>NC_057875.1:4277500-9150000 GCF_019740435.1 Gambusia affinis
AGATCAAACGGAAGAGTTACTGGCTTTGATGGATTGGTAATATGAAAAAATGTTGGAATAAACACCTAAATTTGAGTTTGTAGAAAAAAGCAGCAGATGTTGCATGAAGGAGCAGAGGAGATGGTAATGAGCAGTTCTGCAGGGAATGCACATTTTTCTCATTCCATTAATGGAAAGGAGGTTTATTGATCAGCATTTTTTAAGATTCCAACATATAGATGGATTATATTGAAAAAACACAAAATCATTTATTCTTATACTTTACTTTTGTCTAGTTTCTGGTGCCAATAATTTAGTGCCCTTGAAATAAGACAAAACTAACTTACTAAGTAACTTTTCAGCAAGATATATGAGCTTGTTTTAAGTTAATAATTTCCTAATGTTGATGAAAATGTTCTGGTTCCAGATTATTTCACATGTATCATGGGAAAAATGTCTTTCTATAAGTAAAATAATCTCCCAGTTGAACTTGTACTTTCTCATCAATATAAGGGAATTATTTATTAAAAACAATCTCCTATATCATGCAAAAAATATATTTCTTGTAAGTTAGTTTTGTCTTATTGCCAGTGCACTAAGATATTTGCAGCAGAAACTAGACCAAAAACACTTGGTAAGATTTTGTGTTTTTGCAGTGTACCATCTTCAGACAGTGTTGATTTTGACTTTTTGCCAGTAGTTGTGCATCAGCATCACTTTTCCCACTGCAGCTCTGCAGACTAAGCTCTAACAGCTTTGGGTTTTTCAGGTACCAGTGGATGATTCCTGTGCGCTGGATGAAAGACGGAGCCACCAAAGACATTTGGTGGCTCTTGGAAAAGGAAGGTGTGCAATTAAAGTGTATTAAATGTGCAGAAAGCTTATGCTGAATATAATAAAATGTTTTCAAAATGTGTTCATCAGATCTGAATGCGGACATGAGGACTGGGCCTTCCTGGGTTTTGGCTAACATCAATGTGACGGGGTATTATCGGGTGAACTACGACCTGGGGAACTGGGAGCGGCTCTTTTCTCAGCTCAATGCAGACCACCAGGTTACCAAACACACTTTATCTGGTGGAGCTAGCAGAACATCTGCCAGCTAGTGGATTTACTTTGTGTTCTCCAGAAGTATTTCAACCTCTGCAGACTGACTTTGTAACCCAATTTAGGTGATCCCACTGATCAACAGAGCCCAACTGGTGGACGATGCGTTCAACCTGGCCAGGTAGGACCAGTCAAGTCAGTTGTATTTATTTTAGTGCAAATTACAAATATTTGCTCTGTTTACAAATACAGATCAGGAAACAGAAAGCGACTTGCCAATGGGAAGTGCCATCAGAATGATCAGATGCACTTGCTGAGTTCGGATAACTACGAAGCTGTTCATGGCTGTACACTAAAATCGGACCAAATTGAAACTTGTGTGGCCAAAAACTCAATGGAAGAAAACCCGCATCTGGATCCGAAGCAACTGAGCCAAAGAAGTAGCTAAATATGCTAGTGCAGGTTATTTGCAACCACTTCTTTAAGTCATTATGTCACCCCTCAATAGCTGTAAGTAGCAGTAGAACAATACTGTCACAATATTGTCACATCCTACATATTTTATCGCCTAAAACTTCCGACGAAAGCCGAACAGCGAGTTGCTAACATGGAAACAAATGGTGGTTCCGGTTTGCGGCGGAAGCCCCGCCCATAATTCACGCAAAGCCTCATGGGGGCTAGGAATGAAGTGGCAAAAGAATGGTTTCTACGTGATCAAATATATATTATTGTAAAAAAAAAAAAAAAATCTGAACTTTGTAATGAAAACTGTGTGTTTTTGTTAATATAACATAGAAATCACAACTAAAAAAATATGTTCCACTTAGGCCCTGATTAAATCCATTGAATGTGACTGCTTAATAATTGTGGGAGGTTTCAACATCCATGTTGAAGAGCCTGAAGAACGAGAGGCAAAAAAGCTGTATAATATTCATGATCATTCTGGTCTAATCCAGCATGTTGACAAAGCAACACCAATCATCTCCAGTTTGGATGTGTTATATATCTGTCCTCTGCAGAGCTCAGCTGCTCTCCACCACTCTGGCTCTCAGGACGACTTCCTACCTGTCCAAGGAAACCGAATACATGCCCTGGCAGTCTGCACTCAAGAACCTGAAGTACTTCAACCTCATGCTGGACCAAACCGAAGTCTATGAGCCCATGCAGGTGAAGACTACTCAGACGTTAGCTGTTTGGATGCCACGAGCGTCCAGTAAACCTCCATCTTTTCCTGTTTCTGTGATTCATCAGGAATACATCAGGAAACAGGTGACTCCACTTTTCTTGTACTTCAGGAATATGACGTCAAACTGGACCAAAGTTCCTGAGAAGCACACTGACCAGTGAGTTTATTCACATAAGCGGAAACAAGAGTATTTGATCCTTTTCTCCCAGTTATTTCTCATTAATCTCTACATGTTCAGTACAGAAATGTGATTATGGTGATTATGGCACTCAAACAAAATCAGCAAGATGTTGAAGAAACTGCATTAGCCAGCACTAGTTTTTTCTAATAACCAGAATGCATTCATTCTGAAAAGCAAAAGTGGTTCCATGAAAAGTAATCCACAATGTCATTATTTACTAAATTATCATCATTATTACTGAAAACAGAGTTCTAGAAAAGGTTTACACATCTGAAATGATGTGTTTATCTTCTGATGAGAAGGTTTAGACCACAAGTATAGAAGATACAAGATAGAAATAGTCTTTATTGTCCAAATGTGGGGAAATTCAGGAAGTTAAAGGAAAATGGAAGTATGCCCATTCAAACTAAGGTTAAACATTTATTAAAACAGAATAAGCAAGTGTATGGTAAGAGCAAATGATCTATTGAATACAGCATGCCCAGACTGAAAGAAAGTAGGATAATTAGAAAAAATTGAAGATGTGTATATTTGTGCATGTGAAACAATATTTATTAGAAATTAAAACAAATATTTACAAGGATGTTATTTGAAATGAGAGATCCACATAATTTAGATACTTTTATTGCCGTACGTTATTCTGAGGCTAAAAGATACGAGTATTAGGGCCATACTAAATAAAATAAAATTTAATTACGAGAATAAAGTCAAAATAATACAAGAATAAAGTAATAGTATTATGAGAATAAAGTTGTATGAGAATAAATACAAAATATGATTACTTTATTCTTGTAATTAATTTATTTATTTATTTTCTTTGTGTGGCGCTGTGATAAAGACAGAACTACTCTTTACACAAATCCACATCTTTATGGGTTATAGCGCCCCCTTTGGTCACACATGGCAGCTTTGTGTCGGTGTTGCTGCTTCATGTGCAGAACTTCTTGCTCTAACAGGTTTTGTCTCCCCCTGCAGGTACAATCAGGTAAATGCACTCAGCACAGCCTGCAGAACCGGACTACCAGAGTGCCAGAACCTGATCCGCATGTGGTTCCGGCAGTGGATGGACGACCCTGAACGCAACCCGTGGGTCTGATTTATGCAACATTTCATCATGTTTATTTCAATGTGTGTGAAAATAAGAGCTGAAGGAAAACCTACAGAGACAAAAGGAGGATAAAATAATCAATAATTTCAACTTATATTATGGTAAAGAGTAATACTTAACACTGATTAAACTTAAATCATGTTTTTAACTTATAATTGATCAAATGTACACCAGTAACACTAAATATAGTTTATCAGGACAGTGAAGTGTGTAAAAAAAGCACATTAAATGTTTACTAAGCAGAGATATTTGATTAAAGTTTATGACAATAAGTTAATCTGCTGCAACAGAAATGCTACAGATTGTAACAAGTGGGATATATGGATGAAATATTTACCTAGAAGCGTAAAGAATATACCAAAATGTATATGTAGCGAAAAATAAAACTGAGCTTTTTAAAAATGCCATTTATTAATTATTAGAAATGTAGCACCACGGCAAATGAGCTTCGTCAGAGCCGTTCCAAGATTGCATGAAACTCAAAGAGAAATCTTTTCATTCAGTCTGCAGACGCTTTGAAAGCTGGCCGATAAGTTTTTGAATTAGTTTCATATGTGAAAGCAATGCAAATCGGATTTTGTTTTGGGTGAAAAGATTGGAATGCTGTGAAAAACTCGGAAACGGACAGTTCTGTCACAGTAACAAGCTTGGCTGGACGATAAATTGTCCCAGAATTTATTGCAATAAACGATAATATTGTTGCTTTGATCCCATTTTCCAGTTATGGCACAATAATGAAAGAATCTGTCCGTCCGTCCGAACACCGTTGCCCCTGGTGGGGTCAGGAGGGCTGCTGGTGAACTTTCTCCCTATCTGGGCGAGAGGACAGTTCTCTGAACTCTGGACAGTTCTCTGAACTCTGGACAGTTCGCCAGTGTGTCTCAATTCTCAAAGATCAATAAACTTTAAATTCTAATGAACATTTAACACTGAAACTGGAGGGTATTTTAAATATCCAAAATAAATAAACAAAACAAACCGAAATAACAAATAAAATGAATTATTAAGTCAAAACTGCCCTTCAAAAACAGAGAGGTAGTTGAGACCAAAGCACCAGACTGAAGACTCTTATCATCCAGTTTTTGGTAGAAAGAGAGAAAAGAGAAAAACAATAAATAATGCAAACTGAAATTATTAAGCTTGTTTTGATTTATAACATGATTAATTGATTTATTGATTATTGCAATAAGCCCACATATGGAGAAAAAAAAATAAATTGGACTTGGTTCACATTTAGCTGCTGTCTTAACGTAGCCTTCGGTTGCTCATATCTTGATCCGTCCTGGTTTTGTAATTTTTGTCCTTTTCTACTTAAAATGGCATCTTTTGTTGCTGGTTTTGATTTTCTCCAGTGGAAAAAAAAATCAACCAATCAAGTTTATTTGTATGGCATATTTCAGCAACAAGGAGTTCAAAGTGCTTTACATCATGAACACAAATACAGTCAGTAAGGATTTCATGTTTCCAAGTTCCATTGTTACACATCAAAATGTTGGTCAATGTTTCATTTACTATCATTCAAAATCTGCTCCAACCAGGCAGGTTTTTAGTCTAGATCGAAAGAAACTCAGTGTTTCAGCTGTTTTGCAGTTTTCTGGAAGTTTGTTCCAGAACAAGTGAAGCTAATCTGCAGCTCGTTCCTTCGTTCAGCATCCACCCGAACCTTCGCTCGGCGGTGTACTGCGGCGCCGTGGCGGCCGGCGGCGACGCTGAGTGGAACTTCACATGGTCACAGTTTCAGGACGCTACGGTGGCCAGCGAGGCCAATAAGCTCATGTTGGCTCTGGCCTGCAGCAGCAACACGCAGCTGCTGGAGAGGTGAGTCTCGCCTTCACTGCCTGGTGGTTCAGGCCTCCGATGGTCCAGCAGCTCAAACCAAACGGAAACCAGTCTGGCGTCCAAACTGGCAACTTTAAACTACTGGGGGACCACAAGATTCATTAAATTAAAAATACAAAAACTGGTGTGATTTCTATTGTTATTATATTATTATTATTATTAGGATGGAATTAACATTGTAAAAAAAAATAATAATAAAAATAACATGTCTTTGATTTACAGTAAACTACTGTGGTTGCCAGAATTTTACTGTATAAATACAGATTTTACTGTGTAGAAAAGCATGTTATGGTTGAAATAGTTTGGTATTTTCTCATGTCTTTATATATTTGTAAAGGATCCTTATAGTAATGCGTGATGTAAACCTCAGGGAGAATTGTCTCGACTGTGGTAGAGACTAATGTAGACCCTTAAATAAACAAATAAACATTATTTATACCATAGTAAATTTTATGGTCATTAATAAAAACTCAAATTTTAGATGTTTGTATCTGTTAACCTTAGATAAACTGGTGAGGATCCACGATACAATTTCACATGTGGAAAACAGATTATCCAAATCCTCGGTTACGTTTTCGAACTCGTCCATTTCAAACTGACTTGCAGGTATCTGGAGTTCACGTTGGACCCGGGAAAGATCCGGAAACAGGACGCCACCGCCGTCATCACCGCCGTGGCCAAGAACAGAGCGGGACAAAATCTCACCTGGCAATTTGTCACGAAGAACTGGGAACACATGTTCACAGAGTGAGTGTATTTTTAACCAGAGTTTAAACGGTGTGTTGATTTTTTAAGTATTTATTGGTTTATTTATTGTCCACCTTTTTAGTCCTGTTGACATATAAAAGTTTTTGATCGACAAGTTTTGTGTTTTTAACCATTTTAACCGTTCTGTCTTTTGTCAGAGCATTTCTTCTTCTGACAAACCTCCCACTGACGTCGCTTTAGTAATCTGAGATGTTTAATTGTTTGCAGCTGTAAGATTTTAAACATTTTTGTGGGTTTTTGCCAGGTATGGTGTGGGCTCTTTCTCCTTTGCTTCTCTGATCAGCGGCGTCACAGCGAGGTTCTCCACACCTCAGGACCTGCAACAGGTATGTGATTTTGATTTTGCTAACAGATACAATTTGAGCTGATCCACAGTCAAAGCTGCAGTCTGACCTGGTAGGTGAATAATTACTGTATGTGTTTGATCAAAAGAAAGATAAATATAGTTGTTTTGTTGCCAGGAAAACTTAGAATTTGACTGGATGAATTGGCTGGAATTAACTAAAATGTTTTCATGTCCAACAATGCAAATGTGCTACAAATGTAAGAAGTTGGGATTCCTGTGGTTTGTTTGGCGAAGATGTGCAACATATGCAGATGATAATAATAGATTTTATTTAGAAGCGTCTTTCAGTGTCAGAGTACTTCTGTACGAATCAAGCAGGAAACAAAGAAACATTAAAAATTGTGCTAATAAAGTTCCCAGTTTGGTTCGCAAAATTTTGAGTGTTGTGTGGTAATTGGATTTTTGTTTGTCACTGATTGATTCCTAACGAATTGGCGCCCAACGTGGGGCACCCAGAACCCTTAGGGTGCATTCACACCGTTTACTCTGCTTTCATCGAACTCCAGTCTGTTTGTCTAGAGAGTTCGTAACGTTTGGGGAGTCATGAAAGCACAATCGAACTCTGACGCGGACCAAAAACACAAACTCTAGTCCACCTGAAAACCTATGTCTCGGTTCAGTTGATGTGAATTCTAGTTCAGTTTGAATGCATATATGATTAACCTCTCTAAAAGCATGAAGCAAACTACATGGCATTCTGGGTAAATACAACTAAAACAAACGTACAACTCTAGCACTAGCAGGAGAAATGGTTTGTGGCCTTTTACAAAAGACAAAAGAGAAATCCTCCAATCTGACGCTTCTCCATTTTGGTTTACATTTCATGAAGAAGGAAGTTGGACTCAATGTCTTCTACTGAGGTTTGGTGTTGATTCTTTCAGTGGTTCTTGGCGATAGGGGAACAGATTTTTCGAAAGGTTTGGTTTGTTTGAGTGTGAAAACGAACCTCAGCAGCTGAAAATGTTTGATTGATCCCAAATCAAACCAAATCTACCCAATTATCAAGTGTGAAAACTCCCAAACAATCTCATATTCTACCAAACAATCTCATATTCTACTGTAATCTGAACCTGAGTCTGACCTGTTGAAGTCTGAAGTCCTGTGATTCCTTTGATAGTTGCTGGATTTTGAGGAGGAGCACAAAGATGCAGGATTCGGTTCTGCAGCGCTCGCAGTGGATCAGGCCTTGGAGCGGATCGAGGCCAACATCAAGTGGGTGCAGAGGAACAAACAGGAAGTCCTGCAATGGTTCAGCAGCCAGACTGGAAACCAGCAGAGCTAACTGGGTGCTGTGAGTCTGGGAGGAGGTGGTGATGATGAAGAGCAGCCTCAGGGTGTACATGTGTTTATCAGAATCATAAAGAAAGAACGAAAGGAGGCTTAACAAATAGTAATTCTTCTCAAAACCAATGCAAAAGGCAAAACCAGTTTTATATAGTATAGATTCTTGAATATACAGTAAACTGAATCTGGTTGTTTTGAAAAGTTTCGGTACTGTTAATGATCTGGATTTAACTGAATTGAATTGGAGTCTATTCTTCTCTGTTTTACAGTGGCGTCAGAAAAGCAACACATGGAAATAAATATTGAAAACCAATTAATTATGATAAAGTTTTTCATTGACTAAGTAACTGTACTTGTATTATTGGAGTTGATATAAATTATAAAATAAATATAACTTTGTTTGGTTTCTTTCTGAAGACACAAATTCAACCATGTAAAGTAAAGATATCGGGTCCAGTTCAAGTACTGACACCCTAATGAATGTTTTCAGCAAGAAGAAGCAATTATTGATTTATTATTTCAATAATAAAACATTTTCCCATAAGTGAAATAATCTACCAGTAGAACTAGAACTTTTTCATCAATATTAAGGGATTACAGACTTAAAAAAACAAGCTCCCATATCTTGCTGAAAAATTATTGAAAAGTTAAGTTCTGTCTTATTTCAAGTACTAAGATATTTGCACTAGAAACTAGACAGAAATACTGGGTGAGATTTTGGGGTTTTGCAGTGCTGCTGAATTTCCACTGACCATGCGCAATTTGACATTTTGAAAAT
This sequence comes from Gambusia affinis, assembly GCF_019740435.1. Classification (NCBI taxonomy): domain Eukaryota; kingdom Metazoa; phylum Chordata; class Actinopteri; order Cyprinodontiformes; family Poeciliidae; genus Gambusia; species Gambusia affinis. The sequence continues at coordinate 4,286,017 of NC_057875.1, forward strand.
AAATCATCTGAATGGAAACACCAATAATAAAAATAAATCTTTCTTTAGCTTGAGGTGTTTGTTTTGTACTACATCGAAATCTGTTTGTTTCCAGAACTGTGACAGAAACACTTTCTTCGCATCACGCGAGTCACATGATCAGCAACCAATTACTTTTGACAAAACCACGAAGAAGACAACAGGAAGTAGTTGGACATGTTTTTAATGACGGATCGCATGAACAAACTTATTTGCGTGTCATTTTTATTGCGTTAATTACTTAATGGAAACACCGAAATTGCGAAACTGTGTTTTTTTTCCGACAATAGCGGAATATTGACGACGTTTTAGGTAGTTTTTCATTGGACTAAACCATTTTCTGCATCAGGAAAAACAAAAATAAGAGATCCGGGCTGTGGTTTGGTGTCCCAGTGCTCATCTCTCCTTTTTATTGAGTAAAAACACAGTTCAGACTCAGACCACGTTACACTTACATAATATGAGAAAACACCAGACAGACATGCACAACCAGAACCAGAACCGAACAAGATCAATAAAACAAACGTGTCCCGCAGAGTCAAAAACCCCAAAAGACACAAAACAAGTAACAGGCAGATGGGAAACTTTGATTTAAAAAAATGGAAAATAATGTCTCAGTCCTGGATGATTGTCTATTTTGTCCACTAGATGGCACTGTAACAACATTCAGATCGATTCCATTTTGAGTGAAAATGTGAGGAGAAAAAAAAACAAAGATGGCGGTAACGCACATCAGTAGAAATCAGAAGAAAAAACAAGCAAGACGGTAAAAAGATCAACTCCGAGCACACAGAAACTGTTAAAGTTACACACAGATAGGTTTGTCTTTCTGAGAAGAACCAGCAGTCAGGACGGAGGTTCTCATGCAGGACTCACAGGACAGGAAGACACACAGCTGGACTCTGGGACGGATAAACAGCTGTTTGATCAGAAGCTCCGGTTAGTTTCATGGGATGAGAGTTAAAATCCGTCTGTGGGATGTAGCAGCTGCAATTTAATATAAATACTTGGAAATTAATCTGATAATTTGAGAAAAATCACTAAAACTGCAATTAAATACGATTAAATCCGGCTGGTTGGGAACCACAGTTCTGGAATAAAAGATCTCGAATCACTCCTCCTGGAAGATTTGTTATTTACTAACTATTTATTCTGGTTTTCAAAACATAATCAGGAAAGATTTATCATGAATTAATGCAACTCTGTCATAGAAGACAGAGAAAATCACATAAATCAGCAGGGACACATTTATTGTGGCAATAATTAAGATTTTCACCTTGGTAACAATAAATTATAAGTGACGATGTTAATAAAGCCAAAGAAATAGTATTGTATTACATTTTGTTTCTGTTTAAACCACTTTTTTTGCATAAATAGACATAAATTTGCTTCAAATATAATGTACTGCAATTATTGTGTAGTATTTAATGGCAGAAATGCACTGTCCAGTGCGATGGCATATTAGGGCCACTGTAGACAGAAAAAAAGGGAGTAAATTTCTGCCAAAAAACACAGAAATTTTGAGATTTATCTCAGATATTCTTTAGAAAACACACGGAAATTTCTGAGCTCCAAAAGAGGGGGGAAAATTCGACTTTTGAAACTCAGAAATGTCCAAGTTCTTTCTAGCAAATTTTTGAGATTATTTTAAAAATGTTTATTTTTTTTCTAGCAAATTTTTGATTTTTCAAGCTCAGACATTTCCAAGTTTTTTCTAGAAAATTTCTGAGGTCCATTTAAAAAAAATTCTGTGATTTCTGGTGGAAAAGTACTCTTCTTTTTTTCTATCCACAAAGGCTGAAATACGCCATTATGTAATTCTGACTTTATCTTAGAATCAAAATTGCTTACATTGTTTATGTACTATCAGATTTTACTAGTCTTAAAACTAAAATCTAACAAATAAATTTGGAACAAAGAAGAAACAGTTATGTGATCATTTTATTTGCTAAAAGAATAGCTTTAGCATACATGGGGGAAAAAGTCTTAAATAAAATAATCTTCCAGTGTAGCTAGTAGTTTTTTCATCACTTTTAAGGAGTTATTGACTCAAAGCAAGCTTTTATATCTGGATGAAGCTATTTGTAAGTCAAGTTTTTTGTATTTCAAATATTTGCACTAGAATCTGGACTACAGTTGGTAAGATTTTGTGTTTTTGCAGTGTAACATCATGACTAAAGACTTCAGTGACTAATAATCACACATTACCTGTTTATTAGGAGTGACTCCAGATCTGTTTTGAATCTTTTCAAAGATCTTTAACATCTAATCCAGGTTTAAGAGCATAAACACTGTTTGTTGGCAGATTTTAGAGTAAATTAGATTTTAGAAACTGCTGCTTTTGAACTTCAGGGGTTGAAAACTTAAGCATCTTTCACAGCATCAACATACAAACAGGAAGTTTGTGAAACTGCTGGAAGGCGAAGTTCCTCATGCATGGAGCTGCTGCTGACAGGAAGTAGAGGATAGATCGAGTCATGATCAGTCATCAGTAGCTCCACCGCCGGGTGATGGACTGAGCTGGAAAAACCTCCTCTGTACAGATGGATGTGGTTCACGTGAAGAAACGAGCGCTTGGCGTTGGACCTGAACAGCTGAGGTGTTTCTGTTCTCGCCTTCTGCAGAGAGCAACATGAAGTCCGACAGCTTCCAACGTGAAGCGGACTCGCTTCTTCTGCCTCCGGACGCCCCGGCGGAAATCACTGCAGGATTTTCTGCCTCGTGTCGGGCAGCTTGAGGGCCACCAAGCCGCCGCACACCAGGGCGGTGAAGGACAGAAGGATGGGGACGGCTTTGGTGATCCCCACGAAGCTGGCGAAGATGGAGGTGCCGAGGATGGCGGCCAGCTTACAGAGCGCGTTCAGGACGCCAAACGCCGTCGCCCTGCGACAAAAACACGACCGGGTCGGTACGAGGTGCTGCAGGACCAAATCGATGGTCAGCAGGACCTGTAGGCCCCGTTCACATGGAAACAAGCGTGTTTCTGTGAACAATTAAGAAGAAATGTGCATCTACGAACAGAAAATGGCGCAGTAAATCTGCCGGGCCTATTGGTGGCGCTGTAGCACTGCCAGAGAACGACACCAAAAACACTGAACTGCAGTCAGAGTTGGGTAGTAACTAGTTACATTTTCTTGAGTAACTTTTTTGAAAAAAATGTAGTTTTAGGGCTATTTTTGCTACGCTCTACGTTTTTACTTTAACTTGAGTAATTTTACTATGAAGTATTTCTACTCTTACCGCCATTAGCACATTTAGCAGCGACTACATGAGGTGATTTACAGCGTTAAGACCCTCCTCCTGGCTCTGATTGGTTAGTTTTGTTCAGGGGAGGTGCATTTTTTCAGTAACTCAGGAAGAAAATGGAGGAAGAGATTGCTCTTTTCACAAATTATCTGTCTCATAACAACTTGATATTTAGCAAGCAAACTAAATATTTTGTTTGTTAGCTAAATAACTTAGCCACAAAATATATTTAACATTGTCAGGAGTGTAGCCACTGACGAAGGCGGATAAATGGTTTTCCTGTAATGGTAAGTTGTTTCTCTGCCTTTAGCACATTTCGCAGCAAGTACATGAGGGTGATTGACAGCGCTAAGACCAGACTCTTGGCTCTCATTGGTTGCTTTCTGTGCATTTCTTTAGACAGCAATAGTAACTCAGGGAGGAGGTGGGGGACAGACAATCTTTTCACAGATTGTCTCATGATGACATGGTGTTTTAAACAATAAGTAAAAATATATTCGTTATAAAAGTTTTGTATTTTAGCTTTACGATACTTTAGATGTAGAGAAGAAGTTACCTTTTCGAAGTCGGGTAGAGCTCCACGGTCACCACCTCGATCCCGTTCCACGCAGCGGCGCTGACGGCGCAGAACATGCACTGCAAGGCGATGATTGCTGATTGGCTGAAGCTCAGGAACAGGAAGAAAGAGCATCCGGCAGAAATGAGCATGGAGCCACCTGAGGAGGTCAGAGGTTAACAGAGCTGTAATCTGTGAATCCTCAGTGATGATCTCATGGATTTCTGGCGTCACCTATAATCTTGACCCTGCCGATCTTCTCCACGAACAGCGCGGAGATGATGTTGCCCGGCAACACGGCCAGGCTGCCCAGGAAGCTGACCAGGTAGATTAACACGTCGTTCTCCTCCACTGAATCCAGGTGGCAGCCATGTTTGTTGTGCTCAAAAGTGGTGTTCTCCATCCGGCAGTCGATGAACTTCTCCTCCCACAGGTCTGCAGAGAGGGAGGAGGTTCAGGGGAACAGCAAGCTCACAAACTAGGCCCCTTAGCAGCTACGATTCCTTTAGAAATGTTTACGAATCTTTACCTATATTTCACTAATAAAAAACATAAAATAAGAAACATTAAAATCCCACGTAAATAAGGTTGTTATTGTTTGCAGATGATTCAAGTTTCTATTTGTAGATTTAGTTTGAAGCAAAATAGTCAGCTTCAAACTGAATATTTAGCTTTAGATTTAGGCTAAATATTTAGTTCAGAGAAAAATATTTAGCTTGAAGATGAATAAATATTTAAATTAATAAGTAGCAATATGTAGCTACATATTTAGTTAAATATGTAGCTAAATACATGCTAAATACTTTAGCTAAACATTTAGCTTGCTAACAAAATAAGTAAAAACATTTATCTTGAAGCTAAATAATTAGCTTAGAGATAAATATTTAGCATGAATCTAAGTATTTAGCTAAAGACTTAGATAAATATGTAGCAATTTTCAGCTGTATCTTTAGCTAAATATGTAGCTAAATATACAGCTAAAAAAACTAAATACTTTAGCTAACTAAATATTTAGTTTGGATTAAAATATTTAGTTTTGAGTTAATTATTTAAGCTTAACATTTGTCTTCAAGTTAAACGCTTAGCTTGCAAATTAAAGTTTTAGCTTGAAGTTAAATAATTAGTTGGAGCATTAAATGATCACCTGTGTTGTAGAAGACGGTGGAGAGGATGGTGCAGTTCTCGAACACCGTGTTTGTGGACCGGATGTCCTCAAAGGTGCAATTATCGAACAGGGAATCTTCGAACTTCACTGATTTCATCTCGATGCCGATGAACCTATGAGGATGGGATGGGACACACACCAGCAGACAGACACAGGGCCTTTCTCAGTGCACAGCTCCGACTCCTGCGTTTGGGATCTCAGGAGAAACAAAGCCTTCGGGAGCCGAAGAGTTTTGTTGTTTAAGGAAACACAACTTCACCCTCTTCAAAATAAGAGCAAGAATATAAACACCTAACAACCAAACATCGAAGCAAATTAGCGTTTCAGCATTTAGCCAGAACAATTAAGTGCAATAAATGTTAGCTAAAGAAAAAATAAAAATAAATTAAATTTGGTCCACCAATAGCAGATTAGCTAATCAAAAATATCCAACATACTGAGAGATTTAGCGGCTGTTGTCTCACGCAAGCCTGACAGATTAAAAAAAGGTTCTGAAATACTGAATTCCTCAGTTCTTTTCTTTAACCACTCAAATCACCCAATGGATCAGGAAACATCCGTAAAAGTCAGATCTGGATTATCTTAGTTAATATTTTAGGCATTCGGTTTCTGATTTAAAAAATATGACAGAGTATTAAGAGCAACACTAAGAAAAAATAAAGTCAAATTAAAAAATAAAGTCATGAAATTATAAGGATAAAGTCATATCACCAGAGTATAAACAAGAATAAAGCTAAAATGAGAATAAAGTCTTAATATTTTGACTTTACTCTGGTAATATTACAACTTTCTTCTCAAAATATTATCACTTTGTTGTCGTAATAGAACCAAACTATTTTTGTATAATATTATGACTTTATTTTCATATTATTGTGAGTTTATTCTTATAATTACGTGACTTTAGTCTTGGAAATAATTTTTTTTTAATTTTCTTAGAATAGTCGTAATACTCTGTCATAAAATAACTTCCCCTTTCAGCAAGAACTGTACAGTAGAAGAAAAATGTCAGTTTTTATTTTTACCTTTATTACCTATAATCGTAATAAAATAAATTGTCTTAACTACAGTAAATAGTGTTTCATAAATCCCAAAGAACACGAGTGGAGAGCGTTACGCAGGTTGAGAAAGGCCACCATTGACTTCTATTGCTGCAGAATGAACAAACAGGCCCAGCATGGAAACGCCAACATGATTCATGTTCCAGCAGCATGTTGGGCTGGGAATGGTGGATTACAGGAAGTTCTGCTGTAATCCCAGTACAGGGCTCATTCGGTCTGTTGCATTCTGCTGGAAGCATAGAAGTTTCTTAATATACAGCAGTGGTACGTACTGTATATCTGCAAAGTCTCTGATCCTTTGGTAAAAACAAACCATAGAAAAGCTGACATTACAGCAAAGGTCAAAGTTCACTATAAAAATATGAATGAGTCATGAATGTTTCAAATCAAACAGGAAGCAAAAAACAGAGCAGAAACAACAGACTGAAATTTTCTTTCAAGACATTTCAGATATGAAACTTTTCCCAGTCAACCGAGGTGACGACGTGTGAAAAACAATGTAGATTATCACAGGATAATCTGACTTCCACTCATTTAGTAACTGCTTAATCCAAACCACTACCCAGATATTCCTAACAGTAACCAACATGTAATCACATCATCTCTGTGAACCAGCGTTTCTCAGTTTTTCACAGGAAAACCCACTTAACACTCAGAGAACGTGAAACTGACCTCACATTAAAACCACATCTTAATATTTACAACCTGGAATAAAAATGTTAGTTTCTCATGGCATTTACGCAATAAACTACTTTTTGGTAAGCTTTACCGAACAAAAGTTCAGCCATTCACCTGAAAAACTGAAAAATATTCCTGACATGAACTCATCCAATAATATAAGTCAGGTGTGTCCAAACCTTTTGGCTTGGGGGCCAAAAAACGTCAAGTGGAAAGAACTACAGGGGCCACAAAATTTAATAGCAAACTCTATTTTTTTTGTCTTAGCTGCTAAATAAAAAGTAAACTGAACACACAATATTTTAATAAAATGAGTAACGCAGTCGGATTTCTGTAGACATGGTATTTTAAAATAAATTTAATTTTGTCTGATTTGAACAACAGGGGGGTCGGCTGACCTTTCATGACCTCTAGAAACATTTATCAGTATCTTTAAAACGACAGAAACTTTTGCTGTACAAACATTTGGCACCAATTTGAAGGTGGTTAATGCTCACAGTGCCGGTCTGAAGGGAGAAATAAAATGAAATGAAGGACTTCCTGTCTGCCCGTGACTTACGTGTCCCGTCTGTATTCTCCCTCTTTGTGGATCTGGTTCTTCAAGGGAAAGTCGAATCGGACGTCCACAACTCGTTCTCTGTGGAACGTCTGAACAGAAAGGAAACGTCATCAATCTGTGCAGAGGTTTCTTTAAAAAAAACAACAGTTTTTTAAGAAATATGTCCATATTTTAGGTCTTCACTGCAGCAGGAACTTCCTCTTTCAACCAAGAAGCTTCTGAATCTGTAAACGAAACATTTGTTCTCTCTGTCTGTGAGGTTTATGATGCTTCACGTTTGGTTTTATCATGTATTTGTGTCTACAGTATGTTCAGTGAATGTCTTAACTCATTGGTTTTACAGCCTGCTGTCATTTATTAAGATGTTTTGTTGATGCGGTTTGCACTAAAGTTATGTAATTCATGTTCAAAATAAACCTAAAAAGCTGCTGCAGGATTCTGTGGTTTACTCAGATTTTGGGTCATTTTGTCAGGATGTAATGAAAACATGTTGGGGTTTCGGTGAAGAATATAAAAAAACATGTTTTTTATTAGGATAAGTTGCTCACCTTCACCTTGGTCTCGTACTCCTCGTACTGCAGGTGTTTGATCATGTCGGGGAACCACACAGACAGGCCGTAATAACTGGATAAAACACAACAGAGACGACCGCATGCGATTTAAAACAACACAGATTTCACTTTGGAAAATTTGGAGGTAAACTAAAGGAAAACAGAATTATTTTTCTATGTTCATAGCATAGATGCTTTTCCTTTCTTCATAAATGCGCAACTTGGAATTAAGAATAATAATTTGCTAAGTGAAAAAAAAAAAAAGTTTTGTCGATAAAAAGTGTTTTTTCACCTGAACTGAAATTTGTTTATTTTACAAAACTGCAATGGAAACACTTTTTTTCGCTTCACACGAGTCGTGTGATCAACAACCGGATGTTACTACTGCCGGAAATGACGAAGAAGACAACAGGAAGTGGGAGGAGGATGAAGGCGGAGCATGATTTTTAATTAAGTGAACAAATTTATTCACATGTGATTTTAATCGTGTTAATTCCTTAATCAAAACACAGCAACTGCAAAATTGTGTTTTTTCAACATCAGCAGAACATCATGAAGTTTTGTGCTCATTTGTAAATAAGCTGCAGTCAGGCTGGATGATGAATGCTGAACTCACCTGAAGGCCATGCAGAACCAGATGATGGCCATGAAGAGAGTGGCAAACCTCAGCTCTGCAGACAGCAGGGACGCCATGTTCCTCAGCACCTGCAGCAAACATACAGGAGCCACTTCCTTTCACATTTACTCCACCTGGACGGTCATCAGGTGTGAACACAGCCAAATACCAGAAGGAAGAAAAAACACAGCAAAGGTCTGAAGGGACCCAGCTTTGATCCAGTTTGTCCCATTTAAAGTCAGGCAAAAAAAATAAAATTTTTATGTATATTTACGCACCTGAAGGACTAGAATGTGCAGAAACAGATTAGGGCAACAAAATTATGACTAATTATCAGATTTCAGACTTTTATGGTGCATTCACACCAAAAGCGTTATGTGCGTCAAAAGACGCTTCAAGTTTGACGTGTGTGCACTTTGAATGCAGACGCTTGACATTTTGCTCTACACCTAGCATTTTGTGCATCTGGATTACATTCAAAGTCTATGTGGAGGCGCATCAGACGCGTCAGCTCTCGCTGCTGTTTTCCACTGGATGCTTCAAACACTCCAAACGGTTCAAATCTCGCCGCGCTAGATGCTCGAGACGCAGCTCCACGGTCCTCGATGTGCCTCCACATAGATTTTAAATGTAAGCCAGACGCGCCTGACGCTCAAAACGCTTTTGGTGTGAACGCACCGTAATCCTCAGAAGTCTGAATTTAATCTCAGATTCTGGCTTTAATCCTCAGGAGTCTGAATTTAATCTCAGATTCTGGCTTTAATACTCAGGAGTCTGAATTTAATCTCAGATTCTGGCTTTAATACTCAGAAGTCTGAATTTAATCTCATACTTTTAGTCCTGTGTCAATCAAAATCCCAATAAATGACCAAATATTCTTAAACGTATGTCAGTTATGTTGCTTGTAGATGAAAATAACCACGCAACTGTTTCTTCCTTGTCTTAGGATTTGTAAACCTGCACTTTATCCACATTGAAAGCCTTTCAGGTAGATTTGAGTTTTAAGATTAGATTTCCCTCAAGGTGCAAGAAAAATTTTAACATTTTTGATTCTGAGAAGGAAAAAAAAGAAGCCAGAATTCAGATATTTTTAAAAATGTCAGAATTCTTCTCTTCCTATTGTGAGGATGTAATTAGCATCTAATCAAGTCTATTTTCCTTGTCAAATAAAAGCAGATATTGAAAGACATTGTAGAAAGAATGTTATCAGATTAAATACTGGATCACAGAGGTGGAAGAAGATGCTCAGTGCTCCATCAAGAGTGTTGAAACCAGACCAGTCTGGACCAGTTTGTGTCTCTGGCGTACCAGTTTGCACAGTGTAAGCGAGCGAACGGCCCAGCGCTGCACCGGCGTTCCAGTGCCACTCTGAATCTCAATGAGTTCGTCTTCGGCCATCTTGGGCGCCTTAATGTGAGTCACCTGGGAAACAGGAGAAAAGTAATGGGTTCACTGGAGCCGCTCAGCAGAATTAAACTGGTTTAACTGGTTTCCCCTTCACCACCTGAAAGGTGATTTCATGGAACATCTTTTGTTAAAGGTAAGATTAAGGAGTAAAAAAATTATTTTCTGAATCCAACTAATACAAAACTTTATTTTAATAATCCAAGAATAAAATTACTTTTTGTGAAAATAAAAAGCACCATAAGAAGAAAGTTTTACTTTTTATTACCATGAATGATTATTTGTCAAGTTAAACATGGTTAAAAACTAATTTTACTGTACAGTTAAATAAATAACTAATTTAGTCAAATTTTCTAAAACTCTAACTGAAAAGAAGAAAATGAAAGTGTACAATAAATATTGAATAAGTGCATATTATTTTGCTTTAAAATTACAATGGAAACCATATAAGTTCAAGAAAATCTATGCATTTAAAAGCTCTTAACTTCACCTGCATGTGTAGATCCACTCAAACACAAATACAGAAAATGCACCTTCTTTTTAAGCCAGAAGAAAAAAGCATCTAAATCCTAAAAATAAATCACGTTGACGTATGAACGTGTCAGGAACGAAGAGCCGCTCCTCGCCTCGCCGTACCTTTTATTTGTCAGGTAAAAACTGGGACAGCAGGAATGTGCATGAATCTATTTTGAGTCGGAAACATGTGCTTTGCTTTAAAAAAAAAAAACAGCTACATTTTTTGGTTCCTAAAATTTGTAAAACAATCTCCTGATTATCAGTTTCTGCACCTGCTTGTGATTTTCTGTTGGTTTTAATGAACTCACAGTGAAGACTTTCTCCGGTTTCCCTTTGGCTCTCCAGTTGGTGTCATGAACCTGCTTCAGGATCATCCACGCCTCGTCGTGTTTGGCATGCTGCTCCGCACACACACACACACACACACACACACACGCACGCACACGCACACACACACACACACACACACACACACACACACGCACACCCACACACACACACACACACACACACACACACACACGATGTTTAATCCACCAAACTAGACAAATTATTTCATCAAAAATCTGAGTGAATTGTTTTAAATTTTTGCAACACATTTCAAAAACACAAAATCTTCCAATAATAAATCCAAATATATTTTTGTCTAGTTTCCAGTATAAATATCTTAGTACATATACAATACATACATATACACATACAAATAAGACAAAACTAACTTAAATTTTCAGGATGATGTCGGAGCTTGTTTTAAGCCAATAATTTCTGATGAGAAAGTACTGGTTCCGAAAATGTCTTGCTATTGGTTTGTATTTTTTGGGGCTCTAAGTTGAGGCTGTTTATTACAACGATGTATTATAGCCATTGTAAAAAAAAAAAAAAAAAAAAAAAAAAAAACAGTAGTAAATTTTTGCCTAAATAAATAAAAATATTAAATTATCTACAAAAATAATAAAAAAAAAAACATGGAATTTTTCAAGAAAAGATTTGGAAATTTCTAAGTTTCAAATGTCCAACATTTTTGACTTTTGAAAAAAAAAAAAAATTCCATGTTTTTCCTCAAAAGTTCTGAGATTATTCTAAAAATGTTTGAGTTTTTTCCAGCCAATTGGCAACTTTTGCAAACTCAGGAATTTTCAGATTTCAGAGATTAATATAAATTTCTGAGATTGGTGGTGGAAACTTAACTATTTTTTTAATGTACAGTGGCTTTAATATGTCGTTGTACTGTCCACCCGGAAAGAAGCACAGTATATTTTTGTAAACAATTGAAAAAAAATTATCTCCACAGGTTGAACTGAAATGAAATTTTAATTTCCATAGTTGTTTTTTTTATCTGAGTTTTTTAGTGGAATTTTTTTTTTAAACATGTTACTTCATATTAGCATTGTCTGCCAGTTTCAGTTTCTTGGTGCAATTTAAGTTCAGTTTTGTTTGTGAAGTAAGACTTTCTGTTTATTAATACTTCAAATTTATTAAAGCTGATGAAGTCTAACAAAATTTTGTAAAAACAAAATATTAGAGCGCACTTTGCCGTCAAAACATAGTGACTGGTGTCAACAGCAAACGTCTGTAGGTACAAAGTCTAAAAGAAAACTGAAAAAAAGCTAACTCTTGGTGAACTGTGGAGGAAATGAGATTAAAACCCAGCAGAAACTCTTCACAGAATCCACAGAAACATTCATTAAAAATTACTTTGAGGGTTTTAATGCAGCTCCTATTAAAGCAACTTCCGTCAAAGCTGCAGTAAAGTCATTTACATAAAAAGCTCCCGGCAGGTGCAACTGCAGGGTCTCACCTCCAGCAGGAAGCGGGGACTCTCGGGCATGAAGGTGAGCCCAACCAGAGACGTGACGGCCGGAAGAGCTGCGATGATGACGAAGACACGCCAGCTGTGGAACTGGAGCTCTGTGCCCATACTGAGCCCCCACCCTGCTCAAACACACAACGATGATGATGATGACAGCCAATCAGAGGACACCTCTCTTCTGTTCTACACTGCAAAAACACAAACTCGTACCAAGTATTTCTGGTCTATTTTCTAGTGCAAATATCTTAGTTTTTGCAGTTGTTTTTTAAGCTGTATTTTACAAAACTGCAAAGGAAACAAGTTTTTCGCATCACATCATGTGATCGTCATGAACTGGATGTTACTACTGGCAGAAATGACAAAGGCGACGACAGGAAGTAAAACACAATTTTTTAATGACTAATCACGTGAACAAACTTATTCACATGTGATTTGAACTGAGTTTCTTATTCAATGGAAACACAGCAATTGTGAAATAAAACAAGAAAAAATGTAAAATACAGCTGAAAAACAACTGCAAAAACGTTTTAATGGAAAATGTGAGTTTTTTTAAAATTGTCAATGGAAACACAACTAATGGAAAAATATCTCACTTAGAGCATGGGGAAATGTTCCAAGTAAAATAATCTGACATTGAAACTAATGTTTTTTTTTACTGATATTAAATTATTGACGTAAAACAATCTCTATCTTGCTGAAAAGTTACTTGTAAGTTAGTTTTGTCTTATTTCGAGTATAGTGAGATAAAAATGAGATGGAAAATACTTGGTAAGAGTTCGTGTTTTTGCAATGTACACAGACAATACAGGTAATTTAACAGTAACAGAGTAAGTCATAGTCATCTTATCATAAAGTCCTGAGTATGGATTCGTACCGTATCTCGGGATGATTCCCCAGGCGGTGAATGAGGCGTAAATCCCACCGAACATCCAGAACATGCACAGCCAGGACAGATGCTCCCCTCTCTTATCCGTCTGCAGGAACTCGGAGAAGTAAGAGTAGACGATGGGCACCGTGCCGCCGATGCTGACAGCATCAACAAAAAACACAGAAAATAAAATACTGTCAGGAAAGGGATTTAACTGGTGAAACTCTTACCAAGGTAACAAGTAACAGGAAGGAAAACAGAAAGAAATTAGGTATAAATCAAGTTGGAGGTAAAAAAAAAAAAAAGAAAGACAAATTTAAGGTGAGGCTGCTGTAATTGCTTTCTTTAAGATATTTTATTTAACCAAGATAGTTTAAAGATGTGTTTCTGACTCTTGTGTGTCAGAACCTTTTGTTATCTCTCAGATTCAGCAGGGAAACTGTGCATGCCTCAGTGACTCTGCAGACGGTTTTTACTGTTCAGCTCAGTTTGTGACCTTGTTTTTCAGTCCCAGTGGATCACAGTTATTCTGAGAGCGACTCTGCTGCGTCACTGCAATCCAACACCGACTCGACTGCAGCTGCATGCACGAAGCTCAGCTCTCATTGCTTTCACAATAGAACAGAAAAATCTTACAATTTTGTATCTTTTTCAACTACGCACTGCAAAAACACAAAATCTTACCAAGTATTTTTGTCTGTTTTCAAGTGCAAATAGTGCAAAAAACTAACTTAAAAGTAACTTTTTCAGCAAGATATAGAAGCTTGCTTTAGGTAAATAATTCTTGAATATTTATGAGAAAGTACTGAAAGTACTAAAAGTACATTGGCAGATTATTTCATTAACAAAACAATTTTTCCATCTGTCAATGAAGCAAAACATTTAAACCAATATTAAGCGATTATTGAGTCTAAACATCTCCTGAAAAGTCACTTGTGAGCAGGGGTGGAAATTAAAAACTTTCTCCACCAGCCGCTGTGGCTGGTGGAGAAAGTTTTTTACCGGCCACTCAGACATTTCACCAGCCACTGATTTTTATCTTTCGATTACAAACCCCACCTGTACAAGCAAATTATATAAAATATAGAATTTCTTCTTAACTCTATGAAAACCGATTTACTGACAATAAGTTTTCCATACATATCTATGTAAACAGACTAATTTAACAGCAAAGCATGGACACCTTAACAGAGGTGTTAAGCAATAAGTTCACTTGAAGTAATTCAGTGATTCTTGAGAAGAGGGACAAAACAGGTTTTTGTCAACACTGTCTGACATAAAAAGAATGTAAAAAAAAAAATCAGGCATTATTTTGGGGAGCATCAGAACTTCTGAGGACCCCGTGACCTCTTCCTTTCTCTTCCTTAGAGGGTTAAGCAGTTCTGGTTAGCATATGTTATTCTTTAGTTTTTTCTTCTGTTTTATTCCTAAGTTGTTCGTCACAACCATGATGTGTCAACACCATAACTGACAATTTACAAACTTTTTATGAAATTTTGTGAAATAAATGCTTAATTTTAGTAAACTGTAAAGATTTCACGGACCTGATGAGCTACAATACAATACAAAAAAAAAATTCTGAATGGGCTAATGCGCTTTTTAGCCTTTGTTATCGTAGTTGTTGTGACCCGCACGGTCTCTTTCCGCTCACTTCGCTCGGACTCCTGTTAGCTGAAATGACTATTTATAAACTTGGAAGGGAGGGGCGGGCCAAGGAGGACTGAGCGATTTCATTGGATAAGCCCAATGTCCGTCAATAAAATCAACCAATGGGCTGTCGCGATTGATAAAATTATATGTCATGTATTTTTTTGTTAAATTATGACCTCCTAGGGCCGCCCCATATGCAGTGTGTGCATTAGTCTGTAATGTATCCCAGACGGCCAGTCCTCCCCTGGACAGAAGTTCAAACTGAGTGGAGCTTTTTTTTTTTTTCCTGTTCAAATTGTCAACCCGCCACAGTGGGTGGTGGGTGTTGCTCCAAATTATGCGCCATTTAATGCTTTTACCCGCATTTGGCCAATGGCGGGTGCTAATAACCACCCCTGCTTATGAGTTAGTTTAGTCTTATTTCAAATGTACAAAGACATTAGCACCATAAACTAGACCAAAAATACTTGGTAAAATTGTGTGTTTCTGCAATGTGTCTATAGAAATAAGATAAAAGATATTCTCAATGGGGCAGTATTATGTATTTTCCAGGCTGATAGTGCCATTTTCTAGTATTATCAAGTAACTATGTTACCAGTGGGTGGAACTACCCTGGGGTTGCTAGGAAACAGACTGAGCTCCACTGGGGTTGCTAGGAAACAGGTAGTGGCTGCTAATTTGTGATGTTACTTTCAGAAGGTTTTTGAAACAGCTCATTTTCCAGACACCAGAAAACGTTAGGTTATTGCCATAAAACCTCTGGGTGTTTTTTTTAAAGCGTTTTGACTGTTTTTAGAAGTAGAGACACAAATGGAAGCACTAAAGCGATACGTCTTCTTTAAATAAAGGTGATAGAGACATTAAACTTAACAGAATGATAGTTTAGTTACCCAATCCCAGACAGCAGCCTGAAGAAGAGGAAGAAGCCGTAGCCACCAGCAAACGATGACAGGAAGGCAAAGATGCAGTTTATGCCTAAAGCTAAAATCAGACAGCGCCGACGGCCGGTTTTATCAGCCAGACCGCCCCAGAGGAACGCTCCGACCATCATGCTCAGGAAGACCACCAGACCTGCACAGAAACACACACATTAAAGGCCGTTAAATGTAGTTATTTTTGTTTTGTTTTATGTCTGATCATCTGGTGCAGAAACCGATGCTTGCAACACATTCTCACACCCGACTCGTCATATATCAACACATTCTCACACCCGACTCGTCATATATTGACGAGTTGGGACGCCGTCTGACCATGCGTCACATATTGACGCGAAGGGTATACCCTTCGCGTCAATATGTGACGACTTGGGCAGGTTCCTTCACCGTAAAATTTTGACGATTTTGACGATTTTGGAAGGTCGCATGTTTTACATGGATTATTTACGCGAATGGTCCTCGCAAACACTGCCGACACTTCAAAACCCAAAAATTGGTTAGGTTTAGGGCAAAAATTACGGTAAGGCATCAGGTAAAACCCTTCGCGTGACGAGGACGGAAGTCCCATGCGTCAATATATGACGAGTTGGGAGTGAGAGTGGGTTGATGCTTTGTATCAAACTGCCTCAGAAAAACCAGCCTGAAATAACTCTATCCATTAAAAACAGAGTAGGGTAATAACTAGTTACATTTACTCAATTACATTTACTTGAGTAACTTTTTTGAAAGAAAAAAAAAAAACTTAGGTAAGGTACATATATGGCACATTTTCATCAACAAGGCAGTTCAAAGTGCTGTACGTGAATTAGAAGGAAATACAAACAAAACAAAACCAAAAGAAAGACAAAACGCTAAAAGACTAAATTAAATATTGGTTCCCCATGTTTAATAAAAATAACAATAAGTAATCGATAATTTATAAACTAATACAGGTTTGTCTGGATCTTAGGTTATTCTGGATTCGAGGTATAAAACTAAATGTTGGTTCTCTATGATTTTGGTTCTGGGTGGCTAAGTAAACTAACAGGAGTTTAGGAATATTTTACTACACTGTATTTTTCACTTTTACTTTGGTAATTTTATTATGAAGTTTTTCTTGAGTAAAACTTCTGGATTTTCTACCCACTGAATGAAGAACAAACATGTTTTAGCCAAAAACTCACCAAACACAGACACACACCTGCAGTTTCTGCTAAGAAACTGATTTGGAAAAATTTTATTTTGCCTGAATTTGTTACTTATAAGAATTATTATTATGTTTGTCTTTAAAATGCCAACATTTCCACTTAACTTTATATTTTGTTAACGCAGTAATATTCTTACTTACACAAAAGAGTCCCTCTCTGGTAAAATACAAAGTGCTCTGACAGAACTTACAAATGAACTCGACCCAGTTCAATACCGTTATTCATCTCGTCAGACGGTGAGGCTGATTCGACCCATCAAGTCTGAGTCACGTTTGCTCGCTCAGCTCTTTCTGAAATCTCCAGACCTGTCTGGCAATAATAAACCCGATCGATGCCAGAAACCAGCTGGTGGACGGCGTTTCGCCAGATGGTGGTGCAACAGGGGGCAACAGACGCTGTGACTCAGCGCGCTGATCCCAGGTTATGAAACCCCATTCTGTATGCATTTTTTTTTTTAGGAGACTCTGCACGGCTCCTTTCAAGGTCACCATCGATCGGTCCGCTGCTGAGTCAGAGCAGAAACACAGAAGGAGGTGGAATCGGCTCTGGATCGAAGAGCTGGGAGGTGGGCGGACGGAGGAGGCATGGAACAGACGAGCAAGAAGGAGATCAAAGTTTCAGAACAGAGTTTGATCCCTGCAGGGTTCCTATCTGATAGATGAAGAGGAGGATGAAGAGGCAAGACTTAAGTCCGAGTTGTTGTTTAGAGAAGATGCTGGGAATACAATTTCTTTCTAAAGAAAGACATACAATAAAAATCAAATGACAAATTTGACTTGTTGAAGCAGTCAAATTTCTTTGCTTCAGCAATCAGATTTCAGTCTGATCAGTTCTTTTTTCTTTTTTTTCCCCCCACCAGGGGGTCTTTTTGTGGGCTCTAGTGTCCCTTATATGACAGTAGGCTGACAGGAAAGGGGGAAAGAGAGGGGAGAAGACATGCGGCAAATGTTGGCCGGGTCTGGAAATCGAACCCGCGACGGCCGCGTCGAGGACTCAAGGCCTCCAAACGTGGGTCGCACTATTCCCTACACCACGACAACACGCCCCCAGTCTGATCAGTTCTGACTGGATGTTTTGCAGCGTCTTGTCACTTTAAATCCAAATAAGCTGCTGGCCCCCAACTCAACATTTACACTTGCATGTAAAAATGGCTGCAAACAAATGCAAAATTGTACAACCATGGGTCTTTAAAAAGCAGAAGTGGAGCCTTCTGCACATTTAACAAGAATGCAGCAAGTGGTTTCTGGATGGCGAATCAACAACAAAACACTTCTCTTTTCCAGCAGCCATTGTACAGCGCATACAGCGGTAAAACAAGCTGACCTAATGTGCTGAATCTCAGCTGGGGTTGCTAGGTAACGGGCGGAACTCTGCTCTGGTTGCTAGGCAACGGGAAGGTACCTATCAAATGTGACTTAATAAATTCAAAAATCAAACAATTATTTTAAATGGCCCATTTTTCCAGACACCAAAAAACATAAACTGATTTTCCCAAAAAACAGCCGGATGTTTTTAGTTGAGACTTAAATGGAAGTATAAAAACAAGCAAAATGTGAATTTAGCATAATATTGACAAAATATTGATATCCAGGCATTATTCACATTGCTATACTTGTAATCTTCAGCAAGGACTCTGAGTACTGAAAGGCTGGTACTCAGGGGAATCACAGATATGCCCATAAAGCGACTGAAGTTTATTTATTGCCATATTAGTACGGAAAATAGTAAGCTATAGTAAGATTACTCTGCAAAATAAAGGATTCTGAACTTTATTTATTCAAAAACCCTCTTGAATAATTCTCCAAAGAAGAGTGAGTCAACATTGTTCACTGCCAATTATTGCAAATTGTTTTTTTTTTAAATAAATGAAACAATTACCATGGATGGATGGATGGATGGATGCTCAAAGATTCGCCACAGCAGCATTCAATAAAAACTCTCTCAGTGAGCAGGGTAAGCAGTCGAAGACGTCTGCTGCATTTCTTTTTCTGCACCATCCATCCAGCTGAGTCACTGCTGCTCATTAGCTAATTAAGCTGCAGGAGAAAATTAACAGCTCCCTCTGAAAAGCTTTCAGGGCGTCAATCACACAGAGCCACTCTGTTTTCAGACTTTATTAGATCCACTCACAATTTTCAAGTAAATTTGTTTGTGTTTGTGTCAGTAGAACAAATTAAGCTCCATATGAAGGATGACTTCTGACTCTCAGATCATTCACCCTTCAATCAACTTCCTCTTGTCTGAGGAAATGTTTGCTAGTTAACAAATTTAGAGACATAAAAATCCTATTTTCCAGTTTCTACTGAGAAACTGGAACATCAGAAGGAGTCCAGAGAGTTCTGGGTCTGCCCAGAACCCCCAACCTGAGGTCCAGAATAAGGTTCTGTGACTCAGTACTTTTATAAGAGGAGCCATTTGTAAAGTCAGTCAATCAAAAATGAACAGCAATAATTGGCATTAGTTAGCCTGTGATAAGAGATAAAAACTGAAGTTATTTCAAGTCATATTTTCACCATGTTATTCATTAATTTACAATGATTTCCTAATTAAAATTAATATTTAATTAGCAAACAAAACCCTCAGCTTACAGATTAAATATTTTTGCTTGTTAAGTAAATATTTAACCTGAAGACGAATATTTCGGAGGACAATTTGTGGTTATCAAGCTAAATATTTGATTGAGAGACTAAATATTTAGTTTCTCAACTGAAAAATATATTTAATTGATAAATAAATTCCAAACTAAATTTAGATAAAAACTACATATTTAGCTTCCAACTAAATATTTAATTTAACTAAATAGTCAGCGCCAAACTAAACAAGAACTATACATTTACTCTGTGAAATTACATTTTTAGCTTGCTAATAAAATCTTTAGCTCTGAGCTGAGCATTTAGTTCTTAAACAAAATAGTGTGCTTGCTAAATAAATATTTAGATCGAAGCTACATATTTATTTTGGATCAAAATATTTAGTTTGCTTTAATATTTAGTTTATTAACTAAATAATTAGCAAACAAGCAAAAATATTTCTGATATAAATATTCAATTTGCTAACAAAATATTTACCTCTGATCTAATAATTTGTTTACAAACTAAATTTTTGTTTGTAAACTAAACTAAATATTTTGTTAGCAAGCTAAATATTTGGCTGACAGACTGAAAATTTAGCTTGTTAACCAAATATCTATTATACAATATTTATTGTACTAACAAATTGTTTGTCAACTAAATATTTAACTTGCTGATTAAATATTTAGATTGAAATTATAATTTATAAGAATATAACAGCATAGTGAAAACCATTCCCTATTTTTTCTCTTATGATTGTCTCAATAACTCACATTACTGCTGTTAATCTTTGACTGTCTAACTTTGCAAAGGCCGCTCTCTACCTTTATGTAAATGTTTAAAGTAAAATCAAATAAAACACCACATAAAACACTGACTTACTCAAACATCCAGGTTGTTTGGATCCTTTGAGAATGTGATAAAATCTAAATAAATTAAGTGGGAAAAGTGGCTCCAGAGTCTAAGAACAAGAGAGGAAAATGTCCTGCAGTTTAATGAAAACCTGTTCAGGAACTAAATCACAGCCTGTGACTGGAAAAGCACCACAGAGGCTCATTCAGGAGGCCTCAGGATGTCGTTCTTTCAGTCATAAGACTTGATTTAAACAGAAAAGAGTAGCTGCAAGTAAATCAACTCAGTGGGATTAATGATCTCAGCTCTTACCCAGCATCCCTTTCTCCGCATTGGACAGACAAAGGTCCTTTTCGGCAGACGGCAGAGCGAACGCCACCACGTAGCATTCGACTCCGTCGGCCATGAGAGCCAGACCCAGCACCATGAAGAGCATCCACTGGAACTTCCCGTGGCCGCAGTCCTGCATGATGTCCTCATACTGCTCCGATAACTCCTCCAGCTCGGACGCGGCGCTGCCGCCTTCTCTGGACTTCGCCCTGACACAGAAAACATTTGGACTCTATTGTTAGTAAGACGGGATCTGAGAATAATCTCAGATTGTTTAGTGATCTGACAGACAGAAAGTTTAGTGATCTTTCTGTCTTATCACAGAAAGCTCTACTAAAATGTGTTCTGCATCGTCTGGGTGTTTAACATTTCAGCCTTATTTTTCTGATTCTCACTGATTCTCTTTAGGAGTTTTCTTAATCTTGTGAGATCTGTGATCGGCCGATATTTACATATGAAGCCGATCGTATCTCCTGATCTTATCGACCTTCCTGGGGCCTCTAAAAATCAACCACTGTCTTCTTCTGCTTTGCTGTGAGAGAGGTGTGACTGACAGACAGGCCCACCAGATCCTGCCTGCTGAAGTTACCAAATGTCGCTTCTCTGTTTCCAACTTAGCGACTCTCTTGCGATATTTAGCAACATTTCAGACCAAAAAACATCCGTATCGGCCAAAATCAGAATCGGCAGGTCAGGCTTTTTAAAGATCAGTAATTAGTGATCGGTCAGAAAAGCAGTGCATTGTTTGAAGCATTGTTTCCATAAACAGTGCAGTTACTCTGCCTCATCCTCGTCTTCATCTCATTCAGGCCAATTCCAGATGCTGGCAAGCATATTTTAAAACTTAATAAAAAATATGTTTGTTACGTATTTATTGTCATAAATATGACAATAAATATCTTTTTTCACAGACAATATATGAAAAAGAAATACACCGCTCAGTCAGAAACAACCAATTAGAGCCGGGAGGAGCATCTTAGTGCTGTCGATCATCCTCGAGTACACTCTCCTCACACCCTTCCCCTTCCCATCTGCTATGCTGCAGCTGGTTCATCACAACAGAACCTGATATTTAGCTTATTAAATAAGATTAACGGGAACGAGGCTGGCCGTTACAAATCAGTTTCATCAGGAAGCTGTTAACACAGGACTGTGTAAATGTTTCCAGCCTCCAGGCAAACATCCTAAAAACAGTTAATAATGTTCCACAAGAGAAAGAAGTCAAGCAAACAACACACAAAATGATAATATGAAAACATCACCTTTCAAATAAACCCATAAGTAAATGAACTTAGATAATTTTTCTAACATTAACTTATTAATATTAGCTAAAATTGATAGCTAATATAAATTATTATTATTTATATAATATAAGTAATGTGTTATGTATATTATATTTAAATAATATAAATACAAAATTTATATTATTTAAATTTAAAAAATATTTTTTTATATTATTATAAATAAACAATATTTATAATAAGCTAAATATTATTTAGCTAAATAGTTGTAAACTAAATGACTTCATTTATTTAGGCCATGTTTTCCTGTAATGGTAAGATGCATGAGATTGATTGACAGCGCTAAGACCCTCCTCCTGCCTCTGATTGGTTGTTTGTGTATTTCTTTAGGCGATAGCAGCTCCAGGAGGAAGTGGAGCATATCGATCTTTTCACAGATTATCTGTGTCAAAGATACAATAACAAATTTTGCTGGACTATAATTTGTCCCAGAAGTTTTCTCAATAAATGATAATATTGTTGTTTTGAGACCATTTTCATTACTGTAATGGTATAATAATTCAAGAACACATTCTCAAAGTTCAACGTTAAATTCTAATGAACATTTAACACTGGAACTGGAAGACATTTAAAATATAGAAAATAAACAAAACAACAGAAACAACAAATGAATGATGAAGACCAAATTGTCCTCCAAAAAGAGAAAACTAGTTGAGACGAAGCAGCAGACTGAAGACTTTTATCATCCAGTTTTTGGAAGAAAGAGAGGAAAGAGAAAAACAATGAAGAATGTAAATGGAAATTATTGAATTTGTTTTAATTTATCATTGGACTAATTGATTTATTTCTTATTTCAACATGGTGACAGCTTTAACAAATATGTAAAAAAAAACAAAAATTTTTTTGGTCAAGTTTTATACTGTAGTTTTAGAGCGAAGAGTAACGCCTCACCGTGCGGCTCTCTGTGCGGCCTTCACCTCATCAGGATGTGGAATCCCCTGGTATTCTCCTTCGTACATCTGATCTTCATCATCGTGTCCCTCCGTCACGTCGCTCGCTGCGTCCTCTTCCTGAGGAGGATAATCCGCCTGGTAACCATAGTCGTCAGGACCGCCGCCTTCTCCGTAAGTCCCATAGCTGTCCCCGCCTCCCTGGTGGTATACGTTCTTCTGGTAATGGTCCGCCATTACAGCTATTTCAGCATTTAATAATGAGGGAACTAAAAGGCGTGCTTGCTGTCTCTTCTGATGGTCTAGCAGAAAGATAACACAATGGATATCCTTGTTTGCACTTTTCGGTGACCAAAAACTAAATCCTACAGAGATCTCTCATCATTTGCTTGTTTTATTATTTGGTTGAAAGTAGAAAGTCAAAGTTGCTGCAGTCATGTACTGTTGGAGGAAAGTCAAAAATCCAGTCTGGAGTCTTCATCAGTTTGACCCTGGAAACAGAAAAAAAAACATTAGTTGATTCTCCCATAACAGCAGTGCCTAAAGCAAAACATCAATTTGAGAAAAGGTACTCAGAAATTTAAATTTTTTTCTAGAAAATGTTTGAGTTAGAAAAGTCAGAAATTTCAATTTTTTCTAGAAAATGTTTGTTTGAAAAGTCAGAAATTTCAATTTTTTTTCTAGAAAATGTTTGAGTTTGAAGTCAGAAATTTTAATTTTTTTCTAGAAAATGTTTGAGTTTGAAAAGTCAGAAATTTCAATTTTTTCTAGAAAATGTTTGAGTTTGAAAAGTCAGAAATTTCAATTTTTTCTAGAAAATGTTTGAGTTTGAAATGTCAGAAATTTTAATTTTTTTCTAGAAAATGCCTGAATTTGAAAAGTCAGAAATTTCAAAAAAAAAATTCTAGAAAATGTTTGAGTTTGAAAAGTCAGAAATTTGCTAAATTTACACAAAACTCAGATTTTGAAAAGAAAAAAATCTGAAATTTTTAGATGAAGCTCTAAAAAACAACAACAAAACAAACAATGACATTTCTGAGATTCAACATTTAACATTTTTTTCTGAAAAATTTCTCAGACTTTTCTCACGTTTTTTTGTTTTTTGTGTTAATTTCCTCTTCCTTTTCTTTTTGCACCATCATACAAACATGATGATATTCAGTGGATTATGTCGTTTTTAGCTCCACTCTAACTGTACATATTATTATTGTTCAATGGACCTACAACTAAATGGCCAGGAATGATGCAAAATAGTGTATCTCAGTGGAAACGAGACATTAGGCTCAAACCATGTTATAAATAAATTTCCTTCTCATCCCATTTTAATGAAATGGGGAATGAATATAGGATATTTTGTTTCACATTCTGGAAGCAATATCAGATTACATCAAACTCTGAGGCTGTTTGTTCTTCAATAAACGCACAGAATAAATCAAATGTTTTCCAGGGTGAGCGTTAAGATGATACACTGAGCAGTTTGACCATAAGAATAATAAGCTTCTGCGGTTTCTTTTCTTCCTTCCCAAAGCTGCTGGTGATCAAACAGCATTAGACCATTAGGTTAACAGCAGAGCACCATTAGCGGTCAGAACTACTGCAGTTACTGCGGCACTTTGTCCCTCACAAACCAGCATTGTTTATCCGCCCACCGAGGTTTGTTGGGTTAATTCGACGGGGTGTTGCCCTCACGGTTTACCTCCATAATCTGGTTCTGTTCCCCAGATTAGGAATGTGACATCGGTATCGGCCGGTGTTGGTCATTTTTTCACACATCACTACCAAGCATTTTTGTCTATTTTCTAGGGCAAATATTTTAGTATACTTGATCAATCAATCAATCAAACTTTATTTGTATAGCACATTTCAGCATCAAGGCATTTCAAAGTGCTTTACATCAAATCAAACACAAAAACACAATGAAACAGAATCAACAATAAAAACACAACATTAAATCAGATTCCGTCAATAAATTTGCAATTGATTACGTTTCAAATCCAACTCTAAACAAGTGGGTTTTTAGTTGAGATTTAAAGGAAGTCAGTGTTTCAGCTGTGTTACAGTTTTCTGTAAGTTTGTTCCAGATTTGTGGTGCATAGATGCTGAATGCCGCTTCTCCTCGTTTGGTTCTGGTTCTGGGGACACAGAGCAGAACCAGAACCAGAAGACCTAACTTGAACTTGAAAGACCACACAAACTTAAAAGTAACTTTTTAACAAAATATAGGAGCTTGTTTTAAATCAGTAATTTCTTAATATTGAATAAAGAAAGTACTGGTTCCACTAGCAGATTATTTCATTTAAACAGAACATTTTTCCAGTGTAATAAGTGAAATAATCTGCCAGTGGAACTGATACTTTCTCATCAATATTAAGACATTTTTTACTTAAAGCAAGCTATTTCTTGCTGAAAAGTTACTTGTAAGTTAGTTTTGTCTTATTTCAAGTGAACAAATATATTTGAACTAGAAACGAGATCAATGCTTGGTAAAAACTTTTGAGGTGTGCTATTTGTTTGCTTCATGGCAAACAAAAATATGTCTCAATGCACATAGGTTTGCATTTTAATTATTAATTATTTACCTCCTCTGGTTTGTTTGACTCTAATTCACAAATACAGAATACATTATATAATTTTAAGTGTTAATTACTTAATAATACATTTCAGGTCTTTGGAAACTTATTGCATTTAAAAGTGACAATAATGAGGATTTGGTTATTTTTATTCAAACAGTGCTAAACAAGAGGCTTACAAAAACAAATATGTGTCTACGGCTGAAAGCTTCAATAATCAATAATCAAAGGAGAAGATGAACCAAAGGAAGAGGAATATTGTCATAATATTAAATTCATAAAAGGCATCACAGAACAGAAGTAAATAAACAAACAAATGAGGCAGATGGAGAAAGTCTGTAGTGAAACCGTCTGATAACAGCGACAGCCACAGGTTGTTCAGCAGGAAATTAAAACAAAACTTATTCATCCTGAATGCATCACATGATTGAACAGAGTTTCAGTCAGACTGTTTCTCAAGAAAAACACATAATTTACCATTCTGTTGCTAATAGCTTCAGGAATTAACAGCTCTGCATGATCTAGGAACAGTAGCAATCGAGTTCTGCTGATCAAATATTGATTAGTGAAGGGGTCTGTAACGTTGCAATATTGCTTACAAAAATCATTTAGGTTTTATTTTCCACCGGCAAACACAACTTTTAGTTTGTGCGGCTTAGAGTTGCAGGCGGTACACATAATGTTGATTTTAGATTCACTCTTAAGTGTATGTTTCACATCTCCTCAAATCAGATTTTGTAGTCAAACAAACTAGAGTTTGAGTAAAAGTGAACTGAAGAGGGTGTGAATGCATCTTAACATGAATCTAACCATGACAAAGAATAACTAATCACAGGAAATAAACATGATCTAACACCTAAATAATTAACTACTAAGAACTGATCAAAAGTAAAAACAGAAACTAAGATTAAACATGAAAAAAAAGTAGGAAAGCAAACAAAAGAAATCAGCTTCCAGTCTGCAAATCCCACCAAACATCTTCAACAATGTCTACTGAAGAGATCGATGCAAAAACACAAAATCTTACCAAGTATTTATGTCTAATTTCTAGTCCAAATATCTCAGTACACTTGAATTAAGATGAACCTAACTTACAAGTAACTTTACAGCAAGATATATGAGCTTGTTTTAAGTAAACAATTCTAATTATAGATTAAAAAGTACAAGTAAACTGATATAATTCATTTGTATCAGACATTAGGGGAAACCCCACATGATCCTCATGCAGGTCCACTGTTTCATTACATTCAGCGGTTTATAAACAAGAGACGGGTTTCCACTGTAAAATTTAGCTGACAAACATATTTCTCAGATCAGACGGCTGAACAATTCCTACTGTCTGTGCTTTATACACCACAATCGTTAGCCCGTACAGTTCATGACGGCTTTGTGATCCAAGGGTTCCCCCAGGAAACCTGCTGAGCCCAGTGGCTGGGTGCGAGTGCAGTCATTCATCCAGCGCCCCGTCGTGCTTTTGAGCCAAAAATGTTTAAAACTGACAGGAAATTTTTAAATACCACTTGATAACCATGTGTTACTGAAATATTGGAAGATTAATATATGAACACCAAAGTCTTAAAAACTGTTAACATTTTAAAAAGACTGAAGTAAATAAGCAATGCTTAGCCTGGTGGGGGCACCAGTAAAGCCTGGTGGCCCGCCAGGCTTACAATACACTGGGGGAAACCCTGGACTCAACGGCATAATGCTGTTTAATCCCAGGGTCAAATGTGAGGCCATCTGCCTGACAGCTGAAGGCCCAACTGGGTCATCAAAAGGACAGGGATCCCAAACACAGCAGATTGGCTGAAAAACAACAGAATCAAGTCAAAGTCCCAACCTCAGCCTGACTGAAGTGCTGCTGTGGGACCTTTGGAGAGATGCGCAGAAACAAATCAATACTGGAAGGAAGAGAGGATGAAAAATCTTCTGCCACAACGAGAGAGACAGATACAGTCTAAGGGAAGGGAGAAGCAATAGGGTGAAGGGAGCAGAGTCTTAGGGTTCATTCACACCAGACCTGTTCAGTCGTATTCAATCAAACTCTGGTTCGTTTGTCTAGAAAGTCCGGTTCATTTGTGGAGGTGTGAATGCAGAATCAAACTCTGATCCATCTACCTCGGTCTGGGTTCGGTTGAAGTGAACCCTGATGCGGTTAAAATGCATATGTGAACACCAAGTGGACTGGAAACTGCTCCAAAAGCAGGAAGTGGAGTCCAGCGCGGGGCATTCTGGGTACATACAACCAAAACAAATACACGAGGCTAGAGGGAGAAATGCCTTGTGGTCTTTTATCGGACACAAAAGAGAAATCCTACAATCGCTACAACCTAAACTACTCCATTTGTTGACATTTTGTGAAGAAGGAAGTTGCACTCAGTGTCTTCGTCAGAGGTTTTCATTTCCTTCAGTGGTTCTTGGTGCAGCACCCCAACAGGTGAAAAGGGGAACAAGATTTTCAAAGAGTTTGGTTTGTTCGACACTCTAAATGTAACAAATGTTGCTAATTTGGTCCCAATTGAACCGACTCTACCAGACTACCAGGTGTGAAAACTCCCTATAACTCTGCACAAGAGCATGGCATGACATGGAAATGCTTCAACACCAAAACAGTGCTTTATACCAATAAGGAAGAGTTTTGGTCCAACATCCGGACTGAAACAGGGTTCTGACTGAATGCGAAGCAATCCACCATCAAGAAAGAAGATGGTGGAGTGCGTCCACTCCACCATCACGCTTAGGAATCTGAAAACTATCTACCATTTACTTTTATCTCTCATTCTGGGAGATAAAAGTAACACATGCACCAAAACACCTGGCCCCGTTTCCCGGTCCAGAAACAGCACAGTAACGCTGAGGCAGCTGCAGAGAGCAGCGTCAGCCCCGTCATTTAGAGCAGATTAATAATGCATCGAGTTTCTTTCTACACAGACTGAAGGCACTTTTCTGCTTCAAAGTGGAGCAGAAGGAAAACAGCTGCTTTAAACAGACAGAGGGCGGATTTTCTTCAACGTTTTTCACATGACCTCCTTTAGAAGAACAGGCTAAATCTGACCGAGAAGCTTACAGCTGGGCAAAGAGCTTCACCAAGCTAACGCTACACAGGAGAAAATAAATGTAGCTAAAAGAAGCTAGGTGAACATGTAGAAAAACAAAATAGATTAAAATAAGCTAAAATGGGATAAGCTTAGTCATCCCAGTTTACCTCGGTGCACACCAAGCTAGTACTAGCTAAAGTACACCAAGCTAATTAATGGCAGGATAAAAACAAATAAATATTTAGCTAGAAGTTAAGACATAAGTAGATCAAATAAGCTACATTAAAACCAGTAACGGTAACTTAAGTTCAAATGAAAATAGTTAACCGAGGATAATGTAAGCTAAAGAAAATAAGCTAAACCACACAACACTAATCTAAGAAAAACTGAAAGTGTCCCGTGTTGAAATACAATTTAATATAATATAAAAGGCAATTTAATTTAATGAAAGTGAAAACATGTTATTATATAATAACATAGCATATGCTAAGCTATCATAACCAAACAAAAGAAATTATGCAGGGCTGATCTTAGGCAAGAAAAAATAAGACAAATTTACATAAACAAATTAAACTATGTTATTGTTGGCTTAAAACAAAACCTAAACAAAAATAGAATAAGTTCCGCTAATGTTAGCTTCAGTAAATTACGGAATACCAAGCTTAAGTTCATGCATGAACATGATCTAGACCAGAGGTGTCTAAAGTGTGGCCCCGGACCATGTATGGTTCTTAATTTGGTGGCCCCAAACTGCAATTCAAGAATGATTCAAATTTGTCCCGTCCAGGATCGGTGGTGGATGCAGATGAAGAAGTTTTATTTGAAATTGTGGTAAAATCACAGATAAAAAAGATTTACAATAAAAAATATTTAGTGCATCACAAAGTATTTGTCTTTTCATAACTAAACCATATAGCGCAACCACGTTTATGCAGAGACAAATTTTTAAAAAGTATTCAGAAATATTTTTTTTTTCTTACTGTTGTTTCATAATATAGGAACAGAACTGTTTAGTACTGTTTAGTTTGAGTTACTTGAACTCTAGTTTCCTTGCCTAGAAAGCCCGGTTATTTTGAGGAGCTGTGAATCCGTCATCAAACTCTGACGTAGATCAAAAAAGCCAACTGTAGTCCACCTCAGTCTCAGTCCGGCTGAAGTGAACTGTGGTGTTGAACATGTGAACGCCAACCGGATCAGAGACCTCTTCAAAAGCAGGAAGTGGACTACAGCACAGTGCATTCTGGGTAAATACAACCAAAACAAACATTTCCTCCGCTAGCGAGGAAAATGACTTGGGATTTTTGACCAAAGACAAAGGAGAAATACTGCAACCTCTAAAATCAGACGCCACTCCATTTTTGTTTACATTTGGTGAAAAAGGAAGTTGCACTCTTTGTCTTCTTCAGAGGTTTTTGATTCCGGTCTGCTCTGCATCCCCAGAATCAGAACCAAAGCTGGAGAATCAGCATTCAGCTTCTATGCTCCTCTAATGGAGAAAACTTCCAGAAAACTGCAAAACTGCCAAAACACAGTTTCTTTAAATCAAGGCCTGTTTAGAATTCCCTTTAATTAATAATAGCTGGAACTTTGATCAATTTACTTGATGTGTATTTGATTGATGCATTTGATGATGTTATTTGACAAATGCAATGTTTACTGTTTGTTTCATAACTGGTTACTCACTGTTTGATGTTTTTTTTGACAAGTCTGAACTCATTTTAAATTCTCTGTGAACTATCTGGGAGTTTAAATTGCAGGTGTCATTAAAATCTGTGAATTTCTGACAGCGACTCTGGGTCATCAGTGGAGAGTAAAACCGGGGAATTCTGCTTCTAATGAAAAAGATGCCCTGGTTTACCCAGAAAGGTTTTTGTTCTCTGCCCCACAAACAGGCAGACGAGTCATCAGTAACAATCTGTTTCTTTGCAGTCAAACAGAGTTGGCATGGAGCCTGAAAAGGATTTCTGAAACGTGAGATTGGTGTGTGATTACATAAGGCTGTTGGTACTAAATCGCTGCTTCAAAGGCTCCCAACGGCTCATCAGAAACAGATCCATGTTCTGATTAGATCTGAGATATAAAACTGAGAGTCCAAAAGGAAAAAGTTCTGATGCAGATCTCACATGCTTCATTTTGCTTCAAATATCAGAATAAAATCAAAGCCAGACAGAATTTAAAACCTTCAACTGACACAATAAAGAACAACAAAGCACTTCTCTTACCAGGACAAAATAATCTTGAAGTATATCCGTTTGTTTTGTTTTGTGGTGTTGTTTTCAGGAAATCAAAAATCTGCCGTGGACTTTGCAGAGAGCAACCCACGCTGAGGCAGGACTGAAGGATTGCTAAAGGAGGAAGATGCCAGCCTTTCCCAGTTTCACTGCAGCGCTCCTCCCTGCTAGTGACGACCCCCCACCCCTCCACCCTGCCACGCCCTCAGTGGTTCAGTCCTCCTCAGAGAACCGAGATGAGCTGGAGCGAGCTATGTTCCTGCCAGGAGGGGGGAGGAGAGGCCTGAGGAGGCAGATGGTTGGCTGGTGGGAGGGGGTGGAGGGATGGAGGGATGACAGATGTGTTGACTTACAGTAGAGAAGCTCTAGATTCAATAAAAGCATCACCACTTTGTTTTTTTCCCCCCTCTTCTCTTGAGTAATTGATTTTACTGATTCGTTCCAGACATGTCACAACCATTGTGTGGAGCATATCCACATCAACACTATGACCCTTTGCAGCTACGTCACTTAGGCTACGTTCACATTGCAGCCTGAAGCAACCCAAATCTGATTTCTTTTTCTTAGTACAGCCTGAATCTGATTTTTTATGGCAGTCTGAACAACACAGATCGGATTTTTTTAATGTGACCCAGGCCACTTGGATATCCGATACGTATCTGACCTTCTCAAATATGACTGCAGTCTGTAGCCCAGTTTGTCTCCTCAGATCATTCCTTTTGGAGTTATAGCAGTTTCCTGACCTTGTATGCATAAAATCATATCAAATCTGAAGGTGAAAAATCCCTGAAGTCTGCGTTTGCGGTCTGTATCCTGCTTTAAGAGTGATTACAGTCAGAGCGAACCCTCCTTCCTAACAGCAGGCCATATGGAGCCGCCTTGCTGGGCTCATCATTAGCACATTCATGCTGATGCTGTTTTCACCTTCAGGTGGAGGAAAAGGTGTCAAAAAGGAGGAACAGGCTTATTATCTTTTAAAAATCTGCTGAAATCTACAGAAAAGGATACATTAGTTGGTCGGCAGTGAAGTTTTACTGTAAGAGTCTCTCATGTGTCTAAGATCTCCAGACATTGAGAACAATAGTGATAAAAAAAAACAACAAAAAAACAGTAAAGCTACAATATACAGAATAAAGGAAGGGTTTTAAAAAGAAACATTTGTTGTTGGAAACAAATCTGAGCAAACCGTCGTCACAGAAAGCAGAAAAAAGCATTCATGACCGCATAAACTATAACTCCAATCCGGAAATAAAACACACAAATTATCCATTTATTTGTTACTAGACAAATAAACGGATAAATAAGCAGATGTGGTGCAGTACTACTTAAATAACAAAGCAGCCAAAGTCCAAAGAAAAACAGCCAAACTTCACAAAACCTCAATAAAATACCCTCTAGATGGGCCAGAAGCAAGATATAACGACAAGTGGAAGCATGCATATTCACACGAAGGTAATAGATTAGTGAAAAAATGTTCAAGAAGTGCATATATCAAAAAGCTAGCTAGTTACCTAGATAGATGGATGACTAGGTTCAATATATAATAATTTCTGAGATTGTTGGAAGCAGTGATATTTCTGCTGGGTGGAAGGATCTGATCCAACACTCATTAGTGCACTTAGGATACATCTAGGACTTAAAGTTTGGTCACTTTAAGGAACCAAACATAGTGATTTTAATTATTTAAAATAGGTTTTATTATTATTATTTACTTATTACTCAGATAAATTGAATCCACACCCTGGATATTAAAATTCCATGACCCAGATTTGATCCTGGAAAAGGTTAAAGTTCATCATACAGTTTGGTTCACTGACCTCCCCTCTAGTAAAAACAGTTGGTTTGGACCAGCTGACCCTAATCTTTTCACTCCCATCAGAGTGACTCTCTCTGCAGTCAAACCACCAGCTGTGGACGTTCAAACACACAATCAGGCGACGGGGAACATCCATAATCCCAGCGGCTCACTTCAGCAGGGATTACGCAGATGTAAGCAGTGGGACTGGAAACTCTACGGGTTCACGGAGAATCACCGCTCTCGTGTCGCATGTGACCTCACAGGATTTCAGTTGCAAACCTCAGCGTCGCTGCAGGTCAGAGGGATGCAACTCCACTCCTCGAGTGCAACTGTTGATTGCCTACCTGCTCGGACGCACCTGAATCAAAAAGGCTGAATTACTTCTTTGGCATGTCAGCGGGTTTTCAAAGGCTTGGTCATTAACCATTAATTTGATTCATCCAAAAGCTGCAGGACACTGGCTACAGATACTCCTGACATCATTAAAGGTGATCCTCTATGCTTCCTTGGACTATGCCATTTCTGCCTATTTTAACACCTTCCAGCTGTTTTAGGGCGTCTTGTCCCTTTAAATCCAAATAAGCTGCTGCTGGCCACGCCCCCAACTCAACATTTACACTCCCATGTGAAAATGATTGCAAACAAAATTATACAACCAAACATCTTTGAAAAGCATTAGTAGAGCCTCCTGCGCAACCAACAAGATTGCAGCAAGTGGTTTCCGGATGGTAAGTCAACAACAAACCACTTGTCTTTTCCAGCAGCCATTGTACAGCGCACACAGCAGTAAAACCAGCTGACCAAACATGCTGGAGCTCTGCTGGGGTTGCTAGGTAACAGGCAATGTCTGCTGATTTGTGACATTATATTCTGTAGGCTTTTGAAACGGCTCATTTTCCATACACCAAAAAACAGTTGGGTGGGGTTAATTTAGAAGCAGTCGAAACTGAAACTGAAGTATAAAAACATAAAAAAATTTGAATTTTGCATAACTGATCCCTTTAAGTTATATAAACACTCTCTCATTATCACAGGGAATGCAGATGATTTACTTTTCTGTTGTATCCGCAGCTGAACCGAAAGCTTCAAGGCTTCTATAGTTAATTAGTGAAGCTTAATTAGTGAGCTAAAAAAAACAACAGAAAAAAACAGAGTTTCTTGACTTTAGCAGGAACCTTAGTCCATGACTCTGGACGTTAGTTCTTGTCATGGATCCAGAAAGCTGGAATTTCTCAGATTGATCTCCCTGATTTGGCTCGTCTCAGCACATTAGATTGGATTGGACCGGTCGGCCAAGAGATTCTGCAACCCGAGCAGACGGCAGCGAACGCTGATCAATGAGCAGGATGCTGATTAAAATACAACCCCTCCCTTTTTCTGCTGGAACAATCCCTGCTGGCTGCTTTCCTTCAGCCTTCGGATCAGGCATCAGGTCTCCCCTCAACCAGGGCAACGACACAGAAAACCAGAATTCAAGTACAAGTTTGCTCACATTTTGTTTTTCTTCATCTGAATTCTGTTATTTCACTCTTTCTTGGTCTAAATGGGCAGAAACTGAGCAGATAGTCTAATAAAAACATAAAAGTGCTTGATGTGAACTTGATTCTGCTTGCTTGAACACCTCTGGTGTTAAGCATCACTTTCTTGCAGATGGATCATAAAACCCACATTTATCGTCCTCTTTCCTTCCTCTCAGCCACTTTCCTCCCCTCCTCCGCCTTCATCTTTTTTCTGATTACGCCCCTCGTCTGCTTCCTTTCCATGCATTATAAATAAGGCCGAGCCCAAACAGCGCTCTCTGCAGCCCCCCGTCCTGTCGGCTCACTCCTCAGAAAACTCATGAATTAATTGAGGAGTGCAGATTCAGGAAAGCAGGATTCCTTTAAAACAATTCATGACGTGTTAAAAATCTGGGGGGGTTTTCCCCGTTTTAACCTAACTGCAGATTATTGTTGCACGAACCCAAACTGGTTTCTTAAAGGCAAAGGATCACCTGATTGCAGTTTTGAAAGCACAAATTAAAAAGATGGCATTAAAAAAAATGGAGCAAATGGGAAGACAGTGAAACTCAGAAGATCCTATTTTATTTTTAGTGGCCAACCTTAATAAAACATGGCCACAAACTAATAATAGTTTGTGTTTTTATTTATTTGTTTGCATTTCTTGCTATTTATTTATTTAGCATTATTATATTTTTCATCCCGATCGATGTAACGGTTGATTTTGTGACTACATGTTTTGTAAAATTTGCTTTCTTGGGAAGCAATAAAGACAAAAAAATAGAGCCAGGCTATTAATTGAAGCTTGAATAATTAATGCAATGATAATAAAGCTGTTTGAAAACCAAGAACAACCTTCAGTCTTTGGTGAAAAGCCAACAAAACTCAAGGTTTTTAAGAACTTTACATTCTCAAAAACAAAATATTTTATTTTATGCATATATCTGCTGAAGATATTTATTATTAGTAGCATATGTATTATTTTATTTGATATTATGATTAGATTTTTATTTGAAGCATTTATTTTATTTTATTTTTTTTTTCCAAATAAATATCTGTATTATTTTTAAATGCATTTATTTCATTCACATTTGATATAAACAAAAGTGTTGAATAAAAAAAAGTAGCTGTGAGAAAATAATTCTTATATAGTTTATTCCTTCATCGATGTGATAAAAAATTGCAACTACTTTAATAAAGCGTACAATTTTTACCAAACTCCGCTTTGTCTGTATGTGTAAAAGAAGATTTAAAAAAAAAGATTTAATCAAAATAGATGGATATACTTAGAAGTAAAATCATGAGTTAGCATTTCCAATTTTTATGTAATTGTCTAAGCTTTAACTGGTTTTAAATTATTTTAACACTTTCCTATGAACAGTGACTGTTTTTAGCATGAAAATGGCTTTCTACCCGTTTATTCATCAAAAATTTAGATTTGGAAATTTCTCAAAACGCACCAAGGACGAAAATTTACAGACAAGAGGCAAAAAGGAAAAAAAAGAAAATTATCTATTTACTGCACCACTGTGGGCTGCACAGTGGTGCAGCTGGTAGAGCTGTTGCCTTGCAGCAAGAAGGTCCTGGGTTCGATTCCCGGCCCGGGGTCTTTCTGCATGGAGTTTGCATGTTCTCCCTGTGCATGGTGGGTTCTCTCCGGGTTCTCCGGCTTCCTCCCACAGTCCAAAAACATGACTGTCAGGTTAATTGGTCTCGAAATTCTCCCTGTGTGTGTGTGTGTGTGTGTGTGTGTGTGTGTGTGTGTGTGTGTGTGTGTGTGTGAATGGTTGTGTGTCTCTGTGTTGCCCGGCGACAGACTGGCGACCTGTCCAGGGTGACCCCGCCTCTCGCCCAGAACGTAGCTGGAGAGGAACCAGCAACCCTCCTGACCCCATTAAGGGACCAGGGTGAACAGAAAATGGATGGAAATTATCTACTTAAAAAAGTGACATTTTTTACATTAAATTGTGTTATCACCCCTTCAAAAGCTTCTGGAAATAAGATGTTTTAATCATATAATAAAATTTGTGTCTCTTACTGAGCAAATGATTCATAGAAATCCATTCAAAGTCCACAGAAAGTGCAGCTACTTCAATTATAATATCAGCCATCAATAATCACCTCACGCTGCAGATTAATGATGAGAATGGAGCCTGAAATGGCTCTGACAGTGGGCTGTATTTGTGTTTTATTGCAGATGTGAAGCAGCAGAACAGCTGTTCTTTATTCCACACAAACGAGCAAAAACGCCACGTTACGTAACAGCTGGAAGACGCATCTTAAAAACATGTTTGGGTTCTCCTGATGCATCACTGCAGCAAGTTTCAAGGAAAGAACTTCATCCAAACTAAATGTGGATTTAAAGCAGCCAAACGCGGCAGCTCCCAAAGAAAAATTAAATATTAATATTTAAATGAGTGAGAGCCGCAGAGCGGAGATGAAAAATGACAGAGAGGTCGATTACTTGCCTTGTTTTAGTGCAGGACGGGGAAGAAGAGGAGCGGGATTTCCCTCGGTTTCCTCCCTCTACTCCTGCCTGGATGAAGGAGATCCCAATGCATCGATGGAGATGGAGGAGGAGGAGGAGGAGGAGGAGGAGGAGGAGGAGGAGGAGGAGGAGGAGGAGGAGGAGGAGGAGGAGGAGGAGGAGGAGGAGGAGGAGGAGGAGAGGGAGGTGTTTCTGTCCTGATGCAGTCTAGACAAGGTCTGAATACTTATCAGCTCCATGGGTTTCCTGCTCGCTCCACCTCATTCTGCACAGCAGTGCAGCTTTAAATCGGCTGCTTCTGAGAATTCATTATAATCTCCCTTATTTATTCAAGCTACCTGCAGACAAAGTTTGAGGAATATTTAAATGCCATTCTGGACCTGACCTTGCTCAGTCAGTGCCTCAACCAAACCAATTTAACCAAACCAAATTATTTCACTTACAACAAAACATTTTTCCCATAAGTTAAAGAATTTAACAATAGAACATATGCTTTTAAAAATCCATATTAATGAACTATTGACTTAAAACAAGCTTCTGTGTCTTACTGAAAAGTTATTTGTAAATTAGTTTTGTTTTATTTCAAGTGCAAACATATCTGCACTTGAAACTAGACCAAAAATACTTGGTAAGATTTGGTGTTTTTACAGTGTGGGAGAACTGAGCTCATCGCGAGGTTTGCAAAGGTCAAAGCTCGTTGATTAAAAGCATCTAGGCTCACATTTAGATCTATTATAGCATGGTGAATTATTTTTCAATCATGTAGTAAACCCTCCAGCTGAAATTGCTCCATCAATCAATCAGCTCACAGACTTTCGTAAAAGCAAAAGGTGAAGGAATCTTCGTCTTCTTGAGTTAGTGATGGTTCCCTCCAAGAGAGGCAGGCAGTTCGTCTTTAACATGGCCTCTCATGCAGAAACTGCTGCTTAGCTGCAGAGGGGAGGGAGTCAGGATGTCCAAGATGATCTAAAATGCAATGCAAATAGTAAAATACAATATTTTTTAG
This sequence comes from Gambusia affinis, assembly GCF_019740435.1. Lineage (NCBI taxonomy): Eukaryota > Metazoa > Chordata > Actinopteri > Cyprinodontiformes > Poeciliidae > Gambusia > Gambusia affinis. The sequence continues at coordinate 4,323,407 of NC_057875.1, forward strand.
AATGAGAAGTAGACAGGAAATTACATTTGATCAGATTTCAAGCAAAAACTTGGAAGATTTTCTGTTTATTGTCAAATTAATAAGTGAGGAAAGTCTGAGTTATACAATTCCTTATGCTTTAATAGGATAAACTGCTTTTATATCATAGTAAAATTAAAAGTGGGTTTTTTTCAGTCTTTTTCCTGAAAGATTTTTTGAATTTCACTTTTGAAGCAGTTTCCTTTTTGTCCACAAGGCGTTGCTAAAACTCAAGACATGTACAGACTGATTAAGAGAGAACATCGTCGATTGAAGGTACTAAAGACAACGGAGTTTACTAGTTTGTTAATGTTCAGTAAATGAGAACATTTACTAAATCTATGTGAGAGATCTGTGTTCTTACACAGATTAAAATCTTGTTAGAGAACAGAAAAACCCAGGAGCAAACTTAAAAACTAAACAAACGTAAATCACATCACAGTCAAAAAGAAGATGGAACATTTCAAGGAGAATAAGTACAGCTCCATGGTAAACAGATAAAACAAATTATAATCAACCAGTTCTTACATTTGAATCTGAAAGACAAACTAAATATGAAAAAAAGATTTGAGAGACCAGAAATGAATGAATAGGAAGAATGCCACGATCTAACAAGCAAAGATTCAGGTTGTAGATTATTCTGAACCAGAAAAAATTTTGATTTGATTGTCAAAACCAAAATGCTTGGTTCTCAGCAGGTTTAAACGTTTTCCTAAAAAGTACAGCTGGAGTCAGAAAAAGATTCAGGCATCAAGAAACTCAAATCTTTGTAAAATAAACAGCAGATCCTTATTTCTTACATTATCTAAAAGATAACTCCAAACTATTTATCTTTAAATCTGTTATAATGTATTATTTGTATGTTAGCATCTAGTTTAGATAAACTATAAGTTTTCAATTTGATCTGGCCCAAATATTTTAAACCCTAAAATGAAGGGAAACGGTATTTAATGATAAAAATGGGCACCAATTAAGCTGATTTAAATAAATAAATAATTAATAATTTTATTACTTACACATTTGGTTTATTACTTACTCATTTGGTTGGCCAGGGCTGGCATCTATCCAGATCTCCCAGAGTGAGCCTGTTCAGTTCACCTCCAGTCCAGCAGAGGGCGCCACGCGAAGAGGCTCTCGGTCTCCTGGAGGAGATGTTTCCCCGGTCCGGCGGTGGTTTGATTAGGTGTTTCAAGCAGATTCGGTTCGAACCTCTAACCCGTGTTCCTGCAGCTGACTTCGTCCCGGTGTCTAGCTGCTCCTCTTGGTCCACCCGCCGGTTCTCCAGAACCACAGCGATGCCCCGGAAGCAGAAAGAGGTTAGTCCGGATTTGAGTCTGAACTTCAAGGTCCGGTGTTTCTGTCAGGATCTTTAACTGATCCTCGTTTACTTCCCCATTGTCATTACAGGTTTATTTAACTATTTTTCGTTGAATCAGAACCGAATCTAATGAATCATGAAATGTGCCTTTCTACACCTAATAAACAGAAAAGATGCTTGCAGCTTCATGTTGCGTTCAAATGCACCTCCTGCAGTAGAAAGCTATTATAATTATTAAGTAAGTTTTAAAATGAGACGCTCCGCGTTTCAGTGGCGTAGGAAGATGCAAAGACATGAATAAAACAAAAATAACTGTCCAGCACCCCTTCCTTCCTATTCATCTGAAACTAAAGCGTGCAAATTTTAACTCTAGCTCAACCGGACTCCCACAGACTACTTCGAGTTGTTTAAAAAACACACACACACACACACACACACGCAGCATATATGCAGTGATAAATGTGTCACTCCAGCAGAATCAGCACAAGTTCTGCTTAGATGTTGCAGTGATGACCCAGTAACAGCATTACTTTACTACATACTAACCAATGCACATGTACTGTCTGCACTGATGAAAATTCCCTCTTCTCTTTATGCAAATGATCAAACTAATGACAGCCTCACATGTTTCCTGACTAATTAATATTGAATAATCTGAGCTTAAAAAAAAATCTAAAATGGACACAGTATAACACAGTATGGCATACAGATAAATTAAAATTCAACAAGCTAACCAAAGCAAGAGAAAATAAGGCAAATGTAGCCAAAAGAAGTTAGGCTAATATGTAGAAAATCAAAATAAACTAAAATAAGCGAAGATGGGACAAACTATGCGAAGGTAGGGTAAACTGCATTAAGATCAGCTAAAGTACACCAAGCTAATGGCAGGATAAAAACAAAGAAATGCTTAGCTACATAACTTAAGATATAGGAAGATAAAATAAGCTACACTAAGACAAATGAAGTTAAAATTAAAACAAATAAGTTATGATAATGTAAGCTACAGTGAATAAGTTAAACCACACAACACTAATCTAAGGAAAACAAGAGACCCAAAATATGGGATGCTAGAATAAGGTAGCATATGCTAAACTATGATAATGAAAAATTAATTTTGCAGAGCTAACCATAAGCAAGTTAAAGTATAACAAATGTACATAAAACATGTTAAGCTACATTATCGGAGGTTTAAATGCAAGCTGAACTAAAAGATAAGTTGGGCTAATGTTAGCTTCCATAAGGCATTAAGGTATTCCAAAATAAGCTTAAATTCTCAAGGATAATCGAGACTAAAATAGTCTTGAATTTATATTAAAAATTAAACTGTGCTTCAAGAGGCTGAGATAAATTTAACGACACAAAGAAAAGTTAATCCAGTCACACAGTGAAGGTATTACCAACGTGGTGATCGATATAATAAAACTATCCAGTAACCTCTGTGCTATTAAACAGATGAAAGGACAGGTGAAGGCAGCTGTAGGTGGAACCGCAGAGACACCGGACTCTGGTCCGGTAACCCGTGACAAGAGCGGATCTGTATCCATCACAGTGCACGCGAAGCCGGGCTCCAAACACAGCAGCATCACAGGTCGGCCTCACGTGGCATTAAACATCTTATCTGTTACTAAAACAGAGCTCACACTTTGTTCTGTAATTCTTCCAGATGTTTCCACTCAGGCTGTAGGCGTCTCCATTGCAGCGCCACCTACAGACGGAGAAGCAAACACAGAGCTTGTCCGCTACCTTGCAGAAGTCCTGGAGCTGAAGAAGAGCCAAATTTCACTGGACAAGGTTTCTGAAACTCCTACTTCTGTTTTTGTTTTTAATGTGTTTATTCAGCAATCATATTGGAGTCTAACATTTCAAGGGATACGAGTGAACAAAAACACTTCAAAAGATTACAGGACAGATTAAAAACTAATGGTGGGACTCAACTGAGTCATTAATTAATTTACATTTTTGCAGCTAAATTATTGAACAGACATGAGTTCAGCAACAAATATATTTACCTTTGTCAATTTGTTTAAGTTAATCAAGTTTTACAAAAAAAAATTATGCCAAAAAAATAAACATTTAATTTAAAACATATAATTTTATTGCTAAACTATTGAAAAAAAATGTATATATGAACTCAACAACATATAGATGTTTATTATTTAAGTTATTCAACCGTCAGATCGGTGTAACGTACTTTTATACTACACTTCAAAACCCATTCAGTTTTGAAGTGTTTCAGGAATGCCTGATTATTCATGTAACTTTCTTAAAAATATATATATATATATACTTATTTATAAATGTGGACCGTGGACGCCGACATTGGCGTTGGGGGCGGCTGTGCTGCTGCTACATGGTTAGCATAAGTGCTACTTTAGGCTTGAATAACTTCGCTGATAGGCTAACTCCTTTTAGCATAACTTCTATACAACAAAAGCATTTTCCAGCGTCACATCAGATATTTTTTGAAGCAGAAATTTACCCTAATTGGTCCAAGAAAAGCTGCTTTATCTTCCATTACTCTTGTTCGCAGATTCCGCTTGTGCATCAGATTTACGGGCGCACCAGAAACACGCAGCAAAGGTTCCGGCTCGGTATTTTTGTATTAAAAGAAAAATACAAACAATATATGTGATTAATTTAGTAAATTTTTTTAATTCGTTAATGTCACAGTCATATTTAAAACGTAAAGACATGAAGATAAAGTTAGGAGTTTATCTTCATAAAATTCGGCATAACTAATATTTACAAATAGCTTTTCAGTCAGCAGCTCTTTAAACTACAGTTAATGCCTTGTCATTTGGATTAACTTTCTTTTTCCCATGTTTAGATTTTTTTTCTTATCTTGTAAATTTTATTCTAATGGATCAACATTTCACCATCTAGGGTTCTAGATCCAGAGACAAAGTCATAAAGGTGGACTCCTCGTTGGATCCAGAGGAGGTGCTAAAGAGGCTCCGGCAGGCAGCCAGCTGATTGGCAAAGACTGGGTGGAAGAAGGGTTTTAGTTAAACTCTAACTGAACAGTCAGCTGGACCAGTAATGGATCTGTGGGACTGGAACTTCTCCCACATTGAGATCATCATCTTTCCAGCCTTCAATTTTCTTAATAACAGATTCTTTCGAGGATGGAGCTGGAAAAACATGACATAAGAAGAAAAAACGACTTGAAAACAACTCTCAGGTCTCTGAAGTGGCAACATGACGCTGGTTAGAGCTTTTCCACAGAGTCATGTGGAAAGGGTTTTGTGTAATCATGGAAAACAGGAGGATTTCCATCCTTAAAAACAGAACCCATCATACAAAGTTCACAATTTTCACATTTCTATACTTCCATTTGGATCTGTAATGCTTCTAAAAATGTCCAGACATTTTTTGGTAATAAGTTCATATATTTTGGTGTCTAGAAAATGAGCCGTTTTCTAAATATTTCCGAATGCAACGTCTCAAATCAGCAGGCACTGACTTTCACCCAGTGACCCCAGTGAAGTCCAACCCATTACCTAGTAGCAACCCCAGCAGAGTTCTGCCCATCACCTAGCAACCCATACTGAGCTCCAGTATGAAATAAGTCACTTTCAAATAAAGATTTAACTGAGCTCCAGGTTCATGACCTATTTTTGTTGTAAGGTTTTAAGTTTTTTAATCACTGGCGTGCTTCGAAACTTAATACTGAAGGTTTTTAAGGCTGAGACACATTATAGCTTTTACAAATCCACTCCAGTAGGTGGCGATAATGCACTGCTGGTATACAACCAAAAGATAATCCTCAACCAGCACCTATTACTGCTTTTTTATTTCTGTTTACATTATAAAAGGTAAGTTTTGTGGAAAAATAGACCCATTTTAATTTGGAAATAATGTAAATGTGAAATAAAATTCCTTTAAAATACTTCAAACTCCAGTTGCTTGATTTATTTTAAGTTCAAGCTACAGCAAATTGATTATATAACTAAATAAATATACATTTTTGAAAACATTAAATGTGTCTTTCTGTTCTTTCAAACTCAATTCTATTTTACTAAATATTTTCACATATTTGCTTTGACATGATTTCCAGTTGACATAGTCTTGTGTTTTATTAACTCTACATGCTAATATGCTATTTAAAAGTAGTTGAATCTATTTATCTGGCGCCAGGTTAATTCCTTACAGGAAATTGTGGTTGTCTTGAAGCAATTTGATGAGCTGACAGATTTTAGCTTTGCGCTAGTTTGACAGCATCTCCACTTTCATCAAATTGGAGAAATCCCTGGCTTTTGTAACGTCTTTGTTTTTTCATATTATTTCAAATTTTTATTGGTAGCCTTCACTGTACACAAGGCATACATACAACATCCTGGAATATAAAGGCATCTGTTTTTCTCCAGACAGATATTTTTATACTGGGAATGCACCATCCATGTTTTCCACTTCCGACACCCAAGGTTTAGTATTGGCCAATACTGATCTAATACAGAAAAACTGTCCTGAATTTCATAAATGTCTTCAATTACAAATTAATTTGATGACTCTGTACAGCACACCTAAATACACTGATAGATTCACAAGCTTGGTCAAGTGTATACAAACAGCACAACTTTAATTTGTCTGGTCAAACTGAGAAGAATAAACTGCAACAAACCTTCTTTCCAATGGTTCAGAAAATGCAATAAGGAATTGTAAATATGATGTCAAATAAATAAAGCATTGAGTTGAGCACAAAGCATAGAATTGGACTGAATAGATTGGCCCACGTGGCTCAGGCACATTAGCACCGATATCCAACATAGATTTTTTTTCAATATCGATACTCAAGATCTGAATACTTAATATCAGATCTGTGCATCTGTACTAATGTTCAGATTTTTTTTAAATTTCTCTGCAAAACTATTTTTAAAGGATGTTTATAAGCAAATGGTTTTTATTAAAAAAAGGATGGATGCATGCCAGCACAGCTGTGGTTTATTTCTGTTTCTTCAGATTCACTGTTGTAAAGTCCAGAAGACTAAATGCTGCAACTAAAAGTGTTTCAGAAACATTTGTGTTTAAAGCTGTGAACGCTTATGCAACCATGTTATTATAGCTTTCTAATTACTTACACATTCCTTCAGCGAGTTTCAGCTGAACAGCAGACATGCCAAGATGAAACCTTCACTAAGTGACTGCAGAGATGATCCACGGTCCAGCAGCAGCCGATGAGGAGCTTCTGAGCACATAAGCTTCTGAATCCTTTACATTTGGGAGGAAAAATGTTTGTTCAGTCATTTGAGGCTTAAACGCTTCGTCACCCTGACAGTTGCAGACGTAAAGCTGCTGATCCTGGATCAGCAGAGGAAGACAGACACTTAGGAAAAACTCACTCTGAGGTGGATCTTATGTAATCCTGCAGCTTCCTAAACCAAGCAGAAAGTTTGTTTGCCGAGCTGGCTGCAGAAAGAAAATCAGCGGACCTTTGATAGTCGGTCCTTATCTGCTAGGCCTTTCATGTCGCACTCTCTGAAGCCTTTTAGTTTGAACAGGAACAATCTGAGTCTCATTACCGCTTCACTAATTCACAGCTCTCTGATTCAGAGGCTGATGACTTGATGCTGATCAGAGATGTCTGCAACGAGGAGACGTTCAAGTCCTCGGAAACCCCAGGAGTCCCGGAGGGACCAAAGTTAAACCCTCTGCAGCGTCTGATGAACATTTCTCCATGCAACGCTTCTTTTTAAACTCTTGTGAAACATGGAATCATCACGTTGTAGGAGTTTATTTATGCAGCACCAAATTATAAGACTGCAAGCTCAAATTCATATCTATGCATCAAACGCCATAAGGATTCAAGATCGTACCAAATATGTTTGTTTACTTTCTTGTGCAAATATCAGTTGAAATATGACTTACAAGTAAATTAGCAAAATATAGGACTTTGAAGTAAATAATTATTAAATTTGTTTTTTTTTTAAGTGCCAGTTACACTGGCAGATCATTCAGCTTAAAAAAAAAGACATTTTTCTGGAGATGCAAATCTTTAAGTGTCGAGTAATTCAATTCAGAAATGATTTTTCTACTCAAATGTTCTAGAGATTTTGCTTAAATTATGTGACAGATGAGAAGAAAATACAGTGATTTAGCAGATCCAGAGGATTTGGATGAAACTGCTACAAACAGTACATATGTTGGCTACATGTCTTTCAAAAAGCAGTTAATGAAAAAAGTTATAATTTACAGGCATTTTACGGCGCTTGTGAAATTGAACTGAAATGGTTTCATGTCTGGTGTAGGACGTGACCTTTTAATCTCCACAGGTTTGTAATCCAGGATTTTTGAAAACCTTGAAGTTTCTCCAAACTGATGGGTCACTCTGATTAAATGCAATTAAAAGATAGCATGAGGTTATTAGCTGCCCATGCAGATGGGACTGAATGAGGCGATTAGGATGAAAATGAGGAAGTTGATCATGAAGACGGTAAGCGCCGACAGTCTGATGGATTTAGATGATGTTAGAATGTTTCAAACTTTAAATTTCACTCAAGAAAAACTGCAAGTTTGATTTCCAACATTTTACATGTGAAAATAACATAATGGGCTCAAAAACTGTTAAGTGCCAGTTTGTCAGAACTGTGAAGTTAAATAACCTAAGCTCGAACCCTATCCTGATTGTGCCAAAATAGATTTCAGTCAAACAGATCAGCTCTGCAGGATGGAGCCGAAATGCACCAGTTTAAATTTCCATTTTGGATTTAGCTCTGAGCAAGAATTTGTCCCAGAACTGATTTAACACTGAACTTGATTTTCCAGTTAAATTCCCCATTAAGCTGAAGATCAGCCTGTGTTCCAGGCTGGACCAGTAAGCGCAAAGGGTTTAACTGGAACATCAAGTTTTGGGGATATGCGATTAAACCCAAAACATCCGGATCAATTTGTACTCAGGTTAATGTAAAAACGATTGAAAGATTTAGAGTGTGGAAGTCAATAGCTGCTAATTCCTGCTGCTCTTGACGGTTGGTGGTTACCATAGCAACCAGCAACGGACGGCTCCTCCCCCTTTTTCTGTTGACGTCCGTACCTGCGGTATTCATTAGAATCAACTCTGTGTTTTCTTTACAAGAATTATAGTTTGGCATTTTAAACTTGAATTTATTCTCAGGGCTTTGTGTGTAACTTTGCCGTGGTTTGAATATTATTTTATTTTTGTCATAATGTGTTTTGCAATTTAACTGTTTAATTTTACAGTTTCCTTGAACTGTTCATACTTCTCATGGGACTCAATGCCACACTTCGGGAAACTTTGCATCTGACAGCCATCTTGGTTGGTAACTGTAACTAACTGTCACGGCAGTTACAGTGGAATTGCTATGACAACAATAAACAAGTCATAAATTTAGAACTAGCTTCTGGGTCCTATCTAACTTATAAACAATTTTAACTTTTTTTTTTTCTCCTTATACTTTCTTTTTTATTGGTCTCAAAGCCATCGTTCATCTATGCTTTGTACTGCACATGCCTACCAACATGGCGGTTCAGTGGAGCGGATCACTGAACCGCTCTGTTGCTCTGTAGTTTATTAAAGGTTATTTATTGTATTTTATTTAATGCATGGCAGAAACTGATGGACAGATGTTGATTTTCTGTCTTATTTGAATAAATACAGTGAACCTCAATGTGTCTGTCGTGAAGTCAAACTGGACTTGAGCTAAACAAAGAAAGGTTGCAACTTATCTTGAAGTATTCTGTGTCTTTGTCTCTGACTATAGTTTGAATGTTTTCGTCCTGTAAAGTTAATAGTCGTCACACTGTGACAGTGATGAATGAGATGCGATCAACAGACTGACACATCCTCCAGTTTCTGGTTTGTTTACAATGTGAGAGGCGAGGATTTTCAGATGCAGCTCCTCTGACTGTCAGAAGGGTTTAAGTTGTATTCGGATGAACGGCGCCGACAGTAATACCTTTATCCCAGCAAACTGATGGGAAATATAAATAGAAGTGCTGCAGCCAGAAAGTGACTGCCACGTCTCTTACACTGTTTCAAAGTTTGTTATATAAGAAGGGTGTTGAATATGTTCGTTTCATCGCAGAAAGTGTCTGAGAAGTAATGTGTATAAATTTCTCAAAGCTGACTGGTTCATCCTTAAACAAGCTGTTTCTTCAGAGGATCAATCTGATGCTAATCAGGGAGGAAAACATGTTGATAACAAAGATAACAGCTTTTTTTCCATTTGTGTGCGCAGCAGCTATGAACAATGAGTTTTGCAAATTTCTTGAGTGATGCATGCATCCATCCATCCATTTTCTTTACACCCTTCCTCCCTAAATGGGGTCGGGAGGGTTGCTGGTTCCTCTCCAGCTGCGTCCCGGGCGAGAGGCGGGGTCACCCTGGACAGGTCGCCAGTCTGTCGCAGGGCAACACAGAGACACACAAGACAAACAACCATGCACACACACACTCACACCGAGGGAGAATTTAGAGAAACCAATTAACCTGACAGTCATGTTTTTGGACTGTGGGAGGAACCCGGAGAGAACCCACCATGCACAGGGAGAACATGCAAACTCCATGCAGAAAGGCAGGGAATCGAACCCAGGACCTTCTTGCTGCAAGGCAACAGCTCTACCAACTACGTCACTGTGCAGCCCCTTGAGTGATGCAAATTAAACTAATTCATTTTAAGCAAATTAAAAGCATTCACAATTATTAGAAGCATAGGACAGACATTAACTTCTGCACAGCTCCCATTTGCAGCATGTGAACGTTGATTAGGTCTTTGCAACATCTGGGTTATTTTCTTTTATCTTAGTTTGTGATTCTTTTTACCTTAAACTGTATTTCCCCACTGTGGGACAGTAAGTTATATTTCTATTATTTTCTGTTCTGCTCTAATTGCTTATTCCTGTCCATGTTGGTATTGTTGTGTCACACAACCAAGCTTGTCACATCATTTATAAGTGAAATAATCCTGAGGATTATATCTGGATTTCTGCCTTTCTGCAGGACTTTTACACCCAGGTTATTCCCCAGAAGCTCATCTTCATTCTGTTTCTTCTCCTGTATTTTCTACTGAGGTTTTCTAATTAAAAAAAACAACAACAACTAGTGTTTAGATTTAGGCACAAGTCAAAGTGTTTGAATTAATGTCACAAAAACAACACAAAAAAAACAGCCTCTACGTCACGTCGATGACGTCATCAAGGGGTCCAAAGATGCCCTGCGGTGCGGAGCGCGCGGCATTCAGTGCGTGAGACACCAGGTAGAGGAAGGTGAAGTCAACTCGCGATCTGACCTTTAACTTTCCCGCACTTTGCTTGTTTGTTTGCTTGTTTATTTGTTGTTTTGTCGGCATGTGGGCGCGTGCTGTGTTGTGCGCGGCGCTACTGTCGGTTCTGTGTCCGGCCGGCTCTACGGAAGCCGAGAGGGACGAGAGAGAAGTGCAGGACTACAGCAACTCCAACAGACTGGTGAGCCCCTCCCAAAAGCTAGATACATTAAATATAAACTTATGAGACGCATGTAGAAGTTTAATCTCTTTAAAATTAAATCTCAGCATTTGCATGTACTGTTACTATACGTTTTAAAACTATATAAATTGCCTTTTTACAGTCAATTCTTAGATTATACTATTATATTTGATGTCCCAAAACTATAAAAAATATTTTTCTTTGACTAATAAATCTTTATTGATGGGAAATAAGATAAGCGTCTCTCAAAAGATTACATACAATAACGTAAAAGGACTATAGAATTAAAATAGTTTTAATAATTTGCTTTTATGAATGTTTTGTATGGAAGTAAATATGTGCCATCAGAATTTGAATAAAAAATACCTCTGAAATTTGAATGTTGTATATTAGTGCTTACTTTTTCAGTATTAAAATAAATTCAGAATATATTTTTAACCTAAAAAAAAATTCAATGTCATTATTTTTGCAGTAAAAAAAAATTCGGTGTAATTTTTTTTACATGGTTGCAATTTTCAGTTATTAAAAAAATTCACATTCCTATTTCAAAGTCATCAAATTTTCAATATACATATTTTTCACAGTTTAAATTTTCAGTGTTAAAAAATTCAGCATATAAAAAATTCTACTTTTCAAAATTCAAATGCAATATTTTCGTTGTCCTCCAATTCAACTTGCTCAAATTCGCCGTCTCAAATTCAGCGTCTAAAAATTCGCTGTCTCAAATTCAGCGTCTAAAAATTCGCTGTAAAAATGGCCAAGGTTACTTCAGGTCACAGACATTAGCAATGGATGTCCGATTCCAACATCCACCTAATCACGTGACACAACCGTCATATTGAAGAAATACCAGCATCACCCAGGCTGGCGACCATGGAGGCGAACGCAAACCCAACGGTGAGTTTAATGCTTTCATATTTCTATAGTATATTTTATTTTGTGCATGAAGTTTGATACATTATCTTAAAGCCTGATTTAAAACACGGGTTGGGCCGTTGTTAATCTTACAAATTGTAGATTTATTTGTGTTTTATATAGTTTCTATAATTTTAATGAGAGAAGAGCACAGTAGGATTGCCATCCCTTTCGTAAAATACGGAATCGCCCCGTAACGAGACGCGATTTGTTCGGTATTTCTGTATGTCCGACAGTAACGCCTATCACATGCATATAAACATTTAGTGTAACAATAATTACAAAAATAAAACACAAGACATGTTAAGCTCAGCTAATGTGGCGGGAGCTAGTAAGGACCCCAGAACGCTTTGGACCATTGATGATGTCACGGTTGCCTAGAAACACTAGGGTGCAAAAGAGGGTTAGCAGTCGTGGTGAGCCGCTCTCAACCTGCGTCTTTTTAAAACGTCCTCAACCGATACTCTACCATGTCCTAGCAAAGATACAGGAGAGGGAAGACACACATGCCAGGCTGAACAGTGTCAGTGGGGATGAATGCTAGCAATTGTAAAAAAAAATTAAGAGGGAAACTGAAGAAATTATACTGTCTCTTTATTCTTTAAAACTTATGGTACTGCAGTTTTAGTTTCTCTAGTGAAATAGAATGACACTTTCCATCTGCTAGATCCTTATTTTAATTTCTGAAAGGTGGGAACCCTACAGCACAGAGCTTTCCTGAGTAAAAGTGATCATTCTCATGAAGTGTAAATTTCTTTTTAACTAATCCTATTTCAACTGCTACTTTGTCTTTTATATATTTTGTGACTACAGGGTAGTCAGGATGCTATTGTTGAATCTGCAAGCCACTTACTTAATTTACTAACTGAAAGACCACGGAGTGGAGGAAGAGGAGACATGATGAAATTCTGGACTGGATGGGAAAATCTGCCAGCAAGTCTGTCTGTGGAGATTGTTCGTGGAAACTACAAAACACTAAGAATTCCTTGTCACTACTGGAATTACAACTCTTTCAGTGAGGATTTTGTAGCATGCATTTCCTCTCGCAGTCTGGCTTGGCTTGCTTTGAGTGATCGACCTGTTAAAAAATAAATAAATAAAAACAATCTACATTTAAGCTGTAGCAGTTCTTTGTTTGTGAATCAGTTTGTTAAAACAAAACAGTTTTGTTGAAATGTAGAATCAATTCAATTTTCTGATTTTGTCAGATCACAAGTTCGATACATATGTTTAAATGTGATCATATGTATTACTCATTAGAGCGACAACATTGCTGTTACTCTAATTTCTCTAGTTTTGTCAAATTCAAAACTAGAGGAACTAGAATAACACAATGTTCAGAGTAGATATTTCATTTCTCTGAGTCAGTACTGTTTGTACAGGCAGTTTTAAATATGAAACTGAAATTGTTTTTTTATGCAAAATTTTATTGAATGTACTTAGATGAGTTCATATATGCTTTAGGTATTAGAAAATAAACAACATAAGACAAAACTTTTTCTGATTCTTATAATTCAAGTAATGTAAAGCAATACAACAATGTACAAATGTACCTAATGGGTTCCTTTTGAGTAAAGAAAAAAACAAACAAATTACAAATTTAGAACATTTTTGTTCTCTAACATGTCTACCATAAAAGCACTAAAATTCACCTCTGTGGTAACATGATCAGCATTTTGCTTTACATTTCATAAATGGTGAATTTTTAAACTGGCACGGAAGCGTATTGCTGTCACAGGAAAAAAAATTGAGCGCTATCACGTTATAACATCATATGTATCTTATTAAAATGTGATAGTTATCTTGTTAAAACATGATTGCCTTCTGGTGATTTTGGTTGCTTGGTTACAAACAGCCGTTTGCCGTTATTCAGCTATTGTTATTAAAAAAAAATCTGAACATAAAATGTTCAGCAAATACATCTGAGCCTCCGTTATAATCTTTATAACCTCTGTCAAGGCACCGTGGGGTTCAGGAATTGGATGATGTGTACGACCAAGAACCCAGAGCAGGTTAGGAGTCATGTTGCTTCAGTTGGAAGTGGGTGATTGTCCCAGCCACTGCAGAAAGTATCCAGATCATCCTGCAGACATGGCAGGAAGACATAATGGCAACAGAAGAGGAGTGCTTCATTTGAAATGTCCAGCTATCCCTCTTCTTTAAGGTAGTGTAGCACGTCATAATAGATGCATGTTACAGCCGTCCACAGATCTCTCCACAGTCGCTCAGTCCTTCAATTATGGAGTAATAAACGATTAAAAACTGCCCTTCAAATCTCATCATATTGAAGACCACACAAAGCTAATGTTACTATAGACATTCAAAAGCATCACATATTGAAACTTGTCATTTGTACAAACCTTTGATTGTGCACACTCTTCCCAGATATAAAACTGCTTCTTCCTGCTCCAAACGATCACGGAGTCTATCAAAATATGATTCAGCAAAAGTTCCTTGAAAAGAGAAAAAGAAAAAACATTTAAAAATTGTCAGTAAAATAAAAAAGTATTTTGACATCAGTAGGTCAGCATTGAGAAGTCACAGTAATCTAAATTAAATTATGATATTTAATCTAAAATAAGTTAACAGATGTACTTACAAGCATATATTTTATTGAAAATGAGTTAAAATCAACTGAAAAACAAAGGCGGTTGTTTATAGTGTTGCTAGGTAACAGAACGAGGTTTTAGGCAAAGTAAAAGAATGTAAATTAATATTGTATATCAACAATTGTCAGATAAGAGAAGCAGTATTTTGGATGATGTTGTAATGAAGTCACCTGAACAATACGGTAGCTGAACAGAATGGGGTTGTGGTTATAATTAATGTCGGAAAGTGTTCACAGCCCTCTTTGAAGCACACAAGGCAGCGATATTAGCGGTAGCATCTCCTGAAAAATTACGACTTTACTAAGACTGCCTGTCTCAGTCTCACCTAAGACAACATACAAACAACCCAGAATGTCGCCACCCATCAGTTCTCTTTAAAGATTCTAGACTTGACCCAAGTGGTATTTCTTTTGAAATAAAACTGGGGAAATTGGACGTGGGACAGCGGGGAGGGGCTGGGGTGCTAGGAGGTAGCAAGATGTAATATGCCGGCACTACGGTGTAAGATTAACAACGGCCCAACCCGTGTTTTAAATCAGGCTTTAAGATAATGTATCAAACTTCATGCACAAAATAAAATATACTATAGAAATATGAAAGCATTAAACTCACCGTTGGGTTTGCGTTCGCCTCCATGGTCGCCAGCCTGGGTGATGCTGGTATTTCTTCAATATGACGGTTGTGTCACGTGATTAGGTGGATGTTGGAATCGGACATCCATTGCTAATGTCTGTGACCTGAAGTAACCTTGGCCATTTTTACAGCGAATTTTTAGACGCTGAATTTGAGACAGCGAATTTTTAGACGCTGAATTTGAGACGGCGAATTTGAGCAAGTTGAATTGGAGGACAACGAAAATATTGCATTTGAATTTTGAAAAGTTGAATTTTTTATATGCTGAATTTTTTAACACTGAAAATTTAAACTGTGAAAAATATGTATATTGAAAATTTGATGACTTTGAAATAGGAATGTGAATTTTTTTAATAACTGAAAATTGCAACCATGTAAAAAAAATTACACCGAATTTTTTTTTACTGCAAAAATAATGACATTGAATTTTTTTTTAGGTTAAAAATATATTCTGAATTTATTTTAATACTGAAAAAGTAAGCACTAATATACAACATTCAAATTTCAGAGGTATTTTTTATTCAAATTCTGATGGCACATATTTACTTCCATAGTTTTGCTCCCTACACAGTTTATCTGCCTGGGCCACTTCTTTATAAAATGTTATTATTACTTCTAATCATAAGAATTTTGTCTGTATTAATTAAAGATAAAATTTTTTAATGGTGTTTCTATTTGTTTAAATTTCTTGAATTCTTAATTTTAAAAGCAAAAAGCATTTAAATATATTTTAAAATGCATTAAATAAATAAATTAAAGTATTTAAGGAACAAGTATAATAATAATAAACATTTAAATTAAAATTTTTTGGAAATATGTTTAAACTTCTTTCAAATACTTTATAAATTGAAAAATAATAAAATGTTCTTTTATGACTCCAAGAAAGAAGCATCTTTCTAGTCACAAACCCTTCTCAACCAAACATTTATTGCCTTGCTTACTGCTTC
Organism: Gambusia affinis; assembly: GCF_019740435.1. Taxonomy (NCBI): domain Eukaryota; kingdom Metazoa; phylum Chordata; class Actinopteri; order Cyprinodontiformes; family Poeciliidae; genus Gambusia; species Gambusia affinis. The sequence continues at coordinate 4,339,267 of NC_057875.1, forward strand.
TGCAGATTCACTTTTCTTGTCTTTTCTTGTCAGCTCGGAGCGCTGCATGAAGTTCTGGAGAAGCTGCAGACAAAGAGGATCAATCCCTGGGAGAAGAAATACGGACAGGTTCCTTCTGTGAGTCTCTGCAGATCCTTTTTCTCAACTTGAAAAATATTCAGAAATTTTCAGTGTACAACTAAAACTGAAACATCGTTGACAAAAGAATCCAGAACATCGCATCAGATTTATTATTAAAAGCAATCTGGAATAAAAAAAAAAATCTATACTTTTTTCAACCAGTTGCAATGGCGCAATTTTGCCAGTAGATGGCGTGAAAGCATACATTTTACAATTAATTCCAATAATATTAGATTTAAATAGTGTGTTTTTATGAATATATCAGTCACTTTAAAGAAGGCAAAATTATTTGAATAATTATTTAATACCTCAGGTTTCCCTGTTCTGTTTACTCCTAATGTGTAAAGTTTTAGATTTGATGTGTTAAAGCTGCACATCATCAGCATAAATATTATTAATATTTGTCTTTTAATGACTTTGAATGTGAATCGTTCTTTTTCCAAAGCGGAATGACAGCATAACATAGCAGTAATTTTTAAAGACAAAAGTTGAGCGCACAGTTTATGGATTTGATCAAATCCAGTTGGTGTTAAAATTATCCAAACTTTAGCTAGCTAATACAATAGCTTCGTTCTGGGTGGATATTTGACCTCTGCTCTTGGTGTGATGGTTAGAGTTCACCTAAACTAGCTAATTATCCGTAATTTATCAGTTTTCAACAGAGTTGAGTGATCCAGGAAGCTAACACTTAAGCTAAATGTTAGCTCTAGTTTATCCAGTCTTAAGCCAGCTTGGGATCATCGCCTTGTTGCAACATCCACCTCTGTCCAAGGTTGAACTAACTGTAGATTAGAGGTTAGGTGAAGACTTTGTGTTATGAATTGCACCAGTACCATTGGTAGTGAAACAGACCCACAGGACGATGCAGCCAGCACGTGGCTTGAGGTTCTTAGGTTTGAGGATAGCCATCTCAAATCTTTGTCTTCTCCTGAAGGCATCAAGCTTGACCATCTGGACAGCTGAAAGCTTTGAATTTAGAGCAGATACTGCTAATTGTGCCATTGAATCTTATTTATGCAATTATTTTTTATCTATAACTTAAGTGTTTGTGCTCCCTGCAAAGATGGACACTGCTGTTCCAGTTGTTTTCAGACTTGACCATCCTGTCCACATGCCCAAGTATTATATAAAACAACCTCAAATTGATTTAAGATTGTCTACGAAAATATTCTCAATTCATCTAATCAACAGTTTTCCCTCTGGGGAATTCATTAAGTTCCTTGGACCATCTGATTCTTAACATTGAGAAACAAAATGGCCGACCCCATTCAGAACAGTGTTTCTTCAAGTTTCATCAAGTCAGATTTAAGCCTTTTTGAGACCATTACATATTAAATCTAACATCTATATAACTACTGAAATATCCAACAGAAATGTTTTACAATAGTAGTGCCAGGTTTTTAAGCACAGAATGCACCTAGCAACATGTGAGTTGGCAACAAAAGTGGTCTAATGGGGAAGACGAACGTTGTTTAGCTGACTGAAAATACATTTACTAAGAGATACAATAAAGTACACAAGCGTATTGATCTCACGGAGGAAGATACATTTTAGAACACTGTTAAACAATATAATTATCACGTTACAACGTGACTGCGTTCGAAAATATATTTTCCTCCGTTACAGTAAAAGTCAGTTAGCTAGCAGCTAGTTAGCGGAAGCCTAAAACACAGAACGTAATGAAAATGATTGCAGGTGACTTAAACTTTTGCCTGACAGAAAAGTCGCACAAGAAAAGAAAATTACATATTATGCGAGATTAAACAGTCCTGCTATGACAAAATTAAAAACCTGTGATTATTTAAGGCCAACTTATATTTTTTAAATAAATGTAAGATATTTTAAGGTCTTAATTTTAGATACACGAATTTAAGACACACTGCAAAAAATAAACGGTAACGATGTTTTCCTCTTATCGAACCACTACGGTTTTTCTCTGACCAACATCTGCTTATACCAAAGTTAATGTCGATATATTGTGTATACTTATGTGGATTAGATTTTTAAGAAATCCCCCAAAATTCAAACTTGAGCACCTAATTCTTGTCTTCTAAAATCATTTCAGTTGAATGCTTTATTATTCCACCCTGAAAAATGAATGCCTTACATTCCCTCTGATCATTAGTGCTCAGATCTGTATGACAAATCAGATACATTATTAACCGTGATTATTCAGGCGTTCAACACGCAACCTGACTCTTTACTTATTCCTCTGTGTTCAGTGTGACCTCGGGGAGCACTGCGCCATCAGGAAAGGATCTCGGATCGGAAAGATGTGCGACTGTCCCAGAGGAGCTTTCTGCAACTTCTTCCTGCTGAAGTGCTTATGAGCAAAAACATGCCATCAAGAGTGTATTGTAAAGCTGTAAATTTTCCATTAGAAAGACAAACATCCAGGCTGCATGTAAGGAGCCTTCAGTGTGGAATCAATGTGTGTTCTGCATTAAAGATGTTTTTGCTTTAAACTGAGACTCTGCTTCATTATATAATCCAGATTAACTGGATAAAAACAGACATTTAACTGGTTATTAAGGCTGGGCTATATGGTTCCAAAATAAACTCTGATTTTTCCATTCCAGATGCATTTTTTTCTCACTTGTTTTAATAAGACATAGTAACATAATAAGCTGACATAATTAGACAAAAGTTAAGTATTTCTACCAAGTAGTATCTGTAAAACTTATACCAAAGTGTAACTTCACAAGATTCTCAATAATTTTATTTTTCATGTTGGAGTTTTTGTAAAATTAAACTTCATTCTAATATTACAACTTTATTCTCATGTTATTTCAACTGTATTTTTAAAATATCTTAACTTTTTTTCTTGTAATTAAAAAAATTTAATTGTAGCCTGGCCCTGATATTTTGTTGCAAAGTTAACCTGAATTCAAAGTCCAAACAAACAGAAGCTGCAATAAACGCTTGAGAAACAAGATGGCTGGTCTGGGCGCGTTGACATCACTGAACTACAGAAACCCAAGGAGTTCATTGGGAGAAAAAACATGATTTAATGTTCAAAAGCCAAAAGTAGTATCAATAAAATTAATTTATAGCCCAGCCTTACTGCCTACATTGAAAAACAAACAAGCTTGGTTAGAAGTTTTAATAAAACATACTGAATATAGTTGAAGATGTCAATTCAAAGATCTTAGAAATGAAAGGATTCAAACTCAATCTAAATTTATTCCAGTGAAACATAATTTAACACATCAGAAATCAGCAGTCCAGCACAGCCAAGGCGTTTTTTGTCCCAAACGGATTTTATTAGGAATAAAGTTTACAGACGTCTAGACTCCTCGGGGCTGCTTGAAGTTCATGCCGACAGGTGGCTGGGTGACCTGCAGGTTGGAGAGACTGCCGAAGTCCTGCAGGAAGACAGAGAGAAGACGTGGACAGGTGAGAGACGTGGACGGGTGAGAGGTTTTCCTGGGACAGGATTTGTCAGAGAGCATCAGGGTCTGACAGGAACGAGTGATCCTTCAAACACGGGAAAGCTCTCTATTTGATCTGCCTGTAGTAATAAATGACAGCAGCTACGAAGACGCTGCCACCACCTTTCGATACAGGCGGACAAAAACACAAATTCACTAGAAGTAATCTGCTCCTAATCTCATTTTAGATCATTATTGAACCACATTTGCAGCTGAAACCAGAAGAGACAAACACATTTTCTCAAGAGATACAACAATCTGATATTAATACCTGTACCGGTTCGATATTGGAAATAAATCCTAGATTGGATATTGGTGATGAGTTTGATCCATAAGGGCGGATCTATTCAGTCTAATTCTATGCTTTGTGCGCCGAGAGACATAATGTTTCATTTATTTTATATTTTTAATTCCTAATTGCAATTTCTGAACCACTTGATAGAAAGTTTGCTGCTGTTGTTTTTAATTATGTATATAATGAATATGATAAAATGTCTTCCAGCTCAAATGAAAAATGTTCATTAAAATGTAAAGTTTACCGATCTTTTGTTCTTTAAAACTTGTTTAAAATAAGTAAAATAAAAATACAAAAATATATTTAGAAACTGTTTTTGCATTATTATAACATTACCATTGCATTACTTGAAAATGGTTCCGAAACGACAATATTATCGTTTATCGCAATAACTTCGGGGACAATTTATCAACCAGCAACATTAGTTAAATAAATCTGACATTTTCTCTCATTACTTGGTAAATGCAAATAATTTTACTATTTCTGACCTAAAACAAGATAAATTTGGTCAGATTTAACTTCAGAAAAGAAAAAAGTGTCTTTTTAGACAGCACATGTAAATATATTTGGTTTCAACTGTGAATTAATCTTAATCTGATTACAATGACACCAGATGAATCAGTCCAACCAGCGATGATTGGAGGATTATTTAAGTTTCTCTTCCTTAATCTCACAACTTCAGCCTTTCTGAATGCTGGGAGCGGACTGGATCCAGTAGGTTTTTCCCAGTTCTCTCTGTAACCATGGCAACAGCCATTAGATAACCAGTAATGAAACGTTCGGGATCGTTATCTCCAAGCGGACTTCACAAAGTTCTCCGAGGTTCTGATGTCTGATCCAAACCCTCGACTTTCCGTCTGTGATGTCACTAATTAGCACAGAAACGACCCGCCGATCCCTCTGCGCCGCCAAACGCCAACTTCTTACAGAGGCACCTTTAATCTTCTGGGAGTTTTTTAAAAATTTCCTTTTAACTCATCCGGTCCAGAACCAACAAAGATCCAAGAAAAGACGAGAGTGGAAACTTACCAGCAGCTTCAGCATCTCCTTGGTGTCGGGGTCAACCTCGATGAGCTCCTGGTCCAGAGCAGACACCTGCACAGGTAAACGGAAAGCAGATGGTCACAATGTAGATCTGCAGGATCTGAAGCCTTAAAACCGGCGATAAACAGTGAAACGCTTCACACAGGGCTGAAACGATTAATCATGATTAATTGATTATTTAAATAACTGTCAACCAATTTATTAATTGATAAATCATTAACTGAATTTTGCAATTCAACGATTGATGAAAAAAATAAATATTCAGAGCATAAATTAAGACAAAACTGTACAAAAATATAAACAATTTGCATTTAAAAAGAAAAAAAAAAATAATTTTCTGTAAATATGTTCTATCCAGTTTTATTTTCGCAATTCTGTAAAAATGTACCTATATAAAAAAAAATCTATTAGGCACCCTTTGCTATCCAATTAATAATTGGTTAATTTAATTAATCAAGAAATAACAGATCATCTCTAAAGTACTGATATTAATTCAAGCAGAAAGGCCTGAGATGTTAGAAGTATTTTTTAACTGCAGATGCATCCTTTGTTACAAATTATAATGTTTACTGAAGTAATGCTGTGAAAATGTTTTGGGTTTTTTAAAATAGGAATTTATTTGCATCTTTTAATGCATTTCTAGGATATATATAGAAAAAAGTTACATAGTTAAAAAAATAAATGCAGAATATGATTTTTTTAAATCCGATTTATCGTGATAATTAAATAATCATTAGTTTCATTATTTAAAATAGTAAGTAAAAATGCCACATTTCTCAGCAGTTTTTAACGTTGACAGTTAAAATGTTGTCTGGAAGCGTCAGGGTTCAAGAGGAACAGGAAGTCCTTCAAACACGGGAAATGCTCCCAGGTTGATGTACCTGTAGTATCAATGACCTGGCAACAAACACGCCATGATCACTTTCGATACAGGAGCCCCTTGTCAGCAGGAGCAGAAATACCAGACAGAAACCAGCAGGATAAATCTACAGGAATGGATTTACAGGAAATCAGGCCGAAATTAAACAGAACTTCAGGAAACAGCTCCGTTGTTTATGTTGATACAAAGTTTTATGTCACAAAGTGTGAAAAGTTTTGATTACAGGATGTAAATACAGTCTTTTTTGTTTTTTTAGATAAAACACGTTTGGGCCAAAATCGGAACTAAAAACTACAAATGATCTGCAAGTCGAGATTTTTCATGCAAAATAGTCCAGACTTTTACATTTCTCAGTCCTTTACATTTATTAATAAAATAAAACACTGAAGTTTTCTCCATTGACTTGTGGAAAATATTTCTACAAAAATGACAAGACGCCTAAAACAGGTGTTAGGTAAATTATATATATTATTATCAACTATTTGTTGTTTCGTGTAGCTTTACAGTTTTACCTATATAATGTTCTTGACTCATATACCTTTATTGTTTTATTTTAGCCTAAAGAATGTTTGTGTTGTTATATTGCTCTGTTTGTTTCCTCAAGAAGGATTCTCTGAAAAAAAGCAGTGACGACCAGGTCCAACAGGGTTTATCACTCAGCAGAAAACCTCGGCCTTCCTGACCTGTTAGATCGCTATAAAACTGCCGCAGTGAAGACGTACAACTTGCTCTGTTTTACTTTGTGTCTGGAACAGAAGAATCTAGTGTGTAGATAACGTGTGTCTAGATACTGACTGACATTTGCCTTGCAATTATATGATTGAAGTGTTTTCCCCACCCCTTTGAGAAATTGCAATGCTCTCTGTGACAGGAATCCTAACAGCAATAAAAAGGGAGAACGGACACATATGTTTTCAGAAACATATGTGTAAAAGTAGTAGATGCTAAAGGAGGGAAAGTAAGGACATGAAAGACGGAATGAGTTTCAAAAAGAAGGAGGAGATAAAGGACAAAAAGGTAAGACAAAAGGAGAAAACAGAGTAAAGGAAAGGAGGACACAAGGAAGAAAGTGGAAGGAAAAAGATGAAAGGACAAGAAAGAAGGAAGGGAAGGAAAAATAAAATGGCAGAGGAAAGGACGTAAAGACGAGCCATGAGGAAATAAGAAAGAAAGGAGACGAAGAAGGAAAGAAAGGATGCAAATTCCCCCCAATGATCCAGTACTGGAATACACAGAAATCAAATTCCACATTTTTCCAAACCAATTTTAAAACGAAGGAAAGTTCACAATGTTTTCTTCAATATGAAATAAAACTATGGCCTTGTTCTTCTCCATTTTGTCATTAAAATTATTTTAGAAAACTAACTGAGACAACAGGAAAGAGATTTCAGTCTGGAAACTCTTGATTTCTTACCATACATTTAGACTTTTTCTGTCATTTTAACGAACGGAAGATACTAAAAGCAAACAGTCTACAAGATAAAACAAAAAGTTGTAAAATCAGCAGGTCAAATCCAAGTCCAGACATTTCAAATGTAGACTTCAATCAGTGAAAAAAAAATCCAGGACAACCCCCACAAAAACAAAACGCTTGAATCACCAGCGACATTTCTAACGATGCATTCACTGACCTCTGGAACGTAGTTGTCCCTCCTCTCTCTCTCCTCCTCCTGCAGCTTGATGGAGATTCCTCTGATGGGACCGCGCTGGATCCTCTTCATCAGATGCGTCACATACCTGCAGGAGCAAACACTCTGGTTTTTAGCTCCTCCTGTCCTCCGCCACGCTGCAATCTGACCGTCGCGCTACGATCCGCTGACTCACCCAGCAATCTTGTTGCGGAGCTTCTTGCTCGGGATGATGGCGATCTCCTCACACACCCTCTTGTTGGTGTGGAAGTCGTTTCCCAGCCGGGTGTAGTATTTCTCGATGATGACCCTGGCGGCCTTTTTCACCGTCTTGGTCCTGACTCGTCCCTGCAGGTGCAAAGATTTCAGATTTGGTGATTAGGAAGACATGTTGGAATAGACTCCTGCATTATTCCTTCACCTTTTTTACTACATACATATTCAGGTCACTAAAGAGTAACAAAACCAGCACATCATGTAGTATTCTGAGAATCAGTTGACCTCAAAACATTTCTACCTGCAGACTATAGATAATACTGCCCCCTGCAGGTTAAACTGTTGGCACAAAGCATGATGGGAGCATCTCTTCCTGATACTTTTATCAATCCGAAATAATGCTTCCGAGTTTCTAATCCAGTTTGTTTCTAGATATTTTTTAAATGACATCATGTTATTCAGCCTTTTAAAATTCATAATCCCTGTAATTTTCAACAAATTTGCCGAAATAGCTGCATGTAAACCGTATCATCTTGCTGTAATCTGTAAGATTGCGTCAGGAAAACCATAAAAAAGAAACTCAGTTTGAAATAAAACAGCTGCAAATCTTCAAATAATTTTCTGACACCTTTAATACCAGTGCAGTAGATTTTATCTAACCTGAGAAGGTATAGGACGTTTAAACACGGCACGTTTTATACTTTTTCACGTGAAACCGGGAGACTTCCTCCACAGCACAGCTCCAGGTCTGATCCGCCCTCCGGCTACTCTGTCCGGGGTACCGAGCCCGCTGTCTCAGACCGCAGACCGAGACACTCCCGCAACTTTGATTTAACCACATTACGAGCCGGTGTTAAACACTAAAGTAAGAACCTGATACCTGCGGCCTCGTCTACGTCTGAACCCGAGGTTCATTCAGACTAACGGCGGCTAGGTTTAACTGACAATAATCTGCTTAAATTATGTAATCTAATGTCAATAATGCGGTGAATCACAAGCTTCAGCATTCCGCCGTTTATCAAGATAACTATTAGAATGAATAAAGAGATAAAACGGAAGGATTGATGTGGATAAAACAGAAAGACGTGAAATGATCACCCACCATGTTGGATCGGCCTGGTAGAAGAGACCGAGAAGACTTCCGGTGGAAGTTTAAAACCTACGGAGGTTTAACTGCAGTGACACCCAATGGCTGAAGGCTGAAACTACAAAAACAAAAGCGATATAACGCTTAAAAATATTAAATCCCACTTCAGAGTGATTTAATTCCAATCAGTGGTGTTTTTAGTATAAAAAAGAAAATTCCCTAATTTTTTTGAAAATATTATTTTCAAAATAAACCTCATGAATTGTTCTTGTAATGTGTCCTTTTATCTTTATAATTTGTTTGAAAATATTATTTTCAAACAAATTATGATGGGAAAATCCTGTTTTGTTTTAGCTATCATGTATTCTAATATCTGGAATTCTTACAGGACTTGACATAAAAAATAATCATTTTTATCAATTAGGCTGTCCTTCAGTTTGATCCCTTCTCCCATTAAATATGCAAAACCCTTAAAACTGCAAAGCCAGAATGTAAAATAGATGATTTGAGGGACTTTCACTTACTTGTTTGGTATTTATAAAATAATTAGGCAGGTTTAAGTATCAGGGAATGCTATAGTTTTACAACGATTCCAGTGCACATAGACCTCGATGTTCCTGTGTAACTGTATGTAATTTCTTATCCAGAACGTACCTTGTTTTTCTGCTTCAATGGTAATAATGATTGTAGTTTGGCTGCAACCATTGTCCTATTTTCGTTATCAATTTCTAACAGTTTACTCACAGTGACACCTGTTCCTGTCCTAAATTGTATTTCATGACTTTTGTCACTTGTTTTCTGTAGGTAGAGTACATTCATTTCCCTTTACTTTTGCTACATTTTATCAGGACCTTGTCAAAAATAATACATTTATATATTCTGTAAAAATTTTGAAAAATTCAAAATAACTCATAGCAATCAGTCCTCAATTAATGTTTGTAGCAGATTTATGAGGAACTCTTTCAAAGTACAAAAAACCCCATATAAATAAGAATGCACCACAATAATGTGATCATCTTGTGATCTCATTTATTTAGTGTAAAATAAATCTACAAAACAGATCCACAACAATACTGCTTATTCTGCTCATTATATTAGCTAACATACATTCAGTAGCTTTCTATTAAAGGGAAAGTCCAACATTTCAGCAACTATACTCAGGATTATTGCATGATTTACAGTTTCTGGCTCTAAGTGATCATTTGTAGCTTATTCAGTGTTCATATAAAAATTTAATGATTGAATAGATCTGAGATTTAGTTTCCTTTACAATCAATCAAACCACATATTTCCCTGATTTTAGCCTCTTCAGAACTCAACTGATTTTAAACCTCATGAATTGTTCTTGTAATGTGTCCTTTTATCTTTATAACACCTTATTGGAAGTCACACAAATTAAACAAAAAAAGCATAGTAATTCATCTAGATAATGTGATAACAATGGAGTCCAAGTATAAAATTGAGAAAAAATACAAGAAAAACAGAGCTCATTAAACATTGTTTGTTTGATTTTTTTTTGATAAATACACGAGGAAATAAGACAAAATCGACCAATAAGAGTTACGTTTGCAATGCTCATTGGGATTTTTCAGTGATTCAATGTCCTCAGAGCATAAGTTGATTTATTTACCTTACAAACCATTCTTTAGTTGGTTTTGTCCAACTGCTTCCTCCTTTTAGGCTTTATTGTTGGTCTAATTCTATCAGGATTTCCCGGAGCGCTCCTTGAAAGAGCCCCACTCTTGTTGTTTTGAGTTTTCAGAAGGAAAAATAAAGCCATCAGATGTACTGATTTACCGGTAACCAAAAGAAGGAGTACTAAAAGAAGGAGTGTTGGCAGTTTCTCTGCTATGAACCACATGGGTGTGTTTTAATACAGTACCCAGACAGAAAGACATCAGCATGATTTTAGAGAAACAACTGCTGCTGCCCATGAAAGGATTACAAGGTCATCTACAGATTATTTACAGATTAAAGTCAATCATTCTACATGGAGAAAGATTGATCAAAACAAAAAGCTGCCCATCTTTTAAGAAGAGGAAAACTCACCGAATTCACCATAAAGACCAGGATCTGACCACCTTGCAGTTACCATGGCAACCATTAACTCCTCCGTATGGAAAGGTGTGTGAAGCCACCTGTCCAACAGCCGAAATTTGGTCATCAACATGGAAATTACTTCTAACACAGCAGCAAATCTAAGACAGCATCCATGTGTTGGTCTGGCCTAGTCAAAGCACAGACCTCAACTTGATTGAAATGTTGTGATGGGACCTTCAAAGAAGTACAGGAAAGTGAAAAGAAAATCCGGCTGAAAGCTTTTCCTGCTGGATGTGGCTCTACCAGCTGATGGATCCTGTGGTGAACTAAGTGTTTCACACATAGTTTCTAAATGTCTAAATACTTTTTTGATTTTTTTGGGTTTTTTTTGTTTTGGGCCACTTTTGACCCACTGGAGGCCAAACTATACTTACCAAGTGTTTTTGTCTAGTTTCTAGCTCAAAAATTTTAGTACACTTGTAAGTAACTTTTCAGCAAGATACAAGAGCTTCTTTTAAGTCAGTAATTCCTTAATATAGATGAAAAAGAACTTGCTCCACTTGCATTTTTCTGCAATTAAAAATGTTTTGTTATAAGTTGAATAATCTGCCAGTGGAACTAGTACTCTTTCATCAACATTTACTTAAAATAAGCTCCTATATCTTTGTAAAATGTTACTTGTGGGTTAGTTTTGTCTTATTTCAAGTGCACTAGGATATTTGCACTAGAAACTAGATCAAACAATACTTGGTAAGAAGAAGAGAGTTTTCAGTGTAAGCGATAAAACCTTGGAACTTGTAGAAGTATTTCGTCTCTGAAGACCAAATGCTGAGCATTAAGTCAGGTTCAGTGGGAACTCAACAGACTCTCTGTGAAGTTTTTTTTGTGTGTGTGTGTTTTTATAAACTACGATTTATGAAAAAAAGAAGACAAACGCAGTGAGAAGGATTCTCCTGAAGGCACCCGTCGACCCTGTTTCTCTTTATAACTGATTCACTTATAGAAAAGTGCAAACAGAAGCGTCAGAACTTGCATATTATCAGAAGTTGGACCCAACGTCCAGCTCCAGAGTTTGATGAGACGTTGTCACGGTAACGGCAGAGGCACCAGCACCTCCACGTAGCTGACAGGTAGAAGCCCGGATCGCTCCCCCAGCATACCCTCGTACCAGTCGCCGTCAACCTGGCCGGTGAGGATGATGACCTCTCCCTCGCTGAAGTCCAGCTCGTCGTCGCGTTTTGACGTGAAGGAGTAAATCGCCCGGCAACAGGGCTGATTCAGGAGCAGCTTACAGTCAGCTGAGAGGAAATCAGAGGGACAAAAGAGAGGAAAATGCAGTTAAACCTCCAGTTATACCTCAGATGTTTAGATTGCTGATGCTGGACTCAGGTTGAAAACTTTGAAACTTCTTAGACAAAAAAAAAAAAAAAAAAAAAGACGAGTGGAAGACACTGGAATCTCACTGGGGAAACTGGTCTCTGCTAAAACAGCCAGATGTTTTCTCACCAAAGTTGGAGATGAAGCTGTCTGGGCTGCTTGTTGTCACTGAGCTCTCTTCTCCTGAGTCCAAATTAGATGAAAACAAAAATAAGTTTTACAAGACATTCGCAGTTCAGCCTGTATTATGGGAGTATTATGCGTTTTCCAGGCACACAGAATGATTTTATAGCACACCTAAAGTGCTATTGGACTGCTACCTTCAGTTGTTATTCACTCCACACCATTGGTTTTTTTATTTGTGGCAAAACATTTAACTGCTGCTGCGCCAGTTACTCAACAGGTCGTTGCTAGGTAACCAAAGAACGAGTGAGTTGCTAGGTAACCAAAGAGTGCTTTGTAATTCCCCCAGAATTTTGTGCCATTCTGGATCAAACAGCTCAGGGAAATTATTGACTATTCTATCAGATGAATTGTCTGTTGATATTGATCACATGTCTACTGTAAGACATATTGTTATTGATTTATTGTCCAACTGATTGGAAACCAGTTTAGGGAGACCAGAACATCTGTGAGATGAAGTTGTTCCAGAACCTGAACCAGAACCTGAAAAATTGATGTTTCTTTTTTGTTCAGGTTCAGAAACACCTTTAAAAACACCTTTAAAAAGGTTCAACATCTGGAACAGACCTGAGGACCGAGGAGCCGCAGCTGACAGCTGGTGGTAAAACCCGACAGTACTGCTGGGGTCGGCTCCGACGCGAATCTTCTCGGATCTGAACTGGCGAGCTGGTTTGTTACTGGCAGCAGTCAACCTGATGTAAGGGAGAGGTCAAAGGTTATGTGGAGACAGATTTAAGACTTTAATTCTGATGGTTCTGATAATTAAACGTGGAAGAGGATATCAATAAACATTTGGTTTTGTCTCACTAAGATAGAAACACATCGATCAATATCTGTATCGGAAACGAAAATGAAAACAATTATAGATTGGCATTGGTGACGATGTATCCAATCCATAAGGGCAGATCATGCTTCATGACTTATCTTACACTATATTTAAAATTTGTAATTACACCTTCTGAACCATTTGAAAGAAAGTTTGTATCAGTTTATTTTTACATGTTTGACCAAGCTTGTGAAGTTATTTGTGTTTTTAAGTCTGTTGTTATTCAGTACATTTAGGTCTGTGTTTTGTTTTGGGTTTTTTTTAAAGAAATGTTTGAAGTCACTGTTTTTCTCAATCACATCGGTATCAGCTAATACCAAACCTCAGATATCGGTATTGTAAGTGAAAAATGTGGATCGGTGCATTCCTACATGAAGCCAAACTCACCTGGCCTGCAGGTCACTTTGCAGGTCCAGCAGCATGCGTTGGGCGTTGCGGTGGAAGTCGAGCAGAGCGGCGACCAGAGCAGCCAGCGGGCCGATCAGGTCCACCTGCAGGAGAAACACCAGAGCGGATCGGTAGCACCGCTTCCTGACTCCATGCACGAATCAAGTCCAACTCATCATTTCTCATTTTCTCCTTTGAGTCATCTGTGCTAATCAGACAGACAAACTGCTTTTTTTCCCAGTTTGATGCGGACATTTGGGACATTCTTAATGTTTTCAATAATTGGAGCACATGTGACGAAATGCAACTAATTATTATTTTATTTATTTCAATTAATTTTGTTTTGTTGCCCTTTGAGATCTAAAGATATAAATGGCATTATAAATAAAACCCATTATTACTATTATTGTTATTATTTATATTAATGCAACTGACTGAATCCTTCTGCATGATCCTTTTTGTCGTAATTTAATTGACTAAGATTTTAAGAGCTTTTATTGTGGTTAAAATGGGTGAAAATTAATTTTCATGACGGATTGAAGCGTTTCAAATTCACACTCGATAAAACCTTTTTTTTATTTTATTTTGAAAATTAGCAAAGAATCAAAATGGCTGGACATTTTGGGGGATTTAAACTGCAGAAAAGACCTGGTTTGTCTTTCTGGAAACCAGGTCATGAAGATCTTTTTTCTGGTAATTGGTCCCGAACTTTCTTTAGACTTGTCTCACGGTTTCCTACAGTACAGGTTGAACAAAACTAAACAGAAATAGTAAAAGAATAAACATCTGGTTTCCAACTCACATCACTGTCCAGCAGGATGAACATGCTCCTCTCTGCCAACTCTTTGGACGTCATAAACTTATCCCACGCCAGCCGAACACTTTCCGTTGACACTTTTCCTCTTCGTCTCTTTTTATAGTCAAAATCGAGCCGCTGGCCGTTCACCTTCTTTAGCTGGTACTGAGGAACCAATCAAATGTAAACAAACAAGCTTCAGACCTCCTGCTGGTCTAGATTCTAGCACCAATAACAAATGAGCTCATATAATTCAGTTCGAATAAAGACTCGAGGTGGGATTTAATGGCGGCTCACCTTGATCTGCTTCATGTCTGACTGCTGCAGCCTCTGCAGAGGGTCGATGAACGTCTGCTTGATGCTGACGTCCAGAACGTCTTTGGCCTGGCCGATCTTCTGCAGAGCTCCGCCCACATCCATCAGAGCGCCGCCTGATCAGGAGGCGAGAAAGAGGACGGCCGCAGAAAAACAGCAGGAGAGTCAGGAGTAACAGAGTTCACACACAACAAATCAGGAGGTGCCTCATTAACAGAGTTTGGTAGTAACTATTTACATTAACCTGTGTAACCTTTTTGAAAATATTTACTTTTAGGAGTATTTCTACTAAGCTGTACATTTCAGTAATTTTATTATGAAGTATCTCCACTCTTACTTGAGTAAAATGTTTTAACCAAACATTCATCAGACACACACACCTGCAGTTTTTGTTAAAGTTTCATTTTCAGTTTTGTATTGAAAGAAACTGATTTGGAAACATTTATTCATATAAGTAATAAAAAATAACAAAATCAGGCCAGAGAAAATGTCATTTTGGTCCTTAAAATACCAAAATTTCCCCTGAACTTTATATTTTGGTCCATCTGATGATGTAATTTTTAAATATTAAATGATTGACAATTTGATCAATTACTTAGTACTTGAGTAGACTTTTTACCAAATACTTTTTTACTCTTACTTGAGTAAAATTTTTAGGCATTTTATCCACTTGTACTCATTAATTTGTTTAAATTTATTTTAATTTGGGCGTGCTGTGGTGGCGTAGGGGGCAGCGCGACCCACATTTGGAGGCCTTGAGTCTTTGACGCGGCCGTCGCAGGTTCGATTCCCGGACTCAGCAACATTTGCCACATGTCTTCCCCCCTCTCTCTTCCTCTTTCCTGTCAGCCTACTGTCATATAAGGGACACTAGAGCCCACAAAAAGACCCCCCGGTGGGGAAGAAAAATAAATAAAATATTTTAATTTGTGTGTACCAAATTCAGAACCCGGTCCGAGCTCCTGGCCGTGGAGCAACATGCACTTTCCCAGCATTCCCTCCGTCTGCGGGTATCCCACCGTCCGCGCCTGTCCTCGGATCCTGGACACTGTGCTGAGCATGCTCAGTTTAGCTCTGTAGGCTGCAGACACAAAAACACATTTCAATTTACATTTTTATTCATTTTAATTTGTCTCATCAATTTCATTCCTGAACGCAAAACTTTCAAGAGAAAGAAGTTTTGCCACTGAGGATCAGGGTGGGCTTTGTTGTGCATTTTAGCAATATAAATCACACTTCTTTAAATAAGTGACATCCTGAAGAAGCTTATTTCAAGTGGGAATATTTTTCCAAGAATTATATTTCTGTTTGTGGCTTTGTAAATGTCATGCCATGTAGTTACATTTCTCCATTAAATTCCTCCATATTCCTTCAAATCTGAAGTATAATTAATAATATTCTGATCTATGTAGAAACATCCAAATTTCTTCTGGTCCTTCAATAATAAACTTTTTTCTCACACATTTTTGGTGCTAATTTGGAGATTTTCTGCTTTTCATGCATACAGACTTGGACCGAAATCATTATTCAGCTTGGCTTTCATATTAAAATTATGAAATCTATTCCTCATGTCTACACCTCACCACCTTCCAAATATTTATTTTTTAAGCAAATTTCTGTCAGAATCTGTAATAAGAAGAACTTTGTCTTTTTAATTAGGGATGCACAGCATTTATGCGTTAACATTGGTTTTTACTGATGGTGTGTTTGGAAAGTGTTTCTCCACTTTAAAAGGAAATATAAAATATCAATTGAATATCAGTAAGTATCACTAATTAGTCATAAAATTAATATGAAATACTGATATTGGCTAAGATTTTCCATATTGGTGCATCTCTATTATTCATTGTAATTATGTAAAAATGTGTTACAGGTTCTGTTTTGGATCAGATGTCGGTTGGACTGTGAGTTTGGGTGTTAAATCATCTGGTACCTGGGTTTGGCTGGAGTAGCTCTGTGGTTCTGGACATCAGCTCACCCAGAAGAACGTTCATCACTGCGACAGTCTGATAAAAAACACACAGAGGGAAGAAGTTCAATCGATTTTTATCTTCAATCTCTGCGGTACAGAGATTGAAGACAAAACACAAAATTACACCAAGTATTTTTGGTCTAGTTTTCATTGCAAATATCTTGGTAAACTTGAAATAAGAAAAAAACTAACTTAAAACTAACTTTTTAGGAGATATGACATATTAAGCTTGTTTTAGATCAATAAGTCCTTAATATTGATTTAAAAAAAGGTTCTAGTTCCACTGGCAGATTTGTTCACTTATAATATGGAAAAAATGTCTTGTGTAAAAAAAAAATCTGCCAGTTGACCCATCCATCCATTTTCTAACACCTTGTCCCTAGAGGGGTGGGAGGGTGCTGGTGCCTATCTCCAGATCTGGAGAACTGGCGACCTGCGACAGACAGGTCGCCAGTCTGTCGTAGGGCAACACAGAAACAGACAGGACACTAAACAGACAGGACACTAAACAGACAGGACACTAAACAGACAGGACACTAAACCACACACGCATGCACACAGCCAGGGAGACTTTAGAGAGACCAATTAACCTGACAGTCATGTTTTTGGACTGTGGGAGGAAGCCAGAGTGCCCGGAGAGAACCCACAGGGCATGGTCCACAGGGAGAACATGCACTCATCTTTCCGTGCAGAAAGACCCCGGGCCAGGAATCGAACCCAGGACCTTCTTGCTGCAAGGCAACAGCTCTACCAGCTGCGCCACTGTGCAGCCCTTCCAGTTGACCCAGTACTTTTTAATCAACATTAAGAAATTACTGGCTTCTTGTGATGGAAAAATTACAATAAGGTCACATCTGCTAGTCATGTCATATGAAATGCTTATGAACTCTCACCAAAAGAACTATTTGGGTTTCATGTAGAAGGTTGGAAGTTGTTTTCTACAGCTGCATCAGAACCAGACTGTCTCGCCCCTTGTTGTTAAGTCTTTATCTTTGGTATAAAACTCATGTGTTGTCTCTGCCTGGCAGAGCTTTTCATCCAGACCTGCTTCATCACTGATTTTTTTACTTGAAAGCTAGTTTTGTATTATTTCATGTATACTAAGATATTTACACTACTGCAGAAGCTACACAAAGAATAAGATTGGTAAGATGTGTGTTTTTATAGTGAAGGCTTTCAGGGTTCATGTAACATGACCAAGTAAATATACTTTACTGCTGTTCTTTTGTTTGCGTTTGTGCTAAATTTATTTTCTTTGTATATACTTTAGTTATTTTATTACATTTCGCTCAATAAAGACAAACTCAAACATTCACCTTCTCCATCTTCAGGAAATCTTCATCCAGTTTGGTTCCCTCAGCTCCCAACAGGCGCTCGTTCAAAAGCTGCCAACAGCAATCAGGTTAAAACACATCAGAGCTCCAGAAAACCAGACAGTTTTCAGAAATCAATCAAAAACTAAATTCCTGAAACTTTCAGGCTCTGAAAGTGCCAAAAGATGGAAAATCTTCTCAAATTTAGATTGATAACTGCTCTAGCTTGACACAAACTGTATGAACTACTGAACTGTAAAGCGCTTGATCACTCAGCTTTGAACTGATCCAGGTAAACTGGAGATGACAGTTTACCTGGATCAGTTAAACTGATCCAGGTAAACTGGCTTCATCTGTTGGTTCTGATGAAGCCAACAGAACCACATTCCTTCAACTAGGGCTACACCGATTGCAGTTTTCTGGTCGAGTACCGATTAACGATCTTTAAAAAGGCTGACTGGTCAATTCCAATTTTGGCCAATACCAATTTTTTTGTCTGAAATGTTGTTAAACATAGCAAAAAAGTCGCCGAGTTGGTAACAGTGGGGGTGACTGTTGTTAACTGCAAACATGCAGCCATGACCTGGTATAACGGTCTGTCAGACAAACCTCTCCCACTGCAGAGCAGAAGAGGACAGTGGCTGATTTTTACAGGTAAAAAAGATCGACTTCACATGCAAGTATCACCGATCTTCAAAAATTAAGAAAATCTGCGCCAATAAATCAGCTGGCTGATAAATCGCTGCACCGCAACCCTCAACACCTCAGCTGCATCAAGAAAATTTGTGCACAAAGGTTATGGACAGAATTGGTGACAAAAGGAAACTTTGTCACCAGAAACAAGCATGACTTACTTATTTGAAGCATTCAAGGATAAATTAAGAAAAGAAGAGGAAGATTTATAAACCCATTGAAGTGTTTATCTCGGACTTTTGTCCACAGTTTTTGTTAGAATTTGGAAAACTTTTAAGTTTTTAATATCTTATTTATTTCAGGAGTAAATCTGCAACTTACAAGAGCCACTGTGACATTGAAGCTCAGGAGAATGTTTTTACTTATAGTCAATTTGTAATATTTTAATGACAAAGTTCAGAGGAAATGTTTGCATGGCCTTGTTAAATCAAAATCACAGCTTTAGAATAATCTTTCCCTCCACCTTTTGGAGCGGATTAACGCATAATCTCTTTCTGATAATTAATGTTTAACCTATAATTACAACCCTAACAAAGTGCAGAGTGCAGCCTGCATCATACTCTGATGTACCGGGAATAAAAATCTTAATAAACATAAACAAGGCGACCCTCATCCTGAATCTTTCCTGGGGAGAAGCTTTCCAGGTGGATCGGTACCAGGCCCTGTGTGGCAGTGAGCCTCGAAACACGACGGCCCACATTGTATCTCCACTTGTTTTAACCTGGTTCTGTTCGGCTCGGTTCGGCTCTTACCTGGCTGGCTTTGTGGAACTGCTTCTTCATTCCGGAGACGGACATCTTGACGGCTCCAAGCGGCGGACCTGCTGCTGCTACCGCCCGGGTCCGGACAGCCTTCAGCCCGACTACGATGCTTTATCCCCCCGCAGGGAGTTTCTGCAGGGACCTGCCCACACCTCCGCAACCACAACAAGGCAAGGACCGGAAATTTGGACCGGAAACAACTCCGTTTAACACTTCCTACCACGAAGAAGAGGCCAGAAAAAGTTCTGCAGCTTGTAACAGTCTGTTTAATTTCATTTTGTCTGCTGTTGTCTGAAGTTTACCAGATGTCTCATACTTATTATTTTTTCTGTGTCGAATCTGTTTATTTGCTTTTCATTTAAAGTTAGCCAATCTTTCCAATGATTTATCTTGTTGAGCTTCTATTAAACTTTAATTATTTCATAAATCAGCTTAAAACAACTACGTCATTTATGTATTTTATAAAGCACAGTAGGTGTGATTAGTTTGATTTTCAATTTGCTGTCCTTGTGCATGAAAAATGAGATAATATATAATATAATGAAATTTTATAAAATAACCTATGACATAGTAGGATTCAAAATAATATGATAAAACATAATTTTTTACAACTTTTTCTCACTTCTGTTTTTTTTGTCTTTCAATCCAAATAAAGTTATTAAAATCAGCGTGCAAAAAACTGTACTGAATTAGATATTACAGAGTAATATTATACTTCTTATAATAACATAGAATTACTTTTATATCCTTAATTATGTCCTTATTTTTTATTACTGTATTTATGTTGGGTTGTTTTTAATTTGTTTATCAGAGGTCTGTCAATAAAGTTTGAATAGCATTTTATTGAAATATTGTCGAGCTTAATCTTTTTCCTGCCTAATATGCTTAATATTAGTTTTAGAAATTTTTATTTTGTTTCATTTTTAGGTTTTATTTGTATTTTTTTATTGTCTATTGTTTTCACCAAAATGACTACTAGGAGCTTAGAAATTATTTTTGGCAGGTCAGTGTATAATTTTTGTTGAAGTTAGTATAATTACAAAACAAATAGTAAAATGTGGGATGTAACACATGGACATTTGCATCCACACCAGTTGTGGTTAATAGTTTCATTGATTTGTTTTTTTATACTTTATTTAATTAATTTTATTTTTCTGCTAAACGAGATGTTTTCCTGATTCTTAGTTGATCTACATCTTGGTTAAAACATCATTTCCCATCAGTCATAGCGCCAGCGTTGCGTCACATGACTCTTCTCTTTTCAACATGGCTGCTGCGCTAAGCAGTGAAGATTTCACCAATTTGCAGCTCCTTCTAAAGGTAATGAACGTTATTTTTGATTGTTTTTAATTGAGACTTGGTGGAACACGTATAATTGTCTTCTAAGTGTTTTAGAAAACGTGGTTAAAATAGGAATATCGGTTATCTGGTTACTTTAATCTGCTCTAAGCACTTCATCTGCTGTTTTTTGTATTGGAAACAAGACTTGTTTTTATGAGGAAGGTTATTTCACAAAACCAGGATAGCGGATTAACCCTGGATTTTACGGTTGAATTAAGCCTCGACTCGTTTTCATAAACTCAATAGCTCATAAGTTACGTTGGCGATTTATCCTCTTCAGCTAGCCTGTTCAACAGGCTAGCTGAAACCTGGAGCTTCATTAGGTCAGTCAGATCGATCATATTTAAAACATATTCTTATTTACGTCATAAACATACCTTGTGCCTCTATCAAGAGGGCTGCTTTTAATAAGATGTACTTTAAGTTCCTTTTCAAGTTATCTTGTCTTTAACGGAAACTTTAGATTTCCATAAGCTCCATTTGCACTAACAGTTAAACAGGAAATTGTCCCTTCAACATAAAAGCATGGCAACTCAAGCAGGAAGTTAAATATAAGTAACATTATTTAAGGATCTTAGTCATTAGTACATATTCATTTGTACATTGTATAATCTTTGCTAGGTATTAAAAATTGTTCTTTTGTTGAACCTTGACCTATTGTCAGGTTTGTTCTTTATAAATATTGATAAGATGTGGAACAAAAACAGTAACATAAATAAATTTGCTGTTGTTTTAATATTTACTTTTTTTGTTCATTTTTTAATTTCTAATTTTTTCATTTGAGCAAATGACTGTATGAATATGGTGTTTTTAAAGTTGTGTAGATGGTTTATATACTGGTTTAGTCTTTCAGAACCAGGTAAAGCCACAACGAACTGATCACCTTATGTCAAGGCTGGTTTTATCTCACCTCCTGGATTTCTGAATTGTGTTTTTAGTGAAAGAGTGCTTTGAAGGCCATGTTTATTTTCTGACTATTTTCTTTTGTGTGTGTGTTTCAGGCTCCGTCTAAAGACGCAGTGAGAGATGTCTGTGTTCAGAGCCACAGAACCCTGAACCGGAAGCTGACAGAAAACACTGCAGCCACCTTCAGCATCCCTGCAGCACAGGCAGCTCAGGTAACACACACGTACACACACCCACACACGCACACACACACCCACACACGCACGCACGCACGCACACACACACACACACACACACACACACACACACACACACACAGTTTACTCAGCTGCACTGTGAGAATTGAAGTTAGCAGTAGCATTAATAGCATTAATAGTGCATTAAACTGCTCAATACATTAATGAGGATGGTTGCTTTTAATGTTTTAATTAATTATTAATATTTTATAAATTAACTTTATTACTCTGAACTGTTATTTTTGCTTGAGATTTTAAGATCCACATCCATCATCCATCATGCGTGTCAGCAGTTTATAAAGTAGGCTAAAAGAAATAGAGAAAAAATAGAATCTTCAACAATAGAAAAATGTAAACATAACTTAATTTGGATTTTTAATCTGAATCTGTGCCATCCATTTGTCGTTTAGCTGGTCCAGTCCCTCCACACTCTGTCTCACCACGTCCTCTTCTACAACCTGACGTCTCCGGATCAGATCCTCGCAGTATTCCCAGAGTCTTTCCACTCCAATCTGAAGAACCTGATCACTAAGATCCTGCTGGAGAACAGGTCAGTCCTACTGAAACTTTAAGAAGTATACAAACTGATTTGATTATTTTCCTGGTCTGATAAGGATGAGAAAAAAAGTCATTTGATTATTTTAATCCTTTCTTTCCATTTCCATATCCTATTTTTCTAAAACCCAAAACTCTGACAATCGTTTTAAGTAAATATAGTGACATTTGCTAAATCACTCAATATCCATATTTTGGATTTTGTGTTTAATGTATGCTGATTCAAAAGCCTTTGTAGATAACTTTAAATTCAGGTTTAACTTGAATTTAAAGAAATTCAACTTTTAAATTAGGTCAAAATGTCATTTTAATTAATTCAATATTATTAATTAAAACTGGTTTGAGTTAGTTCAGATACAAAAAAGCAGTAAAAATGACTCGCAGTACAAAGCATTTTTGTTGTTGTTGTTTCTTGTTTTTTGTTAAAGCCACAGAAAATGTAACAAAATTTTCAGAATGTTATAAAAATCTCTGTAAATGTTTGGCACAATGAGAATGTGTGGGATAAAAGCAAAGGCTGTGGAATGCACTAATTTTGATACAACCCTAAAAAATCTCATCCTACTTCCAAAACTAACATCAAAAGATTTGAGTTTTTTGGCGTGTTTCCTTTGAGCAAATTTATTTCTGAAATGTCAAATTGCACAATTTCAAGGTTAATGGAAATGCAAATAGTGTCTCAGACATCTCGGTTATCTTCGACTGATCAGGAATAAAATTTTTGGTTGACATTGAGTTTGTTTTTTCAGTCCGGCGTGGAGGACAGAAGCTCTCAGCCATCAGGGTGAGTAAACACCATGCTTTTCTTTCCTGTCTTTGTGAGGAGAAACACTTCAGGAAATGTTCTGGCACTTGTTTATTTAACCTCTAATTAGAAGCTGCAGTGATACCTCTAAGTTTAAGGTTCGGTAAATGACTGCTTGTGTTCAGAAGTGGCTAGAGTACCCAAAAACTGTACTCACGTAAAAGTAGCACTACGTAAATATATTTTCTCTAAAGTAAAAGTAAAAAGTAACTGTCCAAGAAATTACTCAAAAGTAAAATAGTATTTGGTAAAATGTCCACTTATGTATTGAATAACTGATCAAAACAATCATTTAATATTTAAGAATTACATCATCAGATGGACCAAAATATAAAGCTAAGTGGAAATTTTGGTATTTTAAAGATCAAAATTAAAATATTTATGTAAATTACATAAGTACAAAACAATAAAATCAAGCAAAAAAAACAAAAACAAAAAACAGATATTTTTCGAAATCAGTTTCTTTCAATGTAAAGTTTTATAAAACTTTTACAAAAACTCCATGTATGGGGCGTGCTCCGGTGGCGTAGAGGTTAGCGCACCCCACGCCTGGAGGCCCCCAGTCCTCGACGCGGCCGTCGAGGGTTCGATTCCCGGACCCGACGACACTTGCCACATGTCTTCCCCCCTTCCTGTCAGCCTACTGTCATAAAAGGGACACTAGAGCCCACAAAAAGACCCCCTGGTGGGGGACAAAAAAAACCCTCCAGATTTGTGTTTGGTGAATTTTTTATTAAAACAGGTTTGTTCTTCATTCAGTGAGTATCCAGATATTTTACTTTAGTGACAGTAGCAATACTTTCTGATTGTTGCTCAAGTAAAAGTAAAAAGTTGTAGTCCACAAAATTACTCGAGTAAAAAAAAAAGTATTTGGTCAAAATGCTACTCAAGTTCTGAGTAACTGGTCAAAACAAACATTTAATATTTAAAAAATACATAATCTGTTGGACCAAAACATAAAGTTATGTGAAAATGTTGGTATTTATAGCTCAAAATGAGAATAATTCATATAAATCAATCAGTATTTTTCAAATCAGTTTCTGTCAATATAAAAGTTATTTTAAAAAACTGCTGGTGTGTGTCTCTGTCTGGTGAATCTTTGGTTAAAACATGCTTGTTTTTCATTCAGCGCGTAGAAAATCCAGAAACTTTACTCAAGTAAAAGTAGGCACTTCATAACAAAGTCACTCAAATAAAAGTAAAACAAACAGCGTAGCAAAAATACTCATAAAAGTTAATTTTTTCCTAGTAGTTCCTCAAGTAAATGTAACTAGTTACTACCAAACTCTGCCCGTGTTTTCAGTCTCCCTCCCTCAGCTGAAGGAGCTGGACTGGAGAGTGGACCTGGTGACCAGTTCTGACTCGGTCAGTCGGATGGCGGTGCCGACCTGCCTGGTCCAGCTGAAGGTGAGAACCTGAACGACCCTCTGGAGAGGTCGTGACCTTCCTGATGACAAAATGGATCTCAATATGCAAAACCTTTTCAGATGGAGGATCCGTGTCCATCAGCAGGCGGGGAGCCGGTTTCCACGGTTACAGTGGAGCTGAGCAGGGAGTCACTGGACACTATACTGGACGGACTGGGACGGATTAGGGACCAGCTGGCTGTGGTGGCAGGGAAGTGAGAAGACGGACTCCAGATTTCATCCATAAATGGTTTACACTTTGAAACGTGGATAAAGTTCTACAATTTCAACAAAAACCTGGTGGGGTCTCATTTATCCGGCAATTGGAAAGTTGAACTTTTTAACACGTGTTGAATATGATAATGTTCATACATTTAATAATAATTATTCTACTCAACCCTCATTCATGTGTAAAAGTACTGTTTCCATTTCTACTAATGTGAAAATGAACTGATCAGTCAGATTCTATTTTGTGGTGCATCTTTTATATTCTTTCCTATTTTATTCTATCTTGATGCAGTTTAGGTCTCACTGAAGTTTCATCACATTTACATATATAGTAACGTAGCGTTAAACTCCTTGAACTGGTTGCCACGTGCATATTTTTGGTCATTTTGCCAATGATTCTTAGATTAAGAGCTTTTAGACCGAACAGGCTACAGTTCTTAGAGCATTGTTTCTGCTTAAGGTGGAATGAAGAGTTGCAGTTGTGTATTATAAATCTATTACCGCATATGCTTCAGCATTTCAGAGCTCATTTTCATTGTTAAAAGACTTGAACAACACATTGCAATTTAAGTAACTATTAAACAGTTGAATTTCTTTTTTTTCCCAGGACTTGGATGAAGAATCCAAAATGTATGAAAGAATATTAGAGCTACTGTTAAAAAATTCAGATTTTAATCTCAATTCTGAGTTAAACTTACTGACCTCTTCAGAATTTAGACTTTAATACAAATGCAAAGAGGCCGCCAAATTACATCTGTAAGTTGTTTGTGCATGTCTGATTTTGGTCTCCTGAAGCTACAGACCGATGCCAGACGTGTTTTTCGGACATCCACAGGATTATCAAAAGTAGTCATTTACATCTTTTTTGCGGATGTCAAACAAAATGTTGAAGAGCTCCCGCTGGAACACTGAAATAAACATTTATTGATTAAAACTGTTATCTTTACCTAGAACAGCAAGGCTGCTTGATTGTTGTTTTTGAAATCAGCATCTGTGATTTTCATTAAAAGGCGGGTATTATGTGTTTTCCAGGCATATAGTACCATTCTATAGCGTAATAAAATAACTATATTACTTTCAGTTGTTATGAAAATGCTGTGTGTAGCGCTGGACGAAATGGTTGAAAACATATCATAATATGAGGGCTTCCTATCAGTCAATATCAATAATTATTGATTAGTTTTTTGTTTTAAATATCTGAAATATTGCCAAAGTGGTGATGTGACCTTTCCAGTTTTCACTCCACTCCGTTATTCTTTATTTTTAAGCAGTTATGAGAGAAACATTGGCGGAATCTTAAACTGCTTCTGCGCCAGTTACTCAGCAAGCTGTTGCTAGGTAACCAAAGAGTGAGTGAATTCAAAAGTAAGCAAAGAGTGAGTGAGTTGCTAGGTAACCAAAGAGTGAGTGAATTCAAAAGTAAGCAAAGAGTGAGTGAGTTGCTAGGTAACCAAAGAGTGAGTAAATTACTTTACTTAGCTAGTTGTGAGAGGTTGAGTGGCTAAAGCCTTTCCTCTGCCTACATCCCCCAGAATGCTGTTCGGTTCGGTTCAGTGACGTGATTAGAATATTCTGTAGACGAATTATCTATTGATGATTATCACGTCCATCGCAACATATATTGTTACTGAATTACTGTCCAGCTCTAGCTGCAATATATATATGTATATATATATGTATATATATAACAAAAATAACTCAGACACATCAGACATCTTGAAATTGGGCCTCTGTCTCTTTAAGAAGATCCTATTCTTTCAGACACTCCGCCTTCAGCACAACACAGAAACATTCTTCCATTAAGCTGTTTACAACCGTTGAACTCAAAAGTAGCTCGTCTGATGAGCTCAGCAGATGTGCAGTTCCACCAGATGTTTGCTAACTGCTGCTGCTGCTAGTCTGATGGATTTCTCGGTACTGCACAATTTGAGCAAGCATTTAGGAACCCCCAAATTTCTGTCACAGTAGATTTAATGATTCCTCAAACATCAGTGAAAGAATCAAAGCAATACTCCAGGTATGTTTTTGATGAAGGAATAACATTAAAATATGAGGTAATGCTAAAAAAAAATAATTTTGCACAAATTTAATACGTCGGAGAAGAAAAAAAAAGTGTCTCAGTGCAAATTAATCAATATATCAGATCCCTCTACAAAGCCAGATAAGTCTTAAAAAACCCAAAAACATGTAACTGAGTCTGTATCTACTGTCTTGTGTGCTAATAAATAATTGCCAGTTTGGGCTGTAAAGCAGTTAGCAACACTTTGGAATTGTTGGTGCAATGGTTGATGTCAATACTCACTGGAAACGTCCCTGTGGAGAGATCCTACAGAGCGTGAGAATGCTTTCATAAGGTAAGCCAAAGTTTGATTTACAGAGACTGAAACACATGAATTAGCCTTTAGTTGCCGTACTTTACAGCAGCATTAAATTAATATATATTGTTTTATAATTCAGTCTAAATTACTTGGATTGGTGAGCTTCCTGGTTGTCATAAATTGACCCATCGCTCTGCAGCTTGCCATAGTGGAGCGACTTTGTGAAGTTGGACGGGTGGATCCAGGAGGAATGTAAATCAATGCCCTGAGAACCGTCTGCAACCTCAGTTCAAATGGACATGGCTTCATCTTCAGAGGCTGAAACAAGAACACTGGGACATTTTATATTCACATGCATAAAAATGCTGGGTAAAGTGCAGAAAAATTGCAGGGTAGGGTAGGGTAAGGGTAGGATTAGGGTTAGGATAGGATGGCACATTTCTCACCTGAAGTTAGATGTTTTTGTAAGGATTTTCAAAATTGGATCTTGTATTACTTCAACGTTTTAATAGGATAAAGGTTGGACTTCTATGAAACGACTGTAGTAACAATTTAATCCTTATGGCTACTGCCATTTTTAAAAAAAAGTTTCAAGATTTAAAAGTAAAATAACTTCATTTTAAGAAGCACTTGATAAATGTTGCTTCAACACAAAAGCGCAATCTTTATACAAATATTTTAAAAACTCAATTAAGGTTTGAAATTCATTCTTGCTATGGTAATATTTTCCGTTTATTTTCCCCCCATTGTTTGTTTTGTATTTTAATAGACTACTATTTTTTAGATAATCATATCTTTTGAGGAGAATCCCTAATTCTTAATAAAGATAAAAACAGGAGAAGATAGCAGCTCCCCCCGCTGGACGAAATACGTACAGCACCTGGTATTTCCATCCGGGTTCCCGTACAGTGCGTGGTGCGCGCACCCACTGAGGGCCCTGTTGTGGCGGGAAAATCGATAGAGTTGAAGCTAGATAGTTGCTGACCAAGTTTATGTTAGTTTACTTCGTTTGGTTTGCTCATAAACATCAATCTGAAGAGATTATAAAGACCCGTCTAATTTAATTTTAGAATTCAGCTCCTTAGTAAACTCTTAACTGAACGTTAGTCTATTTTTGTTGACGCTTAGCATTAGCATTTACTCTTTAACATTTCGTTTTCTTTTTTTAATAGTCAGAGGTTTTCAAAAATGGCAGCAAGAAAACAAATGAAGAAAAAGCTACTAGAAGAGAAAACAGAGAAAAATGTTTATGATTTTCCCGCAGGAGACGATAAAAAGGAGCTCAGCGGCTCAGAGGATGACATCAGGGAAGGTAAGGTAGCTGATTTCTGAAGATGGCGTCTTTTTTCACAGCTCTGAAAATTTACGAGTGTGCGTAAGATCAAAATGGGAGAAAATTAAACCTTTCAAGCATGCGTTTTCACACGTTTTTTAAACCCCTTTTTTGTTCCAAGATGAGACGCCAATTGTGGACAAGCTGTCAAAGAAAAGGCCTGCACCTGATTTTGATGAGGAGGGAACAGCATGTGCCGTGGGGTATATATCTCTTACATTATTCCTCTTTGCATATAAACTTTAGGTATTTAAAAATGATTGGTATCACACTTCATTTCTTTAAAAACAGTGTGAAGTGACAATATCAATAAATGATTACATAGATTCTCAAATATTTCATATTGTTAGTGTCTGAAAAAGAAAAAAAACTAAGTAGATTCAGTTCAATAGAGTTTCCACCATTTATGCTGAATAATTGTAAAGGCTGAGTGTTTTCACTGGTTCATTTGACTTTCTCCCCTCCTTTCTACTTGTTTAGAAATGAAGTCCAGTCTATGTTGGAGAAATTTGGAGGTAAGCAGTTGGCTTTTTGGTCATTACTTGTTTACATTGATTAGATACCCTAAACTGGAGGATTGTCCAGGTATCCATCCGAGTATTTTGCTTAAAAATACTCAGGTTCATTTTCTTAAATGGGTCCCAGAAAACAAACAACTGATACTGTTATAAAATCTATTTTTTTTGCCCTTGTGTTACTTTGTCATGTGTCTTTCTATTTGTCTTAAACTTAAGTTTAACTTCTGTTGTAGAATGGAGCTGCAGGTTTGTTAGTCATTATGGCTTGGAGTTAGATAGAAACACTTTGTGTCTGAATAAAAATGCTTCTCTGTCTTGTTCTTTACTTGTAGCTGATATCAGTAAAGTGATGCAGGCCAAGAAGAAACGCCTGGAGTGTCTGACAAAAAACTACATGAAGGGAAGCCAGCACAAGCTGGAGCAGCTGTGGACCAACTACCATGGACAGAGGTTCTTCTTTCTGTGACTTTAAGAAAACTCAGAGAACTGCTGAAGCACCAATTGCTTCTCACTGAGTAGTTCTCCAGACCTCCTCATAGGCCTTTTAAAGATGCTCTTCTCTTTTTTTCTGTTAGATGATCTTATAATTTTTTATGAACATTCAGCTCCAGGCTCTGATGTGTCTTTTTTTTTCATTTTGGATTCATACTTTGAGATTAGAATTATTATTGGCCCAAATAATTAATATATCAGCAACTGTAAAAACAGCAAAAACCCAAACAAAAACACGAAGGGACTTGTAGAAAAACTGGAGAACCATTCATAGAGGCTGCAAGAAGTAGGAAGAAAGATGAACTGAATCAGGAATTTACTTTACAGGTAAACTATAAATATGTCAAAGCAGTGAAAACATGAATTTATATTAAAGTTAGAATAGCTGGTGTACTTTTTTCCAGATCAAGTGACTAGTAGTTACCACTCTTAATATGTATGTTTTTTTCAGAGAATGATCTTTTTGAGTGTTTATGCTCCAATTAACAATTAATTGATCACTAAATTAGTTGACAATTATTCCAATAATTGATTAATCACAATTAATTGTTTCAACCCAACTTTATATGCTCTATTATATTGTATTTGTATTGTATTTTCTGTAAAGGAAGAAGATGACCCAGCAGTATCATCAGCAGGTTTCTTCTGCGCTGCAGCAGTGGGAGGTTGAAGCTCAGCGAGCCGAGGAGCAGGAGGAGAAGCTCAATGTCAGTTTATCCGCTTCATCAAATTTATGGCGCACTACAGACTGTGAAAACACGATGTGACCAGTGTTTGCATTGACTTTTTTCATAGCAAGAAGGATGGTGTGACAGTTGTTTTCTGGTAGCTTTCTTGATCTGTGAACATTTTGTGTTTACTGACTGCACAGAGATTTTAATAAGTCCCAGATTCCATTCACAGCAAATACTATAGTCCACATATGTCAGAGTCAAGGCCCGCGGGCCACACCCGGCCCGCGAGAAGATTTTCTACGGCCCCTGGGATGATCTTGATTTATTATTAGAACCGGCACGCGCGCCCCGGTCCGCAGGAAATTTACGAAGGCTTGGGCCGGTCCGCTGCACTAGACCAAATGCGTCATATTTAAAAAAATCTCAATGAACATTCGATCAGTCCGGCCCTCGGCTTGTAGCTAAATTTTTTATTTGGCCCTCCGTCCATTTGACTTTGACACCCCTGCTATAGACAGTTTGATTTAAAAAAAACCCCCACAATGTTGATAGTTATTCTTTGTCCTTTGTGTTCACAGAATTTGTTTCGGCAGCAGCTGAAAGTCCTGCAGCAGGCCCGAGTCGTGCAGAACCAGAAGCTGAAAGCCGTCAGAGAGCTGTATGAGCAGTTCATGAAGGTGAGTCTGTCTATATTTACTGAGTAATTCCTAACTCAATGGTGTCATCATGTTTGCTACATGTGACTGGACTTGAATTATTACATTAAAAACCCTTTAACTGTGCTGCCTTTTAGAGAGGTCAGCTCAAAACTGATTATTAAGCAATTGTGACAATTAATCATATAAACATTTGGCATAGTTTGCATTTTTATTAGAAATACATAAAAAAATTCAAACAAATAATTCAATAATTTTTTTGAATATAATATCAGGCAACAATTTTGTTGCCTAAAATGCAATAACTCAGCCTTTGTTTAGTGAACATTTTATTTTTGTAGTGTCTGCAGCTAAAATATATTTATAACATCAAAATATGAAAAGCTCAGTTCTTTCTGCTTGACTTAACTTCAATGCAGTGTACAACAGATTATTTTAAATTATTTTTCAAAATAACCAATCAATACTTGAATAGAAAAAGGTGCTTAATAGAAGATTTTTTTTAACTGAATGAATGAATTTGAGCTCTGTACTAAAGTACTAAATTACTTGATGATTACTTCAATAATCATCATAATTTGTTAATTTGGTTGTTTCACCCTAAAACAAAATGTGTACCCAAAATTAAGTCAATATATTTCAGGAAGTACCAGGTAAGTGTGGGAATGTGTTGTTGGAGTATTTCACATGGTCCCCAGAAGTCAAAAAAGACAAAAACAGTCAGAAATAACAACACTTAAAGTACTGACATTCAATATATAGCAGGCTGTTGACTTATGGACGTTAGTTTAATACATTGTCATTGTGTGACAGGACTGAACCTGCAGTTGCAGAAAGAAAATATTCTGACTTATTGAGAAAATATTTGTATTTTAGTTGTGACATCATGTTTAAGTGAAACAATAACCTGAAGTTTTTGCTGTTTCCCTCCAGAACATGGAGGACATGGAGAAAAACCACGAGATGTTCCTGCAAGGAACGCAGCAGGAACTGAGGAAGGAGATGGCCACCCTGCAGAAAAAGATTCTCATGGACACGGTGAGATTTGGGCTGCATTCATACCCAGTCTGTTTTAATCAAACTCCAGTGTATTTGTCTAGAAAGTTCAGTTTGTTTTGTGGAGGTGTGAATACGCAACCAAACTCTGATGCAGACTAAAAAAGGGAATCCTGGTCCGTCTACAAACCTCGATCTTGGTTCAGTTGAAGTGAACTCTGGTGCGGTTTGAATGCCTATGTAAATGCCAAGCAGACCAGAAACCGCTCCAAAAGAAGGAATCAGACTATAGCACAGAGCACTCTGGGTAAACATAACCGAAACAGACACGAGAGTCTAGGGGAAGAAATCCTACAATCACTAAAGTCTGACACCAATGGACCATTTTTGTTTACATTTCCAGAAGAAGGAAATTGGGCTCAGTGTGTTTTTCAGAGGTTTTTGTGTCGTTTCCTTCAGTGGTTCTTGGAGCAGCGCCACCACAGGTGAGGAGGGGAACAGATTTTTCCAAAGTAAATGCAACAAATGTTGCAACTTTGTCCCTAATCAGGTGTGATTAACACACTATAGTTTCATTTGCGCAAATATACTGGGAAAAATATTGCAACTTCTGGCACTTTTGAGCAGGTGCCAGGTGTGATCAGGTCCCAGAAGAACTTAGATGCATTTCTAAGTTCCTCAGGATTTCTTGGTTTGGCCTCAGAATCAGCATATTTGATGTCACTCCCACAGGTTTCTATTGGATTACGTTCCAGGGTTTGGGCTGGTCACTTCTTAACTTCCATCTTGTAGGTTCTGATTACTTACCTGCTTGTTTGGGTTATCATCAGGTTCAAACTTCAATTTTAAGGTCATATCCTTTTCCAGCACAAAGCAAAATGGCTGTCTGGTAGACCAGTGGTCCCCAACCATCGGGCCGCGGACCGGTACCGGTCCGTGGACCAATTGGTACCGGGCCATGCAAGAAATAATTAAATATGTCCATTCTATGTATTGAGTCTGGAGGAGCATTTATTTTGAAAATCCTAAACCGGATGCTGTTGGTTACATGCAGCAGAGTGAGCAAGAAACAACAGCATCAGTCTCGATCTTTCGAACGTGCACCGCCATCCGCCCCACCCCCGGTCCGCAGAAAATTTACGAAGGGTTTACCGGTCCGCTGTACTAAAAAGGTTGGGGACCACTGTGGTAGACAATCTACCAAAAATAATTGTTAGTGTGGACTGTTTTATTTTCCTTTTTGTGTGTGTTGAGGGTTGTAAATCCAATAAAATGCTTTGTCCGTTCGGGTTCTGACGACATAATGTCATGTGTTTCCAC
The DNA here is from genome assembly GCF_019740435.1 of Gambusia affinis. Taxonomy (NCBI): domain Eukaryota; kingdom Metazoa; phylum Chordata; class Actinopteri; order Cyprinodontiformes; family Poeciliidae; genus Gambusia; species Gambusia affinis. The sequence continues at coordinate 4,372,415 of NC_057875.1, forward strand.
AGCAACAGCAGGAGATGGCCACAGTCCGCAAGTCGCTACAGTCCATGCTCTTCTAACTTGCTGTTACCATGGCGACTGTTCCAGCGTTTGAGTTTGTTGTTCCTTAATGCAGCAACATTTCGGTTACTGAACCACTTCGATGTTTATTTTAATAAATTCAGATTTTTAAAAGATGATGCAGTTTGTTTCAGCCCCTCTCACTGTGCTTTGTTTTTATCGCCAGCAGGTGGCGCTGTGTTTATATCGGAAGTCACTTTGTAAAGATGAGCTCTGTTGAGTGCCTGTTACATCTAACAATAAAAAATTTATGTTTAAGTGTTTTTGATGCTTTTGTTTTTAATAGCATTTAACTTGTCACCAGTGTAAAAAAAATCTGTATTTCTAGTTATTTGAGATCCAGAAGTGTCTGAAAAGTCCCAACAGGGAGAGTCTCACTGAGGTCGGCCATTTTGTAAGGAACACCAATGTCAGTCAGACACAACAGATCAACCTCAGCTTAGTGACCCCACCTGTGTGGAATCATATGTTGTTCAATATTTTATAGCTTTATCTTTTACATTTGACATTAAAAATTACTTATCTGTTGACTTTCTTTAGAGTGGAGAAAATGCTAAGATTGACAATTCTTGCAATACTTTGAATTTTGGATAAATGTCTCAGGTTATGCATCTGGATGTGACGGTTTCCCTCCATTCTTCCAGTTAAGTTGTTCAATCTCTGGGGCGTGCTCCGGTGGCGTAGAGGATAGCGCGCCCCACGTTTGGAGGCCCTCAGTCCTCGACGTGGCCGTCGCGGGTTTGATTCCTGGACCCGACGACATTTGCTGCATGTCTTCCCCTCTCCTTCCCCCTTTCCTGTCAGCTTACAATGAAAAAAGGGACACTAGAGCCCACAAAAAGGACCCCCTGGTGGGGAAAAAAAAAATAAGGTTGTTCAATCTCTGTCAGGTTTCATTGGGATCAGCTTTGAATAGGTCTGGGCTTTGACTAGGCCACTCCAAAACATAAACCTTGTAGTCTTTAAACAATTTCTGTGTAGCTGAAGCTGGATGCCTTAGGTAGTTGTCTTGTTGGAAGTGAAATATTTACTCCAGTCATATTACCATTTATCTTTACAAGTCTTCCACGGCCTGCTGCAGAAAACCATCTCCACAGAATGATGCTGCCACTACCATGCTTCAGAGTGGGGATGGTGTTTGGTGTCCTTCAAACATATAGCATCTTTAATGGCCAAAACACTCAGTTTTTGTCTCATCAGAACAAAACTTGACCATCCAGGGGATGGTCAGGGCCTAGGACGAGTTTTTATTTATCCACCCCTGACTTGTACTTTTCAGTAAATGTTTTTTCTGACTTGCTTGGAGTGTTCTTCAGTTTTCATGCTTCCAGACACAGGTGTCTTTGTACTACAAACACTTCATAAACACTCACTGCACTCAGGTGATCACCATTCCACTCATTGTGAGACTACTGGCACCAGTTGGCTGGACTTTTGTTAAAGTAGGTCAATCACTTTAAAGAGGGTGAATATTGTATGCAATCACTTATTTTATGTCAAATATGTCTATCAGTTGTCACTATTTTATAGCAACCAGGTTTGACATCTAAGCTTCTTTTGTAATTTTTTTTTTTTGCCACAAACCCCAATTTTGTTGATCAAAATTGGTTGTTAGTCTTATGCTGAGAGTTGAGCATATTATTCCAAATTTAAGCTCCACAATGCTTCAACAAACAAAAGCGCATTTATGTTGTCTGGTGTAAAAAAATTTTTAAATACATTAAATACAAAAAAAGACACAAATGCAGTTGCTTTTCATACCAAAGGGAATTTTTTTGTCTTAAACGTTTGAGAAAAAATAATTGGGCCCTTTGTTTCAGTCTGAATTCGGTGAGAACTTTACTAATAAATAAATCTATAATTTTTTTTTCATCTTTCTTGTGTCATATTGAAACCGAAAGTCTTTTATTGTGAAGGGGGATTTTCGGTACTTTCTCCCCAGAGTGTTACCGGAAGTAGCTCACCTTATTTTGAAAGGGACTTTCTGTTGTGAGCTAAGCGGCGGTTCTCTCACTGTATGTCCGTTAAGACACCGAAAAGAAGGCAGAAATTGAAGGTAAACTCGTTTTTAATCTCATCATGTTTCCTGCTCTAGCGAAGGGAATGAAGTTTAATTAATCTCTGATGCTTTAATTGTCTTGTTTGTCTTTAAACCGCTTATTAATTAGCCTGTTGCAGCTAGCTGAGCTAGCTATCGCTGAAACTACTCTCAGTTTAAAATAAAAAAATTTTTTTTCTGTTTTTAAAACAAATTTCACTGCAATATTTGAGACATCGGTTCGGCAGGTATTTCGGGTTTTATACCGGTTTAAATCTGGTTCTCTGCTACAGGCGACCTACTCTTTATCCTCGTCACCATCCCGTTGATATGAGACTGAACCGCAGGTGATTGGTCAGTTTGCAGACAGGTTTGTGAAACGCGATGGCTGAGAGGATCCCTGCCAGTCCTGGTTCTTCAGAACCGGACAGTCCTGGAGGTCTGAACCGAGGATGTCTGCTGGACCCCACAGAGGCCCTGCTCAGTGATCTGTCAGTCATTGTTCCAGAAACCCCCAGGTACAGACACACGGTTGTTTTTGTTCCACTATTAAACTGCTGCCCATTTCTGGCTGTAGCTTTAGACCTATTTAGACCAGATTCGGTTCGGTTTGTTGATTCTGGGTCACAGATTTTAGTTTAGTTCCAAGTTTTGTACATTTTGTCAACATACTCCTGTCACAAGATTTACTTTTTTGAGTCTAACCTGTTAAAATTTAAAGATGGCACAGTCTGACGGATGGAATATGGAAAGTAGACGTGGGCGATACTGACTCAGAATTTTATATTTTGTGGTACAATTGGGATAATAAAAATGATTTAGAAATGCTTTTTTATTACTTTCATTTTTTAGGTAACAGTATGTCTGACACAAATATATGTGCCCCAAACACAAATATTCTTCTTTAAAAACAATCCCATTTGAAACTGGGTCCTTCAGGAGACCTTTTATTTGTTTATTTTTTTTTAAATAGTGTGATTTTATATTACTGAGCTGCACAGAGTAACTGCATTTAGTCATATTTTAAAATTTACTGATATTTCTTATGCTCTTGTGGAACAAACAGTGGGCAGAGAAAATGGCAAATGTAGCATTTCCAATCATACTGTAAGTGTTTTGTTTCTTAAGGTTGATAACTGAAATTTGTCATAAAGTCGATAAATAAAAATTTTTATCATAAGAACTTTTTCACGATAAATGATTACAAGAAATGCTCAAACATGAGTTTTCCTCCATGTTAGTAAGTTTTAAACTGCAACTGAAGGTCACAGAAAGGTGAAGCTCACAGCTATTTGGTTGTGTACAGGTTAGACTCTTTTTCTTTCAGCCCACAGCTCGGCAAACGGAGGAGACACCGCCGTACCGCGGAGGATCTTTACAGCCATGTGAGTCCCATTCTGGCTGAACATGATGTTTTATCACAATATTTGAGGTGATATTATGACGGTCATAGAAGTGACCAAAAAACTATTCATTACATCTTTTTAGGTAACTGTATGGCTAACACAGAAAACATAACCCCCCCCAAACACAAATACTTCTGTTGAAAAACATTCCTTTTGTAATATGTATCTTTAGGACACCAGTCATGTGTGATTTGTATCACGAACCTGCTCACACATTTTCAAATTTATTGGTATTTCTAGAAATATTGTCCATATTGTTCCTAACAATATGGACAAAATTTTAGGGAGCAAGACAGGAAGTTATGCATCATAATTAAAATTGATGCATAAAATAACAATAAATCAAAATTCTTTATCATGATAAATGATATGATCAACCAATCAAGTTGATTTGTATAGCACATTTCAGTAGCAAGGCAGTTCAAAGTGCTTTACATTATAAAAATACCAAAAATATAAAATTTATAGACTTTGAAAAAATTGAAACATTACATTCTGCTAAATGCTGTTGTTACACATCAAAATGTTGATTTGTGTTTCATTTATTATGTTTCAAAAGCAACTCTAAACAGGTGGGTTTTTAGTTTTGATTTAAAGGAACTAAATGTTTCAGCTGTTTTGCAGTTTTCTGGAAGTTTGTTCCAGATTTGTGGTGCATAGAAGCTGAATGCTGTTTCTCCATCTTTGGTTCTGGTTTAGGTTTTCTAGTTTCAGAACTAGAAGAGCTGAGAGGTTCTGGAAGGTTACTATGACAACAGCAGATCTTTAACGTGTTGTGCTGCTGAGCCGTTCAGTGATTTATAAACTAACAACAGTATTTTAAAGTCTATCCTCTGAGCTACAGGGAGCCAGTGTAGAACTGGGTGATGTGCTCCATCTTCCTGGTTTTAGTCAGAACAGCAGCAGCAGCGTTCTGGATCAGCTGATTATTTTTTTAAGCAGACCTGTGAAGAAGAATGATAAATGTTTAGTCAGCGTTCTCTCTCTTTGTTTAGGGACCTCAGGTGGCGGCCGGCGGCTCTTCAGGACCAGAGAAGTCCACGGGGGGCGGCGAAGGTTTTTCACGTAAATCTAAGCGCAAGCGACTGATCGACCCGAGCGTCGGCTTCGTTCCAGCGTCATCTCTCAGGAGTTTTCCTCTGGGCGGCTGGCTGGAAGCCCCGTCCTCCTCCTCATCATCTTCTTCCTCCTCGTCTTCCTCCTCCTCCGTCTCCTACCTCACTCCAGAGTCAGTCCTCAGGTCAAAACGTATTGACGCGTCAGCTTCAGCGTCTCCCCCTGCAGCAGCATCCTCGTCCAGCTCGCTGTCCTTCCTCACCGATGAGGAGAGGAAATGGCTGAACGAAGGACAAGGAGACGCCTCTCTAGGTCAGGACACAGCAGAGCTCAGCGATGAAATAAAATCTCTTGTATTCATACCAGATTTTAATCAATTTATTTTTTCTCACTTTCTTTTCTAAAAAAAATATATCACAGAAAATATGTTCAAGAATTGGCTTTTATTTCAATAATCTCTTCTATGAGAAGCATTAGGGAGTTTTAGAGTCTTAAAAAAAAGACAATTTCCTGAAAGAACAAAAATATTCAGAGCAGAAATTAAACCAAAACTGTACAAAAAATATTTACATTTAATTGTTCCTAGGGCTGGACAATAAATCAGTTCATTGAATTTTTGGGTTTTGAAGATAAAACATTTTGCAAATCTGGATTTTCTTTCCACCAATGCACTCATTTAGTTTCCATAATTCAGCGCCAAACACGACGGCTGCCCTGTGCTGATATCACTATGGAAACCAAAGGGGGGCGCATTGGTGGAAAAAAATCCAGATTTTCCAAATATTAAATCTTCAAAAATCCAATAAATCAATAAGATCGATCACAGTTTGGACATTAAAGCTGCACCTGTAGCTTTGTAGCTTCATCTGTCTTTTTGTGCTGCAGACATGGTGGAGCAGATCGTCATCAGCGACGACGACGAGGCGACGGTTCGCTCGTTACAGATGAAGGAAGACGAGGCGCTGGCGCGGAGCCTGCAGGTGGGGCTTCCTTCCTGCTGCAGACTCACAGCAGCTCACCTGAACAGGTGGAACCAACTTCCTGTTTTGGTTTTGTTTGTTTCAGGTTCAGTTCGACCAAGAGGAGTCGTTCAGCAGACATTATCATCACAGCCATCATCATCATCATCTTTATCATCATCAGCAGAGCCAAAGGGTGAGGAATAAAATATCTGCCTATTTAAATCTGATTTATTTATTTAGTGTTGGTTGTAGAGCAGGGGTGTGCAAAGTGCGGTCCGGGGGCCATTTGTGGCCGTTGGAATGATTTTGTGCGGCCTCTTGACTGCAGTTCAAAAATGATACACTGATAGTTGACGCGGATGGAGACATTTTTTTTATTGGTAATTAACTTCTTTATTGGTCGTATTTAACAATGGAAAATGTTAAATACGACATCATGCATTGGTATTTTTATAACCAACATTTTATAATGAGTAGAATACAGTTTATCCGGAGACTTTTGTCAACTTTGTGGCATCCAGATCAGCTTTTATTTATCAAACTTTACTAAATGTAGCGAGTGTTTTGAAAGGAAGTGACACAAATCCTGTTCTTACAACTGAAAATAAAAATTTGGCCAACCGACTTCAAAAGAATTTGGAAACTAGATGTTTCTTTCAATACAACAAATGTGCAAAAAAATCGAGTTAAAACAGAAAATTTTTAATTTTATCGTCAGAGTTTCCTCCAGTCTGTTATGAGCCTGGCAGGCAACCAGGCTTTTTGTGCTGTACAGCTTTTTGTGCTAAGTGTTATTTATGTACTTTAAATATTTCTATGTACACCAGTAACAGTGACAGCAAAGCTGGATTAAGCTGGGTTTATATGTAACAAAACATCTGTAATCTTTAATAGACAATTATCTATTTAAAAAGATGATGGCATGTGATTATACAAACACAATTTATAGAAAAACTGGTTGTGTTTAGCTCAGTGCTGTATTTTCTTTGCTGTTTGTTTTAGTTCCATAATTTTTGTTAACTTTTAACATTTTTCAACAGAAACAGTTTTAACCTGAAGTATCTTTTGTTTATTAATGCAGTGATGACCAAAGTGGAGCGTTAGTCGACTTTATCTTCACAGGGAAAAGATCCGTGAATGTTAATGTGACTGAACTGTTAATTTTGCTCCGGTTGGATCTCTGCCAGTCAGCTCCTGCTGTTGGGTTTAACCCGGTTCTGGTTCTGGTTCTGGTTCTGACAGTGCTGCTCTCTGTGTGCAGTGTTTGTCCTACATGCAGCCCAGCTGGATGTCTCAAGTGTTGGCCGCCGTCTCTCCTCTAGTTGGATTTGAAGACGGTACGATCAGAAAGTTGTTTTCCGCTTTATTTACATCATTAGCTGCGTTTCCATTAAAATTAGCACAAGACTTTGTTGATATTCTGCTAAAGTAAAAAAAAAAACACCACAATTTTGCTATTGCTTTGTTTCCATTTAATTAGAAACACAATAAAATAACATATTAATAAGCTTGTTAACACAATAAGTCATTAACAAGGTTTACATCTTAAATGCAAAATGTTTTATTTTTGTACGGTTTTGTTTTAATTACAGCTCTGAGTGTCTTATTTCAGTAAATGATCTGTTTTAGAGTCTGTACACTTCATTTAACAATTAAGTTCTACATTAGTTTAAGACTATTTCAATAATCAATTAATTTGATAAATCGTTTCAGGACATTAATCCTTTGGAAAGTAATCATATTGTACATCATAGAGATGATATAAACTAGCATCTGATTTGTTTATTTTTTACCCAATGCACCTGGTGTATTTCCATAGATCTGGTTGGTCAGCAGAGGCGGCGTGGGCGGGGCCGAAGGAGGACCAGGTTACCCGACTTCGCAGAAGATCTCCGGGGGAACGACTACGAGGTGAGAAAACGACCCGACCCCAACGTCGTCACCAAACCTCGGACGGTGATTCTTTTTCTTTCTGTAATGTTCTGGAAGGTTCCCTCAGAACAGGGAGCCATGGAAACTAGAGGTGTGCCGATTGATCGGCCGATTTCCATGAAAATTCTATGATCGGTGATCACCGATCACCAAAACGAATCACATTTATCTCACTTCGCAGCCGCAGCTAACCTCCTCTTTCCTGCGCACTGCTCAAGCGTGCAGCAACAAGTCCTGTTAACGCTCTGAGAGTGAATGGGGGCGTTTGCGTGTTGCGGCAGAAAATTACCTCGGGGGTTGAAGTACGTCAAAATGCATCAACAAAACGGATCTAATATGACATTTAAAAAACAAGCAGTTGACGGAGTTTGGCTAATTGGACCACCGCTGCTAGTAGTAATGTTTCAGACGTAGCGCCGCTCAGCCGCCACCACACAGTGAACTCTCACACCAAATGTCTGCTTAAAGCTGCAGCATGTAAATAAAAAAATAAGATTTTAGATAAGTATTCAAATATGTCTATTATATATAAATTAGGTGAATTTATTGCCAGATAATTTTTCCATTTTGCCAGATGATATAGTATCATTTCTACCTAAAGCAAAAAATTAACAGCCATTCCAGGCGATCGGTGAAAGATCGGTGATCGCCAGAAATCGGCATCATGAATGTTCGGTATCGGAATCGGCAGCAAAAAACCTTATCAGAGCGTCCCTAATGGAAACGCCTTGTTTCCGTGGTAACCGGAGTAATCGGTCTCAATCTGGATTCCTTTCTTTTCCTCTCAGGCTCTCCTGGAGTTCGAAGAGCGGCAGGGCGCCGTTGTGTCAAAGAAAATGAGTCGCAGGGAAATCCAGAGGTTTCCAACCAAAAGCTTCTGCTCTGCGACCAACAGCGGGAACAGCCAGTGAGTCCAGAACCCGGCCTGGGCCGACTCGACCCGATCTCGACCGGAAGATTTGACCCGCCTCTCTGTTTCACCCGTCCGCAGGTGCCAGATATGTTTCTGTGAATACGCTGACAAGGAGAAGCTGAGGATGCTGCCCTGTTTCCATGACTACCACGTCCAATGCATCGACAGGTGGTTAAAGGTACAGGCACAGAGAAAACCAACACCCAAGTTTTTATTGTCAAGTTGCTAAATTATCTCCAAACTCTTAAAATACATGATGTGCAACGGTTATTTCAATTATTTTATCAATTACTCTGACGATTAATCGCACATTCTCCAGGGTTTTCATTTAAACACTTGAGCCTTTTTTTAATAAAATATTATAAATGCATTAGAAAGTGTGAATAAACAATTCAGTTCCATTTAGTGTAAAGCAAAACATTTTATTGCCCAAAATGCAACAATATATTACTCTGTTGATCAATTGCAGCTAATAAAATACTTCAAACATAAACATATGAAAAGCTCGACCATTTCTGCTCGAGTTGGCATCAATTAACTGATTAATAATTGGATTATAAAGATGCTTAATTGAAGATTTATTTATTTATTGTACAGAATTTGAACCAGGTGAAGCTAAACCAAAGCCAGCTGGAAGAGTTCTTTGTAAAACATTTTTACAGACGGAAGATTTTTCATCTTAAATGCAAAATGTGTATTTTTTTTACACAGTTTCGCTTTAATTACTTGTCTGAAGATCTTTTTCTTTCAGCAAATGTCCTTCTTTATTCCAGTTAACAACCAGTTAAAGTTAGTGAACATTATTTAAATAATCGACTAATCATGATTAACCGTTTCAGCCTTAACGATGTTTTCCATTTCCGGTAAAGCCATTGGGTTTCCCCCCAAACCAAAATATTCATACAGTAAACTTGCAAAATCCTTTCAGTTTTGGATCAACAAAGAAAATAAAAATAAACTACTGATTTTATTATTTTTTTCTCGGTCCGACTCAACAGTTTTTTCCCACACAACAAAAAGTTTGGACACTCCTCCCCTGCTTTAGATCAGGGATGTCAAACTCATTTTTTTGGGCCATGTCAAAATTCTGAATGTTTTTAAAGGGTCAGAATATATTGATTAAATCAATTAAACTGTTAAAATATCAATAAATTGTGATTATTTTAGGGTTTTTTTGCAATCAAAATTGCAGATTTTGTGGTGCAAATTTAGAAATGCTTGATATATGACGTTAAATGTGTCTGTAAATGTCTGTAATTGATAGTTACTGTATCAAGCTGTAGTCTTGAGTTGAAGCAGCATTCACCTAAACTCAATGTTTTTGACCAATTTTGCAAAACTTGACAGTTCAATCAGAGAAAATGTGGATATTTGTTGATTTTGTGTGAATTTTGCAGATTAATGAAAAACTGGATGAACTTATTGATGTAATTTGGAGTCTTGAGGGCCACAAAAAAAGCTACGGTGGGCCAGATTTGGCCCCCAGGCCTTGAGTTTGACACATGTGCTTTAGATAAACTCTGCTGATTTTCTGACAGAGTGAGATGTCTGTCTGTGATGACCATCTCTGTATTAACCTGCCTGTTTCCTCCTGACAGGACAACACCACCTGTCCAATCTGCAGGGCCAACCTAGCTGATGGAGACTCTCTAGCGCCCCCTACGCTGTGACCGGAAACTCCTCCCTGTTTTCTAAAGAATAACTGATCGACTTGATTATTTTTTGACTTTTATTCCCGTTGTGCTTTTTTTATATTAAACTCTGCAGGGTCAGTTGAAGCTGCTGCTCTTTGATCTATTCTTAAATAAAAATGTTTCTATTTTCTTTTTTTTAAATAATTTTTTAATGTGAGTCTTTGCGGAGCGTCTTCACTCCTCGTAGTAACGCTTCTTCATGGCCCGGTACTTCCTCAGGTAGTAGAGCGCCTCCAGCTCCCGCGCCACGTACTCCCCCCGGGCGATCATGGCCTTGATCTGCTCCGGGTCCTGGACCGACTTGTTCTTAGTAAACGCCGCTCTCAGACGGTCCCTGAAGTAGTCGCTGCCTTTCGGGTATTCCCGGCCGAGGTAGAGGAGCTGAGGAGGAAGATTGGTGAATTAAATTTAAAGACGACCCATCACACAAAATTCATATTTAGCATGTTTTTGTACTTCCATTCTGGTCTCAACTACTTCTAAAAACACCCAGATGTTCTTGGCAATAAGTTTATTTTTTTGATGTCTGGAAAATGAGCCATTAAAAATTTTAATAAATCTAGCAACCCTAACGAAACTCTGCCGGTTACCTAGCAATCCCAGCTGAGTTCCAGCATGTTTGGTCAGCTGGTTTTACCGCTGTATGCACTGCACAATGGTTGCAGACTTACCATACACAAACTACTTGCTAAATTCTTGTTGGTTGCGCAGGAGGCTCTATTTCTGCTTTTCAAAGATGTACGGTTTTCAGCCATTTTCACATGTTGGTGTAAAACGCTTAGTTAGCAGTGTAGCCAGCAGTAACTTGTGTGGAATTAAATTTACAAGAGCCCTAAAACAGCTCAAAATAAGCAGAACTGAGCAGACTAACGAAACCTAGCATGTTCAGGTCACCTGTAAACTGCTTTCATCTTTGTGTTGTCTCAGGTTGTTTTTAACTATAATAGAAGTAGAATAAGAGGTCATATGGTTGATGGTCTTGAGAAAACAGTTAAAGTGCAACAGAACCGTCACATTTTGGACCTCTGATTCACTCCGAGCTTATTTGATGGACTAACATGTTCACAGATGTGACTCTAAACTCCCCTTTTATCAGATGAATAGAAATCACAGGAAGTGACTTTACTGATAATCTGTCAACTGATTGGTTAATAAGGAGGAACTGAAAACCCACGTTCTTGTAGAGCCGAACCACCTCAGGCCGCAGAGGGTTTGCCATCATCCAAAGAGCTGCGAAACAAAACGGCATGAATTTATCTGAAGCTTCTGTTGACGAACAGCTGAAAATAAGTCAATATTTTGCATTTCTGCACCGGACATAGTAGTGAGGCAGCATCCGGTTCGCTCGGATTATATGTGAAAGGATATTTTTGTTAAACAGCTCTTCGAGCAGGAAGTTCACAGTTGGAGTCAGGATAGTTACAAAATGACGATTAACTCCCCTCTGTCCAGTTAAAACCAGCAGCTTCTCACCTGTCCAGGTGACCTCCGGACTCTCCGGTGAACCGAAGGCGAAACCGGGAAAATGGTTCGGTTCGGCCTCAGTTTGCAACCGTTTGTAAAATAAATTTGGAGTGGACCGCTCAGACTGGCTGATTTAAAGTTCAAACTTTTTTTCTGCAAACCTGAACCTTGAAAACGAACTGAATCTGGAACTCAAAGTAAACAACCAAAGAGTAACGAAAATCAAGATGGTGACCGCCTGAAACGGACACAAAAACTGGTACAGACAGCTGAGAATCAAAGAGCCGCGAAGGTCGGATGGTAATCTTCCAAACACTGACCAAAACGTCTAAAAATCTAAATCTGACGAACGGGAAGCTCATAAGTTTTAAGCGTAACTAATTATATTACCTTCTTCGATTAGTTTTGGTAGTTATACCATACGTTTTAATTTTACTTGAATAGTATTTTAAAGTATGTAGTGGTAGGACTCAATTAAATTTTTTAATACGAAATTAATCGCATGTTAAAGAGTCCCGAAGATTTGAATGGTAATCCTCCAAACTCTGACCAAAACTGAAATTGAATTGAAATAAAACGTTAAATGTACACTTCTGATTCTGAATATTAATATATACATATGAGGTTCTCATTAATGTGGCATTTAACAAATACAAATAACATTGGTAATTCTAACTGATCTAAAACAAGAAAAGTTGGCTTTAATTTAACTCCAGAGAGGAAAAACAGTTGGATGTCTTGATTTGGTGTATGTAAACTCCTACTTTTAGTTAATTACAAGTGACATATGACTCTCCAGATTGTTTTTAAATAAGAGTCCATTTATTTGAGGTTCATATTAAGAAACTTCCTAACAAATTTAATTTGTAGTGAAAAACAGCTTCTTTTTTTACAATTCTCTATTTCTCACCCAAGATGTTTGATAAAAACACAAACACACAGACGAACCGCTCACAATTTTATGCATCAACAGACAAAATATTAAATTACAACAACATAACACGTTGAGTCAAAATGCTGGTTTCTGTCGGTCATTTGCTGAATTTGATGCAGACAAACAGAACAACCAGTTTGGGATAAAGGCACTGCGGCCAGTCAGAAGCGACTCCGGGGTAAAGACTCGATGGCAGCGGCTCAGTAGTTGGCTTTGAGCCGGCGGTTTTCCTCCCGCAGCCTCTCGATCTCCTCCACCAGAGACTCGTTGACAGAATATTTCTCGATCAGACCGTGGATCTCTGTCTGGAACACAACATGTCAAACAAACGTCACCGGTGTTAGCTAAATAAAAGGACCAAATTGAACATAAATCCTGAAGTCCTCAGAATGAAAAGCAGAAGTTTTTACCAGCTGGATGTAAAACTGCCGGATCATTTCCACCTGCAGGTTGAGGATGTCCTTGTGACAGGCCGTCCTAACGACAGGGGAAAAAAACAACCTTTAAGTTCAGCATTTCCCAGTTTTCTGTTCAGGTGAGGTAGCTTTTCAACTAATGTTGGTCAAAGTGAGGAGCGGGGGCCATTTACGGCCCCTGGACTGATTTATTTGCAGCCCCCCAACCACAATTCAAGAATAAATTAGGACAAAACTACAACTTTTAATTGAAAATCTACTTACAAAACCGTTAGATGCAACACAAAGCAATCAACTTTTCCAAACTTTCTGGTTTCCTTCTGTTGCCATGGCGACAAGGACCATATCTACTCACTGACTTAAACTCTAAAGTAAACCACAGTCTGCTTTTAATAGCTGTATTAAGACTTGGCTAAATGCAGCAGGTGGAGACTGAACTAGATTCTGTTTTTATTGCTGAGAAGAGACAAAATATTTCTCAGGATTCTTCAAAAATAACTGGATGCCTTTCATCAAAGAAGGAAAACATGCATCAGTTAGTTTTGTATCAACAACCCCATTCCTACAAAAAATGTGTTTAAGTTAGTTCATATTCAATTTATTTAAAATATGTTTTTATTTTATTTTAGTTTTTTAAAATTATTTTATTTTTGGCCTGCTGATAGTTTTGAGTCCAAGTGATAAAAACGTTTGGACACCTGAACTCCTCCAGCGTTTCGTGGATCATGTTCTGGATGAAGTGGATCTGCAGGGACGTGAGCGGCGCGGCGCCGTCCTGTCCGACCACGTCTGCGATGTTCTGGGACAGAGACGAGCACGCCGCTGCCATCGCAGCTGAACCTGAAGCTTAACGCAGGAATCAGGGCATTAGGAACAGACCCAGACTGATGCCGTAACCATGGAAACCAAGCTGTACCTGCTGCGGCGGCCGGTGAGTCGTAACTGAGCTGAGTCTGAATGCCGTTGGTTCTATGAAGGCTTGGTTCGGTAGTGAAAATAGGCGGCGGTGCCTGACTCTGATTGGTCTGCTGGGTTGTGGTGGGCGGAGTCTGAGGCTCCCCTTCCTGGCTGGAGCTGCTGCTCCTCTCAGGCTGAAACAAGAGAGGTCAGAGGTCAAACGTTTGCTTCAGACCAGAGTCTATCAAAGTGTGGGGCCACCAGGGGCCGCCTCAGAAAGTTGGAGAGAAGATGAGAAAAAACATGCAAAAAAACCTTTTATTTTTAAATTTATCAGAATTTTTGTTTTTCAATAATATTTTCAAAATACAAGTTAAAATAATTATCTCTGATGCTCATTTTCTGATTGGCTGCCAGTTAAACTAATTGCTAGTTTTGCTCCTCAAACTAACGTCGAAATCAAAAACCGGAAAAGATTCAGACGAGAAAAAGACCAGAAGAATTGGGAGAATAGAATAAAACATTATGTGATTAATGTTTAAATATTACAAGTTTTCTTTTAATCAAAAAAAGGGAATTACATTGAAGAACTGTATTATTTGGTAATAAAGTCACAATAAATGATCTCATAATAAAAGTTTCTGTCAGAACCCATGACCACCTAAAAATCAGCATTTATGCTAAATTAATGTAATAATTATTGAATAATGAATAAAAACACTATAAAAGCTGATATTTTCTAATCCTCCTGCTTCAGTCAGCAGCAGCGATACGAGCCCCTGACTAACTATGGTCATCACCTTCCTGTCAGATGGCTCAATGGCGGCGGCGTTGGTCGGCTCCTCCTCTTTGATCGTCTGCGGGGACTGGAAGACGGACAGCGGGCTGTAGGACCGGCCCCCGGCGGGACCCCGGTGGGTCCCCAGAGGCGTCCGGCGCTGTGAGCCGCCACCTGAGTGAGAGTCTGACAGTAGAGGTCATCGCCATGGCAACAAACACAAAGATAAAATGAGATTAATGATTTCCTTTCTGATCATAAATATTTATTATTATAATAAGGGCAGCTTTGTTCACAAACACTTTATAATCAATTTTGTGGTTTTTATTTCTGTTGCAGTGTGGAGAGTTTATTAAAAAATTTAATTTTATTAGTGTTTTTGAGAGGGAAAACTTACACTGTTATGCCATTATTATTTGAAAATCCTCACAGTAATTACAGAGACAATTTATCGTCCAGTAAAATTTGTTTTCGTGACACAACAAAGTGTTTGCCACTTCATGACTTTTTTTTTGCTTATTTTTTACATGTAAGTGTTTAAAAACTTCAAACCAATTTAAATATTAGTTAAAAGAAACAAAAGTTTTTAAATAAGCGTGTTTATTACATATCGTGTTGTCACTGGCTGACAACACAACAGCAGCAGCATAAATGTGACAAATATGCAAAAAAATAGGAAATCAAGACATTTTTCCACATTGCAGTAGACTTATCGCCATGGCAACAGGCAAACGCATGTAGATTAATCTGCTAAAAACTCGCATCACAACAAGTTTTCCGGTCAAACTCTGACCTTCTTTGACCGGAGAGAAGATGTCCAGGCTGGCCCGTCCCACCAGCTCCTGACCTTCGCCCTCCAAACCGGTAACTATGGAAACACAGGCAAGGCGTCAATCCAGAACCAGACGATTTATGAGGAGGTGGAAGGAAGTGATGTGTTCTGCGGTACCCTGTGATCTTCCAAAGGCAGCGTCTCCTCCAACCCCCGGAGCCGCCGGGTCTGGACCTGCAGCAGCAGCAGAGAAACCAAATTAAACACATCTGTCTGCAGCTGGGATGGAGCATAAAAATGTAGATTTAAAAGTTAAACAGAAAGAAAATGTGAGGCAGCTTCATAATTACTAGCAGCAGAACAAACAACTATTGTGCGGTGATGGCCTTTAACATAATGATAATGAAAATTGTAAAATCTTCCCAAATTTACAAAACAGAAGAAGTTCAGTAAAGGTTTGAGTCGCCCTCTGCTGGCCGTTGCATAGAAGACAATCTTGATAAAGTTCTGTACTGATTTTATATTTTCTGTTTTATTAAAGTAAATATGAATACAGAAAAAAATGCATTTATAAAACTGAGATTTTTGGACCTTCGCGAGTAGGAGAGAAAATGTCCAGACTGTTCCGTCCCACGATCCCAAACTTCTCCCCGTGAGGACGTTGCTCTGCCCCCTGCTGGCCTTCACCCTCACGACACATCACCTCCACACTGGCGCCCCCTGCTGGACAAAACTCTCCAGTCACTGTCTGGATTTCCTTCACAGAACAGGATGACACGTTTCAAAGAGGAAACCCCTCACAGAACCAGAACTTTCCAAACGAGTGTTTTGAGAAGCGCTTAATTTCTCAAGACTGCCATCTGTTGAGGTTGCACTAATAGTTTTAATTTTTTATCCTAATTGCTTTTTTTTTTTTTTTTAAGCATTTTGTTCATTGTTATACTTTTTATTTCTTTGGTCTATTCTGTTTGATAAGCAGAACAGGATTCAAGATGAATCCCATTCAAACAATCAGGAGCTTAAAATGTGAGAAAAGACAATTCCAACACAAATCTGATGTTCAGGTTGGAAACATCATTTAAAGATTTTTGAGCCTTAACATTTGTTTTTTAAAATGGCAGCAGATCAAATTCCTGCGAAAATTATTGGAGTAAAACTTTCAAGTGTTTTATTCCTTCAGTTCAGAAATGATTGGACTTTAATACACAGATTGTTTATTTTTCCAGACGTAGAAAATGGTCTCCAGTTAAAATTGGATTATTATTTTATGTATTGAATAGAGTTGCTTCCCTCTACATAAAATATTTCCCTGGCTTTATGTCAGAGTATAAGACGAATTAGTCAAAAAATGTGACATGAAAAAAAAAATAAGCACTGGAAAATTGTAATAGTCTGGAAAATCCTGTAATTTAGATATTACTCCATCTATTTTTCTAGAAGCCTGTTTTTCAAACCTGGAGACTTTCAGTTTATCCACAAGGAGATGTGATTTGGGAAAGGCATCGTGTTTCTCAACCCTGATGCCCACTGTCCTGCTGACGCTTGTTAATCACCCATTTATTTAGAAATTAAAGTAGCTGGAAGCAGAAGCTTATTATACCTTTGCTGTTTAAAGTATATACATTACTATCAAAATCAAAACAAAATAATTTTTCCAGTATATTTTTCTAAAACAAATCTCTGCAGACACGCTCAAAAGAAAACAATCATAATCAAACCTCATTGAATTTGCTTAACAAATGATTTCTATACTTGTTTAAATCTAAAGAGGAAAAAACAGTTTTAACTTCTCACTCATGAAGCCCTCTAACTGAAGCATTTGGGTCAGACAGCAGGGAAGTACCTGAACAGTGAAGGACAGTTGTGGGTTACCTGTGCAGGTGACCTGTCTCTGGGGGGCGGGGCCTGTGCTGGGGGCGTGGTCAGACTGGCTGCCCAGTTTGGAACTGGATCTCTTTGAATTGGAAATCTTGGCAGACCCGAGTTTACTGGACTGAAGCGGGACAGAGAGAAAGAATCCGGTCATCATGAGTGTAAATGTTTTTACGTTAAATAAATGTCATCTCAGATCCGTCAACTAGGGATGCAAGTTGGCATTAATGAGTTAATTGACTAACTTGATCAGTTTCTTAAAAACTTTAATTTTCTCCTACAACTGTCTCTCCATAACATGAAGGGCTACATTTTTTGTAATAGGCTAAATTAAAAAACGAGAAAAACATCAATAAATTTAGACGTTATTTTGAGTCAGTTGTAATAAATACTGACTGCATAAACAGAAGTGTGTTTTTTCTCACATTATTAAAATTAGACAAATTTATAAAATATAACAAAACGGGAACCTCTTGGGTTGATGGATAGAAAAATAAAATAATAATAATATGTGAAACACTTGAAGCGGAGACATGTTAATAATTAGTTGCTTTTGAAGGAAAGTTAAAACTTCGCTCCATGAAGTGCATTAACTCAGGAAGGTCTTAAAAATCAATCTTGATTATTGGCATCATGTTTTTTCGATCATGTTATAATTTCTCTCCTCCGCTTTTCTCTGATCATGTCCTCCTGGCCTCCGTAGCACATCAGTAAATTTTAGGATGCTGTCGCTGCTCCGTTAAGCATCTCGGCTGAATGAGCGACATTAAGATGAAACTTAACTTATCGAGAGTTTATACTTTAAAACTGAGCCACATAAAGTGAATTTCTATCCCACACCGGACTCTGTTTGGACCGTTTCTCTTCTCCATTCTGGTTTGGCCGCCATCTTTGTCTCTGTATCAAAGGAGCTGCTTATTACGTGTGAGCAGTGGCGCCCTCTGCTGGATGGCGGCCAAACTACAGCAATAGAATAAGGCCTAATCGGAAGTTTTCATTGGAACCAATTTTAATCTAATAAAACATTAATCGACAATTTATTGTAAATTGATTAATTGTTTGCATCCCTGCTTTGATAATCCAGGTTTTACTCCACCTTGTGTCTGCTGGCGTTACTCTGGAAGCGCAGGCAGGTGACGGAGGTTTTGTGGGCCACTGTGATTCTGGTGGGGCTGCTGGAGTTCCTCAGGTCGTACTGGTAGATTTTCCCCTGAGTGGACCCGACCACCAGGCCGGTGCCGTCCAGCGTGAAGTCCACCGAGGTCAGAGGGCCGTCCACACGGATCGCCCGCAGGATTCTGCAGGGCGATCAATTCAACACGGACATGTTCCAGATCTCATTGTGTCAGCGTGAAATATCAGAACTGGACCGATGTCTCAAAGCGAGCAGAACTCACAGCTTGCTGGCCGTGTCGTAGCAGATGATCTTCTTATCGAGGCCGACGCTGACGACAAGCAGGTCGCTGGTTGGGGAGAAAGCCAAACCCGAGCCGGGCGCCTTGTGGGCGCCGTCGAACACCTGCAGCTCCTTCTGAGTGTTGGCGTCCCACAGCACCATGGTGCCGCCGTCAGAGACGCTTCCCAGCAGCGAGCGCTTCACCGTGGACAGCCGCAGGTCGTGGATGGGCTGGAGAGGAAGAATAGGGAGGGGTGGGGATTTATCGTACCGTTTATCATTTACAGTCATAAATTACGTATCATAATAAGATTTTTTATTTATAGTTTTTATAATATATTCCAATTAATGACGTTTAAAATCCCCAAAGCTGTCCGTATATTGTTGGAATTGCTATTTTCTCTGCCGATGGTTAAAGAGATCAATAAATTTAAAAATATGGGGTGTGCTGTGGTGGCGCAGACATTTTTGTACAGTTTTGGCTTAATTGCTGCTGTCTTTTTGTCGTTTTTCAGAAAATGGTCTTTTTTTTGAGTCTGTATGCTCCAGTTAACGATTAATCGATTACAAAATTACTTGATGATTATTTGAATAATTGTTTAATCACAATTAATAATTAATTGTGACTGAATTCAAACTCCTAATGTCTCTCTCACCTGGTTGCTGCCGTGGCCGAAGGCTCTGCTGGACAGGTTGGTGGTCAGGCTGTGCAGGACCAGGTCGCCGCTGGTGGAGCCAGAGACGATGCAGCTGTCGTTAGCGTTGAAGGACACGCAGGTGACCTCTTCTTTGTGGTCCTGAGAGACAGAAACAGGGAGCATCAGCAGCTCAGACTCCCAGCTGGTGGGTCGGATGAGTCTCAGTACGGTCAGGTCTTCTTACTTTGAGGGAGCGGTGCAGCCTCTTGGTCTTCAGGTCCCACATGTGGACGCAGTGGTCCAGACCGCCACTGATCAGAAACTGAGATGAAGAACTCAGACACACCCGGGTCTGTTTTTTCTGCATCAGAAACAAGAACGTGAAAAAAATGTGAATTAAAAACTAATAATGACATGTAACATTTTAAACTGCTGACCACGTTTCCCGCAGTCTATGATCAGCCTGGCGGGCCACCAGGCTTGATTTGCGCCCCCACCAGGCTAGTTAAAAAAACACTTTAATTAGGATAAAACCACTGATATTTATGTTAATTGTGTTTTTATGTTTGCCTTTTTTAATTTTTAATTTTTTAGTTGGTTAGGTGTTGATAATAATGTCTTCCAAAAATACATAATTGCCTTGTCATATTTTAAAAATTTCTCTGAACTTTAAACATTTTTTACTTTGGGCTGCTGGCTGGCAGCTCTGGTGCCCCTTACCTGCAGACTCAGTGGTTTTAAATTTAGCTCAAAAGTGAAACAACCAGAGAGAGGACTCACCCCATCAGCCAGTTCAACCACTGGAACAGGAGCCGACTTGAGACTGGAAACCACCAGCTTGTCTCCGCTGCTGCTGGCACTCACCAGGTACTGGTCTGAGGGAACTGGGTCAAGGATGGAGACGTTTTTAACTTAGTCGGCTAAGAATAAAACACTGAAGTAAAAAAAAAAAACATTGATATGAGGAGCGACACTGGTTCTGGCTTCATCCCACATTTCGAAAACACAACTGTTAGATTCTCTAATTTGTGACAGTGTGTGTGTCGTCGTCTGTCCTGTGATGGACTAGCAACCTTTCCAGAGTGTATAAGATTTATATGCTTTCCAGTCATATAATTCCATTTTACAGCACGATCAAGTAACTATGTGGCCTTCTGTTCTCAATAAAAATACTGTATATCAAATCTGACTTAAATTAAATTTCACTTTGTCACTTCACGCCTTAAAATTGGGCCTCTGTCTTTTTAAAAGACTTTTGCTTTTTCTGAAACTCTGCCTTCAGGAACTAAGCACAACATCAACCCTCTATTGACCCTTCAGCATCATTTTTACCAGCATTTCACTGAGAAGAGGCTCATATAAAGAGCTCAGCAATGTGCAGTTCAACCAGGTGTTTGCTAATTGCTGCTGGCTAGTCTGAAGGAGCTGAGTTGCAGGGGAGGGTTGCTCTGTAAGGCGGAAGCCCTGGAGCTTTTAAAATGCAGCTCAGGGGAGGAGCTGCACCTGGAATGAGGGGCTAGGTCCACCCAGACGTTTTGCACAGCTGAATGGTTGCCATGGAGATTAAAGGACTTCCCAAACATTCACAGAAGACTTAAAGCAACACTCCAGATTTGTTTTGGATGAGGGAATAACATTATAACATAATGTAAAGCTGAAAAAAGTTGATTTTACATTAATAGTGTCCCTTTAAAGCAGGAGTGAGCAACTCCAGGCCTCGAGGGCCGGACTCCTGCAACCTTTACATGTGTCTCTACTTCAACACACCTGAGTCAAATAATGAGGTCATTAACAGGACTCTGGAGAACCTGACTGCACTGAGGAGATGATTCAACAATTTGATTGACGCGTGTTGAAGCTGAAGACATTTAAGAGTTTCAGGACACCGGCCCTCGAGGATCTGGATTTCCCACCCCTGCTTTAAAGAGAAGTAGCAAAAGCAAATGAGCCGGATCAGCAACTGATGGTATCAACCCGGACATGTTAGTGTGGAATATAATCTATGCTGGACGAATGTTGAGCTGTCATACAGTCTTCAGTCAGAGGCCTCTTCAGGCTCGTTGCGAGACTGACTGCTACTGGAGCTCCTTGTGCCCACAGCATAAGCATCCACAATGCATCTTTGAGGAAACTTGGGTGATATAAGTTTCGACAATATTTAACTTCTCTTTGGGATAAACAAACTAATAATTCCAATGCTCTTGATGTTTTGCTGCAAATTTAATTTAAAAAATAAATGAATAAAATTTGAAAAATATATACGAGAGGCTGCGACAGACTGGCGACCTGTCCAGGATGAACCCCGCCTCTCACCTGGAACGCAGCTGGAGATAGGCACCAGCAACCCTCCCACCCCATTAGGGACAAGGGTGATCAGAAAATGGATGGATGGATGGGTATACGAGAGGAGATAGAAACACTTTTCCCCCCATGAAGCGTTAGATTATCCATTTTCTACCATCCAGATCTCAGCTGCAACCATTCATCAGGATACTGTTGGAGCTCCAGCAGGCCTGAGCAACGGGATGGCTGCCGCTGTGGGGGTTAAACTGCTCCAGGGTCGCCATGGAAACCGCATCCCAGACCTTCACACAGTCTCCGGTTGACACCAGGCGCATCACCTCCTCCATGGCAGCAGCTGGAGGTTAAAACAAACACACCTCAATGTGGTTACCAATCAAAAAACCCAGGAACTTTCCACATTAAAAACTAATCCTGCATCTGAGGTGTTAACATATTACAGAAAAGTTTGGATGGGGTAATTTAAAGCAAACATAGCGGCAACAATTTTAGAAATCATGACGTTCAGAAGTTAAACTATAACCTTCACTTGTACCTAACGCAGCCGAGTCTCTGAAGAGCAAAGATGAACAGAGGATCTCTTTGACAACAGATGTGCACATTCATCACTGAACTCATTACAAACAGTTTCTGGAGAGCTTCTCAGTTTTTTCCTCTATCGAGCAGAATTTTATATCTAAAACTCGCCAAAAACGTTGAAAAGCTGGAAAATAGAATTAATTGAAAGTTTAAATTAAAACCACTCATAAGTCTTTTTATTTATTGTCTTTTCCTGTATTATATTCAAGTTTTAATGTAGTTTTCAGATTCTTTGTGAGGATATAAAAACTCAGGTGTTTTTTGTTGTTTATATCACAACGAAACTAAGTTTGCTGACAAAATCATTAAATGCAAGCAAATATAACAAATCTCCCCGCAGCAAACATCAGTTTTTTAACCATTACACTAAAAGTTTGTTGGTTAACATTGACCAACCTAACCAACCCAGCTACAACTAGTCAACGTTAACTAGCTAACGTCTGTGAGCTACTGCAGGTTTAAAGTTCCCGAGAAGCCAGAAAAGTGCCGTGAACAACATGAAAGTTTTCCGGAATCTTAAAGGATTTTGGATACGAAAGTTATACAAACCCTGTAAGTAAAGAAGATCAGGAAAAACTGATGAATATGTTTAGTTTTTGATCCTCCTGCAGCCGCTAACCGCCACTACGGAACACCAGGAGGTATAAAACACACAACAGGCGCCTGTCTCAGCTGCAGTAACGCGTCAGGAAGGCCGCCATCTTGGAAGGGGAAATGACACCGAACGCTCAGACCCTCCAGTCCATCGGAAGACGACATTTAAAAAAATAAATAAATGTCCTTCTTACATTCCATCTTTCCGTAATCATTTACATGCTGTTAGAATGGTCGTTATTTCTAAACAGAACTTTTGGTCACATAAGATTTGTAAGGGTCGTGGTAGTTCACCTGTTTACCAAACTATTTGCATTTCTGTGTGCAAATAGTTTGCAAAAGAAAGCACCACCAAATAGTGTGTAGATAGAGCGAAGGATGACAAAAGATGTTTGGTGTGAGAGAAAAAAAACGTTTAAAAAGCTATTTCTACCGCTTAGACTCTAAGAGCTGCTGTAGCACATCCACACCGCTAGGGCGCAGACTGGCGTCACTTTGAATCTGAATCAGTCCCAATAACGGAAGAGGAATAAATCTCCCGCCCCATCCGCAGATGGTTTTAAACGGAGGCGGGACGCTTTTCTTTACTTGGTGTAATTTCATCTGAAATATTGATTTACTGTACAGGGTCGCCGCCATCATGGTGAGGACTAAAGCCGACAGTGTTCCTGCATCATACAGAAAAGGTAAAAGTAACGAGATTTATTTAAATTGCATGTTTTCAATGCATGTTTTTTTATTTCGTATTGTTTAAAAATCTTAATTTTTGTATTGAATCTGGTGACCTGGAATCTGTCAAACACGCTTCATAAACAGACATAAAGAAGGCGTCTTACACTTTTTAGATTAAGTTTTTACTAGATGTATTTTATTTCCTCCCACATGTGATTAGAGTAACTGTCAATGAGTTAAATCATCGGCTGGGGATGCATCTTTAATCAGCCTCCCGCCAACAGGAGACTGGTTCCGCACTTTCCGGCTCATACTGAATAAAACAGCATATTAAAACACTTTAAAGGTCGTTGTAGTTGTAAAAGAATGCTTATTACAACAGGTTCGGACTTATCTGACACCTTGTCAGCTGACAAAAATGTTTGTCTTGTTTCGTTTTCAGCTTTCTGCCAAACTGGCGCCAGTTTTTAGCGCCTCAGAGCGTCTCTGTATGAATGTTCCACCAAACTCCATTCAGAAGTTTTATAATTACATCTGTTCACGCTAATAACAGATAGATTAATGATGAAATATTATAAACTCGATATTTCTATTTTCTTAAATGTTTTTGCAAATTCGGCATAAAAATAAATCACATTTTCACTTCTTTAGTATGTTTAAGCTGTATAATTTGATCAGTACCTTTTATAAATGCCGATATTCACAGAGCAGTTTCGTATAACTGCTCAGGCTTAAGGCTTAAAAATGGTTACATTTTTGTTTCATTCACAAAAGTATGTAAATTGCTTCAAGGATTTTCCTGGTCTGGAACTATAGAAACAAGAAATGAAATGATGGAAAAGCAATTACGTTCCCTTATATTTGAGTGAAATGTAACTCTTAGTTCTCTGGCTAATTGGTTAATAGTCACCAGTTTTTGGATGCATTTCAGTAATGCAGATTCTGTACCAAGAATCTTGTAAAGATTTTTGAAAGTTATAAAATGTGCTGATGAAATCCTAAAAATATCTAAATTGTTTCAAAATGTTTCCATTTTCTAGAATACAACTGGATCCATTTGCACTTTTTGCATCATAATCAAGAGGAATACATGAGTCGGTTCTTCTAAGTGTGTGTGTTTCTCTCTCTCTCTCTCTCTCTCTCTCATCAGTCTGTTGCATCTTATTTTCCAGCTGTTGCGGCGTCTGCGCCTCGTAAGTCACTGGGCTCCAGTTTGGCCAACGCGTCGTCGTCATCGTATGGCGGCCACTCGTCCACTCTGGGTCAGTCCAACTTCCCCCACAGTCACAGCTGAACGCCGACTGTACATGACGCAACTGACACTGACGTTTGTTCCACAGCAAAGAACAAATACGCCGGCGGGAACCCCGTGTGTCCCCGCCCGACCCCCATCTGGCAGAAAGGCATCGGGGATTTCTTCGGCGGGCCGCCCAGAAAGCTCGAGAAGGAGAACCAGAAACCCACAGAGTCTGATGAAGAAGAGGCCGGCGGCAGCGGCGTGTCAAAGGCCAGCAGGAAGTATGTTTGATGAAACCGCAGATTGATATCTGGTCAGATTTCTGAGAGTTGGGAGTTAAAGACGATGTAGAATAGACTCTGATTTTATCCTGATCGTTTAAAAATATTAAGATATGATATAAGTGCAGTTAGGGGCGTGTTTGATATCGACTAGAGATTTTAACACTTTGACATTATACTACAGAGCTGTTTTGTAAAGTTTGAGCATTCATTTATTAATTTGAGATATTTACTTCAGGTAAAATGGTTTGTGCGTTCCGGGGTTCACACAGGTGACTGAAATCCTTGAAAATGCTTGCATTTCAATTTGGTGTTTGGAAGGTGCTTTTTTTAAAATCATCCATAAAACTATACATTTTTATGCAGCTGATAAAAAGGCAAACTTTTTCTGTTTCTGTCTGAAGTAAAATCGAAGTAAACTTATCCTGTTTTAGGCCAGGTAGAATTACCAAAACTATATGCGAGACATACAATTTTCTTCTATTTTAGTTACTGCAGAATGTCAGATGCCATCACAAGGCGTTATTAATAACAGTAATAAATAATATAATAGTGAATTGATTTTTTATTTATTTTTTAGTTCATTTGTATTATTTTTATCTCAAATGTGTGGTGAGAAACTTAAACTACTTAAATTTAATTTTAAGAAAAGTACAAACCCGGGTGTTAATCAGGTTTGATTTGATGAGGATTGTGTTTTTGTTTGGATTCCAACAGTTTTATTTATTTATTTTTTTAGATTTAACCTGTGCTGTGAGTTGGGATGCACAATATAGTGCTGTTAACATCGGTATAGGCAGATGTTAGAGATTTTTTGACACATCTACCACTCAGATAGGTAAAATTGGGCAATATTTATTTATTTTGGGCCTGTGTTTATTTTGTTTTGTTTTTTCTTTTTTTTTGTGATGCAACTCAAGATTTTGGATTTTTAAAGCAGAGAAGCAATGTCAGTGATGTGTCACTTTTTTCACTGAAAAATCTGTGAATTAATCTGGAAAGCTTTTAACTTCTGGATGTTTTTGAAAATTATTATTATTATTTCCTCCTAATTTCCTTTATGAGCAATCGTATTTTTTTTTTTCCACACGTTTTTCTAACATGTGGGGGAAAAAGATTCTTTTTCTTTATTTGTAGCCTTGATCTCCATCTTTCCAGCACATTTGATTACTCTTTTCAGATGATTGTTTGTAGAATCTTTCTCACAGAGTGAAACTCCAGCAGGTGGTTTTTGGTCTAGTTCTTAGCTTAATCTCATACGTCTTTGTTTTGTTCAGGGCCAGACCACTGCCTTCCGAGGATGAGGAGGAAGATGACTGAGCACGCCTGACGTCTCGACCCAGGAGAGAATTTTTATGTACATCTGTATATAAATACCACAGAATTTTGTTGTATAGCTCATTAAACGTGTTTTTACTGTTTATTTGTACATCCTGCAAAGTCAGGATTGTGATTTGTGGCTTGACTTCTGCTCAGCTGTTTTCTATTAAAGATTGATCAGTAGTCTCAAATTTTTTACTAATGTGGGATTTTCTCAGATATGCTGGATAATCTGTGGACCTAATCCTGATTGACACATGTTTGTCTGTTCAGTTCTTGGACTTCATTCCAGAATAACCTGATATAAAGTGAGATTTGAGGTTGCTTATGCTATTAAAAATGCTTTAATTTTTTTTTCACTTAATATCCACTATAAACTAGTCAATGTGTGAAAAGAAGCTGTTTTGTGTGCAGAATTTAATTAAATGACTAGATTAGCCTGCAAATAGAAAACTTTAAGGAAATAGATGTCTCATTAATATGATTAAACGTTCCCCATTAAGCAGAACTGAAAGCGTTTTTTTACTTTGAATCACCGCCCCAATGGGCGGGCGGGTAGTAGAAAACAAACGCCTACGGAAGCCCGCGCAGTCATGCTATTCCGATGAAAATGGGCAAGGGTTAAACAGACGCCATGAATTAGATTTATACCCTTTTTAAGACTCGCTACATTTCAAAAATATCTAAAAATGAACGAGTTTAATGCTGACAAATGTTGGTTTTACTTTATTCTGCCTGAAGACCCTCTAACCCGCCCCGCTGTTGCTAGTTTCGTTAACTAGTCGTTGATGCTTCTTCGTGCACAGTATTAGTAATTTAACCAGTTAAACAACTTCTGTTGTGTCTACTCTAACCGGGGAAGATGTCGCAGAACGGCGACTTTCCGTGGACGGTGGTCGTCCTCACCTGCCAACACAAAGACAGCGTGTACGCTTTCCAGAGAGGTGAGAAGCATCTGTTAAATTTACGATCTAAAAGGAATCTTACTGTGCAGTTGCACCAGTCGGCCAGAGGGTGTCGCTGATGAATTACACGGAATGAATTACAATGAGAATCAGCTTCATTCACGAAATTTGACTTGGGTTCTCCTTCGCTGTCAATGAAGACATTTTAAATCTGACTATATATAAAAATGTATATTTTTTTGTTAATCGTAACGATGTGATGATTTTACAAAAGACAAAGACGAGATTAAATTAGTGCCAAGGGTGAAACTAGAGCGTCACTCTAGTTTGAGGTATTTTTAAGTTAGTTATGAAGTTATTGAATTAAAATAGTAAGCTAAATAAGAAAAACTTTTTTTGCAACTTTAACTGTGATTAACTACAGCGAGTTTTTTATTTATACAGTCAACAAATATAATCCATTTTTTTTTATTAATTGGTTAATGTTTGCTTAATTGGAGATTTTTTTTATTTACAAAATTTAAGCCAAAATCATTTTTATTTACAAAATTTAAGCCAAAATCTAAGACTATACCACTTGAGGTCTGAGTAGAACATATTTACGAAGACTTTCTTGATCTTAACAGCGAATATATTTTTTTTTTGTACAGTTTTGACTTAGTTACTGCTCTGAAAATGTTTTTTTCTGACTGGACAATGCCATTTTTTAGTCTGTACTGCAGGTAACGATTAATCGGCTATTAAATTAGTTGTAAATTACGTCAATAATCACGTTAAACTGATTAACTTTTTCAGCCCTAATGCAAATTAAAATGATAAAGCACATGCACTAACTAATTCACAGTATCGAGAGGTGTTGCAGTATTCAGACGGTTTCCAATATTTTTGTGCTCTTGTGTGTTAAGAGTTGGAGTTGCGGCAGAAACGCGGCACATTAACTGGGGATGCGTTGCTTTTGACCGTGGGGGACCGCCAGGAGCCGCTGGGCAGCGGAGGGGCGACGCTGAACGCCCTGCTGGTCGCTGCTGAACACCTAAGCAGCAGAGCTGGATACACGGTGAGTCACCGCTAGCTTAGCAAAAATCAGCCTCTTCTTCTAAGCTTAGCTTCGTAGAGGGTCCCACTCCCAACTCTCGAGTCTCGACTATTTAGAAACGATGGCTAACGTTTACCCGTGACGTATGTAACGCGCCAGTTCGACGCTAGCTTACCGGAAATTGCCAAGTTTGTAAATAAATAGCCAATAGCCACTCCCCACTGTAAATAGAGAACTGCTAAGCTAGGACAAGATGACAGTTAATGTTAATTCAATATTTGGAAGTTTTGAACGGCTTTGTTCACTTCGCTGCTGTTAAAACTACAGACACCATAATTCTAAAGCACCGCAGGAAATCGACGTCATCGTCACGACTTCTTCTACTCACTAATTGGCCCAGTAGAAATTATACCGGAGAAATATATTTCAATGGAAGAAAGCCGAGACGGGGCAACGAAAAAAGGAGGGATACATTTCCGCCGAAGAAAAACTCCAAAATTTTGAGATTGTTGTTTCAAAAGAAAGTTGTTTCAAAATAGTGCTTTCACTATAATATCTGAAATATATTTTGTATATTAGATTTTAGAAAACTTAAGTGTAAATATTTTTCACATGGGCAGGCTAGCCAGGAGGTAAAAAGTTAAACTCTTTCATTTTATTGGAGCTAATCTGTGTCCTTTATTCTTTGTTTGTTTCCAGGTGGTGACCGCCGACGTCCTGGATGATGCTCACATCCTCATCCTGCACACAGTGAGTCCAGAACTGAGTTTGGTTCTGTTCTGGTGTTTCCTTGCTGTAGATTTTATATTTTTCCTTTCCTAGGGTCGGGATTTTCCCTGGAGCTCCTGCAGCCGAGCCTTCTGCTGGCTTCCCGAAGAAAAACACGGGCAGAAAGTCCAGGCGCCGGTTTGTGTTCTGGATCTGCTGCTGGACCGGCTCAGCACCCAGGTCTGCTCAGTGAAACAGAAGAATCAGAAACAGGCTGGTACTGCAGAGTTCTGTACTATCAATCATCCTGTTTGGTTTTCAGATCTGTCCGGGTTCTCCTCCTGGAGTCTGGGTCTGCAGCACCGACATGATCCTCTCCGTCCCGACAGACTGTGGTGAGTTTGTCTTCACTGACGCTGCAGAACCTGGTTCTGATCCAGATTAGGCCTGTCACAATAATTAATTTTGCTAAACAATAAATTGTCCCAGAAATATTGTTGTTTTGAGACCATTTTCAATATAACAGTAATTGCATAATAATAATTACACATTCTCAAAGATCAGCAAGCCATGTTTATCACTGGAACTGGAAGACATTTTAAATATCCAAAATAGATAAACAAAACAACAAACAACAAATATTATAAATTATGAAATCTCTGTAAGCAAAATTGTCCTTCAGGTAAAGAGCTAGTTGAGACTAAAGCACCAGACTGAACACTTTTATCATCCAGTTTTTGTTAAAAAGAAAAATAATTAATCATTAAATCAAATTAAAATTATTACGTTTGTTTTAGTTTATCATGCGATTAATTGATTTATTGGTTATTTTAATAAACCTTGACTGGATCAGGAAAAAGTCCCAGTTCATCATTTGTTCAGTTGCATCAGTCTTTAATTGTCAGTTTTCTGATCGTTAAATGATTTTGTGACCAGTTTTATCCTGGGAAGGGTTCTCTGGAGTTCGGGTTTTGGCGGTACCGGGCGATGTCTCGTACGCAGCTGATCATGGAGTCTACCTGAGCGACTCGCAGGTGCCCACCATGTGGAAACCTTTTGTGTGAGTTCTCTGGCTGCTGGGGTCAGCTGATGATGTCAGGGGTTGTTGTCTCCAGGGTCGGGTCCGGGACATCGTCTACAGAGGAACCAGGGAGGAGATCCAACGAGCCCTGATGCCTGATGGGAAAGTCCCGCTGGTGCGTCCTCAAATGTTTTATAGACGCACCACCGTAGGCAGCAGCAGCTTAAACAAATCCTGTGAAATCCCTGCAGGTGTCAGGCCCAGTCTTCTTCTGCAGGTCCGTCTCAGAGAAACTGCTGCAGACTCACGTCAGTCCTCCCCTGGACGGCTGCACCTACCTGGGCGTGGACTCTGGAGCTCCGCCCCTCCAGGTAGCTTCCTTCATCAGATCACATCATTAACTGAAAAACCTATCTGGAATACTGCCAAACTGATGTCCTGACCTGTGGAGTGAACTGGAGTTACTCAACAAAACTTCAGTTTAGAAATTTAATAATCATTCTTTGGTTGCCTAGCGACATACTTTAGTTACCTAGCAACAACTTGTTGAGTAACTTATGCAGCAGCAAAGGGTTTTCCCACCGAGCCTCATAAATATTTAAAAATTAAACAACGGTATGGAGTGAAAACTATGGATGAAACGGGAAAGGTCGCAGCACAAGTTTGGCAGTATTTCAGGTATTTAAAAAATAAAACAACTAATAAATAATTATCCAAAATAATGTTTATTGTTTTAATAGTCTATTGGGGTTTTTTTTTAAACAAAAAAAACAAATTGATCATTTTTGACATTATATTTAATAATTAAATAAAGGCATGAAGTGAGTTCACTCCATGCTCTTGTTTAAGTTTTAAGTAGTTATGAGGTACAATATTAATAATAAATGATTTTTGTTTTGTTTTAAATATCTGAAATACTGGCACCGTGACCTATCCTGTTTTATCCACAGTTTTCACTCCATGACTTTAATCTTTATGCACTGATGAGGCACAGTGGCAAAACCTTAAACTGCTGCTGCACAGTTTACTCATCAAGTTGTTGCTAGGTAACCAAAGAATAAGTGAGTTGCTAGGTAACCAAAGAGTGAGTGAGTAGTTGATGCCACCACCTTGCTTAGCGACATGATGACAGTTTCAACAAATATGCTGCAACTTTAAGTTGTTGACTAATAATCTATTAATTAATGATGTTCAGCTGATTAGCGGCTCAAATTAAAGATTAGATGTTAACAGATTTAGTTGTTTGAACACAGCTTTCCGTCTCTGTCTGCAGATCTCCCTCTTCTTGGACTTGTTGAAGTGTCTCTGCTCAGATCTGACCCAGGATCAGTTTGTGAATGAGGGGAGAGCAGGCTGCAGTCCCACAGACGGTCTCCAGGGGGCGACAGTGAGGGCAGGCAGGGCGGAGCTGTGGAGGATCCTGAGAGGAACTCCACTCTCACTGGGTCAGCATCAGATGTTGCTTAAATCTGCAGGTAGTTGGTCTGAGTTTAAACATATCCTGTTTGTCGTTCTCACAGTGTACGTCCCCGGCGGTCGCTATGAC
Organism: Gambusia affinis; assembly: GCF_019740435.1. Classification (NCBI taxonomy): domain Eukaryota; kingdom Metazoa; phylum Chordata; class Actinopteri; order Cyprinodontiformes; family Poeciliidae; genus Gambusia; species Gambusia affinis. Next base: position 4,403,840 of record NC_057875.1, read on the forward strand.
TACCTGACTCTGTCCGGGAAGCAGCATGTCGACCGTCTGACCTCTGATTGGACGGTTGGAAACACTCTGTCTCACATTCAGGTGGCACGTCTCACTGTTCTTCATCAACGTCATCCACAATTAAAACTGAATTGAAAGCAGGTCTAGATCATACAAAAAGGGCCGATAACTGATCCCTGTGGGACACCACCAGACTTTAAATGCCTCAGAAGAAATGATTTGTTGAATTTTAGACAAATCACTAATAATTCATATTGATCATGATGGTGGCTCATAGTTTTAACCTGCTTTAATCCCTCCAGAATGAGAGCCTGCTCAGTGAAGGAGCTCGGATCGTCAACAGCATTCTGGATGGAGATGTTGCCGTAGCGACCCAGGCAGTGGTGCAACACTGCCACCTACAGGTCAGAAAGAGCCTTAAGTCAGTCTTTTCAAGGAAGCACTGGGTGGAAATATAATTAAAAGTGCAAAAACTGGACAAAAACTTTAATAATTACCCCAAAAAAGGGAGAAATATGAACTCAAAATCAGTAGGTTTTTTATAGAGCTGCAAATAACAAGCACAGATCTTTGATCTTACAATTTCTGACAACTTTATTCTTGTCTGGAAATATCTGTAAATATTTTACATCTTTGAATGATATGCTGATATTCTAGTGTTCAAATTTGCAAGATAAAAACAACAATAAGAGACAAGATCCAAGATATTAAAGGTCACCTTGAACAGGTTTGGACAGGTCTATGGCTCCATGTTAAGCATATTGGCATTTACCTCCTAAGTGTTGCTGAAATTATTTTTATATTAAAAAGCAGTAAATTAAAAAGTTAATCAGTGAATGTGAAACTAATTAATTTGAATACAGCAGGTTTGTATGGTGGCTCATATTCTGTCCTCTGGCGTCCCTCAGGGTCCTCTGGACGTCCCGTCTGGTTGTTTGCTCTCAGGTGTAGACGTCTCGGCGTCAACTTGCCTCAGGCGGCTCACGCTCAGTAGTGACATCATCATCCAGGGACATCGGATTCAGCTGGGGGAGCTGAAGCTAAACATGTTCACGGTGACCGGTGCTCACGACGACCTGCAGGTAAAAACGCAGCAGGTCTGTTTCATCTGAAGCCCTCAGGTGATTCTCATGGTTGTCATGGAGACACTGTGACGCTGAGGGAAGCAGACCGTGGCTTAGATTTTTATAAACCTTACTTAAGGAAAGTAAACTCTTTCTTTCAGAAGCCCAGGGGGTTTCAAGTCAATATTCACAATGAATGTTCTTAAAGGGCCGATTGGGCCAGAATATTTTGATTAAACACATTAACAAACTGCTGAATAAATATCTGTCTCTGCATTTGATAAGCACTTCATTAAATTAAATAATATTGACCATCATTTCACACTGAAAAGTCCCTCCACATTTCATGACTGTTTTTTGTTGTTTTCTTTAGCTAATAGACTCACTGATTTTGTGGAGTTAATTTGGGAATATTTACATGATATTTGCACTTATGTATGATGGTAAATGTAACTTTTTGTTACTTTCCGTTTTAACCGTGGACTATTACTTGCTGTCAATAGAGGCTAAAGGCAGCAGATTAGTAAAAATAAGAAATACTGCCACCTGCAGGTGGGAGTTGGCATCCCTTTTGCCCAACATTTATTTTGCCATTTTTGCAAAAAAAAGGAAGAAAAATGGCAATAAACTCAGAATTATGCATTTGTGAGAAAAAGTGCAGATATCTGTTGATGTAATTTGGTAATATTCAGTTTTAATTTGATTGATAAAATAATATTTAAACACCCAACTGTTATAATGAAGGTTCTAGACAGACAGATAGACAGATAGATCATGTGCTTTACACGACCACAGTCTTCCTCCTCCATCTTCTCCTCCTCCTTCCCTTCAGGTTCCCTTTAATGACACCGGCGCCTCCTTCCTCAACCAGACCTGGACTGTCTTCTTCAGCTGCTCAGGAATACAGTAAGATCCAAACCTCTCCACTCTGGTTATTTTTTATGTTTTTTTCTTTATAAGCAACAGATTATCCCTGTATGTTGTTTTATTAATTTTCTCCTCCTGTTTCCTCCTCAGGCCGGAAGATCTGTGGGTGAAAGGAGAACAGTGCTCCCTCCTGGAGGCTCGACTTTTCCCGGTCCTCCACCCCAGAGGGGGCACTGTGGGCCTTGAGGGAGGAGTGGGCTGGCTGCTGGGGGGTCCAGGCTGCCTGCAGAGGTGGAGGGAGGCGTGGCGAGTCTCTCTGAGGGAAGTGCTGTCACTCACCCACCAGGAGGCGGAGCTCCAGTGGAGGGAGGAGCTGCTGTTCCTGGCAGGGAGGAGGAGAACCGCCGACGCCCTGCGGAGTCGCACCGACGTCTGTCTGCTGCCTTGCTTCAGGGCAGCAGTGCAGGGAGGACAGCAGGAAGCGCTACTGGAGACTCTGGACAGCAGTGAGTTACAAGCTGGTTTTCAGATACGAGGCAGTCTGCCATTTTGTTTTCACACCTGATAGTTGATAGATTTGGTTCAATCTGGGACCAAAACTGCAACATTTGTTACGGGTTCAGCTGCTGCAGTTCTCTTTCACACTGTCAAACAAACCAAACTCTCAGAAAAACCTGTTCCTCTATGTAGAGGTTTTTTCACCTCTGGATTTGGTCTGCACTGGTCATCAGATGTTTACTGGGGTTTACTGAAGAACTGTAGTTTACAACGGTGCATATGTCATGAAGCAGTTTCTGAAAATACAGAAATAAGAAATAAAACAGTTCTGATTTACTACTGTAATAAAGTAAATATAAAAATTAAGTGAGTAAATAGACGTAAGCATCAGCATTAATTCCCTCCATCAAAAGTGCTGTTTGAATTTGAATAATGCAGAATAGTACCTGGAATCATAAAAATACCAGGTCAGTATTTTTAACCATGCTAAGATAGTTTTAATCCTAAATCACAACCATATTAACAGTAAAAACAGACATTAAAAAAACTCTAGAACTATATTAAGCAACGCTGTCAGACGTGACAATTAACATCCACCTATTTATGACTACTATCTCTACTCACATCATCAATGACTGCCACACCGCTCTAAACAGTAAACAGATCAGTTTATAGTACCCTCATTAATTCACCGCTGGTGGAAATGTTATTGTGCTAACCCTAAAACATTAATCAAACCTTTTTTACGTCTGAAGAGGATTAAGAGGTGAATAAAACGTTGTTTTTTAGTTGCTGCTGGAAGTGTCGAGTCGGGGGCGGAGCCGGGAACACAGGTGGGCGTGGCTGCCCGCTGTCTCTCCTGTATCGCTGACGTTCTGGTGTGCATGGCGGGGGGCAAAGGAGGCCTGAGGAGCGGTCCAGCTGCTAACGAGGCCTGGAGCTCCGCCTACTTCCTGTTGGAAGAGGGAGACTTGAGGGGAGGAGTTTATGCTCTTGCTGCACAGCGACAGCTCTGGCTGAGCAGGTTAGCGTCTCGCTGTCTTTTTCCACTGCTTGTTGAATATGTTTTAACCTGCTTTACTGCCCCCTGCAGGCCAGACCTGCTTGTACGGGCGGCTCGGCACTATGAGGGCGCCGGCCAGGTGCTGCTGCGGCAGGCTGTGATGTCATCCCAGAGGTTCATCTCCATTGGACAGGGGGAGGCCCCGCCTATCGGGGAGTGGCAGGAAGTAGAGTGTCCAGCCAGACTGGACCTGGCAGGTGAGGAACAGGTGTAACTTTTCTATTAAAGGCGACCTATTATGTTTCCTTGAGCAGGTTAGGATAGGTTTTTGTCCTATACAAAACATATTCATGACAGTTTTTTGAAACCGTTCTTAGACACAGATTTTAGTTTGCTTGGTTCTGCTTATTTTGAGCTCCTTTCAAAATGAGCTGGGGATTTTTAGCAGCAGCACAATAGGTTGACATTAAATCACACGTTGTGGAAACCATTTTCAGCTTTTGAGCTACAGTGTTTGTGTTTCAGGGGGCTGGAGTGACACGCCACCGATCGCCTTCGAGCATGGTGGATCGGTGACGAACGTCGCTGTGAAGGTCGATGGGAAACGTCCGATCGGAGCCAGAGCCCGTCGCATTGCTAAACCTCACATCCTATTGGTCAGCTGCAGCGGTGGGCCGGGCAGCGGTGGGCCGGGCAGCGGGGCGTCCACAGAGATAGTGTGTGAGAGCCTGGATGATCTGAGGGACTACAGCCAGCCTCACGCTCCGGGTACAACACCATCAGGGTTCCTGAAGAATGATCTGTATCACGACAGAAATGTACAAAACAAAATGTTGTATTTTTTATAGTAGTACTGTTAAACATTTTTGCACTGAATTAATGTAGCATTGAACTAACTGGTGATAAATATACACTTATTATAGGTGCAAAATGCTAGCTAGCTAGCTACAGTTTCACAAAAATTTACTACACTACTTTGACATATTTTCATTCAAGTAAAAGTAAAAGAATATTACTTAAGTAAGAGTAAAAAAGTATTTGGTTAAACCTCTACTCAAGTACTGAGCAACTGATCAAAACATCAATCATTTAATATTTAAAAATTACATTATGAGACGAACCAAAACATAGTTATTTGTTGAAATTTTGGCATTTTAAATATAAATAACATAATTGCAAAATAACAAGATCAGGGAAAAGCGAAAAAAATAAAATAAAATTCTCCAAATCAGTTTCTTTCAACAATAAAAAAAAAAATTATGAAACTTTAACAGAACCTGCAGGTGTGTCTGTGTGTGTTGAATGTTTGGTTAAAGCATGTTTGGTTTTCATTCAGTAGGTTTAAAATCCAGAAATTTTGCTCAAGAGCAGCGATACTGGATAATAAAATTACTCAAGTAAAAGTAAAAAGTTCAGCGCAGTAAAAAAAAAATCTTTAAGCTACAGTTTTTTTTCCAGAAACAATTACTCAAGTAAATGTAACTAGTTATTACCCAACTCTGCTAGCTAGCAAGAATATGTTAGCAGCTAGTTAGCGTTAGCCTCAACTACTTTGAGTCACAGAAAGCAACAAAGATTTCTGAGTCTAGTCAGCGTTTGCCTGACAGAAAAATCCCACAAGACGAACAAACTACTGGTACATAAAATATACGAGAGAAACTGGTGTAAAATTTTATACTTTTGATTAAAATATTTAAGGCCAACTTACATTTTTTCTAACAAATATAAGACATCTTGATGCCACTGAATACTCACTGTTGATGTGTTTGTGTTGTAGGAGCTCTGCTGAAGGCAGTCTGTGTGTGCAGTGGTCTGGTGTCTCTGTCCTCCCAGCATCCTCTGGGGCAACAGCTGATGCAAAGCTGTGGTGGAGGCGTGGAGCTGCACAGCTGGTCGGAGCTGCCGACCGGATCCGGTCTGGGTGAGCAATGCTAAAACACATCGGGCGGAGCAGCTGCCGCATAAAACTTGAGGTGTCCTGTTATGCTTCCTTGAACAGGTTAGGATAGTTCTGCGGTCTATACGAAACATTTTCTCACAAAATCGTTCTTAGGTTTTAGTCTGGTCAGTTCTGCCCATTTTGAGCTCCTCTCAGAATGAGCTCAATGTTTACACTCGCACATGAAAATGGTGGCAAACAGATGCGCAATTATACAACCGTACATCTTTGAAAAGCAGAAGTGGAGGTTAAAGTACAACCAACAAGAATGCAGCAAGTGGTTTCTGGATCGTAAGTCATCATCAAAACACTCACCTTTTCCAGCAGTCATTGTACAGCGCATACAGTGGTAAAACCAGCTGACCAAATATGCTGAGCTCAGGTTGGGTGCTAGGTAACAAACTGGGCTGGGGTTGCTAGGCAACAGCCCACTTCCCCTCCAATGTGACTTAATAGTAGAAGGTTTTTGAATTCATGTTCAACTCAAATTAAAAAATACTTTATTGATCCAAAGAGAAATTAAATGTTGCTTTAATTCATATCAATTCAAAAGTTAGTTATTGTAGCTAATGATGGCTGTGGGAAGGAAAGATCTCCTGTAGCAGTCTGTATTACAGTGAATTTGAAGAAGCCTCTGACCGAAGGCACTATGTTCTTAGAAAAACATGAAAAAACAGGAATGAAACTGCTCATTGTCCAGACACTAACAAACTTTAATTATTACCAAAAAATGACTGTTCATTCAGTTTTTCTTAGTTTTTAAGTGCTTGGTTTGTTTTTATAAGGAGTTGAGACCCGAATGGAAGCACAAAAATACCCAAAATGTGAATTTACCGTAATAGGTCTCCTTTAATGCTTTGGTAAACCTGCATGTGATGAAATGGTGTCAATTTCCTGCAGGTACCAGCAGCATCCTGGCGGGGGCGCTGTTGGCAGCGGTCTACAGGTGTACAGGCCGGACGTATGACACCGACTCCCTGATCCATGCGGTCCTGTACCTGGAGCAGATTCTCACCACAGGTCCCCGTCTCCCTCCGCTCTGATCTCCTTCCTCTTCTTCTCCCTAATCACTTCCTGCTGCTCCACCAGGTGGCGGATGGCAGGACCAGGTGGGCGGTCTGGTGGGCGGAGTCAAGGTGGGTCGGTCCAGAGCGTCTCTCCCCCTGCAGGTGGAGGTGGAGCGTCTGAGTCCTCCGCAGGAGTTCCTGATGTCTCTGGAGCAGCACCTCCTGCTGGTTTTCACCGGAAAGACGCGTCTGGCTCGAAACCTGCTGCAGGTCAGAGGAGAAGGACGTCACTGCAGCAAACAAAAAGGGGCGGGGACGGACCACTGTCAGTCTGATACCTTATCTGGACCCACTGCACTCCGGCAGTGAAGGGGGCGCTATTTCCTATATTCGCAGTCTCCCTCTTTTATTTGCTTTTGAAATCTGTGATATAGCTTAATCTTTGGGAAGGAGCTTCACTCTCAGCATGTATTTGAATTTCTCTCTTTTATTTACTTCAGATGCGACTAAGAAGCAGATTTAGAAGGACAACGAAAGCTATGAAATTTGTTAAAAACTGTGAGCTGCGCTGAAGTAAATAAAAGAGAGAAGTTCAGATACATGCTGAGAGAGAAACTCCTTCCTAAACGTGAAGATGTATCACAGATTTCAAAAGAAAATAAGAACAGGAGACCATGGATAATATAGTAAATAGCGCCCCCTTCCCTCTTCAGTGGGAAGAAGTGCAAATGGGCATGATTGACAGCGCTAAGACCCACCTCCTGCCTCTGATTGGTTGTTTCCCAGTTAGCACTGGGAGATGCCAGAGGAGATTATCTTGCACAAAATGGTGACAGTTTCAACAAATATATAAAAATTATATTTCTTATAAAAGATGCAAACTACAGCTTTAGTGGCAGGGCCTGTAATTAATTAATTACTTCTTGATCAAAAATCATATAGTGACAAAATAAGCAATTTTTCAATTTAAAATTGGACCCTGTTTGGGTCCAGTCTGCTTTAAAATGGCGCTCGCTGTGTGTGTTTGTTATGTTCAGGATGTGGTCCGCAGCTGGTACAGCCGACTTCCAGCGATGGTTGAGAACGCCCAGCAGCTGGTGTCCAACTCTGAGGAATGCGCTAAATCCTGTTCAGAAGGTGAATTTCAGGAAATACGTAATCCAAGTACACACAAAGCAGAACCAGAGCCAGAAGACCTGAGAGGTCTGGAAGGTTGCTATGACAACAACAGATCTTCAGTGTATTGTGGTGCTGATCCGTGCAGTAAACTAACAGTTTATAAATATTAAAGTCTATTCTCTAATTTAATTAAAATTTTTGTCATGGGGCCCAGGATTCCTGGCGGCGCCGCTGAACACTTGGATGAGTTTCTCTAGATCTCACTGGGACATTAATCCTCTAGTCCTGGAAATGGTCTTCAGGTGATAGAAGGCCGACTTTGTGACTGTCTTAATGTGGCTCTGAATGTTCAGGCCAGATTGTTCCTCCTTAGGTCCAAAGATATAAACTAAACCAAGCCATTAAATGACTCAACCTGGTTTCTGCTTCCCTCCCAGGTTCTCTGCCCCGGCTGGGTCGGTGTTTGGACCGCTCGTGGCAGCAGAAGAAGCTGATGGCTCCAGGATGTGAGCCGGCCTCCGTCAGAACCATGATGGAGGCTCTGAGGCCACTGGTTCTGGGTCAGAGCCTGGCAGGAGCCGGAGGCGGCGGCTTCCTGTACCTGCTGACCAGGGAGCCCCAACAGCAGGAGGCGGTTCTGAAGACCCTCAGGAACACGCCGGTGAGACGTCTGCATACATACACAACCGGGCTGAAAACAACGGCCAGACAAGCAAAGGTCACACACTTCAGACTGCCTTTAGCTTTGATTGTTTCAATATGCTTCAATTTAACAAAACAATCACCATCATCAAAACATCAATGGTCAAATATTTAAATATCCCCCATGAATGAAGGATGAGGCTTTACTGATGGAAATAAACCTTCAGTTTCACCGCAGGAGGTGAATATTCACACACACACACACACACGCACACACACACACACACACACCATAACAGTGTTAGCTACAACCGTAACATTCGTAGCTTAATATTTACAACCCAAAAATATTTGCTAGTTTTTCCAAACAATAAAAAAAATGCACAACTTTTACTGCTCAGTATTTAAAAATTCATTTCCAAAATTAACCTTGTGCCTGTATCAAGGCGGGCTGCTAATAAGATACATTTTAACTCCGTTACAGAAGTTAACCATGGATTATACCAGTGAAACAAAGTAAAGCCAATAAGCGCTAAAAAGTGACAAATGAGCTGAATCTGGAGTTAAATTTAAACTGGGTTGGTCAATGTTCCATTTATTATAGTTCAAGAACAGGTGGCATTTTAGCCTTCATATAAAGGAACTCTGTGTTTCAGCAGTTCTGCAGTTTTCTGGAAGTTTGTTCCAGATTGCTGTTGCATAGAAGCTGAATGCCACTTTATGATATCGTGGTACTAAGATAACGATAAATGACGATTTAGTTCTTTGGGTATCTGGCACAGAAAGCATAACCCCACAAACACTCCTAAAAAACAAAAACCCTGTTTGTAATGCACCTCAGAACCTCAGATCACAAACTGTAAAACAAAAAACACAAAAAAATTGTTTTTACATACAGGACCTTTAGTCGTACAAAGCCCAGTTCTATCTAGAGTGGGACAACCAGCTTAAATCCACTGGATTTGGATTTAATCTAAGCAGCAACTGAACAGATTTCAGTGGCTCACAGCAGTGATATTTTAGCCCAGATTTAAGAGTCAACCAGGTCTTTACTGCCACTTCAGAACCTCTAAATGACCTAAAGAAGTCAGACCGATTTAAAGCCATTTATTTAATAAGTTGCAAGCAGCAGCTCAAGAACCAGACCATCAGTATCAGAGTCCAAACATCCAGATTACAGTGAGCCTCAGGAGCCCTTCTGTCCTGGATGGTGAGGATGTTTCCCAGGATGGGGAAACACTGGTGGCTGGAGGACAATTGGTTCTGTTGGGGTGTAGCAGAACTTTTTATTATCAAACCCTCTTTACAGTTAACAAATTTGTGGAGAAAAAAAAAGATCTTATGTCTCAAAACATCTTGCAGTAGCACATGTCTGAGTCTGTGGGGGTGAGCAGCCGAAGCTTAAATATTATTGGTCAGTTTGCTTTTGTTTATTTGCTGGCTTGGCACTTTTTCTGTAAACTAAAAATGAATGACAGGAGTTTGAACCTCCCGTAGTTCTAAGAGCATCGTTTGGATCCTGGCAGAGCTTTTTACCCAGTGCGGTTCTGGCGGGTCGTCGGTTTATGAGTTTCTTTGACGTTTCCTGAACTGGAGAGCTGATGGGTCACCAGTTAACTGACATCTGCTGCTCTTCCTGGATTAAACAATTTAATCTAGTCGAAACTTTCCCCAATTTAACAAACGTTTTTGCTTCACCTTCTCCTCCTTTGGACGTCTGACACCACCTGAACCTGGAATCAACTGACAGCCATCTTGGTAGGCAGTTGCTATGACGACAATAAACAAGCCACAACAATACTAGTACAACTATTGCTCATTTACAATTTTTGAGTTTTAAGCCTGACAATAAAAACAAGGTTTAATCAGTCCGACCCAACTTTCAACAAGATTTAGAAATCAATAGTTATAGTTTTTATCTTTCACTTTTTCATGTTGTTGTAAATAAATAACCACAAAAATCAACAAATCCCCTCATTTTTTCTGAGTTTATCAACATTATTTCTCAAAATTGGCCAAAAACATTTGGTGACCGCTGTCTCAGCCTCACTTGATGTCAAGTTACAGTGCATGACTGATAGAGAGATTAATAAAAGATCACATTTAACATCATTTATTACCTCAAATATCGTAAAAATTCCTTACAAATATTTTTAAATTAGCACCACAAAATCTGTGATGGTTGCAGAAAACCACAAAAACAATCCTGGACGGACTGATTAGTGTGAAATGATGTTCAATATTATGTTATTTTAAGAATTATTGAATGCTGAAACACCTATATATTGATATTTTAACAGCTGGATTGTTTTTTATCAGTACGATCTGGAGCAACAGGCCCTTTATTAACATTCAGGTTTTTGATCTGGTCTAAATGGAAATGAGTTTGATGCCCTGATATCTGGGATAAAAACAAGAGAATCCTGGACTATTTTGAATGTAAACAAGAATAAAGAGTGAGATATTTGGTGGAGGAATGATGTCACACCACCAGCAATGGAAGACTCTGTGATGTCACCGTCACAGGCTGTGATGTCATCAACTGCAGAATTGTATGCAACACAATTCTGCATATTTTTCATTGCTCGCAGTAACACTGACCAGTTCAGACGTTCGCAAAGCTCTTTAGAGAAGTTAACAGATCGACGATTGTAGTGATTGAATTAGAAAATGTCTCATCAATCACCGAGATTCAACAGTGGGACGATGGGATCCCACTGGAGACGGGGAGGCCAGCAGAACCCCCCAGGCAGGTTCCCTCCTGCACACCCGACTGTCTTCCACGGGGAAATCCAGCGACTCAACTACCTCCTGGAAATGGAGAGAGCTGGAAGGGACCAAAAACTGTCCCAACTGGAGGCCGAACTGGAAGAGACGAAACTCCAGTTGAAGAAACAGAAAGATCTGAAAGAAAGTTTCATCAACCAGGCCAAAGAAGCAAAGAGGGAACTTCAGAGATTAGAGAAGTTCAGTGACCCAGCAGTCCTTAACGCTGTGGTCATTGCTTCCAAGGTTCACAGTGACATGAAGTACATGAACAAGAAGTCCTTGCAGCAAGTCTTTGAGGAGTTGAAGGTGGCCCACCTCCTCAGCCGGGAAGCTTTTGTAACTGAAATTCAGGCTGAGAGGAAGAAAAGTGCGGCGCTCCAAGAACAACTGGACCAACTCCAGACTTCCTTCCAGGAGCTGAACTCCAAGCATGAAGCCAATGATGCTCTGCTGAGGGAGGAGGAAGAAAAACAAAAGATTCATGAAGCAAGGCTTCATGAGGAACGACGACTGCTGGAAAACCTCAAAGCTGAAAAAGACCAAATGTTTCTGGAAATGTCCTTAAAGATTGAGTTCCTGCAAAACGGCGAACAACTTCTAAAAGAAGAATTGACTCAGCTCAGATGTTCTTACAGTGAATTGAACTGTCGATATGAAAACGACGTTTCTGAACTGAAGCAAGAAGCTGAAAGAAATCAGGAGGAGCTGAGACAGGAGAAACACTCTAACACTGAAAGAGAGAAGGAAAATCTGCAGCTCATCAAAGACCTGAGAGCCGAGAAGACGGAGCTCTCCCTAAATATGTCAGAAGAAATCACCATCCGACAGAAGAGGGAGAAACAGATGCACCAAGAACTGGACCAGGTTCAGTTTTCATACGAGGAGCTTAAATGTAGATTTGAACAAGACGTCATGAATTTAAAACAGGAGATTGAAACCTACCAACAACAGTTAAAGGATGAGAAAAAAGATCACATGGAGAAAATAGAGGAGGACAAAGTGATTCTGGACACCATGAGAGCTGAATATGCCATCCTCCAGGAAAACAAGACAACAGAAATCAAATTCCTGCAGGACAAGGAGAGGAGCATCCAGGCTGAGCTGGAGGAGGTGAAAGGTTTATACCAAGAGCTGAACTGTCGGTACGAAACCGAATTAACGGCATTAAAACATCAGGCAGATCAACACAAGGAGGAAATCAGACGTGTCCAAAATGACCTGGAAACAGCAAGAAATGATTTACTGCTGGCTGACACACTGAGAGCTCAGGAAGAAGATTTCCACCAGAAAAACCTCAGAGTTTCCCAAGACATGGAGAAAGACCATCAGAACCAACCGGACCCGGTCAAAGTGTCAGAGGTTTCTTCTGAGGAGGAACTCTCAGGAGAACCTGTATCTGGTTGTTCCACCGATCCACAAACCTCAGAAGAGACCAAGGTCTCTGGAGAAACTGTCCAGGAGAATTTGGACCAACAAAACCTCCGGGACCAACAAAACCTCCGGGACCAACAAAACCTCCGGGACCAACAAAACCTGCGGGACCAACAAAACCTCCGGGATTTGTTGGCCAAAATCCTGGAGGACCGCAAAAAGAAGAAATCCAAAATTTCCTTCTGGAAAAAGATCCAAAACGCTCTGCGGTGGAGGAAGCCAAAAAACAAACAGAACAGTGAAGAACATCCAGAACAGGCCTGAAGTTCTGGATTGTGATATTTAGAGGAGGAGAAAGACGTGCAGGAGTCGAACCGAGGACTGGAATCGAACGTGTGGAGGTCATAGCCTCCATGAACGGGGCGCCATGACGCTCCATCAAGACCAAATTTAAAAAGTTTTTCCCCTGTTGACAAACTAGAAATTAGATCACTTCCCGACCCAATTGGAAAAAACGAGGGCAGCACGGTGGTGCAGCGGTTAGCGCTGCGCCTTCACAGAGACCATCTGTGTGGAGTTTGCATGTTCTCCCCGTGTTTGCGTGGGTTTTCTCCGGGTGCTCCGGTTTCCCCCCACATCTCCTAAAACATGTCGGTCAGGTCAGTTGGTCGCTGCAAATCGACCCAAAACAATTTCAGAAACTCCAAACCATAAAGTTCAGTTTTATTGTTAAACTGGTCAGATTAACTGGTCAGTTTTATTGTTAAACTGGTCAGATTAACTGGTCAGTTTTATTGTTAAACTGGTCAGATTAACTGGTCAGTTTTATTGTTAAACTGGTCAGATTAACTGGTCAGATTAACTGGTCAGATTAACTGGATTAGCCAAACGTTACGTTTTGCCCTTTTCCCTTCACTGGTTTAGAGCCACAACAACACTGGGCTCAATTTTATAGCAACGTATTGATTTAAGAGTTAAAATATTTTCTTTTAATAATAATAATGATCTCTGTTTATTTTCACTGTACTTGTGCTTTTAATGGTTTGACCTTTAGTTGACCTTTTCTACTCACTTTTTATATTAAATTGCACTGAATTGTAGCTCATTAAACTGTTTAAATCTGTATTTTAAAAAGATTATAAAAAGGATCATGCAGTGGCTGTTTTAGTGTGACTGTGGCTCAGCGGGTAGAGTGGTCGTCTTGTGACCAGAAGGTTGCAAGTTCGATTCCAGCTTCCTCAGCCACATGTTGAGCTGCCCCAGGGCACTTAGTGACAAGTTGCCCCCCGACCTGCATGTGAATGTGACTGTAGTGTGAAAATCTTTGAGTGTCAACATGACCAGCAAGGATCAACACAAGTTCAGTTCATTCTCCTGTTTTTATTTGATAAATCCTGTTTATGTTTTTATACCAAACATTAAAAGCTGATTTAACAGGTTTGGATTTCTTCAGGTTCCAGGATGTTAATTGAAGATTAGAGTTTAATCTAATCATAATTTAATACTCTGGACCATGAAGAAGCTCAAACTTGTTTTATCTGGTTTGTTTGTTATAAGAAAAAAACATTTTTATCAGAAATAACAGTTACTGTGAGATCTTTCCGTTAGTCTTTATTTATAAATACAGAGTCAAGATAATATAAGAAACTTAACAAAAAAGTGCAATTTAATATAAAAAACTGTAGAAAAGGTAAAAAGAAGAAGAATCTATGAAAGCATGAAAACAGAGAATTTAATCAGAAATCGATTCTTAAATCAATACTTTGTAATAAATATAAAGCTTTTATGTTGTCTGCTTGTATAAAAGAGAAGGAAAAGGGGCTAAGAAATGCCTAATTCAGTTATTTTGTTAACCAGATTTATAGTAAAACTGTAAATGATGTTTTATTTAGGACGTTACTTCTAGGTTTTGTTTGTCAACCTGGGTTCAATTCCCAGTCCTGGGGAATCAGCTGCACGTCGTTTCCTTCTCTCTCCTCCCAACTTCCTGTTCAACCTGTTAAATAACGGCCTAAAAAACTTTATTAGAGCCTAAAAATCTTTTTAAAAAACTAGAAAGATTCATTTCACCTCACAGCTGGACCAAAGGTCAGAATCTGTTTCCTCATCTTAACAAACAACTTTCTTCCTCTCTCTCATTTTAACAGGTTACTTCATATTTACACACACACACACACACACACACACACACACACACACACACACACACACACACACACACACACACACACACGCACACACACACACACACACACACACACACACCCCCTCCATGGGCTGCCACCTTATCGTGGTGGGGGGGTTTGAGTGTCCCAGTGATCCTAGGAGTCTTGCTGTCGGGGCTTCATGCCTCTGGTTGGGCCCCCCAGTGCAGACGGGTCCAAGGTGAGGAACCAGACCAAGTGCAGCCCAAAGATCCTTATGATGAAAACGACCATTGGAAACAATGGTTCTGTTAGCCCCTACATGAGGCCCCACCCTGGAGCCAGGCCTGGGGGGGGGCACGTTGGGGAGCATATATACATACATATATGTATATATATATATATATGTATGTATATATATATATATACATACATATATGTATGTATATATATACATATATGTATGTATATATTTATATATATATATATATATATATAAATATATACATACATATATGTATATATATACATATCTATATATGTATATGTATGTATGTATATATATATATATATATATATATATATATATATATATATATATATATATATATATATATACATACATATATTTATGTATATATATATATATATAGATACATATATGTATGTATATATATATATATATGTATGTATATATGAATATATACATATATATATATATGTATATATATATATATATATATCAACCATAGCTGCCATGGTAAATTATTACTGATTAGTAATTAAATTATTACTGATAACTATTGTCAGTAGTCCCTAACATTAATATGATCAGGCAGCATGTAATAATATACATATATGTTTTATTGTTATAAAGGCTGAGCCAAGAAAATTTATGTCTGTATGAAACAAGTAGCCCTTCATGTTACTCTGGACCCGTGAAGCAGCTCCCAGTCTGTCAACTGCGTTGCCTGTAGGGATTTTTTATGTCCAGCAGGTGTCAGTATTCAGTGACGCAGTACCGACATTGTATCAATACAGTTTTTCTATGGGTCGAAACGATACAGGACGTCTCATTTACCCATCACTAGTTGTTAGGTTGCTCCTCACCTTGCAGGATAGATTCCTCCGATTCCTCTGATAGTGACTCCAAGCTGCAGCAGCTGCTTTTATATTAACTTCAGAGCAGCTGGTTGCTAAGTGGGACCAGCTGCTGCCACAGAGGCTCAAATCAGTAACATCCTCACTCTGATAAAATAACAGAAATGTTGAAAGATTCTGGATATTATAAGCGTTTTAAGACATAGAGAGTATTTATTCTGTTGAACAAATTTAAGCTTCAAACTTTTAATCTGAGTTTGAGGACCTCCTGGTTGGAAACTGGAGCTTGAGTTGAAATATAAAAGGAGTTTGTTTGTCTCCACACAGGACTGACCGCCAACTGGTTGCAGTTTTTTATGAGTACAGATCAAGATTCTGATTTTAATTCATCCTTTGTATCTGGTTTTTTCTTCCTCCTCTCCTGCGTTATTCATGGATTTTCCCCTGAGCTAAACTTTGGGTCCACCTCTTCATTTCTGTTTCAGGGTTTGGGAGATTTCAGCGTTCACTCAGTGGAGCTGGATATGGAGGGAATCGCAATCCGGCCGCCGTCCGTTTCACAACCGGCAGAAAAATGAAGATTTCTCACTCAGTTTGGTGTCACTTAAAATAATGACTCTTACTTTTGATTTCATTCAGATTCTTTACAGTCTGTCATGGATGGTAATTTGTTGGATTTAAACAATCATATTGATTGTTCTCACCTGTTGAAACTAACTAAGTATTAGCATTTTATTATACAAATAACTTTTTTTTTTGCATATTTTACAGGTCTATTTGCTCCAAATGATTGAATAAATACCAATACCACCCACAGTTTTCATTTTTTATATATTTACTTTATTACCTTTAAAAGTGATGCATAAAGTTTGGGCTGTTTTCTCATATTATTCTGTTTTCTCAGGATTTCTGCTCCTAATAAAGGGAAATTAAACAATGTGTTGGTTTCATATTTGTAAGCTTCACCAAATCCTAAACATGATTTTGCTTCAAACCATAACCAGACCTCCGTCCTCATCATTTGAGAAGAAATTACGACGTCTTTGATTTAAATTTCAGGGTCAAGACTTCAGGGTCAATCAATCAATCAATCAATCAATCAATCAATCAATCAATCAATCAATCAATCTACACCAATCAATCCTGGTGTAGATCAGTTCTCCAGAGCCTTAATGACCTAATTATTCTGTTCAGGTGGTGCAGCAGAGGCACATCTAAAAGTTGCAGGACAGCGGCCCTTGAAGACTGGAGTTGGAGACCCCTAAACATCATCTGGTCAACATTTTTAAAGTCATCATTACAGATAACATATTGGTCAGCGTTCCAGTTTTTAGAACAACTCTAACCAGGTGGGAATAAAGTCTAGATTTAAAGGAACTCAGTGTTTCGGCTGTTTTGCAGTTTTCTGGAAGTTTCTTCCAGATTTGTGGTGCATAGAAGCTGAATGCTGCTTCTCTAGATCTGTGGTGTCCAAACATTTTGTAAAATAGGTCAGAATCCCAAAGTGGAAAGTATTCAGTAGTCATATTGTTTTTCCAACTTACAACATTTACTGCTCAGTATTTAAAAACTCATTTACAAAATAAACCTTGTGCCTGTATCAAGGCGGGCTGCTAATAAGATACATTTAAACTCTGTTACAGAAGTTAACCATGGATTATACCAGTGAAACAAAGTAAAGCCAATAAGCACTAAAAAGTGACAAATGAGCTGAATCTGGAGTTAAATTTAAACTGGGTTGGTCAATGTTCCATTTATTATAGTTCAAGAACAGGTGGCATTTTAGCCTTCATATAAAGGAACTCTGTGTTTCAGCAGTTCTGCAGTTTTCTGGAAGTTTGTTCCAGATTGCTGTTGCATAGAAGCTGAATGCCACTTTATGATATCGTGGTACTAAGATAACAATAAATGACGATTTAGTTCTTTGGGTATCTGGCACAGAAAGCATAACCCCACAAACACTCCTAAAAAACAAAAACCCTGTTTGTAATGCACCTCAGAACCTCAGATCATAAACTGTAAAACAAAAAACACAAAAAAATTGTTTTTACATACAGGACCTTTAGTCGTACAAAGCCCAGTTCTATCTAGAGTGGGACAACCAGCTTAAATCCACTGGATTTGGATTTAATCTAAGCAGCAACTGAACAGATTTCAGTGGTTCACAGCAGTGATATTTTAGCCCAGATTTAAGAGTCAACCAGGTCTTTACTGCCACTTCAGAACCTCTAAATGACCTAAAGAAGTCAGACCGATTTAAAGCCATTTATTTAATAAGTTGCAAGCAGCAGCTCAAGAACCAGACCATCAGTATCAGAGTCCAAACATCCAGATTACAGTGAGCCTCAGGAGCCCTTCTGTCCTGGATGGTGAGGATGTTTCCCAGGATGGGGAAACACTGGTGGCTGGAGGACAATTGGTTCTGTTGGGGTGTAGCAGAACTTTTTATTATCAAACCCTCTTTACAGTTAACAAAATTGTGGAGAAAAAAAAAGATCTTATGTCTCAAAACATCTTGCAGTAGCACATGTCTGAGTCTGTGGGGGTGAGCAGCCGAAGCTGAAATATTATTGGTCAGTTTGCTTTTGTTTATTTGCTGGCTTGGCACTTTTTCTGTAAACTAAAAATGAATGACAGGAGTTTGAACCTCCCGTAGTTCTAAGAGCATCGTTTGGATCCTGGTGGAGCTTTTTACCCAGTGCGGTTCTGGCGGGTCGTCGGTTTATGAGTTTCTTTGACGTTTCCTGAACTGGAGAGCTGATGGGTCACCAGTTAACTGACATCTGCTGCTCTTCCTGGATTAAACAATTTAATCTAGTCGAAACTTTCCCCAATTTAACAAACGTTTTTGCTTCACCTTCTCCTCCTTTGGACGTCTGACACCACCTGAACCTGGAATCAACTGACAGCCATCTTGGTAGGCAGTTGCTATGACGACAATAAACAAGCCACAACAATACTAGTACAACTATTGCTCATTTACAATTTTTCAGTTTTAAGCCTGACAATTAAAACAAGGTTTAATCAACTGACCCAACTTTCAACAAGACTTAGAAATCAATAGTTATAGTTTTTATCTTTCACTTTTTCATGTTGTTGTAAATAAATAACCACAAAAATCAACAAATCCCAACATTTTTTCTGAGTTTATCAACATTATTTCTCAAAATTGGCCAAAAACATTTGGTGACCGCTGTCTCAGCCTCACTTGATGTCAAGTTACAGTGCATGACTGATAGAGAGATTAATAAAAGATCACATTTAACATCATTTATTACCTCAAATATCGTAAAAATTCCTTACAAATATTTTTAAATTAGCACCACAAAATCTGTGATGGTTGCAGAAAACCACAAAAACAATCCTGGACGGACTGATTAGTGTGAAAAGATGTTCAATTTTATGTTATTTTAAGAATTATTGAATGCTGAAACACCTATATATTGATATTTTAACAGCTGGATTGTTTTTTATCAGTACGATCTGGAGCAACAGGCCCTTTATGAACATTCAGGGTTTTGATCTGGTCAAAATGGAAATGAGTTTGATGCCCTGATATCTGGGATAAAAACAAGTGAATCCTGGACTATTTTGAATGTAAACAAGAATAAAGAGTGAGATATTTGGTGGAGGAATGATGTCACACCACCAGCAATGGAAGACTCTGTGATGTCACCGTCACAGGCTGTGATGTCATCAACTGCAGAATTGTATGCAACACAATTCTGCATATTTTTCATTGCTCGCAGTAACACTGACCAGTTCAGACGTTCGCAAAGCTCTTTAGAGAAGTTAACAGATCGACGATTGTAGTGATTGAATTATAAAATGTCTCATCAATCATCGAGATTCAACAGTGGGACGATGGGATCCCACTGGAGACGGGGAGGCCAGCAGAACCCCCCAGGCAGGTTCCCTCCTGCACACCCGACTGTCTTCCACGGGGAAATCCAGCGACTCAACTACCTCCTGGAAATGGAGAGAGCTGGAAGGGACCAAAAACTGTCCCACCTGGAGGCCGAACTGGAAGAGACGAAACTCCAGTTGAAGAAACAGAAAGATCTGAAAGAAAGTTTCATCAACCAGGCCAAAGAAGCAAAGAGGGAACTTCAGAGATTGGAGAAGTTCAGTGACCCAGCAGTCCTTAACGCTGCGGTCATTGCTTCCAAGGTTCACAGTGACGTGAAGTACATGAACAAGAAGTCCTTGCAAGAAGTCTTTGAGGAGTTGAAGGTGGCCCACCTCCTCAGCCGGGAAGCTTTTGTAACTGAAATTCAGGCTGAGAGGAAGAAAAGTGCGGCGCTCCAAGAACAACTGGACCAACTCCAGACTTCCTTCCAGGAGCTGAACTCCAAGCATGAAGCCAACGATGCTCTGCTGAGGGAGGAGGAAGAAAAACAAAAGATTCATGAAGCGAAGCTTCATGAGGAACGACGACTGCTGGAAAACCTCAAAGCTGAAAAAGACCAAATGTTTCTGGAAATGTCCTTAAAGATTGAGTTCCTGCAAAACGGCGAACAACTTCTGAAAGAAGAATTGACTCAGCTCAGATGTTCTTACAGTGAACTGAACTGTCGATATGAAAACGACGTTTCTGAACTGAAGCAAGAAGCTGAAAGATATCAGGAGGAGCTGAGACAGGAGAAACACTCTAACACTGAAAGAGAGAAGGAAAATCTGCAGCTCATCAAAGATCTGAGAGCCGAGAAGACGGAGCTCTCCCTAAATATGTCGGAAGAAATCAACATCCGACAGAAGAGAGAGAAACAGATGCACCATGAACTGGACCAGGTTCAGTTTTCATACGAGGAGCTTAAATATAGATTTGAACAAGACGTCATGAATTTAAAACAGGAGATTGAAACCTACCAACAACAGTTAAAGGAGGAGAGAAAAGATCACATGGAGAAAATAGAGGAGGACAAAGTGATTCTGGACACCATGAGAGCTGAATATGCCATCCTCCAGGAAAACAAGACAACAGAAATCAAATTCCTGCAGGACAAGGAGAGGAGCATCCAGGCTGAGCTGGAGGAGGTGAACGGTTTGTACCAAGAGCTGAACTGTCGGTACGAAACCGAATTAACGGCATTAAAACAACAGGCAGATCAACACAAGGAGGAAATCAGACGTGTCCAAAATGACCTGGAAACAGCAAGAAATGATTTACTGCTGGTCGACACACTGAGAGCTCAGGAAGAAGATTTCCACCAGAAACAACTCACAGTTCCCCAAGACATGGAGAAAGACCATCAGAACCAACCGGACCCGGTCAAAGTGTCAGAGGTTTCTGCTGAGGAGGAACTCTCAGGAGAACCTGTATCTGGTTGTTCCACCGATCCACAAACCTCAGAAGAGACCAAGGTCTCTGGAGAAACTGTCCAGGAGAATTTGGACCAACAAAACCTCCGGGACCAACAAAACCTCCGGGATTTGTTGGCTCAAATCCTGGAGGACCGCAAAAAGAAGAAATCCAAAATTTCCTTCTGGAAAAAGGTCAAAAACGCTCTGTGGTGGAAGAAGCCAAAACACAAACAGAACAGTGAAGAACATCCAGAACAGGCCTAAAGTTCTGGATTGAGATATTTAGAGGAGGAGAAAGACGTGCAGGAGTCGAACCGAGGACTGGAATCGAACGTGTGGAGGTAATAGCCTCCATGACGCCAACTTTAAAAAGTTTTTCCCCTGTTGACAAACTAGAAAATAGATCCCTTCCCGACCCAATTGGAAAAAACGAGGGCAGCACGGTGGTGCAGCGGTTAGCGCTGCGCCTTCACAGAGACCATCTGTGTGGAGTTTGCATGTTCTCCCCGTGTTTGCGTGGGTTTTCTCCGGGTGCTCCGGTTTCCCCCCACATCTCCTAAAACATGTCGGTCAGGTCAGTTGGTCGCTGCAAATCGACCCAAAACACTTTCAGAAACTCCAAACCATAAAGTTCAGTTTTATTGTTAAACTGGTCAGATTAACTGGTCAGTTTTATTGTTGAACTGGTCAGATTAACTGGTCAGATTAACTGGATTAGCCAAATGTTACGTTTTGCCCTTTTCCCTTCACTGGTTTAGAGCCACAACAACACTGGACTCAATTTTATAGCAACGTATTGATTTAAGAGTTAAAATATTTTCTTTTAATAATAATAATGATTTCTGTTTATTTTCACTGTACTTTGTGCTTTTAATGGTTTGACCTTTAGTTGACCTTTTCTACTCACTTTTTATATTAAATTGCACTGAATTGTAGCTCATTAAACTGTTTAAATCTGTATTTTAAAAAGATTATAAAAAGGATCATGCAGTGGCTGTTTTAGTGTGACTGTGGCTCAGCGGGTAGAGTGGTCGTCTTGTGACCAGAAGGTTGCAAGTTCGATTCCAGCTTCCTCAGCCACATGTTGAGCTGCCCCAGGGCGGGGCACTTAGTGACAAGTTGCCCCCCGACCTGCATGTGAATGTGACTGTAGTGTGAAAATCTTTGAGTGTCAACATGACCAGCAAGGATCAACACAAGTTCAGTTCATTCTCCTGTTTTTATTTGA
Source organism: Gambusia affinis (assembly GCF_019740435.1). NCBI lineage: Eukaryota > Metazoa > Chordata > Actinopteri > Cyprinodontiformes > Poeciliidae > Gambusia > Gambusia affinis. The sequence goes on from NC_057875.1 coordinate 4,425,896, forward strand.
TAAATCCTGTTTATGTTTTTATACCAAACATAAAAAGCTGATTTAACAGGTTTGGATTTCTTCAGGTTCCAGGATGTTAATTGAAGATTAGAGTTTAATCTAATCATAATTTAATACTCTGGACCATGAAGAAGCTCAAACTTGTTTTATCTGGTTTGTTTGTTATAAGAGAAAACATTTTTATCAGAAATAACAGTTACTGTGAGATCTTTCCGTTAGTCTTTATTTATAAATACAGATTGAAGATAATATAAGAAACTTAACAAAAAAGTGCAATTTAATATGAAAAAACTGTAGAAAAGGTAAAAAGAAGAAGAATCTATGAAAGCATGAAAACAGAGAATTTAATCAGAAATCGATTCTTAAATCAATACTTTGTAATAAATATAAAGCTTTTTTATTGTCTGCTTGTATAAAAGAGAAGGAAAAGGGGCTAAGAAATGCCTAATTCAGTTATTTTGTTAACCAGATTTATAGTAAAACTGTAAATGATGTTTTATTTAGGACGTTACTTCTAGGTTTTGTTTGTCAACCTGGGTTCAATTCCCAGTCCTGGGGAATCAGCTGCATGTCGTTTCCTTCTCTCTCCTCCCAACTTCCTGTTCAGCCTGTTAAATAACGGCCTAAAAAACTTTATTAGAGCCTAAAAATCTTTTTAAAAAACTAAAAAGATTCATTTCACCTCACAGCTGGACCAAAGGTCAGAATCTGTTTCCTCATCTTAACAAACAACTTTCTTCCTCTCTCTCATTTTAACAGGTTACTTCATATTTACACACACACACACACACACACACACAAGCACACACACACACACACACCCACACACATCCCCTCCATGGGCTGCCACCTTATCGTGGTGGGGGGGTTTGAGTGTCCCAGTGATCCTAGGAGTCTTGCTGTGGGGGCTTCATGCCTCTGGTTGGGCCCCCAGTTCAGACGGGTCCAAGGTGAGGAACCAGACCAAGTGCAGCCCAAAGATCCTGATGATGAAAACGACCATTGGAAACAGTGGTTCTGCTGGCCCCTACATGAGGCCCCACCCTGGAGCCAGGCCTGGGGGGGGGCACGTTGGGGAGCATATATACATACATATATGTATATATATATACATACATATATGTATATATATACATATATGTATGTATATATATATATGTATGTATATATTCATATATATATATATACATATATATATATGAATATATACATATATATATATGTATATATATATATATATATATATGTATATACATACATATATGTATATGTATGTATATGTATATAATATGTATATAATATGTATATGTATGTAATATATATATATATATACATATATATATATATATATATATATATATATATATATCAACCAAAGCTGCCATGGTAAATTATTACTGATTAGTAAATTATTACTGATAACTATTGTCAGTAGTCCCTAACATTAATATGATCAGGCAGCATGTAATAATATACATATATGTTTTATTGTTATAAAGGCTGAGCCAAGAAAATTTATGTCTGTATGAAACAAGTAGCCCTTCATGTTACTCTGGACCCGTGAAGCAGCTCCCAGTCTGTCAACTGCGTTGCCTGTAGGGATTTTTTATGTCCAGCAGGTGTCAGTATTCAGTGACGCAGTACCGACATTGTATCAATACAGTTTTTCTATGGGTCGAAACGATACAGGACGTCTCATTTACCCATCACTAGTTGTTAGGTTGCTCCTCACCTTGCAGGATAGATTCCTCCGATTCCTCTGATAGTGACTCCAAGCTGCAGCAGCTGCTTTTATATTAACTTCAGAGCAGCTGGTTGCTAAGTGGGACCAGCTGCTGCCACAGAGGCTCAAATCAGTAACATCCTCACTCTGATAAAATAACAGAAATGTTGAAAGATTCTGGATATTATAAGCGTTTTAAGACATAGAGAGTATTTATTCTGTTGAACAAATTTAAGCTTCAAACTTTTAATCTGAGTTTGAGGACCTCCTGGTTGGAAACTGGAGCTTGAGTTGAAATATAAAAGGAGTTTGTTTGTCTCCACACAGGACTGACCGCCAACTGGTTGCAGTTTTTTATGAGTACAGATCAAGATTCTGATTTTAATTCATCCTTTGTATCTGGTTTTTTCTTCCTCCTCTCCTGCGTTATTCATGGATTTTCCCCTGAGCTAAACTTTGGGTCCACCTCCTCATTTCTGTTTCAGGGTTTGGGAGATTTCAGCGTTCACTCAGTGGAGCTGGATATGGAGGGAATCGCAATCCGGCCGCCGTCCGTTTCACAACCGGCAGAAAAATGAAGATTTCTCACTCAGTTTGGTGCCACTTAAAATAATGACTCTTACTTTTGATTTCATTCAGATTCTTTACAGTCTGTCATGGATGGTAATTTGTTGGATTTAAACAATCATATTGATTGTTCTCACCTGTTGAAACTAACTAAGTATTAGCATTTTATTATACAAATAACTTTTTTTTTGCATATTTTACAGGTCTATTTGCTCCAAATGATTGAATAAATACCAATACCACCCACAGTTTTAATTTTTTATATATTTACTTTATTACCTTTAAAAGTGATGCATAAAGTTTGGGCTGTTTTCTCATATTATTCTGTTTTCTCAGGATTTCTGCTCCTAATAAAGGGAAATTAAACAATGTGTTGGTTTCATATTTGTAAGCTTCACCAAATCCTAAACATGATTTTGCTTCAAACCATAACCAGACCTCCGTCCTCATCATTTGAGAAGAAATTATGACGTCTTTGATTTAAATTTCAGGGTCAAGACTTCAGGGTCAATCAATCAATCAATCAATCAATCAATCAGGTTTGTCTGTACAGCACATTTCAGCAACAGTTTAAAATGGCCGCTGTCCTGCAGTTTCTAGATGTGCCTCAGGTACAAAACACAGGAATGAAACGGCTGAATCACTTCCTCCTGGTGTAGATCAGTTCTCCAGAGCCTTAATGACCTAATTATTCTGTTCAGGTGGTGCAGCAGAGGCACATCTAAAAGTTGCAGGACAGCGGCCCTTGAAGACTGGAGTTGGAGACCCCTGAACATCATCTGGTCAACATTTTTAAAGTCATCATTACAGATAACATATTGGTCAGCGTTCCAGTTTTTAGAACAACTCTAACCAGGTGGGAATAAAGTCTAGATTTAAAGGAGCTCAGTGTTTCGGCTGTTTTGCAGTTTTCTGGAAGTTTCTTCCAGATTTGTGGTGCATAGAAGCTGAATGCTGCTTCTCTAGATCTGTGGTGTCCAAACATTTTGTAAAATAGGTCAGAATCCCAAAGTGGAAAGTATTCAGTAGTCATATTGTTTTTCCAATTTACAACATTTACTGCTCAGTATTTAAAAACTCATTTACAAAATTAACCTTGTGCCTGTATCAAGGCGGGCTGCTAATAAGATACATTTTAACTCCGTTACAGAAGTTAACCATGGATTATACCAGTGAAACAAAGTAAAGCCAATAAGCGCTAAAAAGTGACAAATGAGCTGAATCTGGAGTTAAATTTAAACTGGGTTGGTCAATGTTCCATTTATTATAGTTCAAGAACAGGTGGCATTTTAGCCTTCATATAAAGGAACTCTGTGTTTCAGCAGTTCTGCAGTTTTCTGGAAGTTTGTTCCAGATTGCTGTTGCATAGAAGCTGAATGCCACTTTATGATATCGTGGTACTAAGATAACGATAAATGACGATTTAGTTCTTTGGGTATCTGGCACAGAAAGCATAACCCCACAAACACTCCTAAAAAACAAAAACCCTGTTTGTAATGCACCTCAGAACCTCAGATCATAAACTGTAAAACAAAAAACACAAAAAAATTGTTTTTACATACAGGACCTTTAGTCGTACAAAGTCCAGTTCTATCTAGAGTGGGACAACCAGCTTAAATCCACTGGATTTGGATTTAATCTAAGCAGCAACTGAACAGATTTCAGTGGTTCACAGCAGTGATATTTTAGCCCAGATTTAAGAGTCAACCAGGTCTTTACTGCCACTTCAGAACCTCTAAATGACCTAAAGAAGTCAGACCGATTTAAAGCCATTTATTTAATAAGTTGCAAGCAGCAGCTCAAGAACCAGACCATCAGTATCAGAGTCCAAACATCCAGATTACAGTGAGCCTCAGGAGCCCTTCTGTCCTGGATGGTGAGGATGTTTCCCAGGATGGGGAAACACTGGTGGCTGGAGGACAATTGGTTCTGTTGGGGTGTAGCAGAACTTTTTATTATCGAACCCTCTTCACAGTTAACAAAATTGTGGAGAACAAAAAAGATCTTATGTCTCAAAACATCTTGCAGTAGCACATGTCTGAGTCTGTGGGGGTGAGCAGCCGAAGCTTAAATCTTATTGGTCAGTTTGCTTTTGTTTATTTGCTGGCTTGGCGCTTTTTCTGTAAACTAAAAATGAATGACAGGAGTTTGAACCTCCCGTAGTTCTAAGAGCATCGTTTGGATCCTGGCGGAGCTTTTTACCCAGTGCGGTTCTGGCGGGTCGTCGGTTTATGAGTTTCTTTGACGTTTCCTGAACTGGAGCGCTGATGGGTCACCAGTTAACTGACATCTGCTGCTCTTCCTGGATTAAACAATTTAATCTAGTCGAAACTTTCCCCAATTTAACAAACGTTTTTGCTTCACCTTCTCCTCCTTTGGACGTCTGACACCACCTGAACCTGGAATCAACTGACAGCCATCTTGGTAGGCAGTTGCTATGACGACAATAAACAAGCCACAACAATACTAGTACAACTATTGCTCATTTACAATTTTTCAGTTTTAAGCCTGACAATTAAAACAAGGCTTAATCAATCCGACCCAACTTTCAACAAGATTTAGAAATCAATAGTTATAGTTTTTATCTTTCACTTTTTCATGTTGTTGTAAATAAATAACCACAAAAATCAACAAATCCCCTCATTTTTTCTGAGTTTATCAACATTATTTCTCAAAATTGGCCAAAAACATTTGGTGACCGCTGTCTCAGCCTCACTTGATTTCAAGTTACAGTGCATGACTGATAGAGAGATTAATAAAAGATCACATTTAACATCATTTATTACCTCAAATATCGTAAAAATTCCTTACAAATATTTTTAAATTAGCACCACAAAATCTGTGATGGTTGCAGAAAACCACAAAAACAATCCTGGACGGACTGATTAGTGTGAAAAGATGTTCAATTTTATGTTATTTTAAGAATTATTGAATGCTGAAACACCTATATATTGATATTTTAACAGCTGGATTGTTTTTTATCAGTACGATCTGGAGCAACAGGCCCTTTATGAACATTCAGGGTTTTGATCTGGTCAAAATGGAAATGAGTTTGATGCCCTGATATCTGGGATAAAAACAAGTGAATCCTGGACTATTTTGAATGTAAACAAGAATAAAGAGTGAGATATTTGGTGGAGGAATGATGTCACACCACCAGCAATGGAAGACTCTGTGATGTCACCGTCACAGGCTGTGATGTCATCAACTGCAGAATTGTATGCAACACAATTCTGCATATTTTTCATTGCTCGCAGTAACACTGACCAGTTCAGACGTTCGCAAAGCTCTTTAGAGAAGTTAACAGATCGACGATTGTAGTGATTGAATTAGAAAATGTCTCATCAATCACCGAGATTCAACAGTGGGACGATGGGATCCCACTGGAGACGGGGAGGCCAGCAAAACCCCCCAGGCAGGTTCCCTCCTGCACACCCGACTGTCTTCCACGGGGAAATCCAGCGACTCAACTACCTCCTGGAAATGGAGAGAGCTGGAAGGGACCAAAAACTGTCCCACCTGGAGGCCGAACTGGAAGAAACAAAACTCCAGTTAAAGAAGCAGAAAGATCTGAAAGAAAGTTTCATCAACCAGGCCAAAGAAGCAAAAAGGGAACTTCAGAGATTAGAGAAGTTCAGTGACCCAGCAGTCCTTAACGCTGTGGTCATTGCTTCCAAGGTTCACAGTGACGTGAAGTACATGAACAAGAAGTCCTTGCAAGAAGTCTTTGAGGAGTTGAAGGTGGCCCACCTCCTCAGCCGGGAAGCTTTTGTAACTGAAATTCAGGCTGAGAGGAAGAAAAGTGCGGCGCTCCAAGAACAACTGGACCAACTCCAGACTTCCTTCCAGGAGCTGAGCTCCAAGCATGAAGCCAACGATGCTCTGCTGAGGAAGGAGGAAGAAAAACAAAAGATTCATGAAGCAAAGCTTCATGAGGAACGACGACTGCTGGAAAACCTCAAAGCTGAAAAAGACCAAATGTTTCTGGAAATGTCCTTAAAGATTGAGTTCCTGCAAAACGGCGAACAACTTCTGAAAGAAGAATTGACTCAGCTCAGATGTTCTTACAGTGAATTGAACTGTCGATATGAAAACGACGTTTCTGAACTGAAGCAAGAAGCTGAAAGATATCAGGAGGAGCTGAGACAGGAGAAACACTCTAACATTGAAAGAGAGAAGGAAAATCTGCAGCTCATCAAAGACCTGAGAGCCGAGAAGACGGAGCTCTCCCTAAATATGTCAGAAGAAATCACCATCCGACAGAAGAGGGAGAAACAGATGCACCATGAACTGGACCAGGTTCAGTTTTTATACGAGGAGCTTAAATGTAGATTTGAACAAGACGTCATGAATTTAAAACAGGAGATTGAAACCTACCAACAACAGTTAAAGGATGAGAGAAAAGATCACATGGAGAAAATAGAGGAGGACAAAGTGATTCTGGACACCATGAGAGCTGAATATGCCATCCTCCAGGAAAACAAGACAACAGAAATCAAATTCCTGCAGGACAAGGAGAGGGGCATCCAGGCTGAGCTGGAGGAGGTGAACAGTTTATACCAAGAGCTGAACTGTCGGTACGAAACCGAATTAACGGCATTAAAACATCAGGCAGATCAATACAAGGAGGAAATCAGACGTGTCCAAAATGACCTGGAAACAGCAAGAAATGATTTACTGCTGGTCGACACACTGAGAGCTCAGGAAGAAGATTTCCACCAGAAACAACTCACAGTTCCCCAAGACATGGAGAAAGACCATCAGAACCAACCGGACCCGGTCAAAGTGTCAGAGGTTTCTGCTGAGGAGGAACTCTCAGGAGAACCTGTATCTGGTTGTTCCACCGAACCACAAACCTCAGAAGAGACCAAGGTCTCTGGAGAAACTGTCCAGGAGAATTTGGACCAACAAAACCTCCGGGACCAACAAAACCTCCGGGACCAACAAAACCTCCGGGACCAACAAAACCTCCGGGATTTGTTGGCTCAAATCCTGGAGGACCGCAAAAAGAAGAAATCCCAAATTTCCTTCTGGAAAAAGATCAAAAACGCTCTGCGGTGGAAGAAGCCAAAACACAAACAGAACAGTGAAGAACATCCAGAACAGGCCTGAAGTTCTGGATTGTGATATTTAGAGGAGGAGAAAGACGTGCAGGAGTCGAACCAAGGACTGGAATCGAACGTCTGGAGGTCATAGCCTCCATGACGCCAAATTTAAAAAGTTTTTCCCCTGATGACAAACTAGAAATTAGATCCCTTCCCGACCCAATTGGAAAAAACGAGGGCAGCACGGTGGTGCAGCGGTTAGCGCTGCGTCTTCACAGAGACCATCTGTGTGGAGTTTGCATGTTCTCCCCGTGTTTGCGTGGGTTTTCTCCGGGTGCTCCGGTTTCCCCCCACATCTCCTAAAACATGTCGGTCAGGTCAGTTGGTCGCTGCAAATCGACCCAAAACACTTTCAGAAACTCCAAACCATAAAGTTCAGTTTTATTGTTAAACTGGTCAGTTTTATTGTTAAACTGGTCAGATTAACTGGTCAGTTTTATTGTTAAACTGGTCAGATTAACTGGTCAGATTAACTGAATTAGCCAAACGTCACGTTTTGCCCTTTTCCCTTCACTGGTTTAGAGCCACAACAACACTGGGCTCAATTTTATAGCAACGTATTGATTTAAGAGTTAAAATATTTTCTTTTAATAATAATAATGATTTCTGTTTATTTTCTCTGTACTTTGTGCTTTTAATGGTTTGACCTTTAGTTGACCTTTTCTACTCACTTTTTATATTAAATTGCACTGAATTGTAGCTCATTAAACTGTTTAAATCTGTATTTTAAAAAGATTATAAAAAGGATCATGCAGTGGCTGTTTTAGTGTGACTGTGGCTCAGCGGGTAGAGTGGTCGTCTTGTGACCAGAAGGTTGCAAGTTCGATTCCAGCTTCCTCAGCCACATGTTGAGCTGCCCCAGGGCGGGGCACTTAGTGACAAGTTGCCCCCCGACCTGCATGTGAATGTGACTGTAGTGTGAAAATCTTTGAGTGTCAACATGACCAGCAAGGATCAACACAAGTTCAGTTCATTCTCCTGTTTTTATTTGATAAATCCTGTTTAAGTTTTTATACCAAACATAAAAAGCTGATTTAACAGGTTTGGATTTCTTCAGGTTCCAGGATGTTAATTGAAGATTAGAGTTTAATCTAATCATAATTTAATACTCTGGACCATGAAGAAGCTCAAACTTGTTTTATCTGGTTTGTTTGTTATAAGAGAAAACATTTTTATCAGAAATAACAGTTACTGTGAGATCTTTCCGTTAGTCTTTATTTATAAATACAGATTGAAGATAATATAAGAAACTTAACAAAAAAGTGCAATTTAATATAAAAAACTATAGAAAAGGTAAAAAGAAGAAGAATCTATGAAAGCATGAAAACAGAGAATTTAATCAGAAATCGATTCTTAAATCAATACTTTGTAATAAATATAAAGCTTTTTTATTGTCTGCTTGTATAAAAGAGAAGGAAAAGGGGCTAAGAAATGCCTAATTCAGTTATTTTTTAACCAGATTTATAGTAAAACTGTAAACGATGTTTTATTTAGGACGTTACTTCTAGGTTTTGTTTGTCAACCTGGTTCAATTCCCAGTCCTGGGGAATCAGCTGCACGTCGTTTCCTTCTCTCTCCTCCCAACTTCCTGTTCAGCCTGTTAAATAACGGCCTAAAAAACTTTATTAGAGCCTAAAAATCTTTTTAAAAAACTAAAAAGATTCATTTCACCTCACAGCTGGACCAAAGGTCAGAATCTGTTTCCTCATCTTAAAAAACAACTTTCTTCCTCTCTCTCATTTTAACAGGTTACTTCATATTTACACACACACACACACACACACACACACACACACACACACACACACACACACACACACACACACACACACACACACACACACACACACACATCCCCTCCATGGGCTGCCACCTTATCGTGGTGGGGGGGTTTGAGTGTCCCAGTGATCCTAGGAGTCTTGCTGTGGGGGCTTCATGCCTCTGGTTGGGCCCCCCAGTGCAGACGGGTCCAAGGTGAGGAACCAGACCAAGTGCAGCCCAAAGATCCTGATGATGAAAACGACCATTGGAATCAGTGGTTCTGCTGGCCCCTACATGAGGCCCCACCCTGGAGCCAGGCCTGGGGGGGGGGGCACGTTGGGGAGCATATATACATACATATGTGTATGTATATATTCATATATATATATATATATATATATATATATATATATATGAATATATATATATATATACATATACATATATGTATGTATATATTCATATATATGTATGTATGTATATATATATATATATCAACCATAGCTGCCATGGTAAATTATTACTGATTAGTAATTAAATTATTACTGATAACTATTGTCAGTAGTCCCTAACATTAATATGATCAGGCAGCATGTAATAATATACATATATGTTTTATTGTTATAAAGGCTGAGCCAAGAAAATTTATGTCTGTATGAAACAAGTAACCCTTCATGTTACTCTGGACCCGTGAAGCAGCTCCCAGTCTGTCAACTGCGTTGCCTGTAGGGATTTTTTATGTCCAGCAGGTGTCAGTATTCAGTGACGCAGTACCGACATTGTATCAATACAGTTTTTCTATGGGTCGAAACGATACAGGACGTCTCATTTACCCATCACTAGTTGTTAGGTTGCTCCTCACCTTGCAGGATAGATTCCTCCGATTCCTCTGATAGTGACTCCAAGCTGCAGCAGCTGCTTTTATATTAACTTCAGAGCAGCTGGTTGCTAAGTGGGACCAGCTGCTGCCACAGAGGCTCAAATCAGTAACATCCTCACTCTGATAAAATAACAGAAATGTTGAAAGATTCTGGATATTATAAGCGTTTTAAGACATAGAGAGTATTTATTCTGTTGAACAAATTTAAGCTTCAAACTTTTAATCTGAGTTTGAGGACCTCCTGGTTGGAAACTGGAGCTTGAGTTGAAATATAAAAGGAGTTTGTTTGTCTCCACACAGGACTGACCGCCAACTGGTTGCAGTTTTTTATGAGTACAGATCAAGATTCTGATTTTAATTCATCCTTTGTATCTGTTTTTTTCTTCCTCCTCTCCTGCGTTATTCATGGATTTTCCCCTGAGCTAAACTTTGGGTCCACCTCTTCATTTCTGTTTCAGGGTTTGGGAGATTTCAGCGTTCACTCAGTGGAGCTGGATATGGAGGGAATCGCAATCCGGCCGCCGTCCGTTTCACAACCGGCAGAAAAATGAAGATTTCTCACTCAGTTTGGTGTCACTTAAAATAATGACTCTTACTTTTGATTTCATTCAGATTCTTTACAGTCTGTCATGGATGGTAATTTGTTGGATTTAAACAATCATATTGATTGTTCTCACCTGTTGAAACTAACTAAGTATTAGCATTTTATTATACAAATAACTTTTTTTTTGCATATTTTAGAGGTGTATTTGCTCCAAATGATTGAATAAATACCAAAACCACCCACAGTTTTCATTTTTTATATATTTACTTTATTACCTTTAAAAGTGATGCATAAAGTTTGGGCTGTTTTCTCATATTATTCTGTTTTCTCAGGATTTCTGCTCCTAATAAAGGGAAATTAAACAATGTGTTGGTTTCATATTTGTAAGCTTCACCAAATCCTAAACATGATTTTGCTTCAAACCATAACCAGACCTCCGTCCTCATCATTTGAGAAGAAATTACGACGTCTTTGATTTAAATTTCAGGGTCAAGACTTCAGGGTCAATCAATCAATCAATCAATCAATCAATCAGGTTTGTCTGTACAGCACATTTCAGCAACAGTTTAAAATGGCCGCTGTCCTGCAGTTTCTAGATGTGCCTCAGGTACAAAACACAGGAATGAAACGGCTGAATCACTTCCTCCTGGTGTAGATCAGTTATCCAGAGCCTTAATGACCTAATTATTCTGCAGCAGAGGAAAATCTAAAAGTTGCAGGACAGCGGCCCTTGAAGACTGGAGTTGGAGACCCCTAAACATCATCTGGTCAACATTTTTAAAGTCATCATTACAGATAACATATTGGTCAGCGTTCCAGTTTTTAGAACAACTCTAACCAGGTGGGAATAAAGTCTAGATTTAAAGGAGCTCAGTGTTTCGGCTGTTTTGCAGTTTTCTGGAAGTTTCTTCCAGATTTGTGGTGCATAGAAGCTGAATGCTGCTTCTCTAGATCTGTGGTGTCCAAACATTTTGTAAAATAGGTCAGAATCCCAAAGTGGAAAGTATTCAGTAGTCATATTGTTTTTCCAACTTACAACATTTACTGCTCAGTATTTAAAAACTCATTTCCAAAATTAACCTTGTGCCTGTATCAAGGCGGGCTGCTAATAAGATACATTTTAACTCCGTTACAGAAGCTAACCATGGATTATACCAGTGAAACAAAGTAAAGCCAATAAGCGCTAAAAAGTGACAAATGAGCTGAATCTGGAGTTAAATTTAAACTGGGTTGGTCAATGTTCCATTTATTATAGTTCAAGAACAGGTGGCATTTTAGCCTTCATATAAAGGAACTCTGTGTTTCAGCAGTTCTGCAGTTTTCTGGAAGTTTGTTCCAGATTGCTGTTGCATAGAAGCTGAATGCCACTTTATGATATCGTGGTACTAAGATAACAATAAATGACGATTTAGTTCTTTGGGTATCTGGCACAGAAAGCATAACCCCACAAACACTCCTAAAAAACAAAAACCCTGTTTGTAATGCACCTCAGAACCTCAGATCATAAACTGTAAAACAAAAAACACAAAAAAATTGTTTTTACATACAGGACCTTTAGTCGTACAAAGCCCAGTTCTATCTAGAGTGGGACAACCAGCTTAAATCCACTGGATTTGGATTTAATCTAAGCAGCAACTGAACAGATTTCAGTGGTTCACAGCAGTGATATTTTAGCCCAGATTTAAGAGTCAACCAGGTCTTTACTGCCACTTCAGAACCTCTAAATGACCTAAAGAAGTCAGACCGATTTAAAGCCATTTATTTAATAAGTTGCAAGCAGCAGCTCAAGAACCAGACCATCAGTATCAGAGTCCAAACATCCAGATTACAGTGAGCCTCAGGAGCCCTTCTGTCCTGGATGGTGAGGATGTTTCCCAGGATGGGGAAACACTGGTGGCTGGAGGACAATTGGTTCTGTTGGGGTGTAGCAGAACTTTTTATTATCAAACCCTCTTTACAGTTAACAAAATTGTGGAGAAAAAAACAGATCTTATGTCTCAAAACATCTTGCAGTAGCACATGTCTGAGTCTGTGGGGGTGAGCAGCCGAAGCTTAAATCTTATTGGTCAGTTTGCTTTTGTTTATTTGCTGGCTTGGCACTTTTTCTGTAAACTAAAAATGAATGACAGGAGTTTGAACCTCCCGTAGTTCTAAGAGCGTCGTTTGGATCCTGGCGGAGCTTTTTACCCTGTTCGGTTCTGGTGGGTCGTCGGTTTATGAGTTTCTTTGACGTTTCCTGAACTGGAGAGCTGATGGGTCACCAGTTAACTGACATCTGCTGCTCTTCCTGGATTAAACAATTTAATCTAGTCGAAACTTTCCCCAATTTAACAAACGTTTTTGCTTCACCTTCTCCTCCTTTGGACGTCTGACACCACCTGAACCTGGAATCAACTGACAGCCATCTTGGTAGGCAGTTGCTATGACGACAATAAACAAGCCACAACAATACTAGTACAACTATTGCTCATTTACAATTTTTGAGTTTTAAGCCTGACAATAAAAACAAGGTTTAATCAACTGACCCAACTTTCAACAAGACTTAGAAATCAATAGTTATAGTTTTTATCTTTCACTTTTTCATGTTGTTGTAAATAAATAACCACAAAAATCAACAAATCCCCTCATTTTTTCTGAGTTTATCAACATTATTTCTCAAAATTGGCCAAAAACATTTGGTGACCGCTGTCTCAGCCTCACTTGATGTCAAGTTACAGTGCATGACTGATAGAGAGATTAATAAAAGATCACATTTAACATCATTTATTACCTCAAATATCGTAAAAATTCCTTACAAATATTTATAAATTAACATCACAAAATCTGTGATGGTTGCAGAAAACCACAAAAACAATCCTGGACGGACTGATTAGTGTGAAATGATGTTCAATTTTATGTTATTTTAAGAATTATTGAATGCTGAAACACCTATATATTGGTATTTTAACAACTGGATTGTTTTTTATCAGTACGATCTGGAGCAACAGGCCCTTTATGAACATTCAGGGTTTTGATCTGGTCTAAATGGAAATGAGTTTGATGCCCTGATATCTGGGATAAAAACAAGAGAATCCTGGACTATTTTGAATGTAAACAAGAATAAAGAGTGAGATATTTGGTGGAGGAATGATGTCACACCACCAGTGATGGAAGACTCTGTGATGTCACCGTCACAGGCTGTGATGTCATCAACTGCAGAATTGTATGCAACACAATTCTGCATATTTTTCATTGCTCGCAGTAACACTGACCAGTTCAGACGTTCGCAAAGCTCTTTAGAGAAGTTTACAGATCGACGATTGTAGTGATTGAATTATAAAATGTCTCATCAATCATCGAGATTCAACAGTGGGACGATGGGATCCCACTGGAGACGGGGAGGCCAGCAAAACCCCCCAGGCAGGTTCCCTCCTGCACACCCGACTGTCTTCCACGGGGAAATCCAGCGACTCAACTACCTCCTGGAAATGGAGAGAGCTGGAAGGGACCAAAAACTGTCCCACCTGGAGGCCGAACTGGAAGAGACGAAACTCCAGTTGAAGAAACAGAAAGATCTGAAAGAAAGTTTCATCAACCAGGCCAAAGAAGCAAAGAGGGAACTTCAGAGATTAGAGAAGTTCAGTGACCCAGCAGTCCTTAACGCTGTGGTCACTGCTTCCAAGGTTCACAGTGACGTGAAGTACATGAACAAGAAGTCCTTGCAAGAAGTCTTTGAGGAGTTGAAGGTGGCCCACCTCCTCAGCCGGGAAGCTTTTGTAGCTGAAATTCAGGCTGAGAGGAAGAAAAGTGCGGCGCTCCAAGAACAACTGGACCAACTCCAGACTTCCTTCCAGGAGCTGAACTCCAAGCATGAAGCCAACGATGCTCTGCTGAGGGAGGAGGAAGAAAAACAAAAGATTCATGAAGCGAAGCTTCGTGAGGAACGACGACTGCTGGAAAACCTCAAAGCTGAAAAAGACCAAATGTTTCTGGAAATGTCCTTAAAGATTGAGTTCCTGCAAAACGGCGAACAACTTCTGAAAGAAGAATTGACTCAGCTCAGATGTTCTTACAGTGAACTGAACTGTCGATATGAAAACGACGTTTCTGAACTGAAGCAAGAAGCTGAAAGATATCAGGAGGAGCTGAGACAGGAGAAACACTCTAACACTGAAAGAGAGAAGGAAAATCTGCAGCTCATCAAAGACCTGAGAGCCGAGAAGGTGGAGCTCTCCCTAAATAACATCACATGGAGAAAAGATCACATGGAGAAAATAGAGGAGGACAAAGTGATTCTGGACACCATGAGAGCTGAATATACCATCCTCCAGGAAAACAAGACAACAGAAATCCAATTCCTGCAGGACAAGGAGAGGAGCATCCAGGCTGAGCTGGAGGAAGTAAAAGGTTTATACCAAGAGCTGAACTGTCGGTACGAAACCGAATTAACGGCATTAAAACAACAGGCAGATCAACACAAGGAGGAAATCAGACGTGTCCAAAATGACCTGGAAACAGCAAGAAATGATTCACTGCTGGCTGACACACTGAGAGCTCAGGAAGAAGATTTCCACCAGAAACAACTCACAGTTCCCCAAGACATGGAGAAAGACCATCAGAACCAACCGGACCCGGTCAAAGTGTCAGAGGTTTCTGCTGAGGAGGAACTCTCAGGAGAACCTGTATCTGGTTGTTCCACCGATCCACAAACCTCAGAAGAGACCAAGGTCTCTGGAGAAACTGTCCAGGAGAATTTGGACCAACAAAACCTCCGGGACCAACAAATCCTCCGGGACCAACAAAACCTCCGGGACCAACAAAACCTCCGGGATTTGTTGGCTCAAATCCTGGAGGACCGCAAAAAGAAGAAATCCAAAATTTCCTTCTGGAAAAAGATCCAAAACGTTCTGCGGTGGAAGAAGCCAAAACACAAACAGAACAGTGAAGAACATCCAGAACAGGCCTGAAGTTCTGGATTGTGATATTTAGAGGAGGAGAAAGACGTGCAGGAGTCGAACCGAGGACTGGAATCGAACGTGTGGAGGTCATAGCCTCCATGACGCCAAATTTAAAAAGTTTTTCCCCTGTTGACAAACTAGAAAATAGATCCCTTCCCGACCCAATTGGAAAAAACGAGGGCAGCACGGTGGTGCAGCGGTTAGCGCTGCGCCTTCACAGAGACCATCTGTGTGGAGTTTGCATGATCTCCCCGTGTTTGCGTGGGTTTTCTCCGGGTGCTCCGGTTTCCCCCCACATCTCCTAAAACATGTCGGTCAGGTCAGTTGGTCGCTGCAAATCGACCCAAAACAATTTCAGAAACTCCAAACCATAAAGTTCAGTTTTATTGTTAAACTGGTCAGATTAACTGGTCAGTTTTATTGTTAAACTGGTCAGATTAACTGGTCAGTTTTATTGTTAAACTGGTCAGATTAACTGGTCAGATTAACTGAATTAGCCAAATGTTACGTTTTGCCCTTTTCCCTTCACTGGTTTAGAGCCACAACAACACTGGGCTCAATTTTATAGCAACGTATTGATTTAAGAGTTAAAATATTTTCTTTTAATAATAATAATGATTTCTGTTTATTTTCACTGTACTTTGTGCTTTTAATGGTTTGACCTTTAGTTGACCTTTTCTACTCACTTTTTATATTAAATTGCACTGAATTGTAGCTCATTAAACTGTTTAAACCTGTATTTTAAAAAGATTATAAAAAGGATCATGCAGTGGCTGTTTTAGTGTGACTGTGGCTCAGCGGGTAGAGTGGTCGTCTTGTGACCAGAAGGTTGCAAGTTCGATTCCAGCTTCCTCAGCCACATGTTGAGCTGCCCCAGGGCGGGGCACTTAGTGACAAGTTGCCCCCCGACCTGCATGTGAATGTGACTGTAGTGTGAAAATCTTTGAGTGTCAACATGACCAGCAAGGATCAACACAAGTTCAGTTCATTCTCCTGTTTTTGTTTGATAAATCCTGTTTATGTTTTTATACCAAACATTAAAAGCTGATTTAACAGGTTTGGATTTCTTCAGGTTCCAGGATGTTAATTGAAGATTAGAGTTTAATCTAATCATAATTTAATACTCTGGACCATGAAGAAGCTCAAACTTGTTTTATCTGGTTTGTTTGTTATAAGAAAAAACATTTTTATCAGAAATAACAGTTACTGTGAGATCTTTCCGTTAGTCTTTATTTATAAATACAGATTGAAGATAATATAAGAAACTTAACAAAAAAGTGCAATTTAATATGAAAAACTGTAGAAAAGGTAAAAAGAAGAAGAATCTATGAAAGCATGAAAACAGAGAATTTAATCAGAAATCGATTCTTAAATCAATACTTTGTAATAAATATAAAGCCTTTTTATTGTCTGCTTGTATAAAAGAGAAGGAAAAGGGGCTAAGAAATGCCTAATTCAGTTATTTTGTTAACCAGATTTATAGTAAAACTGTAAACGATGTTTTATTTAGGACGTTACTTCTAGGTTTTGTTTGTCAACCTGGGTTCAATTCCCAGTCCTGGGGAATCAGCTGCACG
Source organism: Gambusia affinis (assembly GCF_019740435.1). Taxonomy (NCBI): domain Eukaryota; kingdom Metazoa; phylum Chordata; class Actinopteri; order Cyprinodontiformes; family Poeciliidae; genus Gambusia; species Gambusia affinis. The sequence continues at coordinate 4,442,990 of NC_057875.1, forward strand.
TCGTTTCCTTCTCTCTCCTCCCAACTTCCTGTTCAGCCTGTTAAATAACGGCCTAAAAAACTTTATTAGAGCCTAAAAATCTTTTTAAAAAACTAAAAAGATTCATTTCACCTCACAGCTGGACCAAAGGTCAGAATCTGTTTCCTCATCTTAACAAACAACTTTCTTCCTCTCTCTCATTTTAACAGGTTACTTCATATTTACACACACACACACACACACACACACACACACACACACACATCCCCTCCATGGGCTGCCACCTTATCGTGGTGGGGGGGTTTGAGTGTCCCAGTGATCCTAGGAGTCTTGCTGTGGGGGCTTCATGCCTCTGGTTGGGCCCCCCAGTGCAGACGGGTCCAAGGTGAGGAACCAGACCAAGTGCAGCCCAAAGATCCTGATGATGAAAACGACCATTGGAAACAGTGGTTCTGCTGGCCCCTACATGAGGCCCCACCCTGGAGCCAGGCCTGGGGGGGGGCACGTTGGGGAGCATATATACATACATATATGTATGTATATACATATATGTATGTATATACATATATGTATGTATATATATATATATATATATATATATATATATATATATATATATATATATATATATATATATATATATATATATATATATATATATATATATATATATATATATATATATATATATATATATATATCAACCATAGCTGCCATGGTAAATTATTACTGATTAGTAATTAAATTATTACTGATAACTATTGTCAGTAGTCCCTAACATTAATATGATCAGGCAGCATGTAATAATATACATATATGTTTTATTGTTATAAAGGCTGAGCCAAGAAAATTTATGTCTGTATGAAACAAGTAGCCCTTCATGTTACTCTGGACCCGTGAAGCAGCTCCCAGTCTGTCAACTGCGTTGCCTGTAGGGATTTTTTATGTCCAGCAGGTGTCAGTATTCAGTGACGCAGTACCGACATTGTATCAATACAGTTTTTCTATGGGTCGAAACGATACAGGACGTCTCATTTACCCATCACTAAATATTAGCATTTTATTATACAAATAACTTTTTTTTTTTTTGCATATTTTACAGGTCTATTTGCTCCAAATGATTGAATAAATACCAAAACCACCCACAGTTTTCACTTTTTATATATTTACTTTATTACCTTTAAAAGTGATGCATAAAGTTTGGGCTGTTTTCTCATATTATTCTGTTTTCTCAGGATTTCTGCTCCTAATAAAGGAAAATTAAACAATGTGTTGGTTTCATATTTATAAGCTTCACCAAATCCTAAACATGATTTTGCCTCAAACCATAACCAGACCTCCCTCATCATCATTTGAGAAGAAATTACAACGTCTTTGATTTAAATTTCAGGGTCAAGACTTTGCTTGTTTTCTTTATTATTCAGAGATGTCACTGTTTATCTTCCACATAAATCATAAAAAAGGAACCAAAGTTTAAAAAGACTATCAGTGTCTGGATGACAGTAAGGATGTTTACCAAAAAAATAACATAAAACAACAAAGAGGAAGATTTACTGAAGTCTTTATCAGGTAGAAAACATCCAAAAATCTAAATAAAACAGACTTCCTGTTGATTTGTGAAGCCACTTTATAACCCAAATCGTTGGTTAATCCACCCAGCAGGTAGCGGTACAAAATGGATTGAAAAGGGAAAACAGGAGACAGTTTGTATTTTTTAATGAGTGTGTAAATAAAAACGTTTTTGGGAATGTGTGCATCCGCTCCTCTTCCGATGCAGTGAAACGTGTTTGAGATCCGTCTGAAAGTCAGTTTTTACTCAAATATCAAACTTCTCCTCACAGACGATGTGTCCGTTCTCTTCGTAGTCCTCCCGCATCACCACCATCTCGTCGTAGTCTGGACTGTGAGCCAGCAGCTTCCCTCCTTCCCAGGAATAACAGACGGGACTGGAGAACAGGAACACAGTCACAGACTTTAGGACCAGAACCACAGAGGCTCAGCAGCTGGTTCCTCTGCTACACGATTCACACTCTTGAGTTCCTCCACGTTTTTCCACTTTAACCCCACTTCAACTCCAATCCAACCCTAATTTCTGTTTTGAACTTTGACCTGGGCCTTATTTGTTAGCGTTTTAATGGCAGCTCAGCATCATAAGCACCGTTCTGTTCGGACCTTCTGGAAAAAACTGAGGCGCCTTACTTTTCAGGCAGGAACACGTTCACAGGTAGGTGGGCGGGGACAAGGGACCGAAGCTCCGCCTCCAGTCGCTCTCTAAAACCAGGAAACAGCGAGTTTCCTCCGGTCAGGACGATGTTCTGGTAGAAGTGGGGGTGCATCTCTAACAAACAAAATCAATCAATCAATCAATCAGGTTTGTCTGTACAGCACATTTCAGCAACAGTTTAAAATGGCCGCTGTCCTGCAGTTTTTAGATGTGCCTCAGGTACAAAACACAGGAATGAAACGGCTGAATCACTTCCTCCTGGTGTAGATCAGTTCTCCAGAGCCTTAATGACCTAATTATTCTGCAGCAGAGGCACATCTAAAAGTTGCAGGACAGCGGCCCTTGAAGACTGGAGTTGGAGACCCCTAAACATCATCTGGTCAACATTTTTAAAGTCATCAATACAGATAACATATTGGTCAGCGTTCCAGTGATTATGTTTTTAAAACAAATCTAACCAGGTGGGATTTAAATCTAGATTTAAAGGAGCTCAGTGTTTCGGCTGTTTTGCAGTTTTCTGGAAGTTTCTTCCAGATTTGTGGTGCATAGAAGCTGAATGCTGCTTCTCTAGATCTGTGGTGTCCAAACATTTTGTAAAATAGGTCAGAATCCCAAAGTGGAAAGTATTCAGTAGTCATATTGCTTTTCCAACTTAAAACATAAAATAATTTTGTTGTGAATTTTGCAATATTTTTAATAAAATAAAGTGCTTTTTTCTTTGTTTTAATAAAAGGAGGAAAGTTTTCTAACTTTTTTGTATTTTCTTTCCACTTTTGTGGTCTAGAAAATCTTTTAGTCTATTTCCCAGGTACAAAAATGTCAACTGTCTTAAAAAAGAAAATCCTTCTACAAACCAGATCTAATGATGGATCTTTTTTTTATTAAGTCGCTGGATGTTTATAACTCTGCTTAATATGAAACTAAAATTAAAAGAAATATCTTTCCACACTTTCCATTAAATAAAGTATTTTACCTTAGTTTAGTTTTGTCTGCTCTCTCGGGATTTGTTTTGTTTACTAAAATTTTATTGATATACTTTGTACCATATTTTTAATATATTGCTAATAAGCAATAAAAATACATTTGGCATTTAAATTTGTCAATGAAATTCTAAAAAAGTAACAAAAGAAAAGACCAAATTGGTAAGATTCTTGAACTGCAGTTGTGGCCACACAAAATTGTTCCAAGGGCCACAAATGGCCCCCAGGCCACACTTTGGACACCCCTGCTCTAGATCTGCAAATCCTGGACATGTTCTTCAGGTGATTAAAGGCTGACTTTCTAACCGTCTTTATGTGACTCTGAAGGTTCACAGACATGTTTATGTTACATTTTGACTGGATTTTAATTTATTTTCAGTTCTGACATCCAATTTGAACCACAAACCTTCTGGCAGTGACTGGACCGAGTCAGCGATGGCCTCCGGGATTCCCATCTCCTGGATGCCGATGTCCGATGGATGGAAGAGCATCTCCGGGACCGCGAACCGCTCGTTGGCCAACCGCAGTGTCTGCTCACCCGTCTTGTACTTTCCGCTGAAGACCATTTCTTCCTGCGGCTGCAGGGCGGAGAAAACGTGGAATTAGATCTGAACTGCTCTCACAGAAACATCAGAACTCCCCCCAGAGTGAAAAGAACCAGAACCAACTGGTTCAAAGGAAAGACTCATCCAAACATTTTGTTTTTGCTATCAAAAGAAATTAGAAATTTTAAATATTTCTACATTTTAAAGTAGAGTAATAAAGATGAAAGTGTGGCAGTTTGCTGCCCTGAATCAAGACAGAAATGTATGGAGCTACATTGGGGCCATAAAGTTTGTTTAAAAAAATTTTTTTTTCTTCAAACTGAAAAATAAGTCTGAAATTGAAAAAAAAAAAAAGTTTAAAACTACTTTTTAGATACAAAGTTTTCTTCTGTTTCTAATATTTTCTCTGTTTTCTTTGAAGATGAGGCTTCATAACTGACAAAAATATTTCCAGCTGTTGCATTCAAGACCCATGGGAACTGGAAATGTCTTTAAAACATTATCAATATTCTGTTTATGTGATTGGTTTTGAAAATTAAATGTAATAAAAATTGAATTAAAAAATTACTTTTTAAATTTTTTTTTCCTATTTTAAATCTTATTTTTTAAAATGTGAAACTCAAATTTTCAGTTTCAAAGTGATTTAAGTCATTTTTTCCCCAAACGTTTTTGGCCACAGGCTTTCTAAATTCAGATATAAAATCATTTGTCTGACAACTGAAGCTTTGTTCCAACTGGTTCGCCAACAAGGCAAAAAAATCTACAACAAAATGACAAAATAAAATGAATAAATCAAGTGAAAAAGGTATAATTCTTATACTTTAAAAATATTAGGATGTTTCTGGAGATCAGTCTCACCTTACAGAAACCTTTTTTGATGGCGCTGAAATCTGGAAGAACGTAATCCCTCATTACAGTGTTTTCTTCCCCTTTCATCCTGAAAGACAGAACAACAGAAAGTGAGATGGATCGAGACGTTACGGGTTTGGTTCCAGTAAAATGTGGAGAAACATCGGTGTGCCTCACTGTGCGATCTCCATGTCCTTGTAGAACTGCTGAGAGACGTAGCAAACGTCTTCCTTCACCTGGTTGATCACATACGTTTCATCCATCACGTGTAGCTGACTGCAAAATTAAGAGAACACACATGGCTATGGAGCTAACATGGGGCCAAAAAGTGAATTCATGGCGCTAATTTAGCTCCATACTATTGAGCTAATTTTAGCTCAATACAGAGGAGATAAATTTGAGTAATAAAGTTTGTTTAAAATATGTTTCTTTTTTTAAACTGGAACAAAATGATATGAAACTGAAAAAAATAGTTTGGAACTTAAAAAACTGACACTAAAAAAAATTCCAAACTTTTTCCCCCACATTTTTTTTATTACCGTAGACATTTTGACTGATCACATAAATGTAAAATGCGGATTATATTTTAAAGACAATTTCAGTTCCTATGGTTCCTGAATGCGACATCTGGGAATATTTTGTTGTGTTATGATTACTCATTAATTTTATCACCCCACAGCAAAACAGAGCCACAAGTTTGAAATTGAAAACAACTCTTGAATCTGAAAAATAGTTTTGAAGTTTTTGTTTAATTTTTTTTTTTTTTTTAAATGCAACAAACTTTTCAGCACCAATTTGACTCCATACATTTTTGCTGTGTAATCTGTAATTTTTCCAAACAAATTCTATAGTTCCACCCACTCCATCTCATCTGAGGTCCTTCCTCCAATCCAAAGATGGACAGATATTTTTAAATTAAGAACAAAATCTAGAATCTGAAAAGTACTTTTGAACATTTTTTTGTTTCAAAGTTTTTCAGTTTCATACATTTGGTGCCAATCTAGTGCCATACTTTTTCTATTCCGTGTTATCATTTTTCAAAACCAATTCCACAGCAGTTTTGAACCTTTTTCAGGTTTTTTTAGTGTAAAAATATTTTTTGCGATTTCAAATCCCTTTTTTTTTTTTTACAGTTTAATTTTTTCAGTTTCAATTTTTTTTCAATTTCATATCTTTTTATTTGAACTAACTTTATAGCTCCATTTTTTGTTATTGCATGTTGTCATATTTCAAAACTAATTCCACAGTAGTTTTTAACTTTTTTTCAGTGTTTCTATGTAAAAATAACTTTCAGCTTCAAATCTTTTTTTTGCAGTTTAGAATTTTTTTTTCTCCATTTCAAATATATATATATATATATTTTTTTTCAACTTTATATCTTTTGTTTTCCAGCCTCAAAAGTAAAAAAAAAAAAAATTAACAGTTTTTTGACCCCAATTTAGCACCATACATATTACTTAATCAACACAAAGGGTTGCTGCTGTAAGAATCCCTCTCCGTACCGGTATGAGATTATCTCCTTCAAGTGATTTGTGAGCAGTTTTCCTCCCACATTGATCCTGAAAAGTGAAACAAAGAAACAAGCTCCTGTTAGCGCCCCCTGGTGCTGCTCTCTGTGTCATTTCCTCTAAAGGTCGCTGCTCTCTGACCTGCGGATGCCCTCCTTCAGCTTCTTACTGCGGCAGTAGGGGACGATGTGGGTGAAGGAGAATCCCGAGTCGACTAGCAGGCAGCAGAGCTCCGATGGCTTTGTGGTGAAGTAGTGATGAGCGCCGAGCGACCCGGCTGGAGGACAGCAAGGAGTTTTTAGCCAAAATGTTACAGGTACAAACCATAAAACAACTAAATTAGAAAGAATTTGTAATTTTGATCACAACCATCCATCAGTTTTCTATTGCTTCTGTTTGCAAACAGAATAACAAGCTGATAGGCTTTTTAACAAATACTTTTTCACTCCTACTTGAGTAATTTCTTGGACTTTTATACTTTTACTTAAGTAAAAATACATTAAAGCAGTTCTACTCCTACTTGAGTCGGTACTCTACCCTCCACTGTTAATGATTACGGTAATCAATTACTAAATTAGTTGACGATCATTTCAATAATCGATCAAAGCGACCGCCCTCCGGCTGAGACTCACCATTGATCCGCAGAGCCGACTGGAACTGGTATTCCTCAAACAGGATCTCGTTCATGGACTCCTGGATGGAGGAGAAGTTGAAGTATGGCTCTGTGATGATGATGCTCGTGTCTGGAAACTCCACCTGCTCAGGGAGAAAACACTCTCAGCTACAGCTTCTAAAAAACAGAAATCATTCAGCGGTTTTCTCTGTGTGGGTAAAAACAAAGCAGCATAAACAAACCTTAAACATCTCCTTTCCAAACAGGTGATCCCACACTTTCCTCTGGACATCCCAGTTGACCAAGTAACCCTGCAGACTCAGAGAACATTTTACCTCAATTTTGTTATTTCTTTATCAGTGGTGCCAGATATTTTCAGATTTATGCTCACCTTCTGAAAGGGCAGGATGTAAAAGAGACCTGAGGGATCTTTGATCTCATCCAGCTGGTTGGCTGTGAAAGTTTTTAATCTGGACGTCTTTGAGCGAAACTGACAGTTTGGGATTACGCTGAGAGGAGAGGAAAGAAGTCAGGATTATAACTGCTACATAAAACAAACATCCTTTTTATTACTTAGATATCTGATGAATCAAAGATCACATGTGGGGTTCATCAGGGCTACATTCTTGAGTTACTTTTATTCAATATGTAAAGTTCAGGTAATGAAGTAGAATGTCATCTCTCACCATACTTATGTTGATGATTGACATCTTTTTATATCTGGGTCACCACGTGACCACAAATGTTCCTCCAGATTCATTCTTAATTCAGTTTTAATTCAATTCCATTTATTTAGGAAGCACCAATTGACAACAAATGTACTTAACAGAAAAATAATTTCAATTTAATTGATCCTAGCTAACAAATGGGACAGCATTCTCTTGTTAGTTGAGTTTAGGTCTGGGCTTTGACTAGGCCCTTCTCACGCACGATCCGTTCCATTGTAGCTCTGAATGGATGTTCAGGGCTGTTCTCTAAATAACTGAATCAAACTAACTTAAATTTGTTTTCATTTTCACTCATTTACCCAAGGCTAAAATTACGATTCGGACATTCCCAGAAGTAGTTGAACTTAACGTTTCAACTACTTAACATTTGATTAATGATTATTGTACATAATAAGGAATTTTGATCAGTTTAAAAACATCGTAAAGCGCTGGGCAGACACGTTTATTCAATAACGGAGTGTAATAATAATGCATTTTATACCACCATATTCTCTTATTACAGGTTACACTCGCCCATAGGGAATGTGTTTGTTTGTAGCCGTGTGCTCACCTGACTTTGTCCTGACTGTAACCGATCTTCGCCCAGTAAGCTCCGTTATCCAGAACCAGCGTAGCCATCCCGGAGCCTTTGATTCAATAAATCGTCGCTTTATTTGTATTTATCCCCTAATTTACTAACAGCAACGCATTTTGGGATTTCCGCTAAAAAACAACTCCGGAAGGAAACACGACTCTCCGTTGGTTCCGCGTCTCTATTTTTCTGCAGCATGATCTTTTTTTCCCACCGGAGGCGCAAATGGTTGAGGCACTTGATTCATTGCCTAAGTTACTTTAATAAATGTTACTTAGGCTTTATTTGTTTATGTTTTTTTTTTACCTTGTTTGAATATGATTGACCAAGGAGGACAAGTTGTTCTGTGTTGCCCCGAAATTCCATCTCAGGGCAACACAGAACCATGAGCACACCTAATGGTCTACACCTGTTTATATCTAAATTCAGAGCGATAGCTGTGGCGTAAACCATGAAATACTATCTACATGATAACTTTTGGGAGGCATGACAGAAAAAAAATCCCCAAAGTTTTATCCTAGAGTCGCAAGCATAACCATGTGACGTTTGCTCTGCTCTGCTGGTACTTTAACTAGAAAGTGCTTTAATTGGGAAAGACTCATGTCTTCCTTAGACCTGGTATTAACTTGCATTCTGACTGATCTAATTATAAGAAAATCACCATAACAATTAAATTCCACAGGTCTGCTGATGTTTCTGTAACACTGCAGAAACTTTAATTCAATAATTATTATTATTGCAACATCAGCTTGGCCATCAGTAATCAGAGTTGGATTTTTATGCTATTAGCTTAATGGCTGCTTTTAAGTACAGGAGAGGATCTGTGATGCTTTGGGCCCACGTCATATCATGAAATCTTTGATATATCAGGACATGTTAAACAGTTACATAAAAATCTGGTGGAGTCAGGTGGGTTGGAACTTTTTATTAAACTAATTTTTTGTTGAACACTTCAAAAAAACTTGCAGGATGTAAAAGAAGGTACTTAATTTACATCACCTCCTTTAAATAGTTTTTCTCCTCTTATGTACAGTATATTTACATGACCTTTCTCACTTAGCGGAGGTGATGGTAAGCTGGTTACACAGACAAAAAGATGTAAGCAGAAACTAAATCTCAAGTTGTACTTAATGCAGAAAATAGCTTGTACTACCTGTAAACTTTAAGTTACATAGAACAAAATGTTATTATGCTATTGTTGCTAATGTTCTAGTAACAGATGTCTAATAAAATGAAATGAGAAAGAAATTAAGAAAAGATAATTGGATGGAATATGGATATAAACTGGTGTTCTTCACTCAGACTAATTAATACATGTTTAAATGGTTTTATCACATTATTTAAAATAAAACAAACTAAAAAGAAAGATGTTTTAAAAAAATATTATTTACAAAAAATCCAAACCAAAACAAATGAAGTAGCTCAGATGGACGAGGTTCATTATGAAGTTTGCTTTTACAGAAAAACTATATCTGTGGCAGTCAGTGATTAAAATCATCAATAAAACCTAAAAAAAAAAACTAAAACTGATGAGAATATTTTCTGGTCAGATCAGAAAGTGGAACAGTTCAGTTCAGAGAAAAAAAAGAAAGTGGTAAAATCTCTTCATACTCCGACTTTTAGCAGAACATCTGTTGTTGAACATCCGAAGGTTCTCGATCGATTAAAACCGTCTGCTCGTTGCCATGGCGACGCCGTCAGTGGGAGGAGCTGCGGTCGTTGGCGATGTCCTGAAGACGGCGCAGCAGGGTGGTGTGGCTGTCGGGACAAACCCGTTTCGGGGACGCCTCCTCCTCCATGGGGATGCTGCGCTTCCTGCTGGGAGTCTCTCCAGTCCGGATCATGCTGTTGATTTCCTGGAGGCGCTGCGAAGAACGGACACAAATGAGACGGAGACAGCGGAATATTTACTGTATTTCACCGACCGGTACGGTTGTAAATCGACGAAAAAAGCCGATGTGCGGGAGACTTTTTTTTTTTTTTTTTTTTTGCCTTAATGTGACCGGTATCTCTCTTTTTTTTTTTTTTTTTATAACAGAACAAAACAAATTGTATTTTTTTGGAATGCGACCCAGGCTACTTTGGATATGTGGTTCTAAATCCGACCTGAATCAAAACGGTCAGGTCGCATTCAACCAATCTGAACGTCATTGATACTAGACAAACATCACTGTTCTCCGTCCTGATACGAGCAAGTGGGAAGAAAAAACAACAACCATGGTGGACCAAGAAGAGGACTAAGTTGTTAATGTGCTGGTTCCGGTCGGACAACTACTTCAAAATCGTAAGATATGCTCCGGCGTTAGCTTCCATGTTTACTTCCGCTGAGCATCTTCTTCTTTTTTATGGCAGTGGGCAAAACACTGATCACGCTGGCTGCGTGACCCCATAGCGCCCTCTACTGCGCATGCGGGACACTTTCAGGTCGTTTCACAGAAGATCACATACGTGTCGCATGTAGCTGGAAGTATGGAAGCCCGTACCCGCCACTCTGATGGAATATTTTTTTTTTATTAAACTATAACAATGAGATCTATTGCCCATCAGTTAAAATGACAGAAAATAAAAACGTCTGGCGCAACCTCTGGATGGAGAACTTGTGAGTGGTGACTCCGTGGTGGAGTCTGTGAAGTCTTACGTTGGGGGGGCTGGTGCAGATGTAGTAGGAAATGCGGTCCCGGTGGGTTGGCGAGGGGGAGGAGCCTGTCCTGTGAGGCGAGATGTAAATGGAGTGTTTGCTGGACAGGAGCATCCGACGAGGGGAGCCTGTCCTCAGGGTGGGGTACGGACACAGAGGGGGGGTCTCCACCTGCAGACAAGATGAACAGAACAGCACAGGTAAGACACAAGCCAGGTGGGATCAAACGGATGCTACCTGTGGTTGACTTTTTTCCTGTGCAGCTAGCTTAATTTACTGTTTTCTGGTGCTAGCAATGGTTACCTCCAATGACAGGCTGGGCGATGTGGCTTAACATAAATACAGTGTAGGTCTGATAGCAAAAGGTGCTTAAAAATAAGTTTTCATATTTGTTAAAACTGTCACCATGTCGTGGCCGTTGTATATGAGATAGGTGACCAAAAACAACCAATCAGAGCCAGGAGGAGGGCCTTAATTTTGTCAATCACCCTTGTGAACGTGCTGATAAATGCACTAATAGCAGAGAAACAAGAAATAAAGTCTCTCTTTTCCTTCAAAAAAACTGAAACTCACATTTAGGCACCAATTTTTCCATTTTAACATTAAAACCTCAGCATTTTCAAAACAAAGGGTTCTGAAAACTGAAAATGTTAGCTAATTCTTCATGGTTTCATTGATTACTACAGATAAACCAATGAGGAAACACGTACCCCAGAAGATGGAGAGCTCGGCGAGTATCTCAGAGCAAAGCTTCTCATGTGTTTGATGTAGACGTTGTTGTAGAAGAGGATCAGATCTCCTCGTTCGTCCTCACCCACAGAGGAGGGGAAGTTTCTGTCGGAGGCGCTGGTCGGAGTGGAGGCAGCGCTGTCGGGCTGCGGGGCCGACAAGGTGCTGCTGGAGCGGATAGGAATTGGGCTGATGTCGCCACCTGCTGGTGGAGCATCAGAGGGACACTAAGTTAAGAGAAATTCAAATTTAAAAAGACAGTTTCATAGTTTTTTCCCCTTGATCAAAGTTGCAACATTTGTTAGATTTTCAGCTGTAACGGTTCTCTTTCACACTGCACTGTGTCAAACAATTCAAACCTTTGAAAAACCTGTTCCCTTCCTCACCTGTAGGGGCGCTACACCAAGAACCACTGAAGGAAATGACATAAAAACCTCTGAAGAAGACACTGAAAGCTACTTCCTTCATCAAAAAATGTAACCAATAATGGAATGGTGTCAGATTTTAGCGATTGTTGGATTTCTCTTTTGTCTTTGATAAAAGCCTTTTCTCCTGACAGTGTTTTATTTACCCAGAATCCCCTGCGCTGTAGTCTACTTCCTGCTTTTGGAGAGGTCTCCGATCCTCTTGGCGTTCACACATGCATTCAAACTGCAACAGACTTCACTTCAACCAAACCGAGACCGAGGATTTTAGGCGGACCAGAGTTAACTTTTTTAGTCTACATCAGATTTTGATTAGGAGTTCAATTAAAGCGCACTGAACAAGGCTGGTGTGAATGCATCTTTAAAAACATGCTGGTCTGTTTCCCACCTGGATCCTGGCTGCTATCGGCCGCTGCGCTCTGCTTGTCGGCGTCACCGCTAACAGAGGCTTGCCTTTTCCTGCCTGAAATCAACACGCTCCTGTACACCTGGAAAACCACATAGGAGTCAAACTGTGCAGAAGCAGATTGTTGTGGACATGAACTGAAGCGTAATATGGAATCCTGACTCAAAGCGTGGGATCTTACGTTACTGCTGGCCTGAGGCTGAGTGCGGTAACACTTCATGATGTTCTGGAAGGACCGGTCTTCTTTGGTCACCTGATAGAAACAAATTGTTACTTCATGTTTGTCCACAAGATCACATTAAGACTTTTGTAAAAGACGTTTAGTTAAAAATCTCAACTAGAAATAATATTAGATATTACAGTTTCCAAATGAGGAAACAGTCGCTAACTCCTGGATTCTGGCTGTTAGGTATACTCAGATATACATTTCAAAAATACTTGGTCAGATTTTGTGTTTTTGAAAGAGTGGGAAAGTGGTTTGCTGCCATTCAGAAACCACATGTTGCATTTTTGAGGGTTGTGCAGGAGGCTCTACTGCTGCTTTTCAAAGATGTTCAGTTGTATAATTGCGCATCTATTAGCAGCCGTTTTCTCGTGCGAGTGTAAACGTTGAGTTTACACTCATTCTGCACTGACTAGACAGAAATTATCTCATTATCTAGGGATGATTTTGTGTAGCCTATAGATGCATCCTGACCTGTTCAAGGAACCGCCTTCAAAACTTTCATTTGTGTGTGTGAACTGTAATCGCACACCTTAGCCATGACGTAAACAGCACACATGAGCAGCTGGTCCAAGTGACGGTCCTTCATCATGTCGGTGCAGTGAACCACTGAATATTCGAAACACGTCCAGATCCTCCTCCTCAGCTCCGATGAGATGTCCAGTTTGGCACAGAGGTCCCTGAGACGAACGCTGGCCATGTGATACACCTGAGACAGGACAGTAAATAAGAAAACCAACATACATCTTTTCCAAAAGATATATGAGTTTGTTTTCAGTCAATAATTTTATAATATTGATTAAAAAGATTAGTTCCACTGGCAGATTATTTCATTTATCCATCCATTTTCTAATCACCCTTTGTCCCTAATGGGGTCGGGAGGGTTGCTGGTTCCTCCCCAGCTAACGTTCCGGGTGAGAGGCGGGGGTCACCCTGGACAGGTCGCCAGTCTGTCGCAGGGCAACACAGAAAACACACAGGACACACAACCATTCACACACACACTCACACCTAGGGAGAATTTAGAGACCAATTAACCTGACAGTCATGTTTTTGGACTGTGGGAGGAAGCCGGAGAACCCGGAGAGAACCCACCATGCACAGGGAGAACGTGCAAACTCCATGCAGAAAGACCCCGGGCCGGGAATCGAACCCAGGACCTTCTTGCTGCCAGGCAACAGCTCTACCAACTACGCCACTGTGCAGCCCAAAATGTTAAAATATTTTATTTATAACATAGGAAAAATGTCTTGTTAAACATTAAAAAATCTGCCATCAGAACCAGTAATTTCTCATCAATATCAAGGAATTATTGATTTAAAAACAAAAGCTCCTATAGCTTGCTGAAAATTTACTTACGCTAGTTTTGTCTCATTTGAAATGTATAAGATATTTGCACTAGAAACCAGTCAGTAATCAGTGAGGGTGTGCAGAAAGAGGTGAGTTACCTTCCTGAAGAACAGAGACAGAGAGCCTTTCCTCAGCGAGCTGCTAGCTGCTTTAGCGGCCGGTTTGGTGACGGGTGACTGGATGGTGAGGGTGCCAGTCAGAGTCTGAGCTGAGAGTGGCTGCAGTGTGGCTCCACCCATCTGCACAGGGATCAAAGTGATGCTTCCGCTCTCATTGGCTATACCTGCAAAAAGTTCAAAGGTCAATCAAGCAAGCAAGTTTATTTGTATGGCATATTTCAGCAGTTCAAAGTGCTTTACACCATAAAAACACAAAAATACAGTCACAGAACACAAAGTCAATAATTTAAACATTACATTAAGTCAAGTGCCGTTGTTAAATTTTTCAGAAGACCTGAGAGGTTCTGGAAGGTTGCTATGACAACAGTAAATCTTTAATGTGTTGTAGTGCTGATCCGTTCAGTGATTTATAAACTAACAACAGTATTTTAAAGTCTATCCTCTGAGCTACAGGGAGCCAATGAAGGACTTTAGGACTGGATGATGTGCTCTACCCTCCTGGTTTTAGTCAGAACACCAGCAGCAGCATTCTGGATCTTTTTGATTTTTTTAGGCAGACCTATGAAGATACTGTTCCAGTAATTATTGCGACTAAAGATAAACTCATGGATGAGTTTCTCTAGATCTTGTTGAGACATTAGTCCGCTAACCCTGGAAATGTTCTTCAGGTGATAGAAGGCAGACTTTGTAACTGTCTCTATGTGGCTCTGAACGTTCAGGCCAGAGTCCAGATTTCTCCCCTGTCGGGTAAAATTCTGCTCTGAGTCTCTCACCCTGTAAAGGAATGGTCATGGTCTGGCCGTTGGTGGTGACGGTGAACACCGTCTGTCCAGCTGGGATGGTGGCGACGATGCTGGACGGACCCGTCTTTGGGATGGGGGTCTGTGGAGGGCTGGTGAGAGCGCTGGAGCCGGTGACGCTGGGCTCGCCTTCCACCGGGTCAACAAACAGACGCCGACGAAACCCACCAGTGGGGGGGGAGCTGTACCTGTCCTGCAGGCTGGTGGGGGACGGAGACACACCTGTAGCAGCAGAGATAAATAATAATTAGTTAAAGTTACATGAGTAACTTTTTTTGAAGAAAAATTACTTTTAGGAGTATTTTTACTGCGCTGAACTTTTTACTTTTACTGCAGTAATTTTATTATGAAGCATCTCTACTCCTACTTGAGTAAAATTTCTGGATTTTCTACAAACTGAATGAAGAACAAACATGTTTTAACCAAAAATTCAGACACATACCTCCAGTTTTGTAAGTTTGATCAATTTTATTCTGAAAGAAACTGATTTGGAAATTTTCTCTTTTGCCTGTTTTTGTTATTTTTTGTTACTTATGAATTATTGTCAGGCGGAAAGTGTCACCTTTGACGATGCTGTTGGTTCTCAGATCAGGTCCGGACTTGACGGGCGTGAGGGGAATGCTCCCGTTGTTGGTTTCCTCGTTTTGCTCCAGATACTGAGGAGGCATCACCTGAAACGTTGATTAATGGTTAATTTGGAAGAATTGTGTCTGTGCGGTTTTTATCAGTTTTTGTTCTGTCGCCTGCCGACCTCCTGACATGAAGGCACTTTGGCTGAATGGAGGCTCTGCCACAGTGGGGAGTCGCTGGTCCAAGCCAGACTCTCCAAAACCTGCTCTTCCACCTGGTTCAGGTGCTTCACCACCTCCCGAAACAGACCCTGCTCTGAGCGCACCAGCACCTCGATCACCTGCAAATGCACACAGATAGGTTTAATTAGAGAAATATAAGTATTTTCTTTATATCTGCACTTCAGCATGTTGGTTTGTTTTTGATTAAGCTTAACCAAACTCACAACACAACTCCTTTTTAATAGGTAGAAAATGTTTTTCAATTTAAAGGTTTTACCAAAACCAAACTAACCAAGAATATGTACATATTTTGAGTAAAATGCTATAATATCTTAAGACAAATAAGTTAAATAAACCAATGGCATGCTAAGATGTGGGAGTGTGGAATAAGTTAAGTCAAGAAAAAAACCTATTTATTTAAAATAGGCCAAATGCTTTAGTTAGGTAATGCTAGCATAAGCTAAACTTAGTTTTAACAAGGGGAAGTTTAAAAAAAAACATTCAGGTTTTGTCTAGGTTACATTAATGAGTTAAAGTCAGACTTTAGCTAAAGCTTGACATGATAAAATGAGCTCAAGATTTATCTTGGTTCTGCAAATATAAGCTAAAGTTTGATTTTAGCCAGATTCAGATAATTGGTTTGTTATTTTTAAATGAGCTAGGGTTAGCATCAGTTACCTTGTATAACATAATCTAAATTTAACATAATCTTATTATGCTCATATTGCTAACCTATTAGTTTTTATCATTTGTCCGTATTTTTTTTACCAGTTGTTCTTCATCTGTTTTAGACGCTGGTACCTTGTAGAAATGATAAGCAGGAAGTTGGAAGATGTTGATCACATTGGGGAAATCTCCTGGAGGCCTGTAGGAGAAAGTGACGATCTCCAGGCAGCAGGCCAGCAGAGAGCGGTGAAAGATGTCCTGCTCCAGAATACACTGCCACACAAAATAAAGGCAGTTAACTCCAGTCATTAAGGCACTTATCCTCTTTCCTGTTAAAACTAGAATTAAACAAGAAGAAACAACTGAATATTCATAATTTATTTACATCTGGCTTCCAATGATCAGATGCAACTACATGAAAAATGAGGGGTAAAATAGCAAATGTCCAAAAACCCCTAAAATTCAATAGGAAAGTCAGTGGATCAAGAAACCTGCATCAGTTTATTCACTGATACCTTCAGTGAATAAACTATTCACTGATACTATCCAGTTAAAATAAATCCTGGTCAGGTTTCAAGGTTTTTTGCCTGGTTAAGATTTTATATTTGCATCCCCTCTTCAAAATATGCACTCCCTCCTGGTTCTTAAATAAATATTGAATATTTTCTGGCAATTGTCTTTTGCTTGCCTTATGCATAACACCTGCTGTCAATTTTGCTGAAATTTGCAATAAAATTGGCATAAAAAAGT
This sequence comes from Gambusia affinis, assembly GCF_019740435.1. Taxonomy (NCBI): domain Eukaryota; kingdom Metazoa; phylum Chordata; class Actinopteri; order Cyprinodontiformes; family Poeciliidae; genus Gambusia; species Gambusia affinis. The sequence continues at coordinate 4,459,884 of NC_057875.1, forward strand.
GTAGTAATTTGTTAAAATTGGGTGCACTTCTGCAAACACAAAATTGTGAAAAACTAGGGGACTAACTGATGTAATTTGGCAGTATGCAGATAAAAACTGCTTTGATTTAATTCATAAAACAATATGTGAGCAGACATTTGTTATCTTAAGGGTTCTATTTATGCGTTTCTCTGGATTCTTGAACTTGGAGCAACGATCCGGTTAGCGCCTCACTCACAGACAGGTCAGCGTCTCCCAGGATCATCTTCTCTCGCTCTATGATGGACTCCAGGATCCTGTAGTAGAGCGCCTCCGCCAGGTGGAAGTACTTCACTGCCAACTCTGTCAGGAGAAACTTTATTAACACAAACAGGTAGAACGAGTGAGCGAGGCGCTGGCTGGTGAGGATTTATGTTTCCACCTTTCTCCATCACTTTGGTTTCAGCGCCGCTGTCTTCATAATGCTGCGAGTAAACGTCAAACATTTCCTTCAGGCGCTGACTGATGACATCACTGGGGTCTCTGGCGCAGCCTCTGGGGGTCAAAGTGCATGAAAAACATCGAGATTCAAACCTTTGACAGTCCCGGGGTTGGGCTAAGACTTTAGTTTTTTGAAATTGTGAACATAAAGTCATAATATTATCAGAATAATACCACAAAGAAAGTGACAAAATTATGATAAAAGAATTTTGTTTAATTGAGGTAAAAGCTTCGATAGAGTTTTTAAGATCTGATGTAACCAGCTGGATTTAAACAAGTTGTTTAAACAATTATTTTAAAGTCCTGCTTCTGATAATGGTGTTAATTTGATGCTTATTTGTCAAAATGACACCAAAGTATAACTTCCTCATTTAAATAAAAAAAAATCTTTTTTATGTAGGAGGTTTCATGAAATTATTACTTCATTCTCCTAACATAACAACTTTATTGTGGTAACATTATTAATTTATTCTATGTATTATAGTGACTAATTTCTTGTGTTATTACGACTTTATTCTGGCATTGTTACAACGTCTCGTATCATTATTTTATTGTTGCATTATCACAACTTTGTGGTAAGAGTCTTTTATTGTGCTATTACAACTTTATTCTCCTAATAATATGGCTATTCACGTATTATTATAATTTTTATGTAGTTACTACTTTTCCAACCTTACTGCAACTTTACAGTCGCACACATTTTCTCACATCTTTATTCTTCTATTATTGCAAAATTTTTATCTTAATATTGACTGTTCTAATATTATTACAACTTTATTATGTTATTAAGATTTTCTCTATATTACTACTTTTTTCTCATATTTTTATGATTTTATCACTTTATTGTGGTACAATTTTACGATTATTCTCGATTATTCTCTTATGACCTTTTTCTCGTATTATTACTACTTTATTCTCGTATTTTGTGACTTTATTCTCAGATAATTTCAAATTTATTCTTGTAATATTATGACTTTATTCCTGTCATTTAAAATGTTTTTTTTCTTAGCCAGTCCCTAATTCTTAGAAATGGGATCCACAGAAAGCGGCGCAGACATGAACGTCGATAAACCTCAATAATTTGAAGCAAAGCTGAAAAGAATATCGAGTTCAAATTCTCCCTAGTCTGATTTACTAAAAGTGGTTTAACAGCCTCGCAGCGTCTCCTGCTGTCACATCGTCGTTGCACAGGAAGCGTTGGGGCGCGTTACCTCAGCGTCTCGGTCAGCTTGGCGCTCGGCCCGTGTTTGGTCCCTGACAGCAGCGTGTGAAGACGGCCCACGCTCTTCATGGCGTACGAGAGCGGAGACGACAGTCGGACCTCCTGGATGTACTTCCTCCCCGTCAGCGGAGTGGAGACCTTCAGAGCCGCGGCCTGGAGCGAGCGGAGAGATTCATTTACAAGACAAGAGCAGAGGAGACAGGATGAGCAGGAGGGAGTCTTACAGTCAGGTTAGTGCTCAGCCTGTAGGTGGCGCTGTCCTGGCTCTCCATCCCGTCACAGAGGCAAGGCCCGGGCGTCCCGATGTTCTCATTCGCCCCCTCTCCAGTGAAGATCCTCTCATCCAGACTGCCGGTAGCCAGAACGTGTTCCTCATAGAGCCGGCTGAGCGACAGTCTGAGGAGGGGGGACATGTTTTATCTTCTATCGTTTTCTTTTCAAACAAATTCTGTAAAATTTAACGCTTTCAATGTTGACTTGTTAATATTACATAATGTAGATTAATTGACCAACATCTTTTGACCTAAAAGCTTTTCTACGGTGAGGGATTACCTACAGCAGCACGTTATGGGAGCAACGGCCAACAAAAGTTTGGACATTTTCAACTTTCCTGTGTCGCGTCGCATGTGCACATCAACGTGCTTGAGCTCAAAGTTTTACACACTCGTATTATGGCGGTGGCTCGGCCGGATGAGGACAAGCGACTGTCGCCTCAGTCAGATCCACAGGAAATGACTGGAGAGCTTCTAAACTAAAACAAAATGGCTGCCTTTAAACCTTCCTGAATATAAAAACCTGGAAGACTGGGAATCTTCAGACATGTTTGGCTTTAGACAAAAAACATTTATTTGAAAATTTGCACTCTGTGGCGGTCTTTCATAGGGGCAGTTGCCCAGGGCAACATTGGAAGGGGGCGACGCACACAAGAACAAAAAATAAAAAAAAATTTAACTGTCAGTTGTCCCTTGAACAACTTGGCTACTGTGTAGTGAAGTCAGTTTCAGTTAGTTCCTGTTGAATACTGGGAGACTAGATTTCCAACATTCTGCTGCAAAAAAAGAAATAAATAATTGTTTCAATTTTAGTTGGTTGGAGAGCAACAAAAGGAGTGATTAATCTGATTATATTTTTAATCAATTAACAGCACTGGAATAAAATTACATGTCAACTGGAATGACTTTTTATCTTCTTGTGTTTTTTACTTTTTATTGTCTGTTTGAAATGAATAGAATCAAGGTATTTAGTGCACACTGTGACTTCTGCATGAGGCAACTCACAAACTGTCTCCAAAGTTCATAGGATCCAGAAAACCAGTCAGACTGTCTTCCTTTCCTCTGAGAATCTGCAGAGAAAAAGAAGAAATCTGAGTTTCAGAGTCAGATAAATACACAAGAAACAAGAACATTTGGTTTGATTTAACATCAGATAGTGAAAAAACACAAAATTTATCTGTCTTTTTATTATCTTTAAATATCTAGTTTCAACCGTTATTAACTTTTCCAAATTTAGGCTTTTAATTAAACATTAGATTTTCCTTTAGTACTTTATACAAAAATCTAATATTTTTCAGGGGATTTCAAGCACCTCGTTGATAAAATATTTGGATGTCAGTTTAGTTTTTCCAGATATGGCAGTTTTTCCTTTCAGGACGTTTTCCATGGATGACGCTCAGTGGATCTGATTCCCAAACGAAGCTCACAGAGCAAACAAAGTCTCATTAAACCTTTCCACAGGTAAAACAGAACTGGGACTGACCCGCTTGTGGAAGAGCCTCCGGATGAACGGTTTCCAGAAATGCTCTTTGACTCCTTTGGCCTCCAGCACCAGGCCGTCATGCAGCTCACACAGCTGCTGGATGAAGCAGAACGGGCCTGCAGACGGCCTGTAGTCCTTGTTGTTGAAGTCTTCTGGGAGACCTGAAGGACGCAGGAGACACAGGCAGCTCAGAGGAGATCTAAACAACCAGCACACCATGACATTTCAGACGGTCTGGATCGCCTCCGAATGGCCTCTGTTTGTTAACCACCTGCACTGTAAAAATACAAAAGTATTTTAGGTCTAGTCTCTACTGCAAACATCTTATTACATTTGAAATAAGGCAAAACTAACTTACAAGAAACTTTTCAGCAAGATATAGGAGCTTGTTTTAAGTCAATAATTCATTAATATTGATTAAAAAGTTCTAGCTTTCAGACATGTTTCCCATGTTATAAATGAAATCAAATTCTTCAAAGAGTTATTTTGTCTGATTTCATAAATGTGGGGATTGGGCTGCTTGACCTCTGATGACCTCAGAAAGCATTTTTTTTTTTTTATTAATAGTGGCACAAACAAAAGATTTTGCTGCACAAATTTAGCACAAACACTTGGCACCAATTTTAAAGAATGTATTAATTCAAGTTTAAAGGTCAAAAGGTCACCCTGTGCTCCCACTTTACCCAAATCAAACAAAGTTGGTGTCAAATGTTTGTGCAGCAACATTTTTTTTTTGTTTGTGCTGCTATTATTTTAAACATTTTAATAAAAATGTTTCCAGAGGTCATTAAAGGTCAACCACCCTCCCAACACATTTACCAAATTAAACAAAATTGGTGTCAATCAACTATACTCCGTTTGTGCAGCATAAATTACTGAAAAATATGACTGAAAATTAATTTGTTTGATTTTGTAAGTCTGGGGAAACTAGATTTAAAATTAGTTGGTAAGATTTTGGGTTTTTGCAGTGTAACTGAACTCTCATTCATCCAGGAAGAAAATACTCTAAAACCCCAGTGTTGGGTCGACACCTTGGGGTCACAAAGACGATATTTACTCTAATTTCTTTAGTTGAATCTCAAAAAAATCTGAAAAATAACACAGTTTGAGAGCTAATTAATGTTACAGCTCATAAAACACTTTAAAATGTTTGTTTGGGATTATTGAACAGTCCAAGGAAAACCGCTGCCCATCGGTCAGCGTGTCAGACTGACTGACTTATTTTTCTGTTTTTGCTGCAAAGGGTGGAGCTGTTTCCACGCTTTGGTTCAGGCGTACAATAAACTCTGAGTTCAGAGTCGGAGGGTCTGCAGGAAACACAGGAGTCAACAGGAAGTGAGGGCAAAGCTGATAGACAACGCTGCAGGATTTCGGCTGGAATCCTTTCACTTTTGATTTATTTAGGTGTTGAACTGAACCCGAGCCGATAAGCAGACTTCCTTCACCGAAACACAAATTTAAGTTTATGAGCCGTTAAAGTCATATTTCACAACTCGGAGAGAAAACCATTCAGAACTCTGAGAGCAGGGATGGTTTTTTTAGTCTTAAAATGATGAAATACTCAAATATTCACAGTTAGTTAATAACATGAATCAGCAAAATGTTTGGTGATATTTTCCAGATACATTTCACAGGACAGGAGTTGATGGCTGCATTTCCATTGACCTTATAAATGAGCAAACTGGAATTACAAAAATAAATTCACCTAACAGAAATACGCCAATTTTGAAAAACCTTGTTCTTTGATAAAAGGTTTTTGTGCAACGATGAGCTGGTATTTCAAGGATATAGAAATTATACTGATAAACACACAATCCTATTTTTTTGCGTAGTTTCTAGCACAAATATCTTACTACACTTGAATTAAGACAAAACTAATCTAAAAGTAACTTATCAGCAAGATACAGAAGCTTGTTTTAAGTAAATTATTCCCTAATATTGATGAAAATGTTCTAGATTATTTCACTAACAACATAGGGATGATCTGCCAGTGTAACTGGTAATTTTTCCATTAATATTAATGCATTTTTTACTTAAAACAAGCATCTGTATCATTCTGAAAAGTTTTGTCTTATTTCAAATGCAATAAGATAAATGCACTAGACAAGAGACAAAAAATACTTGGTAAAATGTGATGTTTTTGTAGTGTAGTGCATTTATTTATTTATTTATTTGTTTGCAAAAAAAAACAATGTTTCCATTGTTGTTTTGCAAATAAATAAATTTTGTATTTTCACATAATCAACATCCAGATGTTGCTATTGGCAAAAAGAACAGCCATTTTTTAATGGTGTATTCATGTGTGATTTTAATTGATTATTTTATTCATTTTTAAAAAATCAGACCAAAAAGTCACTAAACATAGTAATAGTGGATAAAATGGCAACAGTGTTTCTGCCATCTTATCTTATTCATCCCAGTTTAACCTCCTCTGTTCAGCCCCATGTTTGGCCACGCCCCTAAGTATCTTGGCTCCACCCACTCTAGGAGAATTTTTCAATACAGCATGACAGTCCTCTTACAAAATATAAAATTTTTTATTTTTTTCCCTAGGATATATTTATTGAATTGGTTGAAATTAATTTTGATGTTCTTCTGCACAGCATCAGTAAAAAGCATCTTGATCCTCATCCTGATTCTCATCCTGATTCTCATCCTGATTCTCATTCTGATCCTCATCCTGATTCTCATCCTGATTCTCATTCTGATTCTCATTCTGATTCTCATCCTGATTCTCATTCTGATCCTCATCCTGATTCTCATCCTGATTCTCATTCTGATTCTCATTCTGATCCTCATCCTGATTCTCATTCTGATTCTCATCCTGATTCTCATCCTGATTCTCATTCTGATTCTCATTCTGATTCTCATCCTGATTCTCATCCTGATTCTCATCCTGATTCTCATTCTGATTCTCATTCTGATTCTCATTCTGATTCTCATCCTGATTCTCATTCTGATTCTCATTCTGATTCTCATCCTGATTCTCATCCTGATTCTCATCCTGATTCTCATTCTGATTCTCATCCTGATTCTCATCCTGATTCTCATCCTGATTCTCATTCTGATTCTCATTCTGATTCTCATCTTGATCCTCATCCTGATTCTCATTCTGATTCTCATCTTGATCCTCATCCTGATTCTCATCCTGATTCTCATCCTGATTCTCATTCTGATCCTCATCCTGATCCTCATCCTGATTCTCATTCTGATTCTCATTCTGATCCTCATCCTGATTCTCATCCTGATTCTCATCCTGATTCTCATTCTGATTCTCATCCTGATTCTCATTCTGATTCTCATTCTGATCCTCATCCTGATTCTCATCCTGATTCTCATCCTGATTCTCATTCTGATTCTCATCCTGATTCTCATCCTGATTCTCATTCTGATTCTCATCCTGATTCTCATTCTGATTCTCATCCTGATCCTCATCCTGATTCTCATTCTGATTCTCATTCTGATCCTCATCCTGATTCTCATCCTGATTCTCATCCTGATTCTCATCCTGATTCTCATTCTGATTCTCATCCTGATTCTCATCCTGATTCTCATCCTGATTCTCATCCTGATTCTCATCCTGATTCTCATTCTGATTCTCATTCTGATCCTCATCCTGATTCTCATCCTGATTCTCATCCTGATTCTCATCCTGATTCTCATTCTGATTCTCATTCTGATTCTCATCCTGATTCTCATCCTGATTCTCATCCTGATTCTCATTCTGATTCTCATTCTGATTCTCATCTTGATCCTCATCCTGATTCTCATCCTGATTCTCATTCTGATTCTCATTCTGATTCTCATCCTGATTCTCATCCTGATTCTCATCCTGATTCTCATCCTGATTCTCATCCTGATTCTCATTCTGATTCTCATTCTGATTCTCATCTTGATCCTCATCCTGATTCTCATCCTGATTCTCATCCTGATTCTCATTCTGATTCTCATTCTGATTCTCATCCTGATTCTCATCCTGATTCTCATTCTGATTCTCATTCTGATTCTCATTCTGATTCTCATCCTGATTCTCATTCTGATTCTCATTCTGATTCTCATTCTGATTCTCATTCTGATTCTCATTCTGATTCTCATCCTGATTCTCATCCTGATTCTCATCCTGATTCTCATCCTGATTCTCATTCTGATTCTCATCCTGATTCTCATCCTGATTCTCATTCTGATTCTCATTCTGATTCTCATTCTGATTCTCATCCTGATTCTCATCCTGATTCTCATTCTGATTCTCATTCTGATTCTCATTCTGATTCTCATCCTGATTCTCATCCTGATTCTCATTCTGATTCTCATTCTGATTCTCATCCTGATTCTCATCCTGATTCTCATCCTGATTCTCATTCTGATTCTCATTCTGATTCTCATCCTGATTCTCATCCTGATTCTCATCCTGATTCTCATTCTGATTCTCATTCTGATTCTCATCCTGATTCTGATTGTGGTGAAAAGTGGTATCTACCCAACCATGAATGCTGCTGTATAAGTGATGAAAAATCTTTTTTTCTTTATTATTTTTAATGAACACACGTGTATCTCAAGGTTCAGTTCTTGGAACAGTTCTTTTTAGTTCAAATGATTAATGTAATTGTCGTATTGTTGACAACACAAGTCTGAACAGCCATCATAATGTGTACTTGTACACGTTATGGTTTGAAAAGTAGCGTATGTTGGAGTTTGCTTTTGGATATGTTTATTAATTATTAGAAGATGTAAAAAATGCTCAGCTAGCAGCCAAAGATACTTTTTATCCCCTGTGCATTACCTTTAAAGTCAGGGTTGAGCAGGTCTTTCCTGGCGTTGCACAGCAGTGCGTTGGTGAGGACGAGGTCGAAGGCACACAGCAGCAGGTGGTACGAGTTCACCAGGTCGTCGCTGATCATGGGGAAGTTCCCTGAACAGGAAACAAGCAACAACACGACCGCACATGAAGGGGAAAAAAATCATGTCTGCAGGCTAAGCTGGCACGGCTGACCATCACAGAAACACGGCCAAGCCTGAATGGACACGCTCAGACTCGTCTCTGGAGGGAAACAGGAGAAGTGTGGAGGCAGTTTCCACTCCAGATTTTAGTTTCCACTTCACAACAGTAACTGCAAAGACTTAGGACTTTCTTTACCTTTAGCATGGACAAACAGCACCCAGCAGAAGTTGAAGACTTCACTCACAGTGCATGGATGGCGTCTGTTAAATAGAAATGTGAGAAAATTAAACGTAATTCTATGAAAAATTTGAAAGTCTTTACTGGAACACCTTCAGAGGGATTGGCGGAGGCAGTTTGTTTTAAAATAATCTGCATGAAAAAGTCTCAGTGTTTATTCAATGAATAACACAGATTCTTAAAAAAACTGAGATTGATACATTTAAACAAACTTTTGCAAAGATTATTCATTGTCCTTTTGGGTGTAAAAACAATCATTAAGACAAAGCAACTGTCGGGTCAATGAGTTTAATGCATCAGTTTTAAGTTGAAAAGTTAAATTCAGAGCTGAAATATAATAGGAATGAATCATAATTTGGTTTTGGGTCAATTTTAATTTAGTAGTTTTAAAAAGCAGTTGAAGAGCTTTCCTTTTAAATTTAATTTTAGTTGGATTGGATAATATTCCTTTCTATTTAACTTTCCATTATTTTTTTAATCTTTCAATTTTTTACTTTTACATTATAATTTAATGCACTGTAGTAAGGTTAAAATAAATAAAGATATCTACATTTGAATGTGCAGAATGTGCATAGAGATCATTTTAAAAAATACTTTAGAATTAAAATTAAGCTCTGATTGTGTGAAAGCTTAAAGTGGTAATAAAATGCCAATTCAGTCAAATAAAGTCCAGCTTCAAACATTCAGTTCTGTTTCTGTTGAATTATTAATAAAAGGGAAATAAATTTTACAAAAAACGTTTTACATGTCACTACCAAAACTAATAACTCACTGTCCATGAATGAGTTACACAATTTTATGTATATTTTAGTTTGAGTCACAACGGAGAGTGAGGTCAGAGGTCACAGGCTCCCACCTCTGCTTGCGGCTGCGGTGAACCCGCGGCGGCTCCTCCGACGGAGCCTTGAAGATGGACCTGAAGATGGGGACGTACTTCTTGAAGATGACGGCCGACACGGTGAAGTTGCGCTCCAACTTGTCCGTGCTCTGACGGAAATCCTGCGGCAGGTTGGCCATGTCCTGCCACTTCTTCATCTTACTGAAGAACTCGATCAGACTGGAGGAGAATAATTCATCATATACAAACAGCTGCGTTTTGATTTACTGCTCAGAAACAAAACTCACACAAACAAAACCAACCTCATTTCTGAGCAGCGGAGGATCCTGGTCAGAGAGACGTAGTTCCCCTCAGCGGTGCCTTTCCCCACCGTCGGCACTGAGGACCTGCAGGCCACGTACAGAGCGCAGGCCAACCAGTGCAGCTCGCTGCCCTGCAACCAGACAACATTTATTGATTAAATGATTATCACCAATATGAACAGAAGCTTCTGCAGCTGGGACATTTGAACAGGGATGTGACAGTGTCCACATCAGGAACTCAACTGATCCAGTTTCTGCTCAAAACTGATGTTAGAAGACGGCTTTGGGTTTTCTTGTGGTTTTTGACATCCAATTCACTTAACACAGGTTACAATACATAGTGAATGATTAAAAGAATTATAAATAAAATTTCTCAAACAAAACTAGGTGAGGGCATAGCAACAGAGGAGAGCTCTATAATTACATGAATAATCAAAATCTATAATTTCTATATGTGTTTTTTATTATTATTATTATTATTATTATTATTATTATTATTATTATTATTATTATTATTATTATTATTATTATTAGTAATACAAATTATATTCAGAGGATTTGTCACTGTTGTAAATTTCATTTTCAAAGAATATTTAACGTCATTTTATCATTGGGAATTTATCGTGATAAATCCATATCATTTTAAAAATGATGTGTTTAAAACACCCCCAAAACTGTCTGTATTGTTGGGTTTGTTAGTTTTACTAGTTTATGAACTGCTTGCTCAAAGAGAGAAACAACAAATATCACTACGTTTGAAAATATGATTAAATGCAGATAGTGTGTGCAGTTTAATGATACAAATTACACTCCTTTAATGACTGGTGTCCTAAAGAAGCATGTTACACATAGGTATGTTTTTCAGAGCATTACTTGTGCTGTGGGGCTATGATTGCTGAGTCATGCAGTCACAGCCATATAGTAACCTAAAAAAAATAAGTAACAATAAATAGTTTTTATGGTCACTTTTACCGTTTTAACAATGGCACTTCGAAATATCTTTATAAAACGTTCACTCCATATCGTCCACCCCTACACTGTGTACATGTAAATTATTTCATTGTAAATATAAGCATTATTAAGAGAAGATATATTAGTATATATAAAACGTCGAAACGTGTCGAACATATACTTCAAAGCTTTTCAAGTTTGGAAAACTCGGATTTTGGTAAACTTGTCACTGGTTTCCTGCCACTCACAATATGGCGGACTTTGTGACAGCCCCTGCAGCCCGGTGCTAGTGGTCTGCGGGTCGTAAAAATGTTCACCTGCTATGTCTGAGAATGCTTACCTCCAGAGTAAAGTTCCTGCTCATGCTCTCGTAGCTCCTCCAAGCCTCGGTACTCGCTTCTTCGTCCATGTTAAGGGCTCGGCACAGATCATCGAACCTGGTTCGGGCTTTCTGCATTAAGTCTTCTTCGTCGCTCATTTTTAAAGCTCTACGGACAAACTGAACGTCTTTCGCGCAAAGAGACAGTGCCGAGTGCGGACCGAGGCGCTGTTTGTGGAGCTGTTTGCCTTAATAAATGCGTTATTACGGAGATCCGCGGCTTCACGGTGTGGCTATTTAAATGTCCTCACACAAACAGAAGCCCAAACGCTGCCGGCGTACCCGACTGCCGCACATAGAGGGAAACGTCAAATTTGTGCGTATGTAAGTTGGAGAATAGCGTGATCAGCGTATCTCACCCCAGCCCACTAAAATTACGTAAAAAAAGCCGACTACTACTACTTCCGGTTGTTTTTGTTGTCTCTTTCGTCTGTTTTTCCGGAAGTCCCTTAAAAAAGTGTAAATTTTTTGTTCTTAAAGCAGAAAGTCATCAATTATTTGACTATTACGGCTTTATTAACGATCAAATGGAAGCGCTGGCTTCAGTTCTGATTACGGCTGAGGTTTAACGCTAAAATACCCACTTTAGTTCATAAAACTAATACACCAGAAACAGAAGGAAACTAAACATCGGTTATTTCCGTTACCCAATGTTTGACAAAACCTCTCGGATTTATTTTTAGTTACAATGTTTAGATTGACACATTTCTGGTTTCAGAGTCGTACTTTCTCTCTTTTACCCTGAAAGACAAAATAAGGTGGAAAAGAAGCACAATATGGGCTATTTTATAAGCCCAACCAGAGTTGGGTTGTGGGAGGGATCCAGCATACTAACTTAGGTTTTTAAACTAAAAAAAACTGCTGAAAGTGAACAAAAAAAATTATACCATAATTGTTCTGTTCTCCGATATGTATGTTTAATAAAGTCTTGAGGCTACACAGAAGCACGCGTGAGACATTTCCATTTTAGCCGGTACCACTTTATTATCTTCCCCACTCAACCAGTACAGCACAAAGGTTCCTATCCTCTGATAGCCTGATACTACATCCCCCTTTCTGAATGGGATATGTTATGAGGGTTTATATAAGAACATGTAGAGATGTGAACTTAAATTTCACCAGAAAGATGCATCCTTTGTGGAATACCAAAGATTAACTCAAAATCTTACTAGTACTTTTCTACAGTAGAATGTGCTAGAACTTGAACTTGTCATTCCTGTTTATTGATCTATTTTACACTAACAGTGCACAACTTAGAACTCTTTCCAGTCACAATTCAGCCTTGGAACTAAGATATATATAAATCTCAGAACATTAAAGTAATCTCTATAACATTGTATTTTATCTACTAAGAGGAAGGGGTGGACTACCCAAGTCCTCTATCTGAGTGTGGGGATTATTCTGCCCCATGCAGAAAACTCACTCAGTTCCTATGAACAAATATAATCATCCAGATAAGCCGGAGGTCTCCTACTTCTCAGTGAAACTCGACCCTCAGGTGGTGGAGTCTGATGGCTAACCTCCTGCTGGTCTTCCTCTGGATCAGGTGTGTGTGGAATCTTGAAGGTTTTCTTCAGGCAATGTCTCTTGTGGAACAGATGTTTCAGTTGCTCCAGGAGTGTGTGAAAGGTGGTAGCTATTCCGTCTCAGCATTCCTCTGGGTGTCTCAATGATATAAGATCGAGGTGATCCTGCTCCAGACAGTACTGTTCCTCTGGTTTGCAGATCTGTCACCCACACCTTCTCACCTGGATGTAGTAGTGACATGTTGCGGGCTCGGTGCCTCCGGTTGTAGTTTTGTCTTTGTTTCTGTCTATAGTTGTTTTCTGCAGTCCTCAACTTTCCCATATCAATATTCTTTGGCGTTAGCTGTGACGGAGTAACAGGAACAGTTGTCCTTATCCTCCTGCCCATGAGAAGCTCAGTCGGACTGAAACCATTCGCTAATGGAGCGGAACGGTAGGCCATAAGAGCAAGATACGGATCCCCTGCCTTCTTAAGGAGAGACTTGATAGTCCTGACAGCTCTCTCGGCCTCCCCGTTGCTCTGAGGAAAATTTGGGCTGGATGTTTCATGACTGAAACCCCATTCTTTTGCAAATCTCCTGAAGGAATCCGCAGCAAACTGTGGCCCATTATCAGAACGCAGACGCTCTGGTATACCATGACGTGCAAAGATGGATTTACAGTGTTCAATCACTCCCTCAGATGTTGTGGAAGTAAGCTTTGCAACTTCAAAAAATCTGGAGAAATAATCCACGATCACCAAATATTGTTTGTCTTTAAAGTGGAAAAGATCAGCTCCCACCATGACCCATGGTCTTTGTGGGAATTCAGTGGGCAGTAGTGGCTCCTTATGTTTAGTTCTCTCCCGACAACAAGTGTCACAGGTCTCCAACAGCTTAACGAGCTCGCTGCTCAGACCTGGCCACCACACTGAAGTTTTGGCTCTTTCTCTACATTTAGTTAGTCCCAAGTGACCCTCATGTAGCTTCGATAGGATGTCCTTTCTGAGAGAAGCTGGAATCACTATTCTGCTACCATAAAGAAGTAGGCCATTTTGAACAGTAAGTTCACCCGAAAATGGCAGATAAGTTTGGAACCCTTTCTCAATAGAGTATTTATCTGGCCAGCCTTCCACACTGAACTTTTTCAGCTGTTTGAGTATGCTGTCACTGTCCTGATGTCTTTGGATTTCCCTCAGTCGTGGTTCCGTGGCAGGTAAACATGCAACGACTGAGTCAACATACAAGTTGACCTCCGCTTCTCTCAGTCCTCCTGACTCGTAGGGTATTGGAGCTCTGGACAAAACATCGGCTGTAGCAATATTTTTGCCAGCCGCATGGGAAATGCTGTAAGAAAATCTCATTAATCGCATTCGCAGTCGCTGTATGCGAGGAGGAAGGTCGTTTAGGCTCTTCGACCCCAGCAGTGGAACTAATGGCTTATGATCGGTTTCGATGTGGAACCTCTTCCCAGTCAGAAACTCTGCAAACCTCTCACAGGCCCATGTGGAAGCGAGAGCCTCTTTCTCAATCTGAGCATACCTCTGCTCCGTGTCGCTGAGAGACCGTGATGCATATGCCACTGGCCTCCATCCTGTATCAGAATGTTTCTGGAGAAGAACTGCACCGAGTCCATACGATGATGCATCTGCTGAAACACATGTTTCTGCATTCGGGTCATACAATGCTAGTCCTGGTGGTGTTGTCAGATCTGTTTTAATAGCATCGAAAGCTTGTTGTTGTGGTGGACCCCATGACCACATGTTTGACTTTTTCAGAAGATCTCTCAAAGGTCGGGTTTTCTCTGCTAGGTGGGGGAGGAACTTCCCAAGATGGTTCACCATACCCAGGAAGCGTCTGACCTCGCTTATATTTCTTGGCTCCTCCATTGCTCTTATAGCACTCACTTTATCCGGGTCTGGACTGACTCCCGATGAATCAATGACTTGTCCCAAGAACTTTATTCTACGTTTAGAAAACTCACATTTGTCATTTAGCGTTACTTTCGCCTCTTGGAGTCGTAACAGTGCTTTCCTCAGTCTTTCATCGTGCTCCTGCTGCGTCGTCCCCCAGATGAGGACATCATCCATCTGACAAAGGACTCCATCCAGGCCCTCTAGAATCTGTGTCATGCGTTTCTGGAAGTGCTCTGGCGCTGATGAAATCCCAAAGCAGAGCCGATTGTAGCAATAGCGCCCAAAAGGTGTAATGAAGGTGGTGAGGAGGGAAGACCTCCTTGACAGTGGAATCTGCCAGAATCCAGCATTGGCATCCAGTTTGGAGAACACTTTTGCTCCTGCCAGCTGTCCGAGCGTGTGCTCCACTGATGGGAGTGGATGTTTTTCTCTCATGACATATTTATTCAGTTCTGTGAGATCAATACATATCCTCACCTTGCCCGAGCTCTTGGGAACAACCACCATAGGTGCACACCAGTCCGTTGGTTGTTCCACCTTGGTGATGACTCCTTCCTGCTGCATACGGTTGAGCTCCTCTTTAACCTTAGGCAGTAGGGGAAGGGATACCCGCCTCGGTGTTGAGAGGGAAAATGGCTGTGCATCTGGTGACAGAACAATGTTATACTCGCCCTCCATCAGTCCTAGTCCTGTGAAAAGTTTCGGAAATTCCTGCTTCACAGCATCAATCGAGTCCAACCCTATTTGATTTATCCGGGCAACCAATTTTAATGCCATTGCAGCACGTCCACTCAGCAATGATGTACATAGATCCTTCACTACATAAATGTCCTCCTCAGTGCTAACACCGTTGTTGCTGAGTGTTGCTGTAAACATGCCCTTCACTTTTAATCCAGTACCTCCTGGTCCCTGCAGGATTTTCTTTGGTTTATCTAATTTGCCAAATTGGTACTGAGAATACAGTGTTTCTGGGACAGCAGTGACATCAGCTCCCGTGTCTATTTTAAAAGCAGTCTTATGTTTGTCCACCAGTATGTCCGTCATCCATAGATTGTCTTTAGCCTCTGCAGAAAGAGATCCCAGGAAGGCAACATCATTATCTGTATCTGTGACTTCTGTTGGTAACCCAGCATTCACTTGACATATTTTTTTATTTCTACAGACCCTAGCAAAATGTCCTTTTTTTCCACAATAGTTGCAGGCTGCTTCTCTAGCAGGGCATTGCTGCATACTGTGTCCTTTCGTGTCTCCGCATCTTCTGCACTGTGCCTTTTTATCCTGTGTAGCTTTTGTGACGACATATTTGGGCGGCGCCTTCGGTTGTCTGGAGCGCACGTTCCCGCTCACGTGAACGCGGTCCAATTGCGCGCCAACAATGTCTGACTTGAAGTTAGCATGAAGCATTTCCTGTTGCTTTTTTACTAGCTCGCTCTGACGGGCCCTGTTTAACGCCTTCTCTAGCGTCAGTTCAGCGTCCATTTGTAGCTGTTCTGATAGTCTTTTATCTCTCAGACCCACGACGAATCTGTCCCGCACCATCTCATCATGCAAAGTCCCGTATCCACAGTATTCAGCCAAACAGTGTAACGCGGTGTGAAAGCCGTCAATGGACTCACCCATCTCCTGTTGGCGCTGATTGAATTTCGCCCGCTCAAATATAACATTCCGACGGGCTACGAAGTGAGCATCCAGCCGTCCCTTAACGGTCTCATACTCACTCGCTTCTTGCGGAGTTAGATGCAGGGAAACCAGTATATCTTCTGCCTCGTCCCCCATGGTATATATCAGCGTATTTACTTGGTTTTCATCCGCTTGTGTCTCCAATCCAGACGCGATACGAAACCTCTCGAAACGCTTTATCCATTTCGTCCAGTCTTCAGCTCTGAACGTAAACTTTTCTGGCGGGGCGACTTGAAACTGGTTCATGACGTTGTCGTTCGTATTTTATTCGAGCCGTCAGATCTCACTTGTTCCTCCCTCTTTTCGAAAAAGTAGTCTATACTTCTGACACCATGTTCTGTTCTCCGATATGTATGTTTAATAAAGTCTTGAGGCTACACAGAAGCACGCGTGAGACATTTCCATTTTAGCCGGTACTACTTTATTATCTTCCCCACTCAACACAGTACAGCACAAAGGTTCCTATCCTCTGATAGCCGGATACTACAATAATGACTGAACTATTAATGTCTTGGTTAAAATTAATGATTAAGCTTATAGAGGCAGTCTCGGTACACAGTTTTATACATTTTTATAATAGTAACACAAGAATTGCATTCATTCCTCATCCATTCCATATACAGAATAGATTATGGTACCTCTGGTCATCAGTTAAAATGATCTAAGATGTAATTCCCCCCGCCCCCCGCAATTTAGTCTTTAACTGTTTCTTAAAGGTGAAGATGAATTTTCATCCTTTTAAGCTCTTGTCAAGCTTTTTCCAAAAATGATGTAACCTCATCCAAACAAAACTTCGAGTCATGATTTTCAGAGATGATGTTTATTTATAGTTTTATAAGTATGCCGTGGACCACTGATTGGACCAAGTTCGGTCAGTCTATTATTAGGTTTGTTTACAATTTGGAACATCATACAGGTGTTTTGGTTTTACATTTTTATTCCTGCTAGCCAAAAGAGACCAAACTAACGAAATAGATGGACATTATACTTGAACCACGACACAGCTTTTATTATCTTCTTTTGAAGGCTTTTATGTTTTTTGAGATAACTAAGGTAAGTGTTGCACCATATTACAGGAATTAATGTGTGACTCAATGAAAGTTTTATACATTGTTAAAAATGTGGATAACAATGCTTAATTTAAAAAAACAGGCCAACATATTTAGATAATGTGAAGTAAAAAAAAAATTAAGGACTCATCTATAAGAACCACCAGGAACTTCGCAAAACATGTTCTCATTAATTCCTCATATTTACTTTTGAGATTTACATAATCAGATATTGATTATATAAACAGAATAAAATTGAATGATAAAAAATAAAATGAGTTTTGTTGACATTAAGAGATATATTGTTACAGCTGAACAAGGTATTTATTTTATGTAATTCTGCATTTACTATTTTCTGCATTTCCAAAGTATTTGTCTGTGGAAAAAAACCGGTTTGTATCAGCAGCAAAAATAACTATGAAATATTTTTTAACGAGTTTAGAAAGTCATTAATAAATTATGAGAAGTAATGGTTCCAAGATTGTTATAAAGAGAAAATTTCTTGTTGTGAGATACCTTTCTCTCTTCCTGAGTCAGAAAATAATTCTGAATCTGAGCAGATACCTTATTCTAAAAAAGATTCATAAATTTAAACTGCTTTCTGTGCCAAAACTTAAGAGACAAGTGTTTTGTAAAGTTAGGATGTATATCTGGACAGAAAATGTCTGAACGTTAAATATGAGCCTTACTGACATAATTCAGCAGGTTTTGGTTGTTTCGGTGGTATTTTCTTCTCGGTGGTGCAGAATCCAGCCTGCAGCGGGAAGGATGCTGCTCTTTAACGGTGGAGCTTCAACCAGCTGAGGCGTCTACAGCGCTGAGGCTCCCTCGCCTGCAGGGGGCGTCGCTCCATGCACAGTTGACAGCTAAAGCTTTCCAGGACGTCTGGGAGCTCCTGCTGAACTCAAAGTTTCTGTGGCACATTTTGTCTCTAACTTATTCTTTAAGTTTGATAAGTTGGATTACTTTATCATCATGTGGTGTGTGATGATTGATACCCAAGCACTGGATCCAGTTAATATGAGGCTGATGCACAGTTTTCAGGGGAACGCAGCTCATATGCAGATCTTCTCAAAGAGGCCAAATATGAAAATACACTCTCAGCACCAACAAACTGCATAATTCAAAACTGAAACTCAGCAGATTCACTTTAAGGTGACCTATTTGCTTCCTTGAACAAGTTAGGATAGATCTATGGTATATACAAAACATGTTCTTTACATTTTTTGCACAAATTCATTCTTAGAAAATGAAATTTTGCCTATTTTGAGCTCCTTTTAGAATGAGCTCTTTTAGGACCTCTTGTCACTTTAAATGCAAATAAACTGCTGCTGGCCACGCCCCCAACTCAACGTTTACATGGCACGTGAAACCAATGTGCAATTATACAACCATGTCCTTTGCCTTTGAAAAGCAAAAGTGGAGCCTCCTGCACAACCAACAAGAATCCAGCAAGTGGTTTCTGGATAAGTCAAAAAAAAAAAAAAAAAAAAAAAAAACACTTGTCTTTTCCAGGAGCTATTGTACAGCACAGACACAACTCTGCTGGGGTTGCTAGGTAACAGGCTGGGCTTCCCTGATTTGTGACATGAAGATTGTTTTTAAAATGACTCATTTTCTGGACACCAAAAATCATTAATTTATTGGCAAAAAGTATAGGTGGGTGTTTATATTAAGTACTTGGGCTGTTTTTAGAAGCACTAGGAACCCAAAAGGAAGCATAAAAACATGCAAACACACAATATAAAATTTGTGTAAACCAGTTTTCCACAGCATAGATTGTGTATCTGCAGTTGAATGGATGCGGGATGATGTACAGATATGATCACAAAGCATAACAGCCCACAGAGATGCTTCCTGCTGTCTAATGTTCAGCAGTAAGGGTCACCATCTGTCAGCTGCCTGCAGGATGATCCACCTTCATTCACACCTTCAGGCCGACACCAGACAGTCGTTCTGAACTGGGAAACCAGCAAACGACACTTTGAATCCTCGTTAGTTCCCATTGATCACTGCATGGATCCACAAATCATTAAATGTGTGAAGATTTCAGAGATTCTTCTGCATCGTTCCAGAAGAAAACACTTTGAAGATAACATGAGATCGGACGTTTCAGATATTGTTGGTCCTAAATTGCTTCCTAATTTTTTAAGAAAATAAATAACTAATAAGTTTAATTTTATGCAGAAAATCTTTCCTCCATTTTCTAGATGCTTCACTTTCATGGAATATTTTTGCCTGTGTCCTGATAATTATTAAAATTAAAACAAGCATTTCTGAAAGTATATGTTCCAAACTGGTTAAAAAAAACCCCAAATAAACAACTCCTTTATTTTTTTGCAATTTTTTAAGATTATATATTTTCTCACATTTTTACAAATTGGTGTGTTTTCAAAAACATTTAGACATGTTTGAGCATTTGTAATAGAACTTAAAAATAATAATAATAAAGAAACAAAACAAAGAAACATAGTTTGAGCCAAATCAACAGGTTTTTGGACTAAACTAAACTAAACTAAACTAAACTAATACTTAAGAAGTATTGAAAAAAAGACAAAAAAAAAATCAGAATCTGTGATATAAATGTAGATGAAACTACATGTTTTAATGTTGTGATAGTTCAGAAATGAACAATTAGACAATAATATTTGTTGAGGAAAAAGTGAGTTAAATAATTAAGTAATGATTTAAATCACTTTGAATTGGTGTGGTGGATCTTAAAAAACATTCTCCATGCTGGAGAGCAAATACAAATTGAGGATGAAATAATTTCAGTATTTAAAAAGCAGCAACGGGACAGATTTTTTAAATATTGTTTTTATTAAACAATGAAATAACAGCAACAAAAATTTAAATTTAGGAACAACGTTGAACCAGTTCATCATTGGCAGTAAGATCTAGTAAATGTGTTGAGTTGTAAAGTTTAATTGTAATTTTTGAGCCATTGCTGTATTATTTATTCATTCTGTCACACATGAAAGTCAGATACGAGAACAGTTTGAAGGTTAACGGTGTTTGTAACGTAGCCACCAGCAGGGGGCGATCAAAGCAAAGCAGATTCCAAACCTGGCCTCATTTAAATGTAAATACGAGATTTAAAAAGTTTTGGTCATCATCTCCCTTTGTTCTTTTTAAACTGAAGAATATAAATGCTTTTTCTGTATTTATATAGTTTAAAATGTTTTATTAGAGAAATATGATCTGCTTTTCTTTCTGCTACTCAATAACTTTAACATAAAAAGAGAAAAAGTAGAATTTTATGTAACTGTCGGACATTATTAGCACTGAATGGAAAGAGACAGAATGCAACTTTCTCTCTTTCTTTCTCTCTCTCTGTCTTTCTTTCTTTCTTTTTCTTTCTTTCTTTCTTTCTTTCTTTCTTTCTTTCTTTCTTTCTTTCTTTCTTTCTTTCTTTCTTTCTTTCTTTCTTTCTTTCTTTCTTTCTTTCTTTCTTTCTTTCTTTCTTTCTTTCTTTCTTTCTTTCTTTCTTTCTTTCTTTCTTTTCATGTCGAAGAAAAAACTTCAGATCTGCAGTATCCACTCTGGATTTCAGCTCCAACTAATTCATATAGGTTCTGAAAAACAGGAATTTCTGATCTTCAAATCAGTTTATTTTGAAAATAATTACATTTTTTGCTTTTAAATTACTAAACAGTCAAGGCCCTTCTTACCTACCTGACCTCATATTCTCCTGCAAAAAACACAAGGTCCAGATGAAACTGAGTCCCAGTTTGACAGCGTCTTCTCTGCTGAAGGTCCACAGATTCTGGAAGTGGTTTGCCTCTAAATATTAGATCTGCACAAACACTGGAACATTTTATATCTCTGGTGAAGAAACATGATGATAGCCTAAACATTTTTGTTTTTATTGTTTTGTGTTTCAATTCTCAATTACATTTTATTCCTTTCGTGATCATAAATTTTATTTTGTTGCATCTTAGTTTGTGAAGCATCCTTTGTGCACCATGAATTATTGGAAATGTATGATATAAATAAACTTACATTTTTACCAGAACTAGCAAATAAAATAATTAACTAGAAGTACATAAACAACAAAAAGGGCTGTAATGTTTTCTGTTGCGGTGAAGTCTACTGATTAATAAATGGTTTGCAAACAAATAATGAGTTTAGTTGATTTCTCACAGCTTTATGATTTCACAGTTTTGTATATTTGATTATAAACACTCATAATGTCTTTAATAAACTTCAAAACTAAGTTCCTTATATGAGAGACTGCAAATTAAAATATTAATCTTTTAATAATTATTGATTTATAAATAACTGCTTTCTGTCAGCTCTATTAAAGTGACACATTCATATATATATATAATTAAAGGAAAAATAAAAAATATAGCAGTGGCATATTTGCACATTTCTTTGGTGCAATGTGAAAGAAAATTTGCACACGAAACTTCAAAAATTCACATTACTGCATGACGTCTGACTTCAAATTCCATATTTATTTACATTGAGAGGCTCTGATGGGCGACCAGACTGCAGTGAACAGAGGGTCAAACAGTGGGGATGGGAAGCAGAGCAGACTGGTTTGCTGCAGCAGTCACTGGGGACACTGGCGTATTTTTAGGGCCAGCATGTTGCGAGAAGCCGCCCGCTGGTTGGCGCGCCTGTCCAGCTGCCGGAGGAGCCGCATGGCGGGAGGGTTGAGTGGCATCACCACCAGACGTCTGTCGGTCCTGGGGGTTAGATGGCCCACGGCTGGGCCCCTTGCTGGCTCGCCAAGATGCTCGCTGTCGTATGACGGCATTTAGGTCGCTGTAAACACGCAGCTGGAAGCAAGAAGGGGTAGGGAGGCAGCATGGAGCCACTGAGCGAAGAGTTAGAGAAAGTTTGAGACGCTTATACGAGTCCCCCAATTAGCATCCAGTATTTACGGATGTTAATTGGGAGGGAAGTTTTATCTTCAGAGGTACAAGACATCAGGAATCAACTGTAGTTGTCATGCCAGGCCACTATATGGCGCTGTGGTTTTAGCACGTGATTTAACGCTCATGCCTTTTTGACCCTTAGCGTCCACCGTACAGGCTTCCACCCAACAAAGTACATGCTGCTAAGTAAGATTAGCATTACGTCAACATGTTTTTACTCAAGAAAAAGTAAAAATTAGCCATCCAAGAAATGACTTAAGAGTAAAAACGTATGGTAAAAAGTCTACTCAAGTACTGAGTAACTGATCAAATTATCAATCATTTAATATTTAAAAATTACATAATCAGACAGACCAAAACATAAAGGTAAGTGGAAATGTTTTTTAAGGACAAAAATGACAATAATTCATATAAATAACAAAGAATACTAAATTGGGAAAATTATATTTTTTCCAAATCAGTTTCTTTCAATATAAAACTTATGAAACTTTATCAAAAACTGCAGGTGTCTGTGTTTGGTGAATTTTTGGTTACAACATGTTCTTCATTCAGTGTAGTTGCAGAGGGTAGAGTATAAAGAAATTTTACTAAAGTAAGAATAGCAATACTACATAACAACTTGACTCTAGTATAAGTAATAAGTACAGCGAAGTAAAAACCCTCCTACTCAAGTAAATATAGCTGATTAAATGTAACTATTTACTACACAACTCTGTCTCCCATGAAAGAATTGCTCATGTACGAATTGAATAGTCAATATTCAATATATATTGATTGATCTACGATTCAGAACAGCACAGCATTCTGGGAGATGTAGTCTTAGGAAATGCTTTAACCTATCAAGCTAGGTTGGTGGAATCAACTAACTCACTTGCTCTTTGGTTACCTAGCAACATGCTCTCCCTTTGGTTACCTAGCAACAGCCCCTTGAGTAACTTGCCAGCAGCAGTTGAAAGGTATTGCTGCCGTGCCTCTTAAAAATAAAAAAAACTGTATGGAGTAAAAACTGGATAAAAGAGGAAAGGTCCTGCCACCAGTTTGGCAGTATTTAATTTATTTAAAACAAAAAACTAATCAGTAATTATCGATATTTACTGATATATTGATATCAGTAAATATTTTGGGTCTATAAACTAGACCCAAAATTACTTGGTAAGATTTTCTGCTTTGGAAAATGTGAGAAATGAAGGTTATGAAACGTTTATATTGGAGTACGTTCTTCAGCTAATATCTTATAGCCCTATACATTTACATAATCTTACAACAGATATTAATTATCAAGAATTATTAATGTTCTTTTTACAACAGGTATTGTAATATCCGTTTTATCTATCTGGACTGAGGGAGAAAATGTCTCTTTGGATTGTAAAGACGCGCTTTAAAAGCTAAGCGGTCTGAAACAGTCTGGCTCTCGCTGTTTGTTGGATGAGGAAGTGGGGATCCAAGCCTATTTGCTGTCAAAGATGTAAGAAAAAATATTTATAAAATCAGCGTTTGTATTTTTTCTGAAAACAGAAGGTTGTGGCTTCACTCTGAAACTTTACATTGTGATGGGCATCTTTGTGTTAAATATGTTTTCTATTCAGAGGAAATTCTGGATCCTGTCAGTGAATGAAATCTAAAATAACAGTCAAAACCTGATCAGAGAGGTTAAAATGTGAGTGGACCTCATCCACCTTGAAGAACTAAACTGTTTTATACTAATTACGGCAATCAGTCAAGTATTTATTCCACCTTCTCCGAGTTGTGCTGATGTGGACCAGATTTATTTTCTGCGAGGCTTGTTTTGTTTGTGTTATTGAACAAATCATTTAACATGTATACCAGAGGAAATTTTCTTGAGCGCAGCTCGACTGTTAAAGCTGCGTTCAAAACTCCCGGGAGGATATTCTCGACCTTCACACCTTGGTTTGGTTTTAAGGGATCGATACCTTCGGTTTCCTCTGATCAGTGCCTGCGTTGCTCATGGATTATTTACTGATGTTGGTCTTACCTGCAGTCAGTCAATAATTCAGACTGCAAACTTCAGTCCTGCTGATGCTTTCTGGATTATTATTATTTACTGTAAAACTAAATTAATGCTAAAAGATGAAATATGAAAATTTTGATTTGTAAAACTGCATGAACCCAGATGTGACACATGGCATTGGAAAACAAATTGTGAAATCAATTAGTTTGAAGCCATTAAAACTCAAAGAAATGAGATTAAAATCTGATTTGATCTATTTAACACCTGAACAGTAATTGACTGAAAACAACTGTTGATCAACTTAATCTCAGAATTAGAATTCTGTTCAAAATCTAGAAGTTTTTGAAAATCCTGTTCAGAGTCAGGAATGTGGTCGACATCCGAAATCTCTCAGGAAAGAGTTCAAATTACAAAATATTTTCAGAATCAAGACCGAGTTTAAAACCAGAAATCAAGAATCTGAATTTAGATTCAAGAATCTTTTGAGAATATTAAATTTGTTCACTGTCAGGATCTAGAAACTATTCAAAATCAAAGAACTTGTTGATATTCAGGAATCTGTTCAAAAATATCAAATTTGTTCTGAATCCTGAATCTATTCAGAATCTAAAAACTTGTCAGAACCAGGAACCTGTTCAGGGTTAAGACAAAAGGCCAGAAACACAAAATATTACGGAACAGAGTATTTTTGTTTAGATTTTAGTTCAAATACCTCAGTACATTTGAAATAAGACAAAACTAACTTACAAGTAACATTTGTTAGTTTTAAAGTAATAATTTTGTAATATTGATGTAAAAGTTTTGTACCCACTGACTTATATCATGAGAAAAGTATCTTGTTGTAAGTGATTTAATCTGCCAGTGGAACCAGAACTTTTTCATTGATATTAAGGACTAACTGACTTAAAACAAGCTCCTATTTCTTGCTGAAATGGTCGTTGTGAGCTGGTTTTGTCTTCTTTCAAGTATAATGAGATATTTTCACTAGAAACTAGACCAAAAATAGTTGGTGTGCAAAATTTTGTGTTTTTGCAGAGTTCCTGGAATCTGTTCAGAATCTGATTAGAGTGATTTAATCAGATTTAATCCAGATCAGATTAAATCTGGATTAAAACTGGAACAAAAATTATAGAATGTGAGAAGTGAAGGTTTTATTTTAAATTATGGCCCAATGTTCAGTAAACATTTTGAGTCTACTGAACAGAGCTGCACAATTAGACCTGCAGATGTTGTTCAACAGCTGGTCGTTAAAGGTGACACTGCAAAAACAGAAAATCTTGCTAAGTATTTTGGTCTAGTTTCTAGTGCAAATATTTTAGCACACCTGAAGTAAGACAAAATTTACTTAAAAGTAATTTTTTAGGCAAGATATAGAAGCTTGTTTTAAGTAAATAAGTCCTTAATATTGATAAAAAATACTTGTTCCATTGGCAGATAAATTAATTTTTTAACCATGGAAAAATGAAGTGAAATCAAGTGAAATAATCTTTCAACAGAACTAGTAATCTTTCATCAATATTAAAGAATTATTTACTTCTACACATTTACGTTTATGTTACTTTATGTCAAGTGTATTAAGATATTTTCACAATAAACTAGACCCAAAATTACTTGGTAAGATTTTCTGTTTTTGCAGTGAACTCATGCAAACACAGCAGCTCAATTCCAAATCAAATTTGGATGTATGGATTTTTACCCGTCAGCTGATGATGCTGAGTGTGAAGTGGCATTGAGTAACCCTCTCCCTGGCCGTGAGCAACGCCGTTCACTACACAGAGACACCTTACTGTTTCACATTTAAAACCACTTTAACACCTAAAGACAAGTTTTCATCCGGTTTGAAGCAAATGTTATTTTCCAGAAAACTGAAGTAGATCGTCTTTTTCTTTGAGGTTTAAAACTCTTAGAAGGAAAAATTCTGTAAAAACCAATAAATATTTAGTTTTGTGCTTTGTTTTGGGTCTAGTAGTTGGTTTTAAATGTCCTCTGTTGGGAAAACTGAATTAAATTTTTTATTTCTAAGCCTTCTCAACTTGTCTTCTGTGAATAGGAATAGCTGCTCAGTTTGTTAAAACATTATTGGTTTTCTGTGTTTTTAAATGAAGATTATATATTTGGAGTAATATTCAGACTATAAAATCATCACCTGTCAGACAGAAAACTTTACTTTAAAACTTTGATGCAGCAGGATTTCTCACCTGTGCTCAAATCTAACAGATTGCCTGAAATGCAATTCAGTTTTGCAGATTTTTTAAATTTGATCTATTAAGCAAATGTTTGATTTTTAAAGATTTTGGAAAATCTGAATTTTTTTTCACCAGTACTTTGATTTCCATAATTGTGATGTCAGCGCGCCCAGAGCCGCCATCTTGTTTGACAATCGTGCTTTACAGCTTCTGTTTATTTGGACTTTGAATTCGGGTTAACTCTACAACAAAGTGAGATTATTTTTAAATTATGAGGAGAAAGTCAGAATATTAGGAGAAGGAAGCAGGAACATTTTGAGAACTCTTGCACAAAAATGCCAAAAAATCTAAATGGGGAATGTTGAACATCTTGTAAAGTTACACTATAGTATCGGTTTCACAAGTAAAAAAAAACTTCATCTTTTAACTGATGATGCTATTGATAGCATCAAATTATTATCAGTTTGACTGGACTTTGAAACAGCTGCCACATTACATCTCAATAACTTTATAAAAACAATTTTCTCATTAAAGCAACTTTTTTTCTTATAATTTTCAGACTTTTTTATTTTTGCGTCTTTAATCTGCTATTATGACAATATTAGAGTCATTAAACAACTTTTAGAAATTTTGTAGCCTGGTTATAATACTCCATTGTACACGTCACAGAAGGGATGATTGAAATAAAACCAACTTTTTGAGAATATTTTCTTTCATTTATATTGTTTTAATTTCACCAATAATTCTTTAATATTGATGAAAAAGTTCTAGTTCCACCGGCAGATTATTTTACTTATAACATGTGAAAATATCTTGTTACAAGTAGAATAATCTACAAGAGGAACTAGAACTTTTTCATGAATATTAAGGAATTATTCATGAAAAATGAATAATTCCTTATTCAAGCTCCTATATCTTGCTGAAAAGTTACTTGTAAATTAGTTTTGTCTTATTTCAAGTGTATTAAGATATTTGCCAAGAATCTAAACACAAAGTACTTGGTAATATTTTCTGTTTTTTAATTGTATTTCCCAGCCCTACTTTATATTTATTAATATTTATCCATCTTATGTATTTTTTAATATTTCAGAAAACACAAACTCCACATTAGTAACCCACAGCACTGATGCGTCATCTTGGCGCTTTTGAAACTGATCTTTGCTTTAAGGAAGCAGTTTAATAAACCCGACTGATAAAAAATAAAAAGTGATAATCTCCGCACTGCAAAATTGCAAAACCATACCAAATATTTTTGGTCTAGTTCCTCGCTAAATATGAAATAAGACAAAAGTAATTAACAAGTAACTATTCAGCAAGATAGAGTTTATTTTAAGTAAACAATTCTTTAATATTGATGAAGAAGTGCTAGTAACACTGGCAGATTATTTTACTTATAACATGGGAAAATATCTTTTTACAAGTAGAATAATCTACAAGAGGAACTAGAACTTTTTCATGAATATTAAGGAATTATTCACTTAAAATAAGCTCCTGTGTTTTGCTGAAAAGCTAATTGTAAATTAGTTTTGTCTTAATTTAAATGCACTGAGATATTTGAACTAGAAACCAGATCAAAAATATTTGGCGTGGTTTTGTGTTTTTCTGTTTTTGCCGTGCAGCTGCAGGAACCTTCTGCCAACAAACGCAGGCGCTCACTTTCATCTTAATAAAACTATTTTTTAATCAATGAAATGTCATGTTGGGTGCAGAAACGCACTACAAAGGTTACATCTGATCAACATAGAAAAGCTGTGAAACTGTCTCGGGGTCAAAGTTCAGCAGGATTCTCTGAGCAGCTACACGTTCGTCATGCCTCTCTTTAGCTCCTGCAGCTCTGTCTGGCTCTGGCTGCGCAGTCGGCAGTCCCTGGCTGCGGCCTCGGCCCGCTGCAGCATCTTCTGCTGTAATCCGTTAATGTGTGAGCCGGGGCCGCCCTGCAGGGGCCCCAGCGGCCTGAAGCTGGAGTATCCAGGGATGAACGGGGAGGCGTAGTACAGGTGCCTCGGCAGGGCGGGGCCGTGACTCAGAGAGCTCCGCCCCCTGCTCTGCGGCGAGTCACTACTTCCTGTTTTTTTGTCCACAGACGTGGCGATTTCTGCCAGGGACCACAGTTTGGGCTTTGGGGCCGGGTTCGGCCCCTGAGTGGCGCTGCAAGAATCCAAGGAGCTCGGTGATGACATACGCTCAGATCCAGAGGCTCTGAGGGCCTCCAGGGGCCCGCTGTGAGGAGGGGGCGCAACATGGGGCAACCTCTGGTCCAAAGGGGCCCGGTCGATGCCGGGGTCCTCCCGGAACGCCAACCGGCTGGAATCTGAGGCGGAGGGGTGATGGACGCCTGTGGAGAGAAGAGAAGTGGATCAGAACAAGAAAAAATAAAATAAACAAAACAGAAAAATCTGGGTCAGAACCAGAACCACGGAGGAAAATAATTAATTGACTTATTAACAAATATAGCTGTATGGATATCTTACAGGAGTCTTTAGTTAGTAAATTAATTTAATAGATATAATTTGTAAAGAGCAGAAATTGTGACATGTAAATATGTGACATTTTTGGATGAGGCCATTATGGGTATGATTTAATAAGTTTGCCTTTTTGTTATTTTACTGTGACATTTTACTTTTTTAAAGATTTTATTTCATTTCAAAGTTAGTTCCAATCGATTAACTAATAACGTCCGCTTAGGCCTTCTTTTAATGTCGTATTTTGGCCGCCATCCTGCAGAGGGCGTCATTGGTCATTAAGCGGATGGTACAGAAACAAAGATGGCGGCGGTTTCTCAGAACGAAAAAGAGAAACGATGGAAAATGTACTTTATGCGGTTCTGCTTTCACCCGACAAGCTCCTTAAGTTAAGTTTTACTTTAATGTCGCTCTTTCAGCTGAGCTGCAAGGCGAAACAAACCAAAAATTATTGTTGTGCTACGAAGGCGAGGATGTGATGGGAAAAAGCAGAAGAGAAAACAGAAAATGTGAATGATAATGAAAAAGAAACCGTGACATCAGCAAGCACTTCTGAGTTAAAGCTCTTTACAGAGTTTTAGCTTTCTTTTAAGAGCAACCACAAATCGTACTATTAATGTCTCTTTTCTCTTTCAGGTTTGATTTTCTTCTTTTAATTGTTTAATCAGCAACCTAAGAGGTTCCTGTTTTGTTATTTTTTATAAATATGTCTCTGTAATAATTTCAGAAAGCCACAATTATCTCCTTATTCAGTCAGTTTTTAAACAGCTGACAAAAACGCTCAAATGTAATGTTTTTTTTACTCAGCATATTATGCAAACGTAGTCCTTAAGACATTCTCCCCTCTTGATATGAGAAAACTTTGTATTTTTAAGAAAATGGCAACTTAACAATTATGATCAGATTAATCAACTTTAGATAAAATCACTAATCAATAACTTGAATCCTGATCAGAACAGAACAGTCCAAGCTGAAACAAAACAAACTGGGCCCAAACTGACACGTTTGTACAATAACAAATTAATTAGAGCAGGTCCACTCTAAGCAACTGGGTCAGTCAGTATCAGTGATACCAATACCGCCATGATACTTTTTTATTGACATAAACTTATAACTGTTAGGTGATTCTGTGGTTTTTCCCTTTGAATTATGTTTGTTAAAACTTCGGACAGAACTTGAATAAAGTTTACACGTATCTACAAAATACTTCAAAAACATATTAATATAATAAACAAAAATAATAGAACAGAACAATTTTGTGTGGGATTTTTCAGAACTAAAGTGCAAAAAAAATTTTTTTTTAATTTGAGAGCAAATCAGAGCTAAACCTTTTTGAGAAACTGCAGTACAAATGAGAGGATAAATTAAATAGAAATTCAATATGATATATTTTGAAGCTGAAGTATTAACCTTGCCACACTAATTATCGATTCGATACTGATATGCTATCAATATTCTGTATTGATCTGCTCACCTCTAAGGAATAGAATAAAATAGTCCGGATCAATAAATGGGGATATTTCTTCTAATTTTAATACAAACATAGACAAAAAAACTAAATAAATCAGGAAACAGAATCTTGGCTGTCTGTTGGTGAGAACCAATCAATCTATACACTTTTTAAAATTCTGGATATTCTTTTCTACTTTTGGCGATAAAGAAATTAATCAGAAATTCCTGCAGCAGGAAATTAAAAACCAACAAATAAACAAGATGAACTCAGAAAGTTGTTAAAATCAAAAATCCTGATGGTCAGATTTTTGGTTTCAGTCTCGTTTAAATGTCAGGAAAATCAGATTCTCATCCAGGATTCAGTCTGATCAAAAATTAAACCTCAGAACAGATTCAGCTCTTCTATTTATCTGAACCTGCAGGACTTTCTATGAACAGAGCAGATCGGAAAAACATGGGAATAAAAGATTATCTGTTATTTATCCTACTATCAAAGTTTCTTTCAGCAGACTGAATAAAAAATCCTCTTCAAATATTAAAAATGATGAAGATGTCGGATTTTAAAGACAAAAATGATTTAGACTCGGACCAATCTGATTATTTTAGTTTTTTCCTATTTATCTACACATTTTTACAGATTTTTCTTTAAAAATGCAGCATCCAATCTACGGAAAATCAGATTTTTATACAGTTGGGTATTTTCAGAAAATAAAAGCTTCAGATGAAATAAACATCCTGCTTCCTTCTCGTCGTCTCTGGGAATCTGTTTCTGCAGCTGCACCCTCCAGCTCCATCCTCTCTGCTTTCTCTCTTCCAGGTGTGAAAATGCTCCACAGTCCAATTCATCTTCATGTGTGCTTCGGTCTAAGGCTGCAACTGCCGATTAATTTAGTTATTGATTAATCAATTATTCTGGCAATTAATTGCACAAAGATAACTGCCACATTCTGTAGATTTTTTTTATCAAAGTCTTTTTAATGCAAGTTTAGAAATACATTAAAAGAGGCAAGTAAATAATTCCGTTTTTAAATGAGAAAATAAACATTTATTGCTCAAAGTCCAATAACATTGCTTCAGTGAACGCCAGAGTTTTTGCATAAAAAAACAAAACAACGTTTGTATTTTTTGTACACTTTTGGCTTAAGTTCTGCTCTGAGTGCGTTCTTTCTGCAAGTGGCCTTTTATTGGAGTCTTTGTACTCCAGTTAATGATTAATCAGTTACTAAATTAGTTGAGGATTATTTCACTAATCAATTAATCACGATTAATCAATTATTATACATAACTCTCTGAGTTACCTAATATAACTCTTTGAAGAATTTTGAATGTATAAGAGTTGTAGCATTTATTTCCCTTTGGGGTCAATAATATATATCTGAATTTGAATTTAAAACAGAAGTGATGAGTTAATTAATGATTGAGCAATCGATTAATCGGTGCAGCTGAGCCTCCTGTAACCACTCACCGCTGTCGCTCCGCAGCTCCGTCTCCTCCTCGGTCAGCTTCAGTGGCTCGTCGTCTTCCTCAGTGCGCTCCAGGTCGATGGCGTCCTCCTCTTCCTCATCCTCGCTCCGGTTCCGCGGCGTCCACGTCATCTTGTTCTCCTTCTTCAGCCGCCGCCGAGCGTTGGCGAACCAGGTGGAGACCTGCGTCAGCGTCATCTTGGTGATGATGGCCAGCATGATCTTCTCCCCCTTGGTGGGGTACGGGTTCTTCCGATGCTCGTTCAGCCAGGCCTTGAGCGTGGCCGTGGCGTCCCGCGTGGCGTTCTTCCTGTAGGTTGGGTCTCCGTACGGGTAGGCCCCCAGAGGCCCGAAGGCATGGTAGTCCAAGGATCCGGAGACGCCCGAGGATGGATCGTAGCCCGGGTTCTGCAACATTAAAAACTCACTTTAGTCTGGGAAGACGCTGAAGCATTTTCCTAATCTGGATGGGATTATTTCAGTGAGGAAAACAGAAGGAATTTAATCTGATCTGTGCCCAAGGCAGTGAAGATGCAGAAACAATCAACCTTGAAGTGACCTGCAGTTCACAATATTATTGTCAAATTCAACAAACAAAATGAAAGAAAAAAAGAAGACATATGGTTACTGAGTCAAACAAAAACACTTAAAGGTAAAAATACAATATGTGAGGAGCGATTGAAGATTACAGACTGGAATTATGGCTGCATCCAAATTTATTCACTTTTAAATGTATAAATTTATATAACTTCACCTTGTCAAGTTTTACCAAATGTTATTTTCTTTTTGCCTAAAACATATTTCGGAAAGAAAGAGGTGGTGATTTTTTTTCTAGCCAAAAAATGATTTGGACCCTTATTTTATAAAGGCAATGATAATGTATGGCTTTTATCCACGTCTGCTTAGTTCACTGTAATTTTTACAAGTTGAGTAATCTGGTAATGTGCTTTGTTGTCTGTCTGTCTGTCTATCTATCTGTCTATCTATCTATCATTTTGATTTATCTAAATAGTTTATATTTAGAGTAAATATTCCCGAGAAAAATTTTTGTTTCACATTTCTTACTTTAAATCTTAAAACATTCTCTAAAGTCAGTTTTTACGCACGCATTTCTAATTTTCAGCTCCTGTAAGACTTTTCTTTCACTTTCTGTCCCACACCTGAACGCAGAAAGCAGAACCCCCGCAGCTCGGACCAGACACTCACCATGAAAGAGCTGATGGTGGCGGCGGCCCGCGGCTCTCCTCCGTACGGCGAGTGGGAGCTGAATCCGGGGGAGGAGGTCGCGGATGAGGAGTACGGAGCGAAGGCTGAGCCCTCGGTCCTCTGACCCAGGATGATCCCGGAGCTGAAGGGCAGAGCCAGGGACACGGAGGGCTGGAAGAGGAACCCCTGAGGATAGGCCATGACGGAGCCGGACACTTTTACGCACAGACGAGCTCACATCGGAGAGTTTCCCCGCTCAGAAGGAGGAGAGCGCGGACAGGAGCATCCAGGAGCATCGCAGGTGTGTTCAGTTGCAGACTGAGTTTCTGCAACCGCTTCTCCACTCCGGCTGCCGCGGAACCCACGGACACACTGAAGACACGCAAAGGGAGGAGAGGCTGAGCTCCTCCTCCTCCTCAGACACGCACCTCCTTCACTTTCTGACGCTCCCGTCTCAGCAGACCCATGCACTTAGGCGAACACCTGAGTCCCGGACAAAGCTTTGTGGTTCCCAACCTGAGGTTCGGGAACTTTGGGTTTAGCTCCTAACAGGGAAGGAGGTCAATTTCTTTCTTTCAAAAGAAAAAAAGAAAGTTTTTCAAAACTTTCTTTTGAAAATAAAAATCTGTTTCATAATTAAAAAGTGTTATGAGCTAAACCCGCAGCTATCACTCAGGTAATTTATCAGATGAACATCAATTCAATTAAAAAATATATTTTACTCATAAGTGCTGAAAAAGTTAATTTATAATGTAATCAAACACAGAATATGGAAAGACAAAACAAGTGATGCAGATAAAGAAAAAGAGCTACTGTCACAAGTTTCTGTGATGCAAATGGTGCATTCAGTGAACATGGAAAAAATAATGTTGCATTCACTGTCCTAATGGAACAAAATGCTCCACTCAGTTTTCTTACTTAATTCGCTGAACTCACTGTAATTGCTGGTAAGAAAGATGCTGCATTCACTGTCCTTATTGGACAAAATGCTGATCTTGCAAATGCAACGTTTACTGTCATCAGGGAAAAATACTACAGCCATTACCAGGAAAAAACAGGATTTTATGTAATTTTAGAACATCTCTAGATGTTAATATGGAAGAAAATGC
Organism: Gambusia affinis; assembly: GCF_019740435.1. Lineage (NCBI taxonomy): Eukaryota > Metazoa > Chordata > Actinopteri > Cyprinodontiformes > Poeciliidae > Gambusia > Gambusia affinis. Next base: position 4,493,848 of record NC_057875.1, read on the forward strand.
TGTAGTTAATTAAATTTTTCAACAAAAATAATGTTTTTAACAAATGAATGCATTCAACCAAATAACATTTTCACTGTCACTGACAAATTACATTTAACTATTAGATTTCTTTGTTTTAGTGTTGTCTTTTTGACCATTCTGTCTTGTTAGAAGTTATGCAAAAAGGTAAATATTTTTTTAAAAAGTAAAATTTCTAAGCAAAATAGATTATTTGTGGCCTATTAGATTGTAAAATACAGTAAAAACAAATCCATGCTGAACTTTGCAAAGTTGTAATCAGTTGTTTTGTAAAGATGCTTTGATTTCATTCTTTCCAAAACAATAAAACCAGGAATAGTGATCAGAGTGATATTTCTGTCTGTTGCATTTTAATCTAGAATATTTGATTATTAATGTCACCAGCTGAAATGTTCAGAGTGACACCAAGAGTCTGATTCCCTGTGGGATGTGTTCAAATGAACGTGACTCTTTGTGCTCATTGAAGTCGTAGAGTAAAAGATCTGAGTGTTAATCTGATTTGTAGACTCTATAATTAGCAGAGCAGAAGCCTTTTCTCTCAGCGGGAAGAGAGTGAAAGGTCTGTCGCTGCTCGTCAGCGGTGTGTTCGCTGTCAGGAAGAGAAGTGGGTTTCCTCTGTTTGGATGAGCACCATCAGGCTGGACTCTTCACATCTACAGGCGAGAATTCAGTTGAAGGGACAACCTCTATATTTCTCACCTGGTGAGTCTGATCACACCTCAGCAGATCCCTAACTGTCTGCTCTATGTTCAGTCCATACAGGCTGATAAATACTCTTTGGAGTAACTATGGAGATGGATCATTTATGAAAGTTTTTTAAAAGATGGAAGCCACCTTTTCCTGTGTTTGCTGCAGTAGAGACCAACAATGAAGCTTTTGTCTGCTATTTTGAAGGCAAATTAAATCAAGACTTTTTACCAGAAAAATATTAGCACCAAACCAAATATGAGAAGATGCAGTTCAAGTCGACCAGAAGTCGGTGTCATGACTGAGATAATAATCTGTTCACCAGCAGGAACACCTGGCTCTGTTTTCCTGCTGAATCAGCTGAAAGTCTCTCTGTTTAAAGCATGAAAACATCTACGAAGCTCTTGCCTTGACGCTGAACGAAGGTTGATTCGACCCAATGAAGCCAGAGTAATGTGCAGCGCTCCTCACCAGCCTGGCTGCATTGATTGGTGAAATGATGCGAGCTGCTCCTCTGCAGCAGCAGCAGATTGAATGGTATTTTCATGCTTCTTTAAGCACCTTTCATTAGAACCCTCAGTGGCAGGACAGGTGAACAATCTTCTTCTTCTACTTCTGCTTCTCCTGCAGGAGGAAGCAGTGGCTCAGAAAAAGGTCTGATTACTCTTTCATCATTGCAGAGTGGAGGCCCCAGCAGGCCTGAAATGACTCTGTGGTGCAGCTTTATCATATCAAAAAGTTATGTCCACAATTTGCATGAACAAAGTTGAATATTCAGGGAAATGTGCAGCTATTCTCAGAGGTACTTTGTGAGGGTTTTCACATGAAAGGAGCTTGGTTTGTTTTCCTGCAGCAGCTCATAAATGAGCTCAGCCCGCGGGGCAAATGTCCAGAGGTTACATAAAGACAGTGTGTTTAATTAATTGGAAAACACTCTTCTTTAATAGTTATTATTCAAGTCTGAAATGTGCTCACTTGGTATCTGAGCTCAGACATAATTACCACCCCTGGGACTCCTCTGCTAAGTGTTAGCAGCGAGATTCTGCATATAGCACATAATAATTTCAGTGATGTAAAGGTCTCCTGTTGGTTTACACGATGCAGATCTCTGAATTTTATCTGTCATTGAGCAAACAGGGAAACTTCTGAGAAACAGGAACCACAAGAGCTATTAATGTGTGCTTCTGATTACATCAACCATCATGTCTCGATTTTAAGTTTTTCTCTCTCAATTGTTCGGCTTAGTTAACAGAAGGTGGCCAGAGGACCATACTCATACATTTTGTTACCTTCTTGCTCCTTCTTGCTCAGGTGATCTGTTCTCGATGTATCCAGGAGTTTTTAATCGCTCTTTTTATTAGAATAAGTTTAGTTACTCTGTGCTGTAGTCACTCTACAGCTGCATCTTTACATTAATTATTTTTACACACATCTTTCTGCATATTCCGCTAATGTTAGAAAAATCCCCACACCATTTCACTTGACGTCACTCTTCCGTTAACTTTGTAACCGACCGCCACCTTAGCAGGCGGTTGCTATGGAGTTGCTATGACAACAGTAAACAAGCTAAAGCTTAGAACTCGCTCTGGCCTCGTACCAATCTAACTTATGAACAATATAAGCAGATTAAAACTGTTACTTGATTACAGTTTTTTAGAACTCTACTCGCCTCTGTGTAAAACTAAGATAAATATCTGTGATATTTACTGTAATACTTACTGCGGAACTAGCAAAATTAGCATATAGCTTTTATCTACAAGCTAAGACAGACATGCAGTCTATTACATGTACTTACTCTGCCAGTAACCATAAACTTATTCACGTAACTATTTCGTATGTCCTTTTCAAATGCGTTTAAAGATTGATTGTATGTCTCCACAGATTTTAGTTCGTGAAGCTCCTTCATAATATACGCACTCTTCATATTTACTAGGTAGTGAAGCATATGAGAGATCGCAGGCAGCTTGTCCACATCGTCTAACATGTTTTCCTTCTACGACTCTTACGGGTCGACCCCGACAGCAGCCATTTTGTTCTCTTTTTCTCTCGCGTGTCTACATATTTTTTTTTGTCAGTCTGGAAGCCATTGGGTCTGCTATGTACTGCGCATGCGCTTGTTTACTAAGACGTTGCGGATCACTTCTAGTTCAGAGTTGTGGGGACTATATATTGCTTTAAGGAACTGAATTAAAATCACATCTGAATATGTTTGTTCACGAGATAAATCATGAGAAAACATGGCACGTTATCATCCATCATCCTCCGACCTCTTCCTCTTGTGTTTGTCTTTTCCGCCAGTAAGGTCTTCTCGCCAGTAAGTTCTGCTACCTGGCATGCCTGCAGTGAGTGTTTTAGTTCCGTTCTCAGTTTTTACACTTTTAGGAGTATAAGTTCTACCTTCCTAATCTGTGTTGGGTGAATAATCCAACTTTGTGAAGTTTTATTAGCCATTTTGCTCAGCGAATTTCTGTCTCTGTGTGTCTCTCCTCAGAGTTCATCTAAAATGGAAGATGTCTCTAAGCCTCCGTCACCTTCCGCTGCAGAGGCTCAATATGACCAAGAACTGATGCCAGACCAGAATCTAAAGAGTCTTGGAGATGATCAGGACCAGAAATGTTGTCTGGTAAATCCAGATGAAGATGATGTTTCTGACAAAATGCTTGAAGATCATGATCCTCATCTGGATCATGAACCAGAGGTCCGGACAGAAGACAGATTTCCAACACAGACTTACGAAGAAAACACATCAGGACAGTCAGAGTTCAGTCCAGTTTCACAGGAGAAGATCCAGGATTGTATGAACGAAGGTGAGCAGAAACTGTAAAGCTTCACTGCAGTCACTGAGTAAATGACATAGTTTGGTTTGCAGGAGAGCTGGGTCAGACTTTCTGGTCCAGTACTCAAATCTTACCTAAAAAACAGGGACTTCTTTGTATCAATAGGTAACTTCTCATTGGACAGAAATCACATGTGGTGGTTCAATCCTGGGATACCTCCTATTCAATACTCTATTGAATAGGAGCTAACTTGAGCTAACATAGACCATTCTATGTTAGCTCAAGTTAACATAGGAAGTAAGATTAGTGTTAATCATCATAACTATACAGATGATACAAAACTCAACATTACAATGTCACCAGATTCAAATGCTTTGGACAAATCAATGTGTGGACGTGCCATAACCCTTTCCAGCTGAACAGAAACAAAACTGAAGTTATCTTTGTACCTCAAGAGAAACAATTTAGAGTCAGCACACAGCTTCAGCTATTGCAGCTAGAAACTAGAGATCAGGCCCAAAATCTGTAATGATGGACTTAGACTTGAACATTCAGAGACACATAAAGACAGTTACAAAGTCAGACTTCTGTTACCTGAAGTCTTCTGTCACATTTGCGTTTACATTTTGTGAAGAAAAAAGTTGCAGTCAGATTTTTTTCCAGAGGTTTTTGTGTCGATTTGTTCAGTGGTTCTTGGTGCAGCGCCACCACAGGCGAGGGAGCGGAAAATCTTTTAAAGGGTTTGGTTTGTTTGACACAGTGCAGTGTGAAAGTGAACCACAGCAGCTGAAAATATAACAAATATGACAATTTTGTTACCCAATCAAACCAAGTCGACCAGACTATAAAGTGTGAAAACAGTCTATAAAGAGCATGGTAAAAATATGCAATCTTCTGTAAATTTCAATTGTTATACAAGTCTTAAATTTCAATCTTAATGGTTTTTAAAAAGTCTTGAAAGACATATATTTGAATTGGTGTGGCCCTGCTCAATCAACACTTTAAAAAAAGAGTGGGATAAAATTTCTGCTGTGAAAGACGGATGAATTCAGACAGAATGCCACCAGTTGTTGCAGCAAAGTTTTGATTTTCTCTACTTTGGTAATGGGGAACCTGATGTGTGTTTTTTGTAGGTGAACCTTCCGAAGACCAGTTTAGTTTACGTCTTATAAACCCCAAAGCAACACATTAAAACTTTCCCCGTGCTGGAGACGAACCTACCTTCTCAAATTAAATGAGAGGTTGAAGTTTTTAGATAGATCCTGTGAAGATAAAGCATTAATTCACAGTTTAGATTGTTTCTGCAGAGAGTTGAGCACTGAAAGCCTGGGAGGTGTGAGTCTGCAGTCGGTCAAGGTGCACCAGGAGAACCACGGCAGGAAGCAGGTTGAAGCGTGATAACACCTTTATTCTGGGAGGCATGTGCTCTTCTGCACTGTGAGCGCTGCGGCTTTAACATGAAGACCTGAGAACCAAACCAAACGTCGAAGAGGCCTCAGAAACAAACAGAAACAGCTCAGAAAGTCGCAGCTTCACCGCAGTCACTGCTGCTCTGTTTGATGTGACAATACCTTGCTTCAGGATCGAGCGTTACAAAGCTGCTGATTAAGGAACGAGAAATGAGAATCTGTGGGTCAGCCGTCAACCTGAAAGAGACAAACAAAGGCTCTGAATCCGCAACAAACATTTCTAAAAGATGCGGCCCGACCTTTGTCTCCATTTATAGGATTCTTTAAGTCCAACAACATGAAGAAGTGACATAAAGTACAGCGAGGATCTTTAACTGTTTCTGCTTTCTAGTATTTTTTCCTAATAAAAACATGTTGTGCATCAGTTTGGTTCCAACTGTGAAAACTACATGACAATAAATTTTTGTGCATTGTTTTCTAAATAAATTGCAAAAAAATATATAATTTGAATGTAAATCAAAGCAAACATTTTTTATTACGGTAGAGTTGAGAAAAGAAATTACAAATATAAAATAAAATTTTAAGGGTGGGAATTTGAAACTTAAATGTACTGATACTGTATGTCAGTATCAGTTTACTGATACAGACCTGGTATTGATGTTATCAGTATTTTGGCTCAATTTGCCCACCTCTGTCAGAGACACCAAGAACAAATGTTTTATACTGGTCGCTATGATGTCTGTAGTTTTAGTTTTCACTGGTTCAGGTCACTCTGGTGGTGAACCTTTCCTTAAACAAGAGTATTATGCTTCCTTGACAAGGTTAGGGTAGGCCTATGGGCTAAACATGAAACATGATCATTACATTTTGTGCACATTTTTAGATAATCAGATTTCAGTCTGATAAGTTCTGCCTATTTTGAGCTCCTTTAAGGACCTCTTTCCACTTTAAATCTGAATAAGCTGCTGCTGGCTACACCCTCAACTCTAAGCTCGAACGTAAAAATGCCTGAAAACCAATGTGCAAATATATAACCATACATCTTTGAAAAGCAGAAGTAGAGAATCCTGCACAACAACAAGAATACAGCAAGTGAACACCAGTCAACCTCTGGCGTTCTTGGGTTGCTAGGTGATGGGCTGGGCCCAGCTGGGGTTGCTAGGTAACAACGCAGTTCCCTTCCATTGTGACGCTACATTCCAAAGGTGTTTGAAACGGCTCATTTTCCAGACACCAAATAACATCGACTTGTTGCCAAAAAACTTCTGGATGATTTTCTTTTAAATGGTTGGACTGTTTTTGTAAGCAGTGGAAACTCAAATGGGAAAAAAAAATAGCGAAATGTGAATTCTGCCTTAAAGGTCCACTTTAAAACTTTGATTCTGCCCAGTTGTTTTGAGATTACTGCTTCCCATTTTTATTCTAGGTTCAGATTTCTTTTTTAATGTGAAACAGCTTGTTGTTTGTTTTTATGATGCTTAAAACAGCGCCTTCTAGAGGTTCTTTACACTTTGCATGAGCTTATGAAAACTAAATCACACAATATCTCTCTAAAAGTGTCTTTTTCCCCACCAATCAGCCTCCAGTGTGTATCAGAACCGATCAGGTCCGGACCTGACGTCTGCTCCGTCCAATCAGGATGAAGCTGGGGAGTCAGGTGGCGGCGTGGCGGCGCTGGTGGTCACTGAGGCGGATCAGGTGAGTCCAGAGACAGAAACAGTCTTTATTCATGAGCTGAGCTCCTCTGTTTGTTCTCAGCTCCACGTTGAGTTTTCCTTCTGCCTTTAAACGGCGTCTCTGATCAAAGCCCGGCCCTCCTGACAGCCTTTCACTTTCTTCTTCAAAAACACTTTTCTGCTCACTTTTTATTACCTCTCCTCAGAGTCTGTGGGTTTAGGATGTAATTATACCTGTGTGCTTGTCACACAGTAGATTTAAGAGACGTTGAATGTTTTCAAAACTCTTTTTTTTTTTTTTTGCCTGTGAACTCTTTATCGTATTTTTTTATTTAATTCTGAGTCGTGCATCCTTTCATCACCAACCCGAAGCTCAGTTCATCCTGACACTTTTATTCCTGTTTTCATCATCGTCTGTGTTAACTGCTCATCATCTGCAAACACTCACATTCAAAGCTTTATTGTAGACGACAGCAGCCATGAAGTCCAGATCAGCACTTCATTCACTGAGACACACTTCCTCCGGAACATATGGGGACATAAAACAGTAATAATAATAAAAAAATATCACTGTTTGAGACATTCTCAGTTCTTTGTTGGCTCTGAAATTGGACGGTTTTAACCCAGATGTTTAACAGTTTAACGATTTCGGTTTAACAGATGAAAAATTACGTTTTAATATATAAATTAGCAGATTTGTTTGTTGTTGTTTTAGGATAGATGCAGTTTCTGTTTTCAGCTTTTTTTTTTTTACATTTATGTCACACCTATTTCTGTTTAAACTAGTCTTCCAGTTTAACCCAGTGCTGTTCTAGATTAACCCAGTGATATTCTGGATTAACCAGATTCCCTCCTGATTAAACCAGTGATGTTCCATCTTAAGCCACTGCTGTAATACGCGTTTAGCAAAGTTTTTACTTTATGTAAAACTCATAGGCCCAAATTAGGTGAGTTGTATTAATATTTTGGGATTTTTATAAATTATAGGGCAGTAGCCCAGGGCTACAATGTTTTGGGAAGGCCCAAAGGTTTTTATTGTTATTTTTGATTAATGCGTTGTTTGTTTGTTTTTTAATTGTACTTTATATAAAACTTATAGGCTCAGACTAGGTGAGTTGTATTAGTTTTTTGGGATTTTTATGAATATAAATAATATTCAAGTGTTTGAAAAATTATGTAGTCGTAGTCGATTTCTTTGGAAACAACGTGGAGTTATTGGCTAAAGGACGTATTAAACCTTTATTTATCAGTTTGTACCTCCCGAAGTATATGAGTACCTATTAATGTGCTCTAATTTGCATTAATAACATTTTTCCTCAGTAGTTGGGACACCAAAATTGTCTCCAGTCCAGGGGCCCCCATCCTTGTGAATCCGGCCCTGGACTGAACCAATGGATCCGTTCATCTCTCCACATCAAAAACACAAAATCTTACCAAGTATTTTTATATTAGTCATTTTTTAACATGTTGGTATCAATCCTTAAATAAAACCAGGCCGATATTAACAATCAATATTTGTTTTCATCTTCTTGTCATTTGTCTAATTTTATTTCTGAATGTATCAAAATAGTAGAGAAATGCATATAATATTGGTAAATATTGATATCGACCATATGTTTTATATCGGTGCATCCCCTGCTAATTATATGAATTACTTCCATTTACATCCTTAAAATACCAACATTTTCACTTAACTTTATATTTTGGTCCGTCTGATGATGTAATTTCTAAATATAAAATGATAGATCATTTCATCAGTTAGTCAGTACTTTCACTAGACTTCTTACCAAATACTTTTTACTCTTCAATATTTCATAGACGAAGTAGTGACACTCTGACTTCAGTACGATGTTTATGAACACCTCTGGCCTTATTTCAAGTCAACTAAGATATTTGGACCGAAGTACTTGGTATTTGCAGTGTGGAGTCCTGGATGGTTTCCTGCAGAGGGAGTAAAAGTTTGTTTTGGTGACTCGGTGCAGGCCCAGAAGCAGGTTTATCCCTTTGTGGACCTGATAGGGACAGACCTGCAGCATTTCCTCCGCTGCTGAATCGCTGCGCTGAGTGGAAGGAAGTGGTCGGCACCGCCTCTGATGGAGGAGGGAAGGAAGACGTGTGAGAGAGTTTCTAATATACTTCCACGCTTCCTCGCTGAAGTGAAGCACCTCCAAATAAGTTTCCTCTGCAGCTCGGTGGCACACAGCGCAGGAGCACTTCAACCAAATTGACTTTACTGATGTGAATTATGAAGATACTGATATCATGCATAAAGTTATTTCGCCCTCAGTAGAATTCAAATAAGTCCTCCCTGAGATGGTGATATGGGAACTAATATGAATGCAAATAGGATTAGGCTCCTGCATTAGTGTCTGATAAACAATTTACAGGCTTGAATGTTCACTGGGGGTTCGCTTTCTCTGCTGTTTGGGGAAAGAGGCAACGAAGGGGGGGCCCTCATCACCTTATCAGGGTTAACCCTCCATCATCTGCTGCTGTTAGCCTTCACCATGCTGCCGCTGCTGGAGCTGCAGGCGCAGGAAAATAATGAAGACAAATCTAAATGCAGCCAATTATTGGAGAGGTCCTCACAGGCCGCATGAAGCTGGATTCTTCCTGTTTAAATCAGTTTTAATCTGTCCTGAAGGGGGGAAAACGCTGACAGAGGACGAGTTGAAAAATGAAATAAAAACATCACTGCGAGGAAACAGACGTTATAACAAAGGACAGCAAGCAGGGTTCGAACAACATGTGAATCTGCAGCAGGTCTCTTTCTGATCAAACAGCGACAGGAAGCGAACAGAATGACATCAAGGATGGCTCACCAGCTGCAGACAAACTGAAGGGGTTGTGGTCGTATTAAACCCCTTTTTATCGTCACCTCCGCTTCCTGTTTGTCTGCAGAGTCAATATGTCGTGCCACACCATGCTTTCTTCCTAATTCTGAGGTTTTATGTATGAAGACAAACAAAAGGATCAGTCAAGCAGCAACAGGAAATTACAACCATCATTGCAAAAACAAAATCTTATAAAGTATTTTTTGTCTAGTTTCTATTGCAAATATCTTAGTACACGTGAAATAAGACAAAACTAATTTAGAAGTAACTTTACAGCAGGATATAGGAGCTTGCTGTAAGTGAATAATTCCACAATGTTGAAGAAAAGTACTAGCAATACTTGAAATAATCCATCAGTTTGTAGATAGAAAAAGGCAGTAAATTTCCATCAAAAAATATTCACGAGTTACGAGATTAATCTCAGAAACTTTCTAGAAAAAAACTTGACATTTTCCGAGTTCCCGAAAATCTTTTACTTTGAAACTCAGAAATTTCCTAATTTTTTTTCTAAAAAAATTTCTGAGATTAACCACAAATGTGTTTTTTAAGCAAATGTTTGACTTTCGAAAATTCAGAAATTTTCTTGTCTTTAATGTAGATTTTCCAAAATTCATTTTAAATTTTCTGATTGTTTCCAGCCAGTTTTTGGCTTCTCAAACCCAGAGATTCCCTTTTTTTTATTTTTTATTTTTTTAATTTCTGAGATAAATTTAAATGGTTTTATGGGGGAAATGAGGACACCTTGATATGTTGTAAATAATATTGCATAAAAAGGGTAACATAACCAATCTGCATTATGTACCATTTTTTAAATCACAATTAATAACTAAAATAATTGTTAGTTGAAGCAACTGTGTGGCACACTGGTTTCTACTAATTTCTGGTTTAAATCAAGTTAAGGTTCAGTTTATGAAGCACACAGAGATAAACTTGTTTTTCTCATGGATGTCCGACATTGCTAGTAGCCCCACTATTTATGCCGTTAAGTGGAGTTTCCTCACATACCAGGACGTCGTTTCGGAAGCGGCTGAAGCTGCACCCAGTCCGGATTAAAAATCTTATTTGAAATGCAAAGTAGTGTCATTACTGTTTACAGTAACCGCCATGTAAACCTGGAAGTAATTAGCTGGAATCAGAATGATAGGTGCGATGTTTCTTTTCTCGGGCCTTCCCGGTGAGGCTCTGTGGACCTGAGTGGGAGTTTGTGTGATAATTAGCCCCCCTGGGACTGCCGTCCTCAACAGTTAAAGGACAATCACAGCTTTGCGAGATGTTAAACTGCAGCTGCTGGCGTTTGCTGCCGACTGAGGCCTAATTGGACCGAACAGGCCCCGGCCTCCTGTGATGGTGAGCGGCGCGTTCTGTCACAGGCACGCGGATATTTTGTGGAGCACCAAACACGCTAATATGCTAATATGCTAATGTTAAAGCTACTTGAGAAACGGACTATGAAGGTTTTGTGTCACCGACGTTCAACACCTAAAATATTATTTTTTGTAAATAATGCACTCTGTCATTCCTCTAGATGACTGTATTCAGCGTTAGTGATTTAAAATCTGTTAAAGGTAAAGGAAAATAAAGGACCGTTTGAAACTGATTATTATGAAGCTAGCAATGCCAAGGCTGCACAATATTTTTGCGGAGTTGGATAGTATCTAATTACATTCACTTGGGTAACTGAGAAAATAACTTTTAGTAGTATTTCTTCTACGCCGTATTTTTTACGTTTACTTGAGTAATATTATTACAAAGTATCTTTACTCTTGAGTAAAATTACCGGATACTTTTCCCACTGAGTTACTGAACTTGATTTAACCAAAATTTCACAAGACCTGCAATTTTTGTCAGTTTCTTACGTTTTATATAAAAATAAATAGATTTAGATTTTTTTTGGCAATTATAGTATTTATATTTATATTCCCTCATAATTTTATATTTTGGTCCATTTGACGTAATTTTTAAATATTAAATGATTTATGTTTTGATCTATTTGGACCTTTTTACCGAATACTTTTCTTTACTCTTTATTGAGTAAATTCTCAATAAATTAAAGAGTGGATGGCTACTCTTTACTTGTACCTGAGGAAATAAATGTTGAAATATTGCTACTCTTACTTAAGTAAAAATTTTGGGCACTCTACGCATCTCTGATTGTTAACATGTTTGTCTGACCGAGTCTGAGGTTGGGTTAGGTCGGTCCTACTTGCACACGCCAGAAAAACCTCCAGCTTTGGGTTTAAAACTTAAAAATGCAGCAGAAAATTCCATTGGTTCCTTGAAAAGACCTCTTTAGTGGAAACAAACCATCATTTTACTCAGTGATGTTAGTCAGAACCAGTTAATCATTTTACAGTGTAGTTCTGACATGAATCTGTCTCATTTCTCTAGACTCGTCGGTCAGCAGCAGTTCCTCAGAGAGCACCGAGGCCTCCGGACCTGCTGATTCCTGCAGCCATTAGCGTGAGCAATCTGATCTCTGGCAGCGATGGAGGAGACACAAACTTCTATGACCTCCCGTCTCCAAGGAGTGACTCCTGCTCTGTGACCAGGAGGGTGAGCGGAGTAAAACGGCATCAAACACATGTTCAGATGAGAGAGTGTGTCTATCATTGCCCCAATATGTCCAGCTGTAATTTACAAATCGAGTTGGACAACCCTGTCTAGTTGGTTCTCACCATGGTGAACAAATTTTCAAGAGAGCTGAAAATTATGGTGTTTATCCAGGTCATTGGATGCAGCTTTTTACGTGTGATGGCGTTCAAAACAGCATTTGATGCCTCAGATAAACAGCAGGATTTTCGGTGTTGAGAATGTATTCTTGTAAAGGCATAAAAAACACCATTTTGACAGAATGTTTACCATAGTTTGTGGAGTCCTAAGCATGAACCAGTGTTTTTTGTGTGACGTTTTATCTACATGCATGGTAAAAATGGTGATCTAAGGCACAGTTGATTCTGCTTGGACTCAGATTTGTAGTTGCTTTCTTCTTCTTCTTGAGTTTATTGGCGATTGGCAAACAACTATTTCATGAACATCACCTGACCTACTGGTGACAAATGTGGGTCAGAATAGCAATATTGTGTAAATATGCTTAAGAATTCTGCTAAAATTATGCATGTTGTCTTTTTTTCACAAGAAAAGGAGAATTATTAACATATGTTTTGCGTCAGTTTTAATACAATACTCTCATGTTTTAAATTTGTACTCTATTAGTGTTATCGTGCTTTAATTTTCCGATATTTTGCTGATCAAATTATGAACCCATACAACCATGACTGTTCATATGGGTAGGAAAAATTTAAAAAATGAGTTATACATAAAATTATTAATAGGTTTCCCAATTACTTATGTACCTACTACTTATTACTAAATCAGTATGGAAGTATTTTAATCAACATTGAATCAAATATCGCACCACCATTTACAATTCCTAACTCCACCTTCTGAACCAATGAGAAGGAAGCGAAGTCACACCGTCAGTTTTTAGACAATATGTGATGCTGGAAAATATGCCATTAATGTACAAAACAGCTTTCCGTAGAACTATCCATTAGGTTTATTCTGCATCAGAATCTCCAGGGAGATGCGACCATATTCATGTATGAACAGACGCCTCAGATGTTAACGGGTCAAACTTATGGATCGAGGCCAAATAAAAAAAAAGAAGCTGAATCATCTCCATTATAATCCTGTAATTTTCCCCTCAGTTTCATTTATTGGTTTGTGAACGACCCTCTCTGTTGGTGTCAGCAAACACGTGTTGAGTTCAGGCTGAGTTTGAATCTCCAGCTGATTTACATGTGAATCTCATCCTGCCGGGTATCAGAGACCTAAACGGGCCCCGCCGTGTCGAGACGAACCTCTGAACTGAACAACGGCTGCCGTCCCTCTCAACAAAACGCTCATGTTCCACTTTTATCACCGTCTCCGCGGAGGGGTCACCGGGGCAACGACGAGCCCGCCGAATGACGCTGTACCGTAATCATAATTCCTTTGATCCCCTCTGCCCCCCGGAGTCTCCGACAACGAGGGCCACGCTGCAGAACAGAAGGCGGCGGTGGCTCCAAAATGGCTTTTTCATCAGAAACAATCAAGCGGTGGCGGCGGCGAATGAGAGGGCAGATTACATAAGGCCGGGCTCCCCATCGACAGATAAGACGCTGCAGCGCTGCGGGTATCGGTCTCATTAAAACGGCCTCACTCACACTCGCCGCCTCTCAATCCATCCATTAGCAAAACACGATTGTTGGGAAATCTCAATTAATATGATAATGAGGGGAGAAATTTCATCACTGGAAGGGAGCCGCTGGTTTTACTGGTTCCAGCTTCGTGTGATGCTCAGAGTCTTGCTGTAGGAACGAAGTTTGATCTTTTCCAGATCAAGATCTTCAAGAGTTTATAGAGCCACATGGATAGGGATTATTCTGGGAAACAATAGTTATTATTTACGATATGTAGTTGTATTCAGAAATGTTTTTATTCAGAATAATAAGCGGCATTATAGCTGCAGGATGTAACTTTTATAAAACTTTTTTTTACATGTTTCTTGCACCTGTCACCATGTCATGATACTATGGTATGAGACAGATAATCTGGAAGAAAACCCCGAACTCCTCTGCAGCTCAGGTGGAAGGTAGAGGAGATCGATCTTTTCACAGATTATTTGTCTCTTACTGTTATGACATGGTGACAGTTTTAAAAAATATGTAAAACATTTTATTTAAAAGTAACTGCAGCTTTTAAACATAAAGGTAAAATAGAAAGCTTAGAACAGTTCTGCAACTAACAGTTATTTCGGTAATTGATTAATTTCTCAATTATTCTGACGATTAATTGATTAATAGAATTAAAAAAAATTCTGTTTCTGCAGCTTCACTCTTCAGCTCCCTCCTCTATGCTTTACTGCTTCCAGATCTGAATATCTTTGAATTAATTTCATGTGTGCTTCGGTCTAGTGCTGCGACTAATGATTATTTTAGCTATTGATTATTCAATTATTCTGGTGATTAATCATATAAAATATTTGCTACATTCTGCAGATTTTTCATGTAGATGTGGCTGTCAGGTGAGTTACTTCTTTTAAAGCTGACAGCTGATTCCTGTAGATATGTCTTCTCGTAAAGCACACGAGCATTTCTTTGCTGCGCTAACAGCTTGATCATGCTCTGTGGCCTCCAACACTTTTGGCGCCTTCACTTCCCAGCATGCCTCAGTCTCAGGTTAAAACTCCACACTTGCCGCTGTTTTTTCCCTCGCTCGAAGACGCTGACGTGGGAGGAATTGTCTTCTCTGATCAGTGAGGAAACAGACGTGAACGGAGACAGCTGCGTTCCTGCTGCTCTCTATGAAGTAAAGAAGCAGAGTTAAAGATCCTGCAGAGGTCATGAAGGAGATAAGCAGCTCCAACTGTCAGCAGGGACTCAGCTACAATGAAAGAGAAGCAGAGACAGAGGAAGACAAGCCTGCAAGAGAAGTAAAGGCACAAACCTTGAAAATGAGTCACTTCTCATTTCTTTATAATCCAGACGAAACAGTTTGACAGACATGAAATGATGTCTTAACACCATAAAGCAGCAGTGTCCAAACTTTTTGTCACGAGTCAAAATGATCAAGTCAAAAGGAATATCTTAGATAAGCATAAGCAGACAATTCTAATTAAACAAGAGGAAACAGACTTAAAGAAGCCTGTTTTTTTGTTATGAGAGGGAAATTTAAATCATTGTAGATCCAAAACTTAAAAAGAGTTTCACGTCATTAAAAGACAGACATTCAATTTGCAAAATAAAGAAAAAAATGGAGCTTACTCCCAGCAATATAGATATGATATGGGTCACTCTCTTGTGAAAAATGCTTGCTGTATTAACTGAGGTTCAAAGGTGACCTATGATGGTTCCTTGAACAGGTTAGAATATGTCTATGGAATACACAAAACATTTTCATTACATATTATTTTTGCACAATGTAATTCTTAGATAATAAGATTTTAATCTAGTCAGTTTTACGTATTTTGAGATAAATTCAGAATGAACTGTTTTAGGGCGTCTTATCACTTTAAATCCAAATAAAGTCCTGCTGGCCAAACCCCTTCACCTCAATGTTTACTCTACTATGTGAAAATGGCTGCAAACGGAGGTGCAATTATACAACCAAATATCTTTGAAAAGCAGAAGTAGAGCCTCCTGCACAACCAACAATAATGCAACAAGTGATTGCTGGATGGTAAGTCAACAACAAAACATTTGTCTTTTCTAGTAGCAATTGTACAGCACATAGCGAGGTAAAATCAGCTGACCAAATGGGCTGGACTCGACTGCGGTTGCTAGGTAACGGCGCTGTGTGACTCAACAATTGGGAGGTTTTTGAAACGGCTCATTTCCAGACACCAAAAAGCAAACATTTTGTCAAAAAGCAGGTGTTTTGTTTTTAAGTGCTGTGGTTGTTTTTAGAAGCAGTAAAAACCTATATAGAAATATATATTATTCAAAAAGTGAATTTTGTATAATAGATCCCCTTTAAAAAACAGAATTTGCTACATACCGTAGTTTCCCCACTCATATAATTATTATTATTATTTGTTTTTCCCCCTCCAGGGGGTCCCCTTGTGGGCTCTAGTGTCCCCCATATGACAGTAGGCTGACAGGAAAGGGGGAGTGAGAGGGGGGAAGACATGCGGCAAACGTCATCGGGTCCGGGAATCGAACCCGCGACGGCCGCGCTGTGGACCGAAGGCCTCCAAATGTGGGTCGCGCTATCCCCTACGCCACCACTGCACGCCCCTCATATAATTTTTTTAAATCAGTTTTCCATTCTTTATTCATTCTTCACAATAATCAGAGACCAGAAATCTGCACCTCATTTGTCTGTCCATCCTAAGAAGAGCCTATTATGATACAGTCACAACTAATATACCTTCAGATGTCTGCGCCAACATCTCTGAGTTTCAGAAGTTTGATTTTACCTCCTCAAACTTCCCTTTCACTAAACGATGGGTGAAACTCCACCTTCCCCGTCCTAACGACCTTGAGGGAAGTGGGATTATGGAATCTCTTCACGTCATAAAGCTTAGTCCTGTGTCAGTGGAGCGGACTTCATCGGAGGCTTTAATACGTTTTGATCCGGCTCTCTGGACTGTGGAGGAACGTCTCAGTTTCAGACCCGCCGAGTTGTGAAAAAATGTGAATTAATGACGAAGGTCCGGCAACGAGCTTCTCCTCATCATCAAGATGAGATGAATCTGCCTCTGGTGGTGGTGCAGGATCGAATGCCATCTGGGGATTTGATGAACGGACTCACAGGTCGTTGAAAGATGATTTTAAGTCTTTCTAACTGGAAGGATCAACAAGTTCAGCGCTAATCATTAGCTATTTATATCTGTGGACGTTTTTATAGAAAGCATCAAAACAAACCAACTGCAGCAAACAAGCGCAAATATTTAACACAAATTAAAGGTTTATATTAATATTTAATAATAGCACATTTTATTTGTAATGTCCTTTTAGTCTTGAGATCTTAAAGGGCTAAAAATAAAACAAGCAATTACATTTGTTAGAAAATAAGAGGTTAAAATAAACATCTAAGAAGGTAAAACATATTTGCTGAAATGTTTTTGTTTCATAAGACCCGCCTTAAGACAGTTTTAGTACATCTGAAAAAAGACATATATATATTATCGTAATTCAACAATTACATTTTTTTTTCCCCTGGTCATAATACTCCAAACATAAAACTCAGAAGGAATGATTTGATTTTTTGAAAATATTTCCTGACATTTGTAATTTCTGTTTTAGGAAAGAAAGTGAAAATGAAAATCTGACATTTTATTTTTAAGCCGTTCACTGCAACAACAGTATTTTTTGTCTAGTTTTTAGTAAAAATATTTTACTAGACTTGAAATAAGACAAATCTTACTTACATCTAACTTTCCAGCAAGATACGGGAGCTTGTTTTAAGCCAATATAGTGATTATAGCATTAAAAGGTTCAAGTTCAATGGGAAAAATGTGAATGGGAAAGTGAAAATGTCTGCAGGTGGAAGTAGTACTTTCTACCAATATTTAAAAATTATTGACTCAAAACAAGCTACTACTTCTTGCTGAAAAGTTACTTGTAAATTAAATTTGTCTCATTTCTAGTCTGAGATATTTGCACTAGAAACTAGACCAAAGTACTTGGGAGCATTTTTTGTTTTTGCAGTGTAGTCAGGTGTCTTTATTCAGTGGGAAAAAAACTTTAAAGGTCATGTCAGCCTAAAATGGAAACATCGTCAGATAAAACTCTCCCTTCTAAATGTTGCGTCTCATCCTCCATCGTTTTGCACCTCGACCCCTCAGGTTTTACCTCCCTTTGCTCTTTGCCTCCTTTATCTGCTCTGCAGGGCTTCAGCGCCCGGCAGCACCTTGTAAACGCCAGCAATTAGGACAGGCAATTGGCATACAAGAGAGCCACTCCTGGATGGTGATGAAGAGGAGGCAGCAGGGGGGTCTGACAGAAGATCTGAGGAGGGGGGAGGAGAAACCAGCCGGCTGTGTTTTGACAGGATGAATAGACGGAGGAGTGGAAGTGGCTGGGAAAAGCTTTTGTTATGCAAAACGGAGGAAAAACTGGAGATGATTCCTGTCTCCTCCAAACTGACGGAGCTGAATTTAACATGGAGTCAGATCTGCGGGAGCTGCCTTGTCTCGTGAGGGGACTCTCACCAACCACAGCAGCTGACTGCAGCTGACCGTTTACTCTACTGAGGGTGAAGAAGCTCATTTAGGGTGCGTTCACACCAGCACTGTTTAGTCCACTTTAATCAAACGCTACTTGGTTTTTCTACAAAGTCTGGTTTGTTCGGGGAGGTCTGAATCCGCAATCAGACTCTGATGCTGACCAAAAAAAGTGAACTCTGTACTATGAGATGTGAAAAAGGCTTGGTTCGATTGGACCTAGCCTTGCAACATGTGTTACATTTTCAGCTGCTGTAGTTCACTTTCAGACTGCTCTGTGTCAAACAATCCCAATCCGTTGATAAACCTGTTCCCCTCCTCGCCTGTGGGGGCACTGCACCAAGAACCACTGCAGGAAACCACACAGAAACCTCAGAAGAAGACACAGAGCGCAACTTCCTTCTTTTCAAAATGGAACGTTAGCGTTTGTAGAAAACCATAAATCATTTCTCCTGCCAGCACTAGACTTGCACATTTGTTTTGTTGTATTTACCCAGAATGCCATGCGCTATAGTTTGATTCCTGCTTTTAAAGCAACCTCAGATCTACTTGGCGTTCACATGCATTCAAACTGATCTAGAGTTCTCTTTAATCGAACCAAGGCTGAGTATTGCAGGCCAGAGTTCACTTTTTTGAAATTCATATTCACACTTACTCAAACAAACTGGGCTCTCTAAACAAACAAGCTGGAGTTCGATTTGGACTAGGGCTGGGTGATAAATCGATCTTATCTATTAATTGAATTATTAGTTTTTGAAGCTTTAATTCCTACTTCTGTGAACTTTTTCCCCAAATAAAACCACAGAAATCATCTCTTTCTTCAGATATAAACTTACAAACTGAAATCTTCTCAGCAAGCCTTAATTCAGCAACTGTGGACGTCCAAATTCTTGTTTTCTTACCTTTAGTTCACCTCTGAAACAAGCCACAATCATTTAGTGAGACACCTCACCGAGACTGTGTTGGATTACTAATGAGGTAGAAGAAGAGCAGCTTCCTCCTCCTCCTCTTCGTCTCCTGGGACTCCCTCCTCAGCAGCACACCAACACAGTTAACGTCCATCATAGCACCGGGACGCTGCAGGAGAGAGGCGATTGTTTCCTCCGCCTCCCCTCCAACAATCCTCTTAGGGATTCTGTTCCAGATATTCAGGTTTCACATCTCATCATCAACACCAAAAATAAGAGGCTGCAGCTCATATCTTAAAACCAACCCAAGCAATGAGAAGAACAGCGAGTATGAGTGTGGATTGCTGCATCATCGAGTTATTCTGGGTCAAATCAACAATTGAAAATAATGGAAGAACAATTAAACCAATAAAACTCAACAAAATCGCAAAATTATCTAAAACTAGACAGACACTTCCTAAAATTTTTAACTAAATTTATAACTGAAACCAATTCTAATCTAGACTGGAAACTAGTATAAATCCAGATGCTAAAAAAACTGTTGCCATGGTGAACTCAAAATGACACAAACCAAAAATCTGGAACAAACTTCCAGAAAACTGTAAAACAGCTGAAACACTGACTTCCTTTAAATCTCAACTAAAAACCCACTTGTTTAGAGTTGTATTTGAAACGTAATCAATAGCAAATTTATTGACGGAATCTGACTTGATGTTGTGTTTTGTTGTTGATTCTATGTTGCATTGTGTTTTTGTGTTTGATTTGATGTAAAGCACTTTGAAATGCCTTGCTGCTGAAATGTGCTATACAAATAAAGTTTGATCGATCGATTGATTGATTTAAATTTCATTCTGGTATTCTGCATTCTTGTCAGCTCAAAGGCCTCCGCACCAGCAGGGGGCCCCCAAGCACACTAGTAATCAAAATTCTGGTTTATAGATAAACGATTTGGAGGTCAGTATCACTTGAAGGAAAAATTCATCTTGTTTGACATTTTTATCCTCATTTAAAAACTTATTTTTACATGAGTTTGTTATTCCAAGGGCATATCATCAACAGCCGTCTGTTTTATATTATGTTGTAATCTTTCCCATAATAATAATAATAGTTGTTATTATAATAATCTCAGATGTTTAATGCACATTTATTTCATTCATGGATGAAATAAAGCCGATATTAACTGAGCTGTGTTGATCAGCTAGGTCGTATAACGTAGAGTCGGCTCTGATTTAATGTATTTATTGACAGTAAAATGTCAAAAACCAGTTCAAAAATGAACTGTCAATGTGTAAAATGTCAACGTGTTTTTATAAAAGCCATGAATCAGATTAAATGTTTTGGTGGGGTTGATGTTTTGCAGAGTGAAGAGGATGATACGAGGAGTATCACTGCTTCGTCAGTCATGGTGAGTTTAAGAGAAACGGTGTGTGTTTGTGTGTGTTTGCACTCATTTAAATGATCTATTTACAGTCTTTTCTGATACGTTCAACAATCTCCTGAAGATAAAAACCGCACATAAAACAATCGGTTTTCTGTGTTACTAAGATAATATTTTATCTCCGTACATACAGTATGTACTACGATACAAATATCTTAGCATACTTGAAAATCTGTTTTTGAGTGAAAACGTGTTTGTGCCACAATTAATAATGAAATCAAGGTAAAAGCCAAAAAAAGAGAAAGCTAACTAAAGAAAAATTCTTGGTGTTATTAACATTTTCCATTTAAAAAGATGTAAACTTGCTCATCCTAAAAAATTTACAGAAAATGTTAGTACCAATTAGTACCATTCTAACTGTGATTTGGGGCCAAACAAAATTAATTCAAGGACCACAAATGGGCCCTGCGCCTCACTTTGGAGAGCACTTGGTTAGGTTTAAGGACTAAGACGTAAAGTGAGTTTAGGTTTATGTTGATGCATGTCAATGTTAATAGTATAGGCCGGCGGTTTTCAAAGTGTGAGGCGCGCCTCCCCTGGGGGGCGCCAGAGCACTTTAGGGGAGGCGCGGTGCGAGGGAAAAAATAAACCGGAAAAGCTATCTGCTTGCTGTCTGCTGATGTGAGAGAAACGTCTTTTACGCACACGATCAACTCTGTGGATTTAGGAAAAAGTTGGTACTGTGGGGTACGCGTGTGGAGCGGGGATCAGTGGAAATGTTTCCCACCTTAGAGGATCTTTTGGCCAGTGACGTCAGTAACGTTACTGACGTCGGACCACTTTTTTCAGTAACGAGTAATCTAACGCGTTGTATTTCAAATCCAGTAGTCAGACTACAGTTACTTATCAAAATCATTTTTGCGTTACTGCTTTACTATCTTCTTTTGTTATTTAATCGTATTTCCTCTACACGTCTTGTCGAGTGACCGACGTCTCTATGCGACAGAATAGAAAAATCCTTCTTAGAGTTTTCCAGACAACAGTGGACCACACAAATTACTCACGTTTTTTATTTTTTGTACTGTTTTTTTGTACAATCTCCTCTTCAGTTCAACCTTATCAGTGGAGACACATTGTTGATGTTATCATTATAAAATAACTTACAATTAAGTATTAGCAAAGATCAATGTGATTTTCACATGAGGCGGAGCGTTGTTGTTAGCAGCTGCTGAAAGTAACTAAAAAGTTACTTTTAATGTAACTTAGTTACTTGCAAGTCAAGTAGTCAGTAATCTAACTAAGTTACTTTTTCAAGGAGTAATCAGTAGTCCGATTTTAGTTACTTTTTCAAAGTAACTATGCCATCACTGGTTTTGGCCAGAGCGGGGCTGAAGGTGGAGTTTTTACAACATGGAGCTCATGTCACAGTTCGGGGGGGGGGGGGGGGGGCGCAGCAGGCATTGTGCTCCTTGGAGGGGGGCTCACCCTTTCATGACTACCTATACTCTAGGTATAGAGTATAGCAAAGGTTATTGAAATGAATGAATGAATGGAAGTCAATGCAGAGTTCTTGTAAAGATAGAAAGATGTGATGTGTGCGTGTGTGTGTGCGTGAACCCTGCAGTGTAAATGTTTGCTGAGCATCGTTTAGCCGCTGGCTTCCAAACAAGCTGCCCCCAAACCGTTCCCATGACGATACCCCGTAATCACCGGCGTCTGGGATGCAGAGCTGGCTGCTGATTGGCTGTGACAGCCACCCACTGCTGTCAGACTGGAACCAGCAGGGTAACTGGAGATGAGCAGAGGTCGGCTCTGGAACCTGCTGCTGTTCAGTCAGAGAGCCGACTGCTTCTGTTTCCTCACTGCAAAAACACAAAGTATTACCAAGTATTTTCATATAGCTTAAACCGCAATATTCCTTAGTTTTGTCTTATTTCAAGTATGATGCCTTACTTTCAGCAAGAATAGGAGCTTTTTAAGTCAATAATTTATTAATACTGATGAATTGTGGAATATTAGTTCCACTGGCAGAGCTAAGTAGCTAAATAATTTGCCAGTGGAACAAGGCTTTTACTTAAAACAAGCCTCTATATCTAGATATAAAGATATATCTTTCAGTATAAAACAAAACTACTTGTAACCTAGTTTTGTTTTATTTCAACTGTACTAAGATATTTGCACTAGAAATACTTGAAACCAAAGAGAGATCCTTACTTTCACAAATATATTCTGATGTTATTTAGCTTTGTAAAATCAGTTTCAGTGTTTTTATCAAGGTGTGCCAGCAGCGAGCGTTTGGCCCGGAGCCGCGCTGCGCTGTCGGGTTGAAGGACGGCCTCCCTCTGAGCTGCTCAGCTGCTCTAATTAACACGGAGGTATCAGGTAAACAGTGCCGCCGGCCCCACAGGCCGCTGATTAAACACCACTAATGACATTGTGACCCTTCCTCGGCCCGAGGCCCCCGCCGGGGCTAAAGGGCAACCAGGACGAGTTTGTCTTTTCTACACTGTCCTTTGCAGAAAAACAAATCTGCTGAAAACGCTGCTTCAAAATCTCAAACGTGTCTTAATTCACGACCTGCTTCCTCTGAATGTTGTGAATGAATCACAGCAGAAAAACAAAGGCTCCCCCAGACGATGCTTGCAAGTTTCCTTCATCATTGAGGAAATTATGTCGCAATAGTGGAGCATGCTAATGCTAGGGGGGTTGCTAAGTGACTGGCGGAACTCTGCTGGGGTTGCTAAGTGACTGGCGGAACTCTGCTGGGGTTGCTAAGTGACTGGCGGAACTCTGCTGGGGTTGCTAGGTGACGGGCGGAACTCTGCTGGGGTTGCTAGGAATTGGGGTTGAGCTTGGCAGGGGTCACTAGGTCAGGGGCAGTGCTTTCTGATGTATAATTTTACATTCTAAAGGTTTTTGAAATGACGCACCAAAAAACATGAAGTGGTTGCCTAAAAATGGCTGGGTTGTTTTTTTAGATGTTTGGTCTATTTTTAGAAGCAGTAGAAGCCCCAAATGAAAGTATAAAAACTTGCAAAATGTGAATTTTCCATTATACGTCTCCTTTTTAAATCTGCTCTCTGAACTGAAGCCTCAGCATCTCCGGGTTTCATCCTCCTGTTGAGCTGAAGAACATCTTCTCTCCCAGTCTCTGTTCCACAGGGTTCAGCTGGATCCGCTGGAGAAGGACTGGCTGAGGAGTTCAGCTGTGGGAAACATGGCCGCTCAGCGCCTGCTGCTCGCTCAGGACCCTGGCCTCGTGTTGAAGAAGGTCAGCTTCTGAAACTGAACTTGAACTAGGAGGAACTACTCAGTAATTGAGTAACATTTTTACCAAACACTTCTTTACTTGGAGTGCTACGTTTTACTTTTACTTGAGCAAAATATGTTGAAGTAGTGCTACTCTTACTGAAGTACAATTTTTAGGTTCTCTACATTCCTCTGGCCAAATCTAGTTCTTATAACTGAAAGTATATTTGTTCAGTCAAGCTTAAAAGAATTGAAAATCTAGATGCCTTTCTACAGTAACTTTCTTCAAAATCCATCTAAAGTTTTGGATCTACAATGAATAACATCCAATTTGTACAGCAAAAACCCAGATCTGACATCATTTTCTTGATTTTTGTATTTTTTCTTTTCACTCAACAAGTTTGGCCCATGTGACAAAAAGTTTGGACAGCCCTGATCATCTTCAAAAATGTATTTAATGTGGAAAAAGTCTTTTCCCCAATTTAACCCATATTGTGTTTGTTTCCTCTCTGCTCCCATAAGGACTTCATCACTGTAAGTAAAACATAAACCCTAATATCAGTTTGTTTTAAAATAATGACAGCTGGAGTTTTAAAGCTGAAGTATGTAACTTTTATAAAAAATTTGAGACAGATAATCTGAAAAGATAGATCTCATCTACTTCCTCCCTGAGCTATTATAGCCGTCTAAAGAAATGCATCATTCCCGACCAAAAACAACCAAACCAACCAGGAGGAGGCCATTAGCGCTGTCAATCATCCTTGTTTATGCGCTGCTAAATATACTAATGGTGGAGAAAGAACTTACCATTACAGGAAAACCTTTTATCCCCTGTTATCAGTGGCTATGCTAACTAGCCTTAGCATTCACAACAGGATCCGATGACGGGAAAAAGCTGTAGCGTAGCAAAGAGTGAGGGAGCGGCGCGCATACTGGTAGGCCTGTCACAATAACAAAATTTATTGGGAAAAAATTGTCCCATAAGTTATTGTGATACACAATAATATTTTTCAAATAATATGGTAGTAGTGGCATAATAATGCAAGAACGCATTCTCAAAGATCAGTAAACGAAAATTGTAATGAACATTTAACATTGGAACTGGAAGACATTTTAAATATCCCAAATAAATAAACAAAACAACAGAAACAACAAATAAAACTAATAATAAAGTCTCTGTAAACCAAATTGTCCTTCAACAAAAAGGGTTAGTTGAAACCAAAGTGGCAGACTGAAGACTTTTGCCGTCCAGTTTTTGGTAGAAAAAGAGAAAAACAATAAATTTAAATGGAAATTATTTTGTTTGTTGAAATTAAGTTTGTTTTAATTTATCATACGATTAGTTGCTTATTGCAACAGGCCTACACACAGGTATGATTGACAGCGCTAAGATCCGCCTCCTGGTTCTGATTGGTTGTTTCTCGTTAGAAGGCAGAGGAGCTGGATGTATTTTTTCACAGATATTCTGTCTCACTTTCTACTGTCGTGATATAGTGACAGCTTCAACAAATATGTAAAAAACATATTTTTAATAAGAGTAACATACTGCAGCTTTAAGTAGAAATTCAACAACTGACTGCAGTAAACATGTGAAACATCCCTTATAGTGGATCAGCTTCCTGTTACCGTGCAACCAGGCAGTGAAACTGGAAAGCTGAGCGCTTTGAGAGAATAATTGGCTTAAAGGAAATGAAATGTTCAAAGAGCCGTAAACACGTCGGTAATCTGCTTATTGGAGTGAATGGAGGAGAATGTGGCGTTGCAGAGTGACGATCCTATTAGTGTGGATAAGACGCTGCTGAGAGTCAGACAGCAGGTGAGGATGAGGAGGAGATAAAGAGGAATCTCATCAGGAGGTCAGGATGCTGTTCCATCACCAGAGAGCTTAAATAAAACCAGAACCAGGAAAGAATTTTAACTTTTTACGTTTTTATTCAAACCACACTGTTCAGTGTTGAGGTGGTTAACAAAACCGATTTGTATCCCGCTCATGTTTTCTTCCTCCTGGGATCCAGACTGTTCTCTCAGCTTTAAAGTCTTCTAACTGAACAGTTGTCTAGGATTTCTAGAAGCTTTTCAGAGTTTTACTTTGTTCTCAGGTTGTGTAGTAACTAGTTACATTTACTTGAGTAATTTTTAAAAAATGTACTTTTAGGAGTATTTTTACTACTCTTCCCTTTTTGCTTTTACTTCAGTAATTTTATTATAAGGTATTTCTATTCTCAATTGAGTAAAATTTTTGGATTTTCTACCCACTGAATGAAAAACAAACGTGTTTCAACCAAAAATCCACACCTGCAGTTTTTGTTAAAGTTTCATAAGTTTTATATTTAAAAAAACTAATTTGGAAACATTTTCTTTTGCCTGATTTTATTGTTTGTTACCTATATGAATTATTGTCATTTTGGACCTTAAAATGCCAAAATTTCCTCTTAACTTTATATTTTTGTTAATTATTAAATGATTGATAATTCCATCAGTCACTCTGTATTTCAGTAGACTTTTTACCAAATACTCTTTCACTCTTACTTGAGTAATCTCTTGGATGGCTACTTTTTACTTTTTTACTTACTTTTACTTGAGCAAAAATATGTTGAAGTATAATTTTTGGATACTCTGCTTGTACCTTTTTTCACCCAATTTGTTGCATTAGCATTTTTCAGATCCTGAGCAGATTTCATAATTTGAACAGATTTCGAAGTTGAACAGTTTTTATGATTCTGAACTCATTCCTGATTCCTGACTCTATTCAAAGTGATCTGGATCAGTAGTTCTCCAGGCTTTGTCTTTGACAGTTTGACACTTAGCAGTTTTCCAACTCTTACCAGATTTCTAATTTGGAACAAGTTTCTAAATCAAAACAGATTCCTGAATCTGAACAGATGAGACTAAATTTCTTGTTTCTGACTTTCTCTGTTGACCTCATGGGATGGGAACCTGGATCTTCATGAAGGGGGTGAGTTAATTTTTATTGGCTGCTTTAAGAGAATCCGTCTGGTGGAAATGACTCAACTTAGATTTATTTTGTGCTGCCGGACTGCTCAAGCATTTGCACATAACCTCATCTTAAGGGTGTTTTCACAGCTGATAAACTTGGTTTGAGCGGTGGAGAACGATTGCAGCATTTGTTACATTTTCAGCTGCTGTTCATAATGCATTGTGTCAGACAATCCAAACTGATAGAAAGACATGTTCCTCCTCACCTGTGGTGGCGCTGCATCAAGAACCACTGAAGAAAAAAACACAAAAACCTCCAAGGCACAACTTCCTTCTTCACAAACTAGAAACAGAAATGGAGTAGCTTCAGATTTTAGCGATTGTAGGATTTCTCTTTTGTCTTGGATAAAACACCACAAGTCATTTCTCCTGCTAGCGCTAAACGCTCACGTTTGTTTTGGTTGTATTTACCCACAATGCCCTGCTTTTGCTTTTAGAACAGTTTCCAGTTCACTTTGCATTCACATATGTATTAAAACCATGTTACACTTCACTTCAACCAAACCAAGATTGAGGTTTGTAGGCGGAGCAAAGTTAGCTTTTTTGGTTTAATTTTAGAGAGAGCCACTTCTCAGCAGATGCTCAGTTTTACCAGGTGTTTGCTAATTGCTGCTGGCTAGTCTGAAGGACCTGACTGGGGGAATCACTGAGGACGGGGCGTCTGTGAGGCAGACGCTCACAGTGAAACAAGAAAAAAACTTTAAAATATTGAGTTAATTTGTTATTAGTTATCAAATTAAATTTATACATGTAAATATATTGGGCTTAATAAGTCTTAATTCAACAACATGTAAGAAATTATCTTTTTGTCTTTTTTTTTTAAAGTTGGAGCTCCATTTTATTAATTTTTTTGAGTGTAGGAAGGTCAGCTCTGAGGTGGAGCTTCGTCCTCAAGGCGGGGCTAGGCCCCTCCAGGCATTTTGGTTGTCTGGAGATTAAAGGGTTTCTCAAACATGAATGAATGAATTAAAGCAACACTCCAGGTATGATTTTGATGAGGCAATAACACCATAACATAATCTAAAGCTCAATAAAGTCAATTTTACATAATACTGCTCCTTGAAAATCTGAGATTTTATTCTTAAATCGTTTTGCCGAGCCCTATTTAAGATGGAACTCGGAGGAGCATTTCGATGCTCTGGAGCAGAAATTACAGCATCGGTGGCGTAATCCTCGTACCACTTAGGCTCATTTTCACGCCTGGCTGGATCAAGACGGAGGGAGTAAAATTTTCTCCTTTTCGATGGTCTCCTTCCTGCTGCGCCTCATCCTGCCCGTCACTCTGGATCCAACAGATGCTGCTGCAGGCAGGCAGTTGGCAGCTTGTGCCAGGTCACCGCCGGCAGTCCTTCCTCCTCAGAGAGTCTGACGGTGGGCTGGACTTCCTGCTGAGCCTGACGGGTGTCCGCCATCTTTCACAAACATGTGAACGTTTGACACAGAACGTCTTCAGCTTTTATGCAAAAGCTGCTACTGACTGATGGGTCTGATGTGAATTACTGTTAAAAATCCAGTAAAAACACAGAATCTTACAAAGTACCTTAATTTTTTTAGTCTAGTTTCTAGTGGTAATACCTTAATACACTAATTAGTTTTCAGCAAGATATGGGAGCTTGTTTTAGTCAATAATTCCTTAATATTGATAAGGAATTGTTTCATTTGGAACCAGAAAAGTTAGATAATCTGACAGAAGAACTGTGAACTTTTTCCTCATTAAGGAATTCTTGACTAAAATAAGCTCCTCTATCGTTCTGAAAACTTCTTTATTATCAATATTATTTGAAAATTAAAATATATACAAAGTACTAGTACTACTGACAGATTGTTTCACTTATAACAGGAAAATGTCTTGTTAAAAAATCTGCCAGTACAACCAGGACCTTTTTTATTAATATTAAAACAAATAGTGACAAAAGAAGCTCCTATTTCATGCTGAAAAGTTATTTATAAATTAGTTTTTTTCCTACTTTAAATCCACCAGAAACTAAACCAATAATGTTTGATGAGATTTTGTGTTTTTGCTGTGACTGCTGTGTTTAAAAACCATAAAACCCGTAGAACTGATCCAGAATTGTTTGGAAGGAAAACATGCTGAATCAGGAGGTTTATCGGCCTAACGTGTCACCATCGGTAATAATTACAGCAAACAGAAATGCCCACTTTAAGGAAAGATAACCTGTGAGGTTGTAATTTAGGTGCGTTGAGGGTTTTGTGTTTGGGTCTCAGGTGGAGACACAGACTAGCTCAATGTGTGATGCCGGGTTCGGTTAGCACCTGCTAATGAAATCTCCTCCCGCTGCCCCGCCTGGCCGGTCCAGCCTCAGCAGTCGCTCTGCGTCGGGCCGCCATCACAGGACAAAACAAACCTCAATTAACCTTCCTGCAGGCAACCGCAGGCTGCACCCATTTTAGCCGAAGATCAGCGCGGAGGAAATAAATGGCTAAAATTATCAGCAGACTATTGTGTTTGGATTGTTTGATTCGCTGCAGCAACATAAAAGGAAGGAGGTGACAAACTGTCAGAGATTGTAATTAAATTAGGAATAAAGGGCTTTTGGATTTTCCAGAGGTGGCAGAAAATAAACCTTATTTGGTTTATCCAGAAAACACTGGATGGATAAGGATTAAATATTTAGGTTACAATTAAATATTTATCTAGCTCAGAGATAAAAATTTACTTTGGAGCTACATATTTAGCTAGCTAGTTCAGAGCTAGCTTGAGCTACATATTTAGCAACTTTAAAGCTAACTAGATATTTAGCTAGCTCTGAGCTAAATGCTTAGTGTGGAGACACATATTTAGCTCCTAACTAAATACGTATTTAGTTTGGAGCTAAATAAATATTGAGCTCCACTAAATATTTAGTTAGCTTTATTTAGTTAGAACTAACTAAATATTCAGAAAACTCAGAACTAAATATTTACTGTAGTTTGGAGCTAAATATTGTTGTTCGCTAAAGCTAAATATGAACAAGCTGTTATTGTCAATAAAGCTTGTTCATATTTAGCATTGAATATTTAGTTTGAAATTAAATATTTAGCTTGTTAACAAAAAAGATTTTTGGACATATTTGGAGATAAATATTTATTTGATTAATTCAAACTGAACATTTAGTTTATAAGCTACATATTTATTATGGAGCCAAATGTTTAGTTTTTAAAGTAAACATTTGGGTTGCTAACTAAACTTTAAACTTCAAAGTAAATATTTAGCTTGCTAACTAAACATTTAGTTTGAAGATGTTAATTAAAATTTAGCTTGCTAACTAAACATTTAGTTTGAAGATGTTAATTAAAATTTAGCTTGCTAACTAAACATTTAGTTTGCGAAAGAAACTTGCCAACAGAAAAGTTTGGTTTGATTAAACTTCTGTCAAGAATAAATTTATAGTTAAACTGTTTGTTTCTTTTCTTCTTTCCTTTGGATTCACCCAGTTTGTAAGTTTAAGATTCTGAATTTGTTTTTTTCTCCTGTTATTTTGCGTCTTGTTGTGGATTTAGTTTGTAGAAAGTGTTGGGATTTAGTTTTAATAGAACATAATTAAAAACTATCAAGTTTGATCCTGATATCTTAACAAAAAAATCTGTTTATCTTGAGTTTTGTACCTTCTGGATGAATTGAGCAGAAAACAATAACTTAGCATTTTAATGGAAAATACAGTTTTATTTGAGATCATAAAGGAGTTTGTAGTTTCTCATTTGTGTCAGCTTTATTTTAATTTGTAACTAAATGTAAGTATGTTTAGCATAACAAAACTGTGCAGTTCATTTGGTAAAAGTAGACCAGAATCCAAAAAAACAAATTAATAACAACATCCTAATTTCTGCTTTGAAGTGTGTTTTAATAAAATGTATCTGGATTTTTAGGAAATTAAAAGGAAACTGTATGCTCTTTGTTGATGTTTACCAAACACGCAGCAGTTTTCAGGTTTATTAACTAATCAGTGCTGATGAAGGGAAAACTAGTTAAACTAGTTGACAGATTGATCAATGATCAGAAACTTTTCTGTTTTATAAACGTTTTTTCAAACGTTTTTGTTGTTCTTTCGCCTTCCTATGGGACATTAAATTAATTTAATTTCTCCATTTATTGCAGCTGTCTTACAGTTTCAGTTATTCCTCTGGACGTTTCCCTTAGCTTGAAATGCACAGTACATCTTTCAGTGCTTCTGCTGACACAAGAAAAGCTTTCGAATCAACTTTTTTTAATGATTTTCTGCTCCTTCCCGCTCGTCTCACAGTTTCTAAAAGTCGTTTCCTTCTTTCTAAATGTGTTTCAGATGTAGGTGATTTCTTTGTGTCCTTCACAGTCGTGCTCACACAGATTGATTAGGGGACATTAACAAACACAATTAGCAACACATTTCCATTCAGCACAATGGTGATGGGATAACCGTCCTTGAATGTGGCTCTTTAGTCGAGAATTAAATCCCACTGGGCTGAATTAAAGCTCACATTACTGCAAAGCAGTTTGTCTGTCTGCAGCTCGCAGCCAAAGCTGTTTAAACTAATTAGCCATGAATTCACTTCAAAGCGGGACTTTATTGAACGAGCCGCGTTTCTCTGTCTGTCTGACACAAAGGCTGAAGCTGGAAAACGTCTTAACGGAGAAGATCGGTTCAAAGCCGAATGCAGCGGGGAGAAAAAGGCAACATTCCTGCAGCGCAGAGACGAGTATTCCCATGAAGATCTGAGGAATACGAAAACTAATCTACATCTCTCAGGCAGTTTATTTACTGGTTTATTGATTTAAAAATCATTTAGCAGAATTAAAACCATTTTATTTGATTGACTTAATTGCTTTAACTATCACAAGAAGCTACACATCTGCGGTTTGTTGTTCTCAAAGCTGCATCTGTAGTTGTCTTATTTTGAAGGGCATATATTATAATTTTTTAATTCTTTCTTCAATCAATTCTGTTTAATCTCATAGCTTACTTTAATTTTGTTTACCTTCTTGACAAAATTATTTTATATTGTTAAGAAAAAGAGAGAAATCAGCTGAACACATGAAGGTGGAGCTAATAGCAATCACGAAGTGTACAGCTTGAATTTGGTTAAATAAAGTGAAGATTTTTCCAGTGAAGAGTGTCAGGAGAATTGTAGCTCGGAGACCTAACCATCCGGCATCTAGCTCAGTGACTTAAAAGCTCTGGTGGTGAGACCAGTCTGTGTGTAATTTAAACGGTGTTTATAATGACAATAACTAAACGTATTGCAGTATTCACATAGGTGTTATGGTTTCTGCTCCAGTTCTGACCCCCATTTTTACCTTGATGTGCCTTTCAAGAGTCAACATTCACTGCTTGGTAAACATAATTGTTTATGCACATGAATCTTATAGGAAGTCCCTCCAGGTTTTTTTCTTTCTTTTTTCAATCAAAATCATTGATTTTGTGGTGCTACTTTAGAAATATTTGTAAAGCTCTTCTAAAATTACATTATGGAGGTCAGAACTGGAGCACCTGGACCTACCTGAATGCTTCAAGTTTGTTTTTGAATAAAAAATTTTGAAGGGGGTACAAAATAATTTTACCCCTCTGTCATGGAGAATTTACACTTATATATGATGGTAAATGTGACTTTCTTTGAAAATAATGCAGGAATCCACTGATTTTTGCGTCAATTTCAACAATTGTGGAATCACAAAAAACTGGAGGGACTGTCTAGATAGTTCAAATAGTGGTAAAACAGAGGATTAAACTTGTCAAACAGCGTGCCTTTTGGTTTTTTAGGTGACACTGGCTTCTTGATTGTGAATCTGTTGACCCACCTTCTGCTACTGGGCGCCCCCTGCTGCCCTGGAGGCCTTTAGCAGCTTCTTAGTTTGTGTTTCTGCTCAGTTTAACTCTAAAACATCGACACCAATTATGCTCCCATTTTACCCTCTCTATGTCTATCAGATATATAGTGTTACAGGTGTGTGTTTTAGCTGTCGTTCAGGTGTGTGTGATCGTGTTACAGGTTTGTGTTTTAGCTGTCGTTCAGGTGTGTGTGATCGTGTTACAGGTGTGTGTTTTAGCTGTCGTTCAGGTGTGTGTGATCATGTTACAGGTGTGTGTTTTAGCTGTCGTTCAGGTGTGTGTGGTTGTGTTTCAGACGGCTCTCCACTGGGCAGCAAAGCAAGGCCGTCAGGAGGCCGTGGACATGATGGTTCAGTCTGGAGCCGATGTCAACATCCGATCGGTGAGGATGTGTAAACAGGTGGGGATGGATGGATGGACGGGCGGGTGTACAGGGGTCGATGGATGAATAAATTAAATCGTGAAGTATTTAATACAGGATCTGCTGGATCTCATTCCTCTTCCTCCTCCGCTCCTCTTCCTCTGCTGATGAAGATGTGCCTGTAGGAGATAATGTTTTCTCTCGGCAGATTAAACCACGGCAGACAAGTCACTTATTGGCTCCATAACTACATAATTAACTTTCTGTCTCTGATCATTAAGGCCGTAATGGCTCTGATCAAAATAGCCTCTGTTGGAGTCACAGATAAATCAAAAATCAATAATCCATAAAACAGCAAGAAGACGAGAAAAAACGTTT
Source organism: Gambusia affinis (assembly GCF_019740435.1). NCBI lineage: Eukaryota > Metazoa > Chordata > Actinopteri > Cyprinodontiformes > Poeciliidae > Gambusia > Gambusia affinis. The sequence goes on from NC_057875.1 coordinate 4,527,031, forward strand.
GGGATTCACTGGAGAGTTTCAACAGGATGGATTTTCCTGGTTTGTATCCGTCCGAAGAGTCGCCTGAATGTGGGAAAAAACTAACGGATTTAGTTTAAAATAATAAAGAAAAGCTCTGAGATTTCCTTTGATTCATTACTGGGAAGAATTAACAATCGATGATGGATGGATGGATGGATGGATGGATGGATGGATAAACAGATAGATGGATTAATGGATGGATGGAAATTGGGATATTTCTTATTTCAATTATCTTTTCTTTCTCTCTGCTGATCTGACAGCATGTGAGTTTCTGATCTTTTTCATTTCTTAAATCTCAGATCCGTGTTGATAATGAAACATATTTTAAATGATCAGAGCCAAAACATTTCCTGATGTTTTCTGATTCTCCGTTTCTCTCCACTCCTCGCTGAAGGGGGTGAGTCATCTTCCAGCATCTCCTTACATTTATAAAAACTAAATTTGTGTTTTAGCTGTCAGTAGGTAGAGACTGTTCATTTGGATTTAACACAATTAATAGACATGTGGGTATTTGGAATGCAAATCAGTAGCTGCGTTTCCATTGATCGTATAACAGCGAAAACTGGAGTTATAGAAATAAATGTTCTCAGTGGAAACACTTCAATTTCAACTCTCATTTTTCAATAAGGATGAGGTGGTTTTGTCGGAGTAATCAAAATTACTGTATTTGACAAAACTGCAATGGAAACACTTTGCATCGCATGAATCATGTGATCAACAATCGGATGTTGCTACTGGTGGAAACTACGAAGAGGACGACAGGAATTGGTCAGATAATGGCGCACCATCATTTTTAATGATTTATCACCTGAACAAACTTATTCATGTGTGTTTCTTATTTAATGAAACATCACATTTGCAAAATTATGGGGATTTTTTTACATTTCTTAGGCAGATTTATAATGGAGACGCAGCTACTGACATTTTGTGCAGCCAAAGTCTGAAGCTGATTTTTACTCAACAAATTCACCAACTTTCTTTTACTTAAAAGCCTGACACAAAATTTTGTGATCTGCTAGTATTTGTGCTTTAGTTCCTTTTATTGTTTCTTTTCTCATTCTTTCTTGGGTTCACTATTACTATTTAGATTAGCCATATTTAGTTTCTCATCTGAATCCATTATTGTTCAAAAGTTGTTGCCATATTAGTCCATTCCTTTGTGTTTTGTTTCTTAGTTTATTCTTGTTTGTTCTTCCTGCAGTTGAATTTAGTTTCTTTAAATCAGTGTTGGCCTTCTCCTGATCGACAAAGTTCTTCATAAGAATAAATATCTCTGCCACATCGTTTAAAATATATAATGTTGTTCTCATGGGATTTTCATCCAACACAGACTGAACGGTTTTGTTCATTTCCTCTGCTGCTGTTACTGAAACTACAATTTTAAAATAGCACAGAAAATTGACGCCATCGTTCACAACTTCTTTTCACCGATTCAAATTCAACTGGAGAAATCCAGCTTAATGGGAGAAATCCCAGACAGAGCACTGAAGGGAGATGAGAATCAACTGGAGGGCAGTTGCCAGGCTAGTCTCTCAGCTAGCGTACTGATGATCTGCCGCAGAATCCAACACATTTCTGATTGTTTTTGCAAGAAATTTGCGATTTAATGTTGCTGAGTGGAGCACAGATCAGACCAGTTTGAGCTCCAGGTGGATGTTTCCTTTTCGGCTTGCCGTCTGACCTTGATGTGGCTCCCAGAACCCCCTGCTGCTGTGGCCTTTAGAGCTGATATTAGACTCAAAGAGCTTCTGAAAACATGAAAGCAGCTCAGCGTTTGAGGAAAATGTCAGATATTTACTTCTTCATGCTGCCCGTCTTCCTTTGACATCCAGACCCTTGAAAGTGGCAGCTAACAGTCGGCCTTCTGTAGCAGCTGTTCGTCCGGAAAAACAAAATCCGTGTTTTAAAAGGCGAAAATGACTCTGTTTCCTCTGATCCGGAGTCGGCCTGTTGTCTCGCTGCTGCTGGGACAGCAGGAAGAGTGTGACGGTGAGGAGGAGTCTTTGTGTTTCCACATCAAACGTCCTCCAGGGCCACGGCTGTGATGAGAGTTTACCGTGTAATCTACAGACTCGTCTTCCTAATGAACGCAGACTTCCACCTCTGCTTTGAGTCTTCTGTCACCAGAGTCGGGTTTAAACGGCTTTCTGACAGCGAGGAGAGCGTCTGCTCGTCTCTGACGCTGACAGCAGCTCCAGGTGATGAGCAGCAGGTCGTCAAAAACTACAAACGACTCACGTTTAACACGATACCGGCTCTGAGTCGACGAGTTTCTGACAGCAGCGAAGGAAACAAATGGACACAAAGAACAGGAAGTGATCAAATCTGAATCCTGCAGAGTAAAATAACTTCCAGTTGTTTACACTTTACTTAAATATATTGGTTTATTCATACTTTCTTTAAATCTGATTGGTTTATTTGTGCTCAAAGGCTGAGCGCCAAATAAACTAATCAGCCAGTCATTTTGTTGCTATCTATTTATTTAGTTTCTTTATTTTGCATGTCTTTGCAGATAGAACTGGAAAAAACAATTATTTTAGTTATCGATAAATTTGGCACATCCTGCAGATTTTTTGTTTAAGAAAAACATTAAAAGATGCAAACAAACAAATAATTCATTTTTTAAAGTAAGACAAACATTCAGTTATAATTGGGTAACAAAATTTGCTTAATCGGATAATTCTTTAAGGAATTTGAACGAGGTGAAGCTAAAATTATGCCACTTCAGCAGATTTATTTATATCTTTCTTTGTCTTCAGTGCAAAATGTGTTTATATATATATGCATAGTTTTGGCTTAATTACTGCTCTCAAAATTATGTCTTTTTAGCAAATGGCCTTTTTTGAGTTTGTACACTCCAGTTAACAATTATTCAAATACTAAATTAGTACTGGTGATTATTTCAATCATCGATTAATCCAGTTGATGGCTTTAGCTCTTTATGAGATCATTTCCTGTATTTGTTGATGTTTTTCTCTCCCTAATTCAATAGAAGAATATTAAGACATATTTTCATTAATTTCACTTCCACTTCTGCAGGAAAAGGTTAACCAGCGTGTTTGTCCCTGAATGGAAATGATTTGCTATAAAACTTACATGAGAATCATCTTCCTTGAGGCAGTTTTCTGCTCATCTCTGCACCATTTAAGGCCATGAACTGAGGTTGAGAGTCCTTGCTAGGTTAACAAAATGTTTTCCAGATCTGCAGGTATTTTTTGTGCAGGAAGCATCTAGTTTGCATGTTAATAAGTACATTTGAAAGTTATATTTCTATTGCTGCTGCAAATATAGAGCTTTGTGCAAACCCCCCACCAAAAAACTAGTTTGACAGAAAATCAATCAACAGACCAATCAGAAACAGACTTTTTTATCCTTCAGTAAAGGAAGAGTGATTTATTTTACGTGGTACAGTTTTTGATTCACTTTAAAAATAATTTTTTATTTTGTTTTTGTAATTCTTGATGTATGTAGAAGATGTTGGGAGCTCCCAGCTTGTCTTGTGTCTTTATTTTCAGGGTTACACCGCTCTTCATCTCGCCTCCATTCACGGACATCAGGAGGTTGTTCACACCCTCATCAGCACGTACAGTGAGTCGCACCCAAAGAAACACATTTCGTAATATTTACACAAGTTTAACTCAGTTTTAATCTTTGGATGGGCAAACTGATATTTTCTGCTCCTGTAAACTCCACATGTGCTGCTTCTGTGCAGACGATACGTTCAGATAAACTGAGAAACAATCGCAACGTCAGGAGAATAGTTTTTTTCTCTGCTGTCAGTCTGTCTTCCAGGCAGGTTTTCTTTATATGCACATTTCGAATTGATATTCAGACAGCGAGCGTCAGTCAGCGAGGGATTCTTCATCTTTACGCCTCACAGACTCACCGGCCAGAAGAAAGCACTGAAGCAAAGCGTTGCTGCCAACAAAAAGCTCAGATTGACAGTTGAACCTCCTCCACCTCCATTCCTCCGTGCTCCGGTCTCCAGCTGCCTCCATGTCAGACCTGGAACATTTACGACACAACCCATGGATCCTCGTGGGTTTATTGAATAGATTGATCCAAAATTTAAATATCTGGACATCAGAAGAGTGGATATGTTCAACCAAACCAAATGTAGCATTGCTGGAAGAACCTAACGCCAGCTGTGAAGCCTGGAGGTAGAAGTTTCATGGTTTCAGATGCTTTGCTCCAGCAGAACCAAAAGGAAATTGAGGAATAAGTGAGACCATCTGTATGCAATCTAAAGGATAAATCTGTGTTTCTTACTTATGTTGGTTGTTTTTTTGTTGTTGTTTTTTTTTACAAAATCTTTCTTAGATAATGAGATTCTATTTTGAGAGGTTTTAGGGTGTCTTGTCACTTTAAATCTAAATAAGCAGCTACTGACCACGCCCCCTCAGCTCAACATTTACACTCACAGGTGAAAATGGCTGCTAACAGATACGGAATTATGCAACCATACATATTTGAAAAGCATTAGTAGAGCCTCCTGCACAATCAACAAGAATGCAGCAAGTGGTTTCTGGATGGCAAGTCAACAAAACACTTGTCTTTTCCAGCAGCCATTATAGCGTGGTAAAACCAGCTGACCAAATGTGCTGGAGCTTTAGTGGGGCTGCTAGGCGACGGGGCTTGGCTCTGCTAGAGTGCCTACTGATTTGTGACGTTACATTCTGAAGGTTTTTGAAACGTTCTTATTTTCTAGACACCAAATAAAATTATAAAAATAATGCATTTCATTTATAAAGCGACACTCAAAGTCCGGTCATAAAGATTAAAAATAACAGCAGTAACAATGAGCACTAAACATGAACTTTTTACCAGAAAGTGGCAGATGTTTTTTTAAGCATTTGGGCTGCTTCAGAAGCAGTAGAAACCCAAATTGAAGTATGAAAATATGCTAAATGTAAATTTTCACCTTCAACACATTCAGTGTCTTACAATAATGAAAATAGAGCCAATGAAATGGTCAAGTCAAATTAGGTTTTAAAATGCCAATAAATCCTAGACTATTGTTCACAAAGTCTGTAGGATACCTGATTATAGGGATATTTTTGGACACACAGATTACTGCATTCAGATGGAAAACCAGATTCTTAATCTTGACTGTAAACCTCTGGTTGTTGCATTATTTTCTTGTTTCCACCTCAGCTGTAGGCGGATCTGTTGTTTAACTTTGAGAGTTTTGTGAAGAAAAACCAGGATGCATGCGGCTCGTGTTGATGTCCCACCTGAGGAGGCTGGAGGCTGAGCGGAGCGGCTAATGGTTACCAACGGTAACCGACCCTCGTCATTACCGACTCTTTAACTCCCACCCTCGTCCTCCCACCAGCGTTAAACACAGTTTCTGCTGCGACTGTAGAGAAATCCAAGCTGCTCTCTGCAGCAGAGAGAGAAGGACGCGCGTCTCTTAAACACACTTTACATGAAACGGGATCTTTAAACTCCAGCTGAGGGAAACTAAACTCTCCACTCCAGCAGTTTGTGTTTTATTTCAGGAAAATTAAACCCACCGCTAAAAAGTTAGGAGGAACTCCTCACTTTCAGCTGTGAGATGTTTCAGGGTTTTCTTGCTTTCACAGCCAGTTTCAAGTCACCCCACAGCATCTCAATCACGTCAAGAGGTTTGACTTTCTCAATCATCATCCAGCTTTGGTATGTTTTCATTCATTATAGCTCAGCTTTAGCCTTAAAGGAGATCTATTATGCAAAAATCACATTTTGTACTTTTTTTAATGTTTCCATTTGGGTCTCTGATGCTTCTAAAAAAAACCTCACCAAGCCGTTTTTTGTCAACTTATTATTTTTCAGTCTCTTGAAAATGAGCCATTTCAAAATCCTTCAGTAGGCACTGCCCCGTTACCTAGCAACTCCTGTGGAGCAGCCCGTTACCTAGCAACACCAAAGAAGTTCCAGCATGTTTGCTTAAACTCACTTGTTTTTTAAACTTTATTACCGTACAGCGTCTTTGAGTGTCTTGAAAAGTCCTTTATAAATAAAAACTATTCTTTTTACTAGAATTATTGTTCTTTTTATTTTGGTGTCTGGAAAATTAGTTGTTTCAAAAACCTTCCGAATGTAACGTCACAAATCAGCAGGTACCGCAGAAACCCTAACGAAGCCGAGCTGGACTCTGCTGGAAAAGACAGCGTTTTGTTGTTGACTCACCATCCAGAAACCAGTTGCTGCACTCTTGTTGGTTGTTCTGGAGGCTCCACTTCTGCTTTTCAAAGATGTACGGTTGTGTAATTGCATATCTGTTCGCAGCCATTTTCACTTGCAAGTGTAAACGTTGAGTTGGGGGGTGTGGAACTCATTTGCATTTAAAGTGACAAGAGTCTTTAAAACAGCTCAATATGAAAGAAGCAGACTAAAATCTGGTTATTGAAGAATGATTTTGTGCGTAAAATGTAATAAAGATGTTTTGTATCGCCCATAGTTCTGTCTTGACCTGTTCCACGAAGCATAATTAGTCACCTATAAAACTGACCTGGTGCACGCTTTTCAGTTCATTCACAGACATCCTCTGTGTTTATTTCCAGTTTGAAGTTTCCTGGACGTTTGGTGCTTCAGGTAATCGGACCAGCAGGTGTGGCTCTGCTGGAGTGAAACTGGATGTTGATGCTGTGTTATTCATCCTGAGAAGCTGCCGTCTCTCCTCAGTCAGAGGAAGGTGTTGACCTCCTCAGCTTCACGTTTTATCTCTAATTACTCACCGTGTCTGTGTGGTCTCTGAGCTTTTCTCTGAGCCTGTTTGTGGAGGTTGAAGAGGTTTAAAGTGGTTCCTCAGGCGCAGGTCTAACCGTTTGTTAATGAAGGTCACCTGCAGGCTTCATTATTTGATTGGTTTCAGCTTTAATGACCCCACAGGTCTGTCTGCACATCCTGCAATGACATGAAGATGGACTTTAGGATCGCTACGTCACCACTCTATCCAAACAGAGCATCCTGCTGTTTCCGGCTCCTCTATAAAAGCAGGAATAATTCAGTCCTAACTAATTTTTCTTTAGCCAGACCTCCATGTAATCTCTTACTGCTTCCTCTGTTTGCTTTCCAGTCCTTGTTCACTGGCCAAAAACTCAGGAAAGTGGACAAATGGAGGATAAAAGAGCTAAAAGTCTAAAAACAATAAAATCAACTGTGTAAATAAAAATCTACACAATGTGACACTTTGAGGTGTATTTTTCTCTTCACCAGATGCTAAAACAAACATCAGAGATTACCATGGGAAGACGGCGGTTCAGTACTGGAGCGGCTCCACGGACATCTTCAGCAAAGCAGATCCTCACACAAGTGAGCGAATGATGCTAACCGCTAAGCAAAATTTATGTTTTGGTGTTAATTTGAATTTACTTTTGATCCAAACACGTATGTGAAAATTAACTTTTTAGTTTATTTGAAGAAATATCTTGATTTATTTTTATCTTTACTTTTTGGATGGATGGGAATCACTGGCCCAGTTGGTGTGCTGTGGAATGTTGCTGTGTTGTGTTGACATATTGTGTTGTTCCTGTGATGGTGTGACGTCGATGTGTTGCCGTTGTGTTGTCTCTCTGTGACACCCGTGTGATTCTGATGCTGTCTGTCGGCCATGTTTACAGGTAGGACGTTTTGCCCCGGTCGCCGGACGCAGCGCTTTGCTCTTCCGTCGTTGCGTCTTTCTCGTTCTCGCAGTCAAGGACAGCTCCACCTGGAGTTCGGGACGGTGCATCAGTCAGCGTCCTATGAAGCATTGGACCTCCATGTTTGACTTCCTGCTGGGTTTTGTTAAAAGTCACCTGGGAATTTGTGCAGTTTCTGTACATGCAGTGATGAATTCTCAACTAGACAAATATGGAACCTAAATACAATACTTTTTTTTTGTATTTTAAAATCTTAATTTTACATTTAGTTGCAACTTTCAATTTCTTTCAACTTTATTATTTTAAATACTTAAATGTTATTACTCTCATTAAGCTCCACAGAAAATTTTACATAACTTGTTGTGTATATCAGCATGAATATAAAGAGTTAGAGACAAATATAATACAACGTTTCAAGTGACTATGCCATGTTTGAATAAAAACTTGTAAAAAAAATTTGTCAACGCCTTTCTTTCACACTCATGAATGTCTTCATTAACTTGTTCTTCGTCCAGTGGAATAAAATTTGTCATCTGCTTTAATACGATTTATCGGTGCCATTTGTGGAAATGGTAGCCAAAGAAAGAGTGAACTGAGGATGAAGAGACAAAAAAATCCAGTTAAAATGACAAATAAATGAGAAGATCTATATGACAACAACCCAGAGATGTTGCACCTTATTTTGCTCAGTGTCCTCTAATCTCTAATATCATGAATTGAATTAAAAGGACTCTGACTTAGCTATTCTGGATTAAACTCTGTATAAATCAAGAGCAGAAAAAATCCAACAGCCTCCCAGAGTTCCTGCAGCCGATGTTTGCTCCTTCTTGTCTTCTACTGGTTAAAACCAAATAAACTTCCAGATCCTCTTTGTTTTCTGTGGACTCTGAACGCCGCTCAGCGGAGCATGTTATTGCAGAGCAGGCCAACCCTGCTGATAAATGTCCCCGTCCAATTACAAGATGTAATAATTCTGCACTTGGCCTGGTAATGAGGTCTAATGCCGGGCCCCTGTGATAATTCCCGGCCGGATGCCAGCCTGATCAGATGTTGAGCTTTGTAATTAGACTGGCAGAAAATCATTATTTGGTGTTCAAATCGAAAATGAGGTTGGTGAAAGTCAATTTGGCTCGGCTCTGTGAAGCGTAGACAAGAATTTAATGATTTAATTACGGCTCTAAGCTGCTTGGATGAGAGTCGAGCTGAGACTTTAGCCAGTCGGCTGCATCCTGGCGGCCGGGGCTGAACCGACGGATTTCTTCAGGTTCAGGGATGTCACCGAGGTCAGACTGCGGACCCATCTGCCGCTCACAGTTTTAACATCTGTTTCCCGACTGGTTAAAAATAAAGCATTTTTGTTTATTTGTGTTTTCTCTTCTGCTGGTGGTCAGAAAAGACACTAAAATGTTTGAGTGAATTAAGGCCTGTTCCATTTAACATATAGAAAATATTTGGGTGTCGTGAATTATGACCACTGACGGGAAACCTGCTAATGAATCATCATTTGATTCAGGTGTTGAACCCAAAATAACTGAAACTTTGGACACTAACAATAAGTCGTTGACATAGGCTCATGATTTCCACCCAGTTAATCATCTGCTGGACGTTCAGGACAAACATGTACAATTAGCACTTAAAGGATCTTCAGTTGACCCAGATACCTCAGCAGACCTCCAGAGATCCACGGGAGATTATGAACATTTAATTGAATTCTTAGGTTTGCTAAAGGAATACACAATTAGTTCTAAAAAAAAAGAAACATTTATTCCAGATGTAAAAACAATTCAATAAAAACTCAGTAAGGTTGTTTAGTTTACATAAATAATAATAAAAAACAAACTGTTAAACGGAAGTCGCCACGTTGTTTACGCTGCAGTACGTTTACAACATGGCGACGTTTATGTGGCGGTTGCTAGGTGCTAACGGCGGTATCTCAGTTCAGCCAGAACAGTAATTTTTGCGCAATAAGTAATCTTCAGTCATGTTAATTTAAACTGAAGCGTGTTGAAATATGAAGCGAAAACAGGAAATTAGTAATGAAGAGGAGAGATTTGGTCGAAAAATCTATTATTTATGCTTCTGGTGTTTGGAAATGCTAACCTGACTGTATACAGCAAAAAGTTCCAGTTTTTAACTCAAGCTGTTAACGATAAGCATCCGGATCAAAACTCAAATATATTAGCACAGTGTGCTATAAAGACTTAAAGATGCTTCACTGTCACTTTAAACATCCATTATCTATTTCTCAATTTGTTTTGACTTAGCATTAGCTCCTGCTAATTGTGTTAGCTTCAGCTAATATAGTAAACATCAGATCACATCACGTCTATTTCTTTCAACATATAAATTGTGTAGAACAGCATATACATTTCTTATTCACCTACATGTTTTTTAGGCGAAAAATATAATAAGCACACAATTTCTGAAGTAATTATGAGTTTTTACATATCACAATGCTTTTAGGTTAACAGGACTGGAGGTCATAATTTGAACAGGAAGTGCAGAACTAATGTTGTTTCAAGGCAGCTTCATGCTTCAGTCAGAGTGTAATTAGTGAAATGAGAAGAATGGTCTTCTCATTTTTCTGCTGATGAATCAGTTTATGTGCACATTTGTTTGGCTTTATGAGATGTAAAGATGTAATTTAGTGGCAGTTTTCATATTAACTTATTGAAGTCTGCGTTTCTAGTATAAGCAAATAAATACAGATTCACAAATTACAGGTGGGTTTGTATTGGTTAAAAATCAGTTTCAATCTCTTTCATCCAAATCTTTGTTGTTCAAGGAAACATTTCTATATTACTTATTTTTAGAAAGAGCTTTTTTTGTTCATAGAAGTCAACTATTAGGCATTGTTAAATGTATTTGATAGTTTGACAAAACTCCAATTTCATTGTAATCATAACCATTTCTTCTGGTTTCAGGCAGGACTACCTTCATCCCGATGAAGAGTAGATGATGGTAAATTCATAAAGCGCTCTCTGTAGGTCCTCTGATTGTTACACCTTCAGTTAAAACAGGCGGTCAGGATTCCCACACCTCCTATCCATCCAAACTTCTTAGGCCTTCCAAGGTCAGTTATGGATTTACCTGCTGAGAAAAACAGCTGTTGTTGCCTCAGCTTTCTTATTCATGTGGAAGTTGAGCAGCAGAGAACAATCTGGGATTGGGAAGGAGAGGAGAAGGCCATGAAATATTCACCCTGACAATAAACAGTCCCAGGACAGACATGAACAGGAGAGAATTAAAGAAGATAGCTTTTGTTTTCCATGGAAGAACAAAGAAAAAACATGTTGGAGTTCACTGTAAAATCATCCGGTAAACAAAAGTTTATCGACTGCAGGACGAGTCCAGCAAAACAACAGCCGCTGATGAAATGTTGGATGGTGTAGAAAATGTTTCACTCTGACTTATTTCCAGTAAGAGAACAAAGCTGAAGATGTTCAGGTAGGATGATTTAATACTGTCTTCCAGCTCTGAAAACTGATTTATGTCCCGTAATATAAATAATCTACAAGTTTTCCAGCCTCATGTAGCTGCAACCAGTGTTAGAGGAGTTCAATACCGGCCCGGCTGTCGTCCTCCCTGCCCATTGCAGCCTTTCTGAGTTGACCTTCCAAACTTCATCTGTTATCAGGCTGTCCATCAGTTCATCTGGCTTTATGACCTTCAGATGTTGCTAGTGGAGCTGGCATACACAGGATCACCCTCCTAATTTTCTTTGCCAGATTCTGCAGCCACCACATCACTCTACAGTCCTCGTTGAATTCTCCAAGTCACCCTCCAGAAACTGTTCTTTGGCTCTGATGCCCTCCTGGTTGTTAGCCAGAATCCTTTTCTTGGGTCTGAGCCAGCAGAGACTCACTGTTGGCTCAGACAGTCTTCTGGTTAGCCGTTAGAAACTCTTTGTTGGGACTGGATTCCTCTCACTCTCCAGAGACTCCCTGTTGATGCTGAAGCCATTCTGATCTCTTTACATAAATTTTTCTTTGGGTTCGGCCTCCTCAGGATCACCCAGACTGACTGTTGGGTATAGTACCTTACCCGTTGTTCTCCAGAAACTATTGGGTCTGGTCTTTCCTGTGTCACCCTTCAGTAACTTCCTACTGGAAGTTCCCATTGGAAGTTTCTGAACTTCCATTGCAGCCTCTTCTGGATCACCTTGCAGAAACTTCCCTTTATCTTTGACGTCCTCCTGGTGTCTTTTCAGAAATTCTTCACTGAGTTCAGCCTCCTATGGGTCACCCACTGGAGATGCTGTTGGGTATGGTCCACTTCTGATTGCACCCCAGAAACTCTTCATTGGACCGGCCACTTCTGGGTCGCTATTGAAAGACTTGCTACTGTCTTACATCAAGAAGCAGTTGGAGAAATCATGATACCAAGAGAAAATACACAGGAGGATACTGTGCAAACTCCTTACAGAAGGTCCTGTCTTGACCTATAAGGCAAAGAGAAACATCAGTCTGAGATCAAATTTAAACTAAACATCAGAGTTCTGCAGCGCATCGAGGAAACATGATTGACATATTCTATCCAAAGTTAAAAGTGGAAAAAAAAAGAAATGCAGCTTCTTGACATTCATTGTAAGAAAGCCTTGCTCTGAAATGCTTCTCCTTTTGATCAGAGGATGATTGTACAACAGGCTGATTGTGAAGATAAAGGCAAACAGAGAAGATTAACAGCGATCTCTGAGGATCTTGTTTTCAGAGACTGATTCAGTGATATGGTGATGAGCCTTAGGCTGCCGTTGCATGTTTCCATTTAAACCTATGATATTGTTAAACTACAGTCACCTGAGGACTGGCAGCTTCAGGCTTCTTGCTCTTTCACTGGTATAAATGTAACGAAATTCACTGAGCATTTTGTTTAAAATGATGAAAAATCTGCACATCAGAGTTGACTAGTCTGCAGCGTTACTGTTTCTAAAAGGTGCTGTGTTCACACTTGGAGCATATTTGAATCAGTGTACATTCACAGAGACCCACTGAGGCTCCTCTCCACTGCTGCAGCTAATTAATCAAAGAAAACAATGAAGACAGTGTGAAACATGGCTGTCACACGGCTCTCCAGCACAAATACCAAACACAAAAAGAGTCTTCAGCCGCCTGTCACCTCTTCTCTCTCTATCACAGCCAAACGCTCGTCAGGGGCCATTTACTTCTTTATCTAACTGAAATAAAGCCCCAGCCTGCATCTCATTCCTGTGCTGGCAGCATGTGAAGGTCTCAGGGGCTTCCCAAGAGAAACCAAAGGCATGATGGTCCTGGTGTTTGTCTCAGAGTGATGGCCGGCTTGCTGCTTATCGGAGCTCTGTTAAATGACAGTCCCAGCCTGAATGAGGTCGTTATCACTGAAAGGCAGAGCTGAGAGCCACAGTCTGACAAAGCCCAGCATCTCCAGCTTCGATTTGCTGATGGAGGAGAGTAAGAGAGGGAGTTATTTATTATGTCATTGAGTTCATAGAACTGTATTCATGCTGCTTCGCCATCTCTTCTGATGGTTCCTAGATTGCGCTGTTGATCAGCACAAACATTGTTTCTTGGAAAGATGTGTAGCAAAAATATCACGAATGCAGGCATAGCTCAGATCATTTTTATTTATCTAAACAAATCTACATCTTAAAGCAGGATCAGCCAAAAAAAAAAACTGCCAAAGAGGCAAAGAAACACATTTTCAACAGTAATGTCATCCTAGAAGTCCGTAACCCAAAACCTGGAGCACACACCTCCAAATTGTAGCTAGTCTCACGGCAATTTGCTTCACAAAGCCTGGATAAAATCTAAAGAGTGCCCTCCTCCAAAGTGTATAGGTCTTGAAATACAAACTTTTGTGAGATAGACAAGTGATTTGCGATTCCAGTCCTCAAGGGCTGACATACTGCAACCTTTAAATGTTTTTCTGCTTCAGTACACCTGAGTCAAATAATCAGGTGATTAGCATGACTGGAGAACGTGACATTGCATTCAAGATGGCACACTTGTTGTTTTGAGCTTTGCACAGAAAACACTTTCACCCGTTTCTTCTCTTGCTGCCTAAGCTGATTAAAATACTGATGTAGTCTTTTTGTTCCAGCAAGACTGAAACTGATGGTGGAGGTGGAGAAACTTTAAAATTCAGAGAAACAAATTAGAAGTGATACCAGCAGTTCAGGTTTTACAGCATGTCATCTTCTGATACAGGGATTTCCACAATGTGGTCATATGAGACTTTCAGACTGATTTTGTGCTTTTCACCACTGAGGTTTACGGTTACAGATTTGCCCTGTGAACGTTGGAGCACCTCAGGGGAGTGTGCATGTCACCTTTCCTTTGTCCTCCATGCACCTCAGACTTCCAGTCAGAGACCCAGTGGACTACTTTACACCTTTCCTTCCAACAACCATTATCATTTGCAACAATGTTTAGAAGCAACATCCAAAATATTTTTGTCATTGAGTAGAGTTAATTTCATACATGGTGTGCAGGAGAACATTAACCTTTGTAAGAGTAATTGTACTTGGTGATTAACAAGAGGGCTGCACAGTGGCGCAGTTGGTAGAGCTGTTGCCTTGCAGCAAGAAGGTCCTGGGCTCGATTCCCGGCCCGGGGTCGTTCTGCATGGAGTTTGCATGTTCTCCCTGTGCATGGTGGGTTCTCTCCGGGTTCTCCGGCTTCCTCCCACAGTCCAAAAACATGACTGTCAGGTTAATTGGTCTCTAAATTCTCCCTAAGTGTGAGTGTGTGTGTGAATGGTTGTTTGTCTTGTATGTCTCTGTGTTGCCCGGCGACAGACTGGCGACCTGTCCAGGGTGACCCCGCCTCTCGCCCAGAACGCAGCTGGAGAGGAACCAGCAACCCTCCTGACCCCATTAGGGACAAAGGTGAACAGAAAATGGATGGATGGATTAACAAAAGAAATATATTGTAGTTTCAACCTTCACTCTGATGGAAAACTTTTTAAGAGCCGATCTGTCTTCTGTCAGAAATGTTTTATGCGTCACGAAGAGCAGAATCGAAGAACGACGACCACAAATGAAGTACGTTTCAAACCTTTGGCCTGTTTGCACTTACTTCATCTGTGATATATGAGCTTTGGAAACTTGGTAATTACCTCAGTGTGTTTGTGTTATTGTTTGTGTTTTTGACACATTGGTGTCATAACCACAACATTGTGTTTCATGAACACAGAAAAACCTTTCAGTTCCGCTGTCTATTTGTTTCTGTGTAGGATTAAATTTAGAGCTTTTTATTGTATTGTCCTTCTGCGAGGTACTCAAATTATCCTCCAGAAATAAATATTTCAGGTTTACAACAATTCTTCAACAAGATACACGAAGATAAATAAATGAGGTAAACCAGGCAGACAGACTGGATTTGGAGGATAAGGAAAGAGGGAACAGTAATCTGACATTAAAACAAGATAAAGTCTAACTCTAGCAGATTAATATTTAACATGGACATATAAGGCAAGGTCAAATCTACAGGAAACAATAAAATTAATCCATTTCAAATAAAACATGTCGAGACAGAAACTAACCAGAGACTAAACAGGAACTTTACACCCAGCAACACAGAACACCAAGGCTGACCTGGCTGAACCACAAGATATTTACAGACCATGACATCACAAACTAAAATTGATTTATTTAGAAAACTGTTGCCAACCAAAGTTTCCCATATATATCAGCTGTATATCGCCACAAACACCTCATGCCAACTGTCAGGCACGGTGGTGGAGGACTGATGGTCTGAGGTTATTCTCAGCTGCCGTTGAGTCGACCAAAAAATCCCCTGCATACCAGAGCGTGGTAGAGACAAAAGGTCATCTACCTGAGAGCTGAACCTTGGCCCAAACAGAACATCAGTCAACAGAACTACAGGCCCGAACACAGCAGCATAACTACAACAGAATGGATTAGAAAGAAAAGGATCAAGGTGTTCCAACGGTCCAATCAATGTTCAGACCTGGTTGAACTGCAGTGGCGGGTCACTGGAACCCCGAAAGGTCCGCCCGCCTTTCGTTTTATCAATTTAATATTCCAGGACTCACAAGACGATCACTAGAAAATTACTACATGTTGAATAACATGAGCGTCTCAGCGCCACATACATTAAATATCTGCTGTTGTTGGTTCAACATTCAGACCTTTCAGGTCTGCTGGTTCTGGTTCTGCTCTGCATCCCCAGAACCAGAACACTGGGGGCGACCCAAGCCACAGTCGCTCTTTGGTAGAGTAGTCTTCTTGCGATCGGAAGGCTGTAGGTTTGATTCCAGCTTCCTCCTGCCATGTGTCGATGTGCCTCTGGGCAAGGCACTTAACCCCAAATTGCCTCCCGATCTGCGTATCGGTGTATGAATGTGTGTGTGTGTTTGTGAGTGTGACTGGGTGAATGTGACTCTTGTGTAAAGCGCTTTGAGTGGTCAAAATGACTGGAAAAGTTCAGTCCAGTTACCATTTAACCAAACATGGAGAAACAGCATTCAGCTTCTATGCACCACAAATCTGGAACAAACTTCCAGAAAACTGCAAAACACCTGAAACACTGAGTTCCTTTGAATCTAGAGCAGGGGTGTCAAACTCAGTTTTGTTTTGGCCCCAACCAAGATCATGAATGCTCTTAAAGGGCCAGTTGTGCCAGCATGTATTGATGAAACCTGTTCACAAACTGTGAACATGTCAATGAATTCTTAAAATGTAATAATATTACTGAATTACTAAAGTCCCTCCAGGATTTCAATACTTTTTGTGATTTTTTTGTAATAAAAATTAAAGTGTTTGTAGCACTAATTTGGAAAAATTTTTAATATTTTTGCTTATTTATGACATTAAATGCGACTTTTTATTACTGGCTGTATAAATCATGGACTATAATCTGACATCAGTTAAGGCTGAAGCAGCTGTTTACTACAAGAAAGAAAGTTTTTGACAATTTTTGAGAAAAATCTGCAATAAACTCCCGATTATTAGCACAAAAAAGTGTGGGGATTTGTTGATTTTCTATTAATTTCCAGAATAATTCTGACTGAAATAAGGGACTGATTGATATAATTTGGCAGTAAACAGATAAAAACTGCATTGATTTAATTGATAACATAATATTTAAACACTCTTAGTATTTAGTCTAGAATCTAGAGGGCCACATAAAGAGATGTGGCGGGCCGGATTTGGTCCACGGGCCTTGAGTTTGGCATGTGATCTACACTAAAAACCCACCTGGTTATTGTTTCTTTTGATTAATAATTGAAACATTAATCAACAGTCTGATGTGTAATGATGGCAAAATGTAACATTTCAATTGCTGACTGTGTGTTTTATGACTTTGTATTTTCGTTTTTATAATGTAAAGCACTGAAATGTGCTATTCAAATAAAGTTTGAATTTGAATTAGCAGCGTTGTTCCAGATCCAGGAGGTTTTCCGGTGAGCTGTTTGCTCCCCACATGTCACCATCTCAGCTGTTTAATTACTTCTCAGCCTGATAGCCAGTTAATATTCGCCCCCCATCCCCTCCAGCTCAGAGTAATGTGAGCTGATGGGGTGTACACACCTCTGCACCCTGCAGACCGTCCCGACTCGCTCCACCTGCTCCGAGTCTTCACCGCCATTTTTTATTAACCAAGCAGCAGCGCGGTGTTATTGATTTTGGCAGGAAAATACAGAAGAAGAAGAAAAAGAGCTGAGTTGTTCATCTCGGAGAGGAGCTGTCACATCCCACTAATGAAACACTGGATCTGTTTGTTTTCCCTCCACACGCCTCACATGTCACATCCGGCCAAACACAGGCTCCATATTAATGGAGCTAATTAACTCTGCTTCTGTCAGCTATCGGCTGCTAACCGAGGTGACAGCGAGGAGCTGAAGGCTGCTAATAACTCAGGAGGATAACAATGGCTGACAGCGAGGAGGAGAACGAGACCTGTCCCATCAAATCCACTTATCTCTCCGGAGGAGGGGAGAGAAACAGCCAATCTGCTCTTTAACGGCGCCTTATTGGCAGCAGCAAGTGGGCCTTTATTCACCACCGCTCAGAGAGGCAGTAATGATGAGAAGCGGCCCAGCGAGGCAGAGGAAGATAAGTCCTCAGAGACCCTGGGAGCCCAGCACCCTGATTCAGGACACATTTATCCGAGCACTGTCGGTCTGTGGAGTCAGGAGGCCCAGCTGCTGAATCAGGGGCCCGTAATTATCAATCAGGGAGGAGATAGAGAGCCGCACGGGAGCCGTTTTCATAAAGAGGTGCTTAGGGCCGCAGAGAGGTGGGTGGGTTTAAATCAGAACGATATGAATGCTGAGAGATCCACCCTTCACATCACAATATCATCCATCTGCTGATGGTTTCTGTTTTTTCTGTTTCTCACCTCGACGTGATTCGCTCAAAGACGACAAACAGCCGAGAATGAACAAGAGAATCTGAACGAGATTAAAGGGGCAGTGTTATGTGTTTTCCAGGAACGTTGTGCCATTTTATAGCTCAACCAAGTAACGATCTTCACTTATTATGAAAATATTAAAGAAACAGCTCTGGAGAAAAACCAAGCTACAACTGCACTGAACCCCATTGAAAACCTCCTGGTTATTCCACCAAATATTGATTTCTGAGTTAAAACATTAGTATTGTTGTTTCTAAATGAATATGAACTTGTTTTCTGTGCATTATTTGAGGTCTGAAAGCACTGCATCTTTTTTTCCTTATTTTGACCATTTCTCATTTTCTCCAAATAAATACAAAATTTTAGTTTGATAGTTTTAGTTTTCAGAGACATGTTGTCAATAGTTCATAGAATAGAAGAACAATGTTGATTGTACTCAAACATATCTCGATAAAGAGTAAAATCAGACAAGCTGATCATTTTAAGTGGTCTCTTAATTTTTTCTAGAGATTCATATATCAGATATGACTGAAAATAAATTTGACGTCATAATTTAATGTCTTGAAATTGGGCCTCTGTCGCTTTAAAAACTCCTTCTCCAGAAACTTAAAATTCGCTTCAGGAAATCATCACAACATAGGTCCTCTACTGACGCTTTAACAACATTTTTACGATTCGTAGCTTGTATAACGAGCTCAGCAGATGACCAGTTCCACCAGGTATTTGCTAATTACTGCTGACTAGTCTGAAGGAGCTGCTCTGTGAGGTGGAATCGTGGAAACTGCAGCTCTGAGGAGGAGCTGCACCTTGAAGGCGGGGCTAGGTCCACCCAGGCGTTTTGCACAGCTGAATGGTTGCCATGGAGATTAAAGGATATCAAAAAACATGCATTAAAGAATCAATCAATCATTATGAAATGATGTAAAGCTCAAAAACGTAAATATTATAACCCTTAATCAAATGGCTTCATTGCAAAAATACAAAATCTTACCAAGTAAGGTCTAGTTTCTAGTGCAAATATCTTTGTATATTTCAAATATCTCAAAAATAACATTTTCAGCAAGAAATAAGGACTTGTTTAAAGTAGTTTCACTGGCAGATTTATCCACTTACATTATTTTTATCATAGTGTGACAAACCTCAACCTGCCTGAGACTTTTTAAAAGGTGCCTCATCATCAGGAAGTCCTTAAAACATCCGGCTACAATTCAAATTTAGAATATGTCTCTGCTCCAACATGAATAAGAAGATTTAAACGTCTTCTGTTCCTCACTTGGAGGAAATTTAGAGTTCAGTCGCAGGAATCGCACTGAAGCCAAATCCTTGAACACTGATCTGATCTCAGCACAACAACGATGTAATCTCAGCTTGCAAAATAAGAGCATCAAGTGTGTGTTTAACTGAGAGTAAACGGCTTTCCCGACTCCTGCAGCTGCATCCAGATGTGACGGATGGGAGAGAGGAGAGAGGAGACGGCTGGCAGCCGGCCTGATTAGGACGAGAGCAGCCGAGTGGAAAACTCATTAAACTGGATATAAGCCTCTTAATCAAATCAATAGCCAAAGTAACTCCAAACTGATAAGCGTTATCAAAGCTGAAGTAAAGCTGCCGCCTTCTCGCATTTTAATTATGACGAGGGAGACTTAAGAGTGAAAAACAGAGGAGAATCCAAATGTTTGAAGGAGCCAAAGAGGACAACAGATACTGAGAATGATACGCAGACTGCTTGAAAAAGAGAAAATATTATTGAACACACAAGTATTTTAGTCTAGTTTCTAAAGCAAATATCTTGTACACTTGAAAAAAGCACCAAACTAACTTACAAGTAACTTTTTAGCAAGATAGAGGAGCTTGCTTTAAGTCAATAATTTCCCTATATGGATGAAAAAGTGCTAGTTTCACTGTCAGATCATTTAATTCACAACAAGGGACGAATGTCACGTTATACAAGAAATAACATGACAATAAAGAATTACTGACTTAAAACAAGTTTCTATATCATGATAAATGGTTGCTTGTGAGTTAGTTTTGCCTTATTTCCAGTGAACTAAGAGTGAAAACTACAGTGTGGTAAAACTTCTCCAAAAAGTTAAAATTCAGAAATACTTTATTAATCCCAAATGGAAATTAAATGTTGGAACTTATTAATTCAAATTCTTCAAATATTCATTCTAGAAAGTGATGGCTGTTGGCAGGAAAGATCTCCTGTAGCAGTCTGTATTACAGTGAACTTGAAGAAGCCTCTGACTGAAGACACTCTGTTTTCCCAAGACGGTCTCATGAAGAGGATGGTCAGGGTTGTCCATGATTTTCTTGATTTTATGAAGGATGATTCTTTGCATTATCATCTTCAGAGGTAAATGTGACTGAGTAAATGCAATGGAAGCCAGACCAAAAATAGTTGGTAATATTTTCTGTTTTTGCAGTGCAAACATATTAATGCACTTGAAATAAGACAAAATTAACTTAAAAACAATTTTTCAGGAATATATAAGAGCTTGTTTTAAGGACAGTTTTGTTTACAGATTCTTCATAATTCATTTTATGTGTAATTTTTATATGTTTTGTTTATTTATTTTGGATATTAAAAATGTTTTCCAGTGTTAGATATTCATTATAATGTTTTTTTTTTTCTTTCAGAATGTGTTCTTGCATTATTATGCCATTACAATGCTATGTCCTGAAAATAGTCTAATAATAAAAATGTTATTGTTTACCGGAATAACGTCTGGGACAATTTATTGTCCAGTAAAATTTGTTTTCATCACAGGCCTCGTTGCACCATCGTCCTCCAACCACTTCCTGTCGTCTCCATCGTCATTTCCGCCAGTAGTAACGTCCGGTCGTTGATCATGTGACTGTTGTGAAAAAAGTGGGATTTTCTTTTTATTCATATGACCGGAAAAAAGCACATCATTATTAGAAACAAAGTGTTTTTTATTATCAATTTCTCCCTCAAATCGGCGTGTTTCAAGTAAGCAAATTTAATTTCGTAATTACAATTTGCGCAATTATATAGTCAATGTAAACCCTGCTGTCGTTGGCGGATGAGCTGGTGGAGACATGCAGTCACCTCGCTGCCTGTGCAGATGTTTTTTTGGGGGGGGTTTGTATTTGCTTTCTTCTTGTGAGTATCACACAACCACACGCACACGCACACACACACACACACACACACACACACACACACACGCCCACACACCCACACACACGCACACACACACGGCCGCAGCATCTCTCAGCTTCACCTCCATCTTTTCCCGCCGTTCAGAAGCAGCTGCAGCCGCTCGGGGATCCGGAAAGCCCTCTGTGCTGTAATTAATTGAGGGGAGATTACACGCTCCTCCAACCATGTAGTCTGTCATCAGAAGCCATTACACATTGATATTAGACGCTTCTCCACGGTGTCAACAGCAATTTGGAGGGCAGCTCAGGCTGAGTGGGTGTGAAAGTTTAGACCTGATGTGCGCCGGGGCCAATTTCCGGACACGCGTGTGCTGGGATTGAGTCTGCAGGTGTATTTATAGCAGAGAGAGGTCAGCGTGCTCAAAATGCAGCGGCCACAACAGATGGGTCAGAATAATTCACTCCAGACTAGAGATTATATTCTGAGTGCACTCACCTTTTCTGATCTGTCAGTCTGGGTCATCTACATGCAAACAGCTCCTTCATATTTTCTACTGTGCATATATTAATATAGCTATATGTGAATAAATGATAAATATATATTTTTCATATTTTTTGTATTTATTTTGCTAGAATGTACTTGTTTATTTATTTATTCAATTAGCTAATATATGTGTGTATTCGTTTAAGCTGAAGTGAGCAGGAACTCAAAAAGGTCAAAGTTGAGGGCTGAACAGTTATACGGGAAGACAAAAGTGCCACAAAACTAAGTGCAAAATAAGAAAATAAATGTAAGCAAAACTGGATAATAGTATAGTAAATGTAAAAACAACAACAATAAATTAATGAATAAATGGATAAATTACCCATAACCAAACAGAGCAGTACATTGCATCAGCACTTAGATAAAAACATAAATAATTTAACAGTTTTGAGAAATAAATATATAAGCAAACTCATTATTTAAGTTTTTAAATAAGTAAATAAATAGATTAGCTAGGATTAGTTAGCTAATCTAGCTAATAAAAAGCTAGTTGAGTTAGCTAGATAGCTGTTAAGTAAATAAACTCATGAACTTTTTAAATAAATAAATATACATTAGCTAACTATTTAACAAATAAATAGACTATTTAACTGCAATTTAACTAAATAAAGTAAATAAATTAATTATCTAATTTTACAATTAAAAAGATCAGCTAACCATTAAAACATCCCTTTCTATACAGAGCACTAAATGTCTGCACATCAAGATTTGTTGAACTAAATGCTTACATGTTTGAAATTATGAGGGCCACTGAAAAAATAATAATAATTCGAACCTTTTCTTTCTGAATTCGCACTTTTTTTCCTCTGAATTCAAAAGTCGTAATTCGTTTTTTTCCTAGTGTCTCTATTTCTCTTCCATATATGAACCAATTCTGAATATTAAAGAAAAGAAAGAGCATCTGTGTGTTGTTTTATTTTTTTCAATAAAACCATTAAACAAATATTTCTATTTTAGATCCAGATTATCTTACAGTTGCAAACCAAACCATTGAATCTGAGCAGAAACAATAAATCATGTGTTTTTGCTGCTTCCCCTCAGAAACGTGTTTGACTCCTGAAATCCTGATATGGATCTGAATGATTAACTCCAGCTGAGTGCAGAGGAACCCCGGCTGCAGGCGGTTTGTTGCCGATGTTTATCTGATTGTAACGCTTTACTTTTCACACGCAGCGGAGAGAGAGAGAGAGAGAGAGAGAGAGACTGCAGAACAAAAGCAGCAAAGTGACACGGAGAGGCAGCAGCAGGGAAGACGAACGGATTGGAGGAGATTTATCTCCCAATAAGGCAGAAACAAAGAGGACTTCTTCTGTTCTGACGTATTTACTCCTAATGAGGTGAGTGACCCTCCCTCTGAAGTCCTGCTGATTAAACACCGAAACCAGCAGAATAATGGGATTAAACCAGACAAACACAAGGAAAAACAAACCAGAGCTTCACTTCATTGTGCTTCACATTTGAATTGGAATTAATAAATTTCACAGTTTGGTTTTAATTTGCATTTAATAATCATTTTAGTTTATTAAAGACGCAGAATCCCTGAGCTGTTAGAGACTCAATCTGCAGTAATTATGATAAAACAAAATGATGGCTCAGGAAACACCTGAATCATCAGCTGCTTATTAACACAGATGGAAACATGGCTGGTGCTCATCACCACGGCAACAGCCCAACAGGAAGTTACCTCATGGAGACGTTCCTCCCAGTCACCATCAACAGGACAGAGAAGAAGATGGACAGATGGGAGGTGGAGGGCTGGATTCAAAGATCCATCCATCCATCCATCCATCCATCCATCCAACTGTTCATCCATCCATCCATCCAACTGTTCATCCATCCATCCATCCATTATCCAACTGTTCATCCATCCATCCAACTGTTCATCCATCCATCCATCCATCCATCCATCCAACTGTTCATCCATCCATTATCCAACTGTTCATCCATCCATCCATCCATCCATCCATCCATCCATCCATCCATTCATCCATCTGTTCATCCATCCATTATCCAACTGTTCATCCATCCGTCCATCCATCCATTCATCCAACTGTTCATCCATCCATCCATCCATCTGTTCATTCATCCATTATCCATCTGTTCATCCATCCATTATCCAACTGTTCATCCATCCGTCCGTCCGTCCGTTGTTGAATTTCTGCTAGATTAAAATGAAGCATCAGTTTTATTATTATTAATCTGTCATGATTTGCGGTGTTTGAGGTGAGGCAGCACGCAGTAGACCCAGATGAGGTGAGGAGGAGTTTTAATAGTGAAAAACAGAAAACAGTCCACAGACCTGGCAGCACTGCTGAGCGGAAGGCTAATGCTCAACACAGGTAGCAACAGGCAGATACGGACGAACACAGACGTAACCAGACGTAGATTGACGTACACAGACTGAGGACCCGACGAAGACATACACACACAGGTGACACTAAATACACAAGAGGAAATCAGGGAACGAGATACACCTGGGGACTAATCACAGGGAGACAGGACAACACAGAGACTCAGACACACAGGAAACTAGAAATAAATACACAGAAAAACACAGAACACAACAGTACCCCCCCCTTAACGGGCGGCTCCCAGACGCCCAAAACGGGAAACACAACGAGGGTGGGCGGAGGGGAGCTGGAAGGGGGGTCCAAAGTCCATAATTAACAAAAAACAACCTAGTAAATAGGCGGAGACACGAGGGTCCAGAGTCCAAAAAACAAAACAAAACAAACCCAACTGGGTGGGCAGAAGCACAGGAAGGCGGGAATCACGGAGGCGGTCCGGCGGCCGTCCGCGGCGCCGGAGGCGGGAACCACGGAGGCGGTCCGGCGGCCGTCCGCGACGCAGGAGGCGGGAACCACGGAGGCGGTCCGGCGGCCGACCTCGGCGCAGGAGGCGGGAGCCACGGAGGCGGTCAGGGGGCCGACCTCGGCGCAGGAGGCGGGAGCCACGGAGGAGGTCAGGGGGCCGACCTCGGCGCAGGAGGCGGGAGCCACGGAGGAGGTCAGGGGGCCGACCTCGGCGCAGGAAGCGGGAGCCACGGAGGCGGTCCGGCGGCCGTCCGCGGCGACGAGGAGGAGTCTCGGGAGGAGCACAAGGGGTCTCGGGAGGAGCACAAGGGGTCTCGGGAGGAGCACAAGGGGTCTCGGGAGGAGCACAAGGGGTCTCGGGAGGAGCACAAGGGGTCTCGGGAGGAGCACAAGGGGTCTCGGGAGGAGCACAAGGGGTCTCTGGACTGACACTAGGGGGCTCGGGGAAGTCACTGGGAAGCTCGGGACAGTCACTGGGAAGCTCGGGACAGTCACTGGGAAGCTCGGGACAGTCACTGGGAAGCTCGGGACAGTCACTGGGAAGCTCGGGACAGGCACTGGGAAGCTCGGGACAGGCACTGGGAAGCTCGGGACAGGCACTGGGAAGCTCGGGACTGACACTGGGAAGCTCGGGACAATCACTGGGAAGCTCGGGACAATCACTGGGAAGCTCGGGACAATCACTGGGAAGCTCGGGACAGGCACTGGGAAGCTCGGGACAGGCACTGGGAAGCTCGGGACAGGCACTGGGAAGCTCGGGACAGGCACTGGGAAGCTCGGGACAGGCACTGGGACTTACTGGGGACAGGAGCGGAGGAAGTCCGGCGAAGCGCCTCGGGGCCGGCAGCGGAGGAAGTCCGGCGAAGCGCCTCGGGGCCGGCAGCGGAGGAAGTCCGGCGAAGCGCCTCGGGGCCGGCAGCGGAGGAAGTCCGGCGAAGCGCCTCGGGGCCGGCAGCGGAGGAAGTCCGGCGAAGCGCCTCGGGGCCGGCAGCGGAGGAAGTCCGGCGAAGCGCCTCGGGGCCGGCAGCGGAGGAAGTCCGGCGAAGCGCCTCGGGGCCGGCAGCGGAGGAAGTCCGGCGAAGCGCCTCGGGGCCGGCAGCGGAGGAGGTCCGGCGAAGCGCCGCGGGGCCGGCAGCGGAGGAGGGCCGGCGAAGCGCCTCGGGGCCGGCAGCGGAGGAAGTCCGGCGAAGCGCCTCGGGGCCGGCAGCGGAGGAAGTCCGGCGAAGCGCCTCGGGGCCGGCAGCGGAGGAAGTCCGGCGAAGCACCTCGGAGCGGGCAGCGGAGGAGTGCCGGCGTGGATCCGCGGGGCCGGCAGCGGAGAAGTGCCGGCGCGGATCCGCGGGGCCGGCAGCGGAGGTGACGTTCCCGGAGGGCGACGAGGGGCCGGATCCACCGGCGGCTCACGTCGTTGTCTCCGGGTGGACTGCGGAGGTGATTGATCCGGGAAGCGACGAGGGGCCGAGTTCATCGGCGGCTCACGCCGCTTTCTCCGGACTAACTGCGGAGGTGGTGGTTCCGGCAAGCAACGAGGGGCCGAGTTCATCGGCGGCTCACGCTGCTTTCTCCGGGCGAACTGTGGAGGTTGTGCTCCCCGGCGGGAAAAACGGCCGGGAGCGAATCCGGGGGGAGCCAAGGCCAGTCTCGTCCCCCGGAAAACCTCCCGGTCCAACTGGGCCAAAAATGTAGCTACCTCACCTCGTTTGTGGTCGGGTCCTTCTGTCATGATTTGCGGTGTTTGAGGTGAGGCAGCACGCAGTAGACCCAGATGAGGTGAGGAGGAGTTTTAATAGTGAAAAACAGAAAACAGTCCACAGACCTGGCAGCACTGCTGAGCGGAAGGCTAATGCTCAACACAGGTAGCAACAGGCAGATACGGACGAACACAGACGTAACCAGACGTAGATTGACGTACACAGACTGAGGACCCGACGAAGACATACACACACAGGTGACACTAAATACACAAGAGGAAATCAGGGAACGAGATACACCTGGGGACTAATCACAGGGAGACAGGACAACACAGAGACTCAGACACACAGGAAACTAGAAATAAATACACAGAAAAACACAGAACACAACATAATCTATTCCTGCTTAATTTTATTTGAAAACTTTCAGACTCCCAGACAAAGACATCCTCACCTGAGCAGGTTGTTAACCCACAGCAAAAATAAACGTTAAGTAAATCAGTAAAATGGACAGAAGGTGAAGATCTTATTGATCTGAATATTTACCAGGAGTTTCTTACTGATTGTTTCTTATCTTTAAATGCAGAATATGAAACCCTGATTTCTTCTGTTTATCAGTGACAGCTCTTCAAATCAGCGCTCTCCCCGTACCGACGGTAAATAAAACATTAGTGAGTTAAAGCTGCAGCTGTAATTGGTTCAGCAGCGACAGGAGATGGGTTTCCAACCTGACACGCAGCGGAGGTAATTACACCTGAGCGCCGCGCCGCTGACTGGCCGACATGTCGTCACATCTCCAGCGCTGACGGCGGGATGAGAGGCGACGACAGAAACACTGAGCCGCGCCGACAGCGGAGTAAACAAACACCATTCATCTGTCCTCACCGGAGGAACAAGCTGACCTTTTTTAACTCCGAAGACAATTCAGCAGGGAGCGATTTAAACATTTCAAAGTTTAATCGGCTCCAATTTGAAGTGTTTTCTTCTTAACTGACACCTTTGTCTTGTTTCAACCCTCCATCATGATCCCCAGGAGGAACAGATTAAACATTTTAGCAGCAGATCATCTTTTCAAGAGTCTGACTGCACACTTAAAAGATGGTTTGAAAACACAAAGCAGAGAGATGGCCTGCTGACCTCATCCACGCACATGAAAAGCAGCGTAGATTTCTTGATGTGACGAAATGTCTGCCTTCTTTTTTGGGAGGAAGTGAGAAGTCTCTGCAGGAGTTCACACTATTCATGTCTTTGGACCTGAAGGCTTGACTTCTGAAAAAGACAAATTTCACCAGACGTTTTGGTGTGTGTGACTGACGGTGAAGATGTTACTGCATGATCTCACTGTAGTTTTGTTTCCAAAATTAGGCAGAAAGAGCCACAGAGCGGACATGACGCTATCAGGAGCTGCAATTCCATTACAAATGTGCGCAGAGATATTCCAGTAATGTTAAAAAAAAACTACAATTTTGACAAAGTAAAAAAGAAACGCAATTTAAATCATATGAGAATACGTTTGTATGTTTGTCAAATCATACCGCATCATCATCCTCCAACTACTTCCTGTTGTCTTCTTTGTCTTTTCCACCAGTAGTAACATTCGGTTGTGATGCGAAAAAATGGGTTTCTATTGCGGTTCTTCAAAATACATGGATCTTGACATGGCTGCTGAAATACCCCTTCCTTTGAGTGTTAAAACATTTTAGCAAAAAACATGAGTTATTAAAAAAATTCCATGTTTCCATTAAGCTATTTTGTTTTGTAATTCCACTTTGCGCAATTTTAAAATCAGCGGAAACACAAATACTGAAGATATTACTGCCTAATTTCAGCTTAGTTTAGTTTCCAAGATCCGGTGGAAACAGCTGCAGAGCGGACATGACATCAGTAGCTGCATTTCCATTACAGAAGTGCACAAAACGTTAACGATCGAAAAAACACAATTTTGCAATTGCAGTGTTTCCGTTAAATAAGAAACACAATTAAAATCTAACATGAATAAGTTTGTCCATGTGAGAAGTCATTAAAACATGCAGTCATCATCCTCCAGCTACTTCCTGTTGTCTTCTTCGTCATTTACGCCAGCAGCAGCGTTGATCACATGACTGCTGTGATCAAAACAAGTGTTTCTAGTACAGTTTTACAAAATATTCTAATTTCAACACGAGGGACAATTCACCTCCTCTTAGAGCAGAAAACGTTTTATCAAAAAATATGAGATTTAAAAAAAAATTTTTTTTTGAAATTGCCGGGGGTCCATTAGGCTAATTTTTTTATGTAGTAAATGGAAACGCAGCTATTGGGTCAGAGGTGGCTTATACTATTTAAACTACTGGTATTCATACGTTCTGTAAAAACAGGTAAGTGTCAGTAAATTATGAGATTCTTTTGCATTGTCTCTTATTTGATGTTTTGATTTTTACATGCAGAGAATAAATTAACTTTTTTATGAAGCAGAAACAAAAAAATGAACAATGCAGCTTTCGGAGGAGCAGACTTCTGAATGAAGGACAATGACAGCGCGATCCCCTCTGACGTTCAACAGCTGCCACCTAGCGGTGCATCGGGATATTTCAGAGATTTCTGACTAATTCAGAGGACCAGGATGCCACTGATAATCACACAAACATTTAATCCAGATCAGAACCACCAGGTGTTGTAAGAAAAACTGTCAAGGCAACTTTAAATTCTGTTTTCTGCTTCTTTTAGAGCCCATACTATAAATTTTATAGAAATAACAATTCTTTGATGATATTTATTTTCGGATGACAAAAACATTTTTGCACACAAAAATCCAAATTAGTTTGAACAAATAGTAAACTAAGGGCTAATAAAAATAGATACTTGGTGTCAGTACATACTTTTCTGTTAGAATAAAACAAATAATAAGATTATTTGTCCAAAAATACATGAATAAAAAAATGCAAGAGGAAGTGTTACAAATTCCTGTTGGTCTTCATTGATTGTTAATCTTAAATATGATATTGAAGATTTAACAAAAGAAAAAAGTCCAAGCGTACTGCTATGTTTTTATCTATATATTCCCCTATTGACCATTTTATGATGTAAAACCCTTTAAACAGCCTTGTTGCGCAAATACAAATAAACTTGACTTGACTTTGAGTCTGATTTACATTATTGCAGTTTCTTATGATGTAATGCTTTTCCAATTCATACAAAAATCTAGAAAATCTCAAGAGTTGTCAAGTTATCTTAATACTACAAAATAATCTAACAAATTAGAATATTTGTTTGTAGGACTATTATATGGTCTTTGCACATTGCTGTGTTGAAGAAATATCTTCCTGCTGTTTATGCAATAAAATGTAACAAAAGCCTAAATATGAATTGCTTTGACATGCTGAACATTAATTTCACTCAAAAAGAATGAAGCCCAGAGATTAGATGACTTAGCTGTAATTCCTTTTTTTATTTGATGCATCTTAATTTTCCATTTGTTTCCATCTCTTTCTGGTCACCTTGCATGTTTTTTGTATTATTTTAAGTTTTTTATGGTCAACGACGCCTGGATTTCTCTGGACCTGCAGACACCAACATTTTCCCTCTCCCATTGAAGAGTAACATGCTCAGACCTGCCTGCCTCCCTCCTCTTTGTAAATCTGAATAAACAGCCTGACGCCATATGCTTTGGGGAAATCTGCCTATATTAGAATATGGAGGTAGAAATGACTGTACGAAGGTCCTGCACGCTCGTCTGATCATGCACTGACAGCTGCTGCACGGACCCATGCATGGCCTGCTGAACACCAGCTTGGTGGGCATCATGAATGTGAACGGCAGACCAACTCCCTGACAGATTTCCCTGTGTTACCAGAAGAGGGGAGGGGTCAAAGGTTACAGCACACTGTGTCACGGCCCAATGGAGTCTGACATGTGGAGAAAACTCATCCTTTCCAGCCGGATTGCTCATCTCAGGATGCAAAATTAGATCCATCGGAGATTCATGAGAGGCGTCTGACAGCCGGCCTGTCAGACTGTGTGATACGGCCGCGAGTCGCCTCTGCATCACGCTGCTCACATGTGCATGTACAAACTGTCAGGCTGTCATAGCTTAAACATGATGGAAATCACAGGAGATGAACACAAATATTCATAAACAAACACAAACACAACCTCTTTGCACAGTCAGACAAAGTTTTTGAACTGTATTTATTTAGATTCCTGTTCGCTTTAAGAGCTTTATATCACTTAACATCACTGTTTCAATCCTTTAAAACAGCATAAACACAAAGAAGAAAGGCTGTGAGCCATTATTTTAAAAAAAAGACTACAATTCCCAGAAGGCTTTACGCTTCTGCGCATGCGTTCTAATACCATAGCGACATAAACGGTTGTTTTCGGTAGCAACCGTGACTCTGAGGGGAATAAAGTCTTTTTTAAAGGTAAGAAGCGATTGCAAAGTACTCAAGATGCTAAAGGTGGTACATTATAGTGAAACATACACTTATGTATGTTAAAAAGGTCATATTTAACCTTAAATAGGTGATTAAGTGACACCCTTAGCTTCGACGTTAGCTTCAGTCTGATGGAGATAAACTTGAATAAACCATTTACTCTGGAAAATTTCTGGAATTTTATTAAGATGTTTACAGATCAGGATAAATATGATATGAGAAAATATAGCAAAAGGGAAAATAAAATATTTGTGTAATTTCCAGAAGGTTCCATTAATTTCCATCCATTCATCCAACCATCGTTTTATTTAATCATCCGTCCATTTATCCATCCATTTGACCTGCCAGAGAGGATTTGGCAAGTTTCTCAAGAGCATAACCCTCAAAATAAACTCGCTGTTCAGTCCACAAAGTCAGTGCTCTTACAAATGTGCCTCCATAAGGAAATAAACAAACTATCCAATGTATTATTCTGAAGTGTTGTTACAAGAAAGACATGATAAGACGAGTTTTGTGGAAAGTTTATGACAGAATCTGTCTGTAACACATTGATATTGATCAATTTGACGTGGGGGAGACTGTAAAGTCGTACTCAGATTGCGTATTTTTATTACAGTACACATTTAGAACTGCAAAACATTGAAGTATGCAATTACATGACTGTTAGGTAAATTGGTCTAGCTAAATTTTCCCTGTGTGTGTGTGTGTGTGTGGGTGGGTGCGTGTGCGTGTGTGTGTGCGTGTGTGTGTGTGCGCACGTGCATGGTTGTTTGTCCTGTCTGTCTCTGTGTTGCCCTTCGACAGACTGGTGACCTGTCCAGGGTGACCCTGCCTCTCGTCCGAAACCTTAGTTGGAGATAGGCACCAGCACCCCTCCCTACCCCACTAGGGACAAAGGTGTTAGAAAATGGATGGATGGGTTACATATATTTCCCTCTATCTGTGAATCCAACAAATGAAATCACATCAGTATTAGTTCTTCATATTGTTTTCGTAATGAACAAAAACTAGTGAACATAATCCAGCTTCAACTCATAAACCTTGTCATTATTAAACATTTTATTAAAATATAACTAAAATATATTAACTCTGGAAAATAATGTACAAGTGTACCTGAAGGAGAAAAGGTGCAATCAGCAAGTCTTCTTATCGGATGTAATCATGTATGAAATTAAAAAATAAATAGCAGGAAGTTAGGGTGGTCAAAAAACCTCAAATGTTTGTGTTTATTATAGTTCCTGAATTTGACCTGAGATGTGTTTGTGCTATTTGGGAAGGATGTTGTGGACTTAAAATCTTGTCATAATATTTTAACGTATTTATTTCAGTAACAATGAAAGTGATTATAAAAAGCATTTAAAATGTTTAATTCAGCCTTTTTGTGGCAGTAGTTTGTATGGGTGGGACTGTGTTGCACTTACAGACAAACCAACAAAATCAAAAAAGTAAAACTTACCAAACTACTTCAAAATAACAGTTTGAAATCAACAAACTAACAATAATTTTAGTTTTTATGGTTTGTTGACATCATAATGGTTAGCAGAGGTCTGCAACTCCAGTTCTCAATGGTCGGTGTGCACATCCTCGCTAAGATGTGTACCCAGGGCTGGCCCAAAGCTTAGCAAACTAAGAACCGCTTACGGCCCCGTGGAGGTTTGGGCCGGCCCTGTGTGTACCTGCTCCAATAAGTGGCTGAACTACCTCCTCAGTATGCAGTCAGGTCCTCCAGAGTCCTGCTAATCACCTGGTTATTCAGCTCAGGTGAAGCAAAGACACTTCTAGAAGTTGCAGAACATCTTACGTAAAGTTCACTGTTATTACCGTAAACTGTACATAAAAATTCTTATGAAATCATAATAAACTTTGCAATAATTCCTCAACCCCAGTGCTATTTCTGCTGTTTGCTTTGCAAATCAGATGCTGAGGTGGAGCTAGTTCAGAGGTTTTCAGCAAAAGCTGTCTACAGATAAATTCTTTATTAATCTAAATGTTTGCGGCTGGATGTTGCCTGTGACTGAAATCTGAGAATTTAATCAATCAATCAATCAATCAGTCAAACTTTATTTGTATAGCACATTTCAGCATCAAGGCATTTCAAAGTGCTTTACATCAAATCAAACACAAAATACAATGCAACATGGAATCAACAATAAAAACACAACATTAAATCAGATTCCGTCAATAAATTTACAATTGATTACGTTTCAAATACAACTCTAAACAAGTGGGTTTTTAGTTGAGATTTAAAGGAAGTCAGTGTTTCAGCTGTTTTACAGTTTTCTGGAAGTTTGTTCCAGATTTTTGGTGCATAGATGCTGAATGCCGCTTCTCCTCGTTTGGTTCTGGTTCTGGGGACGCAGAGCAGACCAGAACCAGAAGACCTGAGAGTTCTGGAAGGTTGATACAACAGCAGCAGATCTTTAATGTATTGTGGTGCTAAACCATTCAGTGATTTATAGACTAACAACAGTATTTTAAAGTCTATTCTTTGAGCTACAGGGAGCCAGTGGAGGGACTTTAAAACTGGTGTTATGTGCTCTATCTTCCTGGTTTTAGTGAGAACGCGAGCAGCAGCATTCTGGATCAGCTGATCAATTTAAAGAAAGTTGTATTTGTTTTCAGATCGGAACATGTCGTATGTCCTCGATGAGACGGCTTCAGACCTCCCGGTCAGAGACATGACCATCAACTTGTCCCGACTCACCGCCGCTCCACAAAGTGCGTCACTCCTCCTGGATAACGTGTGCACAGACCTATCTGTAGGCCTGTCACAATAAATCAATTAATCACATGATAAATTAAAATGAGCCCAGTAATTTCTATTTGCGTCATTTATTGCTTTTGTCTTTTCTCTCTCTTTTTCAATCAAAAACTGGATGACTAAAGTCATCCGTCTGGTTTATTTTGGATATTTAAAATGTTTTCCAGGTCCAGTGTTAAACATTTGTTAGAATTTAAAGATTATTGATCTTTGAGAGAATGTGTCCTTTCATTATTACAATGTTACCATTACATTACTTTAAAATGGTATCAAAACAATAATTTTATTGTTTCTTCTGGGACAATTAATCGTCCAGCAAAATTTTTCCATTATTATTGTGACAGGCCTACATATGTACAGTTCCTGTTTCTACTGTTAAAAGTTCAACCAGCAACTGGACTTAAATGGATCGAAGTGTATTTTCAGTTATCTCAAACATGTCAACATATTTAACATTGAAATGTTAAATACCCAGTCTGAGGTCTGACGTTAGTAAAGGTGTTGATGCTGTTTCCACCTGCAGATCTGAGTGTGCATCAGCACGCCCGGGAGAAGCAGAACATCGGGAAGATGTCCAGGGATGAGCTGGAGGACCGCTACCTGCGTCTCCTGGAGGAGACGCTGCAGCAAAAACAGCACCTTCACAAACAGAATGACAAGATTAAGAAGTGAGAGGCGCACCCCAATCAGTGTTACTGTTTTCAAATGGATCTGTTCCTCACAAAGGGGCTGACCTGATTTTTATCTTTCATGTTTGCTAGTTATCTTTCTCAGTGTAAGCAATGTGTATGTTTTATAAAAGAATTCCAGTGTGGAGTTCTCCAAGGCAGCTGCTTGGGACTTGTGTTATTTTCAGCCTGCTTTTTGCCCTGCAGCAAACCACGATGGCAATTTATGCTAATGATGCCACAATATACAGCTCTGGAAAAAATGACGAGCCCACTGCACTAAAAATGTCCCCGTTATTCCACCAAATATTGATTTCTGAACTCTTCCTGAGTTAAAATATTAGCATCATTGTTTCTAAATGAATATGAACTTGTTTTCTTTGCTTTATTTGAGGTCTGAAAGCACTGCATCTTTTTCTTTATTTTGAACATTTCTCATTTTTTGCAAATAAATACAACATTTTTACTTGGAGTTTCAGAGACAAGTTGTCAATAGTTCATAGAATAAAAGAACAATGTTTATTGTACTCAAACATAGACCTATAAAGAGTAAAATCAGAGAAACTGGGGTTAGTCGTTGACCCGGCCGTCGCAGTTAGATTCCCGGCCTGGCGACCTTTGCCACATGTCTTCCCCTTCTTTATCACCCACTTTCCCGTCAATTAACTATCAAATAAAGGCCACTAGAGCCAATAAAATCTTTTTTTTTTTTTTTTTTTTAAATCTGAGAAACTGATCACTTTAAGTGGCCTCTTAATTTTTTCCAGAGCTGTATGCCAGGAGTAAAAACAGTATTTGGTAAAAAGTCAACTCAACTACTGAGTTACTGATCAAAACATCTATTATTTAATATTTTATAAATTACTTCATCAGCTGGACCAAAATATAAAGTTACGTGGAAATTTTATATTTTAAAGAGCAAAATTATTCATATATATAACATATTTACAAAATAACAGAATCGGGTTGAAGAAACATTTTTCCAAATCAGTTTTTTTCAATGTAAAACTTCTGAAACTTTAACGAAAACTGCAGGTGTGTTTCTATCTGGTGATTTTTTGGCTAAAACATGTTAGTGGGTAGAAAATTCCGACATTTTACCCAAGTAGGAGTAGAGATACTTAATAACAAAATTACTAAAGTAAAAGTAAAACGTGCAGCATAGTAAAAATACTTCTAAAAGTTTTTTTCTTTTCCCAAAAAAGTTACTCCAGTAAATGTAAATCTGACATTCAGTAACACTGCGACTCTTGACCAGGCTGGGCACGAAGCTGATGAAGCTGGTGAAGGACCGCGGGCGGATGGAGCAGCTGGCTGCCGGCACAGCTCACGCTCCGACCCGATTCAGAGACGTGGAGATGGAGGAAATGGTCGACGAGCTGCAGGAGAAAGTCAGAGCGCTGCAGGGTGAGAAGGAGGGGCTGAAACAGCGCCTCCTTGTGGCCAAACAGCAGATCATCAACTCGTACAGCCGGAGGCAGACGCAGTATGAGCACGTTCCGTCCCGGGTGAACTCTGGCCTGAAGAAACTCAGAGATGATGCTTCATCTCCTGCTCGACCAAGAAGTGAGTCCAGGCTGCCTGCAAAAAAAACCAACAACTGATAATGAAGAGAAACATTTACAGAATGTCAGAGGATGGAGCCAGTTTATTTCATTATAAACACACGGCTGCAGATTATGAATAGAGATGCTCTAATCTGATACTAATGTCTGTTTCAGTCCCAATATTGACAAAAATTCTAACTCAATTTGTCCAATCATAAGGGCAGATCTATTCAGTCTAATTCTACACTTTGTTCTCTGAGTGGCATTATTCTTTATTATTTATTTTACATTATATGATTCCTAATTTCATTTTCTGAACCATTTAACTGAACATTTGTTTTAATTTATTTTTACATTTTTTGACTAAGGTAGTCAACCTATTGTTTTTGAAAGTTTATTATTTATTTTAAATTTGTTGTTATACTCATAATTGCACTGACCGGATAAATTAAAATAGTTTTTACTTCTTTGACCAAGCTTGTGAAGCTGTTGGGGTTTTTAAATGTGCTGTACTGGTGCAGAGTTAGCAAATAAATCTGCTATGCGGTACATTTATGTCTTAAAAAAATGAAAAGAAATGTTTTTAGTGAGATGGGCTGTTTTTCTGTATCTGATCAATATCAATCGATACCAAACCTCAAATATTGGTGTCGGTATCAAAAGTGAAAAAGGTGGAGCAGCATGTCTATTACAATTAGGAGACCGAATCTGTTCAGTTAGGATTTATTAAATCATTATCATGTGAATCTGTTCATTCAGAACTAACTGAATCTGTTCAGTTCAGACCAACTTAATATGGTGAGTCAGTCTCCTCAGAGTCCATTCAGTTATGATCATTTGAATCTCTTCAGTCAGAACCAACTGAATCTGTTCGATAAAGATCATCTGAATCTGTTCACTCAGAAAGATCTGAATCTCTTCAGCCGAGATTATCTGAATCTGTTCATTTCAGACCAACTGAATCTGTTCAGTAAGGATCATCTGAATCTATTCACTCAAAGCCCGTTGAATCATTTCACTTCAGACCGTTTGAATCTGGCAATTCAGAATCACTTGAACCTGTTTAGTATCGACCAGTTGAACCTGGTCAGTAATGATTGTCTGAATCGGTTCAGACCGTTTGGTTCTATTCAGTCAGGATGATAGAAACTCACTCAGTATGTCTCTTCCTCAGGTGGGAGGAGTCTGGAAGGAGGCAGGAGACCTCCGACTGGCCTGATTCCTCGACACGGACACAACCTGCTGGAGGAGGCGAGGGCCGAGATCCGCAACCTGTAACTTCTGTTTGTTTTGCATCATTACCACAAAATCATTAATTATGTGTCTTTTTGTATCATCTGAGTCATATGTTCCATGTTTGTCTCAGAGGTCTCTTGGTTGAATACTATAGAGCCGTTGCAGCGAGACGTCATGCACGCAAGATCCCGCCCCCCATCTCCCTGCTGGAGAGCAAAAAGCTGACAATGACTAGCATTGTTTTTAACTGTCAATTTATCAACGTAACATGCTAAATCTTAAATGTGTGCCTGATATATAAAAGAAAGAGGGACGCAGTGCTTTGCAACTAATTGTCAACATAATGACAACTAATGACAACAAGGTCACAAAAAAGTTTTAATTCAGAGAAAAATAGAGAGAGAGAGAGAGAGAAGGAAGTAATTTGGTTACGCTGGCTTAACTTTGACAAATTATTAAGGATTTCAAAATAAACATCAAGCCTAAAAACATAAAACTGTAACAGACTGAATGTCCTGTTCTTTGTGTGGGAAATGTTTTTGGTGTTGAATCTTGATACAGTCGCTATGGCAACAAGTCTGCGTGTATTGCAGTTGACACAAAGGGTGAGAAAAACGTGGTTTTGGGTTGTTCTTCAACGGTTTTTCTGCTTCATTTTTCCCTTTGCTGTGGCGCACTGCAATAAATTAGTAATACCTAAATCTCGAGGTTTCATTTTGTGAACAGAGTTGTTCTACAGCTGGAGCGCGGTTATGGACGGCATGTAAAAGAATCGTCTTTTTGCCTTGCGGCGTTGTGCGTATGTGCAAAACGTCCGACGTAAACAATAACGTGCAAAGGATTTCTTATTGTAGTGATGAAGCCGCTGTGTGTTTGTTTGAAAATGTTGAGAAAAAGCTCATTCAGAAATGTTTTAGGAGCTGTAGTGAGTGGATGTTTCATGGTGCTCCAGAGAGAACATGGTGGAGTCTCAGCGGAGTCGCATGGAGGAGCTGGAAAGAGCGTCAGAGGATCTGAAGGAGGAGCTGAGGAGGAGGGAGGAGGATTTCGAGGAGAGGCTCCTTCTGGCCCGACAGCAGCAGACTTCCACTCTAAAGTTGGTTTCTTGATGGAGGAGAGCTGCCTGACTGCAGCCAGAGCACGGGGATTTAAACACACCCTGCTTTCCTCGCAGGTCACAGGTCAGCAGCAACGTGTCGATGATCAAACTACAGAAGCAGCTGGCTGACAGATCAAACACCGTGACAGAGCTGGAGAACCGATATCAGCTGCTGCAGGAGGTGAGAAGTTTGATCTAGGATGATCACACATTTAGAGAAACAACCAATCAGAGTCAGGAGGAGGGTCTTAGTGCTGCCAATCATTCTTATGCTCACGCCCTGCCCCTTTCTCATTGCTCTGCTACAGCTGGTTGACCACAACATAGCCTGTCACGCAGTTAGCATGGCCACCAATGATGGCAGATAAACACACATTCACATTAAAATAAAATTAAAAAGGAATCATACCCCAAAAATTGTTAAAATGCTAATTTAAGTCAGATAAAAAACTGGACAGAAATTAGCTGTTAAGGAAAACTTTATTTGATTGGTTGTTTTCAAAAACAACCCATGAGAGCCAGGAGTGTCTTAGCTCTGGCAATCAACCTCATGTACACGCTGCTAAATGTGGCAATGATGTTTGAAGCCCAACATTTCCTTGGGTCAAACCAAGCAGCTGAAATGTTTCTTCTCGTGAGATTTAACGTCCGCATTCAGCGCCGCAGCAGGAGAAACCGAAGCTCACCCGTGTTCTCCAGGCCCAGCGGACGATGAAGGCGAGTAACGACGCGGCGATGGCGAAGGTGGACGAGCTGACGGCGCAGCTGAAAGCCGAGCGCATGAAGAATCTGGAGCTGGACAAGCAGCTGCAGACCGTCAATGTCACCAAGATCCTGGTGGAGCAGGTGAGATGCGGAGCCGTTACCGTGGTTACAGGCATTGCGGTGAGCGCGCTCAGTAGCCTCCGTGTTTGCCGACAGTTACAGGAGCGGATCGGTGACCTGGAGCAGGAGAGGGAGCTGCTGAAGGAGAGCAACAAGAAGCTACTGAACAGGTGAGCAGGTGAACGGCCGGGGCTATGAACTTAAAGTTTAGAGTACCCAAAAATTACTCTCAGGTAAGAGTAGCACTACTTCTACATATTTTTACCCAGGTAAAAGTAAGCAGTAGCCGTCCTATAAGTGATTTAAGTAAGAGTAAAAAAGTATTTGGTAAAAAATCCACTCAAGTACTGAGTACCTGATCAAATTATCATTTAGTATTTAAAAATGACATCAACAGACATATCATCAAAAATATGAAGTTAAGTGGAAATTTTGGTATTTTAGACAAAAAGATAACATTTCATATAGATTAAAAAAAAATCAAATTCAGGCAAGAAAATTTTTTTCTAAATCAATTTCTTTCAATAAAAACTTGAACGTGAACTAAAACTGCAGGTGTGTGTCTGTCTGGTGAATCAAAGTCAAAGTTACTATGGTGATTATTATTTTCGGATAAAAATTTCTCTGATTCTACAGATTTTTCGTCAAACCACTGAAGCGTTACTTATACAATATTAAAAATACATTAAAATATGCAAATAAGCAATTAATTCATTTCCTTTTAAAGCAAGAAAATAAACATTTTACTTCCAAAAATGCAATAACTGCAACTGAAGGTAGAAATATTCTATGTAATGTGTCTTGATGATTATTTCAATAACCAATTTATCATGATTAATCGGATTAATCGTCTAAGCCCTAGACGTTATAGAACGTTATGGACGGGTTGCTGACCTTTAACGTTGTCCAGATTCTCTCAGACTTTAGGTTTCTGTAGTTTCGTGCCTCTGTTGGGTCTGAGCTCAGCTGTGTCTCACCGTCTTCGCCTCCGTTTCTCGTTTTGTCCGCAGCGCCTTCGACGTCTCTCAGC
Source organism: Gambusia affinis (assembly GCF_019740435.1). Taxonomy (NCBI): domain Eukaryota; kingdom Metazoa; phylum Chordata; class Actinopteri; order Cyprinodontiformes; family Poeciliidae; genus Gambusia; species Gambusia affinis. Next base: position 4,566,781 of record NC_057875.1, read on the forward strand.
AGCAGAAGTGGCATCTCCAGGAGCAACAGCTGAAGCTGCAGATCGTCCAGCTGGAGACGGCGCTCAAGGCCGACCTTGTGGACAAAAACGAAATCCTGGACAGGATCCAGTCTGAGAGAGGTCTGTTCCCGTCTCATAACGTCAACCTCCAGGTTGAATCAGCTTAATAAGTGACGTAAAATCAGTAAATCTCTCTGACTGATTCAGACAAAAATGAGCAGCTGACAGAAGAAAACCAGAAGCTTCAGCTTCAGTTTCTGGAACAGAAGCAACAAGTGGAGAAACTGAATGATCGTCTGAAGCTCCAGAGCAGAGTGAGCATCTCCACCAAACCGTAACCCTGAGATCTGATCCTTCAGATGATAAATACGCTCAATCGGACGGTCCTCTCTTCACAGGAGAAGGATTACACTGCGGCTGAACTCACAGAGGCCCTGCTGCTCATTAAAGTAGGGAGTTCAAACATTATGACCAAGTCTATCAATCAGTCAAGTTTATTTTATTGCACATATCAGCAACAAGGCAGTTCAAAGCGCTTTACATCATAAAAGCACAAAAATACAAAGTCACAAAACAGTCAACTATTGAGAAAACAAGTAGGCATTGCATCATTACGCATCAAAATGTTGGTTAATGTTTCATTTATTCGGTTCAAAAGCAACTCTAAGCTGGTTGGTTTTTATCCTTGATAAGGATTCAGTGTTTCTGCTATTTTGCAGTTTTCTGGAAGTTTGTCTCAGATTAGAGCAAATATCTTAGTGCGCTTGAATTAAGACCAAACTAACTTACAAGTAACATTTTAGCAAGCCACAGGAGCTTGTCAGTAATTTCTTAATAGTGATTATAAATGACTAAATCCACTGACAGATTATTTTACTGATAACAAGACATTTTTACCATGTTATGCACAAAATAATCTGCCAATGGATCAAGCACTTTTTCAACAGAATTAAGGATTTATTGTTACTTGTAAGTTAGTTTTGTTTAATTTAAGTGCACCAAGATACTTGCACTAGAAACTAGACCGAAATTTCTTGGTAAGATTTTGTGTTTTTGCAGTGATCCTATTGAGCCCCCTGAGCAAAAGTAACATCCAGATCTTTTCTCAGAAGCAGAAGTGTGAGAAGAGCGGAGACCTGGCCTTCCTGTTGGAGGTGGATGAGGATGGGAGCGGCGCCCAGCAGGGCTCCATCAGAGAGCTGCGGGCCGCTCACGCTGAAACCATCCAGGAGCTGGAGAAGACCAGGAACCTCCTGAACATGGAGAGCCAGATCAGCAAAGACTACAAGGTGGAGAAGGACACACAGACCAGCAAACATCACTTTAGCTTCAGAGTTTAGCCGATTAGAACATAAAAACTCTGTTCTGTCTGTTTTCTGTCCCATCGGTCTTCAGGTGGAGCTGGAGGCGGCTTTACGGAAGATGAGCAGCGATAAAGTCGGATTTGAGCAGAAGCTGGAGCGTCAGATTCAGCTGCTGGACGCCAGAGCAGCAAAGATCTCCAAGCTGGAAGGTATTCATCGAAACGTCCATCCACAGTTGGATTTTATTTAAATTTGTCTGTCATTAAAACCAGAGGTTACTGTGTAGACTAAAGACTGAACCTATCTAAATATTTAGTGCCAATCTAAATATTTATATTTAAGCTTATAAATAAGCTTGCTAAGCATTTATTTACCTCCAACTTAAACATTTTCTAGCTTTCTAATTGAATATTTAGCTTCAAACTAATTATTGGGCTTGCTAATAATATAACTCCAAACTAAATATTTAGCTCAAAATTTTGCTAAATTGTTTTAGCTAAATATTTTACTTCAAACTAGTTTTTTAGCTTACTAAGAATGCAGCTCCAAAATAAATACTTACAGCTTCCTAACTAGATATCTAGCACCAAACTAAATGTTTGTTAGATTGCTAACTAAATATTTAGCAACACACTAAACATATAACCTTATAACTAAATATTTTTGCTTTAGTTAGCTAACCAAATATTTAGTTTGCTGATTAAATATGTAGCTCCAAACTAAACCTTTAGCTTTCTAACTAAAAATAAGCTCCAAACAAAATCATTTTTAAGCTTTCTATTTAAATATTTTGTGAATATTTAGTAAACTACATATTTAATTAGCTTATTAAATATTTATATTGAAACTGGGAGATTTATAAATGAATTATTGGCAAAAAATATAATTTTGAAAAATTAACCTCTTCTCTTTTTACAGATTTAAAAAACTAAATTGTTAAAGAATTTGAATTTCTAAAATGAATGTTTTTCTCACACAGAATTACTGTTGCAGGAAAATGTGTATCTTTAAACGATGTTTGTTTACTAGAAGCAAACAAACAAATTTCAGTTTCTGCTCCAGCTGCTTCGATGATCCTTCAGCTGAGTATTTGTTCTGGTTCTGTAGGTCAGCTCAGAGACATTGCTTACGGCACCAAGTCCTTTTCCTTCAAACCGGACATGACGGCTGAAAATGAGGCGGAGATTTCCAATGAAGACGTCCATCTGGGCCGAGGAGAAAACCTCCTGGAGCTGCAGATAGTCTGCGCCTCGCTGACTCCTTCGGCCCTGCAGGCTCTCGGTGACGCAGAGCCCTCCACCTTCTGCACCTACTCCTTCTACCTGTTCGAGCCGCACGCCACTCCAGTGGCGACGGGCCGCAGCCCCAGGTACGGCTTCACCTCCAAGTACGTGATGAACACGGACGAGCGCTTGGTGGAGTACCTGCGCCGCAGCCCGGTGAAGGTGGAGCTGCACCAGGCGCTGGGAGTGGACTGGAGGACGGTGGCGACGGCGCAGCTGTGGCTGCAGCAGCTGCTGGAGCAGCAGGGGAAGGTTTACGGCAGCATCCCGCTGGTTGGTGAGTGACAACGCCCACATGCAACCCGGCAACAAGCTATAATTCATAAATAAAACCACAGGGGAGACGACCGTTGGTCTTATTTGACAGAAATAACGGAGCACAGACCTGTGGAGGACCTGAGTGAAGTTGGTGCCCCCACCTTCAAATAAAACAAAATTGTTTTAAAGATATTAATAAATGTTTCCAGAGGTCATGAAATGTCAACCAGCCTCATCCAACATCTTCAAATCAGGCAAAATGGATCTTAATCAACTCGACTATGTTGGGCAGTAATGATTTTCATTTGTGCTGCTTTCGCTTTGAACATGTTGATGATGTCAAACTTTAATCAGTTTGGCTTTTCTGTGTAAAAAGTAAAAAGTATTTTTATATTTTAATCAGGAATTCATGAAGACGCCCGAAGCTTTGGGTCCCTGGAATACTGGCTGCGACTGAAGAACCCAATAACAGAGACGACCAGCACCAACCGAGACAAGATGAAGGCTGTGGACCAACCACAGGTCGTCCATCAGAACATCCATCCATCCATCCATCTGTCCATCCATCCATCCATATGAACATCCATCCATCCATCCATCCATCAGAACATCCATCCATCCATCAGAACATCCATATGAACATCCATCCATCCATCAGAACATCCATCCATCCATCCATATGAACATCCATCCATCCATCCATCCATCCATCCATCAGAACATCCATCCATCCATCCATATGAACATCCATCCATCCATCCATCCATCCATCAGAACATCCATCAGAACATCCATCCATCCATCTGTCCATCCATCAGAACATCCATCAGAACATCCATCAGAACATCCATCCATCCATCTGTCCATCCATCAGAACATCCATCCATCAGAACATTCATCCATCCATCAGAACATCCATCAGAACATCCATCCATCAGAACATCCATCCATCCATCCGTCCATCGTAGTTCATTCAGTAATTTTCTGTACTTTTTCTCCTTTCTTTTATTTTTCTAACTCAGCCACCGACCGGCGCCAGCAGGAATGAACTCCTGATCTGTGTCCAGCGGTGCCGAGGCCTTCGGTCCAGGAGCCTCGGCTCACCGAGTCCCTACGTCGTCTACAAGTTCTTTGACTTCCCCGATTATCCGACGGCCACCGTGGACGACAGCGGCGAGCCGGAGTTCAACGACCTCAAGTCCTACTCCGTCCTGATGGACGATGACCTGGACCGGTTCCTGAAGACGGAGGGGCTCCAGTTCTACGTGTTCGACTACAAAGAGGAGCAGCTGGATGCCTACCTGGGGAAAACCCGAGTGCCGCTGCTGTCCCTGACCCGAGGTCAGGAGGTCTCAGGTGAGATTTATGAGGGATTTACTGGAATTCAGGTAAATAAGACACTTTAATCATCCTGAGTGGAATAACTCAGAGTTACTGGGCCAGTAGAGCAGGGCCCCGATTTATGTTTGGGGGGTCCTAAAAATATTTTTCTTTTCTCTCTTAACAAAAGCGTGTTTTCCAAATATTTTATCAAAAATATTATAAGTAGTATAAGTAGCTGTATTATAAGTAGTATATCCAATGTTCAAGTATGTAAAAATTATGAAGCTATACTAGATTTCACATTGCAAATGCACAAAATCTTATCAAGTATTTTTGGTTTAGTTTCTTGTGCAAACATCTTGTTACACTTGAAATAAGTAACTTTTCACCAATATAGAGGAGCTTGTTTTAACTCAATAAATCCTTAATATTAATGAAATGGTGCTAAATGTTTGAATTTTTTTCTGTGGGAAAAGTGAACCAACCTTGCTTGTTGTTGCTGCTCAGTTTGGTGTGTTTTTTTTTCAGGTATGTTTGAACTTGCTGATCCCTCTGGAAAACCTGCAGGCAGCTTAGACGTAACGCTGAGGTGGAAGTCCGCCTACAGTCCCTCAGCGGGGATCACCAGAGCTGCTGAAGAGCCCAGATTGTTCCCAGAGCATCAGGCTGGAGAACCGGCCCATCCTCATCAGGAGCAGGTGAACGTTAAGAAGAAAGACGGATGGGGGGAAGATGTTGAAGAGATGCTGGAGGAGGAGATGGAAAAGTTTAGGAGCTCTGACTCTGACGCTGCAACGGTTTCTAAGGTCAGACATTCACCTTTGGCATCTTTGAGTTCACAGTCACTGTGCAGAATTTCAGACAGAGAAAGGTGTTATCGTCTGTTTTAACATTAGGTGGTACTGCCCACAATCAGAGGACCGAGGACACTGGAGCGGGACGGATCAGGGGCCAAACGGGTCACATTTGTTGATGTGACACCTGAAGAAGAAAAGGTGAGATTAGTTTTAAACTATTTGATCCCAAAAACTCTGATTTGTTCATGAAGAAGTGGAGAAACAACTATCAAAACAGAAAAAGTACCAAAATGCGGTAGGTAAAGGGGACTTATTACTCAAAATTCACATTTTACACAAATTTTGTACTTCCATTTGTGTTTCCACTGCTTCTAAACAACCCAAAGCTTAAAAAAGCACTCAAACCGTTTTTTGGCAGTAAGTTCATGTTTTTGGTGTCTGGAAAATGAGCCATTTAAAAAACCTTCCAATTGTTAAATCACATTCAGCGGGAAATACCCGCTACCTAGCAACCCACGTTGAGATCCAGCCCGTTACCTAGCAACCCAAACTGAATTCCACAATGTTCAGTCAGCTGGTTTTGCTGCTATAAGCGCTGAATAATGGCTACTGGAAAACACAAGTGCCTAGTTGTTGACCATCCAGAAACCACTTGCTCCATTCTTGTTGGTTGTGCAGGAGGCTCTGCTAATGCTTTTCAAAGATGTATGGTTGTATAATTGCGCATCTGTTCGCATCCATTTTCCTGCGCGAGTGTAAATGTTGAGTTGGGAGGTGTGGCCTTCAGCAACAGGAGACCCTAAAACAACTCTGAGCAAACTAAAATCTCATTATCTATACAAACATGTAATAAGCATGTTTGTATAGATCCTAGACCTAACCTGTTTAAGGAAGCGTAATAGGTCACCTTTATTGGCTAATATTCAGTTGACGATATCGATTAAGCCACATTTTCTCCATCACAAAGCTCCCATCGCTGTTTGTGAACTTTAGCACCTCGACCAGTAAATCAAAAACAGGCCAAGCACAGTGTTGGAATGCAGAATTGAATTTTAACATAACTAAAGTTTGAAACTAAGCCACCCGTTGCATTTTGATATTGAGTCAGATATTCTTTACTCTTCACGAGGCTTCAGGCCTTCGTCTTTTATGTTCAGTGGATAAAAATTGTTTTCATGTTTCTTTCACAGTTTGATAAACGGAGCTCAGCAGAAAGTCTTCCAGATAAACGGAAGACGACGTTTTCACCTGATGTTCAGGTAAACTCAGACATGAGTTATTCTAACAGTGACTCTTGTGAATGACTCATCCTCCCCCTGACCCGTTTGTCTTCATAGGCGGCGCCCAAAGCTCCTCACAGGACAGCAGAGGAAGGCGATGATGATGAGGAAGAGTCTCATGTTTCCGAAGGGCAGCTGGTTCAGGACCCGCAGTCCTACTCTGACGACTCTGACATCTCCGAGGAAATCATCGAAGGTTGGAATGTTGATCATTAAAAAAAGACTGGATGAACATTTTCCATATTTCAGGGTGAATTTATTTAGCTTTTTATTTAAAATAACTTCCAAATAAAGAGGAAGAGAAAATGTAGCGATGGAGCATCAGTCTGAGATGAATTCAAAGGCTTCGTCTTACAGAGCGCATAAAATCCAGCAAGTTTGATGCTTTACCATGTAAATAAAAAAAGATATTCTGACTTACAGAAATACAGAAACACAAAATCTTACCAAGCATTTTTGTTTGGTTTCTAGTGCAAATATCTTATTCCACCTGAACTGAAACAAAACTAACCTAAGTTTATTTTTTTGTTGTTTTGATTTGTTCCAGATGTGGAGGAAGCTCCAGCTGCTGCTGAGCCTCATGGAGCGTCCGACAGTGACGACTGCATCGTTCAGGGACAGGCAACACAGAGGAAGGTCAGTGAACGCCACATGATGTCATTTAACTAAGGGCGTCCAAAATATGGCCCGGGGTCCATTTGCAGCCGTTTTAATATTTTGTTCTGTCCTTTTTTTTCAGGAAGCAAATGTCAGAATCTTAAAATAAAAGATGTGGAAAGATGACGCTGTTTGCGTTTTAATTTTATTGTTAATGATTAATATCTGCAAGGACAAACACTGACCCAGGTTTTGTTGCTACGCTAAACCTATATTAAAAAATGTTTCCAAACACACAAAAACACAAATAACTCAAATCTTAAGCCTGATTTGTTAAAGCAATTGTCCAATATATGGATACACCAATATGAAAATTTATACCCGATGTCAATACCCGATGTCAGTCTTGCTGTTAAGGCTGATAACCGATATTTACAGATATCCTAGGTATTTTTCTACAGTTCTGACACTTTCTGGGTGTCAGAACAGAAGGTGGGTAGTTCTTTTCCCACCTTCTGAGAAAGAAACTACCAGAGACAGATGGCAACAATATGGACATAAACATTGATTGTTAATTTCGGCCCAGTTTTATTTATTGTGCTGATACCGATATATGAAAAATGACTAATATTGGCCAATACTGATGTTAGTACCGATATATTTTTTTGCATCCTTTGCCTGAAACTGTTTTTTTACATTTTGGACCTACAATTGCTTAAATATTACTGTTCCACTACTACATGTTTAATTAATTATTTTTAAAAAATGTCATACAATTTGTTTTTGCATTTTTATTTTCCTTCTGAGCATTAAAGTTCACAAATTTGTGACTTAAAGGATTAAGAATGACATATTGTTACGTTTTATTCTATTTTCTAACATTTTTAAAACACTAGAACTAACATCAACTCCAGTTTTTTGATTCAATATCTGAAGTCTATTGAATCAATTTCATGACAAATTTTAAAGAAAAACATATTGTACATATAACAGCTTTAGTCTGTGAGTTTGTGTTGTGAACTGAACCATAAAGTTTGTTTTTAAATCCAGCTGCAGCTTCATTAACCTGATTCAGTGAAACGATGTTTGGTTTTCAGCTGTGTGAGCGAGTCCGGGTGGAGGTGGTTTCGCTCAGCTTGACGCCTGAGTCCCGGCTGGCGCTGGACGACACCGTGGTGCGTCTGTTTGTGGAGTACAACTTCCTGGATCTGCCCACCGAGGAGACGCCGCTGTCGCTGCCCAAACCCCCACTGGGCCGCAGCATCAACTTCAACTACAGCAAAGGTCTGTAACTCCCGGATCACGCCTGGTTCTGTTCAGAGACTCTTGAGTTTCAGTTTTCGTTTTGAGCCAAATTCAAGTTTCTGATGCTGAATTTAAACAGGAAGTTTGCTCTGTTAAAGATAGAAAATGGGTTGAAGTCTACGTTTTCACCGCAGCCTGAGGTGATTCAATCTGACTTTTTGTCAAATCAGATTTTTGTGGTCAAAATTTAAAATTAACTTTATATTTTGGTCCATCCGATAATGTAATTTTTAAATATTAAATGACAGTTACTCAGTACTTGAGTAGACTTTTTACCAAGTACTGTTTTGCTCTAACTTGAGTAATTTCTTGGATGGCTACTTTTTACTTTTACTTAAAATTATATTGAAGTAGTTCTACTCTTACTTGAGTCCAATTTTTGGCTACTCTGCCACCTCTGACTAAAACAGACTCTGATTCATCTGTACTTTGTTGAAATCTGCAGCTCTGCATACTTGAGTGAGCACAAATCCAGAGAGATTTTTTTTTAACTTACATAAAAAGGCTAGTTTGTACTGATAACCAGCATTTAAACTGGTTTAAATGTAATACATTTTACAAAAACAGATAAAGCCAACTTGCTTCACAGTTTGAGAGCGTAATTACGACCCCAGAAGAAATCCCGTTATGCTTATTGTTTGTGTGTTTGTAACATTTGTTTGTTGGCTTGTTTGTGTTTCCGTAGTGATTCTTGTAGACGCAGAGAACAACGCAGCGAGGCGACGGCTGCTAAAGGAAGTCCTGCAGGGCCGAAACTCTCAGATGGAGAGGTAAGCAATATTATAACATTTAACTAAAACCAGCAAATAATAAAAACTGGAATTGAGAAAACATTTTCATTAACTGAAATAAATAAAAACTAAATTAAAGGGGGAAAAAACTACAACTAACTGGAACAATATTGTGCATTTATAAAACTTCTGTTGAGTATTCATTACCCGTTTGATGTAAACATAATCACAATACTTTGAATTTTTAACCAAAGATTGAAAAAACTAAAACTACTACTGCAACTAATAAAAGCTAAACTAAAACTAAACAATATGTAACTAATAATAACTAGCAAATCCACTCTAAAAACTAATTAAAACTAACTGAATTGGATAAACAAAAGGTCACAATAAAATAAAACTAAACTATTAAAACCGTGGAGGTCAGGAGATGAGAACGGTGAGACAGGAAGTGACATCAAGATGACTACCCAAGTATGCTATCGCTAACCAGATTACATGGGATGTGTTTAGGATGGAAATACCTTTATTATGTTGTATATATTATGACAGAATATATAAATAATAATAACAGTGTAAATGTCTTCAGGAAAGTGAACATTTATTGGTTTTAAGTCTGTTGGGAGGAGCTTTGAGTTTAAACAGGTTCATCTCTGTTTTCCAGGAATATTCCCGTTTTTATGCATCAGATTGCTCTGGAAGTGTTTCAGTGTTCAGTTAATCTCTTACTTTCATCTGTTAGTGAATAAAACATGATTCCTTGATGTGGCCGCATTTTCCTCCAGCAGGATCTGGAGATCAGATATGAAGGAAGGAAACCAGAGCCAGCTGTTAGTCTGGCAACGAAACAAAAGAAAAACCAACAAACCTGCAGGCCAACCGCTGAGGAAGCTGCTTTGTCAAAGAGATTGATATTTAAATATACAATTTAAATGTTTCAAGGAACTTTTAAATGTTAAACCAAACAAAAAGTCAAATCATCATGAGAGCCTCAGTTTAATCAGTTTCCAGTTTTAGCATGAAATTAAATTTTATATCTTCATCCAGTGGTTGAATGAATGGAAATTAGCCAAAGTTATCATTTTGGCCCATTTTAGCTTATACACTGTTCCATCTGACGCTGTATTGAATTTCTAGAGACTGTGATTTTCTACTAGATTTTAAACCGATCCCACATTTCAGAAAGGGAGGGACAAATGTTTGTGTCACTCGCTGCGTTTCTGTTACAAATGTGATCAAAACTTTGTTTATTATTCTGCTAATGTCGAAAAAACTAAACTTTGCAATTGCTATGTTTTCATTAAATACGAAACACAATTAAAATCGCACCTGAATAAGTTTGATGATGATGATGATGATGATGATGATGTGTCTGCTAACAGAATCCGGTTCACAGTGGTGAGCGAGCCGCCGGAAGAAGAGGAGCAAGAGAGGGAGTGTGAGGATGTGGGCGTGGCCTATCTGAGGATCCCAGAGATCCTGGAGAAACAGGCGGATATGATGGAGGCCAGCCTGAGCGGTGAGCACACACACACCCACACACACACACACACACAGAGAGTAAAAGGATCATCTGATTCAGCTCCGTCATTAAGATCTACCAGTTACGATTTGTAAAGTGGACTTGTTTCAATATGGCCGCCCTCCGCCTCAGCAGTAGTAAGATGTGGTGGAAACATGTTTATTTTTACAGGAAGTCACACATGTAAGAGTTCATCTAAGGTCAGCGTTACATGCAGTGCCTGCAGCTCTAAACTGAACAAATTGAAAATGGTGTTAGCTTGTGGAAAGTGAAGTTTAAATGATGTAAGAGCTTTTGAAAACAAATTTCATGGGCACCGCCATGTTCCGACTTGTTAACTAGAACGTTATGTTATGTCAAACGCAGCTCCGTTCCTACTTCCCAGGTTTACTGGAAAGCTACGACTCAAAGATCTGTACAGTTTTATATTCAGATGCCTGCTTTAATAAATATTTTAAAGATTTGAAGAAGGTTGCAGATCTTTTTTCACCAACAAATAGTACTTCTTTAAGTATTTTTTGTTTTTTACTATTTTTTGTTCCAAAATCTGCAGATCTGTCAGTTTCTTTGCTTATTTCTGCAGCTATATCTCCCCTCTACTGCTCAGTATCTCCATGTCTCTGCAGTGCTGGACGTGGAGGACAGCAGCCAGGTGGTGGGACAGCTGACCGTGTCCATGGAGGGACTCCAGGCTCTGCGGGCCATCATGGAGGACCAGGACCTGGAGTGAAGCTGCAGCTCTTGATTTCAGGAGGATTCGGTTCGCTGTTCTGTTGGTCCATTAGGATAAACGGAGAGTAAAGCTTCCTGGTTTTTAAACGTCCAGGAGAGACTTTGAACTGCACAGTGGGAATCAACGAGAGTGATTCTTTCAGCTCCAGAGCCTCAGCTGACAGGAAGCTGCCTGTAAATATGATCACTCCTTAATTTGTTAGAATCTCTGATCCGTTTCCCATCTTCAGATCTCTCACTGCCAATCAGACGAAGTCAGGACAGACAGGATAATGTCAAACACAGCGTTGTGCATTTTCTGCAGTCTGTGAGCTGTTTGGACTCAGGTTATCTGCAGAAGCTGTTATTCTGCAGGTTGGAGGAGCTCATCTGGCTAGTCAGCCTCAGGTGGTTCCTCCTGCAGCGCCGACAGGTGAGAAAACACCTGAATGTTTTACCGTTTCACTTCCGATGACGAGAAACAAGCAAAAACAACGCCTCACTTGATTTCATGTTTTTATACCAGACTGAGCAAACAGTCTCACTCTGTGCCCTAAATTATTTTGAACGTAGATCTTTCTAATAAACGTTTCTTCAGAGTCCAAACATGCCTGTTCTGGAAATGTTATTCTCTTTATTTCAAGACAAAACACACAAGTTTTAGAAACCTTGTTGAAAGTAAGACTGGAGGATACTGGCTGAAAAATGCATCATATTAGTTGATATCAATAATTATTGGTTATTTTATTTGTTTTAAATATCTGAAATATTGCCAAACTGGCGATGTGAACTTTCATCTTTTATACAGCTTCCCTCCACACTGTTGTTTTTATTTTTAAGCGTTTTTGGGGAACGGTGGCAAAAACTTGACACTGCTTCTGCGCAAGCTACTCAACAGGTTGTAGCTAGGCAACCAAGGAGTGAGTGAGCTGTTGCTAGGTAACCAAAGAGAGAGTGAGTTAGTTGATATCACCAACCCAGCCTACATCTCCCAGAATGCTGTTGGTTCTAGATGAGAGTTCAGTGAATAATTCATAGATTGAATATTCAGTCAGAATATTCAATCTACAGAATTGGATATTCTACATATTGGGATAGACATATTGATCACATCTATTACAATATATATATTTACTGATTTATTGTCCAGCACTAAGTTTTAGCTAAAGAATTTAAACAGTGAATAGTTTTCCTGGGATTGTAGGAAAGTTTAGTGGAGGAGCATTTTCTTTTCCTCTGTAGAAAGGGAGAGATTAGGCTGTGTGTGTGTGTGTGTGTGTGTGTGTGTGTGTGGGTGTGTGCGTGTGTGTGTGTGTGTGTGTGTGTGTGTGTGTCAGCGGCAGGATGTCGGCTGCAGCTGACTCGCCTCAGAACAGCAGCAGGAGAAGCAGGACCAGACAGTGGAGATCCGGAGCAGCAGCAGAACCCAAGCCGGACGGAGCCACTTCCACTGCAGCAGGTAAAACTGACCTGAGAACAGTTTCCCTCTGTGAATAGAGCAGATTCGGTTGCCTTTACAGCAAAAGAGACTACTTAAATTAATAAAGACTAATTTTATGTTCACGATAAAATCCTACAATAACAAGAAATAAAGTACAGAGAAAGAGTTGAATAGTTGTGGTAAATTTTTTGTGGGTTTGGTCCAGAATAAAAATGATACTACAAAGTTTTTGGAAAGACTAACTCTGAAGAAAATTTTCTGCTAGATCCACTGTGGATTTCTCTGCGGCTCTGAAAGAACTGTTTGTGATCTGTAACTTCTCATCTGTAATTTTTTGTCATTTTCAGTTAAATCTGCATTCAGTGAAGTTTGCAGACTGTAATTAAACGTTAGTCTTACCATAATGTCATTATTATTACTAAACATTTCAGATTCCCCAGTTATCCTAAAAGAAGTCAAAAATACTCAGAAATATTTTAATATGCTACAATTGTATCATAACTACAATAACTGCTGTGCACAATATTAATATCTGTGGGTTTGTTGCTGTTATATCATGTCATGAATTAACAGTTTGCATGTAAGAAATCAATTTAATCTGTAGTAGATGCTCCTACATGATAATGATCACTAGAATCAAAGTATCTAATAAGAAAATAAGGATATATGTATATATTCAACTGTAATCTTGCCACTTAATTTACTGATATACAGTCCCACTTTAAGCACAGTAGAATCTTCATTTTCCTCCTTTTAAACTTTTCTCCAAACATCTTCCAAGGTTTGTTTATTCTAATTAGCGCTGTTGCAAAGCTGGTCGAAATCAAAAATGTAATGTTTTAATACAGAAAATTAAAACTTATGTTCTTATCTGAAGGATTGTAAATCAAATCTCTGATTAAATAATAATTTCAACAATATTTCTCTTTTCCAAAGCAAACCAACCAGTCATCAGTAAACATAATCAGCTTTATTGATTGGAGTTTTCTGAAAATAAAAACGTGAGGAGTATTTCTGGTTCTGGTGTCAGTGACGGCGGTGTTGTCTGCAGCTGATGTTGCTATGACAACGGCCTGTTTGGTGAACCGAAGGACGATCAGCTGGTGCTGAAGGCTGAACGAACCGCAGCAGCAGATGGTCTCTGGAAACAGTTTGGAGTAGTGACGTAAACAATCAACCAATTCACGATTAACTGTCGATTGCTGGTTTATTAATTTAAAATTAGTTCCAATATATTAACTATTAACTTCCGTTCAGACCGCCTTTTAGTGTTGTAGTTTGGCCGCCGTCCAGCAGAGGGCGCCGCTCGTCATCCTTAAACGGAGCTAGTTGATCGATACAGAAACAAAAATGGCGGCCAGATCAGAATAGGAAAAACAAACGGCCCAATCTGAGTCCGGTGTTTGATGCAAAAAGCACATTATGCGGTTCTGTTAAGAAATATAAACACTCGGCAAGCTGTTTAAGTGAAGTTTGATCTCATTATCGCTCATTCAGCCCAGCTGCTTGATGGAGCAGCGTTATTAAAAATTTAATAACATGTTGACGATAAGATTAATAAACTTTGCAATCCTAGTTCGGAGTATTGATTATTGATAAGTCGGAATATGTTCAGCTGTAGACAGAACCCTGAGTTGCTATGATAGAGCAGCTGCTAGATGGAGAACAAGATGACTATCAAACGGCTGGATTGTTACTAGAGAAAAGAAGAAATGTAATGAGTAGGACATGAGATGAACAGATGAATGGTGCGAGATTTAAATAGATTTTTTTCTTTCAAAGAATTCAAACAGGGAGTTTTAACACAGTTTTTGAAACTACGTTTTGTTAAACTGATGATCTCAATCCGATCTGGACATCTCTACCTGCTGAGTCCAGCAGATCAATTTGTTCCTGGGCATCTGACGTTTTACAGGAGTCATTCACACTTTTCTGCCAAAAACAATTTACTCTGCAGTTTTTCTGATGAGTGCCTAGATCACTTCACCAGCCCAAAGTATCTCCTGGTAGATGATCATGACTGAGTGGTGCTGAAAATTGCCTGCATTGTGTCATTGTCATTGTGTCATAGGAGCAAAAAGCGTTGGTTGAAGCTCAGCTTTCTAACCTATATGTATATATTTAACCCTACAAGGAGTAGAGAAAATTATCTTCTCGTAACTTTCAAACCATCATTGGTAAGAAATAATCAGTCAGGAGTGCTGACATAAACATTTGCTGCATGATTTCCCAACGCTTCTTGCTCAATAAAAAAAAAAAGCCATGACAGACAAAACAAAAACTTTAAAAAATATGGCAAATTTGGGACTGACAATAAAATGTCAATAACAGAGTCTGAAAGTAAAAATCCTTAAAGGGATTTGTGATGCAAAAAACATGTTTGTTTGTTGTTGTTGTTTTTTTTTTTTTGGGGGGGGGGGGGGGTATTTACATTTTTATCAAGTTCAAATTCAAATGCAATTCAAAAATACATGATCCCAAAATGAAATTAAATATTATTGTAACAAATTTAATAAGTTATTGTAGAATAATAATAATTGGGTCTCAACTGCTTCTAAAAGAAGCCCAAGCACTTAAAAAATACCCAGCTATTTTTTAGTGATAAATAAAATTTTTTTTAGTTTAAAAAGCCTTATGAATGTAACATCACAAATCAGCAGGCAATGCAATTTACCTAGCAGCCCCAGTGGAGCTCAGCCTCTTACCTAGCAACCCCAGTGGAGCTCAGCCTGTTACCTAGCAACCCCTATGGAACTCAGCCTGTTACCTAGCAACTCCAGTGGAACTCCTGCGCATTTCGTCAGCTGGTTTTACCGCAGCATTCTCTGTACAATGGCTGCTGGAAGAGACGAGTGTTTTGTTGATGATTTACCAGATGGAGACCACTTTCTGCATTGTTTTTGGCTGTGCAGGAGGCTCAACGTCTGCTTTTCGGAGGTGTATGGTTATATAATTGTGCATCTGTTTGCAGCTATTTTCACAATGTTGAGTTGGCCAGTAGCAGCTTATTTGAATTTAAAGTGACAAGATGCGCTAAAACAACTCATTCTGAAAGCAGCTCAAAATAGGCAGAACTGACTAAATTAAAATCTGATCATCTAAGGAGGATTTTGTGCAAAATATGTACTGAAAATATTTTGTATTGCCCATAGACTGATCCTAACCAGTTCAAGAAAGCATAATAGGTCGCCTTATAAGCAGCTTTCTCATCGACAAATCCAGAAACATCAAAAAGTTTTTATTTGCATTGTTCATGCAGAGCTGGCTTAAATTTTATTTCTGCACAGCTAGTCTCCCTTCAGACGCGTAGATCCACAGATTTCTGTTATCCAGAATGGAAATGTTGTTCCTGTGTGACCTAACCCATAAAAAACGCTCAGGGGCCAGCAGAAAAAAACCTACACACTCAGGATGACGGCTGTGTGTTTTGGACTGCATTCAGCTCTTTATTCAGTTCACATGAGAAGAATTTGTTCTTCAAGGAAAAACATTCAGATCTGATCATCTCCTTAATGTCCCCATGTTCTTTAAACTACTGAATATCTGTTCATTTTGAAAGAGAATCAGATTATAGCTGCTCTGATCAAGCACTGAAAGAAATGCAAACAGAAGAAATCATGTTAAGCAGTTTTTATCTCCAAACTAAACAAAAACCTTACATTCATTTTGGAATATTCAAATTCAAATTGTGCTGTTGATAAATTATAACTGATTCAGTTTAAGATTTTTTTTCTACCTTTCATACACAATAATTCAAAGTTCCTTATGCAAGGCAACTTTATTTATAGTACCTTTCAGCCAGAAGCAACATCAACTTAATAACAACCTTCAAAATAAAAAACATCAAAACAAATTTAGAAGAAAAGATTTGGATAAAAAAGCTTTAAAATTAAATAAAGTTTAAATAAAAACACAGTAGGGAGCAGCATGAGATTGTATTTCATCAGCAAAGATGCCTTGAGGGACCCCACATTTGATTCTTTTTTGGTGATATTAGCAATTAGCAACTAGTCCCAGCCGGCCAAATAATATCTCACACACTTTTCCAGTCTGGATCAATTTAAAGTGGGTCAACAGTGAAGAGTGAGATGAGCGGATAGTCATGCCTGAAATGGTGGATAAACCTTTCTCTTCACTGAAGGGTTTTAATCATGAGTGTGGATGAAGATTCACGCTGGCTGGAGTGGGTAACCAAACAGTTTGAGACCATCGCTGGAGACGACAAAGAAATCGACATTGACGAGTTTAAAACTGCGCTCAAAGTCAAAGAGGTAAGAAACAGTCAAAAGTCATATAACAATACATGATTTTACCACAGGGCAAAAAGACAGGGTGGTCTTCTCCTACCAGATAAGGTAATCAGGGTTTAGATGTACAAAAAAACTGAAAATACAACATTTAGATCCACTATGTTTCTTTCCCTGTAAAAATTAATTGTATAAGTTGTTTGGCATTGAAGTGCAGAAGCTGCTATTTTGTAATTTTTGTTCTTGTTTTTTTTTTTCATAAAAATATTTCGTTTCCATATATTAAAATTTAAAGCTGAACCCGGATTAGTTTTTGCACCTTTTGGCTACGACAGAAACCTACGTAGCTCAACTATGCTTCTCAGAAAAAGTAACATTTAAAGTTTAATCTGCTGTAACGTTGTTGAATAAATACTTAAACATGCTTTTTGTTTAACACAATCATTGGTTTAGGTTAAAAGGGGCAGTATTATGTGAAATCTATTTTTTTTTTTTACATCATGTTAAAATGTCATCCGCTCATCAAAAGCATACATGGATTGTTGTTTGATTCTTTCATGCATTTTTGAGAAACCCTTTAATCTCCATGGCAACCATTCAGCTGTCCAAAACAACTGGTTGAACCTAGCCCCGACTTCGAGGCGCAGCTCCTCCTGAGAGCTTCAGCTTTCAAACTTCTTTCTGCCTCACAGAGCAGCCATCCCCCACTCAGCTCCTTCAGACTAGCCAGCTGCAATTAGCAAGCACATGGCAGAACTGTGTGTCAGCTGAGCCCGTCATACAAGATACTTTCAGTGCAAGGCCTGTGAAAACGTTGTGAAAGGGTTAATAGAGGAGCCATGTTGCGATGACTTCCTGAAGGCGGAGTTTCAGAGAGAGCTGGAGTTTCTGAAGAACCAGAGGCCCAATTTCAAGGCATTAAATTACAAAGTCAAATTTCTTTTAAGTCGTATTTGATATGTGCAGATATCAAATTATACTATGTGGCCATGTATAAAATGGCACTATGTGGATGGAAAACACATAATACTGCATCTTTAATAATTTTTTTTCTAACTTTCTAACAGAAAGTTTGATGCTTCAGATTCTGATCCTGAGAAATATTCAGAAACATTCCAGTTCAAACTATGTTTATGCCACAGTTTGACTGCCACATGTACGCTTTACACATCAAAGCGTAGATATTTCTGTTGACTGCAGGGAGCACACAACCAAACTCATGGTGCTGCTGAAGGTTTTTCATGTTCATGCTGCTTTATGATTGTTTCCAGGAAGTCTTGTGTTTTCACAGTTTGTTCTGATTATATTTTACTTGTTTCCAGTCTTTCTTTGCCGAGCGTTTCTTTGCTCTGTTCGATTCGGATGGCAGCGGATCTATCAGTTTAGACGAGCTGCTCAAAGCTCTGAACCTCCTCATCCACGGCGACGAGACCGACAAGCTGCGCTTCCTGTTCCAGGTCTACGACGTCGACGGTGTGTTCGCACTATGACCGTAAACAGTGGAGGCAGGGCAGATGTACGACGGCGTATTAATGCCTTTATAGATATTAATAAAGGAGGTGTACATTTTTTGGATTTATCTCAGAAATTTTCAAGAACATGGAAATTTCTAAGTTTGAAAAGCTAAAAATAGTCAACTTTTGAAAATCCAAAATTTCCATGCTTTTCTACAACATTTCTGAGAAATCTTAAAAAACTTTTCTCATCAATTTTCTTTCCAATCTCAAAAATGTCAAAATTTTTTCTTGAAAATTTCTAAGATCTAAATTTTATTCTGGCAAATTTTCAACTTACAGAGCTCAGCAATTCACTTGTTTTTTCTAGAAAATTTCTAAGATTGATCCCAAAATTTTAATGTTCTTCTTGCAAACATTTTTACTTTTCAAACTCAGAAATTTATTATTTTTTTCTAGAAAAATTCTGAGGTTAATCTCAATTTCTGATTTTTTTAATGTCAAATAATCAACTTTCATAACTCAGAACTGATTTTATGTTTGCAATTTATTTACTTCTCAGTCTCAGTAAAGTCCTTATTTTTCAAGAAAATTTCTAAGATAAATCTCAAAATTTAAATGTTTTTCTTGCAAAGTTTTGACTTTTCAAGCTCACATTATTCTATAGCTTTTATTATTTCTAGAAAATGTCTGAGTTTAATCTCAAAATTTCCAATTTTTTTTTTGCAAACTTTTGGAGTTCATAAATTTCCTTGGTTTTTCCAGAAAATTTCTGAGTTTCTTGGCAGAAATGTGAAAATGTTGTGTTTGTTTCGTGCTAGCAGGCAGCGGTTCGATCGACCCAGATGAGCTGAGAACGGTTCTGAAGTCGTGTCTTCAGGAGAGCGCCATCTCTCTGCCAGAAGAGAAACTGGACGACCTGACGCTGGTTCTGTTCGAGTCCGCCGACAAAGACAGCAGCGGCTCCATCACCTTCGAAGAACTGAAAGCTGAGCTGGAGAACTTTCCGGAGGTGATGGAGAATCTGACCATCAGGTGAGCGCGTTGTTTTACGCTCTGTGATGTCATAAAGACAGGTGTTAACAGCTGTCCTCCACAGCGCCGCTAACTGGCTGAAACCACCGGATCAGGAGCAGAAGAAGGCTCAGACGCCCCGGTACCTGACCTGGGCCTACTGGCAGAACAACAGCCGGAAGCTCCTGTTCCTGTGCGGCTACGTTCTGCTCAACCTGATGCTGTTCGTCGGCGCCATGTTGTACCACCGCAAAGGTGGCGGCTGGTTTATGCTGGCCAAGGGCTGCGGCCAGTGTCTGAACTTCAACTGCACCTTCGTGATGGTACGGCGGAAATATCGTCACCAGTTAGCACCTTTTCTACTTAAATATAACAAAAATCCAATATTATTTCTGCTAAGGCTGGTAACATTTTTTTTCTCAAAATTCAGAATTTTTTTCACAGAATAAAGTTTTTTTTTCTCTAAATTGTGACTTTTCCTTTCATAATTCTGACTTTTAGTCTCAGAATTATGACTTTAGACCCCAAATTCTTATCCTGTGTCCACATATATCAAAATCCAAAAAAATAACCAAACATTCTTAGGTGTATGTCAGATATGTTGCTTGTACATGAAAAATAATCACATAATCTTTTCTTCCTTGTTACAGGATTTGTAAACCTGCACTTTATCCACACTGAAACCCCATCTCAGATTTACTTGGTATATTTTACGACTAGATTTTTCTGATGGTGAATAAACAGTTTTTATTCAAAGAAAAGTCAGGATTCTGTTATTAAAGTCAGATTAAGTGGCCTTAATCCCCTTTCTTAGAGAAAGAGATTTGTTTTTCTTCACCTGATCATCAGGGGTCTGGAACCTGTGGCTCCAGAGCCTTCAGTAGCTCTTTGGACATTCCATAATGGCTCCTAATAACATGGCTGAAATACTGAGAAACTAATGTTTTTTTAATATCAAAACGTACACTTTACTAGTATCTAAAAGAACAGTTGCATTGAATTTCCACAAAACACACACCAAGTAGGTCTGTGTAGGTTTAGGTTTATTGAGCTTCCAGCTCCTCTGAATCAGTTTTTCTATCTAGTGTTTGCGTGTTTTCAGGTGTTGATGCTGCGACGCTGTCTGACGTGGCTCCGGGCCACCTGGGTCGTCAGAGTCCTTCCTCTGGACCAGAACATCCTGCTGCATCAGATGGTCGGCTACGCCATCCTCTTCTTCACGCTAGTGCACACAGCGGCACATATCATCAACTTTGGTACTCAGCGTAAACCTGACCTGCTAATGAATTATGAATTTTTTGAGGCTGTCCTCGCATCCTTAAGATGTTGTAAAAAGTCTAAAATTTATGTATCTAAATTAAGGCTTTAAATGTTTTAAGTTGATTTCTTAAAAAAGTAAGTTGCCTTTTAATATATTAATGACTGATCTTAAATTTTGTCTTGACATGACAATTTAATCTTGTATTCTGTATGTATTTTTTTCTGAGGTAGGACAAAATATTAGGGCCAAATTAAGGAAATAAAAAGAACAAAATTACAAGAATAAAGTGATAAAAGAACAAAGTCAAAATAATACAAGAATAAAGTAGTAATAATAATAGTCGTAAACACACAAGAATAGTCATAGATTGAAAATAAGGTTGTAGTATTACAAGTAAAGTCGTAATATTTCGAGAATAAAGTCGTAATTTTGCGACTTTATTCTCTACGTCTTTATTCTCGTATGATGTTATTCTTGCAATAGGACTTTATTCTCATAATATTATGACATTATTTTTTTAGATTCTTACTTTATTCTCATTATTTTATTATTTATGTATTTTAAAGTTTGAGTGGTATTCAGACATATTTATTGCGTTTTTATGTAGTTGTGAATGATTTGGGGAGTTGAGGCGACCGTTAACTGACTGCTAGCATACACTTGCTAACTAGCTAGATGGCTAGCTTGTTAGCTTATTTGCGTTAATCACGAGTAAGTTCAAATTTATCGCCAGTTTGCTGGACAACGTTCGTACATTTCAGTTGAGATATAGATCTCAAATTCTACTCATAATTGTCTTTAAACGTTTTAAAATTTTAAATTTGAGTTTGTGAAACCTGCAGAAGCCCTGTTTTTACAAAAAGCTAATTACACCTGTTGTTCTGACGCCTTGTACCTCAGCCAGGAAGTCGCAAAGCGGGGGGTTCAGTCTGTGGGAGTACCTGCTGACCACCAGGCCGGGGATCGGCTGGGTGAAGGGGACGTCGTCGCTGACCGGGGTCATCCTACAGCTGCTGATCTGTCTCATGGTGTTCTGCTCCAGCACCTTCGTCCGTCGCAGCGGACACTTCGAGGTCTGAATCTGTAGAAACTTAGCCTGGCCTTTGAATTCCTATTTCGCTCGATTAAAATTTCGCTTCACAGACAGCTCGGGCTTTCTCCCGTTTACAAGGATTCACTCCAGTACATTTTTTTTTTTTTTTACCGAGCCATTCAGTGAATGGAAGAAAAAAAAATTCGCCTCATGACGTTGATTTTCTTTCTTAGTCTGTCTGTAGTTTTTGCAAGTTTTAGCCGTTGACTTTGTGATTGTGATACTTCCAAATATTGAATTAACATTAACAGCCATCTTGTACCACCAGTGGAGGATGGTTGCTTATATGTAATTTCTGGTAAGCTTCCTGGCACTATACACTCATCATGGTCAAAAATTAGCGATTGGGTAATAAGGGTGGGCGATGAGGACTTTTATTAGGATACTTTGTGGTAATATTGTGATAAACTAAGGGTACACTGATTGCAGTTTTCTGGCCAATCAACAATTGCGACCTTTAAAAAGCCTCACCTGCGATTTTGATTTCGGCCAATACCAATTTCTTTGTCTCAAATGTTGTTAAATATAGCACAAACAGTTGCTGAGTTGGTAACAGTGGGCTGACTATTGTTTTAGACCTTTGCCAAGTTAGATAAGATTGGGGGATAAGATCAGTTTCACATGTCAGTATTGGCCGATCACCAATCTCCCAAAATAAAGGAAATCAGCAAAGATAAATTGGTGCACCCCTATTATAAACAATAAAATATTCTCATTAATTGTAATACCCTTCATCTAAACCATAGTCACACAGATTAATGTGATTTGTATCACTGAACTGCACACAGTGACTGCACCAAATCATATTTTCAAATTTATTGATTCATCTTTTTTGAACAAACAATGGAGAAAAATAGTAAAAATGAGAATACAGAGAATACAGACAGTTTGGGGGATTTAACTGGAATTTATTGTGATAAATCAAAATATTATGAGAAATTTATCAAGATAAATGATAGACAATAAATGTTTTCCTGTAAATGCCCACCCCTATTGGGTAACATTTAAAAGTTCAACAGACTCTAGGAAGCAATCGTTTCTTAACAGCTCAGAAAAACTATTTTGCTTCATGACTCTTTCAACAGCTGATTAACTTTGTACTTTTCTGATCGCTACCTGTTGTGTCTCTTCCAGGTGTTCTATTGGACTCACCTCTCCTACATCTGGGTCTGGATCCTCCTCATCATTCATTGTGCAAACTTCTGGAAGTGGTTTGTGGTTCCAGGCTTCGTCTTCCTGCTGGAGAAGATTGTGGGAATCGCAGTGTCTCGTATCGGAGGCCTTTACATCGTAGAAGTCAACCTGCTGCCGTCCAAGGTGCACAAAACAAATGTCCTCTCCAGTGGTGTCCTGAAGTGACTGCAGGCAACAAAAATAAGATTTTCTATTTTAAAATCCTGAAATTAGTGAATATTTTTTAGAATCTGCACATGCAATATTGAAGTGTATTAAATACAGCAGTCATTTTTTAGGTGTGTTTTTCCCCTTATTAACATTTTTCTCCATTCCTTTTTTTTAGTAATTTTTCTTTCATTTTTCTACTTTTCCCACTTTTCCAGTTTTTCCTTTATTTTCTTTTTTCCCTTTTTATTTTTTTCTTCCTTTTTTTTAAAGGCACAAACTGATTTGACACGTTCTGATATGTTTGGTTAATTTTAAATACATAGTAAATGTTAACCACATAAATTTGTTTTTGCTTAACAATATAATATAATTTGCATATTTTTATGTAGCGGAGATCAGACTGATAATGTTTGAACACATCTCTTCTTGAATTTTCCTGTATCAAGTCTGCTCTCTGTTCCTGAATTAACCAGGTGACTCACCTGGTGATCAGGCGTCCCCAGTTCTTCCAGTTTAAACCTGGAGATTACATCTACATCAACATCCCAGTGATTGCCAAGTACGAGTGGCACCCGTTCACCATCAGCAGCGCCCCCGAGCAGCCAGGTGTGAACAGACATTCACCCCTTTCTCATTAAAATTCACCTGAATCCTTTTGGGAAGTCAAAACTTTTCTGAAGTTCAAATTCTCAGCAGGTCACATTCACAGTTTTGAAATTTGTTTGGATTTTATCACCAAATACGTCAAATAAATGTACAGTTTTGTCATTCAGAAAGCATAATAACATGAATTGTCTGTTCATGACCTCTGACCTGCAGACACCATGTGGTTACATGTGCGCTCCATGGGCCAGTGGACCAACCGGCTGTACGAATACTTCAGACAGCCGGAGAGCCAGGCGGTTTGTCCCAAGCAGCTGGCCACCAGTCTGAGGAAGCGGCGCCAGGAGAAGAGGCAGCAGGTCGGAACATCTGGATGCTCTGCAGCTGGTTCCACTTGTACCCGGAAGTGGGAAATTCCAACTTCCCAGCTGGGAAAAAATTAGGGCAATTATACAAGTGTACATCTTTGAAAAGCAGAAGTAGAGCCTTCTGCACAACCAACAAGAATGCAAGAAGTGGTTTCTGGATGATAAGTCAACAACAAAACACCTGTCTTTTCCAGCAGCCATTGTACAGCACATACAGCAGCAAATCCAGCTGACCGAAGGAGCTGTAGCTCACTGGGTTGCTAGGTGACGCGTGGAACTCTGCTGGGTTTGCTGGGTAATGGACAGTGCCTGCTGATTTGTGACGTTGCATTATGGAGGTCTTTAAAACAGCTAGATGTTTTTTTAATTGCTGTGCTGTTTTTAGAAGCAATTGAGACCAAATTGTTGTTATTCTACAATAACTCCTTAACTAAATGAGTTACAACAATATTTACTTTCCTTTTGGGATAATAAAGTATTTTTGAATTTTATTTGAATTAAACTAGACAATAACTGAAACGCAGTATTTATCACTGACATTTGTGCTCCTCAGAAGGACCAGATGTTCCTCTCTTCGGAGTCACAGAAAGCCGTGGCTTCGAACCAGGATGACACCATCGAGCTGACGATGTTCCGGCAGAACGGGTCGCAGTCCGGAGCGGCTTCAGGCCCAGAGACTCTGGTGGAGTTTCCTCCGGAGGAGCCTGGGCTGACAGAGAGAGGAGAGATCCCACCGCTCAGAGAGGTCAGAGCTGCTGGCTGGCTGGATAACAGTACCGGTTCTGAGACAGATCCGAAGGAGAGGAGACGTTATGCTGGAGGGTTGTACCTCTAACAACCAAAATTACACACTGAAACACTGCAGCCTTTTAAAATGGTTCCACGTTTTTTCTGTCAGGAAATAAGCTGAGTGCAGCATCGCTGTTCAGAGAAGATCTCAGATCTGAGCCGATAAAGAAACAGTTAATATATAGATAGTTCTGATTAAAAAGGGATTAAAATCTGAAGTTTAAATGTCAACAAGTGAAAAAATATATTTGGTTTATTTGTATCAACTGACATCCATCCATCGTCATCCTATCAACATGTTGTCATTACAGTATAATAGTCTGTAGGGAATTGATTTGCTGCAGTGTAAACTGTAAAACAGAATCTTCTCTAGTTTATTTAAAGATATTTTAACTCTCGGGTCTGATCCTCTGCTTCTTGTTTTACCTGCAGGTTTCTGCCAAGTCTGGTGAGAATCACCGATTCTGCAACATAAAGGTACCAATCTGATAACTCTGATAAATCTCTGGCTTGTTACCAATTTCTGCACTGTTCATGTCGTTTCAAAGTATGAAGATGGTTGTAAACCTGCAGAAACTATTCCTCCTTATCTCTGTTTTATGCTGTTTCTTTTTGGTGTTTAGATGGTTTACATTGTTATGCCAAACTGTTGCAGCTCATTTAAATTCTGTTTCATTACAACCAGACACTTCAATGGGTTTTATTAGCATTTTATATGATTCAGCAACACAAACGGCTGAATAACTGTGCAGTGTTAATAAGAGACAGAGGTGTTGGAACATCACAAAAAGTGTATCTGTCAGGGCAGATAACTCTGAGTAGAGATGCACCAATACAATATTCATATCTGTATCGATCTTGATATTGAGAAAAATTTTAGATCGCGTATCAGTGACAATGTTCCAGATCTATTCAGTCTAGTTTTATGCTTTGTGTTCTGGGTGACGCCATGCTTTATTTATTTATTTTACCTTACATTTAAAATTCGTTATTACACTTTCTGAACCATTTGAAGGAAGATTTGTTGCAGTTTAATTTTATATGTTTGACCAAGGTAAACAATATTGTTTTTGTCATTATTAGTCTCATTGTTTATTTTACATTGGTTGTTCTACTCATAATTGCACTTAATGAACAAATTAAGGTTGTTTTTACATGTTTGACCAAGCTTGTAAGCTGTTGGTGTATGAAATGAAATAAATTGGTAATTCTGTGCATTTATGTCTGTTTAAAAAAAAAAAAGCATTTCAAGTCAACTCAGTGACGTATCGGCCAATACCAGGCCTCCGATATCGGTATCAGATATGAAGACAGTGTATTGGTGCATCCTGAGTTCTGTTTGTTTTATGTGTCAGTGTTACGTAGACGGACCGTACGGGACTCCGACCCGGCAGATCTTCGCCTCGGAACACGCCGTGCTAATCGGAGCAGGAATAGGAATCACACCTTTCGCCTCCATCCTGCAAAGCATCATGTACCGGTGAGAAAACCCTCCAACGCTCAGTTCGTCCCTAGTCCTCTGGTTTTACTGGTTATACTGGTAAAGAGCACATGGAGCTACTGATTAGACCATTTTACCATCCAGCTATCCATTCTCTCTCTTCTTCTTCCACTCAATCTGAAGTCTTTACTCACCTTCACTTTTCCATTACATCTCTTTCAACCTGACTTCTAAAGTTGATCAAAGATCTGCTTGATGAGGTTCATCATCTCCTACAATAAACATTTGAATCCAGACTGAGAGTGGAGTTATCACATTTCCTCTTGGCAGGGCTTCCTGTCTGCTCTGATGTTGATGATGAGAGCCACCTGTCTCTGACCCAGTTGTTGTTCTACCTCAGGTACCGCATGAGGAAGCATACCTACCCCAACTGTAGCTCCTCAGGGTGTGAAAACGTTAAAGACAGTGACATGAGGCTGCGTAAAGTAAGAACATGTCGTCCTGCAGTCTGTCCTGAGACATTAACCTGTCCTATCTGATGGAGCGGACGTGTTTCCGTCTGTTTCCACTCTGCAGGTCGACTTCATCTGGATCAATAGAGACCAGAAGTCCTTCGAATGGTTTGTTAGTTTGCTGACTAAGCTGGAGATGGAGCAGGCCGACGGGGAGCCGGAAGGTGAGAGTAAATACCTGTAGCTGGTCACAAAAAGATGAGCTGATTGAGAACTGAACTGCAGGGCTGAAGAAAGAATGAATCCAGATGTTATCATGTTGTGAAAACAATTAAAACGCTTACAATTAATTGTCAATTAAAGATCTAATAAATTTAAGTTAGTTTCAATCCATTGACTAAAACATGTCCACCTCTTTTAGTCTTGTAGTTTGGCCGCCATGCCAACGCATGCAGAGGGCGTCAATGGCCATCCTTAAGGCCAGCCGTTAGGAACAAATATGGCGGCCATACCAGAACATTTAAGAGAGATTGTCCAGATAGAGTCCAGTTTGGGATGAAAAATGTACTTTATGTAATTCTGTTTAGAAATATAAACATTCAAGAAGTTCCTTGAATGTTTATTTTGGCTGAATGAGCGCTATTTGTCACCTTAAAAGTGCTCATTCAGCCGAGCTGCAACGGCACGTCAACTTCTCACCAAAAGCTACTGACATGTTCTGAAGATTAGAATATATTGATAGCAAAGTGGAGTAGATGATGGAGGGAAAAAATGTAACATGATGGATAAAACAAGATGCCAATAATCAAGGATTTAGCATTATTTCAAGGCCAACCACAGTTCTGTATGAATATTTCTGTTCATTGGGGAATTAACTGTTTCATATATTTTATTCTTTTAATTTTTTTATTTTTCTATTTAGCAATATAACAGGTTCCTGTTTTGCTATATTTTATAAATATGCCTAAGTTTATTAACGTGAGAATGTGGAGTTGTAAGTTAATGTTGAGTTGTTCTAGGACGCTGCAACGATTCGCTCCGATCTTCAGAAACCATGTGGAGGAACAGTCACAGTGAGCTGTATGGCTGGGTTGGTTTTATTTAATTTATTTAGCTTTTTTCTAGCAAGAAAGTCCCACTGAATAAACATCTTTTCTGTCCGTGACTCGGTACTGAGCTAGCTGCTAACATTAGCACTCTGAGGTCAACCAGGCTAGGGCATAAAAATAATATATCTTACCTTACATATGACTGCTTGGCTTTCTAAGTAACTGTCCAATAAAAAAGTCTGAAAATACAATTTAAACAAAGTGATGGTTAGAAAGTGGCGCTGCAAACTGGCGTTGTTAGTGGATTTGATTGTAATCCACTTTTCTCCTCTTTTTTTGGTAATTTTAAAAAAAATTAACTCCCTTATGCCCAACCACCTTCGAAACACGAAAAATTACGTTCATCTTTCTCTCTGTTAGAACGTTTGGAACAACCATACATGACTCAAACTATAGACATTTTGATGCTGGATCAACAGAAATAAATGGGTCACATTTACTTCCGGCCCTGCATCTGCATTGGGTGATGTCGGTGCAACGTCATCTGAAACCGACCAATTGTTGCATCGTTTTGTTATGAGTCTCATCTCAGAAAGTCGGGTTTATTAACGCAGCTGCTGTTTGCCAGGTCAGTTCCTGGAGATGCACATGTACATGACCTCAGCGCTCAGCAAGAACGACATGAAGGCCATCGGCCTGCAGATGGCGCTCGACCTTCTGGCCAAGAAAGAGGAGAAAGACTCCATCACAGGCCTGAGGACCAGAACTCAACCAGGCCGACCCGAATGGGAGAAGGTTAGAATCCATCGGAGGAGGATGATGATGATTCACTTATTAATCAAACTATTGGTTTATGTCTAACATTAGTTCATTTGTTCATTTTTCTCCAAGATGTGGTGCTGAAAAAGATTGAAAACTTACCTTGTAAAACGCTTGAAAAGTTTATGAATTTTGCTGTGGGGACAGTGACCAAACCATCAGTCTGGTCTTCAGTTGTTTGTGTTTCCATCTGTCAGGTTTTCCAGAAACTGTCCAAGGAAAACAAAGGAAAAGTTCACGTGTTTTACTGCGGCGCTCCGGCTCTGGCTAAAGTCATCAAAGCTCAGTGTGAACACTTCGGCTTCAACTTCTACAAGGAAAACTTCTGAGGATGTCTTTGTTCATTTGATTTTATATTTCTATGGGGACAAAACCTGACTGAACATGAGCTGAAGGAAGCAAACTGCAGTCACACTAAAGATTTAAGACTTATTTAGACTTCAAGTTTTAGTTAGATTTAATTTTAGGGATTCAGTTATGATGATTAAAGTCTGCTCTGTAAATTAAATGTCGCTATTTATATACCAAAATATAAATCATAATTGTTGGAATTAAAAGTGATATTTTTTTCTGTTTTAAAGAAATCATAAAAACCATGAACCATAAATCTCAGAGTAAGTCATTTGTTACAGCTAGTTTTTGTTAAATTCAATAAATGTATAAATTACACACATTGATTACTTTAAACATTTCTTTTCCTGGTATAATGCCTTGTCTCATTCCTAGCAAAGCTGCCATCATCCCTGTAAGCTACGACACTCTTCCACACTTTTTCCTTCCACCCAACGTTCCACCTCTGTTTGAATACATTACAGTAAAGAACAGCTTCTTGAGCAATAATCTGTGGTGATTTACCCTCATTGTGAAAGTACATAGCATAATTTAGTAATCTACAAATAGTTTGAGTATATTTTTATGAATTTTATTACTAAAATAAAGTAACTTTTACTGCTAATCTAATTATTGGAATTAACCTGGATCTACCCATATGTCTGTTAGTTAAAATAAACTGTTTTGATGTTTTTTTTTCTCTGTGATTTATTATTTTTAGATTGCATCAGTGGATGATTTGTAAACCGTTTGACTCTGATTTTATCCAGTCCATTTAAGGAGCGCCAGTCGACTGAAGAGCTACTTCTCTGTCAGGATGAACGAAACAGCCTGATTTTCTGGTAGCTATATTGTTTGAGAATTAGTACAGAATACATACACCAACATTAAAGCTAATGTTTCACCTCTGCGCCTTACGTTGGTGGTTTATATTAAAAATATCCTCCTTACGTTAGTAGAGTTCGATTACTCGGCGATCTGCGAGCCAACCTGCGGAGTTAGCCTGGTTAGCCGTTAGCTGGATGCGCAGCAGTAGAGTGCCGTCTGTCAGCTACCTAACCATCGGACCAATGTCTCAAAGATCAACCTGGGTTTGTTTTACCTCGTTGGAGACGAACGTTTGCCGCTAATCTTAACGGAGCCTGTCCAGCAGAGTGACCCGGAGACGCGGATGTTTCTGTCTGACGGTTTATTGTTTAGCGGCTAACCGAAGCTAGCCTGTTAGCAGCTAACCCGTTAGCAGCGGCTGTGAAGGTAGGCCGTGCTCCGATGATTTGGCGTTAAATGTGGATTTTTTTTCACTCTGTGACTTAAATGCTGGATTTATACACTCACCTTTTACTATAGCTTTTTGTAATGGATATTTAGAAACATTGGATATATTTAAACAACAATTAATGTAGGTTTTAGCTTCATCTAAAGGTTAGCTGGACATATCGAGCTAACATCACCAGATTAAAGATTACTGGTTTGTCAGTGTCTCTTTTAGGTTAGTTAGTGGCTTTGTTGTAGATAAACTATGCTTGGGTGACTTGGTACATTAAAGTCCAGCTTATGGTGATATTTTCTAACGTTTTTAGGTATTAAAGAGTCGAAGTTGGACACACACAGTGTTCAAAATGGATTTATCCAGACCTTATTTCTCGGTATCACACAAGAATATTCAAACAAGAGATAAATACAAGACCAGCAGCAATAAATAATATACAAATGTAAAAATTTTTACGTAAAAACATAAGCAATACAAAATGTTATTAAATACTGTGAAATGAGATAATTTCACATAAAGGGGAGTTTTTCTTCAGGCCAACATCCTAGTTTGCAGAAACGGTTCCTGAATCAGATTCTTGGAATCTGGAACCTCCTGTTACTTCTGCCTTATGGTAGGAGTTGGAAATGATCTTATGCTCCAACATAGATATCCTGGATGGCTTCAGATCTCCATTGGCATCATGGTGAGCTCATCAGATCATTACAGCTGGTTCTTTGACCAGAATCAGGATCCTTTTTTTCCAGACAAGAAGTAGTACAAATCATTAAAAAAATTATGAATAAATCAAGTGAAGAGGACAACACATCCATCTCAGGTATATCTAAGTCTGTCACCATAAGGAATAAATCAATAAATTGTAAAATAAATGAAAATAGGAGTGATATTTTCCATTTTCGTGCATGTTTTGTAGTTTGCCTAGTCGTTAATGTGATGCTGGCCTTTAATATCAAAAAGCCACTATTTTGAAAAATACAGCAAACTTTTGACCTCCAATACAATGTGGTTAGTTTGACTCTTTATTTTGTTACAAAAGTCCTGACTGGAAGTTTTGCTTGTTTTCCCACACTGAGCCTAATGATTCCTATGTTGTTTTGTTGAGACTTCATAATCTATTTTGCTTATCGTTTCAGTGGTTTGGTTGATTTATTTTGCATATTTAAAATGTCTTCCAGTTCCAGTGTTAAGTGTTCCTTTTATTGATACTGATATTAATACTGATATGTTGTTCATTTCTACTGGAAACTGTTTTCTTTCCAGTTAACCAGGATTTTCTGCTCCTATTGTGACAGTCTGACTGACTGTATTAGTTTGAAACCTAGATTGAAGTCAGATCCTTTTTATAAAATGGTCGCTGTTTGAGCTGATTGGTTCACTTGGATTTATGAAGTAAGACCAGTCATGTGAATATGATAGTTGTTGGGAAATGTGAAGTGTTGGCTCATTAGGTATTTTTAAATAATCATGAAGCTCCATGTCAGGATTATTTCTGCTTGTTCTCAGTTCTAATGGGAGTTCAGTTTGGTTATAATTTCTTGTGACTATTGTCCTGATCAGATTTACTTTATTTGTTACCAGAAAATGCTTGGCATGTTGTTGGCTGATTTCAGTTTTCATGACTCATTCTGACTAGCAGTCCTCAATCCAGACAGTTTATATTTATTTTAATTTAAATTAAAAGTGTCCAGTGCTGTGCGTTTAATTCATTCATGCGTGAGAAAAACATTGTTATAACTGAAGGAAAATGCAGATCGTCCATTAACTCGGTTTGTGCTTTTCAGACAGTATTAGGAAGAAGTTGGAGAAACTGGAGAGAAATTAAAAACCTTAGTGAAAAGCAAAGCTACAACCTGGCTGGGATTTAATCCAGGATCTTCCTGCTGTTTCCCTCTGTGTGAAATCTGTTAATATTATTATTACAGAGCCTAAAGTGGAGGAAAATTCCTCCCTTAATGTGATTTACAGTCCTTACTTTGCCCTGACGACTCCTTCTACTAGATCAGTGTGTTGTTGTGTGTTAATTTTTCAACTATTTCAATTATTACATAAGCTTGTCACAATAAGCTATTTATTAATCTGATATTTATTGAAGGGTAATATTGTTTAGGGAGGCAAAATAATCCATTTTATTTACGGTTTCTATTTTGTGTGTGTTTTTCTTTTTTTTGTTTAGTTTAATTGTTTTTATGGTTGTTTTATTTTGGATATGTTTTACAAAATTAAAATGGATTGGTTTTTGAGAGGGAAGACTTGTATTATTATACCATTATCATTGTATTATTTGAAAATTACATAGAAACAAAGTCTTATTGCGATATTTTATCATCCAGTAAACTTTATCATGTGACAGGCCTATTATCACAATATGATTTCAGATTACCAGTCATTTCTAGCAAAGCACGTTTCATTACAAACTGCAACGACAAATTAAAATAAACATTAATTACTAATAATATTAAAAGTCACAAACCTTTCCAATAAGCATTGTGGATCACAAATAAACAAGATTTAAAAAAAATAACTTTCTAATCTATCAGTTTGATGATGAACCAAATCAATTTGCAGCTGTTTCTATGAGTGATTATGTTGCATGTGATATCGCAACTGTTATACTCATTGCAATATTGTCTCATATTCTGCAGCCCTGTTTCTCCATCTTATAAAAATGCTTAAATGTCAGGCCAGAACTAATGTCTCTTATTCAACTTTTAAGCTTTTCTTTTGATAATTTCTGTCGTTTTCTCCTCAGTAAATATTAAAACTTTTCTTACGTTCTAAATGAAAGTTTTTTTCTGAATTAAATGCTCTGACTTTTTCCCTCTCCTCTGAGATTGATGCTTTAAATCCAGGTGTTACCCTGATCCGCCCCGCTCTCTGAATGAAACCCAAACGCTGCGGCGGGGTCAGCGAAAGGTCACGCATTAACCAGGTTCACCTGTATGGATTATTCTGATTTTAGGCACTTTATGCTGACCTGTTTACTCCTTAATCTGGCGGTGACACATCATCTGGCGACACTGTTCGTTCCTCAGCTGCTACTGAGTTGTAGCGGAGTGTGTGGGCGTGTGTATGTGTGTGTGTGTGCGTGTGTGTGTGTGTGTGTGTGTGTGGACAGGAGTAAGATATGAAACTCTAAATTAAGCTTTGTGTTTAAAGATTTCAGATGGGATCAGTTTTAGAGGTCAGGTAGAATCTGTTCTTGTGAATTAGGTCAATAATCAATAAATCACTTAATGGTTAAGTTAAAATAAGCTCAATAATTACCATCTGCATAAATTTTTGTCTCTTTCTCTTATTTTTTCTCTTTTTCTGCCAAAAACTGGATGACAAAATTTCAGTCTGGTGCTTTAGTCTCAACCAAACCGTTTGTTTTTTAAGGACAGTTTTTGGATATTTAAAATTTCTTCCAGTTTCAGTGATAAATGTTCCTCAGAATTTAAAGTTTATTGACTTTGAGAATGTGTCTTTTTATTATTACATCAATATCACAGGGTTTCCCCCAGAAAACCTGCTAAGCCCTCCGGCCCGCCAGGTTTATAATACACCGGGGGAAGCCCAGTATCATTATATTATTTGAAAATGATCTCAGAACAACAGTATTATTATTTATTTCAATAACTTCTGGGACAATTTACCTGTAATATATTTCTTGTTTTTACATAATCAATAAGCAAAACAAAATTTTATGCTGGTTCTGATAAATATCAGAATCAGAATATTGTTTGTTTTAATGAAACAAAGTATTCTGATGAAAATGCTTTGGAGTGTTTGCTGTATTTGAGAAGAACAAAAAGAAAATGCCTTAATTCTTCTTCTTCATGTAGATTATGTCAGCAACAAGAACAGGAAGTCAGTCTTTAGAAACCTTTGCCTTATTTAGCAGAGTTTCTCATTGGTTCCACCCAGGTCTGCTTTTGGTGAGTCTGTGGTTTTATTTACTCTAAAACAAAGTTGCAAGTAAAAAATGTGGTCAGAGAAAGTTTCCATTTTATTTTATCTGTTTTGAAAGCTCAGGCCGTTAACACAGAAATAACAAAACGATGTGTCTGAATCAATCTACCTGGACCCGTGAAACATGTTTATTCGGCTCACTTTGGACACCCCTGAGCTAACATTATATTTACAGTTGATTTTTAACTTTTCTCTGCTTATATACAGGATTTTAATTTTTTAATTTTTTGGGTTTAGAAAAGAGCAGAATGAACATATTCAGATTTTTTTCTCCCTTTTGGGTGAATCAGTGAAACCGCTGAACTTGTATATCTTTTTTTAAGTTACATTTTCCATCTTTAATCAAATATCTGCAGCGTATAATCAGTATCATAAACTGTTGTTTCTGTTGAAGCACTGTGAAAAAGCGAGGCGGAGAAGCGTTGTGTCATGGACGTTTGATTTATTGAGCGCTAGCTGCTCGTCTGACGGCGTTTCTGTGAGGAACGTTGCAGATGGAAACTCTGTAAATTCAAGCGCTAGTTAAACCTTAAAGCTGCAGAGATCAGCAGACTGAAATCTGAATAAATTCATGTGGTTTTTTTCCCGTTTCAAACTGAGAATAATTATTACTCTGGATTAACGGATGCTGAGGAAACGAAACTGCTCATCGTTTCTGATGCAGCTTTATATGGTTGCTTGAATTTCAGTTTAGTGTTTTTAAGGTTTGGAAAGTGCTTGATTTCTTATAAAGCCCTTGAAAGTGCTTGATATTGAAATTGCACAGTTTTGTAATAATGTAATAAAGTGCAAACTTTTGCTTGATTAAAATCTGCTTATATATTTTTGGAGAAAGTTGTTAAACTGAACATTTCAGACTTCCTTGTGAGCATAATAATAATTTGTAAAAAAAATTATATTACACACACACACATATATACATCCTACTGTGATTGTTGTGAAGCTCTTTGGTCATTTGAAGTTGTTGTAAATATACTACATAAGTAAACTTTGACTTGATTTTTTTAAAGTGTTCACAGATGAATTGACAATGTATCTACAAACTATTTATTATTCATCTATAAATGGAGCATTACTATAGAGTGGTACCAAATTTTGCCACATTTTAGTTTACATTGTAAATGTCAAATTCTATAACAGTACATTATTAATAATAGTAATTAATGATATATAATAGGGCTGCACAGTGGCGCAGTTGGTAGAGCTGTTGCCTTGCAGCAAGAAGGTCCTGGGTTCGATTCCCGGCCCGGGGTCTTTCTGCATGGAGTTTGCATGTTCTCCCTGTGCATGGTGGGTTCTCTCCGGGTTCCTCCCACAGTCCAAAAACATGACTGTTAGGTTAATTGGTTTCTCTAAATTCTCCCTAGGTGTGAGTGTGTGTGCGCATGGTTGTTTGTCTTGTATGTTTTTGTGTTGCCCTGCGACAGACTGGCGACCTGTCCAGGGTGTACCCCGTCTCTCGCCCGGAACGCAGCTGGAGATAGGCACCAGCAACCCTCCCGACCCCATTAGGGAAGAAGGGTGTAAAAAAATGGATGGATGGATGATATATAATAGTGAATTGAAACTGTATTTTGTATTTGTATTGTTTATTTTTATGTTTTATCCCCAAAGTGATGCTGGAAAAGTTTGAAAACTTACCTTGAAAAGTGTTTGTACTCTTTTCACGCAGTAAAATTCAAACTGCTGGTAGTTCCTCAGTGTTTCTGCTGTTTTCTAATAGAATTATGGTGAAAATATTTTCTGAATCGATCTGTTTCTGTCGTAGCCTGGCCTCTGCATGGCGACAACAGACTGACGGCAACAGGAGAGAGCAGCCAATCAGCTGAGGCCCGCCCCGTAGCAACATGGCGTCCCGTCAGAGGAACTCGGTCCGGATCCTGTCGAGCCGGGAGCGGGGATCCCAGACATTCGGCTCGCAGCGGCTCCTGCAGCTGCTGGTGGAGGAGAAGGTCCGCTGGATGAAATGGCAGAGTCAGGTGGGTTAAAAAAGCTCAGGTCCCAACAGCTTGGTTTTAATGAAACTGGACATCCTCAGCACATAAAGGCTGAAATCAAGTGCAGCCTTCCACCAAACGTCTAGTTTTCTCCTGATCATCCATTATGAATGGCAATAAACATAGAAATACAGTAATGGCTCAAAAAGTAATCTGGGTCAAATATTGCATCCAAAAAATAGACAGAAAAAACCCCCCACTTATCTTATTTGATCACACAGTGTAGGAAAAATGTATATTATTGTTAACATGTCACTGTTTAATTTTTCAATTTATTTCCAATCTTACTGTTTTTGTTAACTTTTTTTATTTTTGATAATTTTTTGTATTTACTGTCAGATTTTATTTCAATATTTATTTATTTTTGCATATTCTATATTTATTTACCCTCTATTATCTTTTACGTTTTCACAAAGAATCAGGAGGGAAAAGAGAAAATGAAAGAAAACTAAAGAAAATAATCTTCAAATGAATGGAAAAAGAGAGAAGGAGAAAATAAATCAATCTACAATTAAAAAGTCACCAAAACTAAAGTACAAAATAAATACAGATAATTAAATGTGACTATAGACTAAAAAATAACATTTATTAAATAAAAAATTGAAGTGAAATGGAAAGTTAAATAATACCAATCATTTTAAATTAATACTGTTAACAGGAAAGGTTTAATTTTTTGGAATCAAAATTGGCACTTTCATTATTTTATCAAGTCATTTATTTAGTTTTCCGTTTATTTTGTCAGGATAAGTCCTCCGTAGCCACATTAATTTAAAGTGTTTCAAATAACAGATGTTTTAGGATTATTTATTTATTCTGGATTGAGTTTAAATGTTTTTGGTTTGTGTCTCTTCTAGAAAGTGGAGCTTCCAGACAGCCCTCGATCAACGTTCCTGCTGGCTTTCAGCCCGGACAGGTCACACACACGCACGCCGACACACACACACACACGCACGCCGACACACACACACACACACACGCCGACACACACACACACGCACGCCTTCAAATTACTTTGTCTGCACTACTAGAAGTGCTTTTAAAAACATAAACATTGGGGCGGGCTGTGGTGGCGTAGGGGATACCGCAACCGACGTTTGGAGGTCTTGAGTCCTCGATGCGGCCGTCACGGGTTCGATTCCCGGACCCGTCGACATGTACATCATGTTTTCCTCCCTCTCCTTCCCCCCTTCCTGTCACCCTACTTTCAAATAAGGGACACTAGAGCCCACAAAAAGACCCCCTGGTGGAGAGAAAAAAAGCATAAACATTGGAACTAAAGACCAAAGCAAACTCTTGGATTTTAGAATAAAATATTAAGCTATTAAGCTTTGATCAGCTTTTTATTTTTACATTAGCATCCTTCATCAATTGGATTTAATCTTTAAAGGGTCACAAGACAGGCAGCGTCACGGAACCAGTGAGGTGGGTCAAAGAGCCGTCGCCATGAAGCGAGGCCGGGAACCCAACCGGAAGATTTAACCCTCCAAAACGCTGCGTCACACTAAAGCTTTAAGTAAAAACATGTTTAGTTTTAGTTCAGGCCTTTTGGAAGTGAGCTTCTGTTCAGTTTAGGGGAGGAAGATATTGTTGGAATAAAATTTGAGATCGCTCTGAGTTCCAGAATAATGAATAAAGTCTCCATGTTTTCAGTTATTCCTCTCATGTCGACTTCAATGTTAAAACCAACTGGAATCATTAATGGATAAAACTGCCTCCCTTGTCCCTGCAGGTCTTTAATGGCCTCCACACACGTCAACCACAACATCTATATAACGGAGGTGAAGACTGGAAAGTGCCTCCATTCCTTAGTAGGCCATCGAAGAACCCCTTGGTGTGTGACCTTTCACCCCACCATTCCTGGCTTGGTGGCCTCCGGGTGCCTTGATGGGGAAGTCCGCATTTGGGACCTGCATGTGAGTGCAGAATAAGTTGGGACTGTTTCAGGAAATCTCTTCATCTTTGTCCAGTAATAAGTGTAAACTGAGAAGACATTCAGTACGACTAGAAGGAATCCTGAACCAAACCAAGTAAAACTTTAAAAAATGTGATAAATGTTGCAGTTTGAGATTTGGATCAGATCAGATCTGGTTTGGATCATCTAAGTTTTACTCTTTTGTTTGCTTGCAAATATTATAACAAAAAAACAGAATTATTTCATTTTGGGCTGAAACGATTAATCTGATTAATTGTTTATTGATATAATTGTCAACTAATTTACAAATTTATGAATATTAACTGGAATATGTATGTCAAACATGGCCATTTAATGAAAAACTGCACATTCAGGGCAGTAATAAAGCCAAAACTGTGCAAAAAATATAAACATTTTGTGTTTAAGAACTGTTGTCTATAAGTACGTTCTACCCAGAACCTTTCTTGGAACATAGTTTTAGCTTCACCGGTGCAAAGAATCTCCTGCTGAGCACTTTTTGTTATCCAATTATTATCAAATTATTAATCATTTAATCCAAAAAATAATCATCAGATTAGGTCTGCACTGTATTGATGTTAACCCAAGCAGAAATGACTGAACTTTTTACATGTTGATGTAAAGCTTTAAGCTTCAAGCATACACAAAAAAAATGCAGTTTTATTGCATTTTAGGCAATAAAATATTTATTTTAAAAGAAGAAGCTGAAATATTTGTTTATTTGCGTCTTTTAATGTGTTTGTAACGTTGCATAAAAAGGCTTCAGAGGCTAAAAGATATACCAAAGGAACCATTTCTTTTATCTGATTAATCAAGTTTTAAAATAATCTTTAGTTGTAGCTTCACTTTCATTAACCTGCTGATTATCAAACAAAGTCTTAATTCATAACTTTAAATTTAAAAATTCACAATATTGTTTTTACATTGAAAAACAATAGAAAACCTGAACTTCTCATGTTGCTCCTTTAACATAAAACCTGTCATAAAAAAAACAACAATATTTAAACTGCATGTTTTGTAATCAGAAATGTCTGAATTGTGACTGAATGAAAACGGGATCATAAGCATTAAAAACATACCAGTACAAATAGTTTATTTCCATTAGTTTGTTGGGCTGAACTTGGCGATTTGCTTTCAGGGCGGCAGTGAGAGCTGGTTTACGGAGAGCAACGTGGCCATCGCCTCTCTGGCCTTCCACCCGACCGCCCAGCTCCTCCTGATCGCCACCAACAACGAGCTTCACTTCTGGGACTGGAGCCGCCCGGAGCCCTTCGCCGTGGTCAAGACGGGAAGCGACACGGAACGAGTGAGGTGGGTCGGAGAGCCGTCGCCACGATGCGAGGCCGGGAACCCAGCCGGGAGATTTAAGGCTTTGAATTAAAACGTGTTTAGTTTTAGTTTAGGCCCTGTGGAAGTGAGCTTCTGTTCAGTTTAGGGGAGGAAGAAAAGTGTGAAAAATAAAAGTCCTGTTCTTGTTGTTTATTCCAGGTTGGTGAGATTTGATCCTCTGGGTCACAACCTGCTCACGGCGATTGTGAATCCGTCCAATCAGCAGGTGAGTTGTGCAAAAATTTCCAAATTTTCTAGTATATTGCAGTTTCACTGAAAGATGTTGACTTTTATACTTTCCGCTGTTTATTTCTGCCCCTTTTGCTCAAACTGCATTGGCAAGAAGGCTTTCATTCACTGCGATTTCTCTTCATCAAACTCATTAGGATACTTTTAGATTGACTGTACTCGCCTTGTTTAGTTTCCTTAAATATAAACTGAAATGTCTTGAGGCAGAAAGTTTGTCTTTTAACAGCTTTTTGTTTTCTTTTAACCTCTTGGCTCAGATTTCCTTGAAAATAAGTTTAACATCTAAATGGATATTTTTATCCTGGTAAAATAAAGATTAGTTCTTAACATTTGTCTTGTGATTTTTCTCCACTTGTAAGATGGGAAAAATATTTTGCTATAAGTGAAATAATCTTGCAGATGAACTAGCACTTTTTCATCAGTATTAAGGAATTATTGGCTTAAAAGCTAATTTCTTAATGGAAAAGTTACTTGTAAGTTAGATGTTCCTTGTTTCAAGTGCACTAAGATATTTACTTAAAAGACTTAAAATTTCTTTCAAGTCATTACAAATCTTACCAAGTATACAAATACTTGGTAAGATTTAGTGTTTATGAAGTGAAGTTTTAAATAGATGTTGGTGTGAATCAGTGTTTTTATTTTAAAGAAAATCTTCATGTTGGTCGTTTCCTCGTTTGATGAGTCTCTTCTGTCCCAGAATGAGGAAGACTCTGAGGTCCCGATGGACAGCGTGGAGATGCCTCACTTCCGCCAGCGCTCCTTCCTGCCTTCCCAGCCGGTTCGCCGGACGCCAATCCTCCACAACTTCCTGCACATCTTGTCGTCTTCTCGCTCCCCGGGACCCAACGTCGGAGCCGAGCAGCAGCCGCCACCTCCACCGCCGCCGCGGTCCATAAGCGACGGTGGCAACGGAGTCACAGAATCGCCCGGCGGTCCCGGCGGTCCCGGCGGCCCCTCGCTCCCCGGCTGCACCCAGCACCTGGGCATGGTGTGCGTTTGCACCCGCTGCTCCGTCAGCCGGAAGCGCTGCCTGCCCACCGGCGCCTCCACAACGACTCCGTCGGTGTCCACGGAGACGCCAACGCTCTCCACGGCCTCCACCTTTTCTTCGGCCCGCACGGAGCCGCGGCAACCCACAGAGCGGCCCTCCGCCTTCACCTCCGTCTATTACAGCGCCGGCGCCTCCCTGAACCCCATCATGCCGAACATCATGGAGCCGCTGGGGTCGGCGCGGCCCGGCCCGGACTGGACCCGCAGCCTGCTGAACATGCGGGACAGTGCGGCAGGCCCCACCATGCTTCCTCCCAGGACCTCCTCTTCTTCCTCAGTCAGCCTGCTGTCGGTGCTCCGCCAGCAGGATGGCTCGTCCCAGTCGCCGCTCTACACCTCCGCCTCTGAGGGGCGGGGCTTTGCCCAGCAGGGGGAGCCGGGGAGCCGGGACGGCGCCGGGACGAGCAGCGGCCACCACCCGTTCTGGGACGGGGGCCGCGGCTCCTCGGCCTCCTTCCGGAACGTTCTGCAGTGCAACCTGAGCCGCTACTTCCTGGAGATCGACCGCATCGACATAGACCCGTCACTGGGCGGCAGCATCGTCGATGGCAACCAGGAGCCGAGCCAAGAGCTGCTTAACAACAACATGGACCCGGACAGGCCGGCCCAGTCCTCCTCTTCCTCGCCGACCATCATCCACTACCAGCCGCCAGCGCCACCGCCTGCCGCCCACAGCCTGGAGAACAACGTGCCGCCGCCACCGGCGACCTCCAGGGGTCATCACCTGAACCGCTGCCGGGCCTGCCACAACCTACTCACCTTCAACCAGGACTCCCAGCGCTGGGAGCGCACGCACCAGACCTCCTCCACTACCTCCTCCTCTACCTCGCTGGATCCTCCCTCCTCTTCCTCCTCCTTCCCCTCGCCTGCCGCCGCCTGGCAGCCTGAGGAGAGCAGGAGGTCGCTGGAGACCCAGGAGAGGGAGAGGAGGGCAGCCCCAGAGACAAGCGAGCAGCCGCCTCTTCCTCCAGGTGGAGGAGGAGCGGTGGCGTTCCCGCTGGCGCCGCCGCCCAGCCAGGCCGCCGAACAGACAGTGGGCCTGGTCTACAACCAGGACACGGCGCAGTGGGAGAGGGTGTACCGGCAGGCCACCGCCAGCCGGGCCGTTGAGCCGGCAGAGGCCTTAAGCCAAGAAATGCCTGTTGACCCTCCGGATGAGGATTCCCTGAGGAGGTACGGCGCTGCAGTCGGCTCCAATCCGGGATAAAAGTTATCAATTAAAGGGGCAGTATCATGTAAAATTAACTTTTTTGAGCTTTACATCATATTATAATGTTATTCCCTCAAAACATACCTGGAATGTTGCTTTGATATTTTAATCTCCATGGCAACCATTCAGGTGTGCAGAACCCCTGGGTGGATCTACCCCCACCTTCAAGGCGCAGCTCCTCCTCAGAGCTGCCATTTCTGAGCTTCAGCTTTACAGAGCAGCTCCTTCTGACAACCCAGCAGCAATTAGCAAATACCTGCTGGAACTGCTCACTATGGCAGCTACTTTTCAGTGAAACGCTGGTAAAATTGTTGTTGAAGGATTAATGGAGGAGCCATGTTGGGATGACTTCCTGAAGGCAAAAACAACCCACAGAACAGAAGTTTCTTAAAGTGACAGCGAAAGTAAAATTTATTTTAAGTCACATTTGATATAACTATATATATATATATATATATATATATATATATATATATATATATATATATATATATATATATATATATATATATATATATATATATATATATATATATATATATATATATATATATATAGTATTTCTATATCAATTGAAGGTCACATAGCAAA
This sequence comes from Gambusia affinis, assembly GCF_019740435.1. Taxonomy (NCBI): domain Eukaryota; kingdom Metazoa; phylum Chordata; class Actinopteri; order Cyprinodontiformes; family Poeciliidae; genus Gambusia; species Gambusia affinis. The sequence continues at coordinate 4,609,174 of NC_057875.1, forward strand.
ACTTTATTTTGCTATAAAATGTCACTCTGTGGCTGGAAAACACAATACTGCCCCTTTTAAAACCTGAGTTTTCTTTTGTATCAGGAGGGCCATCCGTCTTCCTTAACATAAAGAGCTACCGTAAATTTTCCACAATGTTCTCAATTAAAAAACAAAAGCAGGTAGTTATGGGGTGCTGATTGTAAAGAGTCAAACGTTAATAATTACTTGTTCAGCCCAAGAGGAAAAAAACATATGTGGACTTATATTTCATAGTTGGTAAAAAAAAAAAAAAAAATCCTAAGTAAATTTGATCTAACTTGAATAAATTCAAATGTAAGTCATATTATAAAAATAAAGTATCATTCATACATGGATAAATGTCAGTTTCAAAATAAAATTGTATTTTAGTTGCAAACAAAATGTCTATAGTAGATGCTGGTGCAGTAGCTGTAGATGGCCTCTAACCTAATGTTAGGAAAAATGGATGTAAAAATATTGACCCTTTTAGTGTCATTATGTTGTGGAAATTTAATGCAATTATTCCATAAAACTGCTTCAAAACAGCTAAAAACGTAATTTCTTATCTATATGTGGTTTTCAGTGAAGTCATTCAGAGCCATTTTGAAAGGTCCAAAGATCCATTTGATTTAGTGTTTGAGGAAGGCCAGAAAACGTCCTAAATCCGTCCAATTTTTCTATTTTAACACTGAAGTTCCTCCACGCTGCAGAAATCCCGTTCTAACAACGGTCTGTTTTCGACAGGCGGCTGCTGGAGTCATCCCTGCTGTCGTTGTCTCGATACGACATGTCCGGGTCCAGAGACCATCCCATCTACCCAGACCCGGCCAGGTACCACACAGCTCTCACCGGCCAGACTTTTATTCTCCAGCGGGATAGAGCTGTTTATCAACTGGACTCTATCCAGATAAACAAAAACAAAACTGAAGTTATTATCTTTGGACCTAAAGAGCAACGATCTACAGTCAGACACAGCTTTAGTTCTTACAGCTGGAAACAGATTGAGATGCATAAAGGCGGTTAAAGATTCAGCCTTTTATCACCTGGAGAACATTTCCAGGATTAAAGGACTAATAGAGAAACTCTTCACAGGTCTGCCTAAAAAATCAAACAGATCCAGAACACTGCTGCTGCTGGTGTTCTGACTAAAACCAGGAAGATAGAGAACATCATCCAGTCCAAAAGTCCTTCACTGGCTCCCCGTAGCTCAGAGAATAGACATTAAAATACTTCTCTTAGTTCATAAATCACTGAACTGCTCAGCACCACAACACTTTAACGACCTGCTGTTGTCATAGCAACCTTCCAGAACCTCTCAGGTCTTCTGGTTCTGGTTCTGTTCTGCATCCCTACAACCAAACATGGAGAAGCAGCGTTCAGCTTCTATGCACCACAAACAGAAAACTGCAAAACAGCTGAAACACTGAATTCCCTTAAACAAGACTAAAAATTAGGGGTGTAGACTTGCATGTGAAACCGATTTTCTCTACCTCATCAAAGGTCTAAAAATCAGCCGCTGTCCTCTTCTGCCCTGCAGTGAGAGGTCTGACTGACTGACCGGACCCACCAGGTCATGTCTCCGTGTTTACAGTTAACAATAGTGACCCCACTGTTACCAATTCAACAACTTTCTTGCTATACTTAGCAACTTTTCAGACAAAAAACATCGGTATCGGCAGGTCAAAACTTTTGAAGATGGGCGATCGGCCAGAAAACTGCAATCGGTTCACCCCAACTAAAAACCCCTGTTTAGATTTGCCCTTGATTAGTAGTAACTGGAACATTGGGTAACTTATATGATGTGTGTTACTGATTTTTAATAACTGCCTAGTTGCTGAAAATGTTCTATTTAAATAAAGTTGATTTTAACTGTGATTGGCTGCAGAGGAACCAGACTGTGACCTGAAACGCTGTCTTTGCTCTGCAGGCTTTCTCCTGCAGCCTACTACGCTCAGAGGATGATCCAGTATCTGTCCCGGAGGGACAGCATCCGCCAGCGTTCCCTTCGGTACCAGCAGAACCACCGCATGCGGACCATGTCCACATCCTCCGACAGCCCCACCCCCAACCCGTCCAGCGCCATGGACAACAGCGACGTCGACTTCGAGGAGCTGGAGTTAGTGCTTACTTTGTGTTTAACTTCGCCGCAGAGACAGGATTTCCACTTTAGGCCTACAAACAACAAAATCTATTGTTTTATTTAAACATATTTGCATATTTGAACCGGAAATCTGAGGTAAATTAAATTAAACTTGGGTACGAGTAGCTATACTTCAACATAATTTTACACAAGTGAAACTAAATCAGTGTTTGGTAAAAAATCTACTCAATTACTGAGTAACTGATCAAATTATCAATCATTTAATATTTAAAAATGACAATCAGATGGACCAAAATATAAAGTCAAATGACAATATTTTATATAAGTAACAATAAATAACAAAATCAGGCAAAACAAATATTTATTTCAGTAAAAAACTTGTGAAACTTTAACAAAAACTTCAGGTGTGTGTCTGATGAATTATTGGCTAAAACCCTGGTACCCTCAGTGATAGATAACCATTATTTTAGTAACAGATTATTATTCTAATAAAAGCAGATAAATGCAGAGTTTTCATTTAACTATTTCAGTTTATGTTACTCAGTGCATTAAAATGCAAAAAATAATAATTTTTTTGCCCTTTTCTAAGTTAGAAAATAAACATTTTATTTCCTGGAATTCAACAGCACAGTATTTCTTTAGTATATGCTTAATTATTTGCATCTAAAAATACTTCTAACATCAACATGTACAAAGTTCCTCCCTTCCTGCTCGACCTGTAATCAGTACAGTGTTGGATTAATCTGTTGAAGTACTGCAGTAATTAATAATTGGATAAAAAAGGTGCTTAATTGCAGATTTATTTACTTTTAATAAATTTGTACCAGGTGAAACTAAAACTTCTGGGTAGAACACATTTACAGATAAATACAAAATATATAGGTTTTCTGTACAGTTTTTGCTCAATTATTGCTCTAAATCTGTTGTTTGTTCAGCAAATGAAACAGTTCAAGGAACAAATACGAACCTTTCCTGTTTTCCTGCAGTGATAACGGAGACAGAGCGAGACACAGGACACCACGGAATGCCAGGATGTCTGCTCCGTCGCTGGGGCGATTTGTCCCACGGTGAGTCCGTTACACGATTAATCCCGGGTTACATTTGGTTTCCAAATGCTGAAATAATCTGGTTTGGTCCTGCAGCCGCTTCCTCCTGCCGGAGTACCTGCCGTACGCCGGGATCTTCCATGAACGAGGACAGCCGGGTCTGGCTACACACTCGTCTGTCAACAGAGTTCTCGCTGGTAAGGGAGACGATAATCTGTTAAAAAGTTTAAAATATTCACAGATGAGTGATATTGCATATGCATTTGAACCGCGCCAGAGATCGCTTTAACCAAACCGAGACCTGGTTTCTAGAAAGATCCAGAGTTTGATTCAAACCTCTCAAACTTTCTAGACGAACAAATTAGATTTTGATTAAAGTGGACCAAGCAGAGCTGGTGTGAATGCAGCCTTGATCTGTTTTTTACTCAATTTTCAGGAGCCTCTATTGGCGAAGGTCAGTCTGCGGTCGCCAGCAACATCGCCAACACGACGTACCGCCTGCAGTGGTGGGACTTCACCAAGTTTGACCTCCCAGAGATCAGTAACGGTACGAGAACTCCTCTATTCCTCCCTCATTCCCCTCATTTCTTCTGATTTCTTGATGTTTTTAATACTTGTTAGGCGTCCAGTACCGGGGAAGATGTTAACTTTTTTCCTTACACTCTTTTCTACACCTCATATTTGGTATCCATGGAAACATCAGACTCTTGGCTAGAAGTTGATAAAAAGTATTTAAGTTTATGTCCAAGGGCTGCAGGACAGATGTCAGTTACCAGAACCTTTCATCAAAAAAGACATTGTAGGGAACTCTGTTAGTGCCAAAAAAATATTTTGGTGTTTTTTTAAATTTAATTTAATTTTTTTTATTGTCTTCATTTGCAGTTTAACATGTCATGTGTTAATACAATAAAAAAATTTATGAAACTTTAACAAAAACTGCAGGTCTGTGTCTGGTGAATTTCTGGTTAAAACATGTTTGTTTCTCATTCAGTGGGTTGAAAATACAGAAATTTTACTCAAGTCAGATCAGAGATATTTCATAATAAAATTACTCAAAGTAAAAATAAAAAGTGCAGCATAGTATAAATATTCTTAAAAGTACTTTTTTTCCCCCAAAAAAACATAACCAGTTACTACCCAGCTCTGAGTTTGAGTTAATAAATGTTTGTGTTTCTTGTTTACAGCCTCGGTCAACGTTCTGGTGCCAAACTGTAAAATCTACAACGACGCCAGCTGCGACATTTCCGCAGACGGTCAGCTGCTGGCGGTTTTCATTCCCAGCAGTCAGCGGGGTTTTCCTGACGAGGGCATTTTGGCCATCTACTCTCTGGCGCCGCACAACCTGGGAGAAATGCTCTACACCAAGAGATTTGGTACGCCACCGCCACCGGCCGGCGCTTCATCTTTCCTGACTCCGCCCCCTGTTAAAGCTGCTCTCCCCCCCCTCAGGTCCCAACGCCATCTCCGTCAGCCTGTCCCCCATGGGATGCTACGTCATGGTGGGCCTGGCGTCCCGCAGAATCCTGCTGCATCCCTCCACCGACCACATGGTGGCGCAGGTGTTCCGCCTGCAGCAGCCGCACGGTGGAGAGACATCCATGAGGGTGAGATGAAGAAGAAAAGCGTCTCCCTGACACTTTGTCATACTTTTCAGGAACGGGTTTACTCTTAAAAAATGCTTTTTCAAAATATTTTCTGCCATGTCTCTTTTTTTATTTTTTTTATTTGTCTAGAAATGAAAGCGAGCAAAAAATAAAAAAATATCAGTCCGCCTTCTTTGTTTAAATCTTTGGGAAATAAAGTTCTGCACCCAGATTTCCTGAAGTTCAGATGTTCAGGATGTTTGTGGTTCTCTGCCTCCCAGATGGTCTTTAACGTGGTTTACCCCATGGCTCCGGACCAGAGGCGCCACGTCAGCATCAACTCGGCCCGGTGGCTGCCGGACCCGGCCATGGGTCTGGCCTACGGCACCAACAAGGGAGACCTCGTGATCTGCCGGCCCGTGTGAGTCCAACAGCTCCAACTCTGCCTGAATGTCACAAATCTGAACTAGAAAACAGGAAAAAAAAGTTGGCTGTTCACCTCATAAAGCAGGTGAAGAACGTTACATCCTGTCAGGAACTAATTCTGACCAATCAGAACCAAGGAAGGGTGTCACTTCCTGTGCCATGGAGAGAGTAGGAGATCGGGTTTTTGTTTAGTATCCTCAGGTTTGTCTGTAAAATCATTCAGAACTGATGGATTTTTTATTTGTTCCAGGTTCTGAGTATTTCTGGAGCACTTTGGGATTAAATGTAACCCAGATTTTGAAAAGTGTTGGGGAATAAAAAGTAGTCAAAATATAATTTCCAGGTTTTATTCTTTATCTGCTGTCTAAATGTTGTAGCCGTCCCTCTTTTCATTAGCAACCTTTACTCTGTCCTGTCTTCCTTTCTTTTAATCTGTCCTTCATTTCTCTTTCCATTCCCTTCTGTGATAATCTCTCTCCTCCTTCCTTGTTTTCTTCTTGTCTTTATACGTTCCTCTGTTCTATCATTCGTTCCATTATTCCTTATTTTTTCTGTTTCCTTCTTTCCTTTTCTGCTCTCTTGTTCTTTTTAAAAATTTTCTTTTCTTTTCCCCATTTTTGTTTTTTATATCTTTTGTCCTATTTTCTGTCATTTTTCCATCTTTGTTTTTTCCTTTTTTTTAAATTTTCTTTTTCTTTTTTCCCACTTCTTTTGTCCATTTTTCTTTTCTTTCCTTTGTTGTTTTTCTTTTCTCATTTTTTTCCCTCTTTTTCTTTTTTCTGTTTTTCCTTTTTTTCTCCATTTCTCTCTCTCTCTCTCTTCCTCCTTCCCGTCCCTCCAGATCTTCAGTTTCATTTATCAGATGGTTTTTGTGTCTCTCTGCTCATCCTTCGCTCTGACTTCCATCATCCTGATGGAAACTTAAGCATCATGTGACCCCGCCTGCTCCTCTCCTCCATTTAACCTCGTTATCCTAATGAACGCCCTCACAGGAAGAACTCTTGAGTGGAAAAGCCCATTTGGATCCGCTAACGAGGCTGTGAACCGAGTGATTCCTTCCTCCACGCTGCGGACTTCCTGATTGGACGCGCATTAACCCGGGACGCGTTTCCGTCCGTTTGTGTTCAGGTTCTACAGAAGCGACGGTGAGAGTCCCGCCGAGCCCAGCAGCGAACCGCTGTTCTCCGTCAACAACAGCGGAACCGGCCGGACCCGAGGTTTTGACAGACCAGGGTGAGAGCTGCAGACGCCGAGTCAATCTGGACGTTTTATTCATGGAAGTGAATAGAGAAATAATTTTATTTTCACAAAATGACCTAATTATTCAATCCCTCCAGAAAGCTACCACCACAATTATTGATGCAAATTCTCTCATAATTTGCAGAATTTGGGTAGATTTGCATTTTTTTTCTTATTTTTATCTTTATTGATTCCCAAAGAAGCAAATTTTACTAAACGGCCATAAAATCACAACACTTGATGGTCAGTTAGACTCCTGCATTATGATAAACGAAACAAACGATACTTTTACAGCGATTTTAATAAACAATAGAAAGCAAAAGAATATTAAATAATGATGGGTGTAGGCTTGTCACAATCAATGAAGTCGATTAATGTCATGATAAATAAATTTAATTATTTTAATTTGAACGATTTATTGTTTTTTTCTTTCTCTTTCTATGAAAAACTGGATGATAAAAGTCCTGAAAAAAGGGCGAAAACACCAGACTGAAGACTTTTTTCTATCCGGTTTTTGGTAGAAAGAGAGAAAAGAGAAAAACAATAAATCACGCAAATGTAAATTATTGAACTTCTTTTTATTTTTCATGCTATTAATTGATTTGTTGCTTATTGTGTCCTTATTGTGACTTTATTCTGATTACTCAATTCTCTTTTTTTTCTTCTCTGCTTTGCCGTAACACTCAGTCGTAGAAAATAACATAAAGTTTGTGGATTAATGAGACGATATAGTATATGTTGATATGAAACAATCTGAAGTGTGATGAGTTTATGGAACAGATTCAGGTTGAGGTTTAAAAGCAACTCAGAATGAATGAATGAATGAATCCTCTGTTCGTTTTTTCCTCAGACCAAACCGCTCCGGCTGGAGGCTCGACAGAGACATGGGACTGATGAACGCCATCGGTCTGCAGCCCAGAAACCCCGCCCCCTCAGTGACATCACAGGGAACGCAGACGCCGATCGTCCAGCTGCAGAACGCCGAGACGCAGACGGAGAGAGAGCTGTCGGAGCCCGGCGCGTCCCAGCAGCCCCCCAGTACGAACCCACTCTTCTTCTTTACCCTGTTGGAACATCCCGGCACTCCTGCCGATTAGTTAATGTCAAATCATCCAGATGAACTGATTCTGTCACAACAATCAATATAAATCAGTCGCATAATAAATTAAAGCTCAATTTTCATTTGCATGATTTATTGTTTTTCTCTTTTCTCTCTTTCTGCTAAAACTGGATGATTAAAGTCTTCAGTCTGGTGCTTTAGTCTCAACTTAACCCTTGTTGAAGGACAATTTTGTTTCATAATTAATTTTATTTGTTGTTTCTGTTATTTTATTTATTTTGGTTATTTAAAATGTCTTCCAGTTTTAAATGCTGATCTTTGTGAATGTGGTCTTGTATTATTATGCCATTACTATTTCTTGAAAATGGTCTCAAAACAACAACGTTTCAACTCAATAACTTCTGGGACAGTTTATCGTCCAGCAGGATGGCCGATCCGTTCTCTTCATGTCTCAGAACCGGTCTTTGGTTCTGTTTGGTTTTAGTAGAAATGCTGAGACAGAAACATCCTGATGGAGTTTTTGTCTCTCCTCAGGCGCTGAAGCTCCATCTACGAGTCGAGCCGCTCAGGTTCCTCCAGAGACGCCCGGGAGCAGCGCCGTCCAAGATGGAGTCCGGACTGAAGCGTCCGCCGAGTCGGGCGGTCCGGCAGCCGGTAACTGACTCACCGCCTGGATTTACTGTCTCGTTCTCTGGAGGATCGTTTTCATAAAACCACATTGAATTTCAGTAGTGTAGTCAGGTGTCCGCATCTTAAACATTAAACATATACAGTTTGAGGCGTGCTGTGGTGGCGTAGGGGATAGCGCAACTCACATTTGGAGGCCTTGAGTCCTCGACGTGGCCGTCGCAGGTTCGATTCCGGGACCCGGCAACATTTGCCGCATGTCTTCCCCCCTCTCCCTCTCTCTTTCCTGTCAACCTACTGTCATATAAGGGACACTAGAGCCCACAAAAGACCCCCTGGTGGGGAAAAAAAACAAAAAAAAACATATACAGTTTGGACACAACTGTGTTCAAACATTTGGTCTGTACTCTACGTATTCATATAAAATTAAATGTGTGTATGTGTATACATATATATGTGTGTGTGTGTGTGTTTTTAAAATGATTTTATCAAAATATATGCATAGACTTAAACTTTGTGAAACCTGCAGGAACTCTTTGTTGTGTGAAGAAACACAGCGGACTCGGATCGCATCGTCTACCTGCTGATGATTCGGCGGTTGTGATGGAGGGATGAATCGAGTCGTTTCTCTTTCAGGTCCAGCCGAATCCGCCGAGTTTGGTTCCGGAGAGGACGCCCTGGCTCGGATCCGGCGGCTGATCGCGGAGGGCGGCATGACGGCGGTGGTGCAGCGGGAGCAGAGCACCACCATGGCGTCCATGGGCGGCTTCGGCAACAACATTATCGTCAGCCACCGCATCCACCGGGGCTCCCAGACGGGCCCCGGGGCCTCCAGGGCCCCTGCCGACCCGCCCCTCCTCGTCCCCCAGCCCTTCCCGCTCCGCCCCCTGCCGGCCGCCGACCGCCTCTCCCCCATGTGGGGCCCCCAGGTCCTCCGGGGCCCCGCGCCATCAGGGCTCTCTGTGGCAGTGGACATGGACGACGTCTTCGACGGCGGACGGAACGACGATGACGACTCGCTGCCCGGACCTTCTGCCTCCTCCCTGCTGCTGTCCTCCCCTTCTTCCTCCTCCTCATCCTCTCACAGCCCGTTGTCCGGCAACGGAGGCAGGCCCAACAGTTACCCTGGCGACCCGTACAGCAGGTAGTGCTCTGATTGGCCGAGAGGAGAAGAGTCCGGAGTGCTGCTCAAAGCCTTAACTCTCTCAGAAACAGGTGCTGCTTTGACACTGAAGGCCCCTTCCTCACCCTGCCTCACTCCTCTTCCTCACCCGTCACTAGTTTCCCTCCGCACTTTTCAACCCAGGCTGAAGCCGAGCTGAACTGCGATCATTCCTCCCCGAATTCTCCGCTTCGAAGTGCCATCTCTGAGGGGGTGATGAAGAGGAGGAGGAAGAGGAGGCCACTCACCTTCCTCACAGATTGTCCGCCGCACTCGGCGCCGTGTGATGTAGAGGCTTAAAGCAGAGACTGAAGTGTCCAGCGCCGAGTTTTTGTTGTGCGAGACTTTTTGGTTTGGGGGACGCCGTCCTGTGAGAGGACAGTGGGGGTGGGGAGGTGGGCGGGGTCAAAGGTTATAGGTGGACAGTCCTGACTGCAGACTGATTGGACAGATGAGACTGAATCTGCTGCGGATCATGAAAAAAAACAACTTGTTTTTTGTTTTTAAAAGAAGGAGAGCGACCGTTTTCCCGCCGATAGGGGAAACCACAGGACTGTTCAAGCCCCGCCCCCCATCCTTCTTAAAACCCAGTTGCACTACGGTGTGTTTTGGTGCTACATGAGCCTGAACAGAAGTGTGTGTGTGCGTGTGTGTGGTTTTAATGAATGACTTTTGATTTCATCCATCATGTCTGTTTGTCCACGGTTCTGTTCCAGAATCCGGTCCGTCATCCAGACCTCCAGGAGTTCTGGAAAACTTTGGATCAGCGAAACCGAGTCAAAATCTGCGGTGGGATATCAAAGCCAGGCTAATAAAAAAAATGTTAATAAAATTACAAGAATAAAGTTGTAACATTATGAGAATAAAGCTGCAGTGTAATAACTTTATTCTCGTAGGACCAGACTAGGTGAAAAAACAGAAACAAGTCCTTACGCGAAAAGTCGCAATATTGTGAGAAAAAGTTGTAATATTACTGAAAGTTGTAGAAGAATAAAGCCGTAATATTATAATTAACTCAGAATATTATAATTTACTATGTGCATTACTATAACTTATTGTAATATTTTGGTTAAATTCTCGCCCTACTACAACTTTAGTTGTCGTTGTAGCGCGACTTTGGAGAACAGTCATCATATTACAATAGCTTATTCTCGCGTTTTGACTTTATTCTCGCTTTACAACAGCTTGATTCTCGTAATATTGCAATTTTATTCTCGCATTACTACGACTTTATTCTCGCGATACTTTGAATTTATTCTTGTAATATTATAAACTTTTTCTCACGTTCCAGGATTAGTTTCAGAATTGAAATTTTTTTTCTTATCCTGGACCTGAAACTACGTCATAAATCTCATCCAGAATCCTAGCAGAACTTCATCAGGAACAGAACAGCAGACCCAGTCCAGGAAGGTCTGTATGAGGAGCAGAAATGGACCAGAACTACCTATCGGATCCGGGTCGGAAACTCGACTTCTGTCTACTTTTCCAGAATGACTCCTAACAAATCCTGTGTCTGCTGGAACTGGGTTCTGGTTCCGTACCGGGTTTGTTTTTGAGTCAGAATGTTCAAAGGCCCAATCAGGTTTCGTTTTCCGCCCTCTGAGCGCCGGCCAATCAAATCATGGACCGACTTTGTTCCTGATCATGTGACTGATCCGGTTGTTTCTGCAAAGCAGCGCTGAGTTCTCCTCCTCAGCATCCGGTTCCGACCCAATCAGAACTCTATTGCAGGAAATCTCTCTACGAAGGCATCTTCCAGCGGTTCTGATGGACTTTGCACTTAAACAGGATTACGACCAGAACTTCTGAATTGATCCCACGGAGCCCGCCGGTGTCATCAGTGTGTTCAAACTCTGAACCTGGTCTGATGAAGTTCTGTTTCTGGTTCCGGTTCTAGTCGGATCGGAGTACCAAGCGAAGCTCTTAAGCGTTTACCAGCTGATCTGGAGTCAGATTCAACACAAGAAACTGGAGAAGTGCCCTCAAAGCATCATGGGATTCGGAGTTCTGTTCAGTAAAATTAAAGCAACTTGATGCCTCCAGACCTTCATCTCCTCCTCTTCCTCCTCTGCTGTCTGTGGATTCATGTGACATTTGGTACCGATCGCCGTGATAGTTGCATATCTGTTACCATGGCAACAGCAAAACCTCCTGAGCTGACTTGATTGGTGAATGCTTTAGACCCAGTTTCTCTGTGACGTGTGTGTGTGCGTGTGTGTTTGTTCAGGTTGCGGAGGGATGAGTGTAAACGCTGAACGGTACTGCTGTGTCAGGATCCCACTGTGGAGTTCGGACGGCTCCGACCCGACTCTTTGACTTTTAGACGTGATGTAATTAAAGAGCTTTGAGAGTTTCTCTGTGATGTGACGAATGTTTGTGCCTTATCCAACACTAACATATTTCATTCATAAAATGCAAAAAAAAAATACATATAAATATGCCTTTTCTTTTCTTTCTTTTTAACATGAAAGGAGGGTTGTTCAAAGTATGGCTGCGGGCCGTGTGTGGACCTCGGACTGAGTTTGGGCGGCCTCCAAACTGACGTTCAATGATACAGAAGATGTAGACTTTTTATTTGCCACCAGGGCAAAATTATTACTGACATAATGTTCCATGGGAAATAAGTACGACAGAGTTTGTATCCTTTTTATAAACAAGCTTTTATAATAAGAACCATGTTTATCCAGAGGCTTTTACTAAAAAACCAGCTGTGCTGCACATAATTCAGCTTTGAATTTGGCTAACTCTAGCTAACATTTAGAAAGGAAGTGGCTTTAGCAAACGTGTGAAATCTTTTTTTCGTTTTTTGAGCTGTGGTGAGTAACATCCTTTTCTACAAAAAATGCTATTTGTTTCATTTTTGTTTTTTAGAAATACATATAAATATGCCTTTTTCTTGACCCAGCTGTTTGACTCCTATGATAAAAACAAATTCAATCTTATGGTCCATGTGACAAAACATTTGTCTTAAACAATGGAGTTTTTCTCTATTTTATCCCAAAAATCCCGCACAGCTGATAATTATTTTCTCATTTCTTATTATTCCAGATCAGTCCAAATTAATTTCAAACAGCTGCAGTTCTTAAATTCAGATATTTGAGAATATTGGGTATCTAAATAATCCCAGCTGATTGCACCGAGTCATTGACTCACTAGCAATTCTCTTCTTGAGCAAGCATGTGGGGAAAGTGGAGAGGAGCACTTTTAACAGGAAGAGACTCCCATCACAGTCCAGCTGTGACTCAGGGTTGAGACAAAAATAAACAGGAGGACTTGTAGGGATGCACCGATGTGTAAAATTTTGCTGTTATGGGCAATACGTCCCGATATTTTTACAAATTTGTTTAAAAACTGTAAAAGTACGTAAAATGAAATCTAGGTCACACCTAAACAACATGTGGGTCTGAGTTAAGGAATATTCCTCCTATGATGAAAACAACCCTTACAAAAAATCTCATGAAAATCATGTAACTTTCACGTGTGGTTCACAAAAATTTTTACATGTGAATGATGTGTGAAAGAGGTGAATCACATGTGAAAGCACATGTATTCGTGAGATTTTGGAACGTTTCGTGGTAAAATCACGTGATTCATGGGATGTTTTTGTAAGGGAAATTCAATCTTAATTTCTTGTAATTATCACAGAACCGTCAAATAAATTAAATCAGACTGAACAGACGATACGTGGGATGTTTTGTCCTGTAGGCTCGGTCCGGCTGGGGAACAAAATCACGTTTCTTACATTTTCAGCTCCTGCTGTTCATTTTTACTACAATCCAAACCGTTTGAGAAACTTTCAGCAGGAAGGTTCTGTAGCTGAAGATGAGTGAAGAAGGTATTCCTGAGGTTAAAGGGTCAAACCATCAGGGCTTGAGAGAAGGATGAAGATGTGAGCTACCGTCGCCATGGTAACACCTGGATGAGACAACGGCTTGATCTTTTTGTCAGAGACGACTGTTCATGAAAGATTTCCTTAACAGAACAAAAAGAGGAACGGTTGGATTTAGAAATCCGTTAAAGGAGACCTATTATACTTCAGGTTAGGACGGATCTGTGGTCTATTCAAAACATGTTCATTCTTGCACAAAGTTGTTCTTGGTGAGATTTCATTCAGTTCTGACAACTTCGACCTCCTTTGGGGCCTCCTGTCACTTTAAATCCAACTAAGCTGCTGCTGGCCACGCCCCCCAACTCAACGTTTACACTCCCACATAAAAATGACTGGGCTGCACAGTGGCATAGTTGGTAGAGCTGTTGCCTTGAAGCAAGAAGGTCCTGGGTTCGATTCCCGGCCCAGGGTCTTTCTGCATTGAGTTTGCATGTTCTCCCTGTGCATGGTGGGTTCTCTCCGGGTTCTCCGGCTTCCTCCCACAGTCCAAAAACATGACTGTCAGGTTAATTGGTCTCTCTAAATTCTCCCTAGGTGTGAGTGTGTGTGTGAATGGTTGTGTGTCCTGTCTGTCTCTGTGTTGCCCTGCGACAGACTGGCGACCTGTCCAGGGTGACCCCGCCTCTCGCCTGGAACGTTAGCTGGGGATTGGCACCAGCAACCCTCCCGACCCCATTAGGGACAAAGGGTGTATAGAAAATGGATGGATGGATGGATAAAAATGACTGTAACCGTACATCTTTGAAAAGCAGAAGTGGAGCCTCCTATGCAACCAACAAGAAATTTCTCTGTTCCACCAACCATTGTACAGTGGCAAAACCGGCTATTACCCTAGCTTGGGTTGCTAAGTAACAGTATAGCAATTAGCAATTAGGAGGCTTTTGAAACAGCTCATTTAAAAAAAAAAAAAACCCATTAACTTATTGCCAAAAAACAACTTTTATTAAGTGTTTGGTCTGTTTTTAAATAGAAGTATAAAAATGTGCATCTGTGAATTTTAATTGATACATTTAAAAAGAAGACTGATCTTGGATCCTGGAAATGTGTGTTCTGGACAGAAAGAGACCAGGAAGAACTAGGCTGAGGAGTTTCTCTTTTTAACACGGTAGTGACGGTGTCATGGCACGGGTCTGTGTGACTGTACTGTAAACATCACTTGTTAAAATCACGTAAATATATACAACAGCTTTGTAGAAGTTTCTCATTAATTTAATGGAATTAAATTCACTTTTTATGAATGATCGATAATACTTCTACAGATCAGGTTTTATGTTCATATTAAAGCTCATTCAACATTTGTACTTTTAAATCTATGAACTTTTCATGCCCTCCTGCATGAGGCTGACTGCTGCTGTTGGTCAGTGATGAAGACGATGAGATGTTTCCGCCTGCTGCCGGCGTTACGGCCCTCATCAGGCTGACCTGAGGTCAGATCGGGCGGCGGCGACCGCAGGGTGAGGCTCTGATGATGAGGAGGGACGAACTCTTCCTCACGTCCTTATAAGCCGCTCTGAGTGAAGGCGACGATGATCAGCCTGAGCCGCTGCAGCAGCTTCATAACCAGGTGAGATTTTTTCTGATTTATTTCATTTATTTAAATTTCCTGCATTCAGAAGAATCAGGAAATGTTTTAGTTACATTTGTGACTTTCTGTATAATCATTAAAAATGCTGCTTGATCAGAAATTATTTAGAAATGATCAACTTTCACTTAACCCGATCAAATATATGTTTTTTAATTGATTTCCTCCGCTTAATATGGACGTAGTTCACATTTGGAGTATTGAAATAATGTCTTTATTTGAAACTAAATTGGGTTTTAGACAGCAAAAGTTGTGAATAAGAAGATTTTTATTATATTTAGAGCTAAATATTGTGTAAGAAGATAAATGAAAATAAAACCTTAGCTGGAGGGATTTTGGAAAATTAACTGCAGGAACTGTAAAAACTCAAATTAAATTAAACAAATATGTTTTTGAACCCAAAAATAATTTAATTAATGGGCTTTGTGCATCTAAAGGAGCTGAAAGATAGTAAAGCAAATGATGTAATTAGGCACTGTACAGATAAAAACAGCTTTAATTTGATTGAGAAAATAAAACTTGAATACACAGTTGTTACTTTTAAGGTTCTATTTATGTCCAGAGGACCACAGAAAATGTTGTGGCGGGCCGGATGTGGCCCGTGGGCCTCGAGTTTGACACATATAGATGCAGCGTCAACTCTTCTGTCTGGCCTTCATGTTTCTCCTAGAAACCTTCATCAACGTTAAACTTTGACTGCATAAAGATTCACTTTCGCAACAGTAGAAAGAAGCTGCAACTTTTCAGATGATTCTGTCAAATTAATTGTATTCAAATGGAACATTCTGCAATTTCTTTCATCTAAGCCTTTTTATGCAATGTTACAATACAGTAAAATAAATACATTTCTTTTCTTAAATCAGAAAATGTGCATTTTATTGCCTAAAATGCAATATGACAGCATTTATTTAGGGGATGCTTGATCCTGGATGCATCAGCAGCTCAAAATACTAACATGAATGCTGAATGCTCAGCCCTGTCTGCTTGACAGAATACAGCGTAGCGCTGATCTATTGGTGGTTTTATGGGATTTTATTGATTAAGTGATCAGGTGAAGGGGATGAATTAGCTGAAGCTAACACTGCTACTAGAGAACTTCTGGGTAGAACATATTTACAAAAAACCTCTTAACTTAAATGCAAAATGTCTGCATTTTATGTAGCGTTCTGGTTTAATTTCTGCTCTGAGTGAGTTATTCTTTCACCAATTGGCCTTTATACGAGGGTATACTCCAGTTAACATAATTGATTACTAAATTAGTTGCCAATTATTAAGATAATTGATTAATCAAAATTAATCTGATTAATCAATTAATTCCTAGTCAGTTTTCTTTTCTTGTGAAGTCTGGTCATGATGTTGGCCCTCAGAGGCTTTGGAAGAGAAAAGGGTCCGCAGAATCACAGAAT
This sequence comes from Gambusia affinis, assembly GCF_019740435.1. Lineage (NCBI taxonomy): Eukaryota > Metazoa > Chordata > Actinopteri > Cyprinodontiformes > Poeciliidae > Gambusia > Gambusia affinis. The sequence goes on from NC_057875.1 coordinate 4,625,295, forward strand.
ACTCCAGATAACGATTAATTGATTGCTAAATCTGTCTACAATTAAACTGATTGCTTGCAGCTTGGGTGAAGGCAGCATTATGCCTGGGCTCATGGTGCCTGTGTCAGCAGGAAGCATGGATTGGTTGGCGGACCCCGCCCTCAACGCCTCCACTTGGCACCGCCCCTCTGTGAACGCCTCATCCCAGTACCTAATCAGAGCGTACAGCACTGCCGAGCTGATCCTGGTTGTCATGGCAGCCGTCTCCCTGAGCATTCTGACCGTTGTCGGCAACACACTGGTCATCCTGTCCATCAAGGTGAACCGCCATCTGCGGACCGTCAACAACTACTTCCTGTTGAGCCTGGCGGCCGCTGACTTGTTCATCGGCCTGCTGTCCATGAACGTGTACACGATGTACCTACTGCAGGGCCACTGGCCGCTGGGGGCCGCGCTCTGCGACACCTGGCTAGTCCTGGACCGTTGGGTGAGCAACGCATCAGTGCTAAACCTGCTGCTAATCTGTTTGGACCGCTACCTGTGCACAACATGGCCGCTCAGCTACCCGGTGCGGCGGACGGGCAGCGTGGCGGGCCTGATGATCGGCGGCGCCTGGCTGCTGTCATTCCTGCTTTGGGCGCCCGCCATCTTGAGCTGGCAGAGCGTCGGCGGCCGGCGGGTCATCCCGGACGGACTGTGCTACATCGACCTCCCGGAGGGCCCGGCCGTCATTCTGGGCATCACGCTGTTGTCCTTCTACCTGCCGGCGCTCGTCATGATCGGGTTGTACAGCCGAATATTGGCCGCCAGCTGCCGCAGGCTGACTTGTATTCAGGAGGAGCAGGGGACGCCCAAGACGGGGGGCCCGCCGGTGAAAGGCTTCACCTGGAAACGACGCAGCTCGATGGCCAGCAACCTGGGCTCGGATCTGTCTCTGAACCAGCGGGGAAGTCCGGCGAACAGCCGTAAACGCCTGGTAGGTAATCTACCTACAGTACGGAGTATTAGGGCCATACTAATAAAAAATTAAAAATTACGAAAATGAAGTCATATTTCCATAATAAAGTCATATTTTGAGAATAAATTCATAAGACAAAAGTAATAATAATGGGAATAAAGTCATAGTATTAGGATAATGTCATAATAATACGAGAATAAAGTTGTATGAGAATAAAGTCAAAATTGTACAAGAATAAAATCATATTCTGGAAATAAATTTATATTTTGAATAAAAAGTTAGAGTTAGAATATTTTAAGAACAATGTAATAATGCTACAATAAAATCATATTTCCAGAATAAATTAATATTTTGAGAATAATGTAGTAATATGAGAATAAAGTCATGACAGTGTGAGTTTAGTCTGGCAATACTATGAGTTTATTTTTGTATTATTTCCATTTTATTCTCGTAATATGCCTAGATTTTTGTTTTTTTTCTTTGCATGGCCCTAAAACTCTGTCCAATATCTGCGTCTTCATAGCACATCAGTAATTTTTGAATTAGAAGTTGACTCTGCTCCGCTATTAAGGTAAAACTTAAGGTGCTTGTTGTGTGTTTTCATTTCTAAAAGGAAGCTTAAAGTGCATTTTCCATCCCAAACCAGACTGGACCGTTTGTCTTTCCTGTTCTGGTAAACCTCCGCCATCTTTGTTTCTGTGTCAATGGCTCCGCCTCAAGATGTCCAGCGGCGCCCTCTACTGAATGGCGGTGAAACTACACCACCAAAAGAAGGCCTGAGCGGACGTTATTGGTTAATCGATTGGAACTAATTTTAATCTAATGAATAATCGACAGTTGTTTGCATCCCTGTTGCCTGTCAGTTCTGAAGGAACTGTGACTTCAGGAACTGTCTGTCTCATCAGCAGCCGCTCTCCCGGACCTCCTCATGTGCAGAGGGAGACGAAGACGCCTTATCGATCACCGACCTCCACAGCTCGGCCTCCGCGGCGCTGTCCGCCTGCCCCAGCTTCCGGTCCCAGGAGCGGAGGAGGCGGCGGGTGATGGCGCGGGAGAGGAGGCTGACCAACACCATCCTCGCCATCTTGTTGGCCTTCATCGTCACCTGGACGCCCTACAACGTCATGTCGGTCATCGACGCCTTTCATCACATCGAAATCCCCCACGCTCTGTGGATTGCCGTCTACTGGCTGTGCTACGTCAACAGCACCATCAAGCCCTGCTGCTACTTGCTGTGCAACGTCACGTTCCGGAAGACCTTCTGCCGCCTGCTGAGCTGCCGCACCCGGAAGCGGCATTAACGCTGAAACAGGTGAAACAGGAATCAGGTGTTTACCATGACGTATTAGTAGATAGAAGACGGAGTTAACTTAAAATAAAAATGGTGCTGTTCTCCTCCTCCTCATAACTCAGAAAATGTCCAAAAGTCCAAAACTTTCATCTTTCGAAACTTAGAAATGTAAATGTTTTTCTAGAAAATTTTTCTGAGATTAATCTAAAAATTTCAGAATTGTAAATTCTATGTAAATTTGCGTCAGGTATTTACTGCAGCATATTATTAGATCGGAACAAATTAGTACATTTTCTTCAGAGAACTCAATTGTCCAAAAGTTAAATTTTTTACTTATTCAATTAAATAGAGCATTTTTGTCTTTTAAAACTGTAAATGTTTTTCTATAAAATTTCTGAGATTATTGTGAAAATGTGTTTTGTTAAGCTAATTTTTGACTTTTCAAACCAAAAATTTTATTTTATTTTATTTTCAAAAATTTGAGGTTAATCTCAAAATTTCTGATTTATTTATAACAAATTTGCAACTTTTCAAAGTCAGAAAGTTACAAGTTTGGGGTTTTTTTTCTACAAAACTTCTGAGAATAATATCTAGAATCTATAAAAAATAATTAGAAATTTCTGCAGAATCTGTTCAGTCAGGAATTTGTTCAGGTTCAGCAGCTCATATAGAAAACTTTAATTAATTTAAAATCTTTTTGAATCAACAATCTGAAATTGGGAATCTGTTCAGAGTCAAGAATCTGTTCAGGTTTGTAGTTGGAACATTCCCCGTCGTATCTGATCAGTTTTCCATCAGCCTGACACAAATCATGTTGCTTTAATAAACACACAAAGGTTTTCACCAAAACAATGTACAGCATTTATTTGTTCATTTGTACAAGTCTTATCAATAATCTGTAATTCCAAAAATAAACTTTCCCTCAGTTCAGATGTTGAAGCATCAAACTGCGGATGATCTGCCGGATCAACTTTTCCCCTAAAAACTTTTAAAACTACAGGAAGGAGCATTAAACTACCAGCTACTGAACGAAGGTTATTCTGATCAGCTAAGGCTTAAATCCAAGGAAAACAGGAGAACATCAAATCAGAGCAGGAATCAGCGAGTCGGACGGGTCAGTTTGAGGACAGGAAGTCTGTTTTGGAGTCTCTGGTTTTAAATTTGAAGACGATTGTTCAGCTGGCGGAGGAGGAGAAATCCTGTCGTCTTCTGGTTCACTCTCCCTCCTTCAGTTTGATTTCTTCTCCCCTGAAGACAAAAACAAAAAAGTTTAAAGTGGAGCCAAGCCTTGTTGCTAGGAAATGGTGAAAGTATTGATCATGTGACCAATTGGAAAGAATCATTTAATGACGGTGAGAGAGTTTAATGTGGTGAGTTTTATTTCTTAAAAAAAAAAAAAAACGTTTTTCACTTAAATGTGAATTTAGTTTGTCATAAGTTTAATAAGAATTGTTTTTAAAATAACAGATTTTTAAAATAAATTTGTTAATATGTCAATTGTTCTAAGTAAAATTTCACCCAAAAATGAGATTAATCTAAATTTTTTTTTTATAAAATTGTAAAAATTCTGAGCTCAAAGAATCAAACATTTGTCAGAAAAAAACTCAAAATTTTTTAGACTCATCTCAAAAATACTCTACTAAACACCAGGACATTTATGGGCTTAAAATGTCAACAATTTGCAAGAAAATATTTTGTTTAATCCCAGAAATTTTCTGGAAAATAATGGAAATTTCTGAAATTAAACAAAATATTTCTCGAGTTTCTGTTTTGCAAGTTTTTTGACTTTTGGAGCTCAGAATTTTCCAAGATTTTCTGTAAAATTTCTGAAGTTTTTCTCACCAATTGCTTTTTACTTTTTTAGCACCAAGTAAAAAAATTTTTTTGTTAGAAAATCTTTGAGATTAATCTAGAATTTCAGATTTTTTGGGCAAAAACGTTCTCTTTTTTTTGCCCTAATACAGCGCTGTAGTTTAGCAAGTAGAACAATTTTTTCTCATTGTTCGAAAGGAAGCTCAACATCCTGAAATATGTGCAGATCTATAAGTTAGATCCAAACTAATGATGAAACTGAGACGGGCTGCTGGTGCTGCAGCCGTTGAGGCCTCACCTCTGGTCTTCTTGGGTTTGTGGGAGCAGGGCTTGGACACCTTGACGGTGCTCTGGCAGTCGGCGTTGAACAGAGCTCTCTTCAGCGTTCCTGACCGGCTCTTGGTGTTGGTCCCGGCGTCGCAGGAACTCCACGCTCCGAACTTGTACTTACAGTCGCCTGAGAACAAGAAGATACAATCACCGACCCAAAGTTTTCTTGCAGACACAGTCTAAGTTTAAAGATTTTTTTTTTCCAGATTAATCATAAATGTTCAGCTGATGATGTCACACACTGATTTTTTTTATTTTTTTATTTATTTATTTATTTTATTAAACTGCTTTCTGTTCACAGTTTCAGCTCCACATCTACAGTTTGTATATCAAATTGAAGGTTTCTGTTAAATTGTGCAGAAACTCCACGGTTACACTTTAACTCCCAATATTGTATTTCAGCTCTAACATTTTCTTTCCAAACTAGAAAATCCAAGTTTGGAAATCTTCTGCATAAAACTATCAAAATTTTTAAAATGTTTTTTTTATTGACAAAAAAAATAAAAAAATCCTTTTTTAAAATAAATTTAAAAAATTTTTCTTTTCCATAATGAAATAAACAAAGCCCCAAGAAATTTAAACTTTCTGTCATAATTATGTGATTCAAAGTCGTTATTTTCTAATAATCTAATAATTTGTATGTTATAATTTTCACTTTATATCTCATAAATTAGATTGTTAAAGTTGAAATCTTGACTTTGTAACTCAAAAGTATGACTTAATTTTATTATTATGATTTTTTATGAATATAGTATTCATTAATTAATACAAAATATTTTCAGTTTTTTCTTTATCTTGTGGTTTTTCACTAACATGTATCCTGTACTTTGATGTAAAATAAATCTCTATTAAAAACAATTCTGACTTTTATTCTTGTAATTATTCTGATTCACCACCAGGAGGCGCCATCATTCACTTTACTGATCTTAACTACATTTAAGAACAAAGTAGTTATGAACTTTAAAGCTGTTTTCTGACCCCATGTGGAGCTCCTCTCCTCCATAAGCCCCTCCCCCTTGTGTTAGTGACCCCGTGACCCCTGAGTGTGTGAGTCTCACTGATGTCCTTCTTCCAGTTGCAGGGGATCCTGCAGTGGATCTTGTCGGTCCGATCTTTGCACGTCGCCTCCCTCAGTCCGTCTCCACAGTCTCCGTGTTCCGGCACACATTTCCCGTACTGGGTCTCTGCCGCGGTGCATTCAGAGGCCGGTCGGGATTTATCAGCTTTCCCACCTGCAGAGCGGAGACGCGTCAAATCAACGTGCCATCATCATCATCATCATCATCATCATCATCTGATTTAAACGTTTCTACTTCCTCAAGTCAGATTTCTTGGTTTTAAACTCGTTTGTTGAGCATTTTCTACGTATTTTCATGCTCTGATGTCTTCATCCCTATCACGGGTGTCCAAAGTGCGGCGCGGAGGCCATTTGTGCCCCTTGAATGCATTTTTTTTTTTGTGGTCCCCAAGCATAATAGTTTGGGGTCTTTCATTTTAGTTAAGTTTTATTTCATTGTGACTTTTAGGTCAAATTCAGTTAGTTTTAATTAGTTTTTAGTGTGTTTGCTAGTTTTTATTAGTTACATATTGCTTCGTTTTTATTAGTTGCAGTAGTAGTTTTAGTTTCTTCATACTTTGGTTAATTGTTAGGTGCAGAATTCATGAATTAATTAATGAATACTCAATAGAAGAAACCGTTTTCTAAAAATTTATTCAATTATTGTTGAACAATCAGCCGACTGGAGTTTTATCCCAAATTTCGCTGTCGCCATTTTGCGGGAAAATTATGGAGCGCCAAAATTAGCTAGCAGCCGACAAACTGTTTGTGCCGATTAAAAAATTAATTTTAGATCAGTTTAAAAGGCTAATAAATAGATTCATAAACACGGAAACGAATGATATTATATATATAATTTAAGTAGTAAACTAAGAACTAACTTTTTTAGTTCCAGTTAGTTGTCGTTTTTCCACATTAATTACTGTTTTTATTTATTTCAGCCAGGATTTATTTTTTTTTTCTCAATTTCAATTTTTATTGTTTTTTTTAGTTTTAATAATAACCAACTGCAGTTCAAGAATGATGCAGCTGGTTGATGAAAACGACTTGCAACACAAAGTATTTATGTTTTTATAAACAGTCTTTTATAACATGTAGAGCGATGTTTATCCACGATGTTTTACGGAAAAGTCGACTTTGCTTCATTAAAATAAGCTTTTGTTTACGTCATTAAATTTCTCTAAATAAAGCACTTTTTATAGATAGTGACCCAAATCCTGTTCTTAAGCTGACAATAAACATGTTCAATCAAGCCCAAATGAATAAACGTGCAAAAGGATTTATAAGTTTTGGATCTATGATGAACAACAATAATTCACACATTTAATAATCATTTTAAATCTTTGACTCCTGAACGAAATGGGGCCGATCACAAAGCCTTGAGGGTCTCCATCAATCAGAATGTGTTCACCCGGTCCAAACATGCATCCTGAGTCAAGGGTCAAAGTGTGTTTCATTTGGAGGAGGATTGGGGTCACTGAAAAAAGAAATTCTGAACTTTCTCATAATTCTTCCTCTGTATTCTAACCAGATTTGCACCCTGGGGAAACTATTTTGGTTTTCTTTCAATGAAATGGGACTTTTGGGGATCCGTCAGCCATGAAAAACTGGTTTAAGTCCAACGTGCTCCTCCAGTTTATCATCCTAATCCTCAACTCACATTGTGTTCACTGAAGCCGGTTCCTCCCAGGTGCCTATCTCCTTTAAAGTCAGAATTTTGATAAAAAAAAAAGGACAGGATTCTGATGAAGCCAGGATTCTGTTAAAACCGTCAGAATTTGGAGAAATTCTGATGAAAAAGATTCAAAATTCAGATAAAAAAAAAAAAGAATCTGATTTTAAAAAGTCTGAATTCCAATAAAACAAAAGGCCAGAATTCTGATTAAAAAAGTCAAAATCCCTACAAAATGTGTTTTATTTTCTGCGAAGCGAGAACTGAACCGAGCAGAGTAACGCAGGACGGCATTTAGAGCCGATTGTGGCGACGTTTTGTCTCACCTTTGTGATGTTTGGCTCGTTTGTTGGCCTCGACGGCGAGCGTGAGAGCCAGCAGCAGCAGCAGCGTCACTGAGAACAAACTTCGCATCCTGCAGAGACCAAAACACAGTCAGGCTTATCGGACATGGAGCAAAACAGGCAGAGATGATGGGGTCGGGGGTCGTCTCCCTGCAGATTACTGAGCTGCAGCTGCTGGATGCGTCAACACAAACACCGACACGTGCACAGATGTACAGTCAGGGGGAGATGCCCCACTGCAGGGATTACTGAGTGGGCTTAATGGGCTCAAAGCGGGTCAGGGGCCCAAGTCACTCAGATTCACAAAACAGCAAGAGAGAGTTCACAAAGAGACACAAAGCACGTTTACAAACTCAGAAAGATGGTTTATAAAGAGACGAGGCTGGCAAAGAGAGACCCGATACGCCAGACGGAAACAAAGAGGCAATTAACTCCTGAAAAACGATTCTGAGAGGCACTGAAGAGATTAAATTAACACAAACAGAGCTGGATTTCACTGTATAAACAGGCACACATTAAATAAAGCTTATAACGAGAAAAAAAAGAAAAACTACATTCAACCCAGTTAACTTCAACAAGATAATTCAAAACAGACACAAAAAGATGGATGATTACTAAACATCGACTCAGAAAGCCTAAAATATTCTGTAAATATGACATGAAACTGGAAACAAGTAAGAAAAATAGACAAAAAGAGACAGATGATTAAGAAACACTGACTCAGAAAGCCTCAAAAGAAACAAAACTGCAATAAACACAAGTAAATCTGACATAAATGAAAAATTACATGATATAAAACTGAAAAAAAACAGACACAAAACAACTTTAGAATCTGGTTATGTTTCATCTGAACTCCTAAAAACTGACCCAGAAAGGCAGAAACATCGCAGACAGAATCAAAGAGCACAGAAAACACAGAAAACATGGCTGCAAAACTCACTAAAATACAGAAGCAAAGCAACACAACAACAAAAAAACAGCCTAAAACAGAGAAACTCAGGAACAGCATTCATTACAAAGTGTTTTAATATAAAATACTGAATAAAACCAACAGAAAATACAACACACAGGAAGACATTCAAGGAAAAAATGATCAACAATTAAAAGTTTTTGTCAAACAAGAAAAACAAACTTCTACAGTCTGGATCAGAGAAAAACAAGAAAACCTACAATCAGCCATGGAGGCAAATTATTAATCAGTTATTGATCAGAATCAGGATTTTAGTGCTGAATTCTGAGTTTTAATCGAAGCAAAAGTTTATAAAATATGAAATAGCTGGATTGATGAGATTATAGACAGATTTAGGAAAACAGCCTGGATCCTGAACCAGATTTTATTGGAAAAAACAGCAAAACTACACATAAAACATAATTTATAAAACATATCTTTATAGAAGATCTCACCTTAGTAAACTTTAAATTTATTTAAAAACAGTTCAGCTATAAAATAATCCAAAATGAGACAATATTAAACAAATTAAAACAGAAAAACTAAAAATAGGACAAAATTGAGAGGAAATAATGAAAATTTTGATAGAAATTGTGAGATTTCCAGAGTGAATCCCTTTATTTTAAAACAGAACCATAAGGAGCCAATCAGAGCTCTTTAATTCGTCACATGACTTTCAGGAAGCAAATTTCAAACTAGTTTCTCCAGACTCCCCAGAAAAAGTCTAAAAACATTGTTTACTGCCACTTTACACTAATAAGTGAATAAAGTAAAGCAGAAAAGTATAGTTACAATTTTTATATATATTTATATTGTATATATTATCACTATAGCAAGATGAAATGTGTTTATATAACTAAAGTCATATTATTCCCAGTAAATTGTTCTGTCCTCCTTGTATTTGGTTTTCTTCACATTTTTCTCTTTACTTATTTTGTGTAGCTGCTTGAGATCTTCATTTTGGAGAACCTCAGGGTTCTGATTCGGAGCCCATATTATTTCTATTTAACTTACTAAAATTGCTTTTAATAAACTAGGTTTCTTTTATGCAGCAACTTTGAGGCTTATGTTTTAAAAGTTGTTGTATAAATATGGTTTTACTTATTTAAATGTCAGAATTATCATCTTCTTCTTCACCAAAGGGGAGTAAAACAGAAATTATGAAGGAAGTAATGAGGTCAAAGTTCACAGTAAAAGTAGAGTGTATTTATTACCCAGCATGAATTTGAAAAATGATAGTAAAATTATGATGAATCACTTTTCAACCTTAATTTAAAACGTTTAATGCTACTGTTTAAAGCTATTGACCTTAATAAATATTTTTATAAATATACAATGTTGAAACTATAAAAAATGTTTTTTTACACTACAAGCAGCAAAAAAAAAAAAAAAAAAAAAAAAAAACACACACAAAACAAACCAGACATGAATTTTTCTTAGAATGCAACATAATGATCACCACTGAGAGTTAACAATGTCACAAAGCAGCAGAAGAGAGGATGATAAGCAGAAAATATTTACAAAATATTTCAAAGAAATATAAACAGAAAGGCTAGAAGACTCAAACAGTGATGGGAAAACCTCCAACAAGACGCAAGAGTGAAAATAGCAAGAAGTGTCACATTTTTTAGCAAATTACAGGCATGAATATTCTGTGTAATTCATTTGTATTTCCACATCCTGCATCAGGCATAACAAACCAGCCAACAACAAATTCATCCTGCAGAAGATCAGGAGTCAGGACTGTAAATAATGCGGGAAAAACTCACTGTTTTTAGTTTAAACTGGTGTCTTGGACTAAATTCAGAACAATAATAAATGTATTCAGGGTTACTTTCAGGAAATATTTTTAAAAGTAAAAGTTTTCATTAAATGATAGTGAAAGGAGTTTGATGGTCTATGAAGAAGAAATTCACATTTCACATAAAAAAAGATTTATGAGAGATTTATAAATGAGGATGTTTTATAGTTGCACTTTTCTGTCACATGGGAGTCTTAGCTTTGGATGTTATTAACAAATCCCACATTTGTAACGTTGAAATTGCAGATTTGGGATGTAAATTTGCAATTTAGAAAAGAGACAACATAAAAACTGGGACAGAAAATAATTTTTCTACTTTTTCCTTTTCGAACAGTCTGATCAGTTTTGTTCTTGTTTTGATTTATTTTCCTTTCCATTAATGTTTGAAACAAATCAATAAACTAAAACTAAATTATTCACATTGAAGTGGTAGAAAGACTAAATAACAAAAATACTAAATCTTGTGACATTATGAGACAGAATCTGAGAGATTTTTTTCAGTAGCTCCTCCCTGAGCTATCAGAAGAAATACACCGCTCCTGACCAAAAACAACCAATCAGAGCCAAGAGGAGGGTCTTAGCGCTGTCAATCATCCTCGTCAATTAGCTGCTAAATAAGCTAACGGTACAAAAACAACTGACTGCTACAGGAAAACAGGTTATCTGCCGTCAATGGTAGCCATGCTAACTAGCCTTAGCATTCATGGCAGAATCTTCACATAGAGGATGATTGACAGCACTAAGTCACGCCTCCTGGCTCTAATTGGTTATTTGTAGTTTGCACTGGGAGAAAACAGAGGAGTTTGATTTTTCCATAGATTATCTGTCTCATACCAAACATCACGACAGTTTCAACAAATATGTTAAAAACATATTTTTTTTAATAAAAGTTACAAACAGCAGCTTTAAGTCAATTATTTCAACATATTTTAGTCTAAAAATGATTGAAAAACAGAAAACTTTCAAGATTAAAAGTACGGTGTATTAAAAATACTCCAAAAAGTTCTTTTTTTTCTTTTTCAAAACAGTTACTCAAGTAAATATTAGTTAGTACCCCACTCTGGTACTTTTTACTTTTACTTTAGTCATTTTGTTATGAAGTATTTCTAAAAATGTCTGCATTTTCTGCCCACTGAATGAAAAACAAACATCCACCAGACACAGACACACATCTGCAGTTTCTGTTAAAGTTTCATAAGTTTTTTAGTTTTTTTTTTTTTTTTTTTTAAGAAACTGATTTGGAAGAAATGTTCACTTGCCTGATTTTGTTTTTTGTTATGAATTATTGTCATTTTGGTCCTTAAAATACCAAATGTCCATCCATCCATCCATCCATTTTCTGTTCACCCTTCGTCCCTAATGGGGTTGGGAGGGTTGCTGGTTCCTCTCCAGCTACGTTCCGGGCGAGAGGCGGGGTCACCCTGAACAGGTCGCCAGTCTGTCGGAGGGCAACACAGAGACACACAACCATTCACACACACACTCACACCTAGGGAGAATTTAGAGACCAATTAACCTGACAGTCATGTTTTTGGACTGTGGGAGGAAGCCGGAGAACCCGGAGAGAACCCACCATGCACAGGGAGAACATGCAAACTCCATGCAGAAAGATCCCCGGGCCGGGAATCGAACCCAGGACCTTCTTGCTGCAAGGCAACAGCTCTACCAACTGCACCACTGTGCAGCCCAAAATTTCTATTTAATTTCATATTTTGGTCCACCTGATAATGTAATTTTTAAATATTAAATGATTGATAATTTGATCAGTTACTTGAGTAGACTTTTTGCCAAATATTTTTTATTTTGAGTAATTTTTTGTACAGCTATATTTTACTTTTACTTGACTAAAGCATGTTGAGGTAGTGCTGTTCTTACTTTGTACAGCAGGGGTGTCAAACTGCAGTCCTCAAGGGCCGCTGTCCTGCAACTTTTAGATGTGCCTCCGCTGCACCACACCTGAATAGGATAATTAGGTCATTAGCAAGGCTCTGGAGAACTGATCTACACAAGGAGGAGGTAATTAAGCCATTCCATTCCAGTGTTTTGTACCTGTGGCACATCTAAAAACTGCAGGACACCGGCCCTTGAGGACTGGAGCTTGACACCCCTGCTGTACAGTTTTTGGGTACTCTACCACCAGAAGCCTCCTGCGGACGGTTTCTAACAAAATAATCAGATTTTTCAGCTTTGAAGCCTCCTGTTGTCACTTTAATCTGCTGGAGGCTCCGTCCGGCCGGACCAGATGGTCCAAACTGGGACCGGGTCAAATCTCCTCCTCGTCCAATCTGAGGCAGTTTAAACCCAATAATCTGAGCGTGGGGGCGGCTGCAGGATTATGGAAGTGGGCTAATGTATGCAGAGCGTGTTGCGGCGCCAGCACACGTCCTGATCCGTGTTTCTGCGGGACGATGGATGCTTCAGATGTGAGCTGGCTCTTTGTGCTGGGAGATGACAGACTCCTCTTTCATGAGAGCTCTGCTTCTCTTTCACATGTCAGCTGGCCTCCTCGCTCCTCCCGCAGCCTTTCATCGAGAAAGAACCGGCTCTCAGCAGGCCTCCAGTCTGCTCCCTACTAACGAAGAAGAGGAGGAGGAGGAGGAGGCCAGGGCAGCTGAAAGAGCTCTTTAGATTCCCACTCAAAAGAATACTGATTCATTGGAGCAAAACAAAGCCTCCTCTAGCCTGGTTTCACTTCTCTAAAGCTCAACACAGATTCCACGCCACCTCCGAGGACCCCAAGCTCCCCCACTGGTCCTGGGGCCTTCGCCTTCGTCCCTGAATGGGAGCCGATTAGCATGAGAAAAAACCCGATCTTCACATGAAGAAAAGGAAACGGGATGCTCCCTTTGGTTGGAGGGCAGGAACAACATTTAAAGAACTTCCTTCGGGAATCCCGAGGTTCATGTTGGAGAGAAAAAGAGCCCCCCCGGAAAAAAGAAACGCCACAAGAGTCCCACGTCCCTGAAGATCCTGATCTAGGATGCTCTCAAAACATAACATCTGATTTCTGAAGTTAGCTTCATCATTCCTGATCTCTTCTTCTCCAGCTAGAAACTTGAGTTTCCGAGAGGAAACCATATCAGTATTAATCAGTTTACAATTGGCTGTCAATTAATGATTCATTAAATTAAAATTTGTTTCAAAAGACTAACCAATAATGTCCGTTTAGACTTTCTTTTGGTGTTGCAGTTTGGCCGCCATCCAGCAGAGGGCGCCACTGGTCATTCTGAAGCACAGACTTTAACACAGAAACAAAGATGGCGGCGGTGTCATACCAGAACGGGAAAGTGAAACGGTCCAAACAAACCCCAGTGAGAGCTGAAAAATGGACTTTAAGCGGTTCTGTTCTGTAATATAAACACCGTAACTCTTTAAGTTTCACGTTAATATCGCTTATTCAGCTGTGCTGCGTCAAAAAATTACTGATATAGAACGAATACGAGGAAGTGGAGAAAAAACAACCATGATGCTAATTAGCAAGGTCTGTAATGAGTTAATGCACTTAATAGAGAGAAGAGCAACCAAACAGTAGCCTACATCTGCATGAATATCTCTCTAATCGTGACGTATTAAGAGTTTAGCATATTTTATTCTTTTTCTCTTCTATTTTTCCAGGTAGCAACCTATTAGGTTCCTGTTTGTTATATTTTATAGGCATGTCTAATTATAAAAATGTGAGTAAACAGCAATTTTCATTTTTTTTCAGTTAGTATTTAATACAGTGGATACAAAGTAATGTTAAAATTTAATAATGTTTTGAAAAATTGAACATATTATGAAAAATGTAGCTTTATGTGATGGAAAGACAGTCGAATTTCAAGAAAATGACCGCTTATCAACTAATCGTTAAAATGAATTGATTAATTAATTAACTGTACTTACATCCTTATTGAGAAACCTTTATCTGATAAAAAAAAAAAAAAAAACACTACACAATCTGAGTCCAGAAGGTCAATTAAAAAACATTTACCTCCTGATTGTTCATACGGTTCTGCAGGCCGATGAAGATCCGACTTTAAGCTCTGCAACAGATCTTAACAACTTTGGCTAGTACTAGTTAATGTTTTTTTTAAATATGGATAATAAAAGAGGCAAGTGTTTGACCAATTTTGGGGATTTTTTAAAATAAACCTTTAAAAACTACTTTTCAAAAATAGAAATGTTACATTTGCGGTTCTAAACGAGCTTTATTTTCTGTCCTGTGAGGAAAATGGCTCTTCAGGAAGTAAAGGTTTTATATTCCTGATCTAAACCAACATTTTCCAAGAGTTGCTCAGTGAGTCAACATGCATGGTAAATATTTCCATCTTCTAATTACTGGAGAGCAGAAAAAAAACTCACCGGGAGGAGCTTTAAAACTGAACGCAGTCCCCTATCCCCACTTTCCATTCCTACTCATTTTTAATCATTACTTTTTCCTTCATGTCCATTTTATCGCCATTCTTTCACTTCTTGTCCCTGATTTTTTCCTTCCTTTCACCGCTCAATTTCTGTTCTGTCTTTTCTGACTGTTTTTTTCTCTTTAAATCATGATAAACATCTTCAAACTTGAGCCAAATCAGTAATCAGAGACATATCTGAACACATGACGAACAAAAGAATCAACGATTAAAGCAGAAAAACGCATAAATTCCTCTAAAATGAGGCTCTTCTTCCCTGTAATCAGAGATATTTCATTAAAAATGTCCCGATGATGAACTGAGTGATAATCCGGAATGAAACCTGAATCCAGAGCCGATGGAAAAGCTGCAGACTTACGTGTTAAACTCAGAGGAGAAGCCCGTCGAGCTGCGGAGTCGTAGCTTTATGTCTCCGTTTCAGCCGGAGCTCCTCAACAACCCCTCACACACGCGCGCGCGCACATACACTTCGTGCACGTGCACGCCGCTGAATACCGGCCTCGCGGTGACGTCACAGGCCATAATCCTGCTTCAGAAAACTGCAGCGCACATTTAATCTATGTTTGAGGGGAACGCCCGCTTGATACACACCGAACTGAACCGGATCTAAGTTCACTAATGATCCGGAACCGGCTCTGGGATCCGGTTGCTCACCACGGAGACACCGGCAGCAGTCTGTGATCAGCCATCCTGATGAGGAAGTACCACTTCCATTGATTATTTCACTTATAAGATGGGAAAAATTTTATTTAAAGGAATTGTTTACTTAAAACAAACCAGTAGATCTTGTTGAAAAGTTACATCTAAGTTAGTTTTGTCGTTTTTTAAGTGCATTAAGATATTACCACTATAGACCAAAAACACTTGGTAAGATTTTGTATTTTTGCAGCGTGTGAAGCACGGAGGTGGAAGTGTCATGAAATGTCACCGAAGTTGTTTGAGATTATCTACCTGGAATCTGGAAAACACTTTTTATTTCATTGATATATTTGTTAAATTAGTGAAAACGTGGTCAGTTTTTACTGCAGGAACTGGTTTCCTGAAGCTGAGAGTGATCTAAGTGAGTCATTTGTGTAGTTTTGTTGTTTCTCAGATGTTTTCTGTTGCGTCTGAAGGATCTTGTCCTGTTTTCCAGAGCGTCTGTCTCGACCCGCCCGGATCCCGATGGCTCAGTCATGCGTTCGGCTCTTTGTTCCCGTATGCAGCTGGGAGCAAAACGCAGCAGGAGGCAGCCGGGTCATTCAGCTCCGGAAGAAAACCTGTCATTACTCATGTCTCCTCCTCCAAATGAATTCCTGAAACATTCCCTTTAAAATCCCAAACAGGTTTGGACCCATCGTCCACTCTGCAGAGCCCGGGATGTTTCTCCCAGTTTCATCTGAGCCGACTTCACAGCAAAACATAAAATCTAACCAATTTGTTGTTTTGTTTTTGGTCTAGTTTCCACTGCAAATATCTTTCTATGCTGTTTGTTGCTGAAAAGTTACAGGAAAGTTAGTTTTGTCTGATTTGCACAGAAGAGGATTAAGGCGACTAAAACAATTACTGATTTTAATGTCAAAGTTCATTTGAGATTAAAATTGTTTTTATTTTTCTCAGAATTGAGTGTTTCAGCATTTAGAGCTTTTCCTCAAAATTTTTATTTTAATCTCAGAAATTTGACTTTTGTCTCAGTTCTATTTTTTCCATCAAAAGTTTGACTTGCTTCAAAATTCAGATTTTTTCCTCAGAATTCTGATTTTAAGTAGAATTTTAATCTCAGAATTTTTATAATTTCTTCTCAGAATTTTGACTTTAATCTCACAATTTGACTAATCTCAGAATTGCGTACTTTTACATTTTTGTTTCTTAATCTCAGACACTTTTCATTGAAGCTGAAATAGGGGAACATTCATCAGATTTGCTTCATGAAAACCAAATAATTTTAATGCCGACATGCTTTATTGCAGGTCACTCAGAAATGATGGAACCAAACAAACCTTACATGAATATCTTACAGTGATAAGATTCTCCTGCCTGATGAAGAAGCTCGATATGATCATTCGGGCTGCTTTGGCAGAATCTGGATTCGGCTTCTTTTTAACAAACTAAGGGCTTTGCGAGTATTTACAGTCCACAGACATCAAAACGAAAGCTCTCCGCTGTAACAGACAAGTAAAACATTAAAAACTGATTACAGGCAACGTGAGTTTATCTCTACAATCTGATCATAAATATTTTAATTCATCGCTGTCTACATTAAATATCCAAACATTTATTTGTTTGCAGTGAACATCCAAAAGGTCCCTAGAAGCTTAACAGAAGACACGCTTTGCTTTATTGGATATGAAAGCTGCAGAAACATGAATGCTGCCGCTGTTGGGCGCCAGCAGCTGCGTTGCTCTCTCTGTGCGTCCTTGTGGCTCGAAAATAAAAACTAGTTTGAGTTTGTTTTAGTGTCCACAAGCCTTTTGTGTCGCTCAGTTCGGCCGCGGGACTGAGCTTTCTTCAGGCAACCGGATTCATCAAGACGCCTCGTCTCTCATCAGTTAAAGCACAAAAAGAAGAAGAAGAAGAAGAAGAAGAATCCATCTGGCTCCGACAGCAGAGAGGTTCTGTTCAGTTTACGTTCCGACAGACGGAGCTCTGTGGAGAACGAGAACAAAAAAAAAAACAAACAAAACCCAACAGAGCGGGGAGGAGAAAGATGTCCGGGTCACACCGCCGTCTCCTGGTCCTCTCTCTGGATCATCTGGTAATGTTGGCAGTTCTCCAGGTAGTTGGCCAGTTCCTGGTCGTCGGCCTTGGCGGCCCGATGTTTGGGAGTGTCGCCCTGAGAGACGAGAGCAACCGGTGGCTTTAGTTTAGTTTATTTAAGGATTCCTATTAGTTTCTACTGTAATATTCTTCTACAGCACAAACATTACAATAAAAATCACACTATTACATGTGTGTAAGGAAAATTTAATTATGAAAATAAACTGGTAGTAGAATTATGAGAAAAGTGAAATAATACAAGAATAAAGTATCATCTTGCGAATGGAGTCATAGTATTAAGAGAATACAGTCAGTATTATAAGAATGAAGTCATAAAATGAGAATAAAGTTGAAATAATATGAGAATAAAGCTATAATGAGTTATATTATTACAAGAACAAAGTTGTACAAGAATAAAGTTAAAAGTTGGGTTAATATTAATAAGAATATTATTAGAATAAAGTCTTAATATGACTATATTCTTATAATGCTATGACTTTACATATACTTATTATTTTGACATATTCAAAACTTTATGCTTGTAGTGTGACTACTCTCGATTAAAGGTAAGTTAAGAGAGAAACTTTAAAGCGTGCATTCATCTGATTTTTTTCCAAGTGCAGTAACCGTAACCTCACATCCAGGAGCTGGGAACTGTTCTGAACTCGAAAGTTAAAGATAACGTGACAAAATCTGATGTCTTCAGATTTTCAAAACGTAGCTTGAGGCCAAACGGACGGACGGACAGATGGATGGATGGACGGATGTTGTGAGAAATGGAGGAGGAGAAGCCTCTCAGCCCGTCTAAACTCCTGCGGTGAATTCCCGCTCAGCACCAACTCTGGACTCTAAATAACACATAAACTCTTTATTTGTGTAGCGGAGGAGAGAAAGCTCAGATTATGGGCTGTTTCCTGTTTCCACTGGCTTCACCATGGCAACGGTGAGCCAAGGCTTTTGTGTGTTGAGGATGAAGGCCGGGGAATCCTGCGGAGCTTCGTTTCTCACTGACACACAACATTAATCACTTTATAGAAGTGGGTCAAATACTACTGGAGCTCCATTTAAAGTGCGGAGGGACGGATCGGGCTGGTGGCCGCCGTCCTACCAGCAAAAAAAGAAAAAAAGAAAATGGCTTCATACAGCAGGAAGCGGTTGCTGACCAGAAACTAAATCTTTACTAATAATCTGCTGACTGTGAGTTTGAAAAGAACCAAAACATTTCCAGAAAAGCTCACTTAATGATCAGACGCAGATAAAAAAAAAAATCAGGGCTAATTCACATGCAGCCAGATATCTGGGAATAGGAATATATTTTTATTGGTTTTGACTTTTCATCTACACAAAAACTCTGTTTTATATCACTAAAATTATTATTTATAAAAACTCTGACATGGAGATTTGAGAAAACAAAGATTTAAGGTTCAGCACTTTACAGTTTGCAACAAATAATGCACCAACATATCCACAATATGATTTTTATGATTTACTTTATGTTCTAATATGCAGTTTAAAAGTAGTCCAACCTAGTTATTGGTCCAAACAAATGAACCTCCTGGCGCCATGTTTAATTACAAACAGGAAGTCATGATCGATTTGATGCAATCTGATTGGCTAGCAGGTTTTAGCTTAGTTTGGTAAGTAGCAATTGGTGAATACATAAAAAAAAACACAAAACAAAATGAAAACAGGGTGACAGAAAACAACACAGAGAAAAATCTACCAAAGAGAAAATCTATAGGGAAGATGAACAAATTTCAAGAACCGCAAAACTCTTCAGACATATATCAGAACAACAAACAAAAGATTTGCATGACAACTACAAAAAGATGCTAAGAAACAACAAATTGATGAAAATGTACAAAAGTCTAAAAAGTCCCTCAGTTTGTCTGCAAAGTGAGAAACTGAAAACTTTTTCTAAAGCAGAATAAATGAATTTACGTTTTGAAGAAAGAGTAGTGTGGTAAATCTGACTGTGTGCCCCAGGTGAGTTTACCTGCAGGTCCGTCTTCATGAGCGACGCCCCCGCCTCCACCAGGAAGTGACAGATGCTCCTCTGGCAGAGAGCCGCGGCTTTATGGAGCGCCGTCTCTCCTCTGGAACAAAACCGGAAAAACGGATTCACTTCCTGGAACGTTTGGGCTTCGTTTGGACAGAACAAATATGAAACTTAAGAACAAAGTTTACTCACGTCTCCATCTCTGCGAGGTCCAGGTGGGAGGCGGGAACTGATGGGAGGAGAAAACAAACTCAGAAACTGAAGCTACAAACTCTTTAAATATAACGATGAGTGTTTGATGAAACGGAGGAGAAGCGATCGGTTGAAAGTGATAAAGACAAAACGAGCTAAAGAATTACGTTTTTATCGCTTCATTCAGGCTGAGGTGAAAAACCTGCAGATATTTTATTGCTTCATTTTTATCTGATTACAACTACAAAGGCCTCATAAAGTTAGAGGGAAGATGAAAAAAAGGGGAAATTTTAAATTTCAACTACCACCCTGGGCAACTGCCCATACAGCAGATTTAAAGCCCAAACTGCCACTCAAGATTTTCTAAAATAGGAGCACTGTGAAGCAAAAACAGCAGACATGTTCTGCTTTTGTTGCCATGGTGATCTCCCAGGTCTAATCCCAACCATGACCGCTAGTTTTCTGATTCAACAGCAGCTTTTGGAGTGTCTCACCGTTTTCGATGAGGTACTTGACGATGTCTTTGCTGCCGGTCTGGACGGCGTGATGCAGCAGCGTGCAGCCGTCTGCGTCCTGCAGGGCCAGCTCCGCCCCCTGCTGGTGGAGCTCCGTCAGCTGCAGGAGGAAACAGACACATTTAGAGAGAAATCTCCATCATATATATAAAAAAGCTGCTGAAGTTATGCAATTAAAACAAACTTCAGGTTAGAGTTTGGAGGAAGAAAAAATATTAACCTGGTTCACAGAGAAAAATATTCATTTGAGGTCCAACTAATCTAAAAAAAACCTGGGAATTTCACTGAGCTTAAACTCAGGAGGTTTAACTAAACTAACTTGTAATAAGGTTAAGGTTACCCTGCTCAGGTTCTCATTCTTCACGCAGCTGATCAGCTCCGCATCTAAAAACAGAAACAGATGAAGGCTTGAAAACCAAAGGAACAGCGTCATCTAGTGGTCACATCTAGAACATACAGTATTTCTTTTTTAAATTGCGTTTGCTTTGGTTTTGCATCATTAATAAAGGCTATAAAAAGGGGGCGGCCCATGGACTGATTTTGTGAATCAAATAAATTAGGACAAAACTACGACTTTTAAACTAAAATCTACTTACAAAAATGTTACATGGGTTTTTTCCAGTTTTCTTCTATTGTCATGGTAACATCAAAGTGTTGCACCTAAATCTGTTTTTAATTGCTTTATTAAACCTTAACTAAACATCACATTAAGGTCCTGGGTTCGATTCCCGGCCCGGGGTCTTTCTGCATGGAGTTTGCATGTTCTCCCTGTGCATGGTGGGTTCTCTCCAGGTTCTCCGGCTTCCTCCCACAGTCCAAAAACATGACTGTCAGGTTAATTGGTCTCTAAATTCTCCCTAGGTGTGTGTGTGTGTGTGAATGGTTGTGTGTCCTGTATGTCTCTGTGTTGCCCTGCGACAGACTGGCAACCTGTCCAGGGTGACCCCGCCTCTCGCCCGGAACGTAGCTGGAGAGGAACCAGCAACCCTCCCGACCCCATTAGGGACAAGGGTGAAAAGAAAATGGATGTGTATATAAAGTGTAAATACATATATAATGTATTTATTTATTTTTATGTTTTTATTTTTAAATTTTTTTTTTTCCAATTTTTATCAACCCCAAAATAAGTAGCCTGGATGCATTTCAATTAATAAGAAAAAACATTTAATTTTTGGATCTGCAATCCCTTTTCTCCAACAACAAAAAATCTTATGTTTAATTGTTTAATTTAAAAAAAGTACATGCTTTGTTTATTGTCGGGTATGTTAAAACCCATCATTTTGGTGACTTTAGTTTTTAAAAATTATATTTATTTGACCCACAGTGCTTTTGAGCTAAAGATTCTGGTCCTGGTGACAAAACGTTTGAACATCTGTAGTCTAAAGTAATTTAAGCATTAATTTAAGACCATAACTGCTGCAGGATGTGTCACTATGGTAACTGCAGGCATGTCTTTATTAATGCAAACCATTCATCTATTTTCAATTAACTGATGACAGTTTATTAGATTAATTGAGTTCCAATCGATTAACTAATCCACTTATATCTTCTTTTAGTGTTGTAGTTTGGCCGCCATCCTGCAGAGGGCGCCGCTGGTCATCTAGAAGCAGAGCCAGAAACAAAGATGGCGGAGCCAAACCATAACAATAAAGACAAACCGAGTCCGTTGTGAGATGGAAAACGCACTTTATGCGGTTCCGTTTTGAAATATAAACATTCTAAGTAACATTTCACCTCATTAATGGTTATTCAGCCGAGCTGCACGACGAAGCAGCAGATTATTCAAAATGTAGCCCTTTATGTTATGGAAAGACGATCAGCCCTCTTGATACAAGAGAAAATTCTGGGTTGTAAATTAATCCTTTGTCGATCGATAACATCAATCAACCTTAGATTAACTCACTAATCTCCACAGGTCAGATTTACCTTTTTCAGGGTCCTGTGAGGTAGCAGTGGAGGTTCTGTGAGGAGACAGATGACAGAATCAGAACCAACCCGGATGAGAGTGAGAAGATATTCAAGGTTGACCTTTGACCTCAATTAAAACACCAACCAGTACTCCACCCAAACACCACAAAA
Source organism: Gambusia affinis (assembly GCF_019740435.1). Classification (NCBI taxonomy): domain Eukaryota; kingdom Metazoa; phylum Chordata; class Actinopteri; order Cyprinodontiformes; family Poeciliidae; genus Gambusia; species Gambusia affinis. The sequence continues at coordinate 4,647,409 of NC_057875.1, forward strand.
CTCTCACTACTCAGGAAATCTGTGCACAACACAGACCTTCCCTGTTCCCACACCACAACATGTTAAAGCCAAAACACACAGAGAGAGAAGATTATCTACTGCTTTGGTCTGAACTTTCCCAGCATGCATTTGTTTCATTAATTTAAATAATCTCTAGTGTTTTTATAAAGCTAAGACCCCTTTTCCCCCCTGCAAATATCTACTACAGCCTGTTCTGCTTCTGTCCAGTAGGTGGCAGTACTCAATGTTTTGAACCTGTTTGAATTTAATTTTATTTCCAGTGTCAAAGGTTCTGGACTTTAGATCCAGTTTTGTTTTTCCTGCAACTTTTTGTTGAAGAATAAAAATTGAGCAGCAGTTAGAGCTTGTCCAATCATAAACACTTTTCATTTCTAATTTAAAATAAGAAAATAAAAAACAATGATTTCTAATAATAATTAAAAAAAAATCTAAATAGTAATATTAAAATAAAAATGTAAGAAATAATTTTATTTCAGAAATAAGTTTAAAAAAGCATGCCCCCAATTTAAAAATGACTTGAATAAGATATAAAAATAAAAAAATAAATGTATTAGAAAAGTAAACATCAGATTTTTAAACAGTATTTTTTCCTAAAGTTTATAAATGAATTAAATTAATAAGAAATAAATTATAATAAAAAAATTTAAGTGTTTTAAAAAGCATTTTCCCCAAATAAAATGTATAAATCAGTTGAATATAAATATAAATAAAATAAAATAATGCATTTGGTTTCTAAAATAAATAAATACATTTTGTTTCAATTAATTAATTAAAACATATAATATTTAAAAAAACATATAAATAAGTGTAAAAATGAAATAAACATTTAAAAAAGTATTTGATTTCTCAGGAGCACAATTTAAGACTCTGCTTAAATCTATCCTGCTCTGCTGTTTTCTGGAGAGTTTCTCTTGAACCGTTTTTTCTGCAGGGCGTCTAAAGCAGAAACTGTGAGAAGTTAAAACAAGCCTCTCAGTCTGAATACATCAACAAACAAACATCATCAGAAATGAAGGCAAAGCTGCTTCGCCTCAGCTGCACATCATCTCCTCCTGCAGAGCTCAGCATGTTTCGCAGAAAGAAGTGGAGACAGAGGCATCAGCAGAAAGCAGAACCCAGATCAGAGGAGGAGCCAGGAGGAAACGAGAGGAAACAGGCGGAACCAGGAGAAGCCCGGCGGAAACAGGAGGATCCAGGAAGAGCCAGGAGGAACCAAGAGGAACTAGGAGGAAACAAGAGGAACCCGGAGGAAACAGGAGAAAACAAGAGGAACAAAGAGGAGCCAGGGGAAACAGGAGGAACCAGGATGAACCAAAAGGAAACAGAAGGAACCAGGTGGAGCCAGAAGGAACCAGAAGGAGCCAGGAGGAACCAGGAGGAACCAGGAAGAGCCAGGAGGAACCAAGAGGAACCAAGAGAAACCAAGAGGAACCCGGAGGAAACAAGAGAAAACAAGAGGAACCCGGAGGAAACAAGAGAAAACAAGAGGAACAAAGAGGAGCCAGGGGAAACAGGAGGAACCAGGAGGAACCAAGAGGAAACAGAAGGAACCAGGTGGAGCCAGGAGGAACCAGAAGGAGCCAGGAGGAACCAGGAGGAACCAGAAGGACCAAGGAAGAACCAGGAGGACAGAGACAGGTTGGTCCTACCTAACTTGTGGTCTGAAATCAGCTGCGGTCGTAACGGAGCGATCGACACTGATTATCTTTGCTCCTCTCCTTCACATCACAGACAGGAAACAGCAGACATGACAGCGGGAGGAAGTTAGCGGGACCTGCAGGCGGTTCTTCACTTCACACACGACACAGACAGAGTCACTCCAGCAGGGGGCGCTCTGGGCTCACTCTGCAGAGAGTCAGGGCTGGAGGAAGTTCTCAGAAACTGATCTGAGTCAGTTTGTTTTCCATTCGGATCAGTCAGGAGATGCATTCCAGAAATGGTCTGGATCAGAACCATCAGATTGTGTCTGATGGTCCATTTTCCTCTAAAGCAATATTCAGTTTCTCTTCTCATGATTTTGAAATATTTTCAAGCTAAACATGAGTTTATTTTTGGTCATCGTTTGAGCCGCAAACTAGGAAATACAAACGAGTGTTAAACATTAATATTTTGATTTTTTTAAAAACAATAAAAAATATATTTAGTTCTAGTTTTAGTCGAATGGTTCTGGACCATGTGGACTTCTCAGAGATCGGTCAGAGTTTTTCTCTGGACTTTGGTTCCTTTTCTCTCCGAGTTTCAGTCTAAAATCCGACTGTTGTGTGACTCGGACCAGACTCCCGAGAGAGAACGAGTCTCTAGTGTTGAGCAAGTTCCTGACTCGGAACAGAGCCAAGACTCGAGAACTACAAACAGAAGCCAGACTTGGATCAGAACCGTCACTCCATTTAAAGAGTCCCTTAGTCTGCAGACCAGAACCAACGATCCAGACTAGAATGATCCATGCCAGAACAATCTAAACCAGAACAAGCCGGACTAGATGAAACAATCTGGACTAGAACCAGATCCAGACCAAAATAAACAATCCAGAGTTGAATGAGCCAGAACAAAATAAACGATCCAGACTAGAACGAGCCAGACCAGAACCAACGATCCAGATCAGAATAAATGATCCAGATCAAAATAAATGATCCAGATCAAAATAAATGATCCAGATTAGAACCAGATCCAGACCAGAATAAATGATCCAGACCAGAAACAACGATCCATACCAGAATAAATGATGCAGATTAGAACCAGATCCAGACCAGAAGCAGCGATCCAGATCAGTTCAACAGATGACAGCGACCTCTAACTGCTTGGACAGGAAACTGTCACAGAAATGGAGCCTCTAACAGCTTCAGGTACCAGAACATTGGATGTGAAAACTTCCTCCATCCCAGCTGTCCAGAGAGGCGGTGTGTGTGTGTGTGTGTGTGTGTCTGTGTGCGTGTGTGTGTGTGTGTGTGTGCGCGTGTTTACCTTTGCAGAGTAGTTTTAGGTGAGGTCTGAGTCAAACCCTCTGACACCGAACTGTCACTGGAGATCCTCTTCCTCTGCCTGAAACACAGACACACACTCTTCACAGTGTGTCCTCCAGTTTGTCCTCGGGGATCGATCGATCATGACTGAGTGACCAACGCAGAGACAGATGAGCGTCTCCGTGGCAACAGCACTCCAAACAGCAGCTGGAGCTCATTTCTTTACTGACTTCGGCATTAAATGACCCCCCCTCCTATTATCTGAGACGATGAGCTGCTGCAGTACCGACTTCCTCCACTTAAAGGAGACCTACTATGATTTCTTGAACACATTAGGATAGATCTATGGCCTAAACCAGGGGTGCCCAAAGTCGGTCCTGGAGTACCGGCATCCTGTATGTTTTACTCCTCTCCCTGGTGGTAGCAACAGCCTCCTCAGCATGTCAATGTTCTTCTTAGGCCTCCTAATGAGCCATCAATGGGTCCAGGGCAGTTAAACCAGTGAGAGAACTAAAACATGCAGGGTGCTGGACCTCGAGGACTGACCACTGGCCTATACAAAGCATGTTCATTACATGATTTGCACAGAATCATTCTGAGATCATGATATGAATGATAATGTTTGGTCAGAACTGCTTTAGAACTGCTTATCACTTCAAATCCAAAATAAGCTGCTATTGACCACGCCCCCCCAACTCAATGTTTACAGTCACACATAAAAACGGCTGCAAACAGATGTGCAATTATACAACCTTACATCTCTGAAAAGCAAAAGTGGAGCCTCCTGCACAACCAATAAGAATGCAGCAAGTGGTTCCTGAATGGTAAGTCAGCAAAACACTTGTTTTTTTCAGCAGCCATAATAAAGTGGTCAAACCAGCCGACGAAACTGGCTGGAACTCTGCTTGGGTTGCTAGGTAACGGGCAGAACTGTGCTGGGGTTGCTAGGCAATGTCACACTGCCTGACGAATGTGACTTAACGGGAGACGACTCGTTTTCCAGGCACCAAAAAAACATTAACTTATTGCCAAAACACATCTGGGTGTTTTAGAAGCAGCAAAGACCCAAATGGGAGAACAGAAACATGCAAAACTTTGAATTCTGGATGATAAGTCCACTTTAAAGGAGTTATGTTTATAAGCTTAAGATATAAGTCTGTTTTTTCAGCTTTAATCTTGATAAATGTCAAATTAAAATGACATGTTCCTGGACATGTTCTTGGATTTCAGCAGATGAATCAGAAAGAAACTCACCTGGGAGAGGTGGGTGACGAGGGGGAGCAGGGGAAGGAGAACTGGTCCGGCATACTGGGGGAGGTTCCCACGGTCTCCTTCGCCACCAGCTCCGGGTCCAGAATGTAGAGCTCATCCTGAGAAATCTCCGTCACGTAGTTCAGGTGTTCCTGGGGGGAAAAAAATAAGAAAAACACCAAGTCTCACATCAACTCAATTTTAAATTTTAAATTGGAGAAAAGTATTTCTAATCAGTCTTGCTCACAGAGTGGACTAGATTCATCCAGAACCTCCACTGGCTTCTGGTTCCGACAGTCATGGACCAGAATTAAGTAAAAATATAGAGCTCACTCTTATTTAACTTCGTATCAGTTGCTAGTTTGTGATCCGTTGAACAAAGAAAACACTCAGGAAAACACTAAGGTCACTAAGGTCAGAAAGGTCATAAAGGTCTCCACGTTTTGTTTCCTGCAGAGCAGAAACCTCTGGTCCTACCTGAGCCCGGTCGATCCTGTAGAACCGATCTGCAGTCGTACCTGGAAACAGAAAAGCCGGTCAGAATCGGTCAGGATCTGAGGCAAGATGTTGAGTGTGAGGCTTACAGTCCAGGAAACACCAGTTGATGGAGAGTTTTTGTGACGACAGACTCTCTCCTTTCATCTCGTCTCCGTCCTGCAGGATCAGAAAAAGAACCAGGATGAAACCCGGTTCTTCCAGACTCCGTCCGGATCTGTTCCACCATCACCAGCAACACCTGAATAACAAGGTACGCACCTGCTCTACTTCCTGGTCCTGGTTGTCCTGGAGACGCTCGATGTGCAGCCGGCACATCTCCAGGTCGCTGTCGCCGGGGACGACGATGACTCCCAGTGGCGTCGCTGCACAAACGATCGTCAAATTTATCATCTCTGGGTCTCGATTGGGGTGCTCAAAGTGAGGCCCGGGGGCCATTTGTGGCCCTCCGAACGATTTAATCAAAATTTAAGACTTGAAGTTGGTTTGCCAGGCCGTCGATGCGGAGGCACATTTAGGGGTGCAATTTTCAACCTTTTTCCATAACAATACAGACAATTTAAGATCCTAAAATGAAAATTACAAGGTGCAACAAATCTTAAAGTATTCATTAAGGTTTTTGTTTCGAATTTAATTTATTGTAATAGTAAAAGGGACAAAAACATTCATTAAAATGCAGACTTGTTCCTAACCGTTTAATAATGTTAATTGTTGTTTTTGCTGAAAAGACACAAAAAATATCTAGAAAAATAGAATAGAATTCAACTTTATTGTCATTGCACTGTCACAAGTACAAGCAACGAAATGTAGATAAACAATGTAAAAAGTTTCAAAAATAAATTGCTGGGTTTTGTTTTGTTTTTTTTTAATCTGGCAAATCTGAAAGACCCTTTTTATGTTTTAAAGATTATTTGTTGACAAAATATTCTTATTATTTGCTTATTTAATTAGATATTGTGTGTGTAGAATATTGTTGAACAGGTACAAATAAAATGATTTTGCAATTTTAAACGTGACATTTTTCAGCCCTCATGCCAAAACGTTTGGATGCTAATAATTTAAATTCTTTAAAATGCAGGTTGTGTGTCCAGTTGGGACCAAACTGAATTTATTCTGTCCTGGTTCAGTTTGGCGTCATTTCAGGGATTTTTTCTGGAAATAAGAACCGAATCCAGAGCCAGTCGTCTAGAGATAAAATCAGTGGTTAAATCACAGAACAGTCTGGATTAAAATCTCTTTTCTTCAAAAACATCAAGTGAATTTAACAATGAATGAAGGGCTGGATATCAGGGCTGTAACTAACGCTTTCTTCAGCAACCGATTATCAATTATTCTGACAACTAATTGATTTTATTGATTATTCTGACGATTAAACATATAATAATTGGCATAGTCATTTTTCAATTTAACCACTAAAATGTTTTACACATTATAATAAATACAGTAAAAGATGCAAATAAAAAATAAAAAAATCTTTTTTTAAAATAGAAAAAATAAATACACATTTCATTACTTGAATCTGCAGCTAAAAAATACTTGAAAATGTGAAAAGTTCAGTTCTTCCTGCTGGACTTAATACTGATACGGTGTTGGACGAATCTGATTATTATCTTTCAGATTGACTAGATAATAATTGTAAAGCAAAAGTTGCTCTATAGAAGTTTTTTTCTTGTTTTAATTGAAAAAATATATATATCTTAAATGCAAAATATATGTAGTTTTTCTACAGTTTTAGCTGAATTACTACCCTGAGTGTGTTTTTCTTTCAGCAAATAACCTTTTAGGAGTCTGTATACTCTAGTTAACGATTAATTGATCACTAAATTAGTCAGACGATTACTTCAATAATCGATTAATCACAACTAAGCGGATTAATGGTTTCAGCCCAGCTGGATTTCAGTTTTAAAGTGTGAGGAGAGTGCAGCACTCACAGGCCTCCTTCAGCTGGTCCTTGTCATAATGCAGAGCCTCATACGCCGCCATGCTGATCCGGTTCACCCTGATCTGCAGCTTCTCAGGAACCGGCTGCTGGCTGCGCACAAACACACACACACTGACATTTACACACTAACCTAAAGAGGACACACACACACACACACAACGTTTCAAGAACACAACATGGACCGAGACAAGCAAGAGCTACGCCTCCGACTCTCACGTTTAAGAAAAAAAAACCTGCTAATGTCCAACAGTACACTGCAAAAACACAAAATCTTTCCAAGTAATTTTGGTCTAATTTCTAGTGCAAATATATTTTTAAGTTAAACTAATTTAAAAGTAACTTTTCAGCAAGATATAGAGACTTGTCTTAAGTAAAAATAATTCCTTAATATTGATTAAAAAGTACTGGCTCCGCTGGCAGATAAATTAACTTGTAACATGGGAAAATTTATTTTATAATTGAAATAACCTGCCAGTGGTACTAGTATTTCTTCATAATATTAAGGAATTCTTTCCTTAAAACAAGCTCCTACATCTTGCTAAAAACGTTATTTTTAAGTTAGTTTGTCTCATTTCAAGTCTACTAAGATTTTTGCATTAGCAATTAGATGAAAAATACTTGGTAATATTTTGCGTTTTTGCAGTGTACTCACTAATTTTTAACTTTAAAAGGATCCACAATTAGTTGTAACAATAGACTTTGTATATTTTAGTTGTAAAAACAATACTGTAGGTACTTTAGTTTTTATAAATCTTAATACAATATCGTCACAAAAGTGTTGCTCACGCTGCAGTGGATTATGGGTAAATGACTCCACAGGTCCGACTGGGCTAGCTCCGTCCAGCCCAAACAGCGATGACTAAGATTAGTAAGCCTTTTTAATTTGAACCGGAGCTCGTTGAAATCGATCGGATTGCATCCTTCCTGTGTTTACTCTGTAGAGTCCGGTACAGAACGGACCAAACCGCATCAGGAACCCAACAGGTGAAAAAGTGGCCACCTCCAGGGGTGAAGAATATAACAAAAGACAAATTTTTTGAAGTAATTATAGTTTTTGTGCATCACAAATAGCAATTATTTTCAGTTAATAGAAAAATTACGACACATTCAGGCCAACATGTTCAACTAATCTTGGATCCCTTTAAATCTTTTGGGGCTTTGGAAATGGGTTAAGAACACAGCCCTGAGGCACGCCATCAATAACAAATCATCTCCTCCTGAGTTTAGCACCGTTCAGTCCCGACTCTTACTCGTTCAGATGCGGCATGGAGATCCTTCTCTTGGCCTTCTGGACCATGTTGGCCTGGTTGCGCAGGTTGATGCGGATGATGGACGGCGCCAGCTTGCAAGGCTCGCCGTCCACCTGCATGGGGATGGACTTGAAGGTGGTGAGGGTCACCTCTTTACACTGGTGAAGACGCTCGCCGTGGCCGCCCACCTGCAGCGTTGCCTTCACACAAAGCACACGGAAAAATGAGCGCAGTCAAAGTGATGACATTTAAAGGGGCAGTATCATGCATATGCGCCAGTTTAACTACGTTACCTTCAGTTGTTATAAGAATGCTGTATATATCAAATATGACTTAAAAGAAATTTGATTTTGCAATTTAAGGCTTTGAAATTGGGCCTCTGTCTCTTTAAAAGCTCCTGCTCTTTCTGAAACTCCGCCTTCAGGAAGTCATAAAAACATGGCTCCTTTATTAACCCTTTAACAACATTTTATCATCGTTCCACTGAGAAGTAGCTCCTATAATGAGTTCAGCATATGTACAGTTCCATCAGCTGTTTGCTAATTGCTGCTGGCTAGTCTGAAGGAGCCGAGTTGCAGGGAAGGCTGCTGGAAATATTGACCACTGTAACTTGGCAGTAAATGGTTAAAAACTAATGGTTTGATTAATAAAATCATATTTAAGCACACAACAGTTATCTTGAAGGTTCTATTTATGCATAAGTCTGGAGCATAGACGGCCACATAAAAGCTGCGGCGGGCCGGATTTGGCCCCCAGGCCTTATGTTTGGCACACCTGCTCTAACTGATAGCAGGTTGTTCTTCTGACTATCATCACAAAATGACGGACCTGTGGAGTCAAAGCTGCTGCTTTATGTTTTGATCTAAATTAAGGGGATTTTATTGTTCTTTTTTGCCAAATCAAATACCAGAAGCATTTATACCCAAGTCAAAAAATGAGCAGCCAATTCCATGTGATCGCAGTGATTGAACTTTGACCTCACCAGAGAAGTCATGGTGAACCCGATGACCTCTATGCAGCCGTCGTCGTGACGCTGAGGTTCAAAGTCTTGACTCTCACTGGGGTTTCCCCACGGCGTGGTGCCGGCACAGTACCTGCAGAAAAAAACAAGAACGATCCGAGGAGTTTAAATGATTCGCTGAAGACACAGAGACAATGCTTTAATGCACTGTAAAAAATATTCCTCTACTGTTCTACAACCTGGGAATGTTGAGGAAGAGGAGGCACTGCAGCTTCATCTCCTGGACTTTGGCCGTCAGATCCGTGCCGTCACACTTTGAGAAAATACAGACGGGGTTAAAGGTGAGACGACCGTAATTAAAACTGATTAAAACAGAATAATATGTGTACCGAGTGCAGATACATAAAATCACAGCTCAGCTGAAGTGAATCAGGAAAATAAATATTTCAATAAAAGAGGGAAAATGACTGAAAAACAATAAATATTGAGCAAAATTTATTATTTATTATTTCTAAATAATCAAATTTCAGGACAAAATCTTCCCTTGCTGCCAGTAGTGGTGTGTAGACTCCTACTAATCTGCTAATAGCAAAGCTAATTTTTTGTTTAGCTAACTTTGAAACTGTTTAGCTTCCCCTAAATAAATGTTTCCAGGGCGATAATTTACTTGGCTGTTTTGTGAACTTTCAGTTGGATAAAGTTTGACGTCTGTGTTGTTCCTCAAGTAATGAGTGGTTTATAAGCATGCTCTTATTTTGAAATGTGTCAACATTGTTTACGCAGCAAACAATGTGGCTGCATCATTATTGTTTGCTGCAGCAGTTCCATTTCTACAACAGTGCATTAGGGCAACGTAAATAAATACATTTCTGCCAAAACACTCAAATTTTGAGAGTTCAAGTTTTTAGTTACAAAAGTCGAACATTTGATAGAAAAAAAAAAAAAATTGAGATTAATCTCAGAAATTTTCTAGAAAAATTTGGTAATTTGTGAGTTTAGAAAACCAAAAGCTTTGGACTTTTGAAACTCTGAATTTTTTGTGTTTTTTTTTCTGGAAAAATTTCTGAGTTTTCTTGTGGAAATTTTTTCTTTTCCTTGTGGTCTCGCTCAATTCCCCTCCCCCAAATAACTTCATTTAAACCTTTATTTGTACATACTGGAGGAAAATAAAACACGGACAGCAGAGAACAAGATATACACATAAACACAATAAAAGATGTAAATTATAATGTCAAAATTAAATTTGTGCTTGATGGTTGTAGTCTTTCAAGTTCAGGTATTATATAATTTGGAACTGAAGTTAGCGCTTTAGCATTAGCGGAAAAAATGTTTACAATTATTCTTTAGGGTTATCACAACTTTCTAGTTAGCATAACCCACCACTAACATTATGCCTGATTATTTATATTTTTGTGTTAAATATCTGCTACATCACAGCTGTGATAAACTAGAATATAGTATTGTTGATTTTAAAGAGAAATACTCGTTACGTTCAGACTAAATACACCCTGTGGCAGCAGTGGTTGTGTCAGAGAAAACATGAAGCTGTTTAGCTTCTATGTTTTCTGTGGCCTGGGTGGAATAATGCATCTCAGAGGCTATAAAAGGGACAGAAGAGAGGCAGTAACAAAGCCTGCTGATTTTATTGAAATGGATGAAACTTTGTTCTATCACGTTGGTTACAAAAAGCTCTGCAGTGTCACTTAAATGTGTTTTATTCTCTCTGAATGCAGGTTTGTTCAGATGGAAATTGAACCAAAATCTGCGTCTGCAGCAGTGTGTCAGACCTCAATCTGACCCGGTGATGGAAAATGATGCACAGAGCGAAATACTGGTCCTCTGAGCTTCAGAAATGAAAACCAATGGCTGTTTTTAAATGCTGCTCAGTTCTGAGAAAACGGCGTAAAGGAGAACCTGGCCGCTGCCTGCACTCACCACCACTCTGATGTGTTTGGCGAGGTCTTTGGAGCTGCCGCTCAGGAAGTCCGAAAAGGCCGTCTAAAAAAACCAAACACATACGAATGGATGTAAGACGTTTCGGAGCGGATGGACTGAAGGACCAGGATGAGAGCCGGACTCACCCCAGCGTAGAACATCTTATTCCTGAAGCGGCTGTTGAACTTCTCCGGATTGGCCTCTGAAAACACAAAACAGGAGAAAATGTGATTCTTGTTAGGATTATTGTATATTTAGTATTTGATTAAAAACCAGCCAGCAATTAAAAAATATAATGCCAACAACTCGACCTTTAGCTCAAACTGAAGTTATGTGTTTCACCAAACACAGCAACTGACTGACGACTACAGTTGCCATGTTTAAATCCTGATATACGCATCAGGATTTTACACCAAAAAACACTCAGACATTCCCAACACAAACAACAGAACATTCAGTCCGTAACAGTATTACGTTTTTAGGCTTGATGTTTATTTTGTGATTATTAATAAGCGGTGGTTGATTAGTTAATTTAAACTGCTCTGCTGATGATCTGTCAGGGATTTGGTGGTTAGGTTCCCATTTTTTTGGCTTTTAACTGAACCTAATCTCACCAAATTCCACAGCACATCTACATGATAAAGTTGTCAAAGTCAAGCTAGCTTAGCTCACATTCTTCTCTCTCCCTTGTTATTTTTTTTTATTAAAAATTTTCTCGACCTTGTTATCTAGTTGTGATTGTTGACAATAGTGTTGACAATTAATAGCAAAGCACTTTTCAGCTCCCTTTTTCTTTTATATTTCACACGTACATTTGATGTAGCGTTTTATGTTGACAACCTGGCAGCTAAAACGAAGCGCTAGCCTGCAAAAAGGTGACACCAGTAGATTGTTCAACAATAATTAAGTAAATTTTTGGAAAATTGTCTCTTCCTTTTGAGTTCTACACGTAAAAATTAACCAAACTATGAAAAAACTTAAACTGCTAACTCATAAAAACTAAAACAAAGCAATATTTAACTAATAATAACTCATTGAAAATTAGAAAACAGACTCAAAGACGCAACAAAATAAGATATAATGAAAAAACCCAAACTACTATGACTCTGGGCCGGACTGACCTCTGGATTCATGGAAGCCCAGTGTGACGTGAGCGTCGAAGCCCAGACTGAAGTAGTTGTTGAAGACATCGATTGGGAGCTGAAAAATAAACGTAAACAAACCGTGACGCAGCTGGGGGAACAATCGGTTTCATCTACGCCAAACCAGAGCTGACCTTGTCGGTCTGCTGCTCATCTCGCTCCTCGGGTCGAGCCTCGGTGTTCGGTTCCACGTTGAGGTTCCATCGATCCAGCTGGACGACGTTCCCGTCCTCCACGTGCGACAGGATCTTTGTGATGGGTTCGTCGGTGTAACCCTGAGACCGGAGCACAAAGCACAGCAGGATGATGGGAAAACATCTTCATTTATGCTCAGGGTCTTAACCTAAAGTTTATATTTCTAAACAGGGCTGAAACGATTAATCGTGATTAATTAATCTACCATTTTAGAAATTGATTAATTGTTAACTTGAGTATACAAAGTAAAAAAAAAAAGTTATTTATTGAGAGATACTGAGAGGAGCAATGAAGTCAAAACTGTAGAAAAAATACATACATTTTGCATTTAAGATTAAAAACCGGTTTTGTCTGTACATATGTTCAGACAAATTGCAATTTTAGCTTCACCTGGTTCAAATTTTGTAAATTTTGTCTATTCAATTATTAATCCAACAATAATCAGGACTACACTGTATTGATGTTAAGTCGAGCAGAATGGACAGAGGTTTTCACATGTATTCATAGGTCCAGATTCATACTTTTACTGCTGCAACTAATCATTATTTTAGTTGCCGATTAATCGATCATTGATGATTACTCACAAATTGATGATTAATCAAATAAATAATTGGCACAATCTGCAGATTTTTCATTTAATCCTTTTTATAAAATATTAAAAATAGATTAAAATAAATAAACTAATAATTAAAATATCCATTTTATTTCCCAAAATCTAATAGCGGTATTTCTTTAATGAATGCTTAATCATTTGTAGCAAAGTACAAAGAAGGTTTTTTTTAACTTAAATGCAAAATGTATATAGTTTTTGTACAATTTTACTTTCATTTCTGCTCTGAGTGTGTTGTTCTGTCAGCAATGGCCTTTTTTTAGTCCATCTACTCCAGTTAATGATTAATCAAATACTAAATTAGATGATGATTATTTCAATAGTGGATTCATCACGATTAATCGTTTCAGCCCTTTAACACAAATGATCAAATGTTCACTAAAGGAATCCTGTTGCTGGATTTTTGACAATACATTGTTTATTTTGTTATTTACAAAAGGAAATGAATTATTTGTTTATTTACATCTTTTAATGCGTTTCTAATATTGTATAAAAACCTGCAGAATCTGCCATTTTTTTTTATCAAATTAATTGATTAATTACCAGAATAATCATCAGAATAATTGGTAAGTTTTATTTCTAATTCAGAATAAAGGAAATAAAACCTGAAGCGACTGGACTCACCCCTCCCCAGTTCAGAGTCCTGGCCAGGTCGTTTCCCGTCCCCAGAGGAAGGATGGCGACCGGAGGCTGGGGGCGGAGCTTCAGCTCGTCCAACACGGACAGGATCCATCCCACCTGAACGGACAGAGGTCATGTGACCACAGGATCTGTTTTATTCACAGCTCTGCTTAATTCATCGTTTAACTCACGGTGCCGTCGCCACCGCAGGCCAGGATCCGCAGGTTGGGAACTTTGGAGTACATTTCCAGCCTGCAGGGAACAAAGAAACGGGTCTGGCTGAAATGTTTCAGGTTCCAATGTGGAATTACAACGACTGAGGAAAACTGCTTACCCCTCTCTGGGTCCTCCTTTGGTCAGGTCAAACACCTGCCGAGGGTTCAGGTACCACATGAATGACTGGATGATCTTTGCTCCCTGAAGAAGAAGAAGAAGAAGGCAGCAAATCAGCTGCTGAGTTATAGCAGTTTTTGATTGCGAAGAACTGATCAATGTGAAAAGATTGTTTAATTTTAAGAAGGCGCAGAGCGTTATTTATTAATATTTTAACAGTTTGTTAATGAGTTTCATCAACACATTTTGGCACAGCTGGTTCCTGAGAACATTCAGGATATTGATATGAACCAAAATGAAAACTACCTGATTCCCGCCGCTTTTCGGATTAACAAACACCAGCAGAGGCTTCATTAGCTGGGAGGGGAGGGGCTTCACCAGGAAGGGCTTCCAGCGGCCATCTTGGAGCTGAAGAGCCACCAAAAGATCAGGAAGTGAGCAGAGACATGATGCAAAACGCTGCGTTCAAAGCCAGTTTTAAACAAAACGCTGCGTTCAAAGCCAGTTTTAAACAAAACGCTGCGTTCAAAGCCAGTTTTAAACAAAACGCTGCGTTCAAAGCCAGTTTTAAACAAAACGCTGCGTTCAAAGCCAGTTTTAAACAAAACGCTGCGTTCAAAGCCAGTTTTAAACAAAACGCTGCGTTCAATGTCAGTTTTAAACAAAACGCTGCGTTCAATGCCAGTTTTAAACAAAACGCTGCGTTCAATGCCAGTTTTAAACAAAACGCTGCGTTCAATGCCAGTTTTAAACAAAACGCTGCGTTCAATGCCAGTTTTAAACAAAACGCTGCGTTCAAAGCCAGTTTTAAACAAAACGCTGCGTTCAAAGCCAGTTTTAAACAAAACGCTGCGTTCAATGCCAGTTTTAAACAAAACGCTGCGTTCAATGCCAGTTTTAAACAAAACGCTGCGTTCAATGCCAGTTTTAAACAAAACGCTGCGTTCAATGCCAGTTTTAAACAAAACGCTGCGTTCAATGACAGTTTTAAACAAAACGCTGCGTTCAATGCCAGTTTTAAACAAAACGCTGCGTTCAAAGCCAGTTTTAAACAAAACGCTGCGTTCAAAGCCAGTTTTAAACAAAACGCTGCGTTCAAAGCCAGTTTTAAACAAAACGCTGCGTTCAAAGCCAGTTTTAAACAAAACGCTGCGTTCAATGCCAGTTTTAAACAAAACGCCATGCGCGTTCAAAGCCAGTTTTAAACAAAACGCTGCGTTCAATGTCAGTTTTAAACAAAACGCTGCGTTCAATGTCAGTTTTAAACAAAACGCTGCGTTCAATGCCAGTTTTAAACAAAACGCTGCGTTCAATGCCAGTTTTAAACAAAACGCTGCGTTCAATGTCAGTTTTAAACAAAACGCTGCGTTCAATGACAGTTTTAAACAAAACGCTGCGTTCAATGTCAGTTTTAAACAAAACGCTGCGTTCAATGCCAGTTTTAAACAAAACGCTGCGTTCAATGCCAGTTTTAAACAAAACGCTGCGTTCAATGCCAGTTTTAAACAAAACGCTGCGTTCAATGCCAGTTTTAAACAAAACGCGCTGCTCAATGCCAGTTTTAAACAAAACGCTGCGCTTCAATGCCAGTTTTAAACAAAACGCGCATGCTCAATGCCAGTTTTAAACAAAACCCTGCGTTCAATGTCAGTTTTAAACAAAACGCTGCGTTCAATGACAGTTTTAAACAAAACGCTGCGTTCAATGTCAGTTTTAAACAAAACGCTGCGTTCAATGTCAGTTTTAAACAAAACGCTGCGTTCAATGTCAGTTTTAAACAAAACGCTGCGTTCAAAGCCAGTTTTAAACAAAACGCTGCGTTCAATGCCAGTTTTAAACAAAACGCTGCGTTCAATGCCAGTTTTAAACAAAACGCTGCGTTCAATGCCAGTTTTAAACAAAACGCTGCGTTCAATGTCAGTTTTAAACAAAACGCTGCGTTCAATGCCAGTTTTAAACAAAACGCTGCGTTCAATGCCAGTTTTAAACAAAACGCTGCGTTCAATGCCAGTTTTAAACTGCATTCAGAGTCACTATGAACCAGAAAAAGCTAGATCGAATGTCATTATAGGCCAAACTGCATTCACTAAAGAAGAAGATTACTTGTGAAGTAAATACTATATCTTATGCTGGCATCTTGCTCAGCACGTAAAGCGCCGTTTCGCTGACCTCTGCTCCCTTCTTGGTCGACTTGTTGCACTTCAGTGACGTCCGTTTCTTCTTCTTACTGGATTTCAGAGACGTCTGCAGAAAAAACAGAAACTATTATCAACTGCAGACTTTCCTCTAGGCTTTGAGCAACTGATCAGTTTTTGGCACACCGCCCCTCCCATTAATCCTTCAGACACAAGGATCAATAAAATATTTTAAGATTTATGGTGGAGGTCAGACTGAGGATAGAGTTACTAGAAATTTAATTAAAAAAACACTTCATTGATTCCAAAGAGATATTAAATAAATTAAGATAAAGTCAGTTCTAATTTATAAACAGATTATTTATCTTTGTCAGTCAAACAAGATAATGAGGTTCATGTGTATTTGGCAAACGTTTTTGCAGACAGGACTTTAGGTAGAAGAAAATTAACATCAAAAAACCTCAGAAATGTTAAGATTAATCTCAGAAATTTTCTATAAAAAAATAAAGAAATTACTGAGTTTCAAAAGTTAAAATGTGGAAAGAAAATAAATTCTGAAATTTTGAGATTAGTCTCAGAGATTTTCTGGAAAAAAAAAACAAGTTTAAAATTTGTTTGAAAAAACAGAAATTTGAAAACTAAACTCAGAAATTTTGTAGAAAAAATCTTGAAAATGTCTGAGCTCCAAAAGTTATGAATTTGTGAGAAAAAAACTGAGATTTCAAGATTAATTTCAGAACTTTCTAGAAAAAAAAAAGTTTTAAAGGTTGAGAATCTTTAATTTTGAAACTTAGAAATTTCTTTAAAAAAAGGTTTCTAGAAAATTTGACTAATCTCAAAACTTCTTAGTTTTTTGATGGAAACTTACACCTAATTTTTTCCCCATATAAATTAACCCTAATATGCCGACATAAAAACTGAGTGAAAAAGCAGCAAGAACAAAATAAAAACTTCCATGAGAGTCTGGAGATCCAGACCAGTTTAAAAGGATGACGGGGGGCTCTGGATCACAGAAAGGAAAAACAGGAAGTAGTTGGGAGGTTCACTGGAGTTTAAAACCCAGGAGGCTGCGTAAAAAACATTTCTGGACAGTAAATACCTGCGGCTTGCGGACTCTGATGATCCATGTTGGAGGGACGATGACGGCAGCGTGGGCCCCCAGGGAGCAGCACTCCTCTATCTGCTGCAGCATGAAGCACGTCACCTTGTTGTGATACTGAAACAGAGACGGAGAGTCAGCTGGCAGGAAGTTACCTGGACCTTTGTGTTAACGACGTTAACTCACCGCCTGTTTGCACCACGAGCAGCTGATGGCTACGATCTCTTTGCTGTGAAATGTAAACTTCTGCTGGAAGCCCTGTTGGTGACATGATGGAGGCTCAGTTAGAGGAGCTGTCCATCTGAAACTCGCAGGTTTGATTCCAGTTTCCTCCTTTCACAAGTTGATATGCAAGTTGCCCATTGACCGGTAGTCAATATGACTAGAAAACTGCTAAATAAATTCATTCTTTTATTTAGATCCCCATTAGTTGCAGTTTTCTGTATGACATACATAGATTACACGATAAATTCAAACTAAAAGTAACTATAAAATAAACAAATACAATATAGAGGCCATAGATCAAAAATAAATTATACTATGATGAAAAACATATTAAAGAGCATGTGCTTCAATATGTCAAGCAACACATATACAGAAAACTCACACAATCAATATAACACATAAAATTACTGAGAAATACCTTCTTAAAGCTGTTCATAATTCATACCCGTTTCACCATTTTATTTTAGAAAACTCTCCGCCCTAAACTCTTGAAACAGTTCCTGATTGTAACCAGCAGCAGAAACTTTGCAGCTTCTCTGTGTGTGGTTGCTATGGCAACTCCCTCTTCTTTTGAGGAGCCTGCAGCACTGCTCCACTCACCAGCCTCAAACCGTCACTGTGTACAAACTGTAAGTTGTAAATTCTTGAACCATGAGTGTTAGAACCTTTTAGCGGGCATTCATACACGCTTTTATGTGTCTACAGAGTTTTATTTAGGAGGTACGAAAGGTTAAAGAGAGCCTTCAGTTTTATTTTAGAAAGAAAAATTCTGAGTTAAAATACAATGGGAGTGAAATAGAGTTTGGGTGTGAACTCTCTGCACTTAGGACCAGACTGACAGAAAACTGTAAGTCCTATGGCAGTGAAAGAGAAACTGGGTGAAAGTGGAGAGAAATACCAACGTTTTGATGTATGAAATGAACATGTGGAGATAAAACTGTGGGGGTGAGAGTAGTTTAAATCAAACAAATTCCAGAGGTTATGGTGATATTATTTCACTCTAAGCTAAACATTCTGATGGAAAATGGGAAAAAAACCTTCAAATTTACTTTGTAAAAACAGAAACAAGTTGTTTAAGGTTTGAATGGTTGTTTTATAAGTTAATGTGGGAAATGTTAGATTTTTTCCTACATTTTTAAGCTCCTACCTAAAGTCATACTATTCTTGTTCCTGAGATGTTCTGATGAACTTTTTGTTTTTCCAGCAATGTGGGAGGAGTAGTAAACAGAACTTTCATTAACTGCTAAATGTCCCCAAACCAACGATAATTTTAGATGGAAAACAACTATAAGCAGAAGAACTACTGAAGGAAATAGTTAAACAGAACAAAAATTCATCCAGTCAGAAACCAACCTTCCCACACTGCCGACACTTCCCAGTCTGCCGTCTCCTGTGGACCCAGTGATGTCGAACGACGTTGGCCTGGAGAACGAGACGTTTTTCAGAGCATTATTTACCTCAACGTTACGTCAACAGTGAACACTTTCAGATCGTGAACATGCGCCACTGACCTCACGGACGGCTCGAGACGCCGGTTCCCTGAACGACGGTTTGCACCTGAAGTTAATCTGGGCAGAGGACAGAAACCTTGAGCTGGGGAGGAGAGACATCTGAGACGAGGTGCTGACCTGGAGCTCATTTACCTTCTCCAGCTGCTCCATGCACATGACGTGCACCGATATCTTACAGCCAGCACATTTCATCCGTGGTACGGACTTTTGCTGGAAAAACAGATCGAGTTCACGGTGAGTCAGGGACATTTTCCCAAACCATGCTTAGGGCCCCAGAAAGGCTTGGGCCGGCCCTGATAGAGTTGTTCCTCTTATCCCGCTGACTGGGACCAAAAACAAACCAGTGGAGGTGAACTCACCAGAGACTTGGCGACGCAGAACTGTTCTCCAACATAACAGAAGTCTCCAGAAACACTGGCTTCGAACCAGATGTGTTCCCCGTACTGGGCGTTCTCCTGCAACCCCAAATACACAAAAATGATTCACTGGGAACCAATGGGAACCCAGCTGCGTTTAATTTCTGAATGAAAAACGTGACTTACGCTCCAGTCAATGGTGCTGTTGGGCTGCTGAGAGTCCGTCTGTCCGGACGCGTTGGACTGAGTCGCAGCGTTCTGCAGGCCCGACTTGGCGATGGCTTTCCTGAAAACGGTAGAAGAAAAAACCCTCTGAGAAAGTTTCATTTACATTGGCCGTTAAAACAATTTAAGATTAATGGTACTAAATGTGACCAGAACTAACGTCATTTCATTTCAGTTGCATAGAAATGTCTTCCCATCATTACTAAATAAAATGTATGATGTAAATTATTGTAAACACTAATTACTACAGAAGTATTGATCACTAATTTTATGCTGTGCTAAAAAGAAAATGCAGCCCAAACTCTCCTAAAAATAGTGAAATAGTCCTTTAATTTAGTTCTGATTCCACTGAACTTCAGTGATATTCAGAGAAGCACAAGGATGTTTACACACAGTGACAAAACCGTGCAAAGCACTAGGGGGCGCTGTTCCATACTAACTTGGTTCAATTATGTTTGGACTCCAACCAACAACACTTTGAGAGCTAATGGTGAGCCACAGGCCATGCTACCCAGGGCAGAGAGACTTTTGACCGATATTACGTTCCATCATGTTTGAACAAAGAATTATTATGCTTCTAGATTATAATTTTACACATTTTCCCCCTGATTAACTCAGAAGAAATATTTTTGTCCCTACAGCTTTTAAAAATTTCAAACTTTGGAGCAAAACTTTAACTATGAGCAAGATTTTATCCATCCTTACAGTATTTCTACATTTAGAGATTACATCATTAGACGCAGTCATTAGTCCAAGTTTTCACTCTCCTTTGTTTTCTGTAAAATAGCAACCCCAGTAGAGTTCCACTCGTTACTTAGCAACCCCAGCAGAGTTCTGCCTGTTACCTAACAACCCCACAAGAGTTCTGCCAGTTACCTAGCAACCCCGGCAGAGTTCCAACATGTTTCGTCAGCTGCTTTTACTGCTGTATGCACTGTACAATGGCTGCTGGAACAGACAAGTGTTTTGTTGTTGACCTACTTTTCAGAAACCACTTGCTGCATTCTTGTTGGTATGCAGGAGGCTCTACTTGTGCTTTTCAAAGGTGTGTGGTTGTATAATTTTGCATCTGTTTGTAGCTATTTTTATGTGCCAGTGTAAACATTGAGTTTAGCCAGGAGCAGCTTATTTGGATTTAAAGTGACAGGAGGCCCTAAAACAATTTAAAACAACCTATTTTGATCAGACTAAAATCGAATTTTCTAAGAATGATTTAGTGAAAAGAGGTAATGAACATGTTTTGAATAGACTGATCCTAAACTGTTCAAGGAATCATAATAGGTCACCTATAAGTTCTTAGATATTTGGGTTTTCATCATACAGAGCTAAATTAGTGTGCAGACAGCAGCTGGACTACATACAGCAAGAAGGCACTCAGACTCTCCACGCGGGAGTCGTAGCTGTGGGGCCCCAGCGGGCTGAGGGGCCCGGGGCCCCTGTAGAAGGCCGGGTGGTTGAGGTAGTAGACGGAGCTCTTGCGGCAGGGCAGCGGGTGGCCTCTGCCTGGCCAGGGGCTCCCAGCCTTAGAGACGGTGGAGATCTTCCTCCTCTTCCTCTGGCTGGAGCCGCGGTAGCAGACGAACGGGGACAGGTCTCCGGCGAACACCTGGGAGGAGTTTCTGCGAAGGCAGCGAGGGGCCCGGATCAGGGGCCGCGATTGAGACAGAACATCAGGGGTCTTCCTCAGCACCTGCAGGGCGGAGGTAGAGAGGGAGGAGGTGGAGGCTTCGTCCTCCTTTTCCTCCTCAGGCAGTTGCTCCGTCTCCGACAGCAGGCTGCCTTCTGATTGGCTGTTGCTGGAGCAATCGCTGCTGTCGTCGTCTCGGTCCGATTGGAGGCTGCTGGAGCGGGAAAATGCCGCTCTGTTGTTAACTCCGCCCCTCACCTCCACCTGCTGTTCCCCTGTGGGAAGCCCCGCCCCCAGGCCGCCGCCCTCGCCCTCCTCGTCCTCCTCCGCCATCTGGATGAGGCTGGCCAGCAGCATGGATGGCCCCAGCAGGTGGGTGTCAATACTCCGCAGCTTCCCCACCTTCTTCCGACACACGGCGAACCGCGGGTTCAGGCTGGGCGTGGTGGTGCTGGACCGCCGGCGGCCATGCTTTTTCTTTGGCGCCGGCGGCTGGACGGTAGAGCGTCGGCGCTGCGTCAGGGCGGAGGATGGGAGGCCCACGCTGGAGCGGCGGCGGGCCTTACTAGTGGGGATGGCGACGCTGGGCCGGCGCTGGCGGCAGGCGGCGGCAGGGTCCGCCTCCAGGGACGCTTCCTTCCTCCTGAAGTGACGACGGAAAAATGTGTCCATGTTGGACGTGGAGGGGTCTCTTACGGCTGTTGGTGTAGAAAATTATGCCGAGTTACCGGGACTGATCTCAGTGAGAAGTAGGGGTTCGTTATCTCGTTTATCGTTTATCACGATAAATTATAAGATTTTGATTTATCATTAATGATAATTAAAGCCCCTAAAACTGTCTGAATTGCTGGGATTGTTAATGTATTTGGACCACTGGACCACCTCTCTCAGTGACTGCGTTTCCATTACAGATGTGAGCAAAACTTTGTTGGTATTTCTTTAATGTCAAGAGAAACAAATTTCGCAATTCCGACGTTTCCATCAAATAAAAAACGCAATTGAAATCACATGTGAATATGAAAAACATGCTGCGCCATCATCCTCTATGACTTCCTGTTTTTATTATTTCCACCAGTGGTAACATCCGGTTGTTGATCACATGACTGGTGTGATGCGAAAAAATGTCTCCATTGCAGTTCTGAACTAATTTCGACATGGCCAAAACAAACGCTTCATCCTGGCACTAAAACGTTTCTCAAACTTGCCATTTCTATGAAGCAAATTTATTTTTGTAATTGCAGTTTGCAGGAATGTAAGGATCAGAGGTTAAGAACTGTTGCAAACGGCATAATGGAGGAGCATTGTTATGACAACTTGCTGAAGTCAGAGTGTCGGAAGAGTAGAACCTTCTTAAAGAGACAGAGGTCCATTTTCAATGGGTCTAATTGCAACATCAAGTTTCTTTTAATTTATTAACCACTAATCGATTAATCAAATTAAAAATTAGATTTAATTTAACCATTTGTCATGCAATATTATAAATGCATTAAACAAAGACAACTGTGTTTTTATCCTGAATGCAAAATGTATATAATTTTTATACAGTTTTGGCTAAATTACTGTTCTTAATGTGTTGGAATTTTTTTCTCCAAATGCCCTTTTTGAGTCTGTACAGTCCAACTGTTAATCAGTTACTAAATGAGTTGATGATTATTTCAATAATTGATTAATCACAATTAATAATTTCAGCCTTACTCGATTATGCTTTAAAATGTCACCATGTGCCTGGAAAGTATTTCCTGCTGCCTCTTTAAGGCTGGTTAATCCACAGGTAAATGACCTGACGTGTTTTATGTCCAACAGGTTCACGTTAAACTCACATCTCAGCAGACTGCAGGAGCAGGCAGCTTCTTTCTCCTCTTTTCTGTCTCTTTCTTTAAGGAAGTTTGTGTGGTTTGGTAAAACCGGACTGAACGCCATTTATCTGCAAAATTTCCCCTGAAATGTTTGAACTCCTTCCTGTGGACGCAGAGGACAGTCTACCTCCTCCTGGTGGCGACAGCAGCTGTCTGACTGCTCGGTTCATTCAGGCTGAATAAAGGTCTCCATGTTACAGAAGCACCTGGAACATGAATTATAAATCGCTCACGGGAAGTGAGGCTTTCACTCCTCGGGAGAATCAGCACGGCGACAGGAAGCTGTCATCGCCTCAAACCACAACTGTAATTAAAGCCACGACAACCTGCTGCTTTCCAGGCCTCCGAACAGAAAACATCAGGAATCTGAGTCTGAAACGCAACCATCAGCGGTCTGAACGCTCAGACTTATTATCCATCACTGCAAAAACAAAAACTTACTATGCACTTTTGGTTCTAGTTTCTCATGCAAATATCTCAGTACACTTGAAATAAAACAAAACTAACTTTTGAGTAACTTTTCAACAATATATAGAAGCTTGTTTTCAGTAAATAATACCTTGAAATTGATTTTTTTTAAAAGCACTTATTCCACTATCAGATAATTTTTTCAAAATGTCATAAGTGAAATAATTTGATAGTGGAACTAGTACATTTTATCAATGTTAAGGTATTTACTGAAAACAAGCACCTGTATATTCCAAAAAACATCACAGAAGCTTATTTTTGGAAACTCCTGTATTTCAAGTTAGTGCACTTGAAATATGAGAAAACTAAGATTTTTTCATTAGACTAAACCAAAATACTTAGTAAAAATTTGTGTTTTTGCAGTGCATCGAGAAACTGAGCCTCTGTATAGAAGTCCAAACGTCAAGAATCAAACAGAAATTTGTCCGAAAAAAAAGCACACAAATGATGAAAAGATGATTAAAAGAAAAAACTACAAAGAGAGACAGAAAAAGTCCATAAAAAACAGCAAAACGCCCAAAGAACCCAAAAGAACCAACCCAGAAAGAAGCTAAACAAGCTCCAAAACAATGCAAAAACATGCATCATGAAAAACTGACAGAAAGAATGGCAACAAAACAATCAATTAAAGAAAACAACCTAAAGACGTATAAATTAGAAAAAACAAAAAGATGTTAAACAAACTAAAATCACGTTAAAGGAAACAAAATAATCTGAATGGATTATCTATAAGAGGACAAACAAAAAGAGCTAAATGTCTAAACAGACGAGTCAACAGAAACACAGGAGGAACCTGGACGACAAGTCGCTACTTCCTGTTCTGCCAGCCTTGCTCCACCTTTAGAGAGGGTCACCAGTATCACCGGTGTTCCCAGTATTCCCAGTGTGTCTGCAGCAGAGGGTGTGATCCCTGATCCCTGCTGTGTTTCCTCGACTGTCGGCTCCAGCAGATTAGCAGGAAGACGTTACGTGAGCGTCTGCCGGCAGATTATCAGGGACAGCAGCTATTTATAGACCCTCGTCTTCCTCACAGTCACTCTGCAGCCTCACCTCCTACCCATCTCACCTGCTCCCCATCTCGCCTCCTACCCATCTCACCTGCTCCCCATCTCGCCTCCTACCCATCTCACCTGCTCCCCATCTCCCCTCCTACCCATCTCACCTGCTCCCCATCTCACCTCCTACCCATCTCACCTGCTCCCCATCTCGCCTCCTACCCATCTTACCTGCTCCCCATCTCACCTCCTACCCATCTTACCTGCTCCCCATCTCACCTCCTACCCATCTTACCTGCTCCCCATCTCACCTCCTACCCATCTCACCTGCTCCCCATCTCACCTCCTACCCATCTTACCTGCTCCCCATCTCACCTCCTACCCATCTTACCTGCTCCCCATCTCACCTCCTACCCATCTCACCTGCTCCCCATCTCGCCTCCTACCCATCTCACCTGCTCCCCATCTCGCCTCCTACCCATCTTACCTGCTCCCCATCTCACCTCCTACCCATCTCACCTGCTCCCCATCTCGCCTCCTACCCATCTTACCTGCTCCCCATCTCACCTCCTACCCATCTCACCTGCTCCCCATCCCACCTGCTCCCCCTCTCACCTCCTACCCCTCTCACCTGCTCCCCATCTCACCTCCTACCCCTCTCACCTGCTCCCCGTCTTACTTGTTCTCTAACTCGTTATCTGTCTCACCTGATAACTATCTAAACTTGTCATCTGTGTCACCTGTTCCAACCATTACCTGTCTCACCTGGCCTGTCTCACCTGCTACCTATCTCATATGATAATTATCTAAACTGTCATTTGTACCTCTCGTTAGCTTTCGCACCTGGTAACTGTCTCACACTTTACCTATTTCACCAGTCACATGTCTCACCTGGTAGCTATCTAAACCTTTCACATGGCTTTCTTGTCACCTGTTCCAACTATTACCTGTGTCGAATGGTACCGTCTCACCTGTTAACTATCTCACCTGCCACATGGATTAATTCTCACCTGTTCCAACAATTACCCGTCTCACCTGGTAACTTTCTTACCTGGTAATTGTATCATTTGGTAATTAAACTCTCCTGTCTCACCTGTCATACTTGTTAGCTTCCTCACCTGGTAACGGTCTCACACTTTACCTGTTTGGTTTGATTCGGGTCCAAAATCGCAACATTTGTTACATTTTCAGGTGGTGCGATTCACTTTCACATTGCACTGTGTCAAATGATCCAAACTTAATGCAAAATTGTTTCCATCCTTGCCTGTGGGGGGCGCTGCACCAAGAACCACTGAAGGAAACCAAATAAAAAATCTTAAAAGACACTGAGCGCAACTTCATTGTAGTTTTCAGAAGTTTCTAAAAGTGATTGATGCTACTAACTGGTTATAATAAATAATTTACTATAAGAAAAATCTTTGCTACAAAAAGAAAACCAAGCTAATCTATGAATACTTTCACAATAATATACCTCAAATTGTGTTTTTATTTATGATTCCCAGCTTCATTTGTACATATTTCACACACGCCGTTTAACATGTTGCATTGCTGCTGCTGCTGTGTAAAATATAATTCAAGCCTAAGATTAATAATCTGTAGTGTGACGAAATATAAAGCCCTGAATTCTGCGTCACGTTGGAGATTTTTTCTGCACGAGGCAGAGCTTGTTTTCATACATTTGCATGTTTCACAGCATCTCTCTTGTTTTCTGCCTTTGTGTTAGAAAGCTGGAACGCTCTGCTTTGCTTCGACGTTTTTTCAGGCGTCTGGATCGTTATCTGCAGCAGCATGAAACCAAACAGTTTTATCAAACTATAAACTAAACGCCGACTGCTTTTTAATTATAAAACCATTGTTGCCACAGCAGCTGACGAAGCTGCTGATGTCTGTTGATGAAGATGCAACTAGTGAATCCACTTTATAAATGATATTTTACATTAAAAACTATATTGAAATAGTTATATTTTTATTTTTACTGTTTTATAGAACGTATATTGAAGTTTCAGATTTTTCTTTAATCTTAATTTTGTATTAAAATAACCAAGAATCATCTTTATCTGCAAAGTTTAAGAAATGTGGTTTTGGTTCCATCTTGCTCTGAATGAAGATATTACATTAAATCTGCAGGAACTGTTGCTAAATTCAACAGGTTTCCACTTTGCTCTCAATGAATACATTTTAAATATAAATATATAAGAAGGGAAACAAATAAAAAAATTAAAAATAACTTTTTTTTGTAATTTAAAGTTTTTAAAAAATTTGACCATTTGTTTTCTTAGGAAGGACTTTCAGCTCTGTGTTGCTAAATTTACTTTAGATTTTTTCTTCTTTCTAAACCAAGTTTCCTACAAAACCCAGAAATAATAATTTTTAAAACATGAGACAAGATCTGAAAGTCAAACTTTACGATTTTTAGCAAATATTTTGAATCCTGATTCATTAAAATTAAAAATAGCAACGTTATAGGAGCAGCAGCGACGGTTTTAAGGATTTGATCGTATGGGGAATGTTTTCTGGCAGCAAACAGGAGCATCAGAGGATCAGGAGAGGAAATCTGAACCTAATCTGAGAGCAATCTGTCTCATTAAATCTGAGATCGATCCGCCAAGAGGCAGAAACAAATGAGATGGTCCAGTGGTTTTAAAATAAATCAAAACACCAATAGAATAAGAGAAAAGCGGCGGATCTTCGCAGCTGAATACAACCTGACAGGCGGCGGAGAGACGCTGGGTCCTGCGCAGATGGAGACCAGAGGCAACACTGCGTGAACGCACAGCGAGCGGCTGGTTTAAATAAACTGCGGGCTGAAAACTGCAGCTTCACCTCAGGTTCCCTCCTCTGAGCCGAGCCGCTGATCCAGGACCAGCTCCCTGCTTCACATGTAAATAACCCAAACTCATCCCAATTTAGCTTCCTGGCAGAGGAGACCAGAGCTGATGCAGGATCAGGTTTATGTTTGTACCCAGAGCGGTAAGCAATTCACCAACTGATCCCAGTTAACTTGTGTACCGCTTAATAGAAATGATCTAAACTAGGCCCAATTAAGATCACGAATGTTGCTGTCAGTACTTTTGATTTAAAGGTGACCTATTTTACTTCCTTGAACAGATTAGGACAGGTCTGTGGTGGTACTAAATATGTTGATTACATTTTTTGCACAAAATTATTTTTATCAAATTTTAGTCTGATCAGTTCTGCCTACTTTGAGCTGTTTTAGGGTGTTTGTCTCTTTCAGTCCAAATAAGCTGCTGCTGGACACGCCCCCCCCAACTCGACTTACACATGCACATGAAAATGGCTGCAGACAGATGTGCAATTATACAACCGTACACCTTTGAAAAGCAGAAATGCACAACCAACAAGAACGCAGCAAGTGGTTTCTGGATGGTAAGTCAACAACAAAACACTTGTCTTTTCCAGCACCCATTGTACAACAGTAAAACCAGCTGAACAAACGTGTGCTGGAGTTCAGCTTGGGTTGCTAGGTAACGGATGGAACTCTTCTGGGGTTGCTAGGTAACGGATGGAACTCTTCTGGGGTTGCTAGGTAACGGATGTAACTCTTCTGGGGTTGCTAGGTAACGGATGGAACTCTTCTGGGGTTGCTAGGTAACGGATGGAACTCTTCTGGGGTTGCTAGGTAACAGCGCAGTTCCTGCCGATTTGCTATGTTTTATTGGTTTTATTTTCCAGAAACCAAAACACATGAACTTATTGACAACAAAAAGCTTAGATCTTTTTTAAGTGCTTGTACTGTTTTTAGAATCAGTAGAAACTCAAATATAAAAACATGGAAAACATGAATTTTCAATAAATATCCAACATATTTTCACATACTCCCAGGATTTTGCACTTGTTTTGTGATTTTTTTTGCCATCAAAATCACATATTTTGTGGTGCTAATTTAGTGATTTAAAAAATTTTGCAATATTAGCGCTCATATGACAGTAAATGTAACTTTTTGATATATCATGGACTATAACTTCACATCAACTAATACTAAGGCAGCAGTGCAAAAGAAGTAAGGAATACTGCCACCTACAGGTGGGAGTTAGCCTCAATTAAACTCAATGTTTTGACCATTTGTGAGAATAAATTGTAATAAATTCACAGACAGAAAAAAATGCAGGGATCTGTTTATTTTTGTGAATTTCTCAGCGGCTGATCCAGGACCAGCTGACCTGCAGCTGCTTTTTATAAATCGCTCTTCAGTAGAGATGAGTGGCGCCGCCGGCCGCTCCAGCGACTCCTCATTAACACTTCAAGGCCAAAGCGCGCTGCTGCATTATGGATCCAATTAGGGAGAAAAATTACAAGAAGCGAGGCCGCATGTTAATCTGTCCAAACACGACGTCTGACTCACGGCTCGTCTTCCTGCAGACAGGACGGGCTGATCGCGGGTTAGTTAGAGACTCTGATTCTGGTCCTGGTTCTGCTTCCAGATCAGCCGTTCTGATGGGTTTAAGGCAGAAAACAACAAACTGAATTCAGGATGTTGTGGAAACACAGCTGCGCGATCAGACGATCATATTGATTACAGTTTTTTATTTTGTTTGCCACCAATTCACTTCTTGGGTTTCAATAGTTAAAAGTGAGCCGCCATCTTCTTTTACAGCTTCTGTTTATTTGGACTTGAATTCTGGTCAACTGCACGGCAGAATGCTTAGGCTGCGATTTTACTTCACAAAGTTCGGTTCTGAGCCGCCATTTGTTTTCCCTGCTGCTGATTGGCTGAAACTCCAACAGCGGAAATACGACAGACTGCAGTTTCTGTTCCTGGTGCTTTGACTATTCCACTGTGTGTTGATGCATTTTGAGGTAAATCTGGTGCTGGAACTAATAAAATATTAGCATTTTTAGAGGGTTTTTCGTTTATTTGTGGACTTTATCTGTTCGCAGGCCGCTGTGATTCCTAAAACAGCAGGAACTAGTTTTAATCTTTAAAAACTATTTTCTGCTTTTTTAAAGAGAGGTACTTTCCAGGTATATTCTGCCTTTTTATTGCAGAATGTATATATTAAACATAACTTGCAAGAAATTCAACTTCTCAAAGTAATGCCATGAAATTGGGCCTCCGTCTCTCCAAGGAGCTCCTACGATTTCCCTTTAGCAACTTTTTTACTAGAATTGCACTGAGAAGTAATTCTTATAATAAGCTAAGCGGATAAACGGTTCCACCAGGTGTTTGCTAATTGCTGCTGGTTAGTCTGTAGGAGGAGAAACTCAAAGATTCCTCATGTATGAAAGAATGAAAGCAACAATCCTGGTATGTTTTTAATGAGGGAGTAACACTGGAAACACGAGTAAAGCTCAAAAGAGTCGATTAAACCTGAAGGTCCTTCCACATAAGAGAATAAAAATATTTAACATTTTGATTGTAAACATATTCTGTGCATTTTGCCGTTTATCCTGGCTAGTATTTTTCATTTTTTAAGCAGTTTGAGTCCCACTTTCTGCAGTGGATATAAACCAAAGCCTGAACCTGTGATTCGTTCAGTTAAAACCTCAACCTATGCATGAACAAACTAACCATTTTATGCTCAGTAGTGTGGGCTTTGTTTAAGACATAATCTTATTTTTTTGGTTTAGTTTCTTTTTGTTTTACAGCTGGAAAATAAACCAGTTTTTTTTTCCCCTCCAGGGGGTCTTTTGTGGGCTCTAGTGTCCCTTATATGACAGTAGGCTGACAGGAAAGGGGAAAGGAGAGGGGGTGGGGGGGGGGACATGCGGAAAATGTCGCCGGGTCTGGGAATCGAACCCACGACGGCCGCGTCGAGGACTCAAGGCCTCCAAACGTGGGTCGTGCTATCCCCTACGCCACCACAGCACGCCCATAAACCAGTTTTATATTATTCCAGATGATCTGTCTGAAGCCCTGTTTAACTGGTGATAAAAACCTTCAGTTTTTGCATCCTGACCGTAAAATGGCCAGGCAGGCCGTTTTAATATTCGTCTGCAGGCAGCAGGAATTCATCTGAGACTCTCTTCTCACTGCTATGTTTCAATTAGAGGACAGATTTGAAACCTGGAAGAGGCTTAAAAGATCAGCAGCTCCCATTGGGTCGCCTCCTTCTGCTGCCTGGACAGATTAGTGTCAGCTGCTAACAGGAAGGTGTGACTCTCAGATCCTTTCCTGTGCAATGCTTCACTGGGAAAAATGGGAATTTACTTCTTATAAGATGAAAATGTTTCAGATTTCAAACAATAAAAAAACAATACTGAAGAAACCAGGATTGGAAACTTAAGTTAGAGAGAAGTTGGTTTTAAACATTTTAGATGCTAAATATATGCAGAAAGTCTGAAACAATTCTCTCAAAGTTCAGTTCGCAGAAATTAAATCTCACAATAAATTAAAACGAGCTCAATAATTTCCATTTGTGTGATTTTTTTGTTTTTATCTTTTTTCTGCTTCCATCAGAAACTGGATGATAAAAATCTTCAGTCTGGTGCTTTGGTCTCAACCAACCTTTATTTTGAAGGATAATTTTGTTTATAGAGACTTAAACATTAATTTTATTTATTGTTTCTGTTTATTTTGGATATTTAAAAAACTTTCCAGCTCCAGTGTTAAAAATGTTCATAAGAATTTAAAATTTATTGTTCTTTGAAAATGTTTTCCTGCGTTATTATTGTGCCATTATCATATTACTTGAAGATGTTCTCAAAACAACAATATTATCATTTATCGCGATAATTGCTAGGACAATTTATTGTCCAGCAAAATTTATCATGACAGACGTAGTTCAGCTTAAACCTTTTACATCAATTCAACATTCACAAAACGTTCATTCCTCACGACGCCACCTGTTTTTGTTAAAGTGCACCAGTCCCTCCTGCAGTAAAACACCCCCACATCATGATGCTGCCACTCCCATACTTCACAGTAGGGATTATGTTCTCCAGAACCAAACACCAAGAAGCAGCATCCAGTTTTTATTTTCCTCTAATCTGGAACAAACTTCCAGAAAACAGCAAAGCAGTCGAAACACAGTTCTAAAATTTGTTCTCGTTTGTTTAGAATTTACTTTTTCTTCTCATCTTTATGCTTCATTTCTTATAGTTTATGTCCAATTTGATAATTAAAGGGACATTTCACAACTTTTACAGCTCCAGATCAAAATCTGCTACCAGCAGATAAAAGTCTGACAATTACAAACTTTGCTGGACGATAAAATGTCCCAAAATTTATTGCACCAAGTAATAATGTTGTTTTAGAAACAATTTTCAACTGATATCATGGAATAATGCAAGTTATTCCTTTTAAAGGTTAATAAATATTCATTTTGTATAGAACACTCAACACTGGAAGTTTTCTATACAAAATAATAAAACAAACAGTAAATAAAAACACAAAACTGAAATCATATTTAAAATGGATCCAGATGAAACAAAATTATATCAGAATAGAAATGATCAAGCTTATTTTAATTTATCATGTGATTAATGGATTGCTTAAGCAGAAACACTTAAAAGTGCTGATATAGATTTAATTGTAAAAATGATTGTTTACATCAGCATAAAACAAAATGTAGATTTCTTTTTCTTTTAAGGATAAAGAACAGTGGTGAAGAGTATAAATCTAAACATTTCATATCCTGAATATTCCCCCACACAGGCACACAAACACACACACTCAATGCCAAATTTATTTTTATAGCACCTTTTAAAAAAGGTTTGAAACTGCACCAAAGTGCTGTACAAAAACGATAACACAATAGAATAAGTTAATAAAAAGATAAAGAATAAAAATCATAATACAAAAAAGACCAATAATAAGTAAATAAAATAAAACTTTAAACAGAAAAGTTACAGTATCAGGCCTCAATTAAATGCCACAGAATAAAAATAAGTTTTAAGAAGTGATTTTGAAATGATCCAGACTTTACTGATCCTCACTATGAACCTCCTCTGTATCCGGTTCCTCTTAGTGCGGCTGTATCCAGTTGCAGAGAAACTGAGCCCAGGTCAGGTGAGAGTGATGGATCGACTTTCTGATCCAGTCAGACGGGAGACAAACCACTGAGGAGTCAGTTCAGATCCGCAGCTATATGGGTTTAATAAAAACAGAACCGGCTTTCTCCTTCCTGCCTCCCGGGTTTGTTTTGCAGTTTTGTCCCTGTGCTGCCATCTAGTGGTCAAACTAGTTACAGCCCATCAGCTCAGAGCGTGGAGGTGTTCGTGGTTCCTTTCCATCCTCTCCTCTCCTCCTCGGAGTCTCGACCTCCCTTCCGGACCCGGCTATTTTTAGAAACAGGGCAGCGAGTGACAAAGATAGTCCAGGAAGTGGGTCTGTGTAATCCCTGGGTTCTGACAGCCTCACACATGCTGTAATGGGGTCAGAGGTCGTTCCGCGGGTCCGTCCCACTCCGATGGACCTCATCTGCAGAGACGGTTCTGACTCTTATCTCATAGTGGAGCGTTGCTGCAGTAACCCAGTTCCTCTTATATCAGAGAAAACCACCAACACACACACACTTATATATTTCTGACCGTATTAGGAAATTACAGTAACCTCCATTTGCTTTAGTAACTCTCTTTGTCTTCACCATGACCGACACTTACCCTTAAATAGCAAGGAAGAAAGGAAAGATAAAGAGAGGACAAGAAAGATAGAAAGGTAAGGCAGAAAAAAGGACAGAAAGAAAACGGAAGACTGTAAAAGAGCGATAAATAAAGGCAGAGAAAGAGAGAAAGAAAAAGACAGAAAGAAAAAGAAAAATAGAAAGAAAGATAGTTAAAAAAAATAATGAAATAAAGAAAAAGAATGAAACGGACAGAAAAAGAGACAGAATCTGATTCTGTTTTAATTCAGAAATTTATCTGTGAATCTGTTCAGGTTGGAATTTTGATCAGGTTCTGGATTCAGTTCTGAAATCTGGTCGTGAAAAGAATCCGTTTGCAAAGCTGTTGATGTTATGAATTTTGATTAGATTCTGCAGTCAGTTCATAGTCAGAATTCTGTACAAAGTCTAAAATCTGTTCAGGAATCTGATCATTTTAATCAAAATCTGGAATCAGTTCACAGTCATAAATCGATTCAGTATCTGGACTCTGTTTAGGAATCTGTTCAAAGTCGGGAAATTACCACAAATAATTAATCCAACCCAGAACACAATCTGTTCAGAATCTGGGTTTAGAATCCATCAATAATCGGATTTTAAATTGTTCAAATTTAAAATCCGTTTCTTTCTTTGTTTTTTGTCCCATTTTCCTTCTGTTGACAAAAGTTGAGTTTAGAAGATAAAAGTCTGGAGCT
This sequence comes from Gambusia affinis, assembly GCF_019740435.1. Lineage (NCBI taxonomy): Eukaryota > Metazoa > Chordata > Actinopteri > Cyprinodontiformes > Poeciliidae > Gambusia > Gambusia affinis. The sequence continues at coordinate 4,680,878 of NC_057875.1, forward strand.
GTGAGCTTCCTGGTTGTGATCAGAACCAGGTGAGAACTTATGGTCCGTTTCCGCCTGAACTCATAACTTCACACGACAACCTGCAGACCAATTACCCGTGAGCTCAGACACTTCCTCACGTGTCAACACAGCATTTAGCAAACATCTGCCACACAAAACCTCTAAAACAAGCCGGACCCGACCCGAAAGCAAAAGTGTCGAGTTTCTGCAGCGAGACGCCGGCATGCGGCTCAACCTGACCCGCTGACCTCCGGGTCGCAGAGTTTCTGTTTGTGATCTGAGAACTGGTTCAAAGTCTGAACGGCGGGAGGAAACAAGGCGGCGGCACTTTTATTAACTTCCAGCTTCTGCAAATATTTACCTGACACACAGTCACAGCGTGAGAGCCGTGCGGCCGGGAAAATCTCCCAGGATGCATTTCCACTCAAAATGCAGAGAACACGTTACATATTTCAGATTCTTCATGAGTTTGTGATCAACTCTGACTGGTTGTGTTTTCCTTTCCCTTCGTTAACGAGCTCTGTAACGTTTTTCAAACGCAGCTGCACGGAAACCTGGCTGTTGTGTATTTATAAAAGTGAGCTGCTTTTCATTAAAAGCACCAGAGGAGCGCAGATGGTTCATCAGATCTGGATACAAAACGGACAGAAAATCCTGAAAATTACTAAAAAATCCTGAAGGTTTGGGTTGATTTCCCCTTAAAGGTACAATATCTAACTTTGATCAGAGTGAAAAATATTTGTTGAAACTGTCATCATGTCATGACGGTATGATATGAGACGGATAATCTGTAAAGAAAAATATATTAGTCCTCCCAGTGCTAACTTTAAAGAACCAATCAGAGTCAGGGGGCGGGTCTTAGCGCTGTCAATCATGTCTGTTTACCACTCCCCGTCGTGAATGATAAGGCTAGTTAGCATGGTCACCAATGATAAATGGTTTTCCTGTATCTGTAAGCTGTTTATCCACCTTTAGCACAATTAGCAGCTCATTCACAGTCTCAACTGGCACCACTAAGCCCCGCCTCCTGGCTCTTACTGGTTGCTTTTGGTTTGGAGCTCAGAGAAGACGCCAATCTTTTCGCAGATTATCTGTTTCAAATTGTCACAACACAGAGTTTGTTCCACCAAATGTGTGTCTTTTATGAAAGTTACATACTGCAGTTCTAAATTCTAAACTAGGGCATGGAAATCATTTCCAGGATGGAAGAAAATCTCAGTCCCAGTCACACCCATCATGCCACCTGTCACACAAAGTCCAACAAATTGTTTGTTTCCTGTCAGTTTGTTGCCTGTTTGTTCGGCTGTCAGGTTGCCATATATAAATAGACGAACCTGTAAGACACAACTCAGGGCATAAAAATAGACACCAGGTCTGTTTTTTTCCCCCTCTGTCTCCGCCCCAAGCTGTGATGTCACAGCAGGTGTTTTCCATCAGGTGTGAGAGGTTAAAGCCCTGCAGTAGTATGAGAGACGCCGGCAGCGGGGATTCAGTTTCAGGCTGAAACAGAATCAGAGCTCAGAGAGCGAAACCCGATCCGCCTGCAGATCAGAGTTCATCTCTGAGGAAACATAGAAAACACTCAAACATTCACACAAAGCACACCTCAAACGATTAATCGGATTAATTGTGATAAATAGATAGAAATCAACTAATCAATTAATCGTTAACTGGAGTATAAAGACTCAAAATAGTCAGTTTGATGAAAAAACAACGACAAAACTGTACAAAATAAATATACATACAGTCAATGTAAAAACCTTTGACTTTTAGAACAGAAGTAATTATTTATTACAGTAAAACTGTATCTGGTTGTAAATACATTAAAAAAATTCAAATTGCGTCTCAGTCTCACGATGAAACCAATGTGAAAGTGAATCGCAGAAACTGAAAATATAACAAATATTTCAATCTTTGTCCCCAATCGATCAGAGTCTACTGGAATAGAAAACACCCAAAGTGTCACGTTAATCCTTGATTAAATCCAGGTTCCTGCTCAACCTTTTCAGGTTCAGAGGGAAGTCTGTATCGTAAACACCATAAATCCACTGAAAACCATAACAAGAACGCCTGTTCTCTGAGCTAAACTGACATTTACAGCCTGTTTGCAGGCAAACAAGCAGCTTCAATCAAAAGGCAGAAACTTCTCAACAAATTGAGGAAGCTGACCGCTTCTTTCCTCTTCAGACAAGAACTTCAATCTCATGCAACACAAAGTTGCAAAACGTCTCAAAGTGTAGCTGAGATCTAAGAACTCAGCAGCAGACTGTGTTCAGGTGGAAACAGCCCAGAGTTTTCACCTGCGATCAGAGGAAGACAGACACGACCTCGACCTGACAGAGACAAGCTCCTGCCGAGATCCTTCAGGATCACAGCGAGTGAAGAAGAGCTGCACTTCCTCCGACTGTCGGTTCTCATCAGCCACTCCACCCGCGCCCCAAAACAGGACAAACATCGACCAGCACAACTTCACAAAAGTAAAAAATAAACTGTTTCATTAGAATTGGCTTTTTAAGCAACCACTAGTTTTCTGAATGAGATTCCAGAGAAATGGGAGGAAAAAGGAAATCAGAATCAGAAAAAAAGATCAGTTTCAGGGCTGAACAAAGCTCTGACGGCATCAGTGTGAACAGAAACCAGCCGTCTGGACGGCTGAGTGCTCGAATGTTTAACAGGTAATGGCAGAACAGGTGAGGTGTGTTCACAACCCAGCATTTTGAAACCCAACTTATTCATTAAAACTGAAAGGAAGCAGCTTAGATCCGGTCCGTCTGATCATTACCGATAAACACTCCGAGAACAGATTTAAGATGCACCGACATGAATGAGTTTCACTGCCGGTGATTCAAAAATTAGGAATGAAGGAGAGCAGATGAGAGGGAAGAAGCCTCTGTAACTACAGAAATTAGATTTATTTTGAGTTTAACAAATTAAACTAAAAAATAAGCAAATAAATAAGCAAATAAATCTGAGTGTCGTCGGCGTAGAGCGTGATCAGGAAAAAAACAATCGCGCGAAGAATCTAAAAAACGGGACGCAGTGTTTTACCATTAAATGTCAAAACTATAACAGCTAGATAACACGGTAGAAGGGGATTTCACTTCAGTTTAGTAAAGAGATAGTTTAAAAAAAAGGTAATAAATGTATGTCTGGAGTGAAGGCAACACAGAGCGAAAGAACAAATCAGGCGAGTTGTTCACCTGATTTTCAACGTTATTGCAATTCCTGAAAGTTTACTAAACGATAAAAACTGGACTAATTACTTTGTTGCTTTGAGTTGATTGTGATTGATATATAAATGAGGGAATAAATGACAAAATATGTTACAGCACAGGTCAGAGAGACTGACTGAAAATTACTGTTGCTACATAAGAAACTGATCTGCAGATCAGCTGAGTTGATAAATACCCTCAAACACCAACAAACTGATCGACAAAAGAGATAAGAAAGTAGAAAATGTCAGACAAGCCAGCATGCATGCAAAACGAATGATCACTGGTCAAGATTACTGCACAAAGTCAGCAACAGGCATGCAATTTCCCATGCATACAAAAAGACAGAAAACATGTCAGGATCATCAACATGCAGATGATTTTCTGACTCACTGTTCAAAACAAGAGATTATTATTAGTTTAATAAAGATTTTTGTTTGTCAGGCAGTTTTTTATGTGCATTAATTTAAAACTCCAGACAACCATAGAATATCATTTGGGCCCATCTGGTCACCACTTCTTCTTTCTAGAGGCGCCGCTGCAGAATGAATGCGAGGATCCTAATGAGTAATACGCAATCACGTAAAAACGTGAAGTAGACTTACAAAGAGTTAAAGGTCAACATCAATATGGAGATAAATGTCACAGAGTTTAAACATCAGCAGCTCCGTTTCAAAACAGGAAATATTATTTACTAAACTGTAACGTCTGATCATTCAGCGTAAGGACAGAGAAAGAAGATAAACACTGAAATAATTGGAGAAATTACAAATTTCCCCTCATTTACTCAAATTTTACTATAATCTCAATCAGTTTTAACCAGTTTTGTGACAGAAGCTGTAGTAGCTTCAGATTGGCGTTTATGCCTGTATTTTTATGGGGATGTTTGTTTTCTGAAAGAAAATGTTTTGTCCTGTTGCAATAAGCAATAAATCAATTAATCATGTGATAAATTAAAGCAAAATCAATCATTTCCATTTGTATGTTTTATTGTTTTTCTCTTTTTTCTCTTCCAACCAAAAACTGGATGATAAAAATCTTCAATCTGGTGTTTTGGTCTCAACTGACTTTTTTTTTTTTAAAGGACAATTTGGCTTGGAAATTTCATGATTCATTTTATTTGTTATTTCTGTTTTGTTTGTTTATTTTTGATATTTAAAATGTCTTCCAGTTCCAGTGTTAAATGTTTCCAAGAATTTAAAGTTTATTGATATCTTAGAATGTGTTCTTGAATTTTCATGTCATTATCATATTATTACTTGAAAATAGTCTCAAAACAACAATATTATCGTTATCGCAATAACTTCTTTAGCGATTTATCATCCAGTAAAACCTGTTATTGTGGCAGGCTGACCTACAAACCGAGAGCTCTGGTTGGTTGAAGTGACCCCTGGTGCAGTTCGAATGCCAACTGGACCGCTTCAAAAGCAGGAAGTGGTCTTAGGTGAAGGGGATTCTGGGTAAAACAAACTAACATCTAACATTAGCAGTGGAAATAAAAACAAAATCCTACAAAATATGACGTCACTTCATTTTTGTTTACGTTTTGTGAAGAAGGAAGTTGAGCTCGGTGTTTTCTTCAGAGGTTTTTGTGTTGTTTTCTTCAGTAATTCTTGGTGCAGCGCCACCACAGGTGCGGAGGGGAACAGATTGGATTGTTTTAAACATTGCAGTGTGAAAGTGAACTGCAGCTGAAAATGTAACGAATGTTTAAATTTTGCTCCCCAATTGAACCGAATCGATCATGTGTGAAAACACTAATAATAAAACTATTGATCTTTTGAAAAACGTAGTTGAGTTCATGTTGTTTTGGTGCTGAAGGGTTAAACCAGACATCACCAGGCCTCATGGCCTTCAGTAGTTTATATTTCCAGTAGCAGCAGCTAAAGGAAGTAGCAGCGTCGTTCTCCTTTGAATCCGTCGCTCGTTTCTGGAGCGAATCAGGAAGGAAAAGAGGAGGAAGAAAGTGAGGAGGAGGAGAGAGCTGCAGATTGAATCCTCTTCTCCAGAGTCCAACGCTCCCAGCAGGCACTAAAAATGAGCGCCTTTAATTAATTGCTCTGCCAATCCATTAATAGCAGCTATAATTAGAGGACCATGGGAGATCGCTGGCAGATTAAACGATCTGAATGAACCTCAGGTTGCACTTGTTACCTTTTTTATTCACCACAGAGACTTTCTAGGACCTCATATTGTTCTTTCTAACAGACCGCTACGCTTCACACTTAGTCATATTTGATAAAAGTGTGAATATTTTCAGCTGACGGTGGGTCTAGTGCAACAAATTGTGAGTCTCTTTAGTACAATAAAGGCAAAACTTTTTGGTTTTTGACGGCTCCTGCTAACCATGATGACAAAAATCCAGTTTGTGACTACAAAGCATGCTGGTGTGTTACTCAGAGGTCCCTGCAGATCAAGGAAGTCTCAGATCTGGGAACACATGAGCTCAGACACACGCGTGTCCTCTGCATGTGAACAGCTCATCTAGAGCAGCAAGCATGTGGGTCATTCCAGCAGGAGGTGAATCTGTTGGGTATTTTCCTCATTTAATGCAGCAGTTTAGAGTCAAATAACTACTGGGTGGATTAAAACTAATAATAATAGTAATAATTTTGCTATTTATTGCTTAAATTTAACCCTGAAAACAAAGTTGCTGCAGTGAATTAAAAGCTTGGTTATTTTTTTTTTATTGCTGCTAAAAAACATAAACTTTTATTGAATAAACAGTGGAGAAATGCAGTAAAAATAAAAATACTGACAGTTTTAGGGGTTTTTAAATGTCATTAATTGGAATTCATCATTAAAACGATAAATCAAAATCTTATTAAGATAAGAAATTCATCACGATTAATGATAAATGATACGATACATGGCCCAGCTTGACTGATGTTTGCAGCAAGAAGACCCTGGGTTCACATGTTCTGCATGTCAGTTCTTTCTGGATACTCCAGCTTCCTCCAAAATCATGACTGTAATGTAGGGCTGAAACAATTAATCGTGATTAATCGATTGTTGAAATAATTGTCAACTAATTTAATAACTGATTAATCGTTAACTGGAGTTTACAGACTCAAAACAAGGTAATTTTGCTGAAAGAACAACATATTCAGAGCAGCAGACAAGCCAAAAAATATTTATATTTTGCATTTAAGATGAATAACCTGTAAACTTGTTCTACCCAAAACTCCTCAAGTGGAAGTTTTAGTTTCACCTGGCTCTTGCATCCAGGAAATAAAAGATATTTTTTTCCTTATATTGAAAAGAAATTTAATTGTTTGTATATTTTCATATTTTAATACACCTGTATTAAAATAAGCTTAAGAAAAATCTGCAGAATTTGAAAACTTATATTTGATTAATCGATTAATCATAACAATAATCGATAACTAAAATTAACAGTAGCCCCTCTGTTAGTCTCTAAATTGGCTCTGTGTATATGTTTGCTTCCCAGTGACGGACTGTTAATAAACGACTAGATTGATGTTTCTTCCAGACGTCTCCCTTTGCAAAGACAAAAAGAATCATAAAAGTTACTTCAGCTTAGATCAGGGGTGTCCAAACTCATCAAGGCAAAAGTATTCATGTGTTGAGAAAATTTAATAAAAAAACTAAAATCAAGTGAATAAAGTAGTTTGATTGTTTTTGTTTTCTAGGAAAGGAATGTTGTTCATCACAGATCCAAAATTTGAAAGGATTTTGCACATTTGCTGTATTAAAAGAACGAAATCTGGGTTTTAGCTTCTTTTGGCTTTGTTGAAAAAATTCATTCCCAGTAAAAGAACAGGATTAGGCTCTCTCAAAAGGCTAGCCAAATTTAATAAATTAAATAAAAGCTGATTTTGGTGCAACAAAGTTGGCATTTCAGAAAACCTCTCTGGATGTGTACGATTCTATTTATTATAAAAGATTGTTTATAAAAACACGTGTTTTTATAAGTACACACATAGTTTTACTTTTTATAACATAAGAAAATTATGTCCGGAATAATTTTGCCCTAAAACGTAATCTGCATCAACCACCTGTACAGATTATTTTTTAACTGAAGTAGAAGGCCACAAAAATATGGCCAGGGACCACAAATGGCCCCTGCGCCACACTTTGGACACCCGTGATTTAGATAAAACCCATCTGGTGCAGATTGTGTTTTATCACAGGTGTTTAGTTTCCCATTTCTGACAGAAGCTCACAGAAAACGACTCTGTCTCATCTAATTCAGGTTTAGCTTCACCAAATTAGCATCACATGAACCATTTCCTCTAAATTCATCTTTCTAAGTTGCTCCACTCACGTCGCATGTTGAACGACATGACTGGTCCATTTTGTTTATTTTTACTTTAACTGCGTTTCCCCATGGGGGGAGCAAATGTTGTAATGCTTCATAAAACAGGAACAAGATTCAAATGAAATGTTTTAACAACCAAACACTTCTGCAGGTTTTAAAAAGCATAATTCATGTGAAATATGAGAAATGTAAATGTGTTAATTAGAAACCGATCCTCAATTGTCTCCATAGAACTTCATCCTGCAGCCAATAAATATGAATCTAGACCAAAAATAACTTAATGAATGAATTTAGATGTGAAAATGAAGAAATTAAAGGTATTTCTGTGGAGGAAGTAGAAAAACCGATCAAGTAAAATAAGTCAATTTCTCTTCATATTAATATTTCTAACATTTCATCTGACATGAAATTCACACAAGATGTCGGCAGCAACCCGAGTAATCAACTACGGGGTTTTCACCAATCACACCCGCTTCTTCACTACCTCTGTAATTAAAACTTTTTAAAATGTAAACAGTATTCCTCCTGATATGTGCAAATGAATTTCAGCTTTCTAAACACCGACAGATTTCAGCAGGTTTCTTGGTTTTCTTTGCTTTTTGTTTCCTTTCCTGTTCAATTCCTATTTCATCCCATTTCACTCCTGTAACTTCCACTGTGGATCAATTTCCCTTGATTTCTTTGTACGTGTGTATTTTACATCAAAGGCACCATTAGAAATATTTAAACTGAGATAAAACATTACTTACTTTACCCTCTGTAAATATTTTCTTAATTTTCCTGTTAAAAAGTTTCTAATTTCAAAGAATAATCCTGTCAACAGCCTAGACTTCTCAAATTTGTTGTTTGGAAGTTCAGAGATCAAACATTCTGATGATTTTTAACCTTTGTCTGTTTTATTTGCACACATTTATCTGCCAGTAAATGAAAAAAGAAAGCCAGTGATGATTGCTAAAAATACCAACCATGAGTCAAGATGTCAGGTGAAAGACGGTTGAAACGGTCAAACAGAGACTTCAAATGCAAACCGCAAGAGAAATAAAACATGATTTAAGGAAAATCCAACAACAACAATACATTTTAACTGTTAATTAAGTTACTTTCTAGAAGGAAAAGCTTCTCTGGTGTTAAAGATTTGAAACTTTTCTTTTTGTTTGCATGAATTGAAAAGTTTTCGGGTTTCGGTTTGTCCTTTGAACCGACTCGTTTTAAACTTCTTTCATATTTTCTTCACTTTTAGATGCATACAAAGGAATTCTTGGTTTATAATTAAAGCAATTTGTTCACCAGATCCAACTTTATCGCTTTCTTTTCCAAAAAAATAGAAATTATGAATGACAGAAAATATTTTCAAAAAGTGTTTTTTATTTCGATCATTTCTTCTGTTCGTTATTGGGGCCAAGTTATAGGAATTTTTATTTATTTATGAGAATATAGTGGTAATATTGTCAGAATAAAGAAGTAATTCTACGAGAAGAAAGTCTCAAAATTATGAGAAAAGAAAACTTTGAGTCTGAGATCTAAAGTGGCCAAATAAATTAATGTAGTTCTTTCTTCCAAATAGCCTCAATTTTTGCTCAGTCATTTTAAAGATCATAATTTCATGTTGTTGTGTTCAAATATTATTTTATTTGTAAAACTGATACCAAAGAATAACTTCACAAGATGCTCAACTGTCCTCATTTTATGTTTTTAGTGTAATGAACGTACGAGTACTCATAAAATTACTACTTCAATCTCCTAATATCATAACATAATTCTGGTAATATTACAAATTTATTCCCGTATTATTTAAACTCTTTTGTCATATGTCTTTATTGTACACATATTATGACTTTATTCTCATATTTAAAAAATAAAAAATTGTAGCCTGGCCCTAAAATTCTGTTGTAAAGTTGACCTGAATTAAAAGTTCAAATAAATACTATAAAACACGCTTCTCAAACAAAATGGCCGCCCTGGACGCGCTGAGATCATCATTCTGAAGAACAGCAGAAAAAAAACAGATTTTCCAACAAGACTTCAAAAAACAAATATTTGATTGATAATCAATTTATTACTCAGTCCTACTATAAATATCAGTCAGAAAGACAAATACGTTTGATACGTTTTGGTTCTTTTTGGTTTTTATTGAATTTGTTTCAGGTTAAAGTAAAAAGCAACAACTCTATGTGAAAAAGAAAAGAAAAAAAAAAGGGTCAGGAAACTGAAGCATTTGTCTGTTTTTAGGACAGCAGGTTTCCAGGTCTGGTCTAAACAGCATTTACAACCTTTTTATAGTTTCTGTGGTAAAAAAAAAACAACCAACAACTAAAAACACCCCCAAGATCAGATCGTATCTGTAACCGTTTTCACTGAAACTCTGACTCGCTTCAGTGCTGAGCTCCAGCTGGAAACATCTGGATGAAGATGAAAACCACAGCAGGATCGTTTGTCTCTTCCTGTGCATGCAGAGGTGTCCGCCGACTGTCAAACCAATTTCACTGTTTACTAATTCATAAATCTCCTTCCGATTCATTTTAGAAATGAGTGGAGTAGAAGCATCATCATCAGGAAAACATCTTCCAAGCTGTAAATATTCAGAGTTAATCTGAATATGTTCGCCTCTGCTGGATTTTTCGCACGTAAACCTCCGACTCAAAATTTTCCAGTAAATTAAAACTTCAAGCACGTTGTTTTGGAGCATCTGAATCAGCATTTAATCACACAAAATGACAAGATGATGAAAAGTTTCCGAATCGAGGCTTAAAACAGCAGAAAACAGCGAAGCCACAAGGAAACTGAAAAATGTTTTGTAATGCGAAGCGATCTGATGGGAAACTGATTCATAGAAACTAAACTGGTGACAAAACGTTTAATTAAACAATAATAGAGAGCGGAGGAGTTGTATGGTAATCCACAAAGAGCGCTGAAACGTCAAATGAAACTAAATTCAGATTCATTACGTTCTAAACATCCGGTCTCAACTATAAATGGGCTTCACGTCGTTTCATCAGAGAAATAACGGAAAATCCAATAGATAAAATAATAAATCAATATGATATGTCTGATTAAATGTTGATAATTTCACTGAATTCCAATCCAGAACAGCAAAGCATTCTGGGGGATGTAGGCAGAGGAAATACTTTAGCAGCTCAAACTCTCACAGCTAGCTAAAACATGTTGGTGGAATCAACTGACTCTCTCATTCCAACCAAATCTTTGGTTACCTAGCAACTCTCTCACTCTTTTTGGTTACCTAGCAACGGCCTGCTGAGTACATGCAGCAGGTTTGCAAACAACCATTAATAAAAAAATAAATAAAAAAAATCTGTGGAATGCCCCCTACAGATTGGAGCCCTGGGCTACTGCCCCAACGTCAGGCCCAGTTTATGAATTAAAAACATGGTCACCACCAATACTGTTGAACTGCTGACATATTGTGCATCTCTAATATAAATGTAATTTGACTACAAAGTTAACATGGAGGAAAAAAAACATAAATTATTTAGAAGAGGAATTAATCTTTTAAAATCTTGAACACAGAAGAATCATTTTCCGTATCAGGTTTTTGTATTTATTCAGAGCTGAAACACACAGAGCCAAATTTCAGGTTTTCTGGGAAATCTGACATCACTGATGACCGACGGATCAAACAACCAATCAAATTCCACAAAACAGCAACAACTACGCAATAAATTGAGTTTCTTTTTATCCGCCGTAAAATAAACCTGCAAAAACACAAAAGCTCACAAAGTACTTCTGGTCTAGTTTCTATTGGAAAATATCTTAATACACTTAAAATAAGACAAAACTAACTCAGAAGGAACTATTTAGCAAGATTTAGGAGCTTGTTTTAGGTAATTAATTTCTGATTTTAAAAACATGTGTGTTCTACTAGCAGATAATTGCAATTATAACAAGACATTTTTTGAATGTTTTAAGTGATATATCTGTCAGTGTAACTGTTACTTTTTGACCAATATTAATATTATTGTACCTAAAAGTTACTTTCAGCTTCCTACACTCGATTTTCCTTTTTGTGTTCACTTAATATCTGTACGTCTATAAGCCAAATTCTGTGTTTCTGTACACAAACTTGGCAAATAAAGCTAATTATGAAAATCTCTTTTGATTTTTTTCTTTTTATATTTAAAGTTAAGCAAATAGTCTGAAAGCTAAAAACTTCCCGTCAGAGTTACCTGCATCTTAAAACAATAAACCGGCTTAAATTTTCACCCCTCAGTTAGTGGCAGAGTTGTAATAAAAATTAACTATTTCAGCATTTCTTATTGTTTGTCTCGACAGAGGAGAAGTTCCTGGGTTGTCATGAAAACTTTTTGTTTCAGGCTAAACTGCTGCTCTTCCTCCAGACGTGAAACCGTCAGAAACATGCGGTTGATGCGGCACCAACATGCCGCAGCATCACAGCTGGATGCAAATTAAAACAGGACCTGCAGGTTATTTAACATCTTCTGCTATGATCACGGTTTTATTTTCATTACTAAATATCTTTATTTTCCCCTAAAGGTAGGGAGGAAAACACTTTACACTTTTATGTGTTTTAAACATTTTTTGTTTTTGCTCAGCTTTATTCTTCTTTCACATTTAAAAAATTAAACTAAATCACATGGACGCTCTGCAGGAACACAGAACTCTCGGCTTTATGAGCAAATTGATTATTTATTCATTTCAAAACAGTGTCTTCAGTCAGAGGCTTCTTCAGATTCACTGTGATACAGACTGCTACAGCAGATCTTTCCTGACAACAGCCATCACCATGTACAATAAGTATCTGAAGAATTTTAATTAATGTGAGTTACAACATTTAATTTCCCTTTGGGATCATATGAATTGTGTTTCTTCCACTCTTCAGGTTTTATTTCCAGTTATTTAGTCCAAATAAAAATTTCTAAGGATTAAACCTGTTTCAATTATTATTTCTACTGTTTGTCAGTTTCCTTTAATTGTTTTCTGGACATGATTTGGTCTGTAATAAGTTTTATATTTATTTTATTTATATTGCGTTTTCCACCATCTGCTGGTTTTCTGGAGCATAATTCTGCTCACGTTCCAGGATTAAACGGGTTCAGGAAATTTTCTTTTCCAATTCAAACTGAATAAATCTTTTTTTTTTTTTTTTATCATTTTTTGCCCAATGCAGTTTAACAACTGACATTGACACTGAGGTTGTTGTAAGTCAATAATTCCTTAAGTTAATATAGATGAAAAACAAACCAGCTCAACTGGCAGATTATTTCACTTAGAACAATAAACTTTCCCTTCTTATAAGTGCAATAATCTCGTGGAGCTAGTACATTTCTGTCAATATTACAAAATTATTTACTTAAAAGAAGCTCCTATATCTTGCTGGAAGCTTATTTTTAAATTAGCTTTGCCTTATTTCAAGTCTACTAAGATATCTGCACTAAAAACTAGACAAAAATACTTTCTAGAATTTTTTATTTTCTGAAACAAAAAGTCTGATTCCTCCTCAGATCACCCAGGTCACCAGGTTCAGTCAACCTGTGTGTATGTGTTGCAATGCTCCTTGTGTTCATGTGTGTTTTCATTTAATAAGTTAAATTATTTGTTGTAATTACCGATTGCAGTCTTCTGGCCGATTATTAACTGATCTTTTAAAAAGCCTGCCTGCCGATTCTAATTTTGGCCGATACCAATTTTTTTAAAAATTATCTGACATGTCACTCAATATAGCAAGAACGTTGTTGAATTGGGAACAGTGGGGTGACTATTGTTAACCGTTAACGTGCTGGGCCGGTCTGTCAGGAGAGCAGATGAGGACAGAGGTTGATTTTTAGACCTTTGCAGAGGCAGAAAAGATTGACTTTACACGTAAAAATCGGCCGATTACCGATCTCCAAAATGAAGGAAACCGGCCGATGAATCAGTGCACCCATAGTTGTAATGCTAATTATTGTGTGTTCCCATAAGTGAAATAATCTGCCACTGAAATTAGAACTTTATATCAACATAAGGAATTATTGATTTAAAATAAACTCCCACAGCTCAGTGAAAGTTAGCTTTACTTGTTTAGAGTTGTATTCGAAATGTAATCAATTGCAAATTTATTCTGACTTGATATTGTTTTTATTGTTGATTCTATGTTGCATTGTGTTTTTTTGTGTTTGATTTGATGTAAAGCACTTTGAAATGTCTTGCTGCTGAAATGTGCTATACAAATAAAGTTTGATTTGATTTGATTTGATTTACATTAAATCAAGTGTACTAAGACATTTGAGCCAAAAATACTTGCTAAAATGCGTTTTGCAGTGTTCAGGTAGCATTTATTATAATCTTCTAGGTTTGCAGCTGTTCTTTTTATATTTTCTGATAAAAACGGCTAATTCCTGCTCAGATCTGTCCAGTTTAAGCTCTGTAACCCTGTGGGTTTCACTCAGCCATGTGTGCATTTGTTGCAAACCCGCTTCTCGGAGGAACTCGTCAAAAAGGAGCAGAAGAGGAGGAACTCACTTCCTGCAGAAGATCCTGAAGCCGAAAGTCCTGCTGTTCTGCTGGCAGCTGGGCGCCGGGGCCTCGGAGGGCAGCTCTGCGTTGGAGGCTGAGGAGGACGATGCGGAGGTGACGGGCTGCTCCTCCTGCTCCTCCTGCTGCTCCTCCTGCTGATCCATATCCCCCACCTCCGCTCACAGGCTGGGCTGGTGCGGGGTCAGCTGCTCCGGGCTGCACGCAGCCATGCTGACAGCTGCTCAACTTTCCACTGACAGCTCTCAGACACAGGAAGTGGAGCTTCAGATCTTCCGCGTGCTAAGCTTCACTTCACAGCAGGAAGCTGAAACTCTCAGTTGTTGTTTTTTGTTGTTGTTGAGGAGGTGGAGGTAGTTGGCGTAAAATGGGGGGTGGGAGGTTGTTGGTTTCTACGCTCACTTCCTTACTTCCTTCCTGGTCCTAACTAACCCTCCCAGCCTGAGGAAGCCTCTCTCCTCTGCATGCTCTCTGAACACAGCTGCATATCCAGGAAGTTTCCAAACAAATGAAGAGGAAAAACTCGGGGCTCCTCTTCCTCCCGGCTCCTCTTCCTCCTCCCGGGTCGACCTGTTGCTGCTCCTCTTCACAGTTCGGCCGAGTCCAGCTTCTCTGCTGTTGTGCTTAACTCTTTTCTCTTGACTTTTTATCTCAGCTCTCTGTCTCTCCCTCTCCTTTCCCTCCCTGTCTCCGCCCACAGTCCCGCTTCTCGGCTTCCGATTGGCTGGTTACAGAGAGGGGAGCTCTGCTGCCACCTGCCGGCGCCCGAGTCGCCCTGCAGGTGCAGAAAGGAGACCTAAAAAGAAAGGAAGCGAGAGGAGGAAAGTAGTGAACTCATTTTTCCAGGAGACTCATATTTCGTTTTCTTTGTGTTTACTAAAATCGGAAGTTTCAGGTGAAACTAATCATGCTGCTCCTCTTCACCGCATGAGTTTGCTCCTCTTCACTTGGACCGCATCTCTGCAGCTCGGCTCGGTTTGCCCTCCCACATACGTTTTACATAAAGATGGTAAAAACATCCCACACTGCAGTGAAGCAGAGGTCGCGCGGCCGCACCGAGACCCACGCACGCTTCTTCACCGCATGCACGTGGCGGCTTCATCCCCCGGGTTCCCGCTCTAAGAAGGAACCGCACGGTGAGATGAGGCAGGTTATTTTTGACAGCCAATTAAAACGGAGGTGCAGCGGGCAGGAGGACGTTTAGCTTGAAGAAAATAAATAAATAAATAAATCTCCCACATGCGCTGCCGAGCACACACAACGCTAGAAATCATAAAAATAAAAAAACTAAACAAACAACAACAACAACAAAAAAGAGAAAACATTTCCAAATCATCCAACTGTATCTGCTTTAGTTCACAGAGGGACAGCTAAGATGTAGACACATTTTCATTGCACAAACAGCTGTCACATATAAGGGCCGCAACACAGAGAGAGCCAGAGAGCGACAAATGACAGCGATGAATGGCTCTAATGGCCTCTCGCTGTGATTTCCATTAACCATACAATTACACAAAATAAAATGACAAAAATAATTTTACTTAATGGAAACACACCAATTTCAAACAAACTCAGCAAAAAGTTTTTTGCACAGTGATGAGTTGATTTTTGAGCCACATGGAAACATCACATGTCACATGAGTCATGTGATGAACAATTGGATGTTACTACTGGCAAAAACGTTGAAGAAGATGGCAGGAAGTAGGAGGAAGATAATGTTTTGTTTTTTTATTCTTTTATTTTAATCGTCCACCATGAACAAGTTGTTGATTACAGAGATAACAGCAAATGCAGCGTTCCCTCCTCCCTATCCATTCCCATCTTGCTGCAAATAATAGAATAATAATATTAAAATTAAAAAAAAAAAAAGTAAAAATAAACAAAATACAATATGTTTTGTTTTGTTTTATTTTTTGGACAACATGCAGCCAGAGCATTTTAGCATCACACAGTTCATAAAAAGTGAATGTATTGAATCCACAGTTCTTCTTTAAAATAGTCGATGGATATTTCCCCAAAAAGCCACTTCCAAATGAGACGGTCTTGTTGCTCCAACACCTTAACGTCCTTTAAGCAGCCAGTGGACTAAAGCGCAGGGCATTGGTTAGTTTGTTTTTTTGTTTGTTTGTTGTTGTTTTTTTACCAAAGACAAAAGAGAAATTCTACAATCACTAAAATCTGACACATTTTTGTTTACATTTTGCAAAGGAGAAAATGTCATTCAGTATAATTTCCTTCAGCAGTTCTTGGTGTAGCGCCCCCACAGGCGAAGAGGGGGAACAGTTAAAAAAAAAAATTAGATCTTTTGACACTGCAGTGAGAAAGCAAACCGCAGCAGCTGAAAATAAACAAATGCTGTAATTTTGATCCACAATCGAACCGGGTCTACTACTATCAGGTATGAAAACACTCTTAAAACTCGTCACGGATCAGAAGACAGGGAACGCTGCGGCGTGGTGGTACGGTGACCTGCTGTCAGCGCGGATCAGAGGAGCTTCTGGTGGATCAAACGAGTGGGACGTGAAGCCTGTTTGGGGCCCGGTTCGTCCCACATAATCACATCATGTGGAGCGTCTGCAGCTGGGCGGGGACAGATATCTGTCCTGCAGCTCCAGCAGCACACACACACACTCTGCAGGTAATCCCATTACCGATCCCTGTAACACAATACCATCATAAACTACTGTTTGATCCTCACTTATTGCATTACGCATATTGAGTCGATGAAACGTGCTCAGAACCGAAGGAGGTGAGAGACCAAACTCACATTTATTTATTTGAAAAAGTTAGGACAGCTAATCACAAAGATATTTAATATTTATTTTTAGCAAATCTGAACATTTCATGTAACTAAAACAACAAAAACAAAGAAAATTAAACTTTAAAATGTTCTTATATAAAATGCAGTTTATAGTGAAGAATAAATTAGGACATACAAAGATTTTTTTTGTCAGATCTCTAGTGTAAATATCTTAGCACACTTTAAATAAGACAAAGCAAGTAACCTTTCAGCAAGATATAGGAGTAAATAATTACTTAATATATATTTTTTTAAGTACTGGTTCCATTGAGAAATTATTTCACTTTTTGGAGGAAATGTCTTTTTATGAGGGAAATAATCTGCCAATGGAATAAGTTTCAAAAAACAATATTAAGGAATTGTTTTAAACAAGTTCCCGTATGTTGCTGAAAAGTTACTTGTAAGTAACTTTCAGTTACTTTCAGTTACTTACTAAGATATTTGCACTAGAAACTGGACCAAAAATACTTGGTAAAATGTTGTATTTTTGCAGTACAACCTCACATTTCTTCCTACTAAAAATTACTTAAACCACAGTTAAATCAACTTGAGGTGGGAGATATAGACTTAAAGTTTTATCACAATATTACGTGATGTTACTGTCATAACAATAAAAGTGACAATAATAACTATTGTTTGTTTCTTTAGCTAACTATAAGGCTAATACAACAATCAGATATCCCCACAAACACAAAGACTGCTGTTGAAAAACATTTGTAACACGCTTCTTTAGGACATCGGTCAGATAAAAAAAAAGATTTGTATCACTAAACTGCACACAGTAACTGGATTTAATCATTTTTTTATGATTTATTGATATTTAATTATTTAATTTATTTGGTAGGAACAATGCACATTAACATTTTTGTAAATGTGCCAGAATTAATCAAAAGGTTAATTTGTCTTAAAAACAAACAAACCGAAGGAGTTTCTGACTGTTTCATAAACAAGGTTTAAATAACTTAATTGCACAAATTTAGTGAATAAATGCAAAACTTTATTGAAGAACAGTAGAATAAAATAGTGAAGATAAAAATCAAAACAATATAGACAGTTTTAGGGGTTTTAAACATCATTACTTGGAATTTATTGTAATAACGATTTATCAAAATCTTAAAGAAATGTATAGCAATAAATGCAGCATAAAAACTGACCTAGATCAGGTTTTTTGCTTTTTCTTTTTGATTGCTGCTTCTCATATTTGGTTCTGGTTCCAGGGAAGCAGAACAGAGTTAGTCTTTCTTTCATGTAAATAATCCCCCAGGCATTTTATTAATAGCAAATGAAAGTAAAGATGTGTTTGTTGATGTTGAGCTTCCATCGGTTTGAGTCAGACGTGACGTGTCTATGTGAAAAGCAGCCAAAGAAATTCCTCATCTCATCTTTCACCCAGCAGGACCAGAAACTCCAGTTGGGCGCGGAGCCTGAAAGATGAGCCGATGGGGTTGCGTCAGGACACGGATCAACTCCAATCCACTCTGGGTTTGTTTAGACGACGGGTTCGTCCTGTTTGACTTGTCATAGACTCAAGGAATTTTCTCGCAGAAAAGATCCCTGCGAGTATTTTTTAAAAACATCTTTCAGTCTTTTACACCCCTTTTTGTTTGATAGTCGTTTCCTCCTGTCATCTGCATGTAGAGATAAATCATTTAACTGCTTGCGTTTGTCTGATAAGGACTAGATCTGAATGTTTGAGACAACAGAATGGGTGCAGTCGCACCAGCCATGTTTAGTCTGCTTTAATCAAACAGTTTAGTTTGTCTGGAAGGTCCAGTTTGTTTGGGGAGGTGTGAATGCACATTCGAACTCTGACCTTAAAGCAAACTCTGGTCCACCTAAAAACCTCGGCCTTGGTTCGGTGGAAATGAACTCCGGTGTGTTTTGTGAATACCAAGCAGACCGGAGGTCACCCCCAATAAAGGAAGTGGAATATAACGCAGGACATTCTGGGTAAATACAACCAAAACAAAGTAGCACCTTGTACTAGTGGGAGAAATGGCTAGTGTGGTTTTTTTAACCACAGACAAGAGAGAACTCCTAGAGAAAGGTACAGGTGTTTCAGGTGTTTGTTTTGTTTGACTCAGTGCAGTGTGAAAATCCATCCATTGTCCCTAATGGGGTCAGGAGGGTTGCTGGTTCCTCCCCAGCTACGTTCCGGGCGAGAGGCGGGGTCACCCTGGACAGGTCGCCAGTCTGTCGCAGGGCAACACAGAAACATACAGGACACACAACCATTCACACACCCACACACACACACACACACACACACTCACACACACACACTCACACACACACACTCACACCTAGGGAGAATTTAGAGAGACCAATTAACCTGACAGTCATGTTTTTGGACTGTGGGAGGAAGCCAGAGAACCCGGAGAGAACCCACCATGCACAGGGAGAACATGCAAACTCCATGCAGAAAGACCCCGGGCCGGGAATCGAACCCAGGACCTTCTTGCTGCCAGGCAACAGCTCTACCAACTGCGCCACTGTGCAGCCCATGTGTGAAAATGTAACAAATATTGCAATTTTGGTCCCCAATCGAATTTTCTACTGAATTATCAGCTGTGAAAACATCCTTAGTTCACTTCCTGGTTTGGAGAGGTCGCCGGCCCGCTTGGTGTTCATATAGGAATTCAAACCTCACCAGAGTTCACTTTTTTGGAGTTTGATTGTGCATTCACATCTCCACAATTGAACTGGACCTTCTGGACAAACGGACTGGAGTATGATTAGAGCGGACTAAACAGGGCTGGTGTGAACGCAGCCTTAGTCAGTTTGCTGCAGAGTGAACTTTGCTCCTCAACCCTGGATCTCCTTTGACTGTCGGTTTTCTGGTCGGTTTTCCTGCTGTGGTTTCTAAGTCTGTGGGATGTGGAGGATCAGTGGGAGGATCAGTGGGAGGCTCAGCAGCGTGAACGTTGGAACATCCGAAGGAGAATATTTGTGGATGAAATCCGCAGATGTGGAGCGGAGCCGCAGTGGAGGTGGAGGCAGGTGGAGAGGCGCCACATCCAGCCCCCTCCTCTCCGTCTTTTACATAAAGAGCGTTATGAAATCCCGTCGACAATCTGCTCCGATTCACTCAAGCCGCTCTCATGAGTCACTTCCAGCTGCTAAAAGTAGCAGAGCTGCCGTTATGTCATCAGAGGGCAGTGTTTCCCTGCGTCGAGGAGCTCTGTGGGCTCAGATACTGTGGAGTGTGAGCTTGTTTCCTCTTCACACCGACTCTGCTGCTTCCTACAGAATCATGACTCTGAGTCTGCTCACAAAAACCCTCAGAAGGTCTTTTATAATCAGGGGTTTAGTCATTTATCTCTTCTGATTCACAAAACATTTAGAGCAATTAGAGACTCTTTAAAAATATCCTCTAAAACAGCTGATTGACCTTAAATAAATTGTGCGAATTGGAATTTGGAAATAAATTTGCTTAATAGAAAAAAGATAGAAAAAAATTCAACCATGATCAACAAATTTGGACTTCTTCTTTCACACAGAAAAAAAAATAGGAAAAACTTTAATGTTCAAGAGGAAACTAATTTCTGCAAAAATAATGACAATGAAATAAAAATATGCAACATGATAGGTATAAATATTCACACCCTGACCCAATTCAACAGAGGTCCAGCCAAGTGGTGCTGCTTGTCCCACAGTTCCATTGACCAGACAACCAGAAAGTCTAGTTTCCAGGGCACATGTCTTAGTACAGCTTAAATAAGACAAAACTAACTTACAAGTAACTTTTCAGAACAATGTAGCAGCTTGTTTTAAATGAATAATTCCTTAATATTAATAAAAATGTGCTTGTTCTACTGACAGATTATTTTACTTATAACATGGGGAAAATGTCATAAGTTAAATAATCTACCAATGGCGCTAGTACTAGTAAGGTATTACTAATTGAAAACAAGCTGCTATATCTTGATCAAAAGCTACTTATGAGTTAGTTTTGCTTTATTTTATATGTAAAATTTGCACTAGAAACTAGACAAGAAATACTCAGACAAGAATACAGACAAGAAAACAGGAATAGATGAATTTTGAGGGGGAAAAAAAAAGTTAAAATTAGGTGGATTTGTTACAGCTTCATGAAGACTTACAGGAAATAAAAATGGGAACAAATGTATTCGAGTCTTTCAAAAGGGGTTTTATTATGTGTTTTGACATTTTATACCATAACAGTTGTAATAAAAATGCTATGTAAATTAAATCTAACTTAAAAGAAATTTAACTTCCCGATTTAATGCCTTGAAATTGGGCCTCTGTCTCTTTAAGAAACTCCTGCTCTTTGCTAAACTCCCCCTTCAGAAAGTCATCACAACATGGCTCCTCTATTAACCCTTTAGCAACATTTTTACCAGCGTTGCTCTGAGAAGTAGCTCCTATGATGAGCTCAGCTGATGTTTGCTAATTGCTGCTGGCTAGTCTGAAGGAGCAGATTGAGGGCGTCTTGGGGGAGGATGCGCTCCGAAAACTGCAGCTCCAAGGAATAGCACAGTCTTGAAGGCGGAGCTAAGTCCATCCAGGTGTTTCCCACAGCTGAATTTTTGTCATGGAGATTGAAGGATTTCTCAAACATGGATGAAAGAATCAAAGCAACACTCCAGGAAATAAAACTATAACGTAAACTATAACTAAAGCTCAAAAAAGTTGATTTTACACAACGCTGCCCTTTTAAAAATGATTCTGCACAAAGTTTAGATGAGATAAAGCAAAAAGAGTGAAACAGAGAATAAAAAAGAAATGTGTGCTTCAGTGTTTTGGCCCATAGAGAGAATCTCCTCCAGCTCTGGTGTCCTACTTGGATTCATAGTTTAATTTTTATTTAGTTATTTATTTATTTTTCTTTCTTTGTTTTTGTTGCTCTGCGTTTTTTCTCTCTGATCCGTTTAACGGGTTTAAATCCAGATCTGAGCTGCAGAACAAAAAGGCAGAGCTGCTCTTCAAACGAGAACAGACACCTCTGGAAAGGCAATAACCACGTTATCGAGATCTAACACGGACCGGACGTTGTCTCTCCACCTCAACGTCCATCTGCTGCGCTCTGATTGGACTACGCGGAACCACAGAGTCGCCTGATTGGTCCTTTCTCCGGTTTCATCCTCTGGTTTTAGCATGAATCAGAAACATAATGCTGGTAGTTTTCAGCTGTGTGCGGCACGTTGATGGTATCAGCTGCTTTAAAAACCATTAATGTTCAAGACTGATAGATGTTTATTCTTTACGAAGAGATTTAGCTGATGAATATCAAATCTTAATAACCAAGAAACTAAGTAGGAAGTTTATTCTGTCTCTTTTTTAGGGTCTTCTAAGACTGGGTGGTGAATTGATTTTGTAGTTAAACAATTTTTTGGTTTTTGAGTAATTAATTTTTGGAAAATCCGGATTTTTTCTCCACCAATTTCCTCCGTGAGTGATGTCAGTGCGGCTCGAGCCGCCATCTTGTTTTATAATTTACAGCTTTCTTTTGTTTGGACTTTACATTCATATCAACTGTACAACAAAATATAGAGGTCAAGCTAATATTTCATTTTAGTTACGAGAATAAATTAATGATATTGCCGTAATATATTTGCAGTTTTAGGAGATTAAAGTACAAATTTTATGACAACTCCAAGACATTTTATTTTTATTTATTAGAACAAAACATTAAAATGAGGAATATTAATCTTGTGAAGTTTAGTATAAGTTTCACAGATAAGGAAATAATCTTTTAACATGTCAGCATAATATTATAACCAGTTGCACGACTTTGGAAGTATTGAGCAAACAATAACTCTTCAGCTTGTCCTACTAAAGAAAATTGTCCTAACTTTAAGAGGTTCATCTGTTAAACTTGGTCTTTTTTCTGATAATATTATTAATATATTCTCATAATTAAGGAATAATTCTTATTCTTTTTGACATTAATTTTTTTTGCAATTTTTTCTTGTCAAAATGCCAATTTGTTTATTTATTTATTTATTTGTTTGTTTTGTTGATTTCTAAATGCAATAAAACTATAAAACGTAATTATTATTTTTTTTTTAAATATAATGTGTCTTACTGAGTGATGGAGTTGCTGAAAAATAAATTAAATTCTCATATTGTTCTAATTAATTGACTATTGGTGTGAATTGAATGTTTCTTTTTATTTATTTGCAAAGCACTTTGGAACACTTTGTTTTGAATAACTTGACTGATTAGAAGGATTTCCACCAAGAAATTATATTTTTATTTATTAGAAAGGATTGATTGAGGGATTTTTTATTTTATTTTAAATAAATAAATAAATAAATAAATAAATAAATAAATAAATAAATAAATAAATAAATAAATAAATAAATAAATAAATAAATACAAGAAAGGGAATTTTGTTTGTCCATCAGTTACCTCTTTACTCTCACCCGGTTTGCTGATTGGACCGACTGAAAGTGTCAGGACGCCGCAGAAACTTTTCTCCGTGTCTCCGGACCTGGATTGACCCCGAGAGGAAGGTCAGGGTGAATCTGAAGGTGACGCTGCGATGTGCTCGCCGGTGACATTGCTCCCTCTAGTGGCGGCTGTGGGTCATTACAGAACAGTAAATAACAGCATGAGCAAACAAAGAGCAGCAGCTGTTCCCGGAGCAGCAGGTTAAAGTCAATTTGTGCTGAATGAGCCTGAATGCATCTGAATCATGAATCCTCAATGAAAACTCAGACGATTTAGATGATCAATCATCTCTGTGTTTGTTTTCTTTTGAGTCAGAATTTATGTAAACTGAACAAATTAATAATTTCTGGGTCCATAAACCTCCCTTCATTATTATTTAATCTCAAACAAATGGAAGATTTTTAAAAGCTTTGCCTGATTGATCATTTTTATTTTTAAATGTCAATCAATTTATCATTACAGTCTATTATTTGTAATTTATTAGTATGCGCTTTTAGATAATTCATAAATATTTTACGTGTTTATTTGTTTTATATTTACTAATGTTAAAAAAATAATGAATATTAACTGTTCATATAAAGTTATTTACAAATGATTTATTTATTTTTCTTATATATTTTATTGAACTTTTATAATTACCATCATTTTAAAAGTTGTATTTATTAGAAGTTAAATGTACAGTACTAATTATATTTATACTTTTATAATGTATTGTACTTTGAGATAATTGTTTTCTGTGTTCATTTGTATTATATGTTGACTTATTTTTGAAATTGTTATAAAATTAATAGTTATTAATTGTTCATAAAGTTATGTAGAAATGTCTATTTACTTTATTACATATTTTATTGCATTAGTAAAAAAAAAAAAAAAACGATTTTGCAATTGCTGTGTTTGCTGTTGCTATTGTGTATTTAAGTGTGCTGTATTGGTGCAGAGTTATCAAATAAATTTGTAATTCAATACATTTATGTCTGTTTTTTAAAATTTTTATGTTAAAGAAAAGTTTTAAGTAAATGCAGCCGTTTTCATATATTGGATCGATATCAACTGATACTAAACGTTATCGGTATCAGAAGTGAAAAAAGAGGATCAGAGCATCGCTACTATTTTTTTTCTATTATAATTTTCTGAGTGTTTTCATTGGATCTTCAGGATGAAAACCATTCAATTCTGGTTCCCTGCAGAGAAATATGTGCCAACTTCACAAAATAAACCAAAAGATGCAAAAATAAACTAAAATAAATAAAACAAAGAATAAATAATTGAAAGAGCAAAAAGTTCAGAAAACTGAATTTAAATATGCACAAAGAAACAGAACAGAAAAGATCACAGAAAATACTATAAACAGACAAAATGGAGTCAAAAAATGACAGAAAAACAAACTGTAGTTGACAAAATGCTCCAGATATGAAGTAGAAAGCAACATCACAGTAGTTGTGATTCCATTAACTTTATGTGCAAAACTTTGTCAATAAACCTCTGTTGGAAAAAAAAACGGCAATTTTACAATTGCAGTGTTTCCATTAAATAAGAGACACAATTAAAATCACACATCGATACGTTTGTTTACGATAAGTGGATAAAATACCTGCCACATCATCCTCCCACCACTTCCCGTTTTCACTTGGACATTAAAGGATTTAATGGATTATTTTATTGCAATTGTTTTTATTTAAAAAAGCCTAAATTTGTTGACATTGTCAGTTTTTAAAAGCAACAAAACTGTAAACACTTTCCAAAAGAACTATATTCACCAATAAAACAAGAAGTTCAAACTGATGTTAAACTGTTTTCAGTTGCTAGCTCCAGTTGTTTGGACCTCTGTTGAATTAGGCCAGTGGTTTTAAAATAGATATTTATATCTATTGTGTTTCATATTTTTATTTAACTTAGATATTAAATGACTTTTTATTTTATAGTTTTTGTAAAATAAGTTAGTCTAACTTTGCTCACCATGATTGTTTTTTAAAAGCAACAAAGCTGTAAATACTTTCTAAAAGAATTTTTCTTGAGATGTCTCACTTACAATTAGTAAAAAAAAAACCTGAGATTTTTAATAATATTCTAATTTATTAAATATGAAGGTATAGGTTTAAATTGGATTTTTTTGTAAAGCACTTTGAGATATTTTTGTAAATTACAAATGTTTGGGATAAAATGCTTAAGTAATGTATTAAAAACTGAATGCCACAATCTTAGGAGCGATGAAAAAACAAACACACAATGCTAAAATAAATGTTGTTTTTTACTGTTTTCAGTAGAAAATTTACTAAAAAAAAAAATCTAAATTTAGTGTTTTCAGTCTTTCTTTTAACAGTGTGGCATTCTGCATGCACATTACTTGCAGTTTTTAATACATTATTCAAAGATAGTTCAGCATTTTAACCTCAAAGTACATTAAATAAATAAATAAACTGATGTTAAACTGATTTCTGTTCTATTTTTGCTTTCTCATTCCTCCAGGTATGTGGTTCTTTGTGAAGCTGTTCTTCAGCTAAAAACACTGGAGCAGAAGGAAAAGGCCGAGCCACCTGTCTTCTTCTTCTTCTTCTTCTTCTTCTTCTTCTGTTTTTATAAAGTGCATCAACAGTCGCGAACAGCTGAACATGGAGGCTGGGAACGGACGGCCCGCCTGTGAGGAGGAGAACACAACAAGAACACAACTCCATCCTCGACGTGTGTGTGTGTGTGTGTGTGTGTGTGTATGTGTGCGAGAAAGACTTTCTCTCCGTAGAGTTTCACTGAGTTTACATCCGGGTTTTTTCCCTAGGCAATGGGAGTCGCAGCACCGCCGTTCCTTAGGCAAAGTGAAATAAATTCGCCGCACCGACACAAAAAGTAGTCCGCTCACCGAACAGCCTTTCTGTCCGGCTCGGTTTTATGATCGGTCCGTTTTAACGAACTTTGGCGCCGAACTAAGCCGGTATCAAACGCTTTGTGGCGGATTGGGGAGGTTTTTGTGGGCCGCGGTGTAGTTTTTGTGCCCCCTTCCTCCAGCTTGGCGGCGCAGGGATCTGTGTTGTGCTGAGGCTGAGCTGAATGAGATTGAAGAAGAGTTCTTCTTGTTTTGTAGCTTCAGTTTCTCTGTTTTTACTCGTTTTTTTTACTCCAACACCAAAACAAAGTGCAGTTCTGCGGGCAGGAGGCGGCCGGACTCCCGCTCAGCTGTGGCTCCACCGTGGATCGGCTGCTGGGAGGAAAATATTTAATTAATCTGGAGGAGGACTGCTGCTGAGTAAGTGGGCTTTTTTTAAATTTCATAACTTTAATTCAGTCCTGTGTGAAAGTTCAGAAGGCTGAAGGATGAGTCTGATGCTCTGAGCAGGTGTGCGGGCAGGTGTGTGAGCGGCCGCAGGGTGTGTGTTCCGGCTGGCTGTGTGTGTTTAGCTGCGGACCGAGGTTCTGGAGTTCTGGAGGACAAGGGGCCGACAGAACTTAGAGCCACCGACAGACGGCGGCTCTTCGCCAGGGTTTGTTTCGAAAAGATGGCGTCCTTCAGGGTTGCTGCTCATCTTCTCCCACGGTTTTTCCTCCGGGTCTCCAAAGGAGGCTCCTCACGGCTCTTTGCGTGAAGTTATCCGCCTGCTGGCGCCGTTAGCCCGGGCAGCTAGCAGGATAGTTAGCATTAGCGGCTAACGTTAACGGTGGTGAAGTTGGCCTCTGATTGAAAGCTGTTTAGTAAAGGAGCATTCCGCTGTTTTGGGGAAAATCTAGACTAAAATTTACCAGCTGTTGCTTAAAATTTACAATACCAATTTGGTGAAACATGAACTGAATAATTGTAACACATGATATGGTTTATGTAACTTACTCTGATTGTTTTGACACAGGTTAGGAGGACTATCCAATTCTCTTTGGTGTCTACCGTCTTAAATAAGGTTGAGCCTGTCAACTTCGGACAAGTCAAACTTGTTCTGTAGTGTTAAAGGATTTCCTTAAACATTTCAATATGCAAAAGTTTGATTCTATTTATAAAAACCCGAACTGTCCATTTTAAGTCTACCTAAATTAGGTTTCTGCCTGAAAACTGCTCTACTTAAACAATTTAAAAGTGATTCAAGTGATCCAGACTGGGTAAATATTCTTTAAGAAGGCAAGTTTGTCATTTGTAAAACAGTTTACTCTGTTTATGAAAACAAAAAAGTTAAATGCACATATTTTTATTTTAAAATATATGTTCCTAAGCTGCTTTAAAGAAATTTGGATTCATTAAAACAAACTAATAAAAGTTTACATGTAGTCAATTTACTGATTGTGTTTATTTTGGCTTAAATGCTTTGAAATAACTCTTAAGGGGACTTTGACAAATAAAACAAGTTTATTTGAGCTCAAACTGTGTTTTTAAAGCTATATAAGCATTTAGAATAATAATGTTGGCTTTTTTGATCAGTCTGAGTTTTAGAACCGAGCTTGATATAACGAAGTCCAGATGGCAGAACAGTGACAATTATGATTTTCTGTAACTTTAAAAAATTATATAAAAGTTTCTTTCCATATGTTAAAGTATTCATTAACGATGCAGAATAATAATTAATTCCAGGTTTGAAGCGAGTAAGTGTTCTAGATTTTTATTCGGCACTAATCTTAAGGTAGTTCAGCATTTCAAAAACAGCGGAATGCTCCTTTACTGGTATTTGTGAATCAGACACCAACTTCAGGCCGCATCCACTTGTTCTCGGTGAACGGTCGGAGCTTTCACACCGACAAAAAAAAAAAAAAAAAAAAAGAAAGAAAAAGCGACAAAACAACGAAGATCCTGCTGAAATGTCCCCCGGTATCCCTCTGCTGGGAATCTGTCAGGCAGCTAGGAGGGTGTGTTGAGGCCGGCCGTGGTCGGTTAGCAGCGGTTTAATGGCTGGTTTCCCCCTGAATCGAAAGAAAAGCGGAGTTTGTAGAGCTGCTCGCAGGATCAACCCTCCATCTTAGCCTCACTTCTTGGTGTTTTCGGGCCTCTGCTGCTGCGGCGGCATGCAGCTTCATGGAAGTTTATATCCCGACAACTTTCCGACCCAATCAGCTTAATTACACAACATCCCGTCCGGGACGCCGAACCTGGTGCTTTCACTTTTATTCCCTCGTCACTGAGA
The DNA here is from genome assembly GCF_019740435.1 of Gambusia affinis. Lineage (NCBI taxonomy): Eukaryota > Metazoa > Chordata > Actinopteri > Cyprinodontiformes > Poeciliidae > Gambusia > Gambusia affinis. The sequence continues at coordinate 4,709,165 of NC_057875.1, forward strand.
ATACTGGAGTGTAATCTGGAGCTGTTGGCGTTTTCAGCAGCTGTTAGGATTTAATTTCAGAGCACATAAAGCATCACTGCGGGTTTACAATAACAACAAAGACCTACTTTTTCCTGCTTTTAAAAAGAAAAGTGATTATTTTTTATTCTAAACTACTTTTGTTATTGTTTCCCAATATATTCCAGTGGGAATACTGGACTTTTTCCCATTTTCTCTGGGAGGATTCCCTGGTAGTTTGTTGTATTTTAGTAGTTTAATGTAGTACTGATAATAGCACTTTTGTTTTCCATCAAACTGAAGACAGAAACAATCCTTTAATATAATTGCCTCATTAAACCTATACATTTTAGCTCTGATTGGCAACAATATTTTTTATTTATTTAGATTTAACTAGGGATATAATCTGTTTTTAGAGTGCTAATGTCACACATTAGTACTAATGCCTCTAATGTACAAATCATTAGATGTATTCTGACAGCAGAAATATTTAAATATTCGGTGTAAATTTAATATATATTCTACTTCCACTCCCTTTTTAAACTTATAACTAAATAGAAACTGAAACTTTTATTGTTTTCCAATACATCTAACAGAAAATACTAAATTTATTCTGGGGGTTTTTCTGGACATTTAAAGCACATTTGTTTTTGAAAATACTACAAACCTCAGTAGTTTGTTATATTTTATTAGTTTTTGAGTTTTCTTTGAGTTATTTTAACTTTTCCATCAAGCTCCAGATGTAAAAAATTCTAAATATTTTAATAAAGTCAAATAAATATTTGGTAAAATCCTCCTGGTATTGTTGTAGGTCCCAATTTGATTGTTTTAAAATAAAAGTTTTCATCACATAATACGAGTTTCAGTTGCATTAAATCTAAATACTCGAATGTTTCCCAAGAAAAACATTTTCAAAAAGTTTTTAACAGGTACTTTATTCCTTTATCTCTCTTTAAAGTTCTACTGCAACCATTTTTTTCAAATTGTACTTGAAAAACAGAAGCACTAAAGTATTTTTCTATTTTAAAAAGCTGTACTTGCACTTTCCTGCACTTCAAAGTAAATATATTTATTCTGATCTTAAAACTGTAATTTTTACTACAAATGATTATATGAAAGTACCTCATTAAACCACTTTGAAAGTATTTTTATTCTGAGTTAATTTGTAATTTTTCCTCCAGAATATTTTAGTGAGAAAACTGTAAAGTATTTTTAAGAAACAAAGTACATTTTATCCATTTTAAAGTACTACTCTGTTTGTAGAAATGAGCAAAACTTAAGTATTTTTTTCATTTTAAATACAACAGACAGTACTTTTGCTTACTTTCAGGGTAAATAATGCAATTTTTCACACTTAGAATCAGATTATACAGCATCTGAACTAAAAAGATGTATTTTTATCTGGCAGTATTTTATTATTGCTTCCCAGTACATTTTACTGGGAGCTCTGGATTTTTTTTTAATGGTTTGTCTTTGAGCACAAAGCAGATTCAGATGAAAATATAATCAAACTTTATTAGTTTGTTGTATTTTAATAGTTTTCATTACTAATAAAAGTATCCTTAAGTTGCATTTCATACAGAAATACAGTCGGTTTAATTCTGATTTATTTGTATTTACGGTTTAATATTGAAGTAGTTTTTAATCAGGTACTATCTGTTAAAGTCCAATAATGTAAACAAATATTTGACAGTTTAAAGGGTCAAAACAAAGTGCTTTGAAATTTCCAAAATGTTTTTGGAAAGTAGTTAATAGGAAGCAGAACTTATTCAACACTTTTTCATTAAAAACAAAACTATTCTTTTACTTCTCATTACAATAAATGACGTACTTGTGAAACTGAGGCATTTTCATCCTGCACTTCTTTATTATTGCTTCCCAGATTGTTTTACTGAGAATTCTGCCTTTCAATCTGGTTATTTCTGTGGACAGAAAGAAAATTCAGGATTAAAAAAATGAAGTATTTAGTAATTTATATTTGCAGAGTACTAATGAAGTACTGAGTATGCAGCGATATACAGTTATCTGTATACTTTGGTTTCCTTTAACACAGTTACTGTTCCAGTTTGTGAAACTAAAGACGGCAAGTTGTACTTGTATAAAACTAACAGTATTACAGTTAAAAGTAACTGTAATACTTTGTACTTCAAATATATTGAGCAGTTTGATCATCTTGGTTTCATTTTGTTTTTATTTTTCTGTTCATTTTACAGGAAATGTTGAAAGAACTTCAATCTGGCTGATCTGAATCGGGTTAAAAGTTCTGATAAAACTATTACTGGACGATCTTCTGCTGCCTTAACAATTAAACCACATCCTGCCCACTTTATTTAAACACTTCAGAGCTCAACGGTATACACTGCACAACTTTAAAATGCTTTTTTATATTCATTAACGGGTTTTAGAAAGTATGTTGTAGTACTATAACAGTTTCTAACTGGTAAAAGAAGCTTAAATCACTTTTTTAAAAAGTATTTTCAGCAGATTCTCACAGAGCTTCAGGTGTTTTTATATATTTAGAATAGTTTAGAGTCAAATTGTTGTTATAAAGTATTTTTAAAGTACCGCTGTCAGGTGATGTACTTTCCTTTAACTGCAGTTGATATTCAAATACTGAAGTTTCTGCGTATTTTTACTTCCCTCCTGCTTGGTTTTACGTTTCACATGCAAATGTTGTAACAGAGTTCTGACGCTGATTATTTTACGCTTTAATCTCACAGGATGGGGAGATTTTAGGTTTCAGGACGGGAAAGTTTAGTGGAAAAAATTAAAGTACTTCCAAAGTTTTTGATACTTTGGAAGTAAAAGTATGACGGTTTTCCACATCTGGAGCAACTTGTAGGACTTTCACCCGTTTTAATACTTGTACTAGACCTCAGCAAGAATAAAGTACTGCAGAAAGTGAAATAAATACTTCCTGGTTCTGGTAGAACTTTAAGGTTTCAGTATCAGAACCACTAAAGTTCAGTTCAGTCTGAAATGTTCACTGTTTTATTTTTGACTCAACTAAATAAAACGTTGTCACTACAAAAATGTTTTAAGATTATCAATTAAAAAAAAACTTTATTCAAAATCCAGACAGAATTTCAAAGTATTATAGTACTTTACGTCAAATAATATTCAATTTCAGTATTTTTGTTTGTATTTGATATATAATAATTTTTTTTTCATTCTTGTGAGGAACTAATGTATGTTTATCTCTAAGTAAAATGTAAATACTTGACTGTTTTCACCAGAATTAAAACTTTAAAAGAAGTTTTATTTCTTTACAACAGTGTTTAAAAACATAATTTATTTTATTTATAAAACACAGTCAAAAAAACAAACAAAACTGAGACAATAATAATAATAATAATAATAATAATAATAATAATAATAATAATAATAAAATAAAAACATTAATAGATTAAAATTATGCACTAAAAAAACAACATAGTTGTAAAAGCAACTAGAAAGTCTTTTTCACTTTTAAAAGTACTGCTGTCTCTGTATTAGTTGTACTTTTTGTATTTAAAACAATAAACTGATTTGACTTGACCGTTTCAGAACCAGAACCGAATTTATTCACACATTTCTGCACAGAAACAGAATTTTCTCTGTTAAGACATTTTAAATATAAATATAAATACCACTATGAAGGAAATAAAAGTACATATTTTTAAAAGCACATGCAGCATTTTTACAAAAGAGGAAGACGAGGTTGAATTAGTCCAAATATGCAAAGGGTTGATCTAAATAAGTTGTGTCCAGGATGTGTGGGGTCTGCACAGATTTTATTTCTATCTACAAGTAAAGAAAAATTCACTACAATATATATTTGATTCAGTGACTTGCGGTGAGGCTCATGGCTGGTGAGGCGCTAAATTAATCAAAATCATAAGACCTCTGCATGTTGTTGTTGTTGTTTGTGCATGCAGACAACATTAAAGGGCAAATAGATTATACTTCCACATGCCATCCGCTGCCAATGTAGAAAAATTTTACTCAATAAAACTTTGTGTGTAGCTTCTATTATTTACTGCATTTCTAGCTTGCTGTCTCTTACTCTGCAATTGCAGAGTCACAATGTTTGGGAGCATGAGCGCCCCCTGCCATGAGGCAAGAGAACTGCCTGCCTCACCTCGAATCTGTTCTCTGCCGTTTCTGATCGCTCCCTCAGCACACGAAACACTGTACATTATATACATAAGCTAAAGTATGTAAAATCAGTTCATACATTAAATGTTTTTTAGCCATTTTATTGGCGGCGTGCAGACAGGAGGAGCGTGCTCTCATCGTGTGGCAGCCAGTGCAGTTGGCCAGAGGTTGATCAATCCCAGGTGAGGATCGGCTCACTGCTGCCTCACCAGCTTCACTTCTGAGCATTTGAATGGGAAAATGCGAAAATCCAGCTATATTGCAGAAAAAATAATCAGAATTGGTTAAGCTAAATGAAAAGTAGGTACTTTATAGTACAAACCACAGGGTGAAAATATCAATATAAATTATTTTATCATTATATATTATTTTTCCATGAAGGAAAACCGTACTTCACAGGTTTGAAATAGTTTTTATTTTTTGTTTTCCAACCAAATCTTAATAATAAAAGGTTGTAGAGTAAATAAACTTTTAAATCAAAATGCACATACCAAAACCTTAGCTGCAACACAAAGTAATCGCCTTTTCCCTCTGTTGTCATGGCAACTAGGACCACATCGACTCATTGGCTTAAACTTAAAAAAACACAAATCTGCATTTAAAACTCAACTAAAAACAGGAAATGTTTTTCAATGATTTTACAGCTGAGAATAAATTTTATTTATTTATTTTTTTCAGTTTTTTTTAATAATTTCCAGAATAATTATCAGATCTTTAAGAAGAAAAACATAAGAAAACATTAAAATTTTTGGATCTTCAATGCTGTTCCCACAATAAAATATGATTAATTAGAATAGTTCATACTTAGTTTATTGTTGAGCATGGAAAAAAAAAGAATCAACATTTTTGGTTATTTTAGTTCTAAAAAATTTTATTTTAAAAGCTTTTTCACGCCTTTTTCTAGAGAGTCTCTGTGCTTCACCGAAAAGTTTTAATTGGTGTAAGGATAGAAAACATAACCCTTATCTAATCTGCAGATTCTGAGATTAAACGGCTCATATGTTAATGTGTTTGGAGAAAATGGAAAAATAAATCTTTTTCAGAAAGGTTGAAGCTGCTTGAATGAGAAACAAACTGAAAAATGATAAAGGTTTTAAAAACTTGTGTTTTTTTTTTAAGAATCATTTTAGCAGATTTGAACCAGCAGCTCCTGGTTACTTTTAGATAAATTCTTATCTCTGGACTGTCTTTTTTATTAATTAACTTTGTTTAATTAGTTTATTTTTTATGATTTAATATTTTTTTTTTTTTATTGTTTATTTTGTGTAGCTTTTTTCTAGTGTTTCTAAAGAAAATCTTGACATTCAGAGGAATATCTATTATTAATAAACAGTTTAAAGCGGTTTTATGTTTCTGCAGCGTTGCACTTTCTCTGAAGCGTTCCTGCAGTATTTCTCTGGTTAGAAAATGTTTGTGCAAATAGTTATTTGCAGCTACATGAGGCTTAAAATAAAGACTGAGTCAGATTTATCGGCATTTAAATGAGAAAATGAAGTCACAGAGTTCAAACAGGTAATAAAATCTGAGCTGATTTTTATTTCTTTGCTTGTTTTAACACTAACTTGGCTTTTCAGTGGAATTTTCCTGAGTTTTTAGCCTTTTGTTTCTTTGATTAAGTGTTTTTTTTCCCCCTTTTTGTGACTGTACATTAAAAATAAACGGGTTTTGTTCAAGTTTGACTTCCAGCTGTAAATTTGTCAGATCTTCTCCAGAATAATTTCTGTTCTTGCTGATGGATGAGTTTCATTTTAGACCTTCAGAGGATTCTGACGTTTTTTCTGTAAATGAAACTTGTTTTATCTAATCTGTAGGCAGCCAGCAGGGGGCGCTGTGGAAAATAATTATTGGACCATTAGATGAAATAGGAAGGTTTCTAGTTAAATATGATGACATTTTAACCCGATTATGAATTATAACTAATTAATTTTATGTTTGTAGTAATAATTAAGGATCTTGAAACATTAATATCTTTGGATAAGTTGCAAACACACAGAGCCTGATGTCTTTTTTGTGATTTTTAAAGCTATTTATTTATTTTCTTTTAATGGAAAACTGTTGATTTGTTGTCCTTTATGAAAATGAGGGCTGATTTTGTGATGGAGTGCGTTTGTTGTGTTTTCCAGGGCAGCACAGAGGGGTGGAGTCCAGTCCCACAGCCAGGTGGTGAGTCCTGTTTGACAACAACAATACATAAAGTCTTAATTCAAATACTGTACAGATTTATAATGTTGTTTAGTTTTTTCACCTATAACTTGTGGAACATTTGCATCATTTTGTCAAAAAAAAGCTCCTAAACTCAAAGGAAAGTAAATAAAGTGGATATTTTGGTTGTTTATTACCATAAAAATCTCAAATGTAACATATTTTAGCTCCAGTAAAAACAAAATTAAAGCACTACAGATGATTATCTGAAGGGGAAATGATGTCTGCTGTCTTTTAAAATCAGTATTTTCAGATCTGGAGGAGTTTCTATGTTTTATATTTGTTACTTTGTCTTCCACTGGACTGAAACGGAGAGTGAAATCAGCCAAAACCAAAAGAAAGATCTTCAGAAAGTGTATAGATCTGCTGATGTAAATAAAAACCTAAAAAAAACGGTTTCAGATGACGTCAGTAGGGCGTGGTCTCCGTGTTGCGTTCGAGTGCTGTGGGTCTATGTTTTATATTTGTTACTTTGTCTTCCACTGGGCTGAAACGGAGAGTGAAATCAGCCAAAACCAAAAGAAAGATCTTCAGAAAGTGTATAGATCTGCTGATGTAAATAAAAACCTAAAAAAAACGGTTTCAGATGACGTCAGTAGGGCGTGGTCTCCGTGTTGCGTTCGAGTGCTGTGGGTTTTCTCTGTATTTCGGTATTTCTTATTTGGTTTATGTTATCACTTTATTCTCATAATATTCTAATGTTTTTTTCTGGTAATATTAAACTTATATTCTCATTAATTCAACTCTACTGTCGTATAACTGTATTTGTGGGATATTATGACTGTATTCTTGTAATTAAAAAGAATACGTCGCAGTCTGGCCCTAACATTCTGTCGTAAACTTGACCTGGATAAAACGTACAAATAAATAGAAGCTGTAAAACAAGATGGCCACCCTGGGCGTGCTGACATCACTCTTAAAACCCAACGAGTGTAAGGAGTGTATTGGTAGAAAAAAAAAATTCTAGATTTCTCCAAAATTAAATCCTCACAGTAACTAATTTTCCTGGACAATAATTTGTCCAAGGAGTCATTGTGATAAACAATAATATTGTTGTTTTGAGGTCATTTTTAAGTAATATAATGTTAATGGCATAATAATAATAATAATAATAATAATAATAATAATGTGAGAATATATTCTCAAAAATCAATAAACATTAAATGCTAATGAACATTTGACATGGGAACTGGAAGACATTTTAAATATCCAAAATAAACCAAACAGAAACGATAAATAAATAAATTATGAAAGTTTTGTTGAGTCCAAAGAACCAGACTGGAGACTTTTATCATCCTGTTTTTGGTAAAAAGGAAAAAAAAACTGTAAATAATTCAAATGGAAATTATTAACATAGTTTTAATTTATCATTTTATTATCTGATTTATTTCTTATTGTGACCAGCTTGTTCAAAAACCAATAATCAGATTAATAAAATCGATTTCTTGCCCAGTCCTTGTCGGCGTATTTATTCCTAATAAGTCCAGAATCGATTCCAGAGTTTAATGCTTTTCCTTTTTGCTTTCAGCGGCACTTTAATGCTTCAGTTGGATGGTTTTCCTACTGGAGAAGGTGTTCAGGTAAAAACGCAGCGCCTCTTTGAATGCACCGCGCAGACAGGAAGCCGTCATCAGCAAACAGGAAGTGGTAACCGGACGGGTTTGTGTTCCAGGCTGATCGATCGGCTGGCAGACTGACTGGATCCATGATGGAACTACAGACGCTACAGGAGGCTCTGAAGGTGGAGATCCAGATCCATCAGGTGAGTCTCCGGGTCCAGAACCCGCAGGACGTTGCTGCCACCACCAGGCGTCGCTGTGACCCGTTATTTTTCTCCTTCTGCAGAAACTGGTGGCTCAGATGAAGCAGGACCCGCAGGTAAAACCCAGCAGGTCTCCGTGTGGGTCCGGTCCGGTCCGAGATCCGGTCCGGTTCTACTCAGCCTGACCCGCTTTGTTTTTGTTTCAGAACGCAGATCTGAAGAAGCAGCTCCACGAACTCCAGGCAAAGATCACAGCGCTCAGCGAGAAGCAGGTGAGTCCACATGTAGACCGACTCACCTGGAGGTCAAGGGTCAGGGCGGGTCCTGGCAATACGGATCCAGGACTGGTCCATATTGCCCGGTCCTGGGCAATACATACCGGTTCTACTGCTGCCTGAACCGGTTCTGCTTATACAGATATTTGTACCCTTCTTTTTTTTCTATCATTACTTCCTTCCTTTCTCTGCATCCTTCCTTCAATCCTACTTTATATCCTTTAATTCTTTCCTTCATTCATTTTTTTTCAACCTTCCTTCCTTGGTTGTTTGTGTCTTTCTTTCCTTCCTTGTTTGCGTTCTTCCTTCCTTTTATATGTCCTACTTTCCTTCATTGCATCTTTCATCCTTACTTTTTGTGTCTGTCCTCCCTTTCTTCTTTGTATCATTCCTTCCTCCCTTCCTTCTTTGAGTCCTTCCTTCTTTTCATCTTTCCGTTTTACTTCCTTGCTTCCTTATTTCCTCTCTTCCTTCCTTGTCGATACCAGTGATCTGGTAACTTTAAATTAACTGGATTAAACTCGGTGACAGGATGATGTTGATCTTCATAACATGAGGTTGGGACCTGCTCTGAGTTCTGCTGACCCCTGACCTCTATGACCTCTCTGTTGACGTCTAGTTTTGCCTCAGAACAAACCGGAGACTCTTGACCCGTTCTGATGTGTAACTTGGAGCCGATGATCTCGATGTTCTCCTGGTTTCATTCTGCAGACAGGAACCTCAGACTTTTATTCTGAAAATAATCAGGAAGTCTAAGGCCTGATTTCCTCAGTTTTAAAGGAGAAATTCACATTGTTTGGGTTTTTTATTAAGTGATTTTTTAAATCCTTTTCTCTCTTTCTGGCTGACATTTCTGTTTATCTGCAAGTTATTTAAAAGATTTTCTATGTTTTCTTTTTTTTTATTTGCTTAGATTAACGCTGTTTTTGTATTTCTTTTAATCCTCTTCATGGCTGATTGCTGTAACTTCTTTGCAGTTACTTTTTGTTCTTGGGTATCTGTTTGTTTCTTTATGATAATGTGAGTAATAATGTAAATGAGCTCCAGCAGTTGTCGTTTCAGATTGATTTTTCTTTAAAACCTGGAGTTTTTTTTTTTTTTTTTTTTTAGTTTCAGCTTCAGGATCTTCTGAAGACTTGACGCTGAAGCGTCTTTGTTGTTGGTTGCAGATCTATTTTTATCGTCTTTCTGAGCGTTTCTATTTCTGTCCGCTCCCTGCAGGTTGGATTTCTTATTTGTTTTGCTGTGATGAGTGTGGACTCTGAGGTGAAACGCACAGATCAGATGGTTCCCATTATGCAGGATGGAGACGCTGGATTGTGAAAATCTGCTTTAATCTTAAATTTTATTTCATATCTGTGGGTCAAACTTCCTATTCGTCTTAATTATGCTTCTTCTAATGATGCTGAAACCTCAGCAGGCTTTGTGTAGGTGCTGGAAATCCTTGCAAAAGCTTTAATTTTAATTAGTTTGGCGTTCCTACAGTCTGGAATAATCCAGAATCTGATTTCTGCAGTTTTTTATGAGCTTTGAGAAAGGTAGAAGAAATTATGGATTAGAAATAAACTTTTGTCAGTCTTTATTTCTGTCCCCACTGTCCAGAATGTCTTTTCTTACTGACCTCCTTCCTTGTAACAATCCTTCCCTCCTTTCTTTTCTTCTTTGTGTTTTTCAACACCTTCCTCCTTATAGCGTTCCTTCCTTGTTGCATTCCTTTCTTCGTTATTTCCTTCCTTCCTTGTAACCTTCCATTTTTCTTTGTATCCTTGCTTTCTTCCTTCCTTGTACTTTTTGTTTCTTGTCTTCTTTATAAATTTATGTCGTAATATAAAAGAAGACAATTAACACTTAGAAAAAATATTGATAAATAATCAGTAAACAGATTGAATGTTTTCAGTTCTGACTAAAAAGAGCCTTCTGGTTCTGGAACTGAGGAGTTCTGGTCCAGGTCGGGTTTAACACAAGCCCATTTCATGGTCCTACTCATCAATATTTTTAAATTAGTTCCTTCCTGATAGATTGAATGAGTGTAACCAAAATGACTGTCATGACAAGAGGAGAAATTTTCGATGTGTTTGTATAGAAGTAACAAACTACATTAAATAAAAGTGTTTGCAGAGGGTTGGTTTGATTTTGTGGACATTTCAGAGGTGAATAAAGGAGAAAACTGATTTTTATTTGTTTTGTTTGTGTTCAGAAAAAGGTGGTGGAGCAGCTGAGGAAGGAGCTGCTGGTGAAGCAGGAACCAGAGCCCAAACTGCAGCTGCAGGTTCAAGCTGCTCCAGTAGGGGGCGACCTGAAACCGACCAACCTGCTGCAGAGCCAGCAGATACCTGGAGCACTGCAGCAGGTGGGTGACCGCCACCTCTCTGCTCTGATTCAATACAGTTTGATAATATTTCATTTATTGTAAAGATGCAGTATATTATATCTTTTATATAATTGTTAAAACTGTCACCATGTCATGACAATGTAATATGAGAGATGATCTCTGAAAAGACTGATTACCATCTGAAGAAATTCACCACAACAGTCAATCACAGCCAGCAGCCAGGAGGATCGTCTTAGTGCTGTCAGTCAACCTCGCTGTTCAATGTGCTAATGGTCAAAACACAACTTAAAATGACAGAAAAACTGTTCAACTGCTGCCATTGGTGGCCATGCTAACTAGCCCTAGCATTCACAACAAACTGTTCTATGGCGCTAAATTGGGGTCAAAGTTTGTTAGAAAAAATTAAAATCTTTGGGCTTGAAAAATTATTTTGAAACTAAATAAAGTTTTGAAACTGAAGATAAAGTGTTGAAATGGAAAAACAATTTCAAAACTACTCTTCAAATTCAAGGATTTTATGTTTTCATTTTCATATTTGCTTTTTTTTTTGGGACAAACTTTATGGCAGTAATTTAGCTCCATAGAATTCTAGCTGCAGCTTAGCAAGGGAAGGAGCGAGATGGTAGATGAACAGCGACACACATGATTGACAGCGCTAAGACCCGCCCCTCAGCTCTGAAGGGTTATTTCTTGTTGGCACTGGGAGAAGGCAGAAGAGCTCAATTTATTCACAGATTATGTCTCATAACATGCTGTCGTAGCATAGTAACAGTTTCGACAAATACATACAAAATATATTTTTTACAAACATTACGTACTGCAGCTTTAAATGTTTTAACTCTTATTAATTCTTCAGATTTAATCCAGTGGTTCTCTGAGTTAATCTGGGTGAATTTTTCTGAACAGACGCTGACGGTCACTCCGGTCCTCACCGCCAAGACCCTGGTGCTCAAAGCCGCCGCCACGCCGACCCTGCCCGGCGCCATCCTGTCGCAGCGCCCGCCCACCGTCGCTATGGTAACCACAGCCATCACCAAGCCCGACTCGCAGAGCGTCCCCATCAACCTGCAGGTGGCCAGCCGGCTGACCAATCAGAGCTCGGAGCCTGTACGGCTGGTGTCCAAGAACGCAGTGGTGGTGAGTTCGTCCCGCCGCGGCTCCAGGGCCAGTTTGTGAGCGCCGGGTGAAACGCTTCCCAAGACCTCAGATAGGCTCGCCACGTCTGGAGCGAGTTCTGCCAGGCCGTGGTGTGAGTGGTGGCCGTTCAGCTGCTGCCAGATGGACTCCATGAGGCGCAGAAATTAGACGGTTCATTTCTGATCTACTCTGCATTTGCTGTTTGTCACAAAGGAATCAGTTTTCTTTAACTCTGCAGCCGCTTTACTTAAAACTGACCCGCTGAAGTGAGTTTCCACCAACAGCCCTCCATAAATCGCACAAAAGGTTTATATAGATAAAAATCAACTGCAACCAACCTCATGTACTCGCTGCTAAATGTGCTAACGTCGCATGAGCAACTTATAGTTACAAGAAAAAAGAAAGTGTTTATCAGCTGTCGTCAATGGCTATGCTAACTAGCCTTAGCATTCACAACCAGCTAGTCTGAAAAGTCTGGCGTGCATTTATATTTAGGCTTGTCACATTAACAAATTTGTGGTCCTTAAATGATTTTATTTTCCTCCTGACATTAAGTCAAGATAGTAAAAATTCAGCCAATGAGTAGAAAACTTAATGATTCATAAAATTGGAAATTGTCTTGACTCTATAATGGTATAGAGATTAATTTTTTTTTTTTTTTTTTTATTGTTGAGGAGGTGAAACAAAAAAGAATCAAAATAATTTTTGCATTTATAATATCTTAAAAGTGTGGCTTGTATTTATATTTAGGCCTGTCACAATAACAAATTTTTGTGGACAATAATTTGTCTCAGAAGTTATTGCGATAAACAATAGAATTGTTGTTTTGAGACAATTTTTGATTAAAATAGTAGTAATAGCATAATAATCCAACTATACCCTCTCAAAAATCAGATAAATTTAATCCCTTTCGTGTTTTGGATCTTTATAGTATACAAATTTTATTAAAAAAAAACATTTATTGTAGAGTAAGACGAATAAAACCACAAACTAAGTTTTGCATTTTTAATTTGGTAAATTTTGTGACCCATCAGTAGTTTAAGCTTCCCAGTTTTGGCCTCCAGGGCAAAAACTTTGGACACCGCTTGTTTAGATTAGATATTAAATGCAATGGCCTAGTCAAAGTTCAGAACTAAATCCATCTGAGAATCTGTGAACATCAAAGTCCAGATCTTCTCCAAGTAAAAGAACAATTTTGCAAAGAAGAATGAAGAGAAAATTGTTTCCCAATGCTTGGGTGGTTGAATGTACAAATGCATGCCACACTTTCCAGATTTGGATGTCTTCTTTTCTTTTAAAGGAGCAGAATATATTGACTTTTTTAAGCCTTGAATCATGTTGATAATGTTCCCTCTTCAAAAACGTACCTAGAGTGTTGGTTTGAATCTTTCATGTTTGAGAAATGCTTTTATCTCCATGGCAACCGTACAGCTATGCTAAATGCCTGGTTGGATGTAGTCCCACTTTCAAGGCACTGTAGTTTCCAAGCTTCTGCCTCTCAGAGCAGCATCCCATACTCCTTTAGACTAGCCAGCAGCAATTAGCAAACACCTGGAGGATCTGCTGAGCTCATGAGAGCATCCTCTCAGTGAGACGCTGGTAAAAACATTGTTAAAGGATTAACAGAGGAGTCATGTTGTGATGACTTTCCGAAGGCGGAGTTTCAGAGAGCAGGAGTTTTTAAAGAGACAGAGGCCCATTTTCAAGGTGTTGAATTAGAAAGTCTTAAAATTCCTTTAATTCATATTTGATATATACAGCATTTTTAACAGCTGAAGTTAACATAGTTACTTGATTGTTGTTTAAAATGGCACTGTTTGCCTGAAAAACACAATATTGCCTGTCAGTGTTGTAGCCAAGACCACCTAACCCCAGACCCCAGGGAAGTCAAGACCAAGACCAGCGACCCGGCTACATGACACAATAAAATGTGAAATATGATCAAAATTGCTAATCAAATTGATCCGAAAGATTCACATTCCCATAAAAACATCTAGATATTAAATACTTAGAGCTGAAATAAATTTAACCGATATTAAAAGCGGAACAAACTCTTTGTTCTGTTTATCTAAAAAGATAATGCCCTGGGCATTTGCCCATATCATTCATGTCAGAAATCACCACTGACTGCACCATTAAACATAGCAATTGAGGCAATGCCCTGACGGTAAAGAACGCTGAACTATGAACGCTGACCAAAGAGCAACAAGAAAGAAGAAACCAAGCACAAGGTGCTCACACTCTCTCCCACTGCATGAAGCCAGGCAGCACCATGCTGTAATGTCTGCCATCACATTACAGCTGCCACTTTGAACAAAAACAATCAAAGACCAATGTGCGTGTTCTGCGTGCTCTTTTGTTCTTGTGTTATATTTATTTGCTAATTAAATAAATATTAATGTATATAATTAAATAAAAATAATGATGGCTACTACAGTGTACGCAGAGCATTACAAAAACAAAGAACAGCTCTCAGTGAGGCTCCAGTCCTATCTTAATAAAGAGAAGTTCGGAAGACTCTAATAGTTTGTGAATGTCACATCACTATATTGCAGATTTTTGGATACAGTGTTGTCCCATATATGTGACACGTTAGTCAGCACCTCTGCACAATAATTCAGCGCAGTGAGGGACTTTTTTTTTTTTTATCACAAATGCTTTTATCTCTGTACAGCTAGCTTTGCTAACGTCAACGGAGCTTAGCTTTCTTTGAGCTTCTTTTCTAAGTGACGAAAAATGTTAGACCTAGTCCCCACCATCTGTGAGAGCGAAGCGCTGTTGAATTAGCTGTCGCCACCGGATTTCTTATGATTTATGCAGCGCAATTCTACTACTGACGATTAGACAGACATCTTCTGCCGCTCAAAGAAAACAACTGCGCATGTCTTGGAGCGCCGCGTGCGAGCTAAAGGTGGGGAGGGGGGTAACAGAAACACGTAATTGGTAAGTCACGTTATTGCTTGGATTTTAATCGGTGCGTTTTGCATCCAGTGAAAACAATCATGTTGACAAATAAACTGGACAATATGCTGTAAGTTTAGTCATATTTTCACAGTTGCGGTCTTGACCTGTCTTGAAATAAAATCCCGAGTCCTCAGCGCCCGAGACCGGGACAAGACCGAGACCATCAAAAAACAGTCTCGAGACCAAGACTGGTCTCGAGTACTACAACACTGCTGCCTGTGAAATCACCTTTTGCTATCCAGTTATTAATCGATTAATAGAGGAGCGATGTTGTGACGACTTCCTGAAGAGCAGGACATCTTAAAGAGACAGAGGCCCAATTTCAACGCATTAAATTGTGAAGTCAGAATAGATATATAGAACATTTTTTTAACAACTGAAGTTAACCTAGTTACTTGATTGTTTTTTTGATTTGCAATGTGTGCTTGGAAAACACGTGATACTGCCCCTTTAACTAAACTAATTTGTGGTGGACTGCCATATAATGAAACGCAGAGTTTTAGTTTTACGTAGCTAACGAAGCTAAACCGATGTCTGTGCGGATGCATCTCGGAGGAGCTGAAAGTTGAGTCGTGTTGTGACGGCAGCGGTCGGTCGGTCGGTCGGTCGGGTTGATCAGCTACCAGCTGTGTGGGTGTCAAACCCACAGACCCACATTCTGCTGTGGTTTTGTCTCAGCTGCAGGCCACCACCACCTCCTCCTCCGCCCAGCCAATCAGAGTTCCTCAGTTTGTCCCTCCTCCTAGACTGACGCCTCGGCCCACCTTTCAGCCACAGGTGCGTCCCAGAAGCCCCGCCTCCACAACCTGACCCCCCTCCCCTCCCGCTCCTCTTCCTCTCAGACCAGTGTGTGTGGTCCTACCTGAGGTGATGTTCTCACTCTCCAGCAGAGGGCAGCAAAGCAAACACTCCTGCCTTGCTCCGTGGCACTAAAACATTGTTTTCTCTGTGCCGCCTCATCCCTTTTCCTCATGTTGTGCTTCCTTTTTGTTTTTTTCCGACTGACCCGTGAGCAGGTGGTTGTGGAGGGGTCGTGACCCCCTCTGACTCTGTGTATGCGTGTGTGTGTTGACCTTATCGTGGTGACGGTTTGTTCTCCTGCAGCTTCTTGGTATTTTTTCAGTTCCTGGCTGTTTGTGTGTTTTTTTTTTTTTTTTTTTTTTTTTTTTTTTATTAATCCTGGAAGTTGAAGCGGAAATGTTGGCAAATGTTTGAGCTGAGTAACGCCTCTGGGAGCCGCCGCGCCCCCTGGTGCCTGCAGCATGAACTGCAGCAGCCACTGCAGGGACCAGGAGGCGTAACAGTGATAGAGACAAGCAGCACAACCTGGTTGTAGTGATCAGCCTAGAGCTGGGCGATGTGGATTAGGAATTTACTTGTTGCTTAATCATTTCAAAGCTTTGCTATCAATAATTTGATGCTTATTTGTGAGAAGGTGAAGTATTTCCTTGTATGTGAAACAGATAGCATAAAACATATCTTCAATATTCCTTTTATTAATAAAAATTTTTTTTTTCCTGTTGGAGTTCTTAGAAGAACAAAAGTTGTTATTTTATAATATGACCACTGTACTCTGGCAACATTATGACTTTATTCTCAAAATAAAAAATCTTAGCCTGACCCTTATATTCTATCATAGAGTTGACCTAAATTCAAAGTCCAAATATGTAGAAGCAGTAAAACACAAAACAAGATGGCCGCCCTGGGTGTGCTGACATCACTCTGAACTTTTGAAACCCAAGGAATTCATTGTTAAAAAAAAAAAATCCCAATTTGGAAAAAATGTAATCTCCAAAACCAAAAATTGATTTGCCGCCCAGCCCTAGATTAGCCCTCATTGAGTCTTGAACATTTCTGTTACCATGGTGATATAATACATACCCAGCTGAAGACGTGAAGGAAGCGCAACTGAAGATATCAAACACAGCACAAATGGAGCTTTGAGACTGATGGAGAGGATGATTAGAGCAGAACATGTTGAATATGTGAGAGTGGAGAACAGGAATATTTAGGAATTTTTAGGAATATTTGGGAATACTCGGTGTCCTGGAAGCCTGTGGAAGTTGGTTTCCAGTCAGCCTGAAGATCTCCGAGTCGTTACCCAGCCATGTCTGATTTCCACACGCCCGTTTCCTGATTGGTTGTTTGTCGTCAACAGGTCAGGCCGAGGCTGGCCACGCCCACCAACGTTCCCATCGCCCCGGCCCCTCCCCCGCCCATGATGGCGGCCCCCCAGCTGCTCCAGAGGCCTGTCATGCTGACCACCAAGCTGGCGACTTCGCTGCCCTCGGCCGCGCCCATCCACCAGGTCCGCATTGTCAACGGGCAGCCGTGCAGCAAGACGGGCGCCGCCCCGCTGACCGGCATCGTCATCACCACGCCCGTCACTGCCACGCCCACGCGGCTTGCAAGCCCCGCCCCTCTCCCTGTTCCCCCACCTCCAGCCCCGCCCATCCAGATCAGCAGCCTGATCTCTGAACCCAAGGTAAGAGTCCATGATGGCTATCAGAGTGCCACAATAGCTGCATCTCCATTACAAACCTGCACAAAGTTTTACTAATATTGGAGAAACACAATTTTAAAATTCTAATTTCGCAAAAGTAATTTGTTAGACAGTTACTCTTTACTTTTACTTGACTAAAAATATGTTGAAGTAGTGCTACTCTTACTTGAGTACAATTTTTGGGTACTCTGCCCAATGAGGTTTGAGCAACGCCACACAGAGGGTGATTGACAGCTCTAAGACCCTCCCTCTGGCTCTAATTGGTTGTTTCTAGTTAGCAGCTTGTTTTTCAGACCATCTCAAATCAAACTGTCACAACCCACTGACAGTTTCAACAAATATGTAAAAAATATTTTGTTATAAAAAGTTACATACTGCAGCTTTAAGCAGATTTATTTTCATAATTCCAATTTGCACAGTTATGTGTTGAATGGAAACGCAGCCATTGGTGCAGTCTGGGTGCTATCTGTAAACTATATGAACTATCAGGGTTTTATTTCAAGCACCATGTGAGTTCTTCCAGTCCAGGGTAATTTCTCATGGGTTCTGGTTATCCTCCTGCAGCTCTTCATCTCTCCAAACCTTAACCTGCTGTCGTCACCTTCCTCCTCCTCCTCCTCATCCTCCTCTCAGCAGACTGTTAAACTGGAAGCAGCAGAACAGAAAGCTGCAGTCAGCCTGCCATCCTCCTCCACCCCGTCGCTCTCTCCACCCCCTCGACCCAAAAAGGAGGAGAACCCCGAGGTGAGACCAGCAGAACTCTTCACATTGAATGCTTTCTCTTAGTTTACCCAAATATGATTTGAACTCCTCCATGTGCTGTTGATAAAGCTGCTCTTCCTCTTTCAGAAACTGGCCTTCATGGTGTCTCTGGGCCTCGTCACACACGACCACCTGGAAGGTGAGCGGTGCTTCAGGCGGCTGCTGGTCCAAGAGCTGCTGCAAAACAAACGTTTTCGGCTCTGAAACGTTTGGTTTCTGTCTTTGCAGAGATCCAGAGCAAACGGCAGGAGAGGAAGAGGAGAACGACGGCCAACCCGGTGTACAGCGGAGCCGTGTTCGAGCCCGAGGTAACGTCGATTTGAGCACACAGGTTTATTTCAATCAGGCCCTCCTGGATGTTATGGTTTTTGTGATTGCTGCAGTCTAAAATTACTGATTTTGTTGCACTTTTTACATAAATTTGCGGTCCAAGTTGCATTTTTGTTTCTTCTTAAGTTTTATGTTTGCTTAACATTTAAAGAGCAAATAACATTCTTAAAATAAATAAAATCATGTCCTGAGGATTTATCAAAATGCAAAACAAGAATTCCTTATTGGTCAGTTTACACCATGACTGTATACAAAGAATAAGCAAATCCAACAAAACATCACAGAATGATTTTCAAACATTACCATTTGAAAATCATGCAAGATGTTTTCATCTTGCAGGTTTGACTATCAAAACATGTCATGAAACAGGAAGTTAAATTAGAAGGAAGGGGATTGGTAAAAGTTCAAGTGAGTTGCAGTGATTGGTCAAAGAAGAAGGACATGCAGAAAGCATTTGCGGAAAAGCTGCGACGAATGCTTAAAATTGCAAATATATAAATAATTTGCGATTGATGACTTAATTACCATTTTTAGTTGCAAACACAACACCATAACTTCCTAGAGGGACAACTGGATGAGTTTGAGGACCAGATCAGCAACTCTGATGCTGAGTTAACCTGCAAATTCTCAGAGTTTAGTTTGGACAGAACTAAACTCTGATAAAATCAGATTTTTTTTTCTGTAATTGATCCAGTTGTTCTGTTTATGTTTCAGAGGAAAAAGAGTGCAGTGAGTTACCTGAACAGCCCTTTGCACCAGGGGACCAGGAAGAGAGGTCTGTATGAAACTCAGAGACCGACTCCCAGTCCAAACCAGTTCCAGTCTGTAGAGACTAGATTTATTAACACGCTGTGCAACTCCCCCTCCTCTCCTCTACTGCTTCCTGTCGCTTCCGTCAGGCGGATTTCTGCTCGTTTGTCAGAGCGCTTCCATGAACAACCTCAGCGAAGTCGGACTTTGTTCTCCTTGTGTGTCTGCGGCTTTAAACGACATTCAGTTGAATCCAAACATGTTCACATACGTGTTCATTGAGGCGTGCAGTCAGATGCACACATGAATAGTCAGAGAGAACCGGGAGCTTAGAAAGTAGTTTTGTAATAAAAAAAATATACACAATCATCTGGAATCAGAACTTCAAAGCTAATTTTTCAAAATTTGGCTAAAGATCTGAAAGTGATAGAAGATGTAGGTGTGGTAAGATCCTCAGCCTGTTGTCCACAAATTTATAAAACCACTTTGATCAGGTGGTTCAATAGAATAGTTAAAATAGTATTGAACAGTACTCTAATACTGTTCAAGCTAATCAGAAACAGCCATTTGGTCTATAATGGTTTGATTGGGTAACCCTAAATCACTAATCAGAAACATTAGTTCTGTGCTATCCCAACACAATACTTAGCTGGAGCTAACGCTAAAGTGCTTCGGAAATGGAACTGTTGGGTAAATATTTTGCCCCACTTCAAAATAAGAGCCTAAATATTAATGTCTAATTACTTTAGTCGATAATTAAAGCTTTAACTCTTTATCACTTGTTGAATAAAGTGAGTTAGGGTTTAAATGGAAAATGGTTTAAATGAAGTTTGGGTATAAATGGAAAAGGTTTGTGTGTGCTAACTGTTTTCAAAGTTGGCAAAAACTCGAAAGCAAAATCAAAGAAATGAGCTACAGTCTTAGCAGAAATATGCCTCCCATTGGTTCTCGGTTTGGAACGTCTCAATAAGCTCTTCACTAAATGGATTGGAGGAAATCTGAGGGTAACTGCACATTACCAAGGTATTTTATTAACACCTAATGGCACTATACTTTATAAATACCAAGTGGAGCACAAATTAAATCCTAAAGGTCTTTCCATAAGAAACTCCTCCCTTCCTTTGGTCTCCCAGCAACCAGCAAAGCTGAGCTATGGTGGTGGTGGACTAATGGTTCCTGCTTGAGTGGCTCGCTGTGGTGGGTTCAGGCTGGTTTCTGGAGCTCTTTGATAAACATCCATAAATCCAGTTTAACCTTTTAACAGAAATGCATCCTGGGATCTGAAGGCAGTACTAATGTCTAATTTCAATAATAATAAGAAAAAGGTGTCTGTTTCTGAGAGTCATGCTGATGTGTTCCAGCTGTAACACGACTAACAGGCAGCTGCTGGTGTAACATCTCACTGGTCTTTGACTGGGGCACTATACTGGTTTAACAGGAGGCATTTTAAACTTAATAAATTGATGAATGTTGTCGTTTTAACTCGGAGCTAGACGCTAACGCACCTTTAAATGGATCTCAGGTCCCATTTGTGCCCTCAGAACGTTAGCTTCACCTACAGCTGAGGTTCTGACACGCTTGACGGGGAGGTGAGGTGACGGTTAGACTCTCCTGGTTTCATTTACTTCACTTCCTGTTTGTCTTTTAACTTCCAGCCTTGTTAAGTCTCCACTTGTCATTGGTTCATGGCCTGATGATAATGGATGTCGCTATTTATTTGCTTATTTATAAGCCTCGTTTCCTAGCAACCGAAATGGAACTTGTGGTCAACTAGTTTCAACTGGAAAAGACAAGTGTATGTTCTGTTCAAGTAATTTTTGAATTGTGCTGTTCTGGCAGTAGTGAGGCCTGTGAAATTGAACCAAAAAATGTGATTATGGACCAGATTAGTTTGATTTTTAACTTGAT
Source organism: Gambusia affinis (assembly GCF_019740435.1). Taxonomy (NCBI): domain Eukaryota; kingdom Metazoa; phylum Chordata; class Actinopteri; order Cyprinodontiformes; family Poeciliidae; genus Gambusia; species Gambusia affinis. The sequence goes on from NC_057875.1 coordinate 4,730,224, forward strand.
TTTTGAGCTTGTTTGCTCTAAAACAAGTGTAACAAACGAGTAAAAGGAGAAGGACCCTGCAGTGGGGGGCAAATACTTATTCACTGATTTGTATGTAGCCTTATAGTGAGTTCTGGATCTATTCTAGACTGTAGCCAGACCCAGTCTGATTAACGGATGGCCATTTATTCTGCTCATGAGAATTTTTATTTAATTTTGCAATGATAAATTTCAGTTATTGGTGGTGAATAAATAAAAACAAAAGTGACGGTATGATCAGAAATTATATTTTTACTATTTTTTCCACTTTGTTTCACTAAATATCAGGACATTCAAAAATGTTATTAGAGGCAGTTTAGTGATGTAGTCAGACGTCTTTACGCGGTTGATGTCCTAAAGAAGCATATTGCAAATGGAAATGTTTTTTAAGAGCAGTATTTGTGTTTGTGTGGCTACAGTGCCACACAGTTATAGTTACCTAAAAAAAAAGAACTAACAATTTAGTTCTTTTTTTGGTAGATGTATGACTGTCTCACAATAGTACCAAAAATATTGTGATAAAGTACATATCGCCTACCTCTAGTTCAGACTGGACACACACTGATCCGGCCTATTGGTTTAGTCAGTTTCTTTATTTATTTTATATTGGTTGTTATTCTCCTAATTGCTCTGACTGAACAAATTAAATATGATGTTTTTACATGTTTCACCAAGCTTACGAAGGTATTGGTGTATTTAAGTTTGGTGTACTGATACAGAGTTATCAAATACATTTGTAATTTAGTACATTTATGCCTGTTTTAAAAAAACCCCCAAAACATTTTAAGTTAATTCAGCGTTGTTGTTTTTTTATTGGTGTGGCATCAGCTGATGCTAAAACTCAGATATTGGTATCGGAAGTGAAAAAAGTGGATCGGTGCCATGAAACGGATGGATTTTGGTCGCATTTTCCTGCGGTTTGAACGTAGCTGAAGTTAAAGACAAATAGGGCGTGAGTTTGGTTGGGAGGTGTTACCTGAGCAGGTGTGTTGGCCTGTCTGTAGCCTGCATGGAGCTGGTGTCGTTCACTAACACTGCTGTCTGTGCTTCTGACTCCTCTTCCTCACTGCTCCCTGATTCATGCTAGCCAACGAAGACTCCCTTTCCAAGGTATGTCATACAGACGCTCTGTTTTTTTTGTCTTCTCCCCCCTCTCCATCTTTCTTTTTTTTTTTTTTTTTTTTGTTTTTCCGTCTTTGTCGTCTGTCTCATTCCACCCAGGTCGCCCACCCAAATTCAGCAGCGTCCCGGAGCTGGGCAGCCTCACCCCGACCTCCCCCTCCAGCCCCGTCCGTCCCCTCCCCCTGCCCAGCCCCGGCTCTGGGGACGTAAGTAACGATGGGGGAGACGGCGGACGCCCCCGTCACACGCAGCCCCGCTGTCGCCCATTCACACACACCGCCATCACTTTGTTGTCCATGTGGTAACCATGAGCCATCACTTCCTGTCATTCAGCCTTACAAAGTGAACAGAGTCCATAAATAACACACACATCCTAACAGACACACACACACACATCCATCAGAGCTCTAAACGAGACCAGCTGTAAACTAAACCAGATCACGGTCCCGCCCCCTCCCCTCCGCCCCGCCTCGCCCCGCCTCTCCATGCAGGGTGGGTGGGGCTCTTACGGAAACTGATTTGGTCCAATTCTTCCTCGCAGGGAGACATCCACGAGGATTTCTGCACTGTGTGCAGACGCAGTGGCCAGTTGCTCATGTGCGACACGTGTTCTCGTGTTTATCACCTGGACTGCCTGGATCCACCCCTGAAAACCATTCCTAAAGGCATGTGGATCTGTCCAAAATGCCAAGACCAGGTAACCGCAGCAGCAGAGACTGATCCAGGGTCAGGGGAGCGTTAGCTGTGCTTTAGTCAGGGATGAAACGATTAATTGGATTAATTGTGATTAATCGTGATTAATCGATTATTGAAATAATCGTCTAATAATTTAGTAATCGATTAATCGTTAAGTTGAGTTTACAGACTCAAAAAAAGGCCCTTTGCTACACAATCAGAGCAATAATTTAGCCAAACCTGTATAAATATATATACATTTTGAATTTAAGATGACATAATGATCTACCCAAAACTTAATTTGCATAGTTTTAGCTTCACCCAGTTAAAGGTTTGTGGAAAAAATATTTTATTAAAGGGTCAGAATTATGTAAAATTTACCTTTTTGAGCTTTACATCATGTTATAATGTTATCCCCCCATCAAAAACATACCTGGAGTGTTCCTTTGAATCTTTCCTCCACGTTTAAGAAGTCCTTCAATCTTCATGGTAACCATTCAGCTGTTCAAAACACTGGAGTGGACCTAGCTCCGCCCTTAAGGTGCAGCTCCTCCTCAAAGCTGCAGTTTCCAAGCTTCCACCTCACAGAACAGCCCTTTCTCTGCGACTCCCCCCCTCAGTTCCTTCAGACTAGCCAACAGCAATTAGCAAACACCTGCTGGGCTCATTAGATGAGCTAATTCTCAATGCAACCCTGGTAAAAATGTTAACAGGTTATCTTCCTGAAAGATCCTGAGTTTTTAAAGAGACAGAATCCAATTTCTAAGTCATTTAAATTACAAAGTCAGATTTCTTAAGTCATATTTGATATATACAGCAGTTTTATAACAACCAAAGTTAAAGTAGTTACTTGATTATGCTATAATATGCCACAATGTGTTAGGAAAATACATAATACTGCCCCTTTAATAACTTTTTGCTATCCAAGTATTAGTCGGTACATTAAAAGAAAAAGTCAGTCATACACTGTGTTCATGAGTCAAGCAGAAAGGTCTGAGCGCTCCATATTTTGATTTTAAAAGTATTTTTAGCTGCAGATGCATCCTTTGCTGCAAATGATCGGGCATCCACTATAGGAATGGTATGTTGTTGCATTTTGAGCAATGAAATGTTTTTCTTATTTAAAAAAATGTTTATCTGCAAATTTATATAGTCTTATGCATAAAAAACGCTTGAATGAAATTTCAGCAGAATGTGTCATTTTTTTGATCCAATTGATTATCAAAAATAATAAATAGATTAATTGCTAACTCAAAAAATGGTTGGCTGTAATATTAAACACTGTTTCAGCTTTTAGGACTGTTCAGTACTTTGTAAGCACACACATGATGCAGTACTGTTTTTTTTTTGTGCTTATGTCTCATTCATTGTGTCAGTTGAGGTTGACATCTCACGTCCATCCACTCCATCACCCGTTCCCCGTCAGTCCCACGCAGCGTGGAGGCTAACCTCGACTCTTTAAATCTGTTCTGAGTCTCAGCCCTTGTGACACCCCTGAGCTTGTCCCCTCAGATCCTGAAAAAAGAAGAAGCCATTCCCTGGCCCGGCACCCTGGCTATCGTTCATTCCTACATCGCGTACAAAGAAGGTGAGTCTTCCTCAGGGTTCCTACGAGGGCTTGAAACCCTCAAAAATGCTTGAATTTTGAGTTTGGGAAGTGCTTGGTTTCTGTTTAAAGTCATTGAAAGTGCTTGATATTCAAACTAAGTTTTGTAATAAAGTGCAGTGTAACCTTTGAGTAAAAGTTTAAATTTGTAAACCATTATTTATAGTTGAAACCAGATATTTAAATTTGTCCTGTTGTAAAAATTTCACATTTTGGAGATTTTTTGTATTTCTGTTTGTGTTTCAAATGGTTTTAGAAATGGAACAAGCGCAAAAAAAAAATTAAATCCTAGCTGTTTTTTGGCAATAAGTTAGTGTTTTTTGGTGTCTGCAAAATGACCAGTTTCATTAGTCACATTCCAGGGGCACTACATCCGTTACCTAGCAACCCTAACCTAGCCCAGCCTCGTTCCCTAGCAACCCAAGCAGAGTTCCAGCATGTTTCACCAGCTAGTTTTGTTGTTGATAGGCTGTTATACTCCTAATTGACGGAACAGAGTTCTGTTGTTTTTACATGTTTGATCAAGCTTGGTGTATTTAAGTGCTATACTAGTGCAGAGTTATCCAATAAATTTGTAATTTAATAAATTTTTGCATGTTTTTAAAAAAAGAAACCTATTAAGTCAATTCGGCACTGTTTTTTTTTTTCTGTTTCGGATCAGAATCGACCAATATTAAACCTCAAATATCTGTATCAATATCGGACGTGAATAAAGTGGCTCGGTGCAGCCCTACCTAGCATCCAGAAACCAATTGTTGCATTCTTGTTTATTTTGTAAGAGGCTCTACTTCTGATTTTCAAAGATGCACAGTTGTATAATTGCACATCTGTTTGTAGCCGGTTTAATGTGCGAGTGTAAGTGTTGAGTTGGCCAGCAGCAGCTTGAATTTGAATTTAAACTGGATAAAGGCCCTAAGACAGCCGAGGTAGAACTGAGCAGACTAAAATCTTATTATTTAAGAATAATTTTGTGCAAAAAATGTAATGAACATGTTTTGTGTAGCTTATCAACCTATCCGAACTTGTTCAAGGAATCATAACTGGTCACCTTTAAAGGTAATAATAAGACAGACACATTTTTTTGTTATTGTCTGAAGTTAAATCTGACTAAATTTCTCGTTTTACACAAGTTGCAATTATTAAAATTATTTTTATTTGGTTAACTGTTGCTAAACTGCTAAGACTGTTCTGCGTTTCAGCTAAAGAAGAGGAGAAGCAGAAGCTGATGAAGTGGAGCTCGGAGCTGAAACTGGAGCGCGAGCAGCTGGAACAGAGAGTCAAGCAGCTCAGTAACTCCATAACGGTGAGAAACATCAGCTTTTCAACAAGATATCTGAGCTTCTTTTAAGTCAACAACTCTTGAATATAAGTAAAAAATATATATTCTAGTATCACTTGCACCTATAGTAAGACATTTTTCTCATAAGTGTGAAAAACAAATCTGTTAGTGGAATTTGTACTAATACCTAAAACTCCCTGTTTTATAGAGGTGATAACATCCTATGATGATGCATTTCTGCTACATTTCCTCTTAATTTTGTCAACAAATGTTCGCCTGTCTGATCTGATTCTGCTGTTTCTTTCTGCAGAAGTGCATGGAGACCAAAAACACCATCCTGGCTCGTCAGAAGGAGATGCAGCTTTCCCTGGACAAAGTCAAGCATCTGATTCGCCTCATCCAAGCCTTCAACTTCAACCAGGCCCTGGCGGAGACGGAGGGAAAGGACGTCCGGGTGCAGGACGGCGCTCGGGTCGTTGTCGGCTCCGGAGCTGCAGCTGACGTTGGTGCAGCGGGGAAGCCGGTGGTGAGCAGCTCTCCGGTCAGCAGCAAACAGGAGGAGCAGCAGACAGAAGGAGCAGCAGCAGGGGGAGGAGGAGGAGGAGGAGGAGGAGGAGACAGCAACAGCACAGTGCTGACTAACTGCCCTGCTGCTGGGGCTGGGGTTGCGCCGGGGTTAGGGGGTCACACAGAGACCACTCCTTGTGTTGAGGTTCAGCCCAAGCCTGAGACTGAGGCAGCTCTTGCGGCTCCTGCAAAGGTTGCCACCACCAACGGTACGACGGAGCCGCCGCCATGCCCCGCCCACAGCCCCCCCGCCGCTGAGAACAAGATATCTGCCGTGAACCCTGCAGAGTCGGCAGTGGAGAAGAAGCAGGAGGAGCTCAGCGACGGCAGCAACAACAGCAAAACCTCAGAACCCTCCCAGCATTCTTTGCCAGCTCTGCTTAGCAGTTTGGACGATAAAAAGTAACGCTGCATCCCTGTGGCTGCAGGAAGTCAAACATATATATAAAAAAAAAGACCTTTGCTTGCACCGCACGGTGCCCTGAAGTTGCCAATCTGTATAAATGTTGTTTGTTTGCATTGTATTGTCAGACTGTGTCAATGGTAGATGTACAGCCCAAGTCACGTGACTCTGGGAAGACCCGGGTCATCATGCCAATTAGTGATAGACGTCATGGAGGGAACACACAAAGGAAGATTTTCTTCATCATCACACCAGTGTGTGCCTGTTACAGTGGCCCCTGTGTTCTGTTGACGGCTCCAAGGAGAACCCAGAACATGGAACCAAACATCTGTCGGGGGGAGCTGGTCCAAGAAGCAGTGTTGTAAACGTTTGTGTACTGAAAAGAGAACCTGTTCGCGTCCTCGTCCCGTTGACCCCGACGGGAACGGCGCTCCACCGTTCTCGATTAATTTCCTCACCTGAAACCAAACCAGAACCCATTCAGGACCGATCTGTTCCAACCCAAAGGCTTCAATTTGATTCAAGCTGTCATCACAAAACAGAATTGATGAGGCAACTGTGACCATGAAGTGTGTTTTCAAAACTTGATGTTTTACTTCCCCAGTCTGCTCTCACCAGGCCCCGCCCAGACATTGATCAGACTCCGCCCACTTTTGGTTAGACTCCGTCCATTTTCTGTTTAGACTGCCCATATCCTGCATCAGCTCAGTTTAAATTTGATTGGACCCTTTAGTTTGGGAGGAGTTGCAAACATTTTACTATTTTTTTTTGTTTGTTTGTTTGTTTTTTTTTTTTTTTATATGAAAAGAAACAAAATGAGGCCACTCCAGCCTTTTGTAGATCTACAAAAACTGTTGCGACTGATCATAAATTTGAAAACCAAAGTCAAACGCCTTATTGGATAATTTAACTCAAGGGTGTCCAAAGTGTGGCCAGGGTGCCATTTGTGGCTTTTGAAATTATTTTGTCTGCCCCTTGACTTCAAGTCAAGAATGGTAAAAAATTTGGCTAACAAAATAGAAAACAATTGATGAGCAAAAAAATTGGCATTTGTCAGTTCTTCTTTTAATAAGAAACTGCTCCAAAACCTATTTTATGTTTTAGATTTTTAATATTATATAGATTTAATAAAAATGTTATTTATTTTTAGCAGATAAACCTAAAAAAAATTGCTATAATCAAATTTTTGAATTTTAAATTTTTCATTTTGTGGCCTGCCAGTATTTTAAATTTGCTAGTTTTGACCCCCAGGACATTATGGAAAAGCTCTCACGTGTCTCTGGTGCAGGAAGTCCAAACCATATATTTCCAAACTTTTATCATCAGTTTAGGTTTTGACTTGAGCTCAGTTTTTTGAGTTGCTTCCCCTTTATAAGGGATTTCACCTTGTCAAACAGTTCAGAGAACATTTCAGGGTCCCCAAAGCTCCCACCAACCAGTGAAAGAAGGTCTAATGTAGATCCAGAACTGGGTTTCCTTTAAAAGTGAACTCGCACTGAGTCGCAAAGTTCCTTTGAGTCATACTGAAGCCTTTGAGACTTTAAATTAATCCAAAAACTGTCCAACTCCGTCTGTTGACCCTGTCGCTCACCATCATCACCTTCCTTGCAGTCCTATGTTTTGTCCCAGGGTCTCACAGCGAAGGCTGAGTACAGCCCTCTGGTAGACTACAGATGTTCCCTGATGGACACCAGGTTGAACCCTGATTTGGTCCCGGGATGAGGACGAACAGGAGCGGTAGCCTAACAGATGTTCTCAGTGGTGTCGGTCAGTGTAGTGATTGAGTTTTCATTCGTGAGTTGTGTGTGTGAGTGCGCGTGTGTGTGTGTGTGTCAACTGTGAGCACTAAATGTGAATTTGCAATATTGCAACGTCAACACACACAAACTCTATCTGGGCTGTTTGTTTTTTATAGGAAAAGATATTCAGGTCTTCCTAGTCTCCAGAATAAGTGCTTTCTGTTCCTGAACCTGCTGGACTGGCATCATCATCATCATCATTGCCATCGTCGTCATCATCGCCGCTGCCGCCGCTGGGCGGTGGTGATCGTTTGAATCCTGAACTGCCAAAATCCTGATGTTGTTTCCAAATTCAGCAGGGACTTGTCTTCTTACTGTCCTCGAAGATCAAATCATCGGAAAGATTCAGATTTAAAAGTCCCGGCTGAGACAGGAGAGCGTTGGGAACAATAACCACAGCAGGACGTGTTCCCATCCGGAAAAACGGAGGGATCTGTTGGAGGTTAAAGGACGACAATACAATTCCTGAGATTAAAGCACAAGCTTGCTGCATTACAAAGAAGTGCTGAAGAGCTTTTTGTACGTTCCTGTGGAGTTAAACAGAGTATGCATCTCTTCATTGTCGTGTGACTTCCCCTTTCATTGCCAATATTTTCCCTCGGTGTGACTCTGAGGCTGGAGTCCGATTAGGAGTTTGTCCCACTGACTCTGGCTTGGAGCCGGAACATGAAGCCGATGGTTATCGGAGCAACTAATCGGAACATTAACGAGGTTAATAGAGATTAAAGTTGCCGCAGTTTTGCTGGAGACTTTAGTTTTTCTTGGGGTTCCTTTGGTTCCCCAACGTGCTCACTCCTTCCTGAATGTGAGGAAATGTTTCAGCCTTTTTTAAGGAGAATTCCCTCTGAAAATTCTTTTTACACAAAATCAGTCCAGAAGTATATATCGCCAACTCAAGTCCTCAAGAGCTACCGTCCTGTTGTAACTTTTAGATCCATCCCTGCTCCAACACGCCCGAATTACCTCCTTACCTTGTCATAAAGTACTGCTACGGTACTTTGTACCTCGACATAACGAGGCATTTGTTTGATTCTGGTATCTTGGAGCAGGGATGCATCTAAACTCAAACTTGGACTGGACATATGCCTTGTTTATACTGAGTGGTGTTCGGGACACTATTTGGTTTGTTTGAACAGACTTGTACCACAGCCTTCCTGGGCTCCCTTCAGTTGTACGTCTATGGGATAATAGTACAGTTAGAGCATAGATAGATACTTGTGTCACACCACAGTCCATTTGGAGGATATGAGATAAGGATGAGACATACTAGTAAGTCATATTTGTTGTTGCCTTGCAATATTGTGTTTAGGTTTAACCCTGCCTGCCCAGGGAGAGTCCAACTGGTAATGGAAACACTCCCTTGAGAATGCCGGAGTGTTCAGTAGAGTATCATACAGACCTATTATGTACGTCTCAGTCGAAATGAGGTAAAAAGGTGCTTCTGTGCTCCAAGAAGAAGAATCCCTCTTGGATACTTCCAGCAGGAATGTTTCCAACAGGAATGGAAGGGATTAGCTTGTCCACTAAGGACAAGCTAATTCCTTAGCTAAGGAATTGTTATAAGTGACAATTCCTTAGCTTGTCACTTATAACAAGCTAAGGAATTACCTACTTAGCTTGTCATAAAGACCTACAGATGCCTGGTAATGAGTCATTTGTTTGATTCTGGTGTCTTGGAGTAGGAATGCATTGAAAGAAGTACTTGATGAATAGACGTATGCCTCTTTTCCACTGAGCGGTATGATTGGTGCAGTTCAATGTACTATTTTTTTATGTTTTTGTAGTAAAAGCAGCCCATACAACTACCCATTCCTCACCATCCCTAGGCATTCTTCAATTGTACGTCTATAGGTCAGTTAGGTTGGAGCTATTGGTGTTTCACAACACAGTCCGTTGTTTGGGGGACACGAGAAATACTAGCAAATCACATTTGTCGTTGCACTTGTATGAGGCAGCAATAGACGTTTGGGTTTGATCCCACCTGTCTGGTGAGAGTCCAACTTGTGGAGGGAACGCTCTTGAATATATCGGATCATGCCTCAGTGCAAACAAGGCAAAAGAGGCATCTCTTCTCCAAAACGCCTGAATTACTTTCTTAGCTAGTTCTGAAGTACTGCAAAGGCCTAGTAACAAGCCATTTGTTTGATTCTGGTGTCTTGGAGAAGGGATGCATCTGAAGTTGAAGTTGAGGACTGGAGTTATCCCTCGTTTCAACTGAGCAGTGCAGTTTGGTATGCTTTTTGTCTGTTTCCAATGATAAAGCAGCTCATAGAATCAGTCCGTACTGCACCAATCCTGGACTCCCTTCAGTTGGAGGTATATAGGACAATGGCACTGTTATGGTGGAGTCACTGGTGTCATACAGTCGATTGATTGAGGGACAGAAAAACATCATTGCTCGAGATATACTAGTTGTCAACTTTGGGCATTTGGATTTAACTTCCTCTGCCCAGTGAGAGACCAGCTGGTGTTGGAAACGCTCTCCATCATGAATAAACCAGACAACAAAATAGTGTATTGGACCGTACTGACCAATACCATACTGCTCAATGAAGGCGAGGCTCTAGATACCCCACCTCTAAGCACAACAGACAAATATTCCAACACTTCTTGGATTTCTGCTCTCCTAGGAAAGACCTGTTTCCTCTCATGATGGTGGGGGTGAGCTCCTGTTTGGGTGGTGATCTGTTGCGGGCATCTTAGTTTTTTATTTAAATTCATATCATGCAGACTCTTGTGAGTTAATCAGCATATCCCAATGGCACCTGGTTTTCTCCCATCAGCTGCACAGACTGCCTTCATTCCAAACACCCCAGAGAAATATGTGTGTGTGGAGGGTGTGTGTGTTGGGTGTGTCCTGTAGAGTTCAGCTGATCTGACGGGGGATGAGCCAGACAGGAAACCCTAGTGTCCCCGCTTCCTTTTGGGTCCCACTTGTCATGTGTAAATCTCCATTGGGTGGACGTGGTTTTGATTCCGGCCCGTAGATCCGACTGGTCATCAGGTCTCTGGATCCCTCCCTCTGTACAGTAGGTACCTTTGAGTGCCTTTCTTCAAACAGCAGATAATATTTGTCTCTTGACTTGCACTGTGACTCGTAAAACTTAACAAACCCTCCGGGATCGCTCCCCACCTGACACCGAGCCCTGTCCACAATAGCCCCGCCCCAGAGGAAGCTGCGCCCTACTCCGCAGGCTGCCAGGAGTCGATGCAAGCTTGCCACTTCACACCAACCCGTTTGATTTGACCACATAGTGTTCTGTTGTTCATCCCTAGAAGTTGCCTTAAATGTATTTTATTTTCTGGTGAAATATTCAGATTTCGGGTCAGAGGGGGTGGGGTTTGTGCAGAGGCAGTCTGAGATCTCATTCTGATCCTTTTGTCATGCACTTTTAGTTTGATCAGTATTATCAGAGCAGAGATGGGTTATGTTTTGTTTTGAAAAAGTCCCCCGCCCTCTCTTTCTTCCTGTCTCTTATTTTGGAGGAGGGATGAGTTTGCAGGATCAGGTCACATGACCCGGAACGCATTGAACAAACCTGGGCCCAGCCAGCATCACCTGTGCTCGGTGTGGTGCAGCACATGCCTTCTTATGCAAGTTTTTATACCAACCTTTTTTATTATGCATTGCTTTGGTTTTTTTATGTTTTTATGTGAAACTTAAGTCACCTTTTTTCTGTTTTTCTCTGAACATTCTGGCATCTCGATGCCAAACGTGTGCATGTGTTTACACATTCAGGTAGCCATTCAGGGTGGGTTTTCCTGACAGTGCCGAGAGGTTTGCTTTTATAAGGGGGGGAGGTTTTCTGTTGCAGTACTGCGATTGACCACCGGGGGGCGAACTGGAGCGAGAGTTTGGCGCCATCTCGGCTCTCCTTTTAGCTTAGCTTTTGTTTAACTCTGCCGTTGCTGCGTGGAAACGGGTCGTTGAGATCTAAAATGCTCCTTAATTGAAGTCTGGAAGCAAATATATCCAAAGAACTCTGCATATCATCGGGGTGTGAGTTTTCTGCGTCGTCCATCGACGGTTTGTGGGACACTCTCGGGGGGCTTCCGCGTGGGTCCTGGGGAGGAGGTTTGCTTTTCATCTTTCGGTTTTAAAGCGATCAAGTCATGATTGTGGCCTTCTAGTATTCTGTGGGTTCATGACGTCATTCACCTGTTGTTCCCGCTCAGCATCCATCTATCCACCCATTTATTCTGTCTGGATCCTCTACACCTGCAGCTTCTTACCTCATCCACAGCTGAGTCCATCGGGGGTGTGTTGAGTGCAAAAAATCTGAAAAATACTACAAAAAAAAAAAGGAAAAAAAAAGAATCTAAAAAATGAAAAGAAGTCTTTTTCTATCTTCCATTTGGTGAGATGCATTGTAGCGATCAGAATAAAGAAAAAGTTCACCTGGTGTGCTGAATAATGTGTAAATTGGTTATTACACAATCTGAATATTTGTATAATTGTTTGTATTTTTTCATAATGATTTTGGAAAGGAATGTGTTTATTTTTTTGACTTCTGTTCCAGATGTGTCTTCTGTTGGCCTGACATTGTGACTGGTCTGGTGGGATTCTTACCTCTGTATTGAGCCTCTTCTGTGATGAATTCTTTGTATGCAGTGTTTAGGAAATACTGTAGGGAACATGGGGAGGAGTTGATATTAGGAGCATTTGATCAATTTGTATTTATTTATTTTATCATTTTGTTAAAATAAATTGTGAAAAACAAAAAAAAAATCATCTTCTGAAATTATTTGCAATCTACCATTAGGGTAATGCTTACCTTGATTATAAGCATGAATTAAGAAAAATAAATTGACTATGCTAATTTAAATTCAATGAGGAGACATTAGTAATCTTAGTAAAAAAAATAGCCAAAGAACTCTTAGTTTTCGTCAGTTTTGTATGCATTGAACAATAAATTAAATGAATTTGTTCTCAAACAGTTCTGCACAAATACAGAATAAACACCTAATATGAACGTTTATAAACAAAAATTCTTAATAGTTAACATTCAATAAAAGTGAGAAATAAGAAAAACTAATAAACTGCATTAACATGTAGCAGGAAAATCATTTTTATTGTCACTTATTGTTTATAATTATTGTACTTTATCTTTTATGTTCAATTGCAGTACTGCGATTGACTGCTTTATCAAACTGACAGTTTTTATTTTAATTGACCTCTTGGCCCTTTTAAAATAGACCTCAATTGGGCTCAATGAATTCTTACTTAATTAAATTAAAGTTAATTTAAAACATAAAACTGAAACTCCAATAAAGTTTAGTGTAGGTTTGAAGAATCGATGTTATGAGGAATTTGAAATGAGGCCAAATTTTCATAATGAAAAACAGAAAATCAACATTATTTTAAGAAAACAGAAACCGAAAAGGAAATCGTTAGAAATATTAAGTGCATACTTAAAATTTCTGATTTTGTTTAAATATGTTCCTTTAGCTCACTAATACTGGATGTTTTTTCACTTTCGACCTGAATGCTAGATGCTATCATGTGTGGGCGGGGCCAGGAAACACGTGAAAACATACATAGAAATAAAAGTTGCAACCCATAATAGCGCGTATTTTCGTCCTCTACTGAATATTTGAACTGGCGCTAACATGTTGCTTTAACGCTATAAACGAAAAGTGTTGTGGGGGACATGTTGACGGGTTCTAGTATTAAGTGGCTATGTGTTAATGTAACATCGCAACAGCAGAGTGGCGCAGCGGAAGCGTGCTGGGCCCATAACCCAGAGGTCGATGGATCGAAACCATCCTCTGCTATGATTTTATTTTTTTCATGTAGAAAAATCTAGGGTTAAATTTTATGAGTAGAAGATTAAACACAATGCCTATTTAAGATATTATTTTTACGGCCTAGCTTTGTTGTCCCCAGAAAAGGCTTGAGTGCTAATGTTGTAAGTAGCTAGTTTAATGCTGATATCGGCATTTCACAATTTATTCTACTGTTTTTAGGTTGTCCAAGCACAGCAGGTGATGTTGATTCAACAGACTGGGCCCCTTCTGTTAACTTGTGGTACCAAAGAAGTAACAAGAGGCCGCAAACAGAAGCATCACGAAAGCAGGTGGGAGGAGCCAGGTCAGGTAAGTTTCCCTACACTGCCATTGAAGAGGAAGAAAACAGTCTGAAAGATGATCTCCGTGATGAAAGCTCACAAATCCCCGAAAAGTAACAATTAAAAAAAATGTATTTTCTGAACCTAATTTTTAATAACTAAATATTTGTACATTTTCCACGTTAAAAAACATTTTTATTTGTCCTTAAAGTGACGTCACATACTTGTGAATTGTGGGTATTGCAGTACGTGATCGTCGTTGAGGTTAAAACGCAGCCGGGTTGGTGGAACTCTCAGCTGTTTCCTGCGTGTTTGTTCCACGCCAGAAATGGGGGGCAGAGAATGTTGCGTGAATAACTGTGGGAGCAGCTCCCACGACCACCAGGGCAGGATGCTCCTGAACGGCCTGAGCTTCCACTGCTTCCCTGCGTGGAGAACGAAGGAAGGCGACTTTATATCGGAGCTAACGAGGCGGCGGAGAGACGCCTGGGTGACCGCTGTGGGCCGCAGAGAAATCACCTTCGACCACGTCCCGTCCTCCATGAGAGTCTGTTCCAGACACTTTCTCTCTGGTGAGTCCAAACAGGTTTTATTTCTCTGTTCAACGCGAAGAAAGAGGATCCAGAGACATATTAGCATCAATGCTAATCACAACACAGCCGCCATATTGGTCAGGGCGACTCGCTTTTTAATGCCATATAAGTTTATCTTCAAATCATTGGGTTTCATACTAGAGAAAATGTGTGTGTGGGGACATTATAATTTATTATTTAATGCTAATAAAAACTGATAATAGGCTTTTTTAAATTTGTGAAAACTGTTTGGTTCAATTAAAGGTAAAAAATATATATCTTGTTGCAAGGCAACATTGCTACCAACTTTGCCACCATACATCAGTTTACCTTCTTCCCATGTCTGGGGAAAAACCCCACACAGTAGCAGTAGAAGCTATTTAAAAAAAAAAGTATAAAAACCTTTTCATGTATTGGAAATGCTAATTATGAATGTTTAGTTGCATATGGACAGAAAAATCCTGTTGCTACATAAAAATTTATGGAACCACTTAATGTTCACTTGCGCCAAATTTTTCATTGATTGTCCTACTATAGGAAAACCAGCGTATGAGATGTTGGACTCAGATCCAGACTGGGTGCCGTCTCTACACCTGGGTCATGATGGTGATGATGAATGTGAAGAAAAGTCCTGGAATAAAAGAAGAAGGTTGTCTTCTGATGAGAAACCAGTAGAAGGTGGGTCTCAAAGATTAGTTTTAAACATTTTTTAATGTTCGCTCAAACCTGCATCCCAAACAGTCTGACGCGTGTAAAAACCTAGATGTGAGAAGACAGTGAATCGCATTTCTGTTGAGAACATGGTGTGTAGGTCAGACCAAATCAAGTTCTGGGGGTCATAATGTTATGGCTCCTTTGTGTATAAACTGCGATTATTTTCAGTTCCTGCATGGAGCATCGCTTAGTGGGAACATGCCCAATTAAAAGAACAGAACCGGGTCAAACTAAAGCTTTACCAATTGAGTTCTGGGTATCAAGTATTTTTAGACAGTTTTTGTACAGATTTGGGTGAATTACTGCTTTGAGGATGATGATGTTGTAGCCAAAGGCATTTTTTTGAGTCTGTATGCTCCACTTATCTATTAATTGATTACTAAATTAGTTGATTATTTCAATAATTGATTTATTACTAGGTTGAAGTAAAAGTTGTCAGCAGAAATGAGCATTAAATGCTCTAAAGTTATTTGGCTGGCTTGACGGTAAACTGACTGAATGTCGTCCCTCTGCGTTCAGGAGCAGATGGTGCTGCTGAATCCAGGAAGCCTCCTCCGCCTGCTTGGACAGAAGTGAAATCTGCCCTGCAGTCTCTTCTGGAGGGTAAAACTGTCATCAGTCAGCAGCAGGGAGACGATCAGCAGAACCAAGGTGCTGAGACGAGGACTGACTGCGGCTTCCGGGTACTAGAGGCGTTTGATTAGGTTATTTATAAAATACAACAAAATAGGAACATCTTGGTTTGCTGGGTAGAAAAATAAAAGATGAAAAGAATAAAACTTGATACTGTCTTTGAGGAGGAACAAAAACTTTATTTCCACTCTGAGTCAAAGAAAATGACAGATTTGATTAATCATCAAAATAATTGATTAATCAGTTACAAACATAATGTTTAATTGCAGCTCCATAGCAGATATTTAATATATATATATATATATATATATAAAGCTGTCTTTTTTTTTTCTTTTTTTTTTTAAGTTTGTTACATTTGCAGCATTAAAGTTTTACTTTGCTGTCTCTTTGGTTTGTTAAGGTTGCAGAGCCTAGCGGATGATATTAGTTAATCGATATGCAGCTAATCTTTATTATCTAATAATTCTCTATTTTAAATTGATATTTGGGGTTCTTTGAAAGAGAAGAAGTTTGTGTAATCCTCCATTTTTCCAGGACTTCTTCAGGAACGCTCTGGAGTCGTCTCTGGAGGCCTCCATCCAGGCCAGAGCTCGCTCTAAGAGTCGGCCGCCGTCCACAGAGTACGAAGTGGAGCTGAACGTCAAGCTTCCATCTTCTCCAGGAGAACCGTCCGCCCTGGAAGAGCCTTCCTATTCACAGCCTTTCTCTTCGCAGCCTTCCTCTTCACCATCGTGTGTGAACTGCTCCATGATGCTGCAGAGGATTCAAGAGCTGGAGCAGAAGCTGTTTGAAGTCGAAAGGGAAGAGGGTGAGTGTAAGTTTCATGAAGCTGACGTGCTGAAAGTCTTTATTTTCTCTCTTTTCTAATTTTAACATATAGTCATGAACTAATTCACCTGTTGGGATGAGAATCTGGACCAAATATTTCCCAGAACCTGCAATAACAAATGCAGACTATAGCAGTTTATTTTTTTACTTTTTTATTTCTGAAATAATTCCTGCATTGAATTTTCACAACACAGTGACCATGATAGTATCCGTGATATTATTTCTTTCTTGTCATTATGTTAGAAATTTTGTGTTTTTGTTTACATTATTTTACACAAACATCGACATCCAATAGACACAAATTTGTCCATCTTGTTTCTGGTATTATTTTATGTTTATTCTAAAACCTAAGAAACAATAAAATGGTGGTTCTTTAAAAATAGGCACAAATTTCATAAAGCAGGTTAGGGTTAGGTTGACCTAGGGTTAACTCGTAAGTGTATTGCGAACTCTTACTACAGTTCGTAATACATACAATATCGTCTGTGTGCATGAATGTGATATGATATTTTTTCTTTACTTCTAGCACAACAGACTGTTCCATCCTGCCCTGCACCAGCCCTAAGCACTTCCCTTGAATACAGAAAAAAGAAAGATGAGGAGCGACAAAAGTTTTCTCTTGGGTTAAAGCAAAAGGAAAAAATGAAAGTTCAGGTAGGTCCATAAGTTCGGTATGGCTCTGACCAGAAACAAGCAGGTTTTAAGTAATAGACTTGGTTAAAGAAAGTTCCACATAGCAAATCTATACAGAATAATTGTTTAACAGTAACAGCAAACTGTCAGTTAATGATCAGTCAAAACAGTAAATCAGCTACTGATTAATTATTGAGTAATAATTTTCCAACCATTGTTCTGTTTGCATCCAAATGTACAGTTCAAAAGTAAAAGCTTGAGAATGACGAATAATCGTTAATGGATCTATTTGGATATTATTGTAACGTAATACAGGAGGAATTAAAAATAAAACTAAAACTATTTACTACTCTTTAAAAACCAAACATTGCTCAATCTTCCATATAATTTTTTTTGTTTCAGATAAATATTGGCTTGATGGCCATTCAAAAGAATCGTCTAAAGCCACAGCGTGGAAGAACCATTTCGCTTGCAACAAACCCAGATGTCTCTGCCACATCTCTGCTTAGTCTTGCTGTTCAAAAAATGAAGGATTTCAACAAAGATGTAAAAGATAGACCTTTCCTCCTTCTGTACCCAGATGGGACAGAGGTTATTAATATCCCTGGGACACAAACAGCTTTTACCCTTGCAGCTTATAAGGCTGAAGTTGGCAAGTCATATCAAAGGATATCTCTTTTCCTATGCTTGATAAGCGATTTTGAAGAAGGTAAGCTCAGATTTTGTGTGTACTGTTTTGCACATTGCATTAACTTAAAAAAATCTAAATTTTAAAACTTTGCAATTAAGCATTAGTGGCATGAACCAATCAAGTAAAAAGTTTACATAGATTGGCTCCTACATGTCAACTTACTTCCCAGAAACTTGTTAGGTAGACACTCAGTTATTACTTTTTACCAGTGCTGTGTTTGTGCTTCCAGATACAATGTAGTACAGTTGACCGGTACTATCACTTCGTAGAAGTTAAATTGGCTTGTTTTTTTTTTTTTTTCTTTGTTTTGCAGTTGGAAAATTGTCAGACTTGTCTGATCCGAAGTAAGTCCAGACTAAAAGAAATTATGGAAGAGACCAAAAGGCCATGGACAGAGTGTCTGGATTTAGTAAAAACGTACATGAGAATTGTACCAACTGGAAGTGGTTTAACTCCTTTTGAAATAATACATGCCAGACCTTTTAAACTTCCTTTGTTTAAAGACACCACACCACCACCAGACGACAGTGAAAAAACTCTAGCCGATTACATGGAAGAAATGTTACAGTCTAAGGAAGTGTCTCATGTAAATTCAATGCCAGGAGAACCTCTATCTCCACAGCACCCCCAGGGGGTAAAACCGGTGATTGGGTCTTCATCGAGACCATTAAGAGAAAGAACTGGGCTCCTGACCACTCTCACTGCAGTAAAGATCACTGAAAGACCGTCTTGGATCCAGCGCAGCCACTGTAAGTTGCAGAGTGTTGGGAGCCTACGTGGGAAAGTGGGGAAGTCCAACTACAAAGGGGCTTGGTTTTATAGGACCACTTGTCTCAATGTCGGTGAAGAAACCATCTAAACCCTGTTTCATAAAGACCTGGGTGAATTCTGACATCTCTGTAACTTAGCAAAGATGGGGTCCCCATGGAGATGGGGCCTCTTTAGCACTGCGGCTGCTGCGTGTGTGTTCTGTTTTTTCAGTCCAACCTCGCTGATCCACTGAGGGCGGCTGGTTCCTGTGTGGAGGACTCAATATTTATCCTTCGCTGTCTATGAACCGGTCAGGTACTTGTGCTCCCATGTTTGTTTCTGATCACACCATTGTCATTTCTACTATAGCACAGTGCACTCCCACCACATGAGATGGAGGAAAAGGACAGAAACTATTTTTCGACCACATGATCCTATCTTGGGCTCCAATGTTCCCAGTGAACACAAGCATTGGAGTACTGTGGATAAATGGGGACTGTCCCTTTTTCCATGGGTTGTAGTAGCAAAATCCACATTGATGATTGAGACACTGAACTACAGGATGAAGACCCTGGTAGACCTTACCATGGACATTGAGAAAGGACAGAACCAAAAACTCAGGGGCTTTTGTCATAAAGAAGAAGTGTGTGTGTAGTGTCATCATGACAAATTGATAGTGATACATATATTGTAAATTAATGTACTTTGGATGTTGTGGAAAGTTGGAAGTACATCTTTATGCTTTATTTTTTTCCTCATCTATATTGTGCACATTTTTGCTCCACAGAGACTACACCACTCTCTTTGAGCCCATTGTTACTGATGATGACGATGAGATTGAATATTTTACAGAATACAAAAAGCAAGTTCTCAAAGAACCTGGTCAACTACATGAAAGGGAATCCAAGTTTCAGCGCCACTGTTGAAGATGTTAAAGATGAGGAGATAGGGAAAGTTCTATAACAGGTAGGAAATGACCTAGGTTTAGAGATTACATTTATTGTATGCCAACTGGAAATTATCCAGGGACACAAGAGTTGCCAACTGAAATACTCAGACTAAGAAATCAGGAAATGTATACCAAATCTATACTAGCCTACCATGCAGTCATGTTTTAATGTGGTTATTATGGGTTACATAATGGTAGCCTGATCTAAAAAAATGGATATGGAATACATTTCTGGATTTCTTAGTCTGTCTTAGGTGTCAACTCTTGTGTCCCTGGATACCACTGGACTAAAAACAATGTGTCTTGGTTAGGCGAAAAGGGTTCATGTCATTTCAGTTTAACAACCTCTAGTGAACTCTGAGTTGGTCAGATTCAAAACTAGGCTTAAATGAAAGCCCAGTGTAAACCATTTTAAGATGATACAAAATTTTATATTAAATATTATCTAAAAATAGATAATAATTTGATAGGATGTTCTTACCATAATTTAAAAAATTATGGCAATGCTTTTCCACCTAGACATAGACAAAAATGTTAAATGTGTTACAAAAACCTAGTTTGTTTTGCAAAACACTATTTTATTTCTCACAGTTATAAGCTGTAAAACAAATACTCAAAACTTTGTTAGAATTGTTTTAAGATTGTAATGTGCAAATTTTGTCTTCATAGTTCAGACTGAATGCACAATTTGTTGTATAAAAAAGTTTAATCCACTTCTTGCTGTTCTGAATAACAGTGAGGTCTCATTTGAGCAAAATGAACAGGAGACAAAATATGAAAAGATTTGACTCTGGTTGTTTGTGGCTGTATTTGAGCAATAAATGCCGTTCCATAGCTGACTCCCAGTCTTGTGACAGCTGTTGTCCATGTTGTTGCATGGCTTGCTGTACGTATTCCTCAATGTCTTTATCACCACAGAACTCTGTCACCTGATTTGCTTCTGGGAAAACGTCCAGATCGCTGTCCTCAGCAGGAAATCCACAATCTCTTCAACCATATTTGCAACGTCAGAATATAATTAATAACAGAATTGTGACGGATATTTTCTATATTTAGTACAAGTACTTTGAATCAGAAGTATCACGACAGCAGGGGAAAGAGCTAGGGGCAGGTAAGCTTCCCTACACTGCCACTGAAGAGGAAGTAAACAGTCTGAAAGATGATCTCCGTGATGAAAACTCACAAATCCCCGAAAAGTAACAATTGAAAAAAAAAATATTTTCTGAATTTAAATTTTTAATAACTAAATATTTGTATATTTTCCACGTTAAAAACCATTTTTATTTGTCCTTAAAGTGACGTCACATACTTGTGAATTGTGGGTATTGCAGTACGTGAACGTCGTCGAGGTTAAAACGTAGCAGTGTTGGTGGAACTCTCAGCTGTTTCCTGCGTGTTTGTTCCACGCCAGAAATGGGGGGCAGAGAATGTTGCGTGAATAACTGTGGGAGCAGCTCCCACGACCACCAGGGCAGGATGCTCCTGAACGGCCTGAGCTTCCACTGCTTCCCTGCGTGGAGAACGAAGGAAGGCGACTTTATATCGGAGCTAACGAGGCGGCGGAGAGACGCCTGGGTGACCGCCGTGGGCCGCAGAGAAATCACCTTCGACCACGTCCCGTCCTCCATGAGAGTCTGCTCCAGACACTTTCTCTCTGGTGAGTCCAAACAGGTTTTATTTCTCTGCTCAACGCGAAGAAAGAGCATCCGGAGACATAGTAGCATCAATGCTAATCACAACACAGCCGCCATATTGGTCAGGGCGACTCGCTTTTTAATGCCATATAAGTTTATCTTCAAATCATTGGGTTTCATACTAGAGAAAATGTGTCTGTGGGGACATTATAATTTATTATTTAATGCTAATAAAAACTGATAATAGGCTTTTTTAAATTTGTGAAAACTGTTTGGTTCAATTAAAGGTAAAAAATATATATCTTGTTGCAAGGCAACATTGCTACCAACTTTGCCACCATGCATCAGTTTACCTTCTTCCCATGTCTGGGGAGAAACCCCACACAGTAGCAGTAGAAGCTATTTTTATTGTTTGAAAAAAAAAAAAAAAAAAAAAGTATAAAAACCTTTTCATGTATTGGAAATGCTAATTATGAATGTTTAGTTGCATATGGACAGAAAAATCCTGTTGCTACATAAAAATTTATGGAACCACTTTCTGTTGGGCCACTCTTTGTAAACAAGCTTGGGCAAAAATTTTTATTGATTGTCCTACTATAGGAAAACCAGCGTATGAGATGTTGGACTCAGATCCAGACTGGGTGCCATCTCTACACCTGGGTCATGATGGTGATGATGAATGTGAAGAAAAGTCCTGGAATAAAAGAAGAAGGTTGTCTTCTGATGAGAAACCAGTAGAAGGTGGGTCTCAAAGATTAGTTTTAAACATTTTTTAATGTTCACTCAAACCTGCATCCCAAACAGTCTGACGCGTGTAAAAACCTAGATGTGAGAAGACAGTGAATCGCATTTCTGTTGAGAACATGGTGTGTAGGTCAGACCAAATCAAGTTCTGGGGGTCATAATGTTATGGCTCCTTTGTGTATAAACTGCGATTATTTTCAGTTCCTGCATGGAGCATCGCTTAGTGGGAACATGCCCAATTAAAAGAACAGAACCGGGTCAAACTAAAGCTTTACCAATTGAGTTCTGGGTATCAAGTATTTTTAGACAGTTTTTGTACAGATTTGGGTGAATTACTGCTTTGAGATGATGATGTTGTAGCAAAAGGCATTTTTTTGAGTCTGTATGCTCCACTTATCTATTAATTGATTACTAAATTAGTTGATTATTTCAATAATCGATTTATTACTAGATTGAAGTAAAAGTTGTCAGCAGAAATGAGCATTAAATGCTCTAAAGTTATTTGGCTGGCTTGACGGTGAACTGACTGAATGTCGTCCCTCTGCGTTCAGGAGCAGATGGTGCTGCTGAATCCAGGAAGCCTCCTCCGCCTGCTTGGACAGAAGTGAAATCTGCCCTGCAGTCTCTTCTGGAGGGTAAAACTGTCATCAGTCAGCAGCAGGGAGACGATCAGCAGAACCAAGGCGCTGAGACGAGGACTGACTGCGGCTTCCGGGTACTAGAGGCGTTTGATTAGGTTAAACTGTTTTTTTTATTATTTTTTTTTTTTTAAACTAGGGATTTAAGTTATCAATTAATAAGTTAATCTAAAGTTGATTAATCTTATCTATGAATTAATAATTGATTAATAAGCGGTCATTTTATTAAAAACCTGAGTTTTCTCTTATATTAAATGGGTCAACATTTTTTCCCACAAATTTTTACATTATTCATAAAAAACCCCCACTTTTTTATGTCAGCTGTGTTAAATACTTCCTGAATAAAGAGCAACATTGTAGTTTTCTCACATTATTAAACTTAGACTCATTTATAAAATACATCAAAATAGGAACATTTTGGGTAGAAAAATAAAAGATGAAAAGAATAAAACTTGATACTGTCTTCGAGGAGGAACAAAAACTTTATTTCCACTCTGAAAGAAAATGACAGATTTGATTAATCATCAATATAATTGATTAATCAATTACAAACATATTGTTTAATTGCAGCACCATAGCAGATATTTAATTTATATATATATATATATATATATATATATATATATATAAGAATATGTCTGTTTTTTTTTATTTTTTTTTTACTAAAGTTTGTTACATTTGCAGCTCTAAAGTTTTACTTTGCTGTCTCTTTGGTTTGTTAAGGTTGCAGAGCCTAGTGGATGATATTAGTTAATCGATTTGCAGCTAATCTTTATTATCTAATAATTCTCTATTTTAAATTGTTTCTTGGGGTTCTATGAAAGAGAAGAAGTTTGTGTAATCCTCCATTTTTTCTAGGACTTCTTCAGGAACGCTCTGGAGTCGTCTCTGGAGGCCTCCATCCAGGCCAGAGCTCGCTCTAAGAGTCGGCCGCCGTCCACAGAGTACGAAGTGGAGCTGAACGTCAAGCTTCCATCTTCTCCAGGAGAACCGTCCGTCCTGGAAGAGCCTTCCTATTCACAGCCTTCCTATTCACAGCCTTCCTATTCACAGCCTTCCTATTCACAGCCATCCTCTTCACAGCCTTCCTCTTCACCATCATGTGCAAACTGCTCCACGATGCTGCAGAGGATTCGAGAGCTGGAGCAGAAGCTCTTTGATGTCGCCAGCAAACATAAGATCACTGTGCTGAACAGACCCAAGCAAACGATCACAGAGGAGACCAGACCGTCTAGGGAAGAGGGTGAGTGTAAGTTTCATGAAGCTGAAGTGCTGAAAGTCTTTATTTTCTCTCTTTTCTAATTTTAACATATAGTCATGAACTAAGTCACCCGTTGGGATGAGAATCTGGACCAAATATTTCCCAGAACCTGCAATAACAAATGCAGACTATAGCAGTTTATTTTTTTACTTTTTTATTTCTGAAATAATTCCTGCATTGAATTTTCACAACACAGTGACCACGATAGTTTCCGTGATATTATTTCTTTCTTGTCATTATGTTAGAAATTTAGTGTTTTTGTTTACATTATTTTACACAAACATCAACATCCAATAGACACAAATTTGTCCATCTTGTTTCTGGTATTATTTTATGTTTATTCTGAAACCTAAAAAAGAATAAAATGGTGGTTCTTTAAAAATGGCACAAATTTCATAGAGCAGGTTAGGGCTGAAATAATTAGAGCTGGATTGTTGTTTTAACCTCAAGAGGGGCAAAAGTCAGATTTTTTTATTATTATTTTTATTTTTCCTGGAGAAAAAATTCCCACCTTATCATTATATTTTCTAACAGACTAAAAAAAAGTTTTATTTTTTATCTTTTTGACCTGTGCTAAATCAAATCAGAATATTAACATCATCATTCTCCACCTCTTCTGTTCACCGATTAGGTAAGAATTCTACCATAGAAATCCAGCTCAATGGGAGAAATCCCAGACGGGAGTTCTGAAGCGCGATGAGAATCGAGTGGCAAAAACCAAGCTAGTTGTATTAAAAATTATTTCCTCAAAATTCTACATTCAAATAATTTATGATTTTCTATCCAATTACTAATCGATTAATTCAGAAAAAAAAATAACATATTAGTCCTACACTGTATTGATGGCAAGTCAAGCAGAAGGGGATAAACTTTTCACATACTAGAAGTATTTTTAGCTGGAGATGCATTTGTTGCTACAAATGACTAAAACATCAACTTAAAAACAATAAAATGTTTATTTTTTTATGTGAAGAGGAGTTTAAGTATTTGCATATTTATATTTGTTAATGTATTCCTAATATTGTATAAAAATTCTTAAGCAGTTAAATAAAAAAATTGAAGAATGTACCAGTTTTTATATGATTAATCGATTAACCATCAGCATAATTGATTGATCAATAACTAAACCATTTGCAGCACCACATTTGTGTGCCTTTCGGATCAAGAATGAATGATCTGTCGAAACCCATTTTCCAGTTCCAGTCTCGTCGTCCTGATGGTTCTGATTGTTCTGTCTCTGCAGCGACGGCTCACGTTGGACCAGTTACAGATGAACCGGACTCTGAAGCCACTCCTTCCACCTTCCGCCCTCGTCCTCCTCAGCGCCGCCGCCACTGCTTCAGAAAGGAGTGGGTCAAGAGCTTCCCGTTCCTCCGGTACTCTCCAAGACTCAACGTCATGTGGTGTCACGTGTGTCGCGTTCACGCGGACTCGTTCTGCCAGAACCACCGTCTGATCAAAGGCTCCAATCATTTCACCAAGTCCAACATCAGGAAGCACACCAACACAGTCTACCACCAGCAGAACATGCAGCGTTTCCTGTGGAGCAGCCGCACTCCATCCGAGGAGCCGTCGGATCCGTCGGATCCACCCGCTGAGCCAGAATCATAACAAAGAATCAAAAACAAAGGCTCCCGATAAGTTTTTACTGAATGAGCTCAGCAGCATAATAGACAAAGTGTTAAAAATGGATCCTACTGTTGGTTTGCAGTTGTTATGTGGTACATTGGTGAATGTTTTTGCTATCAGAACCTTTTGGAGGCCTGAAACATCTGTGCACAGTACCGAAACAACATGGTGCTTTGCATATATCGATTCCATCGATTCGCTACTTTCTGATCTTTCTGGTGACTCTACAACTTCTGAAAGAGAGAAACTGGAGCTGGGTGGTTTTTGAGGACTTAAGTTTTGGAAAATATGTTTTTGTTTTTTCACTACACACTCCTTTGTTTACGTATTCTAGAGTGATGTCAGCGGACCTGGTGCTGCCATCTTGTTTGCGGGGCGTGTTCTACAGCTCTGTTACAACAGAATATTAGTATGAGGTTAAGTTTAGTTTTGTTTTAATTATAATGCCTACATGCCATAATATTATAGGATTCCCATATTTTTGAGTAACATCAGCGCGCCAAGAGCCGCCATCTTGTTTGTTAAATGTTACAGCTTCTCTTGATTTCAGGTCAATTGTATGTCGAAATATTTTAGGTCAGGCTATGATGTTTTTATTTTAGTTATGAGAATAAATATTACAAAAATACAGTCAAATAATACAAAAATGTCATACTACCATAATAAAGTTGTAATTTTATGAGAACTCCAACACTATAAATAACAAAAAGTTAAAATGATGAATGTTGAGTATCTTGAGAAGTTATACTTCAGTATCAGTTTTACAAATAGGAACAGAGGTGGTCTTAGCCTGCCTGGCTCCCCCAAGATGTCGCCTATCAGAAACCTGAACTGGATAAGATAATACTTCACCTTCTAACGCATCAGTGTCAAATTATTGGGACTTTGAAACAACTGAGCAATGACCAAGTCTAAGAAGAAAGAATAACAAACGTCATTGGTCATGTCAGAGAACTAAGCTAATTTTTGTAATTTTAAGAATTTTTTGTGGTAAACTTGGTCTTTTTTTGCTAATATTGTGACTATATTATTATTATTATTATCATTAAACAAAATCCATCGTAGAAAGCCCTGATGTTCGTAGTACAACTCAAAGAGGATAATATATTTTCTACCATTTATAAGTTTTTTTTTTTCTTCTTCGTTTTAGAAAAGAAAGCGGTAATAAAAAACATCGAGTGAAATCGGATCTGGTATGAAAAAATTTGGAGATATTTTTTAAACCTAGACACATTCCTGAAATCGATCAGATCTACTTTTGAAACGTCACAAACTCTGGGTCAGTTACCATGGTAACAAACCTCGATAAGAGCCGAAGTATGTCGTTACGATACTACTGAGTACTGAGCAGGTCGTCGTGTTAGCCGGAAAGCTAAAGCACTCAACCCGCACATAATTGGACTAGTGGAAAAGTCTATCTTGGTAAACTCAATGGAGATTAAAAGAACCGTATCCAAAAGGGAAAACAAATGGTTCCGATAGGAGCTGTCTGTGTTAAGAGCTAGGAAAGCTAACTTCCGGTTCTCGCAATGATGGCTGCTGCTGCTGTTTTTCACTCAGATCCCGGACTTTCGTCTTCGTTTTGACTGTATTTGTTTTGTTCCGGAAATAAATTTCCAACTTCCGTTTATGATCCTGGATTAGTAGAATCTGTGAGCTGCTGCTGTTTTGGTGAGAAAGTTAAAATTTTCAGGGTGAGTCTGAAATACGGAAGCATTCAACTGTCAGAAAATAAGAAAGGTGGTAACAGTAAAACATAAATGCCTCTTGTGACATTTATTTTTTTAACAAGTTGTAAAATAAGTTTTGCATTTTGTTTAGAGATACTTCACCTGATTCTATTTCCAACCTCTGGCAGTTAAAACCGTTAAACTGTGTATATATGACACTAAACCATTTTCTTTTATTATTTTATTTTATTTTAAAAGTGCATTAAAGAAAGACATTAATGAAGTTGATATTTGCATTGCCTCCCTCTGTTTGTGCTAATTGCTGATTTTTATTACTACAAAGAGTTAAGAAAGTTGTTCTTGAGCTCAGATTAGTTCTTGTGGATCAGTTCGGATGGGTCAAAGTGAGCCAGGTTCAAATTAAGAGAACCAAACCTATCAGAAACCACAAGCTCACGATTTTATTTTTACTACACGGTCAAACTGATGAGTCCTTTGGAACACCAGCAGGGGGCGCAAAGAGTCAGTTCATTTATCCGTATCGGTCCAATAAATGAAAGTGGTCCGATATTAACAAGCGATATTTATTACTATCTTGTTGCCGTTTGTCATGTGCCGTTTGGTCATGTGACACTATCTGGGTTTCCAGTGACCATATAATTGTTTAAATTGGGAATGTAAAAATAAATTTCCTTAATAGAAACACACTAATCTCCTTGAGGAGGAGCTTTGCCCATGTAGGTGTTTTGCACAGCTGAATGGTTGCCATGGAGATTAGAGGACTTCTCAAGCATACATGAAAGAATAAAAGCAACAGTGGAGGCATGTTTTTGATGAGGGCATATCATTATAACTTGATGTAAAGCTAAAAGAAGTTCATTTTACATAGTTCTGTCCCTTTAATAAAGGATTTGTAATAAACGATTTAAATTGGGCCTCTGTTTCTTTAAAAACTCCCGCTCCTTCAGGAAGTCATCACATCATCGTTCCTCTATTAACCCTCTAAGAACATTTTTACCAGTGTTGTACTGAGGTATAGCTCGTAATGGGCTCACCAGATTTTTGCTAATTGCTGCTGGCCACTCTGAAGGAGTAACTGGGGGAGTTGCAGAGAAAAGGGGCTCTGTGAGGTGGAAGCTCAGAAACTTGCAGTTCGGAGGAGGAACGTTGTCCTCGAAGGCGGGGCTAGGTCCACCCAGGCATTTTGCACGGCTGAGAGGTTGCCATGGAGATTAAAAGATTTGTCAAACATGCATGAAAGACTCAAAGCAACACTCCTGATATGTTTTGACGATGGAATATCATTATAACATAATGTGAAGCTCAAAAAAGTCAATTTTGCATCTTTTTAAAGCAAATAATACATTTATGTTTGAGGGGCCCCTAAACTGGGTTCTGCCCTGGGGCCGGCATTATCCTAATTCCGGCCCTGCAGAAGTAGTAACATTGGATATTTATTACTGTACCTTGATGATTCTTTTCAGTATTATAAATCATAGAAGGGCTGTAGGGAAAAATCCAGATGGGTTTATCTACCCCAGATGATCAGGGTAACCTCAGCACAGTTTGGGAAAATTTACAAATAATTTTCTTGCTGCAGATCAGTTTAGAGCCTATATTTAACCTGCAGGATATAAATCTGTTTAATATCCATTCACAACGGGCGTTAGAGCCCCGTCCAGCCGCCGCCCGGTGCTCTCCGATCGGACTCTGCATCGGATTCTCCCCGTTAACTTTAATATTCGCGCAGCTGCTTTCTTCCGCCTCTCCATGTCATTTCCTGTGATAAAAATGGTGGCCACAGCTAAAGAAGGCGACTGAGTCGGTGCAAACAATTTAACGCAAACTTTGCCACCGCAGAGCCTGCGGCCGGAGGAGGAAGAGGAGCAGAGAGGAGCTTCAGCCCAGGGAGAGGCTCGGCGTCCCCGCAGCGTGTCTGGTCCAGGTGGGTCCGGGTCTGTGGCCACCGTGGCCACCGAAAATGGCTTCCGAAAACAGCAGGCAGATCGCCAGCAGCTTGCAGGTCCTCTGGTGCAGGGGGGAGAAAGAGTGGCGCAGATCTGCGCTCAGCACAGCCGCAAAGTGCGCAGTTATCCGTGGATTTGACCGGAGGGGACGCACAAAGTTAAAGAGAAGTTTTAGTTTGGGAATGTTTTATGTTGCAGAGATTATTTCATCTATCACAGCTTCACACAGAGGAGTAAAACTCGTTTTCATTTTGGGCCATTTTGAGATCCTGGATGTCATTAAACGGCCGGTTGCGCAAAAATATATCTACAAAAACTGTAAAACAAATTTAAAAATATTAATAAATCACTGTTTCTGCTTTAGAGAAGTTCTTAAAATCAAACAATGCTTAATGTGTTTTCACATTAATCGGACTCTTCATTTCGTGATTGTTTTTTGTAATTTTTTGAAATCAGAATAACATTTTTGTGATTTTTTTTTTATTAAAAAAAGGAATTTTGCACTTATAGGTAACAATAAATGTGACTTTGTAACGCAAATTCTCAATCACGACTGTGTACTAGTGCCATTGTAAAAAGGCCAGTTTTAGATAAAGGTCTGAAATTTTCCACACACACAAAAAAAAGTTAATTTATGGTTATAATGTAAAAGATTTGTCAGAAAAAACTCAGAATTGTTTAGATAAATCCTAGAAATGTTTTAGAAAAACCAAAAAATTCTAAACTTAAAAAGTCAAAACATTTTGTGCAATTGCAATTGATTTTGTAGATTTTTCTCCACAAAAATCTCAGGAACTTTGCAGAGAAAACAAGAACATTTCTGAGTTTCCAAAGTCGAATGAAATGGACTTTGGAAGAAAGTCGTGGAGAAATCTATTTTAATGGGAGGAAATCCAGACAGCGCACTGAAGAGAGATTAGGGT
Organism: Gambusia affinis; assembly: GCF_019740435.1. Taxonomy (NCBI): domain Eukaryota; kingdom Metazoa; phylum Chordata; class Actinopteri; order Cyprinodontiformes; family Poeciliidae; genus Gambusia; species Gambusia affinis. Next base: position 4,759,997 of record NC_057875.1, read on the forward strand.
GGAATTGTGTAATTCCGTTCCAATTACAGACTTATTTTGTTTCATGAACAACGGATGCAACTCACCTTCTTAAGTTTAAAGAATGTATTATTTCTGTTTATATAAATATTTTGTTAAGTTCAGTAATGTGTTCAGTTAACTTGATTGCATCAGCCCGGCTGACTAAAATCCACTACTTATTACAGTGTGTATTTATCTGCAGTGTCCAAATTTATCTTTGAAATCTGACCAGAAATCTGTCGCTGTTTGTCCACTCTACGATTGTCGTAAATGTTTCCTCACCAGTGTTTATTTTCTTAATTTGCAGATTCGGGTTTCCCTACCAGAAATCAGGAAGGTGTTTCCTGTGATGAAGATGAAAAATCAGTTTCCAGCAGCAGTAACGGCCTTCAGATGTCTAACACCTGAACCATGAGCTGCATTTCTACCAACATGGTTCCATCATGACCGAGCAGCCATCGGACCTCTGGTGTGAGTGTCTTCCTCATCTCTTTCCTTCAGTGTTTAGGTTCTTCTTCTGATGATGTTTTCGTCCTCCAGTCTGCGAGGATTGTCGGAAGTATTTCCAGGAGGAGTGTCCGTCCCACGGGCCGCCGCTCTTCGTCCCCGATAGGCCGGTGGCCCCAGGACCGGCCAACAGGGCGGCTCTCACGGTCCCATCAGGCCTGGAGGTCGTCACTGAGGGAGGCCAGGTAGATGTCCGCTGCGTGGATGCAATCTTCCCAAAGGGGGCGCTGTTTGGTCCGTACCAGGGTGAGCTGGTGTCCAAGGAGGAACCAGCCAGCTCCTTCTCCTGGATTGTAAGTTCAAACCAGTCTGGCTCCAGTTTGTGACCAGTTTAGGACAAAATGAAGCCTAAAGTAGCTGTTTGGTGTTCCAGATTGTTGGTTTGAACAATTCGTCTCAGTCCATCGATGGCGGCGATGAGACCAAAGCCAACTGGATGAGGTAAACATTTCTCTGAAACTCCATATTAGGGCTGGGCAATAAATCAGTTTTGACGGTTATTGAAATTTTTGGTTTTTGAAGATGTAATATTTTGAACATTTTTATTATTATTATTATTATTATTATTATTATTATTATTATTATTATTATTATTATTATTATTATTATTATTATTATTATTATTATTTATTTATTTATTATTTTATTTTATTTTTTACAAATGCACTCCTTGGGTTTCCATAGTTGAGAGTGTTGTCAACGTGCCCAGAGCCGCCATCTTGTTTAATAAACATATTTTTATCTTACAGCTTCTGTTTATTTACACTTTGACTTCAGGTCAACTTTACAACATTTTATTAGGGCCAGGCTAATATTTAATCTTTTAAATTACGAGAATAAAGTCGGAACTTAAATAGTAACTTTATGAGAATCCCACCACAAAAAATTATTATAAGGAATATGTTATATTTTAGTATCAGTTTTAGAGATAAGAAAATTAATCATCAGAATCAAAATTATTGAGCTTATTTTCATTTATCATGCGATTAATTGATTAATTGTTGACAGACTTTCTCCCTCTTGGATAAAATCTGGGAGCTGGTTCCACAGGAGAGTCTGATAACTCAAGCCTCCCATTTTACATTTCTAATCTCTTAGATGATGGCTTTGGCCTGATCCACAGGTTTGTTCATACATCATCAGAGGACAGTGACCGGAACCTGACAGCCTTCCAGCACAGCGGAAACATCTACTTCAGAGTCTGCAGGAGGCTGGAGGCCGGAGAGAAGCTCAGGGTTTGGTACAGCGACGACTACATCCAGAAACTTCAGTGCGTCTCTCAAGACAGCATCAATCGCAACCTTGACACAGGTTAATGATTCATTTAGTAGTCAGTTATTCTGATGATTAATCTGATTTTTAAAACTTGCCACATTCTTAGACTCTCCATTTAACCATGTAAGCATTTTTATATAATATTAAAATGCATTAAAAGATGTAAATAAAAAATTATTCAGTCCACTTGAGGAGTTCTGGCTAAAACACATTTATAGACACAGGTGTTTAAAATGCAAAATATGCATTTATTTATGTTTTTCAGTTTTGTCTCAATCACTGCTCTGAGTCCTTTTACTCCAGTTAACTACTAATCAATTCCTAAATTAGTTGATGATTATTAATCCAGTTCAGCCCTAGATTATTCCATTGATTATTCTGACAATTAATTGATTTTTAAAAATTGGTACATTTTCTGATTTTTCATTTTTAAATCTTCTTTCTACGACATCCTAAATACATTAAAAGATGCAAATAAACAAATAATTCAATTATTTTTTTAAATATAAAAATAAATATTTTGTTGCCTAATATGCAGTAAGATAGCCATTTTTTACTGAATAAACTAGATAAATAGTAATATTAATCTATTAATCACAATTAACCCGATTAATCGTTTCAGCCCTAGACAAAGGTGAAACGCAGCAGATTAATAAGAACCAAAACTATTCGTCCACCAGATGGCGCTGTTTACCGGGTTTTTTTTTTTAATCTCAAACCCTTTGTACCGTTTGAACTTACAGCACTCTGGCCACCTGTACTGTAGTTTGCCTTTTGTCCCCCATATGAACAGCTGAAGACCTTTAGGTTTTTATCTATAAGCAATGGATCTGGTTCTGTTTCAGGTCCTGAGACATCAACGGTCCCCCGAAGTCTCCAGAAGGAGCTTCCAGCTCCTAAACTGTGCACCGGCAAGCAGTCCTGTGAAGAAACAGATGGTCAGCCTCCTGCCAAGAAGAAGAAGATTGACCTGATTTTCAAAGACGTTCTGGAAGCTTCTCTGGAGGACTGCACTAAGCCCAGGTCTGGATCCAGTCCCAGCGTTCCCAACTTAAAGGCGGAGAAGGGTGAGGATAACCTGACCAGCGGAGAACCCTCCACCTCCTTCTGCCCCAACTGCATCAAACTGAAGAGGAGGATTCTGGAGCTGGAGGAGGAGCTGTCTCATCTCAGAAAGCAACAGGGGAACTCGGTTGGTCCATCAAGTTCTGAACTCCAGCCGGATCCACCGCATCCCGAACAGGGTCCCATCGAGGACTCTCAAGGTGGGTTCAAATACATGTGCTGTACGATGCAGTTGGTGAGCCACAAATCATTTAGACGTGGGAAGAAGTTGCTTAGAGGTGAAGATAAGAGAGCAGCAGTTTGGTTTCGTACAAAAGAAACTTCCTGGAGAACCTGGCTCAATATCTCAGTTTCCATTAACCATACAATTGTCCTAATTGGAATTATAAAAATACATTTGCTAAATGGAAACACCTATTTAAAAAAGAAAAAAAAAGAAAATTGTCCACCAGATGGTGCTGTTTTTGCACTGGGATCTGGTGTTTTGTTTTTTTGTGTTTCGTTGGATCAGATGCTGAAACGGGTCCGGTGTGTTTTGGCCTACTTTCAGCAAAGATTAAACGTGTTTGTGTTTACAGGGATGGAACCCTTGACGCCCACTCAGACGGTACTGGATGAAGATGACCAGGAAGTGGACTCGGCTGATGAGTCGGTTTCAGCCGACCTTGTGATTTCCCCAGAGGACTTATCAAAGCCTTACTCTGGATCAAGCAGAAGAATTCGCCGCTTCAAGCAAGAGTGGCTGAAGAAGTTCTGGTTTCTTCGGTACTCACCGACCCTTAATGAAATGTGGTGCCATGTCTGCCGCCAGTACACCGTCCAATCGTCTCGAACGTCAGCCTTCATCATCGGCTCCAAGCAGTTCAAGATCCACACCATCAAGCTGCACAGCCAGAGCAACCTCCACAAGAAGTGTCTGCAGCTCTACAAGCTGCGGATGCATCCTGAGAAGACGGAAGAGATGTGCAAGAACATGACGATCCTGTTCAATGCGACGTACCACCTGGCTCTCGAGGGAAGGGCCTTTTCCGACCTACGTCCTCTGGCTGAACTACTGAAGAAGTGCGAACTCAAAATTGTAGATCAGTACATGAATGAGGGTGACTGTCAGATTTTGGTCCACCACATCGCTCGAGCTCTGAAGGAAGAATTGGCTGAGAAGATGCGTCTGTCTCCTTTCCTGAGCGTCATTATGGATGCTCAAAATGACGACCTTTACTCAGATTTGGTGGCAGTTTATGTCCAGTTCACAACCAGTGACAGTTCCCCACAAATGGAGTTCCTGTCCTTAGAGAGAGTGAGCATACCTAATGTGGATGGATACCTCCAGCTTCTGGATCGGGCCTTCAGCGTCTTGGGACTCAGGTTTCAGGACTTGCTGGTTGTAGGTCTTGGAGTGGATGGCACCAACATCTCCTCAGGGATTAGAGGAAGCCTTTACATATCTGTCCAAAAGACTTTTCCTTGGATCCTCTGTCTTCCCATATTGATCCACCGGCCTCATCTGGAGGTACTGGACGCCATCAGTGGGAAGGAGCTCTCCTGTCTTGAGGATCTGGAAAACAACCTGAAGCAGCTCCTCAGTTTCTACCGCTACTCTCCACGCATGATGGCCGAGCTGCGATCCACCGCTCCGACTCTGTCCGAGGAGACGGCGTTCCTGGGTGACATCAGAGCCGTACGATGGATCATAGGAGAACCAAACGTCCTGAATGCACTCATCAAGGATTACCTGGAGGTTTTGGCACACCTGAAGGAGATCAGCAGCCAAACACAGAGGGCTGACGCTGCAGCGATAGCCCTCACACTCCTCCAGTTCCTCATGGACTATCAGTCTGTGAAACTCATCTACTTCTTGCTGGACATCATAGCTGTTCTCTCGCGACTGGCCCTCACCTTCCAGGGGGAGCACCTGCTGGTGTCGCAGGTGGAAGCCAGGCTAGAGGAAGCGATTCAGGAAATCGGCCAGTTGGTGGATTGTCCTGGTGAATATCTGCAGGAGTTTGAGGAAAACTTCAGGGAAAGCTTCAACGGTGTCGCTTTGAAGAACCTTCGTGTTGCAGAGTCCAAGTTTCAGTCCATCCGGAAAAAGATCTGCAGCAGAAGTCAGGGGATCCTGTCACAAAGGCTGGACCTGCAGAGCCGCTCCTTCACCAAAGCCTGCAAGGTGCTGGACCTGGACAGCTGGCCCGGCAACCAAGAAGACCTGAAGACGTTCGGTGAGGAGGAAATCCAGATCATTTTCAACCACCTGGACTCCATTCCTTCTGCAGGTCAGGAAGGCCGGATGGAGAAAAGGAGCAACCTGCTGGTGGAATGGAAGGAGCTGAAGGTGGACTACTTTAGCATGAACAGCTTCAGAGACGTTCTGATTCACATCTGCAGGTACAAGCAGCGTTTCCCGCTGCTGAACCAGATTTTGCAGGTCGTCAGGGTCCTGCCCAGCTCAACGGCCTGCTGCGATAAAGGCAGAGGCGCTCTGCAGAGGATCTGTAAGAACAACCGTTCCCGGCTGACCCTGGAGCAGATGAACGACCTGCTCACCGTGGCCGTCAACGGACCGCCCGTCGCAAACTTTGACGCAAAGCGAGCGTTGGACAGCTGGTTTGAGGAGAAGTCTGGGAGCAGCCACTCTCTTTCGTCCGAGGTGTTGAACAGGACGTCGGATGCTGATCCAAAGTCAGGCCTGCACAGCGGGGACATCAACGCAGAATATCTATAGTAAACAGGATAACAAACCACAAAAAACTAGAAGAAAAGGGGAGGAAAAACCTTTATGCACTTTAATGTGATAACAGGAAAAGAATTTATTACAGACGGATGAGGAAGGAGGTTCTATCTAAAACAGCAGTGAAAGATGTTAAGGTTCTAATTTGGGATGCAAGTTATCGACTTATGAGTTAATATGAAGTTGATCGATTTTATCTATCGACTTATGATTAATTTATTAGCGACTATTTTCGTAAAAACCTGAGTTTTCTCATGTATGAAGACGGCCGGCCGCCTCTACTGCACAACATAAAGGGCAAAATTTTCATAAAATGCAGAACTTAAAAACAAAGTCATTCAATTTTAACATTAAATTCTCTCCTGGAAATAGAGCTGGGCGACATGGCTAAAAATTAAAATCTCCAGAGTTTTTTCATTCCAGGTCCAACATCCCATTTCAATGGAGTTTTTATTTTTTCGCTCATTTTCTTTTGTAAAATGAAATTACAAATCACAGAAAATACAGTTGTAACATTCTCATAATACTGAATACTGAATTCTGGTAATATTATGACTTTATTCTCATAATTTAATCAAGTAAAATTTTAGCTTTGTCTTAATATTTTATTGAAAAGTTGACCTGAATTCAAAGTCCAAATAAATAGAAGCTGTAAAACAAACAAAAAGATGCCGGCTTGCTAATTATAAAAACTGGTGAAAAAAACATCCAGATTTTCCAAAAATTAAATCTTCAAAAACCAAAAATAATGAATGCAATTGATTTATCGACCATCCCTGCCTGGAGGCAGCTGTAGCGTCTCCTCTTGTTCCACTTCTAGATTCTCCTTTTCTGGATCCTCCTTTGGATCTTACTGGATCTTTTTTGGGTTTTCTCCCACTGCTCCCTCCTGCTGGTTCTCCTTTGGATTCTGCTCCGTTTTCTGGATCCTCCTTGGATCGCTGAAGTTTTGCTCCGAGCTGCACGTGTTGGCAGAATGAGACGGTCACCATGAGGAACAATGAGTTGGTGTCAGAGTGAATGTCTGTCTCTGTTTCAGCTGATTTCACAGCAGGACGCTCAGTCTCAGTGCCTGACAATAACACAGTGTATGCATGCATAAAAGCTTTATAATTCTGTATAAAAACGATGCAAATGCTGCCTTGTCTCGTTTTTAAAGAGAGTATTTTTCTCTGCTATGTAAAGATTGTCAAACTGAATGAATGCTAAAGCTGCTCTGTGTATCTTTTTTTCTGCTTCTCTCCATATTTGTTTACATTTTCACAGCAGTGAATGATTTGAATTATAACTTTCCCTTTCAGTGATGCAAAGGCTTCCCAGCTGCATGATCGACGCGTTTAATGCATTAACGAATGTTGGAATAGAGGGTTTATTTTTCATTAAATATCAGTGATTTCTTTTGGTCAAATAAAGGAATAATGTGACATTTTTTCAAGCTTTTATTCTGAAGTTTTTCTAGATGTGGAGCGTTATTTGTGTTTCTACTGCTTCTAAAAAACACACCGTTGGTTTTTGGCAATAAGTTACTGTACTGCAAGCACAATTCATCATCTAGCAACCCAAGCAAAGCTCTAGCACATTTGGTCAGCAGGTCTTACCGCTGTATGCACTGCACAATGGCTGCTGGAAAAGACAAGTGTTTTGTTGTTGGTACAAAGAGATGAAACCACACTTTCTCTATGAATCCTCTTCTCACTAATAGTCAGAACCGACACTATCCTGTCTCTAATTTATGTTTTTAAAGGTGGCCTATTATGAAAAATTCACATTTTCGACATTTTTAGATTTCACTTTAGGCGTCTCCTGTTTCTAAAAACAGCCTAAGCGTTCAAAATTTCTACATGTTTTTGGCAATAAGTTAATGTTTTTGTTGTTGTTATTGTTGTTGTTTTTTGCTTGGAAAATGAGCCGTTTCAAAAAACTTACAATTGTAAAGTCACATTCTGCGTTGTTACCTAGCAACCCCAGCAGGGTGTTGTTACCTAGCAACCCAAGCTGAATTCCGGCAGCTGGTTTTACTACAATGGCTGCAGGAAAAGACAAGTGTTTTGTTGACTTACCATTCTTGTTTACTGTTTATTTGCTCATGAATTGACAGCCATTTTGTGAGTGTAAATGTTGAGTTTGGGGGCGTGGCCAGAAGGAGCTGTTTTACATTTAAAGTGACAGGAGGCCCTAAAACAGCTCATTCTGAGAGGAGCGCTCTCTAAAGCCTCATTACCTAAGAATGATTTTGTGTAATAAATGTAATAAACATGTTTTTTTATGATACACCTATCCTAACCTGTTCAAGGAAGCATAATAGATCACCTTTAAGAATTTGGTTTTCTGGCATAGACTCAGATTTTAACAAAGTTCACAGCTTACGGTTGGATCTTCAGCTAATCTGTTCCATTAACTTGTTTCCCTGTTGGAAAACTGGTTAGGATGTTTGGGATCATTAACTCAGAGTCTCGTGTTGGACTGCTCCTTTGCAGCGCAGGCTTTAGTGGAACCCAGTGGGAGGGCAAAGGGCCCAGTTGGGTCAGAGGTTCTGAACCCATTCAACAAACAATTTACCCATCAGAGCTTCGGACCACATCTACGGAAATGAAATTAATACAAGGAGCCGTTTGGTCGCCAGGAGACGGCGACCAGAGAAGATTTAATGAGAGCAAAACCACTTCCTGCCAAGTTTTCCAACCATTTAGACTCCAGTCTGCAGGAGAGAAAGAAACTGGGAGCACTGGGGGGAACGGATCAACAAAAAGAGTCAATGGAGAGGAAGTTCTGTGACACAATGTTTTCATATGAAATATGAAAGAGACATTTATTAGCTTAAAACACCAACAGAATCAGTTATTTAGCTCAAATATCAGGAGCTTCTCTTGTATTTACATGTTTGAATGTGTAACTGGTTAGTTACTAGTTACATTTACTCAGTTACATTTACTTCAGTAACTTGGAATTTTTTTTAATACTTTTTACTTATAGTTTAATAATTTTATAAAGTTTTACTGTAACATGAGGAAAAGTTTTGAATATTCTCCACACTGAGAGCAAATTCAATGAAAAAGAAAAAAGCAGGAGAAACAAACACGACTGAAACTAAAGCTTCTGGTTTGTTCATAAGGTTTGTTTTTCTAAACTCATTTCCTGCCTGCGGATTCATTTGGCAAACATTCACCTAGTTCTTTTTTTATTTTTCCTGTTTCATTTTTTTTACCCCGTTTTTCCATTTTAACTCTTAAAATTTTCCTTTTTCCTTTCTTTTTTTCTCCTCTTTGTTTCCTTTTTTCTTTATTCTTTTATTATTTTTTTAATTTTCCTTTTTCTCTTTCTTTTTTCTTTTATTTCTTTTCCCCTTTCTGTCCTTTTTCTTTCTTCTTCCCTTTTTCTTTTTTTCTCCCTTTTACTCTTCACCCTGTTCTAACTTACAGTATTTGAGTTAAAGACTTTAAGCATAAGATTTTTTTATTTATTTGTAAAAGTGCTGCTTGAATGTTATCTTGTAATCATGTCATTTATTTGTATTCATTTTTTATCATTTTAGACATAACTTTAGATTTTTGTCGGTTTGATGACATCATTTTTAAATATTATATCAACAGTTCAAATTCGTTTCCCAGAATCAAATCTGAACTGATTTCATGTAACTTAGAAATCAAATTTCCTGGTGGAAGTGATTAGTGATTAAATTAAACCAAATCCATTTTGTATCCGTCAGATTATTTCTCCTCTTTTAGCTGCAGGGACGTTTTCGCAGTAAGAGGAAAATGTTGGGACTGTTTGTCTGCAGCAGCTGGAGAACAACAGTCGCATCTCTGTGAGCTGCTGCTGACGGTCCGGTCTGTCACCAGAACCAACCTCCGTCCTGAACAGAATAGGTTTAGTTTTTTCTCTTGCTGTGCAATGATTGAAGCAGTGGTGTTAAAACTGCAGCGCATGGGCCACTTTCAGCCATTTGGATTATTTTCTGGGGCCCTCAGTCACATTCCTTCTACAAGTCAGACATTTTCTTTAATGAACTGACTCTAAACCACACTTTTCAGGATTCAGCTGACAGAAATCAGATATTTACTTTCCAACTGATGGCCGCCCTTCTTAAAACCTCAAAGTTGATAATATAACTATTTTAGTTGAAAGTTTCAATTAAAATACACATGAACAGGCATAAAATATTAGGTGATTTCCTAAGGAATTTAGAACTACAAACCCAAAGTGAAACAAATCAGTTCCACGTTTCTTGAGAAACCTTTAAAGGTTTATACGGCGTCTGGATGTCTGCAGAAACACAAAGCGCTCATACCAAAGCAGAGCCAGTTTCTCCCACGTCACAGACTGACTGCGGACCGACAGTCCGCTCTCTCTCAAAACAAACCCACTCAGATCTGACGACACCAAAGCCCTGAACTTCTGCCAAATTCAGGCCACTTCGACCACCAGCAGGTCAGTCTCAGATGTTTTATCACGTGGGCCAAAATCGTTGAGTGAAAGATACAAGAAAAAAGTAAAACAAAAAAATAAAATCAACAGAACAACAGAACGTCATCTAGTGATTTAATTATTTTGGGCTTGAAAACAGAATTTGGGTCACTTTGTTTCAAAATGTTTGCTATTTTAAGACAAGTTTATTATGCAAAATTCAGATTCTGCAGGTTTTTGTTTCTTCCATTTTGATCTCGGAAAAAAAACATTAAAACATAAAAAAACAACAACAGAAAACCCCCCATTAAAACATAATGTTATTCTCCCAGCCAGCTTTGGAGAATATGTTAATGTTTTTAGGTGTCTGGAAAACGACTGACACATCGCAGTTACCTAGCAACCACAGCTAAACTCTGCCCTGCTACCTAGCAACCAAACCAGAGTTCCCGAACATTTGGTCAGCTGGCATTACCATTGTATTGGCTGTACAATGGAAAAAGTGAACTCTGGCAAAAAGCAGGAAGTGAACATACCCAGGGCATTCTGGGTAAATACAACCAAAACAAATGCAAAAGTCTTGAGCTAGCAGGAGAAATGACCTGTGGTCTTTTACCAAAGACTTGAAAGAAATCCTTCAACTGCTTCTCTTTTTTGCTTACATTTTGTGAAGAAAGTTGTGCTCAGTGTCTTCAGAGCTTTTCTTGTTGTTTCCTTCAGTTGTTCTTGGTGCAGCGCCACCACAGGTGAGGAGGTGAACTGGTTTTTCAATTAGTTTGTTTAATTTGACAGTGCAGTGTGAAAAATGAACCATACCAGTTGAAAATGTAACATAAATCACAGTTTTGGACCCTTATCGAACCGAGTCCACTGAACTATGAGATGTAAATAAATACACAAATAAATAAAAACCCAGTTGGAGCAGAACCTGGATCAGATGAACAGTCTGGTAAAGACGGGCAGCACCAGAGGCAGAGTGGCTGTTTCAGAGGAGGAGGAGGTTTCTGAACACTGCGGGTCTTTGTGGTTCGGCGGACAAAGAGCTGCTGTCCGGCGTCCTCTGCGGGTCACAGCCGAACAGACCAACACCGAGCGAGACGCTGCGCTAACAACTGCTTCACTTCAGCTGCGACATGAAGCGCTGCCTCGGACTGGTTCTGCTGCTCTGGTCCGGGATGCTGCATGTGGGTGAGTGGAACTGGACCCGGCAGAACCTGAACTTTAGAGAGAGAGGAACAAACTGCAAAGAAGAAACTCTCCAAGGAAAATATTCACATTAGTTCAACATTTCTGCTTTTAGATTTGGATCAACTAACTTTAATTTTGTGATTTTGTCTCTAAGAGGGAAGCTGTGAAGAGATTTTTGTTGCCACAGATTCAAACATTTCTGATTTTGAGGTTGAGCACACTGCAAAAACCCAAACTCTTACCAAGTATTTTATCTAGTTATTCTTTACACACTTGAATTAAGACAAAACTAACACAATTAACTTTTCAGTAAGATATAGGAACTTGTTTTAAGTCAACAATTCCTTAATATTGATTTTAAAAAGTCAATATTTTGACTTTTTCACTCTTATAGAGACTTTTAGGTGAAGGGAAAAGGTGAGCGAAGCGGCCTTCACACCTGGGTCAGGTAAACCAGTTCTGTCAGGAGGAATGAGATAAAATCCCAGCAAACCCAAAAGAGTTTGACTTAATTCATAAAGGTGAGAGGTAATATTATCCACTACTAGAGTGTTGGGGAAAAAAAACTATTTCCAAGCACTTTTCAGGTAAAATGGCTCAATCAGGTTTATTCATGAATTGTGAACAACTAAGAGAGCTTGTAGGACAATCAGTAAAGAAGCAGGTCTGGATGAAAAGCTCTGCCAGGCAGAGACAACACAGGAGTTTTATACAAAAGGGATAAGAAATCCCAAGGCTGGGAAACAGACCGGTTCCCATGCAGCTGTGAAAACAACGTCCGACCTTCTACCCAAATAGTTTTAACTTGGTGGAAATATACAGGAATTTAGAGTAAACATATAACAATACAACTAGCAGGTGTGACCTTATTGTAATTTGTCCACATCAAGAGAAAAATGTCATAATCTATAAATATTTGGACTTATAGTTTCATCTCTTTATCCAGTTTTTTATAATTTCTATGTCATTTATTTTGGTTTTAGATGTGGTTCTTTATTTTATTTCATTGTGTGTTTTATTAGATTTTAGTCATTTTTGTGTCTGTTTCTGTTTTGGATTATTTACTTGCTGTTCATTCTCTTTCATTTTGTCTTCATTTACTTCTTGGTTGTTACTTAAAGTTTTATCTTCTGCTGCTGTTTGTGTCCGGGTTTCCCATCGCCTCATTTCTTCTGCCTGCCCTCTGTTTTCCAGCTGCCTCTACTCACCTCTGATTAGCTGAGTCATTTGTACACAATTTTATTCAGAAATATAAAAAAAACCTCGCCTGGCTCAGGTGTAATGTTCCAGAATGATGAGAAAATCTCTCAATGTTATTCTGGCTTTGGAGAAATAGAAACAAATTTATTAATAACTGCTGAAACAGGAGACATTCAGTCTAATTTAACATCAGAGAAATGAAAAGCTCACAATTTATTTTTATTATTGATTATTGTCAACAGTTGATCTGAAACACAGTTACCCTGAAATAAAACTGTTTAAGGTTTGTAGGCGTTTTGACCCGAAGATGAAAGTTTATTCAAATTATGTAAAAATCTGAATCAGCTTTAAAAGCTTCTGTTCAGGGCTGGAATCAACTATCAATTAATCTATTGATTATTCTGACGATTAATCAAATAATAAATTTGGCACATTCTGCAGATTTTTCTTTTGACCATTTAAGCCTTTTAATACAAGTTTAAAAATACATTAGAAGACGCAAATAAACAAATAATTCGCTTCATTGTTCAAATGAGAAAATAAACATTTCAGTGCCTAAACTGCAAATAAATCATTCCTTTAGTGAACTGTTGATGATCTGCTGCTAAAAAATATTTCCACATGTGAGAAGCTGAGCTCTTTCTGCCGGACTAACTTCAGGGCAGTGTTTCTGTTTATGGATTCATAACTGAATAACAATTTGGTGCTTAACAGGAGATTTTGTTTTACAGAATTTGAACCAGGTGAAGCAAAAAATGCAACTTGGTAGAAAGTTTATCAGACAAATAAAGACTTTTTTTTCATCTTAAATGCAAAATCTTTATATTTTTTCTACAGTTTAGTCTCAATTGCTGCTCTAAATATGTTGCTTTTCAAGAATTTAACTTTTTTTTAGCTGTTTATTCCAGGTAACAATTAACTAGTTATTAGTTGATGATTATGTCAATAATCAGTTCATTAATCTGAATAATCGTTTCTGCTCTACTAGTCAGTCTGATCAGTCAGATTTTCTTCTAAAAATTACATCAGATCTATGAGCAAAGGGAACCATCACCAGCAGCGATCTTCCTCCTGACTCTCTGCTCCTCTTCTGCAGGTTCTGGGCTTCGGTGCTACAGGTGTGCGGATTACACGGGTCGCTGCGAGAACGTGCAGGAGTGCACATTTGAAGACTCGTGCATCTCTCTGAGCGATCAAGGTCGGTTTAACTAGACTGTACTTATACGAACTTTCATACCAAAGAGCCTCCTGTAGGATCTAAATGACACTTTAGGGTTTTGGAGATTTTTCTCAGCATTTTGCGGTCTGCTTTGAAGGTGAACTTGCTTAAATGACCCGACCTGGGTCATTTAAGCAAGTTTAATCCTCTTAAAATCCTTTATCAGACAAATAAGCTTCTTCAATTAATTTTTTTCAAATAGCTTTTTAGATTATACTTCTTCACTCTCACTTCACACCAAATTAAATATTTGACATTTAAACCTACAACATCATATTAAGGCCATTGTAAATAGAAAAAAAGAAGCATAAATTTAAGCCAAAAAACTCAAGACATTTTTCTAGAAAAAAATCTGAGATTTTGATCTTAATTTCAGAAATTTTCCAGAAAAATTGAGTTTGAAAAGTTGAAATTTGACAGAGCTGGACTTGACTTTCAAGACTCAGAAAATTTGCAAAAGTAAAACATTTGTGACTTTCAAAACTTGGACGTTTCCAATTTTTTTCTAGAAAATTTCTGAAATTGATATTAAAACTTCTGATTATTTCCTAGCAAATTTTAACGTTTTTTGGCAAAAGTTTCCTCCTATCTACAGTGGCCCTGATACGTCGTCATACAAACCTCCACCACAATGTTCCCATCAGGATTTTATGACTTTCATTTTCTTTTTTGTCTTGTTATGTTTAAGGTTAATATTCGGACTCTGCCCAGGCTCTCAGGCTCTCAGGTGTTCTGTGTTGCAGGTGGGAAGACGATCCGGCAGTGTATCCGGTACACAGAGTGTGATGTCTCCCGCCTCACCCAGATGTTCCCGTCCATCTCCAGATTCACGTACAGGTGCTGCAACAGTAACCTGTGTAACTCGGGCTCCATGGCCCCCGCAGCTGGCCCGGTCTTGGTTCTGTTGTGGTCCCTGTTGAGCCTTTGGTGGTTCTGGTTGTGAATCACTGCAGCTGTTCTGGATATAAACGCTAACTTGAACTAATCTTTGGCTCGCTGGTTGTTTTCAGGCTCCTGCGGCTCCTCAGGTCTCTTCTGTAAATCTGATTTTACTAATTTAAAATGGGATTTTCTGTTGGTTTAGCAGGAAATAAAATGTTCTGGCTTTTAAATTCTGGTTCTGTTTTTTTTTTTTTTTTTGTTTGGATCTCAGGAACATGATGTTGTTGCATCCTTGAATCTGGTTCAGGTCAAATTAGGTCAATCAGGATTTTTCTGTGGTGCTGAATTGAGGCCATAAAGTTTATTCCCGAAAATTCTTTTAAGCTGAAGAATAAAAGAAGAAATGTAAAACAAAATTGCTTCTGAAAATAAAAAGATTTGAAACGGAGAAAAAAATAAATATGAAAAGTAGCTTGGAACTTTTTTTTGCTAAAAAAAAAATGTTAATGTGTAAAATAAATTGAAAATAAAAATATCCGAAACTGCGGGAAAAAATAAATATGAAAAGTAGTTTTGAACTCTAGTTTAAAGTCTTTTTTTTTTCAGGATTAAAATTGTTTTTCTGCTTCAAAAAATTTGCTTTTCACAGAAAAAACAAACAAACAGCTGAGCAAATTTTTGCCCCCAATTTAGCTCCATAGATCTCCTGATAAAAAGCTTAATTTGACCTAGTTATAAAGCAGGTTGCTGAGTTACATTTAAAGGACTATTAATTCTGGTAATAAATAAACATTTTAACACCAACAAATGTTATACAAACGTTGATGATATTTTAGTGATTATAGTTCTTCCATATAGTCGAAATCTGCGTTGACCTTCGCTCCACTCTGACCAGTCATTACCTTCAGCTACTAAAGTCTAGACTGGATTCAAACTAATAAAAATACAAATAGATATCCAGTGTAACTATGATATTAACTACTTATAATCGTTCAACAAAAATCTTTTTCGTTTTTTTTGTTCAAAAATCCTGAACTACAAGAGGCAGCAGCGCCCCCTGCTGGACAAACATCTGATCTGTGGCCCGAGTTTGCAGTTTCATTATTTTCACTATCAAAATGTTGCACTGCTCTCACTCAAAGAAAGCCTGCTCTCTTACAAATATCCTCCAATCTCCCTTAAAACAGAATTTGAGTATGGAAGTCCATTCCTGCCAAGAAAGAAAAAATAAAACCCATCAGGGTGTCATAATTTCAACTTTCAAAGTCAAAATTATGAGATTTAAAGCCATAATTTCAACTGGATTGATCTCAAGATGACAGCTATTTTAAAGTAGATAAATGGTACAAAGAAGTTGCAGACAAAAAATACAAAACTAATTTATTTAAACATTATAAATAACAAGAACAATAAAAATTATTTGTAATCTACTGAGAGGTAAAATATCCAGAGCAGTCCTCTGAATGTCCTTTATGTATTCAGTAAATTATCTGGATATGTGAAAGTCATCAATAATTTACAGAAACAAGAGAAAAGCACCACAAACACGACAAATCAACAATAAAACAGTTAAAGGTGATCTATTATGCTTTCTTAAACAGGTTAGGATAGGTTTATGGGTTATACAAAACACGTTCATTTAATTATTTGAACAAAATGATTCTTAATTAATTAGATTTTAATCTGGTCAGTTCTGCCTTTTGAACTGTTTATAGCCTCCTGTTACTTAAAACCCAAATAGGCTTTTACTGGCCACGCCCCCAACTCAATGTTTACACATGCACATGAAAATGGCTGCAAACAGATGAGGATTTATACAACCTGGGTGTTCTGCTTTGGAAAGCAGAGTTGGAGCCTCCTGTACAACCAACAAGAACGGAGCAAGTGATTCCTGGATGGTAAGTCAAGAAACAAACACTTGTCTTTTCCAGCAGCCATTGTACAGCGCATACAAGGGTATAGCCAAATGGACTGGAGCTCTGCTTAGGTTGCTAGGTAACAGGTGGTACTGGGTTGCTAGGTAACCCGCAATGCCTGTGGAATGTGACTTAATCTAAGGTTTTTGAAATGGCTCATTTTCCAAGGAAAATACCCACTAACTGCTTGGAAAGTGTTTTTTCTTTTTAAAACATCCATTTGGATGGGTTTAAAAAAACAAAAAAACAAAAACACAAAAACAGTTGGGCTGTTTTTAGAAGCAGGAGAAACCCAAATTGAAAAATAAAAATGTGAATTTTGTATAATAGGCCCCCTTTAAAAAGAGAAATCAGAAGCAGGATAGAGTTTGCTCTACCAGTGAGGATTCACAGATGAAACCTGCTTTCATCTCTTTGGACCTTCTCACTCAGACTGGCGCTCTCTGTCTTATTTTTTATGTCTCTTTGGTCCTTATGGGTCTCAGAGGATGTCTGAACTTTGAACAGCTGGAATGAATCTAAATTTAAAGACATTTGAGTATGAACACACTGAATCAGGAATAAGTTCTGTTCGTTCAGTCGCTCATGTCTCCGGGTCCCTCCTCCTCAACCTGTCGTCCAATCACCTCTAGCTGCACTTTCTTCTTCTGCCCCTTCTGCTCCGCGTCTTTCTCCTGCTTCTCTGATTGGGCGTACCACGGCTGGGGGGCGGAGCCATCGCAGGTGCGCCCTCCTCTGCGGAAACCCCCCCTGCCGGCTCTGACCAGCCCCCAGCCCTGCAGGTGAGTCTCGGACGTCCCCTCCTGGATGCCCCGGGTCTGGTCCAGCTCCTTGGCGCTGAGCAACGACATCCGGACCGGGACCGTGTTTCCGAACTTGGAGTAGTCCACGCAGTAGCGGCCGTCTTCCTCTGTGATGATGGAGACGAACCGCTGCCCCCACAGGATCTCCTCAGGGGTGTAGGAGGTGCGAGCCTGCATGGTGATGCCCGTCGTCTCCACCACACCTGGAAGAAGATAAATATCAGAATCGGTCTGTGGAAACAGATATAAACCTCCCAACGCTGCATCAGAACCACGTGGGTCAGGAGTCTGCAACCTTTACAATACAAAGATCCAGTTTGTCCTCAGTGGAGCCACAAATATTACATGCAACAGTATATCAGGGCTTCTGAAGACATAAAAAAGTAAGAAGTTATTTTCCGTCAAAAAAAAAGTCAGAAATGTGTTAGAAAAAGAACTTGGTAATTTCTGAATTTGAAAAGTTGAAAATGTGTTAGAAAAAAAATTTTGACATTAACTTCAGAAATATTCTAGAAAAATCAAGGGAATTTCTAAGTTAGAAATTTCCATAAGTTTCAAAATGTCAAAATTTCTCAACTTTTCAAACTCAGAAAGATAAATTTTTCTAGAAATTTTCTGAGTTCTCAAAATTTCTGAGTGTTTCTAACAATTTTCTAACTTTTCAAGCTCGAAGGCAAAAATTATATAGAAAAGATCTGAGTTTGAGAAGTTGAATGTGTTCAACTTTTAATAATTTTCTGTGTGAAAAGTTGAAAAATTGCTATAGAAAAAACTTAGAAATGTTTAGATTTATCTTAGAAATTGTCTAGAAAACATTAAATTTTATGAAACTTTTAGAAGTCTAACATTTTCCACTTTTCAAACTCAGAAAAATTCAGAAATTTCCAAGTTATTTCTAGAAAAGTTCTGAGATTAACTTAAAAATTTCAGATTTTATTTTATTTATTTATTTTTTATTTTCAGAAATGTTACTTTTACATAGTGCTGCCCCTTTATGAGCCATCGTGACGGCTGGGAGCCTCAGGTCGTAGACCCCCAGTGTACTGTGTCAGGTGGAACCAGGTGAGGGCGGGGCCTGACCTTCCAGGATGACGATGATCTCCAGGTCTTCTGTGGCCAGGGATTGGGCGGACAGGTCGTACAGCGGACTCCCTCTCTCGATGGTGTGGCTGATGATCAGAGGAGAAACCAGGAAGATGCCGTTGCTCCTCAGAGGGTTCTCCACCTGGATGTCCAGCTGGCACACCGGGACCACCTCCCCCTCCGTCGTCACGGTGCGTCGGATCACCTGCGGGGAAACAGGAGCGCTCTCATTAGCATCATATCCGGTGTTGGTGTTTCCAGAGGAACTGAAGTTTCACCTGCAGCTGCATGGTGGCGGAGATGATCATACTCTTCCTCAGGTCTCCGACTCGGAACATGAAGGTGGGTCGGCCGTTTCTAGTGGCGATGACGGCGTTCCTGGAGAAGATGAGCGTCTCCGCCCTCCGGTTGGCCTGCGCCGTCTTCATGAAGACGCAACCGAGCATCACGGCGTTGATGATCAGCCCTAGAATGTTCTGGATGATCAGCGTGATGATGGCGACGGGACACTCCTCCGTCACCATCCTGCCGCCGAATCCGATGGTCACCTGGAGTCGGAAGGAGAGCGTTATCAAATAAGGATTAAATTAGAGTCGAATTAGATTAAAATTTGTTATTTTAATTATTAACGTCTGCTAGACCATATTTTTGTGTTTTAGTTCGGCCGCCATCCAGCAGAGGGCGCCGCGTGTCACTCCCTTAAGCGGAGCCGTTGGAATAGAAACAAAGATGGCGGAACCATATCAGAAAGGTAGAGGGAAACGGTCCACAAGAGTCCGATTTGGGATACAAAAAGCATTTTATGCCGCTTTGTTTTGAACTATAAACACTCGACAAGCTCATTTGTTACCACGTGAATATTTTGATATTCTGCTGAGCTGCATGACGGAGCAGCGACAACTTCTCAATCAAAAATTACTGATGTGCTGTAAAGGTGAGAATGTGACTGCAGAAAAACAGAGGCATAACACAGAAAAGTTGTAACATTATGAAAAAATACATGATCCCAAGAAGCAAGGTTGAGTTTGACAGCTGTCATAAGCTAAACTTTATGGAGCAAAGTTTTAACATTCTTTCAAGAGCAAATACAGACAATACTTGTACATGAACATCTCTATTAACGGGGGATTTAGTGTTTAACATTTTATTTTTTTAAATCTTTTTTTCTGTTCAGCAACTTTAGTGTTTCTTGTTTTGTTATTATATTGTGTTACATAATGTGAGAAAACCACATGTCTATTTAGCTAAATATAAGTAAGTTAAAATTCTAGGATATCTTTAATTTTAGCTTATTATGAAAAATTAGCTCTTCATGTTATAGAAAGATGGTCGACCCACTTGATACAAGAAGAAACTGAAGTTTTTAAGAAAGCAGACGTTTATCAATTAATCTTAGTCGATCGTTAAGATCAATCAACTTTAGATTAACTCATTAATCGATATCTTGCAGCAGCAGAGATGCTCACCTGGACTTCGATGGAGAAGAGGAAGGCTGAAGTGAAGGAGTGGATGGCAGTGACGCAAGGCACCGGACCCGAGTCGTTGTCTGGGTCACGGGGCTCCAGGTCTCCATGAGCGAAGGCCAGGAGCCACCAGATCATCGCAAAGAGCATCCAGGAGCAGAGGAAGGCCGAGGTGAAGATGAGGAGGGAGTACTGCCACTTCAGGTCCACCATGGTGGTGAAGACGTCCTGCAGGAACCGACCCTGTGAGAGAAGACGAGAAAACATCAAAACATGGCTGACCGCCGCTGAAGGCTCATTTTTCTTCTTCGTCATCGTCTACGGCCCAGGGTGGCATCTTGTGGGGGGCGCCACAAAGGCTGTACACCCAGAGCGCCAAACAAGCTAGAATCACCTCCGCATCAAGTCCAATCTAGTTGCATCTTTATAACAGAACTATTATTATCTTGATTTCAGAAATATGCTAACCTTTTTCGCCAGAACCGACCCGCATCCGGGGTCCACATCTCAAACTAAACACAGAAACTGACTCGGCCCGTCTACCTGCTCCCTGATGTTCTTGTGAACCACGTTGCAGGATCCAGTTTTGGTGATGAAGCGAGCTCGCAGGGACCTGGTGTGGCTGCGGTTCGGCTGGTTCTGGTCCTCGGCCAGCCGGGTCAGCAGGAACCCGTCCGGCAGGAGGCCCTTCCTGGCCAACATGATGCTACAGTAACAGAACAACATGCAATATTTACTTCATCTGATAGGACAAAAGATCTTCAAAAGAAAGTTTTTAAAGCTGCTTTTCTTGCACATAAAATATTTTTCTTTTTTCCATTTTATTAAACGTTCAGGTTTGGTTTAATAAGCTGTGTTGCTAAAATAAAACAGTTTAATTAAAACAGGAATGACTCATCATGACCTGCAACCCAACCTGCAGCGTGTCACTTCCTGAAAGATCGCCAGGAGGTCTTATGAGTAAGAACATCCAGAACCAAAACCTCTGACTTCATTAATTACAATAAAGCTGCAACTAAATATTATCTCAGTAATGATTATTCTGAATATTGATTGATTAATCAGTTTAAAAAAGGGGAACCTTCTGCAGATGTGTTAACCACTTCAACCTCTTTTTACACAATATTAGAAATATATTTAAATATGCAAATAAGCAAATAATTAAATTACTTTGTAAACAAGATGCAAAGTAATTGCATCAGATGCATTTAGGATTTATTAGTCCTAAATGCATCTATTGGTCTATTGATTTGTTGAGTTATTTTTGATTATTAGATAGCAAAAGTCTCTTAATAATTTTTTTTGTTTTTTAACAGAACTTGGACCAGGTGAAACAAAAAATTACACTTGAGTTCTGGGTAGAACAGGTTTAGAGGTAAAGAAAGTTTTCTATCTGAAATGCAAAATATAAATATTTTTGTACTGTTTTGACTTTATTACTGCACTCAGGATTTTCTTGTTTAAGCTAACGGCCATTTTTATTTTAATATCTAAAGGAACAATTTGATCTCCCTGGCCTGATAGTAGGAATAGTAAATAAGGTCACAGAGATCCGCTTTCTGCAGTTAGCGCTCCTTCAGAATATTTCTGTGCTGTTGTGTTTCTGTTTTTAGGATTTGATCTCATCCTGCGCTTTGGTTTTCCCAGATTTACCTGATAGATCCTGGAAAATTCTGGAAAAATCGCCGATAACGAGGAAACGACGCTCACGTTAACGCGACTCCTTCACCGGGACGCGTCGTTTCACCTTCATCCCCATCCTCATCATCATTGGGTAAACATCAGCACCTGCAGACGCGCGCACAGGAGTCCGAGCGCGTGCGCACACGGTTGCGATGTCACGTGGTGTTACCCGTTGAGGTGGGAAACGGATCAAAGGGGATCGGGGGAAGTTTTCAGGACGTGATCCGCGACACGGACTCCATCATTCCCATCAGGATGTTCTGAGACAGGGAGAACCGAGTCAGGGTGGAACAGGTGGGAACACAGCTTCCGGTTCGACCCTTCAAAATAAGACAACACGCAGTTTTTTTTTTTTAAGGTCAAAAACGGATATACGCTGTTTTTATTCGTAAATGTAAAAATATAAATTGTATTACCAACATAATAATAATAATATTGATTTTAATGATTAGTTTATTTATAATATGTATTATTATTATAATACCTGTTATCATAGGTCACGTTATTTTCTACCTTGTCTTTCACATTCTGACTTTAAAAATTATTTTCAATCTTTTATGTGTTCAGTTCTTCAAGACAAGAAAAAAATCACTTTTATGATTTTTCTTCTCACATCACACAAGATATTATCAAAAACTACTTTTAAACACTTTATATTTTATTCATCATCCATCCTCTTAAATGTTTATACGGCTTTTAAAACTTCTAGTCTGAATTAAACTGTAAAATTAGATTTCCTACTTTTTAATTGCATAAATATTTTAAACCTGACTTTATTCTGCAGGGTCCTGAACAGGTTCACTGTGCAGAGACTTCCTACTGCCTGCAGGGGGCAGCAGAGCACAGTTTAGATCCCATTAAAATTAAAAGTAGTCACTGTCATAATGTTACTGTTTCATATTATCAGCATCACCACCGAAGTTTGAACAAATTAACAAGGTAATTGGTACAGTTACATGTTCCAGATCAGCCATCATATTATGACCATAAATATTTAGCAGATTTATTCTTTACCACTAAACTGATATCTTGAGATGGAGAAACAAAAAATCCCAGTTTATGGACCACAAACTCAGTAAAGTCAAAAGGTGTGCTTCACTTATTTTGTCTACCAAAATTCAATAAAATATATAATCTCTAATTATTATGGTATTGACCAAAGAGAAATTACTTCAGCGATGCTTATTGACCTATTAAAAATAACAAACAAGAAATTTGTAGTCGGATTTTATGTAAAAAAAAATAGGATATAATAAATGTAAATAACTGCTTTTTCTTCTGGTCAAAAATTACAGCCATTTGTATTTATCTGCAAACAGACACAAATATAAACACATCAGAGTATTTGTTTACAAAGTAAATTAAGACTACTTCAAGACTCCCCCATATAATATAATATAATATAATATAATATAATATAATATAATATAATATAATATAATTAATATAATATAATATAATATAATATAATATAATATAATATAATATAATATAATATAATATAAGTCTGTAACTCCGCCCTCTCCAGATTTCGGTCACATGACTTCAGGGAGGTTTGGGCGGAGGTATCGAGCGCTCCTTTCTTCAGCACCAGGAGCAGCAGCAGCTAGCCCTGGTACCTCCATCGGGTTTATTTACGGTTCTGCCCTATGGTTCTGCGGTGGTGTCATTAAGTTCTGACACATGCCGGACATCGGAACCTGTCCCAGCTGTCTGTAACCCGACTCTCAGCTCGGCAGGAAGCTCGGATCTGTTTGGTTTGTTGTGTTGTGTTAGCCGGAAAAAAGCTAACGGACGGTTTAACCATTCGGAGCACTGCCGAACCGAACTGGACCCAACTTGCTGAATGGACCGAAGCTGGAGGAAGCTGGAGGAACCGAACTACACGATGAGCTAACTTGTAGGAAGCGGGCCCGAAGACCAGAACGAGTCCCCGCTCTCCCATGATCACCATGGAGCCGACCCTCCAACCGAGCCTGCAGCCGAATCTCCTGGAGAACTCCTACAAGAGTGAGTATCTGGAGCCCCTCTGGGTCCTGTCCTGCTGATGCACCCGTGACCTTTGACCTCTGACCTACAGTGACGGAGGAGGACGTGAAGAGGCTGATCCAGTTCCGGGCCTCCAACGAGGTTCTGTTCACTGGGAAGAGAAATTCGGCTAAGATCGCCTGGAGGTGAGGAGGTCTCAGCATGGTCTGGGCCGAGTCAGGATTGGTTCTGTGGTCCAGGTCAAGGTCTTATCCTCTGAGTTGGAATGAAGGCACCAGACACGCACCTGCAGTTTTTGTTAAATTTTTATCAGTTTTTTTATTGAGAAAAATTGATTTTGAAAAATTTTCTTTTGCCTGATTTTGTTATTTTTTGTTATTAAAATTAATTGTTGTCATTTTTGTCCTTAAAATACAGAAATTTCCTCTTAACTTTTTACTTTGGTTCATCTGATGTTGTAATTTTTGTTTTAATCATTTACTCAGTACTTGAGTAGACTTTTTACCAAATACTTTTTTACTTTTACTTGAGTGAAAATATATTGAAGTCATACTACTCTTACTGGAGTATAATTTTTGGAAACCGCCCACATCTGGAAATACATCAGATTAAAACCAGAGACTCCTGCTGTAGAACAAATGAATCCAGAGTTTTGGCCTCGTTTTAAATCATCCCGTTCGACGTCTGCTGCCCGTTCCACCTTTTCCCACACATGGAGTCTATAAACTTTACATTCTTGGGTTATCTCAGTCTCAGGTGTTATCCTCTGTCGCTCCTCAGCACCATCCTGAAGGGTTTGGGTCTGGAGGGGAAGCTGACGGCTGACCAGATCGCCAAGAAATGGGACAACCTGCGGACCAAATATAAGGTGAGTTCAGGTTACAGAGGGATGATCGGCAATTTCTAAACTGTTTTTCACATCAGCACAAACTGCTGTTCAAGATAAAACATGAAATAATTAAAGAGATTGTGAGAGTTAAGCAATTTAAAGAAAAATGTATGAGTAAGATAATTGGGTCTGTAACAATCAATCGCATTAATCTTGAGAAATCGTTTATTCAAATAATTGTCGACTTATTTAGTAATTGATTAATCTAGATATAACTAGAGTATAAAAGGCTTTTTGCTGAAAGAACAGCATATTCAGAGTAGTAATTTAACCAAAACTGTGGCAAAGAATTTACAGTTTGCATTTAAGATAAAATGAAACAAAAACCTTGGTCTGTAAAAATGTTCTACTTAGTACTTCTAGAGTGGTGTAGTTAAAGTTCACCCGGTTCAACTTCTGTAAAAACAAAACAAATCTCATGTTAATGTTTATCTTTTAGCTGCAGATGCCACAAATCATCAATCATTCACTAAAAGGATTTCCTTTTTTTGTTTGATCGTCTACATTTTATTTAAGGCAATAAAATGTTTATTTTCTTATTTAAAAAATTATTTAAAATATTTGTACATTTTAATATATTTCTAATATTGCATAAAATAAGCTT
This sequence comes from Gambusia affinis, assembly GCF_019740435.1. Lineage (NCBI taxonomy): Eukaryota > Metazoa > Chordata > Actinopteri > Cyprinodontiformes > Poeciliidae > Gambusia > Gambusia affinis. The sequence continues at coordinate 4,784,895 of NC_057875.1, forward strand.
AAATGGTTAAAAGAAAAATCTGAAAAATGCGTCAGTTTTTGCTTAATGGTTAAATCGTTTAGAATAATCGTTTCATAAAGTAATTTTAGTTGCAATCCTAATTTATACCAGGAATGCACTGATGTGAAAATTTGGACTGAAATCAACATATTAGGACCGATAACTGATATTTGTTGATATATGTTTGTACACCGATTAATCATCAGAATAATCAATTAGTAAGATAATTTTTAGTTACAGCTCTAAAGATAATATATATTGACATTAATAACAGGAAATTAGATAAATAGATGCATCTGGATTTATTTTAAAACAAAAAGAGCAGCTGTGAAGGAAAGTTGTCCTGAAGACTTTGATCTGTTTTAGTTTTCTGGTTCAGGAAAAAACTAACTAATTCAGATTTTTAACACAAACAGAACAAAACCAAACTGGACCCAGCCAGTCACTGCTTTATATGAGAGACGGATCTTTTAAAGTGAATTCTCAGCTCAACAGGAAGACATTGTGATTAATATAAAACTGGTTTGTTTCTGGGTCAAACGTATAACATTACGGTTTGATTTCTTCAGGTAAAACTAATTTAACTTTGGTTGAGTTTAGCTAGAAAAAAAGCTGTTTTTTCTCAGTATTTTGTTATTTTTGTGTCACATGTTGAACTCCACATGCTTAATGTTCAGGGTTCGGTAAGGATAAGTGTAGGAAAAGACACTCGGTACCAGACTGCCATTGTCTAAAGGGAGCAGGGAATGCTGTGTCACTACTTCCTTCCTTTCTGTCTTGTATCCTGTGACCGGTCTTTCCTTTCTCTCTTCCTTCCTCTCTCATGTCCTTTTGTCCCTCTTCTTACATTCTTGTTGCCCTTTTCCGTCCATATGACCTTCCTTTCTTCTTTTTTGTCTCTGATTTCTTGCGTCCTACTTCCATTCCTGTACTTCCCTCTTTCCTGATTTTCTTCTTTCTTTTCTTGTGGCCTTTCCATATCCGTTCTTTCCCTGTCATCTTTTCCATCTATGAAGATCTGACTCTGAATCAGAAAGAAAACCACATTTCTGCACCTATGGTGTGTTAAAAAACAAAAATGAGCTAAAGCTAACTTTAACTGTTTCATAAATGTGTTAGATTATAAATATAAACCATCGTTTTATCAAAAAAGTTACATATTTGAAACATAATATGAAAACAACTATATCCCAGTGTTAGTTTTATCTACAGTAATAGTTTGTTTACATGTTGTCTCATCTTTAAAGTATGTGGTTAAACAAATGAATTTCTTTGAAACCATTGGTTGTTTGTTTGGTAAACTGAGCCTCTTATTGGCTGATCATCTTTAGTGACGACTCCTTCCCTGGAAGGCTCAGGGCTACGGCAAGCTGTTAGTATCAAAAATATTACGAATAGTAACTCACTTATTGTTCTAATCCTTGAATAACCGTTTTTTTGAGGCACACCTCTAGGGCAGACACAACCAGAAGATCCCTAAAACATAAGTTAAGGGATACTACATGTTAAAAAAATAATAATATATTAGTGTGTCATTCTGTTACAGGCTAGTGATGTTTCACTGTCCAAAAATAACCAGTAGGGTGAGTTGAATGTCATAAACTTAATTGTTAATCTGGCTGTGATTAAGAGGGGAGCAGAAAGGAAGATGCATGTGCTTTCTGTCATTCCCCTAAAATTAGGGATCTAGAGTTTTGATGATAAAATCTGAATAAAATGCCTCCACATGTTTGTACATCACCAACTGTTAAGATTCACAACAAGGTAGCGTAAAAAACAGCACATCTCCTTATTTACTTATTAGAACAACATTTTACTATATGTGTTATTTTTGATACTAATGGCTTGCCATACAGTCTATGGAGAAAAACTGGAAGTGGAACAAGTAAGAAATTTGTCTGACCTTGATGAACTCTTCGTTCCTTTACTTCCTTCTTTCCTGTCTGTCTTTTGTTCTTTCCTTATGTCTTGTCTTATTTCTTTTTTGTGTATATTATCTAGCTATGTTTTAAAATTTTCTAATATTTTTGCTTCTGTTTTACTGGATCAAGTGATCAATTTAGATAGCTTTTCAAAACACACATACAGTTAGATATCATCAGCGTAAAAATGGTGAAGGACGTGAATAAAAATACTGAATAATATCGGCTAGATGGCAGAATACAGGATGGAAATAGGAAAGTACCCAGTATTGAAACATGGCGAACCCCAATAATTTAAATAGTGTTAACAAATGGAGCACTTTTTAGCATTTACAGAGTAATTACTAACAGCAGCTGCTACATTAATAAGGATTTTGGTGGGTTCTTTTATCTTTTTGGGTCTTTTTTAATCAACTCCTCTAAATATTCCTGTATTAAACCCCCTGCTGTAGCAGCTGGATTTCTCACAGAACCAGCCCTGCTGTGAGGACTCAGTCAGACTATAAACCGGCTTTAGCTCATCATTTATTTATCCCTCCTTCAGATGTTTGAGTTCTGTTCGTGTAGCTCAGCGGGACGGGATGTGATCAGGGAATCTGCACCACACAACACCGAGCTGCAGGGGTTTTTAAGAACACAGCAGTGGAGCCGTTCTGGGTTTGCTTCATCTGCTGCTGCAGCCTTTTTAAAGCTCTCATGTTGGGATTCAGCTAAACGTCTGCAGGAGTTCAAAAGAAAAATAGAAATTTAGAGTAATTTTACAGAAAAATGAGACACTGTTTTTTTACCATTTCAAAACTTTGGTAAAAATCTCCTACATCTTTCCTGATACCTGGATTATTTAGGGTGCGTTCACACCAGTCATGTTTAGTCTGCTTTAAACCAACTCTGCTTCATTTGTCTAGAAAGTCAGGTTTGTTTGGGGATGCAGTTGAATCAAAAAAGCGAACTCTGGTCCACCTAAAAATCTCAGTCTTGGTTTGGATGAAGTGAATTCTGGTGCGGTACGAATGCTTATGTGGATGTCAAACTGGAAACCGCTACAAAAGCAGGAAGTTGACTCAAACACAAGGCATTATGGGTAAATATGACCAAAACAAAGGAGCATAACAGGTTTTCCAATTAGTTTGGATTGTTTGACTTAGTGCAAAGAGAAAGAGAATTACAGCAGCTGAAAATATAGCAAATGTTGCAATTTTGGTTCCCAATCAGGTGTGAAAATCCACTTACCGCTTCTACCAGTTACTGCAGTTTCTCGTCTGAGCCTGCAGGGGTCACTGTGTTCCTCTTTCAGGACCTGAAGCAGCCTTATCAGGGCCAGGAGCACCTTGGGGTCGTGGTGGAGTCTTGGCCCTGGTTCCACATCATGGACGAAGCGATGCAGGGCCGCCTGTTTAACAGCAGCCTGGTTCTGAGTCCGGACAGTCCCTGCAACGCAGCCCACCCCCCCGACTGCCAGCCCTGCCAGAACCAGGAGAACACGGACATCCTGGAGTTCCTCATCAAGACGGAGATGGACGAGACGGTGACGGGCGAGCCGGTGGAGGAAGACGAGCCGGTCCACGCCGAGGCCCCGCCCACTGGAGGCGTTCCCATGGGATGGCGGAGGATGACAGAGTGCACGTATAAAAGTAGGTGAACCTTCCTGAGACCATTATATTAACTCTTATTTTACTATGAAGTATTGTTACTCTTACTTGAGTAAAATTTCTGGATGGATTCTTCACCCACTGTGAGAAACTTCACTGAATTAAAAACGTTTGTTTTAACCAAAATTCAGACAGACACACAAACCTGCAGTTTTTATTAAAATTTATATTGAAAGAAACTAATTTGGAAAAATATTTATTTTGCTTGATTCTGTTGCAAACATCTTTCAGGAATGAAAATCTAACAGTAACACAAAAATGAACTTGACTCTTTAACTGGACTTCCATTCACCATAAAATTATGAAAATTGGAATTAAAATAAAATTCCTTCATAGAAACACAGTTTTAACAAAAGGTTTTTGCACCAGGAGGATGTGTTTTTTTTGGCTGTATTAAAATTTTGTGAATTTAACAAAATTGCAATGGAAACACTTTGTATCAGTCATGTGATGAACAACCGGATGTTAACAACGGAGACGACAGGAACTGGTTGGAGGATGATAATGTATCACATAACCAAACTTATTCATCTGTGATTTTAACTGTTTCTTATTAACTGGAAATAACATTGTGAATTGTGTTTTGTAGACATTAGCAAAGCTTCAAAGTTTTGTGCACATTTTGTAATAGAAACCCAGCTGGTGATGTTACTATTTTCACCTTGTGCTTCTGTTTCTAACCCGATTTTTCTGCCCAACAGTGACCGAGGCAGAAACCGAGAGGATGATCAAACTTCGAGCTGCAAACGAAGCGCTGTTCACGGGTAGAAAACACTCGGCCAAGCCAGCCTGGAGGTGAGATCCACTCTCTTTAAATTATAACTTTGGCAGCCTCAGTTAGAAATGTTGTCTTTGTTTTCCTCAGAGCCATCCTGTTTGACCTCGGCCTGCAGGGGCGGCTGACCACAGAGCAGCTGGCCAAGAAGTGGGACAACCTGAAGAGGAGGTATAAGGTACATAAACCGCCTGAACCCCCAGAGCCTCCTGCAGCGATGCTGTAGGGAGAGAAATCTGCTCCAAAATTACTGCAAGCAAAGAACATGTTCCAAAAATAAAAACCAGGAATCCACCAATATGGAAATTTGAGCTCATATCAACATTGTTGTTAGAGTCGGTATGTGACAGCCTCCTTCACTTCCCCCACAGAAGCAAACGGCAACAAGATGGAAATAAATATTGGTTGCTAATATTAGAACAGTTTTATTTACCAAACTGACACAAATATGTAAAAAAAAAAAAAAAGACCAATCCAATATTGTGAATTAAGTGAATAAAAATAAAATTATTTCCAAACAGCATCACTGAAACTTTACAATCTGAATGCAATAGTTGACCTACTTTTTTTGTAGTTTGCTGTATTTATGGAGGGTTTTTTTTTTCAAATTGTTTTTCAAATTTTAAATTTTTCAGATTTATTTATCTACTTATTTTACTGAATTTTATTTTTCCCAAATAAATCTAGAACAAATTTAACAAACTGCCTTTTTCTCAACAATATTGGAACAAATTTCTCTCCATACAGTGAAGGCATCAAGATGCCCGTGGAGTTCTGAGAAATCCAAAACACTTTGTCTGGTCTTTTACAACTTCTTTAAATTTGCGATATAAATGGTTTAAGGGGCAGGAAACGCTTTACAGCACCAGCTGCACTAGGTTAATTAGAGCCTCAGGGTGCATTCAGCCCTGTTTGGTCCACTTTAATCAAACTCTGGTTCATTTGTCTAGAAAGTTCGTTTCGTTTTGGGAGGTGTGAACGAGCAATTGAACTCCAAAAAAGCAAACTCTGGCCAGCCTACAAACCTTGTTCTTGGTTCAGTTAAAGTGAGCTCTGGTGCGGTTCAAATGCTTATGTGAATCCAAGCAGACTGGAGACCGCTCCAAAAGCAGAAAACAGACTATAGTGCAGGGCATTCTGGGTAAATACAATCAAAACAAACTTGGGAATTTAACTCTAGCAGGAGAAATTATTTGTGGTCTTTTACCAAAGACAAAAACAAATCAAACAACTGTTAAAATCTGACTCTACTCCATTTTTGTTTACATTTTGTGAAGTAGGAAGTGTCTTCTTTTGAGGTTTTCCTGTTGTTTCCTTCAGTAGTGGTTGGTACAGCGCCCCCTCAGGCAAGGAGAGGAACAGTTTTTTCAAAAGATTCAGTTCATTTGACTCAGTGCAATGTGAAAGTGAACTGCAGCAGCTGAAAATGTAACAAATGTTAGAATTTTGGTCCCCAGTCTAACTGAGTCTATCAGGTGTAAAAACTTCCTTAAACGGTGGTGATGAGGATCTGTTTGCGTTTCCTCCAGGAGCTGAAGTTTCCGTCCCGCGGTGTGGAGGCCAACCCAAGCTCCTGGCCCTGGTTCTACCGGATGAACGACGCCATGGAGGGCCGAATGGCCAACGCCGCGCCCATCCTGGCTCCCATCGTGGAGGACGGAGACGAGGAGTGCGAGACTCTCTTGCCGACGCCGAAGAAACGAGCGCGACGAAGCCGGGGCGGGATGGCCGAGTTCCTGACAGAGTCTGAGATGGATCTGTTGGTCGATAACGAAGAGAAGATCGGATCATCGGCTCTGGGAGATCTACATCGGAACACAGAGTTCACCTACAAATGTAAGAGACCGGAAACAGGAGGGGATTGTTGTTGGGTTGTACCGCAGATTAAGATTAATCACTCAGATTAATGTACCGGTGAAACTGGAAATGTCCACAGTAACAGAAGAAGACACGAGGCGACTGATTGAGCTGCGAGCTGCTAATGAGGCTCTGTTCACTGGCAGGAGGAACACGGCGAAACCTGCCTGGAGGTCAGGAATGTCAGCACTTACAGTGACGCCACTGACGGAGACCAGGGGTCCCATCACCAATATAACAGGATTATTTTACCACGTTGTGCTTAATTTATTTAATTCTGACATTTAGCTCCCATACAGCAAGAATGTGGGAAAAAAATTTAATTCAACTGAAATAAAGAACCATTTTGTCTGTAAATCATTTAAACATAATATTGATAATCCTATTTTATTAGTGATAGAGCCCTGGTCTCCATCACAGTCACAGTTGAAACACCTTTGATATTCATGATTCCAGCTAAGCTTCCTGTTTAAAAAGGTTCTGGTTCTGATTCAGGGGGATTGTGAAGGAGATGGGTCTGACTGGGAGGATAACTCCAGACCAGGTGGCCAAGAAATGGGACAACCTGAAGACTAAATTCAAGGTTTGTTCTAAAGTATCGACTGTTTCACTGTGAAAAATGTCTTCTTTTCTCAAATTCACAACAAACTTCATAAAGTTAGTAAATTTATTTATTTGACACAGAAATTAATTAAAACAAGATTAAAAACATAAAGGAAAAACTAAATAGCACAGATAATTAAGGCTGAAATGATTAATTGTGACAAATCGATTATTTAAATAATTTATTTATAGATTAATCGTTAACTGAAGCATTGAGACTCAAAAAAGGTCATATGTTGAAAAATCAATATATTTAGAACAGTAATTGGGACAATTGGGAAAATTATTTCTGTTTGTAATTTGTTTTTTTTAGAAAAGAAAGAGAAGATGAATTAATTCAAATTGGATCTAGTATAAAAAAAATATGAAATGTTATTTTTAAGCCGTATTATGACCGACGTTTCTGCACTGCAAAAACATAAAATCTTAATTAATTCTTGTCTAATGTATAGTACAAATATCTTGGTGTACTTGAAATACAATAAAACTATATATATAGGAACTTGTTTTAAGTAAATAATTCCTTAACACTGAAAAGTTGTAGTTTCACTGACAGATTATTTCATTAATAACAAAACATTTTTCCCATGTTAAAAGTGAAATAATCTAGTACTTTTTCACCAATATTAAGCAATTATTGACCCAAACAAGCTCTTATATGTTGCTGAGAAGTTACTTGTCTTATTTCCAGTGAAATAAGATATTTGTGCTATAAACTAAACCACTGTTACTTTAATATTTTGTGTTTATACAGTGTGTTTCTTATAATTACTCCCAGATTCTCTGGAAACTGTTGCGAAGGTCATTAAATTATAAACTATGTAGAATTATCAGAATAAATCCATCGTTTTAGTGATGCTGGTTCTGAATCTTGTGTCCTGCCTGTGAAGGACCTCAAGTTTCCTCCTCGCGGTATGGAGGCCCAGACCAACCCGGCCTCCTGGCCCTGGTTCCAGTTGATGAGCGACGCTCTGGAGGGCCGGCTGGCCGATAAAGCCCCCAGAGTGACGCCGGTGTGGACCAGCGAGGAGGACGCCGTGTTCGGGTCGTCCCCGCCCCCCGACTGTCTGATGGGGGAGCGGAGCGGCATGTCGGAGCTGGACGGCATGGCGGGCGGAGACCACGGCGAGGCCGACGCCACCGTCACCTACATCGACGCCAGCGGAGAGGAGTGCGCCACGCCATCGGAGCTCTCCTACAAAAGTACGTACAAGTACTTTCCTGGTTCACACTCTGTGATTTTCTTCATCTTTGTGTCTTTACTATTAATCAAGAAGCCTGTCATGACAGCACATTTTGTTGGACAGTAAATTGTCCCAGAAGTTATCGCGGTAAATATAATAATATTGTTGTTTTGAAGTCATTTTTAAGTAATCTAATGACAATGGAATGATAATGCAAGAACACATTCTCAGAGATCATTAAACTTTAAATTTTAATGGACATTTAACACTGGAACTGGAAGGCATTTTAATTATCCATTATATATCAACAAAACAACAGAAACAACAAAATTAATGATTTATGAAGTTGCTGTAAACAAATTTGACTTTCAAACAAAAGACTTGATGAGACCAAGACATCAGATTGAAGACATTTGTCCTGCAGTTTTAGAGACAGGAGACAAACAATAAATCATGCAAATGGAAATTTAGCTTGTCTTAATTGATCTTTCTATTAATCGATTACTTTATTTTTATGTACATACAACTTTGCATAGCTCCTATTAAAGTAACCTAAAGAGCATGTATTTTACAAAAATGTAATAATTTCTACTAATTTTAAAATATTCTTTTAAGAATGAAATAATTTTATATGTAAGTTGCACAGTACCACATTGCATCAACAGGTGGCGCAAATGTTTAATTTATTACTATTAATCTGAACTACCAAGATATTCTTAGTCAAAATCAACAATTAATATTTAGCTTAAAATCAGATTCATGTTGGAAGAGTTAAGCAGGAAGTCAAGACTTAATAGTTATTTCATAAACTGGCCAATGTTCCAGTTTATCTTGGTCTGGTTTGTTTTGGATTTCTTAGTAACGCTAAAACTGCTTTAGGTCACGTCATCATATCAGTCTATATGCAAAAACCCCTTCAGTGGAGCTGCAGGAAACATTTCCTCTGCTGTAATGATGTGGACACAAGCTACATATCTGATTTGAACTCATCCTGGATCCGTCTCATCTGTTTGTTCAGGAAGAAGGAAAATATGGCTCACTGCTTCAGAATCTCCAAAATACGGGACAGATCCACCACAACGCCAGGCTTAGCAACATGATAATGTGTTATTGTGATGTCGGTGCACAATATTTTTATTTCACCAACATTTGAGATGCATCCACCTAAACAAGATTTAATTTTATTCTGGTCTGAATGTGAGTGAATGTAAGTAGTTACTGCCCATCTATAGTTGCAGTGTCTTCCGTTCTTTGTACATTTATCCATCTAAGTCTATAAAATAAATTTTTCGATGAAGCTGCAACTTTTGACCGGAAGAATCGATTACAGTCAAAGCACAGTTGCGCCACGCTTTCTACATTGACATAATATTTTTATCTAGATGTAAATAAGTAAGGAGAGGAGTGCCATCTAGTGTCTGTAAATACAAATTGCAGGCTAAAGTCAACATCCGGGCTAATACGGGACCTTTGACAAACGGTCTCAGTGATTCAGGGGGAAAACGAACCCAAAATTACCAGAGATCAGGGATCTTGCAGATAAACACCGAGTAATTTCCAGAAACACGGGACTGCAGCGGCTCTCTGCTGTATCTGCTTCCCAGTGAGCGACCAGGACACCAGAAGGATGATCAAACTCCGAGCTTCCAACGAGGTGCTCTTCACCGGGAGGAGGAACGCTGCCAAAGCTGCCTGGAGGTGAGGCGGAGAGGTATTCTTTTGCAAAAATAAATAAATAAATGATTAGTGGTTTGTTAGATTAAAACTAGTTCCAGTCGGCTAGCTAAAAACGTCCGCTTAGAACTTTTAGTGTCATAGTTTCGTCGCGATCCAGCAGAGGGCGCCGTTGGTCATCATTAATAACCGGAGCCGTTAATACAAAAACAAAGATGGCGGAGGTTTCCAGAATGGGGAAAGAGAAACGATCCAAACAGTGTCCGGTTTGGGATGCAAAATGCACTTTATGCGATGATATAAAAGCAGTGGGTTTAACGCAGAAAAAAAATATAAGCACGGTTGATTGTGATGGCTGTCTGAGTTGATGTACTTCATGGAGTGAAGTTTTGATATTCCTTCAAAGCGGTATTTCTGTATAAGTATCTCTCTTGTCATGGGTATTTAAGCTTTTCATACGTTTAATTTTTTTTATCTTTTATATTTTTAGTCATCACCAAAAAGGTTCTTGTTTTTGTTATGTATTTTTAAATTTGTCTGTTTAATAATGTGAGAAAACCAGAATTTTTTCTGTTTATTCAGTCAGTATTTAATACAGTTGACACAAAAATGTCTCACTCAGCATATTATAAAAAAAAAAATAGCCCTTTATGTGATGGATAGATGGTTGGCCCTCTTGAAATGAGCAAAAACTCAGGAAGATCAGCCAACTTTAGATAAACTCATTAATGGATCTTTAGTTGATGATGATGTTATGACCTGCTTCCTCAGAGCCATCTTGAAGGAGCTCAACCTGCAGGGAAAAATCTCCACCTACCAGATGGCAAAGAAATGGGATAATCTGAAGAGGAGATACAAGGTGAGACATTCCCACCATCCTATCAATGCTTCCATGATTCCTGCTCCAAGCTCACAGGGAATGGTGAAGCTTAGTCCACACATTGCTGGATATCTCTGAAAATTAATACATTTTTGTGTACTTTGGCATTTATTGTATTCTCCAGTTTTTGACTATTCGATTAATAAATTAGTTAATCATTTTTTCAATAATCATGATTTACTAAAGTAATCGTTTCAACCCTATTTCTGTTGTGATACAGGTCCCTAATGAAGCAGTATTCTGAAAAATCTACTTTTTTGAGCTTTACATCATGTTATAATGTTATTCCCTCATCAAAACAAACCTGGAGTGTTGCTTTGAATCTTTCATGCATGTTTGAGAAATGCTTTAACTTCCATGGCAACCATTCAGCTGTGGAAAACGCCTGATTGGACCTGGACCTAGCCCTGCCTACGAGACACAGCTCCTCCTCAGAGCTGGAGTTTACAAGCGCCCAAAGTTCTTGCAACTCCCTCACTGAGCTCCTTCAGACTAGCCAGCAGCAATTAGCAAACACCTGATAGAACTGAGCATCTGCTGAGCTCATTACAGGAGCTTCTTCTTAGTGAAACGCTGGTAGAAACGCTCTTAAAGGGTTAATAGAGGAGCCATGTTGTGATGACTTCCTGAAGGAGGAGTTTCAGAAAGAGCTGGAGTTCTTAAAGAGACGGAGGCCCAATTTTAAAACGTTAAGATGCGCAGTCCTATCTGATATAGTGTTTTTATAACAACTGAAGGTAACATAGTTACTTAATTATGTTATAAAATGGGACTCTGTGCTACATAATACTGCCTCTTTAAATTTAATTCATAATAGTCTTGAACTAAATTTGGTGAAAGCTGCAGAAACCGTTTCCCACCTTCTGTTCAGGACCTGAAGTATCCTCCCGTTGGGATGGAGAGTGCAGCTGACAGCGCCTCCTCCTGGCCGTGGTTCCACCTGATGAACGACGCCATGGAGGGGCGTCTGGCCGGTAGCGCCCCCCTCCTCACGCCTCTAACTCAGGATGACGACCAGCACCCAGACCCCGCCCCCAGACACAGGCTCCGCCTCCCTCCTGCGCAGCAGCCGTCCTCCTCCACGGACTTCCAGGAGCCGTGCGGCGGGACGCTGGGAGGACTGGAGCAGGAGTGGGAGGCGGTGGAGAGGGAGCGAGCGGCGTTGGAGCGGGAGCGGGAGACGGTGGAACGGGACCGGGCGGCGGTGCAGGCGGAGCGGCTGTGGTTGGACCGAGAGCGGGCGGCTGTGGAGCAGGACCGCGCCCTGGTGGAGCAGGAGAGGGCGGCGCTGGTCCGGGACAGGGAGGCGCTGAACCAGCGGGCCCTGATGATGAACCCTGTGGGACACCTGAACAGCCTGATGTAGGCGGGACGATGTGGAGACGCAGAGCGTCATCCTGCTGTGGATCCAGACTGATGCTGCTGGGGGAAAATAGGCTGGTCCTGGCTCAGGTTCAGATCCTGGTTCTGCAGGTCCACCGGGTTTATCAGGGAGTTATCGTCTCCTTCTTTACTGCTCATCATCCCTGTGTCAAATCACAAAATCTTACCAAGTACGTTTGGTCCAGTTCCTAGTGCAAATATCTTAGTTTACTTCCAATAAGACAAAGAAAATTGAAAGGTAACATTTCAGCAAGATATAAGATGCTGGTGTCCAAACATTTGACAAAATGGGCCTGAATCCTAAAGTTCAAAGTACTCAGGGGCCATACTGTTCTTCTAACTTTAAATAAAAAATAATGCTGTTATGGATAAAAAACAAAGTTTTTGTGTGCTCAATACAGCAGCATATTAGAGCCATTGTAAATAGAAAAAAAGTAGTAAATTTTCACCAAAAAACTAAACTAGATTCATCTCAGAATTTATTTATTTATTTATTTCTTTTTAGAAAAAAAAAAAAAAAAACCATGAAAATTTCTGAATTTCAAATGTTGAAAAATTTTGAGTGAGGGGTCCACACCAGGTTATTCCAGGGCACACCCTTTAGACATCCCTGATATAGCAGCTTGTTTTAGGTCAATAATTACTTAATATTGATTTTTAAAAGTTCTAGTTCCGTTGGCAGATTATTCCACTTTATAACAAGATTGATTCTCCATGTTATACAGGAAAAGGTTCACTTTGTCAATATTGAGGAATTATCAGCTTAAAAGAAGCTCCTATAACTCTCCAAAATTACTTGTAAGTTAGTTTTGTTTTATTTCAAGTCTATTACAATATTTGCACTAGAAACTAGACAAAACACTTTGTAAGATTTTGTATTTTTAGTGTTTTTGTTACTTTTTTAAAATTTAAGACAGCTTTCCACCCGGTAAGAAACTGCGTAATCAGGAGAAACAGCGGCCTCTTTGGGTGAACTCTGGAACTGAATCCTCATCGAGTCGCATCTGCAGCGACTGTGTGAGTCCATCCCTGGTTAAAAGAAATACGTTTTTATTTTTATAATTTCCGATGTTCTGTAATTTATGACCCAAGTTGAAGAAGAAGAAGAGAGATGCAGCAGTTTCCGTCCTGAAGTGCTATCACAGAAGCGGCGCCCCCTGCTGCTGGAACAGACATTTTAAAAACGTTTTAATGTTTTACACCATGTTGTAAAAACTGCCTTTTAATTTTCTGTCCTGACATCTGTCAGTTCATGTGTCAAGTTTCTGTGGAGGATTAAAACTCTGAGTCTTTATCGATTTGATAATATGATCAAGTCATCCACTTTCTCTTATTTGGTTCCTTATGAATTTGATCAGGTTATTGAATAAAATTGAGCAGAATTTTACATTTAAACAATGCAATAAGCCTTTTAACTATCTATCTAATGTAGTTTGTGCAAAGTCAAGAATTTTTAGGTGTTCGTCGGGCCCCAAAGCCGTAGCCCAGGGCCCCACATCCTTCTAAATCCGGCCCTGCATACAGAGTAGGGCTGAAACAAATAGTAGTGATGAATCAATTATTAAATAATCATCAACTAATTTAGTAATCAATTAGTCATGGAGTATAAAGACTGAAGGCCAACTGGTGAAAAAACCTGTTAAGAGCAGTTCCATCAGTTCCTTTTTGGATCTGATGTGAACCTGAAGTATTAAAGTCCTTTTAACCTATTAGGACCTTATTATGGAACACAAAGTAAACAAAATTTTTAAACAAAGATATATTATGAAATTCACAAAAAATCCTGATTAGTTTGTAAATTTTGTACACAGTAATAAAACACAGAAAAGTAAAATAATTATTTATAGGACATTGAAGTGGCCCCTGAGAGAGAAAAGGTTAAAAATTAGTTTCAACTCACAGCAGTAACATTCCTATAGAGAGAGTCCGTGTGAAAGTTCACCAATCAGCAGCTGAGTGCCAGGAATTGGCATACAGTATTCACAAAGGATGCATGTAGGTATCAACAAGGACAATGATCTAAAACTATAAATGATTATCGGTGCTTCCAGAAACCAACCTCTTCTAAGCAGGGAATATTCTGTTTATCAGGATGTTTGAGTCAACCCTGTCAGAATTATTACTGATCAATATTTTGATGTAGGTGAATATTAATATCTGACATCATCATAGATGAACTGAAGCTTTAACACCCTGGAGGAAACTAGAAAAACGGGCTCAGGAAAACCGGACTGGAAACTAAAACGTAGATGCTGCGACACTCCCTGAACACACCACGCAGTTTGACAGGAACAATCAGCTGTAGACCCAGACGAGCAACTTCACACAACTTCATACAGAGGCCATGAACCTGACACTTCAGGTTTAACATTCAAATTCTTTTCAATCTGAACAACTTCCAATGTGGTTTCTTCTAACTTTAGATCCTCTGTGGGGTTTAAACCTGCACGCTGTTCGGATTAACAACAAAGATGTTTTACATAGATTTTGAAACAAGTAACACAAAATAATAATGACTAATAAACCTAAGTATAATCAAAAGGGTTATTTTTACACTATTAAAGTGTTAAATTATGATAGATTACTAATTATGAAACTCAAATAACTCCTGTAAATTAATTTATAAAACATTCCTAACGTTTTAGTTAGGAATGTTTGTGAGTGTAATGTGAATGTAATTATCTAGATAGGAAACTTCTCCCGCATTCGCCGACGGACTTTGACTGCGCAGCTGCTGATTGGCTGTTGCTAGGCAGCCGGGGGCGGAGCAAGTTCAACCTGTTTCTCCTGGATTCCACCTGAGGACGTTCACAGTGAATGGCAGCCGGACGTAGGAAACATGTTCTCCTTCAAAGTCGGTCAGTTTGATTTCATTTCTTCATGATTTTGATTGATTTCTCTGCTCTGTTTAAAGGTCAGCGGGCTTACCTGAACAGGTGTTTACAGTAGCGCAAAATTACCTATACAGGTGTTGGTTGTTAGCATTAGAGAAAACATACCTGTACAGGTGTTAATCATAGAGAAAGTTGCCTGTACAGATATTGAATGTTAGCAATAAAGCAGAAGTAGCTGTACTTCTGCTTTGTTAATGTTAATAGTAGAGTAAATATCCTGTACAGGTGTGAGTTGTTACTAACAGAGTAAACATAACTCTACAGGTGTTGATATTAAAATATAATTACCTTTACAGGTGTTAATAGTACACTAAAATATTCTGTGCAGGAGTTAATTGATTGTATTAGAATAGAATTACCTGTTCAGGTGTTAATGATGCAGCTAGTTTACCTGTCCAGGTGTAGCTTATGTATCTGATACAATCCTGCCTCACCTATTTGCTAACGGTTAATATTTCAGGTATTTCCTTACACCAGTCTGGATTTGATTCATTTCACTTGCTAAGGATTTAAATTTCCTATGTTTTGAAGTGAATCATGAACCGGAGTTTCACTGAAAATATTTCTAATGTTATCTGCCTACAATCTCAGGGAGTAAAGTTCAGTTATTTATCTTGATCAAACTATAAGACAAAAAGGAGTGAATACAGTTTGGCAGTGAGTCAAGTTGAGAAGACATGCCAGTAAAACTAAAGACCAAACCAACTGGAAAGCCCAGCTTCTTATCTCCCAGCGTTTACTGTGTTTCTGCTTTGTCTCTTAAAGTACATGAAATATTTCAGTGTTTTTGCTGCTTTGTTCCTGAACCTCCTTGATGCTAATCAGCAAAGAGTCTTTGTTGCATCAGAGATGGAAAGATGTTGACATCTTGTGACTCCTGATGGCGTTTTCCTCAAAGCATCAAGAAGAAACCAATTTCTAATGTTTCACTTCTGACAAAGAAAAAGTGAAAATAAAACTTAAAACCACAAATTTGTCAGAAAAATGATCATAGTGTTCTTATTTCTTATTTCATTTCTATAAAATACATGCCTTACATTAAAGCTGAGAAAATTCATGCTTTTGATACATACATACATACATATATATATATATATATATATATATATATATATATATATATATATATATATATAAACCGTTTGGTTTCTATACCTTCTGTCAGCTGTACTAGGAACCAGTTTGTTAGATTTTATGAAATACTTTGTCCTATTTGACTTTCTATTTAGTTGGGTACATTAGTTTTTCAGGTTTGATGTTTATTTATTGAGTTGGTTTCTGTTACACAATAGGCTCTTGTGTTTCATCTGTAGTGGATTAATTGACAGATTACTAACACAATTACACACCAATTTTTTTGCTCTTCAGCATTTTTAATATGAATTTTCAAGTATTTCCACTTTAAAATATTTGAACACTTGATGGAGATTTTACATAAAAACACACCAACATACCAAGATCTTAGTGATGAGAAATTATCTAAATATAAGATAAGCATACAATAATCATATACAATAACAAATAATGTTATAAAATGAACAGGCAGCTTTCTTTTCCCTGCCAGTTCACACCATAAAGGAATAACTGAGGTTTTTAATTCAGTTCAAAAGTACTTTATTGATCCCAACGGGAAATGAAACATTGTTGTAATTCATTAATTTAAGATGCTTCAAAGAGTTATTTATGGTGATAGCTGTGTGCAGAAACGATCTCCTGCAGCAGTCTGTACTACAGAGAATCTGAAGAAGCCTCTGATTGAAGACACGCTCACAGCCTCATGAAAGCTCAGCATTAGCCGTAGTTTCCTTGATTTTATGATGAATCATTCTTTGCACCGTCATTCAATTTCACCAACATTCTTTCTGGTAGGAACTGGATGATTCACATTTTTATTTCCTCATTTTGATTCATGTGGATCCTTGTGGAATAAGAAAACCAGGAAATCCCAAACGGAACCATCCGGCAAACTGCAGAAAGTTTCAGCTTATTTCTTCTCATGTCTGTTCAGGAAATGCTCAGCGCTCACTGCTTATTTTACTCTATTTATTTTATTAGTTTTATTTATATCTGAACCTAAAACAAGGCACAACAACGACTGTATCCGTACAGAACCTCTGAATAAAGCCCTGCAGCCACCCTCTGTTCGATCCTTACTGTCTCTTCAAGGCGCTCCAACTTTTCCCTTATTCTTAGTTATTTGCAGAAAGTCATTATTTTATATCTGACTGTAAAAATCAGTTTAAATTGTCGACTTGTTAAAATGTTTGAACAGTAATGTTGGTCTGAAGCTGATTTGTTCACAGATTATTGATGTGATCTAACTCTAATCTAGTCTGAGTTTTTATGAGTTTGTGCTGAAGTTTGTTTTAAATCCTTTGGTATAATCTTGAAAACACTCGGAGGATTCACCTGCCACAGACCCGTTTCCCCTGAAAAACTCAACACTCACAAAATCCCTTCTTATATTTCAGGGAAAAGCAACACTGGGAATCAATGCAACATCATCAGATGTAAGTTTCAAACCTCCCTGATTTTATCAGTTTGATAAAACTGGAAAAACACAAAAATCTAACGAGTCTTTTTGTCTATTCTGGTGCAAACATCTTAATATACTTGAAATACGACAAAACTTTAACTTTTCCACAAGATATAGGAGCTTCTTAAGTAAATAATTTCTTATTGTTGAAAAAGATTGTTTCTCTTATGGGAAAATGTCTTGTAAGTTAAATAATATTTTTCATCAATATTAAAGTATTATTGACTTCATACAATCCTCTGTATCTTGCTATAAAGTTACTTCTACGTTAGCTTCTGTCTTATTGCCGGTGTACTAAGATACTTGCTCCAGAAACTAGACAAAAATACTGGGTAAGATTTAACTTTTTTGCAGAGAACGTCCCGGTTGTATCATACAGTCAGAACCGGACCTGTCTGAACCGGACAGAAATAACCTGACCGGTTCAGAACCTGGCCAGAAAATCTTCATCTTTATTCTCCTGTTGTTTCTCTAAAACTGATTTTTTCATTAATTTTTTGTCTTTCAGGGTTTATCCAGGCACTGACGCTCTTCGTCCTCCTGCTGTTCATCGTCGTCATCTTCCTGAAGCTCTACAGTGACGAAAAGTTCAAAGGTCAGGACCTCCAGATTCTGCTGGTAGAGACTGTTTCTGTGTCACAGTGATGATGATGATGATGATTATGATGATGTCAATAAAAGCCTTGCAGATGATCTTGTTTTCTCCATAAAAAGAGATTTTTACCAAGTAATATTTTGTTTTTGAAAGTTGTATTTCTGGAAAATCTGGATTTTTTTTTCACCAGTGTCATAGATCATGTTCAGATCGTGTGATGTCACCACACCCATATCCGCCATCTTGTTTGACCAGCGTGTTTTTCTTTATCTTCGATTTATTTGGACTTTTAATTCAGATGAACTCTACGACAGAATACTAGGGATAAAACTTCTTATTTTTTTAATTACAAGAATAAAGTCAGAATACTGTCGTAGTATTAGGAAAATAAAGTAGTTATTTTATTAGAACTCCAACAAAAAATACAAATTAAATGAGGCAGATTGAGCATCTTGTGTTATACTTTGGTATAAGTTTTGCAAATAAGACTTAATAGAAACACTTAATCTTTTTTCTGGTAAAATTGTGTTTTTCTTTCTGTGAAGATTATGACTATTCTCTCATAATAAAACAAAAAATATCACAGTTTGGTCTTAATATTCTGTCATCCAACTCACAGGAGGGATGTTTGGAAAAAAATGCATTTAAAAAAAATATTTATTGTAATTTTTAATTTTTAGAAAAGAAAGCAAAAAAGCCTGATTAAAATCTAACCCAATTTGGAATAAAAAAAAAATTATTTAACTTTTACTTGTTTCTTCTCTTGCAGATATAACGAAACATGCGGTGATCTCCGGTTTGAACCCCAGGACTCGCTCCAACACAGGTGAGTCTGAACCCGGTCAGAACAGGCCGGATCTTGTGGGTTTGTTGGGATCTGATTTGTGTTGGGGTTTTTTTTTTTCCTGCAGAAGGGCCATGTTTCAGGAAGAACACCTGTCCAGAAAATCACATCGGTTTCTTCATCCAGAGCGGAGCTGCAAACGTCGTTCCTCCAAAGATCTGCGTCAACAACAAACTGTAGGATCTCCGTCCTCTTCTTCCTGTCTGCTCTGTTTGTCTCTTTATGGACTTTTAATTCAGTTTGTTTGGTCTTTTTGTGTGTTTCTCTGGACCTTTTGCTTTATTTCAGTCATGTTGTTGTTCAGATGATGCTTGTTGACTCTCAGTGTTTTGTTGCTCCAGGGCTTTAGGAACCATCTTGAACAACGCTGGCGGTGGAATCAACATTGTGGTGTTAGATGGTGAGTGATGGGGATTTAACCCGGTTTTTTACATTATAATTTAGAGAGCAATTATAACTAATTTGAACTAATTTTGCATTTATTTATTTTTTTTATTATAAAAGCAGCTGTTTTTATGACGTCCATATTAGAGTTATTGTACAAAGAAACTCAATAAATAGGAGTACATTTCCACCTAAATAATTCAGACATTTTCTGAATAAAAAAAGAAAATTTCTGAGCTTGAAAAGTAAAAAAATTGCTTAAATTTTTTTGGATTAATTTCAGAAATCTTCTAGAAAATTCTTGGAAATTTCTGAGTTTCAAAAGTTGAAAATTTGATAGAAAAAAACTGAAATTTTAAGATTTAATCTGATGAATAATTTAGAAAAAACTAAGAAATGTCTGAGTTTCAAAAGTTGAAAATCTTTTACTTTTAATGTTTTTTTAATCATTTTGCTTATTTTTTTTCTCAACTTTTTCCCCATAATTTTGCCTTTTCTAATTATTTAAATTTTGTCTTATGAGTTCAACATTTTCGTCCTCATTTGGACTCCAATTTTAAAATATGTGATCAGCAAAGTAAAAATAAAAACATAAATAAAAAAATGAAGTTACTCCTTATCTCTTTTTCTCTAGGTGGCTTTATTTTCTGTTACAGTTTTTCATACAGATTAGAAGCCAAATAAAATGATTTTTAGTATTTTTTAATAATAAGTGGTAGCAGGCCGTAGAACCCGTCCGGACCTCCAGCCTGATCTCACCTGGTTTGTGTCCGGCAGGTAAATCCGGAGTCGTCGTGAAGACGGATCACTTCAACATGTACAGCGGCAGTAAGTCGCCGTCATGAGACCGGATTCTGTAAGATCCAAACGGGTCCTGATGCTGATGTTTGTGTTGCAGATGTGGAGCCGCTCATCGAGTTCCTGAAGAAGATCGAGATGGGTTCTGTGGTTCTGATGGCCGTCTTCGACGAGGGATCCAATAAGTTAGTTCTAAAGAAAAGCTTAAATCTGCTCTGAAGACATAAGATAAAGTTTCTAAAGAGCAAAACTTATTAAAGTCTGAAACAATTATTAACTATTAGCTTCATTAAAATGAAAGTTTGACGTTAATTTTATATGATTTATGATTTGGTCACAGAAATACAGTCTGTAATCAGACTTTCTTCATAAATATTTCCACAAATACCATCAGAAATCTCATAACTCAAGACTTTTACTGTCAGATTATTTATGCGAAACATAAAGAAATCTGTTTTGTTTCAAACATGTAAGAGGATACATTATATTTATAGGTAAATAAATGGGTAATGATGTTGAATTAGTTTATTTACTTATAGTTTCTAATATTTATTGTTAATTTAGTATTTTTTATTTATTTATTCACTTCTGCTTATTTGTTAATTGCTTTATCCATTTAATTTAATCATTTTATTTACTTGCAAATATTTTCTATTTATTATTTTTTTTACTTATTGATTTATTTTAAGTTTTTATTTACTATATAATTATTTGTATTCAGTTAATAATTTTTTTTCATAATATTTTTCTGTATTCCTCTTTACTTATTTTTTCATTTATACCTATTTATTAATTGATATTCATTCATTTTAATTTATTTACTTGTTGATGCTAATTAATTATCAGCTAAATAATCAATTAAGTTACTTACTGATATTAATAAAGTAATTATATAAATTACTTATTTATATAACAAACAATTATATATACAGTTTCATATATTATATAAATACTATTTATATAACTTTTTACATATAATTTTTTTCTAAATCAATATTTATTTATTTGTGTTATAAACAAATATTTATTTACTTATTAATATTAATGTATTCATATATTAGACCCAGCATCCAGTGTTTTTGTGCCATCAGGTTAAATGAAGAGGCCCGGACTCTGATCTCGGAGCTGGGCAGCTCGTCCATCCATTCCCTGGGATATCGGGACAACTGGGTGTTTGTTGGTGGGAAAGGGATGACGGGGAAAAGCAACTTCGAGAAGGTAAAGTCATCAAATTAAATTTATTTAAACCTGGTTTGATGACTCTTCTGTCTGCTGTGAAACTAAAATCTGATCCATTCGTATGTTTCAGCACATAAAGAGCGACAATTCCAAAAACAAGTACGACAACTGGCCTGAGATGGTGGAGCTGGAGGGCTGCATTCCCAAATACGTGCAATAATCCTGGAAAAATCAGCAAGAAGCTGCTGGATGGGATCTTCAGGACTTGTTACTGATCTGGATGAATCCCTGAGATCCTCCACACCCTGCAGAAGGCTGAGCCTGATGCTGTGACTCAGAGTCCAGGTTACATTAAAATAATCCACTCAGCTTTGGATGGAATAATTAATCTGTATTCAAAGGAAAACAGGAAACTTCCAAACATCTCCACTGATCCAGGATCCTGATCCATCTGGAATAATCCTGCTGCTGCTGACGTTTAACTTTCCTCAAAGTCCAGCTTCACCTGCAGGAGCTTCTGAAGACAATTTCCAGACTTCAGCAGATTAAAAGCAAAGTAACAGATTTTTTAGGGGATCATGAAGAGCCATGGTTTTTTTTATGGGAACGGGATTTGATGAATTTTTGTTCTCAGATAGAAAAAGTGGGAAAAGGTAAAAATATCATGAATATTTCTATTGGAATTAAACATTTATGTTTTGGTTTTTAACTTATTTTTTTGTTTTTTGTGAAATAAATCCTGTTTTTACTTGATCTTTGTTTTAAACTTTCATTCTAAAGAAACCATTATTCAAAAGAAATAAACAGAAAAAGCAGACTACAGTTAGTTAGTTAGTTAGTTAGTTAGTTAGTTAGTTAGTTAGTTAGTTAGTTAGTTAGTTAGTTAGTTAGTTAGTTAGTTAGTTAGTTAGTTAGTTAGTTAGTTAGTTAGTTAGTTAGTTAGTGACAGACACACAATAACAGGGACAAATTCCAGAATTTTAATTAAAGTCAGAATATTTTGGGGCGTGCTGTGGTGGCCTTCCTGTCTGCCTGCTGTCACAAAAATATGAGCCACTAGTGCCGCAAAAACTCTTCGGAGAAAAAAAAGAACTGTTTCTGTTCTGGTCCGAACTGTGAGCCCTTTCCTCTCATCACAGCGTTCCCTAATCTGTCAAGAATATGTAGAGAAGAAAGATTAATTTGTGTGGATTATTAGATGATTTCATGTTGTGAAATTTAATTTCTAAGCAATGGAACAATCAAAATACAGCAAAGTGTATTACAGCTCTACATGAATTCTGCTGCCAACTAGTGGTTAACTGTGAAATAACAACAAAAATAACTAACTGCAAAAGCACGAAATTTTACCACGTATTTTTGGTCTAGTTTCTTTTGCAAATATCTCAACACACTTGAAATAAGACAAAACTAATTTACAAGTAACTTTTTAGCAAGATATTCTGGCTTTTTAAAAAGTAAATAATTCCATAAAATTACTTTTAAAAATTACTACTGGTAGTTCCACTGGCAGATTATTTCACTTATAACATGAGAAAAATGTATTCTTGCAAAATAATATAATAGTGCAACCAGTGGTGTTTTGTCAATATTAAGCAATTATTGACTTAAAACAAGTTCCTATATCCTGCTCAAGTTATTTGTGAGTTTGTTTTGTCTTATTTCAAGTGTATTAAGAGTTTTGCACTTTAAGATTTTGTGTTTTTGGAGTGAGATTATAGCATATAAACTCTGAGTATTAAAAGGTATCCACATAGAAAACGTTTTGAGATGGATTAATTTAAATATGCCAATAAATGTTCCATTAGTTGTTATAAATCGAGTCCAACATTCCCAGTGCATGTGTGACTTTTAAAAACTGAGGCGATCCAAACCATTAACATGTGGATAACTGAGGTTTAAAAAAGTATTAAGTCTAGGGTTCCCAACAATGAATTAACAAACTATTTTCTTATGGAATGCAGTTTAAACATATTTAGTATTGTTTTAAGAGCCTATCAGACTGCAGAAAAAGCAGTTGTGTATTTAAGGAGGACCTGGCCTATTTGTTTTTCTCAAGGAATTTCGCATGAAGTTCACTGTTTAATTTTGATAACTCAAATAAAACAGAAAAAACTCAAACATAAGGGGACAAACAGTGACAACTGAAAACAAACAGACATAGGACTTGTCCTACAGGATTTAAAGTTCCCGTGAATCAAATGAAATCCCATTTCTTTGTTAATTTCTCCTAATTATATTCAGTGTTGTCTGAACAAACACTTCACATCCTGCAGAACTCCTGTTCTGAGAGCAGTTTTAGCCCTGAAGCAACATAAATTACTTTTTAAAGCTAGAAAATCTCACATCTCTTCCGCTTCACTTCACCTTTGTTGAAAATCATCCATAATTACTCAAGTAAAGCTCCAAAAATGTAGAATACCATGAAAAATATCATGAAAAAGGGAATATTTTTGTCACGCATTTCAGAAACAGTCCTGTTCTTTACCTCTCAAACATTTACCTTCTTCTCAACGTTTTATGAATGTGCTACAGCTTTTTCCGAGACATTAAATTTTGAGTTTTCGTCATCTGTTTTTCCATAATCGTCGCACTTTCTTTGTTTCTTTTTTCACCCGCATGATTGAGTATATTTCTGGTGCAATACCAGTTTCTGCCAGAAGATGACAGTAGCGGCAAATACCAGAGAGGCTAACTTCAAGCCTAGAAGAAGCTCAGTCAGCATCGCTGCGAAACCATTATTTTTTCTAAAGAGAAGCAGATTTTTGTTTTAACTAGTGGGTGAACTCTACAATAAATCAACAATTTAATACAATTTCTGTAGGTGTTTGAGTGGAGAACAGTATTTTATTGACACAGATTTATTTTGAGGAATTCCTGTGTGTGTATTTTATTAGAAGTGACTGTTAACTGCCGCTAGCCTAAATGCTAACTGCCGTTGGTGAAACTGC
This sequence comes from Gambusia affinis, assembly GCF_019740435.1. NCBI lineage: Eukaryota > Metazoa > Chordata > Actinopteri > Cyprinodontiformes > Poeciliidae > Gambusia > Gambusia affinis. The sequence continues at coordinate 4,809,003 of NC_057875.1, forward strand.
CTTTAGAGTGCTTTCCGTTACCTTCGAAGAAAAGGTTTGGCGGTTTTTACGGTTATTTATCTCGTAATTTTTGGATAGAGGGCAATTACAATGTATCCTTTGGTTGTTTTTAAAGGTTTTGTCAGCTCCAGTGTCCTGTATTTGACAGTTGTTAACCAGAAAGCGGGTTATGAGAAAGAAAGAAGACATTTGTTCAAAGATCAGTACGTTCTAAGAAAATAACAATAAATTAATAAATTACGATATTAAAGTAACGGAATTATGAGAATAAAATAATAGTATGAGAATAAAGTCGTAGTACTACAAGGCATCCATAATATTACAACATTTTTCTGGTAGCATTGGCACAATTCTTGTAATTGTATTATTTTATTTTAGTAATTTTATCTTTTCTTAGTTTGCCCCTAAATACTCAAAGTACAACTTTGGAAATTTCTTTCTATTAATGTTATGTGAGTTGAGTTCATGATTGTTTGTCTGTGCTAATTAATATGTTTTATTTTTACGTAATATATAACAGACTGTAAAAACAACCGTGCAATTATTAAAATCTAAGTCTACGCTGTATAAAAGCAGTGAAAATAGAAACTGATTTCTATTTTCACAGAATAAAAACAGACACAAATCATCTGCCGTCACATTCACTTGAAACCGGACAGCATAGATTGATAATTGAAATTGCATATGGGGTCCAGCAGCAGAGCAGATGGAAAAGGTAAGAAAAATGGAAACATAATGCCAGTCAGCAGGTTTTTTTTGTTTTTTTTTTTTATACCTGAAACTAGTTGAACTGTTTCTGTTGCACTGAGAGCTGAAGGATGTCTCAAAAGGCTGCAAACAGCGCCACCTTGTGGAGTTATAGAGCTGTTGGATCAGGCTGGCAACACCTGATTTCTCTATTTATTAGCACCAAGTGAACTGACTGCTCAAACAAATGTGCAAGAAAACATGCAGTCATGATGGAGACTTAAATAGAGAGGTATCAGAACCGATCTTTTTCCTTTATTCTTCTCAGCAGACAGTATCTGTATCAACATTGTGACGTTTTTTATTCAGACCTTAATAATTGAGTGTTTGCTGATATTCAGTGCTCTGATGCAGACTCTGATAATCTTCAGACTGTGGAGGAATGTTCTGCAGACGGTCATGTTTCCTCAAGAGACTCTGATGGTCCGTAGACGACCTTTTCTCTGAACATGTTAGAAAACTAAAGCCTCTCTGAATATAGGACTGTTGTAAACAATTATTCTAGTAATCAGCAATCTATCAATTATTCTTTTGACTAATCAAGTAATCAAATTAAAAAATGTATAAATAAAATCTTAGTAAATACTGCCATAACAGCAGTAACAACATTGGATATCAACATCGGCCCAATTCTCATATTTGTGCATCCCTATCAATTAGTTTTCTGTAGTTTAGAAAATTAACCTGTAACAGTAATGACTCACTTTTTCAGTTAACCTGAACAAAAATTATAGAAAAATCAGCAGGCTCAAAATAAAATTACTAAAAAGAAATCTAATTTTCTGTTATGTATTCATACTGAGTCATTTTAATAGGTGAACTCTCACATTGCTCAGCCACTGACAGCTTTTATGTCCATATTTCCTGTTTCTTCACAACAAATTTTGGCGTGCAAAATCCAGTGTTATGACAAAAAACATCCGTTTGTTTTTTGTGTACCGGCCCACTACACACGTACATCACTTTATCATACATACATATCATATCATACATCTCTAAGGCTCCACAAGGTGGCGCTGTTTGGAACCTTTTGAAGCAGATCTTTCAGCTCATGATGTACCAGGGACAGTTCAACTGGTTTCATGTAAAACAGCTGCTGGTTAAAATCACGTTTCCAGTTCCCTGACCTTCTCCATGTAGATCTGTTCTGCTGCTGGACCTGAAACGTCCCATGTTCCAGTTCAGTTATTTACTTCTGTTGTCCAGTTTCATGTGAATGTGACACACATGATGGCAGACAAACTGGTTTGTGAGTAAAAGTGCTTTTATTTTGAAAACCAGAAATCAGAGTTTTTTAGTAATGGCTTTGCTGTGATAATGGTTATCCTCCATTTATACAATGTAGTAATTACACACTTGTTTGTACTGTCTACTATTATGTCCAAAATCAAACATGTTAATTAACATAGACAAATAACAATGAACTTAGCTTACCTTACATTATGTAATCAAACAGTTTATGATTGTAAATATTAATCATTGTTCAACTGATTGACAGTCAATCCATCATCAGTTAAGCCATTAACTAAGTAGATAAATATCTGCTCATACTGGTAAATATTTTTTTATTCATGTAACATCATAGTTTAATAAGCTGCAGCCAAAACATCACACGTATTATCACTGTGTAGAACATCCCATCTTTTGCATTGCTGCTGCAGCTCCAACAATTGCTCCCAGATTAACTCCAACACCAGCTCCAATAGCAATTCCTATTGGTCCTCCCAAAACTCCAATAGCAGCTCCAACTCCTGCTCCAGTAGCAGCTCCTGCAGCAGCAGCCCCCAGAGTAACACGTATAAATGAGTTGTCTTTCTCCGCCTGCCTTCTTGCATCTTCAGGATCAATTTCTGGATTTTCTCTGATTAATTGATCTTCTTCTTCTTGCTTGGCTCTTTGGGCCTCTTTAAACATTTCATTGGTGTAGAACTTTTCTCCATTTCCTTTAACCAGTCTTTTGATCTTCTGCACCAGCCCCCTGACTTGACCAGGATCCTCAACTGTGTTGTCAAAGACATGATATTTATCTTCAAATGTCTGGTGGAAGGCACACTGACTGATGAAATCCCGTAGAGGTCTGTGTCTTAGTAACATTCTTCCTATTGTAATATTTTCCCGTTTTAGCTCGTCTCCATGGGTAAACAGGATCATAGTGTATGTGGCTGCTTCATTGCCAAAGATTTTCTGGATAATTTTTAAGCTTCTTTCTTCTTCTGTGGTGAATCTGGTCGGTTGGAGCACAATCAGGAACACATGAGGACCAGGAGCCGTCAGGCAGATGCCTTTAGCGATTTCTTCCATAATCTCTTTATTACTTTTATTTGTATCAAACAGACCTGGAGTATCAATAACAGCCAGTTTTAAACCATCAAAATCATTGATTTTCTTCTCACAGACCGATGTCACAGAGGAAAAAGAGAGACAAGAATTAAAAAATCTTCCTCCCAACATGGTGTTTCCGGCTGCACTTTTTCCAACTCCAGTTTTCCCCAGAAGAACAATCCTGAGCTCCTTATCCTCTTTAGCTGTTGGAGAATTAGAAGACAACAATAAAGAGAGAGAATTTTAATTCAGACAACTTCAAAGAAACTTAAAATATGTCTAATGATGCCAGTTACAGAATTATGTGTTTCTTTTTGGATGTATAGATTCAGAGGATAATTTAGAAGTTTCAATTTTCAGCTAATAATGTCTACAGAAATATTTTTGTATTAGATTAATAGTTTTATGGACTTAGAACAAGTCCTACAGTTGATCAACCCCTGTATTTTCATATAGATGAGTTGCTATACTTTCAGTAATATTAGTAAGTTTGCACCAAGCTTATCTGAGCTCCTGCAAAAAATAATGTTGACGAAGTTTAAGATTCCTCAAGAAAAGACACTGTGTCTGATTACACTGAAGTGGTTTCCACTCTATCTTACTTTAGATGAGAACTGTAGTTCTGCATGCCTGAAGTTTGCGGCTGTCTGAGTGGAATCATTTCCCAGACGCTTCATCCTACCAGCTGCCGTTTGGCTTCTTCACTCATCAAACCCACAACTCACTGACCCACCAGATGCCTTATTGCTCATAAGAACTGCTTTAATAAGATGTTGGGTCTGGTCAGAGAAAGTTAAATTCATCAATCTAGTTCAGTCAGTCAAGTTTATTTGTATAGCACATTTCAGCAACAAGGCATTTCAAAGTGCTTTCCATAAAAAAAAATACAAAACTACAAAGTCAGAGAAGATTCGGTCAGTAATTACATTTTGTCAAGTGCCATGTTACACATCAGATTGTTGATTAATGTTTAATTTAACATGTTTCAAAAGCAACTCTAAACAGGTGGATATTTAGTCTAGATTTACAGGAACTCGGTGTTACGGCTGTTTTGCAGTTTTCTGGAAGTTTGTTCCAGATTTGTGGTGCATAGAAGCTGAATGCAGCTTCTCCATGTTTGGTTCTAGTTCTGGGGATGCAGATCAGAACCAGAACCATGTTGACAATCATGTCAACATGGTTGAGTATAGGAGGGGATTAACAGCACTTCATGTAATGTAGAGAAGGTCATGCAGTCATTTGGATCAGGGTTTCTGGAACAGAGACGGATCTAAAATACGTTCATTGGTTAGAGCTCTGGTAAATTAACAGCTATGTACTTTTATCACCTGCTCAGACCAAGATGTTCAAACGGTCCCTTTGACTACACACGGTGTCCTGCAGATGTAATATGTGGCTCTGCCTCACCAGACCTGAGTCAAATAATCAGGCAATTAGCACTTTGGAGAACTTGACTGCACTGAGGAGGAAATTCAGCAACGTGATGGAGGTGTGTTTATCCAGGGACACATCTAAAGGACGCAGGACTCGCGACTTGGATTTGAGGATTCCTGCTCTAAAAGATAAGATTTCCATCAATACTTAGCTTTAACATTTTAATATGAGAAAAATAAAAAAAACAGTATTCACTCTGGGCCTTCTACTAACAATTACCCACAAATCATACGTTGTCCTCCTTGTCTCAGGGAAGCCCTGCACAGAGACTTAAACTTTCTTTTAAGTCCATCAGTCTGTCTTGGCTCCGTCTAGACAGGTAGCACATTCTCACGTGACCCAACTAGTCTTAACTGGTTTCTGACTTGTAAAACCTTAAGGACCTTTTCGAAGTGAGTTCAAGCGGAAAAGAGAAAACAACTCCAAATAAGGCAAAGGATTGTTGCAGCTTCCTACAATCTAGAAATTTTGGAAAAGTTCTTAGTATTTGAGTATTGTTATTTCTACACTAAGAAATCAGAGTTCTCTTTACTTAAATTAAAATACTAAAAAAATCTAACACTGCATTTTATTCTTCCAAACTCAGATGCCAAGCAAAAAAGGAGACATACGGAAAAACAAGGCAGTTTACCCAGGCAGGAAGTGGCTAAACCACCGGTGAGAGTACAGGAGGGGATTGAGGTAGAGCCACCAAACTCTTTAGAGAAAAGCAGAACAAGAAGCAGAAATGGAAATGGAGCAGAAGAGGGACAAGCTGAGCACAAATCAGAAAACCTTCACCCTATTTTGTTTTATTTGGCTGAGAAACACAAGATCCTGTTAGTTTTTAGTTTAACTGTGCATGCTGTGTTTTGTCCTGGATTGTTTTGATTTAAAAAAATAAAAAAAATCAAAGTGTACAGTACAGTCCAAAAGTTTGGACACACTTTTAAGTGTGTCCAAACTTTTGGTCTTTACTGTATATTAATTAAAATTTTGCACATTTTAGATGTTTTTTTTTTTGTGTAAAATTTTATCTGGTATCCTTAAATCTTTAAGTATCTGATAATCCTTAAATTCTATTCTCTTAAAATTTATAATGCTTTCCAAGTCAGTGTTGATGTTTTACATCAAATTTAAATTTTGTTATAGGTTGAATATACATACTTTAATAAAATAGAAAATAATTGTTGCCTCTGCAAACAAAGAGAAAACAACTAAATGGAAACTTTTTATTCATTCATTTGTGCAAAAACGAAAGTTTGAAGGGAAGTTATTACTGAAAATTATTAAAGGTTAAATGTTAGAACTAGAAGATATTTTACACTAAAAATGCATGTTGATATTTAATGACACTTAATGAAAGGTATAATATTTTAGATTTCACTATTAAAAACAACTGAAACAACCAACCTGTTAGAGTTTCATTATTAAATTTTTTTCTGATAAGGTTTACCCTCTATAGATAACGAGCTTTTAATCATAAACTCTTCTTACCAGCTGGAGGATAGTTGGTCATTTCCATTGTGTCCCTGCAGGCTGTTGATTTGTGACGATTCAAGGTTGTTGATTTCTTGGCAACAAATGTTTGTATCAGTTCTGTTTCATGTCTGGGTTCTTGGCTCCTCCCTCTGAATCTCTGCCAACGCAGTCAGAACTATGCAGGATGCTTTCAAATAAAAACCATGAAGGAATGTAATAAACTAAATGTTTTTGAGAAACACAGCACACATACAATATTTCTCTACATGTATCTATTAGTTATGGCTGTGAGGTGGGTTGTTTGGGAAGCAACTGTTCTAGAGCAATTTTCACTAAATCAGTTCAGCTGTAGAAATTTATAAAAAAAATCAAACCAGATGTTCAAACGTTATTTGCTTTGTACAGAGAGTCTGGACATTGGGCCTCTGGAGAAATAATTGTTAGCTAGAGGTGTGGACTCTGTTGAAGTTTTAAACTTTACCCAGTTGCTAACATTTAGCCAGGATGTATATAACGTGTGAGTTCCACGCTATGAAGCTTTCCAGAAATTTCCTGCATTGTAAACAACCATCCTCCTCTGCGAAGAGAGAACTGCTGAAACAAACTAGATGGTTGTTGCTGTTAATTAAATATTGGAAGTGTGACCAACAAACTGAACGACTCCCATGGATAGACCTCACTTCCTCCATTGCCACTGCAGCAGAGGAAGTAACTGAATAATAACTCAAGTTTTTGTGTTTGGACCCAAAGAGGACTGATCTGATCAGCACACAGGTTCAGAGATCAGGCCTGAAATCTGGGAGTAGTGATGAACTCTGACCTGAACTGTCAGAGTTCAGGTCAAAGTTCGATGGCAATGCAAAAGGAAAGTGACGGTTTACAGGTTAAGACACTAAAACCATAGCAACAGTTACCAGACTAAAAACTATAAGAACCAATCAGAAAAAACAGGAGCCACAAAAGTTTTGATAAAGAAGAATAAAACTCAGGATGAAATAAAATAAAATGTATTATTTAAACTCACTGTAAAGTCATCAAAAATGTTTCTCAGATTTCTAAAATATAAAAAAACAGTCAGGTGACACTGATGACAGCACATACCTGGAGAACCGGTTCAGTCGGTTCAGTCTGTTGAAGCTCATGTTTTTCATTGCAGACCTCATCTTAACGAACCAGATGAATTTTTGAACGTGTTGAAGGAGATTGTAACCTGGAGTTTTCTGGATCTACAGCTTCAATGGATTTATTATCAAAATACGCTGTTTGTGGTGAGTAAATAAAGCTTTTATTTTTGGTTTGGTTTTTTAAACTTTAAACTGAACAAGAGTACAAGAACCTGGCAGTTACACCAGAAAATGTCACTTTGAATGGTTTTGTTGCTTAAATAAAATCAATGCTGATTTCAGTTTAACATTTACTTAGTTAGTTTTTTATCATTCATATGTGTTAAATCTAATATCATGGATGTATAAAAACTTGTAAGAAAAAATAAATGCAATTTTTTCTTCAAATATTTTTTCAAATAAAATATTTAAAGTTAAGATTTTTTTTATTTTTTAAGTTATTTTTTATTGTTTTTATCAGTCATCATGAGTGATAAATCTAAGATCACAGATAATAAAAACTCTAAGAAAAATAAATATTAAACTGAAATATCCATTTATTGAAATAACTGTCTTAAAAGTTAAGTTTATTTGTATAGAAAATATTAGCAGCAAGAAAATTCTATCAGCTTATGATAAAAATGCTGTTACACGTTCAGTGTCCAGCAGGTGGCGGTATTCAGCTATAAACTCCTGGCGATCCGCCATTACAGAAAAGAAGAAGCAGGATTTTTTTTTTTTTTTTCACACAAGTTTCGCTTTCGCTTACGTCATCAAACCGCCTCCTTTTTCACAAAGTTGTTTTCATTTTCTCGGATTAAATCTCAGCGACAGCTCGTCTTTTCGTTAGAAAATAAGTTCATTTATTTATCAACAGTGTTGTGTTGCAGACCGTTAAGGCACAAATGATAAAGTATGTTACATTATTTATTGTTTTTGTCTCCCGTCTAGTATGAACGTTATTAGACTAAAAGCAGTGTGCTAACGCCAGTGGTTAATGTTTAGAGATTGCTGCATTAATGAACAGTTTTATAAGTGTTAACATATTTTAATGCTTTGTCTGAAGTAGATCTTTGTTTTCCTGCCTTGTTTGACACCAGGTTTCAGTTTCATAAGTGGCATTTAAAATCTGCATGAACGTCAATGTGATACTCGAGTTTTCAGGTTCAGATCAGTATCATCTACAAGCCAACAAAGCAAAAGGTAATGGCAGCTTCCAGGTTCAGACATCACTAAAACAACAGTTACCAGAACTAAACGTTATAAGAACCAATCAGGAAAATCAGGAACCACAAAAGTTTTGATACGCTGTTTAGTAAAGAAGAAGAAAGCCCAAGATGAAATAAAATTTAATTCAATTCAATTTATCATTTGAACTCACTGTATGGTCATCAAAAATAGATCTCAGATTAATCAAATATAAAAAACAGCCAGGTGACACTGATGAGAGCACAAACAGAGAACCGGTTCAGTCTGTTGAAGCTCATGTTTTTCATTGCAGGCCTCATCAGAAGAAACCAGGTGTGTTTTCTGGATCTACAGCTTCAATGGATTTATCACCAACATTCGCTGTTTGTGGTAAGTAAATAAAGATTTATTTTTTGTTTGGTTTTTCAACATGAAACTGAACAAGAGTACAAGAACCTGGCAGTTACACCAGAAAATGTCACTTTGAATTGTTTTGTTGCTTAAAAATAAAAAATGCTGATTTCAGCTTAGCATTTACTTAGTTAGTTTATTATCATTAAAATGTGTTAAATCTAATATCACAGATGTATAAAAACTCTTAAGAAAAAATAAATGCAATTTCTTTCTTCAAATATTATTTCTTCACATAAAAAATTAAAAGTTAAGTTTATTTGTATTTCAGCTATAAGAAAATTCAAATTGCTTTTCATTATAAAAAACCCCCCCAAACATAAAATCATCTGACATTGGAAAAATAAAGAGAAGTTCTAAAAAGATGTAATCCAGACTAGAAATAGTCAGAGTTCTGGTTATTATTAATTCAAGGCAACCAACTGGGTGTTCAGTTTTTATTTATGGTGTTTTCACACCAGGAACGTCTTCTGGTCTGGACCGAAAACAGACTTTAGGATTTGGTTTGGTGCATGGCTTTTTACCTGGACCAATAAACTATTCAAATCAACAAAAGAATAATCTCAAGATATGAAAATAAAGATTTTGAAATCACTTAATCAAAGACAAGGATATAAATTAATGTCTGGACTTAACCAAAGTACAGAGTTAGATCTAACAGAAAAAGGATGAACGTATAAAAAGTTAACAATTGGAGGGTTTTAGGTATTTGTTGTATGTTAAATCTTAACTTGTGTATTAGCTGAAGTTCTTAGTACTTATTTGCTGTGTTTGTGTCGGTTTGCTGATCCGGACCAAAGTGTACAACAGTGTTGATTTCTTTAGAAAATGTTGGTTCAAAACTGAAATAGATTTTCTTACATGAGGATGATTGGCAAAGTATAAAAGAAAAAGCATTTTGCTACACGTCTTTTTTATTGTTTCTACAACTATCTATCTAATTTTCTTTTAGATTCATAAATCTAACCATAAAATATTCTTTTGTAAGTGACATCTATCTGAATAAAAAATGCTCAGGTTGTTGTTTTCTAATTCTCCAGCAGCTGAAAAGGAGCCAGACCTCAGGATCATTCTTCTTGGAAGAACTGGAGTTGGAAAAAGTGCAGCAGCAAAAACCATATTAGGGAACAAATCTCATCCTTGGCTTTCCTCAGCGACATTGTTCTGTGCGAAGAAAACCAGTATTTATCCTGGTCTAAATCTGACTGTTATTGATACTCCAGGTCTGTTCAGGACGATAAAAAGTAATAAAGATATGGTGATGGAGATCGCGAAGAGCATTTGCATGTCGGCTCCTGGTCCTCATGTGTTCCTGATTGTGCTCCAAACAACCAGATTCACACCAGAAGATGAAAAAACTGTAGAAATAATTAAGAAAACATTTGGAAAAGAAGCAGCCAGATACACCATGGTACTGTTTACCCATGGAGACGAGCTGAGAGAAGCAAACATCAACATAGAAGACATGTTAGAAAAACTCCAACCTCTGAAACGCTTCATCAGTCAGTGCTCCATCCTGGAGAAATTTGAAGATAAATATCATGTTTTTGACAACAATGTTGAGGATCCTGATCAAGTCAGTGAACTGCTGGAGAAGATCCAAAGAATGGTTGAGCAAAATGGAGGAAGTTTCTACAGAAATGAAATGTTCAGAGAGGCACAGAGAACAAGGCTCACAGGAAATCTGGGCTTTTTTCCTGAGCGTGCAGAAAAAGCTGCTCCTCAAGGTAAGGCTGGGCGATATGGGCCAAAATCAATATTATTATAATATTCTGATCAGTTTGTTTACGTAATGATAGGTGGAAGTTAATCCTAACCTCCTCCACCCGCTGCACCCCTGGAAATAAAGCATGTGATGGGCCAACACAAACTCTTCACAGCCACTTATATTGGTGGTATAATTTACGCAATTATTTTTATTACCACTTTAATTAATAATAAAGTGGCAATAAATCAGCAAAGATTATAAAATATGTTTTTTGTCAAATTATGTAATTCGGTGATCTACCTCATTTTTTTCACCAAATCAATAAATCTGAGAAACACGTCATTCTGTATTTTACTTCATCAAACCCATTTTCAGTTTCTACTTCTGTCTGGAAAAAGAAATTGATTTCAGTTTGTTGTTGTTTTCTGATTCTCCAACAGCTAAAAAAGATCCAGACCGCAGGATTGTTCTCCTTGGAAGAACTGGAGTTGGAAAAAGTGCAGCAGGAAACACCATTTTAGGAGGAGGATTGTTTCAGTCTAGAGTCTCTCTCTCCTCTGTGACATCGGTCTGTCAGAGGGAAAGCAATTCTTTCTGTGGCTTAAATCTGGAAGTTGTTGACACTCCAGATCTGTTTGGATCAAACCTGGAGTACCTGGTCTGCCCCAAACAGATCGCTAGATGCATCAGCATGGCGGCTCCTGGTCCTCATGTCTTCCTGATTGTTCTCCAACCGACCAGATTCACAGCAGAAGAAAGAAAAACTGTGGAAATAATCCAGAGTTTGTTTGGAGAAGAAGCAGCCAGATACACCATGGTCCTGTTTACCTATGGAGACGTGCTGAAAAAGAAAAACATAACAATGGAAAACCTGTTAGAAAAACACCAACCTCTAAAACGCTTCATCAGTCAGTGCTCCGTCTTGGAGAAATTTGAAGAAAAATATCACGTTTTTGACAACGAAGCTGCAGGAAGAACTCAAGTCAGCGAACTGCTAAACAAGATCAACAAAATGGTTGAGCAAAATGGAGGAAGTTACTACAGCAACGAGACGTTCAGAGAGGCACAGAGAGCCAAGCAGCAAGAAATGGACCGACTGCGCAGAGAAAATCCAAAGACATTTTTTAAAGATGGAAGAAAACAGGCAGAGAAAGAGAACTCCTTTATCCGTGCTGCTATGGATGCTGCAGCAGATGGAGCTGCTGCAGGTGGAGCTGCTGCACGTGGAGCTGCTGCAGGTGGAGCTGCTGCAGGTGGAGCTGCTGCAGGTGGAGCTGCTGCAGGTGGAGCTGCTGCAGGTGGAGCTGCTGCAGGTGGAGCTACAAACATCTCCAACATGTTAGAGTTGGTAGGAGGGCAGCTGCTGCTAGAGTGAGATGCACCGATCCGATATTAATACCCGTATCAGTTATTGGTAATTGATGGTGATGCACCAACTTACAGAAGTATTTTGTTTTATGTTATGTTTATTAGATATTTTTAATATTTATATGGGAAAAGGGACAACAACAGGACAAAATATATACAGCACAGATATAGAAAACAAAACATAAATTACTGTAATTACTGGAATAAAGTAACCCATGTAAATATAATATGGGTCATTTTTGCACCAACAATGTGAATGTCAGAGCTGTTACAGTACAAAGGCTTCAACGTGTGTTTAAAGTGAAAGATGCAGTTTAGAGATATTCATCACCCCGATTCACATTTATGGCTTTTAATTTTGAGATAATCCAGAACTCGCTCCCATGTTTTAAATGCATTTTCCATTCAGATCATTCCTCAGTGTTTCTAATACAATAACTTCACAAATTAACTTTGGACCGAAGGGGTGTTGAAACCAACTCCTCTGATCATTATGGACTTTCTAGTCGACATCAGTAGGATTTGGACAGTTACAGTCTCTTTGTCAGTATCTAGGTGAAAAGTTTTTATTATTATTTATGTTAAAGCAATGCGAAGCACATGTGCATTTGTACCAGCCATAATCAGAGTTTGAAATTAATTTAGATATTATGAAACGTTGAATTTGACTTTATTTTGAAAAACCAACACCGCCGGTGTGTTTCTCTGCATGACAGCAGCTCCTGCCATCTTGAAAAGCTGCAGAGGGAAAACCTTCAGCTGATCATCATACTGGGCTTTATTTACTTATTCACATGCTTTTATTTTGGTTTTAGACAATAAGTTGAGTTTGAATCAGTCTGGGTTTGTACTGCTGCGTCTTTATTTTCAGAGGTACCCAAATATTTTACTCAAGTACTTCATTTACTTCAACAATTATTTAAGTAAGAGTAATGAAAGTATTTGGTAAAAAGTTTGCTGAAGTGTTGAGTAACTTAACAAATTATCAGTCATTTAATATTTTTAAAAAATGACATTATCAGATGTACCAAATTTTTAAATTTAGTGGAAATTTTGATGTTTTCAGCATAAAAATGACAATAATTCATATAAGTAACAAAAAATAATAAAATCTTGTAAATTAAAATGGAGTTTCTTTCAATAAAAAACGTCTTAATCTGCAGGTGTGTCTGGTGAATTTTTGGTTAAAACATGTTTGTTTTTCATTCAGTTTTTAGAAAATCCAGAAATTTTGCTCAAGTAAGAAAAGAGATACTTCATAATGAAATTACTCAGGTTAAACTAAAATGTACAGTGTAATAAAAAGATTCCTAAAAGTAATTTTTTCCCAAAAATGTTACTCAAGTAAATGTAAATGAGCAAATATAATAGTTTTTACCCAACTCTGTTTATTTTGCATTTTATTTAATGTTCCTAATTCCACTTTATCAACTGTTTCTTGCAGTTTATTTTTGCATGTTTGACCAAAGTCTACATATTGATTTTGTCAGTGTTTGTTTCTTTATTATTTATGAATAAACTGTTTTCTACAAATTGTCTGTTATCCTCCTAATTACACCATAACAAATTAAGGTTTTTATATTTTTACATGTTTGACCAAACTTGTGAAGCTGTTTGTCTATTTAAGTGTTGCAGAATTATCAAGTAATTCAGCACATTTATGTTTGTGTTTTAAAAAAAGTTTTAAATCAGTTCAGTTCTGTTTTTCTGTATCAGATCGGTATTGACTGATACCAAACCTCAGATTTCTGTATCGGTATCAGAAGTGAGATGTGTGCATCCCTAGAAACGGTTTTATTTGCTGTTGGAGGTGCTGTAACAGAGAAAGAGAATGGTGATGTGTTCAACACATTCTCAATCCCAACTCGTCACATATTGACGATTTGGGAAGGATGCATGTTTTACATGGATTATTCACGCGAAGGGTTCTCGCAAACACTGCCGAACCTTCAAAAACCCACGAATAGTTAGGTTTAGGGAAAAAATTACGGTAAGGCATAAGGTAAAACCCCGCGCCTCAATATGTGACGAGGACGGAAGTCCCATGCGTCAACATATGACGAGTTGGGAGTGAGACAGTGATGATGTTTCTGATGTTTTGGCTGCAGCTTATTGAACTCTAATTTTTATGAATAACATGTTGGGCAAAATGCTGAATCCCACATTAACAATCTGAATATTAGTGCATAGAAGTCGGAAAATCTGAAGATGACTGGACTGTGGTTAAACTTTAAACTTGACCTTGAAAGTTTAAAATGAAGTGAAAACTTCATGTTTTGAGAGCTGTTTACTCACTTATTGGGGAACTAAGCGAGTAAACAAATATTTATGCATTTTAACCATGCCTAAACTGTCTTTTATATAAAAGGAGAGGATGTTAAGCTGAAACTTGTTTTCTTGTTTTCTATTAGTTTATGTTGCTGATAGAACAGAACTTTGTGTGGAAGGAAGTGAGAAGTGCGTATGTGATGAAGAAGAATATATAAAAGCACATATGTACTGTGTAAACTCGCTCTCATTCTCTGTGAGTCTTCAGGATGCTGCTTTAGCTTCTTGAATAAAATTATAATGATGAAATGCAAAACTGATTCTGTGTTGTTAATTGAAATTGTGTCTTTTTGAATAGGAAAATACTCATAACAACTTGCAGTGTACAGAAGCCTCTTCTTCTGAAATTTTATAACCTAATATAAGTCTTTAAAATGTTCAAAGAAAACTTGTTACACACTTAAAGTTTTAGAATATTTGGAGAGGTTGTAACCGAATCTCAGAAATATTTGCACATCATGTATGAAGTCAAGTTTTGTGTTTTATAGTAGGTAAGATAAATTATTTTAATCGACCAAATGCCAGAATAGTAGGAATTGTTTTTTACAATGTACTTTCTTTCTTTCTTTATTTAATAATAATTGACTTTTAAGATTACTACTTGTATTTTGTAAGGAGCGTAGCTGAAGGAAGTAGAATGTTATGGTCATGGAAAGTCTCTTTGCATGAGAAGCCAGTCAGGAAAATCAGCTAGTAAATCAGATGCAAACCTTCAGGAAATGAAAATGAAACTGGTTCATGCACCTGTTTTGGCTTAGAGGAAAAGCTGCAGTATGGAACTGTTATGGAATTTATATATATATATATATATATATATATATATATATATATATATATATATATATATATATATATATATATATATATATATATATATATATATATATATATATATATATATATATATATATATATATATATATATATATATATATATAATTTATGTTGAAATAATCATTATGTTGTGGCAGTATAAGACTGATAAGCTTTGAAAAAATATATCTCCTCTGCAGATACACCACTGGGTCAGAAACAGCTCATCAGAACCAGGAGGAGGGACTAAACGCTGTCAATCATTCTAGTGTATGTGCTGCTCAAATTGTCCCCCTTGCTCTTTGCCAAGCTATAGCTGGTTCATGGATGCTAAGGCTAGTTAGCATAGCCATTGATGATGATGGATAAAAAGTTTTCGTGGGACTGTAAGTTGTTTCTCCGCCATTAGCACATTGAGCAGCGAGTACACAAACTTGATTGACTAATGATTGAAGACTATTTATGCTATGAATTAATGAATGGAAAAAGGTTATTCACAAAAACACAGCACTCCATTGCAACTCATAATAAAACACTGTTTCTTTTACCAAGCTTGTGGGTGTCACTGAAATTATTTTTGCATAGAAAAAAATCATATGTTTCTGACAGTAAAAATATTTTGGTTTTAATTTGTTTTTGGTTACATTTTGGAAATATGTGTTATCTTTGTATAAGATGTGTTTATTTTGGCACAAAGGACTATTTTTGTTGCATCACTATTGTCACCAGCTTTTTGTGTGAAAATAAGAAAGAAAAAAGACGTAAAGACGAGATATCTGCATCAGTTTGGTCAGTTAACCATCTTTAAACGATATTTTGTAATTATTGTTGGAGTATTTGGTAAATTTGTTACCTTTGGTGTTCTAATTATTTTATATGTTAACTTTAGAGGGCACAACACTGAATATATTTGCCTACAACCTCTGAAGTGGCAGGCAGCCATGAGGTAACATCTTGATAAAATGTGTTATTTGTAATTCAGTAAAGTGCTTAAAGCTTTTGTATTTCTGTAGTTTTCATGGCGTTCAATAAAAACAGGCAAAGCGTCCATCGTGAAGAAGTCATGTCTGTGTTGTCCTATTAGAGTTCCCATCCCTGCAACATTATTTCTCAGTTGCCTTAAAACAGGCAGTACCAAAAACCAGAGGAAGTAAAGTTACCATAGCTGAACAAAACATTTTGAAAACAGAGGATACTTCAACGCGAAAGAAAAATTTTTCATTGAAAACATAAAACCCTAAACATTAACTTTTGCTAAATTAAATCTAACTTCCTTTCATATGAGCTGGTCTTTCTGTTATTGTTGAAACTTTTAGTTATATTTCTTCAAGACATTCTGCTTAAAGCGTCCTGGGTGGTTCCGACTGATGGCAGATGAATTCAGAGGGAGGAGGAGTCTGGACTCAGAATTAAAAAGTAAAATTATTCACCACCAAGTCACCAAGAGCAAAACATCACAAATCAACCGCCTGCAAGAGAACAGTGGAAATGGCCAACGTCAGCTACGGTCGAGTTGGTAAGAATTCATTTCATTATATTCATTCATTATAATCTCCAGAAGGCAAACATTGTTTACCAGAAAAAAATAGATAAGGAATCTTAAAAAATTTTTTTTCATTAAATATAGAAAAATATACTAAAAAATATTTTCCTTCTTGTAAAATACCTTCTCACTAGAATATTTAACAACAGTGATGAGTGATGACTGTTTTCTCCTGTAAAGGCAAAAATGGTTTTCTATTCCATGAATGTGTAGGATTTTTTTCTACCTTTGGCAAAATATAAAAAGTGTCTTAGAAAAAAAATTGAAATCATTGGAAACAAAACATTTTAGCGACTTGTTTTCTGTGCAAACCCCTTTGCTTTTCTGTATGTTTTTCTTTTTCTGGGCGTTTTAGCTCTGCAGAACAAAATATACTTAAACATTATTTTTACCAGAGCTCTAAATGATTAAATAACAATTACAAGTTAGAAATGTTTTCATTGTGGCTCACATTAGGGGTGCATCAATTTAACAGTCCTGATTTCTTTAATTTTAGGAGATCAGAAATCGGCTGATGCTTACATGGGAAGCCAATCTTATCCCTTAATCTTATCTACCTCAGCAAAGGTCTGAAAATCAGTCACTGTTAAAGAGGTTTGACTGGCTGATCGGCCCACCAGGTCACGTCTACACATTTAAAGTTAACAATAGTTGCCCCACTGTTGCCAAGTTTCTTCTTATAATTAACATTTGACACAAAATCAGAATCATCAGGACAGGCTTTTGAAAGATCGGTAATTGGCGATCATCCAGAAAACTGCACAAAACAATGGTCAACAACAGCTGCAATTAGTAATAAAGGTTTTCATTAAAGAGGCACTTTGCTCATCATTACATAATCACACTTGAAAGTATTTTATTTGGATTTAATGTGAAAAACATGAAGCAAAGCTAAATTATAAAGACAATAGCTAATCGTACATTGTTTTCAAACTGGTTTATACAGCTACTCTTTCACAGCAACATGAGAAATATATTAAATGATGAAAAAATTTTAAATGGTTGATTTTATTTTTCTGTGCTGAATACAAATGATATCAGTACAAAAATTACATGTTTACATACATAAATCTTTGAGCTCTAGAAAGTTTTAGGCATTTCAAAGTAAATGTTGCAAGTTTAATCAAATGTTAACACCACAGACAGAGTTAACTCGGATTAGTGAGTATTTCTTAAAGGTTTTACTATAAAGGTCTTTATTTAACCGTTGTCACATGGCAGACAGGAGGTTGTGGGAAAGAGGAAAGACAAGCAGCAAAGGTCATCAGGTCTGAAGTAAAAACCCCTAGACTAAGATTTTAACAAAGTTTTCAGGACCGCATGATGATAGACAGTTTTAAGGTCTATCATCATGCGGTCTGACTATTAATTTGCTGCCGTCATAGAGATTTAGTGGAAAATAATCAAAACAAATGGTTAGACATTGTCAGTGGGAAGCACTTTACCAGAGCATTTAGAGGGCGGAATAAAATTTATTACATTTTTAAAATTGGAGTCTGGAAAAATGTAAAAGATGGATAAATGTCTACAACCAACCTCACGAACAACTGAATACTACAATGATAGTATTACAGCAACATTTTACTATGAAGGACTGGTCATAATGGAGCTGGGCGAAAATTCAAGCTGGGAGACAACACACAGCTGATCCACATCATCCACTCACCACACCACTCTTTGCTCACCTGCTTTTTGCAAGTGCAAAATGCCCACAGTACAACTATGCTGTACAGCTATGACAGAAAATGTGACTGGTTAAATATTAGCTTCATGGATTTTACTGAGTTGATGAAAGTAGAGGTTAAAGTTGAAGAACTGAGCTTTTAATATTTTATCTCCTCAACTTGTTCCAATTGATGGATTCAGCATAATGAATTGAGAATTGATCTAGTGTATGAACTATGTTTCTTAAAATATATTATATGCAAAAACCACAAGTTTAGATCAGCCAGTGTGTGAACATGTTCTCAGCTTTGTGCCTCTATTGTTTTGGTTTTCTACACTATATAATACTCTTCATTCGGTATTTATTTAGAAAATATTTCCCAAAGGAAATTTTCATAAGAAATGACACCTTGCAAAGTTTATAAAAACAAATATTCAAGTTCTTTCATTTTGTGGTCTACATAATTTTTTCTCCAGATCAGTAAAAATAAGCATAAAACATCATGTGTATTTAAGTATTAAGTAAGTTAAGTATTTGGCATAACTTGACCCATTTTTAGTTTCTACTTCTATTTGGGAAAAAATTATTTCAGCTTATTGTTGTTTTCCATTTTTTCAACAGCTCAAAAGAAGACGGGCCTCAGGATTGTTCTTCTTGGAAGAACTGGAGTCGGAAAAAGTGCAGCAGGAAACACCATGTTAGGAGGAAGATTGTTTCAGTCTAGAGTCTCTCTTTCCTCTGTGACAACAGTCTGTCAGAGGGAAACCAGTAATGTTGGTGGTTTAAATCTGGCTGTCATTGATACTCCAGGTCTGTTTGAGACTGGTAAAGGTAATGAAGAGGTTGTGCAGGAGATACCTAGATGCATCAGCATGGCGGCTCCTGGTCCTCATGTGTTCCTGATTGTGATCCAACCAACCAGATTCACTAAAGAAGATGAAAAAATTGTGGAAATAATCCAGAAAATGTTTGGAGAAGCAGCAGCAAGATTTACCATGATCCTGTTTTCCCATGGAGACGAGCTGAAAAAGGGAAACGTGACGATGGAAAACCTGTTAGAAACATCCCAGTCTCTAAAACACGTCATCAGTCAGTTTGCCATTTTCCAGGAATTTGAAGACAAATATCATGTCTTTGACAACACAGATGAAGATTCTGCTCAAGTCAGAGGATTGATGCAGAAGATCAACAGAATGGTTAAGGGAAATGGAGGAAGTTTCTACACCAATGAAATGTTTGAAAAGGCACAAAGAGCCGAGCAAGAAGAATCAGAACGACTCCGCAGAGAAAATTCTGGCAATAATCCTGGAGATGCAAGAGGGCAGGCAGAGAGAAACAACTTGATGATCGTGGGAGCTTGTGTGGGTACTTCAGCAATGGTTTGTGGAATGGCTGCTGGAGTTGCTGGTGGCGTTATTGTTAGGCAGATCCTGAGGCAGTGGTTTGAGCTGCAGTAGCAGTGGAACAGAAAGCCTGCATTATACATGTGTTTGATGTTTTGGCCGCAGCTTATTAAATATGATTAAAATGTTCAGCTGTGCTATAGGCAACATGCTGAATCCCTAATTAATATCCTAAATATCAGAGCATGAATGTGTGAAAATCTTAAGATGACTTGCAACATATTATCTTGTACTGCTGACCAAAAGTTTATATATTTAGCTGAGTCTCTTTGAAATGAAGCCACTAAAAGAGCTACAACACCTCAACTCTTTACTTCTTCCTTAATTCATAAAATAAGGATGAAGTAATGGTGCATTACTTCTATATTTTGTGTCTGTATGAACTTATCTTAACTGAGTTTCTGTCCTCTGCACTACATTCATCCATCCTGAAGATGAGGGATGGATGAAAATATAAAACTTTCTCGCTCTGAATGATATTTTTACCAATGGATGTAAAATAAACGGAATTAAACTGTAATGTGATTTATTTGAATTATATTATAAAAGGAGTTTGATTCAACTGGATTTCATAATTGCACATGATCGATTGCCATATAATTCATTCAGATTTGTGTGTAAACAAGTTAATTAATATTTTATCCATGTTTTAAAATTCTAATAAATAGAGAGCTTAAAATACAGTCTGACTTGTTTTATTGTATTCACACATTTTTCAGTTTCTAATAGTTGTAGCAGCAGAAGGTAAAAGATTTATTTAGTGCTTTGCTCTTTAAATTAAGCAGAGTAACCAAAAAGTGTCAGAAACACCTCTATGGGAATTGCACCCAAGACCATAAGCACCAATAGGAGAAACGTGGTTTCACAATTTAAAAGGTTACATTTATTTCTAGTTTTCTTTAAAAGACATTTAAGGCCAAAAATAACTCTGGAAGTGGAAGTGTTAAAGCCTGACGGAAACTGGTTCCTAAACTAAAATAAAAAGAATAAAGCAAATAAATCACCTCAAGAACTTTTGAACATTTAATCAACCTGAGGGGAATCTGGCACCAACCACCTCCACCACCTTCAGCCTGAAACAAGAAAATGACGGTTTGGTTGCAAAGCAAATAATACAAAACTATGATTCAGAAAATCTGAACAGTATCACAGCATGTAGTAATTGTTTGTGATCAGAAAATAATTTGTTAGAGTGCCTTTTGGGAAAGCAGAGGGCAAATAAAGTATTAATAAAAGTGAAGAACTAGAAATATGGAAAAAAACAAACAAACAAACAAAAAAACATGGAATGAAGATGAGAATTGAACAAAAACAAAAGTCAGTATTAATTGAAAATGTTGAAACAGATGAGAAGACATAATATATATTACAATATATATTTAAGTTGGAAGATAAAAAGACAAATATGAGGAATGTGGAAAGAAAAATGTTGAACATTTATTGATGAATTATGAAGTAAATATGAAAGGAAATTGAGGAAAATGGTGGAAAGGAAAAGAATGGAGTCTAAACGAAATATTGGAAACTGTACTAAATAAAGAGAAATCTTATATAGTAAGGCAAGCATTATTAATTTATCTTCAATTTAATTTTATGCGAAATTAAAAAAGAATTTAATGAATGGGAGTTAATGCTGTTACAGCTCATGTACAGTAGGTGGCGGTATTCACCTATTAGCTCCTGATGATCCGCCATTATGGAAAAAAAAAAAGGATTGTCAAGGAAAGAAGATTCAAAACGTTTCACTTTCGCTTTTGGCATCAAACCACCTTCGTTTTCACTAAATTGTTCCTATTTTCTTAGACTGAACCTCAGCGACAGCTCATCTCCACTTCGGCAAGTATTCATAAACAATCTTTTGTTGCTACAGGCGTAAATGATAAAGTTATCAGGTTATTTTTTTACCTTCCGTCTAATATCAACGTTTGTGACAGACTAAAAACAATCTGCTAAGGCCGGAGAGGAATCGGCTGTATTAATGAAATGTCTAATAAATGTTTCTACATTTTAATGCTTTGGGTGAAGACAGTCTGTATTTTCACCAGCCACAAAAGTAGACTGTTTGGTAAAGAAAAAGAAACCCCGGGATGAAATAAAAATAAAATTAAATGTATTATATGAACACACTGTATGGTTATTAAAAATGTTTTCTCAGATTAATAAAATAAGGAAAAACAAGTCAGGTGACGCTGATGGATACGGAGAACTGGCACAGTTCCTTAAAACTTGTGTTTTTCATTTCAGACTGCATCAAAACGAACTCCGGTGAATTTTAAAGAGTTTTCTGGATGTGCTGCTTCAATGGATGTGCCATCAACATCCACTGTTTGTGGTAAGTAATTAACATACTACTGCATTTCTTTATTTTCTTTTTAACACAAAACTAAACAAACCAAGTGTATAAGAACATGGCTGTTACACCAGAAAATTGTACTTTTAATTGCCTTGTTGCTGAAATAAAATAAATGCTGATTTCAGTTTTGCATTTTTTAAAAACATTTATTAAATTATTTGTATCATTCGTTGTGCTAAATCTAAGATCACAGCTGAGACTAAGGAAAAATAAATGGATGATAAAGTGAAATGAGTTTTCTCCAGTGTTTTCTAAGTCTGGTGGGACATCAGGTTTTATTTGATTTGGATGTTTTCACACTGGGAAAGTCCTTTGATCCGCTTGTTTGGTCCAGATCAAAAATGGACGGCATTTTTTTGAGTTGGTGAGATTTACTTTCACATTGTCCTTTTTTACAAATGGACTATAATTTGTAAATCAGGATGTGCAGCTGACAGACATTGCTCCCATTGGACAGAAATGATGGGAAATGTTTTTGCAGCTCGTTAAACAGGTTTAAGATGTGATACTTCTAATTTTGTAACGGTGTCAGCAGATGCTGCTGGAAGCTCAATGAGACAAGATGCTGTTTGTTCTTGACCCAAAACATGCTGGCAGCAGCATCACTGAGCAGAAAACAGAAGATCAGATATGATTTCATCACAATCTGTACCTGCAGTAATAGCATTAGCATCACTGACCAGCTAATTTTTACCATAATGTGTTTTTGTCAAACTTTTGTCAGCTTTGGCATTGGCACTTTTGAAAGTTTGCAATGAGTTTGTTTAAGCTGAGCTTTAAAAAAAATCCTTTTGTACCTGATATTCATCTGAATAAAAATTGTCCTGTTAATTGTTTCTAATTCTCCAACAGCTGCAGAAAAGACCAACCTCAGGATTGTTCTTCTGGGGAAAACTGGAGTCGGCAAAAGTTCAGCAGGAAACATCATTTTAGGAACAAAAGCTTTTGAGTCTCATCCTTCTTTTTGCTCCGTGACATCAGTCTGTGAGAAGAAAAGTGATGATTTTCGTGATTTAAATCTGGATGTTATTGATACTCCAGGTCTGTTTGGGACTAAAAAAAGCAATAAAGAGGTTGTGGAAGAGATCACTAAATGCATCAGCATGGCGGCTCCTGGTCCTCATGTGTTCCTCATTGTTCTTCAACCAACCAGATTTACAGAAGAAGATAAAGAAACCTTGAAAATAATTAAAAAAACATTTGGAGAAGAAGCAGCCAGATACACCATGGTGCTGTTTACCAATGGAGACGAGCTGAAAAAGAGAAACACTAACATAGAAGACATGTTAGAGAAACACAAACCTCTAAAAGACACCATCAGTCAGTGCTCCATCCTGGAGAAATTTGAAGACAAATATCATGTTTTTGACAACAATGTTGAGGATTCTGCTGAAGTGAGCAAATTGCTGCAGAAGATCCAGAGAATGGTTCAGCAAAATGGAGGAAGTTTCTACAGCAAAGAAATGGTAGAAAGAGCCAAGCAAGAAGAAATGGAACGACCGTTCAGAGCTGCTGTAGCAGGTAGGACTGAGCGACATGAACTAAAATCAATATAATTAATTATTATTGCCAATTTAACAGATTTTAACACTACAGTATCTGCAAATAAATTAAGAAAAATAGTATTTTTATTTAAGAGTTACTGATCAAATAAACACAACTGAACAAGTTTAGAAGAATAAAATCACTGAACTTCCAAGAGGTTGTATTATTATTTGTTTTCAGCCATTTTGACTGATTCATTTTCTTACACCCTGACCCCATTGAGGTCATGAAGGGGGCTTGTGCCAACCTCCAGCTGTCAACAGGTGGGGTACAACCTGGACAGGTTTCTAGTCCATCGCAGGGCAACAATCTGACACACACCTAGAATTTAGACAGAAAGACAGGGAGACATGCAAAGAACCAAACTGGGAATCGAACCCAGAACCTTCTTGCTGCAAGGCAACAGTGCTACCAATTGTGCTACTGTGCAGCCCTGCATTTAATTTAATTCGGTTTAATTAATATTCAACAAGCTGAATAGAGAAACAGTGTAAACTAGTGTTGTAGTCGAGACCATCCCACCTGAGACCTGATCCAGAAAAACCCTCAGCAGGGAAAAACTCCCACAGTGGTTCAGAATAATTCTGTCACAAAAACAGATTCTGCTGAATGATAAATTGTCCCATAAATTATTGTAATAAATGATGATATTGTTGTTTTGAGACCATTTGCATTTATTATAACTTATAACACTTATAGCATTTATTATAACAGAATAGTAATTTACCATAGCATTTAACACTGATAAATGCTATTTAACAGAGTTAAGACATTTTTAATATTCAAAATAAAACAACAAATAAAATGAATCATGAAGTCTGTAAACAAAACTGTCCTTCAAAAAAAGAACTATTAGAGACATAAGCACTTTTCTCACCTAGTTTTTGACAGAAAGAAAAAGGGAAAAAATGATAAATTATGCAAATGGAAATTATTGAGCTTGTTTTAATTGATCATGTGGTTAATTAATTTATCACTTTTTGTGAAAAGTCTAATTCAGCTGCAGCAGATTTGCTCCAAAGGCTCTTCAAGGAAATCAGTTTGAAAAGTTATGGAGGTTTGGAGCACGTTCAAAGAGAAAAGATGTTTTTACCGTGAGATTATAACACTGTTGATGCCTGACAGAAAATTATAGTGAAGCCACATTTCTGTGAAGATTTGGGCTTTTAAATGCTTTGATTTAAACTTTTGATCAGCTGATGATCAGTTTATCTCTGCTAACTGCTTGTCTGCAATAAATTGCTTACTTAATGTTTTTTGGTTTCAGACCCATTTCTTCTTTTTCCTGTAGAAAAAATAATGATTTTTAATGATTTAGCCAGAGATCAGAGTTAAATTGGCAGAAAATAGATGGACTGATCAGAAAATGGCTCTGAACAAATGAGAATCTGGTTAATTTCAGGTATTTGTTGTTCATGAAAGGATATTAATTTGTTTATTAGCTGACTGGTAAGATTTATTCTAAATACTTATTTGCTGTGTTTGTTTGTTTGTTTGTTTGTTTGCTGAACCATAACAAATTACAACACTATTATTTTTTTTATAAAATATTTGCTTAAAACCAAAATAGATTTTCTTACATAAGGATGATTGGCAAAGTTTAAAAAAGTATTATTTTTTCTTTTGGTTTTTTATGGTTATTTTTAGAATTTTGTAATCTACTTAATTTTCTTCCATATCATTAAATCTAATTATAATAAATTCTTTTGTAATGGATATTTTTCAATTTATTGTTTTTTTCTGATTCTTCAACAGCTGCAACCGAATCAGAGCTCAGGATTGTTCTTGTTGGGAAAAGTGGAGTTGGTAAAAGTGCAGCAGGAAACACCATTTTAGGGAAGAAAGTTTTTGAGTCTTCAGTCTCTCTTTCCTCTGTGACATTGGAGTATCAGAAGGAAATTAATAGTTTTGCTGGTCTAAATCTGGCTGTGATTGATACTCCAGGTCTGTTTGATAGATATAAGAGTAATGAAGATGTTGTGAAAGAAATCGCTAAATGCATCAGCATGGCGGCTCCTGGTCCTCATGTCTTCCTGATTGTTCTCCAACCAACCAGATTCATAGCAGAAGAAAAACAAACAGTGGAAATAATCCAGAAAATGTTTGGAGAAGAAGCTGCCAGATACACCATGATCCTGTTTACCCAGGGAGACGATCTGAAAGAGGCAAACATTAAAATAGAAAACATTATAAAAGCATCCCAGCCTCTAAAACACATCATCAGTCAGTGCTCCATCCTGGAGAAATTTGAAGATAAATATCATGTTTTCGACAACAGAGTTGAGGATTCTGCTCAAGTTGGTGGACTGGTGCAGAACTCCCATGCACTCCTGTTTCAGCTGAATGTTTGTTTGCAGAGCCGAAACCAGACCTAAATAAGTCTGAGAAAGAGGAACTGGACTCACCTTGAGGACAGTGGCACCCTTTTAAATCACCTTTCTTTTGAACAGGAGTAAACCTACAACATCAGAGCAGGAACTCAGTCGTGTGCGAGGGGAGCTTTTTACTGATTGAGGAGGTATCCTCAGGACTGGCTGCAGCTTTGCATGTTTATTGAGACACGGCAACCAGAGATAACCTTGGGCTGATGCTTCCCAACAGAAGGATGAGACCAAGTTTGCCTGCGAACTGCCGTGGTGCAGTTCTGGTGATCTTTCTGCGGCTGGATTAAGACCAGGGTTTTGAAAGTTGTTTGAAACAAGTTTTCTGCTCAGTGTTTTGCCTCAAACAGGCTGCATTTTGCTTTGCCTGCGGCTCCATCAGAGACTTTCCCAGTGACATCCCTCAAACCGAGTCCCCGCCGAACCGACTCCTGTCCGTCCCGCTTTAAAAGTCCTGTGATTAGGTTTAACTGACGAAGATATAATTTGATAAATGTTCCCATGCAGATCAACACGTTTGGGCCTGCCAGGAGCAAGGCAATTAAAGTGCAACTCAGTGACATGAACAGCTCCGCACCTCTTTGACGTTAGCAAAGAACTGCCTGCCGGTGGATATGAAAATTCGGATGCGGTCTGAAAGTAACAGCTCCATATGCATATGGACACCCTTATGCTTTACGTCGGAGTTCTTCTTTGCAGCGGTCTGCTGATCAATGAACAATCGAGCTTCACCAGTAAAATCACCAGAGTTCAGACGTGGGTCCGACCGTTCCTCTCCAACCACGCGTTTTTGATGTGCAGAACAAGTGAGCCAGAACTGTAATTGCGCCTGTGAGGGACTAATGCCAGTGGACAAGCCTGGAAACAGAAGGTGTGGTACCAAAGCAGGTAATTTAATGACAATCAGGCTAATGTCACCCTGTGACGTTCAGCAAAACAATGCAGTGCTGTTCTGTCCACCTCTGAGTAACTGCAGGTGAAAGAGTCCAGTGTAAA
The DNA here is from genome assembly GCF_019740435.1 of Gambusia affinis. Lineage (NCBI taxonomy): Eukaryota > Metazoa > Chordata > Actinopteri > Cyprinodontiformes > Poeciliidae > Gambusia > Gambusia affinis. Next base: position 4,835,773 of record NC_057875.1, read on the forward strand.
GGCGAGACTAATGATTTTGTGTTGAACCTCGTCACCGAAATTGCTCTCCTTTCAGTGATTCCTGAGACTGCTTCCGCAGCCATTCAGAGAGGGTGCTATCCATCCCTCTCTCAGGTGGTGAACGGTCAGAGGACAGAACTCGTTGCTCACTGCAGACTTGCTGCCTCTATCATGTGGGACCAGAGTGGTCCAGAGTTCGGCTGTTGCAGGTGCCTGGGCAGGTTTCAGGAACTGGCAACAGGTTTTCAGATCACGTTCCTTTCAACAGTAGGAGCCTGACCCATCTGGAGAAAACTTTGGGAGACAAAAGTGCAGATGGGATTCTTTGGTCTTGCATTTTAGAATTGCATTCTACCTACTCATTTTAAGCATATTTTCCACATTAATAAATGTACCATAGAATTGTAACTGATATTTTTTGAAATTGCTCGGAGGCCTGAAATTCAAGAGCCAGACATCTAACATTGTTCTTTAACTGGAGTTGGTAAAAGTGTCTGGAAACACCATTTGAAACTTTAGATGAAGAGCTCAGAAAGTTGCACAGAAAACAAAGTCAGCTAATCTTTTGGTTTTCAATCTTCAATGTTATTCTAGGACATAATTTTGAAACATACAAAAATAATACAGAGGTTTAATACAGAATTTGCTGTGCATTTTTGCAGTCCGTGGGATCCACAGTTCTGATTGTGATCCAACTGAGCAGGTTCCAAACAGAAGAGAAAGAAACTGTGAAAATAATTCAGAAAATGTTTGGAGAAGAAGCTGCCACATACACCATGATCCTGTTTACCCATGGAGACGAGAAATACAAAAGGCAAACATAAAATGACATCTTAGAAGCCAAAACACATCTTCTAGAAGATCATCAGTCATTTTAGAAATTTGAAGATAAATATCATGTTTTCGACAACAGAGTTGAGGATTCTGCTCAAGTTGGTGGACTGGTGCAGAAGATCTTAGGAATGGTTCAGAGAAATGGAGGAAGTTTCTACACCAATGAAATGTTCAGAGAGGCAGAAAGAGCCAAGCAAGAAGAAATTAAACGACTGTTGAGAGAAAATCCAGATATGAATCCTCGAGGTTCAGTGAAAGAGGATGGATGTTTTATACAGTGATGTTTTTGTGATGTTTTGGTCACAGTTGATTAAACCCTGATTTGAATTAATAACAAACTCTGTTCCAGTAATAAACAGATATTTGATCATGTAATTAGTTACTGTAACGTTTGAGCAGCTGCAGTTGAGCTGAGTCATCATCTCATAATAATGAGGTTGTTGGTTTGATTCCTGTTTCCATCAGTTTCATCTTCAGCTGTTAACCCTGATCAACAGTGAACATATGAAGTAATGTACAGGAGCGTTGAGCTGACAATATGAGAACCAATACAGTTATATTAACAATAAATTATAAGCTGTTGATTTTTTATTTTAGACCTCTGTGATTAATTATTGATTATTTAAATCTGGTAATTAGTGATGGGAGATTACCTGCTGGATTATTTATCTTAACATTCTGTTTACTGCCCTTGTTTTACAGGTTAGAAATGACCCGCACTATCAAAACCCTAAAATAAAGCAAATTAATTGAATTTTAAATCCAAAATATATTTTGCATGATGAAACAATCTGTTATTTATCAATTCAATCCAATTTAATAAATTTTTCATTGTTCCTACTTTGAGCATCTTCAGCACAAGAAGATGTTCAACATCTTTTGTTGAATGTGTTGAAGATCCTATGAACAGTAAGTGGAAATGTACAACAGAGGACCTGTAGACCAGTGAAACGTTTACTATGACTTCAGCAAAGAACCAACTGGGAGAACTCAGATTCAGTGTACTGTAATATCCTCTATTCCTGATTTATTTTTATTATATCTGAGAGGATTTTCTGTTGTGTTCGGGAACTTGATGTGGAGCGTTGGCTGCAGATTGAGAGTACAGGTAAAATACAAGTTCAGTTCGTACATCAATCCAGTTTCTTTGATATGTGTGTGAGAGAGTTTCTGTGTGACCTTTGAACTGTTTTTCTGGTAATTAAATGCTTTTATAATTCACGGGTCAAAAATGACTAATAAGACCATCCTTGTACCCTAGTGGTGTACAGCCCACATGGAAATATAAAACAAAGTTTCACTTTTTCTAACGATGGGGTTCATTTAGGAAAAGTCATAAAATAAAAAAATAAAAAGATAATTTAGGGTATTTTTTTCTACAGCTAAACTTTTTGGACCTACAAGACAAAACAAGAGTTGATTAATATTTAAACTGTTGTGTTCCGGGGTTCCTTGTTTTCCTTGAGAGTCTAGGTTCTGCTACTCACCATCTCGCCACCAGATAGCACCAAACTCACCTCTCTCTGGAGTGGTGTGTCGTCATCCTGCACACCTGAGATCAATCTACTCGTCAGGCAAGGTGTACAAGAGGAGCTGACTACCACCACTCTGATGCCTGAGTGTTAGCCATCCACGGTACCTCTGAGCCTCTAGAGCTAGTCTCTATTTCTTCTCGTTGACCGAATTAGTAGTGATTCTCTTCGTTGTTTCCTGCTTCCAGGTTGTTTGCCCTGAGAAGTCCTGGACTCTCCCGACTAACCTCCTCTGTTGATCGCAAGTCCCTCCTGGATCTCTCCACTGGCAGTCGATCCGCTTCTCTGTTTCCGTTCGGCCTGAATCTACCTGTCCGCCCCCCCGACGCCTTCCTTCGCTACCGTCTGGATTTCTGTGGCTAAGCGCAGTTCCCCCCAGGACCACAAGGAACTAGGACCCCGAACCCTGCAGTTACCCTCCTAATACAACAAACGCCTGCTCACAAGTAAGATTGTTCCAATTCTTCGCCAGCAATTCGATTTCCCACACCCTGTGAACTCACCATCATCTTGCCGTTCCTTCGTAGCGTGCTGATACTCCGAGAGCCCTTCCCCCGAAGTACACTTCGCTGCAGCAAACAGAAAGGGGCGGGGACGGACCACTGTCAGTCTCATACCTTATATGGAAATGGGACCATTTCATTCCGGAACTGAAGGGGGCGCTAGTGACACTATTTCCTGTACCGACCGTTTAATAATAATTATAATAATAATAACGTATTTTATTTGACAACGCCTTTCAAAACACCCAAGAACACTTTCAACATTAAAAATACAAATTTAACAGTAAAGAAATGGCTACAAAACGTGATATGTCACGTGGCATGTCTGTCACGTGGTATGTCCCTTTTTTATTTTGAAATCTTTATTTAAAATTATATTAGTAACAAACAATGTAAAATAAGCAACAATAAGGAATCATTATGGATATGTATTTATCTATCCTTACACCCTATATATCTCTAACAAAAGTCATAAAAAATCAAATCAAATCAATATTTTGGAGACAAATGTACATTACATTAAGAGCACATTTATCCATCCATTAATTTTTATGAATTATCCTCAAGTGGGGTCATGAAGGCTGCTGACCCTGGACAGATCCCCAGTCCATCGCTGATTAAGAAAACAGATATAAACAAATACATGCTGGTGCTGAAGTTCAAATAATATATTTTGATGTTGTGAACGGTACTCTTAAAATAAATAAGTTAAAATCTAAAATATAATAGCCTTTGGCTTATTTAATAAGAACTAGATGGAAAAGAGGTTTGGTCTGTAAAACATTTAGTCGACAATTTTGGTCCAACTTAGTACGTCCATTCACGGTGCACTTTTGTTGTTTATTTGCCAAATATTTTTTCTTATTATTCTCATTGTGAATATAATTTACAAACAAACCAAAGGACTTTTGAACTTTTAACAAGTGCCATTCGGCAACTAGAATATACTTGGTTGCAGGTGACCTGGCTCAATTATTATCATTATTGACCATAATGTCTCCTATAAGGACTCCAGCTCAACTAGTAAACTGACTGGTGTCCCACTATTCCATTTAGAAATACCATATTAATTTTATCAATTGCAATAAATTCATAAACTGCACTCCAAAAACATGAATATCCAATTGTAGCAAAACCCAAAGTGATTAATTAAAACCTTAAATGTAGCTTCAACCTGGAAAGACTCGCACAGAAAGTAGGTTTTAGAAAGTTCATTTGACAATAATCTTCAACTTTCTGACCCCGGCAGTAGACACTGTACTGGTAACCACCAGAGAGAATGATCTTTTTTCTACATGAAAACCTTTTTGAATAAAGTCTGTCTTCATCTCACCTGCTCAGCCAATCACCTGCTCAGGTGCCTCCCTCCCAGCCTAACGGCGCCGGTCTCAAGTCCTTCACCCTTCATAAAGTCCAGCTTGATGTGTGCAACTGCTCCTCACCTGAGCTTCCATCACCTCCACCCTGATTACACCTTCGCTTTGCTCGTTTAATCTTATGTTTGTATCTGAACAATATGTTTCTGCAACTTATTTTTTATTACATAAAACAAATTGATTCTAACTGTTAAAACATAAACAACTTGTCTGTATGTCAGGTTTGTAAAGAAAATTTGTATTGATTCCAGTCATTGTTCAAAAATGTATAGGAAAAATTGTATATTGCAAGTTATTAGCTTTGCTTGCATTTAAAATTTTCCAACAAGATTTTCCAATTGTTAAACAACGCTGTTACAATATATTTACAACTACTTTATTGGTTCTACTGTCTCTCCAACAAATTACAGCCACAATGTAACTTTGTGGAAACGACACCATTTCTATGAAAACTAAATGATGTAAATCAACTGAGCTACAACAAAAGGAACTTTCAAAAATGTAAATAATATTGAAAGAACACATTATGAAAAAGGAGGACTGCACAAGTCAAAAAGTAAATATTCTTTATCAGAAACGATTTCAAATGGCAGGTCACAAAAAAAACTAACAATATGTGACAGATTGTGGAAAGCAACTTATATTTTCTTTGAATTCAATGTTGGCACTCAGGGCAAAGTCCAGGTATGCCATCACAGTAGTAACGAGGGTACTCTCCTCGTCTTCCATTTCCAGTGAATCCCACACAGTCTTTATATTGCTGGTTGCAGGAAGAACATGTCACAACAGCAAAAGGAGTCCGGTTTTCTGCCTTGAATGTTTTTGAAAATTTGCCCCAGTTGATCTCACCTGTTAATGAAAAATCAATTTCATGTAGTAACAATCTAATTTCACATGTTTTAGGTGAAAAAAGTCAAAGGTCCTCACCGTCCAGCCAAGCAAAATGAGTCTTCTTCTGGAAAACAGGGTGAGACACAATGGCTTGAAAGGACTTGCATGTCAATGCCAAGGTGAGATAAGCTGTGTCTCCCTGTGCCAGTATCACCTCCTGGAGAATAGCTTCAAGCACATGCAAAGGCATCTGAAAATAAAAAAATAAAAAAACAAAGAAAATAAAAAACAGGTGAATTGCAAGACTGTCATACAGGAAGAATGGATGATACATATGATTATGAATGAATCTTACCTGTAAGATTGGCGGTATCCTTTCTACCTGCATGGTGAAGAGCATTAAACAATAATTAATACTTTATATCTCTCAGTATCTTATCCTTTCATCTCTAATGATATAAAAAAAAGTTGTCCAAATAATGAAATAAAAAAAAAAAAAAAATATCATTTAGGGTTTTAGTCTCATTTGCACATAAAGATACACAAATCAAAATTACTAGTTATGTGTAAATTTAAAAAATGAACCTCAATTTGTGCCTCGGCTCCTTTGGCATAGGTGTGGTCATCAGCACACAGAGTCTGTAAAAATACAGATATGATCTAAGTGAAAGATGAATGCAAGTCCAAATAACATCAAAGCTGCTTCAACCCTTTTAATTCTTCTATCCTGATTTTCTTTCAGACTTAAAAAAAATAAGCATAGAACAAAAGTACACTGTGAATGGACATAATACAAATTCTATGACTTAAAACAACAAAGTGATGAATTTTAGCTACAGCTTACCTCACATTTTGCCCTCTCATCAACTTTTTTCCGCTTTCTCTCCTTTTGTAGTTCTTCTCTGGACCTTTTAAAAAGGACAAATTGGAGGTTTTCTTAAAAAACTGACAGATGTGTAACATGACGTGGTACAGAGCACCATTATTGTTCTGACCTCGCAGGAAAGTTTCTCAAGAGAGAGAGACACCACCATCTCCGTATTGTCATCATATCATTCTGTGGACATCACAGGTTCACATTTAATGAAATCTCCAACAGAAAGCATCGACTCTCATCTGTTTCCTTACCTCGCCAAAATCAAATGATGCTCCCATCACAAAGTACAGTGCATACTGTTGAGAAAAATGGGATTATTACGTCTATACAAATCATACAAAGATATGGTGGGTGGAGGCGGATGTTACCATGACTACAAACATCCCGCAGTTGTTGGACAGTCCTTGTTTAGGCAATCCCTATGGTGTTTAAGAGAAAATTCAAGAAGGGGGAAGAAAATTAATGTGTCATTATTATAACAATTAAATTGAGGTAAAGGACAACAGCCTTACCCACAGTACTGATTATAAACATTTAAAGCAGGAATGGTTGGAAATAAGCAGCCTTGAAGCTCTATAGAACCACAAGTGACCCATCAGAACATCTCACCTTAACATCATTGCCAACAAATTCTGTCCATGGTTCAGATGACATCTGATGACAGACTTCTCTGGTGATATGAATTGTTTTAAAATTATAAAGGGCATATTTCACAACATAAAAATTATAAACATGTATGAGAATGAAAGACAGATGTGAGACAGAACGGTCTCTTGATGGTCCAGCTTTAATTCATGTCTTGTTTAAAAAGAAACAAAACTGCTTAGAAAATGTCTGTCTTGGATTTCAGCCATTAAAACGTTATTCACAAATTCAATTTGGATATTTACTCTTAAATAAATATGAAGATTAATGCTGAACCTTTGCCTCCGTGGAACAATGGAACAACATACTGAACACATGCCACTTTCAAACTTATTCCTATAAAACCTTAATGTTTTGATGTGGTTTTCATCTGTGAAGCCACTGATAGAATCAAGGAAGAAAATCTCCCTATGCTTAGGCTTCAGAATCTGAAAAAATATGTCACACTGATGGTGAACACTACCGTAGACTAATAAATGAATTAGACAAGTGTCAAGAAATGCAGTAAATATGAAGGTCAATTTCAAATAAGTATTGTACTAACGCATAGTGTCCAATGTCCAGGACGCCACACAGGAATCAGAACCCAGTCCAGATCTTGTGCCTGCGGCTTCCAATTAAATCACAAAATTAATATATAGTGGTGAATCTGACATCCAAAGCTGAAAATAAATGTACCAAAAATATGTACTGGTAGGTGTAGAGCTGGGTCAAGGGAAAGAGGTGGAAACCAGGTGTGGACTACATGACTGTTCCCTGCAAAAACCTTGATGCCCTGGAGAAATAATACAAACAAAAGGAACAATGAAGAGGTTCAGAGGAAAGGGATACTTTTTTTGTCATCTATGTTTAATTCACATCCTAAGACATGCCTGATATTCTTTGTCATTTCCATATTTATGATATTTACTCATTCAGTATTTATATGACTCCAAACTTTAAAATATCATGAAACAAATGTAGATTCCATAAATTTACAGACCTTGTCGCTGCACATTCTTTCAACAGCTTTCAGACAGGAGTTCAGAATCTTTGAAGAATTGTAGAAATCATATTTTTACAACATAAAAAAACATTAACACTCATATGGCTTGAAATATATTTAAACTCACCTCCCCATTGATGTCTTGCGATAACCCAAGAGTGAACATATCTCTTCTAGTGAGGACCTGCCCATCAACACAAGCAACATTTTCACCTGGATCTCTGGTTTGGTCTAATACTTGAGTAAGCTTAGGAAAGAAAAATTGAAGATAAATACATTTGTGTTAACTTCATTTTTCACAATATTATACATTCCTCAAGTATGTGTACTGATATGTACAACTTATGTCTTTATACTGCTTGTTTGTGGAAATTTCACTTTTTACAACATGACTGATTTCTCCAATAGAAAACTATTGGGATTACTATTACTGACAATTAATACAAAAAACCCAGAAAGAAATATCAAAAAGACAAACACAAAGCAAAATTAATATACATATACATTGAGAAACATTTACCAAAGTCATTTCTGTAGTATTAGGCTGTTGACTCCAGGTGGATTTATTTGCTTCAGTTGTTTTTAAGCTTGCCAAAGAGTCAGCAGGAGGACATTGGTGAGTTTGAACAACGCTGGCTTCCAAGCTGCAAGCTTGTTGCTGGTTTTTCTCACAGCCTTTATCAACAGAAACAATCCTACATTAATATATATATATATATATATGTGTGTGTGTGTGTTATGCTTTAATTTCAGAGACTACCACAACAATAACACTGAAGTTGAGTATTACCCATCATTATGCATCCATTTTGGTCTAGGACCAATGTTGCATGTGGCCCAGCAACTTTTAGAATTTCTTGTTTGGTTTTTGTGTTCTTCCGAAGGTTGAAATGGTGGAGGATGTTTCTTTGCAGAAAGATGTGTGTGGATGGGGTGAGCATATTGAGGAAGTAGTTGTTCTTCCTCATGCCTGCAAATAGTTGCTCTGCACACTGACTGTTTAATCTTCCTACAAGTTCCGGAACAATCTCAATCCGCCGCAAGACATCCTTGTCGTCCTTGCTATTGCCTTGGTGGAAAACATCACTGAGACAATAGTGCTCTACTGAGCCAGTAACAGGATGTCCTCCCTTGTCTTCAGGTTCTTTCCTGTGCTTCAACCATGGCAAGTTTACAGCAAGGTTTTTCTCAGTAGCTTGTCTTATGTTTTCAGGTGTGGGGTCAACCAATCTACCTTCGTTGATGGTAAATGGTGTATCCTCTGCGCACCTATTCCTTAGATGACTTACAAATCCCCTGGGGTAGTCATACACTGTAATATTTGGAAAAAACTTCCAGGATAAAAGAAGGTCTGCAAAGTCTCTGGGGCTCTCCGCTCTCAGGTTAAACTTTACAGAATAAATAACGCCACAGGGACAAGTGATTACAGCCCATCCACCTGAAACAACAAATCACATCCTTACATGTAAAGCATATTAACTTATGTGGCTCATTGTTGTTGTGTACTTAATTAAACTTCACAAAAGCATTGGCATTACTATGACAATGTGTTCTATTTTCAAAATAGCAGATAAACAAGGGATGGCTGTTTTTGGTCATTTAAATTTTTCTTAGCTCATACAGTTACAGTACTTTGGTATGGGTCAAATGACAACAAATTTAAAGTTTTCTGTTATAAGTTGCTGTCACACACTTACCAGAGGCGCCCCACACTTTATCAAAAACCTTGTTATATGTGACTCTAGAAGCCATTTTGTCCCGCAGACGGAGCACAAGATCCATCTTAGAACCTCTGCTGTCAATTCCACATTGACTGCAGAGTTTCCTGATCTCAGGCAGCTTTAAAACAACACAAAATGTGAGTTATTTGTAATATTATTTAACCCTCCTGAAAGACCAACACAATCAGGAAATTCAATAAATAAATAAATATGAGAATACCTTGAGATTGAGAACCTCATCTGCAAGCCGCTCTTCTGTGAGAATCTGCTCTGCATCACTGTTAGTATCAGGCAAGTGGACTTTTCACTCTCTGTGTTTATCAAAATGTCAGATCGTCTGTCTGTGGTCCAATCCAGGGGGACCAGTTGTGATAAGTAGGTTTTACAACAAAAGGATTCCTGCAGCCAGCTGAGAAATGCAATGGAGACAAGTAAATACAATTTTTGAGGCACACTAATGCATTGAATAACTTGGTGCACAAAATGTTTTCAATTTCTCTGTTGAATAGACACCAGACTTACGTGGATAAAGTCCACGGCTAATCACTTCCATAGTAACTGCTTCCCAAAAAGAGCGTGCATTCACTTCACCATTATAGTGTTGAGGTGGGTTTGGTATTTCACTAACTTTAAAAATAAAACAAAAAACACAGGATTCCATTTTGTTTATTATGTTCATTTCAGATGAGTCTAGCATTTAGAATAACAGTATTTTCATACTTGCAGGTTTCAAATCTAAAAACCTACCTGGCATGCTGAAAACACCTTTCTTATGGAGATCCATGACAACAACTGCAGGATGATACCCACATGAAATGCATGCGTATTGGTAGTCATGGTCACTTAGACCTTCAAATGACAGATATGCCTGCAGGATCCGATCCTTGTTAGGAAAGGTCTCTCCTTCTGTGTATTCTATCATTTCGATTATGCGACTTACAGCAGTGTGAGTCTACGGAAAGAATTAGGACACATTTACAAAATCACAGTAATGAAGATGAAAAGTTCACAAATGTGTCTTTTACCATTTGTTGTAATGTGTAAAAATAATATTCATATTCTAAACAAGTATTAAAAACTACAACTAACCTGCAATGCATTCCTCAGTACCAGACACAAATGTACGGACAGCAGCAGGTGATCATTGAAGTTGTGGATGCCGTCTTCCCAGTCTTGATATCGGTAAACCATGGAACAGTTGGGGCAAGTCTTCCTGTATGTTGATATACCTACGAGAATATTAAAAAGATTATTAAGATCTTACGTCGACATGACGGAATAAAAATAGGATAAAAAAAAAAAGTCTTATGGAAATAAAAATAAATCAGTACACTTGTAATCAGAGCAGATTAGAGTAAATTACAAACCTTTGACTACTCCTGTCATAGTCAATATGTTGGCAGTGGAAGATACCAGCTGAGGGTCACCAAGCCTGGCGTGCTGTCCACATTCTGTGCATTCAGTCTCTGATGGGATCAGATGTTTGGGGAACCCATTGAGAGCCTTGGCATCTCTACTGCTGGTGACAAGACTGTCAGGAAGATCAGCAGGTATTTTCTTCTGGTTAATCAAATACTTGATTATCCTCTCTGCTGCTTCATCAGTGATGGAACGACTTTCCTCCTGACATTCTGATGCTGTTGTCCCACACATAACATCCTCCTCTGAAATCACTGCCTCTTTGAACATGTCTGGCATTTTTTCAAAGAGATGCCACTTTGCTGTAGCCTTGTGCGTACAGGACCTTTTGCCCTCTGTACATGCACAATGCCAGGTATTTTTTCCTTTGTCATAAGTGACAATCACCCTTCCAAGTCTGCTGAAAAACGACGTTTTAGGTTCAAAGACAGACACGTGAAATATTGTGTCTGTCCCACTGCCAAAAAGAAGAACTGAAAACGGCGTATTATTTGATAGCGCCTCCTGCTGATTTTTTAAAAGTTCTGCTTTTCTTTGAAGACTGAACCATAAGTTCTCAACCAGGATGTTGAGGGTAGTTTCAGACAAAGGTTCTTCTGACTCTGTGGCGCGTGGACAAAAGCGTAAAGATTGAATGTGTTCACACTCAAAAGGCAAAATCCCACTTCGCTTGGCAAACTGTGCATTCACATTACACCTGTCAAGCTCACATTCTGACCTGTGAAATTGTGACCAGGTGTTTTTTATTACATGTATGGGTCTTGATGGACCATAAAAGGATTTCTTAACAGCAAAAACACCTTTTTTGGCATCCACACACTGACTTCTTAAATGATGATTTTGTGAAATGAGGTCCACATTTTCCTGGTGTTTTCTTTTCAAATGAATACGGAGATTCTTTTTTCTCAGGCGCAGATTGCACATTTCACATGTAACCATGTCTTCTGAGCGGACAGGTGCCTGTACTGCCTGGATGTTAGAGGCTGTTGGTTGGACAGGTGCCTGTACTGCCTGGATGTTAGAGGCTGTTGGTTGGACAGGTGCCTGTACTGCCTGGATGTTAGAGGCTGTTGGTTGGACAGGTGCCTGTACTGCCTGGATGTTAGAGGCTGTTGGTTGGACAGGTGCCTGTACTGCCTGGATGTTAGAGGCTGTTGGTTGGACAGGTGCCTGTACTGCCTGGATGTTAGAGGCTGTTGGTTGGACAGGTGCCTGTACTGCCTGGATGTTAGAGGCTGTTGGTTGGACAGGTGCCTGTACTGCCTGGATGTTAGAGGCTGTTGGTTGGACAGGTGCCTGTACTGCCTGGATGTTAGAGGCTGTTGGTTGGACAGGTGCCTGGGCTGATGCACAGCTGGACACCTTATGGAAAGTCATCGTGTGGTTAACCAAATGATTAACAAACCTGTCCCTTCTGTCAATAGTTGAAAAACAGTATGGGCAATGGAAGTGAGATGCGTCTCTACAAGGTAGGCCACATCTGAATATATGGAATTCTGCAGTAACAAAAAGAAATGAACAAAATTAAAAAACAACATCTACATACATTGCAGAAATGTTTAAACAATATGTGGTTCATTCCCACTTTAAATAGAGCAAGGACACAACGTAATAGCTACTAAAATAAAAGAAAAAGGTTACTACACGTCTGGAAATATACAAATGATTGGTAGAAAACCCTATTACACTTTCCAGAAATTTAACATTGGTGTACAAAACATATTTAAAGAAAGATTAACCTTTAAAAATAAAAGAAAAACACTAGAAAACTGGTAAGTATGTAAAACAATATTTTATATTTTTTTCAAGTGTAGTTTTACATACCGTTATGTTGAACCATAGCAGTTTGTGCTATGTGGTTCTGTACCTTGTACGACTCATCGGCACAGTATGAACAAAGGGGACAGTAATATTTCTTGTTTATGCAATATGGGAGAATCTTCTCTCCGTTCCGAATGTTACAAATGGACAGGTGGATCTGTATAATGAAAATAAAAAACAAAGTTTGAGCACAAAATACATTTCTCAATTAAAAATGTTATCTATTTTTCTATTTTTTATCTAATGGTGCCCTGCAGGATAATAATTAGCTGTGCTACATGCTAAAATTAGCCTTCGCCTGTATGAATTACGAATTTCACTAGTTTACAGCTGTTAATTATATTTTCAACCTAATCTAGAAAAGCGTATTAATTTACTATGTGAAAAAAATTTTAAGAAGGTAAAATTACCTTTTGTTGATTTTGTGGGTTTTGCATTATGGATCGTGTGCCGAACACCAGTGCAAAAACTTTTCAAACTTCTTTCTTTCTTCTTCCTTTCCTCTTAACCCCGCGTCTTTAAGGCATTTATACTAGTGATTATGAAAATAGCGCCCCCTTCACTTCCGGAATGCAATAGTCCCATTTCCAAATAAGGTATGGGACTGACGGAAAGGTCCGTCCCCGCCCCTTTCTGTTTGCTGCAGCGAAGTCCTTCTCCTTCCCCCCTGGACAAGACCCGCCATTTCCGCTCCATTCTCTAGAGCTGTTCAAATAAACTCATTCATATATTTTATTGCTCTCCTGAGTCGTGTTCTGCATGTGGACTAGAAATATAGACCCCAATATGACATAAACTTTCTTTGAGGTCGAGGCACAAATGGAGATGATCTCCATCTAATCATTATTCTTTCCTTTTGCTTCTCCAGTTGTCGCAAATCTTTGAAATGTTAAAGATTAAGTTTTTATTGTTTATTGCCTCCAGTTAACAATAAAAATGTTCCAGCTAAATGTTCCTCTGCAGCTCCTGAACTGCTGTGTTGTTTTCAGAACCAGAGGCCGACCTCAGAGTGGTGCTGGTGGGTCAGAAAAGAGTCGGGAAGAGCTCAGCAGGAAACACCATCCTGGGAAGGAAGGAGTTTATCTATGAATTCGCTCTCAAGGCTGTTAATCAGAGGAGGAAGAGAGCAGAAGGAGAAATTCTCCCTCTGATCTAAACCACCTGGCTTTTAAAGAATAACTAGAAAATTCCTGAAGAAATTTAATCGGGGCCTTCCAAAGTATGCCCGTCGGTTTGGACCCAGCGTTCTGATGCTAAAACTTAGCATCAATGCTAAGCTTAGCTAATAATTTATAAAGTAGCATGTGGAGGATCACAAGAAGGTTGACTAATATAGACTTGCACCATTCAGTATGATAAACTTAATGCATAAGCTAAAATTAGCTAAAATGCTAATGTTAGCATGAATGCTATGAGTAGCATGTGGGGCATCACTAGCATGTTGTTTTACATTCACTTCCTCCATTCAGTATACTAAACATAGCTGAATCTGATGATTTTTGGTTAAAACATGTTTGATCTTCATTCAGTGACGTTAATCACAATAAGTAGTTTATTCAGAAATTTTTCTCAAGTAGCAATAATTCATAATAAAAACACTCAAATAAAAAGTACAGCATAGTAAAAATACTCTTCAAAGTTATTTTTTTCCAGATAGTTACCCAAGTAAATGCAGTGACGTGCGGTGAGGTTCATAGCTGGTGAGGCACTGACGTCATCAGAATCAGATTTGCACATAGATGCATAGATTGACAGCAGTTTACAGGTTATGTTTCACTTCTGCATCCTTACACATACAAACTGTAGCTCACAAAACACACATATCTCCTGCTTCGATTGAAAGTCCACTTGAGAAAACTTTTTTAGTGTTGTAATGTAGTCATCCATGTCGAAAGTCGGGATAAGCGAGAGGAAAAAAATCACTATCTCTATTATAATCTATCGCTGCACTTGACTTGCTTCCCGAATCGTTTAGCCTAGCTCGCTGTCACTTACTCGGCAGTTGAGGAGTGAACAAGACGAACGTCTGGGATCTTGAGCGCCCCCTGCCATGAGGCAAGAGAACTGCCTGCCTCACCTCGAACCTGTTCTCTGTCGTTTATAATCGCTCATTACACGAAACACGTTACACAAACACAGTTGGGGACAAAAAGCACTGTACATTATATACATAAGCTAAATTATTGGAAATAAGTTCACATATTAAATTTGTTTAAACCATTTTATTGACGCCGTACAGCAACATGCTCTCTCCGCTTAGCAGCCAGCGCAGAGGCAGGGGTTGCGCAATCCAAGGTGAGGCAGAGCTCGCTGCTGCCTCACCGGCATCGCTTCCAAGCATTTGAATGGGAAAATAAGAAAATTCAGCGATTTTGAACAAATAAAAATCGAAATTGGTGAAGCTACATGAAAAAAAAATATTTTTTAGTACAAACCACCGGATGAATATAACAATTTAAATTACTTTATGATTATATATTTTCTTTCTTTCCATGATGGCTGGTGAGGCACTGCCTCACCTGCCTCCCCTGACCGCACGTCACTGAGTAAATGTAACTGAGTAACTGTAACTGGTTACTGTCCAACTCTGGGATTAATTCATATGAAGCTGTAACCTCTCAGATGTTTAGTAGCTGCAAGTTTTAGATCATAAATTCATGTTAAAGATTCTCTGCGGTGCAATGATACCAAACACAGGATGTAGCTTTTCAACAAGTTACTGGTGACTCATTATCTTATCTTTGTTGCCTCCAGCAGTTAAATTTTCTTATGTAAAACTGCAGGAAGGGTTCAAAAAAGACAGATAAATCTTTTTTTGAATTGTTAAGTCATAATAAATATCAAAAAGAAGATAAAAATGAAGATGGTTCTGTTAAGGGAAGAGCTGTTGCATATTTATGTAGAAATCTGAAACAGAGCTGCTCCTCCTCCATATTAACATAAAATATTTGGTCCACGTCTCAAATAAAGACGTCCTCAGAACTAAACCAGGACCAACTGGAGGGAATGGGTTTGTTTTTATAAGGCGTCGTTCCAACCTGTCACCCCTGAACAGTTAAAACCAGTACAAAGTATGAAGTAAAGTTTTGTGTTTTACATCAGATAAAATCTTTTTTTTTTCTTTCCCCAATGTCAAAATAATGACAGACTTAAAAAATAAAAGTTTTTGCTTTCTTTAATGTCAGAGGTTCACATTTAAAATTACCACTTTGAACAATGTTGGAAACCAGATGGTGGCTACAAAGGGTTCAAAAACCTGAAATAGTTTATTTAAGATGAAGAGACACTTGTGGATGTATTTAAAGGTGACGCCTCAAATAAGGTACTTAAAAAATATATGGTGTGATGTAAGCAAGAGAATTTTATATCTTTTCAAGTCTGAATCATCCTTGGGTGTAATTTTCAAGTGCATATTAATCTCTTTAAAGAGAAATACACAGTTATACATGATTACATCATAACATTCATTTTATGTCTGTTTCACAGACAAAAGCAAAATATTTTGTTAAGAGGGCAGCTGAAGGAAGCAGAATGTTAACCCCATTTGAATAAGTCATGTTCAGCACTAACAAGGTCATGAATGACACTTTGTATGTGAAGCCAGGTAAGCAAATCAGCTGCTAAATCAGATGCAAAACATCCAAGAAACTGAAAATGAAAGATTCAGGTCCAAAACAGACACACTGGTAAGCCTGTTTTGGTCTGTACTGTATATACTAATATGTATTAGTATATACTAAAAACTAACCAGACAGGAAACTGCAACATAGAATCAACAATCAAAACATTACATGAAGTCAAGTTCTATCATTAAATTTGTAATTGATTACGTTTCAAATACAACTAAACAGGAGGGTTTTTAGTCGAGCTATAAAGGAAGTCAGTGTTTCAGCTGTTTTGCAGTTTTTTGGAAGTTTGTTCCATATTTATGGTGCATAGAAGCTGATTGCTTCTACTCCTCGTTTGGTTCTGGTTCTGGGGATGCAGAACAGAACCAGAAGACCTGAGGGTTCTGGAAGGTTGATACAACAACAGAGGTTTCTGGCCTGATCGCTGGTTTTTAGTTGTAATAACTGAAGCTGCGTGTTAACTCTAGATCTATAACTCTAGATTGTTCCTCTTTGGGTCCAAAAATAATAACTTCTGTTTCATTTCTATTGAGCTGGAGAAAGTTTTGGCACATCCCCTTGTGTATTTAATCCCACCTGTGTCCCCTGGTTCTTGTCGTGTCGTGTTTAATGTCCTGTTTTCCCAGTGCTACCAATGTCTACATTTTCTTTGCCTCATCATTCAGTTGTGCTGCCTGGATTTCTGTTCACCTTTGTGTTTTTTATTAAAACAATCATTTTTCATTACAATGTGGATCCAGGCATGTCCATCCTCACCACAAAGTCTACAACTCATGACAACTCAATGAATATGGATGTTGCAAACTCCAATGTTTGAGTTTGCAACATCCACAATCATGTCAGGTTTTGTATGGGTTTTTTTTTATAAAAATAATTTCTGCGGGCACTTGCTGTCTGTTCCTTGGCTCTGCTACGTTCTTATGCTTTGTGACAGAAAGTCTAGATTTTTTCCATGGCATGGCCTAATGCCTTTTCATAATAAGCAACAAATACAAGAGGGCTTCTGAGGGGGATTTGATTTTATTACCATCTACAAACAAGACTAAGTCAAGCTCTTAGTGTTTTTCTATGGGAAAAGAACAAAAACTTACAGGTAACTCTAGTTTGTTTGTCTAGAAAGTCCAGTTCGTTTGGGGAGGTATGAATGTGCAATAAACTCTAATGTGGACTAAAGAAGCGAACTCCAATCTGCCTAAAAGCTTTGGTCTCGTTTTGGTTGAAGTGAACTCTGACATGGTTTGAATGCAGTGTGAATGCAACCAGACTGGAAATTGCTCCAAAAGCAGGAAGCTAACTACCATGCTGGGTTTTCTGGTCTCTGCTCTGTGGGTTAGCAGAGATACTGAGCTAAAGAATGAGTTATTCACCTGAGAGAGAGCAAACATTACACAAGTTAAAAAGTTTAAAAAATATATTTTGTGAAGAACAAGATGAGATAACAAGAAACATGAGGTTGTGGATTTTTGACCATCAAGTTCCTACTGACTGCACCACACTTCTTTATCAACCCAGCCAGCTGATTATGTCAGGATTCAGGTTGGAGTGAGGGTTCTTTTCAGAGACGAGCTACGCGGAGGAGTTTGACAGCTTGACACACCTGCTGGGGATTCCGGTAATCGGCGGCTGCCTTCTTAAAAAGAGGTGGAACCACCAGCCATCGCTCGATGGTTACCACTTGTTGGTCAGACTCAGCCTTATGTTCTCAAAGTCAAGTCAAGTATTGTCAAGTAATTCATGTCCTTATCTCTCTGTTACCTCACAGACTGTGATCACGTTCCTGGAGCCGAGCCTGGATCTTCGCTGGTTGAGCGCGTCTCGCTGATTGATTCCACCAAGCCGTTCCGAACCACTGCTGTTTCGGACACCGGACCTACCTGGACCCTCGTTCCCCTTCTGAAGTCCTTCCTTTCCTGAACAATCGTAACTGATTAAAGACAACCCGTTTGCAGAAAATTCTGTTCTTTTGTGCGCACCTGCATGTGGGCAAGGAAACTAAAATCCAGCATGACAGAACCATCGAGCCATGTTGACCCAGCAGGTCCGCACACAAGACCCGGACTAACCCCTGCAGACCATCTAGCCCGTCATGAGGCCATGCTTCACGCCCTTTTGGATCAGCAGAGTTCCCAGGGTCAGGTGATGGATCAACTAAAAACCACGGTTTCGGAATTAGTTTCATGACTGTCTCCCGACATGCAGCCTCCAAACCTAGCCGGAGCAGCAAACCCCGCTCCATCGCCACGGGCGGAGCCCGCTGCTCCACCGGAACCGGCAGGGTTGCCCCGGGGCCGGGAAATTTCCCCCCCGACTCCCGAACATTATTCAGGTGAAATCGGAAAGTGCGGTGGATTCCTCCAGCAATGTTCCATTGTTTTTGCCCGGGCTTCAGGCTCGTTCCCTGATGACTCTGCTAAAATAGCTTATATGGTTGGACTATTGAAGGGAAAAGCCCTCAAATGGGCAGAAACTAAGTTTACTCTCACAGCTCTCGCTCAAACGCCTCTTGACTCCTTCATCGAGGAGTTTAAGCAAACATTTGGTTACGCCGAATCCAGCGCTGAGATTTCCCACCGGCTTTGGAACCTGAAGCAGGCTTCCCGTTCGGTAGCTGAATTCACCATAGACTTTCGTACTCTAGCTGCCGTGTCTGGGTGGAATGACAAAGCTCTTAAAGGAGCTTTTGTCCAGGCTCTCGATGACACACTTAAAGATGAGCTGGTTTGCCGGGACGAACCCGCCAAGTTGGAGGGTTTGATCTCCCTGGCCATCAGGATCAACAACCGGCTTCGGGGGAGGGTCCGGGAAAGAAAGGAAATTAAACCTGTGTTTCTCTCACACAGCCCTGTACTGAACACCTCTGAGGACACCTCCCCGAACGCACTCCCGCCTGATGAACCTATGCAGATCGGTCGAGCAAGGATCTCCGCCACTGAGAGGCAGCGGCGGTTGGAAGCCCGGGCATGCTTTTATTGTGGCCTCACGGGCCATTTTGTCACCGCATGCCCCGCTCGGCTAAAAGGGAGAGCCCACCAGTGATCACGGGACTCCTGGTGGGTGGTTGCTCCGGTTTGAAATCCCGACTTTCTCTTCCCGTCTCCCTCTTGTTAAGAAAAATGATTATTTCTAATGCTTTAAACAGTTAATTTTATGTCATGTGTAAAAGGTATCTTGAACATTCTATGTTGTATAAATTTCTTAGTTTTAAACAGATATTCTGTGAAGAATTTACAGGAAATTATTCACCAGAGTAAATGTCAAAGGTCAGGAACTAGATGCAGATCAAAGGAGATCTTTTAGGATTGTTATCAGGGCTCAGGAAGCCACGAAATTAGCATCTAGTGCAGGGCAGAAGCCGATTGGGTTCACAGAACATCAAAAGGTTTTATAACCACATCTGGCAGGGTTTGAAACTAAAATGCAACATAGAATGTTGAGATCACTAACATTTTTCTAAGTATTAATAGCAAGTTTATAATTAAAGGGCATTATCTAAGTTTAGAATGGTGAATGCTGAATGTATTTGAAAATTGTACTGTCTATGATAATATCTGAACCAAATGGAAATTGTTTCAATGAAAATGTGTTGTTTAGTATTAGAAAACTGTTCAGGATTTTATGTGATAAAGCAAGGACTTAAATCTTTGGAAAATGCTGAATGCAGTAGACCAGAATTAGGTTTGTGAAGATAATCTTTCCTTAAACTAAATTACTTGATTTGGCCGGGAAGCACTCCGAATTTCACAGGTATCTGTGAAGTCTTGTTGTATGCTTTTATTTGCCCAAATGGCCTTAGAGCCCACAAGACCAGGATGCAGTGGCTTGCTCCATTGTTCTTCCAGAGAGCAAATGGCCTTTGATCTCTGGCGTGAAATTAGGGGAAGTTCTAAGTTTTATTGGCGTCCAAGGTAGCGTCTGATTGGTCATACAGAGCTCCTGGTTGGTCGAACCAGGGGTACGCCTTAATGAATACATTAAAAAGTTAGGAAACACCTCCACTATAAAGAGATTGAACACGATAATAATAATTTAGATTGCTGTGGCATCAGCCTTCTCCAAAGACATGTCTTTGCTTTTTTCTTTCTCTGTCTCTGTCTCTGTTTTAATTTGTTTGTCTCAGGTAATGAATGTATGTCTCTGTAACTCTGCAGTTTTCTTGTTAACTCATACGCTTCTTGTTGTGAGATTAAACGCTGTAACTCTGTGACGTCATCACGCATGTTGCTCCTGATTGGCACACGCTGCTTGCTGGAAGAACCCGGGAATAGGAAGGAAATAGAGAGAGCCAAGCTTTTTCCAAATTAAGCTAACTTACTATTTCTTTCTTTAACACTCTCCACCAACCAAAGATCAGTAAACGTCATGGCTTTGATTGACTCCGGGTGCGAGCAGAACCTGATCGATGTGGATTTAGTGACACAACTGAAAATTCCCACGATCCCTCTTCCTGCGCCTATCCTGGTTACGGCTCTGGATGGTGGCACTCTGCCGACCATTCATCGACAGACTGAACCTATGGAACTCATAGTCTCGGAAAATCACGCGAGGTTTTGACCTTTTTTGTGTTTCCCTCCCCACAGTCTCCTATGGTCCTGGGTTTCCCCTGGCTGAGACAGCATAATCCCCACCTTAATTGGGTTGAGGGGAGAGTGGACGCGTGGAGTAGGTCCTGCCACGCAACTTGCCTACAGTCGGCCCGACCGAATCCTCGGTGTGATGTCACTCAGGAGGACCAGGAGGATCAGCAGAACTTGTCTCTAATTCCTCCGGACTACCATGACCTACACTCTGTGTTTAAGAAAAATAAAGCACTTTCACTCCCGCCCTACCACCCCTACGACTGTGCTATTGATCTCCTTCCCGGGGCGCCGCTGCCCTCAAGTCGACTGTATAATATATCGAGGCCAGAGAGAGAGAGTATGCTGACGTATATTAACGAGTCACTGGCGGCGGGCATTATTCGCCCCTCCACGTCCCCGTTAGGGGCCGGTTTTTTCTTTGTTTCAAAAAAGGACGGCTCTCTCAGGCCATGTATTGATTTTAAGGGTTTGAGCCAGATCACAATCAAGAATAAGTATCCCCTCCCCCTCCTTTCGTCTGCTTTCGAACCGGTACACGGCGCCACTGTTTTCACTAAGTTGGACCTACGGAACGCTTACCATCTGGTGCTCATCCGGGAGGGCGACGAGTGGAAAACCGCCTTTAAAACACCGGTGGGCCACTTCGAGTACCTGGTCATGCCCTTCGGGTTGACAAATGCCCCGGCCGTTTTCCAATCCCTGATTAATGACGTGCTGCGCGATTATTTGGATGAGTTTGTGTTCGTTTACCTGGATGACATTCTGATTTTTTCTGAGAACATGACAGAGCACAAACGACACGTTAGGTTGGTCCTCCAGCACCTGCTGGAAAACAGTTTGTATGTCAAGGCGGAGAAGTGCGAGTTTCACGTACCGTCAATGTCGTTCCTGGGGTTCATTTTAGAGAGTGGGCGGGTGAAGCCGGATCCGGGACGGATTCGTGCGGTGCTGGATTGGCCGACTCCTGCCTCTCGTAAGCAGTTGCAGAGGTTTTTAGGATTCGCCAACTTTTACCGGAGGTTTATCCGCAACTTTAGTCAGACCGCTGGACCCATGACCCGTCTAACCTCCACCAAGTCCCAGTTTTCCTGGACCCCGGAAGCAGATGCAGCCTTCTCGGTCTTGAAACAAAAGTTCGCGGATGCCCCTGTACTGATTCAACCGGACCCCACTCAGCAGTTCACGGTGGAGGTGGATGCCTCCGATTCTGGGGTGGGAGCAGTTTTATCCCAAGTTTCACCCTCCGATCACAAGCTGCACCCCTGTGCCTTTTTTTCTCGCCGCCTGTTGCCCGCAGAGAGGAATTATGATGTGGGTGACCGGGAGCTGCTGGCGGTGAAGCTGGCATTTGCGGAGTGGCGCCACTGGCTGGAGGGAGCCGCCCTTCCGGTCATAGTATGGACAGACCACAAAAACCTGTTGTATCTGCAGGCAGCCAAGCGGCTGAACCCACGGCAATCCAGGTGGTCCCTTTTTTTCTCCCGGTTTAACTTCCTCATCTCTTACAGACCTGGATCGAAGAACGTGAAACCGGACGCCCTCTCCCGACAGTTCTCCTCGGACGACGAACCCTCTGTCATTGACACCATAGTACCAAGTTCCTGCGTCCTGGGGGCAGTGTCCTGGGACATCTCTGATCAGGTAATCGCAGCTCAACAGTCCGATCCTGATCCGGGCACCGGCCCTCCGGACCGTGTCTATGTTCCCCTCTCTGTTCGTCCTCGTCTAATCTATTGGGCCCACGCCTCTCCTTTTTCTGGTCACCCTGGCACCAGTCGGACCGTGGCTCTTATCCGACGCTCCTTCTGGTGGCCGTCCCTTCACAAGGATGTTAAGAAGTATGTTTCAGCCTGTTCCACCTGTGCGAGAAACAAGTCCCTACATCAGCTGCCCCGTGGTCTCTTGCAACCCTTACCCATCCCGACACGTCCCTGGTCCCATGTTGCACTCGATTTTGTCACTGGCCTCCCGTCCTCAAAGGGTTTTACGGTCATTCTTACCATTGTCGATCGGTTCTCCAAGGCCTGTCACCTGATTCCCCTTAAGATACTGCCGTCGGCCTTGGAGACCGCCATGTTGGTTATTAAACATGTTTTCAGGCTTCATGGAATCCCCACAGAGATCCTGTCCGACAGGGGGCCCCAGTTCATGTCCAGAGTGTGGAAGGAGTTTTGCAGTGCGCTGGGGGCCAAAGTATCGATGTCCTCGGGGTATCATCCTCAAACCAACGGGCAGACCGAGTGCCTGAATCAGGAAGTGGAGTCTATGCTCCGCTGTCTGTGCTCCTCCAATCCCTCCGCCTGGTCCGTCCATCTGCCCTGGGTAGAGTATGCGCACAATTCTCATATTTCCTCTGCGTCTGGTCTCTCCCCTTTTCAGTGCTCACTGGGGTATCAACCCCCTCTCCTTCCCTCTGATGAACCGCGGAATGCCGTTGCGTCGGTTCACAGCCACGTCCGCCGGTGTCAACGCATCTGGAAGGACGCCGCCGCGGCCTTGCGTCGCACCGCTGCCCAAAACCGCCGCTTTGCTGATAGGAGGAGGAAGCCGGCTCCTCTCTATAGTCCAGGACAGAAAGTTTGGCTGTCCGCTAAGGATATTCCCCTGAAAGCCGCACCACGGAAGCTGTCCCCTAGATTTCTGGGCCCGTTTGAGATTCAGGAGGTGTTAAGCCCTTCTGCGGTCAGACTCAAGCTCCCGCCTTCTCTGAAGGTGCACCCCGTGTTTCATGTCTCCTTGTTGAAACCCGTGAGGATTAGCCCACTGTGTCCTCCGGTTGCTTCCCCCCGCCCCCCTGCCCGCCTCATCGATGGAGCTCCGGCCTATACGGTGAATAAGATTCTGGACGTCCGTCGGCGAGGTCGAGGATTTCAGTATCTGGTGGATTGGAAAGGGTTCGGCCCGGAGGAGCACTCATGGATTCCCGGGTCGTTTATTCTGGATCAGTCGGTTCTTCGGAAGTTTCACGCCTCCAGACCCAGGAGCGTCGCCGATCCGCCAGGTGGCGGTCGTTGAAGGGGGGGTACTGTCAGGATTCAGGTTGGAGTGAGGGTTCTTTTCAGAGACGAGCTACAAGGAGGAGTTTGACAGCTTGACACACCTGCTGGGGATTCCGGTAATCGGCAGCTGCCTTCTTAAGAAGAGGTGGAACCACCAGCCATCGCTCGATGGTTACCACTTGTTGGTCAGACTCAGCCTCATGTTCTCAAAGTCAAGTCAAGTATTGTCAAGTAATTCATGTCCTTATCTCTCTGTTACCTCACAGACTGTGATCACGTTCCTGGAGCTGAGCCTGGATCTTCGCTGGTTGAGCGCGTCTCGCTGATTGATTCCACCAAGCCGTTCCGAACCACTGCTGTTTCGGACACCGGACCTACCTGGACCCTCGTTCCCCTTCTGAAGTCCTTCCTTTCCTGAACAATCGTAACTGATTAAAGACAACCCGTTTGCAGAAAATTCTGTTCTTTTGTGCGCACCTGCATGTGGGCAAGGAAACTAAAATCCAGCATGACAGATTATGAGAATCCGATACCGATGTGTCAGCTTGCCAGCCTGAGTGTTCTCTCCACATAGAACCTCAGTAGTCAAAATATGAGCAGCAGCATTCAGGATCAGCTGCAGCTGGAGGATTTTTTCAGTCAGACCTGTGAAGACGTTGTTGCATTAATTAAATATTATATATATATATATATATATATATATATATATATATATATATATATATATATATATATATATATATATATATATAAATGCATGGATGAGTTTCTTTAGATCTTGCTGTGACACTAGTCTTTTAAGCCTGGAAAAGACCAACTTTGTAACTGTCTTTATGTGGCTCTGAAGGGTCATTTCAGAGTCCATGAAAAAACCCAGGATCCTGTAACTGTCAGCGTCGCCATTGTTGAAGAAAGAAATATTATTAAGTTGGCTTAATTTGGAAAAAGCTTGGCTCTCTTTTCTTCCTATTTCCCGGGTCCTTCCAGCGAGGAGTGTGTGCCAATCAGGAGCAACATGCGTGATGACGTCACAGAGTTACAGCGTTTAATCCAATAAGAAACCACAATGAAGTAACAACACAAACTGCAAAGCAGCCAAGATACAGACTCATTACCTGAGACAGACAAAGAATAAAGCAAAGACAGAGACAGAGAAAGAAAAAGCAAAGACATGTCTTTGGAGAAGGCTGATGCCAAAACGGCAGGAAATAACAGCGATCTCAATTATTATTATCGTGTTCAATCTCTTTATAGTGGAGGTGTTTCCTAACTTTTTAATGTATTCATTAAGGTGTACCCCTGGTTCGACCAACCAGGAGCTCTGTATGACCAATCAGACGCTACCTTGGACGCCAATAAAACTTAGAACTTCCCCTAATTTCACGCCAGAGATCAAAGGCCATTTGCTTCTCTGGAAGAACAATGGAGCAAGCCACTGCATCCTGGTCTCCTGGGCTCTAAGGCCATTTGGGCAAATAAAAGCATACAACAAGACTTCACAGATACCTGTGAAATTCGGAGTGCCTCCCGGCCAAATCAAGTAATTTAGTTTAAGGAAAGATTATCTTCACAAACCTAATTCTGGTCTACTGCATTCAGCATTTTCCAAAGATTTAAGTCCTTGCTTTATCACATAAAATTCTGAACAGTTTTCTAATACTAAACAACACATTTTCATTGAAACAATTTCCATTTGGTTCAGATATTATCATAGACAGTACAATTTTCAAATACATTCAGCATTCACCATTCTAAACTTAGATAATGCCCTTTAATTATAAACTTGCTATTAATACTTAGAAAAATGTTAGTGATCTCAACATTCTATGTTGCATTTTAGTTTAAACCCTGCCAGATGTGGTTATAAAACCTTTTGATGTTCTGTGAACCCAATCGGCTTCTGCCCTGCACTAGATGCTAATTTCGTGGCTTCCTGAGCCCTGATAACAATCCTAAAAGATCTCCTTTGATCTGCATCTAGTTCCTGACCTTTGACATTTACTCTGGTGGATAATTTCCTGTAAATTCTTCACAGAATATCTGTTTAAAACTAAGAAATTTATACAACATAGAATGTTCAAGATACCTTTTACACATGACATAAAATTAACTGTTTAAAGCATTAGAAATAATCATTTTTCTTAACACCATCAACCACTTTATCACCAAATCGCTTTCTGGTATCTTTCACGATAGGAGGGAAATTCTGATGACCCTCAAAGACATTAAATTCAGCTATACTTGTTTGCCAAATGTTTATTATTTTTTTCCTAGCAACCGCAGACAATTGGATATTTAGCGCCAAAAGAGGACTGATGTAAGTCTGAAATTTACTATTGAAGTCAGTTGATGGAAATGTTTTTAATGTAATGTCTAAATAATTCAGATTACATTTAGGCACACACTATTAAAGAAGACAGACTTTGATAATACAAATTTTTCATTCATATGTCCAACTGCAACTAAACTTTGAATTTAAAAAAAAACCTGCCACATACTGATAATGTCATTCACATCACCATCGTTGCTCATACACTCTCACACACACCCATCCACACACAGTTAATACTCATTCTTTAAAACACAATAAACATTTTTTAAATTTTGTTAATGGCAGAATTTTCTAAAACATTAAAAGGAATTAAATCTATTCCATCAATATGTTGTCTAAATGATTTTATCACTTGACCCTTTACCAAGCCAAGAAGTCGTTTATGCAGGGTGACCCATCCAAATGGGTTCATCTGAATTTAAAATCTATTCCTTTTGAGACATTTCCAACAGGCCCTTTTGGCTTTTACAGGTTTTAATTTTGTGTGTCAGACAAGATATTATATATATATATATATATATATATATATATATATATAAAAAAATTCCCTTCTCACCCACCGCGGGTGGTGATTCTTCTTCCTCTGAGCTCGGGTCCTCTACCAGAGGCCTGGGAGCTTGAGGGTTCTGCGCAGTATCTTGGCTGTGCCTAGGACTGCAAATTTCTGGACTGAGATGTCTGATGTTGTTCCTGGGATCTGTTGTAGCCACTGTTCCAGTTTGGGGGTGACTGCCCCGAGGGTCCCGATGACCACAGGCACCACTGTGGTCTTCACCTTCCAGGCCCTTCACCTTGTCAGGCATCATGTCAGGCATCATAGCGGCTAAGATAAGCAAATACATGGATCAATACATGAGCACGACACAGAAGGGCATCGGGGTAAATAGCAGAGGAGCCAAACACCAACTCCTTGTAGACCACACAGTTGCCAGAGACTGCAAAACCCGACACACCAACCTGTGCACGGCTTGGATTGATTACACGAAAGCCTATGACTCAATGCCACACACTTGGATCATCGAATGCTTAGAGATGTACAACATCAACAGGACCTTGAGAGCCTTCATTGCAAACTCAATGGGGCTGTGGAAAACCACCCTTGAAGCCAACTGCAAGCCACTTGCACAAGTATCCATCAAATGTGGCATATACCAAGGAGAAGCGCTGTCCCTGCTACTGTTCTGCATAGGCCTGAACCCCCTCAGCCAAATCATCAACAAGACTGGCTACGGATACCGACTCAAGAATGGAGCCAACATCAGCCACCTCCTCTACATGGATGACATCAAGCTGTACGCCAAGAGCAAGCGAGACATAGACTCACTGATCCACACCACCAGGATATACAGCACGGACATTGGGATGTTATTCGGACTAGAGAAGTGTGGTCGGATGGTTACAAAGAGAGGGAAGGTCATCCGCACAGAAGGGATCTCACTCCCAGAAGGAACAATAGCAGACATAGAGGAAGGTTACAAATACCTGGGAAGATCCCAAGCAAATGGCAACCTTGATGAGATCACAAGAAAAAGAGCCACAACCAAATACCTTCAACGAATAAGACAAGTCCTGAGAAGCCAGCTCAATGGCAAGAACAAGATCCGGTAATAAACAGCTATGCCCTACCAGTAATCAGATACCCTGCAGGAATAATTAGCTGGCCAAAGGAGGAGATACAGGCCACAGATGTTAAGACCCGGAAACTACTAACAATGCATGGAGGGTTCCACCCCAAATCCAGCACCCTGAGACTCTACATGAACCGCAAAGAAGGAGGCAGAGGACTAGTGAGTGTGAGAACCACTATCCAAGACGAGACATCCAAGATCCATAGATACATCAGGGACAAAGCCTCAACAGACAATGTGCTCAGTGAATGTCTCAAACAATGGGGAACAGAAGCTGAGGTGCCGGAGGAACCATCATGGGAGGACAAGCCCCTGCATGGGATGTACCACTGCAACAACCAAGTGGTTGACATCAGGAAAGTCCTACCAATGGCTGGAAAAAGCTGGACTGAAGGACAGCACAGAGGCCCTCATCATGGCCGCCCAGGAACAGGCCCTAAACACCAGAGCAATTGAGGCCCAGATCTACCACACCAGACAAGACCCAAGGTGTAGGTTGTGCAAGGAGGCCCCTGAGACAGTCCAACACATAACAGCAGGGTGCAAGGTACTGGCAGGGAAAGAATACATGGAACGACACAACCAAGTAGCAGGCACAGTGTACAGAAACATCTGTGCAGAATATGGACTGGAACCCCCAAGATCAAAGTGGGAAACACCCCCGAAGGTAGTGGAGAATGACCGAGCTAAGATCCTGTGGGACTTCCAGATCCAGACAGACAAAATGGTGAGGGCGAACCAACCAGACATAGTCGTGGTGGATAAACAACAGAGGAAAGCCGTTGTGGTGGATGTGGCAATACCAAGTGACTGCAACATCAGGAAAAGGAGCATATATATATTATATATATATACAGGATCATGGTGTGTTTGGGCTGCGATGATGGTGGTTTTAATGAGGCACTATTGATGATCACATCCTTTTGTTTAAGAAGAGGATCTAGGGAAATATTTCCTCCCCAACAATGGTGGGTGGGAGGTATTTGAGGACCAGGGAGGAGGAGGCTCCCCCCACACACAAGAAGCTGCCCTGGGCAGTTGCCCATGTCACTCATATCAGAAATCCCCACTGTGCAAAGTTCTGACTGTGACAGGCAGGCAGGCTCAAAGGGAGGAGTCTGGAACCAGAATATAAAACAGCATCAACATAAAAAGTGAAACCATTTCCTACCAAGAAAGAAACCAACAGCCAGAGATCATCACAGATCATCACAGATCATCACAGATCATCACAGATCAACTCTCTGACAGAAGACAGTCATGATATCTGAATACAACTCTGATCAACTTGGTAAGGAGAGTTTACAATTTTATACATTATTATCTCTGGGGGCAAACATTATTTACCAGCAAAATATATAAAATAAAATAAATATTGAGTTAGTATTGATACCAACTACATTTTAGTTGTATTAACTATTTAACAAAGATACTAAAAAGTATCTTTGTGTAAAATACCTTCTAGTCTCAACATTTAGCCTTTAACAAGTGGCAGTGATGATTCCCATAAACTATCTTTTTGCACGAGTTCAGTGATTTAGTTCACTGAGACGCTCATCATCACAACACATTAAAGATCTGCTGCTGGTGTATCAACCTGAAATGTGCTAAACAAATAAACTTGATAAGTTTCTCTCATCTTCTTTAAAGCACAAATCAATTTTCTGTAGGGATCGTGGCCGTGGTGACATGGCGAAGGTAGACGTCCAGCCACTGCAACATTACTCAATTATTAAAATATTCGTTTACAACAGCCGTATTTGATACCTTGTGAAATGTTGGTTTCAGCTCATTTAGCAATGTTTTTTGTTTTTTTTACTTTGACGAGGCTCTGTGTGTTTTCATGTTGCTCTTCATTGAGTCATTTTTTGTTATTTTAAATGTAAAACACTTTAGTCCTGCGCTGATCGTCTTAATTGGTTTATTGTTAGATTGTATGGAGACCTCTGTCATATGGAAGAGAAAATTTATTATTCAACATTTTACTGGGTCCAACATTAAATACAATATTTAATACAATATTAAATGCAATATTGAACCCCAGTAATATTACCTAATATTACTGGGTAATATTAAGTCCAGTATAATGTTGAATAACAGAAAATAAAATATTGAAATTGTTTGGTCAGAGTGAAAATAAACATTTAAAAATATACTGTATGAGTGTGAAAGGATGTTAACTGATCTATATACACAAACCAAGAGGTAGAGCAACTTGTGTGTTAACTAATCTGTAGGATTTATTCAAATTATTTTGTGTTTGTGTGTTTTGGTTTGATGATTCCCACCTAAATATACAACAACCTCCATTGATTATAAAAACATTTTAAAGAAACTATTAGCTGAAACTTGAAACACATTTTAATAACTTTAATAATAATGATGGTCAAAGTTTATAAAAATAGTTTTTTTCTTCCAGATTAATGAACCTAAACATGAACATATTATTTTGTAACTAACATCATTAAAGCCCTTTTTAGTGGAGGTGCTGCGGTGGTGCAGTGGTAACACACAACCCACACATGGAGGCCTTAGTCCTCCACACAGACGTCACAAGTTCAAGTCTTGACCTGATGACCTTTGCTGCATGTCTTCCCTCTTTCATTGCCTACTTTACTGTCTAATTACTCTCAGAATAAAACCCATCTGAACAAAAAAAATCCTTTAAAAACTTTTTAGTTTCTACTCTAAAGTAACTTAAATAAAAATTGCTTCTGGTTTATTGTTGTTTTCTGATTCTTCAACAGCTGAAAAGGATCCAGACATCAGGATTGTTCTTGTTGGGAAAACTGGAGTTGGTAAAAGTGCAACAGGAAACACCATTTTAGGAAAGAAAGCTTTTGAGTCTGAACTCTCTCTTTCCTCTGTGACATCGGAGAGTAAGAAGGAAATTAATAGTTTCGATGGTCAAAATCTGGCTGTTATTGATACTCCAGGTCTGTTTGAAACTGGTAGGAGTAATAAAGAGATTGTGGAAGAGATCGCTAAAGGCATCAGCATGGCGGCTCCTGGTCCTCATGTCTTCCTGATTGTTCTCCAACCAACCAGATTCACACCAGAAGAAAAAGAAACAGTGGAAATAATTAAGGCAATGTTTGGAGAAGAAGCTGCCAAACACACCATGATCCTGTTTACCCATGGAGACGAGCTGAAAAAGGGAAACACTAACATGGAAGAACAGTTAGAAACATCCCAACCTCTAAAACACATCATCAGTCAGTGCTCCATCCTGGAGAAATTTCAAGATAAATATCATGTTTTTGACAACAATGTTGGGGATTCTGCTCAAGTTGGTGGACTGGTGCTGAAGATCATCAGAATGGTTCAGCGAAATGGAGGAAGTTTCTACACCAATAAAATGTTTGAAGAGGCAGAAAGAGCCAACCAAGAAGAAATTAAACGACTCCTCAGAGAAAATCCAGATATGAATCCTCAAGATGCAAGAAGACAGGCAGAGAGAAACAACTCATTTATCCGTGGCGTCCTGGAGGTTGCTGCTGCAGGAGGTGCTGCTGGGGCTGGTCTCGGAGCTTCATTTGGAGCTATCGGGGGACAGTTAGGAGCTGATATTGGAGCTGTAGCAGCAGTGAAAATTAAGGGAGCCTGTGTTATACAGTGATAAATATTTTTATGCTTTGGCCACAGCTTATTAAACCCTGATTTTTATGAATAACAAAATATGTATCAGTAATAAAATATTTGTCACTGAATAAATGTATTATTTATTCACATTGGAATGTGAATTTACACCATTTATATAAATAAATCCCTTCAGATTTGTGTGTAAACAAGAAAAACAAACATGATTATTACTTTATCCATGTTCTAACTTGTAAATAAATAAAGATCTTAAAATAATCTACGATTCCTTTCATTGCATTTCACATTTTCAGTTTCTAATAGGGTGATTCGAGTTCCTTGATAATTAAAATGAGGAAAATTTATCTGCCTCAAAGCCTCGTTAATTTATATTTTAATATCACAGAGTTTGTTTGCAATGAAGCATTTATAAGACAAAGTCCATTTGATCACAAACAAACTCCCTCCAGTAGAAACCGCTGTATATAAGACATAGTACCATTGTCCTTCTGAAATACGGGTTTATATTCCTGTTTCTTTAGGGAGGGTTAGAAGATACATTTTGCCCACAGCAGATTCAAACGAAGAAGAAATGATATCTACAGCTCTGTCCTCTAGCGCACTGTGTTCCGGTCAGGTTGTTATTTGCGTTGCGCAACTCTCTCAGTTGTGCCTGAGTTGTTAACGAAAGCTAACTGTTAGCAGCATAAGGTCCAATTTTCAAGTTCGGCCTGGGAGGATTTTATTGATCGGTGATGTCTGGGTCTTTGTCGATATTTGAGGACCAATTAGCATCCTTAAAATGACTGCAGTACGGCAGTCTTTTCTCCGGCAGCTGGTTCAGAGCGAACAGCTGAGAAGAACTGCAGGATTATTTATACATTATATATAATTATATTTATACAGGTGAGCGGATAACTGAGCTTTAGATGCGTAGCTTTACGGACAAAACAAAAAACTTATTTCATATCATCCTGATCGCCACTAATGAGTGGCTACAAACCTGGTAGATGTTTCTGTGTGTGACAAACGAAGAAGTCAAATCCCGTCGCTGTTAAAACTAAAACACTTGACTTTATTGTTAGATTGTATGGAGACCTCTGTCATATGGAAGAGAAATTTTATTATTCAACATTTTACTGGGTCCAATATGAAATACAACATTAAATACAATATTAAATATAATATTAAGCCCACACTGTAAAATGTAATAAGTTCACTTTACTTAAAAAAAGTTAGGAAACCGATTGCCTCAAAATCTTCAAGTAAAGTAGCTAATTCATTTTAAGGTGTTATTGCTAAAAATAACTATGTTTAGACCACTCAGATAAAGGCAATAAACCTGAGTGCCGTTAACTCAAAATCATTAATTGGGTTAACTGTAAAATATTCATTCAGACAACTCATGCAATGGCAGTAAACTTGAGTGCCGTTAACTCAAAATCATTAGTAAAGTTGACTATAAAATGTCAATTATGACTACTTCAAATTGTGAGTTATGTCAATTAAGCAGTACTCATAAAAATAAGTTATACTTACACATTTAAGAGTTCACATTACTTGCAAAATATCAGGAAACCAATTGCCTTGATATGTTCAAGTAAGATGAACCAAAAGTGTTAAGTTATTGGAACGAAGAGCCAACAGACAACAGTTTGAATGTAAATTTTTTTTAAATTAAACAAGTTTATCTTAAAAACAAGGTTCTCAAGTGTGGTTACATACACACTAACCTGGAAACAAAGTTTTCCATAGACTTTTTTTAGGGGGGAAAAATGACAACTTTTTTTCTAGGGTAGCCTTCAATCTAATATTGAATCCTTCAAATGGCCCTCAGTCTTTAAAACTTTGAGAATCCCTGATTAAATGTCTGTTGACTGGTGTGAAACAAAAACTCAATTCTCAATACTAGAGCCCAACATTTATCATAACATTGATAAAGTAAATAATGAAGTAGTGAAGTGAAGTAATGTTTTTATGTCCAAGTGACAGAAGCACCCTGTGGATGAAGTCAAAGGTGTACTTCAGTTGTTGAGGGTACTCCAAATTCAGAGAATAAATAAGTCCAAAGAGCAAGCACATGGCATGTGGAAGATTCCAAAGATCATTCATGACAAGACTTCCTTCCAAAATGATGGCAGTACTTGAAGACTGGAGGTGCAGTGAGTCAGTGGAGGCCAGCCTGTCCTCAGGAATGATGGTCAGGATCCCAATGGGGGTGTGAGACACGTCTGGGTCTTCGCAGTCCTAACAACAATAGAAGCAACACCACAATTACATATCAACATAACACTTCTTTAGGGTGACCAGACGTCCTCTTTTTCCCGGACATGTCCTACTTTTCAGACCTAAAAAAATGTCCGGGGGGAATTCAAAAATCGTCCGGGATTTTGGTCAACTGCCTCAAAACACATTACATAGTTTACAGTGCATTGTGATTACATTGCCACTCCGTTCCACTACTCCATTCCAGGTTTTTTTGTATGGCAAAGAAATCGGTAGCACATGTGTGTACATGTGCTACCGATTTCTTGTCTTCGCTAGTTCTACCCCCACCCCGTTTCCCCCATCTCCACCCCCCGTTGGCGCATGTGTGTCCGCCGATTCTACCCCCCGCCAACAAAAAAAGAAGTGTCCTCCTTTTCAGAAACCCAAATCTGGTGACCCTACACTTCTTCATCACGGCTGCTTCTCCTACAGTTTACAGCTGTCCTACCTATGGCAGTCTACTCATCATAAGCCTTCTATGACAGTATAGCGGCTTTTTAAACCCGCCAACATCTTTATCCTTATCCCTTTTCCTTTTTTTGTTTTGCGCCCCGGACAGCTTTTTTGCACTGCCGCTCCATCTTGTTGCCACTAAATAAACATGATATTTTCGACTAACGTTAGTCCCAGGCATCGCTAAATCATTACACATAAAGTTAACCTCAAAACCTGGACTTTCGGATGAATTATACGGCCGAGATAACGAATATAAGTTTGCTAAAAAACAGTGGGACTTACCGTGACAAAACTTAGCTGCAGCAACCGCCGTATTGTTGACAGTTTGGCGCTTCTTTCAAACACGTCGTCACTCGTCAGTGTCCAATGCGCATGTGCGTTCAACGAGAGCTGCCGAATGATGCCGAGTTTTCTGCTGGTTGTAATAGAGTGGTTTGTTGCCCCTAGTGGTAGAAATGCAGATATACCTGTTCTAGGTATAGTTCTTATTAGGCCAACTTATTAGCGTTGAGTTAGCAAGAAAGCTGTACTGAAGTGGCTGTCTGTTTTCCTGCGTTCCACCATTAAAAGACTTCGTCTCCACATTCCCTCTGCTAACTTCTTCCAACCCCAGAATATCACAACTGGCGACGAGGATTTTAAAGATTTCCACAGCGTGACAGAGATGAGCCTGTCAAAGGACTTTGTACGGAAGTAAGGGAAACAACCGTATGATTTTTTTTTTAGAAGCTACAAGATTTAGCATCGAGAAGCTAATATGGCTATGCACGTGGGTCGTGTGGTTGAATATGATGAATCTAAGGAGGATTTTGAGTCATATTTGGAGCGGTTGGAACAATGGATGTTGGCTAATGATGTTCCGGATGAGAAGATTGTTTGCACTTTTCTCTCTGTGATCGGAGCAGATACATATGGGCTGCTAAAGAATCTTGTGTCTCCGAAAGTACCGAGCACGATGGAGTATGCAGCGCTCACTGCAGTGTTACAAGCACACTATAAGCCAACACCAGTGGTGATAGCTGAGCGTTTTCGATTCCAAAAACGTAACCAAAAGGAGGGGGAACCAGTATCAGACTACGTTGTTGCCCTGAGGCAGTTATCAGCCACATGTAATTTTGGACAATATTTGGATGAGGCGCTGAGAGATCGTTTTGTCAGTGGGCTGCGCTCGGATGCTGCACAGCGCAAGCTACTGGCAGAAAAAGATCTTACCTTTTCACGTGCGTGTGAGATTGCCGTGAACATGGAACTTGCTTCAAAGAATACTATGGAGTTTTCTGGACACCATGACACTCACCAAGTTAATGCACTGAAAAATGTTCCAACTTTTTCCAAGAGAGGATGGAAAGGACATAACTCAAAAGAGGGACAGATCGCAAAAGAGGAAAAAAATAAAATTAAGAGCTGGATGGGGTCTAAAAAAGATACAGCAACAAAGCAACCGTGCTATCGATGTGGTGGAAAACATTCGGCACGCGACTGCAGATTTAGGAATGAACAATGTCGTGTTTGTGCAAAAATAGGACACATTGCTCGTGCTTGCAGGAATAAAAAAAGCAGACAACAAACTCAGTATGTGGAAACGGACACGAGGCATCAAACAGAAATGATGAAGCTGAACTTTTTGGAGTTTATTCAGTGTACTCTGTCGCTTCCACTGAAAAAGGTTACACAGTTGATGTTTTACTGGGAGACAAAAACACCACCATGTTGCTGGACACAGGATCAGCAGTTTCAGTGATAAGTGACAAGTATTACCAGTCACATCTCACCCAGTTCCCTATAAAACCGGTTGGGTTAAAGTTGAAGTCTTACTCAGGCCAAAGCATCGCTGTTCGTGGATGTATAGTTGTACCTGTACAGTATGGAACACAAAAGAGTACTTTACCACTGATCATTGTTCAGGGAAACAGGCCATCCCTGATTGGACGAAACTGGTTAAAGAAACTACAGCTAAACTGGGAACAGATTTTTACAGTACACAAGGTACTAGTGCAAAAAGATGCAAAACCAGGATTACAGGAAGTGATCCTACGCCATCAGGCAGTGTTTTCAGAGGACCAAGGCTGCATTAAGGGATTTAAGGCCAGAATTCGTATTAAGCCAAACACTACACCAGTTTTCTGTAAAGCTCGCCCAGTTCCTTATGCACTAAAGGAAGCGGTAGAAAAAGAGTTGGACAGATTGGAAAAGGTGAAAGTGATTTCAAAGGTCGAGAAAAGTGAGTGGGCATCTCCCATTGTTACGGTGCCCAAAACTGACAAAACCATTAGGATCTGTGGTGACTACAAGGTCAGCATAAATCAGTGCATTGAAGAGAAATGTTATCCACTGCCTAATGCTGAAGACCTTATTGCTACTTTGGCAGGAGGAACATCATTCAGTAAACTTGACCTTTCTCATGCCTACCAGCAGCTGGAGTTAGATGAAGAGTCAGAGAAGTATCTGGTTATCAACACCCACAAAGGTCTGTACAAGTACAGTCGCCTCAGCTATGGCGTATCCAGTGCTCCTGCTCTTTTCAGTCTGTGATGGATCAGATTTTTCCAAGGGATGGATCATGTGACATGTTTTCTGGATGATATTCTCATCACTGCTTCATCGGAGAAGGAACATCTACAGAGGTTGGAAGAAGTTCTCACACGCCTGGAGAAGCATGGTGTGAGAGTTAAGCTTGCAAAGTGTCATTTCCTTCAGAGCAGTGTGGAATATTTGGGACACAGGATTGACAAAGATGGACTGCACCCCATGGAGGAAAAGGTTGCAGCCATAACAAACGCACCAGAACCAACCAATGTCACTGAACTGAAGTCTTTTTTGGGTCTTCTAAATTACTACAGTCGATTTCTAAACAATCCATCTACCATCCTCCAGCCTCTCCACAACCTGTTGAGAAAAGATGAAACATGGATTTGGAGTACAGCTTGTACACAAGCATTTGAAGATGCAAAAAGACTACTGCTGCAGAACAAAGTGTTAGTGCATTATAGCACACACCTGCCATTGAAATTAGCCTGTGATGCATCACCTTATGGGGTTGGTGCAGTCATTTCTCATATCTTGGAAAACGGAGAGGAAAGGCCAGTGGCATTTGCATCAAGAACGTTAACCGATGCTGAGCGGAAGTATGCCCAAATAGAGAAAGAGGCTCTTGCCATAATTTTTGGAGTCAAGAAATTCCACAAATATCTGTACGGAAGGAAATTCACACTCATAACAGATCACAAGCCATTGTTGGCTATACTGGGACCAAAGTCAGCGGTGCCAACACTTGCTGCTTTGAGGATGCAACGCTGGGCTCTTATTCTAATGGCATATAGCTATGACATTGAATACAGAAGATCAGCTGACCATGCCAATGCGGATGCGTTGTCACGCTTATCATGAACTCACCAGACAACACTGCAGAAGAAGGAAGCATCTTCTACTTCTCTCATGTGGAAGAATTACCAGTATTAGCAAAAGACATTGAGAAAGCAACTATGAAAGATCCGCTTCTTAGCAGAGTATGGAGCTACACCATGAATGGGTGGCCAAATTATGTTCAGGATGAAACACTTAAACCATATTTCATTCGCAGACATGAACTGTCAGCAGAACAAGGATGTGTTCTTTGGGGACAACGTGTTGTCATTCCACCAAGTTACCGACAGAAGGTGTTGAAAGACCTGCATCATGAACATCCAGGCATATGTCGTATGAAAGCTCTCGCCCGCAGTTACCTGTGGTGGCCAGGGTGTGATGGTGACATACAAGAACTGGTCCAAAGCTGTCAAATCTGTCAAGCTGTGCAGAAGTTGCCAGGGGTTGCACCACTCCATCCGTGGAAGTGGCCAGAAAGAGCATGGCAACGGATTCACATTGATTTTGCTGAAAGGGACAAACAGTATTTCTTAGTGGTCATTGACAGTCATTCAAAATGGTTGGAAGTTTTCCCGATGACATCTATCACATCACAGAATACCATTGAAATCTTGAGAAGGTTATTCTCTGCATATGGACTTCCAGAAGAACTTGTTTCAGACAATGGACCTCAGCTGGTGTCACAAGAATTCCGCCAGTTTTTGGAGTTAAATGGAATCCGTCACACAGCTGTTCCTGCTTATCACCCTGCATCAAATGGAGCAGCAGAGAGGTCAGTACAAATCCTGAAACGATCTTTGATGAAAAATGTACTGGAGGCAGATGGGAAGGCCACATTGCCACTCAGTCATCGCTTGGCAAACTTTCTGATCATGTATCGCAGTACACCGCACACTGTGACAGGTTGCACACCAGCAGAGTTATTCCTGAAACGTCAGATCCGAACCCGTTTCAGTCTTCTCAAACCTGAACTTGCTCAACACATTAAACAGAAGCAGTTCAAGCAAAAGCGACATCATGATCGCAGAGCTCCATTCTTACGTGTTTTTTCGGAAGGAGAGACTGTTCGTGTCCGAAACTTCAGAGGAGGATTTGTGAAGTGGACTTGTGGAACAGTTCTGAAGAAGTTGGGAAGCGTCACTTATCGGATACAAGACGGACAGAGAACGCGCACCATACATGTTGACCACATGTTACCATGGAAACAAGCTGTGGAGAAATCTCCAGTTATGTCTTCCCCAGTGCTCGTGGAGGAACCCGAAGAGATCAGAGACTGTTTTGTGCCAGGAAGTCCGAGAGGAACACTAACAGAACCACCGTTACCTGCTGCATCACCTGGGCAGACAACAGAAGAACCTTCAGTATCAACCCCTAAAACAACCCAAAGCCCATCAGCGGAGCGCAGATACCCTGTGCGGCACAGAGTTCCTCCAAAGAGACTGAATCTTTGAAAATGTGTATTGTATGATTAGTTACTGCTAGTTGATTTTTGAAGTAATAAGGCAGTAAGTACAGTTAAATTGTTAAATTCTTAGTAAGGCAGTAGGAAATTTTATTTGCTGTTGTTATGCATCTTCCCTACTATTTAGTTGCAGTAGAAATCTAAAAGGGGAGGAATGTAATAGAGTGGTTTGTTGCCCCTAGTGGTAGAAATGCAGATATACCTGTTCTAGGTATAGTTCTTATTAGGCCAACTTATTAGCGTTGAGTTAGCAAGAAAGCTGTACTG
Organism: Gambusia affinis; assembly: GCF_019740435.1. Classification (NCBI taxonomy): domain Eukaryota; kingdom Metazoa; phylum Chordata; class Actinopteri; order Cyprinodontiformes; family Poeciliidae; genus Gambusia; species Gambusia affinis. The sequence goes on from NC_057875.1 coordinate 4,874,877, forward strand.
AAGTGGCTGTCTGTTTTCCTGCGTTCCACCATTAAAAGACTTCGTCTCCACATTCCCTCTGCTAACTTCTTCCAACCCCAGAATATCACAACTGGCGACGAGGATTTTAAAGATTTCCACAGCGTGACAGAGATGAGCCTGTCAAAGGACTTTGTACGGAAGTAAGGGAAACAACCGTATGATTTTTTTTTTAGAAGCTACAAGATTTAGCATCGAGAAGCTAATATGGCTATGCACGTGGGTCGTGTGGTTGAATATGATGAATCTAAGGAGGATTTTGAGTCATATTTGGAGCGGTTGGAACAATGGATGTTGGCTAATGATGTTCCGGATGAGAAGATTGTTTGCACTTTTCTCTCTGTGATCGGAGCAGATACATATGGGCTGCTAAAGAATCTTGTGTCTCCGAAAGTACCGAGCACGATGGAGTATGCAGCGCTCACTGCAGTGTTACAAGCACACTATAAGCCAACACCAGTGGTGATAGCTGAGCGTTTTCGATTCCAAAAACGTAACCAAAAGGAGGGGGAACCAGTATCAGACTACGTTGTTGCCCTGAGGCAGTTATCAGCCACATGTAATTTTGGACAATATTTGGATGAGGCGCTGAGAGATCGTTTTGTCAGTGGGCTGCGCTCGGATGCTGCACAGCGCAAGCTACTGGCAGAAAAAGATCTTACCTTTTCACGTGCGTGTGAGATTGCCGTGAACATGGAACTTGCTTCAAAGAATACTATGGAGTTTTCTGGACACCATGACACTCACCAAGTTAATGCACTGAAAAATGTTCCAACTTTTTCCAAGAGAGGATGGAAAGGACATAACTCAAAGAGGGACAGATCGCAAAGAGGAAAAAATAAAATTAAGAGCTGGATGGGGTCTAAAAAGATACAGCAACAAAGCAACCGTGCTATCGATGTGGTGGAAAACATTGACACGCGACGACTGCAGATTTAGGAATGAACAATGTCATGTTTGTGCAAAAATAGGACACATTGCTCGTGCTTGCAGGAATAAAAAAAGCAGACAACAAACTCAGTATGTGGAAACGGACACCGAGGCATCAAACAGAAATGATGAAGCTGAACTTTTTGGAGTTTATTCAGTGTACTCTGTCGCTTCCACTGAAAAAGGTTACACAGTTGATGTTTTACTGGGAGACAAAAACACCACCATGTTGCTGGACACAGGATCAGCAGTTTCAGTGATAAGTGACAAGTATTACCAGTCACATCTCACCCAGTTCCCTATAAAACCGGTTGGGTTAAAGTTGAAGTCTTACTCAGGCCAAAGCATCGCTGTTCGTGGATGTATAGTTGTACCTGTACAGTATGGAACACAAAAGAGTACTTTACCACTGATCATTGTTCAGGGAAACAGGCCATCCCTGATTGGACGAAACTGGTTAAAGAAACTACAGCTAAACTGGGAACAGATTTTTACAGTACACAAGGTACTAGTGCAAAAGATGCAAAACCAGGATTACAGGAAGTGATCCTACGCCATCAGGCAGTGTTTTCAGAGGACCAAGGCTGCATTAAGGGATTTAAGGCCAGAATTCGTATTAAGCCAAACACTACACCAGTTTTCTGTAAAGCTCGCCCAGTTCCTTATGCACTAAAGGAAGCGGTAGAAAAAGAGTTGGACAGATTGGAAAAGGTGAAAGTGATTTCAAAGGTCGAGAAAAGTGAGTGGGCATCTCCCATTGTTACGGTGCCCAAAACTGACAAAACCATTAGGATCTGTGGTGACTACAAGGTCAGCATAAATCAGTGCATTGAAGAGAAATGTTATCCACTGCCTAATGCTGAAGACCTTTTTGCTACTTTGGCAGGAGGAACATCATTCAGTAAACTTGACCTTTCTCATGCCTACCAGCAGCTGGAGTTAGATGAAGAGTCAGAGAAGTATCTGGTTATCAACACCCACAAAGGTCTGTACAAGTACAGTCGCCTCAGCTATGGCGTATCCAGTGCTCCTGCTCTTTTTCAGTCGGTGATGGATCAGATTTTCCAAGGGATGGATCATGTGACATGTTTTCTGGATGATATTCTCATCACTGCTTCATCGGAGAAGGAACATCTACAGAGGTTGGAAGAAGTTCTCACACGCCTGGAGAAGCATGGTGTGAGAGTTAAGCTTGCAAAGTGTCGTTTTCTTCAGAGCAGTGTGGAATATTTGGGACACAGGATTGACAAAGATGGACTGCACCCCATGGAGGAAAAGGTTGCAGCCATAACAAACGCACCAGAACCAACCAATGTCACTGAACTGAAGTCTTTTTTGGGTCTTCTAAATTACTACAGTCGATTTCTAAACAATCCATCTACCATCCTTCAGCCTCTCCACAACCTGTTGAGAAAAGATGAAACATGGATTTGGAGTACAGCTTGTACACAAGCATTTGAAGATGCAAAAAGACTACTGCTGCAGAACAAAGTGTTAGTGCATTATAGCACACACCTGCCATTGAAATTAGCCTGTGATGCATCACCTTATGGGGTTGGTGCAGTCATTTCTCATATCTTGGAAAACGGAGAGGAAAGGCCAGTGGCATTTGCATCAAGAACGTTAACCGATGCTGAGCGGAAGTATGCCCAAATAGAGAAAGAGGCTCTTGCCATCATTTTTGGAGTCAAGAAATTCCACAAATATCTGTACGGAAGGAAATTCACACTCATAACAGATCACAAGCCATTGTTGGCTATACTGGGATCAAAGTCAGCGGTGCCAACACTTGCTGCTTTGAGGATGCAACGCTGGGCTCTTATTCTAATGGCATATAGCTATGACATTGAATACAGAAGATCAGCTGACCATGCCAATGCGGATGCGTTGTCACGTTTACCGCGGAACTCACCAGACAACACTGCAGAAGAAGGAAGCATCTTCTACTTCTCTCATGTGGAAGAATTACCAGTATTAGCAAAAGACATTGAGAAAGCAACTATGAAAGATCCGCTTCTTAGCAGAGTATGGAGCTACACCATGAATGGGTGGCCAAATTATGTTCAGGATGAAACACTTAAACCATATTTCATTCGCAGACATGAACTGTCAGCAGAACAAGGATGTGTTCTTTGGGGACAACGTGTTGTCATTCCACCAAGTTACCGACAGAAGGTGTTGAAAGACCTGCATCATGAACATCCAGGCATATGTCGTATGAAAGCTCTCGCCCGCAGTTACCTGTGGTGGCCAGGGTGTGATGGTGACACCAGGGTTGCACCACTCCATCCGTGGAAGTGGCCAGAAAGAGCATGGCAACGGATTCACATTGATTTTGCTGAAAGAGACAAACAGTATTTCTTAGTGGTCATTGACAGTCATTCAAAATGGTTGGAAGTTTTCCCGATGACATCTATCACATCACAGAATACCATTGAAATCTTGAGAAGGTTATTCTCTGCATATGGACTTCCAGAAGAACTTGTTTCAGACAATGGACCTCAGCTGGTGTCCAGTTTTTGGAGTTAAATGGGATCCGTCACACAGCTGTTCCTGCATATCACCCTGCATCAAATGGAGTAGCAGAGGTCATTACAGATCCTGAAACGATCTTTGATGAAAAATATAAATATACTGGAGGCAGATGGGAAGGCCACATTGCCACTCAGTCATCGATTGGCAAACTTTCTTATCATGTATCGCAGTACACTGCACACCGTGACAGGTTGCACACCAGCAGAGTTATTCCTGAAACGTCAGGTCCAAACCCGTTTCAGTCTTCTCAACACATTAAACAGAGGCAGTTCAAGCAAAAGCGACATCATGATCGCAGAGCTCCATTCTTACGTGTTTTTTCGGAAGGAGAGACTGTTCGTGTCCGAAACTTCAGAGGAGGATTTGTGAAGTGGACTTGTGGAACAGTTCTGAAGAAGTTGGGAAGCGTCACTTATCGGATACAAGACGGACAGAGAACGCGCACCATACATGTTGACCACATGTTACCATGGAAACAAGCTGTGGAGAAATCTCCAGTTATGTCTTCCCCAGTGCTCGTGGAGGAACCCGAAGAGATCAGAGACTGTTTTGTTCCAGGAAGTCAGAGAGGAACACTAACAGAACCACCGTTACCTGCTGCATCACCTGGGCAGACAACAGAAGAACCTTCAGTATCAACCCCTAAAACAACCCAAAGCCCATCAGCGGAGCGCAGATACCCTGTGCGGCACAGAGTTCCTCCAAAGAGACTGAATCTTTGAAAATGTGTATTGTATGATTAGTTACTGCTAGTTGATTTTTGAAGTAATAAGGCAGTAAGTACAGTTAAATTGTTAAATTCTTAGTAAGGCAGTAGGAAATTTTATTTGCTGTTGTTATGCATCTTCCCTACTATTTAGTTGCAGTAGAAATCTAAAAGGGGAGGAATGTAATAGAGTGGTTTGTTGCCCCTAGTGGTAGAAATGCAGATATACCTGTTCTAGGTATAGTTCTTATTAGGCCAACTTATTAGCGTTGAGTTAGCAAGAAAGCTGTACTGAAGTGGCTGTCTGTTTTCCTGCGTTCCACCATTAAAAGACTTCGTCTCCACATTCCCTCTGCTAACTTCTTCCAACCCCAGAATATCACACTGGTTATGCAGATGCGTTTTGCTCACTCATAACTCCAAGTTCGGGTTACTTGCTGCTGATGAGTTTGATTACTTGCCTCAGTAGAAAGTTGTCTTTGCTAAATTTAAGTTAGTATAGTCAACAGACTAAGCTGGAATGAGTTCAGGTCACTTTTCTTTTTGAGTACACTTTACTTTTACATTTTACAGTGCAGTTTTCCAGATGGATGGAGTCTCTTGATGACTGAGGTCCTGATGAGAAAACATGAACATCTGGGTCATGAACGAGGATTTTGGATTCTGCATCAGAGTGCTGAACATCAGCAGACACAGTGACCTTTATTAAGGTTTGGACAAAGAAACTTCATGTTCATACAGATGACTGTCTGCTGCAAAGAATGAAGAGAACAAATCAGTTCTGATTCCTCTGTATCCTGGTCTCCCATTATGACTGAATGTTTTCCTACATAACAAGCTGAAGTCCTGCTGGATCATTAACTGGACCAGTCGGTTATTCCAGCAGCAGGACCCTGGAAGCTGCTGCAGTTTATGAAACTTTCTTTTTCTGTGAAAAGAAGCTAAAAGAATATTTGTTTGAGTTCACTTGCTGATCTGTAACTCTGAATGTCAGAGTGAGAGGAATCAGCTGTTGCCAGTGATGTAATAACTCTAAAACTCCACAAGGTGGCGATGTTTGCAACCTTTAGAGGTGGACCTTCTCACTGTAGTAGAAACAGTTGAACTGATTTCAGATAAAACAACTGCAGATTAAAATCACATTACCCCTTTTCAGACTTTGTCCATGTAGAACTGTATGGAGGACCAGAACGGACAAAATTAAAAATAAAAGTGAGGATTCTTCAGAGTCACTGAAATACAGATTAACTGTAATACAAACCGCTACAAGAGATCTTTCTTGTCATCTTTTATAACTCTTTCAAGAATCTGAATTAATGAGCTACAACATTTAATTTCCCTTTGGGTTTAATAAAGTATGTTTGAATTTGAATTTCTGCTTCACAAATGAGAAGGAGCAGTGTCTTAAAGATGCATGTAACTTTTATTAAAAAATTTATTTTTACACATTTGTTCAAACTGTCACTTTTTGTAACAGTTTGTTATGAGAGAGATAATCTGAGGAAACACCCAAAAAAGACATGAAAGTGGAAAATATGTTGAAAATGTCTGATGGTTGGAAATCAAACCCAGTATATTTGTGTTGAGGATTTTAGTCTGTATTTTGATCATTTAATCAACCATTTTATGACATTCATGTGTCCATCCTCTCAGTTCACCCTGTCATTTTCACGTTTTATGAAAATAAGCAGTTTATGTTCATAAGTTATTTAAATATTTGTGTGAATCCTTTACAATCAAATGAACCAAAACTAGAATTGCTTGAAAATTTCCCCTGATATCTTTGTTGATTTGATTTAGAAAATAAAGTGCAATTTAATTAATATCCAATCAGATTTCCCATTTCCTAAAATATATAGTTGAAAATAGGACTGAAATAGTTTCACTTTATAATTACAATGTATGTTTTTATTTTCTTTGGATTTCGGTACCAATTAAACCAGCAGGTAATGATTGTTATTATTAATCACCAGATAAGCATTAAATATTAACTTTAAGAGAAATCAGAATAAATCAGCAGATTAAGATAATGTATTGCTAAAGTAACTCCATTTGTTTCTACCCTCATTGATGGCTCACAGGTTCTTTACACTACAAGTTATATTTACATTTATTCACTATATTGTTCAGACTGTTGACAGTTTTACATGCGACTGAAATAAACAGGAATCAAAGAACTTGGTAATAAAGACAAAAAGGTTTTTCCTTCCTCATCTCAGCCACAGAGACTGAAATATTTATTATATACTTAATTACATGATCAAATATTTTATTATTGATACATATTTGCTTAATAATGAAAATTAGGATTAAATAAGCTGTATCCAAAATATCATCAACATCATCACAGTATATTGGAGGCCTTCTTTTTCAATGCTGCTAGTAAAGCTCCCACAGCAGCTCCAAGTCCTCCTCCCAGAAGAGCTCCAAGGCCCGCTCCAACAGCAGCTCCAACAGCAGCTCCAACAGCAGCTCCAACAGCAGCTCCAACAGCAGCTCCACCAGCAGCTCCACCAGCAGCTCCACCAGCAGCAGCCCGGATAAGTGAGTTGTCTCTTTGTGCCTCTTCAAACATTTTAATGGTGTAAAAACTTCCTCCATTTTGCTGAACCATTTTGTTGATCTTCTGCACCAGTCCATCAACTTGAGCAGAATCCTCAACTTTCCTGAGTGAATCTGTGTTTTCCAGCAGATCCTGGACCTGCTTCCTGTCTTCCATCTTCTGGTTATTGAACACATGATACATCCCACTGCAGCTCTTAATCAGTTCCTGCAAGTTTTGATCTTTTTTTACAAACTCATCAATATCGATGCCTGTTTGTTCCAGTCGGTCTCCGTAGGTGAACAGGATCATGATGTACTTAAAAACCTTTGGACCCAGAATCTCCTGCAGCTTCTTCAATCCTCTCTTCTCCTGTTCAGTGAATCTTCCCAGCTGGATGGTGAGCAGAAAAACATGAGGACCAGGAGAGCTCAGCTCCACAGCTCTCTGGATCTCAGCTTTCACTTCTTCTGGTGTAAGAATAGAGCTGCAGAGTCCAGGCGTGTCCACCACAGAGACTCTACGAGACAAAACTTCTCCTTCTGCCCTCTTACTGCTCAGAGTCAGAGGAACCAAACTGAGTTCAGAGTTAAACTCCTTCCTTCCCAGGATGGTGTTTCCTGCTGAGCTCTTCCCGACTCTTTCCTGACCCACCAGCACCACTCTGAGGTCGGCCTCTGGTTCTGAAAACAACACAGCAGTTCAGGAGCTGCAGAGCAACATTTAGCTTCTGATAGTATTATAGGAAACAAACATTAAACATCAGATTTAACATTATTTTAACCACCAAAGAATGTGTTTTCTTAGAATGTGACGTCATTTGTGCTGTTTGTGAAATAAAAGTAAAAATCTGATCACAGATAAAATCTGGTTAACATAAACTGATTAATTAGCTTTAAGCTAACTGACAGCTTAGAGCAGGGGTGGGCAACTCCAGGCCTAGAGGGCCGGTGTCCTGCAACTTTTAGATGTATCTCTACTTCAACACACCTGAGTCAAATAATGAGGTCATTAGCAGGATTTTGGAGAACCTGACTGCACTTGGGAGGTGATTCAGCTATTGGATTCAGGTGTGTTGGACCAGGGAGACTCTAAGAGTTGCAGGACACTGGCCCTCGAGGGCCAGGAGTGCCCACCCCTGGCTTAGAGCAACAGGTGGGGGCGGGGCGCTGCTCCACACTACATACAACTGGAGAAAACTGCACACCGTCTGAATATTAAAAAATACAAACAATGATCCACAATAGATGTTTTGGATTTACAAGGTTTTAAATCCAGTGTCCATCTGGTAACTGGAAACCATCCAATGCCTATTAGAAACTGAAAATGTGAAATTCAATGAAAGGAATCATAGATTATTTTAAGATCTTTATTTATTTACATGTTAGAACATGGATAAAGTAATAATCATGTTTGTTTTTCTTGTTTACACACAAATCTGAAGGAATTTATTTATATAAATGGTGTAAATTCACTGCCAATGTGAATAAATAAATTTAGAATCGTCCATATCTGATTACTGGAGTCCAGTTCAGCCAAACTCACTTCATAACATGAAATTCAATCACATTCAATAGAATATTGTTAAATAAATCAGTTCATTTATTGCCTCTTGGTAAAACTTGGTTGGAGAAAACCAGGCAGACACACAATTCGGTAGAAATGATCCATAAAATATCTAAATTTTTGAACCAGCAGCTTCATCAAAAGGAACCAAAGCTGAACATTTAAACATTGAGGCAGCAGCACATGAATTATCCAGATAAAATCATCCTGGCTGGATAAACTGTGATCAGAAACTGAGACTTAAAACAATAAAGACAAACTGAACTTGAAAACTTTTAAAAGAATCTACTTTCCAAAAGTTTTAATTATGATGTAGCATGTTTTAGTAATTTAGTTTTAAAAACTTTATTTCAGGTTAGAAAGCTAATTTAAGATTTTACTACAAAAATTAGAATATGTTTATGATTTCTATTCGTACAGAATGTTTCTATGACAACAATAAATATAAATGTATGTGAAAATTTAATTCAATACATTTACTGTGTATTTTTATAACATTCATGTGTTCATCCTCTCAGATTGTTCACCCTGTCATGCAGAGGTTTTATGTAAATTCACAGGTTATTTAAACCTTTGTGTGATTTAAACCTTTACAATTGAATACGGGGTAAATAGATTTGTTAAAAATTTGATCTGATATCTTTGTTGATTTTATTTAGAAAATAAAGTTCAATTCTCACAGATTTAATAGAGAAACAGAGTTTCCATAATTTAATTAATATCCAAATAGTTTCCATTACCTAAGGTATATTGTTGAAAATAGGACTGAAATAGTTTCACTATATAATCACAATATATGTTATTTATTGAATTGGGGACCAATTAAACCAGCAGGTGATGATTGTTATTAATCATCTCATACGTGATAAATATTTACTTTAAGAGAAATCAGAATAAATCAGCAGATTAAGATAATGTATTGCTAAAGTAACTCCATTTGTTTCTACCCTCATTGATGGCTCACAGGTTCTTTACACTACAAGTTATATTTACATTTATTCACTATATTGTTCAGACTGTTGACAGTTTTACATGCGACTGAAATAAACAGGAATCAAAGAACTTGGTAATAAAGACAAAAAAGTTTTTCCTTCCTCATCTCAGCCACAGAGGCTGAAATATTTATTAAATACTTAATTTCATGATCAAATATTTTATTACTGATACATATTTTGTTATTCATGAAAATCAGGGTTTAATAAGCTGTGGCCAAAATATCAAACAATTCATCACTGTATAACACATACTCCCTTCTCTTTCAGTGCTACTACACCTCCAACCACGGCTCCAACCAAACCTCCAGCATAAAATCCAACAGCAGCTCCTAATGGTCTCCTGGAAGCTCCAACAGCACCTCCTGCAGCAGCAGCCTTCAGGACAGCACTGATAAATGAATTGTTTCTCTCTGCCCGTCTTCTTGCATCTTGAGGATTCATGTCTGGATTTTTTTTGAGGAGTCGTTCCATTTCTCCTTGCTTGGCTCTTTCTGCCTCTTTAAACATTTCATTGGTGTAGAAACTTCCTCCATTTCTCTGAACCATTCTGTTGATCTTCTCCACCAGTCCACCAACTTGATCAGGATCCTCAACTTCATTGTCAAAAACATGATATTTATCTTTAAATTTCTTCAGGATGGAGCACTGACTGATGATGTGTTTTAGAGTTTGGGATGTTTCTAACAGTTTTTCTATTTTAATGTTTCCCTTTTTCAGCTCGTATCCATGGGTAAACAGGATCATGGTGTATCTGGCAGCTTTTTCTCCAAACAATTTCTGGATTATTTCCACTGTTTTTTCTTCTTCTGCTGTGAATCTGGTCGGTTGGATCACAATCAGGAAGACATGAGGACCAGGAGCCGCCATGCTGATGCATTTAGTGATTTCTTTCACAACTTCATCATTACTCTTATTTGTATCAAACAGACCTGGAGTATCAATAACAGCCAGATTTAGACCAGCAAAACTATTAGTTTCCTTCTCACACTTTGATGTCAAAGAGGAAAAAGAGACTGTAGACTCAAAAGCTTTCTTTCCTAAAATGGTGTTTCCAACTGCACTTTTACCAACTCCAGTTTTCCCAACAAGAACAATCCTGAGATCTGGATCCTTTTCAGCTGTTGAAGAATTAGAAAACAACAATAAACCAAAAGCAATTTTGATTTAAGTTACTTTAGAGAAGAAACTAAAAAGTTTTAAAGGATTTTTTTGTTCAGATGGGTTTTATTCTGAGAGTAATTAGACAGTAAAGTAGGCAATGAAAGAGGGAAGACATGCAGCAAAGGTCATCAGGTCAAGACTTGAACTTGTGACGTCTGTGTGGAGGACTAAGGCCTCCATGTGTGGGTTGTGTGTTACCACTGCACCACCGCAGCACCTCCACTAAAAAGGGCTCTAATGATGTCAGTTACAAAATAATATGTTCATGTTTAGGTTCATTAATCTGGAAGAAAAAAACTATTTTTATAAACTTTGACCATCATTATTATTAAAGTTATTAAAATGTGTTTCAAGTTTCAGCTAATAGTTTCTTTAAATGCTTTTATAACCAATGGAGGTTGTTGTATATTTAGGTGGGAATCATCAAACCAAAGCACACAAACACAAAATAATTTGAATAAATCCTGCAGATTAGTTAACACACAAGTTGCTCTACCTCTTGGTTTTTGTATGTAGATCATTTAACATCGTTTCACACTCATACAGTATATTTTTAAATGTCTAATTTGTCCACAACATTTTCACTCTGACCAAATCATTGCAATACTTCATTATCTGTTATTCAGCATTATGCAGCATAATTATACTGGGCTTAAAATTATATTTAATATTGTATTCAATGTTGGACCCAGTAAAATGTTGAATAATAAAATTTCTCTTCCATATGACAGAGGTCTCCATACAATCTAACAATAAACCAATTAAGACGATCAGTGCAGAATTAAAATATTTTACATTTAAAACACCAAAAAATGACCCAATGAAGACAACATGAAAACACATAGAGCCACGTCAAAGTAAAAAAATTAACTTTTTAAAACTGCTTGTTTATTTTCAGTAAAGAATAAATTACGATGATACAACAGTATCGTCAAAACAAGCCAGAGAAAACTCTTTCAGCCTCATGAATTACTTCTTAGTAGTACAAAACTCTGGATTGTACAAAATGTCACTAACAGTGTAATTATTTCTGCCTACCTCATACTATCTATTTTATTCAGTTAATATGTGCCAGCATATGTACATTTTATTGTCTTCTTTCTGACTTACAACCTTTTTGCTGTTAATCATGCTTAAATAATGCTTCTGCAGCTACAACCCAGCAGAAGCACTATCTGACGTCTCCCTATAAACTATTTTTACCTCAATTCTTGAAAAATGAAGAAACCATATGAACCTCATTAAATTAAAAAAGCTGTAAAGACTCTCGGTGCCTTAAAATTATTTAACTGTTTCTTAACCTCTTGTCTTATTTGTTCTTGTTCTGTATTTATTCTTCTTTTACATGTAAGTTTTCTAATCTTTCTCCCCCAGGCATTTTTAATTATTCCCTTTTTTCACCTTGTTTTGCTAAAATGACCCAATAAAGAGAAAAGAAAAACACAATGACAAGTGCCTTAAATTATTTTCCCTAAAAGTTGTTCACCAAGCATTTTTTTATTTTTATTTTAACAAAACTTCCAGTTTTTTCTACTAATTCATTACAAAAACAGAACAAATTGGTCCACAAACTCAGTTGTCTGAAATGATATGAAATGACACTGGGAATATTATATTAATTTAATTTATCATTGTCATTATATAATTGCCCAACAAAATAAAAATGACTTTCAACCAAATATTGTCTCAGATTTTTATCTGTGAAGCATTTTAAAAATCATTCATGCTTTTCATTCCTCTGTACAATTATGTATTTCCTCATATTAGAATATCATTCAGTCTAAATAAATATATACACTGAACAAAAATATAAAGGCCCCATGTCAAACATAAGAGTTTTATGAACATTTGGGTTACGCAATATATAGAGAAACTCAGTCCAAGGATTGTCCAGTTGTTGCTCATTTTGTCTGATCACCCACTGGACATCCCCACCCATGCACTGAGCAGATAAATAACTCACTGAGTTATGCTCACTGACAGCAAGTTGGGTTAAAAATTACACACAAATCAAAAGAAATATAACTTTTGTACAATAAAATGTCAGCAAATGCTGATTTATAGTTGTTCACTAGACATGGAACAATATTTGACATGGGGTTTTTATGTTTTCTTCAGTTTGTTGGTTGGAGTGATGAGAAGATAAAAATGCCTCTTTGGAAAAAAGAAACTTTTTATTTATATATTTGTTTTTATTTCTTACTTTTGGCAGCTCTGATTTAAGTTCAATAGTTTTTCTGTTCATAAAATGTGAGCCACAACAAAAATATAGATTACTTGTAATTCTCTATTTAATCATCTAGAGCTCTGGTAAAATAATCCCTAAATACATTTCATTTTGCCAGAGTTAAGAAGTTATTCAAAACAGGAGAAAAGATAGAAATTATGTTCACATTGTCAGAAATTTGTTGAACTTAATTGAAATCATCCAGAGATATTAATATATAACATTTTAAACTCTTCTTACCAGCAGCCATTTTCACTGTCTTCTTGCAGGAAGTTGATCTGTGATGATGTGTGCTGTTGATTTCTTGCTTGCAAATAATTCTCCTTTTAATGCTGCTTGTGTTTTATAGTCAGTTCTTGGCTCCTCCCCTTGAGTCTTTCTAGTCTAGTCAGTCAGTCACTCAGAACCGTAAAGGACTTTAAGTGTTTTGCCTTTCATGTAATATAAACGTGCTGATTAGTATATTTTCAGTGTGCTATTTTTGTGATTGAATTACATTTAAAATATATTTAGAATGCATTTTAAGTATATTGGCATTACATATTTTTAGTCGTGTTATTGCAGTATGCTACAATTACACTTTTGGTTTATTATAATTGCTAACAAAGTAACTTTTTAGTTACTTAATGTCTTTAATTATTCTGCTTTTCCACTTTGTACATTACATGATTCATACTCGCTACAGTACTGCAAACACATCAGGCTACCAGAACACAGAAGGATCCATGTCAGGTTCAAATTAGCTTAGACCTTCACACAAACACAAAGAAGAGAGAGACAAGTGAGTTTTTTAGATTTACTTGCAAGGAGGGTGGCAAGAGCATGTTTTAGTTACATTCTCCTGTCACTCTAAGCATGCTCTTCCTCATGCTTAGAGTGACGGTGGAGTCTCCTGTCTTAGTGCATGTGCATCTCAAGCACAGTTCCCGTCTCTCTGAGTCATAAACTTTGTCTTTTAGCATTTGGGTGATTATCCTGGTTGCACAGTGGTGCAGTTGGTAGAGCTGTTGTCTTGCAGAAAGAAGGTCCTGGGTTTGATTCCCGGCCCGGGGTCTTTCTGCATGGAGTTTCATGTCTCCCTGTGCATGCCTGGGTTCTCTCTGGGTTCTCCGGCTTCCTCCCACAGTCCAAAAAAACATGACTGTCAGGTTAACTGGTCTCTCTAAATTCTCCCTAGATGTGAGTGTGTGTGTGAATGGTTGTATGTCTCTGTGTTGCCCTGCGACAGACTGGCGACCTGTCCAGGGTGAACCCGCCTCTCGCCTGGAACACAGCTGGAGAGGACCCAGCAACCCTCCTGACCCCATTAGGGACGAAGGGTGAACAGAAAATGGATGGATGGATGGATGGTGTTTGTCCTGTCAGGTCAAGTGTCAGTTTTGGCTCCAGAGTGTCTGGCATCTGCTTTCAATTTGACACGCTTATCGCTTCCTGCAGACATCACTAAAAAGGTGCACATTCTAGTTCAGGGGTGGGAAACTCCAGGCCTTGAGGGCCAGACTCCTGCAACTTTTAGATGTATCTCTACTTCAACACACTTTAGTCAAATAATGAGGTCATTAGCAGGACTCTGGAGAAATTGTCTGTGCTTATGAGGTGATTCAGCTGTTAGAGTCAAGTGTGTTGGATCAGGGAGACATCTAATAGTTGCAGGGACACCGGCCCTCCAGGACTAGGATTGCCCACCCCTGTTCTAGAAGTAAACAAAGAATCTCACATTCCTTAAATATAAAGATATTATTTACAATAATATTTGCATTTTATTGTAAATAATATGAGATATTATTTACAATTCTAATAATCCATTACAACACATTTCCAGGTGGAACTAATTACATTGTGCTTTCAATATATTACCATTTTGGTAACACTTTATTTGTGCATAAGACTGACATGACACTGTAATTTTATTTTACTATGTGTACTTCCATCTTCTGAGTTAATGAGAAGTGATAAAATATGAACCAGTCTCATTTAGCTGCTAACCAACTAGGACACGTTTTCTGTAACATCTACACTGTCTTATAGTGGAGATTCTGTCATGATGGGTGTGGTGTGGAGGCGGTGAGGTAAACGCCGCAGACCCAGATGAGGTGTAGATGAGGAGTTTAATGATAATAAATAATAGTAAACAGTCCACAGACCTGGCAGCACTGCTGAGCGGAAGGCTAATGCTCGACTTCAGGTAGCAACAGGAAAGTACGAGGACTCGACAATACAGGACGTACATTGACGTTAGCAGACGTAGGACCCGACGAAGACACAGACACACAGCTGACACTAAATACACAAGAGGAAATCAGGGAACGAGATACACCTGGGGACTAATCACGGGGAGACAGGACAACACAGAGACTCAGACACACAAGAAAACTAGAAATAAATACACAGAAAAACATAGAACACGACAGATTCAATGGAGGTTCCATCCATCCATCCATTTTCTTTACACCCTTCTTCCCTAAATGGGGTCGGGAGGGTTGCTAGTGTCTATCTCCAGCTGCGTCCCGGGCGAGAGGCAGGGTACACCCTGGACAGGTCGCTAGCCTGTCGCAGGGCAACACAAAGACTTACAAGACAAACAACCATGCACACACACACTCACACCTAGGGAGAATTTAGAGAAACCAATTAACCTGACAGTCATGTTTTTGGACTGTGGGAGGAAGCCGGAGAACCCGGAGAGAACCCACTGTGCACAGGGAGAACATGCAAACTCCATGCAGAAAGATCCCCGGCCGGGAATCGAACCCAGGACCTTCTTGCTGCAAGGCAACAGCTCTACCAACTGCGCCACTGTGCAGCCCCCTCTTGGCTCCTTCAATTCAATAATTTAAATGCACTGTTGTGCAGTTAGCAGTACAATTGCACTACCAAATGTAACCAGCGTAATGAAGTGACCTATTTAATTATGGTAAACTTTCTAATAAGTGTGTGTGTGTGTGTGTGTGTGGGTTGGTGGGGTGGGGGGGGATATGTGTGTGTGTGTGTTGCAGTGATGTACAGAGAAATCCCCAAAATCTATTGCAAAAAAAAAGTTTATATATGTTTTAAAATATTAATTGTTATTGCAATAACACAACAAAATGTTCAATATATTCTCCATTCCTGCCTATAGAGCGTTGAAGCTGTTGGGTCTATTCGGAGGAAATCTCAACTTTATAGACATATCTTAGTAAAATATTAATCTATTTGGGGAAATACCAAATAGAGGTAAAAAGCTAAAACAAATTTTTATTGGGGTTTTAAGAGCAAAATGAAATACCACTAATCTCAGGTTCCTCTTTTAGATCTCCAGTAAAATTAATCAGCAAATTAAATGAAGATTTTTTTCCTTTCTTTTCTTGGTTATGAAAATATATTGTGTGATAATTAGTTATTTTAAGGCATAAATGACTAAAGCTAAATAAGACAGTAAAATCAACTTATTGATTAGAATACCTTTCAAATTCCAATTAGGGTTCCATTTACCCTGATAATCTGATCAGATCTCATTCCTAAGCATTCCTTGCCACAAACTCTGTCTTCTAATAAAACCTGTGATGATTAGATGAGAACTGATCCCCATTTCAAAACAAAACCTGAATCCTAAAGTCTTGTCTTTGGGATGTGGTGGGATATTAGATTATAAGGTGATCATGTTATATACTGTAGGCCTACTTATAAACTGTAACCACATTAACTGTTTTAGTTAAACACACAAGGTTGGATGTTATTTTCCTTCCACTCCATGGGGGACAGATTGTCTCTCCAGTGTTCGGGATCCCTTATCTTGCTATAAGGCAGTGGTTCTCAAAGTGTGGGATGCACCCCCTGGAGGGGGCGCTGTGCCATTGTAAGGGACTGGGGGCAGTGGCGGGAAGCGGTATGGATGAGTGAAAAAAAAAACTGTTACGCAAAAGTGTTTCACTGTAAAGATGGTTTGCAGTGAATGTTGCTGAATGGTTGTTTTGTTGCAACTGTGGCGACCACAAAAGTGTGACATTTGTGTTTATGACTTGAAATTGTTAATACAAGTTCTGTACTTTATTTTGGAGAAGAGTTTTTTTTATATTTTTTTATGTGCTTTGTAATATTTACTCCACGCCAGCCGGGGGCGGGTGGCGGTTTTGGTGTCCTGCTTGTGTTTTCCCTCATTGCTGCATGACACTTGAGGTTAACAAGCCGTTTCCTCGTCTTTCTCCTGTTCTTCAGGTGGGTAAATATGAAAATAGGGTTTTAATCCAGTAATTAGACATGCTGGAACGTATTTGGAATAGTTATGAGCTATATTAGTTATTCAATTGTTGACTTTGTGTCGTTTTGTTCGAAGAAAGTAACTACGCACGGTGTACATGCTAACGTTAGCCATTAGCCAAGTCTGTTTAATACATGCGCTTCACCCACTTCAGTTTATGCTGGAATAACCGTTAGAAACTGAATAACTCGATGTCTATTTTTCTGTTTTGGCCTTTGTAAGGTCCCCACCACCAGTGTTAAAATAGTTCTTTTACCATTAGGATTCAGGATGATAAAAAAGTGACTTTAAAAATGATGTTTGGTTTTATTAAGGACTTTAGTTTATTGAACGTCCAATGCAGTACTGTCTTAAGTTAAAAAGTAGCTGGTTAATGTAACCACTGTCTAATGCATTTCATTTTAGATAAATAGATTAGAAAGCTAAGAAGAAGAATGAGTGGATATGTGTTTAGGAAAGAGATGTTTGTTTTTGTCACGTATGGACACTGAAATGTATTAAAAAGGTTGGACTTTGAATAAACTGTAAAGAAAGAAACTCAATACAACAAGTATGTTTGGATGTAAAACTCGAATAAATTGCTGCATGACACTTGAACTGAACAAGCCGTTTCCTCGTTTTTCTCCTGTTCTTCAGGAGTATATCTGTCAACAGCGGTGCTGTCGCTACGGTACCCGTTACACAACCTGAAGTGTGAAATAAACTTCAGTGGAGTTTGAAAACAATAATTGTATAGTTCAGGGGTGGGCAATCCTGGTCCTCGAGGGTCGGTGTCCTGCAACTCTTAGAGTCTCCCTGATCCAACACACTTGAATCCAACAGCTGAATCACCTCCCAAGTGCAGTCAGGTTCTCCAGAGTCCTGCTAATGACCTCATTATTTGACTCAGGTGTGTTGAAGTAGAGATACATCTAAAAGTTGCAGGACACCGGCCCTCGAGGATCAGCATTGCCCATCCCTGGTATAGATTATTGAACAATATATGTGCTCCCAAAAAGTATTTTTGTCTGATTAAACTGCTTCTTTTTGTAGTGCTCAAAAAGCAAAACTACCTGACTCTGATTCCCCAGAGCACCCCCCAATTGTTTCTGATGTTTGAGATTCAGAACTCCATTTAATCACAGACTGTGCAAGAACCACGGTGCTGGTTCTGTTGGACCTCAGTGTAGCTTTTTGACACTTTTGACCATGACATATCACTGAAATGACTGGAGAGTTGGGTCAGACTCTCTGGTCCAGTAAGCAACTGGTTTGAATCTTACATAAGATCTGGGGTTTCTTTGTTTCAATAGGAAACTTCTCATCGAAGTGGACAGAAGTCACATGTGGGGTATTGCAAGGCTCAATCCTAGGATTCCTCATATTCAATACCTATGCTCCTATCGGCTCAGATTATAACAGGAAATAAGATTAGCTGCCATAACTTCGCAGTTGATACACAGTTCTATATTACGATTTCACCAGGAGACTCTGAACTCATCCAATTACTGAACAGATGATGAGAACAGATAAATGTGTGAGTGTGAAACCTTTCTCCAGCTGAACAAAAACTGAAGTTATTATCTGTGGACCTAAAGAGGAATGATGTAGAGTCAACGCACAGCTTCAGTTATTCATCCATCCATCCATTTTCTTACACCCTTCTTCCCTAATGGGGTCGGGAGGGTTGCTGGTGCCTATCTCCAGCTGTGTCCTGGGCGAGAGGCGGGGTTCACCCTGGACAGATCGCCAGTCTTTCACTGGCTCCCTGTAGCTCAGAGAATAGTCTTTAAAATACTGTTGTTAGTTTATCAATCACTGAACGGCGTAACATCACAACACATTAAAGATCTGCTGCTGTTGTCATAGCAACCTTCCAGACCTCTAAGGTCTTCTGGTTCTGAATTCAGAACCAGAACCAAACATGCAGAAGCAGGATTCAGCTTCTATGCACCACAAATCTGGAAACAACTTCCAGAAAACTGCAAAACAGCTGAAACACTGATGACCTGTAAATCAAGACTGAAAACCAGCTGCTTAGAGTTGCTGTTGAAACATAATCAATGAAACACTGATCCATATATTTGATGAGTATTGATGATTTTAACAACGGCACTTGACAAAATGTTATTCTTGCTACTGGTTTCTCAATTGTTGACTGTATGATGTTTTCATGACTTTTTATTATTTTATATAGTGTAAAGCACTTTAAACTGCCTTGTTGCTGAAATGTTGTGCACAAACAAACTAAGTAAATACAGATTTATTGTTCCAGCCGTTTCTGTTGTGTCATGATGACTTGGTTGTTCTCTCATGTCTGAGACAAATTGTCTCAAATGCAGAAAACAAAAGACAACCAATAAATGTTTAGCTGATTTTTTTCCAGAAAGTAGTGAAATGATTTTAATTTGCAGTTTCATGGTTTCAGTTCAGGAACAAAATCTGAAATGGAGGGAAGAAAGTTAGAGCAGCTCGGTGTTAATAATGAGACGCTTACAGCAGGTTGGAGGAGCGATTTGGATCAGTTGATGAGTCCAGTTTGTTGGCAGAGAATGGATTCCTATCAACATGTTCAGGTAAACAGGGTGTGGTGGGACTACATAGACAACAAATGGATGAACATTCTTGGGCTGGCAGCCAAGTAAGTCAAAGCAGGTGCTTCTCTTTACCTGTAAGTTTTGTCAGTTCTTGTTATTTGCAAAGTCATTTGGTTTGATGGTTTTATAATAAATAATAAAGATATTTTAAACTGTATAAATTTTTGATTTATACAGTTTAAATAACTGTCAATCAATTTAGGGATTGACAGGTTTCCTCTGAAAAGTGCAGAGAAAATCTCCATTGTTTAATTTGCTTCAAGCTTCATCTTTGTGTTTGAGTTTCGATTGATCTGGAATGCGTCATTGGCAGCAAGTAACTACCAGTTAGGTGTGCCTTTCTGACGGTTGACGTGAGAAACCTGTTTGTTTTCTGTTTGAATGTCAGGTGTGTCTATTTTAAAAAGAAACCTGTTCAGTAGCTGAAATAGGTTTTTGATGAGGACCAAGAGAATGTAAAAGAAAAGCTCATTATAAAGGCATGAGAGCTGTTTTTTAGAACTGCCTAAGCCTGCAATGGAAACCTGGTCTCATCAGAACTCTCCAACTAAGTGATCTGATCCAAAGGGGGCATTTCACCAGTTAATATACTAGGTCTTTGCCCCAGCAGTTCTTGGAGATTCTCCCTTTGCATTGTAAGGAAATTTGACTAGTTTTGAGTGCTTAATATAGTTAATCTCATGCCATGTGCATTCAAGTAGATAGAACATTCTTATTTGGACAAATGCTAAACAGATGTAAGCCAGCCAGGAGACAGGAGATAAATATTCTCTTGGAGGAGTTTAACCAAAACACTATTCTCTTGAAAGGTTTTAAATCAGGTAGGCCATAAACCATATCCTCCCTGGCTCAGAGGTCGAAGGTCGGGGGTTTCTCAGGGAGGAGAGCTGCGTCTGGAATTGATCACAGCCTGGAATTTTAGGAACTTCTGATTTTTTAATACATTCTTAAATATTAATAGCGTGTGTTCGATTAAAGCATATTACCCAAGTTAGAAGTATTAATCTAGTAGAGGATGAATGTATTTGAAAATGTGTTATCAGTGACAATTTCAGAATCAAAGGAAAATTGTTTGAATTAGAAAAGGAATTCTACCTCATTTTGTTCTGTGACAAGACAAAGATTTAAGTTTTTGGAGATGCTGAAATCAGAAAAGCAGAAAACTAAGTTTGATGAAAATAACTTATAATTTTAACAAGTAGTAAACGACTTTTGATTTCTGCCGTAAACTTAGGGGAAGGTCTAAGTTTTTCCAAGGTAGCTTTTGGTTGGTCAAAACAGGGAACGCCCTATTTGCATATATTAACAAAAAGAAACGCCTTCACTAGAAAAGTGAATGCTCAATAATAAGAATTTAGATAGCCGCCATATTCTGCTTTTCCTACATCGGCTCTCTCCAAAGACGCGTCTTTGTCCTTCTTTCTGTCTTTGTTCTTTTTCTTTTAATTCTCTGACTCAGGTAAAGAATGTATATCTCTGTAACTGCAGTTTCCTTGTTAATTCATACGGTGTTTTCCTATTGGATTAAACTCTGTAACACTGTGACGTCAGCGCGCCTCGCTGTTTCCTGGCCGACGTGAAGCCATCCGCTCGGGGACCCGGGAAGGAAGAGAGAGAGCCAAACTTTTCCATATTAAGCTAACCTAAAATATCTCTTTCTTAATAGCATGTATAAACAACTATGGTGTTGTTTATACAATCGTTTTACGGTGACAGCAGCTGCAGAGCGATACACAAGTTGACCTTCACTGCAAACCCTGAACTTCTGCAGAAGCACCAGAGTTCAGATGTATCCCACAGAACATGCAAGTTATAATAATGTAATTCTAATGTAAAGGCTATAATAAACTTCAAAAACTTTAAATCTTGTGTGATAATTAGTTATTTTAAGGCATAAATGACTAAAGCTAAATAAGACAGTAAAATCAACTTATTGATTGGAATACCTTTCAAATTCCTATTGGGGTTCCATAGAAATTTGGTGGAAAATAATAATAAAAAATTGTCAGTTGGAAACATGCACTTAAACACTTTATCCAGAGCATTTAGAGGGTGAAATAAAGTTTATTCTGTTGTGATCTGTATTTGATTTATACTCCAGGTTCGTGTTGTCCTGTCTCCCTTTGATTAGTTCCCAGGTGCGTCTTGTTCCCTGATTACCTCCTGTGTTTTCGGGTCCTCGTCTGATTTGTGCTCAACACTGTTTGCTACCAGTGTTGAGCCATTAGCTTCCGCTCAGCTGCGCTGCCAGGGTTTTGGACTTTGGATTTGGTTTTTTATTATTAAAATTTTCATTTTATCACATCTATCTGGATCCTCAGCATCTGCCTCACCACCTCACATCACCACTTCATGACATATTCCATTTTTAAAGTGGGAGTCTGGAAAAATGTAAAAGATGGATAATTGTCTGCAACCAACTTCATGAACAGCTGAATACTACAATGATTGTATTACAGCAATATTTTACTATGAAGGATTGGTCATAATTACATCATGTGCCTTGTGGTTAAAACAAAGATTAATAGGTCAAACTGGCTCTGGGTCCAAAACAATAAATATGTTCTAATCTATGGCTACAAATGGGTTCAGTTTGTGTGTAAAGCAGT
This sequence comes from Gambusia affinis, assembly GCF_019740435.1. NCBI lineage: Eukaryota > Metazoa > Chordata > Actinopteri > Cyprinodontiformes > Poeciliidae > Gambusia > Gambusia affinis. Next base: position 4,896,979 of record NC_057875.1, read on the forward strand.
TATATTTTATGTAGGTCCGACAAATATTCATACACAACTTGACATACATGATCAAAACATAGTTCAGATACACAGTATTAAGTTATTGCTCACAAGCACAGCTATGACAGAAAACATGACTGGTTAAATATTAGCTTCATGGATTTTTACTGAGTTGATGAAAGTAGAGGTTAAAGTTGAAGAACTGAGCTTTTAATATTTTATCTCCTCAACTTGTTCCAATTGATGGATGCAGCTAAATGAAATGAGAATTGATCTATTGTATGAACTATGTTGGTTAAAATATATTAAATAATCTATATGGAAAAACCACAAGTTCACTGTAAAAAGTAATAAGTTCACTTTACTTAAAAAAAGTTAGGAAACCGATTGCCTCAAAATCTTCAAGTAAAGTAGCTAATTCATTTTAAGGTGTTATTGCTAAAAATAACTATGTTTAGACCACTCAGATAAAGGCAATAAACCTGAGTGCCGTTAACTCAAAATCATTAATTGGGTTAACTGTAAAATATTCATTCAGACAACTCATGCAATGGCAGTAAACTTGAGTGCCGTTAACTCAAAATCATTAGTAAAGTTGACTATAAAATGTCAATTATGACTACTTCAAATTGTGAGTTATGTCAATTAAGCAGTACTCATAAAAATAAGTTATACTTACACATTTAAGAGTTCACATTACTTGCAAAATATCAGGAAACCGATTGCCTTGATATGTTCAAGTAAGATGAACCAAAAGTGTTAAGTTATTGGAACGAAGAGCCAACAGACAACAGTTTGAATGGAAAAAAATGTTTAATAATTAAACAAGTTTACCTTGAATACAAGGTTCTCAAGTGTGGTTACATACACACTAACCTGGAAACAAAGTTTTCCATAGACTTTTTTTAGGGAAAAAAAATGACATGACTTTTTTTCTAGGGTAGCCTTCAAACTAATATTGAATCCTTCAAATGGCCCTCAGTCTTTAAAACTTTGAGAATCCCTGCTTAAATGTCTTTGTTGACTGGTGTGAAACAAAAACTCAATTCTCAATACTAGAGCCCAACATTTATCATAACATTGATAAAGTAAATAGTGAAGTAGTGAAGTGAAGTAATGTTTCTCCTCATTAACATAAAACCATTTAGTAGTCTGCAAATGCAATGATGCTCTCCAACAAAAAAAGAATCAAACAAGAAATAAAAATCACTTTTCCAATAAGGGTAAAGGTATCAATGTTGATCCATAATGTCACATCACATTCACTCATTGCATCAGAAGATTTTTGAGTGATTGTATTTTTGGTTTTAGAGATTTATATCCAAGTGAGAGAAGCACCCTTTGGATGAAGTCAAAGGTGTACTTCAGTTGTTGAGGGTACTCCAAATTCAGAGAATAAATAAGTCCAAAGAGCAAGCACATGGCATGTGGAAGATTTCCAAGATCATTCACGACAAGACTTCCTTCCAAAATGATGGCAGTACTTGAAGACTGGAGGTGCAGTGAGTCAGTGGAGGCCAGCCTGTCCTCAGGAATGATGGTCAGGATCCCAATGGGGGTGTGAGACACGTCTGGGTCGTCGCAGTCCTAACAACAATAGAAGCAACACCACAATTACATATCAACATAACACTTCTTTAGGGTGACCAGACGTCCTCTTTTTCCCGGACATGTCCTACTTTTCAGACCTAAAAAAATGTCCAGGGGGAATTTAAAAATCGTCCGGGATTTTGGTCAACTGCCTCAAAACACATTACATAGCTTACAGTGCATTGTGATTACATTGCCACTCCGTTCCACTACTCCATTCCAGGTTTCTTTGTATGGCAAAGAAATCGGTAGCACATGTACACACATGTGCTACCGATTTCTTGCGCTACCGCTGGTTCTACCCCCCCACCAGCCGTCTCCCCCATCTCCACCCCCTGTTGGCGCATGTGTGTCCGCCGATTCTTTGCTAAAAAACAGTGGGACTTACCGTGACAAAACGTAGCTGCAGCAACCGCCGTATTGTTGACAGTTTGGCGCTTCTTTCAAACACGTCGTCACTCGTCAGTGTCCAATGCGCATGTGCGTTCAACGAGAGCTGCCGAATGATGCCGAGTTTTCTGCTGGTTATGCAGATGCGTTTTGCTCACTCATAACTCCAAGTTCGGGTTACTTGCTGCTGATGAGTTTGATTACTTGCCTCAGTAGAAAGTTGTCTTTGCTAAGTTTAAGTTAGTATAGTCAACAGACTAAGCTGGAATGAGTTCAGGTCACTTTTCTTTTTGAGTACACTTTACTTTTACATTTTACAGTGCAGTTTTCCAGATGGATGGAGTCTCTTGATGACCGAGGTCCTGATGAGAAAACATGAACATCTGGGTCATGAACGAGGATTTTGGATTCTGCATCAGAGTGCTGAACATCAGCAGACACAGTGACCTTTATTAAGGTTTGGACAAAGAAACTTCATGTTCATACAGATGACTGTCTGCTGCAAAGAATGAAGAGAACAAATCAGTTCTGATTCCTCTGTATCCTGGTCTCCCATTATGACTGAATGTTTTCCTACATAACAAGCTGAAGTCCTGCTGGATCATTAACTTGACCAGTCGGTTATTCCAGCAGCAGGACCCTGGAAGCTGCTGCAGTTTATGAAACTTTCTTTTTCTGTGAAAAGAAGCTAAAAGAATATTTGTTTGAGTTCACTTGCTGATCTGTAACTCTGAATGTCAGAGTGAGAGGAATCAGCTGTTGCCAGTGATGCAATAACTCTAAAACTCCACAAGGTGGCGATGTTTGCAACCTTTAGAGGTGGACATTCTCAGTGTAGTAGAAACAGTTGAACTGATTTCAGATAAAACAACTGCTGGTTAAAATCACTTTACCCCTTTTCAGACTTTGTCCATGTAGAACTGTATGGAGGACCAGAACGGACATGATTAAAAATAAAACAGAGGATTCTTCAGAGTCACTGAAATACAGATTAACTGTAATCCAAGAGATCTTTCTTGCCATCTTTTATAACTCTTTCAAGAATCTGAATTAATGAGCTACAACATTTAATTTTCCTTTGGGTTTAATAAAGTATGTTTGAATTTGAATTTCTGCTTCACAAATGAGAAGGAGCAGTGTCTTAAAGATGCATGTAACTTTTATTAAAATATAAATTTTTACACATTTGTTCAAATTGTCACTTTTTGTAACAGTTTGTTATGAGACAGATAATCTGAGGAAACACCCAAAAAAGACATGAAAGTGGAAAATATGTTGCAAATGTCTGATGGTTGGAAATCAAACCCAGTATATTTGTGTTGAGGATTTTAGTCTGTATTTTAATCATTTAATCAACCATTTTATGACATTCATGTGTCCATCCTCTCAGTTCACCCTGTCATTTTCACGTTTTATGAAAATAAACAGTTTATGTTCATAAGTTATTTAAATATTTGTGTGAATCCTTTACAATCAAATGAACCAAAACTAGAATTGCTTGAAAATTTCCCCTGATATCTTTGTTGATTTGATTTAGAAAATAAAGTGCAATTTAATTAATATACAATCAGATTTCCCATTTCCTAAAATATATAGTTGAAAATAGGACTGAAATAGTTTCACTTTATAATTACAATGTATGTTTTTATTTCGTTGGATTTTGGTAACAATTAAACCAGCAGGTAATGATTAATATTATTAATCACCAGATAAGCATTAAATATTAACTTTAAGAGAAATCAGAATAAATCAACAGATTAAGATAATGTATTGCTAAAGTAACTCCATTTGTTTCTACCCTCATTGATGGCTCACAGGTTCTTTACACTACAAGTTATATTTACATTTATTCACTATATTGTTCAGACTGTTGACAGTTTTACATGCGACTGAAATAAACAGGAATCAAAGAACTTGGTAATAAAGACAAAAAAGTTTTTCCTTCCTCATCTCAGCCACAGATGCTGAAATATTTATTAAATACTTAATTACATGATCAAATATTTTATTACTGATACATATTTTGTTATTCATGAAAATCAGGGTTTAATAAGCTGTGGCCAAAATATCAAACAATTCATCACTGTATAACACATACTCCCTTCTCTTTCAGTGCTACTACAGCTCCAACCACGGCTCCAACCAAACCTCCAGCATAAAATCCAACAGCAGCTCCTAATGGTCTCCTGGAAGCTCCAACAGCACCTCCTGCAGCAGCAGCCTTCAAGACAGCACTGATAAATGAATTGTTTCTCTCTGCCCGTCTTCTTGCATCTTGAGGATTCATATCTGGATTTTCTCTGAGGAGTCGTTTCATTTCTTCTTGGTTGGCTCTTTCTGCCTCTTTAAACATTTCATTGGTGTAGAAACTTCCTCCATTTCTCTGAACCATTCTGTTGATCTTCTGCACCAGTCCACCAATTTGAGCAGAATCCTCAACATTGTTGTCAAAAACATGATATTTATCTTCAAATTTCTCCAGGATGGAGCACTGACTGATGATGTGTTTTAGAGGTTGGGATGTTTCTAACAGGTTTTCTATTTTAATGTTTCCCTTTTTCAGCTCGTCTCCATGGGTAAACAGGATCATGGTGTGTTTGGCAGCTTTTTCTCCAAACATTGTCTTAATTATTTCCACTGTTTTTTCTTCTTCTGCTGTGAATCTGGTCGGTTGGATCACAATCAGGAAGACATGAGGACCAGGAGCCGCCATGCTGATGCATTTAGCGATTTCTTTCACAACCTCTTCATTACTCTTATTTGTATCAAACAGACCTGGAGTATCAATAACAACCAGATTTAGACCAGCAAAACTATTAGTTTCCTTCTCACACTTTGATGTCAAAGAGGAAAGAAAGAGTTCAGACTCAAAAACTTTCTTTCCTAAAATGGTGTTTCCTGCTGCACTTTTACCAACTCCAGTTTTCCCAACAAGAACAATCCTGAGGTCTGGATCCTTTTCAGCTTTTGAAGAATTAGAAAACAACAATAAACCAAAAGCAATTTTGATTTAAATTACTTTAGAGTAGAAACTAAAAAGTTTTTAAAGGATTTTTTTTGTTCAGATGGGTTTTATTCTGAGAGTAATTAGACAGTAAAGTAGGCAATGAAAGAGGGAAGACATGCAGCAAAGGTCATCAGGTCAAGACTTGAACTTGTGACGTCTGTGTGGAGGACTAAGGCCTCCATGTGTGGGTTGTGTGTTACCACTGCACCACCGCAGCACCTCCACTAAAAAGGGCTTTAATGATGTCAGTTACAAAATAATATGTTCATGTTTAGGTTCATTAATCTGGAAGAAAAAAACTATTTTTATAAACTTTGACCATCATTATTATTAAAGTTATTAAAATGTGTTTCAAGTTTCAGCTAATATTTTCTTTAAAATGCTTTCATAACCAATGGAGGTTGTTGTATATTTTGGTGGGAATCATCAAACCAAAACACACAAACACAAAATAATTTGAATAAATCCTACAGATTAGTTAACACACAAGTTGCTCTATATACTGTCGTGGAAAAAAATTCTATTTCCAAGCACTGTTCAGGTGAAATCACTCAATCAGGTTTATTCATATATTGTGCACAATACAGAGAGCTTGTAGGACAATCAGTAATGAAGCAGGTCTGGATGAAAAGCTTGCTAAGCTCTCCCAGGCAGAGACAACACATGAGTTTTATACCAACGATAAAGAATTAAACAAAGGGAGAGATAGTCTGGTTCTGACGCAGTAGTGGAAAAACAACTTCTAACCTTCTACATGAAACCCAAATAGTTCTTTTGGTGATAGTTCATAAGCATATCATATGACATGACCAGCAAATGTGACCTTATAGTAATTTTTCCATGACATTTCCCCCCTTTTGATTATAAATAAATATGAAAATATTTAATATTAATCAACACATTTCCCTCCTCAGTCATAACACAACACTATCCTGGAAGATGTAACAAAAGGAACATATACGCAAGATACGAAAAACCTACCGGCAGTAACCCTGTCTACTCCATAACAATATTTTCTCTGAGTTGGGTAGGAAAACTTATCTTGCAACCCCTCCTTGCCAGGGAGGCGGCCCTGTATATGCTCTGTCCAGGAAAAGTGAGGAGGTACCATACCAATGATTGAAGACATAAAAATCCAAGAAACAATAAAATAAAAACATAATACAAAACTAATTAAGGAGGAGAAAAAAAAACAAACATTAAAACATTTACAAAGAAAACAAACAACAACAACAAGAAATATTAGAAATAACCAACACAAATGTCTGTAACTGGAACAATGAGTAATGAACGTCCTTGTTTTTCTTCTTTCTCTCTCAGGATCTTTACTAAATATTTATTTCAGTCTTCACTCCCCACTTCGGCCACTCGCCAGTGGACCAGCAATAGTTCTTTGGTTGGGGAGCCTTTTGACGTACAAAAGCAACCAATGGTTGTTGTTATTTTCCATCTTTTCCATATTCCCTCATTCCGTTTCTTTCCTCTTCTGGAATGTTGGGTGTCAGAGGTTACTAGCACTTAACACCAATCTGTTGTTGTTTCAGATTTAGAGTTGTGACGTAGTCACATTACAGACAGGTAGTCCTTCACAGTGGTTGGTGTGGATTCAGGTTGTTCCTTCCTGGACTTCAGCAGGTGTGTTGGTCACCAGTTACACCTGGAAAATCCTCTGGAACGGCCTCTGCCAGCATTTGGACCCGTCAGCCGGTCTGATGGCTGCAGCACTTTGGCAGGAAATGGAAGGAAGGTTTTCACTGTCTGTGAGGCTCGACAAAGCATAGTGGACAAGTTTTAGCAATAAGACAACATAATAAGAATCTTGGAATCAGTGAGAATAATAGCACACAAGCAACTAGTTTTCATGCATCAGTTAGTGCTACTAGCACAGACGTTTTAGCAGGAAAATGTTTGAACATGGAGCCAAACATAGGTGATTTATGCAAAACAGCAAACAAGGTTAGATCAGTAGCATGGTCACATTATGCAGAACCATCAACAAACTGCATCAAGTCAGGTTTAGTCAGATGATTTCAGTTAGTGAAGATCAAGGTAGAAATGTAGGATCATAGCAACCAATTGATCAAGTTTTTGCTGAGGCGCTTCATTAATTATTTAAATTATTTAATTTTTTTCATAACTAGTAGTTCCAGGACAACAAAATCCTTTTAACCTCTAAGTTCAAATTTATCACAGCTGTATTTTATAGAAACTTTCCTTTGTTCAATTTAAATGCAACCATAGATTATATGGTATACCAAAACATTATAAACACTGCAGTAACAAGGATCTGTAATTCTTAACACAAAAGGAAAAAAAAAATTTAGTAATATTTTATATAACACAGCATAGAATTTCAAAAAGAAAGGAAAGTCAAGGGACACCAGTATTTTATATAGGACCACTTTGTAATTCTCATTGATAACATTATATTTACTATCTGTGTCTGCAACAGTTCAGCTTTTAAATGATTTATTTATTTTAAAACTTTTCTTTCAGAACCATAGTTTTGGTTAAAATGTTCTCCAACATCTTATTTGTTATATTTCAATGGCATAATTTTGTTACAGAAGCACAGTTATTACAGTTTCCCTTCACAGTTTCTCAATCTATGGCTCATGGACCCGTAAAGGACCTTTAATACAGGTTCTTCTGTTCAGGACTCAGAGATAACAGGGGCACAAAACTCTTTTGAAGCCATTCTTTTCTCACTAATTTCTAAATGTGTACAGGGTTAGTAGCAAGTAGTCTTCGTTGCAGTGGCTGTATGTGTGTGTATAACTTATCTTAAATGTCTTTTATTTTTCGTTTCGCTCCCTTTCCACTCCTGCTGCTGGCATCGCTGCAGCGAAATCCTCCCCCGTCTCTCTCTCCTCCGGCTTCCTGTCTGTCCAATTGGTTCTTGTGTTGGCTCTTTGGGTTGTCCAGATCGTCCCTCAGTCAATGTCCATGTTGTCCAAAGATAAAAAAGGCATCAAACAGTTCTTCATCTTCTTCTCTCACAGCTCAGAAGCATGTTTATCTTTTCTTTCTCCACACTGATTCAGACCAGTGGAGGATTTTAAAGCTCAGTTGCACTCAGTTTTCAGTCTGAATGTCCAGCAGGAGACCTGACAGTCGTCCCCTGAATGTGATGGAGGTTTTCTTTGTCTTCTTCATCTTCTTGATTCTCTTGGTCACTTTCATCAGTTGGTTTTGTAGAAGGGACAGCATCCGGTCCATGGGAGGACAGGTTTGAGGAGTTGAGGTCAGAGGTCAGATGCACTGCAGTGAGGCTCAGACAGAGAGAAAGAGAAGCAAGTAGAAGTTGATTAGGGCTTGTTTTGTTACCTTTCTTGTTTTTTCCTATACATACAGTTTGTATTTATGAATCATATTTTAACCTTTTGCATGGTCATATAGTTTTAGTCATTTAATCTCCATCCAGTATGCCTTTAGTAAGAAAGGGTCCCTTATAAATAAGTTTATTGATTGATACTTTTAAGAAATAAAATCATTTTTGTTCAAAGAGAGAAAAAATCAAACGAAACAAATTTTGTTTTAAATATGAAGGCCAGTAATTTATCCACTAAATATTTATGTTCAGCATTTTCTTTCCTTATTTGTTTTCCTCTGCTTCTAATTCACTTTGCAGGGAAAATTCCACATTTAAAATCATTCCAAACATCCATTCACACAAAGCACACTCTTTTTTTTTTTTTTTTTTTTTTATTTCATTATCAAATAGTCAAACAATTCACCCTGAGGAGGAGATTGCGTTCTGGAACCACGTAGACCCATTCTTCCTGAATTGGGTGGGATATCCTCTTTAGACTGCAAACGTCTTCGCAGAATCCAACAAATCAGCCTTGTGGTCGCTCTGCCTCTTACTCCTTTAAGAGGGGCCTTTATTTCCGATAAAGGTCTTTAGGATTCTCTAAAGGTTTAGTTCCTCTATTAAAAAACCAAAACTGAAGAAAATACCTGCCTTATTCACCGATAAGGGCTTTAACTAGGACCTTCAGCCTAGAAACTAGTGGTTCCCTTTATCATTTCCTCGGTCTAAAAACCGGCTGTCGAGGGGACATTCACCCCACACTTATGTTTTTATTATTTTTTTGTTTGTTTTATTTAATTTTTTTATTATTTTATTTTTAATTTTTTATTATTATTATTTTTTTTTATATTTTTCTTTTCTTTTCTTTTCTTTTATTTATTCTCTCGTGGGACTCTAACCCAACGTTTTTCTTAACACGCCAATCTCTATTCCCCAGGGTGAAAGGTTTATCGGATCCTTCACTATTTTAGATTTTATAATTTAGAATTTGTAAAATTAATTTGTTAGCCTGAGTGAGTATCCCACCTGATAACAGTGGTTTTGAGTTCGTTGATCCCAGCGCTGGATCCGTGGAGCCGACCAACAGCCCTCTTCTCTCTTAAATCCTAATCGAGGTTTGAGGCTGGTGTTTAGTCCAGGTTGGCGCCTTAACGCTGTTCGTCGACGTCCTCGGATGTCCAGTCGAGGGATCCGGGTCACGGCACCAAATTGTCGTGGAAAAAAATTCTATTTCCAAGCACTGTTCAGGTGAAATCACTCAATCAGGTTTATTCATATATTGTGCACAATACAGAGAGCTTGTAGGACAATCAGTAATGAAGCAGGTCTGGATGAAAAGCTTGCTAAGCTCTCCCAGGCAGAGACAACACATGAGTTTTATACCAACGATAAAGAATTAAACAAAGGGAGAGATAGTCTGGTTCTGACGCAGTAGTGGAAAAACAACTTCTAACCTTCTACATGAAACCCAAATAGTTCTTTTGGTGATAGTTCATAAGCATATCATATGACATGACCAGCAAATGTGACCTTATAGTAATTTTTCCATGACATGATTCCATGATTCCATGATTTTTCCATGGTTTTTGTATATAGATCATTTAACATCCTTTCACACTCATACAGTATATTTTTAAATGTCTATTTTGTCCACAACCCTTTTCACTCTGACCAAACGATTTAAATACTTTATTTTATGTTATTCAGCTGCACTGTAAAATGTAAAAGTAAAGTGTACTCAAAAAGAAAAGTGACCTGAACTCATTCCAGCTTAGTCTGTTGACTATACTAACTTAAACTTAGCAAAGACAACTTTCTACTGAGGCAAGTAATCAAACTCATCAGCAGCAAGTAACCCGAACTTGGAGTTATGAGTGAGCAAAACGCATCTGCATAACCAGCAGAAAACTCGGCATCATTCGGCAGCTCTCGTTGAACGCACATGCGCATTGGACACTGACGAGTGACGACGTGTTTGAAAGAAACGCCAAACTGTCAACAATACGGCGGTTGCTGCAGCTACGTTTTGTCACGGTAAGTCCCACTGTTTTTTAGCAAAGAATCGGCGGACACACATGCGCCAACAGGGGGTGGAGATGGGGGAGACGGCTGGTGGGGGGGTAGAACCAGCGGTAGCGCAAGAAATCGGTAGCACTTGTGTGTACATGTGCTACCGATTTCTTTGCCATACAAAGAAACCTGGAATGGAGTAGTGGAACGGAGTGGCAATGTAATCACAATGCACTGTAAACTATGTAATGTGTTTTGAGGCAGTTGACCAAAATCCCGGACGATTTTTAAATTCCCCCTGGACATTTTTTTAGGTCTGAAAAGTAGGACATGTCCGGGAAAAAGAGGACGTCTGGTCACCCTAAAGAAGTGTTATGTTGATATGTAATTGTGGTGTTGCTTCTATTGTTGTTAGGACTGCGAAGACCCAGACGTGTCTCACACCCCCATTGGGATCCTGACCATCATTCCTGAGGACAGGCTGGCCTCCACTGACTCACTGCACCTCCAGTCTTCAAGTACTGCCATCATTTTGGAAGGAAGTCTTGTCGTGAATGATCTTGGAAATCTTCCACATGCCATGTGCTTGCTCTTTGGACTTATTTATTCTCTGAATTTGGAGTACCCTCAACAACTGAAGTACACCTTTGACTTCATCCAAAGGGTGCTTCTCTCACTTGGATATAAATCTCTAAAACCAAAAATACAATCACTCAAAAATCTTCTGATGCAATGAGTGAATGTGATGTGACATTATGGATCAACGTTGATACCTTTACCCTTATTGGAAAAGTGATTTTTATTTCTTGTTTGATTCTTTTTTTGTTGGAGAGAGCATCATTGCATTTGCAGACTACTAAATGGTTTTATGTTAATGAGGAGAAACATTACTTCACTTCACTACTTCACTATTTACTTTATCAATGTTATGATAAATGTTGGGCTCTAGTATTGAGAATTGAGTTTCTGTTTCACACCAGTCAAGAAAGACATTTAAGCAGGGATTCTCAAAGTTTTAAAGACTGAGGGCCATTTGAAGGATTCAATATTAGATTGAAGGCTACCCTAGAAAAAAAGTCATGTCATTTTTTTTCCCTAAAAAAAGTCTATGGAAAACTTTGTTTCCAGGTTAGTGTGTATGTAATCACACTTGAGAACCTTGTATTCAAGGTAAACTTGTTTAATTATTAAAAATTTTTTTCCATTCAAACTGTTGTCTGTTGGCTCTTCGTTCCAATAACTTAACACTTTTGGTTCATCTTACTTGAACATATCAAGGCAATTGGTTTCCTGATATTTTGCAAGTAATGTGAACTCTTAAACGTGTAAGCATAACTTATTTTTATGAGTACTGCTTAATTGACATAACTCACAATTTGAAGTAGTCATAATTGACATTTTATAGTCAACTTTACTAATGATTTTGAGTTAACGGCACTCAAGTTTACTGCCATTGCATGAGTTGTCTGAATGAATATTTTACAGTTAACCCAATTAATGATTTTGAGTTAACGGCACTCAGGTTTACTGCCTTTATCTGAGTGGTCTAAACATAGTTATTTTTAGCAATAACACCTTAAAATGAATTAGCTACTTTACTTGAAGATTTTGAGGCAATCGGTTTCCTAACTTTTTTTAAGTAAAGTGAACTTATTACTTTTTACAGTGAACTTGTGGTTTTTCCATATAGATTATTTAATATATTTTAACCAACATAGTTCATACAATAGATCATTTCATTTAGCTGCATCCATCAATTGGAACAAGTTGAGGAGATAAAATATTAAAAGCTCAGTTCTTCAACTTTAACCTCTACTTTCATCAACTCAGTAAAAATCCATGAAGCTAATATTTAACCAGTCATGTTTTCTGTCATAGCTGTGCTTGTGAGCAATAACTTAATACTGTGTATCTGAACTATGTTTTGATCATGTATGTCAAGTTGTGTATGAATATTTGTCGGACCTACATAAAATATAACTGCTTTACACACAAACTGAACCCATTTGTAGCCATAGATTAGAACATATTTATTGTTTTGGACCCAGAGCCAGTTTGACCTATTAATCTTTGTTTTAACCACAAGGCACATGATGTAATTATGACCAATCCTTCATAGTAAAATATTGCTGTAATACAATCATTGTAGTATTCAGCTGTTCATGAAGTTGGTTGCAGACAATTATCCATCTTTTACATTTTTCCAGACTCCCACTTTAAAAATGGAATATGTCATGAAGTGGTGATGTGAGGTGGTGAGGCAGATGCTGAGGATCCAGATAGATGTGATAAAATGAAAATTTTAATAATAAAAAACCAAATCCAAAGTCCAAAACCCTGGCAGCGCAGCTGAGCGGAAGCTAATGGCTCAACACTGGTAGCAAACAGTGTTGAGCACAAATCAGACGAGGACCCGAAAACACAGGAGGTAATCAGGGAACAAGACGCACCTGGGAACTAATCAAAGGGAGACAGGACAACACGAACCTGGAGTATAAATCAAATACAGATCACAACAGAATAAACTTTATTTCACCCTCTAAATGCTCTGGATAAAGTGTTTAAGTGCATGTTTCCAACTGACAATTTTTTATTATTATTTTCCACCAAATTTCTATGGAACCCCAATAGGAATTTGAAAGGTATTCCAATCAATAAGTTGATTTTACTGTCTTATTTAGCTTTAGTCATTTATGCCTTAAAATAACTAATTATCACACAAGATTTAAAGTTTTTGAAGTTTATTATAGCCTTTACATTAGAATTACATTATTATAACTTGCATGTTCTGTGGGATACATCTGAACTCTGGTGCTTCTGCAGAAGTTCAGGGTTTGCAGTGAAGGTCAACTTGTGTATCGCTCTGCAGCTGCTGTCACCGTAAAACGATTGTATAAACAACACCATAGTTGTTTATACATGCTATTAATGTTGGATTCCGGGGTTGTTGGGGTTTTGTTTCTGGGTTCTGGTTAGGCTAGTCACTAACTTTCCACCAGAGAGCGCCAGAGACTGTTTTTCCCGGCGGAGGCGTGATCGCCAGCACACCTGTTCAACATCTCCTCATTATGTCTGGAGTTCAAGAGGAGCTGACTGACGGGGCTTCGACGCCTGAGTGTTTGCCAGCAATGGTAGTCAGAGCCCTACAGTGAAAACTCTTTGTTCTCCTGAGAAATATCTCAAGTGATTCTTCTCGTTGTTCTCCTCCTCCAGGTGTCTTCCTTGAGACGCTGAGTTCCTTTGTGAAAGGAACTGGTTCTTCCGGGTTTTTCTGGAACCAATTCCCTCGTGACGCCGTGGAGGAATATCCGCTGGTTGCCCAAGCCCGTGTCTTCCCTTTGAGACGCCGAACGTCAGTCAGAACTCTCCTCAGTCTCCAGCCCGCCTGAGCCCATCGGTCCGCCTCTCCGCCACTGTTGCTCCTGGATCCAACCAATCCCGAATAGCTCGGACCCGTTCAGAAGACCTCTTGGACTGAATCCCCTCGATCCACACAGTTAGCCCTCCCGGACTTCCACCATCAACTTCACAAGTAAGATCAGTCCGTGTCATTCACTCACCCTTTTTTCCGACGCCCTCGAACTCACCATCTCTCTGTTGTCTCCGTAGTTTGCCGCATTCCCCGAAAGCTGCAGTTCCTGGAGCAATAACCCTCAGCAGATTTCCTGAACATTCAATAAACCATTTTTACTGATTATCTGTTTCCCTGTGGTGTTCTGCATGTGGGCAAGAAAAGTAGACCCAAACATGACAGAACACTCAGGCCAAAATCCTAGTCCAGCAGACACCATTAGGAAAACTCTTGCAGAGCAACATTCACTGTTACAATCCCATGAATCAGCCCTCCAGGAACTTAATACCCGTCAGATCGAGACCAATCGACGGTTGAATGAATTAATGACTTTCTTGCAAAACTCTGCTTCACAGTCTCCAGCACCCTCCGGCTCCGGCTCCGGCTCCGGATCCTCCAGCCCATTCCGCATTTTCGGAGATCCGTCCACCGACGCCAGAGAGATTTTCTGGGGATTTGGACAAGTGCAAGGGCTTTATTTTACAATGCTCCATAATTTTCAATCACTCACCGCAAAGCTTCGTCCGCGATAGCACCAAGATTGCTTACGTCCTCTCTCTTTTGTCGGGCCAAGCTCTGAGATGGGCCGAGGCCAGGTTCCCCTCGCCCACTGATTATGGTTGCACTTTTGAGGAATTTCTAAAAGAGTTTCAGCAGGTGTTCAGCCACGACCATGATAAGACTTTCCATTCCAGAGAATTATGGAAAATTAAACAGGGACAGCGAACGGTGGCCGACTTCGCCATCGAATTTAGAATAAAAGCCGCAGCTTCCGGCTGGAACAGTGCCTCTTTAAAGAGTGCGTATTTTCATGCCTTGAATGAATCTATCAAAGACGAATTAGCCACGCTCGATGAACCAGCGACCCTAGAAGAGCTAATAAGTCTTACAATTCGCTTAGATTCAAGAATACGATCCAGAACTAAAGAGAGAGGTCGTAGAGAGACTCCCGTAAGAGTTTCCGCCGTTCCCTTACCTCTCAGAGCCGATCCAGTTTCTCCCGGCTCCTCAGAACCGGAGCCTATGCAAATCGGCCGAACTCGCCTAACCCCGCAGGAGCGACACAAAAGAATGACCTCCCGTCTATGCCTTTACTGCGGGCTTCCCGGTCATTTTATCGCTCACTGTCCGGAGCGGTTAAACCCTCCGGTCCGCCAGTAGGGGCGAGGAGGGTGGCGGACCATCAACAGAATAATTCCTCCCCTCGCCTGCTACTTCCAGCTACCCTGATCCATAATGACAAATCTCTCCCGTTGGCTGTTTTAGTTGATTCTGGCTGTGAGCAGGACCTAATAGACACCACTTTAGTCCAGCAGTTGGCAATCGAAACTATTCCCCTCACCGCTCCTCTTCGAGTCACCGCTATTGACGGCCAGACGCTCCCTCAGATCACCCATCAGACCAAGCCCATACATTTAGTCATTTCCGGGAATCATAGAGAGTTAATTTCTTTTTTTGTTTTTCCTCCGCTAACTCCCCTATAATCCTCGGCTTCAATTGGCTTCAGCGACATAATCCGCACATTAACTGGGCTAACCGGCATGTCGAATCGTGGTCCACGTCCTGTCACTCCTCCTGCCTCGTTTCCGCAGTTCCACCAGATCCATTACCGGCAGAGCCGGAACGAGCGGATCCTCCCGACCTTTCCACAATTCCACCTGAATATCACGATTTAGCTCCGGTTTTCAGCAAAACCAAAGCCTTTTCTCTTCCTCCTCACAGACCTTATGATTGCGCAATAGATCTCCTTCCCGGAGCACCTCTTCCTTCTAGCCGCCTTTATAATATTTCCCGACCAGAACGTGAAACCATGGAGAAGTACATAAGGGACTCGTTAGCTGCGGCATTATCCGCCAGTCCTCTTCACCATTAGGGGCGGGTTCTTTTTAGGGCAAAAGGACGGCTCTCCGCCTTGCATTGATTATCGTGGGCTTAACCAGATCACTGTAAAAAACAAGTATCCCCTGCCACTGCTGTCCTCCGCTTTTGAACCGGTCCATGGCGCAACCATTTTTTCTAAATTAGATCTCAGAAATGCCTATCACCTACTCCGTATTCGTCAGGGGGATGAGTGGAAGACTGCATTCAAGACACCCCTCGGTCACTTCGAATATCTAGTCATGCCTTTTGGCTTATCGAATGCCCCAGCATTTTTCCAAGCTCTGGTCAATGACGCTTTTAAGAGATTTTCTGAATGTTTTGTTTTTGTGTACTTGGATGACATCCTCATTTATTCTAAGACCCTTGCAGAACACAAACAACATGTTCGGCTCGTTCTCCAACGCTTACTGGAAAATAAACTTTTTGTTAAAGCAGAGAAATGTGAGTTCCATAAAACGTCTGTCTCCTTCCTGGGATTCGTTCTAGAAGCTGGACAGATAAGGCCCACGGAGGAGAAGATCAGGGCAGTTTTGGACTGGCCCATTCCCGAGACACGGAGACAACTCCAGAGGTTCCTAGGCTTCGCTAACTTCTATCGCAGATTTATCCGAAATTACAGTCAGACAGCCCAACCGTTAACAGCCCTGACGTCATCCAAGATCAATTTCTGTTGGACCACAGAAGCAGACAAAGCTTTTGAGAAACTTAAGAGTCTTTTTTCCAGAGCACCTGTGCTAGTTCAACCAGACCCCACGAGGCAATTTATTGTCGAGGTTGACGCTTCTGATTCTGGGGTAGGGGCGGTGCTGTCTCAAATTTCAGCCTCTGACCACAAGACTCACCCGTGCGCCTTTTTTTCCCGTAGACTGTCACCCCCGGAGCGCAACTATGACGTGGGTGACCGCGAATTGCTGGCCATCAAACTGGCCTTGGAGGAATGGCGGCATTGGTTGGAGGGGGCGGAACATCCGGTACTTGTTTGGACTGATCATAAAAATTTATCTTATCTCCAATCCGCTAAGAGGTTAAATCCACGTCAATCCCGTTGGTCACTTTTTTTCTCAAGGTTCAATTTAAGCATTTCCTTCCGTCGGTTCCGCAATGTTAAACCCGACGCTTTGTCCCGAGTCCACTCTCCAGACGACACTGATAAGGTTCCTGCATCTATTCTTCCCCCCAGTTGCACTGTGGCTACGGTGACTTGGGAAATTGAGGATTTGATTAAACAGGCCCAGCAATCTGAACCCACCCCAGAGTCATGTCCGTCTAACAAGATCTACGTCCCCTCCACGATTAGAGCCCGGTTTATGCATTGGATTCATGCTTCAAAATTTTCTGCCCACCCGGCATAAGTCGCTTTCATTGCCCTTATTAACCGCAGGTTCTGGTGGTCAAACCCATACACAAGGACGTTAAAGAATACATTTTAGCCTGTTCCATTTGTTCAAGGAACAAGCCGTCCCATCGACCTCCTTCAGGCTACCTCCAACCTCTACACATTCCCAGTCGCCCCTGGTCCCATATATCCATAGATTTCATCACTGGCTTACCTCCCTCCAAACATATACTCACCATCATTGATCGCTTTTCAAAAGCCTGTCACTTAGTTCCACTCAGGAGGTTACCCAATGCGCTTCAAACTGCTCAGTTGCTCGTAAAACATGTTTTCTGTTTGCATGGTTCCCCGCAGGAGATCCTGTCGGACCGGGGGCCTCAGTTCATCTCCCAGGTCTGGAGGAGTTTTTGTTCTGCCCTTGGTGCTAAAGTCTCCTTAACTTCAGGTTTTCACCCTGAAACTAATGGCCAAACATGAACCAGGAGTTGGAGTCCACCCTCCGTTGCTTCACCTCAACTAACCCGGCGGACTGGAGTCAATTCCTACCATGGGTAGAGTATGCTCATAACAGTCACACCTCTGCTGCCACAGGTTTTTCACCATTCGAGGTTTCCATTGGATACCAACCACCGCTGCTTTCCTCTGAGGAAAAGGACATTTCTGTGACCTCGGTGCAACAACACATCCGTCGCTGCCAAAGGGTTTGGAGAAGTACAGTCCATGCCCTTAATCACACAGCGGAGCAAAACAAGCGCCAAGCAGACCGCAAGAGGATCCCGGCCCCCAGCTACACTCCAGGTCAGAGAGTATGGTTATCCTCACGCAACATCCCGCTAAAATCCATATCAAGAAACTATCTCCCAGGTTTATCGCCCATTCGAGATAACTACAGTAATCAGCCCATCTGCAGTTCGTCTCCGCCTCCCTTCTACGATGCGCATACACCCTACCTTTCATGTTTACGTAGATTAAGCCTGTTCAAACCAGCAATCTGTGCCTCCTTCCGAGCCCCCTCCTCCCGCCCGAGACATTGATGGCCATCCGCCTATTCTGTCCGCCGGATCGTGGACTCCGTCGGCGAGGTCGTGGTTGGCAGTACCTCGTCGACTGGGAGGGCTACGGTCCGGAGGATCGTTCCTGGGTTCCCAGTTCATTTATTTTGGACCCGTCTCTTATTAGTGATTACCGTAGTTCTCTTCCTTCTTGTTCTTCTCGGCCAGGTGGCGACCGTTGAGGGGGGGTACTGTACTGTTGGATTCGGGGTTGTTGGGGTTTTGTTTCTGGGTTCTGGTTAGGCTAGTCACTAACTTTCCACCAGAGAGCGCCAGAGACTGTTTTTCCCGGAGGCGTGATCGCCAGCACACCTGTTCAACATCTCCTCATTATGTCTGGAGTTCAAGAGGAGCTGACTGACGGGCTTCGACGCCTGAGTGTTTGCCAGCAATGGTAGTCAGAGCCCTACAGTGAAAACTCTTTGTTCTCCTGAGAAATATCTCAAGTGATTCTTCTCGTTGTTCTCCTCCTCCAGGTGTCTTCCTTGAGACGCTGAGTTCCTTTGTGAAAGGAACTGGTTCTTCCGGGTTTTTCTGGAACCAATTCCCTCGTGACGCCGTGGAGGAATATCCGCTGGTTGCCCAAGCCCGTGTCTTCCCTTTGAGACGCCGAACGTCAGTCAGAACTCTCCTCAGTCTCCAGCCCGCCTGAGCCCATCGGTCCGCCTCTCCCCGCCGCCACTGTTGCTCCTGGATCCAACCAATCCCGAATAGCTCGGACCCGTTCAGAAGACCTCTTGGACTGAATCCCCTCGATCCACACAGTTAGCCCTCCCGGACTTCCACCATCAACTTCACAAGTAAGATCAGTCCGTGTCATTCACTCACCCCTTTTTCCGACGCCCTCGAACTCACCATCTCTCTGTTGTCTCCGTAGTTTGCCGCATTCCCCGAAAGCTGCAGTTCCTGGAGCAATAACCCTCAGCAGATTTCCTGAACATTCAATAAACCATTTTTACTGATTATCTGTTTCCCTGTGGTGTTCTGCATGTGGGCAAGAAAAGTAGACCCAAACATGACAATTAAGAAAGAGATATTTTAGGTTAGCTTAATATGGAAAAGTTTGGCTCTCTCTCTTCCTTCCCGGGTCCCCGAGCGGATGGCTTCACGTCGGCCAGGAAACAGCGAGGCGCGCTGACGTCACAGTGTTACAGAGTTTAATCCAATAGGAAAACACCGTATGAATTAACAAGGAAACTGCAGTTACAGAGATATACATTCTTTACCTGAGTCAGAGAATTAAAAGAAAAAGAACAAAGACAGAAAGAAGGACAAAGACGCGTCTTTGGAGAGAGCCGATGTAGGAAAAGCAGAATATGGCGGCTATCTAAATTCTTATTATTGAGCATTCACTTTTCTAGTGAAGGCATTTCTTTTTGTTAATATATGCGAATAGGGCGTTCCCTGTTTTGACCAACCAAAAGCTACCTTGGAAAAACTTAGACCTTCCCCTAAGTTTACGGCAGAAATCAAAAGTCGTTTACTACTTGTTAAAATTATAAGTTATTTTCATCAAACTTAGTTTTCTGCTTTTCTGTTTTCAGCATCTCCAAAAACTTAAATCTTTGTCTTGTCACAGAACAAAATGAGGTAGAATTCCTTTTCTAATTCAAACAATTTTCCTTTGATTCTGAAATTGTCACTGATAATACATTTTTCAAATACATTCATCATCTACTAGATTAATACTTCTAACTTGGGTAATATACTTTAATCGAACACACGCTATTAATATTTAAGAATGTATTAAAAAATCAGAAGTTCCTAAAATTCCAGGCTGTGATCAACTCCAGATGCAGCTCTCCTCTCTGAGAAACCCCCGACCTTCGACCTCTGAGCCAGGGAGGATATGGTTTATGGCCTACCTGATTTAAAGCCTTTCAAGAGAATAGTGTTTTGGTTAAACTCCTCCAAGAGAATATTTATCTCCTGTCTCCTGGCTTACATCTGTTTAGCATTTGTCCAAATAAGAATGTTCTATCTACTTGAATGCACATGGCATGAGATTAACTATATTAAGCACTCAAAACTAGTCAAATTTCCTTACAATGCAAAGGGAGAATCTCCAAGAACTGCTGGGGCAAAGACCTAGTATATTAACTGGTGAAATGCCCCCTTTGGATCAGATCACTTAGTTGGAGAGTTCTGATGAGACCAGGTTTCCATTGCAGGCTTAGGCAGTTCTAAAAAACAGCTCTCATGCCTTTATAATGAGCTTTTCTTTTACATTCTCTTGGTCCTCATCAAAAACCTATTTCAGCTACTGAACAGGTTTCTTTTTAAAATAGACACACCTGACATTCAAACAGAAAACAAACAGGTTTCTCACGTCAACCGTCAGAAAGGCACACCTAACTGGTAGTTACTTGCTGCCAATGACGCATTCCAGATCAATCGAAACTCAAACACAAAGATGAAGCTTGAAGCAAATTAAACAATGGAGATTTTTCTCTGCACTTTTTCAGAGGAAACCTGTCAATCCCTAAATTGATTGACAGTTATTTAAACTGTATAAATCAAAAATTTATACAGTTTAAAATATCTTTATTATTTATTATAAAACCATCAAACCAAATGACTTTGCAAATAACAAGAACTGACAAAACTTACAGGTAAAGAGAAGCACCTGCTTTGACTTACTTGGCTGCCAGCCCAAGAATGTTCATCCATTTGTTGTCTATGTAGTCCCACCACACCCTGTTTACCTGAACATGTTGATAGGAATCCATTCTCTGCCAACAAACTGGACTCATCAACTGATCCAAATCGCTCCTCCAACCTGCTGTAAGCGTCTCATTATTAACACCGAGCTGCTCTAACTTTCTTCCCTCCATTTCAGATTTTGTTCCTGAACTGAAACCATGAAACTGCAAATTAAAATCATTTCACTACTTTCTGGAAAAAAATCAGCTAAACATTTATTGGTTGTCTTTTGTTTTCTGCATTTGAGACAATTTGTCTCAGACATGAGAGAACAACCAAGTCATCATGACACAACAGAAACGGCTGGAACAATAAATCTGTATTTACTTAGTTTGTTTGTGCACAACATTTCAGCAACAAGGCAGTTTAAAGTGCTTTACACTATATAAAATAATAAAAAGTCATGAAAACATCATACAGTCAACAATTGAGAAACCAGTAGCAAGAATAACATTTTGTCAAGTGCCGTTGTTAAAATCATCAATACTCATCAAATATATGGATCAGTGTTTCATTGATTATGTTTCAACAGCAACTCTAAGCAGCTGGTTTTCAGTCTTGATTTACAGGTCATCAGTGTTTCAGCTGTTTTGCAGTTTTCTGGAAGTTGTTTCCAGATTTGTGGTGCATAGAAGCTGAATCCTGCTTCTGCATGTTTGGTTCTGGTTCTGAATTCAGAACCAGAAGACCTTAGAGGTCTGGAAGGTTGCTATGACAACAGCAGCAGATCTTTAATGTGTTGTGATGTTACGCCGTTCAGTGATTGATAAACTAACAACAGTATTTTAAAGACTATTCTCTGAGCTACAGGGAGCCAGTGAAAGACTGGCGATCTGTCCAGGGTGAACCCCGCCTCTCGCCCAGGACACAGCTGGAGATAGGCACCAGCAACCCTCCCGACCCCATTAGGGAAGAAGGGTGTAAGAAAATGGATGGATGGATGAATAACTGAAGCTGTGCGTTGACTCTACATCATTCCTCTTTAGGTCCACAGATAATAACTTCAGTTTTTGTTCAGCTGGAGAAAGGTTTCACACTCACACATTTATCTGTTCTCATCATCTGTTCAGTAATTGGATGAGTTCAGAGTCTCCTGGTGAAATCGTAATATAGAACTGTGTATCAACTGCGAAGTTATGGCAGCTAATCTTATTTCCTGTTATAATCTGAGCCGATAGGAGCATAGGTATTGAATATGAGGAATCCTAGGATTGAGCCTTGCAATACCCCACATGTGACTTCTGTCCACTTCGATGAGAAGTTTCCTATTGAAACAAAGAAACCCCAGATCTTATGTAAGATTCAAACCAGTTGCTTACTGGACCAGAGAGTCTGACCCAACTCTCCAGTCATTTCAGTGATATGTCATGGTCAAAAGTGTCAAAAAGCTACACTGAGGTCCAACAGAACCAGCACCGTGGTTCTTGCACAGTCTGTGATTAAATGGAGTTCTGAATCTCAAACATCAGAAACAATTGGGGGGTGCTCTGGGGAATCAGAGTCAGGTAGTTTTGCTTTTTGAGCACTACAAAAAGAAGCAGTTTAATCAGACAAAAATACTTTTTGGGAGCACATATATTGTTCAATAATCTATACCAGGGATGGGCAATGCTGATCCTCGAGGGCCGGTGTCCTGCAACTTTTAGATGTATCTCTACTTCAACACACCTGAGTCAAATAATGAGGTCATTAGCAGGACTCTGGAGAACCTGACTGCACTTGGGAGGTGATTCAGCTGTTGGATTCAAGTGTGTTGGATCAGGGAGACTCTAAGAGTTGCAGGACACCGACCCTCGAGGACCAGGATTGCCCACCCCTGAACTATACAATTATTGTTTTCAAACTCCACTGAAGTTTATTTCACACTTCAGGTTGTGTAACGGGTACCGTAGCGACAGCACCGCTGTTGACAGATATACTCCTGAAGAACAGGAGAAAAACGAGGAAACGGCTTGTTCAGTTCAAGTGTCATGCAGCAATTTATTCGAGTTTTACATCCAAACATACTTATTGTATTGAGTTTCTTTCTTTATAGTTTATATATTCAAAGTCCAACCTTTTAATACATTTCAGTGTCCATACGTGACAAAACAAACATCTCTTTCCTAAACACATATCCACTCATTCTTCTTATTAGCTTCCTAAGCTATTTATCTCAAATGAAACGCATTAGACAGTGGTTACATTAACCAGCTACTTTTTAACTTAAGACAGTACTGCATTTGACCTTCAATAAACTAAAGTCCTTAATAAAACCAAACATCATTTTTAAAGTCACTTTTTTATCATCCTGAATCCTAATGGTAAAATAACTATTTTAATACTGGTGGTGGGGACCTTACAAAAGCCAAAACAGAAAAATAGACATCGAGTTCTTCAGTTTCTAACGGTTATTCCACCATAAACTGAAGTGGGTGAAGCGCATGTATTAAACAGACTTGGCTAATGGCTAACGTTAGCATGTACACCGTGCGTAGTTACTTTCTTTAAACAAAACGACACAAAGTCAAAAATTGAATAACTAATATAGCTCATAACTATTCCAAATACGTTCCAGCATGTCTAATTACTGGATTAAAACCCTATTTTCATATTTACCCACCTGAAGAACAGGAGAAAGACGAGGAAACGGCTTGTTAACCTCAAGTGTCATGCAGCAATGAGGGAAAACACAAGCAGGACACCAAAACCGCCACCCGCCCCCGGCTGGCGTGGAGTAAATATTACAAAGCACATAAAAAAATATAAAAAAAACTCTTCTCCAAAATAAAGTACAGAACTTGTATTAACAATTTCAAGTCATAAACACAAATGTCACACTTTTGTGGTCGCCACAGTTGCAACAAAACAACCATTCAGCAACATTCACTGCAAACCATCTTTACAGTGAAACACTTTTGCGTAACAGTTTTTTTTTTCACTCATCCATACCGCTTCCCGCCACTGCCCCCAGTCCCTTACAATGGCACAGCGCCCCCTCCAGGGGGTGCATCCCACACTTTGAGAACCACTGCCTTATAGCAAGATAAGGGATCCCGAACACTGGAGAGACAATCTGTCCCCCATGGAGTGGAAGGAAAATAACATCCAACCTTGTGTGTTTAACTAAAACAGTTAATGTGGTTACAGTTTATAAGTAGGCCTACAGTATATAACATGATCACCTTATAATCTAATATCCCACCACATCCCAAAGACAAGACTTTAGGATTCAGGTTTTGTTTTGAAATGGGGATCAGTTCTCATCTAATCATCACAGGTTTTATTAGAAGACAGAGTTTGTGGCAAGGAATGCTTAGGAATGAGATCTGATCAGATTATCAGGGTAAATGGAACCCTAATTGGAATTTGAAAGGTATTCTAATCAATAAGTTGATTTTACTGTCTTATTTAGCTTTAGTCATTTATGCCTTAAAATAACTAATTATCACACAATATATTTTCATAACCAAGAAAAGAAAGGAAAAAAATCTTCATTTAATTTGCTGATTAATTTTACTGGAGATCTAAAAGAGGAACCTGAGATTAGTGGTATTTCATTTTGCTCTTAAAACCCCAATAAAAATTTGTTTTAGCTTTTTACCTCTATTTGGTATTTCCCCAAATAGATTAATATTTTACTAAGATATGTCTATAAAGTTGAGTTTTCCTCCGAATAGACCCAACAGCTTCAACGCTCTATAGGCAGGAATGGAGAATATATTGAACTTTATCACAACATTTTGTTGAGTTATTGCAATAACAATATTTTAAAACAAATGTAAACTTTTTTTTTTGCAATAGATTTTGGGGATTTCTCTGTACATCACTGTAACACACACACACACACACACACACACTTATTAGAAAGTTTACCATATTTAAATAGGTCACTTCATTTCTCTGGTTACATTTGGTAGTGCAATTGTACTGCTAACTGCACAACAGTGCATTTAAATTATTGAATTGAAGGAGCCAAGAACCTCCATTGAATCTCCACTATAAGACAGTGTAGATGTTACAGAAAACGTGTCCTAGTTGGTTAGCAGCTAAATTAGTCTGGCGCATATTTTTTCACTCCTCATTAACTCAGAAGATGGAAGTACACATAGTAAAATAAAATTAATGTGTCGTGTCAGTCTTATGCACACCCCCTCAAATAAAGTGTTACCAAAATGGTAATATATTGAAAGCACAATGTAATTAGTTCCACCTGGAAATGTGTTGTAATGGATTATTAGAATTGTAAATAATATCTCATATTATTTACAATAAAATGCAAATATTATTGTAAATAATATCTTTATATTTAAGGAATGTGAGATTCTTTGTTTACTTCTAGAACAGGGGTGGGCAATCCTAGTCCTGGAGGGCCGGTGTCCCTGCAACTATTAGATGTCTCCCTGATCCAACACACTTGACTCTAACAGCTGAATCACCTCATAAGCACAGACAATTTCTCCAGAGTCCTGCTAATGACCTCATTATTTGACTAAAGTGTGTTGAAGTAGAGATACATCTAAAAGTTGCAGGAGTCTGGCCCTCAAGACCTGGAGTTTCCCACCCCTGAACTAGAATGTGCACCTTTTTAGTGATGTCTGCAGGAAGCGATAAGCGTGTCAAATTGAAAGCAGATGCCAGACACTCTGGAGCCAAAACTGACACTTGACCTGACAGGACAAACACCATCCATCCATCCATTTTCTGTTCACCCTTCGTCCCTAATGGGGTCAGGAGGGTTGCTGGTTCCTCTCCAGCTGTGTTCCAGGCGTGAGGCGGGGGTCACCCTGGACAGGTCGCCAGTCTGTCGCAGGGCAACACAGAGACATACAACCATTCACACACACACTCACACCTAGGGAGAATTTAGAGAAACCAATTAACCTGACAGTCATGTTTTTGGACTGTGGGAGGAAGCCGGAGAACCCAGAGAGAACCCACCATGCACAGGGAGAACATGCAAACTCCATGCAGAAAGACCCCGGGCCGGGAATCAAACCCAGGACCTTCTTTCTGCAAGACAACAGCTCTACCAACTGCACCACTGTGCAACCAGGATAATCACCCAAATGCTAAAAGACAAAGTTTATGACTCAGAGAGACGGGAACTGTGCTTGAGATGCACATGCACTAAGACAGGAGACTCCACCGTCACTCTAAGCATGAGGAAGAGCATGCTTAGAGTGACAGGAGAATGTAACTAAAACATGCTCTTGCCACCCTCCTTGCAAGTAAATCTAAAAAATTCACTTGTCTCTCTCTTCTTTGTGTTTGTGTGAAGGTCTAAGCTAATTTGAAACTGACATGGATTCTTCTGTGTTCTGGTAGCCTGATGTGTTTGCAGTACTGTAGCGAGTATGAATCATGTAATGTACAAAGTGGAAAAGCAGAATAATTAGACATTAAGTAACTAAAAAGTTACTTTGTTAGCAATTATAATAAACCAAAAGTGTAATTGTAGCATACTGCAATAACACGACTAAAAATATGTAATGCCAATATACTTAAAATGCATTCTAAATATATTTTAAATGTAATTCAATCACAAAAATAGCACACTGAAAATATACTAATCAGCACGTTTATATTACATGAAAGGCAAAACACTTAAAGTCCTTTACGGTTCTGAGTGACTGACTGACTAGACTAGAAAGACTCAAGGGGAGGAGCCAAGAACTGACTATAAAACACAAGCAGCATTAAAAGGAGAATTTTTTGCAAGCAAGAAATCAACAGCACACATCATCACAGATCAACTTCCTGCAAGAAGACAGTGAAAATGGCTGCTGGTAAGAAGATTTAAAAATTTTATATATTAATGTCTCTGGATGATTTCAATTAAGTTCAACAAATTTCTGACAATGTGAACATAATTTCCATCTTTTCTCCTGTTTTGAATAACTTCTTAACTCTGGCAAAATGAAATGTATTTAGGGATTATTTTACCAGAGCTCTAGATGATTAAATAGAGAATTACAAGTAATCTATATTTTTGTTGTGGCTCACATTTTATGAACAGAAAAACTATTGAACTTAAATCAGAGCTGCCAAAAGTAAGAAATAAAAACAAATATATAAATAAAAAGTTTCTTTTTTCCAAAGAGGCATTTTTATCTTCTCATCACTCCAACCAACAAACTGAAGAAAACATAAAAACCCCATGTCAAATATTGTTCCATGTCTAGTGAACAACTATAAATCAGCATTTGCTGACATTTTATTGTACAAAAGTAATATTTCTTTTGATTTGTGTGTAATTTTTAACCCAACTTGCTGTCAGTGAGCATAACTCAGTGAGTTATTTATCTGCTCAGTGCATGGGTGGGGATGTCCAGTGGGTGATCAGACAAAATGAGCAACAACTGGACAATCCTTGGACTGGGTTTCTCTATATATTGCGTATTGAGTCTATTAGTCTGCACAACAGACGCCTCACAGCTATCATGTTCAGAGCACTGTCAGTCTGCTACAAATAGCCGTAGCACGATGTTATCAGTGCTGATATGAAGATCAGTAATTATCTGAAATATATTTTGAGTTTCTCTATATATTGCGTAACCTAAATGTTCATAAAACTCTTATGTTTGACATGGGGCCTTTATATTTTTGTTCAGTGTATATATTTATTTAGACTGAATGATATTCTAATATGAGGAAGTACATAATTGTACAGAGGAATGAAAAGCATGAATGATTTTTAAAATGCTTCACAGATAAAAATCTGAGACAATATTTGGTTGAAAGTCATTTTTATTTTGTTGGGCAATTATATAATGACAATGATAAATTAAATTAATATAATATTCCCAGTGTCATTTCATATAATTTCAGATAACTGAGTTTGTGGACCAATTTGTTCTGTTTTTGTAATGAATTAGTAGAAAAAACTGGAAGTTTTGTTAAAATAAAAATAAAAAAATGCTTGGTGAACAACTTTTAGGGAAAATAATTTAAGGCACTTGTCAGTGTTTTTCTTCTTTCTTTATTGGGTCATTTTAGCAAAACAAGGTGAAAAAAGGGAATAATTAAAAATGCCTGGGGGAGAAAGATTAGAAAACTTACATGTAAAAGAAGAATAAATACAGAACAAGAACAAATAAGACAAGAGGTTAAGAAACAGTTAAATAATTTTAAGGCACCGAGAGTCTTTACAGCTTTTTTAATTTAATGAGGTTCATATGGTTTCTTCATTTTTCAAGAATTGAGGTAAAAATAGTTTATAGGGAGACGTCAGATAGTGCTTCTGCTGGGTTGTAGCTGCAGAAGCATTATTTAAGCATGATTAACAGTAAAAAAGTTGTAAGTCAGAAAGAAGACAATAAAATGTACATATGCTGGCACATATTAACTGAATAAAATAGATACTATGAGGTAGGCAGATATAATTACACTGTTAGTGACATTTTGTACAATCCAGAGTTTTGTACTACTAAGAAGTAATTCATGAGGCTGAAAGAGTTTTCTCTGGCTTGTTTTGACAATACTGTTGTATCATCGTAATTTTATCTTTACTGAAAATAAACAAGCAGTTTTAAAAAGTTAATTTTTTTTACTTTGACAAGGCTCTATGTGTTTTTATGTTGCTCTTCATTGAGTCATTTTTTTTAACTGTAAAATATTTTAGTCCTGCGCTGATCGTCTTAATTGGTTTATTGTTAGATTGT
The DNA here is from genome assembly GCF_019740435.1 of Gambusia affinis. Classification (NCBI taxonomy): domain Eukaryota; kingdom Metazoa; phylum Chordata; class Actinopteri; order Cyprinodontiformes; family Poeciliidae; genus Gambusia; species Gambusia affinis. The sequence continues at coordinate 4,925,457 of NC_057875.1, forward strand.
ATGGAGACCTCTGTCATATGGAAGAGAAATTTTATTATTCAACATTTTACTGGGTCCAACATTAAATACAATATTAAATATAATTTTAAGCCCAGTATAATTATGCTGCATAATGCTGAATAACAGATAATGAAGTATTGCAATGATTTGGTCAGAGTGAAAATGTTGTGGACAAATTAGACATTTAAAAATATACTGTATGAGTGTGAAACGATGTTAAATGATCTACATACAAAAACCAAGAGGTAGAGCAACTTGTGTGTTAACTAATCTGCAGGATTTATTCAAATTATTTTGTGTTTGTGTGCTTTGGTTTGATGATTCCCACCAAAATATACAACAACCTCCATTGGTTATAAAAGCATTTAATGAAACTATTAGCTGAAACTTGAAACACATTTTAATAACTTTAATAATAATGATGGTCAAAGTTTATAAAAATAGTTTTTTTCTTCCAGATTAATGAACCTAAACATGAACATATTATTTTGTAACTGACATCATTAGAGCCCTTTTTAGTGGAGGTGCTGCGGTGGTGCAGTGGTAACACACAACCCACACATGGAGGCCTTAGTCCTCCACACAGACGTCACAAGTTCAAGTCTTGACCTGATGACCTTTGCTGCATGTCTTCCCTCTTTCATTGCCTACTTTACTGTCTAATTACTCTCAGAATAAAACCCATCTGAACAAAAAAATCCTTTAAAAACTTTTTAGTTTCTACTCTAAAGTAACTTAAATAAAAGTTGCTTTTGGTTTATTGTTGTTTTCTGATTCTTCAACAGTTGAAATGGATCCAGACTTCAGGATTGTTCTTGTTGGGAAAACTGGAGTTGGGAAAAGTGCAGTTGGAAACACCATTTTGGGAAAGAAAGTTTTTGAGTCTAAAGTCTCTCTTTCCTCTGTGACACAGGAATGTGATAAGAAAACTGATAGTTTTGCTGGTCAAAATCTGGCTGTTATTGATACTCCAGGTCTGTTTGATACAGATAAGAGTAATGAAGATGTTGTGAAAGAAATCGCTAGATGCATCAGCATGGCGGCTCCTGGTCCTCATGTCTTCCTGATTGTTCTCCAACCGACCAGATTCACAGCAGAAGAAAAACAAACAGTGGAAATAATCCAGAAATTGTTTGGAGAAAAAGCTGCCAGATACACCATGATCCTGTTTACCCATGGAGACGTGCTGAAAAAGGGAAACATTAAAATAGAAAAACTGTTAGAAAAATTCCAACCTCTAAAACACATCATCAGTCAGTGCTCCATCCTGGAGAAATTTGAAGAAAAATATCATGTTTTTGACAATGAAGTTGAGGATTCTGTTCAAGTTGGTGGACTGGTGAAGAAGATCAACAGAATGGTTCAGAGAAATGGAGGAAGTTTCTACAACAATGAAATGTTTGAAGAGGCAGAAAGAGCCAACCAAGAAGAAATGAATCGACTCCTCAGAGAAAATCCAGATATGAATCCTAAGGATGCAAGAAGACAGGCAGAGAGAGACAACTCATATATCCGTGCTGTCCTGGGGGGTGCTGCTGCTGGAGCTGCTGCAGGAGGTGTGATTGGAACTGTAGTAGCAATGAAAAAGAACGGAGTATGTGTTATACAGTGATGAAACGTTTTATACTTTGGCCACAACTTATTAAACCCTGATTTTCATGAATAACAAAATATGTATCAGTAATAAAATATTTGATCATGTAATTAAGTATTTAATAAATATTTCAGCCTCTGTGGCTGAGATGAGGAAGGAAAAACCTTTTTGTCTTTATTACCAAGTTCTTTGATTCCTGTTTATTTCAGTCGCATGTAAAACTGTCAACAGTCTGAACAATATAGTGAATAAATGTAAATATAACTTGTAGTGTAAAGAACCTGTGAGCCATCAATGAGGGTAGAAACAAATGGAGTTACTTTAGCAATACATTATCTTAAGCTGCTGATTTATTCTGATTTCTCTTAAAGTTAATATTTATTGCTTATCTGGTGATTAATAATAACAATCATCACCTGCTGGTTTAATTGGTCCCCAATTCCATAAATAACATATATTGTGATTATAAAGTGAAACTATTTTAGTCCTATTTTCAACAATATACCTTAGGTAATGAAAACTATTTGGATATTAATTAAATTATGGAAAACTCTGTTTCTCTATTAAATCTGTGAGAACTGCACTCTATTTTATAAATAAAATTAACAAAGATATCAGGTCAAATTTTAAACAAACCTATTTGCCCCTCATTTGATTGTAAAGGTTTAAATCACATAATACCACAATATTATCAATGCCGATATGAAGATCGATCCATCCATCCATCCATCAAATTTTATTTGTATAGCACATTTCAGCAACAAGGCATTTCAAAGTGCTTTACATCAAATCAAACACAAAAACACAGAAGAACTGAGAGTTCTGGAAGGTTGATATAACAGCAGCAAATCTTTAATGTATTGTGGTGCTAAACCATTCAGTGATTTATAAACTAACAACAGTATTTTAAAGTCTATTCTTTGAGCTACAGGGAGCCAGTGGAGAGACTTTAAAACTGGTGTTATGTGCTCTATCTTCCTGGTCTATCAGCCTTTTGCAAAATGTTTTCCACATTAGTGTCTCGATTTTCTCAATTTCAATTTGTGATTGGTAATTTAAATTAAAAAAGCCACTAGTTCCACGATCATTAAATAAATACATAGACTACTTCAATATTCTATTACTTATTTTTGTAGTACAACTGTACTGCTAAACAGTAAAGAGTACATGCATTTAATTACACTTTCAAATGCATTTATATTTATTGTTGTCATAGAAACATTCTGTATGAATATAAATTATAAATATACTCTAAGTTTTGTAGTGAAATCTTAAATTAGCTTTCTAACCTGAAATAAAGATTTTAAAATTAAATTACTAAAACATGCTACATCATAATTAAAACTTTTGGAAAGTAGATTCTTTTAAAAGTTTTCAAGTTCAGTTTGTCTTTATTTTTTAAATCTCAGTTTCGGATCACAGTTTATCCAGCCAGGATGATTTTATCTGGATAATTCATGTGCTGCTGCCTCAATGTTTAAATGTTCAGCTTTGGTTCCTATTGATGAAGCTGCTGGTTCCACAATTTAGATTTTTTATGGATCATTTCTACTGAATTGTGTGTCTGCCTGGTTTTCTCCAACCAAGTTTTACCAAGAGGCAATAAATGAACTGATTTATTTAACAATATTGTAATGAATGTGATTGAATTTCATGTTATGAAGTGAGTTTGGCTGAACTGGACTCCAATAATCAGATATGGACGATTCTAAATTTATTATTTATTCACATTGGCAGTGAATTTACACCATTTATATAAATAAATTCCTTCAGATTTGTGTGTAAACAAGAAAAACAAAGATGATTATTACTTTATCCATGTTCTAACATGTAAATAAATAAAGATCTTAAAATAATCTATGATTCCTTTCATTGTATTTCACATTTTCAGTTTCTAATATGCATTGGATGGTTTCCAGTTACCAGATGGACACTGGATTTAAAACGTTGTAAATCCAAAACATCTATTGTGTATCATTGTATTTTTTAAATAATATTCAGACGGTGTGCAGTTTTCTCCAGTTGTATGTAGTGTAGAGCAGCGCCCCGCCCCCACCTGTTGCTCTAAGCTGTGAGTTAGCTTAAAGCTAATTAATCAGTTTATGTTAACCAGATTTTATCTGTGGTCATATTTCTACTTTTATTTCACAAACAGCACAAATGACGTCACATTCTAAGAAAACACATTCTTTGGTGGTTAAAATAATGTTAAATCTGATGTTTAATGTTTGTTTCCTATAATACTATCAGAGGATAAATGTTGCTCTGCAGCTCCTGAACTGCTGTGTTGTTTTCAGAACCAGAGGCCGACCTCAGAGTGGTGCTGGTGGGTCAGGAAAGAGTCGGGAAGAGCTCAGCAGGAAACACCATCCTGGGAAGGAAGGAGTTTAACTCTGAACTCAGTTTGGTTCCTCTGACTCTGAGCAGTAAGAGGGCAGAAGGAGAAGTTTTGTCTCGTAGAGTCTCTGTGGTGGACACGCCTGGACTCTGCAGCTCTAGTCTTACACCAGAAGAAGTGAAAGCTGAGATCCAGAGAGCTGTGGAGCTGAGCTCTCCTGGTCCTCATGTTTTTCTGCTCACCATCCAGCTGGGAAGATTCACTGAACAGGAGAAGAGAGGATTGAAGAAGCTGCAGGAGATTCTGGGTCCAAAGGTTTCCAAGAAGATCATGATCCTGTTAAACTACGGAGACCGACTGGAACAAACAGGCATCGATATTGATCAGTTTGTAAAAAAAGATGAAAATTTGCAGGAACTGGTTAAGAGCTGCAGTGGGATGTATCACGTGTTCAATAACCAGAAGATGGAAGACAGGAAGCAGGTCCAGGATCTGCTGGATAAAATAGATTCACTCTCAGAAGGAGGACGTCGTTATTATCAGAACATTTGCTCTGGATGGCTTTGGTGTCTTAGGTCAGTATGGGGATTGAAAGTCATAGTTTCCTTGCTGTGCTGTTGGATATTTGGCAAGATCTACAATTGGTTGAGAAGATGAGAGATGAAGTAAACAGTCACCGGAAGAAGAAAGCTTCAAGAAAAATATCAGAATAAAAATATCATGATCATTTATATTCCAAATATTCTTTGTAATTGGCTGGCGTTAAGCACAATAAAATATTTGTTTGATTCTTTTAGTTTTATTGTCACAACTTTATTGAACCTTATCACAAAACGTTTGCTGTAGGTCACCAAGAAGAAGAGAGTAAGTTCAGTTAAAAAATATAAACTTTTTTTATTCAAAAACATCAGCAGAAGCATTATTCATTACTTTGTTTTAATTTTACTATTTTTCCCTGTAATTGTTAATGGAGCTTGTTTATAGATAAAATTTAGACAAAAGATAAATTCAACCAATAAAGCTGATGCCATTCCACTTGTTTGCATTTCGAGAAGAAGGAAGTTACATTCATGTCTTCTTCAGAGGATTTCATGTAGTTTCTCTCAGTAGCTCTTGGTGTAGCGCCACCACAGGGAGGAGGGAAACAGGCTTACAGAGTGATTTCTTTGACACAGTGCAGTGTGAAAGCAAACTATGACTCAAGGCTAAGATATTTACTGCAAGCAAAAGAAACAAAAACAAAACCTATAGTGCATTTTGCATGAAAAAAAATATCTGAAAATTTAATGAATGTGTTCAGTTTCATTAAACTTATTGATATGATGAAAAATTGCTGTCACCACAGGGCATGTTACTAAAAATATATGAATCCAGTTCAAATCCAGTCACATTCTGCAGTTCAAAATGAATAATTTTACAAAATTCAATTATTATGCACTTTCAAATAGTTAAAAAAATTGTGGCTGCAACCTTTCATCCTGAGTAAGCATATGGTAAGAGTGGAAGGAAAGACTAATTTTCACCAAAAATAAAGCTTTATTAGAACCAGGACTGACTGAGTCAGAGAGGAAACTCTGGTCCTCTTGTTTTTAATTAAAATCTGTTTGATGAAGCAAATCTTTGGCACATATGACAATAAGCCATGATTAATAACACACCTGAGGAAGCTGCATCAGACCAAGAAAGATTCCTAATATGAGGACCGGGTCTCGTTTAATCAAGAAATTAATAAACTTACCAAGGAGATCAGGGTAGCTAAACGACAATACAATCAGAAACTAAACAGCTTCTCATCTAATGACCCAGTTTGGAGGAGTTTACACAACATATCTTCCGACTGTGTCATCTCCATAAATTGGGGTCTAACTTGAATATTAAATTAATAAATAAAAGCAATAAAACAGCATGAACCAAATTATATAATGTGTATTGTGTACCTCTCCTTGTGCTGCCACCTTATCGTGGTGGAGGGGTTTGAGTGCTCCAATGATCCTGGGAGCTATGCTGTCCGGGGCTCCATGCCCCTGGTAGGGTCACCCAAGGCAGACAGGTCCCAGGTGAGGGGTCAGACAAAGTGCAGCCCGAAGTCCCCAATGATGGATTCAAACTTTGGACCACGTGTTCCATCGCCCGGACGCGGGTCACCGGGGCACCACTCTGGAGCCAGGCCTGGAGGGGGGGCACGACGGCGAGCGTCTGGTGGCCGGGCACAGCCCGAAGAGGAAACATGGGTACCCCCTCCCATGGGCCCACCACCTGTGAGAGGGGCCAACGGGGTCGGGTGCATTGTGTTATGGGTGGCAGCCGAGGGAGGGGACCCTGGCGGTCCGATCCTCGGTTGCGGAAGCTAGCTCTTGGGACGTGGAATGTCACCTCTCTGGTGGGGAAGGAGCCGGAGCTAGTGTGTGAGGCTGAGAGGTTCCGGCTAGAAATAGTCAGTCTCACCTCGACGCATGGCTCTGGTTCTGGAACCAGTCTCCTTGAGAGGGGCTGGACATACTTCCACTCTGGAGTTGCCCAAGGTGAGAGGCGTCGGGCAGGAGTGGGCATACTTGTTGCTCCCCATCTCGGCGCCTGTACGTTGGGGTTTACCCCGGTGAACGAGAGGGTAGCCTCCCTCCGCCTACGGGTGGGGGGACGGGTCCTGACTGTCATTTGTGCTTACGGGCCGAACGACAGTTCAGGTTACCCACCCTTTTTGGAGTCCCTAGAGGGGGTACTGGAGAGTGCTCCACCTGGGGACTCCCTTGTTCTGCTGGGGGACTTCAACGCTCACGTGGGCAATGACAGTGAGGCCTGGAGGGGCGTGGTTGGGAGGAACGGCCCCCCCGATCTGAACTCGAGTGGTGTTCTGTTGTTGGACTTCTGTGCTCGTCATGGATTGTCCATAACGAACACCATGTTCAAGCATAAGGGTGTCCATATGTGCACTTGGCACCAGGACACCCTAGGCCGCAGTTCGATGATCGACTTTGTCATCGTTTCATCGGATCTGCGGCCGTATGTCTTGGACACTCGGGTGAAGAGAGGTGCGGAGCTGTCCACTGACCACTACCTGGTGGTGAGTTGGCTCCGCTGGTGGGGGAGGATGCCGGTCAGACCTGGCAGGCCCAAACGTGTTGTGAGGGTCTGCTGGGAACGTCTGGCGGAATCCCCTGTGAGACGGAGCTTTAACTCCCATCTCCGGCAGAACTTCGAACACGTCCCAGGGGAGGTGGGGGACATGGAGTCTGAGTGGACCGTGTTCCGTGCCTCCATTGTCGAGGCGGCTCATCTGAGCTGTGGCCGCAAGGTTGTCGGTGCCTGTCGCGGCGGCAACCCTCGAACCCGTTGGTGGACACCTTCGGTGAGGGAAGCCGTCAGGCTGAAGAAGGAGTCCTATCGGGCCTTTTTGGCCTGTGAGACTCTGGAAGCAGCTGATGGGTACCGGCGTGCGAAGCGGCATGCGGCTCGGGTGGTTGCTGAGGCAAAAACTCGGGTGTGGGAGGAGTTTGGAGAGGCCTTGGAGAAAGACTTCCGTACGGCTTCTAGGCGATTCTGGTCCACCATTCGGCGTCTCAGGAGGGGGAAACAGTGCAGCACCAACACTGTCTACAGTGGGGATGGTGTGCTGCTGACCTCAACTCGGGATGTTGTGGGCCGGTGGGCAGAATACTTCAAAGACCTCCTCAATCCCACCGACATGCCTTCTATTTTGGAAGCTGAGCCTGGGGACTCTGGGTTGGGCTCTCCAATCTCTGGGGTCGAGGTCGCCGAGGTGGTTAAAAAGCTCCTCGGTGGCAGGGCCCCGGGGGTGGATGAGATCCGCCCGGAGTTCCTCAAGGCTCTGGATGTTGTAGGGTTGTGTTGGCTAACGCGACTCTGCAATATCGCATAGACATCGGGGGCAGTTCCCTTGGATTGGCAGACCGGGGTGGTGGTCCCCCTGTTCAAAAAGGGGGACTGGAGGGTGTGCTTCAATTATAGGGGGTCACACTCTTAAGCCTCCCTGGCAAGGTCTATTCAGGGGTTCTGGAGAGGAGGGTCCGTCGGATTGTCAAACCTCGGATTCAGGAAGAGCAGTGTGGTTTTCGTCCTGGTCGTGTAACACTGGACCAGCTCTACATCCTCAGCAGGGTTCTGGAGGGTGCATGGGAGTTCGCCCAACCAGTCTACATGTGTTTTGTGGACTTGGAGAAGGCGTTCGACCTTGTCCCTCGGGGAGCCCTGTGGGAGGTTCTCCGGGAGTATGGGGTACCGGGCTCTTTGATACGGGCTGTCAGGTCCCTGTATGACCAGTGTCAGAGTCTGGTCCACATTGCCGGCAGTAAGTCGGGCTCGTTTCCGGTGAAAGTTGGACTCCGCCAGGGCTGCCCTTTGTCACCGATTCTGTTCATTACTTTTATGGACAGAATTTCTAGGCGCAGCCAGGGTGTTGAGGGGATCCGTTTTGGTGACCTTAGGATTGCATCTCTGCTTTTTGCGGATGATGTGGTCCTTTTGGCTTCATCGGGACGCGATCTGCAGCTCTGGCTGGAGCGGTCCGCAGCCGAGTGTGAAGCGGCTGGGATGGCGATCAGTGCCTCCAAATCCGAGGCCATGGTCTTGAGCTGGAAAATGGTAGGGTGCCTTCTCCGGGTCAGGGGGTTGTCCTGCCCCAAGTGGAGGAGTTCAAGTATCTCGGGATCTTGTTCACGAATGGGGGAAGAAGGGAGCGGGAGATCGACAGGCGGATTGGTGCAGCGTCTGCCATCAAGCGGGCGCTGTACCGGTCCGTCGTGGTGAAGAGAGAGCTGAGCCAAAAAGCGAAGCTCTCGATTTACCGGCCGATCTACGTTCCCACCCTCATCTATGGTCATGAGCTTTGGGTGATGACCGAAAGAATGAGATCGCGGATACAAGCAGCCGAAATGGGTTTTCTCTGTAGGGTGGCTGGGCTCTCCCTTAGAGATAGGGTGAGAAGCTCAGTCATCCGGGAGGGACTCAGAGTAGAGCCGCTGCTCCTTCACGTCGAGAGGGGCCAGTTGAGGTGGCTCGGGCATCTGGTCAGGATGCCTCCTGGACGCCTCCCTGGTGAGGTGTTCCGGGCACGTCCCACCAGGAGGAGGCCCCGGGGAAGACTGTTAAAGAAGAATATTTTATAAATTAATTAGCTTTGGAAAAAAGTTTGGCTCTCTCTTCCTCTGGATCCCAGGTCCCCTCAGCGGGCGACGTGTGGCCACAAGGAAAATAACAATGCGTGTTGACGTCACAGAATTACAGAGTTTAATCCAACTGCAGAACAACAGTGATATCCATTCGTTACCTGAGACAAAAAGATGGAGAAAAAAAAGGCAAAGACACGTCTTTGGAGAGAGCAGGTGCAAGAAGCAAAATAGTGGCAGCTATCTGAATTATTACTCCTGTGCACAAACTCTTATACTGAAGGTGTGTCTTTCCTTTTTAATATATTCAAGTAAGGCGTACATCTGGTTGGCCAACCAGAAGCTACCTTGGACACTCAGAAAAACTTAGAACTCCCCCTAATTTACGCCAAAGATCAAAGGCCATTTGCTCTCTGGTTCAACAAATGCATTTCATTCGGGGGTGTCTTCTTTTTTGTTTGCTTCAACACGTTTTGTTTGCTGCATTTCATTCGGGGGTGTCTTCTTTTTTGTTTGCTGCATTTTATTTGCTTTTTGTTTGCCGCATTTAATTTGTGCACGTCTTTTTTTTGTTCGCATGCTTTCTCTTTAGCTGCGCATTTGCATCTGTACCCTCACGATGTGTTACTCTTACAAAGCTAGACAGCTACCTAACACTTGGGTTGAAAATAATCCAGTCCTTGATAGTGTTCTTGTTTTATTTTGGAACTCTTTGGCTGGTTTGTTTTTCTTTTCTTTTCTTTTTATTTTTGTAAAACTGTAACAAAACACAAAAGTACACATCAACTACAGATACAGAAAACAACTAGACTACAGCAAACAAATGACTGCCAATTCACACCAATTAACTAACAATGTAGCTTTAAATATTGATTGGAAAACGTAAAACTTTTCTACAAAATATTCCACAATACTAGAATGACAATAAATAAAATGAACTTACAGACAAATAGTGTCCAAGGAATAAACGTGTCTGAAGAACTAACGAAGACACCAACCGTACAGCTGGATGAGTTCTGCTTGACTGTTGTTGAGGAAAAATTATCTTTAGTGCTTAATACAGTTAATCTTATGCCATGTGTAAAAGGTATATTGAACATTCTTATTTTGAACAAATTTCTTAATTTTGAACAGGTTTGTGTTAAGGATTTAAAACTAAACTATTCAATCGGTAAGTATTCAGAAACAGGAACCAAATGCAGATCAAAAGGGGATCTCTGTGAGCCTCCTGCTGTGTTATCAGAGGTCAGGAGGCCATAAAATTAGCATCTCCTGCAGGACAGAAGCCTGTTTGGTTCACAGAACATCCAAAAGTCTTCCAACCAACATCTGGGATGGTATAAAACTGAATACAACACAGAATGTTGAAACCATTAATATTTAATTTCTAAGACATTTTTCTAAGTATTAATAGCAGTTTTTAATGGAAATTGTATTATCTAAGTTTAGAACTACTAATCTAGTAAATGATGAATGTATTTGAAAATTGTACTATCTGTGACAATATCAGAATCAAATGGAAATTGTTTGAATGTTATGTTTTATAGGTTAAAAAGGAATTGTACCTCATTTTGTTCTGTTGATTTTATGTGACAAGGCAAGGATTTAAATCTTTTGAGAATGACTGAGTGCACATGGGAAGAACTGGGTTTTGTGAAGGTAACCTTTCCTTGAACCAAATTACTGGCTTTAGCTTTGTTAAGGAGATAACGGGAGACACTCCGAATTTCACAGGTATCTGTGAAGTCTTATTTTATGGTTTTATTTGCCCAAATGGCCCTAGAGCACAGAAAGCCAAGACGCAGCTGCTCACTCTTTTGTTCTCCCGGAGACCAAATGGCCTTTGATCTTGGCGTGAAATTAGGGGAGTTCTAAGTTTTTCTGAGTGTCCAAGGTAGCTTCTGGTTGGTCAACCAGAGGTACGCCTTAATTGAATACATTAACAAGGAAAGAAACGCCTTCACTATAAGAGTTCGTGCACAGGAATAATAATTCAGATAGCTGCCATTATTTTGCTTTTTTGGCATCAGCTGTCTCCAAAGACATGTCTTTGCTTCTTTCTCTATCTTTTCTTTTTCTATTTCTTTTTGTCTCGGGAAAAGAATGTATATCTCTGTAACTCTGCGGTTTTCTTGTTAATTCATACGCTGCTTTGTATGCGATTAAACTCTGTAATTCTGTGACGTCATCACGCATTGTTGTTTTCCTTGTCTCCGCACGCCGCCTGCTGAGAGGACCTGGGATCAGAGGAAGAGAGAGCCAAGCTTTTTCCAAATTAAGCTAATTTAAAATACTCTTCCTTAACACTGTGTAACGCTTGGGTTATGTTCGAGGGAGGAGAGGAGGCAGCAGACTCGTCAGGTCGATCAAAAAAACTCGCAACCACACTGGTACTGGAATTCCACAGCGTTGTCTTTAATAAACACACTTCAACAACCTTGGAAAGCCCGGTTGAACGGCTGCTATAGTATCAAACATAAATAAAATGAGCAGAGTCCAAACAACATATCCGTCTAGCACGTCTCTCCCTCGCTCTCCACAGAGAAGCTGCTGTGCATGCGTGTGACGTCATCAGCTACACTAGAGTATCTTAAAGAGACACCACAATTAGGGCTGTTACATATTCACCCCTGGTCAAAAAAAGGCTGCCCTCAGCCGAACACAGCAAAGGCATAGTCCAGGGGTGGGCAATCCTGGTCCTTGAGGGCCAGTCTCCTGCAACTTTTAGATGTGTCTCTGCTTCAACACACCTGAGTCAAATAATGAGGTCATTAGCAGGACTCTGGAGAACCTGACTGCACTGAGGAGGTGATTCAGCTGTTGGATTCAGGTGTGTTGGGCCAGGGAAACGTCTAAGAGTTGCAGGACACCGACCCTCGAGGACCAGGATTGCCCACCCCTGGCATAGTCAATACTTAACAAGCCTCCATACATGGATAAGTTGTTAAAAGTAAACAGGGAATATACAGCACAATATTGAAAAGCCGGCATACATGACAGTTTCCAACAAGGTGAATGTCTACTTGGACAAATACTGTAAAAAAAAAAAAAATAGACTTAGGGCATTTAGGACGATTACAAAATGAAATTCCTGTTTTGTACTTTTTTTTTTACTTCTTTTTTTTTAGACTCTCAGAACAGTTAGCACAATATGTGAGAAACATTCAAACATAATGAGGAAGAGGGCCGTGGCACGCCAAAGAGTGGAGCGATGCTTGAGCGTCGCGCAGTCAGCTGTGGCTCGGCAAGAGAGTGCGCTGCAGATGGATTACCTCCACCAGAAGCAACATAAGAAGCAGGGCCCAACCCGTGGCCTCTGATTGGTGACTTTTATTAAGGACGATTACTGAGCCGTGAATTTTATTGAGAAAAAGAGGACGGTTTTATTGTGTCACTATTCGTGATTCTTTTTGTTGTAATAAAATATCTTGCGCCCGATTGCTTTGCTGTTTGGATTTTTGAGTTGTTTGCTCCCCCTTGTGCCAAAGACAGAGTGCGGGGCCATATTGGCCACAAATACTAGAGGTCCAGTGAAAGAGGAGGGATGTGTTATATTACAGCCTCTGCCAGGTCAATTTGACAGTATTAACAGTATGTATGTAGTGTGTAGACACAGGGGGAGGTTGCAAATGTGTAAAATGAACCATTTTCATTTTATATGTAGATTATACCTATTAAGACAAATAGAAAAAAGGTTTAATGCAGAAAAAATACTGTTGACTATTTTAAAAAGTCTTTTAAGCATTAAAACAGAAAACATAAGAGGAGAGTTAAGTATAAAATGCAAGTACTTTTGGCACCTCTGCTAACAATTACCCAATTCTGGGATCAATAATTTACTTATCTTATGTTCTCTTCTTATCCCCTTGGACTTTAATTCAAGGTCAATGTTATCTGCCAGGATGTGACTTATTATCTCCGGTGTTATTAATGAGATAACAGGCAGCAATATAGAGGAGGACTGTAACATTGACGTCATACAAAAAAAAATGTGATAAAATAATTGCATGTCTAAAGGGTAAAACAACTTGATGTGATCTTGTAGTAAATAAAAGCTGTTAAGATTTGTTTTGCCCTTTAGACAGATACCTTGTTTTTAACTTCAAAACATCAACATTTAGTTTTTATTATTACTTGCAAACCGTGGAGTATTCATTACTTTTACAAATTTAGAGCACACTTAGAAAGTCAGAGAATACTTACTTATACTTATCTAGCAACCCTGAAAAGGACCATATTTACTTTGGATCAACATTATTAGCTTTTTCTTCTTTTGCTCTTTCCTTTGGTTTAGCATATTTTACCTGATTCCTGGGACAGATCCCCCTTTGTGTGTATTGTGAGTTCTGCTTTACGCCGAATTTTACAATCTGACAATAAAAATTTATATTTGAAAGAGAATCCTTGAGGAGTTTTACATGCAAAAGGGGTGGTAATTCTCTCCTTTACTACCTGACCTGAGGCAGACACTGAATAGACATAGTTCCAACTAAGTTTTGGTGGAATATTAAATTCTTTTTTCCTCATTGTTCTGAGTTAAAATTATACTTTGTAAAGTGTTGGTATCTTAACTCTTTAAATATTTGACACATGATACCACATAGAGGCACATTTTAACAGAAATTTATGGTATTTCCTTTCACTGTATCGTTCATCATGTTATTTTATTACACAATAAAATATATCTTCAACATTAAAACTGTGTTATTTCTTTTTTAACATTCATTGTTTTATTTTACAAATTGTTAAAAGTTCATCCTGTGGGTAAAAGCCTAATTTACTTCTAACAAGGTTATAGACAATTAATACATATTGTGATTGCAGCCCCAGAGTTTCAGGAAGATCAGTATAATTCTCATTGTAACGCAGAAATCTTATATCACATGGTCTTCTTATAATTTTTAATATGTACCAAAATGGTTGGAGAAACAGACAAACTCATATAATAATCAACATATTGCAGCAGATTGATGCTAGTGCATCATCTGATCCACAAAATGATCCATTAGCAGCCAATAAAAATCACTCATATAACATTGAAAGACTATCACACAATTAATAAACGAAACATTGTTAGCATTTTAGCATCCATCCATCGTCTGTTCACCCTTCATCCCTAATGGGGTCAGGAGGGTTGCTGGTTCCTCTCCAGCTGCGTTCCGGGCGAGAGGCGGGGTACACCCTGGACAGGTCGCCAGTCTGTCGCAGGGCAAAACAGAGACACACAACCATTCACACACACACTCACACCTAGGGAGAATTTAGAGAGACCAATTAACCTGACAGTCATGTTTTTGGACTGTGGGAGGAAGGCGGAGAACCCGGAGAGAACCCACCATGCACAGGGAGAACATGCAAACTCCATGCAGAAAGACCCCGGGCCGGGAATCGAACACAGGACCTTCTTGCTGCCAGGCAACAGCTCTACCAACTGCGCCACTGTGCAGCCCACATTTTAGCATCAAAACTTAAAATAGACCTAAAAAGTGAAAATGGCCACCGATGATGCTGAATTAGCGGTTTTCATGTAGTAGTAAGTATTTTCTCAGCTCCATGTATTCACTGATAAATTAACACATTTAGCAGTGAATACATGAATCTGAAGAATCCTCTGTTTTATTTTTAATCATGTCTGTTCTGGTCCTATAATCAGTTCTACATGGGCAAAGTCTGAAAAGGGGTAATGTGATTTAAATCAGCAGTTTTATCTGAATTCAGTTCAACTGTTTCTACTACACTGAGAAGTTCCACCTCTAAAGGTTGCAAACATCGCCACCTTGTGGAGTTTTAGAGTTATTGCATCACTGGCAACAGCTGATTCCTCTCACTCTGACATTCAGAGTTACAGATCAGCAAGTGAACTCAAACAAATATTCTTTTAGCTTCTTTTCACAGAAAAATAAAGTTTCATAAACTGCAGCAGCTTCCAGGGTCCTGCTGCTGGAATAACCGACTGGTCAAGTTAATGATCCAGCAGGACTTCAGCTTGTTATGTAGGAAAACATTCAGTCATAATGGGAGACCAGGATACAGAGGAATCAGAACTGATTTGTTCTCTTCATTCTTTGCAGCAGACAGTCATCTGTATGAACATGAAGTTTCTTTGTCCAAACATTAATAAAGGTCACTGTGTCTGCTGATGTTCAGCACTCTGATGCAGAATCCAAAATCCTGGTTCATGACCCAGATGTTCATGTTTTCTCAGCAGGACCTCAGTCATCAAGAGACTCCATCCATCTGGAAAACTGTCTGAACAATGTTCTTACAGTTAGACACTTTTCACACTAAGGAAACTAATTTTAAATGTTGTTTATTTATCAAAGAGGACATTGTCCTGTCTGAATCTAAATTTACGAAGAGATTTGTCTTCATTTCTTAATTGGTTTAAATTAGCAGGACTATTTTGGCCTCCACTTTAAGTTTTTGTTAGAACCTACAGACCCAGAGGAAATACCAAATGGTGTTATAGTGCTAAAAAATAATTTCAAAGCTTTATTACATCTGTAACAACACAAGGAAGTAACACAAACCAGTAATGTCCCAGTTTCTTCTGTTAGATCATGGATATGGAGAACCAAAACTGGCATAATAAGAAATAAAAGCATCAATATATATTTAGTTTTTTCTTGTCCTTATTCATGAGTTTCCATCAAGAAATTTACTTTTTTTTCATTTCCCTTAAATATGCATTTTTGTCAAGAGAAGTAGATATTTTGTTTTGTCTTTTCCTTATAGAAGCCCTCCTTTTGTCATTGCCTCCCCTCCTTTTTCTGTTTGTCCTTTTTCTGCTTCTCCGTGTGCATCTATATGTTAATGAAGAGAGCTGCCTTCTATGTCCAGCTCCTACCATTGTCCAATAGAGCTTTGGAAAAAATGTTGTGGAACTTTTACGTCTCACGCAGTTGCTCAATACCATCTTTGCAGGCCACAGACCAAAACAAACTTTATCCCAGTTTCTCTAAATTCTCCCTAGGTGTGTGTGTGTGTGTGTGTGTGTGTGTGTGTGAATGGTTGTGTGTCCTCTATGCCTCTATGTTGCCCTGCGACAGACTGGCGACCTGTCCAGGGTGACCTCACCTCTCGCCCGGATCGTAGCTGGAGAGGAACCAACAACCCTCTCGACCCCATTAGGGACAAGGGAGAACAGAAAATGGATGGATGGAAAACTCAAAGGGGTTAACTTTATATAATAGTTTGACGTTAGCACCTCTAGATCTAGAATTATAAGACTGGAATATCAAGGCAAAGAAAACTCAGTAGTTGGTGGAGGGGCCATTCAGACACTCAGGGGCCCCTAGAAATGTTTTAATTGTAACACAGACCATAGATCTAAACCTGTAGCATAATTTATAGAGAATGACAATGTTATTAAACTTTATTTAATGCATTCAGCTGAGAAAAATAAAACAATAATACATTTAGGATTTAATTAGGAAGTTTACTTTGAAAAAGTTTAAAGATTCATCTTGATAGTTTGATTGTTGTGTTACCATGGCTACAATATGATGTAATCTTTGTGTTTGAGTTGGGTTTGTTCACAAATACATCACAGCAAACAACCAATAATCATTGATTGGGCGGCCCTGCATGAACAGCCGCTGGAATCTCTGGAATCTACCTGGAATCCACCTGGAATCCCCCGGTGGCTCCTGTCAGTCCGTCGATTCTTCTGAGACATTTTGATTCATTTCATTGTGGCATGTTTGGCTTTTTGTTGCGGTTCTAATTATTGCTACAGTATTTCCTCTGATGTTTATTTTGTGATCTCTAAATGGGCCGAATCTTCCTGTAACACTTGAGGTTCTGCAGTAACTTCTATTTACAGCCGCGAACCTCCAGCCCAGATCCAGTCAGCAGCGGCTTTAACCCGCCAGGTAGAAACGTTAAGGAGAAGCAGATCGAACAGAGAGCAGGTGGTACCGGGTGGTACCGGGTGGTACCGGGTGGTACCAGGTGATACCAGGTGGTACCGGGTGGTACCAGGTGATACCGGGTGGTACCGGGGCTTTGAGCTTGGTTGCGACTCGCGGTGACAGTCGGTACCGTGTCTTTATATCAGGATGTCTGATATATAGACAGATATTCTTTCTATCAGTGGGTGGACCGACCCAGACCGGCTGTAGTGAACCGGGCTTTTAGCAGAATGATTAAGTTAAAGTCAGAAGTTTCTCTGCAGCTGAAGCATTTCTGTATTTAGGGGAGAGGCGGGTTTTGTCCCGTTATTGCAAGGATGATTCTAAAAATATAAATAGAAACAGTTTTTCTAACGTCAACGTCAGACCTACGTTTTTATTCACAAACCAGTGTATGAAAAAATATTGTTACCCATAATTTGATAATTAGAGGGAACAGATCTGCCTCCTCCTGCTCACCATGGACCCAGTGTCTGAACAACATGGAGGCTCTGAGAGTCATTATTAGTCATTATTATTATATTTAGCTAAATATTATTGCTGAGGGGCACAAACAGGCCTTCTGACATACAGATGAAAAATAAAAAATAAAAATAAAAATGTTGGAAAAAAAAAGAAATCTCAAAAATGTCACTCGGGGCATCAAGGATAAAAAGGGCAGGGGCTCAAGCCCCCTTTGCCCCCCCCTCTGCACGTGCCTGCTAGTTGACTCAGTTCCTTTCAGTTTATTTATTTAGTTATAACAGATGATTCAAGGGACTTCACCCCAAAAACTAAAACCCTCCAATGTATAAACACACATGGAGTCCGTTCAGTCACAGGCAGATTCAGGGTCAATTACTTGTTTTCAAATTTTATTGTAAAGTCAGGCAAATTCAGTTTATTATTCTATTTTTTAAGGTTTTTTTTAAAGGCAGAAGTCAATTTCTGTGACCCATGAAGTCACTCATGGGTCACAGAAATTATTCCAGATTTGAAACATAAAATAATAAATGACTCATCAAAATTTGTTGATGTTATTAGAATAAAATTCATCTATTTGTCCCTCAGTAGAAAAACACCAAATGTTGGTAATAAACTCAAGAAAATTATTTTATTTTTAATGTTTCTAAGCTTTATTGCAACTGGAACAACAAAAAGAAAGAACAAAATCAACAATGTTCTGGTTTATTCTGTTATATAATTCAATCAATAATCAGAAAGTTAAATGTAGATTTCCTCCCTTGTCTTGATATCAAAGGCAAAAACATGATATAGTTGAGCAGGTGGTGGTTGTTATTAATCACCACCTGACTGATTAATCAGGTCAATCAATAATTAATAATTGTTAATCAATCAATAATTACTCAGAGACAAATGTCTGAAATCAAAACAAATCAGAAGGACATGTACTGTAAAACCCATTCACTGTTTACTGAGAGGGAAAAGTGCTTGATTCACCAAAAACACCACCCAACCATCTCGGTACCGTCAGGATACTGAACTGGACTTCATAACTTGAGATTGTTCTGCTTGACAGTTTAAACTGTAGAACGTGAAAAGTTAAAATCTTGGAACATTGTTATATAACCACATCTTATAGAACTTTATTCTTTACCCGTTTTTTATTTAAGATAATATATTGTTAAATTAACCATATTTGTTGCTACTCACACTGTGAGTTCAAAGATCTTGTAAATTACAATAGCATCTTCAGGGTAATTATTATTATTATTATTATTATTATTATTATTATTATTATTATTGAACTTGACAGTTGAAGATGTGACTGAAGGAAGCAGGAATCCAACTAACAACCTCATAAATGAGAGATGATGATGCTCGGCTGATCAGATGTTTCTTATTTAGTGACGTGATGAAAAGTCTGGGGTAGAGCTGCTGCCTTGCAGCAAGAAGGTCCTGGGTTTGATTCCCTGTGCATGGTGGGTTCTCTCCTGGTTCTCCGGTTTCCTCCCACAGTCCAAAACATGACAGTTTTTATTAGTCTCTCTAAATTCTCCCTAGGTGTGAATGTTTGTGTGTCTCTGTGACAGACTGGCGACCTGATGGATGGATGGATGGATGGATGGATGGATGGATGGATGGATGGATGGATGGATGGATGGATGGGTAGGTGGGTGGGTGGGTGGGTGGGTGGACCAAAAGTCTGCATATTACAGGTAAATATTTTGTTATTTATGAAAATCAAGGTTTAATCATCTGCATCCAAAACAACAGACACTATTACTGTACAACACATTTATCATCTCTCCCTCTAGTTTTCACATCTGGATTTTCTTGAAGTTGTTGTTTAATTTCTTCTTGATTTTCTCTCTGTGCCTCTTCAAACATTTTATTGGTGTAGTAATTTCCTCCATTTCCCTCAACCAATCTGATGATCTTATCCACCAGTTTCCTGACTTGATCAGGATCCTCAACTTTGTTGTCAAAAACATGATATTTATCTTCAAATTTCTGCAAGACGGAGCACTGACTGATGAAGTGTTTTAGATGTTGGGATGTTTCTAAATGATCTTCTATTTTAATGTTTCCCTCTCTCAGCTCGTCTCCATGGGTAAACAGCACCATGGTGTATCTGGCTGCTTCCTCTCCAAACATTGTCTGAAGTATTTCAATGTTTTTTTTGTCTTCAGTTGTGAATTTGTTCAGTTGGAGCACAAACAAGAAGACATGAGGACCAGGAGCCGCCATGCTGATGCCTTTAGCGATCTCTGTCATAACTTCTTCATTACGTTTAGAGATATTAAACAGACCTGGAGTATCAATAACAGCCAGATTTAAACCAGCAACATTACTGGTTTCCATCTGACAGACCGATGTCACAGAGGAAAGAGACGCTTTAGACTCAAAAGATTTCTTCCCTGTAATTCTGTTTCCTGCTGCACTTTTACCAACTCCAGTTTTCCCAAGAAGAACAATCCTGAAGTCGGGTTTCTCTCCAGCTGTTGAAAATTAGAAAACAACAATAAACTGAAAACCATTTTCATTCAGATAAATGTCAGTTAAACAGATCTGTTATGGATTTGTTACGGTTAACAATATGGAAGAAAATTAGGTAGATCACAAAATTCTAAAAATAATAATAAAAGGAAACAAATAATATTTTCTTTTAAACTTTGTAAATTATCCTCATGTAAGAAAATTTGTTTCAGTTTTTAGCTAACAGTTTCTAAGGAAACTAACATTGTTATAATTAGGCTGTTGCAATGACAAATTTTGCTGGATGATAAAATGTCCCTGAATTTATTGTGATAAACAATAATATTGTTATTTTGAGGCCATTTTCAAGTAACATAATGGTACTTGACAATGGTAAAAGTCTTCAATCTGTCTTTGTTGCGTTCAATATTTTATATAAAGAGAGAGAAAAACAATAAATCATTGTTTATCATGATATTTATTGATTTATTGATTTATTGCGATAAACAAAGTTGTAATCTTCGGTAAGGTTCAGCAGACTAAGATGAGCAAATAAATATTTTAAATATGTTATACAGTTCAAGTAGTGAACATTAAATATCCTTTCATAAACATACAAAGAGCTAAAATTGACCAGATTGTTTTCAGCCCTTTTATGATAAATCAATCTATATTTTATTTGCTAGAGCTGAACTTTAAGTTATTCCCTAATTAAAATTTTCCTCTCATGAGGTCATTATTTTGATCATTTGAATATATTATTGGTATATTGATGTGTTGATTTGATTGATTCATTGATTTTCACTCTAATAATATTTAACAAATTATGTTAAAAACAAACTAAGATTTGAAGCAATTTCATAAGTTAAAGTCCATAAAGTGTTGACCAAATAATAAATTTATTATGTGTAATACCCTTTTAACTCCAGTGTCAAAAATGTGCAGTGCACAAATCTTTCTTCTTCATGGTTTTTCAGCAGAGCTTTTAGTTCAATCAGTGTCCCAGAATAAATTAGTACAAAAAGGAGAATGTGACTGTCTGTGAACTGAGAGAGGATCATTTGATCTGTGTATGAACTGATGTGACGATGGTTAACATAATATCCACAATAGGTAATAAACAAATAATGGTAATTGAAAAGCAAACTTCTAGTAATCATGACCTCAATCAGGTTCCAGTTTGGTTCACCTTGAATATTTATATTATCTGCAAAGGCATCTGACAAACCAGAAGATATTTGATAATTTTGTGCTACTTCAAGACATAAAATAAAGCTCAGTAACCTATAATGAAAAAAGGAATTACGTGAACTAATCAGACATCTGATATTTCGTTTCATTTTATTCAAGCTGCAGTGTATAACTTTAACAAAAAATATATTTTCTCCATATTTGTTAAAGTTGTCACCTTTTCGTGACAGTTTGTTATGAGACAGATAATCTGTGAAAACAATCAATCTCCTCCACCTGAACTTCTATCACTGGCTAAAGTAATGCAACGTTCCAACCAAAACAACCAATCAGAACCAGTAGGAGGGTCTTAGCGCTGTCAATCAACCTCATTCACTCACTGCTAAATGTGCTAATGGGGGAAAAACAACTTATTACAGGAAAAATGTTTATCTGCTGTCACTGGTAGCTATACTAACTAGCATGAGCATTCACAAAATAGTTAAAAATTATTGGGTTCAACACTCTGGAGTTAAATAACACTTACTGTATTCAGATTGCCATGATGTTCCACCTGTAGACGCCGTCTTTCCACTGCATTTTACAAAAAACAACATTGAAGGCACGTGTCAGCTCTTAAAATGACAGAAAAAAATAATTATAATAATGAAGAAACTACAGTCAATATTTATAAAACCTTCACAGATTTTTAATTAAAGTCTCTTTTCAGAGAAGCTTGTGTCTGACTGAAACAGTTAAAATAAACTGTCCTGCTGAATCAGACATCTAGTTTTAAATATTTCTGAAGAAATGTAATTAGATAAAAATCCCAAAATTTACAACAATGAATTTAAGATATACAGGTTGACAAAACGCAGGTTCATCATCCACTGGTGATGTTTGTTACTGGCATTTAAAACCAGTCGAAAGCCTTTTATTAAAACATCATGATTGGGTTTTAAACACTTTAACAGTAATTCTGTTTGTGCTCTGAGTAAATATACACTGTTTTACTTTTTAGACTTAAACTCCATCAACAAATACAGAAAATTATAAAAGTTAATCACGTTTCTATGGATGATTTTGGTTTAAAAAAAGAGAGAGAAACTTGAACATGAATATTTTTCTGAATTGATTGTGTCACTTCATGATAATCTACAGAAAATGTTTTGTTTTAATATTTGTTAAAGTTGTGACAATGAAACTGAAGCAATCAAATATTTTATTAATTTTAAAATTGAGATTAATTACAAATCATCTTTGGAATCCATTTAATAATGGTAATATTTATTCACAATAACTTTATCCTCTGAATTTTAACTCAATTTCCAGCCAGTATTTCCTCTAACTTGATTCCTCTTTTATCTAAACCAGTTGATGATGTTGTTAAACCTTCTGCAGCACAGTTTGTAAACTCTGAGTGTTAATTTCCAAAGAGGCCACAGTAACAGAGACCCTATGTTATAAATGATCTGAGAAACCTTCCTGCAATCATTGCCAGTAAAGAAACAGTCAGAACATACTAACCCAGACTTTCTCTGAAAATAACGACGTCCTCCTTCTGAGAGGGAATCTATTTTATCCAGCAGATCCTGGACCTGCTTCCTGTTTTCCATCTTCTGGTTATTGAACACATGATACATCCCACTGCAGCTCTTAACCAGTTTCTGCAAGTTTTCATCTCTTTTTACAAACTGATCAATATCGATGCCTGTTTGTTCCAGTCGGTCTCCGTAGGTGAACAGGATCATGATGTTCTTGGAAACCTTTGGATCCAGAATCTCCTGCAACATCTTCAATCCTCTCTTCTCCTGTTCAGTGAATCTTCCCAGCTGGATGGTGAGCAGAAAAACATGAGGACCAGGAGAGCTCAGCTCCACAGCTCTCTGGATCTCAGCTTTCACTTCTTCTGGTGTAAGACTAGAGCTGCAGAGTCCAGGCGTGTCCACCACAGAGACTCTACGAGACAAAACTTCTCCTTCTGCCCTCTTACTGCTCAGAGTCAGAGGAACCAAACTGAGTTCAGAGTTAAACTCCTTCCTTCCCAGGATGGTGTTTCCTGCTGAGCTCTTCCCGACTCTTTCCTGACCCACCAGCACCACTCTGAGGTCGGCCTCTGGTTCTGAAAACAACACAGCAGTTCAGGAGCTGCAGAGCAACATTTAGCTTCTGATAGTATTATAGGAAACAGGTTTATATATATATATATATATATATATATATATATATATATATATATATATATATATATATATATATATATATATATATATATATATATATATATATATATATATATATATATATATATATATATATATATATATATATATATATATATACATATATGAGATGATGAGAGCGATGAATTTACTATTTGGATCAGATCAGTAGCAACAACAGGCAGGACTTTCTTAAAGAAATGTGAGGGTAGGTCATCCAGACTGCAGAACTGGAGCTTAATTGACTTATAATTTCCTCTAGGGTTTTATAATTAAGTAGTTGAAATTGGGTCATTTTTTCTGTATTTGTTTTGTTTGGGCAATTGGAATAACCTTAATAAATTAAGTTGATCTTACAGATTTGCTTTTTATAGGAGTAACAGAATTACATGGTCCAGAAATAAAGCAAAGTAATCAGGTGAAAAACCTTTCCATGATTTTTTTATGTTCATCCAAAGAGTTATTTTTTTCAGTGTATCTTTTAGTGAAAAAACACTAAATGGAAGTAATAAGCTACAAAAAAGCTTAATTATTTCACAATTTAAAAGCTTTATTAGCACTTTAGCAACACAAGGAAATAACACAAATCAACAACGTCCCTAACTTGTCTTTACGTTACATAAACCAGCAAACAATATTTTTAATCACCAGATTACAAAAACATCGTTTATGCAACAGGCCTAAATGTATCGTCAAATAAAATGTATTTGTTATGGTTCCTGTCAGCTCGAGCTCCTGCAAACCACAAAGCATCTTTAGATTTTCAAATTTTCAATATTGATCAGGCTGATTGACAACTAAATAAATGAAAAAATGGGAATCAAACCAACAACCTCAAAATTAAGAGATAATAACTCTTCCTTGCTCACTTCTGCTGCCGCTGTTTACATATTTAAGTAACTGATTAATTACGAATTAATTAGTTAGTACCTGTGCGAGTAATCTGCTTATTACTGACAAATATTTTGTTATTTATAAAAATCAGCATTTAATAAACTGTGGGCCAAACATCCCACACATCATCACTGAATAACACAGGCCTTCTTTATCACTGCTTGAGCAGCTACAGCTACAGCTACCTCTACAGCTTTAGCTACAGCTCCAATCACAACTTCAGCTGCAGCAGAAAGAGCCTTCAGAACAGCATCGATAAATGAGTTTTCTCTCTCTGCCCTCTTTCTCGCCTCCTCAGGTTTGATGTTTGGATTCTGTTTGCGGAGTCGTTCCACTTCTTCTTGGACGGCTTTCTGTGCCTCTTCAAACATCTTACTGGTGTAGAAACTTCCTCCATTTCTCTGAACCATTCTATTGATCTTCTGCAGCAATCCCCTGACTTGATCAGGATCCTCAACTTTGTTGTCGAAGACATGATATTTATCTTCAAATTTCTGCAGGATGGAGCACTGACTGATGATGTGTTTCAGAGGCTGGGATGTTTCTAACAGGTCACTCATTGTCATGTTTGCCTTTTTCAGCTCGTCTCCATGAGTAAACAGGATCATGGTGTATCTGGCAGCTTTTTCTCCAAACATTTTCTGGATTATTTCCACTGTTTGTTTTTCTTCTGCTGTGAATCTGGTCGGTTGGAGAACAATCAGGAAGACATGAGGACCAGGAGCCGCCATGCTGATGCATCTAGCGATTTCTTTCACAACATCTTCATTAGTTTTCTCCGTATCAAACAGACCTGGAGTATCAATAACAGCCAGATTTTGACCAGCAAACACATTGGTTTCCTTTTCACAGACTGATGTCACAGAGGAAAGAGAGATTGCAGACTTAAAAGCTTTCGTCCCTAAAATGGTGTTTCCTGTTGCACTTTTGCCGATTCCAGTTTTCCCAACAAGAACAATCCTGAGATCCACAGCTGCTGGAGAATTAGAAAACAATAATAAACTGAAAGCAGTTTTATTCAGATAGAAGTAAACTAAAACAATAGTTACAAAACAAAACCTCCCCTTCTGTGGAAGAGGGTGGCTCGCCCAGGGCGCCAAACAGGCTCAAGTAAGAAAATCTACTTAAATTTTCAGTTAATATTTTCTAATGAAATTAACATTGTTGAATTCTTTGGTACAGTTCAGCAAGCCAAAATATAAGAGCGTAACTGAGCCTCCTCCAAAAGTAATAATTTTATTTCACTGGTAATTCCTGTCAACATAAAGCTGATGAACCTAAAAGCTCCAGTTTTGTCTCGTCTGACCAAAGGACAATCTCCCAAAAGTTTTGTGGCTCTTCATAAGCATAGTGGAAAATTTCAGTCTGGCTTTTTCAGTGTAATCTGTCTCTGATGAACTTTGACCTTTATGTTTACTCTATCTGGAGGTAGTCTAGGCTCTTTGGTGACCATTGCTGTTATCCTTCTCTCCAGTTTGACATCAGTTTCCTTCCTCCAGTCAGGCAGGTTGGCTACAGCTGTGGCCCCCAACCTTTTTATTACCGCGGACCACGTCAGATAATTCTGCATGTTTCTAAATTTACGTATGGTATGTTGGGAGGGTTACTGAGTTTTCTTTTGGACTCAGGATGTTGGTCTGTGGTGTGTTGCTCCTGCCATGTGGCTGGACACACGAACAGATCGAACCTGTTGGACTTTTATTGGCTCTGTGGTCACAGAAGTTTGGAAAATCGGCCAATAATCCTTAAATCGTGCCGTGTGAACCAGACCTAAAACTCACAAAAGGTCAGTTTTTGTGGTTGGATTTTACAGTGAGGATGAAGCTTTGAGGCAGAGTCAGGTGGAAACAGCAGTGGTTTATTCTTCACACCAAATCAACAACTGTTAAATTACATAAATGCAATTATAAATACTTATTTATAATTGCATTTATGTAATTAACAGTTTTTCTTCTCCTGTTCAGTGAGGACGCTTTTTAACATTTTTATTAAGATTTTTATTATTTCCATCTAGGTTTTTTTGTACCTTTTTAACCTTTATCTGAACCATTTAAGCCAAAATGAATCTGATGTGAACTGAATTGCATGCTAGATTCTGAATGATAGTAAAAGTATCTTTTATTTAATTTGGAGTCATAACCAGCATTGCCTCAGGACAATCTTAACTATCATTTGATTAAAACTAATTTAGACAAAAAAAATGTGATTGAACCTTTTCTGACTTCATTTGTCTTCAACTTCACCCGCAGTAGAGAAAATAAGTACTGAAATTCAAACCTTTTTCTCTGAAAATGCATTTCCCAAACTGCTGTCTAAGAAACTCACACCAGATGATGGTTACACGCTTCAAAATATATTTAACCTCTTGTCTTATTTGTTCTTGTTCTGTATTTATTCTTCTTTTACATGTAAGTTTTCTAATCTTTCTTCCCCGGGCATTTTTAATTATTCTATTTTTTCACCTTTTTTGCTAAAATGACCCAATAAAGAGAGAAGAAAAACACACTGACAAGTACCTTAAATTATTTTCCCTAAAAGTTGCTCACCGAAAGTTATTTTATTTTAACAAAATTTCCAGTTTTTTCTACTAATTCACTACAAAAATAGAACAAATTGGTCCACAAACTCAGTTATCTGAAATGATATGAAATGACACGGGGAATATTATATTAATTTAATTTATCATTGTCATTATATAATTGCCCAACAAAATAAAAATGACCTTCAACCAAATATTGTCTCAGATTTTTATCTGTGAAGCATTTTAAAAATCATTCATGCTTTTCATTCCTCTGTACAATTATGTACTTCTTCATATTAGTATATCATTCAGTCTAAATAAATATATACACTGAACAAAAATATAAAGGCCTCATGTCAAACATAAGAGTTTTATGAACATTTAGGTTACGCAATATATAGAGAAACTCAAAATATATTTCAGATAATTACTGATCTTCATATCAGCACTGATCACATCGTGCTACGGCTATTTGTAGCAGACTGACAGTGCTCTGAACATGATAGCTGTGAGGCGTCTGTTGTGCAGACTAATAGACTCATCAGCTCTGTGTGTCGCTGGTCTTAGTTGATCCTGCAGACGGAGGAACCAGATGTGGCCATCTTGTGTGGTCACATGTGGCTGATGAGGATGAAGTTTATTTGCAGTAGTGCCAGTCTGTTGGAAGCGAACTCTTAGTCGGCCAATAGTTTGTCTAAGAGTTCATTGAGGCTTGCAGCTACTGCTCTGGTGGACATCTCTGCATCCAACATGCCAATGAAACGCTCCCACATAACTTGTGAATTCTCTGGCATTATGACTTGTGACAAAATTTGACATTTTGGGAAGGTCTTTTATTGTCCCCAGTCCAAGGATTGTCCAGTTGTTGCTCATTTTGTCTGATCGCTGTGAAGGATATTTTCCATTAAAGAGTAAAATGTTTGATTTGCATCACACATTGTTCCTTTTATGGATCACATAAATGTAATGTTAATGTATCACAGTTAAGATGAGTCAAGATGTTTTTCTGTTAGAAACTGTGTATCTGCAGAGGGTGTGAAAACTAATTGAACAAGATGTGCTGCTGTACTCTGCTGATTAGATGGCCTGTCGCCATGGAAACTGGCTGCTCTTCCCTTGGCGTTCTCCGCACGTCGGACAGCCGCACAGGAGCTAAAGTGTTTAGTTTTCGCATCCCGTAGACATGATAGTAAGTTTGTGCTGACATGGTGAGTGACCATACAAGGTTGAACCGTTCCGCCTTAACACCTGTTCTACAGAAATCAAATGGTCTGCCATTTTGTTTTCTCTTTTTCCTCTTTTGTTTGTTCTCTGTGGATTAAGTTTCCACCTTTGTAATGTGAGAAAGAGGGATAAAAAGTAACTGTGTAACTCTGACTTCGTCAGAGCAGATTTTTTTCTCGGTCCACGTATTTCTGTTCTCCGGCTGAATGCGATTGTTTTGCTCATTGGCTTTTGTCTGGATCTCAATCTCTGAATTGTGCATTCGACATCACCCACTGGACATCCCCCACCCATGCACTGAGCAGATAAATAACTCACTGAGTTATGCTCACTGACAGCAAGTTGGGTTAAAAATTACACACAAATCAAAAGAAATATTACTTTTGTTCAATAAAATGTCAGCAAATGCTGATTTATAGTTGTTCACTAGACATGGAACAATATTAGACATGGGGTTTTTATGTTTTCTTCAGTTTGTTGGTTGGAGTGATGAGAAGATAAAAATGCCTCTTTGGAAAAAAGAAATCTTTTATTTATATACATTTTTGTTTTTTATTTTTTTAATTTTGGCAGCTCTGATTTAAGTTCAATAGTTTTTCTGTTCATAAAATGTGAGCCACAACAAAAATATAAATTACTTGTAATTCTCTATTTAATCATCTAGAGCTCTGGTAAAATAATCCCTAAATACATTTCATTTTGCCAGAGTTAAGAAGTTACAGGAGAAAAGTTGGAAATTATGTTCACATTGTCAGAAATTTGTTGAACTTAATTGAAATCATCCAGAGATATTAATATATAACATTTTAAACTCTTCTTACCAGCAGCCATTTTCACTGTCTTCTTGCAGGAAGTTGATCTGTGATGATGTGTGCTGTTGATTTCTTGCTTGCAAATAATTCTCCTTTTAATGCTGCTTGTGTTTTATAGTCAGTTCTTGGCTCCTCCCCTTGAGTCTTTCTAGTCTAGTCAGTCAGTCACTCAGAACCGTAAAGGACTTTAAGTGTTTTGCCTTTCATGTAATATAAAGGTGCTTGATTAGTATATTTTGAGTGTGCTATTTTTGTGATTGAATTACATTTAAAATGAAAATAAATAAGGAGCCAAGAACCTCCATTGAATCTCCACTATAAGACAGTGTAGATGTTACAGAAAACGTGTCCTAGTTGGTTAGCAGCTAAATTAGTCTGGCGCATATTTTTTCACTTCTCATTAACTCAGAAGATGGAAGTACACATAGTAAAATAAAATTACCGTGTCATGTCAGTCTTATGCACACCCCATCAAATAAAGTGTTACCAAAATGGTAATATATTGGAAGCACAATGTAATTAGTTTCACCTGGAAAATGTGTTGTAATGGATTGTTAGAATTGTAAATAATATCTCATATAAATGCTCATTTTTATACTTAAGGAATGTGAGATTCTGTGTTTGCTTCTAGAATGGACGCCATTTTAGTGATGTCTGCAGGAAGAGATAAGCATTTCAAATTGGAAGCAGATGCCAGACACTCTGGTGCCAAAACTGACAGGAAACACACCCAAAGACTAGACTTCTGCTGAAGCTTGTTTTCTATTTGTATATGTTGCTGATAAAACAGAACTTTGTGTGGAAGGAATTCCTAATTGACATGCTTATCTACTATGTGTACTTCCATCTTCTGAGTTAAAGAGGAGTAAACAAATATGTGCCAGTCTCATTTAGCTGCTAACTAAACAGGACACGTTTTCTGTAACATCTACAGTGGTGTGAAAAAGTGTTTGCCCCCTTCCTCATTTCCTGTTTTTTTGCATGTTTGTCACACCTTCATTTACAAATTGCATTTTGTGTTTACTTGTGTTGTCCTTGACTATTTTTTAAATTGGTTTGATGTTCCGAAACACTAAAGTGTGACAAACATGCAAAAAAACAGGAAATGAGGAAGGGGGCAAACACTTTTTCACACCACTGTATACTGTCTTATAGTGGAGATTCAATGGGTGTCTTTGGGTGTGTTTCCTGTCAGTTTTGGCGGAAACTGACAGGAAACACACCCAATGACTAGACTTCTGCTGAAGCTTGTTTTCTATTTGTTTATGTTGCTGATAGAACAGAACTTTGTGTGGAAGGAAGTGAGAAGTGGATATGTGATGAAGGAGAATATAAAAAGCACATATGTACTGTGTAAACTCGCTCTCATTCTCTGTGAGTCTTCAGGATGCTGCTTTAGCTTGTTGAATAAAATTAAAATGACGAAATGCAAAACTGATTCTGTGTCGTTAATTTGTTAAAATGTAAACTTTTTTTTTTGCAATAGATTTTGGGGATTTCTCTGTACATCACTGCAACTTGTCAGAGTCCCACGCACACACACACACACACACACACACACACTTATTAGAAAGTTCACCATAATTAAATAGGTCACTTCATTACTCAGGTTACATTTGGTAGTGCAATTGTACAGCTAACTGCACAACAGTGCATTTAAATTATTGAACTGAAGAACCTCCATTGAATCTCCACAATAAGACAGTATAGATGTTACAGAAAACGTGTCCTGTTTGGTTAGCAGCTAAATGAGACTGGCGCATATTTGTTTACTCCTCTTTAACTCAGAAGATGGAAGTACACATATTAGATAAGCATGTCAATTAGGAATTCCTTCCACACAAAGTTCTGTTATATCAGCAACATATACAAATAGAAAACAAGCTTCAGCAGAAGTCTAGTCTTTGGGTGTGTTTCCTGCCAGTTTTGGCACCAGAGTGTCTGGCATCTGCTTCCAATTTGAAATGCTTATCTCTTCCTGCAGACATCACTAAAATGGCGTCCATTCTAGAAGCAAACACAGAATCTCACATTCCTTAAGTATAAAGATGAGCATTTATATGGGATATTATTTACAATTCTAACAATCCATTACAACACACTTTCCAGGTGAAACTAATTACATTGTGCTTCCAATATATTACCATTTTGGTAACACTTTATTTGATGGGGTGTGTATAAGACTGACATGACACGGTAATTTTATTTTACTATGTGTACTTCCATCTTCTGAGTTAATGAGAAGTGATAAAATATGAACCAGACTAATTTAGCTGCTAACCAACTAGGACACGTTTTCTGTAACATCTACACTGTCTTATAGTGGAGATTCAATGGAGGTTCTTGGCTCCTTATTTATTTTCATTTTAAATGTAATTCAATCACAAAAATAGCACACTCAAAATATACTAATCAAGCACCTTTATATTACATGAAAGGCAAAACACTTAAAGTCCTTTACGGTTCTGAGTGACTGACTGACTAGACTAGAAAGACTCAAGGGGAGGAGCCAAGAACTGACTATAAAACACAAGCAGCATTAAAAGGAGAATTATTTGCAAGCAAGAAATCAACAGCACACATCATCACAGATCAACTTCCTGCAAGAAGACAGTGAAAATGGCTGCTGGTAAGAAGAGTTTAAAATGTTATATATTAATATCTCTGGATGATTTCAATTAAGTTCAACAAATTTCTGACAATGTGAACATAATTTCCAACTTTTCTCCTGTTTTGAATAACTTCTTAACTCTGGTTAACCCAACTTGCTGTCAGTGAGCATAACTCAGTGAGTTATTTATCTACTCAGTGAATGGGTGGGGATGTCCAGTGGGTGATCAGACAAAATGAGCAACAACTGGACAATCTTTGGACTGGGTTTCTCTATATATTGTGTAACGCAAATGTTCATAAAACTCTTATGTTTGACATAAGAGTTGTTTCTACATTTTTCAAGAATTGAGGTAAAAATAGTTTATAGGGAGACATCAGATAATGCTTCTGCAGCTACAACCCAGGCGGGTTGAAGCTGCTGCTGGCAGGATCTGGGCTGGAGGTTCACGGCTGTAAACTGAAGTTACTGCAGAACCTCAAGTTCAGCAATAACTCTATATATATATACAGTTATAGAGTGATAGAGTCATATATATATATATATATATATATATATATATATATATATATATATATATATATAAAAGCATGATTAACAGCAAAAAAGTTGTAAGTCAGAGAGAAGACAATAAAATGTACATATGCTGGCACATATTAACTGAATAAAATAGATACTATGAGGTAGGCAGATATAATTACACTGTTAGTGACATTTTGTACAATCCAGAGTTTTGTACTACTAAGAAGTAATTCATGAGGCTGAAAGAGTTTTCTCTGGCTTGTCATGTCAATACTGTTGTATCATCAGAATTTTATCGTTACCGAAAATAAACAAGCAGTTTTAAAAAGTTTCTCCATGTTGAATATCTGATTTCATTATTATAAATATCTATTTTAGGAATCGACTCTTCTGGAAAATCCTCCAGAAACAGTTACAGTTTGTTTTCTGATTCTTCAACAGCTGAAATGGAGCCAGATCTCAGGATTGTTCTTGTTGGGAAAACTGGAGTTGGTAAAAGTGCAACAGGAAACACCATTTTAGGAAAGAAAGCTTTTGAGTCTGAACTCTCTCTTTCCTCTTGGACATCGGAGTGTAAGAAGGAAACTAATAGTTTTGCTGGTCTAAATCTGGCTGTTATTGATACTCCAGGTCTGTTTGATACACATATGAGTAATGAAGAGGTTGTGAAAGAAATCGCTAAATGCATCAGCATGGCGGCTCCTGGTCCTCATGTCTTCCTGATTGTTCTCCAACCGACCAGATTCACAGCAGAAGAAAAACAAACAGTGGAAATAATTCAGAAAATGTTTGGAGAAAAAGCTGCCAGATACACCATGATCCTATTTACCCATGGAGACGAGCTGAAAAAGGGAAACATTAAAATAGAAAAACTGTTAGAAACATCCCAACCTCTAAAACACATCATCAGTCAGTGCTCAATCCTGGAGAAATTTAAAGATAAATATCATGTTTTTGACAATGAAGTTGAGGATTCTGCTCAAGTTGGTGGACTGGTGAAGAAGATCAACAGAATGGTTCAGAGAAATGGAGGAAGTTTCTACACCAGTAAAATGTTTAAAGAGGCAGAAAGAGCCAAGCAAGGAGAAATGAAACGACTCCTCAAAAAAAATCCAGATATGAATCCTGAGGATGCAAGAAGACAGGCAGAGAGAAACAACTCATTTATCGGGGCTGTCCTGGGGGGTGCTGCTGCAGGAGGTGTTGTTGGAGCTTTCGGGGGACCAATAGGAGCTGCTGTTGGAGGTTTGGTTGGAGCCGTGGTTGGAGGTGTAGCAGCACTGCAAGCGAAGGGAGTATGTGTTATACAGTGATGAATTGTTTGATGCTTTGGCCACAACTTATTAAACCCTGATTTTTATGAATAACAAAATATGTATCAGTAATAAAATATTTGATCATGTAATTAATTTGTTAATAAATATTTCAGCCTCTGTGGCTGAGATGAGGAAGGAAAAACCTTTTTGTCTTTATTACCAAGTTCTTTGATTCCTGTTTATTTCAGTCGCATGTAAAACTGTCAACAGTCTGAACAATATAGTGAATAAATGTAAATATAACTTGTAGTGTAAAGAACCTGTGAGCCATCAATGAGGGTAGAAACTATTTCTATCCTCATTGAAAAAGTGAAACTATTTCAGTCCTATTTTCAACAATATATTTTAGGTAATGGGAAATCTGATTGCATATTAATTAAACTGCTCTTTATTTTCTAAATCAAATCAACAAAGATATCAGGGGAAATTTTCAAGCAATTCTAGTTTTGGTTCATTTGATTGTAAAGGATTCACACAAAGGTTTAAATAACTTATGAACATAAACTGTTTATTTTCATAAAACGTGAAAATGACAGGGTGAACTGAGAGGATGGACACATGAATGTCATAAAATGGTTGATTAAATGATCAAAATACAGACTAAAATCCTCAACACAAATATACTGGGTTTGATTCCCAACCATCAGACATTTGAAACATATTTTCCACTTTCATGTCTTTTTTGGGTGTTTCCTCAGATTATCTGTCTCATAACAAACTGTTACAAAAAGTGACAGTTTGAACAAATATGTAAAAATTTATTTTTTAATAAAAGTTACATGCATCTTTAAGACACTGCTCCTTCTCATTTGTGAAGCAGAAATTCAAATTCAAACATACTTTATTAAACCCAAAGGGAAATTAAATGTTGTAGCTCATTAATTCAGATTCTTGAAAGAGTTATAAAAGATGGCAAGAAAGATCTCTTGGATTACAGTTAATCTGTATTTCAGTGACTCCGAAGAATCCTCACTTTTATTTTTAATTATGTCCGTTCTGGTCCTATAATCAGTTCTACATGGGCAAAGTCTGAAAAGGGGTAATGTGATTTTAATCAGCTGTTGTTTTATCTGAAATCAGTCCAACTGTTTCTACTACAGTGAGAAGGTCCACCTCTAAAGGTTGCAAACATCGCCACCTTGTGGAGTTTTAGAGTTATTGCATCACTGGCAACAGCTGATTCCTCTCACTCTGACATTCAGAGTTACAGATCAGCAAGTGAACTCAAACAAATATTCTTTTAGCTTCTTTTCACAGAAAAAGAAAGTTTCATAAACTGCATCAGCTTCCAGGGTCCTGCTGCTGGAATAACCGACTGGTCAAGTTAATGATCCAGCAGGACTTCAGCTTGTTATGTAGGAAAACATTCAGTCATAATGGGAGACCAGGATACAGAGGAATCAGAACTGATTGGTTCTCTTCATTCTTTGCAGCAGACAGTCATCTGTATGAACATGAAGTTTCTTTGTCCAAACCTTAATAAAGGTCACTGTGTCTGCTGATGTTCAGCACTCTGATGTAGAATCCAAAATCCTCGTTCATGACCCAGATGTTCATGTTTTCTCATCAGGACTTCAGTCTTCAAGAGACTCCATCCATCTGGAAAACTGTGTGGACGACCTGATCTGTGAACAATGTTCTTAGAGGACATCATCCTGTCTGAATCTAAATTTACTAAAAGCTCCTCTGAAGAGATTTGTCCTCATTTCTTCTCGGAATTGGTTTGAATAAGCAGGACTATTTTGGCCTCCACTTTAAGATTTTGTTAGAACCAACAGACCCAGAGGAAATACCAAATGGTGGTGTAGTGCTAAAAAATAATTTCAAAGCTTTATTATGGTACATCTGTATCACCACAAGGAAGTAACAAACCAGTAATGTCCCAGTTTCTTCTGTTAGATCCTGGATATGGAGGACCAAAACTGGCGTAATAAGAAATAAAACCATAAATATATATTTAGTTTTTCCTTGTCCTTATTCATGAGTTTCCATCAAGAAATGTATATATCTTCTTTTTCATTTCCCCTAAACATGTGTTTTCGTCAAGATAAGTAGATATTTTGTTTTGTCTTTTCTTTATACAAGCCCTCCTTCTTTTGTCATTGCCTCCTCTCCTTTTTCTGTTTGTCCTTTTTCTGCTTCTCTGTGTGCATCTGTCTGTTAACGAGGAGAGCTGCCTTCTATGTCCAGCTCCTACTATTGACCTATAGAACTTTGGAAAAGATGTTGTGGAACGTTTACTTCTCATGCAGTTGCTCGGTACCATCTTTATTGGCCACAAACCAAAACAAACTTTACAAGGAAAAAGTAAATATGTATTTATGCTTTTATTTCTTATTATGTCGGTTTTAGTCCTCCATGCTGAAAGTAGATTTAGTCAAAAATCTTGGAAGGTTTTATGAATATTGACTGTTATATTATTTTTATATTGACTATTTTGTTTTAAGAGCTGATAAGTGTCTCCAAGTTGTGTATTTTAAATGCAATGGCACTGTGCGGTCGGCAGGTGGTGCTGTTTAACCATCCAGTCACAGATTTGCCAAGGGGACGTCTAAGCATATTTAGAATTTGATTTAAGTATATTTATATTGTTCAAATTAAACACAAATGTCATATTTATAAGAAAACAGACCCAATTCCCAGATCAATCTAGACATAGAAGCATATTAAATAAATTTACAGCCATTTTTTTCTTTATTATTTCTTAAATAAAGAAAAAAATTATCCTTACTATTTAGTAAATAATGAGTGACCGAAAGTTGAAACAAATTTTATTGGTGGCCATTTTAATGCCACGAATGACTGAATAAGTTTCTTCATCAGATTTTGTGGTTCAAAGATGGCCGCCGTTTGTCTTGTCTGATTCTTAAAGTAGAAAATTAAATCATCCAGGTTCTATGTATTCAAGGCATAATTTTAGACGACTCAACTGATTGGATTAATCTTGGTCATATTTGTACCAGTTTCTGTCAGCCATTGGGTGAAAGGTCATCAGTCCAACACAGAGACGCAGAGGAAAAACAACCACAGACATGGAGGAGGACATGAGAATCTGTAAGACATTCTTCCACAATTATCTGAGTCTGCATCAAAAGGGTGAACATCAGCAGACACAATGGCCTTAGTTAACTTCTGAATGAAGGAAACTCCATAATGTTCATACAAAAAAAAAATAACGCCTGCTGAGAAGAATGAAAAAAGATCAGTTGTGATACCAAACAGAGACACAACAAGCTCAGATGGTGGAGCTGATGGTGATGCTGATATTTTCAAAGCCTGTCATGTTGCCTCCATCTTGTCGTAGCACATCAGCTTATTAATCTCTACTTCAGCCAATCCTGTGATGCAGAACCACACACTAAACTGCAGGAACTACTGGAGCAGGAAAACATTCAAAGTCATGATAGGAGGCCTGAATAGAAAGAATCCACTTTCGAATCCAACATTTTCTGAAGCTGAGCTGAAAACACTGAGCGCAACTTCCTTCTTCACAAAATGTAAATAAAATCTATTCTCTGAACTACAGAGCTGCATCAGATTTTAGCAGTTGTAGGAATTCTCCTTTGTCTTTGGTAAAAGACTGAGATTTGTTTTGGTTGTTTTTACCCAGAATTCCCTGCACTGTAGTGCACTAACTGCTTTAGGAACAGTCTCCAGTCTGCTTCACATTCACCTTTTACATTCAACTGAACCAAGCCCAAGGTTTGGTTTGTGATTTGCATCAGAGTTTGATTTTGCATTCCCACCTCCCCAATCAAATCTGACTTTCTAGACATCCAAACTAATGCTCAATTAAAGGGAACTCAACAGCTCTGTTTAGTCCACTTTAACATAATCATTTAATCTACAAACCAAACACTGAGTGGATCACTACAGTTTAGATGTTTCCTGCTCACCAGCTGCTCCATGTTCCTTCCCAGTCTGGTGTCTGGTCTCTATTGTAAAGATACCTGCAGGTTTTCATCACTTCCCCCCAGTTGTTCTGGTTCTGTTTCTGTCCGTACCAGAACCTGCTGCCGCTATGCTCTGCTTCACTTGTTAAGGTTCCCCTTGTCATACAACATACATTATTCACATAAACACAAAAGACCAAGTTCCTGTTAACCTGCAGCTGCTGTTTTCAGTCGGGTTTCAGGTGACTGAAACATTTCTGTAATTCTTCTGAAATATTGAGTCTTTTTCTACCAGCAGAAAAAGGAGCTGAGTTTTAGTTTGAGTTAAATTGGAGTTTTCTGAAGCATCCAGTAACTTTTTGAAGACATAATTGATGCTGATGTTGTCCAGTGAGTATACAAAAACTTTGCAAGTCCTTCAGAAACCCTGGAGAAGCTTCAGATCTTTTTAGAGTAAATTAAATAAAGTTTACTGATATCACACCAGGGCTACACTGATGATTATTTCAATTGCAAATGTTTTATTTTACCATTTAATTCTTCTATTATACAATGTTAAAGCACAATAGACGATATAAAGGATTTTTTATTTTTTTTGCTTAAAATGCACTAATAGTATTTCTATAGTGAACACTTCATTGTTTGCTGCACGACATGCATCTGCAGCTAAAACAAACATTTAATATCAACTTGTGAAACTCTCTGTCCTTTTTGCTTGACTTTACCTAAACGTAGTTTAGGACGGTTTGGATCACAAAAAGGAAAGTATGGAAATATTTGAGACATATAGATGATAAGATCTTTCCTGTTTGTTTCTCAGGAAGCCGTCAGGTTATCTGTTCTCTTTACGTTTCATCCTCTACATTTTCCTTCAATGTTATCAGTTCAGACTTTGATCCTATCTGCATGTTTGGTTATCAGATTAAGAACATTTGTGTCATCAACAATGTATATGATTAGAGAACTGCATGCATATGACATCTTTCACTCTTCTTTTTCTTCACATAAATACCTTTAAATCTGATGTGATTTTAAACTATTTGTGTTTATTTCAACGTCTGAATAGGGACACTGCTGATACACCGCTTAAACAAAACAATACAAATATAAAGACACCCAATTACAACAATGATTTTCATTTATTGTTCTCCTGCCAGAGGGTACAGAGTGAATGACCTGAAATTAAAAGAAATCTCTAAAATAAACAAACAAAAAAACAATACATTATATACAAATGGGTTGTAAGCAACAAGTTGTGTGTCTCAGATGATTATCAACACAGATACAGCAGTATCAGATTATTTTCTTCCTTTGATATTCTGAATGAACCACCTGATTGAGCTCAAGAACCGATTTATCTCCAAGTTCTCCACCAGAAGCAGATTCA
Organism: Gambusia affinis; assembly: GCF_019740435.1. Lineage (NCBI taxonomy): Eukaryota > Metazoa > Chordata > Actinopteri > Cyprinodontiformes > Poeciliidae > Gambusia > Gambusia affinis. Next base: position 4,963,916 of record NC_057875.1, read on the forward strand.
CAGATCATCAGGAAAATATTGTGAGTGAGCAGAACCTGCATCACTGTGACTAGTTTTTATTTATTTCAGTGGTTAAATAATGTTCTTTAATAGAGATATAGAGTTCTTGTCTTCTGAAAGATAGAAAAGTTTTGTTGACTTTGACTAACCGACTCCTGGTCATTTAAACCAACATCTGACTCCTGATATTATTTTAATTAACCTTTTATTTAAACCTTTATTATGAAATATGTTTTGTACAGAGTGTAAACAGGGACCAGCAGGTTTCTCTGGATTAAAACATCCTGTATTTGATGACAGATCTCCAGACAAAAGTTTTCTTCATATATTTTACATATCATGGGAGGAGATCAGGGTCGGGCGATTATATAAGAACAGAGACAGAAGTCAAAATATTCATCAGAAACGCATCAACAGCGGCTCTACATTGACCTACTTCCAACACATCCAGAGGGAAAGGTGAGTTTGTATAAAACATATAAACTCCTTCCTGATTCTCTTTGGATGTTTCTAAAATGTTTCAATAACTATCATTTTATGGTGGTAAAGATTCATTTCTTTTTTTCCAGTTTTTCTCAGTTAAACAATTTTTTTTCTGCCTGAATTTTGACAGTGTTTACCTCCAAACCTTTAACATTTGTAAATGCAAAACCTAATTACCAACAATAATTTTCTTTATCTTGACTTTATTTCTAAATTTGTCTCTAAATGTGACCACAAATAAAAAATTAAGTAAATTCATAATTTTGCTTTGAAAATATTATTTACTGTATCAATTTTACTTGGACATGTTACTATATATTTCCACCTATTCCTATAGTAAGTGGGACTTGTATATTCTCATTTTGTATTATTGAAAAGAAATTTCAGATGAGTTATTTTCTTAAATTATTTATGATTTTTTGGCAGCTTAACTTTTGTCTTCTAGCACATCTGAACTTGAATAATTCAATAAACTTTCCACCTCTTGTAATAGAAAATAATTTTTCTGCAGGTTAAAATTTGTGTTTTTTGAATAGTTAAAAAGCAGATTCCATTTTTATTTTATTTTGTTGTTTGGACCTAAAACAACAAAAACACAGCCAAACCAGGGTGGGCAGAGGCGCAGGAGGCGGACCATCGTGAGAGGTCCGGCAGGCGTCTGTGGCGCAGGAGGCGGAGGAGAGGCTGGGCCCTTGGAGGCAGATCTGGCGGACGACGTCGGCGCAGGAAGCGGACCCCTCGGGGAGGGTCCGGTGGGCGTTGGCGGCGCAGGTACCGGACCACCGGAGGCGGATCCGACAGCACATGTCATGGGCCACAGGAGCTCTAGGAACACTAGGAGGCGACGAGGGAGCACCAGGAGACTCGGAGGGAACACCAGAAGACGGAGACTCGGACGGAACACCAGGAGACGGAGACTCGGAGGGAACACCAGGGGGCGGAGACTCGGAGGGAACACCAGGGGGCGGAGACTCGGAGGGAACACCAGGGGGCGGAGACTCGGAGGGAGCACTAGGGGGCGGAGACTCGGAGGGCGCACTAGGGGGCGGGGACTCGGAGGGCGCACTAGGGGGCGGAGACTCGGAGGGCGCACTAGGGGGCGGGGACTCGGAGGGAGCACGAGGGGGCGGAGACTCGAAGGGTGCACTAGGGGGCGGAGACTCGGAGGGAGCACCAGGGGGCGGAGACTCTGAGGGAGCACCAGGGGGCGGAGACTCTGAGGGAACATTGGGACCACTAGGGGGCGACGAGGGAATACTGGGAGAGGATTCTGGAGGGACACAGGGGATGTACCCACTAACTGGGGCAGTTAACCCACTAACTGGGGCGGACCGCGCCGCCTATCGACCAGGAGCCAGCTTGACCGCTTGGAATCCCGTTACCATGGGGACAGTGGCTGGAGACGCGGAAATAGCTGCTGCTGCAGGGAGAGAGGCGGCAGCATCGGCGAGAAGAGCAAAGTCTGTTGAAGCAGCGAGAGGTGTGGCTTGAAGTGTGGCTGGAGCGGGGGAGACTGTAGCGGCGGCGAGGGTGGAGAGACCGCTGCAGCAATGACTTGAGGTGTGGTGGGCATAGGAGCTTGGGCCAGAGGCGGCACTGGTGCTGGAGACGCTGGAGCTCGGGTGGTGGAGCGGAAGAATGGGATGTCCGGCTTGGGAGGCAGAGGGTCGCCAGCCATGACGGCTAGAGCTGTCTGGTGTTCCCACTCTGCCTCCTGCTGCAACTCCACCAACCCCAGGTACGGAAGGCGCAGAATCCAGTATTCTAACATCAGAATACTGCGAATGGCGAAACCGATCCCGTCTGCAGGCGGAGTGGGTTTGGCCATAGCCTCCAGATAGTCCTTGATAGTTGATGTACGATCCTTACATCAACTAGCCATCTGGGTCCATGATGTTATTAATTTTACCGTACCTCACCGTAGTTCCTTGCGTCGGGTCCTTCTGTCAGAAATTGCGGGTGTAGGTGGTGAGGCAAGACGCTGTATACCGAGGTGAAAATGAATGATGGTGTTTAATTGTGAAAATAGGGCACAAAAATACTCCAAAGTCCAAATCCCAGGCAGCACTGCTGAGCGGAAGACAAGGGCTCAACACAGGTATGACTGGTACAGGAATGGACAGCTTACGACTGATATGAGACGAGGACCCGACGGAGACGTAGAGACACAGGTGAAATTAAATACACAGGAGGTAATCAGGGAACGAGACACACCTATTCCTGTAAACAAATACAATTCGCATAGGTACTTTAACTAGCGAACATTTCTCTCACCTACTTAAAGATGAAAAAAATGTTGTTTAAATTCTTAATGGCGGTCAATTTAATTTCATCCAGAGTTAATGACTGACGAAGTTTGATTATCAAATTCTCTTGTCTGTGCGTGAGACTGGTCCAGGCTGGGCCGGATTTTAGCAGGGGCTTACCGGGGCTGCAGCCCGGGGCCCCGGCATTTCGGGGGCCCCGAAGGATGTTTTATATTTTTGTGAATGGATAGTGTCAGAATTTAATCAATGACTACCATGATTTTGACAGCACCGATGAAAAATGTTCCAATTTGTTCTGGCAAACGTCCATCTTGAATGCTTGCTTGTTATTGGTCCACTTTTGACGCATCTTACGCATTGGGGAGGAGGAGCGTCAAGGGAATATTATTTTACAATGGCGGACAACAGGAAATATGACAGCGGAGCGCAGAAAAGAAGGAAGAGAAAAGAAAAAGAGCATCGCGCCAAAGAGGCGACAAACAAAATGCCTAAACTGACAGGCTTTTTTAAACCTGTTAGCGGAGATGGAGCAGAAACATTATTATCCCCGCCTCAAACCCTTAGCTATGCTAACACCGCACTAAGATCCCGCCAGAACCTATAACCGTGACTGAGTCGGTGGCTGGACTGGCGTGGAGTCAGAGTTGGTGGAAGCGGATCTTCTTCCGCAGATGGAAAGACTGTGGATCCGTACAGTACCGATCCGGCGCATTGGGGGGAAATTGACGAGTCCGTGCGAGCTTACTGGGCTGAACGAGGACCGGAGAGCTGTCAAAATATGAATGTTGGCTTTCAAGCATCAGAACGGGTGTACAAGCATCAAAAGCGTCACTTCTCCAAATCTCACTTTAAACGCAAGATGTTAAATGGTGAGTACGTCGAAAGACCGTGGCTGCTCTACTCTCCATCCACCGGAGCTGCATTTTGTTTTGCATGCCGCATTTTCAGCAATGCTAATACTCAGTCAAACTTTGAAACTGGTTTCAGTGACTGGAAGCACGCAACTGAACGCAAATGCCTAAACTTTAAAAAATCCTTCAGAGGGCAGTACTTTGGACTTACCTGGGTCAGGATATTTTCTGAAAACTACAGTATGCCTGATCTCTTTTTTCCAGAAGATATTGTTTATATCCATGTTCTGTCTGACTGGCAGAGAAGCACTTTTTTGACATTTATTTCCTCCACTATTTACCAAGAACTTTAAAACCAAAGAAAAAGTTTGAGTTTTGATATATTCCACTTGTACTTGTATGAACTTGTAAATGCTGGGGATATTTGTATAAATATTGTTTTACTCGCTTTGCTTTGTAAAAATATATTTGAGCATTGCACTTTCTTGCACTCAATCTGTTTTATAGTTTGTGTTGAAGTCCAGGCAACAATAACTATTCAGTGATTTTATTTTGTGATGCAAGCATCATATTATAGTTTCAACCCCAACATGTGGTTTAGTCTTTCTAGAAAAGAGTTCAGAGTTGTTTGTAGTTTGTGACAACTGGCTTATTAAAGTTGTAAGTTGTTAAAACTTACTGTTCGGTCATTTTCTGTTCATCCTCTAAAACAAAACAAACAACCAGGGGCCCCCATCCTGACTCCAGCCCAGGGGCCCCCATCCTCCTAAATCCGGCCCTGGGTCCAGCTCTCCATGTACCTGGTCCCACCCATTCAAATAAGGAGGCTCTGAACCACCAGATTTGTCTGTGAACCAGAGACTCATCTAGTATCAAACCTTACACTTTTAAAGTTGGTGTATTCACTTTAAATTAAAAAAAAGTACAGTGTATGAAATTTTTTTTCTTTTTGCAAATGCTAGATATTTCTCTGAAATTTGTACAGAGCGGAGGTTCCACTGCACAGCGTCAAAATAACAGAGGGTGAGAATAATCATAATCTCTTTTACCTGTCAGTATTAAGTGTTAATGTCATATTAAATTACATTTAATTTTTATTCGATCTAGTAAACATTATTCTCCCTCTGAGGGGAGTGTAATGCTAACTTCTGTTCACTTCAGTTGGTGAAATTTTACCTGATTTCAAACTTTGTCATTGCAGAGAAAAAGTTACATGTATTCAACTTGATGATAACACAATGTGGATTATCTGTTCAGCTTGTTGAATATTTATTAAACAAAATGAAGTACAATTAAATGTCAGCAGTATTTGAAAAAAAAAGTATGGGTCAACCACTGATGCTTTGATCAGTGTCTACATTTGCCAGGAAGCCGGAGTCGCAAAAGCAAACTACAAAACATAAAGGTGGTGTTGAAAAGTTGAAAGATAAAAAGAAGAAATCCCTCAGAGAAAATGCAGTAAAAACTGTCAATATTTTTGACCTGTTTAGTAGACTTTCCTCTTTCTGCTTTGGTTTTTCCACCAGACATGAGAGCTCAACTGAACCTGCTTACAGCAGCTTGAGTGTGGTTAGCATTGTTTTTTGGGGGGGATTTATAGGCATTTGTTGTTATGGCTGCCTGTTACATTTACAGCACTTTAAAACATTAATAATACTGTTCCCTATTTCACAGACAGTAGCTGATAATGACCCACGAGAGGCATTAGACAGCCAGAGTGCTCAAAGCTCAACTTTGACTTTCAAATCTAAACTTCATGTCAATGTTGACCTTGTAGTCTATGTATAAACTCTAAGGCTACACACACACACACACACACACACACACACACACACACACACACACACACACACACACACACACGCACACACACACACACACGCACACACACACACAGATATATCTGTATCTACAATATATCAAAAAGTTTCTGTGTGCTAAACCTATTGGCTTAGCTCACAGAAACCGGTTTCTGTGAGCTACACCATGGGAGTTACTGTGTACAAACAGAAAGTTATTTGTATACTAGGTTTCTGTTTCAGATAAAAGTTTTTCTTGTTGGAATATATCATGGGAGTGGATCTGGGACGGGTTATTTTAGAGGAACAGAGACAAGACTGAAGCTGTTCATCAGCGACGGCTCTACATCGACACAACTTAACCTATTGTAAGGAACATGTCCAAAACAAAAGGTGAGTAAAAAAACCTTTAAACTTCTAATCCACTGAGTTTTTTTTTTTAAAAAAATCATTATTGTCATAGTCTTGTAGCTGAGCATTTAAATGCAGCGGACAGGAGACGCAGGATTAAGTTGAAAATGTAATGAAAACAGTGCAGAATAATTTGATTAAAGAAACATAATAAAACTAGAGTGACAAAGAATAACTACCTGGAATAAACATAACAGAATCAGAATTCCTTTTAATGTCATTGTGCACAAAGAAATGTGAAAAATATCAACTCTCAAAGGCAGGTAAAATAACTGAATAGAATAAATAAAAATTTCAATAAATATAAAAATATAGGACACAGAATAAATAAATCAATAAACTGGCAACACTAATAAGAACTGTAGAAAACAGGAACAAGACTGATCTAAATTTTAAAAAAAGGAAACAAAGTAATAATGAAACTAAAATGACCAGTAAAGAACTGAAGTAAAGTGAAACCAAAACATAACTGATCTAAATAAAAAAGGAACAAAAAACCCACAGAAATAAACAAACCCAAACAAACATCCAGGGATTCTGACAATGAGAAAGTTTTGATCACTTTCGTATTGTTTTTTATTGTAAAATGAATATAAAACAGTTTTAATATATGATCTTGTGATGGTAAGAAGAACACAATTTGTCTTCCAACTAAAGTTGGCTAATTTGTTAAATATCATTACAAACAATGTATTTTAAAAAAATGGTTAAATTAAGAGCAAGGTTATTTGATCATCATTTATTTTTTTCCTTTCTGTTCGTCCCTTTTAGGTTCATGGGTGAAGATGGGAGAGGCTAAGAAGAAGAAATGTGATCAGAAAACAGGTGAGACCAAATCTATTTGATTTATTAGTATTATTTAATCTTCAAAACATAACTATAAAAAAAATCTCATACAGATTTTAATTGTAGCTAATGCAGCCTGGTATTCTTTCAGTTGCCTCTGATCAAATTTAATTCAAGATGATTTTCTGCTACGGTTTGGGTCTGACATTGAAACATGCATGTAAGGTAACATTTAAAACATCTTAAAGGCTGCATTTGGCGCCACCTATCCTGACATATAGAGAGTGAAAGCAGGAGAATCTACTGAAAACAAATGCAAGGCATAGCAGAGGTAAACAAAAGAAACAAGAAACACAAAGATGTCAACGAGATAAAAGGACACAAAGCGATAAGATGTCTACAGAAAGGGTCGTGTAACTACTAAAAGGCAACACATGAGGAATGATAGTGCAAGAAAATCAAGATGGAGATAGACAAATAACAAGGAAGCCAAGATAATTTCCTCAAAGTTAAATACTTCCAAATTTATTTTCAAAACTAACATTGATCTTGATCCAGTGTCTCTTCTCCTTGGCCTACCAAATAAACATATCCAAAACCAAAAAAGAGTAAGTTGTACAAGGTTCTAATTTTCTGTGCCTGAAAGAATATTTTATTACAATGGATTTCTAATAAATCTCCTACAATTTTTGGGTGGAAGAAGCTCGTTTTGGAATATATCCCTCTAGACTTTCTAACATGCCTCGTCCACTCTAAGACTGACGTTTTTGGATGCATATGGAAGCCCTTCTTGAACTATGCTGAAGGACACGTGTCTACCATCCTGTCTCGAGCATTTATGAATGTTTAGATGTGTACTATACAATGATGGAAGTATGTATGCCCCCCATCTTATATTTCTTTTTATCTCTGGACTGCACTGCTGAGCTTTTGTTTTGTTTTGTGTTTAGTTGTTGTTGTTATTAAACAAAAAAATCAATAAACATATCTACAAAGAAAACAAAATACTTCCAAATTAAACATATATATATATATACATATATATATACAGAGAGAGAGAGATACATAGATATATAGATAAATATATAAAATAAATATAAATATAAAATAGATTTATTTTTAAATCTAAAACATATGTATATGTTTATCTATATATATAATATGTCATGTATATATGTACAGTATATGACATATTACAGTGTCAACAATTCTTCAACAAATGTGATTGCAACAGTACATGTAGTATGGTTTTACAAAACGTTTTTTCATGTAAACATTTAATTTTCATTTCAAACATTATTTGTGATTTTTTTTTTTTCTTCCAGTTGAAGATCCAGAAGACGTTACCATTTTGCTCATTGGCAAAACTGGAACAGGCAAAAGCTCTGTGGGAAACATCATTGTGAACGCTAATGATTTTGAAGTTGGCAAGAATACACTGGTGTGCAAGAAGAAAAGACATCCCCTGCCTGATGGCCGTAGATTGGCAGTGATCGATACTCCAGGTCTGTTTCACACCAAACTGACAGCTGAGGAGATGAAGACACAGCTGACTAGATGTGTCTCGTTGTGTGCTCCTGGTCCTCATGTGTTCCTGATTGTGATCGAGCCAAAACGTTTCTCAAGAGAAGACAAAGAGATGGTGAAAATGATCAAGAGGATGTTTGGAGATGGAGCAGCTAAATATACCATGGCATTGTTCAGTCATGGAGATGAAATGGAGAGAGATGGAGTCTCGGTAGAAAGAGCTGTGTATTTCAACCCATCTTTCAATGATTTTCTCAGCAAATGTAAAGGAGGTTTTCATGTTTTTAACAACAACAATGACGACAGGAATCAAGTTAATGAGCTGGTGGGGAAGATTGACAATATGGTTCAGAGAAATGGAGGCAGGTGCTACACAAATGATATGTTCAGAGAAGCCCAAAGAGCCATTAGTCGGGAGATTTCTCAGGCTGAAGTAAATAGAGAGACAGCAGAGAGAAACAACTCGTTTATTCGAGCTGTTGATCGAGCTGCTGCAGTTGCAGCCGCTGCTGAAGCTGCTGCTGAAGCTGCAGCAGAGGCCGCTGTTGCAGCCACTGCTGAAGCTATAGCTGCAGCAGCGGCTGAAGCTATTGTTGAAGCTGCTGTTGGAGTGGCAGATGTTGTGAGTACAGTCACAGCAGTGAGAGAGGATGGATGCGTAACTCAGTGATAATCATCCGATTAGAAATAGTAGAAATAGTAGCTGTTAGTGAATAGTAATTATTAATTACATAACAGATTAAACACTTTTAGTATAACCTTTACATTAAAACACAATATGTGATTTGCTATTTAAAGACAATGATTAACATTGTCTTGGTTTGTGATCTGCATATTTAATCTAAGAGAATAAATTTGTTGTATTGTTAATTTATTTATTTTAGTTTGTTGTCAACAATAAATTCAAAAGATGATTTTTATTAACTAATATATACAAAGTGATTTGGAATATATGGCATGTTCTTTACTTTGTGTTCATAATAAATATTTATACACTTTATTCAATTCTGTTTGGTAAGTTTTTTTTATCTAGTTTTTTAAAGAAGGACAAATATAAAAGCAAACGTTTTACACTAGAATAGAACAAAATAGAAAAGAATATAGATGTTGGTATTTTCCTGATCTATGTTTTCCTTTTATGTTCAATGTTTTTCCATCACCCAGCGAGTTTCCCTTGGTTTTCTATAACTGCCTGTTTATGTGGGTGTGCACCTCATCAGTTCATTTATTTTCAATTATTTATTCATACACTATTTTTACAAAACAGTTAAAAAGGCTACCGGAAGTTTCGTCCTTCCTTATATGGTCTGCTTCCAGATAGCTGAAGTCTCGCACAGCTTGCTTGCATCGCGGTAGTTTGGATTAGCCGTTCAACTAGCAGTGAGCTAATTAAGAAGAACCAGAGCGGACACCGGAGAACTCAGAGAACCACCCAGAGAACTGAGCTCTTCCGCGGCCGCCTGTTGACCCACAGCCCGCGATCACTGCGCTCACCCCGACATGAATTCAAATACAGCCAGTCGATCAACGCCAGAAGACGGGGAACTAGAGGACGGAGAGATCTGTGATGATGAAACCGAGGAGAAAGCTCCTCCGCGGCGGGGGGAAGGGCGCAGGCCCCGCGGCGGCGCCAGGCCGCGGCCGAGAAAACCGCACCAGTCACCGCACAGCTTGCGGCCTCTACTGGGACCCCCACCGCAGGATTTTAGGCACATGATGCCCTACAACCCCGGACCTCACCTTCACGGCCCGTTCCCCCCCAACCTAAGACAGCCAGACCGTCCTCCAATCCCTCCGCCTCCTGGGATGCCGCTTCCGCCTCCACCCGGCCTCTGTCTGCTCGGAGAGCCCAACAATCGGTCCAACTTCTGGGAGCGGAGCCATGGAGCTCTGGGACGGTTTCGACACCGGGGCTTGCCGAACGGAGGACGGGGGTCCTGGAACCGAGGTCGAGGTCTCGGAGGGAACAACAGAGGAGGACCTGGAAGACCCGGACCGGTGGACATCCACGGATCTCCCTCCAGAAAGCGTATCCTTCACGGATCTGACAGGTTTAGAACTGGACTGGATCAGGTTCCGATCACTTCAGGCTATTCACTGAGCTACCGGGAAACCCAGAACCAGTTCAGAACCGCACTGCGAAAACACAATATCCTATTTGTTTTAGTTTAGTTTTTTGAGCCAATATCTTAGTACACTTGAAATAAAACAAAACTAACAAGTTATTTTTCCCAAGATATAGCAGTTTTAAGTCAGTAATTGTTGAATATGAAGGAAAAAGTATTAATTACACTGGCAGATTACTTTTACTTATGGAAAAAAGGATTCAGTAGATTTTCCAGATAGAGTTATTTAATAGTCAGATTTGTTACTAACACACACACAGGGATCAACAGCTTTTGTATGTTTAATTTCATATAAACTGACTTAGTTTTTGGATGTTGCTGTTTGATCAGGTTTGAGAGACATAGACAGACTTTATCATTCAACAGAACATTTAAAATGTACATGTTGAGCAAATTTTCGTTTCAAGGGTCCACTCCATTAATTATAAATCATTAAATAAAAAGTATCAATGTAAATACGTACAATTAAAGGATTAATGGGAGTTTAGCAGTGTTATGGGATGAAGCAGTCGTGGAATCTGGTTGTTCTGTGTTCGTTTTAGGGAAATACAAACTCAGATTATCTGATTTTTCAATATTCAGATGAAATATGAGGTTATTTCATTACACATGGAGTTTCTGGAATAATTTCAATAATTCTCCATCAGCTTTGTAGGCAGGAATTTCAGACTCCATCTACAGTAACGTCTCCAAAACTGCTTTATCTTCAGGAAGACTCAACATTTTCCCCGTTTCTTCCTCCCTGACATGTGAAATGCTTAGTTTTTCTTATCAAGAACCTCAGAGAAGCAACCGCCAAGAGTCCGGGTCAGGAAAGTGGGTCCTAACGCCACCAGACAGGATCCCAGTATGAACGAGAGCTTTGAGGATCTGCTGTCCAAGTACAAGCAGATCCAGCTGGAGCTGGACTGCATCCGCAAAGCGGAGACCATGGCGCTGGAGCCGGCCGCCTCTCCTGCTGCGGAGGAAGCTCCCGCCGCTGCTTCTCCTGCTGCAGAGGTCCGACCAGCACCGGAACCAACACCAGAACTGCCTCTAGGTCAAATCGGAGAAGAGCAGATGGAAAAGGATGAGAAGAAACCTTTCCAGGCGTTCAACATCAAACCACTGCGGCATAAACTTCTGACGCCGGCGGAACTGGATGAGCTGCGTAAGAAGCTGGAAGGCCAGGAGGCAGCAGGTGAGTTTATTTCCACAGATTCCACTGTGATGTGGTGACGTAAAGGGCTGTCATAATAACTGAATTTCCTGGACGATAAATCGTCCCAGAAGTTATAACAATAAACAGTAATATTGTTGTTTTGAGACCATTTTCAATAAAAAAAAAAAAGGTAATTACGCAAGAAAACACTCTCAAACATCAATAAACTTGAAATTCTCAAAAACATTTAACTCTGGAGCTGGAAGACATTTTAAATATTCAAAATAAATCAACAAAACAAGAAATAATATCAATTAAAAAGTTTCTAAACAAATTTGTCCTTCAAAAAACAGGGCTAGTCGAGACCAAAGCATCAGACTGAAGACTTTTATCATCCAGTATTTGGTAGAAAGAGAGAGAAAAGCAATACTTCAAATGTAAATTATTGAACTCATTTAAATTATGAAGCGATTAATTGATTTATTAGTTATTGAGGCATAGTGACATATCCACACTGATACGTGAGGCGTTGTGTCTGTAAGCAGAACTCAGCCGAGCAGAACCTCAGCTTTCCTCTCAGGGTTTCACTCCAATGCCGTTGTGTGTCACCAGGTGCAGAAGCGGGAAGCTCCGACGCTGCAGAACCTGAAGAAAATGTAGCTGCAGCTTCAGAGGAGAAGCAGAGCGCGTCCTGTGGCGAGGAAACCATTCCTGAGGAGAAGCACAACGCTCAGGATGTCATCTTGTGTCGCAGTGAATCGTCGGCATCCAGCGAAGAGTCAACTCTGTCATCTGACAAGGTGAGCTGAACACAGAACTCTATTTCACACCTGTTAGTCATTCCACACCGTTGTTTTTTACTTGTAAGCAGTTATGAGGCACAGTGGCGAAACCTAAAACTGCTGCTGCACAAGTTATTCAACAGGCTGTTGCTAGGTAACCAAAGAGTGAAAGAGTTGGTGCCACCAACCTGAGAGGTTGAGCAGCTAAGGGTGTTTTTCACACCTGTTAGTCCGGTAGATTCAGTTACATTTTCAGCTGCTGCGGTTTTCTTTCAAAATGTTTGTTTGAAGCAAGCAAGCAAGCTCACCTGGCGCTGCACTGAAAACCACTGAAGGAAACAACATACAAACCACAGAAGAAGACACTGAGCACTACTTAAAATGTAAACAATAATGAAGTGGCGTCAGATTTTAACGCCTGCAGGATTATTTTTTTGTCTTTGGTAAAAGACTAAGAACCATTTCTTCCGTTAGTGCTAGAATCTCACATTTGTTTTGGTTACGATTACCCAGAATGCCCTGCGCTGTAGTCCATTTTCTGCTTTTGGAGCGTTCTCCGGTCTGCTTGCATCCACATATTCACTCAAACCGCACCACAGTTCAGTTAAACCAAAGTGAGATCAAGGTGTTTTGATGGAATTCTGTCTCTTTGGTCCACATCAGAGAAGATTACACATTCACACCTCACCAAAGGAACCGGACTTTCTGGACAAACAGACCTAGAATTGGACTAAATTCTAGGCCACTAAACATGGCTGGAGTGACTGTCTACTGTCTACTGTCTTTCCTCTGCCTACATCTCCCAGAATGCTGTGCGGTTCTGGAGTAGAGTTCAGGAAAATTATTGAATATTCTATCAGAAGTATTATCTACTGATACTGGTCTATCACAATATATATTATCAATTTATTGTCCAAACCTAGCCTGAGTCCTGGTACTGATTTAAAAATAGAGCATCAAATCTTGTAAGTTTCCATGGTGATGCTGCAGCTGTGATTCTGATATGTTGGATGTTTCCCAGCTTTAGTGTGACCTGGGTCATGTGACCATCGTGTGTCTGTGTCTCCTCAGCCGGTGGAGAAGCTGGAGGAGGAGGAGCTATCGGAGCTGCAGCTCCGCCTCCTGGCGCTGCAGTCGGCCAGTAAGAAGTGGCAGCAGCAGGAGCAGCAGGTGATGAAGAAGAGCAAAGATCGGATCGTTAAAGCCTCGCAGGAGAAGAACTCTGCTCCCGGTTCTGGAGCCGCTCTGCCCGAGAGGCAGCGAGTCACCACCAGGTCCGCCTCCTCTGCTGCTGCTGCTGCTGCCGCCGCCGCCGCCGCTGCTGCCGCAGAGCAGAACAGGAGCAGATCCAAACCGTCAGACAGAGACAGAATGAAGAGCATCAGATCGGCTGACAGGGAGCGGATCAGACAGAGTCCGAAGCTGGGGCCCAGAGTCCCGATGGAGAGGAGCCGAACGCCAGGAAAAGCTCAAGGAGCGAAGAGGCTGATCAGCCCAGGTGAGATGAAGGAAGTGGGCGGAGCTTAGAGAATTTAAAGTTTTGTTTGTCCTTTGAAGACGCCTGTCTCTACAGGGTCCTGTTGGACCTGGGGCTGGACGATACGGCTTAAAAATAAAATCAGATTTTTTTTTTAAAGCAGATCCGATTTTAATTGATATGATAAATACCTACCTGTTAAATATTAGCAGAAAAAAGACAAAATTTTGCTAGAAAAAAATGTCTTAAAACTATGAAAAAAAAGTTTTTATAAGAAATAATAACATTAATCTGATGTGACCAGTTCAGTTCGTTTTGATGTTTCTTCAAAATCAACTGTAATTATTTCAAAGTTCTGCTGTTGATAATAATTTGATGCTGGTTTGTTAAAAGATGAATTATTTCCTGTTCTGTAAAACTGATACCAAAGTATAACTACACAAGATGATCAACATTCCGCATTTAAACGTTTTATAATTTTTTTGTTGGAGTTCTCATAAAAGTGCTATTTTATTCTCCTAGTATCACGACTTCATTCTGGTTTTATTTTGACTCTATTGTCGTACAGCTATATTCTTGTGATATTATGACTCTTCAGAATTTGAAAAACTAAATCTAATATTTGGTGACACAGTTGACCTAAATTCAAAGTCCAAATAATTACAAGTTGTAAAAATTACAGCTTGTAAACAAGATGGCCGCCCTGGGTGACATCACTCTGAATTATGAAAACCCAATCAGCTCAAAAAAATAAAAAAGAACAAAAATACCAAGGCTCACAAACACATAAAGCATGTATGAGTTTCTGCATCAGTAAACAACATGATTGCGATATGTAAACTGCATTTATTACAGGCCTAAACAAGAAAAAGAATCCAGTTTTTCCAAAAATTTGATGAATTGATAAAACCGATTAATCTCCCGGCCCTGTAATGACCCTCCTGACCTCTGACCCTCCTAACCCCATCTTGTCTGCCTCTCTCTCTCTCTTTCTCTCTCCAGGCTCCTCGGCCAAGCAGGCGGTCAGGAAGCAGCAGCTCCGTACCTGGAAGCTGCAGCGGAAAGAGGAGGAAACTCGGTGGCAGGAGGAAGAGGAGCGCCGGAAACGTGAGGAGGAAATTCGCCAGATCCGTGACCTGTCCAACCAGGACGAGCAGTACAACCGCTTCATGAAGCTGGTGGGGGGGAAGCGGACGCGGAGCAGGGTGAGAACCTCAGAGCCGAGCTGAGCTCAGGTGAATGTGATGTCATCATCCGGTCACCAATCAGCTGCCTGTGTTCAGTCCAGGGATCAAGACCATAGGAAGTCTGCCGGGAAGCCGGGCCTGGACTCCTCAGGGAGCCTCTACCAGTACGACAACTACGACGAGGTCGCCATGGATACGGACAGTGAGACCAGCTCACCCGGTGAGTAGGACACACACAGCTGACCCGTACTTCCTGTTTACGGCTGAATGACACGTTTCCTGTTTCAGTGCCGTCTCCGATGCACAACCTGCTGCCGGGAGACGAGGCGGCGTGTTTCCCTCCACTGGGCTTCTATGGGGCCGAGGCTGGAGCCTACGGAATGGTATGCTCCCCACACCAGGCTTTGTTTACATCCTCATTGCTAAATGGGACACTTCCCACCACTCTGACCATTTAATCAGACTGCACACTGAATTAAACTCTGTTTGCTACACTGTTCATTTAACCTTAGCAACATTCCCTACAACACAGTTTAGTCAATATGAACTCCTCACCAATCTGAACTCTAAATGGTACGCTCCCCCTAACTCTAATCCTTTGAGATAAGCACAATGAAACACTTTCCTGTACTCTGACCATTTACTATAAACTCAGAATGGAGTGCTTCCCACAACAATGCCAGTTTTAATGCTAAACTACTCGGATTTGAACACTGTAGTCATTAGATATGAACAGATTGGCTCCCCGTACTCTCAACATTTTGTCAGTGCTTTGACTAATATCAAGTTGTATTTTAGTCCTGTTTTTATTATTTTGCGAGTGTTTGCTCTATTATTTTTCTTCCTTTTATTATCCATATTTAATTGGGTTTAATACCTGGTTAAATAAAGGTTCCATACATACAAGCATAATGGAACGCTCCCCAGTACTCTGAGATTTTACTATAAACTCAGTGGAATGCTTCCCACAACACTGTTGGTTTACTATCTGCTCCTCAAATTAAAAACCTTCCCCTCCACTGTAATTCCTCAAAGTGAACTTGGAATGGGACGTTCCATATTTTTCTGAGTTTTTTTAAAACATAAACTCAGAATGGAACGCTCCCCAGTATTCTTGACAGTTTCCCATAAACTCTGAATGGAACGCTTCCCACAGCAGTATTTGTTTAAAATCAACTCCAGTTGGAACTCTCCCCACCCCTCTAATTCTTCAAAGTAATCTTAGAATGGAACGCCCCCCACCTCCCTGACCGTTCAGTATAAACTCTAAATGGAATGTGTCCCAATACACATTATATAATTTCTGAAAGGAACGCCCCCCACTTGTTTCTGTTTAATCTGATTGTAGTGGTGAATAAAGTAATCTATTACTCTATGGATTTAATGTCTTTCTCCTCCTCAGGATTTCTCGCAGGCTTTCCTCTCCCCCCTGCTGTCTGGTATTCCTCCCCCGCCTCCGCCTCTCCCGCCGCCTCCTGATGACCTGGAGCCCCCACCCAAGCCACCGTTTGCTGACGAAGAGGAGGAGGAGGAGATGCTGCTTAGGGAGACATGTCTGATGTCGATGGCCAACAAGAGGGTGGCAGCGGCCGAGGTGAGTCTTACTGATGAATAAGTGATGTTTATTTCACAGTAAAATGTTCCACCGAGATTTCAGAAAAAAAAAATAGTTTCCTCATTTAGACCTGGCCTGATCTTGGTTTCTAACTACTACAGGTCATCAGGTGCTTAAAATCCTTGAAAATGCTTAAATTTCAATCAGATGTTTTCTGAATGTTTATGCTTCGTGTGACGTCTGCAATGTTCTCCAATAAACGTTTAGGAGAAAAGACTCCTTACAGAAAGTCAAGAGATTATTTATATTGTGTCAAAGCATTAAATCTGAACAGAAGGGTCATTCACCTTAACATAAACTGATTTGTTCAGTGTAATAAATATTTATTATTCCTAATGACTGAGTTAGTTATTGATATGTGTAATGGAAATAAAGGTTATCTTTTATTTTATATGTTAGGAAATTGGAGATTTTTTTTTTTGTTGGATTAGTGTTTTGTTCACAAACCAGTCTGGTATATTAGATGTGTGTGAGAACTTCAAAACATAAAATTTAGTTAAATTTTAGCTTACTTTATCCCTGCTACATACAATACTGTAACACTGCAAACACACCTAATATTGCCAAGTATTTTAGTCTCGTTTCTAGTGCAAATATTTTAGTTTAGCCTTATTTCAGTTCCTCTAGCTTACAAATAACTTCAGCAAGATACAGGAGCTTGTTTTAAATTAATAATTCTTGAATAGTGATTAAAAATACTCGTTCCACTGGCAGATTATTTCACTTGTAACATGAAAAAAAATGTCTTACTATAAGTTAAAAAAAAATCTGCCAGTGGAACCAGTACACTTTAATTTATTTTCAAGAATTACTGACTTAAAACAAGCTGCTATATCTTGCTGTAAAGTTACTTGTAAGTTAGTTTTGTCTTATTTCATTGGCACTAAAAACTGGAGTGAAAATACTTGGTACGATTATGCGTTTTAGCAACATTAATAAATTATGTTATGTATTTGAAAATCTGTTGAATTTTTCTGTGGGAAGTGTGAACTCTGCTACGTTTTCTGTCCCGATCAGAAGAGCTCCAGCGGTCCTCCGTCCCCCAGCTGTCTGCCCCCTGCTGAGCTGCAGCTGCCTCCCCGGGGGAACCTGAGCACGGTCAGCCTGAACACGGTGCCGCCGTCCCGGAGCAGCCGCTTCAGCAGAGCCCATCCTGCAGCCAGAGGTCCACTGGTGGTGAGTCGCTCCCAGATGTTCCCAGTTTGCCCCCAAACTGCTCTGTTTTGTCGCACACTGATCCAGGATCAGCCTCTCGCTCATGAATGTCTCGCTGCAGCTTCCCAGGCACAAGTCAGTGGTGGTTTCCCTCAAAGATTCAGACGACAGCGACTCGGACATGGACGCCTGCAGCTCCTCACAGACCGTGTTTGGAGGGCTGGAGTTTATGATCAAAGAGGTCCGACGGACTGTGGAGGTGAGCAACGTTTAGTCCAGTGCGTCCGAGCATCCTTAAAAAGTCTTAAATTCATGTATCTAAAACTAAGGCCTTAAAATGTCTTATTTGTTTAAATGTTTGGCCTTAAAGATGTTAATCACAGGTCTTACATTTTGTTTTGACAGGACAATTTAATCTTATATTTGTAGTTTTTTGGGGCGGATCCCACAGGACTTTTCTGTCAGCAAATTTTGAGTCGCCTTATCTCTGTTCACTGGAAAAAACATCAAATCTTACCAAGTATTTTTGTTTAGTTTCTAGTGTAAATCTCTAAGCACACTCGAAATAAGACAAAACTAATTTACAAGTAACTTTTCAGCAAGATGTAGAAGTTTGTTTGCCACTACGTTGGCCCTCTTCTGCACCCTTTTTTGTCACTGCCTGTTTTTCAGAGGGGCGCTACAAAAATAACTGACTTTATTCTCAGAATTTTGACTCTTTTCCTCATAATTTTCCTCATATTTCTGACTTAAATCTATATTTCTATTTTTTTCTGTCTTAAATTTCACTCAAAGTAGCATTAGAAAGGTCTTTAAAAGTCTTAAATTTGACTTGCTGAAACCTGCCGATACATTGTAATCCAGTATTCAGAGCATCTTCTGTTTTCTAATGTTTGGCAGGCGACGAAGCCGAAAACAACCTCAGGATGTGAGAAGGAGAACAACCCGGTCAGAACCCCAGAATCTCTCCCTGAAGCCAAGAAGGCAGAGTACCGGCTTCTCAAAGAGGAAATCGCCAGGTAGTAGCAGGACGCCGTCATAAACACGATATAAAGGTTGAGATGTGTGAGGGCTGAAACGTGTCCTGATGCTGCAGCCGGGAGAAGCAGAAGATGCTGAAGGATCACAGTTCTGCTGCGGCTGATCATGTTCTGGAGTCTTCCTCAAAACCGGCGGCTGAACTGAGGCTGACTGAGGCCGAGCAGAGACTCAACAAGCACAGGTGAGACACCTCAACACCCACAGAGCTCTTCGTGGGGCGTTCATGATTTAGCCAGCTCATCCTGTCTCATCCTGTCCCCACAGAGAGCTGCTGCAGAGGGACGAGGCCGTCCTCAGACACCTGCTGCAGCAGGAGCTGAAGAAGACAGAGACACTAAGAGCAGCTGAAACCAAGATGGTCAAACTGAGGGAGCAGCTGGTGGCTTCGGAGAAGATCGTAGCGGCCAACAGGACGCTGCTGAGGAAGCTGCAGGAACAGGTGCGTTGGCCTGTCATGGTGACAAATTTTGCAGGACGATAAATTGTCCCAGAAGTTATTGCGTTAACTGTAGTTTTGAGACCATTTTCCAGTGATATTTAACAGTAATGGCATAATATTTCAAGAAAACGCTGTCAAAGATAACTAAACTTTAACTTCTCATGCGCATTTAACACTGGAACTGGAAGACATTTTAAATATCCAAAAATAAATAAATAAAATGAATTGTGACGTTTGTGTAAACAAAACTGGCCTTCAGAATAAAAAAACAAACTGAGGACTTTTGCCATCCAGTTTTTGGTAGAAAGAAAAGAGAAAAACAATAAATCATGCAAATGGATATTGTTGAGCTCGTTTTAATTTATGATACGATTAATTGATTTATTGCGACAGGCATGAAGGTGTGGTAATACTAAACCTTGGCGATAGGTCTTAAAGATAAAAACTCTTGATTTTTTTTCCTTACCAAACTTGAATTTAATAGATTTTTTTCTTTATTTTGTAAAAAAGAAATAAAGACCAAAAATATTTCCAAAAATGACTTTTATTTCAAGTATCCCTTCTGTGAGTTGTATTACAGCCAGTCTACCAGAATTTTTATTCCATTACGAAAGTAGAAAATATAGACAAATGTTAGCTGACAAAATATGCAATTTTACCAGAAACGTCTTAAAATTATAAGAAAAAAGTTTTTAGTGATAAAAGGCTTTAATATTTATCAGGATTTGACCTGCTGGCCAGCTCAGTTTATATGGTTCTTTCTTGGAAAGCAGAGTCTTTTCAAACTCCTGCTACTGGAGTCTTCCTCCAAACCGGCAGCTGATTTAATTCTGATGGTTAGAAGATGAAGTATTAAGTTTTATCTGTATACCAAATTATAACGTCTCAAGATGACATCATCCAGAACTATGAAAACCCAAGGAGAGCATAGGTGGTAAAAACATTGAAACTAAAAAGTTGATCAAATCGAATAATCACCCAGCCTCAGTTCATACCTGTCCTCATCCCATTGGTTCTGAAAGCTCACAGCAGAATCCTGTCTCCTGCAGGTTCACCGTGTTGAGCAGCGGGTTTCCCAGAAGAAGACTTTATCCGTCCGACTGGAACAGGATCTGATGCAGGCCCAGCTGGCTGCTGGCAGAGGAATCAAACGTCCCACAGAGTCCAATCAAACCATGGTGAGACACGGCTTCAACTTCCTGGTCCTTACTTCATGTTTACAACACTCCAGAAAAATAAAAGTTTACAGATCCTGTAAAACTCAATGTGAAGCTCAATGTGTCATAAAAATTATCTTTGAATACATAAATATTTTATGTTTTCAATTTCATCAACATTCTTTACTTGGAAAATAAACCACCTTTATTGTTATAGTACAGGGGTTTCAAAACTTTTTGTCACACAAGCCAAAATCATCAGCTGAAAATCACTTACTGACCAAAAAAATATAATTTTTAAAAACTAAAATCATCAAAAATTTTATGATTTTGTAGTAAACTAAGTATGAACTGTTTTAATTAAACAAAGATATCAGGTATTTTTTGTGTGTGAACAAGATCGTAGATTCGAAACTTCAAATTGTTTTTCTTTGGTAAATGAGAAAACTTGGAAAAGATGATCACTCTGTGTTGAATCTAATATTTCTGTAGGTGGATTTTAATTGAAAAATTCTAGTTTTGTCCTAATTTATTTAAGATGTATTCTTGAATTGTGTTTGAGGAACTGATTTTAAACACCCACACTACAGAAGCTGGTTCTTTGCATTTCCTGATGTTTCTAGTATATAACAGGAAGTTAAGTGGAAGGAAAAAGTGTGGTAGGTAAATATACAGTAGTATGGACTGCATCGTGAGTCAGTTAAGTCACTACACACATTAGTACAATAACTTACTTTCTTTGTGTTGAGCCACTCCTGCAATAAAGACATACGTAATCACTAAAGAGGAACCGGACTGGACTGTTTGTGTAGTTGTCCAAAGTCCTTTTTTAAGATAAAAATACATTTTACATTTCATTTCAGTGAAAAGTAACAGAATTCAAGTTGCTTGATGTCCATTTTGGTGCTTTCACAGCCAATAATCTTTCCAGGTGTTGGTCCACTGTGTTTTTTTTTTTTAAATTAAATTCAGAACATTCCTCTGTCAGAAACTTTTATCTCCATGCTTCCTTCTTCTGTCAAGCTTTATGAAAATCCATGAGTTAATTTTCCAGAAGGATCCGGCACTGGCACACACTTCCCAATTCTTTAACTACCATGAAATGACTGTGATTGACTGGCCAATAAAAATTATTTTCATGATCACCAATTTTTAGGTGCATCTGTGTACTTTCCATTTGTCTGTCACTTTTCCCTGATGCATTCAATTTTCCCTATTGAACGACAAATAAAGGATTATTCTGAGTCCCTCAACTGTACAGCTCATGATAGTTTTCAGTAGCCCAATATTTCTGGTTAAAAGGTCAGAACTTTATTGTGCTTTCACTTTTTAAATTGAGTTGCTGCTAAAACAATCAACATTCCCATAAATATTGAAACGTATTAGGATACACCTGCAGCCTCTCTGAGAACTACTCCAAGAAGCAACTGCGCCCCCTGCAGTCAGTGTAGCGGCACAGTTTGGTAATGCACCTGTAATAAATCTCCTAACCTTCCGACCGAACCGGATTTATCCGGAACTCTGCCGAACTTCACAGTTACAGTACAGGTAAACATAATAGTTCGAAGGTCTGTATAATCAGGTATCGATTAATTTGATCGATTAAGCCCTCCTTTTTTATGTCAGATGTGATATCGACTTCATCACTAGCTACACATGTTACAGCTGTAAAATGACTCACCATCAACCTAAGTGGTTTAGCTTGAAATTAATCAAATAGGCTGCAAGTGCTTAACGTTGGTATGCTAACAATGACTGAGCATCAAGTTGGGGTTTAACCGTGACTAATCGAATAACTAGCTACATGTGTCTGTAAGATAACGTTGACTCAGCAATATTGGTTTAAGCCGTGACTAGCTTGATAACCAGCTAGACGAGTTGAACTTGTCGAGAATTAGCATGAAGTTACAGTGGTTTAACAGGTACTTAATCCAAAATCTAGCTGCAAATATCAAACCTGTAAGCTAATGGGTCGGCATTACAGCAATCTAATCGGTAACTAATCAAGTGATTTTTACAGGAGCTATATCGGCAAGCTAACAATTATTCAGCATCGAGTTACAGCGATTTAACTGCTAACTAATGCAATATCTAGCTAGATGAGTTAAACCTTTAAGCTAACAAAGATTCAGCACCTATAGCGATGATACTGATCCATATGAGGATAAGGATATGACTCAAATAAACACATAATACAAGCCTTGCGTGTTTCTGGTTTGGGTTCACTGGGGAAACCCTGTATGTAGCAGATGTGAAGGATATTTTTGCAGCTCAAGGAGTTAGTAGCAGTGTGGATGCTGCCAAGAGAGATATTGTGATAACTATAAATTCGTCATATATTGTGCAACCCTGAAAACTACTGCTGAAAACTACAAAACGACCTGGTTGAATGTTCCAGAAGTTCCTTTTTTTACTTGCTGTGTTTTGAGAGATTTTCCTTGCTGATCTCCAGAAGTAAGAACTGATTGTGTTTCTGTTCTGTCTCTGCAGTCCAGTAAGCTGCAGCGTCTGGACGTGGCACCTCGTGGCTCTGAGAGACACTTCGCCGAGCTCATCGCTCAGAAACGGCGATTGCAGCAGCTGGAGTCAGAGTACGCCCTCAAGATCCAGAAACTGAAGGAGGCTCAGGCTCGGCGGAACAAAGTACTCCCAACAGAACCTCCTCCCCCAGCTGCTGTCCCACCGCCCGCCCCTCAGATCCAGCAGATACCCCCATCCAGTCCCTTCCACCTGCCTCAGCCCTCCCTGCACGACCTGTCCCAGGACAAGCTGGTTCTGGACAGCGAGGACGTTCCCGAGGCAGAGGATCCAGAACCAGAACCCGCCCTTGCCCCAGCTGCAGCTAAAGGCAGCCGCCGCTCCTCCCTCCGGCAGTCCAATAGCTCCTTCACCAAACCCCACCTGGAGACTCCAAGCTCCGCCCCCTCTAAAGACGGCGGCAACAGTAAGCCTACCAAGATGGCGTCCAGCACCGAGACGGCGTCCAGCGGCAAGCCTCCTGTGGAGCTGTTTGCCGGGCTGGACCTGGACGGTCTGAAGAGCCGGTACCAGCAACAGGCCCGGCTGGAGGAGCTGCTTCAGAGGGAGCTGCAGAATCTAAAGGAGGACACAAATGACTCCCCCACTGGACAGGTAACGACCTCTGACCTGATCTCTTACTTAAAGCTGAAGTATGTAACTTATAAGAAACATACTTGTCAACCGTCATGTATGAGACAGATCATCTGTGACAAAACGGAGCGCCTCTGCTCCCTCCCAGTGCTCCCAGTACTAACTGCAGAAACAACCAATCAGAGTCAGGAGGAGGGTCTTAGCGCTGTTAATCATCCTCATATATTCTCTAATCACACACGCCTCCTTTCGTTTTAAGCTACAGCTGATTAACTAAAATATAGCCTGCCACAAATGCTAAGGCTAGTTAGCTTGGCCACTGATGATGGTGGATAAACAATTTTCCTGTAATGTTGTTCTGTTTCTCCGCCATTAGCACGTTGAGCAGCAAGTACATAAGGTTGATTGACAGCACTAAGACCTTCCTCCTGGCTCTTTTTAGGCTCCTGGCTAGAAGGAGTCATCTCTTTTTAGAGGAGCTTGATGAATTAAACTGACTGATCTGGTAGTTAATCATTACCAAATCATTAGGAATGATGTTTTTAGAGTCAACTCCTGTTTTTGTTTTTGTTCCTGGTCAGATGCTTCCAGTGGAGCTGGAAGCTGGGAACCAACCTGTGGTGTCGGAGCTGAAGCCGGTCTCGTTTGAGCCGTATCGCAGCCCGCTGCTGGTCTTCAGGTCGTACAGGTAGGAACCACCAAGCTGATCGCAGTCACAACATAAACTCTTCATCTCACACTTTGGTAGGGCTGGTCAATAAAAAATAAAATCGGAACCTGGTCGTAATTAACAGAAGCTGTAACAAGCCTATCAAACAAGATGGCTGCCATGCACATGCTCACTTCACTCTGAATTATGGAAACCCAAAGAGTGCATTGGAGAAAAAATATTCCACGTTTTCCAAGATTAAAATCTTTAAAAACCATAAATTCAGTTAATTAATGAAATTGATTTATCGCCCAGCGGTATAATGAAGTTGTCTTCTTAAGTTTTCCAACCGTGTTTCTCTCTGGCAGGTTCAGTCCGTACTACAGGACCAAGGAGAAGTTTTCTCTGAGCTCCGTTACCTACAGCAACACCATCGAACCAAACAAATGTTTCTGTCGCTTCGACCTGACCGGAACCTGCAACGACGACGGCTGCAGATGGTGACCGCACCTTTTTTTTTTTTTTTTTCTTGTTCTTTATTTTTTTAAGAACAGTTTTGTTTACAGACTTCATAATTAATTTTATTTGTTGTTTCTGTTGTTCAGTTCATTTATTTTGGATGTTTAAAATGTCTTCCAGTTCCAGTGTTAAATGTTAATTAGAATTTAAAGTTGAAGAACGTGTTCTTTCACTATTATAGCATTACTATCATATTATTGGAAAATGGTCTCAAAACAACAATATTATTGTTTATTGCAGTAACTACTGGGACAGTTTATCATCCAGTAAAATTTGTTATAGCATCTAGTGAGTCTTCAAAATGTGCATCAGAAACTTTGACATAAACTCTGTTTCTGCCTCTGTAACGTCCTTCTCTGTCTGCAGGCAGCACATGAGGAACTGCACGCTGAGTGGGAACCAGCTCCTCCAGGACATCCTGTCCTATAATCTGACCTTGATTGGCTGTTCAGAGAGCAGCTCAGACGAAGAGGTCCGCACCGCCACAGGTGGGTTTAATCAGAGAGCAAAGAGAGAAGTCCTGGACTCTTTATCGGTCGGATCAGTGAAAACAAGAATCAACTGTCGAACTGTTTTCGTTGTGCAGAGAGCTACATGAAGAAGCTGTTTGGTCCAAACAAAGATCGGATGGGGATCGATCAGAAGGCGGTTCTGCTCATCAGTAAAGTCAACGAAAGCAAGCGACACGGTTGGTAGTTCCTCCTTCAGCCATTTGATGATCAGCTGCTGGTGTCAGACCTGTGACCTCATCTGCTCATGGCTCCTCAGTGCCTCCATACACAACCTGCAAAGACACGAGGAGGTGGAAACCGAAGCCATCGGCGCCGGGATTCAGCGCCCCCGAAGACGACAGCGATGACGAGCCAGCAGCTGCGTCTCTGACGCCTGCAGGAAGAGGTGAGGCTCTTCAGTCTCCTGCAGTTGGCTCAGTATGGATTATATTCATCAATTATTTTCCCCAACCTTAGCAGACGCAGCGATGATTAAGAGACAGATATTCTTCCTTACGTTTTGATTCTTTCTTGCATTTTAATAACTCATCCCTGTGTGTTGGTGTTTGACCAGAAGACCTGTCAAAGAGCATCTTACCTGCCGTGGACGTCGTTACCTCTGAGGACCGGCGCTACTTCATCAGCGAGACGGACGACATCTCCAACCTGGAGGCCAGCATCCTGGAGAGTCCCAGAGACACTCAGCTGTGGATCAAACTGGCCTTCAAGTACCTGAACCAGAGTGAGGCGTAAGTTCCCACCTGAGCTGCTGGTCCCTCCCTGGTTCTGGTTCTGGGGTTTAACAGGTGTTTGGGTCTTTCTAGGTCTGCGGCGGAGTGTCTGGAAGCGGCTCTGAACACGCTGTCTCGAGCTCTGGAGAGTAACTGCGACGACCCGGAGGTGTGGAGCCACTACCTGTCTCTGTTCTCCAGGCGAGGCAGCCAGGAGGAAGTGAGGGAGATGTGTGAGATGGCCGTGGAGCACGCGGCCGACCACCGGGTCTGGTGGAACGTAGGTTCTCCCGTCTCACTCCACAGGGTTCCTACAGGGGCTTAAAAATTAGATTAGGTTTTATTTAGGTAGTTTTAAAGTTTGGAAAGGGTTTTGACACTCAAACTGCACAGTTTGGAAATAAAGTGCAATTTGACGTTTGATTTAAACGTTAAATCTGGAAAGCGTTATTTGCAGCTGAAACCAGATGTTTTTATACACCCAGCAAAAAAACAGACGCATTTATTTCTGCCTGTGTGAAAACTTTTCCTGTTTCAGGTCAGTTAAAATTACCAAAATTATTTCTATTTACTAAATGGAAGAAAATTTATTGACGATATTTTTCACAGATTTTTTTTATATTTTTTGTGTTATATTTTTATATTGTGTTTTAGTATTTAATTTGAGCGGGAATGTCATTTACCTAAACTTTAAAAAAAATCTAATTCAAAAATACTTTATTTAATTTCCCTTTGGGATTAATGCTTTTGTAACTCATTAATTCAGATTACTCAAATAGTTACTGTAGAAAGTGATGGCAGTGAGTTTTTGTTTATTATTCTCAATTGCTCAATGACCTTTTGTTACATTTTATATATTATTGAAGTTGTTGGATATCTTTTAGTGTTTTGTTTTCAGACCAGTCAGTTGTTCAAGGTGTGAGAAACGTTTCAAACCATAAAGTTTAGTTTGGTTTATCTTTTCCCTGCTGTAGACATTCTTAACAGTGATATAATAGTGAATTGAAACGGCTTTAGTTAATTTATATTGTTTTTTATCTCAAAAGTGATGCTTGAAAAGTTTGAAAACCTACTTTAGAAAATTTTTGAAAAGTTCTTATATTTTACTGTAGAAAGTTTACCAACTCTGACTCTTCAGTCCTCACTGATGTCGAACCATCAGGTGTTGAACCTCCATCAGGAGTTTCTTTGGGTCTTATGGTCCGTTCTGTCTGCTGCTCAGTACCTGAACCTGGAGCGGTCGTTTGAGGGGAAGGACTACGTCTGCGACCGGCTGCTGCAGTTCCTGCAGGACGAGGCGGCGGCGGGCGTCACAGAGAAACTTTCCTTCCAGCTGATGGAGGCTCTGCTCTACAGAGTGCAACTTAGTCTGTTCACGGGCCGGATGGAGAGCGCTTTGGCCGTCCTACAGGTAGAACTTCAGCTCCAGGTCCTGATGAGACCGTTAACAAGCAGACAAGAGTCATGACCGACTGCTGACACTGGCTGCATTCACACAGCAGACAAATGTCACCTAATCCCGCTTTTTTTTTTGCCAAAATGTGACATTCAGACAACTTCTTTACAGCTTTCTGAACAGCTCAATTATGATCTTTTCACCCAAAACAGTCAGATCTATGCCACTTTGATACGTGGAATGAATTCGGGTACATATCCGATAGTTTTCAGAGTGTCTGCAGTCAGAATGCTCATGTTGCATTTTTCCAGGCGTCCTTGAAATCGGCTCAGGACCACAGCATGGCGGAGTTCCTGACGGCCAGCGACCGGGCGCTGCTCTGGCTCTGCTACATTCACCTGACCGAGTTCGACCAGCTGCCAGCGAGCCTCTATGACCCGGCGGACTCCGGCCCGGGAAGGCTCGTCTGCACCAAGTCCTTCCAGCTGCCCTGGAGGACGCAGGACGACATCAGCACGCCGCCCGAGATCCTCATCGCGCTTTTCAAAGGTCTGAGGTGGCAGCGCCGGACCACAGCGGCTCAGACTCTGACGTGAGGTTCTCACCTGGTCTGTTGGTGTTTCAGATGCCATTAATCAGTGCAGTGAGGAGAGCATGACAGATGCTGAGAGGACGCTGGCCTGCATGCCGCTCTACACAAACCTCATCCTGCTTTATAAAGTTCTGCAGAGGTGAGTCCATCGCTCCTCTCCCCGCAGAGAATAACTCGCCACACAAATCCCAGTCTGAATGCTGGGACTCTACTGGGATAAAGCAGCTGCAGACAAACTCTCTGTGTGAACCAGTTGGAGTTTAAAATGCAACTAAACCCCCAAATTAACTTTTTATTGTTATTAGAAGTAGGTTAACTAGGGGTCTATTTTATGCTTCTGTGCAAATTTGGACTTTTTTCTTGTCTTCATGTTTAGTTCTGCATAGGGCTGATCAATACTGCTATTTATTTTCTTTAAACCAGATCCTAGCTTCAATTTTTTATTCTTCTTTTCTAAAAAAGAAAAAAAGCATCCCATCTGTGAGTTGAATGGTGTATCAGGGCCATGTTACAAGAATTTTTAATTACAAGAATATAGTGATAAGAATACGAGAAGAAAGACAAAATTTCTTAAAATTCTGAGAAAAAAAAGATTATTTCTGTGGATTGGATGTGACTAGATCAATACATGTTGTTCTTTCTTTGAAAACTCAGCCGTTGTTCAATTATTGCAAAGTCCTTCTTCTGATAATTTCATTCTGATGTGTAAGTTTTTCTTGTAAACCTGAAACCAAAGGATAACTTCACAATAAAGACTTTATGCTTGTAATTTAAAAAATAAAATCTTAGCCTGACTCACAATATTCTGCTGTAAAGTTGACCTGAATAAATGAATCAAAGTAATTCAAAGCTGTAAAAAAACATGCTTGTCAAACAAAATGGCCGCCTGGGGTGTGATGACATCAGTCTGAACCTAAGGAGCGAATTGGTGGGAGAAAAACATAAATTTTCCCAAAATAAATTATCCAAAAATTCAACTAATTTAAAGTTATGCTAGGGGCCAGGGTTATTCTCTCATATGGGGATGAGTTAAACTTTAAGGGCAAACATGACGTTTATTTAATAAACAGTGAGTTTCACCTTGATGAGTAACATTTGTGACCCTTCAGGTTTGATGATGGTGTGGATCTGTGCGTCTCTCTGTTGGAGTTTTGTCCCGACTCGTGCACGCTGCGCAACGTTCTGGCCGACCTCCACATCAGCAGAGGGAACGGCGAGCAGGCGGTCAGCATGTGGCTGAACGCGCTGGCCGACTGTCCGCACAACGCTCAGGTGTTCTACCACTGCTGCAGGTTCCTCATGGCCCAGGTGAGCTCCGCCTCTTGCTTACAGACCGCCGGTTAGAGAGCTTACAAGCTGCTGTTCTTCATCCTGGCTCTTTAACATCCTCTGCAGGACAAGTCCAACGCCATCCTGCCTCTGTTCCGAGGATTCATCCTGTCACTCTGTGAAGACGAGCAGAGTCAGAAGACGCCTGTGGACGTTCTGCGGTAAAGAAAAGGGGACATTTTGCACATTTTTATACTTCGATTTGGGTTTCTACTGTTTCTAACTAAACAGCCCAACTATGTTTTTTTAAGTTTGGAAAATGAGCCAACAACCTCTTTAAGTTGCATTTGACATGCACTGCACTGTTTCCTAGCAACCCCAGCAGAGCTCCACCCGTTACCTAGCAACCCCAGCAGAGCTCCACCCGTTACCTAGCAACCCCAGCTGAGCATCAGCACATTTGGTCAGCTGGTTTTGCCATTGTATGAGTTTTACAATGGCTGCTGAAAAAAAAGAGAAGGTTTTTGTTGTGGTTGACTTACCATTCAGAAACCAGTTGGTGCATCATGTGTCAAACTCAAGACCTGGGGGTCAAATTCGGCCCGCCAAAGGTTCTTTCGTGGCCCTCCTGACTCTGGAGGTTCAAGATAATCCCTAAGCCTGAAAGAAGATCATAACAGGCAGAACTGAGACTAAAATCTGATTATCTAAGAATGCAAAAACTGTAATGAACATGTTTTTTATAGACCATAGATCTTTCCTAACCTGTTCAAGGAAGCAAAATAGGTCACCTTTAAAGCTCTGCAGATGTCCACAAAGGTTTATGTGAGATTACTGCTGCTTTCTGTCCCATCAGTCACATCCTGGGCTTCTCCAGCCAGGATCTGCTGATCAGTCCCATCATCAAAAAAGAGCTGGAGGAGCAGCTCAGTCAGCAGACGTCCTTCCTTCACCTGCTTCACTGGTGAGTTCTCTCTCTGCTGGAAGCCTCAGGGCTGAAACTGGGTTGTCTTTAGAGTTAGATCTCTGCTTTCAGTCGCTGGATGTGGCTGCACGGTTCAGAGGAAGAGGCCATCGAGGCATTTGAGCGAGCATTGGGGTCCATCCTGCAGCTGGAGGAGCTTCACACGCTGTGGATGGAGTGAGTGTTCCTGCTGTTGGATGACATGTAACCAAACAGAAAGGTTAATCCTCACTCCTCTCACACCGACTCTGCTCTTCTCTCAGCTACCTGCTGTTCAGCTGCAGACCCCAGACTCTGAGCTTCTCCAAAAAGCTGTTCCCTGATCTGGTCCATCGCTGCCTCAGCACACTCCCATCACGGTTGGAGCTTCCCTTCAATCCCGCACAGTTCTGGAGCTGCTACCACTTCCATAACAAGGTAAAGATTCAGCTCTGACTTCATTGCATCTCCATTGACAAATAACTACTCAGATTGTTGGAAAGCAGATGTCTGACTCAACCTGAAACTTTACTTATAAATCCAGTAGAGCTGAAATAATTTGGGGGAAATTATCTAGACTCGGTTCGATTGGGGACCAAAGCTGCATTTTCAGCTGCTGCGATTCACTTTCACACTGCACTGTGTCCAACAAACTAAACCCTTTGAAAAGCTTGACTTTTTGTTTTGTCTGATTAATTGCTAGGATATTGCTAGGAATTACTAAAATACTTGTTTGCTCAGTTGTAAAATCCAGTTCAGTGACAACAGGACTTGTATAGTCTATTGGTTGCCGTTTCCTCCTCCAGGTTGTGTCCCTCTACCTGAAATACATCCCGCTGTCCCAACGCGCTCTGGTCCTGGAGAGGCTGAGAAACGCCATGCCGAGCAACCCTGAGCTGGGCCTTAGGTACACACACACACACACAGCCAGGTGTCTGAGAGTCTGAGGCCGTCTGCTCCTGGTGTTGTGTTGCATCTGTGTGTGTGCCGTTGCTTTGCAGGTTGTTGCATCAGGAGTTTGTTGAGGGAAACACGGAGCAGCTGAAGTTTCAGGCCCGCATGCTGACCAGCAACACTCCTCGATGTTTGTCCAGCTGGAGAATGTGAGTGACTGTGGTTCCTGGCCGTTCCTGACACGGTTTGATCCAGGCACTTCTGATGGTGTCGAACATGAAGAGCACGCTGTGTGTCGCTGCAGTGAGATCAGAGCTGACTGACTGTTTGTGGTGTTTGTGTCTAGAGCAATCGCTGTGGAGCGGGAGCTGAAGGAGCGTGGCCAGGTGAGTCAGGGGTCTGCATTGTCCATTAACTGATATCATTCATCCTGCAGTGACCACAAGCGGCCACCAGGTGTCAGACCTGCTGTTTAACCTGAACACGTGTTTTCACACCAGACAGTTTGGTAGATTTGGTTAGATTGGGGATAAAATTGAAACATTTATTGAATTTTCAGCTGCTGAGTGAATGACATGTTCCCCTCCTCGCCTGTGGTGGCGCTGCATCAA
This sequence comes from Gambusia affinis, assembly GCF_019740435.1. NCBI lineage: Eukaryota > Metazoa > Chordata > Actinopteri > Cyprinodontiformes > Poeciliidae > Gambusia > Gambusia affinis. The sequence continues at coordinate 4,995,366 of NC_057875.1, forward strand.
GAACTACTGAAGGAAACGACACAATAACCTCTGAAGAAGACACAAAGCTCTTTTGAGATTTGTTTTGCACCTGAAACAAATCTCAAAATGAGTTGTAGATCCGAGATAAATGTCCCTGCAGCAGCAGGTCTTTGAGTATTTTTTGAATTTTGAAGCTCATCTCTCTCCTGCAGGTGTTACCTGTCCACACCTGTCCCAGCTGTTTTTGTTTGTTTGTCTGTTTGTCTCTGCTAAACTGAGCTGACGCTCCGGCGTCTCCAGCTCTTCTTCTTCTTCTCTTTTATTTTTTCTGTTGTTCTTCTAGATGTGTCTTCTGTATCAGCAAGCTCTCCAAAACCTGCCGCTGTGCGCCGCCCTGTGGAAAGATGTAATTCACCTGTGACACACACACACACACACACAAACAAGTAACACTACCTCACCTCCCGAGTCTGAGCTCATTCACTGTGAAATTAGGACTCTTATTTTGAAATGTTTTCTAAAATCAGGAGTTGATGGTATCTGCATCTACAACTTGAGCTTGCAGGCCAGATTTGCTCAATTCTAGAATGGAGGTTTGGTGGGGCTGCAAAAAATCTTTTAGAAGGCTGCAAATGGCCCCGAGCTGCACTTAGGGCACCCAAGGCTTAGAGAGTTCGCTTTCAGAAGCAACTATGGCCGAGTTAAATGAGTATTAATCACTTAGCATCAGGGCTGCAACTAAATCAGTTGTTCTGACATCAAAATGTTGGGTTTTCAGTTAAAAGAATTGTCTGTATATTCCAGTTAACGATTAATAGTTCACTAAATTAGTTGATGATTATTTCAGTAATCCATTAATCGTGATTAATTTGATTAATTGATCAGATTGATGAGTCAATTGGATCAGATAATTAGTTATTAATGCTCTGAATATGTTGGGGGGGGGGGGTTCAGCTAATTAATCGTTTCAGCCTTAGTATTGATGAGTCGATGTGGATCAGGTGACTGAGCTGTTTTGACTCACCTGTGTACAGCATGTTCACCTGGCCCTTCCCTCCACCCCTCCATCCCTGTGACCTCATCTGTCTGTCCCCCCCCAACCCCTCCCTCCCTCCCTCTGTGTTCCTACTGTCTGCCCCCTCTCTCCCCCCACCCCTCCTCTCTGCAGCGGTTGTTGTTCGAAGCAGCGGAGGGCGGCGCCTCCGATCGTCTGCGGCGGCTGGTGGACTGCTGTCAGCAGGCGGGGGTCAACCTGAGTATCGGGGGGGTGGATCTGTGATCAGACTGATAGTAGCGCTGATCAGTAGGTAACTGATTGACGAGGTAAGGCCACGCCCCCCAGTCTGCCATCCTCCTACCTCAGTGAATGTAAGTATGCTGCTGCTGAGTGATGCCTTTGCTCTTCATCACCTTCTCTTTAGTTGCTCTCACCTTTCAGTTGGACTCATTTCCCTCCCTTTTTTTATTTAACTCACCTAAAGAGGGGTGGGGGCAGCCCCACCCCCAACCTAAACCCTCCCCCACTTTTTTGTTTTCTTTGTGTGTGGACTTTTATTTTGGTAAACCGATGAAAGACAAGTGTTCAGGTTACTGACCCAGTATCTGTGCGGAGACGGCCCCGCCCGCCTGTGTAGTGTTTTCTGATTGGCTGAGTATTGTAAGAGACTGCCTCGGAAACGGAAGGTCGCCACGGGAACCCGCCGAGCTCAGCCGGACTGCTCATGTGCAATCTGTTGTCATGACAACTAAAGAGACTTTTGTGCTGCCACTTTTGTTTTCTACGTGTCAGATGTTATTAAATTATTTTATATGAAGATGGAAATGAGCGTCTTGGGTTTTTCTTGTCTGAGTGATTGTTTGGATACCAAGATAACATCACACTATAAAATGAAACATTTATAAAGTAAAGGCTAATCCATGTTACATTTAATGTTGGACTCCGATTAAAGACACCAGAAGACTCCTGATGAAGACGATGATCAAGTAACCCATCATGAAGACAAATCTTTGCTGAACAATGACAGCATATAACTAAAAATAGAAAGAAACAGATTTATACAACATCCATCAAACCAATGAAGAAACTGAACTTTATAGATTAACAGATAAATCTATTTTGGGTTTTTTATAAGGAAATTGAGGGGTTTTTTATTATTCATTTGCAGTTAACGTGTTGACATAAGCAAAAGTTTTTAATAAAAAGTGGTTTGAAGAAAAAAAAAATCTTGTATAGTCTACCCCTCTCCTCAAAAGTCAGTTTCTATACCATAAGCAACTAAGCATCAGTCAATCATCCACATAGATAAATCTTAAAACACTAAACAGGCTATGTTTACAAATAAAAATAAAGATAAAATTTAAATCTTAGATATATTTCATATATATTGTCTTCATAAGTGAAATACTGTACTTAATTAATGAAGTATATCTGAAATTTTTTCTGATCTTCGACTCCAAAACCCAAAGGAATTGAAAGAGAGACTTTATGGATGCAGAGAATGACCAGAAAGAGAGAGAAAATCTTTAAACCATCTCTTCAATTGAAGAGAACCAAAGTATTTTTGGTTCAGGACAAAAAAAAAGTGCTGTTGGGGACAGTTTTAAGTAATTCATCCTACAGTGAGGTGAAACAGAAAGTGCACACTAGAGTGAAATCTGATCACTTACTTATGGCAAGACAATGTTACATATAGTAGCTGGAAGATATTATTTTAATAACCAAAAGTTTGAATCAAGCTTAAGCAAATACCAAAAAATAAGTTTTTATTCAATGTATTTATAAATTGTGTCTATAGAATATTTTCTAACCTCAGTCACCAACAAAATAATTGCATTTGTTTTATTTATTTTATTTTTATGCCATTCTGATGTTTGCTTTTTCTAAGGCTGCACCTGTTCTGACCACACTAGGAAGTTTAAATCTACTGAAAACATATTAAACAAACAAGCAAGCTGTTTACAACTGAAATTATATTATTTTGAAGAAAAATATATTTTAATGGTGGGCTAAATTGGAAATGGGGCCGCCAATCAAATTAGAGCCCCAATTAATCTTGGTTCGTCTCTGGTTGAAAAATATTTTATTTTTCATTTTATGCCTATTTCAATAAATGTATTGCATCTTGTTGTGTTTTTATTGTAATGCACTTCTATTTAAATTTCTGCTTTAACTTATTTCGTTTTATTTATTTATTTTTTATTTTTACCGGAAGTTCCATGTTTTCGTCACAGGAAGCTGAGCTGTCAGTTTTGTTTTGGCAGCTGCTTGTCACGTGATGAGTTCTCGTCGGCGGTAGAGCAGCAACATGGCGGAGCTGTTAAAGGTAGGAAAACATGAGTCTCAGGAGCTGTTCCGAGACCGGAGTTTGATCTAGAATTGGGCCGAGCTGCGCGGGGGTTTCCGGGCTTCACCTCCGGTATCTGACTGCAGAGTTAGCTGCCGAGGTATCCGCAATAGGGGGAGGCAGCACCGGGAAGGACGGTTAAAGAGACCGTAACAGTCTGAGCTGCACTCCAAACCGGTTCTCCTCCGGAGTTGTCCGGTTCTCCAGGTGTCGGACACACGGAGGATTCGGTGGGACGACGGGTTGTTCTTCAGACTGACGCCCAGAAAAACAGCTGCTGTCCCGGCTTCAGGCCAAGTTCCCTCCCCCGGTTCTGCTAGCAAAGTTCATAGAAATACAACAGATAGAGCAGCCAGTCTGTTACACCCGGTTAAAATGACATAAATGCCACTTTAAAGTCAGGAAAAACTCTGGTTTATGTCATAAATCAGTGTTTGCGCCGTTTTTTCCCCGTAGAAAACGGATCTGCGTGGTTTTTAAATCTGATCTGGGTTCTGTGATTCCTGATTGGATCTGAGTTTTCAGGTGAACGTCCTGTCTCTCAGTAACTGAACTTTTCTCTCTGCAGGTGATATTTGAACACGAAGGGATTTTCCTCCATCCGAGTCCAGATGAAGGAAGCCCGGATCAAGATTTGCTGGTTTCAGGATCTCTTCGTATCATAGAGAAGGTAAAACTAAAAAAAAATCCCCTGGTCTTTTTCCATACAGAAACATCTCAGTTCCGTTTACGCTTCTGTCTGGTTTTTAGTCACAACTTCTGCCTTCTTTAATTTTAGTTTGCTCAGGAAAAAAAGATGAAACCTTTTTACTTCTGATGGTCAGCTGTAGGGATTCAAATGAGTTCCAATCGATTAACTATTAACGTCCGCTTAGACTTATTTTATTTTTGTAGTTTGGCCGCCATCCAGCAGAGGGCGCCGCTGGTCATCTTTAAGCGGAGCCAGTTGATTCAGCGATAAAGATGATGGACTGGAGTGGACGGGCCAAATGGAGTCCTGTGGCATGCAAACTTCTGCTGTTCTGTTTTAAAATATAAACACCTGACAATCTTCTTATCTAAGTATCTTGAGCAACAAGCAGTCAGAAACTTATATTGTGAGCTTACAAAAAGAGGACAAAAATATTATTTAAAAACCCGCCAGTCGTCCAAACTGTTTTAAGTATATTCCAACTGCTTGATAGAACTTATGACACACAGAAATTCAACAGAAATGGGCACAACACAAACAGGTCATACTATCACAGCAATCATTGTCTCAATCATTTTTACAGAGTTTAAGAGAAGTGATATTTCTTTTAGATACTTAATCAATAACTGTTATTTTTACAGGAATGGAAACCTGGAACCCACTTTCTTTATCTGTTATCAATGTAACAAATGCTAGAGCTTTTAAAAGAGCCCTGCTTTATTATTTCATTATAATTGTGAAAATGTTTCTAATATAACTTTATTTTATTATAAGAAGTGTTATAATTCTGCACTGATGAATTAATATGGTGTGTTTCTAATGTTAAGTGTGTAGCTGTTTTTGGAACAGGTTTTTCTGATGTGGACTCCAGGAATTTTGGTTATTATTATGGAAACGGCAAATGGGGATCCAAATAATGATCCCTAGTCAGCTGATGAGTCTGCTGCTTCTTCTACTTGCAGGATGCAGAGATTCTGGTGGAATACCGCCCTCTGGAGGACAGCGTGGACCCGTCCAACATGCTGTGCGCTGGACAGGTTTGTCCCTTCTCAATCTGTGACCTCAGCGACCTTTAGAGCGCCGTGATCTCAGGGGACGTTCAGGTGTGTCGTGTTTCTCCTCAGGACTCCAGCTCAGTGGTGGAGTGGGCCCAGTGTCCCGGAGAGAAGTCCCAGTGCCGGCAGCTGCTGGAGACACAGCAGAGCTACGAGACTGAGTGGGACATGGTGAACGCCGTCTCCTTCAAGAAGAAGAACTACACCAACGGAGACCGTGAGTCCGGAGACTTCCTGTCAGCGGACTGATGGAGGAAAGGCGACAGAGTGCAGCTGAACTTAAGGCTGGGCATTAATCATAAAAACATTTGGAGCAAAAATTTTGATTTTTTGTTGCCTCAATAAATTTCAATTTATAATGTTAAATCAGGGTTTCCAAAGTGCGGCCAAGGGGCCATTTTTGGGCATCAGACTGATTTTGTGTGAGAATAATTCAAATTGATCTTGTTCAGCAGATAAAAAGTTCTGATGGAAACCTATATTTGCAATCAGGGTCAAATTATCACCAACATCATTTTCTTACAAATCAAAATATTACGTACGACACAAAGTAGTTTGTCTTTTTACAAGAAAGCTTTGATAATGAGTAGGACCACGTTTATCCAGAAATTGTTACTGAGAAGATGTTGCACCTAAGTCAGCTTTTATTTAATATACGTCGGCTAAATATGGGAAAGAAATTGACCCAAATACCGTCCTTATAGCTGAGAGCAAATTTTCTAACTCAAGACAAAGAAAATTTGATGCCTTTCTTTTAAAGCGGCAAATATGCAGAATCCTTTTCATCAATAAACATCAGTAAATTCAGAAATCTTATTAAATGCAGCTAATGTGTTCAGTTTTGTGATATAAATCACTTTTTTAACTAAGAGGTGTCTTGATGAAGCCTGACTGAAATGAGAATGTTTTCCAAAAACAATATTTGTGTTTGGTGCTGTGATTGCTGGACCTGCAGTTACAGCCACGCAGTTACCTAAGAAATCAGTATTAAGTGCCCACCTCTACATCCAAAGATTAGAAAAGCTGCTGAGTCATAAAATCATCTCAGTTTTCCAATGGAATAATAATTAAAAAAAACGTAATAAACAACAAAGCTTCAAAATATTTTCAAGCAAACAGGAACTGAGTTTGTTTTCAGGTTTTCAAAGAGTTAAGGTGAAATCTGTGTGTGTATCTTTAAATAAATCATTCTGCGGTGTGTTTTCTAAGCCCCGCGTCTCGTCTGTCAGGCTCTCTGAATCACAGCCATGAACGGAGCCGCTGGGCGTTTTCTGTGAACATCAGCGACCTCAAGTCCATCACAGTGAAGGAGGAAGGTTGGACCTTTCTCATCCTACAGCTGAAGGACTCCTCCAGCTCCATCCCGGCGCTGCACTTCCACCAGGGCGGCAGCAGAGAGTTTCTGGACAGCCTGAGGAGGTTCGCTCTGCTGACAGAGTGAGTAGCTGCAGGGTTCAGGTTCTTACAGCAACAGAACCGTCCAGGGATCGAAGGGGAGTGAGGCTTGTTCTACACAGAGTGAAGATATTTTTATATTAAATTATAGAAAGTACAAAGTAGCTAAAACAAACAAATAAATAAAGTAATATTATTGGCTGACAGGCTTCAGCTTAGCGCTACACTGCCCCCTTGTTTGGCATGTTTAAAACAATGTTTAGTGGGGTATTTGTGTTTGTTTATGTGGTTGAACATTTTTCTGAAACTGATCTTATGTGGCAGAGATATTCCTTTTTATAAAGACCTGGCTACATGTGTACAAGGACTAGGATTTCTTAGAGTCATTAACTTGCAGCAATACCTCGTGCTCAGCAAACACATGGTGACAGTGGAAAGGAATCACTCTGATATGGCACCGGCACAACCCGGCCTTCCTGGGTTGATGTGGTCCATTCAGACTGTCTGACACACGTTGTGAAACACATTGAAACACTTGGAAAAGTTTCCAGTTGACAAGGATCTCTATGCAGAACCTCTTTGCCTTCCTGTGTGCAGATTTTACTTTCTGATAATCGATCTGTCTGATCCTGATTCAGACCGGCTGAAGTTTGGAGGCTTCCTGCTGGTTTTCAGAAACAGACGGAGTGTGTGCACGTCTGGAGAAACGCATCATTTATATGTTAATTTCTGGGATGATGAAACGTTCCGAGGCGGAGATGAAGTCAGATTACAGCAGGAGACTCTCTGCAGCTGATAACGCTTATTAAAGTTCTTATCTGCAGCTCAGTGAAAGGCAGGATTGGTGCCGGATGTTTGGATTCAGATCTGTGACAGAGTGATGCTCTGCCTGCACTCTTACACACACCCACACACACCCACACACACACACACACACACACACACACCTCTGACGGAGAGTCTGTGTGTGTTTCAGGTGTCCTGAGGATGAAACACGTCTGCTGGTCAGCACTCCAAACAAAGCTCTGTCCCAGTCCTTTGAGAACCTGCTGGACGACAACAACTTTGGACTTGTTCATGTAAGAATACACACACACACACACACACACACACACACAATCCTCTTCAGTCATGGTTCCTTGATGTCATGTTTTTCAAGCGTTTTAATTTTTTCTACAGGGTGTGATTGATTGCTCTTGTCAGGTTGTTGTTGATCTTGTAGGATTATTTTGAGATTGGTTTGAATCTTTCCCAAAGAACAAGGATTTCTTTGTGTCAATATGTAACTTTTCATTGGAATGGACATAAGTCACATCTGGGCAACCACAAGGTTCAATCCTGGGAACCCTCTTTTTTAAAATATCATATTAATATCTATATATTTTATATCAATGTTCCCATTAGGTTAAAACAAGAAATAAGATTAGCTTCCATAACAAAAGCTAATGAAATGTGCTCTACAGATAACCCTGACTTGACCTTTCCTCCTGCAGAAGTTTAAGCGTGACCCTTATGTGACGACGCTGGGCAGCTTCTCCAAAGTCACCAACTACATTTACGACGCCCTGCGGGGGGCAGAGGAGCAGCAGCAGCGCCCCCCGGAGGAGGTGGCCGACCTGCTGGGGGAAGTCATCCCAGGGCTGGAGATCAACCAGCAGGAGGAGCCAGGCTTCGAGGTCATCACCAGGGTGAGGAGCCGACCTCCAGCTCATCAGCTGATATCTCCTCCTGTAAAGTGATGACATCATCTCCTCTGACGTGACAGATCGACCTGGGGGCGAGGCCGCAGGTGAGCCGGGCGGAGCCGGTGTCGGCAGACGACTGGAGTAAACACCAGGACCCCGAGGGCAGGATAGAGAACCAGGCCGCGCTCAGGCAGAGGATTTTTAAGGGGGCAAGTCTCCGTTACATCCACAACATGACGATTGGTTTATTATGTTGATTTTCACCTCAACTGGGTTCAGACTGATAACAGCTTTGTCTGAAAATTATGGCTGCAATTAAGGATTGTCTTAGTGCTCTATTATCCTATTGATTAATTCCTTATCCTATCGATTAATTGTTTCTTCTATTGATTAATCTGGTTTTAAAAAATTGACAGATTCTAACCACTTGTCTTTTTTATAGAACATTAAAAATACATAAAAATATGCAAATAAAATAATTCCATTCAATTTTAAATTAAGAAAATAAAAATGATATTGTCTAAAATGCAATAACTTTTATAGCATTCCTTTAGTGAATGTTTGGTCATTTGCAGCAAAGAATGAATCTGCAGCTAAAAAATATTTCTAACATCCACGTGTGAAAAGTTTAACCCTTTCTGCTCGACTTAACATCAACACAGTGTAAGACTCGTCAGTTGGTTATTTCTGGATCAAGCTATTAATAATTGGATAGAAAAATAAGATATTTCTTTGTATTTTTTTGGTTTAATTACTGCTCTGATTGTGTTGTCCTTTTAGCAAAAGGCCTTTTTTTGATTTACAATTCTTGTTAACTGTTAACACACGCACACATTTTGGATGATTATATCAATAATCAATAATTGTTTCAGCCTTGCTGAAAATTAAACAAAGTTGTTATCATATTTTGCTATAGACTCATAGAAACAACCTTTGACCTTTTTATTAGGAATTTCAGTGTTTAGAAATGAATTTCTATGCTTGATGTGTGTCCAGGAACATCTGAACTACGTTTCCCACAATGCACCCTGCTTAGACAGAAACATGAATCCACTGACTGCATTCTGTTAATAAAACCTGTGATTTAAATTTGGATTAAATTGAAACAGATTCTGAAAGTGAAAGAGTTCCCAGAGAGTCATGTGACCAGACCATGTGACCTTACTGACCGTGTGACCTTACTGACCGTGTGACCTTACTGACCGGATGCTGTGTGTGTGTATTTACCTGCAGGGTCTGTGTCACGCCGTGAGGAGGGAAGCCTGGAAGTTCCTGTTGGGGTATTATCCTTGGACGAGCACGTTGGAGGAGAGGAAGTCTCTGCAGAAAGCAAAAACGTACGACACACACACACACACACACATATACGCACGCACAGACACACGAGATGATTGGTTGATCCGATCAGCTCTGATTGGATCAACCATTTCTGAAAGGTTTAAAACTGTTACAATAATAAAAATAACAAGTGGAAATATTGGAGACACACCCAAATTTGTATTTCTACCCATATTGGGATATCTTATTGATTTCCATTAATTTTATTAATTTTGATAACCCTGACCATTACCAATGTATTTCTTAACCAAAGCTTCATTCACATCGTACCCAGTGGCGGCTCTTGCTTGGGCGATCCTTGCTTCAGAGCACAGGAATATTATGTGATATAAGGTATTTTAAACAGCAGATGTGATGGAGTAAAAGTATCACAAATCACAAAAAATATTTTTAAAGAGTGTAATCGGTGTAAAATAATCGCTGTACTTTAGTCTGAGAGCCAAAAGACTTCAAAGTGCTCTTCTTTATGTTTTCACAAAATGAATTAAGGTCCACTCTTGACCGTCTGCCTGGCTGTCAGTTTAGGTCCAAAAGGTTCATTCATGTCTAATATAAGCAGGTGACCTATGGGATATTGTGTGGTTTCCATAGTAACGGTGACTAATCCTGTAATTACATCATAACTTAAAGTGAACTTGATCATTCAGATGTTTAATATTTTTTAAGGGAAATTTTGTTTACGGACATCCCAAACCATTTTATTTATAGTTTTGGTTGTAAGTAGTTTTTATTTCCATTTTATTTGACTTTGGTTTAATATTTAAAATATTTCCAGTTCCAGCGTTAAGAGTTCATTACAAAATTAAAGTTTAGTTGTTTGCATTATTATTATGCCATTATAAATGTATAATTTGAAAACTGTCATCCAGTGTAATTAGTTATGCTGATGAGTCTGAGGGTGAATGTTTGTGTTTCCCAGAGATGAATACTTCCGGATGAAGCTGCAGTGGAAATCCATCAGTGAGGAGCAGGAGAGGAGAAACTCCAGACTGAGAGACTACAAGAGCCTGATTGGTGAGGAAGAGGAGGACTCTGCAGTCTTCATCACTTAAATCGTCATAAATGTAATGTGCCACCATAAGGCCGCATGTGGGAATCTATAAATCTGCTGGTTTCCGACCTGAGGGGGGCGCCAGAGATCTTACTGCTTGGTATCCAAACTTTTTAAGTGGCTTAAAAGCATTATTTCCACGTCAAGGGAAAAGAAATTCGACTAAACTGGAACAAATAAAATATTTTTTTTATTTTTGTAAGCGAAAGAGATGTTATTCATTATAGATCTAAAACTTTAAAAATGATCTTGCATATTTGCTGTTATAAAATAAAAGAATCAAGTTTTAAAAATGTTTTTGGCTCAGCAAAACAAATTTAATCTCAGTTTGAAGAACAGGGTAATTTATTTCAAAACACTTGCTAAATTAAATTTAATAAATTGGATTAAAGCTGAAGGGTTGGCGCAGTGGGTAGAGCTGTTGCCTTGCAGCAAGAAGGTCCTGGGTTCGATTCCCGGCCCGGGGTCTTTCTGCATGGAGTTTGCATGTTCTCCCTGTGCATGGTGGGTTCTCTGCGGGTTCTCCGGCTTCCTCCCACAGTCCAAAAACATGACTGTCAGGTTAACTGGTCTCTCTAAATTCTCCCTAGGTGATCCCATGGCAACTCCCTAGGTGTGAGTGTGTGTGTGCATGGTTGTTTGTCCTGTATGTCTCTGTGTTGCCCTGTGACAGACTGGCAACCTGTCCAGGGTGAACCCCGCCTCTCGCCCGACCCCATTAGGGACGAAGGGTGAACAGAAAATGGATGGATGGATGGATTAAAGCTGATTTGGATGAATCAAAGTCGGCTTTCAGTAAAGGTTTTGGAATAAACGTGGCTCTAATCATTATAAAAGCTTTGTCATAAAAAGGTAAATACTTTTGTTGCACCTGATTGCAAATTTTAAAAAAGTCTCAATCTGCACCAATTGCATTTGGGAGCCACACAAAATCACTTCAAGGGCCACAAATGGCCCCCAGGCGGCACTTTGGACACTGATTCTCTAAGTTATGACCAAATGTTCAGCTGAAGATTTGATCCTGCCCTTTTCACCTTCATATAGTTGTGTTGAATTGCAGACGCTGATGTCACCTTTCTTCAAGCTGATCCGTCCGGTTCCACCATCTTGGAGACTAGAAACAGTTGGAGCTTTTTGATTCTCCTCCTCTGATGGAGATGGGAACAGAAATGCAGTGTGAAACCAGATGGAGGTCAAGCGTTGATCCTAGTGTTACAGCTCTATGTTTGTTTTCTTTCTGCTGCAGAGAAAGACGTGAACCGAACAGACCGAACGAACCGCTTCTACGAAGGTCTGAACAACCCGGGCCTGACCCTGCTGCACGACATCCTGATGACCTACTGCATGTACGACTTCGACCTGGGTGAGAGCTTCATGCCACTCACTGGTTCTCCTGGGTTCACGTAGCTTATTAAAAGTTGGCAGGAAGATGATTGAGGCTTATTAGTGATTAAAAAAATATGATGATAATCATCTTTAAAGGGGCAGTATCATGTACAATCAGCTTTTCTGAGCTTTACGTCATGTTATAATGTTTTTCCCGCATCATAAACATACCTGTAGCGTTGCTTTGATTCTTCCATGCATGTCTGAGAAATCCTTTAATTTCCATGGCAACCATTCAGCTGTCCAAAACAACTGGGTGGACCTAGCTCCGCCTTTTAGGCGCACAGCTCCTCAGAGCTGCAGTTTCCAAGCTGCTACTTCGGAGATCAGTGTTATAAAATTACACTTTGTTTGGACGTTACGTGAAGCATACAGCATCCTGAACAGCAGTTCTAATTGCTCTGGGTCTTCAGAACCGACCGGGTTCAGTTTCTCCCTCCGGGATTTTGACCGACCCGCCATGTTTCTCCAGGTTACGTTCAGGGGATGAGCGACCTGCTGTCGCCGATCCTGTTCGTCATGGAGAACGAGGTCGATGCGTTCTGGTGTTTCGTCTCCTTCATGGACCAGATGGTGAGAAACCAACCAGAACCAGAACCATCCATTGATGGTCTATTAAAATTTGACATGTTGGGTTTGTTTTTGTTGCAGCACCAGAACTTTGAGGAGCAGATGCAGGGCATGAAGACGCAGCTGATCCAGCTCAGCACGTTGCTCAGGCTGCTGGACCTGGCATTCTGGAACTACCTCGGTACGGAGCAATCGGATCGGGTCGGGATGCATTCCTGCCACGGCCCCGTGTTGGATCCTTGTCTCTGATGTGTCTCTGTGTGTTTCAGAGTCCCAGGAGTCCGGATATCTGTACTTCTGCTTCCGCTGGCTGCTGATCCGCTTCAAGAGGGAGCTGATCTTCAGCGATGTCCTGCGGCTTTGGGAGGTCAGTCCAAAAATCGGATCCGTTGAGGGTTCTTCCAGCTGGTTTACTGCAGATTTCAGAACCAATAACATCATTTCTGCTACGTTCACACAGCAGCCAAATGAGACCCAAATGCAACTTTTTCACTGCAGTCTGATCAGCCCAATTTAAATTATTTCAGCCCCCCAAAATACGATCTGTGTCACTATGGCAGTGACTTCTGTACCTTTTTGTGTAAAATAAAATGTATTTCACCTTTCAAAATGAGAAATTTCCTTGTTTTTTCTAAAATATCGCTGAGATTTTTGGCAGAAATTTACTTTTTTGTTTCTATTTGCGATGGCCCTAACATGCCATCATTCCAGCTGTAGCTTTAGCAGTAATACAGTTGAATATCATGTAAAATTGTAATGTACTTCTTTTGGCTTTGTTAAAGATACAGTATTTGTCAAGTAAGAGCCAGTCCCTGGTTCTGCTTCCTGTATCTGGTTCTGGTTCCTGATGACGTCACATCATATCCGTTCATCCTCAGGTCATGTGGACTGAGCTGCCTTGTCAGAACTTCCACCTGCTGGTCTGCTGTGCCATCCTGGACTCTGAGAAGCAGAAGATCATGGAGGAGAACTACGGCTTCAACGAGATCCTGAAGGTAACGCAGAGCCGATTAGCTTCGGCCGATTAGCTTCAGCCGATTAGCTGGATCATGTTCTAGTGACGAACGATCAGATCAATGGAGTCTATCGATCGGGTTTCTTCTGTTGCAGCACATCAACGAGCTCTCCATGAAGCTCAACATCGAGGAGATCCTGCAGAAAGCCGAGGGCATCTACCTTCAGATCCGCAGCTGCAAGGTGGGTGTTAAGTTTTCATCGCCTCTGTATGAACCTGGTCACCATGGCAACGTGACTCCCAGGGAGCTCTGCTTGTTTGCTGAGACTGTTACTACTAAATATCAGTTCTGTACTGAGACGACACAAGTTATTGATGATTGATTAATCTAGACTTCTTTGAGCTCGTCTGTCTATTAACAATTAATTGATAAACAACAATTTTCTTGAAAACTTGAGTTTTCTCTAGTATGAAGATAGCTTTTCATAATATGTTAGATTTAAAAAAGAAAAAACAATGTGGGACTTGAGAAGCTTGTCGAGAGTTTATATTTCAAAATAGAATCGCACTAAGTGAATTTTTCATCTGGAGCGTTTCCGTTTCTGGGATAACTCTGTCACCTTTGTTTTTGTAACTGGCTTCGCTCAGCGGCGCCCTCTTATGGAAGGTGGCTAAACTGCAACACTGAAAGAAAGTCTATGGGGACGTTATTAGTTAATCGATTGGAACTAATGTTTAAAACAATTGACCAATATATTGACAATTAACTAGGAGATTCCCAAACCTTTGAATGCCATGGAAAACGTTATATATTGCGACTTTATTAATCTCTTACATTTCTTTTTGCACTAGTTAAGTTAGCTTGAGGAGCAACACAGCTTGTTAAATTTAACTGGCAGCTGATCAGAAAGATTAGCGTAGAATATAACATTTCAATAACTTATTTTAACAAGTGTCTTATAATTATGTTACAGAATATTTTATATTAAAAAGACTTAAAATGTATGATTTGAAAATGCATTAGATTAAGTTTTTTTATTCTATTTTTTTTCTAATCTTCCTTCTAACTTTCTGAGGCCCCACTTTGAAAAAGACTAGATTAATTCTTAGCATCCCTAATTGAGACAGATGTGGGAGACTCAGATGGTCCAGTTTAAATCTCCTGGTGTTGATTTAACTAGGGCCCGGTTCTGATTCTGATCCGCCCCTCCTCTGCAGGACTTGCCTCACTCCATCAGCTCCATCCTGGGCTTCGACACACAGCACCGAGTCTCCAGCCAGGCGGACTCTGGGTCTCGACCCGTCCAGCAGCAGGACGCCTGTTCTAACGGACACTGCAGAGACAACAGACCCCAGAACAGCTGCAGAGGGGTCTTCACGTCGTAGTTAATGCATAGACTGACTGTAGGTCAGCAGGGGGTGCCGTGTGGCCTCCAGGAGGATCGGGAAAAGGTTTGCAAAGGATTGCAGATTATCCAGAATCTTATTTTTCTAACTTCTTGTATCGTCTCTTTGCTCCCGATATTTTCTAAAATCCTGACCTGCAGGACGGACAGGAGCAAGTGGGGACTCCCCTGGACTCTCACACATGTGCCACACGCGTGTGCATCTGTTTCCTGAGTCAGAACTCGCCTGCAGATCAGACGCTGCCTCAGAACTTGTCTTTCTTGCCGACAGCAGCTAATCAGTATTTTATTATCGACGCATCAGCTGATTATTGATTTGTTTGTTTTATATGTGTAAAGTGTAAATGCCCAAAGGGACGTCCTTAAACTGCTCAGTCTGTCCCAAACTGAGGTGCATTATTTTCTTTCATTAAAATGCTGCCAATGAAGGTTTTGGTCTCTGCGTATGAACAGCTTCGTCCTCATCTTCCTCAGAATGCTCCATTCCAAATGTTTCTGCAGCTGCTGGAGGAGGAAAATTAAGATCCAGAGGGTTTCAATTAGGTTCATCACTTGCTTAATGATCAATAAAGTAATCATTATTTACATATAGTGACTCTAAACACTCACATAAGCCTCCCTTATTTAAGCTATTAAAGAGTATTGAAGTTGATATTTGTTCTATCCATTTCTCCTTCTTCTGTTTCCGTTATAATTTCTGCTTCCAAAGTGAGAAAAAACTCACAACAAAAACACCCAAAAAAGGCATCACACTCTGTAATATTGTACTTTATCTTTTGGTAAAAATACAATGTATAATATATAGTTTTAAATACTTCCAAACCCCTTAAAACTTTTTAAATTTGAACATTAATAACTACATTAAACTCATTACATCTGGAGATAAAAAGTTAACCTTTAACCTGTTACATTGAAACATAAATCGATACAGAAATTCCATCTTGAACTTGTTAAATCACAGTATGACAAAAATCCGAATTAGTCATATCACATAATGACAAAATTCTACCTTTAACTTGTTACATTTGGATATAAAAAATAACACCTTAAACTCACTGTATCTGATTTTTTAAAGTCATCTTTAAACTCATTACATCTCAATACATAAAACTAAAACCATAAAATATCTTAAGTCAAAATTTCCTTTCCCATAGTAATGCTGCTGTTATGGTGGAATTCACCTAAATTTTTGTGTTATTTTTTATTTGATTGTCAGAATAACCATTTAGAGCAGCCCCTAAAACTATTTGATCATCTAAATTGTCAGAGGTTTCTTAAATGATGCAAATAAACATATCAGTTTGACTCTAGTTATAAATATGGATGTTAGTTATCGATTAATGGGGTAATCTAAAGCTGAATTTTATTGATCAATTAACAATAAATCAATAAGATCAATTTATATATATATAGATATATAAAAAAATAAAATTCCCTTCTCACCCACCGCGGGTGGTGATTCTTCTTAGCTCCGGTCCTCTACCAGAGGCCTGGGAGCTTGAGGGTTCTGCGCAGTATCTTGGCTGTGCCTATATATATATATATCGATATATTTACTTACTGTTTCTGTATTTTTTTTTCTAAAACTATCAGTTTGTTCTTAGAAACATTTTGGAAACATAAAAACTTCAGTTTTACCTCATAAAAATAAATATAAATTATTCTAAAAATACATTAGGAATAGTATATGAATAAAATGTTTCGTGCTATAAACATGAGTTTTATTAGATGTTCAGATTTCTTTCCAGTTGGGCAAGTTTTACAGGTTTAGTTTTACCTTATGTTTGGACTGTAAAATGTCAAATCTGGCAACAGTAGCGAATGGCGCCATTTTTGCCAATGAGCGTGAGGCGCATGCGCCATGCTGGATAGAAATATGACGCAGCTTCTGCGTGAGCTCCATTTGCAAAAAGACGCGGTTAGCACGTTGCCGCACGGAGACACGAAGCTGTCGGTCTGATATTCATGAACTTTGGAACCTGGATTAAAAATGATACTGATTTCACAAGACGCGGAATCCGAGTGGACGCCCAGCCTGATCAAAGAAACGTGTGGATCCGACTGAAATTGAGCCAGTGTTCATCGAGGACTAGTTTGGTGCCTTGTAGTCGACCGACGAGTGATGCCAAGTAGGCTGCGGGAGCGCCATGTTTGAAATTGCTGCGTTGGTCATTCTGTAAGTTATTTTTCGGAAACCTTATTCTAAGTTGTTTGTCTTTTTCACTGATGTAGTTGTTGAAGCCATTTTTTTTTTGTATCTAAACAGAGCAGCACACAAGGAGAGACCCGACCATGGCCTCTCAGCAGCGGTTTGTTTGGTTGCTGGCGTCCCTGAAACATTTGAGAGATACACTGGCATCTGGAGCTAGCAGTTCGTCAGGCCTATGGCGGCTTGTACTTGACCGACGAGTAAGCCTCAGTGATGCCAAGTAGGCCGCGGGAGCGCCATGTTTGAAATCGCTGCGTTGGTTATTCGGTAAGTTATTTTTCGGAAACCTTAATGAAGCTGAAGTTGGTTTCCGACTCAAGCTTCCGATTTGGGAAATGGCTAAAGTGGGGTTTCACTTAATTTTTCACTACCTTCCTCATCTTTAATCTACTCTAGTTTAAAAACTACAACACCTAGACACTTCAAACTTGGACTGGATTATTCTGCTCTAATAGCTGAATCTTTTAAACCAGAGGTGTCAAACTCCAGTCCTCAAGGGCCGCTGTCCTGCAACTTTTAGCTGCGCCTCTGATGCACCACACCTGAATAGAATAATTAGGTCATTAGTAAGGCTCTGGAGAACTGATCTACACAAGAAGGAGGTAATTAAGCCATTTCATTCCAGTGTTTTGTACCTAAAAACTGCAGGACACTAGCCGTTGAGGACCGGAGTTTGACACCCCTGTTTTAAATCGTCTTTGGGATTTGTGAAATTTTTTTCTAATTCGTGAAACTTCAGTAAATATTGATTTCAACATTTATTTATTTTTTTTGCCTCTGGATCACACTAGAATTGCTCCAGTTCCAAAACTACAACACCTAGAAACTTCAAACCTGTACTGGATTCTTCTGCTCTAATATCGAATATTTAAAACCATGTTTGGGATTTGTGAAACTTTTCTTATTTGTGAATCGTCAATAAAGTGCAATTTTACCCGTTTTTTGCATTTAGCTCATATTAGAACTGCTCTAATTCCAAAACCACAACACCTAGACACTTCAAACCTTTACTAGATTATTCTCAACTAATAGGAGACCATGTGAATTGGGATTTTGTGAAACCTTTTTCTGATCTGTGAAACTTAAATAAAGATTGATTTCACCATCTTTTTTTAAAAATTTTGATCACAATGGAACTGCTCCAGTTCCAAAACTACAACACATAGAAACTTCAAACCTGGACTAGATTATCCTGCTCTAATAGTAGAATATTTAAACCATGTTTGGGATTTGTGAAACTTTTCTCTGATTTGTAATACTTAAATAAATGCTGATTTCACCACTATTTTTGGATCTCTGTCATAGTAGAACTGCTCCAGTTCCAAAACTACAACTCCTAGACTCCTCAAAGCTGGACTGGATTATTTTCAACTAATAGCAGAATATTTTAATCCATATTTGTGATTTGTGAAACCTTTGATTTGTAAAACTTCACTTAACAGACCACTGCAGAAGATCTTTCCTTCCAGCAGCCATCACCATCTACAATAACTCTTTGAAGAATTAATGAGTTACACCAACATTTAATTTCCCTTTGGGATTAATAAAGTGGTTTTGAATTAGAATTGAATTTGAAGAAAAAGACAGCATGGAACAAGTGTTGATTGTAATCTGAACTTTAGTAAAGTTTCACAAATCACAAGCATGGTTTTAAATATTCTATTCTTCTAAAAATAATCCAGTCTACAACACCTTGAAGAGTCGAGGTGTTGTAGTTTTGGAGCTGGAGCAGTTCTGCTATGGCGGAAATCAAAAAACAGTGGTGAAATTAATATTTATTGAAGTTTCACAAATCCCAAACATGGTTTTAGAAAATCTACTGTTAGAGCAGAATATTTCAGTCCATGTCTGAAGTGTCTAAATATCGTAGTTTTTTTAACTAGAGTAGAACAAAGATGTGGACAGTAGTGGAAAAATTAGGTGGAATTGCCCTTTAGCCATTTCCCAAATCTGAAACCAACTACTGTTTTGCAAAACCTTACTCTAAGTCAGTATTTCTCGAAACATTTTCAGGCTGAGGACCACTTAACCCATTTAACAAACACTCAGGGATTACCTAACCTGGAATTGCCCCACGATAACATATATGATTCAACCTGAAATGAAAATATTAGTCTCTTAACTCACGTACTGTTGTTTTTTTTTTTGTTCATCCTAATGAGAAGAGTGGTGCTGTTTGGTAAAGGTGACTGGCCATGACAAAGCCTTGAACACGTTTACTTGGGCATTTTGAGTTATTGATTGTGAAAGTGTGAAGTCTAAGCTTTCCAATGATGTCAAACGCATCGAAATAAAGAATTATTTACTGCCAAGTGTTGCGTACATTAATAGCATTTAGGACTGTTTGTGATTTAGAAGCATAATTAAAGAAAAATAGACTTGAATTGGTTTAACAGAAACAAAAATAATTTTCTGCACCATTAAATATATAAAAAATATTCCACCCATTTCTAGTAATTGTATTTATTTAATTTAATATATTTTAATTAAATACAAATAACAATAGCTGTTGAACTGAAAGCAGAGCATCACTCATTAAAACAAAGAACAGTTTTGACTAACTGGAGCGATTCCTACCATTAGCTGTTTGAAGGAATCCAATCGATAGTGAGTGACACATCAACACTCAGCAGCTGTGACTTTGCTTTCTCTGATCACATAATATTCCTGGAGTTGTTTTTTTTCCACCAGTATCTGCAGATTTTCCTTTTAGTAGCCTGGTTTTAAGCCCATTTTCCATCATTAGTTTTTTAACACAATCCTGTTGTAAGTTGGCTGTAATGTTGCACTTTGAGCTCACGCCAGGCAAATAAACAATTGTTTACATGCAGTACCTCGTGGACCAGCTTGAGAAACACTGCTGTAAGTTTGTCTTTTTCACTGATCTAGTTGTTGAAGCCATTTTTTTTTTTTTTTGTCTAAACAGAGCAGTACTCAAGGAGAGATCCGACCATGGCCTCTTAGCGGCGGTTTGTTTGGTTGCTGGCGTCCCTGAAACATTTGAGGATATATAATGGCATCTGGAGTGAGCAGTTGATCGATTATGGATTCCCTTCAATCAAGCTGAGGATTCCCTTCAATCAAGCTGAGGATTCCCTTCAATCAAGCTGAGGATTCCCTTCATTGAAGCTGAGGATCGCTTCCGTCAAGCTGAGGAATCGCTACAAGGTGCCTGGCGGACCCCGCCCAACCCATCAAAGGTTGGTTAAGTCAAAGAACTGTTCCAATGGCGGGTCCAGAAGACATCTCAGGGTAGGAGCTGTTGCGGGTTTTGCTATGCTACGCTGCTGATGCTGTTGAAGGCCAACGCTAGGCCTCTTGGTGTGCTGGTTTGGTTTGATTCTCTGCTGAGAGTCAGTGAGCTGAGAAGGATTCTGCTGTTTTAATCCTTCTGTCATTGGGTTTTTAGTGGTGTTTGTAGCAGTTGCTGTGGTCTTGTGACCTGTGAAGGTTTGGGTTTAACTAGACTCTGAAGCTCCTGGCTTAAAGTCAGTTGTGATGTGAGATAAAGATGGCTGCCAATTATTTGGCAAATACAATTTAGAGGTTTTAGGAAGTGATTCAGCTTAGACGTTATAAACCTTGATAACATACCTACTTATTAGTAACAATGTAATGTGGCTATGTTGACATTAATATAGCTCCATCAGGATAATATTTATCTTTCCAATGACTATCAAATATATTTTTGGGTAAAGATGAGGTCTTTATATTCTGACATGCATAAATTAATTATTTTTATTTTTTTGTACCTACTTAATATTTAGTTTGAAATTTAGGGTCCATACTTTAATAATTCAAAAACACAAACAAATTTTATTTACGTTCAATTTAAACATAAAAACCCGATAAATTTTTGCGCCGAAACAACGGAATTTCGTCATGCGACTTCATTTCGTCATACGACTTCATTTCGTCATACGATTTCATTTCGTCATACGATTTCATTTCATTTCCTCTGGATGACAATGGAGAGATCTGCTGGCGCTGCCTTCACGTCTCACAGATACAACAGAAATTTTCTGGAGCTTCAGATTGGAGGTAAGAGGTAATGCTCACACTCTAATCCACCATCTCTTGTTTGCAAGATTTCAGCTGAACTCCATGTGTCCTTCTGGAGAGGATCGATTGGGACCTGTCTGTAGTGTTTAAGTTTGTTTTTAACCCATTTTCTCTCCTAGACTAAGCACTTGTCGGAGCTTTTGTTGGAAATAACTATTTTTTTTCTTCATAGCTAGAGCCATCAATAAAGTGGCTTGTACTACAACTAATTCTCTTTTCTCCTTGACAGACACTCTTGAAGCAGCTCTTTTTCTTCTTCCGTCTCTCTCTTTACTCTGTCCTTTCAAATCCCCCGGGGGTAGTGATAGATGGCCTTTCATACAGAGCTAAACTCTGGTTCTGCTGGAGGGTTCTTCCTGTTAAAGGGAAGTTTATCCTCTCCACTGTCACTACATGTATGAGGTATTGATTTAGCTAACTTAACTGTTAACCAATTTAAATAATTGGTGCAGTGTTGGCCTTTTTATATATAGCCTTTCTGTTAAAGGAAAGCTTTTTGGAAAGTCTTCCTGTTAAAGCGAAGTTTTTTCCATTCTTGTTACCACGTTGAACCTCAGCAGGAGGGATTGCTTAAGCTTATTTATAATGAATTTATGTAATTGGTGCAATGTTCATTTTTCTGGAAGTCTTCCTGTTAAAGGGAAGCTTTTCCTTTTTACTGTCACTACATGCATGTTCATTATGAGGCATTGCCTAAGCTTACTTGTATAACTTAACAAATTGGTGCAGTGTTGACGTCTTTTGGAAAGTCTTCCGGTTAAAGGGAAGTTTTTCCTCTCCACTGTCACCAAATGGGGTCCTTAGTATGAGTCATTGCTTTAGCTTAACTTTTAACCAATTTAAATAATTGATGCAGTGTTAACCTTATTTTGGAAAATCTTCCTCTTAAAGGGAAGTTGTTTGTCTTTTTTGGGGAAGTCTTCCTGTTAAAGGGATTTTTTCTTCTCCACTGTCACCACATGCATCCTCAGTGTCTGGGGTGGTGGATGATAGTTTTGAGCTCATGGTTGAGAATTTAAGGCCTTGACAAGACCATATGGTATGTGGACTGGGAAGATATGGTATATGATCTGGGAAGTTATAGAAGCGGATCGTCTGTTGAGATGGCATAACGACTCTGAAGACACTAAACAGCCTCAGAAAGGTAGGAGTGTGAATCTAAGGCCGGGAAATGTGGTTTGCTAGCCTTGAGCCACTCCTCAAGGCCACTATTTCGTGGAGTGTCTGCTCCACTGAAGAGAAACACGGTAGACTATTTAAAAGGTAATTCTGATGTTTGTTACAAAACGGTAACGGTGTAAAAACAAGACTGAGCAAAGATTAAAGGGTTGGGTTATTCTTCAGTCGGGTGTGTGTGAAAATGAAGGTTAGTTGCCTTCTGTACAGATCAATAAAAACAAACAATTACCCACCCCAACCTCAAACACAACTGCATAGAAAATGCTCAGACTACACAGAAATGATTCAACTCAGGAAATCCTGTCTGTTGGTTGCCTTTTGGTCGGGTGTGAAAACGAACCCTCCCGATGGGTAAAGGTGTGAAAACTAACCAAACAAACTTTGTGTCTTCATTTATATACGTGTATGGACTTCATTATAAAGATTACTAAGAAGGTAACAATAAAGATAACATTGCAGTGACGACTGAGAAGTGACAGAAGCTGATCAACAATTTTTGCTGAGATGGAATGACGACTCTGAAGACTCCAGATGACTCCAGACTGTGAAAGGTAAGAGTGTAAATCCAACGCCAGGAAATGTGGTTTGCTACTTCTGGTAGCCACTCTTCATCCAATGACTTCATAGACGTTGGTGTCAAATGAGTACAACAAAGGGATCGATCCATTTCATACACGATGCTCCACACAAGAAAAACACAATAGCCCATTTGAAAGGTAGTTCTGATGTTTGTTACAAAACGGTAACGGTGTAAAAACAAGACTGAGCAAAGATTAAAGGGTTGGGTTATTCTTCAGTCTGGTGTGTGTGAAAATGAAGGTTAGTTGCCTTCTGTACAGATCAATAAAAACAAACAATTACCCACCCCAACCTCAAACACAACTGCATAGAAAATGCTCAGACTACACAGAAATGATTCAACTCAGGAAATCCTGTCTGTTGGTTGCCTTTTGGTCGGGTGTGAAAACGAACCCTCCCGATGGGTAAAGGTGTGAAAACTAACCAAACAAACTTTGTGTCTTCATTTATATACGTGTATGGACTTCATTATAAAGATTACTAAGAAGGTAACAATAAAGATAACATTGCAGTGACGACTGAGAAGTGACAGAAGCTGATCAACAATTTTTGCTGAGATGGAATGACGACTCTGAAGACTCCAGATGACTCCAGACTGTGAAAGGTAAGAGTGTAAATCCAACGGCAGGAAATGTGGTTTGCTACTTCTGGTAGCCACTCTTCATCCAATGACTTCATAGACGTTGGTGTCAAATGAGTACAACAAAGGGATCGATCCATTTCATACACAATGCTCCACACAAGAAAAACACAATAGCCCATTTGAAAGGTAGTCCTGATGTTGGTTACAAAAGGGTAAAGGTGTGAAAACGAGGCTAACCGAAGGTTGAAGGGTTGGGCTACTCTTCAGTCGTGTGTGAAAATGAAGCCCCCGACGGGGTAAGAGGTTCAATCAATCAATTTTATCTATGACGCACTCTTCAAACTGAAAGCAGCTCAAAGTGCTGTACAGTTCAATAAAAACAACTACCCATTCCAACCCCACATAGAAACACAACACTGCATAGAAAATGTTCAAACTAAGCAGAAATTATTCAATTCAGGAAATACAGTTAAAATTTCCTGCCTGTTAGTTGCCTTTTGGTCGGGAGTGAAAACTAACATTATTGATGGGTAAAGGTGTGAAAACTAACCAACCAAACTTTGATTTGTCAGTCAAATATGTGTATGGAATCCATTATAAAGATTACCAAGAACGTAACAAGGCATTCCATGCACAATGGTCCACACAAGAAAAACACGATAGTTCACTTGAAAGGTAGTTCTGATGTGGGTTACTGAAAGGTAAAGCAAGCCCGACCGAAGGTTAAAGGGTTAGTTGACTTTTGGTCATGTGTGTGAAGAAAAATCCTCCTGACGGGTAAAGTTTTGGTTGACTTTCAGTCATGTGTGTGAAAACAAATCCTCCAGATGGGTAAAGTGTTGGTTGTCTTTCGGTCAGGTGTGTTAAGTTGGTTGACTTTTCAGTCGGGTTTGTGAGAAAACGAGCCCTCTTGACGGGTTTGGGATTAGTTACCCTTTGGTGGGGTTTGTATGAAAACGAACCCTCCCGACGGGACAATGGTTTAGCAGCACTTCAGTCGGGTTTGTATGAAAACAAACCCTCCTGACGGGTTTGTGATTAGTTACCCTTCGGTCAGGTTTGTATGAAAACGAATCTTACCGACGGGTTTGGGATTAGTTTCCCTTCGGTCAGATTTGTGTGAAAACGAACCTTACCGACGGGTTTGGGATTAGTTTCCCTTCGGTCGGGTTTGTATGAAAACAAACCTTACCGACGGGTACGGGATTAGTTTCCCTTCGGTCAGATTTGTGTGAAAACAAACCTTACCGACGGGTTTGGGATTAGTTTCCCTTCGGTCGGGTTTGTATGAAAACAAACCTTACCGACGGGTACGGGATTAGTTTCCCTTCGGTCAGATTTGTGTGAAAACAAACCTTACCGACGGGTACGGGATTAGTTTCCCTTCGGTCGGGTTTGTATGAAAACAAACCTTACCGACGGGTTTGGGATTAGTTTCCCTTCGGTCGGGTTTGTATGAAAACAAACCTTACCGACGGGTACGGGATTAGTTTCCCTTTGGTCAGATTTGTGTGAAAACTAACCAACCAAACTTAGATTCTACAGTCAGGGTTAAACCTGCACCCGTCCTGTTGCCCTCCTGGATCATTGCCCCAACAACAACAGAAAAGAACCTCATCGCCACCCTTCTGATGGATGACCTCAGTGACCCTACCATCGGATTTAACAGTCTTTCTCAAGAAATGCTGCAGGTATTTTGCTGTTTAAGTGATAGTTGCGTGTTTTTGAAAAGTGACAGTTTCATTCTGAGTTGAGGGTTTGACCTTAAACCTGCACCTGTCCTGTTGTCCTTTAGGAATCCTTCTGGATCATCTTTTTGTCTTGGATTTTGCTCTCCATCGCCCCCCAGCCCCTCTCATCGACTGGCAGAGGAAAATGATTGGACTTACAGCTTTGGCCTCATGGTGCCACTTTTTTTTTTTTTTTGGACAATTTTGTTTAGAGACTTCATAATTATTATTTTTTGTTTAATGTTCATTGATTTTTGATAAAATGCTTAGACTGGTTTATTGTGATCTGTCTGTATTTATGCTGCTGTTTGTCATTTTCTGTTTCTACTACATTATTTTGTTTTCTCAGTTATTTTTCCTTCATAGATTCTACACTTGGTCTGGTGTTCTGATTGGCTGTGGTTTCTTCTTGGAGGAGGTTCATTGGCTGACGCTATCGCCCCCTGCTGGCCAGATGGAGTGAATGCCGTAAGTAATGATTCCATACAATCTGCTGGGTTTTATTTGGTACAAACTTTTTAAACTACTTTAATAATCAACTGAGCTTATTGTACTAGCAATTGGAGTACATGTGATTGAACTAAAATTACTTCAAAGTGCATTGAGACAACATTTGTTGTGAATTGGCAATATATAAAATTTTACTTTCAAACTAGCAAATGAGCCCCACCAATAAACAATATAAAAAACCAAGCAGAAACCCCAATAACCAATAAAAAAACATTAAAAATCCCAAAAGTAGATATCAAAACATTCAAAATCTCAAAAGTAGATATCAAAACATTCAAAATCCCAAAAGTAGATATCAAAACATTCAAAACCCCAAAAGTAGATATCAAAACGTTCAAAAGTAGATACCAAAAAGTTTAAAGCTTATAACGTTAATTCATAACAATGTGGTTGTCAATGCATTTTACGAAAAGCCATTTCAATTTAGTCAGATTACTATTGATCCAGGTTGTTAATTCATTGGGTTCAGTTAATTATAAAGTAGTTTAAAAAATTTGTACCAAATAAAACCCACCAGATTGTATGGAGTCATTACTTACGGCATTCACTCCTCCTGACAAGCAGGGGGCGACAGTAAATCGCTTGTGTTGAGTCATTGACTTTACAGCAGTCCCTCACACAGAGCATGCATGTAGCGACAGTGGAGAAGAAAAACTCCCCTCCACCAGGAAGAAACCTCCAGCAGAAGCAGAACCAGGTTCAGTACCAGCTGGCATCTGCCATGACTGACTGGAGCTGAGAGAAGACGGAGCAAAGACACAAGTCAACTGATCCAGGAGAACTTTCCATGGTCGTGAACTCATGTCAGCCAATGAACCTCCTCCAGGAAGAAACCACAGCCAATCAGAACACCAGACCAAGAATCTATCGAAAGAAAAATAACTGAGAAAACAAAATTTAGTTTCTAACTAAACTTCTTGTTTAGTTAGAAATACCAGAGCGCCACCTTCTGGCCTCTCTCCAGATCAGTTCAGGTCAGAGAATGGAACTTTCTGGCTTCGTTTTTTCCCCTTCTTGGGCTGCCACCTTATCGTGGTGGAGGGGTTTGAGTGTCCCAGTGATCCTAGGGCTGTCGGAGGCTTCGTGCCTCTATTTGGGTCGGGTCTACCAGGGCAAACGGGTCCTAGGTGAGGGATGGGACCAAGAGCAGCCTAAAGATCGCCTAGGAATATAAACAGGGTTTCCGTTTATATGTAGACATGGTTCCTGTGTAGCTGAGTTAATTTTATTTATTTTTTATTTTTCTTATGAACCTTCTCAAAACACCTTTTTGTAGAATTGACATGTCTGTTATAGCTTTTGCACTGCAGCAGGTTGTTACTGTTTTTTACTGCTTTTATCATCCTACTGTAAACATTGTTCTGGGAGGACGGTTATTAGTGTTGCACAAAGCAAGGTTCTGTGACGTAGCTGCAGCAGCCAGGCAAAAGGTGCCTAACTGAGCTGCTGGTAAGATGTGAGCTAATGCTACCTCTCACTCTCAGTAAAGTTTATAACGTTAAAAATAGTTCTCTCAGTTTTGTGCTGCATAAAAATATGTCAACTGTCTTTAAGCGTTTTAAACACTTTGGGTTTGGTTAAAATTAAACTGTTACTTTTATAAAGTTTGTCTGAAGTTTTCCCTCCAAAATGTGTTTGGGCCGCAGGGATCTGACTGACTGTGTACCACTCTGTTTTATAGGTATGTGATGAATACAGTTTTCTGTTGTAGTTTTATATCTTTTAATTTAATTACTTTATTACAGAGTAGGTCCTTTATGCATTCTTTTACATAAATCAAGAAGTTTTGTAATATATATATTTTTTATTTATATTATTTTGCATTATGTATTAACATATTTAATTGATGCTGATTTGTACACAATTTTGTTTTTCTTTATTCCATTTGTTGTTAGTATAAAATGGGAAAAGCTGCTGGGATTTGACTGACTGTGTGTACCAAACCTGATGGTTGAGTGTGTCCTGCACTGTGTTTTATAGGAATAAACTGACGCAGATCCTGATTCTAGTGTGACGTTATTGATCCTTTTTACAACTGTTACACCCGCTTACAATCAGAGCAGAAGTCAATGGTAACACGAGGGCTGAAACTATTCCTCGAGTGATAGAGTACCTCGGTTATTAAAATTATTCGAGGAAAATTTATCTGCCTCGAAAATTTGTTTTATTATTTAGCGCACCGTGTTCCAGCCGGGTTACTACTTGTTTTGCGCAACGCTCTTACTTCCGCTTGAGTTGATGGTAAAAGCTAAGTATTGGCAACATAGCTTCCAGTTTTCGGTCTGGGACGAGTTTATTGATTCATGATTATATCAGAGTTTTTGTCGTTTTTCGGGGGACCAATAAGCATCCTTAAAATCAAATTTGGAGTACGGAAGCTTTTTCCCTCCCGGAGCTGCTGCCTGGTGGACGGTTCAGAGCGAACGGCGGGGAAGGGCGCTGCAGGTGTATTTATACGGCTGCGCATTAGAGAATTAATGCAAATGTAGCTTTACGGATGAACCGGAAAATGTATTTCATATCATCCCGCTCTCAACAAATGTGTGGTGGAGCACGTTGTGGCGGCACCTAGCAGGTAGATGTTTCTGTGTGCGACAAACGAAAGAGTTAAATCCCGTCGCTAACATGAACACGAAAGCTATAAATGTCTGGGCAAGGTGAGAGTTCATCTATTAAAATGACTAGAGATGAATACATAAATCAAAAGCTGGAGTATAGACATTTCTTCATTAGCGTATTTGTGAGCCTGCCTCTTTATTAAATTGAATATAACTTCAGGTTAACTTGGAAAGTGAGCTCTTATTGTTAGGAGTTAATTTTCTAAACTACAGAAAAGGTATTGTTAGGGAAGCTCAAAATATGACAAATTGGACTGATATTTAAATGCGATAGAACTGCTGTGAGATTTACCAATATTTTATTTTAGATTTTTTTAAATCAAATTAATCAATAGATTACTCGATTACTAAAATATTTGTTTACTACAGCCCTAGTCAACACACATAAAGCTACTATTTTGTTTGAGATGCATGTTTTACAGCTCTTTTATTTTTTACTTTTAATTGATATTAACTCTACAGTGCAGTGCTTTAAACTTTTACAAATCAAATGAAGTCTTGAATCTTGTCGTTTTTAAACTAGAGCAGATATTTCAAGTATTAAAGTACTTTAAAGTGTCATCTAATAATTCTCAACATCCTGTTCACTTTCACC
The DNA here is from genome assembly GCF_019740435.1 of Gambusia affinis. Taxonomy (NCBI): domain Eukaryota; kingdom Metazoa; phylum Chordata; class Actinopteri; order Cyprinodontiformes; family Poeciliidae; genus Gambusia; species Gambusia affinis. The sequence continues at coordinate 5,024,268 of NC_057875.1, forward strand.
ATTGATTAGCCACAATAAAATATTAATTGTAATTAAGTCCATTAACAGTGTTTCCATCCCTGGTTATGGCCTGTTTTTTTTTCCGTTCAGGCCCTGGTTGACTCTAAAATGTCACATTTGTCGAATCCATTTTTAAATGTCAGCTGAGCAACTTTCATGGAGCTGATGGACGTCTCTTCCTCCTCCTGGTCTGATACGAGCCATTTGAAGGTGGAGGAGACGGCCGCCGGTATCACCTGCCATCTGCTCATAAAGCTGCTCAGAACCAGAACAAAGCTGCTCTGCTTTCATTTCCTGTTCTGCAGGAAATTGGGAAAGAGGCGGCCGATAGCTGCTGCTGCTGCTTATCAGCTGCTTCCTCCGCTCCGTCTCCTCATGAAGAGACGGAGCGTCAGTCAGAGCTTCACCTGCGCTCCTCATCCTCACTGTAACGGAGGTCCGACTTGACATTTAGACAACAGCAAAGCCTTCAGTTCTGAGAAAATAGAGGTTTATTAAAGCAGACAAACGGGGATAAAAATGCAGTCTGGAAATATAAACAAGTCAGTTGCTGCGTTTCCATCGACTGTAAAATTATGAAAATAAATGAGCTTATCAATACACCAATTTTGAAGAGTAATTCAAGTTTTTTGATAAAAAGTTTCTGCAATGTTAAAAACAGCTTATCCTATCCACTTTTGCAAAAATTTGTGTATTTTGCAAAAGTGCAACGTGATCAATGTTACTACTGGTGGAAAAGAGACAACGGCAGAAAGTAGGTGAATGATGGCATGATGTTTTTTTGTTTTTTTTACAAATGTATTCATGTGTGATTTTAATTGGATTCCTTATTTAATGGAAACACAGCCATGGCGAAATGACAAAATGTGTTTTTTCAACCTTAGTATAAATATGCATTGCAGCCATTATTCTATTACAATTTGAGTACCTCTCTGTAATATTAAGATAAATATCAGTGATATTTGCTGTAATATTTTGCTGCCAAACTAGCAAAATTAGCTTGGCTAATGTATTTTTTATCTACAAGCTAACATGGACATAGCCTACGTGTTTATCTGCCAGTCACCAGAACCTTGTTATTCACGTAAAGAGTTCCTTTACAAATCCATTTAAACATTAATTTTATGCCTCCTTTAAACTCCTCCATGATGTATGCACTCTTCATGTTCACCATGAACTATATCGACATAGATTGAGATCAGAGGCAGCTTGTACACTTCATCTGACACGTTTTCCTTCTCCATCTCTTTTGGGTCAATTCCAGCAGCAGCCATTTTTTTATTTTTTATTTTCCCACCAGGGATCTCTTGTGGGCTCTAGTGTCCCTTATATGACAGTAGGCTGACAGGAAAGGGGGAATGAGAGGGGGAAAACATGCGGCAAATCTCGGCCGGGTCCAGGAATCGAACCCGCGATGGCCGCGTTGAGGACTCAAGGCCTCCAAATGTGGGTTGCGCTATCCCCTACGCCACCACAGCACACTCCAGCAGCAGCCATTTTGTTTATGTATTTTTCTTTCACACATTTCATTTTGTTGGTCTCGAATCCATGGGTCTTGCCCTCCAAGATGATGGAGATCACATCCGGCTCAGACTTGTGGGAACTATGCATTGTTTGTATTCTTAATCCAGATGTTCTGAAGCCCCGCCCCTCCAGGTATTTCACACTCACATTCTAACTTTTCTCCTCCCATGAGATCTTCTCTCCCTTCTGTAGCAGTTTGGGTCCATCCATGTTGTGGACACGCCCCTCCATCAGTGGGCGGAGCTTCTCTCTCTCTCTTCCCCCCTCCTATGGGAGTATTTAGGTGAAAGCGAAGCGGTTCTGGTCCACAGCATCGGCAGCAGCTGCAACATCCGGACAGCAGGCTGGAGCCCTGGTACTCGTACACCCACTGGTTCCCCATGGCTTCGGCCCATGTGTTGAAGGACGGCGGGCCGGAGCCGATACCGCGCATGCAACCTGCCATGATGATGTTTTCCAGCAAGTACTGGTCCAGGAGGGGTATGTCTCTGGACTCGGCCATGTTCGACCAGCACAACCACCACCATCAGCAGAGGCACACCGGGGGACAGATGGTGAGACCCTGGACTCCTCCTCCTTTTCATCCCTCTCTCCTCTCTGGATCTGTTTTCAGGTGGTACAGCTCAGATTTGTCAGTGCAGAACTTCAATCTGGGTCGGGGTTCTTCACCTGGGAAGAGGAAAACCTTCCTGTTTGTCTCTATTAGCTGCTTAAAACTTATTGTTAGTGGTTCAAAACTGCTTAATGAACAGAAAAGTCAGGGAATATTTATTTTATATATTTTATTATTTACATTTATTCTACTTTTTTTTTTAACATTTTCTTTTATATAAAAACATTTTGATAAATTTTGGTGGACAATCAGTTTGGAGAAGAAACTATGAACTTAGTTGCAGGGTAAATAATGTGGTTACAACAGATGAAATGAGATGGATCAGATTTTAGTTTTTTTCATATTTAGGAAGAAAATGAAGAGAAACCTTTTTAAAAATCCTCACTGTATTGAGCTATATATCGTCAGAAATGTTCCATTCAGCTAAAGTTCAGCTCTTCATTGTTGGAACGTTAACCAGTATGGAGGATGTCCCCTGCCAAAATTTTGAAATAAATATATATATATATATATATATATATATATATATATATATATATATATATATCTAAAAAGAAAAGACAATACTATGGAAAAAAAAATATCAGAAAATGTAGTCGAGAAATAAAGAAGAAAACCCAACGAGAAAATAACAAAAAAGAAATGAATGCATGGTGGAAAAAAAACAAACCTTAAAGCATATGTGACTAATAAAATAATGGCAATAAAAAGTATAGAAAATGAAAAAATGAAATGAAAAAGGAAACTAATTAATAAAACTGGAAATAAAACCGAAAATTATATAATAGTGATGATGTTACAATAATACTACTGAAAATAGTTTGTCACTATAATCAAATAAGTTGGGAAAATGTATTTTTTTAGTTTTTGGATGCAATATTTGGCACCTAAACTACTTTTTCAAGCCATGTATTTCTATATTTATTGCCAATTTTGGCAGGATCAGTCCTCCTTACCCCTTGTGTTATTCCTGAAAATCATTAATCTGCCTCTTGGATCTAATTTATCTGGGACCCAGTTCCTGTTGATGACTGGTTTAAATTCTTTGAAACCAAGATGAAAAGCAGACATTATCATTTTCTGTCATACCTTCTCATCGAACCAATGAGAAGTGTTCATCAGGTCTGCAGAATCTGATCTTTGTGTTTTAAATAATCCCTCTGCTCTGACTGTAAGGCTCAGATTCTGGACTCATGTTCTCCTTCTGACTAGAAGTTCTTAAAATACTCCTTTTAGCTTCCCATTCAGAACCTGCATCCTGATTGATTATTGATCATCGTTCCTCACCTCAATGTGTCTGAAACGGAACAAACAGAAATGTGGATCTCATGTGCTGCACCTGATGGTTTGCACGTCGTCCTCTGTGTCTGTCAGCATCTCCATGTTTAATTCAGGAAACAACAGCTGCAGCTCGTCTGTTTGAACAGCCATAAGAGCTGCAGGTTCCGGTTATTTCACTCCCTAGTCTGAACCTCCAGGGTCCATCGGTTTGTCTATGTAGGGAAAAACCAGCAGAAGCAAATCGGGTTTTGAGCTTTTTTGAGATTTTCTTTGTTTCATTTCAACCTGATTGATCTTCTCGATTAATAAGTGGCCATTTTCTTAAAACTTGAGTTTTCTCTTGGACGAAGAGGGTCGACCATCTCTCCATAAAATAAAGGACTAATATTTTCATAATATGCTGTATTAAAATCTATATATTATGAAACTGAAGGAGCTCGTCAAGTGTTTATATTGCACAACAGAACCATATAAAGTGCATTTTCTATCGAGCACCAGACCGTTTCTCTTTCCTGCTCTGGCATGGTCACTGTGCCATCGTGTTTCTTCATCTTCTTTTTTGGTTTTAATGGCGGGTTTCTGTATCAATGGCGCTGGTTCAGGATGACCAGTGACGCCCTCTGTTGGATGGCAGCCAAACTACAACACTTAAACATAAAGGTTTAAGCGGACGTTCTTAATGGATTTGTACCAATTTTAATTTAATAAACTATTAATTAACATTGCAGTTAAAATTTGTACAACTAATGTAACTGAGTAAATGTCCTCTGATCTAATTTGTTGTTTTTTTTTTTTGTTCTTCATCACCATCATCAGTCCAGACGGACATCTTTCTGTCCAATCAACGAGAACCCCGATGGCGAAAACGCAGAGGATTCTGGGAAAACAGCAGTGGTGTTTTCTCTGAAAAACGAGGTCGGCTATCTGGTCAAAGCGCTCAGACTTTTCCAGGTCAGAACCAGAACCATATTCAGGACCAAAACTACAGTCAGACTCGGGTCCACAACCAAGTTTAGCAAACTAGACCAAAATATTTTGCAAAATTTTGTCTTTCAATATCAATATTCAGGAATTATTGACTTAGCAGCTCCTATATTTTGCTGAACAGTTACCTGTAAGTTGGTTTAGTCTTATTTCAAGTACTAAGATATTTGCACTAGAAACTAGACAAAAAATAGTGTTCATCCAGATCTGGGCAGTATTTGTATCCAACCTCCATCCTCGTCTTCTAGGAGAGACGGGTCAACCTGAACCACATCGAGTCCCGGATGTCGAAGCGGGTTCCTAACGAAGTGGAGATCTTTGCAGACTGCAAATGCAGCAAGAAAGAATTCAACGAGCTTCTGCAGCACCTCAAAGATCACGTCAACATCATCTCCTTCAACACGCCTGCACATGTTTGGTCAGCTGAGGCAGGTAGGGACACAACATGGATACAAGACATTCATGGGTCAGAAAATGTTTCAAAGTGAGTTAATTTTGGTGTTTTCCCAGATGAAGAGGACGTTCCCTGGTTTCCCATGAAAATCTCAGAGTTGGATCAGTGTTCACACAGAGTGTTGATGTACGGGTCGGAGTTGGATGCAGATCATCCTGTGAGTTTATGAGTGTGTGACGCTTGTGTATCTAAAGCAGGGGTCTCAAACTCCAGTCCTCGCGGGCCGCAGTCCTGCAGTTTTTAGATGTGCCACAGGTACAAAACACTGGAATGAAATAGTTTAATTACCTCCATCTTGTGTAGATCAGTTCTCCAGAGCCTTAATTATTCTATTCAGGTGGTGCAGCAGAGGCACATCTAAAAGTTGCAGGACTGCGGCCCTCGAGGACTGGAGTTTGAGACCCCTGATCTAAAGCATGCTTCATTCATGGCTTTGTGATGAGTCAGGTGATCATACAGAAAGCCAAACTGAGGAAGTTCCTGTCTCTGTTCCGCCTTCTTTTAGGGGTTTAAGGATAACGTTTATCGTCAGCGCAGGAAGTACTTTGTGGAGGTGGCCATGAACTACAAATTGTGAGTCAGAATTTGTAGGTCTGATTTCCTCAGTCCTGATTTCTTTATATGTCCTTCCATTGATCCAGGTGGACTTTATCAGCAATAGTCATATTTTTTCTGCAAATCTGGCACATTTTTTCTGTTTAGGAAATAAAAGTAAAAATGTATCTGTATCAATGCATGTTAAAGACCGGTTTTGGATAGAACCTTAGCTCCCACCTTATGGATGCAAACAATTAATCAACATATGATTAATTGTCAATTAATAGTTTATTGTTGATGGGGGAAAAAAAAGGAAGGAATAAATTCCTGCCAAAAAATTTTTAGATTACTCTCAGAAACTTTTTAGAAAAACTCAGGAATTTCTCAGCTTCAGAAGTTAAATTTGGAACCTTTTTTAACCAAATTTCTGAGTTTTTCGGCGGGAATTTATTTCTTAATTTTTCCATCCATAATGGTCCTAATATTCTGTCTTACACCTCTAATTTTTATGCCAACCGCTGAAGAGCAAAAGTAGAAAAACAAATGTCTGTTTAGACATTTTTAAGTGTTGCAGTCTGACTGCCATACAGCAGAGGGCGCTGCTGGTCATTTTTAAGCAGAGCTGTTGATACAAAAGCAAAGATGGCGGCGACAAACCAGAACGGGAAAGAAAAATAGTTCAGAGTTCGGTGTGGATGCAAAACACATCTTATGCAGTTCTGTTGTAAAATTTAAACACTAAACAAGTTCCATAAGTTTCACAATGGTTTTAATGTTGTTTTTTTTTAATCCAGCATGTTATGAACATTTTAGCCCTTTATATTATGGAAAGACGGTCGAATTGTATTCATACAAGAGAAAACTGAGGTTTTTAAGAAAATGGCGGCTTATCAATTAACCGTTAGTTGATCAATAAGATTAATTTGCATCCATATCCCATGTTTTCACCCTAAACCGTCCTTCGGCAGTGGGCAGCCCATCCCTCGGATCGAGTACACCTCCGAGGAGGTGAAGACGTGGGGCGTCGTGTTCCGAGAGCTGACCAAGCTCTACCCGACCCATGCATGCAGAGAGTACCTGAAGAACCTGCCGCTGCTCACCAAACACTGTGGCTATCGGGAGGATAACATCCCCCAGCTGGAGGACGTCTCCCATTTTCTCAGAGGTGGGGCCCCTGTGTGTACAATAACTATTATTAATTATTATTAATATTTCGCTTGAGGTATAAATGTTACTATGTGAAGTGGAAAAATGATCAGGCAATATATTCACCCAATTTAGACATAAAACATTCAAAATACTTGCAGGCAAAATACAGCAGCTACAGAACCAGAATCTTACACCGCCAGCTCGGTGTCTTAAATTATTTATTGGATTATTTATTTAGCTTTCTTATCGTGATGCTAATCCAGGTTATCGTTGGTAGTTGTGCTGTGTTTTACCTACTGTCTGATCCCTCCAGATGTTCTTATTTTCCTGCAGTGAGCCTCGATGTATCCGAACTCCGTCATGTGCTTGTTTTTTAAATGCCATGTTAGATTTGTTGTGTTGATGCGTTTTGACGCGCTTCCACCCCGAAGTAGAAGTGCGTTAAAGTTCTTCACCACATTACTTAGGATTTGTTGCTGCGCGCAGTGTGAAGGGAAGAGGAGAATGCGGCAGAAATTGCTGATAACGCATGAAGGGAGAGTAGTAGGAAAAAAAAAAAAGAGTTCAAAAAGTCAGCAGCATAACTTCAGTGATGAGAGTTTGTGAAGTTTATCATAACGGAAAGTTTTAAGCAAATGAGACAGAAGAATATTGTAATTCCATCATCAGGAGGTGCAGTGACATCACTTCCTGTGTGTTTCAGAGCGTTCTGGCTTCACGGTGCGACCTGTGGCCGGTTACCTTTCTCCCAGAGACTTCCTGGCTGGTTTGGCCTACAGAGTGTTTAACTGCACTCAATACATTCGCCACAGCACCGACCCCCTCTACACACCAGAACCGTGAGTCCAAACCTGTAATCTGCTGCTCTGTAATCTCATCTGACTCACAATCGCATCATTACATACCCAGTTTCTTTTTGTGGTTTTTCCTACCAAACAGTTTCTAGTTGTTTCTGTAAGACGGGTTCAATCTCAGGATCAAGTCTTTGCAGGCCCAGAGAGAATAACTTCATTGATTAAAAAGAGCAACATGTAGGACTGTCGCAGTAATCAATAAGTCTCATAACAAACTAAAATGAGCTCAACAATTTCCATTTGCATGATTTCTCTTTCTTTCTACCAAAAACTGGATGACAAAAGTCTCCAGTTTGGTTCTCTGGTCTCAACTAGCCCTTTTTTAGAAGGACAATTTTTATAGAAAATCTATAATTAATTTTATTTCTGTTTTGTTTATCTATTTTGGATATTTAAAATGTCTTCCAGTTCCAATGTTAAAAATGTTCATTTGTATTTAATGTTAGAGAATGTGTTCTTGCATTTTTATGCCATTACATTGTATTGTTTGAAAATGGTCTCAAATCAACAATATTGTTGTGTATCAGAATAATTTATTGTCTGACTGGCCTAGCAACACTTAAACCCCTGAACTGGTTTCACTTTAATCAACCTAATTTCAATCCAATCCAATGAAATCGCTGAGTTTCAACGTGAGTAAAAAGTCAGATTATTTGATTTTAAATAATCATAATTATATTTAGAGGCAGCCTAGAACATCTGGTTCTCCAGAACATCTGGTCTGCTGGTCCAAACAGTGACGGCCGACCGTCTGTTTGTGTTCTCAGAGACACGTGTCATGAGCTGCTGGGTCACGTTCCCCTGCTGGCCGACCCAAAGTTCGCCCAGTTCTCCCAGGAGATCGGCCTGGCCTCTCTGGGAGCGACGGATGAGGATGTCCAGAAACTGGCCACGGTGAGTGGGGACCAGTGGGCTGGTAGACCCACCCATCCCATGAAGACTATTTAACGTAAACTAAAGAAAACCTCCTGATTCCTCTACGTAATGTCTTATGGACGTTTGGGCGACTTACCTGAGGTGGAAGTTCTATAAAGCTTCTTTGTGTATTTGTTCACACAGTTAGTTTCTGATTAACCGTTTGATGATGACGATGGTTCAGTTTCAGTTTATTTCTTTAGTTCTGACTCTTCATATAAATCCAGTCAAAAACATCTGGGTGAACACCTTCACTTCTTAGCTGTACACTTTGCTCTGATTGGCTGTGTGCTGTCATGTGACTCAGTGGTTCAGCAAAGGTCACCACTGACCTTTGAGTGACCTGAGGGTGGCGCTGCTCTCCAAAACACTGACTGACTGCTGCTGTTTCTGTTTCAGTGTTATTTCTTCACCATCGAGTTTGGACTTTGCAAACAGGACGGTCAGCTCAGAGCTTATGGAGCGGGATTACTGTCATCCATCGGAGAGCTCAGGGTGGGACGGACACACACACACACACACACACACACACGGACACACACACACACACACATTGTAAACAGGTTTAGGCCGTTGTGCTGCAGGAAACTGAATCCATTTTATAATTTGTTCTTGGATCTCTTCTTTTCTTTTATATTGAAAATATAAGAACTTATTAATGGTAAGTTAATTGATCAGTCTGTATTTTTTCCCAGCATGCTCTGTCTGATAAAGCCTGTGTGAAGATGTTCGACCCAAAGACGACCTGCAACCAGGAGTGTCTAATCACCACCTTCCAGGATGTTTATTTTGTCTCAGAGAGCTTCGAGGAAGCCAAGGAGAAGATGAGGTGAACAACAAAACACACAAACAAGTAGAAAACACACCGATGAAATAACACCGAAAAAAAAAAACACAAAATCTTAACATGAAAAAATGTTTTGTTAAAAGTGAAATAATCTGCCAGTGGAATGATTACTATTTTTTTTAATCAATATTAAGAAATTATTAACTTAAAACAAGCTCCTATATCTTGCTGAAAACTTACTTATAAGTTAGTTTAATCTTATTTCAAGTGAACTATCACATTTGCACTGGAAACTAGACAAAACATACTTGGTAAGATTTTATGTTTTTGCAGTGTACGCTATAAGACATAACTAAAACATCTAGTTTTAAGAGCGACAATATTCTGGATCTGTGTACGTTTTTTTTTTGTTTTTTTTTATCCTGCAGAGAATTTGCCAAATCCATAAAGAGGCCGTTCTCCGTGTACTACAACCCGTATACGCAGAGCGTGGATCTGCTAAAAGACACGCGCAGCATTGAGAACGTGGTGCAGGACCTGCGCAGCGACCTCACCACGGTCTGCGACGCCCTCGGCAAGATGAACACCTACCTGGGGATCTAAGGCCGAAGCAAACTCACTGCAAAAAAACTAAATATTACCAAGTAATTTTGATCTGCTTTCTCGTTCAAATATCTTGGTACACTTAAAATAAGGCAAAATGAACTTATTAATTACTTTTCAGCAAGATGTAGAAGCTTGCATTTATGGTGCACTGATAAATTAGCCCAGATTTCCTTAATTTGGTAGATCAGTGATCAACTTCAGCAAAGATCTAAAAATCGTCCGCTGTCCTCTTCTGCTCTGCAGTGAGAGGTTTGACTGGCAGGCCAGCTCATATCTGCAGTTAATAATAATCAACCCACTGTTGCCAATTCAACGACTTCTTGCTACATTTAGCAATATTTCAGACTAAAATCGTTATCGGCCAAACTTGGAATTCAAAGGTCAGGATTTTTAAAGATCTGTAATCGGCGATATGCCAGAAAACTGCCATCAGTGCACCCCTATCTGTATTACATAAATAATTCCTTAATATTGTCAAATATTCAATATATAACGAGACATTTTTCCATGTCATAAGTGAAATAGTTTGCCAGTAGATCTAGTTTCTAAACAAGTTTATTTATCTTGCTGAAAAGTTACTTCTAAGTTTATTTTGTCTTATTTCAAATGCACCAAGATATTCTCACTTGAACCTTGATAAAAATACTTTGTCAAATTTTGTTTTTGCAGTGCAGGAGCTCTGACGGGTCCAATCAATTGGTTCTGACTTCAGTCTCAGATTATCAAGCTACTTCAAGTATCTGTTAAAACCTCCGTCCAGCATTTCTGCCGTCCAAACGTCTGATTTCATCCAGTTAATGTCCACTCTGCTCATGTCAAATGTCTCCTGTAACTGAGTCCAAGCTGTCAGAATAAAGTGAAGAATCCCCTACACTCAGGAAGTTGGTCTTTCTTTAACTGATCATCATTAAAGAGATCAATAAGTTTGGAAGCATACCTCATAAATCCTCAATGCTCTGACTACTTGGGGATCAGTTTTGGTTTCTAGGAAACACATCAGGACTTTCTTTCCTACACAATCGGTTGAACTTTTCCTGCAACTAACTGTGTACGCTTCCTTTCATACGATTAAATAAAATTATGAGAATTAACTTCTTCTCTCTAATGTAAAAAGTATTTCTGGATCAATTTATTTTCTGTGTGCATGCTCTATATTCTCTAACTCTTAATTCAGGAAAGCTTGGAGAAATGCAAACTCAAGGGATTTTTATCAGACCTGAACCATCGGTTTCATGATGGCTGTGTGGGAGACGGAGCAGAAGAGTTTCAGGATAAAAACACAAACTGGACATTTTAAAAACAGACTCAGGTTTATTATTACATGATGTAAACCTTTATAAAAAACCAAAAAAAGTCAATTTTACATGATGCTGCTCCTTTAAGGTGTAAGTCAGTGCAGGTCGGAGAACGGTTTGGGGTAGCTGAACATCAGGTAGTCCCTGTAATAAAACTCAAACACCTTCTGCCTCTCCGTGCGGTTCAGCTGGGAGAAATAATCCTGGGTGACTCTGGACGAGGTCCGCTTCGCCCGCGGGTTCCTGTCCTTGAAGTCCGGGAAGGTGAGGTTTTCCGGAGCGCCGATGCCGCGCAGCAGGAAGTCGGCGTCCTCCTGCAGGCTCTCGATCTTCCCAATGAAGTCGTAGGGGATCAGACACGGGCTGCACAGCTGGCTGACCCGCTCCCAGTGGATGTCCATCCCAACGGGTCGCTGCGCGTCCAGCAGGTACTGAACGAACTCCCTGAAAGTGACGCCGGTGCCAGTATTCAGAGCCGACTTTGTGGCGTTGGCCCGGTACCTGGAAATGATGGCCCGTCCGAACACGGAATGATAGTAGAAGTTCGGATTTTCAAACTTGTCCCGGAAGGCCGAGACGAGCCGCTCGAAGGGCTCCCTGACGAACAGAACCTTGGTGTAGGTTCGCAGTCTCTCGGCGATACCGGCCCGATCGTAGCTGTCCAGCCGCCGCAGCTGGTTGCTGTAATGAGCTGCATCGTGAGGAATATCCTGAGTGGACTGGGCTCTGCCAGCCAGAACCATCAGGACCCGTTTCCAGTTGGAGCAGGCGGCTTTCGGCACCTCACAGTAAAGCAGTCGGAACCGGTCCTCCACGTAAAGCCGAGACACCTGCTGCAGCCTGACCTGCCGCCTCCGGCGGACCGGATGGTACTCGGAGCAGACGTTGTTCAGCTGGCGGCGCCGAGACTGCTGCGTCCTCAGCTCCGTAGAACCTCCAGAGGGGGCGCTCTTCAGCAGCAGCTTCCTGTGGCGCTTAGTGACGGGCTGCTTCTTGCCCATCAACAGGTCAGAACAAAGATGGAGGACAGGCGGGAAGCCGGGGAAAAGTCCAGCACGGATCTCTTCAGTTTGCCAGGACGGAACCTGAAACAGAACAGAACCAGAGTAAAGACCAGAGGCTAGAACTTCTGAACCAGAGTGAAACTGCAACAGGAACTTAAGGGAGTTTTCACACCTGATAGTCCTGTAGACTCGGTCCGATTTGGGACTAAAATTAAAACGTTTGTTACATTTTCAACTACTGCGCTAAGCTTTCACACTTCTCTGTGTCAAATGAACGAAACCCTTTAAAAAAAACGTTCCCCTTCTCGCCTGTGGTGGCGCTGCAACAAGAAATAGGCAGCTTAATTATCAGAAAAATACAAAGGAAACGTGTTTCTGTTGCTGCTGTAATTCTGCATGTGTCCAGCAGGTGGTGCTGTGGTGCCATGCTTACCTTCCCTTCAGGCCTTGTAGGACCTTCCAGGACAGGAAAACCTGAAACAGAAGAGCAGAGAGTTGAACATGTCTGAGTTTTAACTGTTGCTCTTCATGTCTGCATGACGGAGCCTCTGTCTGGTTCTGGTTCTGGTTTGGTGCCAGCGAGCCGTTCTGATTAAATAAAGATGAAGCTGCAGAGGTTCTGCTGCCTCAGTGATGTGACAATACACATCCTCTAAAAGCTCTCTCATGATACTTTCCAGTCACACTGGCAGATTTTTAAATATTCATGAGGCGAAAATAAATAAAACATGGAGGAGGGGATGAGGAAGGCAGAGAACAATTTAATTCCTCAGGAGGAATCATCCAGAACCATCCACAGAACCATATTCATAACAGAACTGGACCAACATCACATCCTTATATTACAGCTGCAGATTTTCTATTCCACATATTTCGCTTTGCATGTCTTATTCTACTTGTTATGCGGCCCATTAAATGTTATGTTGCTGTATAATTTACTCGTATATAAACAGGGAGACCTGAATCATTTTACTATGAGACAAAATTAACTGTAAAAAATAAACTTGTTACTTGTCTACAGATTCAGGAAAGGAATAGTAAGGTTTAAAAAGCACATTTTTAAAAAAAGAGGATTGAAAGCTTTTTTTTAATTATATTTAAATCTCAGTTTATGTGTGTAATTTGTAAAATGTGACATCTGGCTAATTTTGTGATATTATGTGTTAATTATGTTATTAATTACTATATGTTAATGTTGAAATGTTTTATTCTTCTGTCAGTCAGGAAGATTAGTAACCACTATGCTGGAAACTATTGTGGATCCTAATAAATATTAATTTGCACATGTTCTGCTCCACATGTTACATTAATTTGTAACAGCTTCACAATTTCTGTTCTACATTTTCCACTGCACTTGTTCCAATCCACAATTTCTTCTTCACATTTTGTGTTAATTTGTATCAGCTCCACATGTTCCAACTGCACATATTATCTGCTTCAAATGTGCAACATTAAACTTCGAGGTTGATATGTTGATATATTTCAGCTCCAGATGTTTCAGTTCCACTGTGTGATGAGGTTATGACCCTCGTGCTGCAGAAACATGAGGAACCTTCATGTGACTCTGCAAAAGCAAACCAGGAAGTGACGAGTTGCTGTTATTTCATCCCAGAGGACCCGACACCTTCATTTTCCCCTCCATTGATCCAATTGACAACGATCACGTGATTGATCCGCCTCATCAGTCTCACACCTCATATTTCTGTAAACACCAACGTTAACACAACGGAGACTTTGGACAGAGCTGCTGTAGTTTTTTTTTTGTTTTTTTTGTTTAATAGTTCATAAGAGATACAGAGCGTAGGGAGGGAGTCTACAGGGAAAGGTGGGTGCAGAAAATGGGGCAAGAAACAGAAATAGATCAGAAATCTTCCAGAAGACAAAACTCCATCCTGAAATATCATCTGGCCCCAAGCTTCATCTCCACCCAGCCGAGTATTTTTGGTAGTTTCTCTTGCAAATATATTTTTTTAACCATGATTTGCAAGCTCCAGTTTCTTGCTGAAAAGTTGAGTTTTGTCTTATTTCAAACGTACTACGATATGTGCAGCAGAAACTAGACCAGAAACAGTTTTTGGTAAGATTTAGTGTTTTTGCAGTGTGACTGTTCCAGGAAGTGAAGGAGTTAGAATCCTTCTCTAGAATCAGGTCCAGATGTTAACATGTTGGTTGGTTTTTAAAACCAGTCCAGACTTTCTGCTCTCCGTAAACCAGGCAGGCAGATTTCTTGACCCCATCAGTTCCGGTTTAAATCAGACAGGTGAAACAGCAGCCGACCAATCACAGTCATGCATCTGGAGCTGCAGCTTAATATCCAAGGTTCATCGTAGCTGCAGACTGTAACAGATGCAGCAGAAACACTTTGTTTACTTTCTCCATGATCGCTGTTGTCATGGATACAGCCCAACTGCACAGAGGGACTTAATGAGTGGGACTCAGGCGAAGCTGGAGCTTAATTGCAGGTACAAACTCTGAGCTCCACCCGGCCCAGTGAAAGAGCTCGTAAACCTTTGCTGCAGTTTTTAGATTACCTTGGATTATCATCCTTCCTTCAAGTCGTTAAATCTCTGCTTTTAAAATCCAGAAGTGCTTAATTATCACGTGTGAGGGCTTTGCAGCTATGTAGCTGCATGAATTGTTTATATGGGGGCAGAAAGAAGGTTCTGGGTTCGATTCCCAGCCTGGGATATTTCTGCACGCAGACTGCCAGATTTAAATCCTATCTGATGTCTGTGGAGAAATCTAGAACCCAATGGAGCTTAAGAGGTTCAAGGCAAAACTGCCCAAAGTACAGCTGCAAGTATCAATTATTTTAGTTATCAATTAATCTATCAATTATTCCAATTAATCAATTATTCTGATGATTAATCTGATATTTAAAAATAATTTTTACTTCAGCCTTTTTGCACAATATTAGAAATACATTAAATGATGCACATAAACTAATTCTTTAATATAATTAATATAGCAAAATGTGTTTAATAGGCGATTTTTACAGGATGTGAACAAGGTGAAGCTAACATGATGCTACTTCAAGAGTTCTGAGATGACAAAGATTATTTTAATCTTAAATGCAAAATATGTTTTGCATATTATTGCCCTAATTCCTGCTAACAATGTTGTTCTCTCAGCAGTTGAGTCTGTAAGTTAGATTTTTTAATTATTAATTAGTTGATGATTATTTCAATAATTATTATTATTATTATTATTAATAATAATAATAATAATAATAATAATAATAAATAACAACATATCATAATAACATTATTATATTACTACTATTGCCTTTATAATTATTACAATATTAATAATTATTATATTAACAATTATAATTAATAGTAATCATAATTATAATATTCATTATTATTATCAGTAACAATATTATTACTAAAATTTGTAATTATTCATATAGAGATAATAAGTATGATACTAATTATCTATTATTTATTAATATATAATAATTTTAAATGAATATGTATAAATGAATTACAATATATATAATCAACATATCATTAATTTTATCATATATATAGATATATATATATATATATATATATATATATATATATATATATATATATATATATATATATATATATATATATATATATATATATATATATATATATATATACACATACATGGTGCACCTAAAAATGCCACCACAATATTTAGTTTTTTTTTTATTAATTTTGAAATTGTTTCAGATTAAATTTATTCAATTTTCTAAAAGAAAAATAATAAAATAACAAATTACATTTTGTTTACAGTTAGGCAAGTTCATTTGTTTACATTTATAATGCTTTCCTGAGGTGGGGACGGGAGTGGTAGCGGCGACGCGGAACCTTCGTTTGTGGGTCGTTGCTTCCAGGTTGGTTCTGGGATGGACTTCCGGTCTGCCCCAAAAACAATTTGGATGCTAATACAGGCGCTACGTTCCATTGCTGACTCCTGTCTAACCCACAAAGACAACTTTGTAGGATGTTTACATATTAATTGACGCCTCATTCGAGGCGCCATGATGGATGTCGGAAGTGAGGAATGGGAGTATTGAACTGAGCGACTGAAATGGATTTCCTAAGTTGCTTAAAGTCCGCGTGGTTTTTTTTTATTTAAAAAAATATTCATAAATTTTAAAATTATTTTTTATAATAAGCCGGACTGCAAGCATTTCTTCTGTGGTGAGCATTTTACTTGGTTTGCAGTTTTTATAGTTGATGCACTGAACAGCGAGCGCGCAAGAATCACACCGCTACAATGAGCCAGCGGTTCGTATTATGATTGTATTATAAGCCTGACGGCCCGCCAGGCTTATAATACACTAGAGAAACCCTGCTTTATGTGTATATATAACAATTATTAACTAAGAAGAACCAGATTCACTCTGAGGGCAGGAAGACAGAAAGCATAAACAATCACTGAAGCTTTTCATTTGTAGTTCTTTCAATTGGAACAATAACATCAGAGACATCATAAACACTGTAAAACACCAAATCCTTCAAAGCATTTCTGTGTAGTTTCTAGTGCAAATATCTTAATACACTTGAAATGAATATTGATAAAAAGTACTACTTCCATTGTCAGATTAGATCAAATAGCAAGATATTTTTCCAATGTTATGAGTAAAAACAATCTGGCATTGGATCTAGAACTTTCTAATCTATATTAAGAAATTATTGTGAAGCGAGTTCCAGCATGTTTCAGAAAAGTTACTTACAAGAAGCGCTGGACATTTATCGTATCAATCATTTATCATAATAAATTTCTTATCAAAATAAGAATTTTGATTTATTGACGGCACGACATTTATCAGATAAAGATGAAGAGCAAACAGAGGAAGGAGCAGAAAATGCATCTTCTAACAAACAAGAAGGAGTTTCAGATTCACAGCCTCACTCAGACTGATCCCAGACCAGCCGACCCGGCAAAGCCAACCTGGGTTTTGTTGCTGCACGGAGTCGGTGAGATGTTGCAGGAGGACCAGAAGCAGCAGCGACCCGACTCCCAGGAGAAGCAGACACCACCGGAGGAGAGGCCGTGAGCGGAGGAGTTTCATCCTCCTCACAGAGCCCTGCAGTCCCACAGGCTGGTTCTGGATCAGCCACAGAACCTGAGGATAGGAGGTCACACCTGGGTCACTACAGCTGCAGTTAGCAACTATTTTAATAATCGATTAATCAATTATTCTAATGATTATTCGCATAAGTAAATACATGACACATCCTGCAGATCTTTCATTTAACTTCTTAAACATTTTTATACAATATTATAAAAACATCAAAAGATGCAAATAAACAATTCAATTCCTTTTTTAAATTAGAAAATAAATGTTCTATACTCAGAATTCAATAATAGCAATCCTTTAGTGTACGTTGTCTTTATTATCTTAAATGCAAAATGTATAGAGATATAAACTTACACTTTTTTTTTTTTACAGTTTTTGCTTACTTACTGCTCTGATTGTGCTATTCTTAAAAAAATGCAGTTTTAAGCGTCTGTATACTCCAGTTAACAATCAAATATAAAACATCTTTCAAATGTAAGTTAAATAATGAGCCAGTGAGACTTTTCATCAATATGAAGAAACTATTTACGAAAAACAAGCTCCTACCTTGCTTAAAATTTACTTGTAAGTTAGTTTTGTCTTATTTCAAGATATTTCCATTAGAAACTACACCAAAAATACTTGGTTAGATTTTGTATCTTGCAGTGTATCCCAGAAACTGCTCCCAAACTCTCTGAGGATGTTTCCAGCGTTTTGCTGGATAGATCCTCTGGTCTCCTCCCTCCTGCCTGTGGCTCCGTCAGCTTGGAGTGGAGCCCATCTGGGACATATTTATAGATCAGAGCGCTTCAGGTTATTTTTATCCGCAAACACAGAAACAGAGGAGGTGAAATCAGATCTCTTCTGCAACCTGCAGCAGTTAACCGCGTTAATCTGCTTGAGGATTCCTGATTCTGAACATTTTACCTCTGGAGGAACGATGGTCATAAAAATCTGATAATAAACCAGAGTCACATGCACGAGCTGGATGATGGAGAAACATGTCAGTGTTAATAACTTGATGAGTTTAAAACAATGTTCTGTGAAATTGTTACATTTTTACTGAGGCTCAGATTAAGCAGCTAGTTTACACATTTCCAGTCGGATGTGTGGAAGCGCAGAACGAACAGCTGCATATTTATACTATTCATCTGGACAAATAACTAAAATAAAATGGCGGATAGTATTGTGCTATTTGTACAACAGCATATTTCGACTGTTGCAGACAGAAAAAAGGACTAAATTTCCGCCAAAAAAATAAATAAATAAAATAATAAATAAATAAATCTTAGAAATGTTTGAGAAAAAACGTGGAAATTTTTGAGTTTGAAGAGTCAGAAATTTGCAAGAAGAAAACTCCTAAATTTTGAGACTAGTCTTAGAAATGTTCATGTTTTTCTAGAAATAAAGTCTGAGTCAAAAATGTTACATTTTTGTTTTTTTTCCCCCTAGTTTCTGTTTTTTTTGCTATTTAAGTGGCTTATGAGGTCATCGGGTTTCCTTGCAGGAAATGAAAGTGTTTCCATTCAATAATTAACAGCCCTTTAACCGTTGACCCAAAACAGCAGCTCTGCAGGATTGAGTTTATCTTTATAATCCCTTAAAATCCGACCTGATCTGGGATTTATTGACTCTTTTGGTCACAGCATCTTTCCTGCAGCACAAGAGGTGGTTTAGATATTATTCCACAATATAATCCACAACCATTTTTCTTCTCTCAAATTCTGCTGCTAAAGATCAAAACCTTGAAATGAAATTTGAAATTAAATTTTTTCGAACATGATACAAATAAAACCTTCATCCACAATTATTGCAGTTACCTGCATATTTGCAGGTTTGTGATAGATGGATTAAGGATGCAAACAATTAATCTATTTACAATTAATTGTTTATTAGATTAAAATTAGTTCTGATCTATTGACCAATAACATTCTCTTACACCTTCTTTTAGTGTTGTAGTTTGACCTCCATTCAGCAGAGGGCGCTGCTGGTTATCCTTAAGCAGAACCCTTAATACAGAAACAAAGATGGCGGAGGGGTTACAAGAACGCAAAAGACTAATGGTCCAAATGGAGTCCGGTGTGGGATGAAAACACACTTTATGCAGTTCTGTTTTGAACTTCATGGGCTCCTTAAGACTGTCTACCATTAAGAGAAGAATTTTAAAAAGCTGCTTGTCAAATAATCATTAGTCGATCAAAAAGATTTGTGAAAAGTAAATATTTCAGCCAAAAGTGAAAGGAAGTGAGACAGAACCGATCTGGGCTTCTGGAAATTAGAAAGCTGAGGTAAAAAATAAAATAACTGAATCAGGGCAGGACTCAGACTCTCGGCCCGAGTCTCTGCAGGTCTCTACCCTGCATCAACATGTTTACAGTGTGCAGGTCACCATGACGACGCCAGTCCCGATGAACGACCCCAGCAACAGGTCGGATCATGTTTCACTGAGACAAACAGGAAGTCGGCTGGGGAGAGATGATCCCACTGAGGATTCCTGCAGGAGTTTATTCCTCTGAAACAGGATAAGAAAACCTGGAGATGCTCATCAGTTTGAAATCAAACTGACAAATTATCTAACAAAAACACGTATAAGAAGAAGCATGAGGCTCCTTAAAATGTCCTGGTGGACGGTTGTGTTGACTTTAGAAAACCCAGAGGACCAGAACCAAAAGACCACATGGCACCCAACATGGATTCCGCTCCTCTCCACTTCTCCTCGTACAACAACATATTAGGGCAATTGGAGACAGTAAAAAAAAAAAGAAGATCAAATTTCTGCCAAAATCTCAGAAACTTTCTAGAAAAATTACGGAAATTGCAGAGATTGAAAAGTCAAAACTTTTCAACTTTTTAAACTCAAGACAGGTTCTCTGTTGCTGCTGCACCTTAGAACACTTCTTCCTTCCACTAAATATTCCGTGAATAAGCTTGGAAACAGAACTAATCAACTTTTTCAGCAACACAAAGGCGAAGCGACTTTTTGTGGCTTATGAGGGTGCAGATGAGTGACCCAGGTGTTTTGAGTTTCCAATAATATTTATTTTCATAATATTCTCATTTTCTGAAATGGAATTTTCAGTTTCTAATATCTGTAAACTATAAACATTAAAATTGCAATAAACAAGAGTTTGGAATGTTTCACTATGCGTGATGATTCGGTATAATATGAGTTTCCATTTCTGTTCTAGTTGACAATGAGGTCGGATTTTTCAGTTTTCAAATTTTTCATTTAATTTTTCTATTTTATCCAAATCATATCGTCAGTTTAGGTAGAAAAAAGGAGGTGTAAATTTCCGCCAAACAACTCAGAAATTCTGAGATTAATCGCAGAAATATTCTAGAAAAACTTAAAATTTCTGAATTCCAAAGCGTAAAATTTTAAGAAAAAGAAAAACACGAATAGCCTATTTCTGAATTTGAAAAGTCGAAAGTGTTCGACTTATGGAAATTTTCTGGGTTTCAAAATGTATTTTTTATTTGTGCTGTTCTGGTTTAACTGGCGCATCTCAGTCAGGTCCAAAACAATCTGCGTCAGGAAAGTCAGCTGGATCCTGTTCTAGTTGATTCAGATCAGAACCGAACCTCAGTAGTAACAGGTAAGACCTGACACTCACCTGAATCCCGGATCGGCTCCGGCATGGACCCTGTGCGCTGGGTGCTCCGCTCTGGGTGAATGATGATGAAAAGTAACCCTGACAGAACCGAACAGAAACAGGAACCGGTGTCGGTTCGATGCAAAGCCCTCTGGAAGAGGATCGATAATGCCCGAAGTTCCAGAACACAACCGGAATTCAGCGGAGGATCAAACCGAACAACAAGCTACAGAGGAGAAGAAGACACTGACCGGATGTTTACTACCGGTCCCTTCGCAATAAAAGTCAACAGGCAGTTTCCATAAATCCGCTGCAGACCTGAAACAGTTAAACCTCCAACTGATCCAGAACTTCTCAGAACTTGTAATGATTTTCAGGTTCCTTCACTGGTCCACGATCCAATTCAATTCCAGACATGAAGTAATGTATATTTTTAAAGGTTTCATAGGCTCTAGTGGCCTTTATTTGAAAGTAGTTCGATAAGAAACAGGTTAATGAGAAAGGGGCAAGACATGGGGCAAATGTTGCCAGTCTGGGAATCGAACCTGTGACCACCGTCAGGACTAAGACCTCAGGTTGTGCTTTGCCCCTGCGCCACCACAGCAACCCCATGAAATAATATTAAGCATAATAATAACCTCTGGTTCAAACTACAGGAGCTACAAGATTAAAATAAAGTAACAAGAGAAAAAAAATCAATGCTTTATTTTAGTTAAAATAAATACAACTTGAACTCACAACCTACTCCCAGATCCAAACTAATAAAAAACTTTTATGCTAGCGACCCTTCAGGCTTTTATTTTGAAGCAGAAACCGGAAGTGCAAACACGGACAGTTATTGCAGTAAATTGTCTTCAGCCTGAAGCAGCAGCTGCTTCCGAGGGTGTGTATTTTAATTTTTTTGTCACACACAAGCTGTAACTTTTGTCTCACAGTTCCAGCAGACAGGTGTGGCAACATGACGGCTGAGGAGAACTCGTTTTTCTTCACTCCAGATAGCTTCAACACAGTTTCTAGCAGCTGGAGTCTGTATATGGGGACAGTCACCTTCTAAAGACACATCGGTCTTTCCGGGACTAAGATCCGGTCCAAATGCAGAGGACCAGAACTTTTAGGAGCAACCTTTACGACCTTATGAGCTATTTTTATCGTTGGTCTACTCTGCTCAACAAAATTTGAATAGAGCTACATACATGAAAATGTTAGTTATTTCAAGAAATTCTACCGCAAGAATTTATTTTTAAATAAACACAACAATTAATTTAAAAGGGATATTTTTACC
This sequence comes from Gambusia affinis, assembly GCF_019740435.1. NCBI lineage: Eukaryota > Metazoa > Chordata > Actinopteri > Cyprinodontiformes > Poeciliidae > Gambusia > Gambusia affinis. The sequence continues at coordinate 5,046,190 of NC_057875.1, forward strand.
TCATGTTGACATGATTGCCATTTATTTTTATTATTTCAGTTTAGGTCCAGTTGAATATACTTTTAAAAACATAAGTAAAATTTTTCTGAATTTAAAACTGCATATTTTTTGTTTTTTTCCTTTACTTACAAATGCATTTGTGTCTCTTTAATGAATATTTTTTTTCCTTATTTTCCCCACAACTCCATTTATTTCTATGTATAACTATGCTCATTTATGAGTACAGTGGTTCTGATCACAGAAATGCCCCAAAAATTAAAAAAGAAAACAAAAACTAAATGACTCCAGCTGTGATGATCAGTTTTCCTTCATTTTGATTTTATTTCAAAATTTTCAGAGCAACATCTTCATAATAAAAAATAAATATCTACAAGTCGTTCACAGTTTACTTTTCTCCATCTGACAGACCCGCTGTTCAGTCAAAAGCTTCCTCCTGATGGACACAGAGAAACAAGATCAGAGTGAACAAAATTTTAAATAAAGCAAAAAAATTAGAGAGCAGAATTCACAGAAAAAAACATTTAGTAGAAATAAAAAAAAACACAGTTACTGTTAGAAAATTTCTCAACTGGATCAAAATCTGGAACATCTGGGACAGGATTCAGGCTGGAGAAAATGTCTCTGACTGCTTCCTGCTCTTAAAAACTGTTAATCTAACACATGTGTTAAACTCGAGGCCCGGGGCCAAATCTAGTCTAAATTAACTTTTTATGTGGCCCTTCAGAAATAACATCAATCAGTATCTCCAACTCATTTGTGCAAATTCACGCAAAATCAACAGATGCCCGCATTTATTGCGAGTTAATTACAAATTTTGTGCAAAAATGGTAAAAAAACATTGTGTCTAAGTGATGCTAACTCCTACCAGCAGGTGGCAGTATTTCTTATTTTTATGACTACTGCCTCAGATTTACTAGATATTATGTTACTGTCAGCAATCAATATGGCAAGTAACAAAAAGTCACATTTACTACCATATCAAAGCACAAATATTGCAAAATGTCAAAATCTTTGCTTTTAATTGTAAACAAAAAATAAAAATAAAAATCACAAAATCCTGGAGGGACTAATCAATGCAAAAATATGCTCAATATTATTTAATTTTAACAAGTATGTAGCTATTAATTTCAGTAATCAAACCGGATCAGAACCACCCCTCTTACCCAGCCTCCTTGCTGCTGGACCCAGCCAGCGTGGTTCTCTGCGATGTATCGGGCTCCAAAGTGCTGTATCGCCCTCCGGTGGACCACAGTGACAGAGGACAGTCTGCTGGTCACCTCAAAGGCCCAGGCGATCCTCTGCTTCTGGACCAGACCGTCTGGGCATGCCGCCTGGCCCGGTGGCGCCACCAGGTTCTGCACGGTGCACGTCAGCTTCTCAAACAGGTTGTAGTTCAAGTTCTGGAGCTGCTGCTGCAGGGACGGGTTCTGTTTGAGCTGAGAGGGAAAATAAACTGTGGTTAAAACAGAGTTTGGTCCTGTGTTTTGGTTCTGGTTCTGATTCAGAACACACCTTCACATTAATGTCATCTCCAAGTGTTATCATCAGCTCGACGAGTTTCTGGATGATCTCTGCAGGAACACAGGAAACCGGTCAGAACCTTCTCTATCTAGACCAGGGATCAGCAACCTTTTCCATTCAAAGAGAAACTTTTTACCCGGTTGCTACAAAATAAAACTCAACAAGAACTGCAAAAAAAAAAGATATTCCAAATATATACTACATAAAATGTTAGATTTTTTTAGCTTTCATAACGCTAAAATTTTAAATTTATTTCCACTTTCAGATTCTGGTTCAAAACAAATTAGTTTAAGAAAAATAAATTATAGAATAAGTTGAACCTCTTCTATAGATTTTCATGATGAAGAAAGTGGGAATGCAAACAATTGACTTATGATTAATTGTCGATTAATGGTTTATTAGATTAAAATAGGCTCTAATCGATTAACTAATAACGTCCACCTTCAAAGTTAAAATGACAGTATCTGAACATGCAGACAATATCTACGTGTTTGTTGTTTTTTTTATTAAGTCAACTTTTTTAACCAGCTCAAGAAAAATACAGTCAGTAATTGTGTTTAGCACAAGAAGTGTATCGTGCCGTGAGAACTAGGCTTAAAGTGCAAGTTGATTTTTAGATTGTTTTGTGTTGTAACACTATGAAACCTTTGCAAAAGTTCTGTAAAGTATCTTTATTGCTGTTTAGTAGCAGAAAAGGACAGAGTCAGCTGTGGTCGTTTTGTTAAATCCCAGAGAGTCAGTTAAAGGTACAGCTACTGTCCGGATGGCTGAGGGTATTTTTTTTTTAACGGTCTCACCATCTTGGGTCTGGAGGTTCTGCTCGGTGATCGGTGCCGACTCAGCGATCTTCGCCAGCTGCCTCGGGACATTCTGGGCTGAGGAGCAATCCGAAGTTTTGTTACAGATGCCAAAGTTTTTCTTTTAAAATCTAATCAGTTTCATAGCAAAAATCATCTAAAACCATGTTACTATGGAAACACAGTCATACAGAGGTGCTACCTGCTCCAATAGGAAGCACACAACTGCTGGAAACATCTGGGATGATTTATTTTTTGTAAAATGTTGCTGCATGAACACTCAGTAGGACCAGGTGTGTTTCTGGAGAATGTTTCTGACCTTTTCTTGCAGATCTAGAACGATCTAATGAGTCAGACTCTATGTCTGAGGAGGGTATTCGAAGAATCAATGTTTGATCAAATGGTTTGCAGGGTGACAGAGATGAAGGCCTCACTGGTTCTTCTGGTCCCTCGAAATGTGCCACTGGAAGTGACCTGAGGTTGCAGTATTTCTCCACCAGCCGCAACACCTTGTCATGATCCTGCAGACTCTCCATGTTCACCTGCAGTAGAGGAGCAGAAAACATTTAATTTTTTCACATGTTCTCAGCCTGTTCTGACCCTTCAGCAGTGTTGCCAGATTGGTTGGGTTTCCTGCTGTTAACAACTTTGGGCAGGTTGTGAAAATGTGGGCCACTTTTCACTTTTTTTTTTTTTTTTTTTAATATTCAGAAGAAATTTCTTTCTAAATTGTTATATCAGAAGATGTTGAATGTGACATGATCAATGATTAGTAAATGAAGTATTTATGGCGACATGGGCTTAGAATTTTATCACAATATTTTGTGGTACTATTTTGATTTTAAAAAATCATGATAAAAACTATTTATTACTTCTTTTTTAGGTAACTTTATGGCTGTGTGGCACAACATTCATAGCAACACAAATATTATTCTTGAAGATGCTACTTAAGTGTGATTTATTATTCAGTTATTAACATGAGTTTCATTAGAGTTTGAATTTCTTTTTAAGTTGGGTGGGTTTTATGTTATGGGGTTGAAAACTGTTAGATCTGGCAACCCTGCTGCTCTCAACCATACATTAAGTATGTTTTATTCCAGTTGACAGGACTTGAAACTTTAGCCTCATACTTCTGAAAAGTTTTCCTCGAGCAGCTGGAACAGCAGCTGAAACACGTTCAATTGTCCTAAATCAGCCAGCAGAACATATCATTGCTTTTTTGCCAAGACACCCGCTAAAAGGATTTTTTTCAGAAATAGTAATAGCACTAGTATTGGCTTTTACTTTTTTTAAAACCGTAAGCGGTGAAACATAAAGTGTTTGCCTAAAATAAGTTCATGCTCCAACTTTTTAGTTTCACTTTCCACAGAAACAACACAAAAACACCTGAATGCGCCTAAACGCCCCCGAAAACGCGTCCGTACTCAATAAAACTCACAGGTGTGTCTTTATTGAAGTCCGAAACTGAACCACAACCAGAACCAGAACCAGAACTCACCTTTGAAGCCGCTACTTCAAGCCGCTGGAAGTTGTACTTCCTGGAGTACGCTTACGGCCACTGGGTGGCGCTGCAGCCCTTTAGATTTGCTTCATTTCTGACAGGTAACGGTCAGGTAACGCCATGAAGCAGAGGGTGGGACAAATATGATCTTTTCATGCAGTTTAAAACTATTTTTATTATTTTTATCATTAAAACTTCCGTCTTTGGGGCCGCCAGTGAAATTTAACTTAAATTGTCCAACAGCGTGTTTCTTTGTCACTGAGCCTGATTTCAGTTTACCCACAGAACCAAGACTATATCAAATCCTTCTTTCTCACCGAGGCTAACTCCTCCCGGCTGCCGTGTCGGCTGCTCTAAAACAAGCGCTCCTCTGTCAGTTTTCTGCTGGACGTTGTTTCACTTCCTTCAGTTCCTGTTTTATCAGCAGAACTTCCTCATTTTAGCACAACTATGTTCTGAGTTCTTCACTTCAGCAGGAGCTTCACAGCCTCCGACAGACCCGTTCAGTCCCAGAACCAGTTTAATGAGAGAACCAGTACAGCTGATCCAGTTGGTCCAGTAACGAGAGTGGCATGAACCTGGACGTCTCCCAGCAGCAGATCTGACCTCTGGGTTTTTCCAGCGAAGGGCTCTGAAGATCTGGACCAGATGGCTGCAGGTACTGTTGTTTTTATCAAGTGGTGAGTTTTCTGTTAAAGGGACAGTTCAGCTTTATTTCTGATGAATCAAAGCTCTGTAAGAAGATTTGAGATTGGGTTAATCAGAACATGAAACGAGACCGGGTTCATTAATCGGTCTCCATCATGGTGACCTCTAACTATCTTTAAAATCAGAACTTTACCTTGAAACAGATTATTTTGCCTCAAAAATGCAAAACTGCATGAAGTTCTGCAACATAGCTGCAGATTTGTGTTTATTTAGAAAAAAGTCTGCAGATTATATTACACTGTTGAAGCAACAGATTAGATCAAAGTTATGAAAATCCTCCACAGTTTCAGCAGAGAATAAACACTCTTTTTAATGAGTGGAAAGGAAAAGGTTAAAAGAGAAGCAGAAGAGTTTCAGAGCATTTCCCCCCTAAAGGAGCAATGAGGAAGGTGTTCAAACTGACATGAAGATGCTGCAATCGTTCAGTCAGCGTTTCACAGGATGTACTCTGGACTCTACAAAGAGCTTACAGTGGCAGTAACCCAGGGCGCCAAGTATTTTCAGGTGTGGGGGGAGGGGAGAATATTTAGGGTGATTTGTACTGAATGCATGTTTTACAGCATAAATACAGCATGTATATTATATAAAGCTCATCAATTTATATGTGTTGTGGAATAATATTACTACATTTCTATTTAATCTACACAATACTGGAATATTTAAAAAATATAAAATTATAGTATATAGTTTTGGGACTAACATGGAGCAATCTCTTATTGGACATTTTAAACCACCTGTTGATTTACCTGCCTATTAATTTACTGTAATTTTGTATGAATAGAGGTTTTTTTTTTAGATGGGACACCAAAGCTGTCTGAAGCCCAGGGACCCTTATACTTCTAAATCCGGCTCTGCAAAGGCCCAACATAGGATATACATTAAGGCAAATGCTAAAATAAATCTGTAGCCAGTGTATAGATTATAAAATAGGGGTTATAGGTAATTAATCACCCATGGATATATACATATACTATGCCAATAAAATGTATTCACCTCCTCCAACATTTTACTGTTTTTGTTGCTTTTTCAAATCAGTCATGTAAAAAAATAAAATCACAATCAGATGTCAGAGTAGAAACTCATTTCTACAAGCTCTATTAGCTGGACCTCCGTTAACTTAGGTCAGTCACTTTAGTGTCTCATTTTATGCTGGATATTTTAGTTTTCATTATTTTGAAGAAATCTGTTTTTACTTAGTGTTTTTTTTTTAATTATGTTGATGAGGACTGAATGTAAAAGCAATAAAAGTCAGTGTTTAAATCCTAAAGCTTGTCTTCTGACTGGTTTTGTCATATTGTTGGTTTGGATCCTGGCAAGGCCGCTCTGTAAGTCAGAAAGGAAATCATTTCAGAGTCAGTTCAGTGGGTTTTTATCCATTCTAACAGTTTTCCTCCGACTGATTCAGGTCTGTGTTTGATTCTGGGTGTCTTAGGCGAGAGGCTCGGTTGTTCCAGCTTAACCACTAAGGAGCTCCAACAGAACTTGAAGCTGGCGAAGCAAAACGAGCGACCGGTCCGGCTGCTATTTGAGATCCCATCCAGTCGAGTTGTGGAGCAGCTGCTGAACAAATACGTGGTGAGACAATCAGCAGAAACACGATGCAGACAGTAAACAGAAACACGATGCAGACAGTAAACAGAAACACGATGCAGACAGTAAACAGAAACACGATGCAGACAGTAAACAGAAACACGATGCAGACAGTAAACAGGGGGAGTCGACTGGGTCTGTGAGAAGAAAACAAATTAAAGTCAGAAAGTCAGGTGCAACAGTCAGGAGAGTCAACTGGAAGAGACGGTCACTGTATGAAACACCAGCGGGTTCATATACACATGAACTATTCCTGTTACTCTGACGTTTCACTTTAGAGTGTAAACTACGTGATGTTTATGCGTCAAAATGTCGCAGGTAATTAGTCAATCAAAATGATTTGTTTAGCATATTTCAGCAACAAGACACTTAAACAGCAGAGGATCAGAAACTGCCAATGAGAAGAGAAACGATTTGCACTGAAAGGAGGTAAAGTTTCCCAGAAGCGACATAAAAAACCACTTTGGCTGCATTAACACTGCAGCCTGAAGTGACCCAATCCCGACTTTTCTCTGCCTTAATGTGACTCGTATCTGATCTTTTCACAATAGTCTGAACAACACAGATCCGATCTTTTCCGAACGTGGCCCACTGTACTTACTTATCCGACAAGTATCCGATCTTTTCAAATGTGACCTGAATCTGAACGGTTAGGTCACATTCATCTGACAGAATGTCATTGATACTCGGAATCAACAGGTCAGGCTTTTCAAATATCTGATCGGCCAGAAACCTACAATCGGTGGAACCATCCCCAACTTTGTTCGTGTTGTCTTCCTCTACAGGTGTATCAGATCGTGGTGATGCGCTCCGGCAGCTTTGATTCCTGTTGCGTTTCCATCGAGCGCCGCTACAGTGACTTCCTGAGGCTTCACAACAAACTGCTGGAGGAGTTTGACGAAGAGCTTGAGGATGTTCTTCTGCCCCCGAAGCTCCTGACGGGAAACTTCAACCCAGAGAACATTCTGGAGCGCCGCCTGGCCCTGCAGGACTACCTGGCCAAGCTGTTCGCAACCCGCTGCGTCAGACACTCCGTTCACTTCTCGGAGTTCTTCACCGAGCACGAGCAGAAGCAGGCCCACGTGCTACTGCGAGCGGGCCAATTCAAGGCCGCTCTGGAGCAGCTCCAGACGGTCCTGGAGATCCAGGAAAAGCTGCTGCCGTGGCAAAAGTCCACCCTGACCGTCCCCGCCCTCTCTGCCATCGCTGTGTGTTACCGGGACCTGGACGAGCCGGAGCAGGCCTTCTCAGCCGCTCAGCGAGCTCTTCCTCCTGTGAGGCGCTACGGACTGAAGCCCTATCGAGCGGCGCTGCTGGAGCTGCTGGTGGACCTGGGGTACCAGCTGGGTCGTCCCGTGGCTCAGCTGCAGGATGAGCTGACGACCGTCAGGAACGGCGAGAGAGGAGAGGTGTGCTTCCGGTCGCTGAAGGAAGTGGTGATCCACAAGTTCATCTGAGGAAGAGCAGGAACCCAGACTTACCAGAGACCCTGTGAAGAGAAAGTCTGGGTTTACTGAAAACCTAAATGGCCTCAAAGCATAAAAAAGTTAAGATTGAGAGTGAATTCCCACCAGTCTGTTCAGTCCACTTCAATCAAACTCCAGTTTGTTTGTCTAGAAAGTCTGGTTCATTTGGGGAGGTTTGAATGAGTGAACTCTGCTTCGTCTACAAATTCAAATACATACGTGAATACCAAGTGGACCAGAGACATGCTAAAGAAGTTGCTGTAAACTGTTCCTTCTCCCCCCTCAGTCTGTCACTCTTTTGTTCTGGATGTGTTCCTATTCCAAAGTATTTTGGAAACAGTTTTATAACAATGTTTATTCAAAAATATCAGCAAACATTTGATTGCATTGGGAAAATGTTCTGTTTGGGCTTCAACAAAGGGCCAAAATAAATCCTAAAGATTTATTTATTAACTTATTAATCAACCATGATAAGTTTTGAGGAGAAAGTTTGTTATAACTGTTGAGTTTTACTAATGCATGCTTGCAATCTAATTTTTACCTGATCAAAAGGGAAGAACAACCACATGATTTGTTCCTAACTAAAGAGTCTGGATGATCCATCCATCCATCCATCCATTTTCTGTTCAGCCTTGTCCCTAATGGGGTCCGGAGGGTTTCTGGATGATCCGTTGTCTTAATTTATTTTTACATTAGGTTACTTGGCACGAACGTTATTTTATGTAGGATTTTCTGTCAATTCTGATATTTCTTTTATTGTTATTTATGCTACCCCTCTCTAATTTCACATTCTTGTTTTTTTTTGTACATTGTCACAAATAAAGATGCTTATACAATTAATGAAAGAAAAGAAAGAAATCGAAATTCTTCTCCTCCTCACTAGCAGGGGGCGCCAAACATCAAGATCAACCGGAAGTTGATCAATTAATCCAGGCTGATGACCGTTGAAGCTGCTCGGGTTTCGATTCATCAGACCTAGCGGCGTGTGGCTCAGGTTTGCGATTAGCTGAGTTTCAAAACACCAAAAAGCTCATTTTAGTTAAGTTGGTTTAGTTAATTCGGGTTAGTTAGAATTAGCTTATCTGTTGATCGATAAAAAATGGCCGGGGAGTCGGTGAAATTGTCTAAAAACCTGATGAGGATGAAGGTAAGTGTTAGCATCCGGAGTTAGCATCCGGAGTTAGCATGACTATTTTATATTAGTAAATGAAAATAAACAGCGGTATGTCGAGTTGGACGTAACCGATCCTACATGTTTAAATAAAACTATACAAAACGTTTCCTAATATAGAAATAGACTTTCTTTTTATGAGGTTTTAGTTATTTATTTAGAGCTTTTTCTCCTGTTGTTTACAGTAACAGATTACTTTCTTTGTTCTGTAGTTTATGCAGAGAGGACTGGACGCTGAAACGAAGAAGCAGCTGGAAGAAGACGAGAAAAGGATAATCAGTGATGAGCACTGGTACCTGGATCTGCCGGAGCTTAACGCAAAAGAGTAAGTATCAAAGTTTCAACCGATCTGAGATCAGTTTCAGAATGTTATTGTTGGATTTATTTTACCTAAATAAATATTGATGACTATATTTAACCAGATAGTTTTAACCAACAGACATCAGACAGTAAACCTGACACGTTTTTATCAGGGAGAAGTGTATGGAATGCCCTTTGTAAAGTTATACAGTAAAAAATTAACAGCAATATTTTTGTTTTATTTTGCCTGTCCTGGAGAAAAAAATATTTCCAAGTCACATTTTCACCATGTCATTCATACATGACATAATGTATGAATGATAATACTAAATATTTAATTTATAATCAAAATATTTAGTTTACAAAGTAAGTATTTAACTTTCAAATTAAATATTTAGTTTGGAAGCCAAGTAATGCTGTCCTCCCTATGACTTTACTCTATTTTTTTTTTAGCTGTAGCTTCAAGTTATTTGTAGAGCCTCACACAGTTTGTTGTGTTTCAGGAACCTGATCATTGAGGAGAAGAGCCTGGTTCCCTGTGAGGATTTGCTCTATGGCCGCCTGTCCTTCAAAGGGTTTAATCCAGAGGTGGAGGTAAGAACCAACAAAACCAGTCTTAGTTTCAAGTGATCCTCTGAGGACAGTCTCTCAATGTTTTATTCAATTTGTTCCAGAAACTGATGGTGCTGCTGAATCCTAAAGATGAAAAGGAGGAAGAGGGGGAGGACGTGAGCCGCATGCAGACAGACGTCACTGATGAAGAAATGGCTCTGAGGTAAAAATGGGAGCTGATTATGAACATTCAGACTAGGAATGATTTATTAGAATAAATTTAGTTCCAATAGATTAGCTAATAACATCCCTTAGACATTCTTTTAGTGTTGTAATTTGGCCACCATCCAACAGAGGGCGCTGCTCGTCATCCTTAAGCGAAGCCGTTGATACAGAATCAAAGATGGCGGTTATATCACTGAATGGGGAAGAGAAAGGTCCAAACAGAGTCCAGTTGGGTTGGAAAATTCACTTTATCTGGTTGTGTTTTGAAATATAAACACTCAGCATATCATAAAAATTTTTGCCCTTTTATCGAAAGATGGTCTGACCACTTCATACAAGCAAAAATTTTTTTAAGATAATGGCTGCGTATCAATTCATTGTTCAATCAACATTAGTTTAACTCTTTAACCGATAACTTTTGCCGCTAACAGGCAGCATAGCTTGAAGTTAGCTACCGTTAAAAGTCTGAAGAAGATATTTAAAACGGAGCATTCGGGTGACGGGTCAGGATCAGGATTTGGCTGAAACATTTGGGGAGAATGAAACCCCTGAAAAAGTTAGCGCTCCTGTCCACCTTCACTCTTTATGTTTGGTGGTCAACGCTGACTCTCAGCTTCCTGTTTCTGTGTTTCAGGTACGAGAGTTTAGTGGGAACCATGAAGAAGAAGTTTGCAAAGAAGCGTGAGCGAGCAGCGATGGACGAGGACGACGTCAACCAGAACGTAGTTGTGAAAAACTCAAAAAAAGCCTTCTTGAAACCCCAGGACTGAAAATATTTTAATCATGAGGAAAAACAGGAACGTCGGAAACTATAAACTGAACGTGCGCTACACCGTTTAGTCGTCTCTGTGAGATGCATTACTGCCGATTGAGCTTTTAAAGGAACAATTCAACTTTTCCACTCGTTCCACCGGAAGATCCACCGGTTCCGCTTTGAGGTACACGCCTCGAAACATTCGGACTCGGATTGTGAAACAGAGGCCGTCAGAAAGTTGCTGGATGAATTCCCACATTATTAAAGCTCTGCAGTGAATGTCCAGAGGAAGTAAGATTAATCTAATTTGTTACAATGTTTTAGAACTACACAAGTTGGATTGAGATTTTTTTGTTTTAAAGAAAGTTTTTTTTTAAATATCTGTGCTGCTGCAGGTCTTCAATGTAGATTTGTAAAAATGTGACTGAAGCAGACAGGAGTCTTGAAATAAACAGTCTGAAACCTTCGTGCATCCTCCATAGACAGGATATTTCAGAAATTTAAGAACTCAATTGAGAAGGTGTACTGGCTTTCAAAAAAAAAAAAAAAAATAAATTAAAAAAAGTAAATGTGTGTTTTATTGATGGTTGGGGCTGTAGTGGACCATTGGGTGCCAAGAAGGCCTCAAATCTGAAGAGAAAATCTACAATAGATGAGGTCCAAGTGATGGAATTTCAAAATAAACCAATAAATTCAAGTTGGATGCTACATTGAAATGTAAGCTTGTCTAAGGACAAAGGCATCCAAACTTTTCCAACCACGTCAAAATTAAGTTGGAATTTATAACAACCTGAAAAATTACTTTTGTAAATACAATGTCTAAATTATTGGATTTTTAAAATTTACTTTCACCTGTCCAATATTTCAATAAAACTAGTTGGGAGGCTCTACATCTCTATTTTCAATTTTCATCCAGAGTTAGATGTGGCAGACTGATTACTCACCTTCAGAATGGATCAGACAATAGAAACCAATCAGTGACAGATGGGGCTTTTATTGTGAAAGTCTCAGCTATCACTCTGAGGGTTCCCTACAGGAACTGCACAGATCAACACTGAAAAGCAACATGTGAAGACAACACTCAAAAACAACATGGTTCAGCCAATCACAGAGCAGGACAGACAGGTGGGCGGGGCTTAGGCAAAGTTCTGTTTCAGGAAGTTGATGAGGCCGTTGGTGGACGAGTCGTGAGACGAGACCGGAGAGGCGTCCTTCAGCTCCGGCTCAATCTTCTTCGCCAGCTGCTTCCCGAGCTCCACCCTGGAGACAAGAGGACACCACTGTGATGTCACTGAACGCATCATCAGAAAGAGACGGACAACTGGAGGACTGGATTTGCTGGTGTTACCAGGTTCTGAAGCTATGATACAGCAGGAAGTCACAGTCTTTTGGTTTTGTCTGATATTAAGGATGTCAGACAAAAACTTTAATGTTTGGTCTGACAAAAATATTCCTGCTACGATAAGATTTAAGACCAACTGACAGTTTATAAAATAGACAATTTAAGGCCTTAATGTTAGAAACACAAATTTAAGACCCTGAATTAAACTCACCCCCACTGGTCGTAGCTGTTGATGTTCCACATGACGCCCTGGACGAAGATCTTGTGTTCATACATGGCTGAAAAACAGGACAGGTCACATTACCTTTAGCTGATTATAAAAACCAGGAAGTTTAGTATCCAATAAGGCTGTTCCAATCTGATTGGTCAAAACCATCCGACTTCCAGTACTCACCAATCAGCGCTCCCAGTACGAACGGAGTCAGCTTCTTGAAAACGATGGAGTTGCTCGGCTTGTTCCCTTGGAAAACCTTTGAAAGAGATACCAGACTTTTATCGTGGAACTGAACACCGAGACCAAACAGAACCGCAGAGGCAGGCGTGCTTACTTTATGTGGCAGCAGCTTCTCCAGAGCATCTCCTGACATTCCTGCCGCTTCCAGCTCTTTCCGAGCCTCCTCTGCAGTTTTTCCCTTCATTAGAGCTTCAGTCTGAGCCAGGAAGTTAGCCACAAGAATCTGTGAACATGAAATACCTGAATTATTCAGCTGGTTGTACCTGCATGTAACCAGAGCTGCTGCATAAAGGCAGCAGGTTTTTGTGGCACTGAAATTAATTAATTCTCCTAAGGTTTGAATAAATGCTGGTGTGGCAGCTGTTTTATTTATTTTACATCCATTCAATATAAACACAACTAAACATTAAATCAAAATCCAAAAACTTGGACTAGAAGGTAAACCAGGAACTTTAGGGAAAGCTGTAGTGGGGAAAAACTACAAGAAAATAAAAGTAAACACTTTAAATGAAATCAAGTGAAATGACAATGTACATATATGGCTTGTATACGTGTATCAATAAAGAAACCAAGTCTACAAAATAATGTTTTATAAATTCTATCACAAAAACATTTGTGAAAATGTATTTAAACTGATAACAACTATTAAAATAATGTGTAATTTTTTAAATCAGCAAATTCAGGGGTCAGAAAAAGGTTAAAATAAAACAAAAATGTAAATATACTAATTTTTATATCAATATCAATATTAATTAGAATAATTATTTAACATTCCTCAAGGTTTTTTATTTAATTTCAAACGACAAACATTTTAACTCACTACAAAAACAAATTGCTAATTATTTTATTTATTAATCAGAATTATAAAATTTTATTGTCATTAAAAAAAATAATAAATCATCCAATATCAGTTTGCACCATCTGAAAATCATTTTCCATCCACATTTACTGAAATCTGAGTATTTTGTAAACCTCCCAGTAAAACCAGCCTATAAATCCAGGTGAGCAGGAAGTGTTACCTTGTGGTGCAGGTTGTCTCTGATTGGATGCTGGGACTGAGCAGGAATCATGAAGTCAGCAGGAATCATCCGGGTGCCTGTGAAGCCAACATCGGTCAGTGATGAGTGGCTGGAGGCTACAGAGAAAACCAGTACGCCCAGTAAAACCCAGTCACCTTGGTGGATGAGCTGGTAGAAGGCGTGCTGTCCGTTGGTCCCCGGTTCCCCCCAGACGATTGGTCCCGTATGGTAGTTCACGCGGCTGCCGTCTTTGGTGATGTACTTCCCGTTGGACTCCATGTCGCCCTGGGAACACAGGTGAGTTCACGGGTCAGCGGCCTGGATCGGGTCAATCAAAACTAATCTCCTAAGGTCGGAACCGAGCTGACCTGCTGGAAGTAGGCGGCGAAGCGGTGCATGTACTGGTCGTACGGCAGCATGGCGTGCGTCTCGGCCTGGAAGAAGTTGACGTACCAGACGCCCAGGAGGGCCAGCAGAACCGGGACGTTCTGGTCCAGAGGAGCGCTGCGGAAGTGGTTGTCCTGGAGAGAAGGTAGGTCCAGTTTCAGATGGATTCAGGATACATGCTATCGATTAATACGATCGATCAACTTTGGATCAACTCAAAGGTCGATTCATTAATAATTTATATAAAAGAGTCGATCGTCTTTCCACAACATAAAGAGACAAATATTTCATTCTACGCTGGACTTTAAAAAAGTGAAATTTAAGAAAATCAAGTGTTTATATTTCAAAACAGAACCGTTGGGATGTAAAATGGGACCGTTTCTCTGTCTCGTTCTATTATGGCCGCCATCTTTAAATTCAGTAAGAATGGCTCCGCTTAAGGATGACCAGCGGCGTCCTCTGCTGGATGGGGGCCAAACTACAACACTAAGCATACGTCATTAATCGATTGGAACAAATTTTAATCAGATAAACCATTAATCGACAATCGTAAGTCGATTATTTGGATCCCTACTTCAAAGTTTAATAAAGACTTTTAATTTATTATTTCTCTTAAGTCTGATTTTTGTTTGTGCATGGAATAAATCCTTCAATAAATTTGAATGATACACATGTCACTAGTATTTATTAATTTACCTTATAATTACGTTGGAAACTTAAAAATAAAAAAAATTATAATTTTCCACTGTTAACATCCCATAAAAGATCAATCTTTAATGTCTAGAGAAGAATGCCAGTTCTTTAAAAACCACACATTTTCTATAATATATATTTATTTAAAAATATATTTTTTAAAGAAGGTTATGGAACATTTGGAGCTCTGAATGTATAATATTAGAACATGTACAGCCCCAAACCATCTTCATACAAACACAAATGGACTTGTTTGTGTTCTGATTTCAAAATAAAAACCCAAACTCTGAAATGTTCTCCTACCATCCAGTGAGCTCCTGACAGAAGCTGCTCAAAGTTCTCAAAGCCTGAAAAACAAACAGAAGACGATTGTGAAAATAATATAAAACACTAATATTCCATCATACAACTCAAAGGGATAATTTAAATATTTTCTGTCAATTGTAATTTATTCTTTAGAAAAGCAAGCAAGAAAATGCAATTAAAATCAAATCGTTCATGAAAAAAAAAAATCCAGATTTTATTTTTAAACCACATCGTTCAGCCCTAAGTAATTTAACATTAAAGCAGCAAACTATGGAGAACATTGGTGTCTGAAAGCATCATGCACATCTCTATCATCATCTGAAGATGAATGAGTCGATTATTGAAATAGTCGTCAACAAATTTAGTAAATTATTAATCGTTAACATAGGCCGGTCACAATAGTCAATAATTCAATTCATCGCATGATGAATTAAAACGAACTCAATTTCCATTTGCATGATTTATTGTTTCTCTCTTTCTACCAAAAACTAGATGACAAAAGGCTTCACTTTGGTATTTTGGTCTGAACTGGGACAATTTTGTTTATAGAGACTTTATAATTAATTTTATTTCCAGTTTTGTTAATTTATTTTGGATATTTAAAATGTCTTCCAGTTGCAGTCTTAAATGTTCATTAGAGTTTAAAGTTTATTGATCTTTGAGATGTGTTCTTACATTATTATGCCATTACTATATCTCAAAACGGCGATATTATTGTTTATCGTAATATCTTCTGGGACAGTTTATCATCCAGCAAAAGTAGTTATCATGTCAGGCCTTTGTATACAGACACTAAAAAAGAACAATTCCTGAAAGAACAACATATTCAGGGCTGTAATTAAGTCAAAACTGTACAAAAATATTACTCAGTTAACCTTAAAAATAATCAGATCAGACCTACACTGTATGATGCAGAAAGTAATTTTTAGTTGAAAATTAATTCTTTGCTACAAATTATCAAGTGTTCACTAAAGTAATACTTTATTACATTTTAGGCAACAAAAATGTTTATTTTCTGGTTTTACCAGGGAATTGTTTTATTTTTTACAGTTTTTCCAAGTATTCCTAATATTTTATAAAAACGATTAATCTGGATGTTCCTTTTTTTATCTGATTAATCGATTAATCATTACAATAATGGTTAGTCGCAGCTAGAATCAGTGAGGTCATCAAGCCCCGCCCCAACGTCCAGTGACGTACCTACATGCAGAGCGATGGACAAACCGATGGCTGACCACAGTGAGTAACGACCTCCGACCCACTGAGGACAAGCAGACATGACAGCAACACAGTCATTCCACCAATCAGAGCACGGCACTTCAAAATAAAAGCCCCAGCAGGCTCAGTCAGTTTTAGCTCAGTGGCAGTCGATGAACCAGAACCAAACCCAGATCGTCCCAAATCAGTCCCAGAAACTGATCATCAACAAAACCTGCTGATTCTGGAAAGATTCTGACCGGGTTCAAAGGTCACAGACATGCCACGGAGTGCAGAAGCAGAACCGGCACAAACTTACGTCCCAGAACTCAAACATGTTGGCCGGGTCGATACCGAAGTCTTTCACCTTGGCCTGAGGAGACAGAGAGACACGTTAGGCAACAAGAAATGTTCTGCTGGAGGATTGGTTGACCAGAACCAGCAGGACTGATCAGAACTGGTTCCACTTGTCAACTTTGATGTGTTCTGGCCCGCTAACTCACCGCATTGGTGGACAGCGCCACAAAGTGTTTGGCCACGGCGGATTTCTGAGGAGGAGAATTAAAGTGAATAAAAACCGGTCCAGTTCTGGTTCTGGTTTCAGGTAGCAGAACTCACATCTCCAGCTGCCTTCAGGAACCACTCCCGGGCCGATTCTGCGTTGGTGATGGTCTCCTGGGTAGTGAACGTCTGAAATGGGTCCAAAAACACAAAATCAGAAACAGATGACCTCTGACCTTGAAGGTCAGGCGACCAGCTGGCAAACGGACCTTGGAGGCGATGATGAAGAGCGTGGTTTCCGGGTCGAGCTGCTTCAGCGTCTTGGCCATGTGGGTCCCGTCGATGTTGGAGACGAACCAGACGTTTGGACCGCCGGCTGAGTAGGGCTTCAGAGCCTCGGTCACCATCAGGGGTCCCTGAACACACCACAGAGTCACATGATCACTCAAAGCTGCTTCATAATTGGCTGACCGGATCAGAACCAGAACAGAACTGCTGACTGAAGCAGATCCTGTTTTCCTCCAGAACCTTCACAACTAGAGCGTCTGATTGGTCAGGAGGGTCTGGACACTAATCCTAGTGTGTGTGTGTGTGTGTGTGTGTGTGTGTGTGTGTGTGCACTCACCAGGTCAGAACCTCCGATTCCGATGTTCACCACATCTGTGATGCTCTTCCCGCTGAAGCCTTTCCACTCACCGCTGCGCACTTTCTGTAAACAACACACACATCAGGACGAGATCATGAAACACACACACACACACACACACACACACACAAACACACACAAACACACACACAGATTAGAACAAAACCCGACATGCGTGGCTGTCGGCCCACAAACCTGGCAGAAGGCCTTCATCTTGTCCAGCACGCGGTTCACTTCAGGCATCACGTCTTTCCCGTCGACGAGGATCGGCGTGTTGGAGCGGTTCCTCAGAGCCACGTGGAGCACAGCCCGGTTCTGGACGCACAAACGGCCCACGGGTTAGAAAAAAAACCCCAAAAAATCCAAACACGCACCGGTATTAGCTGGGCAGGTGAAGCTCTGCACCTCGGTGAAGTTGATCTTCTCTCCAGTGAACATCTTCTCTCTGGCCTCCTCCACTCCTCTGGACTTGGCCTGATTGCAGAAACAAACAGAACCAGAACCGGTCAAAAACCTTCACATTCACCTGCATGATAAATTAATTGCTAAATTAATAAAGTTAAGTGATGAAACAGCAATGTTCGGCTACAAATGACACCTAAAGCCGGTGTTCTGTCAGATAGCCATACATGTCAGAATAGCATACATATGGTAAGAGCGCATGCGCACGCATGCGCATTCTGCAGGAGGTCCGCCATATTGAGAGGAGTCGTCAGCTTGTCATACGCGAGAAGAGACACAATAAAAAGTAACTAAATAAATTAAATTTAATGCTGCTGCAGCTGCAGTAAACTACAAAACACGTCCTAAAACACGCCCAGTTTAAATTCACGTCCCCCACTTCCTTAATATTTTTGGGTTGTATAACATGTCTGCTAACTTGGATAGCATGTCGTGTATGAAAACGCAATTTTTACCCACACTGAAACTGGGGCAAAACCAGTGTTTCACTTTTGAAAAAAATCCTTATCTACGTCATGATTCTATGTTGCTGATTAAATAAAATCATATGGTAATGACAACGTATACATGTCTGAGCTAAGCGTATGACTATCTGACAACGTATGCTGAAACGTATGCAAACGTATGCTGATCTGACAGATATAGCCATCAGTTTGTCATACGCGTATGACGATCTGACAATGTATGGCTATCTGACAGAACACCGGCTTTTTAACCAGTCTGAACGACCCGGTTCCGATCATTTCACCCAAAAGAATATTCCGACCCACTTCCATATGTGGAATTAATTCCATATGTGGAATTAATATCTGTTTTCAGAGAGCCTGCAGTCAGAACGGTTATATTTTTGTTACAGAGATGAACAAAAACTGAAACGTGCAACATAAATGAACTTGATTGATTGTTTTTCTGATAAGTCCTGAAGGTTTCCAGAAGGTTCTGAAGAACCATGCAGCTTTATCAGCTTCCTGCTGAATCAAACCGAGTCAAAAACAGAAGTTTGGACAAACACAGAGTGGTGAAACCTGGTTTCTCCATCAGCGCCTTCTGTGTTAGAAGGAAGTGGTATCAGTCTAAACTTTGTTTCCTCACATTTCTCCTTCCTGTGGCTCAACATGTGTTCCCTTTCAACATGAGGTGAGGCAACGTTTTGTTCCCCTGAAGCTGCAGAGTTTGTGCAGCGTGTCTGACGGAGAGCAGAGCTCAGATTTGACGTGTTGGAACATTTCAGACAATCCTGGAGCTGCAGACCTCAAACATAACTTTCTTTCTTTAATAGATGCATCAAAATGTGAAGTTTTGATCTAAAAACAGAAATATGTATATATATTTTTAATTATTGTGCCAGATAGACATGGTACTAATAATATACACATTTATTATAAAACATTTTATTCATTATTGATTCATTATCCCACAGTTAAGTATAAATTATTACTGTAATCATTATTGTGATAAGAGTAGCAATTACTACTAGTTGCATTTTAGTCAAGCCGTTTTTGTTTTATACATTGTAATGAATTTGATGTTAATTATAAATTTTAACAAAACAGCAGAATTATGAATATAAAAATAAAAGGCATATAAATAAATTACTAGTATCAATATTAGTTATAATAATTATACCAACACTACACTTAATTACTATTATTAGTTATTAAAAATTTATATTTTGAATAATAATATTGTTGCTATTACTACTGTTCTAGATTTTTTTAGATGCAGAATTAATATGAGTGTTTATTTATTATATTATTTATACTTAAAGAATAAATAATCATAATTATGTCTTGAATAAATTGAATCCACACACCTACACTAAAATATGTAATTGTCTGTAATAATTAAGTTTTAGTGGATAGATTCAACTTTAATCAATAGGTTTTTTTTGTGTATTTATTTTTATCCAGCAGTTTTCTTCTGGCATTTCGTTTAACTTATTTATTAAAACTACAGTTAGACATATTAGTTTTAGTTACTTTTTTAAAAAGGATCAGAAAGGCAGAAGTTAGTGTCTGTCTGCAGAACCATGATTGGTGGAAAGTTCCTCACCAGAGCCAGCAGCATGGTCAACACTTCCTGGTTGATCAGGTTCTTGGAGAAATCCAGAAGGATGTCACCGTCGTTCGTCTTCAAGGTCGTACTGTGGACCAGAAAAATCACAAAGAAAACAGTTCAGAAAACATCAGTACAGCGGTTTTATGTGATTTAATCAGTAAATGGTAAAAAAAAAAAAAAAAAAAAAATTTCAGAAGTTGTTTAACTACATTGTACTTTTTATTTTTACTTGAGTAAAATTTCTGGATACTCTACCCACTGTGAAACTTCACTAAACTAAGAAAATAAGAACAATAGAATGAACCAGAGATAAAAACACCAAAGTAAAACTTCTTATTTGTGCACAAAGTTTGTTTGCTAAGGTTATTTTCTATTTTACCATTTTCTAACATACAGTATATTTGTGGTTTTAAAGATTTTTTTTTTTATATTTGTAAATCTGTTATTTTGTATAAATTTTTTCGTTTTAGTCTTTAAAATACATTACATTGTTGTCTGTAATTTTACTTAAATATTAAATAAGATGTTCCTCAGTACTTCAGTAATTTCTTGTACAGTTACTTTTTAAGTTAACTTGAGTAAAAAATATGTTGAAGTTGTGCTCAGAGAAGTTCTGATCCAGATCAGTTTAAGATTTCAAGACTATGGGTGTATGATCGGACAGAAACCAAACTTTGATTTATCTTTTGTGTGTTTGGACTCGGATTGTGGACCAGAACTGCTTGTAAACCAGATTAAGACAGAGTGCAGCCCAGCATGTGCCCTTCAGCGCCATGAGGAGATGCATCATCATCCTCTTCTTCATCATCAGTTTGCGCTCCGTCACGTCTGCAGCTGCATCTTTTCTGCGCAGTGAGGTTGCGCACGTAGTCTGACTTCATCTCTGCAACAAAAACTATTTTCCTTCATTTCTAGTGACTGGGTCAGAGAGTTCGGACCTAATTTTAGATCCGGATAAAAGCACCGCTTGGTTCTGGACGGCACCAGACTGAAGACTTGAACTTTAGACTGGAACAGGAACAGGTGGGCGTCAGATTATATATTAATTCACATCTAAAGCTGATCCGAACCCATTTTATGAACAACTAATCATTTCAAGTTCGGCTAACGTGCCCATTAAAAAACCCATTTGGACTTTCATTAATCCCGGAACCAGAACACGCCCCTGTCCGATAATGGAAGCTGTGACATTAGCACACACGCTAACGTTAGCCAGGTGGATCCAAAAAGTCTCGCCCTGCAGGTTCTACCGTTTGGGTCGACCGAATCCTGACAAGACGAATGCGGTTAGAGGAGGGCAGTTGAGATCCGGACTGGTCCGTCCATCTGGACCGGGGTTACCAGGACAAATCGGCAGCAAAGGAGTGACCTTGTGACAGCCAGAAGGAGCATCTGCAGCGGCTCGTGGAACACCGAAACCAGCTGACAGTTTGTCACGGTAAAACTAGCGTCTACTGCCGGGAAGCGGGCCTTCCCATCACCGGGACTCTGGTTCTTAATGCTTCTCATGATCTCACCTGAACTTCCCGAATCGCTGCGGGTCGCTTTCGAACATGGCCCTCATGTTCAGGCTACCGCCGTTGGCCCGGTACCATTGCTCCAGCTTCTGAAAGTTCGGGTCTGTGTTCAGGGCCATGGTGGCTGCGGTGTGTCGGTGCTCGGATGTCGGATGTTCTGCCTGTCGGCCCCGTTCAGGCTGCTCTCACTGCCCAACTAACTAGTCTGAAGGTCTTCAACGGCTAACTGGGCTTCACCAATCACAGCAGTTTTCATTACATAACCCCGCCCCTTCCCTAAAGGTTCTGCTGTGATTGGCTGCACCTCACGGCTGATGTAGCGTGAAATCAGTGTGTGGGTCTCGTGTATGGAGGGTAATTAGTGTCCAAATTAGATCAATTTAAACGTCAAACTAAAGAAGAACCTGTGTTCATTTTTAACTAAATTACTTCATAGGATAGGTAAACTACACACAAAATATATTCATAATGCATTACTGTGTTAAATGAAATAACTATGCTAAAAGAAATTAATCTAAATTACACATTTTTCAACAATATTCAATAATTTACCATTAGCAAGATTTCTGAATCACTAAAATGAAGAAACAAAAAGCAAGCATTTCTGCAAACTTAGTGTCTTTATTTCAGTTTTTTATTTTACAATGCATCATTTAAAAGCTCACTTTTTTTTCTTCAGTTGTGGATCCAGGCTGGAACCAGAACCTGCCACTGAACACACCAGAACAAAAACGGTTTCTCTGCAAATCCAAACCGACATCAAGTTAGGAACCTCAACGTCTCAAACTGCTCTTTTCGTCTGAAAAGAACCAGTCCCTTTCCCGTTTCCTGAGCACAGTTTAAAGGTGGCCCTGCATTTCGGATCATGGGAAGTCTTTTTTTGTTTTTTCCATGGAGAAACTACGGGGTTTGCTGTCCGAATTGAGAGCAGTCAAAAGACACAACCACCTGTAATTTACTGAAATGTTCTGACTGGATCTTTAAATGTCAGATATTCTGATCCGAGCGAGCAGCAGAGACAAAAAATAAACAAAAAGAAAAAAACACGACTGACATCGTCTACAGGTTCTGATCATGCCTGAACCAAAAGCAGGAATATTGCTGACCGACGTTGCTACGGTGAACAGGTCCGTCTATCTGTGTGACATCACTTCCTGCCGGCCGGCGTGCAGCGCTTTCGGGTTTAGTGGCTTCATGAAGACTGTAACGAGACTGGCCGGCCGGCCAACTGGCTCCAAGTAGGAAGTTAAAGCGCAGGAAGAAAACCTGGAGCTTCCTGTTCATCTCTGAATAACAAAAAAACCCACCAACATTTAGTTCTATAATTCAGTGGTTTGAAATATCTATTTCTCACCAATTCAATATTTCATAAAACTAATAATCTGGACTTCATGGTGAGGAAATCTGCTCCTAATGGTGCAGTTTGTATCATTGGATTTAATAAATTCAAACTCCAACAATTCAGAGATAAACAGAAGCAAAATGAGGTTCCTGCAGTGAAAAAACCCCCAAAACAAAATAAAAAAGGAAGAATCTGTGGTGAATCTGTGTGAACTGGGAGTTACAAATGACCACACAGCAACCAGTGAAACCAGTGATGTTAGACAGGAGGACGAGAGAACGCCAAAGTAGAAAAAAAAATTATGTTATAGAGAGCCTGCAGCGCCCTCTGCAGGAGGAACCCTGATAAAGCTACGAGAGAGTCCACAGCTGAGGAACTAGAACATTTAGAGGGAATCGCTTTCTCTAATAAAATGCATCATTATCATGGTGGTCTGAGACAGACGGAACGTTAAGCTGCATTCAGAGTCTACTCCAGTGCTGGTGACAGAAACGACGAGGAGACGACGATCTTCGGGAGTTTAGTGGACAGAGAACCAAAGCTAGCCATTTTCCCACCGAGGAAGTTCCAGCGTGACGGAGCCGCCTCCTCCTGTCGACACTATGCCGCCACTTTATTGTCCTTCTGCGTCAGAACAACAATAACAACAAAAAAAACAAATACTGCATTTAAAAAATTTTTTGAAGGTAAATATTTAGGCAACAGATACAATTTATGGAAAGACATTACTACACCTAGAGTTGGCCAATAAGGACTTTGAATTTTATGGCGATATTTTGTGGCACTGTTGTGATAAAGATTATGATTTAAAAAACTACTTAATACTTCTTTTTTTGGGTAACTGTATGGCCACAAACCGATATTGTCTTTGAAACATAATTCCACTTGAATCAGGATGCCACTTATTTAAAAGATAAAAACAGAATTTAATCTCCAAACTGCACACAGTAACTGCGTTTAATTATATTTTTGAATTAGTTGATATATATTGAGAAAAATGTAAAAACATTTCCAATCATATGGCCAGTTTTTTTCTATCAATAACTGAAACACATTCCTTTACAATCTTCCCCTTGCATACTGAAGCCACCAATGAGAGATTCAAGCACTAAACAATAAATAAATAAAAAGTAAGGTTGTAAAAAGAAAAAAAATAAATTAAAAAAATTAAATAAATGTAAAATAATATTTTGTCTATGCTACAACTGACTGAATTCAAAATCCAAACAAACAGAAGGTGTAAAGCAAGATGGTGTCTGGGTGCTCTGATATCTCTCTGAACTATGGAAACCCAACAAGGTATTGTTAGAAAAAAATCCTAGTTTTGCAAAAATGAAATCTTCAAAAACAAAACAACAAAATAAATCAATTTAGCCTCAGGCTACACACTCACCCTGTACGGTAAGTTGGCAAATTCGCGCCCTGCCTGGTTGCCGCGGTATCCTCCCCTGAAGCCTCCACCGCCACCGCCGCCCTGTGGGGGCCCAAAGGACCCCCGGCTGGCCGAGCGACCTCTGCCCCCTCTGAAGCCCATCCCCCCACGGCCCCGGTAACCTCCGCGGCCGCGGCGCAGAGGGATGCCGAAGGTCTCTGCGTTCATCCTCCTCTCCTCCGCCCAGGTCTGTCGGCGCTCCCTGCAGGAGGAGAAGGAAACGCTCAGAGCGCCGTGGAAACAGCCAACAAATCCAGTTTAATCTGGTTAGAGTTTAATCGGGTTTAATCCACTTAGAACAACAAAAAGCTGCTGATAGAACTGTAAACATCTGCTGACAGAAGCGCTGACGATGTTCTGATCAGAGCTCCGATTGCACTCAGAAAGACTGATTTATAATTCAGAATCAGTTAAGAGTCAGAAACTTACCGAGGGAAACCTGAAGCACCAGATTTATCTCCAGCTTTCCTAAAAACACCAAAAAAGGATCAGGATCAGAGCAGGAAAACAAGAAAACATGGCTGTTGTTCACAGGATTCATTCATCTGCTCCTCAATGACACAAATATTCCTGATCAGACAGATCCCAATCAGTTCCTGCTTAAAGTTATTTCATCAGTTCTTTAAATGATTCTTTAATGGGTCTTTACACGCTTCCGATGACTCAGTTCACATGTTCAGATCCGTTCAGGCATCAGTTCACATGTTCAGATCCGTTCGGGCATCAGTTCACATGTTCAGATCCGTTCAGGCATCAGTTCACATGTTCAGATCTGTTCGGGCCTCATTTCACATGTTCAGATCCGTTCGGGCCTCATTTCACATGTTCAGATCCGTTCGGGCATCAGTTCACATGTTCAGATCCGTTCGGGCATCAGTTCACATGTTCAGATCCGTTCGGGCATCAGTTCACATGTTCAGATCCGTTCGAGCATCGTTTCACATGTTCAGATCCGTTCGGGCATCAGTTCACATGTTCAGATCCGTGCGGGCATCAGTTCACATGTTCAGATCCGTTCGGGCATCAGTTCACCTGCTGTGTTGTGCATCATCTACCAATCTGCCTCCAGGATACAGAACCAGCGCCGTACCTCATGTCGTCACAGGAGATGTTGTCGAAGAACGACTTGGATTTATCGTAGTAGCAGTTTGGGCCCAGCGGGTCTCTCTCGTCTTCGTTGTTGCCTTCACTGTTCTGGGTTTCCACTCCAGAGTCTCCCTTATCGTCTCCATTCAGAGCTTTCTCCGACTTCTCATCTGAGAGGCAAAAAAAAAAAATCACAGTTTAGCTGCAAAACCTAAAATCTACTGGTTAATGTCTATTTCCTTTAATTAAAGAAATGTGTTCAGTTTTACATCCCAGTGATGCTTTGCCTCAGATTTCCCAGTATAACCAGTTAACTCCAACCTTTTAGCTTCAGTTTGCTCTGGAACTCCTTCTCGATCTCCTCCTTGTTGAACTGGGCGTTGGCGCTCTCGAAGTCAAAGTCCTTCTCGAACTTCATGGGTCCGTCTCGGCGCACGTTGAAGCGGCCCCTGCCGTGATGCCCGCCCCCGCGGCCGCGCCTGTTCGCCGTACCGCCGCCACCTGCTGGAGAGAGAGAGAAGCGCAGCGTCAGCCGTGAGGAAAACGAGAAACGGAACAAATGGAAGAGATGAAGCCGCAGAACAGGAGGTGAGGATGAAGAGCTGCAGGAGTTAGGATGCATTCACACCAGCCCTGTTTAATATGCATTAATCCAACTCTGGATTAGAAGGTTTCAAAGTGGGGGTCTCAAAAGATTAAAGAGAAGATAAGGCAAAAAACAAAAACAAAATCCCATCATTTCTAATTGAAATTTGTTATTCAATCATGTTTTTTTATTATTGTTTTTTATCAAATGTCAGTAAAAACAATTTATTACTTTAATTTATATATATATATATATATATATATATATATATATATATATATATATATTTATCCACCACAGAACTCATAGTCATCTCTTGGTATAATCATGTCAAAACTACTGAAAATCAAATAAAAAATTATCTAAAAGTTGATGTTTCTTGAAGAGGTTTGAATGCATATGTGAATGCTAAACAAAACGGAAAAAGAAGTGGACTACAGTGCAGGGCATTCTGGGTAAAAACAACCAAAACAAACATGAGTCTAAAGAAATGACTCGTCGTCTTTTACCAAAGACAAGAGAAATCGTAAAAATGCTAAAATCTGACACCACTCCATTTTTGTTTACATTTTGTGAAGAAGGAAGTTGTGCTCAGTGTCTTCTTCTAAGGTTTTCATGTTGTTTTTCAGCTGAAAATGTAACAAATATTGCATCATTGCAATTTTGGTATCCCTTTTAACAGAGTCTACTGGACTATTTGGTGTGAAAACACCCTTAGTGACAGAATGATGGAGGAGATGCAGAGTCTCCATCATCCCTGTGGAGATGAATCCAATAGAAAGATGGAGGGCATGCAGGATGGCTGCAGAGGGGAGCAGACTTTGACCTGTGGAGCGTTTACTGGGCTCCCTGCCTTCTCCTCGCGCCTGATCGCCCTCAGCTCTGCTCTGGACGTCTGATCCTGGAACAGCAACAGAGTTTGAGTCTCCACACAGCGACCAGGGAGCAGCTGCTTCACTAAACTCCGCCCTGAAACTCTGAATTCTGCAGGGCAGCGAGAACATGGCGGCAGCGGCCTGAGATCAGGAAATGTCTCTGTTGTTCTGAAGTTTAAAGGGGCAGGGTAATCTAAAAAGGACTTTCTTGAGCTTTACATCATCAAAAACATACTTTGAACATTGCCTTGATTATTTAATGTATGTCTGAGAAATCCTGTAATCTCCATGGCAACCATTCAGTTGTGGAAAACGCCTGGGAGGACCTAGCCCCACCTACGAGACAAAGCTCCTCCTCAAACCTGCAGTTTCCAGGCTTCCACCTCACAGAGCAGCCTTCTCCAACTCAGCTCCTTCAGACTAGCCAGCAGCAATTAGCAAACACCTGGTGAGCTCATTCTATGAGCTTCTTCTAAATGCAACACTGGTAAAAATGTTGCTAAAGGGTCGATAGGATGTGATGATGTCTTCCTGAAGGTGAAGTTTCAAAAAGAGCAGGAGTTTTTAAACAGACAAAGTCCCAATTTGAAGGCGTCAAATTTCTTTTAAGTCGTATTTTATATATTCAGTATTTTTATAACAACTGAGGGTAAAACTGTTACGTGATTGTGCTACAAATGTGGATGGAAAATACATAATACTGCCCCTTTAATCTGTTTCTATGACAAACATGAGCAGCAGTCTGCAGCTTTCTGTCCAACAGACCCAAATGTTTTGTTTACGTTTGTTTTCAAGGTTCAGATTGGATCCCAGAGCTTGTTTTTATTTAGCAGACTGATCCTGGCAGTATCATGGTCCCTGGTTATCTTCAGAGACTGAAGGTTCTCACCTCTCAGATTGTCCACTCCGTCCTGTTGCTGGGCCTTCTGGGTGCTCTGAGATGGACCAGCTGGCGGGGCGCGGCCGTGTGCCGGGCTTCTCCGTCCCAGACTGGGGGCTGGAGCCGTGGCAGTGGACGCCGGGACAGACGGGCCGGTCTGGCTCACCTGATCCAGGGTGGGACTCTTCCTGTGAGATTCCAGACCCGGACTGCTGCAGCCTGAGGAGAACCAGTGAGGAGTGAGACAAATTAAAGATTCCCACTTACAAACCAGTACAAATAGTAACTCCAGAGACCGGATCAACCTTCCACCTGGTGGTAAACAGAAAAACACAAAATCATTTTGTCTAGTTTCTAGAGCAAATATCTTCTTCCACTTGAAAAAAGACTAAACTAACATACATGTAATTTTTAATCAAGATATAGTAGCTTGTTTTAAGTCAATAATTCCTTAATATTGATTAAAAATAATAGTTCCATTGGCAGGTTACTTCAATAATAATGTTTCAACAATAATAATTTTTTCCATGTTATAAGTGAAATAGGGAACCAGTAATTTTTAAATCAATATTAAAGGAATTATTGACTTAAAACAAGCTCCTATATTTTGATGGAATGTTACTTGTTAGTTAGTTTTGCCTTATTTAAAGTGTACCAAAAAATATTCACACTAGAAACTAGATGGAAAGATTTGGTGATTTTACAGCGCAAGAAAAACATAAAATATGATATTTGTGTATTTCAGCCATTTTCTCATAAACTTAGAGAACTGTTCCCGGAAGTAAAGAGTTATGGGGTTAGTTAGCTTCCTGTCTGCAGTTTGAATTTCTGCAGAAAGAAAAAGTGAAGCAGTGGGAGACAAAAGTCAGAGGCAGGTTAAAATTCACTGTAGCAGGAAAACACCAGCAAAGTGTTTGTGGGTCAACATTAACAGGACAGGAAAACACCAGAGGACAGGAAGTGGCTCCATGTTTTAAAATGAACCATCACCCTTTCACACACACCACCGGTGGTACCGATCAGAGAGTCCACTTCCTGCTGGTCTTTACCTGCAGTTAAAGTCCCGACAGAGCGCGAATCAGAACCGCTCAGACTGGAGTTCACAAAGAAGACTGTGGGCCGCCCTGTGTGGAAGAACAGCAACAGAACTGAGACCCGGAAACACTCTCTGCTCCGAACTGATGGATGAACACCTGGAGAACACCCGGGGCATGGCGATACCAGAACACCAACCGACCACACACACCGAGAGCTGGAGCTGAGTCGAATCGAACCCAGTTACTGCCAAGCAACCGATAATACACCCATCTGATGTTACATGTCTGATAGTTTCACCAGAACACTTTGACCTGGAGGTTAGGAGGAAACTCTTCCAGCCATCAAGAAATTCTGCTTTACGCACAGATCCCAGTTTGAAGAAATAATCAGAGACTAGACAAGTTCATCTATCAAAGCTTTGCTCCCATTAAATCAACTTTTTCCTGAATCTAAAATTAACAAAACGTGTCGAGGAAGCGGCGAAGGCCTCACACTGACGCCTCTGACCCGACGCCTCCTCACTTCCTGTGGCATGAAGAACGTGATCCAGAACCACTCACAGACTCTGAATCCTTGGATATCATGCTGCCCCGAAGCAGAAACTTCCCGACTGCCCTGACTTACCCACACCGACGGGTCCAAACTGGGGCGAGACCAGTGGGCTGGTGCTGAACTGGTTATAGGCGGGAACCGGAGCTCTGTTGAAAAGGCCGTAGGAACCAGAGGACTGGAAGGGAGTCTGAGCCGCTGAGGACGAGCTGGTGCTGATGGAGGACTGCAGAAGAAGAAACGTACAAGGTCAGGAGGTCGTGAAACTGGGTCAGAACCAGGGTTAAAGTAGTTTTTGGTTTTTCATCATAGTTTAGTTTTATTTCGTTGTGACTTTTTGTCTTCATAAAGCAAACATTTGGGACTCTTTTCTGGACCTAAAATAACTTATTTTCTACTTTTTGACATTAAACTATTGTATGTTTAATTTATTGCCAAGCAGGACAAAAAAATAATTCACCATAAAATTGCATTAATTAGAACAAAATGGCTCTGAGAGTCTTTGAGTAAAATCCAGTGACATACAGCGTAAGAACAGAAATACCTGGACGATGGCCGGGTCCTGGGGGAGGGAGCACGTCGGTTTGGGCGGCTCACACACTGTCAGGTCCTTGATGTCGCTGCCCCTGAAGATGATGTACTCAAAGATGTCGTCTCGGGGAGGAATGGGCCGGTCCGTCGGGCGATCCTCGGTACCAAAGGAGCGGACTGAGGTAAAGAAAACTCAGAATTTGAATCATAGTTTGACAGTTAAAAGATGTGGCAAGAAAAACTCTCCACATTCAGACTGAAACTTTAAACTAACATTAAAAGTTGCAGACAAAATATTCTCATTAGTAACTAAAACGTTTTTTTTATAAGGTGTTTTGATTTGATTTATAGTAGAACCATAAACATGTAGTACGCCATTGTTGTTATGTGTGCTTGTGGAGGTTATAGGTCAGGTCAGAGGTTAGGCTAATAGGTAAGCATTTTTCATGTTTACATAAATACCGTAACTGAGGTTAAAAATTTTCCAATCTGAAACTTGTAAAAAACAAACAAAAAAGCACAGCAGCGTTTTGCGTCCCCGAAAACTCAATTTCCCTTTGGATGCAGGAAAAAAACGGTTAAAGATTTTTACATTTTGGAAAAAAATGAGGCCTAACTTTGAGATAGATATGAAGAAAAACTTCCAGCAGAGCTAAACATGGCAAATTAAAAACCTGTGTCTACTTTCAGAAAGGACTTTTATTATGAAAAACCATGTTGGGCACAAACACAGCAGCAAAATGGGATTTTTCTCAACGAGCACTTAAACATAAGAGGTATATGGATTAACATCAGCTGTTGCCACTCATCTTTAAAACTCTAAGTCCTGTAAGTAAGAAACATGTCTAGAGTTATTGTTTGTACTGGAGCTAAATTCTCTTGTGCCTCTCGGATGATTTAACAAAATCAGACATCACTTCAATCATATTCTGGTATAAGTTTCACTTCTTTATTTCTGCCATAACAAGGAGGAAAAAACGCATTTCATTTAAATCTCTCGACTCAAACTGATTATCTGTGAAGCCTGATTTGCAGCTAACCCAGTGGGCCAGTCTGGTGACAGGCTGGATTTTGTCCTATTTTAATGTACAGTTTATCAACCTCAGAAGTCACGAGGACGTCCTTCCTGCACAACAATCCATCTGAAGATGCTCCAAAATCAGATATTTGCTTCTGTTTCCACAATTTCAAAGTTGTTTAGAGTCCAGATCAGTTTACACTGGCCCAATTGAAATAAAAATACCCTGTAAACAGAAAGTACTGTTAAAACTAATCAGCGCCTTGCTTTGAAACTACTTTATTATTATAAATTTGATGACTGGATTATTTTTTTATAATTGTTGGTTTTTAAAATAATTATTGGATTTTTACATTAATTATTCCATGTAATTTCCCTTTATAGTCAATTAGAGGCCAGATCCAGAGTTATATAGATCCCTCTGTTTATTTCTTCAGGCTCATGATGAAGTTAGTATCAGATTCACCATTTCTGAATCAGCACTTCAGTAAAGGGCTATTCTTAATTTTTTAAGAACTCTGTCCTGCTAAAGAGATAAGACTTTCCTAAAATTCTAAATTATTAGAACTATTAACACCTAATTCTGGAAAATACTGCATGGTGCCGCAGTACCATGCTCATTTTAACATAAGCCTGCCATAATGAAAATAAGACAGGCTTATTTACATTATGAACTAAAGGTCAAAAAGGGACTGTAGTTGAGCAGTTTTGTTTAGATGTAAAATAAAGGCTTCCGAAATGGGAAAAAAATACATTGAAAAATGTATTGTTAGTGTTCAGACTAGAGCTAATCTTTAATAGTTAATATGTCTTTAAAAAACAACAGCATACACCTTTAAACTGAAAAGCTATCAATAGCACGCTAACTTCAGTCGCAGCAGTTAGCTCGTTTAACACCCACACACCGCCTCCACTTCACTTTAGCCTCGAGGAAGCTCTTACCTTGTGCCCAGGTAAAAAGCTTACCTTTAGCAAGGGCCACGGTGGAGTTCTCGGTGTCGATGGTGTACAGGATCCCCTCATAGCGAATCTCGGCCTTGGAGATCAGGCTGATCTTACTACCCAGATAAGGCGTCCCGCCGCTCATAGTGGCTCCCGCTTCTCGACTCTGGGAACAGGAATAAGAAGGGGCCGATGCCTCCGAGCCGCGCAGTCAGCAGACAAGGGTTCAGGGGCGACTCTCCCGGTGCTTTTCGATTCGATTCCCTCTGACTCTGACGCCGCTTTGCAGCTACAACATGGCCGCCTCCACCTCCATTGGCACAGCTCTGAGCGCGGGGGATAACGGGATTTGGAGTATCGCGTGACTTCGTGGCGCCGTGAATCATAGATCTATGTGGAATAGAAGTAATTTTTTTTAAACCTAACATACGCATTTTGAAATGCGAGTAAAAACCTAAAATCATTTATATTTACTGGCGTATAATAAAACAATACAATGGCTCATTCATCTGCTAACTGTAATATTGTATTGTACAGTATGGTAACTGAGTAGTATTATTTTTCCAATGTTATAAACTTCGTACTGTACAGTTTTTCTTATTTTTAAAATTATTATGTATTTGTTATTATTTTTTTATGTGAATTTATGTGCTCTCAACTGCTTTTAGATTGCTGGTGTGACACACCTAAATTTCTCCACTGTGGAAAAATAAACAATATTTCTACTATTTCAAATTATTTATTATTATTTTATACATTTATTGGGATCTCTTCTGTTTTATTTTCGACTCTAAATAATTAAAACGTGTAATTTTGTTTCTTTGGACCTGCTTTCCCACAGTTCTTGAAACATTTGGTACATCTAGATCTTTGATCCATCTAGATCTTTGCTCCGAATGCAGCCGGATCCTCGGCGCATGCGTACATTCTAAAAAACGATTTGCACAACAGCGAAGCATCAAAGATGGCGGGAGCCCCAGACCCGCTGGAGGACATGCTGTCCACCGAGGTGGACGAGAAGGCGGTCAGCGACCTGGTGGGCTCCCTGGAGTCCCAGCTGGGCGACAGAACCCTCCCCGCGGCTTCTGATCCGGACGGGAAGCGGGACGTAGCGGCGGTCGGCCGCCTCTCAGGGAAAGCGGGGTCTTCGGAGCCTCAACAAGGGCACCAAACCGCGGGGTCGACCCGGGAACCGGGCGCCAACCAGCCTCTGTCCGGGCAAACCGTTCCCTCCTCTGTTACCGCCGGGGCAATAAGAAACACCGGAACCGGTTTGCAAGCGGTAGGATCGCCCTCTTTGACCGCTTTACCCGTA
The DNA here is from genome assembly GCF_019740435.1 of Gambusia affinis. Taxonomy (NCBI): domain Eukaryota; kingdom Metazoa; phylum Chordata; class Actinopteri; order Cyprinodontiformes; family Poeciliidae; genus Gambusia; species Gambusia affinis. The sequence goes on from NC_057875.1 coordinate 5,078,951, forward strand.
CCGGTAACTCTGGGCAGCCAGCCCGCTGCTAGCTTCCCCCGGGCTGCTGTCCTGGCTCCCAGCCCGGTGGAGGCGATCCGGACCTCTTCCCCCAGCTTACAGCCCTTGAACGGCAGCACCGGAGCCGGGAAAGTGGAGGGCTCACCCGGTGCCCCTCCACCCGGCGCGACCCTGGCTTCACAACCCGGACTCCCTGCCCCTCAATCCCCGGTGGGCTCCCCTGCTGTGACCCTACAGGGGCTCCCCAGCCCCGTGATCAGCACCGCCCAGAACGGTTTGGACCCGAAGGGTTCAGCCTCCCTATCAGCCGCTCAGGTCCTGAACCACAACAACCCTCTAATGCACACCAAGATGCTGGTGACCAGCACCCCAGCTCCTCCTGCAGCCCAGGCCTCCATCATCCAGACCCAGACCGGATCCAGCACACCGCTCGCAGCAGCCAAGCCTGCCCTCAACGGGTTGGCTCAGACCGTGGTGAGGCCGCCCGGTGCTGCTGTTGGGGCGGCCACCTCCATCCAGCCGCAGAGACCCCAGTTGGTGACCGCCACAACCCGGCCGGCTGCCCCGCAGACCGCCCTGGCTGTCCGGCCTCAGCAGCAGACAACCATCCAGCTGCCGCCCGGCTTCACCATCCCTCCAGGTGAGGACACACATCTGCTTATGATCGGCTCTGTGATGCTGGCTTCTGGTTCTGGATGAACAATTCAAAGATACAAACGCCCTGACGTAGCTACACCGCAAAAACACCTTTTTTATCAAGTAGATCAGTTTTAAGTAAATAAGTCCTTAATATTGGTTGACAAAGTACTTGATCCACTGACAGATGAAAAAATTTTCTATAAGTGAAAAAATCTGAAAGTGGAACAAGGGCTGAAACAATTACTGGGGATAAAACAAGTTTTGAAATATTTGCCAACTAATTTAGTAATTGATTAATGCTTAAGACAGACTTTATGGAGTATACAGACTCCAGAGCATCTGGAGTATTTATTTTCAATCAGAACAACATATTCTGAGAAGTGAGTAAGGCAAAACTGTACCAAATATATATATATATATAGGCCTATTTTGCATATAAGAACAACCTCTTTCCAATGTCTGTAAATATGTTTTACACAGAAATCAAGTCACGTAGTTTAGCTTCTCCTGGTTAAATTCTGTAAAATAATAATAAAATACTATTTAATAACTTTTGCTTTACAATTATTAATCTGTTAATACAAAAAAATAATCAGTTCAGTCTTGCACTGTACTGATGGCAGCAAGGACTCTTCATTTTGATGCTGGAAGTAGTTTTTAGCTACAGATACGTCTTTTGCTACAAATGATCAAGCGTATGCAAAAGGAATGCAATGTTGCTACCTTTAAGGTAATATTTATTTTCTTATTTAAAAAAGGAATTGAATTATTTTAATGTACTTACAAAATTGTACAAAAAATGTAAGTGGCTAAATGAAAAATCTGCAGAATATGGGAATTGTTTTTAGCCTATTAATAGTTGGAATAATCTATTACTAAAATCAATGTTAGTTGAAGCCCTAAGTTTAAGATTTACTGTTTTCAAAATGAATATTTAGGAATTATTTACTTAAGAGAAGCTTCTATATCTTTCTCAAAAGTTGCTTGTAAGTTAGTTTTGTTTTATTTCACGTGTACTCAAATATTTGTACTAGAAACTAAACCAGAAATACGTGGTAAGATTTTGTGTTTTTGCAATGTAGTAATAATTTAATAGCAAAGCATAATTAAAAGAGGATATTTTTTTTCCACAGAATTTGAACTAGGTGAAGCTAAAACTAAACCACTTGAGTTTTGGGTGGAACATATTTACAAAGTTTCATTTCTTAATTTCATCTTAAATGCTAAATGTATGTATTTGTTTGTACAGTTTTTGCTTAATTGCTGCTCTGACTGTTGTTCTTTCAGCAAATAGCCTTTTTTTGAGTCTGTATACTTCAGTTAACAATTAATCGATTACAAAATTACTTGAATATTTCAATAAGGGATTCATCATGATTAATTGTTTCAACTCTAATAATTTTATCTCAAACTGGAAGTATTTGTTCATTTTTCCCAAATTTTCAGGGTTGATCTGCCTGAAGTTTTTCATCTTTCATCCTAAAGCTGAGCACAAAAGCAAACTGTAAATATTTATTATCTGCTTGATCTCATTTCTTCTCAATTCTCCATTCTGTCCAGTTGGTTCTGATTTCCATCCAGCTCAGCTGTTCTGTTTCATTCTGTCTGTAGAACCTCTTTGTTCACTTGTTTTAATTCTTCTCCTGCAGGTATGGTTCTGGTCCGGACCGAGACGGGTCAGCTGGTCTTGGTTCCTCAGCAGGCTCTGGCCCAGGCTCAGGCCAAGCTGCAGCAGAGTCAGACGGTGGTCACTCAGAGACCCGCAACACCACTGGCGACATCGACTATCCGGGTCAGCACCGCCACCACGGTGAGTTTGATACCATCAGAACTTGACTAAGATCTTCTTCATAAATTCTGGAGTTAATCTGTAATTTCAGTAAAATCTGAATCAGGTAATTTTATTTTGAAACAAACCATAAATCGTCTGCAGGCGCCTGGAGCCCCCCAGGCGGTCCGGCTGGCTGCACCCGCTCCCACCAGAATAGTCCAGTCTCCTTCCACCACCTCTGTTCAGGTAAGTTATCCTGCTGAGAGGTGGAACAGGTTAAGACACAGATCATAGCCCAACATAAAACAGAGTAGGAAAGTAAACAATTAATAAACTTACCATTGATTATCGATTAATGGTTTATTAAATTAAAATGAGTTTCAATCGGTTTATAAATAACGTCCGCTTAGTCCTTCTTTTAGTGTTGTAGTTCGGCCGCCATCCAGCAGGGGGCACCGCTGGTCATCCTGAAGAGGAGCCATTGATACAGAAACAAAGCGATACAAAACATTACAAGAACGGAAAAGAGAAATGGTCCAAACGGAGTCCGGTTTTTGATGAAAAATGCAATTTATGCGGTTCTGTTTTGATATATAAACTCTCGACAAGCTCTTTAAGTTTCACGTTAGCAGAGCTGCTAAAGGAACAGCGCTAACTTCTCAATCAAAAAATACTGATGTGCTCCAAATGCGAGGATGATGACAGAAAAGCGGAGCGGAAATGTCAGGAAAATTGTAATATGATGGATGGAAGGGAAAACATGCCAATAAGCACGGCTAATTTTGAGGGCGGTTGGGAATTAATCGACTTCATGGAGCGAAGTTTAATTCCTTCAAGAGCAAATACAGAAGGTACACACAACATAATGTTTTGATGTCTTTATGTTATGAAAATTTAGCTCTTTATCGTAAGGAAAGATGGTTGTCGTCCCACTTCATTCAGCAGAAAACTCAGGTTTTTAAGAAAATTCACCACTTATCGATAAATTGTAAGATGATATTAGCTCATTTAAGTTTACATTAATAACTTCCATTCCTATTTGCTAACCAATAAGCTGAAACATTGACAACAGTTTAGTTGTTTTTTGGAGTTTTTTTTCACTTCCTTATTAATTGTTATTTTTGGGAAATTGGGCAAAAATCTAAAATAATTGCCCAAATTTTCTTTACAAAGTAATCCAATTTTAGTCAAATTGGATGGAGGTATTTATTAAAATTAATTTATACCACAGGCTCTGACTTGGATTTAGTTAGGACTTTGACTGGGCCATTCTAACACATGAATATGCAGTTCGATTAGTTGGATCTAATAATGTCTCTCTGTTTCTGAAGCCCCTCGCAGTTCCTGCTGCCGTGAAGATGCCGCCGCCTCAGAAAACCTCCACGGTGATCACGGCAGGGGTGACGCCCACCGCCAAGCCCACACCGCTACCCGGCAGCGGCGCCACGCCCCCTCCCGCTGCCCCGCCTGGCGCCAGGGTCACTGTGGTGTCGCAGGTTGGCTCCCGTCATTTTCTAACATTTTCAAACTTTTCCGGCTTCCTGCTGTTGCTTTGTTTTTCACACGTATTTGTGCCCAACAGGAAATGCAGGAAAACGTGAAGAAATGCAAGAACTTCTTGTCTACGCTCATCAAGCTGGCGTCACATAACTCCCCAGCTCCCGAAACGTCCAAGAACGTGAAGACCCTCGTTCAGGACCTGCTTGTAAGCTGCTAAGATCCTTCTGCTGATGCATCCTAGGGCTGAGTGATAAATCAGTTTTATTAATTAATTGAATCTTTGGTGTTTTGAAGACGTCATTTTTGGAAAACCTGGGTTTCAGTAGTTCAGAGTGATGTCAGCACACCCAGAACCGCCACCTTGTTTGACAAGCATGTTTTACAGCTTATATTTATTTGGACTCAGTTCAACTCTACAACGAAATATTAAGAGCAGATTAAGATTATCTTTAGAATAAGGTCATAGCAATACCAGAAAAAAGTTATAGCAGGAGATTAACGTAGTAATTTTAGAAGAACTCCAAAAGAAAAAATAACAAAAAAGAGGAATGTTGAGCATCTTGTGAGTTCTACAAGTTTTACTACAACAGAGTATTAAGATCATGCTAAGAAAAATAAAATTACAAGAATAAAGTTGTGCAAAAATTAAGTTGTAATAATATGAAAATCAAGTTGTAATAATATGATGATAAAGTCGTAATGTTGCCTGGATGAAGTTTTAATATGATTTTATTCAAATAATCTTAATAACACATCAGCATTAAATTATTAATTTCAGGACTCTGAGTATTTTGAAGAAAGAACTACATGGACTGAGCTGAACATGTCAGATCTCAATAACTCTATTTTTTGGTCATTTTAAGTTTTTCTTCTGGTAAAATTGTCTCTTTATTCTGCTCATATTGTGACAATATTTTCATAATTAAACAAAAATGGTCATAGCCTGAGCCTGACACTCCATTGTACAACTGACAGAAGAGACGATTGAAATAATAAACATTACTTTCTTAATAATGCTATAATAAACTTACTTGTAATTCCTTTTTGAGAAAAGAAAACAAGGAAAAAGGTGGTCTAAAAAAATCAGATTTATTTTTAAGCCATATTGCCCAGCTCTACTCCAGATGCTCCTCAGGTCCAGTTCATGTCTTCATGGTTTCCTCTTGCTTTTTGTTCCTTTGACTTAATTTCCTAAAACTTGAACATGTCTGCCTGTTACATCCCTGGACACTTTGTCTTTGTGCCGTTATGTTTTATGTCCGCGTGTCTTCACGTCTTTTTGCTCTGACATCTTTTCAGGACGCAAAGATCGAACCCGAGGAGTTCACGTCTCGGCTGCAGGCTGAGCTGAAGTCCTCCCCACAGCCCTACCTCATCCCCTTCCTCAAGGTACCTGTCCTGAAAAAATACATATTTCTACTGTTAAAGCTGCAGGTTAACTGATTCTAATTGCTGTGGTAATTGAATTCTGTTTTTTACCGTTATTAATCCTAATATCTTTAAAGAATTATAAAATTTTAACAATGGTATTAACTAGACCTTAATGATTATACATGTCAATAACTACATTTGTTAAAAATAGAAAATTAGATAAGTGAAAATACTACTTCTCACAGCAATTTTATGTTAATAAATGTGTTATTCATGTTAATAACTATTATTAGAGTTGAATGAATATTTATCAGGCTGTAACTATGGTTATTAGAAGTTAATTATAACCATAGTTGTTGATAAAGGAGTGAATAGGCCTGTAATGATTAATCGTGACGAATCGATTATTGAAGTGATCGTCAATTAATTTAGTAATCCTTTCATTCACTGGAGTATACGGACTCTAAGAAAAACAATTTGATGAAAGAACAACACACTCAGAGAAGTAATTAAGTCAAAACTGTACAAAAATATCAAAACAATTTTATCTGTAAATATGTTCTACCAAATTTTATCTCCACCCTGATAAAAAAATTATATAAAGCACCTTTTGATGCCTGTTTATTAACAGATTAATATAAAAAATAATGACTAGTTCAGCTCTACACTTACTGAAAGGGCTGAATTTTTAACATGTTGATGTTAGAAATATATTTTAGCTGCAGATTCATCCTTTGCTACAAACGATGAAAGCCTAAATCTGTTATTGCACTTTAGGCAATAAATGTTTATTTTCTTATTCTAAACTAAATGCAATTATGTTTATTTGCATCTTTGAATGTACTTTTTACTAATTTTGTAGGAAAGATGTCTTTTTTAAAAATCGGATTAACTGTCAGAATAAATGAGTAATCAAGTAATCATTAGTTGCAGCTCTAGTACAAAGTCTTGCATTGCACCCACTTAGACATTCTGCATTGTTTAGGTTTGTACTGGATATTTTCAGCATGAATACTTGTATACCCAAATTAGAAAACATGAGGTTCTGTAATGCTATCTAAGATGAAATCTGCTGATAAAATCACCAAACCTCTACCAGCAGTTTCATGCAGTGAATGATCTTTGTGTGTATCTCCTCAGAAAAGCCTCCCTGCTCTGCGTCAGACTCTGCTCAACAGCCAGCAGTCTCTGACTACAGCTCCGCCCACCACCTCTGCTCCGCCTCCAGTCGCCCCCGGCTCCCTCACCGCAGCAGCCATCAGGCCGCGGCTGCCCGTCAACGCCACGGGAACCACGGTCCGCCTGACTCCACCCATCACAAACACGGTAACACTCAGCAACCTGTCCTTCACTGCTTTAGTGATTTAAAGAGGACATATATTTAAAAAAAAAAAAAAAAAACATACTTGGACTTTTTTAGGTCTCTACTGCTTCTAAAAATGGCCCAAATGGTTAAAACAAATAACTAGCCATTTTTTGGCCGTACGTTTTTTGGTGTCTAGAAAATGAGCCGTTTCAAAAACCTTCTGACTGTAATGTGAAATCAGCAGGAAATGCATCTTACTTGGCAACCCCTGCATAGCCCAACCTGTTACCTAGCAACACCAGCAGAGTTCCACCTGTCACCTAGCAATGCAAGCTGAGGTCCAGCACGTTTATTTTTACCGCTATGTGTGTTGTACTTTGTGTTTTGTTGCTGACTTACCATCCAGAAACCACTTGCTACATTCTTGTTGGTTGTGCAGAAGGCTCTACTTCTGTTTTTCAAAGATGTTCAGTTATATAATTGTGCATCTGTCACCAGCCCTTTTTACATGGAAGTGTAAATGTTGAGTTGGGGGGGACGTGTAAAAATAAAACATTTTACTGGATGATAAATTGTCCCGAAAATTATTGCAATACATGATAATATTGTTTTGAGACCATTTTCAAGAAATATGTCGATGACGGTATAATTAATGCAAGTTTGATCTCTGAAAGATCAGTTTTATCCAGAACATTTAACACCAGAATTAGAAGACATTTTTAATTTCCATAACAAAAAAATATAATAAATTATGAGACTTTGTCAACAAAGTTGTCGTAGTTGAGGTCACTGGATGAATAATTTTATTCATGTATCACATTTTCAGCAACAAGGCAGCTCAAAGTGTTTAGACCAAAACACCAGACTGAAGACTTTAGTCATAAAGTTTTTGGTAGAAAGAGAAAACGATACATCATTCAAATGGAAATTATTGAGTTTGTTTTAATTTAAACAATAAATAAAGCAGAAATATAAACCATCTACAGCCAAAACCATAAATAAAAATAGATTATGAACTCTCTGTAAACAGATTTGCCCTTCACAAAGTATTGATCAGAATGGAAATTATTGAGCTCATGTAAGTTTATCATGTGGTTAATTTTATTAATTGATTTATTGCTTATTGTGACAGGATTAGGCATGGCTACATGCGACTTATTTGGATTTAAAGTGACAAGCCTTATTCTGAAAGGAGCTCAAATAAGCAGAACTGAGACTAAAATCTTATTGTCTAAACTTGATCTTCTGCAAAAAGTGTAATGAACAATATTTGTAAAGCCCATAGAGCAATCCTGACCTGTTCAAAGAAGCATAATATGTCTAAACAAGGTTGTGATTTCAGTGGTGATTAATAATAAACATTTTGATGTTTTGTTTTCTGCTGCAGGCTGTGGGCAGAGCTACAGTCCAGACCATCCAGACCCGTTCTCCTGTGGTCCTCAGTCAGCAAATCAGACATCCAGGTGAGGCTGGTTGCTCCACTTTGTGTTAAAGCTGACAAAAATGGGTGACTGAAATCCTTGGAAGTGCTTGAATTTCAATTTTCAAGGACTGGAAAATTCTTCATTTCTGTATAAAGTTTTTCAAACTGCTTATTGTTGTATTAAAGTGCAATCTAAAGTTTAATTAAAAGCCTAGCTTTGGAAAATGTTACAGTTGAATATTTGCTCAATGAGTTATTGATCCATGTAATTGAAATGAAGGTTCCATATGGTCAAGTTATTGAAATTAGACTTTTTTGTTAAATCCTGGGGTTTATTTTTGGACCAGTTTGGTGTGTAAGATAAGAGAGACGTTTCAATGAAATTTAGTTACATTTTAGTTTATCTTGTCCCTGCTGCAGAATGTAGAAGACTATAAAAATACATTATTAATAAATAGTAAATAATGTCATATGATAGTGAATTAAAACTGTCTTTTTGTGTTTTTGTTATCGCCAAAGTGGAAAAGTTTGTAAACTCACATTGAAAATGCTTAAAAAGTTCCTGAGTTTAACTGTGGAGAAGTGAACGATGCATTCAGACCTGTCCTCTCTCTGAATCGTCTCTCCTTGCAGCCACACTCTTACGGGGTCCCACCACCATGGCAGGTAAAGCTCCTGTCCACCTGGCAGCTCAGGCCAATCAGAAGAAACCGACCGACCCCGGGGGCGGGACCTTCAGGTGGGTTCGATGTCCAATCAGCACCTGGAACCGAAACGTCATACAAAACCTGGCAGATAATTGGTTTTACAGCCATTCTGAATGTTTCTGATTCAGCTTCAGAAATAATCACAGCTGAATAAATTCAAAACAAACACCAATAATTGTGTATTTGAGTCAAACTGTAGGGTGAAAATAAAAAGCTCATTCAGCTTCAGCAGCTTTATTAGTGGTTTCTATAGTAACAACCAGCCTGCTTTTAGTTTTACTGTAATTACAAGTGAGCTTTTTAATGCAGGTCAGATGTGTAGCTTTGAAATAAATACCTGAATAAACGTCACAGTGAGCCGGGCTTCTTCAGCTCAGTTTCATGTTTTAGTCGGGATGCTGAACTTCCAGTCATTCAGTCAAATCTAAAAGTTCTGACTCTCTCTGAACTTCCACAGAGACGACGACGACATCAACGATGTGGCTTCCATGGCTGGGGTCAACCTTAACGAGGAAAACGCCCGTATCCTAGCAACCAGCTCAGAGATTGTCGGCACCAAGATTCGATCCTGTAAAGACGAATCATTTCTGCCGCCGGGCCTTCTGCACCGCCGCATTCTGGACTCGGGTCAGTACATCCATCATTTAGTTAAAAGAATATATTTCTCCCCACCAGCAGAGGGAGCCACTGCAACATCAATTGCATTGTCAACGCTGCATTATGGAACATTTTTAGTGTCATTAATTGAGAGCAATGGATGCTTAACGGTTTCTTTCCAACCAAACTGTTCGTGGTGCCGGAGTGGTTCAGTTCCGATGGTTCTCATGGTTCCGTTTGGTTCTGCTCCCCAGCCAAGAAGCTGGGTGTGACGGAGGTGCCTCTGGAGGTGGTGAACCTCATCTCACACGCCACCGAATCCAGACTGCGCTCGCTGCTGGAAAAGGCCTCTGTGATCGCTCAGCACCGCACAGACGGCGCAAAGGTGAGAGGTCATAGAGAACGTGGGAATAACCCGTATACCTTGGCAGTAACATATTGTGTCTCTTAATACCAGATTTTATATATGTATAAAAACAACCTAGAAGTGTTTTTACAGAATAAACCCATTATGGTTTAAGATGGGAGAGTCCAAATGTTTTGCATCTCTGGTCAAAATACTCAGGAGGCATATTTTCTTTAAATTAAAAATGCAAAATAGTTTTATTTGCATTATCTCTATTTGCTCAGCAATAAATTAAATTCACAAAGTTTATGGATGAAATGAGTTACAAATCAATTAATTCTTGTAGCTCCGCCTAAATAAAAGAAATATAATTTGTGTATTCCCATTTCTAAAACCTGATAATCAACCCCACTGAAGCAGATCAGAGTGTTAATGGACGATATCCTGCAAACTGCCTGTTTTGGACCCAGATCTTGACGGTTCTGACCGGGTTCCTGTCAGGTCTTACTGTTCTTAGAGGAAGTCGGTAACCGATCCGTGGTCTTCCTCCCTCAGGATGAAGGAAACCTCACCTATGAGCAGTCGTCGGACGTTCGCTCCCAGCTGCGGTTCTTCGAGGCGCTGGAGCGGATGGAGAAGCAGCGGAAAGACGAGCAGGAGCGCGAGATGCTGCTGAAGGCCGCCAAGGTACCAAACGTCATGCGTGACTGCTAACCTGGGTTGCTATGGCAACGGAAGACCTGTTTAAATATCTCAACCTGATCTGGGGAAACTGGAGCAGAGGTTGAAATTCAACTTCAGCTGGATGATGATGTCACAATGTAGAACCTCCAGTCAGAGCGAATAAAAACTTTACTGGACTGGAACTTTTTAAAAGAATCAATATTAAAGAATTAATGATTTAAAATAGACTCCAATTTCTTTACAAAATCTTTACTTGTAAGTTATTTTTGTCTTGTATCATTTTTACTAATGTTTACTAACTGGAAACTTGACCAAAAGTACTTGGTAAGATGAAGTGTTTTTGCACTTAACAGCCACTGTGCCGTTGCCTAGCAACCTCAGCAGAGCCCAGCCCTGTTACCTGGCAACACAAGCTGGGCACCAGAACATTTGGTCAGCTAGTTTTACTACTGTATATGCTGTGCAGTGGCTAACCAGACTAAAATCAGACCATGGAGCGATCCTTACCTGTTCAAAGAAGCATTATGGGTCACTTTTTTTTTTTTTCTTTATTTTTTTTATTGGCTCTAGTGGCCTTTATTTGATAGTTAATAGACAGGAAAGTGGGTAAGGAGAGAAGGGGGAAGACATGCGGCAAAGGTCGCCAGGCCGGGAATCGAACCCACGACGGCCGCGCCTAGGACCAAGGCCTCCTTATGTGGGCTGTGCTTAACCCCTGCGCCACCACAGCACATCCTTATGGGTCACATTTCAAGAGCTTTTGTTTCTCTTCCAGAGTCGGGCCCGGCAGGAGGATCCGGAGCAGGCTCGGCTGAAGCAGAAGGCTAAAGAGGTACGGCTAGGTTTCACGTTCGGCTTCTGATGAGTTCTGAGACAGAAAGCTTCCCGTTTGAACCACTTCAACTTCCTGTCGTAACAGCTGTAACTTCCTGTCCACAGATGCAGCAGCAGGAACTGGCTCAGATGCGACAGCGAGACGCCAACCTCACGGCGCTTGCCGCCATCGGGCCGAGAAAGAAACGCAAGTTAGACTCAGGAGGCGGTGCTTCAGCAAGCAGTGAGGTAATCAGCCATTTGGTCATGTGACTTTGTGATGACATAGACACATTGTACTGTGACTTCATGCACGCAAGATCCCCAAAAAGGTGCTCACTTACAATGGCTAACATTGGTTTTAGCTGTCAAGTTGTCAACATAATGTGCTAAATCTTAAATATACACATGATATATCAAAGGAAAAGGAACACAGTGCTTTCCTAATAATTGTCAACAGTATGACGATGAGATAACAAGGTCAGGAAAACGTTTTAATTTGAGAAGAAACTTAGTGAGGGAGATAGAAGTAGGTCAGTTATGCTAGCTTGACTTTGACATCCTTAACAGCTAGGTGTGCTGCAGAATTTGGTGGTTCAGTTCAGTTAAAAAATAAAAAAATGGTGACCAACTCTGACAAGTTATCAGTAGAGCAGATGTATCTAATCATTAGCCAGTCTGTGTTCAGACGAACGTTTAATAATAATTATAAAATAAATACTATGCCTAAAAACATAAAACTGTAATGGACTGAATATTCTGTTCTTTATGTGGGAAATGGTTAAGTGTTTTTTGGTGTTGAATCCTGATCCATTAGTGGAGCTGTTTTCAGTCAGTTACTATGGTAACATGTTGAGTTAGGGGAAGAAAAGAAGAGTAGAAGTGGTTTTGAGTTATTTATGAAGGTTTTTTCTGTTATTTTCCCCTTTGCTGTGGCTCACTGCACTAAATTAATAATACCTACATCTCCAGGTTTTATTTTGTTAACAGAGTTGTTCTCCTGCAGCAGAGTGGCTACGGACGGCATGTAAAAGAATCGTATTTCCGGATATAAACAACAACATGCAAGAGGATTTTGGACTCTTGACTCCTCCCCCATCCCGTAGGCTTTTACTTCCCCAGACAAAGGGGGTCAGAATCTGCTTGGGGGGAGCGACGGGGGCTCATAAAGTCCCTTGGCCCTCCATACCCTGGAGGCAGCCCTGCAGAAATGAGCTAAAGGCTCAGAGGAGGGAGGGAAGAGGGAGCCATGTTCTCAGTAGACACTGAACCCTCTAATCCTCATTTCAGGGGTTCAGATCCTGTTAGCAGCTGCTGGAGATTTTCTAAATCTGTTAATTTTACCTGAACTGTAAACAGTTTTTATTTTAGCCATCACACTCTGAGCTTTTCAGTCGAACAAATGTCTAATCAGGACTCGAGAATCAAGCCAAGTTTAGAGAGGTGTTAACTGGGGCTGAACGAATAATCAAGTTCATCATTATTTATTGATTATTTAAATAATCGTCAACTAATTCAAATAATTGATTAAGTAAACTTGAGTATACACACTCAAAAAAATCGATTTGCTGAAAGAACAACAGTTAGAGCAGTAATTAAGCAAAAGCAATACTCTATATAGACATACATATTGCATTTAAGATAAAAGAAAAACATTTGTACTGTGGCATAGACTTAGATTCACCAGGTCCAAAATCTGTAAAAAATATTCCTTTTAGGCACCGTTTTTAGGCAGATCAGCCCCACATTGTATTTATAAATATCTTTTGCTACTAATAATCAATCGTACACTAAATAAATATTTTAGGCAATAAAATGTTCCATTTCTTTTTCAGAAAAGTAACTGAATTATTTACTTGTATTTTTGATGTATAAAAACATGCTTAAGTAGTTAATGTAATGAAAAATCAGCAGAATGTGCCAAATTCATTATTTGATTAATCGTCAGAATAATCATTAGTTGCAGCCCTCGTGTGAACGTAGCCGGAGACAAATCAACGTCCTGATCACCCTGAAAGCTTCATCCTGGAATCTTCTTCAGGATTTTCCTCAGAGTCGAGACGAACTGGGCCTTTCCCAAACAGATAAGCCCAGTCTGATGCTGCCCAGCTCCAGAACCAGAGCAGATCATTCTGATTTGGAGTTATTTTATAGACTGATGGATCTGGAGTTGCCTCTCAGAACCTCATGAACTTCCTCTGTAGTTTTCCTCTTGACTTCCTGTAGTTTTACTCTCTAACATTGCCGCCTTCAGGTGACGTCGGGATCCGGTTCCGGCTCCTCTGCCTCCTCATCCCGGCAGCAGCTCCGGCAGCGGATCACTCGGGTCAACCTCAGGGACTTCATCCTGTGTCTGGAGCAGGACCGCAGCACAGCCCGCTCCCTCATGCTCTACAAGGCCCTCCTGAAGTGATTGGCGCCCCCTGCTGGTCCTCCAGCAATAGCAGACAGGAGCAGTCCGGTTACAGAGCGCTGCTGGAAAAGGAGAACTCCCAACCACCAGAACGGGTTCTGCAGAGGAGGGACGGAACTGTTAGATTTGACCTGTTCAGAGACGTTTGACCCGTTTACTTCAGAACTGAACCAGAATCATGTAAGAACATATAGACGAAACGTTTTCTCACTCAGGGACAGTTTGGTTGTTTCAGATAAACATGCACTGCAAAAACACAAAATTTTACCAAATATTTTTGGTCTACTTTCTAGTACAAATATTTTTGGCACACATGAAACGAGACAAAACTTCCTCAAAAGTAAATGTTTTCAAAAGATATAGGAGCTTGTTTAAAATCAGTAACTTATGAACCGGAATAAAAAAGTTCTGCTTCTATTGTCTTATAGAAAGACATTTTTCCTTTGTTATAAATTTAAAAAATCTGACTGTGGTGTTAGTCATTTTTATCCATATGAAAGAATTATATAATTAAAACAAGCTCCTATATTTTGCTGAAAAGTTACTTGTAAGTTATTGTTTTTTTCTTATATAAGTGTACTAGCATATTTTCACTAAAATCTAAAAGAAAAAATACAGAGGAGTATTAGGGAACATTTAGAAAATAAAATTGAAAAATATTATGAGAATAAAGTTGTAATATTATAATTTTATTCTCATAATATAAATATATTTTTTCTTGGTATGGCCCTATGAAAAAATATTTGTACCAGGTAAGAAAATTATAAAAATTATGAAAATAATTTTTTACTTTACATATTTTCGGGCCATACATAAAAAGTAGAATAAAGTTATGTTATGGCTATTCTTGAAATATTAACTATTATTTTATTATTATTGCTTGTTTTGTAATTTTATTGTTTTTCTTGGTATGGCCTATGCATATCAGAGCCAGGCTAAAAAAATATGAGAATAAAGCCATATCATGAATTTATCCCAGAAATATCGACTTTATTCTCTTTATTTTTGACTTTATTCCCATATTACTTTGACTGTATTTTCTTAACACTTTAACTGTCACCCCAAATACTGTCACATGCAGGTCAATGGGTCAATGGTGACACCGGCATCCTCATGGCAGTAAAAGGGTTAATATGGCCCTAAAACTCTTGTAAAAAAAAATACTTGGTAAGATTTGGTGTTTTTGCAGTGTGATTGATCCTCATTGATCAATTAGAAAATCAATAGTGAGCCTCATTCATGTTATTTGAACTCCAGAACCAGTTCTGGACTGAAACTCCCCAAGGGGTGCAGCAGAACCAGGTGAGAAACGAGGTAGGTGTGCGGTAGAACAGGTGGAACGCTCCTTTAACTGCAGCGGCTTTAACTGAAACTTCCCGCCATGTTGGACCGTGAGCTGCTCTCTGATTGGCTGCCGGCTTGGCCACGCCCCCTCCAGACTCCAGCGCTGTACCTGAACAGGTGCCTTCTGACTGCTCGCCATGTTTTAAATGTTCCCAACGGTCGGCTCGGTTAGAGGACGCTGTTGAGTGTGTGTGTCTGCGTTTTTGTGTGTGTGTGTGAGAGAGAGAGCCGCAGATGGTTTAAAGGAACAGTTCAACAATTCAGGAACTGATGGAGGCCAGTCGGCTGGTGTTGGAAAGTTCCCCTGCAGGGAGCTGGTTCTCCGACACACAGGAACTCTCAGGTTCTGAAGGTCCGACATTCCTCCTCCTCCCGGCAGACTGAGCTGAACCTGGACTCTGGAAAATTCTCGATGATGGAGCGCACTTGGACTTTTTAAGCTTTAACAGCTTTTAGTTTGGATCCAGCTCCTGAGCTTCAGGACTTATTTATATTTCCTACATTCAGCCTGATGCAGTTTTACACCGTTTGTACCTTTGTTACAAAATGAAATAAAGGAAGAAGAAACTCCTTGTGTTTCTTTCTAAGGTTTTTATCTGCAACACAAACGTTAAATACGAAGCTTAGAAAACAGGTTGGGTAGAAAAAAGACGCTGAAAGCAGCAGCTGCTTCCGATATCAGTCCAGCGGTTCCTGTTTGATCCGGACCGGGGTGCTGCTAACGGACCGGCTCGGCCTCAGTTCTCGACACAGGACGTATTCGCTGAACTGGGTCGAGTCGACGCCGCCGCCACAGGACGCCTTGATGTTGAAGCCTTTGAGGAAAAGACGCTCTAGAACCTGCAGAGAGCAAAGTAAGGGTTCTGATAAGGGCCAAAAAAAAGTTGACCAGCTTCTTTTAGTGTTGCAGATTGACTGCCATCCAACAGAGGGCGCTACTGGTCATAATTAAACAGACCCAGTTGATGCAGAAACAAAGATGGAGTAAAACCACAACAGGAAAAAAACACGAATACATGGAAATGTTTGAGTTTTGAACTCGGTAATTCCTTTCTTTTTTCAAGAAAATTTCTGAATTCTTTTGACTGAAATGTGTTATTTTTTTAAAATCCACAACGGCCCTAATACACTGTCAACGCAGGTATCTGCTCTGTGATTGGCTTGCTCACCTGTACGGAGTTCAGCCTGCAGTAGCCATTGAGTGGGAAGCGGATGACGTGGGTCGGGTCGAGGTTCCAGCCGGCGTTCACCGAGTTGCACATGACGTCTCCGGTCTCAGGAAACGCCTCTTCTATGAGAACTTTCTCCCCGCTCAGGGCGATCCGCTCGCCCAGATCGGGCGTGACCCGGACCACCAGGCACTCGCAGGGCGCCGCCGACCGCCGGGCCTCACGCTCCGCCTGCCAACGCTCCAGGTCCCGGACCATCGGGGCCAGCTGGTAGAACCGGGCCTCCTCATACAGCTGGGGGAAATCCTGAGACGAACAAACAGCTGGATGAGAATCGGCTGCTGGAGGAACCGGATCATTTCAGGAATCTGGTCTAAAGACTCCTATCCTCTGGATCTGATTTCAGTATTTTTAGGTCTGTTAGTGAAATTATTGGGAAATATTTAGATTTTCAGGTTTTATTAATCAACATATAATCCAGATTCCTTCCTTTTGTTTTTGCTCTTTTCCTTTCCTTCATTTTCTTCTTTCCTTTCTTTCTTGCTTGCTTTTCTTTTATTTTCTTCTTTTCTTTTTGAGAAGTGAATATTCTGACCCGGTCCACATGGGAAGTGACCCCTGTAAGGTGACCTTTGACCCACCTGAAAGTCTTCTGGCAGCAGCAGCTTGCAGGTCCTCAGGTAGCTCAGGATGAACCTGAAGATTTCTCCGTCTCTGTCGATGAAGTAATGCTGCTTCAGGCTGTCCAACACGATGGGCTCGCTGCCGCTGAACAGCCGGCCGATCCTGGAAACCGATCACTTATCAATACCACACCGGCTGATCTGATCAGAGAAACAGAATCTATGTACGGTCCTAAACATTTAGAATGATTTTTATTCACTATTCCATAATTATTACATTCATTTAGCATAAAAGGTGCTTCATTTTGTCCGATTTCAGGCGGCCATGAATTCTGTGGTGGAAAATGTTATCTGATAATATATTATAACTTTTATTACCAGATGGTAAATTTTTTCATCACAATCCTCTTTTGATTGTAATACGTAACATTTTATATTAATCACATCAAATTTTATTTAATTATTACAGTTATTTTTTCCTCCTTTGGTCTTTCTCTTGTCATAAAAGTTTCCATTTCTTGCTTGCTACGTTAGCTCGGCCAATCAAAACATTTATGATATAAGTTTAATTTACAATTTTTTTAACTTATATCATAAAAAACAGATTCAATAACAAAAAGTCAACAAAAATAATGATGAAAATTTTTATTAAAAATGTATGAAATTAGTTTTGTTTACTTTTTCCCCTCATCTTCCCTCCAACTTGCTGAGCCCCACAGCGCCCCCTGGTGACCCAATATAAGTACATTACATCTATTACTCCATTACAGTTTTTCAGTACCCATCTCTGTGTAATATCAAGATAAATATCAGATATTTACTCTTAAGTACTTACTACTGAACTAGCTAGGACCGTTGAAACACTGATTGTATTTTGTTGATAAATATTTCTCTTCCAAATTGATCAAGAATGCCAATATGCTTTTTTGTTGGTCTGGAAGCCATGGGTTAGCTATGCTTTCACTTGCCTACCAAGATGGCGAGGATCACTTTCGGTTCAGACTTGTGGGATCTATGTAATCTCAATAGAATAGATTTTTTTTATACCTCTAGTCCAGACTGTTCTCTTCAAACTACAAATCAAACTTTGTTTGAACTGACTTGTTCCTCAGAACCAACCGTTTGAGTTTACAGGTGTGTCATGAAGATATCTAACTCATCACACCTGTCCAATCCGTCTCACCTGGACTCTGGAAACTTGGTGAGTGTCGCCAGGCTGCTGGTGTACATGTGTCCGCCCACGTCGATGTGAACCGGGGCGTTGGCCTTAGTGAGCTGGGCGGGGGACGGGATGCCCTGCGCCGTCATGGGGGAGACAGGTGAGTGGCTCAGAGACATCCTGGACAGGCTCCGCCCCTCCTGCTGGACAGAGTGAACAGGTGAGAGGAGTTTTAACTATGGGTCATAAAAAAAAAAGCTTTACTTCCCGTTTCATTAAAAACGCTGAGTCCATTGTGAGTCATCTAAGGTCTTCTGATGGAACTGCACTGCATTCACTTGGAATATTTTTCTGATGGTTTTACCACTGAAAAACGGCTGGTATTTAAACTAGGACTGCAAGTTATTGTTAATCTAAAGTTCATTAGTCTCATTGATCAACTAACAACTAACTGATAAACAGCCATTGTCCTAAAAACCTGAGTTTTCTCTTGTATCACTAGGAACAATCGCCTTTCCATAACAAAGGGCTAAACTGGAGATCCTTCCTGCTTAAACGTCTTTGAAAATACTTGAATTATAAAAGTTGCACCAATACTTAATCTTCCTTTTGGAATAAATAAAGCATTTTTTGAATTGAGTAGAACGGTTAGTCTCATAAAGTGACAGCAACATCTCTGGGTATAATAACAGAGGAGATATTAGCATGATGTCCTGGGGGGTTAATGGGAGGCGCTAACTGGATTACCTCCCTTCACTCCCCATTCCCGGCACCATGAGGCTGTGAAGCATGAGAGAAACAGGAGTCTAGGCCCCGCAGCCTGAATGCTGCCTGCAGCCAAACACCCCCACGCCTCTCCATGCGCGTGCATGTGCCATGACGTGACCTATAGATGGGAGAGTGTGCACAGACACATTATGTGATCAAATATCTGCAGGTTTTAAGGCCAAACGGGCAGCTTTCTGCGCCTTATTCCAGCCCCTGTCAGGAAATCTGGACATTTAAGCCTTTTCTTACAAATTAAAACTAAAAGAGCGACTTGGATCATTTATATCAGCTGATTATGGCTCTCCGAGGCCTTCAAGGGAATTCGGGTTGTAAAATATCTGTCAGCAGAGATGTCCACTGAATTAAAAATCCCGCTTTAAGTAGCTAGCGCCGCATTTCTGTCAGGAAGAACATATAGCGAGTCGAGAGGGAAAAGTTCCATTTTAGTTTAAAAACCTACAACTTTAAAACTGGTATCCATTGCCGATTTTAGAGTCGTATCATTTTTTTAGTAGCTCGTGTTGTGTTTGATGATATCGGTGCTTTAAGCGGAGTAAAGAGCCAATAAAGCATAAAACTGGATGTTTTTAAATGAAGTCTGGTTTTACGTCAGGACCATCGACAGTGTTGAATATCAGGTTTAAACAAGCAGTGCGTGTTTTCTTCTCACCTGGGAGGACACGGACACGGAAGACATGGACAGGCAGCTCGGTATCTCCACCTGAAGTTCGATTGGATTCGGCTCCAGGCCCGCTCGACTTCGTCTCCGTCCTTTTGGTGAGGGTGCGTAAAGCAGAAACAAACCAGAACCAACAGAGAGAAGCGCAGGCTGCAGGACGAGTTTGGCCCGGGGCTCATCAGACCCTCGGGGCCGGGATTAGGTCCTCTTGCCCGGACTTGTTTTTGACGAGCGGAAAGCGGAGCGCGGGGCTCCGGTTGGTGACGCGCTCTGCCGGGGATAAACTGGGCTGCTCGGTCCGGCAAAGCTCACCACCATCCGCGGGGCTCAGACGCTGATCCACCCGGACATGGGGGTCCAACATCCCCCTGGTTCTGGACTAAATGGCGTCTGGCGTCACGCTTCATGCCTGTGGCAGCCTGCGGCCAAATGCGCCATTTCAATCAATGCGCACTGATAGATGGAGATCTTCGCCGCAGGGCAGAAAACACCGGGCCGCTCCATGGCGCTCATCTCCCGGGTCCATGCTCCTCCTCCTGCTGCTGTTGATGGAGGGGATGGGCGGCAACGGAACCACCGACCCCTCCATGGATCTCAGAACCATAATGGACTGCAGAATGAAAAAAAATAAAAATAAATCAAATCTTTCCAGGCTAAACCTCCCGCCGTTTCAGCATATTCTTAGTGCAAGTGATGAGTTTCTTGTCATTGTTGTGAATCACACACTCTGCAAACAATTACTCGACTTATTATTAGATTAACATTAGTTAAAATCGATTAACTAACATTCTCCCCCCCGATTCTTTTATTATTGTAGTATGGGCACCATCCACCAGAGGGCGCCGCAGGTCATCCTTAAGCTAAGCCGTTGATACAGAAACAAAGATGGCGGAGGCCATACCGGAAAAGAAACGCTGGAACAGAGTGCAATTCTTTTAGAAATAAATACTCTACAATCTCCTTAAGTTTCACCTGCTGTTATATTTTATAAATGTCAATATATTGCTTATTATTGTGAGAAAACCACAATTTTCAGTTTATCCAAGTGTTTAGTCTGTCAGAAACGCAACTGACAAAGTAATAACATTTAATGAAGTTTATGAAAAATGTAGGTCAATTCTCTCAACACTAGAGAAGACTCAGTTTTTTTTTGTCAGTCTTATCCTTTGACTTATTGGTAGTCAAGTGATAAGCTCAATCAAATTTAGATTAATTATTTAATTAATGACCTGCTTCTGTAATTTCTCTCCGTTTTTTAAAACATTTTTACAATTACAAAACGTTGCTAAGAAACAGATTTTTCTGAGTGCTAAATTCAAGCCAATGCAGAGAAAGTTGAGTGGAAGGAAAACATGTAATAAAAGTTGCAAAAGGAACAGGGATAGCCACAGCCTTCACTGGAATCAGATATATTCTGGTTCACTTTGAAAGGACTTCATTGTCTCACTCTTTTTTCTAAAAGAGATTAATTACAAATGATAGAAAATATTTTCAATAATTTGATGATGCGTTAAAAGATTAAATGTTTCTTCATCTGTAAAACTGACACCAAAGTATAAATTCACAACGACCAACATTCCTCATTTTATCTTTTGTTATTTTTTTGTGTTGGAATTTTTACAAAATTTCTACTTTATTCTCTCAATATTACAACTTTATTCTGGTAATATTAATACTTTATTCTCACATTATTTCACTTTTATTATGGTATAACTTTTTATCATGTTACTGCGACTGTATTCTTGACATGTCCTTATTTAAATACATTTTATTCTATTTTGTTGTAGAGTTCACCTAAATTCAAATAATAAATAATAAAATAATAAATTGGGCTGTGAAAGCCAAGGAGTTCATTGGCAGAAAAAAAATCAAAAAAGTAAACCAAAAATATACAATTATCACACAGCCAATCTCTAGTATAGCAATAATCACAATAATTACAAGGAATAAATATATGTGCAAAACTGTGCATTACTAAATGCCAGTGACGTGCGGTGAGGTTCATAGCTGGTGAGGCACTGACGTCATCAGAATCAGATTTGCAAATAGATGCATAGATTGACAGCAGTTTACAGGTTATGTTTCACTTCTGCATCCTTACACATACAAACTGTAGCTCACAAAACACACATTTCCTTAAAAAACAAAACAAAATAAATGTCGAAAGTCGGGATAAGCGAGAGGAAAAAAATCACTATCTCTATTATAATCTATCGCTGCACTTGACTTGCTTCCCGAATCGTTTAGCCTAGCTCGCTGTCACTTACTCGGCAGTTGAGGAGTGAACAAGACGAACGTCTGGGATCTTGAGCGCCCCCTGCCATGAGGCAAGAGAACTGCCTGCCTCACCTCGAACCTGTTCTCTGCCGTTTATAATCGCTCATTACACGAAACACGTTACACAAACACAGTTGGTGACAAAAAGCACTGTACATTATTTACATAAGCTAAATTATTGGAAATAAGTTCACATATTAAATGTGTTTAAACCATTTTATTGACGCCGTACAGCAACATGCTCTCTCCGCTTAGCAGCCAGCGCAGAGCCAGGCGTTGCGCAATCCAAGGTGAGGCAGAGCTCGCTGCTGCCTCACCGGCATCGCTTCCAAGCATTTGAATGGGAAAATAAGAAAATTCAGCGATTTTGAACAAATAAAAATCGAAATTGGTGAAGCTACATGAAAAATAAATATTTTTTAGTACAAACCACCGGATGAATATAACAATTTAAATTACTTTATGATTATATATTTTCTTTCTTTCCATGATGGCTGGTGAGGCACTGCCTCACCTGCCTCACCTGCCTCCCCTGACCGCACGTCACTGCTAAATGCACAATTTGATAATGCATACGGCCTCATACAAACACTACAGACGCATTAAATGTTTCATACAATCTATCGTTTTCCAAAAAGAAAGAAAAAGCATCTGATTAAACAAATTTAAATGTTTCACTGAATAAAAAATGTTGAAAAAAACCCTGCAGCTCATTTCATTAAGTCACTTAAGCATCTAAATATCTGCTAAACTCGCCGCAGGCTGCAGCTCTCAGAGGAAGACGAGGAGCTCTGCTGTAACCATGGCGATGATGAAACAGTAAGGCTGAAACTAAGTGAAAGTTAAAATCTGAGGAATTCAATGTAAAGTTCAGAGAAACTGAAGCAGCTTCACGAACTGCACTGAGATGTTTGTAAAACCCAAAGATCTTCTGTTCAGCTGGGTAATATTAGGAACAAAACGATCAGAGAATATTTTTATTTAAATTTAGGTGAACCATTTGAGCAATATTAAGAGCTTAGAACAGAGAAAGCTAAAATAGGTTGATAGGGAAAGAACCGTGGGGGAGAAAAAAAGAGTTAGACTGAAATGAAATAATTTAAAGCTGTAAAATAAAAAAAAATAAAAAAAAATAAAAAGTATTATGAAACAACTCCAAACTGACCTGAAAAGTACTACTGTGTATTAGTTAGAAAAGCATGAGAAGTAACTTTCTGGCCCAAAAAAAATAAAATAAAGTAACAAATAAAGTTGAAAATATGAAAGAAATGGACTTTTGAAACTTTTAAAATTAATCTAAAAAAAATCAGACATTTTTTCTGGGAAATTTCCTGCTTTTCAAACTCAGAAAATTCAAGATTTTTAGAGATTAATCTCTAAATTTATGATTTTTTTTCTTAGCAAATATTTGACTTTTTCAAGCTCAGAAATGTCCAAGTATTTATTATTATATTTCCTTTTTTTTCTATCTAATATGCCGTCGTAGAAAAATGTTTCGTATATTAAGTGAAATTGTAAAAACTTGAAGTACCACCAGAGGGAGCCACAGTTCTATTTTCTGACCGGCCCTCATTCCGACAACAGGCTGAAATTTAGATGCTGAATCTCAATTTTATCTAAACTTTATATGCATATCAGTGACGTGCGGTGAGGTTCATAGCTGGTGAGGCACTGACGTCATCAGAATCAGATTTGCAAATAGATGCATAGATTGACAGCAGTTTACAGGTTATGTTTCACTTCTGCATCCTTACACATACAAACTGTAGCTCACAAAACACACATTTCCTTAAAAAACAAAACAAAATAAATGTCGAAAGTCGGGATAAGCGAGAGGAAAAAAATCACTATCTCTATTATAATCTATCGCTGCACTTGACTTGCTTCCCGAATCGTTTAGCCTAGCTCGCTGTCACTTACTCGGCAGTTGAGGAGTGAACAAGACGAACGTCTGGGATCTTGAGCGCCCCCTGCCATGAGGCAAGAGAACTGCCTGCCTCACCTCGAACCTGTTCTCTGCCGTTTATAATCGCTCATTACACGAAACACGTTACACAAACACAGTTGGTGACAAAAAGCACTGTACATTATTTACATAAGCTAAATTATTGGAAATAAGTTCACATATTAAATGTGTTTAAACCATTTTATTGACGCCGTACAGCAACATGCTCTCTCCGCTTAGCAGCCAGCGCAGAGCCAGGCGTTGCGCAATTCAAGGTGAGGCAGAGCTCGCTGCTGCCTCACCGGCATCGCTTCCAAGCATTTGAATGGGAAAATAAGAAAATTCAGCGATTTTGAACAAATAAAAATCGAAATTGGTGAAGCTACATGAAAAATAAATATTTTTTAGTACAAACCACCGGATGAATATAACAATTTAAATTACTTTATGATTATATATTTTCTTTCTTTCCATGATGGCTGGTGAGGCACTGCCTCACCTGCCTCCCCTGACCGCACGTCACTGATGCATATGCTTATGCAAGCTAATCGTTGCTAATAAATAGAAAAACAAAAAAATTAAAATAAAAAATTTCCCAATTTAACTAGAATGCTTTTGTCTGAATTCCTATTCTGTGGTGCGTTTGAGAGCAACCCGTTTTGGTGAGTTCTCTTTAAATACACTTCAAGCCACGCCCCTCTTCAGGTCGCAAAGCTTTCCACTGCAGCTAATTCTCTAGTTTTATGGCAGATATGGTTATATAGCAGCACTGAAAATCATATCAGTCACCAAATTGATGAAAAAGAAGATATCAAAAACAGATACTAAAACAGCACAAACAATGCCAAACTTTTCATTTAATAATAGTAATAATAATATTTAAAACATGTACGGTTATGTCCTCAAGGAGCTAAAACCGAGAACACAGCGCTAACATAGTAGGAGGGATGATCGTTAGGTAGATTGGAGCGCCGCCTGGGTGTCATTTTCTTTGAGCAGCGCATGCTGTGACCATAGGTGGCGCTGTTGCATTGGTTTTACACCATGAGTTGGTCTCGAAGAAGAGTATGTACGAAGCGATTTGACCAAAGTCAGAAGAGATCAAGCAAAAGCCGAGCAAACCCATTTTTCTTGTACCAAACTGTGATGAATTTCTCGTTCTACAACTTCCAAAGTATAAAAAGTAAATAACACGACAATGTGACGCCTATTATCATGATCATAGTGTAACATAGTAAAACCGAGCTAATTCTGGTCTTTTTATTTCCTCTAATAGAGTATCATTTGACCACCAGAGATGGGTTGAGGAGGAAAAATTGTACTAATGCAACACTAATGTTTACTTGAGTAAAAGTAAAAAAAAAAAAAACATTCCATAAGAAGACTACTTAAGTACTGAATAACATTTAATACAATATTTTTAAAATAATGTCAGTCAAGGAACTGTTATAATACATGTATACTTAGTTGTTTGTATTTATAAATATTCAAATAATTTTCAAAATCCAAATTTTTTTTTTTGTATTTCACGTGAAGATGTTTATTGACTGTTTTTAATTTGTAATGTCAAATGTAATGCATTTACCAATTTGTTTCACGTCTTTGTTTTTTATACAGAAAGAATAAGAGTAATACCTGCAGTTTGCAAGTAACATTCAGCTGTGTCTAATTCAGAAAATGTATGATGGAGTTCAGTATTTCTTGTTGTTGTTTGTTTAATTCTTGGTTTCTAATGTTAAGCCTTGCGAAGTCTAACACTTTGCAGTTATAAAGTTTTAATAATAAATTTTGTTTTCATCAACTTTCTGTTGACCTTAGTGAGCGGTGCCACCATTGTGGGGTAAAAACCACAGAAGAAAAGGAAGGTAAACTGAAGTAGAAGAAACATCTAAAGCTATTAACTGCTTAGGTAATTTTGTTAGACCACAAAATGAAGACCCATGATCAGGATGGAGAAACTCAGCTGGCCTTGGAACGGCTTGTACCTCCTGAGTACGAGCTGCACCTTCAGCTTCTCCACAACCATAAAAAGAGTAAAGAATAAAGAACACTGAAACGCAAACAACTATTAAAAACTGCAATGTTTATTTAACATGATATAAAACAGATGGGATATGAACATTTGCAAATCAAATCTGTATGTACGTACCTATATATTGGGTATATATTCCCATCCTGATGCACGATGTACATTATATACACAGTAAACCTCTGATAGTTACACTTTATACACACACGCAAAAATATCTTCAATTTACAAAGGCTTCTTTTTTTTATTGCTTTTCTCTTTTAGACATGCATTTTTTCAGCTCCAGGGCTTTAAACCAACATGTCCTAAAATAGTACCAAACGCTGAAATTTTTGTCCATCTCTCAATTTAAATATATATCTCAGACATGGGGAACAGAGAGCGACTTAAGTCAGAACATTCAAATATGTATATGTATCGGCAGCTGACTGGAAACATCGAAATTTACAAATCATTTTAGTCTGCAAGAGTAAAGTTGCTCCAATATTATATATGAGGAATAGAGATCTGGTGTTAATCAGTATAGACAAGTGTTCTTTACAATAAATTGATAAATATAACTAGTTAGCTAAATGTCAACATCTGAAAAGCAATCTGAATTAAATATTAAAGATTAAATTTAGCTAAAAGAATATGCAGAAGCATCTTAAAACCTCAAAAAGGTGTTGAAACGCGAGTGGAAAATGTGGCCTAAAATACTCTGTATTCAGTCTGTAGCCTCCCATATATACAGATAGATCTATATTGCAACAACCTATTAAAACTAAAAATATAATAAAAACAAACTGAAAATGAAACTGCAGCATCAACGGTAAAAAAAAAAAAAAAAAAACGGAAAATGGGGGAGAGTTTCCTCTCGACGTGGGGAAATGTAACCGAAGACTGGCGTACACGCTTCAGATGTCACAGTGAGGATACAGAAGTCAGAGGCTAAACGCTGCCAGGCTGAAGTTGGCAGTTTCACGTTCTGTAGGTCAAGGCCTTGTGCTGATCTCCAGGAAGAAGATCCTCAGGAGGAGTTTATGCTTTCCTTGTTACTTCCTTCATGTGTAGGTCTTTACTGAGGCCAGAGCCTGTGCTGGAGGGCGACACGCAGAGTTCAAAATTACTTTCAGATGGATTTTTACCTGATAAAATAAGCATTTCAAAACATAAAATACTTCATAACAGACTTGAACCTTTTATATTTTGTCATGTGTCTTATTGGGATTTTGACCAACACAAAGTAGTGAATAATTGCCAAAATGTAATACAATGTCTTTACAATTTTATATTAGCAGACTTTTGAAAGTTTGCATTAGTAAACTAGCACCTTTTACTGCAGTTACAGCTGCAAGGCTTTCTAATGACTCTTTATAAAACAGATGAAGCTCAGATCTGATGGAGAAAATTTCAATCTTTGTCACAGATTCTCAACTGTAATGAAGTGAAATACACAGCAGTAGCTTCATCCTCGAAGGCGGTGCTAGGTCCAACCAGGCGTTCTGCACAGGTGAATGGTTCCCATGGAGATCTAACATGCATTAAAGATTAAAGGCAACACTCCAGGTATGTTTTTGATGAGGGCGTAACATTATAACATTCAAAAAATTCAGTTTTACATAATACCGCCCCTTTAAAGGCAACTAGTTGTGCTGGATTTTATTTTGGGGAACATTACTTTATGTACACCAAACTTTAAGATCTTAAATCATCAAAAAGTTTTGCTATATCACATAAAATCCCAATAATCAACATTGAAGTTATTTACTGGAAGGCACAGGTATGTATGAAATACTGGACAGTAACACCAAGTCAAACCATGCTAACGCACAGCAACAAAGAATACATAACAGCAGCTGGTAACCGCTCCCTTCATCATAGCATGTTTTACAAATTATGATTGAGAAATTAATTGCACAGAAATATGATTATGAAGAAAACAGGATGATGAAGGACCTTACTGGTGCCACTACACACACATGAAGTGAGAGCCGTCAGTGAGCTGAGGGGGTGTGTTGGGAGACTGTGGGGGTGGGGAAGAAGATGACAGGCTTTTCACTGCAATTAAAAAAAGCAACATGTTGAACACACAGCCACACACAAATGATAATAATAAAAAAAAAAAACAATAATTAGGTCAATAAGCAATTACTAAATGACCAAACAGGAGAATTAAACAATAAGGTAGATGAAATAAATTAGGAAATTAAAAGCGTGTGTTAGGAGACATTAATTACTAGTGGAAGCAGAAAGTTTGTGTCTAAGAACATCCTCCCACCAGTTTTTGTTCAAGTCCATGTGTTTCTTCAATGTAATCCCCCTCCATGTGTCTGTCGTCCCTGCAGACGTACCTGCTACCAGCTTGCTGCGTTTGGAGGCCTCCGCTGCCAGTTCGTAGGAGATATTAATCATCTTCTCCTTCTCCTGTACGGTAACCTCCTCTTCATTCACGTCCTCTGGGCTTAAAGCTAAACTAGGTAGCACATTCGCCATGCTAGAAAAAAACACACACACAAATGGCTTCTGTAGTGCATCCTGCAGCTTTTATATATACAGTGCAGTAGCAAAGTATTTGCCTGCCTATATTTTGTTTTTTTCCTAATTTTTCTTTGCCACAGTTGAACAATAATAATAATAATAATAAACTATATATTTATACATAATAAGGATGACCATAAGTGTTTTAGATTGTTAATTTTATTTAAAGGTGACCCATTGAACAGGTTAGGGTAGGTCGATGGGCTAAAATGATACATATTCACTAATTTTTTTACACAAAATCCTTCTGAGATAATGAGATTTTAGTCTGGTCAGTATGTTCTGAAGAAATGCTCTAGAACTCTGCTTGGGTTGCTAAGTAACAGGCAGAGTTCCACTGGGGTTGCTAGGTAACGGGACTTGGCTTCTCTGGGGTCACCAGGTGAAGGGCAGTGCCTGCTGATTTGTGACGTTACATCTAAAATATTTTTGGAACAGCTCGCTTTCTAGACATCAAAATCATCAATCTAAATGTCAAAAGCTGTCTGGATGTTTTTATTTAAGTGCTTGGGCTGTTTTTAGAAGCAGCAGAGACCCAAAAGGTAGTAGATAAACACACAAAATGTAAATCTTTCCTTTATTTGAACATTTTGCAGCACTGGTGGAGTTAACTCAGTTATCAGACATGCAGAAAACTGTCAGTAAACAAACCACAAAAATGTTGATATCACACAGAGATAACCTAAGTAAATATAAGCTCATCAATGTTCAATCTAGGGCTACAACTAATGATTATTTTATCTAAATTCTGTAATCTCTTCTTTTTCCCACTTGACATTCTTAATACAATATTAAAAATACAGTAAAAGTTGCAAATAAACAATTAAGTTCCTTTTTTGAATAACAAAATTCAAATTTTACATAGTAGTAGTTTTGATAGGGAGTTTCTTTCTATCTTTGGTTCTACAGCTTTAGAAACGTCTTTCTAACCCTTCACAGACAGATGGATGCAAACGACTTTATTTCCAACCTATTGTTGGACTTCTTTGGATATGTTGCTTCTAAAATTGTTGTCAGCCGTTGCATTTTTTTAAAGTGAAGTTAACCACAGTTTATTGAAGATTTAACATTTTTATAGTTTTTTTCCCCTTTAATCAGCAAAATCAGACCTTTAAAACTGCTTGTTGTATTTACTCAGGTTATATTTGTCTGACATTAACGTTTGTTTCATGATCTGAACATTTGTAAGGGGAAATACTTTTAAAAGTTTATCCTTAAAGCCTAATTACTGAACCTGCTGAGAAATATTATTTAGCTGCAAGAAGCTCCTTCATATACAGGATATTTCTCTTTTGAAGTGCCTGAACAGAAATGTCCATAGTTTAATGTTATTGACTCAAGTATATTTACCTGTTTTTTGCTATTAGGGCTTTAATACGATCCACTTTCCGCCGCTTATCGGCCTCCTGCTCAGGACTCAGCGGCTCTTCTGGGTCTGATTCAATGTAACGCTCAGGAATCAGAACTTTGTCTGGCACAGAAAGCTGAAAAAGAAAAACACATTTCATATAAATCAATTACTTTGTAGATGACAAATAAAGGAAACAAAACTGATACTGATACAGATTTTCCTTACCCTTTGTTGGTCCTCATGTGGGTTCATTAGGATTAGTCAGTCCTAATGAAAACTAACTAATTATTAGTTTTCATTAGGACTGAAACGAATGATTATCTTAGTGATCAATTATTCTGACGATTAATCAATTCATTAAATAAAAAAAGTCACATTCTGTAGATTTTTTGCTTAACCACTTTAGCCTTTTTTTTTACACAACATAGAAATACATTCTTTAAATAAGAAGATGACTTTTAATTGTCTAAAATGCAATAACATAGTAATCCTTTAGTGAATGTTTGAATAAATTTTTTTTAATGTTTCAATTAATAATTGGATGGCAAAAGGTGCTTTTTAGGATTTTTCTTTTTCTTTTTACAGGTGATTCTAAAACTGCCACTTGAGGAGTTATTGGTAGAATATACCCACAGACAGCAGATTATTATTTTTTTTCCATTTTAAATTCAAAATGTAATTATTTTTGTACAATTGTGGCTTGATCACTGCTTTGACTGGGCTGTTTTTTCAGGAAATGGCTATTTTTAGAGCCGTTGTACTCCAGTTAATGATTTAACAATTACTAAATTATAAGACAATTATTTTTAAATAATTGATCAGGATTAATGCGGTTCATCATTTCAGCCCTAGTTAACACCACACCGAACGTGTCTAGTAGTACCAGAGTGTGATGACTAGTGTTGTGCTGGTTTACCTCTCGATCCAGGTTGAAATGATCGTCCTGCGAGGTTTCTTTGAGGCGGGCGATCTCCTCTGCAGGCGTCTCCTGCTCCCTCACCAGGTTCTGGTGTCTGAGCGACGCCTCCAGCTCCTGAATGTCGCTGCTCATCACCTCCTCTCTGCGCCTCATATGGGACTAAACACACGACAACAAAGGATTTGATAAAACGCGCAAGGGAAGATTCACCAATCGGTCGGAGATCATAATGGCCTAAAATCTATAGACGCATACAATCAATGTTTAAAGTAATTTATAAAGCACGTATGAACAGAGTTAAGTACATGTGGTAACATACATTTAGGCTGTATTAGCTTGCAGATAAAAGCTACATTAGCTGAGCTAATTTTTCTAGTCCAGCTGTTAATATCACTGTAAATAACACATTTATCTTAGTATTACAGAGGGGAGGATAGAGTATTCAAAAATTGTAATAAAGTAATATTTGGAATGTATTTATATTATTCATAAGTTAGATAGGAACGAGGACAGAGCTAATTGTAAGCTTGTGGTTTTTGTTGTTGTTGTCATAGCAACTCCGTAGCAACTGCCTGCCAACTTGGCTCTCAGTTACAAAGTTCCCGGATGTGTAACGTCACATCAGAGCTACGATTAGGTCGCCTTTAATAAAACATTGAAATCTGCAGATCCAAACTCAAAGAAAACTGAATATGAGTATCAGTCAATAAATCCGTTTGTGTTGTTTGAGTCGGTTAACCAGTACCTTCATGCTGTGGAAATGATTCTCTCTGTTGAAGGAGTGACTGCGTGAGGGCGTGTTCTCCAGGCTGCCTCCCCGGAAGCTCAGCGACTTCTTCTTCTCCCTGAGGGAGCCCTGCTGGTGGCGGCGAATCCTCTCCATCTGCTCCTCCACGCTCATCCTGGGCCGGCTGCCGTCCACGGCGCACAGCTGCTGCTCCACGGCGCTGCGCGGCCGGTCCTACCCAAACACCAAGAGACAGTCTTTATTTGAACCGTGGCTTTAGAGCCACTGACTTTTCCCACATTCATTTTCAAGCACTTTCCAAGTATTTTCAAGGTCAGTTTTCAAACTGTCCCAGCACCACAGTTTGGAGATAAAAACAACACAACTCAAGTAAAAAACACAGTTTAAACTCACTATTTTATGATACAATTTATAACTGCAGCAGTTATAAATTGATACAGTTATTATTGTGATATTATTGTGAATAATAGCTTGAGATAGTATTCTACATTCCACAGCAGGGACAAGTTAAACTAAAATAAATCTAAAATGGTAACACTTTATTTGACAGGGTGACATGACACCAGTAAATGATGACACTTTTAATGCAAAGTTGATACTTTTAATGAACTTTTAACACAACTTTCGGTGAAACTTTGAATTAAAAGTGTCATTATTTACTGAATTTATGCTTCATGACAACAGACGTAAAAATTTATGAAGATTTCTTCATAATCAGATTGTGGCTTTATTCTTCCAATTGTATCCTTTTATTCTGATAATTGTATTTTTTATTGGTATCATAAGTACAGACCCTGTGTCACGGCACGCAGAGTGAATATAATTTAAAAATAGCACAACAATATGGCCAAGGTATCCAGCACTGCGACAATATTGCCACAGTAGTGAGTTTTTTTAAGTGTGAGACGAAATGGTGTCACGCTCTAGTTAGGTCAGCCCCCCTGTTGCAGCTTTAACTGTAAAAACTGGGGATTGTTGAATATATTGTAAAATTTACCAACAACAATAGAGAAAAAGTGACTTCTTAGACTGTTGCATGTTTTAGTAATGTTTCTGTTCTGTGACCCAGACTGAAGTGAAGCCCAAACATCCGGGCTGCTGTTGCTGGCACGCTCCTGCAGACACACATGGCTGCACTCTGAGGGCTCGGGGCTTATTACTGCCTGAATAGAAGAAGCTGATGATGTGAAGTTGCTAATTTTCCGGTTTGTGCTTTGCTGAAGGACTCGCAGATGTGGACCTGGTGTTAAGTCCAAGCACCGTCCAAGCTGGACTGAGGCTAAACTTTATGAGCTTCAGAAACAATCCTCTTGAAATTTAGATGAACCATATATAAACGAGCGTTTACAAGAGATAAATTGTGTTATATATTCATGTTTCTTTAAACAGAAAGCCGTGCAGACGCACTGGGAAGGGGACACACCCTGCAGTGCAGTGCACTAATGATATGGTTGGTGTATGTAAAATGATAGTGTTTGAGGCTGGAAACTGCAGAAAGCCTGCTTTATGAGCATGAGTAACAGCCTGGCCATGTGCTGCACAACTTGCACACAATTAAAATGGGAATAAATACAATTTGAGAAAATTAGATGGTGTCAAGTTCGCTGCTGTCTGCAAAACGTTCATCATGATAGAATCAGAAACAGTAATTTTGTTCCATTCCTACAGATTAAACAGCTGAAACACTGAGATTAAGTTTCTGATCCACGTTTGGTGACTGACCGTCCTGAGATCAGGCTTCTTGGTTTTCCTCAGTGTGACGTAAGATGCGATGGAGGAAGACTCAGGCA
Source organism: Gambusia affinis (assembly GCF_019740435.1). Lineage (NCBI taxonomy): Eukaryota > Metazoa > Chordata > Actinopteri > Cyprinodontiformes > Poeciliidae > Gambusia > Gambusia affinis. The sequence continues at coordinate 5,111,842 of NC_057875.1, forward strand.
CTGGAGATTTGGTTCTAGGTGGGACGATGCCAACAGGGTAAGACATGCCTAAACAGAGAGGTAAAAAAAAAAAAATAGTAAGAAATTTTATTAACATTCAAATAGTATCGGAAAGATGCAATATTTATAGAGGGTTTAGTTGTTCGTAAACATGGAGGATGTAAGAAAGAGCCAGCTTGCCTTTAAACCATCGCCGGTTGCCATGGTTACACACTGTTGCCGTTTTAACATTAGCCAGCATGTTGTAAGCGTATAACAAGTGTTTATTACAGCATGATAAAATAAGTTATGACATTAAAATTGACATTAGTGATTAAAATAAGTCTGAATGACCCAAACATGCTACATGTAGGATATGTGGATATGCCCACATGCAGGTGAGTGGAAGAAGAAAATGTCCGAAACTTCAGTGGCTGGACATTTACTTTAGTAAGAATATTAAAGCCATTTTGTTCAGGAAGACCAGCTCTCAATGAGATCCGTTGTGTGATTTTAAATACGTCAAACAAATCCACGGTGAGCAAAGGCACCAAAAAAGGTTTTTGTAAAACTGTAAATTTACTTAAAAAAACAAAATTCAAATGAAAATCATTTCCACCTATTTTGGTCACAACTGGCAGTCATTCTGACTGCACAAACTTTTGCACTGTTCTAATTACAGGTTTTGATCAGGCAAAATAAAAATAGATAATCCGTTTATAAAAATTATTGCAGTGTTTGGTCATATCCACAAAAAAATCCCATAAAATTCACATGTGAAAATAACTTGCGAAATCCATATACTCCATAAAAATGAGCACGCAGCTGCAGTCATCAAGGCAGGTGGTAAACTACGCTGATAGAAATCAAAAGTGCAGCAAGTTGAATAGGAGGCAGCGCGAAGTACTGAAAATAAAACCTCCAACATCTGCTGCAGATAACGGGTGCAGTGAGCTGCACTAAACCATTAAGATGTATGTTTTTTACTGGTTCCCACCTTTGTTTCCCGCATGTTCTCTGTCAGACGGATGTTCAGATCTGTCCTCTCCGTTGTTCTCGTCCACCTCGGCCACGGTGGTCAGCTCTGGTTCGCTCTTATACAGCCTGTAGTCGGGACCCTGCAGACGAAAACAAAGTTAACATGAATGGAGAAGAGAAATATATGCAACTGTAGTTACCATTCAGTTAGAAAGCAGGTGGACAAATTCAAACTTAGGCATGGTTTATTGTAGGGATGCAAACAATTAATCAGCTTATGATTAATTGTCGATTAATGGTTTATTAGATTAAAATGAGTTCCAATCGATTAACTACGAATTAACTAATAACAATCTTCTTTAAGTGTTGTAGTCTGACCGTCATCCATAAGAGGGCGCTGCTGGTCATCCTTAAGCGGAGTCAGTTGATACAGAAATAAAGATGGCGGGTCATACCAGAACAGGAAAGAGAAACTGTCCAAACTCCATCCAGTTTGGGATGGAAAATAATTTTGAGGACAGCAGTGAATGAAAGTGTTTCATGGAGTGAAGTTTTAACTTTCCATCAAGAGCAACAACAGAGAGAACTTCTGCTTGAACGTCTCTCTGTTCAGGGGGAAATATGTGTTTCACATATTCTAATCTTTTATTTTATTTTTCTATGCAGCAACCCAACAGGATCCTGTTTTCCTATATTTAGTCAGAGTTGGGTAGTAACTAGCTACCTGTACTCAATTGCATTTACTTCAGTAACGTTTTTGAAAAAATTACTTTTAGGAGTATTTTTACTACATTGTACTTTTTACTTAGTAAATATAATAATTTTATCATTAGGTATCGTTACTCTGACTTGAGTAAAACCTCTGGTTTCTCTACCCACTGAATGAAGAACAAACGCGTTTCTACCAAATATTCACCAGACAAAGAAGCACACGGGTTTTGTTAAAGTACTATAAACATTTCATTGAAAGAAACTGATTTGGAGAATTGTTTTTAGACTAATGTTGTTATTTGAATGAATTATTGTCATTTCTGTCCTTAAAATACCAACATTTCCACTTAACACAATATTTTTTTGTTCCGTCTGGTGATGCCATTTTAAAACATTAAATGATGGATCATTTTAATAAGTTACTCACAACTTGAGTAGATATTTTACCACATACTTTTTTACTCTTCCTTGGGTAATTCTTTGGACAGCTACTTCTTTCTTTTACTTGAGTAAAAATATGTTGAAGTAGTGCTACTTTGATTTGAGTGCAATTTTTGGGTACTTTAGCCAACTTTGTATTTCATAAACATGTCTTAAGTTTATTAATATGAGAAAACCACAGTTTTCTGTGTATTCAGTCAGTGTTTAACACAGCTGATAATGTGATGCTTTAATTCAGGTTATTATAAAAAATGTAGGCCTTTATGTTACGTAAAGAAGGTTCTCCATCTTGATACATAGAAAACTAAGGTTTTTAAGAAAATGTCCACTTATTATTTAATCTAAAGATCAATCAACTTTAGATAAACTCATTAATCCATAACTTGCATCCCTAGTTTATAGCGTGAACACAATAAGGTGACGCAACACAAGAACACAGAAAATAAGCAAAGGTTTGGCTTCAAAAATGAAACTGAATCAAAAAAGATGGAAGCATTTTGAAGGACATGGATGTGACCCAACTAAAAAATAATAATAATTAAACAAATCCAGTGAACTCAGGGATGTGATGAAGCGGCTGAGGGCGGCGGGGTCAACAGGTCAACAAGCTTACGCTCTGCGAACTATTCCTTTGACTGGCCTTCCTGTCCTCCGGCCTGTGGAGTGACGCGGGCCGCGCACCAGAGTGAGAGGCGGGCAGAGGGGGAACGACAGGGGAGTTCGGCTCGTAGGAATGGGGAAGAGGCGGCCGCGGGGGTGCCGAGTCCTCCTGGGGATTATATAGGGCATTACAGGACAGGAAGCAAAGGGACACATGGTGCCACCATGCAGGATCAGGGCAGCAGCCATCTGCTCCAGAGCCGTTTAGCCCTTGGTGTGTGCTGACCATCTGATTAGCCAGATAGTGCCTCTTTTACTAATGCTGCTTGACTGATGCGAATCTTTAGAGCAATTTATGCTGCAAGCAAAAGGAACCGGCTATTTCTGGAAACATTATTAAAGGAGATTAAATGATTAATCATGATAAATCGATTATTGAAATAATCATCAACTAATTGAATAATCAATTAAGCTTTAATGTCGGTGAACAAACTCAAACAATTGAATAGATTTTGAAAGAAATCTATAAAAAGGTAAAAATTAAACCCAATTTCAGTTCAGATTCAAAAAGACAGGCTGAAATGTAGAACTGAATCAATTGGATTAATCGCGATTAATCGATTATTGAAATAATAATCAACTAATTCAGTGATAGATTAATTAACTAACTAGACTATTCAGACTTTTCAAAGAAATTTATAAAAACAGACCAAAATGAACCCCAATTTCTGTTCAAGAGGAAAGGCTAAAAATGTAGAGCTGGAATAATTAATCAGATTAATCGAATGCTGAAATAATCATAAACTAATTTAGTAAGTTATTAATTATTAACTTGAGTATATTGACTCAAAAAATTTAATTGATTTGCAAAGAAATCTAAAAACAAAAAACAAAACAAAATGAACCCAAATTTCTATGCTAATTTAAAAGGCTAAGAAATGTAAGGTTGAAATGATTAATCAGATTAATTGTGATTGATCCATTCCTGAAATAATCATCTGCTAATTTAGTAATTGGGGTATATAGACTCATATAAAAGGCATTTGCTGAAAGAACGACTAAGCCAAAAATATATGCATTTTGTATTTCAAATCAGAAAAAAAAATCTCTAAATACGCTCAACCCAGAACTCCTTAAGTTGCAGTTTTCCACTTCATTCAAATTCAGTAAAAAAAAATAAATCTCCTAATAAGCACCTTTTACTAATAATTATTAATTTGTTAATTTAAAAGAAAAATCACCAAATCAGCTCTACACTTTATTAATGTTAAGCAGAAAGTGCTGAGCTTTTCACATTTATGTTCGAAGGATTATTTTATCTGCAGATGCATGCTTTGATATAAATAATTCAGAGTTCACTAAAAGAATGCTAAGTTGTTACATTTTAAGGAATAAAATGTTTATTTTGGGTTCAGAATGTGCCAGTTTCTGATCTGATTAATCATGAGAATCATCGGTTACCAAACTAATCATTAGTTGTTGCAAAAAACTTAAAAAGCGCCTCACCTCATTTTTGTGCTTACTGAAGTTGGAATTGGACTCATAGAAACCCGTCCCGTCTGCAGCATTTCTCTGAGCTTTCTGTTTATCCAGGGCCTCCATCACATCCTGAATCCTCCAGAGCTCCTTCTGGATGCGGACGTGCTGCTGGCTGGGAGGCTCCGTCTGAGAAAACAAACCAGTAGGTTACCGGTCTGATCAATGTTGCATCAAGGTCATCAGATACAACCAGAGTAAGGTAGTAACTACTTACATCTACTCAGTTACATTTACATTTAATTGAATAACTCTTAGGAAAAAATTTACTTTTAGGAATATTTTTACTTCTGAAATATCAATACTCTTACTTGAGTAAAATTTCAGAATTTTGTTCCCACTGAATGAAAACCAAACATATTTTAACCAGAAATTCACCAGATACAGACACACACCTGCAGGTTTTGTTCAAGTTTTGTGAGTTTTTTATTGAAAGAAACTGATTTTGAAACATTTTTCTTTTGCCTTATTTGATTAGATTTTTTTATTTACGTAAATTATTTGCACTTTGGTCTTTAGAATATCAACGTTTCCACATAACTTTAAATTTGGGTTGGTCTGATTGTGCAAGTTTTTTAACATTACGACTGTAAAAACAGTATTTGTGCCAAATATTGTTTTACTCTTACTTAAGTAAAACATATTGAAGCAGTGCTACAATAATCGGGTACCACTGTATCAGACATATAGACATGAGATTCCCATATCTTCTTCAACTGGATGTTACTACTGGCAGAAACGCCAAAAAAGACAACAGGAAGTAGTAGGACAATGATGCTGACTTTAGTTTTTTTCTGGCTCCACCAGAGCACTCGCAGCATCCCAAAGTTCATAAAAAGTTTCTGTTGACTGACTCCATAGCTCTTCTGTAAAATCACTGACTGCAATTTCCCTAAAACACCGCATACATAGCCGCTGTCAAGTCTAAAGGGCTTGTCGCCTGAATAAAACGCCAACGTCTCCTCTGATTGGCTAATAGATGATGTGTGCTAGTGCCATATATATCTCATGTAACTGTTTACTTCTGTCGCAGTAATGTTTTTTAAATACTTATCGCGTGGACAAGTTTATTGACGTGTGATCTTAAATTAATTTCTTATTTAATACAAACACAACAACTGCAAAATTGTGTATTTTCAACAAAGGTTTTTGCACATTTTTAATGGAAACGCAGCTACATGGTGACTCAGAAAATCCCAGCGGTTTTCTATGGGATTAACTTTTTGTGATTAACAGTGATAGGTTTGTGAGAAATAAAGGTTGCTCAAATGACATGCACGTGTCTGACTTTCCTGCTCTAAAAAGAATGAGAGTCAAGCTCTCTATTGCTACATTTTCCCACAATAAAAGACAAGATAAAATACAGACTTAATTAAAACCTGCAAAACAATACAGTCATCAATAATTCACTTTGCAGTCAGCCAAGAGCCCTCAAGCAGAAACCTTGTATTTGCCAGAAGCATCAATAAAAAGCCTTGCTGAGTTTTCTCTGGAGCTCTAAAATTTACCGTTCTGTATTCAGTGTTAATGCTGCATTCAGTTGTCATTCGTGGAAGAAAAGGATCTTACCTGTGGGCTACCAAGAACTTCAAGCTGCTGCAGTAAATTGTTCTTAGCTACAATCACTTCTGCTTCTATTCGTTCAGACTCCCTACTGGAGCGCTCCAACTCCTAAGAGCGAAAGAAAACAATAAGGTAAAAACTTTTATCTTAAATTACATAAAAGACAGAGAGAGAAGAGCTTGAACTCACAGCAGTGACTCTGGACAACTCCCTGCAGGTGCTGAGGAGGCCGCTCTGCAGCAGGTCTCTCTGTTGGATGACGCCCTGCAAGGCGGCCGGGTTTTCTGAGCCCAGCTCGATCTCCTGGCTGGCCGACAGAAGCGCCGTCTCCAATGTGTGCTAAGAAAAAACACATACAGGTAATCAGATATATATTTGAAATGGTGACAGAACTTGATGTTTTATTGTATTGGCAGCTAGTCAGCGGTAGCCTCAACCATCTCGAATCAGAACGCAACGAAGATGTCTGTGTGTGACTAAAACTTTCAGAAATCTGGTAGAAAAAGTTGAGGAGTTTTGAGATTAATCTCTGAAATTTTCAAGAAAAGATATGGACATTTCTGAATTTGAGAAATGTAAATTTTTTTAACTTTTAAAATCGAGACATCCATGTTTTTTCTAGAAATTTTTTAGATTAATCTCAAAATTACAGAGCTTTTTTCTAGAAATGTTTTCTTTTACTTTTGGAGCCAAGAAATTTCCTTGTTGTTTTGAGAAAACTTCTGTGTTTTTTAGGTGGAAATTCACTCCATTGTTTTCCATCTGCAATGGCCCTTATAAGCCGTCATACTTCTCTAACTTGTGACCCGGTTTTTAGTTGGTTTATGATTAACCAAATGAATATGCCGGATTAAATTTTCTCTCAACTCTTTAAAAACCTACAAAAATAAACAATTTTAAACAGATAAACACTACATTGCATATATAATTTAGCTTTATTCCTTTTCAAATGACACCACCATTTGTCAGCATCTGTGCTGTTTAGTCTGAGGATTTAATGATGACAAATGTTTCTTCACCTTCTCCCTTAACAGCTGCTGAAGTTTCTCCTCCTGCATCTTCACCACTTTATCTTGCTCACACAGCCTGCCAATTATGCTCTAAATACACAGAAAACAAAAGCTTAAAAATATATTTTGCAGCAGAATGAATAAATGAGCAATTGAGGAGTGAACTTACATCAATATCCTCCACATCTGGCATATACGTGTAGACTGGTTCCCTGTAGTCTTCTGGACTCATCTGTGAAGATAAGCACAGCTTTAGATGGAGGTAACAGATCTGCACATACACTTTAGGATCTTGAGATCTAATGCAGTGCCGTTACAAGGCTTTTTCACTGAGCCAGAAGATTGAACCCTGAAGGGGAACTCATAATTCACCACATCAGAAAACCTACATTACCCAAAACCCGCAGTGGAAAGCAGACGGCCCAAACACAATCTCTCTGCAGGTGGAGCTTGTGAATCATGTTTCTCAGGTCGTTTTTCTCCATCAGTGAGACAAGTTTGTATTATTGGAAACGGGAAAGGAAGGCATGAACAGTGGAAACCAGAAGTTTACAAACACCGAATGAAAACACTTAGTTTATTCTCACTGTCTGAAGTTAAATCAGACCAAACTTCTCTTGCTTTAGGTCAATTAGATTTACCAAAATTATTTATATTTTCTGAAATCCTCAATAATGAGAGAAAGAGAGAGAGAATATGTCATATTTATTTACTGTATCAATGTAACGGTGTAACTGGGTCAAGTTAGTGGGTCGCCTCGACCGAGACTTGAGAAATGAATTGTGTGTAGATATTCAGCTTGGCCATCACTGACTGGTGAGAAGCTGACGGAAAATTTAAAACATCAGATCTGGTCGAAGTAACACACCAAAACTCTTCATTGTGGACCATATTGTGAGTGAGGATCTCTTTATTGTATCCTTGAAGTGTTTAGCCATAAGGTTGAACAAAGCACAAAGATTTGAGGAGCCATTTAGAAAAAAAATGTTTTATACGACAAGTCAAGCTCTGGTTGTTTATGCTAACCGCTAACAAAAGATACAAACTGTGGAATCACTATCTTAGATATTGGTAAAAACTTGCTCTGCAAGGTGTAGTCAAGTCTAAAAGAAATAATAAATGTTTACTCCAAACAGGAAGACAAGAAATATTCTGTATGCTGCATTTTTTACTTTTTTTATTGTAGTTTCTAAAGGAAAAATTTGATAATATTGGTTTTGACAGAGCAAATCAAAAATCAATGCATCTCTAAACGTTTAGGAACAACATATAAATGCATTGTGTAAACAACAGTACTTCTAAATGCAGATCGAAAACGATGTCATGTTTTTCCCCTTTAACTGATTCATTTTAAGAAAAAAAACACACTAATGAGGTCAAAATATGACAGATTATGGAAGTAAATAAATATGTCCTGAAACAATTTGTGAGATTTCGAAAGAAACATTAGATTTCAGCTGCATTGGATCCCTCGTTTCCACAAAAATAACGTACACATAACACACATTTACCAACTCTTTAAAGATATAAAACAATACAGTCCTCAAATATTGAGACAGTGACTTACTTCTGAGTTGATTTACGTTTCTACCCACATTGGATATGAAACAGCAGAACAAGCAAAAGATCAGATAAAGTACACTGAAACACCACCAAACATTACCAAGTAGAAACTCTAGTTTCTAGGGCAAATATCTTAATACACTGGAAATAAGACAAAAGTAACTTTTCAGAAATATATAGGAGCTTATGCATCTCTAAACATTTAGGAACAAAATATAAATGTTAAGTTTATATTTTAAACTTAACATTTAAGTTTAAAAGAGAGCTAGCAATGGAGTGCTAGCTCCATTGAAAAAAATTACTATAAGTAAAAATATTTGCCAGTGGAACAAGTACTTTTTCTTTTTAATAAATATTATTGACTTAAAACAATCTCTTATATCTTGCTGAAAAGTTACTTGCAGGTCAGTTTTGTCTTATTTCAAGTGTACACAGATATTTGCACTAGAAACTAGACAAAAATGCTTGGTGAGATTGATGCTTTTGCAGTGTAAATACAATGTTTACTGCAGCTTTTACTATTGAAGTACATTTATCTTACTTGTTTTGGTAGAAGACCTGTTTGGTTTCACAGTAAAACATTAATTAATTTTAAATCCAATATCAGAGACATAAAAAAGAACCCACAAAATAACTCACTGCCCAGATATTTTAAGACTCTACGGCAACATTCCTCTCACACGTTGAGTGCTTCACACACTTTCCCTCTGCTCAACCACATGGTACATTTAAAGCAGCAGGAACCACATGGCATTCCACAGAGAACATGCACGCTCTCCTGCAGCCCGGAGAGCCTCACGGTGGGGTCATGTGGACTACCAGCGACATGGGGAGGAAGAGAAGGGACGGACACAGACGTCTGGCTACGCAACAGGTGGGAATGCAGCTAGCTGGAGTGGTGCCGGTATGTCAATGAGGGAGTGAAACGGGTCCCAGACGGGGTGCCAAAGTGATCAGTGTCAATAACAGGGCAACCGCTTTATGACAATATGAGGTGAAGGGGGAGAATGGTAAAGAAAGATTTACTCAGAATATACCAGAATAATTTTAAATGCTGATTGGTTATATAATCTACAGTATGCTATTACTTTAAAGGTGACCTATTATGCTTCCTTGGACAGGTTAGGATAGGGCTAAACATGTTTTGCACAAAATCATTCTTCATTAGTTTGGTCAGTTCGTTCTGACAAAATGTTCTGGAACTCAGCTTGGGTTGCTAGGTAACGGGTGGAGTTCCGCTGGGGTTGCTCGGTAACAGGACAGGGGTTCTCTGGTGTCACTAGGTGAAGGACAGCGCCTGCTGGTTTGTGAAGCTATAGGTGTAAAGTTTTTCAAACGGCTCACTTTCCAGACACCAGAGAACATGACCTAAATGTCAAAAACCGTCTGGGTGCTTTATTTAAGCCATATAATGAGATCTTTAGGAACAAATTTGGGCCTATCAGCCTGCTTTGGCTGATAACCAATATTTACAAATATTATATATATATATATATATATATATATATATATATATATATATATATATATATATATATATATATATATATATTTATTTATTTTTTCTACGGTTTTGAAACCTTTGAGAAAAAAATGATCAGAAACAAGATGTAAATAAATACCGGATGTTTTATCAGGTTGATACCGATGTGTTAAAAAAATGATCAGTATTGGACGACACTGATGTTTGTGCCAATATATTGTGCATCCCTAGAGATTTAAGAATGCCAAGTTCACGACTACCTGTTTAGGGCCCGTTGTTACTTTAAAGCCAAATAAGCTGCTGCTGGCCACGCCCTCTAACTCAACATTTACACTCACACATTAAAATAGCTGCAAACAGAAGCGCAATTATACGTACATCTTTGAAAAGCATTAGTAGAGCCTCTTACACGACCTACAAGGATGCATCAAGCGGTTTCTTGATAGTAAGTCAAAAACTAAACACTCGTCTTTTCCAACATATATTGTACAGCAGTAAAACCAGCTTTATGGAACTCGGCTGGGGTTGCTAGGTAACGGGAAAGGACTTTGTCTGGTGTTGCTAGGTAACAGTGCAGTGCCCCTTTAGTGTGATGTAATAATCAGGAAGTTTTGTTTTCCACACACCAAAAAATATAGACTTTTTGCCAAAGAGCGACAAGGTTTTTGTTTTTGTTTTATTTAAGTGCCTGGACTTTTTTTCAAAGCATTTGAGATACAAATAGAAGTATAAAAGTGAGCCAAATTATGAATTTTGCATAACAAGTCCCCTTTAAAGGTTGGAGTCAGACTTTAGTGGAATAATGAAGAATCTTAACTGCTAAACAAAAATAACACCATAACTTTATACTGTAACATAATAGCAAAATAAATTATTTTTCTGGCTTTAACATGGGAAAATGAAGAAGTGATAATCTAGACAGTTAAATAAGTTTGAGAAAATAACATTTTACTCTTACAGGTGAAGACTTTCTGTACATTGTTTCTGAAATATCATAATGACTGGGGGAGGGACTGTATACTGATTGAGGTCTACACTTGTGACCATTATTTCAATAACTTAGAATATTATTGAAAAGTTAATTAAGATGTGAAACAAAAGTAGAAACTGAATTTTGCTAACTGTAAGCCACAATCATCATGTTTAACATCAAAAAGCTAATTGAAATATTTTTCGCTCTGTGTGTAATGAATCTAAAAGTCTAACTTTTTCAGTCACCTAAAATAAATTATCATTTCTAATTAATATAAAATGCAAATAAAATGTGAATCCAGCCCTTATATAACCCCCAACACACAAACCTGAAAATGAAAAGGGGGGTTAAACTGAACTGTGGCAAGAACACAGATCGGATTTATTCGTCTTGAAAGTCATGCCCACGAGAACATGACTTCTCCTAATAAAGAGAACAGTCAAAAGCGATGGATGAGGAGGTGCTAGCATAACAAACAAAACAAAGAGACCAGTCTCAAGATGCCGAGAGGACTTGGACATCAAAAAGGAGGAGCATTGCAAAACAACGGCAGCGACTGGTGAGGATGAGCTGGAGCAACGCCTTTGGCTGGCCTTACTTGCTGGTAAACTTGAGGCCTTGGGGCAGAGTTCTCAATCAAAGTGTGAGTCAAGACGATTAAAGGGTCAATTTCCTTCATCTAGTACAGTGTGAAGAGGAGCGATACAGAAAGTGTCAGAAAGTTTACAGCAGTGAACTTGAGTTCTGAGACAAAAGCCACAGCATGATTACACCTCTCCGATAAAGGCGACTCAGACATAAACATGTGCATCCAGATGACAGGAATGGATGTAGATCTAAGAGGCAGTAAGTCATACTTACAAACTGAACTGTGGTGCAAAGCACTAAGAGGATTTATGTCTTAGAAGTGAAAAGCTCCTCTTAAAATCTTAACTTATTCTATTAATACTAAACAGCAAAAACACAAAATCTCACCAAGTATTTTTAGTTCAGTTTCTGGTGCATGAAATAAGACAAAACCAACTTACAACTTTTCAGCAAGATACAGGAGCTTGTTAAAGTCAATAATTCTTTAATATTGACGAAAAGGTTCTAGTTTCACTGGCAGATTATTTCACTTATAAAACGGAAAAAATATCTTGTTACAAGGAAAAAAGTGCATCTACTAATTTTTAAAACTGATATTAAGAAATTATTTATTTAAAACAAGCTCCTATATTTTTCTGAAAGGTTACTTGTAAGTTAGTTTTGTTTTATTTCAAGTGTATTAAGATAGTGTGTACTAGAAACCAGGCAAAAATAATTGGTAATGTTTTGTGTTTTTGCAGTGTAATAAAGCAGCTGGCTCTACTGTTGCCTTCAACTGTTTGTGGTAAAATAATGTGAGTGAAGAGGTAATTATTTGTTTACAAATATCAGAGGCAAACTGTAATGATAATTATTATGAATGTATTTGTGTTAATTTGTGCATTTTATAAAACATGACATGATTCAGAGAAGGGAAGAAAATAAGACTTTTTACAGAACCCAAATAAAGCATGTGTTCTTTTATTTAACGAATGAAGGCTTGATGTGCCAATTAAATTATTAGACAGATTAAAATAATTGATTATTGAAAGAATGTATCTGCAAACACAGTGGTGGTTAGGGGTGTAACAATGCATTCTAGCACACAAGACGAGACAGCACTGCGTTCATGAGGCAGGACTTTAGCAATATTTTGGGGAAAACTAAGAGTGGATACTGGATAAATACAACCGAAACAAATGCAAGAGTCTTGCGCTAACCGGAGAAATTTATCATCATTTTTTACCAGAGACATTAGAGAAATCCTACAGCCGTTAAAATCTGACGCTACTCCATTTTTGTTTACATTTTGTGAAGAAGGAGGTTACGCTCATTGTTTTCTTCAGAAGTTTTCATGTTGTTTTCTTCAGTGGTTTTTGGTGCAGCACCCCCACAGGTGAGGAGGTGAACTGGTTTTTCAATCAGTTTGGATCTTCTGAAAAACTGCAGTGTAAAAGTGAACGGCAGTAGCTGAAAATAAAATTTTGCAATTTTAGTCCCCAATTGAACCCACTCTACTGGACTATCGCGTGTTTAAACCCTCCAAGTATCTTGTTTTAATTAAAGCAAATTTAATGCTAATCAAAAATTGAAAAAGCCAGTCTTCAATTTGCAGTTTTTATGCTTGGATAAATTTTTAGGAGGTTCTGATGCTTAAAAAGAAGAATGAAAAATATTGATTAAAATAAAAATGTCACAAATAGGTTAAATAACTGGAGTACTTATGATAGATTTTGTACAAATCTTTTAATGAATCTGTGGTGCAGATTCATTAATAGAGTGTAAAATAGCCCCAATTTTACAGAGGAGCATCTAAATATGAACAGATCTGGGTAGAAATAAATAAACGTGCAGGAAGGGTGTGGCAGGAGCCAGCTTGCTGCACATCCCAGGTTTTGTTTCACCACAAGGCTCTACATGTGGCTGCCACATGCACGCTGTGTGTCTCCTGTGTGTCGCGCTCCGCCCTGCTTTTCCTCTCCATGCTGCGACATCAGCAGAGATGTAGATGACGGCCTCTTTCAGGGCCATCAAAAACGTGGGAGAGCAGGCTCTTAACGAGGTGCTATAATGCTTTAACTTTCACTAATAATGTCGGTATAGCACTTTAGCATTAGCTTCTGCTAACAACTATGTTAGTATAGTGCTTTATCATTAGGTTCCACTAAATACCATGTTGGTATAACGCGTTAGCATTCACTTTTGCTAATAACTATGTGATAGCACTTTAGCATTATCATCTCTTGCATACCATGTAGCATTTTAGTGTTAGCAGAACTAATGTTTATAACAAGTTTGTTAGTTTTAGTGCAACAAACTTTATGGCTAATAGTTCCCACCATTGACAATCAGATATTCAGCCTGTCAGATGAAGTTTCACTGCAGAAAACGTTCATGGCTGACACAGATTACAGCGTTACAAAGAGCGCTGCAGGCAGAGAGACCAGAGGAGTTAGGCACATGTGGATTTATCGCAGCTGATGCTTATTACCAATTACAATTTACCAATTACATCTCCATCACAATACTTTCTAGTAATGGCTCTTCCTGAGACAGCCTCCAGTTTGAGAATAATCATCATGCCATTTTAATATCACGAGAGTTTGTGGCGCATGGTTACACCCCTATTGATCCCACCACACGATGTGCAATAATAGAGAAAGAAAAAGGATAAGATAATTTATAGTCTTGAGAAAACATAAGCATTGCTTTGACCCTTTGAATGTCACTACAAACCTCCTTGTGTAAATCATGTTGTTGTATGCGTGCAACTGCTGTTTTCTTTGGGAAATACAAGAGTGGATTACACTTTATACACTAATGGCAATACAAAGTAAAAAAAAAGAAAAAAAGGTTTGACTTAATTATAAAACTAATCAATTAAATGGATAAAATGATGCAACAGATTCAACTTAAATACAATAATTGTGTATAGAGATGGATTAGAGATGTGGATATTTTGATATTACCAGCTTAAAATAAATATTTCCAGTACAGGAATGAACGAGTGTGAAGATCAGTAGGCTTTAAGTATGAAATACCATCAAAAAGCAGTGAAAATACGACACTATAGTGGCTCATTTCTTTCAGATATTTCAGCTGATTTTGTGTTTAACATAAAGAAATATTTAGAATAAGAAAAATAAAAAAAGGAAGGAAGGAAGCTAAGATGGATGAAAGAAAAAACTAAAGGATTTAGATAAAAAAAACTACATAAATGTACAAATTAGAAAAAAGAAAAAAGAAGAGAAAGTACTGATGAACACAACATTGAATTAATTCAGATCATCACCACAGGAAGGAGGCCATGTATTCATGCACTACCCCACCTGATTGTCCAAATACATGAGGTTCCTTTGGAGGTGATGGGAGAGAATGTCGTTCTACAGTCGGCAGCAAAGCAGTGGAAAGAGAAAGGAACAGAGTGAGAAAAAAAGAAGTCCTTTTATTACCAGGATGCGTCTCTTTTTTACTTAGGAACCACAGAACCATGTCATGTATCCAAATATAGCCAGAGAGAAAAGGAAGCAGGACAAGCCGATGTGGAGAAAGCAGGTCAGGCACCATATAAAACTGTAGAAAGTGACAGCATGAGTCTGCGACTGGATGTGTGCATTATGACAAAATGGCCCCATGCAGCCCTGACAGTACAGGAAGATAAATATGAAAGAGACGAAGCAATGAAGAGTGAAAATTATCAAGGCACAAAGATAAATTATTGGGCTCTACTGTTGCAAAGATAGCATATTTTATTTAAAATAATACCTTATTGCTTTTGGTTAGGCCAAATAAAATCAATTAATTGCATGATAGATTAAAATAAGATCAATAATGTCCATTGTTTTTCTGTTTTCACTCTTTCCTCAAAAAAATGGATGACAAAAGTCTTCAGTCTGTTTTTTATTGATATTGAAGATTTATTGAGTTGAAATAATTCCTGGTAACACTTTTGAAGAAATGTGCATAAGTCTGACATAACAGCTGTCATAAACAGAGTTCTGGGTCTGACTGATTTTTTAGCCAGACCTGTGAAGACACTGTTGCAGTCATCAATGCGACTAAAGATAAACATGGATGAGTTTCTCTAGATCTGGCTGAGACATTAGTCCTCTAATGTTCTTCAGGTGACAGAAGGCCGACTTTGTAACTGTCTTTATGTGGCTCTGGATGTTCAGGTCAGAGTTCATCACTACTCCTAAGTTTCGGGCTGATCGCTGGTTTTTAGTTGTAATAACTGAAGCTGTGTACTGACTCTAGATCATTGTTTCTCAATTCCGGTCCTCAGGCCCCCCCACCCTGCATGCTTTAGCTGTTTCCCTTCTGCCACACACCTGGATTGAATCTGTAGGTGATTAACAGGCTTCTGCAGCACTTGTTGGTCATGCAATCATTTCAATCAGCTGTTCTGGAATAGAGGCACATCTAAAACATGCAGAGCATGGGGGGCCTGAGGACTGGAATTGAGAAGCACTGCTCTAGATTGTTCCTCTTTATGTCCAAAGTTTATAGCTTCAGTTTTGTTTCTGATCAGCTGGATAAAGTTTTGGCACGTCCACACATTTATCTGTTCTAAGCGTTTATTCAGTGATTGGATGTTTCAGAGTCACCTGGTGACATCGTAATGTAGAGCTGTGTATCATCCGCATAGTTATGGAAGCTAATATTATTTCCTGTTATAACCTGAGCTGGTGAGAGCATATAAATATTGAGTAAGAGGGGTCCTAGTACTGAACCTTGGGGTACCCCACATGTGACTTACCTATTGAAACAAAGACATCCCTGTTCTTTATGCAAGATTGAGACCAGTTGAGTGCTGGACCAGAGAGTCCGACCCAACTCTCCAGTCATTCCAGTAATACATCATGTCAAAAGCTGCACTGAGGTCCAACAGAACCAGCACCGTGGTTCTTTCACAGTCGGTTTATATGGATACATTCATAAAGATTTTCCATGTTCACTAAAGGTGTTTTATCAGTCTTATGCAAATAAAGTGTTACCCCATCTTCTCCTACATTGTGCTGAAAAATTACTTGTTAGTTTTGTCTTATTTTAAGTCTATTAGAAACTAGAATTACTTGGTAATATTTTGTGTTTTTGCAGCGTATAATTTAAATATGACTTCATTTTCCGAGCCTATAGTGTGTTGGTTCTGACTCGGCCATGCATGAAGACCAACCAAATCTTCTGGACGAAGATGGATCATGAGTGTGGGTGAAGATGGCACATAAACCACACGCCAGCAGAGACGACCTTGGGGCCTGACCTTTGGGTTGATGTGATCCATGTTTAGTTGCATAAGCTGTGCTACAGTGTGGTCCCGGATACTGTTTAGCTCTGCTTGCTGCCGCCGCAGCTTTATCAGCAGCAAAGTCAGTTCCTCAGGCTGCAGGGAGGGCGGAGAGAGGAGGGAACACATCCACAATGAAACAGGGACACACTGTCAGGGAGAGGGAGGAGAAGTGGGGCTGCAACTAACGACTGTTTTAGTAATCGATTAATCTATTGCTTATTTGATTAATCTGATTTTTAAAAAAGGCACATTGTGCAGACTTTTCATTTAATCACTTGAGCCTTTTTTAAGACGAGATTAAAAGATGCATTCAGTTCCTCTTTTAAAAAGAGAAAGTACATTTTCTACCGCCTGAAATGCAACAACATATCATTCCTCTAGAGAACGCTCAGCCATTTGTAACAAAGTATTCATCTGAACTAAAAAAATACTTTAAATAATGTGAAAAATTCTGCTTGACTTATCATTAACACAGTGCAGGACAGATTTATTAACTATTTTTTGGACATCAAAAGGTGCTTAAGAACCTTTTAGAATTTGAACCAGGTGAAGCTAAAACTAAAGACACTTGAGGAGTTCAGAGTGAAACATGCACTGCAAAAACACAAAATCTTACTAACTATTTTGTTATAGTACAAATACCTTAATACACCTTAAATCTGACAAAACTTACAAGTAAATTTTCAGCAAGACGTAGGAGCTTGTTTTAATTCAATAATTCCTTAATATTGATGAAAAAGTACCAGTTCCACTGGCAGATTATTTCATTTATAAAAATAAATTTTTTCACTGTTAGAAGTTAAATAATCTGCCAATGAAAGTAGAACTTTTTCATCAGTATTAATGAATTATTGACTTAAAACAAGCTCTTATATCTTGCTGAAAAGTTACTTGTAAGTTTGTTTTCTCTTATTTCGAGTGCACTGAAATATTTGCACTAGAAACTAGACAAAAATACTTGGTAAGATTTTGTGTTTTTGTATAATATTTACAGACAAAGGTTCTATTTTTATCTTGAATACGAAATGTATATATTTTTGTACAGTTTGGCATAATCACTGCTCTGAGTCGGTTGTTCTTTCAACAAATACCCTTTTGTTGAGTGTATATACTCCAGTTAATGATTAACCAATTGCTAAATTAGTAGATGATTATTTCAATAATCGATTAATCATGATTAATTCTATTAATCATGATTAAATATTAAAGGAAAGAGTACACCAGACTAGGAGATTTAGAGGAATTTGTGTGCACATCCCGGTGTCGGGTTTTCATGCACTTTATCCAACATGCCATTACAACTTGAAGAACACAAGCTTTTTGCATTTGCTAAAAACAGAGGAGTAAGCATGTGCTGCAGAATCCAGGTCACACTTCACCAGCTCTATCAAAACATAACATTGTGTGCAGCTTTGACATAAACTCCTGATCTGGCTTAGAGAGTTGTGAGTGACATGGGGGGGGTTTAAGTCTCCTCTGATGTGAGGCGAGCCTTAGGAGCTCCTGAAGAGGACGGATGCTAAATCCTTCAACTTGGAGAGCAAAACTGAGTGGAACAGGAAGAGGGAGATGGGAGGCTGCGTGACAGAAATAGCGCTGTTTTCAACAAAGTGAGGTTCAACCCAAACTGTGAAACCTTAAGGTATTTCAAAAGAGCTGCAGACGTATAAACATTTACAGTCTGACGCGAGGAAGAGACTCGACACAGATGAAGACTTACAGTTTTGCTTTGAAGAGATTGGGCAGTGATAGTCTGGACTGGGATCCCTGCAGGCAGCGATCGCCTGTCGGGAGGGTAGGCGTACTGCAAAACACAGAGGGAGAAGAAGAAGAGGTTTTTTCATTCAGTGATGGAATAATTTACATCAAGACTAAAATCTGCTCTATAATAAAGACTCAAAACAATTTTCTATATCTTGCTGATAGTTTCATTTTAATTTAGTTTTGTCTGATTTCAATCATGATAAGATATTTTCAGTAGAAACTAGACAAAAATACTTGGTCATATTTGGTGTTTCTGCAGTGCAAAGATCTGTGAGGTGTGTTGTGGACGTGTTTCATGCAGGAATGTGCTTTGGAGAGAAATGTTATTTTGTTTCAACTACTCCACTCCCACTAACTGGTTGTTTTGTATCTGTAAGCATCATGAGAACGGGACGCTTTTTAGAATTATTGTATTACAAAAATCTATGGAAGAGGATCAGAGTGAGTTGGGAGAAAAAGAGAATTTTTTCTCAAACTTTGACCTTTTTCTCAAAATTCTGACTATAACTTCAGAATTGTGATTTTTTTCCCAAGAATTTTGACTTTTCATCAAAATGTAAAGTTTTTTTCTCAGAATTATGTCCTGAACCTCAGAATTTTTACTTTTTAGTTCCTAATTGTGACTTTTTTTCTTAGAGTACTTAAAAGTCAGAGTTGTGAGTTTTAATCAGATTTAGAAGTCACAATTCAGATTTTTTAAATTCTGTCTTTTGACTTTAATCAGGGGATTCAAGTCAGAATTTTTTAATCTTCCACAAATATCTACCTAACATTCACCAGAACTACGTCTACAATGTGCTCAGTTCTCCTTTGCTTCATGTAACCTTTTCAAAGACACACAATCTAAAACCACAGCTATTTATAACATTCTGAGATAAGATATAAAAACTGTTTGAGAGACCTTGTTGACTTGCGGTCGCTGCCGTCTGTCGATGCTCAGGTCTCTCCTGTAGACCGGAGAGGCGACCTCTGACCTCGCGTTGGCCATGTTGTAGGATCTCATCGGAGAGTAGGCGCCGTACATGGACAGCGATCCGTGTGAAGGTGAGGGGGGGATGGAGTGGCTCAGTGCGGCGTGCTCCGACAGGTTTATCATGGTTTTGGGGCTGGCCATGTTGCTGTAGAGCCCCGACTGCCGACTGTAGGCCTGCCTCTGCTGCCACTCGTACAGCTGCCACATGGTGTCGTCTCGCATGGAGCGCCGCTTCTCGGCGGCCGAAGAGCCCAGGGCTTGATCGTAGAGCGAGGGCGACATGCTGCAGATGCTGTCCCGCTGGGCCATGCTGTTCCTGGGCATGCTGCGGTAGCCGTCTCCATAATGAGGCATGTAGGGAACCCGATGGCTCGGCATGTTTCTGGGCAGAGTTTGGTATGAGGTGATGCTAGGGAGAAAAAAAAAAACAAACAAAAAAAATCAAATAAGGTAGGAGGAAATGTTACACAATGTTTAATAGAGAAATTCAGCTTAAAATATTTAAAGTTTTCTTGTTGTCTTTTGAATAAACACAAGTAAAAACACTAATAACTTATAAAGAAGTTGGGCTATGTTATTTACAAAAATAATAAACTTTCTTGAACTTCCAAAAGAGCGTAATGAGTGGTTTCTGATAAGCTTGCACTGATTCTTCTGGTGGATTACCAATCTTTAAAAAGTCTCACCTGCCGATTCCAATTTTGGTCGATTCCAATTTATTTATTGTTTTTGCCTGAAAAGTTGCTGAGTTGGCAACAGTAAAATTTGTTATTGTGACAGACCTACGCCCAGCAAAATAAAAGTACATGACTTCACTACAAAACCTATACTTGTAAATAACATGAATCAAATACAAAGTATGGTGCAGAAACGTTTTTCCTCAAATAAACAACAGAAAACAGTTGTAGCCTCACAACACCAGATTCAGACAAATCAAACATTCATGTGACACCACGGCTAAAAAAAGCCCAACTTCCTCGCTTGGTTCAACGTCAGAGCGGTTTGCATCGGGAGAGGTTCACATAAAGGCTCCCTGACAGATCCAGGCTAAAGCGCTTGCTGGTCTGTAAAACTCAGCAGCAGCAGCATTTAAAACGACACGTGACTGCATGGAAACTACACATCAGCTTGGAGGAGACAAACCGTGTTGGAAGAGAGGAGCAGAGGGAGGACTGGACACGGACAGTCCATGCTTTCTGCTGCTTTTCTTTATTTATTTAAAAAATAGCTATAAAAGTAAATAGTATACACTAGTAGGTGGGTTTCAACAATATATAAATATGAATAATACTCATATGTATCGCTAGAATAAGATGTTTTTACCTCAGAATGTATCTAAGTCTATGGATTCTTTCCAAATGTTTTTTTTTAAATAAATGCATGAAATCTTCTTTTTAAAAATAGATTTAAGAGAGGTTAAAGATGTCCCATAGTGTCAACGATAAAAAAGAGAAATAGAGACAAACTGTCAGTCAATTTCCTCAATAAATGGACAGAGGAAGTTTATTTTTAACTCATTAAAACTGAGATCCTCCCAGTTGACCAAGATAAAGCATTTGTGTATTCCCACTGATAATAACTGATAGACTCCAGTGGATAGAGTCAAAGTGTTTACACTGATTGAATGAAGCTGAATATCTTCATTTTTCATGGTACAGGATGTTAGGAAGAGTTAGAACCCAATTAAAAATCACAAACTGGATGTAACTGGTAACTAAACATGGAGAAGATTCCCTCATGTTCCATAATTTCTAAATGAATGTGATTTAACCGTCCACAGCACAAGTGTCAAACTCGTGTCATGGTTGGTTATTTGTAAACTGTTGTTAAGTTTGATTACTATGGAAAACCAAAAGTGCCACAAATTGCAACCTTTACTGTGCGTCTGGTCAAAAAGCCATTTTTGGCTTTCCATAGTTACCAATGAATTATGTGGATTAAGAAGTCATACATTAAAAAATGTTTTATCAACAGGATTAGGACTAGGGCCATATTAAAAAAAAAAGATTAAAATCAAAATTCAGAGGAAAAAGAATTCTGTGACCCGCTCGCGGTCTGTGACCCTACCTCCTGGCGTCGTCATCCTGACCCCGTCCTCTTTGCGTGCGAACCCACTGCTCCAGTTGCTGCATAGAGCTGGTTCTGCTCAGGTTGCGGTCCGGTTCGCTGATAGGACTCTGCTGGACAGGAACCCCGGTCCCGTTAGCCTTACAGGGCTCTCCTGATCCGTTCACTTGGGGGAGGTGGAGCGTCCTATCTGTCTCGTTTGGCGTCTGGGGCGAGGCCATGTTGGTTTTAATGGCCGCCGCCTGGTCCGGCTGCAGCTTGATGCTGTTGATCTTCGTGAGGGGTCGCTCGAGCTCGGCCCCGTCCTTCTGGAAGCCGTAGCGCTCGGCGTCGCGCTGCTTTCGCTCGTCTTGCTCGCTGCTGGGCGTTACAGCCGCGCTGCGCTCGCGGTCAACTTGAAGGTTGCGTTCGTTGTTTTGGATTTCCGGCTGTGTAAGCGGCGGCTTGTGGTTAGCTACTTGACTGATTTCTTTGGGTCCACACTCTTCCACTTTTAGCTTGTCGAGCCTTTAAAAAGGACATGAAGAAAACTGTTAAATAACAGAGAACTCTTCAAAATCTTTTAACCAGAAAGAAGTTTTAGATTAATTAGCTATGTAACTTTTATAAAAATGTTAAAACTATCACCAGTTTGATATGAGACGGATAATCTGATAAAAGATCGTCTGAATAAATCCACCACTCCAGACCTAAAACAACCAATCAGAGCCAGAAGGCAGCTCTTAGTGCTGTCTATCAACCTCGTGTACTCGCTCCACAATGCACTAATGGTGGTGAAACAACTTATCGTTACAGGAAAACCATTTATCCGCCATTATTGGTGGCTACGCTAACTAGCCTGAGCATTCATAACAGCAGCAGAGAAATACATTAACTTAAAAAAAAACCTAATAAATAGTTCTGACCGTCACTTTTATTTTTTACCACAAAATAGTGTAATAAAACGTTAAGTCTATATCATCCACCTGTATGTCTGACTGATAATAGGTTTGGACGAAACATAAAAAAATGCTTCTGGTAATTATTTCAGCAGACTTCAAACTATAACTGAGTAGAGGTCAAAATGTTTCTTCCAGTTGCCAGAGAGAACCAGGCGTTCAAAAGCAGATCAGATATCTCCAATAAAACCTTGGCTCCATCCCATCGTACCTCCCATCTTCCTCCCCTCCAGAAAGATTTGTGCCTCTTTACGATCTCCAGAGATACATTCAGAGGTGAAAAGCTTCCCAATTTGCTTAGCCTCCGACACGCCCAAGGTCAGAACTTCAAAGTTTCAGCCGTTTCTTTGAGTGACGCGGCTCAGTGGGTCACCAATAGGAGAGCAGAAGAAAAGACATTCCTTCAGAGTTTCCACTCAGACATTTTTAAATAGTAACACTAGTCACATAATGTCTTCTCCAGCTTCCTGTGACTCAGTTAACTGCCCAGAAGAGAAGCTGGACCTTAGATGTCTGTATTTATTCTACTGTGGACATGCTTTGTCTTTTCTAGGCTGATATGCAAGCATATTTGTACCCTTTTTGTCACAAATACAATGTATTCTTATTGTTATTTATTTACGTGATGAACAAACAATACATAGAGCTTTATTGTCAAAGAATCTGAAAAGTGGGTCAGCATTTGCATTCAGCCCCCTTAAGTCAAGATAAGTTTATCTGTGTAGCACATTTCAGCAACAAGGCAGTTCAAACAAGCAACAAACATTACATGTTGTCACCAAAATTATTCAGTAAACATCAAATATGTTGATGTATTGACAAATCGTAATATAGACAAATTGTCTGATTCCATACACATGCTTTAGTTCTCTTCTTAAAAACGCTGCAACAAACACAATCAGGTAAAGTGGAAACAACATTATATCTGTTAATATTTTCTATTAAGATCAATTAAACCAATAGGGGACCAAAAGTCATTACATTCACCATAGAGTATGACAGAAACCAATCAATACAATTTTATAAGCTTTGTTTGTCAACAAACTCATCTGAGTTCAGCTTATATGCACATTTTCAGGTTGTTTGCCGTTCACACAGAAAATCACATACAAGCCGCTTTTATTTGGAAGCGTGACGATTTAATTTTGCTCTAACTTTGAAAGCAATGGACAGAAAAAAATTTTATTTCACAAAAATTGGATTTGGTTCACTTCAGGTTGCAGTGTGAACGTAGCCTAAGTCAGTGAGAATGATTAACATCACCTTCAAGAAGCACCAGCAGCGCAAACTAACGTGCCCACATCATGCATGTGGCTTTGTCCTCTTCATTGTTTTAAAAAAGTTAAAAATACAACAACAAAACCCAGCTGAAAAACATGGAAGAATGGCAGCTTCTTAAACAAGCCAAGAGACCAGAAATGTCAAAAGTGGGTGTTGAGCTGCTGCCAAAGACCTTAACAGGATTAAACAGTGGGATTTAAAACTACTCTCTTCCAGCATTTATGCAAGAAAAGGAGGGAAAAAGTCAGGGTGGAGAAGCAAACCAAGAAAAGAGGAGTCATTAGGGAATGTTTTTAAAAATCTCCTCAAAGATCTGCTTTCTTTTCTCTGCTCTGAACTGCAGCAAAGTGCCCATTAATAAAGCTCTGACAAACCTTTTGGTTGGCTCTGAATGCACATTCGCAGCATCCGTCATGACTTTCATCCACGATTCCATCTCTTTTCCAGTGTCAGTGCAAAAATAGTACGTCCGCATGTTGGGATGTGTTGCCTGAGAAGGATGAAGGACAGGACTATTACCTGAAACAGACAGAAAGAAGCATTTTAGCCTTTATCTGCAGACAATTTGTTTCATAATAAGCCAATAACTGCTGCCGTTATGCATGTTCTTTTTAAATAAGTGATATGTTAAGCAGAGATGGATTGTGAGACACTGCTGACTGCGACCATCTGTGCCATGCAGATAAATCAAATCCTTGAGTCACTAAGGTTTCACGCATACCACCAGATTAGGGCAGTAAATCTGCATTGTACAATACTGTAGGACTCACCATGCGGTGCATTGTGCAGATAACATGTTGTTCTTCTGTTCCCTCGCAGCGAACAAACCGAGATATTGTGAGAATCCAAAACAGAGACAAAGAACATTTACTCAGCAACCTCAATATCCTGTTTACCAACATTTCAGAGCAAGAAAAGAACTGTTGTTTCACTAATTCACCCCAAATAGTCTTTAAAAATGGCAGAGTCGGCGAGGACGAGGAGAATAGGAGAATCAACAAATCATCTCATTCCTGCATTGAGGAGGTTGTGCCCTGTGTTCTACGGTTTTCCTGTTTTCTTAAACTCGCTCTGTTTTATCCTGAGTGTAAGTTGGAAAAGCAGCACACTCTGTGGTTAGACAGACCTTCAGCAGACTCCTGAACGTCTGTGTTCAGCTGTTTTTGGCCATGGCAACTTCGTTGTCTCCAAGGGTTTGTGAGGAATGCACCGCTGCTATATACATCACAAAGTTTTTTAAGAAAAGCATCTTTCTATGAATATCATGCGACTAACCAAAGTCATGCGATATATTTAACATAAAAAAACAGATTGGATTTCTTATGTAATCAGCTTAAAATCAGTTTGCAAGCTTCCCTAAATGAAATATTTAAAGCAGGGCTGCAACAAACAATTATATTAGTTATCAATTATTCTGATGATTAACTAATTAATCAGAGAAAAAAACTGACACATTCTGAAAATGTTCAGCCTTTTAGATTATATTAAAAGATGCAAATAAACAAATAATAATTTTTTTTTAAAGCGTTATTGCCTAAAATGCAATAACAGCAAGAGATTTGGGTACAACATATTTACAAACAGGTTTTTGTTTTTTTAAAATCAGAAATAATGTATAATAGATGTATGTTTTGCACTGTTTTGGCCTAATTACTTATTTGAGTGTGATGTTATTTCAGAAAATTTCCTTCATTAGAGTCTTTATACTCCATAAATTAGTTGACGATTATTCTAATAATCGATTAATCACAATAAGTCCGATTAATCATTTCAGCCCTAATTAATATTGCGAAAAAGTCACAAAAACAGTTTAAACAATCTCCAAAAGCAAAAATGTATTACTAGTGGAAAACCTTCAATAACTTAAAGCTTCTTTCTTTTCTCACTGAAAACCTCATAGAACTTCAGTTTTTAAATTTAATTTTGCTCTAACTTTGAAAGCAATGGACAAACCTTGAAAGCAAATTTTCTATTAATGTGATCGTCCACAGACAACAGGGATATCTGGAAGCTGGGAAGGAGGATGCTGCCGAGAATCCCCTCCTCTTTTTCATCTGCAGAGAAAAACAAATAAAGAAACAAAATAAAAACAGGTCATTTTCTTAAAAACTTGGTGGAAGAGATTCAATATAACTAATATATTGACAAACCTGGTGAAAAAATTCAAAAAGCCTTAAATTAATTCTAACTTTTATTGCTGCAGCATAATGTCAGACTGAAAAATTTAGAAAAATACAAACTTTAACATGTGCATTATTGACTGTGATTGGAGTTAGTAATTTGTACAACTCTCTTTTTTCCAATAGGACAGAAATTTTTTCCTACAAAATCAATTTCGCAAATTTGCACAATATTTCTGGATCCTCTCTTGTGCCACAGATTTTCTAATCGATTAAGTATTGAGGACTGGCAGACATGTTGGATTCTTGACAACCTTTTTTGTCTGAATTTGGTCCAATTATTCTGGATCATTGTCTAATTAAAAGACACACCGATGACTCATCTTAACTTTTTTTTGGCAGAGGTCACTAAAGTTTTTAAGTTAACCTATTAAGCTTCCTTGAACATGACGAAATCCATTGTTTTTGTCATGTTTTTTGCACAAAGTCATTCTTACATAATGAGATTTTCGTCTGATCAGTTCTGACCATTTTGAACTGTTTTAGGGCCTCTGTCACTTTAAATCCAAATAAGCTGCTGCTGGCCATGCCCCCTCTTCCCCAACTCAAAGATTACACTTGCAGGTGAAAATGGCTGCAAACAGATGTGCAATTATACAATCATACATCTTTGAAAAGCAGACGTAGAGCCTCCTGCACAACCAACAGGAATGCAGCAATTGGTTTCTAGATGGTAAGTCAACAACAAAACACTTGTCTTTTCCAGCAGCCATTGTACAGTGTGTACAGCAGTAAAACCAGCTGACCAAACGTGTTGGAGTTCCATTTGGGTTGATAGGTGACAGGCGGAGCTCTGCTGGGGTTGCTAGGTAACGGGCTTCAGCGAACCTTGGTGATGTTACATTCTGAAGGTTTTTGTAACAGCTAATTTTCCAGACACTAGAAAACATTAACCTATTACCACAAAATGGAATTACAATGTTGTTGACTAATTTTAGAAGTTTATTGAAACTGATCCTGCGACAGACTGGCGACCTGTCCAGGGTGAACCCCGCCTCTCGCCTGGAACGTTAGCTGGGGATTGGCACCAGCAACCCTCCCGACCCCATTAGGGAAGAAGGGTGAATAGAAAATGGATGGACGGATGGATGGATTGAAACTGATCAATTTAAAAAAGTAAGGTATAAAATAAGGCAACATTCTGATTACATTTAGGGGGATTTAGCTGTGGGATTGGTCAAGTTAAAATCCATTCTCACAATAAAAGGCTTAATCCTTCCTTGTCGTTACATTTGTTCTGAGTTTATGAATTTACCAGATGTGGCAGCAAATTTCTCCTTGTCTGCAGGTAAACGGCTTCAGTTGCTTAAAGCTTTAGTTTCCTAAAGTTGTTCTGCAGCTAAGTAAGACATTCAGATTTATTACGAGCGTCAGCTGTTCCTCCAACATGACGGTTCAAAGTGTAGCTACACATCTTTCTCTGCTGCTTTTTCTTATATGCAGTATATATATATACAAACAAAACACACACAACCGCAGAGATGTGTGCAGAACAAAGGCAGCCTTTTGGGATTCCTGGGTGAACAATAATAATCTTAGCAGATAACAGTTGTACAGCTGAGGCAGCAAAGTTAAGAACCTGGCTGCCTACTCGCTGCTGATGGATACATTTTTTCAACACTTCCGTCTTGATAAAGCCTCTAAGTCTCCTGCTTTCTGTGGCGTTTGAAAGCCTGTGGGCGGAAAGGAGGTGGCAGGAATTATATACTGGAAATAACACAGACTAGACGTAATCTTGATCACCACAAGTGACGAAGACGAGGACATTCAAACGCAGCATTCAGAAACACAGCTGAGATCTGAATTCAGTCAAAGAAATCTACATCAGAAACATATTTTCTTACTGTGGCGTAGAAAAAAGGCTACAGTGAGTCAAACAGTGGTGACCAAAACGGGGAGTACAGGGGGCCATGAGCCCCTCTTGAAAACTGCTGCCCCCCACCAGAGAATCATGTTCATGCTATAGAAAGACATAAAGAGTGATCTCCGTCCTCTGAAAAATGTTATAATTAATTAAGTAATCAATTATGAACTTTTTTTTTTTTAGCTCTGCCCCCTAAATTTTTTTCTGGCCTGGCCTGTCTACTCCTACAAAAATTTTCTCAGGGTGTCACTGGAGTCAAACTCCAATAAACAACAATAACAAAAAAAAACCCATTAAATTTGGTTGTACATACTATTAAAATCCAAGTTTAACTAATAGATCTGATATCAATATCTGTACCGGTCCTGATATCTATAAAAAAATAATCAAGATCTATTTAGCCTAATTCTGAATAGACCTAGACTGAATAGATCTAGATCTAGACTGAATAGCATGTCCTCTGAGTAACGTCATGCTTTATTATTTATTTTACATTATATTTAGGATTCCTAATTGCACTTTCTGAGCCATTTGACAAAAGGCTTGTTGCAGTTTATTTTTTAGATGTTTTGATCAATGTAGTCAACTTATTGTTTTCGTCAGTTTGAGTTTCATTATTTATTTTGCATCGGCTGTTTTAATCCTAATTGCACTGACTAAACAAATAAAAGTTGTTTTTACATGTTTGACCAAGCTTGTGAAGCCTTTGTTGATTTTAAGTGTGGTGTATTGATGCAGAGATATCAAATAAATTCGTAATTTTTTCTTTTAAAGAAACATTTCAAGAAGATTCAATATTGTTTTTCAGTATCAGATTTTTATCAACTGATATTAAACCTCAGATTTTGGTATCAGAAATGAAAAAACTGGATCGGTTCATTAAGAGTAATTATTAGAACAGATAAGTATATTACAGGGTTCCAATAACAGCAAGACTGCCACTAACTATTGTTTTCCTAATATACTGCCAAAGTTTATTAATGACCAACTTTTCCTCCAAAAATAGGATTTTTTAAGATAGATTTTTTATTTATTGCATCCCACAAAATGTAACCAGAGGTTTGAGGTGGAGAAAGTATGCTCTCCACCATGATGGATACAAATAAAACAAGCCCTTATTTTTAATTTTTTGGCTTTACAAAAAAATCCAAAGTATTCAGGATGTCAAAAAGGATGAAAGTAAAGTGAAAAAATCCCCAACAAAACAAAACAATAACACTCATGGGAGCAATGCAGAATGAAAAGCAAATCTGTTTCCATTGACACCTAACAGACACTGTAACTTACAAATGACTTCTACTTATTAAAAGCATTAGTTTGTCTGGTTCTTATTTAATTAAGTTAAAAACGCAGAAACGGCGTCAATCATATGTTGGTCTAATTGTTTTCAGAAATATTCATGGGAAAACGCAGCAGACAGACGACCTGTCGAACCTCACTGTCTGCACTCAGCTTTAAAAAATTAGGTTTGCCTTTACTGTTGGCTCACAAGTTGCCAATCTTGTCTTTTCAGCTGCTCATCATACATGGTGGGTTTTGCTGCAGTGCTAAACCCTGACACAGCTTTAAAACTCTCTGTTTGTTGTCACCTAACTCGAAGTAGGCTCATAGTTTAGGCCGCCTTTGAAAACTTTGGCTCACTTCCCAGATTGGCAGACGCTTCAATTCCCTTTTCTTTGGTGACCAAAGCTCAGAGGGAGCCAACCAACGTCTGGAGGCGAACAGAAGACCTGAATATACCCATAAGGACTGCTGCTGACTGCAGCTACTTGAAGAAAAATGTATGTAACTTGTGGATTTATTTATCTCAACTAAATCTGATAACAGGCGTAACTTCCTGAAGGACTGGTGTGAACATGTCCCTACCAACTCTGGCATGAAGGGGACAGTGGCCACCAATATTTCCTTCACCTTTTTTCTTTATGTGCCTGAGTCTAAGTAACTCAGCAGCAGCTGCACGTTGTATTCAAAGCATTAACAGCCAGGTAATACTATTTAAAATTCCTTTGTAAACTGTAAATGGCAAGTCCGCTCAGTGATCTAGTGGATTGGACATCATGTGACTGACTGTCCGCTACATGCGCTGTAGCTTTACATTGAGTCAGGCATATCAGTGTTCGGGGAAATGACACAATCAAGCAAAGAATCTGAGAAGAGGATGCAACGTTTAGAGATTAATTGTCAACACTACAATAGCAAGATAACAAGGTCTAAGGGAATCACATTTCACAGGCCAGTAAAAAGCTTTAATTAAAAAATATATATAAAGGAAGTGGAGAGTATGTTAGTTACGCTAGCTTAACTTTTATCACCTGAACATGTACTCTTGCTGCGCAGTTCGGAGTATTTCGGTCCAATTTACACAAAAATAAGGAAGTGCAGATGTTTAAGTTAACTAATCAACAACGGCTAATGTTCAGGCATCACTAATGATCGCATAATGGAAATTCAAAAACATAAATCTGCAACGGACAGAATGTTCTGTTTGGTGTTTTTATGTCCTTTTTAGTGTGGGAAATGTTTTTGTGGGGGTTTTTTGTGTGTGTGTGTTAATTCCTGATGCACTTGGACGTAATCTGTGCCCTGCGCTCCCTGGGCTGTTGTTTATTGGTTGCCATGGCAACCAGTCTGCGGGTGACCTTAAGCTGACAGACTGAGAAAAAAAATAATACAATCACCCGTTTTTCTAAATTTTTCCCAGGACAAATTGCATCATTTGTTCGTAGAACGTGGGAATATTCAGAGCAATCGTCAAATAGGATGAAATATTCCATAAAGCATAAAGAGCCAAAGTTTGTTAAATTTTAAATCATGGCTCCTATTAAGTAAAATTAAATTATGAACCATTATAAAGAGAAATTCGCTTTGTTCTCTCTTGTTTGTAGAACTGACAGAAACCAAACTATTTATAGATTTATTAGCAGAGAGAATATATATTTTACATATCCAAACATCAGCGTCTCAGCTTTAAGCCACATTTTATAGAATCCAGTAATATTCACCAACTGCTCCAACCAGACCCCAAAAAAGGTTTTGCGTCTTTATTATTTGCTATATTATAGATGCATCATATCTCATCTGCTATGTGTAAGTCAGCAGGACAAAAGGTTTTGCCAACCAGCTGAGGGACATCTGTGGAGTCAGAATCACATAACTGAAAAATAAAAAGTTTGAACTGACAAGGATACATTTGGTCAACAAAGAAGTTACTTATTCTGTTTTTGAAATGTTTAGTAACATTTTGATTGCTACAGAATCTCATGTTGTTTATGTTTTTAGCACTTGATAAAATCAGACAATAAAAGGCAATTATGTGATAATTCTTCACTAGAAATATTACTAAATTGTAGGTAAGCATTCAGCAAATACAGGCTGATTCCATTAATGTAAGTATAAAAACGTGAAAATGTGAGTTTGGTATCATATGTAACCTTTAAGTCCTTTCAGTTTGTCTTGAAAGCTCATTTACTTAATAGAAAATATCTTAGAAATAAGGAAAGGTTTTGCAGGAAGGAGCAGCACTGGAGTTGGACTTACCTCTATAGTAGAACAGGCACAAGTCAGACAGGACAAACCACCTCTTTTTCCACAACTTCATGCCTGTGCTGTCCTGCAAATAAAACACAGGAAATTTCTGCTGTGATCCCTTCAGCTGAGGCAATAAAACTGACCGTAATCTTTACAGCGATCGTGGATATGCTACATAGACTGGGTTTGTTAGCATTGATAATAAACTCTGCTGTGTTTAAACTGATCTGCAGGCTGCAAAAGACAACGTCTTGCAGGGTGAGTCTGTGTTTTAAGTGTAAACTGGTCCACTTTTCACTTAAAATCTCTTTATTTATGTCCTGGCACAGACTATTTTCTAATTTACTTTTAGAGAAGAGCCAACTAAATACAACAAACTAATCTTTCTCTACCAGTACTGGCTTTTAGAATCAGCTCAAAGAGCTTTTTAGTATGTGTAAAGAGTATTAGCCGGCCCTTTAATGGAAACTTGAGTAGGGTCCTTAATCGTAGATTTTATCCTGGAGACTAAAGCAGGAGGAGGGACTACAGCAACTCTGTCATTATGGTCAAACAGTATGTGGGCTGCAGTTTACCTTGAAGGAAACGTCTCCTCCACAACCCACAGTGTTTTACACATTAAGATCCAGGCGGGTACGAAACACAGAAGGACATCTTGTGTCTGTCTATTCATACACAATGCTAAAATTAACCAAACTCTTAAGGATTCATTTTACTATGTGTTAAAAGTTCCTTAGGTTTCACATCAATCACTGTGGCATGTTGATTTCCCAGTGGATCTGCAGCTTTCCCTCGGCCGCGTGGAGTTCAATGGCTTTCAGATTTCAATGAGGCAGGAAAATAAAAGTGCAAATCCAGCTTTTACTCAGGGTAGCTGATTTGTGAGTCTTTCGCACGATCTCCATCTCCCTGATTACGGTCTCCAAAGAGAAGCAGCTGCCAGCTGCAGCAAAAAGAAACCGTCTCGTGTGCAGAGAACTGCGATCACAACTAATTGAGCCTCGTTGCAGGGAAGCGTTAGCATCCAATTTAGCCCAAAGTTGTTCGTAGCGCCACCTCTCAACCTGAGGCATCCAGCTCAGGTGTGATGTGTTTTAACAATGTCTCTGGACAAAACAACACTCACATTGTCCTAGACACAAAAAATAAAACAATAAAATCCTCTCTCTGCACAGCTGCTGCTGTGCAATTTGGGTGGTTATAAATTGGAGGATTAGATTCCATAATTTAACATTATTTATGTGCCACAATGTTTTATTTTAATATTATTATGGATGTGAAGTTTATCAAAATTGGTTTGTTTATTCTTCAAATTCATTCTGTTTAGACAAAAAGTTCATTTTCTCCAGATGTTTATTGGTATATAAGTTATATGGCGCTATTAACTGTTGGTGGTTCCCATAGCAACCAGTAACTGACAGCTCCTCCCCATTTTTATGTTCTGTAACTGTGGTATGTATGGAAGAGGAATGGGGCCACTGAAAAAAAACCAAAAATAATTCTGACTTATTTTTCAGAATCTCAAAAAGAACATAATTAATTCAGATCATTGAACGTCACGTGTGACTGAATAAATTCAGAGTGTTTCACTGTTCGGAAAGTGGTCTTTAAACAGCAAACAGAAAAACTGTGTGGGATTTTATGGCATCCTGACTCGTAGAACAGCACTTTTTGCAAAACTTTTTAACCAGACAGATTGTAAAAGTGGTCATTTGTGGCACTTTTGGCTTGCCATAGAATACCAATTAATTATGTGGTTATAATGTCACACACAGAGAAAAACTGTTTTAGAGGATTAGGGCCACTGAATAAAAGAAAAATTCTCAGGTTAAAGCCAGATTTCCTTTTGGTTTTTTCAGTGGCACTATTCCTCTTCCATATATATGTATTAGAATCAGATCCTACGTAGGATCACTAACTAAGTGTCACTAACATAACACATTTTGACACATAACACAAGTGTTATGTGTCAACATCAAATGTAAGTTGACCATGTTTTGCATATACTGCATATATTATTAACCATTCTCATAATTAATGTTGTACATTTTAGCTGTTTAATTTTACAATTGCTCTGCAAACTGCTCTCAAGTTTGTTTAGGTTTAATTATTGTATTTTATTTAACTAACAGGAAGAAGCAGAAGCTGCTGGATTAATGTTAACCACCAACTTGACTTCCTCTCGTTAGAATAAAGACAAAAAATCTGAGTGTGTCTGTTGTTAAGTTAACAAATAATGCCATTTTATTTTCTGATTAAGTAAGATTAAATGCAACATGTCATCCTCACCTGTTTGTAAAGCCAGTTTTTCTTGATTACTGGGGCGCTGGGATTCCTCCTGATGGAGTTGGATCGCTTCCCAAAGTTGTGAATCTTCTTAGACGGTCTTGAGGGCTGGAAAAAAAACATTTTAACAAGAATTACAATTACTTTTAGTTTTATTATATATGCCTCTAATTGGTTACTTGTGAAACGTTTCCACATTTTTCTATAATATAACCACAAACGTCTATATATCTAATTAGGACTTTATACAACTCAAGCAAATTACAGTGTGACTGAAAATAAAAGGTCTTCATTTCTTACAAATGGAAATCTGAAAACTGTGCATTTGTGTTCAGTCCTCTAAGTTTAGAACCAACAATTCATCGTAATTACAGCCACAAAAATCTGCACGCTTTGCACAACTACAGATTGAAATTTTTGCATTTTCTTATTTGTAAATTAGCTAAAAGGCGACCTATAAAGCTTCTTTGAAGAGGTTAGGAAAGGTTTATGGGGTGTAAAAAACATATTTACTACATTTCGTTGCACAAAATCATTCTTGGTAAGATTTTAGTTTGCTCAGTTCTGTCTACTTTGAGCTCTTTTCAGATTGAGCTGTTTTAGGGGTTCTAAAAGCTGCTAACGGCTGGATCTACTAGATTTATTAAGGGTGTCAGAGTAAAAGGGGCAGAACAAAAATGTATGCAAACATTTTTTCTATATTGCTTTCCTTTCTTTCCACTTCACAATTATTCAGTACTTTGCATTAATTTATAACAAATATTCCAATAAAATACATCAACTTTGTTGCTAGTAGGGCTGCAGCTAACAATTATTTACAGTTATGAATTAAAGTATTTATTATTTGGACGATTAACTGATTAATCAGATTTTAAAAATTGTGGATTTTTCATTTAAGTATTTAATTAAATTATTTTTTTAAATAAAATATTTTATTTCCTAAAATACAATAACAGCATTCTTTTAGTGTTGATTATTTGTAGCAAAATATTAATCTGAAGCTAATAAAAATATCTAACATGAACATATGAAATGCTCACCCCTTCCTGTTTTACTTAAAATCAATAGAGAACTGATCAATAACTGGTTAGAAAAAGGCTCTTTTTGGTATTTTTTTACAGTTTGAACCAGGTGAAGCTAAATTTCTGCCACTTTAGTAGTTTTGAGCAGAACAAAATGCTTATTTTTCATTTTAAATGCAAAATGTATACATTTTTTGTACAGTTTTGACTTAACTACTATTCTTAGAGTGTTTGTTCTTTAAGCAAATGGCATCTTTTTGAGTCTGTATACTCCAGTTAACAATCAATTGATTATTGAGTTAGTTAACGAATATTTCTACAATCGATTAATCATGACTGATCGTTTCAGCCCTACTTGTCAGATGCAATCGTTTGCCAGGCGTTTTAATTTTTCCATTGATCACTTACTCTTCCTGCTGGACTGTTGGCGCAGTCGGGGATCGGTGTGCTGTTTGGGGCCTCGCTCATGGTGCTGATCGGCCGTTCCTTCTTCTCATTCGCTGGCACTTTGGAGGCAGTTCTAAACAACAAGACATGAAGACAAATCTTCCATCGGTAAATACAGTGTGTGCTGTTTCCAACTCGTTTAGTGGGAGTCGCTCTCAGAAAACAGGAAAACTAGGAGGACACGGGGTAAACGCTCTGCTCCCCTCTCATTCCTCTGAAGTCAAAGCCCTCTGTATAATGAGATCCCAGCATGGGCTTATAAATCAAACCAATTACTCCCAGTATGTCGGGGCAGATAATTTTTCCAGTTCTCTGACAGCTTTATAGTAAATGGTTTGTGAGGTCTGTCCAAATGACAGACAGGGCTGTGGGTTTAGAAAAAAGGAAACAATGAATAATAATAACAATATACGCAAACAAATTAATACATAAATTAAGTAAATTTCCTTAGGATTCGAGTTCCAACATTTTTATGAGAGGAAAAAATGAAAACAACCAGGAGAAGGACCGTATTGGAGCAGGAAGCTGCAATGAAGAAGGAAGCATCAAATCTAGAACTGATTTTCAGCATTGGAAAAAGAACAGTGTGTTCTAGCAACGAGTCAGTAACTAGCATGAAGGTATAATAAGATTTAACATTATTGCTGCTTTAACCGCCGTAACGCTCCTACAGTTCAGGGGAGGCCAAACATTTTGCTACATGGTATGACGGAGTATTAGGGATATACCAAGAAAAAGATAAAAATGAAAAAATTACAGGAGTAAAGTGGAAATATTTTGAGAATAATGTCATAATAATATGATAATAAAGTTAGAATGTAAAAATAAAGTCAAGATAATTATAAACTTGTACAAGAGTAAAGTCATAAAATTACAAGGATAAAGCCGTATGAGAATAAAGTTGCAATAATATAAGAATAAAGTTGTAATGTTGTAGAATAAATTCATAAAATTATGAGAATAAACTTATATGAGAATGAAATTGTAATATTATTACTTTATTCTCATAGTATTGTTACTTTATTCTCATAATTGGAGGACGTCACAAGGTGAGAGACTCAGAGCGGGATTTTCACATAAAGACAGTTACAAAGTCGGCCTTCTATCGCCTGAAGAACATTTCCAGGATTAGAGGACTAATGTCTCACCAAGATCTATAGAAACTCATCCTTGTGTTTCTCTTTAGTCACATTGATTACTGCAACAGTCTCTTCACAAGTCTACCTAAAAAAATCAATCAGATCCAAAACGCTGCTGCTGGAGTTCTGACTAAAACCAGGAAGTCAGAGAACATTACCCAGTTCTAAAGTCCTTCCACTGGCTCCCTATAGCTCAGAGAATAGACTTTGAAATACTGTTTATAAATCACTCAGCACCACAACACATTATAGATCTGTTGTTGTCATAGCAACCTTCCAGAACCTCTCAGGTCTTCTGGTTCTGCTCTGCTTCCCCAGAACCAGAACCAAACATGGAAAAGTAGCATTCAGCTTTTATGCACCACAAATCTGCAACAAACTTCCATAAAACTGCAAAATGTTTGAAACACTGATTTCCTTTAAATCCAGACTAAAAATCCATCTGGTTGGAGTTGCTTCTGATTCATAATGAATGAAACAATAATTAACAATCTGATGACGGCACTTGGAAAAATGTAATGATTTTTATGCTTTTATGTCGTAAAGCTGTTTGAACTGTTCCTAAAATGTGCTATACAAATAAAACTTTATTGATTGATAACATTATGACATTATTCCAATATGACCTTATTCACATAATTTAATATTTTTTATTTTCTTAGGATGTGCTTCTTAACACTCCCTTGTAATTTAGAAGAAGTCACACATTACAGGGATTATAAATTGACTTTAGATTTGAATGAGTGAACATAATTCATGTCTTTTTTCCATTTCTTGTGCATCCATTCTGCCCCAACCCAAATAAGGAAAAACCAGGTATAAAAAAAGATGGACGAAGAAACGTTAGTCAATGTGTTACAAGTTAAGGCAGAGCTGAAAGAAGCAGCTACTTGACATTGTTACATACCTGAGATTTGATCACTGCCTCATAAATCTGCGTATTACAAACACAGCAGACAGTTTTCTCACTTCATCGCCTATGAAATTGAATAACACACCTGGAGACGTAGAGAAGCCATAGTGTGACTAATGCTCTCTTGAGGTGAAATGCACACATTTTCAATCAGCGCTCTGACTCAGAAAGACAAGAGCACCTGAAACTTGACTTCTGGGCTCGCTGCAGTGAACGAGGTCTGAATATTTCCTACGCCGCCGTGACAGACGAAGCTCAAAGCGGTCCAGTAATCGATGACGTGTAGACGTGCGATCAAACACCAACGCTCAGGGAGTGCTGCAGGGCGTGGACGGCCTGTTGTCTGCAGAGGTCCGGCTCTATTAGATGCTCTATTTGGCACCAAGCCACAACTCGGCTACGAGCAGCGGATAATTAGTTTGGACCTCATAATCAATCTTCGTGCAGTGAGGCTGAAAAGAAGGGAGTGTGTCAAACAGATATGAGCTGGCAAATGATAACAGGCCGACTCAGATCAATGATTACTCTTAAAATGCTGATATGCAGCCTTAAGGTTGTTTTCTACTGAAGTTTATTGGTATACATTCATATAAATATGTTATGTTGTGCTGCTCTTGACTGTTTGTGGCTACAGTGGCAACCAGTAACTCAGTCTGTCCGTTTTTTCTGCTGCCGTCTGTAGCTGTGGTATGTATGCATACTACATTATGATTAAAAAAATATTTATTTCTTTTTTAGATTATGGCTGTGACTTTCTGAAGAGGCATTTGTAGCACCACAAACAAAATACTGTCCTTATAAGAAACATTCCCATTTGAAACAGGCTTCTTCAGGGAACACCACTCCACAGTAGCTGAATTTTATTATATCTATTTTGAATTCATGGATGTTTACTGATGTTCTCGTGTGAAGAAAGTAGTAAAAATAAAATTTCCGATAATACTGACCGTTTTCTGTCAATTTAAGATCACTTACTGAAATTTATTAAGACAACAATAAATCAAAATATTCTTATTAGAAGAAATTTTTCACAATAAATTATAAACAAGCGGATAAATACCTGCCTCTATCTGAGCCTGTGCATCAAATCAAGGTAGTGGAACCAACATATAAGTACCAAAGTGTTAGATCTTTGTTTAGTGAAAGTGTGAGTCTGTTTGTCCAAAAACTGTGTGGCCCGGTTCTGCTGCTGCAGAAGCTGGGTGATCTGAGCCCACTGGGGGGAAACAGTGAACTGACTCGCTGAGAGTGCATTTTTAAATGAACACACAGCACTTTCAAAGAGGTGAGGGTGCTTTTAGGCACATCTGTGCGATGCAAAACTGGACTTTTATCTTTTTAATGAAGAAAGTAAGGCAGGCGCATTCTGGTTGTGTGTGACTACACAGATTTCATGGTGTCAGAGCCCATTTAGCTTTGAGACAGAACCTCCACACACTCTAGAATAAATCCTACTAATTTTACGCAGCTTAAGAAAACTGGTTAAAGAAAAACAAGAAAACCAAATGTTTTGCTTTTGTTATAAATTGACAATTGAATCTTATAAATAAAACCAACAAAGTGGCTCTAACACATTTTATAATGCAAATAAAATGGAATAGAGAATAAAGCCTGGAAATACAAATATTTCCCTTTTTTCTATTTTTCTTCTATGCTTATCCTGACCTGGAAATACTTCAGTCAAGACTTTTCCAGGTTGAGTATAAACCCCGGAAAAATGAAAATAGTGTTTCAGATAATCTCCTTTCAGAGTGATTCAAGTGCTACGGTGGCCCAGAAAGGTCAACAAAATGCAGAAGCCACAACACAAAAACAAAATCACAAAACAACAAAAAGCCGCAATTGAAGTTATGCTAAAATCAAAGGTATGCTAACAGCTATATCATAGATTCCTTTAAACATCAAATGAAATTATGCTAAAGTAGAACTTGTACAAAAGCAGATTCGTGCAGTTTTAGCTATCATGCTAAAGTGGAACTTATGCTAAAACATGAGTTATGCTAACAGGTTTACCATAAATTACATTTTAGGTCAAAATGTAATTTATACAAAAATGGAATTTATGACAAAACAGAATTCAGAAAAAAAATGAATTTATGCTAAAATGAAAGTTTTGTAGCAAGTTTACTACAACTTCCATTTTAGCATCACAACTATTTTACTATAACTTCCTTCGTGGTTTTTGAAACTGTGTTGTTGCGCTACGTTGTTGCATTGTATGTGTTGTTATTTTTTTGTTTTGCATTGTGGTTTTTGCATTTAGTTGACTCTTCAGGGTTTCCGTACATTGCAGCCTGAACCTTCAAGAACAGAAGATTAAAGGGAGTTCACAAGGTTAAGGTTTCAGACAGTCTGTCTAACAAGGTGAACATTTAACTGAGTGTACCACAGACTGCTTTAGGACAATAATATTTAATCTCTTTAATCTTATTTCAAAACAAGCCTTGCTTTGTTTGAACTCAATGAAATAGAAGAGAAGTTTTGTCTTTTAAATGAGCAACAACACACTGTAATTTAAAATAAGTTTTCCAGAATTATAAAACATGCCTTTCAGAAAAACTAAATAACCATCCTTCTATGCCTCGTTTATAAGAAACCTTAGAGTAAATACACAAATTTGCGCATATAGGAAGGTAAAAACTTACAAAATTTTATGGTGCAAATACAACCAAAGCACATCAGGCATCTCAGTATTATTAAAATGATTGCTCAGACACAGACTTGTCCAAATTTATTTACATGAAGACAGTAAATCAGATCAGGAAGGTAACCAAAAAAAAATTAAATTCTGTTGCAGCTGAACACAGTAAATATCTACACAACTCTAAACCCACCTGTTTATTATTAGAACCATAATAAATGGAATATAAACCAACATATTTGATTATTTCAACGATGGCACTAGACAAAATTTAATGTCTGTTACTGGCTTTCAAAACTGTTGATGAGTTTACATCAAATGTTTATATAATGTAAAGCATTTTGAACAGTGTTGTTGCTGAAATGCACTACACAAATAAACTTGACCAAGTGACTGGTGACACCCTTGATCCCACCACACCTGTAGTATTCAGAACAGAAGTTTATCAAAAATAATTGTCAAATTTCAGAGACTCCTAAAGGCTTTTTGTTCCATAAAATCCTCTAAATCCTCTCATGTGGCATGTTTTTTTCAATATGTTTCAATATGTGTGTGTGACTCAATTCCAGCAGTAACACACTTCAAATTATTGATCTAAAATTATCTCAGAGTAAACATGTTTTACACCTGCCTTAAATCAATAGTATTTGTTAGCAGGTACTTGATCATGCAGACCACTAAAGACAGACAAACACATAAACAATGATGGCAGCAGAGAGGTGGGCGAAGTCATGTCAGTAACAACCTGATAGCTCAAGTATACATCAGACCCGTGGTATGTGTGAGGGTTAGGGATCACAACCGCCTGCTAATAGCTAATATCTGCAAATACTTAAAACTCCCACTAAAACCGTCTATAACTGCCTGTTTTAATAATTCAAACATCAAATATGCCTTAATATGCATTAATAAGCACAGTGCAAACCTCCTTAGCATGACCACAGAAGCTAATAGCGCCAAGCTAATTAAATGACGCTCTTGGATTGGCTGCTTTGCAAATGCCAGCAAAGAGCATTTCAAGCATCATTGTATCTCCATATTTTTTATCTTCTTTAGAATGTTTTATGCTCTGCAAAAGAAGAAAATATCTGTGAATAGGTGAGTTTATCTGCAAATAACTTGGAGAAAAATCCATGAATACTAGGAATGGGTTAATCAATTAATCAACTAACAACTAATTTATAGATGGTTATTTCTCTTGTATTTTGAGGGCTGGTCATCTTTACATAAAACATAATGGGCAAAATGTTTTATAATATGAAGAATTAAATAAAATGATAGTAGATTTTTATTTTTATTTTTATTTGTGTCTCACAATAACAACAGCAGCAACATGTGGTCATGCTGTTAAATGAGTAGAAAGTGTAGCACAGATGTCCAAAACATTAAAAGCTTCAAACATTTGTTTCTACCAAGCTGTCCTTGTCAAATTTGTTTTATTAGTTTGACAACATAATAGAAACCAGACTGTGCTTCTTGTTCCTTTAGCTGTTAAACACTAACAGCTCTTTCTCTCCTCAGATCTGCTGCTGAAACTAATCTGGGTTGTCCTGAATTATTCATACTTCCTATTAGCTGTACAGTGCTGCTTTTAGTGTCGAAGATATCTTAAGACGGACTGAATTGATGTCTTTCTTTATGCTGAATAAGACAAGTTTGAATCACAATACAGAGCTGAGATGAAGATTTGTATTTGGGATGTATTTAAAAGCAAGAGAAGATTAAGCAGAGGTTTTAAGGCAGGGATTTTTATCCATGTGACATCCAAATCTGCCTTTAGCTCTAATTACTAATGCTAGACAAAGACTTCTCTCTAATTTCTTTTTCTTTTCCAAAAAACTAAACATAAATTAATTCATATTTCTTTCTTAAAATTTTTTTTTTAAAAGCAATGTATATATGCTCCTATTTGTAGACTATTTGAAGATATGCATCCAGTTTCTAAGTTAGATGTCATCTTCACTTGTGTGTTGTATTTCTTGGTGTGAAAAACAGCAGAGACTTGAGAGCAACACAGTAAGGAGAGGAATGTGACGAGAAAGTGCAGCGAGACAAGCTTCTATCTCTGAACAAAATGCTCTCTAGCGGATATTAGAGGTAATAAAAAACACCAAACAATTATTTTAGCTGGTTTTCTGAACTCTAAACTGAATGTAAAAATGTCTGACTTTTTTTTTTTTTTAGCTTATCACCGTAGGTGATATGTTTTAGGATTGTAGAAGACCAACTATGACAAGGACTTCCTGGGTACCGAGCAGAGCTGATAAACATTGCACAACATTAAACTGAGACGCTTGAGTGCATGATTAAAGCAATCACTAATGGCAGTGAGTTGTGATGCAAACAGTTGGGTTAGTGAATGGCAAGTATGCCTACAATTTCAAACAAACAGAGAAGTATGTTGGGGCTAAAACTTGGAGGAACAGCTGTGTTTTTTTTCTTTATTGGACATCCCAAAAAGTGCTGTTGACCTTTGATCAGCAGGTTAAATAGTTACAAGTAAGCAAACTGGAATACTGATAATTCCTCAGGTGAACATGCACCTAGTTTAGTCTGACATATTTAAAGAGTAAGATGGTGGTTTCATGTGCAGGCATGTGCAAGTAAAGAGTAGCAGAGATAATAAAACAAGGAAGTTTTGTTCAAAATGTGAATAAATGCATTCCCAACATCTGTAAAAACATGAGATGAGAAATTTTAAAGTGTTTGTTATTTGTTTCAAGATTAGAAATTCTGTCTAGTTACGCAACAGATAAAATCTGAGATGAGCGTCTAAGAAAGTTATCTTTTTATACCGATTTCTTGGAAATTTGATTGTTTGGTTACATAACAGAGCGTGCATTGACTGAACACAAAGAGTAGAACTGCAATAGAAAATAACTTGGGAACATCTTGTGCAATGTTTTCAACATTTTCAGAGTTTCCCCAGCATTTCGTAGAGCTCCAAAAATGTAACCCAGCAGCATTCTGACAGCAACAAACAGCACACTCACTGTTCGTTGACGACAAAGATGCAGTTGTCTTGGGAGGGTAAGCCTGAGACGGGATGTTTGCAGGTCACCTTCCGCTCATTGTGGCTAAAGAGGGAAAGAAAGAAGGGATTAATTATTCAATAAGGCATAAACAAGCTCAACACTAACATGTAATCCATTTTCAGGAATATGTTCGAATGCTTTGTGTTTAGGTCAAGCTGCTGTGGCTGTAATTGTCAGGAAGACAATTACAGTCATCCAAACTCATTTCCACCCTGACATAATTATAACTCTATGCTGCAGACAGCTGGCCTGTCAGTGGTGGCCCTTCACGAAAGCTGCCATTCTAGATTTTATGTAATTTCAACAAATTTACTGAATTCACAAATATGGGGTGAGATAAGATGTGATGTGAAGATGTGTATTACAGTTGTGTTTGAATAATTTAGTCCAAATTTACCAGTTTATGTATTACAATGTTCTGGGGCTGGACAACAAATCAATAACAATATTTATCGCGATAGAGACGCGATCAGTATCAATGCCTGATAGAATAATCAGTAATTTCACTGAACTCTGATCCAGAACCGCACAGCATTCTGGGAAATGTAGGCAGAGTTGAATCAAACTGACGCAATATTCTCTCGTTTGTGGAGCCAGGGTGACGTCCCTTGACATAAGGCAGTAGCCATCTTGTCCACATCAAATTGAACACAGTTTCCAGCAAAAGAAGCGTAAATGTGGATGTGCAAACAATGGAAAACCCACAGCAGTAACTTTTCCACCCTCTTTTTTTCATCAGCATCAATTAATCCTGATTAAATTTTACTTTAATCAACCTTCCAGACACCCCCAAGTCTTCTGGTTCTGGTTCTGCTCTGCATCTGCAGAACCAGAACCAAATATGGAGAAGCAGCATTCAGCTTCTGTGCACCACAAATCTGGAACAAACTTCCAGAAAACTGCAACACAGATGAAACACTAAGACTAAAAAAAACAAATAAAAATCAAGACTAAAATCCACCTGTTTAGAGTTGAATTTGAACCACAATAAATGAAACATTGACCAACATATTTGGTGATTTCTCTCAAAAAATGTCAATTGTTGACTGCATGGTGTTTTCTTTATAACTTTGCAGTTTTGCTTTTATTATGTAAAGTACTCTGAACTGCCTCGCTGCTGAAATGTGCTGTACAAATAAACTCAATCAACTCATTATTTTTTAGTAATAGTGACTTAAATTCACAGTTTGCACATTCTCTCTAGAATGTATTAGTTTGTCATCTAAAAATGACATGTAGTGATGAGTAAGATGAAGAGTCACAGGTTCACACGCAGACTGAAACATTTCTACAGTAATAATCAAACAGGTGTGAAGGTAAAGTCTGCTCCATGTTAGAGCTACTTCTCTTCCAACATGGTGAATGGTTACTCCGTTTTATTTTTTATTTTTTCAGTGATATTCAGAGCAAGTCAAGCTGCAGTCCAAAAATAACAATTTTTAAACATGGGGTTCTTGTGTACTGACAAAAAAGCAAATACCAAAGATGAAACGGGGGTTTTAGTTTCAGTTCGGCCTGGATAGCGGCAGACTCCAAACTTCTGCTCTATAATTATTGGAGGCACTGTTGGCAGCAGAGCACACTGTGCGGTCTTGGGGCAGACCAATGGCACCAAACTTCTCTGGTATCCTTTCCACATGCCTATACAACCCTGCACACATACACTGGTAAAGATTTATGAGGAGAAGGGAAAGCCTGGATATACAGAATATTTCCATGCCATACTCTGAGATGTTAAATAGAACTCTATAAAAGTATTTCCAGCAATTAACTCATTCCATATATTTTCTTTTTCATTTAGTTTTGAAACTTTTTCACAAATAATTCACTAAATTACCATAACACAAAGCATGAACAAAGGCCTAAACTCACACAGGTTCAATCACAACATTCTGACATTAAGAGAGCGTTCGAACCAGCCATGTTTAGTCGGCTTTA
Source organism: Gambusia affinis (assembly GCF_019740435.1). Lineage (NCBI taxonomy): Eukaryota > Metazoa > Chordata > Actinopteri > Cyprinodontiformes > Poeciliidae > Gambusia > Gambusia affinis. The sequence goes on from NC_057875.1 coordinate 5,156,552, forward strand.
ATCAAACTCTAGTTTGTTTGTTAAGAAAGTGAAGTTTGTTTGGAAACTGACAAAAAAGCAAACTCGGTGTCGGTCTCGGTTCAGTTGAAGTGGATTCTGGAGCTGTTTGAATTCATATGTGAACGCCGGGCGGACCGGATTCCAGCCCTAAAGCAGAAAACCGACTACACCGCAGGGCATTCTGGGTAAACACAACCAAAGCAAAGGTGAGAGTCTAACACTAAAGGGGGAAATGTCTCACGGCCTTTTAGAGTAAAGAGTCTAACGCTACTCCATGTTTGATTACATTTTGGGAAGAGTGAAGGTCCACTCAGTGACTTCTTCAGAGGTTTTCATATCATTTCCTTCCGTGGTTCTTGGGGCAGCGCCACCACAGGCGAGGAGGTGAACAAGTTTTTCAATCGGTTTGGTTTGTTTGACACAGTGAAATGTGAAAGTGAACCACAGCAACAGAAAAAGTAACAAATGTTGAAATTTTGGTCCCTAACTGAACAGTCTATCAGGTGTGAAAACACTCTAATTTACAAAACTGTTTAATTAATAAGCATTTTTGCATTGAATGACAATGAGCAGTTAGTTGGTAGAGCAGCCAGGTTCACTGTGAATGATTACAGTTTTAGCTTTTGATTTGGCTCGCTAAGTGGTGAAAGGGTCTGAATGATGGTACTGTGTCTATGTTTTCTTAATTTACAACCTTATGAAAGCCAAGCCAATGCAAGGCCACTATTCAGACTTTGACTTGTGACAGCGCTAAAATGAAGCCCAAGTTGCTTTGCTTTTCTTGTGTAGTGAACAATCTTAAGAGGCTTTCAGATGCAATGTGACAATTGCCCCACTGAGCACTGAATGGTATTATTTCCAGTGGCTTGTGACATGCTCTGACAGTCTGAAATGCTTCACATGTTGCTCTGCAAGCCCCAACATCATCAGCTGTAAAGCCTTTTACGCTCTGAAGGGCTCCACGGCGAGAAGAAAACCACCATGAACAATGTAAACAAGCATCCAGGCTGACATGGAAGCCAAACAGAGAAAAAGCTTTGGGTATTTTACTTTAAAGGACTTTATATATAAAAACCAAGCACTTTCCAAACATTAATAAATCAATTAATCACATAACAAATTAAAACCAGCTCATTTATTGTTCCACCAAAACTGGTCTTAAGTCTTCATAATCTTCATAATTAATGTTATTTGTTGATTTATTTTGCTAAATATTCATTAGGATTTAAAGTTTATGATCTTTGAGCATTTTTATGGTTATATTACCATTATTTTACTTGAAATTTGCCTCAAAATAGCCCCTAATTGAAATTCAAGCATTTTAAAGGATTTCAAGCACAAATATAGACTTTGTTTTTTAATTTAGTCGCTTAGTGTTGGAAATGTTTCTGCCATTTAGAGGAGGCTCTCTCTGTTAAATCTGCTTATATCGGTTAAAGTTAATCGTATGTCCGGATCAATTTTGTTGGCGGAAGTGCTGTTGCCCCCAGTACCAGGCCTGTTTGGGGTATTTGGGATAAAACAGGCCAGCTGGAAAATCCATGAATACCATGACTGTCTTTCAAATAAAGCTTCAAAGACAAACAAAATGTCACCTTCAAACTGAAGGCTCTTAAATCACTTCAATAAGAAGCCCGTCCTGTCAAAACCTAATGCAGTCATGCCAACTATTGCATGACAGGTCAAGCTGCTTACAGCTCACCTTTACACACAGAAGCTGTTTCAGAGGGTCCTATATGTTCCAAACACCAAGTATGTGATGTGGTGCAGGGCAGTGAGTTCTTGAAGCTCAGAGGAAAACATGGGGCTGCATATTTTACAAGGCACCTCGTATGGGGGCTAACATTGCTTTTATGAAAATGGTCGAATGTTTGCGACAAAATATAAAAGTCACCAAAACACGTTCTGGTGTTTAGAGACAAATTTTTCTGACAATTTTGTATTTATATATTTACTAAATGGCACCCTGAGGTGGTGAGCACTTTTTAGTGTAATCGCTTTGTCTTTAAGGTGACTTATTATTCTTGCTTGAAGAGGTTAGGATTGTTCAATGGTCTATGCAAAACATGCTCATCACACTTTTTGTACAAAATCATTATTAGGTAATGAAGTGGAGACTCCTACACAACCAACAAAGTCGCAGCAAGTGTTTTCTGGATGGTAAGTAAACAACAAAACACTTGACTTTTCCTGCAGCAGGAATTTTATAGCACATAAAGCACTAAAACCAGTTGACCAAACATGCTGGAGCTCCGCTTTGGTTGCTAGGTAACGGTGCAGTACTCTTCTAACATGCCTTAACAACTGCGAGGTTTCTGAAACGGCTCTTTTTCCACACACCAGAAAACATTAACTTACTGCCTAAAAAGGGCTGTGTGTGTTTTAAACAGTTGGCTGTTTTCAGAAGAAGTGGAGCCTCAACTGGAAGCATAAAAACATGCAAAATGTGAATTTTGCCTAATGGGTCCCCTTTAAGATAAAAACTGGACTCACATAAAGTATTTTTACATGACTTGCAGCTAATATTTAGGCTCAAACACACTTTATAATAGCCATACATGGTCTGGAGGATGTGGTCTGAGGAGTCCAGATTTGTACAGCCAGAGAAGAACATGGTACCATTTTATTTCCTTTGGCTGAGGAGAAGAACATTGTTTCTCTGTTTAGGTTGAAAACTTCTCTTCACCTTCCTAGATGAAGTTGTTGTTTCTTGGGGTGGAAATGGGTTAGGGGAAGCAGAGAGTTCCCTCTCTGTTGACCTCAAATGTACAGAAGTGGTAACACAGGGAGGGGGAGCCACAGCCGACCACCCTGCAGCGCTGGAGGGGTTGGGCAGTTTTCTGGCGCTGTCCACAATAATTAGCCGTGAGCTGCAGTAATAAAGAGCTTAAAGGTCTGGGGGTCAGTTCTGCACTCTGCAGGGTAAGCTTTTATTACTCTGAGTGGGTCTTTGATCCTTCGCACCCCTTTAGCTGCGGCGTAACCACAATAAACTGAGGCTCTCTAAGACGGATCCATACATAACAAAAAGAAAGAATGGCCTCTATGAGTTTTGGCAACATAAGACTGGACTTGAATGTTAAGATTCATTCAACATCCCAGTGTTCAACAAAAACAAAACTTGATCTGTTTCGCAGGTTCAAGAGTAAATTAGGGATCAGGAAATTAGAAGCGAAGGGGATTCAGAAGAAATTAAATTATTAAACAAAAGATATATATTTAGGCAAAGTTGGAAATTAGAGCCAACTGGTCAAATGAGGTCAAATTTATGCATAAATTTGATAAAAAGAAAAGCAACAGTAGTTGTGTTTCCATTACAAATTAGCACAAATCTTTGACCAGTTTCTGGTTATATCAATTTTTTTTTTTTTTTTTTTTGCAATTGCAGTATTTCCATTAAATAAGAAATTTAATTAAAATCATACGTGAATAAATTTGTTCATGTGATAAGTCATTAGAAGACATCTTTCTGTTGTTTTCTTTGTAGTAACATCCGGATGCTGATTATGTGACCCACGCGATGAGAAAAAAGGGCCTCCATTGCAGTTTTGCCAAAAATGTATAAAGAAAGAGAGCTTTTTTTTTTTTTTTTTTTTAAATTGACATGTTTTTATTTAGCAAATTTACTTTCAAAATGTCAAATTTCTCACTTATGTTGTCAATGGAAATGAAGGTAGTGGTGCGTTTGAAACTCAGACAGAGCAATCTCCAACTTCTACTGCTGACCTGTAGAGGGCAGCGATGTGCTTGAGTCGCCAGTGGACTACAGCGTACGTCCTCATCAATAATGTATCGTCTCGTTTAAATCCTGCAGTGAAGAAATTGATAAGAACCCACAAACTTCCTCAAGATGAGCCAAACCATGAACCTTAAGGTATACTGATGCTTTTCAACGAGAAGCTAAAAGGAAAAGGAAATCTGTGATTTACGTGACTGGCTAGCTTTGGACGAAAGAAACCAGTGAATGTTTTGCTACCAGTGGCCTTTGTCCTGTATTAAGAACCAATAATTAAAAGGTAATTTCCAATAATTTGGTAACATCTACTGTTGGGGAATATGTTTACATGACACATATAAACAACAGCAGCAATTTATACTCAGAATAAATTGAGCTTGAGAGATTGAAAATTCCCGTAAATCTGATGCAAAATAAATGGAAACATGGCCTGCTATTAAAAGTTTGAGAAAATTTAACATTTTTACAACATTTAACTCCAAATAAAAATAAATGTGATTAAACAGGATTTTGTGGTTAGGAAATGGTTTGTTTACAAGTAAAAATTGAAGTAAGTTCGGTGCAAATAGCAATAATAAATTTGGTGAGAAAATGAATTGATCTTTTCATGTTATCATAAATAAATAACCATAAGATTTTTTTAGAACCTGTGTCTGAATGTCTGTCTAAAACGAAACTTGAAACAAACTTTTCTTTGTCCAAAAACACAAATCTTAATTCTGTCTCTCTAAATCATCAGTTAAGAAAAATCCACAAACTAAATCTGCAAAAGTGCAAAGGAAAAACTTCATGATCCCTAAAGCAAATCCAACTGAAACTCACCAGACACAGCTCTTATTGTAGCTCTACTCCAACCCTTGTTAATGCTCACAGTCCTAATCCTATTACAAAGCAAGAAACCTGAACACATCTTTTGACAAGAGCACCAAGAACGGATTCAGGCTTTCATGTTATCAGGTAGGCATTCCTAACAAGCATGAAAGAGTTGTGCTGCAACGGTCCACGAAACGTACCATCAGAAGTATGAATAGCCGTCCCCACAAAGGTTAAGCTGAATAGGCAGTTTATGAGAGGGCATTCGGGGGCGCGCCGAGTGAAAAGACAAAAAAAGACATTAGGGGAGCTTTGCAGTTGCAAAGAGGCCACATGGCAAAAAGCAATGTGCTGTCACCAAGTGGGATTAACTGGAATATCTACTGTAATATCTAAGGGAGGGAGCTGTGGGCATGCAGAGCGTTTAAAGGACATTTAGAGTCGCTTACAAATGAAAATGTGACATAAAATTAAAACAAAACATGTCAAACTGCCAGAAATGGGACGTCAATCACATCCCATCAACTAACAGCACAAGTTTTGATGTAATTTTTGAGGAAATTACACAAAGTAATTTTCTGTTAGAATCAGAACGACAACCTATAACGCTTCAAAAAAATGCAACTGCACTGCAAAAACAAATTCTTTGGTCAAATTGGACTTGAATCGTTGCCACAGGTGCGTCGATCAATTGGACAATTTCAGATCTCAATTTTTTGTGAATAAGTTCCTGTGAAAGGTTGAAAGCTCAAAACCTTACTATTATCTGCTTAAAAGCTTGTTCTCTTCTTCTATCTCGCAGCCTGAATCGAAATACCATTTGCTCGGTTTGAATAAAAACACAAAATCCTACCAAGTATTTTTGGTCTAGTTTCTAGTGCAAACATCTTAGTTCACTGGAAATAAGACACAACTAACTTACAAGTAACTTTTCAGCAAGACACAGAAGCTTGTTCTTAGCCAGTAATGTCTTAATGTTGATAAAGTTCTGGTTCCACTGGCAGATTATTTCACTTATGATATGGAAAAATGTACTGTATAATTGAAATAACCTGCCAGTATAACTAATACTCTTTATCAATATTAAGGAACTGTTTTCCTAAAACATTGTATCATTATGAATGATGTGCCCTACAGTTTCCTAAAAAACAAATAACAAATGGCGTTTTAGTCATTTTTAGCGTTATCACAATAGAACCAAAAAATATTGCAATAAAGTTTTAAGTCCCCTAGTTGTATAAAGAATGCAAATTATACAAGTACAACTATTACCAAATAGTTGGTAAGATATTGGGTTTTTTCAATGTGGTTAAAAATTGGAATTTGCATTTTAGCTTTCAAATAATTTTTTTTTCTACACAAACTGACTGTGTATTCTTGTTTAAATTAATTTAGCCCATTTTAGGAATAACACCGCCCACATGGATATTTTAACTGGAACAGGTCAACATAAACAAGGAATTAAAATTCTCATTTATTTCTTTTATTCTTCTTATCATCTACTGTGAAATATTTCAAGAATCCGGCAGAATCTCCATGGGAGTATTACCATAAACCAAAACCCAAATCCATGGGAAGAACATAGATTAGATTGCTGCTTCAGCTGCTTGCTCATTAAGATTTCACCTTAGACCTTTATATTCAACAACAGATTGCAGCTGACAATTTCGGCAACAAATCTGATTTTTTTTCTTTTTTTGTTCTCATATAATTAAATTGGCATCTCACTTAAAGCAGCTGCGATTCTGTTCAAAGTGGGTCAAGGTGACACAGCCGATCAAGCAACCCGAGAATCCATACAAACAATCTGTTCCTCCAAAGAGAACAAAACAGAAATCAACCAACGACTGGCAGGCCTTGTTGAATCTGGAGAAATGCTCTGAATGAGACACATTTAGTAGCCCTGAGAACAACGGTCATGAACGGACCATCAAACTGAAAACAAACATGATATTTAAATACTAAGCATTAACAAGACAAACTGTTGAAATCACTGAGCTTTCAGCCCATAAAAACGAGCAACTATAATAAACGCCAGTGACATAAGATTGTTCAAAAGTAAAATTCTGACAACATGCTTTTTTTGTCTTTCAATTGGAAAAATGCCCCCTAAAATTACAAAAACCAGTGGAGCAAAAGATATGAAAGTTTAGCCTTTTTATACAAGAATGTAGTGTAAAAACCCCACAAACCAATTAAAGCTTTGAATCTTTGCAGACAATTTTGATGAAAACCTGTTATTATGCTTCCTTGAACAGGTTAGGATAGGTTTATAGGCGATACAAAACATGCTCATTATAAAATCATTCTCAGATAATTAGATTTTAGACTGTTCAGTTCCGTCAATTTTGACTTTTTTTTTCAGAATAAGTTGTTTTAGGGCCTCTAACAACACGTCTAAGTTCAATGTTTGAAAATCAATATAAATTATAAAAGTGTACATATTTGAAAAGCATTAATAGAGCCTGCTGCACAACCAGCAAGAATGCAGCAAGTGATTTCTGGATAGTAAGTTACCAACAAAACACTTGCATAATAATGCAAGAACACCCTGTCAAAGATCAGTAAACTTTAGTTTATAAAGGACATTTTACACTGGATCTTGAAGATATTTTAAATATCTCACATAAATAAATAAAACAACAAATAAAACGGAAACTGAAGTCTCTGCAAACAAAATTGTCCTTCAAAAAAAGGGGCTTGTTGAGACCACAAAACCCGACTGAAGAAAGAAGAAAAAGAATCATGCAAATGGAAATGATCAACCTCATTTCAACTCATCACGAGATTAATTGATGTACTGCTTAATGCGACCAAAAGGTCAGGAGTTCCGCTTGAGTTGCTAGGTAACGGGGCTGAACTCTGCTGGCGTTGCTAGGTGACAGGGGGCTGGAGGTGGCTGGGGTCACTAGGTGACAGATCAGTGCCTGCTGATTTGTGACTTTACATTCCGTAGGTTTTTGAAATTGTTAAATTTCCAGACACCAAAAAACAAACTTATTGCCACAAAACAGCTGGGTAGGGATCTTTTAAAGTACTTTGACTCTTTTTAGAAGCAGTTGACACCTAAATGAAGGTATGAAAATGTGCAAAAAGTAAATTCAATAGTTCCCCTTTAAGGCATGTGAGTTCAGCGTCCTGTGACCCTCGCTGACCAGACATCTTTTGCAGCTGCTCATCATGCGACTAAAGTCGGGGATCCTTTAAAGGTCAAAATATTAACCACAATTCAACTTCCCAACTTTAGATGAAAGTTTCCATCTTCGCTTTCGGTGCCTGTGAAACTTCCCCTTCCTGACAAGTCAGTGCTCAATCTCAAGCCCCAATAAAAGCAACTCTACAGAATGCAACAACAAAAACAAACGTTTGTCAAACTTATTTTGGGAAAAACTTGTGCATTTAGGTTTGCTGCTGTTAGAAAGAAAAGGAAAAATGTCCGTTTCGAGCATTTAAAGTAGTATTTTCCAAACTGAAGTCTTCTGGGTAGAAAAACTACCACTGTGCAATACACCAAATTTCAACTTTAAGGTACAATGTAACGACTCTATTTTAAATAGATATCCATGTTTTATATATAAACATTTAATTTGAATTAAAAAATCTTAAAAATACAAAAGCTCAAACTGGAAAGGAATAACTATTTCATCTGATTAAATATGAATGAACTAATGTCATTCTTATTTTTCAGTTGGAATATTGCGGTTGTTATCATTTCGCTTTTTGTTAGCAATAAATAAAACAAAATAGTAGTAAATGTGGCGGTATATTTACATATTTGTGCTGTACGCACGTTTTCAGATGGTGTTTTTTGAACATTCAAGCTCAAAAGCCACATGCTTTCTCTGCATCAGCAGAGCCATAACAGAGAGAGAGAAATCACATTTAAATAGTTATTTATGACGTGTAAACAACAGAAACTGTTTGATAAATAAAAAGCGACAGTTTTATTAAAAATGTTGTCATTTCCAGTCAGAACAGCTGCAGCAACACAGTGATGACAGCATTTCCACGTTAGATGACAAATAATTAAAAATTTTTAATCATGACATGTATGCACACTATTTGTGTTACTCAACAGGAAAGGAGGTTGTGTTAATAATCCAGGGTTCATAAGTTTGAGTCAAGCTAATACCACTCCTTTTTTAACTGTAATAAACATTTAAAAGATGGTTTAGATGTTGAAAAAGCCTTTAATTGTAAACAAATGAATAGCAGCTTTAGCCTGAACCTTTGTGAACCATTTTTACAGATATTTTCAGCTGGCCTGTATTTAAGGGGATCGGGGAAAACAGAATCTTCATATTCGCTGTGTTTCAACATGATTAAATCAAATTTAAAACATCTTTACATGTTCGATCATATAAAGAACAATCCCTGGAGCTCTTACCTCAATTCCCTGTCTAAATAATATATACTTTTTAGGCCAACAAATGTAAAATGACACTTTAAAGGTTTTATTAGTGGTGTTGGCATAAACTGCAAGTTAGATGACAGAAATCCACTTTGGTTTTCTATATGATAGCATCAGATTCAGGGACCAATTAATCTGGATTAATACTAAAAAAAATGTCAGGGGTGCTGGTCATCCTGCCTCAAAAATGTTTTACCTTTCCAGTTTTTTTTTTTTGTATCCAACTTTTTGGTAGTTGATACTTTGTCGAGCAATAATTTCAAATATTTTTCTCCCTTTTACTCATAATTTAATCTAATTAAATTTGGCTTCATGACTCAAGCAGATCAGTTGCTTTGCCTGAATCACAGATCAAAATCTGCCAAATTTTGTAAGAATGAAGTATGACACAAAGTTTTCCAATCTTAATATGCATCTGGATTAAATTATACAAAATATTTTAGCATTTTTTTATCAACATTTAACTCAATAATTCATCAAAATATTAACAAAAACCTACAAAGTAAATGAAAACGATTTGTACACAGGAGCAAGTTGGTGCAAAAAGAACTGGTAAAAGAGTAAAAGTACTAACTGTTTAGCATTTTTCCAGAACCTTTTTTCAATTCAACAATCCAGAACAATCCCTTTAACCTTGCTTTACCAAATGGGAAGTAAGAATTTCTTCTCAGGCATGATTCCTCTTTTTGCCTCATACAGAAATAAATGTAGCATTTAAAATCAGAACTGAAAGTGTGTTTCAAGCATGAGGCGTACTAAAGCTTTTCATAAACACCCAGTGATAACTTATGCCAATTAAACCTTCTTAATCAAACTAGTCCCACCCAGAGTTTTGCATTTGGCGAGAAACGAGGGGTTGTTTTCCAGATGATTCCAGATGAGCACATGACAGCGGCAGCAAAATGCCTCCGCAAACATCGTCCACAAACACGAGAAACAGGTTCAGCTGATCACTTGTTTACCTCTTTCCAGGATTTCTGCTCCAAAACACAAGATCAAAACAGCCATCATAATAAAATGTTCAGCTAGTTTGTGCTGTGTGTGTCTGGCAGGTTAATGAGAGGTCAGTTTGAGCCACTGCAGGAAAGGTAGCTTAATGCAGCATAATTACACCCTTACTGACTGTGATTAGCTTTCAAAGATCACCAGAAAACCACAGTGCAGTGTGCAGTTGAGGGAACTGGGATCTTGATGCAGATTACTGGAATGGAGTCACAGAGGGAGGGAAAAAACAGCAATGCTTTCAGGACTGTTTGCAGTTAAGGGGATGGCAAACACTTCAAAAATATGGAAATGCTGTTTCGACAGCAGCAAACTGTGTGTTAAATCAGGACTTACATCCAATGATTCAAAATTAGATTAAAACCAGATGTGAATCAACATCAAAAATATGCAGGACTCTTGAAAATAAAAACAAACAGAAACCTTAGTATTCTGAATGACTAAAACAATATTTTCACAGTTATTAATGTGTTCTTTTGTATATCTGGAGATTTTTCTAAGGATTGTGGGTTGGAAATGCTGATTTGTGTTTTTTTTTTTTTTTTTTTTTTTTTTAAGCCTAGAAATAAAAATGAGGGTAGCAATTAAGACGCATCCCTGAAGGATACGCAGTCAGCAATAATAACGAGGTGCTTCTGGCAAACGCGGGGCAAAAATCAAAGAATCTGGACGGCAGCAAAGCTGTTTGTACACAAAAGCCATGTCAGAAACAAAACGCTAAGCAGGGGGTTGTGGTGGCCTGGTCCGAGCCGCATGCAGCCGCATCACAGACGGCGTTCACGGGGCTCATCTCCATAGCTTTCTGCTAGCAACGACCATCACACAATCAATACAATTAACGCCCCCTGTTGTTGTCGCGTCGGGGCAAGCCCCGAGTCAGTACTCACAAAGAAAACCGCTCCGCGAAATGTCCAGGCTGTCCGGGCAAGCGATGCGAAACAGGCGAAGAATCAGAAGTAAAAACAAAAAGCAAGCACGTCGTATCCAGAAATAAGGCAGCTGCTTGATAGTTAGGGGAGGCGTCTGGTGTGAAAACAGCGCTGTCGGTGCTCTGCTGCTGCTGCTGCTGCTGCTGCTGATGTGCTCGCGGGGCAGAGCGGCGTGCGCCAGTAGTAAGGACGCAATGGAACCAGCGAGGCGATGATGTCACAGCCCGGATGTGAAGCAGGTCCAGCTCGGCCCAGTGTGCATGCACTACACAGTAATGAATGCTTGGTTGATAATATTGATTTAAAAAATAAAAAATAAAGACCTAAAGTAGAAAGCAGGAATTTATCTTTTAAAAAAATAAAAAATGCTTTGAATGTGAATTATTCCTTCATTTACTTATTTGGATGTTCGTCCGAGCTATGATTTAAACAAGTAAAAGAGGGTACAGGTTCCAAAATTTGTACTTAAGAGTAGAACAACTTCAGTGTATATATTTTTTTTCTTAAATAAATATAGAATTACTGAAACAAGAGTAAAAAAGTAATTTGAAAAATTTATTTTGATTAAAGCTGCAGTATGCATTTTTTAAATCAAATATACATATATGTATATTTTAAACATTTGTTGAAACTGTCACTATATCAAGCTCGATTTAATCTGTGAAAAAAAAAAACAAGCTCCCACTGCTCCCAGTACCAAGTAGAAACAACCAATCAGAACACAGAGGAGGGTCTTAGGGCTGTCCATCAAGCCAGTGTGTGTGCTGACAAAAATATTAACATGATGTGCAAATTATGAGGTCTTAAAGAGTAAATAAAAATAAATTATAAATATTGTTAAATAAATTTAGGTAGAAGAAATTTTCAAGTATATTTTTAACATATAACTTATGGAAACTTGTGTAGAAAGAGGAGTTTTCACTTTAATTCAAATTCCAATGAAAAAATAAAAATACTTCATTCATCCCAGGGCCGACCCAATCCTTTTTGGGGCCTTAAACAGATTTTCATTTGGTAGCCCCCGTATCAACATGTCTACACCAGATTCTTTATCATTCCTGAGCTACTTTATGTGTGCAGCGTACCTACTCATTTGTAATTAGCCAACATCGTACCAGTGCTATCATGGCTGTTGATTTTCACCTTATAGGAGTAGCAAACTAAATATATATATTTGTATTTTGAAGTGCACCATGGTATTTAAGGCATATGGTTTCAATTATTTAAAAGTAACATCAGTAGATAAACAGAAAATTTACATTAAACAAGTTAGCAAGTTTGATATCTTTTAAATTTTCCCAACAATGGCAGCAGCCAACATCAGGAACTGATTATCCATTATTAGTGTAACAACTCTAAAAATAATGAAAATCATTTTTCCTTGTGAAAGAGCATTTAGTTTGTATTAGTCAATGTTATTTTAAATATGTGCATGCATTTTTATCATGGTGCTCTTGGGTGTGGGGGCCCTAGCAGCCGCTTAACCCGCATGTGCCTTGGGCCGGCTCTGGTTGATTCCAAAGGGAGATTATATGCTGCTTTAAATAATTAAAGTTTCTTCAGTTATTGTAAACGGTGAGCTATGGGAATACTTTATAATATAACTAAGTAAATTTACACAAAAATGTATAAAGTCCCAAAGAAAGATAAACATAAAACGCTAAACAACCCATTTAGATAGTTTATCAGCAAAGAAAAGATTATTTGGGAGTTAGTTACACTTTAAGTATAAAGTAAAAAGGTACAGTGTTGTAAAGCTACTTCTAAAAGTATTTTTTTAGTTAAATGTAACTGATTACTATCCACTTTTGTTAACCGGTACATCAGGGCATTATTCACATTCGATCACTGAGTTACATCATGTAAGGTATTTCCTTAACTCTGGATTTAGTGTTTTTCCAAGAACCAAGGTACAATTTTCTTCTTTTTTTTTTACCGTCTTCTGCTTCAATTTCTAAACTCTGGGGCTGGCAAACTCTTTTCCACTGCACTGAAGATGAGCTTGGATGAACCGGATGGATCTTTTTTATCCCAACAGTTTTCAGAGTGCAGCTGCTCCTCCTCCATTCTTTAGCAAGTCCTGACAGAGAAGTTGCATGATGGAGAGCGAACTGATCATGGCTGCACTGCGTCAGAGAATGAGGAAGACTTAAAGCTGTTGTAAACACATCTAAGACCTAAAAACAATGCATTTACCTCTGGATCCCTTTTAAGTCCTCCCTAGTTGCTGACGGTTGTGTTAACAAGCTGAGAAAGAACTGAACACCAAGCAGGTTCAGCAGGGAGCCTGCAGCTAAGGAGGAGATGAAAGCATGGACAATGACCAAACAGCTCTTCAGCTCATCAGCCTGCTGGGTGCAGCGAAGGATCACACTCAGAGACAGAAACTTATCTTCAGAGCAACTCCACTGCTCCTTAACATTATACAGAAAAATTAAGTTTTAAATGTAATTGTGCTTCCTTGAAAAGGTTGGGTTAGGACTACGGGCTGCGCAAAACATGTTTGATACATTTTTTTTGCATTCTTAGATAAAGAGATTCCAGTCTGCTCAGGTAAGAATGAGCTGTTATAAGACCTCTTGTTACTTTAAATCCAAACAAGCTGGCGCTGGCCACACCCCTCAACTCAACATTTAAACTTGTACCTGAAAATGGCTGCAAACAGATGTGCAATGACACAACCATACATCTTTGAAAAGCAGAAGTGGAGCCTCCTGTACAACCAACAAGAATGCAGCAAGTGGTTTATGGGTGGTAAGTCAACAACAAAACACTTGAGTTTTCCAGAAGTCATTATACCGCGCTAAAATCAGCTGACCAAACCTGCTGGAGTTCCAGTTGGGTTTCAAGGTAACGGGCAGAACTCTGCTGGGGTTTCTAGGTAACAGGTGCAGGGACCGTCGAAAGAAACCTAAAACAATCGAGAGGTTTTTGAATTTGAAAAGGTTCCTTTTTCAGACAAAAAAAAAAAAAATTACTTATTGCCCAAAAAACAACTTGGCGCTTTTTGAAAAAACAAACAAACAAAAAAAAAAAAAAACCAGCACCTTGTTTTTTTTTTTTGCTTGGGCTTTTTTCAGAATAAATAGAAACCCAAGTGGGTTCTACACTTTGCTCCGTCCAGGGGGTCTGGACACTTGGCCATCAAGAAACAATTGCTTCCTGGAGGTGTGGATTATGTTGAATTAAAACAAGTTATTCAATTTTAACGCTAATATTACGTACTTAATGCGCCACTTCAGCACTAGCATTGCAAACAACCATTCTCCACTGCGGAGAGAAAAGTCGAACGGGCAGTTGCTAAAGTTAATTCAATATTTGTAAGCGTGGCCAACATGGACTGAACTGCTTCCTTCACTTCCTCTGCTGCCATTACTAAATTACAGGAAGACTACAATTCTAAATTGATGTCATTGTTCACAACTTCTCCTTCTGTTTGCTGATTGGCCTGGTTGAAATTCTGTCAGAGAAATCCAAGTGAATGGGAGAAAGCCCTGACTGTGTGTGATTAAAGAGGCAAAAATGGAAATACAAAAAAATCATATGTGTAATAATAAGTCATTTGTGAACTACTTTCACCATTCTTTTTTTTTTATAAATAATGCAAAAAGGGTTCAGTTTCACAGAGGGGTGTAGGCTCAGTTAAAATGCTCGGTCTTGCTTCCCTCTAAGGAGGTCTTCCAATGGTGGCAGGGCACATGACCACCAGCTGGGACACAGAAAAAAATCCAGTCCCCGAGAAGAAGGAGAGGGGGACAGCAATTATCTGGAGGATATGTGACATATCTAATAACCTAACCCATTGAAAATGAGAGCACAGCGAATAAAGAGCCTGTGCAATAAAAAGGTGTCAGAGAGAAAAGTCAAAGCAAGCTGTTCAACCATCTGTGTGTGTACTGTGTCATGTGGAAGAGATTTTTAAAAATTCATAAAGCCGCCATCAGCGTTAGCTGTCAGTTTCTAATTATCTGGGTAAAAGTTTTCACCCCCAGAAAGACATCATCATCTGACAGATTTAGTGCAAGATGCCTTTAAGAGCAACTTCATTGACTGTAAATATGGAGCTAAGTTGGAGACAAAATGATTGAAAATAAATAATTAAACTGAGAAAGGTATGAAACTGAAGAAAAATTTGAAGCTGAAAATAAGTGTGAAACAAAAATAAACTTGAAACTGAAAAAAAGATTTACAACTTGAAAAAAGTTTTGAAACTTTAAAGAAAGAAGTGAAAATAAAGATTTGAAACTGGCAAATTATTTTGAAACAGAAAAACAATTTGAAACCAGAAAAAGATGCAAAACTAAAATAAACTGTTCAAAAAAGTTTCAGATTTCTAATTTTATTTTCCAGCTTCAGATTCTTTTTTTCAGTTTTGAAACTTTTGTTTGTTTCAAATCTTTTTTTACTTTCAGGTTGTTGTTTTTTTAACAAACTTTGTGGCCTCAATTTTTTTCTAACTTTTTTCAGTTTAAAAATAATTTTTCAGTTTAATTTTTTTTTTTCTTTTGAACAAACCTTATGGCACCAATTTAACTCCAAATACAGCAGATATAATTACTCAGTGGATCTCTGACTCAATCTGGTACTGAAAGTTGTCCTAATGTGTCCAAAAAGATTTTTATCAAAGTGATGCAAAGTTGCGAAAAATATCCGTGGGCATTGCATTTATCCGGCTTTCAAATGAGCGGTAAAAATGTCACCATCACACCCACGAAGTCTGACTCAGTCACCCTGAGGCAACCAAGAAAAACTTCATCATCAGTAGCTCAGAGTGTTTCACATTTGTGCAGCGATTCATTCAAAATCTTCTCAGCCAAGATCAAGCCAGTAGCTGAGGGTTTGGTTTGATTGAAGGGACGTGTTGTTTGTTGCTGTTTTCTTTTAATAAATCAGGAAGCGCCGCATGGGTCAGCCGTTCACAGTGGAAACATTTCAAGGCAGTCAGCTCATCAGCCACTTCAGTGGGAGTGGGAGTTACTAACTACTGTTCCAAGAATCTATTTAAGTGGGGGTTCGGTCAAATCAAGGCCATGCAGAGTCTGTTTATTCTCAAACAACAACAGAAAAAAACTTGACTACACTTTATTTTGGGGCAGAGCACCATTACAACAGAGCAAACATAACCTGGTGGACTCACATTCCTTGATGTTATCACTGCTGGGTTGTTTGACTTGTAAAAGCCAGAGACCACAGGAGCAAAGGGAACAATCAAAGTATCAAAACCATCAATCAAAGTTATTTAAAGCACTTTAAAATTTATGATATATTCAAAGGAATAGAAATCATAAGATGACTAAAATGAAAGCTACAGGAAGCACAGTGTCATGCTAAAACCATGATATTTCACAATGCAGAAAGCAGGATCTTTGACCCGTATGCTTTGTACTGCTTCCCTAAATCATCCAAAGTCCTGTGTCCCACTTTTCTGTCTGGGACTGGAAAAAGTTGATTTTATGTCTGGTGAATCATATCTGTGGTCAAGTAGCTCAAAAAGGGCCCCTGGATCATTTATACTCGCACACAGGCATGTAATTATACAATTAAATGTCTTTGAAAAGCAGAAGAGGAGCCTCCTGCACAATAAACTATAGCAAATTTTGTGGGGCGATAAATTGTTCCAAAAATTATTGCAATAAACGATAATATTGCCCCTAACAATAAAAGCATAACAATGCAAGTGCACCCTCTCAAATATCAAGAAACTTTAATTTCTAAATGAAATTTATCATTGGAACTGGAAATCATTTTAAATATCCAACAAAAATAAACAAAACAACCGAAACAACAAATAAAAGTGGTACAGAAGTCTCTGTAAAGTAAATTGCCCTTCAGAACCAGACTGAAGCCTTTTGTCATCCAGTTTTTTGTAAAAACAGGCAGAAAAAAAAACAATCAGTCATGCAAATGGAAATTATTGACCTCGTTTTAATTTATCATGCGTTTAACTGACTTATTACAAGCAACAGGAGTGCAGCTAGTGCTTTCTTAATGGTAAGTCAAAAACAAAACACTTGACTTTTCCAGCAGCCATTGTACAGTTTTAAAACCAGCTGACCAAGCGTGCAGGAGCTCAGCTTGGCAGGTAGCAGGACAGTGGCCCTAGAAAGTGACTTAACAATCAGAATGTTTTTGAAATGGCTCGTTTTCCAAACACCAAAATAGAATAGATTAATTGCCAAAAAATAAATGGGTGTTTTTTAAAGCTTAGACTGTCTTTAGAAGCAGTTGAGACCCAAATGTGAAAAAGTATAAATTTTACATAATACGTCCGCTTAAAGAGAATCAGGAAAGTGTGTGATGGTTATCATAATAAATATACAGATCTGTTCAGTAAAAGATTTTGCAAGCATGTATTTTATAGGCTGGCACTTGTACTTGGAAAAGTGAAGCATCAAAACCAGACAGTTTAAGTGTTATTGGTTAATATTTATCCTCCATGCTACAACAACCACACAGCGCTTTGAAGTACGTAATAGTCTTGAACGTCTTAACCAGTTGTCATGTTCAATCTGTTAGACACACACCATCAAAAGGATGGAGCTGAAAGGGGAAAAAAGACATTTAAAACTCAAATAAACTATTATTTATTAAAGAGAAATGAAGTGTTTTTTTCAGCTGCAGCCTGCACTAGATGTTTTATCTACATCTTGGCTGACAGGTGCCAAGGATGAAGCTTTCAGACTCATTAACGGCCCACTCAGAGTCCGACAGAGACAGGAAGTACTAAGTGTTCACATGTTTATCCACTCTCAAAGGAGCCATTTCTATCTGCCCACACGCTCTTGTCTTTGGCTCTTTCCTCTTCCACCTGCACTCCCTCGCTCTTCCCTTCTGTCACTAAGGTGCAAAATATTACCTGCTGCTGCTCTGAGCAGCTGCATGTTCAGCGGCTGCAACTCCCAGTAGCTGGAGGCCAATGGAGAGAGAGAGGCACCAGAGTCAGAGCCGCTTTGCATGCTCTCTGCAGGGGCTTCTGGTCCTGCTGAGCGGTAGCGAAAGAGAACCACATGCATAAACAGTTCCACTCCCTGCCTGTCTTCAGGGAGCTGGGGCTGAGATGACCAGTCTTATGCACACCAGTGAGCAAACACATGGGGGAAGATGGGTGTTTGTGCTCTGGTAATTAGCAAAATGTGTCAAATGGAGGTGGAAAAGGACCAGCTGCCTGAATGGTCACATTCAGAGACACCAGACTAATAGGTTCTGCAAAAGAGCAATGCAAAACGTATGCATAACCTCTACATATTTATATATTTCGTCACACTTTTACCACAACAAAGTTTCTGATACAGACAAACTTCTCAGTCAAAAGAAAGTGATTTTATGTGAAATCTGCCACAGTTATGAATGAGTTTCTGATTAAAGATGTTTTCATTCCTGATAGTCTGGTAGACTTGGTTTGATTTGGGACCAAAACTGAAACATTTCATACATTTTCAGCTGCTGCGGTTTGTTTTTACAGTGCACTGTATCAAACCAACCAAAGCCTTTGAAAAGCCTGTTCCCCTCTTCACCTACGGTGGCGCTGTACCAAGAACAACTGAGGAAACGACATAAAAACCTCTGAAGAAGACACTTCCTTCTTTGTGAAATGTAAAATAAAATGGAATACTGCCAGATTTTAGCAGGTGTAGTATTTCTCTTTAGTATTTGTTTAAAAACCACACACAATTTTTTGCTGGATTATATGGATCCTTTTTTTAAAAAAAAAAAATCAGTCAATATCAATAATTATTGATTCATTTCTTGATTTAAATTTCTGAAATACTGTCAAAATGGTTGTGTGATCCTTCCTCTTCTGTTGACAGTTTTCACTCAACGCAGTTTTGGTTTTTTATTTTTAAGCAGTTATGAGGAACAGAAAAGAAGCAAACTTTAAACTGCTGCTGCGCAAGTTACTCAACCAGTTGTTGCTAGGTAACCAATGAGAGAGTGAGTTGCTAGGTAACCAAAGAGTGAGTTGGTTGCTGGGAAACCAATGAGTGAATAAGTTAGCTAATCCCACCAACTTTGCTTAGCTAGCCGTGAGAAGTTGAGCAGCTTAAGCATTTCCTCTGCCTACGTCTCCCAGAATGCTGTGCGGTTCTGAATCAGAGTTCAGTGAATATTCTATATATTGAATATTCGTTCAGATGTATTATCTATTGCAGGGGTGCCCAAAGTGGGTCCTCGAGGGCCGGCATCCTGAATGTTTTAGTTCTCTCCCTGGTTTAACGCACCTGGATCAAGTGATGGCTCGTTAGTGGGCCTAAGAAGAACACTGACATGCTGAAAAGGTTGTTACTACCACCAGGGAGAGAACCAAAATGTGCAGGATTCCGGCCCTCGAGGACCCACTTTGGGCACCCCTGATTTATTGGTATTGATCACTATCGCAACATACACCGTTATTGATTTATAGACCAGCCCCATGTTAGCGCTAGGCTCTCATAATCGTAGTGTAGTCCTCTTTCTGCTAACAAACTAGAGTTGGATTAAAGAGGACTAAATAAAGCTGGTGTGAACGCACCCTACTGAAACTGAAATGATTTCTTGTTACTATGAGACAAATATGCTATTCTCTGGACCAACTCTTTCACAATGGAAGACATTTAAATAGTGGATATTTAAAAATAACACAGCTTATGTAACAGATGTTCATCAAAATTAAAAAAGTGATGTAACATTTCCTGCTGTAAGCAGGTTTTATTAATCTTTACTGTGGACAAAAATGGCTCTTTGGATTGTAAAAGTTACAAACTCCAGCAGCAGGCAGAAAAACATCAGGGCTGATGCTATCCAGTCTGATTCGAGAATATGAGACCAAGAAACGTCCAAATATTCCTCCATCTGTGTGATGGAAACAAACCTGATAAGAACTGAGACATCCAACGAAACAACAAGTTTTATCATGTAACATAGCAGCAGGGATCAAAGAGAAGAGTTCTGTTACAAACCCAAAAGGACGGGAAACGTTTCTTACACACTACAGTACAAACAACTTCCAACACACAGTTTTATCTCTCTCTTCGTTCACCTCTTTCAGGGTGAAGGCAAAGTGGAAAAAACAAACGTGTAAATACAGTGAATCAGGCCAGGAGATCAATGAACTCATATTTCTCAACCCCAGTGGCTTTGGTGACATCTCTCTGAAGGTCATTGTGAAAAACGCTTTGCTTTGCTGTTCAGGCTGTTTTGTGAGCCTTGGCAGCACAAAGATTCACAAATTCCACAGGCTGCAAGTCAAAACACCAATAGAGACTCGCTGTAGCATGAGGCCGCGCCCCCGCAGCAGCTCAGGTCTACATGCTGACCACGCTTCATTCCTTAATCAGGTAGATTCAGGGCCTCCTTGTGCAGTTGGTGCTAAAAATAACCGAGCACTTTGTCTGTCATCACACAGAAACCTGCCAGCTTGGCTTTACAGCACTCAGGCGACTCTAAGGTAATTATTTGGATATGAATAATTTAACGTTCAGCTTCAGGAGTGAAGGTGTTAGTTAATTCAAGACACTACAATTATGTTGAAGGAGATAAACTTTGCTCAACTTCAGTGGATGTCTTACACTTTATACACTGAGGTTCAACAAACACAAATGTGGTTAGAAAATTAAAGGTTATAGTGGCCTTAAAACACAAATAACATGTTTTTACTAAGATCCCTGCAAGTTTTTTCACATTATTACCTCAAACTGAATTGTATTTTACTGGGATCTTATGTAATAAACCAGCACAAAATTATGGGAATAATAGGAAAATTATGGATCCAATAATGTAAAGATTTCCATCCATGAACGCTTGATCATTTGTAGCGAAGGATGCATCTGCAGCTAAATAAAAACTTTCAATATTGTGAAAAGCTCAGCCTATTCTGCTGGACTTCACATCTATGTTTTTCTGATCAATAAAAATATAGACCGATTTATAATAAGATAGCAGAAGGTAATTATTAGGATTTTATTTTATTTTTTACTAAAACCACTTGAGAAGTTCTGGATAGAACAAATTTACTGTCAAAGTTTTTTATTTTTTCTTTTATCTTAAATGCAAAATGTATTCATATTTTATACATTTTTGGCTTAATAACTTCTCTGAGTGTGTTGTCCTTTCTGCAAATCAAATTGCATTTTGTAAGAGTCTTTCTACTCCAGGACGATTAATCGTCTCAGGCCTACACACACGTGGACTCTATTTACTAAAATGAAAATGAAATCATTTTATTCCTCTTCACATCATACTACCACATGACAAAATGTGTTAAAGTTTAAAGGGTATGAATACTTTTTCAACACACAGAGAACTTCCAGTGAATAACATTGAATTACATTTACATTAAGTCTGAAGTTGCAGCTTTGGAGCAGGAATCTTATTTTGTAGGAGACAGACAGATTGTGATTCTAGGCAAAGAGGGACTTTCTCAGCAGCAAATCATGACTAGACTGGAGGTTTCTAAGGGGATTGCACATGGCTCGAAAACACTGCGAGTAACGGATCAGTGGCATTTAAAGCACGATCAGGCAGAGCAAAAACTCAACATTCAGAGGATTAAAACACCAAGCTCAGTTTACCCACCAACAAAGAGGGAACGCAAAAACAAAGACTTTCATATAGAACCAAAAGCTTCAGTCATCAAAGGTCCTGCAAAAAGTGCATTGTACTTTCAAATAATGTCTGAAAATCTCTTCTGAGGAGAGGAAAAAAGGATAAACAGTGAAGGAGAAGATGCATTGCAATGGTAACGGACTCAAACTTACAAAGTGGTTAATGCAACAGAAATGTCCGAACAAGAGATGTCAACAGATGGATAAATAGGAGGAAACAAACAGGAGAGAGGCTGATAACAATTAGAGATGCAGAAAAAACTGAGAAATCTGATCAGGGAACCCACCAATGCAAAAACTCAAAACCTACCAAGTGTTTTTGGTCTAGTTTCTAGTGAAAATATCTTAGTACACTTCAAATAAGACAAAGTTAACTTACAACTAACCTTTTAGCAAGATATTACAGGCACAATATTTCACTTATAACTGGTGGAAAATGTAGAGTTATAAGAGAAACAATCTGCCAGTGAAACTAGTACTTTTTAAAATCAATATTAAGGAATTACTTAAAACAGGCTCGTATATTTTGCTAATATCTTAGTACATTTGACTTATTTCAAATGTACTAAGATATTTGCACAAGAAACTGGACCAAAATACTTGGCAAGAGTTTCTGTTTTTGCACAGTGTAAGCAGAAGCATAGAAAGTAAGTAGTTAATTAAGAGCAAACCGTATTTCACGGTCAATTCAGACTGCAAGAAAGAAACAAATTAATCGTGATTACCGTAATCAATGATCGAATTTATCGTCAGAAACTGATTAACCAACTCAAAAAAGACATATGCATCATTTAATGTATTTCTAATATTGTGTCAGAAATCCTGAAAAATCTGCAGAATATTTTTTTTAATCAGATTAAATGATTAATCGGATTAATCGATGTTTACTAAGTAATCCTTAGTAAACAGCCCTACCTGTTAAATATTTTAATATATTAAATAAATACATAATTTCTGATCATGTTTCCTCAGCACATCCAGACAGTAAAATCCAGATGTCAAAGCTTTTTCTCCAGGTAACTGCAGAGTAAGAAGTGGGATGAATCCGGTTTTACTCACCTTGGTTTCCACAGAAGACTCATAAAATTGATGAACATGGTTCATTATGAGCTTAACGCCTGTATCAGCTCTTCTTTTGTAATGAGTCACTTGGGAGCACATGGTGCAAAGGCAATGACAACATCAAAGTCCACAACAAAAACAAGTTAAAACATGATGTTTACACAGCAGAGATGTAAAATATGACACCTAAAGACCCACACCAAATTTATATACTGAAATTATGATTTTTGGAATACAGGAGAGGAGAAAAGGACAATAAAATGGAGCTTCATCCATTTTTCTGAATACACAGTTTGACGTTTTTGTATACAGTTTTTTAAATTTATTTATTTATTATTGATTTTCACAGACAATGCAATCTCCCAGAAGGAGACACCCAGACACCTAAATCTTGGTTTTTATTGTTCCTTTGCTGCTTCTTGCTAGCCTGGAGGTGTCCAGTTGCTCTCTTTTCAGATCAGGAATCCAGAACAAATTTACGTTTTTGGTAAAGGCAAAGCGAGGATTAGATCCACTACCTACTGTTCAGCAGAACTGAGCATGCTCCGTAGGCCTGCCAGAAGGAGAGGCTCCCACTTTAGCCTAAATCTGACAAACAAATACTGACATAGAAAGTTTCTCTGTCAAGGCTCTTTGAACATGTATGTATGACAGACAATGGGTGACTGAAAGGAGATTCCCAGGAACAAAAACATCACGTAAATGGTATGCAGCTCAGTCAATATATCTAAAATAAAACTCCAGGAAGCGCTGCACAAATGAAACCGACTCGCTTCCCAAATTAGCAGAGAAATGGAGAGATTGGTCGACTTCGTAATGAAATGTAATGCGGGATCTGCTGAGCTCCAGATCGCTGCTGACTGCAGGACTCACTTTATACAACTGATTACAGAGAAGATAACCAACAGAACTGGGTCAGCTGTAGCAGTGAGGGACCAAGACTGTCAAACAGAAACAGGCTCAGAGGGGGATGGAAGTTAATGTAACTATAGGAGGAAGAACCACAATACAACTACAAAATTCATTGTATTTTATTAGTATTTTATGAGATGGAACAATAGAAAGTTGGTTCTCTGAGCTTCCAGACCTAAATAAAATTAGTAATCTATGGTAGGACTTGAAACTGGTGTATAAAGAAGCTTTCTATACAATTTACCTGGGGTGACGATAGCTTATAAAGCTAAAAAGTTTCCAAATAAGGCTGCAGCTAACTATTCTTTTAGTAATCCATTAATCTATCCATAATTTGGTAGGATTTAATCGAGTAATCAGGTAAAGAAAATTGGAACGTTCTGCAGATTTTTCATTTGAGCCTATTTTGCATAATATTAAAACCCCATAAAAACGCAAATAAATAATTTCATTCCTTTTTTAAAATAAGAAAATAAATATTTTATTGCCTAAAATGCAGTAACACAGTGTTTATTTAGTGTATGCGTGGTTGAATCTGCAGCTAAAAAGCATTTCTAACCTCAACATGTGAAAAGCTCATCATTTTCTGTTTGACATAAGAATAATGATTAATATATAATGAACAGCAATGCCAAACAGGAGTTTTTTTTATAATTTTGACCAGGCGAATCTAAAACTACCATTTGAAGAGTTCTGGGTAAAACATATTCATAGACAAAACATTTTTCTATTTATCTTAAATACAAAATGTGTTATTTTTTGGTATATTCTTATAATTACTGGTCTAAGTATGTTATTCTTTCAGAAAACAGTGTTTTTTCTTTAGTCTGTATACTCCAGTTAACAATTATTCAATTACTACATTAGTTGACCTCTATTTTAATGATCGATTAATTGTTTAATGTTTATCTCCTAGAGTGCAAAGCTAGTAAGTATACACTTAAAAAAGCTGCACCTGTGAAAAAAAGAATCTAAATGACTCCATGAACTTGACTTAAAAACACATGCCACACGTTTAAGATTTCTATTTTTAAAATAAAAGAAGAAAATCCTGTATCATTTTCCACTTCACCATTTTTTTTTGGCCAATTACATTAAATCCCAACACAACACATTGATGTTTGTGGTTAAAATGAGGCAAAATGTGGAAAATACGCACATTTCCACATTTGTTTCTCGTAAACAAATCTTACAGTAATAGGTGGAAATTTCTTCAATAACACCAAACAAGATGAATGTATTCTGAAGGCTTATTCCTCATTATACATGAGAGTTGCTATTGTTAACACCCTTTTTGTCAAGTATGCAAAACAAAAGCAGCAGGGCAAAACGCCAGTCAGTGATAAAGCTTTAGTTAAGCCAGAAGTTCTGAATAGACACTAAACCAGGAAGAGATCAAAACCAGCGTGCAGACAGATAGCGACAGACAAATCAGACGTCATGGTACATTACATGCCGGATCCCGAATGAATAGATGGGTTGCAGCTTGAACACGTCAACTTGAATGCTGTGTCATCAGCAGTCCTAATCCAAGTCAGCACATACGGAGCACACAGGCGAGCAGGAGTGGACTTGAAAAGCACGCTGATGCAGAATACGATTGCTCCACATTCACAGGGAGTCGTGTTCTCCGATTTCCAGTCAACACATCTAAACATGTTACCCATGAGAGTGCAAGAGTGTGTTCAGTAGTTTTCTATGATGGCATCTGGGATGGTGAGTCAAATGACGGTCACTTTATGGTTAAACTTCATGCAAAATTTGTCTCCTTTTTTTTCTAGACCAAGATATAAAGTCCAGGTTTATATTATCTCCATCCTTTTTCTGTTTACTTTGTCCTAACTCAGTTCAGTGCAATCTCTTGAAATTGCATCAGCAAATAATATATATATTTTTCTCCCCTCCAGGGGGTCTTTTGTGGGGTCTAGTGTCCCTTATATGACAGTAGGCTGAGAGGAAAGGGGGAAGGAGAGACGGGAAGATATGCGGCGACATGGTCCGGGAATCGAACCCGCGACAGCCGCGTCGAGGACTCACGGCCTCCAAATGTGGGTCGTGCTATCCCCTACGCCTCCACAGCACGCCCATCAGCAAATAATATACTGCAGTATTATTCATGTTAGCTGTTACATAAAAGGAAATTCAAATAAGCAGAAGTCTGTTTAAGTCTAAGGCAGAAACAATTAATCGTATTAGTTGTGATTAATCGCTTATCAAAATAATTCAGTAACTAATTAATTGTTAACTGGATTATACAGATTCAAAAAAGCCATTTGCTGGAGAAAAAACATATTGAGAGCAGAAATTAAGCCAAAACTATACAAAATATGTACATATTTAGATTTAAGATTAAAAACATCTTTGTCTGTAAATTTGTCTGTAAACAACTAAAGTTTTATCTTTAACTTCAGCATTAAAATCCAATTAATCAATTAATCATTGATTACTAAACTAATGATTGGTTGCAGCCCTACAAAAGTCTACGTTCTGCCTTTTTCATTATATTTTGGATTTTCAGAACATTCCTTATCATTAGCTCTGGACATGCTAACAAAGTCAAGGTTAATTTATTTTTTATATTTTTGTCCATTTCCTGCTCAGGTTTTTGTTTTAGCTCCTCTTCAGAAGTGTGCAGTTCAGAAAATCTAAAAAAAAAAAAAAAAAAAAGAAAGAAAACTGGATAAGGGAAAGTCCTGAGAACAAAAAGTGCCAAGGCTAAAACTTTAATGATTGTCTTTAAGAGGTTGTAAAGTATATGGGGGGAAAGAAGCAACCTTTTTGGGTAACAGCTCTTTTGATGTAACATTTTAGGTGAAAAAATAGTGACTGATATTAAAATACTTATTGAAGATGCAAGAAAGTGAACAGATTTAGACTTTTTATCAAGAGTCTATGGAGAAAAAAGGAATGAAAATCAGTCAATCTCCAAAGAAAATCTCTGGAGACCTTTGGAAAGCAGCAATAAAATGCCACTTTCAGAGCTTCTAGGGAAGTCTGTTAGGTATTAGGATGTTTAAGACATCAATTTTTACCTTCACCAATCTGAACAGACAGGCCATCCGTCAACTTTATCTGCTCTCGTCTTCCTTTTGTGGCCTTACTCTTCAGCTTTCATTACATAAAGTGCTTGGGGAAAATGGGGAAACGTTATCTCATTCTCCTGTTCCACTTCCTGATTTCATATTGATTTGACAAAACCCCGTTAATCCATGGCTGAAACAGGGACGATCAATACCGCTCTAAACAGGAGGGCAGCGTAAAGGCATGGTAAACAAACTGAGGGCAGCCGACGGGCGTGACGGTCATCTGAGGTCGTGACTCTTTCTCATCACAAAATCAATGGAAGCGACAGTAAACATCCCCGTAGTTTATATTACTCAACTTGTTTTTCTCAGGAATTGCAGAACTAGAGATTATAATCAGAGCAAACAGAGATGTGAAAAAATATAATAATGCAAAACATTTATGTATATTCTCAGAAAAGAAGAATAAATATTTATGTATTTGGACTGAATAATTTTTTTAAAGTCTGGTCCTTTTGGTATACCAACATGTATAATTAGAAAGAACTTTCTAATTACCGTAACTTCCGGACTATAAGCCGCGACTTTTGTCTCACGCTTTCACCCTGCGGCTTATACAACTATGCGGCTTATTTATGAATTTTTTCTAACGGCCAGTAGGGGGCGCTGGAGCAGAAAAGGTAAGCGAGAGACAACTGGAATATATCTGTAGAGGAAGACTAATGTAACGTCGTGCTTTGTGCATGAATAAAATTAGCTTGAACAGACCCTCATCATGGAGAATGCAAGAAGAAATGCATATGATGCAGCTTTCAAGTTAAAAGCAATCGAGCTGGCCGATAAAGAAGGAAACAGACACTGAGGAAGAAGACTTCCATGGTTTCAGTGCACAGGAGGAAGAGAATGACGGCTCTCCGTGACTTTTAACCAGTATGTTATTTAAACCAGCCCTGTTAGTGTTGTTTTGCTATATTGCTGCAGTTCAGAAAGAAAAGCTACGGCATATTATTAAAACTTTAAAAACACTTTCTGTGTACTGTCTTTCTTTGTAAATATCTCATGTTTCAATGTTGCCACATGCGGCTTATACACCGGTGTTTAAAGGAAACAAAATGTGTTTCCTTTAAAAATGTAGGGGGTGCGGCTTATAATCAGGTGCGCTCTATAGTCCGGAAATTATGTTGGTAAATGACAAGTAAAAAATTAGGGTTAACAACTATTTTAGTTATTAATAAATCTATTGATTATTCTCATGATTAATCGATTAATCAGATAAAATATTGTCACATTCTGCAGGTTTTTCATTTAAGTCTTTTTTTTATACATAAGACATACATAAAAATGGAATCAATCCCTTCAATTCCATTTTTAATTAGGAAAATAAATAAAATTATAAAATATTATGGCATTCCTTTAGTGAAAGCTTGATAACTTGTAGCAAAGTCTGAATCTGGTGCTAAATAAATTCTTGTAACATCAACATCTTTCTGCTCGACTTAACATCAATAAAGAGCAGAGCTGATATGTTGATTATTTTACGCGTAATCAGTTAATAATTGGATACGAAAAGGTGATTAATAGCACAAAATCTAGAAAAATTTGAGTCAAGTGAAGTTGAAACTATGAACATATTTATTGAAAAAGTTTTTTTTAAATCTTCAAAGCACTATGTATACATTTCTTTCTAGTTTTGGCTTAATTACTTCTCTGAGTGCGTTAATGTTTCAGAAAATTGCATTTTTGAGTCTTTATACTTCAGTTGATCAATTGATTACTAAATTAGTTTCCGTTTATTTCAACAATCAATTAATCACAATTCAGGCCATTAAAAAATAAAAGTAAAACTTAAAGTTCTTCTTAAATGTTTATATTGTTTCCAATTTTTTACTAGCTTGTCCAAAAAGAGGCAAACTAAAAGGAAAACCACGTTCAGATCTGATTTAGGGAGTGTCTCCTCCTGACTAGTATTTTTATAGGTGCAGCTGCATTACTGAAAACTTTAAAGAAAAAGAATAATAAGCTATTCCTGTTGGGTTTATCTCAACACACCTACGCCTGAACAGGCACGTCCAGCTTTCATATTAACTATAGAAGGAGTGTATTGTTTTCTGAACGTTTAGACAATCTCCTTGACAGTTTTGAAATCTGTAGGCTGCAGGTCCCTCTGGTTTACAGTTTACTCTCCAACAGCTGCAAGGGATATTGAAGGAAACATCTGACAACCATAAAAACTCAAGAAAAAGCAAAGAGAAAGAAAGAAAATAAAACTTGAATGGAAATTCCCATTCATATGTCTGAGCAGAGGGAAGGAGAAACGACACCAAGCTACACAAAATACCAAATAAAAGTGAACAAGATAATTTAATTAAAACACAAGATTAAAATGTTCCTTGTTGAACAATTTTCTTGTTAGAACATCAGAAACGCCCCCATTAAGCCTCCTACTCCTGGCAGACCAAAGCTTTCTATTGTTTAAGTAATCCATGTTCTTAAAAGCCACTTAGCTGCATTTACTGAAGAGGCAAAGTGGGGAAAAAAGGCTGAAGAGCCAAAAAGAAACAGCAAATGTGTTGTAGCATTTCTTCTCCTTATATTGGTTAAGATCTCAGCAACATTCACAGAAACTCTTCATGTTGTGACCAAAATCCAACACTGCCCTCTACTGGCAGCAATAATGTGCTACACCTTCCTGAAGCAGAACGTTAATCTATTTGATGGCATGAATTCAGTAAAAGGAGAGAGAGAAAAGATGTGATTTAATATTTTAATGCACCTTTTTGCTGATTTAATATTTTCAGTGGTAGAGAATAGTCCAATTCAAAATCAAAAAAATATATTTTCTAACATCAATGTTACAGTTCAGATGGATACATACAGTACTAAAAAGACAGACTTTTCAGATCCAACAAAAAGCTGAATTTCACAAAACAGGGATACCCAAAAGGTTGTGCAACTTTGGCGCCCTCTGCAGGGTTAAAAATGCAACAACCTTTGCAAAAGTCAAACAGCGTGCATTCTGACATCTGGAGCCAATTTCAAAGTGCTTGTAGGCACACACAATTAACTCCACATGATTGGAGATCTGTGCAATTTCAGTGCATATTCATCATGGCAACAACAAAGAAATGAGCTTCTTTGGCGCAGATGCTTCTCTGTTCAAGGCGCATCTTTGTTTGGAGAAGAAGTCTGACAAATAAACACAACCCTCAAGTGCAAATAGGCCTATTTTTCTGTCAGCTACCAGTTTCTTCTCCTGCACAGATCCACTGCATTGAGTTAATGAATCCAAGTGAGGATAATACAAAAAGCTTCCAGTGATTTATGTCTGGTTTTAGAAAAATATGAGGTATTTTTAGGTATGTATTAGTTGTTTTTTTGTTGTTGTTTTTTTTGGCTTAAACTATTAGTCGGATTAGTCACAATTAATCCATTGTTGAAAAGATCGTCAACTAATTTAGTAATTAATTAATCAACTGGAGTAATCAGACTAAAGGAAAGGCAATTTATTTCAAAATTAAACATATCCAAAGGAACAATTAAGCCAAAACTGTACAAAAAATATGTACATTTTGTATTTCAGATAAAACACGTTGGTTTGTAAATATGTTCTGTCCAAAACTCCTCAAGTGGTAAAGTTTCAGCGTCACCTGGTTCAGTTTTCTAACAGTCATTAGGGCTGCAACTAACAACTATTAATGTCATATTCTTTTAGTAATGTACAGAAAAGGCTTAAGTGGTCAAATAAAAAATGTGCGAAATGTGTCAAAGTTTTTAAACGATTAGTCAATTAATTGTTTTATTAAAAAAACAGATTAATCAGCTGCAATGATTAAAAGTTGCAGTCTTAATGGTAATATAATATTATAAGTTGGCAAAGTTTTACTTTCACCTGCTTCAGCATCACTAAAGAAATTCTATGTTATTGCATTTTAGGTAATGTTTAAAAATGGATTGATTGATTTGTTTATTTGCATATTTTAATGTATTTCTAATATGAAAAAGGTTTAGGTGGTAAATGAAAACTCTGTAGAAAGTTACAATTTGTTCTCCCATTAATCATTTTTATATTATAATAATAATTGACAGATGAATCAAATACTAAATAATCGTTAGATGCAGCACTAATGATGATGTAAGTAGCAAATTAATAAAATGCATAGACTCCTAACAAAACCCTTCAGGGTTATTTTCCTCCTTTGCATAATCGCATAAGAGTAA
Source organism: Gambusia affinis (assembly GCF_019740435.1). NCBI lineage: Eukaryota > Metazoa > Chordata > Actinopteri > Cyprinodontiformes > Poeciliidae > Gambusia > Gambusia affinis. Next base: position 5,187,238 of record NC_057875.1, read on the forward strand.
TTGTAATGCTCAAAGAAGCACTGCATGGGATTATTTAGATAAAAAACAACAAGACAAAGCTTTTAAAAGCTCAATTAGATAACCATCCAGACTAAACCTTGATCAAACAAGAACCCCAGGGGTAATTTTCCAAAATAACTTCAATCAAATAAGGAAACCTCAAAACAATAAAGATCAAAGCATCTTTTTATCTCTCCAGAGATGTGAAACTCATTCTGAAACAGACAGAGCTGCAGGAAAATAAAACAGCCACAGAGACAACGATTGTTTCTAAACGCCTGACTCAATACTGATTTTATCAAGCTGCTCTGCTCCAGGGTCCAGCAGGGTCACTAAACCTATCATCTTTTGGTGACAAGTGATGGAAACCTTAATTTTACACTTCATACTACTGCTGAAGAGAGGTTGGAGCCAGCAGTAGTGCAAAGAATGAAGGAAAATAACATTGCCAACCTATTAAAACCTGGTGAAACATGCAGCAGTCTTTAACACCGCTGGGTCTTTTTTACTGTTCAAGAAAGTAAAACAATTACAGAAAAGAGTCAATGCCATCTGGAGATATGAGAAGAAGCCTCAGAATTACTGCTTGTCATTTTTCAATGTGTATCAAGATAAAGGATACGCTGCCAAGCTGCCAGTGAGTAAAAACCGAGCAGCTTTAGAACTTTAGGGCTTTTTGTCTCTAAAATCCAGAGCTGTCTATCAAGTCTAGAGTTTCTTTTTTCATCAGTAAGCTGAAGAGCTGGCTCAACCTTTCAACGCATCATGAGGTAGAGCTTCTCACTAAACCCTTTTGCTGCTGCTTCTTTTTTGTTAAACAATAAAGGTTTTCTGCATCGACAGGTAGCTCCTCTTTAATGTTATGAAGTTAAAATGGGCCACAAGTCACGTGTCCACATGGTGCTTTTGTACAACAATAATGATAAATTAATTCTTCGACAGCTTAAAAACAAAACATCTTCAGGAATTAGAGTCAGCATCACAATGAAACCTCTGCAAATGAGCAATAAAAGCTGGACCAATAATTTGCCAAATAATCCCTTCATTGGTGATCAGCAGATAAAATACTAAACACTGCATTTTTCTTCTTATTTAATAAATGTACCAGAAATAAAAGCTCCCATCATCATCTATGTATAAACACATCAACATTAAGCAGGTATTTACATTTTTTATTTATTGGGTTTTACAGGTTTACAGACATTTTTTTCTCTTTATGACTCAAACATGATTTTCTTTGGGGGCCAGTCCCCCCTCTGGCACACCCTTTGGGGACGCCACTGCTCTGAAAGGTGGAATTAAGGTCAGGCTTTTGGGATGTAAAGAAATGAGTCTATGCTAAATAATTTCAAAATGTTTTCCACATATAATTACGTGTTAATTGGCTAAATGTAAGCAACATGTATATAAAAATGGGCAAAATAATCAGAATCAGCGGGTCAAACATAAAAACAGAAATATATATATATATTGTAAATTAGGAAAAGTCTAATGGCTTTTTCACAGAAGCTGTGAAATCAAAGAAAAATATAATGATTTTAGACCTGAATAATAATCTGAATGAGCAAACAGCACATTTACTGTGATAAAAGAGATAAATAAGAGCTCTTTGTTTAAAGCAGCGTTTCAGCTAATGTTCACACACAAAAATATCCACCAAAAAACTTAATATTAACCCTTTTACTTTATGGTATATGAGCGGGACTCTGGCAATGTTGTAGTGATTGGTAAAGGTTAAAATATCCTTTCTAAACTGTTCTTCAGTCTGATCTGAATTCTTCTTATCTGCATCTATTATAAAAACGCTGATAAAAAAAACTGCAGAAAAGCCGATCCCATGAGGGAGCAGGGAATAAAAGTTTTCATGTACAACCTATATGCACACAACACATAACTCTAGATACCATAAAAATGTCTTCAGTGTCTTTTTTATGTCCAACACATTATGTTCCCCGGAAAAGGTGGGAAAAAAAGGAAAAATTCAACTGAAACCAAAACAGAACATGAAAAGAATTTTAAATGTCTCCCAAAAGAACGCTGAGTGATTTCTAATGCTTTTTAATTAAGCTTAATAATTGATAGCCAAGGTAGCACTTGGGATCCACTTCAAGGATTTCTTTTTTTTCTCTAAAGCCCATATTTTATTTTATAGACAAAAGATAAACACTGAATTTAAAAGGAAAGGAAAGAGGACAAGACTGCATAAAACATAAAAGTTGGATGAAACAAAACAGGATAGTAAAAAAGACTCTGCAATGCAAGCTGTGTTAAAAAAACAATGGCATTTCAAAACAAGGAGAAAATCTTGAAAGCCAAAGTTGCATAATTATACAAAAGCCTTTTGATGCAAAGGTTTGTGGAAACTAACACAAAGCAATCAAGCAAACAGACGTATAAGCTTAATAAACCGCAAGCTGTGCTGTAAGTTTTATTTCGACAATCAGTCTGAGTACACAGCACTTCAATATAATTGCATTATTAAAATTATGCTTAAATTGGTGCGACTTTGAGGTTTACTTTAAAATTTTATATCCTCCTGCAGACAGAGGCTTTATTGTGGCTGTTTGAGTCAAAGGTTACAAATAATGAACACAATCAAACATGATCTGGGATAACGAAGAAAAATGAGGAAGTAAAAACACTCCTGTCTGCTAAACGTTTGAAAGGCGCCGCGTCCCAACCTTTACAAATCTACTAAATTATGTCATTAGGTACACAGAATAAGGCCAAAATGTCAATGTACTAAAACAAAGAGGGATTTTATGAGGCAGAATATAAACCAGGACAGTCTTCAAGTTGTTTTTATACAAACTGAAAACAGTTTCAAACTTACAGGCTGAATTTTTTAACATTTGTGCCAATAATTCATCCTTGACTAAAAGCAGCAACTGACGCAGAGTAGCGCGCGCGCACACACACACACACTCACACACACACACAAACACGCACGCAAACGCACACACACACAAACGCACAACTACACGCACGCACGCAAATTCAACTGTCCTGAAATTATTAGCTGCAGCCAGATAATTGGCTGCAGCTAATCTAGTAATCGATTTAATAATCGATTACTATATTGATTACTAAATAATCGACTTAGTAATCGATTATTTTGACAATTCATCAATTAATCGGATAGAAAAGTGGCACAATCTGCAGTTTCTTTTAATTTAAAATATGCAAATAAATTTTTTTAAATAAATACAAAACATTTTATGACCTAAATTGCAATAACAGCATTCCTTTGGTGAACTCTCGATCATTTGTAGGAAATAACAACATTTGAAAAGCGCCTTCATTTCTGCTCACTTTTATGTCAATACCATGTAGGATGATCTGTCCACTATATTTTATATTAACGGATAAATAACTGGATGGGAAAAGGTGCTTAAGAGATTTTTTTTGTTGAATTTGAATCAGGTGAGTCAATCTGCCACTTCTAGGTAGAAGGTGTCCAAACGTTTTCCCCAGGTGGCCAAAACTGGCCAATTTTAATTTAATTGAATTAAAAATGCAAAAAACCTGACTGGAGCAGCAGCTGTTTACTGCTACCAACACAAACAACAGAATCTGAGCTCAGCAGCTGTTTGCTGTTTAACCAAACGCTGCTTTGGAGTCACAGCTGATTCTCTCCTTAGCTTATTTTATGTGCACAGGCATCCATAACCACAGGCCAGCAGCCGGAGTTTCATGCCTAATTAAGCAGAAGAGAAACTCGCAGATCTCCAGCTACAAACTTAGAACAATATTAATATTCAAGTCCTTTTCAAACATGGGAGGAAACATTATTGGCTTCAACAATCAGTTATAGTAGCTATAATCTATCATTCATAGTTAAAATTTCATTATTATTACAGGACATGAAGCAAGAAATCAGCTGGTGATTTTTTTTTAAATCTAATTGTTTTCCTATCAGCAAACATTACCCTGTTGCCTTGACAACCACTGTTACCAATTAAGTAACTTTCCGCTACATTTAGCGACTTAAAAAACATAAAGTTTATATCTAGATATAATTAGAGTATTTTTAATTATTTTTTTGTCAAGCCAATGTTGAGAATCTTGTCTTCTACTGCCAGATCTCACTTGACCAGATATGCGACTCTTCGGACAGCTAACAGCTACTTTCCTTGCTGTGGAGTTGGGAACAGTGCTGACAACACTCTTCGGTGCTGAAGCCTAAAACGGATGCATAAATGTTTCCAGCTAAATCATCAAACATTGTCCACAGATTTCACAAATATAATGGCAACATTAAATTACAGTTACTTATCAAATATAATAAGAAACAGAAAATAAAGTTATTACAATTTCCTATTCTTTTGAAAACACTTCTAAAGTCAATATAAGTAGCTTAAACCACTTTTTAAGCTTCCTGAAGCCTAAGTGTCTAAAAATATATGTGAATATATTTTTCACAAATTATACCCTTTGCTTGGAAGTAAAGATAATTTACTCTTGACAGTAAAGCAGATTTAAAAGTGCAATAGTTGCTAGTAAATTTACACAAATTTAGGCTATCACAGTGAATGACTAATGAGTCCTCCTACATAAATAAACAATGAATACACAAGGAGAGGGAGGCAATAAAATAAACCCAATGAGACCACAGAGCTCATCCACAGCATGGCTCCAGATCAAAACACAGAAACCTTTAGCTGAAAAGCTTTCAGATTTCCAGATGAATCATGTTCAAATTTTATCAAATAAGTTTGAAAGACAACAACAACTAGGACTGAAAACACAGGAGTCGGTAACAGTGAATCTTGAGGCTTTAAAGACAAATTCCCACTAAAAATAAAAATATGGCTTTAATTGTGGATTAAACATCTGAGGGGGATGACATGTAGCAAAAAGATGCTCTCTAAATATTCATCAAAAGATACCGCAACAGCTCGTTAATGTATGCGGTTTTAGCTCGTTTAATGAGGCCGTAGTTCCAAATCACACTTTGAATGCTAATTAATAATGCAACACAGCTTAATGTTTGTTTAATGTGTTAAATAAACACCAAATTATCTGGAGAAATGCTGAAAAAATTACATCATATTTAAGCAAAATATGGCTGTACTTTCTATAAAAAAAATCCACACTTTAAATTGTCAATAATCTAACCCATAATTCATCTAGCTATTGCAACTCTAACTTATAATTATATATGACTCATCTGTCTGTAATTGTGAGTGTTACATTTTGAGTTCCCAAACTTAATAAGGAACATATTTCCCACTCCTCAGAACGTCATCTTAGAGGACTTGTGAAGTGCAGCAGTAGAGTTTTACCTGAGCAGCACAGAGGCGAACAAAAACACACCAATTACAACGTAGCGGTCCAAAGTGAGGGAGTATTTATCTGAGCCACCAGCAGAGGTATTACAGTAAGAAACACTGGATTTCCTCTCACTCAACGGGGCAGACGGGCGATTACCCGCACACATCAATTTGTGAATTACAGCACGAACGTGGGAAGGCTGTATTTATCCTGGAGGAAGGATAAATACTTATTTAAACCAAACCCTTCACTTCTAGCAGAAACACACTACAGAAGGCCGACAGCTGATTAGACTGATGGATCACTGGGAGGTGAAGTCATTACTGCAGTTATGAAGCTTCTGTCAGCTCTACGCACTCTGGTCTCTTCTCACACACGTCCTCTAAGTGAAACTAAATAAACCAGGTCCTGTTGAGTGGGACAGATGGGTTTCTCTGAACCAAATGTTTGATGATAGACTACATCAAATAAAACTAACATTCCTTTCATATTTGGTTTTTGTCTCCTTAACAATGCACTATTATAAGGTGCAGTAAACAAATGCAAAAAGTCAATGGACTCACTGTAAACAATGCAACAAGCAGACTGAAAATTGTTTCTAAAAACTTTTCTCAGAATGTGAGAGCACGACGTGAAACAAAAACTTCTACATCATTCGTTCCAGACTTTTTACAAACCTTTATTTCATTTTTTAAAATCAAGTAATCATGATCAATCAGATTAATTATTTGTTTTTCAATGTTTGGATTGCATATTTCTTGTGTTGATTTGGACATTGCAAATTCTGCTGAAGTTGTAACATGTGGCCCAATCTGCATTACTTTGTACAGTTTTGGCTTAATTTCTGCTCTAACTGTGTTGTTCTTTTAAGAATTGGCCTTTTCTGAGTCAATATCCTTCAGCTAACACCAGTTAGTCACAATTAATCATGATTAATTGTTTCATCCCTAATATATTATTGTCTTGTTTTGTCAAATTAAAATGCATTAGGATTAAACTACCATTTAGCAAAAGCCATTACAGCTAATTGTGTAAGAAAGTATACTGCTTTAGATTAAATCTTGTGCTAATAAAAGGTTAATTTTAATTTAAGAAAAGGATCAAACTGTTTAATTTTAGTTCAATTGAAGCAATTGGAAATATAGAAACTAAATATACAAAAAAAGAGTCTACAATGGATTCAATGTAAACAATGCAACAAGCAGATTGCAGATGGTTTATAAATTCTTTCCACAGAGTGAGAGCAGGATGAGAAACACAAACTTCTACAGTATTTGTTCCAGACTTTTGCAAACTTTTAGTTTCTGCAGTCCTGAAACATATGAAGTTTCCTCTGAAGGGTAACAACTCAAACTCTGGTGCATTCCTTGTGTGGTAACTCCAGTGATGACATTAGATAAAGCCAATCACAGCAAGTTATTTAAATAGAGACTGAGTTCAAATATTTGTTTAAGCAAGAGCATCAGAGGACAGAGTGTGGGAGAGGATTTTCCAACAAGTCAGCTGTGAAACTACAACTCTATATGCTCAGTATCGCTCTTACATCCAATGAAGAATAAAAAATTATTTATGTATACAAGATGTTCAATAAAACATGATGGTGTTTTTCTGTGTCCCAGTAGGCTCTAAATGTTTCTTTCAGGAGTCGGGGTTGTTTGACAAAGTCAAGATGACCTGGGTTACCGTTTATATCTGCAAAGCCCCCATCAAGCAGCAGCACTCAGCTTACTACAACACTAAAACAGCATACAAGAGGCTTGATAAGGTTGGAAAAGCACTTTGACTTGGTGGCTACTGGGAGCAACTTTAGAGGCTCCTCATCCCGTTCTAATGGTTATATGAATGACTTCTACAAGTCCCACAACAACTGTGATAGACTGAGCAGAAAATTAGTGTAGCTCTTCCTTACTTGAGTACGTTTTCTCAGAGTAAGGTCTTCTGATCATCCACTGATTGTGACTTCCTATCTAAATGTATGCATAGAAAGTTTGAATGCATTTGATGCAAAATTTCAAAAGTGTGGCAATTACTCAGCCTTAAAGGGAACTTCTAATATTCAAAATTCACACTTTGCATGTTTTTGTACTTGTACTTCCATGTACTCCCTTTTGGGGCTCTACTGCTCCTAAAAACAACCCAAAGTGTTTCTTTGCAATCAATTAGTGGATTTTGCTGTGTCTTGAAAATTTGACGTTTCTAAAACCTTCCAAATGTAACATCACAAATCAGCACTCTGATTTGTAGCAACCCCAGCCAAGGCCAGTCCGTTACCTGGCAACCTAAGCTGAGTTCCGCCCGTTACTTAGCAACCCAAGCTGAGCTCCAAGACGTTTGGTCAGCTGGTTTTACAATTGTACATGTTCACAGCATTATTTGCACGAAATCCTTCTTAGATAATGAGATTTTATTTTTAGGTTATTTTCCAAAACGAGCCGTTTTAGACCCTCTGTCTCTTTAAATTCAAATAAGCTGCTGCTGGCCACAGCCCCCCAACTCAAGGTTTAGCTTGCTTTGAAAAGCATTGGTAGAGCTTCCTGCACAACTAACAAGAACTCAGTGGTTTCTGGATGGTATGTAAACAACAAAACATTTGTCTTTTCCAGCAGCCATTGTACAGCACATACAGTGGATAAACCAGCTGACCAAATCTACTGGAACTTAGCTTGGGTTGATAGGTGATAGGTGAGGGGCACTGCCCTCTGATCTGCGATGTTACATCCGGAAGGTTTTTTAAACAGCTCATTTTCCAGACACCACAAAACTTATTACCAAAAAACATCTTTATGTTTTTTATGCATTTGAGATGTTTTTATTTTTAAGGCAGCAGAGACCTAAAAGGAAGTACAAAAAAGTGTAAGATGGGAATTTTTCATAATAGATCCCCTTTATGTTTTTCACTCATATTTTCTAACAAAGCTATGAGGATTTCACAAAACAACTGTTATAATGCTGAGATTAAATTGCATTCAACCCCACAATTACGCTCCCCTTTGTGTTGGTTTACCACTCAAAAATGCAAAATCCCAATGAAGCACTCTAAAGTTTATGGTGGGATTAGAAAGACAAAATGTGGAAAAGTTCTCTACCTTTGCAAGGCAATGAATGTAACCAAGACTGTCACTAAGCTCATAAAATCTAGATGAGAACTGTGAGCAGATTTAAAACCTTATGAAAAGAAACAGCATGAAAGTGACCACTGTGGGACTTCTGAGGAGTGCAAGGGGAGAGCAGGTGATTGCAAGGAGACAGAAAAGAGTGAACAAACCCAAACCTCAGCACCAGAGGGGAATGATATTAATCCCTCCACTGCTGCTGCTAAATTGAAATCTTGGCAACAACCAGTACATCAATATAGCACTGTACCTGTGAAAAAAATGAGAGGGCTGTAATATTTCCAGGAGTCGTTTTCATGAGGGTGTGAATGAAATCAGAGGTTTGGTTCATCTGTCTGCAGAGCAGATGGGGAAGAGGGGGGTAAAAAGCCATTTGGGTGCCTCTTTAAATGTGGATAAAGGCAAATTAAGAGATGATATTCGCCACAATCTGTCTCAGGAAGCTGTCCATTAGTCCAAAGTTCTCTTTGGACACTTTAACACAAAGTCCCACAAGCTCACAGCTGTAGAGCATTTCAGCTGAGTGATGCCTTCCAAGAGCTCCCTAATCATCATAGACCATCTGGAAAACAACTGGGCCGAGCGCGGTCCGCTGAACCGAACTGGAGGAGGAGAGAGAGGGCAGGCTTTTTAGGGCGCAATAATAGAAATATAGATGTGTTGGAGGCATCTGATCCAAAAACAAATTTATTATTGCTACAAGAAAATTCTGCACTGTATAAACACATATTTAAAAATGTTCCGCATCTGATAGTCTGGTAGACTCTGTTCGATTTGTGACCAAAGTTGCTTCATTTTCAGTTGGAGCAGTTTGCTATCACATTGCACTGTGGTCTAACAAACAGAAAAACCTGTTCCCCTCCTCGCCTGTGGTGGCGCTGCACCAAGAAAAACCGAAGGGAATGACACAAAAACCTCCAAAGAAAACAGTACGTTCACAAAACTGCTTTCTTTTGTTCCAGTTGTATTAACGCAGAATTATTTGCCCTATAGTTCGCTTCCTGCTTCTGGAGCGATCTCTGATCCACTTGAATCCACATATTCATTCGAATCGCACCAAAATTCACGTCAACTGAACAGAGATCTAGGTTTTTAGGTGAAGCAGAAATGACATTTTCCTTCTTTCCCCCCAGACTTTCTAGACAAGCGAACTGGAATTCAATTAAATTGGACTAACCAGTGCTGGTGTGAATGCACTCCAACTTCCATCTGCTTTTCTTTACTTTTTTTTTTCCCAGAAAACCCACCCCCCAATCCTTTCAGAAGCAGCCAATGTGGTTGAATGATGCACTGAGAACAGCTGACATCAGTCAAACTCTAAACTATGAATAATAAAGTTCAGTACTCAGGCGAAGGCAGAAACGGACGGATGTGAGCAATCATGAATTTCGACAAACATGAACAAATCTGGGAAACTTTTCCCATTGAGACAAGGCGATGCCTGAGACAGTGGCACACCATGATGCGACCCCCCATGAAGACAGCTGGCCTCAGACTGAACCGGCCCGACATCAGCAAAAAAGGGTCGGCTCATCACAGATTAATGCAGGGATTATTTGAGTCTGACAGCTTTCTCAGCATTAAATGAAAGACACCATGTTACTAAGAGGCTTTAGAAGAAAAGAAGTAATTTGCTCCCTGTTTGCTTTCCTTACTGGGCCCATTGGCCGGGAGGAGCTGGTCGACATTAAATCACACTAAAGTTTTCCTGGTTTAGGTCACTTGTGATCACTAAAGTTATTATTTTTTATCAGAATAAGGAGCGAGAGAATCTCTTCAGAGGTCATTCATTTCTTTGCAGAAGCAGCATTCAGCTTCTATGAGCCACAAATCTGGCACAAACATCCAGAAAACTGCAAAACAGCCAAAACACTGAGTTTCTGTAAATCCAGACTGAAACTCCACCTGTTTGGACCAACATGACGGCACTTCACAAAATGTCATGTTTACTGGTTTTCTGTGTGTTTTTATAATGTAAAGCACTTTGAACTGCCTTGGTGATGAAATTTTCTATACAAATAAAATTTATTGATTTATGTTCAGAAATTTTTCTTAGAATATAATTTTAACATTTCTTAGAATATGATAAAAACTGAAAATATTTGGTAACACATCCCTAGCAACATTAAAAAGTTGGATGACACCGGATCTTTAGGTCTGGATTTGAGGATCCCTTATCTAAAGTTTTACAAAGTGTTCAAACGTCTAATTATTTTAGTTTAGTAAACTTCTGAATTTCTTGAAAGAAGTAATTTTTAAAAATCTCTTTTATTATTCTGACAAATAACTTAGTTAATCCTAAATGACTTAATCAGAAAATGTTTAGCCTGAATTCATGGAAGCGTTTAATTGCAAGAGCTTGGAAATAAATTCAGAAGAAGAATCTCATTTAGACAAGAAAAAACTTCTGGTTCTTGTTTTAAGGAGATTAAAAAACTCATTATAATGAGATTTATATCTCATTAAAACTAAAATATCATCTCTTTTAAATAAGAAAGGTTGTAACAATTAAACAGGAATGTGTCTTGGGGTTTTTAAATATCATCTAGAGGAACCAGAAGGAGAAAAAGGTGTCGTACTGATCCGCTTTATGCCTTTAAAACAATTTGTAAAAGTCAGAGGAGCGTATTTTTTTTCTCACGTTAAAATGAGAAAATCTGTTGTTATAACAAAATTTTCTCAAAATAACAAGATATAAAACTCGTCTAGTTATAACAAGAAACTTTCTTGTTTTAACAAGTTTTGCATTTTGCTACACCAGAAAGTTTTCTTGTTTTACTGAGAAACTTTCTCGTTACAACAAGCTCCAGCATTTCCAACCTCTGGGAATTAAATGCTTCTGTATGTCAGTGAAAAAAAAAGCATTTTTCATGTAAATATGTGGTTTTAGCAGAAACTAAACATAAGCATATGGTCTCAAATATTGGACAGAAAAGATCTCTCAATAAATCACAGGGAGACATTTGTTTTAAATAAAAATACTATAATATAAACAACAAAAACCATCATGTGCATTTGTAAACAAGACATTTTACTTGTTCCTGTGTGGATTTTCTCTGTGAAATTGTCTTAATTAGCACCTGGGGCAAACAGCTACATCAGAGGGCTTTTTAACTCAATACATTTGCACAGACGGTTCACACACCACACAATGTTTTCTTCCTGTGCGAGACAGATGGCGGCAACCCCACAGGGACAGGGATGCAGTCTGAGCACCTCAAAGCCGCCTGCCTGCCTCCCAGTCAGCACCAAACCTCACAAAAGAGAGCAACGCAGCCGGAGACAAACTGGATGCTGCACAGCAGATCCAGATCGGCAGAGATTCCCCCTTAAATCACGCCACGCACGTTAGTGAGCGGCGAAACTACAGAGCGCTGACGGATCTGCTGAGTCAGCAATCTGAACATCCCCTCTGCAGGGAGGGTGATTAAAAATTCTCTCTGTGCTTTGCAGCTTAAAATAGGCGTAATATTAGCTAATATTTGGTGTGTGAATGACTGTGTAAGTGATTTATTAACGAATCAGTGATTTAAAAAAAAGAATAACTGCGGTTAAAATTTCTGATCAGGGACGTTTCTTTACAATAATTTACAAAACTATTTATAACCTTTACTTACAACTTCGTCACATTGAAACCACAAAATTTGCTGTATTTTAATGTAATTATAGTAACAAAGCACACGGCTGAAGTGAAAGGAAAGTATATCGTGGTTTTTAAATGTTCTTCAGATAATCATCGAAAAGCGAAGCCTGCATTTGTATTTAGCGGCTTTTAATAACCCAAAACAAAATGCAGTGCACTGCAAAAAGACAAAATCTAGTTTCTAGCACAAATATCTCAGTACACTTGAAATAAGACAAAAGTAGCTTACAAGTAACTTTTCTGCAAGAAACAGGAGCTTCTTTCAAGTCGATAAGTTATTAATGTTGATTTAAAAAGTAGTAATTACACTGGGAGATCATTTCACTTATCAAAAGACTTTTCTCACATGTTATAAGCTACATAATCTGCCAGTGGAAGTAGTACTTTTTCTTCAAAATTAAAGAACACACCAAAAGGACAGAAAGATCTAGCAACTAGCCTTTCAAGTAACAGAATCTGACGCCATTTTTGTTTATCCACAGTATTTTATGTTCTAATCTGTAGAGTGTTTTATTGTTATTGTTAATTTTTCTTTTTTAAATTTGATACTTTTGGAACTTTTCTGTGAATCTACCTATCTTTACGCACACAAATGTACAGTTTGTGGGACAAGCTGCGCTTTGTGTCCTCTTCAGAGGTTTTTGTGTCGTTTCATTCACTGGTTCTCGGTGCAGCGCCACCACAGGCGAGGAGGGGAACAAGATTTTTGACAGTGCATTCTTTGCACTTCTGCAATCTTTGTCCCCAATCAAACCAAACTGAAGCTTAAGCTTCTTTGGAAAGAAGGATATTAAAGACAACTAGATTTTTGTTTGCATAAAGATTGAAAAACTTTTAATGTCCTTTAATAGTTACTTCATAATGTGTTAGTCTGAAATATTACATTGAAAAGAAATATGGAGAAATTTCCAAGGGTATTCATACTTTACAAGGCACTGTATGTTCTGCTGATTAAAAGATTATTTCATCTTTTAATGCTTTTCTAAAGGTCAGCCAACATACAGCAGAGAGCTGTCCTTACATAATATACTTAAAAGGTAACACAAAAACCTTCATTATCTCTCTTGTATTAATCCACACCGACTCGAGTGACACATAAGTAATAAGGGGACTCTTACCCTCAAGCGAAAATCAATATCATATTTAACTTGGAGCAGCCACATGTTTGCCATTTTCATCCAGTAAATCCTCTCTGCCGTGACAGGCAGAAGATCCTCAGGTCCAAAACAAGATTCCCAAAACGTTTTCACCTGAGACGCTTTAAAGCTCCTCAAAGTCACTCAAACAAGACAAGAATGTCAACATGACAAAACAAAAACATCAACGGGTGTGAGTGATTTTGTTTTTGTTAGTGTGACAAAGTTTTAAGAGAGCGACTTGCCTCCCATCAGGTGCATGCTGGAACAAGCCGTAGCCATGGCAACAACAATAAGAGAAACTGGCTTTTCTTGTTCGGGTCGTGATTTATTTCAAGTCCTGTTTTTGACGTTATGAGCCAGAGTTGGGTAAGTCTTGTGTATAGGTGCATTGTTACAGATTTAATAAAAAGAGACACGTAACGTCTCAGGTTATCTGCAGAGCAAAGGATGAATTTAGATTTAACTGAATTTAATTAACTGGTAAGAAAAAAGTATTGTGATATCTACAATAAAATGCTACAGGACTGTGAAAATATATTTGCCTCCTACTCGATGCCTTCTGGTTTTGCCTTTTTGTCACATGATTATCAAAGACACTGTTCTTTCTTAAAGAGGTTATGATGGGTTTATGGGTGATATAAAACATGTTTATTACATTCTTTGCACAACATAATTTTTAGATAATGAGATTTTAGTCTGCTCAGTTCTGCCTATTTTGAGCTCCTTTCAGAAAGGGCTGTTTTAGGGACTCTGTCACTTTAAATCGCTGGCCACGCCCCCTAATTCAACCTTTACACTCACACGTGAAAATGGCTGCTAAGAGATGTGCCATTACACAACCATATATCTTTGAAAAGCAAAAGTGGAGCATCCTGTGCAACCAACAAGAATGCAGCAAGTGCTTTCTGGACAGTAAGTTGAAAACAAAACACTTGACTTTTCCAGCAGCCATTGTATAGTGAACATAGCAATAAAACCATCTGACCAAACGTGCTTGAGCTCCGCTTGGGTTGCTAGGTAATGGGGCGCAACTTGACTGGGATTGCTAGGTAACGGCACAGTGTCCATCAAATGTGACTCAACAATTGGGAAGTTTTTGAAATGGCTCATTTTCCAGACACCAAAAAACATTAACTTATGTTAAAAACAGTAAAAAAAATAAAAAAACAGCCAAAAACAGCCAAAAACAGCCATCTGGCTGTTTTTAGAAGCACTTGAGACCCAAATGAAAGAATATCATCATGTAAAATATGAATTTTGAATAACAGATTACCTTTAACATAACCTCAGATGTTACAAAATAGTTTTTAAATGAATATTTCCATCACATTGGAGGGAGTTTCAGCATGAACCACAGGTTTTCAATCAAATTCACATCCACATTTTGACTATAGCACACTCCAAAACTTTCATTTTGTTTTTATTTAACATTCGCAGCACACGTTTCATATTTGTTTACTAGTTATGGTTTAAAATCAGCTTAACGCAGAATGCAAACTATGAAAATGAATACCAGTATTAAAATAAATTAAAAATCTACAATTGGATCTCTCTCAGTTCCAGTGATGTAACTGAGTTTTCTTCTTACATAACAATGTCTGATATAAGGCTCGGCTCATTCCCTGCAGAGGAGAGGGGAGCCTACATGTCTGGCTTAACAGTCTGTCTCAGTAAAAAAGGTTCACAGGGACTCATCATCTCTGGTTTGAAGGATGAACACCTAGGCTTCCAGCTATTCCTAGATTTCAGGTAAAGCTACAAAGAGAATCAGTTCAAACCGGCAGACAGAAACGAGGACCAATGTGCGTGCAGTCGTGACTGATTTTTTGTTCACTTTGTCTAACAAGTACCCTATGGTGACATCCTGGAGCATTCTTTAGACTGATAAGGTCTCTAATTTCACTGAAGCTTGAGATTTATGTCCTGAACTTGAAACTACAGTAAAAGAAATTAGTGAAGTCAAGAACAGAAACATAATTATCAACGTTTGGCATCAAGTGTATCAATCAAACTCGAGGCTCGGGGGCCAAATCTGGCCCGCTGTAGCTTTTTATGTGGCCCTTTAGATTCCAAAATACACCAATAAGTCCCTCCAGTTTTTCACAAATCTGCAATCCACACATTCCTTCATTTTTTCTGATTTTTCTGACATTTTTTCTCAAAATTTGCCAAAAACCTTGGGTTAAAGTGACTGCTGCCTCAACCTTACTTCATGTCAAGTTATAGTCTGTGACTGATACAGAGATTAATGAAAGATAACATTTAATGTCAAACATTAACGCAAATATTGTAAATTAGCACCACAACATTTTGAATGCAAGAAACTACAAAATCACAAAATCCAGGATAGACTGATCAGTGTGAAAAGATGTTCAATATTATTTAATTTTAAGAAACACTTATTGAATGCTGAAACAAACAGCTGTTTATTTTATTCTAACAATAAAATAAAATGATATTTTAGCAATTTAATGGGTTTTATCAATACATTCTGGCACAACCAGCCCAGATCTTTGATATGGTCCAAAATGAAAATGAGTTTGACGTTCTGGTCTACAGGAACAGCTGCAAGTACGATGAGAATAACCTTTCAGATTTACAAAGATGTGTAAAATTTTCAAAAAATATAATCTTTTAATACACATAATGAATATTAAAAGAAAAAAAATCTAGTAAAAGATATATGTGAATTAAGACTGAAACGATAGTGATTAATTGGTTATTGAAATAATCGTCAACTAAAAGAAAGGACAACATACTAAATCCAGCTGTGTAATAATCTAAATCCTGACAACACAGAGTTTGTTTAACTGACACAAATAAACTTTATTTCAAGCCCGTCTCAGTCCACTCATCTAAATCCAATTAAAAATCTATGGAGTGGGATTAGGACTATGGAGATTGGTCAATAATCTCTTTCTCCGCATGCTCCAACTTTTGGTTCACAAACCTTCAGCAGTGCAACCGGTGACTGTTGGTCTTCAAAGCAGAAAACAGAGCGACAACTCAACAGAGATTTGCTGCATATCTTTTCTGGTGAGATAAATTGTGCAAAAGTAAGGTCCACAGAGGAAACTTGCACAATATTTATATTTTATATGCCACAATATCCTTATGATGAGCACTCACACACCACAAATTGCTCAATGGAAGCTGAAAATCAACAACCAGAAACAAACAAACTTCAGTTCACTCAGGTGTACTTATTATTCTGTCCTTCATTCTTATAAACAAGACGACAGCTATCTCATCGTATAAGTTTAACTCTTATTTCCAAGACATAATTAAGGAAACTAAAACATCAAACTGAGATGGAAGTACAGCCGGAGTCTGCGCCTGTTTATTCTTTCTGTAATTGGAGTCAACATATTCAACCCAGACAGAGAATCCAACCAGAATATCATGACTGACTTTCTCATTTCAAACTGCAACAAGATGTTATCAAAATGTTGATTTTTGTCATAATGAAAAGTGAAATGAAGACTAAAATAGGTCTCAAACGATTAATTGGATCAATCATGATTAATCTGAAGTCATTAATCGTGATTAATCGATTATGGAAATTATCATCAATTAAGTTAGTAATCAATTAATTATGAACTGTGGATACAAACAAAAAAAAGGCAATTTAATAAATTAACTCAACCAAAGCAGTAATTAGCCCAAATAAATATCTATTAGTGATATAAATATATATATTTTCCATTCTAGACTAATGTTCTATCCAAAACTCCTCAAGTTGGGATATTTTTCACTTGGTTCAAATTCTGTAACAAAAACAAAAATCCCTATTAATCACTTTTTGTTATCCAATTACTAATCAGTTAATCCAAAAAGTGATCAAGAGAACATGAAGTAATGCAACGTTTTTCTTAATTTCAGGCAATACAATTTGTATTATTTAAGGAATTTATCTGAAGCTTTTTATGTATTTCTAATATTATATAAAAAGGCTTAATTTAAAAATTTGTAGAATGTGCCAATTTTTAAAAATCCGATTAATCATAAGGATAATCGATTATTAAAATAATTGATGGTCCCTAGAGTAAAACAGTCTGGGAAAATCTCTACTGTTTCTGAAACAATCCAGTTTTTTCTGCAGGTTTTCTTATTCTCTCAGTGCCAGAGCGCCTAACTAGAGATGATTGAAAAGAAGCAAAGTTCAACATGAGTCCACTGTCTGTGCTCCAAAGTGTTAATCTGCCGTATCATCCCCAGCAACAGAAACGTTGATCCACAGGGAGGATGTCAGTTACAGTAATGTGTGATTTATTGTTTTAGCTTGCTCAGAGCCGCAGAAGCAGAATGGACGCGTAGAATTCATTATTATTTGATTTACCAAGAATTTTATGAGCTGCGACAGGATCTAGAGCTGCCAGCTTAACAACTTGAATTGGTGCTTTCAAGAAACGCGTCACAACAACAACTGCTCGGCTCTTGCTTCTGCTCTCTCCTCAATGAGTAAAACTGATTTATGGTGCGATGGCTGCAGGTTTCCAGGTACACACGCAGTCATAGTAAAAAAGACATTGACATTTTTTTACTGTACTGAAATAATTTAAGTACGTCTTTGCAAACTGATTAGCAGACCTTTACATTACGACAGTAAATTTTTTAAAGTTGACCCACTATGTTTCATTGAACAAGGCAAGATAGGTCTTAGGACTACATAAAACATTCATCACATTTTTTGCCCCAAAACATTTGCAGTTTGCTCAGTTTTACCTATTTTGAGCTCTGTACACCTTTGAAAAGCAGAAGTGAATCCTCCTGCACAACCAGCAAGGTTGCAACAAGTAGTTTCTGGATGGTAAGTCAACAACAAAACACCTGTCTGGTAAATCCAGCTGAACAAACATTCTGGACTTTGTTTTGGTTGTCAGGTGATGGGAGGCCTCCTGATTTGTGACATTACACTCAAAAGGTTTTGGAAATGGCTCATTTCCAGACACCAAGTAAGTTTAAGTTATTGCCAAAAAAACATCAGGGTGTTTTTTAAGTGCTTCGGATGTTTTTGGAACCCAAAAGTAGAAACCCAAATGGAAGCATAAAAACATGCAAAATGTGAAATTTGCTTAATTGGCCCTCTCTAAATTTACTCTTAAGCTTTAAATAAATTACGTCAGAACATCAACCAGAACAAAGAGCAACTGAACACGACAACCTTTAAATGTGCAGTCAGTCACAAAGGTGAAAATAAACCAGAAACTAAACACGAGATTCCCTGGAGAGATTTTGGCATCCTTTTTCTATTCTGAGTTGAATCATCCATAGATAAGTTCTACACAGTAACTACAATGTACATCATAATTTATCCTAACAATGGACTCTCAGAAACAATAAAGTGTCTTCAAAGCATGCTGCCAAAAGGTCTTTAAATGAAACATTAAGAACTGGACTGCAATAAAACCAGTCTTCAGCGTACTTATTAGCAACCCGTTCTTCAAAACAAGGCAGCAGCTTTCTCGAGCATTGCTTGAAGCAATTAACACTGTACAGTGAGTTTTGTTCTCTTCTTTCATTTCCCAAACAGAATTAATGAAACCAAAATAGAAAACCGAGAGAGGGAACTGGCATCAATGTGCACCTGTTTATCCTCAGCATAATTTCTGTAACTACTTCCTGCATCCAGGCAGCAACATAAAACCTAATTGCGATGAATACCAGGCCAACACAACAATCAGTTTTTGTGCACCAAAACATCAATTTCTGCAATACTTCTACAGCTCAATAACCTTTAAAGGTAACCTGACAAATATGCAGGTGCATTTTTCTAACTTAGACTGCAGTTAGATAAAACAGTCATTAAAATGCTGTTTTGGTTACAGAGAAAAACAAGCTGAACATTTAACTGCAAAATGCAACAACTGATGAGATGATCCATAGAGTAGGATACTGGTTGAAATGATTAATCGGTTTAATTGACTATTCAAATAATCATCAACTAATTTAGTAGTCAATTAATTGCTAGCTGAAGAATACAGATTCAAAAAGGCCAATTGCTGATAGAACAACTCCCAGCAGCAAATAAGCCAAAAATGTACAAAAGAATATGTACATTATGAGATAAAATTTTTTTTAAAAAAACCTTGTCTGTAAATATGTTCCACCCAAAACTCATCAACTGGCAGTTTTAGCTTCACACAATTCAAATTCTCTAAATTATGCAACTTTTGCTATTTATTAATTATTAATTGTTTAGTCCAAAAATAAACAGGTTAGCCCTACACTAAAGGCCTGAGCTATTCACAAAGTTGACGTTAGAAGTTTTTTTTTTTACTACAAATAATCATCGTACAGTAAAGGAATCCTACGTTACTGCATTTTATGCAATAAAATGGTTATTTCCTTCTTTAAAAAAGGAATTTAATTATTTGTATAAACAAATAATGTATTTCTAATATTGAATAAACAAGGCTTAAATTAAAAAATGTGACTAATCAAATCAATAGGATTAATCGTCAGAATAATTAATAGCTTAATTGATAACTAAATTAAGTTGCAGCCTTATTTTGGCTACTTGAAAACCGCAGCAGCAGACTGTTTAGAGGTAGTTAAAGCAACAGGTTTATTTGTGGTGAGGAAGTGCTGAAAGCCTAGAAATGGTGCTTTGAAGCTTCTCCTCAAATTACCGACTCCTCTCTCCTCTGTCAGATACACTGAGCTGGTTTAGATGGCAGTAATCACTTTTGGATGCTGAGGCACTTTGACAAAATTAATTCTGACATTTTGTACTGAGGCATACCACAAAAAGAGGAGCACATTTTCACCGCTTCAGGTGCCGAAAACGTTTCCAGCTCTACATTTCTGTGTAGGAATTTCTATCCAATTTGCTTTAAGCCAGTCACAAACAACCCAGAAAACTAGAAAACCACATTTGTCTTAGGAAAGCAGTAAGCCGCAACCGATTTATTTAAGATGCATCTGCTTCTTTCAAACCTGCGTGTTTGCAGTAACAGCTTAGGGGAGGCCATGTTTCCAGTTTGCACTGTCACACCAACAACCTGTAACTCATCCCTGCTAGCATGCAGCATCACAGGACAGACTGCATCAGCACAATCTGCTACTTGATGCTCACACTGTGTAACCTGATGGTAACAGCCAACTCAGAGCCAGCATGACAACACACCAGCTCTTCTGCTGCAGTTGCAGACCACAGAAAGCCACAGATAGAAATGGATGTAAACGTGCTGCTTTCTTCAGTGATCAAGTAGAGATCAGCTGTTAACTGGAACTGGATCCGTTTGATTGGCCCAGCTGGAAACTCAAAAATCCGACTGTTTTCTGAACAATCAACTGCAGCTGAAACAATTAATCGTGATTAATCGTTAATTGAAATACTAATTAGTAATCAATTAATAGTTAAAAGGACTCAAAAAAATAGGCCTTTTGTAGAAAGAACAACACACTAAAACTAGTAACTAAAGCCAAAAAACAACTTTGTCTGTTAATCTACTTTACCCAAAACTCCTGTAGTGACAGTTTTAGCTTCACCTAGTTCAAATCCTGTAAAACAAAGTCTCCTATTAAGCACCTTTTGGAACCAATTATTATTCATTTAATCAAAAACAAATCACCAGATTAGCCTCCGCTGTGTTTATCTTAAGTCAAGCAGAAAGGGCTGAACTTTTCACATGTTGATGTGACAAAAATGATTTTTTTTAAATTACTACAGGTGCATCTTTTGCTACAAATGATCAAACGTTCACTAAAGTAAAGCTGTTATTGAATTTTATCCAATAAAATGTTGAGTTTCTTTTTTAAAAAGGTAAATTAATCATTTGTTTACTTTCATCTTTTAATGTATTTCTAATAATATTGCATAAAATGTGGTCAAATACACTTCAAAAGAACAAAATGTAAAAGTATTTTTTGTCTAAATATCTTAGTACTTTTGAAATAAGTCAAACGTAACTCACAAGTAACTCTATTAATATATTGGAGCTTTTTTTAAGTGTGTAATTCCTTAAAAAGTACTAGTTACACTGGCAGATTATTCCACTCATGGAACTTTTTCATCAATATTAGTGAATTATTTACTTGAAACAAGTTCCTGTATCTTAATGAACTTGTAAGTTAGTTTTGTTTTATTGCAAGTATTTGCACTAGAAACAAGACTATAAATTGCTAAGACTGTGTTTTTGCAGTGGAGATGGATGAATCTCTAGATTATTTGAGGATTTAAAACTGTTTCACCTTCCTTTCATTTTAAAAGGAAGTTACAGTCCTAACTTTATGACACTGGGAAACACAAAATTGGCGACAAAGTAATAAGGTCCTACTGAAAAACCTGAGGCACATCCAAGGCTTATCCAGCTGTCAGCAGGAGAGCAGTACTGGAAACTTCTCAAAGGATTTTATTGGCAGTCTTGCATAAAACCTCAAAATGTCCCACAGACTGTCCAAGTCGCAGTTATCTCATAAACTTGTCAGCAAGTCTCCTATCAAAACACTGAAATTAATGGACTTGACACAGTTTTATGACTTAACGTTGAGAAAGAGACAATGATGACGGCACGCTGGGCCGTGCATGCAGCCATCTTTATGACTCTGGCTTCAGTGACCACATGACTGGAACTCTGCAGAGTAAAACACTGGAGGGCGAAACCAAGCAAACAAGCCGGAGAAAAGAGTCAGAAATAAAACACTCACCACCAGATCAGGGAGGCATTAGCCACATTTAAGCTGATATCTGTGCAGGTTTTCAATTAGGCTTCGGTTATTTCCTCATATGCTCTGCAGGAATAAATTAGACACATGCTGACTTGTGCTGCTAATGAGCCGCAGGACAAATGAAGACATTAAGAGAGGGAATCGCTAGAAGGCACTGAAATACATCACAATGCAAAAAAATTGCGACGTGTTTGCTTGCTAAATTATGCTACAGAAAGGCATTATGACAGCTTAGCAGAAGAAGTGAGGAAATGATTTCTGCTGCTGATTCTTCATCCAGCAGTGCACCGTGGGCTTTTGTTGGATGTGAAAATCCCTCCCTCAAACTTTTAGAGACTTGTTTGAAATTCAGCAGATGCATGAAACAAATCGTTTTTTATCGCCAAAACGCAGCGCGCATGCATCATCGGACTGGGCCAGAACCGCACTGATCGGCTAATGAATGGGGCGCTCCCTAGAAATGTTTTGCACAGAGAATCTGTGATAAAATAGGGGGATATGAAATTACTGGCGAACTGCCACATGAAGCCCAGGAAGTCAGAAAAGGATTCAGTGGGGATAACAAAGCATAATATCCTTAATTTTTCATATCTCTGATGCTGTGGCATTACAGTATTTTGGCAGATTTGGCTGTTAAATATCAAGGAAGGGTAAGTTTTTCCTAGAAAATATGCAAAATAATATCTTTCACTCACATATGAGGATCTGAAGGACAGATTATGAAATAGCACAGAATGTGAGGCAGTAAATTTGATCCTTTCAGTGCACAAGTCAGACTACAATGTCAAAGAGAGAGTGGAATATAAAATATGTCTTTACTGAACGTGATGAAGCTAATTGCAGATTCTGTGGATCAAGGGGTGGGCGATGTGGACTTAAAGTTTTATCATAATATTTTGTGATAATGATAAAAGTGATGAAAAGAATTATTTATTACTTCCTTTTTAGCAACCATAGCCTCACAAACAAGAATACTGCTCTTGAAAAATGTGACCTTTTGTAAAGAAGATGCACACAGTTACTGCATTTAATCATATTTATTGATACTATCATTAAAAAATAGTAAAACTAACAATCCTGACAGTTCCTTACTCCGTCCCCCAGCATCTGAAACTCTCTGGTTAAATTTTATTTTTCTTGGAAATATGCCCACATCGGTGGAGAAAGTTATCTTTCTTTCAAGGACGACTGCGTCGGAAACCTCGGCCAATAACAAGAAGGATTTTCAGAAAGACTTCGCCGGATTGAGCGGTCGATTCCTTCCATCTATGGCAGCAACGAACACAGCAAAGAGATAAGCTGCAAAATAACGCTAAAATGAGAATAAACTTTATTTTAAACATTCATTTATTGTTTTGATACCACTAGCATCGTCCCTCCTGCTATGTTAGCTTGAGTTTAGCTCCTTGAGAACATAAGCATACATGTTTTGATTTGTATAATTATTACATCAACAGCTTGGGATTGGTGCTAGCTAACTCACAAACTACGCTGAAGAAGCCTTGCTTGTAAGACATATTAATTCATATTCTGGCAGCATTTGAGGATGTTAGCCAGGAAGGACGAGTCTTTTGTTGTTGACATATTTTAAGGAAACATTTCTGCTACCAAACTACAGAAATGGCTGAACAAAGTGGAGTTGAACGCCTTTCAAAAGCATCATTGTCCACTTTAAACCGGGTAGTTTTTCAGTGTGGACCCGGCTTTTAAGCATAATGGCCAAATTTTCAATAGACTTACGGGTAAGCTTCAGGTACGGCCCTAAACTCAATCTTATGAAGAATTATTGAATCTCCTTGAAAGCCAGAAAAAAAGATTTTGTAAGGGAAGATTCATTCTTGTGGTTGATGAATCATTAAAAAGCTAAAATACATGTGGTATTCATGGACGTTATGGGTGCAGGGTTTCCCTCAGTGTATTATGTCTGGGGGGCCTCCAGGCTTTACTTGTGCCCCCTCCAGGCTTAGCATTGCTTAAGTTTTTTTAATGTTTACATTTTTTTATACTTTATAGTTGGTGTTACTCCTCCCGACCCCATTAGGGACAAGAGTGTACAGAAAATGGATGGATGGATAGTTGGTGTTCAGGTATTAATCTTTCAATAACACATAATTATCAAGTGACATTTTCAAATTTCCTGTCAACTTCAAACCATTTTTAAGTCAAAAACACGACGGGCTGCTGGATGAATGACTGCCGAGCGCTACAACCACCAAACTTAGCAAGTTTTCTGGAGGAAATCTTGGGGTGTATGTAAACTTCTGACTGGCTCGGTGGCCAATAGCAAGCAGAAAATGTGTGCAAAGGTGGGTTAGTGGACACGACTGATAAATGTTACATTAGTTCAACAAGAATGATACACAAGAAAAGTTAATGAAGGGAGGCTTTATATTCACTTTTATGGTATGAAGATTGCTACAGAGATTTACAGCCTCTGACAGTATGCAGGGTGTTTTTGGGTAGTCCCAGAAGAAAGAGCATCATTCTGAAAAGATTTTGTCAATTGTTGGCTTCAAAAATGTGGCCTCAGGTCAAACTGTCAGAACGATTAAAAAAGGGTTCTTTCATTGGTCTTGGGACAAAAAAAACTTTAAATACAATTTCAACACAACTCAGGCTGAGGTTGCTGCAAAGTCACAACAGCAAAAACCAAATAACCAGAATGCAGCACAAAATGACACATGATCAGAAAAGCTGCTTGCACTTTGAAATGAATACTCTGGATTCCAGACAGCTGAGGTGCATCATCACAGGGATTATCGCTGTTATTTACCTTTTAACAGCACTGAACGCATGCAGTTAGCATTTATTTGCACCAAGCTGCAAAGGTTTGCTTGCACCAAACTCATTCTAGAAAAAACAAGAAAATTTCTGAGCTCCAAAAAATATGCAAGAAAAAAAACTCCTCAGAAATCTTGAGAAATTCTGAGTTCCAAAAGTTTATATTTTTTAAATGAACCTCAAAATTTCAGAGTTTTTCTTTTTCCAGAATTTTTTCCTTTTTTAAAA
The DNA here is from genome assembly GCF_019740435.1 of Gambusia affinis. Classification (NCBI taxonomy): domain Eukaryota; kingdom Metazoa; phylum Chordata; class Actinopteri; order Cyprinodontiformes; family Poeciliidae; genus Gambusia; species Gambusia affinis. The sequence continues at coordinate 5,212,089 of NC_057875.1, forward strand.
TGGAAAATTCACATGATGTTCACACAAATTTTCACATGTATATGATGTGAGTCACATAAAAAAGTTCATGTACTCATGTATATTTGGAATATTTCATGGTAAAAACACACTTGATTCCCATGTTTTCACATAAATTAAGGTGAAATAAATTACCGTATTTTTCGTTCATTTAGAACAAGCACATGCTAGCAGCATGACGGAGAAATTTCTTCAAACTCATATGATGCAGCTTTTAAGTTGAGGGTTATCGATCCGGCAGTACAGGAAGGAAATAGAGCTGCTGCACGTAAGGTCGGCGTGAACGAAACCATGGTTCGGAGTAGGAGACGGATTAAGGACGCAGCCCTCTGCTGCCCCCTTATGGAAAACCAAGAGCGACGGAGATACCAGCGGCTTATAGCCCGGTGCAGCTTAGATATGTATGTTTCCAGTTTGTTTTGTTTTGGGGTTTTTTAAGTTTGTAGGTGTGACTTATAGTATGGTGCCCTCTATAGTCCGGAAAACACGGTATAATAAATTGAGTTAATAAGAATAATTAAAACTTCAAGACAAAATATGCACCTCTATTTTATATCACATTAATAGAAATATTAAATGTTTACCTTTTAACAACACTGATTGCGTGCATTTAACATTTTTACACATTTATTTGCTCCAAGCTGCAAAGGCTTGCAGCTTATAAAGTTGTGAAATTTTATGTAGGCACTTCAAAACATCATTCCAAACTTTAGCACAACATTTAAACCCAAACAGCGAGAACAAATTATGAAAACAGAAAACATATTAATCTGCAAACAGCTCCGAATAGGACAGGAACCCTGGTCTGTCTGGTACTTGCACCATATTTCTGTGTAATGATTAACTTTGCGATATCCTCCTACTGCAAAGAAATAGGGAGTAAAGGTCCAGCATTTATAACCTTTCACAAGTTTACTGCCAGAACAGAGCCGGGTTTCACAAGCAACATGCAGGCGAGTGGAAATAAAAACATTTCTGTTCGGTAATCAAGCTGTCCTGATTGCATGGGAATGGTGATGTGCTTTAATTCTTTTACTCAGTGTGAACTTGGAGAGTGTTTGGGTAAAGGTGTTATAGGTGTGTGGTTTGTAGAGTAAAGTTGCACTCACTTGATAAAGCATCTTGCACCTTCAAAGGTAAATCCTTCTTCCCATCCAGTGGGTAGGTCTGTGTGATGAGGAAATAAAGATAAAAAATAAAATAAAAACATGTCAACCCAGTTGTGAGGAAACAAAATCTCAGGTTACCTTTCACAACTTTACAGTAAAGAGACTTCAGATGCTCTCTATCTATTTTTTGTGAAAACTAATTCCAGGCAGAAGTGTATTAACGCTTAAAAAGTTACACTAAACTGCTAATAAAAAATCCTACTCAATAATATTTAAAGTAATTTGATTGAGATCCCAAAGAATCTCAGCCAAAGAGTCCAGAGATTCTCTGGCTGTGCACTGCAAAAACAAGCTTTCACCCTGCATTTCTGATCTAGTTTCTGGTGCAATTATGTTAGTACACTTAAATTAACTGACATACAACTAACTTTTCAGCAAGATATAGGAGCTTTCTTAAGTAAATAATTCTATACAAGAATTTAAAAAACAAAACTATTAGCTCCATTGGCAGATTATTTCACTTATAACAAGACATTTTTTCCATGTTTATTTCAAGTGCAATACAATTTTTGCATCAGAAACTAGACCAAAAGAACTTGGTAAGATTTTATGGAGAATTGACTAACGTCAGTGATGCACCGATTCCAGTTTTCTGACCGATCACCAATATCTGAAATACAGCGACGTATTAGGGCATTGTAGAACGAAAAAAAAAGAAGAGTAGTAGTACATTTCTGCAAAAATCTCAGAAAATGGTAAATTCCTGAGCTCCAAAAGTAAAAAAAAAAATTGTGAGATAAAAACTTAGAAATTTTAAGATTCATTTCAGAAAAGAAATATTAAAATATGGGAAATTTCTCAGTTTCAAAAATAACAATTTTCCATAAAATTGTTACATTTTTTAGCTATTTTAGCTCAAGATTTATTCACTACAATAAGAGGATAATAGAAGCATGTTTCTGCTACACACTGAAAATGAAAACATTGGACTATGCTTTTCCTGCTAAAAATGTCAATAAACAGTTATAAATAAAGTCGCCTGCATGAGTCCCTGAAGACTCTGTGGCTGTTTTTGAAATGTTTAAAGCTGAATGCAAAAATGCCACACAACAGGAAGTGGAAAGCCAAACAAAAACTAACAAACAGCACATCATGCTCCAACTTCTTATGTTGCTTCTTACATAAACAGAATTGCTTCTCCTTTTACATGCCTAATGTAGGCAGGAAATCTGCTTTATCCGAGATTTTAAACTCTAACTTAGTGATTCTTGACACAAAAGTTGTAATTTGTATAAATGGATCAACATTTTATCCGCAGACAGAATGACGTCAGCTAAAACTGATATTTGCAGTTCTGTAACACGAGCGGATGTCTGATTAATTGAAATATTTAAAAGGGGAAACCCATTAACAGTGTGTTTTCAGGAAACCAAGAGGTAAATACTTTTACAGGAAATCAATTATCGTTAAACCTGGAACACTTACTTACAGACCGAGAAGAGACGGGAGAAAACTATGATGTCAGTGAGCATTAGGAGGGATTTTCTATCTAAACATGTTCTAATAAATCCCAAATCAATTCAACTCTGTCTCACAAAACCTCGTTAGCTTGATTTGAAAAGTTATTTCTGGAGAAATGTTTATGAAAAGTACTTTTAATATACAACAATAAAAACTATGTGTTTTCCTTTTACATTGTTAATGTATTTCTAATACTGACCAAGTGGTTGAATAAAAAATCTGCAGAATTTGGCAATTTTTGTATCCGGTAACTCGATTAATTGTCTAAATATTCAATAGAATAATCGATCACTAAAATAAAAGTTAGTTTATATGCCTGTGATGGACTGGAAACCCATCCAGGGTGTTAACCTGCATCTTGCCCACTGGCAACAGGAAAAAGGCATCAACACCCCAGCAATTCTGCACAAATTAGAAAAACAATCATCTGTTGTTGCTACCAGCTGTCTGCTGTCTGAGGAATTACTTAAACACTCAGAAAGTTTTAAAAAATATGTCTACAAAACTATTTAAATCATGCAAAGTATTTTTAATAAGTAGTGGTGGAATGTACCAACATACAAATACTTTGTTACTGAACTTAATTAAATTTTTTAATTGTGTCTATTTCAACTTTTACTCCACTACATTTTACATTAAGTATCTGTAGTTTTCACCGTTAGTATATTTATTCATATATGTGTTGTGTTACACGTTACAATCACGTCACATTGCCTTTTTGTTTTTTACTTGTTTTTAGCTTGAAAACGTTTTAAAAAACAACACAAGTTTTGAAAATGAAGTCAGGAATTAAAATATTGTAATATAGAGATTTTTCTTGCAAATTTTCGACTTTTGGAGCTCAGAAATGTCCTTGCTTGTTCTAGAAAATTTCTGAGATTATTCTCTAATTTCTGAGTTTCTTGATGTAAATTAACAAATTTTGTCCCCGTGTATAATGGCCAGACCTCGCCTTGGTATTGTTGATATTGAAATCTATCCTACCAGCCCGATTGGAGCGGTGTTGATGTAAACATAGCTAATCCCACTGGAACTCGGAGGTTAGCGGTGGGCTTTCAGAAGAAAGAAGAAAACACCAACATTAGCTTCCAACTCCGGTCTACACGCCGGTTACTGTTTGTGCAAACCGTCGCTTTACAAGTTCTCAGGTTACGTTCGCCAGCGTGACGTCGTCAACTTCAGGTGACCGAGCCAACCTGAGGAGGAGGCTCGCGGGGAAGTGGCTCGAGCTCGGCCAACGGTCGGCTCACTTTCCACAGCACGAGCCCACTCATGCATTAAGAAAGGGATCACGGATGACAGAGCTCCCCCCCCTCTCTCTTCCACACTCAGCGTGGGAAGAATCGTGTTTTTATTTTTTGTTGTTGTGTGCGTGTGATTTTTGTTTTTTTTACGGAGGTGAAACATAACACATGACGGCGGACGCGCGAGCCAGCCGTTGCGGTTAACTGAAACTTGACAGCTGAGTGACATTTCTTCTTCGTCTCCTTCTTACCTGGAGTTTTCCTGTGTCCGGTTATGATTGCTTCACCGCTCAACGGATGCAGCCAGGTTGTACTCTTGGCTTCTTCGCTGTTGAGACAGAGAGGGAAAATAATACAGCACATGCAATAACGAGACCTGACTTTTTTTTTAGAGCTGAAAGACTTGAACTGGGTTAGTTAAAGGTGCATTTACTTAATGAAGAAGACGCGTCCGTCTCGAGTAACCCCATAAGTCCAGGAAGACGGGAGAGCAGAAATCCACTCGGGTTGTAGCTCCGCCGCCATGTCTGGCACTAATGTATGACAGCGGCGCGGCGCCGCTGGTGCAGGCAGCGCGTACACGGAAACCTTGGCAACGGGGAAAGCTGATATGGGGGCGGGAAGAAGCCTTTGGTGTGGGGCGGCCAGGTAAAAAGCTTCGGTTGCATAGGATAGACTTTAGAATGGGCTTAGAGAGGCAGTAGCCCAGGGCTTCATGTATTGGGGGGCGACCCTCACATTTTATTATTTTTTTTAATGAATGTGCGTTCAGCAAACATTTTACCTTATATTTGTGTTGTAAATCCCTTTGAAAAAATAAAAAGATTAAATTTGCAATATGTAACTTTTAGAAAACGAAGAGACCACAAAAGCCCATTAAAAACCTCCTGGTTATTCCACCAAATAATGATTTCTGAACTCTTCCTGAGTTAAAACATCAGTATTGTTTTCTAAATTAATATAAACTTGTTTTCTTTGCATTATTTGAGCGCTGAAAGCAGTGCATCTTTTTCCTTATTTTGACCATTTCTCATTTTCTGATAATAAATAAAAAAAATTTGCTTTGAATTTCAGACATGTTGTCAGTAGTACATAGAATAAAAGAACAATGTTCATTTAACTCAAACATAGACCTATAAAAAGCAAAATCAGAGAAACTGATCATTTTAAGTGGTCTCTTAACTTTGTCCAGTAAATAAATACATATTTATTGAAACTGTCACAACAGTCAGTTTTTCATTTTTAAAATAAAGAAAACATTATATAGTGAACAGCTGTGAAAACCAATAACAATTGCATTTTGTCAATTACCACTGTTAAAAGCATCAATACACATTAAATATGTTGGTCAATGTTTCATTTATTACAGTTTAAAAGCAACAATAAACTGGTGGGTTTTTAGCTTTGATTTAAAGGAACTCAGTGTTTCAGCCGTTTCATCAATCAATCAAGTTTATTTGTATAGTACATTTCAGCAGTAAGGTAGCATAAAGTGCTTTACATCATAAAAACACAAGAATAAGAAGTCATAAAAACAAATGAGAAACTAATAACAGGCGTTACATTTTGATTTTGATGAGTGGCATCATCGAAATCATCATCAAAGTATTCATCATCATCATCATCATCATCAAATCATCAACACATGAAATATGTTGGTCAATGTTCCTTTTATTTTGGTTCAAAAGCAACTCGAAGCAGGTGGGTCTGGATTTGAAGGAACTCGGGGTTTTGGCTGTTCAGTAGTTTTCTGGACGTTTGTTCCAGATCTGTGGTGCATAGAAGCTGAATGCTGCTCCTCCATGTTTGGTTCTAGTTCTTAGGATGCAGATCAGAACCAGAAGGCCTGAGCGGCCTGGAAGGTTCACAACAACCACTCAGAGCCAGGAGGCAGGTCTTAGTGCTGTCAATCACCCTATGCGTGTGGTGCTGCTCATCCCTTCATCCCTCTTTGCTCTCTGCTACACTGCAGCTTACATAACATGCTGTGAATGCTAAGGGTAGTTAGCACTGCCAATAATGACGGCAGATAAACGGTTTTCCTGCAACTGTAAGTCATTTCTCTGCCATTAGCACATTGTGCCACGAGTTCATGAGGTTGATTAACAGCTTTAAGACCCGCCTCCTGGCTCTGATTGGTTGTTTTTGGTCGTAGTGGTGGATTTGTTCAGACTACAATAGTAGCTCATGAAGGAGGTAGAGGAGATCGATCTTTTCTAAATTTTTTTGTCTCAAACTATCACGACATGACAACAGTTTTAACAAATATGTCAAAAAATATATTTTTTAAATAAAAGTTATATATTGCACTGCAATATGCTGTGACAGTATAAGACAGTTAAAATGCAAAAAAAAACAAAAACCTTTTAAAACAATATATCCTTTCACTAGATTAGAATTTAATCTAGTCAAGATTCGAAAACCTTTGCAAGGCTCTAGTTACGTTGCTTTCTTATTTTTTTAATCAATATTTTGTTTTTAAAAAGAAGAAAATCTCTTCTTTTAAAGAAACTGGAACAGAGCCCCAGGATAAAATTGATCTGCAGGATCCCATCAGGGTTTTCGTTTTTCACTGGAGACATTTTTGATGAAAGTCTTAAATCCCAGAAGAAGCCATCAACAGATGGGGCCCCTTTATGTTGACTGGAGCCTCTGCTTTATAGCTGGAGCCACCTGGGACTCTGATCGCATAATTAGGCATTCTGCTTCAAGAGTACAGCCTCCAAACAATCACAGGGTTCCTTTGTCTGAAAAAGTCTGGAAACTTATGGGATTTTATTTGACTGTTTTTCAGGTCTGTATTGAAACATAAAATAATAAAAAGGAAAATATATTTCCAGACTTCATTTCTTTCTAATTTGGGCTGCAAGTTTCAATTTCTGTAGTGCAATTTCAGCTGCAAGGCAGTTCAAAGTGCTTTACATAATAAAACCACAATAAAAACACAAAATTACAAAGTTACAACTAACGATTAATTTAGTGATCAATTATTCTACAAATTGTTCTGACGATTAACTGATAATTCCAATGATTAACTGATTAATCGGATAAATAAAATTGGCAATTTCTCAAATGTTTTTCATTTAACATGTTAAATCTTTTTACACATTACATTAAAAGATGCAAAATAATTTTTTCGGATTCTTTTTAAGTAAGACAATTAACATTTTATTGCATAAAATGCTATAACATAGTATTTGTTTTGCATAGTTGAACCAGGTGAAGCTAAAACTATTGCACATGAGGAGCTTTTGGTAAAACATATTTAGTCAAAGATGTCTGTCTGCATACATATTTTGGACAGTTTGGGCTTAATTATTACTCTAAATATGTAGGGGGGGGGTTCAGCAAAATTACTTTTTCAAGTGTCTAGTTAATGATTAATTGATTATTAAGTTAGTTGACGATTATTTCAATAATTGATTAATCTGATTAATCGTTTCATCCATACTTCTAATTAGATATAAGAAATTCCCAAAATTAGTGCAGGATAATTTTGAGTAAATTAGACCACTCTAATTTAGAAAAATGTCTACTACCACCTTTCCATTTCATATTTTAGGCAGAGCTGTCTTTGAAACCATCAGATGAATGTAGACATTTCAGAAACAGATGTTACTCAGGTAAAAGGAGAGATAAAATCTAAAGGTGATTTTTTTTTTTAGGAAAATAGTAGATAAATGATATTTCAACCTTAATTGAAATGTTTGGTTTTCAATGGCACTTGTATTTGAAATAAATTAAATTAATGTATGATCACTGTGGGCATTTAAATTAAAATTAACTTATACTAAAAGTATAGTGTTAAAATCTGCAAAGAAATTCAGGCCAGAAATTCAGCAGCAAGGCAGTTCAAAGTGCTTTACATAATAAAACCACAATAAAAACACAAAATTACAAAGTTACAACTAACGATTAAGTTAGTTAATCGTTAGATGTTCATTAAGGTTCGCGAAAACCTTAATGAAATACTCAACCTTGTACAAACTGGAAGCTTCATTCATTTATTCAGTTCAATCTAGAAACTATTAAGATTCAGTCCACAAAAACTAAATTATACATTATAAACCTGAGCAACAAGACAAATCTTCGGTATATTGAACTTCTCCATATTTTGTCAGATTAAAACTGGACACAAATAGAAATATTTTGTTGGAATTTTATGTGAAAGGCCAGAGCAAAGTGCAGTATAATTGTGACAATTATACATGATTCAAAGAGTTGGAGTATGAATACTTTTGCAAACCACTGTATTTGTTGCTTATGTCATAATTGAGAAGCACACCATGTTTTTAAACTCTACCCTGAGGTTTTGTTTTGTTTTTGCTTTTGTTATTGTGCACAGAAACTGCATCATCAGGCTTTCACTGCATCACAAAGCCAGGTCATCCAACACCACTGTGCCCGTTCTGTTGTTGCACTGCCTCGCATTGTTCTCTGGGCTCACATTTAATGTCATCAGCAGCCATGATGGGTGGTTCCAGAAGACGGATGTATCTCCCAAATAGTCAGTCATGCATTTAGTGAATAAAGTTTGGTAAAAACAGAAGCAGTTTGGGCGCTGATGCCCGGCAAGGTCCACCATCAAACAATCGACTCTTTGTGAAATATATTTTGATATCATAATCTTCTACTAATTTAGCCTCATATTAAATTTAGAGGGAGAGATTTACTGGAAATAAACAGCTGTAAGCTGATAGACTTAGACGATATGGCTTGAAAATAAAATCTCTGATTTTTTTCATACCTTCGATGAGCAATAGGGACATTGTAGACAGAAAAAATAAGAGTAAAATTCTACCAAAAAACTAAATAATGTGTTGGATTAATCTCAGACTTTTTCAAGAAAAAGAAAATTGGAATTTTCTGAGTTTCAAAAGTAAAAAAAAAAAAATTGACTTTGGGAAATTTTCTGAATTTGAAAAGTTGAAGATTTGCTAGAAAAAAACGTTGAGATTTATCTGAGAAATTTTCTAGAAAACTTGGACATTTTTGAGTTTTGAAAAGTTATATTCAAATTTCACAAAATCTTCAAATTTTGAAACTCAAGAATTTCAACAATTTTCAAAAATATATATGAGATTAATCTCAGAAACTTTCAAGAAAGAGAATTGGAAGTTTCTGAATTTGAAAAGTCAAAATTTTGCTAGAAAAAACTCAGAAATTTTGATATTCATCTCAGAAAACCTCTCGCGAAAACCTTGAACCTTTCTGAGTCTGAGAAGTCATGATCAAATTTCAACCATTTTCAACTTTTGAAACGCAAGAATTTCCTAGTTTTTTCAAGAAAATATCTCAAATCAATCTCAGAAAATTACAAGAATGAAAATTGGAAGTTTCTAAATTGGAAAAGTCAAACTTTTTCAACATTAGGAAATTTTATGAATTTCAAAAGTCAAACATTTCTACCTCAGAAATCCTCTAGAAAAACTTGGAGTAGGAAAAGTAATGTTCAAATCTCAAACATTCTCAACTTTTGAAATTCAAAACCTTCCAAAGACATTGAAGAAAATATCTGAGAATAATCTAAACATTTGAGTTTTTTTCACAAAAATCAAAAAGGCTCTAATATTTCTAGAGAATTTCAGATAATCTCAACATTTTTCAAAACAAGAAACCGTAAAAATAACCCTGTTGTGGTGGCGGTGATTGCATGTGATCTTGAAACCAACCTGTGTGATTGTAAAGGATCTGAAAGATGTTGCTCCTCACGTAAAACCTGAACTCCAATTACTCTGAGCAGAACTCCAGCAGAAAAGAGAAGTGAAACCAACTTAACTATGACACATTTTCCAAAAGTATGACCTAAAAAAAGTTGTTGTTTTTTTTACTGTAAATTCAGCCAAAAAAGCCAAAGATTACAAGAAGGATGTGTAGGATTTCACGTTCTGACAGAACCAAATGTGAACGGAGGGGATCTTTTCAGCAGAAACAGCCATTTCTCAAACGCAGCCCACAGTTGCCACGGTGAACAATGTTGCACTAAACCGCAGCTTATCATCCCCCCTGAAACGGCCTAAAACCATTTCGCTAAAGTAGCGCCCTGAATGAAAGTGGGAAGCCGTGTTCGACCTTCTAGAGAAGGAATAAGTACAGAGCACAGTCCATTTGGTGCTGAAGTGCCTCGGAAAAGTATTTATACCACCTGAGCACGTTCACATTTTGTTACATTACAACACACAAAATCTTACCAAATACACTTGAAATAAAACAAAGCTAACAAGCAGAAATGCACCGATCTTTGTTGGTATTATTTACTTAAAAGAAGTGCTAAAAAGTTACATGTAAGTTAGTTTTGTCTAATTTCAACTGTTCTAAGATATTTTCATTAGAAACTAAACCAAGTGGGAAAAATACTTTCACAAGATACTTAATACTTCAACTGGAAATTGCTGAGAAAAAGAGAATTAAAACAAAACGTTAAAGGAAGGGGGAGAAAAAAAAGAGAACTAGTCTGGGATTTAAATCACTTGCTGAGATACTAATGATTTACCAGAAATGGTTTGGTGTGTCATGCAAATACATCAGATTTCTAGACCGAAAATAGGGAAGACAGGCAAAAATAAATAAAAGACAATTTGAATAAATTTTATATAACTTGCCAGTTAAAAAGTCAGATTGAAGATGGTGAATTTTACTTCATGAACTAAGGGAAAACCAGTGTTTACACTGCAAAAACACAAACTCTTACCAAGTATTTTTGGTCTAGTTTCTATCTTGGTCCACTTGAAATACAACAAAATTGACTTAAAAGTAACTTTTCAGCAAGAAATAGTAGCCTGGTTTAAGTGAATAACTTCTTAAAATTGTTGAAAAATACTTGTTCAATTGGAAGATTATTTAATTTAAAACAAGTGAAAAAAGTCTTGTTAAAAGTGAAATAATCTACCAGAGATACTAGAACCGTTTCCCCATTATTAAGAAATTATTAAACTAAAACAAGCTGCAATATCTTGGTGAAAAGTTACTTGCAAGTTGGTTTTTGTTTTGTTTTGTTTGTGCGACGCACATGACAAACGTTTAGGATGATCACTGCTAGCCTCAGAGCTTGATTGTGCAATGCATTCTTATGCAATTGCACAATGCTGAGCAATGCTTGGGTTCTGCCCCCTGCGACTCGGGCCAGACTCGAGACATGAGGCACAATGTAATGAGTAGCTGCACATTATGAGACAGCTGTTAGAGTGCTTTGTTGTGCTGCCAGCTCAGGAGAGAAACCTCGTTCCTGTCTGAGCTGCAGTGAAGTCGCTCCTATTTACACTGGAGACACTTCAGCTTCTGCATTCAGCTCTCAACCTTCGACGGGATCAACAGGATGTTAGTTATAATTCGGAATGTAAACCAAATGGGGATATGTACGTATGGAAGAGGATTAGGGCCACTGACAGAAAAAATAACAACAATCCAGACTTTTTTTCTCAGAATATTTAATTTAATCTCAGAATTTTGATATCAAAAGTGAGAACTCTGAGTTAAAAGTCAGAATTTTAAAAATTTAAGGGGTTTTTTGTGTGTTTTTTTCAAAATTCTGACTTTTTCTCAGAATTCTGACTTTAATCCGAAATGTTATCAAAACTTTTAATTCCGAGTTTAAAGTCACAATTCAGAGAATTCAGGATTGTTCAGAATTATGACGTTTTCACAAAATTTCTCAGAAAAAAAGTCAAAATTTCTCAAAATTGTGGCCTTTTCTCAGAATTTTAACTTCAAACTTAGAACGCTGACTTTTGTTCTCAAAAGATTGAAGTCAGCATTTTGACTTTTTCCTCAGATTTTTGACTTTAGTCACAGAATTTGGATTCTGATTTTTGTTAAAACATATGGAAAAAAGAAAAGAGAAAAAAAAGACTTACTTTCCTGGAAAAATCCCAACTTAATTTAGCGAGATCTAAGTTCTAATGAAATCGTTGGATAACGTTTATATGAAGCTGAAGAATGTGTGTGAGTAAATCAAAAACATGTTATTTCAGGAAGAATTTCCAGCAAACTATTGTGTTGTTCTTTTACAATTTAAAATATGTTGATGTAAGCAAAAGTTTTGAATAAAAAGGAGTAGATGGCAGAAAAATATCTTATTTATACGATAACTTCTCTCAAAAATCTATTCACTATGGCAGGGGTGTCAAACTGATTTTTATTTTAGGCCAAATTAAAAATCTGAATGTTCTTAAAGGGCCGCTTGTGCCAGAATGTATCGATTAAACCCATTAAATTGTTAAAATATCAATAAATAAATAATGTTTCAGCATTCAATAAGTGTTTATTAAAATTAAATATTGAATATCTTCCCACACTGATCAGTCCATCCACAGATTTTGTGGTGAAGAAAACTTTATGATATTTGCGCTAATGTACGTTGTTTAATGTGATTTTTTATTAATCGCCATATTGGACACAGACTATAGCTTAGCATCAAGTAAGGTTAAGGCAGCAGTCGCTTAAACCAAATGTTTTTGGCCAATTTTGAGGAAAATTTTCAGTAAAATCAGAAAATTGTGGGAATCTGTTGATTTTGTGTGAATGTTGCGTGAATTTTTCAGATTTGTGAAAAACTGGAGGAACTTATTCGTGTAATTTGGAGTCTAGAGGGCCACATAAAAATCTCCAGCGGGCCAGATTTGGTTCCCGAGCCTTGAGTTTGACACGTGTTCTTTGTACCATCAGCAACTAAACCTAACATGGTCGCCTTGGAGATGTTTGTGGAAGGGAACACAGAATATTTGATCCAAACTATGCATTTTTGCATCTCAATTAATGTAGACAAACTTCTACATTTAAAGAAAGCAACAAGAAATCCTTTAGAAAGTCTCTCTTTCACCGTTCTGGCTTTCAGAAATTAAAAATACCTGACTGAAAACAGGAAGCCAAATCCAATCACACAACAAAAGAATCAAAAAAAAGGTTTTAAAGTGTAAATAAGCACCAAACAACTGGTTTCAGTTGTAGTGAATGTAAAGTCTCACTTCCTACTGTGGAGCGCTTTAAGTCCATAACATAAAGTCATCCGCGCCTCCGCAGTCTCAACACATGGTATCATTTGATCGGCATGCGCAAACCACAACCCAGGACGGCTATTATGGCGAGGCAAGTCAGCAAACCAGGTTAATGGGCAACTCTGGAAAAATCATTTAACACTTAATTTATTTAGAAGATTGTGAGACGTTTGTAGGAGTTTTAAGGTTTAAGAAAAGGCCCTGAATGGAGTGTTTTTCCTCACAGTTTACCTCTGAATCACTAAAGACGCCTCCCTGAATCACAGTTAGTCACTTCAGAAAACAACCAAACCCTCAAACAGCTCACTATTCACCACCATTCACAGACCAAATCTATTAAATATGCTGGTGTAATTTAACACAAATGTTCTCCTTGCAGCTTTCCATGAGATTTAAAATAATTTAATGTTCAACAGATAGCTATGAAATAGGTGCAGTAACATAAAGAGCAGACCCATAACGGCAGAGTTTTAGCAGGCAGGAAGTTGTGGAGCTGCTTCTGATTTTGTGGGTTTTTGCCTGACAGCAGCAGATCAAAACGTTTACGGGGATTGTGTTGAGCATTTCTGAGTAAATTACAGAGCTTTGCTCCAAAAGTAGGTGACCATATAATTGGAAAAATTGGAAGTATAAATATACATTTGCTTAATTGAAGCATAACATCTTTGAAAAAAATAGTTTTTCAATAAAAGATTTTGGCACAAGGATAGAATAATTTCCACTGGCTGTATAATTGAACAATTTGACATTTCTAAAATAAATTTACTTACTGGAAACATCATGATTTAGAAAACTTTTATTTTTAGATGGTGCTAAGATTTCTGCGTTTCCTTTGACCAAACAATTTTTCAATTTGGCAATTCAAAAATATATTTGCTTCGTGGAAACATTTCCATTTAAAAAAAAAAAAAAAAAAAGGACAACTTGTTTTTCAATAAAAGGTTTTGGCACTAGCTTAGCTGCATTTCCACTGCCTATATAATTGTGCAAATTGGAATTACAAAAATACATTTGTTTAATGGAAACACAACAATTAAAACAAAAAACTTCATATTTTGTGATAAAAGTTTTTGTGTTTGGATGAGTTGGTTTTTTTTCAGACGCATAAAAATTGGTATATTTCTCAAAACAACAATTGAAACACTTTTTTTGCATCAAAAGAGTTCCATAATAAACAACCAAATGATGCCACTGGCGCAAAAAATAAAGTAGAAAACGACAGGAAGTGGTAAGAGTGAGATGTTTTTAAATGACTTATCACAAAAACAAACTTTAATTTTATTATAACTGTTATTTTAATTGCGTTACTTATTTAACAGAAACACCACATTTGTGAAATTGTGTTTTTTCAACATTAGCGGAATATTGACAAAAAACAAAAATTGTACTTTATGTAAAACTCAAAGCCCCAAATTAGAATCTGAACAATATTCAAGTATTTGAAAAATTATGAAGTTACAGTCGGTATCTTTGGAAGCAAAATGGAGTTATTGGATAAAGGACATATTAAACCTACAATGCATCAGTTCATACCTGCTGATTTGTAGCAGGTATGAACTGATGCTTTTGCATTATTAAAGTAATTTCTTCTTAGTGGACAGGGCACCAGCCCCTTGACCCACAGCCTTTCAGATCCGGCCCTGGTCATAAGTTAGCTTGTCTTTAAGGCTGTAAACATCATGAGGGATGATACTTGTTATAGTTCACTAAAACCAACAAAATGACAAAAATTGAAATTGAGAAGACGTTTTCATTAACTGAAATTAATAAAAACCACATTTAACTAGGAAAAACTCTAACTGGAACTATAATATGGTTTCTAAAACTAACTACAACATACCAAAATTATAGATATAATGTAATTCCTTTTGTGTTTACGAAACCATTTATTAGCCTTTCAGACTGATCTGAAATTGATTTCTTCCCCCACACCAGCAGTTTAAGTCAGTTGTTGGGAAATTACGGTACTTCATACTCCTCTACTTATTCTAAAGTTGGGTTAGATTCAGTTGGTTGTTTAACATTAACTGAATACATTTTATGAAAATGGATTTTTATGTTGAGCATTCATTACTCAACTGATGTAAACATAATCACAATAGAATACCTCTGTGAGTGAAATTAGCCAAAGTAATACTAACCAAACTAAAACTAAACAATATTTAATTAATAAAAACCCTAAAAATGAATAAAGACTGAATTGTCTCAACAAAATAAAACTAATGAAAACTCTGGTTCATGTTTTGTTGTAAACTCCTCTTAAGATTATTATCTGGTGAGTAACTAACCCAACATACTTATGATTTTCTTGCAGACATGTAGTCTTCAGGCATTATTGGTTTAGACAAGGGTCTCTGTGATTAGATAATGAAATTAGTCTGCCCCCTTCTAGCTCTCTCTGTGCTCCATAAACTGCTTTATTAATTGCTGTTTCTGCGCAGAGTGCTTTAAAAACCGTCTGCTGTAAATACTCCAGACACTAAATTATCCGCACATAGCAGGAGTGGGTCCTGCGCTGATTGCAGACGGTATCATTACTCGAAAGTTCCTGCTGTGTCATTTCAGTAATGGAGCATATTTTTATTCAAGATAAAGGGCCACTTAACATTGATCAGGGTCTTTAGCTCTACTTAGCAGCAAAGCGTAAATAACCCGACACTGGAGTGATTCCCCAACATGGAGTGCTCATTAAAGCCCATCACATGTGCTGACATCACAACTAGTGATGTGCTGCAGCTTCTGGATTCATCTCCATGAGTGCACCGCTGCACCTTCACCCTGCAGCGTGTGCTTATGCTTAAGCAGCAGATTACAGATCAGTTCAAGGAAAACTACCTCAAGTGCAGGCTTTGGAGTAGAGTTTCGAAAGCATGATTATACAGTAAATGTGAGGCTGTATAAAAATAAAAAAGAAGCTGCATAGACTGCAGTAAGATGAGCCAAGATCTAATGCAATAAGCAATAAATTAAAACTAACTCATTAACTTCCATTTTCTGTCTTTCTACCAAAAACTGGATGATAAAAGTCTCCAGTTTGGTGATTTGGTCTCAAACTGCCCTTTCTTTGAAGGGCAGTTTTGTTTACAGAGACTTCATTATTAATTTTGTTTAAGTATCTTGGATAAAATGTCTTCCAGGTCCAGTGTAAAATGTTCATTTGAATTTAAAGTTTATTGATCTTTGAGAAGGGCTGCACAGTGGCGTAGTTGGTAGAGCTGTTGCCTTGCAGCAAGAAGGTCCTGGGTTCGATTCCTGGCCTGGGGTCTTTCTGCATGGAGTTTGCATGTTCTCCCTGTGCATGGTGGGTTCTCTCTGGGTTCTCCGGCTTCCTCCCACAGTCCAAAAACATGACTGTCAGGTTAATTGGTCTCTCTAAATTCTCCCTAGGTGTGAGTGTGTGTGTGAATGGTTGTTTGTCTTGTTTGTCTCTGTGTTGCCCTGCGACAGACTGGCGACCTGTCCAGGGTGAACCCCGCCTCTCACCTGGAACGTAGCTGGAGAGGAACCAGCAACCCTCCCGACCCCATTAGGGACGAAGGGTGAACAGAAAATGGATGGATGATCTTTGAGAATGTGTTCTTGCATTATTATCCACTTACCATTTTAAAAAATGAATTTATCCTCCAACAAAGTTTGTTACTGTGACAGGCACTTTTTCTCAAGTATATTGCAATTGTTGCACAGAATTCAACCGGTATAAGGACATTTTAATTGTTGCGATTTACAGCTAAACTACTGTTGTTGTTTTTTTAAATGTCACAAACAAAACAGAGAATCTTTATGGAAATGAACATTAACATTTGAAAGGGAAAAAACACTAAATCTAAATCCTCGTTTCAGAATCAATTCACCCAAAAGCGACCATTTTCCCATTATTTGTGATTTATGACCTCACGTTATAGCTCATACATAGCACAACTGATTTATATATATATATATATATATATATATATTTAATATCTAATATGGTCTAAACACAGTTCTTATTAAACCTGTGACAGATTAATTTAATTTTCAAGAGTGAGTTTTTGAGAAATAAGTCACCCAAACTTCATTCATTAAAATATGCTTTCCTCCAAACTATCTGGTCGCATGATCAATGTTATTTAACATTTTCTAGAAACAAGGGGAGGCCAAACCCTAGCAAATACCTCTACAAATATATCTAAAGAAAATATCTTTAATCGCATCACAAGTTGATGCAGCCTGCTGTGTAGCGGTTCAACCACCACATCTGTTGGCGCTTGCAGTATTTACGATGCCTCAGCGTGTTGTTGTCCCCTGATGACACACATATCCTGTGTCTGATGGGAAAGCATAGCAATGAGATGAGCAGGTCATGAGCGTCTTCTCGGGGCACGGAGGGTCATGTGAGCGACAGAGAGAAGCGTTCCGAGTTTGGAATAATTCTTCAAAGCAGATGGTAGGCACTCCTCAAGGACAGCTCTGATGTTAGCCGATGACTCTGGGAGGATAAAGTCTCCCAGAATAAATCCTCTTCCCTGCTCCCCTTATGTTTCATATTGAAGTTGATTCATAATTCTGGGGCAGAAAGTGTGACCAGCAAAGAATGTTAACTTCTTCTTCAGAGCTTTCTCATAATTCTTGTTTGGATGATCTTTGTTGCAAAGATCATATAATCATATTTTTTCTGTGCCATCAAGAAGTATTTTTTCAGTTGCCTTAAAGGGGATTTATTAGGCAAAACTCACATTTTGCACATTTTTAAACTTTGGGTCTCTACTGCTTCTAAAAACAGTCCAAGCGCTTAAAAAAATGTTTTTTTAAATTGTGTTTTTGGGTAAGAACTAAATGATTTTTGGTGCCTGTAAAATGAGTCGCTTCAAAAACCTCCAGATTGTTAAACTCACATTCGATAGGCACTATGCCGTTACTTAGCAACACCAACGGAGTTCCACCAGTCACCTAGCAACCCAAGCTAAGCTTCAGCACATCTGGTTTTACGAGTGTACGTTTGTTTCTGGATGGTAAGTTGTTGACTTACCATCCAGAAACCACTTGCTGCATTCTTGTGCAGGAGGCTTTTGAAAGATGTACAGTTGTATAATTGTGCATTTTTTAGAGCCTTTGTCTCACTGAGTTGGAGGCGTGGCCAGCAGCAGCTTATTTGGATTTAAAGTGACAAGACGCCCTAAAACAGCTCATTCTGAAAGGAGTTGAAAATAGGCAGAACTGAGCCGACTAAAATGATTTTGTGCAAAGAAAAAAAAACCCCGCCATGAACATGTTCAAGGAAGGATATGAAAATGTTGATAAAATAAAAATAGTCAAAGTGAAATGCTCCAGAACAAAGGAGCCTTTGACATCACAGTTTTACATATATTTATGCATAGACATCTGTTCCTGTTGAGCCTATTTTTGGCCTGCAGATTTTAAAATTCAAGGTCATGCTCGCGCTGCAACAATCATACAACTATTCTCATTATCAATTGGTCATCGCTGCCTTTCTGAGTTACCTAATGTTCTGCATGAAAGGGCGATCCGTTAGCACACGCCTTTGCATTTCAGGGATTTGTGCTTGAGCGTTAAACTCAGACAAAGGAAGTGATTGTGAAACATAAAATTAGTCAGCTGTTTAGTCTGTTACCAAAGCTCGTGTTGATTCTTGTGTCATCAGGATTAATCATGCTGCTTGCTGCAGTAAGTACAACTCTTAAAGCAAAACTATCAACTTCCACAGACAATATAAACTTTTAGAAAACATTGTCAGCACTCAGAAAATGAGATCTCTGAATCTGCTAACTTTCTAAAAGAATAAAGATGTCCATTGTGCATGAAAGCCACAGTTTTTAGGCACTGAAACTGTAGGGTTGGTTCTAATCCTTTCCATCCTGTTTTCCACTGCAGGAACCTGGAACTAAACACAGAGAAATCTAGTTTCCCTCTGACTCACTGCCAGATTCTGTGACTGCAGCTGAACTCACCTTGTCTTTTTAAAAGTAGCTTTATTGGGTTTCAGTGTCAATCAAGTCTGCTTCTCAACCAGACGCAGCGCTCCCACAGAAAAACCCCCCAAAAAACAGGAAGTGAGAATGGTTTTCTATCCATCAGGAAAGTAATATAGTAATGAAATTCCAGTCAGGACACATCAGAGTGCTGAATCTGCTTCATTCAAACTCTGCTGTGACCTGTTCTTGTCCTTAAACAAAAGCTAATATCTACTAACACTGATGCAAACATGAATTGTTTCAAATTCAAAAGTAATTTAAAACAGATGGTAAAACATAATACTGTCCATTTAAACAGACTTTTGAACAAACCTGTTTGTTTTAATTGTTCTTTATTAGTAATCTTAACTTAATCTTTTGTCACTTTGTCTTTTGCGTAAAATACTTTTTCTGAATAACTTTCAGGACGTGATAAAACATGATAAAATACATTTTAAAAGAGACATGGTGTCTATATTAATAAAATGTTCATCTAAATATACACCTAAAATCCAGCTGCATTGTTTTCAGTTTCATCAAATCAGTGCAAGAACACCTCATCATATAGTGTTTCCCTTTGGTTTCTCTTTAAAAATATCTGAAACAAGTATACGTCTCTTTCTGCAGCTTTATGTAATATTATAGCTTTTATGGGTTGGTGTCATATTTCTGTTCTGGGTTTATTTATTCTGCTTATGTGGCTGCTTCCTCAAGCTAGAAAGCCAAGAATTTCCTCTGCAGCAGATCAGGTGCAGTGACTTTCATATTCCACCTTTGGGTTGAAAAACAACGTAACCACATTTACTGTAACCAGTTCTCACGACGATCCGTGTCAGAAGTAGTGAAGGAGCTGGGACAGTAAACTGGTGCTGAATCGATGAGTGGGAGTGTTGTGAAGGTTGTGGGGAATCGGAGCTCATTTCCTCACTGGTTGAGGTCCAGTAAGCAAAGCGGCGGTACGTCAACATTCAGGCGTTTACTGCACGTCACCCAGAGATGCTAACAATGATTTACAGTCACTCACTCTAATGAAAAAAAAGAAAACATCATCAGTATAGGTAGAAAAAAGTGTTTGAAAGGTGATCTGTTATGTAAAAATTCACATTTTGGACACTTTTGTACAGCCATTTGGGATTTTACTGCTTCTAAAAACAACTCAAGCGCTTAAAAAAAATCAACCACCATGCTGTTTTTTGGTGTCTGGAAAATTACCTGTTTCAAAAACCTTCCAAATATAACGTCACAAATCAGCAGGCACTGCACTGCCCCTCACCTAGTAACCCCAGGCTGTTACCTAGCAACCACAGCAGAGTTCCACCCATTACCTAGCAACCCAAACTGAGTTCTAGAACGCTTGGTTAGCTGGTTATAGAATAGAGTAGAAATAAATAGTCTTTATTAATACCACGTTTGGGAAATTTACCGGATATAGCAGTAGCTTAGAAACAAAATATACCCCACTGAATTCATTATATATATATGTAACAACTGTATATTAGTAAAGTATCTACGGCCAAAATAAAATTAAAAATAAACAGGAACCTTAAAACCTGAAGATCATACTGCTATATGTTCTGTACAATGGCTGCAGGAAAAGACAAGTGTTTTGTTGTGTATTAATTGTATATTCGTTTGCGGTGTGATTGTAAACGTTGCGCTGGGGGCTGTGGCCAGCAGCAACGTTTTGGATTTGAAGTGACAAGAGGCTCTAAAACAGCTCATTCTGAAAGCAAATCTAATTATTTAAGAGTGATTTTGAGCAAAGATGTTATGTACATGTTTTGTAGCTCATAGACCTAACCTAACCTGTTCAGAGAAGCATAATAGGTAAATTTTCAACCAATTTTTTGCATCAAATTGTTAAGAATGTATAAAAACTACTTCACTGAGGCTCTATGAAGCTGTACATATATGTAGTTTTTTAAATTGACATTTGTTGTCATTGCGACTATATACAGAATAGACAAAGCTGTATTTGCTAATTTATTACGAGGGAACACAAAAGAAAAGAATTTTCCCCATGTCCCTTATGGCACTCCATACTTTATAACAAGTAAAACATTTGTAAAAAAATTAAATGTAAACAGTGAAAAGGCTGATTGTGTTCCTATCTGCAGTCTCAGAGTTTGGTTTCAAACCCCAACTATGAATAATTGCTTATGTCTTTGCAACCATTTTCACATGCAAATGTAAACATTGAGTTGGGGGGGGGGGGAGGAGGGGGGTGACCAGTAGTTTATTTGAATTTAAAGTAACACAATGATGCCCTGAAACAGCTCATTCTGAAAGGAAATTTCATTTTCTAAGAATGATTTTGTGCAAGAAATGTTTTGTATTACCTATAAACCCATCCTAACCTGTACAAAGAAGCAAACTAGGTCACCTTTAATCAAATGCCCAGTTTTACCATTTTCTTGACAAACATTGGCATGTTTCAAAACCATGACAGAGTGCCGCAGTGGGTGTGTGTCTCCTGTAGGAGAATCTAAATTTATAGGTCTGTTGGAGAGGATTCACGACACAGCCAGGTCTTGCTGAGAGGTTGTGTCTGGGCCACTAAACAAGTCCTGTTGGCCGAGCACCGTTGGGCTCCAGGACCATCTGCTTTCTACAGCACAACGCTCCGGCTAAACCGCGAGGGAAATCGATACGCATTGATTCCTCACTTATCTCAAACACAGCCTAGCTGAAGAGATGCAACACATCTGACCAGAGCAGAGATTGGTATATAGCATTTACAGGTGTGAACATCCATACCTATACTTTTTAATGCCGCAAACACAGGGAGCGTGTACTGATTTATGAAAACACAGGAGGACAAAGGTCTTGTCTGTGCTGTATGCTAAAAGTTACACTGCCATTTCCTCTGGTTGGACATGTTCTGAGCTAGCATGGACAGTTATTCCCCTGCTGCTGCTTTTGCTACCCATCTCCGATCCGCCTCCCCCTGCTGTTTTCATTCTCTCTCATTGCAGGCAGACAATTAATCAGCGCTTTGTCGGCTGGATGGCTCACATTCACTGCAGCTGCTGTGCTCAGCAGAAAGGTAAAATAAATAAAGAACAAGGAAACCCTCTAAGGTGACAGTCACACTGATAGATAGACGAATGGATGGAGAGCTTTCCCGATAACCTTTTTAAGGTTTTTTGATCCAACTCCTTCTCACACAAGCAGACGCTGTAGTAAAATTGTAATAAAAAAAGGAAGGCACAATACAGTTTCTGACAGGAGGCAATAAAGCAGCTGAAATTGCCATAGAAGCTCACAGGAAAATGCAAATGCTCCACAGCTCACAGATCAAAGAGCTCAGTGTTCAGAAATTTAAAAAGCCACACATAAAGGTGGTGAAGTGAGACCATAAAAATCTTCTAGATTAGCTTTTTTTGTGCTGTGAATGTTAAAAATGCAACGCATACTTTATCTTGCTATAACTCCTAGCCTTCCTGCCTCACCTGGCTTCATTCCTCCGGCTTTTTACACAATACTTCCTGTACATAGGCAGGGATTGAAGGCCATAACTATATTTATTTTCAATCTATGTTGATGTCTAAACAAACTCCCTACCCTCCTGGTAAATGTTAGATTGAACAATTATTCCCTTTGGTTTTGTAAGCATACATTTTGGATGGTTGTTATGATCCGTAACCATGACAACAAGGTGTTGTCTTTACAACCGGGAGAATCCGATTAGCATCTCTAAAGCCCTGATGACACTTGAGATCCAGCGCCTTTCTGGATCCATATGGCCAGACAGAGACTTAAAGAGGAGCGGCAAAAGCAAACGAGGTGGATTAGCAGAGCTTGTCAACACCTGGAGATGTTACTGTGGATTATCATTCACGCTGTGTGGATACGGAGCTGTTAGCATGTTGTGACAGTCATGAGGCTGTCATTCAGCAACGGTCTTCAGTCAGAGGCTTTTTTAGATTTGTTGCAAGAGTGACTGCTACTGGAGATTCTTCCTGCCCACAGAATCATCATCCATGCAACATAAAATTGAACAACTAATTTAATTGTACTCCTACAAATACCTTTTGCTGTCTAAATAACCAGTAAAATTGCTTTCAGTTGTTTGCAGTTAATGATTCAAATGTAATTTTTCTTGCAAATTATCTTTGTAAAACAGATAAAAACATTTTGGATGTTGCGATGTGACAAATCATGCAACAACTAGAAGACCAGTGTCAACAAAATGAGCCTATGTCTTCATAAATTGCAGATCACGACCGCTGTGAAGCGTAATTAATGCATCGTGGGTTTTTTTAATGAGCTGTGATGAGCAAGTTAGCAGGAGCTCAGAGAGCCAAACTGCACTGTGCACACTTTATCCAGGCTTAGCATAAAATCCCTGTCAAAACGTCAAGATGTTCTGCTTTTAGGGGAGCATTAAAGGAGAAACACATCCAAAGAAATTTAAATTTAGATGTAGAAACAGCTTCTGTAAAAATAAAAAAAATAAAAAGATACTGTGAATTCATATAAGCTGAATATAGAACAAAGTCGGATATCACCAAGTAGTTATAGCTCTAAGTCCCTTTCAGTATATTAATATATTTTTAAAAAACCCTGTTGTAACATTTTATTTGGAAAATCCCAACTTGGGCGTCATTCAGAGGTCAGAGAGATTTCCAAAGAGGTAGATCTTCAGGGAAAAATCTTTAAAACATGTGAGACATCAGTGCAAAGCACCAATATTTTCCACATCACTGTCATTGCCCTGCAGGAAAGAGCGAGCAAGAAGAAAACCATAATGTTACTCAATAATAAGTGAAGATGCCTTCTGGAGATTTTAGGCTTTGTTGTTCAGCTTTATTTGAACATGACTTTTTAATGAGGACACGAGAAGAAGACACCTGCACAGCCACTGCTCATCTTAGCTGTGCTGAGAAAAAAAATCTTTAGACATTATTACACATGCCATTCCAACTTCAACCTGAGGCTCCAGAGCTGCTAGCAGCTAAAATGATAAAAACCAGCTAACACACTGACACATAGATATTAGAGGCAGATGATGTGCTCTTAAAGGTGATTTATTATGCTTCAAGATAAATCAATGGGTAACGGAACATGTTTGTTACTTCTTTTTTTTTTTTTTAATCATTCTTTGACATTAAGATTTTAATCCAATCCTGGCCTCTTCCCCTCAACTCAAGGTGTACACTCATAAAAATGGCTGCAAACAGATGCACAATTTTACAACCGTACATCTTTGAAAAGCAAAGTGGAGGCTCCTGCACAACCAACAAGAATGCAGCAAGCGGTTCCTGGATGGTAAGTCAACAACAAAACACTTGTCCTTTCCAGCAGCCATTGTACAGTGCACACAGCAGTAAAGCCAGCTGACCAAACATGCTGGAACTCTGCTGGGGTTGCTCGATAACGGCGCAGTGCCTGTGGAGTGTGATGTAACAATCGTGATGTTTTTGAAACGGCTCACTGTACAGACAGTAAAAACATCAACTTATTGAAAACTGCTGGGTGTTTCTTTTATTTAGCACCTATTCTGTTTTTAGAAGCAATTGGAAGTATAAAAATTAGCAAAATGTGAATTTTGTATAATAGGTCCCCTTTAAAACCTTATCACAATATGTTCCAAAAATAAAATAAAATAAAATCAATGTTAGCAAATATGATTTTTTTGCTAACATTGATACATTTTTGCTTTTGAATTGGACTCTTTATTATTATTTTTTACAACATTGTTACAAAAAAATAAATTAATAATAATGAAAAGGAGTCCTTTATTGTTATTCAATGCCATCAATAAAAGGTAAGTAGTTTAACCATCTTTTGAGAGTCAATTTACATTTTCTTGTCTAATGAACCAAAATTTAATGAAATTCAGCACCCTTGTTGTAATAATTGATGTTCAGACAATACAGAGCGTGCCTACAAGAGTAGAAGGAAACATTTAAATTCAAACGTGTTCAGAATATGGAGACTTCAACTCATGATGTTTCTTTAACAGCTTTTCACCAAGCAGATTTATTCTACATGCATAATGCTTTTGTGAGAATGCAGTTCCACTTTTATAGAACAAATAACCAGAGAAAGATTGCAGAAAGATTTTGTGCAACAGATATTTGATACGAGAAAGAGATTTGTCACAGAACGTATCACTACAATGACAAAGAGATCCAGTTTAGATCGCTCCCAGAAAACGAAATGTTCAATATCGCTGTGGAAAAACGGCGCCTCTTTATTCTTCCTACTTTGCAATCTTTAAGGGAATTGCTCTACAGACTCTGAACACCATCACTGTTATTGTTCTTGTTGAGACGTTTTTGCATAAACGGCAGCATTCTAATCTTTTTGTGCTGAGTATATTTGTCACTCAGTTTTATGGTGCGATATCTTATAAACAACAATTTACCCCTGCAGAACAAATAACAAGAATCATAACCTTCTGCTGGATTTTAAAGTGTAAGAAATATTGATCAGAAGAAATTATTTTTGGTTTTTATTGTCAAATCTTTATAGCCTGTTTTTTAATCTTCAACGATGTAAGGAGGAATAAACTACAAGACCACTGGAAAATAAGCACTACCGAATTATACTGTTATTGTGCTGCTTTGCTACTTCGGCACGTCTTGAATCTGAGCAGGGCATGATGGAATCTCAAGACAATCGAAGCATTCTGGACAGGAATGTGCTGCCTACTGTCAGAAAGCTTGGTCTCAGTCGCAGGTCATCTGAAAACTCCCAGAAATGGCTAAGAGCCAAACACTGGACTATTCTGAATGGGCCCAGATCTGAATCCTATTGAAGGTAAGGAAAGTGGTTGCCTCAAAAGGTTGAGCAACAAAATGAGTTACATTTTCTCAGGATGTATTAAACTTTTTAACAGTTTAATACAATACAAACCAAAACCAAATCTTCAAAATTTGGCCCATAAACATAATCATGCTCAAGTGTCACAATCAGGTGTTAGGAGCATAAATAGAAAAGGACATAGCAGAGTATGAATATTGATTAGTATATTAATATTGATTCAGGAGAACCTTCTCCCAATGTATCTCACTGTCTGCAGCGCAGGGCATTCTGGGTAAATAAAACCAAAACAAATGCAAGAGTTTAGCGCTAGCCAGATAAATTTCTCGTTGTCTTTTACCAAAGACAAAAGAAAAATCCTACAACCACTAAAATCTGACGCCGCTCCATTTTTGTTTACATTTTTTGAGAAGAAGGAAGTTGTGCTCAGTGTTTTCTTCTGAGGTTTTCATGGTGTTTTCTTCAGTGGTTCTTAGTGCAGCGCCACCACAGGTGAGGAGGGGAACTGGGTTTTCAATTGTGAAAGCGAACCGCAGCAGCTGAAAACGTAACAAATGTTGCAATTTTGGCTCCCAATAGAACAGAGTCCACTGGACAATCAGGTGTGAAAACACTTAAATGTGACCAGAAAAGCAAAAACTTAAGAAATCTGTAAGGGGGCAAATACGTTTACAATAAATACACGTTTTTCAAGTTTTCTTAGTCTCAACAAGGGTTCTTAGATGCTAGTCAGCTTGAAGTTTCATAATCTTAAGATTTAAAGCGGTGTACAAACAGTCCTACTACTGGGAGTGTTTGACATAATTGTCCATAATATGATTTGTGTTGGCTAACACGCCCTTCCCTGACAAAAGCAGCAGCAGAATGCAACCTCACAGGAGGCAGGCAGCAGACAAACTCAAATGCATAACTTATTTACCTAACATTATCTGTTTTTCCATGCTGCAGATTCATAGGAGGAAGGAAGACACACACTGCCGGCTAATTCCACCGAGGCCCGGTTCAGCAACTAATTGCCTGGATGGAGAAGGTGCACGAACTATGATGGAGTGCTAAGTGGGTCAATTTTCCCTGCCACGTGAACGGCCTCCTCCAGCAGAACTCTTGGCAGCCAGCAAGACTAACAGACACCAATTAATCTCCCATGTCTATTATGGGGCAAGCTGGCACAGAAAATGAATGGGGAGCTTCACTGAGACAGAGAGAGAATATGTAATTTGCTGGGGATTACTGCTCATTGGCTGGAACCAGCTGTAATTAAGCACTCAGCAAAAGTTTGACGATTATTCCATAATTTGTTACAGATGTAATTAAATTAGCGCTCTTGCTGTCGTGGTTTCTGGTTCTCGTGAGCTTCACCACGGAGCGGACCAATTATACTTGGTTTGGTTTAAGTGGCTTCAATTGAAGACTGTTTTCTGCAGTTATGAACTGAGAAAAACAGTTTTGCATTCCGCCAGGAAATTACTTGTTTATTTTTAAAGGAAAATTATTATGTAAAAAAAAATTTTTTTTTAAATAGACTTTTGAGCTTTAAGTCATGTTGCAACGTTATCCACTCATCAAAAACAGACCTGTAGTGTTGCCTGGATTACTTCATGAATGTTTGAGAAATCTTTTAATCTCCATGGCAACCATTCAGTTGTACAAAACACCTGGGTGGACTTAGCCCCTCCTACGAGCCACAGCTCCTCCCCAGAGCTGCAGTTTCCAAGTAGGCCTGTCACAATAACACATTTTGCAGGATGTTAAATTGTCCCAGAAATGATTGGGATAAAGGAAAACATTGTTGTTTTGAGAACATACTCAAGGAATATAATGGTGGTGGCATAAAATTGCAAGCTTAAATTCTAATGAAGATTTAACACTGGAACTGGAAGACATTTTAAATATACAAAATAAATAAACAAAACATGAGTTATGAAGTCTGTAAACAAAACTGCCCTTCAAAAAAAGGTTAAGCTGAGATCAAAACACCAGACTGAAGACTTTTGTCATCCAGTTTTTGGTAGAAAGAGAGAAAAGGGAAAAATTATAAATCCTGCACATGGAAACTATTGAGCTCATTTTAATTCATCATGCAATTAATTGATTAATTGTTTATTGTGACAGGTCTATCTCTAAGCCTCAGAGCTTCAGCTCCTTCAGACTAGCCAACAGCAATTAGCGAACACTTGGTATAACTGTGCATCTGCTGAACTCATTATATAAGCTACCTCAATGGTAAAAACGTTGTTAAAAGCTTAACAGAGGAGCGATGTTGTGATGACTACAGGAAGCACGTGACTTTTTAAAGAGACAGAGGCCCAATTTCAAGGCATTAAATTACACAGTGAAATTTCTCTTATGTCATATTTGATATGTTAAACATTTGTATAACAACTGAAGGTAACAGTCACTTGACTGTGCTATAAAATGGCACTAATTTCTGTAACTGGCTTCTTAATTGGTGATTGTATGTTGTTTTCATGACTTTGTATTTTTGGGTTTTTATGAAATATAAGCTACACAAATAAACTTGATTGATAGATTGATAATACTGCCCCTTTAAATAATTTGAATATGATATGAGGAGACTTGTATTTGACCTGTGTTGTGACAAAACCTGCATTCCATCGTTGTTGTTTTTATAAAACTCAACATTCCAGTTGGTTATGTTTAAACAACTCTCTGTTTAAAGCATAATCTGGGCGTGGCCAGCCTGCCGCGGCTTGCAGGCTTGCCTCCAGAATCCGTGTATTATCAGGAGTCACGCGTTCCCCGGACGGGCCTTGATCAGTATCAATGGCTCCCTCCTGAGCTGGATTACAGATGAACGTCTCTTGTTCCTGCTGCTTTGACCTGCTGCTTTCAGCTACACCTCGGCTGCCAGAGTCGCTCCACACCCAGGAACTGCCACAGAATCCAGATTTCAGAAACATGCACGCTGTCGCTTCCCTGACAGATGGTCATTTGCTCGAGGCCACAGCAATATCTCTCAAGAAATAACAGGAATACTAACCAGCAAGGAACTTTGATTTATTTTCCAGAGGCAAACCAAACTAAACCTCTAGCGTGTTTGTCTCCTATTAATGCCTCATTATTTTCTGTCTTAGTTGTACTGTTGCTTGCTGAGCGACCTGTTAGAGGACGCCATAAACTCTCATCATTTCAGGTATTCAAGTGGTAACATTGGGTGCTTGACATTTTTAACATGGTTTGCCCACAGAAAATCCAATAAAATATGCAAAGAAATACTGAATTTTACATTTTTTCTCACTTTTTATCAACCAGTCAAATTTTATTTGTATAGCACATTTCAGCAGCAAGGCATTTCAAAGTGCTTTCCATCATATCAAACACAGAAACACAATGCAACATAGAATCAACACGATATTAGATCAGGTTCCATCAATAAATTTGTAATTGATAACATTTCAAATACAATCCCAAACAGGTTGATT
This sequence comes from Gambusia affinis, assembly GCF_019740435.1. Classification (NCBI taxonomy): domain Eukaryota; kingdom Metazoa; phylum Chordata; class Actinopteri; order Cyprinodontiformes; family Poeciliidae; genus Gambusia; species Gambusia affinis. The sequence continues at coordinate 5,241,136 of NC_057875.1, forward strand.
TTTAGACGAGTTTGCATCCATAAAAGGTTTACCTGTCACACTCCTACTGTGTTATATGGAACAAAATACCTGATGGTATTTTTATTCCCGCTCACAATCACGCAGTTTAAAACAATGTAAACAGGCTTTCAACGGGCTTCCGGCACCAGGATCCGTACATCTCTTTCCTCTTTCACAGAATTTTGCTCTGGGACTCCGCCGTCCCTCACGGATTTTTGTGCAACTCTATGGTACCTGTTAGTGTCTAGAATTTACAAGGTTTCTGTTACGCACAATGACCCTCAGTCACTCACCGTTTTTCTTCCGGCACGAGGCTCCGTACATTTACTTACTATAAAATAATTATTACATCCATTTAGCATAAACCCTGCCTCATACTTTTCGATTTAGCTGTAAATGTTTTGCCAGGTAACGTATTATAACTTTCTTAATCAGTGTTGAATATAATGCCTACCAAGATGGCGTGGATTACTCCTGAAAGTGAGTCGCGTCATCGTAGTGCGTCATCGTAGTACGGCAACGCACCACAATGCATAGTGGCTTCGAAACCAACAAAAAGAAAATATGTGGACACTCTTAACCAATGTGAGAGAGAAAGATACATGAACAAAATGTCTGCTGTTGGGATCGACCGTCTGAGTTGGAGAAGGAAAATATGTCAGATGATGTGGACAAGCTGCCTCTGATTTCATATAGTTCACTACTTAGTAAATTTGAAGAGTGAGTTTTGTGGCCTGAAATCCATGGATGCAATCAACGTTTAAACGGATTTGTAAAAGATGTACAAACTCTTCGTGTGACATCTGTCTTGGCTTGCAGATGAAACTACATTAGCTGAGCTAATTTTGCTAGTTCAGCAGTAAATATTACTGATATTTATCTTAGTATTACACAGAAGTGGGAAGAGTACTCAAAAAGTTAGATAGGAACGAGACAAGAGCTTGTTTTAAGCTTGTAGTTTGCTTATTGATGTCATAGCAACTCAATTGCAAGATGGCTATCAGGCTACGTTCACACTGAAGCCTGAAGTGACCCTATTCCAGTTTTTTTGTTTGTTTTTTGCCTTAACGTGACCCGAATCAGATGTCTTGACAGTCTGAACAACACAGATTGGATTTTTTCGAATGCAACCCAGACATCTTGGATATTGGAGTTGTTTATGTGACCAGAATCTGAACGGCCAGGTCGCATTCATCCGACCTGAATGTCATTGATTCTCAACAAACATCACTGTTCTACACCCTGATACGAGCAAGCAGGAAGAAAAACAGCAACCGAAATGGACTATAATAAGGATTAAGTTGTCAATGTGCTGTTTCTGGTTCGATAACAAGTTTAAAATAGTAAGATATGCTCCACCGTTAGCATCTATAGCTGGCAAAAACAATGAGCACGCTCTCTCTGTGTGACGTTTTTGCCGGACACTTTCAGGTTGTTTTCAGTTCACAACAGAGATCACATGCAAGTCATGCAAGTCGCATAAATTTGGAAGTGTGAACAACCACGCAGAAAAAAAACAAAAATCAGATTTGGTTCACTTCAGGCTGCAGTGTGAACGTAGACTTACAAAGTTCACGAAAGTGTCACTTGAGACGTATGTATTCTTATACTGATCTGTTTTTCAACACTCCAATCTGCACAGTTGCACCAAAACCAAACCTGACAGATTTCATGACACCTACACGCTGCGACTTCAAATCAGTCCGGCTAACCGGCTGCGGAGAAAGAGGACGAGGAAGCAGAGACTGGGGCCATACAGAGGGCTTCATGCTCACAGCCCGGGAATTATCACATCAGACTACTGCTCCAGATTGTTCTGGCAGGCCCAAGGCCAAACAATTAAAGGCTGGTGTGAACAGAAACAACTCTGCCCGTTTCAACTTGGCAACAGCTACTCAGTGTTGCATCAAAATGTTTAATCACACAACCAGGGAAGGAAGGAAGAATATGAGTGGATATTTTCCTGGAAACCTCATCGACATGCTCAGAGCATTTCTTCATGACGCATCAACACTTTGATCCTCTGTGGTTTTGGCTTTGTGGAGGATCTGGACTTTATTTCATGACAATATCGCTGCTAGAACTAATCTGAATATCGGCAGTCATTTGCATGATATATACTGTTCCCTTGTAGAAAATTGTACTAAGCAAAAATCATTTGTGAGACACATGCTGAAGCAGAGGACACACTGGGGAACTGAATTATTGTTTTTCAGCTGCATTTTCCACAGAAAAAATAATCATTTTAATCTCAGCAATGCAGATGTGAATTGTTTTTATAGCAAGAAGTAAGCAGCAGTATGCACAAAATCAGCCTAGGTTAGCATCACCATTCAACATGAATGGTGATGAATGCAAGATTGAAAGTTAAAAAATAAAATCAAAAAATAGCTGCCAAAATTAAAAGGGAAAAAAGTAAATCCTAACCCGAGTGTTAAAGAATTTCATTGTTTTTTTGTGTTTTGTCCTGAATGTATCCATCTTAATACACCTCCTTGTTTTTGTTTCTAATTTATTTATTACAATACCTCTTTTTGTTAGTCTGCAAGGTTTATTCTAATTGGTGAATGAAAAAAATAAAAAGTTTTTAAAAAAATTAAAACTGTGAAAAGTTTAATTGTTCGTCTCAACTTTTGAAAATGTAATTACTACTGCAGAACTGCACATCATTTCTGTGGAAAAACATGGTTTAAGTGGCACTTTTGTTCAGCAAGGAGCCAAATGAAGATGATGGAAAAGTGGATGGAGATAAAAGCAACGCAAGATTTTAGAGGCTGCAAAAAGACGTAAAGCTGGTTAAATATCATTGTATCATTGTAGAGCAAGAGAAAATTTCAGCTCCTTTAAATAATTCTATTTAATTAAGAAATGGCATGCACTGTAAAACATTAGAGCTGCATTTAGTTGTGTCTACTATCTTCTACTCTTTGAGTCAAATAAATTTACCCTGTTTCAGGTTTTGAACCTAAATGTGAGTTTGTGAAAGATAAACTTACAGCAGTAAGTTGTTAACTTTTTATTAATTTAGTCAAACCTCCAAGAGTTGAATAATAGTTTTTAGGTTAGCACTTAAAAAAACTGAAAGAAGAAACAGACAGCAGTGTGAACTATTTCCCAGAATGCTTAGCGGCATGTTTTTGTCTCCTGAGATGGAAGTGCGTTACATTGATCTGACTCTTGTGTTTTATGAAGGCAAATGTTCATTTTAATGCAATTCTCAGTTAGCAAAGCTTGAGGATAATGTCCTGTTCACACTAAATGTTTCTGAGCTGAATTCATTGGGATGTTTAATAAAATTCATTATCAGATCACAAATTTTGTTCCTGCAGTTTGAAACAAGAATTAAAATTATTCTAAAGTAAAATAAGTATTTATTTTAACTTGATATTGTGAGTAAAATAATAGAGAAATGTGGCTCTTTATTTTTTTTCCTTGCATTTTGTGAAATAATTATTTGGTTTAAATTGCAGCATTAAGATTAATGAAGTTAAACCACCTGTAAATGTTTTACAGTGTGAGGGGTCAAAGGGTTGCCTACATTTTGCAGTCAAGCCAAGAAATCATCTGATAGGGTTTACAAATAAAGCCAACTAACTTTTAACTGGGATCTTTTAAATTCAGATTTGAATATATTCAAAGAAAAAACAGAAAACTGGACATTTAAAAACCAGTTTTATAATTAAGTTCAAATATTTTAGAGCTCACACGATGGTTTATTATACGCTTTTACAGCAGCTGTACCTGTATTCATTCTTCCTTAGAAAAGATTTTAACAAAACTAAGAAGTGGAAAGTTTTTAGAAACACAGGAAACATTAAAACGGAGAGAAAACTTCTGACCGGTAACATAAAGGGAGGCAACACTACAGCGAAACTGTTGCGTTTGTGATTTTCACATTTCCTGCCTTTGGAACTGGAATGTTCCGTCACCATGGCAACAACTTTCTGTACCTACAGAGAAACTGCCTGAAAATTTAAGAGATTATTTTCATCCCCAACAGTTGCAGCACTTTTTTTTTAAAACACATTTTTAATTTTAAATATAAATCTATCTTTACATTTTCAAAACAGAGGCCCAGCGGTCGTCTTTAATCAAGGTAGGTTGTCTCAGAAAGTTTTGGGAAAATTAATCAAGCTGCGCTAAAGCTAACTGACAAAAGCCTTTGTTACTGTAAAAGCCACTGTATTAATAATCAGGCATATTTAATCTACATTTTTTTGTAAGTTTGCTTTGGTTCATGGATGGTTATTAATCCAAGGGAAGTTTTAGTTTCTCCAGCAGTATTAAAAGTTCATTGAAAGCCTTTTATGAAAGGCCTTTTTTGCGCTGCTAACATTGTGGCATATAGGCTCTTTGAAAGCATGTAGAGTTTTTGTCCCTCCGAAGATTTCATCTGCGGAGAAAAAAATCCAGACTTCTTTTTTATTCCCTTTCATGTTGAGCTTGAGAAATAAGTATTCTACAGATGCGAACAGGTAAACACTGAGATATATCTCAAGGCTGACACCTCTGTTCACGGCTTCCTGGAGAAGTTTTGTGAAAATGTAATCTGTCACTGAAAGTTGAGACTCACAAAAATGATCTAAAACATGCTGCAGCTCAATAAATAAATTAGAATGTGATTAAAAAGCTAATTTATTTAATTCCAGAACTGAAACTTGTGGATTACGTTGCAAAAACACAAAATCTCAGTGAGTATTTTTAGTAAAGTTTCTAATGCAAATATCTTAAAATAAGAAAACTAACTTACAATTATCTTTTTATCAAGATCAATAATGTTATAGATCAATAATGAATTAATATTAATAAAAATAGTACTGTTTCTATTGACAGATTATTTTACTTATAACAAGACATTTTCCCCATGTTATAAATGAAATAATCTGCCAGTGAAACTATTTTTTTTTTAGAAAGTTATAAATTTAAAACATATGAGTGTATTAAGGCAATATTAAAAAATAAAACACAGAAAATAAAGTTAGAATATAACAAAAATAAAGTCAAAATAACATGAGAATAAAAACTTTACATTTTGGACATAAAGTATAGCATTACCAGAAAGAGTCACAGTATTATGGGAATAAAGTTGTACAGAAATAAAGTCATAATAAAATGATTTTATTCTCATAATGCTATGACTATTCTCGTAAATTTATTTTATTTTTTATTTAAGTGTATCCCTAATACTCTATCATATAAACAAGCTGCTATATCGTATTGAAAAGTTACTTATAAGTTACGTTTTTTTCTTATTCCAAGTGTACAAATACTCGGTTAATTTGCATAGGCTTGTCACAATAACAAATGTGACAATAAATTGTCCCAGAAGTTATCGCGATAAACGATAATATTGTCATTTCAATTTTTAAGTGACATAATGATAAAGGTACAATAAAAGAGGAGAAAACATTTTCAAAAATCAAAGTGAACATTTAATACTGGAACCAAAAACATTTTAAATATCCACAATAAATAATAAAAAAAATAAAATTAATTATGAAGTTGCAGTAAACAAAGTTGCCCTTTAAAAAAGGGCTAGTTGAGACCAAAGCACCAGACTGAAGACTAGTTTTTGGTAAGAAACAAAGACAAAAGAGAAAAACAATAAATCCTACAAATTGAAAACATTTAGCTGCTTTTAATTTAACATGTGATTAATTGATTCATGGTTTATTGTCTATTTTTGCAGTGTATTTAGTTTCATCACACAAAGTGTGACACATATCAAGTGTTGATGTCTGTAAATTTTGATAATTATACTTATTCAAAAAACCTAAAATTCACAGATAATGAGAATATCACGCAAGACCAATAGAAAACAGTAGCTTTGATGAAAAACCCTCTGACGAGCCTGAATTTATCTTAGTACGATTTTATATCTTCAATTGATTAAAAACATTTACTTTATGCAGGTAATGTTGAAGAAAAACAAGGTGCCGCTGTCCAGGAGAGTAGAAATCCTGTCTCTGTTTCAAAGATACACAGAAGGCCTCTCCACTTTACCTGCGAGCGCTCTGCTGATGTTCCTGTGTAAGGAACAAATGGAGCTCACAGCGAACAAAGACACGGCGGAGGATCTGATCGACAGATACGAGATTGAGGAGACAGGTGAGTGAGTGGAACGAGGGGGAATCTCGTCTCTTCGCTGCATCAAGAAAGTTTAAAAATTATTCTGGAAAACAGACGAATCACGACGACGGTGATTCAGTCTGAATGTAAGTTAGGCCCTGAACGCTGAAAGTGACAGGTCTACATGAGGAGAGAAGAGGATTCGTCGCTGGGAAAGTGGAACAGGTATTGTTAAAAGCTCAATGTGCTGCAGAGTGAGTCACAGAATGTCTCACTAAAAAGCAGGAAATGTAACGGGACGTTTTCCTGCAGCTGTGCAGGAATAAATGTTCATGCAAAGAAGATAATTCAATCTAATCTTAAAACGACGGAAATGTGAACAAAAATTTTAATTCCAGAAAGAAACCCATAAATTCTTAATGTTACTGGGAAACCCAACAATCCTCTTAAATTAATATAAAATAACATTTTTAATGCTTTACTTATTTATATTGTTCAAAGTTTTTAGGAATATTTCTTTAGCAATAACTGCTTTTCTTTTTTCTATGGTTGTGCATTTAACATGAAATAAATGCTAGTTTAGGACACTATGGAGGTGTGTTTCATTAAATTTGAATAAATAAATGCTGTTAATCAATAAATCAAATAAATAAAAAAATATCTTTTAAAGGCAATTTTGTCAATCACAGTTTCAGTTTTTTGATTTCAAGATTTATTTGTGTATTTAGTTATTTAACAGTATGAACAGAAAAATGAAATACCATTATTATATAAACAAATAAGAAAATACACAAACGCAATTTTGAAATGAACGTATAACAATTTAATATTTATTTAGTTTTTATTTTATGGCAATGTTTATTTTTATAAACTGACTTTTAACTTTAAACAAATAATATATTTAATAGATAAATACTATATTTTTAACAGTATTACTTCAGTAAAATTTCTGGATAATCTAACCACTGAGGAACTTCACAAGAAAATTTGTTTTAACCAAAAATTCACAGGATTCAGACACAAACCTGCAATTTCTGTTTTATGTTGGAAGAAACTGGTTTGAAAAAATGTTTGCTTTACCTAATTTAGTTATTTTGAAGTTACTTTATGAATATAAATTCTTTTAATTTTGACCTTTTAATGTACAAAAAATTTAATATTAAATGATTGATGTTTTGATCAGTTACTCTATAGTTTTACTAAATACTTTTTTACTCGAGTCATTTTTTGGACAACTACTTTTTACTTTTGCTAGACTTAAAAATGTCGACTCTTGTGCGACTCTTGTGATTTTTGGGAACTTTACTTTTCTCTGGAAATATGTAAAATGATCTGCGATTGCAACATGTCTTATTTCAGAGCTGGAATACTTTGACTTTAAAACGCATGTGGCTCCAGTATTGGTAAAAAGCCAAAAAGGGTCTTTGCAGCTCAGATATTCCACTTAGAACAAAATGAAGTGTTTTTCAATAAAAACATAAAAACCTCATTAGCGAAGTACTTAGCAGGCTCTGTCCGTACATGTAAAGAGGATCAGCAGTTTTTCTGCTTGGGTTTGCTGTTGCTGCTCTGTTTTATTAAATTTCCTGACCCAGAGTTCAAGCTGTTGTTTCCCCCTTTCAGCTGTAGAAAGCAGGTGCATGACGTTCGAAGGCTTCCTCAGATTTATGGAGTCCAAAGACTGCTGCGTGTTCAACCGGAGTCACAAGACGGTATACCAGGACATGGACCAGCCTCTCACCAGCTATTTCATCTCCACGTCTCACAACACCTACCTGACCGGAGACCAGCTGGTCGGGAAGAGCCACCTGGATGCGTACGTTAGGTAGGGAGCGTTTTTATGACTCTCCTCGCTTTGTTTTAACGAAGCATCCATCATTTGATAAATGAGACTGGACATCATATAAAAAGAGGGAATGACAAAACATTTCTTGGTGTAATCTGGTGAAAGCTACGGAAGATCGAAGCTGTCAAAATGTACTGCAATTGTCACTATTTTGTATCAGAACAAAGCAATAACGATAATTAAAGTATTATACAGATACACAAACCCACAGTAAATATAATTATGAACATTGAAATCTCTGGATTTGGTGGAATTCAAAGTACACTTAATGTACAGAGCAATACATAATCTACTATCCAAAAATATTCAAGAATCGCTTACAAAGATGCAATTTAAGGAGAAATATGAATTTTAAAAAGCATGGATAAATGAAGCAAGGATGTATTTATAAAAGGAAGTATTTATAAAAAAGGTACAAAAAATATTTCTTAATAGCTTCGTGGAGGATGAAGGTTGTACATGAATAGTAAGATAATACGGGATTAGGGCACTGAAAAAAAGAATGATTTTTTTCTCCGAAGATTAAAGTCAGAATAATTAGGAAAAAAATCTGAATGCTTTGTACTTTTTTTCACAGAATTTGGAATTTTCTTCTGAGTTCTGATTGTTTTTCTTCTGAGTTCTTCAGAACTCAGAAGAAAATTCTGAGAGAAATAAAGTCTGAACTGTGAGGGGAAAAAAAGTTAGATTTTTCTTTTTAGAGTCATATTTAAAAACAAAAGTCAAATTTTTTTAGATTAAAGTTAGAATTCTGAGAATAAAAGTCAGAATTCTTTTTTCAGTGACCCTAATTCTCTTCTCTATGATTTTGATAAATGTAATATATAAGAAAATAGGATGAAATTCTGTTTTCTATGTCAGACATAGAAATATAAGGGGAGTATTGAACAATAGCAAAAAGGGGTTGGAGTTAAAATAAACTTGTAGCTCCTTTTCCAACAAGAACAAGTAGCTAAAATGATTGATTCCTAACTTTTGTTTGTGTATATGTTTAAATGCACGTACGTATTCTTGTTTTTAATTTACTTTATTGATTTGTTCGATGTATTATATAGAATCTAAAAATACAACAGCGCTGAAATCTACTGTTTTTGTTATTTGTAAGTCGATCCCGTCCCTGCAGAGCCGTTTCTGACAGTGTTCAGAAACCAAGCGTTTCTGAACACTGTCCTTCTCGTTTCACTGACCTACTCATGTGCTGAGGCAGACAGCAAATCTGCTGCGGATACCTCTGTGGCACAATGAGAGCGATTACAAAGCAGCTGACAGCAGCAAGAGTTCAGTATTTATGGATCCGGCGAACGGCTGAATGCCCCGGCCAGCTGGTAGAAACTAACCATTCAGCCCCAGCAGCCTTCAAGCTCTGCTCTGCCCTGATAACTAAATGTTTATCTGCGAGAGAAACAGGAATACAGCTGCAGAAGGCTGCTGATTAGAGACTCAGCTAGGAAATAAAAAAAAAGCTTAGATTCAGTCTTTGGAAAGTGAATGCAACTGAACCGAGGCACAAAGTTAAAACTACATTGAAAACTATTACAACATTAGACTTTCTATGTGTTTTATGTGGAATTTATTGTAATAGATCAGTGAAGTGAAATGAATATAAAACACCATTTTCAAATTTTCTTCATATTCTCAGTTCATAACTGCAATTATCAAGGAAAACGTCTTCAACTGAAGCTTTAACCTGCAAGTCGTTCAAGGAAAAATAGTCCAAAATGCATTCAAAAATTTTATTTTATTTTGAACTGATTATTACATGATGCGGTTTTATGTGCATTTTAAAGTCTGATTTTATTACATTACTCCTAAAGAGTGCAGCGATTGCAGTTTGCTGGCTGAAGCCTAACCTGCTGATTCCAATTTGGCCGATACTGATTGCTTTTGGTATAGAAGTTGCTAAATATAGCAAGAGAGTCACTGAGTTGGTAACAGTGGAGGGACTATTGTTAACTGAAAACGTGCAGAAATTAGCTGGTGGACCGGTCCCTCAGTCAAACCTCTCACATGGGAGAGCAGAAGAGGAAGTGGTTGATTTTTAGACCTTTGTCGATGTAGATTAAATCGGCTTCACATGTAAATATCGGCGGATCACTGATCTCCCAAAATTAAGGAAATTGTGTATCCCTAATTATTACTTATTGCATTGAATCCTCAGGGTTGCAACAATTTATTGGCGCCAATTTTCTTCATTTTACGAGACGGGTGATCAGCTGATCTTATGCCCTGATCTCATCTACCTCAACATAGAGCTAAAAATTAGCCTTTGTCCTCTTTTGCTCTTCTGAGAGGTTTGACTGACAGACCGGCTCACCAGGTCACATCTGCATGTTTGCAAGTCACCCTACCTTAGCTAACCGAGTAAGATAATGTTAATAGCTAGTAAGACAATGGGTAAAGGTGAACCCTCCGCCATGAACAAAGGATTAGAATAATAGAAGAAATCTACATCATGGAAAAACTGACGCGTCATCTGAGACTACAGCAAACACAAATGGAAAAGTGGACAAAATTGGTCGTTATTCAAGACAAAAGACAGAAATGAAAAATAGAGAAAGAACTGGACAAACTGGATGGTAGAAGAACAGCTCCCATGTAAACAAATGTGGGAAATGCATATAAACGGTTAAATGAAAAAAAACAAACAAACAATAATCATCCACCTGTTGCCAACTTGGTGACTTTCTTGCTATATTTACTGACATTTCAGACAAAAAGAAGAAAAAAAGTTAGTATTGGCCAAAACCAAAATCACTGATCAGACAGAAAACTGCAATTAGTGCACTCCTAACTTGGACTATCTTGTTTTTCCCCTTACAGTAGTTGCATTGACTGGACACTATGATTTAATAAAACAACATACTGACTTGCTGCAGCTTTTCTATGAGCAGCGGAACGTCGCTTCGTTAGTGATATAAGTGAAGGCAATAAACTGGCACAAAACCAAAAGCAGTCCCTCTGGAGAGCGTCTGCAGAAACTGAGATTACTCTCCACTACGCTGCCAGAAAATATATCAAATCCATAACAATTTAAAGTGACATCATTATCAGCTGAATGCTGCTTTCCATAATATTTAAATATTCAGCAGAAGGAACACACATCTGTGGTATCATTAAAAACAGAAATAGATGAGTGAGAATGTATGCATGGGAAGGAAGCAGTGAAGTTTGTGATTATGGTAACCCTGCCTGAGCTCACTGTGTGTGTGTGTGTGTGTGTGTGTGTGTGTGTGTGTGTGTGTGTGTGTGTGTGTGTGTGTGTGTGTGCGTGTGTGTGTGTGTGAGACGCAGCGCGCTGAGGAAAGGCTGCCGCTGTCTGGAGATCGACTGCTGGGATGGTCCAGACACGGAGCCTGTAGTTTACCACGGCTACACCCTCACCACCAAGATTTTATTCAAGGATGTCATCAGAACTGTGGAACAACACGCCTTCGAGGTAACAGCTCCGGCTTTTCACTCACGTTTATGCAGCGCCAATAATCAGCTTCTGACTCATACTTTTATAAGCCCCAGGAATCTCTACTGAGATGCTATGAATCCAGTTAGCAACCTGCAGAAACACAAAATCTTACCAAGGAGTTTTGCTCTGGTTTCTAGTGGAAGTATCTTAGTACATATAAGAAATGAGGCAACCTGCAATGGACTACTAAGGCAATATTACAAGTAAAGTTTAAATAATACGTGACTAATATTAATATGAGAATAAAGTCAGATTTGAGAATAAAGTAATACAAGAATAAAGTGGTAACATGAGAATAAAGTCGTAATATGATTATTATAATTCTATTCTGGTCCAAGTTTATTCTGGTAATATAACTTAATTCTCGTGATTTTATTTTTTCCTTATACTTTGTTGTGAAAACTAACTTACAAGTAACTTTTCAGGAAGGAATAAAGAGTTTGTCTTAAGTTAATGATTCCTTAATATTGATGAAAAAGTACTTGCTATGTTAAATAATCTGCCAGTGAAATAACTACATTTCCCATGTTGTGTATAATAATTATATATGTGAAACTAGAACTTATTAATCAATATTAAGGAATAATTTACTTAAAACAAGGTCCTATATTGTGCTGTAAAGTTACTTGTAGGTTAGTTTTCGTCTTATTTTAAGTATACTAAGATATCTGCACTAAAAACTAGACCAAAAATACTTGGTAGGATTTTGTGTTTTTGCACTGAACACTGTGACTGCACACTTTCTGCTTTCAGGCGTTAAATCTTTTAAACTCTTCCATGATGTGATGAGTTAAATTAGATTTCATTTACGTCCTGGCAGGTCTCCGCCTACCCGGTGATTCTGTCTCTGGAAAACCACTGCTGCGAGGCGCAGCAGCAAGTCATGGCCAAGTACCTGACTTCCATCCTGGGGGACAAGCTGCTGAAGAGTCCTCTGGATCACCCGACCACCGGAGACCTCCCAAGCCCAAATGTAAGACTGACATAACAGTGGATGCGTTGAAGAATGTAAGGCTACGTTCACACTGCAGCCTGAAGTGACCCAATTCTGCTTTTTTGCCTTAATGCGACCTCTATTTGACCTTTTCATGGCAGTCTGAACAACACACATTAGATTGTCTTTGAAAGCGACCCAGGCCGCTTGGATATAAGATACGTATCGGATCTTTTCAAATGTGACCTGATCTTTTCATCTAACCTGAACGTCATCGATACTCAACAGACGTCAATATTCTACGTCCTGATACGAGCAAGCGGGAAGAAAAACAACAACCATTGTGGATTAAAATGAGGATTAAGTTTTTAATGTGCTGGCTTCAGTTGGATAAAAACTTTAATATTGTAAGATTTGCTCCAATGTTAGCATCCATGTTTACCGCAAACACCGAGCACTTCTTGTCTTTTTTTTTTTTTTTTCCCCCACCAGGGGGTCTTTTTGTGGGCTCTAGTGTCCCTTATACAACAGTAGGCTGACAGGAAAGGGGGAAGGAGAGGGGAGAAGACATGCGGCAAATGTTGTCGGGTCCGGGAATCGAACCCGTGTTGAGGACTGAGGGCCTCCAAACATGGGGCGCGCCACCCTCTACGCCACCGGAGCACGCCCCCTTCTTTGTCTTTTTTATGGTGGTTGGCAAAACGCTGAGCACGCTCTCTGTGTGACGTCATTGCGCCCCCTACTGCACATGCAGGACACTTTCAGGTCGTTTGCAGTTCACACTGGAGATCACATACAAGTCGCATATATTTGGAAGTGCGAACGACTACGCACAAAAAAAATTTATAAAAATTGGATTTGAGCCACTTCACCCTGTAGTGTGAATGTAGCCTACGTGAGCTTGATGGCAGGATGAACCTTTATGGGAATTTTTAGCTGATATTATGGACAGAAAAAAATGTGCAGGATTAGAGACTGTTCATTTGGCCACTGGGTTCTTTGTCTCTGAGATGAATGTTTTTGAAATGAATAAAACCAACGGACCATGTGACGAAGTTTGCTCAAGCTGGAGTTAATGCTTCTACAGAGAAATTAGTCCTGTATCAACATCTGCTGCAAAGCAGCACATTTGTTGCACATTTGTTAATTCTGCGAAATTTGTCTAAAACCAATTTTGTGGCGCCCTCTTTTGGTTGAACCGTGGCAACTGCAGTCAAATATTCCTGTTATGAAACTTGGTTTCACGTGTTGTTGCCATAAAAGTATCCAATGACGACAACAAAAAAATGGCTAGTTGCTTGTTTGAGAAAAAAAGTTGTTCTAGGCGTTTAAAAAAAGTTTCTAAATTTGGAGGTTGTAAAGTCGCTAAGTTGGTAACAGTGTTTTAAAACCTGCGCATGACTCCAACAGCTGATTGTGTCCTTGCAGAGTTTGTCCAGGGTTAGGCAGATTTTAAAAGATCTGCTGCAGAAGTTTGTCAATCAATTCATCTCAGGATAAAATAAAAGAAGCTTGATATTTCCGTTTGTATGATTGTTAATTTTTCCAGTTTTGCGTCTTTTTCTTCTCAAAACTGGTTGACAAACGTCTGGAGAATTGGTCCAAAATGGTCCCTTTTTTGAAGGACGATTATGTTTTTGTTTTCAGTTGTTTTGTTTGTTTATTTTGGATAATTAAAATGTTTTCCAGTTTTAGTATTAAATGTTCATCAGCTAGAAAATGGTGTCAAAACAACAATATTGCTTATCGCAATGAATTCTGGGACAGTTTACGGTCCAGCAATATTTATGATATTCTTTGTTGGGTTTGAGGAGGGACTTATAGATGTAAAGTTTTATTTTCTCTTCGTCTCGTCAGAATCCCAATTCTTGTAAATTTTTCTGAAATATTGTTGGTAATAAAAAGAGGGGCCCTTATTTAGTTTTCCACTGCATGTTCCAGAAACACTAAAGTTTATTTTTCAAAGATGTTTTAACTTTTCTTTGAGAAAAATGCTTATCTGAAGATATAATGTTAAACAAGGGAAGTAATTTGTAGAGTTTATAGACCCTAGCATTGCTTGTATTGGTAAATCTGTCAATATGCGTCTTATTTTCTCCCCAAAAAGTTTGTACCTTACAGTTTGTGGCAGAAAAAGATGAAGATTTAAAGCACAAATAGAGTAAATAGTAGATGTATATTTGTGTATGATTAAATGGTTTCTCCTTATATAACCCCAAACTGTGTGCAGTAATGCGAATATGACCTGAAATGATCTCTGCGGTAGTGAATTATGCAAAAACGGTGCTTGGCTGCTGCACTTATGCAAGTATACAATAGTTTTAAAAGAGAAGCATGAATTAATGATATATATTAAGGGTTGTGTGCATAATTTTATGACTGAGTTTGTGGTGTTTGTGTGGGACTGTTAGGACTTGATGTATAAGATCCTAATCAAGAACAAAAAGCTAAAGTCACAGATTAGGAGAGAGGACAAGACAGAGGAGAGTGCAGATGAGGGCGAGGATGCTGATGCTGATGATGAGGATGAGGATGAGGAGGATGATGAGTACAGCATTCAATTCAGAGCAATGTTCTGGTCTCCAAGAAAAATGGGTTCAAAGAATAAAGTAAGTTAGGGTTTGTTTTTTCAGTCAGTTTAAAACAGATTCTGGTATGTTTGTGTAATAAGACAGAGTTTTAGAGTCACGCTGAGAAAATTTAAAAAATATAATCATGAGAATAATGTATGAGAATAAAGTCAAAATAACATGAGGATAAAGTCATAATAATACAACCTTAATCTGGTAGTATTTGTTTTTCTGGTTTTATTTAAACTTTATTCTCATAATATTATGACTTTATTCTCATACAACTATATTTTTGTACTATTTTGACTCTTCTCATATTAATTAAGTTTTTTTTTGTGATATGACTTCTTGTAATAAAACTTTTTCTTGTACAAGTTTTTTCTCATAATACAATTCTCGTTTTATTTCAACTTTATTCTCCTACAACTATTTTTCTGAAATATCACTTCTTGTAACGCGACTATTTTCCTCATTCTAATTATTTATCATGATTATATTGTAATTTTATGATTTTATTTTGACTTTATTCACCTACAACTTTATCCTCATGACTCTATTCTTGTAACACGGCTGTTTATCTCATACAGTTATTTTCTTGTAATTTTATGAGTATTTTCATGTCACTTTGACTTTATTTCTGTAATGCAACAACATTTTCCTTGGAATTTTATTGTTTTAACATTTTTTCTAAGCATTGCCACTCTGTGAAGTTTAACCTTGTCTCACTTAACGGCACTGACCAGAAGGAGAAGGTGGCCCTTCACAAGGATTTATCGGACCTGGTGATTTACACGCGGTCTGTGAAGTTCATCAGCTTTTGCCACTCCAGGGACAATCAGAACTGCTATGAGAACACATCCATGGCAGAAAAGAAGGCGCGCAAGCTCATGAAGTCCTCAGGTACACAGAGAGACGCGCTGATGATGTCATGATGAGGTCATGGTGAGGAGTGATGAGGTCATGCTGAGGATTCCAGTATGACTGTTAGTGTGAGAAACATCCTGAACTTTAGGGACAGACATTAATGGAGGTTTGATTCTGTGAAAAACAAAGAAGAGCTGTGCAAAAGTCTTGGGTCGCTGCAATTTGGGGGAAAAACATGGAATTTGATTTAAGTATCTTCAAGGCCTGGATATCCATCCATCCATCCATTTATCTGTCTATCCATTCATCCATCCTGAATCCATCTGTCCGTTCATCCATCTGTCTATCGTCCATCCATCCTTTCATTTGTTCGTCTATTTACCATCCGTCCTGCATCCATTCATCCATCTATCTTTCATACATCCATCCATCATCCATCCATCCTGTATTCACCCATTATTTATCCATCCATCCATCTGCCAATTCATCCAACTGTCATCCATTCACCCATCCATTCATTTATCCATCCAAGAACTTTGGGATTTTGTATCTGAAAATCACAAAGTTTTGGGATTTCAAACTTTTATCTGAAAACTTGAAAATCAACATGAATTATCTTCCATCATCCAACATTTCTCTACTGTTGGTTATCAAACAGCCAGGCTTTCTTTCATGCTGTTAGTTGTGGTCTTGATTAGAGCTATGAATAGTTCAGAAGAATACGAGGGAAATGTTTACCTGGTAAACACCTTCTTTCTAAATCTGAGGGGTGTTAAAAGTTTATATGTGAAATTATTGTTCTTGTGAACCAACCTTCTTTTGGAATCCAGTTGTCCACTTTCCTCTTTTCTGGACAGAAAATGAATAAAACAGAACCAAATGTCCACATACAAACTTTTAGAGATGTTCAGAAAACCTAAGGAATCTATAGATCAAGACCAAGTAATGAGATTACAGGACTGTCTGGCTCCATGGAAGCAAGATGTTAAGAAATGAAGAGTTATTTAAACCTTTACCACAGAACTGCATGTTGAAGCTGCAGATTATTTGAATAAGATCCGTCTCATACCAAACTGAAAAATGTATTAGAAACTTGTCAAAAATTGACCATGTCCTTCCAGATGAACCCCATAACCGCATGATGGCATCCAGTGTGACAGCGTGGAACATCACAAGGAAGTGGCACTCAGTGCTGTATGTTGAACATTTCCCCCTGACTGGCTTCTGCATCCTCTCTTTCAGGCTCCAGTTTCATTCACCACAATCAAAGGTTCCTAAGCAGAATTTATCCAGCAGGCTCGAGAACGTCCTCGTCCAACTACAACCCGCAGGAGTTCTGGAACGTCGGCGCGCAGCTCGGTGAGTCGCAGAACCTCTACACATATTCACTTAAGCAGAAACGTAGATTTAATTAATTATTATGGAAACGCTGATATTTAAATATTTAAATGCTGTTGCAAGAGTGTGGAGTATTATCTAATGTTATTAATAAGTTAGTCTAAAGTTCACTGATCTTATTGATCAACTAACAATTAATTTATATGCGGCCATTTTCTTAAAATAATTTGTTCTCTCTTGCATGAAGAAGGTCGATCGTTTCCATCTTATAAAGGGCTACATTTGTCATTATATTTTGGCTTTTAAAAATAAAAACCTTGTGAAACTTAAGAAGCCTGTTATGTAAGAAGATTAGACCCACTGAAAAAAAATCATCTGTCTTTAATCTCCTGAGATTAAAGTCAGAATTTTGAGTTCAGAAAGTTCAGAATTGTGAGATGTATCCAAATTTTGACTTAAAAAGGGTCAAAATTCTAAATAAAAAAAGTTCTGAATTCTGATTTTAAAAAAAAAAAGAGTCAAAATTTAGATTAAAACCATTCTGACAGGAGTCTGAGATTAAAGTCAGTATTCTTTTTTTAGTTTTTTGGTGTCTCTGATCCTCCTTCGTAGCTTGATGAGAGTTTATATTTCAAAACAGAACTGCATAAATGCATCGTGCATCCCACACCAGACCATTTCTCTTTCCCGTTCTGGTATCCCACCGCCATCTTTGTTTCTGTATCAACTGGCTCTGTTTAAGGATGGCCAGCGGCCCCCTCTACTGAATGGCGGCTGAACTACAATGCTAACAGAAGGTCTAAGCAGACATTATTAGTTTATCAACTGTAACTAATTAAGCGACATCCCAAGTACAGACACAAATGCCATTGTCAAAATATTAAAATGAATATAGGAGGACTATTTTTGATCCATTCTATCTGCAGTGACACAAGGAATCAAAAAGCTTTCGACATTCACCGAATCGTCTTTGTAACTCATTACAAGCTGTGACGGAGAGAAGTTGCCGTCCAGAAGTTGGGTTGTCAAACTTCAAAGAGAATGGCTTAGAAATCTGTTTTCCATTTGGGATCATCAGCCCCTGCAGCAACGTCTCTCCTGCCTCCCATCACACCTCCTCCAGATTGATTTGCTCCTGTGTAAACGTATTTCCTTATTTCCTATGCACAGTGGCTGTGCCATTGTCAGAGCACCCTACGTTTTCATTTTACACATTCAACGCTCTGAATCGACTTTGACGACATCAACAGCTACAAACGTCTCTCTGTGAAATTACACTTTGAGTGAAAATATTAAACTTTACTTGTACAATTCTGCAGCTATTCACTGCGTTTTCCTGACTCACTGAATCACTGCATCTTGCAGGCTCCTGTCACTCCGTCTGTCGTTGCACTTCCTCCTCGTCCGTCTCCATCGCTCATTCAGGTTGGTGGCGTCTTTGAAAAGGAGCCCTGCTGAGCAGACGGCGCGTTTGCATGGGGGCAGCTCAGCAGCTGCAGAGCTCTGAGACAGATGAACAAAGCAGCAGCTCAGACAGATCAATCTCTGTTAGATTAGCAGAGCTTCATGCCATATACTGGAGAAAGTTGTTAATTCAGATAAACATTTTGGCAGCTATGCATATATTTCTTCTTTTATTTTACAGTTCTCTCATTTGTGCCAGAAGTCTGGTAAAGTGCTCTGCAGAACTGCTTGTACCCCTTGAATTTACACAAATTATGTCCTTCAGTGTAATTTGTTGAGATTATTTCAGAAAGCCCAATCAAAATAGTGGAATATTGTGCAGTGAAATGAAGAAAATACATGGTAATAAAACTGCAATATGCCCCTAAATAACTGCAAACCCACTGCAGTCTGCAGAGTTAGGGCAGGGCATCATTTGAAGCTCAATAATTTCTATTTGCATGATTTATTGTTTTTCTCTTTTCTCTCTCTTCCCACCAAAAACTGGGTGACTAAAGTGTTTTGGTCCCAACTAACCCTTTTTTTAAGGACAATTTTGTGTACAGAGATTTAATAATTCCTCTTATTTGAAGTTTAAATTTTGTTTATTTTAGACATTGAAAATGTCTTGTGTTAAATTTATTTTTAAAACAAACTCTTGGTTCCTTTTTATTTTAGCTGCTCAATAATACACAAAATTTGAATCTTATTAAAATGAAAAAAACATCAGATTTTTGTAGAAAACACAAAATCATTGTAGATACAAAACTTCTAAATTTTTTCTAAATTTTTCTTAAAAGAAATAGGAAAAGTAAGATTTGCTTTTGGGAAAAAGATTATAATTAAATCTAAAATTAAGATGAATGCAAAAACCTTGTTGATAAATGTGGATCTGTTAAAAAAGTGTCCCATCTGCATCAACCACCTATGTTCGCAAGCCAGCTTGGCTCCCTTTGGGCCGCCCAAAATGCTTTCAGAGGGCCGTGAATGGCCCCCGAGCCGCACTTTGGACACTCCTGGTATATGCAGTGCATATGGTTAAAGATTTGGACAACAGAAACCTCTCCAGACACTCGCCGTCTCTGATGCAACCTTTGCTGCAGAAACATCTGAAGTTGTTCCATATTCTAACTCTCCTCAGTGCGGTGAAAACGAGCTTCAGATACTTGCAGAAATCCTCTTAATGTCGGCCTCCTTCCCCCCCAACAAGCTTTGTGCACACGCAGCGTCTGCTCTCACTGTTGCTGTGAGGCTCCTGACTCTCATTGTTCTCAGACTGTCCCACTGTGTTTTGCAGTGGCTCTGAATTTCCAGTCTCCAGGCCTGTCCATGGACCTCAACAACGGCCGTTTCCAAGACAACGGCGGCTGCGGGTACGTCCTGAAGCCAGCGGTGCTGATGTCCAGAGAGAGGAACTTTGATCCCAACACCAGCTACCGCTACCTCAAACCCATACAGCTGGTGCTCAAGGTACAGATATGGAGCAATGAATGCTCAATAATCCCCCCCACGGTGGATTATGGATTATGGATTGAGGTCCAGTGGTACGCCGCTGTGTGTACCTCACAATCTAGGGTTTTTTATTTTTTATAGCAGACCTTATCTCACTCTTAGCTTCCAGAGAAATAGTCTCCTGCTTGATGCTGTGAGGTAACAATGATGTAAAACATCCTGAGCATGTCTGTTTAATGAGATTATCTCCCTTTAGAAATTAAAGGGAAAAAGGAAACACAGGAAATCTAATGCAATTAGGCTGACAGTCCAATTAATAAAACATTGTATTCCATTATTCTAAGTGTCTTAGCGAGCGGTGCTAGGATCTTCAAGGAAGCCTCGTAGCAAAGACTGAGAGAAGTGGTATGATCTGAATTTTTCAGATTTTGCCTGGTGGTGTTTCATAAAATTATCCTTTATAGAGTCTTAAGTAAAAATAGTTCAACATATTAGCAGAAATATCACACACACTACAAAAATACAACATCTTACCAAGTATTGAGCAAATTTCTTACTACACTTGAAATAAGACAAAGCTAACTTGCAAGTAACTCTTCAGCAAGATAGAAGAGATTGTTTTAAGAAAATTATTTCTTATTGTTAATGAAAAAGTACTATTTCCACTGGTAGATTATTTCACTCATAAGACATTTTTCCCTTGTTAAGAGTGAAATAGTCTGTGGAACTAGCACTTTTTCATTGATTTTAAAGGAACTATTTGCTTAAAACAATCTCCCCCATCTTGCTGAAAAGTAGCTTGTAGTTTAGCTTTGTCTTATTTCAAGTGTACTAAAATACTTTCACCAGAAACTAGCCCAAAATTACTTACTTATTTTGAGCTTTTGTAGTGAAGAGGCTTTAAATGAACTTCAAGCTTTAGATTAACTTAAACTCAAGCAGCTAACATCACCAGATATTGGTCAAATTCCTTTGAAGCCTTTGCTTCACAGTGACAACTTTGTACTTTGTGCCGTTTCCTGTGATTGCATCATAAAACATCCTGAAGAAAAATAATAAGTTCATTCTGGCACTTACAGTTTTTCCTCTTCCTCTTTTTTTCTCTTCAGTTTTATTTTTTTTTTGTCACATTTAAAGGTTTTAGATCATGAAAAAGTTAATATCAAAGATTATTTGGGTAAATACAGGATAGGTTTTTTTTAAT
The DNA here is from genome assembly GCF_019740435.1 of Gambusia affinis. Classification (NCBI taxonomy): domain Eukaryota; kingdom Metazoa; phylum Chordata; class Actinopteri; order Cyprinodontiformes; family Poeciliidae; genus Gambusia; species Gambusia affinis. The sequence continues at coordinate 5,262,316 of NC_057875.1, forward strand.
TATTATTTTCATGCAAAATTGATATTATAAAACAAACCTGACAGTATTTGAAAAGGTAAATTAACCTAATATCTAGACAACAAGAGCTTATAAAAAAAACTACAGTCAATTTTTGGCAAGAGGTTTTTTGGTGTCTGGAAAATGAGACGTTTCAAAACTCTTCCGAATGCAACCCCAGAGAAGTCCAGCACATTACCTAGCAACCTAGATGAATCTCCACCCATCTCCTAGTTTCAGAACGTTTGGTCCGCTGACTTTACTGCTGGATGTGCTGTACAATGGCTGCTGGAAAAGACAAGTGTTTTGTTGTTGACTTAACATTCACAAACCACTTGCTGCATTCTTGTTGGTTGTGCAGGAGGCTCTACTAATGCTTCTCAAAGATGTGCATTTGTATAATTGTGCAAATTTCAAACATTTTCAGTTTTGAAAATGAGTGCAGTCGTTTTCAAAAGTTGAGTTAGGGGTGTGGCCAGCAGCAGATTATTTGGATGTAAAGTGACAAGAGGCCCTAAAACAATTCATTCTGAAAGGATCTCAAAATAATCAGAATTGAGCAGACTCTCATTATCTAAGAATAATTTGGTGCAGAAAATATAATAAACATGTTTTGTAAAGCCCATAGAATTATCCTAACCTGTTCAAGCTAGCGTAGAAGGTCACCTTTAACAGAATGTGAATTTAATTACTCCATTAAGGGTTAGCCTCTAATATGTGAGGACCTTTCATCTTTACGGCAACGCTTTGAGTCAATTCTGAGGTTTAAACACTAACATGAAGGTATTGTTGCTGGTAAAATGTATGGTATTTTTTTATGTAGCGTGACTTTGGGTGATAGAGAAGGGACTTTAATTTGATGCTGGACACTGTAAGGCTCCATCACGACCAAGTGATGCATGTCGTGATAAGTGCTTGCAGGTTTGTCTTTGATCAGAGCCAGGGAAAGGGAAGGCGCAGTGTGACAAGACTGCAGATAAGTTTGCTTTTTCTGCCAGACGGTAGTAATTACTGTCAGAAAAAAAAGACAATACATAATTTCTTTTGTTGTTTTGTTGATACCAACATCTACTTTTAATGATTTTCTGTTATAGCATCATCTAAACTGAGTTGACTTCCACCTTTCTCTGTTCACAGGTGATAAGTGGGTCCAACCTTCCAGTCATCAAGTCTCGAAACACTTTGGACCCATTTGTTCGAGTGGAGATTCATGGGATTGCATTCGACTCCCGCAGTAAAAGCACTCACATTGTCAAAAACAATTGTGAGTACCACAAAGAAAACTCTTTTTAAGGACTGGCTCTTCCCTATTAAGCGTGATTTATCCCAACTTTTGTCTTCTGAGCGGGACAAAAGAATCATTAAAATACGCTGAGAATTTTAATTCTCTGTGTATTTTAATACATTATGGCAAAGTTATATCAACTACTTTGCTGTAATTGGTGTTACTCAAAGCGTTTGGTCAAGCTAAAAATACCAGCCAGACTTTCTTGTGAAAGTCTAATAATAATCTATTATTATACTGAATAATAGAGTATTATTCAGTATAATCTAAATTCAATTATACTGAATTTAGATACATATAAAAAATAAAAATCACCCTCCTATGCAAACAAGCTTCTTACTTATGATGACATCACATAAGGCAGATTATTATTATTATTATGATTATTCTTCCTTCTTTTTTTCCACTTTATTTCCACTACTTCTTTGAAGGTTTATGGCTGCAGCAAAACATTTTAACCGTATCCAAGAGAGACAGACTGATGAACTACGTTAAAAATGTGCACTGATAAATGACAATTAGTTCATACTGGATCTGTGAATTATTAACAGGAATTAATTTTACTCTGGCTAATGCAGAACTACTTCTTGTCAAGAGAGAACTAGTTTCAAATGATCGATTCATTAGCTTGCCTAATGAACTTTGCTTACATTTTGTCCCTGTTTGTTCTATAGTGGGCTTTTATGCATTTTTGCTTTAATCAGTTGAGCCATAAAAAGAGAAGAAAATTCAGATGAACTATGTATAATTTCAGTCTATAGAGGTTAAAATACCACCTTCCCTTTTAATAAAATCTTAATTCTGTTTATGAGCATCGGCTGACCACATCTTCAGGAATGTCTATAATAGACGAGATCCACTTTTACAACTTAATTACTGGATGCTTTGAATGAAAAGTGTAAGTTTCCCTACTTATCTTTGGTGTATCCTTTCAAAAACTCTGTTTAATCTGGTCGTTTTAACATTAATGAGTTTTTAGTTAATATTCTTCCATGTGAAGCAAAGCCAACGTTGGTTGGTGTTTAAAGTGAGGAACTGTCAGAATTAGGTTCTCACAAAAACAGTCCGCATGCAAAAGTTGGACTGATGGCGCATTAGGACCATTCTAATGGTAGGAAATAAGAGAAAGGAGTTGTAAATTTCAACCAAAAATCTCAGAAATTTTGAGACTAATCTCAGGAATTTTCTATTAAAAAAAAAAAACAAGGAAATTTATTTTCTAGAAAACTTTTATGCTAGAAAAATTTTAAACTTTTAAATGAAAAAAAAAACCTCAGAAATTTTGAAATCAAGTATAGTTTTTGAGTTTCAAAACAAACTCAAAATTGTTATAAGTATTTTTTTTTTCTAGAAAGTTTCTTAGCTTAATTTAAAATTTTCTGAGTTTTTACTAGGAAATTTTTAGTAGTCAAAAACTTGGTATTGTGTGAAATCCTATGGTTCTTAATACTTCCTCACCTACCTGTGTTTTATTGTCTTCTTCTGTGTTCAGCTTCACTCCGAGTTGCGATGACCTTCGGTTATCGCTGTCCTTCATCGTTCCCTTTCTGTCGAGTTCATCCCCATAACAAAGGCAAAAACATAGTTAGCTCCCTAGCATATATTAGCAGCTAATTAGCGGTAGCCTCTCCACTGCCTCGAGTCACAGGACGCAATGAAATTGTCTAAACTTTTGCCTGACAAAATGTAAGTCCTGTAACTATTACTTTTTTTTTTTTTTACTTATTTGTTAAGACTGTCCCGACAGTATAAAACGAGACAGATAATGTGTGAAAAATCTTCCCCACCTCCTCCCAGCGCTATTATTGACGTTTGAAGAAATGCACCGGTTCCGGTTCAAAAACAACCAATCAGAGCCAAGGGAGGCTCTGATTGGTTGTCAATCATCTTCAGGTACACAATACTTAATGTGCTAATAAACAACTTACCATGAGCGGAGAACCGTTTATGCTAATTAGCATTAGCAGTCATGGCTCCATTGTGGTCCATCTGTGTATTTAGTTAGCATTGGAAAAAGACAGACAAGCTCGATTTTTTTTATTTTATTTATTATCTGTATGATAACAAAACATAGAAAAAACATTTTAAAGTAAAAGTTACATACCCCAGCTATAAAGCCAACTTTCATTTTGCTTAATGAATTTAAGACATTACAGACTTTGATACATGAAAGTTCTGATGTATCAAACTTCCAGACCACTGAGGTCTTGTGGTTCCGGTCTGCTCTGCATTCCCAGAATCAAAACCAGAAGCAAACACAGAGAAGCAGTGCCACAAATCTGGGACAAACTTCCAGAAAACTGCAAAACAGCTGAAACTTTCTTTGAATCAAAACTAAAAACTCACCTGTTTAGTTGCTTTTCAACCATAATAAATGGTTGAAAAATATTTAATGTGTATTTTAACGATGGGACTTGACAAAATGCAGTGTCTATTACTGGTTTTCACAACTACACTGCAAAATCACAAATCTTACGAAGTAACTTTGGTCTAGTAGTTTCTAGCGCAAATATGTTAGTACACATGAAATAAGACAAAGCTAACTTACAAGAAACTGTTTTAGGAAGATATAATTCTTTAGCATTGATGAAAAATACTTGCTCCATTGATTAGTTACTTATAACATGACATTTTCCCAAGTTATAAGTGAAATAATCTGCCAATTTAACTAGTATTTTTTCAATATAAAGGATTTATAGACCTAAAACAAGCTTCTATATCTTGTTGAAAAGTTACTTTTAATTTAGTTCCGTCTTATTTCAAGTATACTAAAATTTCACATTAGAAACTAGACCAAATTACTTGGTAAGATTTTGTGTTTTTGCATTGTTGGTGCAATGGTGTGTTTATTTTTGTATTTATGACATAAAATTCTTTGAACTGCCCTGTTGCTGAAATGTGCTATACAAATAAACTTGACTGATTGCCTATCTTATTTCTGGCTCTAAACATGAGTTAGTGAACCCTTTGTGTAGCTAATGATGATGATTTTTACTGCTCCAGCTCTGACTCCTCACTGGGACACCGACATGAACTTTAGCATCACCGTCCCTGAGCTCTGCCTCGTCCGCTTCTGCGTGCGTGACCAGATGACCCTCTTCAAGAGCGAGTTTGTGGGCCAGTACACGTTGCCCTTCACCAGTTTGAAGAAAGGTGAGCCACAGGGCAGAAAGGGTGACTTTTAAGTGGAGATGGGAGAGTATATCAGATAACTGTTGGTCCATCATTGCCTGACATTTGCAGTGTCAGCACAGCTAAAGGCTCTGCTCTGTGGCATAGATTTTTAAAAACATGGAAACAATCTTTTCTGTCTGTTTGATGTAATTTCATTTGGCCCTAACCTCCTCCAGGCTACCGCTGGGTGCCTCTCCTGTCCCGACAAGGATGCAGTCTGGATCCGGCTTCCCTCTTCGTGTTGGTTTTGTATTAGTATCAATCCAAGATGGACTCTCTCTCACACAGTTTAGATACAAAGATGGATGGATTATCTAGCACCCAATAAGAACAACAAAATATCAATAATTAAGTTACACAATGCATGATTTTCTGAGATACAAATATCAATTTTATTGTCAAAAATTGTAAATGTCTATTTTTACTGTTGGCTAACAGAGTTACAGAAAAGAGAAAAGAAACTGATTGCGTACTGCTTGAATTTCTTTGGTAATCAATATTAATACATACATTAAATCACACAAACTTTTGTCCAATAATCACCTTGAAGATATAAACATGGACTACAAAAACAAAATTAAGCTTCATGTTTTCTTGTAATAGCCTAATCTCACATTGAATTCATTAAAACAATTCTAACTTTAATTTGAGTCTTTTCACTATGGAGGGAATTAAACTCCCATGTTAAGAAATTATTGCTTTTAACAGAATCACTGTTGGCATAGTTATTGTCCCCAGGATAATCAGTTTCACATTTTTATACTTTTAAGTGATTCACAGTTTCAAGAAACTTCCTTATTGGGGTTTAAATAATAAATGACAAGAGGGACATTTCCTTTAGCAATTAGGCTGGATGAAAGCTTCACCAAATCTCCATGACAACCAATGGGCACAAGTTGTTTGTCTTTTAGATAAAAAAAAAAAAAAGCCTTATCTGTCCTGCTACCAAAATAAAATATGATATAGATACAAGTAAAAAAAAACCCAAACATTATGGGCAAATGTTAATTAATTTAAGGCCGTAAAATGAAAAACGTAAGGTACAACACAAAATTTTCATCTTTTATAAAACATGTTTTTTGCTTTCAATTTACTAAGTTGGTAAATCTTACTGAAAACCAAACTTGAGCTGAACCATTTAATATAAAAAAAAGGGGTGAGATGTATACTATTGTTGCTGAAAATACACAGAAAAATCTAGACAAGAGATCATCAACCCCAAATATCTGGAACAATGAATGCTGTTTTTTTAATTTTTGTCTTTTTAACTGTGCAGCCCAGCCCGTTACCTAGTAACCCCAGCTAAATTCCGCCTGTCGCCTAGCAACCGAAGCGGCGTTCCTGCACATTTGGTCCTCTGGTTCAACCTCTGTATGCACTGTGCAATTTGTTGTTGACTTGCCAACCAGAAAACACTTGCTGCATTCTTGTTAATTGTGCAGGAGGCTCAACTTCTGCTTTTCAAAGATATACAGTTGTATAATTGGGCGTCTGTTTGCTACCATTTTTATGTGCGAGTGTAAATATCGAGTTGGGGGGGGCATTGCCAGCAGCTTATTTGGATTTAAAGTGACAAGAGCTTCTACAACAGTTATGACTCATCCTCAAAGAATGATTTTGTGCAAAAATGTAATGAACATGTTTTATATAGGCATAGACATATTCTAACCTGTTAAAGGAAGTAATATGTCACCTTTAAAATACTGTGTGGTTAGTTTATTGTTGTGGAAAAAAGAGAGAGAAGTTAATATAAAGTAACTTAATTTTAAAAAACTAACTTTTGTTCTCCAGAGTATTTTAAACTGGATATTTTTAGCAAAACGTTTGGACACTACTGACCTAGGGAAACTGTGTGTAGAAGAATAGTAAAAAGTCTTGCTCTCTTTTCTGCTTTAAAACAGAAGAGTAAGTGTCTTCTTATTGCCAAATGTTTTTTTACAGTCATTAAAAAAAGACATTTATTTCTAAAGACAGATTTTTTTTTTTTCTCCCCACTAAGTAAAGGTCGACTTCATGTAATGTTTTCAGTGAGATTATGCTGCTGCTGCAGCAACAGATACGTTTATTTTAGAGCTTTTAACACCAGAGGTGCCAACAAATGTGTCTGTGTTCTGTTGCTTTCACATATCCAGGCTGACAGTGGTGAGTGACACCAATTTTAATAAAGCTACATGACCGCAGTCATCAAAAATAGCAACCAGTTCCATTTCCATTCGAAAAACCCGTCAGGGAATATTATAAATAGTCTCCAAAGAGGTATACATTATTGAGCTGAATCCAGTGCAGGGAAGTCTATTTCCATCTCTGTTCGTCACTAAATCCTTTAAATGAGGTAAAAGGAAAGTACGGGTCAGCAGGCCTGTCAGGACTGGAATGGCATCAAGATAACACGAAGACCCAGTTTGGCCCAGCAGGAGCAAGTGTGCATGTCGATCAGAGTCGGTGTTTTGGTTGCCTCTGCGTGTAGACGCGCGTGCCCAACTGTATTTAAATGCCACTGATGGATAAAACAGTGTATGGAGTGAGAGGGAGGTGGACTGAGTGTTAACTCGGCCCCTTAGGCTTGAGATGCTGAGTTGTCATCCTGCTCACACAGTCGCCTACTCTTTCGCCTCTAATTCCACTGGTCAAGGACATGCAGCCTGGAGGGACAAACATGCCTGTGCAGGTAAGAAGCAGACATCTTGAAGCACCCCTTCACTCTTAATCTGTCACATAAAAACACATGAAGTCTCTAGTTTGACTCACTTTTAAAAAATAAAAAAATAAATAACTAGACTACAAGCAAAAGCAGGATCCCAGGGATGGCAGAGACATTTTCATTTAGGGTAACATCCAGATTATAAATGTCCCCTATTTGGAAGAGGCTGAGGGTCACTGAAACAAGAAAACAACAAGAAAATCTGACTTTAATCTCAGCATTCTGAATTTAATCTGGGAATTTTGACTAATCTTTTGTGATCCAAATTCAAAATTCAGAGAAAGAAATTGTCAGAATTCTGAGATTAATGCCAGAATTCTCTACTTGATCTCAAAGTTCTGAATGTAATCTATGAATTCGAATTCTGATTTTAATCTTCTGAGGTCCAAAGTCAGAATTCTGAGAAAAAATGTCAGAATTTTGAAGAGAAAAAAAATCTGAATTCTCAGATTGTTGTCAGTTCTCTCTTAAATCCCAATTTTGATTTTAATCTTCTGAGATCCAAAGTCAAAATTGTGAGATTAAAGGGTTTTTTTCCTTCTCGTGGCCCTAATCGTCTTCAAAGGTCCGGTTTGAAGACCTAGAATGTATTAATAGAACTACATATCGACAAACTGTTAAAATATTACAGCTTTGTCTGCCCTCAATTTGTACTTATTAGGATTAAATTATATTCAGCATCTTTTCACATTGTTTTAATTTTAACAGTACAGAAATAAAACTGCTTTGTTTTCACTGATAAAATGATATTTAAGTATAGGGATGTTATCTTGAAGTTCTGTGGCTCTGAGGTCTAAAGGGAAATTTAGGCAGTACGCCCTTTCCTTCATAAATCATTTCTATAATATTAATTTGATCTCATTTAATTTTTTAAAAAAGCTGATTTGGTTTATTTAACTATAAACATGCATACTTTAGCCAAAAATCCCAACCAGTCAGTGCTTTAAATTCTGGAGGTAGGTTAACATAGCTTTTGTAGAGAAATATAATTTATAAGATTTCTTAGTGGATGGTCTCCTGTATTTTCCTGCCTACATTAAAATAAAACATATAATACAGTAAGTGTGTTGGCACCCCCTGCTGGCGGCAGGCTCACAGTGCAGTCCTCAGGGTCAGATTACACAGTTCCCCAGGGGAATCCACAGGTCCTTGTCCAGCAGTTCTTCTTCCAGTTTAATACTGGTGGCAGCTATAAATGTCTTCTTGACCCTTCTGCTCTTCACCGTCACCTTCAGCGAAATCCCATCCAGCAGCGGGATAAAGTTGTACTCCAGCTGTGAGAATGAGGCAGATTTGTTTATATAAAGGTTGTTTTGTTTAATACACTTAAATTAGAGAGGGTTTTACATACTAAACAGCCTTATAGTTCAGCATATTACAGTAAAAATATTTTATGTCTGGTTACAAATATAAAAATTTGTATCCTCACCCTCAACATGCTAAGTTTTTTAGCATCCTCATCTGTCCAATTAGCCACTTGAATTTCAGGATGACTGCCATTTTCTCAAGATGTTTTATTTTTACCCTTATAAACCAATTATTCTTATAAACCAATTGTTGCCATAACATGTCACCCATTTTCAAGACTTGGATGGACTTTATGTCACATCATATGTTCAGGACTTTGATCATCCTATGTGAATGTTTCTCACTGCCATCTTGATCCTTTCCAAGTGAAATCAGGGTACAGTGTACTGTAAAGGGTGAACTTTACCAGCTCATTGAAAGTCGGGTGGTCGTTGTTGCTGACCACCTTCGTCTTCCTCTTGGAGGTCTGCGCAGGGTCTGGTCTCAGCCGCGTGACCACGTAGGCATCAGGGTTTGAACCATTTGGTAACTTCTGTAAAACAGGACAACAGCAGAGAACCCATTGGAGCCTGTTTTACTATATTTCATCAGAACATACAACTTTGTTTAAAGAATGATGCAAACTAACGATGTTCTGCAGGTGTTTCACCAACACAGAGAGCTTGCAGTTTGAGTAAGATATACGCAGCTGGATCTGAGGACAGCCTCCTGCAACACACAGAGCTTACATCAGACCTCTCTCCATCAGTCTTCAGCTATGCTGTAAAGGTGACAGATTTTCTTAAAGAGGTTAGGATGGTTCTACAGGCAACACACAACATGTTCATTACTTTTTTTTACCAATTAGACAACCATACATCTTTGAAAAGCAGAAGTGGAAGTGTAGCAAGAGGTTTCTGAATAGTACGTCAACGACAAAACACTTGTCTTTTCCAACAGCCATTGTACAGTGCATACGGCAGTTAAATTAGCTGACCAAACGTGCTGGAACTTCTCTTAATGGACTGATTTGTGACGTCACAGGGACACCAAAAAGCATTAACTTATTACCACAAAATGTCTGGGGTGTTTTTTTTTACAACTAGTGCTGCTTTTAAAAGTAGTAGAAACCCAAATGGAAGTTAAAAAATATCCAAAATTCGCATTTTGGATAATAGATCCCCTTTGATTTTACCTGTTCCCACATTTGTTTTGGCGTTGGGACCATCTAGAAACAAGCTGCACACATATTCATCCTGCAGATGACACAACGAGACGTTTCACAGTAAGAATTAGGGATTTGGGAGGATTATGAAAAACCGTCCTGAGACTGGATTAGACACTTACTCCCTTGCAGAGCCCCTCAAAGAGCTGTTTTAAGTAAGTATTCAGCAGAGCCTTCCTCCTCTGTGGGGTAAACGACATTTGATACCAGCTTGGAAACCTTAATGAGATAAAAAGGTTCAGGTTAGAAATGTTAGTAAATACCAAAACAAGTCATAAAACAAAAAATGCACTGCAATAACAAAATTCTGTCACATATTATTGGTCTAGTTTATATTGCAAATATCTTAGGATACCTGAAATAAGACAAAACTAAATTACAAGTAACTTTTCAACAAGATATAGGAGCTTATGTTAAGTCAATAATTTCTTTGTATTGAAGAAAAGGTACCAGTTCCACTGGCAGACTGTTTCACTTCAAACAAAATCTGATGAACTAGTACTTTGTCATCAGTACTAAGGAATTATATCTTCTGCAAAAGTTACTTGTAAGTTAGTACAACTGAAATTAGAAAAAAGTAAGAAATTTGCATTAGAAACAAGACAAATGTATTTTGTATTTTTGCAGTATAGTTTGTCTTTTACTCACTGCGGCAGCTTAGATTCAATGAAGTAAGTCTGGAGCTTATTGTGGATCAGTTCAAACTCCCTGAATGTCTTCTGACTCGTCAAAACTCCATCATCAATTGTTATGCTTAGGTTGTAAGTCTGGAATTCACACACAAGACACACAAAAACAGTCTGCAGCTGCCTGGAGAATGAGTACAGAGATTTAGTATAACCTGCTGCCGACAGTTTGACAGGATTAAAATATTACCAAGTGATGTTTTTGTGTAAATGTTCTTGTGGGAAAAGGAACCAGGCAAATCTCTGAGCCTTCAAATGACTAAACTAGTCATAAGAAAACCTCTTCTGATCAAAGAGCAGCAAAACACCCACAGATACCAATATCACTCCATTAAACACCAGGAAAAAGGCTTTATGAACTCAGCATGTTACTAAAAAAGCTTCTACAGCAAACATGGAAGCCGTCACTTGACAATGAGTGAGGTTACCACGACGACAGGAACTTAGGGCCGTTAGAGATACAAAAAGAGGAGTGTTTTCTGTCCAAAAGTCTGACATTTTGCAATTAATCTGAGAAATTTGTCAGAAAAAAAAAATAAAAAATTCTACACTTCAAATTGAAGATTTTTTTTTCTAGAAAATCTCTGAAATGAATCTAAATTTTTGACTTTTCAAACTCACACATTTCCATGTTTCTTTTTAGGAAATTTCTCAGACGAATTTGAACATTCCTGAGCTTTTTCCTCACAAAATTTCAACTTTTGGAGGATTTCTAAAAAAATCTCGAGATTAAGCTCAAAGTTCTAAACTTTTTTTGGTCAAAATTTAATGCTCCTATGATGAAGTGCGGGTGTAATGGTGAGGCAGACGCGGTGGAACCAGGTTGCAGTAAATGAGGATGGTTTTAATGAACAAAAACTAAACACAAAATAATCCAAAAACCAAGGCAGCACTGCTGAGCGGAATCCAGGGCTCAACGCAGGTAGCAAGCAAGGCACACGAATGGACACAAATGACAGACTGAGGGACATCAGATGAGGAACAAAGGACACAGGTGGGGTTAAATACACAGAGGGTAATCAAAGAAACGAGACAAACAATCCAGGGGAAACAGGACAACACAGAGACTCAGAGACACAGGAAACTCAAAATAAACACAGAAAAACACGGAACATGACAGCTTTTTTTCCTGGGGTGTCAGGATGCAACACAAAGCTCACGTTCAGTGATATTTCATTGCAAAGAACCAGAATTTGGCCTCACCACCACTCGTCCCTTGACAGAAAAGTCCTGGATGATGGCTTCCTGGATGTTGGTGGCGGTTGCAGGAAGGCTGTGGTGGCGTAGTGTCTGTTGTTTCTTTGGCTGAACTATGGTGTGGGTGAAGAAGTTAAACTTGACAGCCACACAGTCCATACTCTCCTTGATTTTTCTACAGCAGAGTTAATCACTTGATTAGCACAACCGCAGACAAAATATACATCCTAGGATTATGTGTGAGGCGATAATGGGTGGCACGTAAAGTTACCTGGTAAAGTAGGAAGTGGCTTCTAGGTCTGTGTCATGAGGTCTGAGGTTGTTCAGGACGAACTGCAAGTCATTGAAGTCCTTCAGTTCTGGGAGTTCTGCAGAAAGCAGCTGGAAAAATAGACATTTTTAAGGTTCAGGTGCTCTCAGACAGACCTTCAGCATTTTGATGAAGATGTTTGTGTGTTTGATGCGAAAGGTCTTACCAGCTCCAACATGCTGAGTATCAGTCCAGAGCGGCTTCTGATGATGTTATAAGCTTCACAGCAGAGCTCCACAAAGTGATGCAAGCGCTGAGGTTTCTCTCCACCGCCTGTGATGAAGTGCTGCATCTCAGATGTGAAAATGAAGGGTTTTCTGTCCCTGATGTCATGTGGGAAAAGAATTTTGAAGATTTATTATGTCTCTATTGTTTTATTTTCTTTTGTTTTATACTTATTAACCCTTGGGCCGGACCTTACACAGGGCTAACCGGGGCAGTAGTCCAGGGTGTTTGTGCAATAAATGCATGTTTAACAAACATTATACTTTATATGAAACTCATAGGCCCATATAAAGTGTGGAGTTTTAATATTGTTACATATAGAGGGATTATCAGTCAATATCACGCTGCATCAGAATCCAGTGTTCTGAGCATGTCGCCTCCAGAAAGTAAGTAAGCATACATTACTCTTATTATTTAAACTATTTACGATTAGGCTCACAAAAGGATTTACAACTTGCAGCCAGTGAAGATCACCTCTCTTCTCCTGGCAAAGCATGATGCTAAATGTTTGTTGGTTCTCCATGTTGGATTCTTGTTCAGGGCTACTATTAGCAAGTACAAAACTAAATGTTGTTTGGACAGTATTTTACAACGCTTTGATAAACAATTGTAGTACTGTGACAAGCTAGAGGATGTTAAAACAGAAAGAGAAATGTGGGTAACAAAGGCAACTAGCAGCAGTTGCCTTCATATTTATACAGTACTCAGGTTACAGTACCTGAGTATTTATACAATACTCTATTTTAAAATTCTCTACATCTTTTGGGACCAACATGGAGCTGTCAGATGTCACAAACCACCTGCTGATGTGTAGGCCTATCTATTAATGAGTACAAAGCTTCTTTGTTTGTTTGTTTGTTTGTTTAGGGCACCAACACTGGCTCTACCCAGGGGCCCTTTTCATTCTAGATCCGGCCCTGATTATCCCCACTACATTCCCTTTTCCACCAACTTGCCTGGGTATATTTGCAAACTTCTGTGCGTTTCCCATGATTTTGCCAAAGTCAATGTGGAACATCTGTCCGCTCCACTTCAGCATGATGTTGTCATTGTGGCGATCACAGATCCCCAGGATGAAGGTGGCTACGCACCAACCCGCACAAGACTGGATGAAATTCATCACCGCCTGCAGGTTCACAGCAGAAGGTTGATACAAAATGACAACAGAAATACCGAACGGTCAAACATCCGCATTGCCTTCAGGTTCAACCTTTTCGTAGCCTTCTTTAGTTCTGTTCAACATGTGGAACCATTTCTCCAGCGTGTCGACTCGAAGCGTCCCACTCACACCCCACTCCTGGTGAATCTTTCGCAGCGTCACGGCATCTGGCACAACTTCCACCAGACCTGATGACCACAAGCGATTTAATTAAAGACGATCTCAGAAAACATGGAATGAGAAGCCAAAAAGAATCCTGTTGTAGTGGCGGTTGTTTGTCAAACCAAACATCCAATAAAAGTTCCTTGAGCCACTAAGAGGCACTGGGGTCAAGTTTCTTAATGCAGGCAAAAGAAGTTTAACGTCCAAACTTGTTCAGGATGATTTATTTTTATTTTCAGCCACAATTACAGAGTTCAAACTTTCCTTTGTTCTCATGCTGCCTCTCTTGCTCTGGTAAAAACCATAGGCCCCAAACCCAAATGCCTACTGGTCCTTTACCAGGCCCCTATACTTATAGAAAATGGACTGACCCACATGACTTCCTGTCTGACTCAAAGAATAAATAAGAAAAATAATAAAACAAAAGATAAATAGAATCAACAATTATGAACCTGCAAATAAATGCTGTAAATAATACAAAAAATATACATTTAAGAATTAACTAATAAAATTCAAGTGAATAAAAAAATAAAGAATAAAAAGCTCTAACAAATCCTTTACCCTGATTTTTGCCGGTAGAAACACAGCGGAATGTAATCATCTGCAGATCCAGCCCCTCCTGGAGCCAAACCCAGTCCATCACACGGACTATCTGAAGAATCAGCATGTCCTGACGCAGGTCGTCCCCCGTCTGAAAATCATATTATGTGTAAATGTGGGCAGTTGTTTACATTAGAATAACAAAAATTAAAAAAATAACAAAATATGTTTATTAAATGTTTTTGCACAAAATCATTCTTAAACAGTGAGATTTCAGTCTGCCCACATCTGCCAATTTTAAGCTGATTTAGGGCATCTTGTCACTTTAAACTCAAATAAGCTGCTGCTGGCCACGCCCCCAACTCATCGTTTACACTGCATGAAGATTGCTGCAAACAGATGCTCAAGTGTTAAGTCACATGTCAAACTTGAGGCCCGTGGGCCAAATCTGGCCCAATGTAGCTTTAAATATGGCCCTCTAGACTCCAAATTACATCAATAAGTCCCTCCAGTTTTTCACTAATCCATAAAATTCACACAGAATCAAGTGTCCACATTTTTGGGGGATTTTTACTGCAAATTTCTCAAAATTTGCCAAAAACATTGGCTAATTTTAAACATTGGGTTTAAGTTACTGCTGCGTCAGCCTTACTTGATGTCAAGTTATAGTCTGTGACTGATACAGCGATTAATAAAAAGTTGCATTTAACAACAACAGCGCAAAGATCGTAAAAAATCTTTACAAATATTTCTAAATTAACACCACAACATCTGACAAAAACAATCAAGAAATCCTGGATGGACTGATCAGTGTGAAAAGATGTTGAATATTATTTAATTTTAAGAAACACTTATTGAACACTGAAACAAACGGCTGATTAATGATATTTTATCAATACATTCTGGCACAATCGGCCCTTAACACTCAGATTTTAATATGGCCCAAAATGAAAATGAGTTTTAAGTCAACAACAAAACACTCGTCTCCTTCAGTAAATATTTTACAGCACATACCAAACGTTCTGGAACTCAGCTTGGGTTGCTAGGTGACGGGCGGAACTTTATTGGGGTTGCTAGGTAACGGGCACTGGGGTTACTAGGTAAGAGTTAATTTGTGACGTGACATTCTGGAGGTTTTTGAAATGGCTCGTTTTCCAGATACCAAAAAAACATGAACTTTTTTTTTTTTTTCCAACACTAACTGGCCGGGTGTTTTTTTTTTTTTAAGCATTGGGTTGTTTTTAGAATCAGCATAAACCCAAATGGAAGCACAAAAATATTCAATTTCAGTTATAAAACATAGTTTCTTGGGTTCCACATCTGGGCGCCCGAGAAAGCCACAGCATAACCGTGTGGAGATTGACAGAATTATGTTGTACCTAAGCAAGCCCATGATATTTTAAACTGGAGAAAATGTCAGATGTCATTAATCAAAGGAGCAGCGACAAAGCTCAGCTTGGTATTACATTTATTAAACGTATAAGAAGAAATATCAGGTAAGCAAACGGTAACCTAAAAAAAACAGGTTTAATCAAGGGCAAACTATGCTAAATTCAACTTGTTTTATGCCATTATTAGAAGACGTGGTTTGCCAATCAGCCAGGCACAAAATACACCAGTCAAATGGCAGACATCTTGGGGCGCTGAAAAGATTTGATGGCAAACTGTAAAATCTGCACCAAAGATGGGCGCTTTTCCTGAAAATAATTTTTTTTTCTAAACTACTGAATCTGTGAGGAAGTGTTTAACTGAATCTTTTTAAAAACACTGCGGTCTCAGTTTCACTCTGAGTGACAGAAATTAAAGAGAAATTAGGCAAAAACCATAGGAGATATCAAAAAGGAGTTTGTTGCCGTGGAAGTTGATGGTCGTCACTGACCTTGCAAATGACACTGGTGGTTTTAGCCAGAGAGTCTTCACAAATGAATGTCACCCCCAGAGGACCAGAGTTGGAGCTGTAGAACTTACATACCTGAAAAAAGCACAGAGGAGTAAAAACTACGGCAAAACCCTGCAGATGCTACACAGCATCAAGTGGAATACTGCATAAACTAAATCTTACCAAGTATTTTTGGTCTAG
The DNA here is from genome assembly GCF_019740435.1 of Gambusia affinis. Lineage (NCBI taxonomy): Eukaryota > Metazoa > Chordata > Actinopteri > Cyprinodontiformes > Poeciliidae > Gambusia > Gambusia affinis. The sequence continues at coordinate 5,278,344 of NC_057875.1, forward strand.
TTTCTAGTGAAAATATCTTAATACAATTGAAATAGTACAAAATTAAATAAGTAACTTTTCAGCAAGATATAGGAGCTTGTTTTAAGTCAATAATTCCTTAATATTGGATAAAAAACAAACAAACAAAAAAAAAACTAGTTACATATCAGGAAAATTTTGTTGTTTTTAGTGAAATAATTTGCTAGTGGAACTAATACTGTTTAAGAAACAGTCTTATGGCATTATTTACTTAAAACAAGTTCTTCTATCTCACTAAAAAGTTCCTTCTACATAAATTTTCTCTTATTTCAAATGCACTAAGATATTTAGACTAGAAACTAGACCAAACACTCTTGGTTAGATGTTGTGTTTTTGCAGTGAAGTGTGCATGCTTACATCCAAGTTGACAGCTTTTACACTGAGTGCAGGATCTAGAGGCAGACGGCAGGTGATGCCACTTTTGAAAAACTCACCGATAACTCCCTTTTCTCTGTCCAAAACATTCTGCAAAAAGAATCAAATGGTGCAAAAAACAAAATGCATTGCCAACTATTTTACCGCTCTGATAAAAAGCAACTTTAAATGTTTTTACAAACCTGACGTTGAGGCTTGTCAGCAGAGTGAATTTTTTGGGCCACCTGAACGAGAAGTTGCACCAGATGGGATTCATGATCCAGCTCCTTCCTCAATGCTTGGCCACAGCAGTGCATCAAGGCAGCCTGGACTTTACTCAGCCAGCTCTGGAAATAGCGGTCAGTGTGGGTATCCTCCAGCAGCCTGCCGGGATATTTAAACCATAAACATGTGAACAAAGGGATCTGGAAAAACAGACATATAAATACCAAAAACATTTAGATTAACCCGTGAAGGCCAAGTCTCAAATCTCCACCTGGATATTTTTTCTTATTTTAATTGCAAAAGTTCTTTAAATGGTCTGTGAGTAAATATTTTTGCCCATTTTTCCATACCAACTGAACCTTTCAATATCTATCAGTTATTTACAATTTACCATCTATTAAGAGAGTGTTTCATCAGATTAAACTGAAGTCCCTCCTGCAACAAGTGAAATTACCGAAATATCCCAATATTGGCTGGAAAGCGCAACGTCTCCCCTTTCAGAAACAGTTGGAATTTTTCAGACAGTGCAAAATATCGCAGAATTACTGTAACGCAAAGTTGGCTGGTAAAAATGTGTCATCAGTGACATCTTTCGGCCAATAAAGGATGATTACAATTTTTGGTCTAGTTTCTATTGCAAATATTTTAGTACACTTGAAGTGTACAAGTACTTTTTCATCAAGAAAGAGGAGCTAGTTTTCAGTCATTTTTAAAAAATTGATTTAAAAAAAAGTACTAGATCCACTAAGAGTTATAACTTATAACAACACATTTTTCCCCATGTTATTTATCATCAACATTAAAGAATTATTGGCTTAAAACATGCCTATATCTTGCTGAAAAGTTACTTGTAAATTAGTGTTGTTTTATTTTATGTTTTTTTAGTGCAGGTTCTGTTGGTTTATTGTTTTCTTATTTATACTGGATCTAAAGAGTGTGACATTTTAAGTCCTACACAATTTTTGATCAGGTCCAATGCGAGCACAGCTGCTTCTTGTAATGAAATACATCATATAATTTTAAAAAAAAAATTATTTTAACTTTGACTTAACACATAATCAAAGTCTTTCTGTTTAAAGTCCGACTGACCAGTATAGTTGATGAGCGATCCGTATGTTCTTCAGGGATCGGTCCAACAGCAGCGTCACCAGAGGCCCGTCAAGTTTCCACTCGCTCTTCAGAGCCTTTAAGAAAATAAACAAAACAAAAAGGTTATTCAGCTATCGAGTTCTGAAAACGTTCTGTAAACTTTAAAAAAAGTTCTGTGTTACTTTCCTTACCTGGACCAACTGTGGCAGAAACAACTCCAGCTCTCCATCTGGAATCTGAGCAAAATAATCTACCGCAGCTTTTCGGACTGTCTCATCTGGAAAACTGAAAGAGACGTTTTACGAAACAAGATTTACATACATTTTAATGGGATGCTGGGTTTCTCAGCAAAGAAGAAGAATAAGATAAGATTTATTTGTCATTGTCATCAACAGATTACAACGAGATTGAGACCGTGTTTGACTCAAGTTAAAGTGCAGGTTATAATAAAACAGTTTCTTTGTCAGTAAAGGCTAGAACTGCATGAAATGCTACAATATTTGCAATCTATAAATGTAACATTTAAACAAGAGACATTTAATCACACTAAACTTTTCTTTTTTTATGAGCTGAGCGGCAGGATATTGAGAGAGACTTTACTTCTTCAATGTGAGACGTTTAAGGGTAAAACAAAAACAAAATCTTACCAAGTAATTTTGGTCTAGTTCCTAGTGAAACTATCTTAGTACACTTGAAAATAAAACTAAAATAATTTAAAAGTAACGTCTCAGCAAGATATCGGAGCGACAGCCTTAAAGGGCTGCGCCTATTCTCATAGAATCTGGGGTTACAATACATGAGCAACGTTTTAAGTGAATAATTCCTTGATATTGTTCAAAAGTACTAGTTCCACTGGCAGAATTTCATTTATTGTCTGGGGGAAAAGTCTCGTTGCAAGTGAAATAATCTGCAAATGGATCTAGAACTAATTTCAGAGAATTATTTACTTAAAACAAGCTCCTATATCTTTCAGAAAAGTTACTTGTAAGTTGGTTTGTCTTAATTTTAAGTGTATTAACATATTTGCCACAGAAACTAGACCAAACATACTTGGTAAGATTTTGTGTTTTTGCATTGCAGTAAACCATTTGTGGAAGCCCAGGAGACGATTTTATGGCTTTAGAAGCTTAAAGATTATTTAAAATCATCCAAGTTAAGTGGAATGACTTGAATAAAAACACGTTTCTTATTGTTTTATTACTTTAAAAAAAAATCTGCAATGATAGGAGAAAATTTGGAAACTTCCATGAGTTTGGTTCATCCTCAGATACAATTTTTCTGAAGTTTGAAGTTTTGACTGAAACATATTTCACAGACAAGTGTGTTTTTATCTTAAATGCTAAATTTATACATGCAAAATGTATACATTTTTATACAGTTTTGGCTTAATTACTGCTATGAATATGTTATTCTTTCAGCAAATTATCTTTTTTTGAATCTATATACTCAAGTTAACAATTAATCAGTTACTAAATTAGTTGGCAATTATTTCGATTCATCACGATTAATCCGATGAATCATGTTTTGAGAAATGTGTGTTTCAACCCCAGAACAAAAGCAGGTAAGAGACTCGCTCATGTTTCCCGTGTCTTCAGAATTAAAAATCAACCGAGGCAGGAAAAACAACATTTTATGGATATTTTGTAAAGTCATTATGTTTCTGTTTACCTGGGCGTTAGCAGGAAGAGAGCCTCCTCTGGCAGATGAATGGGCCAGTTTTCTACCACTGTGTAGATTTCCGTCAGGTCCCCAGGCTGCCACTGGGGGGCGCCACCGAGAAGAAGGTGGAGGAATGTGCTTCCTTTATCACAGCAGGAACGTTTGTCCCACAGGAAAGACTTCTCATTGTTTGTCAGGCTGATAATGCAAAGAGAAATCTGTGAAGGGTTTATGCAAAAACAACAAAAAAACAACCTGAATTCCTGGTACTCCTACTTACAAAGAGAGGCAATGCTTTTTGGAGATCTCTGTTAATTTCCTTTCCACTTCATCACAAGGATGAGTAAAGTTGATTAACCCGGGAAGAGCAATGGGTCTGCGGTATTCCCACCTATACTGGTTGTCAAATTCAAGCTGTAAAACAAGATTAATATGAGAGCAGGTATTTTGATCATCTAGTTACAGGAGAAGATTAAGGCCACTGAAAAAAATCTGATGTTTTACTCTTAATTTTGGCCGTTCTCCCACCCCAGAGTTCTGACTTTAATCTCCTATGTAAAAAGTCAGGATTATGAGATTGAAGTCAAAATTATGACTTTTTAGATAGAAGATTAAAGTCAGAATTTTGAGAAAAAAAGCCAAAATTTAGACAAATAAGTCAAAATTCTGAGGAAAAATTAGTGGCTTTTATCCTCTTCTGTATTTAGTCAGTGTGAGGTTGAGTTGCCCGGTACTCACCTGTAGTATGACTTCTTTAGGCTGCCTGTGGCTGTCGGACAGGGCAGGAGACGGAGGGAACGGCGGTTCAGGAAGAGAGGACATGCTGAGCAGGACAGCTCCTCTTACAAAAGTCCTGAACAGACACAGAGTAAAAAGTATAAACTACATTCAAATAAACAAAACAACAGAAAAAAAAACAAATAAAATGAATTACGAAGTCTCTGTAAACAAAAGTGTCCTACAAAAAAGGGCTACTGTATTGGTTATTGATTGTAAGATTGGTTAATTTCTGTCCACTCATCACATTTGTTTTTTTGTGTCTTATTGTGCTTGGTCTGTCGACCAATCACAGTCCCTAGAACATGGGGTCACACTTAGCAACGGGGTCAACCCCCTCTCTTCACTATGATGGAGATTTCTGTCAACTGACTGACTCATTGGAAGGAACTTTTAGGCTAATTATCACACTTTCAAAATATTCTTCTGCCTTATCAGAACAATGTGAAAATGAACAAAACATTAACTAGATACACATTTATACACATGATTGATGCAAAACTTAGGGCTGGATAATAAATCGATGATAAATATCACAATAAGAGACGTGATCAATATCAGTAGATAATACTTCTAATAGAATATGAAATAATTTCACCAAACTAAGATCCAGAACCGCATAGGATTCTGGGAAATGAAGGCTTTAGCTGCTCAATTTCTCACTGCCAGCTTAGGTTGGTGGAATAACTCACTCACTCGCTCTTTGGTTACCTAGCAACTCTCTAGTTCTTTGGTTACCTAGCAACAACCAGTTGAGTAACTGATTGTTGCAGATGCAGTTTTTAACAATGGTCTTTAGTGAAAACTGGATAAAAGAGTTAAGATCACGCCACCAATTTGGCTTTATTTCAGATATTCAAGACTAAAGAACTAATTAATTATTATCAATATCAACTGATATGAAGCTCCATGATGTGTTTTTCAGCCATGTCGTCCAGCCCTACTTTTACATTTTTTGAGGTTAGTGACGCCTTACAGGAATATCTATGATCTCTAAACCTACCTGCCGCTGTAAAGGGGCAGAACCGCCCAGCTTAAAAGTTCTGGGTTTCTCCCTCGCTTTGTGCCTTTAAGGTGAAATGTCAGCATGCTCTCATATGGCAACTCATTTACTGGAACAGGAAACACCATCCTGAAATTTAAAAACAACAAGCAGCCTTCTGAGTGTTTTTCATCTTTCAAATTATCCATTTAAAATTTTTTTTTTTTTTAAATCACTAAAATCATTACGAACTCTGGCCCTTACAGGCGGTTACAGCAGATGTTGTTTCCTTGTGAGAAGGCTATGCTGATATTCTCCGAAACGCCTGTCTCACAGATCTTTTTTTCTCCGTATGTCAAGTCACAGGAAACAGAGAAACTTTCATAATTACTGTAATTGTCAAAAGGTAAAAAACACAGATTTTTGCCTTATTAGTTTCTGTTCTGGATGGATGAAGAAGAATAAGCCTGAGCGTGCACAAACCTCATCCAGCTCGGCTTTAGTTTGTAGATGGAAAATATGCTGAACTGCAAAATTTCCCCATTGTTATCGACATCAGCGATTTGGGGTGTGCCGATAACTTTGTGTGTTCTGAAGTCTGAGTGGAAATTATCAAAATATATCTGCAGCACTTTGAGCAGAGCCCCGTTGAGCATGATCAAGGCTGAAATCAGAAACAGAACGAGTCAAAACTTTAAACAACCTCACCAAAACATGTTTTAATTCTGAATCAATGTTTAGAAAAGAACCTTCAGCTGTCATTGCTACACGGGAGAACGTTGCTTTGTGTGTCTAATGAATCATTTCTCCGTTGATTTATTTAGACCCAGTGATTTAGACCCAGTGTTCATCATATTTTTGTGCAAAATCTCCAGAAGTGGGTAAAGTACCCAGAAATTGTACTAAAGTAAGAGTAGCACTACTTCAACATATTTTTACTCAAGTGAAAGTAAAAAGTAGCCATCCAAGAAATTACTCTCGAATAAAACAGTATTTGGTAAAAAGGCTGCTCAAGTACTGAGTAACTGATCAAAACATAATTTATTTAATGTTTAAAAATTACATCATTAGATGAACCAAAACATAAAGTTACGTAGAAATGTTAATGTTTTAAGGACTAACATTTATTTAAATAACATAATTACAAAGTAATAAAATCAAGCAAATGAAACGTTTCCCCAAATCAATTTCTTTCAATATAAAAATTTAACTAAAGCTGCAGGTAACAATAAGAACAAATGGATAATTGATAGAATCAGAGTTGTGTTTTTTGGGGGTTATGCAGCTTTACTGGTTTATGGTCCAACTCACTGTGTTGCTCCTTTCATTAAACATCAACTCAAGTTTAATTCAGCTCCTCAAATCCTGCTTTATAAATGTCTTTTCACACAGATACAGACAACACTGCCTCTGTAGAGACTCACCAGCTTCACACTCCATCATTTGATTTTGGTTCTGGAAAGAGAAATATTTACTGTAACTATATACAGGCAATCAAAGACCTCTCTAACTCATTTGTGATTATGTCATACTGCAACTACAAGCTTTAATTATAAATATTTTATTGAGTTTTCACGTTCTAGACCAACACAGATTTTTTGAACATTCTACGTTGCTGTCAGATTTGATGGAGAAGTCTCTAAACAGCAGTTTCTAAAGCCTCGTTTCCACTGAGCGGCACAGTCGGCGGTTCGGATCACTATTGTTGTATCAAGCGCCTAATTTAGCCGTCACACTCCTGCAATGACAAATGTGACGTCAAAAATGTGGGGGCTTTTCTGCCCCCAATCAATGGACTGTGTTGTGTGACATCATTACCATCCCATAGGGCTGCGTCTGACCGAAAATCAATGTCATAATATATTGAGCAGTTCACTTCGATAGCAATACTTCACAGCCAATATTGATGGTCTGATTCCCCTGCATCAGTTTTCACAGTTATTTTAAATGCTACTGTAATTGACTTTAAAACTACAGCACATGCAAATAGATAAAGAAAATGTGTACTTTTATTTGCTAAGTGTTACTGGATAAATAAGCTTGACTGAAAGAGTTTAGAAGTATAAAATTGCTTAACTTCCAATGTCATTGCTGAATCCAAAATGTTGCCCAACTATTGCTGACGCTTCTCTGGAAGTGAGAAGCTGGTTTTTCTGCTAGACCAGCTCCAACATTTGAAAGTACCTCAATTTTCTCTACTTCAACTTCTTCTTCTTTTGTATTTTATTGGTGGAGGCAACCAACTTAGGGTCCATTTACTGCCACCAACCGGACTACAGTGTGGTCATCCTCTGTCTCTTTCACTTCTAACTGGAGGGGCGGAGTCACGTGACTGCAGACGTAGAACAGGGACTAAAGGGGCATGAACATATCCTACCTAGCTACACACTGATACAGTGTATAAGGTGCATTGTTAATAGAGAAAAAGGACTAAATTCCCATAAAAAAACTCAAACAATTTTAGATTAATTTGGAAATTTCTGAGTTCGAAAAGTTGAACATTTTAAACTTTTAAGCTCTGAAAATTTTCAAAAATCAAACATTTTTGACTTTTGAGAAATTTGCTGAGAAATTTCTGAGATTAAAAAGAAAATTTCTGAGTTTTTTGGTGGAAATTTACTCCCTCCTTTATTTTCTATCTACAACCGTACAGAAACACCGTCGTTGTGATAATCACACTCATTGTCAAGTGATGGCTTTCTTGTCTGTCTGCTGTAGAAATATTTAGTCAGTTTTAAGAGTCAAACATTTGACATTTGAAAATTTTATGAGTTTCAAAAGTCATAAAGAAGATTTCACATCTTTTTCTAGAAAATTTCTGAGATTAATCTTAAAATTTCAGATTTTTTCTAGCTTTTTTCTGACTTTTCAAACTCAGAAATTGTCCCTTTTTTCCAGAACATTTTTGAGATTAATAAATTAGTGGAAATGTATTCCCCATTTTTTTCTATCTACACTAATACGCAGCCAAAAACAACTTTTATTTCAATTTTTTAAAAACACCTAAAATACCGACATGGGCAAAATGACAATGCTCATCATCAGAAATTTCGGAAATTTTCAGTTAATTTTCAGTTTATCGCCCAGGTCAGACCTACAACTGAAGGAAACCCAGAAATAAAGTGGTTTCAAAAGTGTAAACCACACCATTGTCTGGTTGCACTGGAAGCTTTCACAAAGGAAATAGACAAAAATAGCATAATGATTTGAGCTGACACTGAGCAGTGTAGTACTGCTCAGAGAACTGAGGCCTAACAGGTTTTCTTCCACTATTCCTTTATTTTTAGCAGCTCAACTCTCAACATAATACTGCCAAAAGATGAATGCCAAGTGTGTAGCAAATACCTACCATATTTACATGACTGATTCGATTAAGGGCACCAATGGCATCCTCTAGCTCGTGACATGTCAGCCCAGACAGAAGATTACTGATGACGCGAACATTATTAACAACCAGAGGGATATTCTTACTACACTGAAGACACAAAAAGAATCCAATCATTAAAAAGGAACGTTTTGAAAGAAGGCAATAAAGACCACACTGGTTCTTTCCTCATACCTTAGTGCTCATGAGTTCATTCACATGTTTGTTGAAGGCAGTGAGCACATTTTCAATGCTCACCCTGAGGAATGATAAAACACACACAGACGTCAGCCTGGTTGTTTTGTTCAAACAGTGGCTGACTTGAGCTACACTAGATGCAGTTATTGAAAACAAACAAGAAATGGACAGTATGTTGTCATCTCACCTTGCGGTGCAGTGGACGCTGACAGGCCGCAGGAACTGGTGCAAATTGCATTCAGTCTTACTGTCTGCAGCCTGAGAAAACAGTAACAGATTTAAATAGTTAAGTTGAAGAATGATGAAGAATTCACAGGTGCACATTTAAACTTGTTTGAAATAAATGAAGAAAAAAATAAAAATGAAGTGAATTTTGTTTATACAGAATAAAACCTCATGCTTTCTCATTCAGTATAAACAGTTTTCATTCATTCAGTTATTTCTGGATCTTAAATACCAGCATTTATGAATGCATGTGTAAACAAACTTACAATAATCAGGGTGGATGTTACATTATGCTCTCTTTGTGTTTGCAAGAGCAGCATTTGAAGATTAAAGATAAGACCAACCCTTGATGGGCAATCATTTGAACCGTCAGCCCGATCAGGAAGGGAGTTTAAATTGACTCACATCTCTGGCAAGATGGCGATTCAGATTATTTACTCGAACCAGTCGGAGGTTGATCACCTCATTTGTCTTGAAATACATCTGAACTCTTTCATGCAAGCCAAGAAGTTCTTCACTACAAAGAAAAGAAAGTGAATTCAGAAAAGCTCAATTTAACTATGTATCTATGACAAAAATCTATATTGCTGACTTGAACAAAAAGCAGTGACAGACTCACTTTGTGAGGAACTCCTCAGAGTCACAAAATTTTAAAATATAATCCTTGCTTGTGTCAGAGGTGCGGTCAAGCAACTTGAAGTATTCATCTATTAGGTCCTTCACCTTTTTGTTCACTGATTAAAAAGTAAAGTAAAGGTTACACAATGGACAAACTGTGTTTTTAAATGTATAATAATTCAGTTTAGGTCTTAATTAACTAACTAGCTAGGATAGCTAGCTAGCTGGCTAGCTACCGAGAATGACAAGGTCGTGAGCTAGCTAGCTAGCTAGCTCACTCACACAGTTAATTATTTGTTTGTTTGCATGTTTTAATGTTCTTTCTAATATTGTATACAAATGGGTTAAGAGGTTAAATGAAAAATATACAGAATGCGCTGATTTTTTTAAAAATTTTTATCCGAATAATCATCAAAAATAGTCGATTAGTAAAATAACCGTTAGCTGCGGCACATTTATGATGACAGGGATCTTACCTGGGGTGGGAATGGGAAACTCGATGGTGTCGTTCTCGGATATAGTGACTTTTACTTCCTGCTGCAGCAAAGCAAGGTGGATATTTAACAGTCGGCCCCATACTATTCCCGAGTTGTGAATCCGGTCGGTGTGCTTGTAGCGTGACATCAACCTGTTGGAGAAGCCAAAGAAAACGCCGTCTGAAGTATGAAAAATGACTAAAGAAACGAAGAACATTCACAACCTGCACAGGGCAAATATCTTAATACACTTTAAATAAGACAAAACTGTCTTACAAGTAATAATTTCTTAATATTGATGAAAGAGTACTAATTCTACTGACAGAATATCTCTCACTGTAAAAACATAAAATCTGCTAAAATATTGGTTTCTAGAGGAAACATCTTAATACACTTGAAAAACTATTAAACTAACTTAAACATAACTTTTCAGCAAGAAAAGAGTTATATAGGAGCTAGTTTTAAGATATTTTTTTATTTTTAATAAGTGCTAGTTCCATTGGCAGATAAATTAAATTACAACATGTATGGGAAAATGTATTGTTTTAAGTGAAATAATTTACCTGTTGTACTAGTATTTCTCATCAACATTAGAGAAGTATTTACTTAAAAAATTCATATGTCTTGCTGAACAGCTACTTGTAAGTTAGTTTGTTTTATTTCAAGTGTACTAAGATAATTGCACTATAAACTACAGCAAGAATTGGTAAGATTTTGTGTTTTTCCAATGAATTTATAACAAAATATATTTCCCATGTTATATGTGAAATAATATGTACTTTTACATCAATATTAATGAATTATCAATATATAAAAAAGCTCCTATATGTTGCTGAAAGATTACAATATTTGCACTAAAAACTAGACAAAAACATCCGGTAAGATTTTGTGTTTTTGAGGTGTGAAGAACAGCAGGAAACCACAAAATCTGCACGGATGACAAACGTGTTTAATATCTTACTGAGATGTTGCATTGCTGAAAGAGGCCAGATTATTTGTGCTGCCTGCTGGAGAGGGTATCAGCCTGATAGCCCAGGGATCCTAAATGTGAAGAACATTTAGTAAATTTTTCTCTCGCCTTCTTACACCACATTCAATTCTGGATTTTTTTCAAGCACATTTAAAGCTGCAGTCTGTAACTTTTATATAAGGTGGGAGTGGTGAATTTCTTCAGACAGCAGTCGGAGCTCATGGTGGAGGTGGGTAAGGAACCCAAAAATTGTACTCAATGAAGAGTAGCACTATTTCAACATATTTTTACTCAAGTAAAAGTAAAAAGTAGCATCCACGAAATGACTCACGAAATGACTCAAGTAAGAGCAAAAATGTATTTGGTTAAAAAAATCTACTCAAGTACTGAGGAACTGATCAAATTATCAATCATTTAATATTTAAAAATTACATAATCAGACAGACCAAAATATAAAATTATGTGGAAATTTTGGTATTTTAAGGATGAAAATGACAACAATTCATATAAATTACAAAATCAAGCAAAATATTTTTTTTCCCCATATCAGTTTCTTTTAATAAAAAACTTATGAAACTTTAACAAAAACTGCAGGTGTGTCTGTGTTTGGTGACTTTTTGGTTAAAACATGTTTATAATTCATTCAGTGGGTAGAAAATCTAGCAATTTTATTCAAGTAAGAGTAGAGATACTTCATAATAAAATTACTCAAAAAGTACAGCATAGTAAAAGTACTCCTAAAAGTATTTTTTTTTTCAAAAAGATTACTCAAGTAAATGTAATTGAGTAAAGTAGTTACTACCCAGCTTTGCTCATAAAAAACAGTTACAACATGGTGACAATTTTATCCAATTTGTAAAAAACATTTTCAAAATAAAAGTTGCATACTGCAGCTTTAAGAGTGAATTCATTAGGGATACTCGCATGACTGTGTACTTCTGTGTTGGATCGTACCAGTTTAGAAGTATTCTGGTCAATATCGGAGTAAAATCGATTTCTGCCGGGGCCTACAGGAGACGGGTCGCGCGGGGGCAGAGGAGGCGGGTTGCGTGGGGGCAGAGGAGGCGGGGCACTCAGGACCCGATGTCTTGATGGAGGTGGTGGTGAGCTGTCCCGGATCTGCTGGTAGGGATTTTCTGTGACCCCAGGCAGCGTTGTCTCATTCTGAGGCTGAAGAACCTCCGCACATTTAATGGATTCATAATGATTCACTAAATCGTCTCTCAAAGGACTTGGCTCGTCTGTGACGAAGGTTTCCCATTGATCATCCATAGGATTTTTGTTTTTTAGGCTTTGGCTGATGGTGTTTAAGTTTCTCTGCCAGTCCTCACTTCATTACAAAACAATATGAGGAGCTAAAAGACAAGACAAAACAAATCAGAGTAAATTACACTGCAAAAACACAAAATCATACCAAAGTGTTTTTTGGTCCACTTTCTAGGTCAAATATACATGAATTAAGACAAAAGTAACTTACAAGTCACTTTTTAGCTCATTTTAAGTAAATAAGTATCTAAAACTATGACAAAAATACTACTACTGGTACTAGCAGATTATTTCACTTATAATAATACATTTTCCCATCTTATAAGTGAAATAATCTACCAGTAGAATGACAACTTTTAAAAATCAATATAAACAAATTATTGACTTAAAAAAATTTTTGTTTGCAAGTTTCCTTTGACATAATTTTAGTGTATTTACATATTTACATAAGAAACTAGATCTAAACCACTTGGTAAGATTGTGTGTGTTTGCAGTGTACATGAGAGGTGGCGACTTAGTGCAGCACCGTAAAAACATAAAATCTTACCAACTATTTTATGTTTAGTTTCTATTGCAAATATACTAATACACTAGAATTAAGACAAACCTAACTTAAAAGTAACTTTTCAGCAAGAAATTTGAGCTTGTTTTTAATTAAATAATTCCTTTATATTGCCGAAAAAAGTTTTCATCTGACCGGCAGATTATTACCCTGATGACATGGGGAAACATCTTGTTATAACTGAAATAATCTGCCAGTGGGACTAGCAATTTTTAACCAACATTCAGGAAGTACTTACCCATAACAAGCTTCTATATCTTTCTGAAAAGTTACTTTTAAATTATGTTTGTCTTATTTCAAGTGAACTAAGATAGTTGCACTAGAAGACCAAAACCCTTGATAAGAGTTTGTGTTTTTACAGTCAGGAAAGATGAGTGAGCCATTTTATGAGTGGCTTTACAGACGACCTGAAGGTTTATGTTGCTCTAATCATTTACAAGATTTCAAATCCTAACAGGAAATCCACCAGACCGCGCCGCTAAGTTTCTGGAAATACCCTGAAACTCTTAAAAACCAGTCAGGACCTGCGACTAACCTGTAAAAACAATCCTTCAAAACAAAAGCAAAAACATGTCAAACAGAAGATTTAACAGAGACCACAGTTTAATGTAGGTCGATTTATGAGATGTAGAAGTTATTGTTTTACAAAGTAGAGACTGTTTTTAAGGTAAAACTTACGATTAGATGTCTGGCATAAGGACAGTCATTCTTATTCAAGGTGAATTCCCGACTGAAACCATGCTGAGCGAGTCCAACCTGTACTGCTGCTCCCTGCTGAGCGTCAACCCCCCGCTCCACCCCCCCAGGCCACTAATCCTCAACAGCCCTCCCTCTGCTGGAGAAAACTAAACACACCACCCCACTTCCGCTAAACGCCATTTAACAACAACTCAAACAAACTTCAGAATCCTACAGTTTAAAATACATTTACCCAGCACTAATGGCCTGGATTTAATCCCAAAAGGAGATTTTATGCCTTAAAAAGTGCTTCTTTTAGCATCAAGCAGCGACTGACCCACTCCTCATTCAGGAATGTTGGAGAGCAGGTTGAAGAATGAGCTCTGGTTCTGTAGGAGAGCGACACTAAAGGAGAGGATAAGGAGGAAGATGGGTGACTGCGTCTGCAGCTAGCGCGCACACACACACGGTGAGTCCTCAATTTTCTTCTCCGGTCATCCTTTACTGTCATCACTAATGCAGAGATCATCTGCACTGATCTCTGAAAGGATCAATGCAGATGATCATCTGCAGCGCATACCGTTAGAGAACTGCAACATTATGTTCAACAGGAAAAGATGGATGAATAAAACTCAAAAGGTTTTGGGTGTGTACACTGCAAAAACACAAAACCTTACCAAGTATATCTTAGTACACTTAAAATAAGACAAAACTAACTTATAGGTAACTTTTCAGCAAACTTTAGGAGCTTATTTTAAGTCAATAATTCTTTAATATTGATTTTAGTACCAGTTCCACTGGCAGATTATCTAATTTATAACAAAACATTTTCTGCTTGAAATAATCTGCCAGTGGAACTAGAACTTTTTCCATCATTATCAAGAAAACATTTACTTGAGAGAAGCTCATGTTTCTTGCTGAAATGTTACTTATAAGTTAGTTTGATCTTATTTCAAATTTACTATAATATTTGCACCAGAAACTAGACAAAAAAATACTTGCTAAGATTTTATGTTTTTGCAGTGTAGTGAATTGCAAATGTTTATTTTTATGGAATAAATTAAGTCGACTTAACTCACTTTTGTTTACATTGTTATACCGATTTAAATAAGTTGAGGGGTTTTTGAGGTAAACATGTTTTAAAAATTAATTTAGTTAATTTGAAGTAATTTGGAAGGCAATACCTTCACCAGCAAGGTATCCCACAATGCATTGTTCCATCAACAGCAGCGACTAATTAAGCCACTTTTTATTATATGATTGTGTTTGCTTTTACTGGAAAGAGTGAGCAAAAATATCACTACTTTCCATTTTTTCTGTAAAAGTTTGAGTAGAGAACCAGATAAAAAGCAGGAGCCTGGAGCTATTTCAATGAAGAAACTTTATTTTTCTTAGTAGTTTCTAGTTAAAATGTGCCATCAGGAAGCTTTGTGGCTTATTTACATATACAAAAAAAATTTTTATAATAATTTGGGTGCCATTTAAGTAATTACAACATTCTTGAATTTATTAAGTCAACTTAAGTTACGCTGACCAAAATTGTACAGTTTAACGTTACTCAATTAGTTAATAAAAACTAAAAACTATTCAGGTGAGTTTGCATTTTGTTGCCTTCCTAAAATAACAGCCAGAGTAATTTATTGCCAAAAGATTACATAAGCAAAAAGTATCAGCTGTTATTTTAGGAAGGTGATTATATATTCTTTAAGTAAGGAGAACCAATTAGGTTTTACAGTGTGATATCTTTGCTTTCTGGTTATGAACTCTGGGATTCGGATGTCTTGACAACCTTTTATTTTTGGGAATTGCAGCGGTTTTCATCTGAATGCGTCAACAGAGACCTTCCTAAAAACGCAACAGAAGAAGAGCCAAACAGGAACAAAGAGAAATGAATCTGAACCACACGACCTCCTTTATTTCAACTCCAAATATAAAACCTGAGTTTCCTGAGTACTACGCCCTCTTGCCTCTTGTTGTACTCGCACTGAGTAGCTGCATAGTGGCAATGGTAAGAATCTGTCTGCTACTTCATATACTTTAAAGCAAATAACATAACTATAGTAATAATATTGTGCAAATGTCTCTTTTAGGTTTTCTATATGAAAAGGAGAACAAGGTAAGTTGTATAAATGAGATGCACAACAAAAGTCTGTGAGTTAAGCAGCTGCTTAGGACCTCCACACCACCAGGGCCCCCCCCCCCCTCCCCCTCCCCAAGACCGACACTCTAGCATGATAATATATTTAACATAAGATAGAATAATATAAACTAAAATGCTATTACACATGAAAAAATTAATTATGTATTATTTTTATACTTGTTACAGAAAAAATAGGTCAATATCTTCAAGATGTCGGCTGCTGCCACTGTTGAGATATCAAACTTGTTCATTTAATTACCATAAATTTAGTGTTTATCAAGTATTGTCACATTAAAATTGTTCAAATAATATACAACACTTAAATACCACTATGCATTTCAAAATCAATCTTTTAGTTTGCTGCTCCTGTAAGGTTAAAAATCAACTTTAGCTTTATGTATGCTAGTTACAAATTATGCTAATGCTAGTCGGCATATTACACACATAGCCTAGAAATTATGAAGCATCTGGTGTTGTTGACATGTTGTTATTAGGGGCCCCAAATGAAATTCTGCTCAGGGCCCCAAAAAGGCTTTGGTCAGCCCTGCATGAAGGAACGAAACCTCAAACCGAAACTAAAACTGAACAATATGTTTTTAATTTACTGTTTCAGGTCTCTGTAATTATAATAATAATTTAAAAAGGGAGAACAGGTCGTAAAAATTATGACATGTTTACTTATTTGTAGAGTAGGCAACTTGCAAAAATGAAACCATGTTTTCCTGTTTTGCAAATCTGATACGGTGCTTTGTTTCCAGTCATAAATGTCAGGGGCTTACCGTGGCAGCAGCCCCACTGAAATGTTCCATTAAGCTTCAAAACATCCGGGTATTTAGTAAGAACAACTCCCGATCGAAACGCAAAATAAAACAAACTATTTAGTTGGACGCAAAATAAAACAAACTATTTACCTGCTTAACGCCTGGGATCGTTAACAAGACTTTACGTGTGCGCGCAAAACCACAACCAACCCAGCAACATCCATGTTGCCTAAAACACAAAACAAGACATCTGCTTGTGTCGAGAAGGACCTCGCTGGAGTAAACAGAAAGGGGCGGGGACGGACCACTGTCAGTCTCATACCTTATTTGGAAATGGGACCATTACACTCCGGAAGTATAGGGGGCGCTATTTCCCATATTATCCGCGGTCTCCCGTTTTTATTTTCTTTAGAAATCTGTGATATAACTTCATCTTTAGGAAGGAGTTTCACTCTCAGCATGTACTTAAACTTCTCTCTTTTACTTACTTCAGTGCAGCTCACAGTTTTTTACAAATTCCGTAGCTTTCTGTGTACTTCTAAATCTACTCCTTAGTCGCATCTTTTGGGCAATTACACTCCCTTCACTTTCGGAGTGTAATGGTCCCATTTCCAAATAAGGGACCAATCCACTCCTGCTTTCTCTTCACTTGCGGTAACAAGCTGCTGTTACCTCAGCAGGCCAGCCCGAGTTATAAGTTGGCCTTTTAAAAAAAATAGCAAATAAAAAATGCTAATTCAAATTTCTGGAAAAGTCATTTATACTAGCGAGTATTCAGACTACTGGAGATATAAATGAGAAGAGGAAAAGAGTACATTTTCACCAAAAAACTAATCCCAGAAATATTCTAGAAAATACAAAGACATTTCTGAGTTTCAAAAGTTTAAAATTTGCTAGAAAAAAACAGCAGAAATTTTAAGATTATTCCCAGAAAATTTCTAGAAAAATCAAGGAAGTTTGAATAATCAAAAGTTTTCTAGAAAAAAAACTCAGATTTTCAGATTAATCAGATATTAAAAAACAAAAAAAAATCAGTTCCAAAAGTTGAAAATTTGTTTAAAAATCTGAAAGTTTGAGATTAATCTCAGAAAATTTCTAGAAAAATGAAAATTTCTGAATTTTAAAAATCTAAAATTTCAGACTTTTGAAAATCAGAAAATTTCCAAAATTCAAATACTTTCTTTACTTTTTCAAACACAGACATTTTTGAGCAACTATTCTACAAAAAATGGCAATATTTGCAAAACATTCAATAATATCAAAACTTCCATCTACTGAATTTTGAAGAGTGGAGTTTTATATATTTATTATTTGTAAAGGAAATAGTAATTTTGTTTGCATCAATATGTTCTGCACAGCTCAGTTCAGTTTATTTATATATTCACATTATTCACAAGTCATCTTGACAAACTTTACAAATGAGTCGTTTCAATTCAATCGTACACAATATGATAACTGGGATCACATTATAAATGATCCCAGTCATCAAACATTGAATCAATTTGGTTTATTAAATTAGTTTAAGAAGTTAAACCCAGCAGATTGTATCAAAACGTTGACTATACAGCACAAAATATTCTTTCTTATTTTAAATTTTAAAACGTTGTGCTTTTTTGTCCAACATTTATTCTGTTGCCTGGACAATTATAAACAAAAAGCAACATTTTAATAAAATAAATAACCCCGATTTCTGCCTAAAAGAAAGCTGCAAATCATTGAATATTTGAAACATAACATAATCGGCAAAATGTCGATTGTTTTTCCCAAAATCTGTGCTGAATTAATTTCTCAAAATCTGCTTTTGAGTAAAAATGACTGGATGTTAGCACTCCTAGCTAATTAATGCTTTTAGAAGATCTTAAATTGTCTAAAAAAAAATTTAATTCCTGTAGGATTACCTTCTTTGCATAAATATATTCTTGAGCTGGAAAATCAAATTAGTGTAATTTAAATTATTTTTTTTATTGTGGTCAAGGGCTGCAACAAAAAAACAACAACAACAAAAAACACTCAGAGAATCACAATCGTCCCCCCTGGTCACACTTTGGACACTGTTGTGTTTAGAAAGATTTCCATCCCATTTCAGTTTGGTTGAATTTATTTTTGCTTCTTCCTCTTCAGATTAGACGAGCTGCGCCACCGTCTGATTCCGGTTTACACCTACGACCCCGGAGAGGAACAGGACGACTGGAGAGATTATGACAAAGACGATGAGGAGGAAGAGCTGGCTGTAAGCAAATATATTATTACTTTTGGTCTTTGAACAATTCAATGCATTATTTTGAAGTGCTCTTTTTTTGGTGGATGGATTAAATGTACAAAACAAGTTTAATACGTTTAGAAAACAAAAATTTGGTGGAGAGGTTTGATTTATTGTGGGCTTTCTCTATTTGATCAAAATTACTCAACTGAAATACATTTTTAAGTAAACTTATCACAGTAACAATTTTTACTGGATGGTAAATTGTCCCAGTAATTATGATAAACAATGGTATTGTTGTTTTGACAACAATATTATCTAAAAGACAAATAAACCCTAATTTTGTAAAGAACACTTAATCCTGGAACATATTTGAAATATTCAAAACAGAACATTACAACTAAATACAATAATAAAAACGTCTTACATGGATGATCATGTCTCTGTAAATAAAAATGCCCTGATTGCGACAGACTCAATCATAACTCGGTTTTCATTTTAAATTAATTTCATGCCACAAAAATATCAGTTTTCATAGAAAAAGATTTAACAATGTAAAAAGAAAATTAATTTTAAAAACAGTCCTTGTTTTTGCTGAGATTTTAGTTCAAAACAACATAATGACAAAAATGGTTTCTCAATAAATAATCCAATATCCAAAATAAAACAAGACAACACAACCAAAAATTAAGAAATAAAACAGAAATAAAAAAACAATTACAACCAAAACTGTAAATAAAATGGATTAAGATGTCTCTGTAAAGAAAATTGACCTTCAAAACATTTGTTAATCATCATAAATTTATTATGGGACTAACGGATTAATTGCTAATAGTGACATGCTTATTTTTAAATTAGTTGTATCATGCTGTGAATAATCTATAATTTACACATTAACTCCAACTTTTAATTGTATTTTTCATTGCAGGAACCTTTGTACAAGGATTCACAGCTCTCCTTTGATAGAACATGAGCAGGAAAGCAAGAAGGAGGATTTCAACTAGGAAATAATCTTATTTTACTAATTGTAGTGGAAAGGCCTGACTGACAACAACGCAACAAACCATTAAAACCCACTTGCTGCTGCTGCATTGATCAATGTGCTGTATTGGCCACCAGATGGCGCCACAGTCTTGATTTTTGCCTCAGAAATGTTTTTATTTTGTTCTTTTTGTTCTTGCAGGACAGTACAGATTTTTGTTGTTTTTAGTCAAAGTAGTGACTAAGATGCAGTTTTACATGAATAAACTGAGAAGAGCAATCTGGTTTGGAAGCCTTTTGTCTTCTTGTTTCTTACCCCATATTTGCAGTGACTTTAATGCTGCGTTCTAGTTGTATTCGGAACTGGGAAATTCCGACCACCCAGTCGGAAAAGCCAACTGGAACGCCCTCTGAGCCATATCTTCCACTGGGAAACTAGGAGCAACTCCAACTATCCCCCAGTTAAGACCGCGTTTCAATGTGGCCGCTCGTCGCATCAACAGTAGTAAGATGTGGAGGACATAATATAATGAGTAGACTCCGCATTGGCTGCTCTGGCGCAGGAAATACGGCAGCCATCTTGGAGCGGTCGTCCCTCCTACTTGGCTAAACCAAACACCAAAAAAAGCCTCAGCACTGCCGGATATTTTTGTTCAGATCGACAGACTATTGACGTGAGATCTCGGGGGACAACATTTCACAAGTAAGATGGACATTTTACCGTTTATTTTTTTATGAATAGAATATTGCTATACTGTATTTATGTCCACCTGCAAAATGCCAGCTAATACCAATATAATACTAATAGCTTGGTTTATTACCGGCATTAGGCAAGAGCGGTGCATGAGGCATCTATTCTTTATATACGTTTATGGTGGAAACAGGTTTGTTTTAGACGAAACCGACTTTTTCCTTTTTTTAAAAATATTGCTAGCTTACTTTTATTGTATCGGATTTTATTTAACTTTTTTTTTTAGTTTCGCTAGCTTATAGTTGTAACCCAGGATCTCAGAAACGTATTAACTTATATTTGATAACGACAGTTTGTGTTAGCCGGTCCGACATTAGCAGTGCCTTCCTATTACTTCGCCTTCCGGCTCTCTTAACAGAACGTCCGGTTACATTTCAAAATAAGAGCACCAACAGCAACAGAGTCTGCTGTTTTAATAGCTAACGGAAGCAATTTTTCGAATCCGCTTTGGTTGCTGAAATAACGTGAAACTGATGTAAGTAGTTTAAAAACAAATGTAAAAAAAATTACATCATTCAGAAAATAATGTTATTCAAATGGACTTTTAGACAATTAAATTATACCCTTCAACTTTTTAAAGCAAATGGTTTCTGTAAGCTTCTGAAGAATTTCTGCTGCTGAATCTAGCTAATAAGTGTTTTATTTCTTTAGAAACCCCCACTTAAAGACTGCAGAGAACACTCTCTGGCATTGAACACACCTGTTTGTGATTGATAATCAGAGGAACTGATGACATTGGTACATATTTAAATTGGTTGGTGGGGATGGCTTACACTTACAGGAAGATGGGGTACCAAAGAAAAAGCAGGTAAGAATTCAATTCATACAAAGATACTTAAAGACAACAATTAATGTTCTAATTGACTGTTTTTTTCTTTTCTTTCCATCAGAGTGGATGTCCATGTTTCTGCCTGGCACCTGACCTCTACTCTCTTGCTTTTTGCTTTGATCTTCCCTGCTTTCACTGTGGGGAACCTTCTTTGTAATTTCTGCCCCCTGATGCCCAAAAATGTACCCTGCTCAGTCCTCACCACGGAGTGTCTGCCCAACCATCGATGTGCCAGTTCCTGGGGATGGGATGGCTTGCGCCATGTTCTGTCCTCTCAAGGCTGCTTGGATATCAAACTCTGCAACTCCCAGGAAGTGGTCAGATATCGGGGTCAACAGTACGACCTCACTCACAGCTGCTGCTGTGGAACCAAATGCAACCCAACACCAAGGGTCAACGCCAGCCTGATTGTATCACTTTGGTTCAAAACTAGACGAGGTAATCTCCTCTCCACTCTAATGAAGACGCTCCAGAGACCCTGTTCAAACCAAACCGCATCATCTTCTGATATAAACTTATAACTGTGTTGAAGACGGATTGGAGGCCTGTTTACCACTGGACCTAACCCTTGTTCTGAAAAGTAGACTCACATTTAGTCACATGTTTGTATGCTTTAACTTTTTTAATTGATGTGAAAATATTTGAAGAGTAAAAATAGTAATGAAGTTATTGGTGGTTTTCACATGTTTAAGCCGGAGAGAAAAGGTTGGCTTGTTCATCCATCCTCCTCATTGACTTTGGCGGCTGGTCAATAAAGCACCATGATTGAGAAATAATTGTCTTGTTTATTGAAAGCAGGTGTACTTAAAGGTGTGACTTTTTTCTAAAGACACTGAGTGAAAACATTCATGTTCAACTAAATTTGGCTGGTTGGACTTAAACTCTGTGAAATGGCTGGGTAAGTTCACTAAAATCATACTGCATTTCCTTTCTAACTTTAACACTCTGGGTGTGACAGTGAAATTGGTAACACCTGTTAAAAGCATGCTAACAAAGTAAGTGAAATGACTAAAGTCATGGAAAGGGAAATCAACTCGGGTTTGTCTTGTTTCCATAAACTTGCACAACTTGGAATTACAAAAATAAACTTGCTTAATAGGAAACCTGCCAGTGAAGTTTCTTTTTTCCCAGCTGTATCAAAAATAAATGTTGCAAAACAATAGAAACACTTTTTGCACTGTAAGTTGGGTGATGACCAGATAGTGGGAAAGAAGACAGGAAGTGTTAGGATGTTGTTGCGCCATAAACTTATTTAATGGAAACGCCACAACTGCAAAATGTTTTTTGACACCAGTGGAATATTAAAGTTTTGTGCATATTGGTAATGGAAACGTAGCTATTCCACCTGGATGTCACTAATATTCTCCCATAAAAGTACCACAAAGCTGACTACTAAGCCCCTTTTTAGTGACATAAATAACCTGCCAACATGAAAGGTTGGGTGTGTTACCTTTGATCCAACTTAAACACAGATGTTGCATTAAAATTCCTTCAAACTTGTTACAACTGATAAAATGAAATTAGACTTTTTCTTAAAATCCCTGATTTTTGTGCAATTTATAACAAATTGGTCTCAAACTTGATTAAATGTAATCAGTAAATCACCTAACCACATAAAAACTGTACAATATGATTTTCCAAATAAAACAAGTACATGTTTGACAAAACGGAAACTATTGGAGGCAGTAAGTTTAAAGTAAAAGTACACCAGAATAAATAAACTTATTTAAAATTCAATTAGCAAGCAGTAACTAAAATGTGAATAAAACAAGAAGTCAAAGAATAAATGAAATTAGTTTATAACTTGATACCCAAATAAAAATTCTAGAAATTAATTTCCCCCCCTCTAACTCAAGTTTAATAAAAAGGTTTCATAATGCTCCAAGATCATTTAATATAAAATTTTTGGTTAGAAAAAAAAGGAGAAGTAAATTTATGCCAATTTGGCATAAATTCTGAAAAAAAGAATCTCTAGGTAATTTGATATTAATCTAAAAAATTTTGTCTTCTGGCAAAAATAAAAAAAATCTTTTTTTTTCAACAATGACTCTAATACGCCGTTGTACTAACAATCTGTCATAATTTTTAAAGCTTGAGAGAAACTTTCCGAACCTGGAGATGCTTTTAAAAATATCTTGCTCAAATCGTCTATAACGCAACATTAAGATGGCGTCTTAGGGCGGCAGGAAACAGAGGGGCGGGAAAATACAATTCAGCCAAAAAACTCAATTTTCTACAAAAATAACATTTCTGAGCTCCAGAAGTGAAAAATTTGCTATAAAAAAACTCTGAAATTTTTAGATTAATCTCAGAATTTTTCCAGATGAGACAAGGAAATATTTGAGTTTGAAAAATCTAAAAATTTGATAGAAAAAGCTCAGAATCTCTGCTGCTTCCTGATACCTCGGAAAAGATGGAGATATCTTAGTTTCAAAAGTTAAAAAACATTCCTAGAGTTTTCTAGAAGAGACAAGGGAATTTGAAAGGAATATGTAAAAAAAATAAAAATGAATGAGTTTGAAAAGTCAGTTGTGCTACGATGGATTATTATGATGGAGTATTATGGCCATTGTAAATTTCAAAAAGAGAGGAGGGAGTTAAATTTGTACCAAAAACTCAGAAATGTTCATTAATCTCCCAAAGTCCAGAAGTTGAAAATTTTTGACTTTTGGAACTTAGAAATTTCCAAGTTTTTCTAGAAAATTTCTGGAATTAATCAGGAAATTTCAGGGGTTTTTTCTATTTAACAACTTTCCCAGAAAAAATCTACAATGTTTTGTAGTAAATCTATGACAGTAAAAAAAGTTTGTCCAGTTTTCCCTTCATCTTGTTCCCCAGGCACAACGTTCTGCAGCTCCTGCCTGTCGCCATCTTGTGTTTTCTTCTTCTTCTGCCCTCGTTGCGCTGCGGGAATATGCTGTGCTATTACAGCCCCATCCTGAAGACGGAGGAGGCGATGACCTTTGAACTCATTGTGACAGAGTGTCCTCCTCGCGAGCTGTGCTTCAAGGCGCTGGGTCGCTATGGAAACGTCACTGCCCTGTCGGCGAGGGGGTGCTTTCCGGTGAAGAGCTGCGGAAAACAAAGCGACATCCGGCTCAGAGGGACGATCTACGCCATGACCTTCAGCTGCTGTGACTGGCCGTACTGTAACTCGGAGGTCAAGGTCAAACCATTTTATGTTCTTATAACTCTTCTGGCTGTCTTTATTATTACTTGTTTGTGAGTAAAATAGGTAATGAGAAGTTGAGGGGCGAACACGCAGTCTGAAAACTGCAGTGTGCGCCATCCGAATGCCAGACGCTTTTATTACGATGTTTTTAAGTAGTATTTATGTTTTTAATCCAAGATCTGTAATAAAATATTTCAGATGTAATAATGTTGTGGAAGACGTTTTTAAAGCACTACGTAAATAAGACAAACCTGGTCGTACCTGCTATATCAATGGCTAAAAAATATTAACCAGAAGCAAAAAATTACGTTTTCCTTTTTTTCCCACTTTAACCTCAGAATTCTGAGGAAAAAAATGAGAAATAATTCAGAGATTAAAGAATCTAATGAAAATGTTAGAATTCTAAGAATTGAGAAAAAATAACTACAAAAAAAGACTAGCAAAATAGTTGTAATTCAGAATAATTAATAATTCAGATTAAAGAATTCTAATGAAAAAGTAAATTCCAAAAATCGAGGAAAAAAATTGAAAAAAAGTCAATTGTCAGAAAAAATTGTTTCAAGTCAGATTTCTGAGAAAAAAAAACTTTAGTGGCCCTAATCCTCTTCCATTCAATCAATCAATCAATCAGATTAACGGCTTCAGGCCTACCTGCTGCTTCTCAGAGGTTTGTAGTTTAGAAATTAAAGGTGATTTTTCTCAAGTTCTAAAAGATTGATAATATGTAGGCTTTTAAGAGAGGAAAAATGTGACAAAATGTAGTTTGAGGTTTGACAGTTCTTTATTTCCCTTTTATAAGGCTGCTGGGTCTCCCCATAGTGGATATACATATATATACAGGAAATTGCTATACTGGAGTTACACTGAGGGTCAGAGGGTCCATGTTACACAGACGTCCATAAACGACACTAATAGAGCCTCACCTCCAGGTACCAGAAATCAGCAGAGAGAGAGAGGATGTGGGAGGAAAAAGGGAGGAAACAGCACAAGAAAACAGGAAAGGACGACGGCGAATTGGGGTAGTCATAGATAGAAAAGAAAAAGTAGTAAATTTCCCCCAGAAAACTCAAACTTTGATATCGATCTCAGAAATTTTGGAGCACCAAAAGTAATGAATTTGTAAAACCTAAACTCAGGAACTTTGAGATTAATCTCAGAAATTTTCTAGAAAAAAAACCCAAAACGTGGTCAAGACAAAAATTTGGGAGAAAAAACACATTTTGATAAATTTTGCAATATTTCCTATAAGAAAGGTGGAAATGATTGAGCTCCATGTAAAAAATTCACAACTTTTGGTAATTTTCTGAGTTCCAAAAGTAAAAATATTAAACTTTTCAGAAATTTCAAGCTGTTCCTAGAAAATTTTGGAGATAATTGTCAATATTTCTGAGTTTTTTTCTTGCATATTACCGACTTTTTAAGCTCAAAATTCAACGTTTTTTCCACAAACTGAATTGACCTAAAAATTTGAGTTTTTCTCTCACATTTGACTTTTTGAGCTCAGAAATTTCCAAGTGTTTTTCTAGAAACATTTGAGATTGGACTGCAAATTTACAACTTTTTGAGCTCAGAATTTCCTTATTTTTTCAAGTAAATTTCTGTATTTCACCTCAAAATTTGTGAGAGTTTTTGGTGGAAAAGTACTTCTTTTTTTAAATCCAGATCAGCTCCAGTTCGCCATCGTAGGAAAGTGAAGGAAGAGGGGAGATGTTGCAGTCCGAGAGCCTGACTCGACTGTAATAACTTAACACTGGAAAATAACATACAGATTTCACGCACAGTGCATCTTAAATAGGTTACGTGAAGAACCATTTACCATAAATATCTGTATTTTTCGGAAACCAACATATATATAAAAAAACAATAACAAAAAAAAAGTTTTCCCCATAATTTCTTTTTTTTTTTTTTTAGTTTTTGTGCAAATCTTTTCCTTCCTTCTCTGGTTGTTGTTGAGGCTTTTTGCTCGTTGCTCACATGATCCAAAAAATAAAGAGAAAAGAAAAAACGTGAGAAGGCAAACAAAACCCAGCATATCCCCCAGTCCCTCCCCTATAATATCATATGAATTAGTAGAAAACGAACAAACAAATAAACGGAACACCACAGTCAACTTATCACAAAATTAACCCACAAACACACAGAACACCAAGAACACAGTACTCTATTTTTTTTTTTTCAGTTTTTTTTTAAGCTTCATTGTTGTTCCTCCTTTATGGTCATTGTGTGTCCTTCTCCTGGCTTACTGGTTTGGCAGCTTTGGAGGCGGCTCAGTGGAACTGGGAGGCTACTCTCCAATCAGCTGGTCAGTTCAGCAGTGATAAATCATCTTTTAATTTCACAGTGTGGTAGGAAAAGAAGGGATACGGCGAAGGATTTCAAGGAATGGCAGCGACAATTACAAAAGAACTAGAAACCGTGGACCATCCTCTCCAAAATGGCCGCCTTATTCCTTCGTTATGAGTTTTACTGGGTTTGGTTGAGAAAGCCAAGGTGATTTGTTGAGAACGAGCAGAAGATGGGCGGGACGACTTGAATCCACCGGCGGACGGGTCACAGCGGGGCGAAATGCGGTCAGGAGGAAGGGGGCGGGGATTCAGGCACGCTGCTGCAGTGCCCGCCGCTTGCGGCTGTAGTAGTGACGCATCCCGGTCTGTCTGGCAAAGCTCATCATGTAGTTTTGTTTGCGTGTGCTGCAGGGAGATGAAGTCAGTAAAATAAAAAAACAAAACAAAAGAGAGAGACAGAGAGAGAGAAGGAAGGAGTGTGAAGATTAGTGAGAGTAAAAGCAAGCTGCAACTTCCCCTCGTTCTCACACCGGACGGATCCAAACATGCAAACACACGGATGGTTGAACGCAGCTTCAGATTTCTCTCACCTCCGTTTTCATTTCTCATGCTTTGGTTTTCAGTCAACCATGACCTCAAACACTGAACAGATACGAAAAAACAGAAAACTTCTACTGCTAGCTTGGATTTCTGCACGAAAACGATGATGCAGCTAGCTACAACAGTCATCAAGACAAGACGGTACGAAGATCCACAAATACGAGAGCTTCACTCTGACACAAAGTGTTGGAGGTCAGAGTTTAAAAAAGAAAAAAAGTAAATAAAAACCAGAAGTGGAGGGTCCTGAGCAGGAAAGGGTTTTAAAGCTACAGTAGCTTGCTAAACTATTAAAACCGCTGAAGTTCTTCACAATTTCACTCATAAAAACCACAAACTTCAATGTTTCATTGGGATTTTCAGTATCAACACAAAGTGGAGCAAAATATTTACTTTTTCATACATTTTATGCTTCAAATGTCCAATTATTTGCAGTTCCCTTATATACAGAAATCAGGCTTCTTCATTAGAGTAAAATTTTGTGTTTTGTTTGTACTTGTCAGGGCAAGAAGGAAAATTTTTCGAAATAAATAAATAAAATTAAAAAATACAACTTTCTGAAAATCCAAACAGAAACAAATATCTACATTTTGTGACTTTTGTTTCCTTTCAAAGATTCAATAATTTTTTCACTGCTTGACTCAAGTCCCAGATTAAGAAATCTAATACACAAATAAAAAATAAACAATGAAGTAATTCCTATGATATAGATATTTATATTAAAGAAATGAAAAGGAGTTTCATCTTCATTTAGATTTGTGATTCCAAATATCTTGCTCTTGTTACCATGAAAGTATATTTACGATATAATGGTCCAGTCAAAGTCCAGACCTTAAAAATTGATCTTCACAGATGTTCTCCAATCAGTCAGACTAAATGTGAATTATGTAGCAAATAAGACATAATAAAACATTTTATGCCAAAACAAAACAAGCAAAAGTTTTCTCCTACTTGTGTCGATCTGATAAAACCCAAATCAAACGCATTGAAGTTTGTAGCTGTTATGTGAGAAAATCTGTCAAACGTCAAGCAGTATTAATACTTTTGCAAGGCGCTGGAAATAACAGCAAAAAAATAAATTAAAAAGCTGCAGAAGATCACTCTTGCTTAGCCTGTTCATTGCCTCTTCCATCCAGCAGGGCGGTGCCAGTGAGCCGGGAGTACAGCCAGGGCAGGCAGGGGGTCTCTGTGAAGCGGGTGGGTGGGCAGGAAGGCAAAGGAAGGTGGGAGATGGGGTGTGTGTGTGTGTGTGTGTGTGTGTGTGTGATGGGTGGAAGCGTTAGGAATGCCTGTTGAGGTGTGTGTGTTAGGAGAGAAATGGAAAGCTTCATTTTCTGCATTTCTGACATTTAATCAGAAACCAAGGAGGTATACACTGTAAAAACAAAATCTCACCAAGTACTTTTTGGTAAAGTTTCTAGTGGAAATATTTTTATACACTTGAAATAAGAGAAAACTAACTCGCGAGTAACTTTTCAATAAGATATATGAGCTTATTCAAGACATTTTCCCTGAAAGTTTCTTGTTTCTTTTATTTCACTGTTGACTAGAGATGAACCGATCCGATACTAATATCGATATCGGTTCCTATATAAAAAAAATTCTAAATCAAGTATCGGTGACAATCTTACCAATCCATAAGGGCAGATCTATTCTGTCTAACTCTATGCTTTCTCCTCTGATTGACGACATGGTTTATTATTGATTTTAAATTATATTTAAAATTCCTCATTGTACTTTCTGAACCATTTGAAAGAAGGTTTGATGCAGCTTATTTTTACATGTTTGGCCAAAGTACTCAACCTATTGTTTTTTATTAGTTTCAGTTTGTTATTTATTTTTACTTTAGGTATCAGAAGAGAAAAAAGTGAGTTGGTGCATCTCTACTTATGACTTGTATTTTTTTTAATCAATATTAAGGAATAATTGAATTAAATCAAGCTACTACATCTGTCTTATTTCAAGTGTATTAAGATATTTGCACTAGAAACTAGAACTAAAATTCTTGGTAGTATTTTGTGTTTTGCAGCGTAAGGATGAAGCTCCTGATGCTGTTGTTGTCAGACAGACAATCAGTCATTGTGAGGGAGGAGGATGGAGCGCTGTTGCATTGGTTGATCCATGGAGCCATGCAGGAAACTGAAAGCTGAAATGTGAAGTTATTTCAGAGCAATGATGTGAGATCTTCAGCTTTATAAGTGACGTTTTAATTTGAGGAGGGGACAGACGGTCCGTGTTTGAACTGCACAGACGTACAGTATTGTACGCATCCGGTTTATATTCGGATCAAAATGGAAATAAATAAATTGGTTTGGAGCTGAGGTAGTCTCAAAAACCAAAACGTGTAGCGATGGATTACATCACACATATAAACACTAGAGGGTGACGAAACATCTGGCTCACAAGACGAGACGAGGTACGAGTTGGGTTCACGAGAACTGGACAACATTTTGGTTTCACTCCTGGGAAAACTAAGCATCTTCTTTGTTGGTTTTCATAAATTGAGTAAAAATTGTAATAAATTGTTTTTGAATGTTTGGTTTAGATGTATCCAGTTCAGGTTTGATCCATTTAAGCATTTTAGATTTTGAACAATCTAGTCCAGATTTCTCTAAAAACTGTAAAACCTTTTAGCTTAGTGTTGTCAGGATATTTTCCATCTGCAAGTTAGTAAACTGGCTAGATTGGCTAATAGCTCTGGTGTTGTATTTCTCTTCATTTAGGTATTCAAACTCTAAAAGAACTATATTATCAAAAAGTAGTGGTATATTTATAGTATGTGTGTATTTTATTTATTGTAATACAAACTGTAAGAAGTGTTACTTTGCAACTTTGACTATTATACTTTTAGCAGCCATATTGGACGCTAACCTTAAGAATGCCATAATGATGATTGTTAAATTTGGAGGAAAAACAGGGACACTTGTACCATCCCATCTGTGAAGGACGGGGGTGGCAGCATCATGTTGTGGGGGTTTTGCTGCAGGAGGAACTGGTGCACTTCACCAAATAAATTACGTGGAAATACTGAAGCAACATCAGCCAGAAAGTTAAAACTTTGGTCCAAATGGACCCAAACCATGAAGTTCAAAGGCAAAGATACCAAATAGAAGTGTGTAGAATACATGGCATATGAAAATATAGTATCAATAATACCAATATTCACTATTTAAGATGATTAAACTTCTGACCTTTAGGTGTTTTTCCTTTGAATTAATATGAATTTAGATAAAGTTTATAAGTGTTAACAAAATACTTTAATCAAAAAGAAACTATAGAAAAACTAAGGAAATTAGTATGAATTGTTTTCTAAATAAAGTGTAAAAAATTATAATTTGAGAACAAATCAATGCAAAAATCTTTTATATGGTTGAATTGAGAATTTACAATGCAAAAATAAAATTCCAAGAGGGAACCTGAAACTAAAGTATTGATATTATCACACGGCTATTGATCCCATATTGATACTGACTTGGCATTGATACAGATATTTTGGATTTATCCACCGATCTCTACACTGCAAAAACACAAACCTTTTATGATCTGGTTTCTAGTGCAAATATCTTACTACGCTTGAAATAATACAAAACTAACTCAACATAACTTTTCAGAGATATAGAAGCTTGTTTTAAGTAAACAATTTCTTAATATTGATAAAGTTCCACTGGCAGATTATTTCACTTGTAACATGGGAGAAATATATTTTTAGAAGTGAAATAATTTCCCAGTGGAACTAGAACTCATCAATATTAAGGAATTATTGACCTAAAATAAGCTCCTATGTCTTGCCAAAAGGTTTCTTGTAAGTTAGTTTTGCCGTATTTCCAGTACATCAAGATATCTGAACTATTCTTTCAATATTCCAGACAATACAGAGAATTTATTTTTTAAACAATTAATCTGAATTTATTGTGATAACGCTAAATCGAAATTCTTATCGCAATAAACGATACGACAAATGCTCACCCCTGCACGGAGAGCATGGCGATGAATTTAGTATTGATGAAAAGAGATACTTAAAATCATGGAAAGGTGTCTGCAGTTTAAAAATGAAAATAAAAGAGTGGAAGGAGGGTCTGTGTGTTGGTTGAGGTGAGTTTGAGGGAGGGGTTGCATCCAGGAAGTGGCGGAAAACTTACCTCACACTACAGCCATGCCAGAGGGAGCAGAATACAGAAGAGAGCAGAGGTTAGAGCGCGAGAGGGGATGGGCAGGAGGTGGGGACTGCTGTCTTGTAGAAAGGTCTGGGGGGGAAGGAGCCCCAGTCTGGGGAGGCAGAGGCCCGAAGTGGGGGAGAGAGGAAGGAAGAGAGGTAGTCAGAAGTGTAAGGAAGTAGGAGAGAGAAAATGGGAAGAAAATATGAAGCAGGAGACAGTAGAGAGGTAAGAAAAATGAAGACAACCAAAAAAGAAAGAAGGAGAGAGAAAGATTTACAGGAGAAATCCATTCATTGAGAAGGTTGACGAAAAGAGAGAGAAAGGACGGTGAAAGTTTGGCAGAGGTGTTAAGGAAGCAAAGGGAGGATGAGAGAGAAGGAAAGGTTGTGTAGGAGGAGTGAGAGGAAATGTGTGTAGGAGGAGTGGTGGCGGGTG
Organism: Gambusia affinis; assembly: GCF_019740435.1. Classification (NCBI taxonomy): domain Eukaryota; kingdom Metazoa; phylum Chordata; class Actinopteri; order Cyprinodontiformes; family Poeciliidae; genus Gambusia; species Gambusia affinis. Next base: position 5,310,113 of record NC_057875.1, read on the forward strand.
GAGAGAAATAAACAGAGCAAAGTGTGAGGGTCACTCTTTTCAGCAGACACTGTTGAAAACCGAGCAAAGGCAGGAGGAAGGAGGACTGCAAAAACACAAAATCTTACCAAGGATTTTGGTCTAGTTTCCAGTGCAAATAAGACAAAACTAACATACAAGTAAGTTTAAGTCAATAACATTAATGAGAAGGTTACACAGGCAGATTATTTCACAACGTGGGAAAAACTAATTCCTGTTGATAGCTCCTGTTGTTTATTGTAAATGTATTATCAGCTGGTGTCACTTTTAAGTAGTTTAAATAATATGACACTTAAATGCCAATGTGAATTTCTAAATTCAAGTTTTTTTTTTTTGTTTTTTTTTATTTTGTGACTGCTGTAAGGTTAAAATCAATCAATAAAATCAATGGCAACACTGGTGTGATGTCAGCTAGCTACAAATTATGCTAATTATAGTAGAGGTGTTACATCAAGAAGCCTAGGAATTGTGAAGCATCTGGTGCTGACATGTTGGAATGAGAGGCCCCAAATGAAAATCTGCTTAGGGCCCCAAAAAGTCTCGGACTGGCTCTGCTTTTGAATTATTAACTTCAAACAAGCTCCTATCTCTTGCTGAAAAGTTAGTTTGGTCTTATTTCAATTATATTAAGATATTTGCAACAGGAACGAAACAAAAAACTGAGGTGAGTTTTTGTGTTTTTGCAGTGAGAGGGTCAGGGCCAGGTTGGCCAGGTTCAGCTCAGGCGTCAGCTTATTAGTGTGTGTGGAAGCAAATCTGCATAATTTGAACTGAGATGACTGTTATGCAGAATCTGAAATACAATCTGTGTGATGGGATGTTGCTGTGAATCCACCACCAACATGAAGCATTAAAATGCTTTATGACGGTGTTATGTTAGTAATGAACCAGGAGAACCAACCAGTGTAGCAGTGATTATGTTCATGATATCTTCAGTCTTCTGCAGAGTCTCTACTCTTAATTTAAGCTGTTTCAGAGTTTAGCTGCTGAAAATAGGAAGTGTAACAATCTAGAATGCAAGAAACGTAATAATAAAAGCAATATTCAGTGAAACAATATGAATGAGGCTCATTCATCTGAAATCAGCTACAGCTACCCTGTCTTATAATTAGAGATGCACTGTTGGCGACCAGAGTCAGATGACCTTTCACCCAGATCAGTGAGTTTCTTCCAATCAGGGACCGCCACATACTGCCTGACCGGTATGTGGCAGGCTGTATGTGGCAACATTTGTTAAATTTTCAGCTCGTGTGGTTATCTTTCACATTGCACTGTGTCAAATGATCCAAACTACTTGAAAATCATGTTCACCTCCCCACCTGTGGTGGCGCTGCACCAAGGACCACTGAGGGAAACAACACAAAAACCTCCAAAGAAAAAATGAGGACAACTTCCTTCTTCAAGAAACAAACAAAAATGGAGTAGCAACACATTTGAATAGTTTTAGTATTTATCTTGGTAACATTTACCTTTAAAATGTATACATTTATCAAGATTTATCTTGTATTTGACGGGTTGTGAATAAGACTGTCATGAAACCGTCATGAACATGACATAGCACCTGTCATGAACATGAGTAAGTCTTCATGAATATTTATAACTGTTGACATAAAGTATCATTCGGAAAATCATGAGACTTTTAATACAAAGTTGACAAAATGTCTTTCTTATGCAACTTGACAATAACCAAGAAATTATGATCTGACCTAAATTTGTTATAAAAGTATTACTGATTAAACTTTATCTTTAATAACATAAAGCCACTTAATTTTGAAAGTTTAATCAGTGGCCCCAGTGTGTCTCAACTCAATGAAACTTACCCGCATTGCTTTGTAGATGTGCTATCATTGAGAGAGAGCTCTGTTTTCAACAGCTTGCAACCCGTCACCTAGATTGGGTTGCTAGGTGACGGGCGAAACTCTGGTGCGGTTGCTAAGTAACGAGCTGGGCCTGCTGATTAGTGAGACATTCCAGAAGTTTTTGACACCAAAAAAAATATTGAGTCATTGCCAAAAAATCACCAGGGTGGATTTTTTTTTAAACTGGGCTGCTTTTAGAAGCAGCAAGAACCCAAAATGAAAATACGAAAAAAATTGCATGATACACATTTATGCAAAACTGTGTATTATGAAATGATAGAACACAAACAATAGAAAAACATAAATTTTTGTACATTTTTTTCTCAATAAATAAAATTAAAAAAATTATAATTAGAGAGCAAATCAAAACAATAGCTTTTAGGTAGAATGGAGAAAATAGAATGCAAAAATACAATACATTTTAAGAGGGAATTTGAAACTAAAGCATCGATCTTATCATGCTATTATTGATCTGATACTGACTTGGTATCAATATTATTGATACATTGGATTGATCTGCCCACCTCTAATGCTGAGTAAGATAACGCTACAACATAGTCCTGAGTTTAACAAATTCTTTAAGCATATTTACAAATAGAATATTTCTTAAAAGAAAACTTGTAAATCAGCTAAAATAGATATCAGCCACAAATCTCTGATCAGTGCATCTCTACTTATAATGACCACAAAGAGCAGATAAGTAAAACAACGAATACTGTAAATTTTGACTGGTTTGTTTAAATCAAATAAGCATTTTAATGCTAAAAATAAAAGATAAGCCAGAAAAAAACCCAGACACACCCAGAGTTAAAAGCTACATATGATTGTATTTAGGTAATTAACTTGTATGACATCACCGTGTTTGTGTGGAAAGTGCCTAACTGAAAATATCATGATCCAACAGCAACTGTTGTTCTGCTGTAAGCGAAACAGCAATCATCTAACAACACCCTTTCCACTAAACCACCCTGGTGTGAATTTCCTGCTCTGTGTGGAGTGGAAGGAAATATTTTTTACTGCGGTGAGGCAGAGGTTGAGATAGGGGATGCTCAGGGATCTGTCAGGGCCGGTTTTGGGTGGGTGGGAGTTTACCAACAGCTGGACTGGGATTGGGTACTCACAGAACTACTTCCACATGGTCCAAAGCCCACTGGTCATGTCCTGCACCATCGTGTCTGGGTTGCCACCATCGCAGCATTACGCCTTTAACCCTCGCTTCACTGGGAAGGACATAGAAACATTGTGGAGTGAGTTAGTGAATTGGCATAAACCAGTGCAACATGCACTTTAAAAATAAAAGGGGAGATTTAAGTCAGTAGGTAAATTATTTTAGTTATTTTGTAATAAATATGTTACACACATGGGATCGGTTTCCAAACTGTTTTCATTCACATGAGCATTGCTTTAAAAATGCCAAACCCATAGGGGGCAGTGTAGTGCAAAGATAGAAACTATGCCAGCCAATCAGAATCCTTCAAAAACAACCACAACTTCCTGTCAGGAAGTAAAGGTGACCTAGTTTTGCTCATTTGTGCTCAACTTTAATTTCAGATAATATATTCAGTCATTGGCATCTTTAAAGCCTGGGATATTGTGTAATAATTAACCCTGCTTTAAACTTCTCCAGAATGCAAACTTTATATAATATAAAGATTTTTATGAAACAATAAACATTCAGAGGAGTTTTTAAGCCAAAACTGTACAAAAAATACATACAAACTGCATTTAAAGTAAAAACACCTTTGAAAAAACTCGTAAAGTTTTAGCTTCACCTCGTTCAGATTTTCTAAAGAAATGCTATGTTGCTGCATTTTAGGCAATAAAATATTTGTTTTATTATTTATAAAATGGAACTGATTTGTTTATTTACATATTTTAATATATTTCTAATATTGTATAAAAACGCTTAGGCGGTTAAATTAAAAATCTGCAGAAAGTGCCTTTTTTCCCAATTAATTAATTACCAGAATAATTGAAGAATTAATTGATTACTAAAATAATCTTTAGTTGCAGCCCTAAACATAAGATGGAAGCTTTTGTAAGACACTTTATATAAATGAATAAATTAGTCATAATCACAAATAATCCATCTTTTTAGCAGTTCGGTGCATTTTCTAATAAACTCACAGTGGGATGTTGTAGGAGACTCTCTGGGCCTTTATGAAGTCTTTGGGCTGATGCTGGGCAATCACGTGCCAGCTGACTCCGTTGTTGACGCTGTACTGCAGCAGCACGGCCCGGTCCACTGTGTCGGCCTGATCCAGAGCGATGTTACAGCTGTCTGTCTGTGCTACGCTGCCGATCTGCAGCACAAACATGATCTTGCTGCAAGGAGACAGACAGACGACGGGTTAGAGAGAGGAAATGTAGACATGGAAACATCTGGTCTGTTTTAGAGATAAGGAGACATCTTTTTATGATTTGCTTATGAATCAGTCAAGTTGCTTTTCTTTATAAAAACATAATACAGTCACCAATTGTGAAACCAATAAACATTACATTTTGTTGAGTGAAATTATGAAAATGATCAATACACATAAAAAAGGTTGAATCGCAATCAGAATTCCTTTTATTGTCATTTGTGCACCAAGAAAGAATAACAACATTTAGAAAATAGGACTATCAAAGGCAAGTCAAATAATTGGATAAGATAATAAAATCAGTATACCTCAATAAATATAGAAATGTTGAAGAAACACTGAACAACTGGGATGTTAATAAATATGCTGGTCAATGTTTCGTTGGTTATGATTCAAAAGCAACTGTAACCAGGTGGGTTTTTAGTCTGGATTTAAAGGATGTCAGTGTTTCAGCTGTTTTGCAGTTTTCTGGAAGTTTGTTCCAGATTTGTGGTGCATAGAAGCTGAATGCTGCTTCTCATGTTTGGTTCTGGTTCTAGATGTAGAGCAGAACCAGGAAGGTTGATACAACCCCAGCAGCTCTTTAATGTGTTGTGGTGCTGAGCCCTTCAGCGATTTATAAACTTAGAACAGAATTTTAAAGTCTGTCCTCTGAGCTACAGGGAGCCAGTGGAAGGACTTTAGGACTGAGTAATGTTCTCTATCTTCCTGGCTTTAGTCAGAACTCCAGCAGCAGCGTTCTGGATCCGAGTGATGGAGAACTTTGTAATTGTCTTTATGTGGCTCTGAAGGTTCAGGTCCGAATCCATCACTGCTCCCAGATTTCAGGCCTCATTGCTAATTTCTAGCTGTAGTAACTGAATGTTTTGGTAGTACCTGTACCTGGCTCTAGTGAGGTCCAGCGGTTTGGTAACTGCCTGCCTCAGCTTACAGCCACTGAAGTAGAGAGAGTCTCCGTGAGCATGTGGAGACAGCTGCCCGCAGCCGCTGCCCACGCCGCCGCCGTGGATCAGCTGCCAGCTCTCCGGAGACACCGCCCCGGACTCGAAGTTGTCCTTGATGGAGCTCGGCAAGTCTGTGCTGGAGAGGGAGCAGTCATCGCCTGTCGGTGGGACACAAGGAGAGGGAGATGAATTAGGAGTGTTCGATTTCACCAAAGCAAGGGTAAAACTACAATGGAGCATTAGGGCCATTGTAAAAAAAAATTAAAAAATAATAATAATTAATTTCCACTAAAAAGGAAGCAGAAATTTTCTAATAAAAAACAGGAATTTCTGAGTTTCTAGAAGTCAATAATTTGCTTATGAATACTCAAATTTTGAGAATAATCTTAAAATGTTTTATATATTTTTTTTATTATTATTTTTGAGTTTGAAAAGTCCAAAATATTTGATGGTAATAATTTCCATGTTCTTTCTAGCAAATTCTTTCTTGAAAAAAGTGTGATGCGTCTAATATAGGGTTGGGCAATAAATCCATATAATCAGTTAATTGAAGTTTTGGTTTTTGAAGATTTTATTTTTAGAAAATAAATTCAGAATATTAAGAGAGTAGCAATTTTTATAAGAACTTCCACAAGAAAAATGACAGAAAAATTAATTATTCAAGCTTTTTTATCATTATATTGACTTTTTTCTTGTAATTTTAAGAAATTATTCTGGTAAAACTCCATTTTCTTTCTGTTAATATTACAACTATTTCCTCATAGTTAAAGAAAAAATCTTGCATCTTGGGTCTGATACTTTGTTGTGCAACTCACAGGAGGGAGAAGTCATGTTTCTATATTTTATTTTTTGGGAAAAATGAAGATTAAAATCAGATATAAAATAAGAAATCTGAGATTATATTTTAATCTGTGTCGCTCAGCCTTATAGTGACATATATCTTGTGACTCACCGTGGTATCCTTCATCGCAGATGCAGACCACTCCACTCGTGCAGTAGCCACGGCCACTGCAGAGCCCGGGGCAAACCTCGCCAATGTAAACATTATCCACCCCCCAGCTGTGCCTCTCTCCTGTTCCCTCCTTCTGAATCCAGCGGAACTGCGTAGCTCTGAAACATCAACCAGTTTGCAGATGCTTCACACTGATGCCATGAGAACTGAACGGTGATCTTGTGAAACGCGTCGTCTGGTTTCGTACCCTGAGGAGACGTGGTCCGGCAGCTGGACCGTGACTCTGGTCCAGGTGGAGCTGTTAACCGGACTGTAGATGGTGGATTCGTGGAACTGGAAGGGGGAGCAGCCAACGTTGTTCACAGACGAAGGAAGACATTCTGACTGGACCAGCTGCCACGAGTCGGACCTGGAGGTGATGAAGTTAAAGGGACAACTCAAGATTTTTAAAATTAGGTCTTGTAGATACACTCAATATTTTTTTCCTCAAATGCGACCTGTACTCACTGAAAGACCCAATCCCAATCTTTTCACTCCACCCAAAAAAATCTGATCTTTGCCAATCTGATCTCGGAGGTACTAGTTTGTTTTCAAAGCATCTGCAGTCTGAACGGTCACGTCGCATTTTATCCGGTTCCACTGGCAGATTGTTTAATTTTATTTAATAAACCTTATTTATTTACAGAGGCTAATTTTCACCAAAATGCGCCACAGGAAATAATTTCTACCTGTAGCCACTCATCTACAGGTTATTTATAGATAAACATATTTGCATGTGCATGCTTGTTATTTCATTTATTTATTTGTGTTCAGTCATATTTGAATGACCTACATCACTCTTAAATATATATACAGCTCTGCAAAAAATTAAGAGACCACTTAAAATAATCAGTTTCTCTCATTTTACTCTTTATATTTATATGTTTGAGTAAAATGAACATTGTTCTTTTACTCTATGAACTACTGACAACATGTCTCTGAAATTACCAGCAAAAGTTTTGCATTTATTTGCAGAAATGAGAAATGGTGAAAATAACAAAAAAGATGCAGAGCGTTCAGTGCTCAAATAATGCAAAGAAAACAACAATGCGAATGTTTTAACTCAGGAAAAGTTCAGAGATCAATATCTGGTGGAGTAACCAAGAGGTTTTAATTGGGGTTTAGAGCAGTGGGCTCTTCATTTTTTCCAGAGCTGTATATTTTATAGCTTATGGTCATATTTGTACTATTAATCTTGAACGCGTTGAACGGAGTAGCTTGTCAACTGATAAGCAATTTCCTCTTGGCGATCAATAAAGTATATTCTATTCTATTCTAACTAGTACTTTTTTATATCAATATTAAGAAATTATTGACTTAAAAAAGTTCCTATATGGGGTGCACCGATTTCTCAGTTCCAATTTCCTTAAATTTGGGTGATCAGATGATGCTTACATGTAAAGCTGATCTTATCCAACTGATCTTATCTACGTCAGCAAAGGTCTAAAAATCAGCCGCTGTCCTGTTCTGCCCTGCTGTGGGACAGGAAATAGTCACCCACAGTTAGCAAATCAGCAACTTTCTTGTTATATTTAGCGACGTTTCGGACAAAAAATATTAGTATTGCCCAAAATTAGAAAAGGCAGATCGGGCTTTATAAAGATCGTTAATCTGCGATCGGCCAGAGAACTGCAATTGGTGCACTCCTATTCCTACAGCTTGCTTTAGAGCAAGTTCTAAGTTAATTTTGTCTTATTTCAAGTGTATTAAGATAATTGCACTAAAAAGTAGAACAAAGAAATAGTAAGATTTTGTGTTTTTGCAGTGTAGATTGATTGTTCTCCTTGTTTCTCTTACCGTGCGTCCTTCCTGTACTGCAGCAGGACAGAGTGATGATCCTCACATGTGTCTGCCTCACAGCCGACAACAATCTGCAGAAATGAGACGTTTTAGGGCCCAAAACCCATAAAACAAATGCCACTGTGAGCACGCTTTCATTCTCACCTTAAACTGCAAAATGTATCCGGGCTGAACTATAAGCTCTCGAGTAGCAAGGATGTTGTGTGTCCTGTCTTGGTTCTTGTTCGGCCAGTAGAGGTGAAATGAGGGATTTCCACAGAAGCCGGCGGTACGCACAGCGTTAGGATAGAAACTCCAGCTTTCCTCATGAGAAACGCCCTCTAGTGAAACAAATGGTTTATGAGGATGTGATTAAACCAAGGTTTTCACTGATCTGACTAAAGAGGTGCAGAAAAAAAATTTATTCTATAGTGAAATATAGTGTGATTCTCTGTGACTCTACAGAGAATCACAATTTCTACTCCTGGGAAATTCTGAAACAATTTAAAATTCTCAAAAATCTATTTTAGTCTGTTTCAATTTTTTAGCAAACTAGAAAACTAAGTATCTGTTAGGTGATATATAGTTTTTAAGCAGTCTAAATTATTATTTGTAAATAAATTTACATCTACAGAATAGGGATTTTGTAAATATAATATATAAATGTATTTGTGTATTTTCTATTTTACATTTGTATATATGTACAGTTCTTTATAGAATACATCTAATTTGTTTTGTAAGTTATATATTTTTTAAATTTTATTTTGTAAAATTATATTTATAAATTTATTTTTATATTTTTTTACTTGAGAAAAGGCCAGCCGGTCCAGCTAACCTAATACTGGCAATTGAACTTACATAATTTTATGCAGAAACCTATTTTTTGTTTAAATATGATTAAATTTGACACAGTGTGTAACATTTTAGAAAGGTTTTAAGTAAATGTTCTACGAGTTTACGTTGTCTTTTCCTCTGGTCAGTCACATAATTCAAACAGAATTGGAATCAAATCACTACTAGACAAAGACAGATTCACATCTCTACTGTATCAGCGCATCCAAACTCACCATCATCAAAGGTGTCCAGCAGTGTGGACGGGTTGATGTCTGACCCTCCCACCAAGATGTTGTCGATGGCCCACTGAGCTCTCTCCAGGCTTGGCGTGGCCAACCCTGACGAGACGGTAAAAGGCTGCCACCATCGCAGGCGTGTGGCGTTAGTCAGCGCCACCTCTGGCAGAACAATATAGTCTCTCCTCACGGACACGTACTTCAGGTAATCCATCTCATGTAGCAGAGTCCAGGACACACCTGAGTGTTCAAAGAATAACATGAAAGGTGACCTACTGCGCTTGCTTCAGCAGGTTAGGATGGGTGTATGGGTGGTGCAAAACATAATCAAGTCACTTTAAATCCAAATCAGGTGTTGCTGTCCACAATGCTAAAACAAAATCTTACCAAGTATTTTGGTCTATTTTTCAGTGCAAATATCTTAGTACTCTTGAAATGAGACAAAACTGACTTGCAAGTAGCTTTTCAGCAAGATATTTCATATTATTATTGTTTTAATAATATCTTAATTTTGATCAAAAAGTACTAGTTCAACAGGCAGATTATTTCACTTATAACATCGGAAAAATGTCTTGTTATAAGTTAAAAGATATGCCAGTGGAACTAGTATTTCTTTTATCAATATTAAGGAATAAGTTACTTAAAACAAGCTGAATGAGTTGCTTTTGTCTTATTTTATGCACACTAAGATATAAAACTAGACCAAAAATACTTGTTAAGATTTTGTGTTTTTGTAGTTCTCGGCCCCTCAATTCAGTTATTATGCAATTATACAACCGTACATCTTTAAAAAGCATTAATTGAGCATCCTGCACAACCAACAAGAATGCAGCAATTGGTTTCTGGATGGTAAGTCAAGAACAAAACACTTCTAGCAGCCATTGTACAGCACATGCAGAGGTAAATCCAGGTGACTAAAGGTGCCGCTAGGTAACAGCCTGAGCTTCACTGACCTCCATCAGTGGAGTAATCCAGCAGGACCCCCTCTTTACGGCATGTGGGACGGTGGCACATGGTCATGTTGTCGTCACTTCCGATCCTGGCCCAGTACTCCACAAACCTATCAGCAGAAATATAAAAAAAAGCAACATTAAGGAGTTAAGGAGTTTCACTAAACAGAAATCTTCTCCCTAAGAGTGATGGGACTCACTTGGCCCCCCGGAGGTCCAGATCGGCAGTGACAGCCTGCCTGGCATCAGCTCCTCCAAAATACAGAGCGGTGCCCTCCACCAGAACGCCACAGTCTGTGCAGGGCTTCCCGCCCTCCAGCACCTGCCACTGAGGTCCGGCTCCCCCTTCCCAGTCAAAGCGCTCCTTCAAAGATGCCTACAGAAGAAAAAAACAACAAGTGTTAAAACAACAAAACAAAATCACACAGTGGCTTGGAAATGTGCTCACGTCATGATTCAACAGGATAATTCATCATATCGATTTAGGGATTGATGTAAACAAAAAGGTAATTTACAAAGCATATTTGTGAAATAATAAAAAAAAGAACTGAAAAGTGTGGTGTGAATTTGTTTTCAGCCCTTTTGAGTCAATACTTAAAGCTGGAATGTGTAACTTTTAAAAAATGTCACTATGTCGTGATTTAGTGATATTTTTACAAAGTCAAAATCCCTGATTTTTATGGTGCTAATTCAGAAATTTTTAAAAGGATTTTTGCAATAGCTGGTTTCCTGTAGGACTGTAATTGTGACTTTTTTTCCACCATATTGATCATCGATGTGAAGTTAGGAAATTCATTAGAAGTAAATACTGCCACATTCAGGTTGGAGTTACTAATTTAAGCCCAATGTTTTTAAACATTTTTGTAGAAAATTTGCAATAAATTGAAAACTACATGACAAAATTTTAATTTTTTTCCCCCAACTTTCCCTTTATGACAATCTCAGAACATTCTGACCAGCTGGGTTACGTAGAACGTCGGGACCGCTCGATCTAAAATTGGAGATTTTCAAACGTGTTGGATTATCTTGGCCCGATTATTGCAGCCTGTGGGGTTTTCTCTGACTAGGACCGAGAATGCAGCCTGTTGAACGTGACAGGTAGCCAATCAGAAAGCGCTGTGATGTAAGAACGGAGGGGAAGCCCAAACAGCTGACATTGAGCAACTGAGAACCCGGTCTAGTGCATAGTGCAGCAAATAGGGCGGCTGCTCCCGCAGTCTTTTATCAAACGTTTTTTCTTTTTGCTACGTCTTTTATCAAACTGTCACTACTGCTTCTACACCGTCATCCATGTTTGTTACTCTAAATTAACATATGGCATGTTGGGGGGTTTACGGGATTTTTTTCAGGAATCGGATGTTCGTGAGTGAAATCGGTTTGTGCCGTGTGGCTGGACACAGGAACCGACCGAACCTGTTGAACTTTTATCGGCTCTGTGGTCACAGAAGTTTTGAAAATCGGCCCGCAATCCTTAAATCGTGCCGTGTGAAGCAGACTTAAGACTCACAAGCTACTCCTCTCCTCTTGTCTCGACCACTTCCCTATTACCCCTTCAAAATAAGATACAGATGCACTACAAAAACAAACATTTTACTTTTGTGAAAATTTTAACTCATGATATCGACTAAAGGGAGCCCTTAGCTTGTTTCTCTGCAACCAGACGCTCCCACCTGGGAGTGATGAGAGACAGTGACACCTGAAGTGTTGCTTATGCTCAGGGTGCTTGGTCTCTACTTGGTGAAGCAGTTTGAAGCTTCATTGCCTCATTAACGAGCCGGTCACCGCATGCCATGCAGAGCTTGAATGTGGGAATCACCCACCAGGATAAATCCATCCTCCTGTCTCTTCTCTAGGCCTTTTCCCTTCACAAAGAAACTATCCAAAGAATCTGATCTGTTTCTTACTCATTTTTCTGCTTGTGGGCTCAATGTTGGGGCGCAAGTCATAACCGAGGGAACCCGCTCAAAGGATTTTCAAAATAAAAGCTCATCCAGACTCGGATAACACTTAAAAGGGAAATATTTAATTCTTTCTTGTGCTGCCCAGTATCAATTGGTCCACGGACAGGTACCGGTCGGTGCCCCGGGGGTTGGGGACGACTGCAATAGAGGGTCAAATAAAAAGCTATTGTGGGCCAGATTTGGCCCCCGAGCCTCAGGTTTGGCACACCTGCTTTAAGCCATCTCTGACTTCATTCTTTCACTGAAGGTGACCCATAAAGACGGATTAAAAGCTACCTTTAGGGCGGTACTGGCGTAACAGTTGGGTCCGGTGAATCCTGGATCGCAGATGCATCGCTGATCCAGACAGTCTCCGTGTCCCCCACAGTGGCCGTCACAGGGCGGCCCGATGTACAGGTTCTCCACACCCCACTGGATGTCCGAGTGCTGCTGGTAAAACCGGAACCGCACCGCACTGAGGACAAGCACAAGCCTCATTCAGCAACACAGAATCACATGACTAATTAAACTTTCAGTACATGAAGCCTCTGGTTAGACTTTCATTTCAGTCCATGGTCAATAATTATTGATTGTTTTTTCTGTTTTAAATATCTGAAATAATGCCAAACTGATGCCATGACATTTCCTCCTTTATCCAGAGTTTTCAGTCAACATCGTTTTTTATTTTTAAGCAGTTATGAAGCACGGTGGCAAAACCTTGAACTGCTGCTGCACCAGTTACTCAACTGGTTGTTGCTAGGTAACCAAAACGTGAGAGAGTTAGTTGATTCCACCAGTCTTGCTTAGCCGGCCATAAGAGGTTGAGTAGGTTATGCCTTTCTTCTGCCTACATTTTTCAGAATGCTGTGCAGTTCTGGATCGGCTCAGGTACCAATAGGTCAGTGAATATTCTGTATATCCTCATCTTCCTAAAAAAGTTGGGGTTTTTTTCTGGAAAGACAGAGGTGGGGATTCTTTTGGCAAAATGCTACTTAGGCCATTGTTTTAGGAAAGTGAGGATATTGACTATTCTATCTGATGTATTATATATTAATATTGATATTAATATTTATCATGAAGGCTAGCTAAAACCATGCGGAGGTAGGTGATGGACGGCTCACGTTTCAGCCATGCTGTCTGGAAGTGGGTAGACTGCCCTTTTCCAGCCCTCAGCAGGGAAGAAGACTGATGGCTGGGAGACCTGACCGCCACAGCGAGGGTCAGCAGGCAGGCACTGAGGGACCAGGTACTTCCATGTAACTCCAAAATCTACCGAATACTGAACATGGATCTGTCGATCTGCTGGACGGTCTGGAATATTGCAGCCAACAGCAATCTAAAAGAGACAATGAAAAGGTTTACTCACTAGATAAGGAGACTATTCAGATCAAGAAAAATGCAAAAGCAATGATTTTACTCTAAATATGTCTATTAATGCTCAGATTATAACAAGTAATAAGATTAGATGTCATGCAGATGATACGCAGCTCTACATTACGATGTCACTCAAAGTAGATGCTCAGAACAGATAAATGTGTGGATGTGCCAAAACTTTCTCCAGCTGAACAGAAATAAAACTGAAGTTATTATCTTTGGACCTAAAGAGGAACGATCTAGAGTCAGTGCACAACTTCAGTTATTATGAATGAAAACCAGCGATCAGGCCTGAATTCTGGGTGTAGTGATGGACTCTGATCTGAACATTCAGAGTCACATAAAGACATTTATAAAATCGGCCTTCTATCACCTGGAGAACATTTCCAGGATTAGAGGACTAATGTCTCAGTGAGGTCTAGAGAAACTCATCTATGCGTTTATCTTTAGTCACATTGATTACTGCAACAGTGTCTTCATAGGTCTGCCTAAAGAAAATCAATCCAATCCAGAACGCTGCTGCTGTTGTTCTGGCTAAAACCAGGAAGTCAGAGCACATCACCCAATTCTAAAGTCCTTCCACTGGCTCCCTGTAGCTCAGAGAATAGACTTTAAAGTTATGTTCTTAGTTTATAAATCACTGAACAGCTCAGCACCACAACACATTAAAGATCTGCTGTTGTATCAACCTTCCAGAACCTCTCGGGTTTTCTGGTTCTCACCTGCATCCCCAGAACCAAAACCAAACATTCAATCCAAGCAGCATTCAGTTTATGTTCTAATCTGGAACAAACTTTCAGAAAACTGAAAGACACAAGTTATATTTGCTTTTTATTAATAATAGGTCACTATAGATTAATTCTAGTCTGGATCCCAATGTTTTAGTGCCACTTTAATGTAATGTTTCTTTTTTGTTTGTTCATTATAATGTTTTTATTTGAAGCACTCTGAACTATCTTGTTGCTGAAAAGCACTATATTAATAAACTTGGCATTATTACCTTGAACTGCATGACCCAGCCTTTGTCTGGAACAATATCATGTGTGACAGCATACACTTCTCTCCCATCTGCATTTCCACACACCATCACACCATCAGGGGAGTTGCAGAAGCGCTGCACAAAGCAATCCTCAGAGAAAAGCCAGTGGTCACTCACTGAGAACAAAACGAAGCAAAGATTAGAAACCTAAAGAAACGCCTGTGTTTCCCAGTGACAGGCGGTGGTTGTTGAATCACCTATTGGCGTTTCTTCCTGTTCATTCAGCAGACTGACTCTTCCAGAAGTCTCATCTGCAGGTGCTCTCTCATGGTTAGGCAGAGCCACGCCTCCGAATGTGTCAGAGATCTGGGCCCGCGGGTCTGATCCGGCGATGAGGACGTTGTCCAGAGCCCAGTCGCTTCGGTCTGCTCCTTCATGCTGCGGCTGCCACCACCGCACCCGCACTCCTTCCTGACGTGCAGCAGGGGGCAGCAGCACATTTACGAACCTGAGAAGATGAAACACAGAAACTGCAGCTGTGTTTCCATTACAAATGTGAGCAAAACTCTGTTGATAATTTGCCAATATAAAAAAAAAAAAACAACACAAATTTGGAATCGCTGTGTTTCCTTTAAAATAAGTTTGTTCATGCATTAAAAACATGGCGCACCATGTTCCTCCAACTTCTTCCTGTTGTCGTCTTTGTGCACTACCTTGTCGAACACTAGGGGCGGGGCAGTGGAGGAATAAAACTCACCCAGGTTTGGTGTAGAGATCGTAGAAGATCTCTGTGAGTAAATGCCAGTTAATTCCCCCGTTCAAGCTGTACTCCAGAAGGACTCCCTGGTTCCGGTTGCTGGGAGGAATCATGCAGCCGTACATGAAGTAGAACTGGATGAACTCCGCATTCGTCAGATTCAGATCCACCGTCACGAGCTGACGGGTGCATGACTGCGCAAAGACACATGGAGAGATGTAGTCTGAGAAAATCAAATGTTGAAATCAAATTCTTTACTTTCTAAAGTATTTTTGAAGTCACAAAGTGTTTGACTTATGTATAGAGGTATAATTTATGTTTTTCTAACATTGCCACGAAATTCCTTAAACCCCTTTAATTTCCTTAGGGCTCCAACTAAAGAGCAAGTTTGATACTGAATAAAACATTTACGATAACTGTTAAAACCGCCCTTTATTATTGCTTTTATAATAAAAAACATGACTTATTTGGTGTTTAAGAAAGACTTACCAGGTATTTATGGCCTAGTTTCTGGAGCAAAATATGAAATAAGAGAAAACTAACTTTCAAGTAGCTTTTCAGCAAGATATAGGAGCTTGATTTGCGTCAATAATTCCTTAATATTGGGGAAAAGTTCTAATTACACTGGCAAATTAATTCATTTATAATATTAGAAATATGTCTTGTTATAAGGGGAAAAAATTCCAGTCGAAATAGTACTTTTTAATCAGTAATTAAAATAAGCTCCTACATCTTGATGAAAAGGTACTACTTAATATTTGAAGTGTATTAAGATATTTGCACTGCATAAAAATGGTAAGATTTTAAGTTTTTACAGTGTAAAATGTAATGGACACACATAAAGACAGACATTTTATTACTTATTCTCAAATCTAAATCTTTCAGACATTTTTGTTAATTATCTGACTTTCCTTCAGGGAAAAACATGTTGGATCTTTTGCAGGTTTGAGAGCAGAAATTTCAATCTTTGCCAGGAGAATTTAACTCCTACATTTACATATTTCACATAGTTTTTCTGTGCAAAATTCTTGTTATGATATACTGCATAATACATCATAATACATATTAACCTTAGCCAGATATACGACGCTAATCAGAGAGTTTTGTCACACAGTGGACCAAACAGTATTCTCTGGACTCTTCTGCTGTGGATTGAATGGTCTTGCCAGGGTACTCCATGTAGCCTGTGATGTGAGGTTAATTCTAACTCAGCCGTCAAGTGGGACCTGCATAGTCACGGTCAAGGCCCCATCCATCCCTCACACCTAAGCAGAATCTCCAGCACAGGCGGACCTACCCCGCTGAAGTGCAGCGCAGCTCCAGACGCCACAGCTCCACACACGGAGCTGAGCTTCCCACCCGTGAGAACGTGCCAGTGGCTGAGCGACGGCGCTCGACTGAAGCTGTCCTTCAGCTGGGACGGCAGCGACAGCACTGGCTCGTCGCAGTACTCTCCTCCCCACTCCGGGTCACACCTGGCATGGGAAGTGAATTTAGAAACAAGAAGAACCATACAATGTTAATTTTGAGTAACATAATAGGGATTACATTTGGGGTTTTAAGATTAAGATCCAAACCTCTTTTAACGAATCAGGCCCAAACACATTTTGCTTTACTTTAATGGTGACCTTTTATGCTTCCGTGAACTGGTTAGTATAAGTCTATAGGGTTTACAAAACATGTTCATCAGATTTCATTTAAATAATTTTTACATCATCATATTTTAGTTCTGCCAATTTTGAGCTGTTTTTAGGGCCTCCTGTCACTTTAAATCCAAATATGCTGCTGCTGGCCTCGCTGCCCAACTCAACGTTTACATGTGAAAATGGCTGCACACGGATGTACAGCTATACAATCATACATCTTTGAAAAGCAGAAGCGAAGCCTCCTGCACAACCAACAAGAATGCAGAAAGTGGTTTCTAAATGGTAAGTCAACAACAAAACACTAGTCTTTTCCAGCAGCCATTGTATAGCTATAAGACCGGCTGACTAAATTTGCTACAGCTCTCCTTGGGTTGCAACTCCTGGCTTTGCTGGAGTTGCTAGGCAACGGCTCAGTGCCCATTGAATGTGGCTTAACAAGGTTTTTGAAACAGCTCTTTTTCCAGACACCAAAAAATATTAACTTTCTGCCAGAAAATGACTTGGTGTTTTTTCTTAAATGCTTGAGACACAAATGGAACCATAAAATGTGCAAAATATTAAATTTGCATCAATATCACCTTTAGCATGTAAAACGGTGTATATTTTGCTTAATGACTATACTGTAAAGAGTTAGATTCTGACTTTAATGCCTTAGTGTTGATGTTCCAGATACCACCAGTATTTTCTTTTCTAGTGATGCGTATGTTTTGTCACTTACACACAGGAGCTCTGTTGGCAGCGGCCGTGTCCAGAGCACATATCAGGACAGCCGTCACCAATGTACAGGTTATCCAGAGCCCAGGTCTGCTGCTTATCAAAGGGAGCCTGTTGGAACCAGCGGAACCTCGTGGCAGGAGATCTGGAAAAGTTGAAACAGGGAAAGATAAACGTTACGAGATTGGATAATTTACATGCTCCGTTTGAGTTTGTATTTTAGTTCAACAGTTGTGTCTTTCTTGGTGTTAGTTTGTGTTCTGCTCTGATTTTTGTTGGGGCTTGTACTACAAAAAAATGTTTTTGGTGTTTAATCTAAGTGGCTTCAGGTTAAAGTTAGAATTATTAGAGACAGAATCAAAACAGATTCTACTAAAAATCTACAGCCACATTTTACAAATTCTTCCTCTGGACGATTTAACTAACATGGTGGAATTTTATGTGTAACAGGGTTTTTATTTTAGCAATATTATAGATGTGAAGTTTGTCAAAATTAGTTTATTTGTTCTTTAAATTTATTTGTTTCCAGGAGAATCAACAAATTTTCCTGGAATTTTATTTGTGTTTTAAGTTCCGTTATGGTGCTCTTGACAGTCGGTGGTTACCATGGCAACCAGTAACTGACAGCTTCGCCCTCTTTTGTCTGTTACCCTCTGTAACTGTGGCACGTACTACAATCAACTCTGTGTTTTGTTTTATAATATTATATCATATATGATGTTAGGTGAGTAATTTTGGGTTTGCTTTCTATGTTTAGGTCTCATGAAATCAACCTCCTGGACCTGAAACGAACACAGAACAGTTACATATATATTCTTAACTTCATAGCTAGGAATCACTATGACTATTTTTAATATTTGTGCACCGATTGCATATTTCTGGCAAATTTCTGTAATTTAAAAGCCCGACCTCCCAATTCCAATTTTGGCCAATACTGTTTTTTTTGTTTTTTTTGGCCTGGAAAGTTGCTAAATATAGCAATAAAGTCAAAGAAATGAATTGATAGTGGGGTGACTATTGTTAACTGCAAACATGCAGACATGACCTGGTGGGCAGGTCTATCAGTCAAACCTCTTTCAAAGCAAAAGAAGACAGTGGTTGATTTTTAGATCTTTGCAGAGAAAGTAAAAATCGATGGATAAGATCGGCTTCACGTGTAAATATCGGCCAACCGCCGATCTCCCAAAATTAAAGAGAACTGTGCAGATTTAGGCTGCACAGTGGCGCAGTTGGTAGAGTTGTTGCCTTGCAGCAAGAAGGTCCTGGGTTTGATTCCCGGCTCCGGGTCTTTCTGCATGGAGTTTGCATGTTCTCCCTGTGCATGGTGGGTTCTCTCCGGATTCTCTGGCTTCCTCCCACAGTCCAAAAACATGACTGTCAGGTTAATTGGTCTCTCTAAATTCTCCCTAGGTGTGAGTGTGTGTGTGAATGGTTGTTTGTCTTTGTGTTGCCCTGCGACAGACTGGCGACCTGTCCAGGGGGAACCCGCCTCTCGCCCAAAACGTAGCTGGAGAGGAACCAGCAACCCTCCAGACCCCATTAGGGACGAAGGGTGATCAGAAAATGGATGGATGGATGTGCCGATTTATCGATGCACTGCTAATTTTTTGAGTAAATGCCTGAACACAATAGAAAAGTGTTCAGGCATTATATAGGACAGAATATCTTCTTAAGTTGGCAAAGCGTAGCTCTCTGCTGACCTGGCGTATGAAGGGATAGACAAGGTGACACGGCCCCACTTGTTGTAGGTGTCTGAAACGAGAATCCGCTGCAGAGTGTAAGAAGAGCAGTCGGGACTTGTAGGCAGACAGTCTCTGACCAGCGGCTGCCAAGTCAGACCCAGATCCAGTGAATACTCCAACTCCACAGCTGCAAAAAGAAGAACAGACACTTCAAAACTCCTCCATTCATCTATTTACAGATTACCTTTAAACCAGCAGACTTGGGTAGTAACTATAGTTACAGTTACACAATTACATATCAGTAACTTTAAAAAAAAAATGTATTTACTATTTTGGAGTATTTTTACTATGCTTTTTTTCTACTTTTACTTGAATCACTTTATTATGAAGTATTTCTACTCTTACTTGAGTAAAAATTCTGGATTTGAAAAAAAAACCAAAACCTGTTTTAACCAAAACTTCACCAGACACAGACACACACCAGCAGTGTTTGTTAAAGTTTTCTACATTTTTTATTGAAGGAAAGTGATTTTGAAAAAAATTATTTTGCCTGATTTAGTTTTTTTCATAAATTTGTGTAATTTTGTTCCTTAAAATACCAAAATTTCCACTTCACTTTATATTTTGGTCTGTCTGATAATGAACTTTTTAGATATTAAATGACAGAAATAATTTCAATAATAACAAGACAGAGATAATTTATTCAGTACTTGAGGCAATGTTTTACCAAATACTTCACTGTTGCTGTAGTAATTTCTTGGATGCTACCTTTTACTTTTACTTGAGTAAAAATATATGCTACACTTACTAGAATATAATTTTTGGGTACTTTGCCCACCTCTGTTAAATAGGTGACTTTATGAAAATATTTACAAACTTCTATCATATTATCCTCAGTTATCTAATGTTCCTTTTAAAATAAAACATGCAATTATTATTATTATTATTATTTGCATTTTAACGAATGCAAATAATAATGTTTGCTTATGAGTTCCTGTTGCTTACAGTAACAAGAATTAGTGACAGAGCAGGATGCAGAAAAGTCGAACTGGATGAAAGCATCTTGGCCCAAACTAATGTCAGTAGTGACGGCGTATCGTGTGTTGGATTTCTCGATGAAAGCGAAAGCTGGTCCGTCAGAACCACACACAGGCATTCGGGTTCCACCCGGGTGGAGGAGCCACGACCGTCCGTCGATCGAGGAGAAATCGTCTTCCAGTGGCCCCCAGCCGCTAGCACTGCCACCCACCACGACCTAAAGTATAAAAGAGAAAACGTTACCGACGGCAGAGAGAGGAGAGTCTGAAGAGGAGTCAGACTCATTTTCAGCTGCTTTTCAGAAAGCATTGAAAAAACTACTTATCAAACCTAAAATACATGTTTCACCCAGTGTATTATAAGCCTGGCGGGCTGCCAGGCTTTATTCCACCACCCACCAGGCTGAGTGTTGTTTCTTTATTTTAAGTAATTTTATTAATTCACAAATAACAGTGATCACAAAGACAGGTTAAGCTACATTTATACATAATAAAACATTTGCAATCTTCAGCAAACTATTATCTATTTAAAAAGATAACAGCATTTGAATATAAATACACAACCTACTGACAGACTCGTTTTATTTAATCCACTGCTGTATTTTCTTTTTTTTTATGTTATACTTCCAAAATTTTATGTCAATTTTTTTAATTTTTTAATTAAAAAACCCCCCAGTGGTGCAACTGGTTTAGCTAGATTTCTGGAGGAAATCCTAAAATATTATAGCTTTTTCTGAAATCAATTAATATTTCCTAAAAATAAAAATATTTACATATTTTCAAATTGTAGTAATTTGCCACTACACAGATAAAAACTGAGTCACTAATTTACAGCATTAACTCCTCCTGTACGAACACGTAGCAGCAATCGCTTGACTTTATTTTAATGCAGTCACTCATACTGAGCATGCATGAAGAGACACTAGAGAGGAAAAACTTCCCTTTAACAGGCGAAACCTTCAGTAGAACCAGAACCTGGTTCAGTACTACCGAGCATCTGGCATCATATTATTATGATTAATTATGTTCACTTTATGGATAAATTCACTTCATGTACCTGATCTATGACCCACGGGCTGTAAAAGTGACCATTTTCAGACGGCTGCCACCAGCGCAGACGAGTGGCAGGTGTTCTGGCACGCAGTGGGATCTCCAGAGCCACCAGCCGAGCTTGGTTACTGGTATTACTGAAGAGAAACTCCTGGAGCAGTCCCCAGGTTAGGCCTCCATCCACAGAGAACTGCAGCAGAACAGGCTGAGAACGAGGATCCGGTGCCGCTTTGCCACAGCCAAGGCGAAGGAAGAACTGAACAAACCTGAGGAAGAATGAAAAGTTTTTAATCAGAACTGAAAATTCAAACTGTTTCACACATTTTCAAAGAAATGTAACTGTTTTGGGTGTTGGTTTATAGCAGATGTACCTTGCATTTGACAGATCCATATCGTTGGTGACCAACATGCGTAGACCATCCTCGCTGAAGAACAGGTGGTTTCCGCTGGACATGATGCCACATTTCCTGGATGGTTTTCCTCCACTCAGCAGAGTGAAATGCTCAGCATCCACAGCTCCTCCTGGATAAAGAAGCAGAAGCCAGACATATTTATTTAAATTTACTACATATGTGCAGTTATTCTGCACATATGTGCAGAATAACTGTCCTACCTCATCAAATAGGGATGCAAGTAATTAATCAACCAACAGTAAAAATGAGTTCAAAACGATTAACTAACAGCATCCAACTACACCTTCTTTTAGTGTTGTAGTTTTTGTCATCATCCAGCAGAGGGTGCCACTGGCCATCCTTAAGTGGAGCCAGTTGATACAGAAATAAAGATGGCGGAGGGATACCAGAATGAAGAGAAACAGTTCTAGCACAATCCAGTTTGAGCAAATTGCACTTTATGCAGTTCTGCTTTAAACATAAAAACTCGACAATCTGCTTAAGTTTCATTTTAGTGGGTCAGTTTCTGATTCAAAAATTACTGCTGTGACAAAAAACGGAGGGGATAACAGAGAAAAATTGTAGCATGATGTAAAAATCCATAATGCCAATGAGCAAGACTGATTTTGATGCTTGTCCTGAGTCAAACAACTTCATGGACTGAAGTTTTAATTTTCCTTCAAGAGCAACAACAGAAAGTGTGTCTGTATGAACATCTCTGTTCTTGGGGAATTAAGTGTTTCCCATAGTTTATTATTTTCATCTTCTATTTTCCTATTTAACAACCTAAAAGGTTCCTGTGTTCTTACATTTTATACATTTCTCTAAGTTTAATAATGTCAGAAAACCACAATTTTCAAACCCATCTGTTTATAGTTTTATTTGAAACATTATAAAGGAAACACTAATCAGCATTTTGATGTATAACGATGGCACTGGACAAAATGTAATGTTTCAATTGTTGACTAAAGCACTTTAAACTGCTTTGCTGCTGAAATATGTTATACAAATAAACTTGATAGACTTGAAACTTGACCCTCTTTATGCAAGAGAAAACTCAAGTTTTAATGAAAATGGCAGCTCATCAATTAATCATACCATCAATCCACTTAACTCATTACTTGATAACTTGCATCTCCATTTTTAATACGCAGCAACAAATAACTTGATTCTTTTGTACCTTCGAAGTCCTCCTTGAGGAAGTCTGGATTTGGGGTTTCTGGAACAGAGCAGTCGGGTCCAGAGAAACCGGGGTCACACACACAGTGGGTGCCGCTCACACACACCCCATGACCGTTACACATGTCCTGACACTGAGCGCCGATGTAAACGTTATCCAGCGCCCAAGTTGGAGGAGCAGAACCAGCTGAGAAGAAACCTTGGAACCAGCGGAACCTTATTGACCTGGATTCCAGGGAAAGAAATTGACAACTTGCAAAATTGCGATTTTAAAAACTGAGTGAGTGTTTTGGTATTTTTGCCCTTACCCACACAGGCGAAGCTTGCCAACGTGGATCAGCTCTCTCCTCCAGCCGTGTGTGGTACCGGGGAAATAGATGCTGGCAGGGTGAAGCTCTGTGGAGCAAAGCGAGGAGGGCTGAGGGCCGCCGGCACACAGCGGCACCAAAAGGTGCCATGTGGCTCCAAAGTCCCGTGAAAACTCGAGCCGAACCGGGTTTGCAGAGGAGCTCTCAGTAGTACAGCCAACATTGATCTAAAGAAAAGCGGAAATACACAAGAGAAATGTGATTGTGTGAAAGATTAAAGCAGTGTTTTTATGAGAGGCCACCAGGAGGCGCTGTGGGGTTCTCAGAAAGTTGGAGGGAAGATGAGAAAATTATTATTTTTTTTTTAAATAAATCCCATAAATTTTCAACATAATTTTTTTTCAATTATTCAATAATTTTTTGAATTACAATACAAGTTAAAATGTTATCAGAGATTAGCAGCAAATTGAATTGGCTCCTAATCAAATTCATCGAGCTGTAAGAAACAAAAAAAAAGACAGAAGGAACCTTGCATTGCTGTAGAAAACCATAAGAAATATGTAAATAAAATGAAATTGGATGAGAATAATATAAAATATTACATATTTTCTTATACTCAAGAGGGGATTGTGATAGAAATTTGTATTGTCTGGTAATTAAGTCATAATATTTTATCTAATACAATTACCCAAACTCATGAGGGTTCAAAGTCAGATGGGTTGAGGCAGCATTTATGCCAAATTGAAGTAATAATTTTTGAATAGTGAATAAAAAGTATTCTATAAGTTTGTTTTTTTATTTATTTTGTAGCGTTGTCTGTAGCAATAGCGTAGAAAATTTGGGAAAACCTGTATTAAAGAACTATTATTGCCTCAATAGTGCATTTCTGGGAGATTCTGTGCATTTATTAATGATGTGATTTCATAACATTAAACATCTTTAGAATAAATATCGATCCATATTTCAGATAAGCCTATAAGCAATGCAAATATAATACAAAAACTGCTGAGATCTTATTTATGAAATTTATTTATGATGTATTAATATATATATTTTTTATTTAAGGAAATTGCAATCCATACATCATTGATCAGGTATTGAGCCTTTTCTGGGATTGACCAGTAATGCACATCCACCACTAGGGGGCTCTCCTGTCATTCCATCACTTGTGATCGGGTAGTGCTGATCAAAATATTATATATTTGTAGCCTGTATATTACTAAGACATTTTATAACCAATCCCTAATTTATGTGGTAAAGTTTAGAAGGATTTTATTGTTTTATGAGTTTATGAGCTCTGCTGTTGCCGTTAAACTAATGGCAGAAGATAAGAAACTTGTTGATTGTTATTTTTGTGAGAAAACATGTTGAAAAGCAAATATTTAACCATATCGTCTAATTTTGGCTTATTAATTAACTCCAATAGGAATTTATTATTTTATATTCTTGTGATTCTTTCTCTCCTTTCTCTCATATCTCTCTCAGACATCAAAGAAACAATTGCTTCTTCGATGTCTGTGTTTCTTCGATGTCTGTGTACCTCAAACTGGATGATGGTGTTCTCGTTGACGTCAATGTCCCTGGTGGTGATGGAGTGTTCTCCAAGCTCACTGGAGATGAACACCATGGCCGACTCATCTTCTTCCCTGCATCAACACACACACAAACACTAGGATTAATCAGAGGTCAAAGCAAAAAAACAAACAGAAAAACAAACGTTTTGTAATTTTTTTTACAGGTTTTATCACCAATTAGTCTGTGTGACAGAAACACATTAAACTAATCAAAACACACTTTTTTCCATGTTATAAGCAGAGCTGGGCAGAGCACACAACAATTATATTCAAGTAAAAGTAGCACTAATTCAACATATTTTACTCAAGAAAATGTAAAAAAACAGCCATCCAAGGAATGACTCAAGTAAAAGAAAAAGTATTTGGTAAAAAGTCTAGTCAAGTACTGAGTAACTGATCAAATTATCAATCATTTAATATTTAAAAAATAATTCATCAGAAGGATCAAAATATAACAGGTAAGTGGAAATGTTAGCATTTTAAGGACAAAAATGACAATAATTTATTTAAAGAACAAAAAATAACTAAATGAGGCAAAAGAAAATTTTTCCCAAATCAGTTTCTTTCAATAAAAAACTTATGAAACTTAAAAAACTGCAGGTGTGTGTCTGTGCCTGGTGAATTTTTGGTTAAAACATGTTTGTTTTTCATTCAGTGGGTAGAAAAATCCAGAAATTTTACTCAAGTAAGAATCGAAATACCTTATAATAAAATTACTCAAGTAAATGTAAATAGTACAGAGTAGTAAAAATTACTGCTAAAATTTCATTTATTCAAAAAAAGAGTTACTCAAGTAAATGTAACTAACTACTACCAACTTTGGTTATAAGTGAAATAATCTGCAAGCAACTAGAACTCCTTTGTCAATATTAAGGAATTATTGACTTAAAAAAGCTATAATACTTCACTGAAAGTTACTCATAAGTTAGTTTTGTCTAATTTCAAGTGTGCTAATATGTTTGTAGTAGAAATTAGACCAAAATATTTGATAAGATTTTGTGTTTTTGCAGTGCAAGACTCACAGGCCAGCCTTTTGGTAGGGGCAGTATAGTCCTGTGTTTCCACCAGGGTAGAAAAGCCAGTTCTCCTCATTAGGGCCTTCCTCAAAAGTGTCGATTACCATCGGTGGTTTGTGTAGAGAGCTGCCATCAATGATGAGATCATCGATCACCCACACCTCTTCCTTTTTACCTGAACGACAAAAAATAAAACAATTACATATTAATCAGTGGTGGTTCTTATGAATGTTCCCTGGGAGAGACCCTTCTTTCTGTGCCTAAAAAAAAAAAAGGAAATGCATCCGAATAATTATTTTTGGGTCAAACTCAAGGCCTGAGGGCCAAATCTGGCCCGCCACAGCTATTTATGTGGCCCTCCAGACTCCAGAATGCTAGATAAATAGAGCTTCAAAATAATAGATGTGTGCTGACATATTATTTTATTAGTAAAATCAAAGCAGCTTTTATTTGTACAGTGCCAAATTTCATCAATTCGACAAAGTATGCTAAGAAAAAAAAGTACTGTCCACTGCTGCTACATGCTTGCTTCCAAAGTTAGTGACTCTATGCAATCAACTGGGTCTCCATAGAAGGAAAACTTTTTACTAATTTGAATAATAAGCTGAATTGTTAGGGATGAATATGCCTGCGTGATTGGATTGGGCTTTATTTTTCTAGATATAAATTGGAATCATGATATAAGCCCTTCATATCAGTCAATATAGATTATTATTGATTTGTTTTTTGTTTTAAATGTCTGGAATGCTGCCAAACTGGTGGTGTGACCTTTGCTATTTTATTCCCAGTTTTCATTCCACTCCATCTTTTTTATTTTTAAGCAGTTATGAGGCAAAACCTCAAACATGCGGATGTGCTATGGTGGTGCAGGGGTTAAGCACAACCCACATAAGGAGGCCTTAGTCCTTGAGGCGGCCGTCGCAGGTTCGATTCCCGGCCTGGCGACCTTTGCCGCATGTCTTCCCCCTTCTCTCATTACCCACTTTCCTGTCAAATAAATAACTATCAAATAAAGGCCACTAGAGCCAATAAAACCTTGAAAAAAACCCCCAAAAAAACCCCTGAAACATGCCGCTGCGTCAGGAACTCAACAAGGTGTTGCTAGGTAACAAAAGAATGAGTGAGTTGCTAGGTAACCAAAGAACGAGTGAGAGAGTTGATTCCACCAATCTTGTTTAGCTAACTGTGAGATGTTTAGGAGCTAAAGCCTTTCTTCTGCCTACATTCCCCAGAATGCTGTGCGGTTCTGAGTCATAGTTCAGTGAATATTCTGTATTTTGAGTATTAGTTATTCTATCAGATTTTTTATCTAGTGATAAAATTCTGTGTATATTGGTATTGATACTTCCTTTTGTAAAACATCTAGAGTTGTAGTTTGTTGTGAATCGACGGCATATAAATAACAAAACCGAAGTTGAATCGGTGCTGCCTGCTCACCGCTGTTGTAAGGCTGCCACAGTCTGAAACGGGTGGCGTTGGTTTGAGCGCTGGCTGGCAGAGGCAGGTGGAGGAACAGCGTGTCTGTGGAAGACGGGAAGTAAAACTCATCCAACAGGAGCCAGCTGATCCCTCCGTTCACAGAATACTGCAGCAGCACCGAGTGGGAGCGCTCCGGCACGCCTAGAAAAGGATGAACAGTTACAGCAAGACTCAAGTAAAAAAAAAAAATAATCCAAAATGGAGATCAGAGGAAGTGAAGGAGTACCTTTGGTGATAAACTTGAAAGAGAACTGGATGTAGAGAGTGCTGGAACAGTCCAGATCCCTCGACACAATCATTCGCAGTCCATCCTGAAAACAAACAGAAGAAGAAATGTGAACGTGATTTAAATTTCCAAGTTCTGCTCTGAATTTTTCCTCTGCACAAGTTCGGCACCAGTGTTGCCAGATTGGGTGAGTTTCCTGCTGGAAAGTTAAAAATTGGGCTGCTGTTCACAAAATTTGACAGGTTTTTAGAAAATGTTCAGAGAAAACATATTTCAAAACAGTCATAATGTGGCAGAAAAACAAAAACTTAAGAAAATGCCATGCTATTGAACTTATTAGTTAATTTATTGTGAAATATATAGTTGGTGAAGTTAGAAATGTTAGTTAATCATTTTAAAACAGAAATCCAAGTGCAACATCACGATATAAAATGACACACACTGCAAAAACACATAATCTTACCAAGTATTTTTGGTCTAGTGTCTAGAGCAAATATTTTACTACACTGAAAACCAGACAAAATTAACTTACAAGTAACTTTTCAGTAAGATATAGAAGCTTCTTTTAAGTAAATAATCCCTTATTTTTGATGAAAATGTACTAGTTCCACTGGCAAATTATTTCACTTACATCAAGACAGTTCTCCTGTGTTATAAGTTCAATTTCCATAATATAAAATATTATCTGCCTACAACAAGGCTCTTTAACTTGCTAAAAAGTTATGTTTATGTTACTTAGTCTTATTTCAAATGTGTTAAAATATCTGCACTAAAAACTACACCCAAAAGATATTGTGTTTTTGCAGTGTAGTGCCACAAAAAACACAAGTCCGGTTGTGTTTTTTGCAGTCGCAATGGGATTATATGATCAGATTATAATAATCAAACCAAAACCGTTGTAAATTTTCACAAGTCTATGAATGCAGTCAACATATAGTACATATAAGATTATATATATATTTAAAATCAAATCAAGAAAATTTTTCACAAGACTACCTTGGGAAAACCTAGTGTCTTCAGTCAGAGGCTTCTTCAAACTCCCTGTAATACAGACTGCTACAGGAGATCTTTCCATCACCATCTACAGTAACTCTTTGAAGAATTTGAATCGATATGAATTTCAACAACATTTAATTTTCTTTTGGGATCAATCAGTTTGAATTGAATTTGAATTATATCTGGCGGTAGAAACAGGAGTTTCATTGGAGGTTGAGATTTGGGCTGTTTTTTTTATGGAGTTGATTTTTCATTGTGTTTGGACTGGAAACTTTCAGTCAGATCTGGCAACCCTGTTCAGCATCCTCACCCCTTTGAAAATAAGCGCAGTTCCAGATTTAAGTGGCTCCCCGCTGAGCGTCCCCCTCTCTGCGCCGTACACTTCGGGCCAAGTCTCCTGCTGCAGATTCTCGTTGAAGTCTTCCCTCAGCACCGAGGGCAGAGGAGCCAAAGGTACGCAGTGCGCTCCGCCGTAACCTTTATCACATCTGTGTGAAAATGAATGGATTTCCAGAAGAAGAAACTATTTAGAAGAAGTCAGAAATGTAGAGATTGAACTAAATCAAGGCAGAAATCGATGAGCAACAGAGAAAGAGACACATTTACGTACACACAGCGGCCGTTGTCACACAGACCATGTCCAGAGCACATCCATGGGCAACCAGGGGCAAGTAGCACGTTGTCCAGTGCCCATCCTTCTGCCCCTGGTGTGAAGTGGGTCTGGATCCAACGGAACCGAGTTCTGGGGGAACTGAGCGGGTCGGAAAAATTTTATTTAGAAAGTCACTATTACATAAACAGTATAGTAGAAAACAACAAAACAGGGCATTAATAGGTGTTGAGGTTTAGAATATTTTGAATATATTTAAGGATTTCAATGAATACTTGTTTCTGGATTTCATGTTTGCTTGAGCAATAATGACATAATGTAATCCATAAAGCAGGATTTTTTACAGCTCATTTTAGATTATATAATTTTACAAAGACAAAAAAAACACTTCCACATCAAAAACTATAAATTTAGCTTTCATTTCTTTTCACCAATAACTAAGCATATGTTCTAATGAAGATTTAAATTTTAATCAGGGATAAAAGTTATTGATTAATCAATTAATCTAAAGTTGATTGATCCTGACAATTCACAAGCGATTAATTAATAAGCCGCCATCTTTTTCTTGTAGAATTTTCTCTAGTCTTTTTTCCCCCCCTCCCAGGGGGTGTTTTGTGGGCTCTAGTGTCCCTCATATGACAGCAGGCTGACAGGAAAGGGGGAAGAAGAGAGGGGCAAATGTCGCCAGGTCCGGGAATCAAACCCGCGACGGCCGCGTCGAGGACCGAAGGCCTCCACATGTGGGTCGCGCTATCCCCTACGCCACCACAGCACGCCCAAACTTTCTCTAGTCTGAAGAGGGTCAACCATCTTTCCATAAAATGAAGGGATACTTCTTTTTAATAAAATGCTTAATTTAAAATAAGAATATCATCATATTTTAACAAATTAGAGTCAGCTGTATTAAATACTGACTGAACAAACAAAAAATTTTGGTTTTCTCACATTACTAAACTTAAGAAAGCAGGAGCATCTTAGGCTTGTCTCAATTTTTCTGCTATTGCCTCCGCTTTTCTGTCTTTAATTTACAATGGAAGTAATTTTAATCTAATAAAACATTAATCGTAACCCAATTAATTCTTTGCGTTCCTAATTTTAACTACATGTGTGTGTCCAAAAACACCTACTTAGCAGCACTGGGCAGGTAAACCGTGATTCTCCTCCAGTGTTTGTGTTGGGTTGATGCATAGATGGAGCTCTGTGTGTAACCAGCGCAGCCGATGGCTGGAGGGACACACTCCGGCGTGATGAGAGTCCAGTGGCGGCCACAGTCTGTCGAGTACTCCAGTCGGACCCCGTGGGAGAAGGAGGTGGACTTACTGCAGCCCATGCTCAGCTCAAACTGGAGGAATGACGAACCCGTCACCTCAAAGTCCCAGCTCTCTGCATATCTTGGCTTCTCTGCAAAGGGATTTCAGGTTGCAAAAGTTAAATCGTTTTACAATTTATGAAGCATCATCGAAATTACACAACAAAATCTCCAAATCTTACCAAGTGTTTTTTGGTCTATTTTGTAGTAAATATGTTACTAAACCTGAAATAAGACAGAACTAACTTGCAAGTAAGTATAAGAGCTTGTTTTAAGGAAATAAATCCTTAATGTTGATGAAAAAGTTCTAGTTCAACTGGTAGATTCTTTCACTGGGAAAAATGAGTGAAATAACCTGCCAGTGGAACTGGTACACTTTTTAATCAATATCAATTAATTATTGAGTTAAAACAACCTTCTATATCTGCTGAAAAGTTACCTTTAAGTTAAGTTTATCTTATTTTAAGTGCACTAGAAACCAGATTAAAGTACTGGTTTTGTGTTTTTGCAGTGTAGTAAGACAAATTTACTCGTCATATTCATTTCCTTTCACTTCATTTCACAGCTATGCACTTTGAGTTGGTGACTAAATGTTTGAAGGTTTAGAAGTTATGAATACAGGTGGAAGGCACCATCTTTGTGTAGGTATTCTTGCTTAGCAAGAAACAATGGCTTTTGATTCCTTTCTACTGTGATCAACAATTACATTCTGAAGAAGTCATAACACTAAAAGTCTCTCCAATAAAGTCTAGCCAATCACTTTAAGAGAGTTTGTTTATATAATATTTTACAGCCCTAACAATAGTTAATCAGACTTGCACAACAATCTGAAACTAAATTATTAATTTATATGTTTTCTTTTGGTAAATTCTCCTGCCAGGGAAAGAAGAAGTAAACACTCAAACTTAAGCTGAATTTATCTTTTTTTTATGTCATGAAGCATCCTCAAATGTTCCTCTGACTATTCATGCTGCATCTGTAAACCCAGAGCTCCTGTGTTTACAGATGGGCTGCCAAATCGGTCATGCTGTGCACACCTAATGAATGGCCCCTTTGTGATGCGCTATTTGCACAAACCTAATCCACTCACAGCTTGATGCAAGCATATATAACAGGCAGGATGTTCAATGAGGTCTGCTCTCATCAATAATGCAGGATGGATGAAACCTCAGTAAATCCCAGGCTCTGTTTCAGCTGCTTGTTAATAGCAAAGTGCTGTGATGTTCCTTGTTTGAATGATTTTTAAGTGTCTGGGTGGATAACATGTACTTCAGTCTATATGCACAACAAACTGGAAGCAAGGCACATCATAGCTGTAGTGAATGTGTTTCACTTACTATCAATGGCCTCAGAGTTAAAGGTGAGAGCAGTGTCCAGAGACAAGCAGTCCACGGTCACCTCCCCGCCCTGGATCCGGTACCAGTTGTGCCTCAGCGGGGTGGAGCCATCGAATTTATCGTGGAAACCCGTTCTGGAGCTGTCGTTCATACCGATCAGAACGTCATCCAGCGCCCACTGGGCAGAGTGCTTTCCTGCAGGGACAAAAGAGTAAATGAGTAAAACAATCTAAAGAGTTGGCTTACAGTAAAGGCGACCTAATATTATTAAAAGATTTTATGCTTCCATTTCGGTCTCTACTGCTTCTAAAAACAGACCAAACACTTTAAAAACCACCCAGATGTTTTTTTTTTTGGTAATAAGTTAACGATTTTCCTGATGGTCAAGTCACATTTGGAGTGCAATGCCTCGTTACCTAGCAACCCCAGTGGAGCCCAGCCCCGTTGCCTACCGACTCAAAACGAGTTCCAGCATGTTTGGTCAGCTGGTTTTGCTGCTGTATGTTTTATACAATGGCTGCTGGAAAAGACAAGTTGTTGTTGTCACAACCAGAAACCACTTGCAGCATTCTTGTTGGTTGTGAAGGAGGCTCGGCTAATGCTTTTCAAAGATGTACGGTCGTACTGTTTGCAGCCATATTCAAGTGAGAGTGTGACGCTGCGTTCCAGTTGTACTCGGAACTGGGAATTTCTGACTTTCCAGTCAGAAAAATCAACTGGATTTCTCAATGGGAAACTGGGACCAACTTGCAAGGCAGACTTCCTGTTTCAATATGGCTGCTCCTCACATCAGCGGTAGTAAATTGTGGTGGAAACATGTATTTCACAAGACGACAACCGTAAAAATGCTTATTTGGATTTAAATTGACAAGAGGCTCTAAAACAGATAAAATCTCATTATCTAAGCATAAATTTGTGCAAAAAATGTAATGAATATGTTTTGCATAGGCTTATCCTAACCTGTTCTATGAAGCATAATAGGTAAAATTTAAGATACTTTTGTTGCATCGTGAGTTTTGTAGATAGTTCACTCGCCTTGTTGTGGCTGCCACCACCGAAACACAGTGTAGGAAGTTTTTGCTGGAGGTGGAAGCTCAATGGTGACCACCTGAGGCTCCAAGAAGGAGCTGAAGTCCAACTCTCTCAGAAACTGCCAATGGATGCCATTATTGGTGGAAAACTGGACAATGACACCTGAAAGTACAAAAACAGCCTTTTAATAGAGATGAGGGAGAATATTATTAAGAGAAACCAAATGGGAAGCTTGTACTATTCTAAACGACATGGTAGTTCTGGATATAAAGTTCAGTCGCAATGACTTCATTCATTACACTCTTAGCTTAATCTTTTAGTAGAGATCCAGGTTAATCCTGAGGCCAACCCTGTTTCTCAGCAGTATGGAGGGGATACTTCCTCAGCATGAGGAGACGTCAACCTCCCACTGATTTCACATGTACAAAAGCAACAGAAAACTTGTAGCACAAATTAAATATTAAGTATGTGTTTATCCCCATTTCTAATGCAGCCCTGGGAAACTACCAACATGACCCTCATCAGAAACTTCGGATAAGTTCTTCTGTCACCAATAATCTTATAAACCAGCTTTAAAAAACTGTTTATAAAGGAGCTTTTGGGGAAATATGTTGCACAAGATGAAGGTCTCAAAGATCAAAAATGCTGTTGAAGATATTAGAAATGTATAAATAATTGTACATTTAAGGAGGAGAATGTGATGTTTAGTATCATTCAATGTGGGAATAATTTAAGAGTTAATCTGGTGTTTGGAGATTTAAATGTTTGTAGGTTATGAGTATAACAGGGGCAGGAAATCATAAGATCCTGCTTCTTCTACCTGCTCCTTTTCAAACAAATAATGTAAAATTGCATTTCAATAGAAATGATAATTTATTTTAATTTTTTTTTCCTCGTTTTTACTTTTTGTCTGTTCTAAATAAATAAATCTTTTAAAATTATAATCTTACAGTGTGAAATTCAGAAGATTCAGTGTTAATGTAAAACACTGTAATAATTGTGCCTTTTATTCCACTTTAAATTCATAATAGGCAATTACTCTGACCTGAAATGGTTTGAATATTCAGTGTAATTCACACAACAAGATTTGACACAGCGTCCCGTGTTTTAGAAATTGGAGGAATTTTAAGACGATACATATTCACTTTAGTCTTGGACTTGTCTTTAGCTTTAGCTGGCTAATTTTATGCTAAATGTAGAGAGTTATATACTCCAGGTAACTCAGTGCAAACTTTTAAAACGCCTTAATTTCAGAAATTTGCTAATAAAATTAAGTGAAAAAGATGATGAAGATAAAGTCTTTGGCAGAGCAAACTTTCCTCACTGCAAAAACACAAAATCTGACCATGTATGATTTTAGTCTAGTTTCTAGTGAAAATATCTTAGTCTACCTGAAACGAGAGAAAACTAATATACAGGCAACTTTTCAGCAATACTTATGTTGATTAAAAAAACTATGCATTCAGCTGACAAATTATTTCAGTTATAACAAGAGATTATTCCCGTACTGTAAGTGAAATAATCTGCAATTCCTTTAATCAATATTAAGAAATTATTGACCTAAAACAAGCTCCGGTATCTTGCTAAAAAGTTACTTATGGGTTACTTTTGTCTTATTTCAAGTGTATTAAGATATTTGTACTAACTGAAAAAAATATTTGGTAAGATTTTGTGTTTTTGCAGAGCTAAAATGATCAAGTTAGCCTTTCTTTATTGATTTATGAGGTAGTTCCCACATTGAACCAGCAGAGGGCCTCATCACAACATGTGTTCTATTTGGAAACAACCTTCATTGCGCGAGCGAGGCCTGGTGCAGGTGGGTCCTAAACTCTTGCTGCCAATTCGGATGTAAAACTGAGCCAACCTATAAACAAAAAAACAACAAAAGAGAATTTTATATTCAACAGTATCAACATAATGCTTGAAATGCTGGGAAAATAAGAGGGTTGCTCCTCTCACCGTGTGTTGGTAGTGTCCAGAGGAGCTGTTCGAGCCTCCCGAAGTCCAGCACTGCTGAAGTAAAGAGCCTTGCCCTCACTGATGATGCCGCAGCCGCCTCCGATTTGTCCCCCGCTGATACTCTGCCAGAGAGGACTCAGCTTCCCCTCAAAGTCCTCTGTCAGCTCCGTGGGACTAGCTACGGATGGGACACAACTATCTTGCTCCACTATAAAAAAAAAGAGAGGAAGATTACAGGTTAAGATACAGCAGCAGCATCATGAAATACTTGGTTAGATCAGCTTTCTTTCATCAAGGTACCTGTGAAGCCCATATCGCAGAAGCAGACACCAGAAATGCAGTCTCCGTGACCGCCGCAATGGTTGGGGCAGGGCTCGGAAATGTAGACTCCGTCCAAAGCAAACGGTGGCGCGTCTCGGTACACGCTACTCTCCTGGAACCAACGGAACCTGGTTTTACTGGGAAAATGAATAAAGTTCAGGTATTTCAGTGCAAATAAAACTTAGAAATTAAGGGTGAATTCACACCAGCCCAGGTTTGTTTGCTTTAATCAGACTCAAGTTTGTTTGCTAGAAAGTCTGGTTTGTTTGGAGAAGTATGAATGTGCAACTGGACTACAAAAGCAAACTCTGGTCCGCCTAAAACCCTGTGTCTCAGCTCAGTTCACATGAACTTTGGTGTGGTTTGAATACATGAGAATGCAAGTGAATCAGAAACCACTCCAAAATCAGGAAGCAAACTACACCGCATGGCTATCTTGGTAAATAAAATCAAAACAAATTTAAGAGTCTAGCACTAGCGGGCGAAAATTTGTGTGGTCTTTTACCAATGCAAAAGAGAAATCTTACAACCACTGAAATTTGACACCACTCAATTTTTGTTTACATTTCATGAAGAAGGAAGTTGCGCTGGTGTCTTCTTCTAAGGTTTTAGTATCATTTCCTTCAGCAGTTCTTGGTTTGTTTGACATTGCAGTGTGAAAACGAACCACAACAAAAATGTAACAAATGTTGCAATTTTGGTCCCCAATTGAACTGAGTCTACTGGACTACGAGGTGTGAAAACAGACTCTTGCCACAAAATTTGCCTTTTTTATGGCAGTCTGAAGGGCCCAATTCCAATTTTTCACCTCCCCCAAAAAATCTGATTTGTGCTAATAACTAATAGTACAAATCAGATGCTAATTTGGATACGTATCTGATTGTTTTGAAAGCGTCTGAATGATCATGTTGCATTTTATCCGACTTTTATATTGATGTGAGACATGCATCATAAATCTGAATCAAACGAAGAAGGACGTTGTGCTTCAGACATTTTTGTGTAGCTTTCTCCAGTGGTCCCTGGTGCAGCGCCACCACAGGCGAAACGGGGAACAGATTTTTCTATTAGAGTGGTTTGTCTGACGCAGCGCAGGGTGAAACCAAACCGCTGCTGAAAACGTAACAGATCTACCGGACTAAGAGCACCGCAAAAACACAAAACCTTGCCAAGTTTTAGGTCTAGTTTCTAGTGCAAATATCTCAATACACTTAAAATAAGACAAACTAACTTACACGTAACTTTTTTAGAAAGACACACAGGTTGTTTTTTAGTAAATAATTTCTTAAGATTATTCTGAAGATTGATGAAAAACTACTAGTTCCATTGGTAGATAAATTAACTTGTAACATGGGAAAACTGTCTTGTTATAAGTGAAATAATCTGCCAACTAGTATTTTTCATCAATATTAATGATTTGTTCCCTAAAAACATGTCTTTATGTCTTGCAAAAAGTTACTTGTAAGTTAGTTAGTCTTATTTCAAGTCACTAAGATATTTGCACTAGACACTTCTGTGTTTGTGTTATTGCAGTGAGAATACATTTGAAACACACTGTAACATCTCAGTAAATGTAAACATAGGGAGCTACCTGGCTGCCACATTTCGAGGTATGACCACAGTGATCCTGGTCCACTGTTCGTAGTCTCCAGTGTTGTAGACAGTCGGTTCTCTGAGCTCACGGCCGCTGCCTTCACAGACGCCTGTTCCCGGCGTTCCCGGGTAGCAGCCTTCTCGGACCAACGCCCAGGTTCTGCCGGCGTCGTGGGAGTACTGCAGCAGGACCGGGGCTGAGGCGCTGAACTCTGACTCACAGCCTATGTTCAGCTACAACGATAAATGAAGAATGTAAAAAAAAACTTCAATTAAAAAGAATTTAGGGCAGCAGAAAATAATTACGGGCTGCACAGTGGCGCAGTTGGTAGAGCTGTTGCCTTGCAGCAAGAAGGTCCTGGGTTCGATTCCCGCCCGGGGTCTTTCTGCATGGAGTTTGCATGTTCTCCCTGTGCATGGTGGGTTCTCTGCGGGTTCTCCGGCTTCCTCCCACAGTCCAAAAACATGACTGTCAGGTTAATTGGTTTCTC
The DNA here is from genome assembly GCF_019740435.1 of Gambusia affinis. Classification (NCBI taxonomy): domain Eukaryota; kingdom Metazoa; phylum Chordata; class Actinopteri; order Cyprinodontiformes; family Poeciliidae; genus Gambusia; species Gambusia affinis. Next base: position 5,347,082 of record NC_057875.1, read on the forward strand.
TAAATTCTCCCTAGGTGTGAGTGTGTGTGTGAATGGTTGTGTGTCTTGTATGTCTCTGTGTTGCCCTGCGACAGACTGGCGACCTGTCCAGGGTGAACCCGCCTCTCGCCCAGAACGCAGCTGGAGAGGAACCAGCAACCCTCCCGACCCCATTAGGGAAGAAGGGTGTAAAGAAAATGGATGGATGGAAAATAATTACTTTAGTAACTGATTATTCTATCGATGATTATGATGATAAAAACAGTAATTAGGTACAAAAAATGAGCACATTTTTTAGATTTTTCATTTAACTACTTAAGCTAGTTCAGAAGAATATAGAAATATATTTAAAAATGCAAATGAAAAATGCCATTTTATATAATACAAAAGTAAAACATTAATTGCCTAAAAAGCAGTAACAACTTTAATTTATTGAACTTCTAACATGTGAAAAGCTCAGACTTTCTGCACGACTTAACATCAATACAGTGTTGGGCTGATCTGTTGATTATTTTTTGAATTAACCAAATAATAATTGGATCGCAAAAGGTGCTTAACAGGAGATTTTTCACAGAACCAGGTGAAGGTATCACCTGAAGAGCTCAAGTTAAAACATGTTTACAGACAGAAGGGTTTTTTTAAACTTATATATGTTTTTGTACAGTTTTGGTTTAATTACTGCTCTCAGTTTGTTCTTTCAGTAAATGGCATTTTTTGAGTTTCTCTACGCCTGTTAACAAGGAATCAATTACTATTTTAGTTGACAGTAATTATTTCAATAATCAGTTAATTACAATTGATCCAAATAATGGTTTCAGCTGAAGATGCACTGATCCGATATTAACATCTGGATTGGTGCTGAAATGAAAGAAAATGTAAATGGGGAATTGGTGACGATGTCACAACGATCTATTCAGCCCGTTTCTATGTTTTGTGCTTTGAGCGATTTCATGCTGTATTATTTATTTTACATTATATCTACATTTCCTAATTGCACTTTCTGAAAAACTTGAAAGGTTTGTTACAGTTAATTTTGTCATGATACCCAACCAATTGCTTCAGACAGTTTTAGTTTCTTTATCATTTATTTTACATTGGCTGTTTTACTTCTAATTTGAATGACTAAACTAATTAAAGCTGTTTTTACATGTAGCTTGTGAAGCTATTGGTGTGTTTAAATGTGCGGTTCTGGTTCAGATACATTTGCAATTCAGTAAATATATTTATATGTTTTCTTTTTTTTTTTTTTAAAAAAAGAAACATCTCAAGTCAATTCAGCGGTTTTTCTGTATCAGATCGGTATTGGCCAGTACTAAACTTCAGATATCGGTATTGGAGATGTAAACAGTGGATCCCTAGTTTCAGTATTTTCTCCTACATTATCTGATTTGAAAACTTCTCCCGAACCTTAAACTGAAGGGTGTACCCAGGGCGGAGGGCCAGGTCCCTGGTGACGGCCACCCGGTCCCCGTCTGAACGTCCAAACACCATCGCTGAGGGAGTCGGAGCGCAGAAGCTGCTGTTGTTGTCCCTCTCCATGCCCTCATTGCCGAGCATCAGCCAAACGCTCATCTGGTTCAGAGGGTAGTCGAACGCCGGCTTCTCGTAAAAGTTCTGTGCAGAAAAGAGAAAACAGGTGTTGTGTTTTCTGGTAATATTTATCCGGGAAGGATTTATTGCAAAACAAAAAGTCAGATTTAAGATGTTTTTGAAGTCAGCTGTTTGCTGTAGTGGAAGAAGCTGTTTATTGGTAGTCTAAACATGTCAAACGCATCTTAATGAATCCAAAAAAGGCTTTTCAGACAGTCAATCAAACTATTATTTAATTGACATCATCACATGTGTGTTTGACATCACTGGAAAGAATCAACATTTTTAGAATCTGAAAGCAGTCACATATGGTAATTATGAAACAGGATTGTTTTTTCTAAGGACCCTAATCCTGTTTTGTAAATACCAGATTATTTTACTTAATTACAAATAATATTTGTAATATATAAATATATATATAAATATATATATATAGATGTATGGGTACAAATGTTACTTCATAGAGAAGAATGTATATATAAAAAGAACAACAATATGTAGATCTACCACAATAATTACATAAATTTTGCTGGATGATAAATTGTCCCAGTAATTATTACGATAAGCGATAATATTGTTGTTTCGAGATAATTTTCAAGTTATATATTGATAATTGCATAATAATGCAGAGGGTTTCTCTACAAAGACCAATAAACTTTAATTTGGTAAAGGACATTTCAAACAGGAACAAACATATTAAAATATCCAAAATAAAACACAATCAAAAATGATCAATAAAACAGAAATAAAAATCACACACATCAGACCCCGTAAATAAAATGGATTATGAACCCTGAAAAGAAAATTTCCCTTTAAAAAAATGTTAATCATCAGAATGGAAATTATTAAAATTCTTAATAATAGTATAAAATTATCATTTTAATTTATTGTGCGATTATTTGATTAATTGCTTTTTGCAACAAGCATAACATATGAATAAAGAAAATAGATATTTTTCCAGTCCTACATTTTTTAAAACAAACAAGAAATTGCATAAAATAAAGTACTGAGAAGAGAAGGGGTATTAACACGGTTAGAGCACATAACATTAGATGATGCCATGACGGAGTCTGACCTGCGGCAGAGTCGGATTGGCCATTGGGATGATGTGTTTCTCCCTCTCGGACAAAATTATGACGTCATCAATGGCCCACTGGTCGTACCCTTCCCCAGAATGGAGCGGCTGCCACCACCGAAAGCGAGTGGAGGGAGTTTTAGAAGCCAGAGGAAGTTCATAATGAACAAAGCTGTGAAAGACAAAGAGCGGCTTCGTTATTCTGGAACCACATGCAACTCGGACCAGCTGAGACGTATTCCTCTGCTGGTTTCTGTCTCACCGAGGTTTGGTGAAGTCTGTGAAGTACATCTCAGCAATGAGGCCCCAGCTGATTCCTCCATCGTTACTGTACTGCAGCAGCACTCCTTCCTCCCTGCTGTCTGCCTGGTTACACTCCGCCCAGTCTCCGCCCACACGCAGGTAGAACTGCACAAACTCCGCCCACTCCGTGTCCAGATCCCAGCTCACCAGCTCCCGCAGCCCAGCCTGACCACAACATGCACACAGAGTCACACCAGATAAACATTTGGTCAGATTTTATCATCTTCAGTGCAAAAATACTAAATCTTACCAAGTATTTTTGGTCTAGTTTTTAATGCAAATATCTCAGTTTGCTTGAAATGAGACAAAACTAACTAACAGGTAACTTTTCAGCAAGAAATGTGAGCTTGTTTCAAGTAAATAATTCCTTAATATTTATTGATGAAAAAATACTAGTCCATTGGCAGATTATTTCACTTATAACACGACATTTTTCCAACGTTACAGGTGAAAAAAACTGCAAGAAGTTATTGTGATAAACGATAATATTGTTGTTTTGAGACCATTTTTAAGTAATATAATGATAATGGCATAAGAATGCAAGAACACATTCTTAAAGATCAATAAACTGTAAACTCAAACATTTAACATGGGCGACATTTTAAATACCAAAATAAACTTCCAGAAAACTGCAAAACAGCCGAAGCACTGAGTTCCTTTAAATCAAGGCATAAAACCCACCTTAGAGTTAAGGTTGTCTTTCGATTAATAATAAGTCAACATAGATTAATTCTAGTCTAGATTATGTTATTTGTCTTTATTCTGCCACTGTAATGCAATGTTGCATTTTGTTAATTGTGTTATGTTGTCATCACATAAAGCACTTCAAATGACTTGCTATTGAAATGTGAGATGGAAATAAACTTGAGTTAAATATTAAAAAATGTTAAAGAAAATTCCACAATAAATCTTAACCTGTGCTTTTCAAAATTTGTTGAAGTTGATGGTCTTATAATTGTACCAATCTGAAAAACAGGTTGAAATAAATAATTGAAAGCCATAAAATAATAATATTCACTTAACCCATGAGTGTGAAATTCTGATTAGCACTGAGCTGAAAATAATGAAAAAACTGTGGAAAAAATTTAGCTGCAGCTGGAAAAACTGATTTAAAAAGTGCTTAGCAACAGCTGTGTAATCGCCAATCAAACTCCTGAACTCTCTGGATATTTATTTTTGAAACATTCAGGGAGGAGTTCAGAGGTCAACGGTTCTCGGCAACGAATGCTGGACAGTAATCAGACAGGTTTGGACATTCCTCTAAATTGGTTTACTATAATAATGCAAACTTACCACATGCTTGATCTGCTACATTCGAAAACACAGAAAACTCTCAAGAGCCAGATTTCTTCGTGCAGTTAAGCTCACTGGATTTTACGTGAAAATAATCACATTTAACACTTTATTTAATTTGACAGAACTGAATTAAATATTTCTCATTGCGCTACCTTGCTGAAGTACAGCGACGATCCAGACGACACCACCCCACAGCCCATGTCGGGCGCCGCCACCTCTCCGCCAATCACCTCCTGCCACGTGGCCAGCAGCGCGTCTTGGGACTCAAAATCTGAGAGGACGCTCGACGAGAGCGGAGACGACGGCTGGCAGTCCTGACCCGAGAACCCGTCGTCACACCTGTGTGAGATGAGAGGGCGACTTTAATGCAGCTGTCCGTTTATGATCTATCCCACATGCATCCACAGGTCAGGAGGAAGGACTGGCCTGCAATGTCCGTGGTCACACCAGCCGTGTCCGTGGCACATGTTGGGACACTGCTGGCCGATGTAGATGTCGTCCAGAGCCCACTCGTCCTGCTCGCCGTAGTAATTCTGGATCCATCTAAACCGGGTTGCACTGGACCTGAAATAGTTAGAATTTACAGCTCTGGAAAAAATTAAGAGACCTCTTAAAACAGGGGTCTCAAACTCCAGTCCTCGAGGGCTGCAGTCCTGCAACTTTTAGATGTGCCTCTGCTGCACCACCTGAATAGAATAATTAAGGTTCTGGAGAACTGATCTACACATTGGAGGTAATTAAACTATTTCATTCCAGTGTTTTGTACCTGTGGCACATCTAAAAACTGCAGGACTGCGGCCCTCGAGGCCTGGAGTTTGAGACCTCTGACTTAAAATGATCAGTTTCTCTGATTTTACTTTTTACAGGTATATGTTCGAGTAATATGAACATTGTTCTTTTATTCTATGAACTACTGAGAACATGTCACCAAAATTTTGTATTTTTTTGCAGAAAATGAGAAATGAATAAAATAAGGAAAAATATGCAGTCCTTTCAGACCTCAAATAATAAAACAAGTTTATGTTCATTTAGAAACAACAATATTACTGTTTTAACTCAGGAAGAGTTCAGAAATCAATATTAGGTGGAATAACCAGCAGGTTTTCAGTGGGGCTCATTGCTGTGGGCTCTTCATTTTTCCTGAACTGTGTATAAAAAATGTCCTAAAATTTTAAAATGGGATCCATGATGCAAAATTGACATGTTACACGTTTCTGTACGTCCACTGATTCTAGAAAACAAAAACCCCAGTCTGCTGTTTTTTTATGGCAATAAGTTTAACTTTAGTGAACCATTTCAAAAAAGCTATTGGGAATGTAACTTTTCAAGCCAGTAGGCATTGCTCTTCACCTGGTGACTCCAGCGAGGCCCAGCCTGTTACCTAGCAACCCAAGCGGAACCCAGTGCACTTCCTAGCAACCCAAACTGAGCTCCAGAACTTTTGGTCAGCTGGTTTTACCGCTGTATTTCTGTATATCGGCTGCTGGAAAAGACAGGTGTTTTGTTGTTGACTTTACCATCCAGAAACAACTTTCTGCATTGCTGTTGGTTGTGCAGGAGGCTCTAAAAGAGGCTCCAAAAAGATTCGCAATTGCACAATTGAGCATCTTTTGGCAGCCATTTTCAAGCGCAAGTGTGATGCTGAGTTCCAGTTGAATCCAGTTGATTCTACTGGAGTGCCATCCAAAGTCAGATTTCTCCCTGTTCTCCCAGTTCAACATGAGACGTGGCCATGTTGCGTCTCAATGTGGCCGGTCCTCACATCAGCAGTAGTAATTTGTGGTGGAAATGTGTATTTTATAAGACACACAGGTAAAAGTGCAACTAAAATCAATGTAACATGTAGAGCCTGTAACTCTAAAGTGAACAAATTAAAATGATGTTTGCCTTTGGAAAGTAGTCTGTAAAATGATGTTTGTTAGAGCTTTTGAACACCATGTTTATGGGCGTCGCCATGTTGATGGGCGTCGCCATGTTGATGGGCGTCGCCATGTTGATGGGCGTCGCCATGTTGATGTTTATGGGCGTCGCCATGTTTATGGGCGTCGCCATGTTTATGGGCGTCGCCATGTTTATAGGCGTCGCCATGTTGATGGGCGTCGCCATGTTGATGGGCGTCGCCATGTTGATGGGCGTCGCCATGTTGATGGGCGTCGCCATGTTGATGGGCGTCGCCATGTTTATGTTTATGGGCGTCGCCATGTTGATGGGCGTCGCCATGTTTATGTTTATGGGCGTCGCCATGTTGATGGGCGTCGCCATGTTTATGTTTATGGGCGTCGCCATGTTTATGGGTGTCGCCATGTTGATGGGCGTCGCCATGTTTATGGGCGTCGCCATGTTGATGAGTGCCGTCAACTCGGGTCTGAAGGATAATCCAGTTTCAAGTTCCCACTTCCCAGGTTACTGGATCGCAGCATAAATGTTGAATTGGGGGTGTGACCAGCAGCAGATTATTTGCATTTAAAGTGACAAGAGGCCCTAAAACATCTCAATCTGAAATAAGATCAAATTCAGCAGAACTCAGGAGACTAAAATCAGATTCTCTAAGAATGATTTTGTGCAAAAAATGTAACAAACGTATTTTATAAAGCACGTTTATAAAACACGTTTTATAAACTTTAGATTCACTGAACTAACCTGTTCAGTGAATCGAAAGAGGTCACCTTGGTGTCACATCTAATGTTTTATACTTTTGAACGTCAAATTGAAGAGATTTCGTGGTGTACATATGGCAGGTTGGAGTTAATAAACCACACAGGCCTCTTGGTTTACTGCTTTACGGATCCATATCAGCTTGTCTGGTGTTCATTCAACCTGCTGTTTTATTACCATTAGGGGCCGTGACCTTCTGACCTGTCATCGTACTCTACAGGAGATTAGAGCATCGTTATTTAGGAGCCGAGGTGTTGGAATGAAATGGAGGTTGAGGTCAAGGTGTTCAGCAGAGGCGAAGATTTATGTGACGATTTAAACGGATATATGTCTGAACTAAGGCTGCTTCACGTTATTTACAGCCTATTTAGCTGCATGTGTGTTAAGGACTGATTTAACCCAAAGTCCAATAAAACGTTACCTGATAAAATCTTTAACAGTATCTTACAAAAGAGTAAAACGCATCCAGAGACTTTTGCCCATTTTTTCTGAGCAAAGTAGATCAATGAGAAAGGTACAGATCATCACAGTGTTAAGATCTGGGCCGTTCTAACACATGTATATGTTTTTTAATTCAATTTTTGTCTCTTTAATTGAACTGAATTGAATTTAAACTGAATTTGAATTACCAGAAAACCGTATTTTACATGTTTTCTGTTCCGACTTTCTTTCAACAACGTATTCCTTCTTAGTTGTTCTTCAGTAAGTTTGAACTTTATTTCTTTATTACTATTGGATCATCCTGTTCAATAGTTTCCATAATTGGTTTCAGTTTTGTTTTTTATATATTGCATTAAACTTACACACACAGTATTCCAGAAATAGAACAATAATCCAATTTGTTGAGTAAATTATGTTTTAAAAATACCATGTTTTACCTAAAATTGAAATAATTCTTGATCATTTAGATTGAACATGTTACATATGTTCAACTTCCATATTTTTAATACTTTTTAGTGTTTGCAGATATAGTTAATTTCTTATTATTATTTTTAATTGAGTAATCATTTGTTTCTGTTAAACAAAATGTTTGTATCCTGTGCAAATATAACAAATATAATTTTGTTTGATTCCTTGCAAATGTAATTAAATAAAGTATAAACAGTGTAGGACCAAACACTGGCCCCTGAGGAACCCCAAATGATACATCCAAACTACTGATAATATCTTTTAGATATTTTAGATATTGCTCTAGCAACATTTCTATTATACCATACTGTTTTTTATTTATGAAACAATCTGATCCATATATTTCTAACTGGAATTTATTTAGGGGTATCAGAGTTAAGGAAGCTGGATTTATATGCATGCTACACATTTCATTATGTCTAAAAAACATAATGAAGTTATGAAGTTACAAACTTTGCACTTGAGTTCACAGTTTTGGATGACGGATCACATTTAGAAAATTATAATAAAATACATGTTGGAAGAACAATTTTGTGGTTCTAATGGTAAAAAATGTTTGCGGGATATGAATATATGTGAAATAGTAAAAGTGTTAGCAGATGTGAGATGATTATGTATTTCTATTCAGGCCTGCAGCCACTGATGGAGGAAAATGCAGACCTTTCCTCGTATTCTGCTGTTCGTTTTCTCTAATTGACCTGACTGCTGTCAAATCCCAACGTGCTTATTAGCCACAATGAAAAAAACAAAACAAAAACAAGGCAAAATCACGATCAGAGAGCGTTTAATCCCAAAGGGGACTTTGTGAGTCTTTTTCTTCTGTTTTTGTGAATTGTACTTACCACGTCTTCTGAGGCAACGAGAGCGTAACACGTCTCCAGTCTTTGAACTCAGACGGATGGTAGACACTGGGAGCTGTAAACTCAGAGCAGCTCGGCATGCCAGGTAGACAGGCCTAGCAAAGGAAAGGAAACCTTTTAAAATATATTTTCTTTCACATATTCACCAGAGGGGCTACAACACTGCTCACTCCGAATTTCTGAAATATTCTTAGAACTGTATCCTGCAGATTCGGTTTAGTCAGTTTCATATGATCATAAATAGAGTTTGCTGAATTACATTATCTTTGACCTGAAGCCCTGAATGATCAGCATGGAGTAACTCTACAAAGTGCACAGTGAGTCTGTACTTGCAAGATGCATGTACACTGTAAAACATTTACAGGTGGTTTAACTTGAAAATGAAAGTCCTCCTGCTGCCTTGAAAATGAAATTTAGGTCGAACAAGAAAATAGTTTTGGTTTTAACTCTGAAATTAAAGTTCATGAAGTTGATTTAACAAGAGACAAGTTGTCTAAACATTGTGTTTTAACTTCATTCATCTTGAATTGTGAGTTTTAACTTAATGCTGCAATTTAAACCAAATTATTATTTCACAATATGCAATATAAAAATCTGCCCTCACCCAGATAAAGAGCCACATTTCTCTATTATTTTACTCACAATATCAAGTTAAAATAAATACTTATTTTACTTTAGAATAATTTTAATTCTTGTTTCAAACTGCAGGAACAAAGTTTGTGATCTGATAATGAATTTTATCAAACATCCCAATGAATTCAGCTCAGAAACATTTAGTGTGAACAGGACATTATCCTCAAGCTTTGCTAACTGAGAATTGCATTAAAATGAACATTTGCCTTCATAAAACACAAGAGTCAGATCAATGTAACGCACTTCCATCTCAGGAGACAAAAACATGCCGCTAAGCATTCTGGGAAATAGTTCCCACTGCTGTCTTTTTCTTCTTTCAGTTTTTTAAGTGTTAACCTAAAAACTCTGCTTTATTCAACTCTTGGAGGTTTGACTTAATTAATAAAAAGTTAACAACTTACTGCTGTAAGTTTATCTTTCACAAACTCACATTTAGGTTCAAAATCTGAAACTGGATAAATTTATTTGACTTAAAGAGTAGAAGATAGTAGACACAACTAAATGTTTTACAGTGTAAGTGAATCAGAGAAAAGTCACTGATGAAAAAGAGAAAGTCATTATAGTCCATTAAGTTCCAAAAGCAATAAAAAAATCTAACTTCTGAATATTTATGAAGCCGTTATGATTATAGAAAATCCTTGTTGAAGATAATCTGCCGTCTCATTCACACACAGCCGTGTATTTCTGATAGTGGAGTGATTCAAACTAATTGTGATAATTTGTCATTTAGAATAAAGTGCCACATTTAGGCTAATTATTTACATATTATCTCTGTGGCTGTAATGGGTAAATCAATATTCATGATCATAAATAAATAATTTGTGTCCTTGTCTCTACACGGGCAGTGAGAGAAGTTTCTGCCATGTGGTGGGAAAAATAAAATAAAATAAAAATCACATTTACCTCTTTGACCAGGTGCCAGGTGAGGCCGTGATTGGTGGAAAACTCCAGGCGCACCTGGGTGTCGATGTGAGGGGAGGGGTCGCGGCCGCAGCCCATCACCAGGGAGAACTGCAGACTGTAGGAGGCGCCGATTTGCATCGACTGCGTTTCAACATAACGGATGCTGAATCCGGGACTGGGCTCACCAGAGAAACTGAAGAGTGACACGCACAACCCGGGAAGATCACACTGTGTGTCAGCTTGTTAGGTGATTTTTTAACACTACTACAGATTAATAACAAAACTAGTACTGGTAGGAGAATGTCTGAAACCTGAGAGTCCAGTCGTGCTGGCAGTATGGCTGAACATTTCCCAGGTAAAAGCCGAGACTCTGGGTGACGTCCAACACGTTGCTGAAGTCCAGACTTATGGTGTTGAACAGAACCGAGGTCATGCTGATTTCATCCAAAGCCCAAACGTCGCGGCTGCGTCCCGAGTGATACGGCTGCCACCAGCGGAACTGGACGCCAAACTTACGAGCGCCCGATGGAAGTTCGACTGAAACGATCCTAAAGGAGCGAGGAAATCAGATATCAGCAAAAATAATCAATAATGTCAGTAATTCAATGAAGGGAAACTCAAGTTATTTAGATTCGCTAAAAGAAATGTTTTTTTTGTTTTTTAATTTCTGCTGACGACTCAGAACAAAAGAAAACTCAAAATTCATTTGCTCAGAAAAATTTTATATTACATATGACCAATAAAAAATAGAGAAAAAGGAGTAAATTTCCACCAGAAAACTGAAAAATGTTGAGATTAAACTCTTTCTAGAAAAAAACTTGGAAATGTCTGAGTTTCAAAAGTAAAAATTTTTCTTTGCATCTCAGAAAATTCCACGTTTTTTCTAGAAAATTTCTGATATTTCCCAGAAAATTTTTGACTTTTCAAGCTTAAAAAATAAAAAATTCTTGAAAAGTTTTGAGATTAATCTCAAAATTTTTGATTTTTGGCAAAAAATGTTATCCTCTTTTTCTCTGTGTACATTGACTATGCCGTCATACTTTTCAGTGTCTCCAGGATTTTGCATTGTCTTGCGATTTTTTGCAATCAAAATCACAGATGTTATTCTGAAATACTGCCACCTGCAGGTGGGAGTCAGCAGTCACTTAAACACAATGGGTTTGACCATTTTTGCAAATAGAAATTGCAACAATTATGCATTAGTAATGTACTGAAAAAATACAGAGATGTGTTTATTTTTGCATTAATTATATTATATTATATTATTATTATTATAGGGTTAGGCTTATTATATATTAATCTATTATATTAGATTTTTACTGGGGTTATGTATGATCCTAACTGTCTGGGGAAATGAATTATGGGTTCTCAGTAAGTGATAATAATTATCAGCAATCGATGCTTAAATTACATCACTCTAGCCATAAAAATTCGTCCTCTAGGAAAAAAAGACCTATGTTTTATAAACTGGATCAGTATAATTACTTTCTTGGTTTTGCCAGTGCCTGAGCAGCACAAGTGTCATAATCACAGCCAAACATTAAACCAGGAACATTAAACTATACAGTTTATGATGTAATCCGAGCCGATCAGCAGGAGTTAATCATACAGACTGACAGAAGGGTGAGTCAGGCCTCGACTTGGACGGAAAACCTACACAAACACATTCTGTTGTTTGTTAATTAATGTACATGCAGACGTGATTTTAACTCTTTCTGACAGTTACAGTGTACAAAATATCAAATTTTAATACAACTGTAACGATTGTATTAATCTAATTCTTTTTAGGCTCCAACAACAACTTAAAAGCAACTTTTCAGCAAGATATACGAGCTTGTTTTAAGTCAACAAGTTCTTAATGTTGATCAAAAGTACCAGTTCCATTGGCAGATTATTTCACTGATATTAAGACATTTTTCCCTTGTTATAAGCAAAATAATCTGCCAAAATAACTAGTAGTTTTGATCAATGTTAAGGACTTATTTAGTTAAATCAAGCTCATATCTGACTGCAAAAAATGATTTTTGCTCCAAATAAAAATATAACCCAACACAAGCACACATGCAGAAGTCACCTTGGCTCGTGGAAGCCCTGGTACGCGTAGTGCCGCAGCAGGGTCCAGGTGATGCCATTATCTGAAGAGTAATGCAACAAAACGCCTTCGCCCGGCTGATCAGGAGCCGGGCATGAGCTCAGGATGCTGCGACTGCCGAGGCGCAGAGTGAACTGGAGGTATCTGCAGATCAGATCAAAGACACAAGGAAGAAGTTAAAGCAGATTATTTAAAGCAGCTCCTTTCAATAGACTGAAAGGAGCCAGTTCGTTGAAAAGGTAAATTAAAAAGTAAGGCAGGTAAGGTGATCAATTTCTACTTCATGATTTGTAATTGCGAAGAAGAAATACATGTTTTTGTTCTAATTAATGTCTGAAAATGTTTTGGTATGAAAATGTTTTGGACTACTTGCAAGACACAGAATCTAAAAGTGAGACATGGTGGTGGCAGGATCACTCCAGTAAGAGTAGCACATATTTTTACTCTTGTAAAAGTAGAAAGTAGTAGTCCGAGAAAAGACTCGAGTAAAAGTAAAAAAGTATTTGGTAAAAAGTCTACTCAAGTACTGATCAAATTATCATCTAACATTCAAAAAATACACCATCAGCTGGACCAAAATATAAAGTTTGGTATTTTAAGGACGAAAATGACAATAATTCATATAAGTAACAAAAATTAACTAAATCAGGCAAAATTATTTTCTTTCAGTGATCAATTATGACAAACAAATTAAAGTTTCTTATATTGAGACAAAATTGGAACAAGCTTTAAAATAAGATGGATGAAATGATTACAAGAGCCTAAGTACAAAAGAGGGATTAAAAATAAAAAGTAGACACATGTAAGGGTGCACTGATTGCAGTTTTCAGGCCGATCCCTGATTACCGATCTTTTAAAAAGCCTAACAACTATTCCATTTTTTTGGTCTGAAATGTAACTAAAGTTGCTGAGTTGGCAACAGTGGGGCGACTATTGTCAACTGCAAATGTGCAGACTTGACCTGGTGGGCCGATCTGTTAGTAAGAAATCTCCCTGTAGAGCAGAAAAGGACAGAAGTTGATTTTAGACCATTTGCTGAGGTTAATAAGCAAGCTTTGGCCGATCACCAATCTCCCAAAATTAAGAAAATCGGTCTATCCTTAATGGATACTTCTGCAAACCGTTTTGTTTATTTTTAAAAAAACACTTGCACATTTGTTTCCTCTTCAGTGATCAATTATGCTCTACTTCCTGTTTCAAGGAAACATTTCGACGTTTTTTATTATAAGACAAAATTGGAAAAGGGTTTTATAGTAGGATACATAAAATGATTATAACAAGGATCTAATTACAAAAGTGGGATTAGAAATAAAAAGTAGACTCAACAAGGGTTGCACCGGTTGCAGTTTACTGGCTGATTTTTAAAAAGCTTGACTTGTTGATTCCAATTTTCAATCACTGATCTCACAAAATTAAGAAAATCAGCCAATAAATCAGCTGGCCAATAAACGGTGCAAAACCCTAGACACAAATGTTCTTTGACGTCTAAGTTTGGTTATGAAAAACTTTGGATCACATCTTCTGATCCCTGCAGACACATTACTTTCTAATCTAGTTTAATGCATTTTTTATTCGGATTTCAATCATCTTCTCTTGGCTCCCAGATTCACCACCTCCGGCTCTCTGTCCTCGGTTAAACTGTTCTTTCATTAACAGAACACTTTCCTCTCTCAGGCAGCTGTTTACTTTATCAGCCAGGAAACTGGCATTAAATATGGCCGCCATCTGCAACAGGTGCAATCAATCTAACATAATGCCAAATCTAACTGCATGTTTATTTTCATCTAACACTTTAATGTCTTCTTCTCTCAGCTAAAGCTTCGCCACAAACACCGTACATCCACAGAGGTGACATTAAAGCAGGAGAGCGCGGTGATGGATCACTGGAACAAGGAAGCTTTCTGCACTACTCTACAGATTTGCTCCTGTGCATGATAAACACTTTATATCCGCTCTATCAGTACCTGGCCTGGGAACTGTCGAGCGGCGCTGTGACCAAGTGTCTCCTGCCATCCCTGTTAAAGACCAGAGCCTTTCCGCTGGCCAGCACGCCGCAGCCAAAGCTGACTTCACCGCCGCGCAGAGACGAGAAGCTGTGGTAGGAGGAAAGACGCGGGCTGGAGAAACCCTCGGACAGGAAAGCGGGGAAGGTCTGCGACGCAAGCTCACAAGCCGGACCGCTGAAGCCTGGGTCACATCTGTGCAGAGAGGATCAGGTTTGAAGGCAGAAATGATAACATGGAGCGACAGGAAATGAAAATTTATTAATAAATCATACAAATAACAGAATGTGATTAATTTTTAATAGAGATAAAGGCTTCAGATGTCAGAGCTCAGTCGATCTGGATTTATCTAGAGTAATAAAAAAGTCGACTCTCACTTGCAGCCTGTGCGGGAGCAATGTCCTCTTCCAGAGCAGAACCGGAGACAAGCTGGTCCGATGTACACTGCAAACACAGCAAAACGTCAGACTGCTTACATAGATCAAAAAGTGTCAAAGATTAAAAAAGAAATGAAAGCAGTGTAATTAAGTCAAACACTACAAGTTGATTTAGAAATCTTGACTCACACTTTGCATGAATGTTGTAATAATTGGGGCCTGCCATGCAAAGCAATGGCAGGAACCTATTGTTATGCACCTATTACCGTTAATGTGGCTCGAACCGCTGAATGGACCCCTACAAAAGTGGTATCAAAACATGCGGCTTGATCACAGCATTGGAGCTTTTATTTCTGGTGGGATTCTGAGTTAATAAGCCGACAAAAAAAGCAAAAAACGCTTTTTGCCATTGTTGTGTATGGGGACAGATTGGATGAGTCATCACAGCTGCCAATTCATGACTGACAATTAAATACCATAGCAACAGAACGATCAGCACAACAGCTCAGACAGTCCTCTGGTGCGTGTCCCGTGATTGGTTGAGAGAGAAGGAGGAGGGAGGAAGAAGGACAGCACGAGCGGACAAGAAGTGAAGAAAGCAAATTTTAGCTCATACGCTCATTTTAACATGCAAGTCCGTGTCAGTTGACGTTGTCGCGATTCTCCTCATGCCGTCGATCGCGCTGCAGCTTTCTATGGCGTCGACGCAAACTTTCAGCGTCGGAACACCGGGTCCAGACCGATGCGCGCGCTTTGGCAGGCCCCCTTTAAATTTCTTCAGAAATTTTCTAGTTTAATTAAGCTGTTCCTTTTTTGGAGACGACTGATAAAACATAAAACTTAAATATTTTTTTTAATAAACACTGGATACAGAAAATTGGAATTTATTTAAATTTTATCTACGAAGCATCAATTTGATGCACAAATAATCACATGTAGACAAGAAGACCAATGATCGCATGCTTACTGTTTAGAAAAATGGAATGGAGTAAATATTTACTTTGCTAATTAACTAAATATCATAAATAAAGTTTTGATGAGTAAATATTTAGCTATAGCTAAATAAACATGAACATAATTAAACAGAAACATGTTTAATTTAGCTAAATATTTAGCTTTAGTTAAATGCTTAAGTCCTAAATATTTAACTAAAGCTAAATATTTAGCTTGACGCTAATAAGTACTCAGCATGTTAACAAAACAATTAGCACTTTAACTTTCACTTTGAAGCTAAATATTTATATGAAAGTTAAATATTTAGTTTAGAGCTTAATATTCAACTCGATTACTAAATATTTACCATTTTAATATTTAGTTTATAGCTAAATGTTTAGTTTGGATCCAAATATGTAGCTTGCTAACTAAATAGGCAGCTAAATATTTAACACACTAACAAAATATGGAGTTTGGTCCTAAATATTTTGGAGCTAAATAATGCATTTCTAAAGAATTACTAACAGTGAAAAAATGACTTTAATAAATTAATCCCTGTTTTTGTCTCATATTAGAGGCTAAATAAACCATTGTATTCTTGGTAATTTTCCACTTTCACTTTACAAACAGCTTGAATTTTTGCCGGATAGAAATTTAAAATGTTTAATTATTTTCATTCATGTCGCTAAAATCTCAGTTTCTCTCATAACATCTGCTACTTTTGTAGATCTTTGAGTTCTGTGCCTATTTCACAGAAAGTCTCGCTTTTAAACCCTGAATTAGTTTGAACTGTATGTGGAGTTCTAACCATTGTCTATGGCCCACATGTTGCCCGTTCCGGTGCCGGTCTGCTTCCAGCGAAACCGAGTCGTCTCTGTCAAGGCAGCATTGGGCAGGGGGATAGAGATTCTGGTCCACCTAAACCAACAAACAAAGCACACTTTGGAAATAAGATTCATTAAATGCACAAACGTACGGCAAAAAGTGTTAGCAGAAACCTGTACCCGCTGTAGTTGTCTGAGGAGTAGACGGTGCTGTGAGGTAGATGTGGCCCAGCACAGAGTTCTGGCAGACACTCGGTGTGCAGCAGAGACCAGGAGCGACCGAGATTGGTGGAAAACTCCAGACTCACACTAACAGGGAGAAAATCAGCTTCGTTTTCGGATCACGCTCCCTTGTGGCTACTTTATTCTGCTGGAACGTGTGTCATACCTGTTGGCAGGCTGGTAGGAGCCACAGCCGAGGTTGATGGAGAACTGAGCAACATGTGTGTGTGTGCCAGGCAACACAGGGAGCAGCTGCATGAAATCCACGGCCCACACATGACGGTTAGCGCCTCCGTGGGACCGCTGCTCCAAGCAGAACTGTGTGACCGGTGTTTGCAGCTCAGATGGCAGCGCGACCGATACGACTGAGGGAGTCTGAGAAAGAGGACGGAAAAGATCCGAACAGAGCAGCACAAAATTAGAATCAAGCTCATGATTTTACGGTTTACAGAACAATAAAGGCTGTTTCTATTCTATAAACCTGTGAGCAAATTGATTAATGAAATTTAACTAAATATTGAAGGGGAAATATTCTGCATTTTCCAGGCATAAAGTACCATTTTATAGCAGCAAAAGTAAAGGCACCGTTTTAACTTTAGCTGTTATGAAAACTCTGCATATTTCAAATAAGAAATGACTTATAAGAAATTTTATTTTGTAATTTAACTCCTTGAATTTGGGTCTCTGTCGTTCAAAAAAACTCCTGCTCTTTCTAAAACAAACCAAAAAAAAACTGTTCCCCTCTTTGCCTGTGGAGGCGCTGCACTAAGAACCACCGACGGAAACGACACAGAAACCTCAGAAGAAGACGTGAGCTCCACTTCGTTCTTTCCAAAATGTAAACAAAACTGAGTAGCGTCAAATTTTAGCGGTTGTAGGATTTCTCTTTTGTCTTTGGTAAAAGACAACGAGCCATTTCTCAAGCAAGCGCTAGAGTAGCGCGTTTGTTTAGGTTGTATTTACCCACAATGCCATGTGCAATATTCTACTTTCTGCTTTTGGAGCAGTATCTGGTTCACTTGCATCAACATTATGCAATCGAACCGCAGCAGAGTTCCAGTCATATGAAACGAGACCAAGGTTTGTAAGCCGAGTCGCGTCCGCTTTTTAGTCCGCATCAGAGTTCGATTGGGTATTCACACACCCACAAACGAACCGGACTTTCTAGACAAAAACACTAGAGTTGTAATAAAGTGATGTGATTGCAGCCTAAATTGCCTGCTCTGCTTGACTTTAAGGGTAAAACATCATCATATAACTTTATTATTAGTGTAGCTCCTCAAATCAAATTTACTGCTTTAATGAAATGTGGATATTTTTCCAGACATTATGTAAAAGGCTTTCTGGAAACAAAAGAAGTAATTCAGAAGTGAATTAATGTGGTTTCTATTTCAGTTTCCCCACTTTAAGGACATGTGTCTTACCCTGTAGGAAGAGTATGGGAGAGTGTCGAGCACCACACGCTCCCTTCTGCCCTCTGACCTTCCAAACAGAACCACATTGTTCTCATGTGACTCCCCGGGATCGCAGTCACCACCACCTGCACAAAACACCAGCCAACACCCATAAAACAACTGACAACAACTACAGTAAAGGTCATAAGGAGAAGCCACAGGGAATACGTACCCATGGTGAAGTGGAAGCGGAGGTTTCCATAAGATGTGGTGTCCAGGTAGGGGGTGCACACTCTTCTCCGACCCTCCTTCTCGAACACCAAAGCAGCGCCTGATTCAATCTCTCCACACTTTGTCCCGTACATTGCTCCCTCTATGTCCCAGCTGAGGAAAAAAAGTGAGAGATTTATTATGTATTATGTAGAACAAATCTGTAACAAACATCCAGAAAACTGCAAAACAGACGAAACATTGAGTTCCTTCAACTCTATACTAAAACCCACCTGTTTAGAGAGACTTTTGAAACATAAGTCTGGTGTGTAACGACGACATTTGACGAAATGTAATGCTTCAATTATTGACTGTGTGTTCTATGATTTTGTATTTTTATGATGAAACACACTTTGAATTGCCTTGTTGCTGAAATTTGCTATACAAATAAACTTGACCTGGCTTACCTTATGTATTTTCAAGCCACAGAGAGCTATTTTATTGCACAATCAAGCAACTATGTTAACTGGAGTAGTTATAAAAATGCTGTATGTCAAATATGGCTTCAAATAAATTTTATTGTCATTTGACACCTTAAAATTGGGTCTCTGTCTCTTTAAAAATTCTTTCAGGAAGTCATCACAGCATCACTCCTTTATTGACCCTTTAACAACGTTTCTACTAGCAAGTAGAAGAGGTGGGGACTCGAGTCACATGACTGGACTCGAGTCATTAAAATCAAGACTTGAGACTTGACTTGAAAAAATTTTCAAAGACTCGGACTTGACTTTGACTTTCATACCAATGACTTTGGACTTGAAGCAGTTTACTTGAAAAAACTTGATATTTTACTCAAAGTCTTAAAATTTTGAACACATTTATAAATTGGCCCCATTAATTCTTTTCACTCATTCTGTAGTTTCTCATTCTCATATTCGAAAACTCGGAAACTGCAGTTTAGAGGAGGTGCTGCGCTTAGAAGGCGGGGCTAGGTCCACCCGGGCATTTTGCACAGCTAAATGGTTACCATGGAGATCGAAGGATTTCTCAGACATGCATGAAAGAATTAAAGCAACACTCCAGAAATGTTTTTTTTTTATGATCAAACAACATTATAACATGATGTAAAGTTCAAAAAAGCCAGTTTCATATAATACTGCCTCTTTAACATTTAAGGTTTCATTTTCATGCGCGTTTGATGACCTGCTAAAATCACAATGCCATCTAGTATCCTGGCATGACAACTGCAGCTGACTTGATGTCGTCTAAACATGGAACGTTTTCTTAACCAGCATCAGTCTGATGCTGGTTAAGAATGTTAATGTTAATGCTGGTTAATGTTTTAAGACCGCTGTGTCTTAAAACATTAAGAGTTTCAACCCTTCATGTTAAAACCTGGCTTGTAAGGCAAATAAACAGTGCCCGCTTTTTCGCCCATTTTGTTTTTTGTTTTTTTTGTTACTTCTACAGGATGCACATATTTTATCACGGCAGACTTTTCAGATTCTCATTATCCCCGACAGAAGTTTGCTCAGTGTGTCAGCCCCGCTCTCCGTAGTTCATCTGACCCCCCTCACAGTTTCTGTTTTTCTCCTGTTCCCCTTCCTGCTGTTACTATCTGTTCTCTGTCTCTGTCACAGTCTCTGCTGGGTTAAATAACACGTGAAGTGTACCATTAACAAAAGAGAAGAAAAAGTCTTCCCTGCCTCCTTATACATGTGTTCAGTTCACAGTTCCCTGATGGGTGAGAGCTTCACGCAGGGCGGCGTGTCGGGATGTAGGTGTGAGGGCGTGGTCCTTCTCATTAATGGAAACGCGTACTGACAGAGCTGATGCATGAAGCCTGTTAATTACTCCCTGGCAGCAGTGCTATCCATCAGCCCTCTCTTTTCATCTCTGCGCCTCATGCAGAGCATCAGACAGTGCTTCCTTGCTCTCTGCTGTCCGGCGTGTGTTTCCCCGTACGGTTGTGTACTCCGAACAGATGGACGGCCATCTCTGTAGCAGTCAGAGGTATGCCGATCACCTGTGTGAGTTCCCACGCTTGACTTATGCAGCGCTGCGTGTTTCATTACAGGACATATGACAAGTGACAGGTGTCAAAGCATTTTGAATGTTTGCATATCTCAGTAACCCTGCCAATGTAATTCTTTCCCACTTGCCAGGAGTTAAATATAACCATAACCATATAAGCAAACCAGGAATTCATTGTTTATGTAGATTTATACAACTACTCTGCAAAAACACACAATCTTAAATATTTGTGGTCTAGTTTGCAAATGTCTTAGTTCACTTGAAATAAGACAAAAATAACTTACAAGTAACTTTTTAATAAATAATTCCTTAATATTGATGAAAAAGTAATAGTTCCACTGGCAGATTATTTCATTTATAGCAAGACATTTTTCCTGTTATATGTGAGAGTAATACTTTTTCTTCAATATTAAGAAATTCCATCCATCCATCCATTTTTTGTACACCCTTCGTCCCTAATGGGGTCAGGAGGGTTGCTGGTTCCTCTCCAGCTACGTTCCGGGCGAGAGGCGGGTTCACCCTGGACAGGTCGCCAGCCTG
The DNA here is from genome assembly GCF_019740435.1 of Gambusia affinis. NCBI lineage: Eukaryota > Metazoa > Chordata > Actinopteri > Cyprinodontiformes > Poeciliidae > Gambusia > Gambusia affinis. The sequence goes on from NC_057875.1 coordinate 5,367,914, forward strand.
TTGCCAGGCAACACAGAGACATACAGGACACACAACCATTCACACACACACTCACACCTAGGGAGAATTTAGAGAGACCAATTAACCTGACAGTCATGTTTTTGGACAGTGGGAGGAAGCCGGAGAACCCGGAGAGAACCCACCATGCACAGGGAGAACATGCAAACTCCATGCAGAAAGACCCCGGGCCGGGAATCGAACCCAGGACCTTCTTCCTGCAAGGCAACAGCTCTACCAACTGCGCCACTGTGCAGCTATATTAAGAAATTATTTACATAAAATAAGCTTCTATGTTGTGTTAAAAAGTTACTTGTAAGTTAGTTTTATCTTAATCCAAGATATTTGCTGTAAAACTTAGACCAAAATACTTGGGAAGATTTTGTGGGGGTTTTTTTCTCTCCCCTCCAGGGGTTTTTTGTGGGCTCTAGTGTCCCTTATATGAAAGTAGGCTGACAAGAAAGGGGGCAAAAGACGGGGGAAGACATGCGGCAAATATCGTTGGGTCCAGGAGTCAAACCCACGATGGCCGTGTCACGGACTCAAGGCCTCCAAACATGGGTTGCACTATCCCCTACGCCACCACGGCACACCCGATGTTGTGTTTTTGCAGTGTAGTGGTATGTAAACTTGGGAAAACAATCACAGTCGCTCCATTCAATACTTCCATCCCTCACTTTCGAAGTTCCTCATGGCGCCTCAACATGATTAGGTTAAGTAGCTGTAAAGGGTGAGTTGATAAAAACCAAATGAAAACATTTTTACTCTGATCTTGACTTACTTTAAAGGTGGCGTCTCAAAGTCTTCTTCCCAGTAGCTTCTTCCCTCTTCACGGTGCAAATCGATGTTTCTGGTGGAGGCGAAACTGCGGCCGACTCCTTCACCACCAAGGAAGTACAGAGCATTGCCCTCCGATTGACAGGCATGCTATTCAATAAAAACACATGTAATTACATGCTTTAATTTAACATCTGGCATCATTATAGTTTATATTTCTCCAAACAATAGATACACACCTCCTCCTGACATTTATTATTTATACGCCTTGAGCTTTCTAAAACTTTTTCCACATTATAATCACTGTAGTGTATTTTTGAAGAACATACAACTGATATGCAACTGTTACATGCAGTGGTGGTTGTATGTAGGATTTCCCCTCATTTCAGGTTGCTGCTGAGCTCCTGTAGGTTTAGCAGGTCCAGCTGGTTTCACTTTGCCTCTGGATTTCATTGCCTCTTGGCAAATTGGGCAGCATGTGTTTCCTGCAGCTTTGTGGCGCTGTGATGGAGGATTTGTTGATTGCTAGAAACCCTGGTTTTTCACTCTTCCCTTTCTTCTCCTTCAGGTTCTCATCTTCACCTTTAAGATTTCTTTAGATTATTCTTGAAGAATAAAACTTTAACTAGGCCCTCCTGGTTTGGTCTCTTCATTTCCCCTGGTTTATTTATTGTTAAATAACAATAAATAAACTGCCTTGGGGATGCAACACCAACACAAAGCAGTACATTGAAGGGGAGAGAAAATGATAAAAATGTTTTTGATTTGTTTTCTGGGTCATTTACAGAAATAATCTGGTAACTCTGCAGCTGTACACAAAGCTGATGATATTACTCATCTTAATTTAAATGTAAACAAAAATGTTAAAAATCAAGGTACTCAAGTCATAAAATGTATTATTACAGCACAAGTTGTGAATGCTACAAATTTGTCCTTGAAGGAGAAACGTTATTGCTGAAAAACGGATATAATAACCCGTTTGTAGTTTTCCAGAAGCAGGCCTGTCACAATAACAACGTTTGCTTCATGATAAATTGTCCCAAAATATATTGCGATTAACAATAATATGAAACCATTTTCATGCTACATAATGGTAAAGGCACAATAATAAAGGAAAAATACATTTTAAAAGATAAAGTTTAAATTCTAATGAACATTTAACACTGGAAGTGGAAGACATTTGAAATAAACAACAGAAACAACAAATAAAATTAACTCTGTAAACAAAAAAAATCCTTAAAGAAAAGGGCTAGTTGAGACCAAAGCACCAAACGGAAAACTTTTGTCATCCAGTTCTTGGCAGAAAGAGAAAAACGACGAATCACAGAAATGGAAATAATTGAGTTTGTTTTAATTTATCATGTAATTAATTGATTTATTATTGCAACAGGCCTCCACATAATGTAGGCGACTCAGCAAGCAGGTGGAAAAAGTCTGGTCAGAGGAGACTAAAGCCGATTTTCTGGGTCAGCGCAAAACTGAATGCAACATCTCCTCCTTCAAACATGGTGGCAGTATCATACTTGTGGGGGTGATAAGTATTTTCCATCCACATCATAATTCTGCTCTACCTTGTGTTGGCCTATCAGCTACAATCCCCTAAAATACATTTGAAGGCACTTTATGTGCTTCTATATGAGCGTACCTTGATGGTGGCTCCGGGGAAGAAGAGCCAGTTGGACGTGTCCAGAGGATCCAGGTTGTCCTCTATGAGGGGAACTCTGTGGGCAGAATTCACCAGCAGCACGTTGTCGAGGCCCCAGCAGGACTCGTAGCCTTCAGGCCCGTAGGGCGTCTCCTGAGACCAGCGCAGACGAACGGCTTCTCCCCTGGAGGAATGTGGGAGTGGCACCAGGTGGACGACGGTGCTGCTGTTAGTGGGAGCTCTAAAAGAGAAGGGAAAAAAAGACGATTAAATGGCTGATATTTCATGTAGTGAAAATACTAAATGAAGAAACACATTATGGACATCGTGCTTAATACTTTTAAAGTGAAGCAAAATGTATATTTTGCATGTTTTCTCTACTGCTTCTAGTAACAGACTAAATGTTAAAAAAAACTGTTTTGTTTTTTTTGGTGTTTGGAAAATGAACCGTTTCAAAAACCTTCTGAATGTAACATCATAAATCAATGGGAACTACCCCTCACCCACTGCTGGTGAGGGGCCCAGCTTGTTACCTGGTAACCACAGTGGAGTTCCGCCCGTCACCTAGCAACTCAAACTGAGCTCCAACACATTTGGTCAGCTAGTTTTACAGCCGGATGTGCTGTACAATGGCTACTGGAAAAGACAAGTGTTGACTTGCTGTCCAGAAACCACTTGCTGCATTCTTGTTGGTTGTACAGCAGGCTCCACTTCTGCTTTTCAAAGATGTATGCTTGTATAATTTTGCATCAGTTTGCAGCCATTTTAAAAATGTAAATACTGAGTTGGGGACAGCAGCAGCTTATTTGAATTTAAAGTGACAGAGGCCCTAAAACATCTCATTCTGAAAGGAGCTCAAAACAGGCTAAATTAAAATTTCATTATCTAAGGATGATTTTGAGTAAAAAATGTAAGAAACATGTTTTGTGTTGTCCATAGACCTATCCTAACCTTTTTAATGGAATCAGAATATAAAGTAAACCAGACCTGTTAAGAAGTTTACGTGTTAAAACTGAAACCTCACATCGTATCTTGACTAAACATAACAATTTTACTATGCCTGTTTGAAAGCTGACAACACAGAGGCCAAGAGAGAGGGATTAAAAACAGGTGGATCATCAAGACACAAACAGGAGAGAAATGACAAATTAAGAGGGGGAGGTGTGAAGAGGGAAAAGGGAGGGCGGGTGTTTATAACAGATGGAGGGACTGTGTGTGTGATGGATGAGGCGGGAGGAAGGAGACGAGAGAGAGAAACCGACCTGATCTTTTCCAGTGTGATCCAGTCACCCGAGGTGTTTGCGTTGCCACTTAGGCTGTACGACACGGTGATGCTGGGATCTGAGTAGCTGAACCGACAGGAACCTGAACCTAGAAACAGAAAAAGGGCACTCAGATTGGATAATAATAATAATAATAGTAGTAGTAGTAAATAACATCAGATTAAGCTCCTTATCTGTTGCACCGCCTTTTTAGAGAATATTTCCTTTACTTCATTTTACATGTATAATATATGGTTGACTTCTGGTTTTTGATGCTTTTATTTTGATAACTTTCACTGTATAGATTATTGAACAGCAGCTTAGCGACAAAAATGAGTTGCTTATTATTAGCAGCATGCAGCATGTTCAGTTTGCAAATAAGGATGTTTCTAATATTGATCAGTAAAAACTGAATTTTTTTTATTGCATACAAATACTAGGGTAAAGTTTTTAAAATATAGTTGATATTTTCAGTGGTAAACAATTTTTAGCTTAGTAAGAGCATGGTTTAGCAGAGTATTGTGGTTTTTTGTGTGTGTATGTGCACATACAGTTCTTACAGTGAAGCTAAGGATTTATTTCCAATAAACCTTACTGTTCATCAGTAAACCCTCTATCCTTCTTTCGCTACAATAATGAAGAAATGTTTACTATCGAGGACAAGCCTAAAAGACAGATACATTTTCTGATTCTGCTCGATTCTCCCACTCTTCCCTCCAGGATAAATTGGGAGGTTAAACTGTAAATGGTGTCATGACTAAAGGAGTCAGTCAGCAGTTTCTGAGGATTTAGAGAAGATGATGTATGATAAGGATGGTGAAGTGAAGGCAGACTGACCGTTGGAAACTATCTGTGTGTGTGTGTGTGTGTGTTTCCACACACACAGATTTAACTTACACTATTTTTAAATGCGGACCTCTTTGGATGCTATGGGAGTAAATGGGGTCAAAGGCTGCTAATGGACTAGTACTCCCAACGTCCTCACCTGCTCCCCCTCCTTTCGTTAATTCAACACTACGTTTAAAATTCATGCATCAACTAGAACTCCACAACAATTTTTACCTCGCATATCTAGCAAAACAAACCAATTTTCCTGACCTTCAGAGAGCATAGCAGCCTGTCAGACAAGCAGTTGAAGGTGAGGTTTTACCTTCATGTACTTTTATTTTCTCCTTGCCACGCTCCCTGGAGAACAGGTGGATGGATGTAATGGACATGAAAAATACAACACCTCTAAAACTCTTCCATGGCCTTCTCAGTGTCTTTCCAGAAATTGTAAATCATTCATTACAGACACAGGAGGGGGGAGGCGGGAGCGAGGACAGTAGGACGGAGGAAGAAACACTGAAATATGGTTTGTACCAGCAGATTTACCGACATGAAACAGTGTAAATGAACGCTGTCTCCCTAAAGGAGACAGAGGTATTTTCTCCTCATGGATAGATTGTTTCAACGCAATTATAAAGGTTTCACAAAGCAGAAACCTTTGTAATTTAAAAAACGTCTACACCTACTGAAATTTCTGAGATGTAGAAGGAAGATCAAATTATATAATTTAAAAATGTTTTATGTTTAAAATAACACTTCAGATAGAAAAACCCAACAGATCTATGAAGAGCAAAAGAAAAGAGAAACACTTAAAAAGGCTTTCTCATCTCAACAATTATAATAACCTTAATTAAGGCTTAATGACTGTAACTTAAAGCTATAATCTATAGGATAATCTGGAGGTGCGGCCAAAAAATAACTGTATTCTGACTAGAAATGTAAGTTATTGATTAATCAATAAAATTTTATTTGTATAGCACATTTCAGCAGAAAAGCATTTCAAAGTGCTTTACATCAAATCAAACACAAAAACACAATGCAGCATAGAATCAACAATCAAAACAAAACATTAAGTCAGATTCCGTCAATAAATTTGTAATTGATTACGTTTCAAATACAATTCATTAATGAGTTAATCTAAAGAGAATTGCTCTTACCAATCCACTAATGATTGACTGATAAGCAGCCATTTTCATTTTTATCAACAGGGTTTACCATTTTTCCATAAGATGAAGGACTAAGTTTTTCATGTGTTTAATTTAACAATTTTGTGTCAGTTGTATTACATACAGACTGGATAAACAGAAAATTGTGGTTTTTGCAAATTGTTAAACTTCACATATTTCTAAAATACAGGGTGGGTCATAAGTTTCCATACATAGGAGAATGTAAAATGTATATTCCTTTTTCAGATACCCAGGAAGATATGTTTGACAAAAAACAAAACAAAGAACTGAAATTGTACTGCTGGATGGATCTGGAGGCAGTCACATGGTTGCACAAAACTTTAACAGAAAACATGGAACCAGCATCACACACGACACCGTGGCAAAACATATTTGCAAGTTTCGGAAAATTGTAAATGTTGCAGACCGACCAAATCAAAACAGTTGTCCAATATACAATGTTTATTTTTTCTATGTATGGAAACTTATGGTCCACCCTGTATAACAAAACAGTAACTGATTAGATCGCTAAATCGAAAAATAAAAGTTGAAAAAAAAATGGACCGTTTATTTCCTGTTCCGGTCTGCCTCTGCCATCTTCTGGCTGTATTTACGGATGACCAACGGCGCCCTCTGCTGGGTGGCGGCCAAACTACACCACTAAAACAAGGTCTTAGTTAATGATTAGAACTAATTTTAATCTAATTAACTATTGATCGCCAATTAAACGTAATTTGATTAATTGCTTGCATCTCTAATTTTGACAGAGACCTTTTTCAAAGTAGGACCAGTGAATTTGCAAAGACAATTGATCCACTATATAACAGGCTATAATCTAAAGGTTGAAAAAAGTGTTATAATGATTTATCATAAAAAAACCAAAACAAAAAAACATTGACTGTATGCAGAGTGTTTTTTCAAATACTCACCCAGAGCAAACTGCAGGACGGAGGCTGTGCTGGTGTTGAGAGGTACTGTGGTCTAAGGAGGAAACAGAAGAACAACAATATCTTCATAGCAAAGAAAACAACAAATCTTACAATGTCAATAAAATTTCTAAAAATGCACATATTTACTTTTCTATATTTTAAAGGATGAATACAACGGGAAATAAGCTGTCGGTACTTCAATTGGAATTCAATAAATTAGACTTTATTATGTAATAAATGTGATTTGCTGTGAGCGATTTTATTAGATCTCTTTAAATTTAAAAAGTTTTGTTTACATGATTTAACAATAGCAACCTACGCAATGTTTTCAGCTATAGATTGCTATAAACTGCTTATTTGTCTTTGGCTAAATGTGTGTGTTGTTTCTGGATTAACATTTTTGTTGCACTTGACAGAAGAGCTGCCAGCGAGCTGCTCAAAAACATCTGGAACAGTGACAGACAAAGCGGCTGTTTATCACAGAAGTAAACAGAATCACAAGGCACTAAACACTTCTCTGCTGTGAAGTGTGAAGCTTTAATCTCTCACAGCAAAACCGACTGAAATCCGCAGAGACAGAAAGAGGGAAAGAAAGGACGGAGAAACACTTTTCACTGTGTGAGATATAACTTTGCTTTCATATAGTCATGGTGGAATATGCAGTTGTGAAGCTCCAACAAACATTTATATTTTTATATTATTTATAAACCCTTGTTTTAGGCCTTTAAATGCCGAAACCAAATGTCAAAAACAGCATCTTGAGTAAATCGGGATTAGAAAATTCAATGAAACAAATTGATATTAAAATATTTTTGCTTCAAATAATAAAATCTAATCAAAGAAGAAATTTTAGAAATTGATTTTCATCAACTTATTTTTTTATTTAAAACTGATAACTACAGTTTAAACTTTAAACCATAAATCAGGGCAGGGATATTTCTTTTTAATAGATTGGCTCCTTTTATTTAGGCAGATCAAATGCATAATTAAATAAAAGCTGGTTTTAACTTTTTAACCACAAGCACTGAGTGTAAGCTTATTTTCGCTCCTTTTTGGACAAGTACATTGCTAAAATGACTTAAAACATAGTTTTTTTTAAATTGATTTGTTTGAAATAAATGAATAAAATAAAAAAATGTGATATCATGTTGGCTTTTCAAATTGAATAAATACCTAGTGATTAATTTCACATCTTACTCATTTTCATTCTTATGTGATTGTTGATTTTAATAAAAATTTAAAACCTGATATTGAACTAGAGAGTTCAAGGTAAATGCTGCAGCGCTAGGACATTTTAATTTTCCAGCTTCTGTTGTCACAACTCGCATGTTGCGATTTAGAGTGGATGTGGTTGTGCCCACTGGGCGGCTGGTTTGGATCTGTAGTCAATGGGCCATAAAATATGCAGTGATTGCATTGTGGTCGAACACGGTAGTTACCAGCTCTCGCTCTCCAAAGTGCTCGCAGAAAGTGACGGCTCTGCCATGCAACAACACACCGCACTGCTCCCCAACCTCACAGTTACTGCACTCAGACCTGGGAAGAGATCAGGATAAGAAGAGTTGAAACAAAGAGGAGAGCAAAAAGGTAATCATCTTGGAATGACACAAATTATCAGAGGGTGCTTTGCAAAAGTCGTCATACTCTCTCAACTTTTTATAGTTGAAATATGTATGATTCCAATTTCTTTTATCAACAAAAATCTAGTAAAGATTGTGATACATTCACTATTGTTGACTACTATGGGTTATCCTTGCACATAAAATGCTATGATGATACATAAAAGATGTCTTTTCAACATACATAAAAGCATTTGCAACGTCCTTCTTGTAGTTATCAGGCTCGATTCACACAGCCACTAAATTCTGATCTACTTAGATCCTGCCGCAAAAAGCAACTTGATGATCCATAAAAACTGGTACAAATGAGTGAACCTCTGTCAAACTTGGTTGAGAGTTCCCAGAAAACACAAGTGGCCTTTCAGACTGCAAGTGAAACAGAAATTTTTCCACCTACCATATGTTAGAGTCCAACTCTCCTGGGACGTTGGCGTCAAAGTCATCTCGCAGAACAGCATGTTTCGCATGGAGCTCCACTATAAACACACAATGCACAATGTGCTCACAGTTAAATCTACTGTCTATGCCACTTTGTACAGAGTATTATTGGCAGGACTGAAGTAATGAATGAAATTAATAACATTTAGTGAAATTGAAACTCACCCAGATTGGGTCTCACGGGGGTTTCTGTTGGAGCTACAACAGAGGACAGGTGTTAGTCAATTTATGGTAAATCCACCAAATCCTAACTTTACACTGCAAAAGTACAAAATCATAAATATGTTTGGTCAAATTTTTAGTGCAAATATTTTCACACATTTTAAATAAAACAAAACTAACTTACAAGTAAGTTTTCAGTAAGATATGGGTGTTTGTTTTTGGTAAATAACTCCTTAATATTGATGAAAAAAGTGGTAGAATATGTTGCCTAAAACATGGGACAAGAAATTGTTCCCAAATAATCTGTCAGAACTAGTAAATATCGACTTAAAACAAGAACCCATATCTTGCTGAAAAGTTGCTTGTAAGTTAGTTTTGTTTTATTTCAAGTGCACTAAGATATTTGCACCAAAATTTGACTAAAAATACTCGGTAACATTTGGAGTTTTTGCAGTGTATAACTTGCAGATAGCTGCTGCTGGTGGACACAAACAAATCTGAAAAGTGCAGATACAAACACACAGGTTTCCGTGCAAAAATTTATCCCACCATCTATATTTTACACAGTTTGCAACTTCAACTGTACTCTTTTGGGAAGTGAGGACAAGAAAAAGCGGCCGATCTTACATCATATCTGAGTAAAACAAAGTTTCTCTGTGTTTCCCCAAAGTCTCCTAGCTACTGATGTTAATTCCTTTCTGTAATGAAAGGCCTGGCTGCTATGATTAATAGTTCAATGGCAATTAACCGCCATCCTCCCCAGAGGCAGAGGCTGTGATCTGTGGCCGCTGCCCAGCAAACACACTCAGCCATCAATCTCTCCCAGGGGACATGGCAGCTCCGAGGAGGAAGGAGGTGAATGGGAAGTTGATGAAGAGGTGGGGGCTCTGAGTGGTAGATCTTAATGAATCAACTGTGAGTTTAAAAAATGACTGTAACTCAATTACAAAGAACACTTTGTAGAAAAAGATCTAACTCCAATTTAGAGCAAAAGGAAAGTGTTTCCAAGGTTTTTGTGCTGAAAAATGTAAAGGTTAAAACTTAAGACAGAATATTCGTATATTTTAGAGCAATGTTTCTCAAAGTGGGGGAAGAGGCCCTTTGAGGGGGCCTGTAGAAGGACCCCAAAAAGTTTGAGGGAATAATCAAATGAAATTAACCAAATAAATGTTTTAATTATATATTTTTAAGTAGAACTGTATCTTTTCTTAAAATCTAATCAGTTTTTTTTTTGCATTATTAATTAAAATTATTATTTTTTTATTTAACCAGGTAGAGCCCCATCAAAAGTCAGATCTCATTTATTTAAATCGTGATAAGTTTTTCAGTCTTACCGTACAGTGCTAAATTTTAATAAAATAATTCAAAAAAGAAGAAACTGGGAGCAACAGGAGTTAGACGGGTAAAGGATCCGACAAACAGTGAGGAAAAACAGGGAGTGAGAATCCTGGGGAGGTGAAAAGGTGCTGTGGAAACAGGTGAGCAATAACAGTAATGCCTGATAACCTTACCAAAAATATCTAAACGGAACATAACTAAACACACGAGAACAAAAAAGAAAAGAAATAACTAAAAAAGATAAAACTAAAATCACAATAGTGACTCAGAATATAAGAACTAGAGCACTGAGATTAACCAGAGGTAATAAAACTTAACCAAGTTCAGCTGTTGGTTACTAATCTGATCATAGCTACACTGTGACAGTTTGTGTGTGCAGCTATGAACAGCATGCAAAAGAATCGTCTTTTTGCGCTGCAGCGCTGTTCACGTACATAAAACGTCCAGATGTAAACTATAAAATGTAGAAAATGTAAGGGGTCCGTAGCTGTTAAAAATGGTTGTTAACGTTAATAAATTAGATTTTTGGCTTAACCAGTTACCTGAGTTCTGACCAGTTGTATTTTTTAGTTTAAAAGCTAGTCAGTCTTGCTGAAGTTTTTTCACGTTACTTTAGTTACTGGAACTTAAAGCAGCCTTATTTCAGACTTTATAAAAAGAATAATCTGCCGCAATGCTCTCTTGCCTAGATGTTCGTGCTCAGCTAATAAGACACACTCAGATAACAAAGCAAGGATTCATTCCAAACTTTTACTCAGTCCCTTAAGACTCCTTTAAAATTTTAAAGGAAAGCCTACCTAAAGCCCCTTTTAAACAACTGAACCTGAATAAAGTCAGGAGGGATTAAGGAAAATGGTCCTCTCCTTTCATAACAGTCCTGCAAATGTCCTTATTTGAGCTGAAGCTTTACTTTCGTCAGCTGCCCTCATTTCTTATCAATGCAAATGCTTTTAGGATGGATTTATAATTTTTGCAAGGGTGCAAAAGTTTCCATGCTGACTGTGGATGCTAAAGTTTTAGTGGCTTTAGTGACTGGTTCACTGGCTGCTCCTCTAAAATCCGCTCTGCGATGAAACCCAATAAAGGCACATGAAAAAGCCTCTGTTGTTTCTCTCCATCTTTATTCCTCACCCCTCTAATCCAACAGAGTTTGCTGATTCAGAATATGTCGACAGTAACCATCAGTCCCAATGTCTCTTGCTCATAACAAGAGTTATTACTCGGCTGTAACAACCAAAGTGCATAAATTGTTTGATAGTTCTGCTCTCTGTGGCCTTCTTTGGCTTAGTTTTCAACTCTTTCCAGATAGACCATTTGGCTGGAGAACGGCCCAGAAGATTTATTTATTTCTTTTGTGGATAATCCCTTCCAGCTTCCAAAAAGGGCCTCATTTACAGATTTCTTTTCTATGCTTCATCACGTCTCTCTATCACACCCATTCTGCCTTTCTCCGCCTCACCCACAGCAGACAGTGGTGCTCATTTCGCTTGGATTAATCCCCCTCTCACTTTCTTAAAGACTTCAATTACCGCCTCGTCTATTAGCGGCTCATCTCTATTAATGCCTGTATCTTCCTGGCCAGGGCTTAAACATGCAAGTGTGCATTGGGGAAAAACATACATTCATAGAAAGCTGAACGAGTGCTCTCCTCTCTATGCCGATGCACAAATAATAAAACAAGGGACACCCAAATGAGACGGGTGCTGATGAGGAGGATCGAAGCGCGACAACTGAGGACAAACGAGAATAAGCTTTGGCAGACTCAGACATGTACCAAGAGCATAGGGCACAAGTCATCTTAAGTCTTCTCCCCCTCATTCAACCCTAATCTCTCCACTTTTCTAGGAGTGCTTTAAACTGCATCTGCTCTTGCACATTTGCTTTTTCCCTCTTCTGTCTGACTCACATTGTCGAAGACGTGAACTGCATTTGAAGTTGCCTCGCTCTCGTCCAACCGGTGGTTGCAATTACTGAATCGCCAGGGTGCAGGATGCAGCTTTTGTTGGTCTACAGTGACTTGAAAGAACAGCTCCCTATGGCCACATTGTAAATACTTTATTCACCTGAAGAAAAACCAGGCTTTGCCACAGTAATAATTGGGTCTCTGATCTCAAACCAATACTACAGAGACGCTGAAACGTGTTACTTTTACAAGTAATTTAAGTAGTGATGTAGGTCAGTACCACATCACTCCTGTTTTTCTGTCATCTAAATTCATAAACAGAGCAGTTTTGACGACCAAAAATCACTCAAATTGTTAACATTTAAACATTTTCTGGAATAGAATACATCAGTTTAAATGAGGATTAAAATTAAAATATTTGGACCCAAAAATTCTAAAAATGTACTTTAGCATGACTTCAAAGCCAAAGTACTTTCTGAGCTGTGATTTTTTTTTTTTCACCACTGATGTTGAAAGTGACTTGTTATGCTTTCTTGAACGAGTCAGGACTGATCTATGGTACATTCCTAAAAAATTTTGTTTTGCACAAAGTCATTCTTAAATAAGATTTTAGTCTGCTCAGTTTTACTAGTTTTCAGCTCCTTTCAGAACGAGCGGTTTTAGGGCCTCTTGTCACTTTAAGTCCAAATAAGATGAGCAATTATACAACCATACACATTTGAAAAGCAGAAGTCGAGCCTCCTGCGCAACCAACAAGAGTGCAGCAAGTGGTTTCTGGATGGTAAGTCAACAACAAAACACTTGACTATTCAAGCTGCCATTGTACATACAGCGGTAAAACAAACTGAACAAACGTGCTGGAGTTCCATTTGCGTTGCTAGGTGATGGATGGGGCTCAGTTGGGGTTGCTAGGTAACAAGCTTGCCTCCTGGGGTTGCTAGGTTATGGGCAGTGCCTGCTGATTTGTGACGTTACATTCTTGGTATCTTGGAAAATGGCTCATTTTCCAGATACCAAAAAATATTAACATATTGCCAAAAACCTACTTGGTGTTTTTTTAAGGACTTGAGCTGTTTTTTTTAGAAGCAGTTGAGATCCAAATGGAAGTACAAAAACATGCAAAATGTGAATTTTGCACAACACCTCCCTTTCAAAAACCCATTCTTTAATGTACAGTGCCATCATTTGTTTGAATTTTGATGAAAATTAAGGCAATTTTAAAGAAAAAACTCCAAAAGACTAAAGATCAGAAGACAGATTTCAGAAAAGCAGGCATAGTTCCTGAAAAAAGCAACATATTGCTGGAGATATTTAGGACTCTAGAGGGGAGACATTCAGACAACGAAGGTCTTAAGATTTCTTGCTAGTGAGGAATGGCATTCAGCCAGGAGAGCAGGCTGGCTGGCAGACTGGGTGGGTGGGAGGTGAGGAGGTGGGAGAGGGTAGGCCACCCGTCCCCTCTGTTGCGCTGTGATCAGGCGACCCTCAGGGAGCGGTGGCCTCTTTGAGTTATATGTCCCTTTAATAATCCATCTGGACCGCAGAACGCTCGACCGGGCCCATAAAGACCTGATTTATGCTCTCATTGGAAATGAGAGGAGCTGGCGATGCTGGGCAGAAAGCTGGGATTGTTGCCCCCACTGTCAGGAGATAGAAGTGATGGACGGCACACAGCGCAATTCAACACGTCCAAAGGCTCCACCCTCTTCCCCAACTATAAGCCATATTTCCTTATCCACTTGGCTAGTCCCATCTAGACTTGTTTTTTATGCTGAATATATGTTTTTAAAACTAAATAGCAAAGAAGAAACTTTTACTAACTCATACTAATTTAAAACTGCATTTTTCTTTTACAAACAACTTAACCCAAAGACAAATGGATGCATTATTACAAGTGGTTTTGTTTTCTAATTTCCTAATATTACCCTATGTAAGTTATTGTGCAATAATCACAAAGCTACTAGACACAACTAATATTACAAAAAAAAGCAATGTGAATTATCCACAAGACATAATATTTAGAAAGCATTAAAAACTATTTGTAAAATCCAAATGATTAAGTTCACTGACATAGTGAAATTACAGACAGGGCTAATTCTTCACCAGGTTTTCACTGTAAAACATTCAAAAATTGTACGTAAAAACTTCACCAGTTGCCACAATCGATTGTAGCCACACAGGCACATCCAGTAGACGAAAACAAACGCACCCAGTTTAACACTTGCATTCTATTGGCTGAGAGGTTGCCAGGCAACGACACTTTTCTGTTCCAAGCCCAGCAGAAAATGATTTACAAGCGAGCAGAAAAGTTTGCAAGTAGAGATTTGACCCAAGAAGAGACAAGTTTTGAGCGTGAGGAGAAAGGTGTGAGAAAGCACAGGGAATATTTGAAACAGAGCAGACATTTTGAGTACAAGTATTAAATGTTTTGAGAAGAAAGACATGCTTTAAAACTGAAAATGTAAGCACAAGTATTAAAGGTTTGAGGAAAAAAAAGATATGAAATTCTGCTTTCAGACTGCAAATGTGTGCGCTCGAATTATGGCAGGAAATTCCTCCATATAAAGTACCTAAAATTTTACTCAAGAGTAGAACTGTGCTTATATCGTGATACATTTTCCAGTCATATCGTCTGAAAAACAATATGACTATTTTTGGTTAACTATTAAAAAGGGGTTTAGTGTTGGATGTATGGATTATACATGTAATAAATGTAAGATTATGCAGGTGGTTACACTCACTTACTCCCTTTAATTTATAAAAGAAGAGTTTTGACATTATGCTTCATGGAAAAACAAACATAACCACACAACGGGAATATCAGGGTGAGTTATTACAGTGCAAATCCAAGCAATCCAAACTAGAAGGGATGCTAGAGGAAGATATTGCTGGCAGATTGAAAGTAAGAGGTGAAGAAGTGTGCTGGCACAGCAGAAAGGAGCAAAAGGGGGGAGCAGCATGTCTGGTACCAGACAGGCATCCCCCAAAACTGCTGTAGATTATTTTACACACACACAAACACACCCACGCACACCCAAATCCAGCCCCCTGCTCATATATTCGAAGGCTTTCGGGGCTTTATGTTACTGAGAAGCAGAATGTTGCAGGTCACTTGATCCAGCATTAGTTGAGGTATTACAGTAAATCTGATTTCATCCATAAATTAGGATTTTTGGATTCCTTCTCGTCAGAGTTTAGCCTCTTTGCTAATCTACCCATTTGTTCCTTACTTGTTTTTGATCAGTCCCAATTGGTTGCCCTCTCCTTCCATGTCTCAATCCTTTGTGCTCTTATTCAACTTTCCCTCGCTCTCCTCCATGAATCATAACCTAGATTTATATAACTCCCAATTCTAAAAGCTTGAGTCTTAAGTATTTAAACTTCTTAAATAGCTTGAAACCTCATATCTTTTGGTTAAATTTTAAAGCTAATTCTGAAATTTGTCTACTTACTGCGTGGCAGCAGATTTTATGAATCTGATAAAGCAGGAAAAAAAAAAAATCATTTCATGCGTCACCGATTGGTAAATGAGCGTTTTGACAATTTATGAAAAGTTGAACGTTTTTCAATCTGACTTTGTTTAGCTTGTGTCTTTGCACAGTTATACTGCAACATCAAAAGTTTGACAATGCAAAAGCATAAATATAATATTTCACTAATTATTATTATTATTATGATTTTATGTGAAAGCTCAACACAGGAGAGCACATACACATAAAATAAAGGGGAAGAAAATAGATACATAGTTTAAGATTTTGGGGTATTTTTGGTATAAATCCAATTCTGTGAAGGTTTCATGGGTTTGTTAGAGAAAATTAATGAATAACTTGCATCACATAGAAGGAAGTTTGAACCAGGTTGCAGGTTAAAAGATAAAATCCCAAGTATTGAGCATCTCACATAGAACTGCACAAGTTATTATCCAAAGATGAAAGATGCATGAAAAAACAACTACAAAACCTAACAAAATGTATCCGGCCACCTAAACTGATGCAACAATAATCAAAGCAGCATCTTAGAGGCCCTTGATAACTCTGGAGGAACTCCAGAAATCCATAGCTCAGGTGGGACAATCTGCTGACCGGAAAAATACTAGTTGTCTTCTCAAATTCGTTAGCTAAAAACTTAAAAATCCTAAAATTTTGAATAGAAAGCAACTGGTTTTCTTCTCTCGTTTCTTGAAGATGTCTCACCTTTTATCCAGAAAGCTACTTTAAAACTTAGTAACTGATGTGTCGCCTTCATTCTTTCATGTGCAAAGCACCTAGGTGGACAAAGCTCCGCCTTCGTGGCGCAGCTCCTCCTCTAAGCTTCAGTTTCTAAGCTTCCGCCTCACAGAGCAGGACTCCCCCACTCGGCTCCTTCAGACTAGCCAGCAGCAATTAGCAAACACCTGGTGGAACTGTGAATCTGCTGAGCTCATTGTAGGAGCAACTTCTCATTTGAATGTGATTAGGTGATGTTTGATATATTTTGCATTTTTATAGGAACTGAAGTTAATAGTTACTTGATTGTGCTACAAAATGTCAGTAAAATACATAATACTGCCCCTTTAAGATGAGTACAAACAACAAATTCATAAAAATTAGGCTATGTTCACGTGAACTCTTTTGTTAAAATGAATGCTTTGTTTCAGTTCTGTAATTTATAGTCTCCAGTATTCAGACTGATACCTTCCTCTTTGGATCACTTACCGCTGTCACCACTTTGATCCGAGCTCACTCTGTTCTCATCCTATCCGTGTATTACATTACTGCACTGTCCGCTTTACAAGTCGTCTCCTCCAAGGTCTTGTGAGGACTAAATATCTGCTTTCCAGCTCGTCTGCGGCCAGCGGCTGTGTGTTAGTGTTGATACTTTGGGGCCTTGGCACTTTATAGCTAAGTGACTGTTGTTGGCTGCAGATATTTCATGTGCAGGGAGGGTAGACTGGGGCAGTGTGTCAGGGGTGGTGAGAGGATGAGCTCTCCAGCAAGGAGACAAAGGAGAAAAGCCTTCTCGCTTTTCCGTCTCTCTGTTGATCATCCATGGCTAACTGAGCTCTGAGCTCCATCTCTTCCAAATGACACATTTAAGCACTTATTCCCCAGCTAGTTTTCTTTCTGAAAGGTTTCCGATGACCTACTGAAGGATATACAGACTAACTTTAGTTGTCTTTTCCTAATTAAGCTTCTATGCACTGCAAATAAACATAAAAAGTAAGTATTTATTTATTAAAAGCCACTTTTTTGCTGCTACAACTAGAAAAAGAGCAGCGGTATTTACACTCTGTCTTCGTTTGGCATTAAAGATAAATTTTGATCTACAAGCGGGGAGTTCTTAAGTGAGGAGGAGGGAGGCATCTTGCCTGTAAACAAGCAATTATACACACTCAGCATGCAGAGTGGGACTGCACTGTCTGTCAATAGCTACTTAGGACTGTCGCAGAAAGTGGATGTAAGAATTCTTGAGAGTGTAAATCTCTGACAGAGAAGGAGCAAAAAGGAGTGGGGGAAAAAGCTGAGTTTAGCATAAGCTGAAATTAAGCTGGCAATATAGGGCATCCGAATCTCTCTAACTCGGGCTGCATCATTAAGCAGAAAGAAAGCCAGGAAGTGCTGCAAAGGCACAGTCCTGAACATCAGCTGCTCTGACATCTGAATCCTGACTGTACACTCGTACACACAATGGGAACTGACAGAAGGTGAGACCATGCAGCATTTGTTGGTGCACATGTTTGTGTTTCTGCACAGATGTGAATATATTACCCCTACGAGTGCCTCATGATGCCCGTGTCACACCGAGGAGAGGAATAGAGGAACGCCTCTGTGTTGTCCTTGTTACTTACCTCCTTGCTCGCAGAGCTGCTGGGCCAGCGCATCCTTAAAAATGATCTGTCCTCGATGCGTTGCTGTGGCTCTGGGAAGGAGAATGGAAAAAGAAGGGGAAAACGAAGGAGAGGAGGATAATTAAAATAAACACCACCACGGGGAAAGTTAAGTGGTTGTCCTTAGTATACCGTCTGAACATCGATCTAGCACAGATGGCATCCTTTTCTACTTTACCAAAATGCATTTCACTGTTCTACATGAAAGAAGGCTTTTTATAAAACCATTATGATCTGACTTTGAGATCAAAGCAAGAAACTTCTTCACAAAGTCAAAATTTCTATTTTAACAAGCTGAGACTAAATCAGAATATGGAAAGTAGTGCAGTGTGTTACCTTATGGATGCTCAATGGGATCCGATGGCTACTTCTAATAAAGTTCTAACATCAGTTTATAATATTAAGCAGGAATGCAAGTTATTGATCAATGAATTAATCTAAAGTTGGTTAATCTTATTGATCAACTAGCGATAAATTAGTTTATTTTGTGTCTAGATTATCCTATCAATATACTGAATTTAAAAAAAAGCATAGCATTAAATTTTAACATTATTTTGTCAGTGGTAATAAAGGCGACCTATTATGCTTCCTTGTAGCTGTGTGCTACACAAAAATATATTCACTACATTGTTTTGCACATCATTCTTGTATAATTAGATTTTAGTCTGATCAGTTCTGCCTTTTTTGAGCTGTTTTAGGCCATTCCCCCCCCTCCCCCCGCAAACCGATGTGCAACTATTCAGCCGTATGTCTTTGAAAAGCAGAAGTAGAGCCTCCTGCACAACCAACAACAATGCAGCAAGTGGTTTCTGGACAGCAAGTCATCAGCACTTGTCTTTTCCAGCAGCCATTGTACAGCGCATATACAGGTAAAACTGGATGTTGTGAAAGCTCAGCTTGAGTTGCTAGGTAGATTTTTGAAAGGTTTCATTTTTCAGACCCCAAAAAACATGAATTTATTTCCAAAAAACAGCTGGGTGATTTTTTTTTTAAGTGCTTGGGGTGTTTTTAGAAGCAGTAGAAAGCCAAATGGATGTACAAAAACATGCAAAATGTCAATTTTGCCTGGAAGGTTGCCTTTAATACAGTTAATAAAAACTCAAAAACAGTTTTCCTCATTGTTATATTGTGGCATTTGTTTGTAGAACTTTGAGGAAAGAGATTAATTTCATATAATTTGGAATAAAGCTGCAACATAAGAAAACGTAGAGGCGCTGTGAACACTTTTTGGATGCACTGCATTTTTATCTCACAGAAAAACTCAATGATAGATTTAGATGGCTTGCAAAAACTACATTACCCTACTTTTAAAACATTTTTCTAATACAAAAGGCTGCAGGTCAAAAACATAAAGAGGAGCAACACAACAGCTGCGACGCGTTTCTCCCAGACTTTGTGCATGCTCTGAGCTCATCCATCCAGGGGAGTGTAGAGCAGTTGTATCATCTGGCACACAGACAAGCATTTTTCACATGTTGCAATTAGGGTTAAACATTAAATATTAAAATCATCTGTGGCTAATAAATCTGACCAACCTCCCAGTAATGAGCAAACAAACACACAACTACAGTATGTGTGCCACCCACAAAGAGACTGAAGATCTCTTCAAAGATGGCTACTGTCTCTAAATCCACAAACATTACACACATTTTTAAGATACTCAATCTGTGGTATCAGCACAAATGAACATCAAAGAGCACAGATGCTAATGTAGCGATTAGCAGAGATTAGTCTTTGATTGTAGGTGGTCTGGTTTGCATATGGGTATTTCCCTTTCAGGTTGTGACTCTAAATGTTTTAATTTAATATGATGGGTTTAGACCATCACTGTTGTTTCTCAATTCTAGTTTGAAACTCTGAACATTTGTGGGATTTTAGCAATGAAATAGAAATAATGTGCATACAATGTTTTCTTAGAATCAAAAGGAACACATCTTTTTTTTTTCTTTTTGCACAGCAAAATTTTTCCAATAGATCAACAACTTTAAGGGGATCTATTATGCAAATTTATTTTTCACACATTTTTGTTCTTCCATTTGAGTTTTTACTGCTTCTCCATACACCCCGCTGCTTTTTGGCAACATGTAAATATTTTATGGTGTCTGGAAAATGAGCCATTTCAAAAACCTCCAGAACATAATGTTACACATCCTCTAACCCAGTGCTTCTCAATTCCAGTCCTCAGGCCCCCCTGCTCTGCATGCATTAGATGTGCCTCTACACCAGAACAGCTGATTCAAATGATTGCATGACATCTTCTGCAGCCACCAAGTGCTGCAGGAGCCTGTTAATCACCAAAAGATTCAATCCAGGTGTGTGGCAGAAGGGAAACACCTAAAACATGCAGGCAGGGGGGCCTGAGGACTGGAATTGAGAAACACTGTTCTAAACTAACAACCCCAGAAGTGTGTCACCCATTATGTTGCAACCCCAGCGGAGCTCCAGCACCTTTGGTCAGCTGTTTTCACCGCTGTATGCACTGTACAATGGCTGCTGGACAAGACAAATGTTTCTTTGTTGACTTAGAAAAACGGACGTTTTTAGTGGCTTCAACGTAGCTCTTCCTACAAAAGAAGCTTCTTAACCTTTTGTTTTATGGAACATGGTTTTTGAATGCAACACATTTAAAGAAAAACCTTATAATAACTGTTCTGTTTTTAATAAATTTTCTGTCAAAGTATGTGTTTCATTTGCGACCTTTTCTCGGAAAAAGATAAGTATAACGTTTTGAATCGAGGAATTTTTTGCTGCAAGGATGCTAAATTGTACTTACTGGTTTAATATGTCTAGGTTTATATTTCTGTGATCTTTCGACATCTGTGTAGTTGGAGGAGAGTAAAAGTGGTGATAGTATAATATTTTATGCTATTAAACTTGTAATAGTTCTGATTAGAGGTGAAGTACAAATAATAAGCTAAGTTTGGAGAATACAGACAACTGTATTCCCTTAAAATACCTTGAAAGTTGAATCTTTCCATGAGAAGGAGTGACTTTGCATAAACGCTGTAATAGAATCCTCCTTTGTGAAGTTATTGCCAATTTATTTTCAGCACAGCAGTCTCTCGCTCTTAAAAGTGACACAATTTACATAAACAGTCCAGTTTTTGACCAAGAGTGGATTTACAAACAAGAAATGGCCAAAGTACGATGACAGATTTGGGCTGAAATGTGAGGCTGCAAAATTTGTATCAGCTCTTTTTGAGCGCATATGCTTAGCCAAGTGGGTGTAAACAATTTACCACCAGCTTCCTTCTTCCTCATTCATCTTTCCTCTTTTTCTTTCTCAACCCACATGAATCTGATCTCATCTTCCAAACTCTACCCACCCTGCCGACTCATGCCTCTTTACGGGTGCCGAGGCATTTACACAGTCGTCTCATCCTATAAATAATGAATGGACTGCTCATTAATTGATAAAGACCTCTAGTGCCTGAGCATAGCTGGGGAGAAAACATACTTAATTACACTCATATTTCAGAATTGGTGAAAACTAATTTAAGGTTTGGTATTTATGAATAAAAGATGATGCGTAACGAACAGCGGGTGAGGATGTAGGAACAAGGCCCTTAAATATTTAGTAAACAGCTCAAGCTCACTTAGCGGATTTTGCTTGGTGGCCAGGAAGGAGAGATCCTCTTTAGAAAGCACACTTCCTACACAGTTTAGCACTAAACCTCAGCTTAAACAGTAAAGCATTGTTTTGCAAAGAGTGAAAATAAAAAACTATTTAGAGAGAAAGAGTCTGTTGCTTCATTTAGACTATTTGAGAGCAGGAGTGGTTCTCTCGGAGCGTGTTTATGAGTAAAACAGAAGCAGGGAGAGAGCAGTTAGTCTAAGCCGGAGCGCGTTTGATCTGAGCAGCATGACCCCGGTGTCTGTCTGCCGTCACCCACCAGTGGCTCCTCAGCGTGTGTCTCTCATTAGTCCATCCACTCTCTGGAACCCACACAAACACAAAAAGAGCAGCTAAATGTTAATTTTATTCGTTTTTTTCTTAGTTCAGTGGGTGGGGCAATTAGGGGCTGTAATATGTGTCAGGTTTTTTCCACTCTTCTCCTCCTTTTGGATTCAAACTGGAGTTAATTTTTTGAAAATACAGCTCTGGAAAAAAATAAGAAACCACTTAAAATGATCAGTTTCTTTGATTTGATTTTTTACAGGTCTATGTTTGGGTAAAATGAACATTGTTATTTTATTCTATGAACTGTTGACAACATGTCTCTGAAATTCAAAGCAAAGATTTTGTATTTATTAGCAGAAAATGAGAAATGGTCAAAATAACAAAAAAGATGCAGAGCTTTCAGACCTCAAATAATGCAAAGACAACAAGTTTATGTTAATTTAGAAACAACAATACTAATGTTTTAACTCAGGAAGAGTTCAGAAACCAATATGTGGTGGAATAACCAGCAGGTTTTCAATGGGGTTCAGTGCAGTGAGCTCTTCATTTTTTTGAGATATTTATATAACCTTTTATGTACTGCAGGTCAACTGCAGTCACAGACTTGTGAAAATTTACAACGTTTTTGATTGTCCTTTATTTATAGTCTGGTAATATAATCCCATTGTGATTGCAAAGAACCTGACTCTTTGAACACAATCAAACTTGTGTTTTTTGTGGCACCACAGTGCAAAAACACAAAATCTTACCAAGTCATTCGGTGTAGTTCAGGGGTGGGCACTCCTGGTCCTGGAGGGTCGGTCTCCTGCAACTTTTATCTCTACTTCAACACACCTGAGTCAAATAATGAGGTCATTAGCAGGACTCTGGAGAAATTGACTTCACTTAGGCGGTGATTCAGCTGTTGGATTCAAGTGTGTTGGATCAGGGAGACTCTAAGAGTTGCAGCACACCAAGGATCAGGATTGCCCACCCCTGGTCTAGTTTCTAGTGCAAATATCTTAATACACTTGAAATAAAACAAAGTAGCTTGTAAAGTAGACATAGAGGCTTGTTTTAAGTAAATAATTTCTTAATATTGATGAACATGTCTTGGAAATTCCAAGTAAAACTTTAGAATTTATTTGCAGAAAATGGGAAATGCAAATAATAGAAAGAAAACAAGTTCATATTCATTTAGAAACAACAATATTAATGTTTTAACTCAGGAAGAGTTCAGAAATCAATATTTGGTGGAATAGCCAGGAGGGGCTCATTGCAGTGGGCTCTTGGTTTTTTCCAGAGCTGTACATGTCACCCATGCCCCATCTGTCAAAATGTTGAATTGGAAATAAGCAAAACACTCATAATTATGAAGGAATTTCAGAGCGAATGGAGAGTGGATAGGAAGAGAAGGCAGCAGGGTTTGGATTTGGTCAGAGGGAAAAAATGATTTAAGGGGGAAGGGTTGATGGCCTTGTCAGTCAAACACCACAATCTGCTGTCAAGTGGCGAGGCAAGCCAGTAAAAGCAAAGCAGGCGCACACATGGACACTCTAAGCTATATAGGAGCGGCGGTAACATGTATGCAGATGGACAGGCTGTCACTCACAGAGTTCCCCAAAGGGCTGGGAGTGGGTAATTACCATCCATGTCATCTATGTTAGATTACATGTTGCTGTTGGCCGTAAGTATCCCCCGGAAACCGGCTTGACTGCTCCCTGCTAACCACACGCACAAATTATATAGACTGCTGATTTACCCTAAGCCGCAAATACATGTTAAATAAACTGCTGCTTAAAAAGAAAGAATAAATGAATAAATTATATGTACCACAAAAGCAAACAAGGCCAGCAATTTTCTCTACTCTAATATTTAACTTGCATCTAGGCCTGCAAATGATTAATCGGTTTAATCATGATTAATCGATTGCTGAAATAACCAACTAATTTAGAAATCGATTAATCTCAACCAGGAGTGTACAGTGTAATTTGCTGAAATAACACACAGAGCGGTACTTACGGAAAAACTGTACAAAACATATGTACATTTTGCATTTAAGATTAAAAAAACGGTCTTCAAATATATTTTACCCAAAATTTCTCAAGTGGCAGATTTAGCTTCACCTGGTTCAAATTATGTAAAAAACTAAATAGCACTTTCCGCTATTCAACTGATAATTGGTTGATGCAAAGATTACTTAATTAAATGAATGCTTTATTATTGCAATTTAGGCAATAAAATGTTAATGTCCTTATTTAAAAAGGGAACTGAATCATTTATTTTCATCCTTTAATGTAATTTTAATATTGTATAAAAATGGCTCTAAGATGCTTTTTTAATACCTTTTTGGCTCATAATTTATTTATTTTTTTTCAACAAGATAGAAAAATTTGGCACAATTTTTTTTTTATTGATTAATTGATTAATTGATAGAATAATCTATTACTAAAATAATTATTGTTTGCAGCCATAGTTGCATCAATGGTTCACACTTGGGGGGATATTTGCTTGGTGCCCAAATGGACCACAATCTTTGGGGAATCCTTTCAACACCTCATTAAATTAAGGCATTTCTTAAATCCAACCCTACTGTCAAGAAATAACTAAGAAAGATGGTGATGAGTGTCTAACATGTGAGGATAGAGAACACACACTTTCCTAGTAAGAGGAAAAAAAGCCACTATTCTCCTGGAACCCCAATTAAAAGCTCATCTTCTCTTCCAGCCCACTAAGCCCGTTTTGTAATTATGATAAATAGGTGGAGTTTCAGAGGGGTGCGGTCTCTGTTGCCAACGCTGATTTGGAGCATTTGGACCTCTCCCTTTAAAATAACACACCCTAATTGGTTGATTTATCCCCAACGTTGAGGACTCCAGCTGCGTTTGTGACCCTACTGACCTGGACAACACAGGGCAGAAACAAAAATCACATTTCAGCTGAAAAGTATCTTATTTTCAGCTCTCATGCAATACAGTTTAAAGATTTTCTTCATCCTTATGCACAAAAATGTGTACCTATCTCTGGTTTGTGCGACTCCATCATCCGCTCCCTCCACCCTTGAATTAATTAATTGGAAAAGGGCTCTTAGAGAGCATGCAAATTTAATGAAGCTGCACAGAAGAGGGATTTGGGAGTTGTTTGGCAAATTACCTGCTTGTTATCCCAGGGTCATTGATAGTTATTGCTCCAAATACAGCCAGAAGAAACATGGTTACTGCTCTCAGTATGGAGCTTAAAGACGAGAGCAATTGACCTTGACTGCTGCAAGTAGGTAATAATGGGAAAGATTAGGAAAACAACTGTAGCTACTTACTTTGGGGTGAATATGAGATTAAGGAAAAATCAGGGATGTGAGCAGCTTAATGTGATCAGAAGAAATACTTTTATTTTAAAGGTTATGTAAAATCAGCTTTTTTTCATCCTTATATCAAGTTATAATTTTATTCCCTCATCAAAAAACCTAGCTGGAGTGCATGTTAGAGAAGTCCTTTAATCGCCATGGCAACCATTCAACTGTGCAAAATGCCTGGCTGGACCTAGGCCCGCCTTTGAGGTGCAGCTCCTCCTCAAAGCTGCAGTTTAAAAGCTTTGGCCTCACGGAGCAGTTCTCCTCCATCACTCGGCTCTTTCAGACTAGCCTGCAGAAATTAGCAAACACCTGGTGGAACTGTGACAATTTTCGGTGAAACGCTGGTAAAACGTTGTCAAAGGGTTAATAGATTACTTCCTGAAGGCGGAGTTTCAGAAAGAACAGGAGTTTTTAAAGAGACAGAGGCCCAATTTCAAGGCATTAAATTATGAAGTCAAATTTCTTTTAAGTCTTATTTGATATACATAGCATTTTTATAACAATGCAGTAAGAAAATGTCACTCTGTGCATGATAAATACATAATACTGCCCCTTTAAAAGTAAAAACAGAAAGTCTTATACAAACTCAAGGAAACTTAATGCTTTGACAAAGATTTCTCTGCCTGTCACAGATCATCTGGGTCAGACTGGATGTTGGGAAGAATTAACTACATTTACTTGGAGTCAACGAACGAGAGATGACTCCAAGCAAGCGGCCGTGTCTGGTTTTCATCAAAACTGAGCAGGGCTGATCACGGACAAATAATCCGACACCAGCATACAGTCCATCTGGGGAAGCTGGTTCATTATGCTACTTTTTATTTTTTTTTTTTATTTCAACCTTCTATTTAATCTCAGACTGTTAAAATGATCATCAGCCCAGCAGGTGGGACAGTGACCTTTTGGTAATGAGGATGTGGAATTCTGGTGATGAGGACAATATGTAGCATTATCGATTTGAGAAGTGGTGCATCCCGGACAGCTAAGTGTGTGCACCTGAGTCTGTGTGCACACTGGGGTGTGCACATGATTACAGGGGTCACAGCCTTTCCTCTGGGAAATAACCCGATATAAATACAGAGGAAAACTTGAGGCAGGGTCTCTATGCATTTCTATTGGCAAAATTTAGCAATTTTACAGAATTAAATCCTTAGAACTCTTTGTTTTTAGCCTCAAAAAACCAAATGAACTTGAATAGTAATTTACTGGATGATGCTATTTATGTAAGAGGGAAAGGTTTAAAAATACCCACTCCTTTGAACATAAAAATATACCTTAAAGTTATTTTCTTTTGCTTGCTTTTGTCTTCAAATTATTTTCTTTGTTTGGAAGTTTGTTTATTATTTTATTACACTAACATCAATAAAGTAAAACTCAGACAATTGTGCAATTATGACTATAAATGTTTACTTTCAGGCTTTTAATACCTAATCTGCAAAAAATCATGACTGTGAAGAAATGAATGGATGGATGGACAACAGTTAATTACAACACTTAAAAAACAGGACTAGAAATAAATTCTGAGAAAACAGTTTCTTTTAAATAATTTTCCAAACTTGGAAAATGCTTTGAATTTCAGTAATTTGTAAATATGTGACCCTATGTTTGAACACAAGAGTGCATAATCAAGTGATGCACATAACTGATTTGTAGGTAAAGAAATCGTGAATAAGTTAATAAATTGAAATCTGAAATATTTTTTAAAATTGGACATTAAAATATTCCGATTTTTGTTTTATCTTCCACATTTTTCCCTCACTGATCTGTATCCATGACAAATATTTTGTTATCTTCAGCCAATTATTTCTTTCCTGGCTTAACATTTCCAGTAAACCTTCATGCGCCCTCCGGCCAGAGGTCTTTGAGGACCTTTAATAAGGATGAAAGGTCATTAAGCAGTGGCTTTATGATAAAACAGAGTCGACTGATTGACTTGAGTACAAACAAATCAATGGAGCAGACTAATAACTGGGTAAATTAGGAGCCCTGGGAAAGATAGGTCAGGTCTCATGACAAACAGAAAGATGTCTGATATTTTGTCAGACTCAATCTAGTGGATTCACAGAACATTTGCAAACTTTATTATGCAAATTAATTGACAAACTTGTTAAAACATGAATTTCAGTAAACCTTTTTTGGTTAAAGGTGACCTATTATGTTTTTTTGAACAGGCTAGAATAGATGTATGGGCTATAAAAGACTTGTTCATTACATTTTCTGCACAAGATCATTAACAGACTGTTATTTCTGCCTTTTACTTTCAGAATGATTGTTATTTTAGAGCTTCTAATGACTTTAAATCCAAATAAGCTGCAGTTGGCCACGCCCTCCAAACTCCATGTTTACACTCACATGTGAAAATGGCTGCAAACAGATGTGCGATTATACAACCTTACAACCAACAAGAATACATTAAACATTGAAAAGCTCATACAGCTTTAAAACCAGCTAATCAAACGTGCTGGAACTCAGCTTAGGTCACTAGGTAACGGAACTGGGCTTCCCTGGGGTAGCTAGGTAACGGAACTGGGCTTCCCTGGGGTTGCTAGGTAACGGAACTGGGCTTCCCTGGGGTTGCTAGGTAACGGAACTGGGCTTCCCTGGGGTAGCTAGGTAACGGAACTGGGCTTCCCTGGGGTTGCTAGGTAACGGAACTGGGCTTCCCTGGGGTTGCTAGGTAACGGAACTGGGCTTCCCTGGGGTAACGGAACTGGGCTTCCCTGGGGTAGCTAGGTAACGGAACTGGGCTTCCCTGGGGTTGCTAGGTAACGGAACTGGGCTTCCCTGGGGTTGCTAGGTAACGGAACTGGGCTTCCCTGGGGTAACGGAACTGGGCTTCCCTGGGGTAGCTAGGTAACGGAACTGGGCTTCCCTGGGGTTGCTAGGTAACGGAACTGGGCTTCCCTGGGGTTGCTAGGTAACGGAACTGGGCTTCCCTGGGGTTGCTAGGTAACGGAACTGGGCTTCCCTGGGGTTGCTAGGTAACGGAACTGGGCTTCCCTGGGGTAACGGAACTGGGCTTCCCTGGGGTTGCTAGGTAACGGAACTGGGCTTCCCTGGGGTTGCTAGGTAACGGAACTGGGCTTCCCTGGGGTAACGGAACTGGGCTTCCCTGGGGTTGCTAGGTAACGGAACTGGGCTTCCCTGGGGTTGCTAACGGCGCAGTGTCTGCCGAGTTGTGACATTACATTTGGAAGGTTTTTGAAACCTTTTCCAGACACCAAAAAACATAAACTTATTGGCCAAAACCAGCTGGATGGGTTTTTAAGTGCTTAGGTTGTTTTTAGAAGCGATAGAAACTCAAATAGAGGTACAAAAATGAGCGAGATATGAGTTTGGCATAATAGATTCCCATCTGCAACTCAGTGTAAGAAAAATAGCAGCCATTTTGATCAAAATCCACAAAATTAGGTTAATTTAACAGTAAAAATGACCAGGAAAAGTTTACTTTAAAGAGTGTTGGTTACAAATGCTTCGGGTTTACTCCAAAAATGCACCATTCATTTGAAAAAATAGCCACTATCTGTCAGCCTCCCCCACCACCAGATCCAACCAACTTCCAGGTTGACAGTTTGTTTTCCATTCAGAATTTCAGACATAATACCTCAAGTCTGGTGACGGGATTAAACAACCTTTGGTTTAAGGTATCCTGCCACCACATTCACATTCAATGACTGTAAGCATGGAGTTGATATTCAACATCGTATGGCTGCCACAGAAATCCAACAAACAGAAGCTGGTGCAAACAGGCTTTGGCTTGTTTCAGTGTCTGCCTCAGCTGTGACAGTAGTGTAAAACACTTCCCAGAAAGAGTCCAACATTGTTTCAGTGAGGTTTCCGGAGAGCAATAACTTTTGGATGTATGTGTGCTCTCCACCTTCCTCCATCTCTTCTTCTTCTAATCTGTTCTCCAAGGCCTGACCTTCTCTTTTGGTGGCAATTTACAGCCATCCAGAAAATTAATTCTTTTGGATGCCCACATCACTGCACTCTATCACTCAGCTGCAAGTGATGTGTTACCAGGGACAATCCCACAATATCGGCCATAAAACTGCTCACAGGGCCCATATTAATGCAGTGGTGGACCGGTTCCAGCCTTCTGAAGGACAGAGCATGTCTGCGTCTTCAATTTAAACACTTCTTGGCTCGGCTTGCAGAAAACACTTTTTGTATCAATCAAAGCATGATAAAACTGATTACTTTTTTAGTATAATGTGCAGGAAAGTGAAATGAGATTTTGCAAACACTTACCAAATCAGATGTCATGCATAAACTGTAGATAACCGTGTTTTCATCTCGGTTTTTTTACGTGCATTTTGAAGGATCGCTTTAAATAAGGTCGAAGGAAATGGGTTTAGCAATGGCTGGTACCAATCCAAATTGACTTAAAATGTATCTTGTTTTTCAAAACACAGACATAAATGTACAGAATTACAAATCTATTTGATAACTCTGCACCAGTAGAGCTCACTTAAATACACAAAGAGCTTCACAAGTTTATCAAATACATATTTAATTTGTTCAGACAGTGCAGTTAGGAGTAGAACAGCCAATGCAAAATAAACAGTAAATCAAAATTCTTATAAGACATTTTTCACCATAAATGAAAAACAATACAATAAAATTCTCACACCTAATGGCAACAGGACTAATTTGCATTTTCTTTTTAGGGACATTTCTTAAAATTCACTCAAAACTTGTGTTGCAATTGGATGGAAAGCAGGCTTATTAGTGAAGGAGTCACAGTTCTCTCATCAAAGTAGAGAAAACTGTGTTTCCATTACAAGTGTGTACAAAACTTTGTCGATATTCAGCTAATGTTAAGAAACACAATTAAAATCAAATGTGAATCGGTTTGTTCGCATGTCATTAAAACAAACATGCTGCGCCATCCTCCTCATACTACTTCCTGTCGTTTTCTTTGTCTTTTCAACATCCAGTTGTTGATCTTCACAAACCACTAGCGTAAAAATGTTTTATTGAAAAGTGTGGCTTTATCCGGAAATGCCATGTTTCTATTTTTGTAATTACAATTTGCACAATTTTACGGTCAATGGAAACACAGCTACTGACAGTTCAGTCTTGGAATATTTTCTGCAACACTAAAAGTGACCCACGTTTTGGTTAGACACCCACATGTACGATGAATTCCACCTATGAGACACAAGAAAGTCACTCTGGAAAGCAAGATGAAGACAACAGAGTCCAGTAATCATATCTGCTTGAATGCCTGCATGTATTTTTGAGAAGCATTTCCAGTCAGCTGGAGTGCAAAGAACTGACTTTGATAAGGTCAACTGCAGGGACTCCGATTGCCATACAGTTGTCCAGCTGTCATCAGCAGTTTTGCGGTTTCAACATGCATGCACACACAAGTCCTCAGACAAAAGCACAACCCGCACCCGACACAAGCTTGACAGTAAAAGTGTGAGTTGGCAGAGGGAAAAAGCCAGTAAATCCATTTATTGTGGTGGATTTCGTCTAAATGGCAGCTTTAATTTAGCAGAGCTGTCAAGTTGAATTGTTCTCTATAAAATTCTCAGTCTGAAAATTAGCTGAAACATTTCAGGAATTTAACCAAGCAGTTTTTGAGTGTTGTAAAGAGTCTTCAGTAATGGGTTCAATAAAAAAAGAGAAAGACGTTTAAGTTGGGTGGCGGTTCTCATCAATCCATGACATGTTGAGCCAGATGGACACAAAGTAATGAGGTCAGAGCCCCAAACGTCTAATATAAAGATGAACATTAAACTTTTACACTTCAGTTTTCTGAATAAATTATTAGTTTTGCATTCCACAATTCTGTAATTTAAGATAAAATTACAGAATTGAATAAGTGCTAATTTCGATACCATAAAAGTACACTGTAAAACATTTACAGGTGGTTTAACTTGAAAATGAAATTTAAGTCAAACAAGAAAATAGTTTTGGTTTTAACTCAGAAATTAAAGTTCATGAAGTTGATTTAACAACAAGAGACAAGTTGTCTAAACATTGTTTTTTAACTTCATTCATCTTGAATTGTGAGTTTTAACTTAATGCTGCAATTTAAACCAAATAATTATTTCACAATATGCAAGAAAAACAAACTGCCCTCACTGAGTTAAAGAGCCACATTTCTCTATTATTTTACTCACAATATCAAGTTAAAATAAATACTTATTTTACTTTAGAATAATTTAAATTCTTGTTTCAAACTGCAGGAACAAAATTTGTGATCTGATAGTCAGATCAATATAACGCACTTCCATCTCAGGAGACAAAAACATGCCGCTAAGCATTCTGGGAAATAGTTCCCACTCCTGTCTTTTTCCTATTTCAGTTTTTTTAAGTGTTAACCTAAAAACTCTGGTTTATTCAACTCTTGGAGGTTTGACTAAATTAATAAAAAGTTAACAACTTACTGCCGTAAGTTTATCTTTCACAAACTTACATTTAGGTTCAAAATCTAAAAGTGGATAAATTTATTTGATTTAAAGAGTAAACGATAGTAGACACAACTAAAAGCGGCTCAAATGTTTTATAGTGTTGCACATAGATCCAAAATTAACATAGAAATATTTGGATCAAAGCACATTAGGCCTGATCAACATCTAAATCCTGTTGAGAACCTGCGACAAGGATTGCAACAAGTTCACATAGCTTAGCCGACGCAGAGAGTGAGAAAAAAAGGTTTTTGAGTTCTTCTTTAACGGTTTTTCTAAATTATTTTTCCTCTAAATGAACTAAACTAATTACTAAACATCTGCAGGTTTCATTTAGTTAACGGAGTTGTTCTACCGCGGAAGCGCAGCTATGGACAACATATAAAGGAATCGTCCTTCTGCCCTCCAGCATCGTGTGCATGCGCAACATTTCCGGATATAAACACCAAGATGCAGGGAGGCCTAATGAGGAAAAGCAAACTTTAATGCAGTTGATGAGCCGCTCTCAGCCTTTCTGGTTTAGCACGGAGCCTAAATTCATTAACAAATAAGTTTATAACTTCCATGTCTGGAGCAGCAGCTGTAAAGTTACCAGCAAATCCACCCATCTGCACCACTTTCTCTCTGTTTTATTCTTTTCTTTGTGTGAATCTGACAGCAGACTTACAGAAAATTGACGCAGCCGGTGCCCGGCGGCGGAGCGATCCAGACGAAACTGAAGCTGGTGGAGGGCTGATGGCTGACATGAGAGGCCACAACACTGCAGACGAACTGGGTTCCAGCAAACTGGCGATCTGGTATCACACCTGGATCACAACAGAGAAGAAGAATAGAGATTAACGGAAAGAGCAACAAGGAGATTCATAGGAGATGAAGTTAACCGACTGTACAAACTAAATAAACCCCATGTATGAAATTTAAACACTTCGATAATATTTGGTTAGTTTTAAATACCCAATAAACCCCATTTCTTTGTATTTACTTTGCTTTTCCACCCATCAGTGATGATATTCAACTGATATTTTTCACCACACAAGTTTGTTTTTCATCTTTTTTTTTTTTTTTTTTTACATTCACTGTCTCTTCTCTTTGCTTCCACGCTCCATCTCTCCCTCTCTTTTCCTCAAAATGCATCTTTACACTTTCCAGTGAGGCGTCGCTCTGTAGCGCCGCTCTTATTAACGTGCATCCTGGTTTGGCTATAATTGCATAGTTGGAAGGACATCATGTCACACAATCTTTCCTTTTTATGGCAAAGGGCAAGACCAGGACACCAGCAAACGCATCAATCAATCTTCAGACATCCTGAACGGCTGAATAATTTACCGTCCCTAAACGAGACACCAAAGCTGTGCAGCAGCAGTCACATAAACAACTCAAGAATATATTTCTCAAACTGAAAAACTTTTTTTTTATTATTCAAATAGTCAGCATACTTCGGTCCTATGCAAACAACATAAGCTTATCTAGCAGCTTAGGGTTTCTGATGTAGAAAGAAACAGTACTTTGAAAAAGTTCTTAAACTTTTTTACATTTTCATCGTTGGTGCAGGTTATTAGGATCTCATGTGATACACAAACAAAGCAGAGCCTTTAAGTATACGGAAAAAAACATTTTTAAAAAACATTTCTTTAAATAAAATCCTGAAAAGTGTGACATGTT
This sequence comes from Gambusia affinis, assembly GCF_019740435.1. Classification (NCBI taxonomy): domain Eukaryota; kingdom Metazoa; phylum Chordata; class Actinopteri; order Cyprinodontiformes; family Poeciliidae; genus Gambusia; species Gambusia affinis. Next base: position 5,401,160 of record NC_057875.1, read on the forward strand.
GCTGTGGGGCAATGCTCTGCAGGGAAACATTTCATTGCAATTATAGCCGCACGTCTCTCGCCTCTTTGTGGATGTTGCTAACAGCTTTGCACAAATTGTTCTTTTTAGCAGCAAAGTTCAAGTTCGGTCAGGTTGGATGTTGGAACAAGACATTTTGATTTGCAATATTTCCTTATTGTGAGACAAAACTAGCACTTCTTCATCAATATTATTGACTTAAAACAAGCTCCTTTATTGTACTGAAAGGTTTTTAGTTTTTTCTTATTTCAATACTAAGATATTTTCACTAGAAACTAGACAAAAGACCTTGTGAGATTTTGTGTTTTTGCAGTGTGCAGCTAAAGATGTTACTCTGCAGTATAGCAATTATTTGCTACTTTGCTTTATTCACATAAAACTCTATAAAACCAAATCAAATTTAAGGGGTTTAACATGATAAGTGCAAAGGGTGTCAATAATTTTGCAAGGCCTTTGTACGCTGAAAGCTGCAGAACTTTGTCTTCTTAATAAAATCTCACTTCACTGAAAATGTAATCAGTTGTGATTAATACCACCAAAGCTTTAATATCCTTAGAATCAATGTGCAGATCAATATGCACTGATGGTGTGAGTGTGTGTCTGAAAACTAATTTTCTGAAGCAGAAATATTTACAGCCCCTTTTGGCAGGAATAAAACTGACCTCTCGGTTGAGCATTTATAAACACTCCTAATGTTAGCAGTGTGTTAGTGTGTGAATATGTGCTTGTTAATTCCATTGCTTTAAATCTCGTGCTTGTGCTTGTGTGCCATGACACAAACAGACCTGGATATCATTGCTGTTGGCAAACAAACATGTTTGTACGTTGCGCACCATGTATTAATTACGATTTCTATTGAATTTTCAACTGCAAGTCAAAATGAAAAATTAGCGACACAATAACATTTATAACCTTTTAACAGGACATGTGTAGATGCAGTGTGTGGTCCTAATGTGTCAGATTTATGAGGTAGAGAGCAAAAGCTGCCTTTAACCATGCTAACGAGGTGGTGGAGTGTAATGACAGAATCAGATGTAATCACCCACTAATAGTGCGGCTGTTCTCCATTCACCTTGCCTTCAACCTCTCGGCTTAATGGTTGCAATTTATCGTAGGCATAACCCAACACATAAACATTCAAACAAGGGTTAAAGGATCTTTATTAGAGTGAAGTCAGCCTTGGAAGCTGAACTGGAAGTGCTGAATTTTCCACATATGCAGTACAGACAATCCAAGACCTAATAAATGAATTATACAGAAACGCAGGTCAAAACCTGCCATGTCACCTGTGTGAGATACTTGCATCATCTGACTGAAGCATCCCTAAAAGAGAAGTTTTACATTTAAGGTGTTTTACAACATTGGAATGTACTGAACTGCAAAAACACCAAATCTTAACAGATATTTTTTGGCTAGTTTCTACCGCTTATGTCTCGGTACAATTTAAATAAAACTGACTTGCATGGAACTTTTCAGCAATAGCTGCATTTTCATTGACTGTGTGATTGCTCAAATTGGAATTGGAAAAATAAATTTGCTTGACAGAAACACGCCAATTTCTCTAAAACTCACATTTATGATTAAATGTTTTTGCTAAAAGTTTTTTAGCTTTATCAAAATTAGTATATTTCACAAAATTGCCATGGAAACAATTTTTTTGGACAACACGAGTCAAGTGATGAAAAATCGGGTATAACTACTGATGGAAACGACAGAAGACAACAGGAAGTGGGGTGCACCAATTGCAGTTTTCTGGCCGATTGCCGATTACCAATCTTTTAAAAAGCTTATCCTGCGGATTCCGATTTTGGCCGATACCAAGTTTTTGGTCTGAAATGTTGCTCAAAATAGCAAGAAGGTTGTTGAGTTGACAACAGTGAGGCAACTATTGTTAATTGTAAACGCGTTGACATAACTTGGTGGGTCGGTCTGTCAATCAAACCTTTCTTATAGGAGAGATAGAGAGAGAGAGCACAGTGATGGATTCTTAGACCTTTGCCAAGCTAGATAAGATCGGTGGATAAGATCGGCTTCACATGTAAAAATCTGCCGATCACCAATCTCCCAAAATTAAGGGAATTGGCACAGAGAAATCGGCCGGCCAATAAATTGGTGCACCCCTAACAGGAAGTGGAAGAGAATTATGGCACGGCATGTTTTTTAAATGACATATCACATGAACAAACTTATTCACATTTGATTGTTTGGGGTTTTTTCATTAGCGGAATATCAACACAGTTTTGCACACATTTGTAATGGAAACACAGCTAATGTTTTGTTATCTGCAAATGGCCAACTGTTGTAATACAGATCAGAGAACGTAAGTACACTGCAAAAACACAAAATCTTATTAAATATTTTTGGTGTAGTTTCTTGTGCAAATGTCTTAGTTTTATCTTATTTCAAGGTAAACTTGGACAATTTTCAACAAGAACAAGAGCTTAGTTTAAGTCATTAATTCCTTAACATTGATTAAGTACTACATCTACTGGCAAATTATGTACCTTTATCATGGGAAAAAATGTTTTGTGATAAGTGAAATAATCTGTTTGTGGAACAAGTAATTTTTCACCAATATTAAGGATTATTGACTTAAAACAAGCTCCTATATTTTGCTTAAAGTTTACTTGTCAGTTATTTTTGTCTTATTTCAGGTAAACTAAAATATTTGCACTTGAAACTAGACCAAAATTACTTGGCAATATTTTATTTTTTACAGTATATCGAGTGATTAAAAAGCACCAATGTGGCTGTTGAGTCAATGAAAGGAGATGGAAATTATTACACTTTTGAAAAAAATTATGAAAATGCAAAAGGAAAAACATAAAACAGAGAGCAAAATGCACATTTCAGAAGTTCTTCAGAGAAGTAAGCTAAAGGTCTGGTTTCGGGGAAGCAGGGAGCGATTAGGCAGAGGTGAAGATGAAAAGGCAGCATGATGCACTTCAGGACACAGCAGCACTGGGACTTGACTCTGCTCATCGAATTTCTATTCCCACATGAAAAATATACCAAGACATAAAAATGCAAATAACAGTCCCTCTCTCCTTTCATGTTTGAGAGCAGAGAGTTTAGAAGAAGAGCAGGAAGAAATCCAAATTATTCAGCGTGATCCAAATCCCAACTGTCCAGAGGAGCAACAAGGTTTAGTGAACTTGGACTGGAGAAAAACCTCCAACATTCCTGGTGCTGTCCAGAGAATAAGCAGAGAAATGCATAAGCTGTTTTGCAACTGTAAAATAAAATCTGTTGCAAAACCCTCTACATGCATATCAGCACCTGGGTTGCATCAGCTGGAAACATTTCACTCCTTGTTTAAGTTTTCTTAGAATTTAACATTCTCAGCAGCTGAGTTGCTTTTTTTTTTTTTTTTACTTCCTCTTGATTTATCCTTTGTCAATGTTGTGTCAACTTGGTCAAAATCTATTAGTGATTTAGTCAAACAGAAGAAAACTAGATGCATTTTCGCTTTGAAAGCAGTTCCAAACATTAAAATTACATGAATTTGATTGATTTTGTTGATACACAAAGATGGTCGAAGGCACAAAACTGGAGAATCTTTGATCTTATTAAGCAGATTTTACAGCCGTTGTTCGCAGTCCACCAACATCTTATAACTCGGGAAAAGTTTGCTTTCCAGTTTAAAGAAAAGCATAAAGAAAACAAAATACTTTTTTGTGCAGAGCATGTTGTTCTGAACAGAAATCCTAATTTGCCGAAAGTTTTCCATATAAAGTCCTGCAAGTCCAGTGGGAAGAAATCAGATGCAAAATCCAGTCCTTCCACTTTCACACAAAGGCTAAAGTAGTTCTTCATTAGACCCACAGCGACTTTTGCAAATTGTTCTGTGAACCCAATAATCTGTAGGTTAAACATCTTCCTCTGACTTTTCATTCTCATCGAAAAAGTCGCAACATCTTCAGATTACCCAGCGGCTGTGCCAGTTACTCAGCAGGTTGTTACTAGGTAACCAAAGAGTGCGTGAGTTGCTAGGTTACCAAAGAGTGCGTGAGTTAGTTGATTCCAACAACCTTTTAGCTAGCTGTGAGAGGTTGTGCGGCTAAAGCCTTTCTTCTGCCTACATCCCCCAGAATCTGGATCAGATTTCAGTAAAATTATTGGATATTCCATCAGACATATTATGTATTGACATTAAGAACATGTCTATCACAATATATATATTATTTATTTTTTTGTCCAGACCTAGTAGAAGTCTATTTTTCAGAAATTTCTGGGTAGTGGGAAGTTTTCTCTGCTGTTATTAAAAAACAGATTTTTTGTTTCTGAAAATTTTAATTATCAGAAAGCAAGAACTAATCAGTATTCTGGATACCAAAACATTAAACAAAGACACTTAGGCTACAACCTACTCTGAGGGAGAGGGAATAGTCTGCTTTTACTTAATCAGATTAGACATTTGTAGCTTGAATCGTGTGTCCAACCGTCTCCTAATGAATTGTCCACAGTAAAGGCTGCTGCTGTAGAGCATCTAGCGTCAGTCAAATACGCAAATGCAAATGCAAACACAAACACGTTCACACATGTAAACGCATGCAAATCTTTCACATGCAGATTGGGCACTTATGAGCTGTCAGCAGTGATTAATGACAGGGGAAGATGACCTGCTAACTCCCACAATATAGCTCGGCCAAGCTTGTTTTATTAATATGAACCCCCAGCATCCACACACACACACACACACACACACACGCACACACACGCATGCTCACAAACAAACTCAGTCAAAGACATAGGAAATGGGTGTGTTAGCATATTAAATGTCCAACAGTGGATGTAGGAGTATCATTCTGACATAAATCTTTGAAGCTAATTATGTGAATGTTTTTAAAGTTCCCATAAAAGTGGAGGAGGAAATTGACTTCCCTTTGTTCATGTATATTCAGTCTGGCTATTTATCTATAAAAACTAGGTTTTGTTTGGTCTGTTATTTTTATGCATAACTAAAAATGTTAAGAACTGATGTCAAAACAACTCATTTTTATTCGTGTTGGATGTTTTAATGCAAACGTCACAAAGTTGTGTAGTACAAAAAAAACAACACTGCAAAAACACAATCTTACCAAATATTTTTACTGTAGTCTCTGGGGCAAATATCGCAGTACAAATTAAATAAGACAAAACTAACTTTTTAGGGAGATATAGGAGCTTGTTTTTAAGTAAATAATTTGTTAATATTGATGAAAAAGTGCCAGTTCAACTGGCATATTATTTTACTTATGGGTTAAATGTCTTATAATACAAGCGAAAAAACTGTCAGTAGAAAAAGTAGTTTTTCATCAACATTAAATTAAATTAAGCTCCTATTGTTGCTGAAAAGTTACAGATTACAACAAGATTAAGATTTGCTTGACTCGAGTTGAAGTGCAGGTTATGTATATATACATAATATACAATATGCATATACATACATAAAGAAGATAAAGAAATAAATAGTAAAAATGAGAAATAAATAGACATCAGAAGATGGTCGCAGAGTATACAGAATTTACATTTTTAACAAAGTGGTGTCAAGAGCAGAAGTTCTTAAACTAAAAATACTTGGTACATTTTTTGTGTTTTTGCAGCGAAAGAGAAATTGAAGCCTTAAAATGTGTGCTTTTTAAAAAAATATCTTAAAATTTTATTTGCAGTCTAATAGACTTTGTGGAGAAAAGCTCTAAAACAAGTCAAATACATGGAGCGAGAAATTTCCTCGGTGCAGCAGATGGGCACTTGGTGGCTCAACCTGGCAGCAGCTGATCACTGTAGGACCAGCATGCTCTGACTGGCAATACAGCGAACATTTCTGCTTTATGGTGTGAGGATTCAAAGGGCAACTTATTTAAACTTACGAGCACAGTTACCAAATCCATGCACACCATTTGGCATCTGGTGAGCAGCAAATGGCTGCTTTATTTTCCTCTGAATCCATAAAATGTCCTTTAACTTTGTCTGGCTTGAGGGGCAATGGGAAGCCACCAGTCTGAGAGAACCATCTGTGTTTGGCTGGACTATATCAATGCCTGCTAAATGGTTTTAAAAATGCTTTCAAGATCATTGTAAAATATATCTTTATTGACAGAGCTCGATGTGAAAGGAAATCACATGATAAAATCAATGTATACTTCGAGATAAGAAGAGTCTGGATGTTTGTTCCTTCCTTTAAGCTAAAAGTAAATTAGTGAACTTATCTGGGTTTACTTTACAGAATTAATTGACAATGTTATACAAGCTTAATGAAATTGCAACATTCCTGCAGAATAACACTGATAATACTGTAAACACACGGCCTGATATGCTAACACAAACACAGAAAGGAGAACAATAAGCACAACGCTACCAAGGCAGATTACTTGGAGCGAAGACCCACAATGCAGTTAGCCACTTATATTGGATTCAACAGAGAAAAGTGTAGATTATTTAAAAAAGACGAGGGTCAAAAGAAATACATTGCAAAAACACAAAATGTTACCAAGTAATTTTGAATTTTGACAAAACTAACTTGCAAGTAACTGTTAAGCAAGATTTAGGAGCTTGTTCCTCTTTATTGATTAAACTGTGCTGGCCCCACTGGTAGAATATTTTTCTTATATAAAGACATTTTTCCAATATCATAAGTGAAATAATCTGTCAGCAGAACTAGTACTTTATCATCAACTTTAAGAAATGATTGACTGAAAACAAGCTTCTACATCTTGTTTAGAAATTACTTGTAAGTTAGTTTAGCCTTATTTCAAATGTACTAAGATATTTGCACTGGAAACTAGACCAAAAATACTTTGTCAGATTTTACTTTTTGCAGTGCTACCTCACTTTGCAATATGCAAGTATTTTGGTTCACTTGAAATAAGATAAAACTAACATACAAGTAGCTTTTCAGCAAAATATAGAGGCTTGTTTTAAGTGAATAATTCCGTAATATTGCTGAAAACCTGTTCTACCCAGGGATTATTTCACTTATAACATGGGAAACATATTTTGTTACATGTGAAATAATCTGCCAGTGGAACTAGAACTTTATCATCAATATTAATTGACTTGTTTTACGTTTTATTGACGTAAAACAAGTCAATATTTTGCTTAAAATTACTTATAAGTTAGCACACTTGAAATAAGACAAAACTAAGATACAGTACAGACCAAAAGTTTGGACACAACTGTGTGTCCAAACTTTTGGTCTGTACTGTATTTTGAGTAGAAACTAAACTAAAATATTTGGTAAGAATTTGTATTTTTGCATTGTAAAATGGTTGAAATTCCTCTTTCCTCCAGGATCTTGAGTTTAAGCTGCGTATGTTGTCTCACACTGGCAGATAATAGCCGAATAACCAGATCCATTCCATAATTTTCCAGTTCAGACCTAAAAAGTACAACACCCTAAATAATTTGGAACAGCCTAATATAGGGTCATATTCCATGCAGCAGCTCTTAATACCTGTCATAAACTAACTGGAGCATTAACATGTGGTATTAAAAGCCAGTGAATATATGGGAATCTGTCAAGGCGAGAATAATGGCTCTGTCAACATGTTTCAAGAGAAGGCCACACAATGGGGACATAAATGATACATCACAACAGTACTGACAGCCTGAGCAGGGACCCCCGTACGCTTTGTGCTTGCTGAATGATCCCATGCAATGTGTGTTGCTGCGCGCCTCACATTGCGTCGCATTCACTCCTTCCTTCCACCGCCGTCTGCAGCTGGTCAGCCGGACGACTGTGGGAGCTCGCAGCGCATGACAACCCTGATCTGAGCCGCCATTGGCAAAAAAAAGGGGATCCATCTCAGGAATTGCCAATCACGCTACCATGGAGACGGGTTGGAAACTTTGCGTTGATGGCAGGGGTCTGGCAACGCGCTGCCAGGAGGAAGCTGTGTGTTAATATGGGTGGCAAAAGATGCCAGTGGTCTGAGAGAAATGGAGTGAGAAACTATGTGGGAAAATGAAAGGATGTTTGCCACATGAATGGATTAAAGAACTGGCATTAAACGATCTTGTAATGTTTAATGGATGGTGCTTTAAATTCAAGTGCACTGGCACTTTGGAGAATTTCTATTAAACTGAGGGACCTTTGATATGGTATTACCCCAGAGTTTAAAAATAATGAGTTGCCGGGCGTGCTGTGGTGGCGTAGGGGATAGCGCGACCCACATTTAGAGACCTTGAGTCCTCGACATGGCCGTCGCGGGTTCGATTCCTGGACCCGGCGACATTTGCCACATGTCTTCCCTCCTCTCTTTCCCCATTTCCTGTCAGCCTACTGTCATATAAGGGACACTAGAGCCCACAAAAGACCCCCTGGAGGGGAATTCATAAATAAATAATAAAAAATAAAATAATGAGTTGCCCATCACGGTTAACCAATCTTCAAAATGAAAAAGACAACAAAACAAGCCATTCGAGGAAGGACTATGTGTTTTGATCTTCATAAGTTATTAAAGTGATACAAGTGAAGAGAAAAAATAGCAATAAACCAGAAGTCTGCCAACTTCATAAACCATAGAGCCGTTTTTGTCCCAAGTCCTGCTAAATAAAACTAGTTTAGACCCACAAAAGCTACTTAACCTTTCGCAATGGGACAACCTGAAACTTTTTAATGCAACTTTACTATTGATCCTGTACAACTACATCCCTTAATTAGGGTGACCAAACGTCCGTATCAAATTACTGACTTTGCCTGAATTCGCACCAGATGATTTAAGTCACTATATCACAAACAGCGTTTCCCCTTAAACCGGAGTAACCTTAAAAACGTACAAAAAACGAGATGCTAACCAGTTTTTTCTGTACATGCTAGGCTACATGACGGTGCGACATTGTCTCCATGGTTACCAGTGATCAGACGGCTACCTTCTCCATAATGCAATAATTAATATCTTTCTAGTCATATTTACTCATAACATAAATGAACGTTAATCTTCTAACCTTGTAAAAAGTGTTCGCTGCAAATCCGCAGTTACACCGAGGGCTGACAGTCATTATGATTGATGGCTGTTATCCATCACCGCCGTAACTTTCCTCATTAAAAGTTATAAAATAAAATGACAAGTTTGGTTTGCATCCTTGTCTGTTTGTGCAGCTGACTGCGCAGCATCCTGTGCCCATTTTGACTGCGAAATCAACTAAATAAAAGTGGTATTAGGCTACCAGATGAGCAGGTTGTTTTGACGTCCGTCATGGCGGAGCGGGCTGCGGTTCGAAGACAGTGACGTCACGTGGAAAGAGTCATATTGGAAATACGGTAATTTTAGCAGAACCACCATTTTCTTTATTTTTTTGTTGGTTTTAAAACTAAGACAAAATTGTTTACAAAAAGAATATTGATACATTGTCTTTTGATATTTATAGAAAATAATTTAAACAAAGAAACCACTGAATTTTCAATGTAATGACTAGACAAACAGAAATATTAGTCATACTAAGGCCATTCTGTTGTGAAAATATAATGCAGCATTTACAGGTTTGCAAAAGCAAACTACTAAAATCTGCATTTCTATGTATATTAATTTTTTAAAACATTTTATTGGTTCGGCACTTTGTTAGCCAAATTATTAAGAGCCATTTTGGAAACTCCAAAGAACGACTTGCAGCTCTGGAGCCACAAGTTGAAGACTTCCTTCTGCAAACCTCACACCAAACAAAATCCAGGAAATCATCTAAATTATAGGGGGTGAATAAAATACAGTGCAGTCCTACATACAACAGCAAAGATGATATGCATAAAGGTGACAGAAAACTTGTTCAAGAGTTTTTCTGTTCAGGATAAATTTTTCTATCTGATTTTTGTGTGCTTTGGTTACTAATGTTGCCATGGGCAACTGCCCATATGGTCCATATCAAAAACTGCATCTGTGCCAAAGCACACCTTTTAGATTTAAACCACATTTTTGAAAGGAATGCCAGGAGAAAGTTGTTCTCATACTACAAAAACACAAAGTTACCATGTATTTTTGTTTAGTTTCTAGTGCAAATATCTAGTAGCTTTACAGCAAGATATGGGAGTTTGTTTTAAGTCAATAATTTCTTAATATTGGTTTAAAAATATGAGTTCCACTTTCAGGTCATTTCACGTATAACGTAAAACATGTAAAATAATCTGACAGTGGAACTGGTACTTTTTACATAAATATTAAGGAGTTATTAATTTTTTTCTCCTCCCCTCCAGGGGTTTTTTGTGGGCTCTAGTGACCCTTATTTGAAAGTAGGTTGACAGGAAAAGGGGAAAGACATGCGATACAGGTCTGGGAATCGTACCTGCGACGAGAACTCAAGGCCTCCAAATGTGGGTCAGGCTATCTCCTACGCCACCGGAGCACGCCCAGGAAGTATTGATTTTAAACAAGCTCATATATGTTGCTGAAAAGTTAATTGTAAGTTAGTTTTGTCTTAATTCAAGTGTGCTAAGGTATTTGCACTAGAAACTAAGTAAAAATTTATGTTTTTACAGTGCAGATCTACCATCAGAGGGGTGTATATATATATATATATATATATGTATATATATATATATATATATACATATATATATATATATATATATGTATATATATATATATATATATATATATATATATAGATATATATATTTATATATATATATATATATATATATATATATATATATATATATATATATATATATATACACACATACAGATTGATTATTGTGATTATTGGACATTGATGCAATACTTATGCAACCATTAAGAATAGTTTTATTCAGATGAAATTAAGATTAAAACAATTCGGGGCGCGCTGTGGTGGTGCAGGGGGTTAGCACACCCCACGCTTGGAGGCCCTAGTCCTCGACGCGGACGTCGCGGATTCGACTCCCGGTCCCGGCGACCTTTGCCGCATGTCTTCCCCTCTCTCCTTGCCCTCTTTCCTGTTTGCCCACTGTAACAAAAAATACGAGCCACTAGCGCCGCACAAATAAAGAAAAAAAAAAAAAAAGATTAAAACAATTGGCAACAATCACTCCAGATGGTTCTCATGAAGAAAAATGATTGGAAAAACATTGGAAAACATTGCACATGCATATACATACCCAAAATTTTAATTTTTATGCCGTTTTGAAGAAACAGATGCAAATATGCATAAAAGTGAAAGATGTTTATATTCATCCTAAGTTTGACTATAAGTGACGCATAACTTATCGTCAAAAACAACAACAAATCCTCAGCTGAAATTTTAATTGTACTTTTAGGCATTGATAAAACTAGAAATAGGCAAGAGATCAAGCAGAACGTTTATTATATAAATGCTGAAGGTGAAGCATTGCTGAAAGGAGTGATTGCAGAAACATTTCTAAAACTGCTGAGTGAGGCCCGGGAGAAGGGCCCTCTGGAGGACGGCCAGCTTCGTGCCTGAAGACAAGCTGACGAAATTGGGCGGCAAAGTCAAAAAACAAATCTTCCCCATCCCTGACATCCTCCGGTTATTCTTGAGCAAGAGTTTCTTCCTCTCGTTCTCCATCCATACATCAATCTGAGAGCGAGGCCCGTGAGCAGCTGCGTCCTGTGGGTGTGTGTCATTGTGGCTTGGCAGCCGCGCAGCCACAGCTTTACCGGCAGGCGCCTTGGCTAATTTGATTTTTAATTCAACAGGACTCCTCAGCTAATAGTTTGAGTTTCACATTAATTAATCTGATATGACTTGTGCTAATTTCTTCCACCCGCTACCCTGCTCTCCACCCATCGATGCAGCAAACAAACAAACTGCGTATGAAAGACAGAGACCTGGGGCGACAGGTGAGGAGTCAGTGGAAAGCCCTGGGAAAGCGTCGTACAATGGCTGTGAAGGGTGTGTACACCCATTGTGTCCTTTTCTGGATGTGTTTATGACGGGGGTTGGAGTTGCGCCTGGTCTGACCGAGAGGCGCTGGGAGGCAGCGGAATAATCACGGCGACAGACCGGCTCTCATAAGGAGGGAAAGACAAGGAGAAGGTCAGAAACTTTCCTCTGCCAGAATATGGGTCAGAGTGGGTCAGGGTGAGTTTTGAGAAACTCTCCACGGGAAATAAAACATGAAAAGATGATAGTTCCATTCAGAGAGGGATTTATTTAAACTGTTTTTTGTTTATTTGATCATTTTTAGTCATCTCTTTCTCTAAGGACTATTGCTTACAACCAATAAAGTTAAAAAGTCTGTTTTTTAGAAAACCAACATTACAAAATAATGAAAAATATGTTTAAATGTGACCTTTTATGCTGCGTTGAACAGGTTAAAATCAGTCTATGGGTTACACAAAACATGGTCTTTAAATTTTTTGCACAAACTCATTCATAGATATGGTTATGCATATTTTAAGGTGCAATCAGAATGAGCTGTTTTAGAGTCTTGTTACTTTAAATCCCAATGAGCTGCTGTTGACAACTCCCATCACCTCTACGTTTACACTCACGTAAAAATGGCTCCAGAACATACATAATTACACTACTCTGCATCTTTGAAAAGCAGAAGTGGAGCTTCCTGCACAACCAACAAGAAACCAGCAGGTGGTTTCTGGACAGTGAGTCAACATCATAACACTTGTCTTTTCCAGCAGCCATTGTACAGCGCATACAGCGGGAAAACCAGCTGACCAAATGTTCTGGAAGCTCAGGGTGGGTTGCTAGGTAACATGACAGTGCTCTTCAAATGCTACTTGCCAACTGGGAATATTTTGAAACTGTTCATTTCAAAAATCAACTTATTGCTAAAAATATTATTTTTTTTTTAAACAGCTGGGTGCTTAGCTGTTTTTGGAAGCATCAGAGACCCAAACGGAAGCATAAAAATGTCCAAAAGGTTTGGAGGTAAGAAACAGTTTGATGAAAAAAAGTTTCATTCCCTTAAGGGAAAATATGAATCAACAAAAGATCAATAAAAAAATAAAACAGGAAGTTGCTTCAATAACTCAACAGTCTTTCTTTCTTATTAGCCAAGATAGATGAACAACTTTATCTCACTTTTTTCTTCCACACAACTTTCATGTTTATGTGGCCTACCTTCAATGTGTCCTTGTCAATGACATTTCTTCTTCATTGATATAATGTGATATTCTGATATTTACTGATTAACTGAATTTCATAATTACTACTACTTAATAATCGAAATGACCAAAAATCTATTAATTTCTATGCACTTGTCTTGGTACTAAATAGTAAATCAGATTCATCACAGAAACTTTTAGAAAAAGGTACAATCAGGGACATAAGGGGAGAAATCCTCCTGCGAACAAAATCACGGAGCACTTAAACTGTTTAAAAGTGGGTAGCCTTAAGAGAGCAGCTCAGTTGGCAAGCACAAATTTGTAAAATTACACGTACGGCTTGCCTCAGGAACCCACACACTTGCAAGCTGCCTGTGGAAGCACAGAATTTAAAAAGTTTTACATCACCAAACAACAAAGATCCATTTCAAAGTCAGCTTCCCTCAGTGTTGAAATGATGCAAACCCACTGGTGTTCACAGAAATGTGTCGAAACGGGCAGCGTTTTCAGTCGATGCTCTCCCCGTCTTTCTTCCATCCATATTTCTCTCCCGTTCTTTTTGACATATAACCAGCCTCTCCGCACGGTTAGAAAATAACTTAGCTCTGCTCGAAAGAGACCACACATGGGAGAAACAACCTACGCCTGCTGCTCTCTCCTGCAGCATAAAATAAAAAATAAAAATAAAAAAGTGCCCAACAGCTCACACGCTGCTTTGAAATCTCTATCACAGTGAGTTTGGCTCCCGCCTTCCTGTTTCTGCTTTATCAGTTACCCTGGACCTCCTTACCATACATTTAGATGCAAAAAAATACAGCAAGAAAAGGACAAAGCCCAGCATGAGCATACAAATTTATGTGGGGTCAAAGCTTTAAAAATGCATAAAAAACACCAACATTCACACACACAAAAAGTCTTACCAAGCAGCCAGGGCAAATATCTTTATTCACTTGAAATAACCTAACTTAAAAGTAACTTTTCAGCAAGAAATAAAAGCTTTATTTATGTAAATAAGTCCTTTATATTGATAATTCCACTGGAAGTTTTTCCCCCACTTATAACAATACATTTTTCTCATGATATAAATGAATAAATTTTCCATTGGAACTAGTATTTTTGAGTCAGTATAAAGGAATTTTTTCTCTAAAACAAGCATCTTTGCTAAAAAGTTACTTTTAGGTTAGGTTTATGTTATTTCAAGTGTTTGAGATATTTGAACAAGACACAAAACAAAATAATTGGTAAGATTTTGTGTTTTTTCAGTGTAGGGTTGTCATAGACTTCCTAGTTTTCTTCCAGAATTTCTGTCAATTCGGCTTCATTCATCGTCTTTTGAACTTGCTAGACTCCATTTAAGCACCAGGAAATGGGGCTAAACGTAAACGCACACCACACTTTACAGATTTTTGTTTATAAAAGCAGCTTTAAAACTATATTTTCTTCTACTTAAAAATGATGCACCACTTTGTTTTCTAAAAAACTTGTATTTGTGCTTGTACAAAAATGTGAAATGTTGTAAACACCCAGCCTTTTTGGAAATAAGTTATTGTTTTAAATGGGTTTTAAATCTGTTTTAAAAATCTCCCAATTGTTAAGTCACAAATCAGCAGGCACTGCCCGTTACCTAGCAACCTAAGCTGAGCTCCAGCACCTTTGGCCAGCTGATTTTACCGTTGTACAACGGCTGCTGGAAAAGACAAGTGTTTAGTTGTTAACTTAACATCCAGAAACCTCTTGCTGCATTCTTGTTGGTTGTGCAGGAGGCTCCGCTTCTGCTTTTCAAAGATGTACGGTTATATCATTGGTACCAATGGTCATCTGTGAGTGTAAGAGGGGAGTAGAAGGCGTGGACAGCAGCAGCTTATTTGAATTTAAAGTGACAGGAGGCTCTAAAACAACTCAAAATAGGTAGAACTGAGTAGATTAAAATATGATTATCTAAGAATGATTATGTGCAAAAATGTAATGAACAAGTTTTGCATGTAGCCCATTGACCTATTGTAAACTGCTCAAGGAAGCATAATAGATCACATTTAAATAATTTTCAAAAAATTTCACTTTCTAGTAATAGGGCTTGTTTTTTTGTTTCTAATGAGGCTGTGCACATTGAGATAATCTACTGTTGATCACTTAGTGGTGCATAATTATCTGAGCAGTCCTCTGGACTCTGACAGAGCACAAATGTTTAGCCACCTGTTAGCAGCCTGCAGGCCTTGGGGATGGGGGTGCTAAGCAACAAGAAGGACAGAACAGCAGCTCATCTGGACGAGAGGGATGGGGAAATCCTCTGCCAGCAAAAGAGCCGTTATTTACAACAAGCCGACCCAACAGATCTCCGAGTCTGATCCAACACCGTGCCGCAGAGGACACAAATCACCTCCCATACATAACCCTGGCCCTGACAACCCATTTCATCTCAGGCGCTAATGAATTCATCATCGGGAAGGATCTGCCTTTGGTGCCCATAACCCCAGCAGAGAAGGAATGATGGATCAGATCAGTTATCCTCCTCATCTTCAACATCACTGTGGCTGCCACACTACAACACCTTACCAAGTATTTCTGGTTTAGTTTGTAGTGAAAATATCTTGGTACACTTGAAATAAGACAAAACTAGCTTACAAGTAACTTTTCAGCAAATTGTACGAGCTTGTTTGAAGTCAATAAGTCCTCAATGTTGTTATTTCATTTTTAACATGCGATAAATGGTCTATTATAAGTGAAATACTCTGTCAGTGGATCTAGTACTTTTCCATCAATTTTAAAGGTTCAGTATTACATATTTTACAGCCACATGGTGCCATTTCACAGCACAAATAAGTAACAATATTACCTTCAGTTGTTATAAAAATGCTAAACATTACAACTTAAAGAAAATTTGACTTTGTAATCTAACACACTGTCTCTTTAAAAAACTCCTGCTCTTTTAGAAAATCGGCCTTCAGAAAGTCATCACAACATACATGGCTCCTCTTTAACCCTTTAGCAACGTTTATACCAGCGTTCCACTGAGTAGTAGCTGCTATGATGAACTCAGCAGATCCTCAGTTCCACCAGGTGTCTGCTAATTGCTACTGGCTAGTTTGAAGGAGCTCAGTGGGGGAGGAGTTTCATCCTTGAAGGCGGGGCTAGGTCCAACTAGGTGTCTTGAACAGTTGAGTAATGGTTGCCATGGAGATCAAATGATTTCTCAAACATGCATGAAAGAATCAAAGCAACACTCAAGGAGGGAATCACATTACAACATGAGGTAAAACTAAAAATAGCCCATTTTACATTATACTGCCGCTTTAAGGAGTTATTTGCTGAAAAAAAGCTCCTATATGTAGCTGAAAAGTTACTTGTAAGTTAGTTGTGTCAAACTTCAAGCAGACTAAGATGGTCTAAAAACTACACCACAAATACTTGGTAAAATTTTGTGTTTTTGCAGTGCAGCGCTACCTCCCCTCCACAGAGCCCAAAGTTTCGCAGCAACAGTTTATGACTCTCAGGCGACCTTGACGATGTCGCTACAAGGTAAACGCTTCACAAATGTGCATCCAATGTATGACGGCGAGTGAAAGTGTGGAATACGAATGTGTCGGCATATGAATGGATAAGTCGGAAAGAGCGAGAGCTCTCGTGGCTGCAGGAAAGAGTAAGCGTGCGTATCTCTGCGCTGGTATGAAGGAGTGTAAGCGGCGCAGTCAGGGAGCTGTCAGAGGAGAGCCAGGGTGCAAGCTGATCACAGGACTGCACTGCGTTTGATGTCTCTCAGGGACTGACAGCTTCTCTCCCCATGGGAGCCCCTCTTTCCTCGCCCCTTCTTTGCTCCGTGCACCACCTCTTTTCTCTTGTATCATTCTTTTTTATCCTGCGCTCTTTCCATACACGGTATAACTCCTCACTCTGCGTCCTCATCAAGCTGTTTGAGAAGAAGGAGGGCTATGCGGAAGCACGATCTCCCGGGACTGTTCGAGGAAACACGTAGAATTTCAAAACAAGGCTTTGTTCTGCAGGAAACACCTGAGAGTATGTCTCTGTAAATACTGACATGATGAGCTGCCATTTCTCATTTACTGACATTTCGGCTGACACTCCATCCAGCCTGGTGGCGGGGAGGTGACGGCAGCTAACCTTCAGCTTCGAGATGGATGAATGTGTAGATATTTACAACATAAACGTGCGCATATTACAGAGGACCAATTTGATAATTTGAATTTTTTTCCCCCTTTTTAGAACAAAATCCTACAGGTTTTAGGGGCGAATGGATCACTCTACTTTGGAGAAACACAAAATTTTACAAAATAGTTTTGTCTAGTTTCTAATGCAAATATCTCAGTACTCTTTAAATAAGACAGAATTAATTTACAAGTAACTTTTCAGCGTGATATAGCAATTTTCTTAAGTAAATTAATACTTAGTTTTAAGAAATACCAAGCTCCACTGGGAGATTATTTCACTTGCAAACCATGTTTCCGGTGTTATAAGTGAAATAATCTGTTGTCATCAATTTTAATGTTAATTTACTTAAACCAAGTTTCTATTACTTCCAGAAAAGTTACTTGTAAATCAGTTTTGTCTCATTTCAAGTGTACTAAAACATTTGCACTGAAAATTAGAATAAAACCCGATGGTAGGATTTTGTGTTTTTGCAGTGTATCAATTATCTCACCTCCTAAATTCCAACGTTTCCATCAGAAACTAATAAATTCTGGCTTCCCGAGTTGCAGCCTTGAAGGGTAAAATATTTGTGCAGGTTTAGGGGTGATAACCCAAAACTGGTAAGGTTATTAAATAAAATCACAAATATTCATGCTCCAGTTCTGCTCCAAACTCAACTGATTATTTGACTGACAGAAAAAATTATTTGCCCACTGAGAAGCCTGAAGTACATCACTGTTTGCAGAGCTGATGACATTAAATCTGTCTAAATAATGAGAGAAAAAAAGACTCAGTAACAAAATATATCTTGCAGGCATTTTCATTTCTGGCATAAAAAAATTAATTGTGTCTAATTTCTACAGCAAATATCTTAATACATTTGAAATAAGACAAAACTAACATACGAGAAGCTTTCAGCAAGACAAAGGAGCTTATTTTGAGTCCATTTCTTTTTGTTAATGATAAAGTACAAAATTAACAGGCAGATTATTCACTCAAAAGCACAAAATCTTACCAAGTACTTTTGTTCTATTTTTTATAGAACAAAAGTACTTGTTCTATAAAATTTTTTAAAAAGAATTTTATAGAACAATTCTTTTAATTTAAAAAGTTTCTTTTTAAATTAAAAGAAACTTTTCAGAAAGAAATACACTCTTGTTTTAAGTAAATAATTGCTTAATACTGATGATAAACTATTAGCTCCATTGGCAGACAAATTAACTTTAGGGAAAAAATGAAAATATCTGCCAGTGGAACTAATACTTCTTCATCAATATTAAGAAACTATTTACTTTAAACAAACTCTGATATCTAGCTACAAAGCTTCTTGTAAGTTAGTTTGTCTTATTTCAAGTGTACTAAGATATTTGCACTAGAGCCTATGCTAGAAATAATTAGTAAAATTTTATGTTTTTGCAGTGTATCTCAGTCTCCCCCACATTTGCGTGGCACTGTAGGTGCTGCCAATGTTCAAAGGTGTTCCTTTGGGAATTAAATGTGCATGATTACGCTCTTGGCAGCAGATCTCCTCTCGCCCCACCCTCTTAAGGTCAAGGTTCAGCGGGATTTCATCTCTAATGGTGGCTGTGTGTTAGTATGAGCCCATCCGTCATGGGAGCCGCGTGTCAGCTGGACGTCCCCGTCACTAAGCTGTCCGTTTTGTCAGACGGCCAAATTCATCATAACGCGATGTGAGGGCCACTGAACCTCACTAGCGGAAGCCAACAACCCAACGGATACATACAAATATGCAAATTAACGACAAAATAAACATCACCCAAGCAAACGAGCTATCCATCAATGACCGGTTTCTCAGCAGCTCAGCACGGGCAAGGCGACAGTAATCAGCCACTCCGTCACAGGAAGTGATGGAATGCCATCCCTTCATCTTCCTCTTCTCCTCTATATCAACCAAGTTCTGTCGTACCTTCATCGGTCCTGTTTGCCATTTTTCATGCATGTTTGGGTCATTTTCCTCTGCTCCCACATTGTAAAACATTAGAGCCACATTTAGTTGTGTCTACTATCTTCTACTCTTTAAGTCAAATAAATTTATCCAGTTTCAGATTTTGAACCTAAATGTGAGTTTGTGAAAGATAAACTCACAGCAGTAAGTTGTTAACTTTTTAT
Source organism: Gambusia affinis (assembly GCF_019740435.1). Lineage (NCBI taxonomy): Eukaryota > Metazoa > Chordata > Actinopteri > Cyprinodontiformes > Poeciliidae > Gambusia > Gambusia affinis. Next base: position 5,420,428 of record NC_057875.1, read on the forward strand.
TAATTTAGTCAAACCTCCAAGAGTTGAAAAAACCAGAGTTTTTAGGTTAACACTTAAAAAAACTGAAAGAAGAAAAAGACAGGAGTGGGAACTATTTCCCAGAATGCTTAGCGGCATGTTTTTGTCTCCTGAGATGGAAGTGCGTTACATTGATCTGACTCTTGTGTTTTATGAAGGCAAATGTTCATTTTAATGCAATTCTCAGTTAGCAAAGCTTGAGGATAATGTCCTGTTCACACTAAATGTTTCTGAGCTGAATTCATTGGGATGTTTAATAAAATTCATTATCAGATCACAAATTTTGTTCCTGCAGTTTGAAACAAGAATTTAAATTATTCTAAAGTAAAATAAGTATTTATTTTAACTTGATATTGTGAGTAAAATAATAGAAAAATGTGGCTCTTTAACTGGGTGAGGGCAGTTTTTTATTGCATATTGTGAAATAATAATTATTATTTAAATTGCAGCATTAAGTTAAAACTCACAATTCAAGATGAATGAAGTTAAAAGACAATGTTTAGACAACTTGTCTCTTGTTAAATCAACTTCATGAACTTTAATTTCTGAGTTGAAACCAAAACTATTTTCTTGTTCGACCTAAATTTCATTTTCAAGGCAGCAGGTGGACTTTCATTTTCAAGTTAAACCTCCTTCACCTGTTTTACAGTGCACATACTTTGTCAATTTTTGTTGGCATTTTTCCCCCTCTTCCCTTTACGTGCTCCTACATCATTGTAATTGTAACGTAGCTGAAGACATGTAGAATGAATACTTGTTCTGTTTTCATGTTTGAATGGACAGTGATGTGAAGGGAAACATTTAGCCGTTAGGGGAGCAACACAAATCAGGCCAAATGTGACAATTCTTTCCATTTAAACATTTAAACATTGGTCTCTTAGTTTTAATGCATCATTTCATTATTTGCATTGTGGCAGATGAAAGCCAGCATTTTGTTTTGATAACTAAACCGATTATTAGGGTAAGAAAACACATTGCTTTCAGTCTGAAATCTTTCCAGATCTCAGTTCGAGGTCCATAATGCCTGGAGGGACTGGAAAGGAAGTCGTCTAGGTTTAAAAAGTTTTTTTGGTTTTTTTTGGACAAAAAACAAGAACATGCAGAGGTTCTAATTGTCAGGCGGCTGAGTCAGTTCATATTCATTTTGCTTTGCTGGCAGCAGATACAGACATGCCCATGCACTGATACCTATGAAGTTTGCAACTTTCATGTCAAAATTACCCTGAACAGGTCCGTAGTGAAAACCCAAACTGACAAACCTTACCACCCACAAGCCTCAAATGAAACCACACGGCCTACTTTAGCTAAAAGGTGTGAGCTATAATCATACATTTCAAAATAAAAGTCAACGCCTGGCACCAGAACACAGACAAAAACACTGCAGACGGACCCAGCCTCCAGAACCAATGGGTATTTTTATGAAAACCACAAGCAATTTATACTCCTGCGCTCTGAGTGGGCACTGATCCAAAAAAAGAACATTGTTTTTAACTCCAGTTTGTCTCACTAGCCATAACAGAGCAGTTATAGTATCATAAAGGTCCTGAGGTTAGCCAGCCAGCAGCAAATGTGTGATCTACTGACTGTAGGCAGAGGAGGAACGAGCTGCAGCCGCAGTTCAACCCAAAACCCACACAAATGGCATTCCTTTGAATACCTTGATGGGTGCCATAGTTTTGGTCACACATCAACTAATTTAATAAAGAGTGGGTGTCGAGATCTGACGACGCAGTAAAAGTCAAAACAACACATTTTTTATTAAAGTGTTGAGACATGCATGGCTGTTTAGGGATGGGAAAAAACCTAAACTGAAGCTTTCTGTCTGCATGTCATTGTCTCTTTGTGACTAAATATTGGAGAGTCTAAATTTACCAATGCGACACACCAAAGAGAAAAACAGCAAAATGCACAATTATACAAAATAAATCTAAACACAGAGAGAACAGCCACACACGCAAAAACACAAAGTATTTTTGTTCAGTTTCCATCCATCCTTCTTCCGCTTATCCGGGGTCGGGTCGCTGGGGTAGCAGCTTCAGAAGGGAGGCCCAGACTTCCCTCTCCCCAGCCACTTCCACCAGCTCCTCCGGAGGAATCCCAAGGTTTTCCCAGGCCAGCCGAGAGACATAGTCCCTCCAGCGTGTCCTGGGTCTTCCCTGGGGTCTCCTCCCGGTGGGACGTGCCCGGAACACCTCACCATGAAGCGTCCAGGAGGCATCCTGACCAGATGCCTGAGCCACCTCAACTGGCTCCTCTCGACGTGAAGGAGCAGCGGCTCTACTCTGAGTCTCTCCCGGATGACTGAGCTTCTCACCCTATCTCTAAGGGAGAGCCCAGCCACCCTACGGAGAAAACCCATTTCGGCCGCTTGTATCCGCGATCTCATTCTTTCGGTCATGACCCAAAGCTCATGACCATAGATGAGGGTGGGAACGTTGATCGACCAGTAAATCGAGAGCTTCGCTTTTTGGCTCAGCTCTCTCTTCACCACGACGGACCGGTACAGGGCCCGCTTGACGGCAGACGCTGCACCAATCCGCCTGTCGATCTCCCGCTCCCTTCTTCCCCCATTCGTGAACAAGATCCCGAGATACTTGAACTCTTCCTCTTGGGGCAGGAGAACCCCCCTGACCCGGAGAAGGCACTCTACCATTTATTTTCAGTTTCTAGAGCAAATATCCTAGTTCTGTTGAAATAAGACAAATAGCTTAGAAGTGACTTAGGAGCATCTTTTATGTTGGTAATACTTAATACAGATAAAATATTTGTTTATTTATAACATGAAAAATGTTTAACACTTTACTTGTGCATAATACTGACAAGAATGTCATGAGTATTTATGAATGTTTATGGCTGTTTCTTGTGTACGTCTGTTAGGATAACAAATTTTACTGGGCAATAAATTGTCACAGAAGTCATTGCAATAAACGATAGTATTATTATTTTGATTTTATGTTTATGTAATATAATGAAAATGGCGTAGTAATGCAAGAACACATTCTTAAGGATCAATAAACTTTAAATTCTAGCAAACAGTTAAGACATTTGGAACTGGAAGACATTTAAAATGTCAAAAATAAACAAAACAAGAGAAGCAACAGATAAAATGAAATTTGAAGTCTCTGTAAACAAAATTATCCTTCAATTCGTTGAGACCAAAACACCAGCCTGAAGACTTTTATCATCCAGTTTTTGGTAGAAAGAGAAAAATGATAAATCGTGCAAATAGAAATTATTGAGCTCACTTTAATTTATAATGTAATTAATATATTTATTGGTTATTGTGAAAGGTCTATCCATCAGTGCAAAAAACCCCAAAAACATGAAAGAAACATCAAACAACCAAAGATCGGTTAAGTTTGCGTGAATTTCTGCAAAAAAAAAAAACAGAGGGACTGATTGATGTCCTTTGGAGTCTAGAGGGCCACAAAAACAGTCTGCGGTGGGCAGAATTTGGCCCCCGGGCCTTATGTTTGACGTAGATGTTGTACCATCTATTAGGAAATGCTCCGTGTTTTTATGACTGTAGGTGATATTAGTTTTAGGTCTAAAAGCTAGTCAATGACCATTTAAACTTTTACTATAATGTGATTATTTACAGTGAAAGCTGTGTTGGTCCTTGAATGCATCTCACCTGGATAAATATCTGCTACAAAAGTAATGTGGTACAAAACACAAAAACATTCCTGGACACCTAATAAATGCTGGTTTATTTCCCCCCTCTGATGATCATGAAAAGAAGTTTAATTTTAGCCGTATTGCGAGCGGACATTAAATATTGCACTGATACATCTGCTAACCACATGTTTCCGAAACCACTTCAAAAGCACACATTAGGAGTGTGAGTGTGTGTGTTTTGAATAGGAGGGAATTAGTTTTTTTTTTTTTTTGGTGATGTTAATGTGTTAACTGGCTCCAGTCAGAAGAATTACAAGCACACTCTGTCTTAATTCCTCTTCTCCAAACATCGTCGATACAAAAGGCCCTCATGGGGAAGGGTGACCTTAATGATCTGCTCAACATTAAATCCTATTTTTAAACTGTTCTACTTTATTATTCTCATCGTGTTTTGATCCAACAGCATAACATCATTAGGTCATGCACTGCAAAAACACAATGTAGGAGATCATTTTAGACAAGACTACCGTATTTTTCGGACTATAAGCTGCTACTTTTTTCCTACGCTTTGAATCATGCGGCTTATAGCCCGGTGCGGCGTTTCTGCGGATGTTTCTTCAACCGCCGGGGGGGAGGGCTCTTTAGCAGGAAGTGAATCATTGGAAGACAAAATTGGAAATCAAAGAAGAAAGTGCCAATTTTCATTTAGAACAAGCACATGCTAGCACTAGGCACGACGGAGAAATTTCTTCAAACTCAAATGACGCAGCTTTTGAGTTGAGGGTTATTGATCCGGCAGTACAGGAAGGAAATAGAGCCGCTGCACGTTAGCTTGTCATGAACTAAATGATGGTTTGGCATTGCAGACTGAGGGCTGCGCCTTAATAAATCTAGCAGATTTACTAGACCGCTGCCCTCTGCTGCAGAAAACTGAGAGCGGCGGAGATACCAGCGGCTTATAGTGTGGTGCGCTCTATAGTCCGGAAAATACTGTAATTTACTAATTCATCAAGAAATAAGAGTTTGTTTTAAGTCAGGAGTGTCCAAACTTTTTGCCACACTGTAAAACATTCACAGGTGGTTTAACTTGAAAATGAAAGTCCACCTGCTGCCCTGAAAATGAAATTTAAGTCAAACAAGAAAATAGTAAGTCAGTTAATTCAAGTTTACTAAGATATTTGCACTTGACAAAAATACTTGGTAAGATTTTGTGTTTTTGCAGTGTAGAAGCTCATTGATGAGGTAAATTAAATTTGAGGAACCCCAAAATTCGAGACTTACCAAATAGTTTCGTTCAGTTTCTATTGCAAATATCTTACGCAGTTCACTTGAAATAAGACAAAACTAACTTGCAAGTAACTTTTTAGCAAGATATAAAAGCTTGTTTCAAGTCAATAATTGCTTAATGTTGCCTGAAAAAACTACAAGTTCCACTGGCAGATTATTTAACTTTTACTGGAGAAAACATCTTGTTATAATTGAAAAAAATCTGACAGTGGAGCTCCTACTTTTTCATCAGAATTATTTACTTAAACTCCTATATCTTGTTGAAAAGTTACTTGTGAGTTAGTTTGTCGTAAATCCAACGATTTAAGACAAACTAGATAAAAATATTTGGTAGGATTTTCTGTTTTTGCAGTGTGTTTATCAATTTCAGAATTGTAAATAAAGCAGATTCTACATCGTCTTTATATATGCCTAAAGATTCCACTGGTAGAAAATTCAGTAAGGAAGAAACTGACTGCACGGTGTAGCAGATTGCACAAACTCAAACTCGAGGATTTCCAGGCTTTGATCAGATACTAGAACCTAACGGTTCCTTCCACAAGCAGCAACATTATGCAGCAGTATTTCTAAATTTTCTAGTCATTAGAGTGTAGCGAAGGTGACGCAACTCATGCTTGGATGCCACCCCAGTAAGCAGGACTGCCAAGAAGGCAGAGCGGATGGGGCCAGGGTGAAGTCAGCGTCTGAGGAACACTGGAGTTAGTCAGGATGAGTGAGCACACTGGGCACCAGCGCCGAGCCGGGCCCCTCTGAGGATTTCTTTATAGCAAACGAGTAAGACCCCACCCAGTGCAGAAGGGGGTCTATGAAGACGCACTTCATCTAAAGTAGCATTTTTCCTATGTTTTCTGAAAGGAGCATTATTGTGTCTGTCTCCACTTTTATGTTTCTGAGCCGCCAAGCGATGGAGTCGAAACTCCAAATCGGCCGACTTATGTAAGAGTTAGCAGGCTTTGCAGCTGCAGGGTGAGATGTAGCAACGGCTGCGATTAAAAAATTTAATGGAAAATTAAAATAAATCAATGCTGCGCCGCACAAATGATTTATTATCGGTTGTTCTGAAGTGCAGAGGAAAGAACCACTTTTGTCAAACGCAGGGAACAATCGAAAATATTGTTAGCATAATGTTTAAAACTCTCCGGTTAGCTCTGGTTTTGATGTGGCTAATGGTGCGTTCACACCAAATGCATTGTGAGCATCAGGCACTTCTGGTTTACATCAAAATCTATGTGGATTTTAGCAATCGTAGGATTTCTGTCTTTGGCATCCATGCATGCATTCAAACCGCACCGGAGTTCACTTCTACCAACCCGAGGATTTTAGGCAAGTTTTTGGCCAAACTGTTCCATAAATGAGGCCATGGTGTTCCTAGAGAAAAATCGCATTTTACTCAGCTGCCTCTTCATATAACTAGACTAAATTTACAAAACAAATCTAAATATTGTTATTTTCTTTTTTGCTGTGAGAAAAAGAGGATTAAAAAAAAGACCAAAAGGAAATGATAAACTCACCGATGAGAGAAGAAGTAGATAATGGATGCAGGAAATTGTTTACACAGAGACAATCCCTGAAAATAACATTTCACATCCACTAAATTGTCTCCAACAACAGCTGTTATGCTTTTCTATTGCAGAAACCAATTGCAGACAAACCTTTTCAAAGAACATTCTCAAGGCAAGTCAAAGTAAAAGGAGTCTAAAAGTCTCCTTTTCACCACCCTTACAGGTTTGTTTGGTTTCAGTTTACATTTATGTCATATTCAGTTTGTATTTTAAATATACATGGTGAAATTCTTCCATCATTCCCACTCAACATTGATCATTAAAGGAGTTTAATTCTGGGGACCAAATAACACATTCTCTTTTTAAAACTTCACTGTAATAGTTTTGTTTTCTTCATAGAAACATTAAAACTTCTCACTTATTATAACTAGCTATCAAGTTGTCAACATAACAGACTAAATTTTAAATGTACATGTGATATATATAAAACATGGATGCATTATTCTGCTAATGATTGTCAGCACTACAACAACTAGATAAGAAGGTCCAAGAGTATCACATTTCACAGCTCAGTAAAACGTTTTATTTAGAAAGAAAATAAATATCGAGGGAGACGAACGTAGGTCAGGCATGCTAGCTTGACTTTGACAAATCTAACATGTAGCTGTGCTGGTGTTGGTGTTTGGTGTTTTGGTTGATTTGAAAGAAATAAGGCGACACACAAAACAATTATCTGACAGATCATCAGTAGAGCAGAAGTTTAAATCAGCTCATCAACCATCACTTTGCTCAAATGATTGCCTATTGATAATTGGAAAATAAACAACAAGCCTGAAAACACAAAACTGTAATGGACTAAATGTTCTGTTCTTTACAACTGAATGCTGTAGAAAGAAATAAACTTAGAATTTGTTTGATTCATCTCAGAAACTTTCTAGAAAAAAAAAAGCTTGAAATTTTAAGATTCAAAAGTACAAAATTTTCATGTCTTTTCTAGAAAATTTCTGACTTTTTTTTTCTTATGTCTATCTTTCTAATGTTTTTGTGTTTTTGGTGTTGAATCCTGATACGCTTGAACATGATCTCTACTTGGTCAGCTAGTGGAGCTGTCGTCAGCCAGTTTCTATGGCAACGGGTGGCACAAGGAGAAGAATGGGAGTTGTTCATCGGTTTGTCTGTATTATTTTCCCCTTTGCTCTGGCGCACCGCACTAAACTAATAACACTTACATCTGCAGGCTTCATTCAGTTAAGTTCTACTGCGGCAGCGCGGCTTCGGACGGCAAGTAAAAGAATCGTCTTTTTGCCCTCCAGAAAGGCCCAGATGTTAACAACAATAAGCAACAAGAACCTTCTCCCATGAGCATGAACGTAACTTACCAAAGCCGAAAGCAGCAGGGGCAGGAATGGGAGCAGACTGGACCGGTGTGGATGTGTAGAGGCCAGTCACCAGCAGACCATCAAAGGGGACACTGGTAGAGATGGTGACTGAAGAAACAGAAAGAAGGAAGATTTCTTTTAAAAAGCTGAAGGGAAGATTGATGCCTCATCGAAGCACAAAGAGCTAAAATGTTGATCATGTGTTGGACGTCACACATTTATATACATTTATAAGTTAAATAATCTGCCAGTGGATCTAATATTTTTTTCTTTAATATTAGGGAATGATTGACTTAAAACAGCTCCCAAATGTTGCTGAAAAGTTTCTTGTAAGTTAAGTTTATCTTATTTCAAGTGTGCTAGGATATTTGCGTTAGAAACTAGACCAAAACTACCAGGTTAAATGTGTTTTTGCAGTGTAACCACTTTCACCTATGAAGTAAATCACTGAAACGACTAAAAAAACATTTTCAAGTTTACTAACAGGAACCTGAACAATAAAACTAGAAGTTTACTGATGCAAATGGTAATTCAATGACACAGAAATGTAGATTCTTCGGCTACACAAACGACTCCACTTTTAACAGGACTTGTCCCTTTCGACATACGCATTAGAGAAAACTGATGAGCTAATTGGCGTTAACTCGAATAGCTTTGCTCTCCTCAAACAGTGAAATGGTATCAAGCTGAACGCATCTACAGCTCAGTGTATCCTGTAGAAAGTTAACTATTGATTTGTCTGGTAAACAAAAGCCTGGAGTGACAGGCCCACAGAGTCAGATTTAACACTGGAGGAAGAGGGAGATCGGCTGCTGGCCTGCTTCCAGTCAGACGGCGCAGAGCTCAGGGGAACAGTGTGACGCTTCCCCCCAAAAAAGCAGCTCTGCACACAGAGGAATAAAACGCTTTGCTGCCGTGAAACATGGAGGACTTGATACTTCCTGACCCGGGAATCCCCGTGCTTACTGAGAAGTAATGAAGAGAATAGTAGACACCTCACAGTGTTAATGTGTTTTTCTTTTTGTAAGAACAGAAACATAATCAGTTTTGTCCCAGGACGTTCGTTCTTCTGGGCTTGGTGTGTTTTCGTGGGCAGAACGGATTCCTGTGAGGGTCCATCTGACTGGGAGACTCCCCTTAACATGTCCTCACACAACACAGCCAAAATATAGGCATGTGTGTGCACTGTAAAACATTTGAAGGAGGGTTAACTTGAAAATGAAAGTCCACCTGCTGCTTTGAAAATGAAATTTAAGTCAAACAAGAAAATAGTTTTGGTTTTAACTCAGAAATTAAAGTTCATGAAGTTGATTTAACAAGAGACAAGTTGTCTAAACATTGTTTTTTAACTTCATTCATCTTGAATTGTGAGTTTTAACTTAATGCTGCAATTTAAATAATTATTATTATTTCACAATATGCAATGAAATATCTGCCTTCACCAAGTTAAAGAGCCACATTTCTCTATTATTTTACTCACAATATCATGTTAAAATAAATACTTATTTTATTTTAGAATAATTTAAATTCTTGTTTCAAACTGCAGGAACAAAATTTGTGATCTGATAATGAATTTTATTAAACATCCCAATGAATTCAGCTCAGAAACATTTAGTGTGAACAGGACATTATCCTCAAGCTTTGCTAACTGAGAATTGCATTAAAATGAACATTTGCCTTCATAAAACACAAGAGTCAGATCAATGTAACGCACTTCCATCTCAGGAGACAAAAACATGCCGCTAAGCATTCTGGGAAATAGTTCACACTGCTGTCTTTTTCTTCTTTCAGTTTTTTTAAGTGCTAACCTAAAAACTCTGGTTTATTCAACTCTTGGAGGTTTGACTAAATTAATAAAAAGTTAACACAACTTACTGCTTTAAGTTTATCTTTCACAAACTCACATTTAGGTTCAAAATCTGAAACTGGATAAATTTATTTGACTTAAAGAGTAAAAGATAGTAGACACAACTAAATGTAGGTCAAATGTTTTACAGTGTGTTTAAATGTGAGTGTTCTTCGTGATTTTGTGTACATTGGACAGCTTACACCCGTCTGAGGAGTTCGGTCCTCTTCCTCTCTCATCCATTTCAAAGCCTCAATAAATCATCCCATTACCGTCTTTATTGCATCCAGACATTTCCTGTTCTGCTCTCTTGTGACAATCCTTAAACACTTTAGTCACATTTAAAGCTCAACACTTTACACACCCTCAACCCAACTGGAACCTAAACATGCTGCCATCAGACACGTTTTGGTTGCCATCTTTATTTAGTTTCAGCATCAAATTAAATTGAGCTGCACAGTGGCGCAGTTGGTAGAGCTGTTGCCTTGCAGCAAGAAGGTCCTGGGTTCGATTCCCGGCCCGGGATCTTTCTGCATGGAGTTTGCATGTTCTCCCTGTGCATGGTGGGTTCTCTCCGGGTTCTCTGGCTTCCTCCCACAGTCCAAAAACATGACTGTCAGGTTAATTGGTCTCTCTAAATTCTCCCTAGGTGTGAGTGTGTGTGTGAATGGTTGTGTGTCCTGGGTGTCTCTGTGTTGCCCGGCGACAGGCTGGCGACCTGTCCAGGGTGAACCCGCCTCTCGCCCAGAACGTAGCTGGAGAGGAACCAGCAACCCTCCCAACCCCATTAAGGAAGAAGGGTGTATAGAATATGGATGGATGAAATTAAATTTTAGCATATAGATCATATGTGTCAAACTCAAGGTCAGTGGGCCAAATCTGGCCCGCCATAGCATTATATATGGCCCTTTAGACCCTAAACACTAAGTATGCTTAAATATTATGTTTTCAATCCAATCGATGCGTTTTTTATCTGTTTACTGCCAAATTATATCAATCAGTCTTTCCAGTTTAGAGAATTATTGTGGAAATTCACACAAAATCAACAAACCCCCACACTTCTTTGCGCTAATAATTGAGAGTTTATTGCAAATTTTTCTCAGAAATCGTCAAAAACTTTCTTACTTGTACTAAACAGCTGGCTCAGATTTAATTGATGTCAAATTATAGTCCATGATCTACACAGCGAGTAATAAAAAGTTGCATTTATCAACATAAAGGAGCGCAAATATTTTCAAGTTAGTGCAACAAATACAAAATCCTGGAGGGACTGAAAAGATGTTACATAATATTATTTAATCTTAAGAATTCAGAAATTTTAATTTCTGAATTAAAATTTTTTTTAATTCAGAAATTAAATTTTAACAGTTTTTAACAGTGAAAACTGTTAAAATTTTAACAGTTTTTTAACAGTGAAAACTGTTAAAATTTTCACAAAATTTTAACAGTTTGTGAAAAAGTTTTATAAATACATTTTGGCACAACTGGCTCTTTAAGAGCATTCATAATTTTGATTTGGCCCAAAACGAAAATGAGTTTGAAGCCCCTGATAGAAAACTAAAACGTAAAAAACCTAAAAAACCCAGCCATAAAGATTAAAGGTAGTATTATGTATCTTACTACCAGGCACATAGAGCCATTTTTTAGCACAACAGTAGCTGCGTTTCCATCACAAACGTGTGCAAAACTCTGTCAAAATCCGCTCATGTCGAATAAACACAATTTTGCAATTGTGATGTTTCCCTTAAATAAGAAACACGACTAAAAGTCACCTAGGAATAACTTTGCTCATGTGATAAGTAATTAAAAACAAGCTGCACCCTCATCCTCCTACCACTTCCTGTCATCTTCTTCATTGTTTCCCCCAGTAGCAACATCCGGTTGTTGATCACACGACTCATGTGACGGAAAAAAGTGTTTCACTTACAGGTTTTCAAAGTTCACCAATTTCAATAAAGCTGACAAACATATTCAACAAATCCATTAAATGTAAAGTTGTAAGGAGTGTTCATCTTCTGACGATGGCCTTAAACATCCAACCAGATGGTGCAACAATGGAATGGCCTAGTCAAATCCACAGCTAAAATATCTGCTATTTGAAAATGGATGATCACAGTTGATCTCCATCTTATCGGAATGAACTTGAGCTCTTCTGTAAGTTAGAACGGGAAACATTTTTCATTCTCTGGATGTACAAACTTGGTAGAGATGTACTTCATGACACTTTTTACATTATTGACAGAGAAAAGAGAAAACCGTGTATCATTTTCCATCAATTTTACAATCATGCACTGATTTGTACTGGTCTATCAATGCATTGATGTTGGTCGTTGTAATGAAAGAAAATTAGATAAAGTCGAAACTACAGATTGGAGAGCCCAGACATTGACTCAAATGTTTTGGAAATAAAATTTAAGGCTGGAAAAATGTAACAAATATTTTAAAAAAAGAAGCTGAAAATATAATACAGCTTAAATAACAACAGTTGAAGAAATATTTGATTAATTCCTTGTTTCTGAGTGAACATCTGCCACTGCATCAACCACAAACTGCAAAAATAAATCCAATTTACGTGAATAAGTTTCATCTTTATGTTTTACTACACATAACACGTCCTTTTCATTTCCCCCTCCAAGCACATTTCCTATTCAAGAAATCCATTAAATGTTAAGTTGAGACATGTTTCATTAGTAATTGCATCCTGCAGTATTGATCCAAGGCCGTGACATTGTACTGTATTTAATAGAGTAATGCATTAAACTTGGAGCAGCCAAAATGCTAATTTCTGCAATTCCACTGACCTGCATCACCAAGGTTACACACCCTCCATTACTCCAAAAAGATACTGTGAAGGAAAAAAATAAATAAAAACCTGCCTTTGTAATGCAAATCAGCCCGTGTTCATAATGTTCTTCCACAAGTAAATGAGGGAATTACTTTCCCCTGCAGAAATGCACCTGAAGGCGCGCTGGTGAGCAGGTTGAAGAGAGGTGGGGTGTTGGGACAAAAAAAGGGAGACGGTAAAGCTGGGGCCAGAAGGTTACCGCTGAAAAGCAAGAGCAGGGAGAGACGGCGTAGCGGAGCTGCCCGAGGAGAACCGCGCTAGCTGATCAATACAAATCCAAGATCTAAATTATTTAGCCTGGCCTCCAACAACCCCCACCCTGCCGTACTTTCTCACTTGCCTGTGTAACGCATCAGACAGATGAGCCAATCAGATGAGATGGGATCAGATCCAATCACCTGTGGGGGTACTTTACCCTCTCACACACACACACACACACACGCACGCACACACACACGTTTTAGAAAAAAGGCCTTTGATGCTAGCCGTTAACATTCTCGTCCATACTTCATTTTTTGAGAGCTGTTCGCTTTGGCCGAAGGGGATGAGGAGCCATGAGGGAGGAATAAGGCTGAAATTTACTACTGAGCGTCTCATTCAGAGAGCATTAAGGTTCAGAGAGATAGAGAACCCGTTTGTTTACACCTTTTACTGTTTATGTCCAAACGACACAAGTGTAAAGGTTTGAAGCGGATCAGCAAACATCTGGACTGAATTTAGGATGTTTCCTGCGTAAGACTGCATCTCCGATTTGCAAATCAGCTACACAAACACACACGAAAATAGAAATCAGTTCTGGGAAAAAGTGTGTATTCTGCTGTTTTATGCGGAAAAAAAATAAACATTTTCTTATTTTAGCATTTTTTAAAAAGGACCAAAGCTTTTAATATAAGCTCTGGATCTTTCTGAATACATAAGTTGAAATTTTAGTTACTAAAATGGTCAGAAATGCAAATGGCAATCAAGAAGAGATCGCGTTCCTGCATGATGATGTATTTGCACATCTGTAAGGGGTCTGAAGTGAAGTTCTGCAAAATCCTCATCACGCTGTATGCATAACACTCACACCCACACACTTTATACCAGAACACGGCGCTCACTGCTTGGCCCAAAGCCAGCATATAATATTGATGAAGAGATGCGGTAAGCCTCATTACAGACACACACAACCATGCTACTGCTCAACTATTGATGGGCCCGGGGCTTTCTACACTTCTCTGGATCCACCATGAGTAACATGAGGGCACAAAGTACACTGTAAAACATTTAAAGGTGGTTTAATTTCACCTTAAAAATGCAATTTAAGTCAACAAGAAAATAGTTTTGGTTTCAACTCAGAAATTAAAGTTCTTGAAGTTGATTTGACAACAAGAGAAAAGTTGTCTAAACATTGTTTTTTAACTTCATTCATCTTGAATTGTGAGTTTTAACTAAAAATCTGCCCTCACCCAGTTAAAGAGCCACATTTCTCTATTATTTTACTCACAATATCAAGTTAAAATAAATACTTATTTTACTTTAGAATAATTTAAATTCTTGTTTCAAACTGCAGGAACAAAATTTGTGATCTGATAATGAATTTTATCAAACATCCCAATGAATTCAGCTCAGAAACATTTAGTGTGAACAGGACATTATCCTCAAGCTTTGCTAACTGAGAATTGCATTAAAATTAACATTTGCCTTCATAAAACACAAGAGTCAGATCAATGTAACGCACTTCCATCTCAGGAGACAAAAACATGCCGCTAAGCATTCTGGGAAATAGTTCACACCGCTGTCTTTTTCTTCTTTCAGTTTTTTAAGTGCTAACCTAAAAACTCTGGTTTATTCAACTCTTGGAGGTTTGACTAAATTAATAAAAAGTTAACACAACTTACTGCTGTAAGTTTATCTTTCACAAACTCACATTTAGGTTCAAAATTTAAAACTGGATAAATTTATTTAACTTGAAGAGTAAAAGATAGTAGACACGACTAAATGTGGCTCAAATGTTTTACAGTGTACCAGCGCACCAACAAAACAAAACACACATGTCTGAGTTTAAACAGACATGTACTAAAAATGCAGCAGGGATCTTCTCCAAAATAAGCATAATAAAATAAAAGAAAAAAGTTTAAGCTTACTGATGTGTAAAACATGACTTTTTTAAAATAAACCCATCGGTTACGGTTCTGAATTTGTTTGATGAATATTTCAGGCATGATTCTCCCCAGCGTTGCTGAAATCACCTGGTAATCAAGAACAACAAGACTGCATTAACTTTTCCTGTCTTTTGTAAAAGCATCCTGAACATCAGAGAAACAAGACGGTGAAGATCCACTGAAAATTTGATAAGGTACCACAGTGTTGTTTCACACAGGTCCCAGTGAACTGAGCCTTGCAAAGTGAATAAGCTTTCATAAGACACTTAACTTATTTGTACGTTTTATTTTTAAAACCACAAATGCTTTGACAAAATTCTTGAGAAGATAAGTGATTAAACTAATCCTAATTGACATTTAATTACTGAAAAAATAGCAAATCACGACCTGTCCTACCACCATGAGCTCATTTTTCAAAGTAATAATACAACCAGACTCAGGAAAAGAGCTGGACAGCATGTTTCAGAAACGGCACGTCAAATTAATTTTTTACTTTGGGAAATATAAAGATCATAAATATCCACAAAGAGCCAGTTGTAGTGGAATGCATTGATAAAATCAATTAAACTATTAAATGTTAATAAACACCTGCCTATGCATTTCATAAGTGCTCCTTAAAATGAAATAATTTTGAACATCTTTTCACATTCATCAGTCCCTCCAGGATTTTATAATTGTTTTTGTGATGTTTTGTGATCAAAGTTATATTTTGTGGTGCTAATTCAGAGATATTTGCAAGAAATTTTGTAACTCACCATATCAAACTTGGACACATCAAGTTTGTATATTGACATCAGGCTCATGGGACTGACAGTTTCATATTGTTGGTTTTAAAACTCAACTTAAAACTGCAGCGTGTAACTTTTATTTTAAAAGAAAGAGACAGTTTTCCCATATTTGTGAAAACTGTTTCTTTTTGTGACAGCGTAATATCAGATAATCTGTGAAAAGATCAATGTACTCCACATTTTCCCTGAACCAACTGCAGAAACGCACCGCTCCCGACCAAAAACAACCAATCAGAGGCAGGAGGAATGTCTTAGCGCTGTCAATCATCCTTGTGTAGTCACTGTTCAATGTGCTGATTGTGGAGAAACAACTTACAATCACAGGAGAACTGTTCATCTGCTGTCATCGGTGGCTGTGATAACTGGCCTGAGCATTCAGGAAGAAGCTGTAGCGTACCAGTGATTGTCAGCGCTAAGTCCCGCCTCCTGGCTCTGATTGGTTGCTTCTCGTTGGCACTGGGAGAACTGGCAGAAGGCCGAGGAGCTCGATATTTTTACACAGATTATTTGTCTCATACCATTCTTTCACGACACAGTGACAGTTTCAAGAAATATTTAAAGAAATATATATTTTTATAAAAGTTACATTCTGCAACTTTAACTGCTTAAATTTCACAGACTACTACTAAGCTTAAGCAAAGTCAAAGTGACAACACACTGTAGCTAACTTAGCAACTTTGTCACTATATGGTGACAAGCAACAACTTTTTCTGTTGTTATTGAAGACTTTTTGGACAGCCATGTTACTCAGGTACTAACGAGCAGTGGGTGCTGACATGGACCCCTCTCCCATCTCAAAGCCCTCACAGCTGTCCCCTCTGGCTGGAACCAGAACCTCCACCTCCAGGTTGCAAACTGCCACTGGTGGATTTACAACAGAATGGTTAACCAAAACAAGTAACTGTATTTCTATCTTCTCTTTTTGGCCAATCTAGATTATACACAACATTTTATTAATGATTTCTTAGTTTTAAACAAAAGTTGTGTGTTTGTACTCTCCTCTCTCCTGCGTTGTCCATTGGAATTACATTCAAATGGTGATTCAAGAAAATTAGATGATTACATCAATGAAAAACACCCAAAAATGATTTTCCTGCCAGCAACAGCAATCGCTGTCTGCCGCTCAGTATGGGAACATTTCAGCAGCTAGAGGAAGACAATATTATTCAGCTACTGTGTGTTTTGCACAAAGATTTTGAGCACTGAACTCTATGTTAGAGTGATATTTACTGAGCAGAAAACTGATTTACAGGGGTATGGCTGCACAATTTCAAAAGAATATCCAATTGGAAAACAAATGCTGAAAAAATACAATTTAGATTAAAATTGACCTACTTTTTCTGATTCAACTTTTCAGCAAAATAAAGGAGCTTCTTTCAGGTCAATATTTCCTTACTATTGATTTAAAAAAGCACCAGTTCCACTGGCAGATTTTTCCACTTGTTAGAAGGGAAAATAATTGGCATTTGAATTGTAATCAATCTGAAGGAATTATTGACTTAAAAGAAGTTCATATATCTTGCCAAAAAGTTACTTTTATGTTAAGTTTGTGTTATCTTAATGGGACTGAGATATTTGCACTCAAAACTAGGCAAATATAATATGTGTTAAAACCAAGGTGTTTTCTTTCCCTGTAAACCAAATGATTGCTGTTTGGTTTTATAAAGTTGGGAGGTTTTCCTGGCAATAATCTTGATAAAGATAACTGTCCATCTGACCCACATCCTACTGGCAGACGCACGTGCCCCAGAGATGACCAGGAAATAGAGGCCAGACCATAGGGAACCTATACATCCATCTGTTCCCATTGCCATGCCAGCCTTGGGGTGTCACTTCACCCTGAGCTTCCTGAAACGGTTCAGACTATCAGCCACCTGACCATAATGCTTCAGAGGATATACCACAATTTACTGGGACAAGAAAAGGAGGAATTATTAGTCAAATTGGCAAGTTGGACCAATTTCCAGATCGTCAGAATTACTGAGGATTGACGCACTGGTTCACTTTTAAACAGAAGAATGTGTGGGAAGTGTGTTTCTGCACATGCATGTGTCATGTGGTGTTCCAGTCAGGTCTTACAAGAATCATTCCATTGCGTAACCTACTGGCACCATCCTGGCCTGCTGGCACTGCCATCTGCTGCTGTGAAACTCTATCACAGATGACCTATGAGGTACTCAGCTTCTACAGGTCTGCTAAACTGCAACTTGTGTTTTTTTGGGGGATTTTTTTGGAATCAAAGCGATTGTTCAAATTAGGTGTACTATACCAGTATTGACATGGGCACTGGATTTTCTGAGTCATGTTTGCACTGTTGAGACTCTGCCCATGTTTGTTTTTTTTTTAATGGAGGTTGGTTTGGCTTCCTACCTGCAACAGCTACGTGAAAAAACAACCACTATAAGACAGTTTGGTGAAGAGATTTTCTTGAATTGATAGAGAAAACTGTAAACAAAGTAAAAGCAAAATGGCAATACTTAGCATTGTATAATTCAAATCAACACAAACTTAAAATCACAGATTTAAACCTAAACCATATGAGCATATCATCACCATTTATGCTGGATTTAACCAACTAATTATAAAGCACATAGTTTAATCTCTCGCAATAGATTACAACATTCAACATCAACTCACCACATTGGGAAATACTCAAAAAAGCAAGAAAGACCAAATTTTGATAATAAACCGGTTTACATAAACCGATGGCGACATGAACTACTTCCGGTCCGCCGTCAAGTCACTTCCGGTTCGCAGTTACGTCCCTTCAATCCGGTGTGAAATAACTGTGGAGCCCCCTAGTGGAAAGGGTTTAATGCCAGTTGTAGAAAGCACGCAAAGAAAAAGAAATCTTATCTACGCCATATAATGTCAATGGGAGACCTATCCAATTGTTAAAGTGTCTGCAGTGTGAACGTCATGAACTTCATGAGGCATTTTATGTCATTGATATGAGGTGTGTATCTACAACAAAAAAAGTCAGATGCAATAAATCCAGACATAAACAAGGACTGAAAATTCTGTTTCCAAACTTACAAAGGAAGTCCTTGTCTGACCACCCAGAAGTTGCAAACAATTCTTCACTAAAGATAAATGATAATATAGTGCTTTCTTTTATTACTAGATTGCTTCTTGTTGTGATCTTTTAACAATACTGTTGGTTCTCACTGCTCAGTAAATCGATCTATAAACGGCTCCATCCATTATTACTTTAGTAAACAACACGCTGCTAAGTGACGTCTACGTTCTTCTGCTGCGCATGCGGGTCGCTTTGGGACATGAACAGATCACACAGAAGTCTGTAATAGTAATAATAGTAATAATAATAATAATAATAATAATAATAATAATAATAATAATAATAATAATAATAATAATAATAATAATAATAATAATAATAATAATAATAATAATAATAATTGATTTCAGCAAAAAAAATCTGAACTGAGCACCACACCTGCTGTATGAAGATACTGAGGAGCTGGATTTCTTGACAAAGGACAGGTGGACAATTGGAAATAGGCTGCAGTTGTGCAAGGAGGCTAAACAGGTATGCTAATGAGCAAGAGAGAAGATGAGGAGGAGATAAACAAGGGAAGGACAGAAAGATAGGAAATGTCTAAATAAAATGCAATAACAAGAAACTGAATACAAATGAATGAACTGACCGAGGCTGAACAGAAATAAACAGTAAAACAATCAAAATACAAACACAGAGGAAAAGTAAAACGCCCCAGAATTGTGACACAAACATCCTGTTCTTATACATAATCTACCTCAAAATCACACTTAGCTGTGCTGATCTCCTATGATGCAAAGCATACTTGATGCCTAAACATGAGCGAGTGCAGGTGTCCAAATTATCCGCCACAGAGCAGATCCTTTGTGCAAGTTCCCTTAATATTCCAAAATCAAGATTTATGTTTCTATGCTCCAAGGACTCCTTTTGCTCTTTTTTAATTGGCTTTCAAGGGAGTAACACGATCTCCATCTACGAGTAATTTAAAAATCATATTGCTCTTTACATAATGTAATATCTTCTCTTTTCATTTTTCATGCCAAAAGATTTACATTTGAATTAAAAGAAATATACAACCCCTCAGGAAAGGATGACAACGTGTGCAAAGGGAGAACAGGAAAGATGCACATATTCAAATCCAGAAAGAAAAAGCTAATGAGAGACACATTTAATCTCTGCAAGTACACTAAAAAGAGAAAGCCTTTCGTTTTTCATTCAAGGAATAATAACACACACTACGTACTGGAAGAGTCAAAGTGGCATATTTCAGTACAACAGAAAGAATACAAATAAACAATGATAATGTTTGAGCATAAAAGAGTGGCTCAAATCAAAGAAAGACTAATCAACAAGTGTAGCTGTTACAGGCCGTGATCCAATCCAGTTTGAACAATAACTTGATTATTCTTGATTAATTGCTAATGTTAGTGAAAATGTCTCATTACCTAAACTGTACCATGAAAAAAAGGATTATGTAGTAGTAAAGTTTTTACCCACTGGTGATAAAAATGCTCGTCTGCTCTGGGTCTTGAAATTATATCTCGTTTATATCGCCTGTTTACATCGAGAAAACACATCCCCGCACATTTTAAGAGGACTTTGTGTTTGGTTACAGCAAACCTGTAAAATATATTTTCTGCCACAACACAATTACTAATTCTAGTACTAATATCTAAACTTTTGAAAGAGACAGAGCTTTTAACAGTGACATACATCCAGAGCATCAATAGTTTAGAGCTAAGCATTTTCACCTGAATGGCTCTGTCAAAGTTCAGGCCAAAGATCCATTTATTATTTCTCATAAGTTTTGAAAACTTCCAATTTGACTCAGCTTGAGCCAAAAACTTCAGTTTCTAGATGTGCAGTGGGAGACTTTCATCGATAAGAAAGGCAGTTCTTCAAAGAATCGACTCAGGAGGGCTAAAAGTAAATTTCTAATTATTGTCACTTAAAATTTCATTAAATGTGGTGAAGTTTGTAGTCCATCACTGATTTAGCTGGGAAATGGGTGTGTTCATGAAACATCACAGACCTTACCCCACTTTCAAGAAGAGAAATGGACCAAACTTAATAAATGTCAGTGTCTCGGGGCCACTCAGTCATGTTTTATTAAAATAACACACACTGCTTCTACTGAATTATTTCCAGCTGAGAGGAAATAGCTTGAAAAGTTGTTGTTTTTTTTTCATATTTTATACAAAGTTAATATATTGTGGAAAAAACATCTTGCTGTGTTTTCATTGGACTGAATTACAATTCACACATTTCCAATATCACACAGTCTAAACTTACTAAGTCTCTGAGATAAAAGAGAAGAAGCTGGCGGACTAACATTACTTTGATTAAAACTTCTCTTTTTAAAGACAATAAATTGACATTTTTATTTTTAAATTTCTCACTAACAAGAAAATGACAGAGGTTATTTTTTTGTTAAAGTGAGATTTTTACTTCAAAAATTTCCTAGAGCTTAAACAAATTATGGGTTTTCTTAACATTCGGTTTGAGATTATATGACACACGTTTGTCAAAAAGTGACAAAAAAGCTATTTTTTACAGCTGGTCAACTGAGAAAACAAACTATTTCCTTTATCATTTTTTATCTGAAACAGACAATTAGTCCCACTGAGTCCATCTGTGTCTCTACACTAACCTATATCTACTGCTATGAAACATCTGGCTGTTTTCCTTGGCAAAGCCAGACAGCTGTTCTGCCTGTTAGCAGACATTACTATACATGAGAGCACTCACACATGCAGGCGAAAGATGTCTTTAGCATTCCAGGAACGCAGACGTTCAAACACTCATTCCACAGTCAGAAATAAAACATGAAGTCTCGCTTTTTATTCTAAATCAGCCATTTTTTAAAAAAGAATCTACTATGTTAGTGGCATTAAGAATGTCAGCCACACAACGGAAAACATAGATAGAAAAGGGTTTAAAGTATAAAACGCTTCACTCTATCAGGGTTGTTGTTTATTACTTTAAAAACAATTATTGAATGTAAGATTTAAAAAATAAAAGTCTGAGTTTTTTTTTTTTGAGACTTTAACGTTTTAATTTTGATTAATTACACAGTCTTTAACACTATTTTTACACAATTAATCACATTTTCTTTTCTTTTTTTTTTTTAAAGCAAAAGTCCCAACCCGGAACATTTGTATTGTGTTTCCGGTACACCCATAAATCTGACGCACAACTGGCATCCACAAGCAACAGTGATGGACAAAAAAACTGCTTCTCTTTTCCCACTGGGAGTTAATTTTTACTTCAAAAATCGATGTAATGTAACTATAAAAGATACTTTTGTTGTGTTAAGTTGTGCTAATAGAAGTTGATCTATCGCCGAAGCTATTTAAGCCTAAAATAGCATCTCAATGCTAACCATGTAGCAGTAAACACAGACGGTCCCCAACGCGGAGCCTTCTGGAAGGACAATTAACTTCCAATTCACGGAGCCCCCTACTGGACATGGAGGATTTTATTTTGTCTTTTCTGTTCCCGCGCAACAATGTACTGATCATTTCAGGCGTAATGCTTGTGTACGCGATGCTAAATGTGCAAATGGCAGAGAAACAACGTTACAGATAAAGTTTTTACCTGCCGACGTCGTGGCTATGCTAACTACATAGTGGCAGTTTTGAAAGAATATGTAAAAACATTTTTTTATAAAGGCTACTTACTGCAGTCTTAACACCTAAAGAACGTTACATTTCATAACCTTGTGATAAAAAGGAGAGACTAAAATTCACCGTTGTCTTTAATTTTAGTCCTAACTAACTTCAAATTTGACACTTAAATATTATGAGGTCTCAGGTTAAAAATTTGGTAACGTCGCAGAATAATTAGGAATTTCAGGAGAATTAATACATGTGAGTGTTGATTGTATAAATAATCAGCCTCTGCCTGGCTGTTGGAGGAAGGTGGTGCTGAATGGGGGCGGGGCAGGGCTCGACTTAATCCATCTGTGCCAAGGGATGAGGGCCCAGCACCCATCCAGTGTCACCATGCCGCCTCCTCTGTAGTGGGTCCACTGGGGCTCTACAAGTCCCTCTGAATGCTATCAGCACAGACGACACACGGCCCCCCCGAGCAGGGATTACGTTTCTTTCAATGGAGCTGCCAGGAGGAGCAGAAAACAGAAAGAGGAGGAGGCGCATTTTCCTCTAGCAGGAGCAGCAGAAGAGGAGCGACTTACCAAACTGAAGTGACCCGCATGTACAAAAAGCAAACATCACTGTCACTATGTACATTGTAAAACATCTGAGCCGCATTTAGTTGTGTTTACTATCTTCTGCTCTTTAAGAAAAATAAATGTGGCTAGTTTCAGATTTTGATCCTAAATGTGAGTTTCTGAAAGATAAACTTACAGCAGTAACTTGTGTTAACTTTTTAATAATTTTGTCAAATCTCCAAGAGTTGAATAAACCAGAGTTTTTAGGTTAACTGTACTTTATACTTCATTTTTACGAAGTATCCCTACTATTTGATTAAAATTCATGATTTCTCCCAACTACTGTGAGTAACTTCACTGAATAAAAAACTAGTTTGTTTTAAACAAAAAATTATTTCATATATAAAGACTATCATTTGGAAAAAACTTGTATGACCACATTCTTACGAGATTATAAAGAGAAATTTATTCTCATAATATTAAGACTTTGTTCTTGTATTTAAACTTTATTTTTGTAAGATTTGGTAAGACTTTATTCTCAAAATATTCTGACTTTATCTTTGTTATTCTAAGACTTTATTTTCATAATATGACCTTAAAATATGATATTATTCTTTGCTACTTTTGTTTTGCAGTATGGCCCTAATTGTCCTCCGTACAAAAGAGGTTGACAAAAATGAAGAAAAATGGTAGAATCGGGTATTAAAAATGAGCATCACTGAAAATTTACATCAACATTTTTTGAATAGAATCAGATAGGAGCCATATTGTAAGAGTTTTATCTTCCTCACTTATTTCTTTTAGCTTGTCTTTTCTCAATTTTGCATTCCACATCTTTGTTGACATTCATGTACTCACCCCAGACTTTGATACACCCTCCCTGCTTCACCTTGTTTGCACCAGAGGGTTTGGCTTTCTCCAAATAAACTGTAACCACAACAATGTTGGTGGCGCTATGACTGAAATATCTCAGTTCCTGTTTTTCAGATAATATCTGATTCTTGTTTTCCAAAACATCCCCTGCATTCAGAGCATGCTGTTTACCAGAGCATGGCAGCAGGGCTAACTTGAAAGCTGGTCAGAGATTCTGGGACGTTCATTAATTTTGTATGACATATTCACTCACTACACATTTTTATGTGCCATAGTATAGCCAGAACCAGTAACAGCTCTCTTTACAATGAAGGGGTCGATATTCAGAGAGTCAAATCAAGGTCCCTCTATATATAGCATCCTTTGCGTCTATCAAGTGAAAGTTAAAGTTACGCTTATTTAAAAAAACAAAACAAAGAAACAGATGACTGCAGGTTCAGTTCTTACAAAATGAGGAAGGAGACAATGTTAATATCCCCATGGTGGATTGATGGACAAAAACGTTGGAAGTAGCTTTCATTTGTTCGCTATTTAATTAAAGCTATGAGCATAACAAACACACTGTAAAACATTAGAGCTGCATTTAGTTGTCTACTATCTTTTACTCTTTGAGTCAAATAAATTTATCCAGTTTCAGATTTTGAACCTAAATGTGAGTTTGTGAAAGATAAACTTACAGCAGTAAGTTGTGTTAACTTTTTATTAATTTAGTCAAACCTCCAAGAGTTGAATAAACCAGTTTTTAGGTTAACACTTAAAAAAACTGGAAGAAGAAAAAGACAGCAGTGTGAACTATTTCCCAGAATGCTTAGCGGCATGTTTTTGTCTCCTGAGATGGAAGTGCGTTACATTGATCTGACTCTTGTGTTTTATGAAGGCAAATGTTCATTTTAATGCAATTCTCAGTTAGCAAAGCTTGAGGATAATGTCCTGTTCACACTAAATGTTTCTGAGCTGAATTCATTGGGATGTTTAATAAAATTCATTATCAGATCAGAAATTTTGTTCCTGCAGATTGAAACAAGAGTTTAAATTATTCTAAAGTAAAATAAGTATTTATTTTAACTTGATATTGTGAGTAAAATAATCGAGAAATGTGGCTCTTTAACTCGGTGAGGGAAGTTTTTTAGTTAAAACTCTCAATTCAAGATTAATGAAGTCAAAAAACAATGTTTAGACAACTTGTCTCTTGTTAAATCAACTTCATAAACTTTAATTTCTAAGATAAAATCAAAATAATTTTCTACTTAAATTCGACTTAAATTTCATTTTCAAGGCAGCAGGTAGACATTCATTTTCAAGTTAAACCACCTTTAAATGTTTTGCAGTGTATGAGTTTAAGTTAGCAAACCTTTACACATACAAACACATTGGCGTCAGTGAAACATGAGTTTATGAAAGACAGTTTTAGAAAATTGTAACTGAAAATCCCAGAGTAAAGATGTGGCTCCAAATTCTCTGTTTTGGATCATCTCAGGGAACCAAGGGAAATGCAGGTCTGGTTTACATCTTTTACAATGTCTGCAGTCAAATGGCCAAGATAGTTTTGAAAATTTTAAAGGTATATTTCATTCTTTTACCCAGAATCAGACCAAGGAATCAAGAAATAGCAAAGACCATTTTGTATTCCACATCTTTTGGAGATAAACGAAAGCAATTCTGTAATATAAGCATCTAGGGTTCTGCAGCTCTGGAAAAAAATTAAGAAACAACTTAAAATTATCAGTTTCTCTGATTTTACGTTTTATAGGTCTATGTTTGAGTAAAATGAATATTGTTATTTTACTCTATGAACTACTGACAACATGTCTCTGAAATTACAAGCACCAATTTAGTATTTATATGCACAAAATGAGAAATGGTCAAAATAACTAAAAAGATGCAGAGCTTTCAGACCTCAAATAATGCAAAGAAACAAGTTTATACCCATTTGGAAGCAACAATAATAATGTCTTAACTCACAAAGAGTTCAGAGATCAATATTTGGTGGAATAACCAGGAGGTTTTTAATGGGGTTCTGTGAAGTGGGCTCTTAGTTTTCTCCAGAGCTGTATTTATTTTGCTCATGCTGCACTGCATTGACATTTGTACAATCATTTCTTTTACACTTGGTAATGGAGGGTCTTCACAAGACAGACTTACTTTCTGATGCAAATTTGGAAAAATCTCCTAAAATGAACCAGTGTGTACAACATGTTTGCAGATGAATGGAAAAGGCCTGGTGAGCTGTCCAGTGTGAGCTTTGATGCAGCTTGTATTATCAGAGAAGAGGCACTCCAGACCAGGCAAACCCCCAACAGACGAGCGCACACTCCAACATCCTGAATGTACTTACAGCCACTCATCTGCCCACTCATAAAAGTAAATGAAATCACAACTCACATTTGCTTGTTAAGAGTGTTTTGGCTGGGAGACGACTCTACTGAGGAAACTGAAAATAAAAAATGTAGCAGCAGCTTATTGCTGCTCACCCAGATAAGACTGGCAGAGGCGCACACCTCTGCCTGGCAGCGGTCCACTCACTGTCTTTGTTTTTGTAGTTCTTCTTACCCCACCTGGCTTTCTGCTGGCTTCATTTCAGCCAACAGTTTAACGACCAAGTAAATAACATTCTACATGCTCTGATGGAGCGAATCTGTTTTCCGGGAATAAAATATGTCCGTGGCATTTAAAGTTTTTCTCAGTTGCATTTGGTCCATTTCTCAAATCATTTGACATTTGCAAAACAGTAAGTGCATTTCTCAAAAAGCAACATTGATTACCTGGCAAAAGTCTTTCTCGAAATCCATAGTTCAACTCGCAAAATTAAATATCTGTGTCAGTGAACCTTTCAGTAGACAGACATTGTGTACGAGTAATTTCTTAGTCATGCTGTCAATGTAACAGTGTTCTGTTGGAAATTATGGCTAAAGTTTGGATGTAAATGTGGGAGACCAATGAGAAGAGACTGGACAAAATTTACATTTACAGTTTTACTGTAATTTGTTGACAGATTCAGAAATAAAAAGACAAAGTAACAAAGTAAAAAATATATAAATAAATAAAGAACAAAGTAAAAAAAAATAGAAATGGCAACATAAGATAATCTTCTTAAGGAAAATTGTACATGTAGTGCTGCAGGAATTACATGACATTATAATTTCCATCTTCCTGCTGACAAAAATCCCTCAGTGGGGTTCAGGAATGAAAAGTAGGATGAGAGGAACTCCATCCTGTTGTGGGTCACAAATCATTGTTTGGTGACTTTCGGTCAATGGAAACTTGGCCTTTTCTGTTCAGAGAAATGCACCAAAGCAACAGAGAAACACATCAACCATGAGTATCAATGCAAAAACCTCTTAAGACAAGCAATTGGCACCTGGAAAAGAGAAAGTACAAACTTTCTCCTGTCATGATGTGTGTTTCGATAGTGGATCCAAAAGCAGAAATGCAGTGAAAATAAAAAAAACTATGATGGACAAACTTATAGAAATCACAGGGAGCCAGAGCAGAACAAAAACCATAAATCCAATGAATAAAGATGCATCAAGCACATAGAGTGAGACCCTGTGTCGTTGCACGTTTCGCTATAAGAAAGCCACATGACCAATACAAAAACTGTTTCGAACGGACACTGACAGGTCATATCTGTCCACGGGATGCATCTGCCAAAAGAATCTCTGATCATCTGCGGTTCCAAATGGATGGATCCTAACTCTACCCTATGAGATACTGGGACAACCAAAAGAGAATCTATCCAGACCTTTTCTGCATTTCCTTACATTTTCTTTGCCCTCCAGCCTCATCCCATCAGCCATGTGAGCGTGTGTTTTCTACAGCTGGAGAAGTTGTATCAAAAAATGTAACAGACTCAATTACAAAAAAGGAAAAGGTATTTTTTTAAATGAAAAAATTGTAGAAAGAAATAAAATCCCAGTCGACATGCATCCTCATTCACAGCACCTTCACTTAGATTTTTTATGTTAAGATTCATGTTCACAAAATTTATTGACTGGATCTAAAAGTATCAAAGATATTTTAAATTTAAATGAAGATATGAAACAATAAAATATAAAAAAAATAATGACTTAAATTATATTTTTGTTTAACTAGGTCATCAAATCAGTGTGAGTTGACAGCACCAATTAGATTGCCTGTAGGGATTTTTAAGGTTCAGCAGGTGTCAGGATTCAGTGACCCAGTATCAATACAGTTTGGCAATGTATCGAACAATTCATGACGCCTCATTAACCCATCACTACCAATGAAAACACAGCAGGTAACACGGGGAGGAAACCGAGAAAAGAACAGGGAATAATGAGAGGAACCAGCAAGGAGGAACTGAGAATGAAGTACTGGGAGGTTGGATGCTGAACAAAAGACCTGGGCTGATGAGCTAACGCAATGTTTCTCAAACTTTTTCAGCCTGATGACCACTTAACCCATTTAACAAACACTCATGAATCACCTGGCTTGAAATTGCTTCTCACAACAACACAGAATCTAGATATACCTAACCTGAAATGAAAGTATTAGTCTGTTAACTAATGAGAAGTGGTGTTTTATAAATGTGACTGGCCACAACAAAACCAGTCTAGGACATTTTGAGTTATTTGCCAATTCTGAAAAAAAGAGTAGATTGTAATTTCCAATGATAAACACAATAAAAGAAAAATAAACTGCAATTGCAGTGGCAGAAACAAAAATTAAATATAAGAATTATTCACCCATTTTTATCTATTGTGTTTATTCTGCGATAGATCACTTTTAATTAAATAAAAACGATAATAGCTGTTAACGTGACCCATTAATATTTTAAACCTCAATCCGTTGGTAAGCTAACTTCATGTATCGCACGGCACGGCGATACATGAAGTCATTTACATGCAGTACCTCGCAGACCACTAGGTGGCACCAGCGGACACTACAGGTTGAGACAGACTGAGCTAATGGGTTTCAGGTGTGGAGAGAGAGAAAATGAGAAAGTAGCACAAGGGGCGAGGGAGAGGAAATGAATCAAACAAAGTAAAAACTAAAGCAACTAAGAAAAGGACTAGACACACAAAATAAACATAACTAGAGAAATAGAAACAAGGCAGAACTAAGGAACACCAATAATAACAAGGCCCAAAACAAACTCAAAGAACCGGAGATCCTGACATCTCCTCACGTTATCATATCATATCCTGTCGTTACATTGATAATTGCAGCAGCCTGCTGATCGAGACGCCCGTGTGTAGCCGGTGGAACATCTGACCTGTCTCCGTGTCATGATGGATCACCCTCTAAACGCCGAGCGCTCTGCATATGACCAGGCAGGCATGTGTGACAAAGGAACGATGCCGACTGAATATCCATTCTCATTTCTCGCCCATCTGCTCCTCTGATAGAAAGGAAACTGGCATATCTCTGAGAGTGTTTGGGTCCACAAAGACTCAAACACATCTGGCAATGCAGTGCAAGCAGCACAAGGCTTGACATACTTCCCCGTGTGCTGTGAAGTGACCTATTCAGACAAATCAGCAGGGGGCAGAGAGACAGAAACAAATGGATGCACAGGTTTGGGCTCTTGAAAAGACAAGTGTTTCTTTCGCTCACAAGAGGGTCATCTGTTACCATTAGCCCTTAATTTGTTCCTCTTATGTTTTCTGGGTCCCTTCATGAAAACTAGGTCAGTCCTTTGATGGGTTACCAGCTAATGATTGATGCACAATATGAGATACACTGACTTGTCTTTGGATTCAAATGCACAATAAGAGATGCAAACTGGACTAAAATGCAACTGAATAAATCTAATCTTATCAGGAGCAGAACTCTGAACAATGTAGATTTGACAAGAAATGGACAAAGGTCAGACGGCATACAATCAACAGCCTCTTCAGAGGTCAAGTAGTGCAAACAGTGACATCCAGATATCTGTTGAAGTCCTGGACAACTCATGTTGTCAGGGATTTCATTGTGTTGATTGTTGCCGAGTTTCCAGAACGTCTTAAGTAACCAGGTGTCTGCTAAGATAACACCTGTCTGAATAAATGCAGTGTTTTACTGCATTTACCTTTTTTTTCCTAAACTATAAATTTACCTCGTAAATTTTGTTTATTGTTCTATTGACATAATTCAACGTTGCAAGACATATTGGTTTGTTTTTCACGTAAGAGGACTAATCTACGTAATTCTCCTTTAAAACTTTTAATTTATTTCTTTTATTGTAGACAAAAATAAATGAAACACTGATCAACACTTTCAAGTGTCATGATGGCAAAATGTAATGTTTACTAGCTATCTTAATTGTCGACTGTGTGGTGTCTGCTATCAGTAGCACCTGCAGCTGTACGCGCTGCGAGTACCTTGAGATTTTCCTTTAATTAAAATAAAAAAGAATAGTTTTTGGACTTTTCTTATTATCTAGCCCTCTTTACTATCAACAACATAGTGGACGAAAAAAATCCTTTGTGCCAAAATATCTTGTCCGTAGCGCACATCTGTGTGAGTCTGTTGGCACGCCAACACCTAAATGTTGTTGGTCAGCTCACTTTTGTTTATTTGGCAGTTGTGTTTTTTCTCTGAGCTACAAATGAATGAGAGGAGTTTGAAGCCTCCTGTAGTTCTAAAAGCGGCCATTTGGATCCCGCCTGACGTTTTTACCTTGCGCGCAGTTTTCTCGGGGTTGTTGGTTTAACAGTTTTTTTATAGTTTTGCAAACTGAAGAGTTGATAGATCACGCAGTTGGCCAACCGTGACATCTGCCGCGCTCTTCTAGAGCGTTGCACTACGACTGCGTGTTAAACAGGTAATCTAGTCAAAACTTTTACCAAAAGAGCATAAATTAAGCAAACATTGTTGCTTCACCTTCTCCTGAACCCAGGAATCTACATCCTCCTGTTGTGGATCAAACGGGTAGACTCTGCTTTCCTGTCTTCATTATTTAGCATAGTTTGTAAAAAAAAAAATTAAAACATAGGTCCGCTGTTTAAGGGCCAAGCGCATTACATGCTTGTGGCCTGTGTTTGTGTGGTTTAGGGTTCTGCTGGTTCTCATGATGCACGTTGGAGATGAGGTTGCACTCTTGTGGATCAGGTGCAGGGACAGTTTTGTGTGTACCCTCTGATAATATCCTGCAGGCGCCGCTTTCTGCTACTGACTTCATACTTTTGTGTTTTTCTGACGTAAAGCACTTTGAACCGCCTTGTTGCTGAACTGTGCAGTGCAAATAAACATGACTGATTGATTGTTTGATTGATAGATAGATGAATTTCAGGTAAGTGGCCATTATTGTGTAAACATGTTTATTTTCCAGTCCGCTTGAACAAGATGTTCCCTTTTCTTTCCCATTTTGAAGAGAAGTTAAAAGAAATGGGCCTGTGTACCTTGTCATATTTAAACCTCAGGAAAAACAAAATTTCTTAAACTGTTGATGCTGGAAAATCTGATTTGTTTTTCCAAAAGTGTTCATTAATTCTGACCTTAAGGGTCTTGTAAAACAAATTTAGCTCTCCCCCAGTTAATTACGCATACAAGTATAATTATTCTTATTAAGAGTAGTAACAATAATTTTCAGGGTTTTGCGTAAATGTTTGCTTCAGTGTGAAACAAACAGCTAAATGCTGCTCGATGTTGTTCCCATAATGACGGGTGCGTTGAGCTTGTATTAACTCTCCGGGGCTTTTGTGAATGACTCATTCATTGCTTTTACAATCTAACCAATAACCCTACATTCAAAAGCAAATGCACACAGCTTTTGTATTTGCCCAGCATGCAAATACAAAAGCTGTGCGAACAACCACTTACACACTCTCTCAAGGGTTTTTAACTACCACAGGTTTGAATAACAGCCAGCTAATCAGCTCTCAGTGAAAACAGGTACTGACATTGTGAACATAAATAAAAATGGGTTTAAAAGTATAAGAAATAACCTGAGTCAGTCTTGTTAGCCTTATTTCTGTGCAGAACTCTTTTTGGCAACTCCTTCAGAGGACACCACGTTGCAATCCCATTTTCCTTTCGGTCTTTTCCATTGCGCTTCCTCCAAAAGAATTTCATGCTGTTAAACGTAGGAAAGACGTCCTTGTTTTTAAACTTTGTGCTCTAAATGAAAGGCCGTGTTTTCTCATACTAAAACAGTCTGAGGAATCGTGGCTCCTTCTGTTTCTTCCCATCACTGTCCCTTTTTAACGCCATTGTTTGCCTGTGAAAGTAAACAAGCAAGAATGAGAAGAGGGACAAAGGACAACCGAATGAAAACCAGCTCCCTGTGATTAACTGTGTTTAGATACAAGGCTCTGGGTTTTGTATTCTGATATTGCTTCTTATAAACATGCGGCCGCTTTGTGGAAGCTGTCTTGCATTCCCACAGCAGTGTTAAAAAAAGGTCAGATGCTAAAGGAAAATATATATCTCAGGTTGCTGCCTTCTGAGTGCAGCAAAAATACTTCAAAAGGTTTGCTTGATTATTTAGACGTCAGGATTCGCTTCTCTTTTCTCCTGCCTCGCCTCTTAAAGAGAGGTCGGCATGTGTTTGACACATGGTCTCGCCCTACACTCTGAATGCAAGCGCAAAAATCGTCATATGTCCTTTCATTTCTCCCACTTCTGTTTCCCAGCAGTTCATCCTCTCTTCACAGTGTTTCTATTTCCATTTTGTCCACCATGACCCTGCCAATACACCCACCTCCTCAAATATTTCTCTGTGAGTAACACAGCCTCTCTTGGTCATTTCATCCTGATAGCTTAACACAGTAATCATGTCTGCAGCATGCACACAGAGCAATGCTGCCCACACACGGTCTTATCACTGAAAAGCAACAGAGAGGCAAGAAGCACTGAGGTCGGGTCAGAAACTCAATTACTGTGCGGCTGCTCCAAATCTTCCTTTTGCTTTACAGCGCATGCTGTTCTCAGAGACTCTAACCTCCTGCCTTTTGTTTGCGAGGTCACCAGTCTCTTTACTTTTCCTGTCTTCAGAGTTTTGCTTTATTTCTCTTTTCTAAAACCCTTCAACAGTCTCGGATGTTTTCCATCCCCCTCTTCATACATGCGGCTCTTTCAGTGATTATTTCACTCACACTGACCCAAATATAATCCATAACTAAGGTGGAGATATCTCATAAAGTGATTGATATTGGATCAAAATTGCAATGTTGGCATACAAAAGCTCATTTAGGCGAAGCAGCAATTTTCTAAATGCCGTGCCTGATCCGTCACATGACCAGACCATTTTATTTAGGCATTGCTTTATACATTTTTAACTTACTGGACAGACTTTGTTTTTGAATCAATCAAATTTGCGTAACAAAGCGTTGATAATGCTACGGCTAATGAGCTCTGTTTAATTAATTGTGCTGGTATCGGGCTTGTATTCACATTTGATTTTTGGTGGTACTAATTTGCATTCTCTGCAACTGCAGCAAAACTCATAATTTGTGAGAACACTCCATAGGCCTCCCCAAAAATGTGTCAAAAATACAAAACCAAATGCATCAAAACAGTTCAGCCAGAGTTTCCTTGAAAGTACCAGCTATATTGCTGAGAATCATCGCCAGCAGCTGCGTTTCCATCACAAACATATGCAAAACTTTGTCAATATTCTGCTAATGTCAAATTTCACACTACAAATTGCAATCGTGGTGTTTCTATTCAATTAGAAACAAAACTAAAATCACACAGAAATACGTTTGTTAATGTGATAAGTCATTAAAAAACATGATTCTCCAACTACTTCCTGTGTCGTCTTCTTCGTGGTTTGTGCCAGTGGCAATATCTGGTTGTTAATCATGTGATTCATGTAACGCAAAAAAACGTTTTTCCATTGCAGTTTTGCGACATAAACAAATTCTTTCGTTACGGCCAAAACAGCTCTTCATCTTAACGCAAATTTTTTTTTGTCAAAATATTTTTCAAAATTCACATGCTTCCAATAAGCAAATTTATCTTTGCAAATCCCATTCATGCTATTTCATGGTCAATGGAAACCAGCTACTGGTTCCAGTTGAAACAGTTCACAGAACTATACCTTCGTCTGCAGTACAACCTCCTTGCCATGACATCACTGTACACAAAATCAGTGGGAAGAAGAAAGAAAACATATTTTTATAAGTTTTCTGTTACTGTGGTCTAAAAGTGTTTTATTATTACATCAAAACATGCTTATATGCCAAACGTGCTAATTTGCCATTCAGAGGTACATTTACTCGTTTTTGGTCTGAACTGCATGTTGTATCTATTACAGAGTTTAATGTTAACATTTCTAATGTTTTGCCAGCAGTTTGGGCTAAATATGTTAATATCCGGTCTGATTTGGCTGATGTAGTGGCCGGAAGCAACCAGCAGGGGGAGTCTAGCGCTAGCACATAGTAAAGAGGACAGAAACGTCCTTCTCTGATAATACACACTTACGCTTTAAATTGAAATATTCCCCTTCTTCGGATATGAGTTATATATAAATTCACCTGAACGGTTGTAAATTAGTTTCTTAACTATTAGAAGGTTTGTGAGTATGTTTTTGACACTCCGTATGTTTACACACTGTGTTGTTAGCTGCCATGCTAACAACGGTTTGGTATCATCGTGTATGTTTGCAAGCTAACTCAAATTATACACGCTTGAGAAGAAGGAACGTGACTGACTCTTTCATTGAAATATTCCCCTTCTTTATGGTTTTTACATATGCACTTTGTAGCGTATTTTATTATAAAATGTAATCTGCATGACTGCTGTAGCTGACTGAGGTAACACCAGCAGAACATATCAATCAAATAGAGGTTTATAAATCGATTTGAACCAAAATCAATGTTCTTATAACCGTTTTCTTCAGCTGTGGTGTCCATGTTGACGTCCATCATGGACGTCAACATGGACGTCCATGATGGTCTGGCTCTATCAGACTGATAAAAGCTCACTCAAATACTATTTTGTTTTATATAAAACTTTATTCAGAAAGGATAGCAAAATAACAAAATACTAGATTACAATTAGCAAATTTATGTAGGGAAAAGGGCCTTAATTTTGGGGGACCAGTACTTTGGTGTAAGGAAACTAAAACTTAGCCGTTTAGTCATTGTTACGTTGAAAAATAAATCTATAGTAAAGCCTGGTGAACTGGTGTGCAGCTAAAAAGTTAAAGCTTGGACACAAATGGATCTTCCAAATGGCAAATGACCTTGAGCATACCAGCAAATTACTACAAAGTGACTTCAGTCAAAGCCAGGAGAACATCCTGATCTAATTTCCACAGAAAATATGCAGACAGAGCTGAAAAGAGGCTCCAGTTTTGTCAGGAGGAATGGGTCAAAATTAAAGCAAATGATTGTGAGAGCCTTGTGGAAAGAAACACAACAACTTTATCCCAAATAGTAAAGAGTTTATACAAAAGTTTGACATGGTTTACAGGCAGTCAGTGAGGGATAAAAAGGCAATGTGTCTTATATTTCTCACAAGAGATAATGAAGTATTTGGGCAAAACATTGGTTCATCAAGCAATCTTGCATTTCCCATTAACAACCCTATAAGAACGACATTGACCTGCGATCATGTGACAAAACAAGAGGAAGAGGAAAAAGTGAGAAGCTTGCAAGTGTTTAATTTTTTTCCAGCTCAAGCTCCGCTGTCTGTATCTTATCTGCTCAATCCCCTCATCGTCATTTAAATCTCCCCCTACGCCATCCGATCCCAGCCATGGCCCTGTTTAAATCTCTCCCTCCTCCCAGTCCAACACATTTCTAATGCTAATTATCTAAACCTCTCTCCGTGCTTTCTATCCCTCCCATCCGCCAGCTTCTGACTTAAATTTCTCCCCGCCCGTGTTCCTCATAAGCCCCAGTTATAGGCAGTCTCCTTCCCTTTTCTCCCTGTTTGCTGACTTTTGTTCATCCCTCTCCTTTTTGTGAAACTTTAGGAAATATTCCAGTTATTTCCGATTAAAATATAATTACTTTTTTAAAATCTAAACATCACAGTTTAGTGGGACAGAAGCATGGGAATGTGACCTTTATCAACCAGCGGGTCACCGGTTTGGGAGGAAAGAAAATCTGTTTTTATCTCCAGAATCAGGTGCAAACACATCATTATGAGAAAAGTGGCATTTATCTCCTCTACCCTCCATTTTTCATGTTTTTATTGCAATCAGAAAACACAACTCTTTCTGCCCAGCTTCTCTATTTGCACTCTCAACTTTTACGCTCTCATTCAGCTGGTGAATTTGTGTTGTTTATTCCTGCGAGGAGCCACCTACACATGGAGTCCCACAAGCATCACTACAGATTACAGTTACATAAAAGCTGGTTACCATTAGCAGCAAAAACAGAATCATACAGAAAAGAAGCTTCAAGCAAAACATCTGCAGGAAGGTGTTAGATTGTTTATAAACTCATAAATCATCACATTTTTTTCAGGTTTACATTTTTCAAAAAGGAAAGGCGTTCAGGAAAATTCACAGCAAAAGCAACGCATATTGATGTAGGAAATTTCTGAATTTACCAAAACAATATCTAATCGAATAAACAACAAAAAGGAGGACACCTCAGAAGGTGTGCTCACCTTGATACTCCTGTCCAGGCGTGTAGGAACTGGGATTTCCTGTGATCTGGAGGGTCAGCAGCACCTCTCCGCCGCCCTCCGCCACCCCGGCTCCCTCCATCTCCGTGTGGTGGGTGCACAGGAAGAAGAACGGGTTAAAACGGGGGTAGAAGCTCGCCGGAGGTGCCCCGAAATCCACATTGCTGCTCCCCAGCGCCAGGGAAAGCAAGACACAGCCCAAAACGCCCCCAAGAGAGGCCCGCGCCACGGCCATTTGCCCCCTCACCAAGCGGGCGGCTGAGGGACTGGAGGTGATGGGAGTGATGACTGGGAGTGTGGACGGCACAGGTTGAGCTCCAGAGGACAGGTGGTGGAGTCCACAGCTGAGTCCAAGTCCAGAAGTGGGTGTGTGAGAGTGAGAGTGTGTGTGTGTGTGTGTTTTCTCAGTGAGGGATATTTAGGTGTGTCAGAGAAACTGCTCTGAAGCTTCTTGTTCCCCTGTCCTGTCTCCACTCTCAGGGAGTTCGGAGCTTCGCCTGAGCTGTCCTGCTCCGGCGTTTAAATACCTCACCCCCTCCCTGTGTTGCCCTCTCTCCTCCCACCCTCCCTCCCTTCCTCTCTCTGGCTCTCGTTCGTTCTAACATGAGCTCCACGCGTGTGCGGTTTCTCTCTCATCCAGCTCTTCTCTCCTCCCTCTTGTCTACCAGTCTATCACTCTTCCTTTCCCTAATCTCATGCTCCCCCCTCTCTTTACCTCTGTGAAATACTCTAAGTTACTCCACGCTGCTCTCCTCCAGAGAGCTTGGCTGTCTTATCTCCATGCATCTGTTAGTTTCTTCATCCCTAAGCAGCCCTCTGACAGATCCCCGTCACTCCGCTCTTCTTCCTTTGTCTTTTTGCCCATCCACCAGACTGTCTCCTCCTCTCCCACCCACTATCACACCTCCTTCCTTCCTCCCTCCTCTTCCTTTCTGCTGCTCTTCCACTCGGCCTCCCCTCCCTTCTTTCACTCTCACTCTTTCCCAAACCCCGTACGCCTCCTTCTCTCCTCAGAAATCTTCAGTTTGGTTTTTTCCTTCTCCTCCTCTGTTGCCATTTTTTGCCTGGGTTTTCCATCAGAACCTTGTTTTCCAACTTTTTCAGAGCTGCGTGTGCCACCGCTCTGCTCTACATTAATCAAACCGACTGAGTGCAACACTAGCCTTAAAGCTGCTTTCTCCTCAGCCCACCAAATGATGGGGATAAGTAATTGAGTAACATATACTTGCTTTTTTCATCTGCTGCTCTCTTTCTCTGCTCATCTGTCTCTTGCGCTGAGTGTAAGTGATACACTCTCCCTCCACCTAACCCCACCTCTGACTGATATTCTCTGCACAGACGTTGTGGATTCTCAAATGCTAAGAAAATGTCTCCAATGCAATTCCTTCAAGTGGTACAAAGCTACAGAGAAAGGCACATTAAATAAATTAACATGGAGCTTAGAGGGATCCACTTATTAGTTGAACATGTTGGCCTAAATATGTTGTAATTTTCCTATTAACTAAAAAATAGTGGTTTGTGATATATTAAAACTCATAATTACTTAAAAAATTTACATCTTTTGTTATATTTTTCACCGATGGAGGTTGCCATCTTTTCACCTGCTGGGTTGATGAAGGTTTTGGTCCATTCTGTACTGGAATCTACAGAGTAAACACAGGAAGCCTAACTTTACCTGAGTAGTTTTTTCTTATTATATTGTGTTTGGCTGGTGTCATTTTAGATAATGTCACACTGTGTCACTATTGGCTATAATATAAAAAAAAAACAATAAAAAAAACCCCAGTGAGTTGAATCTGGATCGCTTCCCACAAGAAAAAAAAGAAGAACACAGTGGTAGAGATCCGGATCGGAACACAATTTCCTAAGTACCTACATTTGTGCTCTCAACATTTCTCTCCAGAACACTTTCAGTAATTTATGCGAGCAAAACTTACAAAGGCTCTAACAGGTGATCGTTACTTTAAAAAGCTAAAAAGTAAATACCATGCCGACAGATTTTATCCACAAAGCGCCTAAACCCTGTTGCCAACGGAGCAAAGAACGCTGGGAGAAACATCAGACAGACAGCACTGGAAGCTCTTTAAGTGTTAACAGAGTTCTGCAACAGTGGCATTGGACCAGGAGACCGGACCCTAAACAGCTGTTATCGAACCGGACACAGAGCTGTAGAAGTACTCACTGGACCACACAGTCCAACCAAAGGTAAGTGTCATTCATTCATTCATTCATTCATTTACAAAGCTGAAGGCAGCAGCAGCAAACACCAACTCCTACGGCCAACTCTGTCCTCTTCCTCCGTTTGGACCTCCTCCTCCTCATCACCTCTGGGAATGATTTCTACATTCCCATCGATTTCAACATGCTCCAGTTCAATTTGAAAAGGTTTAAAGACGTTACTCACCCCTGCTTTGGTTGGGCGGTGCTAGTGCAGTCGAACCGTGAGACATGATTTACGCAGAATGCATTGCAGCGTGAACAACATGGCGATGTTTGTGTGGCAATATTTTATAAAAATGTACACAAACTAAACAGTCTTTGACATTATTACTGTATTATTTTTAACATCTAAATTAAATATTTCCCAAAAAAAGTCTATTGTTACAACTAATCATGGATCCCTTTAAAGGACTTGCTGTTAACACTGCAAAACATACACTCTGGCATTTCTCTTTCGCTGTCTGAGGCATTTATGTGGCTCAGTGCCTGTTCAGTTACAGACATAAACACTCCCGAACCAACAAAGCTGCACACAGTCCAAATAGTCTGGACGACCTGCAGCCGGAGAGCTCAGCCAGATGCTTCCAGCACCGGAATCCTGCTCAAACAAATTCCAGTCTGCACATTTACAAATGCATCTTGTGTTTTTATCATCATGTTTATGCTGCTTCTGTTGGATTCAGAAGTAAAAATTATACAATTTATATTTTTATGTTATGATAATTAGCACCTATGTTTGAATAAAAAGGTTTTAAACAACCAAAATGGTATATCTAGTTTTTATTGTTTTTTGGGGTTGTTTTTTTTTTAGCTTTAAATCATGTTATAATGTGATTCCCTCATCAAAAACATTCCTAGGGTGTTGCCTTGATTGTTTAATGCATGTTTGAGAAATTCTTTAGTCTCCATGGCAACCATTCAGCTGTCCAAAACGCCTGGTTGGACCTAGCCCTGCCTTCAAGGCTCAGAGCTTCAGTTTCCAAGCTTCCACTTCACAGAGCAGCCCTCTGACTCGGCTCCTTCAAACTAGCCAGCAGTAATTAGCAAACACCTGGTGGAACTGAGCTCATTAGAGCAGCTACTTCTCAGTGCAACGCTGGTAAAAACATTGTCAAAGAATTAATAGAGGTGCGACATTGTGACAACTTTCAGAAGGCCAAGTTTTAGAAAGAGGAGGAGTTTCTTAAAGAGACAGAGGCCCAACTTTAAGGCGATAAATTACAAAGTCCAATTTCTTTTAAGTGATATTTTATTTATAAGGTCTTTTCACTGTACTTCAGATGCTTTATTACTGATTTTCAGTAAAGTTCTGTAGGACATGACACATACTCTTTAAATATGAGAAAAGGAAAAATTTCTTCCAGTTTTTCCAACCATTCATTTTGGTGAAGTTATCTGAGGTTGAGTCAGGAGGGACTCCTAGACATCCTTCTGTTTAGAGGCTGTCTCCTGCTTATTGTGGGGAATCTCAAGGCTTTCCTAATATAGAAATTGCATTTATTGTATAACTTGTTCCCTGGGAGAGTCCCATAACAAAATTGAACATGCACACAATTCCCAAAACCATTTGGGGGGAAAAGGAAACATCCAGTTTTTATCTTACAAATTATTCCACACAATAAGTCTTAAGTAAATTAATGTAAATAATTAGCTAAAAAATAAATAGTTGGATGAATTGAGTTAGTGGCATTAACCTGGACTTGACTGAAACTTCACTGTTATCTCTAAGGCTTAGTCTTTCTGCTGCTCCGCGGGTGCCCCCTAGTGGTCGGCAAAGTACTGCATGGAAACGGCCGTTAATTGGCCGTGACGTCAGCTCAAAGTGCGACGCCACAGCTAGCTTACCAAACGATTGTGTTTAAAAATAATAATGGATAACTGGCTTAAAACCAGATCACTCAAAAGAAAAATTGAAGACATTGGTGGAAAGAAACCAACGGCAGGAATACTTATATGATCAGAGTAAGTCAAGTCATATTGATGAGTCGTCACTAGAGATTCAGTTCTTTTGAACGGCTCTGTACCGAGAAAGGTAGGACTCCAGTCTGCTCACACGTCAGCTATTGTTATTTTTATTAAATTAAAAAGGATTAAATTATTTAAATACAATTGATAGAAATGGGTGGATGATGTTTATATTTAATAGCACTGAAGAGGATTCTTGTTTCTGCCAAAGCTACTCAACTCTATTTTCTTGTTTATTATGCTTCTAAAATACAAATAGTCTTAAAACGTCATGAATGCACAAATTTTACAATCATTTCTTTTTTGATTTTCCTGTGTTTGACATCATTGGAAAGCTTATGGACACTTTCAGAATCTATAAATAATTACAGACACCCCAAATAGACCTGTCCATGTTTTGTCGTGGCCATTCACATTTACAAAACAGCACCAAAGACAATAATACCTGAGTTAAGAGACTAATATTTTCATTTCAGGTTGCATACATTAAGATGTGTTATTGTGGGGCAATTTCAAGTTAGGTGATTGTTTGTTAAATGGGTTAGCTTAGAGCAACCATGAGATCCAAGATCTTATTCTTTAAATCCTGATACAAGACAGGACTCACAAAAAATAGTTGAGTTGAAACAGACCCATATCATAAGTGCTGTATTTTTATTTTATTTGATTTTTACCACAACAGACCAGAGCTGCTCAAGCAATACAGCAGATACGACACTGCAGACTAAAATAAACAAGACTGGATGTCTTTGTAAAAGGCTGCAAGTAAAAAGGTCCAACTTTTAATCTTTTTTTTTTTTTTTTTTTTGCTGTTTGTGAAGACATCTGCTCACCATTGGTATTAAGGATTCACAGGTCAGAGGAATAAAACCAAACACCTCTTCAAATATCTGGGTGAAAGAAGGAAAAGCACCAAGTTCCAAAGAAAACCTCCAGTAAGCTTAAAGAAACAAACCACAATATTTTCTGTTCCATTGGGTTTCACAAAGTATGCATGTATTCAATCCAGACTGTATTTAATACCCAGAAACACAACATACTTTTTTATTATTCATTAGCAAAACAGAAGTCTGTTATCTTTTCTCAAAGACCATCCAGAGAGAGAAAGCAGCCTTTTTGTGGCGTGAGAAAATATTATAAACCTAAATAATGATATATATAAATCACAAGAACACAAATCTAATATTCTATAGTCTTAATCAAAATCTAAAAACCTGTAAAAAGGATACAATTATTTATATTTTACTCTGTT
Organism: Gambusia affinis; assembly: GCF_019740435.1. NCBI lineage: Eukaryota > Metazoa > Chordata > Actinopteri > Cyprinodontiformes > Poeciliidae > Gambusia > Gambusia affinis. The sequence continues at coordinate 5,461,883 of NC_057875.1, forward strand.
GAATCATAAACAATTTATAAGTTGAGCCCCAAAAAGCAATTTGCGAAAGAAAAAAAACAAAAAATCTTGTGTTAATCAGCGGTTCAACAGTTTAAACCCCCCAAAGCAGATCTAAAGGTATCCAAAGGCTCAATGCAGATCAACCTCAGTCTTTTCTTTAGTTTTAGAGGTTTCCACTACATCACCACAGTACTTTCCAAATACAATAAGTCCCAGTGTTAAGTAGTGACAGTTCCAGTACACCAAAATATTAGTGAATGTGATTCTGCTCCACAGTTAAGCTTTCCTTCACTGCAATAATTTATATGCATGCACAAGCTATTTTAAGGATGCTTGTAATGAGAGCGTCAATGGAAAAGCAATCAAGAAACAGTGAACTGATGGCACCAGCTTTGCAGAGGCTCTTTATGGCCTCCCCTGCTGCTTTACAAGGCCAGACTGGTGGTCCTGTCTGCACAGACTGAAGACGGAGATCTGAGGTTATCGCTTCTCTTCCGCTTTCACACGGTCCAGCGAGGCTACAGCGCCACTTAATTAAGGACTTTTAATTAAACTAAATGTATTAAATCACAAGAGAGATTTGTCAGAGAACATAAGTTATTTTGTGTCTCACTGGCATCCAAGGGATTCCTTCATGTAGTTTCTGCTTTAGGCTCAAGGTGAAAGATATATAAGGTATTTTGAAGTTCAATTTGAGACTTTTATCAGAGTGAATGTTCTTCATTTAATGTAACTAAACCTCAAATCAGTAGTAACTTTGTTTTTGCTGGCATATTGTCTAAATATACCAGCAATGACAATTTTGTGCGAATTGTCATTTTCATGTAAATTTGTTTCATTTTGCACTATTTTACCTAAAACTGCCTTAATGCTGCCCTCTTTGGGTGGAAAGGCAGCTACTGCAGTCAAATTTTCCTATTGCTAACAGCAGCACGGCTTGGTTGGGGTCACAGACACGCCCCCTGGTGGTGAGTCAGGAGTTGGACTTGTGAATGTAGTGTCACGATAAAAGTCTCCAATGACAGAAGAGTGTTTCTAAATTTGTCGCTGGTCCCTCTTTTTGAAAAAAATGTCACCAGAGGGGATCTGAAAGGTCACTGACAATAGCAACAAAGTTAAGTTGGTAACAGTGCTTTTCCTTGTCCTGACCGCACCACAACTTAACTCCCTCTCCTCATCCCCAAAACAGGAAATATTTAATTTAATTGGACGTATGATGCAAAATTTTCATTTTGCACATTTTCATATTTCTATTTGGGCTTCTACTGCTTCTAAAAACAGAACAAGCGCTTTAGAAAAACAAAATCACCGAACCGCTTTTTTGCAGTAGGTTAATGGTATTTGGTGTCTGGAAAATGTGTTGTTTCAAAAACCTTTCAGAACATAACATCACATATCAGCAGGCACTGGCAGCTATAACAACCCCAGCAAAGCCCAGCACGCTACTTAGCAACCCAAACGGAGCTCCAGCACGTTTGGTCAGCTGGTTTTACCACTGAATCCTCTGTACAATGGTTGCTGGAAAAGACAAGTTTTTTTGTTGTTGACTTATCATCCAGAAACCACATGCTACATCTTGTTGGTTGTGCAGGAAGCTCTGCTAATGCTTTTCTAAGATGTGCGGTTGTGTTATTGCGCAACAGTTGGCAGCCATTTTCACCTGAGTGTAAACGTTGAGTTGGGGGCGTGGCCAGCAGCAGTTTCTTTGGATTGAAAGTGACAGCTTATTCTGAAAGGAGCTTAAAATTAAAATCTCATTATCTAAGAATGATTTTTGTCCAAAAATGTAATTAAAATGTTTTGGATAGCCCATAGACCTAACTAAGCATAACAGGCCACCTTTAAAGCGACACCTTTATTGAGACTTTAATAATATTATATGAAGTGCTGATGTCCATGGAGGTGATGTGTTTGCGAAACAAATCCTCACTTGTCACTCAAACAGCTAAATATTTCTTCAATCAACATTTGACATCAGCTTTTAAAAATCAAGTGAAATACCCTCTGTCTTTGGTTTTGGTTTCTATTTTTCCACACAGAAAATTAACGCTTATACTTGTGTGACGTATGGGAAAAAAAAGTTGCAAATACAAAACAAATTTAAAAGAGAATAACACTACTGTACCCGATGACCTCTGTCTTTTCTTTTTCCTTTATGGAGGTCCTAGTTTATGTCCTACATCCATTTCCGTTACACTATGGTCATTCCTCTCAACACTCACACAATGTCCTACTGGGGGCTATCGCTCTCCATTATATAAACTAGGTCAGGGAAGGGTGTGTAAGCGGAGAGGGTCAGTAATTATTTTTATCATTATTAATTTCCACCTCAAGGTTACGCCAGGCCTTTTTGTCTGCGTCAATCTTCATTTTTGCCCCCTGCAAACATGCGTACACACACCACAGATATCACCACAGCTGAAAGGCCGGCACGCCAAACAAGTCAGAAGAGAAAAAGCCCTGAAAGGGATGGAGTAAGAAACAGAGTAGGAGACAGTGGAAGAGTTGAATGTGTCGCTTCATCACTCACTGGGCCCTAATTTACACCAACAGGTTGTTTACTTAACACGGCAAAAGATAATAAAAGCAAGGCTAGTGGAGGGGGAGAGAAGAGAAGGATGCCCAGCGGGAGCACTTCAGCTGTGATGGCTTACACACTCCAATTAACTCCATGAAAAGCTTGTTCCCTTAAAGTAGTGAAGGAGGGATAAGACAAAAACAGCACCTTCACCCCAAATCTCTTCTAATGGGCCGGCGCATCAGGAAAATGCTTCTTGGTGTCCCAGCAGCAATAAAATAAACTAGCTTACATAAATCAGATCAAAGTTTATTTTTATAGCACATTTCAGCAACGAGGGAGTTTAAAGTGCTTTACATCATAAAAACACAAAAATACCCATCCAACCCATCCAGGCCTCGACACAAAGTCATTTAAGTTATTTTTATTGTGTTTCTTGTCATTTTGTTGTCATTCTGTTGGTTTTTATAACATTTTGTTAATTTAGGCATTGAACGTTTTAAAAAAGAGGGAATCAGAGCAGCTCAACCTGTAGGAAGAACAGCTGCACGATGCAACTGATCAGTTTTTGGCTCTGTTCTACAAAAATAAAGTCACCTGATGAAATACTCCAATGTTTTTTGATAAAACACACCAAGCATGAAGTACATTTCATGTGAAATGAATCAACTTTTTCAAATACAAAATCCTTGTTCGCTCAGACATCTTTGAGTTCACACACTGATTTGGCCCCATTTAACTGTGATGCATTTTTTAATACAGAAGCAGAGTCAAACTCACAGCTCTTTTACATTTTCTGAGCCCAGACTCTGTTCTGGAAACCCATCGTTTTGAGCTCCACGCTCAGTCATCGCAGGTTCCCCCCTCCTGTTCTGCAGTCATGGTAACGGAGCTGTGAAAGAAGAAGCCGAGGAATACGAGACATGGAGGATGACAGACACATGGCCACATTGTGACAGAGACAGACGGAGTGAGTGCAGAGTGGTGTGACACCACAGACAGCAATTCTCCATCCCAACATCCAGCATGCAAACAATTAAGAACAGGAGGGAGAAGTTATGTGGGACAAAGGGAAGTCGAAACGAGTAAATCTAATGCCACCAGGTTACTGACTTTCTTAAAGGTGACTTATTATGCCCCCTTGAACGGTTAGAAAAGGTCTATGAGCAATACAAAACATTTATTACTTTTTTGCACAAAATAATTCTTAGATAAGCAGATTTTAGTCTGCTTAGTTCTGCCTAAGTTGACCTCCTTCTTGTCACTTTAAATCCAAATAAACTGCTGGCCACGCCTCCCCAACTCATGTTTACATGTGAAAATGGCTGCAAACAGCCGTACATGTTTGAAAAGCAGAAGTAGAGCCTGCTGCACAACCAACAAGAAAGTATTATTTTTTTTCTGGATGGTAAGTCAACACATGTCTTTTCCTTTTCTTTTCTTCACCAGTTAGTACACGCAGAACAAACATTAGCGACTGTAATGAAGAGATCTTCATTACTGGGACTATTTTATATATAGCACTGTATGGCACTTAAAAATGTATTTTTGCACTGTACCAACAACAAACACTTTATTTAGCATTTGCACTTTAAGCAGAAATTTGCACACAAGAAGTTTTAATTATATTTATTGAACATTTTAGCAATTGGTATGTAGCCTTTGTTCTGGGCTCTGCACAGCTGCTCCTCATTGATGAGTGAGGTTGGTTGCTGTTGCCTGTGGAGGAGCACAATTGTTACTCAGAGCAATGAGCTAATGGTGAGGAAAAACTAAGCAAATGTGTGCAGAATCTGTTAAGTGTGGAGTGCTGTGGTAGAGTGACTCACCTGTCTTTTCTGTGTCCTCTCCAGGGTGTTTGGACGGGTTCTGCCCCGGGGGTCCAGATGCCATATATAGATTCTGGGAGAGGCCATTGAAAGGACTAGGGGGGGAATTGTTTATGGGTTTTTGTGGTGTTTATTTAAGGTGTAATGATAAAATGGAAAATATTTATAAAAAGTAAATAGAAGTATTATATTTAATAAAATGTATTTTATGTAAATAGGTGGAGATTGATTAAGAGATTCCCCTGTGAATTTAATGTGGTTTGGTCCGTCACAGCTGGGACTATTTAAGACTGCAGTTTCAGCTGTGAAGGTGTGTTGATGCTGAGTGACAAATAAACTGCTGCTGTTCTCCACCTGACTCTGGTTCAAGACTCTTTCTCTCTGAACAAAAACCCAACCGCTAAAGGTCGTCTTGTCACAAGTGGTGTCAGAAGTGGGATCGTTCATGCCAGAGAAGATGATGACCAGAGGAGGGAAAAAGCCAGGCCCAGAGGGAGAGCCTGATGAAGGAGCTGGAGCTTCCTCTGAAATGGAGACAATGGCAACAACCAGCCCTGAAGATAAGTTGGAGGAACTGGCGGTGATGGTGAAATCTATTATGCGGTCTCAAGTGGCTAGAGACCTGAAGATTGATAAAGATTTTTCCCGCCAGGAGCAGAGGTGGAAAAGCATACAGCATCAATTTCAACAAATGCAGCTTCAAGTGCATGCTGTACTTGAAAAATCTGATGTATCAGAAGCACATCTTCAACCCACGACATCTGAAGCACAGACAGAAGAATCAGATGGTGGTGATGTCCAGCTGGCTCATGGTTCCAGGTCCATAATTGAACCAAAGTTTCTTCCCTTATCCACGGATGACGACATTGAGCATTTTCTGACGACGTTCGAGAGGATGGCCCAGGTGTGTCGCTGGTCTAGAGATGAGTGGGCGGTTCGTCTGGTCCCTCTGCTGACCGGTAAGGCCCGCACAGCCTATGTTCTAATGGATATGGCTGACTCTGAGAACTATGACAAAGTGAAAGAGGCAATTCTGGCAAAATATGAAATCACTGCTGACACTTATCGACGCCGCTTCAGATGCCTGAAAATTGAAGCAGGTGAGACGCCACGTGAACTTTATGTGCGATTAAAAGACTTGTTTTCAAGATGGATTAAACCTGATAAATCTACTGTGCAAGAAATATCCGAGCAGATAATTCTGGAGCAGTTTTTAAGAATGGTTAATCCAGAGTTGGAGATCTGGATCCGTGAGCGCGACCCGAAGACGGCAAAAGAAGCAGCTACTCTTGCAGAGGTCTTCACATCAGCCAGGAAGGGGAGCAAGAGCACCTATTTTGGCCGAGAGACTCACTATGCCCCATCAAGTAAGTCCACTGGGGGTGAACAGGGCTCTGGTCAAAGTCAGGCTAGAAATTTTTCTAGTTCAAAGCAGCTCCCTTCTCAAAGACCTCCCAATGTTAAAAAGTCATTTCACAAGTCTTCTGTCCAAGATATTAGATGTTACAATTGTAATGGCTTTGGCCATACACAACACTTTTGCCCTTAAATCAAAGCCATCACTTTTGTGTTCAGTTCCAAGACCAGTTATTGAGGCTGTGGAAAAGAAAGTTTGTACAGTTTCTGTTCTAGTGAATGGGCAGAAAGAAGAAGCTTTGCTTGATTCTGGGTGCTTCCAGTCTCTAGTGCATGCTAGCTTAATCTCTGAAGAAAAGCTAAGTGGGATGGGGTTAAAATAAAATGTGTACATGGAGATGAACATGTCTACCCTAGTGCTGAGGTGTATTTGACAGTGGGAGGTCAAACATACTTGGTACATGTAGCTGTAGTTCCCTCTTTGCCATACTCAGTTATACTTGGTAATGATATCCCTACTCTTTGACCTTATTCACCAGTCAGACTATGAACCCAAAGTGCTTACCAACAGAGAGGCCCAGGATTTATGTCCAAAATCTGATATACCAGTAGAATCACTGAAACCTTGTAATGTAGTCACAAGAGCTCAAAGTTCAAAGACTGTGTTGGAAGAGCTGCCTTTTTATGGGGAGTCTCTGGAAACAGAGCTAGGAAAAACTAAAAAATCAAGAGCTCAGAAAAGAATGGAGAAATTCAAAGGCTCAGGTGATGAAATGATAGAACAGTTGTCTAAGCCAAATAATTTGTTTGAGTTTGACATTCCCTCAGATGTAGGTGCACTCCAGAGAGATGATCCTACTCTAAAACCTTGGTTTGAAAAAGTAACTGGGGTGGGGGGAACTCATCAGCGCCGGTTAGACTTCTTGGAAGATGCAGTTTACATTATTAAAGGAGGCATTTTGTATCAGAAGAAGGGACAGTGTGAAGCATTAGCCCTTCCACAACAGTTCAGGTACAAAGTCATGGAGCTGGGCCACTCAATTCCATGGGCAGGTCATATGGCTTTTCACAAGACACCGAGTAGAATCAGTAGCCGTTTTGTTTGGCGGGAATGTATACCCAGGTTTCAAAATTTTGTAGTTCCTGTGAAAAATGTCAGTTGACTTCAGGCAGAGGAGTAGCACGAGCCCAGTTACAGCCGCTGCCAATTATTGAAACACCTTTTGAAAGACTAGGCATGGATATTGTGGGTCCATTAGAGAGGAGCTCTACAGGTTACCGTTACATCTTGGTGATATGTGACTATGCTACACGGTACCCTGAGGCTTTTCCTCTCAGATCCATTAAAGCCCGACATGTTGCTAACTGTCTCCTGCAGCTTTTCTCTAGAGTAGGAATACCAAGAGAAATTCTCACAGATTGTGGAACAAATTTTTTGTCCAAACTTTTGCAGCAGGTTTATAAGTTATTAGGGATTAAAGGACTTAAGACCACCCCTTACCACCCCCAGACGGACGGGCTAGTGGAAAGATATAATCAGACTCTCAAAAATATGCTGCGCAAGTTTGTCTCTGACACAGGTGCCGACTGGGACCAATGGCTGCCATACCTGTTATTTGCTTACCGGGAGGTTCCACAAGTGTCCACAGGTTTCTCACCCTTTGAGTTATTGTATGGCCGTCAAGTGAGAGGTCCGCTGGATCTACTGAAAGACTGTTGGGAAGACGCAAAGCCAGGGGGTGAAAACATTGCAGCATACGTCATCAACATGAGAGAGCGATTGCAGGAAATGGCATCTTTTGCACAGGACAACATGAAAGCAGCTCAACAACATCAAAAGACATGGTACGATCAGAAGGCCAGAGACAGAGTCTTCTTGCCAGGACAGAAGGTTCTGTTACTGCTTCCTACCAGTGACAACAAGCTGCTGACAAAATGGCATGGACCATATGAGGTCACCAAACAAGTGAGTAAAGTGGTTTATGAACTGTACATGCCGGAAAGAGCTAAAAAGCATCAGACTTTTCATGTCAACTTGTTGAAAGAGTTTCACAGCCGACAAGAGCCTGTGCACCAGGAGTTATTTGTGAGAGCAGTTAAGGATGAGGAGGTGACTGAAAAATTTTTCCCAACTAGCATGTCAGACTGTGCTTTGGTTGACATTTCTCATCTGTCTCCTACTGAGCAGGAAAAAATCAAACCTTTCTTGGACCCTCAGCTCTTTAAAGAAGTTCCAGGATTTACATCACTGGTCCAACACAAGATTCGGCTGAAAGAAGATGCGCCGAGTCGTCAAAAGAGCTATCGCATACCAGAACGCTTGGTTCCGGTACTGGAAAAAGAAATAAAGCTGATGTTGGATTTGGGTATAATTGAAGAGTCTAGTAGTGAGTGGTGCAGCCCGATTGTGCTGGTACCAAAGAAAGACGGCTCCCTGAGATTTTGCATAGATTTTAGACATTTAAATGCTGTGTCCAACTTTGACCCGTACCCGATGCCCAGGGTGGACGACCTACTGGAGAAAGTCGGTTCTGCAAGTTACATCACAACGCTGGATCTGTGCAAAGGATACTGGCAAGTGGCTTTGGCACCAGAAGCAAGAGAGCTGACTGCCTTCAAAACTCCTTTTGGTATGTACCAATTTAGAGTCATGCCATTTGGGCTCCAGGGTGCGCCAGCAACATTCCAACGTTTAATGGATCATGTACTGAGAGATGTTTCAGCATTTTCTGCAGCATATTTAGATGATGTTGTGGTGTATAGCCAGTCTTGGGAGGAGCATCTGATTCACCTGCAGGAGGTGCTACACCGCATCAGGTTGGCTGGACTGACTGTTAACCCAAAGAAGTGTAATGTAGCCCAGAGAGAAGTGGAGTATTTGGGTTTTGTCATTGGGTTTGGAAAAATAAAGCCTCAAGTGGGGAAGATGGACGCAATACATTCCTTCCCAGTTCCAACGACCAAGAAGAAGGTGAGAGGATTTCTTGGTTTGGTGGGTTGGTACCGGAAATTCATACCTTCTTTTGCAGAACGATCAGCTGTACTGAACAATCTAACAAAGGGTGCAGCCCCCAACAAAGTGTGCTGGACGGAAGACTGTGATCGAGCATTCAAGGATCTCAAGCAAGCAGTATGTACTCATCCAGTTTTACACACACCAGACTTCACTAAGCCATTCATCTTACAAACAGACGCTTCAGGAGTGGGACTTGGAGCTGTTCTTCAACAAGAGGTGGATGGTGAAAGAAGACCTGTGGTGTTTCTGAGTCGGAAGCTGCTTGACAGGGAGACAAGATATTCAACAGTGGAAAAGGAGTGCTTGGCCATGAAATGGGCTATTGAGGCCCTCAGGTACTATCTTTTGGGACGTCACTTTATTCTAGAGACTGACCATCGTGCCCTCCAGTGGTTGAGACGAATGAGGGATGCCAACGCCCGCATCGCTGGATGGTACTTGGCGCTGCAGCCATTTGACTTCACGGTCCAGTACAAGCCAGGGAAGTCTAATGTGGTTGCTGACTGTTTATCCAGAGTGTCGGAGGACTGAGGTACTGTGCTTTTAAGAGAGGAGGGAGGAAATGTAATGAAGAGATCTTCATTACTGGGACTATTTTATATATAGCACTGTATGGCACTTAAAAATGTATTTTTGCACTGTACCAACAACAAACACTTTATTTAGCATTTGCACTTTAAGCAGAAATTTGCACACAAGAAGTTTTAATTATATTTATTGAACATTTTAGCAATTGGTATGTAGCCTTTGTTCTGGGCTCTGCACAGCTGCTCCTCATTGATGAGTGAGGTTGGTTGCTGTTGCCTGTGGAGGAGCACAATTGTTACTCAGAGCAATGAGCTAATGGTGAGGAAAAACTAAGCAAATGTGTGCAGAATCTGTTAAGTGTGGAGTGCTGTGGTAGAGTGACTCACCTGTCTTTTCTGTGTCCTCTCCAGGGTGTTTGGACGGGTTCTGCCCCGGGGGTCCAGATGCCATATATAGATTCTGGGAGAGGCCATTGAAAGGACTAGGGGGGGAATTGTTTATGGGTTTTTGTGGTGTTTATTTAAGGTGTAATGATAAAATGGAAAATATTTATAAAAAGTAAATAGAAGTATTATATTTAATAAAATGTATTTTATGTAAATAGGTGGAGATTGATTAAGAGATTCCCCTGTGAATTTAATGTGGTTTGGTCCGTCACAGCTGGGACTATTTAAGACTGCAGTTTCAGCTGTGAAGGTGTGTTGATGCTGAGTGACAAATAAACTGCTGCTGTTCTCCACCTGACTCTGGTTCAAGACTCTTTCTCTCTGAACAAAAACCCAACCGCTAAAGGTCGTCTTGTCACAGCGACCAACAAATTAGTGCAAAATAACCGCATAAGAAAACGAAGAACAACAAAAATAAAGTAACCAGGCAGAAAAACAACATTATTTTGTACATTTCTCATTTTCTGCAACTAAATACTAAATTTTTGCTTGTAATTTTGGAGACATGTCAGTAGTTCGTGGAATAAAAGAACAATGTTCATTTTACTCAAACATATAAAAAGTAAAATCAGAGAAACTGATCATTTTAAGGTGTCTCTTAATTTTTTCCCACAGCTGTATACATTTTGTGTTTTCCAGCAGCCATTGTACAGCGCCATATTCAGCTGTAAAACCAGCTGGCCAAAGTGCTGAAGCTCAGCTAGGGTTGCTTGGTAACGGGTGGCGCTTGCTGATTTCTGATGTTACATTAGAGCAGTTTTTCTCAATTCTGGTCCTCAGGCCCCCCTGCCCTGCATGTTTTAGGTGTTTCCCTTCTGCCACACACCTGGATTGAATCTTTGGGTGATCAACAGGCTTCTGCTGCACTTGATGGTCATGCAATCATTTGAATCAGCTGCTCTGGAATAGAGGTACATCTAAAACATGCAGAGCAGGGGGGCCTGAGGAGTGGAATTGAGAAGCGCTGCATTAGAGATATCTTTGAAATGGCTCTTTTTCCAGACACCAAAAAAAACATTAATTTATTGCTAAAAACTGTATGGAGGGGTGTTTTTAAGTGCTTGGGCTGTTTTTGGAAGTAGTAAATGCCCAAATGAAAGTACAAAAATGTGCAAAATGTGAATTTTGCATAATAGGTCTTCTTTAAAATCTGATTTGAGCTCATAAAGAATAATGGTGACACAGAAAAAAACTTATTTGGCGTAAAAAACATCAATTTACAGATCTGCTGACATTAGCTTTCCAGGTAGCATTTGAAAAACAGTGACTACTGCTGCAAATCAATGTAACAAATGATAAAGACATCCACTCACATCATAAATTGTACATGAACCCAAACAAAAAGTCCACCGTGTTTAGAATTCCTTATTTTCCCAATAGAAACAATATTGATTTTAGTGTGGTTGGAGGAAATGTCAATGTGTTCTTCCCAACCAGCAAAAACAAAACAGCTCCTGTTCTCACTCTGCTGCATAATCTGAGCTGCTTTCAGGCATTGTGTTCATCAGCAGCCAAGGAAAGCTCGCTTTCTTTTCTTGTGTGAGCAGCATGTCTGGCATGCACATAATAAAACAGGTCCATCCCAAAAGATTTTTATCCACAGACACCAGCTCAGACTTCTACTTCTTACTACCAGGATGCCTAAACTCGTACAGTAACAGAGTAGCGACTGCTTTTCAGATTTAAACAAACTCTCACTAACCTGCTAATGTATACAACCTTTAAAAAGCATCCTTGCAGTTTTAGTGGAGGTGTGAATGTGTGTAAGCACACACATTAGCGCCTGCCAATGCTCAGAAACACAGAAGAGGGGTGGGGGCACGAAGGCCACAGTATGCACATAACAAAAAGCAAGCAGACAGCCTTGAGCTATGAGCTCAGCAAAATATATAAATAAATATGAGAAAATCTCATTTTAAACCAGCAAACACTCTCCTTTTCCGCCCAGCTCTCCCATATCCCAGATCAAGGTTTTGTTTCCGAAGAGATGAGGACTCTTTCCAACCCGCCGTTCATGGAGCAACAGAGCCGTTGCTCAGTAAGTTGCTGTGATAGCTCTTTGGGGTTGTAGAGGAATTATAGCTGCAAAACGCCACACCCAGATGTGGCAACTGACTGTAAATCAGTCCGTCTGTGTGAATCTTTTAGACATAGCTGGTTTTTCTTGTTGCATGTTTCAATTTGTGGCAGGGATAATGCAAATTAGGAAACGTTTGGTCTGCCACAACTCTGAACAGAATGCAACAACACTTACCAAACACTGCAGATTACTCCAGGAACACACACTGTCAATAAGTTACTGAAACAAACCAGTGACCTTAAAGTTCATTCAATCTATTTTATTCCAAGATTCCTCCATCAGTCAAGCTAAGAGTCAGCAGGTCAAAGCTGAATAGATATTTTAGCTTTCGTGAGCACTGAAACTCTGATTTTGGATCATTTTTTTCTCTTTTCTGTTGCTCTAGCTCTGGTACCAAAAGCAAATTAAACGGGACTGGTTTCAGATCCTGGTTTCCTTTTCCTATTTCACGATAATGTAAAGAATAATCTACTGTTATTTCATAGATTTTCATCAGTTAACTGGTATTTTAAAAGTGCGTTCATTAGATTTAAAGTTTCCCTTCAACCAGCTGTTGTAGAGTACACTGTAAAACATTTGAGCCACATTTAGTTGTGTCTACTATCTTTTACTCTTTGAGTCAAATAAATTTATCCAGTTTTAGATTTTGAACCTAAATGTGAGTTTGTGAAAGATAAACTTACAGCAGTAAGTTGTGTTAACTTTTTATTAATTTAGTCAAACCTCCAAGAGTTGAATAAACCAGAGTTTTTAGGTTAACACTTAAAAAACTGAAAGAAGAAAAAGACAGCAGTGGGAACTATTTCCCAGAATGCTTAGCGGCATGTTTTTGTCTCCTGAGATGGAAGTGTGTTACATTGATCTGACTCTTGTGTTTTATGAAGGCAAATGTTCATTTTAATGCAATTCTCAGTTAGCAAAGCTTGAGGATAATGTCCTGTTCACACTAAATGTTTCTGAGCTGAATTCATTGGGATGTTTAATAAAATTCATTATCAGATCACAAATTTTGTTCCTGCAGTTTGAAACAAGAATTTAAATTATTATAAAGTAAAATAAGTATTTATTTTAACTTGATATTGTGAGTAAAATAATAGAGAAATGTCGCTCTTTAACTATTGTTTTCTTGCATATTGTGAAATAATTATTTGGTTTAAAATGCAGCATTAAGTTAAAACTCACAATTCAAGATGAATGAAGTTAAAAAACAATGTTTAGACAACTTGTTTCTTGTTGTTAAATCAACTTCATGAACTTTAATTTCTGAGTTAAAACCAAAACTATTTTCTTGTTTGACTTAAATTGCATTTTCAAGTTAAATGTTTTAAATGTCTTCAAATGTTTTACAGTGTAGAAATGGTGTAGCATCCTTGCTTTTTTGTCTTTGTTGTTATAATTCAAGTTTAAATACTAGATATTGGAGTGATTAATAAATCACTAATTTCAGCTCTCACTGAGTTTCCATCTCATTTTTAAAGTATCCATTTAAATGTTGAGTTGGAATTAACTAATTTGTATACAATCTGTAATATGTATGATATAATGTAAAATCACTCTCAAGAAGATTGATTTTTATATGAGTAAGTAGATTATATAATGCCAGTTATCTTACAGTGAAAATCTCATACCGATCTTTGCTGCCTCTGTGAACTGGAGAAAATAAAAGTTCGATAAAAATAACTCTTAAACCGAGTGCAGGAGATAGAAAAGAGCCTGTTGGCCTTAAAGTGAGACAGATGACACAGATAATAAGGTGACCTTCATCTTTGTGGACTCTGAATTCAAGGAGGAACACCTTTGGCCTCGATTACATGGGTCAGTAGAGCAAGAGCCACCCTAACCCACACTGGAGGGGATCAACAAGTCAAACGGACACACATACACTGCAAAAACACAAAGTCTTACAGAGTATCTTTGGTCTAGTTTAAATATCTTAGTGAGCTTTAAATAAGACAACGCTAACTGATAAGTAACCTTTTGGTAAGACATAAGAGCTTTTTTTTAAAGTCATTAATTTCTTAATGTAGGTTAAAAAGCATCACTTCCACTGGCAGATTATTTAAATTATAATAAGACATTTTCCCATGTTAAGTTCAATAATCTGCCAGTGGAACTTTTTTAAATCAATATTAAGAAATGAATAACTTTAAACAAGTTCCTTTATCCCGCTGAAAAGCTACTTTGTAAATTAGGTTTGTCTCATTTCAAGAGTAGTAAAATATTTGCACTAGAAACTAAGTTAAAAACACCTATTAAGATTTTGTGTTTTTGCAGTGTGTCAATTATAGCACCTTCTAAACGCCAATGTCTCCATCTGGGGAACTTGTACTTTTTCATAAATATTAAGCAATTATTAACTTAAAACAAGCTGCTATATCTTCCTAAAAGTTACTTGAAAGTCAGTTTTGTCTTATTTCAAGTGTGCTTATTTCAAGTTTATTTTAAGTATAAACTAGACAATAAACACCTGGTAAGACATTGTGTTTTTGCAGTGTATCGGTTATCTCACCTCCTTAAGACCAACGTTTCCATCAGCTGAGCTTGTACTTATTCATCAATATTAACTTAAAACATGCTCCTATATCTTGTTAAAAGTTACTTGTAGGTTAATACAAATGCACTACAATATTTGCACTATAAACCAGACCAAAAATACTCTAAGATTTTGTGTTTTTGCAGTGTTGACAGCTACGAGGTGCTTGAAAAGTAAAACAGAGAGAACTGTAATCACTGTACATTTTTAACTGATTCAAAAAGATTTAAAAATGGATCCAGCAACAGTGGAAAAAAAACAAACATTTGTTTCATCGCTGTGCAAAAACTGATGCTTTTCATGTTGAATCATAACAGCTGCTGACACTAGAAACACCAACAAAGAGACGAAAGCCTCCTCAAAGGGGATCCTAATGGCTTGATCCAGTAATTAACCGCAGGGTGTGAATGCACATTACAGTGAGGCGATGCAGACACACCTTAACACTCCGAGACCCTCACTGTAGGTTCTTCAGCACTGATCCAATTACAGGTCAGAGGTCACAAGACGGTCCCATCCCTCCACAATATAGTCGACGACCTGCCCCCACCCGTTTCTCCCCATCCTCCCAGTATATCGCTCATTCATTTATCCTCCTCTCTTCACACCCTTCTGCTCAGCTGTCATCTCTCACTTCATCTCCTCTAAATGGCTATTGACTGCGCGCACAGAGCTCTCATTCTTTGTCTCTCCCCATCGCAAAAGTGTCTGACAATCACCAGCTTATCATCTTTGCATATTTACCACCCCTCAGATCCAGTCCTATAACAGCCAAATCCACTTCTGTAATTTGGCAGGAGGGTTTCTTTTTTTTTTTTTGAACAAACAAACTCTGTTTTCAATGTTTCCCCTTCAAGTCGACACGTGTAATTTCCCTTTCTGCACTGCTTTGATTTGGTCTAGCGTGTAAAATCGCAGTAACTACTTAATTTAGGTTGTAGCATGACGGCATTCAAAAACGATAAAGGGTCATACACTGCAAAAACAAAATCTTACAGAGTATTTTTGGTCTGGTTTATAGTCCAAATATATTAATACTCTTGAAATAAGACATATATTCCACAGAGCATGTGGATAATATGTTAAACATAGTGTCCAGTATTAAATCAGAAGTTTACTTATCCTCACTGCAAAAACACAAAATATTACCAATTAGGTCAGGATAACAAATATTTCTGGACAATAAATTGTCCCAGAAATTATTGCGATAAACGATAAACATTTTAAAGTGACAGTAATGCCATAATAATGCCTTAACAAAGATCAATACACTTCAAAACTTAACTGAAAATATCCAAAAATAAATAAATAACAGAAGCAAAGAATAAAATTAATTATGACGTCTACAAGCAACATTTTTGACACCAGAGCAGCAAACTGAAGACTTTAGTTATCAGTTTTTAGTAGAAAGAGAAAAGCAATAAATTATTTACTTGGAAATTATTGAGTTCACTTTAATTTATCATGCCATTAACTGATTTATTGTTTATTGTGACAGGCTTATTAAGGCTAGTTTATAGTGCAAATATCTCAGTACACAAAACTAACTTACAAATAACTTTTCAGCATAATATAGGAGATTATTTTGAGTCAAGAATTTCTTAATATTGATGAAAAACTGTTGGTTTAATTGGATTGATTATTTCACTTATAACATAGAAAAAATTTATGCATCAAGTTCTATAAATATCAGAAAACCGGCTCCTACATCTTGCTAAAAAGTTACTAGTCAGTTTTTTTTGTCTGATTTTAACTGAACTAAGGCATTTCAACCAAAAATACTTGGCAGGATTTTGTGCTTTTGCAGCATGAATACTTTTCTGAGGCGCTGTAATTCCTTGTTTTAAGAATAAAAACTAAAAGCCACTGACTCAGAGAGAGTTATGAGCAGCATAAAATGGATACAACAGCGTACAGCGACGCGTCCCCCACTCACGCAGACAAGGCCACGCCTCATTAATCTATCACTCCAAACACGCTCCTCCTTATGCCGTCCCTCTACTTAATGCCCGTCCTGCACCAGCGCCTCAGATTTACACCCCTTCTCCCGTCACGCCGGCGTCGGCTGATATACTGTAAGCAGTAAAAGCAAAAAGGTGCAGGGACTGAGCTCTGCTTCTCTGCTGATGAGTTTTTATTCTGCCGACTCAAAAACTCATCGCCTCTCTCAGAGAAAAGGTGATTAGGACTAATGAAGGGCAGATTTTTTATGGCTTATCTGCATTTTGTGCTCATGATGGCACAAAGAGACAGGCGTCCTCATGTTCACTGGCGTAAACATTAGGCGCATGCTGGATCAAGGTCACCTCCGCAGATTAGGATAGCCTGGAAATGAGTTCAATTAGCAAGTTGCTGATGACTTCCAGCTAATGACGAACAGCTTTGAGCTGAAAAAAATCTGGTTTTTCTACTTTGATATTTTACCTACAGGTAGAAGAAAAATATATTTAATTTTAGTTTATTCCAAGCTAATGAATGTTTTGTTTCAGTGGGTTAAAACCCTCAATGAGAAAAGAAGAGGAAATATTTTGATCAGATCTGATTTCAGTAATTAAACTTGAGTAATGAGCTCACGCATAATTACAATGTTCCCAAGGCATTGCACTTCTATCTGAGAGAGAAAACCGAGGCAGAGAGATTTGCTCTTTTTGCTAAGAGGAGAATAAACACACACTGTAAAACATTTACAGGTGGTTTAACTTGAAAATGAAAGTCCACCTGCTGCCTTAAAAATGAAATTTAAGTCAACAAGAAAATAGTTTTGGTTTTAACTTAGAAATTAAAGTGATTTAATAACAAGAGACAAGTTGTCTAAACATTGTTTTTTAACTTCATTCATCTTGAATTGTGAGTTTTAATTTAATGCTGCAATTTAAACCAAATAATTATTTTTACAATGTGCAAGAAAACAAATAGTTAAAGAGTCACATTTCTCTATTATTTTACTCACAATATCAAGTTAAAATAAATACTTATTTTACTTTAGAATAATTTAAATTCTTGTTTCAAACTGCAGGAACAAAATTTCTGATCTGATAATGAATTTTATTAAACATCCCAATGAATTCAGCTCAGAAACATTTAGTGTGAACAGGACATTATCCTCAAGCTTTGCTAACTGAGAATTGCATTAAAATGAACATTTGCCTTCATAAAACACAAGAGTCAGATCAATGTAACGCACTTCCATCTCAGGAGACAAAAACATGCCGCTAAGCATTCTGGGAAATAGTTCACACTCCTGTCTTTTTCTTCTTTCAGTTTTTTTAAGTGTTAACCTAAAAACTCTGGTTTATTCAACTCTTGGAGGTTTGACTAAATTAATAAAAAGTTAACTTACTGCTGCAAGTTTATCTTTCACAAACTCACATTTAGGTTCAAAATCTGAAACTGGATAAATTTATTTAACTTAAACATTAAAAGATAGTAGACACAACTAAATGTAGCTCTAATGTTTTACAGTGCAAGTGCTCAGAATGTATGTGGACGATTTCCATGCAATTAAACTTCAATTTCAATCAGAAACTGGGAACGCAGAACTCATCATCATTTAGGGATTATGGTCCTGAACTTGGAGTGGCGCTGTCACCGGGCCAGACCAAGCTCTTTGGGCCCAGCTGCCGCCCGGCCATTGCCAGGCCCTTCGCTGAGCTATAGCAGCGTGTCATTACTTTTGACGTCAAAGCAGAGAACTGGGGGACGTGTTGGAGAACTGGGAGCACTGGTCGACTCCGAGGCGCAACATAAAAACGGTTTAATCTTTTAACTGGAGAGGATTTGGTTTCAAATCGAAGTTCTCTTAATTATCGGTGAAGCCTTCAAGGGGCAGAAATAATGTCTCATGTACACAGGGGAAACAACCTCATAATGGGAGGTTAAAGGTGACTCGAAATAACCCCTACACTGCAAAAACTAATTAGTTCTTCTTACTTAAACAAAAAGCAAAATAGCTGCTGAATTTTCTTTTGTTCTTGTTAAATTAACTGAGTAACATTAACTTGTGCAGTTTTAGTGAGCATAACTTAAGTCAACTTAATAAATGGGAGTATGCTGCATATTAAACTAGAATCACTGAGAAAGGACTGAACTGAAGTAAACACAGCAAAAATACTAAATCTTACCAAGTATCTTTGTGAACTTTCTAGTTCAAACATCTTAATTTACTTGAAATAAGACAAAAATAACTTACAAGTGAAATTTCAGCAAGAAATAGGAGCTTCTTTTATGTAAATAATTCCTTAATTTTGATCAAATATACTAGTTCTATTAACAGATTATTTTATGTATATCAAGACATTTTACCCATAAGTTAATTAATCAGCCAATCAAACCAGTATTTTTTCATCAATATGAAGGAATTATTTACTTTAAACAAGCTCCTATTTCTTGCTGAAATTTCACTTGTAAGTTATTTTTATCTTATTTCAAGCACACTAAGATATTTGCACTACAAACTAGACCAAAACTACTTAAGTGTTTTTGCAGTGAAATGGAAACAACATCGTAATCAAAATAAGAAACAAAGGAACAGAGTAAAAATTATAGAGCTAAAATAAAACTGCTCCAAACAACACAAGAGTTTTGTCTCTCACATAAAATCCCAAATTAAGACACAGAAGTTTGAAGCTGTAGCATTTTAGGGTCAATTTAGGGAAAAATTAAGGGAATATTGCACCACGTTCTTTGTTCCTCCAGGATGCAATCGATGGCGAGACACAGTTGTAGTATGTGTGCCGTCAAAATTAAGGAATTACTGACTTAAAACAAGCTCCTACTTCCTGCTGAAATTTCACTTGTGAGTTAGTTTTGTCTCGTTTCAAGCGTACAAAAAAATTTGCACTAAAAACTAGACCAAAATTAATTAAGATTTTGTTTTCTTGCAGTGGAGTAGAAACAAATATATATCAAAATAAGAAACAAAGGAGCACAATAACAACAACGGAGCTAAAATGAAACTGCTCCAAACAATTTTATCTCATAAAATCCCAAATTAAGACGCAGAGGTTTGAAGCTGTAACGTGACATTTTAGGGTTTAAAGAAAATTAAAGGAACATTGCACCACGTTCTTCTGTCCTCCAGGATGCAATCGAGGGTGAGACAGTTGTAGTACTCGTGTCCAGCAGCAGCGGGAGGTTAAAGCTACTCCAGTGTCACTCTGACAACCCACAGCGATGCCGACACACTTCCTCTGCCAAGGACAAAAATGTTTCCCCAAGTCGTCCGATGGGGTCTGAGTCTCTTGCCATGGATGAACAAGTATGAATAAATCATGGGAGTATGACTGAGAGTGTGTAGAGCCAGAAAGCCTGAAGGAACAACAGAGTGGGTTCTGAGCTCCTTTCATATTAGCAGACTGCTGGACTGGGGGAACCGAGCCCTCCAAAGCTCAGGCTGTTGTGAGAGAAACACTGAATTATGCATCTGAGGAGGGAGGGGAGGCGATACCTCCCCCTTCTTTACCTCCATTCGCTTTCTCTGACAGATAGATGAGGGCTTGTGGATGAAGTTTCACCGGGGGTCAGCTCCTCAGAATCAGGGTGAGAGGGGTGTGTCTCTCTTTTTCCGTTTTCTGCACCACTTCACCGAGTCGGAGGACAAGCCTCGCTCTGCCTTTCATTCAACGGGGGGGCAGGTGCGGAAGGTCTCGTCACTCCTGACAGAGATGTATGCCGGATGACGGGATGATGACACATTCTGCGCCTGTGAAATCGGCAGCGAAGCCGGCCGCATCGATTCCCGGGGATGAGGACCGTCTCCTGCCACGGCTTCCATGAACGATGGGGTCACGGGGTCACGCTTTCTGTTGCTCTCTCGTGCCGTGGAAAATCAATTCCTTATTAGAACCTCATGGCCACCAGAGGAGGAATGAAATTGCGATAAAATGAAGACAGAGGATGTTCACCTTTGTCAGATATGACTATGGATGCTTTGTGGTTTCTGTCCTGTTGTTATGAAGGAATTTCTCCGGTTCGTTCCCTCCTTCATCGGCCGTGCCTGCACTACTCCTCCTCTTCATTTGAACTTCCTCCCCTCCCTCGTCTCTTGACACCTCATTGCCAGGCTGTTGGTTCTATTTCTGTCCATTGCCACGGGCTATACAGTCTGCATATTGTGTGTGTACGGACGCGAGACACCTGCCTGACACACACTGTAAAATATTACAGCACGGTTTTTATGTTTTACAAAAAATGTCTTGGTCGATTGGTGAATCTTTTACATTAACCTGCAGGCTCAGCTGAACGTAAATCTTTATCTCTTTGGTGTGTCGACCGATCGTTGGTTGTCAACTCAATCACTTCTGCCAGTGCACTTCAAAAACACAACATCTTACCAAGTATTTTTGGTCCCATCTTATAAGTGAAATAATCTCCCAGTGGAACAAATAAGTCTTGAGAAAAAGGAGTAAATATCCTCCAAAAACGTCAGAAATTCTTAGATTAATCTCACAAATTTTCTAGAAAATTCAGAAATTTCTAACGTTGAAAAATCTTTTTTTTTTTTTTTTTACATTTGACTCTCCTAAATTTTAAAGTCTTGTGCAAATACTGTAGTGCACTTGAATTAAGACAGACCCATTTCAGCAAGTTATGGGAGCTTTTATAAGTCAATAATTCCTTAATTTTAGGGATATATTTTATCACCAACTTCGGTATTGGACGATATTTGTCATATTTTAACCTTTCTGTATCGATTTTAAAAAAATACTGAAAAATATATATTATACGTAAATGTCAGTTAGTATCGGATATCGAATATCGGACATTGATATCAGCTTAATATCCATAATCTGCTTGTTCTTCTGGTAGATTATTGTACTTACAACATGGAAAAACTGTTACAAGTAAATTAATCTGCCCGTTGAACTAGCACTTTTTTATCGATATTAAGGAATATACTTAAAAAAAGCTTGTATAAGTTTCTTGCAAGTTGGTTTTCCTTTTTTACAGTGTACTAAATTACTCAAATAAGTAACTAGACCAAAGACACTTGGTAAGATTTGGTGTTTTTTGCAGTGTAAACCACAATGTATTCCTCATGTCCTTCAGGTATGTTGCTGTTTTTTGTTTCTGGTAAGAAAAAAAGAAGAAGAAAAAAAAGGTTGACAGTGATGCAGTTCAGGTCAGGTCCCTCAATAGATCCTGGTTCTGATCCAGCCAAACCCTCAGGCAAACACAAAAAGAATCTGCAGTGAGTTTCATTCCTGAAACTGGAGCACTGTGTCAATGCATTTATCTCACCTCTATCCTGATTCAGCTCTGGCAGTCACCACTAAAACGGGTTAGGCAGGAAAACAATCCCAGTTCAATTCATACTTTCACCAATTTGTGCTTCAATTTGCACCCAAACGGTGCCGTTTAGTCCAGTCTTACTTACCGTTCTATTAAACAGATCCTTTTGACTCCACGTATCTAACACTTGCATCAGTATATTTTACTTACTGGTTAGGTAGTTCTGATCAATTATGAAGACATAAATTCATTAAAAATACACAAAATTGAACTAAATTAACGTGTAAAGACTTCACTGCAAAAACAGAAAATCTTATCTAGTATTTTTGATCCAGTCCACATATCATAAAATAAGACAAAACTAACTGGCATGGAACATTTCAGTAAGATATACAAGCTTGTTTTAATTCCTTAATGTTGATGAAAAAGGATTATTTAAATTATAACAAGACATTTTGAAAATAATCTGCCAGTGGAACCAATAAATGTTAAGTTTTTTTATTTTTAGGATGATGTATTATGGTTATTGTAGATAAGAGAAAAAGGAGAAAATATCCACCAAAAATATTCAGAAGTTTTGAGATTCATCTCAGAAAATGTCTAGAAAAAACTCAAATTTCGGAAAAAACGTCAATTTTTTTAAATTTTCAAAACACCTAAAAAAATTTCTGAGATTAATCTCAAATGTTTAGAATGTTTTCTAGCAAATTTTTGACTTTTGATTGTATCTCTTTTTGTTGCCATTATTTCTCAGCTGAATAAAACATCAAGAAGCATCGATAGACTGTAAGCTACTGCCAATTAGCTAAACGAGAGCTTAAATATAGATAACATTTTAAAGCTTATAGGAATATGTGACCCCATTAGTCCCCAATAATACAGGCTAGATTTTATTTTATCTAACATATAAACTAGATAAAAAGAGATAAACCTGTAACATCTGGATGACTACATGGTATATTCTTATAAAGAATAATATTTTCCATGCAGTGACCCTAAATATACCTTCTTTTTACTTTGTTTTTGTCATGAAAATAATTTACCATCTTTACGAGTCAAGATAAATTCACTAGTATTGAGTGGAAACATGAAAACAAGACCAGCAGACATTACTGCACACATCATGCAAATGCAGGCAGTTTTCTACGGATGGTATTCGCAGTCATTCTCCAGTTATAGCCTCTCTTCTCTCCTGAAACACTTAACGTCTGGTAGATGGATGCAAATAATACCAGCAGGTCACAGAGATACAGCACATAGATCAGAAGTGAGCTGTGAATGTGTCTCTGTTTCTTTCAGAGAGATGAGCTTCACTGTGGCTGCGTTTTGAAAAGCTGCGACGTATCATGGATCAGGTGAGAGACGGCTGGAGTTAGACGAGCTGAACCATATTTTAAGATGCTAAGCTTTAGGTTAAAATTTTTTATTGATTCTTCCCTGAATGTTTTGGGATTTAATTAGATTGTTTTTGTCTGTTTTTTGTACATCCAGGTTTTGAAAAACCCGGTATTTATTATAAAAGAGGATTAGGGCCACTGTAAGAAAGAAAAAGAAATCTGACTTTTTCCTCAGAAGCAGAATTGTTTAAACTGTTTATGCAAATCTAGCCTTAAAAGTCAAATCTACCAAATAAATTTGGGACAGGCGTTCAGTGTGGATAAAGTGCAACTTTACAAATCCTGAAACAAGGAAGAAATTACTTCCATAAGCTGACAAGATAACTGGCATATACCTAAGAATGTTTGGTTAATTAATTTGATTTTAAAACAGAATTAGAGTTCTCAGGAGTCAGAATTCTGAGAAAAAAGTCCAAATTGAAAGAAAAGTAAAAATGCTGAGAAAAAAGTCCAAATTCTGAGAAAAAAGTCCAAATTGCAAGAAAAGTAAAAATGCTGAGAAAAAAAGTCCAAATTCTGAGAAAAAAGTTGGAATTTTGAGGAAAAAGTCAAAATTCAGAGAAAAATGTTGGAATTTTCAGGAAAAAGTCCAAATTCTGAGAAAAATGTCGGAATTTTGAGGAAAAAGTCAAAATTCTGAGAAAAAAGTCGGAATTTTGAGGAAAAAGTCAAAATTCTGAGAAAAAAAGTCGGAATTTTGAGGAAAAAGTCAAAATTCTGAGAAAAAAGTCGGAATTTTGAGGAAGTTCTTGCCTCTTTTTTTGCTTTGATTCACTTGTGTCAGCTGAATGCATTAAAGTTTTGCTTTTTAGTCTGTTTCTCATGAGCCGTCCTCCTAGTTCAGAGAAAAAGATTGACAGATGTGAGCGTCGCAGAGTTTTGACGTGTTGACCAGCCGCCTCTGGTCAGCCGACCAGCATGCATTCTGTCCCTCTAAAAGTTTACCAGTTCATGCTGTAGAGAAATGACTAATGGTGCATTTTTTATGTTGCTGCATTAAACATTCAAAAGATCTGTTCTCTTTCTTTATTCTGAGACTCAAGGAAAAAACACAAGTCTCAATAATGGATGAGAGAAAGGTTTGCTAGGAAGAGAGAGCCAGCGCGTTGCGATTGAGCTGAGAGGGGAAGAGAGCGGAAGTGAGAAGGGATATGATGTCTGGACAAAAGATGGAGGGGGAAAGATGGCCAGTGTTTTTATTTACTTTTTTATGAAATGTTTGGCTGCGAATGATGTGAAACTTTTTTGTTCCTCTTGCTGCTTTTGTTCATATGTACACACAGCTGGTCGCTCCTGATTCTCTTCTGTCGGTCAGCAAACACAGTTAGGGCCGACTCACAGTTCCCAATTAAAGATCTACACACTGGAACCAATGCCAACTACAAAAAATAATAACATTTCATGCCCCATAAAAACTCCAAGTTTTATTAATTTAAGTACGTTTGTTTCAAACCCATACAGGATTCTCGTTGCTTAACTGCAAAAGGAGAACTTCATTACAGGAGGTCATTCATTGGCATGTTTGTTGCAGATTCTCCTCATTTTTAACATTCCTGCCAGATAAACAGAGCTGGGTCTGTAGAGAGCTCTGTGAGGTAAAGTGTTAGGATCTGGGTTGGATTTTTGCCTCGTTTCCCATTTCTGCTCTTCCTTAGTGATTCTAGTTATGTTTATTTCTTTTCTAGTTATTTTTTGTTGTTCTACTTTATCATGTCTCTTTAATCATAATAATTAAGCTTCTCTTTCTCACCCACTACTTGCCGGATCCTTAAGTCTACTCCAGTCGCTTCCTCGTGTTTTCCTCGTGTTCCCCTGGATAGAAATCTTTATGGATTTGTTGTAGTTTTTTCGTTCTCAGATTTTCACTAAAATAAACTTTATCATTCACTCTACACCTCTATCTGCATTCGGGTCCTCCTACAAACCATACATCATGACATGGAGACATTTCTCAAAACAAGTTTCTTTTGCTAAGTAAATAAGTTGCAAATAATTTTAAATATGTGCAAAAAACAAACAACATTTTAGAGGCAGGACTCTCTGATTTTGATTTTATTTCATCACATTTTGAATGTAACCAAAGCAAATCTTTTAGATAATTTTCTTAGCTATACTCAAAGAAGAAATCAACAAAAAAAATCTTTTTTGCAATAATTATTTTTTTGCAATAATACACAATGCATAATATTCATTCATTTGTGCTCAGATTGACCTTAAAACAAAGATGCAGCTTTAACAAAAGATAAAACTAGATTGTTTATACTAAACTTAATTAATAAAAATGAGAAGTTTTAGGAATAGAAAAGATACAGAAAACACATTTCTTCCCTCTGAAAAGCAGAACTGCTGCTGGTTCCACTAAATGTTCTCTCAGGTTGCCATCTAGTGGCACCAAATAAGACACACAATTCAGTTTTTAACTTGCCTCCCCAGTTTTATATGTTGCTGATTTTCTGACATTTTAAGCATAAGAACCAGATTAGTGTATATAAACAAGGCTACATGTTGTTTAAGAGCAACAAACATTCAGCTAACTCAATGCTCAGCCAGCAAATAAGCTGAAATCATATTAAAAGCATTTTAATAATTACACAATCTTATTTCAAGGTATTCATGTTCATTTTAATTTACACAAGCCTAAGTAGATTTGTCTTCCAGTTAACCGAATTACACACTCGCTGAGGCGCATGTTAGTAAAGGCCTATTAGTTTGTCATGACTGTTATCTGTCTAATGAATGCTGTGTAAGCGCTAGAAGGAGGAAGAGCTTTCCTGCTATTCCCACATAAAACAGAAACATAGAGAAAAATCACTCTAATAATTTTGATAAAGAAATTAATAAATGTAATTTATTGATTTTTTATGTGAGAAATGCATACGCACATTGTTGTGAATTTGAATAAGGGCACAAAATGAAATCAGTGGCCTTTATTTTCAGTTATATCTTCCATTAACACAGTAATTAAATTTTTTTTTCTCCCCACCAGGGGGTCTTTTGTGGGCTCTAGTGTCCCTTATATGACAGTAGGCTGACAGGAAAGGTGGAGAGAGAGGAGGGAAGACATGTGGCAAATGTCGCCGGGACCGGGAATCGAACCCGCGACGGCCGCGTCGAGGACTCAAGGCCTCCAAATGTGGGTCGTGCTATTCCCTACGCCACCACAGCATTTAACCATTTTTACTGTAAAAACACAAAATCTTGCCAAGTAATTTTGGTCTATAGTTTCTAGTGCAAATATCTTAATACACTTAAAATAAGACAAAACTAACTTACAAGTGACTTTTCACCAAGAAATCTGAGCTTGTTTTAAGTAAATAATTCCTTAATATTGATGAAAAAATACTAGTTCGATTGGCAGATAATTTAACTTATAACATAGAAAAACTGTTATAAGTGAAATAATCTGCCAATCATCAATATTAAGGAATGATTTACTTAAAACAACCTCATATTTCTTGCTGAAAAGTTACTTGTAAGTTAGTTTTGTCTTATTTCAAGTATACTCAGATATTTGTACTGGAAACTATAGACCAAAACTACCTGGTAATATTTAGTGTCGAAGGCGGGGTTAAGTCCAACCAGGCGTTTTGCACATCTGAATGGTTGCCATGGAGATTAGAGGATTTCTCAAACATGCATGAAATAACCAAAGCAACACTCCAGGGATGTTTTTGATGAGGGAATAACATTAAAACATAAAGAAAAGCTAAAAAATAGAGTCGATTTTACATGATACTGCCCCTTTAAAAAAGGACAAAAACATTTTTTTATTGACCTCGTACTATTTTACTTCCTTTACTTCCTATTTTACTTGCTTCTACTGCTTTTGGATGACGGCCTGGGAGATGGAGCAACCAACCGGACTTTGACGACTGCAGAAATCCACGGTTATATTTGGAAAATTTCATGACAAGTCAACTATTTATTTATTACCCGCTTCTCTGGCGTTTATGGAGATGTGGCAGGAGGAAGAACATTTTCAACAATAGATATAAGAAGTTCCCTTTCTAAACATTTTGATGCACAAATTTAAATTCCTTTACAATAAATCAACAAATTCCAACTCCGGCTTCCTCTGCCATCCCCTCTCCACCGCTCCTGTTCAACAAACCCCCTCATTGTGTTAATTTTGCTCCGTCTCCAGCATTCATTTGGGTGTTTTATCTTTTGTTTGCTGATGGGTTTTATCCTCATTGGCTCTACGAGGCAAATTGTTGGCAGCAGCTCAGTTTGATCTGAGGTTGTGGATGAAAAGCACCAGCAGGGGGGACACAATGGCACACTGAAAATAAAATAAAAAACAGTCCAGTGTAATGACTGGAAATACATAAGTATGAGCTTTCCACAGAGAGGAGAAAGTGCCAGTGTGAGCATTGTGATGTTAAATAGTCTGCGAGACAGACAGTGTTTGTTTAACTTAGTAGGGGTCACCTTTACAACACAAGAGTTTCAACCGGGAAGCAAAAAGTTGGGAGGAATAATAAATAAAAGCCTTTTAGCTTTTGAAGCAGTGGGTTGTCACACACCAGGAAGGCTATAATTTTACCTCCACAAAAGATTGAAAACCACTGAGTGTTATTGAAAGGACCAACAAAAGTTAACAAAAGCAAAGTTGATTTGATCATAAAGTATAATTTAAAAAAATTATTTTAAAAAAAGATGTCAACTTTTCATTATTTTTGTGCAAGCAGGTTCGGTTCGATTTGCGACCAAAATTGCAACATTTATAAAATTTTCAGCTGCACTGCGTCAAGCAGAACAAACCCTTTGAAAAACCTGTTAAACCTCCTGGCCTGTGGAGGCGCTACATCAAGAAAAACTGAAGGAAACAACATAAAAAACTCCTTAGAAGACATGAGCGCAACTTTCTTCTATACCAAATGTAAACAAAATTGGGGAAATATCACATTTTAGTGGTTGTACGATTTCTCTTTTGTCTTTGGCAGTGGACCGTAAACCATTTCAGTTGTATTTACCCAGAATGCCCTGTGCTACAGTCCAATTCCCACTTCCTATGCCCGGTGTTTCACATATGCATTTGAACAGCGCCAGCATTCACTTTAATCGAACCGAGACCGAGGCTTTAGGTGGGCCAGAGTTAATTTTTTTGGTCCACATCAGAGTTTGATTCACACTTCCCCAAACAAACCAAACTTTCTAGACAAGCAAATTAAAGTTTGACTAAAGCTGAACAAACAAGACACCCGTAGAAATTATTACTGTTGTCATTGAGAGCAGCATGGTGACTCAGCTGATGTTCCTCTTGGTTTACAACAAAAAGATCTTTGGTTTGTGCAGAATTAACAAGCTTTAATTTGGCTTTTACAACTCAGTTTTATTGAGGCCTGGGATCAACACGCTGGAGCTACAAACCCAGTAACCTTAGCATCAGTAGAGCCTCCTAACAGACACTGCCAGCGTATTGACCCGGCGCTCGTGTATTCACGCTCTCCAGAACTCCGCCATGATGGACGTCAAAACAACCAATGTGCTCCGGTAAGCAGCCATAGTCCAATATCACTTTTATTTAGTTTGTTTCACTTTAAAAATGGTCATAGGTTGCTGCACAGTCAGCTGTATTGAAACAGACAAGGATAGAAACCAAGTTTGACATTTTATTTTATGACTTTTAATGAGGAAAGATGCGGCTGCGGTGGATAACGTCACAATCAAAATGACTGTCAGCCCTCGGTCTAATCGCAGATTTGCAGTTTTTACACTTTTTACAAGGTAACAAGATTAACGTTCATATAATTTAAAAGTGTGATTAGAAAGATTTCAGATATAGCATGGGAAGGTACGCATCTAACCATTGGTAGCCATGGAGACAAAGCCGCATCGTCATGTTGCCTAGCATGTGTGAAAAAACAGGTTAGCATCTTGTCTTTTGTACGTTTTAAATGCTTTTCTGGTATAACGGAGAAACACTGTTTGTGTTTATGACACAGTGATTATTTTGATCAACACATCAGGAGGGGGAAGGTATGGCAAGAGGTTTGGCCATGAAAAGTACTGCTGCCGGAAAATGTACACAACTGCTGTAGATCGCTGTAACCATAGTAACAGCGATCTACGACGGTTTGAATCTGAGGCACATCTGACCAGAGTTTGCCTGTTGCCTCTAAAAAGCCTTTAGGAGTGAATATTGACAAGATGCCGATGACATCCGATGTGTTTGGTCATTTATCCTGTGCGTCAATGTGTTGCCATGGTAACCTGCTTGCTTCTCGACCAATGACTGCTGGAGACAGAAACTCCCCTCCCCAAGATCAGTCCTCTAAAATTTTACAGGTTTTTCTACGTTATTTTTTGTTGAAATCCAGTTTGAATTCATTAACAATAACTTTGAACACATTTAAATTAGTAACTCAATAAACTTGAGGTCTAACCTGCAGGTGTAAGTACAGAAAGGTGGCTCAGATACGCCTCGGATACGCCTCAGATACGCTCATCTATCATCATAGCAGAGTTCAGAGTTCGCCTTATAACACGCAATGTGTTTATGCATTCACGGTGACCTCTCATTAGCAACAGGCAGGCAGCAGGACACCGTCAACATTCACCGTTGGCAGCAGGACAATGTTAACAACCCTCTTGAATCTACTCTGCATAAGAAAATAAGTAAACAGCAAATATTTCAAACAACTAAACTAAGCTGTGGGAAAACCAACAACTTCTAGGAAAAAACTGAGACAGCTTATCGTCATCGGCGCCGTTGTGGGTTTGAGATTTCAGAAATGACTGTTGCCGTTTCCAAACTACTAATCAACAACTAGTCAACACTATTCCGTGCAAATACAGAGGCTGTTGCACAAACAGGCACAGGCGCTCGGTCTAAAAAACAACCTTCCAGCAACCCGGCTTATCTCAGCACACCCAGGCTCTCTGTCTCTGTCTTTGGCATTCACTCGGTTTTTCTCTCCCAAACATGCACACACACACAAACAATGCGTTTCAGTCCCAAATTCAACAAGGCAAATCTCTCTTATCCTCCTCCAATCATTCTTTTTGTCCAACTCACATAGACATTGTTCCAGTTTCTGTGGCACCACAG
Source organism: Gambusia affinis (assembly GCF_019740435.1). Taxonomy (NCBI): domain Eukaryota; kingdom Metazoa; phylum Chordata; class Actinopteri; order Cyprinodontiformes; family Poeciliidae; genus Gambusia; species Gambusia affinis. The sequence goes on from NC_057875.1 coordinate 5,491,870, forward strand.
AAATCAGAGAACTGAAGTCACATCACTGTGGCTCCAGCATAATAAGGGTAAATGCTTTATAATGCGGTGTAAACTCAGTTTGCCCCATAAATGCATATAAATAACTGTCTTAAGTGGATTATTTTCCCATAATGTGACTTACATCATGTGATGGAAAGCTGCACTTATTCAAATAAGAACCTATATATCATATTCTACTTCAAATTAAAAGGTTGTGATGTTCAAAAATAAAGTTAATGACTAAATTTTCCAAGTAATTTTTAACCAAGACTGTTGACTCCTTCTTATATGTCTTTATGTTTTCCTCCGCATCATTCCAAACATTTACAATGCTTCAGTTTAACAAGAGAAACAGAAGAAATACAGAATAAAAGTAAATAAAACACCATGCTAAAATATAACCATGAAATACAAAACACTAGCTGTGTTTCCATTACAAATAATCACAAAACTTTGCTGATATTCCGCAAACATTTAAAAGGCACAATTTTGTATTTCCATTAAATCAGAAACGTAATTAAAACCACACATGAATAAGTTTGTTAAGGAGATAAGTTATCGAAAAACATGCCGCGCCATCATCCTGTTACCACTTCCTGTCATTTTTTACGTCTTTTCCGCCAGTAGTAACATCCGATTGTCATCACAAGTCTCGTATTTCCATTACAGTTTTGCGAAATACACAAATTTTGATCCAGCCGAAAAAAATCACCTCATCCAAAAGCCAAAACATATCGAAAAACGCAAGTTTCAATTAAGTGAAATTATTTCCGTAATTACAATTTGCACAATTTTATGGTCAGTGGAAACACTGTTGACAAAAACACTGAGAGTCTCAGACTCTGCCGACCTTAAAGAAAATTTAAGGTGATTTTAACAGGGTTAGTGAGGGCATGTTTTGAAAAGCTATTAAACATTTTTTTAAAGACTGGCAGAAAAATGTTCATGCATAAATAACTTACTAAATGTCTCTTATATTGCGGTAAGCCTTGGTTTTAATTAAAAAAAACAACCGGCTATTTAATGTAACTTGCAGGTTGGACTGAATATCAGCGTCTTAAACACAGAGGCAACATTTACAAGGTAAAAATCGGTGAACCTAGTATCGGTTCCTGAGGGACTCCAAAGATCAGAGTGGCTCTGGGTTCACTTTTATTATGTTTTTAAATAAATTTTATTTTTCTAAACCTGTATAGGTCAAACGTTTTTCAGATTATGCAAACATATCCCACTATAGACATAACTTGCTATGCCACTCAGAAGTTTGACTAAAGTCACCCACAATTACAACTTGTGAGAGAAGATTATTGAATATGAAAATAGGGTTTAATAGGAAAATTAGATTTGAGAATGTGGTTGCTCAGTTAAATAGTAATGAAGGAAAGAGTAATTTTGTTTTTAAAAAACACTGGTCTCATTAGGGGAATTTGAAGAAAAATAAATATTAAGGACCAAGAGATGGCAGTAGTGAGACGCTAATGGATGCAAGCTGCTGTTAAAATCTAAAGAAGAAGAATTTCCAGACTTTTGATTTAAATTTTCACCCTCATTCAAAATCAAATTTCTATAAAATGAGCAAAACTATTCAGAAACCACCAAGAAACAAATCTGTCATCTAAAAATGATAAAACAGCTGCTTGCTGCTTTAACTTCACTAACACTTTTTTCCCTCCTTTCTTAAAACTAATATTCTCACAAACTATCAAATATGGAAGTCAGTTTCTTTATCTTTCACTGTGAAAAAGGAAAAATGTGATGAGACGAGGGTTTCAATCACTAATAAAATAGAGTAATCGATATCCTGTTGTGTTTAATTGCTTTACAGACTAAACATTTCTTCAAGTTATTTGTTATTTTGGCATTTGGTTGGACATCCTGGCTGTATGGGGAGAATGTGTAGGAAAAAACCTTAACTTGTTTTGGAGATTTCCTGTTGGTTTAATTTGAGTTTAATTGATCTCTCACCTTTCCTGGTGTGGCTCCTCAGTAGGGTACCATGTCAGTGAGGAGGGACAAAGCTCTGCGCAGTTACATTAAGTCACATTTATTCTTTGATTGGCCTTCGATTGGTGTAGTTGTGATGATTTGTATGTATGTAAATGTTTATTGGTACCATTTATTGTTTGGTGTTAGTTTGTGAATTTTGTACTTTTTTCAATACCCCCTTCTTTTTGGTATGGAAGGAGAAATAGGTCAAAGTATTTGTTGGTGAAAATGTGACCGGCAGTATTTTAATAAATCCACGGAAAGAAGACGCGCTTTTAAACGCCGAGCCTCCGCTGATCAAATGACTAAAAGATATTCATGAAAGATGCACGTTTTTTTTTTTTTTTATGTTAGTTGAAGATAATGATAACATCCTGCATAAACATTAAAGTTTTTCTTAATTTTTTCCATCTACACTGTAAAACATTTGAGCCGCATTTAGTTGTGTCTACTATCTTTTACTCTTTAACTCAAATAAATTTATCCAGTTTCAGATTTTGAACCTAAATGTGAGTTTGTGAAAGATAAACTTACAGCAGTAAGTTGTGTTAACTTTTTGTTAACTTAGTCAAACCTCCAAGAGTTGAATAAACCAGAGGTTTTATTTTCATTTTCAGAAAGGTGGCTCAGATACCTTCAAATGTTTCACAATGTAATGTGAAATTAAATGTTTGTAATTCAAAATGTTAGACTGTGCTGACCTTTAGTGGTCAAATAAAGTACTGCATTAAACTCTGTGGGGGTTTTTTAAACAAACAAACTAAATCACTGTAGAATTAACAACACAGGTCGGTTTGTAATTTTTTAAAAATGGTTTATCTTGTAGAAAAATGTGTGAAATTTGAAAATTCTTTCAACATGGGGGTGGGGGGTGATTAAAATGTCAATAGGGCTTACCATTAAATTGCTGGACACTGTCTCTTTAACTGTTTTTAACAGGGAGTTTCCTATTTATAACTTAACATCTAAGGAATTTAGTTTTATTAAAACCAGTTGCCATAGAAACCGTGCTGATCAGTTTCAGCTGATGTCATCGGTTTCAAGGATGATTCATCTTTGTTGCTTTGGTATCCAAACATTTTAAAAAAGTTCAAACATGCAGGGAAAATCACAAGCTGTCCAGTTTTATCTAAAATAAAATAACATACTTATATAATTGAAACCTATGTTCCAATTATGCAACGTTATTAACTTCATTTTAGACTGCAGACACACCGGGTGGGTTTTCATTTGAGACATTTATGGTGATAGTGTTTAAACTTCTGACCAGAACTGTATTAAAAACTAGAAAAACAGCATTTTCAGTTAAAACGATGAAATATTTGTTACTCTAAATAAATCTTTAAACTCAGTTGTAGAGATCTAAAAACAAAATGCTACTGGTAGGGAGCATTTTATTATCTTTTATTTTCAGATATCTGAAAGGAAAAAGATGCATGTTTTATACCAGAAACCGGGTAAAAGAGGAAATATACATATACACAATAAATATTCATACAGTACGGTTTGTTTTTATGTAAATACACTGTATTTATACACAAACCAGGAACAAATTTAGCTTGAACAGCAGAGGAAAGAAGACGTGCTTATCTCCTCCCACTGCCTTTTCATGCATGATTTTTATGGCTGTAATTTAATATTTAGTCATTTGTGTCTTTTTTCAACATTAAATAGCATTAAGATGTTTTAGATCACGTGTTAAACTCCAGGCCCAGTGGCCAAATCTGGCCCGCCGTAGCTTTTTATGTGGCTCTCTAGACTCCAAATTGCATCCATTAGTTCCTCCAGTTTTTCACAAATCCACAAAATTTGCACAAAATCGTCAGATTTCCACGTTTTTTCTGATTTTATTGACTTATTTTCTCAAAATTGGCCAAAAACGTTGGGTTTAAGTGACTGCTGCCTCAGCCTTACTTCATGTCAAGTTATATTCTGTGATCAATACGGCGATTAATAAAAATAGATTATTAGCCCAAGTATCATAAAGATTTCTTCACCACAAAATCTGCGGTTTTTATTGCAAACAGACTCAAAAACAATCACTTTAATGGTTTTATCGATACAAATCATACTTTTGATTTGGCCCAAAATGAAAATGAGTTTGAGGTGAATTTATGTGCCGGATTAAAACAAACTAGAGCAAAATTTTAAAAAGGGAATCGAGCTCCAACTTTAAAAAAAAAAAAAAGTTAATTTCTAACATGTAATCAAATTAAGTTGGTCAAACTTATATTTTTTTATATTATAAATTAATATATTTACTTGGATAAACTTAATTTGATTACTTGTAATGAATTAACTTTCATTAATTATGTAATATAATTTAATTGCTTTGTTTAGTATATTAAACTGCATATTAATACAATGACCTGGTTTTATTTACAAATTTCTGATTATTGCTGAATTGGTAAGTAATATATTATTTATAAATTGCAATGAGGGAAAGGATTAAATGTGTGTTAACTTCTTCCTGCTCATTTTAAGACAGAAAAGTAGTGATAAGTTAATTATTTTGTTCTTGGTTTTGTATTCACATGTTTTCTTTTATCCTACTGATTATTTGATTACTTGTTTTTAAAAACTGGTTTGAAATAAATAAATAAATGAAATTACTTTAAGTTGGATCACCTATTTTTGTTATTTATTTACTTTTTGGTGAAATTTAGATTCAGGAAAGTAAAAATAAAAATCCTGTGCACATTTTCTTTTGAATTAATGTTCTTCTGTTCCCATTTTTACAGTTTTCTGATCTTCAACTGTTCCTAATGAAAAAATGCTTTTTTGGACTTTCACACACAGAAACAGATTTCATAAATCTAAAACAGTTTGACATATTGTCTTGGCACAACATGAGGCTTCTTGCTATCCAGAAACTTGCTTAAATGTGTTTGATTGTAAGAAAAGAGATTCTGCATCTTACAAAAATAAGTTGTAATGCCTTTACTTTATATGATGTAAAAAATAAATAAATACAACATCTGATTAATATGACAGAGTATACTAGAGTCATACTAAGAAAAAACAAATTAAAATGACAAGAATAATCATAATAGTTTGAGAATAAAGTCAAAATAACGCAAGAATGTCAAAATTTGAAAATAAAGTCATAACATTATGAGAACACAGTTGAAATATTATAACTTAATTCTGGTAATATTTCTACTTACACTCTTACAACTTTCTTCTCATACTTTCATTTATTTTTATTTTCTTAGCATGGCCCTAATACTTGGAGATTTAAAGAATATCAGTTCAGCATGAACTAAAATACAGCTCTAGAAAAAATTAAGAGACCACCTAAAATGATCGGTTTTTCTGATTTTACTTTTTATAAATATATGTTTGAGTAAAATGAACGTTGCTCTTTTATTCTATGAACTGCTAACAACATGTCTCTGAAATTCCAAGCAAAAATGTATTATTTGAAATGCACTTTATAAATAAACTTTACTTACTTACTATGTATTTGCAGAAAATGAGAAATTGTCAAAATAAGGAAAAAGATGCAATCCTTTCAGACCTCAAACAATGCAAAGAAAACAAGTTTATATTCATTTAGAAACAACAATACAAATGATTTAACTCAGAAATCAGTACCTGGTGGAATAACCAGCAGGTTTTCAGTGGGGTTCAGTGCAGTGGGCTCTGAGTTTTTCCAGAGCTGTAGTTCATTAGCGCTCATGCTGCCCCAGGATGTGTGGCGCCCTGGGTGGTGAGCCACATTGAACATTTGAGAAACTTCACTATTATACTGTGGGATCTCGTGCATAAAGTCATATGAGAAAATGAGAAAAACGTTCAGAGTATGAGCAATTATTTTTTGTTTCTTTTTTATTTTCGTCTGGCGTTAAGTAGGGAACGAAAACCGAATCTGAGGATTTAATATTTGCATTTTTCGCAGGGAATTGCGCGCATGAGTTTCATGAATTGTTGCATAACCTCGTACTGCCCCGGCATTAAAGGCTACTGGGAGATTGTCATCCAGCTGAAACGGACGCAGACGCGCATGTGCTGATGCGTTTGGCACCGATGTGTCGTCAGTTCGTTGGATGTTGACGCAGCGTTCTCCAGAAGGTGTGTGTCACCGCACGCGCGCTCGTCCACCATCTGTGCGCGCGCCCCTCCCTGTGTGACTCGCAGCATCACCGGAGCCCAGCGGATGCTGCTGTGAAGAATATATTTATGCTTCACGACCAGAGGAAGAGGAAGAGAGAGAGGAAGAGGCAGGCGTGATATCTGAATGCGTAATTATCGGTGGGATGATCTGATGCGTGAGCTTCCGTGAACGCGGTCCCGTGTGGAGACATTTTCTCCCAACAAGCTGTTGAATTTTAGGTGTTGCCTGCAGCTGAGGTCGATGTGAAAACGCGTCTTTCTCCGGTGGATTTTTCCAAGGGCACCGAAATGCGGCAGCGATGAGCTGCGAGCGAGTCGGTTTGAGTTGTCAGAGTCACATCCAGGGTTCGAGCTCTCCTCACTTTGGTCCACTGCCTGATTTTTTTTGTTTTTTTTGTTTTTGTTTTTTTTTTTGGTGGGGGGATGCGACGTCATGAGCCTGATCTCGTCTGACAGATGTGTTGCAGCTGCACAGGCACAGATCGTCCGATCCGACGAGTTGTTTTAACTATGATTCTGTAAGAGGAGGAAGCCGGGAGAAAAGCGTCTTTCAACATCAATGTTCGATCCCCTCCTTAGCGCACGGACGGATCGCATCCTTCATTTCATTTTCGGCTCTGCATAAGATGATACCTGGATCTGCCGCATCAATGCTACCGTCTGCAGAAGCCGCGAAACTCTACCAGACCAATTACGTCCGCAACTCGCGTGTCATCGGTCTCCTGTGGGCCATTTTCACGATCCTGTTCGGCATCGTTAACGTGACCATTTTCTCGCAGCCCTATTGGATCGGGGATGGCGTGGACACCCCGCAGGCTGGCTACTTCGGCCTGTTTCACTTTTGCGTCGGGGACGGGATCTCCAGGGAGCTGGACTGCCAGGGCAGCTTCACCGAGTTCGCCGCCATCCCCTCCCGCGCGTTCAAGGCCGCCTCCTTCTTCATTGGAATGTCAATGATGTTGGTGGTCACCTGCATCGGCTGCTTCAGCCTCTTCTTCCTCCTCAGCACCTCCACCGTGTACAAAATCTGCGGCTGGATGCAAGCAGCATCAGGTAGGTCCGGAAACCTCATCATGCTTTAAACCACTAATTAAAACTCAAACCGGTTTAGGGTTCAGTCTGTCTATATTAATTTTAGTTGGTTGTGAAAGACTCTTTAAACTACGGGTGCACCAATTGGAGTTTTCTGACCGACCTTTAAAAAGCCGGTTCCGATTTTAGCCGATGACCTTTTATTTTATTTTTTTTGTCTGACATGTGGCTAAAAATAGCAATAAAAAAGTTGCTGAGTTGGTAACACTTAACTGCAAACACAGTGGACCGATCCTTCAGTCAAATGTCTCACAGTAGAGCAGAAGAGGGTTTTTGATAATCAGATAATCAGAATATAACTGAGTTTTAGACCTTTCCTGAGGTAGAAAATAGTATTGGATAAAACTGACTTCACATTTGACCTTTAATTTCCCAAAAATTAAGTAAATCTGCGCTGATAAATAATCGGTTCACCCCTACTTTAAACGGTCGGAAAATACGCATTGGTTTGATATTTATCTATAAACTGATTAGATTAACCTATCAACATCAATCAAGTACAACAATTGGAAATAAGTAGATTATTGTCTTAAAATAGAGTTGGGTCAACCAATCAGCTACAGAACTGAATTGGCTGATTTTCCCTTAATCAGTTCTGATCATTCTAATTATGCATGTATTACTGATTTTTTTTCACCTCCTGTTCATTAAATTAATCAAAACTAAGAAATCCAACCATTATCCATCTCTAAGAAATGCAAAAAATGCATTTCAGCTTCATTTCTTTAGTTTCTAGTGTTGATCTCATGTTTTCTTCATTGGCTGATGGAAATAAGTGCCAGAAAGCCTACAGGAATTAAGCAGCCAGGTATAGAAAATGACTGGTTGGATAAATGATTTTCAAAAACATTTGATCTATCAAATCCTTAAAATTCATCTTATACTAAAAATAAATCTTTATATTGGAGTATATTCTTAATATAACCGATCAATGCTTACACTAAGAAAATATAATTATCTAAAGTATGTATGACAAATAAAATACACTGATTTATGTAAAAAGTAATTGAAAAGTGAATGAATAATTTAATCGTGGTACATAACGTTCTGTCCGTGGTGCTGAAATGTTTTAGACATCTTGCTCTGCATCTGAGTTACTTTCTGACTCCTCCGTCCTTTTTTTAAACATCAATTTTCAATAATAGATAATGAATTGTGTCCAAAGAATTCTAGTTTTCGAAAAAAAAAAACAAAAAAAAAACTTTATTCGGATACTTCTAAATATTCTGATAAGCAGGTGAACATCACTTGATTTGTGTGTAATTCAGTGTAATTTGTACACTAAATAACACACTATACTTATAGTAACTAAACTCTGCATAGTTTGACTATAATTTATACTCAGCATAAATACTAAATGTTGTTTGGACCTCAGAGTTTCACTACAGAAGGATTTTGTCATAGAACAATTTACTGCTTATTTTGCAAACTTTCTACTAAAAACCCATTTAGTTCTATGAATACAACTAAAACTGCATCATTGTCCCATTTTAAGTTGCTTACATAACACACAGAATCCATCTAACCCAATCTGAGCCGTTGCAATGACCAGATTCCCTTCTAATCTCCTGCAATCAAATGTGTACATCTGTTCTTTTTGTGGTTTTAACAACAAATTTGAGTAAAGGTCGACTATTGAGCTGCAGCATTTTGTCATTTGTTGTGACTGTGGGTGAACGTCATAATCCATCATTTCATCTGAAGAGTCCAGGCATTACCAAGCATAAGTCCTCTCAGCAAAGCTTTGAGTTTTTAGGTTAGCACTTAAAAAAACTGAAAGAAGACAAAGACAGCAGTGGGAACTATTTCCCAGAATGCTTAGCGGCATGTTTTTGTCTCCTGAGATGGAAGTGCCTTACATTGATCTGACTCTTGTGTTTTATGAAGGCAAATGTTCATTTTAATGCAATTCTCAGTTAGCAAAGCTTGAGGATAATGTCCTGTTCACACTAAATGTTTCTGAGCTGAATTCATTGGGATGTTTAATAAAATTCATTATCAGATCACAAATTTTGTTCCTGCAGTTTGAAACAAGAATTTAAATTATTGTAAAGTAAAATAAGTATTTATTTTAACTTGATATTGTGAGTAAAATAATAGAGAAATGTCGCTCTCTAACTATTGTTTTCTTGCATAATATTGTGAAATAATTATTTGGTTTAAATTGCAGCATTAAGTTAAAACTCACAATTCAAGATGAATGAAGTTAAAAAACAATGTTTAGACAACTTGTCTCTTGTTATTAAATCACTTTAATTTCTGAGTTAAAACCAAAACTATTTTCTTGTTTGACTTAAATGGCATTTTTAAAGCAGCAGGTGGACTTTCATTTTCAAGTTATACCATCTGTAAATGTTTTACAGTGCAGTTATTTTGGAACGGCTCCATCTCGAGTTGTTGTGTTTGGGCTGAATTAAGGCAATAAGCTTCTCTAATGAGGCCACTGCTGGTTTCACTGCAAGGAGAGGAAAGAAAGCTAAGAGAAGAGGTGCTGGTCATGGCAGTCTGACACAGGGAGGCCTGGCTTATTAGCGCTGTCAAACATTATTACTTAGCTCATGTTTAAACTCACACCTTAGCTGAGTGGCCCATAGGAAGGACAGGTGGCCCATCAACATCCACACACCATCAGCATGATGGTGATAAACGGCACGACAGCCTGCCAAGAAGAGCACAAAGGAAAGACGAATTTGTTTTTGTTTCCTTTCACAGTTTGTCACCTTGAAGGATTTTTGGAGCGCAGTGCGCAGTGTACGTCAAACCTCGTGGCTTTGAAAGGATCTGAAATAAAAAGTGGTGGAGGGTCAGCCTCCGCTTGTTTTCTGCTGTGCTGCTGCTGCTGGAAGGGTTGGAGGACATTAATGACACAGTCAGTATTCAGGGCACTGCTCTCTGCTACACGGCATCAATCTTTCTTTCTGCTCCTGCGAGCATCATCACGGGTCATTCCACAGACTTACATGCACATCTTTAGAGATTGATGCTGCAGCTTTGAGCTAGCATGCTAACAGGTTAATTAAAAGCTAATGATTTTGAAAGGGGTTGCAAATTTGTCATTTTACATTATATACCATCAGACGTGAGGGAAGACGATGCATCGTTTTTATATTCTGGCAGTATATGGAAATGTTGAGATGTTTTAACCAGGCATTTGTTATTTAGATGCATCCATATTTTAACTACAAACTGCATTTTGTTGTGATTTTGTCGCATAGAACCAGAATATACGGGACATTTGGTTCTCACGTTTCTTAACAAATAAAGATCTGAAAGGTGGGATTAGCACTTTTATTTATTCCAACAGGTCTAAATAAAATTCAGGACAAAGCTCAAAGCTAAGCTAACACTAAGTTGTTCTCACACCAGCTAATACTGACTTTGCAGTATTAGCTGGTATTAAGCTGTAAAGCTAATGCTAGTCTTAAAGCTAACACTTTAAAGCTATTTTTAACTTTAAAGTGTAATGTAAAATGTCACTAAGGTATCATTTTACATTAGTGTTAAGCTTTAAAGCTACTGTTAGCTTTAGAGCTAACACCGGCTTTGTTTACTGTGAGTACGACTTGTTTAAGGATATGGGAGATGTTAGCTTTCAAGCTGACATTAGCTTTAAAGCTAACGTTTCACCACATCGTACTCATAGTAAATCATAGTAGTGGCAGTATCATTCTGTGGTGGTTAGTTATTTTGCCAAGAAGAAAAAGAGTCAATATTGAGATGTGAAAAGATGAAGACTAGCAGCGCTAACTGTAGCTGTATGAAGACTGTGGTTGTAATGTGACAAAATTTTAAAAAGTAAAAAGGGTTTGAATATTTATCAAGTTATTGTTGATGCAGTTGTTTTTTTTACCTGATGTCAGACATGCTAAGAATTGCACTCAGCTTCCTTTTGCTGAACAAGTAAGGGAGAACTGGCACATATTTCCTTCCTTTTCCTTGGAAGAGTTTTTTGCTGAGTCTTTAATAAAGTGGCCAGCGTCCAGGACTTGTAAGAAGTCTCATACCGTCTACATGGCAGCTGAAGCTGAGTGCACAGATCTATAGTGCATCCATAATGCCCTGGATGGAGCCAGATTCGTCTTTTAGAGCTAAGTTTGGGCGTCTGCAGGTTCATGGCATGGAGATGTAAGAGAATGCTTTTTCTGCTGAACAGACTAAGACTTTTCTCTCAGCCCTTCCATCTTTGCACATCATCTCATTTCACCTCTTATTTTCTATTCTTAAATCTCTGCAGTGTGTGTTCATCTTTTCTCCAATCTCTGAACCAGAGTTATTTTGAAATCTGCAGACCAGTAAAAGAATATTTTGAGGTCATTTTTAATCACCTCTATGTTTTATACGTGTAAATGGTGGCTGCTACGGGGCTTTTAAAGTTTCACTCCAGTATAAATAAAGTATGAGGTTTTCCTGTATAGTGACATTTTGCATGGGAAGCACTTTCTGCAACATTTACCTGGTTGCTTTGATTGTAACCTGATCTCCATGAAACAAACTTCATGTGAGATTTTTATTTTCCGTAACAATTAAAGCTCCATTTCTGTTCCATTACCTACATAATTTCTTAATTTACTAATTAAAACTCCTTTCTCATCCATGCATCTTTGTTCCATCATGTTATTATTACACTGAAAAAACAGAAAGCAGCTCCAAATTTTAAAAAATTTGTTAATTGGTCACAAGTAATTGAATTAAGTTAATCACTTTATATACATTTGTTTATCTTGATGACTTAAAAAATTGAAAATATTGAATTGGATAAACGTAATATGGTCATTTCTCACCAATGAATAAATTTTTATGCATTCTATATTTTTCAGTGTAGCCAGCTACCATTTTTGCAACCAACTGCAGAGGAAAAGTAACATTTAACCTTTTTTCCCATTTTGTCAAGTTACATCCACAAACTTCAGCGCATTTTGGGGATATTTTTTGATACACCAACAAATTGGTCAGACAAGTAAACAGTTTCTACACATTTTCAAAAGTAAAAATTCAGAAACAATGCCAGGTATTTATGTCGATTTTTTTTCCTCTCTGACGGCGAATTTGAGCTATTGTACATAGAAGGGGGAAAAAAAGGGAGTAAATCTAAACATTTTTGAATTTTTGAACCCAGAACTTTCTGAGTTTTTTCTCCGGAAAATTTCAGAAAATGATCTCAAAGTTTCAGTTATTTTTTCTTTGTTTAGAAGTTTTCTGACTTTTCAGACTCAGAAATGTTCTTGTTTTTCTAGAAAAGTTCTGAAATGAATCTCAAAATGCCAAGAGTTTGTTTGGCAGAAATGTACTCTTCCCTTTTTTCTATCTAGAACGGCCCAATACGCAGTCATTCTCCCTCGGTCGGTGCCTTGTAGAGCCCCTCTTTGCTGCTGCAGGTGCTTTCCAGCGAGTCTCTACCAGTTTAAGCACTGAAACCATAAACCCATTCTTCTTTGCCAAATACCCAAACGTCAGTCAGACAGGACGGAAATCATGTGAGAACTATTTTTTTTTTCTTTCTACAGATTTTCAAATAAAGACTGAACGGTGCTCTGTGAGTTGTTAGAAGTTTGGATATAATTTTATAACCTAACGCTGCTTTAAACGTCTGCATGGCTCTTCTCCTGACTGGTCTACTGTTTGTCTCTATAACATGGTTTCACACAATATCTAGAGTTCAGTTACACACTGAAAGAAGCTTTTTAGAAATGAAGTGACTTCTAATGGCAAGATTTTATTTGAGTGTCAGAGTTTCTTCTTCATTTGACTTTCATTTTCAAGTTAAGCCACCTCCAAGTGTTTTACAGTGTACATATCTTCTCTCCTTTTCTTGTTAGCTTCATCAGCTGTGTTGAGGGGTTTTCTCTGAAAAAGTCTCAGGATCTGAGTTTTCAGTTTTGCAGAGATAAGGCAGTTCTGTGTGGAGCAGATTACTGAGGCAAGAGGAAACTGATTCTCTGGGATTTTGTCTTTTGCTCTTAGGATACAGGTGATAAACATGAAGGACCGACTTACAGAGAGGTTGGTTTATTCGTCAGGTTGCAGGTATCGTTGAAGAAAAAACACAATGGTATAGAAATCAAAATCTTTTTTTACTGAAATGCAAAGTCTGACGCTGCCTTGATGGTACAACTTGACTCTTTAGATGTTCATATTCAAGGTTTTTTTGTGATTAAGAATCGTTGCAGAGCCGTCATTTGTCCTTCATGCCTCCTCAGTCTTTATTACAACCAAGGTTTGGTTATTCGTCTAACATTTTAAATAGAGAGAGACTCTTAAATTGGAGTATTGCACAACAGCTCCGCTCAAAGACTGTCACCAGGACAACTATCATTTATCCCCCACTGCACAAATATGACCTCCATGAAATACGGCATTTAAAAAGACGTCCTTGTGGAGCACTGGAAAAATACTAAATACAAAACGGGGTTTTTTTTCTTCTTTTTTTTTGAATGCAAATTTTATTCATATTTTTAAAGTGACTGCTGCCTCAGCCTTACTTCACGTCAAGTTATATCTGTGACCGATACCACGATTAATAAAAAAGCCACATCAAAGGTTAACGCAAATATTGTGCAAATTCCTTACAAATATTTCTAAATTAGCACCACAAAATCTGTGATTTTTTTTTATTACGGAAAAAAAACACCAAAAATATTTTTTTTTTAAATCACAAAATGCTGAATGGACTGATCAGTGTGAAAAGGTGTTTAATATTATTTTATTTTAAGAAACACATATTGAATGCTGAAACAGTTATTTATACATTTCTTTAGCAATTTTATGGGTTTTATTAACACATTCTGGCACAACCGGCCCTTTAAGAACATTTTTAACTTTAGATGTGGCCCAAAATAAAACTGGGTTTAATGCTGGTGCAGCATCCATTATCAGTGAGAACTCAAAGGTCTCTTTGATCGCCGCTCGCCTCGCCGGTTTTTATCCTCTGTGGAGGTTCAGCTGCATCTGGAGCCGTTACATAAGCTCTCTGCTCCACCCTGACTCTCTCCTGCTTCACTCATTGCGGTTTTACAGCGAACCCCTCCCCCACTGTGCACCCTGCAACTCTGCACAGTGAACTCTGCTTTAACCTGAACCTGCCATGTTGGCTTTAGCTGCACCTGGGCAGGGATTCTGTCACCTTAACGGACGAATTTGATCAATTAACAGCACATTTACAGCCCTGCATTACTTCCTGGGGTTCATCATTCAGCATATCCTCTGAGAAGTTATTGCGTGTAAAGAGAAACTTAACTGTGAGAAAGACGGATGTAATCAGTCAGAACGGAGAAACTGAAGGGGACACATGAGTCAGACTACCAACTCAGATTAATCTAAATATTTCTGAGTTTTTTTCTCTCAAATTTTTGACTTCTGAAGTCCAGAAATTTCCTTGTTTTTTCTAGAAGGTTTCTGAGATTAATATCAAAATTTATGAGGCTTTCAGCAAATTTTCTATTTCTGGAATTCAGAAAATTCCAAGTTTGTTTTCTTAAAATTTTATGGGATTAATTAAAAAAAATTTCTGTCAAACTTTTAACTTTTGGAGCCCAGAAATTTTCTTAGTTTTTCTAGAAATTTTCTGAGATTGGTCTCAAAATTTCTGAGCTTTCCAAGCAAATTTTTGACTTCTAGAATTCAGAAATGTCCAAGTTTTTTTCTTAAAATTTTATGGGATAAATTCAAAATTTTCTGAGGTTTTTTTTCCTGCCAAATATTTGACTTTGCGACCCCAAAAAATAAGAAAAAAAATAATTTTCTTATTTTTTCTAGAAAATTTCTGAGGAGTTTGAGTCAGACTAGCATCAGTGTTGAATCCATTTCTGGAGAAGAAAAGAAGGAAGTTTCTGAGCTCCAAAAGTCAAACATTTGCAAGAAGAATAAAGAACAGAAAATTTCTAGAAACACCAAAATACATCACATTTTTGTTCTAGATTTTTGTGTTTTTGCAGTGAAAGAAACAAAGCAACCTCACAGGTACCATTCTATTGCAGTGCTGTCATTTGTTAGACTTTCTTTGAGCCGTTTTGGACCACAACGCTGAGCCGTATTGAATCAGAGCACTTCCTGCTGCCTTCAGGGTAACTCTGAAAAAAGCAACACATTTCTATGGGAGCATAATTTGCAAAACTTGCGACTTTTTTTTTTTTTTGAGGACAACAGAGACGATTAGATGAAATAAACCCTGTGAATTGAGTTAAAAGGTAAGTTCCAGGCAGGATGTGCTTATTGGGCAAAAAAAAAAACACCACAGAAGTTTTAGTTGAGTTGAATATAAAAGGATGCCTGGAAACTTCCTGCTTCCCTCCAGCAAACCATCAAGTGTTTGCCAGTCGCTGAAGCAGAAATAGACTTGGACTGTAGACAGCTCATCTCAAAAACACGCTCTTATTCTTCCAGGGAAAACTGTCAGTCACTTTTAAAAGTTTCTTTTGCTCTACTTTCAGCTGCCTCTATGACACTTTCACGTTAATTTCATTTTTAGAACCGTCTTCAAACATATTCAGTCCCTAGACGTCTAAAATTTGACACATTTTCAAGCTAATATTCTCTCATTGCTATTAGAGTGTCTCTTCTCAAAGCTCTCATCATGGACATGTTTCTTTGTTCGCTTTCCACCTCATAAAGCTTGTGCAACTTCGTGACACATTTTCACACCTCATTTATTCTCACTGCATGCATAATACACTCTTAATTTCCCCATTTATCTAGAAGTGATTAGGGCATATTATTGTTCTGTCTCAGGCCATCTCTCAGCGTATCCGGTCATCACTGCAGCCTCTAAGAACTCCTAATTATTGAGTGTAAAGAGGGACTTAACTGTGAGAAAGATGGTGTAATTTGTCTCATCGTTTGCATGTAGAGCTCAGAAAAACTGAAGGGGAAGTTCGAGTCAGAATAGCTTCAGTGTTGAATCAATTTCAGGAGTAAGAAAATCTTGTTTGGTGCTGAAAACAGAATTTTATGCGAGATGTTATTAGGAATATTTCATGTGAATCTACTTACTTTAACTAATAAACTGTGTTTTAAAGAGTCAGGAGAATATTCTTGTCTAGGTTTATTGAGTTTCTACATCATTTTTTTTATAATTACTAAAATCTGAGGGGCATTAAATGCCAAAAAGACAATGAAAATGAAATAAAATAAAGTTTACATTAATCTCAAGCTGCACGTTAAGTTGCTTTTCAGTGTGCAATTGTCCAGCTCAGATTATCGACCGTGCTTTACTTAACAGATACTTTCAATCCATATCACAGTATACATCAAAACCGGTAACATACGACGGGATATTATGGCCTCTGTAGATAGAGAGAAAGGAGGGAGTAAATTTCTGCCAAAAATTAAGAAATTTTAAGACTAATTTCAGAAATATTCTAAAAAATAAAGGGACATTTTAGAGATCTGAAATTCAAAAATTAGCCAAAAAAAGTTGAAAATCTGCAAATAAAAAAAGGCAAAACAAAAATTTTCCAGAAACTCCGAAATTTTTCAACTTCTGAAACTTTCCTAGTTTTTATTTTCTTTCTAAAAAATGACTGAGATTAAGCTCAAATTTTTTGAGTGTTTTTTCTAGCAGATTTTTGACTTTGGGAGGTCAGAAACTTCCACTTTTTTCTTGAAATTTTCTGGGAATAATCTAAAAATTTCTCAGTCTTTTCCTCTCAAACATTTGACTTTTGGAGCGCAGAAATTTTCTGGTTTTTTCTAGAAAATTTCTAAGATTAATTTCAAAATTTAAAATGTTTTTCCCACGTTTTTTTTTTCTGGAAATGTTCTGAGATTGATCTAAAAATTTCTGGATTTTTCCTCTCAAACCTTTGGAGGCCAGAATTTTGTTGCTTTTTCTAGAAATTTTCAGAGTTTAATCTCAAATTTTCTTTTTTTCTAGCAGATTTTTGACTTTTGGAGGTTAGATTTTTGTTTTTTTGCAGAAATCCACTCCTTCTTTTTCTGGCTACAGCAGCCCAAGCCAAACAGGGATTGTTGCCGAGGGTTCGGCCTGTCCACCAGCCGCTCACTGACCTCTCCGCCTGCTGCATGGAGACAGAAGCTCGTAGAGACTCGCTCTGTGCACAGGGCAAGTCACACCAGGAGAGAACTGCTGCACGGCGCCGCCGGCTCTGCTGCGATGTGGAGCTCAGCCTCAGGCCTCCCGCATCCAGTCTCATCGGTGTGAGTCACGTCAGGCGCCCAGCTGTGCTGTCACTGCATGTCTCCCTCCGCCTGGAGCTTTCTCTGGAAAACAGACATGCAGATGAAAAGATGAAACAAATCTCTACGGGGTTGATAGGTCACCCAAGCCCAATTTTTAGGCTGTTTTAATTAAAGTAATAAACATTGTTTTATTTTTTACACTTATTTGATTCCCCTACCTTCTGTTGTAACGATGCAGAACTCTTAGTATACATGATATTAATATTAAACCTGCAGTATTTTCAGACTGATTATGAAACTGAGGCAAACACTCGTTTGGATATTCATACGAAACCCTACTGGGATAAACACACAAAGCAACCGGCAAGATGTTTGCTCTGATTTTCCCCTGAAACGACCTTATCACAGCCGCAGTGTTGCCACTCTGGGAGTTCGTAAAATATTTTAAATTCTGTCCATCACGGTGAGAAAAGCCCAATGGCGCTTTGAGTTGAGGGACATTCATTTAAAACACACACAGTGCTGTGAAAAGACTTTCGCCCCACAGAAATTTCACTTATTTGGGTTTTTTTTGCCAAACTCAAATGTTTCAGATCATCAACCGCATTTTAATTTCTCACAAACACAAACTTAGTATATCCCAAAGTCAGTCCTAAAAGAACAAATAAATTCATCAAAAGAGGGGGAAGCTTCTTAAACCATCATGTCCCTTTGTAAAAAGAAAATAAATAAAAAAATAAACCCAACTAGAGGGTTTTTAAGCATGAGCTACTTGTTTAGTGTCAGTTTAAGTTTATACCACAGCATTACAATTGATTTGACTAGGTCATGCCAAAACTTTCTTTTCTTTTTTAACTTTTGTGCCACTTTTGTGCACACCAAAGCACGTAGTGCCGTGCCTTGGAATATTTTCTCGCTGTGTAACCTAAATGAACTTCAGCTTAAGGTCACACATTTTTATTCAGGATTTTCTGCAGAATTTATGGTTCTGTTAATAACAGCAAGAGGCCCAGATCACGGCACTAATACGGCCATGTTTGACTGTCACCATGACGTCCTTTTCAGGGATGGTTTTTCAGGATAAACAAATTGGTTTTTTGGCTAAGTGTTCATTTTGGTTCGCTCTGGTTTTTGTCATCGATACCATTTTTCCATAGTATTAATATTAAATAATGAACAATGACCATAACTGACAGCTTTGGATGAGTTGTCAAAGTATTTGTCGGGTCGACCACTTTGAGAAGTATCCCCACATTATTTTCATTTGCAAATAATAAAATAACTGCATTTTATTTTTTGATAGTGTTGCAAGTGCTGGGAGATGACAACGACTTGTTTCTCCTCTGTTTTTGAATTTGTTTTTTGATTGTTGTTGAGATCTTTTAGCCTACTTCATGTTGTCAGACAGGTTCTATTCCAGTGATTTATAAATTCTTTGTAATCGGGTCTGAGTGTCGCTAATGAAACTGAAAAAATTGGAAAATCATAATTTAACAAGAGGGGAGATTATAATATCACACGGGACCAAGACTAGTTTGGGAAGTTTTCTTCCCTTTTATTTAAAAACAATTTTTTTGTTTTTAATCTTGTCTTAGATATTTAAATTCCTCTAGCACACTGTAAAAACACAAACCTACCAAGTATTTTAGTCTAGTTTCTGATAAACCTAATTTACAAGTAACTTTTCACCATTTCACCATTTGATGTAAGAAAATAATTCCTAATATTGCTAAATAAGTACTAGTTCCATCTGCAAATTATTTTAATTATAACAAAAGGAAAATGTATTTTTATAAGTGAATTAATATTCCAGAGGTACTAACTAATGTTTACTAAGAATAAGCTCCTATTGCTAAAATGTTACTTGCAAATTAGTTTTCTTACTGAAATTCAAATTCTAAAATACTTTATTGATCACAAAGGAAATTAAATAAATGTTAAATATGTAAACATATTTGCACTAGATACAAGACCAAAGATACTTAAGATTTAGTGTTTTTGCAGTGTCTAATGTGGATTTATTACACAGTGAAATGCAGCCCTGTATAGAAAGACTCCATACTAAATCTTGTTGGTCACAGCTTTTTAAATACAAGGAGAAAACAAGGAGAATCACAATAATAATGAAAAATGTGTTTTGTAAAACTGTGATTTCCATTCTTGCTCTGGATGTGTGACTGATGAAAGAAAAGGCTGACAAAGTGTTTACTTCCATTCAACACGCGGCTCCGTCCATAACAAGCCACAATCAGACACGCAGCTGCATTGACGGCGTTACAGCAAAACAGATTACAGGGATGTTTGTGTTTGTTGGCAAACCAGACACACAAATCCAATTCCGCTGCTGCTGTGGAGGTCACCGGGGATCCACACACCTATTTGCAAATGACGATTAGAGACGATGGGAGGATGTGTGACTCTGGGATTTATTGGCCTCTTCTGGAAAATGAGGAATTGTGTTTGTGACAAATCCAGAGTCATCACGTCATCCTGTGCCATTTGCTGGTGCGCCGTCAGACTTCCCGGCAGCTCTCTGCATACCTCAGCTGCCCTACCTACCATCTCTTATATAAGCTGCCGGTGTGCCAGCAAGCTTCTTTTTTTTTATTAATTTTTTTCCCCCCCAACTGCTTCAACCCACTGTTCCCAGGAAATGGAAAAGACTCAACAAGGCAAGTGTGTGGGGGAATAGAACAGAATATACTTTATCCATCCCCAAGGGGAAATGACTTATTTGTTAACAAGCTACTCCATATAGGGTGTTAAATATTAATAGCATAAATATAACCATAAAACATACATTTTATAAAATAAATACAGCCCTGGAAAAAAAATAAAAGCCCACTGCACTGAACCCCATTGAAAATCTCATGATTATTAAAACATTAGTATTGTTGTTTCTAAATTAACATGAACTTCTTGTCATTGCATTATTTGAGGTCTGAAAGCTCCTCAAATAATGGAGGAGCTTTTATTATTTTATTATCAGAAATGACTTCCTGTGTCTCTTGTGGTTCATTTAGGTAAAACGAGTCTCTGGCTGAAGGTGCGCCTGTAAAAAAAAATAAAAATAGAAATGGAGAGCCGGTCTGATAAGAGGCTCCAGCATATGGCAGCGATGACGTTAGCAGCGTGTTAAGAGCTTCCTGGTGTCTGTACACAGGACTGAACGATGGCTCAGACCCAACCCTCACAAACTGTATCCAACACACACATAACACAATCTCTGGCTCATCCTGCCTCATAATCAGTCTCCTCACTCTCCCTGCCTGTCTGATCTGCCCCATCTCTCCTGAGAACAGGAGAGGTAAAGGTAAAGAGCGGGATTATGCAGTCAGTTGCTAGCTTATTTTAGCTCTGACTGACAGCTGCTTTCTGTCAGGTGTGCTGTTGTTTCTGAGGAGAGAGGAATCTACAGTTTAGCATTTAATACTGTATGTGGTGAGCATTTGTCATTGCTACATTAAATGAAATGCTACAGAAAACACCTTAACTGAGCGATGACAATCAGTTGCTGACTGAGCTAGCTTCAGCTAATTTGTTTTGCTAGCCACTTCTACTTACCAGGGTAATGCTGATATCAACCCCATTGTCGTTGGTTTCGGCTGTCAAAATGGCAGGTTCTTCTAAGTTGCTGCTTCTGAGACTGTAGGCGCAGATGGTTTATTTAAAAAGTAGCTTGTTTTCTCGTCATTTTCAGTCTGTTTTCAATGTTATTGTAAACATTGAAAACGCTAGACTGCTGCGTTTTTCGACTCCACTCTGTCAAACTTTTTCCCGCCATGTTCTCGGCCAATCAGAGAGGAGCAGCTGAATACGAAACCAATCACAGAGCAGGGAGCCATGCGCTCAGCCAATAGCGGTGAGCCTCAGATTTAACGGAAAGACGGAGAAGTTCACATTAATTTCTATTAATGTGAATATACTAAATTCAAAGGGGTAGGCTAAAGCTATAATTTATTTTATGAAATGTTTTTTTATGCAAGACTTCATCTGGTGAACTGGGCCTGCCTTTTTGGTATTGAGAGATTGAGGATTAGTGCATTCGTGGTACACTGTGTCACCAAAACATGTTCTCTTCCTGTTATTACAATCTGTTCTCTGAGATCAAACATGGCATATTGATCACCCTTGGTTTGATCCAAGCAAGTGCGTCTCTTGGAGATTAGTTTTTGTAATTTAATACACAAATGAGAGATATTGTGACAAGTATTTCTCTGCACGCATGTCTCCAGCACTGCAAAAGCAACATTTCCCCAAGTATTTTTGGTCTAGTTTCTAGTGCAAATATGCTTGATGTATATAAGACAAAACTAACTTAGAACTTACCAACTTCTCAGAAAGAGATGTGAGCTTGTTTTAAGTCATTAATTTCTTAATATTAATGAAAACGTACTTGTTCCACTGGCAGACTATTTCACTTATAACATGGGGAAAATGTTTTGTTATAGGTGAGACAATCTGCAAGTGGAACTAGTATTTGGTTGCTAGGAGACGTCCTGGGCTTGGCTGGGGTTGCTAGGAAACGGCGAAGTGCCCATTGATTGTGACATAAGTGAAATAATCAGCCAAAGGAACTAGTACTTTTTAAATCGATATTAAGGAATGATTAACTTTTAAACAAGCTCCTGTATCTTGCTGAAAAGCTAAGTTAGTTTTGTCTTATTTTAAGTATACTGAGACATTTGCGCTATAATTAGATAAAAAATACTTGGAAACACGACATGCTTTTGGATGTTATGGCTGCCCTCTCCAAATTCTACACATAACAAAATTACATTTTCAAAACTAAAGTTAATTCCTGCTACTTCACAGTCATTAGTTCACTTAAAAATATTCACATTAATGAATGGAAATATATATTACATAAACGGGATGTATTTAGATTTAAAAAATAAACAACACTTATCTCTTCTGCTGGACAACATGACAAAAGATGAGGGTGCAAACAATTTAACAAAATACCAAAAGGAAGACTAAAAGGGAAGGGCCTCCCGATTTTAAAGTCACACATTTATAACAATGACAGAGTTTTCCAAGGTGTTACAGTCAGGCAAAGAAAGAATCTGAATAAGAAAAAAAAGAAATTTTTGTGTAATCATAACAAAGAGGAAATACAACCTGGGTACACAAGTACTATTTCATCAATATTAAGGAATTATTGACGTAAAATAAGCTCTTATATCTTGCCGAAAAGTTAATTGTCAATTAGTTTTTTAAGATATTTGCGCTAGAACGGAGACAAAAATAATTGTAAAGGTTTTGCAGTGGGTCACAATTCCAGTTCCTTTGACCTTTCATCTGCACCCTTATTCTTTCTTTTGTTTTTTTATCTCTTACTTACTTCACAGCTCTACTCACTCCACCTGAGCCTCCATGTAATATTCATGATGGTATCGGATGAAGCCAAATCTATGTGGGGGGCACACAGAAGGATGTAGAAAAAGCTAGAAAAAGAATGCAACAGAACTCAGAGAGCATAGAAGTAGACTTTCCTCTCATCTTTTTCATTTCCTCCCTCTGTTCCTCAATCACAAAGCAATGAAACCAAATGCACAACAAAATTGATAGATTGTTATGTAAACAGCAGTTCAACAGCTTTCTGACATTTGCCAGTCAATGCATTTCAGTCAATGTAACCAGAAGAAGAAAGAAGAGTCCTCTTTTGGATTTAAACGTAGCCGCCAGCCTCAGCGACGTTCGCTTTGAACCCAAATTTTGAGGCCGACTCTAGAGGCTCGTTTGACAGACAGTGATCCTACAACATCTTACGCTCTGGTGGAGATGAGTGACTCAGGTGCTTGTGAGGCTGTATCACTGCCTGTCAGGACCACGTTTAAGTCTCCCTTGTGTGAAATGGGTTTTTTGTGTGATCTGGTGCTGCTGCCTGCTACAAGCCAAGTGAACTCCATTCATTCAAAAAAGCTGAACTTGTAGAGCAGCACTAATGTGGCTGCAGCAACCCAGAGTTTGACACCAATGTTTGTTGCGTAAAAGGGAAGGGGTTTGTACTAGCTTGAAAAAATATCAGCTGTGAGCTGGTGAAATTAAAGTCAAACCAGACACAAAATGTATTTTTGGGGTTTTATTCCCAGACTGCTTCACAAAGGTGAACCAGTATTAAACACAATTTGGAGTATTGCATAGGATAAATGTTAAAGCAACAACAAAACAATAAACAGCTGCAGAGGTCTCCATCTGCCTACCAATAAATTATTATTACACTGTAAAACAGTTTAGCAGCACTTAGTTGTGTCTACTATCTAAAAAACAATGTTTGGACAACTTGTCTCTTGTTGTTAAATCAACTTCATGAACTTTAATTTCTGAGTTAAAACCAAAACAATTTTCTTGTTGACTTAAATTTCATTTTCAGTTTAAACCACCTTCAAATGTTTTACAGTGCGCTCTCTTTAGCCATCCAGTCCACCTGTGATATGCTGGAGCCCATCACAGGCTCCTCATATTGATTCTATACAGTATTTGTTGTATCTCAATAAATAGATCTGGTCTATTGTCCAACTTATTATGGTGGAACTAGTCAATGTATAACTAGAATCTGAGAAAAAAATAATAATTTTGATGTTGAAATTTATGTTTTTCTGACTGTTTAGGTTTTAAAAATCAACTAAAACATTTTTATTTTCCCAGCCTTTTATCTCTTAATTTTATTGTGTTTCTTATGTTTTGTATTTTTTTTAAGGTTGATTTCTATTGTACAGCGCTTTGTGATTTTATGTCTGTGACAAGCGCTTTATAAATAAACCTTACTTACTTATTTTAATGGTCTTCCACCCACAGAAATGATAAAAGTTGTTCTCAACCTTCTTCTTACAAAAGGCTCCTTTTGCCTTCTTAAGAAACGCATCGCTCCCAACCAAAAACAACCAATAAGAGCCAGGAGGAAGGTCTTAGCGCTGTCAATCAAACTAGTGTACTCGCTGCTCAGTGTGCTAATGGCGGGAAAACTCCTTATCATTACAGGAAAACCGTTTATCATCAGTGGCTATGCTAACTAGCCTAACATTCACCACAGGCTAGGCTATCTGTTAAAAGATAAAAGGTTGTCATGTGAAACGAGTAAAGTTACTGATTCCTAAGAGTTCGTACTCTGTGACGTTTGAGTTTTGTTCAACATGGCAGTAAATGAGTCAAGATAGTTGTTCGCTGGTTGAGTAGTTTTTGTTCTTTGGATTTCCGTGTTAATATGAACTAGTAATGACAACAAAACCAGAGGGATAAGGAAGTAAAGTCTACAACAGATGATTCCCACTGTTTCTAAGGTATGATGCATAATCTGAAGCAAAGGTATGGCTCTGTAATTCCTGCACTACTCACTTTCTCACACGGATATATCTCTTAATAATTGATGTAGTATTGGGGCTGCAGAATAACTAACAAACTGCAGTGACTGAGAAGGATTTGTGAGAAATATATGAATATTCCCTTTTAAGTTTGTATGGCAGGTGGCAAACTACAATTATCTTGGAACAGAAACACATCATCAAGAGATGAAACGCTAAAAAGTGTTTAGGGAGATAAAAATAGATTATTTTATTATTCAAGTAGACTGCGCTCAGGATAAATGTACACTCAGCTCCTTTTCGTAAATCCTCTGCTGGGATGCAGCAGCACCGCCTCAAAGGAGATCCGCATTCAAATTAAAGATGAGAGGAATTTTAGCCTTCAGGCCAAAACTTAAAGAGTCCAATGCAGGCTCTTGAATTTCTGCTGTTGCAGCTTCACCTCAGAAAGGAAACTCATTTTAAATGAACATTTGAGCGTCTTTACACTTCAGAGAAAGCTAAAAGCTGTATCATTTCAAGAGAGTTGGTCCTGATTACAAATTCGACCTAATGCAACAAAATCCACGCTTTCATGGATTTCAGACGCAGTTACTCGCTCCATGACTCTCCTCAGCTCTATTTTGGTGTTGACTGTCTGCTTTTCCACCCGCTGGCAAAGGGCTGGGATAAAAACCAGCAGGATAAATGCAACACCATGCAAGCACAGGAGAGGCCGCAAGGAGATTACACCAGAAGACGATTCCCACAACACTTCAGTTAGTCCTTCCTCTCTGGATATTAGCCTTAAAATCAATTATTACACTGCAATTTAAAGATGCAG
Organism: Gambusia affinis; assembly: GCF_019740435.1. Classification (NCBI taxonomy): domain Eukaryota; kingdom Metazoa; phylum Chordata; class Actinopteri; order Cyprinodontiformes; family Poeciliidae; genus Gambusia; species Gambusia affinis. The sequence goes on from NC_057875.1 coordinate 5,517,325, forward strand.
TGTATATATATACATATATAAAAAAAAGGTTTTGGGGTTTTTTTAATCTGTGAAAAGACCTTGCTGTCTGAAGAAATGCCCCACTGCTGATGAAAAAACAATCAGAGGCAGGAGGAGGGACTTAATGCTGTCAAACTTCCTGAAAACCGCCAAACAGCTGAAACACTGACTTGCAACAAGGCTTGCTTCATTTCTACTCTTCTTGACAAGGTTCTGACTAGATTTTATTGATTACCTTGCAGTCTTAGCGCATGCTCAGGATGAGCGCAGCAGATGTCACAGTCGGCCAACTGGGTGATCCTTTGGCTCCTCAGTTTGTGAAACCACAAAAAAAAACTCATAAACCGGCGACACAGAACCGCACACAATAAAAAGTTCAAGCAGGGATCACTCAACTCCTCTTAGAAGTACGGGAGGATTCAAACTCAGCTTATTCCTTTTAGCACCAAGCTGCAAAATAAACAAAAGTGAACCGGCCAATAACATTTACGTTTAAGATGGACGTGTGACCACCTCCACAGAATTTACAAAATTTTGTTAAATTAAAGAGGGTTAGACAATAAAAAAATCCAGTAACTTCTTTCTTAGTTGAAGAAAACTCTCAAAGTACGCAGAGTGCGTACAGCTGTACAGCTGCAGGCGCTGCTGGTTTCAACAATCGTGTAGAAAGATATTTTTTCTTGAGGTTACACACTGCAGCTCTAACTTCTGTATTTGCTCTGTCTTCTCTCTGTTAGGTGTCTGTCTGGTGCTGGGTTGTATGGTCTATCCTGATGGCTGGGACAGCGATGAAGTGCGGAAGATGTGCGGAGAGCAGACGGACAAATACAGCCTGGGAGCTTGTTCAATGCGCTGGGCTTACATCTTGGCAATCATGGGCATCCTGGACGCGCTCATCCTCTCCTTCCTGGCCTTCGTCCTGGGGAACCGGCAGGACGGACTCATGACAGAGGAGCTGCTGGCTGAGAGCAAGGGTATGAATATGTACGACTGATCTGATGAGAGTTGATGCTTTATCTCTTTTAGGAATGTCAAATCTAGTGTTAGGAAAAAGTTTGGCTTCTGCTGTTGAAGATAAAATCTAAGAAGGAGAACTGATATTGAAACGGTGTTCAGATTAAACTCTGCAAGCAGATTTACAGCTAAATTTAGCGCCAACTAGAGCACATGGAACTGAAACTGGAATAATCAGGGTAATAAAGGGTGGCTAGCAAAATGGGCTTGTTTCAGTTGTAGTCCTTTCAGAGATTACAGCAGTTCTGCATTCAACTTGAATCATTTGTTAGTGACTGGAAACATAAAGGGATCTCAGTCAGTTTGCTACATTTACTACAACACTGTAAAACATTTGAGATGCACTTAGTTGTGTCTGCTATCTTATACTGTCAAATACATTCAGGGAGTTTTGGGTTTTGAACCTAAATGTGAGTTTGTGAAAGATAAACTTACAGCAGTAAGTTGTGTTAACTTTTTATTAATTTAGTCAAACCTCCAAGAGTGGAATAAACCAGAGTTTTTAGGTTAACACTTAAAAAACTGAAAGAAGAAAATGCAATGTTAACTAGAAAATTGTTTTTGTTTCATGAAGTTGATTTAACAACAAGAGACGAGTTGTCTAAAAATTGTATTTTAACTTTATTGATCTTAAATTGTGAGTTTAATTAATTTGGTTTAATTTACTGTTTATTTGCAACAATAAACCAACATTATTTGGTTTAATGTTGCAAATTAAACCAAATAATTATTTCACAATATGCAAGAAAACCAGTAGTTAAAGAGCCACATTTCTCTATTATTTTACTCACAATATCAAGTTAAAATAAATACTTATTTTACTTTAGAATAATTTATATTCTTGTTTCAAACTGCAGGAACAAAATTTCTGATCTGATAATGAATTTTATTAAACATCCCAATGAATTCAGCTCAGAAACATTTAGTGTGAACAGGACATTATCCTCAAGCTTTGCTAACTGAGAATTGCATTAAAATGAACATTTGCCTTAATAAAACACAAGAGTCATATCAATGTAACGCACTTCCATCTCAGGAGACAAAAACATGCCGCTAAGCATTCTGGGAAATAGTTCCCACTGCTGTCTTTTTCTTCTTTCAGTTTTATAAGTGCTAACCTAAAAAGTCTGGTTTATTCAACTCTTGGAGGTTTGACTAAATTAATAAAAAGTTAACAACTTACTGCTGTAAGTTTATCTTTCACAAACTCACATTTAGGTTCAAAATCTGAAACTGGATACATTTATTTGACTTAAAGAGTAAAAGATAGTAGACACGACTAAATGTTTTACAGTGTATACTCAGACAAAGCAAGAATATTTCAATTCATGCATTAAGATTTTCTTTAAGATTAGTGTTTTGATTTATGAAAACCCAAGTGGTTTTCACCAGTCTGAAAATAGAAAGTAGACACTAATTAAGGAAGCAATAAAACATGAAGGAGTTTGGCAATTAGAGCTAAACCATAAAATATGTGGCGCTCCTTTTGTTTTTATGGGCCACGAAGCAATACTGATAAAAGTATAGCTTAACTTAGAAAATCTGAAAAGTAGCATTTAAATCTAATTAGAGGAAGCAAACAAACCAACTTTGGTCAAATTAATTGGTCAAAAAATTAAGTGAGTTTTCTTTTTGAATTTGCTGATCAACTGCTGATCAGTGTTATTAGATGCAGGGAATTCATTCTAATAGTTTAATTGCTTAGTATGAGTTTGGGAAGAATAGTTTGGGTTTTTATACATTGGAAAGTTAATTTTAATCTTCAAAGAACCATCTGATTCCAGGTGAAATATTCACGTGAACAAGAACTAACACACTGTTAATAGTCCTGTTAATTGGGAGACAGTATGTTATTTGTGTTGCTCTAATTCTTTCTTTATTTCTGCTTTTTCACAGAAGGAGGAAATGCCTAATTGATGTTTAGGTAAGTTTAAGGAGAGCATATTAAAATTATTTGCATCCATATAAATAGTCTTGAGCATCTAAAATACTTTTTTAGTTCAACAAAAGCAACATTTACAACAACATCCACTTATTTCTCATTCATATGTGGCACAAAATTCTGAGCTATAATAATTATACATTTTAGTTCTACTGTACGTTTCTACAACCTCAGATATTTACAGTGTCTTCCTTTATGACAGACAGATTTGTACAGTTTTGACAGTTAATTATACAGACTTTGCAGCAATTTTTAACATTTTTAACAGTACAAACACAAACTACATATATTTTAAGTAGTTCATGGAAAGGACACATTAAAAATATTTTTTTTTAATGTGCTTTGCATTTGTATTCAGCTCACTGAGTTGATGTTTTTCACACATTCTTGACCCAAATTCTTGATTGGTTCTTCATTGCAGCTGCAGCTCAGTATAGCACAAGCTGTCTGTTGTTCATTTGAATTTGTGCAGAGAGATGTCCAACTTGGAATTTTGTTTCTAACTTATTTCTGCTTTAAACCTCCCCCATTTTTTAATATCTAGTTTCTAGTGCAAATAGCTTGTTGAACTTGAATTAAGGCAAAACTAACTTAAAGGTAACTTATCAGCAGCATTTAGGAATTTATTGTAAGTAAATAATTCCTTAATATTGGTGAAAAAGTGCTTGTATAGGAAGATTATTTCCCTTCTAACATGGGGAAACTGTCTTATTATAAGTAAACTTAACTGCCAATGGAGCAAATACTTTTTCGCCAATTTTAAGAAATTATTTACTTAAAACAAGCTCCTATATCTTGCTGAAGACCTACTTAGAAATTAGTTTGGACTTATTTAAAGTGTAATAAGATATTTGCACTAGGAACGAGACTAAAAATAAGATTAGGTGTTTTGCTGTGAAATGCAATTAAAATAAGCGTCAACATCCTTGCTGTCTTCTTCTTTGTATTCTCTGCCAGTAGTAACATCCAGTTGTTGATCACATGACATGTGTGATGCAAAAAGGAAAAAGTGCTACCAGTTAAGTTTGCAAAATACACAAAAAATGTAATGTTTATCTAAATTGCCGTATTTCCATCAAGCACATTTATTTTAAAATTCTAATTTCTGTAATTATTTGGTCAATGGAAACAGAGCTATTGTCCGCTGCTCAGTCAACACACATCTTTCTCTTTTTTTCTTGCAGGTTTGCTTCTTTCCGACTGTCCGATCCTCTTCTGCACCAGTCGTTCAACAACCTTTTTCAGGAAAGCAGACAGAGGCAACGGTGAATTGGAAAACAACCTACCATCCACCCCGCTCCCCTTCATTGTTTCCAGCACTTAGACGGAGCCCAGAGCACCGTTTGTCATCTAAGGACTTAACCCTTGCACACCAATGCACAGACCATGGCAAGGGCAGAGACTGTTATTCTGTGGAGAAGAACAGCATTCATATGGGATATCCTTTATCCAACTACCTGAGACATTGAAGCTCTTTCTGCATAACCACACATGTTCCAACTCTCACACCAGTCTGTACACAAATGTAATTAGAAGTATTAACCTATGTTAACACCAAAATGTGTGTGTCACTGTCAGAATGAGTATTATGTTTCATTTGTGAAAAGAAGAAGAAAAAAATAAACAATTATATCGGATTAATCTGTAGTGTTTAGGTTAAACAAAGTTAAGGTTTTACTTTACTCTCTCTCTCTCTCTCTCTCATATGCTACTTTATTTCCCTGAAAAAGATATTTAAAACTGTTTTGTAGTGATATTATCATATGACAGAGACAATTACAAAGTGTGTACAGAGAATATTTAAAAGTGATCTATAAGGATTTTAACTGAACCTGTTCTACACCTTATCTACTACCCAACTTTGCACAGTGCTCAAGTTTGAGAGGGGCGTTAATATTTTGTTGTTAGTGTATCTACACTGTGAAAGTGGCTATCTGAACTGCCAGCTGCAGGACTTCTAGCTGCTAAATGAGTTTGACTGTATGTGTGTGTTTGATGAGAGCATGCACGTACACACAGCATCGCTGTAAGTGTGTTATGAGTGTAATAGTTTGCCAACCTCACACGCAGTTAGCAGTCCTCTTGTGTATCTTATATCTGTCTTTGTCTCTAGGTGAGTCTTTCTTTAATGACCTTGCTCTGTTTGTTTCGTTGGGACGTACAGGGTAATGAGATGGAGCGACAGGCGTGGCTGACATCTGAACTCAAGTCGAGATGAACTTTTGAAGCCTGTCCCAGCCTCACTCATGCATATGTTATTGTGTAAATAAATATTCTGTAGATATTGATAAATCAGTAAATTAGAGCAACTAAAGAGATTCCTTTAAGATTATGAACACTTAATAAAGGTTTTCACTGTAAGTCTCTGCTGTGCTTTATGCCTATCTAAACATAAAGGAGGGTTAGTTTTTTAAATTAAATCGACATTACAGTCCTGGCAACCAGTGCTAAAAATATATACAGATTAGGGAAAAATGAAGAGCCCACTGCTCTAAACCCCATTAAAACCCTGCTGGTTATTCTACCAAATACTGGTTTCTGAACTGTTAAAACATTAGTATTGTTGTTTCTAAATGAGCATGAACTTGGTTTTTCTGCATCATTTGAGGTCTGAAAGCTCTGCATCTTTTTTGTTATTTTGACCATTTCTCATTTTCTGCTAATAAATACAAGATGTTTGCTTGGCATTTCAGAGACATGTTGTCAGTAGTTCATAAAATAAAAGAACAATGTTCATTTTACTCAAACATATACCTATAAAAAGTAAAATAAGAGAAAGTGGTCATTTTGCAGTTGTCTCTTATTTTTTTCCAGAGCTGCATGCATATGAAATACACATCCTTAACACAAGTCTAAAAAATGTAGAAAACATATTTGTGTTTGTGTGTGCATATTTGCTTTGACATCATTTGTTGTGTTTTATTACCTTCATATTCTAATAGACTACTTAAAAGTAGTTCAACCTACATAAATTAACTTCCTGGTGCCATATTTAATTCCTAACAGGAAGTTGTGATTGTTTTGCAGGATTCTGATTGTTTAACGTAGGTGCACTACACTGCCCTCTATGGGTTTGGCATGTTTAAAACAATGATCACCTGCGTTCTTATGTGGATTTATTCATTTTTTACACAATGTGGCAGAGATATTGTGTAACCAGATGCATAACTACCTGGTTACGTGTGGACATAGCCTAAGATTTGGCATTTTTGCAAACTCACTCCATGTAGTTGTGGTGGGAATCAAAGTGTGAATATTTTTTTAAGTATGGAGGAGAATCTGTGATGCTATGAGCACATTTCTCTTTTCAGGGTGAGATTATTTTTCTGGATTAATACAAACTTATTTTAACACACATTTACCCGGTGTAATGTTAAATAGGCACTTTTTATTGTGGCCATATATAACACAACACATGGCAAAAAAAAACTCAGCAGAGAAAACATCACTTTAGCTGAAATAACATGAAAACCCTAAAGAGAGTGTTGGCAAAAAGGTTCCTCACAACCAGTATCGATGCTATTAAATAGAAACTCTTTGTCATAAATGTACATATTTGTTTGAGGAAATAAAAAAATTCACATAGTTTAGTTAGTCTCCAGACTGTTTCTTGACGATCACAATCAACACAGCCATGGAGAGAAGTGAAGGGTGATCAACAGACTTTATTCTCTAAAAATAAAATTGACTAAAATTGGAGCTATGAGATTTCTGCCCAACAGCGACAATGAGCAGAAAGAAAGCCATCAGTATTGTCAGAAATCCCTCCCACGTGCTTTTTAATCTTCGGCCATCTGGAGGACGACATTGCTATTCCAGGCAACGACAGCCAGAAAGGAGTGAATAAGCAGGAAAGGAGTAGATCCCTCCTTTAATACTCATTATTATCACTCATAAGGGAAGTTACTTTAACATTATTCTGAGCTTGAAACTTCCCAATAAATGTAATCGCAAATAGGCAGACTTTTTTTTGAAGTTTTTTCATATTCATAGACTTCTGAAAACTTGTTCTTACTTCATTCAGAGTAAGAATTGCATAAGGACGAATTACAGTATTTGCATTTTAGGAACAATTTGATGCATAAGATTTGATGGTAAAAATAGAAAAAGCACAAGGTAGCAGTTTAAAAAAGTTATAGCTTATACAAAGAAAATCTTAAATAATTTTTTTCTCCATTCATATGTCATGATTTCCTCGTTTGGATGTCAACGATGTGTAACCAAAGCGACTGAGTAAAGGTGAACTCCCAACTCATTAGTTTAGACAAACTGGCAAGAAGTAATTAAGATAAAAGTACAAAAAACAGACTATTTATTTTATAGAGCATTGCAATGGCTTTCATTTCTGTAATATAACCCAAATCCTAATATAAACTGCAGTTTTTTTTAGTTGTTCACTATTTGTCATCCACTGAAAATAAAACATAGTTTTATTTCAGCAGTAATATAGACTGAAAATTGGTTCATTTATTCTTCAAATTCATTTTGTTTAGTCAAAAAGTTATTTCTCCTGACATTTAATGGTAACTATATAAGTTCTGTGGCACTGCTCTTGGCAGTTGGTGGTCACCATAGCAACCAGTAACTCACAGCTCCCTTTTTCTGTTGCCGTCGGTAACTGTGGGGCAGAAGCTGCTGTTAGCTATACCAACTTAAAAATAAGTCACAGAAAGCATAAATGACCAGTTTGACCCTAAGCTTCAGGGCAACACAATTAGGTTTAAAATCAAAGAGATTATGAAAGATTAACGTCTCATTCATAAGTAAGTAAAATCTTATTTTGGATCATGTCACATGTCCTGTGTTTAAGCCACCATAATGACAAGCATGCTGAGAGGAGAATACCACCATTAATCTTATTGCTACTAAACATTTTAAAGGGAAACAACAGCATGACTGGCAATGCAGCCTCAGTTTTACCTCTCTTACAATTTAGGAGTTTGAGCTGTGGCCAAAAGAAAAAGAAATATTTTAGTTATTTTAGAGTTGGGAGGAAGAACAGTTTTAATTAATGCTGTTAATTTTAGTACTATGAGTAAGATGTGATTTCACCTGGAAACTACAACAGTTTAATTTGAGAAATTAAATGACACTGTGATGGGGTATTACAGTTTAATTAAAGTACAAGAAAATGGAAGAGGTTTCTGTTGGCTCTATTTTGGCTCCCAACTTGCAAGGAATCAACCAAGGACACAAGTTACTTTTCTGCAGAAGAGGGAAGAGAAGCCAGACACAGAGAACCGCAGTCATAAACTGTCTGGGATCAACTTCGCTGGCTCTCAGTCCTCAGCTACCTTTTATTGAAACAGAGTATAACCTAATCACATGAACATTGTAGCTCTAAACAGCTGCAACATGGCCTAATTGATTACACATCATTTAAATACAAGCTCTTTTCTTTGAGGCTGAGTGTGACTATTGACGTGGCATTGTTTCCTGTGTCTCTCTGTGGATATTATCTCAGCGAATCACAAGCTTCTGGTCACCACTGACCCATGTCCTGGAACAGTTAATACTGTACCACAGAAAGAAAAGGAGCCTGGTAAAAACATGAAAAAGAATAATAATATGAAAACATAACCTTTTAGATAAACTCATTCTCCCAACAGTTTCTCCCATGGATACAGTATATTTTTGAGTTTTAACTCATGGTTTAAAAAGTTAATCTCTTCTCTAAACGATCTGCTGTTATGTTCTCATAATCTGATCAGTGATTTTCAGATGATGAGTGATGTCTTAACCCAAAACTACCTTTTCTGTTCATAGCTTTTATTATCACCTTTTTTAAAATAAATTTTTAATAAACTTCATAAAGTTCTCATCTTTTTGGGGACTTTCACTGTGTATAAACTTTACTTCTATGACAGTGATAGTTTATTTTTCAAGTTGCAGATTTTATGAGTGTGAGAAAAGTTTTGGAAATGGCACCTTTTTAGTGACTAGAGTTATTTAAACTGACACATCCACATTGTTTTGCTTTGCTTTGCAAAACAATTGCTTTCTACTCCAAAACATACAGTTTCCACTCTGCTACTAACGGGGTGATAATGCCCTGGTTTATTATACAATGTCTACTTAGAAGAGAAGAAGACAAAGACAACAGAAAACAAACAATAAAGTGATTTCCCACCAAAGTAACTTTTGCATCCTGCCTCAGAAAAACTATCCTCAATGGTAAAACTGAGAGTCTGTTGCCATATTACATTTCTTAAAACAATCACTTTGTGGTTTTCTTCTTCTGCTATTAACTTAACCTTTCCTCTTTTTTTTATATCTTGTATGTGTGATGTCCCTTCCTATGTGCACATATGTGATAGTGGCTGTATTCTCAGCCACCATCTGACTGAGAATACTATTTTTCCTGCCAGCAAAAACAGTCGGGATAGTCACAAAAGTCTGGGCAGCAAGTGGACATCCGCAGAGTCCAGGTGGACCCAGAAGGGAGATACAGATGGTCAAATGTGTGCCACATGGACTCTTTGGTCGAACAGACAGTCGAGGGAACTGGGAGGTATGGGTTAGGCCAAAGGAATCCCAGTTGGTTTCAGTAAGGGGTTTCATCTCTATATATTCTCCTTAAGTCAGGCGTGTTTCAAGCACAGTGACACCATGGTCACCAAACCAGGTATTACTTCATTTGGTAGCACATGCAGGTGCCAGCTGCAGGTGGAAAACTAAATCTGCCTCTTGATAAAACTTCTCATCAGAGCACAGGGAATCTGATGCAGACTACATGTTGCAGGACAACTTTGCTTGGGTTTAACACACTAAATGGGGTTGAAAAGCCTGTATGAAGACCATAAGCTCATCCCTCTGGGAATATTGCAAATCCTTCTCGTCTAATAAACTTAAAAATGCACTAAAAATAGATTATTCTAATTTACTGAAATGCATGTGTTACTCACAATCTCCAACAATTCATCCATCTCTAAAAACAGAATTAGAGTTTCTCTAAATTAGCCTCAGAAAAAGTAATAAATAAAGCAATCTATGTATTTATTTTACCCTATATACTGTTTTCTTCTCATAACATGATGTATGAGTTATTATGCAGAAATTGTCTCAAAGAAAAACCTTACTTGTGTTACATGCTTTTGTTCTTTTACCAGGTTGTAAGCCCTTTTTTCCTCAGGCAATATACATACATAAAAAATACATCATAAACACTAGTTACAATATACAATATACCTTTTCACATATGTACACATAGGAAGGGACATCACAATACAAGCATAAATTTAAACTGTTATAAGATTATCTTGTATATTGATGCTTTTTAGTCTTTTATAGTTGTGTTTAAATGTCAAAAGGTCACTGGCAGAAGACACCACAGAATGTGTTGAAACAAGAAAAGTTCATTTATCGACATTATTCATCAACCAAAATTTAAAAACATGATTTTTTTCCCACCACAAACACATGTTCAAAGTACCACAGCATATAAAACAAACGATGCCAAACTCTGTGGTAGTCATAATAAAGAAGCCAATTCAACCTACTCTTCATATGTTTGACCACCAGGTGTCGCCAAATAAATGTCTACTGACATTAAGACTTAAAACAACGCATTTTTATTTTTCTAAAAGATATATAACAACCCTAAAGCTTGATAGAAGTTCAGCACAAACTCATTTTCTCCTATTATTATTAATTATTTCCGTATTAGGGAAGAAGTATGCTGCCTTTTTTCAGTTTAAAGTTCATTAATAATGCTTACTTTATATGATTTATTATTATTCATTATTTATTATTATTATTATTATTATTATTATTATTATTATTATTATTATTATTATTATTATTATTATTATTATTATTATTATTATTATTATTATTATTATTATTATTATTATTATTATGTTGTAAAGGTTTCAGATGTCATTTGCTCTATTATGTACTGGTGTACTGTACCTTTAAGATTAGTTTCCAGGGAGAGCGGGATTCAAAATTTGGCTCCGCCTCCATGTTCCTGTCTTCGCGGAAACAGAAATTACACATTAGCCAAACCAAAATGGGGGCAGCTCTTGATACACCAGCGAGGTGCCTTCTCTGTGATGTTATGACCCAAAATCCCGTCACCCTGAAATGCAACCACCGGTTCTGCCGAAGATGTATTGGAGACTTGTGGAGCGTTAGCCCGTCCGGACCATACCACTGTCCTGAGTCCAGGTGTAAAATTGTATACCAGACCCTTCCGTTTGATAAGAGTTTCATACGGTCGCCTATACCGAGTCGACAGCCACCTCCACGAAGTACTGCAGGTAAACCGGATACACCTTTGGCCTGTAACATACATAAAGTAATAATACACACATAAAGTATATTCACAATCTGTTACGGTTTACCGGTAACTAGAAGAAGCTAACCTAGCTAACGTTAGATGTCTTCCGGTCATAGAATGCTATTAACCAAGGTTTGTGGATTGCCAAAACATTGTTATTACCAGCTTGTAACGCAGCATTTCTCAGCAGCTTAACATTAAAAAGCTAAATGCGGTTCTGTTCGTGTTGTCAGGAGATTGTAACCAGAAGAAACAAACAAATCAATTTAGAAAAGCATTTCTATGTGAAAAGGTGCTTTATAGTTTATAGTTTTAACAGAATGAGCTATAAAGTACAATCACTGTTCAAACCATTTCAGCACTGAGATTTATTTGTTTAGTGTAAAACATTTGTTTGTAGCTAATTACTTTTCTTTTGGGATTGATAAAGTATTTTTGAATTTGAATTTTGAAGAAAGAAAACCGTAAAATTGCATGGTGTAAATTTGAATAATAATAATAAAAAACTAACCATGTTACAAGAAGTGAGATTACTGAAAATAGTAGAATCCTTCAAATCGCTTTTCAAATTTTTTGGAACGCTGGTTAAATCTGTGTTGAAATCTTTAACACAGATTGATCTTTGTTTGCAATAGCATGATCTGACTCTGAAACTGGAAGAAAAATTCAACTTTTGACTTCAGTGATTCAGTTCGAATAAAAATCCTGTATTGATTTTTTTTTTTTTGCTTGGTAAATAATCACAGGTACCAGAACTCTGAAGAATTTCAACATCAGTTTGTGACCTTGAACTCAAGCATACTTAGATTATGCATTAGAAAAACAATACAAAGCTCACTAGAAGTCCACCTCTGAGTGGTTCAAAGGAATTGGGAATGGCCTACTCAAAGTCAGGACTTTGATCATGAGGGTGTCACGTGACCTAGAATGGAATATTTATTCTGGATTTTAAAAAGTGAACTATTTTAATTAATCTGTCCCTCCATGATGTTGCCATCATAACTACTAGCGGAAATTCACTCATCATTCGCAAAATTGTGCATAAACTTTGCATGTTCACCAGTCAACGTAACTTTTTTTTGTACATCATCACATTAATGTTTCCTGTATTTTATTCTTTTTTGACCAATCACTGCAACTCGGCTGAATTTTGACCAATCCTTGTGCTAATTCAGTCTCCTTCCCCTCAGTGTTGACCTGCTTGCATTGTGTTTGGTACAGCGACATCATCCAGTCATAGCGAACAAAGTACATCTGCCTCGGATTTGAGAAGAACCTCGGTGACCAGCCGGTTCCTTGGGAAGAGAAAGGCCACCACACCCGTTTCAGAGGAACATGTGGCAAAGCGAACCGCTGTGGAGTCCACCAGTGACTGGTCCAGAACCGCTGAGACTCCCACCGCCTCCTTCTCAGATAAACCTGAAGATCCAGCTGATGCGGGGACGTCCACAAAACCAATCAACCCAGAACCCACACCGTCTGCGAGTGGTGACGGCAAATCCCTCACCGAGAACTCTGACATGAAGTCAGCTGAAAGTGATTGGTCTCAAAAGTCAGCGGATGATTCTGACAGCTCCAGTGAAGTAGATCTCTGCGACTCTCCTCTTACTGAAACCCCCAGGAAAGATGCGACAGGAATTCCCACTTCACCAAAGAAACTCGCCTCACCTGGAAGCGCCGAAGCCCGTCCTGAGAGTTTAAGTCCAGGGAACAAATCGGCTCCAGTCAGCAAGACGCCTCTGATGTCCACTTCTGCCTCCTCCAACCGTTTGGGCCCAGTCCCATGTCATTACTGCCCTAAAACGGGACACCAGACGGCTGTGAAGACCTGCCTGGTGTGTGGGGCGTCCATGTGTAAGGAGCACCTCCGTCCTCACCTGGAGTCGCCCGTCTTCCAGAACCACACCCTGGTTTCCCCCATGGAGGACATTTCCCTCTGGAGGTGCCAGGAGCACCAGGAGATCAACCGGATCTACTGCAGGCAGTGCGCGGCGTGCGTGTGCACCGTGTGCACCGTGATTGGCTCGCACCGCGACCACGCCTGCATCAGCATCAGGGAGGCGGAGAAGGAGCTCAGGGTGAGAAAAATGCATCCTTTTTTTTTTCTCCCCTCCAGGGGGTCTTTTATGGGCTCTAGTGTCCCTTATACGACAGTAGGCTGACAGGAAAGGGGGAAGGAGAGAGGGGGGGAAGACATGCGGCAAATGTCGCCGGGTACGGGAATCGAACCTGCGACGGCCGCGTCGAGGACTCAAGGCCTCCAAATGTGGGTCGCGCTATCCCCTACACCACCACGGCACGCCCCAGATAAACGCATCTTTTACCTATGTTCTCCAGAATAAGGTGGTCAAGGTTTCACCCAGAAAACATGGCGGTCGCGGGTTCGAAACCCTTCCCCCCTCTCCTTCCCCCTTTCCTGTCAGCCTACTGTCATATAAGGGACACTAGAGCCCATAAAAGACCCCCTGGAGGGGAAAAAAATGTTTAAAGTTGACAGGTAATGTGAAAATATCACTTGATAATTATTAATAATTGAAAGATGGAAGATTATAAAAAATAAGCAGTGTTTAGGCCGGTGGGGGCACAAGTAAAGCCTGGTGGCTTATAATACCCTGAGGGGAAACCCTGTATATGTTTAGAGATGAATGGTGTCATGAATTCTTGATTGGTGTTTTTTTATGTTTGGGCTGCACAGTGGCGCAGTTGGTAGAGCTGTTGCCTTGCAGCAAGAAGGTCCTGGGTTCGATTCCCGGCCGGGGATCTTTCTGCATGGAGTTTGCATGTTCTCCCTGTGCATGGTGGGTTCTCTCCGGGTTCTCTGGCTTCCTCCCACAGTCCAAAAACATGACTGTCAGGTTAATTGGTTTCTCTAAATTCTCCCTAGGTGTGAGTGTGTGTGTGAATGGTTGTGTGTCCTGTATGTCTCTGTGTTGCCCTGCGACAGACTGGCAACCTGTCCAGGGTGAACCCGCCTCTCGCCCGGAACGGAGCTGGAGAGGAACCAGCAACCCTCCCGACCCCATTTAGGGAAGAAGGGTGTAAGAAAATGGATAGATGGATGGATGGTGTCATGAATTCTTGATTGGTGTTTTTTTATGTTTGTTGTGATTTTTCCAGGCAAACCTGAAAGAAGAAATCAAACAGCTGCAGGACGCTGAACAGCAAGTGAAGAACAGAGTGACTGAACTCACAGAACTGCACAGTTTATTAATACAGAAAATCATTTTACTAATTTGCTCTAATATATTCTTGCTTTGAACCTACATTTTAATATTGTAATAAACCCATTTAGATCTGTTTGCTTTGTCCACCTACATTTTCTGAACCTATTTAATTGTATAATAAACCCATTTAGATGTGTAGACCTTGATTTATCTGTTCCTCTTTATGAAACCGATCCTTGAAAATTATTTCCATTTGCTAAATTACAGAAAACTTAAATCTTATAGATATTTTTTTTCTTTCCTTGTATATTGTGTTTAAACATTTAATCTGAGTAAGTTTGGTTTGTCTGAATGTAGTAAATATTTACTATTCTTAATGTTGTAATGACATTTTGATCTGTTTAATAAAAATAAAGGTTGGCTCATATTTTCCACGTTAAACAACATTATTAAAATTGGGGGATTTTATTTTTTTGTCAAATTTGTGTTTTGACATTTCAAAACATAAAATCTTGTTTTATTTCAGATTACTTTGTTGCTTCTGTAGAATGCGTAATAATAATAACAGTAAATTATGTCATATAATAGTGAAAAAGTTTGAAAACTTACCTTGAAAATGGTTGAAAAGTGCTTTAATTGTACGATCCGTGTGAAATAACTATTTCCAGTCATTCTGTAACTCTGGTCTTCTGATTATTTCTCAGTAATATCATGACGCTGCTCTCCTTTCGTCTCCAGGTGGTACTAACCAAAGCGCTGGACGGGGTGAAGCAGCAGTACGGCGCCATCAGAGAGGCGTTGGATCAGGAGGAGCAGACGGCTCTCCGCTGTGTGAAGAAGGAGGAGAACCGGGTCCTGGGCGGTCTGGAGAAGAAGCTCTGCCTGCTTCAGAGCTCGCTGCAGTCCATCCAAAATGGCCTCCACATCCTGGAGGGTCTGGCCGACGCCAGGGCCGACACGCGCATTCAGGACCAGGCGTTCATAATGGTCAGCTGGAGCTCTCTCTGTTAGATATACGGCCACTTTATTACAGAGTAAAACAGAAATATCTTCTTCTTCTCGGCTTTTCAGGAGTACAGCAGGATTTCTCAGCTGTAAGTAATTCAACTTCTGCTTTTTCTTGCATTTTAATGAGGGCAGTTATCTAACAGAACAAATTAACAATAGTTTGAGAAGATACTGTGTTTAAAAAGCTTTAAGGAGTTCTGGTGTTGTCTGTTTCTCATTAGGAAACAACAGAGAGGACATGTGCTTTCAGAGAAACAGCATCTCTGTGACAGATCATAGTCTGAACCTCAGGTGTTAAACTCGAGGGCCGGCGGCCAAATCTGCCTCACCATGGCATTTTAAATGGCCCTCTAGACTCCAGATGCCAAATTTCATCAATCAGTCCCTCCAGTTTTTTGATTCCTTGATCACTGAAATCCACACCAAGTCTACAGGCAGCAGCTTTTTTTCATGCTAGTAATGAAATTTGAGGATTACAATATTTTTTCTTTTGCAAAAATGGTCAAAACATTGGACTTAAATGATTCAAACTCCTACCTGCAGGTGGCAGTACTTATTACTTTTACTCCACTGCTGCTTCAGTCTTACTAGATTTTAAGTTATAGTCTGCATTCAATGTGACAGGTAACAAAAAGTCACATGTTCATAGGTAAGTGCAAATATTGCAGAATTCCTTGCAAATATTTCCAAATTAGCATTAAAGAGTCAAAAACAGCACAAAAATAACCATGAAAACCTGGATGTTCTATACCAGTGGTCCCCAACCACCGGGCCGCGGACCAATTGGTACCGGGCCGCGCAAGAAATAATTAAATATGTCCGTTCTATGTATTGAGTCTGGAGGAGCTTTTATTTTGAAAATCCTAAACCGGATGCTTACGTCTTGCGTGCCAACATGCAGCAGAATGAGTAAGAAGCAACGGCGTCTGTCTCGGTCCTGATGACGCGCAACACCCCCGCAGCCCACCCCCACCCGGTCCGCAGAAAATTTAGGAAGGGTTGACTGGTCCGCTGTACTAAAAAGGTTGGGGGCCACTGTTCTATACTACTGAAGAACTTATCGAATACACAGATATTTATTAACATTTTAACAGTTTCTTAATGGGTTTTATCAACTCATTCTTCCACATCCGGCCCTTTAAGAGCATTGATGATCTTGATTTGGCCCAGAATGAAAAGCAGTTTGACACACCTGTTCTGGACTCTGATTCATACCTTTTATCACCTGACAACTAGAGTTCAGTGTATTTTAATGTTGTTACTAAATTAATATGAACTTGTTTTCTTTGTATTATTCGAGCTCTGAAATCACTGTATTTTCTTCTTTATTTTTATCATTTCTCATTTTCTGCAAATAGATGCAAAATGTTTGCTTGGACTTTAAGAGACATGTTGTCAGTAGTTCATAGAATAAAAGAACAACGTTCATTTTACTCAAACATAAACCTATAAAGAGTAAAATCAGAGAAACTGATCATTTTAAGGGTCTCTAAATTTTTTTCCAGAGCTGCAAGTACAATCTGTTTGCTATTACATAGATTTACAAAAACGCTCATTCTTCTTAGTTAAACATCCCAAGAGTGTGATTTTAAAACTTGTTTTCAAACTTCATTATTCATCTTCATTATGATCATACTGAGTATTTTAGAGACTTTGTTTGGGACCCATGAATCCAGTAGTTTTACTCTGACTCTGCTCTTCCTGTCCAGCACCAGTGAGGTGGGGAACTGTGCCGATCAGTTTGCGCCTCCAGAGGAAGTGGACCGCGGCCGACTGAGCTGCCTGCAGAGGTGGACGGAGAAACGTCTGGACGCCGTCGTCATCACCATGCCGGGGAAAGACAGAGACCTCTACAGGCTGCTGTGTAGGAAACGCTTCACACCACATCCCCCATGCTCGTTATTTTAGCTTAGAAAGCAGCGCTGAAACAGTTAATCATGATGAACAGATTACTAATTCTACCAAAAAGGGTTAGTTTCAGTATAAAAATATCACCTATTTAGCACCTTTTTCTATCCTTTTATTAATCACTTAATCCAAAAATAGTCGAAGTATATTAGTAAACTTGTCATTATTGCATAAATTAAAATGAGTTTGATCATTTCTGTTCTGATGATTAATATTTTTTGAAGAGCAATTTTATTTATAGCCCATTTGTAACAACCTCAGCTTGCCAAAGCTTCACAACCATCACAACATCACAGATAGATGAATGACAAAAACAAAAATAAAAAGGAAGTTTGTTAATAGAGCGTCCTGTAAAGAAATCTCCTCCCTGCGTCCAGACGGCACCGTTCCTGCCATGGACGCAGACACGGCTCATCCCAAGCTGCAGCTGTCCGAAGCCAACAGGAAGGTGGCGTACAGCGAATCCCCGCAGGCCTACGCCGACCACCAGGCTCGCTTCAGCTCCTTCCCACAAGTCCTGGCGTCTTCCCCGCTGCAGGGCGGCCGCTGGTACTGGGAGGTGTCCGTGTCGGTGGACGACGGGCGCTGGAAGGTGGGCCTGAGCGCGGCTCAGATAGAAAGGAAGGGCCAGAAGGACGGCTCCCGTCTGGGCTGCAACAGCTACTCCTGGTGCCTGGCCTGTGACAAGAGGAAGCTGGAGGCTCTGCACAACAAGGAGACGGCTCCGGTGAGGGCCGACGGCCTGCAGCGGGTGGGAGTGTTCCTGGACTTCGAAGAGGGCAGCCTGTCGTTCTTTGATGCGACACCAGGGGGCAGTCTTGCTTTGTTGTATTCTTACAAGCACAGTTTTTGTGAGCCTCTGTACCCGGCTCTTTCCGTGTCCAAAACCCACCTGACCGTCTGCGACCTGTTCCACTCATAAACCAGTTTAAACTTTTACATTTCTGACAGCCTGTGCCTTCTTTTCATGAAAATACTTGATACCATTAGGTTTGTTTTTATATTCTGCTGAACCTGAAACATTCTTAGATGATTTGTTAACACTGGAACTGTACCATGGTAGTAGAGTTTAAGTAACATTCCCAACAAAGATAACATTTTTTATAGCCTAAGATTTTAAATGAAAGGCAAGCTAAACATGTTTAATTATAATTTGTTTTCCTTCTTCTTCATGCTGAGCTCCTGTGGAATAAAACGCTCGTTTCAAACACAAAGATTTGCCCTCATTCTTTCACATTTCAAATAGAAACACAGGTGTGGGTGGCGTGTTTCCCTGGAGCGGGAGCTGACTTTGAAACCCCCGCAGCCTCGCAGCTCCACTGACAACAAACGGCTGAAACTCCTCAGACCGTCGCAGATCTGAACACGTGAAATTGTCCTTTTCCTTGAAGTATGTGGGTCATTTATTCTGACTCAGGTTTCTGCACGACTGACGTCATTCAGCAGGGTAAGACTGTTTACCTCGCCTGCTTATTGCCCTCCTACGCAATTCCACTGGAGGCTTTTTTTTTCTTTCACTCAACTTAATCTTACTTCACTGCTCTCTGGGTTTTCTCCCATTAACACGGATTGCTCTGGTAGCATTTGAACAGGGCCAATAAGCGCGTAGAAGAAGTGACAGGTTTTATTTAGTTTTTTGCATTTTAGGATTGTAATTTTAGCAATGGCAGCAAGAGAAATGAGCTTCAAAATATTGAATTAACACTAAAACTAAAAAAATAAGTTTCTCTGATTTTACTTTATATATATATATATATTTTTTTTTTTTTTTGAGTAAAATTAACATTGCTTTTTTTTATTCCATGAAATACTGACATGTCTGTGAAATTTAGTATTTATCAGCAAAAAATGAGAAATGGTCAACATAAAAAAGATGCAGTTCTTTCAGACCTCAAATCATGCAAAGAAAACCAGTTCATGTTAATTTAGAAACAACAATACTAATGTTTTAACTCAGGAAGAGTTCAGAAACCAATATGTGGTGGAATAACCAGCAGGTTTTCAATGGGTTCAGTGCAGTGGACTCCTAATTTTTTCCACAGCTGTGTTTGTTAAAACCGTCACCATGTCGCAATGGTACAATATGTTAAAAGATGGAGCTAATCTACCTTCTCCTTGAGCTAGTTGTTGCTGCTTCAATAAAATAAAAAAAAAGAAAAGAAAAACAACCAATAAGAGCCAGGAGGAGGGTCTTGGCTGTCAATCAAACTCGTGTAATGGCTGCTCAATAAGCTAATGATGGAGAAACAACTTACTTTTACAGAACAACCTTTAATCTGCTCTCATTGGTAGCCATGCTAACTAGCCTAGCATTCAGAAGCTGTAGTAGCAGAGAGTGATTGACAGCGCTAAGGCCCGCCTCTTGGCTCTGATTGGCATTTTCCAGTTAAAACTGGGAGAAGACAGGAGAGGTTTATTTTTTTCACAGATTATTTATCTCATACCATACTGTCATAAAACAGTGACAGTTTCAACAAATATGTAAAATATATATTATAAAATTTATATACTGCATCTTTAACAGCCACCTTGTTCTCTCTTGTCAGCAGACTATGGTTGTTTACAACACATCTAATTGGATACACATCTTTTTTTAAAGGGGCTGTTCTTTAATATTATTTTATTTTTTTTACCAGGCTATGTTTGCCAGAACTCCTCCCGGATGTTTGGTCCGGATGTTTGGTCCGGATCCAGAAAGCCTCTTGTCTGTGAGCAGCTGCTCCTGGATCACAGTGAATCCAAGCCTATTGCAGTAATAGAATTGAAAAGGATTTCATGAAAAGTCACCACGGGTCTCAGGTGAATGGAGCCTGGTAAATCGTAACCACCGGCAACTAATCACCCCAAAATGACTCCTCTGATAGACTTATATTTGATGTAATTTCAGTTCTTCACACGCAGGTCCTCCATTCAACCCTGACAATAATTTCACACATGAAGCCACCCGATCCAAAGGTAATCACAAACCTTTTGCTTTCTGTTCCCCCCGCCTCCCTTCATCAGCTGGCACACGAAGCAGGAGGCAAGACATGTCTGAGAGGAGGAAGGTGGGGGGGCTTTAACTCAGAGTTAATTAAATTCTGCTCTTCCTTCTCATCCTGCAGCTCTCAAAATCAGCCAGGCTCTCATAAGCTTTTTTTTTTTATTTTTAGACTTGTTGCTCATCGTGTGGTGGCAGGGTAAAAAATAGGACAGGTAGTTGTGACGGAAACGGGAGGAACAAGCCCAAGATGGTGTACCCTCTCTGCTGATCAGTGAAGCATCACTAAATAAAAAGACAAGATCTTCATTAGAGGTCCCATGAGTCTCCAATCGGAGCTCCTATCCCCTCATGAGGCCTCTCTAATACGTCTAAATTATATATTCAAATAGTAGTAATTATATTAACATTACCCTCTGCATTTATTTTAACCATAACATTAAGTTGTGGAAGCTGCAGTTCTTTTTTTATTTTACTATTAACTGGTAATGTGAAGGAAATACAGGCCAGAAGATGAAATGTTAGCTGCTAACGCTGGGGTATGTAAGTTTTATAAAAAAATATTTTTATTAACCTTTCCATGCATACTGACTGCAGTGGACAGCTTTTTAAAAGCCATTCTGGTGGATTTTTATGTTATAAATTCACAAGACCACTGAAGTAGCCACTAGTGTGTCATATAATACACTGCCAACTACTGGCCACTCACTGCAACTGCAAGAACATTTTTGTTAAATCCGAGATGTCAGAGAGACAAAAAAACACCAACTCAAGAATATCCGGTTCTTAATTTCTACTCTTGCAGGTAAAAAATATGCATATATTGTGATATCACGTAACCTCTAGAGACTAATACTACTGATGCATTTTTCAAAATTACAGCTGGTCACCTAGAAATAAATCCTAGAACTATTTTTCTTACAAAATTGTTTTCCCACATTTTTTTAGGCCTTAAGAAAACACTTTGGAAAAAACTGCATTGTACCTTCTACTTTGACTTGGGTAATTTTATTATGAAGTTTTAAATCGCTACTTTTACATGAGTAAAATTTCTGTTTGCTCTACCTACTGTTGAAAAACAAACATGTTTTAACCAAAAAGTCACAAGAAACACACACAAACCTGCAGTTCATGTCAAAAGGGGGGAAAAATTATTTTGTCTGATTTTGATATTAATATAAATTATTTTGTTCTTAAAATACCAATATTTCCACATAGCCAGTGATGGCATAATTACTTTGAAAAAGTAACTTTAATCGGATTACTGATTACTCCTTGAAAACGTGACTTAGATTACTGATTACTTGATTTGGAAAATAACTAAGTTACAATAAAGTAACTTTTTTAAGCGCTCCACCACCTATGAAAATAACATTGATCTTTGCCAATACTTAATTGTAAGCTATTTTATAATGGTAACATCAACAATGTGTCTCCACCTATAAGGTTGAACTAAAGGGGAGATTGTTTAAAGGTTACAACGGTACAAAAAACACTTTAGTAATTTGTGTATTCCATTATTGTCTGGAAAACTTTAAGAAGGGTTTTAGATTTCCCCCCTGCTGCCCCCGGCTTCCAGGTTCTGCGTTACGGCCCTGCCTTTGTTGTCACAGCGCACCTCACAGAGCTCCTCCTGCAGCTCCACAACTCACATGTCCCGCTGCACAGATTTGTGACATTCATCGTAACATTAATGATTATAATGGCGTTTAGTTGCAGAACTTTACGGACTCGTTCATTGGCTGTTTTCACGTTTATTGCGCTGTTCATATTAGTCTCGATGTTTGCAGTTTTCTGGAGCGCAACGTGAAGCTCGAAGACACTCACAGCAAATATATTAACTTGATATTAACAAAGACACAGCGGGACGGATCATCCATGATGGACAAGGAGAGTCTGACTAAAACTAACTGGATGTCAGACAAATTCTGGGGGTTTTCTCGGCTTATTTCCGAGCCCAAATGAGCAACTTCACCTTCAAAAACAAACCCAAACTCATTAAATTTGATAGCGAATTTATATTTAAAACAAGCCCAAAGCCGATAAATAATAATCGGACTTGGCGAGCGAAACTCAACAAACTGCGCATCTCCCTCCATTGTTGCAGATAACTGTCGCATAGAAACGGCGATCAAGACACGTAGAGGAAATAAAATTAAAATAGTAACGCACAGTAACTCGATAAGTAACTGTAGTCTGACTACTGGATTTGAAATAGCAACACGTTAGATTACTCGTTACTGAAAAAAGTGGTTCGACGTCAGTAACGCGTTACTTTGTAACTGATGGTCTGATCAGGATGTCTGATGTCAGACTTGTTCCTCCTGTTTCCGTCTGATGTCAGACATCCTGATAAATATCCAGGATGTCTGATCC
The DNA here is from genome assembly GCF_019740435.1 of Gambusia affinis. Lineage (NCBI taxonomy): Eukaryota > Metazoa > Chordata > Actinopteri > Cyprinodontiformes > Poeciliidae > Gambusia > Gambusia affinis. The sequence continues at coordinate 5,539,998 of NC_057875.1, forward strand.
TTTTGTCAGGACATAGTGAAAAAGAAATTATTTAAAAGTTTTTATGTGTCTTATAACAGCCACCTACCCTCGTTTCAATGTTATATTGATTTAAGACAGTTATCTGAACGTTTGTCTGCGGCTAGAAATGCTTTTCTCTCCAGGTGTGGCATACTGAAGAGATTAAATGAGTGGGTAGAAACTGGACTTTCCTGTAAAGCGCTCTCTCTTAGATTACATGCTTTTACCTCTAATCGCTGTTTGGAAAGAAAGTGAAGTGGCATGAAATTACCGGGGTCAGACGGTCCACAGCAGGGCTTCAGAAAGTCACTTCTGCTTCACTCTGACTGCGTGATGGCCATGTTGTGCCGAGGTTAAATAACTTTAACAGCATGTCAAAAGCTTTGGCACCAGTCCGTTTAAAGAAAGGGGGTTCAAAGTGGGGCGCGGGGGCCATTTGCGGCTCCTGGACTGATTTTATTCAAGAAAAACTACAACTTTCAAATTAAAATCTACTTACAAAAATGTTGGATGTGATAAACTTTTCCATGTTTTATGCTTTCCTTCTGTTGTTATTGTAAATAGGACCACATCTACTACAACTACTCATTGACTGAAATACTAAAATACAATTTAATTTCTGCATTAAGGTTCCGATTCATTAATGAACCTCCACTGCTCGTCTGTCACATTTCATTCCAACTTCTCCTTCAACATATGTTTGTAAACCAGGCCAACTTCTTTCAAAGTAATTAATTGTGTGGGGACTTGGCAGCATGAATTTAATTTTTCAGTGCTCTCTCAGTGCTGTTTGCCAACTTAGTTTGGTATCTTTCCAGAAAATGATCAGTTTTGCTTATTTGGTGACAAAGTCATTTTTATATATTTAAAAAATGGTTTAATTGTACTCCAAAACCAGCTGTATTACAAAATTATTTACTGTCAATATGTTTTGTTTTTCTTTTTTCTGAATATTGGAAACATTTCTACACTGTAAAACATTTGAGCCGCATTTAGTTGTGTCTACTATCTTTTACTCTTTAACTCAAATACATTTATCCAGTTTTAGGTTTTGAACCTAAATGTGAGTTTGTGAAAGATAAACTCACAGCAGTAAGTTGTTAACTTTTTATTAATTTAGTCAAACCTCCAAGAGTTGAATAAACCAGAGTTTTTAGGTTAACACTTAAAAAAACTGAAAGAAGAAAAAGACAGCAGTGTGAACTATTTCCCAGAATGCTTAGCGGCATGTTTTTGTCTCCTGAGATGGAAGTGCGTTACATTGATCTGACTCTTGTGTTTTATGAAGGCAAATGTTCATTTTAATGCAATTCTCAGTTAGCAAAGCTTGAGGATAATGTCCTGTTCACACTAAATGTTTCTGAGCTGAATTCATTGGGATGTTTGATAAAATTTATTATCAGATCACAAATTTTGTTCCTGCAGTTTGAAACAAGAATTAAAATTATTCTAAAGTAAAATAAGAATTTATTTTAACTTGATATGGTGAGTAAAATAATAGAGAAATGTGGCTCTTTATCTGGGTGAGGGAAAATTTTTTAAGTTAAAACTCAATTCAAGATTAATGAAGTCAAAAAACAATGTGTTGTCATGAACTTTAATTTCTGAGTTAAAACCAAAACAATTTTCCTGTTGACTTAAATTGCATTTTCCAAGCAGCAGGTGGACTTTCATTTTCAAGTTAAACCACATTTAAATGTTTTATAGCGTAGTGTTACAAGGTCAAATTAGTCAAACTTTTCCTCTCAAATGATGCCTGAATAATTAGAGCATTTTATGCAGAAACATTACAGGTCAGTGGAATGGGATGGTCGGGCAGATTTTCCATTTCTAAACTCTGAGCTTTCAGTCTCACTTCACGGCTGCACTGGGAGTTTTTCAGGGACCTTGAATTGTGGGGAAACATTTCTTTCAAGAATTTATTTTCTATGCAAGTGCGCCCAGAGGCTGCGACAGCATGAACGCGCACCGGTGTTGCCCTGTCGTGTGTTGTCATGACAACAGCTGGTGAGCTCAGGTGGGCTATGAGTCTCACATAACTGACCCGGTCACCTGCCAGACCTGACACCGTCCAGCAGAAATCAGAGACACAAGAAGAAGAGATGGGTCTTTTGTTGGTTTATGTGCCGCCACCAGCAAATTATTTCCATCTTATTTCAGTCATGCAAGAGTCATGGTTGCAAAGATAAAATAGGAGCTGACAGATACAATTTTTCACATATCTGTAAAATTACGAGAATAAAGATCAGATAATATGAGAATAAAGTTGCAGTATTACAAGAAAAAAAAATCATAATATTAAGAGAATAGTTGTATGAGAATAAAATCAAAATAATATAATAGAGTCACAATAATACGTCAATAAAGTCATAATATTATGAGAATGACATCAAAATATTTTATACGAATACAGGCATAAAATTACAAGAATAAAGTTGAAATAATATGAGAATAAAATTGTAAAAAATATGAGAATAAAGGTGAAATAATAAGAAAATAAAGTTGAAATAATATAAAAATTAAGTCATATTACAAGAATAATGTTCTATGAGAATAAAGTCATAATAATATGACAATTCTCATAATACTGTGATTTAATTCTTTTATTTGTGTTTTTATTGAACTAGCATGGCCTTAATACTGTCATTGTGTTTTTTTAATCAGATGATTACAGTTATTTGTTTGCTTCCGCACAAATAAGCACACAAAATTGATAAAAGATTAATTTTATTGAATTAATTTTTTATTCCAGATTTTATTTATCTCATACTTTATATTTTCAAACTAAATGGTAGCAAGGCAAATTCCCAAAATTACAAAATAATTCTCTTTCACAAAACAACCAGGCAGACAGTTAGGCAACTGGAAATGTGACAAAGAAGGACGAGGACCTACATTTATTTTGCCAACATACACAATGAGGAGGTAAGTTTAGTCAAAATAAAGAATATCCGGGGTGCTGTGGTGGCGCAGGGGCAAAGTACAACCCACGTATTGAGGCCTTGGTTCTCGGGCCAGTGGTCCAAACTAAATGGTAGCAAGGCATTTAGGTTCGACTCCCGGCCTGGCGACATTTGCCGCATGTCTTCCCCTCATTCCTGTCAAACTACTTTCAAATAAAGGCCCCTAAAGCCAACAAAACCTTTAAAAAAAGAATATCCAAAACCAAAGCAGACCAGCTTTGGTAACCAGGTCACCATAACAACCATTACAGAATATACCCATCCCATCTGCGCTTCTGGTTGTTTCAGTAATGGGAGAAAAACTTTTTCTTTTCCACCATTACAAATTAATTCTGCTGGGAGTTCAAATGGAGCCATGCACTAGGTAGCTAGCTCATTTTGATGGCTAACTGGCTTGCTGTGATTCATAGCTTTGATAGCTTGCTTTGATAGGAACCTCGTTTGCTTCGATAGCTAACTGGCTGCTGCGATAAGTAGCTTTGAAAACTAGCTTTGATAGCTCCCTAGCTTACTTTGATAGCTAGCTTTGATAGATGGCTTTCATAAGTAGCTAGCTCGCTTTAATAGTTTACTGGCTTGCTGTAATAGCTAGTTTTGACATCTTGCTTTGATAGTAGGTAATGGACCTTACCAGAGGGGCCGCCTTTCATTGGCTGATGCCCGTTCTATTTTTAGCGCGGCTACCGTGCGTGGCCGATGTTCTGTCAGATAGCCATACATTGTCAGAATAGCATACATATGGTAAGAGCGCATGCGCACGCATGCGCATTCTGCAGGAGGTCCGCCATATTGAGAGGAGTCGTCAGCTTGTCATACGCGAGAAGAGACACAATAAAAAGTAACTAAATAAATTAAATTTAACGTCCTAAAACACGCCCTGTTTAAATTCACGTCCCCCACTTCCTTAATATTTTTGGGTTGGATAACATGTCTGCTAACTTGGATAGCATGTCGTGTATGAAAACGCAATTTTTACCCACACTGAAACTGGGGCAAAACCAGTGTTTCACTTTTGAAAAAAATCCTTATCTACGTCATGATTCTATGTTGCTGATTAAATAAAATCATATGGTAATGACAACGTATACATGTCTGAGCTAAGCGTATGACTATCTGACAACGTATGCTGAAACGTATGCAAACGTATGCTGATCTGACAGATATAGCCATCAGTTTGTCATACGCGTATGACGATCTGACAATGTATGGCTATCTGACAGAACACCGACTCACAAACACACGCTTCCCGTTAGCTAAGTACAGCATAATAGCAGTACTGATACAACTTCTACACCTTGAAGCCTGTCTGCTACACAGTCTCACGTTAGCTAAACAGATCAATATGCAATGTATACTGTATCTGACATACACTAAAGATTTTATTTTAGCAGAAAAGGCTTTGGACTAAACTGTTACTCGTGTTAGCCGCTCTAGCACCACGTACAGTGTATCAATGTAACGCTCAAACATTTGCCAACAGACTACAGGTTCACTTTGAGAGCTAACTGTGGAAGAGTTTTGCTATTTTTTTAACCAAAAAACCTGACCTCTTTTATTTAGTTTGTTGGTATTGTAAGCTTTTTAGCTTGCACCATGTAACTTGATCTTTCAGCAAAATTCCCATTTTCTTTGTTTATTAAAGAGCAGCTGCAGGTAATGTTTTGTCAATAAAAGAAAGAGAAATTCCAAGTTTTCTGGATCTCATCTTCTTCACATTGCACCAGTGTTTTACGAGTCTGTTTATGCCTCTTCTAGAAGCTTGGTACGTGTGTGAAATATAAAACTATTGATATCACATTAACAGGACAGTCATTATCATGACAGAGCTGTGTGTTTACATGGATCCGGTTTCTGTCTATGCTATCCAGAGGTCCACAGGCAAGAAACACACGGTGGCTCAAAAGGAGAAGAACTCGAGGCTGATTGTAAGGAGGTTTGGGCTGATTGAAAACTTGTCAGGAGGCTGATGACTGATTTAGTCCCGCTGGGAGAGAAAGCCCAGAGATATGGAATCAGAGCAGACAGGATTGCAGACGAGAGAAAAAAACAACCCTGTGAGCTATGGGAAACTAAAATTTTGACTGCACCAAAGTTTTACTTGAAGTGCAGTTTAGCAGAGTAGAGTTGAATAAATTAGTGTAAATCCTAATTATTGGATTATCCTAATTAATGAGAAAGAACAGCCGCCAGTTCTGCAGCTAAGCTGATCCACATTTGCCACACTGAGACAGAATTTGCCACTAGAGGTGCGACAACAAGTCAGGCTGACCAAGGAAGGGATACAACCGGAGTGTGAAGAGGAATTAATGTGATTAATCTGTTTAATTTTTTTGTTGCACTCAAATACAACACTTACATGATTATGTCAAATTTAGTTTCTCAATAAAGACAACTTTTTTATGTTGAGGAATAATAATAATCCTGTTTGAAACTTAGTGATTACAAAGGACATGTCACAAATATCCAATCCAAAATTCAAAATACAGATTTTTATGCATAAGCGAGGATCATAGCTCTGTGGATAGTTATACCTCCTGCTCTCGTCCTATGATCTATGACCAAACAACTTGTGACCACAGATACAGGAACAGAAAGGACTTTGCTTGGAAGAGGATCGTTGAGGAAGTTGGGAGTTATAACTTTAACTGTTTGAAAATCTTTCCCCTCATTTGAGCCATCCAAATCTGTCCAGCAAAAACATTGAGTCACGTTAAATAAATGCAATTATTTAGCCAAAATATGCAGGAGACGGTGGAAGAGTTTGAAGGACACATATGCCAAGGAGTTTCCTCTCATCATCCTCGGTTCGGTGCGACCACATCATTACACCTGCAACAAGTTTATAATCAGCCATTTTTTCTTGTTCAGTATTTAATCTTCAAACATCTCATTCTCAGTCACTCCTTGCTGGTTTCTCTTGTCTAATCCCATTTTCTCCTTATTTTTTGCTACTGGATTCCTGTTTTTGTTCTTCTCTGGCTCCTTGTATTCCCTGTGTGACTTGTTTTTTTTTTTTTTGGTCATTTTTCTTCATTAAAAGATGTAACATGATCCATGCTTCCAGCTCCAGTCTGGATTTTGATCCATCCAAAAACTCACAACATGTGATAATTTTTCCAACTTTGGTGACGAGCTCTGCGTTTTAGGTTTGGTGGTTGGTTTCCCTCTTGCCATCCCCCAAATATTTAATTTCCTATCATATTCAAACTGGGTCTCTGGCTTACCCACTTCAAAAACCTCAATGCAACTTTCAGCTGGAAGAAATTTGTTGGTTAAATAAAAGGTTACTTTAAATCTAAACATGCCATAGGACGTGAAAATATTAAGGCTTACCTGTTGGCAGTTTAATCAAGTAAATAATTTAGTGTGTTTGGTGACAGTCTTACTTTTCAGTGCTGCAATCAGCCATGGCGTTATTCCAAGTGCTAAAAAGAAAATCAAGCTGGAAAAACTAACTTCAGAAAGATGCACAGGCCTCTGACTGAAAGCTTCACTAATTAACATAATGGAGTGCAAATTATCTGTGATAATATTTTTTGCTGCTTTTGAACAGCAGACTTGTATTTTTTTTCCTCTTAGAAACCCTCCTAGCTTTGCATAAAAACTAATAAAAATGTCTGTTTGAATTGGTTTGGTTATTAGGAAACATTGCAGTCTGCCATTAGCAGGCAACAGCAGTTTAATTTTAAATTCTTGTAAAAGGCATTTGTTCAAGAACGACAAGCAGATCTTATTTTTGTTGCAGTCGATAAATAAACTACAGTTAATGAAAGGAATTATTCTTATTTATTATAACAGCTAATGGTGAATCTGGAAGATATTTAATCTTCCAGCTGCAATATTGGCGAATACAGGTGAACTAATGGGAATGAGGGAGTATGAAATTATTGTGACTCGGAAAAAGAGGCAACCAGATTGGCATGAAATGATCAGATCTGTTCTGCACAATCAGGCCTTTTCTGGTCACCTGACCGTTTATATTTCCTCTGGGTCTTATTTTCAGCTGTTTGCATAGTTTTTCTTTGCTGATGGAGGTGGGGGAGGTAATAGCTATGTTGCTGTGTGCGCCTCGAGACACAAATGTTCTGTATGCATCAAAACATTATTTTTAGGAAGTCCAATAACACCAGTTGTGGGTGTTTTTAGTCGGGGCGTCTCTGAGGTGCCGTTTCTGTGTTATGTGCCGGATTGTCCCCCATCTCTGCAAGGCCATTTTCTGTGGCATGTTCAATAAAGCAGAAATCTGGAAATAATATTGCACTGTCTCTTCTTTCCCCTGCCTCTCAGAAGAACCATCCTCATTAGAATTAAATTCTCACCGTTTCTTCCCTTTGCTGGTTGAACTTTGTTTTTCTCCATCTTCCTCTCACACTCTGTCAATTATCTCCTCAGAGCTTTTGCTGACTTGGGTGATTCATTCCCATCTCAGATTTAGATTGGTGGTGAAACGTGAGTGGCATCTCAGTCCCTGCGGCGGCTGGCTGGTCTCTGCTGAATACATTTTGAATCCACGCTGTTTCGTCTCTGCCTGTCATTTGAGAATGACTGAAAGAGACCTCGGTGGGTTTTAGACAAGGCAGAGTATGTAAGACCCCAAACTTACATAAAGCATCCAGATCTCAACCATTTTCAGAAAAATTATGCAACTTAACTTGGTCGACTTTGTCTCAATGTCAGGAACACTGAAGTACTGTGGAAGTATACAAGAATAAAGCTGCGTTCACACTGCAGCCTGAAGTGACCCAGATAAGTTTTTTTGTCAAATCTGATTTTTTTTTTGCGTGGTCATTCACACTTCCAAAAGCAGCTCTGGAAAATATTAAAATGATCAGTTTCTCTGCTTTGACTTTATATAAATACATGTTTGAGTAAAATGAACATTGTTCTTTTATTCGATGAACCACTGACAACATGTGTCCAAAGTGCCAAGCAAAATTTTTTTTATTTATTTGCAGAAAATGAGAAATGGTCAAAATAACAAACAAAAAAAGCAGAATGTTCAGACCTAAAATAATGCAAAAAACCCAAACAAACAGACAAGTTCATATTCATTTAGAAACAACAATACTAATATGTTAACTCGGGAAGAGTTCAGAAACCAATATTTGGGGGATGTTACGGTCCGTCCAGTAAACCACAGGGACAAAGGCATAAAAAGAATAAATTCTATTTATTTTCTTATTCTTCCAAAAAAAAGAACATCAAATTTCAAAATATGACAAAAATGGGCCCAAAAGAAAACAACTAAAGCATACCTAACTCAGGATAACAAACCCTAAAACTGACCTCACACAATGAACACACAGGGGAATTTAAACACAAAGGCTAGCCTACACACACAAGAAGGGGTGGGAGATGAGGCAAAGACAAACAATGTATAAACATAAACAATTAATTTAAACCAACATTTTAACTACAACACCATAACAAACACAAATCAAACCCAACATCAAAATATTTAAGGACTTATGCTATAACTAGAAAGAGGAAAGTTCTTTTAACATCAGGTCCCCTGCGTCCAGCAGCCTGATGGTTTGTTCCACTTCCTGGTTTACCTTTCAACCAGTCTTCTCCCTCAGCCAGTCCTTCAACTCAGCAAAACAAAATAATTAATAATTACCAAACAAAGGCGTTTACTAAATGTGTGCACCCATAATGCACACATTATGGGTGCACACAACCTAAAACAATAAACAAACAAATGAAATTATAAATGTATGGTATGAAAACATTTAAATAAATACTAACACTGGGTTAATTGTGGAGGAACCTCCACAGTGGAATAATTACAAACGACCTGAAAGTGTCCCGCATGCGAAGTAGAGGGTGCAATAACGGCACATTTACAGAGAGCACTCAGTGTTTTACCAACCACCAGAAAACATGGATGCTAAAACATGGATGCTAACGGTGGAGCATATTTTAGGGATTTTGAAGTTGTTATCCAAACTGCGTATCGGGACGCAGAATAGTAACTTTCATCGAGAATCAAAGACTTCCAGGTCAGATGACCGCGACCAGGCCGTTCAGATTCAGGTCACATAAAGATCAGATATGTACCGGACATCCAAGCGGCCTGGGTCAAAACAAATCCGACCTGTGTTGTTCAGACTGCTTGAAAAGACCAGAAACAGGATCAAATAAGGCACGAAAAAACAAAACAAAAACGCAGCCTAATATGAAGACTAATAATACTATTTCCACTGGCAGATTATGTTACTTATGTAACTATCAACGGGACTTCGCTGTTACCTAGCAACCACAGGTAACCCCAGGATGTCACCTAGCCTAGCAACCAAGTTCTAGTTCCACTGGCAGATTATGCCACTTATAACAAGACATTTTTCCCATGTTGTAAGTGAAATAATCTGCCAATGGAACAAGTACTTTTCACCAATATTAAGGAATTATTGACTTAAAACCACCAAATATATCTTGATGAAAGGTCATCTGTTAGTATGTATTATTTCACGTTTACTTGTACTAGAAACAAGATTAAAATATTTGGTAAGATTTGGTGTTTTTGCAGGTTACCAGTTTGCTCATGCTTCAGCTTTTCTTGCATATTATTAGCAACCAGGAGATTGATTACCTTTGAATATATATATTGATATTCAGCATCCCACCAAAGGGACAGAAGAGTTGATTTTTTCTTTTGATGAATACTGAGACTAATTCTCCCTGGACTATGGAAATTAAGGGTGAACCGATTGCTGTTTTCTAGCAGATTGTTGTTCCTTAAAAAGCCTGAAATGTCTGAAATGTGAGTTGATAACAGTGGGGTGACTATTAACTGCAGACATGACCTGGTGGGTCGATCTATCAGTCAGACGTTTCTAACGGGAGAGCAGGAGAGGACAGTGGCTGACTTTTAGACCTTTGCTGAGGCAAATCTGCTTCACATGTAAACACCAGCTGATCACCAATCTCCCAAAATTAAGGAAACCAGCGCAGATAAATTGATGCACCACTAATGGAAATGAACACAAAACTTACTGGGTCTTGTATGTAAGAATGTTGTGAGACGAAAAAAGTTTAGATCTTCTGTAAAGGACAGAGGTCTGACTCGGATGAGAGTTTAGTGAAGTTGTTAGTTCTGTCCTTGGAAAGCTCTCATGTTTTCACTGGGTTTCATATCACCAGATGCAGAACTTACTCCCTGTCCTCATCAATACACAGACTGACCTCCTTCAGCAGGATGAATGACAAATCAATGTTTGGCTTTCCATGAGATCGTCTTTGATGAAGAGAATCAGCTAAAAAAAAAAACTCTGTTCCTACTCAGCATTTTAGTTACTTGGCAATTTATTCATGGACAGAAAAAAGCTGTAAAACTGAATGGGGTGCCTGGATAACAGAGTGTAATAAAACAATGCAGCTTCCATAAAACGCTTCAACGTGTTATTTTTCTGTTGACGACTTCCAGCGTCTTTCCCAGCCCAACAGTTAGCTGACATTCTGCTGCACTTACTAACAGCCAATAATTCATGAATTAATAAAGTTGTAAAGTTTAACCACTCATAGTAGTTCTTATTTTACTTGAGTTCAAGGGGAAAAAATATAGATTCAAGCAATAAAGTGACACAAGCAGAGTAATATTGTCTGTTTCCCTTCCTACTGACTGTTTAGGCCACATGTGTTAAACTCGAGGCTCATGGGCCAAATCTGGCCCACTGTAGGTTTTTATGTGGCCCTTTAGACTCCAAATTACATCAGTAAGTCCCTCCAGTTTTTAACAAATACACAAAATTCACACAAACTCAACAGATTCCCACATTTTTTCTGATTTTACTGACATTTTTACTCAAAATTGGTCAAAAACTTTGGGTTTAAGTGACCGCTGCCTCAGTCTTAATTCATGTAACGAAAAGTCCCATTTAACATCATACATTAGTGTAAACATCATAAAAATTCCTCCAGGAAGAAGATTAAGCATCAAACTAATTCATTTACTGAAACTTAAGGTCAACAACTTACCTGAGGAAAACAAAAACAATTTATGGGAAACAGGAGGATTGATAACAGAGTGAGTAACAGGAAACGGCAGAAACACAGGGATCTAACAAGGAACAGAATAAATTAAGGATCATATTCGCTGTGAGGGGTGATTACTGGAGCGGTTCAAAGCAGTTTTGATGAAAGCTAAAAAACCAAGGAAGCAAAACTTAAACCAATGCAAGATTTCTTATTAAAACTACAAAAACAACAAAGTCAGAGGATTAAAAAAGAATGAAACTAAAACTTACTGAGACTGAACATTTTTATAGAAATCAGTTCTCTTGCACTCCTGATGCTGACATTTTCCGTTTAATAATTCAACCTGCTGGTGGCAGTAGAGGCGAATCACTCTGTGAAGAACCATGTCTGTATATTTTATGAAAGCCTGTATATGGATGGTTGGTGGTTTTTGCTCCTTAGCATGAAGAGTTCCTGGTCTGAATCCCATAAGACTTCATTCCTCATGTGCAGCGATTCCTCGCTCTACTTGTGCTAAAATGGATTTCATGATGGTTTCATCCACTGAAATAAACTCTGTGCTGTAAAAGAACAACTTATCCAAGGCAGAATCTGATTCATTTAAAAGTACTTTTTAATTTTCTAATTGATGTTTAAAGGAAATTAGTTGAATCCCAGTTAAATTAGTTAATGTGACAAAATGTGTAAAAGTTAAGAGGGTTAACCACTTTTTGCAAATCCTCGGGAAGATTTCTTACATACATTTAACCTCCACCTATATTATTATCAGGTGTTTAATTTTAACACTATATCATAAAGTACAATTTAGATTAATTTACTGCATATGTAGTCTTCCAAAATAATACAAAATTAAAGCATTGATTCTGCGTTAATTCACATTCTTTCAATTCTGTAATTATTTTTAACTGTGAGATTTATGTCCAGGTTTCTGTACTTTTTGAACGTCATCTGAATGTAACTTAGTTTTTCTATGGGGATAATCTCCTGTTTCTTATACAAATAATCTGAAAACAGCTGTAATCTCTCTCCTCTCCTCTGCTTTGTGGCGCTGAAATTATTTTACTGTTGTAGACAAAACAACATAGCGAAACATCATTTCACAGATATTCACAACTGAAGCAACACTAAGCTGCTATTATTTAAAACACATAAATAAACACAAAAGCATCAAAGACATGAGAAAAGATACCATGTTCTGCTTGTTTCATCATATTCTAATCAGTTGGCAGCCCTAATGAAAACATTTAGAGCTAATTAACTAATTTCTTTCTTAATTAATTAATTGTGATTAATTCATGGCAACCCTGTGATTACTCAGATTTAAAATTGTAGCCATTCAGAGGATGATGTGTTGCAAAAACCTTTCTGTTTCTCTGCCTGCTGCAGTGTTTGCTTGTGAAGGATGGGAGAAAAAGTAGCCCACACATTATTCAGCGCTTACAGCGGTCTTCTCTCTTCTGCAGTGATGAAATATAACGTGAATGTTGCAGGCATGCATTCATTTCAGAGCATGAGTAGAAGCTTTATCAGTGTGAGAAATACCTCTCTACCTTCAGCTGATTCCTTCTGTTCTGCTCAACAGACATTTGTGCTCCAGGAGTCGGTTTGATCAATTACGTTTACTTTTATTGTACCAGATTGATGCACCGTGTTTTCTTTTCTTTGTACTTCCACATCTGTTCAGTTCAGGCACCTCTTACTGTTTCGACCCAGAATCAATTTGGATTAATCTGCTTTTAATTGCATCATTAGCATTTCTCAGACCTGTTGGCTCTGGAAATGAAGCATTCACTTTTCCCCCTCATGGGAAACTCCTCTGATTTAAAAACTATTATCTTGCATGCAAAAAATATAAAATGTACTCATTACTCAGGGTTTATGTGTTACATTGAAACCAAGTTTGATTTTAATTACTAATTTTCTCCCACTTCATAATACGTTTTGGCTGACGTACAGAGAGAATTTAATTAAAATGAAAGTAGGGATGCTATTGTTTCCATAAGAAGGGCAGCTTATACTGTAGGTGTTAAATCTGTAGCTCGTCCTATGAAAACAGTTTCCATTTGCATAAGCTTTTAAGTATCCTCAATTAGGTTATCTGTATGCAAGGTTTTCAGTGTAAATACAACTGATGTGCTTCTTCAACTTTTTTTAGTCACTTCCTGCAAAGGAGAAAAAGATAAGCTGCTTATTTGTCTGGATTGTTATTTAATGATCAATGCAAGATCAGATAAAATTATGGATTATTCTGGAAAGTAAATCCTTAAATATGGAAATGATTAAATGGACATGCAAATACTCAAGCTGGTAGAAGAAGACAGGCACATGTACAACCCTTATATGTTCGTCTCAGATCCAGTCTCCACCTCTCCTAAATTATTTTACCTCATAAGATTTAATTTTTTTACCTCATAACACCCAGATTTTCAGTACATTTAGGCTTGCAACAGACATACTCAGGTTTACCGTATTTATTCAAACAAAAGAGGAAATCAAGTTGGTGTTAATCTAGCAGCTTCTGCCCCTATACATTAAATAAGATACAATAAATAACCCTAAACAAACTACAAAACAATGGTTCCCAATGAGCAATGGAGCTAGTAGTAGTAAAATAAAACATAACTAAAATGTGCAAGATTAATAATGATAAAAGACAAAACTTAGCAAAACTACTCACTGTCTATGATTAAATGTGTGTAAAATGTATGTAATACTTGTAAAGAAAACACAGATCTGATCCTAATACACAACACAGTTATGATCAGTTCTACCCTGAACTGATGTTAAGCTCTTCACATGTTGATGTGAATAATAAAAAAATTTCATTATGTGCCATTTTTTTATCCAATTAATCAACTAATCATCAAAAATAATAGAATAATTGATGACTACAGTAGTAATTAGCTACAGCTCTTAATGTAAAGGAAGAAAATACATACCAGATAATACTGTTCAAATTTGATTACAGCAAAGTATTGACTCATCTGGTTTCAATAAATATTCATGCCTCCTTTTTCAGATTTCAGGAATACTTTTTCAGGACATGCTGTCTAGAAAACTGATATGTGGGTGAAAAGGTTCAGGCCATCTCCACAGAGCTCATTAGCCCTGAAAAGTATCGGCTGATTCTTGCTATTTTTCCAGTTGATTCCTGTTGTTATTGATTTTTTTTCTGCAGTGATGCTATTAGGAAGACTGCTGCCATCAAGTGAAAGAAATCTCACATTTTAGTTCTGCTCCATCCTCCTGTCTCGATGAGACCAAATAAAGAGGTCTCATTAAAGCTTTGCAAAGAATAGCTCATATTTTTAAAGTAATTAGGCAAAAGGGTAAAAAAGGAAAACAAAAGACGTGAAAGCTGTTTACCGTGATTAACTGAGGAGGCGGGATGTCTGCAAGCGAGCTGATAACAAGACCTTGGTGACTGCGAGGGTTTGGAGGTGTTTTAGTTATAAAACTACTGACCCGAGACGATTCTGAGGGTTGTGCTGAGCAGGGTGTTTATTCTCCTGTCTTCTTCGTTCAGCTCTGTGAGAAACAAACAGTGATGATGTTAGATACCACCGATTTCCTTTTTTGATCCAATACTGAGTAAAATTCAATACTGATCCAATACGATACTTTTATGCAAAAACACCTAACATGTCTGGGAAATCTAAAAAAAAAAAAAAGTGGTGAAATAAATTCAGTGTCTCTCACATAAATCTTACAACACAAGACAATTTATTTAATTGTGGTAGCAGCCTCATTTGTTATAGCCAAGCTATTTTAACAACAGCAGACAAATCTGACAAAATATGTGAGAATCGTGTTGCAAAATAATAAAAAGATAAAATTATTAAACTGAAATAAATCCTTGTAGGGGGGATGTAAAGAACTATTTTAGTAATTGAGTATTCTATTGATTATTCTTACAATTAATAGAGTAACCAAATAAAAATTGGTAAATTTGACCATTATTAGATATCACATCCCTAACAATTACTATTCTTTAGTATAAAAAAAATTAACCCATAACAATAATGACTACTTTTTAAGTTTAACCGGAGAAAAATTATTCAAAAATATGAAATTATATTCAATTTAATAATAAAGCAGAAGGATCACAGTTTTTAGTTTATGTATTAATCTTCAGTCAATTTAATAGATGAACTCTCTCTTTGCCCAGCCTTTTATAGCTTTGTGTCCATGACAGCGATGTATTTTGCTCTTGACATAAAAACACGAATGACAGATATGTACCGAAACAAATGCGCTCCGCCATCCATTTGTTGTGAGCCGGATGGCGGTAAATTTATTTTCCGGTTCGTCCGTAAAGCTACACTTTCGGACGAACCGCAAAGCGTTCGTCCGGCGCGTTCAGTCTATCCGCTGTAAATACACCGGCCGCGCTGTTCGCTGGCAACCGGCCACCAGGAAGCAGCACCGGGAGAAAAAGGCTGCCGTACTGCAGTCATAATGCCATTTACTTTAAGGATCTTATCGATACCCCGAAAACGATTTTTAAAAACCCCCCGGACATTATAATAAGTCAATGGAATCCCCCTCGGAACGAACTGAAAAATTGGACGTTATATTGCTAGCACTTAGCACTTAGCAACAACTCAGAGGCGGAAGTGAGAGCGATGTGCAACACAAATAATGAGCCGGCCGGAACACGGATTGCTAAATAAGAAAACATAATTTAACGAACCTTCGAGGCAGATAAAAATTTCCTCGAGGAATTTTAATAATCGAAGTATTCGAATCCTCCGAGGCCTAAATTCTTGTTTCACTATTTAATACTACAAGGATATGTTTGTTAATGAAACTGCAACAAAAGCATCCAACCTTTGCTCATTACTTTGGTATTCATTAGCCTACACTCTTACCAGATTGAATAAAAAGTAGTTTCCATCAAACCCGACTCTTTTAGAAAAAAATATTAATAATTTAATTACTTTCCAAAATGCTCGCGTGAAGATATTATCAATACTTCAAGTAAGTGAAGTATTGATAATCAATTTTAAAGCACAAAGGTTCTTAAAGAATCAATATCTAAGTTTCAGTTCTCACATCAGTAAGAAACAGCACAAGACTGGCTTGAATACAATCACAAGCAGTATCGTGTTTTCATATTTAATTGACTGCTTAGTGTCTCGATTTTCCTGAATTCCTATAAATAAACGTATAGCCTATTTATTGGAAAATAATAAAAAGCAAAAGGAGGCATGCAGCATGTGCTATTTCTGCTCCCTTCTTAAGTTACAAAAGAAATGAATGACAAAACACAAAATGGGATTTAAAGCTTCCTGTCTTCGAACAAAGTGGAGAAACACCTTGTTCCAGACAGCCCCAGTGGGACGGGAAGATGTCAGAAATCGGGTTTTGTAATACTGGCGCCTTATTGGCTGCGTCGTGATGGGGGTGGAAGAAGAGTGTCGTTCGTTTGACAAGTCTGAATGTGGGTGAAGACAAAGCACACATGCCGCCCCCATACATGCAAGCACCCCCCCCCCCTCCCCCCACTCCAGGAGCCCATGTCTCCTGATTCAATATGCAAATTTTACAAAGCATGTGCACACAACAATATTTATTTCCTCTCTGCACCTTTGTCTTTTGTCCTCTCACAGATGTCCTGCTTTTCTCATCCTCTGAAAGACCCCCATTATCTTGCAGCATTGCCCACCTCCATCATTGCTTCAGCTCAAATGTCACATGTTCCCATGAGAGGCCTGTAACCTGGCAAACATCAGCGAGATGGATGTCATAATAATGCATGGGAGAAAACATGGCCTGCGTTTTAATGTTTAAACACTCTCAATATTGCCTCAGCAAAATTATAAAGTAGGAGAAGAGCTAGACACTTAAAGAAATGTTCAGTATTTCTTAGAGAAGACAGAACTGGTTGCCTTATTACAGCTGCTCCTGGTTCTAAATGTGTTTTCATGTTGATTTGATTTAACAAATATGCCTTTTATTTAATCACGCACAAGCAAAAGCTCAAATCTACAGTATGATATGAAACTATTAAAACCCCAGAATGTTTTATATTTTGTCACATTACAACCAGAAACTTCTGTTTATTTTATTTTACTGGGTTTTTGTGTCATACATCAACATAATTCAGAGCATTGCTGGCAAATATAAGAAAGCTCTAATGCTAATTTATGTAAATTGTTAAATTTTCAGCTTTAAAATAATAAAGTTGAAAGTTAGGTATAATGCAAATTAGTCATTCTGTTTTTCTGTAGAAGAGCTTATTAAATTTAGCTAAATCTGAAAAAAAAAGAGTAAAAATCTCAACCAGCTGTAGTTCACACTCCAACCACTAGATGGTGGCAACGTGCTTCCAGTGTAATCATTCGTATGTTTGGAATATAAACTATCAGACTCCTTCACTGAACAGAATAAGGCAATTTGTGAAAGGAGTATATAAGTTTATATAAATTCTCCATTTAGGCCCCTTTACTTTGATACCCCTAAATAATGTTCAGCTCAACTAGTTGCCTTCAGAAGTAGCAAAGAGACATTTGCAACTTCTAAAGGCAACTGTATAGAAGGACCTTCTAAACAGTTCTAAACATTCATTTAATCATAATTGCACTTCAGAGGTTTGTCAGGGAACATTTGTTAATAAATTGGTCGTTAAGGAAACGAACAGAGAGGTAATTTGTAAACTTGTGCAGCGTTAGCTTGCAAATCAACATCCAAAGCTTTAAATGTCTCTTTGCTCAGTCAATCTAGCTGAGCAGAGAATGGAAAGAGTTGGTCTTAATTGTAGGTCTACCAAGAGCATTAGCAAGAAACTGGGTGGTCAGAGGAACACTAAAACTAAATGTTTTATGTGCAATGTGAGGAAGAAAATTTCCTGAACAGGAAAAAATGGTAATGGCAACATTGTGTTCGTTCTCACTGATTGTCTTCATGCAATCTCAAAAGTCTTGAGCTGCTTTGAGTTCCTATTTTGACAGATTTGCAGAGTGGGCAAACCTTTAGAGTCATTCACCAAAAGCTAAATTCACCTGCAAGCCAATTTATAATTTGTGCTTTTACAAAAACAAAAATATAGAGAGTACCTTTTCACAATAAAATACACAGAAGTTTGAGATTGTCATGTGACAAAATGTGATAAAGTTCAAAGAGCATGAATACTTTGAATAGAACTATTAAATATTAACCATCAAAGCTACTGTCTCCAGGTAAATTTTGTAATGACAACTTTCCAACTCAGGATATTTACGTTCTAAAATTTCACCTATTTTCCTCATTATATCTGTTTTATTCATCCATCTATCCACCTTCTAGATTCTCCTGAGTTCAGGAACTATTCTGAAATGAAAGAGCTTCTTTTCATTCTCGTGTTGGACATCTTTGTTAGAAATATTGCCCAAATAGCTTTTTGATAGAGCAACATTCAGGTGCAGCCCACTCAGCCACATTTCAGAAAAACGATCCTGATTCTCCCTCTGAGGACAGTCTTCATTTATCAAAACAGATGACGAAAGAGTGAAAGAGATCAGAGCGCAAACTGGGACACAAAGATATTTCCTTTTGGTCATGGCATCAAAAAATGATCCGAAAATATACATGTGCAAAAAAAACACCAAGATTTATTGCCACCTCCACCTGCAATTAACATATACATAGAGCTGTTTCACCCAGAGAAATCTATTTATGTTGCCATAGAGCTGCTCCATTAATGTGAGCCACTTTATCTCGCTGCCAACATCCAGCAAATCCTCAGTGGTATTTTCTGCAGCAGTAGAGCAGCAGCCCTTCACGAAACTGAGCAGCTTGTTTTATTAGCACCTGGATGATGTTACAAACTCAAAAAACACGCCATATATATATATATATATATATATATATATATATATATATATATATATATATATATATATATATATATATATATATATATATAGTTGCTTCAAATGTTATGCAAACTGTTAAAGCACAGAGTTGTCCATTTTTAGAAATGCACTGTAAAACATTTACAGGTGGTTTAACTTGAAAATGAAAGTCCTCCTGCTGCCTTGAAAATGAAATTTAATTCAACAAGAAAATTGTTTTGGTTTTAATTCAGAAATTAAAGTTTATGAAGTTGGGCTGCACAGTGGCGCAGTTGGTGGAGCTGTTGCCTTGCAACAAGTAGGTCCTGGGTTCGATTTCCGACCCGGGGTCTTTCTGCATGGAGTTTGCATGTTCTCCCTGTGCATGGTGGGTTCTCTCCGGGTTCTCCAGCTTCCTACCACAGTCCAAAAACATGACTGTCAGGTTAATTGGTCTCTCTAAATTCTCCCTAGGTGTGAGTGTGAGTGTGAATGGTTGTTTGTCTTGTGTGTCTCTGTGTTGCCCTGTGACAGACTGGCGACCTGTCCAGGGTGAACCCGCCTCTCACCTGGAACGTTAGCTGGGGATAGAAACCAGCAACCCTCCTGACCCCATTAGGGACGAAGGGTGAATAGAAAATGGATGGAAGGATGGAAGTTAATCTTGAATTGTGAGTTTTAACTTAATGCTGCAATTTAAATAATTATTATTATTCCACAATATGGAATGAAAAAACTGCCCTCACCCAGTTAAAGAGCCACATTTTTCTATTATTTTACTCACCATATCAAGTTAAAATAAATACTTATTTTACTTTAGAATAATTAAAATTTTTGTTTCAAACTGCAGGAACAAAATTTGTGATCTGATAATGAATTTTATTAAACATCCCAATGAATTCAGCTCAGAAACATTTAGTGTGAACAGGACATTATCCTCAAGCTTTGCTAACTGAGAATTGCATTAAAATGAACATTTGCCTTCATAAAACACAAGAGTCAGATCAATGTAACGCACTTCCATCTCAGGAGACAAAAACATGCCGCTAAGCATTCTGGGAAATAGTTCCCACTGCTGTCTTTTCCTTCTTTCAGTTTTTTTAAGTGTTAACCTAAAAACTCTGGTTTATTCAACTCTTGGAGGTTTGACTAAATTAATAAAATGTTAACACAACTTACTGCTGTAAGTTTATCTTTCACAAACTCACATTTAGGTTCAAAATCTGAAACTGGATAAATTTATTTAACTTGAAGAGTAAAAGATAGTAGACACAACTAAATATGGCCTAAATGTTTTACAGTGTAAGAAATTGCTAGACTGTTTTATTTTTCTCACTTTGTAAAACTGTCAAGACCCCTTAACTAAAGATCCTTGGCTCAATCTGGACGGTTTGTGAGATAATTAACAAGGGAAAAGTATCGTCACGTTCAGTTAACCTACACGGCCTCCCCTACACAAGCTTTATCTAAAATTAGGAGGTAAAAACTGCACGCTGTGATTTATTGCATTGTGGGCAGGAGAAGTGGCTTCGCATTTCATCTTCTGTTTATTCATCTCTTTAGAGTTTCTAGTCAACCAGTGCCAGTGATCTCTGTTACAGGTCCACACTAAAACCTCGCCAAACAAAAACAACAAATCAAAAATCGTTTATTACATTTCTTTGCCTTTACACAATTGATGAATAAATAACTTACATTTATATGGTTCAAATATAACACATTAATCAAACAAATATAACAAAAATATTAAGTGTCTTTGCACAAAGTATGGCGTCGGTATTGTCGACACCACCTTAAATTTTACTTTGTATTGGATCGGAAAGAAAATCTGTTGTATTGAACAGCACTACTATTTCACTGACATTTTGGCGCTTTCCCATTTGGATTGTATGGTGTCATAAAAGGGGTGACAAAAGTGGTAAACAAAATATTGTTCAAACTATTAGTAACATACAGAGTGAGTATTTGAAATGTAAACCAAAAATGTAAATATTAAACATGACATCGAGCTAATCAATGTAGCTGATTCTAACCTTATTATGTGGAATACCAGCCATTTCTAGTCACACATGTTAATAGGAATGTCATGACATATCAGTATCAGGTCCCACATCTTGCATCTTTTGATTTAGCCGTCTGACCATGGAAGATCAAATTAAGGAAGGTCCATAGCAGATGAAAACATGCCAGGAATTATCTGGATACACAAACTAGTATTGTCTCTGCAATTGTTACAAGTGTTACATGTCAACTGTTTAAATATTAAATTATAATTTCCAGTACAGTCTGTCAACTGTACAAGCATATAAGTTAATGTTTTTTTTTTTTTTTATTGACAGTAACACAAGGGCTTCCATTTGGTTATAGACTGTTTTAATTATCTGAAGAGATTTTGTTAAGTAAGCGGTTTCTTTTTTTGTGCTTAAAATAAGAAAATTTTACTTGGATAAAATAAGTTCTAGACTTGAAGTTTGCTTTATATATTGATATTCTAGTTTCTAGTATATATTTACTCATAATAAGTAATATTTCGGTAGTATCAAGCTTTTATATCTTACTGAGATAGTTAAGTAAGAAAAATATTCTGACATAAAAACATCTTGGTAAGAAAAAATAGCTTGTCAGAAAGAAAACAAGCATAAATCTCCTTAATTTAAGATATTTAATCTTACTAAGATTTCAGTTTTTGCAGTGTGATTTGTGTTTACGCGTTTTTCTGTGCGCACTTGTTTTTGTTTTACGGTAACAGCAGGCACATTTGTTCCCGCTCACTGCTGTGTTGTATTACGGCAGTGTATTGTTTGCTGCCTCTGACTGAAAGCACGGAGCGCCTCCACGAGCTTCCCCACTAACTGCTCACCACGCTCCCGGTGAACACGGCTAACGTTCCCGTCGATCAAACTCCGGATCCCGCCTCGCTCCCCGCCGTAAGTTACTCTTTTTCACATTCCGTTTGTTTTCGCCGTGTCTATCGCTCTATTGACGTCAAACTGCACTTTTAATTTGTGATGCTTCGCGCTTTGTTTCGTCTCCGTCCATATCTTTGTGGTTAAATATTAAACTGCTCCCTTTAAAATGTAACTAATACGGGATGTTTGTGGCTGGAAAGTCCTTTAAAGGTGGTTTTATTTGCATCAGGTGCTCAGAGTTGTTTTGCTCATGATTTTTTTTAAAAATGGAAAGTATCAGAGTAACACAGCTTAGTGATGGAACTTAACCGAGAGCAGTGAGGCTCCGTTTGATTTTTCTGAATATCAGTAGCAGATTGTCGATAATTACCAACACACACAACACGGACCATGTTCTCCACGGTGCTATTTTTATAGCTTTGCTCTGAATAAACGCCTGTGCCGCCTCAACCCCCCACTCCACCCAACAAGTGTGAAGTTATAATGGAGCCAAGATAAAAATGTTACCCGGGGTACTCATCATTTTCATGCCCAATTAAAGTCTTTTCTCTCTTCTGCTTCATTTTTAAATGTGTGGCTTAAAAGATGAAAATAACCGAGTTTGCTAGTGCAGTAAAAACTAAAAATAAATCCGAATACTAACTACTTTTTATCTGATTCATGGTAGCCAATTAGCTGCATTTTAAAATAAATTGTGATCACACCACCTGCAGGAAGAGGGGAGCTCTGCTTATCTTTGCTGCTGCGGTGTTTATGTGAATATGACATGATCTGTGTATGTTTCTGCCACTTCCCCGCCTAAACTTGGCTTAAGATGAGCCTTAAATAAAACGCACAGGACTATACATTGAGTCCAGGTTTGCTAGTGGTAATTCAGGCTGTTGTTGTCAGTGTGCAACAGTTTTCCTCCACAACCTTTGGTGTGTCAAGGCTTGTTCGTTCATGTTGCCAGGGAAGATTTCAAATGTGTTTCTTATGGGCCAATTATTTTTAGGTGTTTTCTTCCTGCGTTTTTTGTTGCTAAGATAATTTTATTTACATAGCACATTTTCAGCAACAAGGTAATTCAAAGAGCTTCACATTAATTAGAAAGAAATACAAACAAAACAAAAAAAAAAGACAAAATGGTAAAGTACAAAACTACATATTGGTTCCCCATGTTTGAACCAATAGTCCATAGCTTATGGACTACTTATTAAGTTTTCTGGCTTAACAAGTTTCCCCAGAAAACCTGTTAAGCCAGGTTGTTGGGTGGCAGCCAGGGCAGTCATTCATCCAGCAGCCAGTCGTGTTTTTGAGTTAAAAAGCGCTTAAAGTTGGCAGGAAATTTGGAAATATCGCTTGATAATTATGTGTAATGGAAAGATTGGAAGTTTAATACCTGAACACCAACTATAAAGTCTTAAAAAATGCAGACATTTTAAAAATACTTGAATAGTAAAAGTAATGCTTAGCCTGGTGGGGGCACAAGTAAAGCCTGGTGGCCCGCCAGGCTTATATTATACTGGGGGAATCCCTGAACAGGGGTTTCTTAAGTTTGCTCTGGAGTAGTGAGGTATAAAACTATATATTGGTTCCCCATGTTTAATAAGAATAAATAGTCTGTAATTTATAAACTATTAGAGGTTTCTGTGGATCTTAAACTTGTTCTGGTGGCCCTGTGTTGATTAGTGAGGTATAAAACTAAATATTGGTGAAGTATAAAACTAGATGTTGGTTCCAGTTGTTCTGGGTTGAGTTCTAGATTTGTATAAAGCTAAATGTTGATTCTCCATGTTTGATTCTTGTTCTGGGTTGCTAAGTAACAAACTAACAGACATTTCTCCAGCTCTTGCTCTGATATTGATAAATCTAATCACATTATAAAACCTTAGCTGAAAAAAAGAACATGAATTTCATTTTTCAACAACTCTACAGTTATAATAAATATTAATTTTTAATAACAGATTTCACATCAACTCTTAATTAGTTTTTTAAAGCTATACTTCAGTGCACTAAATGCTCTTTTCACTCGTGTTAGAGGTCATTTATGAGGACTAATAAACAAAAACAATAATGGCTGACAACTAGAATTAACACAAAGTTTCAAGTGAGTTTTGTTAGCTTTTGTAAACATGATGCTGAAGAGATTTCTAAACAAGCTCATTTTAATTTCACCAAGATCTTGGACATCCTCAAAGGGCCGTTTGTAGCAAAATGTATTGATTAAACTACTATTAAAAAGCTGCTAAAGTGTTGTAGCCATGGGAGAAATGTTATTATTTTCTTAGTCTTGGTGGTATAGATTGTTCTGCAGCTGGATGGGGCTCCCTGGTCCGTCTTCTCTGGAGATTTGATAGCTCTTGATAGCTGTGGCGGATAGTGCGATTGCTTCACAGCTCCCAACAGGATATGGAGTTGGTACTTCAAAATAAAATCTCACAAAAAAGCAAAACTCTGCTTCATGAATTGCACCCAAAATATCCGGAAACCTACGTTGCATTGTCACTACAGGATACAAATATGGACCATTGACAAACACTTTTGAATTTAAAAAAATATTACAATAAGAAAAATAAAAGAACTAGACATATTAAGATCTATACCTGTTCCGATATTGAAAAAAATTCTAGATGAGGTTTCGGGCCAATATCTAATTTATTCAGTCTAACTCTATACTCAGGCTGGACTCGGTGGTGACGTTTTTGGGCTTGTTTTCTCTCCTGGTCCGGCTTATTGAATTCACATTTTGTCACCTTCAGAAACCCTGTGAAGGACCTCCCGGCTTTTATCCCAAGTTTCCCTCTGATGGCGCTAATGTGGAACAAGCTTAGTGGTGCCAGACAAATGGAAATGTGTTATGACCTCACATTTTCTGCACAAATGGGCATTGCAGCAGACAGGATTGAGGGTTGGGCCTCTTGAGCCGGGCTGTGAGGCAGAAGTACCCCTCTGAGGGTCACAGTAAGCCGTAGAAATGGAGATGCGACTCTGTTTGGTTTTGATGCAGCCGTCGGGACTGAATTCAGCCTCAGCGGGTCTCAGGGGTCCTTCACACTTTTTGTGGAGCTGGATGACAAAAGCAGATGGTAAACCCCTTTCAGCTATAGCTCCTTTTGAAATAACAGTGCAGGGACGACACAGAGAACAGATACTCAGCAAAGTACATGCTATGGTTTAGAATATAATCTCCATTTTTTCACACCAAATCTGATTTTAATACATTTTTTAGTAAATCTTTTTCATAAAAAATTTACAAAAACTTTATTTTACTAAAAATACTGTTTTGTATAAATCTTTCATTTGAAAACATACTTTTTTAGTTTTTTTTTTTTCTTTTTTATTTACTAAAAAATAACAAATTACAGAAAATATTTTTACAAAGTGGTTTTTATTTCAATAATTATTTCTGAGTTGTATGATGGTGTCTTCTGGTCAGGCTACAAAATTTTAATTTAAATGCAGGAATATATTAGCAGAGAAAAATGGGTAGAAAATTGGTAAGTATCTCAATGGTTTGACTTTCTATTTTGGTAAATCACTGGAGCTGAAATTAAGTACGTCTTGGTTACTTTTTGTTATTTTCTACAATTTTTATAATTTCTTCTTTGCATCAAACATAATTTTTGTTTAATAATTTATCTACCTGTGTTGTGAAGCACTTTGCTTGTAAATAAATAAACTTTGACTTGAGAATAAACGCTCAATTTTACCTGAAGATCGTCTTAAGATTATGATTTTAAAAGTCCTTTTAGTGAGAGATAAAAAGCTTTGACAGTGTCTGACGTGTTCAGTGTTTGTGGTTATGTGTTCAAAACTGATTCCTTTGCTCCAGAGTTTCAATATTACTCATAATTAATTGATGCTCATATGTTTATAACAAGGGCTGCACAGTGGTGCAGTTGGTAGAGCTGTTGCCTTGCAGCAAGAAGGTCCTGGGTTCGATTCCCGGCCCGGGGTCTTTCTGCATGGAGTTTGCATGTTCTCCCTGTGCATGGTGGGTTCTCTCCGGGTTCTCCGGCTTCCTCCCACAGTCCAAAAACATGACTGTCAGGTTAATTGGGCTCTCTAAATTCTCCGTAGGTGTGAGTGTGTGTGTGTGTGTGTGTGTGGGTGTGTGTGTGTGTGTGTGTGCATGGTTGTTTGTCCTGTCTGTCTCTGTGTTGAGCTCAGGGAGAGCTGTGTTTCAGATTCTGCTGGGATTTGCTTTGAGTTTGTTTTCATACTTTCACTGGAGTATTGTCTTTTTTTGGCTGCTGGTTTGGGTTTGGCCCTGTGAAAGCTCTGCCAATGTGTTACTTGTCTTTTAAATGCTTTATTCTCCAGAGTTTAATAGTGTATTTTGATTTTAAAGATTTTCCTTTTGTGAAACAAGTCAATAGTTAAATGAGCATGTTACCAAACAGAGTACCAGTAATAATGTGACATTTGACCTCAACAGTGATTTAATATTTTCTTTTCTATCTTTTTCCACTACACTCATCTTGCATAAGGTTTGGACTCCTTGCATGTTGTTGTTTTAAATCTGGAAATTTTGCGCATGTGCACAATGCTGGAGGGCAAAAAGACGATTCGCTGCCGTTCATAGCCGGTAGAAAAACTCTGTCAACTAAATGAAACCTGGAGATGCTGTTTTTATGAATTTATCGCATTGAGACACAGCAAAGGGAAAAAATAATGCAGAAAAACCGGTAAATATCAATCCAGAACCACTTTTTTCTCACTCTGTGTCGTCTATGCAACGTACAAACTCTACCATAGAAACTGACAACAACGCCACTACATGTTTCAGGAACACAAAGAACAGAACATTCAGTCCATTACAGTTTTCTCTTTTTAGGCTTCATTACTTTGGGATTAAGTGATCGGTGTGCTGTATTAGCTGCCGCTGCTATTAGCTGAGCTAACGCCGCGGTGGTTGGTTAGCTAATTTATATCAGTTGATGTTTAGGTCGCCAATTATTTTTTATTTTGTAGCTGAACTGAAAAGCTCTGAATTCAACATCACATCTACATGTTAGGTTGTCAAATCCAAGCTAGAATAACTGAACTACTTCACTCTTCCTCGTATTTTGTTTTCTTAATTAAAACTTTTTCCTGTCCTTCTTATCTAGTTGTCATAATATTGATAATTAGTAGCAAACCACTGAGACCCCTTTTCTTTTATATATCAGGCGTATATTTAAAATTTAGCTGTTAAATTATCTTGATAACTTAACAGCTAAAGTCAATGCTAGTCACCGTTAGCAAGCAGATTTTTGCCCTCCAGTAGCGAGATGGGGCGGGACCTTGCATGTCTGTCACACTGCAGGGGGTTCATACCATCCTAAACATTCACCTGGTTTACTTGGTTTGATTATTTCAGGGAAAAGTTTTACTGGAAGTTTTAAGGCAGACATAACAAAGAAAGAAACATCTTCTGTTAATTATTGAAATGTTTCTCAGGGAGCCTCTCACTGGCTGAAATCCTTCTGATTTAATCTTTAAAATAAAGAACTCGCTTTTGGTCAGTGCCTCAGTTTGAAAACATTTAGTTCCCACTGAACCCACAACTTTAACTCGTTTTCTTTTTGATCAATCGCCTAAAATCTGTATTTAATTAAAGGTTTTTCTTAAGTAGTTTCCTACTAATTGACCTTGGAGACTACAGATTTAATTTGAAAAGCGGAAAATGCATCACACTCTGGTTCGTGTGATGTATGACCGTGAACTAATCTGCCTTTGGTCTACACTAGATTGTTATTTTTAAACAGGCATTTTTTAGGTGAGCTTGTTGAGGTCATGGAGGTCATTGCTTTTTAATCCAACATTGAACCAGCTGGAAGTGAGTCTGTATGAAGTGGATTAACTTTGAGAATTAAGGGCTTCCTGCTGCAGAAGAGTAAGAGATTAAAGTGTTACAAACAAAACCCAAATTATGACAAAAATCATTAGATTACTGTGGATTATAACTCAGTTGGTTATGAATTATCTACAAGCAGACAATTATGCTTTAATTGGTTTGAAATGACAGAATTAAGGTTATTATAGACAGAAAAAAATTCTGCCATAAAAAAATCCATAATTTTTGTATTAATCTCAATAATTTTCTAGAAAAAACAAGAAGATTCAAAAGTAAAAACATCATTTTAACTTTCTCTTTTTGATTGCAAAAAGAAAAAAAACAAAAAAAAAAATCACAAAATCCTGTATGGACTTTTCACACACAACATCTTTTCAGTGCGAATAGATGTTCAATATTACATTTATTGATTGCTTAAACAGCTATTTATTGGTATTTTAGCAAATTAATGAGTTACATCAATACATTCTGGCCCTTTAAGAGCATTCAGATTTTTGATGTGGCCCGAAATGAAAATGAGTTTCACACCCCTGAAATTGATAATATGTCTCATAACATATTCAACAGTTTCACAGAACTCTAATCCAGAACTGCACAAATATTACAAATATTACAAATATTTCTAAATTAGCACCACAAAATCTGATTTTGATTCCAAAAATGGCAAAATCCTGGCAGGACTGATCAGCATGAAAAGATGTTCAGTATTATTTAATTTTAGGAAACGCTGAAACAAACATGTATTTATTGATATTTTGGCAGCTCAGTGGGTTTTATCGATACATTCTGGCACAAGCTGCCCTTTAAGAACATTCAGGATTTGAAACGTCCCAAAATGAAGATGAATTTGACACGGTGGCCTTAAAGGAACTAGATGAACATGAAAATGCATTCAGGCTGCGGAGATCGGATGAGGACGCAGCCTTTCTTCTGATTAGGTGTTCACTTCTTGGGGCTTCAGCACCAGCCAGCCGACCCGTTCAGCCATTGATTTGCCTCCGTGCTGAGGTTGATTGCCTCGTTTGTTTCTGTGTAAACTCTGGATGGCATTTGAGCTGCATGGTTAAAAACCTGATTAGCAGGTTCTCATTTGCCCAGAAGTGCCTCTGGAATGTCTGGAGATACGTTAACTAAATCATTTGTGATCGAGGAGGAGAGGAGCTCTGACATTGTTGTTGTTAAGAGAGAGCAGACACAATATATTCTGAAGTAATTAAAGCTCTGCAGAACTGCTTTACTCCTATCTGACAGCAGAAACCCAGACTAACCCTAATTTCCAGCCTACATGCATCCATATGTTGGTTAGAGCTGGGCAGTAATGTGGGATATGAACCAGCCGAATGTTTCTACACACATCATTAAATCTTATCTTATGAAGAAAGTACCGGTTTGTCCCCCACAGCTCGTCCTCTGCTGCGCTTTTCTGTTGCCTACTGTCAAAATGAGACATCGATAAATCTAACAAATGGATGCAAACAATCACAACACTGCATTGATTATACAACTCTCTGTTTTATAGAAAGATACAGTGGTGTCACTAGGACCATTTTAGGGGGCCTGAGGCCCAAATGAAATATTCTGAAACCCTAAAAAATATATGGAAAAAAATGATTATATATATATAAAATCTTAATTGTTTTATTAAGTGTGACTTCTTATTCATCACCGTATTGATCACAGACAATAACTTGAGATGAAGTAAGGCTGAGGCAGCAGTCGCTTAAACCCAGTGTTTTAGGCTGATTTTCAGGAAAAATTTCAGTAAAATCAGAAAAAAATGTGGGAATCTGTTGATTTTGGAAGAATTTGTGAAAAACTGGAGGGACTAATTGATGTAATTTGGAGTCTGGAGGGCCACATAAAAAGCTGCGGTGGGCCAGATTTGGCCCCCGGGCCTCCAGTTTGACACGTGTGACTTAAGGTGTAAATTGAATTTTCATACAGGGAACAGATGCCCAAATAAATGGAAAATATGGCGAAAGGCATTTTATGTAGATTTTAAGTGGGAACAGCATATTTAAGATTTTTTATTATGTTATTAATCTACTAACTGCTCATTTAACTACCCAGTATTAAAGTATTCCCAGCTGCTCTTAAAAGGATTTATCACTGCAACACATTGTGATACATTTATCTTCTCTTAGTGAAAGCACTAATAATAAAATTAACATATTGCATCATAATCCAGCCCGAAGTCACTCAAGAGATTAATCTATACCTCAAGCACTTAATCTATTAAGACAGTTATATTAAAGTAAAATATTATAGATGTAAATCCCCTATTAGTGCAGCTATAAATATATATCTACATGCTATTTAATGCACATATTAACATAAATACACAGATTAAAAATCTGCAGCTCTCTGGTTCTCCTCTGGCTGCTGCAACACAGAAACATTCACTACAGTTTACTTTCTGTAAAAGTCCCTGTGTAGTCGCGGTTCTGCTCGTTATGAAAGAGACAAATATTTTGTGTTGTACTTGACATTTTCTATTGTAAGACATTTATGTTGGTAATAATTATAATTTTACTCTAATTAAAAATAAAAAGTTTGCATCTGGCCAAATTTGTATCATTCTTGAACTGTAGTTGGGGGGCCGCACAAAATCACTCCAAGTGCCACAAATGGCCCCTGGACCGCAATTTGGACAACCCTGCTTTACGCCATAAGAACCTTTTTACTTTGTAAAAAGAAGCAAAACTTTTGATGTACATATCTGGCCTGTAGTTTATTTTCTAAGTTTTGTTAAAATTGGCGAAAATAAAGCTGCCAATAAGTTTTTCACCTCCACCTTGTTACTTCCTCTCCTTCAGATATCATGAATTATTTATGTTCACTCTAAGAAGTTTACCGTACTTGGAAAGATTAAAGCAAACATCAATTACCTCAGATCAAATGTTTTGCTCTGACCCCAATTACCTTCTCTTTTTAAAGTATTTCCCTCCTCGTAATGAAAATAAAAAGCCATTCAATTAGCTTTAGTCTTCACACTTTGTCGAGGTTGCAGGCTGCTGAGCAAAGTCTCCACAATTAAACTAAGTGGCTGTTCTTTTCCTGACTCTTTATTAAGGCTTGAACGCGCCGTGACATTCCTGCATGAAAGGCGTCACGCAGGCGCAGACTTCAGTCAGAGTTTTGGAGAGCTGTTGAGGTTTGGGAGTCTGGCTGGCTCTTTCTTTGCTCCAAGTTTAAGCAACTCAAGCACCTTTTGAGGAACAAAGCGTGTATTTAAGCCTATCTGCTTGAGATAGGCTTAAATGAGAAGATGAGAAGATGCTTCTCAAGCATCTTCTCATCTGCTTGAGAAGATGAATGTGTCCACTAACTCTGGAAACTGACCCTTTGCACGTGACGTCATGCTCTTCACGCCCGCTCCGCCTTGACGGACGTCCTCTTCCGTAGAAGTTTGCGGTGTTAAAGTAACAAAATGTTAACTCGCTCAGCGATTATCTCTGCTTTTAAAAGGCTCTGAGCGGAAACCATAGGATCCTAAAAAGTGATTAAAATCGATGCGACTGAGTCGGCCTCGGCTTTCCACCATGTGTGTGATAGATGCTGCGCTTTAAGAGAAACCCGTAGTATCAAAGCAGGAATCCACCGTTAATCTTTGCTATGATCACGTTTCCCACATTATCACAGAGACACATGCAGACTTGCTGCCGTCTCATTTTTATCCTTTAAGCATCTGCTGCTTTCTCCAGTTATTCTCGCTCTGCTCGGCGAGATTCACAGAACTGCTGGGCATTCAGCCGTTCATGCTTTCAATCAAACGACGAGTCCGTTCAGTGTGCGCTCAGGCCGAGTTATGATGTTGGACCAGCATTGGCTCTGCAAATGGCTGCTAAAACCAATCGCAGTGATGTGTGGCAAAACGCCTTGTAGGAGGCAAAGCTTTATTTTCTCACAAGCTGAGGTTACGGCGTGTAAAATCAGCTTGAATTGTTGATGCATTAAAAACTTTAGTTAGCCTGTATTTTTGAGGCTTTTCATGTTTTGGTTACAAAAATTAGAGTTAAAATTTGAATTTAAATTAAGGTGAAAGAGAACAAAAAGTATATACTTACCAGGAGTATACAATTTATATATTTTATAACTTTTTTTTAAACTAAAAAAATATTTTTCCAAGTTAAAGTTAAAATTTTTAAGTAAAATTAAGAACCCTTGGGGCGTGCTCCGGTGGCGTGCCCCACGTTTGGAGGCCTTCAGTCCTCCACGCGGCCGTTCGATTCCCGGACCCGGCGACATTTGCCGCATGTCTTCCCCCTCTCCTTCCCCCTTTCCTGTCAGCCCACTGTTGAATAAGGGACACTAGAGCCCACAAAAAGACCCCCTGGTGGGGAAAAATAAATAAATAAAAATTAAGAACCCAAAGTATATACTTCCCAGCAGTTTAATCTACTAATTTCCAGTTCCTGTTGGAAGGACTTTTTTAACTCAGTTTGGGGAAAAACGCTGTTAAAACACGGCTTAAATCAAAGACATTGATTATTGCAGGAAGCAGGTTCTGCTCTGGTGGTGTGACATGAGCCCGCGTTGTGTGTGTGTGGAACATTATTTTCATTTCACTCCAGCAGCTCTTTTACTTACCGAGTCTCCATGTCTCTACTGGGGAGTGGGAGTCTTAACATGACCATATTTATACCTCCTCTGCCCTCCATCTTGTTTCCAAAGTTTTCTCGTTTGGACTCAGAAAACTTTGGAAAACTTTCTGATGTTTATCTTCAGTATTGCTGCATAAACAACGTGCAGCTATCCAGTGTCTTGTGATTGTGTCGACATCCTTTAAGTTTTTCCGGGTCTTATTGCAGCCATGTGTGGTTTATTGAGATTTTATTTTTTTTATTTTTCCAAAAATTAAAAAAAGAAAGTAAATTAAACTTAGAAGGAAATTAGATTTTTTTTTGTGTAAAAAAAGAAAGAAAATAATAATAAAAAAAGACGGTCCAGATGAAAATCTGCATTTTAATTAAAGATATCAGTTTGTGGACTGACGCCTTAAATCACTTTCTGCATTAAATTTTTTTTTTAAAGTCATTATGATGTAGCAATACATCATTGAATAAATTACTGTTGTGTATTTTGTGTTTATGTCTAAAAGTCTTTTTAGCTGAAAAGCTAATTTGCTTTTTATGTGAATATGGGGCAAATATTATGTTTACACTTCTTTCTGCTCCTTTTCAGTCAATATTTTTGGTGTCAAACTATTAATATTTATTACTGAGTGACTAAAATAAAAAATAAAATGATAGTAGACTGTAGACACCATTCTTTTCTTTTTTGCCAATTTGAAAAGTTTGTACATTTGTGTTGCTCTGTACAACACAAGTCCTCTTTTTGCTACCAGTTGTTGACATGTGAAGATTGAACTTAAGTCTTCACATGTCGACTCATATTGAACATTAAGTATCAAGTCTTTCCTCGGAATGATGATTCATTTAATTTGGAACTCGGTGTTTCGGCTGTTTTGCAGTTTTCTGGACGTTTGTTCCAGATTTGTGGCGGGTAGAAGCTGAAAGCT
This sequence comes from Gambusia affinis, assembly GCF_019740435.1. Taxonomy (NCBI): domain Eukaryota; kingdom Metazoa; phylum Chordata; class Actinopteri; order Cyprinodontiformes; family Poeciliidae; genus Gambusia; species Gambusia affinis. The sequence goes on from NC_057875.1 coordinate 5,573,003, forward strand.
GCTTTTCCATGTTTGGTTCTGGTGATGTCAGAGTATGAACTCTTGCTCTAAGATCTGCCTGCAGGCCTCTGTTATGCAAACACCGTCATGCACTGCCTCGTTTGTGAAACCGTGTGTGTGTGTGGGTGTGTGTGTGTGTGTGTGTGTGTGTGCAACATCCCAGTAATGAAACACTAACCTGGATTCCCATTTGCACGTTGCGCTGGTTGCTGATGCAGTCACAACTTTTGTTGGCTCATTTAAATCCTACAGACAATAGAAACGCTTTTATCTCCCTCCAAGCCTGCATGTGTGTGTCCATTAGCCAGGATCTACACGGGAGATCTTCTCTCACGCCTTCAGGAGGAGAAAATGGGACGCCGCAGAGGGCGACTGGTGACATGTCATGAAATGAACTCAATGTTGCCAAATGGCAGACTAACCAGACCAAATAACAACAACCCCTCGGTTATTTTAAGGATTTCATTTTGACATTTTCCAAGCAATTAATTCCAGCAGAACGGTGACATGAGCCGAGCCCTAACTGAGCGCGCTCCATTATTGAGCTCGGTTGCCTAGCAACCAGGTGAACGCTTCCGCGCGGGACACGACCTGAGACAGGAGGGATCAAGTTAAAGGCTAGACGTAAATGTCCTGTGAAGGCACCTGGGGTGTTCGGTTTAATTAGCTCTCTTATTTACGTTAAAGTTTACCGTTTAGGTGAACAACAAGCGTCATCCAGAGAGCCTCTGGGTGCTTCTGCAAACGGTGCGTCTGCGATATATCATGTAGTAGGGATGTGCAATTATGGCACAAACTTCATTTCACAATATGCATTGTGATTGGTGGCGATAACGATACATATCACGAAATGATTGGTATAAAACAAACAATAGAAATGGAAAAAATGACACTTATTGAGTGGGATCTGTTTATTTTTATGCGTTAAAACTAATCTAATACTCGTTTTTGTTTATTTGTATGTAATGTTTATAACTGTTTTTATAAATTTAAGGGAGACCTGGCAGCAGACTCCAGTCTGCAGCATGTTTCACTGCGCACCTCTAACTTATTTTATAAGTTATATGTAGATTAAAATGCTAAAATGTGTTTGTTTGAATTTGTCATGTATTGTTCCGATTGAGGCCAGATATTAAACATGCCTCTTATGTTTGTCTCTCTCAGGAAAAAAGAAACAGTTCACAGTTGTAGCGGTTAATAGACTCCAATATGCAATCACATGACGATAATGATTTCAGGGCTTTTTTCCACCAACTAATTTATCTGGCAGCACTTTAAAAAGCCTCGAGGCTAAAAGCATCACTGTAGTGAATTAGTTTGTCCCCACATTGAAATTAAATTGTGGAGTAACTTGACCCTTTTTACTGTGATGGTGTTTGTACTGAACGGCGTGTCGGAGCTGAAAGGCTTCTGCAGTACGCCAGCAGTCATAAGGGAAAAATAATTGGATGTAGAGAATTTTATTCACTAATAACGATTTGTTGTGCATCATTAAAGCCTGCTTCATTAGATGATTTAATTAGCCCTGGCTCATTTGTTACCCATGACAACAAGCTCTGCCAGTCGGATATGTCAGGATACCTGTGGCTCCATCATGGCTGCCGGAGCTTTTGGCTCTTTCACTTCAAGCTTCGGTCGTATCAGAGGCCTGGAAACTTGAGGGTTCAGCGCTGTATGTTAGCGGTTAGCTTTCCACTGGAACAGGGAGTCTGGAAACATTTGATAGGAGAGATAAATGAAGCTACATGCAGTGGAGTTCTGGGGGGAACAGAAAACTTGATACTAGTGGAGATTCACCTGTCAGACAAGCAGGCAGAGAAATGGACGAATATTTCATGTTAGACAGATTTCTGTTGCATTTCAGACGTGACTAAAATGTAGGAAGTGAGCCTTTCTGACAATGTGCTGCTAGAGGAAATACACAGTGGATTTAAAGTTGTTCATCCAATTCTTGTTTTTTCTCTTGCTGAAATTGTAAATTGGAAAAAAGAACAAATTAAATCCACCAATAAAATCAATCAGGTAAAGATCCAATATTAAAATCGGTATCGGTTCTGATATTGAAAGAAATTCTACATCAGGTATCGGTAACAATGTGCCTGAACCATAAAGACAGATCTATTCAGTCTAGTTATGTGCTTTTTGCTCTGAGCGACGCCAAGCTTTATTATTTATTTACATTATATTTAGAATTTCTAATTCCACTTTCTGAACCATTTGAAACAAGATTTGTTGCAGTTTGTTTCTCCAAAGTAGTCTCAACGTTTAATAAACTTTAAATCCTAGTGAAAATTTAACACTGGAACTGGAAGATGTTTTAAATATCCCAAATAAACAAAACAATAAACGGCAAATAAAATGAATTATGCAAACAAAATAAAGATATTTGAGACCAAAGCACCAGACTGGAGGTTTCTACCATCCAGGTTTTGGTAGAAAGAAAAGGGAAACAATAAATCATTCAGATGGAAATTATCGAGTTTGTTTTAATTTTTCATTCATTTAATTGATTTATTGCTTTTTGCTACAGACCTACTTTAGATTATTAATTTCTTTCTGCTAAATCTTAGGTTTTACATACAGAAGCGATTATTGCTGACATTTTTAACATGCATTAGTAAATCTGAGTGGAAAGGTACACAAGTACAGTTGGCTCAAAGCTTTACAGATTTTTATTTTTTACTTTTTTGGCCTTTTCAAAACTCTACATTTAAAGTTGGGAGCCCAATTCTCCCATTTGTGGTTGATCTGTGCTAATCTCATGTTGTTATCCCCTGAAAAGACCCAATTCATGTCCCAGCTGTGTGTATGCAGCATGCGCCAGGTTTGCTTTACCTCAACGCACCTTTCTTGTTCCTACGTCGCCTTCGCAGAGAGCCTGCTGTGTCAAGATGGTTTCTAAGATGGAAACATGAAACAAAGCCTGGCAGCCTCTGATTTCAGCCGCTCCGTCTAAATCTCGTCCTCCACAGCGGCTCACGCAACAGATGGCAAAAATAGACTTTCCCTCTACGTAGACTGAACCAGAAACAGTGAAATTACACGCAGGACTTCCAGGATGCAGAGCGCAGAGTGTTTTAGACGGGGGGCGTCCAAACGTTTTCTCACGTGGGCCAAAACTGTCAAGTCGAAAGTACTTGTGGGCCAAAACAAAGTTAAGTAAATAAAGTAAAATAAAATCAGGTAATTGAAAATCTATAAAATGATTTTTCATATTTTCTGTAAAAAAATATTTTTATTCAGTTTCCAAATTTTATGAGTTTCATGTATTCTAAGAAATAAATTTAGTTATTGTCTTTCAAAACAGTTGATTAGCTAAAGTTTAATATATTAAATAAAAGCTGATTTATGCACAGCAAAGTCGGCTTTTCAGAAAAAGTCTCTATAGACGATTGGCATCGTTTGAGACTTAAGCAAACACAAATGGAAGAGAAGTGGAAGAAATGGACAACATTCAAGACAAAAGACAACGACAAAAATAAAGAACTAGACAAACTAGAGGGGACAAAGGTCAAATAGAGGAAAAGCTAAAGTTTTATGTTATGTTGATTATGAAGACTTCATGTAAATGTAAACAAAAGTTCAATGGTTATAAAAAGACAAATATTTTTTGTTGTACTTAATATTTTCTATTGTAAGAAAATCCTATTGGTTATAATTTTACCCTGACTGTAAATTAAAAAGTTTGCATCTGCACCTCAGTTTGTAGTGCAGGGCCACACAAAACTACTCCAAGGCCCCTGGGCCGCAGTTTGAACACCCTGGTTTAAGATGTTACTTTTATTTTTTTTTTTTCCATTTGCTTTCTGTTTCTGTCGTTTGCCAGCGCTACCTTTGGCATTTAGCCGCAGATTTTCGAGTCAAACCAGGCTGGAGTTGAGGGAGCTTCAGCTAGCATCTCTTGACATAATCTAGAGAGGATTTCAATCCCCTTGTCAAACAAATTACACTTTTTCCCCAACAATTTCTTCCATGCCGGCTGCTGGGATTGTATTGAATCTATTCTTGTTCTGTCTGTGACACATTTCTGGTATTCCTGGCTGCGGTCTGTGGTACGATCGGTCCACCCCCAGGCTAACCGTCAGATAGGTGTTCATTTCTTGAGATTTCCACCCTTTTTATCTGCAAACATGTCATTTCTCACAGCAAGCAGCTTATTTTTGGCCCAAAATGTCTCAAGTTTCCCCTGTGGATGACTCTTCCAATAAGGTTGTAAGTGTTACTGAAATGTCTAGGGCCACTTGAGAATCTCCTTGACCTTCCTGACCGATCCTACTCACTTTCTTTGATAGCAGTCCTCCACTTTTCCAATTTTACTCCTAAATGCCAATTCCTTATTAAGTTAGTGTTTATTTTTTTATATCTGCCTTCCTGCTGTTTGGTCACCATCATTTCCATGCTGCTTCTCTAGAGGCTTGTGTTGTCTGACCTTTTTTGAGATCTTAAAAAAAAAAAGTCATGCTCCTACCCCAAAGATCATGGTTTTAAATGGTTGAAAGGTTCCTTTCCTGCCCTTTCTGGTAATAAAAATTTCCTTGGCGGCAGTACGCCAGGAAAGGACATGATTCATGCCGAGATGCTTAAGCGTCGGAGCATTTTTGAGCTGTTGTTCCCCTTTAATGTCGCATGGAGGCCTTGGACTGTCTGCGGAGTGTCAAGCTGGGATGGTGGCCCAGATGGTGGGACCAGCGCGTATCAGCCATGGGAAAGATTAATCCAATCAAGTCTGGGTTCAGGATTAGCAATGTGGCTTCCATATTGTCATGGCAATATCTGTGGGTCCAATATTTACGTACAATTAATGTATTTCAAGTGTTTTAAATGTGACTTTTCATGTTGGAGGCATATTTAGCCAGCTGGACGTAGGACTGGACGATGGCTGAATTGTTTCATATCCGTCAATCAATAATTATTGATTAGGTTTTTATTTTTTTTAAATATCTGAAACACTGCCAATCTAGTGATGTGACCTTTCCTCTTTCATCCCAGTTTTCACTAAACTCCATTGTTTATTTTTAAGCGGCTATGAGGCATGGTGGCAAAACCTTAAACTGCTGCTGTGTCAGTTACGCAGCAGGTTGTTGCTAGGCAACCAAAGAATGAGTGAGTTGCTAGGCAACCAAAGAATGAGTGAGTTGCTAGGCAACCAAAGAATGAGTGAGTTGCTAGGCAACCAAAGAATGAGTGAGTTGCTAGGCAACCAAAGAATGAATGAGCTGGTTGATTTGACCAACCTTACTTAGCTAACCGTGACTTTAGGTCGGGTGGCTAAAGTCTTTTCAAATTCAATTAAAAAGTACTTTATTAATCACAAAGGGAAATTAAATTAAATATGTATGCCACCTTGTTGCTATAGTTACGCATTAAAACAAAAAATAGCAGAAATCTGAAAAACGTTGCCAAAAATCAGTGCAACCACACAATGTCCCTAACAAAAAGGATCAGTTTTCCCCCAAAAAGAGCAGGAATGAACGTTTGGAAGAGGAAAAAATCTCAGTGAAAGTTCAGAACCAATCCAACATGCTGCCGCCCTCAGCGGTCCTATTCTAGAAAAATATCATCTGCCTCCATCCCCCAGAATGCTGTGCGGTTTGGAATATTCTACCACACTTATTACTGATCATTCATCTATTGATATAGGTTGTTATTGATTATTGACCAGCCCTAATTAGGACCATGTCCTGCAGTAATGCAGGATCTGCTTCAGTCTGTTTGGTTTACAGAAAAAGCCGAGCCAAAGCTCTGTTTCCTATTCACTTGTAGTCAATAAATATGAATTTTGACAGAAAAGGATCCTGGGACGTTTTGAAGAGTTGCTTCTCCTCCACATCAACAAGAGTTGATTTAAATGGCTCTGTCATCTGATCAGGTTTTTTTTCTTTTTGGAGGTTTTTCAGGCACATCACATGGGGTGGAGACAAAAAAATTAATTTTTTGCTCTTTTCAAAATGGAAAATGTTATTTTTAAGCAGCAGTTTATTGGTTTCCCGTTACACCTGTAACCCAGTCACAGATCAACGTAACACAGTGACCTGAGATTGGATGTAGATCTATACATAATAGAAGAACTCTACGTTAAACATATTTTTATGTTTTCTCAGGGGTTGTCCAGATTTTCTGCATGGTGTTGAACTTTCTTGTGCTGGGTTGGAGCTTTTTCTCCTGCACCCACTAAAATGAAATGAACTGAAAGTAAGAGTGTATACATGACGGTGTGTTTAGACAGGTTTTCTGCTGTGGGAAGTCATTCCTGCTGAGTCTCTTGTTTGTTTGTTTTCGTCATCTTGGGCTCTTGGCTTCACCAGCCTTTTCATACGTATTTTGTGCTTTTCTTAGTTCATAAAATGAAATGGGAACAGAAGAAGACACTGGCTATAGTATTTAGAGTAATTTTTAACGTAGTTTGCTGTGTTTTCACAGTTTATAAGAGCAGTGCTTTTATACGTGAAGCGCAGTTGGAGAACTGCGCACTAGAGGAGACCTGCAGGGAGTCAACAGAGACCCAGCTGGACAATAACACTGTAATCTTACTGATTATCCACAATCCCAACAGCTGAGATCATAGTACAGTGCCTGAAATTGTTGTTTGGAAGCAAAACATACAGTTACAATGCCAATAATATGGGGACTTTTAAGCAGAATTACTGTTGAGAACTATATTTTTTGTTTTACTAGTGTTGGTTACTGGTGGAATAACGCACTTTGTTGTTGTTTTGTCTTCCTAAGTGTCCTCCCTGACATGACTGGTTTGGCTTTAGTCGTACTACGAGAGTCAATCCTATCATGTTATGTAACAACTGAAGGTTAGAGGGCAAACTGGAAATCCCAGCGATCATTACAGCCGGTTCATTCCACGGAAACGATCCCCAGATGATCCAACAGCATGAAGTGTTTGGTTCTGCACAGCGATCCAGCTTCGTTTCCTTCGTCTAATATGCTTTGAGTTCCTCCTTTTGACTTTCTTTGTTTGTTAATCAGCTATCACACCCACTACTGTCCTTATCTGCTTTTTCTTTACCTTGTGCCACCACTAGTCCTCATCTATAATTCACGATGAATCGGCGTCTGTCAGACAGGAAACTCTTGCCTCAGGTGTTTGGATGAAGTCTGAGTTGAAGCGACAGCTGCAGACGTCTAGAAGTTCAATCCCTCCATTCACACGACATAATGTCCCTCTCTGCTCTGTTTAGCTCCTTGCCTCGGCTTCAATGATGTCACGAAGAGCCTCTGTTTTATTAGAAGTTCTGCATGCTTGTGTATCCGTAGTTTTCTTCTGCTTAATTGCGTAAGACATAATAGGAAAGGTTCAGAGAGCACTTATTCTCTAATGATGATGGTTTCATTAGTGGAGCTGCTCTAAGTTATCTTTGTGTTTATATTCTCTCCGATGTGCTGCATGGAATTAGAAAAAACTGAAAAAACCTTTTATGGAACCAATTACAGGAAGAGACAAAGTGCAACTTTTATGAATCAATGAAATCACGTCACAATGTGTAAGTTTAGATCCAGTTGCTGAGTTCTTCAGGTAAAGACTAACACTCTGTTCACACTACACAAGTCAAATTTTTCTTTCGTTTTTCTCAAATGCAACCCAGATCACTTGGATATCCGATGCGTATCTGATTATTATTTTTTATTTTTTTTTCAAATGTGACCCGGTTGCATTCATCCACCTGAATGTCACTGATACTCAACAAACGTCACTGTTCTGCGACCTGATAAACCCAAGTGGGAAGAAAAACAACAACCATGGCGGACGATAACGAGGATTAAGTTGTTAATGTGCTGCTCCGGTTGGACAACAACTTAAAAATCAGAAGCTATGCTCCACCGTTAGCATCCATGTTTATTTCCTCAAACACTGAGCACTTCTTCTTCTTCTTCTTCTTGGCGGTTGGCATGTTCTCTGTGTGACGTTATTGCGCCCTCTACTGCGCATGCTGGACACTTTCAGGTCGTTTGCAGTTCACAATGGAGATCACACACAAGTCGTGTTTATTAAGTATTTTTTTTCCACCACGATGAAAAAATCTGATTTGACAAAAAAATTAAATTGGGTCACTAATGTAGCCTAATACTGCGTTCACACTGCAGAGGTTAAAGCTCGATTCCAGTTGTTTTGTAAACTTTTTTTTTTTTGCATGGTTGTTTACATTTCCAGATGTTTTTGACTTATATGTGATCTACTGTGTGAACGTGTAACGTCACACGCTGTGACGCAACTTAATGCGCACGATTGTCGGCCATCTTTGTTGCTTTTCTTCCCACTTTCATATACAAGGACTCAACGCAAAATAGATGTTTGTCAAGTTTGCCTGGCTGCACAGACTCGGGTCAAATTGAGAACATCGGATCAGATTTAGAACCACATGGGTCGCATTTGTAAAAATCTGATCTGTATTGTTCAGACTGTCAGGAAAAGATCTGCATGAGGGCAGAAACGTTGGATTTGGGTCACTTCATGCTGCTGTGGGTTTGTGGGTTAAATCATGGCCGTGTTGTCCTTCTAGTTGCCTACCGCCATATTAAAGATTCGCGGCACAGTGGAGCGGTTTGAGTTCTTTCTCGGGTCTTTGGGTGATTGGTTACTTTAAATTGGCATTAGGTGTAATCTTGTGGTGTTTGTCTCTGTGATTCTTTAGGAGGAACTGGTGTCCATCAGTTGTGGCTTTGAATAGGACATTCAGTAACACTTTGCTCTAATATGTGTCTCAGAATCACACATCCAAATGTAAGCAGTCTATAAGTCCAGTGATCTCCAGGTTTGTCTTTACTGAGCAAAGGACATGCTTTCACAATGTGTCTCCATGTTGTCCTTCACATACCAAACAGCTTCAGAGTGTCTCTTCTGCAGAAGTGGGACTTTTTCCTCGTAATAATACCAACATTGTCTTCTTCCTCCCGACTAGGAAGACTTATTCATTACTGTTGTTCTGGGGTCTTTTACAATACAATACTACAGGGTGTCCACACATCCTTAAAAAGTTTTAAATTCATGCATCTAAAATTAAGGCCTTGAAATGTCTCAAATCCATTAAAAACACGTTAATGACAAGCCTTAAATTTTATTATCGAAGCACTACTTCATCTCGCATATGTAGGGATTATTTTTTTCTCGTGGAAATTTTATGTCAAGTAAAACTTTGAATTGTCTTAATGGCGTCCTGTGATTGAGACCGCCAGTGGTTGTAGAAGAAATAAACACTGTGATTAAAATTGTGGTTGTTTTTGTACCATAAGGTGCTGTTTGATATCCTAGACATGCAGTGGGAGTATTTACCGACTGCTTCTCCTGTTGTTTATGGGGGAAAAAGGTGGAGAGTAACAAGGTCTCAGATCGTCTCTCTTATTTTGGGTAGCACGTTTGCTCACAGTTGTTCCTCCACACCCACACACATCTTTGTTCCTAAGATACAATCCTTTTTGTAGAACATCTTTTCAGTTGCTAGCCAGAAATCTCTGAAGGAGTTCACACCTTTCCCACAATATCCCCCTCATGTGTTTAACAGATTTTCTTCTCAGCACCACATGCTCTGTCGCAAAAGTTGAAAATGGAACCAAGGTGGTATCATTGCCTGCTGCTTATGGACCCCTTGCAACATTTTAATCCTGTGCCATAAAATGTTCTCTTGTACTCTTCATGTCTGCTTCTCTGTACTTCCCTCCTATTGACAGACTAGTGAGACCATGAGCCCCCTGCATGTTAATTTATTTATTTTTTTTCTCCCCACCATGGGGTCTTTTTGTGGGCTCTAGTGTCCCTTATATGACAGTGGGCTGACAGGAAGGGGGGAGGGAGAGGGGGAAGACATGTGGCAAATGTCGCCGGGTCCGGGAATCGAACCCGTGACGGCCGCGTCGAGGACTCAAGGCCTCCAAACGTGGGTCGTGCTATCCCCTACGCCACCACAGCACGTTCAACTATCCGGAAATTTTGTGCATGCGCACAACGGTAGAGGGCGAAAAGCTGATTCTTTTATATGGCGTCCATAACCACGCTGCCCAGAAGAACAACTTCGTTACTAAATGAAGCCTGGAGATGTTGGTAGTATTAATTTATTGCAAGTGCAAATGAGAAAATAACGCAGAAAACCCGTTAAAGATCAACTCAAAACCTCTCTTTTTTTTCTGCTCCCTGTCGGTTACAGAAAGCAGGAACAACCAACTCTACATATCAGGATTCAACACCATAAAACAAGCAATCATTTCCCACACAAAGAACAGAACATTCAGTTCATTACAGTTTTATGATTTTAGGTTTGATCATTGTTTTGCGATTATTAATGATAGTGAAATAGCAAAATGTGGTAGATTAGCTACCGCTGCTACTAGCTAAGGTAACACTACTGGTGTAGATTAGCTACTGCTGCTACTAGCTAAGCTAACACTACTGGTGTAGATTAGCTACTGTTGCTACTAGCTAAGCTAACGCTACTGGTGTAGATTAGCTACTGCTGCTACTAGCTAAGCTAACACTACTGGTGTAGATTAGCTACTGTTGCTACTAGCTAAGCTAATGCTACTGGTGTAGATTAGCTACCGCTGCTACTAGCTAAGCTAAAGCTACTGGTGTAGATTAGCTACCGCTGCTACTAGCTAACCTAACGCTACAGGTGTAGATTAGCTACCGCTGCGACTAGCTAAGCTAACACTGCAGTGGTTGTTGATTAGCTAATTTAAACACCTGCTCCACTGATAATCTATCAGAGTTGGTGTTGACTTATTTTATAACTGAACCAAAGCACACCGAATTCCACATCACATCTACATGTTAAGGTTGTCATAGTCAAGCTAGCGTAGCTGAACCACTTCTCTTTTCCTCCCTTTTTTTTCTTTTTAATTAAAACATCTTCCTGACATTGCTGTCTAGCTGTAGTGGTGTTTACAATAGCAAGTCACTTAATTACTTAGGTTTTTTTAATACATCAGATGTTTATTGTTACTAGAGTTTAACTTTTTTTCCCAGATCATAATATTTCTAACACACTCAAAATTTTTAGGTTCAGTCTCTTACAAAGTATTAATTTCCCACTTGAAATATTGTTTTGAATAAACAAAATCAGTTTTTTTTTTCTTTCTTTCTTTCTTTCTTTCTTTCTTGCTGTCAAACTTAGAGGGTCAACTAAAATGCCCTGGGGTCAGCACCAGCTCCACCGTGGTCAAAGGTGGTTTCAGTCATGAAAGGGCTTTCAGTTCACAAGAGGGGATTGGTCCTTGGGTGGTTGCTAGGCAACTGTATCAGTATTAGTCTTGCAAGTCAAGAGGAGCTGGTGGGGACGCCGAGGGGGAGAGACGACATGCAAGGGTATCTTCAAATCTGTAAGGAATGCTGGGTTCTCCTGCTTAAAGTGGGATCTGTCAACATTGAACTGGAATTTCAGAAAAGTCTTTGCTGGAAGTTTTTTATTATTTCTGGGAGTAAAATGGAACCTAAAACGCTCAGATGATGTTGTTGATTTTCCTTTTTTAACCTGTGAATAGGGCACAGCTGGTGATTTTACAACTTGATTTTAGGTGGAGAAACGGCAAACTGTTTATTTCAGCAGATGTTTGGCCATTCATTCCCACTGAATCATCAGTTTCAGGAATGTAATACAATATTTAAAAAAGCAAACAGGCGGAGGTGGCCTCTGCTTTTCCTGACATTTATCACATCCTCATTTAGAAAATATAAAGCAATTTTATTAAGGTTTTCACAAATGCCTTTTGTTGGTTTGCAGATTCTGCAAATATTGTTGAATATTTCTTTAATGGTGTGATTTGCGATAACTTGTCCGCTTTTGGTTAATGGCGAATGTAATAATCAGGTCAGTTCAGCTGTTGAAACTGTAATAAACTAAACCACCAAGGCTTTATTGAAAAAGTGGCTTCTGCAAATGGTTTTTCCATTACACTAAATAACAAAATTGGAGTGACTAAAGATAAAAACCAGTGAGCTCAGCCATAAACATTAGTTATGCTGATGCTAAACACCAAAATGCTATTGAGCAGAAGATGATGCTAACGTGCAGAATGTCAGGAGATTTTAAACTGTTTTAGATGCATCGTGGGTAGAGAATAAGCATCATTTGCTTTTCAAGAAATAACCATTTAGGGGAAGCAAAGTTATCAAAAGTGCTAAAGGAGCAATTAGCTCTGCTATTAGCTGATGTTTTCCAGTAACGACAATCAGTCATGGAAATAAAGCGACATTAATTTTCCTTTTAAAAGTTGTAGACAGTTTTGACAAAAGGAATTTGCTCGTCATTATTTGTTGCATTTGATCATAAAGTATAAATTTTCTTTGAACATATGCTGCTCTGTTTGGGATGGTAGTTTGTCTGGAAGGTCATTTGAGGAAATACACATTATGTAACCCACACAGCCATGTCTTGGGTCCATTAATAAACACTGTAATTATGCCATCATGTGTACATTCTCTGCAGTGCCTTTTAATACATGTTCACAGCCAGCTGAGATGAAAAACAAAGTCTTTTAATCTTTAATGTGTCCATTATCATTATTTTCTTAGCTGACTGGAGAAATGGTGAAGAGCTTTTATCTCCCACAGCTTGGAGGTTAAAAGTAAAAGGTTTTTCTTACACATGCAACAAAAGCCAGTTTTGGATTTGTATTAACCAGAGTTGGTGGGTTATTTATTTTTGATAAAAAGCTATTTTAATCCTAAAGCTAACAGCTGTTTCCCTCTTTCCTGAGGCGAAAACTCTGTTAGACATTTTCCTTATCGCTGGAAGTAAAGTTCAATAACTGCCCTTGTTTTTCCTCTGAAGGCCACTACCCCGTGGCGGCGGCATCAATTTTTGGCTGCCCCTTCGTGTGCATGAGTGCACTCATGTTGGCGCATGCCTTTTAGCCTCCCCTTTAATTATGGGTCAATGCTCATCGAGTCAGCATTGATCTCTCCTGGTGTAACTATTGCTTGTACCTGTTTAAATCCAAAAGGCAGTGTTTATGCTTCTCGACGGTGCCTTTGTGATAACAACAGGGCAAACATCCAAGGAATTCTCTGTATCACTATTTTCTAAATAAACTCTGTATGCAGCTAAGTAAACAATCGAAGCAACTGAAATGCTATTTTTGTATCACAGAAATCAAAAACAATGTTCTTTGTAATAAAGAAGCTCTTAGCTGAGCTTTAATCTGTTTAATCACAGAAACATGTTGGCATAAGACAAGATAAAAGAGCAAATGATGAAAGAATCGCTCAGATAAAGACAAACGTATATAAATATGTACAGAAATGTATGCAGATCTTAACAGTCAATTAGAAATTAAGTAACTGTTCACATAGAGGTTCACTGCACTAAAAAATGTTTATTGAATTAATTTAGCTTAGAAAGTTCGTATTCATTACATAGTGATTATAGTTTTTCCTTATTTAGGATGACTAATACAGAGATGTTGTTTATGTCTTATAAACATTGTAGTTATGGACCAGGACTCTGTTAGCATGAGATCATTGGAGCGGCGCTGATCAGTCTCTGATACCGAGGTGATTAATGCGTGTTTTGGTACTTTTGGCAGTGTGGGCCGGTGCCGAGTACCTGGAAAATGAAATCGGCATCTCCATAAATTCTGTTGGCAGAAAGAAGCAAGATTTAATGTAAGGCAACAGTAACTGACACGGCTCCTGAAAACCACACTTACTGTGTACTTACTTTTTATTAAAAAACATGAGCTTTTATTTGAATTGCCTTATTTCCATTGAGCAGATTTATTTGCACCAATTTGCACAATTATTTGTTCAATTTAATCGCAGTTACTGTTATTAAATGGACTTCATATTGCATAAAAAAAACACCTGGACTTTCTCAACACCTCAGGTTATCTGTGTTGCTTATTCACCTTTTTTGCACACTTCTTCTTCCACTAAACCTTTCATTAACATGCTTGAACAGAGAGATCAATGCACAGCCATCAGCAGTGCCTCTGTGGCTTTTCACCCATATTAAGGGTAAAAAGTCCTCAGTGCAGGTCGTAACCTGGGCATTATTTAACATTCCTGCATTAGGGATGTTTTTCGTTTTCATTTACTTTGAACTATAATAATAACATTTACCAGAAGTAAACAATAAATCTCACCTTAGCACATTTGATTGTCTTCATTAAGACCTTTACAGGCAGAAATGAAGCTACTTTCACTGCTTCCTTGACTGTTGTCTATGTTTGGAAGAGTCCTGTTATGTAATTCTTGCATAACTAAAGTCCTGAAGGCGTTTCTTCTAGATTGGTAGATACTGATTCCTTACTAGGGCGTCTTTTCCCCCTTTTTTTCCAACCATTCACAGCAGTTTTTCTTTCTGTTCCAGGTGTGCACCATGTCATCTAAAAGTCATCCTCCCCTCATGAAGAAGCACAGTCAGACGGACCTGATCAGCCGTCTAAAGAGCCGGAAGATCCTCGGGGTTGGTGGCGAGGACGATGACGGGGAGGTGCACCGCTCCAAGGTCGAGACGTTCACACCAAAAGCGAGTTTATTAGGACGAGAAACAGCTGCAACTAGCGATTATTCTGATCAATCGGTTAAAAAAATAGGCACATTCTGCTGGTTTTTGTTTTTAATATTTTCTGTACAGTATTGGGAAATACTGTACAGAAACAGTACAGTAGGTATGTCAGTAGTCAAAATAGTCAGATATGTCAGAAACATATGACTATTTTTGGATTAACTGATTAAAGAGGCATTTTTATGTAAAATTGACATTTTTCAGCTTTACAAAAATATCAAAAACAAACTTGATGCCTTGATTCTTTCCACGAATGTTTGAGGAATCTTTTAATCTCCATGGCAACCATTAATCAGCTGGGCAAAACGCCTGGTGGGACCAAGCCCCGCCTTCGAGTTCAAAGCTCCTCCCCCACTCGGATCCTTCAGACTAGCCAGAAGCAATTAGCAAACACCTGGTGGAACTGAGCATCTGCTGATCTCATTATAGGAGCTACATATGAAACTCTGGTTTAAAAAAACAAACAAACAAAAAACAAAACAAAAAAACAAAACAAAAAAACGTTAAAGGGTTAATAGAGGAGCCATGTTGTGATGACTTCCTGGAGGCGGAGTTTCTTAAAGAGACAGAGGCATTCAATTACAAGTTATATTTGATATATTTAATCTCAATTTTATAACAAGTCAAGGTAACATAGCTGCTTGATTGTGCTATAAAATGAAACCATGAGACTGGAAAACACACAATACTGGCTCTTAAAGAATTAAATTGGAAATGTTGACTATACCACTTGCCTACAAAGGTTTTTCTTTTTTCAATCTTTAATATAAGATATAAATACAGCTCTGGAAAAAAACCAAGAGCCCACTGCTCTGAACCCCATTAAAACCTGATGAAAACATTGGCTTTGTGGTTTCTAAATGAATATGAACTGGTTTTCTTTACACTATTTGAGGTCTGAAAGCTCTGCATCTTTTTATTATTTTGACCATTTCTCTTTTTCTCCAAATAAAAACGACTACTAGTACTAAGTAGTTCATAAAATAAAATAACAAGGTTAATTTTACTCAAACATATAAAAGTAAAATTGAAGAACTGATCCTTTTAACTGGTCTCTTAATGTTTTCCAGAGCTTTGTGTTTTGTAGAGTTTTGGCTTAATGAGTTTATTGTTTCTTCAGCAAATTACCTTTTTTGAGTCGAGTTTTTTGAAATAGTAAATTATCTGATTCAGTACCTGATTCGTCAGCATTAACCCGATGAATCATCTCAGCCCCTGCAAACAGCTCTGCTACAAATGAAGCCGTTCAGTTAAACTGCCATTAGTCCAGCAGTGCATAAAGAAAAGTGCCAGATGCCGATATTAACCCACAGAGGAGTTCTGGATTCCTTTTAAAAGCCACAGTGGGCTGTTAATTGGCTCTTCTCTGTCGCGGGGATTCGCCTCTCATGCTTCAGGGAATCTGGATCACGTAATGCTCTGGGCTCGTGCCGCTCCGCTGAGATGTGGCCGGCTCCCCCGGGAGGCCGCCAGCCCGTTTCATCTCACGTGTTGGATTACTTCCTCTTGTGTTTATGTCCGTACTTATGGACAATGCAAACCAAAGCATAATGGCTCGTTCAAAAAGAGGAGGAATATTTCGATTAGCTGCAGTTTGTGGATCATTTCTCTCCCTCCAAAGGACTCAAATATCACAGTTTTTATCATTTGTTTAAAATGTAAGATTTCATTGCTGTGCGTGGCCACAGCAGACAGCTCTGCTCTGGAATATTAATCAGGGAACAGAGCAGAAGGGATCAGGCATACGGCGGCAGCTGATAGCTTGTGATGAGATGTCAGCGCCTTTTTCTCAGCCCTCCTGAATGTTTGTTTTCTCGCTCAATGTTTTAGCACGGAGCCTAACCCAGACATCTGTCACACAAATCTCTTTCAGCGAGCGCCGTCATGAAAACAGACGCATTTAAATAAACTCACTTACAACAGCGCTGCATCTCTCCGTTTCTGACACCGACTATTATTTGATTAGACGCAGATTCTTCAGCACTGACTGGGTGAAACAAAAGCAGCAGGAATTACCAGTAAATCTGAACTTTTCTGTGGTGGGTACTGGGAACGCACCAATCGATACCGATACCCGATATCTGGACATAGTATCTGCCGATACCGATCCGATACAGAAAAACAGCAACATTGATTTAAAGTGTTTCTTTTATCTTACACACAGACAAAAATGTACTGAAGTTCAAATTTAGTACAGCAGTAAAGCAAACTTAAATGCACCAAGAGCTTCACTATCTTGGTCATTCATGTAAAAACAACTTTAATTTATTTAGTCAGTTCAGTTAGGAGTAAAACAGCCAACGTAAAATAAATGATAAAGAAACTGAAACGGATAAAAACAACAAGTTGACTACGTTGGTCGAACATGTAAGAATAAATTGCATCAAACCGTTTGTTCAGAAAATTAAATTATGAAACATATTGTAAAATAAATAAAGCATAAAGTAGCACAGAGCATAGAATTGGACTGAATAGATCTGCCCTTATGGGTCAGGCACATTGTCACCAATACCTGATCTAGAATTCTTTTCAATATCAGTACCGATACAGATATTGATGAAAAAAAATAAGTTCTAGTTAGTTCTAGTTTCAGTTATAACAAAACATTTTTACACATAAGTGAAATGATCTGCCAGTCGAACTAGAACTTTTTCATCAGTATTGAGGAATTATTTACTTAAACAAGCTGCTGCTGCAACTTGCTGACTAGTTGCTTCTAATTTAGATCTTATTTCACGTGTCCTACAAACTAAATATCTGCACTAGAAACTAAACTTAAAGTACTTGTTGAGATTGTGTGTGGAGTGAATTGTTTTGTCGTTGTTCTTGTGTGGAGAAGAGGCCCATGGGAAGTAAACTAAAAGTAAACGGCTGGCTTAAGTTATAGACTGAAGGAAACGGTTGGACTTGACCTTGTTTTTGGCCCATAAACAAAGGAGGGAAGTTCGGCCTGCTGACCGTCTCTTCCTGACGTCTTCACTGATAGCAGCAGATACTTTAACAGAGACGGCTGAGGAGCGTTGGTAGTGTTGAATCGCCAGGCTCTGCTGTTTGTCCTGTCTATTGTTGCCAACAGCTCCATTCACCCTAATAATGTGCTGCTGCAGCAACAAACAAACCTTGAGTCCAGCCCTCGTCACGCTCCGTGTTTTGTGGATACTCTTCAGCCTTGGCTGTTTGACTGTCGATGTGCTTAATGTGAAAACACTGGCAGTGACTCACTGTGGCCTCGTTGTGTTTTATTGGTGCTTTATGTTCAGTACAAACACAAACGACTTTATGGTTTTAAGATATTTTGAAGATGTTTCTATCAGCTCTGCACTAGGCCTGTCGCAATAAATCAATTAACCGCATGGTAAATTAAATTGTGCTCAATAATTTGCATGATTTCATCTTTTCTTTTTCTCTCTTTCTGTCAAACACTGGATGGTGAAGGTCTGGTGCTTTGGTCTCAAATAGATCTTTTTTGGCTTCAGTGTCGATTTTATTTGTTGTTTCTGTTTTGTTTATTTATTTTGTATATTTAAAATGTCTTCAGTGTTAAATGTTTGTTAGAATTTAAGGTTTATTGATCCGCGAAAGAGTATTCTTG
Organism: Gambusia affinis; assembly: GCF_019740435.1. Taxonomy (NCBI): domain Eukaryota; kingdom Metazoa; phylum Chordata; class Actinopteri; order Cyprinodontiformes; family Poeciliidae; genus Gambusia; species Gambusia affinis. The sequence goes on from NC_057875.1 coordinate 5,591,102, forward strand.
CATTTTTATGCCATTACTATTATTTTACTTGAAAATGTTCTGAAAATAACATTATTGTTTATCACAATAACTTCTGGGACAATTTATTGTCCAGCAAAACTTTATCATGACAGACCTGTTCTTCACATCTAGACATTAAAACTTTGGACAATTATTCTTTGTGACACAGGAAGAAAACCTACTTTTATTTGGTAAAAGGTTTACTCAAGTACCGCGTAACTGATCAAATTATCAGTCATTTAACATTTAAATATTACATATTCAGACCAAAATAAAAAGTTATGTCAAGATTTTGGTATTTTAGGACGGAAATAAGTAATTAATTTACTCAGGTAAGTGTAACTAGTTTCTACTCGGCTCTGCATCACACCAGCTTTGTTTCGTCCATCTAATTGAATTCCAGTTTGTTTGTCCAGAAAGTCCGGTTCATTTGGGAAGGTGTGAATACGTACTTTTAGTCGCAGTCACCTCTGATCCGGACCAAAGACTCTGGTCTTCCTACAAGCCTCTGTTTTGTTGTAGCTTGTTGTTTAAAGGCTTCAGAGGATGTGAATATGTTGCTGTGCTTTTGAATTATTTTTAACCCTCTGAGTCTCTGAAACCAGCCAGTTCTTCTCTGGATCGAACCGACTGATGTGAACACGAGCCGTAATTAGGCCTGTTTGCGTCTCTTTCCTGTCTTTCCCTCACACCCCCAGTCAGCCCAGAGCCATCAGTTAACTCTCAGTCCCCTCTGAGTATTTGTCAGGGCGGTCATGAATATTTACGTGTTCCTGTGGAAAGCAGCCTCTGGAGCGCGGCGGCGCAGGAAGGCTGATTCACCTGGTCGTGTGTTCGCAGCTGGTGCACAGAGACCCACAAACAGGATCGTCAGCTGCACAGCCAGGAAGGATGTAATGGTTTCTGACTGAAACTTTTCATCTCGGTCATTTTTAGGTTTTGCCTCCAAGGGACTCCGTTTTTTTTTTTTTTTTTTTCAAGCTCCCATTCAAAGATGGCAGCAGCCGCAAGGGAACGTTTAGAAATACATCAAAGGGGATGTTGTTGTTTTTTTTGGCTTTCTTGCTTATTTGCAAATTCTTGAAAAACAGCTTTTTGTACATTTAAAGTAAAAACTACATAATCTCTATCAGGCCGGTCGCAATAAATCAATTAATAGCACGATAAATTAAAACGAGATCAATAATTACCATTGCATGATTCATCGTTTTTCTCTTTTCTTACCCAGAAAACTTAAAATGTCTCCCACTTCCAGCATTAAATGTTAATTGGAGTTTAAAGCTTGTTGATCTTTAAGGTGTTTTTGCTTTATTGTCACGACATTACCAGTGAAAATGGTCTCAAAACAACAATATTATCGTTTATCCATAACGTCTGCAACAGTTTATCGTCCCGCAAAATTTTATTATGACGGGCTCAGATTTGACGTTGATCCAAATTTAGATTTAAGTTGTAATGTTTATTCAGTACACTGCAAAAACACAAAGTCTTACCAAGTACTTTTTGTAGTTTCCAGTGCAAATATTATAGTACATTTGAAATAAGACAAACTCACTTAAAAGTAACTTTTTAGCAACAAATGAGCTTCTTTAAATTATTATACTGATGAAAAATTACTAGTTCGATTAGCAGATTATTTCACTTAAAACAAAACATTTTTCCCATGTTTACAAATTAATTTATCTGCCAGTGGAACAAGACGTTTAGATTAATATTGAGGAGTTATTTACCTAAAATATCAAACTGAAAAGTTACATTTAAGTTAGTATTATTTGAACTAATCATGTAGAAAAAATTTGTCTCTTTGATATAAATCTATTGAAATTGTTTATGTATAAATATTAAAGTATAAATATGAACTATAGTGCCATTTTTAGCCAAATCCTCTTTTTTTTTAATTGCTCAATTTCGTGCATCAGTGGACAGATACGCTGCTCTAGTCGTATGTTGGTACAGTGACAGTAAAGATTTTATCTTAAATTGTTAAATCTTCCTCCTTCTCAGGGCTTTTCTTTCAGTCACTCTGATGTTTTGTGGTTTTGTCGGACAGAAAATTACTTTCCAATTGATGCTGAGCTCCCAGTAAACACGGCGAGCCAGAAAGTGATTCATCATTTCTCTCGTGTTTCGTTCTTTATGTATTTTTAGTTTCGGTAATGCCGTCTGACTCCAACGCTGCTCCTCTTCAGAGACGAGGTATTTCAGGATGAAGGAATCTAATTGATGTTGGAAACTCAGAAAAACGGTTTTCTTTTGTTATGTATGATCTTATGTGTTTTTTTCCCCCCCTAGAGATTATGAAAGTTTAAAAAGATAAACGGGTGGTAGGATTTAAGAAGAGTTGTTTGGGTAAAACCTGGCTGAGTTTTATTTTTAATTCTGACTTTTACTTTTCTTTTCTTTTTTTCGGGGGAAGTTTATTTACCCCCTGCCCTTCTGTATCTCAGTCTGAAAAGGAAAATCTAAATTTGTCGGTGCATTTCTGAGAACATAATTTCCAGTTGCTTGAGGACAGAACTTCTGCTCTTTGCAGATAAAAAATAGAAATAAACTTTCGATGCTGGACATACGGCTCTGCACACAGAAAACTCTCAGGTATTTAACAGAGGGAAGCTTAAAGGACACATTGTTCATCTCAAACAGATTCTGAATTATCCAGTGATAATTAGTTTTAATTTTTGTTTTGAGTTCTCCTATGGGTTGATCAGAGATGCATCTATTAGAGATGGTGAAACCAATTTCTGAGTTTGTAAAGTTCTGACCTGTGGAAATGGATCTGTAGGTCATTCTGATTTCTGCAAATATCGCAGAACAAACTGATTTTTAAACCAGTTATTCATGTTAATCTCCTGGCAGTGGTTACTCCACTCCTCCTTGTATGTGAGGAAACAGAGTTTGAATCTGAATTTTCAGGACATTTCATGTTCTGGCACCGTCTAAAAGATATGAAAGGAAACGCTTGATAACCTTTGACTGAGCTTCCTCAGTATTGGAGCGTGGCAGCTCACTGTTGGAGAAGCATTATGCAGCAAAATGTTTGTTAATGCTGTTTATCAAATCTTTGTAAGGTACCTGGTGCCACGACTGCAGCTATTTGGTTTCTCATCCAGGAATTACAGTTTTAGGAATTGTGTGTTTGTCTGTTTTCACGTTTTCTTGCATTACATGCACAAACATTAATGTATTTTACTGTCTGACTCGCACAGCGTGGAGGATGAAATGTGGAGTGGAAGGAAAAAGCAGTCATGGTTTTTAAAAATGAAAATCAGAAAAACTTGTAATTCCACCTGCAAAATCTTCTGCACATCTAACAGAAACCTTTGACCTTTGCAAACAGATTAAAAGTAATCAGATAGGATAGAATTAACATGCATGATCTATTATTTATGGCAGATTTCAAAGTACAGCTAAAATAGTATAATTTACAGTAAATATTATAAAATTTTAAAATGTATTTAGTTCAAAAATTATTCAAGACATGAGTACAGTTTTGATCTAATATCCATTGCTTTAGTTATTTCCTGAAGCTGTTCAATGATGGTTGTTTTTTAGTAATAAGGTCATTGCACAGGGTGTTGGAGTAAAAGGGGGATAAATGGTAATGATTTTTACTAATAAAATACTTCTACTTTCCAGTTATGAGCCAGTTTATCATATAAAATACCAATAAAATGCATTTTGTGCTGCAATGTTTTGGTTTCTCTTCATCCACAACAGAAGTCCTCTGGAAGTATATATTTTTTTTGGATTATTCATTAAGAATGCATTGTGTGATGTTGTGACAACCAGGTCAGTAAGGAGATGAGGAGTTTCTGAGTCTCCAGTTAGCATAATAATCTGTTCTTCCTCTCCCCAAGGTTGATTTAAAGTGCTTCTTTTTAAGAGCTGCACAGCTTTAAGTGCAGCTACAGGGTAGTTTCCATCCCTGCTTGTGGAGCGTTATCAGATGCTAAATACCTGGCGAGATGGCAGGATTGTGATAACATTTCCTCTCATAACTCATTTCCTTTTGCCCTGTTTGCTCACAGATTAGTCAGATGCTCGGAAACGAGTTGAAGTTTGCAATGCGAGAGCCGATCGGGTTGAGGTGAGACTCTGAGTGCTCTCTGACTTCACGCTTTTGTTTCCATTTGTTTTAAGATGGATTCATTATGGCTTGTTTTTTTTCTCTTAGGGTTTGGATTCTCATCTCTGCTGTGGGTTTCACACTAATGGCCATAACGGTAAGTGTTTAAAAGGCTCCACGGTTAGCTGTAACAATAGACTTTGTTTGAGAAATATTTATTTTAGATGTAAAAAACATTTAGGTTTTATAAATTTTAGTAAAATATTGTCACATAAACTTCGCCATGTTGTTCACGCTGCAATGCATTCTGGGTAAATGACGTCTAATAATCCAAGTGCGCTAGTTCCCTCCAGCCAAAGCAGGGATTAACATTATTAAGCCTTTTCAAATTGAACCAGAGGGCATTGAAATCAATCAGAATGTAGAAATCACAAGAGGTGAGGAAGATGAGGACCAAACAGAGGAAGAGGACAGAGTTGGCTGTAGGAGTTGGTGTTTGCTGCTTCATAAATGAAACAATGAACGACACTTACCTCTGGTCGGACTATGTGATCCAATAAGTACTTCTACAGCTCTGTGTCTGGTTTGATAACAGCTGTTCAGGGTCCGGTCTCCAGGTCCATTGGCACCGTACTGCTGCCTCAAGAGCTCCATTAGCATTTAAAGAGCTTCCAACACTGTGGTGGCAGCAGGGTTTAGGCGCTTTGTGGATAAAAACTGTCAGCACTGCATTTAAAAACTTTTATTTTTAGCTTCTTAAGGTAACGACCCTTTGTCAGTTTTGCTCATACAAGCGACTCGGAGTCTTCTGGAGAGAAATGTTGAGAGCACAGATTAGGTCCTTCCTAAGTTGTTTGGCTCCAGCTCTCTTCCACTTTTTTAAGTAATTATGATTTTTGGTATATCAAAAACAGTAATTTTTTAGTTAATAGGAACATTACAACATATTTAGGCCAATACGTTAAACTAATCTTAGATCACTTTAATGCAGAAGCATTTCAAAAGTTGTTCAGTTTTAATTGACACCATCATTACAAAATGTGCAGATAATAAAAATTTTGCAAAAGATCAGACCCAGAGCTATTTCCAGAGTCGTCATCAGTGTATTACTGAGCGTCATCTGCACACACAACTCCCTCTTTGTCAGCCTCACTATCAAATCCTCAATATCCTCAGTGTTCTGGGCTTGAGCGGTGACACTGACTCACAACCCAAAAGACTTTGGGAAGCACAGAATGCCACTGTGTTGATATGACAGGACTGTGATGAGCCTTTCTTTCCCCCCTACAGGCTCTGGTGTTTCCCAACCAACTCTACGAGCTTGTTTTCGAGGAGGAGCTTTCCACAACTAGCATCTCTGTTCGCCTTTATGGAGCAGCGCTGCTCAGTAAGTTTCAAACTGTCCAAACTCGCAAGAAAGACAGAAAATACACCTGATTTCCCATCATGCCCGGTGACTCTGAAGGCTTTTTACTACCAACAGTGTGGAACAGTAGGGTAGTAACAAGTTGCCTTTACTTGAGTAAAGGTAACTTTTACTGTAATTTTTACTTTTACTTAAATAATTTAATCATGATGCATCGCTAATTTTACTGGAGTAATATTTCTGGATTCTCTACACCACTACACTGTAAAAACACAAAATCTAATCTTTAGTTTCTAGTGCAAACATCTTGGTAAACTTGAAATTAGACGAACTAACATACAAGTAACTTTTCAGCAAGATATTCGGCAAGAGGTTTGTTTTAAGTAAATCTTTAATATTGATGAAAATTGCTAATTCCATTGGCAGATAAATTAACTTTTAACATGGGAAAATGTCTTGTTGTAAGTAAAATAAATACCGATGGGACTAGTAGTTTTTCATCAAAATTAAGGAATTGTTTACTTAAAACAAGCTGCTAAAAAGTTACTTGTAAGTTGGTCTTATTTCAAGTTGGCTAAAATATTTGCACTAGAATCTCGACCAAAAGTACCTGGTAAGAGTTTGTTTTTACAGTGTGTGAGTAAATTCACTGAATGAAAAACAAACTTGTTTTAACAAACAAAATCAGGTTTTATTAGTTTCATAAGATTTATATAGAAAGAAATTCATTTGGGAAAAAAAAGTTTGCTTTTTTTTATATTTTCATTTTGAGCTTTTAAAAAATGTCCACTTAATTTTACATTTTGGTCCATCTTATGATTTAATTCTTAAATATTAAATAATTGATCATTTGAGTAGATATTTTACCATGTACTTCTTTACTCTGGAGTAATTTCTTAAGCGACTACTTTATACTACTTGAGTAAAAATAAGTCAAAGTAGTGCTGCTCTTACTTGAGTACAGTTTTTAGGTACTTCTGCAGGCTTTTAACATTTATTTATTCATGCAAATGCTATAAATACTCATTGCTCAACTGCATGTGAGTTTTTTACGATAATGTCTTCTAATGCATTCATTAGAACTGGCACACACTCCTCATTCAGACGTGACATAAAGAGCTCTCTTTCTGCTGGAAAAGTCTCTCCTTCAGGCCCCAAGCAGATGCTGCTTTAATCTGATACAGTTCAGTTCTCCAGGAAGGAAAATGGCTTCAGGCACGGAGGAGAGAAATTCTCAGGAAAACTAACAGCTAACGCTCCAGTCGCCTCTTGCTCCGGTCGCTTCAGATGTCAAGTTTAAATCCGGGGGGAACTTGGTGGGAAATGGCAGGACTGCTGATGCGCAGACACAAGGAAATGCACTTTGGCTCATTTTTCGCTTTACTCTAAACCAGAGGTGTCAAATTGAGATCATGAATGTTCTTAAAGAGTCGGATGTGCCAGGATGTGTTGAAAACACCCACTAATAAACTGTTAAAATCTAAAAAAAAAAATAGCTGTCTGCATTTCATAAATGCTATTTGTCATAAAATAAGGCCGAGGAGGCAGTGTTGGAAAAGTGAAAAATAACTGACTCCTACAGAGAGTTTGCAAAACGTTTTTCTCAATTTTTGTGGTAAATTGGTAATAAACTTAAGTTGTGCATTAGCATGAAAACACCCTGGGAGCTGTCTGGAGACTAGAGGGCCACACAAACAGCTACAGCGGGCCAGATTTGGCCCCCGGACCTTGAGTTTGACACGTGTGATCAAAACTCTAAACGCCCCCTAGTGGTCCGCAAGATGTTGCAACTGTTTATCAGAATCACAGCAAAATTTTAAAAATAGCAATTCTCAAAGAAACAGAACAACTGGGATGATAAGAATTAATTAATAAGTAATAATGATGATTTAATTAATAAATTATACATAAAATAATAAATAAATTAATTGGATAAATATTGATTTGTTGTAACATGAGCTCAAAGTGCGACGCATAAGCCGGCTTACCAAAATATTGTGGTTAAAAACAGTAATGTAAACAGGTATTGTTTTTACTTGATAAAAAGCTAATGAATTAAGTACAATAGATAAATAGAGTTAATAGAAATTGGACAGCAAAGCAATGAAAGTCTATTTTTCTATTCTTGTGCTTTTAAGTCACAAATATTCCTAAAATGTTATCAATGCAGACAACACTTGATAATAAATAATAACTTGTTCCTTTCATTTATTTCCATGTTGTTTGACATCATTGGAAAGATTAAAAACTTTTCTTTCATAATCTGAATAACTCAGAATGCCCCGAGTCACATTTACCAAACGGCATGGATGAACAAAGCAAACAATACGCGAGTTGAAAATATTTAAAGGCGGTCTGTGAGGTTTTGTTAAGTGGCCTGAAAAGGTCTGAGAAACGCTCCTCTAAACCCAATAAATCGAGGTTTATTTTTTCATTCTGCTGCTCTGTGCCAGTCGTTGACAGGCGACAGACACTGATTATAAATAAGCCAGGTAATTATGCTGTGTGCGCGTCGCCCTGCTCTTAGACTGTATTTTAGAGACAAGCAGCAATCATTTTAACGGCCCTCATGTGAGACGAGTCCGTCAGTCAGGCGATTAAAAGGCTCCATGAAGAAGAACTCGCAGCGATTCAAGGCCAGGAGGGAGAAAAGAAAGAGGAGGATTTGTCTCACAAAGTTCTCACCTCTTCACAGCAGTCTCAGCATTTTCCTCAATTTCATCACTTTAATAACTTTGTCCCACTTCTGCTCCAAACCCAACAGGAGACATCCACTGTAGACTAACTTTAACATTTCTGGTGATGAGGTGGTGAGAAACTTGGCTAGTTTAAAAATATTTGACCTGACAATAACAGTTTTAGCTCATCTAATTTTCTCTTTCAGAAGTAAAGTAGACATTTTTTCTGCTCTTCCAGTCATTAGGTATTTAAAGCTGCACAATATCGTCTTCATCGCTGCGTGTGCAGCATTTGGAAGGATATTATATTTAATCGCAAGTCAATAAAATATCTGGATTTTCATGGATTTCAATTCTCTCTCTCCATATGTGTCACCAGTGGTTGAAATGCTAAGACACAAAGCAATGGGGCTTGTTGAGAAGAACCACAAACAAATGAACTAATTATCATCATTGGTTGTAATATTCTCAGATAGTTGTACATTTTTTCATCATGTACATTTGGAGCAATCTCTGCCAAAATTGTTTCATCATTTCATCATAGCTCACATGTGTCAAACTCGAGGCCCAGGGACCAAATCTTATTTTGTTTTTATTCAATACATTCTGGCACCACCGGCCCTTTAAGAACAATCGGATTTTGATTTGACCAAAAGTGAAGACGAGTTTGACCCCGCTGTCGTAAAGAATGTAGATCTCCATCCTAACTATACACCTATAGAACAGTGTGGGAAAATGCAATAATAAGTGTTTTATTTTTGATCTCATGAGGACAATGTCAATAATTTTGAAGCCTTTATCAAACTCATGTTAAGAAACACTGAGCTGGTCGATTTCCTCAATGCCAAAAACAAAACAACATTTCATTCAAATAATCCAGATGCTTGTTTATGAGTGAGGAAATAACTGCACGGTTAAATTTACCCGTATCAACATCAGAGCATTACCTTTAAATGAAAAACAGGAAGTGATGCAGGATGTGGTCGCTTACTTGTAGATTATGATTTCCAATAAATATTGTTTTTCCCTCTTCACTTCATTTCCTGACTAAAACTTAAACAGCCAGTAACGTTTCCCAAACTGAAGAGTGTTTTTACACCATGACATTTACCCTGTAACGTTTACTTAAGTAACTTAAAAAGATATATATACTTTTGGGAATATTTTTACTACAAACCAAAAATCCATGAGACACAGTCACACACTTTCAGTTTCTGTTCATTTCATAAATAAACTGATTTGAAAAGAAATTTATTTCACCTGATTTTGCTTATTATTTTAATTTTCGTTCTAAAATATCAACATAGATCTTTATATTTTGCTCTGTCTTATGGTATAATTTTTAAATATTAAATTATTCATAATTTGATCAGTTACTCAGTACTTGAGTAAACATATTACCAAACACTTACTTACTCTTACTTGAGTAATTTCTTGGAGGAATACTTTTTACTTTTACTTGATTAAAAATATGTTCAAGTTTTGCTACTTTTACTCGAGTAGAATTTTTGAGTTTTCTGCCCAGCTCTGAATTTAGGTGATCTTAGAAATTGTGCCAGACAATGTAAGTTTTGCTACCGCAGAGGTGGCTGTAGCTTTGAAAGTAAAAATAATAAAAACTGTCCTGTCCTCGAAGAATCGGGTCAAACCTCCTTGATGTTTATTCATCTGCAGATGCTGCGTGAGTGCTGGCAGGATGTTATTGTCAGATGCATTTTCTTGTGCCAGGATTGTTAATCCTACCAACTGCTTTGATGCTCAGCTAAAAAGTTACAATTTCCACTAAAATGCAAATGAATATGCAGCTTCTTGATTTCTTTTCTCACCAATGTATTTTAAGATTAAGCTAGCATTTGTTGCAGAGGAAAAAAAAGGTCCAAATAAATCCCAAAATGGATTGTAGAGATGATAAACTGATTTGGAAAAATGTTCTTTTGCCTTTTATTTTTTGTGACATATGTGAATTATTGGGGGCTGCACAGTGGCGCAGTTGGTAGAGCTGTTGCCTTGCAGCAAGAAGGTCCTGGGTTCGATTCCCGGCCGGGGGTCTTTCTGCATGGAGTTTGCATGTTCTCCCTGTGCATGGTGGGTTCTCTCCGGGTTCTCCGGCTTCCTCCCACAGTCCACAAACATGACTGTCAGGTTAATTGGTCTCTCTAAATTCTCCCTAGGTGTGAGTGTGTGTGAATGGTTGTTTGTCTTGTATGTCTTTGTGTTGCCCTGTGACAGACTGGCGACCTGTCCAGGGTGAACCCGCCTCTCGCCCGGGACGCAGCTGGAGCAACCAGCAACCCTCCAGACCCCATTAGGGACGAAGGGTGAACAGAAAATGGATGGATGGATGTGAATTATTGACATTTTAGTTTTTAAAATATCAAAATTACCACATAACTTTATATTCTAGTACGCCTGATGAAGTTATTTCTAAATACTGAATGATTGATAATTTGATCGATTACTCAGTACTTTTTGTCAAATACATTTTTACTCTAACTTTAGTCATTTCTTTACTTACTTTACTTTTTATTTTTATTTGGGTAAAAATATGTTGAAGTAGTTCTACTTCTACTTGAGTTCTATTTTTTGGATCTGAATTTAGGTGATCATAAACATAACCAGTGCCTGGTTACAGTTTTGGTAAGCTAAAACTATAAGCCTGTCGCTGCGAGGCGATACGTGCATAAACCATCGCTGAGCTCCATAAGGGCAGCTAGAGCCGGGCTTCATTATGATAAATGTCAGCAGAGCTTCAGGGAGCAGCAGAGAGGGAGGGGGCATGTCTTGCAAAACGAGGTGCAGCAGTAGGGGTGAAGGATGGAGGCTCATCTGCCACACAGATGGATCCTGGCAGGGAGAGGATGCAGTCCATCAGCCCTCCCACCTCGCTGCCCACCCCTTCTTCTTCTTCTTCTTCTTCTTCTTCCAATGGACCCCTTTGCAGCGTGACGTCACACGCGTGAGATCTCTGCTGGAGGGCAAAAAGCTGCTGGCTGATGGTGACTGCCATTGGATTTAGCTGTTAATTTGTAAATATAACACGCTAAATCTTAAATGTACGCCTCCTGTGTAAAAGAAAAGGGGAGTGGGTGCTTTGCTACTAATTGTCAACACTGTGACAACTAGATAACAAGGTTATAAAAGGGGGGGGGAAAGCGAAGAAGACGGAAGTGGTTCAGTGATTCTTGCTTGACTTTGACAACCGTAACATGTAGATGTGAGGCGGTGTGTTTCAGTTCAGATACTAAATAAAAAAACTCTGACGTAGCATCAGTAGATGATACGTCAGTGTTAGCTAAGCTAATATCAGTGGTAGCTAATCTACCACAGAGATCACTTATTAATGATCTAAATATTAACATAAACACGTAGTGGCATTTGTTGTCTGTTGCTATGGCAACGAGTCTGCTCGTAGGGTAGCCAACGCTGAGAGCGAGAAAAAAAATGGTATTACGTTGTTTTCCGTTTTTTTTTTCTTTTTTCGCCCCTGTTGTTTACCGGTTTTTCTTCTATTTTCGCCCCTGTTGTTTACCGGTTTTTCTTCTCTTTTTTTGCCCCCGCCCCCTTTGCTGTGTCTCACTGCGATAAGTTAATAATGCCTACATCTACAGGTTTCGTTCAGTTAACGGAGTTGTTCTACCGCGGCAGCGTAAAAGAATCGTCTATTTGCTCCCCCAGAGTTGTGCGCATGCACGAAATTTCCGAATGTAAACAATAGCAGCCAGTGGGTTCGTAGCCTCGGTAATACAATATACCATTTTATGACACAGGCTTTTAGAAAGCTCAGATGTAATATACATGATGAACTGTCATCCTTCTTCAGCTGTTCATCTTCAGCTGAACCGTTGTTCCATTTATTTGTGATAAATGGAAGTCAGCGCTCCCCGGAGCTTTTCCCTTTGCTCCGTTTTTATTCCCACGCCTCTAAACCCTTAACCTATGAATTCTCTTTGATCGTATCTTTTTCCAGGCCTCGCCCTCATTATGTGGAACTGTCTCTACACAGCAGAAAAGGTCATCATCCAGTGGACTCTGCTCAGTGAAGCCTGCTACTTTGCTGTCCAGTTTCTAGGTAAATAACAAGTCTTAAGAGTTTCCATGTGGTGTTTCTGTTGCCGTGGGACGTGCTGTTCAAATGCCCCCTAATTTTACTTTGACGAACGTCGGATGAGTTCAGACCTCAGTGGGACTGAGTTTCATCATTTATGGACATGTGGACAGTGCCCTCTTGTGGTACGTTTGGAGAATCACAGCTTTGGATCAGATTACATAGATTTTTCTCTTATTTATTTGTAAAAATAAATAAGAGAATATATGTTCAATGTAAAGTTTCAACCTTTATTCACACCTCCATTAACTTTTCCAAATTTTTTCACATTATAGCTGAACTTTGATGGGTTTTTTTTTTAGAATTTTATCTGATAAACTTGACATTTACACACTATTTTATGTTGGTTTAAGGCAGATTTTCACAAGCTTTTATAGATGGTTTAATTTTTATTCTGCTCCCATTACTGATAATACAATATCAGATTGTATTATTTTCTGTTTAAAAAAAAACCAAAACCTCTCAAGCAAAACAACTTCAGAAAGTAAATTTGTAGTGTAAATATTGCCAGAAGATGATAAAATAATGTCAGGTATCAGATGGTAAACCAAAATCAAGATAAGAATATGCTGGAAGCATCACACAGAAACCGACCAGTAAAGCAAAGTCTTAGTTTCCCATAATCATGTCTGCACATTCACAGTCAACAACCAAGTTTATTTCTACACCACATTTCAGCAACAAGGCAGTTCAAAGTTTTTACATCATAAAAATAAACACAAAGTTGTAAATCACACAGTGAATAATTGTCAAGTGACATAACACATTAAATGTTGATGTTTCATTTATAATGTTTCAAAAGCAGTTTTAGATTTAAAGGAACTCTGTGTTTCCTGAGTAAAAGTGATGTTTTAAGGTTTTCAGGAAGTTTGCCCCAGATTTGTGAAGCATAGAAGCTGAATGCTTCTTCTCCATGTTTGGTTCTGGTTCTGAGAATGCAGAGCCGAACAAGAAGACCCACATTACCCAACTGAGCAAATTTCTTGCTATATTTAGCAACATTTCAGATAAAAAAAAATCAGAATTGGCAGGTCAGGCTTTTTAAAGATCGTTGATTGGCCAGAAAGCTGCAGTCTGTGCATCGACCATATAAAAGTTATATTCTACATTTTAAATGTTTTCTGAAAATGAGAATTTATTCTCAGCCAACTTAAATAAAAATAAATAAGAGAATATTTGTTCAGGAAAGGGTTTTCGTTTTGCTGACGTGGCTTTGTGTTTTCAGTGACGTGCGTCACCTTGATGGAGATGGGCATCCTGCCCAACGCCGCCATGCTGCTGCTCCTCAGTCGAGTTCTCTTCTTCGTGGTCACCGTCGCGTACTACTACCACCTGGGCCGCAAGCCCAAGAAGATCTGAGCCGACTGCGGCGCTTCGGGGAGGGGTGTTTCAGCACAAATCACAGCTGGGGGCCAGGGGGTATAATTGCTTTGTAAGTAAAAGGCCTCATAGCTCCTTCCTGTGGGACCTGGCCTACTACAAACCCCACCAAAGTGATATTTAACAGACGAGCAGAGTGTCATATCGCCATCGATACAACAGGAACAAGAAACCTCAGCGCGACACTGAGCGGCTGGGCTTCACACACATTCCTCCTCTGCGTAGTTTTGAGTGCCGGACGCTGCATCTGTGTGAAACTTTAGAGTGTACAGGACAGACGGCTGCGTACCGCTCGTCCGTGTTTCTCTACAGCTGTACGATGTCCAGGTGAAGTGTTAAGTGTTCTTCCTTTCATCTACTGTTTCCTTTATCACGCTCAAGGGTTTGTGCTATTTGTTGTTTTTTGGACGTGAACTCATATTTTATATGTGAAAACGCGAACTGCCTTCCTCTGAATTTGCTAGAAAAGTCATTAGCCGTCTGCTTCAGATGAGATCAATGCTGGATTACTGACACACAAAAAAAAACTGATGGGTTGAGTTTCCAGAAACTCTCTGTTCACCCGTTCAATCAAGACTAGTAATCATTTTACCGTAGAGTCTAAAAATTGGTGTCTTAGTTTTCAAATCTCTTATTTGTCAGGCTTTAAGCTGAGAGTTTTTGAAGCACAACTAATTGTCATGTTATGTGACACTGTGAGGTGAATCGTCCCAGAGAAACCATACAGTTGTCTCTGCTGCCTGTGCACTACTAGGAGGAACTTTAACCTGACTGAAAATCAAACCCTTCATGTGTCATTAGCCGCTCAAATCAAGCATGTCATGTGCTTGATCAATACATGATAACCTGTTATAATCTCTTAGTTATGTAGCATAGCTTGTTTTTTATTGCCATGCACCATATCCATAGTCTTGCCTTAAAACAACTTTAAAGAACAGTCATCAGTTCTATGACGTGTAAATATGTAAATAAGTATTTAATATTAAGTGGTGTTCTTGTGAACCAAACAGGGAACTTGTTCAGTATTAGTCAATGATTATTAAAGGTTAAACCTTCTCTTAATGCGTCTTATTTTTGTACCTATTTAAATCATCATTTGCTACTCTGGTAAAGATTTGTAGGAAAGCTTAATTAAAAACACATTTTCAATTGTAAGGAAAGGTTTATAATACAGTAACACATGATAAAGAAAACGATAAATATAAACACATGTACAGAAATTAATAAACACAATAAATAAAATTGCAAAGGCCATTAAAAATGTACAAAATAGTTCAGAACATCAAGTAAAAAAGAAAATTCATAAAATAGGAGAAATTTTTTTGCCAAACAATAAAAAACATCGTCAAAAATATTTTTAATGAACATTGGAGCCCAAACTGTTAATGTTACTAAAAGTATCTTTGGCATCTTTTATTATATCCTGAGAAGCTTTTATACATTCCTCAGATATTTTGATTAATTATCTTTAATAAGAGAAGTTTTACTGATCATTACCATTGATGGATAATTATAGATTATCTATCAGATTGAAGTTAAAACTCTGGCTGCTCTAAAACATTAATATTACAGAACGTCGGTCAGCAGAGTACAGATTTAAAATTTATATATATATAAATAATAATCTGTATCTGAAATAAATGGCTGTGATAAACATTTAAGAGCTTTAGAAAGTTTTTATTTTTAAACCTCGCCTAATATCCACTCTACTCAGCATTTTCTGCCTCTTTGGTCACAGTTTTTTATTTTTGTTGTTTTTTTGTTTTTTTTACTTTTTATTGGAGAACCAGCTGACTCTAATGGTTTTCCTTTCTGTTCTGATGTGACGTATGGCTAAAAGAAATGAGAACATTATATTTACACCCAAAGCAAACAGGAAATCATAAATAAGCAGACACTGAAAAACTGAAATGAGAGAAAAAAAGCTTTATTTTTGTAGGAATTATCGCTTTATTTAAGAAACAAATATATGAAGCTAGACCTTTTTACATGTCTTTATCATGGATCTAAAACATGCAGAGGATGTTATAAATTTCATCAACAAACTAATTTGTCACAACTTTAGTAGCCGCCCCATTAGATTTATTGATGCAGTAACCAAAAAAATATTCTTAAAACAAATCAGCACATTAAAACTTGCTGACCTAAGCAGATATTTCTATATATATTTATACATTTTTCTATCTGGAATGCTTTACTGAGAGTTACAACTGCTTATTTGTCATTAATAAAACTTCCTTTTTCATCCGTTTGTAACTTGAAAATCAAAATGGATTCAGACTATAAGCGAGCCGAGTTTCTTCAGTGGTGGTCCATCAGGTTTCCAGTGGCCACATTAAGTCCTGCGCCAGAAGGGAGAGGTTCTGCGGTCAGAGGGTGTTTTTTTTGTTTTGTTTTGTTTTTTTGGGTCCACAGCTGCAGATTCAGCACTGAAGGGGAAATGTACGCCATCCTCACCCATGTTTCAGCTCAGATGGGGGAAACTGAAACACGGGTGAGGTCTCCTGCACCCCTAAAAAGCCGTAATTATGCTTTTTTTATTTTTATTTTTGCTGGGTTTAATTAGAAGCAGCTCTCCAGAGTAACATTGTGTTCCCCAACCTTTCGCTGCACCGCTTTGCGCTGACTAGCGTAATTATGGAGTACGAAAAAAAAGTGTCGTTCCGTTTCCATCAGTGCTGCAGGCCTCAAACGATCAGCCTGGTGAAATGTTCAAAGGTCTGCAAGGCAGGTCTATTTTTGGAGAGAACAGTAATTTTGCCGAGGAGGGCAGAAGAGAGGAGGCAGAGCAACTCTTTCATCATCCCTGATGTCGTAAATTAGAGATATGAAACTGGAAACTAGTCTTCAAGTCTGAAAACAGTGCAAAAATGTTTCATTCACAATGTTACGGACGGCGTATGTTGTTTAACTGTTTTAAATTGTAGCAAAGTGTTTTCATGTATATATGTGGGATATTGTACATGATAAATTAATTGTGATTGAATTCTGATTATTAGTTTGAAATAAAAAGAACACTTGTTTATTATTGGAATATCTGAAAATGAAGTCATTTTGTTTGTTTTGTCAGATATGTAAAGCAGCCAGGTGTCCAAACTTGTAGTCACTTGGCCCAAAATTGTCAAGTGAAAAGTACGTGTGGCTCGGGAACATAAAAACACTAAAATCAAGCAAATAAAGTGTTTCTTTTTTATTCTTTGGCTTGCACTACAAAAACACAAAATATTACCAAGTATTTTTGGTCTCGTCCCTAGTGCAAGTATCTTAGATCAAGTTTACTAAGATAGTGACACTTAGCAAACTTAAGTGTAGAACCAAAATAAAATAAAAATAAAGATTTTGTACATTTGCTATATTAAATGGGAGGCATCTACCTTTCTAATTAAACACATTTACTAAGTATAAGAACAGGATTTGGGTCAGTTTCTTTAGAAAAAAACCCTGCTAATACTTAGCAAAGATTAATAAATTAGATAAGAGCTGATTTACTGCTTTTCAGTAAAATTGGCATGGTTCAGCTTACAATAAAAGCTTGTTTATAAAAAGACAAATACTTTGTTCAAAGGTTAATATTTTCCAATGTTGCCAAATCCTGTGACAACACTGCTCATATATGTAGGCAGTGATGGCACTTATGTGTTGCCATATATGACATCACTGATGTCATCACCTCGGTAATTTGACATGTTGATGAAATTATCGACTTTGCAAAGGAAAGCACTGACCGTTTGCGCCTACGTCACTTAATTATTCAAGGCGCCATGACGGACGTCGGAAGTGAGGGATGGGAGTATTAAACAGAGCAACTGAAATTGTTTTCCCAAGTTGTTTTTGTCAGTTTATTCATGGCTTCTACTTGTTAGCTTCGAGCTAATTTGTCTGTGAACGTTACACACCTGATTGGGGCTCATACCTCACAATCCGACTTTTTCAGCTAGCTTAAAAACCGACCCGTACATCCTCCCTCTTGAGGTGTTGATCAAATGACCGACTTTCCCTGAACTTATACCGCATGATTTAAATTACTATATCAAACAGCGTTTCCCCTTAAACCGGAGAAGCCTTAAAAACGTACAAAAGACGAGATGCTAACCAGTTTTTTTCCATACATGCTAGGATACATGACATGCGGCATTATCTCCATGGTTACCCATGGTTAGACGCCTACCTTCTCCATAATGCAATATTTAATATATTTCTAATAATACTTATAAAGTATAAGAACGTTAATTATCTTACCTTGTAAAACTGTTGGCTGCAAATTCGCCGTTAGGGCTGACAGTCATGATTGACAGCTGCCACCGTATCTTTCCTCAATAAAAGTTATAAAATGACAAGTTTGGTTTCTATCCTTGTCTGTTTCTGCAGCCGACCTCGCAACAACCTGTGATCATTTTGACTGCGAAATCAACTGAATAGAAGCGACATTAGATAACAGATGTACGTTTTTAGACGAGCTTTAAAGGAGCGTTTTGGTTGTTTTGACGTCCGAGTGGTCAGAGTGATAGAGAGCGTGACGTCACGTGCAAAAGGTCAATATCTGGCTCAAAAATCTCCAAGTTCTTGTACCAGCTCATCAGCGGACATGACACATTAACATGTCTCAACAGGCTGTTTTGTAATCCCACTTTTGGTTGTTAAATTCTGAAACAAGTTCAAACTTGTCTACTCAAATATAGCCTTTTGTAAAACCTGTCCGAACCATCTGCTTTCCACTTCCACACGCACATCGCTTGAAAAACGGCATTATGTGGCTGAGGAGATCAATGTGTGTAGCCTGGGTTGTTTACATCCTGAAAAAGCTCTCTGTGTGTGTGTGCATGTGTGCATTCTCAAACTTTCCACTAAGTGAACTGGGTTCTGGTTCATTTTGTGGTATTTTCAGGTGGCAGCCTGTTGGAGTAGCTCCGTTATGTTTTATTTGTAGACTTTAAAAAAAATATGTATTTCTTTTTTGTTTCGTGCGTTGCACTTTTGTACAATTATTCCTTGTGGTTTCAGATGCAATGAAGCTGAAAGGATATTTGCTTATTCTATTTTACTTTTGGAGAGTGGTTATAGTGTGTAACCGTGGCAACAAGATATTGCTTTTACAAATGGGAGCAGCTGATTATCTAAATCAGGGGTGTCAAACTCAGTTCAGCCTGTCTCTGCAACTTTTAGATGTGCTGCTCCACTGCAATAACCAGAATAATTAGGTCATTAGCAACATTGTGAAAAGCATTAATGTTACTGGCATTCGGCACATCTAAAAACTGCAGCCCCAGCTTTACCATCGACATCTTTGAAAGTACTTGGATGATATAGATAAACATTTAGATTTTTACATTACTAAGAAACATATTTATGTCCAAATGTCGTAGGGAAATAAATGAGTTAGTGTTTGAACATATATCTGTTAAAGACTATTTTTTCTGTTAAATCCTAAATATCTAGACAATAAATAAATATTTACATTTGAAATTCATTTCGAAATAGCTCATGCTTGAAAACAGAAAACATCAGATAGATACTGGATACAGTTTTTTTATTCTTTAATTATAAGACAATAGCATATATAACAATATATTTCAGTACATTTCTGTGTTTATGTTCTGTATTAAATGAGGAGACTCACTCTCTGATGACGTAGGTGACACGTAGGGGTCGATGGGAATATGTTATGTCTGCCGCCGCATGGTGGGGGTGTGAACACGTCCGTTCACGCACACAAATACACCCACACACACACACTCACCCCACAGAAAAAGAGGCAGAGACAAACATCCAGTTTTCTTTCTCACGGACTTTTTGCGTCCCACATTCAGCAGGAGCGCGGATCCGCTGAGGACGTCTGCAGACCAACTCACAGTAAGTCCCGTTCATGTTTGCTAAGCTAACGCCAAGCTAAAAAAGAAAACTTTGATTATGACACTTTGAAAATTAGTCCAGATCAGTCCGCAGCGACCCGGACTCTGGGTTTTGTCCTTAAAAGAAAACAGGGTTTCGCTAAACTGACCTAGAAATGAAATGAATAAATCTTGAACCATCGTTAAGATTTTCCGAGCAGACTTTAAACTAATCTTTGTGTGGTTTGACGGTATGAAAATATTCAGTTTTTCCGAGAGAGCTGTCTCACTGGAAGAGTTGCATCTGTTTCAAATTAGTACAAAATCTGCCTTTCATTACTCATTTACTATTAAATCTATTATAGCTAGCATCACCAAGTGTCCTACACAAAGTTTGGTGTTTAGCAATAGTAAAGTTTATTATGTTATTACGGGATAAACAAGTGCCTTCGGTTGAGTTTCATTGCTTGAATACTGAAAATAAACAGCAGCCAGTTGTCAGATGACTGCGTGAGTTTGGGACTTTTCGCTCAAGTTGGTTGCTAAATGTTGTGGGCAGTGGCGTAACTCTGAAATCTGGGGACTGTGAGTATCCTGTCCTGGTGCCTGTTAGGAAATTTGTTTTTCTTTTTCCCAGGTTTGGCCAAACGTAGTACGTAGATACTTGCTAAAAATGAACAACAACAAAGGTTTATGGTGTTTTTAGCAAAATAGGAAAAGAAAAATATTTAATTTAGTCAAGTTACTTTTACTCAAATAAAAAAACAGTACACATTCCAACTGGAGTTGATAAAAGTAAACAGACTCTAAACTCTAAATAAGGACTAGCTAAATAAGCTAGTTCTGGCTAATACTGGTTCCATTAGCTCATTTGTGCATTTGTTAAAAGAAATACATCCAGTTCACCGTTATAGTTCTACAAAGCGTAACATATTCACTTATTTATAATATTAGTTAAAATAATACTTGCTATGAAGTGATCTAGTTTAACAATATAATGAATAATAATAACTGTCAGAATTTAGTTTGAAGATTTTAAATCTATAGAAATGTATTGGACTCACTGGACAGTAGTGCGCCCTCTGGTGGACACATCACGGACAAGAGAAGAGTTTTGTTTTTATAATAATCTCATATTTTATTAAATTAACTAGTTATTATCACACTGTACAAGATTATATCCCATGTGTTCAAGGGAAACACAAAGTTATTTCTCCATCTTTCCACACGTTTAATACACAGGCACTGAAAATAGCAAACTACAGTCACGCTCTTTTTAAAAGTATTTTTTGTTATTCTTTTTAAATCATACATTTATTTCATTACAATGAGATACAAAAAATAAAAAAAGTTAATCCTGGAAGTATTTCTTTTAGCAAATGTGCAAATGAGCTAACAACTTGTGGAGTAACAGGGCTAGCAGCTAGCTTAATTGCTTTAAGATGCCAATACCTTCATCAAAGTGGAGTTAGTTTAGTTTTCACCAGATATTTTTAAAAAAACCATAATTTTCTTTCTTGTATGCAAAGAAAAAGTGTTGCAGCATTTTTCAGGTAGCCAGGTAATACTGTTATTTTTTTTGCTTTTAGCATATGCTCTTCATATTAAGGTTAGCAGTTTTAAAACCATAATTTGTGAAAACTTGTATAGTCTACTGGTAAGTATCCTGTTTATACCTACTAATTTAAAAGAAATATAAAGATATATCATTCATTTCAATTGAATTTCATGAAGAACACCACAGTAAACATTGTTACATGTTCAAAACAAAGCAACAGGTTTTCCAGCCACGTGCTAATTTGCAAACCTGGTCCTTGGTTGGACATTTTTTAAAAGCCAGCGAAATTAAAAAGAAAGTTTCCTGTCAAAACACACACACGCACACGCGCACACACGCACACACACACACACACACACACACACTGAATTACTGCAACTATTAACAAGAAATGCATAATGCATATTGGAGAAAACCAATTCTCCACAACAAAGTAGGTATATACCTAAAATTGGACAAATACAGTCACTCATAAGAAAATGTGTAAATTCTGGTTGTAAAGGAATAAATAATGGTTTTCTGGAATAAATAATGGTTTTCTGGAATAAAGGACCCACCAGTGAAATATCCCCATCTTTGTACCTCCATGTAACCAGTTTGAACCATTTAAATATGGAAGCTTTCTTTAATGTTAGCACCAGATTCTGATCCAACCGTTTGAATATTTCAGCTGAAATGAATCGTTTCCAGGTTTGATGAGTGAATTCACTTCAGTTTCTTCTGTTTCCCTGGCAGAAGTGCTACCTGCTAACGGCTAACCCTTCCAGGCTTTACGTAGCGTTTGTTTGTTGTTGTTGTTGTTTTGAGCTGTAGCTGTTTGTTTTGGGTGTTTTTTTACTTTGTCCCGGTTACATCAACGTGGCGTTTCGTTCGTTCAGCTGCTGCTCGTTGATAATTAAGTTTCTCTCTTTGTTTGATCATTATCTGTATTCATAGTAGTTTCTGAAACACTCCAACTAGCACATCTCGTGTAGTGCTCACAGTTGGGTAGTAACTGGTTACATTTACTCAATTACTTTCACTTGAGTTATTTTATTATGAGGTATTTTTTTACTCTTACTAGAGTAAAATTTCTGGATTTTCTACCAACTGAATTTTCTACCAGGCACAGACACACACCTGCAGTTTTTGATAAAGTTTTAAAGTTTTTTTTATTTTCTTAAAATACACTGATTTGGAAAATTTTTCTTTTTTCTGATTTTGTTAAATTTTTTGGTTACTGTTATTTTCGTCCTTAAAACACCAACAATTCTTTAATCTTATATTTAGACGTTTATATTTTGGTCTGTTTTTAAATATTAAATTATTTATAATTTGATCAGTTACT
Organism: Gambusia affinis; assembly: GCF_019740435.1. Classification (NCBI taxonomy): domain Eukaryota; kingdom Metazoa; phylum Chordata; class Actinopteri; order Cyprinodontiformes; family Poeciliidae; genus Gambusia; species Gambusia affinis. Next base: position 5,613,410 of record NC_057875.1, read on the forward strand.
CAGTAGTTAAGTAGACTTTTTACCAAATACCTTTTTAAATCTCACTTGAGTAATTTCCTGCTAGTAGTGATACTCTTACTTGAGTACTGTAATTGTAACACCACGACAGTAAAAGCACAAACAAAACTTTAGCTACCTAAAGGCATTACCCCTTTTTCAAGAAATTATTTCTGAGATTGTAGCTTTTTATGTTCATTGACCTCCATAATTACTTTAAAACTCTGAAGAACCAAAATAAATAAGTTGATATACAATCATTTGTTTACTGGTTTAAAACTTTATGAAATCCAACAAAGAAGCAAATAAATGACTCAGAAAAAGACAAATTGACTCAATTTAATTCTAAATATGGACAAAACAACAAAATATCACTTTGATTAATTTAGTACACATATGTAGAAATTTGCTGAATCAGTAAAAAGCACATCTGTGATGTACTAAATCACAGGTGTCAAACTCAAGGCGCATGGGCCAAATCTGGCCCGCTATAGTTTTTTATGTGGCCCTCTTGACTCTAAACATTAAAGTGTGTTTAAATATTCTGTTTTCAATCAAATCAGTGCAGTTTTTATCTGTTTACTGTCATATTGTAACAATCAATTCCTCCAGTTTCTTCAGAATTATCGTGGCTGTTTACACAAAATCAGCAAACTGCGCTAACAATTGGGATTTTATTGCAGATTTTTCTCAAATATTGTCAAAAACTTTCTTACTTGTGCTAAACAGCTGCCTCAGCTTTAATTGATTTCAGATTATAGTCCGTGATCATTACAGTGAGTAATAAAAAGTGTCATTTACTGTCTTAAATAAGTGCAAATATTTCAAAATTAGTACCACAAACACTTTGATTTTTATTGTAAAAACTCACAAAAAGAATCACAACATCCTGGAGGGACTGAAAAGACGTTCAATAATATTATTTGAATTTAAGAATTCATTGATATTTGATATTTTATCAATGCATTCTGACACAACCGGCCCTTTAAGAGCAACGGAAATGAGTTTTACACCGCTGATTTAAACAAAAAAATAGTTTGTAAGATTTAGAATTGAGTGGTGAAATTGCAAAATTTGAAATGGTTTTTAAGCTCCACTTATAAGTGCCAATAATATTATATGTAGCTGCTGTTGTTCAATCTGTAATCTCAGCCATGTAAGCCATCAATAGTTTAACATTTCTAACTCCATCCCATTGTAAAATATCTTTCTTTCCTTTTATTGCTGTCAGACGTTCGGTCAGCTGCTTCCTGACCTCCACATGGTCGTTTTCTGAATCGTGTCACACGTCGCTGCTGCAGTTGGAAAGGCTTTTTCAAATAAACAATCGACACATTTCAGAGAAGGGAGGCGCCTCATAAACACAGATTAGAAAGCAGTGTTTTAATTTAGGCTTTGGCTGATCCTCCTCAGATTTAACAACGCTGCCAGCTAATGATAGGCCGGGTTTCCAAACTGGGACGACAGAGTCAGCAAAGGTCTGCCAATTGTTCAGTTCTTACAAGATATTTAAAGCTGTTTCTTTTATTAATGTGTTTTGTTAGATTGGAGAACATGAATGGTATCTTTTTGTTTTTAATCTGAAAGAGTGAAAGCAGCACTCCTTATATGTAGCTTCCTGTTACCTCACTGCTCTTATGAGCAAAATTCAGCTGTAGGTTTTAGTTGTTGGCACAGACGCTTGATAATTTCCACAGAAAGAGGGAAGTCACCTGAGGGGGTTTCACACGTTTCTGTCACAGCGTCGTCATAGCGATGCTAAACAGGAAAGCCCCCTCCTTATCTTCTAAAACTTATCCCAAACCTTTCAGAGACGCGAAGATGCGTCATCACAGCTGTTTTACACTGTAAAATATTTGATTTAACTTGAAAATTAAAGTCCACCAGCTGGCCTGAAAATTAAATTTAAGTCGAACAAGAAAATAGTTTGATTTTAACTCAGAAATTAAAGTTTATGAAGTTCATTTAACAACAAGAGACAAGTTGTCTAAATATTGTTTTTTAGCTTCACTAATCTTGAATTGTGAGTTTTAACTTAATGCTGCAATTTAAACCAAATAATTAATTCACAACGTGCAATAAAAAAAAATAAAGAGCCACATTTTTCTATTATTTTACTCACAATATCAAGTTAAAATAAATACTTATTTTACTTTATAATAATTTAAATTCTTGTTTCAAACTGCAGGAACAAAATTTGTGATCTGATAATGAATTTTATTAAACATCCCAATGAATTCAGCTCAGAAACATTTAGTGTGAACAGGACATTATCCTCAAGCTTTGCTAATTGAAAATTGCATTAAAATGAACATTTGCCTTCATAAAACACAAGAGTCAGATCAATGTAACGCACTTCCATCTCAGGAGACAAAAACATGCTGCTAAGCATTCTGGGAAATAGTTCCCACTGCTGTCTTTTTCTTCTTTCAGTTTTTTTAAGTGTTAACCTAAAAACTCTGGTTTATTCAACTCTTGGAGGTTTGACTAAATTAATAAAAAGTTAACACAACTTACTGCTGTAAGTTTATCTTTCACAAACTCACATTTAGGTTCAAAATCTGAAACTGGATAAATTTATTTAACTTAAAGAGTAGAAGATAGTAGACACAACTAAATGTGGCTCTAATGTTTTACTTTTATTTTGTTGCATGGTATCAACGTCGGCATGAAGCAGTGGAGAGACGTTGCATCTGTTTTAGTATTTAACTGAGAGGTTCAGAACCAGCTATTTTTCTGTTTCTGCTAAGCTACACGTGTCAAACTCGAGGCCCAGGGGCCAAATCTGGCCCACTGTAGCTTTCTATGTGGCCCTCTAGACTCCAAATTACATCAGAAAGTCCCTCCAGTTTTTCACAACTTCACAAAATTCACACAAAATCAACAGATCCCCACAGTCTTTCTGATTTTACTGAAATTTTTTTCTCAAAATTGGCCAAAAAACTTTGGGTTTAAGTGACTGTTGCCTCAGCCTTCCTTGATGTCAGTTTATATTCTGTGATCTATACGGGGATTAATAAATAGCCACATTTATTATCATAGATTATTACTGCAAATAGTGTAAAAATTCCTTCCAACTATTTCTAAATTAGCACCACAAAATCAGTGAGTTTTAATGCAAAAAAATAAATAAAAAATTCCTGAATGGAAAAGATGTTCAATAATGATTTACTGTATAAAACACTTATTGAATGCTAAAACAAACAGCTGTTTATTGTTATTTTGTCAGTTTAATGGGTTTTATCGATACATTCCCTTTAAGAACATTCAGATTTTTGATTTGGCCCAAAATGAAAAGGAGTTTGACACCGCTGAGCTCAGCCGTTGTTCTGTTATTTCCCAAACTGTTTCTCGGCAATAACATTTTAAAGTGAACCACGGCGCTGATCTTATGTTGCAGAGGGAAAATCTATGTCAGTAAGGCCAGAGAGCCGGAAAGTTCTGGTAACTGGTCCAGATTTTTTTTCACTCTGAGTAATTTTGGTGCTGCATGCAGCATATAAAGATAGACTTCCCCACAGTCTTTTAATTTCAGCTGCGTTGTGCAGTATTTATGTTGTAAATGGTGCTTTTAGTTCTGCTTTCAGTTTCTTGTCGCTTTTACTTCATTTTAAAGAAAATCACTTCATTAATGAGACAAAAATTAGATTTTTGTAATGAATTTGTAATTGTTGTAGAATAATGTTATAAAATGCATTAGAAACACTTTTTTATGTTTTGATTAATAAAATAAAGATTTCATAAACTTCTAACTCTTAGACTTAAACTTTCTTTATTGATTGTTGAATTATGAAGTCAACAGGTGCTGAAACACTGTTGAACTGTAAAAGAAGAAGGGAAACAGAGACTGCGATGTTGAATTAAAATATAGAAAAAGAGTTACCGCCCTCTACATACACAGTGCAAGCTACATTTTCTGAGGAGAGCGTACAGGAAATACTCACATTTAGAGTAAAAAAATATGCTGCTATGGTTCTTTGATACAAGATTTTTGGCAGGAATGTTACGCCGTACAGAGAACGAAAATCTTTGTTAATTTCTGTCAGCTTCACAGGGCAACTCTAAACCTACTTCATTTCTTTCTTCAAAATAAGAGTCATCCATACAGTAGATGCTGAAGCTAAAAAATAGATGTTAGCTTTAGCGTTGTTAGCAGCTAATATGTAGCCTAACAGGATTCTCACATCTACATCTTTAATGTACAAAAATGTTGCCACACAAACACTTCTTCGTCGGTTTTTGTGATCGAGGGTTTTTAGTCAGCCCAATCACAAGAAGATTGGTCAATAATGTCGACATAACGAAGCAACTCAACTAATTCCTTCCTCCCTTCAAATTAATATGGATAGGAAATGCCGTGTTTTACCGCTCAGCTGTAGTGTTGAAGAGAGAATAAATGAAAATACCCACAATGAAAGTTATGTGCTCTCAGTCAAAAAATACGCTGCTATGATTGCTTGATGCAAGGTTTTTGGCAGGAATGTAACACCATACAGAGAACCATACATGAAAATCTTTGTTCAATTCGGTCAGCTTAACAGGGAAACTCTAAAACCACTTCCTTTCTTATCCAACAGATCCAACAGGATTTGGGTGAAGCTATGAAATAGATGCTAACTTTAGCGTTATTAGCAGCTAACATGTAGCCTCACAGGATTCTGCCTCATTGTTTGTTTGTTTTTTATAACTAAGGGTTTTTAGTCAGAAGCAGGTTGGTCAACAATGTCAACATAATAATGTAAGAATTCCCTTCAAAATAAGAGTCTCCAACATGGATACAAAATGCTAACTTTAGCTAAAAATTAGCCAGTTGCGTCATTTTCAAAGAGCCTTAAATCATAAACAATTTAACAGTGGCAGAAGGTTCTTTAAAACTTTTCCGTCCAAACTTTAGTCACCATTGTGTCAAAAAGTCTTTATTTGGATCTTAAGCTCAGAATATTCACATCCATATCTGGGATTCACAGCAGTAGCAGAGACTTGGAGACAAAGCCGCATGCTGAATGAGACAGCGCTTCATGAGGCTTTGTTTCAGAGAGATCTCCTCACACCCTCACTGGTTTGTTTCAGCCAATATCAGTGGCAACTATAAAACGGCTGCAGTGAGCAAATGTGCAAGTCGAAGAAAACGTTTGCTCTTATTTCAGAAGTGGGAAACAGCTTTATTTTTAAACTCGCTTCACTGTTTGGCTTCTTCTTGTAACGTAAGATAAAAATGGAAATTCTAAAAAAAGTTTTTGGAACTAGTTCCAGAGTGTCGCCACTTTAAGCCAAAGGTTACTCGCAACCATTGTGGTGATCATTTAATTTCCTGAAAGACAGGAACGTGCAATAGAGATGTTGCTTAAAGCTGTAGCGATGTGAGCAGACGGTATCATAACTAAGCCTTTTTTAATCTGCATTGCTGCTCAACATCGAGACAACAATCTCCTTTGAGGATTATCTGCTTTGCTGCTGAGTGCTTTGGCGTTTGGACTCGTTCCAGTTTTGCAAACAGGAAGCTCTCTTGGTATTTTCTGGCCAATAAGTTAATGATGTTGATGGAGAGTTTCAGTGATATTAATGCAGCTGTGTTGGAAAATATGTGAACATGGAGTCAGACACATATGGCTTTTTATTTTACATTTTATCAAATTAGGGTCAAAATTACAGTAACTTTTATAAAACATTTTACTTTTGAAGGCCATTTTGAATCCATTTTATTTAGTGGTTTTTGTTTTAATATTATTTATTCTTTTTGGTTGTCATGTTTTACTTTGGATATTTAAAAAAATGTCTTCTCAGTGGTAAACTTTATTGGAGCACGTTCATTCACAGAAAACAGAATGAATGCTGAACGTATTTATTTATTTTTACAAATACAAATGTAAAACGTGTGGCTTACATTTGTGCTCCTCTGTTCCAGAGAGAAATTTTTCAGAAAGATTTTCTCCCATAATTTCATTGCATTCAGACCCGTTCTCTGTCCCTGTCGAGGAAAAATCATCCCCAGAGCATGACGCTGCCACCACTATGCTTGCTATTTGGAGGTTGTGTATCCAGATTGATGCATTTCCAAACACACACAGTGGAAAATGTATAATTTTGGTCTTTTTTTTAACACGTTTTCTGTGTCCTACTCTGACTTTCTTCTTGGGATGATGAATCAGCAGAGAAGCTCAACGCTGAGGATGTTTTATGGTGAAGCCATTCTTTAAATCTCAGCATGACTTCATCTTTGAACTGCTTTCTTCTGGTTCTTAATGGTTCTGTTTGTTTACTGAGGTTCTCTAACAAACCTTTATAGGACAGCTGGATTTATTCAGATGGATTCTGTTTCTAATTTTGTGTCTCTGAAGGCAGGAATAATTGGTTGTCACTGTTGTGAGCATTTTTAGTGTTGAAAGTTGTGTATTTAAAAAAAAACTAAATTATAAAAAGTTGAAGGGGTGTGAATATTTTTGCGTGACAGTGTGATGATACAAAGCTACAAAATGGCTGTGCAGACATCTGAAAAAAATAAAATTCAAAAATCAATTGTTCAGTGACAGAGCGCTGCATCCGAAATGCACAAAGGAGCGTTATCGCAGATCCTTCCTCCCATTAGGTTTATGACTTTGTCATCATCATTTCTCACAAAACATTCAGTGTTTTCACTGCTGAACTGTTTCTAATTTCAGATAACGGCCATGTTGTTTTCACTTCTTGTAAATACATTTCAGCAACGAGGCAGCTCAAAATTCTTCACATCATAGAAACACAAAAATCATAGAAAACACAATCAGATTATTGGTCAATGTTTCATTGATTATGATTCAAAACTAACTGTAACCAGGTGGGTTTTTAGTCTAGATTTAAAGGAAATCAGTGTTTCAGATGTTTTACAGTTTCTGGAAGTTTGCTGCAGATTTGTGGAGCATAGAAGCTGAATGCTGCTTCTCTATGTTTGGTTCTGGTTCTGGATGTAGAACAGAACCAGAAGAGGGCTGGAAGGTTGCTATGACAACAGCAGCAGATTTTTAATGTGTTGTGCTGAGCCGTTCAGTGATTTATAAACTCAGAACAGAATTTTAAAGTCTATCCTCTGAGCTACAGGGAGCCAGTGGAAGGACTTTAGAACTGGGTGATGTTCTCTATCTTCCTGGTTTTAGTCAGAACTCCAGCAGCAGCATTCTGGATCTGTTTGATTTTTTTAGGCAGACCTGTGAAGACACTGTTGCAGTCATCAATGTGACTAAATCTAAACCCAGGGATGAGATCTCGCTGAGACATTAGTCCTCTAATCCTGGAAATGTTCTCCAGGTGATAGAAGGCCGACTTTGTAACTATCTTTATGTGACTCTGAATGTTCAGGTCAGAGTTCTGTCTGATCTCTGGTTTCCAGCTGTAATAACTGAAGCTGTGTGTTGACTATACATCATTCCTCTTTCGGTCCAAAGATAATATTTTCAGTTTAGTTTCTGTTCAGCTGGAGAAAGTTTTGACACATTTATCAGTTCTCAGCATCTGTTCAGTGATTGGGCGGATTCTGAAATACCTGGTGACATCATAACTTAGAGCTGACTATCAATTATTGTACAGTCTTATAATTTTTTTTATAAATTTCCTCTTGCTGTTCAGTCACTTGTTCTCATTTTTATATTTTTTTTTACAGTTACTTTTGTTTTGCTGCTGTTACACCTGATGCCACTGTGGCGCATCTGTCTGTGGTTTAATCGATAACGATCTGTAAATGTATCAGAATCACCATGTGACTCTGACCAAACAGGATGGATTCATGTTTAGAAAAAGGATGTTTGTTTTCACTGTTACAGTTTATTTTACAGATGTGAGGTTTTGATCTGACAGTGGCGGCATCTTCCTACTCAAGTTTGTGAAATGGCATCAAATTATTCTCATATTTACATCTAGGAAGCTTCTGTCGAATCCTTTTAACAAAGTATTTTGAATTTTTGTTGATATTGACGCATTTATTGACTTTGAAATGGTGTACTTTACTCTTTAAAAGGACTTAATCAAACAGACAGAGTCTAAACTGGAGCTTTGAGTAGAAGTGAAGGGAGAGACGGAAGCAGCTTGTAATCTGATCTGCAGGGAGGGAGTCGTCTTTTTGGGATATTTTCAGACCCCTCGAATAACCACAATGGACGGGTGTATTTTTGCTCCATAGAGTGCAGAATAACATCTTGTAGCGGGTATATTTTCTTTGCATTTTGTGAAGTTCAGGCTGTTGCTGTTGCTGGCTTGATGAGTTGTAGGAAATTATCCTCTGACTGAGTTGGTTTTCCTGACACTTTCAGATATGATAGAAATACCAAATGTTTAAGTCAGATCAGATTTACATGATGGTTTCTGTTTATATGTTTCCTATGACACCAGATAAAGTCATTGAATGTGGCGCCGTTTAAAAATAGCCCAGAAAACAATGTTTGCAACCAGGACTGTTGTTGCTAGCAAACACAGCGGTGAATCTTTCCCCAGACTGAAACCAAACGGCCTGCCAGACCCAACACTTCAGAGAAACTTTGCTTCCTTTTCATATGAAATTTTATGCTGTAATGGTAAACAAGGCCACTTTTAACCTTCTGAGGTCAGTGGTTTGCTGATATAAGTGTAAATGAGAGGAGGGTTAGTGTTTTAAGAAGGTTTTGTGAATGAATTCAGAGTCTTGAAAAGTCTAGTTGACCATTTTCCAGGCCAAGATATGGAAAGAAATACAACAGAGCATGGAAAAGTGTTTTATTTTCCAGATTTATAACAAATCACGCCTTGATTTTTAACATTTCATCCAACATTTTGAGGTTTTGACTCATGACTGACTGAATGCACACATTATTCACTAATTATTGTTGCTACTTTTAGACAACTTCAAATCAGGTTGAGTTCAACCTCCAGTCTTTAAAGTGAGTGTGAGTGAAATAAATGGTTCATTTTATTTGACTGTTAATAAAACTTTAATAAAAAATAATAAATCTTCTATGAAGTTTTATTATTATTATTATTATTATTATTATTATTATTATTATTTATTGTTTTAAATTTAAAAATATTTTATTTTTATTTTTTTCAGTTATTAAAAAGTCCAGTAAAATTACCACTTTTTTTTTTTTAGCCACAATTCATTTTTTTTTAATTTTTTTAATTGAATATTTTAAACCTAATTTGAGAAATCCACCAGTTAACGATTGAAACGCAGCTGAACAAGTGTACCGCATATGATGTTTTATGATTTCTGAAACCTACAAATCGGACTACTGTTTAATCAGAATAATAGTGAATATTTCGTTATTACATGGAAATCTAGAAATTGTAGCCTGGAAAAGTATGAAATTGTGAAAACCCATTAATGATTGCAACGTTTAATCTTTGAAGATTATGGCTGTGTTTAATAAGAAATCCAGCTGTGCATATTTTCCCTACAATCTGCTCTGAAGTTCTCCTACTGAGGTGAGACTATGTTTATATAGACTATGGATGTTTTTATGTTTCAGGCTCACAACTCACAGCAAAGTAGCACGGCCTAGCCACAGCCATGTCGAAAGGATGCATCACAGTCACGAAGTACTTCTTATTCCTCTTCAACCTCCTCTTTTTTGTAAGTAATGCCATTTCTTTATCAGTTTGTTGGTTTTGACTTCCTCATCAGCAGCTTTGTGTAATTAAAAAAGCAGAGCAACATTTTTCTCCACTGTGTTTACAATCAGAAGTCAGAATTTCCAAGTTGGAAAAATGAAATGGAACGCAAATAGAATCAGTGCAACATCTGCACAAATAAAACTCTTAAATACTGTACACTGCAAAAACACGAAATTTTACCAAGTATTTTTGGTGTTAAAAATGATTGGTGTTAAAATAACCCAATCATTCTTGAAATGACACTTAAAAAATTAACAGTAACACTTTCTTTGACGGGTGGTGAATAAGACTGTCATGACACCGTCACGAACATGACATAACATGGTTATGACATAACATCGTGTTTTCATGTTCATGACAGGTGTAATGTCATGTTTACGAAAGGTGTTATGTCATGTTTATGACAGGTGTTATGTCATGTTTATGACAGGTGTTATGTCATGTTTCTGACAGGTGTTATGTCATGTTTACGACAGGTGTTATGTCATGTTTACGACAGGTGTTATGTCATGTTTACGACAGGTGTTATGTCATGTTTACGACAGGTGTTATGTCATGTTTACGACAGGTGTTATGTCATGTTTACGACAGGTGTTATGTCATGTTTCTGACAGGTGTTATGTCATGTTTACGACAGGTGTTGTGTCATGTTTACGACAGGTGTTGTGTCATGTTTACGACAGGTGTTGTGTCATGTTTACGACAGGTGTTGTGTCATGTTTACGACAGGTTTTATGTCATGTTTACGACAGGTTTTATGTCACGTTTATGACAGGTGTTGTGTCACGTTTACGACAGATGTTGTGTCATGTTTACGACAGGTTTTATGTCACGTTTATGACAGGTGTTGTGTCATGTTTACGACAGGTGTTGTGTCATGTTTAAGACAGGTTTTATGTCATGTTTATGACAGGTTTTATGTCATGTTTACGACAGGTGTTGTGTCATGTTTACGACAGGTGTTGTGTCATGTTTACGACAGGTGTTGTGTCATGTTTACGACAGGTGTTGTGTCATGTTTACGACAGGTGTTGTGTCATGTTTACGACAGGTGTTGTGTCATGTTTACGACAGGTGTTGTGTCATGTTTACGACAGGTGTTGTGTCATGTTTACGACTGGTGTTGTGTCATGTTTACGACTGGTGTTGTGTCATGTTTACGACTGGTGTTGTGTCATGTTTACGACAGGTGTTGTGTCATGTTTACGACAGGTTTTGTGTCATGTTTACGACAGGTGTTGTGTCATGTTTACGACAGGTGTTGTGTCATGTTTACGACAGGTGTTGTGTGTCATGTTTCTTAACCAGGTGTTGTGTCATGTTTTGACTGGTGTTGTGTCATGTTTACTGGTGTTGTGTCATGTTTCGACTGGTGTTGTGTCATGTTTACACAGGTGTTGTGTCATGTTTAGACAGGTTTTGTGTCATGTTTGAAACCATTACTGGTTGTGTCATGTGTACCGACAGGTGTTGTGTCATGTTTTACGACAGGTGTTGTGTCATGTTTACGACAGGTGTGTCATGTTATGTGTTGTGTCATGTTTGACAGGTGTTGTGTCATGTTTCGACTGGTGTTGTGTCATGTTTACGACAGGTGTTGTCATGTTTACGACAGGTTTTGTGTCATGTTTACGACAGGTGTTGTGTCATGTTTACGACTGGTGTTGTGTCATGTTTACGACTGGTGTTGTGTCATGTTTACGACAGGTGTTGTGTCATGTTTACGACAGGTTTTGTGTCATGTTTATGACAGGTTTTGTGTCATGTTTACGACAGGTGTTGTGTCATGTTTACGACAGGTGTTGTGTCATGTTTACGACAGGTGTGTCATGTTTACGACAGGTGTTGTGTCATGTTTACGACAGGTGTTGTGTCATGTTTACGACTGGTGTGTCGTGTCATGTTTCGACAGTGTTGTGTCATGCTTTACGACAGGTGTTGTGTCATGTTCGACAGGTTTTGTGTCATGTTTATGCAGGTTTTGTGTCATGTTTGACAGGTGTTGTGTCATGTTTCGACAGGTGTTGTGTTGTGTCATGTTATTATTGAGTTTCAGGACCAACTAAGAGGAAAATCTTCAGGTTAAAATCACCAGCTAGGTTCTCTGTGTTAGCTGGGAAGTTGGCTAACACAGAGAAGCTAGCTAACTTCTCTCAAAGGAACTTCTATACTGGCCAGTGAAACCATTACTGGTGCCTCACAGCTAACCTGGAAAACTGTGTACCGGTAATCTTTAGAGATGTTTTCTGCCTTTCAGCTTTTTATTTGAATAATTATCTCTATTCAAATACTCAATGCTGCATAAGGAAATGATGCCTGAGGAAAGAGACTTTACAGACCAGCCAGGTCTGAGTAACAGCAGATGGTTCCAGTTTGCTTCCTCCTCTCTTCCATTAAAGTCCAGTTCTGGCTTCCAACACTGACTCTGCGAGGCTGTCCAGACCTTTCCAATGAGTCTGCATCTATAAACCTGACACAGCCTTTTGAAGTCAACTGGGGTCTAATAGGAAGCGTGTGTGTGTCTGAGTCAAGTGTTTGTCCATGTGCACAAATTATGCACAGTGAGGCCAGGCGAGCCAGGAAGTGAATGAAATAATCATAAACCAACAACGCTGAATTTGTTGCCCAAATGCTGGGTGTTAATCATGAGAAAATGTGGAAGAGGCATTTTCTTCATTGCTGCTACGACAGAAAGACAGCAATTGAGATTTAATGACTTCCAGATGTGAAAATAAGAAAACTCTCCCATGTTTTAAGGCGTACCCGTCTGTTTCATTCTTATATGACACAGAAATGCACCGATCCACTTTTTTCACTTCCGATGCCGATATCTGAGATTTACCGATACAGAAGAACAGCACTGAATTGCCTTAAAACTTTTCTATTTTTTTAAAACATAGACCTAAACGAACTGAATTACAAATTTATTTGATAACTCTTCACCAATATAGCACACAACATCCAATGTAAAATAAACGATAAAAACCAGAAACTGACTAAAACAATGTGTTGGTCAAACATAAAAATAAACTCCAACAAATCTTCTTTCAAATGGTTGAGAGAGTGAAATTAGCAGTTTTACATATATTGTAAAATAAATTATAAAGCATGGAATTGGACTGAAAACTGCAGAAACACAAGCCATTAGTTTCTAATTGGTTAGTTATAGTTCAAATATCTTAGTACACTTGGAATGAGACAAAGTAACTTTTCATGAAGATGTAGAGGTTTGTTTTAAATAAATAATTCCTTAATATTGATGAAAAAGTACAAGTCCGTTGACAGATGAATTTACTTATAACAACATGTGAAAATGCCTTGTTGTAAGGTGAAATAATCTGAGAATGGAACAAGAGCGAGACAATCTCTATTTATGATCATGTTTCTTTACTTTATATAAAGCAGATCAATATGTTACTAAAACATTTGGAGAATTTCTAAATATCATGATCTTGTATTAGCAGCTAGCCTTGCTAGCATTACCAAAACAGCATTCTCCATGTGTAATGCTAGTTATGCTGATAATATCAGCATAGTGAACTATTATACAGTTAAGATCAAAATTATTCAGATATTGTAGATTTTGCCTTAACTCTGAGATTTTCAAATGACAAGACTCAGAAGAATAACATAGAAAAGCTAGATTATCTCACTACCAACAGGCACTTTGCCGTTACTTAGCAACCTCAGGACATCACCTAGCAACCAAGTAATAGTTCCACTAGCAGATTTTTTCACTTATACTTGGATAAGATTTTGTGTTTTTGCAGAGTATAAAGTGAAATAATCTGCGATTGGAACTAGCACTTTTTCATCAATATTATTGTTTTATTAGTTATACTAAGCCTCTATATCTTGCTTAAAAGTTACTTTTAAGTTAGTTTTGTCTTATTTCAAGTGAACTAAGATATTTTCACTATAATCTAAACCAAAAATACTTGATGAGATTTTATGTTTTTGCTGTGAATAGATATGTATCTTTATGGATCTGATACATTGTCACCAATACCTGATATATTATTTTTAGCAATATTAATACAGGTTTTAATATTGGGATTGGTGAATCTCTAATATTTCCACTTTCTTCTTTCGCAGATCTTTGGAGAGATATTTTAGTATCCAGTTTCTTTCTTAACCAGAGGGATTTTAAAATGTTAAACACTGTAACAGAAACTGGAAAATCTGGGAAACCCCAAAAGTCTGTGTCCAGAGTCTGCGTTTTATGAAGTTCCCATGGGAATTGTTTCCATGGAAACTCAACATTGTTTTAAAAAAAAAAAGATTCACAGATGAAACGAGTAAAGGCTGTAGACACACAAACATTCACATCTGTGCGGCGCAGGTTTCCCAGTGGGTGAGGCGTCTCTGAAGGTTTCATCTCAAGTTGGAAAATCTGACTTTTACTTCCTCGTTTCCTCCACAGAGGTTTTCAGTCTGCCCACTCAGCAGGGGGTCTCAGGTGGAAATTCCCTCTGCAACAGATCATAGCACTTTTACTGTTTATGTCAATATCTTTAGATAAACATGTGCAACTCTATATTGTTTTTTGTTTTTAAATGTGCAGAGCTTTTTTCAGGCAGGCAGTGTAATTAAACCCAGCTCCAGCCTCTGTAACAGAGAAATGGAAAATGTTTTTCCAAAAACTGTCCGTGTTTTCAACACACATGGAGCGAATCCAGCAGCAGCAGGAGAACTTTCTCTCTCTTCCCCCTTAAGAGTTTAGTAATTTATTGCTGGTCTGTTTGGTGAGTGTGAGTAAATATAGCGCTGCTTAGTTTGGGACTTTGTTAACCCTTTATTAGCCCTTTATTAACCCTTAGTTAACCCTTTGTTAACCTTTATTGACCATGTGTTAACCCTTTGTTAACCTTTATTAACCATGTGTTAACCCTTTGTTAACCTTTATTAACCATGTGTTAACCCTTTGTTAACCTTTATTAACCATGTGTTAACCCTTTGTTAAACATTTATTAGCACTTTGTTAACTCTTTGCTAACACTTTATTAACCTTTTGTTAGCACAGCTGAGATGGGAATCAACCAGAAACAAAATGAGGAAAGTTAATCACTTTAAAAGGATGACAAGATTTACTTCCACCATCCATCCATCCATCCATCCATCCATCCATCCATCCATCCATCCATCCATCCATCCATCCATCCATCCATTTCTTTTGTCTTTATTGCCTTGTAATTGTTTCTTTCCATTCATCCTTCTTTCCCATTTTCTCTTTCTTTATTTGTTTTCATCTTTCTTTCTTTTTCCTTTCCTTCCATCCCTCATTTTTCTATCTTTCCTTCCATGCATCCATCCATCCATCTGCTTTTTTTCTTTCTTTATTGTTTCCTTTTCCTTTGTTATTTCATTTTTCTTTTTTTGCATCTCTCTTTCTCTGTTTCTTTCTTTCTATCCGTCCATCTTTCTGTCATTGTTCCTTTTTCCTTTCGTTTTTCTTCTTTTCCTCTTTATTCTGTTAACTTTCTTTCCATCCTTCTTTTCATCCATCCATCCATTGTGTATGATCCATCTGGTTATACTAATTTATTTATTTTCCTTTGTGTTTAAGATTTGTAGCTCTGAATGGAAATCATTTGTGTTATAAAACTCTTTAATGTTGATGAAGCAGTGAAAGGGTCTTCTAGAGTACATTTATTGTATTTTTGGTCACTAATTCTCTTGCTATTGTTGTAAAATATTTTATGGAAAGGCCAGCGTTTTAACAAAGGTCATGAGAGCTGACGTTATCTCCCAGCAGCCATTGTGTATCCTGACTGACTATTTAAGGCCTTGAGGTCAGAAACAACGGAAAAATCACACCCACGATGTTATTGAACAGAGTGTGCTAATCTTAAGTCAGACCTTTGGAAAACAAATATCCATCATCCCCTCTGGGTTAGCTGCAACGTCAGTTTGTCCACAGATTGTGAAGCTCTCTGATGCTCCCTGGATTTTCCTCCTGTGGGAGTTTTAAAGGGACCCCATTATGCAAAATTCACATTTAGCACATTTTTATATTCCCCTGTGTGTCTCAACTGTTTATATAAACAAGCCAAGCACTTAAAAGAAAACACCCAGACATTTTTTGACATTATGTTTTTGGTGTTTGGAAAACAAACCATTTCAAAAACCTCATATTGTTGAGTCATTAATACTCCGAGGGCTGACAGTCATTATGACTGATGGCTGCTAAACATCGCTGCCGTATCTTTTCTCATTAATAGTTATAAAATAAAATGACAAGTTTGTATACTTGTCTGTTTGTGCAGCTGACCTCGCAGCATCCTATGATCATTTTTAAAGTGAAATCAACTAAATAAAAGTGATTTTAGGATACCGGGTGTTTAGTTTTGACAGTGGTTGTTTTGATGTTCGTCGTGTCAGAGCAGGCAGATTTCTGAAGAGAGTGACGCCATGTGCAAAGGGTCAATACACTGTACAATGGCTGCTGGAAAAGACAAGTGTTGTTGCTTTACCATCCAGAAACCACTTGCTACAGTCTTGTTGGTTGTGCAGAAGGATCTACTATTGCTTTTCAAAGATGTACGGTTGTATAATTGCACATCTGTTTACTGCCATTTTCATGTGCGAGTGCAAATGTTGAGTTTAAGCAGCAGCTTATTTAGATTTAAAGTGACAGGAGGTCATAAAATGGCTCATTCTGAAAGGAAATCAAGATAGGCAGAACTGAGCAGACTGAAATCTCATTATCTAAGAATGACTTTGTGCAAAATAATGTAATGAACATGTTTTGTATCGCCCATAGACCCATCCTAACCTGTTAAAGATAGGCCACTTGTAATGGCCGCCTCTCCAGCACGTATTTTTGTGCCTGATTCCTCCAGAACTTAGCCTTAGTTAACTTCACTGGAAATCTTTCCCACTGTGTGGAGGAGCAAAAGCTGAACTCAGCTCTGTTTATTGACTCTAAATGTTCCCCTCAAACATTGTACCACTGCCTGGCCATAAACAGGATCTCTGTGTTTTCAATGTGCTATTCTTTATGATTTCTACCAGCAGAGTCTTCTGCAGCTGTCTGACTGACCTCAGGCAGGGAAACTATGTGAATATTGTGGTATTTCTCTTTCAACGAACAGAACTTCTCTTTTTAGTGGAGGTTTCTACATTGACACAGTGAAGTCGATGTTTTCCTCCAGTGCTGGGGTAATATAAATCTGTGTCAGCGGCGTTTGCCAAAACACTGCTTGCCATGTGCTTAAACAGACGTCAGCCTTGGAGAGGAGGAATGTGAACCAGGGCGTGCTCCAAAGTAGAGTTCGTTTAGAGAGACCAGCAGGGAGCTGGGGGCTGAAATCGCTCTTCTTCAGACTGTTTAAACCCAGCATAAACTTAAAACTCAGCGCAGCGCCGGTTCGCTGGTGTTTACTTTTAAAATCTGGTCACAATGTGAACTGTGGTTTGATACCGGCTGTATGCAAGCTAAACATGTGGCTCTGGTCATGTTCAGGTTGGCAGAATATAAATATCCTTTATTGTGCCACAGCTGGGGAGCTCAGGTCTGAGTGGGAGCTACTGAAACTGGCTGAAAAGTCAACCTAAGTTTTTCTAACTTGAACGGAAACTTCCATAAAAAGCACTTTTGTTTAAGCCACGGACAGACTCCTAACCAGTCAGCCTGACTCTTAGCTTTGAGCTGTTAGGAAACCTCCACTGTATTTACCTGCTGTAGGAGGAAAATAGATTTGGTTTATTATCAACGTCGCGCTGGAAGTCCCTGTTTGCAGCTTAAAGTAGGCCATGAGAGCACAACAAACACTTAGAAAGTTCTGTGGTCAGGTGAGGGTACATGTGTGAAAAACATTATGCGACAGAAAACAAACCGTGCGCAGCACCCTGAGTATGCCATACAGGTGGAGGCATCATGCTGTGGGGAGACCAGGAACAGACTTTATAAAACTGACCTGGAGCAAATTTGGAAGGAAGAAAAGCTCAAAATTGGTGGAGCTGAATTCAAATGTAACATTATTTAAATTTTTAGTTATTAATTGTTTTTATTACGGTATGCAAGTCATTGTTATTGACAATTACTTACATACCGTAAGAATAATTTAGTTAATTAATGTCTGTATCTAAAATAAGAAACACTTTTAGTCACTTCAGCACCTGGTTTCTGTATCATATCAAATAGGTATTAAACCTACGATATTGGAAGGGGAAAAAAATGGCGCGATCCATCACTAGGATCTGGGCCTTTTCAAAAATTATATTCTTTTAAAGCTTCCCACTTCCCTGTAATCCACTACTTCATGCTGGCCTACCACAGAAAATCCTCTTAATTGCGACTCAGTGTTACGGAGCTGCAGTGGTGTGAATATTTTTGCAAATGCTCTGTGTTGAGTGCATTAGTTGTTTTGGTTTTACCACAGAGAAATGCACCAAAGCAAGAGGAAGTATCTGGTGCCCTGCAGCTGTCATTCAGCCAGCAGATTGACAGAGATGATGCAAGACTTGTTTGAGATTACACAAGTAAAAAGATAAAAAAAACTTGCTGATTAGGTCTGAGATTAAGGATTAATCCAGCAGTCAGATATCTTGTTACACTTTATAAACTGTTACATTAGGACTTGTTTACAGGAAATTGACACAAACCAAAATTTCACATAGGCTTTGTTCACACTGCAGCCTGAAGTGATGCAAATCCGATTCTTTGTGAAATTATTTATTTATATATTAAATTTTTTGGCTTCGTATTTCACATATGCGACTTATATAGGATCACCAATGTAAACTGCAAACGACCTGAAAGTTCCCGCATGTGCAGTAGAGGGCGCAACACGTCACACATTGAGAGCGTTTTGCCAACCGACCTAAAAAAGTAGAAGTCAACACTGAGAAGTAACGCTCCATGTTGACGCCCACGGTAGGTGGCGGTAAATGCACATGAATGTTTGTTGCGAGCCGCCATAATAGAAAAGCAGCAGAAGAAGAAGTAGTGGATGGCGGTAATGCACATCTAAAAGTTGCTTGCCAACTGCCATAAAAAAGAAGAAGAAGAAAAAAGAAGAAGAAGTATTGCTCAGTGTTTGCGGAAGTAAACATGGATGCTAACGGTGGACCATAGTTTACAATTTTCAAGTTATTATCCAACCGGAACCAGCACAATAACAACTTAATTCTAATTATCGTCCGCCATGGTTGTTGTTTTTCTTCTCGCTTGCTCGTATCAGGACGCAGAATGGTGACGTTTGTCGAGAATCGATGACGTTCAGTTAGGACGAGCCGTTCAAGCCGTTCAGACTCGGGTCACATTTGAAAAGATCAGATATCCAAGTAGTCTGTCTGGGTCGCACTCGATAAAGTTTGATATGTACATGTCGCATTAAACAAAAAAAATCTGAATTAGTGTGCAGTGTGAACGTAGCATTACCCTTTTTTATTAATCTCACTTTACCGCCTCTTCTGACGCTTCCTCTTGAATGTTTTTCTTTCACACCCTAAATCTTTCATGTAATTATATTGCTAAAGAAACATAAGGACATATGTTGCTTTTGCAGTCTGGTTGTGTTTGGGAAGCGGTGTGTGTGTTTGGAGATCCTAAATGACATGTTTCAGCTGTGTGTTTCATATACAAGATTTCTCCCTTCCTTTGAATGCTACCCTGCAGCCACATAAACGGTTAGCATATGTTCACCCGAGTGTGTTCGGCCTTAAATTACATCTCAAACCGACCCAACATGAGCCGCTGCGGTAGCCCGTGTAAAGTCAGCACTTCTTTGGTGTAACATCATATGAATTTTTTAAAAGCTTTTTCTTCACTGTTTCACTTTACAACATTTGAAGAAACAGGATTTTCCTGTTTTGATGTATAGAAAAGCTGGTACATGATAGGATAATGTCCCGCAGCAAGGCAGAAAGCTTATTTGCCTTTCGCATGAGAATACAGTCTGCATCCTGAGATAACAAGTAGGCAAGCTAACATAAAAAGACTGAGGAGATTATTTTTATTTTTCTACAGTGCAAAAACAAAATCTTAACGAGTAAATTTGGTGTAGTTTTTAGTGTAAATATCTTAGTTGACTTGAAATAAGACAAAACTAACTAACAAGTAACATTTCAGCAAGAAATATGAGCTTGTTTTAATACAATAATTTTGAAAAAATGCTTGTCATTTGGCAGATTTCTTCACTTATAACAAGACACTTTTCCCTTATTTGAAGTGAAATAATCTACCAGTGGAGCTAGTGTTTTTCATCAGAATAAAGGATTATTCACGTAAAACAAGCTCCTTTATCTTGCTGAAAAGTTACTTGTTAGTTTTGTCTTATTTCAAGTGTACTAAGATATTTGCTCTAGAAACTAGACCAAAAATACTTAAGATTTTGTGTTTTTGCAATGTATTTCAACTTTGATCAAATTGTTTTTGTTCTTTATTCACATTCAGAAGTAAAAGATGCACAAAAGTTCTTATTCCAAGTTCTTGTTACTTTAAATTCAATAGATATTAAAACTATTAATGCATCAATCAGTTCCAGGGTTCAAAATTGACCATTTCTCTCTTTGTTATGTGGCCCTCTGCACTCTAAAGTGACACATAAATTAAACCGTCAAGATAACCTGCGTTTAAGTATTATTTTATCATTCAATTCAAAGCAGTTTTTATCCGTTTACTGCCAAATTGCATCAATTAGTCCCTCCAGTTTCTTGTGAGTTATTGTGGAAATTCACTCAGTCACCAAATCCTTGCACTTTAGTTTGTTGCAGATTTTTTGCAAAAGTGATGAAAAACTTTGGATCTAAGTGATGATTTACTCCCACCTGCAGGTGGCAGTATTTATTACTTCTACTAAACAGCTGCCTCAGCCTCACTTAATGTCAAGTTATAATCCATAATGATCCGTAATGAGTAATAAAAAGTCACATTTACATCATAAATAAGCAAAAATATTTCTAAATTACTACCAGATATTTTTTTTGTATTACAAATAAAAAAACAAAATCACAAAAACAATCTCGAAATCGTGGAGGGACTGAAAAAATGTTCAGTATTATTTAATTTTAAGAATTTATTTATATTTTAACAGTTTAACAGATTTTATCAATACATTCTGGCACAACCGGCCCTTTAAGAACATTCATGGACTTGATTTGGCCCAAGAGGAAAATGAGTTTGGCCCCACTGAGCTAAAGCCTTTCTTCTGTCTAGATCTCCCACAATGCAGTGCCAGATTATGGACTTTATTTTTTTAGAACGACAATTTGAATCAGCAGGTCAGACCCGTAAAGAAACCCAGAGATCGTTGTTGACCTTTAAAAGGTGCATTTCTGAATTTTAGCTCCTGTAGAGGAGATTCTGTGACAGTTTTTATATTTCAGATTGACGAGTCCTCCTCGTTTTCTTCAGCAAGGCAGATTCTGGCTCCATCTTCAGACAGAGTTTTCCGTCTCTGGACCTCCTCCGGCACAGACAGTACAGAGCCACATAATGGCTCCCGTTCATCTCCTCTTCAACTCTGCATCTCTGTTTTTAGACTCCTGCTCCTCCTGCATCTCTCCCTCTCCACATACCAACAACTGAAATCAATTAATCAGTCCCAGTTGTCCCAGTCCAACTCCCCCTGGTGGCAAAATAAAATAATCTGTCACAGAGAAATGCTTTGATTTGAATAAAAAAGTGTTTAGTCTGTGAACAATTATAACTCAGGGTAAACAGTGCAAGACCAAATTAAGGGTTAGCTGAGTTAAAGCTGCATTTTGCTGTTTATTTAGTGTTGTCTGCGTTTTCTCCGTCTTCTGCAGAAGAATCTTCTGACACGGTGAAGGTGGCTTCGTATATCCTCATCGGAGTCGGATCTCTGACGATGGCCATGGGCTTCTTCGGCTGCATCGGAGCCATCTATGAAATCCGCTGCCTGCTGGGACTGGTGAGGAGAAACACACACAGAGCCTGTTTCATCACCGCTGATCAGATCAGCACTAACTAGCACTAAAGAATAAATGTACTTTTGCAAGTATTTTTACTTTTACTTGAGAATATCATTATGAATTATTGCTACTCTCACTTGCAGAGGTGGGTAGAGTATCTGAAAATGATATTCAAGTAAGAGAATCACTACTTCAACATATTTTTACACAAGTGAAAGTAAAAAGTAGCACCCAAAATATTATTCAAGTAAAAGAAAAAAAGTATTTGGTAAAAAGTCTACTCAAGTAACTGATCAAATGATCGATTATGTAATATTTAAAAATTGCATCATCAAATAAATCAAAATGTAAAGTTAAGTGGAAATTTTGGTATTTTAAGAACAAAAATGACAATAATTCATATTGATGACAAACAATAAAATCGGGCAAAAAGAAAATTTTTCCAAATCTGTTTCTTTCAATAAAAGACTTATGAAACTTTCATAAAAACTGCAGCTTTGTGTCTTTTGATTTTTTGTTTGAACATGTTTGTTTTTCATTCAGTGGGTAGAAAATTCATAAATTTTGTGATGCTTCATAGTAAAAATTTTCTCAGGTAAAAGTAAAAAGAAATGTAAAAAGTGTAATTTTTAAAATTAAAAAAATGCATAATCAGACAGAGAATGACATAAAATTACGTGGAAATTTTGGTATTTTAGGCACAAAAATTACAATAATTCAGAATTCACAACAAAATAAGGTAAAATAAAATTTTACCAAATCAGTTTCTTTCAATAAAAACATATTTATTGGCAGAGGTTGCAAATTTTGCACCATCAGCTCATCTGACCAAAACCAGCAGGAAACGTGGGTGAAGAGTCCAGGGACCGGGAATCGAACCGGCGATCTACAGATTGTAATCCTCGTATATCAATACAAAACCCCTCATGGCATTTTGTAATTTTTAATTTCCACCTGCCTGGTTAATATTATGTGATGCATTCCTGCTGACAGCAAAGCCTCTGAACGCTCCTCCTCCTGTGTGAGGCTGAGAGGAGGGAGGTGCTGGAGATAAACGCAGGGATGTGGGGGGCGGCTTCCACCAGAGTGGGGAGGAGTGGGTGACCTCAGCAGCATTAAACCTGCTGGGGGTTAACTAAAGAACCGACGTGACCTACTTCTCTGAGTGACAGAGACCAGCTGGCGGCGAACAAACCGCCTCAACCCACACACTGTAAAACATTTAGATGAATGAAAGTCCACCTGCTGCCTTCAAAATGCAATTTATGTCAACAAGAAAACTTGTTGACTTAACAAGTTAAACCCTGATAAGTTTGACTGTGTTAAAACCTGTTTTGGTTTTAATTTCAACTTCATGGAATTAAAGTTCATGAAGTTGATTTAACAACAAGAGACAAGTTGTCTAAACATTGTTTTTTAACATAATTCATCTTGAATTGTGAGTTTTAACTTAATGCTGCAATTTAAACCAAATAATTATTTCACAATATGCAAGAAAACAATAGTTAAAGAGCCACATTTCTCTATTATTTTACTCACAATATCAAGTTAAAATAAATACTTATTTTACTTTACAATAATTTAAATTCTTGTTTCAAACTGCAGGAACAAAATTTGTGATCTGATAATGAATTTTATTAAACATCCCAATGAATTCAGCTCAGAAACATTTAGTGTGAACAGGACATTATCCTCAAGCTTTGCTAACTGAGAATTGCATTAAAATGAACATTTGCCTTCATAAAACACAAGAGTCAGATCAATGTAACGCACTTCCATCTCAGGAGACAAAAACATGCCGCTAAGCATTCTGGGAAATAGTTCCCACTGCTGTCTTTTTCTTCTTTCAATTTTTTTAAGTGTTAACCTAAAAACTCTGGTTTATTCAACTCTTGGAGGTTTGACTAAATTAATAAAAAGTTAACACAACTTACTGCTGTAAGTTTATCTTTCACAAACTCACATTTAGGTTCAAAATCTGAAACTGGATAAATTTATTTGACTTAAAGAGTAGAAGATAGTAGACACAACTAAATCCGGCTCAAATGTTTTACAGTGCAGGCATTCTTAACTACGGAGGGTTCTGAAATCTCTTCAATTTATTTTGTAAATCCAACATGATAAATCCAACATGATAAAGCTTTCACTTCCAGCTAAAAGAGGAAGTGAAAGCTTTTGCTTTTTTATAAACGTGACTCCGTGCTACTTCTTTTTTTTATTAAATGTGACAGGTTTGAGGCATAAATCTTTTGTGTTACTATTGAAATGCCTTCTGTATTTTCTGTTAAATATTATTTCCTGTTTATTTCCGCAGTACTTCACCTGCCTTCTGCTCATCCTCATCGCTCAGGTCACTGCTGCTGTTCTCATTTACATACAGAGAGATCCGGTGAGACACGCTTCACTTTCTTCTTCTCCTCCTTAAACTTTTGATTTAAAAAAAAATAAAATTTCTGTGAATTGTTGGGCCTAGAGCTACCCTGAAACCTGCGTTTCTCATTCACCGCATTTCCTACTGTGGGCACAGCTGGAACCGGCTGAACACTGCAAAAAGTCTTACCAAGTATTTTATTTTTCTAGCTTCTAGTGCAAATATCTTAGTTTACTTAAAATAGGACTAAAGTAATTTACAAGTAAATTTTCAGCAGATATAGGAGCTTGTTTCAAGTTAATAATTCCTAAATATTAATGAAAAATACTAGTTCCACTGGCAGTGGACTGTTACTATCTACTGGCAGTTTGTCGTTACCTAGCAACCACAGCCAAGCCAAGGACGTCACCTAGCAACCAAGTTCTAGTTCCACTGGCAGATTATTTCACTTAAAACAAAACATTTTTCCCATGTTCTTTTTGTCATCAATATTAAGAAATTATTTACCCAAAACAAGCTCACATTTCTTTCTGAGAAGTTACTTGTAAGTTAGTTTTGTATTATTCCAAGTCAACGAAGATATTTAAATTAGAAACTAGAAGAAAAATACTTTGTATTGGAGTGTTTTTGCAGTCAATGTAGGTGTCGCGTTAAAACCCGCAAGGGAACCTGCTGCATCCTGTGATGAAACACGGTGCAGATGATCGAACGGAAACCCACAGGAAGTCAGTTTGTAACTGAAATGACTTCAGATCCGGGTAGAAGAAAAACAATGCAGGAAGTAGAGAAGGGATTGTTTTCATTGTCCTCTCTGTTCCCCCTGCAGGACGTCTTTGGGTTTGTTATGTTAATAACGACAAATGTTACCCCAGAAATGATTACTTTAGGGTCAGTAAACACTTCTGCTGAATTATGAATAAAAAATAAACTGTAGGACTATTTAGATTTAGATTAACAGCACTCAAAATGATCAGACATTCCAGTATATTTACTTTAGAATTACTTTAATTAGGACGCAGAGTTAAATAAATAGATGTATCCTATATTTCTTTCTGAATTAGACCCATTTCTCTTGTAAAGTGCCATAGGATTAACTAAAGTCTTTTTCAATAAATAAGAAAATACGTCTGGAAATGTTTGGCAGACTAAAAGTACTTTTAATTAAAAGTATCTGATATACTTTTAATTAAGCCCACATTTTTGTCTTTAAAAATAGGTTTTATTTAAACATTGTGTTTATATTCGTTAGCAGAAAATTATCATGATAATTGTCATAATAAAATGTTTTTCTTCACTCTTTGTCTTATTAATCTATATAATGCAATGGAGCGTCTGAAATAAACAGACTTTTGAAAGTTATTCTAATTTATTGAATGAGTTTGTGTTATTGAATATAGTGGTAAATACATTTATTTTTAAATAAAATTTGCCCGATTCTGTTGGGGAAAACAACAAAAACTCCAAATGATTTTTACTCAAATTTAAGAGTAAATATTTAAAAAACTTAAGGCAGTAAAAAAAAAAAGCTGTAAAAATTAAGGGAAAATAATTCACAAATATTCTAATAAATGTTCTTTGTTCCTTAAGCCAAACTATAATATTAATAATTTTGGTGTATCCAGATGTTGTGGCATAACCCGGCTGCAGACGTTAGAGAAACCAGTGCAATTTCTTTATTATTAATATCTCAGTTATAATTATAATAATAATAATTATTATTTTATCATTACACCATGACTGGTTGTGCCTTTAAAACTGAGGCAGTTTATTTAAGGTATTGTAGATGTATTTATATTGCACAATTTCAGTGCTTTACGTGAATTAGAAGGAAATAAAAAACAACAAACCAAAGGAAAGAGCAAAAGGAAAAAAGTAAACAAAAGAGTGTAAAACTACATGTTAGTTCCTCATGTTTAAGAATAAATAGTCTGTAACTTATAAACTAGTAGGACTTCCTCTGGATTCTTGTTCTGATGAAACTAAACGTTGCTTCTCCATGTTCGATTGTATAAAGCAGAGATAAAATAGAAGACAAAAAGCTGAACTGATCCTATCAGATTACACAGAAATAATGGATTATTTCAGGATCCATTCTTTGGTGTTTGTTTCCGGGGGAGTGTTTTGTTTGACCACATCAGAGTCTCGGCCATGTTTTATTCTCTGAACAGCGGGATAGGTGGATGCGCTTCCAGCTGTGTGTGTGCGTGTGTGTGTGTGTGTGTGTGTGTGTGTGTGTGTGTGTGTGTGTGTGTGTGTGTGTGTGTGTGTGTGTGTGTGTGTGTGTGTGTGTGTGTGTGTGTGTGCGTGTGTGTGTGTGTGTGTGTGTGTGTGTGTGTGTGTGTGTGTGTGTGCGTGTGCGTGTGTGTGTGTGTTGGTCACATGTGGGTCTGCAGCCTCCGACACACTCCCTGTGTTTAGGGCTCGCCGCAGGGCAGGGCAGGGCGCTGCTCCTTCCCAGAAACGGGCGCGGCTCTCGCTTGTCATGAATCTGCATCGCCGCTGCTCCTCTCTGCGGTCGCACACACATAAACATGGAGCCGGTCCCGACCTCAGCTGCAGTTCTGCGAAGCTTCAACATGGAGCTACATGTGTGTGAACTGCAGCGTTCTGCTGAGAAACATGAGACATGAATGTTGATGATTCACTGTGGGAAGAGATTTGCTGACATGCAGGGCCTAGATTTTGAATAATTAACACTTTAGTCTGTAAAAGGCGGTAAAAAAAAATGCAGAGTTGGTAATAACTAGATACATTTACTCAGTTAAATTTACTAAATTTATTATAAAGTATCCAGTGACGTGCGGTCAGGGGAGGCAGGTGAGGCAGTGCCTCACCAGCCATCATGGAAAGAAAGAAAATATATAATCATAAAGTAATTTAAATTGTTATATTCATCCGGTGGTTTGTACTAAAAAATATTTATTTTTCATGTAGCTTCACCAATTTCGATTTTTATTTGTTCAAAATCGCTGAATTTTCTTATTTTCCCATTCAAATGCTTGGAAGCGATGCCGGTGAGGCAGCAGCGAGCTCTGCCTCACCTTGGATTGCGCAACGCCTGGCTCTGCGCTGGCTGCTAAGCGGAGAGAGCATGTTGCTGTACGGCGTCAATAAAATGGTTTAAACCGGCGGTTTTCAAAGTGTGAGGCGCGCCTCCCCTGGGGGGCGCCAGAGCACTTTAGGGGAGGCGCGGTGCGAGGGAAAAAATAAACCGGAAAAGCTATCTGCTTGCTGTCTACTGATGTGAGAGAAACGTCTTTTACGCACGATCAACTCTGTGGATTTAGGAAAAAGTTGGTACTGTGGGGTGCGCGTGTGGAGCGGGGATCAGTGGAAATGTTTCCCCCCTTAGAGGATGTTTTGGCCAGTGATGTCAGTAACGTTACTGACGTCGGACCACTTTTTTCAGTAACGAGTAATCTAACGCGTTGCTATTTCAAATCCAGTAGTCAGACTACAGTTACTTATCAAAATCATTTTTGCGTTACTATCTTCTTTTGTTATTTAATCGTATTTCCTCTACTCGTCTTGTCGAGTGACCGACGTCTCTATGCGACAGAAATGTAAACAATGGAGGGAGATGCGCATTTTGTTGGTGGAAAAACTGGAACTATTTTGAGTTTCTGTCGCCAAGTCCGATTATTATAAACGGCTTTGGGCTTCATTTTTTTTTAAAGTCGTTTGAAAATTTTACGAGTTGCTGGTTGCTCCTTTTTGGGCTCGTTTTTGAACGTGAAGTTACTCATTTGGGCTTGGAAATAAGCAGAGACTCATAATAAATCCCAGAATTTGTCCGTCATTAAGGTAGTTTTAGTCAGTCTCTCCCTGTCCATCATTTCCCGGAGGATTCGTCCCGCTGTGTCTTTGTTGATGTCAAGTTAATATATTACCCCTGAATGACGTCGAGTTTCGCGTTGCGCTCCAGAAAACTGCAAACATCGAGACCAATATGAACAGCGCAATAAACGGGAAAACAGCCACGAATGAACGTGTCCGTAGTTTCCAATAGTTATAATGGCAACTTAACATCATTATAATTATTAATATTACTGTAAGTGTCACAAATCTGTGCAGCCATCTGAGCTGTGGAGCTGCAGGAGGAGCTCTGTGCTGTGACACCAAACGCAGGGCCGTAACGCAGAATCTGGAGGCTGGGGGAGGGGGGGCTTTAAAATCCTTCTTAGAGTTTTCCAGACAACAGAGGACCACACAAATTATTCACGTTTTTTATTTTTTGTACAATCTCCTCTTCAGTTCAACCTTATCAGTGGAGACACATTGTTGATGTTACCATTATAAAATAGCTTACAATTAAGTACAAGTACAAAGCTCAATGTAATTTTCACAGGAGGCAGAGCGTTGTTGTTAGCAGCTGCTGAAAGTAACTAAACAGTTACTTTTAATGTAACTTAGTTACTTTCCAAGTCAAGTAGTCAGTAATATAACTAAGTTACTTTTTCAAGGAGTAATCAGTAGTCCGATTAAAGTTACTTTTTCAAAGTAACTATGCCATCACTGGTTTTGGCCAGAGCGGGGCTGAAGGTGGAGTTTTTACAACTCCACCTTCACGTTTTTTTTTGGGAGGCGCAGCAGGCATTGTGCTCCTTGGAGGGGGGCTCACCCTTTCATACTTTGAAAACCCCTGGTTTAAACAAATTTAATATGTGAACTTATTTCCAATAATTTAGCTTATGTATATAATGTACAGTGCTTTTTGTCACCAACTGTGTTTGTGTAACGTGTTTCGTGTAATGAGCGATTATAAACGGCAGAGAACAGGTTCGAGGTGAGGCAGGCAGTTCTCTTGCCTCATGGCAGGGGGCGCTCAAGATCCCAGACGTTCGTCTTGTTCACTCCTCAACTGCCGAGTAAGTGACAGCGAGCTAGGCTAAACGATTACAACTGTTGTAATGTAGTCATCCATGTCGAAATGTGTGTTTTATGAGCTACAGTTTGTATGTGTAAGGATGCAGAAGTGAAACATAACCTGTAAACTGCTGTCAATCTATGCATCTATTTGCAAATCTGATTCTGATGACGTCAGTGCCTCACCAGCTATGAACCTCACCGCACGTCACTGAAAGTATCACTATTCTTTACTGAGCAAAATTTCTGGATTTTATACCCACTGAATAAAAAACAAACATATTTTAACTAGGGGTGCACCAATTGCAGTTTTCTGTCCAGTAACCGATTACCGATATATTAGAAGAAACCTGACCTGCCGATTTTGTCCGATACCAATTTTCTTTGTTTATAAAAAATATAAAGTTGATGAGTAGCCAACAGAGAGATGACTATTGTTAACAGCAAACAGATAGACTTGATCTGCTGGGCCGGTCTGCTAGCCAAACCTGTCTCACAGCAGAGCAGAAGAAGATGGCAGTTGAATTATATTATATAAAATTGGTGGTTAAAAATCGTCTTATCAACAATTTCCCAAAATTAGGGAAATCGGCTGGGCGATAAATTGGCTAGGCGATAAATCGGTGCATCCCTAATTTTAATCAAAAATTCACCAGACACACACACACATCCGCAGTTTTTGTTAAAGTTTTTAAGTTTTTTATTAAAAGACACTGATTTGGAAACATTTTCTTTTTTCCTAATTTTGTTATTTTTTGTTAATCAAATGAATTATTGTAATTTCTATCCTTAAAATACCAAAATTTCTACTAAAACTTGACATGTAGTCCATCTGGTTGTCATTTTTAAATGTTAAATGATAATTTGTTGAGTTACTCAATACTCAAGTTGACTTTTTACCTAAAACGTTTTTACTCTTTACTTGAGTAATTTCTTGGATGGCTACTTTTTACTTTTATTTGAGTGAAACATGTTGAAGTAGTGCTACTCTTACTTGAATACAATGTAAAAATTAGGCTGAAAATCTAGACTTATGGATCCTTTTCTGGTTGGTAATGAACAGAAATGATTGACTTTGTTCATTATTTCAGTGTTAGTAAACATGAACCCGTGTGGTTTTATCTCATCTCATGCTGACTGTTTTCTATAACTGTTGACTGTTTTTCTCCAGCTGAAACATGAGATGTCCGTCATCATTAGAGGATTGATAGTGAACTACACGGGTCAGAACAAAACCACAGAGCACGCCTGGGACTTCGTTCAGAGGACGGTGAGTCAATGAGTCCAACCGGATCAAAATAAATAAAACACGCTTCATTTGATGGGAAAGGAACAATACAGGTGTGTCTTTATACAGGATGAAAAAGCAAAAAAACATTGATTCAGTAAATGCAAATATACATTTTTATACTGATAATACATTTATCTATGGCTCAGCTGCAACAAGCTTTAATATTATAGAGGCAAATTTTAGTATTAAAAACCTTTTTTAATCTCATAGAAAACAAAACTTGTTATCTGCTTCCCAGGTACCTCAGATTGAATTTATCTCCCACACTGTAAAACATTAAAGCTGCATTTAGTTGTCTATTATCTTTTACTCTTCAAGTCAAATAAATTTATCCAGTTTTTTTTCTTGCATATTGTGAATTAATTATTTGTTTAAATTGCAGCATTAAGTTAAAACTCACAATTCAAGATTAATGAAGTTAAAAAACAATGTTTAGACAACTTGTCTCTTGTTGTTAAATCAACTTCATAAACTTTAATTTCTGAGTTAAAACCAAAACTATTTTCTCGTTTGACTTAAATTGCATTTTCAGGTCAGCAGGTGGATTTCATTTTCAGGTTAAACCACCTGTAAATGTTTTACAGTGTATAATTTCTGTCTGGTAAGAATCATATCAATGAGGAGTTTAGTAACTCTGTTTAAAACGTTTCTCTTCTCTCTCATGTCTTTTTTTAAATTCCATCTCCTCATTGCTCTCGACCTCCTTGTCTTCCGTGTCACCAGATGAAATGCTGTGGGTGGACTGGTCCAGGTAACTGGTCCGAGAACACTTTGATCAAGAACAGCACGCAGAACCTGTACTCCTGCTCCTGTCGTAACGACACCATCCCGGGAACCGACGTGAAGGAGTTTGGCCTGTGTGAGCACCTGTCAGCACAGCCACCTGTCTTTCAAATGGTACGTGCCTCAACTCTTCACCTCTCTTGGTTTGCTGCGTGACTCCAGCGTGACATTTCTGCAGAACACAATCAGAGCTGGACTCACTGACCACTGTTTATTCTGCGCCATTTGTTGAGCTCCAGGAAGCTTCTGCTGTTTGCTGTTTGGTCTGCGTGCTTCAGGAAGGTCACAGGCAGCTTCTCCTGTTTTCCTTTCCCCCAACAGAGCCGACCCAAAGCCAACAGTTCTGCCGTTAAAAGCCTCTGAGCTCGTCCTGCTGCGGTCTCTCAGCCTCTCACCCCCTCCTCCTCTTACACTTCTGCTTTTCTCTCTCAGGGCTGTATAAACAGCGTGGAAAAATGGCTGCTGGATAACTGTGGGATTATCCTGGGGATCTGTGTTGGGGTGGCTGTTGTGGAGGTAGGATGTTCATTTCTAACTTCCTGTCATGTTCTGTAAAGATGTGAAAATGTTCTGACCCAGTGAGCATTCCCACATTGTTTATGTAACAGAAACAAACATCACTGTATTCAACACAAAGAAATGTAAGCATTGTTTTCTGTTTTGGTTAAATGCCACCCTGCTTATCTCCATGGTAAAACATAGTGGAGGTGGTGGCAGAATCATGCTGTGGGGATACTTTTCTTTAGCAGGAACAGGGAAGCTGCTGAGTGCACTGTAAAAATAAACATCTCTAATTTACAGTAAAATACTGACAGCTGTGGTCGCCAGAATATTACCGTATAAATACAGATTTTACCGTACAAATGCGATGAAATTTGTATTTATGCAGATTTTGCCACATTTATATGGTAAAATTCTGGCAACAACAGAATTTTACCATATAATTACATACTTATTTATACGGTAGAATTGCCAAAATTTTATTGGAAGTGAAAGTTACATTTTGCTGTATAAATACAGCATGATTTATAGATTTAGAAATATACGGTAAAATCTGTATTTATCTGGATTTTACTGTAAATAAATATGGTAAAATCTCTTATTAATATGATAAAATTCTGGCAACCACAGAGTTTTACCATTTAAATAAATACATTAAAATCCATATAAATTCGGTAAAATCTATTTATATGGATTTTATTGTATATTTGTACAGATTTTACCATTAAAAAAAAATTGTATTTCTAAAATCTCTAAATTTTACTGTACCTGTATGGTAAAATTCTGGTAACCAGAGAATTTTACTGTATTTATATGGATTTTACTGTAAAATTTGTATATTACATTTATGGATTATATAAATGCAGATTTTACAGAATGTTTATACAGATTTCACTGTATAAATTCTGGCAACCACAGCTGGTGGTATTTACTGGAATGAGAGACATTTTTTACAGTGTGTTTAGGACGATGGCAGGTTATTGACCCCAAACATAAAGCTAGAGCTGCAAAACAGATTCGTGTGTTACAATGGTCTAGTTAAAGTGCATTTAATATTCTGTGGCAAAACAGATGCTCCCCATTCAACCTAACCGAGGTGGAGAACATGTCAGATTATTCTCACAGCTCCTGGTTTCACAGTGGATATTATTTACAGAAAACATGGAAAAATGTGAATTATTTGAATACAAATATTTAAAATGAAGTTTTTTCACTTCTGAGGAAATATTCCCAGTTTCGGGTGACTTTTCAGTGACTTTTCGATAATTTGTTGGTGAGTTTAATTTCTGATGACTCTGTTTGCTGCAGCTCCTGGGGATGATCCTCTCCATGTGTCTGTGCAAGAGCGTCGTCCAGGAGGATTACACCAAAGTACCGAAGTACTGAGCCGAGCACGAAGCCAGCCAGTTCAACACAGATGGACCGACTCCCCTCCGCCTCTCCTCCACACACACACACACACACACACACACACACACACACACACACACACACACACACACACACACACACGAAGAAATTAAGACAGCTGTCTTCACCATTTGAGGTTCTCGTGTCTCGACAGCTGTGCAGATTTCTCACACACTCACCCAACATGTCCCACACTCACTAATTCACACTCAGCTGTCAATCATCCTCGACACACACGATGGACTCGTTTGATGGGATTTTTTTTTTTAAGGTTAAGAATTTATTATTTATGACGGAGTATTGGGGCCAAATTCAGGCTTCCCCCTGTGTATTATAAGCCTGGCAGTCTGCCAGGCTTCATTTGCCCCCCAGGCTTACAATACTATAAATATAAGCGTTATGATAAGTGTTGGCTTATCACTATAAATCTTGTAATTTAATTGTTTTTATTTTCTAATTGCGGCCCTAATACTCTGTCATAATAATTTGCTTCTGTGCAAATGTCCATTTAGATTTTAGTCGTTTCTCAGCCGACCTCGGCAAACGCGGCGCGGCGTTAGAGCGAGCACTTTAGTGAGATTTAGCGATCTGAGAAACAGATCAGTAGATTTCTAGGCTGGCAGATGGGAGGGAAACCAGTGTGTGCGTGTGTGTGCGTGCGTGTGTGTGTGTGTGTGTGTGTGTGTGTGTGTGTGCGCGTGTGTGTTCGTCTTAAGGATTACCGTCACCCTCTGATCCTGCACCTGGTGCTTCAATGCTGAGTAAGCGTTCTGCTCGGCGCTGCAGTGGTGGAAGTTTTTGGTTTGGTTGAAAATCAGCTCTGACCCGGTAACCCTGACACCCGCTGACCCCTGCTGACCCCTGCTGACCCTGCCTCCACTTCATCCTACTCCCTACACTGTAAAGAACAGTAGACAACTAAATGTGCCTCAAATGTCTAAGTCAAATAAATTTATCCAGTTTTAGATTTTGAACCTAAATGTGAGTTTGTGAAAGATAAAAACTTACAGCAGTAAGTGAGGCAGCAGGTGGACTTTCATTTTCAGGTTAAACCACCTATAAATGTTTTACAGTGCAGTGTCATTCATCATCCTCTGAATCTTCCTCTCAGCTGTGTGTGTGACTTTCTGTTTTATATTTTATATGTTTTCATGTCATCTTGTAAATATGTTCACTAAGGGATTAAGGCACGTTGGTGCTTGGTCAGCATTTCATATGGGAAGGTTTTTCACCCACATGCTCTTGTTTTAAGAGTCCTACTGTTCTTGTTTCCTCTCTGTTGTTCAGGATGTGGCTCCCGTTGCGCCTCGTCAGCATTTATTCAGTCTGAATCTGAGAAATTGGAGTCCCTGAAGTTAATCTGTCTTCACTCATGAACCCACACTGTTATTTCTTTAATGTTGAATCTGTTGGAAGTATTTTTTTAAGCTCTTTTTTATTTTTAATAGGACAGCCATTGTTGTTCAGTCTGGCCTAGATTATACATGACAATGAATTATGTCAAAAATTAAATCAGTAAAATTTATGAATTCGTTTCACACAGCTCTGAAAAGTATCTGGTGGTCCCACAAACCTTTGAATTAGTTTTGCTTGAGAAGCACTTTTTCTTTCCACTTAACCTTCCACTAAAACTCTTTTATGGGTTACTCACCATGTGGAGAGTTTTTGTTTTGAATGTTACAACTACATTCTGTAATAAAAATTCTTTTCTTATTTGTTTGAATGAAATATTGAAATATTCTGATAAACTGAATTTCAGGTTTCCCTTGAATTATGTAAATGAACAGAAATAACTATTTAAAATATATCATTATATGTGAAATAAATCTAAATAAACCTTTATAAATTTGATTCAACTTTACTTAGACACACCCAGAAACACGGGGGAAAGAAAAAACTTAAAATAAAGGTGATTTCAAATTTCTTAGAGCATCACTGACTGAAAAATGTTGCTTTGATTAATCCATTTCATTTAAAATTAAATAATAAGGTTTTTAGGGTACATAAGTGACCAGACTGCATTTTTATTTTTTTTTATTAAGCTCATCAACATGAAACAGTTATTTTCATTTTTTTAGCCCTGTAAACATCCACATTAATTTAACTTGATGGAAAATGAAGGCTTTTTGTATAAAGTGTTTTGTGTAAGGATTTCATTTGGTAGAGGGAAAAAATGTGGATTGGAAAGCCATTAGAACGTTTCTATGTTTTTTTTATTATTATGATGAATAAACCTAAACTATTATGAATTTTGAATCTGTTTCTTTCTCTCATTTTGATGTTTTACAGGTAATAATTTTATTAAACATGTTTTTCTTTAAACAGATTTATATCATAGTTTATCTAAAACATTTAAAGAAAATGCAGCTCTGCAAGCTCAGAAAAATACAACTTGACACATTATAGGCTGGTGTTTGCCAAGCAGCCAATCCAGGCGCACCGTTTATTTTCCCTGGTGCTGATTGGCTGAAACTCCAGGAGCAGAAATGAGGAAGAACGGAGATGTAGATGTTTTTCTTTGGAACATATTGAAAGTTGTTTTCTACTTTTAAGAATCAATTTATTTTTTAATTGAGAAATCAAATAAAAAACTAACAAAACACTGAATATGAAATAAACATGCCAATGGTTTCTATGTTTTCACAGTAAATACATTGGTATAAAAACAAAACAGAAAACAGATATAAAGATAAATAAAAAAAAAAGATTTACAACATTTATGTGTTAACAGCATTTTATGTTTGTACTTTTGCATATAGTTGATAAATATAGTTCGATTTCCTGAACCAAAACTAGAAAAGGGTGAAAAATTATGAAAATGTACATTTCTGAACATTAGATTAGCCAAATATTTACTTGTGTGTAACCAGGATGATGTGTGTTGCAGATTTCTGCACAGGTCCCTTTCGACCTGTGCAGATGTGGATCTCAGTGGGGGTTTTATCCAGTTAAATAAAGGAAATAAAATATCCAGCTGCGGGGGAAAAAATGAAGAGCCCTCTGCACTGAACCCATTAAAAACCTCCCGGTTATTCCACCAAATATTGATTTCTGAACTCTTCCTGAGTTAAAACATTAGCATTGTTGTTTTTAAATGGATATTAACTTATTTTCTTTACTTGATTTGAGGTCTGAAAGCTCTGCATCTTTTTCGTTATTTTGATAATTTCTCATTTTCTGCTAATAAATAATAAATATTTGCTTGGAATTTCCGAGACATGTCAGTAGTTCATAGAGTAAAATAACGATATTCATTTTACTCAAACATATACCTATAAAGACTAAAATCAGAGAAACTGATCATTTTAAGTAGTATCTATATTTTTTTCCTTAGCTGTATATACAATACTTAGATTAATTGCCAGTTTTCTATCTGTATTTGTATTCTTTTGTGGGTTTTGCACCTAAACAGCCAGTAGATGGCAGTATGCACCCATTACTGTTTGCACCGTGGCTCTTTAAAGTGCAAGAGGAAAAATTATGTTTTGTAATCCTGCGTAGAAAATCAGTGATTTTACAACATTTCAGCATCTGAGCTTTTCCGTTTCTCTTCCTGTTGTCTAAGTGATGCTTTCTGCAGATTGAAACTAACTGCTCCTGTGGCTCAACTGAACAAAAAGCTCCCCGTATTATGAGATTGTTCCTCTGTAGTAGTGCAGAAAAGATCTCCAGATATCCTGAGTGCCTGACTGTTTTTACAGGAAACAGGGAATCGCATGGTGTCGTGCCAGAAGCAAATTCCTCGGCGCAGGCTGCTGCTCTTAAACCAAACAACAAACTCCCACTGAACCTCACACTGATCCACTGCGGCGTTGTGAGAACATGTTCAGTTACGACCCTGTTATTTGCTTCTCCTGGCAAATTTAGTAACACTGTCATAACTTTTACGAAGCACTTGTTAACACATATTTTAATATAAAACCAAACAATTGTATTCAGTAGCAGGAGCTGGCTGTTGCAACACAGAGCTTAGAGATGTCAGCCTCTGATTAAGATCACAAGTCTGATCTTGTGAATAAGAAAGGATGCAGACGGATTGAACCGCTTAAACCAGTTAGCATGAGTGATGGGATAAACAAGGAAAGATGTGGAGTTAGCTTCTCGCTTTAATTTAAAGAGAAAAACTCTTGACAATATAATAATGTCCTGATCCAGTCCCAGGAATCAGACTGGGGTTCCAGTAAAGTCTCAATTTTACTTATGTCTTGTTTTATGTCATCTGGACAAGATGTCTATACTTTACACACCAGTTAATTAAAGATGTAACATGTTTTTGGTGTTCACTGTCTTCATATTGTATGATGTGCTCTAACAGATTTTGGCGTTAACCCAACAACTTTAGTGTTTTTAATCATTTACAAAGACACTCAAAGCAGTAGAGAAACTGTACTGGCTGCTTAGCCCCTATGCTAAAACTTAATTTATTACAAATTTAGAGCAAAATGCTAAATTTTCGAGACGGTTTGTCCCTTCATAATTAACTAGAAATATACTGAAATACGATGCAAGACGTATATTCAATGAGTAACATCAAAACAGGAAGAAAACTTTGCAAGTTTTAGCCGTACGCTATGAGTTTGTCAGTTATATCTTTTAATAACAAAATCAAGTCCTGCTGAAACTTGCTAAATTGTGTCAAAATGTTTGTCACTGTAAGAAAACAAACAATACTCCAGTTTCTAGAACGTTCTTAGTTAATAAGAAGGAGACAATTACAATACTAATTTGAACCATTTAATGTGGACGACATATGGTGTTATTTTATGCTTGTCAATTAATTTTAACCATAATGTTCAGAACTCATAGTTCAGAATGACATTCTGTACTTTGACCGTACGGTCAAAGTACAGAATGTCGGATTGGGACATTCCGAAGTTCGCCTTCTGTTTACTGAAGGCGAACAATGTGATCACGTGATCGGAAATCGGGCCAGTTACGTGATTTCAGAATCGATCGGAATCTGGCGTTACATCCCGATCAGGACTCGGATATGTGTTTTTATTCTAATTTACCATCTGCCATTATGCGGCAGTACAGAGACTCCACGAAACAACATATGCGCGGCATTTTGCAGCAGTGATTGCCGTAAAACGAAGCAGAACACGGCATTAGCTGAAAGCGGGGGCATTATTGGCAACGTTGCCTATATTTAGCGACTTCTCAGAACCTCCTGGGTTCTTTGACAACAAATCCGACAGGCGACATCCCTAGAAACAGTAAGTCTGTCCCTTTTGCAGCAGATTCACTTTTTATTATTGTTTTACCAGTAAATTAATCATTTCACGAATCAAAAAATTGAAAAACGTAAAAATAAACTCATTAGCTAATTCAGCTCAGGTTTCCAGGTGTTTTTAGCGCCAACCGCATTGAAAAGATTCCCTTTTTTCTTCCAGTGCATTACAGGAAATAGAAGGGTTTCATGTTGCTTTACCAAAAACAGCCACTTGGTACCAATAACTGTGTCTTCATAAATGATTCGGATCAGTAATGGGCCGGTACTTCCGCATCAAACATGTCTGCTGTTAATTAGCTGCTGCTTTCAGCATATTGATGAATTTTATTCGGTTTGATGATTCTGATTAATTACTAAATTGTTTTTGATGTTATCGTGATAAAAAAAATAGGAGTCTAAAGAATTAATTCTAATATTTGCAATTTTTTAAAATGTTATTTTTCATCATATCAGATTGATATGTAAAACCAAATCTAAAGAGAAAAAAATGCATCAATTCAAGGAGTAAGTAGGAGATTAACAGATTCATAAAGCAACTGTTTACAGGTAGTTTGATGTTTTTCTCTGTAATGCAGGATATTTTTCTGCTGCTGGTGTAGACTGACCTGACAGCTGACAAACTGAAATAAATCGCTGAGGTCAAACAACATGAGGAAGGATGCTCCATCTGTCGGTCGGCCAGTTCAAGGCAGGGGAAGTGAGTTTTGCAATGGTCCCACTGAGACCAAATACAATGACAGATGAGTGATGAAGATGTTGAGTTGATGTTTATATTTTATAGACGTTTGCCTGCAAGTATTTAATCAGAACAGATTTTTTTGCTTGAGGAATGCAAAGATTTATCAATAAAACTACAGATTAAGCTGTTAGACTAAGAATAAATAGGTGTCTGCATTTAACGAGTTTTCCTTAAAGTTAAATAACATGAAACTCTTTTACACATTAGTGTAATTTGACAGAATGCAAATCAAAACTACTTTAATATGATTGATAAAAACTTGAAGGTTTATGTCTCTCCAGATTCTAAAATGTTATGGCGGGCCAAATTTGGCCCCTGAGCCTGGACACATTTTAGAGGCTTCAAAAGACTTGGTGAAGTTTCTCCGTTGAGCAAAAACAACCCCAAATATAAAACTAGAGCTGCAATGAAATGGTTCCAATCAAAGCTGTTGACATTCATGTTTGAAGAGCCTAGTCAAAGCCCAAACCTTGATAATCAGTGAAGAAACTTGAAAACAGATGCTAGATACAAACCGCAAAAGACATGCTAAAAAGCACTTTTAATCAACTTTTAATTTTTTTAAGTATCTTCTAGATTTATATTTCTATACAACAAAAAAAAGAAAACAGCAATATATTTTCCTTCCACTTTCTAATTGTGGAAGGAATTTAAAAGAGCTGCTATCCTGCGTTTTACTGCTAATTAAAATGTGTTCTCTGGGGCTGCACCAATTTATTGGCACCAGTTTTCTTAATTTTGGGAGATCGGTGATCGGCCAATACTGACATGTGAAGCTGATCTTATCTACCTCAGCAAAGGTCTAAAAATCATCCACTGACCTCTAAGCAGCGCACAAATACAAACTCTCACCTGGATTAGCATGACGGTCAGAAAGCTAACCAAATAACCGATAAATAATTCAAGTCTTCGAGCTGGCGGTGTCAGAGGCTGGTTCTGCTCTTGCACCGTCACTACGTGCTACTGGTAGTAATATTCACAGACGGAGCGCCACTCAACCTCCACCAGACTGAACTCTCACACTGAACAGCTGCTTGAAGCTGCAGCATATAACTTAAACATTTTTTACATATGTATTAAAATTTCTATTATGTCTAAATTAGGTGGATCTATTGCCAGATAATTTTTCCATTTTCCTAGATAACATAGTTTTATTTATACTCAAAGCGAAAAATTAACAGCCATTCCAGGCGATCGGCAGAGATCGGCCTCATGGATGATCGGTATTGGAATCGGCAGCAACAATCCTGATGGGAGCATCCCTAAAATTAGCAACATTTCTGAAAAAAAAAAAAATTAGTACCGGCCAAAATCGGAGTCAGCAGGTCAGGCTTTTTAAATATTGGTAATCGACGATCAACCAGAAAACTGCATTCGGTGTACTCGTAATATTTTCTGCTCCTGCGGTGGCGATCTGATGATGGTGGCGGTCTCGCTGCAGCTGCAGCAGCCCCCGCCCCCAGCATCCTGTCCCCGGCTGCATGTGTTCAGTCATCACCCGCAGCTTCCACCTGCAGGCTGACCTCCCTCTGGTTGGTCCTTTCCTGTTCACAACCTTTCCTATCCCTCATACACAAACAAAGTGCACTCGGTCTGCTCCACGTATCCGTCTGTCTGGCAGATATGTATAATAACATAACCGTCTGGCTCTATCCGGAGTCTGGTGCAGATTACCCCTGAAGCCCGAGGAGCTCTAATCAGAAATGAGCAGTGTGAGTCACAGCGGCCCTGTGTGTGCCACAGAAAGAGGATCAGTCCAGTTCCATTAGCAGTTTAAATTGTTTCGGAGATAGGCGGAGAGCCGGCAAGTGGCTTCAGGTCAGTGGGTGTCCTCCGCCTCATTTCCTGCCCACTGGCTTGGAGGATCCAGGAGGATGATGGACAGATCCTCTTTCCTTTCTTCCTTTCCTCCTGTCCCCAGCTCTTTATATTTCCACGCTTCCCCTTGTGGGTAAATACAGCTCGATAAGGGCAAGCTCTCGTTTTCACGTGGCCTCTTTGACCTCTGCAGAAGAAAGGCTGCTGAGATCACTCTGGTGTTGCTCCACTACCTCACCAAACACCAGGGAGCATCAGCAGAGTCTGTGAAAACTCATGGTTTCCACTAAAGTCCAGTGAGACCGAGGTGAGAGGAAGAGGAGGAGGGTTGGGTATGAAAGAAACGCCATAAAGTGACGAGTGATGAAGAAAGAAAAGAAAATATTGCCTGATAGTGCAGTTATCTTCCTTATGCACACACTGCAAAAACACAAAACCTTAACAAGTATTTATGGTCTAGTTTCTGGTGAATATATCCTAGTACACTTTAAATAAGACAAAACTAACTGACAAGTAACTTTTTAGCAAGACAGAGACTTGTTTTACTAAATAATTCCTTAATATTGATGAAAAATACTAGTTTCATTGGCAGATTATGTCACTTTATAACAAGACATTTTTCCCATTTTATAAACTACTTCTGCATGGCGGCAGAGCCGACAGCATGTCAGATGCTCCACTTCTTAAATCACATGTTTTCTGTTAATTAACCATATTTGTTTTGGATAGATAAGGTAATTTCCACTAGTCACATCAGTACCAACCAAGAAATGACTAAATAGAACTTAATCTTCAGCGCTAAGTTGGCTAGAAGATCTCAAAAAGCAACACATCATGACCCAATCTGAAGAAATTTAGGAACAGATGAAAACAAAGTCACTGATTTCCAGTCTGGAAAAGTTTATGAAGCCATTTCATAAACCTTCAGGATTGCAGTGAACCACAGTGAAAATTCAAAGTGATGAAAAGTTGGAACGGGGATTCTTTCCAGGACGAGTCGGCCCACAGAAATCAGAATTTGTTGATTCTGTGTGAATGTTGCGGATTTATGTAAAACTGGAGGGACTTATTGATGTAATTTGGAGTCTAGAGGGCCACATATACAGCTACGGTGGGCCAGATTTGGCCCCCGGATGCCGAGTTTGACACGTGTGCCTTAACACCTGAAATGTGAAGGTGGGCAAATACTTTATTTTTTATTTTTTTTCCCCCACCAGGGGTCTTTTGTGGGCTCTAGTGTCCCTTATTCGAAAGTAGGCTGACAGGAAAGGGGGAAGGAGAGAGGGGAATACATGCGGCAAATGTCGCCGGGTCTGGGATTCGAACCCGCGACGGCCGCGTCGAGGACTGAAGGCCTCCAAATGTGGGTTGTGCTACCCCCTACGCCACCACAGCACGCCCTGGGCAAATACTTTTTATTTAAAGCAGTGAGTGTATAAAACAGAGCATAAAGCTGGTCCAGCCTTCCCTTCTCACGCTGAGGCTGTATTTTTACTAAGACACAAACTCCTCTTAAATTTTTTGTGATTTCAGTGGATAAAATGTAATTTTTGTTTCATAAATTATGCATGAAATCAACAATAACGTGTATTTAAGCAGTTTTCTCCCTGCCATCTGCAGTCTGTTTGCCAGCACACTGATTTTTATTTAAATATCTGCTATATTTGGTTTTTGCACACTGTGCTTACTGTATAAATTACGGGTCTGGACGTCAGAGGGGATTCTGGCAAAAGCATAATCCACAATGGGAAAAGCTTACTGTTAATGGAACTATAACTAGAAAGCAAATATTTTTGTCAATATTACATTTAATAAGACCATGCTAAGAAAAAATACAATTAAATAAGATTACGAGAATAAAGTCATATGAAAATTATATGAGAATAAAGTCAGAATGTTATGACTTTATTTTTCATAATATTATGATTTTATTCTGGTAATATTACAACATTATCCTTGAAATTGTGACTTAATTCTTGAATTCTTATGACTTTCAGCTTTTTTTCATTATTGCATTGTTACTTTTTCCTCCACATTGTTTTCATTTATGTCTGTGTTTTACAAAAACCACAATATTGCAATTTTGTTCTCATAATATTGATTTCTCAAATTATTATAACTTCATTCTCTTTTTTTTCTTTTTTTTAAAACTTGTTCTTAGTATCGCCTTAATATTCCCTCATACAAAATATACAAGAACTATGAATATTTGTCTAGGGTATTCCCATATTTTTAAATATTTTTGCTGTTTCATTCATCCATCCATCCATCCATTTTCTTTACACCCTTCTTCCCTAAAAGGGGTCGGGAGGGTTGCTGGTTCCTCTCCAGCTGCGTCCCGGGCGAGAGGTGGGTACACCCTGGACAGGTCGCCAGTCTGTCGCAGGGCAACACAAAGACATACAAGACAAACAACCATTCACACACAGACTCACACCTAGGGAGAATTTAGAGAAACCAATTAACCTGACAGTCATGTTTTTGGACTGTGGGAGGAAGCCGGAGAACCCGGAGAGAACCCACGCATGCACAGGGAGAACATGCAAACTCCATGCAGAAAGACCCCCGGCCGGGAATCGAACCCAGGACCTTCTTGCTGCAAGGCAACAGCTCTACCAACTGCGCTACTGTGCAGCCCTGTTTCATTCATAATATTATTATTATTTTTTAAATTAATTTAGCCTTCAGTTGCTGGTTGTTCACTGGTTGCCAGGTCAAAAATAGTTGGGGGGGGGCTACAACAAATCACTGCCCTCAGGCCCTGCAGCTTGTTTATCCGCCCATGAAACCAAATTAGCTTCAACCAGATGAATCATTTGTCTTGATGGCTTGTTTAATTAGCTCTTCCTAGTATTTGAATCTGATAATAGTTGGCAGCCAAATGTTTCACATTAAGTCATAATGAACAAATAATCCTGAGGTTAAAATGTGAATATTTAGCTGAGGTTTCCTTTAAAATGTTTATTTTTGTTTAGAATTGAAGCATTTCTTGAAAAAATTGACTTTTGTTTACAGTGCTTATGAAGCATATACATGCCCTTTGATGTTTCACCCTTTAAAGCTACAGTTTTGACTTTGTTGACAAAAAAATTAAAAAAAAAATCTAAATGTCAACTACATAGTGACATAAAATGAATATTTGCATAAATATTCATCTCCTCCCAGCCAGTATTTAGAAGATGCATCTTTGAATTCAGTCACAGGAGGGAGTCTACACGCTGCGGTTTTCTTCTATTCTTCCTGCTAAACTGTTCCAGCTCTGTCAAGTTGTGTGAACAGGTCTGGACTTTGACTAGGCCACTCCAGAACGGGCACCTTCTTGTCTTCAAACCATTTCTGCATTAGCTGGATACTCCAGGTCGTTATCTTGCAGGATAATAAATGTTCCCTTGCCGATGGAAACAAATTGTCCTCAGGATTTGAGATTCTGATGATTTCATTTTATTTTCTATTTGTAGATTTCTATTACAAATTTCATTTCAAGGATTAATGTTTCAGCAAGATCTAGAGAAACTCATCCATACATTTATCTTTAGTCGCATCAATAACTGCAACAGTGTCTTCACAGGTCAACCTAAAAAATCCTCCACCTGCAGCTGATCCAGAACGCTGCTGCTGGTGTTCTGACTAAAACCAGGAAGACGGAGCATATCATCCAGTTCTAAAGTCCTTCCACTGGCTCCCTGTAGCTCAGAGAATGAACTTTAAAATACTGTTAGTTTATAAATCACTGAATGGTTTAGTAGCACCACATCACATTAAAGATCTGCTGTTGTCATAGCAACCTTCCAGACCTCGACTACAGTCACTTTAAAGCGAGTCCATATTTTTGATCATGTTTGATTTGTAAAAGTAGTAAAAAGTGTAAAACATCCAAGAGTGCAAATACTTTTTAAACAAGCTGTATAATTTGTATTGTGCAAATTAACTTTGGGATTCTAACATTTATTATTGAGTAGGAGTGGTTTGGTCAGGTTTGTTGTCTCCATAGCAATGAAAGTAAAAGCAAATTCTGCATAACCTTTCTCATCAGAGTAAACCTTAAAGAGGGAAAAAGGACAAACAAACCAGAAAAGCCAAAATCCTTGTAGTGAAAAGCTGTTATTTGGCTCAGCACAATGTATTGTGTTATTATTTATAATAAGATCTCCAGCTGGAGGGAGAAAAAAAAAAAGCCTTTCAAGGCCTCTAGTTAAACTCTGAATACATCCAGCA
This sequence comes from Gambusia affinis, assembly GCF_019740435.1. Classification (NCBI taxonomy): domain Eukaryota; kingdom Metazoa; phylum Chordata; class Actinopteri; order Cyprinodontiformes; family Poeciliidae; genus Gambusia; species Gambusia affinis. The sequence continues at coordinate 5,658,129 of NC_057875.1, forward strand.
CTGTATTATGTGCTGCGGTACAGTTAACCCGGTTTGATGATCACACCTGAGATCTGTGCTTGAAGTGCTAATTATCCCTCATTGTGTCCGTAAATACCTCATAATCACTCCGCAATCTTCGTACCAAATTAACGCGGTAATGCTGCTCCATCAGAGCACTTTGGGCTGAAATGAGCCGATGCTGAGCTCATATGCGGGCCGGTGTTCTGTCAGGTCAGCAAACATTGTCAGACTGACATACACACAGAAAACCTGACGGCTATCGACCGTTTGCATGTGACGTCACTTCGAAACTCCGCCATGACGGACTAGTGCGCTAGTCTAAAGACAGACATCTGTAAGCTAATATCGCTTTTATTTAGTTGATTTCACTTTAAGAATAGTAATAGGTTGCTGCGCAGTCGGTTGCAGAAACAGACAAGGATAGAAACCAAACTTGTCATTTTATTTAATGACAAGTTATGACAGTCATCGTAATGACTGTCAGCCCTCGGTGTAATCACGGATTTGCAGCGAACACTTTCTACAAGGTAAGAAGATTAAGGTTCATATACTTTATAAGTGTGATTAGAAATATGCAATCAAATATTGCATTATGGAGAAGGTAACCATTTGTAAGAACGTTAATATGCTTTGAGTAAATGTGATTAGAAAGATACCTGGAGAAGGTACGGTCTAACCATTAGTAACCATGGAAACAGTGCCGCGCCGTCATGTAGCCTAGCATGTATGGAAAAAAACTGGTTAGCATCTCGTCTTTTGTACGTTTTTAAAGCTGCTCTGGAGAAACATTGTTTATGGCATGGTGATATAAATTGTGTTTTGAATTCAGGCAAAGTGGTAATTTGATCAGGAGGGAGGAGGTATGGGTCGGTTTCTAAGCTAGCTGTTTCCACCTTTTGTATATACCGCCGTCCATGAGCCCCAACCATGTGTTACATTCACAGACTAATTAGTCTGGAACAAGTAGAAGCCATGAATATTCTGGCAAAAACAACTTGGGAAAACAATTTCAGTCGCTCAGTTCAATAAACACGTCACACACTTTGTTATTACACATAGCTGTATGACGTCATGACTTTGCAGTTAACCAGTCATACGTCGACAGACGGAGCCGTGTTTTGTTGTTGAGTGCAGCAGCAGCTAGACTCTGCTTTAAATACGCATTGATACAACAACAATGCATGTATATCCATCTAGTAATCATTAAAAACAATTTATTGACTTGTGTTTTTTGGTATCTTGTCGCGTATGCTGAACTGACAGCTCCTCTTAACTGCCGCGGACCTCTTAGTGCGCATGCGTACTCACTGCATGTACTCTGACGGCATATTCGCGCTGTTTGTGCGGGCAGCCTCCACCTCTGGGTCTGCGGCTCCGTACACTTGAGTGAGGGTTCCTGTCTGGTCTGATTGATGGCGGTGCCAGCGGAGGCAGCGCTCCCCTGATTGCAGCTACAGGCAGCACCGGGCTTCTCATTAACCCGTGATAATGCACCTGTCACCCTGACACGAAAGCCTCACAGCGCATTTGTTGCGGACGGCTGTTCTCGCCGCTCACCGTCCACTTCTTCTTTTCCCTTTTCTCTCTCAATTTGTTCTGAACTCAGGTTCTTTATCAGACACTGGATAAGCTCCGACTCCGCTGACCACAGCAGATGGAGGTCAGCGGTGTATTCCCCCTCCTCTGCTCGCTGCTGCAGCAGTTACACGGTTTAATAGGATCTTTCTCCGGCTAACCTACTGGGACCAGGGTTGATACTGGATCAACTGTTCCAGCCTTCATGGCTGTGTTTGTGTGTGGAATATAAATGTGGTGGCAACTGTGTGCGCTTTCAGACAACATAAGCCTTTTGAGAGTCTCATTTGTTGGCTGGTAAATTCATAATCTCTCCCTGTGGTCAGTGGCTTAGGTTGTAACCGAAAATGGAAAGCTTTCTTCTGACTAAAACACCGAGAAGGAATGCGTCAACCATTAGACCTACAAACCAACTTCCTTGTGATCTGAAGACCTCAAAGAAATGTAAAAATTATTTAGTCAAGGTTTGTCGGTCAGCTGGTAGCATTAAGCATATGTAGAATCACACTGCAAAAACACAAAAATCAAGTATTTTTATGTAGTTTCTTGTTCAAATATATTAGTACACATAAATTAAACACCCATTAAATTGTTAAAATATCAACAAACAGCTGTTTCAGCATTCAGTAAGTGTTTTGTCAAATAAAATATTGAACATTTTTTCACACTGATCAGTCCATCCAGGATTTTATGATCATATTTGTGTTTTTTTTTTCTAACAAAATAACAGATTTTGTGGCGCTAATTTAGAAAACTTTGTAAGGAATTTTTATGATATTTGCACTAATATGTCAAATGTGACTTTTAATTAATCGATTTAATTGTCGATCACAGACAATAACTTGACATCAAGGAAGGCTGAGGCAGCAATCACTTAAGCTTGATGTTTTTGGCCAATTTTGAGAAAAAAATTTCAATAAAATCAGAAAAAAATGAGGGAATCTGTTAATTTTGTGTGAATTTTGCAGATTTGTAAAAAAAACTGGAGGAACTTACTGATGTAATTTGGAGTCTAGAGGGCCACATAAAAAGCTACAGCGGGCCAGATTTGGCCCTCGGGCCTCGAGTTTGACAGATGCGCTGTACTTCATGAACTTACCTAACAGCAGATCGTTTCAGTGTTAGAAATTACTGGGGTTGTGTGGGGAAATGTAATTTTCCAAAGTGTGATGATTTAGCAGCTTGGTAGCGTACAGATGAGCGCTGTCACCTGGTGTAGACCTGCTAACTGCGTTCTCTGGAGGTTCTAGGGACTTTGCCACAGCTGTGGCTGAGGCGGGAAGAGCTGCGACGCCTCTGTAAACATTTACTCAGTAAAATCCCACCTTAAACATCAGCGTATGAACAGCTGACTCAATTAGATCTGGGAGTCTGTGTGAGCGGGAAGCCGTCCTCCTCTCATGCTGCAGAAAAGCTCCAGCGTCTTCACCATATGCCTGTTTCTGTTCCATGCTGCTCGTTCCAGTCGCTTTCCCTGCTCTCTGTTGGGTCTGTGCTTGATTTATTTATCCTATCTGAATGCGCAGCGCCAGGAATACACCCCAAGCTTTCACGGGAATTGGAACAAAGTTGCTGAGGAGTGAAAAGTGAAAAAAATTAGCAAGTAGATTGTAAATCACTTTGGATCCAATGATGGGAGTCAGAACTGTTGCAGACTGAGTGCCTATAAATTAATTTAGGGGTTTAAAAAGCTTCAGTAGCTCATTTTTGTCACCCTTAGAGATTAAATGGAGGAATCGGCTCCGGTTGCTTTTAAAGCTGTGGAATTCAGATTTCCCAGTATTGGCAGAATTTGATCCTGAATAAAGAATGAACATGTGTGGTCCTGGGAATGTGTCTGGCACGTCTGTTTGCCTCCAACCGCCGAATCTCCTGTTTTATCTTCTGCCACGCAAATTCCTCAGAAGACAGTCAAATATCACGTTCACTGTTGAGCCCAAGATTGAGTCCCTCTCATTATGGAAAAGCACGGGGCAAATTAAAACGTAAAAAAGCCCCTGAATGGAGCCAGACCTTCCTGCTTTATGAGCAAAGCGAATGCTGATGGCTTCCTGTGACACATACGTTCACTGACAGCTTTAATGGTGAACCTCTGTCACCTTCCAATCCCAAATTATAGTCCACATACTGGCACAAAATGGTGAAGAGGACAAAAGCAATATGTGGTTCCCATATTTCAACAATAAAAATGGGGTGTATTGTTGTATTTAAAACGTTTCAATGTGATACTTATTTTAAAGCCGATCCACAGACGTATCCTACTTAAACAAAGTAGGATAGGTCTGTGGTCGACACAAAACATGTTCATCAAATTGTTTTGCACAAAATCATTCTTAGATAAGGAGATTTTTAGTCTGACAAGTTCAAGTGCAACATCTCCCCTTTCAGAAACCATTTTTTTCAGATAGTGCAACGTATCGCAGAGTTATGGTACTGCAAATTTGGCTTATTAAACTGTCGTTGCCGACACGTTCGATCTAGAAAGGTAAATTTTGATAAGCGGTGCGGTAGTCTAGATTTTACCATTTGAGATGAATTGGCTAAATCAAACCTGGTTTACCATTTTATAATTGATTTTAAAGTTTTGAAATGCTTAAATAGGCCGACACTTTAATATCTGATAAAACCTTTACAGAAGCTCGAAGTCCTTCTAGATGTTCTTTGTGTTGTTGCAGCTAATACTTTGAAGGATCTGTGTAGCTTGACTTTTAATTGCAGTTGAGCAGAAATAATCAGGCCATTCTTATCAATAGTCTTTTCTTCTACTCACTGTTTTCTTTGTTGCCTGTTTTAGTTCTTTTCTTTTCTCCAATTCGTTTTATTGTAGAAATTTTTGTCCTATTGGTTTCATGGACCTGTACTGCGCAAATTCACTGAGGTTTTTAGCATTGTGGTTTTTAATACCCTTTTTTTTATTTTTTATCAAAATGCTGTCATGTGGAAAAACTTTCCAGCTTGAGCCCTCATTTGTCTCCGCTGCTTGCTGAGTGGAAATGATGGAAAACGAGCCTGTCACGATGTGACAAGGGCACCGTGGATATCTTCAACATGGCAGCCTGCTGTGTTTCACATAAAAGGAAAGCCCAGCGGACATAATGGAAACGCAGAGCAAGTCAGACGCCTCTCTCCAAGAGTTTAATTCAAACCCTTTTAGTTATGAGAGGAAAAGCCAACAGTAGATTTGCGCATCAGAGTAATCAGAATGCAAGGAAGGAGGTGGATGGCCTTCAGACGAACATTCGCAGCTGCTGATTAGAGAAGCCATGTTAATGAGATTCATTGACAGTCTAATACGGAGAACAGCATGCCCCCCTGCTGTGGTGTCTGTGTCGTCCTCCCCCCACACCTCGCTCTTCTCCCGTATTTTGCTCATTTTCTCCCTTTCCATCTTGCCGCTGCTCTCTTCGCCGTGTTTTTCCTGGACTCAGCCAGCAGGGATTCTGTCTGATTTCAGGCAAATTTTGCACAGAACACAGCAGAGTCATTTCACCTTCAGCCAGAGATAAATACAAGGACTTTTATTTATTTTTTTACCAAGTCGCAAATCTTTAATTTCAAAATCTAATTCTGGTTTCGAGTCCTTAAAGACTGAAATAAATGTTCTATCACTGGATGCATGTAAGTTTTTAGTTAAATCTAAAATTCAAAAGGAACGTGATTAAAAACAACAAGCAACCTGTGATGTAGTGAGAGAATTAATTCACATGTTGAATTTCTGTCAGAATCTTGAAGAAAGGACTTTCAGTTTGAAGAGCAACATTAGTTATAACAAGATAAACAGATGCCAGAGTAAAAGTAAAAGGTCTTCAGTAAAGTACTCGTACCCAAAAAACCTACTTAAAATGATACAGACTTTATTTGAGAAATATTTATTTCAGGTACAAATTAGTTACACCGTTAGAGCCCTTGTCAGTTTTGCTCTCACAAATTTACCAAAAGTGTTCTGGGGAGAAATGTTGAGAGCACAAATTAGGTCCTTTGGAAGTTGTGTTCCGATCTGGATTTCTCCCACTTCGCTCTTTTTTTTTTTATGTTTCTTTTTTTAAATTACACAGTGACACAGTGTGGCATTATCTAAAATTACACCAGGTCAAATGCAACATGATAAAAAACAACTCGGGTAAAGTTAGCCTTCCTGTGTTTACTCTGTAGATTCCAGTAAAGAATGGACCATTATCCATCATTAACCCAGCAAGTGAAAAAATGGCGACCTCCATAGGTGAAAAATATAACAAAAGATGTACATTTTTGAAGTAACTGAGTTTTGGCGTATCACAAGCAGCAATGTTGTAATAGGATAATAAAAACTTATTTAGGCCAACATGTACAACTAATCTTGGATCACTTTAATGGAGAACTTTTACATTTTTACTTTACAACTCTGGATACTAAAAGGTGATTGAGTGAGTGTTGTTCATGTGAAATAGCAATCGACTTGGACCAAATAAACAAAAGTATCAGTAAAATAAACTACTTCTGCTTTACACACTTCCACTCATTCATGTTCCCATGTGCACCATGTGTTGTTCACCAACAAAATCCTGGGGGGATCCCACTTTTGGGGACTCAGTGGAAAACTGCAGAGAGAAATGAAAGAGCGCAGATGTTTTATCTCAGCAGGCTGAAGGATGAGTTCACGGGGAGAACATCTGAGGTTTTCTGCTCTGCTCACTCCAAACTCTTAATCCATCCAGTCAGAGAATTCACGTGCAGATATTCATTAAAAGGAGAGAAAAAAACAATTAAGGTACAACTAATGTTCTTTTGTTCAAACTGTTTGAGGTCGTAACTTTTTTTGGCACAGCCACATTTCATAAAAGAGATGGAAGATTAAAACATCAGCCAGATGCATAAGCAGAAACAAATGTGCTGCAATGCTTTTAGGTTTACGTAAGACTCTCTTTGTGCGACTGTAGCAAAAGTCAACGTGTGTATTGACTCCCCTCAGGTCTGTGTTCTTTCACCACTTTAATTTCTACACTAATCGGTGTCATAGTCCAGTTACGTACAGGAACTTTATGAAGTTTGCTGATGACTTTGTAATTGTGTCTTTGCTCGATGACCAGGACGTGACCAATCATAGTGGACAATAAAGTTTAAAGTTTATCTGAAGTGTTAGTGGAAGTTTGTAAAGGAAAAAACTGTTGATGTTGTGATTACACGGCGCAAACTGGACCTGCTTGCAGTTCCATTAGAGGGTTTCTAATTAGGATGAACTGTTTCAGTGTCCCAGTAATCCCTCTTTATTACCAGACAATCAGCTGTAAATGAGCTTCTGTCACGTCATTCATTCGCTTTTTCCTTTCTGCTGATTGGCTGCAGAATCAGCCTGGAGGCAGAGAGAGGAGCAGCAGAGGTCAGATGGTGGGTTGAACCACTTCAGCTCCCATCACAACTTCATCCGCCGAGGGGAAACTAAACTCAACAAACCACAAGCAAAAACAGCTTCTGTCCAGACCGCACCACCGGAGACTGTGGTCACACTTGGACACTGTTGTAAAATTAGTGATATACCGACATACAGCATCTGCAGAAATCGTACACAGCTTCTTACATTTGTTCTTTCATTCCACGTATTTATCAGTGCAGGAAGGTGGAGGCAGCTTTTGCTCATGCTTGTTAAGTCTTTCCAGAAGAGCGTCCTCATCTGGCTGACAGTGCTTTGTGAATGCATGCATTAGTCTCCAGATGTTCACAACACTTTTACTAAGATCTTTCAACTGATACCAAGCTTTACATCTTCTCTGCTGTGGGGTCAGAACCAAATCAAGGTTATTTTTAAAATTTTGCTTCAATCGATTGGTTGTTGAAGTTTACTTTTTTAATTTGGCCACATGCACGTTGCATTGGTTGACACAAACCAGGAGAGGCTTGTGATTTAAGAGTTAAAAACTGACATTACATGCAAACCGTATTGAGGTATTGCATGTTTCTTGATCCACGCTCATTCTTGAGTAACTAGTGCAAACATGTGCTCAGCAACTGGATAAATGGTCTGTTTTGCATATTTAGCTGCACACAGGAGACTGTGAGAGCAAATCAGTTGTTAGATGTCGTAATTATTTTTCCTCTGCCATGTGTTATATTTTAAAGAAGTCATAAAAAAAAATTATTTTCAGGAAACTGATCATGGATGGTATTCAATCAACTTCCTATCAGTCCTCAGCAGCTCATAAGCATGACATGTTGGTTTGTAGATATAAATAAATTAAATTTTCACTGGAATATTGAAGCCTTAAAAGTTAATTCAGCTGTTTTTACTCTCCTCTCTTCAAATATATAAAGTGCCCTATTGGAGAACCTTCAGGTTCACTACTATTTTTTTATTCTTCTAACTTGATTTTTCCTCACCTGACAGCCGAGGTTGTTTTGACACGTCTTGGCTGTATTTCATCCTTTGTTTGTGATGGCTCAGGCCCAGGTAATTTTTGCTGTCTTGGATGAGGAGGAGGCCTCCTCACTGACCACACAGCTGGAAAGGATGAGCTCATCTGTGAGGCAATGAACCGCTTTAGCCTTTGAAGTTACAGCCTTTATTTCCAAGGATTCAGCCAATCACTGATCCACCGGACAAAAGATTCATGTGAGACCAGTTAAGGTCTTTATGAGGCGGGAACAGGCAGAGAGGGGGTAACTGGACTGTGGGTTACGTCTCCATCCAAGCTATAAAAGGTTTTTCTGTGTAAAGAGACTCTGACTGCATCTGGGATTCTCACCTTCACCTGGCTGTCACTCCACATCATTTTTAACTCTAGATAGTTCTTCAATCAGGAGTTTGTGTGGAGAATCATGCAGAAAGATTATTGTCCTTCCATTTAAATTACATAACATGACAGAGCTGTCATGGTTGGTAATCAAATCCCTCAGGTTTGGCTTCTGCAGGCCATTTTGTTTGTTCTTGTTTTCAGCCCATAAAAAGCTCTGAATGCTTTGGGTCACTTTGACCCGCTGTCAGTTGACCAAATTTCAATCTGGCATGTTTCTGTTTCGTCTATTTATACTTCAATTTTGTGTTGTCACATTGAAACTGTTGTGTAGTTGGTGGATTTTTATAAATTGTAGGTCAAAAAGATAATATAAATGTTTAAATTTCATCTATGTAAGATATTGTTTTCTGGACACTTTGTATTACGCCTTGTTTCCATTTATTTTTCTCCTGATCTGCATATGATTCATTTGAATCTCAAGACATTTGCCAGTAATATGTTCCTGTATATAACTGAAAACCTTGAATATCAGAAATTAGAGTCATAGAACCTAATGTCCGTATAGTAGATTACTGAAAATTACTTTGTCAATAATAAGTTGTCTGGTAAAAACATCCCTCTGGCAATTAATGCATGGTTGGGACCTAAAACAAAAAAAGGTGACATGGGGACATTGTGTGGTTTAGCGACGGAGCGGGCGGCCATCTTGGATTTGATTCCTGACCTCAAAACCTTTGCTGCATATCTTCCTTTCTCCTCTTTCTACATTTTTGCTGTTTTCTAACTGTCAGTAAAGGATATTGGTGACAAAAAAATCTTTTAAAAAAGAGAGGCACAATGGGTTACAATCAACCCATTTTGTCCTGGAGTGACTAGACAGGTTCAAATTAAATCTTAAGTCATTTAGGAACAAAAAAGAAACTAAATAAAGCAGAAAATTGAAGTCTCTCCATATATTCGGTCCTGCAAAGTTACTATTAATTACACTGCAAAAACACAAAATAATACCAAGTCATTTTGGTCTTATTTGAAGTGCAAATATCTTAGTACACTTCAAGTAACACAAATCTAACTTTAAAGAAGCTTTTCAGCAAGATATAGAGGCTTGTTTTAAGTGAATAATTCCTTAGAATGGATTAAAAAGTTCTGGTTTCATCGGTAGATAAATTAACTTATAATTTGGGAAAAATATCTTGTTATAAGTGAGGTAATCTGCCAGTTATTTTTTAAATCAATACTAAGGAGTTGTTGTTGTTTTTTTTTTAAAAAGCCTCTATGTCTTGCTGAAAAGTTACTTATAAGTTAGTTTGTTTTATTTCAAGTATACTGAAATATTTCCACTAGAAACTAAGCAAAAATACTGGATAAGATTTTGTTTTTGCAGTGCAGATTAGATTATTTGTCAATCCAATTAAACACAAACATTTAAATGTTCCCAAGTTGAACATTTGATTCAACTTAGGAGAAAACAGCTTCAAGCTGCAGTGAATTATTTGGGAAATTGAAATAATTGCTACTCCACTCAAAATATATAAATGTGTAAATGTTGTTAAAGAAAATTAGCTGAAATAGGCTAACACTTCTCAGTGTAAAATTTCTGCATAAATTGCACCGGAAGGACTTCTATTTTGAAGAAACGTTATCCTTTGAAATGATCCAGATTTCTTTAATAACAGAGTTTGATATCTCTGATCATTTTTATTATTAAGCTAGTGATATGCACGTTTTTAGGAAGTATAACCATAAACGCCTCTGGTTAGTAAATAAAATGCAGCTTTTAACAGTAAAAGAAAAGAGACTTTGCAGTTTTGTTGTCAAATGTTAAGTTTTAGTGAATAACATTAAATTAATCATTTTAAAACTGTGTGCATCTTTTATTCCACTCCAAGATGTGCTTTTCTGGCAGACCAGTTCACTTACTGCAGTGAGTTAAATTGGTGTTTCTTCTTCCTCAATCTGTAGATTTTAGCTTTCAGGTCATCTTTCAGCTGCAGACTTGACCTTTCCTAAAAGAATCGCCTCTCTTCTGAGATGGCTCTGTGAAAGCCATTCCACCTCACATGAAGCCAAAACCCATACGACTAGTGGGAAGACAAGTCCAGTAAACCAGAATGTGATCAACTCCACTGGAGGGAGTAAGCTGTGGCGTTGTAGAGGCTGTTCACCTGAGTAATTGAGTTTTATTTCTTAAATTTCACTCCCTCGTTTTCCCAGCCGGCACTTTGCCGCATCCGGTCTTCCAGGGAGCCGAGCCGTTTATAGCCAGCGTGAGAGAATTTGTCGCTAGATTGCCTTTGTCATTTTGATTCATGTGGGGCTCGCTGCTGAGCATGTTACTGCGCGATACTGACTCTGCTCTCTCTCCTGCCGCTGTTATTAACTTAGATGTGTCCTGGGAAATGAGGAGTCGCACTCTGAGGAAACTTTTTTTTTTTTCGCTTTCTAAATGTTTTTTCCTCACCTCCTACGTCGCGCTGCTTATTGAACTTTTGCAGTCTGTGTCTTTCGCACCCTCCTCTCTGAGCTGGAGGTGGGTGGGTGGGTGGCGATGGGAAAGGTGGAATGTAAGACGGCATGTGGATGAGGAGGAGCAGCCATTACAGCTGGTTCTGCCGCATGAGTCACGACACCAGCTAAGATGCGCCTGGCTGACCTTTCACCTCTTCCTCTGCTGCAGGATTTATCTCACCATCTCCAGGGAAGGTTAAAAATACACTTGCACAAATTCAGGAGAGAAAGGAAGTTTGATTTATGAACCTCAGTCACATAACAGACCTACTCAACTTTTATTATGTGTGGCACTTCTGCTGCAAAGCAGGTTGAAAACGTAAGCAGGAACCAAAATTATTTATATTATTTTCATGTTAAATCCTAAAGTTTAATTTGACTCTGATATTGCATATTATGTTCTACAAGGATTCAAACCTAAAAATAAATTACTAAATGTCAAGCATCTCACTGCCAAATCAAATGAATTACAGAAAGGAAGAATACAGATAAAGTTAAAACCTGGACACAGTTTGAAAATAATCCCTAATCCCAGACATCAAGCCAATTGAAAATTTGCAAACAATCTTCAGGGATTCAAGAATTTTTATTGTCATACCATTTCGCAATTGTTTGCTTGTGGTACAAAATTCAAACTCAGGTCCCAGATCAAGACGTCTTCTCTCAGCTTCCTGCCTGAGAGGAGCGGCTGGAACAGTCTGTGAGCAGGATGGATGGAGTCCTTCATGATGTGGAGCTCTCTCCTCCTGCATTGTGCTATGAAGAGGTCTATGATGGAGGGAAGGCTGCTTCCCACAGTCTTCCATGCAGCTTTAACCGCCCTCTGCAGAGCCGAACTCACAGCAGCAGTGCAGCTTCCACACCACACAGTGATGCAAGTAATGCAGAGAATGCTCTCCACCACACAGCGATAGAAGCTCCCCAGGACTGAGCTCCCTAGTCCACATCTCCACAGCTTCCTGAGGAAGTAGAGATTCTGGTGGGCCTTCCTGACACTCCAGTTGAGGTTGCTGGATATATGCTACAGGTACCTGATGCTGGAGATCACCTCCAATGCTGCTCCTCCGATGTACAGAGGCTGAAGAGGATCCTTGTCCCTTCTGAAATCCATCACTATCTCCTTGGTCTTCCCCACGTTGATGCAGAGGTTTTTTTCTCCTCACTAGGTGTTCCACCTCCTCTCTGGGGTGTCTTGCCAAGGAGTCATACTTCAGCAGAGTGAAGTAGAGGGGCTCAGGACGCATCTCTGCGACGAGCCAGTGCTAAGGGTGATGGAGGGCGAGATGGTGTTGTAGACGCCAACAGTCTGAAGTCGCCTGATCAGGAAGTACGGAATCCAGTTTCCCAGTGTGGCACTCTGAGAGTCGGATCTGTTCCAGGAAACCATCCAATAGAAATATATATACTGTACAATTCAGAGAAGAGTGATCAAATACTCGACGAGAACCGTGTTGTAATTAGAACCTGGAGATGCTCTTTCTTATTTTGTGCTGTCATGACATAGTGATCCTTTGAATAAATATGTCAAAAAATATTTTTTTGTAAAAGCCGTATGATGCAGCTTTATACCTGAATGGCAAGTTGAGTTGTTTAAAATACCAGCAGCTTTTGGTTTGCATATTTTTGGGGTCCTGGGTTCTGTGTGGAGTTTGGTGCGACTTGCTCTGACTTCTCCCACTGTTCAAGAACCTGCATGTTAGGTGAAATAACTGATCTAAATCCCCACTAGGAGTAAACATGCATGCCATGGCCATGGGTCTCTAGGTTTTCCTGGAACAGATCGCCGACCCATTGAGGATGTCCTCTGGAAATGGGCAAAAGTAACCCTTCAAGGATTAAAAGGTTACAGAAAATAAACACACTGGCTCCTGGGTTTTCAGGCTTTCTTGAGAGTTCTGCTGTTGACAAGTAAAATGCAAACTACTAAAATACTTTATAGGTCCATAATTATATAAAATTATTCTTGAACAAACTTCTCCGTTGTTTCTTTACTTTGGAAAGGTCTGTTCTCTCATATTTCTTTTTCCTCTTTTCAAAAGAAGATTGCTTAAAATTGCAGTTGTGGTTTATAGCACTTGTTTTGTCATGCAAGCTGGTTATCTCTCTCAATAAATCAACAGCGTAGTTGATTTTATTTTCCTGCTTTACTGCCCTCCCAATGCCTTCTCTGCTTCACTGCTAACCAGGCATGTTTGCCGTTTGTTTTGCGGTTTGTAAAAGCAAGATTAAAAGTGACGAGATGGGACAAGAACCGTCCCCCTCGAGATGTGGCGTGTTTCTGCCTCAGTCGGTCCTGAGTGAAAGCTTCAGCCCTGACTAGTCGTTAGCTTGCAACAACAACAATAAAAAAAAAACTCCTAAAAAGAGAGCAGCATGATTTAGCGGTATTTTCACAACAGGTGCCATGATTTTAGCTCAGAGCGCCACATGGCAGAACGCTGCTGCGCCGACGTCACCAAATGTCGCTCTAATTCAACCAGAAAAACTCAGGGAAGAGTTTTCCTTGCTTGTCCTTGTTGTTAAATATGCAGTCTCTCTGGTAAACTTCAGGAGACTGCTCTGTGATTGGAGGCAGAAATGGCGGGCTTCTTAATGGGGAAAGCAACCGGCGGTGGAAGCGTGTGGTTTTCTAGCTCATCTGGTTTAGATTAGAGCTTGCCTGAGTGCCACTGTCACACTGGAAAGTGGAGAGCGGAAGGAGGCAAGAGGAGATAGATGACGAGGGTGAGGAGAGAGTGGACCAGTAAAAAAAAGAAAAACAAAACACAAAAACACAGTGAACAGCAAGAGGTTTGTGATGAGCTCTGGGTCTGCTACTCCAAAGGCTAGAGAGTGAAAGGCAGAAAAAGCCTCTGAAGCAGTCTTTCTCAAACTTTTTAATGCTGAGGATCTCTTACCACATTTAACAAACACTCACAGACCACCTAACTTGAACTATAACTCACTTCTTGTTTTGTTTTGTTCATCTTAATGAGAATGGTGGTGCTATTTTCCAAATAAACAAATTTATGTAGGGCATATTGAGTATTTGCAGATCCTGAAAGTGGAGATTCTAAGCTTTCTAATGATATCAAACACATGGAAATCAATAAAGAAGTTGTGTTATGTGCATTGCATGCACAGGGAGAATATGCAAACTAAATGCAGAAAGACCCCAGGATGGAAATTGATCCCAGGACCTTCTTGCTGCAAGGTAACAGTGCTACCAACTGTGCTGCTGTGCAACCAACTAAGAAATTACATTAAAAGCAAAACTTTGGATGAATACTTTGGGTTGGGTTTCCACTACTACCTTTACAACAGTGTTCCCTCAGCCTTACTGAATGTGAAGTTATAGTTCACGATCGATATGGTCCATCCATCCATCCATCCATCCATCCATCCATCCATCCATCCATCTTCCACTTTATCCAGGGTCAGGTCACAGGGGTAGCAGCTTAAGAAGGGAGGCCCAGACTTCCCTCTCCCCAGCCACTTCTTCCAGCTCCTCCGGAGGAATCCCAAGGTGTTCCCAGGCCAGCTGAGAGACATCGTCCCTCCAGCGTGTCCTGGGTCTTCCCCGGGGCCTCCTCCCGGTGGGACGTGCCTGGAACACCTCACCATGAAGTGTCCAGGAGGCATCCAAACCAGACGTCCCTCAACTGGCTCCTCTCAACGTGAAGGAGCAGCGGCTCTACTCTGAGTCCCTCCCGGATGACCGAGCTTCTCATCCTGTCTCTAAGGGAGAGCCCAGCCACCCTACGGAGAAAACCCATTTCAACCGCTTGTATCCGCGATCTCATTCTTTCGGTCATGACCCAAAGCTCATGACCATAGTAAATCGAGAGCTTCACTTTTTGGCTCAGCTCTCTCTTTACCAAGACAGACCGGTACAGCGCCTGCTTGACGGCAGATGCTGCGCCAATCCGCCTGTCAATCTCCCGCTCCCTTTTTCCCTCATTTGTGAACAAGATCCCGAGATACTTGAACTTCTCCATTTGGGTCAGGATACCCCCCACCCGACAGGAGAAGGCACTCTACCCTTTTCCGGCTCAAGACCATGGCCTCGGATTTGGAGGCACTGATCGCCATCCCAGCTGCTTCACACTTGGTTGCGAACCGCTCCAGCGAGAGCTGTAGATCATGACCTGATGAAGCCAATAGGACCACATCATCCGCAAAAAGCAGGGATGCAATCCTAAGGCCACCAAAACGGATCCCCTCAACACCTTGGCTGTGCCTAGAAATTCTGTCCATAAAAGTAATGAACAGAATTGGTGACAAAGGGCAGCCCTGGCGGAGTCCAACCCTCACTGGAAACGAGCCCGACTTACTGCCGGCAATGCGGACCAGACTCTGACACTGGTCACACGGGGACCTGACAGCCAATATCAAAGGCCCTGGTACTCCATACTCCCAGAGAACCCCCCACAGGGCTCCCCGAGGGACACGGTCGAACGCCTTCTCCAAGTCCACAAAACACATGTACACTGGTTGGGCGAACTCCCATGCACCCTCCAGGACCCTGCTGAGGGTGTAGAGCTGGTCCAGTGTTACACAACCAGGACGAAAACCACACTGCTCTTCCTGAATCCGAGGTTCGACTCTCCGACGGACCCTCCTCTCCAGAACCCCTGAATAGACCTTGCCAGGGAGGCTTAAGAGTGTGACCCCCCCCGTTGATCGATATGGTGAGTAACAAAACATCCCGATTAATATCTTATATAAGTGCATATCACAAAGATTCTTGAAAATATTTCAAAATCTGTGATTTTGAAAAAAAAAAAATCACAATCGTTAAAATTCTGGAGGAACTAATTACTATGAATAAATTATTCACAGTAAGTCAATATTATTTAATTTTAAGAACTTTTCAACAATGATTCATTAATATCTTAACAGTTTTACTAATGTGTTTTATCAATACATTCTGACACAACTGGCCCTTTTGGGTCATGTCATATATGATTTTGACATGACCCAAAATACTCAAAACGGGCAATCTAGGCGAATGCCCGTGCCACGTCCTTGTCTGCAAACTAAGAACAGACCTCTACAGACTACAGTGGGACATTTCACCCTCTTCACCTTCAAAACGTCCTTCTGCCTCAGCATCCGCCGCCTCTTGTTCCTCTGCTGATGCACTCGAGAACGTCCCTAAGACTCTGACAGTCCCTCCAGAAGGAGGAAAGACAAACACAGGCAGAAGAGAGGGAGCGTATCCATATCTCTCTCTGCTGGTAGATGTTGTTTCCTTGGTTTGCCAGCTTTCTTTTGGCTGTGTTGTGCGGTTCATACAGAGTCACAGAGAAAAAGTCGCAGACATGCTGGAGCTAATTATTTCTTTTGCTGACAACCTCACGCTCAGCAGCTTCAATTTGGATCAGCTACGGCACTCCACCCGAATCTGTTCTGTGTTTTGTTTTAGCATAAAAGACGTACCTTCAGAAATACTGTGAATTTCTCTCTACATGTATTTTTTTTTTTTTTTGCTTGTTTTTGAGTTAATCCAGGCTTTTAAAGGGGGAGCAGAGCAGGGAACGGGGGGATTTGGAGTGTTTTGAGCCTGTCAGTCTGTTTCAGCTTGTTGAGCTGCCTTCGTGCAGACAGCATTTCTAGGTCAGGCCAAATTGACGACCTGTATTACAATGAGTGGCATGTGTGTTTGTGTATTTCTGGGTGTTGCTGTCCTGGATTTTGCTGTCTCACTGTCCTCAGGCTCAGATGAGACCCTCTGTCATCATCATTCTCCAGAACTAAAATCACACATTAGGGTGGGAGACGCACTTGAAGATGTTACTCTGAACATGAAACATCATTCTGTCATCAGACAATCCTAGAATCTTAAAGCAACTATACAGGTGGACTGCATTAAGTTAAATAAATAGAACCTAAAATGTAATTTATTTTTAAAATTCTGTTAACAATATAAAACTTTTCTATTCTATATGCAACTGGGTTTTATTTTAACAGTATTTTAGATGTGAAATTTGTCAAAATTTGTTAATTTATTCTTTGAGTTTATCTTTGTCGAATGAAGCTATTTTTCCAGACATTTATCGGAATATTGAGTTCTGTTACGCTGCTCTTGTCTGTTGATGGTTACCATAGCAACCAGTAACCGACAGCTACAGCCCCAAAAGGTATAAAAAGCTACGGAGAGCCGGATTTGGCCCACAAGCCTTGAGTTTGACACGTGTTCCAGAGAGATTTTGATCAGTTTTCCTTCATGTTTTGGTTTGAAATAAACTCTGCTAGATATTATATGTTTTGTTCACACGGTGATTAAATGTTATTGTTATTCTTGCAGCAGGAACCTGAAGGAGGCTGGAAGAAAGTCGTGATACCTTGAAAGCAGTCAGTCAGTAAGCTGGAGGAAATCTCTCCTGCTGGGTGGCCCGCTAATCTCTCACGAAGCTAACACTGCGTTTCTGTTTTCTGAGGCACACCCCATTTATTGGTGTTTTCCTGTCTTTTGTTTGTGTATCATCCTCCATCTCCAGCTGAAACATACCTTTGTTCTCCATCCATCTTTTATATAGCAGAACAGCTGGATCTCCCTGAGGAGATGTCAAAGCAAGCAGACATCATGTCTGCGGACGGAAAACTTCAAATGCTTTGACAGAATAAAGCCCAGAGCAGCAGCAGCAGCAGCGTTTTTGTGCGGACAGCAGTGAAGTAAAGCTGCAATTATTTGTTTATGTGCCGTCTGTTCAGTCCCAAGTATTTATTTTAAAATTCTCCCGTCTGAGAGCTCCGGAACAATAAAACTCCTTAAGACAGTGGTGTACAGACTATTTACCATGGGGGTGAAAATTGTCAAGTTGAGAACATTTTGTTTTAATTGAAGGTGAGTTTCTTAAGACATTTGTTGTTTTCATGTCTTTACCATACTAAATTACATACTTATTTAATAAAGCAGAGTAATTGAATTTGGAGTCTGTAAATCATTGTTGATCCAAAATATAAACGAGGTCTTGCACAATTGCAGTGTTAAATGACATGTAAATATTTTCCACAGCTTTTTGGAGGTCTGGGGGTTTTATTGTCTTATTTTTTTTTCTTTTTAAATTTTGTTTTATTTAATTTTTTTGCAACAAAGGTTGTTCAATTCAAATTCAAAAATACTTTATTAATCACAAAGGAAAATTAAATAAAAAAAATATATTGTTCAGTGTATGCTAGTTTCTATGAAAACATTGCTAATACAGTTAAACACTGTCTTTTATCTGAATAAATAAGTATTTAAGAAGATTTAAGACTGTAAAAATCTAAAATTAATTGCAAATTCCTTCCATTCTTGAATTACGGACTAAGGGACCACAAATGGACATGCCTAACTTAAGACAATATTTTGGATCTAGACAACACAGGCATGGGGAATGAAAATGCCTCACAAAGCACATCTGCTCTTGCGCGTGACGTCACTCTCTCCAGAACTACGCCATGACGGATGTCCTTTAATTCTAGTCTAAAAACAGATATCTGTGACATAATATATCGCTTTTATTTAGTTGATTTCAATTTAAAAATGGTCATAGAATGTAGTGCGGACGGCTTGAGAAACAGAGAAGGATATAAACCAAACTTTTATTTTATGACTTTTAATGAGGAAAGATACGGCGGTGATGAATAGCAGCCGTTAATCATGACTGTCAGCCTGAAAAGTTTCAGCTAACACTTTTTAAAAGGTAAGATTTATGATAATATACTTTATAAGTAGAAACATAACAAATATTGTGTTATGGAGAAGGTGGCGTCTAACCGTTGGTAACCATGGAAACAGTGCTGCACCGCCATGTAGCCTAGCATGTACGAAAAAAACTGGTTAACATTTCATCTTTTGTTCGTTTTGAGGCTGCTCCAGTTTAAGGGAAACACTTTATGACATGGGGATTTAAATCATGTGGTGTGAATTCAGGCAAAGTGGTAATTAGATCAACATGTCAGGAGGGAGGAGGTATTGGTCGGTTTCTAAGCTAGCTATTTCCAACTCTTGTGAATACCGCCGTCTTTGAGCCCCAAACAGGTGTGTTAGGTTCACAGACAAATTAACTCGACTCGAAGAAGTAGAAACCATAAACAAACTGGCAAAAACAACTTTGAAAAACAATTTTAGTCGTTCTGTTCAAGACTCCTGTCCCTCACTTGCAATGTCCATCATGGCGCCTCGAATGATTAAGTGACGTAGTTGCAAAGGGTCAATATGGTCAAAGGGTTATGTGCTTAGTAACAGAAGGTCAGAGGTTATCCCATCATGTTCTCTTCCACTTTTTTGATATCCGCCTGTTCAGATGCGCTGCAGAGTGTGTTACATCTGAAAACACACGTCCTTCAGACGCTGAAGTTGCTGCAAATCAGCATTAATATTCATGTCGCCGCGCTTCTTCCACATAACAACCGGTGCTGCTGGTTTCGGCGGGGACAACCGAGTCCTGCTCCGATGGAGAGCTCGACTCCGTTGTCATGGCGACAGAGACGTCGTGGCAGTTGGAGTGCATCTCCCCACCGAAAATAAGGACCAGCACGGAGCATTATGCATCCACTCGTGCTGCCTCTTTACTATTAATGGACATAAATATTTATGCGGTTTGGAAGATATTCTCGCAGTGGAGGAGAGCCAGGGGCCTGTGGCGACCAGAGACATGAGCTGATGAAGTGGCCTTTGTCAGACATTTGTGATCATCTGCTCCGTTAAGGATGCACAGGCACCATGCAGCGTGAGAATAACGATGCTGGGTTTAATGCGTGATGCAGATTGTGCATTTAAATATAATTTGAGTCCTGAAAGTTGTTTTCCTACTGTTTTGTTTTCCATGTTTTTATTTTCAGATTTTTAACCTTTTTGTTTTGGTTTATATTCAAATCAAACAGGTGAAAACACCCACTTAGCTTTGCTGTTACATAAATCAGACTTTGAATTTTGGACTGTCTACTGCCCATTTCAGCAACCAATCCACATTTATCCTTTTAGTCAAAGTGAACTCTCAATTCAACCAGAAAAATCTTCTATTTTCCTTTTTCTGTTCTGTGTTTCAGAACGCAATGAGATTTTTTGACCTTTCATTATTCTGTTCATCAGATATTTGCATGCATGAACCATTTTTCCTCCCTGTCTGACATTAAATAAATAAAATGATTTATGTTTTCTAAACAGCAGAATAATAAGAGACATATTTTAGCCTGCTGGGAGAGCTAGAGCTAGGACTGAAGCTACTTTTAGTAGTTTATTAATCAGATACAAAAATTGGCACATTCTACAGATTTTTCGTTAATCATTTTGTACATTAAAATATGCAAATAAATACATTTTCTAGATGAAAAAAATAACTATTTTATTTCCTAAAATGCAACAACAATCCTTTAGTGATCATTTGTATCAGCATGTAAAAGCTCAGATCTTTCTGCTTGATTTTAACATTAATATATTTGTATCACGTCTCTGTTGTCTTTATGATCATTTTCTTGTTAACTTGGTGTCTATTTGGTCCCATTTAACTTCCTCATCTACTGGCCTTATTGTCTGTAAAGGAAATACTGTGTAGAAATGTTTGATCTGGCTTGTTTTCTTCAAGAAATGTAATTTAATTAGCAGAGTTCACTACAACTTTTAGTAATATTTACTTTATTTGTGTTACATTTTACTTAAAGCTTTTTAAAATACGCTTTTTTTAGGCTGCAAGGTCACCTTGTCATCTCAGTGCAATGTGTCAAATTAATTTTTTATTGGCTCTTCCATCTTTTAGCCGAGTCACCTCGTTCTCTAACACACATCCTCTTTTATCTACCCTCTTTCTCCTGAGGTTCTTTCAAATCTGAACTACTTTCTGGTGAAACTGCAGCACAAAGACTTGTACAGCGATTGTAGATTTGCAGCAGATTAAATTATGAGCGGAGCCTATTGAATCTGCAGGGACAGGAGGAAAACCCATCCCCTTCAATTTCCTTCCCAGAGCTTTTTGTTTAAAGTAAAACCAATCGCTCTTCGCCGTCTCACAATCTGCCTTGTCTATATAAACGGTTTGGCTAATCCTTTAGCGCCGTTATTAAAAATCTACAGTTGACCTCACAGAAACTAAAGACAGAACATAACTTCATCTGAAAGGTGGAGAGGTGATTTTTGAAAAGGAGGATATGGCGCACCACCCAGGGCACTACTCTGTCACAGGGCGGCACAAAAAATGAATTTTTAGTGATAATTGCATCAAGTAAGTGAAGAGTTGCTGCACCACTTTTCTGTTTGAATGAATGATTAATTTATTTCAGACTAGTAACACATATAAAGCCTTGGACAAAACTAGACCAAAAATACTTGGTAAGACTTTGTGTTTTTGCAGTTTATGATTTTCTGACACTTTCATACTCATAACCTACAAACATTTAAATCTTCCCACACCAGATACACTCTTTCAAACACACCACAGTGTGGGTGATTATTCCCATATTGAATGAAACTTACACATCATGTTCTCATCATTCAATGTACAGTTATACATACATTTTTAAAATCAGCATTTTAGGCCTTTGAAACACACATCCTATACAACATATTTCACAATAAGCTAATTTGAAACAGGTTGGTTTATATTTGTGCTTTGTTTAAGCTCATCACTGATATACAAAAACTCTTTGTGGTTGTTTTTTTTTTAAGTTTCCTTGTTACCCCCATCTCTGTCACAAAACATTTTTGTATATATGTATTAGAAGTTGATGGTTTCTTACTTTAAACATGAAATGTACAGTTTTAAATTTTACTTGGTTCAAAAGTTGAGTATTTGAAAAATAGCGGGTTTGTATGTTCCCAATTATAAAACTTTTAGTTTAAAACTAAAGTTTGGCTATTTAGCCATGTACAGTTTATTATCAGATTTAAGAACGTCCAAAATCTAATTGAGGATCGAAACCTTCAGCTTCAGGTGCTATTAATTTAGGAGCAACCCTGCAACCACAACAGCTGCTGGAGTCAGTACACTGCAAAAACACAAAGTCTTACCAAGTGTTTTCGGTCCAGTTTCTATCGCAAATATTTTAGTTCCCTTGAAATAAGACAAAACTAACTTAGTAATTTTTCAGCAAGATATAGGAGCTTGTTTTAAATCAATAATTCATTAACATTGATGAAAAAGTTCTAGTTCCATTGGCAGATTTTTTCACTCATAACAAGACATTTTTCCCATTATATAAGTTAAATAATCTGCCAATTGAACCAGTATTTTCCCCCTCAATGTTAAGGAATTATTGACTTAAAACTACCTTCTATATCTTGCTGAAAAGTTACTTTTAGGTTAGTTTTATCTTATTTCAAATGAACTAAGGTATATTCGACAGAAAGTAGAACAAATTTATTTGGTAAGATTTTGTGTTTTTGCAGTGCTTGAGTTATTTGGCCAAGGTGAGCGAACGTTTGCTGGGAGGCGTACGCTGAATGAATTTAACCCCCAGGAGCGCTGTGCTCATTGTTAGCCACAGTGGTGATTAATCTCTGTCCCATGATGCTCTGCAGCTATTTTGCTGAATGTGGTAGATTTGTGAAGGAAGTCAGAATTTAAAATAAAGAGAAAAATAGACTACCCCAGATTTTGTGGGTAAGTTGAAGGACATACATTTTCTTTTCAGTGCTGGGGTGAATTTAATATCGCACAGAAATGTTTTATAAGAGGAAAATGTTTGTAAAAACAAAACTTCTGAGGCTTTATGGATGCCTGTTGTCTCCCTGTTGGAGTAAAGTCTGAGCCTCTTCACTCAGCTGCACAACTTTCCCCTGCTTTTTCTAATATTACCTCCACTGTATCAACACTGTTCTGGTTGACCAGATGCAAACATCCACCTTTTTTCTTGACATAAAAACCTGTGAATTGAGCGGAGAAGAAAGGAGTTCAAACTTTACCCTTTTGCATGTTTCTTCATTTGACTCACATTTTACCCTGCAGACTAATTTTTCAGGTTAGAAAAACATAAATTAACTTCTGTCAGGCGTAATTGCTACCTGCTGCTGTCTTTACTAATTGTTTCACAATATAAAGCAAAAAAAACAAATCAGCCACCACTATTCTCGGTTTGACCTACAGTACAGACCAAACGTTTGGACACACTTTCTAATTGAATTCAATGAGAAGGTGTGTCCAAACGTTTGGTCTGTACTGTAGGCATGTTGATGCGATGCTGTTAAATGAAAACCAACTGTAATTTCTTAAAGTTTATCAGCGGTTTGCACATTGTCACATCGCCTGAGTGAGACAGGAAAACAGTTTTAATATTAAAAAAGATCCAACAGCACCAGGAATCTGTATTGTTAGCAGAACTTAACGAGGCGTTTTCCTTCACGATGAGTAAATAGATGGAGAGCAGAAAACTCCTGATCCAAGGTGAGGCTGGAACAAAGTAAAACACACTGTAAAACATTTGAGCTACATTTAGTTGTGTCTACTATCTTTTACTCTTTAAGTCAAATAAATTTATCCAGTTTTAGATTTTGAACCTAAATGTGAGTTTGTGAAAGATAAACTTACAGCAGTAAGTTGTGTTAACTTTTTATTAATTTAGTCAAACCTCCAAGAGTTGAATAAACCAGAGTTTTTAGGTTAACACTTAAAAAAACTGAAAGAAGAAAAAGACAGCAGTGGGAACTATTTCCCAGAATGCTTAGCGGCATGTTTTTGTCTCCTGAGATGGAAGTGCGTTACATTGATCTGACTCTTGTGTTTTATGAAGGCAAATGTTCATTTTAATGCAATTCTCAGTTAGCAAAGCTTGAGGATAATGTCCTGTTCACACTAAATGTTTCTGAGCTGAATTCATTGGGATGTTTAATAAAATTCATTATCAGATCACAAATTTTGTTCCTGCAGTTTGAAACAAGAATTTAAATTATTCTAAAGTAAAATAAGTATTTATTTTAACATGATATTGTGAGTAAATTAATAGAGAAATGTGACTCTTTAACTATTTGTTTTCTTGCATACTGTGAAATAATTATTTTACAATGTAATTGTAATAATTAACAATGTTTAGACAACTTGTCTCTTGTTGTTAAATCAATTTCATGAACTTTAATTTCTAAGTTAAAATCAAACTATTTTCTTGTTGACTTAAATTGCATTTTCAAGGCAGCAGGTGGACTTTCATTTTCAAGTTAAACCGCCTTCAAATGTTTTACAGTGCAACAAGTCTAGTTGTAAATCTCAAGCGGGGGAATCTCACGGAGTTGGCTCGTGTTATTATTATTTTTTTAGTATCTGCAAAGTGTTTCCTAAAACCACGTCTCACGTCAAAGTTTAATGTTTCTGTCAAAGCGAGCTGGGCGCTCATCCTAAAGGGAGTTTGAATATCACTTCAAAGAAATGGATCCCATTCATGACAGATATTTACCCTGCCAACTGAAGAAAGCCTCAGCCATCCCCTGATGCGCTCTGGTTCATGGATTTGTAATTTTAAAAATTGTGAAAGTCGGCAGTCGCATGTTTCCCCTGAAACCACCTGCTGACTTCTGTCAAGAACGGGAAATTGAACGACTTTTTCCTTTTTTTATTCCCTCGCTGTTCTCCTTTTTTATTTTCTGTAAAACCTTGTCTCATCCACTGTCTGTGGTGTGTTTGTCATTCACTCTTGTTGGGTTATGAGGCAGGCCTTCGAAATAAAACCATTTCCCATCAGATGAGTCACAACCACGGAGGACATTTCAAGGTCAAACTTTCATGTTTTCAGTTTTCCTCCTGAATTCTCCTTTGTCTGTAATTGTTTGAATTTCAGGGTGACAGTTTCTCCTGATAACAGAGATTATCCCTGCAGCACCAGAAAATCTCTCGCCTTTTACGCTGTTGCACAAATAACTCACCGTCATTAACTTTTCATTTCCCTTATCATGACGGTCAGTTGTTTGACTTCCCAGTTAAACCAAACTGTGATATCGACTGAATTTACCGTTACTCTAAAACTCAAAAATAATTCTCATTTTATGAAGTCACTATCATGTCACCATTTATATCAGAGCTTCTAAAGCAAATACAATTTTTGAACAATGAGGTAGAAACATACGTTGAAAAACAAATCTGTAAGGGGAAAAAATAATATTAATAATAAACGTTGCAATAAACTCCCTACATAAGTGTGTTCACCCTGAAATAACCACCTTTTATATCTAAGGATACACCGAATTTTGATATCCGATATTAATATTGATATAATGTCCAATCACCAATATTTATAGATATTATATTTCTGTACTATTTTGTCACCTTTGAGGGGGAAAAAAGATGACCAAGAGCAGATGGCAACAAGATGGAAATAAATATCAGGTCTTAATATCGGCCCAGTTTTATTACTGATATTGTTGTGTTAAGAAATGACTAATATCGGCCGATACGATGCAACAATTAGGTAAGCACAATATAATAATTGTATCTGTGCATTTTACTATTATTGTTCCATCAAGTAAATTGGCTTTTAGAGGTCTAAACTACACAAAAACTCACCAATCTTTCCACACGTGTCAATCATATTGGAAATTACTTATTTTAAGGATTTTGCAAAAGATGCAATAGAAATAGCTCAACGGCGCCCAAAACCAGCTACTCATTCAGCTTACATTACTCTTAAATTGGTCATAATTCCCAAGAGACAAAAGTCTGCTGCATCCGTCCTCTACGACAAATAAGTCGTCCATTTTGTAATGAAGACAAAAAACTTGCTTTTCTTTTTCTTTTTATTGTTTCTTTCTGTATTTGTACCTGCTTCAATCATTACACCTTAGTGTGATTAATAATTAACATAACTAATAGTTACAGGTAATTACTTAGATTGCCGTTAAATAAATCCTAATTGGAAACATATTAAGAAAGTGATTGCTTTTTTAAATATGTGATGCAGCTGTTCAGTGGGATAGGTAATGAATTCATCCTTCAGATATATTGTTAAACTGATTACCCTCCTGATTACCAATTTATGTTAATGCAGTTTAATGCATGACACCAAGTGGAGTTAATCTGGGAGGTTTTGTTTTTCTCACAGTCTCATAAATTTATTTCTATCTAGTAGCTTTGACTTGATGGTCTTTTCTGGAAAGGAGAGACATCCAAAAAAAACAAAACATCTCATGTTGAGACGTATCATTTGGCAGGATTTTACTTTTTCCCCATTTAAGATATTTTATTTATGCATACAGGAACAAAACCAACACGGAGTGGCTGAGCTTCGGCATACATCAGGTATAATAGGTATGTGTGCCTGAAGTTCCTCAGCATGTAGGAACATCGCAGCAAACACAGCCATCATAAGATGATGCGTTTTATGATCTCAAATAAAATTATGCATGCAAGTTCTGGCACTTTGAACACGTCTAAGCGGTTTCCCTCTGGGAGGCGTGTTTACAGACGTATCTGATGACATCTGGAGTGTTAACTGAGGAAAAAAAGCTCTGTTTGTCAGCTCAAATTTCTGCTCAGAGGACCCGACAGGTGTCTCCGAGCTGCACGCCTGTTCTCCTTCTTGGCCATGCTGTGCAAACACATGCGTAATTCTCTGATGGCTGCCCCGTGTCCTGGTAAATCTCACATAGAGCAGGCAGTAATGAGAAAAAGGATAACTGTGTTCCATCAACAGCTGAGCCCTGCTGTTCCCGTCAGCATTTAATGCACACATATAGCTGCTGGCATGGCAGTTGCTAAGGAAATGATGGTATCCAAGCAGAAGTTGGCAGGAAAACACTGCTAAAGTTGATTCAGTGGATCGGATGCCGCTGGAGTTGATTTCAGGCTACATCTATAGTTCATTTATCCATAATAGTTTTCTGAGTGGAGATGGAAAATTGGCTCAATGTCTGTCAAAATGTTGCACGGTTGAAGGTTGCAGATCCAAAGCGGAGTCTGGGAATGTCATTTATGGTTCACAGGACATGAGGAAAGACCTGGAGGACAGCAGAAAATAGTTATGGTCTCTGGCTTTAATTCATAAATGATTAAAAGGGAACATATGATGGAAAATTCACATTCGGCACATTTTTGTATTTCCATTTGGGTCTCAGCTGCTTCTAAAAAATAAAATAAAACACCCAAATTTGGTAATAAGTTAATGTTTTTAAAAAAGTCTTGGACAGGTTAGGATAACTCTATTTGGTTATACAAAAACATGTCCATTACATTTTTCTTGCACAAATTCTTTGTCAGATAATGAGATTTCAGTCTGGTCAATTCTGCCTATTTTGAGCTCCTTTCAGAAAGAAAGCAAGTGGTTTTTCCAGCAGCCATTGTACAGCACATATAGCAGTAATGCTCACACTGAACGTGATATGAGCATCAAGAGCGCCTGGTTTAAATTCAAAGCCTATGTGGACGCACGTCGAGGGTTAGCGCCCAGCTACCTTGTGAAACTCACAAAATCTCTGAATTATTTGGCGAATTCAAACACACGTCCGACGGCAACATTCTGTTGATTTCAGTAAAAAAAACCAAGACACTCAGTATTTCATTTGCCCTTGTTCAAAGTAACTGGGAGAGGAAAAAAAGGCAAGAAGCTCCCAATGCACGTTGGGCCGTAATCAGCTGTCGGCGTTGTATGTTCAATAAAAACTGAACACAAACTGTTCAGGAAAGACATCTGAGCCTCCATTATTATTGCAGAAGCTTTCACCACATAATATTTTGGTGTCACTCACTCAGTTTCATCCGCCATAGTACAAAGAGACAGGCAACAGAAAACAATGGCTCATCCCGACGCTCGCACAGAGTGATTTTTACACATCTGACGCATGTCTAGAGTAAAATGTCAAGCTTCTGACTTCAGAGTGCAATTTTGAAACGCGTTTGGTGTGAACGCAGCATACAACCAGCTGACCAAATGTGCTGGAACTCTGTTTGGGTTGCTAGGTAACGGGCAGTTGCTGCTGATTTGTGATGTTACGTTCTGGTGGTTTTTGAAACGACTCATTTTCCAGACACCTAAAAACCTAAACTTAGAACCAAAATCGACAAGATGTTTGTTTTGAGCAGTAGAAACCCAAATGGAAGCACAAAAACATCCAAAATGTGAATTTTGCATAGTAAAATGTAAAATTTTATTATATTTTTAGTTAAAACAATTTAAGCAAATATCCTCAAATTATTGGCTGGATTTTTTTCTAAAATCTTTAAATGTGCAACTCCAATGAATGAAACTTTTTTTTTTTTACACTTGTTTTTAGTATCTGTCAAAAACACAGAATATGAGGAGGAGATTTTGTTCTGTGTCAGTTCCAAGATAAACAAAATCGTTTTAGGAAAACAATGAAACTGGAATATTTGGCTGGACATGCAAATAGATTGTTCGCTCCCAGTGAACCAAATTTCTAGATATGAAGGAGAAGGACAGGAGGAGGAGGAGGGGACGCAGCGGTGAATTTCCTGGCCTACTTTCCTCCATTCATCAGCGAGTTTCTTCCTCCTGGGGACTCTGGGATGTACAGTATGCAGAGAGAGTTCAGCCACGCTTGGCCAGCCACCATAAGACAAAACCCTGAAATGGCTGCACCCTCTGTGGGTTGAGGAGGGGGGGGGGTTGGAGAATCAGCACATAACGACTGGTCCAGGTCCAGTCATTCCTCGTTTCCATCTTCACACTCTATTTCCTCTCCTCTTGCTCCCCCGGTGCATTGTGTGTGACTGTGTGTGCATGTGTGTGTTTGCGCTTGGTTAAGATTAGACCTTGCAGATGTTTCTGCTGTGTGGATTCCTGACAGAGGCGGTGTATAATATATCTGGAAAGATTGACACTCAGTTCACCCCCTCCTGCTGCCTCTCCCTCACTCGTACCTGTATCCCCGGGCTGCTGTCACTGAGCTGCAGCAGGTAGACATCTGTAATTATTAAGGTGGAGGAAAAGATCGCCCTGAATTGCCTACAGGTGTTTTTTTTTTTTTTATGCCGAGGAATGCACACAAAAACAGAAATCATGCCGCGTTATTGCAGCTTTCAAATTCCATTTTAAATCTATGTTTTTATTTTCCTGCAGATTTGCCTTATTATTCCTCTAAAAGGTGCTTGAGGCTCATTGCTAGGTTACAGACAGGTAGCGCTGCTGCAAATCTGTTTAAGTCGAGGTGTTTCCGAGTAAAGATGACTTGTTAGCTGCTGGCTGAAGAGTGAAAATATCACGCTGTAGTGTCACCGCTGCCTGACTCTCCTCGGTTAAAATGACAGATGCAGACAGGCTCTGTAAGCCAGATGGAGCTGCATGAATTCCCACATCATTTCCAGTGAAAGCTCACTGATTTTAAATAGTGTCTTAACAAAAGTCTTTGAGGAGTTTAGGGTGTTGGTTCACCAGAAACTACATGAAACATGAAAACACCAAAATATCACACAAAAGTTTCCCCCTCAAGACAAAGACATGGGCGACGTTAAAGTCTGGAAAACAGGATTATGACTCATGCTTTACAGTGGAAAATTAAAACAGCAGCTCTTATTCAGAGGCAATGTCTCTGTATGGGTGTTACAGGCTCCCCACAAGGTATTTAGAGAACAACTAATGCCAACATGCAACCCCGTTTTTACGGATTGATCTTCCAGTTGTGGAGCCACGGAGGGGGCCGGGTGCACGGCGTGTCTCCTCCGGGCGCCGGATGATGTCCCCTGACAGATTCAGGCTGCAAGCTCGTCTTCACCGCCTATCTGTAGGTTCATGTTTGAGGATTTTATGAGAATCAAAGTAATGGGGAAGCGAAGTGCAGAGCTCTGGAGAAGCACGCTTCAGCTTCACTTGTTTGTTCAAGCAAAGAAATAAAAAAATTGCCAAGAAAACAAGTTTCATAAACCAAATCATCATTTTGTGAGATTTTATTTATTTTTACTGCAAGGCCACAAAAGCTTCTGACCGACTATTTTTGGTCTAGTTTCTGGTGCAAATATCTCAGTACACTGGAAATGAGACAAAACTAACTCACAAGTAACTTTTCAGCAAGATATTATTGTTTTAAGTAAATAATTTCTTATTATTGATGAAAAGTACTAGTTCTATAGGCAGATTATTTCATCTATAACAAAATGTTATAATTGAAATCATCTACCTTTGGAACTAGTACTTCTAGTCAAAATTAATATCTTGCTGAAGTTAGTTTTGTGTTATTTCAAGTGTCCTGAGGTATTTGCACCAGAAACTAGACCAAAATGCTTGGAAAGGCTATGACAGTGTTATGTCATGTTTATGACAGGTGTTATGTCATATTTATGACAGGTGTTATGTCATGTTTATGACAGGTGTTATGTCATGTTTATGACAGGTGTTATGTCATGTTTATGACAGGTGTTATGTCATGTTTATGACAGGTGTTATGTCATGTTTATGACAGGTGTTATGTCATGTTCATGACAGGTGTTATGTCATGTTTGACAGTTGTTATATCATGTTTATGACAGGTGTTATGTCATGTTTATGACAGGTGTTATATCATGTTCATGACAGGTGTTATGTCATGTTTATGACAGTGTTATGTCATATTTATGACAGGTGTTATGTCATATTTATGACAGGTGTTATGTCATATTTATG
The DNA here is from genome assembly GCF_019740435.1 of Gambusia affinis. Taxonomy (NCBI): domain Eukaryota; kingdom Metazoa; phylum Chordata; class Actinopteri; order Cyprinodontiformes; family Poeciliidae; genus Gambusia; species Gambusia affinis. Next base: position 5,688,416 of record NC_057875.1, read on the forward strand.
ACAGGTGTTATATCATGTTCATGACAGGTGTTATGTCATGTTTATGACAGTGTTATGTCATGTTTATGACAGGTGTTATATCATGTTCATGACAGGTGTTATGTCATGTTTATGACAGTGTTATGTCATATTTATGACAGGTGTTATGTCATATTTATGACAGGTGTTATGTCATATTTATGACAGGTGTTATGTCATGTTTATGACAGGTGTTATATCATGTTCATGACAGGTGTTATGTCATGTTTATGACAGTGTTATGTCATGTTTATGACAGGTATCATGTCATGTTTATGACAGTCTTATGTCATGGTCATGTTATATCATGTTTATGACGGTGTCATGACAGTCTTATTCACAACCCGTCAAATAAAGTGTTACCAATTTCAAACAGAAACTTTAATGGATTTTATTGGTATTTTATGTGATATGTCGGTGTATCAGGAGAACAAAATTTGATGAATGATAAATTGTCCCAGACGTTACCCCAATAAACGATAATATTGCTATTTTGAGACTATTTTCCAGTGATATAATGGTAATAATGGCATAAAAATGCAAGAACACATTCCCAGGTCAATAAGCCTTAAATTCAAACAAACATCTAACACTGGAACTGGAAGACATTCTAAATATCCAAAATAAATAAACAACAAAAACAACAAATAAAATGAATTATGAAGACTCTGAAAACAAAATTGTTCTTCAAAAAAAAAAAAAAGATAAATAAATGTTGTGATTGGACTTTATCAAAATGTGGAAAAGTTCAAGTTGAATGAATACTGTAGATGATTTTTGCGGTAGTCTTCAAAGTCAGATTAGCTATGGACTTATCAAAAAGATGAAAGACATTTAATAATTCATAGAACAAGAAAGACTCCAAATTAAATAATTCCAGGCTGGTTTTTCTGTTTTCACATCCTAAGCCTCTCACTAAATTTACACTTTTTGTGGGATTTTTAAACCTTTCCATCGTTTAAACTTATATCACCAAGGATAAAATGTTTACGCATTTATGCTTTTATTAAAAAAAAAAAGCATTGAAACATAAAGCAGATCACCATCTCTTTCCCACAGAAATGTTTTGTATTAAAATATTCTGCTGCTCCTGCCAGGGGAAATCTTCAAGACCATTTGTGTTTCTGTGTGTTTTTCTCTCTCTCTTTGTGTGTGTGTGTGTGTGTGTGTGGGTGTGTGTGTGCGTGTGTGTGTGCGTGTGTGTGTGCACAACAACAAGGAGCACTGTGTGAAAACTTGTGAGGCATGACCATGGCCTATTTAATGAGACAGCATGTGGTCCAATACTGTGTGTGTGAAAATAAAGCGCTCATAGTGCAAATTAAATTAAGCAGGTTAGTGTGCCAGAAGAATGTGAGTCTGAGGAAGACTCTGCGAGAGAGCGTGGGCCGTCTGTGATTGTGTGCATCATGTGGTTAGCGTGGACAAAGAACAAAATGGACATTATACTGACCGCTGCTTTGTGGGGGACTAACAAGACGACCACACAGCAGCCGAAAACAGGACACACTGAATCCGATTTAGAGACGCTGCGGTTCCTCTAAACTTCCTGTCACCTAAATAGATTATTTTCAATTTAAAAAAAGGAATTATGAACAAAGAAACTAGTACATTTATTGAATCTGGGTTTCTGATATGTTAGATTGCAACATTTGAAAACATTTGTTAAGCGTTTCAAGACAACATCTCAAGCACGTTTGTTTTAAGACCAAATATCAGGAAGAGAATTTGGATCCCTAGAAGTGTTTTATAGATGCTTCAAAGTGGCACATTTATCTTTTTAAACGATTATTTGCAAATAGAAACAGCATCAGAGAGGAGATGGGTTCAGTGTCCCAGAGATCAACTGGATTTGATGAGTCGGAAAAATCAACTCCAGAACGAGAGCAAAAAACCTTGAGAAAATGCATGAATCTGTTACCAAACAGTGAAATAAAACAGTAGAAAGTTTGCAAATGCATTTATGAAGACATTTATGTTTTTCTGTTCACGTTAAACTTAAGAGGAGAAATGAAAATATGTCACCTGACTTGGTAATAGATGTTCTGGCTGGAAGAGAGACAGAATTTCAGCAAACTAAAGTTTTGTGTCCCTCCAATTTAAAGGCAGCCAGTGTTGCTTGATGAGAGGAGGGAGTAAAAACTGTTTGTTTTCTATGGTCTGTAAAGGCAGTGGCTCCAGGCAGCATCAGAAACACCAAAATATAATCTATCAGTTATTGACTGGACCAGGTTTCTACAGGTTTTAAACATGCACTGCAAAAACACAAAATCCTACCAACTACTTCTGGTTTAGTTTCTAGTGCAGATGTCTTAGTTTACTTGAAATAAGACAAAACTGACTTTCAGCTGTTCTTCGTTAACGTGACATAAATAGGTTAATGATTTTCATTCAGTCAGGACGTTACGCTGACACTAGAGCCTCATGCGTTGCAGGGAGATTGTCGTAAAGCATTGATTTATGCCCGGTTTTAAAATTAGTTAGCTGGACTTGTAGCATCGAAATCGAACCGTTATACCTAGGATTTCTTTTGGCTAATGTGTGATCTCAGATTTTGAAAATGGGCCGACAATCGACCGACAGCACTAAGATGGTGTCGTGTGCGCTGGACATTACACTAAGGAAATGAGGAAGGGAGGATCAGTGGAGAGCGCCTGAGTTGAGCCTTTTTTCATTTAGCGTCATCAACAGAAAGAGAAAAAGGCTGGAAGAGACGATAACGCCGATAATTAAAATGACGTAGATAGTTTTAATTTATCGTACGATTAATCGATTTTTCGTTTATCGCGACAGGCCTATTTCAAATGAAACTAAACTAAAATTACTTAGTAGGATTTTGTGTTTTCGTTATGTGTGCAGTCAGAGCAGAGCATCGCTCTCTGCTGGTTGTTAATAGGTTACATTTTATGAGTTTTGTGTGAAACTGAACTGCATTTTATCTTTCCCCAATTTATATAAAAACCACCACGACTGGAGATACTCTTTTATTTCTGGCAGGTAAAATGTTGGATTTAAAATTGAAAACTAATTCTGATATTTTTATTTTCTTACCTTGAAATTAATGTTTATTTGTTAAGTCTTAAAGACTTCTGCTACTTTATCAGTGGGTACAAGCTGCATTTGTTGATCAATCACTGATTATCCAAAGACAACAAACAGTTTCTTTACTTAACAAGAGACTTGGAGAGGACTCCTCCCCTGACCAGTGATCCATGCGAGCGCTCAGATGGTGGAAGGGGCTTTTTTAGTCACCTTTCTTAGCCTTTCTTTACTCTAAGTCCTCTGAAAATACCCACGGAGCCAAAAAGAAAACACCTCGCAGCTGTTCCTTCTGCTGCCAACTCACTCCTGTGATACCTCACTTTAAACAGCCGCACGTCTCGATCCTGACAACATTCTCAAACTCTCCAAGCTAATCTTTGTCCAGTTTTGACATCGCATTTTGCTTTCAAAATGCGTTTTAAATCGCAGCGCTCCCAAGGGGCAATAAGGACGAGATAAAAAGAAAACACGAGGAGACGGGGGGTTGAAAGTATCACGTTTGCCAGGGAGAATGTCAGTGTCACGACCTCGGAGGAGAAGGCAAAAAGATCAGCCTCTGGTGCGCTTATCTTGCTCTCCATCTGCAGTAGATTCTGTGACACGAGGAGCACAGAGGGAGAGAAAACACTTCAAGCCTACTCCAAACATGGAACAAAAGCCCTTCTCCTGTTTTTCTGGCTGGAGCGACAGGCACACAGCATGAATAATTAACAGGGACAAACAACAGCTATCAGGTGGTAGATCTGAAAAGTTGGTGCTGGTCGTCAACAGGGGAACTCATTTGTTCCTTACTTTTGTCACTTTCATGGAAAAATGAACGATATCTACATGCTAAGTATCCATCATTGCATTTGGCTATGAATGCTGCCTGTGAACATTATGATGGGCGTTATCGGTTTTACTTTTCATTTTGTGTTTGGGTCGGTTCTGGAGTTCAGATGCTGCAGCCCTCTGCAGACGATGAGTAGCTGATTTATAGCTTTCCTCCGTCCTCTGAGGCTTCATTTGTCAGAATTTGCACTTCACACTTTTTGCCCTGTATTGTTTCTCCATGACATTATTGGTATAACGGAGTAAAACATAATATGTTGTCCTTCCACACTGCAAAAACACAAAAAGACCAAGTATTTTTGGTGTAGTGGTGATAGTCAGCTCTACATTATGATGTCACCAGGTGTTTCAGAATCCGTCCAATAACTGAACAGATGATTCGAACAGATAAATCTGTGGATGTGCCACAACTTTCTCCAGCTAAACACAAACAAAACTGAAGTTACTATATTTGGACCTAAGGAGGAACTTTCTAGTCAATGCACAGCTTCAGTTATTGCATCTGGAAACTAGAGAAACTTTCTAGTCAATGCACAGCTTCAGTTATTGCATCTGGAAACTAGAGATCAGACAGAACTCTGACCTGAACATTCAGAGCCACATAAGGATGGTTACAAAGTCGGCCTTCTATCACCTGGAGAACATTTCCAGGGTTAGAGGACTAATGTCTCAGCAAGATCTAGAGAAACTCATTTATGGGTTTCTCTTTAGTCACATTGATTACTGCAACAGCGTCTTCACAGGTTTGTCTAAAAAAATCAATCAGATCCAGAACGCTGCTGCTGGAGTTCTGACTAAAACAATAAATCTGGAACAGATTTATTGTGCATAGTTATTCCAGCACTTTTCTGGAATAGCTTTCAGAAAAGTGCTAAACATCTGAAACACTTGAATACTTTTAAATCTACACTAAAAATCCACCTGGTTGCAGTTGCTTTTGAAACATTATTACCTAAATTACATAATTAGACGTACCAAAATATAAAATTAAGTGAAAAGTTTGGTATTTTAACGTTGAAATTTAAAATAATTGATCAAATTAATAAAAACACAACAAAACCAGGCAAAAGTAATTATTCCAAATCAGTTTCTTTCAATAATAAAAAAAAAACTTGTGAAACTTTAACAGAAATTGCAGGTTTTTTGTGGATTTCATGTTAAAACATGTTTGCGTTTCATTCAGTTGGTATAGAATCTAGTAGAGATACTTTATAATAAAAATACTCAAGTGAAAGTACAGCGCAGTAAAAATACTCCTAAAAGTAAATTTCTTCGAAAAAAAAGTTACTTAAGTAAAGGTAGTTAAGTAAATGTTACTGCTAGTTACACCTACCCAGCTCTGCTAACATAAAGTGTGCGGTTCGGCTGAGGGCGTGTCCGCCGCCGCAGAGTCTCCGCCCTCCGGATCCGGACCGGCTGCTCCTGGATCAGCCGCTCAGCCTCCACCGACTCCAACAAACTGTTTGCTGCCTCCAGTCGCAGCTGCGTGCTCGCAGGAGTGGAGCGGTGGATTTTGCTTTAGCTGGGCGCTGTTGGGCATGACTCTCTCCGGTGGACATCCACTCTGACTAGCATTTTGTGTTTGGCGAACAGGAGCATCCAGAACCACGTCGCGTCTTTACTGAGGGTTTCTGAGGAGAAGCGGGTCGCCACAGACAGACTGAGGTTCGGCTGCGCCTTGAGGTAAGAAACAGCTCCCTGTTTCTGAGTTTGAAGTTGAATGTTTCTGAGAATTTAAAGGGGATTCTTTCTCATACTTTGCTGGAACAAGTTGCATCTTTCCCCCACCTTTAATGACTTGCTGGAAAAAGTAACGAAATGAATAGTTAGTTAATAAAAAATAGCTCTACATTCATGTTTCGGGTCCGTGCAGACTTGGTTCATATCGCATTTCTTCTGCTTATTATTGCGAGTCTTTCCTATTTTCCCGTAAACTCGGTGTTTTTGCGTGGCGAGAAGCCGGGCAGGAGCCGCTCGGTCCGGTCCGGAGCGCCGTGCGTCCGTCTCCAAGCTGGCACCCTTCCCACGGCGGATCAGCCCCAACCCGAAGAGGCTGTCTGCCGGGACGTGGGGGGTCACCAGATGGATGTCTCTGACGGCACTACCTTTGCTGCAGGGCAGAACTTCACTGTCAGTTTGCATTAATCAGAGGGATGCATCATCCAAAAACCTCAGCAGCCTCTTCCCCCTCTGTCTTGTCAGATCTCCGCTGAAGCGAGCGCAATGCGTCCTGTGAGGAAAAAGAGAGAGAAAGTCAATACTTTTACGGACAGAGTCACTTATACATCAGACATGTGACTTATATCAGTGTCCGGGCTCAGAAAGCTGCTTTATTATAAGGAAAAGGGCTAACACAAAGTACAAATTCAGAATACATTGCAGAACAAAAGTATGAAAATAATTCCTGTATTTTAGCATCTACTAGATATTGGTTTAGTCAACAATTAGCTATACTGTGTCTAACAGAGAACAGTAAGGGTGGTATGAATCATTATATCAACTTTTTCAGAGCTTATATTTAATTTGGAAAGCTTTTGAATTTAAATTTGTATCATGTTACTTGGACCGAATTTGAAAGCACCTTTCATACTCACTCAAAGCATCTCTATCCCAGCACACTTTGATACACAGGTCAATATATGCAAATTTTGGGTTTAGTACCTTAATGTCAACATGTCACAGGAGGAAGCTGGAATCAAACCTACAACCTTCCAATTACCAGACAACTACACCACCATTGGTCCACATTCACCACAAGTTTCCACTACTTTAACAACAATGCCAACACTTATAGTACAGTTTAAATCTGGTGTTCAGGGGAGAGAAAAAGTTTAATAACTTGTAAGAATTGATTTAAAAAACTCGCATCCTGCTTGAAGTGGGTTAGCAACAATGCTAACACTAACAACTATCTAGCAATCTTTGATTGTCAACCCTTAAGCAATTATTACCAATGAACAGAATCTAATCGGCTGTTATGTTAGGATAGTTGAAAAGCCTGCATGCCATCTTGTTAAAATAGATTTAATGTATTAGTGTTAAGCTTTAATTTGTAGTTAACGACAATGCTAATGTCAAATTTGCTAGGAACCTTTACATGCCAGCTTAGGACAAATTTAGAAACTTTCACCAGCATTTTATGACATAATCATGGCCCAATTCTTATATATGTTTCTTTTTAAGGTGAGTGTAATGATCTTGATAATTACCTACAATTTAACCAGTTTTGCTCAAAATTGGTTGAATTTAATTTATTCAAGTACCTATCAGCTGTTTTATTTTATGTAATTTATGACCAAAATGCTGATCAAAATGTGTCCAATTCCAATTATTACTCCAATTTTATTGATTAAATTCTCACTGTTTTCGTCAGGGTAAAAAAAGTGATGTTTCTATATTCCACTCAAGCATTTAGTCTGGTTACAGTAACTGCTAGGAATCTGGATCTAATCACATTTTGCCCCAGGAGATTGTCTCCAAGGGACTCATTAACACACAGCAGTGTCCATGTGAGTGTGCCTGGAGTTGGGGCCCTGCAGCTCCCTGACGTTTGCATGTCAGAAGAGAGGAGAACCACATCACAGCCAGTCAGTCTGGACACACTGACAGACGGACTAACTGTCAGCGCATTATACTGAGAGCAGAGCTCTGCTATTCTTTAGTCTAATATCATTATTCCTAACCAAGTAAAAAGAGGCTGGTGGAGACGGAAAGAAAACAGAGATTTGTTTGTTCACCATGTTGCTGGAGAACAATTGCTTTGTCAAGAAAAGGGGGAAAAAGATAAGGAAACCGTTGAATTGATGTTTGGAGGAGCTGCCAACACAGATGACTAGACTCTGCCTGCAGCTTTTCTCTCATCCGTTTGTTAAAAGAATATATACGGAAAAAGAAATAGTTTTTACACAATAAACATCAACAGCTGCATTAGTGAACTGGTAGTGAAATTTATAAATGCGACAAAGAGGGCTGTAATTAAAGGGTTCAACATTTCAGTTGATTCCAGTGGGTTTTTATCTCTCCACCCGCCCACACACACGACACCTAAGGTGTTAATAGTATCCCTGTTAATATGCTGCTTTTGATTTACCATTTACATTACAATGAAACGAAAACACATCGTCAGGATGTGACGGAGTGATAAGTTCAAAGCTGCCGTTCCATCCAGGTCTTTGCAAAATCTGTCAGCTAGCCTGGCAGTATCCGCTGAAAAATACGTGACACCACCTGACCTGGCACAGCATTAAAGGCCTGACGTTAATCAGCCAGCGGTCTCTCCGTTCTGTGTCATTTTCCCACTTTTTTCCTTCCTGATCTCAGCTGGCATCATTGCAGATGAGGTGGATCTCTTTTTGGCAGGACAGTTAATGCGACTTAACCAGATCCTCTCTCAGCTTTCTTTCCTTGTTTCCACTTTTGTCTTCTGTTACTCCTGACTCCACTGCAAAAATGCAAAATCTTACCAAGTACTTTTGGTCTACAGTCTAAAGAAAAAAGTCTCTAATTTACAGTAAAATGCCGGCAGCTGTGGTTGATGAAATATTATCGTATTAAAATGGTAAAATTATGAGAAATTTGGTAAAATTCTCTTCTGTAAAACAGACAAAGAAGAGTGTTTTACCAAATATTTTATATATGATAAAATTCTGCCAGTATTTTACCAGCATAAATTTGAGACTAATTTACCATAAATAGCTATTTTTAACAGTGTAGTTTTTAGTTGTGAGCTAAAAACAGTGTAATTTTTTGTTATAACAAGACATGTTATAAGTGAAATAATTTGCCAATGTAACCAGTATTTTTCATAAATATTGTGGAATTATTGACATGAAAAAAGCTCTTATATCTTACTGAAAAAATACTTGTAAGTTATTTTTGTCTTATTTCAAGCGAAATAAGATAATTACAGTAGAAACTAAGCCAAAAATACTTGGTAAGATTTTGCGTTTTTGCTGTGTGACTAAACATGCTGGAGCTCTGCCTTGGTTGCTAGGTAACGGGCCGGGCTTCGCTGGGGTTGCTAGGTGAGGGGCAATGGCTGCTTATTTTGTGACGTTTCACTCAGGAGGTTTTAGAAATGACTCATTTTCCAGACACCAAAAACATGAACCGATAGCTAAAAACAAGCCTGGTGTTTTTTAAGCTCTTTATGCAAGTTAGTTTGGCAAACTAAGATATTTGCACTAGAAACTAGCACATCTTCTCTCATCCAACTTGCAGAGCATGCCTATATTCATACCGAAGCGTTTGGAGCACCAGAAATGTGTAGGGAAAACAAGACAGGGTCAGCGCTCTACGTTCGCTTTCTCCCTGAATCATCCTCTCTACTCTACAGCAGCAGTAATCCACAGAGAGCCACAACTAAATGGAGTATCTATTGGCTAAATGAGAAAATAGCTTTTTTCTTTTTTTTTTTTTTTTTATTGCAAGAGGACCCTTCATTTAACGTGTGTGATGCACGCGCCTTGGCCCGTAATGGGTTCAGCATCTTTGTTGTCGAGAGACAGGAGAAAATGAAATTTGCTTTTCAGCTGGCAGAAATAATTTACTCTCTGAAAGGTGTGTTTTTCATCAGCTGTACAGGAGCCAAGAGATGTGCAAGGTCTGATACTGCAGCCTGAGCGCTTCGATGCAGCAGCGCTTTTCTTTATTCATCAAAGCTTTGGCGTTTTCGGGCAACTGCCTAAAAAGTTGATCTAAGTTGTTTGTTTTTGTTCACCCTTTGGTCCAAAGCATGCACACAGCAGAGCTACGCATTAAGGGTTTGTGTCTGAGATAGTCCAAAGAATGTTTTTAGAGGAAAAAACTTTGCTGCCTTTATTTAAATGGTGTGTATGCATGTAGTCATGCATCTTCCATCAAACCAGATCAATTTACCATAACTTAATCAAAGAGTAAGCACGATTTTCAGATCATACAACAGACTAATAGATCTTGTAAGCATGTAATCAGTAGCGACAAAAGCTCAAATTATAGTAAAAAGTGTAAAAATGAATGGAAGAAATGAAATAACAGCAAATTCAACATATTTATTTACACTGGAAGCGCTTCTCTATTTTAATGTTGTAGTACGTTTTGATTATAGCAGTTCAAAAAGTTTGAGGGTTTGACAGAAGGTAGGGACTCTAATGAGCTTTTTAGCTCCCCTCACCATCCCCTGCAGGACCCTCTGGGCGGCCATATTGGAGCCAGAACAGTTTGTCAACATGCTAGAGTTTTCCTGAGAACACTGCAAAAACACAAAATCTTACCACCCTTAGTCTAGTTTCTAGTGCAAATGTCTTAGTTGACCTGAAGTAAGACAAAACTAACTTACAAGTAACTTTTCAGCAAAATACAGGAGCTTGTTTTAAGTCAATAATTTCTAAATATTGATGAAAAAATACTTGTTCCAATTGGCAGAATAGTTCACTTATAATAAGTGTAAAATGTGGAACTAGTAATTGGTTGCTAGGTGACGCCCTGAGCTTGGCTGGGGTTGCTAGGTAACCACAAAGTCCCCTTTGATGGTGGCATAAGTGAAATTATCTGCAAGTGGGAGTATTTTTTCATCAATATTGAGCAGTTATTGACTTAAAACTTGTATTTTGCAGAAAATATGCCTGAAATAATAGTCTTCCATAAAACGTGTCAGTGCTTCACTCAGGCATTTATCAACCGTGTGAGTTTAGATCATTTTCATTGCTGCCTTTGTGTTTTTGGCTGAAATGTGAGCAGATCTCAAATGAGATCGACCACAAACGTTATCCTGGCACCATCTTATCTGTAAGCTTTTCCTTTGCTCGCTTTCGCTCAGAGCTCACAGAGAGTTTTTCCCAGCTCCTTTCCTCCTTCACATGTTTTGTCCTCCGTTCGCAGAAACCTCCTTAAGGTCTTCCTTCCTGTTTTTAACTTCCTTCTAAAATAATTCAATTGCAAACTTTGGGGGAGATTTTAATAACAGACTTATTCAAAAAATTTTAGGTAGAATGCAAACAGAAGAAAGTCCGTCTACCTGGAGGTTTACTGGTTAAATGATTCAGATGTTTCTTGTTTTTTAGACATAATTAGGAGGATACAGAGTGAAATGTAGCATTTTATTTCCCTATTTTTGAAATCATATTCCTGGAAATTTACAAACTCACCCTGTTTGTGAACGATTACTCAATTAAACAGTGTATGATTAGCTTGATGCTACTTGGTCAATTTAATTCTGCTGTGACATTAACAGACAGGCTAAATTATTAACGTTAGACATGACCTGGTTACCTGTATCGACATAAATCTAAGTTTTCAAAACAACAAATTTTCATCGGTCTATACTGAGGCTGGACAATAAATCAGTAACAATATGCATCATGATAAACACATGATCAATATCAGTTGATAACACATTTGTTAGAATATTTTATATATATAGAATATTCACTGAACTTTGATCCAGAACTGCACAGCATTCTGGGAGATGTAGGGAGAGAAAATAGTAGCCGCTCAACTTCGCTAAGCAAGGTTGGTGGAATCAACTGACTCACTCACTCTTTGGTTACCTAGCAACTCACTCATTCTTTGGTTACCTAGCAACAAATTGTTGCTGCCGTAACTTGCACAGCAGCAGTTTAAGCTTTGTCCACTGTGCCTCTTAACTGCTAGAAAAAAAACAAAAAAAAAAAAAACAGCTTTGAGTGAAAACTGTGGATAAAACAAGAAAGGCCAGGTTATCAGTTTGTCAGTATTTCTGATGTTTAAAACAAAAAACTAATCAATAACTGAAGATATTGACCTAATGAAACCCTTACGTTTTGATGTTTTTCAGCCATATTGTCCAACCTTTGTCTGTACTTAAAGTTTGTTGTGCTTTCTCAACAAACTCTGGTCTCTTTTGTGAGTTTGTGTTTCTATCATGTAAAAACGTTTGGACTGCCTTGTTGCTGAAATGTGCTATTCAAATAAACTTGATTGATTAATGAAGTGACAAATAATGTGTCAGAGTCACAGGGGTTTTCTCCAGCTGTGCGCTGGCAGTTGTAACAAAATCTGAAAAAATGCTTCTTTGGCAATTATCAAAAATAAATAAAGTCACTTAAATAGAAAAAAAATTAATGCAGCATATAAATATCAGGTTTCATCTGTACATGAAGGCCTTATAAGCACCCAAAAAACACACACATGGTATTTCTGATTTTGAAGCCTTGTGCAGTTGATATATGAAGCATTTTGGACAAATCTTACACTGCAGAACTTCTGCTTTTCTAATCTGTTTTAGAATATATCTATGCTTCCACGTAAATCTTTATTCGCTGCTTGTCTGCATGAGGGTCGGGAAGTTGTGAGTGACCCAAACACGGGGCAGCTCCAGAGTTCACGGAGGGCAGGAAGCTGAGGGGCCTCGCTTCCTTTTTATCAGGAGGAAGCAGGATGGCTGTTTGTGCTCAACCCAAGAATTCCTTGTGCTTATCTCGCATTCACGCCTTTTCCCCTTAATAACGGCTGTGCTGAGCAGGTAATGAGGTAAAAGGTATGTATTCGACAAGCTGCGGCGGGAGATAGCGGACCCTCCAATAGGCTTAGGATTCGGCTCCGGTGGGGGGAGGAACTCTCAGCTTCATCTCAGGATGCGACAAATGATCTCGAAGTTTCCCCACAGCCATATTTTCCTTTACGTATTTTTTCCAGAACTAATAAACCGGTTTACACAGGTATCCATTAAAGGCTGAGGTCATTGCACAGAGCAAGCACGCTCTGTAAATCTCTGTTTTTTTTTTCTTTTTTCCCGTAAGGATTCCTCATCACCTCATGCTCTTTTCATCCCCAAGATGTATTCAAAGCTCTGCGAGGGGCTTAAAGCGGGCCAGCTGTCGGGATTCGTGACACGGGTCTGAAGTGTGGGGGAATTACCTCAGGAGCTCTGATCAGAGGCGGGCAGAGGACCCAAACATTATACTCCTGTCAGAATAGCAAGCATATTTTTGCTCAAGTAAAAAGTAGCCATCCAAAAAATTACTTAAAACGTATTTGGCAAAAAGTCTACTCAAGTACTGAGTAACTAATCAAATTATCAATCATTTAATATTTAAAAATTACATCATCAGATGGACCAGAATAAAAAGTTAAGAGGAAAGTTTGGTATTTTATGGACAAAAATGACAATAATTCATAAAGGTAGCCAAAAATAACAAAATCAGGCAAAATATTTTTTTTTTTCTAAATTTTTATTCCTTCCAATAAAAAAACTTATGAAACTTTAACAAAAACTGCAGGTGTGTGTCTGGTGAATTTCTGCTTAAAACATGTTTGTTTTTCATTCAGTGGGTAGAAAATCCAGAAATCTACTCATAATAAAATTACTCAAATAAAAGTAAAAAGTATATCATGGAAAAAAATCTTCCTAAAAGTACATCTTGTTTTCAAAAAAGTTACTCGGCACTAATTATGTACTACTATTTTTTGATTATTGTTTTTTTCTTCTTTCTGTTTTCACCAACTGAGTCTTGTGTGTTATCCTTTTAGAACTTTGGTGCAGTTTTTAAAGTGGTATGTTAATAAATTTGACATTGACTCAAGTAAATGTAACCAGTTACTCCCCAGCTGTGGCTCTGATGCACTGAATGATGCGGAAGTTTGGGCGCTGCAGAGAGTGCCACATAAAACATGTTCCATCTGGTCACTTCAATGATTTAAAGCAGTGTTTCTCAAACCCTGGTCCCTGGACCACTGGTGGTCCGCGAGCTACTGCATGCAAACAATCGTTTGTTTGCCATGATGTGAGCTCAAAGTGCGACGCTGCAGTTAGCTTACAGTTAGGATTGTGTTTAATAATAAAAATGGATAAGTAGCTTACTAAAAATAAAACTCGAAGATACCAGTGGAAAGTTTCTGAGGTTGAGCTGCAGCATCGTTGTTTTTGAACACTATTACGATACAAAGCAGACGCTACGTATCGTAACAGTCTGCGGCTGTGCTGAGTTCAGTAGGCCGTGAGCAGCGCTGCACCCCGCGCTGACTAACTGCATCTAAACACCTAAAGTAAAATTATTTATGTTGGACTACATACTAGCTGAAGTTTGTTTTTTCCAAAGCAACTCAAGTCTGTTTTATTTTTATTATGCTTCTAAATTAAAAATAGCGGTAACGGTTATAGTAAGGTACATTTTTGATTTCCGTGTGTTTTCATCGGAAAGCTTAGAATCCATACTGTGAATAAAAACACTGTATAGACGTGTTCATGGTTTCATTGTGGCTAGTCACATTTACATAAGAGCACCACCCTTCACATTAGGAGGAGCAAGACAGACGCTACGTTAAGAGTCTAATACTTTAATCTGTTTTGTTATTTTAGGGGCAATTTCAAGGCCAAGAAACATTTTTCAGTCCTCAGCCTGAAAAAGTTTGAGATTTAAAGGTAGAAACTTGTTTTCATTACAAAATCTTGAATGTTTTTGCTAAAGTTTGCATCCTTCTAAACCCAGAGGTGAAATAATGTGCAGGAACTCCATGAAAAAGGTTCTCCTCTCATTGTTCTTATTTGTTTTCTGCACTGCTTAACACTCAGCCTTCGATATTCAAAGCCCTGTTAGGAGATGCTTCTTGCTTGCGTTTGTTGCATACATTAACTGGTTTCCATTGTCACATGATTTATTTATTACCCAATAAGGAGGATTGTGCTCTGCTTATGAACTGACTGAGAAGGGAAAATCTGTTTGCAGAATGAATAATGTAGTTTCCTGGATTCATCAAGTAAACGGTCTCAGTAGATTAGTTCTTGGTTATTAACACACGTCGGTGACTAAACTAAAACCATTTAGAGCAACTCTGTAAAACACCTCATGCAGATTTTTTACTTCTATTTTTTGGTGAAGGTGAAGAAGATAAATCGTAGCTGTTACTTCGTTGGACTCTGGATCTTGGAAAGCCCGGTCCAATCAAATTAAAAAAGAAAAGGCTTGGAGTTGGGTTTTTAGCTTCTTTACTGTGTGTCTGTATGCACAGACTTTTGTTTGGAGTGTTTTAACTAAACAAACAATGCAACATAAATAGAGTTTTAAGCTGTTCTGGGCATGAAAGTCTCCCTTTTTGGATGTTTCCTTTCGTCTCTTTTCATTGTTGCCCTGCCAAAAAAGAAACGTTAGAAACGGTGACGCTGCATCGATGCTTAACTTGACTGGTTTCCTGCACATCCTTCACAAGGCGAGTCTTTGCTGCCACTAATGTGATCTCAAGCTTCTGTTTCCTGTCCAATATGTTTCAAATTTACCCTGCAGCTGGAATCAAGCAGCTGACCGCTAATTCACCATGAGATGATCTCTTAACAGTTTCTGATTTAAATAGTTTTAATCAGATATTATAAACGGTTTTTCATTATTGGGGCGTTTGCAGCTGTATGTTGGCTGACTTCCTGTCCAACCAGATGCTGCTGCTGGAAAGGCAGCTGGATCTTTGGAAGCAAAACTCAGAGATTAAAGGTGTCGTTTAGCGATGATCAAAAATTTATCAAAACTTTTATGATGATCCTTGTCATAAATTCCCTCTGGATGATTTGTGCAATTCAACGCTTCTTTAAGTCCTTATAAACTTGTATCATTTCATATCAGGGTCAAAATCTGCTGACAAGAACAAAGTGTCTGTTGTTGAAAAATATATTTGTAAAAAAGTATCATATTCAGTTTATTTCAATACAAAGATCCTTTATTAAGCTCTCTGTTCTCAGCTTCTTGTCCGTCCGATGAACTTTCAAATCTTATTTTTGTAAACTTCTTGCTTTGAACAAATGAACGTTGCCCTTTTTGTTTACGGTCTGTAAATCCTACATTTGGATAAAGAAAATACGGAGGGATCGACTTTTTAGTGTATTGTAAATGCAAACACAATCTATTTCCACCAAGAACCTGAATCAAAACAATAATTATATAAATCATAATTCAATAAGACAGGGATTCTCTGAGGAGGGAAAAGGTTTGTGAGCACCTTTTTGAGAACAACAACATTTTGTTGAGGTTGTTTGGCTGTTTGTGAGGATGACACCGGCGCTGCTCGGCTTTGACCCGTTTCTACCCGCTGTGACTCACCGGGCCCAGAGCTTCTCTCCTCTCCTGACTCCAGCATTTTTCAGATAAATTGGGTCTCTCTCCAATCTTCTGGCTTTTTACGGTTGCATCAGCCGTAACTGGGTCCAAATTTTTCCCTTTGTCCCTCCCGGCGCCTGGACTCTCCTCCACATTCCTGTCTGAAATAACTAACTGTGAACACAGAAGTGCTGTAGTAACTTTTTACATTTACTTGAGTAACTTTTTTGAAAACATTTTCTTTTATGTGTAATTTTGCTACCCTGTACTTTTAATTTTACTTGAGTAATTTTATTATAAAGTATTTCTACTCTTACTTGAATAAAAGTTCTGGATTTTCTACCTACTGAATGAAAACTGAACAAAATTCACCAGAAACAGACGCACACCTGCAGTTTTGGTTCAAGTTTAACACGTTTTAAATTGAAAGAAACAGATTTTGGAAAAATTTCTTTTGCTTGATTTTGTTATTTTCTTGTTACTTTTATGAATAATTTTTATTTTGGTGGTTAAAATACAAAAATTTCCACATAATTTTATATTTAGCTCAATCTGATGATGTAATTTTTAAATATTAAATGATTGATAATTTGATCAGTACTTGAGTGGATTTTTTACCAAATACTTTTTACTCTTACTTGAGTACAATTTCTGGATTTCCAATCAAACATGTTTTAACCAAAAGTTCACCAGACACAGACGCTGTATCTGTGTCTGTTTTTGTTAAAGTTTGATAAGTTTCATATTGAAAAAAACTGATTTGGAAACATCTTCGTCTGCCTGATTTTATTATTTTTGTCATTTCTATGAATTATTTCAATTTCGTCTTTAAAATACTAAAATTTCCACTTAACTTTATAATTTGGTTCTTCAGATAATGTCATTTTTAAATATTAAATTGTTGATATTTTGGTTAGACATTTTGCTAAATACTTTTTTACTCTTACTTGAGTAGAAATATGTTGAAGTATTGCTACTCTCACCGTTTGTTTTTTTCTCTGTCTGGTCATCAGATGAATTCATAAAATGATCAGTTTTACTTCCAGTCTCACTTTTTGCTCCAGTTTGGGATCTGAGCTCTTTAAAACATCCTGTTGATTTCAATCCCCTGAAGATCTGCTGCTCAGGATGATTCTTGCTCTTGACACAAACTGATTGGGTCATCTGGGCTGAACATATTGTCGGGCAAGGCTTATTAATGGTGACGCCGGTAATGAGGTCGTTATCTTTGTGTACAAATGAAATGCAGGTTGATGCTAGATGTTTACCCATTATTTTATTTCTGATATGAATCAGCTGCAGACGTATCGACACAGGGTGACGGTCGCTGTGAATAAATGATGCAGCTTTATTAGCTTTCTCCACTTGTCCTTCTGAGGGATTTATTTCCAGGATGACTCGCGGTGCATCCTGCCTGGTTAATAACACTTTAATGTCTCAGGCAGTGATAATGTTTCCCCCCCCGCCTGCCTCTCCTTACAGCCTGCGGGTGAAACACAACTGGGACCGGCGTGCTTTTCTATTTAAAACTCCCAACCCATGCTGCATGTTTTAAGACATGATCGTTTTTACTTGAAAGTGAATATTTCAAACCTCAGCAGATGTAATTGGGCTAATTTTATTCTAACTTATTATGTGCGTTTGTATTTGCATGTGTTGCCGGTATGGGTTGAAGTCGGTAAGCAGCTATAAAAAGGCTCTGAATTTTCCTTCCTCTAGGCCTGCTGCGTTTTTCTGCTGCCTTTGTAGCCCGCACGCCTCGTCCACAGCGCGGCTCCCGCAGCAAAGCCCTCAAAGGTCTGATACGCACACGGATTCTGATTCTGTTGTTGGATCCACAGAATCAGAGGAAAAGACCAGAGTTTGTCCCTCATCAGGTTGCAGCCTTGATCTGGAGAATCTGGCGGAGAGAAGGAGACTAATGATCCCACTTAGACTTTGTTCAAGAAGTTTTGCAGTTGATATTGTTAGACTTTAAATAGTGTTAGTTTACATATTGCTCAACAACTTAGCACCACAATACGATAAAATCAAATCAGTTTTGTTTGTGTAACACATTTCAGCAGTAAAGTCTCTCAAAGGGCGTTACATCATAAAATACAAAGTCATAAAACAGCCAATAGTTGAACATCTGAATGTTGATTGATGTTTCTGAACAGGTGGGTTTTTAGTCTGGATTTAAAGGAACTCAGTGTTTCGGCTGTTTTGCAGTTTTCTGGAAGTTTGTTCCTGATTTCGGCTGCACAGTGGTGCAGTTGGTAGAGCTGTTGCCTTGCAGCAAGAAGGTCCTGGGTTCGATTCCCGGCCCGGGGTCTTTCTGCATGGAGTTTGCATGTTCTCCCTGTGCATGGTGGGTTCTCTCCGGGTTCTCCGGCTTCCTCCCACAGTCCAAAAACATGACTGTCAGGTTAACTGGTCTCTCTAAATTCTCCCTAGGTGTGAGTGTGTGTGTGAATGGTTGTGTGTCCTGGGTGTCTCTGTGTTGCTCTGCGACAGACTGGCGACCTGTCCAGGGTGAACCCGCCTCTCGCCCGGAACGTAGCTGGAGAGGAACCAGCAACCCTCCTGACCCCATTAGGGACGAAGGGTGAACAGAAAATGGATGGATGGATGGATGTTCCTGATTTCTGGTGCTGAATGCTGCTTCTCTATGTTTGGTTCTGGTTCTGGGGATGCAGAGCAGAACCAGAACCAGAAGACCTGAGAGGTTCTGGAAGGTTGACATGACAATCAGTTTAGAGAATATTTTGAATGTTTTTTTTTAAAGTTCCTGTGGAGCCGTAATGGTCTGTCGAATTAGATGTAGTCTCTTTGTGTTGTCTTGTTTTTTCATTTCTGTTAACTTGATTAAGTCTGTAGGAATTGGAGGCTAATGTTGTTTGTAGGAATTCAATCTTTTATGTACAGTAAATTTGGTCAGAGGTAAAAAATAAAAAAATAGTTGGATGAGAGTATAAAATGCCTTCTTCTCAGAAATGAAAATATAAAACGAGGAATTCACTGCAAAAACATAAAATGTTACCAAATCTTTTTGCTATAGTTTCCAGTGCAGATAGTTCAGTTCACTTGAAATAAGACAAACTAACTTAATAGTAACTTAGGCTAGATATATGAGCTTGTTTCTCATCAATATTAACCCTTTAATATTGATGAAAACTGGCAGATTATTTTACTTATAACAAGACATTTTCCCATGTTTTAAGTGAAATTGAAATAACTTTTTTTCCTTAATTTTAAGAACTGATAAATTTGCGTCTTTATTCTTCCTAAGAATGGAAGATTGAAATAAAAGCCACTTTTTAAAAAGTCTTTTTTAATTTATTTTTTAGGAAAGATATAGAGAAAAATCCATTGAAATCAGAAATCAGCTCTGGTTTGATCCACACTTGTAAATATGTTCAACTTGCTTTTAAAACTACACCAACATCTCTCTTCACTGCAAAAACACAAAATCTTACCAAATATTTTTGGTCGAGTTTCTAGTGTAAATATCTTAGTTCACTTGAAATAAAACAAAACTAACTAACTTCAGCAGATAAATTGCTTAATATTGATTTAAAAAATACTAGCTCCACTGGCAGATTAGTTCACTTTCAATTATTTAGTTAAAACAAACTCCTATTTGTTGCTGAAAAATTACTTGTAAGTTAATTTTGTTTTGTTTTATTTTAAGTCAAGTTTTATGTTTTTGCAGTGTTCTCCTTCAGTTAAAACCCTTAAGGATCATAACTGAGGATTTTTAATGGATATGAACTGGTAGCAGTGTGTGTGTGTGTGTGTGTGTGTGTGTGCGTGGGTGTGCGTGTGTGTGTGTGTGTGTGTGTGTGTGTGTGTGTGTGTGTGAATGTCTCTGCTGTTTTCCATGTTTTGCAGAGCTTCGCCTCAGCTTGCATGTGATGAGGAACTTGCAGGGTCATGGTGGAGTCAGATGAGACTCCCCATGTGACCCAGCATCCTCCAGTGATGCTGGGAGATTTTTGTTCAGATTACTGAGAGCATTCTGGGACAAACTCAGGACATGCTTTTAAAAGTTCAAGAATTATTTTTATCTGAATAGTCTGATTAAATAAGAGCCTTTTAACAAAAGATGCTCTGGGTTTGTTTTTTTTCCTCTTTGCTTTTCACAGGGGAAAACAATTCGACAGAAAGACAGAGTGGCATGCTGCTTCATGCTTTTTTGATGGTGGCTTATGAAATTTTTAACCTTCCGCTCGTTCTGAAAGCGCGGCACTCCAGACGGCGTTCGCGGGTCAGCGCACTAAAACACGGCCTCTGTCCTTTGGGCAAACAGTCGGTCAGTGCCAGCAGACGTGTTACAGCCACGAGCAAACCAGGCCATTAGCGCGCTCGCGTTTTAGCTCCCTCTTTCAAACTTCCTCAAGGAACTGCGGTTTTCCAAGAAGAGATGCAGTTCATTTTCTTTCCTAATAGCTTCTGGAGGAAATGCATTCGAACTGTGAAGTCGGTTCCCTTTTTTCACTTAATCCACAATTCTCTGGGCGCTCTTTCCTTTGAAGCGCGCAGTAAATAGAATCCACTGCACTGGAAACGCATCCAGCCTTTAATAAACCATTTGATGTTTATTAACGGAGTTTGGTTTTATCACGAAACGCTTTAGAGCCCAGAAATTTGCTCCAGCGCGTGTTTATCAGAGGCTGCACAGCATCGACAGGTGTCCCTGCCCGCTGAATTCAATTTGGCTGCTGTGATGATTGATTT
The DNA here is from genome assembly GCF_019740435.1 of Gambusia affinis. Classification (NCBI taxonomy): domain Eukaryota; kingdom Metazoa; phylum Chordata; class Actinopteri; order Cyprinodontiformes; family Poeciliidae; genus Gambusia; species Gambusia affinis. The sequence continues at coordinate 5,709,064 of NC_057875.1, forward strand.
AAGTTGATAATAAAAATAAAAGGAAGGTAAAAAAAATCCCAGCAGAACATCAGGTGATCCTGGCCGCCTTCCTGCTGATTTCTCACCTGCACCAGGTGTCGAGTCGTCCAGCTTCACGCCGGCGGCCACCTGTCTCCGCTTCTCGGAAGTGTTTCCCGAAGCAAACGCTCGGTTTGGGAATGCCTCCAAAAGCGTGCGCCTGTGAGAAATGGGCTCAGATTATGTTTCCCAATAACACTTGGCAGGACGCAGATCCCACATGAAATGCTTGGATGCTGAAGCCAAAGTAATTTTGTTGCTGATTTCTTTTTGAGTCCCCTCCTCCCCCTCAGCCGAGTTGATGTTCTTTTGGCTTCACAACTATGAAGAGATGCATTAAAAAATCATCCAGGTCGTTCATCCAAGCTGCTGTTTGAACGAGACAAATGACAGAACAGACATTTACTCAGATGGATCTGTTTGATTCCTAAACCTGGAGCTGACTTCTCCCACAAAGAGAAACCATAACACAAGGAAACCAATCCAAGCTGGAAACGCAGCTTTACTCCAGTTTGAAAAATGGACACCTCACTATGTATTTAATAAAGAGCACATGTCTGCAGTTTATGAAGCTGCATCTAGAGGAGCGTCGATGTCTCAAACATCCGTGCAGTCGGTGCTGTGAGCTTGTTAAAACACCCACTTCAAGTATTCAGCCCGCTCTCCAGTTCTCTGCACTTATTCTGTTGCTTTTGGCTCAAACCGCCGGTCTGTTGTTCTTCCAAGAAGCTGGAGACGTTACTGACAGCTGGAGATTTTAAAGGAAACGAAAGAAAGAAAGACATATCTCCCACTGCAGTTCTTCAGCCTGTGGTACCAAATACATACCGGTTTTTATTTAAACATTCATCATCTAGGAGGAAAAATGATCTAACATTTTATATCGTAATCATTTTAACCCTTTCATGCATGAATTACGATTCATTATTTTTTACAAAATGTGTTTTTTATTTTTTCCTCCCCTCCAGGGGGTCTTTTGTGGGCTCTAGTGTCCCTTATATGACAGCAGGCTGACAGGAAAGGGGGAAGTAGGGGAGGGAGACATGTGGTAAATGTCGCCAGGTCCGGGAATCGAACCCGCGACGGCCGCGTCAAGGACTCAAGGCCTCCAAACGTACAAAAATGTTTTTGATTTCCTTAAGGTATAAAAAAAGGTGGGAAAAATATTTAGTAAAATCAAATCTTTTTATTTCAATTTTTTTTTTCTATGCGATCAGTTGTAATTTTCTCTAAGCACCAGTGATTTGTAAAATACATCAGTAGTATTAGGGGTTACATGATGTCACAATAATTTTTTACCTGCAAGAGTAAAAACATACGCTTACATTTTTTGCTCTTAATTCAGGAATGAATTATGATCCTTTGTCATAATTTTTTTCCAAAGTGTTGTTGATTGAAGACATAAAAAAGGTGGGAAAAAAGTTATTTTCTAGGATTTTTTTTTCCCAAATGATCGGCTGTAATTTTCTCCATATAAAGTTGTTATTTAGAAAGTACAAAAGTGATATTAGTCTTTATTGATGTCAGTATTGTTTTACCTGCTGCAGTGGAAGGAGGGACTGAATGAATCTGAGTTGAGTCTGTCTGCCATATTGGATTTAACAAAACTTTTCTTGCACTTGCAGTAGATGGCCAGTAGTTGGCAGTGTATTGTGGTCCGTGTGCATTTATAACATGAAAATCCACAAGAAACACGAGAAAATGGAAGGGTTAGAACTTATTTACAACCTTAAAGCATTATGTTTACATCAACTGAATTATTTAAATTTCTGTAGAGTTGTGGAAAAGTTGCATTTCTTCTGGGAAAATATAAATAGTTTTTGATGTTTGAGACGAAGAATGTTTGTTTTTGTTTTTCTCCACTTGCGATTGTCGACTCGGAAAAGAAATTTCTTTTCAAATACCAAAAGTCGTGTTTGTTTTTGTTTCCTTTGCATGTGAATACAGACCAGCGGGATCAATTTCATTTTTGCTTTGTCTTTATGGTAATCCGTCTGTTTTCCCTTCCTCTGACATCAATAATGCAGCCGCTGCATTAGAGTAATGCTCTCCTATATAATAGCTTCTCAGTGGATGCATAAAACAGTCTGGATGAAAGTCTTTTGGGGCTGAAGCTTTACAAGCATCTTTAAACAATACACCAGGTCAGATTTAAACCTCTACATAAAAACTTACTTCATTATGAAAATCCCAGCTCTTTGTTTTATGGCCATGCAGCGCTACATGGGTTGTTTATTTTTTACTTTTATGTTTGTGGTGAGGCTGATTGAATTATTTACCCCCCAGTAAACCTGCAGCTCAACCTTTTGGAGCGTTGCTCACAGTTTCATCACCGGCCCAATAATTACTAAAGTTGGCATCAACAGGATCTGCTCAGGCAAGAACTGTCATCATTTCCCTCCTGTATCTGCTGAGACACCCTCAGCTAAATCAACAGAGATGATCCTGTGTTTATTCTAGTTTATTATACACTTTTATCGCCTTGTTTTAAATCCTAAAGGCACCTTTTTAGACTGTTTTCTCATCATACTGCCAATGTATCTCTGACCCTCAAACTGCCTCAGATCCATCATGTTTTGTTGCCTGAATCTATTGACTTGTGTTTCTTTAGGGACTTCATTTTGGAGCCGCTCCAAGCAGCTCGGTTTTCATCCTCTCCCCATCGTTTCTCTGGCCCCCGTAAATCAATGTGATGTAATTGTATAAACTCCCTTTTCCCACAGCTCTGAACTGGAGGCACAACGTTCTCAGGGAGAAAGTGATTCAGCGTGACCCGCTAACCTCAGCCTGTTGATTCCCACAGTGTTGTCGTCCCCGTCTTGTGAAACATAGACTTTGCTCTTTAAATATCTGTTAAGAACAAGTGCGTTTTCTCCAGTGGCGTTTAGCATTTGTTCAATTTGTCAGGGAGGTCCTCAGGGCCAAGCCCCCTGCATGTACCTCATGACATCATCAGGCGCTGTAACGGGATCTGCTTGAACTTTTCACATTTTGTACGCCAGAGGATTAGGATGACTGAAAAAAAAAATTATTCTGACTTTAATTTTTTGATATTGTAAGTAAGAATTCTGAGTAAAGAAAATTAAAATTATAGAAAATTTTAGAAATCTGAGATTAAAGTCAGAATTCTGAGAAAAATTTTTTAAGACAAATTAAAATTCTGAGATTCTAAAAGTCAGGATTCTGAGGAAAAAGTCAAAATTAAAAAAAAAAGTTTTTGTTTTCCTCAGGGAAAAAATAAAGATGAGTGGCTGTAATCCACTTCTGTACATTTTTCCACACTAAAACCAAATTTAATTTTTTACAAGATTCTTTGAGGTGAACTAACTGAAATGTTTTCAACAAAGTTGATAAAATTCGACCGGTTTGTATTTACCCACATTTACTCTGAGGCCCCTAAACAAAATCAAAAGCAACCAAATACCTTAAACTAAATATTAAATAGATCAGAGTTTAATTTAATTTAACCTTGAGAATAAATGCAGCCGTTAGTCGTCCACCTGAACTGACAGGTCAGGCAAGCACAGCGTTCATCACAGAACCATCCAAGAGGCTCATGGGAAATCTGACAGAGCTGCAGGTCAGGCTGGAGAAAATGTTAATATGACATCTATTAATCATGCGCTGCACTAATCTGGCTGAAGACGGCTGTTGAAGGAAAGGAGTTCTTCTGAAAACAGAACAAGATTAAATGTTTTTATCACACTTGAAAATCTGACACTGTAAACGGCTCCGAAACATAGCGGTGGCAGTATCATGGTGTGGGGATAAATAAAATGTGAGGCTTTGTCAAATAATCCAACCTAATTGAAAGAGCTGTTCCCCTCCTGCCCTGTGGTGGCGCTGCACTGAAGAAAACGACACAAAAGCCTCCTCATTCATGAAGTTTAGTCAGAAATGGAGAATAGTCAAGTTTTAAAATGGTCCTCTGTCTAAACTGGTAAAGCTTGAGCCGTTTTCAGAAGATTGATCATCATTTTCAACCTCTAGACGGTCAGAGCTGATGGATGAACCCTGCAGGATTTGCAGATATAAAAGATTTAAGATGAATGAAAACAAATGGATTTCACACTTTAGGTTATTATGTGTAAAAATGTTAGAAAGACGTTTGTCCTTGATTTTTTTGAGATCCGTTTTGCCTTGCTGGTGATTTTTTTTCTGTGAAAAAGGTTGTTCAAATCATTGAGTTGCTGTGTTGACGTGCTTCATTTTTATACCTTGCTTTAAACTGTTTGACTAAAGAAATATTTTGCAGTTGTAGATGAGAGCTTTTTTATTTTTTACCCAGTTTCATAAGCCATGCTGGAGTAAAAACACTCCCACACCTCAGTTCACCGCCAGACAGTCTTCTTTTTATTTATTTTTTTAAAAAGGCTGACAGCTGAGTGACGGGTGGATGGGAGGAAAATGCAGGTGTGGATCCTCACAGCTCTCTTCTCTCGCTGCCTACCAGCTTTTCCTCAAAAAGATGCTTCTTTTTTTTACTTGTTTCTATGACAACATGATCCTGACAACTCATGCCCACTTTAACCACAGGCTTTTGATAAACCAATATTACCTGTTTGCTTTCTAAAAGAGTGTAGCAATTTCCTAAACCTTTAATTCACATATCGCCTTTTGTCTCCAGATGTTTAAAACTTGATCTTGTTCCCACGGCAACCGTTGAGATAGTAATATTGCCAGTACAATCAACTTTAAATTAAACAATTAGGAAAGCAAAGAAAGAAACTGCAGGAACAAAATTTGTGATCTGATAATGAATTTTATTAAACATCCCAATGAATTCAGCTCAGAAACATTTAGTGTGAACAGGACATTATCCTCAAGCTTTGCTAACTGAGAATTGCATTAAAATGAACATTTGCCTTCATAAAACACAAGAGTCAGATCAATGTAACACACTTCCATCTCAGGAGACAAAAACATGCCGCTAAGCATTCTGGGAAAAAGTTCACACTCCTGTCTTTTTCTTCTTTCAGTTTTTTTATTTTTTATTTTTTCAACTCTTGGAGGTTTGACTAAATTAATACAAAGTTAACACAACTTACTGCTGTAAGTTTATCTTTCACAAATTCACATTTATGTTCAAAATCTAAAACTGGATAAATTTATTTGATTTAAAGAGTAGAAGATAGTAGACACAACTAAATGCAGCTCAAATGTATTACAGTGCATTCCAACCCACTTTGTTTCCTTTTGATATTATCTTATATCTTATCATTAGGTTTGGGTTTAAATCACTGCATTTTCACTGATTCTTTTCTTGGAGTTTAAAATCATCTTATTGAGAAGCTTTTTTTTCTTTAAATGTGCATTTTACATTTCAAGCTAGCAAAAACACAAAATCTTACTAAATGTTTTTGGTCTAGTTTTTAGAGCAAATATCTCATTTCACTAGAAATTAGACAAAACTAACTTACAAGTAACTTTACGGTAACAAACAGAAGCTTTTTTAATCAATAGTTTATTTTAGTATTGATGAAACGGCACAAGTTCCACTGCCAGATAAATTCACTTATAACATGGGAAAAATATTTTGTTTAGTATTTATCTTCCAATGGAACTTTTTAATCAAAATTAATGACTGTTTAACTTAAGACAAGCTGCTACGTTTTGCTGAAAAGTTGCTTGTAAGTTAGTTTTGTCTTATTTCAGGCGTGCTCAGATATTTGTTCTAAAAAGTTCACAAAAATACTTGGTAAGATTTTGTGAACTTGCAGTGATCAATTGCTCATTTAGCAATTTGGAAGTATCATTCTGTTGGGGTTTTCGAACTGCTACGGTGGACTCCTGTGGATCACAACAACCCACAAACTGCTTTAAAAAAGCACCAAAAGCATCTTAAACCAGGGGTATCCACACCTTTTGCAGCACGTTCAGGTTTGTGTTTGTTTGTCGTCCCTCTCTGAGTCCATGATATTTTTAGAAGGTCATCATGTTGTTAGATTTGCATAATCACGCTCATCTGTGAAAGTATTTCCTCCTCTGTAAACGGACTGTCTGTGGGTTTTTGTGGCTGTGCTGACTGTGCTCACCAACAGCAATAATAAAAATTCAAACACATATGGCGACGCTGTAAATCGGCTGCAATTAGTGACCAAACCAGAAGGTTTTTGTCAGCTAGTTTCCTTACATTCTCCAGATGATGTCACATTTTTGTATCCACACACGACGCAGCCCATCCATTTCAATTTAAAACCGCAACACCCCCAGTCCTCGCATTTCAGATTCCCATTTAACCCCTGATGTTTTATGCATTGTGTTTTTCAGGCAGCACGGCTGAGGAAGTGAACTTTCTCACAGCCAGCTCTGACTGTTTACAGGCAGCTAATACGTTCTAAGCTCTGCAGATTAAATCTCATTTCTCTGAGTGCTTTTTGTGTCGAGCCAAGCCTGATTTCTCCTGACATCTCCTTGCTTGCGGCTCCCTTGGCTGTTTGAACAAATGTTTCTTAAAGTACTCCTGCATTTTCACAAGATTAAAACCCCCACCCTCCACTCGCTCCTCCAGTTTTTTTCCCCCATATTTCAGCGTCTTCCTGACTCGCTCTGGGGACTAACTAGAGGCAGGATATCTCGTCAAAGAAAATCTTTCAACTCTTTCTCCAGTGCAGAGCTTACTGGTAGAGGAAAGGACTGAGCAGAGTTCATGCTTTCACAGTTTAGAGTTCGTCTTTGTCCAGAATTCATTTTTCTTCCTCTCCACATCCTTTCACACCCTGCCCAAGTGATAAATCCAGTTTATTCCCTCGTGTCGCTGAAGCATATTATTGAATTTTTGGCCATTATTGTACATACATTTGACAGGGTAAGGGACCACAAACTAAACATTCATTTAGTTCTCCCTTTTTCTCTTAAGTTTAACCTGCAGCCTGTGAACTTTTTCACATTTTATGACAATTTATGACAAACCAACACAAAGTAGTGTGCATGCTTTTGTTTTCAGCCAACTTAAATCCAGTGCAGTCAATTATCTTCATGAAAGTATAACTGTTGTGTGTGTAGATATTATATTTTCAGTCAAATCAAATAATTATTTTTCTATATAAAACATTCTAGAGTAAAATAAGTATTTATTTAAGTTAAAACTCACAATTCAAGATGAATGTACTTAAAAAACAATGTTTAGATAACTTGTCTCTTGTTATTAAATCAACTTTCATTCTAAGTTAAAATCAAACTGTTTTCTTGTTGACGTAAATTGCATTTTCAAGCCAGCAGGTGGACTTTCACTTTCAACTCAACCCACCTTCAAATGTTTTACCGTGTAAAAAAAAACGTTATTTACATTCTTAGTTTTTGGCTGTAATTTGACTGTGTCTGCAAGCTGCTGCGTCATCTGACAGCGCTGGCAGATTCTGAGGGATTTTGGGGTTTTAGAAAATGTGCAGCTTTATGAGGAGGTCCCAGTGTGGCGTCTTTGTGCTGAGGAAATGATCCAGATGCAGAGCTGCTGGCTCTTGTAACCCAGTGGGACTTCTGCTCTGCTGCTCCTGTGCTGCCGCAGGATAAATCCACACAGTCAAACACCTTGCTGCACTCAGCGAGGCGCTCTTATGTGCAGTTTGATTTTCTGTGACGCATCTGTGGTGTTTGTGTACCGGCTGTCCTCTTAGCACTGATTGAAGATTTTCAGTAGAACTTAATTACTACTCAGCGACATAAAGTTTCCATATGTTGTTGCCTTGGCATGTTTTTGGAAACCATCAAGACGTAAACACGCAGATAGTTCTTAGACATCACGATTATGGAAATCCGTTGTAAAACTTTGGAGACCGAAATGTATATTTTGACCAGAAATGTTAACATTTCCTCGTCTTTGTTCCCCTTTGAGGAATGTTGCATGTAAAACTTCCTCTAAACAAACGCTAAGCTATGCTACAGCATTGAGCTGAATGACAGATGAAGTATATATTGGCGTTAACACAGATGAGAGAGAGAATGTAATGCTACGTTCACACTGCACCCTGAAGTTACCCAATTTCGATATTTTCACCTTAATCCAATTTGTATTTTATATTCCATGACAGTCTGAACAACACAGATTAGACTTTTTTTCAAATATGACGCAGGTCATTTGGACATCCGAAACGTATCTGATCTTCATGTGACCCAAATCTGAACGTCCAGGTCGCATTCATCCGTCCAAAACGTCACCATTCTGCGTCCTGATAGGCGCAAGCGGGAAGAAAAACAAGAACTGTGGCGGACGGTAATGAGGATTCAGAGGCTGATGTGTTGGATCTGGTTGGACAACAACTTCAGAATCGTAGGATATGCTCCATCGTTAGCATCCACGTTTATTTCCGTAAACACTGAGCACTTCTTCTTCTTTATGCACGCTTGTGACGTTGTTGCGCCCTCTACTGCGCAAGCGACAGACTTCAGGTCGTTTGCAGTTCACACTGGAGATCACATGCAAGTCGCATGTATTTGGAAATGTGAACGATCACGCGAAAAAAAAAGAAGAAAAAAAACAAACATTGGATCTGGGTCACTTACGGCTGCAGTGTGAGCGGAGCCTTAGAATGATTTTGTTCAAAAAATTTAATAAATATGTTTCATATTAACCTTTCCTGACCTGTTCAAGGAAACATAACTGGTCACCTTAAAAAAACACACACACACACACACACACCACCTAACACTGTTTTCTTGTGATGGCAGCCAGTTATAGCTTGTTTTGAAGTTCTTGAATCTTTTTAGGATGCATATGGTGTAAAGTTGTTCTGCGTTTCTGTCAGCCACAGCTGTGAGTCGTACTCGTTGCTAACCAGCTGATTTCAGAGGGATTTGTGAACATTGTTGCATCACTGGATGTTCTCGACAACAAACTCAGAATGTAAACCATTAGGATTTGGACCTGAGTCTGCAATTTGGGCCGGACTCATTCTGTAACCACCAGACAGGCGTCCAAATATCTCTATTCCCTTTTTATGTTGAGTCCTTTGTGTCGGGATTTATATTTTATACTCCCCATTCATTCCCTTCATGCACTATTATTTAATATACAGTCTGTTGGAAAGTGGCCTTGGAGCCTCGGCAATATAAAAACAAATCAAACATCAGAGCTTTGGCTCGTGTTGTTCAACCCATAAACATTTCAGAGAACCTCATGCAGGAGCCCAGACTTTATGGCTTTTAGTAGTTTTTAATAATAAAAAATAGCTTTAATCTGGTGGCATTTTGCTAATTGTCTATTTCCACTTCTTATGTACACAACTCCACTGTTTATTGTTGTCATCACACTAAGCAGCTTGTAGGTTGTGTGCTGACATAACAGCTGTTTTGCAGTTTATGTTGCAGACAAAGAACACTTTATTTCCTGCTAAAATGTTTTTCCTTACAATTTAATGCTATAGTGTTCTTTTTTTCTAAGCAATCTGATTTCAGCAACTGTACAGGAAACCCAACCGCTCTATGGTATTTTAGCATCATTTAAATGGGAGCTAGAAATTGTTACCAGATGTGTTCTTAACACATGTTTAAGTGGCTGGCATGGCTTACAGAATAGCGCAGACCACATATCTCTACATCTGATGTGTTTGGAAAAATGTCCCATAGTTTTCCATGTCTGTATTTTTGGATTTAATGGCTGCTGGTTTGTGCTAAATCTCTTCATACAATCATCACTTGTGTAAGAGGTAATTTTCTGGAAACTCTTTCATATCTGAGTTGAAAATGACTGAATATTCTGGCAGCTATGTTTTATAAATACGTTATTTTGACATTATCTACAAAGCCTAAAGGTCTGTCAGTCTTGCAGGCGTTCAAACAACTCTGACTTTCAGACATTTTGATAGTTTGGTTGGATTTTGATTTATTTCAAACAGGTTTTTAAAAACAAGAAAACAAGCAATCAGTAGGACAGAGAAAACCTAACCAAGAATAAAATAATTTGTCTACCACACCTTCTCTGTTTATGTTTAACTCATAAACTTTTCATTTCTGATTGAAAATCCAAACAACTTTCTTGTTGACTTAAATTTCATTTTCAAGGCAGCAGGTGGACTTTAATTTTTAAGTTAAACCACCTTCAAATGTTTTACAGTGCAGTGGGAGGTTGAATTGAATTTTTGTACGTTAAAAAGCCCTTATCATGCCTTCTGCATACATTTTATGCCTTACTTCACCTTACTCAACTCTCTTTAAATAAACGTGGAATTCGGTTCATTTTTCACTGTAAGGTTTAAGTTCAAGTCGAATGATGACCTACATGATGAATAAGGGATGTTTCTAGGTGGTGTTTTCTTATTTTCAGGAATGTCTCACATTTTCCCTCTTTATTTGCTTATTATTACAGAATACAAAACATTTTGTTGTGTTTGAGACGCAGTCAGGCCGGATGGGACCTTTAGCCCCGTTGAATCTCTCTGAGCTCTTCGCCGGCAGCTCTCCAGGTTTCCTGGCTTCAGGACTTGACAGAGATGGAAATTGTTATTGTGCGTCTGTTGGACAGCGTGTGGGCGGGAGGGAACAAACCAGGTTTAACAGCCCCCACTGTGTGTAGTAATGAATTCCTACCTTGGCTTGGAAGGCAGCGGCGCTGATATCCTCGCTGTGTTTTCGTAACCCTCGCTAAAAAAGGCCTTGCTCTTAATTGCGTCCCTCGGGTTCGGAGCGCTTGGTATTCACAGCCTTTCCTGTCCCTCACGTTGATCCTCCTCCTCTCCCGATCTTAACCCCATCATCCCTATTCGACAGGTCTTTTCTCTTTAATCGCCTGACTTCAAAGCGGCATTGCGATGCCCTCGAGGCGCTGAGCTCTTCAGAGACTCGGGGCGAATCTTACGGGCCTGGGAAGTTGGCTGAAGGTGTGATGCTACATGAGGCCACAGCCAAAGTTGTTAACAGAGAGTTGCTTGGTTGCTGCGCTTCGTCATGTTGTCACAACACTGCAAAAACACAAAATTTACCAAGTAATAATCATCTAGTTTGTTCAATCAATCAAATTTGATTTGTATAGCACATTTCAGCATCAAGGCATTTCAAAGTGCTTTACATCATATCAGACACAAAAACACAATGCAACATAGAATCAACAATTTGTTGTGCAAATATCTTATTTCAAGTGTACTAACATACAAGTAACGTTTCAGTAAGAAATCTGAACTTGTTTTATATCAACAATTTCTTAATATTCATGAAAATGTACTAGTTCCATTGGCAAATTATTTCACTTATAATATGGGAAAAATGTCTCGTTATGAGTGAAATAATCTGCCAGTGGAACTATTACTTGGTTGCTAGGTGACGTCCTGGGCTTTGCTGGGGTTGCTAGGTAACGATGAAGCGCCTGTTGATAGTGACATAAGTGAAATAATCTGCCAGAAAATAATATTAAGGAGTTGTACTTAAAACAATCTCCTATATCTTGCTGAAAAGTTACTTGTAAGTTAGTTTTGTCTTATTTCAAGCATTGTAAGATATTTACACTAGAAACTAGACCAAAAATAGAGAAGAGAGATGTTGGTGTAGGTTTAGAAGCAAGTTGTACATATTTATAAGACTCTAAGTGTGGATCAAACCAGAACTGATTTCTGAATTCAGTGGATATTTTTTCTCTATTTTTTTTCAAAAAAGAAACTACAAATGGCAGAAAATATTTTTGAAATGTGTTTTTATTTCACCCTTCACTTCTGTGAGTTGTATGATGAAGTGTCATGGCCAGACTGCAGGAGTTTCTCTTTAATTATGAGTCATAACATGATGAAAATTTACCAGAATGTCTTAAAGTCAAGACAAAAATATCTTGGATAATTACATTTTTTTTTATTTTTTGTGTTGGAGTTTTTTATAAAATTACTACTTCATTCTTCTAATATCACAACTTTCTTCTGGTGATTTTAAGACCTTATTCTCATATTGCCTCGTCTGTATTAGGTTTTGTCGTAGAGTTGTCTTGAATAAGGAATGCTTGTCAAGCAAGATGGCGGCCAGAACAATGGAAACCCAAGGAGGGAACTGTTGGGGGAAAAAATCCAGATTTTCCAAAAATAAAATATTCAAAAACAAAAGATTCAGTGAGTCGATTAAATTGATTTATCACCCATATCTTCCCTGAGTGCTGGGCTTTAATGAGGGCATCTTTTGCAGAGGTGAGAGACAATCTACTGCATGAAGAACCTGCCAGCCAGACAAGCGATCTGGCCAATGTTCACCGCAAAGTGGTCGACACACTGACGTCTTTCATTTGCATCACAGTACCTAACTCACAACACATCCTCCTCAACTTTTCATTCAGCCCAATATGATTAATGCCTAGAAAACAGTGGAAACTGCTTAACGAGTCCAACTTCCACCTTTTAGCTGAAGTGATTCTGTATGCTATTTGTGTGGAACCCTCCAGAGTCTGCAGTGGAGCAAAGAACAAAGAAAACGGTGGGGAGCGGTGGCCAGAGAGGGAAGAATGAGTGATTATCAGTGTGGTGCCCTCTGATCAGTGTGGGGATTGTTTCTCCATTGTGGTAGTTTATCTTTATCTCCTGTGGCTGACTTACACTGTTGGATCAATAAATCCAGATGGAGTTAGGCGATAATTCTGCCTCAGCATTGCCCTCATTAAAGCGGACATTCAGGAGATATATAGCTCCCGGCATGTGCCATTTTTTCCATTTCTATAATACAGCAGCTGGATGGATATGAACTGCTGGGGGTTGGTGAGACCAGACCGAAGAAAAATGACATCCAAATGGCTACAGACTCTTTTCTTTGTTGAGGTGTTTAATAAGATTTTATTGAACACTGTAAAACATTCATAGGTGGTTTAACTTGAAAATGAAAGTTCACCTGCTGTCTTGAAAATGCAATTTAAGTCAACAGGAAAATAGTTTTGGTTTTAATTCAGAAATTAAAGTTCATAAAGTTGATTTAACAACAAGAGAAAAACAAAAAAAACAAACTGCCCTCACCCAGTTAAAGAGCCACATTTCTCTATTATTTTACTCACAATATTAAAATAAATACTTATTTTACTTTAGAATAATTTAAATTCTTGTTTCAAACTGCAGGAACAAAATTTGTGATCTGATAATGAATTTTATTAAACATCCCAATGAATTCAGCTCAGAAACATTTAGTGTGAACAGGACATTATTCTCAAGCTTTGCTAACTGAGAATTGCATTAAAATGAACATTTGCCTTCATAAAACACAAGAGTCAGATCAATGTAACGCTCTTCCATCTCAGGAGACAAAAACATGCCGCTAAGCATTCTGGGAAATAGTTCACACTCCTGTCTTTTTCTTCTTTCAGTTTTTTTTAAGTGTTAACCTAAAAACTATTATTCAACTCTTGGAGGTTTGACTAAATTAATAAAAAGTTAACAACTTACTGCTGTAAGTTTATCTTTCACAAACTCACATTTAGGTTCAAATTTTAGAAGTGGATAAATTTATTTGACTTAAAGAGTAAAAGATAGTAGACACAACTAAATGCAGCTCAAATGTTTTACAGTGAAGGTGCATTACACCCCAAGGTAAGAGTCAGTTTAGTTAGAAAGGACAACTTTACCTTGTGTGTAAACAATGTCAGGTTAATTATATAGATGAAACAGCCTAAGTTTCAACACATTTTTCCAGGCTACAACTGTTCAGCCTTCATTAACCATAAAAATAAATCCATCGATGTGAAGTGGAAAAATTTAAGAGGTTTGTTTAAATTCTCTACAGAGAAGATCCATCTCTTCCTGCCTGTTTCCTGGCCACTTCCTGTCCTCAGAGGAAGAGAACTGACCAAACTACCTGCTGTTGTGTGACCTTTGACATTTCCGACAAAGCTTCCTGCCTGATCAGAGTGAGACCCAGAGAAAATACAACCACTATGAATGGGCACACTGATTTAAATTAACTTCATTCTTTTTTGCTAAAAACCGATGTTATAAATGTCTGCTGGAGAATTTCTCAGTGGAAACGATCTGTTAGGTGGCAGCTAATATAAAGACATAGTGGCAGAATACTGGGTCAACTAGAAATATATCTTCATCTTTAAGTAAGCCTTTTTTTATCTGCCTTTATTAACTGTTGTTATACCTGCAGCTGACAGTTTAGGAAATTGGATGGTCCGAAACTAATGATGACTGGCCACAAATAAAAAGCTCTATCTGAAGCCGCATTGATTTTCTCCTTGTCACGATGTTGTTAATCTTTGGAGGTATCTGGCTGTCTTACTTGGTGATTACAGTGTTGTGTTGTTCCTTCTGCCTTCAAGAATTTATTTTAAATAACTTCGACTGATGAGACTAATGAAACTTTCAGGAAAAACCTCTGTGCTTAAATCAGTGTGAAGTTCTTGGTTCAGTCCCAAAATATACAGAAAAGGTCTAGTATTCATGTTTTGCTTATGGTACTCTAATATTTTATTTGAACCATAAAAATTGTCTCTCATTCATGTAGTCAGCTGCAGTTGTCATGCCAGGCCACCAGATGGCGCTGTGAGTTTATCAAGTCACTGGCGTCTTTTGACCGTTGGCTTCAACCTCTTTGTAAATGATAACCAGTCGACATGAATACCTTTGGGGCGCATTTATCAGATATGGTGAGGAATTACATTTGTATAATTCTTTATAAAATGCCTACAAAGATCGTGAAATGTCTCACCGTGTGAGTAAAAAATGTGTGTGAATACGAACTTCCTTCAACCACGTGATCGATCGCGCATCGACTGTCGGTTTTGGGTGAAGTATGGGAGAACTTTTAGCCGTTAGCATGGAGATGTGAAGTCACTATCACATTCCCTGTCAAACAAAAAGCATGAAGGGCTTTATAATTTCTGTTTTGAGCCAGTAGTATGGCGCCCTGGCTGTTAAGGTGAGTGCTATAAGTTTGCAAATATTTTTGAGACGTAATGTTAGAGTTGTTACATTGACAGTTGGCTAAAACCGTCTGTTACTATTTGGTCTGGCTGATAATAAGGTGAACAAGCCTCTTTCTCTTTTAAATAGTTTATATTGCAGTATTTTAGTGACCCGGAGGAGAGATTTTAGAGCTTTGTTCCCACAAAACATCTTATAAGTAAGCACCACTTGAAGTTAGATAAGCATAAAAACATAACATAAAAACACACATAATTTACCTAAAGGTCTGTTGAGCAACTGCTTCAACAATCTGCCTTCAAAAGTATGTTTTTATTATTATTAACTGACTAGTTCAAAAAAAGACGGATCTTCTGATACAAAATATTTCTAAGAAACAAATCAATTTTTCTTTTAACTAGGAGAAAGTCTTATTTCTCCATTTAAAATCAAGAAAGAATCCCAATACATGTCATGACAAAACATATATTTCTGCACAGATTCTTTAGAAGGAACAATCCTTATTCTTCTTGCCAAAATTGCTAAAGTTTTTTTCTCGTTTGACTCAGCTGCAACCCCCAGATTATTGCACACATCAGCATGCATCCCTGACCTTCATGCTTGTTAAAGGAGATCAGCGCCAAACATGATACTTATAAAAACAAGCAAAAAATGCAGCTCAACAATAGACTTACTGACTCTCAATCACTTCCAAGATGTCAAACAGGTGGTTGTGCCAAAGAAATTGTTTTTATTGTCTTCATGCTGTCTTCATGGTTTTTATTCCATAGGGTTTTATAGACATGGCCACCAGGCTTTACTTCTGCCCCACCAGGCTAAGCATTGCTTATTTATTTCAGTTTTTTCTTTGTTTAATGTTTGCATTTTTTAGAGTTTACATTTGGTATTAATATTCTAATAAGACATAATTGCCAAGTGATATTTTAAAATTTCCTGTAAACTTTGAACATTTTAACTCAAAAACACAGTGGGCTGCTGGATGAACGACTGCCTTTGCATCCCAACCACCGGGGGAAACCCTGCATAATGAAAATTAATGGGATTTTGAGGATGGCACATATTTTGGTGGGAGAGTGGTAGTGGGAGCTAGGATGAATTATTTTAATTTCCAATGTTTTCAGTGGAGAAACAACATAAAAACTGCTTTAAGCAAATAAAATCTCTATTCAGACGCTACACCGTAATGATGACACAGATGGTTGATCCTGTTTGCTTATTAAGATTGATGGAATATAATCACTACTGTGACACTAAAAGGATATTTTCTTGATTTGTTGGGAATGAAAAAATGCGGGAGCTCCTGCTTTTAACCACGTTGACAGACAGACACTAATGATGCAATATTTTTGTCAGAACCTGAAATATCAGCAGACTAATCAATTACTGCCTGCCTTGGTGTTTCAATCGGCCCACAATACTCCTGAACTTAAATGTCATTGGCAAATTGGCGAGAGTGATTTGTTCAGAAGCGACGCCATTGGGGTGGATGTAGATGAAACCTTTGTTGGCGCCCCGGACGGCCTGGCCTTTCCCCCCCCAGAGACTCCGTCCTATTGTTGTGCTTTCACAGCCGTCTGCGCCGATCTCCGTTCGCACCCCCACAACCGATTCAAAGAGGGCTGCCGTATCCCATCGGCGCGCCTCTTTCATATGAAGGGGTTTCCATGGAAACCGGGAAAATATTGCAGGACCCTCTGCACTGCTGCTCTCCACCCACTAATAGTCCTCCTAAACAGAGGGTTCAAGAGAGCCTACCTCTGCAACAGGCTTCAGGGTAAAATCTGATCACGCAGTGGCTCAGTGCCATTACAGACTGAGATAATGACAATTACTTACTCATCTGCTGCTTTTGTAATGTCTGAAACAAGCTGGCACTGGGATTACTGCACTGCACTACCTGGGGATATGATAGCTGGGCCATATGGTGATTTAAAGACAGTTGTATTTTTTGTAAATGACTCTTTCAGCGTACAGTGAACATCCTCACCCTCCCTGCATGTGTGAAGCCGGTGTTATTGATTCTCTCAGCGTGGGCGCTTTGAAGCTCCCACGATAAGAGACTGTATCATTCCAGTGCATCTCCCCACTTCTGAGATTTGTCCCTCTTCGTCACTCTGGCTTTGATTGCCTCTTCCAGATGCAATCAGAGTCACATATTCTCCATGGGAGGAGAGGACGTGATGCTTTCACTGCCGCTCGGGTTTAGTTTCCTGCCGAATGTGATGTCAGCTGGAAATGGACCCTTGGAGAGTAAAGTCAAGCGAGCACCTCCCTGCTGGAGGATAAAAAGCTGCTGGCTACCAATGATTAGCATTGGTTTTAGCTGTCAAGTTGTCAATATAACATGCTAAATCTTAAATGTATGCCTGATATATAAAATAAAAAGGGACACAGTGCTGCTTTGCAACTAATTGTCAACACTAAGATTACTAGTTAACGTCAGTATAAAGTTTTAATTTAAAAAAATAAAGAGGGAAGTAGTTCAGTTAGGCTAGCTTGACTTTAACAATCGGATCATGTAGATGTGATGTGGAATTCGCTGTGTTCCTGTTTAGATAACAGATTTTAAAAAAGACGATCTAAACAACAACTCTGACGTATCATCAGTAGAGCAGGTGTTTAAGTTAGCTAACCAACCACCGCAGTGTTAGCTTAGCTAATAGCAGTGCCACACACTAGTCTGCCACACCATTCAGTTTTTAATAATCGCAAAATAAACACCAGGCCTAAAAATATAAAACTAATGGACTTAATGTTCTGTTCTTTGTGTGGGAAACGTTTGAGTGTTTTTGGTGTTGAATCCTGATATGAAGAGTGGCGTTGCTGTCAATTGCTATGACAACGAATCTGTGTGCAGCGTAGCCGACATAAAGAGCGAGGAAAAAGTGGTTTTGAGTTGTTCTTTAACGCAGTGGTTCCCAACCACCGGGCCGCGGACCGGTACCGGTCCGTGGACCAAGTGGTACCAGACCGCGCAAGAATTAATTAAATCTGTCCGTTGTATGTATTGAGTCTGGAGGAGCTTTTATTTTGAAAATCTTAAACCGGATGCTGTCAGTTACGTCTTGTGTGCCAGCATGCAGCAGAATGAGTAAGAAAGGCCTCGGTCCTTGCAACGTGCGCACAGAAAATTTGGGAAGGGTTGACCGGTCCACTGTACTAGAAAGGTTGGGGACTACTGCTTTAATGGTTTTTCTGCGTTATTTTCCCTTTGCTGTGTCTCACTGCAATAAATTAATAATACCAACATCTCCAGGTTTCATTTAGTTAATGGAGTTTTTCTAACCCGGCAGCGCAGCTATGGACGGCATATGCAAGAGAATCGTCTCTTTGCCCTCTGGCGTTGTGTGCATGTGCGAAGTTTCCGGATGTAAACAATAACACCATCTGCAGGAATACTCCAGGGATCTTCTCCGTCCTGTTCCTCGTCAGGATGAAAATGCCCTGCCAGCTGGTTGCACCAGCTAACTGCGCGCTGCTTCGTGTCTTTCAGAAAGACAGGCAGCGCTCTCCATTATTGGGTATCAGCTTGTCAGTGCCAGCGCTTTGAAACCGGCTCCAAAGAGTAGTCAGTCAAAAAATCGGGCTGCCGACTATTTTTGCACACAGAGGCTGGAGGAGCAGTGGTTTAATTGGCGCTCATTGCCGTATCGTTATTTTCAGCTGGGAGACAGTTGTGGCAAAAAAAAGGCAATTTAAAGACAGGAAAAAGTTTAAAGCGTTTATGCTCATTAGACACACATGGCTGGAGACACTTGCATTGACAGTTAAAGTCAGCAACGTGTGCTAAGGAAGGAAAGTGAATAATGCATGAGTTCAGACCCTCCTCAAGGTCAAGCCAGGAGCCGTATGAGGACAGTTCGGTGTGCTGGGTTCACTAATAATGGACAATTAACCTTAACCTTACTTTAGTACCACGAAACCGTTAGTAGCCTTTTATTTGGATGCAACATTAGTCTGAACTGTTGCTATTAAAGTTTTCTTTTATTCCTTCTAATGCTGTTAACATTGGTGAGAAGTGAAGTATTCACACAGATGAAGCACTTCTGCCTTATATTAGAGCGGCGCTCTGGGCAAAAGCTTCATACATAATAAATGCAAACTCTGTCATTTTAAGTGGCCCAGAATTTCCCTTTCTGTGGGTTTTTTTCCCCCCACTTTTAATCTGTTCAGGTCAATTATAAGAATTGCCACATTTATTTCTGCTTTCCACTCCTTTGCTATTTGTTCACCCCGTTAGCTCGGTCCTAACTTGTGGTTCTTTCTTTGTCTTGTGTTTCTGTTCTACAGCCCATGAAAACGGGAGCTGGGGGAGAAAAGCAGGACAAGTCACAATCAGTTTCACCTGAACAAAGGCGAG
Organism: Gambusia affinis; assembly: GCF_019740435.1. NCBI lineage: Eukaryota > Metazoa > Chordata > Actinopteri > Cyprinodontiformes > Poeciliidae > Gambusia > Gambusia affinis. Next base: position 5,728,276 of record NC_057875.1, read on the forward strand.
CAACAAAGGGATCCGCATGGTATGGCTGAGTTTCATCTTCAAATGCTGCGCATGTGACGTTAAAAAAAAGAAAATCCACCACTTCCATGTCCAACACATATTTGTGTTTCAAACATACTGCTGCCCTTTGGTTTTCTGCAGTAAAGCATAGCTGCTGCCTTGTGGGATTCCAGCCTCTGCACACATGTGTAAAATCAGTGAGAATCACAGCAGAAGGAGCTTGTTGACAGACTCTTTTCAGCAAGATGCTGACAGCACAAGCGAAAAGCCATTGTTACCAACGACAGGAGGCAGAGCGCCGGAGCAAGAGCTGCTGCTGCGGCTGCAAAAAAGACAGAAAGCATTTCGTCCTGTAACCATCACAGCAGGCTTGGGCTGCTTTATTGTTAGGCTCTGATTTGCATTGACATTTGAAACATTAGTATTCCAGGCATGGCTGAGCAGCAGACATGTAAAGTGTGAGAGGTTAAAAGGGAGTTCAGATCCGGATGGATCAGCTGTTAACAGCCGTGAGACACAACAGACAAATGCTACATGCATTAAGGCATGGAAATTTTTCTGCATTATTTAGCTGATGATAATATCAACTACAAACAATGCTGGTCTTTTCAATGTTTACTTTTGTTATAGACGCCTGACTAAACATTGACATTTCACACCTGATAATCTGACACACTCAGTTCAATTGGGGACCAAAATTGCAACATCTGTTAAATTTTTAGGTGGTGTGGTTTGCATTCATACTGCACTGTGTCAAACAAACTAAACAAATTTAAAAATCTGTTCCCCTCCTCGCCTGTGGTGGCGCTGCACCAAGAATCACTGAAGGAAGTGAGACAAAAACACCTGAAGAAGACATGGAAACAACCTCCTCATTCATGAAATGTAACCAAAAATGTAGTAGTGTCAGATTTTGGCAGTTGTAGATTTCTTTTTTTGTCTTTGGTAAAAGGTGATGAGCCATTTCTCTTACTAACTCTAGACTTTTGCATTTGTTTTTACCCAGAATGCCCTGCACTGTAGTCCACTTCCTGCTTTTAGAGTGGTGTCCGGTCCACTTGGTGTTCACATATGCAGTCGAATCGCACCAGAATTCACTTCAACTGAATTGAAACCTACATTTGTGGCTTTTTTTGGTTTGTATCGGAGTTTGATTGTGGATTCACACCTTCCCAAACAAATCAGACTTCCAAGGAAGAAACTAAAGTTTGATCAAAGCAGACTAAACAGGGCTGGTGAAAATGCTCCCTTATAGTTCTGTTGAATTATTGAAGAGTTTTTGTCATTCAGCTCTTAGGAAGCCTTTTAAAGGGTTTTCTTCTATTTAATGTCAATTTTCTTTTCTTAAAATTGCAATGTATAATCCATGATTTACTGATTTGTGAAAAAATAAGTAGATATGACTGGTGTGGTTTTACAGCATTAACCCAAAAACTTACAAAGCTCTGGTTCAGTGGTGTCCAAAATCAGTTCTCAAGGGCCGATTTTCTGCAGGTTTTAGTTCTTTGCTGGTTCAACACACCTGTGTCAAATGACGGTTCAGTACCTGGCCTCTGCAGAACCTTAACATGTTCAGATCGTAGTTGGGCCAGTTAAATCAGCTGGGTTGGAGCAGAGATGCATCTAAAATTGGCATGGCACCGGCCTTTGAGTACTGGAGCTGGACACCCATCCAGCACTTTCGACTGCATCTCAACATCTGGAACGCCATCAGATAAATTCTTTTTTTGGATTTTAAAATCTCTGGATAACTTGACACTGGAAACCCACTTGTGGATTTTCCAGTCCAGCACTTCCCTCCTGCACTTTCTGGTCTCTCATTAGAGGGAAATCATTAACATACTATGGCACTAAATTTTAGCGGATTTGAAACGGCAACTTTTAAAAAACTGGTATATTTTTGTAAGCGGTAACCTTGTTCTAAAAGATTGGATCTTCAGACTGTCTCTGTCTAAATCAGCTGGGTTTTTGTTATTTAAACGTCCCTTTGGTGCTTTTAAAGTTTTAGCCATCACTTGTTGGCGTACTGGGAACCTTCAGGGATCCAGTCCCAGGTGGTGGATTGGGTTTTATGTCTCTGTTCTGGTTTTGAAAACTGCAAGCAGAACACACACTGCAAACAATATACTGGACAGTAAATCCGTACCATTAAAAATTAATTGAGCGATTGTCATTTTCTTTGAAATTAATACATCCAGACTTGCTTTGAAATTCCAATAAAACACTGAATTTAGTCTAAATTAACACCTAAGATTCAAAGGAACAAGCTTCACTCGTCACAGATAAATCAGGTTGGAGTTGGCTTCTCTTTGACGCAGTTCGCCATTTCCCCTCAATCGGTGCCTTTCTTGACACGTTTGAAGTTTAATGTATTCAAAGTGCGGAAAAAGTGAGAGAGAAGTGGAAGGGAATCATAATGACAGTTCCGCTGTTCTGATGATTTCATGCAGAAAGTAAGAGGAAGCACTGAGGAGGAAAGTTGCTACTTCAGGGATAGTATTTGTTTGTCATTTCTATAGGAATACAATGTTAACGCTACAAAAACACAGAATCTTACCAACTAATTTTGGTCGAGATTCCACTGCAATATCCTGGCACCTGAAATAAGATAAAAGTAACTTACAAGTAACTTTTCAACAAGAAACAGTGGTTTGTTTCAAGACAATAGTTTCTTAAAAATTACAAGATCCACTAGCAGATTATTTATTTAACTTATAATACAGGACAAATGTCTTTTTCAGTCTATCCAGTACTTTTTTGTCAGTAGTAAGGAATTATTGACTTAAAACAAGCTCTTATTTCTTGCTAAAAAGTTAGTTGTGGGTGTACTGAGATACTAGAGCAAAAATACTTGGTAAGATTTTGTTATTTTGCAGTGAACATATTTGTATAAATATGTTCTCATCAAAATCTACACTTTTGAATGAGTAGAAGTACGTCGGTCACAATAACCAATAACTCAATTAATCCCATGATGAATTTGTTTATTTGTCTGATTTATTGGTTTGTTTTTTTTTTCCTTTTTTACCTAAAACTGGATGATAAAACTTTTCAGTCTGGAGTTTTGCTCTCAACTAGAACATTTTGTTTACAGAGACTTTATAATTCATTTTATTTGTTCTTTCTTTTGTTTAGTTTATTTAGTATATTTAAAATGTCTTAGTTCCAGTGTTAAAAGTTAGTTAATTTAAAGTTTATTGGTGTTTGAGAATGTGTTCTTGCATTAAGCTCTTACCATTAAATCACTTGTAAATGGTCTTTAAGCAATATTATCATTTATCGCGATAACTTCTGGGACAATTTATCGTCCAGTAAAATTTGTAATCATGACAGACCTAATTACATCCCCGTCTTTGAAGCTGCCAAGCTTGTTGTTGTAGGTAGACACCAGATATCTGCGTAACCACAAAGGCATCTGAAACGTCTCCTGTCATTTCCATATTCTGTGTGGCTTAATCAGCGGTAGCAGAACCGCCCCGTGCAACAATATGGACCTATAATCACACGGGGCAGAGAAATGTCTGATACAGTGCTGAGAGACACATTAATGCTCCAGGCTTCAGACCACTGGGTCGAACATAAGGAATAAACTGTGAACATAAAATGCACAAACTAACAAACTTGAATTATTCATCAAATGCTGTTATACAGGAAATAACAATTACCCCAACCAGTTGCTCTGTTATCACACTGTCTCAGCGTTATATTATTAAGCACTGACAGTACAAGCTGTCAGTGCTTATTAACCCACCCAGAGACATTAACCCACTTTGTTTTCTTCTGCAAACATTAGCAGCAGAGACTGGTTTTTATACGGTTATCTCTTTCATCTCCCACCAAACCACATTCAGAACCGTTGCCCTCCAGGCTTTGTTTCAATCTCTTTAAACTTCAACTCGTATCAGAAACTGGGTTACACCGTTTCTCTGTTCCCCTCTCCCTTATCTTGTTGAACCTTCACTAACTTTCATTCTCAAGGTTTTGGATATGTGTGCGTGGCACGCAGCCATTTGTGAGTGATGAAACAGGTTTCAGTCCCTCTACACAAGGGAGCAAGCTGTATCCAAACTAACATATGGCCTTGTACCGAAGTGTGACTGATTGTTCATTAGACAAATGGCTGGCCAAACTGTGCTCCCCCCCTCTGTTGTAAAGTGCTCCCCTGTGCTCCCTTTTGTTTTCCAACAGGAACTAGCGTTAGGAGGAGATGCCAAACACAGTACTGCAGACAAAGACCACTTTAACAGCATGACTGTGTGGCCTTAGAGATTACTTTTTATAGAGAGTAGCATGGACGTTGAGAAAGCAAGCATTTGGAGGTGAGCAAATGTTTCCATGGAAGTGATAGCTAAAGTTTTTAGAGGACTTGGTTGCATGGTACAGCAACTCAGGTTGAGAAGAAGGAGGAAATTTCAAATACTGAAGTGTTGAGGAGGAAGAGGAGCAACTCACTCACAATCATTTGGCAACATCTTGAGTTCAGTAAAGATGTTGGAAGTTGGGTTAGCTTGCACTTCTAAAATCTTATCGTATCTTATGGTACGCTTGTCTGTATTTTTTAGTATGGGTGTTGCTCAGGTGGTTTCTTTAATATGGGTAATTAATATAATACAAGTTCCGTCTGCAACCATCCACTCTGCCAGTGATCTTATAATGGTAGACTGGGAAAAACTGAAGTAGCAGCACTTTTCCCCTGCCATTCACTTGATAATGAGAGCCTGCATTGTGTTGTTGCAGAGCCCAGCTATCAGAAACCTTCCCTGCTTCTGAGAAAGTCGGTCTGCTGTGAGGATATGCTCACCAGCCACTTTTATTGCTAGTACCACGTTAAACCCCCTGTTGCTTTCAGAACTGCCTCCGTTTTTCGGAGGAGGTTCAGAAACATTCCTCCAGAGGTTTTGTTTCATATTGACATGATGGCAACACAGTTGCTGCTGCTGCTCATTGTGAACCTATTATCATGTTCGAAAGCCAGTGTTGGATGATTTGAGCTTCTTATGTTTATTATGTTTTATTATAAATTTATTATGTTTTACTTTTATTTGATACATTTTATTATGGTGTATCTCTACTCTTACTTGAGTATAATTTCTGCATTTTATACCCACTGAATGAAAAACAAACCAAAAAAAAAAAATTACCAAATACAGACACACGTCCAGTTTTTGTTAAAGTTTCATAAGTCTTTTTAGTTAAAGAAACTGATTTAGAAACTGTTTTTTTGCATGATTTTGTTATTTTTTGTTACTTTTATGAATTATTGTCATTTAAATTTTTAAAATACCACAAAATTCCACTTCACTTTACATTTTGGTCCATTTCATAATGTGATATTAAATATTAAATGATTGATAATTTTTTTAGTTAGTCAGTACTTGAGTAGACTTTTTACCAAATACATTTTTACTTGAGTAACAGTATGTTTACGTAGTGCTTCTCTGACTTGAGTGCAATTTGACGGTAAGATTATCAGTTTCTGAAAGAGGACATATTATGCAAAATAGTTACATTTATGTAACATCATACATAAATGAAAATATTACAAAGTTCCTTGCAAATATTTCTAAAATTGCACCACAAAAAATCTGAAAAATAATCACAAGATCCTGGACAGACTTTGAACAGATGTTCAATACTAATTATAAGGAGCGCTTATTGAATCCAGAGACAGCTATTTATTAATATTTGAACTGCTTGTTAATGGGTTTATCAATACATTCTGGCACAATCGACATTTGGTTACATTGGTGATCTTGATGTGCTTGATTAGGAGGTGAAAAACGCATAATACCAGGAACTCGAAGAATAAGCTACTGAAAGTAGCATTTGGCAAAAAAGGAAGAGCAGATCTGCAGAGAAATAATTCCCATGTTGTGTAATTATGAATCACTTCATTTTGAATTGAGTTATAACCCAGTTTTCTGGAAATCCCCTAGGATCATGTGTCATCCTCCCCCTCTATTGAAAAAGAAAAAAGAGTGTAAAAGCTTTCAGAAGTGTCAGAGTGGAAGTGTGTATGTGGAGTACCACATGCCCTCACTGCTGCAGGACCAGCGACCGACTCGGAGCTGCAACTCCAGGCGATCAATGCATCAATGACCAGCTGTTATCGATCCCAGCTTGTATCTTCACTCACCCAAATAGAGGCGGTGAAGCAATTAAATAAAAGTCTTTGGTAAGACAAAGTGAGGATCACAAACACATGTTCAGTGCAGACAAAAAAAATCAGTTTGTTTACCTCACAAATCAACCACTTATGTTACATATCAAGAAGAAATCAATGCCTTTCACGTTCGCCCTATCTTTCTAATCCAAGGATCTGGGAAATCGATTCCCTTAGTCTTAGCAACAGCTTGGCCTGCACTAACAGCTGGATCCGCGCCCAGTTGGGATGTCAGGAATGTGGCCGGCGGTAATGTTGACCTCACATGGCCCTTCTGTTTCTGACTCTACATTTGTTCGTTCTGAATGTACTTTCTGGTTAATCAGCCGGTTATTCAGGAGAGCATCAGCTGCCTGGTCAGAGGACTTCAGCCCCCAGGGTTTCTATAACATCATTCCCATGTGAATGGATGAGGTGTGTGCCGCTCAGCTCTTACAGGAGCAATGGTATTAAATAATAGATGACCTGGTGGATTGGAGCTAATTCATTATAGCCAATTAGTTGCACTACTCTTACATTATGCATACTGTAAAAAGAATCATTAGGCAACGGTTCACTGAGAATGAACTATTGATGTGTGTCCCTTAGCTTTTAATCAGCATAAGAAATATTCATATAGCTTGGCAGATTCCTGAACTCTCAGACCCAAGGGCTGTTCTTTTGTGGTATTTGCTTGTCAATTATGCTAAATAACAAAGACAGGAAAGCAAAGCCTACCCATGTCATCCGCAGAGGAGGATGGAGGTTCTCAGATTCAGGTGGTGTGTCTGACGTTCAGAAGAGGTGAAGCAACAGTATTTGCTTTTTCTACTCTCTTGGCAAACATTTTTACTACATTTTAACCCGCACTATTAGTGCAAGGCTCATAGAAGAGTGCGGCAGATGTCACGGTCGACCAACTGACCCATCAGCTCTTCAGTTTGCGAAACCTCAAAAAAAAAGCTCATAAACCGGCGACCTGCTCAGGCGGAATCCAAACAACCCTCTTAGAACTACAGGAGGGATCAAATCCCAGTTATTAATTTTTACCTCACAGAAAAAGCTTTCAGCTGCTTTACCTTCAGTGAACTTCAAAGCACTTCGGTGCGACGGCCCCGCCCAGGGCTCATTCCCTCCTAATTGGAGGTTCATTAAGGGACATGCTGGTCCTCTAGAGGAGCTCATTGCTGGAGGATTTCGGGTGTTTACTTGTGGATGATTTAGGAAGTCACGGAGAAATGGGAAAATGGGTTTTTAATTGAGATGAAGGGTGATGCACCATGCGTGCGGTCCCTCAGTGTCGTATGAGGGTATTAGCGCACGGAGCATTAGCGCGCCACGCCACATCGAGGCGCCTGGGACCCCAGGGGAGACCCCAGGGTTCAATTACAGGTGATCATTTAGAGGGTCAATGGCATTAAAGCAGGTCAAGTTTTACCTCTTACATTTTCAAGAGGGTTTCATTGTTAATGATTATCTGTTATGCAGACCTGCGCCCAAGATGAAGTAGACTGGCTGAACATGTGGTTGGTGGAGGTGCAGACAGCGTGTCCTTGTCAATGTAATCCATTTATCCAGGGGGGAGGCTGCTGGAGCAGAGGCATATGGATTCAGCTTATTAATTGTACCAAATGAGACATTTGTGACCATTTTTAAGGTTTTGACCTGCAAATGGCTGATTAAGCCAGGTGTGATTTCTCTTTAAAACCTATAACGGCCTTCAGAATATTTTTTTCCAGCTTTTTTTTTGTGAGCAGACATTAAATTATTTATGTCTGCTCCCTCTCACACAGTGTGAGAGAGGGAGCAGTCACTGTAAAACAGAGAATTGGTCTTTAAACAAAGACAAAATGATTTGTAGTTTTAAAGTCAATTAACCATCTTATGTTAGCAATTACCACAATTATTACAGCTTGCATTAAAGCTTGGTTTTTATGTTTGGTGCCTATGGATCTCAAAGGTGCCGCATTTATTATACTCAGAAGAAATCTTGGTTTTATTTGCACCTAAATAAAAACAAATTGCAGCTCTGGAGGATCCATTTATTGTATTTGATTAAAATTTGGATCTTGGATCTGCAAATGAGCTCAAACCCAATTGAACAGAAATCATTTGGATCTTCTAAATCTACTCTGTAACATCTAAGCTAATTATTGTCAGCAATAATTAACAGTAATAAAACTAATGCGGTATTTCTGTATGTTGCATTTGAGCAACATACTAAATATACTCTGAAAAATCTAATGACATCTAATGAACGAATCATTAAAAATGCATGTAAACTATTATTTAATGCATGCATCCCTATATTTTTAAGAAAGGCAGCCATATTGGATGTTGTGGACGGTATTAGTGAGAAACCTTTGACGATTAAAGATTTTTCTCAATTTCAATCTTGAAAATGTTATTTCTTGAGTAAAGATGTAAGTTATTGCTACATTGCAATCAGTACGAATGTTTTCCATTTTCTAATTCCTCTTGTGTTTGTGTTTTTGAAATGTCAGTCAGTACGGCTGTGTTTGAAAAACTCAGTATTTACCCAGGTGATACTTCATGTAAAAAGTTTATAAAATATTACCCTAATGAATATAAACCCTTACTTAAAATCAGACATTTCGAAAAGAGTGCCAATTTCTCCCAAATCCTGCATATTTCATGACAGATAAAGACTGGAAACAAAAGAAAAAAAATAAACCGGAACATTTTTCCATGTACACTTAATTTCAACGTGAGTTAATGATGCATCTAGTCTAGAACTATGTTTTTTGTTTATGTTTAAACCAACTAGTGCCTGGTGTAAAAGTTAAAAGAAAATGTCAAAAATAATGAACCAAAATTCATTTAGGTTATTTTTTTCAGTTGTGATATTGCAGTAATATTTAAAATGTGTACTTGAGTGGAATAACATATTAAAAATGGGTAAATATGATTAGATATTTAATATTTCTTGCTGTGGTGGCATATTTAAAAAATACATTATATCTAATCTCATCCAATTTTCTAGTAATCTCAGCAAGATACTTCCTGGATACCACCAGAGGCAACATTCAGATCGTTTTCATAAAATATAAATGAATAATGCTACTCAGTTGAAAAGACACTGTATTTGTAATCTAGAGGTCTTAAGTTATAGACCAGTGTTTTCCAATCTCTGCTTAAAAACATCTTTGTTTTGTCTTGTAACAAAACTCCAGTTTGAAACCTAAAACCAAATTTTCTGTAAAAGTAGCCCAGAGATATATTCACCACCAGACAATCTTTTCATGTTTTCTTGTTGAAACTTTTACGTTAGTTTGTCTCATTTCCAGTGTAATAAGACATTTGCACCAGAAACTAGAGCAGAGATTTTGAGGTTTTGTGTTTTTGCAGTGTACGCTTAACTGCATTCATGAAGGCATTGTCAAGATAAACAACCAACCAACCACCTTTTATATGTGTTTTTCCTGTTGTCATAGATTTCTTTTATCTTTGTCTTTTTCATCCATGGTTGTTGATCTTGTGGGTGCAAAGAAAATGGAGCTCTTGGTGTCTAAGATCGGCTTGGAAAAATGCTCAAGGCATCGCTTCAAAACGCTCCCACTGGGAGGAATGTAGGTCGGATGGGTTTGTCCTCATTACAGAGCACTGGCTTCTGCTGGTATCATAAAGTTGATTTGGGTTTCGGATCTCATTAATCCACCATCAAGCACCACCATTCTGAGGTCCGCAGCCGGGGATCTCCAGGAGTAAACAAAGGGATTCTTCGAGCCGCGCGGCATTTAATGATGTCAGTAATGTAAGAAGCAGTTGATGTAAATTGAGTTGGCTTGTGCAGGATACCTCAGGGCATAGACTGCTGTTACATTGTCACATCAATGACATGCAGTGTTTCTCTCTAAGAAAATATTTCTCTAATCTCATCAGCACAGCATTTCTTTCTGCATCCGTGTTGGTTAATTATAATACCTGCGTTTTGTCATACCAATATAAATTCATGCATTTTTGCAAAGCAGCACACTTGCAAACTTTGGCTGCGTTCACACTGCAGCCTGAAGTGACTCCATTCTGATTTTTTTTAACCTTTTTGACCTGTGTCTGATCTTTTCATTACAGTCTGAACAACACAGATCAAACTTTTATTCACTTGGATATCAGACACATATCTGATCTTTACAAATGTGACCTGAACGGCTTGAATGGTTCTGCATCCTGATACAACAACCATGGCGGACAGTAATGTGGATTAACTTGTTAGTGTGCTGGCTCTGCTTGGAGATAACATCTTTAAAATTGTAAAATATGCTCTATCTACTTCCGCAAACACTGAGCGCTTCTTCTTCTTTTTTACAGTGCGTTCACATCATACGCTTTTGCGTGTCAGATGCGTCTTGTTTACATTCAGAGTCTGTGGAGACGCGTTGAGGGCCCATTGTGCCACACACCGCATTTTCTACCGCAGCGCGATTTGGAGTACTTTGAGTGTTTGTCGTGTTAAGTGCGTCCAACGTGTCCGACAAATAGGCCAGCAACAGAAAACAATGGCAGAGCGATTTTGACGCATCTGACGCGCCTCCACATAGACTTTGAATGTAAACCAGACCCGTGAAATGCTAAGGTTAGAGCAAAATGTCAAGTGTCTGCATTCAAAGTGCTTCCAAATGCATTTTTTTTTTCTCCCCACCAGGGGGTCTTTTTGTGGGCTCTAGTGTCCCTTATACAACAGGGGGAAGGAGAGGGGGAAATCGAACCCGGGAATCGAACCCGCGACGGCCGCATCGAGGACTGAAGGCCTCCAAACGTGGGGCGCGCTGCCCTCTACGCCACCGGAGCACGCCCCTCCAAATGCATTTTTGACGGGCATAATGCGTTTGGTGTGAACGCACCATGATGGCGGTTGGCAAAACACTGATCACCCTCTGTGTGACATTATTGCGCCCCCTACTGTGCATTGGGGATACTTTCAGTTTCTCTGCTATTCACACTGGAGATCACATTCAAGTCACATATTTGGAAGTGTGAACGATGATGCCAAAAAGATCCAATTTGAAAGAAATTCGAATTGTATCTCTTCAGGCTGCAGTGTGAACGTAGCCTCTGTGTTGTTGCCCTTTTCCAGATAACAGAATCTGCAGACTTGGGTGTCTGATCTGTGAGGCCGAACTGTGATCGATGAGGGCCAGCAGTCTTATGGGAGTCATGGGAAAGGCCAGTTTGTTTACTCTGCACTTTCGCTGTGGCAGTTTGATTTATACGGTGCTGGTTTCCACCTTTTTCTGGGAGCCTCGCTAAGCAAATACAGTAAAAGCGATCTTAAGCAATGAATTTTAATGCACAGAAGAGAACTGGCCCCACATCTGACAGCTGGGCCGACCCTGAGATGGGAGTGCAGAGAGAGAGGGTGAGGCTGGAAAAGAGATCAGACATTTTTGTTTGTGGTTATAAAAACTGAGAGGTTTTCCAGCAGCCCGTCTCCTCATCCCCTGCTGCGGAAAATACTGTTTGCTCTCTTAAGGCCCGGGGATTGACAGAACGGACCGTTTCCCTCGCTTTTCTGCGAGACAGTAATTTATGCAGATCTCAATTAAAACCTACTGTGACCTCATTAGGCCTTTCAGTTGGATCTAGGAAAGGATGGAGTTAATTAAACCCCTCTCAGGCAATGAGGTGGTTGGTAGCTCAGAGTACCACTCCGAGGGTAATCAATATGTAAGCATATCATTATGATTTACAGAAAGTATTTAACCGTCACTCTAAATCAGTTTCCTAAATCATGGGAAAAACACAATACACCCTCTGGCTGCTGAGGAAAGTAATAGTTCTCATTATATGTTAAATCATCCCCAAACCAGACAAAGAGACACGCCGTATCTTTAGATTGGTTCAATTTGATTGTCACGGCAACTTACACAAGCTGGCAGCGAGACAAAGAAAAAGCTTTCTCTGTGGCTCAAAACACATCGATACTCTGCAGCAAGTTAAAAACAAACCAACGCAAGCATGCAATATTAAAAGACAAAAAGATAAGGCTTTTGTTCTGCTTAATTATTCATGCAATTTCGATTCTCCGTGAGTGCTGGACTTGAGGCAAATGTTTGGCAAATGTTTTTGGTTTGCATCGCCTCAAAGGTGAATTTCTGTGTGTAAAGTGAGATCATATTTGACAGGAATCAGACCAGCATTGATCATAACCCAGGTGTCAGTTCTGCAGAGAGATTTACCCAGAGGAGTGGAAAGCCTGCCCAACGTAAGACAACGAAAGAAGATGTTTTTGTTTTCTTTCTTCTGCTTAGAGGCTTCCAGTGGGTGGTTATTAAATCTATTACAACTCCTTTGAGAAGCTGCTTTTTATCTGGTTGTCACCAAGTTTCAACCCCGACAAAACAACAGATTAATAAAGCAGGGAGTCGTTTAGATTCTGACAAATTATTAATTGTGTTCCCTTAAAGTCAGAGCAGTTACAACTGCCCCACAGATCGCTTCTCATCCACTTCTAAGCAGAATACAAAGAGCGAAATCCTTGGAGGAGAAGAAAATACGTTTGTTTAATTGCTAAAATTTAGCATCAATAAAATGTACTCTAATTACTCAAAAACTCAAATCTAACTCAACTGCAGATGTAAAGGGGTTTAAAATGCAACTAATTGTTATTTTCACACAATATATTTAACTCCAAACATCGGCGCAGGAACTGGAAGCAAACACTCCCCTAGTGGTGGCTGCATTTAAGCATTGTTTGATAATTTTCACACCATGCACAAGGAAAAATAAAAGAGGAGATGGCAAAAGGACAAACACTTGTATAGAAAAGACGAAATAAAATGTATACATTTCTTGATGAAAACATGTTTTAAAGATAAAGAAAAACAAGTAATATAGATTTCTGCTTTTAATTTTAATTATGTCAGTTTTGGTGAGGTAACGCAAAATATATTTTTTCCCATGACTCCTATGGGACTCTGTGCAAATTAACTCAACACAAGTAACCACAAATAAGTTTTTTCACATCTAGGGATGCCGACCAAATGAAATAAACTTTTATAAACAACTTGCAGAGACCGTTTTCTGTGGGCTCATTTGGATGCCGTTTTGTGTAAACCAAATTCATGGATGCTGCTTTCTTTAGGCTTAATTGCAGATGGACAAACAGCGCAGATCAAAAGGCAGCATCTGTGACGTTGGTGTGGGGCGTGACGGGAGCATTAGTTCACACGCGGCGTGAAACCCACTCAGATGTGAAGATGTAATTAACGCTGACCGACACATGCACGGTTTGAAGCAAATTGTTCCGTCATTCGGACAACAAGCACTTCAATTAAGATTTGTTTATTTCAGCAAGACAAACTCATTTAGCTCATGTTGGCAACAGCAAGATTAAACTGTAAAAGAAGCTTACAGGTTTATGACTAACAATACTAGATGTGATCTGGTAGCATAGTATAAAACTGAATTAGTGAGCTAAATAAACTTAATTAGTTGATTTCTATTTATAAAGATCATTTTTACCCATCTAGTTGTTCCTCATATTTTTAAAGAAACTAATTAGAAACAGTTTTTTTGACTAAAACATAGAACATTTGTTGAAATGTACTGATAATTTATCAATATATTGTAACAGGATGTAATATAAACCTTTTAAAGTTAACGGTTCAGTTGTAGCATCAGTTATATTACAAAACTATCCACTTTACTGAAACAAATGTCTTAAATTTATGCAAGCAAGATGATGTTGAACATTATTTTATGACAATCAAAACTAAAATCTGCAATTTCCCCAGCAACAACTTACTGATGCCCCATTCATGTATTTATTTATTTTGTAAAGCGGCTTGTTGGTTTCAAAAACATCCACATCAACGTGGGCCTGATTCCAGAAATTACTTCAAAATCATTTTAACACAAGATGGACCAAAAGGCTGTTTTTACTCCCCCAAACCTGTAAGTGGCGCTGCTGCTAAAGTATTTAAACCAGAATGCAAACCAATTTCTGCTCCAACACAGAAAACTTCTCAACCTCGTCTATGATGGTTCTTACTTTCAACAACATTACTTACTAGGTAAATATTTTACTGCATAGTTACCAATGTGCAGTAAGATATTTATTTCTAGTGAAAACATTTTACTACGCATGAAATAAGACAAAACTAACTTACAAATAATATCTCAGCAAAATACAGGATCTTGTTTTAAGTCAATAATTCCTTAATATAGATTAAAAAAAGTTCTTGTTTCTTTGGCAAATTATTTAACTTATAACAAGACATTTTTTCCATGTTGTAGGGGAATTTATCTGCCAAAAGAACAGGACGTTTTTCATCAATATTAAGGAATTATTGACTTATAACGAGCTCACATATCTTGCTGATAAGTTACTTTTAAAGTAGTTTTGTATTTTTTCAAGTGTACTGGATATTACTGGATATTTGGTCTAGAAACTAGACCAAAATTACTTGGTAAGATTTAGTATTTTTGCAGTGAATGTTAAATTCATTATTCTCCATTCTAAGAAATTTGAAGTAGTTCCTCTGATGTAGGAAGTTAGTGGCTGACTTTGTGTGCAGGGTCAGGGATAGCGACGCCGCCATGTCGTCCCTTAATGCACAAGAGGGACTCTTCATTATCTAGGAGTGCTTTGAGGAAGGACCTTCATCAAGTAAAGTGTGTTTATGTCAGGTAGAGGGTGAGCTGACGGGTGCACAGGAGCTTCTGCCTTTCATTACATTAACAAAAAGATGCTCTGAAGTAAAGGCCATCCCCTTTGGGTTAATGCACAAGGAGACTCAGTCAGGAATTACGTCCTTAAAACGCTCAGCAATAGACCAGGATAACACCATATGTCAAGTGCTGATAGGGAAGCTGGTCATCTGACTCTTAAATTAATTTTAAAGCTTAATTCACTTTTATATTCTTGGAAAAGATAAGAATCATGACATCGCCAAAGAGTTTAATTTCTTTAGAAAACGTTTGGAGATTAAATCTGGCAAAGAAAGACCTGAAGTTAAAGCAACCCAGCTCACGCACTGTAAAACATTCACAGGTGGTTTAACTTGAAAATGAAAGTCCACCTGCTGCCTTGAAAATTAAATTTAAGTCAAACAAGAAAATTGTTTTGGTTTTAACTCAGAAATTAAAGTTTATAAAGTTGATTTAACAAGAGACAAGTTGTCTAAACATTGTTTTTTAACTTCATTCATCTTGAATTGTGAGTTTTAACTTAATGCTGCAATTTAAACCAAATAATTATTTCACAATATGCAAGAAAAAAACAAGTTAAAGAGCCACATTTCTCTATTATTTTACTCACAATATCAAGTTAAAATAAATACTTATTTTACTTTAGAATAATTTAAATTCTTGTTTCAAACTGCAGGAACAAAATTTCCGATCTGACAGGTCAGATCAATGTAACGCACTTCCATCTCAGGAGACAAAAACATGCTGCTAAGCATTCTGGGAAATAGTTCCCACTGCTGTCTTTTTCTTCTTTCAGTTTTTTTAAGTGTTAACCTAAAAACTCTGGTTTATTCAACTCTTGGAGGTTTGACTAAATTAATAAAAAGTTACAACTTACTGCTGTAAGTTTATCTTTCACAAACTCACATTTAGGTTCAAAATCTGAAACTGGATACATTTATTTAACTCAAAGAGTAGAAGATAGACACAAGGTTTTTTGTTGAACTCATGAAAATGCCAACAGGTCCAACCGGAGCGTCATCAGCCTAATAATCGTCCAATATGGAGGATTTATGCGTTGCATTTTCTGCTTTTCCCTGCAGGGTCAGGGAGAGGCTTCAGCTCGGGGGACGACCATGGAGGGCGACTGCCTCAGCTGCATCAAGTACCTCATGTTTGTCTTCAATTTTCTCATCTTTGTAAGTACTTTTCATCTCTTTCTCAAAGAGGCTACCTCTGAAGTTAATGATTTAAGATGGGCCTCTGACTAATGGAGCCGCATTTGCATTTCATTAGACGAGGCAATCTTGATTCCATCAAATTCTCTTTTGATTAAATTTTAGTGTGCTGACGCACATCTGAGGCTCACTGTGCCATATGGAGCTGGTGACTGACACCCGAGTTTATCAAACTTGATAAGACAATCAGGGTAATCCCGTTAGCCGCGTGGGAGAGGGGGGGAGGTTTGTGTCTTTTCCTGCTTTATTAGGCGCATCCCAACCATTTAGAGACTCCACTCACATGTGATTGTTCAAGGCTGGGCTGATAAAGCAGCCAGTAGAGCAGAGAAGGGGGATGTTTTCTGTTTCTTATCTTTTTATTTTGCTTTATTTATTTACTGTTTTACCTCCAAAGCTTTGAAAATGACTCCCAGTTTTCATAATTTCCTAGTATATTTGAGCTAAGCAAGGTTATTTTAGTTAACTAAATCAAACAGAATTACAAAAACTGAAATTGATGAAACATATTATTTAACTTAATAAATAATGGGAAGAAACTGTAACTAACTGGAACTATATGATGCATTTATCTGATGTGAAGTCAATCAATCTATCTATCAATCAATCAAGTTTATTTGTGTAAAATATTTCATCGACAAGGCAGTTCAAAGGGCTTTACATCATAAAAAGTAATAGAAAGTAATAAGCCGCACCCCCTACATTTTTTTTTTTTTTTTTTATAAATTTTATTTTAAGTTTTCAAGGTTTAAAACATACAGATAAACAAACAGATAAAACCCAGACACACAGGTCATACATAAAACATTCCAGTTGACAAATGGTGTACACACACAACAAATGTATACAAAGTCCTATACATAGGAATGCATTCGGCCATTAAGGTGAGACAGAGGGGGGAGTCTAACTTGGTGTTCAACTTAGTCTAGACTGTGAAAAGTGTTCCAGGAAGGGATTCCAGTAGCATGAAAAAGTGTCTTTAGAGCCTTTACGAAGTCTTTCCATCTGTATAATGGACATCATGTCCGTCACCCAAAGGCGGAATGAGGGGGGAACAGACGACCTCCAGTCCCTCAGGATTAGTCTCTTGGCAACAATCAGTCCCAGTTCTAATGGTTGCCGCATTGCAGCGGGTATAGTCCCTTGTACCCGAGGGCATCCGAAAATTATAAGTCCTGGTTCAGGTTGTATTGGAGTCTTGTATGCCTTGGAGTACCAATCAAACACTTTAGACCAAAGGCCTGATAATGAAGGACAGGACCAAAAAGCATGAGACAGTGAGCCTTCGGAAATGTTACACCTGTCACACATTGGGGAGATAGAGGGATAAATCTTATGTAATCTGACCTTTGAATAGTGTAACCGATGTGTGATTTTAAACTGAATTAGCTGATGTCTACTGTTTATTGAACATGAGCGAATTTTGGAGAGGCATCTGTTCCATAAAGGTTCAGGGATTGTTATCCCTAGCTCTTTTCCCCAGGCCTCCCTGATTTTTGTGGTGGATGCAGCAGTGCGGTCACCAAGTAGATGTACAATTCTTGTAATGAGATGTTTAGAGTCAGGGGGACTCTCAAGGATGTCAAAAATGTCATTCTCTCTTGGAAGAGTGTCAAAGTTCTCAATTTTTGACTTAATGTAATGCCTGACCTGTAGATATCGAAAGAAGTGAGAATGGGGCAGATTGTATTTTTCTTTCAATAGGCCGAATGATGCAAACTTATTGCCAATATACATGTCCTTAATCACCAATCCTCTTTCCCTCCATTCATGATAAGCTTTGTCCTGCCAAGGAGGCAAAAACTGTGATTAAAGCAAAACGGCGTCTGTACTGATGTATTTGGCAGTGCAAGGAAAATCCTGATCTGATTTAGAATTCTTACTTCGTGTCTCAACACAAAGCTCAAATTTCGATAGGCTTCAGGTTTTTCAAGCCGGGCAAATAGCATAGCTGGTAGGGAGGAATTATTCACCAGATTGGACTCCATCTTGAGCCACAAAGGAATATTAGTCATTGGGTTACCTGGGGAGTCCTGTTGCCAATACAGTAATGCTCTGATGTTGGCTGCCCAAGAATAGTGTTTAAATATAGGCTGGCCCAGACCTCCCTCCTCCCTCGGCCTCTGTAAATGCACTTTAGAAATCCTAGCATTTTTCCCATTCCATATGTAGGACTGAATGATCGAATCCTAGTCCTTGTAGAAAGTTGCTGTAAGATAAATAGGACAATTTTGACATAAATACAAGAACCTAGGTAGGGAGATCATTTTGATTGAATTAATGCGTCCAATCATTGACAGAGGCAAAGTCTTCCAGTACTCAATATTTTGCTTTAATCCTGATAAAACTCCATAAAGTTTAGTTTGAAAATAAGTTTGGGGTCTTTGGGTATAGTAAGACCAAGATAGGTGAGATGGCTCTCAACCACTTTGAATGGAACTTTCTGCAAGAACCCAGATGGGAATGTATTTGAAAGAGGCATCAACTCACTCTTTGACCAATTTATTGTATATCCGGAAATTTTACTGAAAGATGTAATCAGGCTGAGTAGGAAGGGGAAAGACTTCACAGTGTCGTGCAAATATAATATCACATCATCAGCATATAAACTAATGAGTGTTTCAACACCACCGACTCGAAGACCCTCAATGGACGGGTGCGTCCTTATTGCCACAGCAAGTGGCTCCAAGGCAATAGCAAAAAGTGCTGGTGACAGCGGGCAGCCCTGCTGAACTGAGCGCTGTAGCTGAAATGGCGCTGACCGATCATTGTTTGTCAGGATGGAGCACATGGGTTCTTGATATATCAGTTTCACCCATGAAATAAAAGTCTCGCCGAACCCAAACCTACGCAATGATTCAAACATAAATGGCCATTCTACCTGGTCAAAGGCTTTGTGTGCGTCAAGGGCCAAAATAGAGGCATTAGCATTTTTATGGTCGAAGTATATAGTGTTAAGTAGTCGTCTTACATTAAAAAAAGATAATCTACCAGGGATAAACCCTGTTTGATCCGCATGAATGATAGATGTTAAACATTTATTCAGTCTAGTGGCCAAAATTTTTGTGATTATCTTGCGATCAACATTTTGCAGTGCAATTGGCCTAAAGCTGGCCGGGTCGGTTTTGTCCCTCCCCTTTTTAGGAAAAAGAGAAATGTTGGCCTCATAGAGAGTTCTGGGCAGTTTTCCATCCTTTTTTGAAGCAGACATCATTCTAAACAAGAGTGGTGCAAGAAGGTCGCAAAATTTTTTATAGAAATCCGAGCCAAAGCCGTCAGGCCCGGCCACTTTGCCAGATGGGAGGGATTTTATAGCTTCTGCGACCTCTTGAAGGCCAAGTCGGATTCCAGATAGTCCCTGTCAGATTTATTCAGTTTAGGCAACGGGAGGGAATCAAAAAAATCATTAAAATCGGATTGTGTTGCATTATTCTCGGAGGAATACAGGTTGGCGTAGAACTCTCTGAATCTACGATTTATGTCAGCAGGGTTGGTTAAGAGCACGCCAGATTTTGACTTGATGCTATAGATTGACCTTGTGGCTTGGGCACCCTTGAGCTGTAGTGCTAACAGTTTCCCAGGTTTATCACCAAGCTCAAAATTCTTTTGTCGTAGTTTCCAGAGCAAGTTACTAACCTGGCTGCTCATAATTTCGTTATATTCATATCTAAGTTTAAGTATTTCCTTATAGTCGTCAGGTGATTCAGAAATTTGGTATTTTCTTTCCAGGTTGGGGAGGGCACAGTTGATTTCAAATAGACGTTTATCTCTTTCTTTTTTAAGGGCTGAAGTGTAGGAAATTATTTCGCCCCGAATAACGGTCTTCAATGCTTCCCACAAGATGGGATCAGAGACTTCACCATTATCATTTATTTTTATAAAGTCCTTTAATTTGGAGGTTATGTTTTTAACAAAGTTATCATCATTAAGAAGGTTTGCATTAAGTCGCCAGGAGTAAGCCTGTCTGGGGAGGGACAGATTTAGCGATAAAGCTAGGGGGCAATGATCAGAAATAAGTATATTATGGTATTTAGAGTCAGCAATTTGAGAAATAAGATTGTTACTTATTAGAAAATAATCAATCCTGCTGTAGGATTTATGCACATGTGAGTAAAATGAGTACTCTCTACTTGTAGGATGTTGAGCCCTCCAAATATCAACAATATTTCTTGCTTTGAGAAGATTATTTAGAAGTTTGGTAGACGCTGTATCGGATGTTGGTCGTTTAGATGATCTGTCAAGAAAGGGGTCAAGATAACAGTTCAAATCCCCTGCTATTATTACAATTGAAAGGCAAACATCAGTAAGCAGGTAAAAATCCATTCTAAAAAAATTAGGATCATCTGAATTTGGGCCGTAAACATTAAGGAGAATTAAAGGTTTCGAGTCTATGGTGCCAGTTACCATCACGTACCTGCCCATAGGGTCATTGACCACAGATGATGCCTGAAATGGGATATTCTTTCTCAATAATATGGCCACACCACGAGCATGTGAAGTGAATGGCGACTGGTATATCTGAGACACCCAGCTACACTTTAATCTATCTTGTGCATCTTTTCTAATATGGGTCTCTTGTAAGAAAACAATGTCCGCAGCTAAGGACTTCAGGTGTTTAAAAACTTTCCCCCTCTTCCTTGCACTACCAAGACCTTTTACATTCCATGAGATCAGTTGCAGGTTTCTCCCCTCCGTCCGCCCCCCACCACAAACATCAGTCATTGAACACATATATTGTCAGAGCTGGCAGTTTTGATGTTGTGTGATACAAACAAATAACATATGCACATCTGGGTAAAACGAAAGAGACACATAACACACACCCCAAACTCCCCCCCGCCCACATCCCGGCTCTACGGAATTCGACGCACATCTCCCCCTAAGCAAAACAGGAGCTGCCGGACAGATAGCGGACCGAACGATCAGGTCGCGTCATCCTCCTCCACAACAAACATTAGACTGGCAGATGAACTAAACAACTCAACCAGATAATCTTAAAATGTATTTTCTAAAAGAACAGACCCAGGCTATACAGCTATGCTCAGGGCGCCTGTACATTTTTAAAGATATAGTTCGTAGGATAAACCACTGCGTGATGCAGGTGGCTAACAACAGGGAGTCCGCACCCTTAGAACAGAAGAGATGAAAAAGAAAGAAAGAATGCCACTTGGCTCACTATTCCCTTTCAGTCGTGCCGCCCTTCCTCCGCAGGCGAGCCGCCTCCGCCTGATCCGGGTCGTTGAATACCTCAGGGGGGTTGCCGTCCAGCCACTGCACCTGCAGCCGGGCCGGGTACCGTAGCTGGAACTTGATTCCGTCCCCTCTCAAGGCTTGCATCACGTTTTGAAATGCGCGGCGCTGGCTCATCACTTCGCTGGTGTAGTCAGGAAAAATCAGCACTTTGTTCCCCTTGTATTCCAGTGGCTGCGTCCTGGCAAGGCGTAGAATTTGCTCTTTCATCTGAAAGTGATGTATTCGGGGAATAATGGTACGCGGTTTCTCACCCGCCGCCAGTTTGGGCCACAGAGAGAGGTGTGTGCGGTCAACCTTCAGTGGGTATGGGAAATGTTGTTTGCCCAGTAATTCGGGAATGAGCTTAGAGACAAACTCAGTTGGTCTCCTCTCCTCTGAGTTTTCTTTTATGCCAACGATTTTGATGTTGTACCTTCGGGAACGAGCCTCCAAGTCCAGCAACTTAGTTTGCTGCTGAGTAACAAGCTTAGCGAGCTCCGCACACTTCGCATCAAGTTCCCCTAGTCGCTCCTCGTGTGCGTTGATTGCTGATTCTTGGCCGGCAATGCGGTTCTGTAAGTCAGTCTGTGCAGCTAGAATAGACTGGAGCCTGACTTCAAGGGCGTCGAAACGCTCATCAAGCCTCTCCAGAATTGAGGCTGACATATTTTTACATATTTCCTGGCACATTACCAGCATCTGGGTTTTGTCTCCCGAAGCGCAGTCCCCAGCTTCGTTCACAGTCCCACTGGCGAGGCCACTGCTAGCATTAGCCTCGTTAGCGTTAGCACCGCCGATGTATCCGTCCATGGTCTTATTTTTACCGGAGTTTGTGGCTTTTTTCGGCGGCGGCATGATACCCGGTTACTAGTCAGAGGTGCAGAACCAACAGCGCTGGGTCCTGGATGTTTTTATCGTGGTTTTTAGATATTTGTTTAAAGTTGTGGTGGAGAGCGCAAACCAACACGTCTACATCCTGCAGCTGCGCACTAGCGCCCACCCCCCCTACATTTTTAAAGGAAACACATTTTGTTTCCTTTAAACACCGGTGTATAAGCCGCATGTGCCTACATTGAAACATGAGATATTTACAAAGAAAGACAGTACACAGAAAGTGTTTTTAAAGTTTTAATAATATGCCGTAGCTTTTCTTTCTGAACAGCAGCAATATAGCAAAACAACACTAACAGGGCTGGTTTAAATAACATATGGTTAAAAGTCACGGAGAGCCGTCATCCTCTTCCTCCTGTGCACTGAAACCATGGAAGTCTTCTTCCTCAGTGTCTGTTTCCTTCTTTATCGGCCAGCTCGATTGCTTTTAACTTGAAAGCTGCATCATATGCATTTCTTCTTGCATTCTCCATGATGAGGGTCTGTTCAAGCTAATTTTATTCATGCACAAAGCACGATGTTACATTAGTCTTCCTCTACAGATATATTCCAGCTGTCTCACGCTTACCTTTTCTGCTCCAGCGCCCCCTACTGGCCGTTAGAAAAAAATCATAAATAAGCCGCAGGGTGGAAAGCGTGAGACAAAAGTCGCGGCTTATAGTCCGGAAATTACGGTAGTTAATGATGGCTAATAAAAACTAATTTAACTCAATTGAATTAGACAAACAAAAAATTAAATGAAACTAAACTGTAATGAAAAACTATTATAACAGCCAGGTTTCATAAAATGCTGCAGGGAGAAGAGGGTTGCAGTAGAAATGCTGGAGGCTCTGATCTTTCCCCCCTCAGTATCTACTTTTCTTAATCACATGAGTGGTTAGCCTGTGGTGGAGGTGGATGGGATGTTGGAGAGACGGAGGATGGTGGAGGATGGGAGCTTTAGCAGGTTGGGGGGGTTTGAAGCAGGGCTGATATCTTTTTACCCCAGCCCCCTCTAAGACACCGTGACTGGGGAAACTAAACTTGCTCTTTCACCCTGAACTCTTATTTAACCCTGAAAGACATTTATATTACTGAGCTGTAAGTCAGTGACTCAGTTCAATCTGCTGGGTTTCCTTACATAGAAAGTTTATAACTACCCTGAATGATTAACTGTACTGCTGAGAACTGGTGTAATATGAATAAAATGAACTGGTTTTTACCGCTCTACAATGGCTGCTGGAAAAGACAAGCGTTTTGTTTTTGAGTTTCTATTCATAAACAACTCGCTACATTCTTGTTGGTTGTTCAGGAGGCTCCACTTCTGCTTTTCAAAGATGTATGGTTGTATAAATGTTCTCCTGTTTGCATTTTTACATGAGAGTGTAAACGTTGAGTCAGGATTCAAAGTAATTGAACATCTTTTCATATTGATCAGTCCAGCCAGGATTTGGATTGTTTCCGTGTTTTAATTTTTTTTTTTTACCATTATTATTAAATTATTGTCATCATTAATATCATTATTTATTTGTGATTTTGACTGCAATCAAAACCACAAATAAAATTATGGTGCTAATTTAGAAATATTTGTAAAGAATATTTACAGTATTTACACTAATGTGTGATGTTAAATGTGACTTTTTATTACTCACCATATCAATCACAGACTGTAATTTGACATGAAGTAAGACAGAAGCAGTAGATACAGCTGTGTGAATTTTGGGGATTTGTGAAAAACTTCTTGATGTAATTTGGAGTTTAGAGGGCCACATAAAAACTACGGTGTGCCAGATTTGGCCCCCGCACCCTGAGTTTGACATCTATGCCATAGACCTATCTTCATTTGTTCAGTGAAGCATAATAAATCACCTTTGACCTCACTAAACAGTCCATGGCTAATATTAATAATTTTTGTTTTTTAGTGAAGTGACCTCTTTTCTCGTCTCCTGCAGCTGGGCGGCTCGTTCCTCCTGGGCGTGGGCGTGTGGGTTCTGGTGGACCCGACTGGGTTCAGGGAAATTGTAGCGGCCAACCCTTTGCTGTTCACCGGCGTCTACATCATCCTGGGGATGGGAGGCATGCTGTTCCTGCTGGGCTTCCTGGGCTGCTGCGGAGCCATTCGGGAGAACAAGTGTCTGCTTCTCTTCGTGAGTTTCTGCAAACGTGCAACTCTGTTTTTTTTGTTTATTTTTTTTGGGGGGGGGGGGGGGTTCCAATTTTTGGAGATTGAAACAACCAAAAGCGAAACTGTCTGTGTGCTTTCGTACATCGTGATGTTTTAACGATGACTTCAGAGGGCACAGACGGCGTGTAATTTGGTTTTTTACAAGAACCTGGACTGCAGTTTTCCTGACTCACCTAGCTTGTAATTTTCACACTATCTGGTTTTGTGTTATTTAACTTTATTGCAGTTCTTCATGCTCATCCTGCTCATCTTCCTGGCAGAGCTGGCTGCTGCCATCCTCGCCTTCATATTCCGGGAACACGTAAGTCGCTTTAGGGAACTTATTATCTTCAATCACGAGTCCAAACGAGCTTGAAGTCGAAACCTTTCTCACTTCTTTTTGACTTTGAACCATTTCTGCATTCAGAAAATACATCAGTGATTATTCAGAGAGAAAGAGAGATCGCAATTTCAATCCCTGGACTCCTTTTCCTTCTCTAAACCAGGGATATTTTGTTACCTTTGATGCTGAGTCCAATCAGCTCTCTGGGACAAAGCGGAGGGAGTAGCGATTTGTGGAATAACTCACTTTCCTCCATTAAATGTTTTTTGTTCCCAGCTGATGTTGCACCAGCTTGCATCATTTTTACTTCTTTATTAGACTCCTCACATCTTTCTTAGAGAGGATTCTCACAGCTCTGGTTCCTCACTGATATTAGGCCGAGTTCAAACAAATGTTGTCAAAAGAAGAAGTCCTACACTGTAAAAAGAAATGAGTTGAATCTACTTAAATGAATTGCTTCAATTGGTAACAAGTAATTTAATTAAGTTGATTCTGTGTACAGGATCTTTGAAAATAACATGTTAGAATATTCATTTAAAATAATTTAAATTCTAGCTCTATTTAAATTTTTTAGTTTTTTAGCTTGGAACAATGTAAAAGTTTGAGTTTACTTTCTGTAGAATTAAGTCAAAGAGGTTTGAATTATTTATTAGAAAGAAATAACTGATTTGAGGAAGAGTGACTTAAACTATTTCCCAGAATGCTTAGCGGCATGTTTTTGTCTCCTGAGATGGAAGTGCGTTACATTGATCTGACTCTTGTGTTTTATGAAGGCAAATGTTCATTTTAATGCAATTCTCAGTTAGCAAAGCTTGAGGATAATGTCCTGTTCACACTAAATGTTTCTGAGCTGAATTCATTGGGATGTTTAATAAAATTCATTATCAGATCACAAATTTTGTTCCTGCAGTTTGAAACAAGAATTTAAATTATTATAAAGTAAAATAAGTATTTATTTTAACTTGATATTGTGAGTAAAATAATAGAGAAATGTGGCTCTTTAACTGGGCTCTTTTCTTGCTCGTTGTAAAATAATTATTTGGTTTAAATTGCAGCATTAAGTTAAAATTCACAATTGAAGATGAATGAAGTTAAAAAACAATGTTTAGACAACTTGTCTCTTGTTGTTAAATCAACTTCATGAATTTTAATTTCTGAGTTAAAATCAAAACTATTTTCT
The DNA here is from genome assembly GCF_019740435.1 of Gambusia affinis. Taxonomy (NCBI): domain Eukaryota; kingdom Metazoa; phylum Chordata; class Actinopteri; order Cyprinodontiformes; family Poeciliidae; genus Gambusia; species Gambusia affinis. The sequence goes on from NC_057875.1 coordinate 5,754,094, forward strand.
TGTTCAACTTAAATTTCATTTTCAAGTTAAACCACCATAAAATGTTTTACAGTGTAGTGGCAGGATGATGACACGACAACTTTATTTATGTTTCTTATTTAATGCGAAGATCACAATTGCTAATTTTTTTTTTTTTTCATTAGCAGAATAGCAACAAAGTTTTACACACATCTGTAATGAAAATGCAGCTGCTGCTGGAAACGAGGCGTTTCTCACATATTCCTCCTGTTTTTAATTCCAGCCTCACCTGGTTAGTTTTTTGGTTGAAAAGCCCAGCCTTAATCCTCCTTCTTTCTCAAACTTTTCCATCATAAAGTTGTGAATTCACAGATCCAGAGTGGAGACAGAAATTTCCTGCACAGCTGTGAAGCTTTTAGAAACGATGCTGGCAGTTTGTGGGGAACAGGAGGTTTGGTGCAACATTAATGTCAGCTCTTCACATAAATCCGTGATGGATGTCTCCCTGTCAACATCTAAAAAAATAAACACAACAGTAATGGTGTGATCTATAAAATTCTTCAAATTTGAATTATAAATCTTCTTTAGTTTTCTTGATGAAATTACTTCTGAGTGTTTCTTTGGTTTGAAATCCTGCTGCTGGCTGGTCAAACAAATCAAACGTCATAATTACCCCACTTCTTCCAGCGGCGGAGTCGTCGGCTTCCGCTTCCCGTAATCAGCTGTGACTTGGCATGTCAGGGCTGTAACAGAGGTGGGCTGATTTTTACCCCCCACAGAACAGCAGAGACAGAAAAAGAAAAGAGTGCTTCATCTTGTGTTGAAGTGTTGGTGAAAGGCACAAAGTTCCCGTTTGGTTCGCTTTAATCGAAATGTGAATCATTTTCCCAGAAGCTCAGGTTTGTTTTTGGAGGTCTGAATGTACAATCGAACTCAACCAACCAAAAAAGTGAACTCTGGTTCCCCTACAAATCTAAGGCTACATTCACACTGCACCCTGAAGCGACCCAATTCTGACCCAATTCTGATTTTTTTTTTTTTGTTTTGTCAAGTTTGTATTTTTCCCTGTGGTTGTTCACATTTCTATACCTCTATACGACTTGTATGCGATCTCCACTACAAACGACCTGAAAGTGTCCCGCATGCGCAGTAGAGGGCGCAATAACGTCACACAGAGAGCGTGCTCAGTGTTTTGCCAACCTCCGTAAAGAAGAAGTGCTCAGGGTTTGCAAAAGTAAACATGGATGCTAAAATCATAATTTATGATTTTAAAGATATTATCCAACCAGAGCCAACACATTAACAACTTAATCCTCATCACAGTCCGTCATTGTTGCTGTTTTTCTTCCCGCTTGGCCGCTTCAGGACACAGAATAGTGACGTTTGTCGAATATCGATGTCCTGAGGTACAGTCCACTTCCTGCCTTTCTAGCGTTCTCTGGTTCTCCAAGCGGCCAGGTCGGATGAACGCGCTCAGACTCGGGTCACATTTGAAAAGATCAGACACTTATGATGAAGGAAGTTGATCTCAGTGTCTTCTTCAGAGATTTTTGTGTTGTTTCCTTCAGTGGTTCTTGTTGCAGCGCCCCCACAGGCCAGGAGGGGAACAGGTTTTTTTTTAAAGGGTTTATTTTGTTTGATTCAGTGCTGTGTGAAAGCGAACCGCACCAGCTGAAAATGTACCAAATGTTGCAGTTTTGGTCCCCAGTTGTTAGTCTTCCCAGACAATCAAAGTGAAAACACTCAAAGTCACAGTAGCATGTAATAAACTCAGTTTGGAGTTTATCGAGCTCATTTTGACTCATCATGCGTTCTTGCTTCATCTTTGGTGGCGTTGATTAACCTCTGCTCTTTTTGCTGATTTAGCTGACCAGAGAGTACTTCACCAAGGAGCTGAAGAGTCACTATCAGGGCTACAACAACAGCGACGTCTTCACCTCCACATGGAACGCCATCATGATCACAGTGAGCAACACCCATCAGCGTTTCTCCCACCTGACACTCTGCTGACAGTCCATGGAAACTCAGACTCAGAGCTAGCTGGCTATTTTAAAGACGAACCCTTTATATTTAGGTCAATATTTCTGCTCGGTTGGCGCCCACACACAGCCGACCGCAGGTCACTGCACAAATAGGCCCTCCGCAAATGCAACTTCTTCTTCTCCCTTTCAGTTTGACTGCTGTGGAGTGAACAGCCCAGAGGATTTTAAGGACAGCCTGTTCAGGCTCAACAACCAGAATCACATGGTGCCAGAAGCCTGCTGCCAGCGCATTCTTCAGAGCGAAGAGAGGGTCTACTCCGGCCAGGAGCAGTGCCTATCAGGCAATATGATGTTCCGCAACAACAAGGTAACTTTTGGCACCGCTTTTCCCCTCTCAACCTCGTTCTAGACCTCCTCCAGGCCTAATTAGAGCATAAAACAGTAGATAATGCACTGGGGGGCTGCCTGACTCTGCCATGTCTTATTAGCGCTGTTCTGTCTGGGTGTCACGGTGGGTCATGTGCAGCACGCAGATGGCAGCTTTCAGATGAGCCTGTGCATACATGCTTAATTTGGAGGGTTTTGTGGAGGATATATCAGCTCAAAATTAAAGCCTGTTAAGAACATAAGAATAAAGCGTGCTGAGAATTAAAAATATGTGAGAATTCACTCCTAAATCTGTTATTTCATGTGTGCAAGAGCGAGCCTGGCATGTAATTACAGTGATAACAGGTAAAGGGAGGTTTTAAACAGCAGCCTTTTCCCTTCACCTGTTGTTTTCCATGCCATCATGATAGAGATGTTCAGAGAGTGTGTGTGTGTGTGTGTGTGTGTGTGTGTGTGTGTGTGTGTGTGTGTGTGTGCGCCTCGTTCTGCTTATTCACACAAAGAGCCCTCATTAAAAGGCTGCAGGCCCCGCTTCCCACTCGTTCAGCAGGGCCTTTGTTCCGATCCTCGCTCTATTGAAGCTGTGATGTCGCCTTAACTATCTCTGTAATTGTGCAAATTTATAGCCTATTGATTCACTGCGGAGCATGTCGTCCACATGTGTGTCCTTAGGGCTGCTACTCTGCCGTGGTCGACTACTTCGAGCTGTACATCTACGTCGCTGGAGCGCTGGCTATTGTGGTGTTAACCATCGAGGTAGGAGGGACTTTTGAAATGTTCGACATCTTTTCCTGCTGCCCAAATGATCAGGATGTCTATTTTTGAACGACATCACTGTGATTTTAAATTTAAGACACCTAACTTGTCAAGAGAATGATCTGGCTGTGGAAAGAGCGCCATCTTGTGGTGAAGTTCAGTATCATAGGAAGACATGCAGCTCTGAATAAACCTGCACTGAACCCCATTAAAAACCTGCTGGTTATTCCACCAAATATTGATTCCTGAACTCTTCCTGAGTTAAAACATTAATATTGTTGTTTCTAAATTAATATAAACTTGTTTTCTTTGCATGAAAACGCTGCATCTTTTTTTGTTATTTTGAACATTTCTCATTTTCTGCTAATTAATACAAAATTTTTGCTTGGAATGTCAGAGACATGTTGTCAGTAGTTCATAGAGTAAAACAATATTCATTTTACTCAAACATAAACTTATAAAAATAAGTAAAATTTGAGAAACTGGTCATTTAAAGTGATCTCTTCATTTTTACCAGAGCCGTATTTTGAAGATATTCATCTTTCAAAATTCAAAAATACTTTATTGATCCCAAAGGGAAATCAAATACTACCCTGTTGCTATGGTTACGTATCACAACAAAATGGAAAGGTCTAAAAAATATTGACAAAAATCAATCCAATTACACATTGTCCAAAGCAAGAAGCAACAGTTATCCAAGAAAAAAATAAATAAATTTTCCCCGAAAAAAGGAAGAAATGAAAGTTTGAAAAAGAGAAAACCTCTCAGTGAAAGAGTTAAAAGTATAAAACCACGTTTGATTACAGTCTGGTTTGAATCTGCATGCAACAACATAAGATGGGAAATGTCTCTTGACATGAATTTTAGCACAGATTGTTGCTTGAAATTACGTGTGGGCTTTGACTGGGCCATTCTAATATGTGCCTAACCATCAATAATGTGTATAAAACCCAAACATTGTACTCAAGTAAGAGTAGCACTACTTCAAGTAAAAGTAAAAAGTAGCCACTCAAGGAATTACTGAAGCAAGAGTAAAAAACTATTTTGTAAAAAAATCAACCAAGTCCTGAGTAACTGATCAAATTATCATCATTTAATGTTTAAAAATTACAGTCAGAAAAAACAAAATATAAAGTTATCTGGACATTTTGGTATTTTAAGGACGAAAATAACAATAATTCATACAAGTAACAAAACATAGCAAACAAAAGAATATTTTTCCAAATCAGTTTCTTTCAATAAAAAATATTATGAAACATTAACAGAAATTGCAGGTGAATCTTTGGTCAAAACAAATATTTTTTATTCAGTGGGGAGAAAATCCAGAAATTTTACTCAAGTAAGAGTAGAAATACTTCATGGTAAAATTACTCAAGTAAAAGTTAAAAGTTCAGCGTAATAAAAATACTAATAAAAGTAATTTTTTTCAAAAAGGTTGCTAAAGTAAATGTAACTACTTACTATTAATGTTTTTTTGCAATTAGTTGAATTTACTAGATAGGTGATTTTTATAAAAGTTGGTGTCACTAATTTTTATTTAGGGGCTGAATACAATACACCCCATACAAGTTTTTTTTTTTTTTTTTCACAATATGTGCTACTTTGAGTTGTTTTAAAGTCGCCTCTTCATAACTTTGGACAAAAATCATTTTTCTGTTCAAGCAGCAGTGAAGACCAAAGACAAATAAACCTCTACAAATATGTTCCAGAAGGAATATGGAGATTTAATTACTGATAAATTGAATTAATCTGGGTTAATTTGGTTGAAATAATTGCATCTTGTGACTGTTTGCTCTGTTTTTCCTCCAGCTCTTCGCCATGGTCTTTGCCATGTGTCTCTTCCGGGGAATCCAGTAGAAGTGCTTCATTTGCAAATCACTTTTTTTCTTGAACAAAAAGGGAATTCAGGAGAAAACAACAAAACGGACATTTGTAAATTTGTGGATCTCCTTTTTTTTTTATTGTCCAATTGGTTTTAAAATCAAGAAGAAGAAGAAGAAAAAAGGCAAACTCTTGTACTTCACAGCTGGACTTTTGAGGTACTGGGTGATTTAAAAAAAAAAAAAAAAAAAGAAAACCAGACACGGAAACCACTGAGAAAGTTTGAAAATCAAAGATAAAAAAATAAAAAATGTTGTGCGTAAAGTGGAAGCAGTAATTAGTGGACCAGGTCTAGCACAGACTGGGTGTTAAGCCTGAGCAGAAGGCACTGCACTGACTTTTGGATGAAGAATATTTATATAGAGTTATGTTGGCTCAACTGTAAAAACTGTTTCATGTACACTCTGAATGGCAACCTGTCCCCGTTTTCTTACTGTGTACTGTAAGCAGCCTCCTTCCTCCACATGCCCTTTTTTACTGCCACCTCTCAGTTACTGTATCATGTCGGCTCATTATTATTGACCCTTTCCACGTGACGTCACGCTCTCCAGAACTCCGCCCACTCCGCCATGACGGACGTCAAAACAACCAATGTGCTCCTTTAAAGCCAGTCTAAAAACAGTTGCCTGTAATCTAATGTATCGCTTTTATTTAATTGATTTCAATTTAAAAATGGTCATGGGTTGCTGCGCGGTCGGCGGCACAAACAGAGAAGGATAGAAACCAAACTTGCCATTTTATTTTAGAACTTTTAATGAGGAAAGATTCGGCAGCAGCTGTTAATCATAACTGGCAGCCCTCGTCGGTGTAACCGTGGATTTGCAGCGAACAATTTTACAAAGTAAGAACGTTAATATGCTTTGAGTAAATGTGATTAGAAAGATACCTGGAGAAGGTACGGTCTAACCATTAGTAACCATGGAAACAGTGCCGCGCCGTCATGTAGCCTAGCATGTATGGAAAAAACTGGTTAGCATCTCGTCTTTTGTACGTTTTTAAGGCTGCTCCGGTGTAAAGGAGAAACGCTGTTTAAGACATAGTGACTTAAATCATGTGGTGTGAATTCAGACGAAGTGGTAATTTTATCAACACGTCAGGAGGGAGAAGGTATGGGTCGGTTTCTGAGCTAGCTGCTTCCAACTCTTGTAAATATCGCCGTCTATGAGCCTCAACCAGGTGTTACATTCAGACAAATTAGCTCCATGCTAAGTAGAAATCATAAATAAACTGGCGAAAACAATTTCAGTCGCTCTGTTCAAGACTCCCGTCCCTCACTTCCGACGTCCGTCATGGCGCCATAAAGTGACGTAGTTGCAAAGGGTCATATTGACTGTGTGTGTGTGTGTGTGTGTGTGCTGGATGTTTGTGAGCATGTGATTTTCTCCGTAACCCCTCCCAAGCCAACAACTCTTTTTTTCTGTTTGTATGGTGACTGTTATTTGCATTAGAAATGTGCTTTTAGGTGGTGACATGTATGTGTATGAATTTGTATTAGATTGTTGAAAAGTCTGTGACATAAAAGGCATTTTAAATGACTGGTTTTGTCTGTTTCTTGTTCAGTTTGCACGATCCCACAGGTAACCGACCTCATTTTAAGAAAATTATTAATTTATTGCCTCTTCAGCTTAGATGTTTTATCCATCATTAATACAAAAAGATAAAAATGATTTTTTTTTTTCTCTCAAACTTAATAGTAAAATCTATTTTCACGCCAGTGTGGAGTGAAGGAGACATTTTTCAAACATGACAGTTATATTATTTTTCCCTGCATGGATGATTTGCCCATTTTCCTCATCAAGTAATTCCTCTCTCAGACACTCGTGACATCTGAGGGACTGAAACACAAATGATGGGCCGTGATGTTTGTTAATGGGCCAATAATAGAAAAATCCCAGCACTGTGCTCAATTTGCTCTTGGGTTCGTTGTAACAAAATCAATTTAACTTTGATTGTCTTAGTGGTTTGATTCGCTCCTTTTCTTTGTGTGAGAAAAGCGGGAAGATAACGGCAACAAAATGAAGAAGCAATTTCAACAACCCTGTGGAAATTAAACCAATAGAGCAAATTCAGAACAATATGGAATAGTAGCAAAGACTTTTAGATTCTGCAAGCATTAATTTATTACAGAATTTCACAAATCTTCTTAAAGGGCCAATTTTCCTATAAAGTTTTGATAAACCTGATAAGGAAATGGTGAGAACCGTCTCTGCATTTGATAAGTTCTTAAAATTAAACCATATTTAAGTTTTTCACATCAATCAATCCATTCTGGATGGATTTGTTTGTTTTTTTAATTTTTTTGCCATAAATTGCAATATTTGCGATTTGGTCACATAAAAAGCAATGCTGGCCCAGATTTGGCCCCTAGACTTTGTGTTTGACATGTATTTTAAAAGGTCGCTTTTGATATTTTGCAAATATTTTGGCTTTATTTTGACTAACACTAACTGTAGATGCTGCAAAGTGAAATCATAGTGATATAATTTTGATATTTTTGAAATAGCTGTTGCTTTAAAACGTCCTGTCTCAGATGAATGTGATGCACTTCAGTCGTTTTTTTTTTTTTTTTTTTTTCAGTGCATCTTCAATTTGCTTATTAAATATGTTGCTTTGCTGCCCATCTGAGGTGTTTTTATCCATCTTATTTTATCGACCCCTGTGAAAAACAAATATGTTCATTATTGTAAGTGTTTCCATTTAGGAGGATGGACGTCAGTTATGCACAAATCTGGAGTCAGTGGAGAGGAAAGCAAGAAGAGAACTAATGCTGGAAGGAGTCAAATGTGTAGTTCGCAGCTAAACTTCTAGGGGGCGCAGCAGAGACCAAAATGTCACTTTTTGTCTTTTGTGGTGAAAAACCAACACTTTGCATCATCATCACATCATTTTCCCAGTGAATATAGAAATGCAGCATCACGATGTGGAGAAGTTTTTCCTTCAGCAGGAAGGAAGGAAGGATTCATGATTTAAAAATCAATTTGATTTAAAAATCATGGATCCATTTTATTTGACCTGAACATTCACTACTTTCTTAGTCACAATTAAATACATTAAATATTTTGGTTTTAATTTATTAAATATGCAAATGTTAAAAATAAAATAAAAAAATCCTGGATGGAAAGACGTTCTATATTATTTTATTTTAAGAAACATTTATTAAATGCTGAAGCAAACAGCTGTTTATTGATATTTTATGGATTTAATGGGTTTTATCGATACATTCTGACAACTGGCCCTTTAACAACATACAGATTTTTGATATGACCCAAAATGAAGATGAGTTTGACATGCCAGGTTGTAGATTTGAATTAATTTCTGCCTGCGATCTAAATAGCACCAACAGCCACAAAATGATTGTTGGAATGAAACATTTTGAACTTAAATTTAGTCTTTGAACAAAAATATCCAAGCAAGATGAAGCGAGTTACTAAGTTCTGCTTCCTCTCTTTGTTTGGAAAACATTCTCACTTATTTTTTAGATTATGAATGCCTCACAAAATCTGAAATTGATTCAGCTTGAGTTTGTATTTTCCACAACTGGGCCAAACTGGAAAGAATGATAAACATACATCAGCAAACTTAAGTGCTGCACAAGAGATGTTCATTCGTTGTTAGGATTTTGTTTTTCATCCAAGCAAAAGGAAAACTATTAATTTGCATATAAATGCCAGTTCACATGAGGTGTTACTCTTTTTTTTTGTTTGTATTTTTTTTGGCTGCTCAAATCCCAGAAAACATTATTCAGGGTTCCGACTTAATTTGTTTCAATGATACTCTATAAAAGGTTATGCAGTGAACTATTATTGCATCTAATTTATCCTGTATTACATGAACACATTTGTGTTCGGGCCTTTTGATCAGCCCCGTGACGGGAGAAAGAAAGTGCGAGAAAAGTCAACACAGCAAAACATGTGATCACAATTTTCTTAACAAGCCTTTCCAGAAACTCTCCTCCGTTCTGCTGTGGATCCTTGTTGCGGTCAAAGTGAAGTGAACAATGTGGCAGCTGACTTTTTTAGTTTTTCCTGCCTCATTACCATATACTGGAGCTCATTAGAGTAACTCTGAACAAGAAGGAGCCGAGCAGCTTTGTTTCTGGTGCTGTGTACACACACACCAACGGAGAAACGGCAATAAACGGAGGTGTTGGCTGAGCTGCTGCTCTACTGAGGATGCAGCCAAAGGTTCATGAGAAATCACCTCACAAAGGTACTACTGTTCTCAAATTAAAGAAACTTTATTCTGCCTTTTTTTTGTATTACTTTTGTGTGTGCATTTTGAATAAACTGCATTGTACTTCTTGCATTTTGCCACCCAATATAGTAGCAATTACATTTAAATGGAAGATGTGTTTCATTTAACTTCCACAAGAGGGCAGTAGCATCCCAGTCTTCAGTCTTAATCTGGGTTTAGTGTCAACGTGCAACAGGAAGAGATATTTTACCGGAAATCGGACATTTATCTAAGCAGTACAAAGTAGAAAAGTTTCCATCATTACAGTCTTTTTAAAAGATGTGTTGTTAATATAGAAACGTTGCCTTTAAACCACAAAGGCAGGATTCTCTGTAAAACCCTGCAAGAAGCAAATAGCATATATTTTCCTTTTGTGAGTAGGTAGTTTGTTTCAAAATTGTAATGAAGTAATTTTACTAAAATGGTCTGAAGTAAAAGAACGAGATCAATCAGTAATGCAGAAGAATATTGGAAGGAAGGAGATGATGCTACATTTGGTGAATTCCTCTCAAAGTTGAGTTCGGTGAAGATTATTTGGTTAATTGTTCAGTGACATGACAGACAGCCACTGCAAGGAATTAAAAGTGCTCTGCCATTATTCCAGTCTGCCCATAATTTCCCAGAGGTGAATGGTCTCTTGTTAAAAACTCTGTCAGCGTTGTAATTTCTGCTCCAGTTCTGACCAGCATTGTTAATGTGATGTCCATATTAGCACTTAATATCTTGTTGTACAGTACTTGTTTCATACAGAGGGTCTGCTGAGAAACAATTTCCTCCATGACATATGCGCCAGTTCAAAGCTATGAAACTTACCTGAAATTGCCAGCGCTGTACACTGCAAAAACACAAAGTCTTAGCAAGTATTTGTCTAATTTTTAGTACAAATATTAAAACACTTGAAATAAGACAAAGTAACTTTTCAGAAAGAAACAGAAGCTTGCTTTAAGTCAATAACTCCTTAATGATGAAAACTGGTAGATTATTTCACTTATAAAACTGTTTCTGAACTTTCTCACTCTAACGTTGATATTCCTCTCTCCTACCGTAGCCTTGATCACATGACTAAATATGCAAATTAGACGGTGACGTCATGTAGCAACATTCCGGAGTTGGCAGCAGTGGGATTGTCTGGAAAGAGTTGCTACAGATTTCACATCATCAGATGTTTTGCACTAATGCTAAACACATGAAAATATATATATTTTTAAAAACAAAGTAAAATACGTTTTCTTACCTGATGAATCGTTGCCCTGTAAGGACAGGCTTCCACACGGTCTCTCATATCTGGTGTTGAAATCAAATCATTATGCAAACACACCCTTGTGGACTGAATTTGACAGTTACATCATAAAATGACTGGATAAGAAAAAACCCCTCCAAAAACACAAAACATCTGTAATTCAAAGTCTGGTAAATATCAACCTGACCAAAATAATAAGCCTGTCAAACGTTACTTTTACTCAATAACTGTTAGGAAAACAAATGACGGCCATTTTCTTTGAACAGTTGAATTAATTTGACAGTTTATTGTAATACTCCTTTCAGCAAGTATTTCATTATTTATGTCACAGTAACTGTTGCAGTTGAAAACTTTGTAGATTATCTTTAAACTGACAGACATTGACAGAAGAATAAATAGCAAAAGATGAACAAGCCCGGCATGTTATGACTGATCTGGTTTGTTATTGTTGTCTTTTAGGATGCACCAAAGTTTTTATTTTTATTTATTGAGAACATATTTAACGCAAGCAAAGTTGTTCTTTTTTGTGATCAAAGTTGTTTTTTTTTTTTACTGTTTTGCATTTTCTTGCAGTTGAACTAGGGTTTCTTACCTCATAAAAATTCCTACCAGGAAAAAAGGAAGGAGTAGTGATGGATGGCGAAGATGTGAGACTCGTGGGGGTTCCGTGTTGAGTTTGTTTTAGGCCTCTGTTTGGAGAGGAGACTTTCATTGCTTAATGATTTATGAGTGGTCAGCCTCCCAGGGGAATCAGAGTGAGTTCTTTTTCCTGCTTTTAATAACCCTCCGTCTAACATAAAACCTAGGCTTCTCCTTTGTGTTATGTTTTTCCAGCATGAAAGGTGTTAGGTCCGGTTGGGAGCCGTAGCGCACAGAGAAGCTCTCTGTAGAGTCAGATTTACATCTGCTACAGCAAAACTAAGAGTTACGAACAGACGAGAATCTAAAATAAGCCCAAAAAGATTTCCACATGCTGTAAATAAGGCTGTGTTCACACTGCAGCCCGAAGTGAGCCGATTCTGACATTTTTCTCTTAATGTGACCTGTACCGGATCTTTTCATGACAGTCTGAACAACACAAGTCAGATTTTTTTCGAATGGGACCCAGACCGGTTGGATGTCCGATACGTATCTGATCTTTATGTGACCTGGATCTGAACGTCCAGGTCAGAGTTCATCCCACCCATTAAGTTGTTAATATGCTGGCTCCGATTAGATAACTTTAAAATCACAAGCTATGTTCCAACGTTAGCATCTACGCTCTCTGTGACGTTATTGCGCCCTCTACTGCGCATGCGGGACACTTTCAGGTTGTCTGCAGTTTACACTGGAGATCACATACAGGTCGCACATATTTGGAAATGTGAACGACCACGACAAAAAAAATCAGATTTGGCAAAAAATCGGGATTGGCTCAGTTCGGGCTGCAGTGTGAATGCAGCCTCATTCATACCCTGCTTCTTGTATAGGTCCGATTTATCTGCTAAAATAAACAAATGGTAAATAGTAAAGCAGAAATTCATAAACTGACTGAAACTGACACTGACATTCATAGAAAAACTAAAAACCCCTAAAGAACCAGATGAAGACCTTCTTAAAGCATTGCAAGAAAGTCTGAGTCACTCATTCCAGAAAACATCTGTGTGGTTTTAAATCCAATCAGAATATGAATACTGCAGTGAATAAACTAAGTTGGATCAGAACATGCCATAATTGCAGGTATTACAGCTTTTAACAGGAGACCGTGGATATTTGCTCTCCATTCAGACATTGTTCCTTTCATATCCCATCTCTCCTTGTCAACCTGCCATCGCCTCTGGTGCCGTAATAGCACCAGAGGCGATGCGTCATTTGACGTTCTGCTACGTCAAATGACTGAATTTGCTCGTAAGTGTTCAGACATGTATGTATCCAGTCCTTTTGTAATCCTGTTTCCTTTCCAATTCTGCATTTAAATGGGAATTATTACACAAAATTCACTCTTTACACATTTTTATTACTTCTATTTGGGTCTCAACTGATTTTAAAATCAACTTAAGCTCTAAAAAAAAACTACTCAGCTGTTTTTGGCAATAAATTAATGTTTTTTTGTGTCTGGAAAATGAGCCGTTTCAAAATCCTCCCGAGGAGAACTGCACCATTACCTAGCAACCCCAGCTGAGAAAAGCCCGTCACCTAGCAACCCGAAGGACATTTGGTCAGCTGGTTGCTGTATGCGCTGTACAATGACTGCTGGAAATGACAAAGGTTTTGTTGTTGACATATTTGGGTTTAAAGAGACAAGAGGCCCTAAAACAGCTCTCTCTGAAAGAAGCTAAATGACCAGACTAAAATAAAGTTTTTTAAGAGTGGTTTTATGTAAGAAACGTAATGAACATGTTTTTTAAGGCCCCAGACTTACCTTGACCTGCTGAAGAAAGTATGAGGTCACTGTTAGCGCGCTGGGTCTTTCTGGAGCAAATCATTGAGCTCATCTCCAGTTTTACTTTACAGCGTTTGGTTCTGAGTCACCATAGCAACACGGTGCATCTATCTTAGTATTTGTGCATCTCATCTCCTCAACAACAGCAGTTTCTGATTCTGTTGACCAACACAAGAATACATACTATGCAAATTGTTGCCAAATTGTCAATACCTATGTAGGAAAAACTTTAACCAATATAATGCGGCAATTGGCTTTAAATGGCATCTTGTTGTGGTGTAGAACATCGTAAAATGTCCCGTGAGGACTAAGTTCCCCAGATCCAGCGGTTTTTGACCCAACCAGACAATTTCTGTGACTCAGAACGTGGTGGTCTCAAGTGAAACAGGAAGTGAGCTGAACACAAAACTGGTCTGCAGAGACGAGCCGTTTCTCAGGCCGAGCAGCTCTGCTGTCTGAGAAGCTCTCTTGTGCCTGGTGACTCACTTGTTGAGCATGTGTTTTCAGTCCCCAGGACTTGAGTATAGCTAATGAACGTCACTAAATAGCTGAGGCTGTCCCATGTGAAAAGACCACAAAGTAATCTTTGGTCACAATAAAGATGAGTTGTGTAAAAAGTCAGGGATGAGCCCAATGATTTTTGAGTCACTTTGTTTCTCTTCTTTTCAATCTGTGATGCAGTTTCCCAGTTGGAGGCTGACCCACGGCGTAGTCGCTCTTTGCGCTGAAACTTTACTTATGTTAAGGTTTGTGTATTGACTATTTGTCCAAAACTCAAGCTCAAAAAAAAAAAATAAAAAATTCAAAACTCAAAAGTGATCAAAATTAAACTCAAACAGTCAATATAGTGCACCGTGGGTTCTGGCTTACGCAGTCCAAAAAAGGGATGGAAACAGTGGAAATGCAGTTCCTCTGTTAGTTTATTTTCCAGATAAAAACAAGTTACAGGCTTCACAGGATCCTACTAGTTCTCCTGTTCTGATTCCTGTACCTGTTCTCTCACTGATTGACTGAGACTGACATAACTGGGACTGACTGGTACCAACACTGACTAACTGACTGACTGACTGATTGATTGACTGGTAAAAAACCATATGACCACCCACGTGCCTAATGATCTACCTATTTAGACCGTGACACACCCACGTCCCAAACAGAAATTAATTAAGTGAATTGTTAACCAAAGAACCTATTCTAAATAACAAATTAAACAAAAATTCTAATTATAAATCAACTACAAAATAAACAAATAAAAACACAAATAAACTAGATAATCTAAATTCTAAGATTTAACTGAAAATGGGTAAATAGCTCCTACAGTTTGGACTTGCGCCGTCGTCTCTGCCTGTCAGTCTCTTCCAGAGAGGCATGGTGCACCGTCATCCACTGGAGGTCAACTGTAGTGCATGTCTGACCTTTGTGCTCTGCCGCAGGAGGCCTTCATGTGCGACTGCACTGAGCAAGACTGGACTTCAATGAGCAATAAATCACAAGCGTGCCTTAGCATTTTCACGGGATTCATAATTGGAAGCATATTGTCAAAGAGGAGGGCCGAAAAGTTTCTCTGGAAGGGTTAAAAACACAAACTGAACAAACTTCACGACTTTGGGATGAAACTCACCATCAAAAATTGCATCACAACTCCAAATTTAAAGATGTTTTCTTAAGATTTCATCTGAAGTTTCAACGCCAAACAGGGGAAGAATGTGAAATGAAGGAAAATGATACATGATAAATGTTTTTGTTACAAATAAAAATCGGTAAGGTGGGAACTTTTTAAGCAATTATCTGAAAATAGAGCATGGCACAACTGCAACTGTTGGATTCACTCCTGCCATTCCACTAGGGGGCTCTACAGTTTATTTACTTTAGTTTAAGTGACTTGACGGCGGACCGGAAGTAGATTTATTGCGAGCCAGAAGTGGTTTATGTCACCGTCAGCGCTTAATTAACCTTAAAACTACGTATTTCTTGCGGTTTTGATTATTGCCCAACTTGGTGAGTGTATATTGAGTGTAGTAAGCTATTGGGATTTATGTTTTGTTATTTTATATGCCGGTTTTGGCAAAGTAGTTTTAAGCCCATGAAAATGCTAGTGGTTAGCAGCTTATTAGCACAATGCTAACTCGAGTGAGTTTATGCCGAATGGTGTTCATTATACTGTAAAGTGTTCAAAGAGGAAAGTGTGTAATTATTTGTTGGTTAAATTAAGCATAATTAGTGATAATATGCTCATTGTTTACCTTAAATATTTAATTTTGTTTTTTAAGTTTGTGGTTTTTTTTTTAAATATTATACAGTACCGCAAATTTAGGTTTTACTTTGTTTACAGTTTAACCGGCATGTCTGCATAAATCACCATGAAATAAATAATAACAACAACAGCCAACTTATGTTCTTTCAACAGCCATCTTGCCGAGACATGGCCGTTCTTCTGGAGTGACAGACAGGAAACCATTTATCAGAGAGAAACGCAAAAGGTTTAGGCAAGGTGAGTAAATCTGTAAATAAGACGGTCATTAGTGTTACTTAAAGGCATAAAATCCAAACAAAGTGCAGGGAAGGCTTTTCTAAGGCACGGTACTGTAGGCCTACAAGGATCGGTCATCATTCTTGTTCTGTGTGATTGATTTCTTATGCATGTCAAAAGCAAGTGCTAAATATGAATTGTTTTCTGGCAGTCTAGCCCTGTAATGAGGAACATTTTGACTGAGCAAAGATCTATGTGCGCCTTCATCTTCAGCCACCCAGTCCTCTGCATGTAGCCAAACAGAAGGGCTGTGGTGTTTTGTCCACGACCGCAACAGGAGGACGCTCCTCCTTGGACGTCTCACTGGACAGCAGCACCGTGTCAGATGGATTTTTGATTTATGAGCTCACGTCACTGGGGAATGTTTGAATGAGGAGCCGGTTGGTTTCATCAAGGCCAGTGTCAATTCATTTATGCCACTTCACTTCGCCTCCAGTCCTTTAATGTTTTAGGAGTCTTTTCATTAGAATTAGGAATCTGATTTACAGTGCAAGTACCAGCATTCCTCTGAGGGATCATTTAACACTGGAATCTGGAGTGCAAGCCCCAAAAATATGACCTAGAAGAAGTTTCTGCTGAAAGCTGATATCAGGGCAGATTTACAGCTCAGGTCTTGCTAACGATGCCCCTTAACGAGCAGCTCAGACTGACTGACGGGTCAACTGATGGGAAAATAAGGCAGTAAATGAGGAATCGGATATTTCCCCTCTTTGCTATATCAGTCTGGCCCTAATGCAGAGGGGTGAACTTTGAAGTACCCTAATGGTCTTCATGGTCTTTTAACCGAGCGGCCCTATATTATAGGGTTGCCAATGGAGCCTGGTTGGAGCAGCGTGGCCCGTCAGCTTTAACAAGTTCTTCTCAGGGCACAGTAGTTTGCTCTTCTTTCTTATCCTGGGCGCTCATTTATCATTTAGCTGTGAAATAGAAAAGTTACAAGGTTTTGGGGGGAGTCTCTTTAATAAGCATTGCCTTCTTTTGATCAGAACAGAGGAAGAGGTCAGCATCTGTAACACGGTTGAACAGAGTTGCTAAAGTAGACAATGGCGCATGCTTTATTTTTTATTAGCAAAAAGTAACCCTGAACTTGAATTTTTTTTTTTTTTTTTTACATGTTAATTTTTACTTTCCCATAAACCTATATAGTAAATATTTGTGATGTTTTTTAAGATGTTGAAGTCACACAATAAAATTCTGACACATTCAGGATGATGCTAAGAAAATAAAAAAAATATATGAAATTACAAAAATAGTTATAAAATTCCAAAAACAAAGGCAAAATATTACAAGAATAAAGTCATACAAGCATAAAATTGTAGTACTGCAAGAATAAAAACTTAACATTTCAATTTTATTCTTGAACTAGAAAATTTCTGAAGAAATTTAAACGGGGCCTGCCAATAGTGTGTGGAAAGTCACAAGCATCTTCACTAACATGGATTTGCACCATTCAGTATGATAAAGTAAGTGTATCGCCTAAAAATAGCCAAAATGCTAATGTTGGCATGAATGCTGTCAGTAGCACGTGGGGCATCACTAGCATGTTGTCTGTACTTTACTTACTCCTATCAGTAAACTAAACATGGCTAGTAAGTCAGAAATATGGCTAATAGCTTATTTAAGCTAACAGGCTAATGCTAGCGCAGGGGTCACCAACACAGGGCCCGCGGGCCCCCTGTCGCCCGAGGGGATCTTGTCAGTCGCCCACGGAGCAAGTTCTAAAAATGGCCATCGTCATTAGGGAGCACTGCCATCGAAATTATTTAATTTAATGTTTTTACATTGAATTAATTACATTTGTTTATATTTAGATTTTTTAAAAAGCAAATTACAAAATTTTTTTAAAATAAATTGCTTTATGCAGAAAACTCTTTTCTGTGGTTAAAGTTCAGAACTGCGCAGACGCCTGCAGGATTTTATCGGAGGGCAGCAGCGCCTGCAGGCTGCACCCACTCTGTCTAACTTAAGATTTACCTTGAAGTAAAAAAAGAAAAGAAATATTTCTGAAATTTTTATTATCGGATCCTCTTTACAATAGTGGAGAAAAAGAAAGATCTTATGTCTCAAAACATCTTGTAATGAAGCGCATCGCCTGAGTCTGTGGGGGTCAAAGGGCACGCCGAAGCTTAAATCTTATTGGTCAGTTTGCTTTTGTTTATTTGGCGGCTTGATGCTTTTTCCGTAAGCTAAAGATGAATGACAGGAGTTTGAACCTCCGGTAGTTCTAAGAGGAGTTGGATCCTGGTGGAGCTTTTTACCTTGTCGGTTTATGAATATTCAGGGTTTTAATTTGGCCCAAATGGAAATTAGTTTGATGCCCTGATATCTGGGATAAAAACAAGAGAATCCTGGACTATTTTGAATGTAAACAAGAATAAAGAGTGAGATATTTGGTGGTGGAATGATGTCACACCACCAGCAAATGAAGACTCTGTGATGTCATTGTCACAGTCTGTGATGTCATCAACTGCAGAATTGTATGCAACACAATTCTGCATATTTTTCATTGCTTGCAATTTCACTGACCAGTTCAGACGTTCGCAAAGCCCTTTAGAGAAGTTTACCGATCAACGATTGTAGTGATTGAATTAGAAGAAAATGTCTCATCATTCATCGAGATTCCACAGTGGATCGATGGGATCCCACTGGAGACGGGGAGGCCAGCAAAACCCCCCAGGCAGGTTCCCTCCTGCACACCCGACTGTCTTCCACGGGGAAATCCAGAGACTTAACTACCTCCTGGAAATGGAGAGAGCAGGAAGGTTTGATGACAACCAAAAACTGTCCCACCTGGAGGCCAAGCTGGAAGAGACAAAACTCCAGTTAAAGAAACAGAAAGATCTGAAAGAAAGTTTCATCAACCAGGCCAAAGAGGCAAAGAGGGAACTAGAGAGAGTAGAGAAGTTCAGTGACCCAGCAGTTCTTAACGCTGCGGTCACTGCTTCCAAGGTTCACAATGATGTGAAACACATGAAGAAGAAGTCCTTACAACAAGACTTTGAGGAGTTGAAGGTGGCCCACCTCCTCAGCCGGGAAGCTTTTGTAGCTGAAATTCAGGCTGAGAGGAAGAAAAGTGCGGCGCTCCAAGAACAACTGGACCAACTCCAGACTTCCTTCGAGGAGCTGAGCTCCAAGAATGAAGCCGATGATGCTCTGCTGAGACAGGAGGCTGAGAGAGAAAAGATTCATGAAGCAAGGCTTCATGAGGAACAACAACTGCTGGAGAACCTGAGATCTGAAAAAGACCAAATGTTTCAGGAAATGTCCCAGAAGATCGAGTTCCTGCAAGCCAGCGAGCAACATCTGCAAGAAGAAATGATTCAGTTCAAACGTTCATATGATGAACTGAACGGTAAATATGAAAGAGACGTTTCTATGCTAAAGGAAGACACTGAAAGATATCAGGAGGAACTGAAACAGGAGAAAGACGCCAACATGGAAAGAGAGAAGGAGAATCTGCAGCTCATCAAAGACCTGATAGCTGAGAAGGAGGAGCTCTCCCAGAAAACATCCAGAGAAATAACAATGAGCCAAAAGAGGGAGAAGCAGATGCTCCACGAACTAGATCAGGTTCATGGTTCATACGAGGAGCTAAAATGTCGGTTTGAAAGAAACATCATGGAAATACAACAGCAGGTTGAGACATACGAGATGAAGATAAAGCAGGAGGAAATCGCTCGTTCAAACACAGAACAGAAAGAGAAGATTATCCAGGAGCGAAAACTTTCTGCACTGCAACAACTCACAAAACTTCAGCAGCAGATAAAAGACGAGAGAAAAGTTCACCTGAAGAAAAGAGAGGAGGACAAGATGAGTCTGGACAAACTGAGAGCTGAGAAGGAGGAGCTCCTCCAAAACATGACAGAAGAAACAACAATCTGGCAAAACAGAGAGCAGCAGATGATCCACGAACTGGATCAGGTTCAGGTTTCACACCAGGAGCTAATATCTAGGTTTGAAACAGAGATCAGGAATTTACAACAGGAAGTTGAAAAATACCAGCAACAGTTAAAGGAGGAGAGAAAAGCTCACATGGAGAAAACAGAGGAGGACAAAGTGAGTCTGGACAACCTGAGAGCTGAATATGCCATCCTCCAGGAAAACACGGCAACAACGATCAAATTCCTGCAGGAGAAGGAAAGGAGCATCCAGGCTGAGCTGGAAGAGGTAAACGGTTTGTACCAGGATCTGAACTGTCGGTACGAAACCGAAATTACTGCATTAAAACAACAAGCAGAACAATATCAGGAAGAGATCAGTTGTCTGAAAAGTGACCTGGAAACATCAAGAGATAATTTACTGCTGGCCGACAGTCAGAGAGCTCAGGAAGAAGATTTCCACCAGAAACACCTCACAGTTTCTCCAGAGGAGCAAAATTATCAGAACCAAAATGACTCGGTTAAAATCTCCAGTCCAGAGGTTTCTCCAGAGGAGGAAATCTCAGGAAAACCTTTATCAGGTTGTTCCTCAGATCCTGAATCCTCAGGAGAGACCAAGATCTCTGGAGAAAGAGACCAACAAATCCTCCGGGATTTGTTGGCCCAAATCCTGGCGGACCGTGAAAAGAAAAAATCCAAAATTTCATTTTGGAAAAAGGTCCAAAACACTTTGCGGTGGAAGAAACCGAAAAAGAAACAAAACAGTGAAGAGAATCAAGAACAAGTCTGAAGTTCTTGATTGTGATATTTAGAGGAGGAGAAAGACGTGCAGGAGTCGAACCGAGGACTGGAATCGAACGTGTGGAGGTTCTAGCCTCCATGAACGGGGCGCCATGCCACGCTCCGTCAAATAAAAAATTTAAAAAGGTTCCCCCGTTGACAAACTAGAAAATAGATCCCTTCCCAACCCAATTGGAAAAATGGTGGGCAGCACGGTGGTGCAGCGGGTAGCGCTGTGCCTTCACAGAGACCATCTGTGTGGAGTTTGCATGTTCTCCCCGTGTTTGCGTGGGTTTTCTCCGGGTGCTCCGGTTTCCCCCCACATCTCCTAAAACATGTCGGTCAGGTCAGTTGGACGCTGTAAATCGCCACAAAAGAATTTAAGAAACTCCAAACCATAAAGTCCAGTTTTATTGTTAAACTGGTCAGATTAACTGGTCAGATTAACTGGTCAGATTAACTGAATCAGTCGTTCTTTAGCCCTTTTCCCTCCGCTGGGTTAGTGGCCGACGGCTCAGAGCTGCTCAACACTCGGCTCAATTTTTATAGCAACGTATTGATTTAAGAGTTAAAATGTTTTAATTTAATAATAATAATGATTTCTGTTTATTTTCACTGTACTTGTGCTGTTATGGTTTGACCTTTAGTTGACCTTTTCTACTCACTTTTTATATTAAATTGCACTGAATTGTAGCTCATTAAACTGTTTAAATCTGTATTTTAAAAAGATTATAAAAAGGATCATGGAGTGGCTGTTTTAGTGCGACTGTGGCTCAGCGGGTAGAGTGGTCATCTGGTGACCAGAAGGTTGCAAGTTCGATTCCAGCTTCCTCAGCCACATGTTGACCTGCCCCAGGGCGGGGCACTTAGTGCCAAGTTGCCCCCTGACCTGCATGTGTGTGAATGTGACTGTAGTGTGAAAATCTTTGAGTGTCAACATGACCAGCAAGGATCAACACAAGTTCAGTTCATTCTCCTGTTTTTATTTGATAAATCCTGTTTATGTTTTTTATACCAAACATTAAAAGCTGATTTAACAGGTTTGGATTTCTTCAGGTTCCAGGATGTTAATTGAAGATTAGAGTTTAATCTAATCATAATTTAATACTCTGGACCATGAAGAAGCTCAAACTTGTTTTATCTGGTTTGTTTGTTATAAGAAAAAACATTTTTATCAAAAATAACAGTTACTGTGATCTTTCTGTTAATATAAGAAACTTAACAAAAAAGTGCAATTTAACATGAAAAACTGTAGAAAAGGTAAAAAGAAGAAGAATCTATGAAAGCATGAAAACAGAGAATTTAATCAGAAATTGATTCTTAAATTGATACTTTGTAATAAATATAAAGCTTTTGTGTTGTTGACCTTATGTGTTGTCTGCTTGTATAAAAGAGAAGGAAAAGGGGCTAAGAAATGCCTAATTCAGTTATTTTGTTAACCAGATTTATGGTAAAACTGTAAATGATGTTTTGATTAGGACGTTACTTCTAGGTTTTGTTTGTCAACCTGGTTCAATTCCCAGTCCTGGGGAATCAGCTGCATGTCGTTTCCTTCTCTCTCCTCCCAACTTCCTGTTCAACCTGTTAAATAACGGCCTAAAAAACTTTATTAGAGCCTAAAAATCTTTAAAAAACCTAAAAAGATTCATTTCACCTCAACTGGACCAAAGGTCAGAATCTGTTTCCTCATCTTAAAAAACAACTTTCTTCCTCTCTCTCTCATTTTCTCTCTTTCTTACATAATTAACAGGTTACTTCATATTTACACACAAATACACACACACACGCACACACACACACACACACCCACATACACCCCCCCCATGGGCTGCCACCTTATCGTGGTGGGGGGGTTTGAGTGTCCCAGTGATCCTAGGAGTCTTGCTGTGGGGGCTTCATGCCTCTGGTTGGGCCCCCCAGTGCAGACGGGTCCAAGGTGAGGAACCAGACCAAGTGCAGCCCAAAGATCCTGATGATGGAAACAGTGGTTCTGCTGGCCCCTACATGAGGCCCCACCCTGGAGTTGCCCCTTGTGAGAGGCGCTGGGCAGGAGTGGGCTGACTTGTTGCCAACCCTGTTTAGTCTGCTTTAATCCAACTCCAGTCTGTCTGTCTAGTCAAAGTTCAGTTTGTTTGCGGAGGTTTGAATTCGTAAACAAGCCAACAAACTGAACTTTGGTCCTTCTATGGTGACCAAATATGGACGTTTGGTCACCCTAATTAACGGTAACGGGTGCATAACAATGTTTTAGTTGTTCTTACCCAGAATGCCCTGCTCTGTAGACCACTTCCTGGTTTTGGAGCGGTCTCCGGTCCATTCACATACGCATTCAAACGTACCAGACTGCACCTCAACCAAACCCAGGCTGAGGTTTGTAGAAGGACCAAAGTTCAATTTGTTTGCTTGTTTACGAATTCAAACCTCCGCAAACAAACTGAACTTTGACTAGACAGACAGACTGGAGTTGGATTAAAGCAGACTAAACAGGGTTGGTATGATTGCTGCCTTACAGATCAAATATTCTGTAAAATAAATTTTTTTTTATCTTTCCATCATCTTATAATGTTTTTCCCTCATTGAAACAAACCTGGAGGGTTGCCTTTAATCTCCATGGCAACCATTCAACTGTGCAAAACGCCTGGGTGGACTTAGCTCCTCCAGACTAGCCAGCAGCAATTAGCAAGCAGCTGCTGAAACTTGAGCTCATTATAGTAGCTGCTGCTCAGAAGAGCCATATTGGCAATACACACTAATGGAGTTGGTTTTATGGGGGTCTTTTTTTGCTTTTTGTTCCGCCATATTAACTCAGAATCCCACCAGAAGTAATAGCTCCAATGCCGGGATCAAGCAGCACGTTTTGATACCACTTTTGTAGGGGTCCATCCCACCGTTTGACCTGTATTCACGGTCACGGATGAAGAACTAAAGAATAAAGAGACACCTTATTGGGTGTAGAGTAATAGGTTCCTGCCATTGCTTTGCATGGCAGGCCCCGAATATTATTAATTTATTCTTGGAATTTTAATAAATGTTCTTACAATGGCCCCATTATGCTATCGTACAAACTAGCACATGAAAATTATATTTATTGTTTTTCTTATTTTTTAAATTTTATAAAAATTAACATTTAAAAATATTATAAAATAAACAACATTATTGTTTATTTTATTGTTATTTTGGTTGACGTAGTTTATTTGTTTAGCAATAGTTCCCTCTTGTCCTTAAAGCCACGTTCAAAATGTAAACTCTTGGACTAAATTTGTTCTCAATTTCAGGTTAGATAAATTTTTCTGAATAAATATTCCAGTTTATTTTTGAATCAACAACCCCATGTTATCTTTTGATGTTTCAGAGATTAAGGCGACGTTTACTGAAACAATTAATTTTTTCCAGCTTTGACAGAACTTGGACTGATCTACTTAGTGTAGAAAAAAAAACCTTTAAAAAATAAATTCTTCAATCTTTGATTCTTTAAAGCACAATTTATTTCAAAATTCCAAACCAACATTGACAGAAAAACAAAGTATTAATTCTGTACAAAGTCCTGCACCATGAGGACTGCACTCTGATCCTGTTTTGGATACTATGGACGGGCTTAAAACTGGGACAAAAAGCTGCTCAACCTTTGACTTGAGGTTGGAGAGAACTGACCCAGCAACACTTTTTTTTAAAAAAGCACAGTAAGTGCAATAACTTATTGCATAATGAAAGCCATCAAAAGTAAAACTTTATGATTAATATACAAGAAAAAGCTGCTTAAAACCACAGAAAACAAAGCATTTTTCAGAATAACAAAAACAACGTGGCACATTTAGCATTATTCCTGTTATACTTCATTGGTTTAGAACTGGATGTCCAATATTCGAAAGAGAAGCAAAAACACATGAACAAATAAACGAACAATATTATTTATACTGTTCACATTCAAACAATATGGCGTCATTAACTTGAATTTCATTGCATTAATTCAGTAGTATCAACATAGATGGAGCGGCAGTGGAGAGGAGCACTGAGGAAAACGTCAAAATTACAAATAAAAAATTAATTGGTGTCATGGATTCATTTTGGCTGCATGTCAAACACTACAGACATTAATGGGAGACAAAAGAAGACTAATTTGAACTAAAGCTGGTTTTGCAGACTGCATGCTACACTTTATTTGCAATATTTTCCTTCATACATGCACAATTTTATGTTGGTTAGATGAAATCCTCATACAATACATTGACGTTTGTACACTGCAAAAACATCAAGTCTTACTAAGTATTTTTGTCTAGTTTTTGTGCAAATATTTTAATACAATTGAAATAAGACACAACTAACATAAAATAACATTTTCAGACAGACATAAGAGAATGTTTTAAGTCAGTAATTCCTTAATATTTCTTTTAAAAAACCTGCTAATTCAACTAGTACTTATTTTATCAATATTTTTGAGTCTTAAAGGTGATTTGGAGCACAGCTTTGGTTGCTAGGTAACGAGGTAGGCTTTGCTGGGGTTGCTATGTAACGGGCAGTGCCTGCAGATCTGTGATGATACCATCTAGAGAATTTTGAAATGGATCATTTTCCAGACATCAAAAAATATTTACTTATTGCCTAAAACCAGCAAATAAGATAATTGCTGGACTTTAATTAACGTCTGCAAAAACGTATATCTAAGAGTAGCATCTGTATCGATACAGCTGTCTTTTTTTTTTTTTTTTTAAGCGCTTTGGCTGTTTCTTTAGAAACAGAAACCCAAACATTAAACTATTTCTTCTCCTATGTCGTGTTGAAAAGTTGTATGTAAGTTAGTTTTGTCTTATTTCAAATGTAGTACGATATTTACACTAGAAACGAGTCAAAAAATACTTTGTCAGATTTCTTGTTTTTGCAGTGTGAATGTGGCTCAGCTCATGTCATAAAGAGAGATAATTTAAAACTCTCATCCTGCCATCAGGTTTTTCCTGGAGCCCAGCTCCGCTTATGACCTCTGTTGGCATGACAACACAAACCGGTCCACGCTATCGATCTGGGCATCCCAGCGTTACAGGAAACTGTTCAGGAGCGCCACGGTGGCAGGCTCTGAAGAACCAACATTTAATGATAAATTGAGCATTTAGGAACGTTTGCAGGCCTGCAGGCTGTCACTTAGCCTGGTGTTTACAGGGTGGGACAACGGCAGCTGACGCTAATTAAGTTTGTCTCTTCCTGTTGGTTGCTGATTGAAGCTGGCATGGCAGGCTGGTGCTGACGGTTGCTGCAGAGTGTCTGCCAGCAGGCTCTCTGTTTCCTGAAACTGGAGGCCTGAGCCCCGTGGAGGCGACCCTGGGAGGGGAAATGACAGCTTGGTTTGAAATTACTGCCAGCCTACGAAGCCAGACTCGATTGACGCACCGTTTCTGTTTCTAGTTTGATTAGCTTCACCTCACTGCGCTAAACCTTTGCCCTTCTCTGCAGGCAGATGAACTCCCAGCAACAGGCTTGGGCTAAATGATTGTTTTCTGTCATAATTGTAGTTTGCAATGGAAAGTGACAGGATGTAAACTGTCCACCCAGTGTGTGCGTCTGGGAATGCTCACAGTGAGTGGACTTGTTCTCAGGCAGCTTACAAAATGACAGTTTTGTTTAGAAACACACTTAAACAGGCTTATGAAGTCTGAGGAGAGAGTCTGAAGAGGCATCCATTATGAGTGCAGCAGGTTTGAAGGAAGTAAAACTGAGAGATCAGGGAATTTTGTGCTCCTGTTAAGACGTACTTAAGTCTTAAAATGAATTCATTTTCACTGCGGTAGCAGAATCTCACATTGAAAAATCCAGTCTTTAACTTAAAGACATTAATCCATGTTAGGAAAAAACGTATTTATTCTTCTATTTACATTCACAAGGTTGGAGCATAAGATTTTCTTTAACTCACTCTAAAGTTTTCCTTTATGATTTTGCTCATATTAGGTGTTTGACTCTGTCTGGTGAACCAGTTCTATGTGAACTGACCTCTGGTTATGGATCATTGTCTTGTTAAAAGGTCCAGTCATGACCCAGTTGGAGTTTTCTGGTGGACTGTATCAAATTGCAAAGAGTCTGTCATACTTGAACAGAAATACACAGCATCACAGATCCTATGCCGCACTTAATAATAAACATGAGACACTTATTTTCTCATGTTCATTCTTTGTTTTACACCAAATCTACCTGCAGTGATTTCATCATCTACCGTCATCTACAGTCAGAATCCCAGTAGTAGTTCTATTACATGTATTTTAATGGGTTATGTATTTTCCAGGCAACTACCGTAATTTCCAGACTATAAGCCGCGACTTTTGTCTCACGCTTTCAACCCTGCGGCTCATACAACGATGCGGCTTATTTATGAATTTTTTCTAACGGCCAGTAGGGGGCGCTGGAGCAGAAAAGGTAAGCGTGAGACAGCTGGAATATATCTGTAGAGGAAGACTAATGTAACATCGTGCTTTGTGCATGAATAAAATTAGCTTGAACAGACCCTCATCATGGAGAATGCAAGAAGAAATGCATATGATGCAGCTTTCAAGTTAAAAGCAATCGAGCTGGCCGATAAAGAAGGAAACAGACACTGAGGAAGAAGACTTCCATGGTTTCAGTGCACAGGAGGAAGAGGATGACGGCTCTCCGTGACTTTTAACCGTATGTTATTTAAACCAGCCCTGTTAGTGTTGTTTTGCTATATTGCTGCTGTTCAGAAAGAAAAGCTACGGCATATTATTAAAACTTTAAAAACACTTTCTGTGTACTGTCTTTCTTTGTAAATATCTCATGTTTCAATGTAGGCACATGCGGCTTATACACCGGTGTTTAAAGGAAACAAAATGTGTTTCCTTTAAAAATGTAGGGGGTGCGGCTTATAATCAGGTGCGCTCTATAGTCCGGAAATTACAGTATATAGCACAATCAATAAACTATGTTTCTTTGAGTTGTTGTAAAAAATAATGTATGTAAAATTGGGCCTCTGTCTCTTTAAAAAAGCTCCTACTCTTCCCATCACAATGCTACTCCATTATGCCATTTACAGCACTTCTTAGAAGCTTTGGTCTGAGAAGTAGCTCCTATGATGAGCTCAGCAGACTTCGACCGGCTGTTTGTTGATTGCTGCTGCTGCTAGTCTGGAGGATCTGAGGAGAGATGGCTGAGTGCTCAAGCTTTGTGTAAATGGTTGGCGCTTTGTGAGAGCAAGCGGTTAGGCAACTTCAAATGGCTGCCACTGGAGTAACATAACATAAAACTAAAACATGATTTTCACACACTTTAAAGGGGCACACAATCAAGTAACAATGTTAGCTTCAGTTGTTAGAAAAATGCTGTATATATAAAAAGTGATCGAAAGGAAATTTTACCTTGTAATTTAACACCTTGTAATTGGGCGTCTGTCTCTTTAAAAAGCTCCAGCTCTTTCTGAAACTCTGTCTTCAAGAAGTTATCACAACATGGCTCCTCTATTAACCCTATAACAACGTTTTTATCAGCGTTTCACTGAGAAGTAGCTCCTACAATGAGCTCAGCAGATGCTCAGTTCCACCAGGTGTTTGCTAATTGCTGCTGGCTAGTCGGAAGGAGCTGAGTGGGGGAGGGTTTCTCTGTGAGGTGGAAGCTCTGAAACTGCAGCTCAAAGGAGGAGCTATGTTCTAGTGGGCGGAGCTTAGTCCACCCAGACTTTTTGTACACCTGAATGGTTGCCATGGAGATTAAAGGATTTCTCAAACATGCCTGGAAAAATCAAGTCAACCCTCCAGGTATGTTTCTGATGAGGGAATAACATTATAACAAGACGTAAAGCTCGAAAAAGTTGATTTTACGCAATACTGCTGCTTTAAAAGGAATTGATGAATTTGGTTAAAGCTTGTTTCTTAACATTTACCTAAATGAAATGTTGGGTCTTCAGTGTGAGATTGCGACACTACAGTGAGAAATGTTGTTATTTTAAGGCACTTTATGCATCTTTATCAGGAATGTGAATAACAGCTATATTTCTGTCTAGATGCAGAATATTCCCTGTCACAGTTATCTGACTTGCTTTAGCTGCTGTTCTGGCCCCTCTTATCTCCTCTGTCTCCCCCTCTTCATCTGACTTGTATTATCATTAGTGCTCTCAGGAAAAGCCCTCTCCTCCTCCTCAGTGCTCACTGACGGCGGCTCCGGAGATGAGGCCATCGCGGGGACTGGGGTGGGCCCCATCATGTCGCCCAGGAGATGGCCGCGCTGTGTTCCTTGGCCTTCATCCGCAGCGCAGCTATGCTGGACGACTTGCGATCGGGATCAACGTTGAGGTCATAGCCGTTGATTCCCCCGCTGATCCCGGCGCCCCCAAACAGGCTGCCCATGTGTGTCTGTCCCATGTGGCTGCTCCCTGGACTGGGCACGCCCAGGAAGTCGGAGACGCCTCCGGGAGCGTGAGGGTGAGGCGCCATGCAGGACGGGACGGAGTCGCATGGCACCACGCAGCCTGGCACCGGGGAGGCTGCACTGCTGCTCCCGATCCACGAAGGGTTCTGGATCTGGAGGGAAAGGGCTGGGATTATGACCTGGTTTTACTGGCTATAAATTCAGACAACAAACATGGGGTGGCACAAACTTGTTTCATCTGATTTGTTGCTTGGCTTTTTTATCCTCATTGTGGTAGCAGAACCAGACCCTAAACTCATTTAGAGAGCCAAACTTTTAACTTTTAGTATTCAGGCTGGTCAACACAGCTGGGTTTTTACAGCTTCAGTCACCCACTGAATTCAGTTCTGGTATTTCAGCTTCAACCGTGATTCAGGAAACTGGACTTTGAGGGCGTTTTCCCTCCTAATAGTCTGGTAGACTCGGTTTGATTGGGAACCAAAATTGCAACATTTGTTATATTTTCAGCTTTACGATCCAAACTAATTGAAAAAACTGTGGGGGCGCTGCACCAGTTCCACTGAAGGAAACGACAACTTCATTCTTCACAAAATGTAAACAAAAATGGAGTAGCGTCAGATTTTAGCGGTTGTAGGATTTCTTTTTTGTCTTAAAAGGCCATGACCATGAGATTGCTCTCGAGTGCGATGGAGTCTTGCTTTTGTTTTTTTTTTTTTGTATTTACCCAGAATGCCCTGCGCTGTAGTCGCTCTCTGCTTTTGGAGTGGCCTCGGGTCCACTTTTATCCACACATGAAAACAAGCCAAGACCTTCACGTGCACCACCAGACTTAGCTTTCTTGGTTTGCATCAAAGTTCGATTGCTCATTTACACTTCCCCAAACAAAACGGACTCTATAGACAAGAGAACTGGAGTTCGATTAAAGTGGACTAACATGGCTGGCATGAATTAGGATTGAAATATATAAATAAATTAAGTCTCTAGGGTAAAAACTGACTAATAAACTTTTGCTACTAACCACACAACAATTCCTAGAAAAAAATCTTTCATTAAGGTGAAGCTGGCATGGCTGGCAGTTTCCCAAATCTTTGCCAGTCCAGATAGATTAAAAGTGAGAACAGTTTGGGGTCCATTACTTTCTCTTTTCTGTTCTGGATTCACAAAGCGGGTTGCACTAAATACCTGCAGAAGCAAATGGCAGAAAAGTCCAGGAGATGGAAATGATTTGGTTGGCAGTCAGCTTTAATTAAGCCACAAACACAGCAGAAAAGGTTATGATCAAAGAGAAAGAGGTTTGTTTTAACATTAATCATATTTTATTCTTCAAATGTTTAAGAATAACACTGGACCTGACAAATAATGTCAGAATGGCTTTTCTAAATAATTTTGTTGATGCAGGATTCATCTCTTGAAGATTGTCAGATTATGTATATATTTTTTGAAAATACACTATGCGAGCTTTAAATAATATCAATGTTTAAAATGAACTGATTGCATTCAGCTAATTTGACCTGTGAAATAATAAAATCCTTGGTTTCCACTGTCCTCACTTGCCAAAACCCTATAAACAACCTTCCTCCTTTATTTTTTAGAGGATTGTTTATTGACCTGAGTTTGGGAAGCTTGCTGCTTTTTTCCACTTTTTCTTCACGTTTTCAACAAACAGCATATTTAGATGCATAAGGACGACAGTTTTGGTCTTTTTAAATACAAAGCTATTTGCTCTACCTGTTATTTACATAAATATGCAGAAGTATGGTCAGGATTTAAACGTGGGCAAACTGCTTCAGTAAAGAGAGAGACGCTATATTTGTCTCTGTCAGTTTTTGTCAATGACTGCTGCTGAATGAAAGCATCTGATCCACTTGGAGCCAGAAAGAGTTTGTCCACGAGAGTTAAAAACAAACCAGATATTGTAACACAGATGCATAACACAGAGCTAAAACGAACTGAGGTTCATATTAGGATTTCAAATGGTTCCTGTGCAGCAGAGGTGCCCAACTCAAGGTCCGCGGGCCAAATCTGGCACACAAAAGCTATTTTTGTTGACCTCTAGACCTCAAATGGCCACAAAATGGAACTTCAAGATAACAATTGTGTGCTTAAATATTATTATACCGATCAAATCAAATCAGTTTTTATTGGTAAAATGCCAAATTACATCAATGTGAAAAGATGTTAAACATGTAAACAAATTGAATGCAGAGAAAGCTCTAATATTTTAACAGTTTAATTATATAAAATAATCATTTAAAACATTTATTAAAAAAACATTTTCATTTTGGGCCATGTCAAAAATCTGAACGTTCTTAAAGGGCCAGTTGTGCCAGAATCTATTGATTAAATTAATTAAACTGTTAAAAGTGTTCTTTAAAATGAAATATTAAACATCTTTTCACACTGATCAGTCCATCCAGGATTTTGATTATTTGTGATTTTTTTTATTTCTTTTTTGCAATCAAAATCACAGATTTTGTGCTAATTTAGGAACTTTTGTAAGGAATTTTCACAATACTTGAGAGCTAATTTATTATGTTAAATGTGACTTCTTATTAATCGTATCGATCACAGACTATAACCTGACATCAAATAAAGCTGAAGCAGCAGTTACTGAAGATTTTGAGAAAAATTTGCAGTAAAATCAAAAAATATTGTGGAGATCAGTTGATTTTGTCTGAATTTTGCAGATTTGTGAAATTTGGAGGGACTTATTGATTCTGCCATTTCTGATTCTGATGAGGCCCAACATGAAAATGAGTTTCACATCCCTGCATATGGCACTCTCAAATGTGGGTCTAAAACATGCTTCAGTAGAGATTTCTTTGTAATCTTTGATTGCAACTTCACCTTGGAGGTGCTTACCTGTGCATAGTTTTCTGGTCGAGTGAGAAGTGGAAGTTCGTAAGCAGTGGAAAAGTGTGTGCGCACTTGTTGCATCTGGCCAAAACGTTCTCTCTTCCTCCACTTGGCTCTGCGATTCTGAAACCACACCTGTGAAGAAAGCAATCCATCAGAACAGCGAATGTCAATTAAAAACAAATTGACGACCATTTTACACGTATCTACTGAAGTCTCCAAGTTATTGTTAAAAACTGGGCTGTTTTGTTCATCTAGTTAGAGTATTAAAAAAACCTGAGTGTATTGAACATGGTGAAGAAAATAAATTGCGCCACACATGAAAGTCTTTTTGGGACTTGACATGTCTTTAAAGTGCTGTCCACACTGGACTATTGATGTGAAAATGGTGAGTCTCCCTCGGTGCAGTGCGTTTCAGCTCCTCCCTTTGATACAAAGCCGTCTGCCTTCCTTCATGCTGCCAGCGTCGACAGATCCACATCTGGGGCTGCAGCTGTTCATAAATCACTCTCAGAAAGGTGTGCTCTCTCCCATATGTCAGCACAGGGAATCCCTTGGTACAAGCCCATGAAACAAGTTCTGAACTTTTGACCAACATGGTCTTATTTGAAATGTACTGAGATGTTTGCAGAAACTGGACCAAAAATACGCGATAAGACTGTTTCTGCAGTATTACATGACTTCCCTCCCCAGGTGGATTGTCGTTAAGGATCATTTGCTGCTTTTTATGGCAGCAATAATGTAAATATTTACATGATATATATTTATAATTCAGCCATGGCGCTGGCGCTCATCATCCATCAGCCATGAGATGAGATGTTGGTGTCTTTTTTATGCATTGGGGCTAAAAGCCTTTTACACCTGGGAGTGGCTACCTATGCGACTTTTTGGGGAACAAAGAAGTCAGTGATTTTACAGAAGAGCTATGGATTCAACATGTTCAAATGTCTACTTTTTATGAACTGTGCGATGCCCTGGTGGACGCTGCTTCTTATTGTCCAAAAAGAAAACAAACAAACCATCATCCTGCTACTACTTCCTGTCGTCTTCTTCCTTGTTTCTGGCAGTAGTAACATCCAGTTGTTGATTATGTGATGCAAAAAAAGGTGTTTCCATTGCAGTTTTGGAAAATACATCTACTTTGATTCAACTGAATAACCACCCCATCTTAGTGCAAATGTTTTTTTATCTAAAAAAAATTTAAATGGTGCTTGGTTTCCATTAAGCAAAGATTTATTTAAAAATTTCAATTTGCACAGTTAATGAAAACACAGCTACTGTGACTGAGTCTGTCAGAAATGTGCCTAATAAATAAATACTGGGTTAAGTTAACAGTGCGCTATAAAAAGTGTGAATATAACATTTATGTTTTAGAGATAAATTGAAGAATGTGTCTGTGATTGTACTGTTGGCATAAATTCCGGTGCTATTTATTTTGAGCTTGTAAATCAAATAGATAAATAAATAGCCTGTGAAATTCTGCTTTGTGCATCTGTGGAATGGAATGTATTTATGCAAAAAATTGTGTGATTGTAAATCAGAATGTGTGGTTGTAGAAACACTTTGCCAACATGTAAAGCAAAATGTCTGAGAATCTTTACTTTGTGCACCCATAGATAACAATTTATGTGTGTATAAAAACAAGCTAGAAATGTTCTTTTGGAAAAGTCTGTTTACAAAAGACAAACTGTAAACATGTCAAGGTCTGTTATTTGGGTTACAGTTTAAATGTGCATGTATGAATTATGGCGGGTAGTTTCTTCGTCTCAGCTGATTGGTTACTGTCACTTCATATCAGGTCCTTGAAAAGTAGCACATTTTGAAGTTTGAGGACAGCACTAACATTTTCTGGTTCAGATGGGCATCCCTATAATATAAATATTTATATATAAATATATCTGATCTGCTCATTCTCCTCTCATCTGTGACTTTACCAAGAAATGTCATTCACACAATGGCTGCTCATGGGAAATTTTCAACTTTGAACCATTATCCACAAACTTAAGAAAAGCTTTTTAGATTATTTTTTTTAATCTTCAACAAAGGCTTAGTATTCAACCTATGCAAGTTTAGACCCTTAATGCATTGAGTTGCTGATTTGCTATTTCTGTTGAAAAGCGTTTGACCTGTTTAGCTAGTAAAATGGCTGGTGGCAGTATTGACCCTTCGCACGTGACGTCACGTTCTCCAGAACTCCGCCATGACATGACATAGACATCTGGTAGCCTAATATAAGTTTTGTTTATTTGATTTCATTTTAAAAATGCTCATAGGGTGCTCCCCGGTCGGCTGCACAGACAGACAAGAATAGAAACCAAACGTATCATCTTATTGTATAACTTTTAATGAGAATATTTATGGTGGCGATGGATATCAGCCGTTAATCATAATGACAGCCGTCCGTGTAACCGCGGATTTGCAGCGAACACTTTTTACAAGGTAAGATTAACGTTCAGATACTTTATAAGTGAGTGTGATTGATGGTGTGAATTCAGGGAAAGTCAGAGGTATGGGTCGTTTTCTAAGCTAGCTGTTTCCAAATCTTGTAAATACCGCCGTCTCTGAGCCCCAACCAGGTGTGTTACGTTCACAGACGAATTAGCTCGACGCTAACGAGTAGAAACCATGAATAAACTGGCAAAAACAACTTTGGAAAACAATTTAAGTCGCTCTATTTAATACTAGCATCCCTCTCCTTCGAGGTCCATTTATGGCGCTTTGAATTATTAAGTTACGTAGTTGTAAATGGTTAAAATGTTGATGATGTCATAAATTTCTGATTAAAACTGTGATACAGTGAAGAGACTGGAGCTACCAACTCTCATTGAGCAGTACAACAGCTGTTACCATAACAGCTGTTACCATGGAGACTGAGTGCAGGCAGGGTTCTTCTAACTTATAAAGAAAGCCCGTACTTCCTAGATACCCTCTCTAAAAAGGAAGCACAGTTTTATTTCATCGTATTTAGGGTTTGCTTACTGAAGCATTTGTTAGTGCTGTTTCTTTATAGCAAGAATGTTCTTGAATTCCATATTGACTTGGAGTGCATGTTTTCTCCATCCTTGCATTGATTTTCCGAGTGCTAGTTTGGTCCCACAGTCAAACAATATGTATGTTAGGTAAATTTTTGTCTAAGTTGCACTTAGAATAGGGTTACTCAGCCTGGTGGTTGGGGGCCTGGACTGTCATTCATCCAGCGGCCCATCGTGTTTTTGAGTTAAAATTTTTTTTTTTTTAAAGTTGACAGAAAATTAGAAAATATTACTTTCTAAGTTTGTGTTATTGGAAGATTAATATCTGAACACCAACTATAAAGTCCTAAAAATGCAAACATAAAAAAAAAAAAACTTAAATAAGTAATGCTAAGTCCAGTGGGAGCACAAGTAAAGTCTGGTTGCTCGCCAGGCTTATTATACACTGGGGGAAACACTGATCTATCATAAATAGTAAAAAAAAAAAAAGGTGTACACAGTTAATTTTGAAGCTTTCATTGAACCCGAGCTGAATTGAAGAGGAGAGGGCAGTACGAGTCTCCACATGTTTGTTTGCATCTATTTGTTGGTTGTCTGAATCAAATCCTCCTGAGAGAAAAGTGGAGACATCTTCAAAGACGAGAGAGAAAGAGAGAGAGAGTAATCTCGCTCCGGCGCGGGGGCTTGAACTCGTATTGTGGGTTGGTTCCCAGCCCAATCAGCTTGTGGTTTTCAGAGTCCCTGACATGCAATTTTCCCTCAGTTATTCCCTTTATATGCCATCACTCCCCACCCAGCCACCCATGTTTTTCTCACTGTCATCATTTCTCTTAGTAAAGAAATGCACATCAGGGTTAAGAGGCAGAGCTGAGCTGTGAATTTGCAGGATGTGAACTGTTGGAAAACCACATTTTGATTCGCAAATCTAAATGTGTGCAAAAACACAAAGTCCTACCAAGTATTTTTGGTCTAGTTTCAAAAATATCTTGCTATTTTTGAGATAAGTAACTTACAAGTAACTATTTTAGCAAGGCACTTATAACAAGACAGTTGTTCCATAAGTTAATTTGTCTGCTAATGGAATCAGTACATTTTCATCAATATTGAGGAATTATTCACTTACAATAAGTCCATGTATCTTGCTGAAAAGTTAATTTAACTTATTCCAAGTTTACTAAGATATTTGCACTAGAAACTAGAAATTTTGTTTTTTGCAGTGTGCAAAGGGGTTTCAGATGAGATGAAACTACATTAACCAGAGGAACCCCAACATGTGCAAAATATCTTTCTTTAGGGACTTTAAACAGATTAGACCACATATGGCTAATAAAACGCGTTTTTATATTGGTGACAGATATGAATGGCACTGAATTATAACATTTCTCAGTTCAACTGGCAAAATTAGTTGACTGCAACAGGGAAGCTGATTTCTTCTCTGGTTACTAGAAGGGCAGGCTGCAGGAAAAAAAAGACAAGGATGCAAACCAAACTTGCAACTTTATTTTATAATTTTTAATAAGGAAAATTACGGCAACGACAGATAGCAGCTGTTAATCATAATGACTGATCAGCTGTTATTCATAATGGCTGTCAGCCCTCGCTGTAATCACGGATTTGCAGCAAACACTTTTTACAAGGTAAGAAGATTGTTTATTTACTTTACAAGTAAGTATGATTAAAAAGATATGAAATATTTTTATGGAGAAGGTAGCGTCTAATCGTTGGTTACCATGGAGACAATGTCGCACCGTCATGTAACCTAGCATGGAAAAACTGGTTAGCATCTCTCGTTTTGTACGTTTTTAATGCTGCACCGGTGTAAAGGGAAACGCTGTTTATGACATGGTGACTTAAATCATGTGGTGTGAATTCAGGGAAAGTCGGTAATTTAATCAACACGTCAGGAGGGAGGAGGTATGTCTCGGTTTTTAAGCTAGCTAGATTTCTAGCTAGCTTAAATTGGAAAACAAACCTAGCTAGCTTAAAAACTAGCTAGGTTTATAAACTAGTTTAGAAATTAGGTTTCTAAATTATGTTTTTGTAAATGCCACCATCTATGAGCCCCAACCAGGTATGTTACATTCACAGACAAATTAGCTTGACACTAACAAGTAGAAACCATGAATAAACTGGCAAAAACAAGTTGGAGAAAACTCTCATGAAGAGGATGGTCAGGGTTGTCCATTCTTCATAGGATCGTGAACAATCCTGACCGTCCTCTTGTCTTGGGAAGGCAAAATATCTTCAGATTCAGCGCAGTACTTTCATCTCCATCTTCAATAATTCATTGAAGAATCTAAATTAATGAGTTGCAACAACATTTAATTTCCATTTGGGATTAATAAAGTATTTTTTAATTTGAATTGAATTGTTGCTCTTTGTTTGATGTCATTTGTTAGAAAGGGACTCTGTCTTTATGTTCCCTCTGTTGGTTTCCATGTCTTCTTTTTGGTGGGACTTGAATTACATGAGCTTATTACGTCACATTTTTCCATATGAGCTCTCACACATGACGGCGTTGTGTTTGGACGGATGTCTGCTCACAGTGGATTTATATTCAGAGATATAGGAGAAAAACTGATAAAAAAAAGTACATATTTATCAAATTTATTGCTCTCTTTTCTTAGCCAAGTTCCATATCAACAATGTTTTTTTAACCTAAGTGTTAATGTTGCATTGAGCATCCCTTGGGTCAGAACATGCAGGCTGCATTTTATTTGCTCTGAGAAAACATGATGCCTTTCAAAGATTATCTCAAATATGAAGATATGAGATGCTCTACTTTCCTCTCAAGAGATAAACCATTCTCAGTTTATTGAGCCGTCATCTTAATTGTAACAAATCAAGATAAAAGCCGCTCCTTTTTTCATCCTAATCTCTTTGCAGCGCTCCCACTCCTCTGCCAAAGCTCATCCTCTTCTGTCCCTCAACACCCCGGCCCCCGTAACACTGACCTCGTCCCTCTCTCCAAATGTCGCTTTCCTCCCACCTCCCTTTTAAGTCGACCAAGGGAAGTGGGGATATTGGAAAGTGAGATGGGAGAATGTTCAAACTGGGGCTTGTTTTCATTTCATGTTTAATTTCCTGACGCCTAAGCCCTCGGCTTCTCCACGCCTAACCTTCTCGACCTCTGGGAAGCGTGCAGACGAGAGCGGCAGTCTGGGGCGCTCTCGTCTGCACATACACACACAAAGCAAAGTCCCCTTCCTACCGACTCTTCAACGCTGCTGGCAACAAATATTTTTAAGCTGGACTTTCTAAGAACGCTTTTAGAAGCTATTTTTTGAACTTTAGAGTGAAATCAGTCATTTGTTTCCATTGCTTGTCATTGTCTCCTAGATTTATGATCCTTTAGTCTGATCATTTCACTGTTGAAGGGAATAGTTTACAAATTTTCAGGAAAAGTTTTATTGAAAAGTTATAAGTAGTTAATATAATACTTGCAGAAGATAATTACCTTGGTGTTTTCATTTGGAATAAATCCAGATTAGCTGGTCTAAAGCTAAGCAAACCTTTACATTCTTAAAACAATTCCAATCTCAAAAATATTATACCATTTTTTTGGTGCATGATATTTTCTGAACCTTTGAACGTCGGGTTTGCAGCAGGTTGGATTTCAGACCACAGTAAGTGTCTTTCTTTCCCCTGTTCAGTTGTCTTGGTTCTGGAGTTGAATGCTAACAAATTGAATTTCTCTTTGCATATTAATGTTAAATCTCTGTAAGATTGATTAACTTACACTTAAAGCTATTTATTAAACATTTTAATCTTTAATCTTCCTTGTTTAATGATAAATCTAAACTCTGAATGAACAATTGATGTCATTGAGATTTGTTTGTTTTTGGGTGTCTATTTCAACCTAAAACATGAGATCATATTTTGATAAACAATAATTTAAAATCCCTGATTACAGTTGTTTTTCTTTTATTCCCTTGTTTAAGAGTGAATATACTTGGCTGATCTGAAATATATTTAGTTTAGTAAATGTGTAAAAATCATTTAATTATTTTATTTTTTTATGGAACTTGCTGAGTTTCAATGAAAACAGTAAATCCTACAAACTGAAATGGAGATTAACAGACTTATTTTTGAAAGATTTATTTATGTATAATAACATGATGCAACACACTGATGTGATTTTATACATATATATATAGAGAGAGAGAGAGAGTTGGACTTGCTGGTTTGCTTTTCATCATTGACCTGCTGCAGAACCCAAATGATTAAAGTCAAACATTTTCTTTTTCAGGATTGTTCCAACAACTGCAGCGAGTTGCCAGATCTCGAAGAAGCTCAGCGGCTTCAGACCGTAACACGACAAAAACCACGTTTGACTTTAGCTATGAGGCATTTTTCTGAACGTTTTTGTTTAGTTTTGCAACTAATATAACAAGATCAAGACCTTCCAAAACTTTCCAGGTTTGTCTTGTCCACAGAACGGCATCATCAGGATGTTTTTGACAAATCAGATGCACCATTTTGTTCATTTTCTGCCAGCAGAGGTTTTCACCTTGAAACTCCCCAGAATGCAATTTTTTCCTCATTTCTTTCTTATTGCTGAACCGTGAACCTTTATTGGTACTCACTAACCATGGACTCTGGTTAGTGAGTCCTACAGAGCTCCAGACATGGATCTGTGTTCGTCAGTGAACTCCTGGAGGAGTCCTCCTGGTGGTTTACTAGAGTCCCAATGCTTTGAAATGACTTAACCCTTTCTAGGTTGATAGTTGTCAGTGGCTTTGCTTTTAGTTTATTGTTAAATTGTTGATTCTGAGATTTAGCTTCTTACACATTTGGTAGCTCATGCTTAATTAATTTTAAGAAAGGGGGTAAATTACTTTTTCCACAATGATCCAGGTCGGCTTAGAAGGTTTTTTCCCCTTTTAATAATTAAAATCGTAACTTAAAACAGCATTTTGTATTTGTTTAGCTTATTTTTGTCTAACACTAAGATATAATTTGAAACATTTCAGTGTAATAAAAATCTAAATATTTTAAATCTGTTAAGAGACAATTAATCTTTTGCTGTAGCTTGACAACATTTTGAGAGTTTCCAGGCAGAGTAAAAATCTGATTCTATCTGATTAAAATGTTTCACATTGTGATGCTTTCCCCTTCTAAATGAGCAAACCTAACAGCAGCTCCAAGGCCATTGGAATAGCATTTTCCCAAAACTACTGACATTTTTGAGTTCAGTTTTCTACTAAGATATTTGCTGCTTATAACTCAACAGCTCACAAATCCCCGCCCTTTACCTCTTGCAGTTTTTTTAAACGTACAACACCTTTCAGTATCTCTGTCCTAAACAACAGACAACCTACCGACTGCAAACACTTACTACTTTTGTTTATATTATTTAGCAGACATCTGCAAGGAAGGTGGCTTGGTATTCTTGGAGCTCAAACTGCTTGGCGGTGATACAGTAATTGCTAAAGACGCTGACAGCAAAATGCAGCTTACAGAGCCATTATGGAGCTTTATTTATGCTCCAGAGCCAGCAGGCAGAGAACGAGAGCGAGAGAGGAAGACGGAGAAAGGGAGGGCAGAGTCCTGAGCTACAAAAGCAGCTTTGAAGTCCAGCCGTCTCACCTCATCTCTGTCATCCAGGTCCACTAGAATTGATAGAGTGCCTCACTCACTTACTCACTCACACACACACACACACATTCGGCCCCCTGTTCCATTAAAACATGGGCAGCAGGGGTGAAGTCCAAGACCGAGACTCTGAGCCAATTGTACCAAACTGGTGGCAGCAAAAAGTCACATGAGTGATTACAGAGAGCTGCAGCAAGACTTTATGAAGACATTCATCACCAAACTGAGGATGAAACCGAAGGACTCTAATGGTGGCGTTTAGGCTCCGAACATCTGTAGTGTTCGTTTCAATTGCTGTTCTGCTGGAGATGAAACAGATTCTCCGAGTGCCCCACAGTCCTCAACGATTCAACATCCCTGGACTTTGTCTCCATGGACCTTCAGTGAAAATTGTGGCATTTTAGTCTTGATTGCACGCATATCTGGGGCCTGATTTTTATTTTTTTTTTAGAAGTTTGGGTCAAACCTCTCAGCAACTCTGCTGCGTAAGATGAAAAACTTAATCATATTCATCTGGGGAACGGACGGGCCTGTGTGAACGCTACGAAAATGTGCTTATTTTACTGTACCACCGCGAGGACCAGGCCAGGTTCCTCCGTCCCTGACTGTGTCTCAGGCTGTGTGTGGAAATTGAAACTGGCATCTCAGAGTGTCTTTTATATCCGTGCCAAACGGCTTTGATGACTTTCCATGTGTTTTCCTTGCGTGCCTCCAGAGCGGAGCGGTGAAGTGGTTTGAACGTGGTAGTTGCTGCAGAGAAACCCTTGGCCTCTGACCTTCATGTGAAGTCTGCACCGTGTAAGAGCAATGAGCAGAGTCTTCCCCCGGTCCCACCCACCCGATGCTCTGATCTAAAACTGGCAGGGGGAAAGAGAGATTTAAAACAATAGGCCTCGCTGTTCTGCTGATCAAAACAATGTCTGTCAACATGCCAGAGTTACGTCTCTCAGCGCTTTCTATCAGATCAGAAGTGATTATCAGCATTCAAACAACAACTAAGCAGCCAGAGACGCTTCAGCATTCAAGGGACAATTTTCTGTGGACAGGAGCAAAACCGTCAACCAGTTTTAAGACTTGCACTGCAAATACACAAAATTTTACCAAGTATTTTTGGTCTAGATTCTGGTGCAAATGTCTTAGGACAATTGAAATAAGACAAAACTAAGTAATAAGTACATTTTTAGCAAGATATAGGAGCTTAATTAGAGTCAATTATTTCTTAATATTGATAAAAAAACTGTTAGTTTTACTGGCAGATTATTTCGCTTATAACATGAGAAGAATGTCTTGTTATAAATAAAATAATCTACCAGTGGAACTAGAACCTTTTCATCAGT
Organism: Gambusia affinis; assembly: GCF_019740435.1. Classification (NCBI taxonomy): domain Eukaryota; kingdom Metazoa; phylum Chordata; class Actinopteri; order Cyprinodontiformes; family Poeciliidae; genus Gambusia; species Gambusia affinis. The sequence goes on from NC_057875.1 coordinate 5,795,259, forward strand.
ATTAAAAAGTATTGGCTTAAAACAAGCTCTTTCTGAAAAGTTACCTATAAGTTAGTTTTTGCTTTATTTCAATATACTAAGATATTTGCATTAGAAATATAAAATTCTGTGTTTTAACAGTGTGGTCCTCCTTCTATGACCACTTATTATTGTTCCCACTATGACAAACAGTCACATTTAAGCTTGACGTCAAAAAGGATAAAAACTGTTTCATGTAATATAAAATCTACATGCCAAAACCGAGCCGACCTGGTAATACAGCAACCCTTTTGTCCAGATATATATAACCTAAACATAGTGTTTAGTTTGTTCTTTTCTGTTACATGAAACCATCCTAACAGTTTTCTGGTCTGGTGCTTGTTTTGGTCATCTGAGGCTCCAGAGTCCTGTAAGATTTTAGAAAGGTTGCCTTAAGGTGTTTTCTCTCAGCTTAATCTATTTAATCCGGAGGCCCCTAGGGGACATAGGGAAAATTTTCTTTTGTATTTACTCACAATAACTTTCACGTTCCCTCGCAATAAGCAAATACATCCTGGTCTAATTTGTAGACAACCACAAATGTCAATTTAAAATTGCAAATATATACACAATGTGAAAACATGTCTATATATTCTTAACTCTTTGGTGCAAAAACCTGATTGAAAATGGATTTATTCACTGCATGTTTGTGTAAGGTTGAGATGGAACTGCACATAAAAACGGCTCTTTATTAACCATTCAGACAAAAAGACGCAATCAAAACAGAAATAGTCCAAATAGTTTCTGTTTCCATCCCTCCTAAGACATAAAGAGCCCATGTTTGGCCCGGTTTATTTTTGCATTTTGCACATAGGTTTGTGGTGCATTTTAAGTGAAAGGTTTAATACTTAATTTCCATTTTATTTTAAATAAATACACAACATGCTCACAACATTGGTACTGTTAATACCATTAAAAGCTTTTTTTAGAATATTTTTTTCCATCTGAAAACCAATGTCTCCCACAAAAATGTAAAAATCTCATGATTTTGCAAGACTGTAGCACTGCATTAAAAATTTTGGTAACAATAAATAACACAACTCACAGGTGGTACTGGTACTGTTCCAGGAACTTGGAGAATATTTTTTGAAACTTAACGAAACGTACATAATTTCCTGAAAGACTTTCCTGATTACTTTCCTGCTGTCTTAATCACGCTAAACTAAAATACCTGCTTATTTCTGAAAAGCTGCAGAAAAAGAAGCTGCTTCAGGAAAATACCTAATCAGTTTCTGGAAATATCCTTGCAAATATTTGCAAAGTACCTGCCAAATTTCTATGAGGTAGTCATACAAATTTATGGTAAAGCCTGTTATAAGTTCTGCAAGGTGCCAAGTAATCTCCAAGTTCTGGGAAAATATGGTCTGTACCGAGTGTTACCAAGGCTTTTTGGAAACACAAAATGGTGACTTCAGTCCATGGAGGCTGAAATTACTTGGGGAATATTTCTTTTTTACTCTCACCTGAACCCGAGCCTCTGTCAGGTCCGTCCTCAGCGCCAGTTGCTCGCGAGCGTAAACGTCTGGGTAGTGCGTCTTCTGGAAAACTTTCTCCAGCTCTTCCAGCTGGTAGCTGGTGAATGTCGTGCGGTTGCGTCTCTTCTTGCCTTTGTTGCTCTCCGCCTCGCTTTTCTCCAGCGGGCTGGAAAGGTCGGACCCCGAGCGCTCGCTTGGCCCCTTCACAACGGGCTCCTTCAGGTTCAGGTAGCTGCCCTCCATCCCAGGAGGATCAACACTTGGCGGAAGCTCAGACTCTGTCAGGCAGCTGTTGTCTTTTCCTGTATGTGTAGGGACAGGATGGGGAAGAGAAATTTATGAGGCTATTACCAGCACATTTAAAGGGAAGTTGCAAAAATGTAACCTTTAGATATTTGGGAATAAAATCTGGACTGCAAATTGAAGAGTGGCCACTGGAACATTTGAGTTTCCTAAAAACTTCTGCAAAAGGAGGAGAGTCGACACTTGGCAGATGCTAAAGGAATACATCACATGAGTTTGGACTGTTGTGTTTTTTTTTTGGTTCTCCTCCTAGAAATATGAACAAATACAGATTTTAAAAAACATCAGGTTATTGTATAGCAGCTATCGACTTAGCTTGTTAGCTGGAAACATAATCACGTTCTTGCTGTAATGATACTAATTTCACATAATCACGTCGAACAAACATTTGAACGTTATGCCGCCGGAAAGCCTGATGTTTTGATTACTTGTAGGAAGCAGTGTTAGTTTTTGAACTGCATCACATTCATGTCAGAAAGTTTCTCTGCTTGTCATCCTGTGGCAGTTTTAAATAAAGTAAAAGTAATGATTAACTTGCATCAATATTTTTTTTTCTTAAAAGTCTGGAAAACATGAAATTTGATTTGATCATTTTCCAAGTTTGGATATTTTTGGAAAAATGAAAATTTTGTCTGGAAGATAAAAATAAAATAAATGGCTACTTGAAATTATTTGTTCTTAAAAGATTACTTTTATTTTGAGTTTTTGTCGACCTTTTCTGTTATATTCTTATTTTTGACTCACAATTTCAACAGACACGTTTGACAAATGAAGATCTGTCCATTTCTGTGATGTCTGATGCTTTTTTTCCATCTTCTTACAATTACGCTATTATGGACTCTTTAATTTTGGATTTTATCGACCACATTTTTCAATATTATAATGTTTTTAATCATCCAAATGCCCAAAAATCTTTTATAAAACGATGCACTTCCCCTTTAATACAGTTTCAAATCTTGTAGTTTCAGGACTTGTGGGAAAATAATAAAACCTACCTACATAAACATGTTTATCCCTGATTAAATAGTTTAGCCCTAGCAATACAAAAATGAAAACTGACTGGAAAAGCTTAGATATGAACGGAAATCCTGTGGGAACCGCGTGCATCGTCTCACTCATGTTTTATTTAGAGACCTAAAGAAATGTAGCATAAATCTCAATGGCTGAGAAGAAGTGCCTTCTTTTTTTCTTGTTTGAATGGTTTGTCACAACACATCGGTAGTGACCTGTGCCGTGACCTACAAAGTCCCCTCCCTATCATCTCTCCATCATGTTACGTGAAATCCGAGCTACGTGAAATCTGCTCCATCTTGAGATCTGTTTGGTGCAGAGTGCCGATGTGGAGGGGGGAGAATCGCTCTAACTACTACCACAACCAGGGTTACCCTGTCAGATGTAAACAACATTGTGTTTGTCGCCTTCGATTTCTTGAGCGTCCATTTTGGGACAGAACTCGCTCTGTTCCCGTCGGGTCGCGCTGCCTTTTCCCGTGTCTTTCTGAGGAGATGAAGAAAGCTGTGCCTTCTGCTTCAATAAACAAACAGCCATGTGAATAAATAAGCCAAGGGGCTCTGGTTGCAGACCGGCGAGAACACTGAGCTCGGTCAGCCTCTGTTTGCCTTTCCTGCCATGGGGAAGGGGAGCACCTCATCCTAAATGCACTGGGCGTTGAACTTCTCATCATAGAAACACATCTGTGGCTCTTATGCATCCAATTTTATTTGCCCTTGCGCATGTATTTTAGTTTGTAACTTTGTATTTCAGTTTGGAACAACCAAACTACTTCTTATGAGCTGTCGAGGGAAACAAAATTATCATTTCTGGCAGTTGTGAATCTTTTTTTTTTTTTTTTTTTCTTGTTGATGACTAAATATTTTTGGACTGATGAAGCTGGGCGGAGGCTGTCGGCAACATCCATGTTTGTTTTCACAGATTAGCTCTGCTTTGGCGAGAGCCTCCTTCAATGAAATGTCAATATCTATTGGCCGAAAGCTGCAGCAGCCCTCCCCGGACTCTGTCTCCAACCTGTCCCAGCTGAGACGCTAATGGAACAGCACAGCTCTCCCAGCTGGAGTTCATGACCTCAGATCATCACGATCTACCTGTCAGACCTTTTTATGGTCTTCCCGCAAGCAGATGTTCTGACATCACCAACCCCTTGAATTTGGCCTCTTCTCCTCATGCACTGTGCAATATTTTTGTTTCTCCCCCCTCGAGGAGGAAGCATAGCTGCCATGTTTGTGAAGAAAGACAGGTCAAGTCTAAGTTCCTGCCTGGCATTCGTGTCTGTGAGGGAAAATACAGCTATTCCCCCGTGAGCAAAGCCCATATCCTGTCAGGCTGAAGGTGCACATGGGTGCACTGAGCATGAGAGCAGGAAGGTGTCCGGAAATATTTAGGATTCTCATTCCTCCTTATCTCCATTTTGGAATAAATTTATATTTACTGTTCTCATAAAGAAATAGTTCAAAGTTTATGGAGGTGTATAAAAAAAAAAACACAGAAAAAACACAAAAAAAACACTACGAACAGCAGCTTGCTCTCAAGGGGACATATGCAAAATTATACTTCCATTTTGGTTTCTTCTGATTCTAAAAATCAGCCAAAATGCTTTAAAAAGGGGCTGCACTGTGGTGCAGTGGGTAGAGCTGTTGCCTTGCAGCAAGAAGGTCCTGGGTTTGATTCCCGGTCCGGGGTCTTTCTGCATGGAGTTTGCATGTTCTCCCTGTGCATGGTGGGTTCTCTCCGGGTTCTCCGGCTTCCTCCCACAGTCCAAAAACATGACTGTCAGGTTACTTGGTTTCTCTAAATTCTCCTTAGGTGTGAGTGTGTGTGTGAATGGTTGTGTGTCTCTGTGTTGCCCTGCAACAGACTGGCGACCTGTCCAGGGTGAACCCGCCTCTCACCTGGAACGTAGCTGGAGAGGAACCAGCAACCCTCCTGACCCCATTAGGGACAAGGGTGAACAGAAAATGGATGGATGGATGGATGGATGGATGGATGGATGGATGGATGGATGGATGGACGCTTTAAAAAGCATTTTGGATAAAAAAAAAAAAACACAGTTAGTTTTAGGCAATACGTTAATATTTTTTGGTGTCTGGAAAATGACCCGTTTCAAAAACCTCTGGAGTGTAACATACTCCAGAGGTCACACTCCAGAGGCACGGTAGTTACACTCCAGGGGTACTGTAACTACAGGCACTTCCTGTTACCTAGCAACCCCAGCCAAGCCCAGCCGTCGCCTAGCAACCCAAACTGAGCTCCAGGAGTTTGATCAATTGGTTTTACCGCTGTATGCGCTGGGCAAGTATGTTATTTTTGACTAGCTATTCAGAAACCACTTGCTGCATTCTTGTTGGTTGTGCAGTAGGCTCCACTTCTGCTGATCAAAGATGTACGGTTGTATAATTGCGTATCTGCTTGCAGCCATTTTCACGTGCGAGCGTGGACGTTGAGTTGTTGGACGTGACCAGCAGAGGCCATAAAACGGCTAATTCTGAAAAGAGATCAAAATGGGCAGAACTGAGCCGACTGAAATCTTTTTGTGCAAGAAAATGTAATAAATATGTTTTGTGTAGCCCATCCTAATCTGTGCAAGGAACCATAAAAGGTCACCCAATAAACATAATAAATAAGACAATATTTTAACAAACTGTTGCCAAATTGTGTCATATCCTGTTGTTTGCTGAGACACTGTCTCTTTTCTACATCCTCATACTTAAGTTTTACACCCTGTTGCTAATGGTAATCATTAGCAGCAAGCTAATGGTTACTTGCTGCTAACCAGCAAGTAGCCAGCTAATGGTTGTTGCCATTAGCTGGCTGCCAAGCTGCCATTAGCCTGTAACCATTATCAAATTTACTTTAACGGAGTAGAACATGAGATAAAGGTTTTACAGATTGTAGGAATAGTTCATGAAGTCATGTTTTAGCTTGATTATTTAAATAAAAAAGAACAAGACTACATTCCCGTCTCGATTTCATGCTACCAGCTCATTCGCTGTTGCCTTACAGCATTAAGGCCTTAAATTTGGGAGCAGTTCACTTTCAGCTTTCACAGAATAAGAGCCTAGTTTGGTCTGTTTTAGAACCAGTAGACAAATGAAAGTACAAAAACTTGCAAAATGTGAATTTTGTACACTGTGTCCCCTTAAATGAGGTGTTACCATCTCATATCTTCAGAGGACTGCTAATGACCCAATCATTTCCATTAGGTGTATTGTTCCAAAAAAGAAAAACAACAACATGGAAAACAACCAAGAAATTCTCCATTGTTAGATGATTACAGGTGGTGCATCATCATCTACCCTCATTTCCTGTCAATAATCATCAAATTATGTAGACATGATGACCGTATAAAGGATCATAAAGTAGATTTTTAAATAAATCACTATGGTGTTTTTCAAGGCAGCAGAAATCTTTTTTTTTTCTTGACCTCTCTTGGATTATCCGTTAGGTTCATCCTGCAGGACTAGACAAATCTTTTACTTAATGACGATCCCAGGAGGTAGACTGTATGCTTATCAGACACTGCCTGTTTTAACAGAACCGTCCTTTAAAAATCCTGAACCAACCCTTAAATACAACCTTCCAAAGACGAGACGTTTATCGACATCTTTTTTATGGCTTCTTCAAGACTGCCAGTTCTTCTGTTTATATGATCCCTAAAATATGCTAAAAACGTCCCTTTTTCAGCCAGTACATCCTGTTCAGATTTAGTCAGAACAAAGACATCAAACGTCAAGCCTTTTGTACCACTTTGGATCAACGCTGACAACCTCCTTTAAATTTGAATTAGATGGAGAGTGTAAATCTGACCAAACTGAAAAACCCGACATGCGTAATGCATTTAACAAAAAGCTAATTTTCTGTCAGTAAATTTGTGTAAAATGCTGGTCATTAAAAAAAAAAAAAAAAAAAAAAAAAGAAGTTATAATGCCATTATCAGATAAGACATAAACTGTTCGGACTCACCACTGAAATCCCTCCAGCTTATTAGACAATAATGCTACTAAAAATACAACACTAAAGCATTTTAATAGATTCAGGAAGTGTAAAATTGTTCCACTGAGTTAGGAGGTTTGCTCAGAAATAAACAATATCCCAGGGATGAAAATCTGGCATCCAAGCAGGCACCTTTCAAACACGTAAGATGGAGATTATAATGTGTTTCAGACAGTCTATCTGCAGTGGGAAACTCAAGCTGTTAAACTTCAACAGATCTTGAACTTCAACAAAAATTAAATAACACCTTTAGCAAGTTTTGTATGTGTAAAGTCCTCGTCTGTTCTGACATTTATCTCCACAAAACTCTGCACTAAGCAACATATTTTCTCTGTTATCATCTCGCCTCTGTCGCGTTAACCACACAGATGCATTTGCCACAAGCATTTTTTCCCCGCATGCTGAGCTGTCTCTTCTGGAAAACACAGCCATCAGACAGGGCTTTCTTTGGGAAGCCAAAATTCCTCTACATTGGCTTTGAATTTTTTTGGCATTCGAAGGAATGTGTTTTTTTGTTTTTTTGTTTTTGACAGCGGTTCTCGTTTCAGCGCTCATCAACATACCGTTTACACACATACATGTATGCGAACGCGCTGAACTCCGCCAGCTTGTCCCGTAATCTGCCGGCATCCCTGTTCTGTGACAAGCTGCAGACCGCTTCAGTTAGCCGGGGTCAGATGTTTACTAGGGTCAGCAATTTAATCACTGCTGAACACAGAGAGAAAACATCAAAGTGTAATTTAACTGGTTGTAAAGCAACAGGGCACCCTCTTAGTTTTTATGGAATGGGACAGGGAGGGTCAAGTGAAGCCAAATAAAAGAAACACTATAAATTAGTAACCTGGGGAAGGGTTAATGACAAAACACTAAATAGGGGAAGGGAATGCTTTTAAACAAAGTGCTCTAAAAAATGCTCCCTCTGAACACTTAAAGTTGATTGCTGTTTGCTGCAATGGCTCTCCATGTATCACACCTTATACAAAGCAAATATCCCATTAGGTTTGGCTGTCAACAGGTGACAATGAATTTATGTCTGCCGACGTGTTTCATGCTGGATTTTTGTTTTCCACTGCTCAGGGTAAAGCCTGATGCTGAGCGTTGTTTCCTCAGTGGAAGGGAGGCTCCCAGATGTTCCTAAGGAGAGATCTACGCAGCTCAGAGAAGAATGCAGATTCTGCTAAGCCTTGAGAAAAACTGGCCTCCTTACCGTCACAATACTACAAACCACTGCTGGCCCAGTAGAGCACAAAGTTAATTCAGGTTAGGTTATAGTTTTGGAAGAAGGGGGTCTACAAATTTACAGTGCATGATTGACAGCGCTATGACCCTCCTCCTGGCTCTGATTGGTTGTTCCTGACAGATTTGTGTATTTCTGCAGCAACAACTGGGAGAAGGCAGGTAATTTAAAACATTACCTCTCATGTAGCATAAGGTCACAACATGTTGACAGTTTTAACAAACGTATAGAACACATTTTTTAATAAAGTTACATACCCCCGGGTTTAGCTTAAGATGTTAAGCCAACAATTGTTCTCTCTATTCAGTAAAACATAACACTGATATGTTTGGATCTGTTGCTTTATTAATGAATACAGTAAAAGGTAAGAACTGTCATAAGTCTTGTTAGTGGGAAAAGACACATGTTGATGCAACTTTGCTTCCATTTTTAAACAGATCAGCAAAGATGCTAATGCTAACCTTCTGAACTTGAGTTTTAACAAATATGTAAAAAAACCATTTGTAATACGTTACATTTCCCAGGTTTAGCTCAAGATGTTAAGTCAACAATTGTTCTCTATTCAGTAAGACATTACATTTATATGTTAAGATTGCTGGATTTTTATTGTTGGACTTTTGTCAGTGAATATATTCATCTAGTAAAAGGTAAGAACTGTCATAAGTCTCCTTGGTGGGAAAAACTCCTATTGTTGCAAGTTTGCTTCCATTTTTAAACAGATCAGCAAAGATGCTAATGCTAACTTGCTGGTCAGATAACCTACTGAACCTTGTATCTGCAGTGGAGCCATTTGTAACTCAGAGAAGCAGCACAATCCTGTTGATTCAGTTTTTGACACAGATAAACAACCAACAGATTTTCACCACAGTCTCTTACAGGCGATAGAATGTACCCGAGTCTTTTCACAGTGCAGTGTTTGCAGATTAAACTACTTACAGATTCTATGTGAAATATTTAAAGGTACTTGACATGCTATTGACTTGCATATGCAAACCAGCGGCAATCATTTTCCTTGCTACTGATTGGCTCCACCCGTTGCCACTTGGGTAGTAACTAGTTACATTTACTCAATTACATTTACAGTACAGACCAAAAGTACTTGAGTAACTTTTTTTTTTTTATTATTACTTTCAGCTACTTTTTACTTTGATTTCAGTAACAATATGTTGAAGTTCTCTTACTTTAGTGTAATTTTTGGATTCTCTGCTCAGGAGCTGAGATAAATAAGACTGTATATGTTAACTTCTGTGTGGGTGCTAAGATGTTTTCCACTGTTCGTGTTAATGCATATTAAAGTTTATTTGGTGTTTGAACTTTTAAAAAGGGCAATTATAGACGTGTTAAGGAGGGATTTCAGCTATTCGTAGGAGGTTGTGGTCTAACCCCCATAAATACTGGGGAACCCACTGTAATGCGCTGCTTTCTGTAATCTTTCCTTGTTGTATTTCTTGTTTTTCCAGCATGGACAGAAACACAAACACAAACTCCAGAGTGTTTCCCAACCCTGGTTCTCAATTCATGGCTGGTTTACAGGCTTTACCTGAACGTTGGAGAAATTCAGGTGTGTCAGCAGCAAAATGACAGAACACTGAATCATTTAGATTCACACAGAGATAACCTCATTAATTTAGTTGAATAATGTTGAATTTGAGTGAAATGATGGCATACAGAAACCAGGCATTTAGGCATCGGAGATATGAACTTAAAGTTTTATCACGATATTCTCTGATACTATTGCGATGATTATAAAAGTGGCGTTAAAAACTTTTAGTAATTTTTTAGGTAATCGTATGGCTGTGATTACAAGGCACTTCCAAAAACATACACTGTAAAATATTTGAGCCACATTTAGTTGTGGCTACTATCTTACTATCTGCAGTTACACACAGTATCTGCATTTAATCATATTGTCAAATATATTGATACATATTGATCCTCTCATTGAACAAACGGTGGATAAAAATAACAATCACAACAAAACAAAGAATTTTAGAGGTTTTTAAATATCATTAATTGGAATTTGGAAATCAAAATTCTCATCATGATTAGAAATTTATCATGATAAACGATACTAATGAACTAATTTACCCAAAAGTCTTCTAGCTCAGAGAAATATTAATTAAAATGTAATCAAATACAATGTCTGCAAATTGTCTCACCGATGTTATCAGTTAAATTGTTCCAAAGCCGGTCCAGATCGGTTTGAGTCCCTAAGCAGAATTTAACTTTCTGGCCTTCAAACCAACACAACTCGCCTCATAAAAGAAAAGGAAAGAAAAGGAAAGAAAGCAATGATAATTATTCAAACTCATTTAACAAAAGGACTTCAGTTCCAGATTTTAAAAAAAATCTAAACAAGTGGAGAATAAAATCAGCTGTACAACAACAAAGTGCTTTACTCAGATACAAGATCTTAACTGCACAGTGACTCTTGGTTACGTTTGACGTTTAAGCTTTCAAGTATCACAGGTCAGGGTTCACACAATTACCGGTCACATGTGCAAAACTCTTCTGCCTTCAGAAATCTTATAAGTGGTGACCAGATATTTATAACCTCTGGATGAGGCAACGGCACCGAGATCAGAACCAGGAGGTTCATTTAGATGTTCAGATCAAAGTTTGATTTAAAGCAAAAAATATCTTCACCCTTTCATTTTGTTTAAAAAATAGTGTATATGTTCAGGATTTCGATGCAACAAACAAACAAAACAACAAAAAAAACATCTGATTTGATTTATTAGCACATAGTTTTTCATACTTAGGAGGAAGTTTGTTTAATTTAAAAAATACCACAACTCATAATGCAAAAATATTTAAAACCTTAACAGGTAAATGTTATAGTTAATTTATTGTCCTTTGTCCCAAATTTATGCATAAAAAATAATTAACAGGATGTCACATTATGTCTACAAGTTTGGGGGAAAAGATCGATTATTGGTTCCCTGGAGAAAGTTTTATATTTTAAAACTCAATTTGTGTCAATTTCTAAATTTGTATCATCCTCTATATCACATGCTGTCAAACTCAGGGCCCGTGGACCAGACATGGCCCGCCACAGAATTTTATGTGGCCCTTTAGACTGTAGAAATAAAATCTTAACGATAGCAGCTGGGATTTTATCAGTCAAATCAACAGTTTTAGCTGCATTGTGCCAAGTTAGACAAAGGTGAAAATATGTTAAATATTATTAAATAATTTCAAAAAGTTCTCATTGAATCCAGAAACGGATATTTATTAATATTTTAACTGTCTTTTAAGAAGTAGTTTTATCAACACATTCCACCACAAACGGCCCTATAAAGACATTTTTGATCTTGATGTCACCCAAAATAAAAACTAGTTTGACAACTTTGCTCTTTATGCTTCCTAAGATGAATTCAGGCAACTTGTCCATATTCAAAACTTTAACTTTGCAGTTTCAGAAAAAGAGACTTTCTAATCTTGCAGAATTATTTACAGATAAGTAAGACACGTAGAAACTCTGCAGAGCGTTAAGGTTTTACCCCTGTGTAACATAACAACCATATATTAGCTGTCTATAAATAAGATATTTATTTGGACGTGCAGTACTTTTCCATCTAAATGTTGCACTTTCTGGCCTTGTGATTGTACAGTTTAGAAGCTCCTCCATTGCTAAAATGAGCAAATATTTAAGGATGAATTCATATTTGTGCCAAGTGAGTCAGTTTAGTGATTCAAGATTTGATTTTGGAGATAAATTGAAGAGTTATTTCCCAGGTATCTGAATATCTTATCCTCAAAAAGTTAAATACTTTGAGTATAAAATGAATTATTGAAACCTGATATTTCCAAAATCTTTATTTTCTTTCTTGCATCACAAAATGAATCTTCATTTTCCAATATTTTTTTCCCTAAAGTCTGCATTTGATTTACAGAAGCACAAAATCCTTCATAAACCCAACAGATTAAGATTTAGAGAACTGTTAGAATTAGTTTTACCAATTGTTTCTTTTGAATCAAAGTGCTACGAACATCTTAGAGCAGTCCATCCTAAGTTCTTACATGATTGACAGAAAATATGGGAGAGTAAAGATTAGGATGATGGTAAGGAGCCTCTCCACCAAACAATAATGACGATACCAGCAGGAGCAGGAAAAATGTTTTTAAGTCAAAACTAAACTCCAGTTTGTTAGTCTGGTATAAAAGTTGTGTAAATGTCGCCCTGCCTTCTTAATGCTGCATTTAAATTGTTTGGTTTACTTTTTAAAGTTGGCTCTTCAGGTCTTTATTACAGTATTATTACTATTATTATTATTTCTAACACTCCAGACGCCTGTTTTTATTTTATTTGTATCTTTTGTAATGATTTTCCTGCATGATGAGAGTTTTAGTTTTTACTCCTTGATTAAAAGTGTTTTCTTTTACTGTTATTCATAGAAGCTGGTTAGGTTATATAAGAGCAGTATAAACATTTATGGCGTTTTTATTAGAATGTAAATAAAAACTAATAATTTAAACTTTTTCATTGTTTCTTTTGGGAGATGCTTGTGTCCTTTGATCTCAGAGACAAATTTATTAAAACTACTTTTATAGTTTTGAACCCAAATTTCCCAGTTTTGAGTTTGAAACTTTGACCCTGCACTGTAAAACATTTGACCTACATTTAGTTGTGTCTACCATCTTTTACTCTTTAAGTCAAATAAATTTGTCCAGTTTTAGATTTTGAACCTAAATGTGAGTTTGTGAAAGATAAACTTAAAGCATTAAGTTGTGTTAACTTTTTATTAATTTAGTCAAACCTCCAAGAGTTGAATAAACCAGAGTTTTTAGGTTAACACTTAAAAAACTGAAAGAAGAAAAAGACAGGAGTGGGAACTATTTCCCAGAATGCTTAGCGGCATGTTTTTGTCTCCTGAGATGGAAGTGCGTTACATTGATAGAGAAATGTGGCTCGTTAAGTGGGTGAGGGCAGATTTTTTTCTAGCATATTATGAAATAATTATTTGGTTTAAATTGCAGCATTAAGTTCCATCCATTTTCTGAACACCCTTCGTCCCTAATGGGGTCGGGAGGGTTGCTGGTTCCTCTCCAGCTGCGTTCTGGGCGAGAGGCGGGTTCACCCTGGACAGGTCGCCAGTCTGTCGCAGGGCAACACAAAGACACACAAGACAAACAACCATTCACACACACACTCACACCTAGGGAGAATTTAGAGAGACCAATTAACCTGACAGTCATGTTTTGGACTGCGGGAGGAAACCGGAGAACCCGGAGAGAACCCACCATGCACAGGGAGAACATGCAAACTCCATGCAGAAAGACCCCGGGCCGGGAATCGAACCCAGGACCTTCTTGCTGCAAGGCAACAGCTCTACCAACTGCGCCACTGTGCAGCCCCAGCATTAAGTTAAAACTCACAATTCAAGATTAGTGAAGTTAAAAAACAATGTTTAGACAACTTGTTTCTTGTTGTTAAATCAACTTCATGAACTTTAATTTCTGAGTTAAAACCAAAACTATTTTCTTGTTTCACTTAAATTGGATTTTCAAGGCAGCAGGTGGACTTTCATTTTCAAGTTAAGCCACATTTAAATGTTTTACAGTGCATTGGGAAAACATTGTTTTACTTTCTGCAGGCAGAAATTTACCCTCCCAAACGTTCGTTTATTACATATTCAAATTTATTCTGGTGCACAGAACCACATGACCCAGACTCTGGGTGTCACCTCGTTGCTTTTGTTAACCACACAATGTGTTAGCCATCAGTACATGCATATCCTGTGACATCACCTCCACTAGCCTTTTTAAACATGGAGTCTGACTGCTATATTTTGACAAGATTCCTTTCTGAAGCACCGCCAGGGCTTTTCCGAGGTTGTGTTTTGGTTTTCGAATCTTTTACACATCACAGGATGCGCAGTGTCCCACCAAAGTTTGACTCCATGGTTGTGTTTCCTGAATGTAAATTTCAAAAGGACACATTCGAGGATCACGAAGGTGCTAGAATATTCTCCGTAGAGGAAATATTTTTCAAACTGCAGCAATTATTGGCAGCCGGAGCTTAAAAGTAAAACCCAAGATTCAGCAGTGAGTTCACTTGCATGTAAACAGTCTCTGAAGCACAAAGTGAGGCTTTCCCAGAAACAATCTCATTTCTCCAGAGCCTCTCAAATCATTACCCAATCTCCGTGTCCGTTTCTGACTCTCTGCTTATTTGTACAAAGTATTGTTGAGACAAGGTTATGTAAACCAGTCCCACTTTGTCATCTCGGGGACTCTGCAGCTTTGGAGATTTGATGTTTTGGGGGAGTATGAATAATAACCGTAAGGAGTCAGTAATGCACATCTGCCTTACATTAATCCAGACCTCTCCTGCGGAGCTGACCTGCATTCCTGAGCTCTCCATCAGCTCCTGGGGCATTTATTTCATTCAGCCCTCCGCCAGCAGGTAAAGCGGCCCCGTCTCCGTCCACACAAGGTTGGACGGATTAACGGCCTTTTAAAGGAACTTCCCCCACCGACCCGGTCATCCAGAAACGGCTCGCTAAAATATTCATACACCGATATCTTTTTCCTTTCTCCGTCACATTACATCCACAAAAGTGCATTTTATGTGAAAGATTAGAAAAGTTGCACATGAATAGGAAGATTTTTTTTGTAAGATATCAATCTGCATCATGTAGTCAGCACGTCCACAGCATGATGCTGCCACCACCATGTTTCACAGTGGACATAAAGAAGTGGGTAGTAGCAGCCAAACAGGTCAAAATGATCTTATTTAGTGTGTTTACTGAGCTTTCTGCTAGGGATGCACAATATTATCGGCACTGTATCGGTATCAGCCGATATTAGCTGTAAAATTTAATATCAAACATTCCTTCAAAATAACCGTTATAAAAGATGTTTTTATATAACAATGATGCCTGCAGCACAGCTCAACGTCATGACAGCGGGAGAGCAGGACCAAGTGAAAATGTCAATGATGTGGAAGTTTTTTAAAGTGTCAGAAACTGATAGCAGAGCTGCTATTTGCAATGACTGCTCAGCATCTGTGGTGCGAGGAGGAGTGACAACAAAGTCCTCAAACCTAATTAACCATCTCAGGAACCGCCATCACGATGAGTTCATGGTGGCCAAACGGAAAAGAAAGAGAGCAGCTAACCATGGAGAAAACCCCCCACCATCCTACAAGCTTTGGATAAACATCGGTATTTGTATCGGTTATCGGACAATTTTAGTACATCGGCACATCGGATATCAACCAACAATCCAATATTGTGAATCCCGGCTCTCTACGTAACAACAACAAATTAAGCTTTTTGTTTTCCTGACAAGATGATTGACATTTGAGCTGTTAACAGATTGTCCCATCTGAGCTGAGGAACTCTGCAGCTCCTCCAGAGTTACCATGCCCACCTCTTTAAATAACACTCTCCTAGCAAGACGACTCTTAAAGCCAATTCTGTGATGTCTGAATTAAATTTGTTTCAAAGGATTTAATTTTAGGGCATCTGAGTAAAGGGGGTGCTGAATACATTATTGACATTTTGCACTTTCCAGATTTTTGTTTGCAAAAAAAGTTAGAGAAACATGCATCTTTTTCTGTCTACTTCCACAAAACTTTAAGAGTATAAATACTTTAGCATTATCAACAATGCAAATGCTGCAAATATTCACTCACTTTAACTCACATCTTCTTTGGGAAAAAAATCGGATTGTAGCCTACATGCCCAATTAAAATCTTAATAAATTGTTCAGATTTCTCTTATGGAGAGTTTTTTTATGTGCTTAATGTGAAATTGCAAACACAAGCCGTCTGGATCACCAGCACCAGCCGCCACAGTAAACTCCCCTCAGCGCATCATGAGGTAACTTTTGTCACCACGTCGCAGATGAAGCACCAACCAGCGTTGAGTAATATATCTCCCGTGGAGGACCACACATAACAGCACAACCCTGTTGACGCCTGAGGCTTTGGCAAGCGCCCCCGAAGCATCCTCCCCAGAGCCACGACGCCTTCATCTGGCTGCAACATTTTCAATAATAACATTGCACAGCTCGTCCTCGGGGGACGCGTGTTGGGTTTTAATGGCGGCGTTTAAACGAGCCTGTCAATGCACTTGCCAAATCTACTCGCTTTCAGCGCAGGCAGGGGTTCTCAGGCTGGAGAAGTGACAGGTCAGGCCCAAACTGAGACGGGATCCGGTTGTTTCTCATGGGGAAGGAGAGAGGAGTAGATTGGACTTCATTCTGGCAAACGATGTTAAAAAAGAAAGAAAGAAAGAAAGAAAGAAAAGGCACGGCTGGCTGAGAGCGGCTGCAGACTACAGGGAGCCATCAGGAGAAGAAAAGTAGCGACACACAACCAAAAAAATAAATAAATTATAATAATAAAGTGTTATTTATTTCCCATGTTTTTTATTTTTTAAGAAAGCTTTGATAAATGTAATTCAATAATGTCCTGCTGCAGCATCGCCATGAACATCTGGAGTTTAATTAAGATCTAAAGGCGCCAACCAGTCTATGGCTCGATGCTGAATGAATGACGAACTGTAGAGGCTGTAAATATGAGCGGATCTCCTCTCATAATGTGGTTTTTAAAAATGTTTCTGCAAATAACAACACAGATCGATTTAATTTGAAATCACGCACAAATTATTTGTTGTTTTTGCTCGGCTTTTAGAAGGAGAATCAGTAGTTTAAAGATTTGTTTTTAAACGTAACTTTCTTAGAACAAAAAAGAAGTCAGAATATAATATTTTATAGTTTTATAGGAAACCTGTTTAACTGATCAACTGAGACTTTTACGGCCCATAAATCGATCTCTCTTTTGGTTTGCGAAGCTCCTTGTAATAAACCCTCCCGGGCCCCCATATTTTTTTATTTCATCTCATTTTCCAATTATAAAGGCTCTTCCTGTTTAATATTTATATTATCTTACCAAGTTAATTCCATTTGGGGATTTTTATATAATAAAAAAATGCTGGGGTATTGTTTGAATTGGTCCATACGGCTTATTTACCCATTTCTTTATTTGTTAATTTTATTGGTTGATTAACGATAATCCACATAATCTGTCAGCAAAATTTAAAGGCAATAAAACCAACCTTTAGTTCAGTTTCTTTATCTGCTGTGGTGAAGCTGTTATTATAAAAATTATTACTGTTGTTTTATTATAAACTTTTTATTCCATTTCATTCAATGAACTGCTGCTGTTGCAAAAATGCTGCGGCTCCATAAAACAGGAAAAAGAAGCAAAAAAAACTAAAAATAAATCAGTCAGTGAACGCAACACGCATAGAAATAATAGACTTGGCCTGAATAAAAGAATAAAAAAGTCCTTAAATTGTTAAGTTTCACTTGGTATCCTGTATGCGTTTGTGCAAATCTTTTATGTAACAGCGCCATAAAATGAGAGAATGTTTGAAATGTTTGAAACTATTTTCCTCCATAACCTAATTAGGAGTTTCCGACCCAAACAGACCAACTAAAGCCTCCCCTGCAAGAGGCCCCGGTGAGCTTCTCATCATGAATCTGTTCACCTGCCATCAGAGCTGCTGCGTTTTGTGCGAATCTGACGCGAACCCACCGTAGCAGGAGATGAGCGTCCCGTTGTGTCCGCCGTCCGGGTGCAGCTTGCCGCTTTCGGGTGGAGTCTTGCAGGTTGGCCGCTGCATGAAGAGCTGGTATTTGTTAAAGTTGCTCTCCTCGGCTCCGTCCAGTGACTGGCACTCTGTCTGGAACGGGCTCCGGGAGCCTTTACCCGGAATGAACGTGGGGCTGTATTTGGGTTCGGTGGTCTGGAAAGTCCTGAAAGGATTCGCCTGGTGGTCTCTGCTCTGCGCAGGAGACGCGCTGTAATAAGAGTCCATGGATGTCATGTCGCAGTATGAGACGCACGTATCTGCGTTCATACCGAAAAGGTTACAGTCAGGGGGAAGAAACAAGTCCAGGCGCTTCTTCTTCTTCTTCTTCTTTCTCTTCTTCTCTTGCCCTCCCCTGCAGATCTTCTCTCCTAATTCTCATGCGCTGACAAAACTCACACTGACGCGCTCAGACGCGCTCACTCTCACGCTGCATGGCGCATCTGGGACTGGTTAGAAAAAAAGCGAATCAGATGTTTTCCAGAGACCTCAGACCGAACAAATGCTAAAAGCTCCCTGAAGGTTTGTCGGCTGGATGAGAGG
The DNA here is from genome assembly GCF_019740435.1 of Gambusia affinis. Lineage (NCBI taxonomy): Eukaryota > Metazoa > Chordata > Actinopteri > Cyprinodontiformes > Poeciliidae > Gambusia > Gambusia affinis. The sequence continues at coordinate 5,813,447 of NC_057875.1, forward strand.
GGCGGGGGGTGAGAGAAAGAGAAAACACTGAAGCTGGAGCTGATTCCGCCGCATGCGGTACCGGACGCAGCGCAGCGCTCCAACCTGCAGGCGGGTCTGAATGAGGCCCGAACCGACCCGCAGCCCGCCTGAGGCGTTATTATTCAGCCAGTAGGGATGGAGGTCAGGCTCGGAGGGGGGGAGCAGAGGAGAGGGGGAGCTTTTTTGGTAAACACGCGGGAGACACAACACATGACATTAATGTAATTAGAAAATGAATATAACAGCTTTGATTCCTGTGCCGCGGCGCAGGATCTCCATAAACCCTGAGGGTTTTTTTTTCGTTTTTTTATGTGTGCAGACATTGAAATTCATCACACATTTTGACGTAACTACTTTATTTAAGTCATAATAAATGCGAAAAATTTACCCATAATCATAATTGTTTTCATTTGCAAAATTGCGACAGTGAGGAATAAAATGGCTGCATTAGATGTGACTGGAACCTGCAGTGAGAAACGCGTCGGTTTGGATTTCAGAGGAGAATCGTCTCAGCTTTCACTCCTTCCACTTTGAAACAGGGAACAGCCTCAACATGGAATCAATAATAAGTGATTAAAATCTATTGTGGTCGCCCATAAACCGCCTGCATTGTAAACCGTTTATAGTTAAAATAACTGCAACACACTGGCAACAGTTATCTGGCTGCTCTCACAGTAAGCTAAACAAACGCTTTTATTGTAAAAACCACCAGTTATTTGTGCAAACTTCTATTATTGCGCTACGATTCTGTGCACAAAAATGTATTTTAACCTTATAAAATTTAAACTGAAAAATACTCCTCTTAATTAGGAACCGATTTCATTTCACAGCAGCTGTTTTGTCCTGTTAATGTAATTAAAATGTCAGTATAAGTGTACATTTACAGTAACACAGAACTGCTCAGAATACAGTATGTGACACACATACTCATTTTTTAAACAGTAAAAAAAAAAAAAGAAAACTGTTGTGAACATTTTACTGTTAAAACAACAAACATATTTACAGTGTGCGCTGTCGCAAGTTGACCAAAAGACGCAGAGGGAGAAATCTGCACCCTTTTATTTCTCTAACAGCCGGAGAACAAGATGGGCCTCTAAGATGCTTCAAACAATTTTCCTACAGGCATGAGAGGCGTTCCTGCGGTAGCATAGTTTAACAGCACGAATCTATAATAACAATGATAATAATAATAATAATAATAATAATAATAATAATAATAATAATAATAATAATAATAATAATAATAATAATAATAATAATAATAATATTTGAGGTTGTTCATCCAAATAAAAATCCGCGTAAATAATTGGGTATAAATTAAAGAATTTTCTCTCATATCTTTTTATAGCTATATTATTAATTCTCTACGATCTCACTGTGATTTTCTGCGTACATATTTTTATCGTGTTTTTTTATTAATATAATCAGTATAGATTCCATATAAATTATGCTTCAATAATTTTTAAAGTCATTTATAATTTTCCTGTACTGTTGGTCCTTTTTCTGAATTTATGGACGTGACTCTCCTAAAAAAAAAAAAGAAAAAAGACTGAACTGAATTTCCATAATTAGCGCGTTAATTAGGACGCGGGTTGTTGAGTTACAGCTTGTGAAGTTTCCCACATATTATTATTATTATTATTATTATTATTATTATTATTATTATTATTATTATTATTATTATTATTATTATTATTATTATTATTATTATTCGTTTCTTTCTGACAGTTTTACGCACACAAATCTTCCTAACACGATTCCCTCTCCCCTTGTCTCTACAATGTGAAACATTGATGCACTGATTAATGCGTAATTCAGACTCTCCTCCTCTGGATCGGTGGATGCCTCCTTTAATGGTTCACTAGTAGATATTTTCTGGAATGCGTATCTCTAACAAGCCGTTATTAAATTTACTTCAGCTTCTCAACGAGACCCACTCGTTTATTTTAATATATTGAAAAGACCGAATAATTTTTTTCCTGATTTTTATTTGAAGCTCTGACAATAAGGAACATTATTAGTTTATTTGTAAGTTTACTTCAAATTTCTCTGATTTCTAAATATATTTTTTTCCTGGTTCACATGTTTGAATGCATTTTAAGCTGATTTAAATGTTGCACTGTAAAAAAAACAAACTCCAAACAAACAAAAAAATCTTCTCTAATTTACGGTAAAATCCCGGCAGCTGTGATTGCCAGAATATTATGGTATTTATAGCTACAATAAAATTCCGGAATTTTATTGTATACATGCGATAACATTGCAATAAGATTTTACCGTATAAATAAGGATTTTATCGTAAAATTATTGCAAACTCAGCTGCTGATATTTTATCGTAGAGAAGGTTTTTTTTCAGTTTAGAGTAAACAAAGAAAAAAAAATTCATTTTTGTCTTACTTCATTTTTTGTTGGTCTAGGGTCAAATACAATTTAAAAAAAAAGATTTTAGTTTTCCTTTTTCATTCTAAACCTGTGTAACAGTTTTAGCTGATGTAGCGTCCCAATTAGGAAGCTGGACAGAAAAAGCTTTTACGCAGCTAAAGTAAACACGAGCGCGCGGTCTCCCCATAAATAAAATGTCTGCCTCCTTTAATGTGAGCCACCGGCTGCCACAGGCCGAGGCTCAGCTGTCAGACATCCACAGGCTGCAGCTCTGCCTCACTTCCAGCTGGAAACATGAGCAGGTATTCACCGCCGAGCCGCCGGGCCGATTCAGCAGCTGAGAGGCTTCATGTAAACACTGAAGGCTGAGCTGCTGAAACGCTCTATTCTGAGAGCAACTCAGCAAAAACCGGATCACAGTGGAAAGCTGGACGTGAATTGGAAGTGTGGAGTTGCTCTGTGCTCAGATAAGGGTGGAAAAGACAGTGAAGGATTCATAAAGCAGCTGAGATTATCCAGTTATCTGCTATCAGGTTGAAGCCAGAGTCTAAATTAGGGCTGATTTTTCATTCTTATTTAATTGTTACATAAAAAAACACCTAACTTTCCAAATGTGGAATGGTGAAGGCTTTGCAGAATAGACAACATGAGGTAAAAGTGGATTAACGTTTTAAACAGTAACATACAGCAGTTTCTTCTCTTATCTTCTCACTTCATAATTGCAGTAATTTGTTCAATAATCTAATAAAGATGGAGTGAATGTGCCCTCCAGCACCACAAGAAAGGTTTAGTTGTTGAGCTAATCTCCAAAAAGCATCAATTTTCAGCTTCAAAATCTCTTAAAAATATTGATCCTTTGGGAATGGAACAATGGAAATGCAGAACAAGCCAGAATCATTAACAACATAATCAGACTAAAGACCCGTAGCTTCAGTTAGAATGGGATTATTTAGCTTCATATTCAGACACAATTATTGTTTATGTTGCTCATGTTTACATTGTTAATTACAGGAATAACAAGAATTACAGCAAATGACACTTTGCACCACTGTGTTCAAGGTAAAATTACGGAAGAATATTAGGGCCACTGAAAAAAAACCTAACTTTTTTCTCAGAATTCTTGCTTTGGATTAAAGTAAAAAATAAAAAAAGTCAGAATTTTGAAAGAAAAGTTGGAATTCTGACTCTTTGTTTGCTCATAATCCTAAAATCAGAATTCTAAATTTCTCAGAATTCTTAAGTCAAAATTCTGAGAAAGAAGTCAGATTTTTTTTATTCTTTAGTGGCCCTGATCATCTTCCGTACAGACAATTAGGCCTTCTTTAATATATTTCTTCATCCATCTATAAATCTATAAATCTATAAATTTTCAGCTGTCGTTTGAAAACAGGATTACGTTAAAGAGGACTGATGAGTGTTTTCTGTGTTTTTTTGAAACTGGATTTTTTTATTTTATTTTATTTTTTACAAAAGCTCCAATTTGTCTTCAGGAAAACGTTCAGTTAGCTGTTTAGCAACAAGTGGAGGAGGGGCAGCAGAGCGTTAACTGAATTTTTTTTCCCAGAAAACCAGAAAAATCTTCTTTGTTTTCTCATCAGAATAACTTTAAGCCATAGGAATGGTTTGTCTGCTCAATGATTCTGAAACTGGATATTTTTAGAAACGTTTTCAGGTCACATGTAGGTTGTTGATGTTGCCACGTTGCTCATGTTCTTAACAGGTCGCCTTTTTTCACCTTGTTGTAAAAATGACTCACAGTGAAGTTCACATTGTTCTGCGTTAGTGGAGGAGACCAGACTTGTGGTTGCAGCCTGAGTTCCTGAGTTTTCGGCAGGTATGTTGCTCCCACAGAGCAGCGCTGTGATGCACGTTGTCCTCTGCGTGGCTTTCAGAGTGAAAGGGAGACCGGATTTATTTTCTGTCTTTTTATTGCGTAGGTTTAAATGACTTTCACATGAGTGGGGCACACACTGCATCAGCAGATTCTCTGATCAAATTAAGCAGCGATGAGGGGAGAGGAGGAAAAAAAGGAAAGAGGCAGTGGTTGTACTGATGTTTAATTCAATAAACAGAACCAAGAGGAGCAGACAGAAGGAACGCTGTGCTGCCGTCAGCCCTCCACTCTTTATCTGGTCGGCAGGAGAGAGAAACAAATGTTCAATCCATCACTGATGCAGCAGAATAGATGCATGAAGCTGATGCTCTTTACCAGCATAATGAAACTGTTTATTTCCCTCTCCTAATGCAACATGTTGTCATTTTAAGTAATTTAAAATCAACATTTCTCTATTTTTAGTTCTAGTTTCATGGGCTATTGTTTATTTTTTATAGAGTAAAATTGGTTTCTAAAAGCTCATTAATGCCATTCAAATGTCTTTGGTTGCAGATTAAGCTAATTTAATGTCACGTTTTAACAGTTTTTCTCCATTTTAGTGTTTTCAAACATGTAATTTGTGGTAAAAAAACAAAAAAAACAACAACAACCTAACACTAACTGAATAAAGGCCAGATTTACAGAGTAAATTAATAACTATTGTACTGCTATAGTTTTTTATTTTATTTTTGTAGGTGGAAGGATTATCTAAAAGTTATCAGAATATTATTTAAAAATGGCATTAAAACATAATTACATCAATATGTTAATCTAGCAATAGTTTAATAAGGGTAAAAAGTAATTTTTGTTTCCTATTTGTCAGTCTATGCTTTGGTAATTTAAAACTATAGAGCCATTAGAAAATAGCTACTATATTATTATCAGGAGCTCAAATGAAGAATGCATTAACTGATTATTTAATAAACATAAAGTCCATGGTTTTATACATTTACAAAGAAGAAAAGCTAAAGTTTGATCAGCTTTCATGTTATTATTTTGAGGCAAAAGAAGCATTAATTGATAGTTTTCAGACAGGAAACTCCATGGTCTGCCTCAGTATGTTTTTAAATGTTTTATTTATGTACAGTGTTATGCAAAAGTATTTCTACCATTCAATGTTTACATTTTTTTGTATTTTAATTAGATTTTTTTTCATGGTAAAGTAAATGAAAGTGGCGCTTAAAGGGGCAGTATCGTATGTTTTCCAGACACATGGTGCCATTTTATAGCACAATCAAGTAACTATATTAACTTCAGTTGTTATAAAAATGCTGTATATATATAACATGTAATATAAAAGAAATTTGACTTTATGATTTAACTCCTTAAAATTGGGCCTCCGTCTCTTTAAGAAAGGCCAGCTCTTTCTGAAACTCCGCCTTCAGGAAGTCGTCTCAACATTTCTCGTCTATTAACCCTTTCACAGCATTTTTACCAGGGTTTCTCTGAGAAGTCGCTCCTATTATGAGATCTGCAGATGCTCAGTTCCACCAGGTGTCTGCTAATTGCTGCTGGCTAGTCTGAAGGAGCTGAGTGGGGGAGTCACTGGGACGGGGTTCTCTGTGAGGCGGGGCTCGGTCCAACCAGGTGTTTTGCACAGCTGAATGGTTGCCATGGAGATTAAAGGATTTCTCAAACTTGCATGAAAGAATCAAAGTAATGCTCCTTTTGGCAACTTCAAGATGAATTCAAAATAATCTTTAAACAAAAGTGAAAAATGAACTCTTGGTGTGACTGAAGCTCTCAGCATTGGCCTCGCTCTGGTTCGCTCTGGCAACTTCATCCAGTCACTTCTGGAATAAGTTATGCACAATTTATTGTTTTTTAATAACATCCCCATTAGGATCCGGTCCAGCTGCTGTTCCTCCTGGGTTACTTTACATAAAGACAGATTACATTTACAAAAAATTATATTAAGGATAAAGCATTAAAATAGCACATTCTGTTAGACTTTATTTTCAAACCGGAGAAGTTTCACATTAAAATACATGTAAACGTTCATTTAATATGTAGTCTCTTTTGTCTTATACATAAAGCACATATAAGACTTTCGTAAACATACAAACACATGCATACATCTATTAAAAATATAGATTATTTTAATATTACACTGAATTTTTACACCTCACATACGACCAGAAATGTTTCTACATTATTATGTTGCTCTTTTTCATTTTTTTCTTTTTTTTTTACAAAATATGTCGGGAATCTTTGCTCTCTTACATTTCGAAGTCCAGCTGCTGTTTGCCTCCTGACCGCTTTCACACAGGGACTCAAACTCAAGACCAATCTAATGCAAGTCAAATGCTTTGAGTTGAAAAATAGCACTTATTGCATTTCCATGTGGTTGTGTTCAGTGCTACCAGCAGCTGAAAAACATGGTCAGTTTTTACACTTTTAGCTGAGAAACTAATTACACATCGGTCCTTTTTACATCATAAGAGAAACTGATACATCGGCTGTGAAAGAAAATCGCTTCCCCTTGAACTTTACAACATGTTGTCACTTTACATTTTCAGACCTCAGAGTTTGTCATCGGAAGCGTAGCAGGTAGCTGTCAAATGGAAGGAAAATGTTTTCTAGAAGCAAATGTCTGAAGATCTTCTAACGACCGTGAAACTTTTCCACACACAACGGGTTTGCACAAAACAAACAAAAACAAACAGTTTTGGTCTCTTCTGACCAAAGCATTTCTTTCACATGTTTGCTGCTCAAAAATACTTCATAACCTTGTCAGTGTTGTTTGGGTTTTACGATTTTTCTTTCACTTCACAGAAAGTGAAATGTTTGTAATTAAGTTGCAAACAGCTGAACTATGGTTAACGTATTAAAGGAAAAGGATTTTCTTTGGGGTATCAGGGAAAAGGGGGCTGAACATAGATGCACACCACACTTTTCAGACTTTTATTTGGTAGTAAAGCAGCAAAACTGGGAGTGTTAATTCAACTGTGTTGTACTTGACACACATGAATCCATTTTTAACTCCCTTTTACTACAAGTGCACATTTATTAGCATACATTGTGCTATTCATGGCATATTAATGAGCATTTCTAACACTAAAAGAAGAAGGTTAAATTAAATTAAATTGCAAATTACTGGATTTCAGTTTGGATATGAATGTTTTAAATATTTAGCACCCTTGGTGTTGCTTTACTCTACATGACTGTATTTTTAACTAGAACTTGTTATTCCCTTTCAGAAGAAAATTAAATGTTTTAAGACATATTGTGCCTTTTCATGACATGTTAATGTGTATTTTTTAAAATTGTGCTATTTCCTTTCACTAATGTGTTCACTTCACTGAACAACTTTATTTAGAAGAAAGTTAAATTACAAACATCTGAATTACAGTTGATTTATGAACGTATGAAATCTTAACATTCTTGGTGTTTTACACTACATAAATGCACTTTTAACTCAAATTTGTTTTTCCTTTTTACAATTAGGTTTAATGTTTAAGATATATTGTTATTTTATGGCACATTAAAGTGAGTTTTTACTCTAAAAATATGAATTCCTTTCACCAATGTATTCACTTTGCAGAAAAAACATAATTTATAAAGAAAATTAAATTACAAACATCTGGATTACAGTTGACTTACGAGAGAAAATTGGTTGCATAGGCTTTTATTCTTTTATTTAGGGGCATCAAAGAAAAGGGGGCTGAACACAGATGCATTCTCTACACTTTTATTTTGTAAAAATAATTCAGTTAATTATTTTTTCACTTAAAAATGTTGATGTTTCGGAGGAACATCCTGATGAATGTTTCTTTCATCATAAGTAAAATGGGTTGTCTACATCATGATTACCAAATTACCCATAATGCAACGTCATAAAGCTAAGAAAATACTGAGGGTGATGGTCTCCACACTCACTGGTTTACTTGTTAGTAAGTTTTGTTCTGAAGATGTCTTCAGTCTCCTCAGGTCTAAGATATCAGCTAAAAATGCTGCGGCGTTGTCTTTTCACGCTGCACTTCTGCAGCCTTCCTCTTTGATACACTGATGGCGAATGTTTGGATTGTAACCGAATGCCATGTGTGGCTTGATCCGGCCTGATCTTCCCACAGCAGTGTCTGGTCCAGGCAAAGTGGAGCGGACAGAGGCGCAGGGTCAAAGCAAAACAAACGCGTCTGAGAGAACAAGTCTGTCAATCCGGGGTTCATCGCCGCCACACAGGGCTCGGCCAGGACTCCTATCTAGATGAAGAAAGAGTCACATTCCCCTGAAATGAGCTTCTACGGGATGAAAGCCTTGTGTGAGCTCCCCACATGACCCACGACCTCGTCTGTATTTGTGCAGCAGGAGGAGGGCCCTGATCCTGGGCTCTCTGCCTCCCTGCCAGGATCCTGGGGATTCAGGTTGGGGTGGCCAGACGAGCTCCACATTCTGCCCTCGGGTGTTTTGCTTTCGGGGTAGAAGAGAGACCCTCAGATGAGTCGGCACTGTCACAGCAGTAACCTTTCACCCCCGCGTAGTTTCAGAGGTGGACCACAGGGGGCAGCTCCTGGAGCGCTGTGGTGTCCTGTGTCTAAAGCTTTGGTCAAATCTCCAGATCTGCTTTCGGCATTTCATTTCAAAGATCATCTCAGAGTTTAATATTGCAGAGAAATCATATGTGTCCGGTTTTAGATCATAATGTCTTTTCCACCTGCACAGGCACCAGGATGTCCATGTTTTACTTTCAGTGAGCTGGAACGTATTTTAGAAAACAGCACTATTACGTTTTGTGTTCTCATATCTTCTCTGTGCATGAAAAGAGAAGAGAGAGAAATTATTTTCCATGTGAAAACCAGAGACTGAACACTGCAAAAACACAAAGTCTTACCAAGTATTTTTGGTCCAGTTTCTATTACAAATATCTTAGTACACCTGAAATAAGACTTTTAAGTAACATTTTGTCACTTTTCAGCAAGATATAGAGGCTTATTTTAAGTAAATAATTCATTAATAATGATAAAAATATACTAGTTTCATTTGCAGATTATTTCACTTATAGAAATACCTTTTTTTATGGTTACAGGTTATTTATCTGCAAATAAACAAGCATTTTTTCAGCAATATTAAAGAATCCTTTACTGAGAACAAGCGGCCATATCTTGCTAAAAAAAATTACTTTTACGTTAGTTTGTCTTATTTCAAGTGTGCTAAGATAATTTTTTTTAATTTTTCAGCAAGATAAGATATAAGAGCTTGTTTCAAGTAAATAATTCATTAATATTTATGAACAGGTATTTATTCCAGATTATTTCAGACGTTTTGCCATGTTGTGATTCAGGGGCCAAATCCAGATCATGAAGTTCTTAAAGGGCCGGTTGTGCCAGCGTGTATTAATAAAACCTGTTCCCAAACTGTTCAGATAGCAATGAATTCTTAAACTTAAACAATAATATTGAACATCTTTTCAGTCCCTCCAGGATTTCCTGATACTTTTTGTGATTTTTTTCACAATAAAAACCAAAGTATTTCTGGTACTAATTTGGAAATATTTGCGCTTATTTATGACAGTAAATGCAACTTATTACTTGCTAAATAGACCATGGACTATAATCTGACTTCAATTAAGGCTGAGGCAGCTGTTTAGTGCAAGTAAGAACGGTTTTGACAAAAATCTGAAATAAACTCCCAATTTCATCCATCCATCCATTTTCTTACACCTTTATCCCTTAGGAGGTGCTGGTTCCTCTCCAGCTACGTTCTGGGCGAGAGGCGGGGTTCACCCTGAACAGGTCGCCAGTCTGTCGCCAGGCAACACAGAGACACACAAGACACACAACCATGCACACACACACTCACACCTAGGGAGAATTTAGAGAAACCAATTAACCTGACAGTCATGTTTTTGGACTGTGGGAGGAAGCCGGAGAACCCGGAGAGAACCCACCATGCACAGGGAGAACATGCAAACTCCATGCAGAAAGACCCCGGGCCGGGAATCGAACCCAGGACCTTCTTGCTGCAAGACAGCAACTCTACCAACTGTACCTTAAACTCCCAATCAGAGGGACTGGTTGATATACTGTAATTTGGTAAGAAACGGATAAAAAGTGCATTGATTTGATTGAAAACATAATATGTAAGCACACTTATTGTTTAGTATAGAATCTAGAGGGCCACATAAAAAGCTTTGGCAGGCCGGATTTGGCCCATGGGCCTTAAGTTTGACACATGTGATAAGTGAAATAATCTGCCAATGGAACAAGTACTTTAAAAAAAATAATTTTTAAGGATTTATTGGCTCTAAACAAGCCTCTATATCTTTCTGAAAAGTTACTTCTAAGTTAGTTTTCTCTTTTTTCAAGTGCACTAAGATCTTGGCACTAAAACCAGTTGGTAAGACTTTGTGTTTTTGCAGTGTATGACTAGATTTCACCTATAAAAGTCAGCGGGCCGTTTCTAAAGCTGAAGCTCTCTGGGTCTGGGATGACTAACCTCTGCCCTGCCCCTCAGGCTCTTCAGGATGTTGGACTCGGTCCCAAACATACCTACTTACAAACAAACACAGATGCCCCAAATTCCACTTTCACTTGAAACAGTTGGTTGACCCCGTTTTTACCCTCCGTCCAGGTTACTGCTGCCCGTGCTCCCTCCCTCAGGCCCAGTTTAATCCAATAGAGAGCTGGTTTAGAGCAGGGTTGATCAAGAGGGCAAAGTGGGGGACGAACTGAAACGCCTCATGCTTCCTCCTTCATCATTAGTAACGTTCAAGAAGCAACACAATCAGGTCACCTTGACCTGATCGTATCACCACCAACAACTTTCACAAACACCTTTGCTCTGCTTCAAAACTTTGTGAGGCCGATAATCTGACGATATAAGATTATTGTTGAGTAGATTTAACGAAGCTTTGGTTCAAAAATAGAGACCACAGTTTGTTGGTACAGGGAAAAAAGGTTATTCTTTAAAAAAGGAAAGTCACAGTTTTACCTACAGTTAAAACTAGATGTTTACATGCACTTCATCTAATGACCTGTAATACTTTCCTTTCTTTCAGTTAGGATTCCCAGATTATTTCTGATTGTTTCACATCAAAATAATGAGAGGAGTATTTTTGAAATACTTTTTCAAATTCAGAATGTATTATTATAAAGTTGTAAGAATTTGATTAAGCACAAACGTTGTAGTTCGTAAGCTCTTGAGTTAAATTTGAATATTTATAATAAATGGAGTCATACTTAATAAAAAAGCCCAACACATTTTCTCCTGATTTGAGATTATGAGAAACGACAAAGAAATTCAGAAACATGTCAAAAAGAGAATTGTAGACATCCACAAGTTTTGGTTAAACGGATATTTAAACATTTCTGAAAGGTTAAAAAGCAAAGAACGTCTCTGAACCAGAGAAAAAGGTTTGAATCAATAAAACATCTGAAGAAGCTGACTGGAGTTGGGAATTATTATTCTGGGTGAAATAATCCGTGTACTAACCTGGACTGAACGGCCAATCAGAGTGGAAGAAGATATAACTTCATAAGTACACTGTAAAACTTTTGACCTGCATTTAGTTGTGTCTACTATCTTTTACTCTTTAAGTTAAATAAATTTGTCCAGTTTCAGATTTTGAACCTAAATGTGAGTTTGTGAAAGATAAACTTACAGCAGTAAGTTGTAACTTTTTATTAATTTAGTCAAACCTCCAAGAGTTGAATAAACCAGAGTTTTTAGGTTAACACTTAAAAAAACTGAAAGAAGAAAAAGACAGCAGTGTGAACTATTTCCCAGAATGCTTAGCGGCATGTTTTTGTCTCCTGAGATGGAAGTGCGTTACATTGATCTGACTCTTGTGTTTTATGAAGGCAAATGTTCATTTTAATGCAATTCTCAGTTAGCAAAGCTTGAGGATAATGTCCTGTTCACACTAAATGTTTCTGAGCTGAATTCATTGGGATGTTTAATAAAGTTCATTATCAGATCACAAATTTTGTTCCTGCAGTTTGAAACAAGAATTTAAATTATTCTAAAGTAAAATAAGTATTTATTTTAACTTGATATTGTTAGTAAAATAATAGAGAAATGTGGCTTTTAAACTATTTGTTTTCTTGCATATTGTGAAATAATTATTTGATTTAAATTGCAGTCTTAAGTTAAAACTCACAATTCAAGATTAGTGAAGTTAAAAAACAATGTTTAGACAACTTGTCTCTTGTTCTTAAATCAACTTCATGAACTTTAATTTCTGAATTAAAACCAAAACAATTTTCTTGTTCGACTTAAATTGCACTTTCAAGGGAGCAGGAGGACTTTCATTTTCAAGTTAAACCACCTTCAAATGTTTTACAGTGTAGTTTTCAAATCCCAATGCAGAAACAAAGACCTTTTTTTTTTTTTTTAAGATATGTTCTATGGCAGAGGTGAGCTCTCCTGGTCCTGGAGGGTCGGTCTCCTGCAACTTTTAGATGTATCTCTACTTCAACACACCTGAGTCAAATAATGAGGTCATTAGCAGTACTCTGGAGAACCTGACTGCACTTAGGAGGTGATTCAGCTGTTGGATTCAGGTGTGTTGGACCAGAAATGCCCACCCCTGTTCTATGGTTTTTGTCAAAAATGCCATTCTTATATTTGAAAGACAAATTTAGAAGCAATAGCTTACAGAGTAATCTATTAAATACATATTTGAGATTGTGGGAAATCAAATATTTTTTACTAAGAAAATTTAATAACAGATTTGTAGCAAGTCAGCAATAATAATCAATAGGTAGATGATAATTTTTGAAAAGTATGAAGATGTAGAGTTGTGTTGACTCTGGTAGTGACTCAACCTGGGGGAGAAGAGGAGAAAATGGAAACAGACCCGGAAAATAAGGGAAAGTGGTGTCAGGAAACAAGAGGGAAAATAATAGGTTCCAAGAAGGGAAGTTGAGAATTTATCTGTTTCAGTCCAAACCAGCGTGACGGACAAATGCCTTGTTAATGACACAGGAATCATAAAACCTGCACGTCTCAGCGGGTGACTTGCCTTTTTGTGACAAAGTAGACATACAAAGCTGGTCCTATTTGGCTACTTAAAAGAACTTCTCGACAAAAATTGGTTTTTCCATTGTTTTCCAGTGTAAATTACCAGTAACATCCTGTGGTGGAAATAAACCGTATGGAAGACATTTCATTGTTCATATACTCTGGTTTTCTTTCTGGTGTGTTTGGAAAGCTGAGCATCCTGGGAGACTTTATCCGGAATTGGGTTTTGTGGTTGTACCATAAAAGAGATTACTGAAGTGATGTTCCTTTCTGCTCAGTTGGAGCCCCTGCTGAGCCAAAGGCTTCCCGCTCCTCTCATATTTTAAGCAGAATTTCCCCAGTAAACATTTATTCCACGGAAAATTTTTATTTTTTCCATTACAAAACACTTTTATTTTTCTATTTGCCGTTTTTTGGCAACTAAAAAAAAAAAAAAAAAAAGGTAACGCTGAAATTTGGCATTATGGTACCTACAGTGGTTTCTAAAACCTTTACAAGATCGACTAATTTTAGTGACATAGTGGGTGTAAAATATTAAAAATGTTGTGCTACATGACCGGCTTTATTTTCACTCTTACATTTAACTTTATGACACACAAAATTACAAGTAGATCGTCCATATTGTCTCCAAGTGTATTCTGGGTAAAGCTTGGTCTACCAACGTCATCATCAGTCTCTTGGCAACAGATGGCAAACTAGCTAGAGAGCATTTCTACGGTCAACATGAGTGGAGCTCATGGCGCGGCAAAGTGAAAAGGATGGAAAAAACAGAGCAATGAAAAGCCGAAAACTGGACGCATATTTTGTTCCTCGTCTTGGAGATGAACCGGACTTTTATGTTGGCAGCGATTCAGACCCGCCAAAACTGCCAGCCCAGCGAAGGAGCCACAGGTAGCAACTCTGACATTATTCACAAAGTGTGAGTTAACTGTAGACTGATTGTAAATTGTATCAGCCCAGCCGCCGAGCTAACATCCCCACTGAAGGCTGAGTTATAGTCGCTTTCAACAGTTCGGGTTGAGCGCATTTTTGAGCCAAGACAGCAATATGGCGTTTATAGTTAAGGTTTACATTGGAGACGCCTGGAAGACTCTAGAAGATGCTCTTCCAGGAAGAGCATCTTCTAGAACGATCCGCGCAGAGTTACAAACATCCAGAGATGCACGAGGTGCTGCGACACGCTGCGCATGCGCCGCCTGCCTCTGCTTACCCGCTTCAACGCGCGCTGCTGCGTGCTCGGTTCAACGCGTCCACCAGGTTTCAGGCTCTGAGTTGAAATTGATAGATGTTAAAATGATCCGATCGCTATCCGCGGTTCTGAACTGATTTGAATTTGTGTTGTTTCATCATTTGTGACCAAGAAGCCTGATGTTTCTGTTGTTCTCTTGGTTTGTTGTACTTTGTGTCTGTCTGATGGATTTCTCTGTAAGCTCCGCTGTTGGGGGCATGTCTATGTTGTAAAGTTAAATTATCATGAGCTTTATTATTTGGGTATGAAGGGCCCGGTCATTAGCCCCGCCCCCCGGCCTCTGACTTGTTCCGCTAGTGGTGCAAATATCTTAGTAAACTTGAAATAAAACAAAGTTAGCTTGTGTTACTTCAGTTGTGCTAAGATAAATACACTATATTAGATTAGATAGATAAGATTTTGTTTTTTGCTGTGCATGTACTGTAAAACATTTACAGGTGGTTTAACTTGAAAATGAAAGTCCACCTGCTGCCTTGAAAATTAAATTTAAGCCAACAAGAAAATTGTTAATTAAAGTTCATGAAGTTGATTTAACAAGAGACAAGTTGTCTAAACATTGTTTTTTAACTTCATTATTCTTAAATTGTGAGTTTAATTAAATTGGTTTAATTTAATGTTGCAATTTAAACTAAATAATTATTTCCCAATATGCAAGACAAACAAACTGCCCTCACCCATTTAAAGAGCCACATTTCTCTATTATTTTATCCACAATATCAAGTTAAAATAAATACTTATTTTACTTTAGAATAATTTAAATTCTTGTTTCAAACTGCAGGAACAAAATTTGTGATCTGATAATGAATTTTATTAAACATCCCAATGAATTCAGCTCAGAAACGTTCATTTTAATGCAATTCTCAGTTAGCAAAGCTTGAGGATAATGTCCTGTTCACACTAAGAGTCAGATCAAAGAGTCAGATCAATGTAACGCACTTACATCTCAGGAGACAAAAACATGCCGCTAAGCATTCTGGGAAATAGTTCCCACTGCTGTCTTTTTCTACTTTCAGTTTTTTTAAGTGTTAACCTAAAAACTCTGGTTTATTCAACTCTTGGAGGTTTGACTAAATTAATAAAAAGTTAACACAACTTACTGCTGTAAGTTTATCTTTCACAAACTCACATTTAGGTTCAAAATGTAAAAGTGGATACATTTATTTGATTTAAAGAGTAGAAGGTAGTAGACACAACTAAATGTGGCTTAAATGTTTTACAGTGTGGTTGTTGTTCATCTCAAACTCCCAGGTAGTCAGACAAGGTCGCCTGCAGGAGACAAACAGAGCGCTACACATCCTCGTAATTGTGGGGAATGTTCTTATTGAGATAAGAAAGAGTCTCTTTCACATGGCAGCTAATCGGAGTCATGCTCCACGCTCTTAATTCCAGAGGATACTTGCTGAACAGCTGCCTTGTCCTCTTTTTAAACAGCTGCAGAGACTTGGAGTCCCTGTAACCCTGCAGAACCACCACAGCTCAGTGTTAGTCCACAGCCCGGCCCGTGTCACCATCTCTGTAATGATGCATCCGGTCGCTGTCACCTCAAACAACGCCTGAGTATTGTCTGTCATGCTCCTTTGATTATTTGCTCCTGGGTTAGAGGGCTGTGAAGTTAAAGAGAAATTATAAATCTGCAGGAATAGTTAATCAGGTTTGTGTCAGAGTTGAAACTAAGGGCGCATACTGAGAAAAGACGGGGTAAAGCTACAGGAAGAAACAATAAAAATGCACAGGACCAATCTTTAAAGAAGTAGATCATTATACGTAGCAGGACTTTTCCAAAAGTATTTTTTATTCAATCATCTTTGGATTGTTTATGTTGCAGCACAAAGGAAATCCTGTTTCACCAACCATCCAACTGGAAAAGATAATAGTTAGGTATGATATGTATTATCTCAGTTCAGTTTTTCTTTATTATAACAATTTAAAATCTATTTCTTATGAACAATACTTTTTTTTAAAGTGGGCAGTATTATGTAAAATATATATATTTTTTGTTTTATGTTATGCTATACCTGGAGTGTTGCTTTGATTCTTTTGTGAATAATTGAATCTCCCATTCGGGGCCTTGCACCGCCTTCCACAGATCCTTCAGACTAGCCAGCAGCAATTAGCAAACACCTGGTGGAACTCTGCATCTTTATATTTATCTTTGCATCAAATTTGGACTTCACATAAACCGTTTGGCCTTTTCTCACAGTTGACATGCTTTTAATACAAGACAAACCTTTATTATCTCTTTCATGTTACCTCTGCCTGGAACCAGCACCCTGAAGCATCCAGCTGTGTGCAGAGCAATTTACTGTTGGAATATGTCTGAAGTTACAGTTATGGTTGATGATAAATATATTTAAAAAATCTTTAAAAATCTGCACTGGGGAATGGTTTAATGTTGACATGATGGAATGTTTACATTTAAATGTATTGTCTCTTATTGTTTCAGTATCTTTCAATATATTTTAAGTTCTGATGTGGTTGAAAATAGTTTGTGTGGTGAGGTTTTTTTCTCATGTCTTCTTGATTTAAATTTTGTGTTTAATTTTACTTTGTTTGGTCTTCAGAAATACCAAAAACACAAAATTATACCAAGTATTTTTGGTCTAATTTCTGGTGCAAATATCTAAGTAAACTTGAAATAAGACAAAAACTAACTTACAAGTAACTTTTCAGTAAAATATAGAAGGTTGTTTTAAGTAAATAATCAATTAAAAGTGATTATAAAGTACTAATTTCATCTGCAGATTTTTTTAACTTATAACAACATTTTCCCATGTTATAAGCTAATTTATCTACCAATGGAACTTGTACTTTTTTTTATCAATATTAAGGAGTTATTTACTTAGGCCTCTATATCTTGCTGAAAAGTTACTTTTAAATAAGATACTTAGATATTCGCACTAAAAACTAGACCAGTTACTTGGTAGGACTTTGTGTTTTTGCAGTGTAAACCCACCGGGTTGGTGCCAGCCCAGTCTCATCAAAGAATGGGAGTCTGTTCCAATAACTAGAGAAAGATTCATCTTTGTCTTTATTTCTATTCAAAAGCAAAAGCATTTGAAGACCCGTCTCACTGAACACAGTCAGCAGAAGAGCGACACAGATCACATGACTATAAAGTCACAGGAAAGAAGGACACTCCCCAAGTCTGAACTTATGTCTGTCACCAGATGGACAACAATTTATCCACTGTCATGCAACTGAACCTCACCTCATGGGAGGAAACGATTTTTAGTTGAGACTCTTCTTTGGAGAACCACACTATGACTCTACATGTCTGAGCGCTGACTGGGATCCCGGCAGAAACTTCTGGTTCTTCTGATTCAGTCATTCATAGTTGCAGGCTCTCTCACACTTACACATTAAAGAAAATCATTCATATACACAAAACACCATCAATCCAAATTTAGATCAAATTAAAATTAAATAGTTAAAATGAAATTTTCTACTACACAGGTTCTGGATGGGTCTCCTCTGCCCGGGTTTCTGGCTCGGCCCGAACTGCTCTCTGCTGTTCTAGTTCTATTTAAGTTCAAGTCGGTGCTGTTAATCTATTTAATTTAGTTTGTTTGTTTTAAATTTTTAAAAATCTATTTTAGTTATATAGTGTTGTGTCCAGCCCTTGGTCTGCTCTGAAGTGAGCAGGATTTTAAAGTTTCGTCGGCTCACTGCGTGTTGCAGGCTTTGTACTTTTATCACTATTCTAGCAACTTTACACCTCCAGGTGACAGATTTGTGGGCACACATTTACTCGACTCAAATACTTTCAGTTAAGTGATTCCTGACTCACATCAGGAGAGTCAGTTGGTCCTCTGGTTCGGTCCGGACCAAAACTGACTTTTTTGTTTGTTTGTTTTGTGTGGTTTACATTTACTCTGTTCTTTTTGGCAAGTGGACCATAATTTGCACACAAACCATGCTAGTGACAATCATTGCTCAAATCGGACAGAAATGAAAGCACAGACCCAGAAAAAACAAACATGGAAAACTGTTTTCGAGCTGTTATTATAAATGCACTACCATTTGAATGCGAAGAACAGCTCATTAAACGAAGGATTTGTGATGAGATATTTCTAATTTTGGAACAGTGTCACGGATCACGGATACAAGCGGCCGAAATGGGTTTTCTCCTTAGGGTGGCTGGGCTCTCCCTTAGAGATGGGGTGAGAAGCTCAGTCATCCGGGAGGGACTCAGAGTAGAGCCGCTGCTCCTTCACGTCGAGAGGGGCCAGTTGAGGTGGCTTGGGCATCTGGTCAGGATGCCACCTGGACGCCTCCCTGGTGAGGTGTTCCGGGCACGTCCCACCGGGAGGAGGCCCCGGGGAAGACCCAGGACACGCTGGAGGGACTATGTCTCTCAGCTGGCCTGGGAACACCTTGGGATTCCTCCGGAGGAGCTGGTGGAAATGGCTGGGGAGAGGGAAGTCTGGGCCTCCCTTCTGAAGCTGCTACCCCCGCGACCCGACCCCAGATAAGCGGAAGAAGATGGATGGATGGATGGATGGATGGAAGGATGGAACAGCGTCAGCAAATGCAACCTGAGTGAGAGAAGATGTTCTGCATCTCTGACCTGCAACATCCATCTGCTTTGACCGTTTGGAGAATTTGAATTAATATGAGTTAACAACAACATTTAATTTCCCTTTGGGATGAATAAATTATTTTTTTTATTTGAATTTGAATACTGGAAGCAGCATTTCTAATCAGAAGACAAGATACGATTTCAGCACCATCAATCGATCAATCAATCAATCAATCAGTTCAGCAACAAGGCACTTCAAGGTCCTTTACATCATAAGAACACAAAAATAAAGTCATAAAATCATCATACAGTTGCCAACTGAGCAACCAATAATAAACATACATCAAAATCATCACCACACATCAAATATGTTGGTTAATGTTTCATTGATTATGTTTCAAAAGCAACTCTAAACAGGTGGGTTTTTTAGTCTACATTTAAAGGAACTCGGTGTTTTGGCTGTTTTGCAGTTTTCTGGAAGTTTGTTCCAGATCTGTGGTGTGTAGAAGCTGAATTCTGCTTCTCCTCATTTGGTTCTGGTTCTGGATGCACAGCAGAACCAGAAGGTTGCTATGTGACAACAGCAGATCTTTAATGTGTTGTGGTGCTAAACCGTTCAGTGACTCATAAACTAGCAGCAGCAGAGTTAGCAACACTGAAGGGCTCATGGTGACCATAATGGTCAGCAACGGTGGCTCATGAAGTCCAAAAAGATGTATATTTCCTGTAGTTAGTGCGAATCGAGGCCGGTCTGTATTCACATTAGATGCGAACCGCCCCAGAGTTTGCTTAAAAGCGACCCGGAGCACCTTTAAAACTGTCTCGATCCGCAACAGGATTCGCATGAGTCTCGTTACATCTGAGTGACGTTCAAAGCTTCCTCTGAACCAAAAGGAGAAAAAAACCCTGGTCTGTTTAAAACAGATCAAATGTGTCAGGTGTGAAGATGTTCCTAGACACACAGGCTCCTCCATACACACACGTACACACACCTGCACATAATCCAAATGATGAAAGTTTATGCACACACAGATTATTATTCTCTCATTACTTTTATTCCAAATTAGGTTTTCATTTAATAAAGTCAACTTGCTTTCAGTCTTGAGATGCTTTAGCTGAGATGGGACATGTAGGGAAACAGCTTCTCTATACGGTATGCCTGAAATGTCGAAAAAATACAATAACAAATAGCTCTTTTCCTACATACCACATCAGTCAGCATTAAAAATAAAACAGCAGTTTGCATTTGCAAAAGTTGATTCACCTTAAGAAGTTAATTAAAGTGCAGATGTCCAACCTTTAAAATTATTATTTTTTTCTTCTTCACCTACTCGGCAAAGTAAAGACATATTTTCATTGAAATACAGTGTATATTTTACGCAACAAGAAGAAAGGAGCCTCCCTCCAAAGATGCTCTATTTAACCAAATCCTGTTAACTATGACATTAAAAGAAATGCAAAAAAGAAAAATACTTTTTGTTGTGGACCTAACATTTTCTGTTTGAATTTTTTAAAGTTGATGTTTAGACGGTATCAAAGAAAGCTGCAGAAGTAGTTAGTGCTTAGTGTTTTACAAATGCAATAACAAGTTTTACTGACCAGAACGGACCAGTGTGTGCCACTTTGCAATGCAGCGGTTTCTTCTTGTAAATCTGTGAGCTTTTTTTCCCAAGAGCCAAAACTTTGCAATATGGAATCAGCATGTGGCCTGATGAAGACACACGTTTCAAACTCTTTTCTCCAAACACTGTCAGTTCTTTTATTGTAAAGGGCATATAAATTTCTGATATTTACACAAACCTTTATTTGAGATTAGCCTTTATTAAGTGTGTTAAAACAAACACTTTGCATTCTTTTTGTAAACTTTTCTGTGGGGAATTTTCTAAGTGCCTATATACACTAGAGTTCCTCTGAAGACCTAAATCAGTTCAAAATTCTTAAATTTGTTCAAAAATGTTTTGTATAAAACAGAAACATTTTGGAAGATGGGACTTTGTTCAGTTGTTTACAGACGTATTGTATTGGGCTCAGTTTCAGTAACATGCAATGGCAATAATCTAATCTGGAAAAGGCTGAGTAGCGTTTAGATCTGACATATTAACATTATGGTACAAAAATCTGGAAATTCAGCTTCCTCTGTATTTGTGGCGAAACCACTGAGAATGGACAATAACTGTACGCTGTAAAACATTTGGTTTAATTGAAAATGCAATTTAAGTTGAACAAGAAAATAGTTTTGGTTTTAACTCAGAAGTTAAAGTTCATGAAGTTGATTTAACATCAAGAGACAAGTTGTCTAAACATTGTTTTTTAACTTCATTCATCTTGAATTGGGAGATTTAACTTAATGCTGCAATTTAAACCAAATAATTATTTCACAATATACAAGAAAAACAAACTGCCCTCACCCAGTTAAAGAGCCACATTTCTCCATTATTTTACTCACAATATCAAGTTAAAATAAATACTTATTTTACTTTAAAATAATTTAAATTCCTGTTTCAAACTGCAGGAACAAAATTTGTGATCTGATAATGAATTTTATTAAACATTTGCCTTCATAAAACACAAGAGTCAGATCAATGTAACGCACTTCCATCTCAGGAGACAAAAACATGCCGCTAAGCATTCTGGGAAATAGTTCCCACTGCTGTCTTTTTCTTCTTTCAGTTTTTTAAGTGCTAACCTAAAAACTCTGGTTTATTCAACTCTTGGAGGTTTGACTAAATTAATAAAAAGTTAACTTACTGCTGCAAGTTTATCTTTCACAAACTCACATTTAGGTTCAAAATCTAAAACTAGATAAATTTATTTGACTTAAAGAGTAAAAGATAGTAGACACAACTAAATGCAGCTCAAATGCATTCAAACTCCTGCACTCAATTCTAGTTTTTAAACATGTTAAAGGAGTTTTATTACCATTCAACGCTGGGGAAAACTTTGTTAAAAGTAATATTTGTATTAATTGGACGTAAATCTCCTTCAGAACCAGAACTTCACAGCACAATTGTAAATATTTCTGTCTTGACTTGACAATGTGAGCTGATGGTAGATGCTCCTTAAACTCGGTGAGTTTTAACAGGTTTGAAGTTGTTCGGCTCTCAGACGATGAACATCGGAATGTTTTGTGTGGTTGATTCCCGTCTAAAGATAGCGACTCACATGGCAAACACAAGACATGGCGAGCCCACTAAACCTGTAAAGTGCGTGGTTCTGGAAATTGGTGGCCAAGAAAATTAGAGCAGAGGGGTCCAGATAGAGGGGCTGGCTGGAGGCCGATCAGGCCGTGTGATTGAGGCTGAAAGGCAACAGCAATGATGGCGGGTCAGAGACAAAAGGTCCACTCACCAGTGCTCTTTTGCTTTACGCCTCATACTCACGCGCACTGCCCTTCGATTGCTTATTGAATTACAACTAATCACTCAATTAAAGTCACATGGAGGAGGAACGCACATTGTCTGAACCGGCCCGCTGGATGCCGGATAACGGCCGCTATGTTGTTCCTCGTGGGAAGTTTCAAAACAAGATGTCTGAAGCGTTTGCGCTGTGACAGACGCCGGAGTCGACAGCCACAGTTTGGGAAAGCACAGTCATAAAACTGGATCAAATGCCATCTTTTCTTCTTCCTATTCAGGCAAGATAATCCTGATGAATGATGCATTTGGGGAACTGCCATCTTTTTAACAAACCAAATGTTTTCTCAGAAAACATAGGAGAACACAGGAAAAGGGGCAAAGGTCGTGTGCAATGACCTGACTGCTGTTTGAACACTGGGTAACACTTTTTTTGAAGGGGTGTGGATCAGACTGACAGGATGCTGTCATATACATAACGTTTATGTAATATGACAGGTGTTATAAACATAAAGTTTATAACACAAAGTTTATAACATAAAGTAAACATAAAGGAGTTTATGAAGTGTCATTCAGTCTACTATCTTTTACTCTTTAAGTTAAATAAATTTATCCAGTTTCAGATTTTGAACCTAAATGTGAGTTTGTGAAAGATAAACTTGCAGCAGTAAGTTAACTTTTTATTAATTTCGTCAAACCTCCAAGAGTTGAATAAACCAGTGATTTCAGGTTAGCACTTAAAAAACTGAAAGAAGAAAAAGACAGCCGTGGGAACTATTTCCCAGAATGCTTAGCGGCATGTTTTTGTCTCCTGAGATGGAAGTGCGTTACATTGATCTGACTCTTGTGTTTTATGAAGGCAAATGTTCATTTTAATGCAATTCTCAGTTAGCAAAGCTTGAGGATAATGTTCTGTTCACACTAAATGTTTCTGAGCTGAATTCATTGGGATGTTTAATAAAATTCATTATCAGATCACAAATTTTGTTCCTGCAGTTTGAAACAAGAATTTAAATTATTATAAAGTAAAATAAGTATTTATTTTAACTTGATATTGTGAGTAAAATAATAGAGAAATGTGGCTCTTTAACTATTTGTTTTCTTGCATATTGTGAAATAATTATTTGGTTTAAATTGCAGCATTAAGTTAAAATTCACAATTCAAGATTAATGGAGTTAAAAAACAATGTTTAGACAACTTGTCTCTTGTTAAATCAACTTCATAAACTTTAATTTCTGAGTTAAAACCAAAACAGTTTTCTTGTTAAATTACATTTTCAAGGCAGCAGGTGGACTTTCATTTTCATGTTAAACCAACTTGAAAAATTTTACTGTGTATATATCTTCCCATCATGTGCCTTTTCCGTTCAATAACTTGGTTTCAAACGGACATTTACTGGCTCAATTCCCCAAGTGAAGCTAGCACATTATGCAGGGTCACTTCCAGGGTTTTCGCAATCTACACAAGTTTCATCCAGTGTTTCTGCAGTTGCTATCGGGTGTTGAGAGGCAGCTGTGAGTGAGGAGGAAATGGGTTCTGGCATGTTGACTCAGGAATAAATCCCGCTGGGCTTCTCAAAAAGGCAGCTATTACAGTTTAATAACCCTGTGATCCCAAACACATTCTGAGGCTGCGAAGGACGAGTGATGAGCAGGCAGCATGCAGACTGTCAGCTTCAACCCATCCAGGAGCCGTGATCAACGTCCGTGATGGATGGGGGCAATGCTAAAACAAAGAAAGGGCCGCATAAATAAAAAACAAAAAACTGCAACTGTTTTAATGTTTATGTCTTCAAAATCAACAAAAGCAGCAGTCCTCCTCTAAATCTGAATAACGAGTCCAAGTTATTTTGGTCGTTTCTCAAACTTTTTCACTTTAAATTACCAAGGCTCTACGCATCAGCTTCACAACAAATAAAGTTCCCGGTATTTGTTTTTTCCTCTCTTGCACAACATTTTAAACAGAGGCTCCATTGTGTTGTCTGCAAAAAAAACAACAAAAAAAAGCAGAACACAAGTGTATTGTTTCAAGGAGATTTGCATAATCATTAGTTACTGAGGCTCTATTTTAAGCAGAGTATTTTCCAGACATGGTTGTTGGTGCAACCAAGGAGAAGAGAAAAAGAGTCAAATGGACTATTGTGATGGAGACCAGGGGTTTCATCCCTAAGGAATGATATTGATATTATTTTGTTTAGTTTATTTACAGATCAAATGCTTTTTGTTTCAGTTCTTTATTTCAGTTACATTAACATTTAGTTAAACATTGTTTCAGGCAGAGGGACTGGCCGTCCTTCCTGTACAGGGAGATTGTGGGTAAAATGTAATTTTGTGTTTCATTTTTATTGGTTTAATTTGAGTTTGCTAATTGTTTAAGTACTATTCTCCTTTTTTATTGGTTTAATTTGAGTTTGCTAATTTTTAAGTACTATTCTCCTTGGCCGGGTGGAGCAGCAGAGGAAGCTCCAGGTGCTGCTGAAAGATCCTGGAGCGTACCATTTTCAACTGAGAGGGGTAATGCTCTGAAGAATTATATTAAGTTCAATTTAATCTTTGATTTAGCTTAGATTAGTTCAGTTCTAATGATTTGCATGCATGTAAATATTTATTGGTACCATTTATTGTTTTGTGTGAGGTTTGTGTAAATAATTATTTCTTTTGTTTTGTCACACCTTTACCTGGTATGAGTGTTGGACTTGCCCAAAGTAATGAACGCCAGCTTCTTTGACAGACCTGCAGCTCCAAACAAATCTACCTCAACTGGATTTTGTTACTTTGCCTCTTTACTGTACGCAGAGACTCCGCTGGTGAAAGTGACAACTATAAAAGAAAAAAATATATATCAGGCTTTCAAGTTGGAGAAGTTTGATTGTGTTATAGTTTAGTACCAGGTGAGGGAATTCAACGAGGATGGTTGATCAGAAAGAGCAGCAGGTGAAGTATAATGATCAATAGTTGGTAATTATCTGTTCAGTAAAGAAACAATCAAGTATTGACGTGAGTAAATATCCTGTTAAAAAAAATTACGGAATTGTGGAATATTTGTAAATAAAGAAAAAAAAATACAGAACAGCTTACAAAGTCACAGACTGCTGCTTCTTTTTACTGCAACACCATTTTGCAGATTTGATGTTTTGGTTATGTCATACCAAAATGTCAAATGTTTTCATACCAAAACATTTACGGTAATGTTTGTTTAAAAGACAGTATTTTTTTTAAAAATCCATCTTTAAAAATTGGATTTTTTAGGTTCCAGGTTCCACGCTCGTCAGAACTCCGCCCACTTTTCCATGACGGACGTCACAACAACCAATGCGCTAAAAACAGACATCTGTAGCATAATATCACTTTTTTTAGTTGATTTCGCAGTAAAAATGGTCACAGGGTGCTGCGCTGTCGGCAGCTCAAACACACAAGGAAAGAAACCAAACTTGTCATTTTATTTTATAACTTTTAATGAGGAAAGATAGGCGGCGATTGTTAGCAGCCGCTAGTCATAATAACTGTCAGCCCTCGGTGTAATTCCGGATTTGCAGCGAACACTTTTTGCAAGGTAAGAAGATTAACGTTCATATACTTTATAAGTAAGTATATTAGAAATATATTATGGAGGAGGCAGGTAACCATGGAGACAATGCCGCACGTCATGTAGCCTAGCATGTCTGGAAAAAACTGGTTAGCATCTCGTTTTTTGTACGTTTTTAATGCTGTTCCGGTTTAAGGGGAAACGCCGTTTATGACATAGTGACTTAAATCATGTGGTGTGAATTCAGGCAAAGTCGGTAATTTCATCAACACATCAGTAGGGAGCAGTGTTGGGTCGGGTTTCTAAGCTAGCTGTTTCCAACTTTTATAAATACCGCCGTCTATGAGCCCCAGCCAGGTGTGTTACGTTCAGATAAATTAGTTCGACTCGAACAAGTAGAAGCTATGAGTAAACTGGTAACAACAACTTTGATAAACATTCCCAATTTATTTGTCCGGGACTAATTCACTTCAAAGGTAATCCTAAAGCACTTTACAACACAAATTGGTCCAATTCATGCATCCAATTATATAAAGCCAATTCAGGCTAAATTCAAATCAGAATTGGATCTAATTTCTTCCGGTAAAAACCAACAAAGTAATCACATTCAGATCTAATATTATTCAGTTAAATACGCCTGTCACAATTAATCGCATGAGCTTGGTAATTTGTATTTGCATAGTTTATCATTTTCTCTTTCTACCAAAAACTGGATGACAAAATTATTCAGTTTGGTGTTTTGGTCTCATTCTCCTTAAAAATTCTCCTGTTGTTAAGGAGAATTTTGTTTACAGAGACTTCATAATTCATTGTTCCTGTTGTTTATTTTGTATATTTAAAATGTCTTCCAGTTCCAGTGTTAAATGTTTGATACTCATTAGAATTTAAAATGTATTCATCTTAAAGAATATGTTCTTGCATTATGTCAATCCCATTATATCACTTGAAAACGGTCTCAAAACAACAATATTATTTTTTATTGCAATGGGACAATTTATTGTTCAACAAACATTTTTTATCCTGACCGACCTACAGTTCAAAGCATCATGTTCCTGACAAAAAAATAATCAAAGCATGGCCAAATTAAGTTTTATTTTGTAACAGGCCTACTAATCATTGTACCTAAAAATAATCTTGAACAAAGTTAGAATAACTGTCAAATCTTGATTGGCTGCACAATAAAAACCTGAAAAATATAAGTAATTGCACACAGTTACATCTTAAATTGCTGGCAATTCCTGCTTATTTGAGTAAACCACAAACTATAGATTCATGCTCAGTCAATTTTTCCTTTAAGACTCAGAGTTTACACACCAATACACACCAACTGCGATCTGCTATTCTACCAGTGTGTCTCACTGTGCTGGCTCCTTGTAGTGATTGGAAGCAGGCACTGTGTGGGAAGTCAAATTAGAAATGGAAATTGCACTGAGGCAGTCATTGTGTAGCCAAGGTTTACCACATGGTCACTCACCTGCACATCTGCACTGATGTTTTTAAAGCAGTAGCTGCCTTTTTCCACCATCTTAATTGGAGTTTCTATTGCTCATTGCTTGAAAATATGAAAACACTGACACGGTCTGCTTCCTGGTAATGGTCTGGCTTTTGTTTAGCTATTTCTCAGATGTGTCTGATGAGAAGGGGGTATGTGTCGGATTTATATTTGTACCAGAAGGTCTTTTTTTGTTCCTCTAATCTAAAAAATGCCGATCTAAACTTGACGTATGCTGCAAGAGGAGACCAAATGTGACATGAGTAAAGTATTTATAACGCACATGTTATGTGTACTGCTGCTACGTTTAATCAGAAAGTAGAAGCAGTTGACTGATTGAGAAGAGATCACAGATATATCCGTCACTAAATGTTAATAACAGTGAAGTAAAACTCAATAACTCTAAAGATTTCTCAGTTATGAAAATCATTTTTCTGCTTTTTTTCGACAGCTTTACATTTTGTAGCCATCAGCTCTCTAGACTTGCATCCCAGAGAAAAAAGTTAACCTTTGACCTGTAACACCATACCCTCTAAATCATGGTTGCACTGAACCCTCGAAGGTTTTCGGTGTGTCATTCGTTCATTTCCTTGACCATCCATCCATGTAAACACAAGTCCGTGGTTTTGGAGTTATAAAGGGAATAATTCCTATGATTGCAGTTTCTAATCTGAAGTATGTGGTTTCATAGAGAAGCTGCATTTATTATTCTGCAGTGCTGCTCCCATCACAGAGCCGCTTGTGCACTGTGTGGTTGATTCAGCATAAGCCAGGGACACTGTTATACATATGGGGATCATTTTAGAAGGAAAAAAAGAGTTATAACCAAAGAAACCATGAAAACACGCAATTGATCGCCTGGAAACATTTACTGTCACAGCATCTTAGATCTAAAAAATTTCCAGAACTTACGTAACATAAATTTTAGTTTGACTCTGGAGGAAATCTTAATTATTCAATAGAAATATGCTACCTTGAACCTTGAGGTTTAAAAAAGGCAAAAGAAATGGAAATAAAAAAGTTGGACATAATTTTTGAATGGCATGCCATACATAAGGATGAAGACACAATATGTTGTAATAAAATCAGTAAGACGTTGCATGGTAAGAGGTCTTCAGAGGCATCGAAACAATGAAGTGGTTGCAAAATTATAGAGTGTGATGCGAAAGGTTTTGAGCTTGTATAAAACTTCTGTAGAGAGGACTAAGTGGGTCATTACTGCAGCTGCAACACAATCATGGCTCGATGTACTGGCTTGGCGTGTTTGTTGAGAACTTCAGCCAGTAGCTCACCTATCGACACGATGATAGGTGAGCTACAATGACCTCATGACATTGTTGTTGATAACCCAGTTTGGTTATCTACCTTCCCCGCTAGCAGGGGGAAAATGTATTAAGCAAGTTCTAAATTTGGTAAATTGCTTCATGCTGAAGAAAGTTTTTTAGATTTTCTGCAATCCAGACATCGGTTGAGGGTAACTGCATGAGATTTTAAACCATCGTGAAGGGATGAGAAATGACAGAAACTACCTATAACGTCAATGCTTAAGTGGTAAAATTATACAGTTT
Organism: Gambusia affinis; assembly: GCF_019740435.1. Lineage (NCBI taxonomy): Eukaryota > Metazoa > Chordata > Actinopteri > Cyprinodontiformes > Poeciliidae > Gambusia > Gambusia affinis. The sequence goes on from NC_057875.1 coordinate 5,842,391, forward strand.
GACCCAAGAATCATGGTAACCTGTTTTCAATTGCTTGATATTTTGAATTTACCCAACAAATCTGGTCCAAACAGAATTTTTTTTTTTTAAAGTGATGAGCAAACTGCATTTTGAAGTTTAATTTAAAAGAAAATTGTGTGTTTATATCTTACTAAACTAGTTTTGCTCGCTCAAGTTAGCCAGCAGTTAATTAGCTTCAGAAGACTCCAACAAAAATACAAGATAACATTATAAAGCTAAATGAGTCAGTAGGGATAGCTACATTTTTAAACAAAACTATTAAAATATTAAAGTTTACTGAAATGTAATAAAAACTACTCAAAGTGTTGTAAGGGAACAGCTGGCTAGACACACCTACAGTCAAGCTAATTTTAGCTTTAGGATTAATATTTTTTAATGGTCAAAATCATCTTGAATTAGGATTAACTGTTAGCAGCTAGTTTTATTATAACATCTTACAGTTGACACGTTTTGATCAACCCTTTCAGTTTTACATCTAACAGCTAATCCATCTGTTTATGCTAAGTGATATTTATGCTAAGCTAACCAAGTGCTTAAAATTGAAGATAAAATCATTTTCAGACATTTACATCTCATCCACCAAAAGTACCAGAAGAAAATAAAATGCTATTTGTATCCAGATGTTATGTTTTGACTTTTTTCTTTTTTCCACTCAATTGAAAAGTCTGGAAACTTCTTTTGTTTTTACGTCATAAAAATGAAATAACTTGTTGTGACTCTTATTTGCACACATTTTGAGGACAATGAAGAAGAGAAAATAATTTTTCACACAGACTCTCTATAATAAAAAGGCAGAAATGTGAAGTGGAAAGAAGGTCGAGAGGAAGGAAAGTCAGCCCTGAACTTTCTAAGCCGAATATTTTTGCCAAATTGGTTCTTAATGCAGTAAATCCATCTGCTCAGCTGTAGTCACAGGATGCCGACTTGTTCACCAATCAAGATGTGAACATCCTGCCCGTTCCAAACACCAAGACCCCCAAACCTTACTCCCCCATCCTGTCCTCCATCCAGACTCCAGGCGCTGTGGGCTATCAGGGAATCGGAGCAGGAATGTGACTCCTGACAGACACATCTCTCAGGGCCTCAGACTGAATATGTTCCCAATTAACTCCATCTGATAAAGTGTGGGTGCAAGTGAAACCCAAGGCGGTCATGATCAATAGCATTTGACTCATTTTTTTCTCAGATGGGCTTGACATTGACAGGCTGCTGGGTGATAAATCGCCGTGGTGTTGTAGATAATTGTCCGACCACTTCTTCCTTCAGAGGTGTCACTGAAGTCCGTCGTGTCTGAAAGGCTTTGAATTTAGCTCGTCGCTTTCTGTTCACTTCTAATTAATCTTGTGAACTGGCACATGAAAACCGGTTTCCTTGCAGTTGGCCTGTCGCTTATTTCCCCACAAAGACATTCAGGGAGTTCCTCATGCATCAACTTTGTCAAGAACTGCCACCTACTGCTCACTCTGCACACTGCAGAGGGCGGATGTAGATGTGTGTCGATCGTGTCAGACAGGCGAGCTGTTTGATAAAAACAAGCTGCAAGCCACTGCGGTTACATCCACACAGAGTCTTCTTGGTTTCCATGCTCACACAGCTGGATGTTTTTAGGTTTACCCAAACGGGGTTGCTGTGATTCGGGCACTGGAGATGAAACAGGCCTCTTTTGGCGCACAAACACAGCACTACACTCCTGGAGTTGTGTACCGCTTGTGGGGATGACACAAGAGGCGCAGGGCTTTATTGAGTCCCGCTGAGGGTGGTGTTCAAATCAGCACAGGGATCTGGCAAAGCTCAGCCTGCAAGGCAGCAGAGAGGAGACCAGGCCGATGAAAGACAGGCCGCTCGACGACGCTGAGGGTCTGTCTAGTTCAGTGTGTTTTGTGTGTGTGACTGTTGTCAGACCGAAACTTCCCTCCTCTCAGATTTATTCTTACTAAACTCTGTGAACTCCCAGTAGAACGGAGCATAAACAGCGCAACATCTTTATCTAAGGCTAATATTCACTTATCAGATCTGTAATTTCTTTGAATCAAAAACTTAAGTGAAGTCAAGTCTAGTTTATTTGTGTTGCACATTTCAGCAACAGGGCAGTTCAAAGTACTTTACATTATAAAAACAATTCAGTCAACAATTAGGAAACAGGCAACAAACATTACATTTTGTTAAATGCCATCATCAAAGTCATCATTGATCATCAACATTGATCAATATTCCAGTTACTACTAATCAAAGGTAACTCTTAGCAGGTGGGTTTGGTTTAAAGAAAATGTTTCAGCTGTTCTGCAGTTTTCTGGAAGTTTACTCCAGATTTGTGGTGCATAGATGCTGAATGCTGCTTCTCCATGTTTGGTTCTGGTTCTGGATGCAGAGCAGAATCAGAAGACCTGAGAGGTCTAGAAGGTTGCTATGACAACAGCAACATATTTTTAATGTGTTGTGGTGCTGAGCCGTTCAGTAATTTATAAACTAACAACAGAATTTTAAAGTCTGTCCTCTGAGCTACACGGAGCCAGTGGAAGGACTTTAGAACTGGGTGATGTTCTCTGACTTCCTGGTTTTAGTCAGAACTCCAGCAGCAGCGTTCTGGATCTGTTAGATTTTTTTTAGGCAGACCTGTGAAGACACTGTTGCAGTAATCAGTGTGACTAAAGATAAACGCATGGATGAGTTTCTCTATATATTATTAGGACATTAATCCTTTGATCTTAGAAATGTTCTTCATATGATAGAAGGCCGACTTTGTAACTGTCTTTATGTGGTTCTAAATGTTCAGGCCTGAATCCATCGCCACGCTCAGATTTGTGCCTGATAGCTGGTTTATACCTGTAATAACTGAAGTTATGCACTGATTGTGGATTGTTCCTCTCTCAACCCAAGTAATTTAATGAAAACGGCCACACCCGCACTATTACAAGAGAACTTCTAGTCCCATTTTGCTACTTTTCAAAATGGGAAAGACAAGTGAAGATGCCATTCAAGTAAGGCAGACTTATGTTGATCTTCACAAGTAAAGACATGGCTACAGGAAAACAGTTCCATCCTTAAACTTTCTACAAATAGTCAGAGCAATAATTAAAAGGGACAAAATACAAAATATGTGCATTGGTGGAGCATTGGCACCGGCTGATGTTGAGTTGGTGCAAATAGTAATATCAACCTAATATCTTCACTGCAAAAACACCAAATCTTACCAAGTATTTTTAGTCTCTCTTCAAGTGCAGATATGTTATTACACTTTAAATAAGACAAAAATAACTTACTAGTATTTCTTCAGCAAGATATATGAGCTTGTTTTAAGTAAATAATTATTTAATGTTAATGCAAAAGTACTTGTTCCATTATAACAAGACAATTTCCCCATGTTGTGAAATAATCTGCCAAAGGAACTAGTACTTTTTCACCAATATTAAGGAATTATTTATTTAAAACAAGCTGCTATATTTAGCTGATAAGTTAACTTTTACATTAGTTTTGTCCTAATTAAAGTTTACTAAGATATTTGCACTAGAAACTAGACAATAAATACTTGGTAAGATTGTGTGTTTTTGCAGAGGCAGATATTTATTAAATGAAACAACATAAATGTTTTACTTACTAATTTGAACATTTCATTTGAGCTGAAATACTTTAAAGCAGTTTAAATAGTCTTAGAATACATCTCTCCTTGCACAGTACATTTATTTTTGTTCCCTGCTATCAGCTAATATCTAAATACTTCTCAAATGGTGCATTCCTAAAATGTATCTGTGTTGAAATGTTTCTGCATTTCAACACTTTGCCAAATTCTATCGTGAAGTTCAGCTAATTTTGATTTGTTTCTGCTGTTTGCCATAACTTTCCACACATATTTTAAACATGTTGTTTAATGTTGAGCTGTTTGTTTTTGTTTTTATGAGACCACCACATACTAGTCTGCTCTACTCCAGCATTCCTCACGCATTGCTTAACACCAAGATGACAGTTGTTCAGACCTCCAAATGAGCAATGGCACATTATCCCTCTGTAAGGCTGCACAGTATATTCCCATCTCTAATGTGGGAAGACTCATTAGTTTCACCACAAGTATCTTTTTTTTCCTCAAAAAACATAATCTCAGCCTGGGTGGGTTTCATCTACTGCTGCTTCACTCCTCCTTTGTGTGTGAATAAACTTATGACTGAAGCAGCTAATGATCCGGGGCTTCTGTGCCTCTCCTCCTTTATGCGTTTTCCTTCTTGGTCACAATTTTTTTCTGAAACACTTTCTAATGTTTCTTGTGACTGACATGCCTTAAAGAGGCATTCAAAGAGGCAATTTGGAGGTGTGTGTGTCACTTTTTTTGCACAGATAAGTGGAGGAAGGAGATTATTTAATGGGTCTGACAGATGATGATCCTGAACTAAAACACAAAAAATTGTTTTATTTCTTTGTTTCTTGCTGATTGTATTTGATGCATAAACTGTAAAGTACTTTTTATTATGAAGAAAAATCTACAGAAATCATCCCACCAGCAGCTTCCCTGCTTTTTTAAAATCACTTAGTGACCTCTTGTGGTGAAAACTGGTTTTAGCTTTTTTCAGTTTTGAAGTTGGAGTCTCTGCCCTTTCAGTGAGGGAGATGAACAGGTAGATCATTTGATTTTACTTTTAAAATAGAGAATAAAAAGTAGGAGTAGACTTCTTAAATGCTGAAATGGTCAAACTAAACTCCGTGAGCCAAAATCTAAGCTGAGATAGCTGAAAGTTTTGATTTGCAGTCACTTTTTACCTGAAGATTTAGTTTTACTGTCAGTCATTTACAAAATGTGATTAGATATAAATCAAGTTTTCTAAAAGTTAATCTTTCAGCCCAGTAGAGATTGAAAGTTAAAGTCTTATTTCTATGTCTGACTACACAATAAATACAATTGATTAAAAAAAAAACAACTGGACTTTTTTCATTTAAAATTTCATATATTTTGTCTGTTTACTTTGAACTCAATTAACCACTTTAATAATCTCACTAATTTACTGTAAAATGGTGCAAAAATATTCAGAAAATGTTTTAAAAATTCCCTAAATACTCAATTTAACCTTAATTTGAGCTATTTAGCTTTTTTCTCTTCCTTTTAAATTATGTCCTATGCTCATTTTAAACTTGTTCTTTTTTTCTGGTTAAATAATAACCACTAAATTAGCAGTTTGTTGAAGAGATACGTTCCCTGGGTTTAGGCTGTTTTGTTACCAAATCCTGTTTGTGTTGTTATTAGCATTTTTCATGTTAAACTCAGATGTCCCTGCATATGGTACCAGGTCCTGTTAAATGTCTGGAAATCCTGCTTTTATAAAATAACACTTAGCTAGACCTCCAGTAAAAAAAAATTGTTTTCTTACAAATGTAATAATAGGATTATATTACTCTACTTTAGACTCTAAATAAGCAGTAATAATAATTCTTAGTAAAAGTTTTTAGATTTCCTGGGTTTGTTTTCAGATTGGTGAAGATATACTTTTGTTTTTAACTATTATTCCATATTTTTCAGTTTCTTTAAAACACTCCAGACACACATTTGAATTAAATAAATATTTTTGGGATTTTTTTACTTCAAATTGTCATTTATTAAACATACTGATCAGTTAATATCGAAAGTTCAGGAATTTAGCGAAATTACAAAAGTTTCTTAAAAGACTTTATATGAACAAGCTGTAAAATAAGTGTTGCCACAAGAGGGCGCCACAGTTCAACCTTTAAACATAAACATCCTTAATTGTTTTCCGTTAGAAAATAAGAATTTCACAGTGTCAACTTAAATAACATTTTAACTATGATTAGTTATTGCAGTATATTTATAAGATTTTTTTCATAGACATAAGAATTTAGATCATATGATTAAGACTTAAAAATATAAAATCAGTTAAAGGAAGCTTACCAATGTTCTTACTCAGCAGGATGTCTGACGTCTAAACATACCCAAGACATTTTGCTTTTTTGTTCATTTATATCATTAGAAATTCCAGTGTGTAACAAATTTAAACATGTTCAGTTTTTAAGTTTGTTTTTTTTTTTTTTTTTTTTTTTTGCTTTCAGGAAGGAAGCTTTGGATTATAAACCATGTGATCATAAGTGCAGGTTTGCATGCAGAAACACTGAGATGCAGCTTCTCTCCTCCGTTGATTCCAGGCTTATTGCATGAACATGCCTCCCCTTCTTCAGGGTTGAACACGTTTGTTCATCAGCAGCCAGAAAAGTCCCACAGAAATCGCCTAGACCACGCTGCTGTTGTTGAGCTTGGTCCACTCAAAGATGTCCTGCTCACACACAATGTCTGAGTTGATGAGAAGGTAGCGATCCCCGACGCAGAAGTGCTTCTGGCAGGCGGCACACTTAAAGCACTCGAGGTGGTAAACCTTGTCCCTCACGCGCATGGTCATCTCAAACGCCCGGATCCTCTTTTCGCACGAGGCGCAGAGACCGTCCTGACCGAAGAGCCTGGGAGGAAGAGACAGAATCACAATGTTGACAAAAAAAGACGACTTTCATTCAGTCGTTGTTCGGATCGGTCACATCTTTCAGTTCTTTAAGTGATTGTTTGTGGCCGTTCAAGAATTATACAAATTTGTTTATTAAACCAATTTTCTTGCAATAGAAAACATTTATTACAACACATATTATTCATCTTTCCATAATCAAACTTTACAATAAGCAGAACCATGTTTATCCAGAAATTTTTACTGAATTTTACTGCACCCAAATAAATGGTCATTAAATTTGGCTAAACATATCAAGCATTTTGAAAGTAATTGATCCAAATGCTGCTCTTATAACTGAGAACAAATGTGTTCAGCCAATCCTAAAAGAATTTTAAAAATTTGTTCCTTTCATTTAATACAACAAAAGCGAAAAATCCTTGCTATGTTTTGTAATTATGATTCGTTGATTGTGGCCCACGTGACAAAAAGTTTGGGTCTGGTGATTCGATTTGATTCAGAAATTATTTGGGATTTGGAAACCAATTTTTCTATTCAAATGGTCCAGAGATTCTGTTTAAATTATGACTGACAAGAGGAGAACAATTTATTTAAAACAATTCTGTATGCAATTACTTTAGTTTATGTTTAAGCATAAGTAGGTTTGTGCATAAAATCTTGTAACTAAAATTATTAGGTTAGCTTAGCTGCTAAACTTAAAAAGAATCAAAAATTTATTCAAAATAAATAAATCAGTGTGGAAGTAAAATGCACTCTCAGGACAAAGAATTGTGATTCTGTATATCAATGTTTTTCCGCAACACTATTTAAACACGTTTCCATAGAAACGAGCAACACGTCACGCCGTTGTCACCTGAGATAATCCCGCCGACATAATTTTCTTCCCAGCTTGTAGTAGAGCCTGCGGCCGACCTCTCCCAGCCGACAGCCGCACAGGTCGCAGCTCAGGCAGTCTTCGTGCCAGTACTGCTCGATGGCCTTCAGGAAGAACCGGTCGCCGATGCTCTGCTGGCAGCCGCCACATGTCAGCAGCGACGGCGGCATCTGGAGGACCTCGTCCACCGGCTCCCTGAACCCGAAATTAACAACCAGTTAGAAAATGATTGGGGGTTTTCTTCATACAGAGGTGAGCAGATCGATTCAAAATATCGATAATATCGGTACCAAATCAGTATCGGAGCAATACTAGCATGGTAAGATCGATTGTTTAATTTCAGGTTTTATTTTTGTGTTGTAGTTTCTCAACTTGACTTCAAAAAAGATTTTATTTTGATTTTCTCTGAAGTGCTATTTTTTTTTTTTTTTACACAAATTAGTTTTGTTGTGTTTTTGTTTCTTTTTTCTTAACATGTTTTTTAAGTATTTTATGGCTTAAATCATTTTTGCTATAAGAAAAAGATGGGATTTTCTTTTTGCTAAAATAACCACTTTTGGCAATAAATGACTTGCACCATTATTTTAGGAAGGTGATAATATGCACATTAAGCAACTGCAAAGGGCCACCCACACCACTAGAGGGCTCTCAAGAGCACCAAGCCAGCATGATAAAAATACATATTTTTTCAAAGTAACATTTAATAATACTAACTAAATGCCAAATTACATATGGAAAATTGATTTGTAAATAATTTTTATTAATGCCGCTGGTGGGGAAATATAAAATATTGGATTTTTTAACATGTTTACTGTAAATTCAGTGCCTGTTACATTCAAATAGCTAAAGCAATATGGCACAACTCTGTTTCAAAATCCAAATTAATTACTGTTAGTTTTCTACTCCTGTAAGGTTAGCATCAGTGGCTATAATAAAATCAGTATGGTGTATGCTAATTACAAATTTCGCTAATGATAGTAGACATGTTACACACATGAAGTAGATTAAATTAGGAAGCCTCTGGTGGGAGATGAATTAAAATCTTCTTAGGGTCCCAAAAAGGCTTGCACCGGCCCTGACTGTAAATGTTTTGAGAGGAATACAAAATTATAAGATTTGTTGCTCTAAATGTGCTTATTACATTGGTTTATTCCATTTTGAACTTACAAAATAATATTCTTCTATATTATTTATTTAAGATTGTAACTTTTTCTGTTATTAATGTAGCTGCTACAGGTCATGTGGGATTACTTTAACTAAAAAATATTGTGTTAAATGCCAGAGGAAAAAATCAGATTAAAAACCGACCTGTTTAGAGTTGCTTTTGAAAAATAAACGAAACAATAATTAACATTATGATGTGTAACGGTGGCACTTGACCAAATGTAATGCTTCAGTTGTTGATTTTTGTATTTTTGTGATGTAACTTTGAACTGCCATGTTGCTGGAAATGTACTATACAGTTAAACTTTACTGATTGAAAACTGTAGTCTTTAATTAAAAATAATATTGATCCTTAAACTCATTGACATCGATCTGATTATTACTGTGTAGTAGAGAGCTGCTCTCTTGCCTAAAGCCGTATTTAGTTGTTCGGGTAGTTTTGATGTTATTTTTGAATATCTACACAATGAGTCGCAGGTAATGTGATTTTAAATCATAAAGCATGTACTCACTCATTGGCCTCCAGTGTTTTCCTCTCTATAGTAGATGCCATTCTTGCAGAAGCTTCAGATCTGAGTCCACAACCTGCAGGCGGGCGCACTGCACCTGCTCCTGCTCTCTAATGTGTAGGTTTCTTTTTCTCTTCTTCGTCTGAAATAACAAAAAATAAAATCCCACACGAATCGGTCGCAGATGTTTTTCTTCAAGCAGCTAAGCGCTGATGGAGGACGCTGTCATCGTTTCCTGAGGCGATAACCTGCGGTGACACCTCCATGTCTTTCCTGTCCTGCGGCGGCTTCACTGACGGCCAACACGCCGAGAATCTGATCCGATCAGCGGGCAACTCCTGCGGATCGACCGCAGATCTGCTCTCCACATGTAGCCCCTGGCATGCCTCCTTGCACGGCGTGTTTAAATAACGTCGGACCCGCTCCCCCGCCCCCTCTCGCCTCTTCCTGTTCACGACCGCTTTGACAATGGGGGGAAATGGGTCTTAAAGCGACAGCTAAAAACGGCGCGCAGGGCAGGCGGCGGCCCCGGCGGCCGCGCAGCTGCGTCGTGACTGAAACTAACGAGTCCATTAGAAAGTTCGCCTCCAGAAGAGCTGATGGCTCACAAGATAAAGACTGGGCTGGCGTCATTAGCTCAACACCGCTGTGTTACCCCCCTGATAATTAGCAGACTCAAGATGAAACCAAAAGAGTAAATAGAGGAGCTTAGACTGAACCAAATCGTGACATTTGCCAGGTTAATTGTGTAATTATTAGCTTACAATAAATTTCCTGTAAGACTTATTTTTTTTAATTTAAAGTAATATGAATGCTTATCTTCCTTAATTATAAGGAATTTCTATAGAATACATTTACATTCTGTAGAATGTAATCCATTCTCTAAATGGATTACATTTACAGAATCCAAAATTATAGATTACTTAATTTTAGGGATGCAATGATAATTTGGGCCAGTATTGATATCGAATATTAATATTGCTGTTTGGTTGATAGGAAATATTTACCAATATATTTCACCATTTCGACATCCAACCAGAAACTGATCAAAATAAATATTGGTTGTTCATATAAGCCCAGTTTTATGTATTGGACTGGTGTGAAAAATGACTAATATTGTCTGATACCGATGTTGGTGCCGATATATCGTGCATCCCTACTTAAATTTTTAAAATACCAATTATAGTTACATATGTTTTCTGCTGGATGATTTTTTTGATTACTTAATTGATATTAAAATATGCATCAGTCAAGCTGCAGAGAAACCTCTAAAAGTTTCTCTGCAGCTTTAAGAAAGTTCTCCAGGTTCCAGTTTCTGGATCCTGGTTCTGAGTTGTTATTTAGTTTTATCACATCTACCTCTAAGGTGTGACATTAGTGCCAAATTTAAGACTGTTCTTCACATAAATGTGAGTGAGGGGCTGATCTCTTCTCGGTCACTGGGAACAGAGTTCATGGCATCAAAAACTGTTTAAAATACCAGAACATTTTACATTAAAAAACCAACCAGGCTAACAGAAAAAGGATTGTCATTGGGTCGTTCAACATGCCAATGATCCAAAATGCATTAAAGTATCAGTTCACTATTATAGATTCAAAATCTTACCAAGTATTTTTGTTTCTAGTGCAAATATCTTAGTTCACTGGAAATGAGACAAAGTTAACTTACAACTAACCTTCCTGCAAGGATTTGAGCTTGTTTTAAAAGTCAATAATTTCTTAATATTGATGAAAAAATATTTGGTCCATTGACAGATTACCTCACTTATAATATGGGAAAAATGTCTTGATTTAAGTGAAATAATCTGCCAATGGAGCAAGTACTTTCATCAATATTAACAAGCTCCTATATCTTGCTTAAAAGTTATTTCTAAGTTAGTTTTGTCTTATTTCAGGAGAACTTGAACAGAAACTAGACCAAAAATACTTGGCAAGATTTTGTGATTTGGCAGTGCTGTCTTTCATCTTTCATGTTCATCAGAGACCAAAGAAGCGGTGGGATAACCAGGAGGGAAGAGAGCGTTTTAATGAGTCTTCCCTTTTTCTGGGGTTCAAACTTGTAACATAAGGCAGCATTATGTTGTAACATATTCTGATAAATGATCTCCTAGAATTTTTTCCTCAACAAATCTATATTTTTGGCTATGTTCTTCCACACTTTCCTTTTCAAAGCGGAGCTCCAGTGGGCCTTTCTCTTATCTGCTGCCAGCGCTTCAGGGCTGCCTGCAGGAGGGACGGACGCAGACAGCAGTTGGGCTGGGAAGAGAGATAAAGCAACTCGGCTCCAGCGGCCAGAAGCAGAGCAGGGAGAGATCGAAGGTATAAACTCTAGATGTAGGCTGAAAGCTTCTCCAGGCTGCCCTGCTGCTGGATTTTACAGGCTGACTGGACACACACCAAAACCCAGAAGCAAGGTGAGCATGGCTGGGTGCCAGGTACAGAAAGCACAGCGGCTTGAAGGGGATAAAACTCCAGACTACAAATCCCTCAAATGGAGAAACGTTTTTCGCAGATTCATCCGTTGTGTCTGTATAACACGGCATCTCAGCGGATGGGTCATAGAGGAGTTTGTTGTACAAACTTTGTCCTTTTAAGGGTTTTAAATATGTCTGATAAATCATCTCAGCAAACTGAACAGCTGACTAAATTAAAAATGATGACATAAGCCAATAATTAAGTGAAAGAAATATTATACATCACTTTAATAATTTTATAAATAACATTTTGAAAATTGTGACATGCCCCAATACCTCTAAATAACATCCAGTGACGACTTCTTAACTTTTTTAATATGTCTTTTCAGATATTAAGGTGAAGCCCAACAGATTTACATTATAGTGATGTTCCACCATTAATATATATATATATATATATATATATATATATATATATATATATATATATATATATGTGTGTGTGTGTGTGTGTGTAAATGTCAGTTGTCTTTTGGTCCATAAGTTTAAACTTTTCTATTACTTTCATCATCTGGGTTTACTTTTCTTCTGCTTTCTGTCTTGCTCAGCTTGCTTTTTGATTTTGTCTGTTGGATTTAGCACATTATAGCATTTAATTTTCATCCCGCTTCTTGTGTCCTTCAGCTTGATTTTGTTTTTGTTTTTTCACTCTTGTGATGTGACACTGACACACGTTTTTATGTTTTCCGTGAGACAATACACTTATAATTATCTGGTTTTTCAACAGTTAATAGTGATTCACCATTGGAGAGCTGAAAGACAAAAACAAAGAAATATAGAGTGAAAGTGAGAGCAGGCAAGTCACAAATCATCCAGTACTTCCTGTAGAGTTGACTGTGAAAAGGATGTGCAACTGGCATGCGGAGAGGATGCTTTCCTGGGGGGTGGCGGCTTTATTGCAATCACTTCCTACCTCCCAACATGCACGATGGCACCTTGTCATCATTTCACAGTTGGACAGGCGAAGTCCAGATGTGCCTGCATGATAGAACGGCCTTAAAACTCCAACTGGATGTCATTGAGCGATAAAACCCTTATCTTCACCAAAAAGCTACCAAAAGGTCACCAGTAAGAAACTTCAGTTTACCGGAGGCTCGACATTCACATCGTAAGTTGTTTTAATAGGAGATATATATTTTTAAGTGTAACTTTAAAAAGAATGATCATGTTGGAAGTGACGTCATCATGTCCAGCTTCCTGTTAATGAAACTTACATAAATTATTTTAGATTTCTACGATTTGAAATCTAAAATAAAACTTACATTAACATTTTTGGAGAATTCACAGTATATGTCCATCTTCATAAAGGTTCTCATTCACAACAGGGCTGATTAGGACGTTGTTTTTATTCCTTTCTTTGACAGCATGAACTCTGTTACAGCATTAACAAAGCCAACCGCTTCCTGTCTGGACTGAAGTGTGAAAGTAACTGGCTGCCCTTTCAGTACTCTTCCTGAACTGACTAAATTGTAAAAAATGTTTTTTTGTTCATCAAAACGTGCAGACGGGAGAGCTTTGTTTTTTGTCCTGACAAAGTTGGCTTTAAAGGTCATGGGCCTGAGGAAGGAGCCACCCTGGGGTGTTTGACTGAGCTGTTACTCGACTGAAATGCTGCAGCCTGGCAGGAAATGAGTCAGTCGCTGAAAGGGAGCTTCTCTTGGCCTTGGGTGCCTCCCCTAATCAGTATTATCCCTGAAAGAAAACACTTTCCATGGAACAATGCAATCAAATAGCTCTGCAGCCATGTTAACTGCTTCCTGCGTTTGGCAAAACAACATTCTTTCAAAAATGCCTCAGGTACATTTATTTCTCTTTAGAAATGGATATAATAAAAGTATAGTTTCATAAAAATGATGCAAGAGGACCTCGCAAAAACATTTAACATTAGTATTAATTCTTATCTTAACATTGATGAGTATTTTTTATCGGCTTTGTAAACTCAGTCCAATAAAATTTTACATAAAACTAAAACAAGCAAAAAAATATTGGTGGATATATAAAATACATATATTAATATGTATTTTGTATTTGATCTTTTCTATTTTATAATTGCATTATATTTTATGATTGTGTACAGCACTTTGGTCCTGTTGGTGTATAAAGTGCTTCATAAATATAGTTAGTATTGTATGGTATATCTACGAGCCAAGTTTCAATTTGAACCTCCCCTTCATGTCCTTTTTCTTGTTGATGTGCTTCACTGCCATCTACTGTTATATCGAGGCTTTATGTGAAAGTAGATGTCAAAAGTTTAAAATGAAATGAAATAAAATATAAAAATAATTTGCAGATATTTACATAAGAAATTGTTATTGAATCTACTTGCAGAAATTAAAAGCTTTACCCAATAAGCAAATAAACAAAGCAAATGTTATTAATATTCACGTGAACTTTGACTACAGTTTTTGGAACTATGCACTATTTTTTGAAAAAATATACACAAGTTAAATAATGCACTTAATACTGTCATCAGTATTATATAGTTTTATACCAAAATAACAATGTAATAAAACATAAATATATAACATAATATAAACCTAATCAAATAAACACCTGTAAAATATAACACATTAAAAAAATCTACATTGTAAAACGTATGAGTAAGAAATATTTAATAGGCATATGAAATACCTATTCTTACAGGAAACTATACAGCCTAATCAAAGCTAATGATTGTGCAGATTTTTTGACGAGTATGTTGAAAGTTGTGCCTGTCCACAAATAAAATGTACCTGTCCTTTAGATGGTAACTGATTACTTTGTTTTAAACAATAAATAGATTATTTTCCATCATGAGTATGTGAAGTATTGTGCTTCATTAATATTTTGTTCGTATCTTGTTTTAATTTTGCTGTATTTATTCAGGCATATCTTGGAAGAGCTAAAGAGGAACCTCGGTCTTTATAAAGAGTTTCTCCTCCTTTCTAACCGTCTCAGTTGTCGGTGAGGCCGGCCGGGCGGATCCCACATTAGAGTGAAACAGAAAAATAAAAAGCAACACAACAATAACAACAACTTGGCCTTTTACCTAAATTAAGCTATCAAGCTTCCCCGAGGATATATAACAACAAGGTGGGTGAATCAGGAGTGGGGCTGTCGAGGAAAAACCGTTCCCGACCTGCTGGTGGTCAACACGCGTTGATGTTAACATCAGCCAGGCGAGCTAATGCTAAGTCTTCGGTGTGTGCTAACGGTGGTCCGGGCAGGGCCATTTTTACAGAAACGAGGCAAAAGAAGGCGGCTTGACCGCACTGCTGTGAGAGAATTACGGCGCTCTTTGACGGATTATCCGTTTATACCACGTTATTGTGTAATTTCCAATCGTCTGTTCATACTAAACCGTTGAAACGAAAGTTACCAGGTTGCTACAGATATCGTTTAATTAGCAGGTACAGTTCCTGTGTTACGAAACTATATATTCCATACATCTAAGCTAATTTTTAACATATATCACCTTGTGTATGGTCGTTTTTCCTTTATTGAAAAACTATCAAGGACTTTTGGAAGCAATGTTCCTCTTGAAGTGCTGCCTTGAATGCGTAGTTTAGCACCATCTCCATAAACGTACAATCTGGACAAATCAATTTCCTTTAAAAAGTTCAAATAGAATCGTGTTATCGGGGTACAGTACAAATAGAGAAGCGACAGAGATGGTTAGTAAATAGTGTATTATGTTGATTAGAATTTTGTTTTTACATTATTGACACTTCAAATCAACTGGAAAAAGTGCATTATGTTCTCATAGTTAAGTATCTGCTTGATCTCTTGTTTATGTAAGAAGGACTCAGGGTTCAGGCTAACGACAGAAAGAACATCGAGTCATGAAACTGTTCTGGTATTTAAACCCGAGTCACCAACCTGCCTGATCTGTACAGTACTGATATCACAACAGAAAAATCACCTGCACTAACAATAAGCTAAAGTTTCTTTTTGTCCCCATGTTTTATTAGAAAATGCAGATCAGTTAGTTTCTTTGTTGGCAATCTGGAGTTTACAATAAAAGCTTAGCAGCCAAATCCCTCAGTTTATGCTGTAAACTGAGTTTCTGCCTGTTTCTGGTATTTAAAACATAAGATTTTAAATATTACATTCACAAAACCACACTGTTATACAGCTTCTGTAGTTTAATGCAATTTTAATAAAAAGTTAGACATGCTTTCGCTGCCTTTATAAAATTAGTCTGAGAAATACTAGCAGCAATAACATAGAAGGTAAAGCATGTTTTAAAATGGTGCTGCTTTCATAGAAAAGGTTAACACTGAGGCATTTTCTAGCTGTCAGAGTTGACTTATAGAGCCTATTAAAAGAATATCTTAATTGTCCTAATTTTTGCCTCAAAACTTTTTTCTCTAACATTGATCTGATCTTTCTTTTACCCCTGAAAGTGAATGAAATTATTTACCATAAGAATTCAAGACAGTGGTTGGAACTCACAAGCAGGTAATATTAGCCAATTATCCACTAATTGGCTAATATTAGCTTGTTCTACTTGTAGCTCTATAAAATAGTAAAATGTTATAAAATTCTCCACAAAAAGAACATTTATTTTCATTTATTCTATATTTAGTGTACTATTACAGTAACAGTAAAACTAATCAATATTCTCTTGTATTTTGTTAGTGGTAGAAAACATAGTTTTACCTTTATGCCTTTTTTATGTAAATTCAGTGAATATTTATATTGCACTTATTCTGAGAATCTCACAGCAGCTCAAGTTGATTTTGTCTTCCCAGACATTTGCTGACACAGATAAGACACATTTTGTGAGTGAAATGTTTTGTTTTCGTTGTCACGTGTTGTATTTTCTCTTCGTATCTCTAGATGCCCTCAGCAATGAATGCAAACAGGACCGTGCAATCCGCCAGTCCAGAGGTGGGATCCGCTCCAGGGTCGATGGGCGGCTGTGGCCAGTCCGAGGTCTTGAAGCAAGTGCTGGGCGTCATCGACAAGAAGGTCCGCAACATGGAGAAGAAGAAGGTAAGTTTTATTTATGTAGCTCTTTTTCAGCAGCAAGGCAGTTTAGAGTGCTCTATATGAATTTGAAGAAAAACAAAAACAATAATCGCACTTTAAAATGCTCCGTTTGTCAAGAAGCAGAAAACTAAAATGTTGGTTCTCCATATTTAGTTCTTGTTCTGGGTTGATGAGTGGTTGGAAAGTTGATGCAACAGTAACAACAAGTCTTTATTGTGTTTTGATGCTAAAATCCTCCACAATTTCTAAACTAATAGGAGTTTCTCTAGATCTTGCTCTGAAGAGTGAAAACTCTTGGTCTGGAGAGTTTTCAGAGCAGGAAATTAGATTTAGAAGTATAAAACTAACTGTTGGTAAGGGCTTTAAACAGTTTAGAATCCTTTCTAAATTCTGAATGATCCAGAACTAAAAGCATCATTTGCATTAAGTTTATAACTGCTGTGTTGTTGGTTTGTCATTGCAGAGCAAACTGGATGACTATAAAGTCAGGAAGAACAAGGGAGAAGGTCTCAACCAGGACCAGCTGGTATGTACACAGAAGGGTAATATTCTCTAATTGTTTTAGTATTTGTACAATCCTTTCTCATTTTTAACCTTTTGTTTCTCTTTGACGTTCTTAGGAGGCTCTCTCCAAGTACCAAGAAGTCATGAACAACTTGGAATTTTCCCGAGAGTTGCACAAGACATTTATTACATTGGGACAAGATGTAAGAATGTTTTTTTTCTTTCCTTCTTTCAGAGTTGTGTCCATTCCAGTTTTTCCTAACTGATCCTCCTCATCCTCAGCTCCAGAAGGTGGTGAAGAAGTCTGCACGGCGGGAGCAGCTGCAGCGAGAGGAAGCAGAGCAACGGCGGCTCAAGAACGTCCTTGAGCTGCAGTTTGTCCTTGAGCGTCTGGGAGACGAAGCGGTGCGGCAGGACCTGAAGCAGGGCGTGGGAGGCTCGCCGCTCCTCACCGACGGAGACCTTTCCACTTTTGATGAGTTCTATAAGTTGGTGGGACCAGAACGGGATCAGAGCGTGAGGTTGGTGGAAGACACCGAGATGCAAAACGATTTTTATTTTCTATATTTGACAGAGAGATTCTGACTGTGAGTTTTGATGCTCGCAGGTTGATTGACCAGTACGAAGAAGCGTCTGTGCACCTTTGGGACCTGCTTGAAGGGAAGGACAAGGCTGTGGTTGGAACTACATGTAAGTTTGGATCAGATTTGCTTTTCTTGATAAAATAACAAATTACTACACTAAAACATTAACATTGTTTTGAAACTATTTTCAAGTAATATATTGGTAACCACATAATAATGCAAGTTTGCTCACTCAAAATCTTGTAAAGGGACTGGGAAAAATGTTAAAAATCCAAAGTAAAACAGTAAATCAAAAAGAAACAAAAACCAAACACAAATTAAATGATCAAGCTCATTTTAATTTATCTGCCAATAATTGCTGAATCCAACAGACTTGGTTTTGTAATCTTTATATAAATTGTGCCTTCCGTTACCATCTCCTGACTAAATATATAAAATAATTTTTACAGTACAAATTGGGGCTGTAAATTTAAGGATGTCCCTTAGTGCGTCTGGGCCAATGCTGATGGGATATTAACATGATCTGGATTTATGTTTTAATTGTCTGTGAATAAGACAAATAGTACATTGCAGAAAGACAATTACAGATAAGCTTTGTGTTGGAAATGCAGTTAAAAAATCCCAACTGTACATTTAACTTTCTGCATTTATTATAATGAGGTAAAGCTGACCAAATATCGTGTTTGCAATTAATTAAATTTTTTGGCATTTATTTTAGAAAACATGGACAAAAGTGCTTTTGTTAATGAATGTAGATGCAATTCGATGTCCAGCTGGTGCTAACAGTTGGCAGGACATTTTATTTCTTCAGATGGCTGCTGATGCAACCGTCGTTATGACGGTTTTCACCATGTTGTAGCCGACTGTAAGTGAGCAGTTTCAGACGTTTAAAAGTTTCTGCATCCATGAGCGAGTTTTTGGTTAAAACACTTTGTGTGCAGTGACTGGACTGAAGTGATCAGATTTAGCGGATGTGTGCGTCCTGCGCTCTCAGCGGTTTGGTGCTGCTGCAGGCTGATCCTGACTCAGCAGCAGGGCCTGGTGCCAGGGGCCCTGTCTCCTGCGGTTCCCCTGGTCCGGTCTCTGGAGTTCTGCTGGGACGACGGTGACCCAGTTCACTGCAGGCAATCCCTTTCGCCTCATTGAGGGGTCATTTGGAGAAGTAGGGGTCAAATTACAGAGGCGACTGCTTTGCATGAAGAGCCACAAAGCAAAGGAAATAACTTGTTAAAGTGTAAAATGTATGCAGAAGTCTTTGGTCAAGGTTTTACATTTGAAATTATTCTGTTGTGTTTTTAAGGCTGTGATTTGTCCCAAGACTCGCCGTTACGCTTGGTAGTCAAATGATTCTCCTTTTTATTTGCTTAATTTTCTTTTATGGTGCAAAGTAATAACGTTTTTTTTAAAGGGGCAGTAACATTTAAAATGTACTTTTTGAGCTGTACGTCTTGTTACTCCCACACTCAACTCCTTCAGACTAGCCAGCATAAATTAGCAAACATCTGGTGGAACTGTGCATCTCTGAGCTCATTATAGGAGCTACTTCTCAGTGCAACACTGGTAAAAATGTTGTTAAGGGGTTAATAGAGGAGCCATGTTGTGATGACGCAGTTTTGGAGAAAACAGGAGTTTCTTAAAGAGACAGAGGCCCAAATTTCAGGGCGCTAAATTACAAAGTTGATGTTTTTGTTTTGTTTTTTTTAAAGTCACGTTTGATATATATCACATTTTTATAACAACTGAAGGTAAAATAATTACTTGGTTGTGGCATAAAATGACACTGAATGGTTGGAAAATACATAATACTGCCTCTTTAAATTAGTTTAGTGAGTTATATAAAGTTAAGACCAAATATAATCGCATCCTTGGCGTACTTAGGTTTAAATTGGTCTTTGTTTTCTTTGGTCCAGATGTAATGTTTGTGATTTTGAAGTGACTGAATCCCCCCACAGTTGAATATTTTAGAGAATCTGTGGAGGCAGCTAAGATTAGGGTGATGGCTCAGAGTTCTTCTGACCGCAGATATTTGGAGCGTCTCACCAAAAATAAATCATCAAGGTAGCAGAGGAAATGCTCCGCTGTAAATGCGTAATTTTCTGCCTAGTAGCATTTTTATGAAGTCATGTTTGTAAACATTTAACCCTAATTCAGAGGGAAATGAACCATTTGATCATCAGTTGTTCCTGTATTTTCTCTCTAGAAGCTAATGCATGGTGCTTGTGCTGCTGTGGTCTGTAGCAAAACCTTTCAGAGTTTAAATTCATCCTCATCATTGACAAACTGGGCATTTTAAAAACTCCATAAAAATCAACCAACCAGTGACAGGAGTTGAACTCCAGTAATGGAAGAAAAGCTCTGTAACTTTTTAAGGTTTTAGAAAACGTATCGATTAGTAGCTGGTCATGCCTACTTTCTTCACAAAGTTTAAAATATGTTATCGAATTGTGTACATGTGTTTCTTTTGCATTAAAGTGCATTAAAAATTGTCATCTTTCCAAGATGACAATTAAAAATTAAATATTTTTGATATTTAACAGCTGTAAAACATAAAAAATATAAACAGATTTATATGTAAACATTTACAGCTTATGAAATCATTTTTGCAACTTTGTTTGCTACTAATCTTAATTCTAATTTCTGATCCTGCTAATCCTGTTCTAGACAAGGCACTGAAAGACATATTGGACCAGGTTCTGCTGAGCGGATACTTTGACCGGATTGCATCTCACCAAAACGGAGTGTGTGAGGAAGAGGAGGAGGAGGAACCGGCAGCCGTAGCGGCAGCAGTGGCGCCAGTCGCCGAGTCATCGGAGGCAGAAGAGCAGACAGTTGATCCAGGTAACGAGTTCTTAAAAATAGTTTTTCAGAATTAAATCATCCGGTAGTTAAATCTGCTCACCGTTCTCCGTTAACTTGACAGAAACTGAAGTCGCTGAGGAATTCACGGAGGTTCTCACAGTGGAAACCACAGAAGTGAGATTATTTTTTAAAAAATAAATAAAAATCTTTAATGGGTTTTTATTTTATTTATGCTTTTCAAACGTTTTAATTGATTTTTTTTTTTTGTTCCAGTTCATAAACAGACAGTTCATTCCAGACAGTTCTTACAGCGGCAGTGAAAAGGAGCAGGCGGATGAGTGGACCAGGGAACCCGAGGTGTGGAGCAAACCCGCTTTATTTTCTACAGCTGATGTTTAGTGAAAAATAATTTGTGGAAAATTGATTAAAATTATAAATGTGAAGCAAACTGTGTTTTGTAGATCAGCATTAACAAGTTATATTTAAGTCTGTCACAAAAACAAATTTTGCTGGATGACAAATTGTCCCAGAAGTTATTGTGATAAACAATAATATTATTGTCAGTTAATATAATAGTAATAATGGCAGTGTCAAGAATAAATCATCTTTACATTTTAATCAACATTTAAACACTGGAACTAGAAGACATTTTAAAAATCCAACATAAATAAAAAACAACAGAAACCACAAATAAAATAAATTATGAAATGTCTGTAAAAATTATCTTTCAAACAAAGATAATAGTTGAGACCAAAGCAGCAGAATGACGACTTTTATCATTCAGTTTAGAGAAAAGAGAAAAACGATAAATTATACAAATGAAAATGATTGAGTTTCTTTTAATTTATCATGTAATTAATTGATCTATTGTTCACTGTGACAGGCCTGGTTATATTATGCTAATACCAAATGCTAGGGATGCTCCGATCAGATATTTGCTGCCGATTCCGATACCGATCACCCATGATGCCGATCTCTGCCGATCACCTGGATTGGCTGCCAATTTTTTGCTTTAGGTATAAATGCTGCTATGTGATCTGACAAAAAGGAAAAGTGATCTGGCAATAAATTCACCTAATTTAGACAGATTACAAAATATTAGCAGGCACAATATACAGCTATTCAGTCAACTGGAAAACCTTCAATCATCCATCCATCCATCCATTTTCTGTTCACCCTTTGTCCCTAATGGGGTTGGGAGAGGTGCTGGTTCCTCTCCAGCTACGTTCTGGGCGAGAGGCGGGTTCACCCTGGACAGGTCGCCAGTCTGTCGCAGAACCTTCAATCAGTACAATTTAAATGTCACAACACTTCCTATATCAAATAATGTCAAGAAAAAAGAAATATTCATTCAGAGTCAAATGCAGGTTGCAACAAAATATACAAGTTACTGAATTAAACCTTCCTGAGAGTTTGGTTTGCTGATTAATGCTGGTTCTGATTGGCTGGTTGTGACTGAGCCGAGTAATTCTGCAGAACTCAGGAAAGAGGCAGAGATCGATTTTTTAATTTTTTTTATTTATTTTTTTCTTCAGAGGTTATCTCATGTTATTACATAGCAAAAGTTTTAATGCATATATAAAATATTTTTTGGTTTGTTTAAGTTGCACGCTGCAGCTTTAAGCAGACGCTCGGTGTGAAGGTTCACTGTGGGTGTAGCAGAAGTGAAGCTACGTCTGTTTTATATTACTACTAGTAGCGCGTAGCGAAGGTCCAACAGCGAGAGCAGAACCAGAACCTTACACCGCCAGCTCGAAGACTAAAATTATTTTTCGGGTTATTTGTTTAGCTTTCTGACCTTCATGCTCTTCCAGGTGAGTGTTGGTAGCTTTGCTCTGCTTTACCTGCTATCTATCCGCTCCGGATGTCCCTTTTCTTTTTTTTTTTTGCCTGCAGTGAGCCTCGATGTAGCCAAACTTCATCAAGTGTTTGTGTTTTAAACGTCATATTAGATTTGTTGTGTTGATGCATTTTGACGCGCTTCACCCCCGAGGTATTTCTTCAACACGCAAACCTCCCCATTGGCTCTCAGAGCGTTATAGTTCTTCACCACATCGCTCAGGATTTGTTGCTGCGCGCAGTGAAGGAAAGAGGAGATGAGCTGCACACGCAGGCTGCGAAGTGACATGCAGGTGATTGGTTTTGGTGATCGGCAATCACCGATCATACAGTTTTTCCCGGAAATCGACTGATTATGATCGGTGGCCGATCGATTGGCACACCTCTACTGAATGCAGGCGTCTTTTAAATACAACCTCATTACGTTTTATATAAAGATTTGAACCATTAAACGTTTTACTGTTTGTTTTTTTAATACTAAAGTATTTCCAGGTGTTTACTTTTCTCCCACATCTTCTTCCCTCCGTCATGCAGTAACAAGTTGCGACGGTGAGGCTAGAAGACATTTTCTAGATGTTTTATCACCTCTGATGGTGGCAGAAAGCTGCTCTGGTAGAAATATCTGCTGCTGCTTGTTTTCAGGTGAACACAGCAGGAAGAGGCGACTTTGATTGTTAGAATGTTATTTTTCTGAATATCTGTAGCCCAAACTTGAATCATTTGGACACGAAAAACACTCTTCAGTAAGTAGATGCAGCTTAAGAAATTATAGTAGAGATTTAGTAAGTCCATTAAAAAAGTGAATCCGATGCAGAGACTCTGTTTTTTTATAGTTGTGCCTCTCACCTATTGAAAACAGGAAATTCAGTTAACCAGAAAATTAATTACACTGGAGCAATTAAAAGATTAGTTTTAATACAAAAGTATGTTATAAACCAGTTGTGGTCTACAAAGATTGGTGAAGAAAAATATATGAATTTGAGTCGAGGCTGGGCGAAAATAAATAAAATCTCACTTTTTTTCAGACCAATGTCAATTTCTGATTTTAATCCAATTTTTATTTCTTGCTTCCTTTTCTCAAAAAGAAATTACAAATATCATAAAATATTTTCAAAAACTGGTTTTTATTTCAGCCGTCCTTTTTGTGAGCTCACGTGAATTTTAAAGCCCAGATAATTAAGTTTTAAAACGCTCGCAAACAAGATGGTGGGCCTTCAGCAGGTTGATCAATCGATAAAATTGATATTGCCCAGCCCTAATTTGAGTTTTTCAATAGCCGGAAGCCGTTGAAATATATTTCTCTGTTTGAATTATTCTAATGCAATAAACTCAGTAAAGTTTATTTGCTGAGAAAAAGAAGCTTGTGTGAGAATTAAACAACCTGGGTCAAAAATAACCCATTTTTATACTATTGTGTTGTGCAACACATATTTAAGGATGTTTATTTATAATCTTACAGGCTAATGACAGATTATTTTTTTAATCACTGCTGTTTTCTTTTACACCCACTAAGTTGTGAGTCTGGAGTAAAATCCCTCGGCTCTGAAACACTCAAAGGAAGTGAATTCAGGGCAGCTTTTGCAAATGAAACATTTAATCACTCTTTCAGGCTGTCAGTGCCTTGCAGCAGCAACAACCCGTACAGCCAACAGCGCCACCTGTTGCTCTGGAGACCCATCCCATGAACCTGGCGTCTCCCGGTCCCCCGACTGACCCCCTGGTCCGCAAGCAGGTGGTGCAGGACCTGATGGCACAGATGCAGGGAACGTACAACTTCATGCAGGTGAGGTCGGGTCGCTGTGCAACAGTAGCTGCGTTTCCATTAAACATACGCAAAACGTTGTCAATAATGTCAAAGTAACACAATTTATTCTAGAATTGCGCCACTCAGGGTGGCAGGACGTTGGGATTGAGATTTTTTTCTCACTGCCTTTGCAGGAAAATAGCATTTCCTTGAATTACTGTTCATGATTATTTTCATGACTGTTTTGGGGAAGGTAGAGCGTCTTCAGTCAGAGGCTTCTCCAGATTCCCTGTAACACTGTCCGCTACAAGAGATCTTAACTGCCAACAGCCATCACTACCTGTAATTACTCTCATTTTAATTAATGAGTAAAGGTGCGTTTACGCGCCTGGTTTACATTCAGAGTCTGTGGAGGCGTATCGACACGATATGGAGCATTTGACGCGTCCAACAAATAGGCCAGCAGTGGAAAACAACAGCTTGAGTGATTCTGATGCGCCCTCGACGATTTATTATCAAGTAAAATATGGAGCGTTGGAAACGTTTTTGACACGCGTAACGCAAGAAAACGAGCCATTACAACATTTAATTTCCCTTTGGGATCAAAGAAGGTTTTAATTTAATTCCATTAAATAACAAACTCAATTAAAGTCACACGTTAATAAGTGTGTTCAATTATAGAAAACCTCCTGTGTCGTCATCCTCTAACTACTTCCTGTCGTTCTTCACGGTTTGCGTCAGTGGTAACATCCAGTTGTTGATCATGTGTCTCGTGTTTCCATTGCGTTTCTGAGAAATAAACCAATTTCCATATGGCCAGAAAAACCCAGCTCATCCTTTATTTTTTTTTTAAATTGGCGTTTCTCCATTAATAGAATTTATTTTCTAAATGTGAAGTTGTGCAGTAAAGTGGTCGATGGAAACGCAGCTGCTGTGTGGCATCGTTGTCGTACGTTATTGCTAAGTTTTTCTTTTCTCAGGACTCCATGTTGGAGTTTGACGGACAGGCCATCGATCCCGCCATCGTGTCGGCACAGCCGATGAAACCCGCTCAGCCTTTGGACGTACCGCAGATGGTTTGTCCTCCAAGTACGTTTGACCCGATGAAATGCCTTGTTGTGGTGTAACGGGGGAAATCCGGTTCCGTCCTATTAAAGTGCGATTGTTGCAGGTCACTCCGAGTCCCGGCCAACGCAACCCACTTCTGTTCCTGTACAGCCTGAGCCCACACAAGTGAGTATTTACCCATGAGCACCATGCAGGTTGCCATAGTGACGCCAATATCAAACAGCTGTGTTGCCTTCAGATCCCCATCGTCTCACCGACACCGCCGCCGTTGTACCAGACCTCTCACACACCAGATTCTCGACCCTCAACAGAACCAATCGACCCAATCCAGGTGAAGCAGCTTTTCTCTGGCGTCTATCAGTCCCACGGAAATGATCAAGTTATGTATTCATTTTTAAGATTGGTAAAGGATTCAGACCCTTTCAACTTCTTCACATTTTGTAAAGTTCTAGTAACAGATGTGAGGGTATTTTATTTAGGTGGAGTTAAAAAAAAACACAAACTAGTGCAGGTGGTGGAGCAGTGAAGTGACAACACTGCTGGGTTTCAAGATTGTTCTTATCAAATTCAGTGTGCGTGACCATTTAAGCCCATTTTACTCTGATACCCTTAAAAAAAATCCACTGCAATCTAATAAGATTGCATTGTTTGTTGGATGCAAACGTTAGATTTCATCTAACAGGAATACAATCCACCGTTTGATTAAAAGCCTAAACTTTGGAAAAGATCACTTACGTTTTTCGGTTCTTGCATTTTTTTCTCGCTGTCTGAAGTTAAAGCAGATTAAATTTCTTTTCTTTTAGGTCTTTTAGAAGAATTATTTTTGTTGAATGGCAGAAAACGTAATGAGATTTTTTGTACCTTTTTCACACCAGTTGGTTGTATGGGGAATGTGTAAGAAAAACATTTTGAAACATAAAATGTTTGTTATATTTTAGTCTACCTTGTCAGTGCTGTAGCATGCTATAAAAAGGTGCTGTTAACAATAATCATTAATGATTTAATAAATCAGTGAACTGAATCTCTTCTTTAGAGGTTCTTTAGTTTGTATTGTTTTATCTCCAGAATCTGGTGCTGGAAAAGTTTTAAAACTTTCCTGATTTTTTTTATTTTACTGTGGGGAAAAAAATGAACGAACCTTGTAACCATTTCTATCAAACCACTGTCAGGAAAGTGTCTTAAGATGCAGATAATGGACTAATACATCAATAATCAATAAATGGTCATGGCAGAGATTGTGGTTAGAATAGCTTTGTCCTTATCTGATGACCCTGACAAGCAGAAAGTGTTGAAACAAATTTTCTGCCTTCAAGAGAACGTCTGACCACTCTGGTATCTATTTTCACTTGTTGCTTTTTAGCAAAACCAGAAGGAAGAGACCCGTGTCTTACTAATAATTTATGAAGTGAAAATCTTATTTGCAGCAATAACAACAACAAAAAAAACTCTAATCTGTCCTAAAACTCCAGCCTCAGCCTTTCAGCAGCATGCATATCCATCCCAACCCTAAATGTAATGTGTGTTGTGTCTCCCTCTGCAACAGACCTCCATGTCATTGTCGTCAGAACAGCCTCCCCCCTCCACAGCTCTCCCTCCTGCCTCTCAGACGCAGGTCTTTCAGCCTGTTTCCAAAGCTCCTCACAGCAGTGGCATCAATGTCAATGCAGCTCCATTCCAGTCAATGCAAACAGTAAGGCCGTGATGATACTTCCTGTTTCTCTGTCTCAACGCCAAACCAGTCTCATACTGCCTTTAGCCACTGAATGCAAACTCATGCTTCTCTTGTGTGTTTGTCTGCATTGCTCTGCATGACATAATGTCAGTAGCTGCTGAGGCTCTTATTGGCTTTTCACCAGAGGCCTGAGTGCAGCCAAAGATTCGACTTTGAGACTTAGCAAAAAACCAGAGTGCACATTTGATGAGAAAACATGGATGGCTGGTGTTTTTGTTTTTTGTTTTTTTGCAGCGTTATCTTTATTTTCCCATCATGTTACAGCAGTTTAGTTTTAAAAATCCAGGTGCTGCAAAGAGAGCAGTATTCCTCATCAGTTTAAAAGCTGCCTGTAGCTCAGGATAATTTCTGGTCATTTTCTTAAAAATGGTTAAGAGAAAAATAACAAAAGGCAGCTTGGAATTGAGTGGAAAGTCTCCAAAAGTGACGACTGCATGTTTCCAACTAGTTCACCTTAGTCAAAGATTTGATTCATAAAGAACGATTTTTAGAAGAAGACATTGGAGGAACACAGCAGTTTGGAAACCTAAAAAACCAGCACTCTACTATGGGATTTAAAAGCTAATTGTCTCAAGCCCGGTCGTTTGATTCACTAAACCTCGTAGCATTCAGATAGAGGTAATTGTTTCTGCTCTAGTTCTGTTAATCTGATATCCAAAGGCTTTTTCCTCCCAACAGTTGTTTGCTGTAAGGAACCACAGAGTAATTAAATAAGTCCATTCTCTATTGTAGAGAAAAGACGTGTAGGTCTGCAACCTGTGGCTCTTTGGACCTTCCATAATGGCTCTGAACAGTTTATTTCCAGAGGAATTAAACAATTAAAAAAAAGAAATTAGATATAACAAATGTAGAATTTAAGTATTTGTTAAACATCTAATTTCCATGCTCAAAAATAGCTTTTTTGCATTTAATTTCTACTATAGAATGGCATAGGGATCAGCAATATTTACTATTTTTTCCTAATTTTTTTGGAAACTGTTCTTTTCATTTACATCATTTTCCACAAACATCATCAATATCCCATAGAACAAAATGTATCAATCCTCTTTTGTAAATGTTTGATGGTGGGGTTTTTTTTTGTTTGTTTGTTGTTTTTTTTTGCTTTTAAACCTAAAAACAGAAATAAAAATATGACCACAAATTTTCTGTAGCAAATATTCACTCTAAGGTTTTCAGGATGTAACTGCATTACAGTAATGTAAATGTCAAAATGTTAAGTTGGGTAACTTAAATGCTTTAACACCACAAACATCAAACGTATAAAACATAAAAACCACTGAGAAATAAATAATTTTCTTTCCTGAAGAACTTTATGCTCACAAACAGCTCTTGTTGCCGTGGCAACAGACATAAGATTACTGGTACATAGATTGTCTTCACTTCTTTCTTTGACAATAGTTCATCTTTTTTTCTGTTGCCAATAAGTTTAACACATTAGCTTAATTTCAGAGCAAAACTTGGAGAAACGTCTGTTAATTTGTTACTTAGCAAACAACATGGAGAATCAACATTTATACAAACCCAGAACTCAACCCAGAACAACTGGAACCAACATCTAGTTTTATACTTCACCAATATTTAGTTTTACACCTAACTAATCCAGAACAAACTTAAAATCCAGAGAAACCTCTATTAGTTTATAAATAGACTATTTATTAAATATGGGGAACCAATATTTAGTTTTATACTTTTCACCCTTTTGTCTTTCTTCTGGTTGCGTTTTGTTTGTATTTCCTTCTAATTCATGTAAAGCACTTTGAACTGCCTTGTTGCTGAAAATGTGGTATATAAATAAGATTACCTTACATATCAGGTATACATAAATTACCTTACATATATGTCATTACCTGACATATTCATGTTAAGAAAAAGGTTCATGTTGCAGCAATCGTTGCGACATGAACGCTGTTCCTATTGGCAGGAAACAGCGTATTAAACTGTTTCCTGTTTCTCAAGGTGTAGCCATAAAGTTGTTTTGTCAGAAAATGCTTTTGAAATATTTTCCTTCCAGAAGTTGAGTCTGGATTACGATTTATGAAGGTTTTAAATTCCAAGTGTTAGTTGATTGTTGTTTGATTCTAAAATATATCTACCAATTTTCTGAGTGTTTGCATTGGAGCATTAACTGTTCTCATGCCATGTTCTTTTTCCATCCAGGAATGTGATCAGAGATTACATATAATCTGGATTAATATCCCTCTTATGTAGATGAAGCTTCTGCTTGCTCTGTGTACCTCTCTGCTGTGTTTGTGGGTTTCTGATTCATGCAGTAAATGAAGAATGTGGTCTACATCACAGCTAATGAAGCTGTGAGCTTTCCTCTGGTTTTGGCTTCACCTCAATGGGGCCTTTGTTTGTCCCGTTAGGTGTTCAACCTTAATGCCCCAGTCCCACCAGCTAATGAGCCCGAGGCCCTGAACCAGGCCAACCAGTACCAGAACAGCTACAACCCGGCTTTCAGCAGCCAGTCGCAGCATTCTGTGGAGCAGGCAGAGATCCAGTCTGAACAGCTTCATTCTGGTGGGTAATTACTTTAGTAGTATTAGTTTTACATTCTTTGTGTTATCGACGGCCGTGTGACTTTTGTTTCTGTCGATGCCCGTCTCCAGTAGTCGGTGCCTTCCACGCCCAGGACCAGAGCGGGGGCCACCAGCAGCCTCCTCCGCAGGGCCCGGGTTTCGGCAGGCAGGCTCAGTCCTTCTACAACAGCAGAGGCATGAGCCGCGGCGGGCCCAGAAACGCCCGCGGCATGATCAACGGCTACAGAGGCGCCTCCAACGGGTTCAGAGGTCAGCGCTCCGCTGCACCCAGGCTGAAACGATTAATCGTGATAAATCGACTACTGAAATAATCATCAACTAATTTAGTAATCAGTTGATTAACTGAAGTGTACTGAAGTAAAACAAACATTTGGTGAAAGAGCAGCACACTCAGAGCTGTAATTAAGCTAAAATTGTACAAAAATATATACATTTTGCATTTAAAATACAAATAACTTTTGTCTATAAATATGTTCTACCCAGAACTCCTCAGGTGACATTTTAGTTTCACCTGCTTCAAATTCTGTTCTACTGCCAGATAATTTAACTTATGAAATGGGAAAAATGTCTTGTTATAATTTAATTTGCCAATGGAACAAGCACTTTTTCATCAATATTAAGGAGTTAATTACTTAAAACAAGCTCCTATTTCTTAAGAAAGTTAATTGTAAGTTAGTTTTGTCTTATTTCAAGTTTACTAAGATATTTGCACTGGAAACTAGACCAAAAATACTTGGTAAGATTTAGTTTTTTCTCCAAATGGACATTTTTTGAGTCTGTATACTCCAGTTAACAATCAATCAATTACTAAATTAGTTGATTATTTGAATAATGAATCACTATTAATTCAATTCATTGCTTCAGCCCTACTAAAAATATACTTTTTTTCCCCAACAGATTCATACGTATTAATTTAATTGAGGCAAGAGGTTATACCTTGAGGATATTTTTAATCAAATCATTCGAGGGATTATTGCTGGCCTGCTTTCAACTTGTTCAAAGATGGGCAGGTTGAAAACTCAGATGAAAAATGCAGTCCTCCATTAAGTGCTGAGCTCTCTCTTGAAACCTAAATATCTTGACAGATAGTGAGAAATACTTCCCTGACTGGAGAAATGTTCCAAACAGATTCATGTCTTATGTTTTCCCATCAGTGTTCTGGAGCTAAATGGAAATCTTTATTATAATTTTTTTTTTTTTTCCAGGTGGTTATGACGCTTATCGCCCTCCCTTCGCCAGCACTCCCAACTCCGGATATGGACAGCCCCAGTTCAACACACCTCGCGATTACCCAAATGGGAGTTTTCAGAGGGTATGAAAGAAGCTTTAAGTCTCCGCTGACTTTGTGAAAACAAAATGTGCTGTCAGAAAAGTTCCTAAAATGTCTCTATTCTTTGCCGCCGATCAAGGACGGTTACCAACAGAACTACAAGCGAGGAGCTGGCCAAGGACCCAGAGGAGTTTCAAGAAGCAGCACTCAAGCAATTCGATCCTGAAATGGCCTTTTAAAATGACTGTGACTGAAAAATTTGCACCACACTGAAAAATCTAAAATTCATGAATGCATTTCCCCATCTCATGTTTGCTCTGATTTCTTTGTTCCTTATCAGTGGTATTTTTACTTTCTGTCTCTTCCATCGAAGTGATGCGAGCTTTGATATCTGGAAATAAAAAAAAAATCATTTAAAGCTCAAAACACAAGGTAAGCTGTGAACCCAATCACTGGTTCACACAAGCCGTGTGTACCAACAGTCCTGTAAACTTGAAAGATCCCATAAGTTATATATAAATATATATTTTTTATTAACAGTTGCACCTGCCACTGCTGGTCCAAATTATGGGAGTTTCTTTCCCTTCGGTTCTTTTCTGTCATTTTGGTTCAAAGAAAGAAGACTTTTTGTTTAACAAGCTCCCGTATTCTTGTTTGTAAATTGATGTTGCTTCAAAAGTTTCAATAAAGTTGTGTTGCATAATCGTGTTTCAGCTTTGAGTTTTTACATAAAAATATCTTAGTTCTGTATAAAACCGAAACAATTGCAAAAAGTATTTTGATATCCAAAAATGGGTCAAACTGGCTGGGCTTTGTTAGCTACTTAGAGGTGCTGAAAACTATTTACATGGTATCGAAATTAAACTAGAATACATTGAAATTTATTTAAACTGTACTGAAGAAAATTGGTTAGTCATTCAACTCAAGATTAGGAATCATGAAAGTTTTGCACTTTGATAAATAAAACTGAAGGATTCTTGGGGTTTAAAATCTTGTTGAAGATGGTTTGTAAGAGGAAATACGTTACATTTTTATTCTGCACTACTAAAATAACCGAATTTCTCATAAACTACCTTACACTCAATAATGAACGAAAATTGTTGACTGATGTTTGGGTTTGTAAGTTTACTTAGTTTTACTTTTAAAAATAATGTTTCTAGCATTTTATCCAAATTAACAGAAAATGGCATTTTTGCTTTAGCCTCTAGTGTGATAATTACCTTGATTAAATAAGTTGGTATATAAGCAACTAAATACTCCTTGTTTTAAAAAGCCAATTATCACGTCCACGTAATGATACCTCTGTTTCCCTTCCCAATATGGCGGCTCGCTGACGTATCCAAGCAACAGGCTGCGGCTTGAGGTTTGTGGTAGTTCTTCATGTCTTGAAGCCTCAGGATAATGTGTCCGTAATAATTACTAAAATAAACAAAATTAAAACATTTTATACTGTGCCCAGCGTGGTGAAAACAAAAATAAAACTTTAGAATACGTCGCACTATTTTGACGTCACACAGGGGTCCTTCGTGAACTACTGTCTCCACGTGAGTTTATCAACATGGTCGGCATGTAGCTCCATGCAGCTGTAAACCAAAAGAAGTGAAGAAAAAAACATCCAAGAACTTTATTTAAGGTAATTTAAAATTTGCTGGTTTAATTTTATAATAATTTATGTTCGTCTGCTGAAAGAATAACTGCAGCCACTGATTTTTATCATTGTGCTGATGATTATTTTTAACTTCTCTCCTCGGCAGAAGTACGATGGCGACTGTCCGCAAGAAAGTAGACAACCGGATTCGGGTCCAGATCGAGAATGGTGTCGCGCTCCAACACCGAACCATGTTTGTGGTGGTGGGAGACCGAGGGAGAGATCAGGTATAAACCCGTCACACCTGTAGAAACGACAGAGTTTATTTTCACAGCTTTAACACAAACCAACCTGCCTCCGATCCAGGTGGTGATCCTTCACCACATGCTGTCCAAAGCCGCCGTCAGAGCCCGACCGTCGGTCCTCTGGTGCTACAAGAAAGACCTTGGATTCAGCAGGTGTGTGTAAACAACACACACATTCAGCTGCCATCGGTGCTGTGCAGGTAGAGATTTGATTTGTCTTTTTCAAACAGCAACCGGAAGAAGCGGATGAAACAGCTGCAGAAGAAGATCAAAACTGGAACATTGAATCTGAATCAGGACGATCCGTTTGAGCTCTTCGTCGCTGCAACCAACATCCGCTACTGTTACTACAACGAGACGCACAAGATCCTGGGAAACACGTACGGGATGTGTGTCCTACAGGTGAGTCTGATTCTGCTCACAAGAGAACGATTTCTGGCTACTCTACCCATCCACTCATTGAAAAACAATCAATCAAGTTTATTTGTATTGTACGTTTCAGCAACATGGCGGATCAAAGTGCTTTACATTGTAAAAACATACCAAAAAAACATAAATACATCATATAGTCAACAGTTTTGAAAACCATTAACACACTATTGTTAAAATTATCAGTGCACATCAGATTGTTGATTAATTTTTCATTGATTATCAGGGACTTTTTTTTCCAAACTTTTGGGCTTGTCAGTTTTTACTGTTCTTGACTTGTGGTCAATGTGGCCAATCAAAAATCATTTCAAAGGCCACAAAAGGCCCTCGGACCACACTTTTAACACCAAAGCTTTAAATCCAGACTAAAAACTCACCTGTTTAGAGTTGCCTTTGATTCGTAGTATCTGGAACATTGAAATGTATTTGGTATATATTTGCTTGATGATAAAATTTGACAAAATCTGATGCTTATTTGTTGGTTACTTTATTTGTTTTCATGGTGTAAAGCACTTAAAACTGCATTGTTGCTGCATAAATAAACTTGACAGCCAAAATAGATTTGCTGCTGGAATTTGTTTTTTATAGGACTTTTATTTTATTGGTTAAAATAGCAACAATTTCACATTATTTAAAGTTTTTTTCTGTTAGATTTTCCTTTATTGATCTGCTTCCTCCGCACTTTGCAGTTAAGATCCAGAGTAGATTCTTTGACTTACTGATTAAATCAAATGTTTCCCCATAAAACTTGCTAAGGTGGTTAGGTGCTGCTGGAAATTTGAAAATATCACCTGATAATTATGTTATTGGAAGATTGAAAGATTAATAAAGGAACACCAATAATAAAATCTTTAAAAAATGCAAACATTTTAAAAAGACTTAAAAACAATATTCATCTGGGTCGGGGCACAATTAAAGCCTGGTGGGCCGCCAGGCTTATAATACACTGTGAAAAACCCTGAAATCAATATAAAAAGCTTTAATTCAAAGAAACATTTAATTAAAATTCAATTTAACCCTCTGAGCTCCAAGTTTCAAATCTCCGCCTGGATATCTTAACTTATTTTAATTCTATAAAGTTCTTTAAATGTCTTGTGAGTTAATATTTTTGCCCATTTCTTCTTAGTAGCTGGAACTTTTAATGTCCAGCAGTAATTTTCACTATTTACCGTCTATTAAAAGATTGTTTCATCAGATTAAGCTAAAGTAAAACTAACCCTAACCCTGCATCAACGGGAGTGAAATTACCATAATAACCTGATATTGGGTATTACAGTAATTACGGTACTTCAAATTTGGCTTACCAAAACGTCGCTGGCGATAAGAGCTAAAGTACTTTATTGATCGCAAAGAGGAAATTAATAACAGATTTAGTTGAATATGTTTTAATTTCCCATGTTTAATTTTTGTGTTTTTACTCGTCACCCAGGATTTTGAAGCGCTCACTCCCAACCTGTTGGCGCGAACCATTGAGACGGTGGAAGGAGGCGGCATGGTGGTGATTCTCCTCAGGACGATGAACTCTCTGAAGCAGCTCTACACTATGACCATGGTAATCCTTCAGCTTCCTCTGCTATCACTTCATCAGTTCAGTTCAGAGGAGAACAGTTCCCTTCTCCCTGCAGGACGTTCACTCCCGATACAGAACCGAGGCTCATCAGGACGTCGTTGGCAGATTTAATGAAAGGTCAGCGTTACTGTTTTTTGTGAAATTTATTCAGCGGAAAAAAACTGGAATATGAATCCTTCTGTTTTTATTTCAGATTCATCCTGTCGCTTTCCTCTTGTAAAAACTGCGTCGTTATCGACGACCAGCTCAACATCCTGCCGATTTCCAGCCATGTGGCGAACATCAAGCCGGTCCCTCCCAAGACTCAGGTACCAAAACTGTTTGGAATCAACTTTGTTTGTTTTGGTTTTTGCAAAACTAAAATAAGTTGGGAATGAGTACGAAAAACCTAAACTGACAGTTAAAGTAAATCACATAGATGTCCTGATGCAGATGCATTTAGATTTTAAATGATCTCAGAAGTTATTGTGATAAATGATATTGTTGTTTTGAGACCTTAATGCAAGAAAACATTTTCAAAAGTCAATTAACTTTAAATTTTGATGGACATTTTAGCATTGGAACTGGAAGACATTTTTAAAATACAAAATAAATAAACAAAACAACAAATAAAAGGAATTATGAAGCTTCTGTAAACAAAATTATCCTTCATAAAAAGGCCTAGCTGAGACCAAAAGCACCAAACTGGAGACCAGTAGAAAGAGAGAGAGAAAAGAAAGAATGCTAAATCATCCAAATGGAAATTATTGCGATTGTTTTAATATATTATGCGATTGTTTGATTACTTTTTTTATTCTGGCAGGTCAAGACATATTTATTTGCTGCCCTGGTAAATGTGTAAACAGCTTTTAAATAAATTTATTCACTCTGAAAAAAAGAAGTAAAAATCCAACTTAAATTTCCTTTAGTAAAGAAAAGGCCCACAGCATCACAGATTCTCCACCGTACATAACAGTGAGTTGGGGAGATTGTTTTCTCATGTTTAGTCATTTTTTGACACTAGACTCTCCTGGACTTTGTTCCCAACAGTCTCATTTAACTAAAGTTCACCTTTCAGGTAAAGTTTGAAACCTAAAACATTTATAAACTGGAATGTTTCTTTTAGTGAGGCAAACGTGCAAAACCCTTAAATTTCTGCACGATAATTTAAACGAACCTTTGTGAGTAAGAAAAATCTGGATTTTCACTATTTTTCTTCTTTCATTTGTTCCATTTGATCCTTGTTTCTTTTTCCTTATTACTTTATTTTTTCCTTTTTTGTTAATTGTGGTCCAAGTTCTAAAAAGTTCGGACATCCATTCTGTTGGATCAGTCATAGTAACTCAGTCCGTGGTTGATCTTTTCTTGTTGAAATCTGATTCCTCTAGACGCCTTTATCAAAGTATTTGAAACACCGTAAATTTCACACACACTGAAGCAAAAAAAAAAAAAAAGGTTCAGTTTTGTGGTTGGATCTGTCCTGATCGTCTCCTGTGCAGGAGGACGGTCTGTCTCCTCGAGAGCAGGAGCTGAAGGAGCTGAAGGCGTCTCTGCAGGACACGCAGCCCGTTGGCGTGTTGGTGGATTGCTGCAGGACCATGGATCAGGTCAGCATCGATCAGACGCTGCTTCCACATTCACTGCTGAATGTTGTTACACCCACTGGAAAATTCAGAGATGATAAAAGCTGATTGCAAATTTGACGTCTTATGGAAAGAGAAGAAGCTCAGGAAGTGAACTGTCGGCGTTTTTAAGCTTTCACTTCACACTTTTAATTAAACAATTATTGTTGGATCCGCTGGCGGCTTTTTAGAGGCTTAAAAATAAAACTGCAGATACACAAAATATTACCAAATATTTTTGATCTAGTTTATAGTGAAATATCTTAGCACACTTGAAATAAGAGAAATCAACTTAAAAGTAACTTTTCAGGACGAGATGGAGGCTTGGTTTAAGTCAGTAAACATAATAATGATGAAAAAGTGCCTGTTCAATTAGCAGATTATTTAACTTGTAACATGACATTTTTCCCATGTTACAAGTTAATTTTTCTGCCAATAAAACTAGAACCTTTTCATCAATATTAAGCAGTTATTGACTTAAAACAAGTCTCTATATCTTGTCAAAAAGTTACTTTTAAGTTGGTTTTTTCTTATTTCAAGTGTGCTAAGATATTTCACTATAAACTAAACACAATTACTTTGTAAGATTTTGTGATTTTGCAGTGAAAGTATCAGATTTCTTTCTTGACAGATTTCCAAATTTAATCCAATTTTTAAAAATATTTTGTCCTTTTTTTGCTTCGTTTTCTGAAGAAAAAAAAGATGACAGAAAATGTTAGGGCCAGCCTGAGAACTTTTGTTTTATTCTGAGAAAGTTTTAAATAAAAAAGTCTCAAAGTTACAAGAAAACAATTTGTTTCAATCAGAAGAAAACTTAGTCATCAGATTATAATATGACCAGCCCAGCTCGTGTGGTTTTTGCTTGATAGCTTCAAAGTCCTGCTAATGTTAATAATTTGATAATTATCTGGAAAACATTTGCTAAAGTATTACTTCACAAGATGCTCAACATTCTTCATTTTCATTGGAGCTCTCATGAAATATGACTTTATTCTAATATTCTGACTTTATTCTGGTTTTATTATTACTTTTTTCCCCTTGTAGTTAAAAAATATGAATCCCAGTCTGGACCTAATATTCCGTCGTAGAGTTAATCTAAATTATAAGTCCAAAAATTGAAATCAAATATTTGATTAATTGATAAAATGTAGTCTGTTTTAAAGCTGCGCCTCCCAGTCCTCTGGTAATAAATGTTCTGGTTTCTGCAGGCTAAGGCCGTGCTGAAGTTTATCGAAGCCGTTTCAGAGAAGACCCTGAGGAGCACCGTGGCTCTGACCGCCGCCCGAGGCCGAGGAAAGTCCGCCGCCATGGGGCTGGCGGTCGCAGGAGCCGTGGCGTTTGGGTACAGATCAAATTCACCCCAAACATCAAACGTTTGGCTGTTCTTCACCGCTGACTCCTGCTTCCTGTAACTCAGCTACTCCAACATCTTCGTAACGTCGCCGAGTCCCGACAACCTTCACACCATGTTCGAATTCATCTTTAAAGGCTTCGACGCGCTGCAGTACCAGGTAGACGGCGCCCGCGTCTTCCTGCCTGCAGTCAATCCAATATTAAGGCAGAGGAGGTTAAAATGCTCAGCTCTAATCTGCAGGAGCATCTGGACTACGAAATCATCCAGTCGCTGAACCCTGAATTCAACAAAGCAGTGGTGCGAGTGAACATCTTCAAAGAGCATCGACAGACCATTCAGGTAACTTTAAACCACTTTAAACGGCTTAACGACCTGATATCGTGATAAAAACTAAAATATCCTCTCTGTGACGTCCGTCAGTACATCCATCCCGGAGACGCGGTGAAACTGGGCCAAGCTGAGCTGCTGGTCATCGACGAGGCTGCGGCCATCCCGCTTCCTCTGGTTAAAAACCTGCTGGGGCCGTACCTGGTTTTCATGGCCTCCACCATCAACGGGTCAGAAAGAAACACCATCACTCGTTTACTAATGATGTCAACGCAGAAAAAGACAGAGAAACTAATGTTTATTTGCAAAAAAAAAAAAATGTTGCAACAATTAAAACTCCTGAGACTTTAACACATTTTTTTACTTTACAGCCTCAACGTAGTTTTCAAAAGTGTGGCATTCACTGGAAAAACACAAAATCTCACCAAGCATTTTTCCTCAAGTTTTTAGTGTAAATATCTTAGTTTATCTTAAATAAGACAAAACTAACTTATAGAGAACCTTTCAGTAAGATATGTGAGCTTGATTTAAGTAAATAATTCCTTTATATTGAAAAAGTTTTAGTTCC
Organism: Gambusia affinis; assembly: GCF_019740435.1. NCBI lineage: Eukaryota > Metazoa > Chordata > Actinopteri > Cyprinodontiformes > Poeciliidae > Gambusia > Gambusia affinis. The sequence continues at coordinate 5,880,675 of NC_057875.1, forward strand.
ATTTACAGATTATTTCACTTGTAGTAATAACTTAATATTAATAAAAAAAACTTCTACTGACAGATTATTTCAGCAATAATGTTAAAAATGTCTTAGAAGTTAATTTATCCACCAATATAGAACTTTTTCAACAGCACTAAGAAATTATTTACTTAAAACAAATTCCTACAACTTACTTATAAATTAGTTGTGTCTTATTCTAAGTTTACTAAACTATTTGTTGTCTCTCTTTGCTGTCTACTGGCTTATATTACATTATATTATATTATGTTATATTATATTATATTATATTATATTTTATATTATTAGAAATTTATATTTCTGCACTTTGTTTTTTGTGAAATGTCTCAAGTTTAGTCGGTTTGGGTTGAAAGGACTTTCAAGTCTTGTCACGAGTTCTCATCTGGATTTGGATCTGGACTTTGACTAGGCCATTCTAACACGTGGATTTCATTTTTATTTGAACCATTTCATGAAAGCTCCAGCTGCACGTTTAGCGTTTCCTCCCAGGTTTTCAGTCTTTTACCACAGTTTTATAGAACAGGCGCATGTTGTTATTATTAGGGTGCACCAATTGATCGGCCCCCATATCTTTGATTTTGGGTGATCGGCCGATACTTGACGATGGACTAAATTCATAAGAATTACGTATTTTATATTTTTTACATAAGTTCCATAAAATTTGTCATGATGGGGTTATGAGACGGTATCAATCTTTTTTAAAGATTGGTGATCGGTAAGACGGCTGCAATCGGTGCAGCTGTAGGTTTTATTTCTCGTCATCTCTGAACAGCTTCCTGCATTTCATTGGTTCTCCCATTTCGCAGCAGTTTGTGTTGAGCTAACAGAGTCTTACTGAAATGCACTGAAGCTTCTGCCTGTAATCAACGTTCCACTCAGAAATGTTTGTTCTTCCTCTGCAGCTATGAAGGCACCGGCCGCTCTCTTTCTCTCAAACTCATCCAGCAGCTGAGGCAGCAGAGCGCCGACAGTCAGCAGAACCTTTCTGCAGAGAACAGGAGCACAAACACAGCCAGGCTAGCAGCAGGTTCCCATCACCGTTATCCTCTTCTTTCTCCCCTCCCTCCTCAAGCAGAGTTTAGTTTGAGCGTCTCATGTTGTCGTCTCCTGCTGTGCGCAGCTCGGACTCTACACGAGGTTTCTCTGCACGAGTCCATTCGGTACGGTGCGGGCGACGCGGTGGAGAAGTGGCTGAATGAGCTGCTCTGTCTGGACTGCCTCAACATTCCCCGACTCATTTCTGGCTGCCCACTTCCACAGGCCTGTGACCTGTATCCTTCATTTCTTACCGATTCCTTTTATATTATGAAGTATTCAAATAAAATGCAACACCTTTTACATTTACTAAAACTCCTCGGAAATAAAACGCTTTGCTAACGATTTTCCACTGCAACTGGTAAAGAATTGAAAATATCAGAAATAATGGAAAGTCCTGCCTGATTTATAAAACACACGGGCAGAAAATTATGATGGACTAAAATACTTCATCAAGATAATTATTTACATTCAGGCATTGATCAGAGGTGAATTGTTGCTGTTTGCTGCTGCAGACCCACTTAATTCAAGTTCTGGGTCGTAAAAACTTTGGGTTTTTTATTACAGTTTAGTTTTATGTCGTCGTGACTTTTTGTTTGTCTGATTCGGTTAGTTTTAGTTTTTAGAGTGTTTGTTAGTTTTTAACATTACATCAATTCAAAACGCTGATAAATAGTTTCAACACAAAAACAAAGGGTATTTAGTTTTAATAATGCCCATGTAGTTTCAGTTAGTTTAGTTTTTCACCACTAATTACTGTTTTTATCCACTTCGGCTAACGAAAATGTTTTATCACTTTTAATTGTTGTTGTTTTGTTAGTGTTAGTAAATAATAACGACTTTGATTGGGTGTGTAGCAACAGCAGTGAAACGCCTAAAGCCTGCAGGACGGTGGATCCAGACGGTCAGGCTTGAAAAACAACGACCAAAACAAAAAAAGTCATAATTTAAACCTTTGTATGTCTTTATGTGTTCTTTGGATAATTTTACTTTGTGAATTTAGTGAAATGTTTCCAGCGTTTCTCCTTAGCGAACGCCGTTCAGGTATTATGTAAACAGAGACACGCTGTTCTGCTATCACAAGGCGTCCGAGGCGTTTCTGCAGAGGCTGATGGCTCTCTACGTGGCGTCGCACTATAAGGTCACATTTCGTTCTGCAGCTGAAAATCACACGTCGTCATTTGTGTCCTTTTATTTTTGCTCACCTGCATTTTTCTGCCTCTCCAGAATTCCCCCAACGACCTGCAGCTGCTGTCGGACGCTCCGGCCCATCACCTCTTCTGCCTCCTGCCGCCCGTTCCGCCCACCCAGAACTCTCTGCCCGAAGTCCTCGCCGTCGTTCAGGTAGGACAGAGCAGCAAAATCCTTCCCATGTCGATGCAAGAACCCAAATTGGCACAGATACGCCCAGAAACTTGCTGGGGAGCGTTAGCCACTAAAAAATTCAAAATGGCTGCCGTGGTCATTAAGTAAATGTTTATTTCTGCACTAAATTTGGCTATATTTATACTTTTGGTGTCAAATCACACATGATTGGACCAGTGGGAATATCATATTTACTGACTTTTTTTCAAGATGGCTGACATGGAAAGTTAATCTTTGCACTAAAACAAGCAGTTAGATTAATATTTTTGGTGTCAAATCATAGCCTACATATGTTGAACCACAGAAATGAGCTTCCTTTTTCTTGTGGACATATTTCAAAATGTCTGCCATGGTTGTAATGGAGAATATGTTTGCATTATAATTGAGAATAGTTATTGTCAGAGGTGGGCACAGTTAACCAAAAAGTTAGGTTTACTGTTAACTTTGCTAACAATAAAATGTAAAACACATTTAAAAAGTTAGCAGAGGCTAAGGCTTAACTGCTAAATGCATTAAAAATAGTGGAGGCTAACCATGAACTGCTAAACACATTTATAAATGGCTGATGCTAATAGTTAGCTTCCTTATGTTATTACAAAATACAGCAGAAGCTAACGCTAAACTACTAAACACAAAGAATCGGTGGAAGATGACTCTAAACTGCATTAAAAAAGAACGCTAACCATGAAGTTGACTTCAGAATCAAAGTGTGACGCAAAATCTGTGTCACTTCTTCGTCTCCTTCCAGTTGACAGCTGGTGTGAGAATCACAAACAGCAAAGCCCTCAGTTAGAGTCGTATGAATATGATGAGACTTAAAATCAATCTAAGTCATTATGAAATGGGTCACATTGTAGAGAAAACAGATTCTTGTTTGTCTGGTTCTTAAGGTTTGTCTTGAAGGAGAAATTTCCAGGCAGTCCATCCTCAACAGTCTGTCCAGAGGGAAGAAGGCCTCAGGAGATCTCATCCCCTGGACCGTATCAGAACAGGTATACACACACACACACACACACACACACACATGTTTGCGCGGCTATCTTTGTGGGGACTTTCCATTGAGTTCCATTCATTTCTACAGCCTAAACCTTACCCTTATCCTACCCATTAAATACCTAACCCTAACCAAAACTCAATTCACATCTTAGTCCTAAATTTGACCCCTGACCCAAAAACAGTGTTTCCCCTTGTGGGGACCAGACTTCGGTCCCCACAAAGAGCAGAGGGTCCCCACAACGTGGTATATGTCAGGAAAATGGTCCCCACAAGGTATTAGAAACAAACGCGCCCACACACACACACACACACACACACACACACACACACACACACACATTGTCAGCTGATGACTTGTTCCTTCGTCCCAACACAGTTTCAAGACGCAGACTTTGGCAGCCTGTCTGGAGGCAGAGTGGTGCGCATCGCGGTCAATCCAGACTACCAAGGGGTGAGAGCCGCTGCAGATCTGCTCTGAGTGTGTGTTCATAATTTATGGTGTGTTGGTGGTGAAAAGCTGCAGCCTTATCTGTGAGGTGCCTGAATTTCTATAGCTTTTATTGTTGTTGCTAGAAATCAAAGTGAAGAGCAACAATCTACATTCACACAGCAGGCAAATGCGACCCAAATCAGCTTTTTTTCTTTTTTTTTTACACTACAAAAACCTAAGATTTTACCAATTGTTTTAATGCAAATATCTTACCACACTTGAAACCAGACAAAACCAACTTGCAAGTAATTTTTCAGCAAGAAATTAAGCTTGTTTTAATTCAATAATTCCTTAATATTGAAGAAAATTATCTAAACACAGATTATTTCACTAATAACATGGGAAAGACGTCTTTGTGAAACATTTGTGTTGCCATTATCTAAATGCTGAGTCCTTCCTTTTTTAAACAAACTTGTCAGTGGTGGGCACAGCCCTGGAACTCTGAATGGGTTGCTAGGTAGCGGGCTGGGCTGGACTGCAGTTGCTAGGCAACAGTTTTAAGTAATTCTGACTTATATATATATATATATTGTTTTCCAGTGCTGTTTTTAGAAGTCGTAGATCCAAATGCAGGTTTAAAAAACGTCCAAAATGTGATTTTTTTTTCTTGCTTTTTATAATAATTACTAAGCTGCCTCTCTCCAACAGATGGGCTACGGCTCCAGAGCTCTGCAGCAGCTGCAGATGTACTACGAGGGGAAGTTTCCCACTATGGACGAGAGTGTCCAACCAGCTCACACACAGATCTCCTCCGTCAGCAGCGAAGTAAGTAGATCGATTTCAGCCACAATCTGACGGTTTCCCTTCATGTTATTCTGGGAAATTAATGTTTTTTTGTTTTTCAGGCGGTCAGTCTGCTGGAGGAGGTGGTGACTCCTCGGAAGGAGCTTCCTCCTCTGCTGCTGAAGCTCAGCGAGAGAAGAGCTGAGAGGCTGGACTATTTAGGAGTTTCCTACGGACTCACGGCGCAGCTGCTCAAGTGAGGGGAAATACAATGGAGTATCAGGGTCGTAGGTTAAAAAAACATTTTAAAAAAGGAGTAAATTTATGAGTAACACTCAGAAATTTTTAGCTAAATCTCAGAAATATAGAAAAATAAGGAAATTTCTGAATTTGAAAAGTTGAAAATTTCCTAGGAGATAAAATCTGAAAATTTTAGCTCAATTTCAAATTTTCTAGAAAAAAATATGCTAGAAAATTAGAAAATATTCAACTTTTGGAAATTTTCTTAGCTACAAAAGTGTAAAATTTTCATACTCAGAAATAAATTTTTTCTAGATTATATTTGAGTCATCCAAACATTTTTTGGCATAAGTTTACTTTTTTCTATCTACAGTGACTTCATCATTGAAAAACAAACAAACCCTGAAACATATTTCCAGACTTAAATGTGTTAAACTGTTTGGTATCTTGCAGGTTCTGGAAGAAAGCGGGTTACACTCCGGTGTATTTAAGGCAGACTCCTGTAAGTGCTGATTTTAGATGAATGTTTAGTGTTTGTGTGTTATTCCTGAACTGATTGCTGTTCTGTTTGGCTCAGAATGAGCTGACAGGAGAGCATTCCTGCGTGATGCTGAAGGAGCTGAACACGGACGAGGCTTCGCAGCAGAGCTTGTGGCTCGCCGCCTTCTGGAAAGGTGGAAATGGATTTATTTGGTTTTGATGCAGTTTTTTGTTTTATTTGTTTTATTTAACACGACTAATTAAAGCCGATCGAATCAGATTTAAATGGTTTACGTCCCACATGTGTAGAGGATTGTTTACAGAAGTAATAATGGACGCCACCATCTATGGATCCATTTTAAATTTCATTCAGCAATAGAAGTTGAAGGAAGTGAATGAAAAGAAAGCATGAAAAATAGCGACTTCCTTTGGTGGAGAATTGATTGTGACCTTTTTAGGAAAGTCTGTTTGGATGTGGAGTTCGGATAAGAGAGGTGGGATTGTGATGCACCTTAGTGACAGATTTTTAAATCATAATTCTCAGCCATTGTTTACATCCTGATTTATCACATCTGGCTTCTTCTGGTGCAGAATTGTGACGCGTTTTTTACATAAATGACAAAAGAGGCAGATAAAATGCAACATGGCCGTTCAGACAGAAGACGCTTTGAAAACAATCTGATATTTATCTGCATTAGTTTCACATATGCAAAAACACAAAATCTTACCAAGTATTTTTGGTCTAGTTTTTTGTGCAAATATCTTAATTAACTTGAAATAAGACAAACTGACTTATTACAAGCTCCTGCAAAGTTGGAAGTAACTTTGTAGGACCTTTTTCTTTTGGTAAATAATTATTGTTCCCTCCGCCTGTTCGTTCCCTCCGCCTGTTCGTTCCCTCCGCCTGATCGTTCCCTCCTCTTCCCTCCTCAGATTTCCGGCGGCGCTTCCTGTCGCTGCTCTCCTACCAGTTCAGCAGCTTCCACCCGAGCCTGGCGCTCAGCATCCTGCAGAATAAGAGGCTGAAAGAGGAGGCCGCCTGTAAGATGTTTCTAAAAATAAAAAAGTTAAATCTCAGGTTTCCGCTCTTGATCGCCTCGTCTGATTGGTCTAAATCTCCACCAGCTCTCAGCAGCGCCGAGCTGGCGGCCCACTTCACGCCGTACGACCTCAAACGCCTGGAGCTGTACTCCAGGAGCATGGTGGACTACCACCTGGTCATGGACCTGATCCCCACCGTGGCTCGCGTCTTCTTCCTCCAGCAGCTGGGTGGCGTCTCCCTGTCGGCAGCGCAGTGTGTAGGTTTATCCTGACTTCAGCACATCCTGTTTGTGATGAACCAGTTGCTGATTGGCTGACACTTCCTGTGCAGGCGTTGCTGCTGGGAATTGGTCTGCAGCACAAACCTGTGGATCAGCTGGAGAAAGAAATCGAACTGCCGAGCTCGCAGCTCATGGGGCTCTTCAACCGTCTCATCCGGAAATTCGTGCAGGTGAGTTTCTCCTGATTATTCTGTCAGATTTAAATAAGGATGTTGCACTAAACAACATGTTAACCTTTGACCCTGCTGCAGGTTTTCACCAGCATCCAGGAAAAAGCAATCGAAGCCGAAATGGTGGCAACTAAAGACGTCAGCATGGAGCCGACTGTCAGAGGCCTTAATGAAGATCTGGTATGAGAACTCAGGGATGCAACACGGGACAAATGTTTGTTTTTTTAACTCACCAATTAGTTTTTATACAACAAACACTACAGATTAACAAAAAGCAGAAAGTGGGTTCTTTATTTTATCTACAAAATAAACAACGAATAACAGCAACAAAGATAAAATAACCAAACAAACGAGGTTTACATTAACCTGGATACAACAAAAACAGTGAACAACACGTGGTTTAAGATATACTTTTACCTTTTTATACTTCTTTCTTTAAATCGCTGCAGTTATTTTCTCATTTTAATTACTATTAAGTTAAAAACAGCAAGATAAAAAAGTAAATAAATGTATATGTATATATGCCATGACATTAATATTTCATTAATTGCCCAATTTTATATTATTTTATATTATTATTTATAGTAAGCATACAACATGCTTCCTGTCATGATAACAAAGTTTGCTGAGTGATTAATTGTCCTACAATATTAATGTATTGATAATGGCATAATAATACTAATTTGCTCTTCCAGACCAGTAAATTTATTTTTTTTAAAACACTTAACATTAAAACTGGAAGACATTTTAAATATCCAAAATAAAACTCAACCAAATAAGATTATGATGTTTCTGTAAGCAAAATTGTTCATCAAAAAATATTAAGATTGGAATGATCAGGTTAATTATGTGGATAATTGATCATTGATTATTATTGTTTTTTTTAAAGATTTTTTAAATGTACTTTTGTATGTCTTTTTTAAGATGTTTTAATTGGTGTTTAGATGTTGTCAATAATATCTCATTTTTTCACATTTCTTGTGAATTTTTAGCAATTAAAAAAAAAAAATAAAACCAGTGGGATTAGCAGGTTTTCTGGAGGAGCCCTGGGATTAAGATCCTCCTTTATCATAAAATATTTTACTGTTTTTTTTTAAGAAAATTCCTCTTTTTAAACTCATATTTCGCTTGTATCTATTAGTTTGTCTGAATCAGAAACTGACTGTAGTGTTTTCCTGATTCACAGACTGAAGCTGCCAAAGAGTTTGAGGAGCAGCACAAGAAAGATCTGGAGAAAGTGAAGGAAATGGAGCTAGAAGAGTGAGCATTTGTGTCGACGCATCACTGGATTGAAAACACGCTCTGCTGTGTTGGAAACGACTTTCTTTGTGTTTCCAGGTACAAGATCCGCGGAGACGATGAGGAGTGGGACCAGGTGCTGAAGAAAGCGGGGAGCACGGCTGTGGTCAGCATCAAAAGGTGCAGCATCTGCAGGAAAACACGCCGCTGTCTGTTTGTCTCAGGGACTCGGTGGTAATCGTGTTTCTTTTACCGACAGCGACAAGAAGAGGAAATGGGAAGGAGAAAATGTCGTAACGAGCAACGCGCCCGGGAAGCAGAGGAAGGAAATGAAACATGGAAAATTTAAGAAAAACAAAGACAAACATGGAAAATTTGGAAAGAAGGCATAAAAAAACCCTGCAAAGCGATCGGACTGCACACAATTTGTCTTTGGACTCATAGATGCATAAAAATTTTTTTATTTCTGCTCCTTATTGAGTTTGTTTCTACACTTTGCATGAGGAACCCGAACAACGCTGTAAAACAGCAAAAATAACACTTTGCCTCAATGTATTAAACATTTTATAATTTACAGTTTTGTGTTGGATTTCAGCACACTGCAAAAAACTCAATCTTACCAAGTATTTTAGTTCTAGTTTCTAGTGCAAACAGCTTAGTTCACTTGAAATAAGACAAAACTGACTTACAAGGAACTTTACAGCAGATATAGGAGCTTATTTAAAGTCTTTTTTTTTTTTAAAAACATTGCAGTATTATGTATTTTCTAGACATTTGATTTATAGCATAATCAAATAATTAACTTCAGATAAAAAATTGCAATAAATATTAAAAATGACTTTAAAAAATGTAATAATTTTACGCCTTGAGGCGTTTTACGCATCTGTCTCTTTAAAAACTCCTGCTCTTCCTGAAGCTCCGCCTTCATTAAGTCGTCACATCATGGCTCCTCTATTAACCTTTCAGCAACATTTGTACCAGCATTTCACTGAGAAGTGGCTGCTCTGAGCTCAGCAGTTCCACCAGGTGTTTACTAATTGCTGCTGGCTAGTCTGAAGGAGCCGAGTCGATTTTACATAATCCTGCCCCGTTAGCATCGAGTGCCACTGGGAGATTATGTCACTTATACTTGTTGAAAAGTTACTTGTAAGTTAGTTTTATCTTACTTCAAGTTAATTAAGACATTTGCAGTTTAAAGTAAACTAAAAATACTTGGTAAGATTTTGTTTTTGCAGTGTAAAATCAAACCCAGAGATGATCTCTAAGCCTGCAGCTCGGCTCCCTTCAGCAGCCCAGGCTTTAATTCAGTCCACTTCTGTCTGAGCTGCTGCTTCACTTCGTCTCCTGCGAAGATGCAGTCGACCGCGCGCTCCGACAGCGTCCACACCGCGTCGGGACGCAGACCGAAGGCGGACGCCGCCAGCTGATATTCCTGAGACAAGTCCGTACAGAAGACTCCCTTATCGTCCGTCTGGAACGCCACAAAGAAATTTTTTCAGTTGCGTCACAATTTAAAGCCATAAGAATGAATTTACTCAGATGGTTGAAATTAGGACCAATAGCACATTTCACAATTTTAATAGAATCACTTCTTTTCCCCACCAAGAAGTTTTTATTTTATCGTTCCAACAAGTAGGATTAGCGTGGACCGTTCATCTAAAAAGGCGAGACACTTTTTGTGTTTTGGATCTACAATAGTCTATACATTTATTTCAACATAAACCTGACGACAATACTGCAATAAAACATTGTTGTTGTTTTTTTAATTCAGAATTATTTTAATGCATTTTAAACAGATTTTTTGGCCAAATGTGTTTTTAAGAGATTTTGGCACAAACAGCCAAACATTTGGATGCTGCTCTAACATTTCAAAACAAGGAGGAAGTGGATATAAAAAGCATCTATCTATGAAATAGTGCCACTAAATAAAAAATATATAGTTTTATTGCATTTCGTTACTTCAAAAGGGGAAACTTACACAAATGACACACGGGTGTCCCAACTGGTACCAGTATCTGAAGTGGTGCTGGGAGTAACTCGGCACCGTTTGTCCTTTGACGTTTGACGTCAGGCAAATCTCTACGAGCAAAAGAGGAAGAATGAAATCAGAACATCATCAGCCGACAGTCGATCTCTTGGTTCTGGATCTCGGTTGAGTGTTACCCAGAGGAATCCTGCCTTTCACCGCTCGGTCTACGACGGACTGAGAACCGCCCATCTCCGGATGCAGGAAGGTTCCGTGACCGATCCGGTCAGGAGGAAGGTTCAGCAGCAACTCGGACTCCTCCAGCTGGGAGGGAACCTGCAGCCAGTTTGGTTCCAGTAACGGCAGTGTTGCACAGCTAGTCCAGATAAATTAAATGATGGAGAGGAGACCTACTTCTGACATGTGCAGCGACAGTTTCAGCCCGCAGTTCCTGGCTCTCTCCAGAGCAGGAAGAAGACAGCGGCCGTGTCCCACCTTTAGATGAAAGCTTCATTAGCATGTGGATGCTAACAGAACCCAAAACACACACACACGATGAAAACAAAGTAAATGGGCAGGTTTATTATCTGACTAGGGATTGGGGTGCACTTTACTTTTTCATTTATTTATTTTTTATTTTTTTACAAAATATTCAATTTAGGATTTGATGTTTGTCTATTAAACACTGACATTTTTTTTCTTAGCCAAGATGTAAAAATTTTAATAACCAAAAGTTAAATCTTCTTAACAAAAAATTGTTATTTCCAAACCGTAAACATGGCTGTTGTTTCTGAAAATTAGCACAAAAATAACATATTGATTATTTTATTGAGCATTTGTTCTCACTCTGCAAACACACAAAATCTTACCAAGTATTTTGATCTAGTTTCTGGTGCAAATATCTTAGAACACATGAATTAAGTTAGAAGTAACTTTTTCTCTACTTTTAGCTTGTTTTAAGTAAATAATTCCTTAAAACTATATATAAAATAGTACTTCTACTAGCAGATTATTTAACTTATAATAATACATTTTCCAACGTTGTATGTGAAATTATTTGCCAGTGAGACCAATACTTTTGTAAATTAATAGAATCATGTTTTATTGACTTAAAACATGCTCATATTTTTTTTTTCTAAAAAGTTACTTGTGCGTTAGGTTCATCTTAGTTCTAGTATATTAAAATATTTGCACCACAAACTAAACCTAAAATACTTGATAAGATTTTGTGTTTTTGCAGTGTAGATTAGAGCTGGTAACTTACTGCAGCACTGTAAAAGCATAAAATCTTAAGACATGAGCACTTCAAACTTGCACTAGTTTCTAGTGCAAGTGTTCTTACAACACTTGAAATAAGGCAAAACTAACTTAAAAGTAACTTTTAAAAGTTAAAAGACATATGAGCTTTTTTATGTGAATAATAACTTAATATTGATGAAAAACTTCTACTTCCACTGGCAGATTATTTCACTTAAAACATGGGAAAATATCTTGCTATCAGTAAAATAATCTGCCAGTGGGACTAGTACTATTAATACATTGTTTACATAAAACAACCTCACACATTTTGCTGAAATGCTTCTTATAAGTTAGTTTCGTCTCATTTAAAGTGCGCTAAGACATTTTTACTAGAAACCTGATCAGTAATACTTGGTGAGGTTTTGTAAAGTTAAAGTTACACTGCAAAACCACAAAATCTAGTGCTTCACTAACCGTTGGGTCTCCGCTGAGGTCAATTCCCACCACCAAACCTCCAGACGACAACATGAACTCTTCAGCCAGCTTCACTGTCTCCATAGCAACCTCTGCGCCATTTCTGCGATCGATGGCCACCAAAAACCTGACAGATAAATGATGTTTAGTGTCGAAGCACAGCTGCTGTTAACAATTAGGGCTGTAACCAGAGGTCGCGCTAGACTTTTTTGTTCTCCGTTATTTTGACCAACAGCATTAAAAAGAAATTCGGTCATGTAGCTACTATTTTTACCCCTCAAATTACAATCATATCAACATTAGGCTATTTAGTCGCATTTTTGTGCGGTTTAGTTAATATTCACCGAGTTGAACCGTGAATCCAGATCCATCACACATAGAGCATCTGCGGTAACTTTTTCTCCGTGACAAAAACCACTGACTGTGGCCCCAATAACTTATAATAAACTAGAAAATTCCTGAAGAAATTTAACTGGGGCCTGCCAAAGTGTGCCCTTCGGTTTGGACCCAGCGTTCTGATGCTAAAAATTTGCATCAATGCTAAAGAAAGCTCCAATGTAATCAATAGCATGTGGAGAATCACAAGAATGTTAAGTAAGCTAGACATGCAACATTCAGTATGATAAAGTAAGTGTATTAGCTAAAAAAAAAAAGAGCAAATATGCTAATGTAAGCATAAATACTTTCAGCAGCATGTGGGGTATCATTAGAATTTTTACTCTCATTTACTTACTCCATTAAGTATACTAAACATGGCTAGTTAGTCTGAAAAATGGGTAATAGCTTATTTAAACTAAAAGGCTAATGCTAACGAACTGGCAGTTCCCTAACTTGAGAGAAGCAGATAATGCAGAATATTAGTGTTAGAACTACAGATATGGCGTTTTTGTAGTCCTATTTATTATCATTAGGTCATAGGTTAATGCTATTGCACTGGCTTGCTCATTAGTTCTAATGAGCCCTGCATTGAACTGTTCAATGTTAATGAACTGCAGGAAGGCAGTTCATTAACATTTACTTCATAATAGAGTGAAAGAAAAAGATTTTATTGAATAACCCACACACACAACAGATCACAGTTTAAATATATATTGAACACGTGTTAAAGATTTCAACAAGGATTTTACAGGTAAAGTTTACAATGAACTAAAATTACAACATTTAAAGAAAACAATAAATTTGAGAATCTGATGCCTCTGCAATAAATTTTTTTTTAATTTACATGTGTCCTGTCTGGCCATGTGGCACTCAGGGTTGTTGCCTGAGTGTCAAGGTGAGGCCCGACAGATTTACTATCACAAGTGAAACATTATGGCTTTGCCATGATGATCCACTTGTTATAAATATAAAACTTTAATAACTATACACATACATGAAAACATATTTGAAACTATAATCTAATTTAACCCTTCCCCGTAGCATAGAAGGGTCACAAAGTGCTCGCAGTTGCTCCCCAGCAGGTCATAGGACACCTCCTGGTCGATGAGGACTTCAGCTCGCTGGATGATCTCACGGACTCTGCCTGTCCGTGAGATGTGTGGTCTCACGGACACACATCACATACTGGTGACAACCACACCAGTATGTGTGGTTGTCATCATACTTGTTGATGTGGTACGAATCGTTTCCCACCACCTCTTTCAGCAGCTGCATGAGCACCACAGCCTTCCTGCTGAATACAGACTTGACGCTGGACATGGCGGCTGCCTGGCTCTCATCTGTGTGAGACACCATTTTTAATTATTAAAAGTAAAAGAACGGAGAAATGTTTGTTACAGTGATCAAAACGTCACTGTATTTTGAACCTCATATCTCAAGATAGAAAAAAAAGCAGTTCTTGTAGCTTGTTAAAGCAACTTAAAAGGAAGAAATAGCAGTGACGTGCGGTGAGGTTCATAGCTGGTGAGGCACTGACGTCATCAGAATCAGATTTGATGCATAGATTGACAGCAGTTTACAGGTTATGTTTCACTTCTGCATCCTTACACATACAAACTGTAGCTCACAAAACACACATATTATCTCCTGCTTCGATTGAAAGTTCACTTGAGAAAACTTTTTTGGTGTTGTAGTCATCCATGTCGAAAGTCGGGATAAGCGAGAGGAAAAAAAAATCACTATCTCTATTATAATCTATCGCTGCACTTGACTTGCTTCCCGAATCGTTTAGCCTAGCTCGCTGTCACTTACTCGGCAGTTGAGGAGTGAACAAGACGAACGTCTGGGATCTTGAGCGCCCCCTGCCATGAGGCAAGAGAACTGCCTGCCTCACCTCGAACCTGTTCTCTGCCGTTTATAATCGTCATTACATTAAAACACGTTACACAAACACAGTTGGTGACAAAAAGCACTGTACATTATATACATAAGCTAAATTATTGGAAATAAGTTCACATATTAAATTAGTTTAAACCATTTTATTGACGCCGTACAGCAACATGCTCTCTCCGCTTAGCAGCCAGCGCAGAGCCAGGGGTTGCGCAATCCAAGGTGAGGCAGAGCTCGCTGCTGCCTCACCGGCATCGCTTCCAAGCATTTGAATGGGAAAATAAGAAAATTCAGCGATTTTGAACAAATAAAAATCGAAATTGGTGAAGCTACATGAAAAATAAATATTTTTTAGTACAAACCACCGGATGAATATAACAATTTAAATTACTTTATGATTATATATTTTCTTTCTTTCCATGATGGCTGGTGAGGCACTGCCTCACCTGCCTCCCCTGACCGCACGTCACTGAGAAATAGGATTACAATGGTTGTTTTCCATTACTAACAATGGAGACAAAAAGATTTGACATTGCTTTGTTTAGCAATAAGCAGAAACTTTTTTACATCACACCAAGCTAAAATAAAATAACTAAGTTTGTTTAGTCCATCAGAACCAGAACCGCGATGTTCTCCGTTGCTGAGTCACGCTAAAAATCAATAGAGAAATGACTGCAGGTGCTGCGCTTCAGACCATACTACACTCGAACCGAACCGAATAACACATTAACCTGTTATAGAGAGCAACTTGCGACTGGTAAGGGACGGAAGATGCACTTGGGGAACTATATCATATATCATGACGGCTAGGAATAAATTGGCTAAATCTACAAAAATCCTGCTCCATCAAGCTATCAGGTATGCTATCAGAGCCACAACAAAATATTCCACAGCAGTCAAACTTTTAAAATTGAGCACATTTCTCAAAGAACACATTAAGTCTAAGCAGTTATAATAATACTGTAATCAAATGAAATATTGAAATAGTATATTTTATGGAGAGAACACAAACACTTCTTACCTTGACCGAAGCAGACTGGGAAGCAGAAAGTTCCAGAAGCTTCCACGACTTGGTAGTACGTAGCAGCCAATCAGAGATGGTGCTTTTCCCGCTTCTATGACGTACCCTGCTGCTGACCAGTCAGCCTCGCATAGCAACGATTTTAAAAAATGCAAACATCACAGCTGGCTGGCAACTTCTTCACCTTACGTCACAGGCATAGATACAAGATGGTATATATAAAAAAAATAATTATATAGTATAGAAAATTATTTTATTTTTTTTTAAAAAAAAGCTTTATTTTTAATATATATAAGTAAGAGAAATAGTTAATAGCTTATTTAATTAAGCTAAAATGTTAATGCAAATGAACTGCCTTTATAAGGCAGTACCGTAACCTAAGAGGAAAAGATATTGCAGGCTAATATTAGCATTCTACAGCACTATTATTGCACCGCCATAGACGGTGCAATAATATTAGCCCCCACTAGTGGGGGACAGCGAAAGGCTAATGTCAGCGCTAAAGTTACGGCAGGAATTATTAGAAAAAAAATTATGCAAGCTGATCTTATTGCACCGCCTTTGGTGGTGCACTAGTGGGGGCAGGAAAATGCTAATGTGCTAAAGTTAATGCACTGTAGGTAATAGCTTATTTAAGCTAAAAGGCTAATGCTGATGAACTGCCTTGCGCAGCAAGGCAGTTCCCTAACCTGAGAGAAGAATATAAAGCATTCTAATATTATTGCATCGCCTTACGGCGATGCATTAACCTGAGGGCAATATGAAGGCTTTTATTTTGAAAAATAAACATAAGCTTCATATTAAATGCCCACACTAATCCAATGCCTAACAGTGTTTGGGTTAAATCCCTTATTTACTGGCCTAAACAGCCAGTAGTTCTAAACACCAGCTCCTTCCAAAGTGTTCTGCCATAAATCAGCTGCTCTGGGTGAGTTTCTCCTGATTATTCTGTCAGATTTAAATAAGGATGTTGCACTAAACAACATGTTAACCTTTGACCCTGCTGCAGGTTTTCACCAGCATCCAGGAAAAAGCAATCGAAGCCGAAATGGTGGCAACTAAAGACGTCAGCATGGAGCCGACTGTCAGAGGCCTTAATGAAGATCTGGTATGAGAACTCAGGGATGCAACACGGGACAAATGTTTGTTTTTTTAACTCACCAATTAGTTTTTATACAACAAACACTACAGATTAACAAAAAGCAGAAAGTGGGTTCTTTATTTTATCTACAAAATAAACAACGAATAACAGCAACAAAGATAAAATAACCAAACAAACGAGGTTTACATTAACCTGGATACAACAAAAACAGTGAACAACACGTGGTTTAAGATATACTTTTGCCTTTTTTATACTTTTTTCTTTAAATCGCTGCAGTTATTTTCTCATTTTAATTACTATTAAGTTAAGAACGGCAAGATAAAAAAGTAAATAAATGTATATGTATATATGCCATGACATTAATATTTTATTAATTGCCCAATTTTATATTATTTTATATTATTATTTATAGTAAGCATACAACATGCTTCCTGTCATGATAAAGTTTGCTGAGTGATTAATTGTCCTACAATATTAATGTATTGATAATGGCATAATAATACTAATTTGCTCTTCCAGACCAGTAAATTTATTTTTTTTAAAACACTTAACATTAAAACTGGAAGACATTTTAAATATCCAAAATAAAACTCAACCAAATAAGATTATGATGTTTCTGTAAGCAAAATTGTTCATCAAAAAATATTAAGATTGGAATGATCAGGTTAATTATGTGGATAATTGATCATTGATTGATTATTATTGTTTTTTTTAAAGATTTTTTAAATTGACTTTTGTATGTCTTTTTTAAGATGTTTTAATTGGTGTTTAGATGTTGTCAATAATATCTCATTTTTTCACATTTCTTGTGAATTTTTAGCAATTTAAAAAAAATAAAACCAGTGGGATTAGCAGGTTTTCTGGAGGAGCCCTGGGATTAAGATCCTCCTTTATCATAAAATATTTTACTGTTTTTTTTAAGAAAATTCCTCTTTTTAAACAGGAGCTCATATTTCGCTTGTATCTATTAGTTTGTCTGAATCAGAAACTGACTGTAGTGTTTTCCTGATTCACAGACTGAAGCTGCCAAAGAGTTTGAGGAGCAGCACAAGAAAGATCTGGAGAAAGTGAAGGAAATGGAGCTAGAAGAGTGAGCATTTGTGTCGACGCATCACTGGATTGAAAACACGCTCTGCTGTGTTGGAAACGACTTTCTTTGTGTTTCCAGGTACAAGATCCGCGGAGACGATGAGGAGTGGGACCAGGTGCTGAAGAAAGCGGGGAGCACGGCTGTGGTCAGCATCAAAAGGTGCAGCATCTGCAGGAAAACACGCCGCTGTCTGTTTGTCTCAGGGACTCGGTGGTAATCGTGTTTCTTTTACCGACAGCGACAAGAAGAGGAAATGGGAAGGAGAAAATGTCGTAACGAGCAACGCGCCCGGGAAGCAGAGGAAGGAAATGAAACATGGAAAATTTAAGAAAAACAAAGACAAACATGGAAAATTTGGAAAGAAGGCATAAAAAAACCCTGCAAAGCGATCGGACTGCACACAATTTGTCTTTGGACTCATAGATGCATAAAAATTTTTTTATTTCTGCTCCTTATTGAGTTGTTTCTACACTTTGCATGAGGAACCCGAACAACGCTGTAAAACAGCAACAATAACACTTTGCCTCAATGTATTAAACATTTTATATTTTACAGTTTTGTGTTGGATTTCAGCACACTGCAAAAAACTCAATCTTACCAAGTATTTTAGTTGTAGTTTCTAGTGCAAACAGCTTAGTTCACTTGAAATAAGACAAAACTGACTTACAAGGAACTTTACAGCAGATATAGGAGCTTATTTAAAGTCTTTTTAAAAAAAAAAACATTGCAGTATTATGTATTTTCTAGACATTTGATTTATAGCATAATCAAATAATTAACTTCAAATAAAAAATTTCAATAAATATTAAAAATGACTAAAAAAATGTAATAATTTTACGCCTTGAGGTTGGGCCTCTGTCTCTTTAAAAACTCCTGCTCTTCCTGAAGCTCCGCCTTCATTAAGTCGTCACATCATGGCTCCTCTATTAACCTTTCAGCAACATTTTTACCAGCATTTCACTGAGAAGTGGCTGCTCTGAGCTCAGCAGTTCCACCAGGTGTTTACTAATTGCTGCTGGCTAGTCTGAAGGAGCCGAGTCGATTTTACATAATCCTGCCCCGTTAGCATCGAGTGCCACTGGGAGATTATGTCACTTATACTTGTTGAAAAGTTACTTATAAGTTGCTGTTGTTTCTGAAAATTAGCACAAAAATAACATATTGATTATCTTATTGAGCATTTGTTCTCACTCTGCAAACACACAAAATCTTACCAAGTATTTTTATCTAGTTTCTGGTGCAAATATCTTAGAACACATGAATTAAGTTAGAAGTAACTTTTTCTCTACTTTTAGCTTGTTTTAAGTAAATAATTCCTTAAAACTATATATAAAATAGTACTTCTACTAGCAGATTATTTAACTTATAATAATACATTTTCCAACGTTGTATGTGAAATTATTTGCCAGTGAGACCAATACTTTTGTAAATTAATAGAATCATGTTTTATTGACTTAAAACATGCTCATATTTTTTTTCTAAAAAGTTACTTGTGCGTTAGGTTCATCTTAGTTCTAGTATATTAAAATATTTGCACCACAAACTAAACCTAAAATACTTGATAAGATTTTGTGTTTTTGCAGTGTAGATTAGAGCTGGTAACTTACTGCAGCACTGTAAAAGCATAAAATCTTAAGACATGAGCACTTCAAACTTGCACTAGTTTCTAGTGCAAGTGTTCTTACAACACTTGAAATAAGGCAAAACTAACTTAAAAGTAACTTTTAAAAGTTAAAAGACATATGAGCTTTTTTATGTGAATAATAACTTAATATTGATGAAAAACTTCTACTTCCACTGGCAGATTATTTCACTTAAAACATGGGAAAATATCTTGCTATCAGTAAAATAATCTGCCAGTGGGACTAGTACTATTAATACATTGTTTACATAAAACAACCTCACACATTTTGCTGAAATGCTTCTTATAAGTTAGTTTCGTCTCATTTAAAGTGCGCTAAGACATTTTTACTAGAAACCTGATCAGTAATACTTGGTGAGGTTTTGTAAAGTTAAAGTTACACTGCAAAACCACAAAATCTAGTGCTTCACTAACCGTTGGGTCTCCGCTGAGGTCAATTCCCACCACCAAACCTCCAGACGACAACATGAACTCTTCAGCCAGCTTCACTGTCTCCATAGCAACCTCTGCGCCATTTCTGCGACCGATGGCCACCAAAAACCTGACAGATAAATGATGTTTAGTGTCGAAGCACAGCTGCTGTTAACAATTAGGGCTGTAACCAGAGGTCGCGCTAGACTTTTTTGTTCTCCGTTATTTTGACCAACAGCATTAAAAAGAAATTCGGTCATGTAGCTACTATTTTTACCCCTCAAATTACAATCATATCAACATTAGGCTATTTAGCCGCATTTTTGTGCGGTTTAGTTAATATTCACCGAGTTGAACCGTGAATCCAGATCCATCACACATAGAGCATCTGCGGTAACTTTTTCTCCGTGACAAAAACCACTGACTGTGGCCCCAATAACTTATAATAAACTAGAAAATTCCTGAAGAAATTTAACTGGGGCCTGCCAAAGTGTGCCCTTCGGTTTGGACCCAGCGTTCTGATGCTAAAAATTTGCATCAATGCTAAAGAAAGCTGCAATGTAATCAATAGCATGTGGAGAATCACAAGAATGTTAAGTAAGCTAGACATGCAACATTCAGTATGATAAAGTAAGTGTATTAGCTAAAAAAAATGAGCAAATATGCTAATGTAAGCATAAATACTTTCAGCAGCATGTGGGGTATCATTAGAATTTTTACTCTCATTTACTTACTCCATTAAGTATACTAAACATGGCTAGTTAGTCTGAAAAATGGGTAATAGCTTATTTAAACTAAAAGGCTAATGCTAACGAACTGGCAGTTCCCTAACTTGAGAGAAGCAGATAATGCAGAATATTAGTGTTAGAACTACAGATATGGCGTTTTTGTAGTCCTATTTATTATCATTAGGTCATAGGTTAATGCTATTGCACTGGCTTGCTCATTAGTTCTAATGAGCCCTGCATTGAACTGTTCAATGTTAATGAACTGCAGGAAGGCAGTTCATAACATTTACTTCATAATAGAGACAAAGAAAAAGATTTTATTGAATAACCCACACACACAACAGATCACAGTTTAAATATATATTGAACACGTGTTAAAGATTTCTACAAGGATTTTACAGGTAAAGTTTACAATGAACTAAAATTACAACATTTAAAGAAAACAATAAATTTGAGAATCTGATGCCTCTGCAATAAATTTTTTTTTAATTTACATGTGTCCTGTCTGGCCATGTGGCACTCAGGGTTGTTGCCTGAGTGTCAAGGTGAGGCCCGACAGATTTACTATCACAAGTGAAACATTATGGCTTTGCCATGATGATCCACTTGTTATAAATATAAAACTTTTATAACTATACACATACATGAAAACATATTTGAAACTATAATCTAATTTAACCCTTCCCCGTAGCATAGAAGGGTCACAAAGTGCTCGCAGTTGCTCCCCAGCAGGTCATAGGACACCTCCTGGTCGATGAGGACTTCAGCTCGCTGGATGATCTCACGGACTCTGCCTGTCCGTGAGATGTGTGGTCTCACGGACACACATCACATACTGGTGACAACCACACCAGTATGTGTGGTTGTCATCATACTTGTTGATGTGGTACGAATCGTTTCCCACCACCTCTTTCAGCAGCTGCATGCACCACAGCCTTCCTGCTGAATACAGACTTGACGCTGGACATGGCGGCTGCCTGGCTCTCATCTGTGTGAGACACCATTTTTAATTATTAAAAGTAAAAGAACGGAGAAATGTTTGTTACAGTGATCAAAACGTCACTGTATTTTGAACCTCATATCTCAAGATAGAAAAAAAAGCAGTTCTTGTAGCTTGTTAAAGCAACTTAAAAGGAAGAAATAGGATTACAATGGTTGTTTTCCATTACTAACAATGGAGACAAAAAGATTTGACATTGCTTTGTTTAGCAATAAGCAGAAACTTTTTTACATCACACCAAGCTAAAATAAAATAACTAAGTTTGTTTAGTCCATCAGAACCAGAACCGCGATGTTCTCCGTTGCTGAGTCACGCTAAAAATCAATAGAGAAATGACTGCAGGTGCTGCGCTTCAGACCATACTACACTCGAACCGAACCGAATAACACATTAACCTGTTATAGAGAGCAACTTGCGACTGGTAAGGGACGGAAGATGCACTTGGGGAACTATATCATATATCATGACGGCTAGGAATAAATTGGCTAAATCTACAAAAATCCTGCTCCATCAAGCTATCAGGTATGCTATCAGAGCCACAACAAAATATTCCACAGCAGTCAAACTTTTAAAATTGAGCACATTTCTCAAAGAACACATTAAGTCTAAGCAGTTATAATAATACTGTAATCAAATGAAATATTGAAATAGTATATTTTATGGAGAGAACACAAACACTTCTTACCTTGACCGAAGCAGACTGGGAAGCAGAAAGTTCCAGAAGCTTCCACGACTTGGTAGTACGTAGCAGCCAATCAGAGATGGTGCTTTTCCCGCTTCTATGACGTACCCTGCTGCTGACCAGTCAGCCTCGCATAGCAACGATTTTAAAAAATGCAAACATCACAGCTGGCTGGCAACTTCTTCACCTTACGTCACAGGCATAGATACAAGATGGTATATATAAAAAAAATAATTATATAGTATAGAAAATTATTTTATTTTTTTTTAAAAAAAAGCTTTATTTTTAATATATATAAGTAAGAGAAATAGTTAATAGCTTATTTAATTAAGCTAAAATGTTAATGCAAATGAACTGCCTTGCGCAAGGCAGTACCGTAACCTAAGAGGAAAAGATATTGCAGGCTAATATTAGCATTCTACAGCACTATTATTGCACCGCCATAGACGGTGCAATAATATTAGCCCCCACTAGTGGGGGACAGCGAAAGGCTAATGTCAGCGCTAAAGTTAAAGTTACGGCAGGAATTATTAGAAAAAAAATTATGCAAGCTGATCTTATTGCACCGCCTTTGGTGGTGCACTAGTGGGGGCAGGAAAATGCTAATGTGCTAAAGTTAATGCACTGTAGGTAATAGCTTATTTAAGCTAAAAGGCTAATGCTGATGAACTGCCTTGCGCAGCAAGGCAGTTCCCTAACCTGAGAGAAGAATATAAAGCATTCTAATATTATTGCATCGCCTTACGGCGATGCATTAACCTGAGGGCAATATGAAGGCTTTTATTTTGAAAAATAAACATAAGCTTCATATTAAATGCCCACACTAATCCAATGCCTAACAGTGTTTGGGTTAAATCCCTTATTTACTGGCCTAAACAGCCAGTAGTTCTAAACACCAGCTCCTTCCAAAGTGTTCTGCCATAAATCAGCTCCTCTGGCCTCATGTGTTCCGTTGCTATGGTAATGGATCAGCTGCTAACTGTCATGTGTGTGTGAGACAGAAAGGGGGGAAAAAGAATTCTATCTTTGTGAGACACCCAGCCAATTAATATGGAAAAAGCACTCCGAACAAACCTTTGCCATTCAGGAACCGTAATACATATTCGAAAACCGTTTGAAGCGTATGAGAGGGCTATTTGTCATCTCCGATAGTACCGCAATTCATATTTTTTACCTCATTCACAGTAATTGCAGTGATGAGACAAAAAATTGTGCAGAAACTTTTCAGAAATACATGGAAGTTAACCTGGGAGAGCGTCAGTTACCCTGGCGCATGATTTCACTCCGAAGCACCTTGACAGAAAACCGCAAGCGCTAGAGAAATATCGAACACATTTTACCGGAGCAGGCATGCGTATCAATGTCATGACCGAGTTTGATACCAATCGGGCGATATTTGTGGGCGTGACGGCGATTTCAAAATCGCTTTGGGGTCAAAAATCTGCTTAAATTCTCACTCTACTGGAGCGTCAGTTGGTGTCAGTTATGCTCTTCGTTTCGGCAGTTGGAAATTTTGCTCGTTTTTCGCTTTTTACGTCGCCATCGTAAGTCCGATTCCTTATAAAAATAATAGCTCCCCTCCCGGGCACGAGCCGCACGTTTTGATACCACTTTTGTGGGCTCGCAGCGGTGCGAGCCGCATTCCGGGTGACGGATGAATAATAAATAATAAAGAGGCGTTCTATTGGGTGTAGAACAATAGGTGCCTGCCATGCAATGCATGGAGGCAGTGACTGCAAGTCAGTCACTGCTCTCCTTATGCATTGCTATGGGCAGGCCCCAATAAAGAGGCGTTCTATTGGGTATAGAACAATAGGTGCCTGCCATGCAATGCATGGAGGCAGTGACTGCAAGTCAGTCACTGCTCTCCTTATGCATTGCTATGGGGCAGGCCCCAATTAAATGATTCCATTTAAATTACCAGCACTTCACCCGCTGCTCTGATTGTTTATCTTTCCATAAATTACATTTTTTGAGTCTGTATGCTCAGATTAAGAGTAACCGCTTACTGGATTAATTGACAATTACTTCGATAATCGATTTATTACAATTAATTGTTTCAGCCCTATCAATAATAACATGAAAGTGATGAACATTTACCTGACGTCTATGTCCACTCCCTCGTTTTTACATTGCTGAATGGCTTTAATGACTGTCTCAATGTAACTCTTTTTTGTTAGTCCTGGAATAAAAAAAAAAAAACATCATAAACCAAAGTTAGATTTTAAGCAGTGAAACATTATGCCAAAGTATCCGAATCCATCTTTAAGATTCGTACCGGTGTGATTCTCTTCCCTCGGTGTGCTTCTGAGCTCAAGATATTTGACATTATCAGCTGCAAACTCTTTGATAACATCCGTCGCCACCTTGATTAGAAATAAAAAAAAATCTGTGAGTGGAAATCTGGAAAATGTATTTTAAATAAAAGTTGTTTTACTCAAGATCCGCGCTCACCATGAGGATATCCTCCTCCGTGTCCACCAGTTTGTGGATTACTTTAAAGACCTCAAAACATCTGCAAACACGGAAGTAAAAGGTTGACATCTGATGTTGTAGAATGAAATAATGAATAACAATTTAACACGACTTTAAATTCTCAACGTCACAAAAAACTGGTGTTATAGCAGCTGCGTGTTCCACCAAAAAAACTCTGAAATTTTTAAATTTATCTCACAGATTTTCTAGAAAAAACATGGAAATCCATGAACTCCAAAAGTCAAAAATGTAAAGTAAAAACAATTAGAATTTTTGAGATTAATCTCAGAAATTTTCCAGAAAAAACTTGAAAAATACTTAATCTCAAATCTTATGAATTTTGAGATTAAAATTACACATTTTCTAGAAAAGAACCTGGACGTTTCCTGGGCTTGTAAAGTCGAATATTTTCGACTTTCGGAAATTTTCTACGTTTCAAAAGATTAAAGTGTTGGACTTTTGGATTTCAGAAATGTCCAAGTCTTTTCTAGAAGCTTTCTGAGAAAAATTTCGAGATTTCTGATTACATTGTTCAAGCAAATGTTTGATTTTTCGAGTCTGAGTTTTTCTAGCAAAACGTCAGAGATTAAACTAAACATTTCTGAGTTTTTCTCGCAAATTTTCGAGTTTTTGAGCCCAGAAAATTTCCAAATTTTTCTAGAAAATTTCTGAAATCAATCTCAAAATATCTCCCTTTTGATATGGGGATATATGGGCGGATATTTATATATTATATGTTAGGGTTAACCTATAGATTAACCTATGATCTAGGTTAATGTATAATTTACATCCTTACTCGTCCAGTGTCCTCCGCTGGCCTTTGCCGATGGCCGTCATGCTGTGTTCAATGTTGAGGTGCGGTTTCCGCCGGATGAGCTTCTCCATGGTCTGGACGCTCACCGATCCGTTCAGGTGAGCATGAAGCTCCTGTTCACAAATCAAAACGCTGACGTTAGCGTTTAAAGCACATAACACACTCTTGCTGTTTTTTCTCATCAGCTCCTCCCAAAACAGTTTTCTTCTTCTCGTAAAACACAACAACATTACGGACGTCCCTTACCACCTTCGGTAGATCCTTATAAAACTCTGCATTATTGTCCATCTCACAGTAAAATCACAGCCGGAGTCTCAGTTTCCAACTATTCCTGTCAATATTTTCAGTGCACGTTTTCGCGATGCACCTCGTGCAACAAAGAAATCCTTCCCTCATTCCGAAGATCAGTTCCCGGCCCCTCAGCGAATTCCTTCCTTTTTTATTATATCTTTCGGAAATCTTTAATTCTGTTTAAGAAAATTATATTAAAGGAAACGTAATAATATTCTACATAGTTGCAGAAAATTAAATCTCACAATTAAATGATTATAGCTTAACAGAAGTAGAGAAAATGTAGTTCATGTTTGTAGCTTAATCTCTTTACTGTAATACTTCACTTTTTAAGATCTTGTTTTTCCCTCAAACTGCAGATTATAACGTGTGGTTCCTACATTAGTATGTCAGCTTTAGGTGATAAGGTTTCTCCATTGCTTTCATGATATATTAGGGAGGTAAATACTTTGTACTCTGAAAAACTCAGCTGAAGCTTCTATTTTAATAATTTAACATAAAGAATATTGATATTTACAGCAGAAGCACTACGTGTCTTTTTCTTCCTACTTCCCTTTTTATTTTTGATGTTTGTGTCCACCATTATTGTGTGTAAATTTTGTTTCCTCTTTATTTTTGGTAGGTGTTCACTGCCAGCAGCATCAGTGTTTGTGTCTCTTTTCTGCCCTGTCGATTCCTGGTGGGTTGAGGCAGATGGCTGCTCATAGTAACCTTCTTTCTGGACGTTTCTTCCTGTTAAATATGAATTGTTCCTCTTCACTGTCCCCCTGTGTTTGCTCAGAATCAGGGAGATTGGGCTGAAGTGAAAATAAAATGTAATCTACTAGATACCACAGCTTGATGAATGTCAGATAAACGCAAACAAAGGGACATTTCTCCACCTCTGGCATAATTTCACTGACTTTCTGTTATTCTCTGAATTCATTTAAAGATTCTTTAGTGTTTACATCTCCATTATTTACATCTTTTTTTAAATTATAAACTTCTATATCAGTCGCGTACCTTTTAAACTGTGGTTGTCTTTTATCTTTATTGTCCAGAAAGTTATTAAGTTGATTTGAAAGCGCTGCAATTAATTTCAAAGTGGCATGTTTTCTTAAAACTGTTTTTTTTTATTGTGGAAAATGGCAGCATGGTAGATTTATTACAATTCAAAATCCAAATAGTATGAGTCCCCCAAATATTCACACAATAACATGTTTTTCTGTCAGATTTATATTTTTGAAGTGAACTTTTTTACACTGGCACAGAAACGTCTTTTTAGAGCTGCTTTTTTTTGACTCACAAATAAACTGAGAAGCATTAAACATTATCAGACAAAAGAAGCTGTCGTTTCATTTCAGCTCTTTAAACAAAAATAATTCAACATTCAAACAATAAGCTGTACCTGGAGACATAAAAAATTATAATATTAATACATCAAGTAATGAGAAGCAAAATCCAACTCAAGAGTGTACTTCCTCTTCGTGTCTGTTGACAAGTTAAAGGTTGGCACCAATATGATGAGGGATAAAAATGGAAAATAACGTGAAAACAGGTTAAGGCAACTGTTCAAAAGAAGGACTTGATGCTATTAAAGTTATTTATTTACTCCAGATAAAGTGTGGAAAGACACAAACAGCTCAGCCGCTGAGAGCTGCTGAGTTTGAAACGATCTGAGAAGAGGCACGGCAATAAGAAGCAAATGTTTGCACTGTAAAAAAATCAAAGTCTTACCACGGCCTAGTTTCTAGTGCTAATATCTTAGCACACTTGAAATAAGACAAACTAAAAGTAACTTTTCAGTAAGATGTAGATGCTTGTTTTAATTCCTTAACATTGATGTACTTGTCCCATTGGCAGATAAATTAACTCATAACATGGGAAAATGTCTCATTATAAGTTAAATAATCTGCCAGTGGAACTGGTACTTTTTCACCAATATTAAGGATTATTTATTTCAAAGAAGCCTCTACATCACATGCGTCAAACTCAAGGCCCAGGGACCAAATCCAGCCAGCCGCAGCTTC
The DNA here is from genome assembly GCF_019740435.1 of Gambusia affinis. Taxonomy (NCBI): domain Eukaryota; kingdom Metazoa; phylum Chordata; class Actinopteri; order Cyprinodontiformes; family Poeciliidae; genus Gambusia; species Gambusia affinis. The sequence continues at coordinate 5,907,968 of NC_057875.1, forward strand.
TGATGTGACTCTAGAGAGACACATAATAGAACCATCCAGAGAACAGTGCTCTTAAATATTATTTTATCAGTCTAATCTGTTTACTGCCAAATTATACTAAGCAGTCCCTCCACTTTCCTGAGTATTATTGTAAAAATTCACACAAAATCAACAAATCGCTGCACTTTTTCGCATTTATTGCTGATTTTTGGCCAAAATGATAAAACATTTTTGGATTCAAGTGACTTTTTACTTGCGGTGTTTCTTACTTCTATGAAACAGCTGCTTCACTCTAACATGATGTCAAGTTATAATCCATAATAACTAGTAATAAAAAGTTGCATATCCGGTCATACGAAAGTGCAAATATTTCTAAATTAGTACCACAAACACTTTGATTTCTATTGCAAAAACTCCCAGAAACAATCACAAAATCCTGGAGGGACTGAAAAGATGTTCAATATTATTTAATTTTAAGAATTTATTTATATACTTTAATAGTTTGTTAATGGGTTTTAGCAATAGATTCTGCCACAACCGGCCATTTAAAAACATTCATGGCCTTGATTTGGACCAAAACCAAATTGAGTTTGACACCCAGCTGCTAAATAAGTTACCTTTAAGTTAGCTTGTCTTATTTCACATGTGCTAAGGTATTTAGTAGAAACTAGACCGAAAATGCTTGGTAAGATTTTGCGTTTTTGCAGTGTGGACAGTTGTACTTTACAGTGAAATGCAAAGAAAATGCTTTGACGTTTTATCAGAGTAGCAGTCCTTGCTTTGAGGAGTCAAAACGGACAGCGGGCGATCATTTTTTCTGAATAATATGTTGTAGCCATTCCTTCAGCATCTGGAAGCTCGGCCGCGCTGCCGGATCCAGGATCCAGCACTGCTTCATGATGTTATACACGACTTCGGGACAGCCATCAGGACAGTCCATTTTGTAGCCCTTCTCCACTCGCGGCACAACCTCTTTCAATGGCTGGAGAAAAAATAAAACACAGCAAAGTTGATACCAGAGAAAATGTATCAAAAAAAAAAAAAGATTTGTCCTACGTTGAGATTAATACTTACAATTCTTGGATAGGGGACTCGGCCAAAAGAGTAAATCTCCCAAAGTAAAATACCGTAGCTCCATACGTCTGACTTAGTGGAAAATTTCTGCTAATACAAGAAAAAGCAGAAGATTTTTTTTAACCCGACTTATTTATATCCAATGTTTTTGCTTTTTTGTGTAATTTTAAATGTTTCAGATCATCAAAAAGTGGTCATATTAGAAAAAGGTAACTGGAGTAAATAAAAAAAAAAAAATGTTTTCAAATTACATTTTTCACCTTTTAAAGGAAAAAAGTTCTCCAAATAAAGCTGCCCATGCAAAAATATAATTTCCACAAGCTACAGCTTTCTAAACAATTTATGAAATTAATTGCAAAATTTCTGAGTTTATTTCTCGCAAAGTTTCAACTTGTGGAGCTCAGAAATTTCCTTGTATTTTTCTAGAAAATGTCCAAGTTTTTTTGGCAGAAATTTCTCTGTTGGCCCTAATACATCAACAGAAGTTTGGATAGCCTTTTTCCTGGCTCTTTAGCATTTACTTTGTTTAATATAATACTAGCTTTATGAACTAAAATTTTCATCCAACAAAAAAACAAAGAGGGACTAAAAGTTTCTAGCAGCTGGAAGCTCTGCTGGGTCTGACTGTACCTTTTCTCTGAGGGCTTCTGGTGCCGTCCATTTAACAGGCAACTTGGCCGTGTCCTGAGTAGACGACGCCTCTTTGGTCAAACCAAAGTCGCTGACTTTGGCGATGTTGTCCTCCGACACGAGAACGTTTCTGGCTGCTAGGTCTCGGTGCACAAAGTTGTTGGCCTCCAGGTAAGCCATGGCTTCACAGACGTCTCTGCAGAAGTGAAATACGGGTGATACAAACGAGGCTCAGGAAGCACTAACCAAACATTTAACGCTACGACACACACGTTTCTTCATAATCAGATACTCATCTTTAGTTTAACAAAGCTTCAAAATCAGAAACATTTTATTCCATGTGGAAAAAAAACACTAACCATGCACATCACTCTGAAGATGCCACACTGTGGTGACACATGGTGGTGGCAGCGTCATACTATGGGAACACATTTCATCAGCAGGGACCAAAATATAACTTCTTAATCAACATTCAAACTATTAATGCAGCTTTAAAAATATAATACTGCACCCTAGTGGCAGCATCATGATGTGGAGATGCTTTTCTACTTTTTATACTTTATGACACATTAATGTGTCACAAAATATATTCAAGTTTGTGATTTTACATTAATAACATTTTAAAAAGTGCCATAGGTTTGAGCATGCTGTATATGTTAACACTGTAAAACTGTGGTTATCATATTTGCATATTTTACTTTAAACTAACAATTGTGTTAATATTTTCGTCAAATTAGACCAGCGTTGCAAATATTGAAAATGAGCAGCACAAACTGTTTTCTACATGTCTATTGTGTAAAATCTTTTTATTTGATCAAAAGGAAGTATTTACATGTTCAGGTGAAATTTAAGGCTCAACTTGCTTTTGTTGCTCGCAGCAACAAGAGTTATGTTTCCTGTAAATGAACTAAATAAATCTCCCAACCGGTTATCATTTAAGCTTTTTATTTATTTAGAAAATTATTTTGTTTCAGTAAAATCATAATAATCCTAAGGAGAAGGTAAATGTCAAATATTTATTTTTTTAGTGTTTCACACTTTTCCATACTGCAAACTTCATCTTTTAGCTAAATTAACTCCAAAATATTGTTCTATTATAGTGAATTATTTTTATTTAGGTGAAGGAGCCCACTGTGGTCTGTTATACTGGTTTCATTAACGCCTCCTGCATGTGAACTGGGAGGAGGTGGGGAGTGAACAGGCACAGGATGTCTAATCTGAAACTCCCACCTGGTCGTTTTTCCTGACGGTTGACTCAAAGGTCATGAGCAATAACATTAATAAATCTACAGTACATAGAAGTGCATACACTTTATTTAGAAACAATTCTCACTGCCAAACCTTTTTCTGTTTTAGATCACTCAGGATAACCAAAATTATATTTATTTGCTAATGCGAGATATATGAGAGACTTTTAGAGTTTTCTTTCTATTACTTTCTAACAGAAATTAGAAGTATTCTTGAACCAAAGCTTTAACCTCCCAGCTGATTGAGTTATTTCCACATAATGTGCTTTTCTCTCGATGCCCTCTAGTCAATTGCACCAGTTCCTCCTACAGACCCACATGATGCTGCCACCCCTGTACTAACTTCACAGTTAGAGTTATGTTCCCTTTCTGTACTATGAATGTTATTAAAGTCAGTTTTCAGTTTCATTAGAAACGGGAAAGGCTTCCAAAAATTAAGTTTGGTGTCACTGAGTGCATTAGCAAACTGCAAATCTGGGTTTTTATGTCGCCTTTGGTGAAATGGCTTCTTCCTCACTGAGTGGTCTATATCTGTTTTAATTTATTTTTTAGGATTAAAATGGGTAGAGTACCTAAAAACTGTACTCAAGTAAGAGTAGCAATATTTCATAATATAATTACTCAAGTAAAAGTAAATATTATGGTCTAGTAAAAAAAGTACTCCTACGTGTACATTTTTCCCCCAAAACGTAACTCAAGTAAATGTAACTTACTACCAAACTCTGCACAAGTTTGTTTGAGCTGTTACCTTAAAATAAAACCAGGAGCTAATGCTAATTAAATCAAAAGTTATAAATTAACCTATCGACCCTTTGCACCTATTTATCACTCGAGGCGCCATAACACCGGAAGTATTGAACAGACCAACTGTTCAATACTTACAAACAACTTTGGAAATTGTTTTCCAAAGTGGTTTTACCAGTTTATTCATGGCTTCTACTTGTTTGAGTCGAGCTAATTTATCTGAACGTAACACATCTGGTTGGGGCTCTTTGACAGCGGTATTTATAAAAGTTGGAAACAGCTAGCTTAGAAACCGACCCATACCACCTCCCTCCTGACGTGTTGATCATTTGATCAACATAAGTTGATAAGTCACATAAGACATAGTGACTTAAATCATGTGGTGTGAATTCAGGCAAAGTCGTTAACGACTTTGCCTGATTTAAGCGTTTCTCCTTTACACCGGAGGAGCATTAAAAACGTACAAAAGACGAGATGCTAACCAGTTTTTCCCCGTACTTGCTAGACGACATGACGGTGCGGCACTGTCTCCATGGTTACGGTTAGACGCCTACCTTCTCCATATTGCCATATTTGATATAATCTTTCTGATCATACTTACTTATAAACTTTATGAACGTTAATCTTCTTACCTTGTAAAAAAATGTTCGCTGTAAACCCGTGATTTCACCGAGGGCTGCCAGTCAATATAAATGATTAACGGCATCATCCTAACTTTCCTCATTAAAAGTTATAAAATAAAAGGACAAGTTTGGTTTCTATCCTGCTCTGTTTGTGCAGCCGACCTCGCAGCAACCTATGACAATTTGTAAAGTGAAATCAACCAAATAAAAGTGATACCAAGTTACAAATGTCTGTTTTTAGATTGGCTTTAAAGGAGCGAATTGGTTGTTTTGACGTCCGTCATGGCGGAGTGGGCGGAGTTCTGGATAGCATGACGTCACATGAAAATTGTCAATAAGGAGCTTAACGAGCCATCCGGGATTTCACTAATTGTGAATTGTTTTCACAATTTCACAAGCTGTGAAATTCCAGATGGCAAGTAGTCTGAGTGTATGTAAACATCTGAATTTGATAAGTACAATAAAATTTGTAAGATTTGCTCAGTTATTTTCCTGACATTTAGCTAAAAGAACTGCTTTGTGTAATCCTAGCGGACCTAAAACTGGAAAAGTATAGTCTGGTTTCATGTCAGACAGTGATAAAAAAAAACATATTTTTTAAACAGCATATGTAGATATCTGATTTCAAATACTCACAAAGCAAAATTAAGGAGAGCTTCTCCACCAAGGACTGTTCGACCTCTGGACCGTAGGTAGTCTACTAAACAGCCCTGAAAAATCAAAACAAACATGTCATTCTTTAATGTTTTAAGTTAAAAACTCTCCCAGCTGGCACAAATAATCCACCTACCTTGGCCATATATTCAGTAACTATAAAAAGACTCCCATTCTCTTCTACAATCACACCAAGCAGCTGTACCAGATTATTGTGCCGTAGTTGCCTAAGGAAAAGGAAGAGCATGAGGATGTCACAATGGGCTTTTTTGTTTCTGAGACGCAGTATTTCTGTATTTTAATGCCTTACGTCATGACAGAGGCTTCTGCAATAAAAGCCTGAGCCGTAGCATCGTTTTTTATGCACTTCACAGCTACTTTTGTCCCTCTGTAGTCTCCCACCATGACATCTGGAGAAAAAACAAACAGTTAATCATAAAATGGGAAAATATGCAACAGTAACAGCAACCTTTTGTAGTGGATATGCTACCATTTCAGTTTTTAATATTCCCAATCTTTAATGCCTTCTATTGGGTTTTAGTTGATAGACCAACACAAAGTAGCAACAACTGAGAAGCACGAAGAAAAAGATTTATGGCTCCCCTTTTTTAGACCAAATAAGATATGAAACGAGTGGCTTTTACATGTTTTCTACCCCTTTTTATTATACTCTCAGATAAAATCAGCCAATTGCCTTCAAACTGTAAATACACAAAATCTGACCAAGTATTTTTGTCAAGTTTCTAGTGCAAATATCAGAACATTTGAATTATAACAAAACTAACTTTGAAGTATTTACTTTTAAGCAGAAATAGAAAATTTTGGCAAGCACTTAAAACTCGACTGAATGAGGAATTTTCTAAAAATAGAAATAAATAAATATTTCTAATTTAAAGCAGTCCCTCATTGTCCTTCCACCTTGCAGTTTTGAAATCTTTTGCTTTGGTTAACCAGATAAAATCTTTAAAAAATACCTTAAATTGTGTTTGTGTATATATATTTACATATATATTTGTGCGTGTGGGTGTGTGTGTGTGTGCAAAGGATTTGAATACTTTCTAAATGTAGTGCAGATTTTTAGACTCACATACTGAATTCTCCTACGATCATTAAAACAGGAAATGCTCATGCATGGAGAAGTAAAGCTGCTTACCTCCAAATTCTCCTTTCCCAATAACCTGATGAAGCTTCAAGTCTTTTCTGTTCATCGACCATCCACCTGTTGGAAAAGACGTATTGGTGACAACATGTTATGATAAAGAAAAGGTTCATACATCATTAATAAACTTCCTCTTACTCCTGGAGAATTCATCCTGCGCGGCCACAGTTCCTTCCTCCAGCTTTGGTTTTATGAGCTTGGTGCACAAACCGTCTGCATCTTTGGTGTAGTGCTGGACACAGAAAAAGACCCAAAACATGGTCAAAAGAAGATCATTTAAAGTCACAATGATACACTGAAACAAACAAAACTGTAATTATTTCAATAAGGAACTAAAACTTTCTTTATACACTTCAAAAACCCAAAACCTTACCAAGATATTTTGGTTTAGTTTCTGATGCAAATATCGCTGTATACATGAAATAAGACAAAAGAGACTTACAAGTAAGTTTTCAGCGATATGGAGGAGCTTTTTTCAGTAAATAATTCCTTAACATTGATGAAAAGTCCAGCTGCTCCCCTCAGGCAGGAGCATCTGGAGCAAAACCACCAGGATGAGAAACAGCTTCTTCACTTCAGCCGTCAAACTCCTGAACTCAAGCTGCACCTAACAGCTTCATCTCATAGATTATCTACACACACACGTCTGTCTAGCACATGAATTACTTCATTACTTATTTATTCATTTATTTTTGTGTTGTACATTTCTTAATCTGGGACTTGAGTCCTAATTTCGTACCACAAACAAGCAAAGGCGGTATGACAATAAAAAAATCCTTGAATTCAGATTATTTCACCTGTAACACGGGGAAAATGTTTTCTGAGGAAAAAAATCCGCTAGTCGAACTAGAACGTTTTCATCCATAAAACTCATTGAGTTGTTTTAAGTCAATAAAACTAAAGGAATTATTGACTTAAAACAAGCTCCTATATGTTGCTGAAAAATTACTTGCAAGTTAATTTAGTTTTACTTCAGTTGTAGTAGAAACTAGAAAAAATACGTGGTAAGATTTTGTGTTTTCACAGTTTAGATCACTTTGTTTCTTAATATGTTGCTGTACCGGTTAATACAGATAAAAGGTCATGTTTTAGCTCTAAATATAAAGCTGAGAGTTCGAAGAATGTCTGCCTCATTTGCATCAGCCTTAAAAACTTTCATCCAGAAAGTTGCTGCTGAGTCAGAAGGAGGAAGAGAGGCAGAAAGCATGCCATGCAGAAACTTACTTTACTTTTTATGCTTACTACCAAACTCAAAAAGTTTTGAAAACAGACCAACTCAGAAAGTTCCTCAACCTTTTCAATTTAAAGGACTTTATTTTGTCTTTCTCCAAAACTTTACATTTGTCTTAAACCACAAAACTATTGAAATCTTTGAATTTTTACTTTGTATTTAAGAAAAACCTTCAGTTTTTTTGTGGTGAAGTTATTTAATTTTTCCAAAAAAGTCTTACAGGAAGGCAAAAAAAAAATAATCCAATATGTTGAACAGAACATGATTTATTCGGGTTTATGTTTTCAGGGGTGTAGTTTTTGGAAAACAGGATCAGCATCAACTGAGGGCGGCCTTGTTTGGGATCAATGTCCGGTTTCCTGTCAGGGTCTCAGCTGCCAGATAGACGGCAATGACTGCAAAAAAGTTTAGAGAATGGAAATCTAAGATCATTGTTTTTATAAGGTCTTTTTGGGTAAAGTTTCTGCCAGTTTTGAACATCACCCAATGAAAGTTTCAGTTTTTAAGTTCATCAGTGAGATTTATAGTGAGATTAAAATATACACAGGTGGCTCTATTTACTAAATAACAGGCAGTTGTTTGCACTGAAATTTTATTTTAGAGTATCAGAGTACAAGGATCTACATATAAATGTAAACCACATGTTTCTTTCTCTCTTTTTTTGTCAAAAACTTTGTCAACTTCCCCCACAATTGCAGCTACATACGACTCTATGTTGATTTATTGCAGAAAATTCCCCCAGAACACATGTCTGTGGTTGTACCAGGATAAGTTGTTGAAAAGGTTCAAGTATAAATATGGTTGTGTGTATATCTGTGAACATTTTGGGCAGGCATGACTGAGGCTAAAACTGCCTGCTTGTGCCTTAAGATTGTATCTGTGGCATAATCAGTACAGCGTTTTGTGATTTCAGTGTTTTTTATGGTGGCTCTATTGTTATCAATGCATATCTTGGTCCCTGTGTTGTTTGGTTTAGCAGAAAATGTAAATAAAAAGCTTAAGATACATTAACAAGCTGCTGCAACAAGAAACCGGCGCTCTGGCGTTCACAGCTCACTGTGCAGTGTGACCGACTGCCCTGTACAGGACTCACTAAGCAAATCTGAATGCTTCATTTATACAGAAAATATTCAGGAACTCTACTTTTACTTAGTAACAGTTTTAAAAGAATGCAGTTTAAAATAAGACCTTTAGACAGGAAAAGCAGACAGTTTGACAGTAAGAGCCTCTTGTCTTTTTGAGGTTATGACTCTGAGCCTTAGCATAGTGTTCACTTCCTCTTTGACAGTTCCTGTTCACCACATGTTCCAGGAACTACATGGTGTCTGTAAAGTTGTACAGTTATGTCTGCACATGTGATCCCCACCCACCTTCACTCCCAGCCACATGTAAAAATAATGCATATAGCTTTATTTGTGGCATCTAAACTGGGAGTCTCACCTCAACCAGCTGCATGAGGTTCTCGAAATAGGCTTCTTCGTCAATAGTGAGCTTTCCGTTTTTGTAGATGATGCGGTAGTGCTCCACCTTCCCGTCGCAGCTCACACACAGAGTGTAGTCGCCGGGGAAGTTGGTGCTCTCGCGCACCAAGAACAGGCCTGTCTCAGGGGGGTCAAGCAGCCGCTCGGCCTGGTCTCGCGTTATCTTCCCGTGGAACCATCTGGAAGAATCAGGGAGGAATTATCACACAAAAACGGTCCGCATCAACGTAGATCCATTTACAAGAGAAACAATAATACAAAACATGTAATTACATCAGTATTCATTACAGGAGACTTTAGGTGTATAGGTCAGTAACTTTGGAAGTTTAGCTTAATTTTATCTTAAATTTCATTTCAACACCTTCCTTCTTTGTTTTCATCGTGTCATAGACTGTTCTTCTCATTTACATTACATTAGCGTTAATGTTCAACTTTGCATAGTATTTTACATGGGAACTCGTCCTTCTGCATGAAATATGCACAAATAATGGCTTCATTGCTCTCTTTCTGCACACAGGAACAGTTGCTCTTATATTTGGCTGAACAGCATCAGGAAAACATGCAGATTTATAAGTAAAGTTAAATAATGCGATGACTGCAATTAACATATTTTCCTCAACTGACTTTTCCACTGTTATTATTTCAAAACTACTTTATATAAAAGTTAAGGTTTGGGTAACTGATTTTCTGTTACTTTATATCCATAAATTCATCCAACCATCAAATATATTATTGACTTTCAGTGTGCAAATGCCTGGCATTTGAAAAAAAGTACAGGAAATATTCCATCCATTCCGTCCTTTGTGATGTTGATATTGCAGTGATTCTGCCTTTAACGTTGATAAATGCTGTGCAGCTCAACTGTTTATTAAATGGAAGAATTTATGACAGGAAAAAGAGAAGGAGGGCATCTCTTTGTTATTACAACAATGATAAATGCGGTTATTCTTTTTTATGATCTTATCGTTTCTGTGAAAAATGTGTTGATTAGCTAAAACATTCTTACTTTTGAAGGAACAGGCCAAAACTGCTGTTCATAGTTAATGCTGCAAACATGGTACATATGCTGATCATGCTAAATGCTAATAATAGATGGTGAAGCGTAAACTAAATAATTATAACAAATAATAACTGAAAAATAAAAGGGAAATTGTGTTTAATTGCAAAGCTGTTACGACTTCACCAATATAAATACTGATTCTTGTTCACAACAGAAGAACATTCGTTTATAGTTGCACTGAAACAATATAATAATGAAAAAAATCGGATATATTTATATTTTAAAAATAAATTAAACAGAGCTGTTTTTCTGAAATTATCGTGTCAAAAAAAGTTTAATTTTTTGTGACTTTCTGTTTTTATCAGGGCTCTGTGGTCTGGATAGATTCTTATCTCTACATCTTTAAATAGATATTCACAAAAACTCAAAAACAAAAAAAGACAAAACTTGCGACTGAAAGTAGGTCATTTAGAAACCTTCAGTTACTTCATGTCTATAAACTAAAAATCACAGATATTTTCATCAAGTGATTAAAAACAAGAGCAATTCATGAAAGAAGATCAAGTCAAACTAGGACGTCTAGCAGTTATCAACGGTTCTGAGCCCGACCCAGCAGGCCCGCTCCGGTCCCCGTCACCCTTTCTGCTCTCTGTTAGGTCATCTGGAAACTCCCAACTACTTCTTAGTAAAACTTGGCATGCCAACGTCATAAAAAAATCAAATTATTGCTCAATGTTTTTAAAACAACATCCACTCTGTCTGTTATGCATTTATTCCTGTTAGTCTCAGAGGAAAGTTCATCCTCTCCTCCTTCATTACCTGTGATCTCAGTGACCCTAAATGAACCTTTGATGCAAATAATTTAAATGGTGTTTGCAGCCTTCAGATGTACAGATTGTGGTACTTTGCATAGTCCCTGTGACCAGGTATGTTATATAGGCAGTCAAATATTCAAATGCAGCTTTCTGAGGGTACAGTAAACTGCATTTGCATGTGGCTCCATCGGAAATGTAAATACCATACAGAACTTGTTGGAAAGCTCAAGACAAAAGCATTTCATCACAGAAGTAGAATCCTCCCCCGTCTCAACCAGTGACAAAGGCGTTTTCCTGCAACTGATTTTTGTATTGGAGGATAATTATAAACGTTCTGAAAATGTAAATAGCTTTACCTCATCTTAGACTCTATAACAAGAACTTTTAACACCAACGGTGGCAGCAGCTTTCATGACGTCTTATTAGAGATTTGGTATCAAATTATTTTTTCATGTCATTACTATTTGCGTGTTGGTGCATGAGCAGCTTTATCTTCATGAAAATATTCAAGACAATTCTGTGATCAGGAGCCCTAAAAATAAACCAGTTATCCATGCAAAGATGCACACACACATGGAAACTCGTCACGCGGGCAAAACCGGGGAAGATTTTCGAGATTACTTCCGTCTAAAATAGAAGAGGAGACAACAGGAAACTGTGCTGAGTTCATGCAAAGCTGAGGTGGAGGCAGACACAAGAGCTCTGCAATTACAACACAAGCCGAACAAACTGAGGCCTCCATTCACACAACCACAGCAGCACTGCTACGGATAAACAGGCCACTGGCTTCTGCAACCACGCAGTCATAGGAAGAGGCTTGTTTGGGCCATTTCAGTAAACACCAAGCTGTGAGATGCTGTGGTTTCAAGCCTTAATCTAATCCTGATCATTGTAAAAGTTAAAGATTAGATTACGGTCAGGGAGCTAATAAAAGTTAAAATTATGCTAGCATGACCTAAAAAAGTCACATTTAACGTTTCTATTGTTAGCAAAGAAGACTCAAAGTGGATTAGTAACTTCCAAAACAGCTATTTTATACTAAGAAGCCTTCTGGGTCGCAGCCTCAAACAGATATGTGCTTCCAGCTGTAAATGCAGCATCTGTGAGTGTTAATGATAAACTGCTGGTCCTTTGGTGAAAGGATAATTCCTTGTTGCAATAATTACATCCAAACTTCCATCACAATGTTTTTTATTTGGCTCTCTGTTCATCTGTTCTCTCTGCGTTGTGAACCGCAGTACAAGGCCGTGAAATGTGCTGATTTGAACTAAGTAATCCTCCACGATAGAGAGGCTTGAAGGTCTAAATAGGTCACGCAATTGATGTGAAGTTAACGTGTTGAGCTTTTTAGATTAATCATATCCGTTAACTTTGACAGCTCAGAGTTCCCTGCAAATAAACACTTTACTTTTCCTCACTTGGCCAAAAGAGTCTCGCCATTCAAACTGTTTCTACTCCAGGACTAAAAACAGTTTTAATATTGAGTTTTATTAAAGGAACAGACATAACTAAGGGAAAAGAACAAATCACTGACTAGCAGGAAGCCAGCAGCCAGACCTCTGAGGTGACCACAGCTATTGTTTGGTTGCATAAAATTCTCTAACCAAACGCTGATGATAACAACTTTAACTCCTCTGACAGTTTTCCAATGTCCACAAATTGCTTTAAACCTATAACAGCAATTTCAAAACATCAATCTGGAAAGTTTTCCCACGTAGTTCTAAAAGTTGTAACATCGATTTGATTTTGACAGGAACCGTATCATGTTCTGAGGTCATGAAAAGACTATTTCATGATCTGATAACATAATAAAATAATGAAAACACCTTCACAGCAATGAAACCCTTTGAATTGTTGACCAGCTTTTTGCATGTTTTGATTTATCTTTGGATCACTGCAAAACATGTTGGTAAAATTAAAACATTACTTTAACCAAAACCTTCCAGGGTTTGGACAGTATATTCAAATATTATCTGAATCTGACATTAATCAGAGCACTTGACTGGATATCAGTATTTTAATGTCCTGTCCATCAAACACGTCTATGACATTAGCTTGAAAACAAACTGCAGAAGGATTTAGGATCTGCAACTCCAAGGCAACAAAAAGTAAACTATTCTAGTGACCAACTCCTGCAGATACTTTTAACAATGCTGGTCAGAACTGGAGCAGAAATGACTACTGCTGCAATTTATGTTCTTTTATTGAGTTAAGTAGGTATCATCACTGTGGCAACATATAAGTGGCACTTTTAGATTTCTAAGTAGTGTTTCAGTTTGTTGTTCTTGTCGTCTGGATGAATCACAATCTGCACTTTATTTAATGGCTGAATTGGTATGAAATTGGTATATTTTCATGCATTTCTGCTATGTGACTCATGTGATATCAAAAAAGTGTCTCCATTGCAGTTTATGCGGAATACGTCTAATTTGATTCGGCCAACAAACGGGCTCATTCTAGCGTAAAATGTCTTGGTAGCGTGTTTCCTTTCAGTGAATTTATTTTCACTTAATGTAAAAAAAATCAACAAGAAGATGTTACTACTGTCAAAAGCAACAAAGAAGACAACAGGAAGTAGCAGGAGGATGATGGTTTGTTTTTGTTTTTTTCAGACAATGTGCAGGAGCTCTCACAGCGTCGCACAGTTCATAGAAATGCATGAGTCATTTAGACAAGTTCTGCACAATCTCAAACAATTTCCCCAAAACGCCGCATACGTAGACGCTCCAGAATATAAGGGGCTTGAATGAAACTCCGACTTCTCCTCTGATTGGCTGATAGATGATGATCGATGACTGAATTATGAACATATCTCATGTTGCCGCCAGGATTTCATGACATGGATTTTATTTACATGTGATTTTAATTTAATTTATCAGTTAATGAAAACACAACAATTGCAAACAGTGACAAAGATTTGAGCACATTTGACATTTAGGTGCATATTTTGATGTCCAAATCACTTTCAATTTCCCTCTTGGCTCCTCTGATTTGTGATATTTTTCTTTTGTGTCACACATGGATATGGTGAAAATAAACCCGGTGCGCTACAAGCCCAAACACAACTAAAAAGTGAAAGTTGTAAAAATGACGACGTAAGTCCTTCCAGAAGCTTGAGTAATCTTTTCACTTACGGCATTAGACTCAGCTTGCCTCCGGATTTCACGCCTTCTCTTTTCTGGACGTAGTTTGCTGGGATTGTTCCCTCTTGACCCGCAGCATTTTTAGCATGGTACCAGTTTGGATCCTGGAAACACAAAAATGTCAGCAGTGGAAAATATCATGTCCGAAGGAGGAATGTTTTACCCTGACAGTTAGGAATAAAGGCTCACTTTTGTGACCACGATGATGGTCAACACGTCTCCTTTGTTGAAGGGCAGGTCCTGCTCCGATGTGCCTTTGAAGTTGTACCGCGCCACGCACTCTGTGCCCTGCGGCCACGGACTCTGGAGCATCAGGGCAACACGGCGGGTCAGAAACTCAGAATAAATTCATAAGACTTTATTTGAAACCTGACAGAATGGCTGTCATGAACACGGAGGAGTTTTAACGGATGTTTATGACTGTTGTCATTAAGTGTCATTCTGTGAATAGAAAGACTTTACATCTGGGTGATGTTCTCTGACTTCCTGGTTTATCAGCTGCACTGTAAAACACTTGACCTGCATTTAGTTGTGTCTACTATCTTTTACTCTTTAAGGCAAATAAATTTATACAGTTTCAGATTTTGAACCTAAATGTGAGTTTGTGAAAGATAAACTTACAGCAGTAAGTTGTGTTAACTTTTTATTAATTTAGTCAAACCTCCAAGAGTTGAATAAACCAGAGTTTTTAGGTTAACACTTAAAAAACTGAAAGAAGAAAAAGACAGCAGTGTGAACTATTTCCCAGAATGCTTAGCGGCATGTTTTTGTCTCCTGAGATGAAAGTGCGTTACATTGATCTGACTCTTGTGTTTTATGAAGGCAAATGTTCATTTTAATGCAATTCTCAGTTAGCAAAGCTTGAGGATAATGTCCTGTTCACACTAAATGTTTCTGAGCTGAATTCATTGGGATGTTTAATAAAATTCATTATCAGATCACAAATTTTGTTCCTGCAGTTTGAAACAAGAATATAAATTATTCTAAAGTAAAATAAGTATTTATTTTAACTTGATAATCTGAGTAAAATAATAGAGAAATGTGTCTCTTTAACTGGGTGAGGGCAGATTTTTAGTTAAAACTCACAATTCAAGATTAAAGAAGTTAAAAAACAATGTTTAGACAACTTCTCTCTTGCTGTTAAATCAACTTCATGAAGTTTAATTTCTGAATTAAAATCAAAACTATTTTCTTGTTGATATAAATTTCATTTTCAAGGCAGCAGGTGGACTTTCATTTTCCAGTTAAACCACCTGTAAATGTTTTACATATTTCTGATTGATGTTTTATTCAGATCTGTGAAGATGTTGTCTGAATAAAAACATCATCAATGCGGCTAAAGATAAACCCATAGATGAGTTTCTCTAATTGTGGAAATTTTCTTCTGGTGATGGAAGGCCGACTTTGTAACTGTTTGTGTTTTTAAATTAAAAGTCAAATTGAAACTTACATTAAGTTACATTAAGTGTCATTATTTACCAAATGACACTAAATGACAGCAGTCATAAACATTCATGAAGACTCCTTCATGTTTATGGCAGCTCTTATGTCAGTCTTATGCAAATAAAGTGTTACCAATCAGTTTTAATTTTGACAAATGCCAGTGTTTGACGTCAAGGTTTCTAAATTACCTGGACCTCTGTCATGGTGAGGTTCTTGGATCCTCTCACAGGTGAGGCGTTCTCCCTGCTACCATCAGAGCTGGTACCTGCAGAGAAGAAGAGAAAAATGAGCAAAGCAGGTTCTGCTCGAAAAACCAACAAACCACAAGCAAATTTCAGAAAGACATTGAATTTGTCCGGTATTATTTTTCTTTTGTAGTCAGCTCAGAAACGCGTGACAATTCAAATCATCCACTGACTTATCATTTGAATGCACTGTAAAGACAGATCTGACAATGCTGGTAAAAATAACCTGCTCGTATGAAAAGCAGAACCAACAGCCCTTTTTTTTTTACAATCACACTTTCACAACTAGTGCGCAAGTTTCCATGACGTAAGCCATGTAAATATAGAGCAGCTTCCATGATTCCAGAGAGACTACAAACACACAGAAATTGATTTTCACGATTTTAAAAAATGGGAGAAAAGTTGATTTTTGAACATGTTTATAGAGACAAAACCAAAGCTCAGGTTTCCACCAGCGCTGGACTTCAGACTTGTGATGACCAGACCTTAGGGACTCCGTTCCCTTCAGACTCTGTGCTCCTATCATGCACACACCACCAATCAGACTAGCGGCGTCGTAGTTAAATGTCATGCAAAACACGCACCCCCCACCCCCTTCAGAGCCCCACTTCCTCTCTTCCTCTTTCAGTTCCCACGAGGAGGTGAAGTAGCTCAACGAACCGGGCTAAAGGGAAAATTCAGCTCCTAATAATCCGTCACTTTACACGAGGTCACATCCTCAGCATGTCAGCTTCCTGCATGATCTCCCAGAGTCAGAGTCCTGGCTGCTTAGAAACCAGAAAGAAAACATCACAAGTTCCCTTCCTCAGCCTGCACTCCCTTCGCCGAAACGTGAATAATACCGAGAGTTTACTGGTTTTTATTGGTGCAGAACGTAATTCTCACAACGGCTGTCTCTCACCATAGTTTCTCTGTAACGGATGTTGACCTCTTGATGCAAAACTGCAGCTGTCTTCTGAGGATCTGGATGCATTTCCTGCCCTCACCCCCTCCCTCCTCATTCTGACTCATCTATAAACCACTATGGCGTTTCAGTAACACTGGCTGCTTTAATTACAACAGCATTTCAATTTTACATCATAACAATACTAAGAATGTTTCTGCCAATAATAGATGTTGTTTTGGTAACATTTATTTGAAGGTGTGTGAATAAGACTGACATAACACCAGTCATGAAGATGGAGGAATGTTCATGAATGTTTACGACTGTTGTCATTAAGTGTCATTTGGTAAAAAAAAAGTTTGAAATGTTTAATGCAATGTTTCATTAAAATTTGCCTTAAAAGTCAATTAAAAGCTTCAGCTTTACATTATTCGGAAAATAATGACACTTAATGAAAAGTTGCACTAAAAGTTGCATTAAAAGTTCTTTAAAAGCTTAAATTTTGCATTATTTGGTAAATACACATAAACTTGTCCTCAGAAAAACTCAACCAAAGTGGGCGGAGCCATGAGACGCTGAGGGGCGTGGCCTATAGAGACGGTTAACGCTGTTACTAATTTACCAACTTGTTGTATTTAGTGACATTTCAAAGCCTTCTAGTGACAAATCCAGTGACTCTTTTGCGCGTAATTACTGACAACATGACGGCGGGGAAAATTCAACTGCAATAACCATGTTCAACCCAAAGAGGGCAGCACTGAGATGGATTTAGGCCAAATAGTGCACTTTTGAATTTTACAATTTGTAAAGAACCAGGAAGATAACACCCTCTAATACCAATTTAAACCATTTTTCAGCAGAAAAGAAGGTAATTTGGAGTTTTGTTACTCTTTAAGAAGCGCTACATACCACTCATATTATGAAAGTAGAGCTGAAAATTTGCTAAGACGCTAACTGTAAGCTCTACCCTGGCGGCTAATTAACCAGGAAGTACTAGCTTCATATATTCTTGTGATCTATAATGATCAGAGTGCCAATAATAACAATCATTACTATCAAAATAGCAACCTACAACATATTACTAAATGTAATACTGCAGGAATTCTTGAGAAATTCAATAATGAACATTATTTTTTTTCCTTTATCGCTGCAAATCTGTTGTATTCTTACTCACAGTCATTTATCTTAAATCACATAAAACTCACATAAAACTTTAATGACTAATTGAAAACGGATTATAATACTTCACTTAACTGGAAATGAATCATCTTCTTTTGTGCTTAAAGCACCCTGGAATGACTCCTGCAGTCAGTTGCACAATATAAACTAAAGTTAAATGAACACAGATGCTCCAGCAACACCGTCATGACCAGAAAGTGTAAAACCTTCTAGGTCCACATGTTCAACAGACACAGCAAGGTTTCAAATCTTCAGGTCGTTATCACTGATGAGATGGAAATCACAAGATGATTATCTGGAGAGTTGCAGAATAATTAGTGTTTGGGCTTTAGTCTGAAATAGTTGGATAATGGAGGCTGCAGGCTGCGTGAGTCAGTTTACACACTTTATAGTCTACCGTGATTAAGGACCCTCTATGGCTCAACTGCATTGTGTTTTATGACATATGAGCTTGAGTAGGTGAAATTAAATAAGAGTTTACCATCATTTTATACACACTAACAAGATATTCTGTCGACTTTCACATCAGCTAAACAACTGAATTAGGGCTTGAAATCCTTGAAAAAGCTTGAATTTGTGTTTTAAAGGTTTAGAAATGCTTGATTTCTGTTTAAAGTCCTTGATATTGAAACTGCCGTTTTAACATAAAATGCAATGTAACGTTTGATTATAAGCCTAAATTTGGAAAACGCTATTTACAGCTGAAACCACATATTTTCTATACATCTTTTAAAAAGACATACGCATGTGGTTTTTTTCTCTCTCAGTGTCTGAAGTTAAATCAGATTAAACTTTTCTTGTTGTAGGTCAGTTATCATAAATATTTTTATTTGTTAAATGTCAGAAAACTTAGACTATTTTAGATGTTTTTTGTAACTTTCTTTGCATTTTGTGTCTAAGCATTCAATTTTATCATGTATTTTAGTTTAGTTGGATTTTTAATGTAATAAATATACTATTCGTAACGGCTCAATGACTTATTGATTGTATCTATATTTTAGAGACACCATGCTAAAAACATTTCTGTAAATGTCACAGAAAAAACATTTACATTAATTTTTTAAAATGGAAGAGATTTCATCCAAACGTAAACGAAGAAGCAGTTCAAGTGGACGACCTTTCCTCAGTAATGTTACTCTGTTCAGATCCTCTCTAAAGTGATGATGACTCACTCACCTCAGAATGCCGAATCCTTCGAGAGGCTACAACAGCAGGTAATAAATTAATTCAGCTAATACTTCTTTACTAATTGGAGACAGTTCATGAACTTTCAGCTAAAGATAGTTGGGTAGTAAAAATAATTTGAAGCACACTTTTACCCTTTTACACCAATTATTATGCAGCACACAAACAGGTTGACACCATTAGCAGCAACACACTGCAGGAGCAGCTCACTGGGCTTCATAGTACACAAAATGCACGTCGTCGTTTATGTTTAGGCCCATCTGACACCTGCTGATGCTGAAACGCGTCGTAATATAAGTGTTTAAAATTTAACAGAAATGTTGCTACAAACATTTAGGAAAGAATCAAAGTGGTCAATACTCAAGAAAACTACAAAAAACAATTTTTTTTGTCTAATTTTGAGTCCAAATTTCTTAAACAAAACACTTAAAATAACACAAATCTAACAAGTAGCTTTTCAGCTTGTTTTAAATCAATAATTCCTGATTAATGATTTAAAAAGTTCTAGTTTTGATGGCAATATGTTCACTTATAAAGATGGAAAAATGTCTTGTTATAAGTGAAATAATCTGTTGACGTTTTTGTCAATATTAAAGAATTATTGGGTTAAAACAACCTTCTATGTCTTGCTGTAAATTTAGTCTTATTTCAAGATGTTTTCACAAGAAACTAGACAGAAATACTTTGTAAGATTTTGTACTTTTGCAGTGTGACAGACTGGGATTATTTTGGAAAAAAATCCAGATAAATTAAACATTTATCTAAAAATGTAATGGAAAGCTTCGCCCCCAAAATAATGTTGATTTGGATGTTTTCTCCAGAGAAAAGTTTACATTTTGGAACATGAGTGGATTTGAACTCCATGGAATCAAAGCAAGGACGAAATAAATCATGGAGGCTAAAGCTGCCAGACTGTCTTAGATTTAATTTTCAGGAAACTGAATGGATTATTCCAGCAAAAGCTTTTGGCAGCTGAGTGAATCTCCCTTCAGGGAAGCTCACAAGGCGATCATTGTGAGTCGGTCCAGTTTCCACAGACTGGTGTCTCGCTGAGCGTCCATCACCAAGCGAGAAGCTTTAAGGACTGGACTGAAAATATGACATATTCTTCTCAACATAGAGTCCAACTGTGGTGAAACGCTGCCATATTTAACGCTTTAATGCCAGAGGTGTCAAACTCATTTTCATTTTGGGCTGTTTTGAAAATCTGAATGTTCTTAAAGAGCCGCTTTAATTCAATACGTCCCAGAATGTATTGAATTAAAACCATTTAATCTGTTAAAATATCAATCAATATCTGTCCCAAAGGATTCTGCACTTTTTTAAATCGAAATTGTAGATTTTGTGGTTCCAATTTAGACATGTTTGTAAGGAATTTTTACAATATTCGTGCTAATGGACTGTGTAAAACGTGTCAAACTCGAGGTGCAGGGGCCAAATCTGGCCCGCCGTAGCTTTTTATGTGGCCTACAGGCTCCAGATTATATTAATAAGTCCCTCCAGTTTCTCAGATCTGCAAAATTCACACAAAATCAACAGATTCCCACATTTTCTTTGGATTTTAGAAACTTAAAACATTGCAGTCACTTAAACGCCGAGTTTAACTGATACATCACACGTTAGCATAGATATCGGAATTATTCCTTTACAAATATTTCTAAATTAGCGCAACAAAATCTGCAATTTTGATTGCAAAAAAATCACAAAAAACGATGGCAAAATTCTGCAGGAGCAGCTATTTATTGAGATTTTAACAGTTTAATGGGTTTTATTAACACATTCTGGCACAACCGGCCCTTTAAGAACATTCAGACTTTTGATATGGCCCAAAATTAAAATGAGTTTGACATCCCTGAAGTTAAATGTGACTTTTTATCACTCGCCGTATTAATTACGGACTATGACTTGATATCAAGCAGTCACTTATTTGATTTGTGAAAAACTGGAGGGACTTGTTGATGTCATTTAGAGTCTAGAACAGCGGTGGGCAACTCCAGGCCTGGAGGGCCGCTCTCCTGCAACTTTTAGATGAATCTCTACTTTATTTGAGTCAAATAATGAGAAATAATGAGGTCATTAGCAGGACTCAGGAGAACCTGACTGCAGCTGAGGTGATTCAGCTGTTGGATTCAGGTTGTTGGACCAGGGAGACTCTAAGAGTTGCAGGACACCGACCCTCCAGGACCAGGATTGCCCACCCCTGGTCTAGAGGGCCACATGAAACGGTACAGTGGGCCAGATTTGGCCCCTGGGCCTCGAGTTTTACCCATGAGCTCTAATGGAACAAAATGATAAAATAAACAAATAAACTTCACAATAATACTATAGGATAACGAACATATTTACACTCCACTCTATAGAGGTGATAATGCAGCGTTTCAATGTGCATTATGGTTTGTTATGCAAGTCAGTTTCCCTCTGATCTGCTCAGATCTGACGGAAACTGACTGCATGAAGCAAGACGGGACAGGAATGCAGAACCGACTTCTCTGGACTTTTTTTGTTTTTGGGATCTGCCACTCCCTCAACCATCCGCAGACAAAATCTGAACTGAAGAATCATGACTCTGCTTTGGGCAGGAAGGGATATTTTAATATATTTTAATACTAAATGAGAGCAAAGCAACATTAGAAATTATGAACAAAGTGCTGAGAAGTGCATAAGATGTTGCACTTACAAATTCAAAGTTTATTCAAAAAATTTATTTTAAAATTTAAAATCCAGGGACGGCTGGCTAACCCCTCCCTCACATCTCACAGAAGATTCTGTTTTTAAAAACAACTAGTGCTTTTTAAAATATCCTCTCATCAATTAATGGGAACAGTGGTATTTTTATTTAAGGTTTACTTTACTTTTCTTTTATTTTTTGCCCTTTTTTTTCAGCAGAAAATGAATGATTGTTTACAACCAAATGTTTTTTTCACAATCATAAAACCATCATTTTACCCTGTCTGTGCAACAAATATCACTGAAAAATTTTATAATTTCTTTTTCAAACTGAATTTAGTGTGTGAGCCCCAGCAATACTTAATGCTTTTTCCTCTGTGGAATAAAGGAAGCACATTTCTGTCAGCCACTGTAAATAGGAAAGACATGAGAACATTCAAATTCAATTAAATTCAAAAACACTTTAATTTTTTAATTCAAACATTTAAAAATACTTGAATTAAAAAAATTTAAGTTGTTTAACATCTAAATGTTTAAATTTACCTCGTCAAATTAAAGGGTTCTTGTAGACGTCGATGACAGGAAAGATCTCCTGTAGCAGTCTGTATTACAGTGAATTTGAAAAATCCTCTGACTGAAGAAACTGTCAAAGTGCGACTAAATCAGGGAGCACTTTTGCTGACGTTGCTCCTTTCCTAACATCACCAATATTTACATTGAGGGCAATAAATAAAAAGCTTAAAACTGTGAAAGAACAAGCTGAACGAAGGCTGACGTCTGTCTGTCTTGAGGTTAAAATGTCTTCAGAGTCACCAGGCCTCCAACACAACCTCTTATTTTAAGGTTTTCTGAACATCTTTTGGTGCCATTTCTTGTGAAAGTCACTTAATACACCAAACAATTAAATTACTTTTGAAAGATGATTAAAAACAAACAGAAAATCATGAACCATAAACAGGCAACCGTTAAAAAACAAAGTAAGTAAATATAGCAAATATAGCGTAATTTATTCATCAAGACAATAATATTAAATGTCCACAGCTGATTTTCAACCGATTGCCAAAATCAGCTCTTTTGGTTTTATCAAACCAAAACCTCACCAATATTTACATTATCAAACCAAAAGTAACCAAACGTTGTTGTTTTTTTTGTACTTTTTTTTTTTTTAGGAGGCCGGTAGAATGATTCAAAATCTTTTAAAATCTCAGATTAAACTTATCTCCGTCTTTGTTAACTGACGTTCTTGACACTTGATTTATTTCAGATGCAGTTTGTGGTTTTTTACAGTTTGTGGTTTTTTACAGTTTGTGGTTTTTTACAGTCCTCTTCACGGTTTTTAATAACAAGATAAAGTTATCAGAGTCTGAATCATTAAAACTGTTTCAGACTTTCATTACAGACGTGACTTTGGGAACATTTCTCATAGATGTTTCTTTACTGCGCTGGTTAAATTCTGTGTACTCTTGTCTTTCCCACTTTGAAGAATTACTAATACAGAAGATTACATTATTATTAGCCAATACAGAAACGGTTTGAATACTGCAATAACAATAAGAGAAACATTAGAGAGCATTAAAAAAAATTTTTTTCAGTTTGATTTACAGTAAAAACCAGTTCAGGAGCAGCAAAAGGGAAAATGTGGGTGAAAGTTTCAGTTTTAACAACAGAAAATAAAATGAATTAAAGAATTAAAGCCTGTGTAGAAATGTACAAATTTAATTTTTAACATGAAAATTCCTAATGTATTTAAGACTTTTTAAGGCCCATATTGAGACGTTACGCTTCTATGAAGTCCAATGCAGCTTCAGAGGTCACAAAATTAGCTAAAATAAAGAGTTCATGTTGTATTTAAATGTTGGTTTCACTCCATAGCTTTTTGTATTTACCTGATTTTGTCATATTTACCATTTAAAATAATCCATTTATCTGATTTTACTTTTTACAAGTTTGACTAAAATGAATATTGTTATTTTATTCTATGAACTGCTGACAACATGTCTCCGAAATTACAAGCAAATATTTTGTATTTATTTGCAGAAAATGAGAAATGGTCAAAATAACAAAAAAGATGCAGAGCGTTCAGAGCTCAAATAATGCAAAGAAAACAAGTTCATGTTAATTTAGAAACAACAACACTAATGTTTTAACTGAGGAAGAGTTATTGGTGGAATAACCAGCAGGGTTTTAATGGGTTCAGTGCAGTTTTCCAGAGCTGAATGAAAAGGAGAGTGCAGCAGTTCCCAGATGTTTTCCTCAGAGAAGGAAATCATCTCTGCGTTTACTGCTGGATCACACCTCACCGAACAAATTGTCCATCAGGTCACAGAGAGGAAGTATTTTTTTCCAGCAACACAGTCTTTCATTGTATCATCTTCATAGCCCTTGCTAATTTATTTTTCTATGATGCTCAAATTCAGATGAGAATGTAAATTATTACGGTATATAAACGTAAAACATTTCCCTTTTTAAACATAAATGGAGCCAAACTCAGTGTAGCAGGAAAAGAAAAATCAATGACTGTCATTCAACTTTGCATTTTACTGCTGTGCCACAGCTTAACCAGGAAAACATTTGGTCATGAAGATTTACCAAGTTGCTAGCGCGTCACAAAAACGCCATATAAGTCGTGGATGCACGCCTGAGCAGCAGACGGACTCTTCCTTGCTCTGCAGCGCTGCATGTGCAGATCTTGCACTGCTGATGCTTTACTGCGGTTTCATAGTTTCACCCGCTTGATCTGCCTCTGCAGCTCTGAACAGTCTAAAACCAAAGGGCCTAGTTAAAGAAGCCCACTGGCAGCATCAGCAGACCACTTCATTAAAAAAAAGAAAAAACATCACCTGTTTTCTACTGGGTTTTTGCTTTCTATAAATGCTTTTGCTGTGGTTGTTTTTCTATTTAAAACTACTGGCCAGATTTGTTTTTCTTTAACATCACTTTAAATGAAGCCAAACATGTCAGCTTGTCTGTAAATTTGTATTTAACCCATTTAAGTACACACCTTTCCACAAACAAACTTCCACACATGCATGCATCTGGTGAGTATTTTTCTTATTTTTAGCACTTTTATTTGCATGTTTTTAATTAAATGTATGTGTTTTTCTTGTATATCTGTGCAGCTGCACCAAAAATGGATCGGATTTGTTTGCACGAACTGTAGAAATTGTTTGGGGGAAAAAAAATGCAATACAGCAACCAGTCAATACCAGAAGAAATAAAAAATAGGTAAAAACTAAAAAGAAATCCTACAGCTCATTCATCGCAAAGACAGAAGATGTTCAGTTTAGCTGAAGTAGTAGAGTTCAACTATTTAAGGTGATACACACTGATTACAGTTTATATGTCTTTGAAATGACTTAATAAGCACAAAAAAAAAACAATTAGAAGTAAAAAAAACTCATAAAAGGTTAAAATTCTGGAGTGGTTGGAGTCAAACTGACTGTTGCAACTCAAATTCTTCTGAATCTGTTGAAATGTGTAAAGTCCATCCATCCACTCATACATTATTCACCACATCTAGTTAAACAGCTCGAGTCTTGCGCCGCTTGTGACGTCATCGACTCAAATGAACGCAAAGCAGACCGATCAGTTTTTTTCATCAGTTTCTATAAAAAATAAAATAAAATAAAAAGCACTTCGTAGTTTGAGAAAAGCTGCACAGCTCATTATTTCCCAGCTGCTTGCATCGCCACTGAAATAAAAAATAAATCCCGGGATTGATCACCTTTAAACCCGGCATCACTCCGTGGATTTCAACCTCCAGCCTGGAGCTGATCCATGGATGAACGCTGATAAATGCTGACCAAGCAGACGATCAGTTAGTAACAACACCTACAGCAACATGTTGTGGCACAGTAAAAAAAAAAAAAAAAAAGAAAGAGTTGGGCTGCGTGAAGCGGCCTCTTAACGGCAGGAAGTCAGAGAAAGTGGCAGAAGTTTGAAGGAGGATGTTAATAAAAGCCACGTCAGATCAGAAAAAAGCACAAAAACTTCTGATTTCTATTCACTTTGGGGGCAATTAAAGCACAACTGCAGCGTGAAAACAACTCCAACGAAAGTTTAAACGATGCATTTCCACCGCACAATGAGTAATACGGTCATGTTAGAGGAACTGATGCGCACGTATTAGTACATTTTTAGCTTTATAAGGACTTACCTCACCTGTTTGCAGGTAAAATCAAGTGTTTTGAGGTCGTGTCAGCTATTTTTCGGCGTCCTTGTTCATTGGAGAACAAGCCTATAAAGTCCTTCTCACACCCGGTTGAAGCTTCCCACAAACAGCACTTCAGCTGTCTGATAAGGAAGGAGTGAAATGCTGCTGAAGGTGATCGGAAAGTTCAGCAGCCCGGAGTAAAACCAAAAGGGATGGTCGATGGTGCGACTCCTGTCAACATTATTTTCCTCAAATAAAATGTTTTCTGCAGCTCTACGCTGTTCCGGTTCTCCTGCTTTAAAATTACAAAGCAATAAATAAATCAAAAGTAAAATTGCGCAGGCAGAAGTAACTAAGCAGGCAGTGGTTAGGTACAAGAGAAGCAGACTAAATTTAGTGCACTTTCAGGCGGTCCTGCTCATTTTCCCCGTCACAAACATTCAAGTTTTTTGCCCCACCTTGGTTTTACTGCGCACATGCGCATTGTGGCAGTCCTGCTAAAAATAAGACCCAAACCGAGCGAAGTATTTGGAGGAACTTGATCATCAATGAGGCAATGTTTACAAAAAAAAGTACAGACATGCAAACAGTGAGTGGTTATCGGTTTTTTATTGGTTCAGTCAGCAGACATGACACATGAAAAACGCAAAGTGTTTGCAGAAGACGATCAGTGACAATAAAGTTTTAATTTCACAACAGCCTCCTGTGCAGACCCAACGCTAATCAGCCACCACTGACATTTTTAATGCGGCTCTTCTGAACAGAGAAAATAAAAGTCAGTTCCCATTTCTCTGTGGAAAAAAACAGACAAAAAAAGCCTGTCAGTGATAACCACCCAAAAGCTGCGGGGTTTTAAAAGAGGAAGCGTGGAAATGTTTCCTTTTATCGCCTCCTGCTGGTCAATAAACAAACAAACGTCACATTCAGCAACGCTGGCTTCACTTTCCAAGCCAGGCTTGTCTCAACAGATGTGAAATAATTACACATCAGGCAAGAGGAATGTTGGAGAAAAAGAGAACTATTGTGCATGGCTGTAGCCGTCATCGAACATGTATCTGCTTCTTAGATGTTGGAAATTTTACCTTTAAATTATAAAAAATAATAAAGTACTAGGATTAGTAATCTCAACTTTACCCAGGTCTTAAAAAAACCTCAGTGAGAGCATTAAATGATGCTAACAACAAGGTAGTAACTTTATTTCTGGACTCATTACAAATGAAAATGATACATAAATAAAAAAAAGAATCAGTTTTCATTGTCAAGCGTACATGGAAAGACGTGTCGCCCTCAGAAGATGGCACAACAGCAGCTCTTGTTCACAGTTTCATGGTGGTTTTTTTCTAAATATTTTCTGGTATACATCATTTACCAATTTTTTTCTGTTTTGTGTTTTGTGAATTGCTGTTATTGGTTCACAAAAGCTACTCTGTACAGGACGTCACAGCGCAGAGCAGAAATAATCGAATCGGAACCAAATAAAAATTTGCATTTTTGTGCTAAATGTCAGACATTTTCTATGAATCAGAAATATTAACCTTGTTGTGTTTTAGAGCCTGCTCTTTCTGGACCTTACTATCTGCAGAAACTTTCAAACCCGCCGTTATAATCGCCTTTCAAAACATGGGTTGACAAAGTATTTCTCCCCACTTGATAAGCAGGGTTTTTTTTTGTGCTGCTCCACTTTACCAGAACTTAAATCGACTGTTTATCAACCGGGCAGCCAGCCAAAATCACAGGAATGAGTACAAAAATACAAAATCACCTCGGCTTGTATTTGCGCTACGAATATGCCAAATGAGATTTTTATAAACCGAGAACCCGATTCTAACACTGGTGCATGCAGAGTGGGGTATAAAACCGTAACTTTTATTGGATTCTGCTCTCTTCGCTAAGCTGCTCAAAACGCTACTGAAGTTACATCTACAAACTCCCTGCTTTCATGGCTCAAAAGCACTCAGTGCGTTTTCTATCTGTGCCGTCAAAAGGTATGAAAAAAACGAATAGAAATCATTACGTCGAAAGACAAAGGAGGCTTCCTGCAGAGACTCCCTGCTGCAGATTAATGTCATGTAAACCTGGAAACACAAACCGAACACCGAAAGTCAAAGCTTTGGAGCCAGCTGGGTTTCCGCAGTGAAAATTATGTAGATTTACACCAAACTGCTCAAAGTTAAGAGATTGTCCTTTAAACTGTGTTACAATCCCATAGCTTAATCACCAAGATGACCAATAAAGACTTGAAAGCTTCCACATCTGTAGAAAAACTAAGCGAAGTCTGCATCAGTGGTCCTTCAGCGCGAGGAAACAGTTCAAACGACGACTTAGAGATGCAACTCATGGAATATAAGGCGCCAAAACCTAAATGGTCAAGGAAGGTGAACGGTTTAATCAGTCAGTCTCGTTAAGCGGAGTGCAGGGGGATGACGAATTTACAACCAAACGGAGAGTGGTACTTGATTCCCACTTCCTGGAACACCTGCCGAGGAACACCGATGTCGCACAGGTAAACTCTGCCGGCGCCTTCGGCCAGAGGAAGAGGCAGGCAGAGCGACAGCAACCACTTGGCCTCAACCGCATGGCCCTGCCCGCTTACAGGGGGGTCCAGGCTGAGCACCGGCGCTCTGTTCTGGTTGGCCCAGTCCGCAGCCACCCGGTACCAAGGCTGGTCCATCAGGAATGTGTTCTCGTGGCAGTCCAGACAGTTTATGATTAGATCCACTGGGGTGTCTGGGAGATCTGACGGGAGAAAAACAACAAGCGTGACCCACTGGAGATCATTTCATTAGGAAAATCAATTTTTCTGGATGATAAATCGTCCCAGAAGTTATCGCAATAAATAATAATATTGTAATTTTTAGGTCATTTTTATGTAAGATAACAGTAATGGCACAATAATGCAAGAACACATTCTTAAAGATCAATAAACTTTAAATTCTAATGAACATTTAACACTGGAACTGGAAGACATTTTGAAATATCCAAAATTGAACAAA
The DNA here is from genome assembly GCF_019740435.1 of Gambusia affinis. Classification (NCBI taxonomy): domain Eukaryota; kingdom Metazoa; phylum Chordata; class Actinopteri; order Cyprinodontiformes; family Poeciliidae; genus Gambusia; species Gambusia affinis. Next base: position 5,936,496 of record NC_057875.1, read on the forward strand.
ACAAAAACAACAAATAAAATAAATCATAAACTCTGTAAACAAAAGATGGTCCTAAACCAGATTGTTTTCAACTCGCTGTGAACGGTCAGGTCGTATTTTATCTGACTTTTACACTGAAAAACCCAAATATCTTTGTCTAGTTTCAACTGCAAATATCTTAAACTTGAAATAAGACAAAACTAACTTGCAAGTAACTTATCAATGTTTTTAAGTCAGTAATTCCTGAATATTGATGAAAAAGTACTAGTACCACTGGCAGATTATTTAACTCATACCAAGACATTTTCCCATGTCTGGCAGATTATAAGTGAGATAATCGCTTTGGGGTTGTAAATCATTTGCACAGAAGTTTGATGGCTCGTTTAATTATTGGTATGAACAACCATGCAAGTCGCATTTCATAATAAAAAATGTTATAAAAATTGGAACTGAGCAGCACCCTCTGCTGTGTGAACGTAGCCTGCAGCACCAGCCAGGCTCACCTTTGATGCTGGACACCTGTTTGCCGCTGGTCTTGTTGAAAAGCATCAGCTCGCTTGTCACGGCGTCGAGCATCTTGACGAAGTTGGGCAGAAACAGTACGACCTCCACTTCGTGGTTGGCCAGGTGGCGGCCGCAGCTGATGCCCTGCGCTCCCTGAACATGAGGCCCACACAGCAGCGCCACCGTGGGCCGCTGATGGAGGTTTTTGGGTGTAAATCTGAAAGACGTAAACAATTTAGAAAAGGCAATTAAACACATTATTTGACTTCCTATAATTACTAACGTCCAAAGTTTGTACAGACATTTGAGTGAAAAACAATTTGAGTTTTATCCATTAATCATGACAGCATTATTAACGACTGATTCAGCAGACAGATAAAGGCCACTAGATTACATATTTATTGGCAAATAATTCCACCAACTTTACAAATTTATATCAGATTTGTTAAATCTAGACTAAATTGTTCTACACTGAGCATTTTGTTTATACATTTTGCACATTTATTCTGGTTGTAAAAGTTTAAAAGTTAAAGAGTTTTGGTGCTTGTTTGATGCCTAAACCAGACCAAGTTTTAAAACCATAAACAGTCAAAGACTTGGAAGAATTAAAGAAAAAGAAAATACTGAAACACCCTGTTTATTTATTTTTTGATACATTCATATTTCTCTCAAGTAGTAAATCAAAGTTTTACGAAAGAATCAACATGAGATGCGAGAGGTCAACCGCTTTGTTGTTTAGAAATCCATATTTTAGATGTCGCATATACGAGAATAAAGAATGAAGTTTGAAAACAATTTTTTTGTTTTTATCCAGAACTAAAAAGTGCTAAAAGCAAAGTCCAAATTTTTATGAACTTTGCAAAAATGAAAATGAAAAGGGAAAAACAAATGCGGCTGTTAAACATGTAAAAACAAAAAAAATGATAGATTCAAAACTTGTTTTTCTCCACATACCTTCAGTCTAATTCCTCATAATTCAGAATTAAGGTTGAAAACTTAATTAAATGCTTCCTCTAAGTCATAGGTGTCAAACTCTGGCCCGCGGGACAAATTTGGCCCGCAGTGTAATTAAATTTGGCCCGCGGGGCAATTTAAAATTAATATTAGAGCCGGCCCGATATTATCTGATGGCAACGCCAACGCTGTGGCACGCATTCACCGCTTAGACTACAAATCCCATAATGCTCTGCTGTTTTTTGGCGCATCAATCAGGACAGAGGCAGACACGCCTCCTCCTCTGTGCCAGTAGCATTTATGATAACGGACACAGATGTATTAGGAAGGTGGTGATCTGTCTACTTGCGCACTCCTTCGGTTGACAGCCCCGGCGCACCCCGCATCCCCTCTCCTCCAAACCACACTGCGACCTCAAACTACAGCTGTCACTGTGTTACCCTACCAAAAAATGGCGAAAAGAATGGCAGAAAATAGAACTTTTCTGGACAGGTGGGAGACAGAATATCTGTTTACATATGTAAACGACAGACCTGTTTGTCTTGCTTGTGGAGCCAACGTGTCAGTAACTAAGGGGTACAATATTAGACGACACTATGAAACGAAACACCAGGACAAATATAAGGACTTAGACCCCTCTCAAAGGAGCCAGAAAGTAAAGGAGATGAAAAGAGGTTTGGTTTCACAACAGAAAATGTTCACAAAAGCCACAACACAAAGTGAAGCTGCTGTAAAGGCAAGTTATATTGTGGCAGAAGAAATCGCCAAATCAGCCCGACCCTTTAATGAGGGAGAGTTTGTAAAAAAGTGCATGATGAAGGTTTGTGACCAAGTGTGCCCAGAGAAAAGGCAAGCTTTTGCAAATGTAAGCCTGAGCAGAAACACAATAGCCGAGCGCACATGTGAGCTTGCCACCAATCTACATGTCCAGTTGATGGAGAAGGGAAAAGATTTTGTTTCTTTTTCCCTTGCTGTGGATGAGAGCACTGACGCATCTGATACTGCGCAGCTGTCAGTCTTCGTCTGCGGCGTGGACTCAAATCTGTGTGTTACAGAGGAGCTTTTGGGACTTAAATCCATGCATGGCACAACCACAGGGAAAGAAATCTTTGAGGAGGTTTGCAAATGTGTAACTGAAATAAACCTGCCGTGGGATAAACTTGTGGGATTAACCACTGATGGTGCGCCAGCGATGAGTGGTAAAAAGAATGGACTGGTGGGCAGGATTCGTGAAAAGATGCGAGAAGAGAACTGTGCAGGTGAACTTTCTGTTTATCACTGCATCTTACATCAGGAATCCCTGTGTGGTAAAGTGCTAGAGATGGAGGATGTTATGACCACAGTAACACAAGTTGTTAACTTCATAAGAGCCAAAGGTCTCAATCACCGCCAGTTTAAGTCTTTTCTGGAAGAGTGTGGTTCAGAATGCACAGATGTGCCGTATCACACAGAGGTGAGATGGCTAAGCCGCGGAAAAGTGCTCAACAGATTTTTCGAACTGCGTGAAGAAATATGTCAGTTTCTGGAAAGCAAAGGGAAGGACACAGCAGAGCTCCGGGAACAAAAGTTTCTGTGTGAGCTTGCCTTTCTGTGTGACATCTCAAGCCACCTCGATACGCTGAACCTGCAGCTGCAAGGGCGGGGACGCGTCATCACAGATATGTATGCGTCAGTGAGAGCTTTTAAAACTAAAATCTGCCTGTGGGAGAATCAGATGCTACAAGCAAACTTTGGCCATTTCCCCTGCTGCCAAACCATAAAAACGCAGATCTCTACCGCCGTGTGCGCACAGTTTGCTGAAAAATTCAGTGTGCTCGGCGCTGAGTTTAGCCAGCGATTTGGCGACTTTGATGTCCAGAAACTTAGATTTGAACTGCTCAGTAATCCCTTCGCAGTTGATGTGGAAAAAGCACCAACCAACCTCCAAATGGAGCTGATTGAACTCCAGTGTGATGAAACGCTGAAGTCAAAGTTTGATGCTGTTGGGGCCGCACAGTTTCCACAGTTCATCCCTGACACGATGCTTCAGCTCCGCACCGAAGTTGCTCAATTGCTCTCCATGTTTGGTAGCACTTACCTATGTGAGCAACTTTTCTCCTCAATGAAAATGACGAAAACGTCTCACAGGAGACGTCTGACCGACGAACACCTTTGTTCGATAATGAAGGTTTCCTCAGCTCAAACCCTGAGCCCCGACATTGATGAACTGGCATCCAAGAAAAGATGCCAAGTATCTGGCTTGGCCGCATCAAAGTAGATCAGTGTGTCGCAAAATGAGCAATAAATAAGTTGTCTATGCACCTTCTTTCGTTACTCCAAGGCCTAAATGGTTTATTCATAGTTTATTTAATGATTTATTCATAGTTGTTATGTTATTTTATTTTCAAATTTATTAGCCTGTGTACGAAGCTAATTTTGACATTTACCTAAGAAAGGAGGCATTCAATTTTTATTAAAATTTTATTTAATACGCCATTGATATGTTTTATTATTATTTTTAGTAACTCAATTTTGCACACCTGCACTTTTAAGTTATATAAGCCTTGCTTGTTCAATATTTATTGTTAAATCAAAACTTGTTTGGGTCCATATTAAAAGATTCATTTGTTCAACCTTGGCCCGCGGCTTTGTTCAATTTAAAATTTTGGCCCACTGTGTATTTGAGTTTGACACCCCTGCTCTAAGTCAATATTCGTACCTGTTGGGCCCTCCTAACAGCGTGAGTGTCATCTGGCTGGCACACACTCCAGTCATCTCCAGTCTCCGCTCCAGCGTCAGGCCGTAGCGCTCAGCAGCAGACAACAGACGCTTGTGGAGCTCATAGGAAATACTCGGAACAACAAGTCCAGAGTCTGTATGACGTAAAGTAAAGAAGCAGGTTTAAACTACACTACTGAACACTGTAATTCACTCGCTGCAACGTAAAACACGTACCAGTGCAGTACTCTTTGTGCCCAGGCTGTGGTACAATAATCTGTCTATAAACAATCGGTTTGCCCTCCAGGATGTTCTCGTCGTGGCGGTACTGTGTGGGCGTCTGATCCTGAGGCGTGCTACGTGACCTGGCGCCGTTACGGCGCTCTGTCGTGTCAATCTCTGAGAAAACTGCAGCTTTGTCGAACAGTGCCAGGTTTCCTTCAAAATCAAAATCTGTATCCAGCCCGTCATCCATGCAGTCGCCGAAACACTCGTCGTCTCTGTTTTTCATCTGCCCGTTTTTCACTCCATTCTTTTTCGGCGTCGCTTGGTTTACCCCTCGACTGGTGGACGACCCTGACAGTATCGGGGAAAAAAAGCAGCTATTAGCGTCTCAATATTCATAGGAAAGTTTTACCTGTAGCCAAATGAATCACACCTACAGGAGTTATGTCTTCGACGAAAGCCTTTAGGTTGACCCAGTGCATCCAGGTGACGTTCTCCATAACTTTTAGAGCACTGCTGTGGAGAGTTCAGCTTCTCCACAGATCTTGGATCCCCCTTTGGAACGGCAACTGGGACAGCGTTTCCCTTTGCAGCTGCACTGGAAGCTGCCCTGGCATTAAAGTTTCTGATGTCCAAAATTTTTAGTTCCTGTATATCAATGGCACTGGAAGAAAAGACAATTACCACTTATAGAAACCCAATAGTTTACATAATTGGTTTTTACTTCTAAGATTGTTGCAATTAATTGCATGATAAATTAAAATGAGCTGGATAATTTCCATTCTGGTGATTAATATTTTTGAAGGCTAATTTTGTTTACAGAGACTTTATAATATTATTTTTGGTTTCAGTTGTTTGTGGTTTTCACTACCTTTTCATTTGTCGTGTTTTCTTTTGGATATTTAAAACGTCTTCCAGTTCCAATGCAGAGTTCATTATAAATTAAAACTTTCACTTGATAGGGCCATTATCAATTTATCGTTTGAAAATCGTCTCAAAACAACAGTTATGTTTATCGCAGTAATTCCCGAGGTAATTTATCGTCCAGCAAAGTTTATTATTGTGAAAGGCCTGCTCACTTCTGGAATCCAGTTTTTTGAGTTTGTATCACATTATTTGAAATGAAAACGCCAGAACACAAGAGGAAGTGCTTAAATATAAAAACAGGTTAGCAGCAAAACAACAACTTGGATCAAAACACCATTTCTATTTAGATAGCGTGTCCACAGTTTTATAGCGAGACCCATAAAACAAACCCAAGTTGTGGGAAAAGTAGAATCAAGAACATTTAAGTCGAGGTTTACCTGAATGTGACCTCAGGAACGGGACATTTGACCCCATTGTGGAAAGGTTGTCGTAAGGAGATGGTCTGGCTGGACTGGTCCACAGATGACACTTCTCCTTGATAAACTCCCAGCGTTGGTCCACAGTTAAGAGACACCAAACTACCCAACCAGTCCGAGGCCATTATCTGCAATAAATATTCTATTTCAAATAAACATGAACAGCTAAAAAGTCACACCAATAATAACCGACTTATAAGTCCGAATAAGTTAACATTCAGGCAGTACAGCGAAATATTCACTGTTTGGAGCTAACGTTTGAAAACGTACTTAGCAATAGCTTCGGCCTTGTATCAAGCTAAGTTGCTATCTAAAAGTCATTTCAGTTGAAAAACGCTTTAAATAAAGACAAAGTTTTATACCTTTCCAATGTTAAATTGATGCGGACTCTTTTGAACAGCTCAAGGGAATGCAATTTTCAAACGACGGCTAAGAAGATAGCTCTTTGAGATTAGCCTCTTAGCTTTTAAACGGCTACTCACACTAGCTTCCTGTTTCCGGGAAACCTCACGTTTCAAAATAAAACACATGAGAACTCTTTCCCCATGACAACAAAATAACTTCGAGCAGGTTATTTTGTTTATTCATTCATTTATTCTGTAATATGTATGTTGATTTACATGGATGCGTTCGAGCAATGATTAACTAAACTGATTATTCATAGATTACCAAGGCCGGTTTATTTACAGGCTGTTTTTGAAATTTTGCCAATTTCTCTTTCAAAGTAATTTTAAATTTTATAGCAGTACAAATTAAATGTTACTCGTCCCAGACCAAAAAGGTCACATTTCCCTCATATATTTAACTTGTACTTGTACCTTTTACCACTTAACAACAGGTGAGTCAGTCACCAGCAGCTCTAACCCCTGTCCCTCCTGACCCGTCCTGTCCTTAAAGAAATTAAAGCTACAGTGTGTAACTTTTAGATTATTATTTTTTTTACATATTTGTTAAAACTGTCATTATGTTGTGACAGTATAGCATGAGAGATAATATGTGAAAAATCTATTTCCTCTGCATTCTCCCAGTACTTTCTAGAAACAACCAGTCAGTGGCAGGAGAGTTTTAGTGCTGTCAATCACAGTCTGGTGTGGCTGCTCATCCCTATGCTGCAGCTAGCACAGCCTGTTGTGAATGATCATTCTAGTTAGCATAGCTACCAATGACAGCAGATAAACATTTTTCCTGTAACGATAAGTTGTTTTTCCACCATTTGCACATTTAGCAGTGAGTGAATGAGTTGATTGACAGTGCTAAGACCCTCCTACTGGTTCTGATTGGTTGCATTACTTTAGCCAGCAATAGGAGCTCAGGGAGCCGGTGGAGGAGATTGATTGTTTTCACAGATTATCTGTCTCATAACAAACTGTCACGACATGGTGACAGCTTTAAGAAATATGCAGAAAACAAATTTTTTACTAAAGTTATATACTGCAGCCTGAATAAAATGCAACTACATAGTATTTTTATGATAAGTCTGGATTGCTTCATATATATTTTGCATGTTGCTTATGACTGTTGCTCATGGGGAAAGACGTTTCAGTAAACTAAAACTAATAGAAAAAATTTAAGCAACCTACTTGCACACTGTATGTGGACTGTTGCATGTAAAATTCATGAGCAGTAAATATTGTGCTAGGTTAAGCAGGGGTGTCAATTTAATTTTTTGTCAAGGGGCCCAAGATTCCTGGTGGCGTCCCTGCTGAGAATATGAATTCTCAAATATTGTAAGAAACTTCCCACTGGATTTCCGTTCAGATTTTGACTGAAATTCAATTTAAGTGGAAACACATTACATAGATGAATTACGACCAATAATAACAGACCAATAAAAACGTTTTATGCATAATTGTGGGTTTAATTAAAATAATGTTTAAATTATGTGTAAAGAAGACTATTATTTTCCCCTTAAAATTACTTTCAATCTGACTGAAGCCCCTAATGCATTCCCTAATTTATTGAATATGACTTTATGTCTGGGAGATTGGTATGTTTGTTTTTTTGTTTTGTTTTGTTTTGTTTTTGGCTTGTTTGTGTTTGTTTTATAAGTTATTTTGTAAAATATTTGTCAAATACAAATTGGCTCAATGAACCATATGTTCTAATAAAAGAGCAGTACTGCTGTATTCTGGCCTGACTTACTTATCCAAGAAACAACTTTGGATTTAGTCACAAGGATGCAACATTTCACGCCAAGCTGAAGAAAATCTGCATCCTTACAGACAATTAACAACTAACTATAACACTAACGAATAAAGCCTTAAACGTACAAAAGAGCAAGAAACAGTTTTCTTTCTTGTGCCAAATTTACTGTAGAACATATTTAATAAGAAGAAAGCTGATGTTGGTGTTTTAGAAATGTCAGTAAACAACTGATTGAAGTTAAATGAGATCATGTGGAGAATATCTAGGGAGTGTTGAGCATCACTCTGTCATCCAGCTGCTTTTTATGAACTGAGCTCATCATGGATACTCCCAGGATGGCTTTTACAGACAATCTCAAAACTATGCAAGGAAAACAAACGGAGCAGCTTGAGTCTGATAGTGAACAGGAGAGGATTTCTGAAGTAAGATCCCATTAGAGCAGGGTGTCCAAACATTTTGTGATCACAAAAAGAGACCCACATCACAAAATGGGCTAAAAAGAAAATAAAGCAAATAAAGTAATCCAATTTTATTTTATTCAAAATGGATGTTATTCATTGTAGATCCAAACCTTAGAAGAGATTTTACACATTTGCTTTATTAAAAGAAAAGCATCTGGTTTTCAGTGTCTTTTGCAATCAATTAAACAAATTTGTTTTCAGCAATAAAAGTAAGATTTGGGTCACTTTCTTTCAAAAAGATTGCTATATTTAGGCCAAGTTCAATAAAAACAAAACTGATGTATGTACAGCAAAATAAAAGTCAGAATAAGAACGATTCTGCTTATCTTAAAAACTTAGTCACAAAAAGACAAATATGACTTTAAGTTGTAATTAACATTTTCCATTGTAAGAAAATTATATCAGTTATAATTTTATTCTGATTATAAATAAAAACTCTATCTACATTAACCCCCTGTGCTTGATGGTGCAAATGTGTGTTACTTCTGAATTGCAGTTGTGGGCCGCAAAAAATTAGTCCAAAGCCACAAATGGCCCCAGAGCCACACTTTAGACAACCCTGCATTAGAGAAAATGTTCTCTTAGTCAGGACTGCTTTTCAGAAATCAGCTTTTTGGATGACATACGTAATAATATGTATAATTAAAGCGTGTCATGACAGAAGGGTTTGTGGATGAGTCCAGTAGCGGTGACGACGTGTTTCCTGTCACATAAACAGTGGAAATATCAGCAGACATGATCCAATAATAGATACCCACCTCCAGATAACAGCTTTGTGTGAAAGTTTGTCCTCTAGGCAGACTGCTGAGCCATTTCTTCCTAACAGAAACGACTGACAACTTAAACCTCGGAGGACTCTGCAGGACGTTTCGTCCATAATTCAAACATTAGTTTATGTTTTACTGGTGGACCTGGACATGTGGAACTCCAGATCTGACTTTACAGCCCGGGTAAGATCTAAATGTAAATCTAAATGTTCTTCATTTCACCCAAAGAAAAGAAATATTTAAAAAATGTGCTCTTTTTTTCTTTTTAGTCTTCCTCATGGTGTGGGTCAGGGTTTTCGTCAAGAGACAGTTCTAGGTAACTGGACCGTTTTTATGGTTTTAAAGTGATAACAGCAGCCTCCTCATGCACACCTGGTTATTTTTACAGCCACACAATCTAACAATGAAACCTTTAGAGAAAGATTATTTCACTTGTATCATGTCATTTTTCTCATAAGAGAAATAATAGTGCTTCTTCATCAATATTAAGGAATTATTGACTTAAAACAAGCTCCGACATCTTGCTTAAAAGTCACATGTAAGTTAGTTTTGTCTCATTTCAATGGTAGTGAGATATTTGCACGAGAAACTCGATCAAAATACTTGGTAAGACTTTGTGTTTTTGCAGTACAGCGGTGATTCTTAAGTAAGTTGGGTAACTGCGGATGAGTTTTGTGTTTCTGCTCATGTTGCAGTGCTGGTGCCTTCAGAAGGAGCGATCCGGGTCTAAGGAGGTGGCGGTCAATGTACCATCTGGAGCCTGAGAGTCCTACAAGGTCGTTTTCACCATTTGGAGCAGAAATAGACAAGCAGAAGTGCTCATGAGCAGCTGAACTCTAAGCTGGATCGGCTGAGGACCAGAGAAGTTACTCTGGGTTACAACAAAACGATGACACAGATACTCAACATGGAACAGAAGGTGCTGCACAACATAACATTAATAAATTTTAGCTATTTCTTTTTGTTTGTATGATTTAGTAAATATTAACATGTACTCCTGTGTCACACAGCTGCTATCTAAAACGATGGATGCTTTCAGTCAGGATGAAGTGTTTGAGCACAGTCAACAGTGTAGATCGAGCCAGGAGGCGGGTCTTAGTGCTGTCAATCAAGGCTTTGTTGACTATAATGGTGGGAAAACAACTTACCATTCCAGGAAAACTATCGGTGTCCATTTGAACTAACCTGAACATTCATGACATGCTCCATTATCTGGACGGCGATGTAGCATAGCAGAGATTGTCAGAGCAGCATGTACATGAGGATGATTTACAGCTGGCTCTGATTGGTTGTTCTTGACCTGGAGCTGTGGATTTGTGCAGAAATGCAGAGAACAGGAACATATCATAACATAGCGACAGCTTTAACAAAATCTAAAGAAATAAAAAATTAAATAAAAGTTAAAGAGTGTTAAAGAGAATTAATAAAAAAAATTTTCAGAGTCTTAAAGCTGGAAAATGAGCTGCTGCACATGAGATCTTCTCTGGTGAATGACAACAAAGATCAGCTGACGTCTCCGCTGGCAGCTTCACACAGCAAATCAAAGACTCCAGGAGACGTAAACAAACAGGTCTCTGACCTTTGAATATGTCTGTTTCTGGGGGTTTTTTGTATGTAAATTCTGGTTTGAATACAGGAGAAGAAGGATCTGAAGAATTAATAAAAATCTTTTTAAGAGTCTTAAAGCTGGAAAACAACTGAGCTGCTGCATGAGATCTTCTCTGGTGAAAACTATCGTGATCCATTTGAACTAACCTGGCTTCACACATGCAAATCAAAGACTCTGGAGGCGTAAACAAACAGGTTGTCAGACCTGACATGAATATTTACAGCTGGCTCTGATTGTTGTTCTGGTTTGAATACCTGGAGCTGTGGATTTGTGCAGAAATGCAGAGAAGCTAGGAACATATCATAACATGAGGAAGCTTTAACAAAAATCCAAAAGAAATAAAAAAAGTAAAAAATTAAAGAGTGTTAAAGAGAATTAAAAATCAATTTAAAGAATACATTGATATTGATCTTGATTGCCCAGTAAGTAATTGAGTTTGACCCTCCTGCAATGAGTATTGTTGTTACTATCAGTTTTATTTGATTTCAGATTTTTATTTGTCATTTATTTCTTTGTCTATGCAGATGCAGAAGATGCTGATTAATCAATGAAAATTCACTCAAAATCAACAAATCCCCACACTTTGTTGTGCTAATAATTTGGAGTTTATTGCAGATTTTTCTCAGAAATTGTCAAAAACTTTATTTATTGTACTAAACAGCTGCCTCAGTCTTAGGTGATGTCAGATTAAAGTTCATGATTCGTACAGCGAGTAATAAAAAGTTGCATTTACCGTCATAAATAAGCGCAAATATTTCCAAATTAGTACCAGAATCACCCTGATTTTTATTGCAAAAATCACAAAAAGTATCACAAAATCCTGGAAGGACTGAAAGGATATTCAGTGGTATTATTTAATTTTAAGAATACATTGATATTTTAACAGTTTGTGAACGGGATTTATCAATATTTTCTGGCACAACCGGCCCTGTAAGTGAATTCATGATCTTGATTCGGCCCAGTAAGTAATTGAGTTTGACCCTCCTGCAATAGAGTATTGTTGTTACTATCAGTTTTTATTTGATTTCAGATTTTTTATTTGTCATTTATTTCTTTGTCTATGCAGATGCAGAAGATGCTGATTAATCAAATGGAGGAGATGGAAAAGAGAGTCAGTGACGTCAAACCGGGTCATTCTGCGGTGCAGAACCATCTTGGAGAAGCCAACAGCAAGATCAGCCGAGTTTTTCAGGTCAGCATAAGTCGCTATTTTACACAATTTCACTGTGAGAATGAACAGCCTGAATCTGAAATGTACATGCTTTCACTTGCAGTATGTAACATTGATTTAAAAAACATGTTTTTACATATTTGTTGAAATTACGTTGTGACAGTATAAGAGATAATCAGTGAGAAAAAGAGCTGAACAAGAGCCAAAATGCTAACACCAGTTAGCATAGCCACTGATGATGGTGGATAAACAGTTTTCCTGTAATGGTGAGCTGTTTCTTCACCATAAGCACATTTAGCTGCGCATAATAGAGCATGATCGAAATTACAGAATCGCTCCGAAATCCCAAACAAGTAGAAAATGAGAAATAGTCAAAAATAACAGTGATTTCAGACCTCAAATTATGCAAAGAAAACAAGTTCATGTTCATTTAGAAACACCAATACTAATGTTTTAACTCAGGAAAAGTTCAGAAATCAATATTTGATGGAATAACCAGGAGGTTTTTAATGGGGTTCAGTGCAGTGGGTTTTTTCCAGAGCTGTATATCTTTTCTCCACCACTCAAAAAAGGTGTGTTGTTCATATGTCTTTAACTGCCTTGTTTATAATTTCTAACTATCATCTTTAACTTTTGTTCTTGTATAGGATAAAGGAAACCCAGAGGAACAGCTTAACAAAACCAAAAAAGATCCACACGACTTTGAGATCCACAACATCGTCACTAATCCAAAGGAGGAGAACTCAGAGGTTCTCAGAGAGATTTTAGTGGTTTTGTTAATTTATTTTATTTATTTGAGTTGTTAACTGCTCGTCTGGTGTCTTTTGAGCAGGTAAATGAACAATTGAGACAAGAACTGGAAGAGATGAAGAAACATCTGGCTGAGTCACAACATCAGCTGCAGGAGCTAAACGAGGAGAGAAACATAAAATTAAGACAGATCCCAGATCAGATCAGAGAAAAGGAGAATCAGCTGAATGAAAGAAACCCAGGAGGACATGATGCATTAAATGAATCAACAGGAAACAACAACCAGCGCAGGTGAGATGGTAAACAGGGGAACTCAACCGTATCTGAAGATCAAATTTAGATATTAACTCTGCAAGTTAACACAGTAAGAATGAAAATATATATTTCACAGAACAGCAACACAAGATTTGGACCTGGAAAATCAGAAACTGCGGAATCAGTGTGTCTGTTTGGAAGAAAAGCTCAAAGAGAAGGAAAAGATGCTGCAAATGCACGAGAAAACATATCAAAAAAAGGATGAAATGAGACTCCTGCGCATTAAAGAACTAGAAGATTTGGCCTCACACTGGACAGAAAAATGGCAAAACGTTGCTTTGAACCTTCAGTCTACAGAAGATGAGTTAGAGGAACTGAAGAGAAGCTGCACCACTGATACAGTAAGGAAGCAACGCATTTAAAACTCTTTAATGTGTTTTGGTATGTTTCATTCAAGTTTTCAAGACATTCACTATCTCAAGTTACTCAGATGTGTACATAAACCTCAGGTTTCCTAATTAAATGTCGCATGTTTTCACATTCTGCATTAGAAATATTTTCATGGAGAACTTGAGCTAACCTTAATTTATCAGGTCACAAAACCAAAAATATGATTTTACATGTAGCATCCAGTTAATACTGAGAAAACGGCTGTGAACAGAGGCAGAATTATACAGCCATATATTTTTGAAAAGCATTAGTTGAGCCTCCAGCACAACCAACAAGAATGCAGCAATTGGTTTCTGGATGGTAAGTCAACAACAAAACAGCACACACTGCAAAAACACTAAATCTTATCAAGTATTTTTATCTAGTGTCTCTTATCTTAGTAAAGTTGAAATTAGACTAACTTACAAGTAACATTTCAGCAAGACGTAGAAGCTGGTTTTAAGTAAATAATTCCTTAATATTGACAAAAAAGTGCTTGTTCCATTAGCAAATCATTTCACTTATAACAAGACATTTTTCCCTTGTTATAAGTTAATCTATCTGCCAATGGACCAAGAACTTTTTCATCAATATTAAGAAATTATTTACTTAAAACTAGCTTCCATGTCTCGCTGAAAAGTTACTTATAAGTTAGTTTCTTATTTCAAGTTTTCTATCTTTGCAAGATTTTGTGTTTTTGCTGTGCAAACAGCAGTAAAAAAACAAGCTGACCAAATGTGCTGGAGCACTACTCGGGTTGCTAGGTGACAGGCAGAACTGTCACCTAGGTAACGACGCATTGTGACTCAATAATCGGGTGGGGTTTTTTGTTATCTGCTAGCTAATTTCCCAGACACATGCTAAAAAATATCTGGGTGGATTTTTTAAAACACTTGGGCTGTTTTCAGCAGCAATTGAGACCCAAATGGAAGTGTAAAAATAGGGAAAAAGTGATTTTTGCATCATAAATCCCCATTTTAAAAAAAATCTATAAAAGGGTGTTTAAATTGTGTAACTTATGTTACTGCAGCAGGAATAGTAACAGGATTTCTGTGAAAGTCTTACTGAGATGGGAACAAAATAGAGTTGGTTCCCCAATTTCTGTTTGAAAATTTTCACTGAACAGACATTCAGTCACCTTAACCAGAACAAAAAGTTTAGAAGTAGGCTTACAGTTGTTAAAAATAATGAGGTAATCTCCTTTCAGGAAGGAGATGCTAATCTAATCCTCTCCTTTCTCTTCTGCTAGTAATTTAAGATAAAAGGAGACCAAAAAATATCAGTTTACATAACTGTTGCTTTTAATCTTCCAGAGAGAATCTGAGTCTTTACTGAGGAGTGAACAGGAAACAGGTAAAGATGCATTTTGTTGTTCTATAATAAGAGTAAATATTTTCAATGAAGCTGCATTTAACAATCTTCATTAACTTTAACAAACCCAAGACAAGAAAGGTTTGTATTCTTTGAACACAAGGGGGCAGTAAAGCGCACTGAGCTTCTGTTTGCAGGTGGTGATTTGGTGCAGACTCTTCACAAAGACACACAAACAGAGTGAGTGGATTTAAATCAGATTTCAAAGAATGCAGGGTTGGAAAAATACTCAGAATACAACTTCTGTGATTTGACCTTTCATTGTTTCTCAGCCTTTCAGAATCCTCTTTAACACCAGACTCCACATGCAGCAGAAATAAATCTCCTCAGGTAACAAGATGTTTCTCTCACAAACACACATTTAATGTTAAAGTGTTAAGAAATGTAAATGTTAACCTGAGCATACATAATCCTCAGCTTTGGACGCAAAGCGGCGAGGTTCAGTGGCTGAAGCAAAAACTTTCAGAAACAGAAAGGGAAGTGAGTGAGAGGTAAGACTAATGTCAGAAAAACAATCCAAAAATGTTCCTAAAATAATTTTCTATTTATTTAATTTCTGTGTTAGAGAGCATGATTTGAGGACTATGGAACGGCAAAGAGAGATGGAAAGAGCTGAGGCTCAAATTAGGATTTCTGCTCTTGAACTCAAGGTACAAAAACCAACTCCTGGTTTAAACCACAGGGAAATTGACTTCAAGCTAAAAGGTCGGACTGTCTTTTTTCTTTCTCTACTTTGTTGTGAAAGCTCATGAAAAGGGCGTCTGAATTGTGTCAAAACGGTGGAGGAGTTCAGGCGGATGTGTCAAACCCTGCCTCGATGCACGAGCAACAAGACGGTAGGAGCTTTTGCTTTTAAAAGGACGTGCATGAAAAGAATAATAGTAATAGCAATAGAGGGATTTCCCCGGCAGGGATTTAAAGCTAAAACCTTGTGTGTGATTTCAGAGTGGAGGGAAAAGTTGGATGAGACGCAGCAGCTAAATCCTCCAGCCCTCCACAAACATCCAAACCAGAGGCAGAAGTTTTCCCACAGTGGGGTGAATAATTTACTGATTAAGTTTTTTTCTCTGACAAACAAAATAACTCTGCAGATTTTATAAAGACCTGTCACAATAAGAAATTTTGCTGGATGATAAATTGTCCCAGAAACAAAAAACATTGTCGTTTTGATACTATCTTCAACTAATATAATAATAACAGATTAATAATAAGACTAATAAACTTTAATTTTGTACAGAACACTCCACACTGGAACTGGCAGACATTTTAAATTTCCAATATAAAACACAACAGCCAAAAAACACTAAATAAAAAGGAAACAAAAACCACAAACAACCGAAGCTGTAAATTAAATGGATCACGACATCTCTAAACAAAACGCATAATTATCAGAATGGAAATCAATGACCTTATTTTAATTTATCGTTACAATTAATTGCTCAAATTAATCAGTTTATCATGTACAGATACTCCTAATCTTAACGAGGCTGGAATATCTAGAAGAACATACGCTTCTCTCCCAGCGCGCAAAATATTTTATATATTAAAATACATGTAAATGACAAGTATCCTTTCTACAGGGTAAAAATGAGACTTTGTGGATTGAAGACAAGAAGAATAAAACCATCTGCCTTGTTGACCAAGAGGTGGAGCAGCAGAGAAGAATGGTCACACAGCAGGTAGACCAAGACGATTTTCATTTCTGTCTGTCCAATTTACATCTGGACCTGAGAAACATTTTCCTAGTGATGTATTTAAAATAAAGGTGACCTAATATGCTTCATTGAACAGATTAGAATAGTTCAATGTGTGATAAAAAAAAATAAGTTCATCATATCTTTTGCACAAAGTCATTCTTAGATATCAAAGTTTTAGTCTGGTCAGTTCTGCCTACTTTGAGCTGTTTTAGGGCCTCCTGTCACTTTAAATCTAAATAAGCTGTAAAAGTGTAAAAGTTGCCCCTAAGTCAACTTTTACACTTTGGGTTGCTAGGTAACAGGCGGAATTCCACTGGGTTGCTAGGTAACAGGCGGGGCAAGTAGCAACACTTTTAAATCACAATCTAGTCTGTTGGATTTTTTTTTTTCTGTCAACAAAATTTGGTTTTCAAGGTTCACACAGCCTAGATCTGGCCACCTAAAAGTAAATGAGCTGCCAATTTTTAATCAATCTATCATATATTTAGATTTTTAGGGAATACCGTCAGATCGAGATGCTTTATATGTCAAATACGTAATACATCTATGAATAAATAATGACTCCTACATCTCGTTGATTGTAGTTAAAGAGCTTGTTTAAGAAGCGAGAAGGAAAGGAGGCGAGAAGATTTGCTGATTCACAATCAATTGCTCAAAGTGGATCCTCCTCAACTCAGGACTGGACTCCCACATCTCTGGTTATTAGGGTGAGAAGAAAACACAGAGAAAATCCAACTTATTATGGTTAAGATATGTAAACAAATCCAGTTTTTTGTTTGTGTGATTTTTCAGGCTGCAGCAGACAGGAGAAATTGGCAGCCTGGCTCGGCTTTAATGCCGGTGTTGGAGGAGGAGGATGAAGAGAACGGGGACTGGTCAGGAGTGGATGAAGGGAATGTAAAACAGGAAGCCCACACTGAGGTAAAACCTTCAATCTGCTGGTTTAAAACATATATGCAAGTCCAACCTTCCCACAACCTTAAAAATATGCAATAGTTTTCTGTCTGCATACTGAAATGTGTGACTAATCATGCTACACACATAATCTCATCCAATAAAGAGAGCGTCCCATTTCATTACCTGTATGTCCACATATGTGCAGACAAGCTAACACCAGCTTGTACTTTAATTAAACTGCATCCAGTACGAGGTGAGGGGATGAAGGTCTGGATGGTCAACTCCTTAAACTCCATGTTTTAACAACGATCTAAAAAATAAAAACACTCTTTATCCAGTTCAGGTTTCACCAACCTAAAAAAACATTAAAATATTACAGATTCCTTTGAAAACTATTAAATAGTCTTTTAGTTTATAACTAAACTTGATGTGTGGCCATCTTTTTTAGTGTTTATATTCCTGATTGACTGGACATTAAAATATGTGATAGAAAATCAGTTTAGGGTGTAGCTAAAATAAGTTTTGTTGCCCTTATTTAAATTCTCAAATGCTTATGAAGGCCTGAAAAGAAAGGCGCCCTGGGTGAAGAGCCATATAAAAAAACCTGTTACCGTGTATTTATAAAGATAAAAACCTTAAAGTGGTTTTAAAAATACTTCCAAATTACTTTTGTTATGCCAGGAAAAGAAAGGCAGAAACAACTGAGTAGATATTTTTGGGTTAGCTTAAATACGGCTGAGAATCTTAAACATCCAGACACTGAAAAGCTGCATTTGTGTGAATCACCACGTCTATTAAATCATGAGTACAGATCAGTAACTCATTAGAAATAAAACATGACAAAATTTTATCCACTCAGTTACAACCCAACTCCTGCTTTGGCTGCAACTGATCCTGTAGCAATAAGCAACCAATTAATCAATTAATTTCATGCTAAATTAAAATGAGCTCAATAATTTCCATTCTGATGCTTAATATTTTTGAAGGACAAAATTCGTTTACAGAAACATCATCATCCATTTTATCTATAGTTTCAGTTGTGTTTTTATTTAATGTTTTTGTCTGTTATGTTTTATTTTTTATATTTCAAATATCTTGCAGCTCCAGTGTGAAGTGATCTCTACAGGCTTATTGATATTTGAGAAGGAGAATTTGCATTATTATGCCATTACCAATATATCACTTAATAATAGTCTCAAAACAGCAATATTATTATTTATTGCGATAATTATTGTCCAGCAAAAATTGCAAATCGTTTGCTCTTAAACAATTTATTTGAGAACTGAAGCTTTTGTTTAAGATTCTCATATTAATTTCTAATGTTTGGTATATTTTGTTCACTTATTGTCCTTTTTTATGACATTTGGATATGAACAATTTTGTTTTTTTCCTTTTTTTTTCCTGTTTAAAAAGTGTTAAAGTTTCACCTCTCTGGCTGCAAACGACAGAAATTGATGGTCTCTGTGGGGGAAAGGTGACCTGCGGTGGAGGAACACCATCAACCTGATGGAGTATTTCTGGATCAGACTGTTGATGTTTGCAATCAAGATGAAGATGAAGTAGAGGAAAAACTATAGCTTAGAAAATCTTCAATATCTGGAAAAAACAAGCAGCATTGAACTCTCCAAACAAACTGAATGTTGGCCTATATTTTTGAGTATTTTTGTGCTTGTCACTTCATAAATACTCTCTCGCTTACCTACATTTTAAAGACTTTTTATGTAAATGTTCAGTCAATTTAATCTTACAGGCTTTTCTACAGAGTGCCTTGCAAAAATATGTACACACATATTTAAACTCCAAACTTTCAAAGTGTCGAATAAATATGCAGTGGAAGAAAAACATTTTCACAAAATCTAAAAAGTCTGGTGTTCATTTGCATTAAACCGTCATGAATAAATTATATGTGGAGCCAATTACAGCTGTGAGTCTTTATGGGGATTTTACTTCAACACATTTTCTGTCTGCTCTTCTGTGCAAAAAAGCTCAAACTGAGTCGGATTTGACGGAGCACATCTGTGAACATTTGCAAATCCTGCCACAAATTCCCAAATTGATTTAGGTCTGAACTTTGACTAGGTCATTCTCACAACATCCTTTGATCCAAACTATTACATTGTAGCGCTGCCTGCAAATTTTAGTCACGCTTCCAGGTGTGAGTCTTGGAGTGTTTTCTTGGTTGGAAAGCTTTCAATTCATGTTAATGGTGAACTGGCTTGACCATCAAAATATATAAATTTTGTTTCTTTTCTATTTAAGTAGGTTAGATGGACTCTTAATTTTATGTATCTGGTAGCCCATAAAACATCAACACAAAAATACATGCATGTTAGAGTAGTTTGAGCTAAGAGGCTTGTAAGAACATCAACACATGACCTTCAATGTTAAAGTAGTGAAATAAAGAAAAAAAATATCAACAAGAAACAAGATAATTCTTGAACTTCTTAACCAATTTCCCTTCATTTGGCGGTGAGAGAAGAGCTCAGATGGCTGAAATCTGGACAATCATCCCAAATGTGCACCATGAATGGTTCTGGAATGGAAATGTAAATACCATGCTGGCTCTATGGCAGAAAACCAACCAATTTAAATTAAGTCCAACATTTCTAATACGAAAATTGGTCAAATAGACCCATAGCAGAACCTGATTGATGACTTATTGATGATGTTTTGCGTATATTTGAGTATTTGTGTAATTTTCTTCATGTATAAGTTAAAGAAAATATCAAAACAACATAAACCTGTTTACTCAACTCTTGTCTTTCTTTCATGCATATGATGGATGTATGTAAACTTTTCATTGGCACCATATTGTACAACACAAATGTCTATAAAATCCAATTGTTCTGTACACAGGCTGGATTTCTCTGCAGTAAAGATGTTGCTAATGCAGCCTCACAAAGATTATCTCGATCAGATTTTGTTCTAGACTGGAGCGTTTTCCTAAGGATTGAAAATGGTGAAGGATTGAAAATGGTGAAGGATTAAACCACAATGGCATTACAGAAAGGGATGATCTCCTGTTGTATTTAGCTTCTGCAGGACTTTACCTAATCCCCTGAACATGAAACACAAACACTGGGAATTACTTTACTTCTGCCCATAAAAATCAAAAGTAAGTTATTCCCACATGCCGTTAGAGCACAGGTGTCAAAGTCCAGTCCTCAAGGGCCGGTGTCCTACTGTTTTTAGATGTGCTACAGGTGCAAAACTTTGGAATGAAATGGCTTAATTACCTGCTCCTTGTGTAGATCAGTTCTCCACAGCCTGGCTAATCACCTAATTATTCTATTCAGATGTGGTCCAACAGCGGCACATCTAAAAGTTGCAGGACACTGGCCCTCCAGGACTGGAGTTTGACACCCCTGCGTTAGAGGATTTATGTTTCTAAGTACACTTTTTTTCTGTCAAATTAAAGGAAGTCCAAGCTGGTTTGAAACAAGACAAAAAATAATTTACAAGTAACAAACACCTTTTGAGAAACATGTAATAGCTTGTTTTAAGTGCATTTCTTTAAGCAGCAGTGCAGCTTCTATAAAAATGTTTTTTTTTCACACATTTGTTAAAAGTACTATGTTGTGACAGGATGATGTGAAAAAGATAACCTTTGAATTGACCTCTCTGCTTTCTCCTTATGCAACTGCTGTAATCTAGAAATACACTGTTCCATCAGAAATAACCAATCAGAGCCAGGAGGAGGGTTTTAGCGCTGTCAATCACCCTTGTCTACTCACAATGGTAAGATTAGTTAGCATAGCCACCAATGACACCGGACAAATGGTTTACCTGGATTGATAAGTTGTTTCTCCATCATTAGCACATTTGCAACGTTGATTGACAGCACTAAGACACTCCTCCTGTCTCTGATTGGATATTTTTGACCGGGAGCTGTGCATTTCTTCAGATGGCAAAAGTAGCTCTGCAAGAAGGTGGATGAGCTTGATTTTTTTCAGACTATCTGTTTCATACTGTTAGGAGAGTAATATATATTTTATAAAAATAATAATAATAATAATTCTGTAGGTTTAATATTTTTGAAAAAGGAACTGGTTATAAGTGAAATAATCTGCCAATGGAACAAGACATTTTAAGTGATAATGAGAACCTTTTTAAAAGTTAGTTTTGTCTTATTTCTAGTATACTACGATATTTGCATAGAACTCAACCAAAAATACTTGTGTTTTTGCAGTGCGTTAAAGTTAAAGCAAGCTCGCAGGTACATTTTCAGTTTTCATGAGTTCTGTCATAAAGTGCAGCGGATTCTCTGATCTCCAGTCTCTTTCTCCACATCTCACCACCACGCCTCCTAAAGAGACGGTTTCAGTGACAAACAGATTCAGTCGCAGTTCACAGTTTTTGAGCTCGTCCAGAGAGCTCACCTTCAGAATCAGCACCGAGCTGTTGGACTCGGGGCTGAAGCTGCTCCGAGTCGGACAGGTGTGCAAAGGTGGCAGACTGCCGAGTACAGTCACGTCCTCTAGTCTCTGAGGTCTCCCAGTGAGGTTTAACACGGTGACTGTCAGTGTTTGTTGGTCTGGAGAAAAGGCCGCAGTGAAATGGAGGAAAGGTTTGTTGCAGGCAGCGCTGGAGCCGTAGCTCAGCGAAGCCAGGGGAATTAAATGTGAGTTATTACTGATCCTGATTAGTTTGCTGCGTACACTGGACGCTCTGTAATCTCCAGCCACCGTGCAGCGCCTCTGCATGGCCTTACATGTTCTGGTCAGCGTTCCCAGTTTGGGTAGCGACGGCAGGGAAGCTCGGCTCGGGTGAATAGGTTTGTAAAGCGGAGCTGTTTGCAGTGGCGAGCTGAAGCGACGCAGAGAAAAACGAGATGCAGCCTGGTCATCTTCATCGCTGTCCGGTTGGGTTTGATCAGAAAATACACAAGGTGAACGTTCACTCTCGGAAAGAGCCGGGCTAGTAAACGTGGACGGATAATCCGGCGTTTCTCCGCCCAACACCAGCCGGGGTCCAGAAGCTTGTTGTTGGAGAGGTATTTCCAGAGCTGAGGTGGAAGTTTCAGCAAAAGTCTGAGTTGAGGTAAATGATTTAGGGATTGTTGTACAGATGTCACTTTTTTTCCAGCACAGAAAACATCCGAGCAGCAGAGACAGACAAAACACGATCAGTCCAACCAGAAGAAGAACCTGAAGATGAACTGCAGGAATAAGAAAGACGAGCTTTGTTAGAAGGTTTGGTCTTCCAGCTTTCAGGTCAAAGTGAAATCAAAGTAAATCCTCTTAGTTTACACTGAAAAAACACAAAATATAAGAAGTATTTTCGGTCTAGTTTCTTGTGCAAATATCTTAGTACACTAGAAATAAGACAAAACAGACTTTTAGCAAGATATCGACAGTCGTTTTAAGTACACAAACGACAATATTGATAAATAACTACTTGTTCCACTGGTAGATTATTTCACTCATATATATATATATATATATATATATATATGTATATACATATATATATACATATATATATATATATATATATATATATATATATATATATATATATATATATATATATATATATATATATATATAACAAGATAATTTTCCATGTTAGAAGTGAAATAATCTGCCAGTGGAACTAGCATTTTTCACCAATATTAATGAATTTTAGACTTAAAACAAGCTCCTATCTTAGTATCTTGAAAAGTTACTTATAATTTAGTTTTTGTCTTATTTTAAGTGTACTGATATATTTGCATGCAAGAGAAAACAAAAATATTTGGTGAGATTTTGTGTTTTTGCAGTGTTGGCTTTCAGGGTGTCTGACTAAAAGGACTCCTCTATCGCTTTGATGAACATTAGGACTCAAGAGGACAGCAGGGATATTTCAATAAACTTTTCACTTGTTTTTCCATCATCTACACATATTGAGGCTGATTTTTTTTTCATATCCAGACAATAATTTGTTGATTCCCTGACTTTAGCCACAAGCAAACAGGTAGAGCTGCTTTGAATCTGTGACTGGTCCACATTAAAACCAGGATAACCAGATTTTGTGTATAATCCCTTGCTGAACAGGTGCCTAATGCACTCCCAGAACAGATAATGTTTCTGTAAAAGTGTCAGACCCAGATGAAAAAAACAAACGTGAACCGCAGCTGTCACTTCTGGGAGAAAATAAAGCAGACGTAATTCTGACAAACGGTAAAAAATGTATCTGAAAGCAACATTCAGGTGCGGTTTTTTTTAGCCTTATCATGTAATTTAGATATTTGCATCCTTAAACTTTAAAACTGTACCTTCTAGTTGTTTGGTGAAGAGGACTTGCACCAGGAGCCAGAAGAAGAGGACCACCATGATCCCTTCGATCATCCCCTTGCAGCAGAAAAGCAGCACAGACTGCCACAGGGGCTGACCCGGGTATTCTTCATCATGGTACGGCATGGCACCAAAACATTTAGGTCAGAGCCTTTTTAAAAACATCCAAAGGTAAAAGTCCAAAGATCATGTTAAAAAAAAACATAATTTATTAAGTATTTAAAATGACTCTTAATGCTGTCAGTTTAAGAGAATTAGTTAAATCCATTGTTTGACACAACCAAGGCACAAAAGTAGAAAAATAAAATGAAGAAAAACAAATTCTGGTTATTTCATCTCCTCCTCAGTCATTTTCCTGAAATACTTCCACAAACCCCTCCACATGTTCCCCGTCTCCATCACAGGACAGCGCTGCCCTCATTTGTGGAGCGACTTGATGAGAATCACTCGTCTGCGGTGGGTGGGGATTTCCCAGCTCCTAATACCTTCGCTTCATCTCTCTGTTCTGCTCCTGATGTCAGCGAGTCGTCACTACAGGATAACTATAAACCTCCATCCCCCACCCACATCCCCGCACCACACGGCTCCAGCTTCCTGCAGCACTGCCTGCAGAGCGGAGGACGACGAAAGAATTAATGCATCACTAAAACTTCCTTTATACTCCCTCTTTCTGCTGCCATGACAACCAGACGAATGGGACTCAAGCGTCCATCAAAATTAAGTTTGTGATCAGAGTTGGATAGTAACTAGTTACATTTACTTTTAGGAGTATTTTTACTAAGCAGCATTTTTTACTTGAGTAAATGTATAATGAAGTATCTCTACTCTTGAGTAAAATTTCTAGATTTTCTTCACATTGAATGGAAAACAAACTCGTTTTTACCAAACATTCACCAGACACAGACACACACCTGCAGTTCTTGCTAAAGTTTTACATTGAAAAAAACAGATTAGGAAAAATTTATTTTGCCTGATTTTGTTACTAATATAAATTATTCTAATTTTCATTCTTAAAATGCCAACATTTCCATTTAGCTTTAGATTTTGGGCCATCTCATTATGTATTTTTTAAATATTAAATGATTGATAATTTGGAGAATTTTGGAGAAACTTTCAGGACTGGATCTCAGCAAAACTTCCCCAACATCATCCCTTAAAAAGAGAGGATATAATATTTGGAACCACGCACAGACAGAAGAATTGACCTCATTCTTAACAACCTGCTGATCTTCGCCAAATTCTTCATCCACTCCTGTAAGTAGGGAAATAGAAAACCTGACTTTTCTGCCTTTAAAAACCTTCTAATGGAAAACCACACTGATGAAAAACAAGCATGGAAAACATCTCTATAATGATCTGAATTTATTTGAGAACTAATGCCCCTTTTCTTTTTGTCGTTCTGCTATCCCTCTGTTTGATGTCTAACAAATTTTACTTATTTATATTTCCTTTTTTTTATTTTTTTCCTCCCCTCCAGGGGGTCTTTTGTGGGCTCTAGTGTCCCTTATATAACAGGAGGCTGACAGGAAAGGGGAAAAGAGAGGGGGTAAGACATGTGGGAAACGTCGGCCGGGTCCGGGAATCGAACCCGCGACCGCCGTGTCGAGGACTGAAGGCCACTAAATGTTGGTTGCGCTATCCCCTACGCCACCACGTTTACTTTTTTATTGTTGTCTTATAATTATATGTGCCTTCAGCCTGTAAGACTTGATTTCTTTATGTATGTACATGCCGCGTGATCTTGTACAATTTGTTCAAAGTGTTTAATACAAAAAATTAAAATAACAGTGGAGCATGGCTTACTTTTAAGTTATTTTCTGACCGGAGCCAGCACATTAACAACTTAATCTCCATTATTGTCCGCCATAGTTGATTTTCTTATCAGGACGCAGAACAGTGACGTTTGTCAAGTATCGATGACGTTCATGTCGGATGAACGTGACCTGGACGTTCAGATTCGGATCACATAAAAATCAGATGCGTATCGGATGTCCAAGTGGTCTGGATCGCATTCAAAGAAATCCGATCTGTTGTTCAGACTGCCATGAAAAAATAAGACACAGGTCGCAGGACCCGAAATTGGGTCACTTCAGGTTTCAATGTGAACGTAGCTAAGATTGAATTTAACAGAATAAATACACCATCTCCAGCTGCTTTCCAAAGTTTTTCCAACACCACGAATCTCTGTTTTATTTCTCATGGCTGCCCATCCAAACAAAGAATGAAACTCAGAACCAGCACAGAGGTAAATACCAAAGTCACAGCAGCAGCAGAGATATGTCTACTTGATTGTCCACATCCAGATTATTTTTAGCTCGCAGCTAAAGGAACATGTTGCATATTTCGAGTAGAATGAGGTAGCAATGTGTCAGTGTTCGCCTGTCCAGAACAGGAAGTCATCAACCATACATTCTCTGCTTTTTGTACAAACAGCAATTCATTAGCAGATAAAGAACAAGTCTGAGAAACTTAACATGGGAAGACGACTGAGGTAAACGTTGCGCCACTTCAGCATTACAAATAGTTCCCTGCTTCAACACAAGTCTCACTTTCACAGCCAACAGGAAATAAATGTTTAAAACTAAATCTAAATGATTAAATAATAACAAAAAAAACAGCAAATAGATTCATCCACTCTGCACACTTTCTTCTTCTGACAGTTTCTGAGAAAGCATTTTCTTGTATATTCCCTGAAATCCTTGATGAAAAGCATAACGCATCAGTCAAGTTAACTTGAATAATTACAAAAGGCATCAGCAAAAACAGTTAAAGACAGACGCCAAGTCACCAAGCTAAGGCTTCATGGTCTCTGCTAGCTACACTTTAGCAACTACATTCAGATTATTATGCAAAGAAATTTAAGAAGTAGAAATTATTGGTGTCACTGAAACCCAAGCAGAGTCCATTAAGGATGTTCACTGTGTTCTGCAATTCCTGTCAAGTTCCTAAAAAAGAAAATATTCCTGACAGGTACAGTAAACTGATATGAATCCATATTTATGTGAAGGTTTCAAATGATATAGTCCAGTTTGAAAGACTATCAGAGTAAATTAAAAGTGATTAAGTGGAAAAAAGAGACTTTTTTTGTGTGTGACATTATTTTTCCCTGAAGTGCCCACTTTGTAAGTACCAGAGGCATATTAGGTGCATCAGAGACAGATTTTAAAATCTTTAATTTGGTCCCTTAGAGGAGGTGGAAGACGAAAAGGATGGACTGCGAGAGCAGGAGAGGGCGCTGAAGCCGCTGGTTCCTGCTGGAGTTACGGTCTGTGACGACACGGGACCGGAGGTCTTCTGGGCTAACAGGGTCCCTGCAGCACAGAGATAAGACGACACAATCAACTCTCATCAATCAGTGCAAATACTACTAAATAATTAGCCCTAAACAGCAGCTTACACTGCCCAGCAGCAGCATTCCCAGCCCACAAACATCAATGTATTTAATTGGGATTTTATGCAATAGACAAAAATTTTTTGGAAATAATTTTAAGAAAAATGGCACATGCAGTGTTTCCCCCAGAAAATCTGTTAAGCTCAGTGGTAGGGACACCAGGGCAGTCCACCATGTTTTTGTGTTAAAAAATAAATTTGGAGATGCACGGCTTCATAATTTGGAAATAATAGCTTGTGAGGCTCTCAGGTCGGTGCAGAAATGCCCAGTTCAACGCGTCAACCATAAATGTAGTGCGGAGAATGATCCGTTCTGCATGCCGAGTTCTTGATGTGCGAGGCTGAAGAAGAGTCAGCGAGTTGAATTCATGAATTTCCTTTATTAATACCAAAATACAGCTGGTCCATTCTGACATGCCACCTTTAGGAGCCAGCAGACAAAATGGCATCAAACAAATATTTTCCATTCCCTTCGTTAGCCTCCATCTAAGCTGCGCCTCAAAGAGGGCGTTCCATAGTGTGTCATATCCTCTGTCCTTAGCTGTGAAGGCGTTTCCTAACATGTCATTTCCTTTAGCTTTACAACTAGCGAAAAGAGATGGAAGGAAAACATAGAATTATTTATTCTCAATAGTAGATTAATCTGTTTTCCCTGTCACTCTTACTGGTGTGTTAAAAAAAAACTTATTTAAAATAAGACGTAGCCTGGCAGGGTGCAAGTACAGCCTGGTGGCCCGCCAGGCTTATAATACACTGGGGGAAACGCTGTACATGGTGTTCAACCTTTCAACTGAAAACCATGTGTCCTAACTTGAGGCATGTGACACAATGTGTTGGTGCAACACATTAAAATTATGTGGTTGTAACCAGGGATCCACTTTGTTTCACTTCTGATACTGATATCTGAGGCTTATTATCGATCGATACAGAAAAATAGATCTGGTTGACTCAAACACAGACATAAATGTACTGAATAGCAAAGTTATTTGATGACTCTGCGCCAGTACAGCACACTTAAATACACAAGCTTAATCAAGCATGTAAAAACAAAACAACTCTTAGCTGTTCAGTGAGGGCAATTAGGAGTATAAAAGTTGATCAAAAATAAACAATAGAGAACATGAAACTGACAAACAATATGTTAATCAAACATGTAAAAACTGCAACAAACTTTCTCTCAAATGCTTCACAAATTCTAGAAACAATGTAAAATAAATAATAAAGCATGACGTCACTCAGCACAGAATTAGACTGAATAGATCTGACTTTACGGACGGCAACATCGTCACCAATACACAATATAGATTTTTTTTCAATATCAGGACTGACACAGAAATTAATATCTCTAGTTATTTATGTCTAATTGTGACATGAATTAAAAAACTCATGGTGGATGAGTAGTTTTGCCAGCGCAGTGCGATATTTAACTGACCTGAGTAAACTGTTCCGTTGACCTCCACAGATACACCGATACTAGCTGGTCCGTTGGTAGAGATGCTGAGAGACAAATCCTTTTTCTTTTCTGCAACCCAAAGAAGCCAGTTAATAGCAGTCCTTCCACATTGTTATCCAAAACAATTAATCGTGATTTATTGATTAATTGGAATAATCAACTAATTTGGTTCATCATTAACTGGTGTATACAGGCTTAAATACAGCTTATTTGCAGAAAGAACAACATATTAGGGTCAGTAATTAAGCCAAAACTGTACTCTATATATATATATATATATATATATATAGATATAGATCTATATCTATAAAGATATATCTATATATAGATATATTTCTGTAAATATGTTCTTCTCTGAACTTCTCAGGTGGCATTTTAGCTTTATCTGATACAAATTCTGCCCAGTTGTTAATCGGTTACACAAAGAAACTAAATGTAAAAAAATAAATTCAATAGCACAAAACAGTGTTGATGTGAAGTCAAGCAGAAAGGCTTGAGCTTTTATTATATGTTGATGGTAAAAGTATTTTCTTAGCTGCAGATGCATCTTTGATACAATGATCAAGCGTTCACTACAGGAATACTACGTTATTGTGTTTTAGGCAATAAAATGTTTATTTTCATATTTAAAAATGAAATTAATACTTATTTGCATTGTCTTATGCATCTCTAATAAAGAATACAAATGAATACAAAATCTGCAGAAAGTGCCCATCATTTAAAAAAAATCTGATTAATCAACAGAACAATCTATTACTAAAATAATCGCTGCTCTCTGCAGCCCTAATCGGCTGAGGTGAGGAAGCAGCAGCAGAAGTGACGCACCATGCCCGTCGTTGAGCTTCAGGCTCACGGGGTTGAAGTGGGACGCCATCGCCAGCAGGTTCTGCTGCAGCGCCTGCTGCACGAGACGCTGCTGCTCCTCCGCAAGCCGCATCATTTTCTTCTCCGGACCGTCGGCTGGTCGATCCAGCCTCTCCCTGAGATGCTCTAATGTGGCGGGCTGTGTGAGCTGATGATGATGATGCTGCTGCTGCTGCTGGTGGCCCAGAGCCATCGGCAGCCTGGATATGACTGGTGTTGAGTTCTCATCTGGTTGAAGGAAAAAAAAGAAAGAAAAACGTTTCTGGAATTACTCAGGCTAACTCACTCGTTTAGTTTATTTACATCCAGAATTTACATACTGGTTTATAAGCCTGGTGGACCACCAGGCTTAACTTGGCCTCCCACCAGGCTAAGCAACTTACTTTTTCCATTTTTAGCAACACAATTCAAAAACACAAAATCTTACCAAGTAATTCTGGTCTAGTTTTTAATACAAATATTTTACTACGCTTGAAATAATACAAACTAACTTAAAAGTAACTTTTCAGCAAGATATAGAAGCTTGTTTTAAGTAAATAATTCCTAAACATTGATGAAAAAGGGCTGGTTCTATTGGCAGAAAAATGAACTTACATCATGGGTAAAAGTCTTGTTATAAGTGAAATAATCTAATGGAAAAAACACCTTTTCATCAATATTAAGGAATTATTTACTTAAAAGAAGCCTTTATATCTTGCTGAAAAGTACAACAAACTAAGATATGTGCACTAAAAATTAGACCAAAATTACTCGGTAGGATTTTGTGTTTTTGCAGTGCTGATTGACATAAATAAGGTTCCAAAAACATTTCCTATCCTCATTGTTTCACATCAAACCAGTATTCTGTTCGGTACCTCCTGCCCTACCTGTGCTTCGTTTTAAAATTGAACTGGCAGACAGGCTCATGTTGATGCCGTTGTGAGCAGTCGGGGGTGAGTGCACGGTCGGTGAGGGCAGGAGGGAATGTGGGGCCGAGGTCTGGGAAGGAGAGTAGCGGTAGAGGGTGCTGTTGTAGCTGGGACGGCGTCCCTCTCGGCGGTTGCTGTCGATCGCTGCCTGCAGCTCGCCCGGAGAGCTCAGACCTTTCTTAGCACACTCAAACGGATACAGGTATTTCATATACCTGCAGGGAGACGTTTCACAAGAAACCTATCTCAATAAAAACTTATTTACAAAAGCATTTAATGTGTAAAACGTCAGGGATAATTCACTCTCATTTACAATTTCAACAGTTTTCTAATTTAATCAGGGGTGAAATGATTAATCGGATTAACTTAATTTATCTGATCAGGACAGTGCACATTAATCAACATTAATCAACAATTTATAGCTGTGTAAACATGCAGAAATTAACCCAATGGCTAAATTTTATCTTGTTTTAAGACAACCAACTATACAATTCACAGGACAGAACACAGCACATATAGATCTATTAAAACAGAAAAAAAACAACATCAATAAAAGAAAACATCATTATCAATCATGATTAACTGATTATTGAAATAACCGTCACCTAATTTAGTAATTGATTGATTGTTGACTGGAGACCACAAATTTAAAATAGACCAATTTCTGAATGAGCAATATTTTCAGATGAGTAAAATAAGCCAAAAAATGTACTATACAGTATATGTGCATTAAGCATAAAAAAATAACACCCATTGTTTGTAAATAGGTTCAACACAAATCTCCTTTAGTGCCAGAGATTTAGTTTCAACATTTCAAAAAAATCTTATTCTGCAATCAATCAATTAAATAGTTAATCCAAAACTAATCAAAATAGCTTTCCTAGCCATTTAAGAAAGACAAAGACTGGTGTCATTAAACAACAAAAGGTGATTTGAATAAAAAATAATTCTTAATCTTTAACAAAAGAAGATTCAGGAGTTTGCTCTGAGAGTTAATGTGCTCAGCCTTTACATCAAAGTATTTCTGTATGTTTCAAAGAAAAGGAAAGGAAGAGCTATATAATCTCTGGTTGTAATCAAGCCATTGCAAAAAGGATTTAATCACACAATAAATTAAAATGAGCTCAATAAATTCAGATGATTAATATTTTTGCAAGGCATTCTGCTTACAGAGACTTCATTATCATTTCAAACACATATAGTTTTTATATCGATTATTATTTAATATTTTTTGTTATTGTGTTTTCTTTTGGATATTTAAAATATCCTCCACTTCCTGTGTTAAGTGTTCTTTACAAAATTATAGTTTATTGATCTTTAGGAGCAATTCCTGTTATTGAAATATTGCTTGAAAATGGCCTCAAAAACAATGTTATGACAACAATACTGGGACAATTTATCTTCCAACAAACTTTGTGGGGTATTTGTAGGTTATTTTATAGGATATAAATACTTTTGTAAGGCAAAAAAGCTGGTAGAGTTTTATACCAAATAAACATCAATTAATTACCCAGCTTCCTTTAAGAATATTTAGAACTTAATTCAAACTGAACAAGCAGTTCTTTCATAAGCGCTTCTGTATCTCCTCATTATGAATATAATTCTTTTGTCTTGTTGTGTTTCAGCAACGCAGCCTCGGGTGTTTGCGTTAAAATTGAAGACGTACTGCGTGCGCAGGGTGAAGGCTGCGCTGGTGATGGAGGTTGGCAGATTGAGGCCTTTGGTGATTTCCCTCCAAATCTTCTTGTTAATGACCTCCACCAGTCCTCCCTTCTCCGTCACCAGCTTGTAAAGCCTGTAAAGGTCCAGCACCTGTTTCGCCATGATGGGAATGCGGTTCACAGGAGTTCCTGCACACGGAAAGGAACGGATGTAAGACAAAACCACGTTAATAGAGACTAACCATGAAGGTTCTGTTAGGCTACCACTGCAGCCGGAAGTGACCCAAATCCGATTTTCTGTTAAATCCCATTTTTATTTCTGAGGTCGTTGGAATATATGTGTCTTGTATGTGATCTCTCCTATTAACCGCAAACTGCCCGGAAGTGTCCCGCATGCGCAGTAGAGTGCGCAATGACGTCACAGAGAGCGTGCCCAGTGTTTGCGGAAGTAAATGTGGACGCTAACGGCGGAGCATAGCTTACGATTTCTAAAGTTGTTGTCCGACCGGAGCCAGCACATTAACAACTTAATCCACATTATCGTCCGCCATGGTTGACGTTTTTCTTCCCGCTTCCGGTGCGCAGAATAGTGACTTTCATCGAGAATTTAGGTCGAATTATCTTTTTCTTTGTGCAACTTTACTTAATCAAAATAAGCACAAAAAATAAGGTAATTTACAATAGTGTGACTTTATAGAGGGCATAGCAGAGGCAGACTTAGAAATGAGAATACAAAAGCAAAACTGATAATAAAAAATATTAATAAAACTACAACAAAGGGATTAATACTTTAGGATTAACATGCATTAGTGGGCTATTCCATTCATATTTCAGTCAGGTGTTCACAATTTTCAACACATTTCAGATATTTCAACTATAACTTGAATTCAGATAAAAAAAATTAAAACTCGGGATGATCTTAGCACTCTTTGTTTATGAATAAAGAATGTTGCCAGACAGAATATCAGATTACAAGAAAGTTCTATTTTTTGTTTGTTTGTTTTTCAGTAACACTCCAAAAGTTACCATATCTCTAGAAATAGATTCAGGAAGCGTTCAGGCTTGTCGAATGCATCATAGCTGTTCAGACTTAGGTCATATTTGAAAATATCACACATCAAATTTCAGATTGCATTCGAAAAAATCTGATCTGTTGTCCAGACAGTCATGAAAAGATCAGGTGCAGGTCACGTTGAGGTAAAAAAAATAAATGGATTTGTGTGACTTCTGCCTGCATGCAGTGTGACTTCATAGACTATTAACAAGAGCGGCTCAAGCGGACAGGATGAGAACATTTTCTGACTTCCACACCTGAGGGCGTTAGGTCGGTGTTAGGTAATGAGGTTTAGCTTGTGTAATCCATGTCGATTGACTCAACAATGAAGCTCATTTGAGATTGATGGGGGTGGGGAGCAGCAGCTTTTGTTCATTTGATTACAGGGGGAGGAGGGCTGGTGGAACCAACCGGGTCTGCAAGTCACACTGGTTGACAGCTAAATCCTCCATTTCTGATTTGGAGCAAAGCCAATTAAAGGAGGAGACTAAAACACAGCTGCAGAAATACAACTAGTTTGTGCTTAAACTGAACACATGCAACAAACTCAGACCACAGCTCCAATTTTTAAATTAGCTAATAATAATTTTTTAGAAATATTTACAGAGTTTGAACTTTTCCTCATTTTAATTATTCACAAACTTAAATGCATTTTACTTTATATTTATAGACAAACATAAAGTGAAGTGGACTGAGAATAATGCTACATAATTATTCAACTTTTACACAACTTAAAACTTAAAAGTATGGCATGCATTTGTTAAATCAGCATTCAAAATGTTTTAGATCAAAGCATATCAAAGTGTCACAATGGCCCAGTCAAAGCCCAGACTAAATAGAACCTAGAATCTGTTGGAAGACTTAAAAGTTTATATTTGCAGATGCTCTTTTGTAAAGATTAACAGACATAAAATTAGGTTTTTAGATCTAAAAAGCAGGAAGTGAGGAACAAAAAGGGATTATTTAAGTAAATACAGATTGACGTTTATGGTTGCAATGTGAGAAAATGCTTGAAGGGGTTTGAGTACTTTTGCATAAGAAGGAATAGCATTTTTTTAAAAATCCGATAGTATAGAGACTTCCTAGTAAATTACCCCGTTTCTGCATGAAGACAAAGAGCTCATCAAGAAACTCCTTCCGTTGGGGATCGTTATCCAGTTCGTAGAGCTGCAACAGAAAAAAACAAACTGTTAAACACAGTGGGGTTATTTTTTTTAATATATATATTTTTATATTATTTTATTTCCTACACCGTCCAACCTTGGCAAAGTCTCTAGACGGCTCTCCTCTCGCTTTTGCTCCGTCAGATTCCTCCGTCCAGACGCCGCTTCCTCTCTGCAGACACACAGACTTCATTTTATTACCTGCCGGTTTGGAAGTTCACTTCCAGCAAATTTTAGAGAAGCAGACAGGACAAACAAAAACTCACCACAATATGAATTGAGATAATGTTATCTATTTTTTTAATGTGCAAAAACTGTCCAGATTTATTGGAAACCTGATTTATTTTCTGCAGATTCAGCCTCATAGTTAAACATCTTACAAAGTATTTTTTGTCTAGTTTCTTTCCAAATATCTTAGTACCACATGAAGTAACACAAAACTAACTTACAAGTAACTTATCAGTGAGATTTATGAGCTGGTTTTAGGTAAATAATTCCTCAATATTGATTTTTTTAAAAACTAGTTCCATTGGCAGATTATTTCACTTAAAACATGAGGAAATTGTCTTGTTATAAGAAAATGTATCTGGTCTGTTTACTTCACTGCAAACACACAAAACCTTACCAAGTATTTTTGTCTAGTTTGTAGTGTAAATATCTTAGTTTACTTGAAATAAGACTAAACTAATTTACCAGTAACCTTTCAGCAGATATAGCAGCTTGTTTTAAGTCAATAATTCCTTAATACTGAAGAAAAGTTCTAGTATTTCACTTATAATTTGGGAAAAATATCATGTTATAAGTGAAATAATCTGCCAGTGGAACTAGCACTTTTTCTTTAACATTAAGGAATTATTTACTTAAAAAAAAGCTCCTAAATCTTGCTGAAAAGTTGCTTGTAAGTTAGTTTGTCTTATTTCAAGTGGAATAAGATATTTGCACTAGAAATGAGACTAAAAAATACTTGGTAAGACTTTGTGTTTTTGCAGTGTAATGCTTTTCTTCTGACACATTAAGTTCTGATAATTCAAACTTCCTTTTCCACCTCTTTTCGGACGGCACATCGTCCTTCCGGTGCGTTTTTCGGGGGACGCCCGCTCCTGGGCAGAGTGGAAACTGTTCTGAACTTCCTCCATTTGTAGATAATTTTTCTGATAGTGGAAAGATGAACAGCCAGCTCTTTAGAGATCCTCTTGTAACCTTTCCCTGAACTGTGCAGATCTACGATCCTTCTCCTGATGTCTTCTGAAAGCTGATTTGATTGAGGCATTTCCACATCAAACAACCTTTGTAGTTTGGAGCTGATGAATTGGTGTGCCTTTATTTATAGGTAGGGGCCCCAATCCTGCCTGCTTAATTGAAACACCTGACTGCAAGTTAGACCTCGTTAGCGATCAGGATCACAAACAACCAGCAGCTAATTTTATGTGTCAAATTAAAGCATTAAAAGTGGAATTAGGGAAAATTATGCAGAATGAAAGTATTGAAAAAATATTAATAAAACCAAAATATTCCTTGTAGACATAAATAATGATAAAATAAAATGAGCTTTATAATTTCCATTCTAATTATTATTACTTTTTAAAGAGCAAATTTGTTGACAAATATTCATAATCTATTTTATTTATGTTTTGGTTTTGTGTGGTTCTTATTTCATTTTTACTTATTGTGTTTCTATTTTGGATATTTGAAATGTCTCCCAGTGCCAGTGTGGAGAGTTCTTTATAAAATAATACTTTATTTTATACAGCAACAACTTCCGTCACCTTCCTGAAATAATGGCCCAACTAATTGTTTTGCCAAAAGTGATTATTGCAAAAGAATAAAATAAAATATCACCATATTTTTATTGCCAAAAGATAATTTAGGCCCAAAAAAAAAGAAAAGGGTTATTTTTTTAGGAAGGTGAATATATATTACCATCAATAATTTCTGGAACTGTTTAATGTGGGATTGTTTAATAATTACACTTTGCAGAGAAAAAGCTTGTGTGATTTCTTTCGTTGCACAATCAGCTTTAGATTCTTCAGTGCAGCCTCCAGCTCAAAGCATCTTTTAATAGATCATTCTAGTATTTTCCAGTCCAGCTTACTTCATCATAAACCAAAGCTAAAACCTGCTGCAAACTATAAATGATTAAACCTCCTCAGTTTATAACTGTATGAAAACCCCATCCTTACAAACAGAGTGCTGCCGTTTCATGCTGAAAGCCGCTACTTCACATCCGGCCATCTTTACTCCTAAAACTTCAACATGAGCTAATTGCTAAGTCAGAGCAACGCAGCAGGTCTAGTTTCCTGTTCATCACTTTTTCAGCTGCAGTCGGAGCATTTCACCACAAAGCTGGAAGTCTGAGGTGCAAATGCTGAAGAGATCTGGTTATAGAAACAATCTTTCCAGTCATGCAAACTTATGTTTGCTTATCAACCACCACATTCAAACTCATGTTAAATATTAGTCAGTACTCGCCTACCATCATGTAAAGTAGTTCTGAATAATCCCAAATAAAGGTCTGATGTTCTGGTTGACATCTTAAAATAAAAGGTATGGTCTGTACAGAGCTTGCCAACGTAAAAAATGATCTGACTGTAAAATAATATCAAACAGGCAAAGAGTATTAAGGATTTTCTAAACATTCACATATAAAAGTCCATGTCACTCACTCCTAGATGTAACACTGCAAAATGCAAAATCTTACCAAGTAATTCTGCAAATATCTCAGCACACAGAACAACTAACTTAAAAGTAACTTTTTAGAAAAAGACATGGAGGACTGTTGTAAGTAAATAATTCTTTAAAATTGATTTTAAAAAAAGTACTTGTTCCACCAGCAGATAAATTAACCTAAAACATGGAAAAAATTTTACTTTTAAGTGAAATAATCTGCCAATGAAACTAGTACTTTTTCCATCAGTATTAAGGGATTATTTACTTAAAACAAGCCTCCAAGTCTTTTTCTAAAAAGTTACTTTCAAGTTAGTTGTCATGTGTGCTGAGATATTTGCAGAAATAATTGGTAAGATTTTGCATTTTTGCAGTGTTACATCTAGGAGCGAGTGACATGGACTTTTAAATGTGGTAATAATTTGGATACACATCTGATTTCTTTCAAAGCGTCTGCAGTCTGAATGGTCCTGCTGCATTTTATCCGACATTTACGTCCCTGATGTGAGACATGCGTCAATTCTGCACCAGAAAAAGCCAGAAACTGTAAATCCAGACGAAAACAATGTCAGAAACTCAAGATTCTGAAATAAGTCTGTTACTGAAACGCATCACATCATAATCCACCGTGGCTCCGACTACACATCTAAACAGATTCCCATTCAGTGCGCCACAAAAACCATTTCTATTGGTTGTGTTTTCTTTTAATTAGCTGAATAATATAAAATCGATCCATAAACGGCTCCGTCCATTATTATTTCCATAAACAGAGCGCCACTGCGCTGTGTGACATCAATGTTCTCCTTCAGTGCATGTGTGTC
Organism: Gambusia affinis; assembly: GCF_019740435.1. Classification (NCBI taxonomy): domain Eukaryota; kingdom Metazoa; phylum Chordata; class Actinopteri; order Cyprinodontiformes; family Poeciliidae; genus Gambusia; species Gambusia affinis. The sequence continues at coordinate 5,974,003 of NC_057875.1, forward strand.
GTTTTGGGGTCGTAAATCTACAGAAATCTGATTGCTGTTAGTAGTATGAACGACCATGCAAATTAAAACGAGAGAGAGAGAGCATCACGACCAGCTGAGGGAATAAAAATCTGGTTTTATCTGATGTAATCTAGAGTGAAAGTAAGTCGGTATCTGAGGCTTGAGGACAAACAGGTTAAGTTTGGATTCCTAACCTGCAGCGACTCCGGGTCAAAGGTGAACCAGATGTGAATTTGAGGAGAAAATGTTTATTTCAGACGTTAAGAGACTCGAGACTGAACTCTGACTTGTGGCAAAAGTAAAGACAGAGACTTTACTTAGAAAGAGTGACGTGTGAACATCTTTCCAGTCAGCATACACTTATGCAAACATGTACTTTTAATTTTTTACATTTTCTCTCAAAAAGATTGTTGTTCTAATGAGTTGTAAGTGAACTGATTCTGTTCATTCAGCAATACTGCCTGAGGTCCTTTCAAAAATATTAGATGAACTTCAATATATCTAATATATAATGAACAATTATATACTAAAGAAAATGCCTCAACCATTTTCCTTTAAGTAACCACTAAGGCTCATAATCGTGCATTTGAGGAATCTTAAACACAAATTTCCCAAACTTTGGAAAGATGTTTGTAAGATGGAACACCTGAAAGGATTTATGTTGAAACCTGGGATACTTTTAATATCTACTCTGATGTTTCACAGAGACCAGACCAGATTCCACTTTGTGTTGGTAGATCAGTCAATTTCTGTTTGTCTACAAGTAATAATTACGCCTCATTCAAACTGTGATCAAAGCAAATTACTGCAGTAGGTAGATGTGTTTTTTTTTTTTTTTTTTGTTGACACTAATTATTCAGACTCTTACCAGATGCCACCAGTTTCTCACCAGTTTGAAAGAGTCTTTACATTTACTGAAGTGCGCCTGTGAAACATTCGGGTGAGTGGGTGTGGTTGCCATCAGACGTATCACATGACAACACCTCAAAACAAAAAAATAAAAAACAAAGCCAAAGAGGGGAGAGCTAAAGGGAAGGCATGTTAAAACCAGTTTTTACATTCTGGTTTCACCGCCTTGGAAGTCTATTAAATCCTTTCCTGCTGCCTAAAGATGCGTCTGAACCCAGAGACCTGCAGCGGGAACATTGAATTTAAATAACATGAAGAGAAGCCAAGGCACTGTTTACAGGATGGGACTGTCAATAAAAAATCCTTCGAGTCATAATGGTATTCCTCTGAACCCAAAATTAAACCCAAATTCAAATCAACTAGTTCAACATCTTAAAAACATCATGAAAAGAAAAATTATCCAAACACAAACTATTCCAGTTTCTCCGATTCTGTTTTCTCTACCCACTGAATGAAAAACAAACACATTTTAACCAAAACATTCACCACACGCAAACACACACCTGGAGTTTTTGTTAAAGTTTCATAGGTTTTATATTGAAAGAAAAACAAACCTTTTTCTCATTTTGTCCTTAGAATACCAAAATTTCCACTTATCTTCATATTTTGGTCCATCTGATTATGTAATTTTTAAGTATTAAGTCAGGGGTGTGAAACTCAACTTCATTTTTGGTCATATCAAAAATTTTAATATTCTTAAAGGGCCGGCTGTGCCAGATTTTTGTGATTGTTTTTGGGGGTTTTTTGCAATCAAAATTGCATATTACGTGGTGCTAATTTAGAAATATTTGTAAGGACTTTTTATGATATTTGAGCTTTATTGGACACAGACTAACTTGACACCAGGTAAGGCTGAGGCAGCAGTCACTTCAGCCCAAATTTTATACCAATTTTGACAACATTTTGCAGTAAAATCAGAAAGAAATGTGGGGATTTGTTGATTTTGTGTGAATTTTGCAGATGTGTGAAAAACTGGAGGGACTTAACTGATGTAATTTGGAAACTAGAGGGCCACATAAAAAGCTACGGCGGGCCAGATTTGGCCCTTGGGCCTCCAGTTTGACACGTGTATTAAGTGACTGATAATTTGATCAATACTTGAGTAGACTTTTTACCCAGTACCTTTTTACTCTGACTTGCGTAATTTCTTAGATGTCTATAATTTACTTTTACTTGAATAAAAATATGTTGAAGTAGTGCATTTAATGTTGAGTACATTTTCTTCTACCCACGTCTCGCTTCAACCGCAAAATTTAAAAAACAACAACCAAAAAGCAAAACCTTGAAAGCATCCGAATTGAGCCTTTAGTGCCCAAAGCAGAGGGAGATTAAACTAATCAGATTCTTTGGGAAGTTTAAAGTGACATGTGTTATTCCTCAATCACCATCCCCCCTTCAAGAAACCAGCAAGACATTAAAGGTTAAATATCTAAGGGCAGAGTGAGTGCAACTGCGCAGAAAAGCCTGCTGAGAGCTCATTTTCTAGCTGAAGTGCTCTGAAAGCTTTATTATGATGCAGGCATTAAAACTGAAAGCCGACAGAATGTGCATTTTTTTTCCACAGCATTCATTCGATTACAGTGCTCCTGTTTCGACATTACAAATCCTGGATTTCTCTGCCTTACTGGAGATTTGTCAGTGTTGGACTAAAGCATGTCAATGGCATACAGGTGATCCCTGCGTTTAGATGATCATGTTGTAGATTAAAACAAGCATGCGTTACAGACAACAAAACATGTTTTTATATTGGACATAATTAAATCCCCTAAAGATTGCCTTTGTGGTCATTCATAACATCAGACTTTTCTCAAAGGCGCTTTGCTTAGCAATTATGCATTACATACAAATATTCCTGCTCACTTAATGTTTAATGTGGCAACAAGATGTCATTTGAGGCTAATAACCAGAATTTATTTTCAGCCTGGGAACCATTAATCAGTTAGTTCGTGTGTTTATAGTAAAAACAATTCAAACTGGAAACACTGGCACACAATTAGCAGCTGCATCGCTGTGATAAACCCAGACGTGTCGCTTGTTTCCCAGATTTACAGCCACATTCCTCTTAGAGTTAATTTCCTCTGACGCCAACAGGCCACTTTGTTTTTGGGCTAGTCCCCACACAGTTAGCAAACATTTGGTCAAAAACTACCGTCTGTTCAATTAGGAAGTTTTTCTACACTTTAAAATGTTTGGTTCCACAAACCTTGTAGCCTCGACCCACATTAACTGGGAAACTAGCAGGAGATTGTAATTGTTTTGCTAGGTAAACAAGCTAACCACAACTAGCAAAACAAACCAATACCAATACATTTTTAACACTTGAGAAATATTTTCTTTTGTAGTGATGTCCTTCAGCTGTACAGCACCTGATTAAGCCACCGGAAGACAAAGAGAGCCTCAGTTTTATAAAAATAACAACAATAATAATGGATTTTATTTGACAGCAAAACACCCAATGACATTTTACAACATTAAAAACACAAACAGTGGGGGCGTGCTGTGGTGGCGTAGGGGATAGCACAACCCACATTTGGAGGCCTTGAGTCCTCGTCGCGGGTTTGATTCCCGGACCCGGCTGACATTTGCCGCATGTCGTCCCCCTTTTCTTTCCCCCTTTCCTGTCAGCCTACTGTCATATAGGGACACTAGAGCCCACAAAAGACCCCCTGGAGGGGAAAAAAACTGTAAAAAAAAAAGGCTACAAGACACAAAACCACAAAAATAACTACATAATTAAAGTGAGAAGGCTAACTTGAACAGACGAGTTTTGAGTTGTGCTTTGAAGGTCAAAAGAGAGTCAATATTATACATTTTATAGTATTATTTTTGGCCAGGTCATTATAAGACACACCAACAAAGCATCTACAAAAGAAATCTCCAACTTATTGCCACAGAAAAGCTGATTTCTTACTGCATGGTGGCCAGATTTTATTGTTACGGTTTGATTTTTCTGACTGAAATGCAGCAAAACTCCACCGGTCTACCTTTACACTGCAAAAACACAAAGTCTTATCAAGTATTTTTGTCCAGTTTCCAGGGAAAAAAATCTTTGTACACTTGAAATAAGGCAAAACTAACCTACAAGTAGCTTTTCAGCAAGATACTCGAGATACTGGAGCTTGTTTAGAATGAAAATGCTGACTTAAAAAGGGCTAGTTCCACAGGTAATTTTTTTTAACTTATAACAAGACATCTTTCCCATTTTATAAATGAAATAATCTCCCAGTGGAGCCAGTATTTTTACACTTTAAAACTAGCTCATGTATCTCACTAAAAAGTTACATTTAAGTCACATTTGAAATAGGACAATACGAAGATATTTGAACTAGAAAATACACCAAAATACTTGGTAGGATTTTGTGTTTTTGAAGTGTACCTTGAAGATCCTGATTTTTTTTGTTTGTTTTTTTTAAAGTTTGGTTTATTCTAATTTTTTTCTAAGTTTATCCTACTGATTCAATCCTGCTAGATTCCTCAATACTTCCTCAATATGGCAGTAAAGCTGTTTGTGTTGATTCTCAATCAAATAAAATGAGCTCCATTTAAAAAAAAGAGGAGCAGAATGTATCTTTCACAAAACATATTTGTTTAAACTGTCATTATGTGGTGACAGTTTGTTATGAGGCAGATAATACGTGAAAAGACTGAGCTGAAGAAAAATAACATAAAATAAACAAAAAAGAAACTGAAACTGATAAAAACAATAGGTTGACTAAATTGTTCAAACGTGAAAAATAAGCTGCAACAAAAAATGTGCAATTAAGAATTATAAATATAATGTAAAATAAATAATAAAGCATGACGTCGCTCAGAGTGCAAAGCATAGAATTAGACTGAATAGATCCGTGTTTATGGATCAGGCACAGCGTCATCAATAGCTGATAGATTTTTTTTTCAATATTCAATACTTTCTCAAAAGTAGATATTAATAGTCCAATCACATTTTTTTTACTATTCTCTATTCTTCAAATTCACTGTAACACAGACTGCTACAAGAAATATTTCCTGCCAACAGCCATCACTATCTACAATAACTTTGAAAGTACATTTTTAATTAATACGAGTTACAACAGTAAATTTCCCTTTGGGATCAATAAAGTGATTTTAAATTTAAAACCCAACTGATTAAAAATCTGAAACATTGGAAATCATTTAATTCCCAAGTGTGCAGAAAATGCTTGAAATAGCGTTAAAACCTTTTTTTAACAAAGTTGAATGCATTTGAAAAACTGCTAGATAAAGAGGTAAAGGTCGGACATCTTCCTTATTTAATCATTACTTCCACTTGAGTGCGTCAAAGCTTTTTCCTATCACCACAGTCATTTGAACTCCATCATCCATTTAATCCAGGTAATCATTTAGCCAACCAGTTTATTAATATGTTACTTTTAGCGATCAACATTAAGCATTTAGTCTTACTTTAGGACAACCATGTTTTTATTAACATTCAACTGCTTGGTAAAATACACATCGCCTCTTGACTGTTGCTACTTTAACTGTGTTTTCTACACATATCCTGAAGAAGGGGATGTGCTTAATAGACCCTCATAAATACAATTTGTTTCTCAGTTATCAGGAGTTAAACCACGTCGCTCGCACACACCCACACACACGTTTGTGTGGCTATCTTTGTTGGGACTTTCCATTCATCTTACTCTTACCTTAACCATTACATATCTAACTCCAACCCCATCCAAAATTCAGTTCACATCTTAGTCCTAAATCTAGCCCCTGACCTCCGACACAAAAACAGCATTTCACCTTGTGGGGACCAAGCTTCGGTCCCCACAAGGAGCAGTGGGTCCCCACAACCACTGCTCCATTTTACCTGGTAGAAAATGGTCCACAAGGTATTACAAACAAGCGCGCGCGCACACACACACACACACACACACACACACACACACACACACACACACACACACACACGCACACACACACACACACACACACACACACTGAGTTCCTATGGTTGAACTGCTGTTGACTCTGCCAATAGCCTCAACTTGGAATTTCTAATAAAGGACGCTGACCGTCCCAGCAAAAACCCATTGAAGGTAGATAAACATCCCGTTCCTTTCCGAAACAACCAACCCCCAACTTATTGATGAGCCAGTGAGACCAACTGCTGGTCTATTAACAAAGAGCCTGTGGTTAATTGCTCAGAGCTTTCACACATGGAAGCCTTGATAGCATTCAGCATGCAGGTCAGAAAACTGTTTAATTTGCTCTGTCAGAGATATCATTTAACAATGTCAGGTTAAGGATTTTAATTTACGTCTTATGTTGGGTAATGAATGGTGCTGAAAGTAGGAATTGGGGCTTACAAACGGATCACAATATAAGTGTCTCATATCAGTCGATATTGATAATTATTGACTAGTTTTTTGTTTTAAATATATGGCATACAGTCAAATGATGCAACCTTTCCTGTTTTTACCGGTTTTCACTCCACATTGTTGTTTCTTATTTTTAACTTGAAACTGCTGCTGTGGCAGTTAGTTACTCAGCAGGTTGTTGCTAGGTAACCACAGAATGTGCGAGTTGCTAGGTAACCAAAAAGTGAGTGAGTCAGTTGATCCCAGCTAGCCGTGAGAAGTTAAGCGGCTAAAGTATTTCCTCTGCCTAAATCCCCCAGAATGCAGTGCGGTTCTGCATCGCAGTTCAGTGAATTATTGAACATGTTATCGGATGTATTATCTATCAATATTGATTATGTGTGTATGTAATATGTTACTAATGAATTTATCTTCATTTATGGATGATATGAATTAATACAAAAAGTAAAAATCTAATGTCACTCTTTTCATAAGCCTGATTAAAATGATTCACCGGTTCAGATCTCTGGTTTTCTTTGAGGTCTGACCGGCTCATTTTTAATTTTGACCATTTTAGACTTTTTTCCCAGTGTCTTTAAAACACAGAAAATGTTCCCATAGCTTTAATTCTCTCACAAAAATAGAAGGGTTTCAAGATTATCTCCAACTATACATCAAAGCATGAGTTATGGAGAAAGAGGCAGTATGTTTAAGGAAGTATGTTTATTCCAGATGGTGGTTTTTCAAAATCTTGAGAGCTGGCACTAAAAAGTGTGTTCTTAATCTGTTTTCATACCTGAAAAGTATTACTTCTGAACTTATTTTAACAAACAGAGACCGGAAGTGGCCATTTTTATTCTAATCAGCAACAAGGAAGCTGGTTAAATCCGAAATTGTTCATTAAAAGCATCAAAACTAAAACCTCCCACCATGTTTCAGACTATAAAACGCATCGACATCCATTTCTATATACAATACTTTGGGGTTTAAAGAACATCGCAGGTTATGGACTTATATCTAGTCTTATTTCTTGCAGTTAAAAACAATTGCATTGAAATTATAGGCTCAAACCTTAAAGAAAATCAGACATGGGTATCAACCGAAAGAAAACTGATTGGTGCATTTCTAGTAATTACCGGTAAATACTGAAGCATTGATAGGATTCCCTGTTTTAAACATATTAAAAATGTGAAAACTGAAGGAAAACAAGGTCAAAAGAGAACAATTTGTGAATAAATCCTTGGAAAAAGAAGAAAGGAAAACAGAAGTAGCTATTTTCATGCTGAGAGTCACCAGCCCAGCTGTCCCTCCTCCCGCTGGCCTCATTAATCATAATGTGTTATATTGACATGAGGCTTTTCAAGGGGAATCCGCAGAGAACAACCAATCAGGAACGATTCACAGCAAGGAAACCTTTTTCTCAAAAAACATCTGGGAACCATCACCATCGTCAGCACTTAGCTTTGGATTCATGATTTCCATAAATACATCAATACAGTAGCGAAAATCACCTCTGCTCTCATTTTTCACTGCAAAAATACAAAATATCACCAAGTATTTTTGTTCTCGTTTCTAGTGCAAATATCCTAGTCTTAGAAATAAGACAAAACAAACTCGTAAGTAAATTTATCCAGATGTAGGAGCTCATTTTAAGTCAACAGTTCCTTAATATTAATGAAAAAGTCCTAGTTCCAACGGCAAGTTTTTTTCCACTTTTAACATGCGTAAATATATTTTCATGAAGTAAAATAATCTGCTGAAAGATTGTTGTTCTTTCAAGAATTGGCCTTTTTTTTCTTATCTGCTCGGTTAATAATTTCAGCCCTAAGCAGAAGCTGCAGATGTTTGTTTTGACTTTAAAGAGGTTAAAACATTCATGAAACTTTTTTTTTAGGACAAACAGACATCTGCACCAGTAGAAAATATGAACACTGTCGTTAACTCTGGAATCGGGTGCAGCCTACCAGTTTGAAGAGCTCATCGTATCCCCAGTCAGCGAGGCCGTTGGGCGACCTGAAGCTGCTCTGACCCACAGGAGGCAGCAGGTTCTTCTCCTCCTGCTCCTCTTTCACTGCTGAAGGCGAAGGCTCAGACTTTTGCTCCGCGGCAGACGGCAGAGACGTGGAATACGGCTGGAAGTGGGAAATATGTTGGAAACTCATTTTCCTCTCGTCTCCCTCTTCCTCCACCTCATCCCCCTCTTCAGGCTCCAGCATTTCCCGCTGTTCTCCGTCCGAATCTTTACTCTCCTGCTTCAGCTCCGTCTGGTTCAGGGCAGTTTGGTGGATCGGTCCATCCGGTTCCCCACACAGCAGGGGGTCCGGCCTGGAGCCGCCGGGCCCTCGGGCCGCCGTAGCCTGATGGGCCAAGAGGAACTGAGCTTGAAGGAAATGTTTCTCCTGCAGGTTCATCTCCAGTTTGGCTGCTGGGTGCCTTTGCAGCTGCTCCATCACCGGCCCCAGCTTCACGCCTTCAGGAACGGACTGCTGCAGACTCCCCTCGTCAGAAAGGTTCGACTGTGGATGAAAACAAACAAAAAAAAAAGCACAAAATTATCAGAAGCTAAGAAACCTGATGCACCAATCAGTTGGCTAAATATCATAAGGTTTCCCCCAGAAAGCGCCCGGTGGCGGCCCGTCATTCATCCAGCAGCCCGTCGTGTTTTTGACTTAAAAAATGTTTAAAGTTGGCAGGAAATTTTAAAATATTCCTTGATACTTGTGTGTTATTGAAAGATTAATACCTGAACACTCTTAAAAAATGCAGACATTTTAAAAAGACTTAAATAAGCAATGCTAAGCCTGGTGGCCCGCCAGGCTTACAATACACTGGGGGAAACCCAGAATTAGAATCGTCAAGTTTTTTCCTTATTGGCTCTGATTGGTGATTGTTTGTTTGTTTTTTAGGAATAATTAATACGGGTGCACCGATTGCAGATCTTTAAAAAGAGCCTGACCTTCTGATTCCAATTTTGACTGATTTTATTGTCTGAAATGTTGCTAAACATAGGAAGGAAGTTGGAGGAAAATCTTATTCTTCTCATAACAGCGACACTTTTAGCTGGTTTTGATTTTACTTTGAAGGTTTCCAGCAACATTTATCATCCAATATGACACCCACAAATTAGATTTCATGAATTAAAACAAAGGTTGGTGCAAATGGGCTTCTGGTTGTTTTAGTTTTTGTGAAAAAAAAAAAAAGTAAAAAATACAAACCGGGCATATCGATGCAAGCTTTAGGGTTTCCTTATGTAGAAACTTTCTTCATAAAAATTAATAGCACCTATTGTAGTGTTTGATACCTAGAACCAAGTTGAATACATATGATTATATTTATTATTTTTCTATAAAAAGCCTTGAGAAGTAAATAAAGTGAATCTTAAAATAAAATACAATCGGTATCGGTCTGGAAAATAATGATCGGTTCATTTGTAGAGGGTGAATGAACAGATAAAACTTTAAAACAACTATAATATCAAAGCCATCGGGGGAGGTTTATTGCAAATCTAAAGTCAATTTGAAGTTTTATAAGCTTATAAATGAAAACAGACAATCATTTACACGAATTCATGCATTCATTGACCTGATAAACGTCTCGCTTTGCTAAACAGCGGCTAAATCATGAACTATCTCACCCGGCGCCGTGTTTCTATTACAAACGGCGCGTTTAATTTTCCTCCGCGAACCGAGCAGCTGGATTATCCTGCATTTCAGAGACAACCTCACCTCAAATCTGATCTCCGTAACGTCTTCATCAACCCACAGTTGCTTTGTTACTGTAACAAACACGAGTGGGAGCGTCGACACTCACCATTTGCGCCTTGGAGTAATTCATCGTCGCCAACAGGTTTGTTTTGTTTTGTTTTCCTCGGTTCCTCCCGGCGGAATTAAGTCACATCTCATCAGCAGCGCTGGCCGTTAGAAATGCGTTTCCTTGGTTTTTGTTCCGTTTTGCTCTTTTGGACCGGCGGTGACTTTAAAAGCCTGGGTTGGTGTGGGAGGCCGGAGCTGGAGGAGGGGTAAATAACGCGCAGTGTTACCTCCCTGGTCACTGCGCATGGAAACTCAAACATCTTTGATTGTCTCTGACTAGGTGACCCCCTCACCCACAGCCCGGGTGAATGAAAGGCCCGCCCCGTGCGTAAAAAATCCTCAACTGTTTTTTGTTTTTTCTTGCTTCCTTTCCTCTCCTTGGAGGAGCGATGAGAAACTTCCCACCCTCTCCACGAGAAAACTCCCACTCGATGCACAACCCTCTGATTATTATTCAGTGAGATAACGAGAGCCCTGCTGTTAGAGAAAACAGCCTTAAAAAAGTATGTAGTTGTAGTAAGTAGTAAATTTAAATCTAAACAAACGCTCCGTTTTCTCCAGTTGTTACTAATCACCCCGCGATTCCAGCCAATCACGCATCCCATTGTTTACGTAACGTTTGAGTGCATTTCGGGTTGAATTTGGGGGGATAAACCAAATATGTATTGCATTTTTTAAAAATATAATAAATAAAATGTGGTGTGTATTTGTATTCAGCAGAAACACCTTTATGTCTATTCATCTAGAAATAGAGTCTGCGACTAATAATGGGTAAACTCAGAGTTGAGTGATAAATTACATTTACTCGTTTACATTTAGTGGAGTAACGTTTTAGAAAAATGTACTTTCAAGAGTATTTTTATTGCGCCTATACTTTTTACTTTGACTTGAGTAAAATTTCTAGATTTTCTATCCACTGGATGAAAAACAAACATGTTTTAACCAAAAGTTCAGACACACACCTGCAGTTTGTGTTAAAGTTTCATAAGTTTTATATTGAGAGAAAATGTTTTCTTTTGCCTGATTGTTATTTTATTGTTATTTATATTACTTATTGTCATTTTCATCCTTAAAATACCAGAAATGTCACGTAACTTTACATTTTAACCCATCTGATGACTCAGTACTTGATGCTTTTTGGCAAATACTTTTTACTTTTACTCGAGTAAAAATCTGTTGAAATAGTGGTTCTCTTCCTTGAGTTGAGTACAGTTTTTGGGTTCTCTGGGTAAAATATTAAAGTAAGATTGAAAACAGAAAATCTGTGAATTTGAAAAAAAAAAGAAAAAAAGAACATGCGTTACCGCAGCATAATGCTGCCACCACCATATTTCACATTTGCTGTCTCCGAATATGACAAACAGGATTTTTTCTGATTTTATTCTAGCCAGGTTTGATCAGATTCTCCTACCTGAGTTGTTGACCCCTGCAGCTCCTCCAGAGCCACCAGTGGTGCCTTGGCAGTGACTCTGCTCAGCTCAGGCCTCCTCTGGACTACAGCTTTGGGACAGCCGTGTCTTGGTAGGTTCTTTGTTGTGCCAAACCTTTTCCATTTCCTGACGATGGACTGGACGATGCTCCGGGAGATCGTCAAAGCTCTGAATATTATTTTACAACCAAACCCGGCTTTAAACTTTTCCACCATTTCATCTCAGACCTGCCTGCTGTGTTTCTTGGTCTTCATGACGTTTGTTCTCTGAAGCATTCACAGAAAAACTAATTGGATTCCACACAGGGTGGGCCTAATTTACCAATAAGCTGACTTTTAAGGGGAGCTGAATACTTACACATAACATTTTAAGTCTTTGCATTTTAAAGACTTTTTTAAAATGATACACTTCACAATTTTGCACCACTTTAAGTTAATCTGAGATAATATTTGCAAAAAAACTCAGCAGGCATGAATATTTTCCACATGGCACTGAAAGAATGAACTTTATTTAAAGTGCTTCTATTCTTACTCCAAGTGATAACCCTGTGGGTGGTAATCCGTGGTTATAGTTGCCCCGCCCCGTTCTAAATAAAGCCCCAGGCAGAGGCAGTTGACGTGACCTGATTGATTACAGGATATGAACAGAACTCTGCAGCAGTACAGCAGACCTTTCATGGATGTGAAGGAAACTACAAGCAATAAGTAAAAAAATAAACAAAAAAAGGAAGAAAAAATAAACAAAAAGCACCAAATTTAATTGGTTTTCAAGACTAATTTCTACACCAATCTGCACATTGAGTATAAAATATTTACCTACTTGGGTTAATTTCTACTAATCTTGTTGGTTTACTATTCGACTCAGGCGTCCTGAACAACTGTAATCAGATCTAATGGAACCACTGAAAATGGCCAAATCTATTCCGTTATTATACACCCAATACAAAAATATAGATTTTTAAAAAATATTATTTTTGTAAAAGAAAAAAAAAAAAGGCTAGATTTCAGAAAACTAGAAAAAATGTCAATGTATGTACTTTTAAAAACTATTTTATATGACTATTATATATGAAGGTTGTATGGGTTCAAATTACATTTTTGTACATGAATAAACATTAATATTCTTAATAATTATGGATTGATGTGCAGCAGAATTGTCAGCAACTTAACTAAAATGCGTAATGAGTTTTCACAAAATAAAATAATTATATGAGACAAGTCAGTCAAAATGAGTCTAAAAGTATAAAATATTTTCATGTATTTTATGAAAATATATTAAAACATGTTTTTATTTTATATGTTTATATATCTGAGGTATATAAATATATTTAGTTCCAGTATGTTTATATAATATTTTTAAATGTAAATATATTTGGCAAATATCCACCAAATATTTAATAAATAACATCTGGAAACCGTATTTCACTCCTATAAATAAAATAAAATCCATACTTTAACTGATATAATTTTTTAAAAATCCCAAATAGTAATCACATTACACCAATGCCATGGTTGATGAATTTTATTCAACCCGCAAATACATTTTCCCTGAAACGAACGGATGTAACGCAGACTCGATACAGTAAGATGAATCCTTACATTCGTGTGACTCTGCTGCCCCCTGGCGGCAAGACCTCCACAAGTATTCAGATGGTGTGAATCATTTGGTAATGCTGTGATGTAGAGCAACTTGTACTTAAGTCCGGCTAAGCAGATTGTTGAACTTTCAAGAAACAAAAAAAGAAAAGATAAAATTCCAGTATGTTTACAACACATGAAGATAGTATATTCATCCATATTTTACAAGCAAAAGAATCCAGGAGAGGCAAAATTTAATTCAGACGTGTTTTGATGAGGCCAACACTTAAATGCAAGAGCTCGATCTTCTCGTACATCATCTGTGGAAAAAAGAAGGGTTATTTAGCAGAGATGAAATGCTTGATTTAAATTAAACTGATTAAACTTACATTTTATCAAGTCCAAGCTCTTCAGGTGTGGAAATGCCGAGTTCGCTTAATGTGGGCTTGAGCTCCTGGATCACGTACGGGTAGATGTCTTTATGAGGCCCGGCTTTGTCCTGCATCAAAGTTCAACTCCATTAGTTTGCAACTAAAATCTTTTTTTTTTAAATTATTTTTGGCTGATATTATTCCCAGACGCTCTGAATTTCTGACCTTCACCGCCTCCAGGATGCGGATGGCGCTGGCCAGGTCGTTTAGTCTGCGGCAGGCTCTCAGCGCCGCCTCAAGAATCTTTGGTTCTGGTACCAGGTCGTACCCGATCAACGTGTTCATCCCTGAAACACAGTTTACACTTCACGAGCTGCAGGAAACACAGAACGACTTGTTATATACTCAGACCCATGCCAATTTGTACTTTTGCTCAGCATTTTCTCTACTTACTTCTTTTGACTTCCTGTAAACAAAACTTTTGATCTCATGGGTCGTAACCATGGATGTGCAACCAGTGGCTCTGATTTGTGGTTCTAAATAACTTTTAAATATAAATATAAAAACAACTGGAGCTTCTAGCAATTTTACAGATTTTCTTTGAATAATTTAATTGAATTTCCACAACATAATGACACCAACAACATTTTTATATCTAATGTTCTTGTTATTAAGTTGAAAAATATTTGCTTTTCTTTTTCCAATATCAATTATATCCATCACTTTTTGCTAATACATATAAAAAAAAGATTTTTCTGTATTTCACAACATAAAAGTAGAAAGAAAATGGTGGTTCTTTCAAACATAAATTTTCCACAGTAGATACATGTCAAAAGTATTTTTTTCAGAAAGTCTTAGATAAAAGCGATCAAAAGCTTTAAAGCTGCAGTGTGTAACTTTTAGAATATTTTTTGTTGAAATATTTGTTGAAATTGTAAAAAATTTTAGCTTAGCATGTTGTGAACACTAGGCTACTTAGCATGACTACCGACGACAGCAAATGAATGTTTTTTTTTGTAACTGCATGTTTCTTTGTCGTTAGCACAATTAGCAGCAAGTACATGAGGGTGAGTGACAGTGCTAAGACCCGCCTCCTGGCTCTGATTGGTTGTTTTTGGTCGGGAGCATTTAGCATTGCGAGGAGGTAAAGGAGCTCGATCTTTTCACACATTATCCTTCTCCTACTGTGACAGTTTAAACAAATATGTAACAAATATGTAAAAAATAAAAATAAAAATAGATAAGATTTTCTTTTCGAAAACGTTACATACTGCAGCTTTAAATCTCCCATGCAACTAAATTTAATTTTAAATCTTCTCTTGTATTTAATCTGGACCTGATTTCTGTTTATGCTACTAAAGTTTTATGAAATAACAGAATATGAGTCCACGACAAAACCAAATTAACTGAACAAGCCCCTGCTGGTAGATGTATTATTTATATATATAAAAAGAGTCACACAACCACATTTCATCACAGTGAACCAAGAGATTATAGAAAATTATTTTATATTTGTGGGTTTAGTTTTTATTATTACTTAGAAACTATGGAGTACTCTCCACAGTACTTTTACAAATTTAGAGCACAGAGAATATTACTTGACTTATTTAGCAACCCAGAACAGGGCTCAAAACATGGCCATCATTAATGGCCCAATAATAATTAATTAAGGATCTTAGCCAACAAATGAACAGGTGCTATTTTTTCTAAAGAAATATCAAAAATATAGCCAGTAAGCTAACAGTTAACTTATACCATCACTTCTGCCTCCAACTTGGAGAGTAAAGACCTTAAACCAAATCTTTACAGCAATGGA
The DNA here is from genome assembly GCF_019740435.1 of Gambusia affinis. Classification (NCBI taxonomy): domain Eukaryota; kingdom Metazoa; phylum Chordata; class Actinopteri; order Cyprinodontiformes; family Poeciliidae; genus Gambusia; species Gambusia affinis. The sequence continues at coordinate 5,989,236 of NC_057875.1, forward strand.
TTAAAAAAAATCTCCAGATGCAGAAACGCTCCTTTAATGGAAACACAAACTTGTATTTTACACCACAGCCCAGTTATTGGAGGCACCAAAGAAAAATTTTGTTGATAAGGGCATAGTGGAGCCAAAAGGAAATAAATGCAACTTTAAGGTTTAACTAAATTGTGAAAGTAGCCTGAAACACCTGTTGTTAGAAACAGAGACTAGTCAGTCTGGTTGGCTGAAAGGGAACGGTAAAAACAATAAAAACAATAATGTTTGTTTTAACAACATTGTGTAAAGCTGCACATTAAAGCAGATGGAAACAGTTAAAAAGAAAATTGCATCTCGCTGTGCAATAAAAATTCCTAAACTCACAAGTTTCAACTCAAATTATAGCAAACTTAAAAGACTGATCTTTATGTTTCCAGGAATCAGTAAAGTTCCCTAAATAATACTTTTTCCAGTTACTTTTTTTGTGTTTCTTCATATTCACCAAAGACTACATTCTACACAGAAAGATGAGCACTCCTCGACAGCACCATTTCAAAAATAAAATAGTTAGGAAAGCAAAGGACCATCCAGCTAAAGTAATATAATTTCCTATTCTAAGAGCTGGTGTCTGCGCTCCACAACACTGCTGATAAAAAACTTTTATTGAGGTTAATTCTAAAAACAGTTCTGAGAAACAATCCATTAAAGAAGAATTAAAGAAGATCCATATGGCATGAATGTTGTGATGAGGAATTAATCCAGACTGATTGACTTTAAGTCTAATTTTAGTCTGACAAAACCCCTGCTGACCTACAGTTAATATAAACCAACCTTGTGGAAACAACTTCCTCATACTGAAGTTTAGTACCATTCTGCACAATTATTTGTGTTGACTTTTATAGATTTGGCGTGATTAAAAACCAACCTTTCCTCAACTCCCATGCATCGATGTCAGGCTTGTTGAAATATGTAATCCAGCGGGCATCAAACTCTTCATCTGTCTCCTGTTTCCCGTGGGAGTAACACCTTGATGCCAGAGGAGCTGTGTGATAAAAACAAAACAACAACCAGTGCCTAAAGTCACTTTCAGTGGTGCTCAGTGTTACACAACGTTGTCACATGGAAGGTCATAAGAGGTAAAGTTTGCAGTCAGTGAAGGGGAAAAAGGGCAAATGCTGCGCGTCAGGTCGGTTACTTCCATTGTCCGGATATAGGACTGCACGTAAGTGATGATACACTTACGCATTAGATACGGAAGACCTACTGTAAATCTAATGAATATCCTGTAGGTCATTTTGACCTAAAAAATGAATTAGATAAGCTGTAACATCACGTAAGCTTCAGAATGATGTGCTTTTCTCAAGCGCTGAAGACGCTGCCAGTCCATTTTAGTGCAGAAATGTCCGCAGCCGGTTCACTCAGCAGATGAACTAACACAGTTAGCACGTTAGCATGTCCCAGCTGGGTCATGGCAAGGACACAACCACCCCCGAGCGAAATATTTGGATAATATCACAACAAAGCAGCCTCAGATTATGTATTTTTACGTTTTTTATGTTAACCAATTGACCAACATGTTAAAAGCTTTAAATAAACTGAGTGTATTATTAAGGGGCCGGCTGGTTAGCTAGCTTAGCTGGGACCGCAGTGTGCTGACAAAGACTGGATATCCGCATGAACTTCGCCCCTACAGTTTCATACTCTGCCGCATTTAAACAGTCAATTCTCAGAGAGAAATAATAAACAAATACCTTGGCACCTCGGTTGTGTTCGAGTTAAACTCCGAGCACCGGAGACCGACAGTCGGACGGCAGCTCTGAACATGATGCGGCGCAGCCAGCAAGACAAACCGGTATGATTTATCCGGAGGAAGCGGCTCTAACGGCAGGCGCCAGCAAATAGGTAAGATCCTTCTGCGCATGTGCAAAGCGGAGCTCATTCTTGACCTGTTTTGGTCTGCCACGAGTGACATGAAATGCCACGCAAAAAGGTTAAATATGTTTCTAAAATACCTTACACACGAGCCAGAAAAGAAAAAAAAATCATAACTGATAATAAATTATCAAATATATAAATATGCATATAATCAGATGCAGATAGAGTAGTATAAGTTGTACTCGACTAAGAGTAAAACCACTTCAACAAATTTTTATTTAAGTAAAAGTAACAAGTATTGCAAGTCCAAGAATTTACTCAAGAAAGAGTGAAAAAGTTTTCTGTAAAAGATTACTTAAGTACTGAGTAACTAACATAACTATGGATGCCAGTTTCCCACTCTGATAGAAAAAAAACAATAAATCTTGTATCTGATAATTATGACTGAACTACCGTATAATTATAAGACAGTATTTTATAATTTTATTTTAGCAATCTCATAATAATGGAATTTCATACTTTTGCTACCTCATAATGACTTAGCTGAAAGTCGTTATAGGGTAGTCTTCATGACTCAGCCAGTTTTGATTTTGTTTTCCCATCAAACATAAGCTTCCAATCATAATATCTCAGTTCAGTTTCTATTTTATTTAAAAAATAATAATAAAAAAAACGGGACAAAACATATAAATGAACATAAGCCAAGTGGCTAATTTCTGCTTTTATTTCCATTGGCATGTTCATCTTAAAACAGATTATAAAAACAAGGATGAAAACTACACATATAACTAAAAAGAGATATAAGCGACCATAAAATCCTCGCATATTTGATTATTGGACATTTCTGACTTTACAAAGGGCAGGTTTTTAAAAATTATTTAATATTTTACAATGGCATCATCAGATGGCCAAAAATGTAGTTATCTAAGACTAAAATGAAAAAGAAAATGCATAAAAATAACAATTTCCAAGTAGCATATTTAAAGCAGAAGAAATAATTTATTTTATAAATAAAACTTATGAAGCTAATTTCAATATGGATAATGTAGGAAACTAACTAATTAATAAGCTAAAAAACTTTTGCTTATTCTACATAAGAAGGTATAGTAGTGCCTATGCTAACAAATTTCTTTTTGGAGCAGATTGTATAGGTTACTTATATAAATGATTCTTCCTTAATAGATAAATAAAACAACTGTTTTTTTTTATTATAATAGAAAAAAACGGAACCTGATGAATATGAATCTCAAAACTGAAATTATAAAGCAATTCAATTCAGTTTTATTTTTTTAACGCCGATTCACAACAAATGTTTGTAGGCACTTTGCAGAAATATAATCTCAATTCAATTATATAAACATTTCAATTACTCTTAGCTATCAAACAGTTCAGAAAGCTCAATTAATTACTCAAAGTAGTTTAAAAAGTCAAAACTGTAAAAGAGTTGACTTTTGAATACATCTTGCTCCACTTTTGTACTTGATGATTTTTATTTACTTCATTTCATTTTAGTTTGATAAGTCAAACAAAAATTTCAAACAAAAAAAAAATATATATAATTTATATCAGCTGATATGAAATGTTTATATTGTGATACGTTTTTCAGCCGTATTGTCCAGCCCTAAAACAGTATCTAATAACTGGGAGTGCACCGATTGCAGTTTTCTGGCCGATCGCTGATTACCGATCTTTAAAAAGTCCGACCTGCCGTATCTGATTTTGTCTTTTTTTTTTTTTTGTCTGAAATGTCGCTAAATATAGCAATAAACTTGTCGAGTTGGTAACAGTGGAGTGACTATTGTTGACTGCAAACATGCAGACATGACCTGTTGGGTCAAACCTCTGTCACAGCAGACCAGAAAAGGACAGCAAACTTGGTTGATAAGATTGGCTTCACATGTAAGTATTGGCCAATCACTGGTTTCCCAAAATTCAAGAAATAGGAGCACCGCTATAAATTACTTCACTAAAAACACGAGTACTTTTTTCAGCCAAACATTACTACAAAGAAGGAACATGTAATTGCAAATTTTCTGGCTTTTTAGCTAAACTTTGTAGGTTTTAGGAGGACATCTGGTCCAATCATCCAGACTGAGCCTCTTAGCAGCGTGCAGTGAATTCGGCCTGCCAGCTGTTCTTCGCAGATCTCCTCGTCTCTCCTCTTCCTCTGTGGGACCGCTGAAGGTTTGTGGAGGCTGGTAGCCCAGCTCCTGGGGATCCAGCGGGTCTTTGGAGAGCAGGATGCAGATGGCCGGCACCGTCCTCTCCACGGTTGTGGTCGCCGCTTCCTGCGGTGCGCTCTCCCATACCTCATTAACTGTCATGTAGCAAAGTTTGGACACCTGATGCAGCCCTGCCACTTTGCGTTTCAGGATTTCCACGCAGGTGATGGTCTTGGTGATGCCCCTGCCCAGCCCTGTGAAGACCACCTGTCTCACTGCCGCTGCACTGCTGTCCTGTCCTTCCCCCTGCATGCGGGCGGTTGCAAACCGCAGTAAATTGCGAATTTTGCTTCCTTCTTTCACTCGCATGTGCAGGACGTCTGCAGCAAGGCCAGGAATGGGAAAAGGGGCTCTCTCCTCAGAGCGGCCAATTCGCCGCCGGGTGCTCTGCTCCGGTTGTGGAGGACAAGATGCTGCAAGCTGGACACCAGAAGACAGTGAAGAAGACAGATCTTCCATTATCGTGGAAACTAAATAAGATGAGTCTTCTGCATCTGCAGGCTTGTTAATCCATTTCCCTCGAGGTCTAAAAGCAGCAAACTTCAAGAAAATCTGCTTTGCAATCCAAACTTCTCACTTATCTTCATCTTCTCTCTGTCCGTGATGTCCAATTTGTTTTGTCTTCTTGGAGCTGAGATGACAGCCTGCAGAGTAAGAAAGCCACTTCTTCTCCTAATCCCACAGTCGTGAAAGAAAAGATGTCCTTGCTCTCTTCAGCTCTGAGGACAGCTGATGCCAACAAACACATGAGGCTTAGAGAAAGACATGAAGAGTGGGACATAGAGCTCTTAAAGGCACATGCTCATTTTTCTTCCTCTAATAAAGTCTCATACATTCATTGCAGTTTTTAAAAAACGAATTTAGTGAAATGCTTTAGGACTCAGAGAGTCTACCTGTGTGTAGTTGCTTGAGTTACACGGATGATTGAATATGAGTTAATGAGATTTAACAAAGCATGCAAACAATTCTTTTGTTTTTTACAGATTTGGATTTGATAGTTTCATCTGACGTTCTTATGCTGCAGTTTTGCTGATAATGAACTACAGGAATAAAAAGAAAGAATAAAAAAACACTGCGGTACAATAGGGCTGGCTGTTTTGAAGATAAATTTCCTCCTCTCTATCTTTAGAGGCCCATATGGTCCAGGAAAAATATCTTCCTTTGGGCTATAACAGCAACTTCACAGCTCTCCACTCTTCAATTCATCGCCTGCTGGGGTGACCCAGAAAATACTTTCCACACCATTTCTACCTCTTTTTTCCCCAGTGAATGACAAGAGGACAATCACACCTTAAAGCTACTGCGATTTATTTTGATATCTACACCAAACAGGAAAAAAAAACGTAAGAATCCAAATGGAAACAAAAGGATTTCTGAGACAGAAATGAGCAGCTGTGGGGTTTATCTGAAATTTAATGTAGGCTACACTATATTTAATGGTAGTAAAAATGTTAACTGACAAATACATTTTGTTTTTTAGTCAGAATATGTCATTCTATAACAGCTTCTCAATTAACAATATTGTCAAAATGTGTTTATGTATTCTATAAATTAACTTTTGTTTAGTGAAAAAGTTATTTTCTCCTGACATTTTTTGGTTCCATAAATTCTGTTACGCTGCTGTTGGCGGTTACCATAGCAACCAGCAACTGACAGTTAAGTTTCTGTAACTGCCGTTTGTGTTCGAATCAGCTCTGTGTTTTCTTTACCAGTATAATATTTTAACATATACTTTAGATAAATGTAATTACACACAGGGTTTCATGCGTATTTTTGCTATGTTTTGACTGTTATCATAATTAATGCTGTGCATTTTAGCTCTGTTTAATTTTACAACTGTTAACTGTTCATTGGGAACCATTGCTCTGTAGTTTGTTTAGGTTTATTTACTGGATTTTAATTACTGTAAATGGTCAGAAGCTGCTGTATTGATGTTAACCACCAGCTTGATTTTCTCTCGTCAGAATAAATTCAGTGAATCTGAGTGTTCGTCTATTGGCGCCGAGACGAACAAAGAAGGGCTATAATACTACATTTAACTACATGTTATGTTTTCTTCCATGTCTTGTTTTGTTTTTATGTAATTTCTCAAAACTGTTTTAGTGATGTAAATCATGTGTTATGTGGACCGTTGAAAGAACAGCAGCAGCTAAATGTGGATCCTAAATAATCTAAACTAGACTAAACCTCATGTCATTAAATCTCAAACAAGAATGAAGGATGAGTGATGTATTTACAGATTTGATGGTTTGGTTTATACACGATCTAGCTTTTTACAACAATGACCAAGCAAGTGGACTTTTAGGGTAAAGAAAAACAACTTTAATAAACAGCAAAAAATAGGATCTGTCAAGCATAGTAATGAAATACTGTAAAAATATATTTGAAAATATAAAAGATTTGCCGTTTACAGCTTAAATACTAAAGTTAATCCGGTTTCCAGTAAATGTGTGTAGGTTCACCAGAAGGCGTGTGCATTCAGACTTCCTCAGCTTGGCTTTGAACCAGTTGCTTGTAAAATTTCCCTCTGAATTTGTGCATCTTGTGTATTGATGTGCACGTCTCCCACCTGACCGTTTTCATACCTGTTCCAGGAAAAGCAAACCGTGGCGGAATATTAATCGGTTTTTATTGAACTGGGAGGCAGAAATAAACACTGCTGGGTGTTTTACTCACACAAAGAGGAAGCGTGTACACACATGGTCGGACACCGGACAAACCCAAATGTTTCCGTGCTTCTGAAGAGCCTTTGAGGTTATCACTAAGACACATGGACAACTCTGTTAGACAAGACATAAAACTACAGTGGTGGAGAAAGTACAAATAGACAAAAATCTAGTAAAAGTGCCACACTAACATTTTTATTTGAGTAAAAGTAAGAACTTGCTTTTAAAAATATTTAAAGTATTGAAAATAAAAGTTGAATGGATTCTCTAATGTGATGGTCTAGACATAATTAAGTGTGCCTACAGTATCTTTATTTTTTTACTACATCAATAATGTGTTATTTTAATGAACAATGGAGCAGGTAGTGGATGTTTTTATTGTGTTTACGCTCTGTGACAGTTTACACTGACATTTAATCAACTCCACAGCTATTCAACCATGTAATTTATCAACAGTGAACAATATTTACATTTCCAGACACTATTTTCAAACTTTTTACCCCAAAATATATTTTTTTAACTGTTTAACATGAATAAGTTATTGATTACTTTCAAACTAATAAACAAATAGTAAAAAAAAAAAACACAACTCAATGTGACCATGAAGTGAATGTAGCATATTTTAGAAGTGTAGTGAAGTAGAAAGTACAGATACTCAATGTAAAATGTGCCCAGGATTTAAAACTGCTTACAGTTAAAACCAGATATGTAAATAAATTTTTTTTCACTGCCTGAAGTTAAATCAGACCAAACTGTATCTGTTTTACCTTAGTTAGAACGATCAGAATTATTTCTACTTGCTAAATGCCAGAAAATCTGACAAGAATATTTTCTAGATTTGCTTTGTTGTAATTTTTGAATTTGTGGAAAGTTACAAACAAATAAAAAAAAAAAATTTCTGGCATTTAGCAAATAGAAACAATTTTGGTAATTCTAACTGTTTGGTCTGATTTAACATCAGACAGTGAGAATAAAATGTGCATGTATATTTTTATTCAATGAAATATGTGGTTTCAACTTAAAGTACAGATACATGAAAAATGAAACTGACTAAATACTCACCTTCACAAAGTGCTATGCAGCTCAGATTACTGCTTTGCAGAAACCTTGGTTGTCCTGGTTCCTCCTAAAACAAACAATATATATATATATATATATATATATATATATATATATATATATATATATATATATAGGAAGAGAGATATCAGAAACAGGAAATGCTTTCTTAAAGTGTAAAATGTGATTAACCTGACCTGTTTGATTTTATTTATCTGGTTGTATTTCTTTTTGAGTTCCTCTCTGGTTGGTATTTGATGTTGACCTTTTCCCATGTCTAATCAGGGAGATAATAAAAAAATGACTTATGAAAGCTTTAAAATGACAAAGAAGTTTTCTAAAAGGTAATAAAGTACGACGTATTCTTACCCGAATATCCAAAAGATATGTTTGAAATGGGACTCAGATAGATGCCTTTACCATAAGCAGCTCCGTGAAGCTTCAAAACAACAAAATAAGTTTCTCAACATTTTATTTACAGAAGCTGTAAAGGAACTAATATTCTTGTGTAGTTTACCTGTAATTTTGTGTACGACGCATTGATTAAGCCTTTCCTCAAGATGGAGTGCCAGTTTTCAATGTGAGAACCGCTGAAGCAAAAGAGGGTTTTCATAACCAGGCTTTGATCTTGAAGCATTGTGTGACGTTTAGACGTGATTTCACTCACTGGAAGGCAAAAGTGCTGCCGTACAATTTCCTGGCAGTTTGAAAGCGAACCTCCTTGGACGGAGGAGCACTGACCAGCAGGAACTGATGGGGTGTGCGCATAAACCTCAGATGCTGTGAGAAAACAGATTCACAGGAGAGAAAAGAGAAAAGAAAGATTTTAAAGGAAACCACGCTATAGTCATGATAATAAAGACGGCACAATAAAGAAAACCCAACTTATTGATTTTTCTGAGTTTATTATTATAACAATAACGCATTTATTAATACATTAGTAAATGTATTAATAAATACATTTATTTATTAATGAATAATAACACTCTTGAATGTTATTATCTAATAACATTCAATAAATGTTATTGAATAAATGCAATAACATTTATTAAATTAATACATTTATTAATAAAATTGTCATTTTTATAGTAATATATTTATTTGAGGAACATTCATCATGATGAATGCATTATTTATTGGAATAAAATTATTCTATTAATTTTATTATGAGAATAAAATTACTATTGGAATAATAATAATAATAAATTAGTATTGTACATAATAAACATATTAGAATAAATTTCTTAGTAGTAATAAATGTATTATTTAAAATAACAATTATTATCATTATTATTCCAATAATAGCATTATTCTAATAATAAAATTATTGTCCCGTTTTATTTTTGTACATATTTTTTCCCCAAATGAGTCTTTTTTATTAATTTTTAGCCTGTGAGTATTTTTAACCCTACCTTGTTGAGTGGAAGCTTGACCATGTGTGATCTGTTGCTTGCTAAAATCCTATAAGAGAAGTAGAGAAGACTGGACATTAATTTAAAACACCCTCTAATTTAACACATTTTAATTTAAAACAGTTTGAATGCCAGTTTAGATTAGGTCCTCACCATTGTAGTAAAGGATGAGAGAGGGGGTCTATCTTGTCCATTTGCTTCTTTATCTCAGAATATGGACCCTGAATATGAAGGACAACAATTAAATTAAATCCAATTGAGGATTAAAGTCAGGGAGAGGAGAATATGTTAATCTTTTTATAAAGATTAAAACAATCACCTGAGCCATCCTCCTGATTAGCAACACACCATCCAGAGCTTTCTGCAGCCTTTCATAACTCTTCCTCTGTCACAGAAAGCACTGATAATTTAATACAATATAAGAAACATGCATCTGTTTTGAGCAGTAACTTTCAGCTGATACCTTGGGGCTAAAGGCCAGAGTTTTGGGGTTGCACGGATCAACAACGGAGGGGTATGGTTCAAATATTAGGCTTTTTCGGGACGACTGAAGGGCAGCTCTGCACATGGCCACCAGCAGGTCGATCACCTGGAGCAGCAGAAATTACTGTAGTACTGAAATATAAAATCACTCCTGCAGCACATGAACGTGTCACTGACCTCTGCACCAGTCGCGACCTCTTCTGTAGCTCCAGACATAACTCCCAGCGTATGATAGGAAAACACGCAAAGCTCCCTGGTGCAAACTGCAGTCTGCAAACAAAAACAGAATCTCCATTAAACACACACACACACACACACGCCCACACACATCTGAATCTCCAGCTAATTTAATTTCATAAAGTTGTACCTTAAGCATCGGCCCATTTTGGAAAACATGTTGCTCGTCACAAACAACACAATATTCATTCAGCGTTGGGATTCTCTGCTCAGCGTACCTCATTATCTGTGCACATGAATGAAGATTAGATTTATTTTAAAACGTTACAAAAAAGGAAAAATAAGGCACCATTTTACAAAGCAATACTTTACCAAAAACAAAACAGACTAAAGTATATTTCACTACAATAGCATCGAAGAAACTACACTTGTTTGTTGCTGTTTAATACACTAAGGAATAAAAAATGCCAGACTCTCAGCGACTCTTATCTGGCTCTCAGTGTCTTAAAAAAAAAAACCCAAAAAACTGAGGATTAAAACAGGGAAAGAGTATTTTTGACTATAAATCCTACAGTAACTGAAAACAACCAACACTGAGCATTTAAACATTTACATTTTTAGATTTTGGCTGAAAATTGAAGCTAAACTTTGAATGTTAAGTATTTGTGCTGACTTGAGATTCACTTTAAAAAAAAAACAAGAATGTGTGTTTTTAAACCAACAATTCATCACAGAATCCTGCCTTGCCTGTACTAAGAAGCCGTGCTGGAGGGTCGGTGTGCTTTTACAGTGTCTGATGGCCGGGGGGGTGAACAGCAGCTCCACCAGCTGTTTGGTGCTCAGATGTGCTGAAGATTTGACAGCTGAGACCATCACTCTCTGCAGATAAAACCAGACATTGCCCACAAAGCCCATTTATAGAAAAAGCACCGCAAAAATCTCTATATATATACTTTTCTTAAAGGTGACTTGTTATGCTTCTTTGAACAGGTTAGGGTAGGTCTATGGGGGATTTAAAACATGTTGATTAAATTTTTTGCACAAAATCATTCTTAGATAATGAGATTTTTGTCTGCTCAGTTCTGAATATTTTGAGCTCCTTTCACAATGAGCTATTTTAGGGTCTCTGTCACTTTAAATCCAAAGAAGCTGCTGTTGGCCCGCCCCCAAACTCACGTGAAAATGGCTGAAAGTAGATATGTAATTATAAAAACTGTCTATAAACACCAAAAAACTGGTCTTTTCTAGCTGCCATTTTACAGCAGTTAAACCAGCTGACCAAACAGCCTGGAGTTCTTCCTGGGTTGCTAGGTAACGGGCGGAGCTCCCCTGTGGTTCTGACTTAACAGTCTGGGGGTTTTAAAAATGGCTAATTTTCCAGATAACAAAAATAAATGTGACTTATTGCCAACTGCATTATTTTTTTGAGTGCATGAATTGTTTCTAGAAGCAGTTGAGACCCAAATGAAAGAACAAAAACATGCAAAATGTTAATTTTGCTAATAGATCCTCTTTAAACACCAACATTTCTAACACAAATTGAGTTTAGAATTTTAATTTAATGCCAAGCAAAATAAACATATTTGGCAAATAAAATGAAATAAATTTCTGTCCAACAAATGGTTGCAACACAACCATTTCCATCTGCATGTACATCAAATTATTAACAGGAAGTCCCAACCTTTCCTCCAGCTGTGGAAGTGAACAGTTCTCCAGTTGAGTTCTTTATGTCATAAGAAGTCGTTTGACTGGTGAAGTGATTCATTGCATTCCTTTCTTTATCAGTCGGTTCCTGCATCTCATTTGGCCTGTTCATGTAGGAGAAAAGATGATAAATGCATCAATGAACTGATCAATCCAAACCTAGAGGAGAGAGAAGTTGCTTTATGAAGCTTCATTGTACTTTGAAGGTGGCAGCCAAACGCTGAATCGAGCGCTGAACCTCTTGATGGTGCCGTTGGGTCGGTACCAGCTGTGTCTGCTCTTTCTCTGGACAACAGGGCTGTCGTTGGTCAGATGTTTCCACTCCTGAGATATGAAGACTCTAAGAATACTGAGGAACAAACAAAAACTGGTAACCAAAAGAAGGTCCATGAATTATTTCAAGCTACAATCATGTATGGGGGATTTCTTTTTTCTTTTGCGTTACTTTGTAGTACGAGATTTTTGTAAGGCTTTTTCATAATATCATATTTGTGAATTTTCTAGAAAAAATATGAAAATTACTAAGATATAAAAGTCAAACATTTGCAAGATAAAAAGTCAAATATTGAGATTAATCTCATAAAGGTTCTTTAACAAAAAGTGCATATTTTCTGAAATTGTAAAGTCAAAGATTTTCCATTTTGGATCTCAGAAATGTCCAATTTTCATATTAGTAAAATTTGGAGCATAATCTCAAAGTTTCAGAGTTTTCTCTCCCAAACTTTTGACTTTTGGAGCTCAGCAATTTTCTTGTTTTATCTAGAGAATTTCTGAGATTAATCTCAAAATTTCAGAAATTCTTTTGGGAAAAATTTACTCCTTATTTTCTATCTATGATGGCCCTAATATCCTGTCAAAGTTAGTAGCTCAATTTTCATACCATTATCTGCAACAATTTAAAATTAAAGTGCAGATTTGAATTGTATTTGCAAATTTATTGCAAGGAAATGCAATAGTTTTGTGAGGAAATGCAAAAAAATTTTTTAAATCCTCTTGTCCGCTGAGAGAAAACTCACTTTTGCAGTTGTCTTCCTATACTGAAATCATCAATATTGGATGGTTGGAAAACATCCACAGAGGGAGCTGTAGTGAGAAACATCCATTACTCAGATGTCAGGAGGATTGGTTGAGGTTTTAGTTCCTGGGGCTCACCAGGTCCGTCCAGATACTGAGACGGCGAGAAGTGCAGGCAGATGATGATGGGCTCTGATGGATTAATCCTCCAGGCTTTAGCCACTTCCACCTGATGACACCAAACACTGAGATTAGACCGAACCGGAAATCTGTAATCTCTGTTTGGTTTCTTTACTGTTTGGAAGAGTCGACTGTAGGAAAGCTGCAAAACTTCCAGTCAGCTTTCAACGTCTATGTGGGCTGAAGGTTCAAGCTGATAAAAATATACTACTGTTAAATTTCAAGTCTCGTGTTTCTATTAATGTCCAACAAAACTGAAAATAAACACCTTAAATACACCCTTTGAATACAGGATATTAACTTTTTTAAATATTGGGCTGCGATTTTATTATGTTTTTTAAAAGTCCAATTTTCTCATAGGACGAAGTATTAGGCCCATCGTAGATAAAAATAAAGGAGTCAATTTCTGCCAAAGCACTCTGAAATTTCTGAGATCTCAGAAATTTTCTAGAGAAACCAAAGAAATGTCCGAGTTTTAAAAGTTGAACATTTTTGACTTTTGAAAATTTCCACAGCTCAAAGATTTTGAAACTCAGAAATTCTCTTGTCTTTTCTAGAAATTTTCTTAAGATTAATCTCAAATTTTCTTAGTTCTTCCTTCCAATTTCCAACTATTCCAAGTAAAATTTCAAAATTTCCAAAATCTGTAAAAAAAAAAATTCTAAAAAATTACAGAGATTAATCTCAAAATTTCTGCGTGTTTTGGCAGAGCTTATTTTCTACCAACAGTGGCCCCAACACACAATTGCAATCTAAAAAACCAGATAAGCGTATAGCAATTTTTGAAACTATTCAACAAACTCTCCCTTTATTTTTATTTTGTTGCATTAAATTAACAAATGAGACCAATGTCAATCTATGTACAGTATATGGCAAATTCCAATTTGAAGTAATATTTTGATTTCACCAACATGCTGAGAATTTGTTGACGGACATAAATATTAGGGTGATGGAAAGGAGTCCTTCCAACTTGGACTTGGAACTCATCAACAAATATAATTCATCAAAATACTGATGGAAGCTGGTTTTATTCTTGAATATTTTGTAATAAAACAAGAATTTAACTTACATCCACAATGTTGGGGTTAATGTTCAGCTCCACATCCATGCCACCGATTGATGGGTATTCCCTAACAAAAGAAGAAAAGGGGGAACTTTTATGGAAAATTCAGCTAAGATCTTTACATTTTCAGGAACCCAACAAAAGATTTTTCTACCTGACATAGACGGAAGCATCTGAGTACAAAGACCGGACGGCTGCCATGTCTGCATTCAGCTGGTGATAAAGGTCAGTGGTACAGCTCTCCTGCTGAGACAAACACTAATATGCTTACTGTACGTCCGCTCTGATGGCTCGGCGCTGCAGGGGGCTGAAATACCTTAAATGCAATAGCTGGGAGGAGTCCTGTGGTGATTAGAAAATGCTCTCAACGCAGAATGCAGGGAATATTTAGTCTCAGTTTGACTTAAATTGAGAAATAACAGCAGCACAGATGTGATTATGTAATAATACACACTGATAATAATAATAAAATACTGTAGGAGACAATCCCAGATTCAAATCTAATGGTGATTAATAAAACTTAACAAAAAAGATGATGAAATTTCAAGTAAACTGCTTTTCTATCTGCTAAAACATATTTTTTAATCTGTTATTTTTACATTAACGCTGTTATGACCTGTATTATGGATATAGACCACATTGATTTGTTAAGAATTCAAAATTGTCCTGTAAAATAAAAAAGTGTAATGAATGAATGATTCTGCCTCTTTTTCCACTTCAACTTTCTGTATCTGAAAGTTATGACACTGTGTGTGTTTTGACGGTGCAATCAGGGTTTAAAGTGCATAATCTAAACAATTTTGTCTGACTGGCAGGATGGGAATAAGAGGGTTAAATATAATCTGCCATGTTTATTTTATTTGTAACAGTTTCACTGAAAATCACCTGGAATCCACACAGGAAGTCCTCGGAGTCGCTGCCTTCTTCATCGCTGCAGCTCTCAGCCCACTGCTGCCACGCATCCTGTAGTTAGTAGAGGAAAACTGTCAACTAAAAGTGTTTATTTATTCATTTATGCATATATTGATTAAATAATTTATTTGTCAAGTAAATAAGTAATTATTTAAGTGAATTTCTGGGGCTCACCAGCAAATATTTATTGAGTAAGAAGTTGATGGTGAAGAATAAATAGTTAAGCAAGTATTTATTTAGTTATTATTAAGTAAATATCTAGATATTTACTTAATGAATAAGTAGATTTTTATTAATATTCACAAATATTAATAAAGAAATATTGTTTTATTTATTAAGTAACTGAATAAACACCTTTTAAAAATATCAACCAAAAGCTAGAATGTATTTATTAAATACACTAATGTTTTTTAAATTATTAAATAAATACATATTTATTCATTTAAATGTCAACCAAAGGCTAGCATCTATTTATTTACTAAATAAATAAACACTTGCTTTGGTCCAACATTTAATTATTTGTATTTTATTTATCTATTTATTCATTGATTGGTCTCTGCTATTTCCATCAAAAATAAATCAATAGTCAAATTAACTTTGCCAAAAGCCGTCAATGGGGGAAAAAGCTGTTTTATATATATATTAGAGGGCTGATCCAGTCCAGGTGAACCATTGATAATACTAAATATAGATTTTATGGACTCACCATGTGGTCATTTCTTTGAATAGCTGTCAGAAGCGATCAGAGTGTTCCTCACGTTGACTGTAATTATTAAAAATAAAAATAACTTCAGAAGCTCTCAACAACAAAAATAATAATAAACCCAATTAGTTACATACAAAATAGCTCTTACCTCTCCTCTGGGAATATATTTGGCCTCCTCATATTTCAGATTAATTGATGAAAATGATAGCAGGTTTCCCACGCGTGTCAGGGAGATCCCAGCTAAAACAGGGTTTCCGGTCTGGAAGCTCTTGCTCATTAGTCCGCTCTCTGTTTGGGACGCCACATGTTCAGTCTGGCTTGCAGGTCACATGACTGGACTCAAACTGAGGGGAGGTTCAGGTTTACACCTGAACAGGATCAGAGAGCTCTGCTGCTTGTTGTCTCTATAAGTTTCAAAGTGCATTTTTTATGGAATCAGTTTCACGAGTCACGTCTAACATCCTGATTTAAACAAAGAGCAGTGCAGCACTGGGTTGATGGATGACGGCTGAGGCGCTGTTTGACGTCTATTAGTCACCCTGTCTCTGTGCTGCATCACCGCTGACCTTAATCAGCAGTTAGCCTTGTTAGCAGTCGCCTGCTGCTCTGCAGTCTGGTCAGATTAGATATACTTCCACGACTCCCTGCATCGGTGCACTTCTTTTCCCGACAGATCTTCTCGGGGTAATCTACTTAAAGATGTTTGTGTCGGGGGTTGATTGAGAACAAATTCATGGATTCTTGGGCTTCATGCTAGCCTGCTCACAAAAAAAATCTCTCTTACAACACTGTCTGTCTCTCCCCCCTTCATTTTGACTGTCTCAGGTCGACTTTTGATCGGGCAAATCATCCACCAGTAGAAGTCATAAACGATTTCGTCGATTTCGTAGCTGCTTTATGCTACCTTCACACTGCAATGAACCAAATCCGACTTTTTTTTCCCCGTTTTTGCCTTAATCCAACTCGTATCTGATCTTTTCCTGATAGTCTGAACAACACAGATCGGATTTTTTCGAATGCGACCCAGGCCACTTGGATATGTGGTCCTAATCCGATACATATCTGATCTTTTCAAATTTAAATTACATTCATCTGACCTGAACCTCGTTGATACTCGATAAACGTCACTATTCTGCGTCGAACAGACAAACAATAAATAATAATGAGGATTAAGCTGTTATTGCTCCGCTGGATAACAACTTTAAAATTGTAAGACACGCTCCACCACTAGCATCCATGTTTACATCCACAAACACTGAGCATATTTTCCTTCTTTTCTTATGGCGGTTGGCAAAACACAAAGCACGCTCGCTACGTGTGACGTTACAGCGCCCTCTACAGCGCGTGCGGGACACTTTCAGCTCGTTGGTTGTTCAGACGGAGATCAAGTCGAAGATAACTGGAAGTGCAAACGACCACGTTGAAAAAAATTGGGATTTCATGGAAAAAAAAATAGGTATTGAGCATTAAAGTCTGCAGTGTAAACGTAGCCGTAGAATTGTTCAGCAATGGTGGTGGAGAAAGTGAAGGAAGCCTTTCAGTCCGTATTAGCCAACACTTCCAAATACTGAATTAGCATTAGCACCGCCCCGTTCAGATCGGCTATTTTCTCTTCAATGGGTAATGGTTGTTCACAGCTCAGGCAGCTTGAGGTAAGCTTTCACAGCTTCCAACTGGTGCATTACAAAGAATACTGGCAGACTTTAGTAATTGGAAAAAATTAAAATCATTAGTCCCCAAGAAGCTAGTTTCTCAATCGGCTAGCTTCATGCTGCGTACATAGGCACAACTAAGGTGCACAAAAGAAATTTGGAACCAACAAGAAATTATTCAGTTCAAACTGAGCAGTTTGCTCTGTGGTTGTGTTCACCAACATCAACTTGTGTTTTGATTAACCATAGAACTGCGCAAATTGAAATTACAAAAATAAATTTGCTTAATGGAAACACAAATTTTGATTTAAAAAAACAAACAAACAAACCCTCAAGCTTGTTGATAAAAGCCAGGTTTTGCTAAATGCATTTAGCAAAACTGTAATGGAGACACTTTTCTCCGTATCACACATAATCAGCAGCCAGATATTACTACTGGCGAAAACACAAAGAAGACTACAGGAAGTGTTAGGAGGATGATGGGGGGATGTTTTATTGGACAATGTGCAGCTGACTCCACCAGAGCTCTCACATCATCACACAGATGATAAGTTGTGTGTTATTTGAATGTGTTGAATAGTTCTCCAGTAATTATTCTACAATTTCCTCAAAACTACTTATATGTATTCTCTCCAAAGTATGCTGCAAAAGTATTCACACAACTTTAACCTTTTCATATTTTCCCTCATTATAACCACACACTTCAATATATTCTATTCAAATGTAATATTGAATAAAATAACACAAAGGAGAAAATAATAATAACAATTTTGAAATAGGGCTTAAACGATGAATCTGATTAATGTGATGATTATTAAAATAACAGTCAGCTAATTTGGTAATCAATTAACAGTTAGCTAGAGGATACAGACTCAAAATAAGGCCAATTTCTGAAAGAATAACATATTCAGAGCTGTAATTAAGTCAAAACTGTACAAAATGTAAATATATATTTTTATTTAAGATGTTTAAAAATCCTTTGTCTTAAATATGTTCTACCAAAATATCCTCAACTGACAGTTTTAGTGTCACCTGGTTCAAATTCTATAAAGAAAAAAAAAAAGAAAAAATTTCCATTTAGAACCTTTTACTTTACATTTAGAAATCTGGTAATCTGAAAAGAATATTGACAGACTAGCCCTACAATATCTCAATACGTAAAGCAGAAAGGACTGAGTACTTATAAATGTTGTTGTTTGTATTTCTTTTTTGCTACAAATGATCAAACATACTAGGGGGTTGTTGTATTATTTGATGATAAAATGTTTATTTTCTTATTTTTTAAAAATTAGATTGTTTGTTTATTTGCATATTTTAATGTGCTTCTAATATCAATTAGACTTAAATGAAAAATCTGCAGAATGTGCCAGATTGTTTCCATCCAGTTAACGGTCAGAATAATCGATGTGTTAATTCTTAACTAAAATAATCGTTTCTTGCAGCCTTATTGTGGAGTGGAAGGAAAATGATGCAGTTTCCTCTAACATTTTTGTGCTTTATTCTTTGGAAAATAGCTGAAGCTGAGCCAGATGAACTGGAGAACGTCTGTGAATAGTTGCTCATCCCTTCTGAACTGGATATGCTCCGGGAACCCCAAGGACGATCTGGATTTCCTTCTTGAAGCACGTACTATGCGACGTGATCTTGTGTAAGGCAACAAAAATGGACTTGGTCTTCTAATTTATATCAAGTGACGTCTGCATAACGTTCACACGTCTGCAATAAATGACTTGTCAGGGGCTAATCAGGTTACAATACTTCAGCAGTTTATCTAGTTTCATCGTCCAGAATAAAACTGCAGACAGAGGAAATTAAAGGAGGTTTAACACAGTTCAGTCAATCGACCACAAGAGGGAGCTGGAGCTGAGTTGTTGAGCGTGTCCCACATTCTGGTTTCACAGCTTTTTACTGTTGCACTGCATTTTAGCCAGTGTTTACAATTATAGGAAATGGACACATGAAATTAAATATGACTCGAAGAGACTTTCATGACCTTAGGTTTTGTTCTATAGTTGTAATGGGTTGTGTTGCGCTTCAGGACAGCTGTAATTGTTAATCTGTTTGATGTTATTATTATTCTAGACTTCAGATGAACTCTGAGTGGAGTTGTGCATTTTCTCTGTGGCTTCTTCTGGATTTACAGTGTGTAAATGTATCCTTTTCTGTACTGGGTAACAGTTTGGAATCAGTTTTCTCCTTCCTAAAAAATGAAAGTCCTTACATGCTGCAAAATATTGGCCAATTTCTAAGTTTATTTGTTGCTTTGGGGGATGTGAGTTTTAATTTAAAGTTAAATCCATAGTCTTAAGTTTTGAACCTTTGGCCATTTGTGCAAAAACTCAGCAAATTTAGCCTTGTTAAATTATATGAAAACATAGTGAGGTTTTTCTTCGATCTGGGAATTAAAACAAGTATTTGTCATGTTTGTTTGTTTTCAGAATTAAAATTATCCACACTGCAAAAACAAACATTTTAGCAAGTAAGTTTTACTTGTCTCTAGTGCAAATATCCTTCTTTACTTGAAATAAGACAAAATTATCTTACAAGTAACATTTCAGAAAAATATAAGAGCTTGTTTTAAGTAAATAATGCCTTAATAATGATGTAAAAAGTATTAATTTCAGTTATAACAAGCTATTTTCCCATGTTATAAGTGGAACCAGTACTTTTTCATCAATATTAAGGAATTATTGACTTAAAGCAAGCTCTTATATCTTGCTAAAAGGGTACTTGTTGCAAATATATTACAATATTTTCACCAGAAACTAGATCAAAAATACTTAATAAGATTTTGTGTTTTCGAAGTGCATGTTCTGGATTTGGTAAAAAAGAAAAGACAAACTCCTTTCCCCTTGTATTGGCTGCATTTCCAGAAAGTAATGAGACACCACATCTTGACCATATTTATTCCCAGACAGGAATCTGTAGGTATATGCTAAAAACAGCCATTGGGAGGGTTTGATTTTATGTGAGCTACGGTATGTTAGATATGTGTCTTGGAACTAGGGCTCGCTCAGATCTGTGTGACATGATTTATCATGACAACATGACAGCCAGACGGAGGTGAACATCCACCCTCTATTTTTGGTGAAGTTTCTGCCTGAGTCTAACCAGAAATTTCAATAAGTTTCTATATTGTTGGTGTCCTACCCACCGAGTTGATCGATAATAAGGTTACATGCACTTGAGTCATCGCCTGTCTGTTTCCCGACAGGGTAATAACTCCATCGGGTCTCTGAAGAACGCCATGCGTGGCAGCTAGAAGAGAAACCTTGCTGATCTAAAAAACACAAAATGAAAAAGACTTCTGAGAGAAGACAGACATAAAAACTACTGAACAGACTGTTTATTGTTGTTTGTTTATGAACTAAGGATAATAATTATTCATTTAAGTATGACTGTGTCAAGCCCATCGTAGATTTTTTTGTATCTGTATTTATTTATTTCAAATAGCTAAAAAACAAACAAACAAAAAAACAAGTAGGACAAAAAAAAAAAACATGTGCATACATAACCAAGAGCCAAATAATTTGCTTGCCACTACTTTTATTTTTGAAAAGGACTAAGAAGAAGTGATTACACTGCAAACACACAAAGTCTTGCCAAGTATTTCTTTTCTAATGCAAACATCTTAGTGCACTTGAAACAAGACAAAACTAACTTACAAGTAACCTTTCAGCAAGAAATCTGAGCTTGTTTTCAGCAAATAATTTCTTAATATTGATGAAAAAGTGTTCGTTCCGTTGGCAGATTTTTTCACTTATAGCAAGATATTTTTTCCATAAGTTAATTTATCTGTCAATAGAACTAGTACTTTTTCTATATTAAGGAATTATTTACTTCAGAAAATCGCTTTTTTTCTTGCGGAAAAGTTACTTTTAAATTAGTTTTAGTTTAAGATATTTTTTTTAAAAACTAGACCAAAACTACTTGAAAAAACATAAGATTTTGTGTTTTTGCAGTGCTCTTATTTAAGACCTTTATCTCAATTCAATGAAATATATTACCGACTGACTCAATAATTAAATATTTGTATTTAAAACCATGTTATAATATTCAATGTTCAGATAGGTAAATAGGAGGAGTACATTTCTGCCAAAAAACTCAGAAATCTTTGGATTAATCTCAGAAATTTTCTAGAATAAAAAACATGGAAGTTTCTGAGTTCAAAAAGGCGTCAGTTTGTGAGAAAAATCTCTGAATTTTCTGAGTATCAAAAGTTGGAAGTTTAGACTTTGGAAATTCAGAAAAATTTCCAAAAATTGAAAATTTTCAACTTTGAAAAATGTATCTTTTTTCTACAAAATTTCTGAGATTAAACTCAAAATGTCTTGATTTCTTTTAGCATTTTTTTTTTTTTTTACTTTTAAAGCTCAGAATTGTCCAAGTAATTTTCTCTTTGAGATTAATCTCAAAATTTCTCTGCTTACCAATTTTTTGTCTTTTGGAGCTGAGAAATTTCTGAATCTCTGTATAGAAAATTTCCGAGATTACTCAAAAAATTTCTGAATTTTTCTAGCAAATTTTTTACTTTTGGATCTCAGAAATTTCTGAGTATTTTTCTTGAAAAATTATAAGATTAATGTCAAAATTTATTAGATTTTTGTCAGAAATATATTCTTATTTTTTTTCTGCTACCTACAATGACCCTCAGACTCAGTCCTATTTAAGAACGAGAAAATCTTAACACAAGGACAACTTTTCCCATATTTCTGCAAAACAGTTAGCAAGACCCAATCAAATAAGGATATTTTATGGAATCTTATATTCCTGTGATGCTATTCTGTCAAATACTGTAAAAGAGTTTAAAGTGAAAATAAGTTACCTTAATAGGTTAATAATTGTAAGACTAAATCCTTTTTTAGAATGCCAAATGATTTGAAATGTGATCAGTGTTACAAACCACCTATGTCTCATTATATTTGCAGAAATATGACCGAGTGAGCGCTCTTCGTATCAAACAATCTTTGTCGTATTTTTTTCTGGTAACTTCACAAGAATTTTGGCTAATTAACGTTTTCAATGTTATTTGCTCATCACGCAGGAAAACGCCCTGTTATGTAAGTATTTGTGTGTTTGGAAGACATTTTGACGTGTTGTTGTTTTCTCTTTTGTTGATAAAATGTAGAACAGTGTACATGTTATTTTTTTCTTTTTTGGTTGCTTTTTTTTTTTAACTTAGCGGCTAGTAAAGCATATTTCTGTTATATTTCAGTTACAACAACGTTTAGAGTTCAGCGTTAATCTTGTGAACTAATTTTTCCTTCTGTTGCATTTCAGTTACAAAAATAGGTTTATTAAATACATTTAAGAAAAGGAAGCATTTTATCGGACGTCTAGCTAGTCACGTGTTACACAATTATTTTAGTAAACAAAATAAAGATTTTTTCCTTCCTTTCTATCTTTCATATTTACATTTTATTAGCAGTATAGCATCTGGAAGACTTTAAAGTTTGTTTGTTTTTATTTTAAATGTTTACAAGATAAGTTTAGAGGTCGGAGGGCTAATTTAGTCAATTTTAGTCCATTTCATAGAAGAAAAAGAAGGCACAAGGAAATAAAAATAAATAATAAACATCTTTGTTTAAAGATTGATATTACAGAAAATCAGGTTGAAGATTGAACGATTTTAAGAAATGTTTCTGCATTAGTATAATAATCTGAAAGCGAAGTGATTGGTCAGGGGAAGAGAAATTGCACCTGCCCTCCATCCGACTCAATATTTGGTTAACTTTAAGGCTTTCTTTAATTAAATAATATAAAATGTAGTACACCAAACGTCATGCGTTAAGTTCGTCCACCTTAGATGACCTGTGCAGCTATCTGGTCCCCAAACATCGCGCACGGGGTGTCCGGTGTCAGAAGCTGCTTAATGCGCACAAGAAAGTAGTCCCTGTTGGAATAAAACGCAGGAGCTCCAGCAGGGAGGGTGGCGCCTTGGTCCCCTGCAAAGTTCACCCAGTAGGTAAGCGAAATTGGGGTGCCTTAAAACATACTAAACAGCACGGTAATATACTGTTTTATGTTTATTTATTGTAGTTTTTATTTTTTTTTCTTTGCAAGTTTTTTACTTGTTTTCATTTTGCAAATGTTGACGTAACGTCTTAGTTTGCGTCTTTATTAATTAAATAATAAAATTCATTATTCTTTAAAAATAATCTAACATCTGCGAGTTTTACCTGCTGCTCTGTGAACTATGGCATCCATCTGGCTATTTAACTGTTTTAGGTTCATATATTTTTAGTAGTGACCTTTAGCAAACCTGTTGACGCCACATGTCAGTTACTTTGAGAAATAGATATTTAACGTGACCGGAGACAGTTTATTTCAATTTATATGTTTCATGGTAGATTAAATTTACATGATAATTTCCAAGAGAGAAAATCCTGATGACAGGAATATGTCAGCCACTTAGAATTACATTTTAACTCAGTGGAGGATTTTCAATCATTATTTCATTTTAGCAGCAAAAAAACTGTTTATGTTTCTCCCTTGGTTCTGTTATTGTGTTCAATGTCACTGAAAGGCAGGAAATCAGGGGCACCCTGTATTTTTCTGTCTTTTACAGAAGCAATTTTCTGAGCTCCTTTAACCTGATGCTTCAAATAAGAACTATAAGTTATCTATAATAAGAGAAAGCTATTTTTTAGAGACAGGTTTTTTATGTTTTCTCTATTGTTTCTGGTTGTTTTCATGCGTTTAAAAAAAAAAAAATGCAAACGTCATGCAGGCACCTCTTCCAAAGCTGAACACTATGCTCTAACCTACAGCAATGAAAATCAAAAATCATAAATAGACATCAAGTTTTATTATATTAATCAAGTTTATTTATGTAGCACATTTCAGCAGCTTTACATAATAAAAACAAAATCTTACAACATTTTAAAGAAAACACAGTCAACAATTGAACAGACATTACATTTGATCAAAATCACACAGATCAGCAATGTTTAAGGATCTCAGGTCAGACATTACTATAAGAATCCTTTACAAACATTCCTAAAAATACATAAAGGTAATTCTTAAGACACAAACAAGATTAACACAAAATTCAAATCAACTGCTTCAACAACTTACAAATATTACGAAAACATGTTGGTCACGTGTCACATCGGGCCTTCCTTTGTGTCGCCAGGACGATCCCTGCAGACCCCAATCCAAACATGTCCAAGTCAAAGGATGCTGCCCCTACCATCATGCAGACCCAGCAGCTCCCTGCTGCTTTGGCCGACACTTTCATCGAGCACATGTGCCTGCTGGACATCAACTCCGAGCCGGCCGTGTCTCGCAACACTGGCATCATCTGCACAATCGGTCAGACAAATCACCGCAGCGCGCAGATTCTCTGTTCATCACGGCATGTTAACAAGCCTGCTTTGTTACGTAGGACCTGCCTCCAGATCCGTGGAGATGGCCAAAGAAATGATCAAAGCTGGGATGAACGTTGCAAGAATGAACTTCTCTCACGGTACACATGAAGTGAGTAAAGAAGCAACGAGACGTATGCAGGCCTGTCGCCTTAAGCATTCCTGGATGATAAATCGTCCCAGGAGTTATTGAGATAAATGGTAATACTGTTGTTTTGAAACCATTTTTAAGTAATATAGTGGTAATAATGGCATAATAATGCAAGAACAGATTCTCAAACATCAATAAACTTTAAAGTCTAATAAACATTTAACACTGGAGCTGGAAGACATTTTAAATATCCAAAAATAAATAAAACAACAGCAACAACAAATAAAATTAATAATAAAGTCTCTGCAAACAATGTTGTCCTTCAAAAATTGGGTTAGTTGAGACCAAAACACCAGACTGAAGAATTTTTTCATCCAGTTTTTGGTAGAAAAGAGAAAAACAATAAACCATGCTAATTTAAATTATTGAGCTCAGTTTAATCCATGGTGGGATTAATTGGTGTATTGCTGCTTGTGACAGCCATAGATACATGTCAATATTGATTTACTATCATATTTTAAAGCTAAACACTGATAAAAACAGTGCAGCAGCAGATTGAAGATCTGAAGATTCACTAAATCAGGCTGGCATGTGTCCTGCCGCCTGCTAACCGTCGGTTACATGATCTCAGAGCTCGTAGTTGACCCTTCAGCACTCCGCCTGTATCTTAGGATAAAAACTCTTCGGACGGTCAGCCGCTGACCTTAACTCTCTGACACTTCACCTTTAAAAGTCACGACCCCGCTGACTGACACCTGAGCGGACGTCCAGAATCCTGACTTGGAGCTTTGAAAGTTAACTGCAGCCCTTCGAGTAACACAGGTCAGACCTGATGGATTGAATTAAAAATATATATAAACCCGATCTTCTGTTTAGTGAATAATAATAATGCCTTTGGAAAATGACAACCAAATGATTCGTTTTGAGGTGAGAGGGAAAATAGACATGACCTTTGTCTGGTTGGTGTGGCAGTTGTCAGCTATAAATAGGAAAGCGGCTCCAGCAACAGTGGCAGTGGAGAGCATGTAGAGAAGGAGCAGCAGGCTGCGCTCACTCTTCTTCTCTGGGAGATTTTTGCTTGTGATACTTTAATTTGCCTGTTGCCATTTTTTACAGTTGAACAGCAGGAGTTGAAGTGATGCAGTCCAGCAGCTCAAAGTGTGCATTTAAAGCACAGCTAGGCTGAAGGTCCTGCGCTAAAAATATGCTGCTGCTCTGCTAATTCTGTTTTTAGTTTGCCTGACAATGTGACCACCTGTTGCTCCAGTTTACGCTTTGGGAACGGGAAACGATTCCAGATGAGTTTTTGCCTGCAGAAATAAAAGTCAGTGTTTGGAGTTTGTTAAAGGCTGTTTTTTAGCTTTACATCATGTTATAATGTTATTCCCTGGAGGGGTGTTTTGATTATTTCATGCGTGTTTGAGAAATCTTTTAATCTCCATGCCAACCATTCAGCTGTTAAACGCCTAGGTGGACCTAGCCCCGCCTTCGTGACGCAGTCAGAGCTGCAGTTTCCACCTTCCAACTCCACAAGTCAGCTCCTTCAGACTAGCCAGCAGCAGTTAGCAAACACCTGGTGGTAAAAACATTGTTAAAGAGTCAATAGAGGAGGTGATTTTCTGAAGGTGGAGTTTCAGAAAGAGCTGGAGTTTCTTAAAGAGACAGAGGCAAAATTTTAAATTACAAATTCAGGACGTCATGACTTAAATTTGTTTTTAAGTCATATTTGATATACAGCATTTTTATAACAACTGAATTTAACATAGTTACTTGACTGTTATAAAATGACACCAAGGTGGCTGGAGATGCTGCCCATTAAAATTTAAATCCATCCATTGCACACTGCCTCAACGCAACGTCTTACCACGTATTTTTGGTGTTGTTTCTATTGCAAAAATCTTAGTAGACTTGAAACAAGACTAACACAACTAAGATACAACTAACTTTAAAAAAAAATATTAGCTTGTTTTAAGTCAATATTTTTCTTAAAATTGATGAAAAAGTTCTAGTTCCATTGGCAGATTATTTCATTTATAACATGGAAAAAATGTCTTGTTATAAGTGAAATAATCTGCTAGTGGAAGTAGTACTTGGTTGCTAGGTGACGTATTGGTCTTGGCTGGTTGCTAGGTAACCCCAGCCGCCTAGCAACTCCTAATCTGTCAGTAGAACAAACATTTTTTTCATCAATATTGAGGAATTATTGGCTTAAAATAAGATCTTATTTCTTGCTGAAAAGTTACTTTTAAGTTATTTTTGTCTAATTTTAAGTCGGCTAAGACACCAGAAACTGCAACCAAAAATACTTGGTAAGATTTTGCATTTTTGTGGAGTAGACCTACAGAGGTTTGAAGGATTATTGTGAAATCTTTTTGTTTCTCAGTACCATGCAGAGACTATCAAGAATATCCGCGAGGCAACCGAGAGCTTTGGGCCCGGATCTATTGAATACAGGCCGGTGGCCATCGCTCTGGACACCAAGGGACCAGAAATCAGGACCGGTCTCATCAAGGGCGTGAGTTCCTGCCAAATTACACGAGGCAAGTGTTTGATTTATGGAGGACTAATGACTGCAATGGCTCTATGTTTTTATCAGAGCGGCACTGCTGAGGTGGAGCTCAAAAAGGGCGAAACCATCAAGGTCACAACAAACGATCAGCACAAGGACAACTGCGATGACAAAACTCTGTGGCTCGACTACAAAAACATCGTCAAGGTGGTGGAGATCGGCAGCCACGTCTACATAGACGACGGTCTGATTTCACTCAAAGTTAAAGAAGTCGGTAAGAGCGGAAACAAACAGCTACTCTTTGTTCGTGTAGAATATTCTGCAAAAGTAATTTTACCCCTAAACTTCTTCACATTTTGCCATGTTGAAACTAGAGGTGTTTTGACAGACGTTCATAAATATACCTTTAGAGAAAACATGAGATCCATCGTTAGTGTCAGCAAATAAAAATATTACTGGCTTCAATGTGTTTACTGCAGTTAAAATAACACATTGACTGCAAAAACATTCAATCTTCCCAAGTATTTTTGATCTAGATTAGAGCGCAAATATCTTAACAAAACCAGCAATTTTTCAGCAAGAAATAAGAACTTGTTTTAAGTCACTAATTCCTTAAAACTGATGGAAAAGTACTGGTTCCACTGGCAGATTATTTCACTCTTCCCATATTTTATAAGTGAAATAATCTGCCTATGGAACTTTTCCATCAATATTCAAGAATTATTGACTTAAAAAGCTCATATTTCTTGCTGAAAAGTTACTTATGTTAGTTTTCTCTTATTTTAAGTGAACTTAAATATTTAGAAACTAGAAATTAAATGAAAAATTTGAAAAATACTTGGGAAGATTTTATATTTTTACAGTTCGTTTTACTTTTTGTTCAATAAAAACTTCCAGAGGTAAAATCATTCCTTTGTGTTGTAAACTGTGTCACAGAGTAAATCCAATAAAAACATTTAGCATTGTTCATTAAAAGAAAATAAACATACTGTAGTCACACTTACAGATATTCTAGATTATTGTTATAGCACATACATTCAACAAGTACTTTTACTCTCAATACTTTAAATATTTCTTAAAAAATAAAATACTTCCTGTCACTGAATTCCGATTTTGGCCGATACCAACTTTTTTGTCTAAAATGTTGCTCAATGTGGCAACAGTGGGGCAATTATTGTTAATTATAAACGTGCAGACATAACTTGGTGAGCCAGTCTGTCAGTCAAACCTTCCTCACCAGAGAGCAAAAGAGGACAGAGGTGGATTCTTACACATTAGCTGAGATAGATCAGATCGGTGGACAAGATCGGCTTCATATGTGAAAATTGGCAGATCACAGATCTCCCAAAATTAAGAAAATCGGCACCGATAAATCGGTGCACCCCTACTCAAAACAATATTATTGTTTATTGCAGTAATTTCTGGGACAGTTTATCGTCCAGCACCATTTCTTGTTGTTAGAGGCCCGTTTGTGTTTGCATTATG
This sequence comes from Gambusia affinis, assembly GCF_019740435.1. Lineage (NCBI taxonomy): Eukaryota > Metazoa > Chordata > Actinopteri > Cyprinodontiformes > Poeciliidae > Gambusia > Gambusia affinis. The sequence continues at coordinate 6,017,783 of NC_057875.1, forward strand.
ACCAAGTATGGGAAGTTTTCTCTGAGAATCGACAGTGTTATAAAACACATTGTGTCGCTGTTTTTATTCCTTTGGATCTCTGTCTTTGTGTTGGGTGTGATCTAAAGGGAGCGACTACCTGATGTGTGAGATTGAGAACGGCGGCATGCTGGGCAGCAAGAAGGGCGTCAACCTGCCGGGCGCGGCCGTCGACCTGCCGGCTCTGTCCGAGAAGGACATCCAGGACCTGCAGTTCGGCCTGGAGCAGAACATCGACATGGTCTTCGCCTCTTTCATCCGCAAGGCGGCCGACGTTCACGCCGTGAGGAAGGTTCTGGGCGAGAAGGGAAAGGACATCAAAATCATCAGCAAGCTGGAGAACCACGAGGGCGTGTGCCGGTGGGCGGCTCTTCGTCCGTCCTGCTGACGCTGCTTCACAGCGCCAGCTTCTGGATTCACTGAAGGTGTTTCTCACCGTTTCTGTCAGGTTTGATGAGATCCTGGAGGCCAGCGACGGCATCATGGTTGCCCGCGGCGACCTAGGCATCGAGATCCCAACAGAGAAGGTGTTCATCGCCCAGAAGATGATGACTGGCCGATGCAACCGGGTCGGCAAACCCATCATCTGCGCCACACAGGTCTGATTCTCTGCATGTCAACAATGTACTGATATTACAGTAACCATGTAGTACAATTTCTGTTCAACTGTAATAAACATACTGTACAGCAGTAATAAATTCACAGTAAAAATATAATAAAATTACACAAAGGTTACTGTAAAGATCAGAGTATCTGTCTGGCTGCCCTGCTGCCAGTATTTTACTCTAAATTCTACAGTTACTTTTTTAAAGTGTGGCAGCTTGTGAAGTCAGACATAAAATGACACAAAGTTGGTTTTGGTTCCGGTTAAGATGCTGGAGAGCATGACCAAAAAGCCGCGCCCGACCCGCGCCGAGGCCACCGATGTGGCCAACGCCGTGCTGGACGGCAGCGACTGCATCATGCTGAGCGGCGAGACGGCCAAGGGAGACTACCCTCTGGAGGCGGTGCGCACCCAGCACCTGGTGAGACCCGCTCACACACGCTGAGGGCTAGCAGCACAGCACAGCGATTCACAGGATTATTACAGCGTAGATTAACAGATTACAGGTTTCCTAAATTATTTATTCCTGCTCAAATAATTCCAGTCAGGAGCAGTAATGTGTTAGTCCAGATTTGCATAATTTAATGTCAGTATAAATGTGGCAGGCTTGTAAAGTGGTATGTTTTAAGTTGTTCTTGGTTTTGTATGCATGTTTTCTCTGTCCTGCTGATTCTTGTTTTTAAGACCCTCTCTGCAATGAATAAACAAATCAAATAAAAATATATAGTTCATTTGTTACAATACAACTAATTCAAATAAATATATTAAGTTGTCATGTTACACAAACATAAATAAATGTAACATGTAATAAATTAACTAAATTTTTTAAGTTGTAGTTCCATTCTTTTTTACAGTAGATTTTTCCTTTTGAGGAGATTCATGGTTTTCATGCAGCCTGAATGAACATGAGTTTAACACTCCCACATTATATTTAGGACTTCTTCTGCTAGAAATGTTTGTTTATGTTTTTGTCCTGTGAATGCAGACCAGCTGAACCCAGCAGTTGCGGCTGCAGCCCAGTTGTTTTGAAAAATGTCTGCTTCCTGTGTTCAGATCGCCCGCGAAGCCGAGGCCGCCATGTTCCACAGGCAGATGTTCGAGGAGCTGCGACGCACCTCTAACCTGACCCGTGACCCCACGGAGTCCGTCGCCATCGGCACTGTGGAGGCTTCCTTCAAGTGCTGCGCCAGCGCCATCATTGTGCTCACCAAGACGGGCAGGTACGGCCGCGCCGCGCCGCGCCGCTTCCATCAGCAGCTCTCTGAGTCATCGCTTTGGTCCGCCGCCGCCGCAGGCGCTCGGACTGCTGCGTTATGATACTTCTCCATCCCAACGCCTCCGCTTCCTTCTAACGGCGACCTCTGAAGTGTGCCAACTTTCACAATCTGCTTTCTGCTGGTGACCTTCTGAGACGTGAACCCTGACATTTTACAGGTTAATTTTAACTCCCTGTTCATTCCTCTCAGCATGTGACACAGAAGACGCGTCAGCTGGACCAACCGGATGATTATAGCGGCTTAAATACTTTCTGCTTTAACAATGGATCTCATGGCTGCTTCAGTGTGGGGGAGGAACTTTGTGTTGCTTCGTGGATGTTTTCCAGCTCAATGATTTTTCACTCTGCAGCAGAACAAAGCAGAGAGACAATTTAAAACAAGCAGAGGAAGGTGGAGAGGTAAAACATCTAAAAATAACAATGTTAGGAAGACTGGTAAAAAGTCTGGTACCAATCTGACCAATCCATGAATACTGATCTTTTCAGTCTAATTCTAGGCTTTATTATTTATTTTACATTACATTTAAAATTCCTTATTGCACTTTCTGAACCATTCGAAAGAAGATTTGTTGTTGTTTAAATTTACCTGTTGGGCTAAACTAGTCAACCTTTTGTTTACTCAGTTTCTGTATTATTTATTTTAATTGGGGCCTGCCCATAGCAATGCATAAGGAGAGCAGTGACTGACTTGTGTCGCAAGTCAGTCACTGCCTCCAGGTGCCTCCACGCATTGCATGGCAGGCACCTATTGTTCTGCACCTAATAGAATGCCTCTTTATTCTTAACTTTTTCTTCCGTCACCCGGAATGCGGCTCGTACCGCTGCGAGCCCACCCACAAAAGTGGTATCAAAACGTGCGGCTCGATCCCGGGAGGTATGCTATTACTTTTGGTGGGATTCTGAGTTACAATGGTGACGTAAAAAGCAAAAAACGACCCCAAAATCACTAACGAGCTCACCAGGTGCAACTCTCGTTGTCAAGGGGACGAGGCAACCACTAAATCTTGAAAATACCCTATTTTTGAGGATTTTTTGTGTCGTCATAACTTCATGTAGAAACACCATTCAAACTTCATTTTGTAGATACGTCCGTGATCTCTTTTAAAGTGAAGACAGCACGTCAATATGAATTTGGCTTTATGTGACTGGTTTATCCAAAGCACTCTTACACATTGGATTAGTGTGGGCATTTAATATGAAGCTTACTGCAAATTTCAAAATAAAAGCCTCAATATGCCCCTATGGATAGTGCACCGCCACAGGTGGTGATTCTGCATTATCTGCTTCTCTCAGGTTATGGAACTGCCTTGCACAGCAAGGCAGATCATTAGCATTAGCCATATTGCTTAATTAAGCTATTACCTATTTTTCTGTGTTATTAGCCATGTTTAGTATACTGAATAGAGTAAGTAAATTACAGAGAACATTGTAATGATACTCCACATGTTACTGAAAGTATTTATGCTTTCATTAGCATTTTGGCTAATTTGAGCTTATACACTAATTTCAACATACTGAATGGTGCAAGTGCATGTTAGTTAACATGCTTGTGACTCTCCAAGGGCTATTGACTACCATTCAGCTAAGCTTAGCATTGATGCTAATTTTTAGCATCAGAACGCTGGGTCCAAACCGACGGGCACACTTTGGCAGGCCCCAGTTAAATTTCTTCAGAAATTTTCTAGTTGGCCGTTACTCTCCTAAATGCACAATTGATCGATTTGTTTTTACATACTTGGCGTATTTAAATGTGCTGAACTGATGCAGTTACCAAATAAGTTAATAATTTAGCACATTTATATCTGTGTTTTAAAGGAGAAAGGATTTAAATCAATTCAGTTGTTTTTCTGTATCGGATTGGCCGATAGGAAACCTCAGATATCGATATCGGAAGTGAAACAAGTGGATCGGTGCATCTCTAATAGAAAGTCCTGCAGCTTCTGTCTCTAACAGCTTTTAAAAATATTCAGACCATTTTTTCTGCAAAATCACTCAAGTTCAGTTCAAACTTAAGCAACTGAAAATATCTGGCCACAAATCTTCAACTGGGTTTTAGTCTGAACATCTATTATGGCTCTGGATGAATGTTTGGGTTTGTCCTGCTGGAAGGTGAAACATTTTCCCAGAATGAAGTTTAACAGAGGGATAACCAACATTAAAATCGTTGTTGGGCAGAATGGGTTACATGAATTCAGTGAGTACTTCTAAAAATTTAATATTTAAAGTAATCTGGCTCTAAACACACAAAAACTGATCAAATATTTAACTGTGTGTGGCCTGTCTAGAGGGCCACAGAAATAGTAAAGCAGGCTTGACAAAGAACCACAAACCCACAACATGATGCTGCCACCACCAGAATCACTGGTGTGTTCAGGGTGCTGGATTCTCCCTCCACGTTTGGCTCCTGCTGAGGTAACGAGCCGCTGCTGCTCCCTGCAGGTCAGCCTACCTGCTGTCCAGGTACCGGCCCCGCGCCCCCATCGTCGCCGTGACCCGCTGCGGGATGACGGCCCGCCAGGCCCACCTGTACCGCGGCGTCTACCCGGTGCTCTACACCAAGCCCGCCAACGACGTCTGGGCCGAGGACGTCGACCTGCGCGTGAACTTCGCCCTGGAAGTTGGTGAGCAGGAAATGTGATGATCGTTTGTTTCAAAGTTCAGCAAAACAATTTTCTTCCACTTAAAATAATTTACACCTTTTTTTTTTTTGCAGGTAAATACCGTAAATTCTTCAAGTCAGGCGACGTGGCCATTGTTGTGACCGGCTGGCGCCCCGGCTCTGGCTACACCAACACCATGAGGGTGGTGCTGGTGCCGTGAGCTGGATTAACTCTTCCCTCACCTTTGACCTCCCTTCCCTCCATCCTCGACTGGTTTCCACCTCAGAGTCCAAACCAGGCGCAGATTCTCAGCAACGCCATGATTCCTTCTCCAATTTGTCCAGTTTATTGTCTAAATCCTGTTTTGTTTTCACCCATGTTATATGTGGAACTTTAAGTTGATAAAATATTTAAAATTAATTGGCATGATAAATAAAAAGGAGCTGTTGGATAAGATGTGTTTGTTTTACTCATATTTTGCCACCACTCACGTAAAGTTTGGGTGAAATTAGACCAAAATGATCAAAGCTAAAGAACTGAACGCAAACATTTTAGGAAATAAAGATCATTTGGCCAATAAATACATAAAAATATTTGTACGGGAACCAAAAGCCCAAAACTATAAAATTATGGGAGTCTATAAAATATGATAAAACATTGGATGAAAAATCCACTGGATGCGTTTCCATTGACCCTTTAATTATGCTAATTAGGAGTTTTTAATGGAAACACCACAATTTATAAAAAAATGTCAATTTTTTTTTAAATAAAAAGTGTTTGTGGTTGGATGTATTTCACAAAGCTGCAAATGAAACACATCAGGAGTCATGTGATCATCAGATGGACGTTACCGCTGATGGAGACGACGAAGACAACAGGAAGTGGTAGGAAGATGATCGATTGAGCAAACTTATTCAAGTGTGATTTTTAACTGCGTTTCTGAGTTAAAGGAGACATTGCAATTGCTAAATTGTGTTTTTCAACGTTAGAATATGAAAATAATGGAAACGCAGCTACTTAGTGATTTTCTCTTTATAAAAACTCATACACCAAAATGAGATTTAAAAGAAAGCGGATTCAGTCACAAATATTTGCTATTTTGTTCCCAAATAATGTTTGGACTGCTCTTTAAATTTATGAGGCAGTCATTTAAATATAAATATTGCTGTTTATTAGTTTTATTATTTAAACTTCTGGTTTGTTTTTAATTAAATTATGTTGTTCTGTTTAAAAATATGCAAGTTAATTTTTATTGTGGGCTTCAAGAAAACATTGCATTTGTGTCTCAATGTCCAAACATAAAAAATTTTCTCTCCAGGAAAAGTCTGGAGTTCGTAGATGACAAATAGTTTCATTAATGATTAAACTATTCACATTATGTGCAAAAATGTTCCATTATATCATCAAACAATCTACTTGGATAAATCAAAGTTCTTTACAGGAAGTCTAAAATAATGTAAGAGAAGTTTTCAAAGTGAGTTATTAGACGACACATTCGATATAAAAGTATCATAATTAACCTCTGAAGCACCAAATTAAATACCTATTTACTTGCTAATCCACCACTTCTGACTGTGAACATGGGAAATAATTTTCTTTGTATTGAGTATCTGGCAGATTATAACCCGGGCTATTTTGAATTTTGGCAGCGAACGACCCCGCGCTGTTCTGGATTTATAATCCGGCTTAAAGTCTGAGACTCCCCCTCCCTGCCATCGTTTCCATCAGATTTTCCTCTGGTCCTCGTCACTCTGCTCTTCAAAAAGAAACCCACAGCTCGGCGCAAGATCATTTGACCATATGTCTGTTTTTTATTGCATTAAATTCAGTAGCTAAACTAAAATGTGTCTAATATACAGGAGATTAAATGATCAGATTTGGTGATTAAAAAGGCAACAAAAATGAGAAATAGACTAATAAACAGATCAATAACTTTACTCCTCGACACTGGATGTATTTAAAATAAAGTGAAACCCCGCTGATGGGAGGTGGATGGAAAAACAAATCAGCTAAACACATTAACTACTAAAAGGATGTCGCTGTTGTTTCATAAAGCAGTCTTTTGGATTCAGCATAGCGTCTCAAAGCAGCAGATGTCAGATTTTACAATCGAACAATGAAACAATGGAAGAGGTAAATGTGCAGCAATATGACCCGTCAGGGTTTCAGTGTTGATCATGCGCCCCGGTGACTGCTGGTAGCCCTTTGACTGGTGCAAGAAACATTCACATCATTCTCAGTGCGTTGCTGGTTTCAAGATGTCCTCGATAGTTTTTAATCAGTTCCCTTTTTGTAACGACTCGAAAGCCAAAATCACACAGGTGGAGCTCAATAAATTAGAAGATTATCAAAAAGTGTTCTCCACTGATTTTATATTTATAAAATATTAAATAATGTTTTATATAGATCCATGACACAGACAATGATGCATTTATTGCTGTTGTTTCTGTTAAGTTTGATGATTATGGTTTACAGCTAAAGAGACAAAATATGTTAGAAAATTATATTAGACCAAAAAAATACAATCAGTCTGACAAGGAGAGTAGATGTCATTACCAAATAAACTAAACTTTTTAACTATGCTGGATCTGTGCTTGTGGTTCCCGATTTGAAGAATCACGGAAGAAACACATGCAGAGGGATAAACCAAGGCTACATTCACACTGCAGCCTGAAGTGACCCAATTCCGATTTTTTGTCAAATCGGACTGTTTTGGCGCGGTCGTTCACATTTCCAAATATATCCCTTTTTCTCCAGTGAGATCTGAAAGTGTCCCGCATGCGCAGTAGAGGGCGCAATAACGTCACACATACAGAGCGTGCTCAGTGTTCTGCCAACTGCCACAAAGAAGACGAAGTAGCGCTCAGTGTTTGCGGAAGTAAACATGGATGCTAACGGTGGAGCATAGCTTACACATTTGGAGTTGTTGTCCAACCGGAGCCGACATATTTACAATTTAATATATATCAGCGTCCGCCATGGTGGTTGTTTTTCTTCCCGCTTCTGCGCATCAGGACGCAGAATAGTGACGTTTGTCGAGTATCAATGACGTTCAGGTCGGATGAACGCGACCTGGACGTAAAGTCACATTTGAATCGGATACGTATCGGATACCCAAGTGGCCTGGTACGCATTCGAAAGAAATCCGACCCGTGTTGTTCAGACTGTCATGAAAAGGTCAGACATTAAGGTGAAAACTGGGTCACTTCAGGCTGCAGTGTGAACACAGCCTACCTCTATTCAAACAGTGTTCATGGAATTAAAATAAATATAAATACATTGTATTAACTTAATTGGAAAACAACGTCAGCAGTAAGAATGGGAAATTATCTTACTATTTTTGGTTATTACGAATATTTGATTAATTATAGAAATAAACTAAAAATGTTGATGTTTGTGAAAAAACCCTTCAAAAAACAAAACTAATGCTGGGATTGTTACTTTCACTCCCCCCCAAATGTTAGTTCTCTAATAGCAGTAGATATCAATATCTTTAAAAATATGAATAAATTCAGTTATTTTGTGCGGCTTAGTGATTCAATCGCTTTACTTGGTTGAGTATCAATAGGAATAATTAATGCAAAAACACAAAATCTCACCAAGTATTTTTGTTCTAGTTTCTAGTACAAATATCTTAATACACTTAAACAAAAAAAATTACAAATAACTTTTCAGCAAGATATAGATGCTTAATTTAATTCAATAATCCCTTAATATTGATTAATAATCTGCAGATTAATAAAATAATCTGCTCCGTTGGCAGATTATTTCACTTATAAGACGAGAAAAATATAAATGAAATGGAACTAGAACTTTTTAAATCAGTAGTAAGCAACAACTGACTTAGAACAAGCTCATATATGTTGCTGAAAAGGTATTTATTTTATTTAAAATAAAATAATTTTTTTAAATTTTATTTAACATATTTGCACTGGATACTAGAACAAAAATCCTTGGTAAGATTTTGTGTTTTTGCAGTGGGGATGATCTCTCTATGTTTTAGGAGTCCTAAAATCTACAAAAAGCTGCAAATTTATTATAAATAAGCCAGTAACAACCACAAAATATCACGGTGAACCTATTACTCCATATTGTCGGCGTATTAAAAGCAGAAACTGAACTGTATGCTATAATCAAAATGAACTCAAAGGGTCCAAATGCTTCTCTCTGTGTTATGAATGTATATAAGTTTCTCTTTTTGAACTGAGTCACTGTTTGTTATATTCTAATTAATTGATTGATTTACCAGTAATCTTACTGATTTGACACAAGTGCTTTAATTCACAGTACCTTTATAAGTCCATAAAAATAAAAACACGGATTATTGCATACTATGCTCATGGCACACAAACCTCAACTCAGGTTTTTTTTTTTTTTTTTTTTTTTGTCTGTTTACGTTCATCCACACATTCAAATCCCAAATCCTCCCTTCCCCTCAGACTGACATTGTTACATTCATTGCTTTGTTTTTTTTGTAAATGCAGTCTGATCAGTGTGACCCGTTCGGGTGTGCAATATTGCTGAGAAAGCTTTCTATCTAGGAAGACACGCCGCCGCCAAACCCTTCGCGCTGCAGTGATCTCTGAAACGAGCAAAGTGCACAAACTGTCTGTGAGCAGCATTTCTCCGGAAAGGATGCTAACAAGAGGGAAGCCATTTTTGGTTTCAATCATAAACTGAATATACAACTGTGGGTAATTCTTTTCAGCTCAAGAGGTGAAGCTAAAAAGGGAACAAAAAAAAAGAGGTTTCAAATAAATAACAAATCACAGAGGAAGGTTAGAATATAATATAGTATATATAAGAAGTGATATTTCTTATCAGGTCTTAAATATATACCCCATTAATACTTCTGGGTTTTATCATCATAATGAAACTGTTGAGTAGAAAAAATATGTTTCTCCTTCCATCATCCACAAAAACTAAACTGATCTCTCATCTGATTAAAACACACACCCCCCCAGCACTGAAATTAACATTTAAAGGTGACCTATTATGCTTCCTTCAACAGCTTATATGTTCATTACATTTCTCCTCAAACTAATTCTTACAAGACAAGATTACTTTTTGCAGAATGAGCTGATTTAGGGCCTATCACAGCCTCCAACTCAATGTTTACACTCGCATGTGAAAATGGCTTCAAACAGATGTGCAATTATACAACCGTACATCTTTGAAAAGCAGAAGAAGAGCCTCCTGCACAATCAACAAGGATGCAGCGAGTGGTTTCTGGATGGTAAGCTAACAACAAAACACTTGTCATTCCCAGTACCCATTCTACAGCGGCCAAACCAGCTGACCAAATGTGCTGGAGCTCTGCTTGGTTGCTAGGTAATGGGCTGAATTCCGCTGGGGTTGCTAGGTAACAGGCTGATTTGTCATGTTACATTCAGAAGAATTTTGAAACGGCTCGTTTTCCAAAAAACATGAACTTATTGCCAGAAAATATCTGGGTGGGATGTTTTAATGCACTTGGGCTGTTTTTATAAGCAGTGGAAACCCAAATGGAAGCATAAAAACGGGCCACATGTGAACTTTGCATAATAGGTCCCCTTTAAAATGCCAACATGGAGGGGTTTCCTCTGCAGCTCAGCAGGTTGAGGAGGGTGTGTCTGACACTCACAAGTTGGAGGGAAGCTTGGATTGTTTCTGTTCACTGTCTAACACTCTAACTGGAGATTGATCGCCCGCGGGCCGGATCCAAGGCTCAGGCCCTGATTGTGTCCGACTGGCAGGAGCACCCTGACCCGGGATGGCGGTGTAGGGTTTGTTCACCGCCATGGGGGAAGGGAAGCCCCCCGACACCCCCTCTGAGGAGCCGCTCACCACCGAAGGCCTTTCCTGGTGTAAATAGCTGTGAGAGCCTGAGATTGTCTTTATTTCCTGGATAAAGAGATCCGCCGAGGACTCTGCTGTCTCTCTCAGAGCGGAGCTCTGAAAGCTGGTGGCGCCGGGCGGCTCGGCGTGATGAACCGTCCGTCTCTGTGTGGCAGGGCTGCAGAGAGGCGGCGTGTAGCACGGCGAGGCCTCTGCAGAGCCGTACTGCGCCAGGGAGGCGAGGGCCGAGTGCTCAGGGAGAACCTGTGGGAGGAAAACCGACTGCAGACCCGCCAGGGTGTGCTGCGCCAGAGAGGCGGCCACCCCACTTCCGCCGGCCGCAGACGGCGGCTGCCTGCTGGTTATAATGGGGAAATGTGGGAGATTGACGTTGCTGGATGTGCTGGTCGCTCTGTTGAGGCTGGAGGGGTGGTATGGCTGCTGCAGCTGGCTCAGGATGGGGTTCACCGAGCTGCAGATCAGAGGGCTGATGGCCGGGGCTAGAAATCTTCCCGAAATCCTCCCCGGCGCCCCTTGCTGTAGCAAACCCAGAGGCTGAGGCGGAGCGGCCATGGCACCGAGGAACGGCTGAGGGTGGAGCTGAGCGGAGCAGGTGTAGGAGGGGAAGACCGGGGCGCAGTGAGGAGGCTGGTAAAGAGGCTGCGGCGTGGGCTGTAGGCTGCTTGTAAAGACGGGCTGCGACATCACCGTGGGTGATAAAACCGTGGTGAAGTGATGCTGTGCCAAAGAAAACCCCAACGTCGGCGTCTCAACCACAGATCTGGGTTTAGCAGAGCTAACCGGGGAGCCAGGAACTGAACCAAAGCTGCTGGAGGCGGTGCCTCCCATGTGGACCCTCCTGGAATGGTTCTTCATGGAGGAACCAGGAACCAGAGGACTGTGGAAGAGGATGGGAGGCAGCTGGCGGTGATGGGCCAATGCTAGAGCCAGCGGCGTGGTGGCAGCGGCAGCCTGCAGCGGCGCCTGGACCAGCGGCGTCCAGATGAGAGGGGTGGGGGACGGCGGAGCGATGGTCGCGTTCAAACTCTGTGCAGTGCTGCTTTGGATCAGCTGCGTGCATTGGGCCATGTCCCGGTCGTGCTGGACGATTCTTTGGATGATTTCTGTTTCGTGGAGGTTTAATGTGCCAGAGCTTTGGTGATGCTGGACTTTATGCTGCAAAATCGAGTTCCTCTTTCCTGTGAGAACAGAAGGAGAAACCACTCAGCTGCACTGGATGGGGGGGAATCTATGGGCCATCGCAATTAACAATAAATCAATTAATAGCGAGATAAATTAAAATGAGCTCCAACCCTTCATCCAACCCCAATTCAAATCTACAAACTTCCACCATTTTTGTTGTATGAACCAGAGTTTGGCAGTAACTAGTTAAATTTCTAGAGTATTTTTTTGGAAATTAACCAGAAATACGCCTGAGGTTTTTTTATTAGACATATCAGTCTAATATCACCAAAAGATACAGACATCTTCAAAATACCAGTGGAAACATGCAAAAATCTGGTCAACAAATACACTGCAAAAACACAAAATCTTACCAGTTCTACTAGTTCCAATGAGAGATAAATTAACTTACAACATGTTAAGAATGTTTTGTTCTAAGTGAAATAATCTGACAATAGAAGTAGTACTTTTTCATCATTAATTAGGAATTATTTACCAACAACACGCCTCTATATCTTGCTAAAAAGTTAGTTTTAAGTTAGTTTCGTCTGATTTCAAGTGTACGACATTTGCACTAGAAACCAGACCCAAATTACTTTGAGAGATTTTGTGTTTTGCAGTGTATAAAAAGCATTTGCAAAGATTTTTCCAGTGATTGTTGAGGACAGCATTAAGACTTTTTGACCTGCAATCTCTGCACCATTTTCTGCTATATTGAATGAAAACTGTTTAAAGTTTAAATCAACATGATAACTTTTGGGCTTAGCAACAAAACATAAGTGACATGTTTTATGCTTCATTTCATTTTCAGTAAATATAGTGGATTTTCTGCTGAGAACCCATAAAGCAGGTTCCATTAATAAAATAGATGGATCTGACCACGACTGATTCCAGGTAATTATTCACACTTCTAATTAAAGTCCAGAACTCTCATTCTGTCTGACATTGTCAAGCTGAATGAGCCACTAAACTTTTTCACATTTTGCCACCTTACAACCACAAAGTTAATGAGATTTTTCCTGAGTTTTAGCTGTTTTTGGCAGTTTTTCTCTCACTAGATAAGCAAAGCTGCTGGAGACAAACCAGTTGTGTTTACACCAAAAAGTGCTTCTCCAAAGTATCGGGAGCTGAACTTAAAAGCACAACCTGCTCTCCGGATTTTCTTTTGCAAAACAATCAAATCAAATCCAGAGTTTGTACACTTTTACCAACACTTTTCAAGCATTTTCAAGGCAAATTTTACAATTTTTCCAGCACCGCACTTTGGAGATTAAAACAAAACACTAAATTAACAAAAGAAATCCCCCAATTTCAATAACTTTGTTTGACATATAAAACATAAACCCAACCTTTATTTTAATTACAAAGATCAATGAGTCTTTGAACCATTAGGAATAATAAATATTCATTACTTTGAAACAATCCAAACAAAGTGTAAGGTAAATAACCTCCAGAATCAAATTAGATGGTTAAAAATGCAAAGAAAGTAACAAAAACATCTAAATGGCATTTAGCAAGTAGAAATAATTTTGGTAATTCTAACTGACCTAAAAGGAGAAAAGTTTAGTCTGATTTAACTTCAGACAATGAGAATAAAATGTGTCTATGTTTTTATTAGCTGTATGAAAATATTTTGTTTTTAAACTGTAAATAACGCTTTCCAAATTTAGGCTCTTAACCGAGCGTTAAGATTGCACTTTATTACAAAACTGTGCAGTTTGAAAGTTAAGCACTTTCAAGGACTTTATGCAGAAATCAAGAACTTTCCAAACCTTGAAAACACTTAATTGGAATTCAAACACTTTCAAGGATTTCAAGCACCGATACGAACCCTCCAGTGAAGTTTGTGTTGTAACTTAAAAAATTTGGAAACCTTTGAGGTGAGTGGATACACTGCAAAAACAAACTCTTACCAAGTATTTTTGGTCTAGTTTTAGTGCAAATATCAAAGTTCATATGAAATAAGTAAAAACTAACTTGCTTTTTAACAAGCCTGTATATATTGCTAAAAAAATACTTTTAAGTCAGTTTGTCTTATTCCAAGTGTACTACAATCCTTATACTAGAAACTAAACCAAAATACTTGGTAAGATTTTGTGTTTTTGCAGTGTAGCTATGGAAAACAACACAAACGGTTTCATATGTCTCAATAAGACGTAGATAAAAGACACCATTTTACTTTATTTAGTTGTTTAGACGTATCTGAGAATTCTCCAAAGCTCACCGATTCGGTCCAGGCGGTCGAGGGCGACGGCCTCAAAGGCCCTTCTCATCATGGGATACTCCTCCAGCACCTCGTTGAAGTTGTCTACAGACAGAGAATACAGCCGGCAGTAGTTATCTGCTCGCACGCTGGCTGTCCTTCTGCCTCGAGTCAGCAAGCAGATCTCTGCAAGAGCGGAGGAAAGTAAAGGTGACCTGTTACGCTTCCTTGAGGCCTATGGCTTACACAAAGTATGTTCATTACACTTTTTACACAAAATCATTCCTAGTCTGGTCAGTTCTGCCTATTTTGAGCTTCTTTCAGAATGAGCACTGCAAAAAACACAAAATATTACCAAGTATTTTGGTCTAGTTTCTTAGTAAACTTGAAAGACAAACTAACTTACAAGTAAATTTTTAGTAAGATATAGAGGCGTTTTTTTTAAGTAAATAATTTCTTAATATTGACAAAAATGTACGGTACTAGTTCCATTGGTAGATTATTTCACTTACAACAAGACATTTTTCCCATGATATAAATTAACTTATCTACCAGTGGAACCAGTACTTTTTCATCAATATTAAGGAATTAGTCACTAAAAAAAGTTACTTGTAAGTTAGTTTTGTCGTATTTCAAATGTGCTAAGATATTTTCACTAGAAACTAGACTAAAAATACTTGGTAAGATGTTGAGTTTTGGGCAATGAACTGTTGTCACTTTAAATCCAAATAAGCTGCTGCTAAAAACGTCTGCAAACAGATGCGTAATTATACAACTGTTCTTTGAAAAGCACAAGTAGAGCCTCCTGCACAACCAACAAGAATGCAGCAAGTGGTTTCTGGATGGTAAGTCGACATCAAAACTCTTGTCTTTTCCAGCAGCCATTGTACAGCGGTAAAAGCAGCGGACCAAATGTGCTGGACCTCCACCTTGGTTGCTAGGTACCTGGTTGGGCTTAGCTGAGGTTGCTAAGTAACAGTGTAGTGCGAGTTGTATTTGATTCAACAAACATGAGGTTTTTACAACGGTTCATTTTCTAGACATTAAAATATTAACTCGTCCCCAAAAAACAACTCTGTTTTTTTAAGGACTCATGGGCATAAAAATTTACAAAATATGAATTTTGCATAAAATGGTGGCAGAGTTCATGTAGTTTTAGATCCACTTCCAAAAGAACAGTGACGAACAGTCATTAGTGTGAGACAATAAAATGTTGGCCGCTTGATGCCTGAACCCCACAGATGGAGCACTTAATGCAATTTCTGCAGCTTACAGTTTTTGTCCTGACCTCATCTGCCATGCCAGATCAGAAAAATAAAATAATGCCCCATTAAAAAAGAGAGGGAAAAAAAAAGTATCGTGACACATAAATCGCTTTTTCTGTCCATGACAGGCAAGTTCACGACACAAACACACTCACAATTTCTGTTGTCTTCATAGGAATAACATCTAATTACTAATCTAGAATTCTAATTTAGGACATTTTTCTTTAAATGTAAGTCTTTATTGATCATGTATTGAAATTATATCAGTCCCAGAGTACAATAATTGGAAATGTTTCACTCTACCAGCTTGTTTGTTAGTAGTCACCGTAACGTTTGGTGGTGTGAGCCTCTAAAGGACACTGTTACAGGTTGAGAGGAAGCAAACAAGAAGAAAACAACTGGAAAGTTTGATGTTTCGGCTTTAAACAAAGGGCAAAACTCCACAGATGGACTCAAAGATTGCAGAGCTTTGCTCCTCTTAGAGGCCTTTTAAGGAGATGACGATTTTAACCAGCTGTAATGTTCAGGGAAGTTAATCTGTTGAGTGCCTGCACAAACTAAATCAAAACAAATCTTACAATCACCATTCCTTCGCACATGTTAAATCAGCCTCACCGCCACATCCTCTCCTCCTCTCCTCTCTCTATCTGCCCAGTGGGGTGTGTGAAAACTTCACCTCCAAAATAAGAGCCGTCCGTCAGTTTGGTGTCTTTGCTGCTCTTCGTAATGACGCTGACGACGCCGTGCTGGATGAAGTACATCTTCTTCCCGATGGTGCCCTCCCTGATGATGTAGTCGCCCGGTTGGAAGACCTCGAAGCGCAGTTTGGTCAACATGGAGGTGACAAAGTTGGGGTCGGCGTTGGCGAACAGAGGCATGGAGGCTACCAGTTTGCGGCAGTTGAAGTTGATGATTTCCTGAGGAGGACGCAGGAAACCGGCCGTCAGTGAAGGTGACCCGTTGTGCCTCCTTAATTAAACTGTTTTGCACAAACTCATTCTTAGATGATAAGATTTTAGTCATTTCTGCCTCTGATGAGTTCCTGTCAGAATCAGCTGCTTTAGGGCCTCTTTGTTACGTTAAATACAAATAAGTTGCAGCTAGCCACGCCCCTCAACTCAGTGGTTACATTCACACATGAAAATGGCTGCAAACAGATGTGCAGTTATACAACTACACATTTTTGAAAAGCAGAAGTAGAGCCTCTTGCACAAGGAACAAGAAAGCAGCAAGTGGTTTCTGGATGGTAAATCAACATCAAAACACTAGATTTTTCCAGCAGCCATTGTACAGCACATACATTGGTAAAACCAGATGACCAAATGTGCTGGAACTCAGCGTCAGGTGCTAAGAGATGAGCTGGGCTTTGCTGATTTGTAATGTTACATTTCTGAGGTTTTTGAAAAGGATAATTTTCCAAACACCAAAAAACATGAACTTATTGCTGGTTGGGTGTTTGTTTCAGTACTTGGGTTGTTTTTAGAAGCATTAGAGATCCAAATAGAAGTACAAAGACACATAAAATGTTAATTTTGCAGAATAGTTGCCCTTTAAAATTGTTTTTCTTTCTCATTATTCCGTATGTTTTCCAGCGTTTAATTACTGCTGCACCCTTCAACTGATTTCATCAATTCATAATTTCAAAATCCTCACGTTGAACTGGAGTCTTCTGCAATATCTTCTGGTAATTTCAGCTTTCACATTTTTTAAGCATTTTTACTTTTATGCAAATTTCCCTTCCATTGAAATACATTTAAATTTTTCAAACTTCCACAACATTCATCCAAACCTTTGTGCTCTTTGATAGCTTACTGCTTCTGCTTACTTCAACTTAGAAACTCCATTATAATTTCAAACACATCACAAGATGTTAAGCTCTCTTCAAAAGATTCTGTTTTTTGATATCCGTTATGGTTTTTCTAAAATCACAATTTAAGCTTTATGCAGATTTTAGTAAGTTTTCAGTTTTACAGTGTAATCCAATGAGGGAATCCGTCGACTGCCACAGTGCCTCTAGAAACCAACAACTTTTCAAGTTTGACTGCTTTTTCACAAACAAAATGCTGCTGTTCAAACATATTTCACCCTACAAGAATAAAACGTAGTCATGGGTTTCTGCTGTGAGGAAATTTAAGGGTCATTGCCGAAGGTCTTACAGTTTTCTTTCAATTTTCAAAGACTTCTGGAGTGCAGGCCTGTCACCTCTCTTTGTATTTCCTCCTTGTGTTTCTTTCTTCTGCTCTGTTCAGATCGGCCTGTCTTTTGCCCTTTCTGTCTTTTGCCCTTTCTGTCTTCTGGTCTTTTGCCATTTCTATCTTCAGGTGTCTTCGTCTGTCTTCTAGTCTCTCTGTCTTCAGCTGTATTTTGTCCTTCCTGCCTTTAACTGTCTTTCAGTCTTTGTCTTTAGCTCTTTTTGCCTTCAGCTCTCTTCAGTTGCCTCTAGCATCTTCTGAGTCCATCCAGTAGATTAGCATTATCACAGCTGTTTCACAAGGAACGGTCATTTTTGAGTTTTTTTATTTGGTTTTTGCTTGGCCGAGGCGTTCTCGACGCTGCATGTGTATATTTCAATCATTATAAAAGCAGCTTAGTGCTCTGTTAATAAGGTTCTCTGCCCTCATATGGCCGTTACTAATCAGATTACAACACTATTAACATTATCATGGAAAGTAAGGCAGCCATATTGGATTATATCAATAATTATCTGAGCATCATTAAGAACAGGATGCTCTCATTTATGCTGACATGGTACAACTTCCATGAATCCAAATTCATTTGGGCTTCACATTTTCGTAAACCGACCTCTCGCAGCGGCTCATTCAGCTCCTCCAGGATGCTCTCCTCGTCGAACATCTTGCCCTGATAACGGTGCTCGTAATAGTCGTGGATTCTCTGCCTCATGTCAGCGGGGAGCTTGTGGAAGGACATGTACTGCTCCACTTGCTTATACTGTGACAAAACAACAAGATTTTAACTTTTAAAACCCGTTCAGAACCGCTCCAAGAATCCGACTCACAACGGCAGCTTTAAAGCGGCTGCTTCTCCTGCAAAGACAAAATGCAAAGTCATGTCAGAATGAATATATTAACCTGATTGATGTGCTGGCTCAGAGGTGGACTATAATGTATCTCATTATGTTAACAGTCAACTGTCAGGCCATCTGTGAAACCTGCTTGCAGTGCGGTGTTGTGGCTCTGCCCCATCTGACAATTACAGTTGTGCTCTGCAGGCTGCAGCTAATGACATTAACCAGCGTGTCCTTCAGCAGTGTACTCTACCAGCAGAGCAGCGCCGACGATCACAGCGCCCAGTGTACGTATGGCGCTTCCTGCCATAAGCCTCTGCTCTGAGGTTATTAAATCTGCTTTATCTCTCTCGTTTTATCCCTCACAGAGGCGGACATGTACATCCAATAGTGAGTTCCCCTGGTCATTCCTCATTTTTTAATGTTTTTGTCTTCTATTCCATTTCACATTAAAAAACAGAGAAGCTTCTGCTGTCCATCTAAAAATATCTAAACAGATTTTAGGTGAAAAATATGTTTTTGTAACGTGGGGTTAGGGTTAGGGTTAACGAACTATCATCAAATGAAAAACATAATTTTAACCAGATGTAAAAATTTTATTTGTTATGTTAATATAATACATACAGTGCCTTACAATAACATTCACACCCAATGAGGCTTTTTCTGATTTGGTCACATTTATTGCTATTTCATTGGGATGATGTCAACAAATTTTATGCAGGATTTCTGCAGGCTCCAGCAACTCAAATGTAAGACTTTTTAAGACCTTTCAAAAACCATGTAGAATAAAATTTAAGACCTGTGAGAACAGAAATGTACCAAACAGAATACAGTATTTCATATACATATAAAATTGCACTTACCTATAAAATATGCTAAAAATACCCATAAAAGACGCAAAAAGCTAGCTAGCTATGTATCAAAGCTATATTAGCAGCTTGTTAGCAGTAGCCTTAACTGCCTCAAGTTAAAATAAAAAATTAAAAACTTCATAAATACGAGTCCAAGCATGACAAAATTTAAGACCTGTGATTAAAATATTTAAGGCCTACTTACATAAAAAGGAAGATATTTTCAGACATTAATTTTAGACAGTTGAATTTAAGACTTTTTAAGAATGCTATGAATTATTATTAATGCTGGTGACATTGTGTATAGATGGGAAATAATATCAAAATCTGCCTGATTGGAGCATTTTGTTTTTCTAAAGGTTTAGCTGCCTAAAGGTATCCTAACACAACAAAACAAATCTCACCTTTTCTTGGTACTGCCTCCTTGAGGAGTCCAGAGACTGGATCAGAGCTGTGGCGTGACCCACAAACATGGCAAAGCAGGTGGCGCCAACGATCATGCTGAGGATGGTGAGCCAGACGTCTGC
This sequence comes from Gambusia affinis, assembly GCF_019740435.1. Lineage (NCBI taxonomy): Eukaryota > Metazoa > Chordata > Actinopteri > Cyprinodontiformes > Poeciliidae > Gambusia > Gambusia affinis. Next base: position 6,037,151 of record NC_057875.1, read on the forward strand.
CATGCCGATGGGCGGGTACAGGCCGTACCCGATGCACAGCATGTGACTCATGGCTTTGAACAGGGCATAGGAGTACTGCTGACCCCAGGTGTCATTCTGGAGGAGAAGTGGAGGCGAGAGAAACTCCGTCAGTAAGTCTGTGGGAGCTTTGCTGGGGGTTTCAGAAAACAGAGTGCAGGTGGTGAGCATTTTATCCTGCCTGTTGGGAACCATAACTGCTTTTGTTTAAATTAGTGTTCCTAATATCATGCTAGCAGTTACTTTGGCTTCTGTTCCACCAATCAATACACAGAGGATCAGAAAAGAAAATGCCCAAGAAGAGACTAATATTTATTATGTTAACGAGGAATAGAAAATCTTCAAATATGGCCTGTTAAGACTGTAGGTCAGTGTGAAACGATTAATCAGTTTAGTCATGATTAATCGATTATCAAAATAATCATCAACTAATTTAGTAATTGATTAATCTTTAACTGGAGTATAGAGACTGTAAAAATGACATTTGCTGAAAGAACAACATAGTCAGAGCCTTGAATAATGTAAAACTATACAAAATATATACATTTTGCATTTAAGATATAAAACAATCCTTCATCTGTAAAAACAGCTCTGGAAAAAATGAAGAGCCCACTGCATGAACCCCATAAAAAATCTCCTGGTTATTCCACCAAATGTTGATTCCTGAACTCTTCCTGAGTTAAAACATTGGTATTATTGTTTCTAAATGAATATGAACTTGTTTTCTTTGCATCTTTTTTGTTATTTTGATAATTTCTCATTTACTGCAAAAAAGAAAAACAAAATTGCTTAGGATTTCAGAGACATGTTATCAGTAGTTTATACAATAACAGAACAATATTCATTTCACTCAAAATGAAGTTTCTTTGATTTTACGTTTTAACAGTATATTTTTAAGTGGTCTTTTACTTTTTTCTATATGTTCTACCCAGAACTCCTTAAGTGATATAGCCTAGCACAAACTAAAGAAATGCTAAAATGTAGGTAAAAAAATTAATTATTTTCTTATTTAAAAAATGTAATTGCTTATTTGTATGTTTATATAATATTGTATAAAAGAGGCTTAAATTAAGCCATTTTTTTAATCCGATTAATCATCGGAATAGTCAATTAATTGTGAAATTAAACAATTAATCGTCAGGATAACCAATATACTCATGAATAACTAAAATAATCATTAGTTGAAGCCCTAGTTTGAATACAACATAATGACTTCACATTGTTATTTGGGGATTTTGTATTTAAAAGGAACATAATTTGCCCAATAATTCTCTTACCACCATCTTGTTCCGGGTGACCCAGCAGTCCGGAGGGAAATCCTGCAGCATTGGCACCAGGAACTGCAGGCAGCCGTCCCAGTGGCACAGCAGCAGCATCATCCCAATCAGGTTCATGATTCGCACCATGGCACTGGCAAGATCATACGTCATGTGAAAGACCTACGATGAAAAGGAAACATAATGAGACAAGACATGATAAAATGTTCACACTTTGAAAATAAACTTGTGATTTTAACTCTCTCCCTGACATTTGGGGATCTGAGATGAAGTGCAGCATCTGTTTTAGAGCAACAGAGGCAGTTTAAGTGGTTTTAATCAGTTAGTATACAGCATGTGTAAACACTGTCTCAAAGAAGCAGCTTAAAAATTAAAGCTGCACCAAGAAATTCACATATTTTTAGCATCATTTAGCCAGGATGGAAAAATCTAATCTTTTTCTGAATATTGTGTGCACCAAGTTAAGAGCTACCAGGCTGTGCTGACAACATCCCTCTTCAGTGTGGTCGCTATTATAGAGTGAAGAAGACTTAAAGTTAGCTATTAACAATATCAGTGAGTGGGTAGTAATGATGCAAAAAAGACAAACGGATACAAGTTGCAATTTAAAAGAAAAACCTAGATTTTCAGCAATATGTCTAGAAATCTGGACCAGGGGGCGCTAGTGTGGACCTGAGAAAGTGGGAGGGAAGATGAAGAAAAAAACTGAAAAAAAAAAAGTAATTGAAGAAACTTTTTTATCATAAATGTTTAATTATTTTTTTTATATAAAAGCTAATCTGTCTTTTAATCATTATTTTAAAACATAACAGCGCAATGTTATTTGCCATGCTTATCTTTCTGATAGCCTGCCAAATTTATGAAGCTACTTTTCTCCGCAAGCTAGGATGTATTTAGCGTCTTTGATATTGATAATTATTGATTAGATTTTTTATGTATATATCTGCAATTGGTGATGTGATCTTTACTGCTTTTCCACCATTTTCACTCCACTTTGTTGTTGTTTATTGTTAAGGATTTATGAAGCACAGTGGTGAAAACCTCAAACTGTTGCTGTGGCAGTTACTCAGCAGATTGTTGCTAAGCAACTAAAGAATGACTGAGTTGCTAGGTAACCACAGAGAGAGTGAGCCAGTCCATTCCTGCAACCTTGTTTATCTGTAATCGGAGTTCAGTGAAAAGATTGAATATTTTATAAAAGGTATTAACTATTGATATTGAGCATGTTTTTATCATAATAGATACTGTTATTGATTTATTATCCAATCCCAAAGGATAGTGAATAAAAGTGAGAAAAACATTCTAAAAGTTTACGTTTATTTACATATTTTGTAGCCCCTGCCAGAAGCTAATACTGTCTGGGAACCTTTGTTCTAGGATTATACCGCCAACTGGTTTTGTGATGCTAACTACAATGACTGGAAATCGAACATGTAAAAACCAGTTTAAAATGTCTTTTAGGTGATCGTATTTGTCTAAATTTCAAAATAATATGAAATCGCAGTGGAATGGAGGAGTTTCTCTGCAGGGAAAGTTTCTCCCAGAACCATGTTCCTCGGCTGGCCTGGGATCGCCTTGGGATTCCCCCAGATGAACTGACCCAATTGGCTGGAGAGAGGGAAGTCTGGGTCTCTCTCTTTAGGCTGCTACCTCTGGATTAAGCTGAAGGTAAGTAATGAATGAATGGATGGATTTTAGAATAATATAAACTATATTTGTACAGCAACCACCGCTTCCTGACAGAGTGGTCTGAGGATTCCCCTGCATTCTAACTAATAGAAAATAGACAAAAGTATAATCCTTGGTTTCTTTTTGCACAGTACCCGATCATAATAATAGTAATTTACTGAGTTATTTATAAATAATATTGATTTAATTAAAAATAAAGTATCTACATTTTTAGTAAGTGAGTTAGAAATAACTGTAGAATCTGATCTATGTTTACATTATTTGTATCAAGCTGGCCTTTTCCAGAAAAGAAAGTCAAAAGAAGATACAAAACCAGAAAGATACAAAGAAGGAAACAAAGAAAGAAAGAAAGAAAGAAAGAAAGAAAGAAAGAAAGAAAGAAAGAAAGAAAGAAAGAAAGGTTTATCCTTCCTGGTAGAGCACAGTGCCAAGTGGTGGAAAGATAAATTTCTCAATGAAGCTGGAAGAAACTCCCTGAGCGATTCTATAGGATCTCAGGATTTTAAACTGTAGAGACAGTATTATGAAAAATTATAGTGGTTTTGAAACTGTAAAGTTTTGAAAATATGATGCTTGACATCAGTATCCAGCCCATGATTGATTAAAAAAGAGAGGAAAATGGGAATCTCATTAAATCACTGCCAGCTTATCAAAGCTTAACAAAAACCAGACGTCTGAAACCAGCTGCACAAGATAACAATGTTCTCTACATTATTAGATAATAATGTTTTGTTCTCTACAAAACATTATTATCAAGGAACAGCAAGTGCTTGTTGCTTTCCTGAGCTAAAGAAAACAGTCTGTTTACAGTAGGGGTGCAAGTTATTGATTAACAAGTAAATCTAAAGTTGCTCCTGCTCGATCTTCTAGATTAACTAACAATAAATTGATAAGTGGCAATTTCTTAAAAACCTGAGTTTTGTTTTGTATAAAGAGGGACCACCATCTTTTCAAAAGGGCAATTTTTTTCATAATACTATGAATTTTTAAAACAACTTTTAAATTTTAACATTATTTTGTGTCAGATGTAATAAATACTGACTGGAAAGACAAAAATTTATGGTTTTTAAAAATTAGCAAATTTACATATTTACAAAATATATACCTCTCGTAATACCAAACAAAAAAAATAAAAGATAAAAACTGTGTAAAATATGGAGGTTTGTACAGAATTATTATCTGTGATTGAAGTAATGTTAAAAAAAATAAAACCACAAACCTCAAAATCAACTGGTTATTGGCATCATATTTTTTCATCATGTTGCAGTTTTTTTTTTTTTTTTTGCGTTACCGCCTTCACTTTCTCGCCACCATATCCTCGCTAACTTTTGGTTAAGAAGTTAACGCTGCTCCGTCATGAAGCTCGGCTAAATGAGCGCTAGTAAAATGAAACTTACGGAGTGTGTCGAGTTTTTATGTTTCAGAACAGAACCGCATAAATTGCACTTTTCATCCAACACAGGACTCTGTTTGGACCGTTACTGTCTCTCTCATGGAGCTCCGCCATCTTTGTTTCTACATTAGCTTGAGGATGACCAGCAGCGCCCTCTGCTGAATGGCGACCAAACTGTAACTCTAAAAGAAGGTCTAAGACATAAGATTTTTATTTGTCATTAAGAGTTTCTTATTTAATCGATTTGAAATAATTTTAATCTAATAAACCATTAATTGACAATTAACCATAAGTCAATTCATAGTTTCCATCCCTAGTGCGCAGGTAAAACTAATAAATGTGAAAAAGACTCCCTAAAAACAACATCGACTTACAGCTAACGTTAAAACACAGATTGCAACCCTCAGGCAGAGGCTCAAAAGCCTTCAATTTATAAACTTTTCTAATGCCTAAAATTAGATGTGCACCGATTTATCTGTGCCAATTTCCTGGTGATCGGCCGATACTTAGACGTGAAGCCGATCTTATCCGTTAATCTTTTCTACCTCAGCAATGTCTAAATATCAACCTCTGTCCTGTTTTTCTCTGCTGTGAGAGAGCAAAATACTCACAGAGCAGCCCACCAGGTCATATCTGCACGTCTGCACTGTTACCAACTCAGCAACTTTCTTGCTATTGTTAGCAACATTTCAGACAAATTAGACAATTTATGGAATCATTAAATCAGGGTGGATAGTAAAAGGAAGATCTACCTCTTCCCATTGGTGGATGTAGCGAATGAGTCTGGAAAGACGCAGCAGCCGCAGCAGACTGAGGATCTTGGTGAACCGGACAATCCTCAGGGCCCGGGCCGTCTTGTAAAAGTCAGAGTCTATGCGAGTTTCCACAATGAGGAAGATGTAGTCCACAGGTATGGAGGAGACAAAGTCCACAACGAACCAGCTCTTCAGGTACTTGACTTTGATCTGGTGCGGGTCCAGGATGATCTCCGTGTTGTCCTCCTTAACGATGCCGGTGCGAAAGTTGAGAACGAGGTCCAGGAGGAAAAAGGTGTCCGACACGACGTTGAAGACGATCCACGGCGGCGTGTGCTCGTCCTTGAAGAAGGTGATTCCCACGGGGATGATGATGAGGTTTCCCACCATCAGCAGAAGCATGGTCAGGTCCCAGTAAAACCTGCAAACAGTGGTGGAAATAAGACTCATGTCTGGGTCTTTGACGATAAATTTTCCTTCACAATAAGTTGTCCCAGAAGTTATTGCAATAAACAATAATATTGTTGCTTTGAGATCATTTTCAAGTAATATAATGGCATAATAATGCAAGAACACTGTCGAAAAGATCAATAAACTTTCAATTGTAATGAACATTTAACACTGGAACGGGAAGACATCTGGAATATCCTAAATAAATAAACAAAACAACAAGTAAAATGAATCATGAAGTCTCTGTAAAGTAAATTGTTTACAGAAAAATCATAAGTGAAATCCAACAGAATGTTTTTCTCTTGTTTTGTTTTCGTACACATGAGGGGTTTTTCTGCCAAAGGTTAGAACAAACAAAGGAAAGAAATGCATTGAAGGCATTTATCCCCAGATAACAGAAGCTAAATTTGATTAAACAGCTTTCTACATCAAGAATGATGGATGTGCAATGAGCAAATTAAATTATTGCTTTTCTTATGCATGCATCATTTAATAAGTTGTCTGTTTTTTGGAGTTTAGATGATCCAAGTAAGTGCAGAGTGTCTATGAGGTGAAATTCTGCACAGTTTCAAATGACAGCAGGGATGAAAATATTAGCAACTGTTTTAGGAGATCTTTCTGCATGGAGTTAGTAATGTTCTCCCTGTGCATGGTGGGTTCTCTCCGGGTTCTCCGGCTTCCTCCCACAGTCCAAAAACATGACTGTCAGGTTAATTGGTTTCTCTAAATTCTCCCTAGGTGTGAGTGTGAGTGTGAAGACAGAGACCTGCCAGGACACATCGCATCGCATCGCATCGCATCGCATCGCATCGCATCGCACTGAGACACTCACGCCGTTAAATACGCCGTTAGCCCCCAGTAGGTTCATGGAGAAAGGAAATGGGATGGAAATGTGAGAAGTCTGAGTTGGACCAGCTGTTCTACATTAAACGAGTCAAACTCCAGCAAAAAGGCACTAAAAATTTAGCATTTTGTGGCTGTGGAAGAAGATACAAAACAAAACTGGTAGACAAGAAATACAGATAAAAAATATGCATCAAGATACGTAAAACGCCTTAATGAACTCTTGTGTTTTAGAGAGAAGTTGTCTGTTTATTCCGTATTTGTTTGCAAATGGAAATTGTAAGGTTCCCTTTTGAAGAACCACTTTTGCTGAAAGTGTTTTGTCTGTGAGAGGATCTGCAGTTTGGAACTCACTTCCTGTTGATTTAAAGTCCGTAACCAGTTTTAGTTTTAATTCGTTCAAGAAACAAACAAAACTCTGGTTGTGTCAAAAACAGAACTGGACCCATTTTTGATGTTTTATGTTTCACTGTTTGTAGATGTTGTCAACATTATGCTGTGCTATTTTAAATGATTTTCACTTTAATATTTAGAGGTACTTTTTAAAAGCCCATCTAGGGACAAGTGCTGTGAATTAGCTGTTGCTATTCCTCTATGATGCAAACATGGGACTGCTGTTTTGTTCAGTTTGTCTATGTCAAAGTGTGTCTGTCCCTACCAAATAAACTTCAATAAACAAACAAATTCACTCATTTATCTACAGTTCTGTGATAACACAGATATTCAGAGAAAAACAACAGAGCTTATAAACTATTTGGGTTTCATTTCCTGATGTTCGGGATCTAAATTCTGATCTAAATGACAAATTTTATTAATAATTGCCTTCAGCACTTCATAGTTAATCAAAGACAAACCAAAAACTTTCCCAGCAATTCAGTTAATGTATTGTTTTATATCAAAAGAATAAGAAATTATTGTGAGAATTAAATTTTGGTCATTATTAAAACCTAAAATGGCTCAAATTAGCTGCCTGAGGCCTTCAGAAAGACAGTTTGTGAATCTGTCAAACTGTTTAAAATCAGCCATCCTACTGAAGATATTCTTTAGATGAAGGGCTTTCAAAACGTGCCAACATGCTGAGGCACTGCCATCCAAGACAAGCAGACCATAATAACAGTCTGCAAAGAAACAAGGCTGTCAACTCAGCAACTACAGCAGGTTTGAAATGCAAGTGCAGGACAATCAGAACGAGACTTCATAAGTTTAAAGTTAATGTTCGACAGCAGAGATATGTTTGGACAGATTTGTACAAAACTGAGTAGTTTAGTATCTTATAAATCAAATGCAGCATGCCAGGAAAACAAAAACATAAATTTTAAAGCAACAGGGTGGAAGTGTAAAGAAAATGTGAACTAAAGCTGAAGAAGATCTGAACCCTGCAACTTGGCAACAACCCAAAAACACAACATCAAAACCAGCGAGAATTTAGAAATGGAAAGTTCTGGGTCAGAATTGTGTCACTTCAGGCTGCAGTGTGAACACATAAGAACTTTATACCACACAGGGGGCGTGCTGTGGTGGTGTAGGGGATAGCGCGACCCACATTTAGAGGCCTCGAGTCCTCAACGCGGCCGTCGCGGGTTCGATTCCCGGACCCGGCAACATTTGCCGCATGTCTTCCCCCCTCTGCCTCCCCCTTTCCTGTCAGCCTACTGTCGTATAAGGGACACTAGAGCCCATAAAGACCCTCTGGAGGGGAAAAGAAAAGAACGTTATACCACACAGGAAGGTGCTTCTACAAAATGTAGAGAAAAATAAAAGTTTTCATCGCTTTATGGAGTAACATTTTGGCCTTACATAGAAATTTCAGCTTGGATCTAAAGAACCGGGTCAGCCACGATGCAGAGTTGACAGGGTTATGGCCTTCACTTAGGGTCCCACTGCGGCAGCTTAGCTACGGTTGAACGTGAATCCCTGACCTGCTGGTCGGTCACAAAGAGCCTCAGTCATTAAGCCTGCCCTACAAGCAGAGAACAGAACAGCCTCAACTTCTTTATCTTGAATTTAATTATTTAGAACCTGCACAAAACGTAGGAACCAACGCTGGGGATGGAGACCATTTGTCCTAATCAGCTTTCTGTTGTTCTCTGCCAAACAAAGCATTTGCATTCCTCTCCACATCTGGCCCGTTGTCTCCGCGCTGACACACTGGTCCTAATTGCACGTCCCCACTCTGGCTAAATCCACCGTTATCTCCTGGGAATCCATGTCATCTCCAGAAGTCAGCTCCCATCAGCCAGATGTTAAGTAGTTAGCATTACAGCTCAGCCCCGCGTCACAGAGCTGCAGAACAGCTGGATGAAGAATAAATTAATTAATAAAAATAAAGGTCTGAAGTGGACCGCGCATTACTTGTTCGCACACCGGCTCCCAGCATGGAACACAATGGCGTGGAGAGAAACTTTCTGATGCGAGGACTTTCAGTCAAAACACCTCTTACAGCTCACGGTGGTTCGAGGAATCTGTCCAGATCTGGGTTAGCGTGCGGCTACGTTAAGGCAGCACAAAGTCAGGGGAGTTACAGGCAAAGTGAACACAACAAGGCTTAAAATGGTGAAAGGAGCTTAGATCAATCAGGACAGCTGAAAAAAGGGATCACATTTGTACTAGAGATACTTATCTCTCACTGGCAGATCGCAGCTGAAGCAGAACAGCCTGCATGCAGCTCAGTGGCTTAACACACACCTGTACTGCGGCTCAGGCCCTCCGGCAATCATATTAAACATATTTGCACAGCGTGCCCGTTCAGTTTGTCTGCTCCTGCGACCACAAACAGCGTTTAGTTCCAGACAAAACCATACAAGACCACAACATACACTGCTGTGGAAAAAAGTATCTTTGCTTTTTATTCTGTACTTTTTGTGTCGCTAACATGTTGGAAAAGTTCCAGTTCCATTGGCAGAAAATTTCTCTTATAACAAGACATTTTCCCATGTTATAAGTGAAATAATCTGCCAATGAAACTAGTAGTTTTTCATCAATATTAAGGAATTATTGGCTCTTTTATTTTGACAAAAGGTTTCTTATAGTTACTTCAAGTGAACTAAGATATTTGCCCTAGAAACTTGACCATAAAATACTTGATAAGATTTTGTGGTTTTGCCGTGAAGCAGTGAAACATTTTCATCCTCAGTCCAATAAAATAAAACTTGGCTAAAGGCATAAATGTAACGTCACCTTTTGGGGAAAAAAGATAAATATCTGCTACAGGGATTTCGTTGTCATTTATAAAGAATTACTGTTTAATTTTGAATTTTAGGAATAAAAATAGAAAAATGTGAAAAAAAATTTAAATGGTGGAATGTTGATATTTGTGGGAAATTATATTGACTTCTTCCTAAAATAATGGCCAAAGTTATTATTTATTTAGGCAAAAATTTAATAAATTAATCAATCAATTTTTAAAAAAATCTGTCTTTACAAAAAACATTTCAGTCAAAAAAGATCACTTTTTTTATGAGCCACAAAAATTAACAAAAAGATTCTGCTGTGAAAATTCAGTGCAAGTGATCTTGGGATTAAAACTAACAATCTGTATATCTTATTACATCTTTATTCAAAAACAGTAATTGGTTCTTTATCGTTTTTAGTCAAAGTGATTCATGGCCATCGTAAAATATCCAAAGAGCCATTTGTGGCTCCAGAGCCTCAGGTTGAGACCCCGAGTCTAAATTAGTGAAAACTGTAAAAATGTATAATTTCCTCTGATGTGAAAACATGAATTAAAAGCTGAATTTAGTTTCAGTAACTACACTAAAGCCTGATTACTGTTTGACCAGAAGAAGAAACAATAAACATGATGTGTTTTGAAAAATAGAGCAAAATATCTGAGAAACCAGGAAAAGAAACATCAGGACAGATTAAAGAAAAACATCTTTTAGTCTGGAAAGATTTACATTTTTAAGGCCTTTAAATCCAAACTAAAACAACACAAACAAGTGATGAACCTTCCCCACCGAAAAACAAAAAATCTCAACAAGGACTTTTACTGCAAATATCTCAGTGCACTGGAAATAAGACAAACTAACCTACAAGTAACTTTTCAGTAAACAATTTCTTAATACCGATGAAAAACAACTAGCTTCATTGACAGATTATTTCACTTATGGCAAGACATTTTTCTTATAAGTTAATTTATCTGCTAATGTAGATAAATTAAAGTAGCACCTTTAGATCAATATTAAGGACATTTTTACTTAAAACAAGCCTCTATATGTTGTCGAAAGGTTCCTTGTACGTTAGTTTTGACTTATTTTAAATGTACTAAGATATTTGCACTCGAAACTAAACCAGAAATACTTGGCAAGATTTCATGTTTCTGCAGGAGAAGCCCAGCCTAACAAAACTACTCCAAGAGTTCATCGATACCTCAGCAAGAAGTTTATAAAACATCCAAAACAACATGGAGAGTTCAGCAGGTCGGACGTAACGTCAGTCTGATTACATAAATATAAGCAGACATTGAGGATCAGATGGCTTTCTGTAGATGCAGATTAAACACGGCTGCATACATCAGACCGGTTGTGTATGTTTTGTTTTTGGTTGTTTTCCTAAAGATGAATGAAAAACTTACAGGAGAGAGGACAGTAAGCAGCAGTAGACTGCATAATAATAAATTAATTGTACAGATATTATTTAGAAAGAGTAGAAATAAGACGTGTAGATATGTATAAAAAAGATTTAATAAGGTTTGTTTTCTTCCTCCACTTTTCCAAACTGGATATGAAAGTTTTGGTTTTTTATTTTTAATTGGTATTATAATATTTTTTGGTTGCTGTTTTCTTCTTAATCAGACACGGAGAAACAACTTTTACCTGCACATGTTTATTACTTTTATAAACTGTGGAGTAATTATTTAAACATTTGCCTTTATACTTTAATATCGGAGTGAGACAAAGAGAAACTTCTGTTAGTTTATTAATTAGCAACACAAAACAAGAATCAAACACGGAGAATCAACATTTAGCTTTTTACAAACCCAGAACTCAACCCAGAACAGCTGGAACCAACATCTTAAGATCCAGATAAACACCTATTAGCTTACAAATATTATTATATAAAATTATAAGAATTATTATTATTATTGTTATTAAATACGGGGAAACAATATTTAGTCTTTGTCCTTTGGCTGTGTTGTTTTGTTTGTATTTCTTTCTAATTCATGTAAATAATTTAGAACTGCCTTGTTGCTATATAAATAAAAATAACCTTATCTTGCCTTAATTATTATTTTTCCCTCTCGCATATATTTATTTATCTAAAAATGAATAAAGATTTTGTTCTATTTCATTTTGTTTTCACGACTCAACAGTAAAAAAGAAACTATTGGAGTTTTAGGGTGAATCCGTCTGCAGACCACACACAAAAAATTCACCTTGTTTCGTGTTTGGCACGTAGAAAACAGGTCAAACATAGAAAACATGTCAAACATAGAAAACATGTCAAACATAGAAAACAGGTCAAACATAGAAAACAGGTCAAACATGGCAGCGGTAGCGTGAAAGTTTTCTGCTTTACTACCTGAATGACTTACTGTTGTAATAAAACCTGGAGGATGAAGTCCGGTGCTTTATTTTTATTTGTGACCTTCGGCTCCGACCAAAACTCTCAGAGTTTTTTGGGATTTTTATTGAAGTTAAGTTTTACTTTGGTGTAACTTGTTGTTTGTCTAATTCAGTCAGTTTTAATTAGTTATTATCAACTAAATATTGTTCAGTTTTAGTTTAGTTTTTATTAATTACTGTTGTAGCTTTAGCTTTTTCAAATTTTTCTTGGTTTCTAAAAGGTTAAAGTATTTATTTTGTGATTATGTTTCCATCAATTAAGTAATAATCAACAGAAGATACCATTTTCAAAAAATTTATTCAGTTATTCTTGAAAAAAATAACTGACTGGTGTTTTCTCCTAAACTTTTGCAGACTGGCTTAATGTGGCGCGCCGTAATTTGCTGTTAGCTGACATAAACTGATTGTGTGGGGGGGGAAAAATCCAGCTCACATCAGTGTGAAAGGCCAACAAATAGATTTATAAAAACAAAAGCAAAGCATATTATATCCATAATATGTTTGGTATGTTTTAGTTAGTTTTATAAACGGTTCCAGTTACAGTTTTTCCCCATTAATTACAGTTTTTTCAATGTCAGTTTGTTATTTCATTAGTTTTTGTTATCTATAATAACTTGGACAAACCACACCAGGACGTCCACCTCTGAATGGCTCAAACAAAACATACTGAGTCCTTCTGAATGGCCTAGTCAAAGGCTGTGCTTAAATCTAACTGAGACACTCAGTTAAACCAAAACGTTCCCACTGGGAGGTAAAATACTCACTGTTGCTGCTGCCAAAGTAATCAGGTTTATGGGTGAAATACCTTTTAGCATATGGTGAGTTTGTGCATAAACAATAAATCAATAACGATACATACATCCCGATAAACACGAGGTCAATATCAGTAGACGATACATCTGACAGAATATTCACTGAACTCTGATCCAGAACCGCACAGCATTCTGGGAGATGTAGGCAGAGGAAATGCTTTTGCTGCTCAACCTCTCACAGCCAGCTAAGCAAAGTTGGTGGAATCGAGTATTTGGTTACCTAGCAACAACTTGTTGAGTAACTAGTGGTTACCTAGCAACAACCTGCTGAGTAACTTGTGCAGCAGCAGTTTAATTTTTTTGGCTCATAACTTCTTAAAAATAACAAACAAAACAGGAAAGGTCCCATCACCAGTTTGGCAATATTTCAGATTTTTAAAGCAAAAAGCTAATCAATAATTATCAATATCGACTGATATGAAACGTTTATATAGTGGTAAGTGTTTCAGTCATTTTGTTTGTCCTGTTCTGTCTTTAAATATGGTGAAGCATTTTTGATTAAAAAAAAGAAAAAGTAAAAACAGAAGAAATGTGTAGAGCGGGGAGGTTTGTTTTCACAGTGCTGTATTTATTCCACCGTGTTGAGCTGACTCAGTCTGTGTTCGCTGCTCTTTTTTGATTTTCCCACAAATGAAGACGAATGTCTGCAGCAGCAGCAGAACTTCCCATGCTCGCACTGATAAAAGCCAACAAAAAAAGGAAAAACTAAATCCAGCTATAATCTTCAGAGCTGCAACTTAAAAAGGCTGAAAAGAATTTGATCTAAGAGCCTAAAGTAAATTTAAAAAACCCGTCCAATCCAAAATGTGACCCAAAGAGACCCTGAAGTAACAACAGCTCACAGCACGAGTTCAGAGTTAACAGCTGGACGGCCTGATTCCTCACCACATCATTCCCATTTCAATCTCTGTTGTTTTTATTCAGCATCATCTTTCTGTCTGTCTGTCTGTCTGTCTGTCTGTCTGTCTGTCTGTCTGTCTGTCTGTCTGTCTGTCTGTCTGTCTGCGTCCTGTTGTGTGTCCCCTCCCGGTCCGCGCCGACTCCGCTCCATTAGACTAATTGTGCTGTAATAATCTCCACTGATGTGTGCTTCTAATATCTTGAATGGTCATGTTACCCTATTTTGATTACCCCATTTCCAAGCCGCCGCTACGCTTTCTGTAATCCACCGCTTGAAAACACAGAAGAAAAAAAAAATGCAATTCAGATGAGTGCAAAAAAAGAAAGAAAAAAAAAGAAAAACAAAAACAAAACAAAAAACCTGCAGTGACACACATCAGCGTACAATATGATGACAGCGAACCTTAAGGTTAAATGTCATGAAAATGGTGGTGATACACATGGGAAATGGTGCAGCGCGGCCGGGAAAATTAGGGAATTATGAGGGATGAGTGTAATAAAGGCACAAAAAAGCTGATAAGAAAATTAGTGGGTTGGATGGCTACCCTGCTCCTGTGCACACGCACGCCCACACATCTCCAGGCTGGACGCAAGGAGAGCTTACGGCCTGTTCATGTGCTTTAACAGCGGCACAGTGACCGGCAGAATTTAAGAGGATTTTGTTTGCAGAGGAAGTTCGTTTTGCTACATCAAACGTTTGGTGGTAATAATTGCTCTTGCCTGGTTTCACAGCTTCAGTGTCAATTTATCTTAGGTTCAAATCTGTCTGCATGTTGGGGTTCTCTCAGGGTACTCCGACGTCCTCCAACATGTCTGCCGCAAACGATTATTTTTGTTATTGATTAATCAATCATTTGAACCATTAATTGATTAATCGGATAAAAAAAAATACTGCCCAATTCTGGAGATTTTCATTTAAACCTTCTTCCAACTGTGTACAATTAAAGAAATTATTCAATTCCTTTTTTGAAAAAGAAAATAAACGCTTGATTACTTGTAGCAAAAGATTAATCTGCAGCAAAAATAAAAATAAATAAATATCTTGTCTAACATCAACATCTTGACTTAACATCAGAGGTAATTTGTTTATTAGTTTTTGGATTAACTGATTAAATTAAGATTTTTTTTCCCACAGAATTTGAACAAAGTGAAGCTAAAACTGCCACTTGAGGAGTTTTGGGGAGAACATTTTGACAGAAAAAGTTTTTTTTTCCCCATCAAACGCAAAGATTGTTATATTTCTTGTACAATTTTGGCTTAATTGCCTCTCTGAGTAATTGGCTGTTTTTTGAGTCCAGTTAACAATTCATTATTACTAAATTAGTTGTTGATTACTTTAACAGTCGATTCATCGCCAATAATCCAATTAGCCACGATTCTTCAGTTTAGGTTCCTGATCATGTTCTGTTACTAAAACAGATTTAAGATGTTTTAATGACCAGTCTAACTCTAGGACTGAATCAACACAGCCTATAAATTCATCTTTTGTGGTAATAAATTACCTAAAATCACTGTACGGGTGGATTATCCAGAAGCCTGCGGACTTCACGCGTTCCCTCTCATGCTCCACGGCCCTCTCGCTGCCCAGCATCCGCAGGGAAAACTTGTTGACTCCCGGCTGGAGCATTGCCCCGAACTGTCGGTGCATGAAGCCGGCCTGGTACAGTCGGTCATCTTCGGGTATGATCTGGTCCGCGCCCTCCAACTTGATGAAAGTTGACTGGTCGAACACGGACGGCTGCCCGGGTGCGCAGCCCGCCGCCCGGTCCTGGGCCACCGGCTCCCCGGGTGAACTCTCGCTGGCCCCGGCGTCCGTCTCCGGCAGGAGGCACCGCTGCTCCGCTGGATCCGAGCCCGCAGGATGCCTCCCGGTGATGGAAGAGATGCTGCTCCGGAAAAAGCGGCAGTCCCCGTTCAAGTTGGTCTTCAGCCCTAAAACGTCCCTGTCCAAGTCTTCGCTCCTGGCCTCCTCGACGCTCCTGCAACTGCTTGCGGGAGACAGAGAGGACAAATGTTTTAGCCGAATACTTTTCCTCCTGGTGTCCTTGTCGCCGCTGTCTCCTTCACTGTCAGTCACTGTGGGTTTTTGCACAATGTTTTGCGGCAAGCTGTAGAGCCGTTTGCGCATGGAAGACTGGAACCTTTCCATTTTTATTTATTAAAAAAAGAAGAGGAGGAGGAAGAGGAGAAAGAAGCGGGGGCTCTCTTAGGACAGCCCCAGAAAACAGAGGGATAAATCATGGATCTCACACAGTTGGGCTCCCGCTGGAGGCAAAGCAGCAACAGCGCATCCGCAGGATGGGTCGTATCTTCCCTGACACTTGGGACGTGCCGCTCTCCTCCGGCTCAAACATTGACATGAGTCGACGGTACGCAGCCGCTTCAGTCAACACGCACATACCAGGCTGGAAAAATCACGAGAAACGCCAGAAAATCCAGGTGGGCTGAGAGAGAGAGAGAGAGAGAGAAAGAAAGAAAGAGAGAGAGACCGCGGCCGGGAGCGCATCAGGATGCTGCATGCTGAGCGTCGGACGTGCCGGAGTGGGAGAATAATGAGGCTGATGCTGCTGCTGCTGCTGCTGAGGTCCTCAATGACAAAGCAGCATCTCCACCTCTCCGAAATACCCGAGCTCCCTCTCAGTGCAAGGTGAACACGCACACGCACGCACGCAGCTGGCACAGACATCCACAGCGCGTCCACATCGCTGATCCTCCCCGAAAAGCCTCCTGCTTTCCAATAACGCGAATATCGATGGAGCTGATCTATCGGGTTGCCATTGGAGACGGGATGCGCCCACCGCACCCTGCCAGGACAACTGGAGGGAAATATTCACAGAGTTGTGGAGTAACTCGTTACATTTACTCAGTTACCTTTACTTGAGTAACTTTTTTTGAAAACATGTACTTTTTACTTTGACTCGAGTAATTTTATTAGAAAGTATTTCTACTTTTAATTGAGTAAAATGTCTGTTTTCTCCACCCACTGAATGAAAAACAAACATGTTTTAACCAAGAATTCACCAAACAAACACCTGAAACACAACAATTTGTGTTTTCTTTCCTGCTTGATTCTTATAATTTTAACTCATTTTCTGCACTCTAAAAAGTCTAATTGATTTTACTTGTTCGTCACATTCTGACCTACAAGCTAAATGTAAAGATAAAAATGATAGGTTGCTTGGAGCTGCTTTGGTATTTTGATTATTATTGTGTTCCTTAGATTCTCATTTTGATTACATCAGTCTTCTTTCTATTTTACTTTACTTCAATCTTTTCTCAGTGACTCTAATTTGTGTTTATTTATTTCTTGAATTTAATTATAAGTTCCTCCTGTTAAATTAGATTTGTCATGCTTCTTATTTGTTTCTGATATTTTTTGTTCTCCTCTGGCTCCCTGTTCTCCCATTACTTTTTGTAAAGTCTTAGTTTATTTTTTCTTTTTCCATTAAATCTTTGAATCTACTTTCTGCCTCAGCATTTCTGCATTTTGGTCCTCTTCAAACAGAACATCATGACAGAAATGATCTATAATTAGTCCATGATCCTCACTTTAGATATAAAGTCCATTTGTTTTATAGCCGAATTCTGAGTTAGATTTCCCTAAATCTTTATTCCCGTAACCTACCTGCTGTGGTCTTTGGTGTTTATGGTGAAGTTTGTTTCCTAATGTCCTCTAACAGACCTCTGGTTATTGGTCACAGCTGGGAATTTTCTTCGTTGCGACTGTTTCTTGTCTGTTGGTGCCACATTTTAACACCTGTGCTCTATCTGCTAATAAAATACAACAGCGTGATAAAACCTATAATTTCTGGTACGACACCCTGAAGTTCATCAGTGATCTCCATCTGGCCACCTCTGTGAAAGTTTTATTTTCTCCTCCGTAAGTTAAACCCTGTACTGATCTTCTCTGTAAATAACTTCGTAAAACAAAATGAAAAAGGATTGTTTGGCGTATTTTGACCCTCCATGCTGGAGATTTTTTTTTTCCCACACAAATGTGTTCTTAACTTTGTTGGTCATCATCAATCTGATCTCCTGACAGCTGTAATTTCCTCACAACATCACTAGATGGCGCTCCTCTCCACGTGTTTTCACAGGGAGAGCTGCAAAAAAACAGTCCCTCCAAAGGAGGAAATTATATAGACCAGCTTTTATTTTGATATTTCACTTACACTTATATCGGCAAGCCAATTTGCATACAAGTTAAATACTTAACATCCTAAATATCTAGTTAGTAAGTTAAATATTTAGTGTAGAAAATAAATATTTGGTTTAAAAATTTAATGTTTTGCTTGAAATTAAATGTTTACTTAGCTGTGAGCTAAATATTTTTTTTGGAAAATAAATATTTAATTTGGGGCTAAAATGTTTAGTTTGAAAACTAAAATAAGTTTCAAATTAAATATTTAGGTAGAAAGCTAAGCATTAAGTTCAGCTGTCTAAATATTCCATCCATCCATCCATTTTCTTACACCCTTCTTCCCTAATGGGGTCGGGAGGGTTGCTGGTGCCTATCTCCAGCTGCGTTCCGGGCGAGAGGCTGTCTAAATATTCATTTTGCAAATAAATATTTAGACTAAGAACTACTTTCTGTACTAAACCTTTAGTTAAAACATTTTTTAGCTCCTAATAAAATTTTTTTGGACCTATTTAGTTTGAAAACTAAATATTTGGCTTTTTAACAAATATTTAATATGAAGGTTAAATATTTAGCTTCTAAACTGAGCATTTAGCTCCAATTTCAACATTTGTTTTGGAACTAAATATTTTGCGTACTTACTAAATATTTTCAAACTTAAATAAGGAGCTAAATATTTAGCTCCAATTTAAATATTTATTTTTGGAACTAAATATTCAGCTTTCTAACTAAATATTTTGAAAGTTAAATATTTAGTTCCAAAATAAATATGTAGCTCAAATTTAAATATTTATTTTTGGAACGCTGACATTTATAAACGTAAGAATAACATGGTTAAAATATGACTGAATATTTTTTCATGACAAGCTAAATAAAATAAATTGTTCATTTTTTAAAATAGCCCGTTCGTTGCTCTCCTCAGCTGTAATTCCCTCACGATCCCACTAGATGGTGCTTTTCTCCACACGTTTGCACAGGGTTACTCCAAGCAACAGCTTAAAGAAAACATCACAGAGTTTGCTTGTCTTAATATATTTATTGTTAAAAATGAGTTGAAGTCCTGGGAAACGTGTCAGCTCCGACATGGGTCTCTCTCTCTTTCTCTCTCCGCCTCCCATGCCAGCTGATGAAAACTCATGCAGCTGTGTAAATATGCCGTCGATGCTCTACGGTGATCCTACTAGTTTAAAGCTTTGTCACAGAGGAATCAGAAGCTGCAATGACTTTCAATATACTGATATGGATAATAATTGCATAGGATAATAGCCATGCTGTACAATACACATGAATACAAAATTATATGTTAGAATGATTCGTAACATATTTCCTAAAGTAGATTTGTACAGTTAGTCGTTATTCTTAACATTTAAGTGCATCATATGATATGAATAATCTATATATTAAATGGTGATCTGATACATAATTGTAGCGATTTATTACATACAGTACATACATGAAGTAAAGTAAACCTTTAACAGCTTTAGAGGGACACTGCAAAGCCCTTAAATGTGATATACATATATTTTATATATATTTATATGATATAATAAAATGAATTAATGGTATGCAGAAGAATGATAAAACTATACACATCTGTCATACCGGATTAAGGTGATCTTTTCTTTTACATTACAGGGTTTTTGTTTTTCACAGTACAGTTTCCAAAACCTCAGGAGAAAAGATGATAATAATAATAATAATAATAATAATAATAATAATAATAATAATAATAATAATAATAATAATAAATAAAAACAGGAAGAAAGCCAATACTGTGTCAAACAGAAGGTCAACATTTCGCATGCAATATTTTATAAGTTCTAAAAAAATAAAATTAGCGATTAAGAAGGAAAAAACTGAAACAACAACTGCATGCAGCAACAATGGTTATAATGTTAACTCTGTAATGGTTTGAGTAGCTTCATGTCTCACACAATAAAATAATAAGGCATGCCTCATTTGATCCCCACAACCACTCCTCTAACGGCAGATACATTTATGAGTGACAGCTATGGAGTCCCTTCTTGTTTACCTTCATATGGTCAATACATGATTAATGAGACCTGCAAACAGAGAGAAGATTTAGATTATTAAACCAGCATCTTTAACACAGATTATCGTCTTCCAGTGTCATATTGAGAACAAGCGTCGCCTGACGATTATGAGTGTAGCCTATTCTAGCTTCTCTTTATGAACTATAACAATACATAAGAACTGCATAAAAAAATAACTCCAACACGAGTGTTCATTAATTATTTAAAGGAGCCAAGAAAATATATAACATATACTCTGAAAAAACACAAACTCGCCTAGATATTTTTGATCTAGTTTCTAGTGCAAATACTGAAAAATAAGACAAAACTAATTTATAGGTGGCTTTTCAGCAAGATATGGGAGGGTGTTTTATGCAAATAATTGATAAATATTGACAAAACGTCGACACATCTTTCCCTTGTTATAAGTGAAACAATCTACAAGTGGAACTAGTAGGATTTTTAAAAATCGAGGAATCATTGACTTAAAACAAGATACAGATATCAGCAGCAATCTCCCCGTGTTCATTCTACAGAAAATATTTCCTCAGTTTAAATCTGAGATTTTCAAAATGTCTACAATTCTTAAATTCAACTTTTAGAAGCACAAAAGGAAAAAATAAAGGCACTATTCAGCTTCCATAAACGGGTTAATGAAGGCCTACCAGATGACCAAACATGCAGGAGTTCCATTTGGGTTGCTAGGTAACAAACCTGGGCTAGGCTGGGGTTGCTAGGTAACGGGGCTGGGCTAGGCTGGGGTTGCTAGGTAACGGGGCTGGGCTAGGCTGGGGTTGCTAGGTAACAAACCTGGGCTGGGCTGGGGTTGCTAGGTAACGGGGCTGGGCTGGGGTTGCTAGGTGACGGGGCTGGGCTAGGCTAGGCTGGGGTTGCTAATTAACGGGGCTGGTCTAGGCTAGGCTGGGGTTGCTAGGTAACAGGGCTGGGCTAGGCTGGGGTTGCTAGGTAACAGGGCTGGGCTAGGCTGGGGTTGCTAGGTGACGGGGCTTGGCTAGGCTGGAGTTGGGAGATGTTTTAAAATGGCTCATTTTCCAGATATCAAAAAACATAAACTCATTGCCATAAATGGCAGAGTGTTTTTTATCCTTTTTGTTATTCTTCTTTTTAAGCTTGGGCTGATTTTAGAAGGAGCAGAAACGCAATCAGAATTACAAAAATGTGCAAAATGTGAATTTTGAGTAAAAGGTCCCCTTTAAAACTGGGCCAGACCGTGCGATCAAGAAGACAATTCATAGAAAGTAACTTGAACTCGTCGTCTTCGGTGACTCAATGTGACTGACGCACCAAACACTGACTCAGCTCCGTCATAAACATCAAGCCGTGTCTGAAAGCTTCCAAGAAAAATCAAGCAGCAACAAATGTCTGAATTCTTTCCTTCTTTTGCCCAGTTGTGAGCATTTTTACCCCTATCCTCAAACATCTCCTCTTATTTCTTTCAGGGTCCAGTTCTAGATTCAAAGTGACAAATTTCACGACCAGCCTTGTACAATATGACATGTTCAAATCCTGTGAGACTTTTTAAACTGTTATTTTCCAACTGATTACAAAAAGTGTAGTTTCCTGACTGGTTGTTGGTAAAATTAAGCTAAAAATCAGCTGATTTTCTCATTGCATCTCTTGGCTGATCATTAAAATTAGGAATAAAATACTTACTGTGCAGACAGGTTTCTCAGTTTGTGTTCCTCTGACGGAGATTCTTGTCTTTGTGGTTGTTGGTCGAATTAGTTTTCCTTAAACAGAAAATAAGCAACAGTCAGTTGTCAGCTTACATTTATTAAAAATATAAATAGTAAATTAAAATCTCAGAATAAAACAGAATAAATAACTGTTTAAGACAACATATGAGGGAATTTAAAGTTGGAACATCTAGAAAATAGAAAAAAAAAGGTTTTCCAGTTTCTTTTTGAAGAACACTGAAAAAACACAAAACTGTACAGAGTATTTTTGGTCTAGTTTCTAGTACAAATATTTTAGTACATTTGAACTAAGATAAAATATACAAGAAACTTTTCAACAACATATATAAGCTTGTTTTAAAATAGAGACATTTAGTGTTTTTGCAGTGTAGCCCTCACATTAAACTTGTTGGGTTTTTTTTTGCAATATATTGACCCCTTTTAAAGTAAATGAAAAATGTTGTAATGTAAATATCCGCTCTATATCATATTAGTGCTTTAGTTCTATATTTTTTTATTGTAGTTTTCCAATAATAATCACTGTTTTAGGTGAGATTGAGCTGTTTTTTTGTTTCTGAGGTTATTACACTTTGGGTAAATGTAACGTTATAGATGAACATCATCTTTATTTATATTATTTTTCTCAAATACAGTTGCAACTGAAATTATTTACCCCTTTTGTAAATTAGATATACTGGCAAAAAACTATACTTTTACTCAAAGATTTCACTGTTGCGGAAATCTAAAAGGGGTGAGAATTTATCGTATCATTTATCATTTATCGTGATAAAATTCTTATCGTGATAAAAATTCTGATTAATCGTCATGACGATAAATTCCCATTAATCATGTTTAAATCGCCCCCACGCTCTCTCTGTTGTTGGGATTATTAATTTTACTTTTTTGCCACTATTTGTTCAGTAAATTTCAATAAATTTGAAAATATGACATTAATCGCACCTCTTTACGTCACTGGTATCCTAAAGTAGTGCATTACAAACGGAGATCTTTGCATCTTTGTTTGTTGCATTCATACAATTTCATAAAAAGGAAGCATTAAGTAGATTTTCTCATCATTTTTATAATTTTCACAATAATACCACCAAATATATAAGTCTATAACTAACTATAACAATTTTTTATAAACCCTTAGCAACATAAAAACACATTTATCTCCTTGTCGATTTTGTAGACTTTTGATTCAGATCAGGCATGTTCCACTCTAACATCTACAATCCAGGGATTTATTCGACATCTGAAACAGTAATACTGCAACCGTATGTTCTGTGACCCAGATCCGAGGACACCATTTACAGTGAGATCCATCAGGATAATCTACAACAAAACACACACTACTTCACAAAGCTTAACACAGATAAGGTAGCACAGGCTGAATGTTGGCACTTACACTGCTCCAGCTAGGTCATCATCTGCAGCAACAGGGAGAAATACGGAGAAATGAGGAGCAGAAAATTAATAAAATAACAGTAAAGACGGTGAACACGCTGATGAAATAACACGAGTTTAACTTGTAACACACAGAGCTGTTTCGCTTCTACATCCATACAGATTGATGGAGCGAGGAGGCAGCATATAACTACACGCCAAAAAGAAAAAAAAAACGGATTAAATCACTCACAATTAATTAAAAAAACCATTTACACACACTCAAAATGCAGATTTTAAATATTATAGACACGCTGAACGTGACTTCATGCACGCAACTCCCTGCTGGAGAGCAAAAACCTGCTACCCGATGATGACTAGCATCGGTTTTAGCTAAAAGCACGAAAACGTTTTCATAATATATAAACGAAGAGAGGATTCAGTCAACACTACAACCAGAGAACAAGGTTCAAAGGTTATCACATAAAATGTTATGTGAAAAAATAGCAAGAGAGAGGGCAGTAGGTCAGACATGCTAGCTTGACTTTGACAACGTTAACATGAAGATGTGAAATCTCTGTGTGTTTTGGTTCAGTTAAAATATATATTCATATATATATATATTTTCGTTTCTATTGCATTTGTCTCTATTTGATAGAGCTGAATGTGGACATGGGCATGCACTTTGTTTTTGTGTAAAACTCTGACAAAAGGTTGAGGAAAACAAAAACATAAATAAAAAAAGACGAAGCACACAGCAGTTCTGACAGATCGTCAGTAGAGCAGGTGTTCAAATTAGCTGATCGACCAGATGATCACTTATCAATAATCGCAAAATAAACACCAGGCTTGAAAACATGACACTGTAACGGACTGAATGTTCTGTTCTTTGAGTGGGAAATGTTTGCATGTTTTTCAGTGTTGAATCCTAGCACAGTAGTAGATCTGTTGTCAGCCGGTTGCTATGGCAACCGACACAGAGAGCCAGAAAAAGGAAGAATACGAGTGGTTTTGAGTTGTTCTTCACCGGTTTTTCTGCTTTATGTTCCCTTTTTGGTGGAGTAAATCAGTAATACCTAAATCTCCAGGTTTCTTTTGCTTCTATGGTCGGCAAGTAAAAGAATGTTTTTGCCCTCTACCCGTGTGCACATGTGCAAAATGTCCGGGTGAAAGCAGTAACATAAGGACGGGCCCATCAGACTCATTAGGAGTCCATCAGTTAGAAACAGTGGCAGCAGAAAGAAGTGAGAGAAACAAAACATCTCCACTTCACTGGAAACGTAACGCACGCTTCTGGAGAGATTAGTTTGAAAAATAAAGCCTTAAAAAAGCTCCAGCAGAAGCATAAGCTGTGCTATGAAGAGGAGGAAGATGAGATGCATTAAAATTCAGGCAGCATGCAACGTCTCACACTTACCACGAACACGGTTTAGGTTACGCAATTTAGGAGGAGGAGGGAGGAAGACGGGAGATATTACAGCAGTCTGTTAAAACATTCAGCAGCTAATACACTGAAAACAAACAAAAAACGTAACCAGTCGACAGAAATTTCTGTTTAAATTAACAAACAATCTTGAGCATTTGAGCAAAAAAAACATTTTCCATTCACCAGATCAAGATTATTAATCTGCCTTTATTAAATGTTTCAAAATCTATATTATTTGGATTTATTCAATCATTACTAAGTTATCCTACACTTACAGATTGTTTAAATAACTTCATTAATTCATTTTGTTTGCAAAAAATAAAACAAGGAATCAAGATATACCAAGGTATAAAAAGATAAGAGTTTCAAACTGTTCAAATTATCCACCACACTTTTCCTACTTTCTAAATTTGTTTAAATGAGATTTGCAGAGTGGTGACATGCTGCCCCTCCACCACCTGTTTCTGCACTTCGACATTACAAGATGCAAGCAAATAAAAAAAAACAACAACTAAATTTCTGTTTTAAATATGAAAATTTTGTAGATTTTGTAGCCAAAAGTGCAACATCAAAACATTCTTTTATCCAAGGATGCATCTGTAGCTCAAAATGTGAACAACTCAGGCTATTCTGCTTTACTAAACACTAATTCAGTTTCTGTTATTGACCTTTTTTTAATTAACTGTTTAATAAGTAGTTATAAAAAGATGTTTAATATGAGATTTTTTAACAGATTTTGAAAAGGTGAAGCTAAAAATGCCACTTGAGTTCTTCTGTGTAGAACATATTTAGACAATAATTTTTATATCTTAAATGGAAACAAATGGCTCTTTTAAACTAAGTACTCCTGTTAATTCCTAAATTAGTTGATGAATATCTCCATAATCAGATTAATCGTACATTCCTAAATTCAGCAGCTATGTATTTCTCATTAATCTTATGTTTATGTTTTTCTGTTCGCTACCTGGACACATTTCTTATTGTTCACTGATTCCCTGCATGTCGCATTCGATTAGAGTGGGACAATATCAAAATTCTGTTTGAGGGGAAAATGTCGCTCGAATACTATTAACGCATAATTTATTCTGCCCTCCGACCCTCAAAAACAAAGTGGCTAATATTAGAGAGTCACTTGTTGGCACTGAAGCAGCTGAAAGACGAGTTACTCTGGTTAAGTTTGCAGGAGCTTTTAAAGCCACAGCTTCCCTGGAAATAAATTAATAATTGAGAAAGTCCACATCTGCAAGACTGCAGGATCGGATTGCTCATTAATACTAAATGAATGAAACTGTTGTGACAAGGTGCAGCCTTCAGTGTCTGTGTTGTTGTGTCTACCTGACCGGGATAAATTATTGACTGCAGCTGCAGCGCAGTGTTAAGTGACTCCTCTAGAAAACAGCCAGGAAAGCTGCTCTAAATCCAAAAATGTACAAATTAATATTAAAAAAAAGACTAAAACTGAGATCCCTGATACACCAAAGCCACACACACGATGCTTGGTCTTCACCACTGGTGACTCACCGTCTTGTAAATCCTCCGGCTTCTTGCGCTTCTCGTAAACAACGATGATGATCACCAGGATGATGATCTCAGCCAGAACGCCCAGCAGCGGCCAGAGCGGCGCCAGCAGGCTGCGGACCCTCAGCATCGACTTCTCGGTATGGCTGCCGATGATGTTGGTGGCGTTGCACATGTACTCGCCGGGGTCCAGGTTGATGTCCAGGTTGGAAATGTGCAGCTCGGTGTAGTTGTCCCTGCTGGTGACGGAGAAGCGTCCGGTGGAGTTGTCGATGTCCTGGCGAGGGGTCGGACACAAAGCCGTTACAAATTCCTGAAGGTCTGGGAAGATTAAAGCTGCTGGTTTTATAGATGCAGCAAGAGAAAGATGTATGAACAACTTACTAATAGATTATTGCAGAGGAAGATTTTGCAATAATCTAAACTAAAAAACAAAAAAACAGACAGAAATCCAACTCTTTAGTGGGTAAAAAAATAATTTTCTACATAGGTTACGTTAAGAAAATAAAAATAAAATTATGAGAAATCAAAATGTTCCAAGAATGAAGTCATAATGTCATGAGAATAAAGTCATATTATAACTTTATTCTCACATTATTCCATCTTTATTTTGACTTTATTTTCTTACGAGTTTATTCTCGTAAGGTTATTTTTAAATTTATTTTTATAGCCCTACTCAGTTGTAGGTTTCTAACAATATCACTAGAGCCAAACTTCTTTATCCTCTCTTGTCAACAGGTCTTCATATATTCTTCTTCTATAACACTTTATAAGTTTACGTCTCGCAGAGATTGAGAGGTGAATCCTTTCTGTACATTTCCTCTACATGGGCCGTAGTTTGGTTTTATATCTCCTTCTGCTTTCTCTACTCTCGTAGGAAAAGATGATTTGGTGTCTGGTGAGAATCTCTGTGCTTTTCTGTCCAAATGTTTTGCATCATGGTTATTTTATACAAAAAATATAGCATTTACAGGCAACGTCTGTCAGTATTTGATTTAAATGTCCTGGTATTTCAAAGAGGTCATGCAGTCCAACATGGCCTGAGAAACAGAAACCTCACACGTTCTCCACCAGTTAGCAGAAAGCATGACGAGCTTTTCCACATATTCATCCGTTGCCAAAGTCACCAGGACTGTTTACTGCAGATCAACTCAATTTTATCCCATTCCTTTAAAAGTTCGTTCACATTTATCCCTCTCCAGACCTTTCTGTTTGTATAACAGCCGAGAAAAATCGTTTTTCTGGCCTTGCAAACAACCAGTTAGCATAAATATAGCATGTAGTGGTTGCTATGGAGACTTTGACACCCCAAGATGTGAAGAGATTTTCTTTCCACTTCCCTGTCAATCAGAGATTCAGCTGATCCAGAACTAGGAAAATATATACTGGACTTTAAAATACTTTTCTTTATAAATCACTGAAACACTTGGCAACAAAATACACTAAAGATATGATAAAATAAATGTTCTGGACGATAAATTGTCCCAGAAATTATTGTGATTAACAATAATATTGTTGTTTTGAGACCATTTTAAAGTAATATTATATTAATGGCATCACAACACAAGAACAAACTCAGAAAGATCAATAAACTTTAAATTCTAATGAACATTTAACACTGAAACTGGTAGACATTTTAAATATCCAAGATAAATAAACAAAAAAATCAAAACAATGAAAAACAATTATTATGAAGTCTCTGTAAACAAAATCTTCCTCCAAAAAATGGAATATGTGAGACCAAAACACCAGACTGAAGACTTTTATCATCCAGTTTTCGGTAGAAAAGAAAAATAATAAATCACATTGTCAGAAATTATTGAGCTCATTTTAATTTTTCATGCTATTAATTGATTTATTGTTTATTGTAACAGGCCTATTTGTTGTTGTTGTATCAACCTTCCAACAGATCAATCAGTCAATCCGGTTGCAGTTCTGAGTGATTTACATTAAAAAAACCACAAAAATAAAAAGACATTAAGACAAAAAACTGCATTTGCAGAACCAGAACCAGAACTAAACATGAAGCTGAATTCAGTTTTTACGCTCCATTAATCTGGAACAAACTTCTAGAAAACGGCAAAACCGCTGGAATACGGAGTTCCTTTAAGAAAGTAAATGTTATTTTAATGTATTATTTCTCTTGGGTATTTTTATTAATAATAACTGAGAGATTGAATCTATCCTGGATTGAACATTTTCCTTATTTCTCTTTAATATGTCGCTGCAAAATAATGTTTATTTGTTTGTTTATTGTGTTTTTATCACGTAAAGCACTGAATGATCTCGTTTCTAAAATATGCCGTACAAATAATCTTGATTTTCTACATTTTTTAATCCGAATTAGTTAACTCTGATAGAAAACCAGAACGTTCTAGTTTTTACAAACTGACCAAACTAAACATGTTTAACTTAAAGCCTCAGTACAAAACACTCTGATCAATTTAAAACACTAACATTTATTACAAAGATTTTCCATCATATTAACTCAAGATAAATTTTAATATGCAAGGTATTGTGTATTTTGCAAAAACAAAAGAAATCCTCATTATCGTCTTTTGTTCTCAGTCGTTTTTCAGTGTAAA
This sequence comes from Gambusia affinis, assembly GCF_019740435.1. Taxonomy (NCBI): domain Eukaryota; kingdom Metazoa; phylum Chordata; class Actinopteri; order Cyprinodontiformes; family Poeciliidae; genus Gambusia; species Gambusia affinis. The sequence goes on from NC_057875.1 coordinate 6,065,635, forward strand.
ATTATGTAGCAATAAATCATTTTCAGGTTTTCTAAGCTTGGAAATGTGTGTGTGCAGCAGTGCTTCATGTTTCCTGCAGTTACATTTCTTCATATTGCACCATAAATATTTGACGTTTTAAAACGCCACCTTCTTTAATATGTTAAACAAATGAAAAATCTGGGCCTAATTGCTGCCTCACAATGAGAAGCCATAGTATTAGATTACAGTTGTTAAACAAATGGTGGCTTAGCTAAAGTGGATTTTGACTTCCTAATCTCCAGCGCTACCTTCTGCTCAGATCATGCAGGCCAACAGTTTTAACTTGGATTTGGAAGATGTGGTGACAACCTGCTCATAACGCCCTGCGTTTGTTTTCCAGTCTTAGTGAGACGTTTCTTACTGGTTTGTCTTTTCAAAGTGTTTACCTCTTTATTATATAAATCTATCAACTTAAGCAAAGAAACACAAAAAGGAGAGATTTGATGGATTGTCTGTGTAGATTTTCTTACAACTTTGAGCGTTAATGTGATTTTTCTACTTTGTATTTATTATTTTTTTATTCTAATCCTTAATTGAGGGACTGAAAGCTCATGCAGAATGTGTCCTGGCTCTTCCGTTTTTGTTAGCTGGGATTTTCTCCAACACCCAACAGGATCAAGCAGGGGCAGCAGATGTATCACAACATGCACAATAGAGAATAAACTAAACCGCCAATTGATAGCCAATAATATCTATACACTTCTGACATGCTTAGTGTCTTGATTGAGCCGTAAAATTTATTTTTTTGACAGTTTTGGCGATTAAAATAGATACGATAAAAAAAAAATCATCAATCTATGTTATCTGTTCAGTTAATTTTCTTCAATAATGCTAATAATTATGGACAGAAAAGTAACTTAAAATAAATAATGTATAGGCCTCTCGAGATGATAAATTTTCCTGGATGATAAATTGTCCCTGAAGTTATCACGATAAACGATAATATTGTTGTTTTGCAACCATTTTGAAGCAATTTAATGGAAATAATGCCAAAGTAATTCATGTAGGCATTGTCAAAGGTCAGTAAACTTTAAATTGTATTAAACATTTAGCATTTTAATGGAAGGACATTTTAAATAAACAAAACAACATGAACAACAAATAAAATGAATTATGAAGTCTCTGTAAACAAAATTGTCCTTCCAAAAAAAATGCCTAATTGAGAACAAAACACCAGACTGAAAACTTTCATCAAACAGTTTTTGGTGGAAAGAGAGAAAAGAAACAATAAATCATGCAGATGAAAATTATAGATGTGATTAATTGATTTATAGGTTATCGTGACAAGCCTACATGTACATTCACATTGAAGGAAATAATGTTATCTGAAACCTGAGGATAGGAGTTACGTAAAAAACAAATTTTCATTCCTAAACTGTGTCTGGTGATATTATTGATGATCTACCCTTGTGCCAGTCGGGTCGATCTTGTGCCAGGTCCAGACGGGGTGAGGGTAGCCCACAGACTTACAGTAGAGTACGGCGCGGTCGCCCTCGTTCTTATTCTCACTGCGCTTGTGGCCTGTTATGATGGGAGAAGCTGAAACAAAAGATTATAATTCAGACATTATTTCAAGAAACAAAAATACACAAAATATATTGCCGTTTTTATTTTAGCCAAAATTATTAAGAGCCATTGTGAAAGGTCTAAAGAGCCACAGGTTGATGACGGCCACATAAAAAGCTATGGCATGCCGGATTTGGCCCGCGGACCTTGAATTTGACACCTGTTCTCTAGAACAAATTTTTGTTTAACAAAAGTGACTTTCACTTTGAAAATCCAAAGGAATGCTGATTGTTTGTTGGGCTTTTTGGCTCTAAAATTTGACATTTGACACTTAAACTGAAAGAATATATAATTCATAAATGCTATATATTTATTAAGAAGGAAATATATTTTGGATATATTTTTTTAAGAAAATTAAAATTCATGAATTTTTTTTTTTAAATCAGCTGTGGTGGCGTAGGGGATAGTGCAACCCACATTTGGAAGCCTTGAGTCCTCGACGCGGCCGTCACGGGTTCGATTCCCGGACCCGGCGACATTTGCCGCATGTCTTCCCCCCTCTCCTTCCCCCTTTCCTGTCAGCCTACTGTCATATAAGGGACACTAGAGCCCATAAAAGACCCCCTGGTGGGGGGAAAAAAAGAAGGAAATAATGCATTTAAATATTAATAAATATGAATCAAATTATGAATTATGTACTTTGGAAAACTGCTCATTTCTGCTTTAATGAGCAGAAGAAAGGCTCCATCAAATAATAAGTACACCTTCCAAAATTCCAATTGGCCTCTACAGTCATGCATGTGTGACGGCAGAAAAGGCTGACCGGATTTTACCGTTGAGACATAATCCCTCGCCATCAGGCATACAAGACACCATCTGCTGCCACTGAGCCGGGCATTGGCTGGATGAAGGTGTCAAGGGCGCCGGCTGCCCCTGAGCCGCCAGCAGAGCCGCCAGCAGAGCAGCCAGCAGAGCCGCTTGAAATCACAGGTCCAAGATGACAGGGCAGCGAGGGCTCAGCTCTGACTGGTCACAGCTCAGATGGTGGAAAGCTCGCATGCAAAACTCACATTTTACATGCTTTCGTACGTCCACTTGAATTTCTAGTGCTTTAAAGCTTTAAAAAAAATAACATGAAGAAAAATAACCCAGTCGGTTTTTTTGGCAATAAATTAATGTTATTTAGTTTGAAAAATTAGTTGTTTCAAAAAAAAATCTTTGGAATGTAAAGTCACAAATCAACACCTCTAGATGATAAATTTTCCTGGATGATAAATTGTCCCTGAAGTTATCACGATAAAGCGATAATATTGTTGTTTTGCAACCATTTTGAAGCAATTTAATGGAAATAATGCCAAAGTAATTCATGTAGGCATTGTCAAAGGTCAGTAAACTTTAAATTGTATTAAACATTTAGCATTTTAATGGAAGGACATTTTAAATAAACAAAACAACATGAACAACAAATAAAATGAATTATTCATGTTAATTAAACAAAATTGTCCTTCCTAATTGAGAACAAAACACCAGACTGAAAACTTTCATCAAACAGTTTTGGTGGAAAGAAAAAGAAACAATAAATCATGCAGATGAAAATTATAGATGTGATTAATTGATTTATAGGTTATCGTGATGGAAGGAAATAATGTTATCTGAAACCTGAGGATAGGAGTTACGTAATGGGAAAACAAATTTTCATTCCTAAACTGTGTCTGGTGATATTATTGATGATCTACCCTTGTGCCAGTCGGGTCGATCTTGTGCCAGGTCCAGACCTTATTCTCACTGATGGGAGAAGCTGAAACAAAAGATTATAATTCAGACATTATTTCAAGAAACAAAAATACACAAAATATATTGACTATTTTAGCCAAAATTATTAAAAATAAATAAGAATACCCTCACAGGTTGATGGAATTTCTTTCAACACAGGCACAAATTAGCTGATGGACCTTGAATTGTGCTACCAGAACAAATTTTTGCAGTCAAAGTAGCTGGTAGTTGGGGGGCGTGGCCATTAGCTTTCTTAGATTTAAAGTGACAAGACAGAATATATAATTCATAAATGCTATATATTTATTAAGAAGGAAATATATTTTGGATATATTTTTTTAAGAAAATTAAAATTCATGAATTTTTTATTTTAAATCAGCTGTGGTGGCGTAGGGGATAGAGCAACCCACATTTGGAAGCCTTGAGTCTGTCAGCCTACTGTCATATAAGACACTCAAGTTGACCCAAAAGACCCCCTGGTAAGAAGGAAATAATGCATTTAAATATTAATAAATATGAATCAAATTATGAATTATGTACTTTGGAAAACTGCTCATTTCTGCTTTAATGAGCAGAAGAAAGGCTCCATCAAATAATAAGTACACCTCTCTACAGTCATGCATGTGTGACGGCAGAAAAGGCTGACCGGATTTTACCGTTGAGACATAATCCCTCGCCATCAGGCATACAAGACACCATCTGCTGCCACTGAGCCGGGCATTGGCTGGATGAAGGTGTCAAGGGCGCCGGCTGCCCCTGAGCAGCCAGCAGAGCCGCTTGAAATCACAGGTCCAAGATGACAGGGCAGCGAGGGCTCAGCTCTGACTGGTCACAGCTCAGATGGTGGAAAACTTGCATGCAAAACTCACATTTTACAAGCTTTCGTACGTCCATTTGAATTTCTAGTGCTTTAAAGCTTTAAAAAAAAGAAAAAAATCAAATTAGTCGGTTTTTTTGGCAATAAATTAATGTTATTTCGTTTGAAAAATTAGTTGTTTCAAAAAAAAATCTTTGGAATGTAAAGTCACAAATCAACAGGCACCGACCTCTCACCTAGTGACCCCAGAGAAGCTCAGCCCGTTACCTAGCAACCCCAGCGGAACTCTGCCCGTTACCTAGCAACCCAAGCTGAGCTCCTTCACTGAGCTCCTCCACTGGTTTTACCGCAGTAGCCGTTTCTGTACAATCTGCTATGGAAGAACAATATTTAACTAAAGAAATACTTCCAGATTATCCTTAAAATGAACTTCAACAAAGTGTAACGTATTTATTCATGTTAATTAAAATACTAATTGTTTTACCATTGCCTATTTTCCTATGCAATGTTATAATTCTCTTAATGAATAATAATGGTCAAAATTCAGTTCAAAGATTATAATTCAGTAGAAAAAAGTGTATTAGATTCATGGGAGTGTTAGCTAGCAGCTACCATCAACTTGGCCTATGGCGGACTCATCAAAGAAAACAGAAAAAAACGTATTTTTATAATAATTACATATTTTATTAGATTAACAAGTTTCCACGTGTTAATGGGAAACACTAATTGATTACAATCCTTCCTTATTATTGTGCGCCTGCATATACATTTACTTGATTTGTTTTTATTTTTCAGAAGCAGTCTTGCAAAATGTGGTTAAATCATTTTTACCTTTATTTCTTCTCTTTAAATCATATTCTATCTTTACAAATACACTGACCCACAAAACTAAATAAATAAGAATACTCTCACTCGTAGAATTTCTTTCAACACAGGCACAAATTAGCTGATGGTACGAATTGTGCTACCAGAACAGATGGTGCAGTCAAAGTAGCTGGTAGTTGGGGGGCGTGGCCATTAGCTTTCTTAGATTTAAAGTGACAAGACACCCAAAACCAGCTCATTCTGAAAGGAGCTCAAAATAGAGCAGACTAAAATCTTATTATCCAATAATGATTTTGTGCATAAGAGCTGAATTTAGATGTTTTGTATAGCGTAGAGACCTATAAAAATCGGTTCAAGAAATTATAATAGGTCACCTTTAAAAAGGATAAAAAATAAGCACCTACATTTTATTTCGATGGTGGCGTTGACAGATGGAGCCGTTTCAAAGATGTAGACACACATGTACACGCCGGCATCGTCTCCTCTTGGTCTGGTGAGTCTGCGGATCAGAAAAGAACCTCAAGTTGACCCAAAAGCAGGACGCAAGACTTTATATTTAGGACCGAGGCGCCATCTTCTCCACCTGTGTTCAGCATTCTTGTTTTGGGTTCGCGTTCCTGAGATCTCCTCCCCGTTCTTCGTCCAGTAGCTGTCCGTGGGGTTGCCGTAGGAGCTGGTCAGGTTGCACTGCAGCAAGACGCTGTCCACGTCCGAGGTGATGGTCACCGGCTCGGAGACGGAAATCGATGGCTCTGTAACAGAGAGACGACTCAGCAAAAAATACAATAAAATAATGCCTGCATTGCAAAAATTTAAAAAATTTAAATAAAGAAAGAAAATAGTAATTGGAAATTATTATGACAAAGATAAATCAAAATTCTTCTGATAAAAAGTTTATTTTGATAAATGATAAATAATATTATAAATGCCCACTCATAATTGATCTCTATCATATTTTGTATGCTGGCTTATTGTTGAAACTTCTCTTTTCTATTTAGTTTCTTTAAACTGTGATTATTTTAAGAAACTAAAATCAAATTAGAAATGTTGCAAAAGAAAACTGTTTAATAAAGTACACAAATGTAAAAAAAAAAAAAAAAGTGTGGAAAGGTAAAATAATGAACACAGGGAATAAAGAGGAAGGCTGCCTCTACATGTTGGATGGACGTCGAAGGATTGACTGAATTAGGGGAAGAGCTGCAGACAATACACTGCAAAAACACAAAATCCTACCAAATATTTCAGTCTAGTTTCTTGTCCAAATATGTCGGAACACTACAAAAACAACAAAACTAACTCAAAAGTAACTTTTAAGCAAGATATAGGAGCTTGTTTTTAGTAAATAATTCTTTAATATTGATAAAACGTTCTAGTTCTACTGACAGATTTAATTTATAACATAAGGAAATGTTTTGTAATAATCTGCCAATGGAACTAGAACTTTCTTAAAATCAATATTATGAAATCATTTACCTAAATTTGCAGTATTATGTTTTGCAGACCCATAGTCACAATCACTGTATAATCTTCAGTTTTACAAAAATAATATATTATCAAATATGACTTAAAAGAAATTTGACTTTGTAATTTATCGCCTTAAAATTGGGGCTCTGTCTCTTTAAAAACTCCAGCTCTTTCTGAAACTTCGCCTCCAGGAAGTAATCCTAACATCTCTCCTCTATTAACCCTTTAATAACGTTTTCACCGCTGACAAGTAGCTCCTATAATGAGCTCAGCAGATATGCAGTCCCTTCAGGTGTTTGCTAATTTGCTGCTGGCTAGTCTGAAGGATCTGAGTGGGAGAATCAAAGGGAAAAGCTGCTCTGTGAGGAGGAAGCTCTGGAGCTTAGAAACTGCAGCTCCGTCTTGAAGGCGGGGCTAAGTCCATGCAGGCATTTTGCATATCTGAATGGTTGCCATGGAAATAAAGGGGTTTCTGAAACGTGTGAAAGAATCAAAGCAACACTCCAGGTATGTTTTTGATGAGGGAATAACATGATGTAAAGCTCAAAAAGGTTGAACTTTTCTTTAAGTTAGTTGTGCACAAAGGTATCTGCACTAGAAACTAGATCAAAAATACTTGGTAAGATTTAGTTTTTAGTTTTTTTTTTTTGCAGTGTAATGTGTCTATCTTCTGCTTTCCTTCAGTTTGAGGTCTGCAGGGGAGGATGGCACCTGGAGAGGGAGCTACTGATCCGCTGGAGAGTCAAACAGGAAGTGGATGGGTTGGTGGGTTTTTCAACACTGACCACTCACTCTGCAGCACAGTGACAGTGGCCTGAGCTCGGATCCACGTGGTGGCCGGGTTTTGGTGGAGGTCGTTACGCCGCGGGTCGTTGCTAGCTCTGCACTCGTAGGTCCCGGCGTCATCCAGGGTGAGGTGCGAAACGCCCAGCACGCTCACCGAGTTGACGCCGTACGCCGTGCCGATCGACACCCGCCGCTTGCGGGCGCCGTCCCACAGCTGCCTGAAAGAGTCCGCCCGGTTGATCTCGGAGTACCACCACTGGATTTCTGGGGTGGGGTTACCTACCACGTCACAGTACAGCTCAAAGGTGTCGCCTGTGAGCTTGGTCTCGGACAGAGGGGATTTCACAAAGCCCGCTGCAAGGCGGCAGATCCCCAGATCAAAACAAAACAAGAAACATAAAGAGCCAAAATAAGGAGTGGTTAAAGAAAAACAGGCAACAGAAAGCAGATGAGGGGGGAAAATAACCGAATAAACAAGAAAATATGTAATAAAAGAAAGAAATCAAAAGGATGAAGAAATAAAACTTAAACTTCCTCTTTTTTAAATATTAGTGCCACTTATAGCTGGGCGATGTGGCTTAAAAAAAATCTAATAATTTTTTTCATACCTACAACAGAGTATTAGAGCAAAAATAAGACAATAAAAAATATATAAAATGATAAGTATAAACTCGCATGACAATAAAATCAAAATGATAGGAGATTAAAGTCGTAGTATTACAAGAATAGTCACAATATTATAACTTTATTCTCATAATTTTATGACTTTATTCTATTTAGTAATTATCAGACACACAAAATTTGACTTTGACCTATTCAATTTTCTTGCTTTTTTTCTAAAAAATTAAATTATGATTGGCAGAAAATATGTTCAATAAGTGGCTTTTATACCAATCATCTTTTCTGTGAGTTATATAGTGGAGTATTAAGGTTAGACTACAGAGGTTTTTGTGCAATTACAAGAATATAATCATAATATGAGCAGAATAAAGATGCAATTTTACCAGAAGAACCTCTTAAAATTATGAGAAAAAGGTTTTTTCTTTATTTAAAAATTTTGTTTTTTAATTTTTTTGTTATTTTTTCATGTTTGAGTTTTTATCAAATTACTACTTAATTCTCCTAATATTATAACTTTATTTTGAACATATCAAGAATTGATTCTTGTAAAATTATGACTGTTTTCTTTTTTTTTTTTTATTCTAGGCTTACTCCTATATTTTGTATAATTTGACTTGAATTCAAAGTTCAAATAAATATGAAGCAAAAAAAAAAAAAAAAGTTTCTCAAACAAGATGGCGGCTCTGGACTCGCTGACATCACTCTGAACTATGGAAACCCAAAATCCAAAAATTAAATCTTCAAAAATCAAAAATAGAATTAATCAATGAAATCAATTCATCGCCCATCTCTAGTCCTATTGAACAAACCTGAAAGAAAGTTTTATTTAGTGCCATAAATATTCAAATTAATCTCAGTCTGCTATGATAAGGCTGCAGCGAAGCTAATCTGGAGAGGATTTCATATAAATTAATACATACAAATAATTCCCAAATTATAATCTCATGGGACACAAAAATATGCACTGTAAAAAAAACTTGTCTAATTTATGGTAAAATACCAGCTACTGTGTTTGCCAGAATTTTACCATACAAATACGGTAAAAATCTGTATTTATACAGTAAATTTCTGGCAACCACAGCTGCTGGTATCTCATCATAAATTAGAAACATTTGTTTTTACAGTGTGCAAACCATCTGACACCAAATGCATTGAGTTTTTTGAACGGCTGAAGACATGACCTCACGTCTGGCTGCGCCATTACTGCAGCTATTCCTGGGAATCTTTAATACAATTATTTCGGGACGTCCCTTCGAGGCCACTCTCAACTAATTTGTTCAATTAATGATGCCATAAAATCTGCAGCGCAGGAATGTAAAAAAAATAAAAAGTCCTTTATGTGACTTTGTCGTGTCTGCTTAATAAAAACATCATTAGTGATCTCTAGATAATTATTCAGTGATGAGACATACCAGAGAACAAGCACAGATGCTATTAAAAACGGTTTTTAGTTCGATTTAAATAACAGAAACGATGGAGAGGAGGTGCTGTCTGCATCCAGACAACACGGAGCGCCTGAGACGGAGGAGATTTAAACGAGCCGTGCAGCTCCGGCTCTCTGGGGAGGGTGTAGGCGCATGGCGATGGACCCCAAGTGTTCCCACAGAACCGCACTTCAGCAACAGAGCCAGAAAACGAAACAGCCTAGGAGACCCGCTGAATCACTCAGGACGGAAAGTTACTGTTTTTAATTCCAGTAGACACGATGAAACTCAAATATAAAGCAATAAAATACAGATACCTACAACAGCTTGATGAAAAAAAATGTTAAATTTTGGGAGTTGGATGTTTATTTTGACCAGATGTCAGAGGGACGAATGGAGGTCAAAGTCAGTTTACTGTGAGCCTGAAGTTATGTCTGTTTTTAATGCTTCCATCTAATCAGACTGATATTTTTACTGAAGCTTTCACCAATTTATTTAAAATAAAAACAAACAAATATTAAAATGTACAACCAGCATGTTTGTTGTTTATCAGTCAAATAAATGCAATAAAGGTAACTGTCACAATAACAATTTCTTTCTGGACGATAAATTGTCCCATAAGTTATTGCGATAAACGATAATATTGGTTAAGTCACAGATTGTCAAAGTCCTCCAGCCGCTGTCCTGCAGTTTTTAGATGTGCCACACGTATAAAACACTGGAATGAAATGACTTAATCACCTCCTCCTGCTGTAGATCAGTTCTCCAGAGCTTTAATGACCTAATTATTCTGTTCAGGCGTGGTGCAGCAGAGGCTCATCTAAATGTTGCAGGACAGCAGCCACTGGAGTTTGACACCCCTGGTTTAAGTAATATAATGGCATAAAATGCATGAACACATTCTGAGAAATCAATGAACTTTAAACTCTAATGAACATTTAACACCGGATCTGGAAGACATTTTAAATATCCAAAATACCGAAACGAAAACAACAAATAAAGTGAATTATGAATTCTCTGTAAGAAAAATAGTCCTTAAAAAAAAAACGGCTAGTGGAGAGAATTCATAATTCAATTTATTTATTGTTTTTGTTTTCTTACTTATTTGTTGTTAAGAACATATTACTCCAACTTTGAACACATTTATATTTATAAAAATGCAGTGCAGGTAACTTAAAAGCTGAAGTTTAATCTTTCTAAATGTAATTTAAATAGTTTTTAAAAAAAAACAATATTTTGTGTTGATATTCTTATGTAGGAACATAATGGTTTTTAGTTTTTCTCTTTTCTTTTTGTGTACACAAGGTAAATATTGTAATCTAGTAAATATTCACAGTGCAGAAAGTAAAAGTTTGAGTTAGAAGTTGTTTAAATTTGAGCTTTTAAACTTAAGTTATTATTAAAGTTCATATCTGCAGTTATTTTTGTAAAGTTTGTACTTTTTCAGTCAAACATGAACCGACTCTTAATAACAAGTTTAGCATTTTTCTGTAACTGATTTCAGAGTTTTACTTGTTCATCAGAGGAGATCAGAGAATTTCAAAAAGCTCTGAGCTTCAAACGAGTCAGAGACAAGAAATGGTCTTTGATGTTAAATATAACAGCAAAGCTAATTGGACCCAAGACTACTTATCCACCACACAGATAACAGAAAGAGTCGTAAAAATCAGGGCCAGACTCGCTTGGTTTATTCTTCAAACACAAAACTCAGCTAAGATTCTGTCTTTGCATCATTTAATAATTAATTTTCTGTTTGTTCTCCTTTTGTAAACGTTGTTTAGGGTTCCCACAAATGTAGAAAATTGTACAATATGTACAAAATGAAAGAAGTTGTAGGGTGTCCACCCCCCAAAAACGATAGTTGAATCAATGAATAAAAGACCAAAATTGATGCATTCAAATCTGCAAACTGATTTCAGAAAATCTCACATTTATTTTCTGAATTTTTGTTTTTATTTTGTTTGAATCGTTGCATGCTTGGCAATTATTCCCTCTGGTTTTAGATGCTGTGAAGCTGGAAATTTTTTTTGCTCTTGCTATCTTACTTTCAAACAGTTGTCACGATGTGTTACCATGGCAACAATGTCATGTTGGTAGCAGCTGATAAGCATCTGAAAAGATATAACACCTGAGAACCAAAATGAGATTTTATGGAGGCAGAGGAAGTTCAAACCATCTCTTCCATAAAAGAGATGTGATCCTTCCTATAGGATCACATCTGCAGCGGTTTCTAACCGTGCGGCCAGATAGAGATTTAAAAAGGAGAGGCAAAAGCAAATGAGGTGGATTAGCAGTGCTTCCCTACAACTGATTGTGTTTTCCAGAGTATGTTACTGTGAAGTTTGAGTTTTGCTGCCCAGATTTTGAGCTGTTAGCATACCATGACACTCATGAGACTCGTACAGGACAATATTCAGTCAGAGGCCTCTTTAGAATTGTTGCAAGACTGACTGCTACAGCATCACCGTCCACAGCAACTCTTATAATGTGACTGTAAGATGTCTGGATGATAAAATGTACAAGAACATTTGAATTTTCCTTCTCTTCCAGCAAGTTACCCAACTGATTGTTGCTAGGTAACCAAAGAGTGAGTGAGTTAGTTAATTACACCAATCTTAATTTAGCTAGCCATGAGAGGCTAAGCGGCTGAAGCCTTTTCCTTTGCCTACATCCCCCAGAATGCTGCGCGGTTCTGGATCGGAATTTAATTAATTTTTATCAATAACTGTTATGTGTTATGTTATGACACACTGCCAGAAACTTTGTAGCCGACAGCCATCTTGGTAGGTATCCCTAACTAACTGCCATGACTGTTGCTATGGAGTTGCTATGACAACAATAAACAAGCCACATTCTCTGTTGAATATTCTATCACATGTATTATTTATTGGTATTGATCACATATCTATCAGGATATGTATTGTTATTGATTAATTGTGAAGCACTGCTCATAATTTATATTTCAGACGTGTGTTTTGTTTGTTTCCTTTTTATTTATTGGTTTTGGTTGCTGTTTTTTATCCTACAGTTATCAACAGTCTCCCCTCTGTTGCCAACTCAGCGACTTTTTTGATATATTTAGCAACATTTCAGATAAAGAAAATTGGTATCGGTCAAAATCAAATTCTGCAGGTCCAGCTTTTTAAAGATCGGTAATCAGAAAACTGCATCAGTGCATCACTACTACTGATGACTAACATTGTGGTTGTGTTTGGTTTTTATTTATTGTCTTTTATCTTGGATATTTAAAATGTCTTCCGGTTTCAATGTTAAGTTAAGGTGCCATCACTATCGACAATAACTCTTTGAAAAACCGGCATTGATATGAGTTACAACATTATTTAGTCTCCCTTTGGGATCAAAATATTTTCGAATTTTAATTTAATTTGAAAGTTTATTAATCATCGAAAGGTGGAACTTGCCATTACTTGAAAATCGTCTCAAAACAATAGTATTTCTGAAATGTATCCTGATTTGTTATGCTAATACGTAACAAATCAGGATTTTATCAACTATTCCTCAGACTGATGGGTAAGGACGGAGTGTGCAGGAGTGTAACGCAATCCCACACATGGGCCAAAGCTTCCGGCTCAGCAGCCTTCACCCCGGCAGCAACAGCTACTCGGGGTAATGCTGCCTTAATCTGTTTGTTGGGGATGAGATTTATGACCAAGAGGGGGGTCCGCGCTGCAAGATCAACGCTGCTCTGCAGCAGAGAACATCTCAGAGAGAGGAGTTAACAGATTGGTGGGACATTAAAGCCTCGGTTCCCAGCGCAGCATCTCTCTCTACTAAAAATAGAAGCATGCAGCAAAATGGACTGATGCTATTTACAGAGAGCCCTACTCCTGAAGTCCTACGTCTAATTACACATCATCGTGGCCTACATGATGAGCTCTGATGCGGATTTCTGAGCATGCATGTGAAGGGGTTTGTTTTTAACTTTTCAGGGTGCAGCTTCGTCCCTAAACTAATGAGCGGAACTGGTCCTTGCAGACTGGCTGTGCCGCTCAGTATTCAGCACCACACTTCAAAGGACATTTTAGGGACGCGGTTCGGGCCTCCGTTTGGCCCAATTCAGCCTTCCGAAAACAGATTGTAGCCCATTAATGATTCATTGACCCTTCATTTTTAACGCAAGCAGCCTATTTATTTATTTTAAAAAAAAAATTTTTTGCCACATTGGCAGGGAACGTTTGAGGCTAAAAAAGATCTCTCATATTCAATTAAAAATGTCTCTACAGTCTTAAAAAACCGCATTCCAGCCATGATGAGAAAATAATGCATTTACATTTTTTTAAAATTATTTTTTAGTCTAAGTAGAAAACATATCATACCGTTTTGGGAAGAAACGAACTGCAGCATCAGCGTCCCGAATATCGCCACGGATAAGGACATGACTGCGGGTCTCGGCTTGCCAGGTATCATCTTCGGTTGCCGGAGAAATGCCGGTAGGGGAAGCGCTAAGGTGACCCGAGCGGGTGGCGGCGATGCGGGACGGAGCCTCCCGGAGTGACGCGGGGGAAGAGGAAGGGAAGTGTCGCTGGGTAGAGAACCGGGAGCCCGCGGCGGTGCTGCTGCCGTCTACCTGAGCGGCTCCACTGCCGGTGCTGCTGAGCTGCTGCTACTGCAGCCGAGGAAGGAACCACCTTTTTTTTAATCAGCAGTTAAATTCCAAATCCCGCGAGATTTCGAAGTAGCGCAGAAACAGCGGGACCTCGCTTTATGACGTGACGTCCAATCACAGAGCGGAGCACAAAACGATGATGGGGGAACAGGCAGCGGGATGGAGGCTGCTGTGTTTGTTGGACAGCTTGTTCAGCAGGGAATGTTGAACAAACTGTCCAATTCTTTTTTTCTTCTTCTTCTTCCTTTTTTTTTCTTTTTACATTTTAAGACATCAACGGACTAATTAAACGAAATGAAATATTTATTTATTTTAAACAAGCAAAGTATCCAACAAAAATATTTACAACAGACAGGCATACATTTATTTCTTTCATATACATATTTGTTTGTTTTAAATAGTAGATATATTTTTTCTGTTTGTTTTTCTTTATATATATCTATATATTACTACTAACTCTATACAAAAAATGAAGATAAAAACCTAATATCTAAAGATTATGACACAAAAAAGTGCGTAATCTCCATTTACTCTCCTTACCAGGTCAACCGCATCAGCCTCACCACTCAACTGCCACAACTCATGATCGTACTATAAATCTAGCATAATTGACTAATTGTTCATACCATACAACCCATCTAATTGCAGTTATATTTTCTAAGTATTTTGCTATTAATGTGAAAGTATTTTAAGCCACCAGTCGTTTTCCTCTATTTCTTTATTATTTTGTCTGTGGTTTGGTCTATTCTTTTTAGATATGTAGGTGAAGAACTTAAATATTGTGTTCTGAAAAAATTAATATTTTAAACTGTTGAAATTTTTTTTCATAGATAATAAGCAGGTGCAGAAGCCACGACAAGCAAAAAAGAAAAACCTGGTCATCTTTAATCTACCCTGTTTGATTTATTTCTAAAAGGATTATGTGGGAATATTTTTCTTTTTTATTCTTGTTTTTTGTTATCTGATCTTAAATTTTAAATGCTGCTTACATAAACTTTATGATGTTAAATGTTAGGACCTGATTTGATGTTGAATGTAGTTTAGTAGGATTTGGGAAGTAAATAAATAATCAATGAATGTTGTGAAAAAAAAACTCTACATGACATTCAGCAAAAAAGAAATTTCTATAAATGCGTTAATTGATGTTGGTCCATTAGAGTCATAAGAAGCCAGTGAAGAGATCCAAGGAATCCATTGGTCATAAACTTAAATTGATTACAATTCACAACTTGGTAGATGATTATATTTTGCAAGTTGTGTTTAAAATACATAACATATTACCAATAACTTTAAAAAAAATCTAAAGTCAGAACTAATAAAATGCATTTATTTTCATGGAATAAATATGTGGAATAATCTATGAAATAAAACCAAGGAGATTAGATCCATTTTTATTTTTTAAGAAGTACATTGACTCATTTGAGTGCCGTATCATAGGAAAGATTATATTCTTTTGTTATTGCCTGTTTTGTGTTGAAAGAGGTATCAAATGGTTGATGGATTGATGTTTGGTTGCTTACTTCTTGGGAAACGTAGTTTCTGATGTTCATACTATCATGTGACATGTTAGTATTAAATGAATAAAATTAAAAAAATTGATTATGCTTCCTTATTACCTCTGAAACTTTCTTGTGCTTTTAAGACAACAAGAAAATCAATAATTGGTAATATATTGTTCTTTAACTTGGTATTTTTTTCAATGTTTTGCAAGGTCAGAGCAGTTGGTTCAAATGTATTTAATGGATATTTTCGGTTTATCTATTTATTTCACATACTCAGCAGAGTCACAGAAACAAAGAAGGTAAACAGATTATAATCAAACATGATGAACAGTTTTCATTATAAAATGCAACAATGGGAGTCAACAGTGTTGGAACATTAAGCACATTTAATTATAAATAATTTTTATTTGTTTATTTATGTCACTGATAGTTTACATTGCAAATGCTCTTTTTGTGCTTTATATAAAACCAAGAGTTTGTTTTTAAACTTTAAAGAAAAGCTTTAAGTGCCATATCTTTTACTTAAATGAACAAGTACTAGGCAGTAGTTGATATTTGTCCTTTTTTTTATTCACAGAACTCAGTAAAACTTCACTTTGAGGTTTAATTTCAGATGCATTTAATTTTCCGTTGACGAAAATATGCAAAAAGCCAACAAATGAAGAAAAGTAGAGACAGGTTCTGCTGCTCAACTCGACCAATTGCAGCTATTCCTACTTTTTCCAGCAGGTGGCGCCACATTCCCAGCTGTTCTGTCATTTTTCATGGAGAAATTAAAACCTTCAACCAAATAGAGCAGGGATAGGGAACTCCAGGCCTCGAGAGCCGGTCTCCTGCGACTTTTAGATGTATCTCAGTTTCAACACACCTGAGTAAAATAATGAGGTCATTAGCAGGACTCTGGAGAACCTGACTGCACTTAGGAGGTCATTCAGCTATTGGATTCAGATGTGTTGAAGCTGAGATACATCTAAAAGTTGCAGGAGACCGGCTCTCGAGGCCTGGAGTTCCCTACCCCTGAAATAGAGTGAAAATATCGGTTCTATTGTGGGTTTCCTTCAGTTCTTCCTTTTTGACCACAATTATTTCAGATTATAAAACAAGTTCAGACAATAGTGATCAAAAGGCCAAATTTATTAAGCCAATACAGCAATTCAAACCATCTTAATCCCTCACCGAATCATAAATGAACTAAAATTAACCAAATATTTTCATCCTTTCAACGACCACACCGAGGTCTAAATACTACCAGACCCATTAAACTAATGAATCACCACAATTGAGTTTCTCTGACAACATGAAGGAGACCAACAGGTCACACATATTCCTTAATGAGACTCAAAACTAGCAAAGGATTTCAGAGAAAATAATGTAATAGCAACAGAAACACATGGTGGTGGCAGTATGATGGCCTGGGGCTGCTTCAGAATATGGACAACTTGCAGCAGTTGATGAATTATAAATTGCTTTCAGTTACTTTCTTACATAGTTTGTTTGGATATAAAACACCAATCAGTTGGTTTTTTCAAAATGGTGTCTTCTGTTGAGTTGTTATCCCCCAATCGGTGTAGATTTAATCACAATACAATGCTTGGAGTACTGCAACTAAAAATTAAACAAAAGCATGAAAAAAAACTAAAACTACTACTGTAACTGAAAACTAAGGTAAAACTAATCAATATTTATCTAATAGTAACTAATAAAAACAAACTGAATTTGACAAACAAAAAGTCACAACAAAATGGAACTAAACTACGACAAAAAAAATTAATAAAAAACAGCTATAATAGAGAACACAACAGTGAACACAAGCAGGAGAAAAACTAACAAAATCAGAAATTTTTTTTACCTCAATTAAGTTATATAGTTTTATATAAATATTAATATTTATAAAGAACCAGTCTTGTTTTATTAGTCACGCTTTCACAACAGCTCTGTTTGTTTTTCATTCTCTCAACAACACGCCTCCTTTTAGAGCAACACCAACATTTGGATACATTCAAATATGCACTTCCAGTTCTCGTTTTTAGTAACCATTGAAATTGTATACTTCATAGTTTCTCCATTCTGTAAAAGGAGCAGTTCAAATGCTTTGATAAAAAACTCAAAATGAATGAATGAATATCAAAGAATGCAAATATGTTCTGGTTGAAAAATGAAAATGAAACAAAACAGGAATAAAGGTACAATTCTAGCAGAAAAACTTGGCCACGCCACCAAGAAGGACCTTTTGTTTTCTGCTCACAGTAAAATAATTTATTTTTACAATGCAAATATGAAGAATGAATCAGATATGTATATATGTGTTTGTACTGATGTGAGTAACTTTGATAACCAGGCAGCATGTTGAATACAGAATATTCCTGGGTTTGAACAGATCGTCGTTCTCCTCCTCTTCATCGTTTCTGTTATTTAACTCCTCCTTCACTGTAAAGCTTATAAAAAGCACGTATACCTGTATCTTCAGGAGAACTTGAACGTCCTTTACATCTTTGTTCCCTTTTGGGTTCACAGTTGATTATTTGTTTGGATCTAGTATTCATTTTCAACTTCAGATTGGTTTGATTTGTTCTGCTGAAGACATTGAAGAGTTTTACTCTCGTATTTTTTTTTGCTTCTGATCTTTTTCTTGACTCAACCCATCAGGTAAATACACTTGCTTAATTTTTATGAGTCAATCTTTAGGATCCTGAGTGATTTTTTTTTTATCTATAAATGCTGCAGGGCTGATAAAAGAGTTTCAGTCTAACATCTTAAATTCACATTAGAAGGTGGACATGTGATTGGCAATATTTTGTGTGAATGACATGTACAGATAACCTAAAATGTCAAAATATATTTAGTTTACTTGAATAATCAGGACCTTAACCTTCTACATCATTCCTTGTTGAGATGTTTAGAGAGCTGTGCTTAACTGGAAACCTGAAAATCTCAACGAAGCGAATCAACTGAAGCTTTTAACTACAGTTTCACACCAGGAGATTCTTTACTCATTTATCAAACCCACATCTCTCTGGTCCAACATGAAAATACAACCTTCTTTAAATGTTTGTTTCACCTTTATTTGCCTCGCCATCTTTTCTTCTTGGCTTTCTGTTGAAGTTTTAAGTGTTTCCCAATTGTTTGTCTGTGATAAATGCTATGTGCCAGTTCGACGCTATGTAGCTTACCGGAATTGCCTGTTCTGTAAACAACCGTCTTCCACTGCAAAGGAGGAAGTGCCAAGCAGAAAGACACGGGCAGGCGGCCATTAATGTTAGATATTTGAAAGGTGGCAGCACAGAGTGAAGGGATTTGTTCACTTCCTCTGCTGCCTTTGCTAAAACTACAGTTCTAAAACAGAAACAGAAAATCAATGTCATCGTTCACAACTTCTCCATCTGTTCGCTGATTGGCCCTGTGGAAAATCTACTGAAGAAATCCAAGTGAATGGGAGAAATATACTGTCGGTGAAGTGATGTATTATGGGAAAGCAGTAGCCAGCGTTCCTGTTGGTGTGAACGTTTTAAATAAAAATAATAAACATAGCTGTGATTTTTTTTACAGGTGGTGTTTTCTACATGTCAGTATACCAGGTGGTTTCAGCAAATTACAAGGTTCTGTAAAAACATTCAGAAAATATTAGAAAATGTAATTTATACTTTTGGATACTTGAGTAGTTTTAAACGCATATTCAATAGTATTTTCAAAAGTCAGTACTTAAGTATTTTAACTTTAATCTTTACTTGTTGGATTTCTTAAACTGGTTCCCCTCCAGTCCAGTTTCAGTCAAGAAGTAAAGGATGGATGAATCTTTCTCTTCTCACAAACAGTATCTTTTCTTCTCCCTTTTGTCAAACTGAGCACATTTTATCTCATGAATAAATATGCATGCAGAGCATTTACCATAAAAAGAAACAAGTATTAAAACATTGTAAATTACACTTGGGTATACATTGATAAAATTATATCTATTGCTTCAATAACTTCACTTCTCTCTCTGTGTTTCCCAATTACAGAGCAAGCTATGGATTTCAAGAACAACTGGATTTCTAAACTGAAAGGAGAATTTTCCAAAAGCCCAGTAGCAACTACTCTAAGCTTTGGACTGATCCAGATGACGTTTGAGAAACTGGTGGAAGTAGATTTCACATGCCCCTGTAACTCTACATACAATCATTTATATTCTTTGCCATCTTTCATTGTTCCACCAATCGTAGTCTTTTTACTAATGTTTGCCATTAAATACCACTGTAAATCATGTAGTAAAACAGTCTATAAGGCCATTAGTATCAGCCTTATTTCAGGCACAATATGGTTGATAATTGTGTTTTTTGATGGCCGTTATTACGCCTGTGCAAAGACCAGTTGGACGGGAACCTATGAAACGATTGAGAAAAATGAACCTCTGAAATGGTGTAAACCAGACACAGGCGACTCCAACTCATCTCAGGAGCAACTGGCCAAAACCCAGCTGTGGTATTCTGAGTCGCAGGTAAGAAGCAAATTGGATTTGCACAACCTAATCAGCTTAAATCATTGGTGCCAAAGTCCAGTCTTCAATAACCATCACCCTGTAGCTTTTATATTCCTCCTCTAATACACCTGGATTATATGAGTGGCTCATTAGCAGTGTTTTCAGAGCTGTCACAGAAATAAGCTGTAACTCATCCTCTAAATCAGAAGTTTTGGAGCAGGGATGCAGGCTGCAGGTTGGCAGCTTTCGTGGTCTGGACTTGGGTATTCCTCATTTAGACAATGAGTAGTTTGTTGTACTATTGAAATATGATTTTTACATTTTTTTTCTCTGTTTTTTAGTTCATTGGATTCTGGATAATATCAGGGTTGACGGGTTTTTTCCTGCTCTGTTTGCTTGTCTCCCGGTGCTCATCCAGTTCTGATGAAAATGACAGACCTGAAAGAAACGACAACACTTCTGCACCTGTGTGAAGCAAAAACCTTAAAAGAAATCACATGTGAATGTATAATTACATAGGACAAGTCATGTGTGGTTAAGAATGTGAAACATTCCTGACAAAAGCAACTTTTACGACTGTAAGATATGCCAACAGGATGCGCACAGATAGATACTAAGCGTGTTTTGGACCATCAGGTGCTTTCATACTTGATAGTCCTGTGGACTCGTTTTAAATGGGGGCCAAAGTTGCAATATTTGTTACATTTTTAGCTCATGTGGGTCACTTTCGCACTGCACTGCGTCAAACAATCCAAACGAATTGAGAAAACCAAGTTCCCCTTCTCGCCTGTGGCGGCGCTGCACCAAAACCAATTGAAGGAAACGACAGAAGAAGACATGAGCAACTTCCTTCTTTGAGAAATCTGACAAACTTTCACAACTCGGTGGACGATTATATTTACTAGTTATGTTTAAAATTCATAATAACAGATCGAGGAAAGTGTTTGTAAACCTCGTCATCCTGCAAATAGGTTATATAAACAAAACCGAGAACTCCCACTCATTGTCAAAGATAACTTTCTAATTACTAATACTATTAAGGCATGGGGCATTTTGACTCTGCCTTCAGTATATAACCGTTACAAAGGAATGCAATATAATATTTTACATAATGTATATAAGAAGCCTCTTTTAGACCAGTTGAAATCTCTTCTTATTTTTGAGGTTTTTTGTTGTTTGTTTTATAGTTATTTCTTTCTCACCTTATGAATAATTATTTTAAGTTGTTTTAAGAAAAAAAAAAGTCTGGAATGAAATAATTATTCACACTGTTATTACTTTTATTAATCAGTTCATTCATACATTTGTTACATTTTATCATATGTGTTTTACTTACTCAAGTTGAAGTTGTTCTTTTGTTCAGAGCAGCGCCTGCATTTCGTTTTGTTTACAGGAAAGGCTAACCCACATTTTGGAGCTTGCTGCTCAACCAGCATAAAGTGTCAAAGTGTGACAGCATCTGCAGCCTCCTTTCTCCTCAGCAACTCTTTTTTTCCCCCCACCAGGGGGTCCTTTTTGTGGGCTCTAGTGTCCCTTTTTCCATAGTAGGCTGACAAGAAAGGGGGGAAGACATGCGGCAAATGTCGTCGGGTCCGGGAATCGACCCCGTGACGGCCGCGTCAAGGACTGAGGGCCTCCAAACGTGGGGCGCGCTAACCTCTACGCCACCGGAGCACCGGAGACTAAAAGAACTAAAAGACTAAAAGATCACATTTTCCTTAATGAGATTCAAAACTAACAAAGGATTTCAGAGAAAAATAATCACAACAGACACGCATGGTGGTGGCAGTATGATGGCCTGGGGTTGCTTTGCTAGAACTAGAATGAAAACTAAGCAACAATCTAAAACCCAGAACCACAGGCTGATCAGCTACATCTGACCCAATGCAATTATTCATGCAAATGAGGCCCAGACAAATATGGACTGTTTCCTTCTTCCTCCAAACCCGGGAGGCTGAAACGTCAAAGGCTTTGAGTTTGTATTAATCTCATCACAGCACCGTTTTGTGTCTGCTAATGTTTAAAACGCTGAACATCTGAATGGATCCAAAGGCAATTTAAAAACTCTGACCAAGGTTTTATTGGTCTGATTTGGCAAAAGTTTGAAACAACTTACCTTTTTGTTCATGATCACATGATTTTTCACCCGGACATCACAGACTCCATCAGAGGGAAAACAGGTTTTACCATTTCATGCAGTCAGACCATAATGATGGCGCCATGTGGTTCATCCTGTTTAAGATGTTTCATTTGATCCTTTTCAGGTTTTGCTTCCGTTTTCTTTCAAAATGTATTTTGTCTGTTTTGGAAACTTTTCACATTTCTTTCTCTTTTTTTGTTAAAACTTTTTGAACCTTTACATAGTTGCATCCACAACATTTTCCAAAATGCTACTTTGTGTTTTGTGTTAAATTCTATTGATTGGGCCGTGCTCCGGTGGCGTAGAGGGCAGCACGCCCCACGTTTGGAGGCCCCCAGTCCTCAACGCGGCCGTTGCGGGTTTGATTCCTGGACCCAACGACATTTGCCACATGTCTTCCCCCTCTCCTTCCCCCTTTCCTGTCAGCCCACTGTTGTATAAGGGACACTAGAGCCCATAAAAAGGACCCCCTGGTGGGGGGAAAAAAATAAATAAATTCTATTGATTATGTTGGGCCAATATATTGAATAAGTTTTATCTGAATACTTTTTTCTGTCTTGTTTAAGCAGTGGGTTGGTTAGTGATGTAACTCCTCCTTCCTTGTCCTACTTATATAAGAACAGGCATGCTTACTTTCAGGAGACGTCGAATTAATCTTTTGGTGCTTTTGCTTCCACAGTTTACTTTATTTGTTTTGAACTTCTGTTTTAATTTTTTTTACTTACCGGATCAACCTCATATCGGTTGGATTTGTTCATCTGAAGACATTGAAAATATTTATTTTGTATTTTTGTTGCTGTTCTGGATCTTTATCTTGAGTCACACCATCAGGTAAATATATTTGCTTGATGTAAACTGGTCAGTTGTTGGATTCCTGAGTGACGTTTGGGAAAACGGCTTAGAAGTGAGAAAAGGGAATCAGTCTGGGACATTTTTTACATTTTTGTGCATGTAAATTGCACAAAAATTTAAATTTTGTGCAATTTACATGCATACATAGGGCAGATAACCTAATATATATATATATATATTTCTTTTTTTTTTCTTGTTTTTTTCCATATAATCAGGAAAAATAAATCAGAGCAACAACAGGTCTTTAAATGTATGTAGTCAAGTCCAACCAAGAAGATTTTTCAATAAAGACACCAGGAAGTGAAGTTTACAGCCTTACAAACAGGTTGTGTTTTACTGGGATTTTACTTGAAAAACCACCAGAGCAAGTTAGCATATAAAGTGAAATGAAGATCAAACATGCTTTCTGAAACAGAATATATATTTACAGTGTGCAACACACATGCATTCAGCCACATTAACTCTGAAAGTATTTCATTTCTAAAATTTTCTTTTTATCATCAGCAGGCTTGAAAACTTTGCCTTTATTTTTCTGATATAGAGAAATGTTTCTGATTATGTATTCAGTTTGTTCTGGATGAACTTTGTGGGTTCAATTTTATTTTTTAAAATTAATTTCTTTATTTTTTGCTTTTTGAATAAAAACGGTGCAGGTGACCATAACAGCAGGAACTAACAGAATATATTTGCATGAACCAGTTCCTTGTTTACAATGGAAATTTTTCTGTTTTCCAATAACTGTACAAATTATTCAGAGGGAAATACTTCCATGAAGGATTTCAGTACGTTTCCATAGTGAGGAGAGAGTTGAGTAAACAAAGTTTCCATTTTTCCAGTCAGTTTCCCATCTGTCACCTTTGCATAAGAGCAGATCTCTTTACACTAAACCTGAAATTGGCATCTGGATGGACTGTAGTCAACATCTGGAAAAGCTGTGGAGCTCGGTGAAAGTCGGTTATCACTTTCCCAGAAGAGACTTTCTGTCTTACTGTGGCCTCCATAACCCAGAGTCAGACTCTTCTTGCTAACAGTGTATTTATTTTCTTAACTGCAGTGAATGTTCCTTTCCTTTTTGTCGAGTTTGTTTTAACACATGGATGAAAAGAAAGTTAATCGTCCACAGTAAATGTAAATACATTTAAGTTCCAATTGCCAATATTGCTTTTGCAAGGCTTGTCACAATAAACAATAAGTCAATTAACTGCATGATAAATGACAACAAATTCAATTTCCATTTTATGATTTATCATTTCTCTTTTTCTATCAACAACTGGATGACAAGTCTTCATTCTGGTGCTTTGGGCTCAACTGGCCCTTTTTTGAAGGGCAGCTTTGCTTAAAGAGGCTTCATATCAATTTTATTTTATGTTCTTTGTTACAATTCTTTCTGTATTTTAAATATTTAAAATATCTTCCAGTTCCAGTGTTAAATGTTTTTTAGAATTTAAAGTTTATTGATCTTTAAGAACGTGTTCTTGTATTCTTATGCCATTACCATTATATTGCTTGAAAATTATCTCAACACATTGTCGTTTATCGCAATAACTTCTGGGACAATATTATCGTTCAGCATAATTTGTTATTGAGACAGACCCAGTTATTGCTCCTCTAATTTCATTTTTTTCTGTTTTTTCCGTTACAGACTATGGATCCAACTAAGGACCTGAGAAACGACTGGATGTCTAAACTGAAAGAAGAATTTGTCAGAAGTTCAGTGGCATCTACTTTAGGCTTTGTACTGATCCAGTTGGTGTTGGAGAAACTGGTGGAAACAGAGTTTTCATGCCCTTGTGACTCTGAATACAACTATTTACATACTTCAGTATGTTTCATTGTTCCACCCTTTATAGTCTTTACACTAATGTATGTCACTGCAGGTCACTATAAACTCTGTGACGCCTTGAAACTCGGCATTATTCCAGCTGGAGTATGGTTGGTGATAGTGTTCCTTGATGGTCGTTATTACGCCTGTGCAATGACCAGTTGGTCAGGGAAGTATGAAATGATTGTGAACGCTGAACCTCAGAAATGGTGCCAACCATTAAACCCCAACTCATCTCAGGAGCTGCTGGCCAAAACCCAGCTTCTGTATTCTGAATCGCAGGTAAGATATAATGACATTTTCCTGAGATTTGCACAAATGATGAGTAGTTTTTACTGCGAATAAAATCTAATTTTTAAAATTTGTTTCTCTTTTTTCCTTTTTTTTTAGTTCTTTGGATTCCTGGCAGTGTT
Source organism: Gambusia affinis (assembly GCF_019740435.1). Taxonomy (NCBI): domain Eukaryota; kingdom Metazoa; phylum Chordata; class Actinopteri; order Cyprinodontiformes; family Poeciliidae; genus Gambusia; species Gambusia affinis. The sequence continues at coordinate 6,090,684 of NC_057875.1, forward strand.
TTTGTTGACGCTTTTTTATATTTTATGTTTGATCATCTCTTCCTTGTTCTCATACTGCAGTGCAAATTTGGACAGAACGAGCCTATTCCTTTTTTCCATTGTTATTGTTCCATTGTCTATTTATTTTTTAGTTCTATGGATTTTTGACTCTATTTTGGTTGCCTGTTCATGTGGTTTGGTTTGTCTGGCCCTGATGCTCGCAGGTAAACTTACAGAGGACTGAAGAGTTTAATAACTAACAGGATTTACTCAGGGCCGGCACAAGCCTCCATGGGGCCCTGTGCGAAATTTGGTTGAGGGGCCCTCTACTTCTGCTAACAATGTGAATTTCTGGAATCAACAGACGATTAGATAATTCACACACCTGATATAAACTTATTGCGTATTTGATGCCGCTGTTTGCATTATACCCTATGCATGTATAATATAGGATACATTTATCTGCCAGTCGATTTCTGGGTTAATTTTGGGGGATCGTGATCGGCCGATACTTACACAGGAAGCCCATCTTATCCACTGATCTTATTTTTGTCAGGAAAGGTTTAAAAATCAGCTTCTGTCCTCTTCTGCTCTACAGTGAGGGTTTGACTGACAGACCGGCCCACCAGCTCAGGTCTGAACGTTTACAGTTAACAACATTCACCCCACTGTTGCCAACTCACCAACTTTCTTGCTACCTTTAGAAACATTTCAGACAAAAAAAATTGGTATCGGCCAAAAATAAAAATCAGCAGGTCAGGCTCTTTAAAGATCGGTAACCAGGGATCGGTCAGAAAACTGCAATCAGTGCAGCTCTACACACATATTCATGACGTTCTTTGATTAGATAAATTTCTCTCAAGCGTTACTCCAATAGCTAGAAATTTAATTTACACCAGGTGAGTTTTTCTTCCCTTGATTCTGAGCCTTGAAATGATTTCAACATAAGTTTCACATAGCTTATAAGTTGATGTAAAATAATGTTTGTTTTAGCCACATAAATGATAAACAACAAATCACCCCAACTACAGCATAGAGCAGCTCGTCGATGTAGCAGCCATGTAGCCTGATGGAAAACATTTTGCTAGACTATATCAAACATTGAGAAGTTTTAATCACTGTTATCAAACGTTGTTAAACACGCCGTTTAAAAAGCCAAAAAAAACTCAGAAATATACAGAACCAAGCAGGAGAATCATCTCATTTAAAGTTAAAACTTAGATTCACACAAAGACGCTAGCATAAATGTTTGGCTGGAAGGATAAGTGTGCTTAGTTTGCTTGTGCCTTGGGCCGGCCCTGCCCAGAACCAGAACCAAATATGGAGAAACAGCATTCAGCTTCTATGTACCACAACAAACTTACAGAAAGCTGCAAAACGGCCGAAACACAGAATTAAATTTAATCTAGAGTTTCTTTGATAAGTAGAAAGTTGAACATTGATCAACATATTTGATGTGTGATGATGATTTTGGTGATGACATTTGACAAAATGAGTTTGTTTATTGATCATTTCATAATTGGCGACGGCGACGTTTCCTGATGTAAAGCACTTTGAACTGCCTTGTTTCTGTGAAACGAATAAACTAGATTTGACATGGTGTACTTTCTTTTTTTTGACACTGCATGTAATCAATATTTTGTTCTATGACTTTGTTTGCCTGTCCATCCTCTCGGTTTACTGATGTAATTAATTTCCTAACATAATTCATACTGCCTTGCAGAAGTATTTATAACCCTTGACCTGTCTCACATTTTCTAACCTTACAACCACATTTCATTTTATTGGGACTTACGGTTCTTTTGGCAGAGTATTTTAGTTTTTTGGATCATGTTCTGGTTTGGTGGCATAACAGAAGCACAAAAGACCAGACTGCATAAATTAGCAATTACTGCCATTAAAACCGGCTGCAGAGCACTACTTTGAAAAACTTAGAACACATCTATAAATACACATCTATTAGCAGATAGTTTTCATACTGTTCATAAGCAGCCACCCTTTCCTGTTTTTTCATTATTATACCACTTGGTATAATAATACTGCTACCCATCCCTTTCTAAAAACGGACCTTTAGAACAAAGTCAGCTGACCATGCTGTGAGTTACTTTAGATTTTGTGCTTGTTCTGGTTGATCAAGGTGACCTAGGATATTTTTGTACTTCCTGTGGGGAAATAAGACTTATTAATCAAGTATATTTACAAAAGTGACAAAAAGATATCCATGGATGTTTTTGCTATGGTTGTTGGAGCCAAATATGTGTATTTTTGGTTTTGGTCACTAGATGGCGCTGTATGCTCCAGTATATGAACCAAGAGATCACAGGTAGTCGACAGGTGTTGAACCCGGAAGGGCATGCAAGTTTTTGACCGCTGTGGCGGAGTCTTTGTTAACACTGTTCTCGTGTATTGTGGAATAAATGGAATTTGTTCACAAATGGTTCATCTGATTGGAACAAATTTGGACAACAAGAATCGGATTGACTTTACACGCTGTCAACAGGTACAATGTTAGCCGCTCAGCGCGTCATAACAAAGCAGCAACGGATCAACGCTTAACAAGTGCAGTATTAAACTGGCACTTATAATGGTATTATATGTATGCTTTGAGTGAGTTTTATATTATGACACCATTAAATATTTGTGATGTCTTAACAAACAGAGGAGGCTCGAACCATGTTCGTAACTCTTTATTGTCGTGCTAACCTCTTGGCAACTACCGAGAGAGAGAGTGCTGCACGTCACAGAATACAAGGACTGTACCAACTCAGGTAACCACAGGGGTAAATACACCACATCATCCCCCTTTTAGATGGAAATACAATTTTTATCTACATACCCTAAATAAACTAAAGGTCACTCATTTCAGCTTAAGTGTATTTTTATGTAGAACCAAACAATAACTCAAACGTACATTTACTTGATACTCAAAACATTTTTTTTTTCTTTTCTGTTTACCTCTGCATCCAACTCAGATGTAACCCTTAATGCAATAAGAATAATAACAGAACATAAGATGTATAACTGTTATGCCTAAATAAACACAAGGCTATTCACAATATCGTTTTGGCGTCTTCCGTGTTCGTGTGGAACGCCTCAAAACCACTGAAGGATCTGGGGAAACAGGAGGGTGCACCCCAGAGTCCAAATCACTTTGTTTGGGTGTAATGTTTACATCATTTTGCTCTTGTGTTGGTGTTTCACTGTCCTCAATATCTGGTTCAGCTACAGCTTGGGTACGAAGCTGATCTCCATGTCGTCTGTGCACAGTGTTTGAGTACCGCTCTTTCACTTCATAAGAGACTGGACCAGTTTGTCTTACAACCTGCCCAGGTATCCACTTGTGAACTCCTCCCCCTGTGTTGCGAAGATAAACAGCATCATCAACAGAAAAAGAGCGGTCCACGGCAGTGAAGTCATGCTGAGCCTTTTGTTGATACTGCTTCCTGCGAACAGTCTCCTTGGTGTTAGGTTTGATGAAATCCAGTCGGGTGCGGATGTGTCTGCGCAAGAACACGTCAGCTGGAGACTGGCCCGTCGTGCAGTTTGGCGTAACACGGTACTGTAGCAAAAACAATGAAAGTTTGTCCTCAATGTTGCCTGATTGGCTGGCAAGCTTTTTCATGCCCACTTTAAATGTCTGCACAAATCTCTCAGCCAAACCATTAGTGGCAGGGTGTCCTGGTGCACTCGTTGTGTGCAAAATGCCATTTTGTGCCACAAACGTTTGGAACTCTGCAGATGTAAAAGTGGTAGCATTATCTGTGACTATTTGTTCAGGAAGTCCATACGAAGCAAACAGTCTCTTCAACTTCGTAATTGTGGCTTGTGATGTGATGTGTGGCATACGAAACACCTCCAACCACTTCGAATACGAATCAACCACAACCATAAACATGCTTTCGAGGAAAGGTCCAGCAAAGTCAATATGCAGTCTTTTCCAGGATTCACCAGGGAACTCCCAGGGATGCAATGGAACATGCTGCGGCATCTTCTGTTCCAGTTGACATGTTTCACACGTTTTGCAAACCTGTTCCAGGTCATGATCCAGGTTTGGCCACCAAACATATTTGCGAGCTAAGGCCTTGGATTTTACGATGCCTTGGTGACCAGAGTGAATCTCATTTAACACAGTCTTTCTCATTTTAGAGGGTATAATCACTCTGGTTCCCCACAAAACACAACCCCTCTCAGTTGAAAGCTCACTCCTCTTGTTGTGATAAGCCTTTAAAGTCTCATCCGTAACAGAGGGCCAACCTTCCATGACATACTGGTAAACCTTTGACAAGTCCATGTCTGTGCGTGTGGCCCGAGCGACCTGGGTCGCATTTAGTGGAGCCCCTTCCAAATGCACAGTTAGCAGTGAGTTTACCACTGCTGAACTCAATGCTGTTCCAGAGTCGCTTGCTTCCGGCAGAGGACAACGAGAAAGCCCATCTGCATTGCTATGTTCTGCTGATTTTTTGAAAACAATGTGGTAATCATATGCTGACAATATGATAGCCCATCTTTGAATGCGTGCTGCAGCTAAGGTAGGTAGGGTCTTGTGCTCCCCAAAAAGCGTCAGCAGGGGGCGATGGTCTGTTGCTAAGGTGAAATGCCTACCCCATAGGTACTGGTGAAACTTTTTTACTCCATAAATCAGACCAAGAGCCTCTTTTTCTATTTGAGAGTACTTTTTTTCTGCTGGGGACAGTGTTCGGGAAGCGTATGCTATTGGTCGCTCCTCCCCACTTGGCATTGTGTGCTGTATAACAGCACCGATGCCATATGCAGAAGCATCACACGCTAAAGTGAGAGGCAGGTTGGAGTCATAATGCGCCAGTACCCGATCACTTGTCAGCAGACCTTTGCACCTATCGAACGCTGCCTGCTCCAGTGCAGTCCATCTCCAAGTCACACTGTCTTTCAGTAACTTGTAAAGTGGAGCCAGGGCTGTGCTTTGCATTGGCACAAATCTCCCATAATAGTTAACAAGTCCCAGGAACGCTTGAAGTTCTTTCACATTACTAGGAGCAGGAGCGTCCTGTATTGCCCTCACCTTTTCTTCTGAAGGGTGGACTCCATGTTCATCCAAAACGTGTCCCAGAAATTCAATTTGTGGCTTGTTAAACTCACACTTGGAACGTTTTACTCGCAGACCATTCTCCTGAAGGCGTTGCAGGACCTTCTCCAGGTTGCTCAGATGTTCTGCTGTTGAGCATCCAGTGATGAGCAAGTCATCCAGGTAGACCACCACTGGTAATCCTTTCATAATGTTTTCCATAATTCGCTGGAAAATTGATGGAGCTGTACTGATTCCAAAAGGAAGTCTGTTGTAAACGAACAGTCCTTTATGAGTATTGATAGTTGTGTACTTCTTGGAATCCTCATTCAACAGAACTTGTTGATAGGCTGCTGCCAGATCTATCTTTGAAAAGTACTTTCCCCCCCTGAGTGTTGCCAATAGTTCCTCCAAACGTGGTAGAGGGTATGTATCAGCTTCAAGGGCTTGGTTCACTGACACTTTGTAATCTCCACACAAGCGAATAGAAGCGTCCCTCTTTAGCACTGGCACTATCGGTGCTGCCCACTCGCTGTGTTTCACAGGTGTAATAATGTTACACTTTTCCAGTCTTTCGAGTTCTTTTTCCACCTTTTCCTTCATCGCGAAAGGAAGAGGCCTGTGTTTATTAAATTTGGGCAGCATCTCAGGTTTGACCACAATGGTAGCTTTAATGTCCTTCAATGTGCCTAACTCCTCCTTGAATACATCACTATAAGTATCCAAAAGCTCATTGAGTGATAAGTGTTTTGGCACACCCACGTACTTAATCTGCTGCCAATTAAGTCGGAGTTTTGTCAACCAGTTCCTTCCACATAGTGATGCGCCATGTCCCTTTACAACCAAAAGTGGCAAAACTAGAGCTTGGTCTTCATACACTACTTTTGCTACCAGCTGTCCCAAAACACAAATACGTCCTCCATTGTAAGCTTTCAGCTTCACTTTAGCTGGCTGCAAGGGCAGGTGAGAGAACTTTTTCAAGTATGTAGGATATGAAATGACACTTTTTGCTGCTCCTGTGTCAATTTCCATTTCCAAATCCATATTGTCTATTGCAAATGTTGCTTTATATCTTTCATCATCCTCAGCAGTAACAGTCAAAAGGGCTAACTCCTCTTCTGGGTCTTCCTCAGCCATCACATACTTTGTGTCTCTGCTGCTCCTGCTTGGCACACTCTTTTCATGACTCTTTTGCACTTTAGCTCGACATGCTTTCCTAATGTGTCCAATCTTTCCACAATTATGGCATTTAGTCTCTTTAAAATGACATTCATTTGCATTATGATTTTTCCCTTTGCATCTGTAGCACATATTTGTTTTTACTGGCCTCACCTTGTGAATGTTTCCCTCACTAGACCATTCACCCTCCGCGCCTCTAAGCTGTCGAGTGTCTCTGTCTGCAGTCTCCATATTGAGAGCAATCTCAAAAGCTTTGGCGAAAGTCAGCCGGTCCTCTGAAAGTAACCTCCTCTGGCACGCTTCATTTTTGATTCCACTTACGAACCGATCCCTCAGTGCAGAATCCAGCGACGCACCAAAATCACAATTAGCTGCTTGTTGTTTTAGCTCAGCGACATACTGGGCAACAGTCTGACTCGTCTTTTGGTTGCATTTATTAAAACGGAAACGTTCAGCAACTAATATGGGCTTGGGTTCGTAGTGTTCTTTCAAAATGTCCACAATCTCACCAAATGTCTTGTCTTTTGGTTTTCCAGGCTGTACTAAGTTTCGTAAAAGTCCGTATGCTTTAGCACCCATTACACTTAGCAACACCGCCACGTGCTTTTCTTCGTCAATGTCGTTAGCTTCCAGGTACTGCTCCAGACGCTCGATATAAGCTGTCCATGGCTCGACCTCTGGTCTGAAGTCATCTATTTTGCCAACCTGAGCCATCGTACTCACTAGTACTGACACTTGACGTCTTCTCTCCACCGAAAAGTATCCTCGTCGCCAGATGTGATGTCTTAACAAACAGAGGAGGCTCGAACCATGTTCGTAACTCTTTATTGTCGTGCTAACCTCTTGGCAACTACAGAGAGAGAGAGTGCTGCACGTCACAGAATACAAGGACTGTACCAACTCAGGTAACCACAGGGGTAAATACACCACAATATTGTAACCACACCTTTTTTTAATGTCGAATATAATGCTTTATATTGCTTCACTGTGTTAAACCCTTTACAAACTTGTTCCAGATAAGGACAAGATGAATAACGTTTGCCTTCCAGGATGCAGCAGGTCAGAATGTTCTACCAGCAGAAATAAAAGGTGAAACATCTAAGAAACCACAACTCCTTAAATTGCTAGCAGCCAAGAGTGGAGTGTTTTATGCATGTATGCATCTGTATGGGAATAGTTGGAGAGGTTTGCGATGTCTCGGGGTGCGAAGATAAGAGATGGAAGTATGAAGTCCTCACTCTTGCACTGAGACACAAACTCCTCCTGCAGGGACTTATTGCTGCTTGTGAGTGCGTTGTGTCTCCATTTGGCCAAATGAATTGATTTAATAAATGTCTTTACATTCTGGTTTGTGTCTTGCCTGAGACATCTAAGAGAGGTGGGTTTTGAAGAGATGGTCGTAACTATCTCTCAACAGAACCAAGATTTCCCAGGAGCTCAACACAGATGGTCTTGTTAAGGACAGGGAGTTGTTCTTTGTTGCTAAAGGGGGAAGATAAGTTCTGGGTTGGGCAAGTAACACTTATTATCTCCAGGATCAAGGAGCTCTGCAGAGGTCTATCTAATAACAGTGTGAGAAGAAATAAATATTCACACATTCACACACATCATTCATGATGATTAATAGTTGTTTATGGTTGCATTTAGTTTTGTTATTGCTGTGGGGTAAAAACTGTCTCTAAGATGATTGGTTCTTGTTCTGATTGCTCTGTATCGTCTGCCTGTGGCTGTACTCCTTTTAGTTTATAAAAGACAAAGAAGAAATAATTATCACACCTTGACAGGAAAACAGCCCCCATCTGTTCTGTACTTGTTTACCAGAACAATGTGAGCAGGAAGAGAGGATGCAGCTGTTCTTATTCTAGATCCACCCTGTGAACTGGTTCTGACTGACTGTGTTCAGCCATTCCATCTTTGTACATGTGCTAATCTTGAAAGCCCCTTTGGATGTGTTAATACCCTCTGATATGTCCCTCTGATATGTGAAGGGGTGTATAAAGACAAGGGATCACGATGTCTAGTTCAGAGTTTGTCTGACAGTCTAACTGGATGCAATCTCTCCACCTCAGCTAAGGTGTTTAACATGTTGTAAAATTTTCTATTACAGCGCTCAGGTGAAAGTACGATACACATTGTTTCCCAAAATGCTACTTCCTGTTTTGTGTTAAATTTCATTATACATTATGTTGAGGTAATATATAGAAGCAGTAGCATCTAAGCACATTTTTAATGTTGAATTAGCAGCGGATTGGCTAGAAAAGCAGGAACGTGTCATTCGAAAGGTGCAGACCCGGAAATCGGACACAGCTACTATCTTGCCTTCTGTTGATTTCGGTTGCTTGGTTACGAACAGCCGTTTCCATTATTCAGCTATTGTGTTGTTCAATAAAAATCTGAACAGAAAATATTCAGCAAATACATCTGAGCCTCCGTTATAATCGCCCTTTAGCCATTTTCCGAATCAGAAGCTACAATAGGAAGCTACAACTTTAGCTTCGATTCAGACCGTCAGTTAGTATCACGTTTTAACAAGATGCGTATTACGTTATAACGTGACAGCGCTCAAAAGGTTAGGTTTAGGTTTAGGGCAAAAATTACGGTAAGGCAAAGGGTAAAACCCCTCGCGTCAACGTGTGACGATGACGGACCTTTCCATGCGTCAATATATGACGAGTAGGGAGTGAGAATGGGTTGCCTGCTCACATCTTCCCACTGGTTTGATCAGTGCACGTAATGTTGGATATTTTGTAAGAATCTAATCAAATCTACAAAAAAAAAAATGACGTGTTCAGAAAATATGCAGCACAACTTTTGAACAGCTGGTTTAGAAATACATCAATTGAAGTAAAAACATTAGAGTGCAAATTGGCGAAGGGAAAAGTTCCCACACACTGGGCTGAATGCACAGAAGTGAACACAAACAGGAAGAAAACGAACACAAAATTAAATATTATAGGTCTTTATACATAAAGCACCAGTCTTGTTTCATTAGTCAGACTTTTACACTAGCTTCATGTTTGTTTTTCGAGCACTTTGCATTTTTTGTTCCAAATACGAACACTTACTTAGGAATGTCTTTTGAGCCTAAAAGATGAAAGTGAAACAAAACAAAAAAAGGCAAAATCAGAGCAGAAGACCTCAGCCACGCCACAAAGGGGGAGCTTTTTAACTTCAGATCTTCTCACTGATTTTTGCGCTGACGGTAAAAACAATTAATTTTCACAATGCAAACTTCATTTTATGAAAAATTAAATGGTCAAGTTTTAACTTTGGTAACCAGGGAACAGTATGAAGTTAGTGGGGGTTTTTTTGTTGTTTTTTATTAAAAGAGAGAGGATTGTTAGTGGTGGCATAGTTGATATTTTTAACTCTGTCATTAACTGTGTTGTTGTTAAGAGCAGATATAATCTCAAACATCTCTGTTTGTCATATAAGTTTGCTCTTGCTGGTTATGTTTTGCTTCATTAGAAATATAAATTCTCATAGTGATGTTAGATCATTAAACAGGTGCTGTTCTTCATATTTTGGGAAATAAAATACCCTAAAAGTGGCTAAAACTAAAAGTTAATGACTGCTTTTGTTGTTGTTTTTTTTCTGCAGAGATGAATATAGAAGGAGTGAAACAATTTCTCTCAGCAGTGAAGGGAGGGCTTGAGAATAATCCTCTGGCTTCAAACATCGGTTTTGGACTGATCCTTTTCTGCTTTGAGAAAATTGTAGAGTTGGAGTTTGTTTGTCCCTGTCAGTCGACACTGAATGCCGTCTCTGCGTTGTCATTTTTCTTAGCTCCAGCATTGATCGTCTTTACGCTCATGCTTAGTACTGAAAATCCGTGTAAATCCTATGTGGAAAATGTCCTTCGTGGTTTAGTTCCTGCTGTAACATGGTGTGTAATACTGTTAATGGATGGTCGTTATTATGCCTGTTTTTGGACCAACTGGACAGGAAAATATGAAAGTAGCAAGACTTCTTCCACTCTGAAATGGTGTAAACCATTCAATTTATCTCAAGGAGAGGAGATCCAGACTCTGGAGTGGTACACCAAGTCACAGGTAAGAGCTAGTTTCTGCTTGTTTTACATTCATCAGCATATACACAGCTGTTAAACATTGACATTATTTTTACATGCATTTTCTTGATGTGCTTTTTTTAAAAGATCATTGGACTCTGGGTTGCATTTGGTCTGGCTGCAGTTTTTAAGCTCTATTTGTTCTGTATGTCCTTCTGCTGCAAACATCAAGAAAGAACAGACGATGGAAATCCCTCTGAAGACGTCCATCTACAGCTGCAGACCAGCGAATGACAGAAATTCAGAACACATTTGAACAGTCAGACATAATGCAGAAAATCTAGAGTCATGTTAAAATATCTTCCAGTTGGAGACAAACAATTATTCAAGTGCTATGGCAGATAATGAAACATTTGTAAGATATACTAAATTTATTTCTAGTTATAACAAAACAATGTCTCTACTTTCAAAATTGTATGTTAAATTGTTTGTTAGAATGTTAATGCATGATATATCCTGTTTAAATAATGTGAAATAAAAATAATCAAAATGCTTATTTGAAATTGCTTTATTCTTTTATCATTTTTTATTAAGTCCATACAAAAGTGTTCTATATGATTGCTTGAGTAAAAGATGTTTTTCTGTTGAAGCTGCATGTCTCAGCTAGGAGCGGAAATCAGCCTGACAGGATGTGCTTAACCACAGCTTCTGCCTGCAGAAGCTGTTCCATCCACAGCTCTTCTCTGCACGTCAGGCACCTGGCAGCAGACAAAGACAAATAGTATTCGCACCCTGGGATTTAAGCTACTGAACCCTGGGCAGAAAGGGAATGAGAATACGATCAAAGCAGTTATTGGAAACTAAGCCTTTGCTGACCTGTGCACAGACTGAGTTGTGCTTGCTGAGTATGTAAAGATGTTCCGCCTGATCACCTTTTTGACAGAAACTAAGTGTTTTTCTTTTCTTTGAGTGTGTATATCTCTTAAGCGTCTTAGAATTGTTGACACCTCCCAGGTTGTGTGTGAAGAGGTGTATAAAGTTAGAGCGTGCCTCTGCTAGAATTGAGAGCTCTACTAACAGTGTAACTGTTTTTTGTTCTCCATCTGTAGATGAAATAAAGCTGTTTTTTGTTCTCTAATTTTAATCTTGGTCTCAGAATTTTTTACCAATGCCACAATAATTTATTGTATTACACATTCTAAATGTCACTCTTTTGTTTCTTAAAAATATTTGCTTTATATTCTGTATAATTTTGAAAGCATCATATTCAAGTCATTATCAAAGCACCCAAAGCATTAATTCTAGCTTCTTCATGAGCGTACAGCTAAACAAATCTACTTATTACTATTCTCCATTGTTTCAGGAAAGATTGAAATTTAATCATGTTTATTTTTTATTTTCATTTTCCAAGTTGCAGGACACCAGCTTTAGATAACCTTCGCCGTCACTCTGACTTTTCTAAATAAAATTAATTGCAACAAATTGCTCTTTCTTAATCAAAATAAGAGTCTACCTATTTGTGTTCTATGAAGGCATCAAGGGTTTAGTAGAGAACATTAGATAACAAATGGCATCACAAAACCTGAACAACTTTGAGGGTTTATAGTTAAACAAACCTCACTCAGCAAAAACAAACTCAACAGGTCATTTACATTTTAGCGACACAGTCTGTCTTTTCTGTTCATCTCTCATTAGTTGATCCAAGTTTAACTAGGGAAACAGTTTCTTTTTAGAGAAAAAAGACATGTAAGTGAAAATACATACATTTTCATCCTGTCGTAAGCTGGGATGTATCAGTGTTGCAAAAGTTTGTCTTTTCAATAGCCTGCATGTTGTGTTCGTGTCTTTTTTAATTCAAGAATTATTTCAGTCTTAAGGTAAAGTAAGCAAAGAAAAAGCAGTGGACTGGCTAGTTGGACAACTCCTCCTTCAGCATCTCCTCTGAAAAATAACACGAAGGTTAAAGAGTGAATACACACCCTTAAAGGATTCTTCATATTTTCTGACACACTTTTCAGGTAAATAGCTTCCATTTGTTTCATTGATTTGTAGTTAAAAATATTTCAAAATAAGTTGCATTTGAAAATGTAACATTAAAATAATTTCCCGAATCAGAAGCTACAATCAGAAGCCAACCTCAGCTTCAGTCCAGATGGTCAATTAGTATCACGTTTTAACTAGATAATTATTATGTTTTAACTTGATAAATATCAGGTTTTAACTAGATAATTATCATGTTTTAACTAGATAATTATCACGTTTTAACAAGATAACTATCACGTTTTAATATGATAATTATCATGTTTTAACTAAATAATTGTCAGGTTTTAACTAGATGATTATCACGTTTTAACAAGATAACTATCATGTTTTAATAAGAAAATTATCATGTTTTAACTAGATAATTATCAGGTTTTAACCAGATAATTATCACGTTTTAATAAGATACGTATCACCTTCTAACATGATAGCACTCGAATAAATTTTTTCCTCTATGATAGCAGTATGCTTCGGTACTGATCAGCTACATGTCACGTAATGCAATTATTCATGCAAAATGAGGCCCAATCAGTATAGAGGGCATAAAAATGAGCAGGCTTTTTTCCTCCAACCAACACAACAGGTTGACATCAAAGAGCTGGACTTAGTCCAAATTTTACCACACCTCCTTCTAGCTGGCCTGTCTGAGGCTGCAGAAAACTTCGGATGAGCCTGCTCACATCTTCCCACTGGTTTGATCAGTGCACATAATGTTGGATATTTTGTAAGAATCTAATCAAATCTACAAAAAATTATGTGTTCAGAAAATATGTAGTGCAACTTTTGAACAGCTGGTTCAAAAATACATCAGTTTAATATAAATGGTTTATATACAGGTACAAAGCGACAGAAGAAAATAAAAATATTAGAGTGAAAATTGGCAAAGGGAAAAGCTCCCACACCCTGGGCTGAATGCCCAGAAGTGAACACAAACTAACACAAAGTCAATTAAAGTTTTATTATTCTTTATAAATAAATAGCCAGTCTTGCTTTAGTACTGACACTTTTACACTAGCTTCATGTATGTTTTTCATTCACTTATCAACATGACTCAGGTTAGAGCACTTTGAATTCTTTTGTTCCAAACACAAACACTTATCTAGGAATATGTTTTGTGGCTCAAAAATGAAAGTGAAACAAAACAGGAATAACGGTACAATTAGAGCTGAAAGCCTCAGCCATGTGTAACCTGCAATTAGTCAAGGACTTTTATTTTTGCGGGCCCACTACCTGTGTTGCCCCAAACTCTTCCAGCTTCTTTAAAGTCCGCCTCCAGCGCAGTTTAAAGATCCTCACCTGTTTCCTCTGTGATTGTGGCATCTTCCTGACAAATTCATCCAAATCTGTGAACCTACTGATTTGATTACCTGGTGAGTTTGTTTCTTGATACCAGTATTGCTTTTACATGTCAAACTGTTCCTCGATTGCTCATTGGAGCTTTGTTTTATTAGGATTATTGCTGCTGCTTACCTGGACAGTCACCAGGATTCTGTCAGAGCTGATTGTGGGTCAGTACGCCCCACTCTCTTTGAGCAGGTAACTTATTGCTGAATTTTGTGTGTTGTGACACGTTTACATTGATGCTGAGGCCGTGAAGTTTAAAATTGATCAGAACAGAATGTAGCTACACTTAAGTTTGATATTGTGCAGTATATTTATTTAACTTATTTTTTTCTTTCTCTCACTCTGCTTGAGTATTTGACAATACCCCCTCTCCTCAGCCTATTACCATCGATGGTACAGAGGTGGAGGTGGTCAGCACATTCAAATACTTGGGCCTACAACTGGACAATAAGCTGAACTGGTTCTCCAATACAAATAGTGTGTACAAGAAAGCACAGAGTAGAATGTACTTTCTGAGGAGATTGGCCTCCTTCAATGTGTGCTCTAAGCTTCTGTACATGTTTTATAACTTCATTGTCTCTACTGTTATATTCTATGCAATCGTTTGTTGGGGGGGCAATGCAAGGAAGAGAGACATACAGAGACTGAACCGCCTCATCTGCAGAGCTGGCTCTGTGGTCGGTGTGAGCCTGGAGTCTGTGGAGACGGTGGTGGAACAGAGGACACTGTCTAAACTCAGTCTAATCCTGGAGAACACCAGGATTAGATTGGTGTTCTAATCCTGGTGTTAGAACACCAGGATTAGAACACCAGCCATCCTCTGTGCACTGTTTTCTCCAACCAAAGGAGCTCCTTCAGTGACAGGTTCCTCTCACTGTGTTGTTCAACCGAGAGGATTAAAAACTCCTTTATCCCACGGGCCATTAGGCTTTACAATGCTACTACTTGTGGGGGGGGAAGGGAGGGAGACGGGGTAATTAATATTTTAACATATTTAAGCACTTCATAGACTTCTTTTAGTGGTAATGTATTTATTTACTATATTCTTGTACCTTTTATGGATGTCTCCAGATGTACGATTTTATTGCTGTGTATGTGAAATAATGTGTGAGTAACAGACAACCTTAATTTCCCTATGGGATTAATAAAGTTTAACCTAACCTAACCTAACCTTTCGTTTAGCCAAACTTAACTGTAATGTTATTTGTTTTGTGGTATTTGTAATTGTATTCTGTTTAGTTACCCCTACTGTGTCTTAATTGGTCTGATCAGCCAGTATATAAACCCCTGTGTGTCATTTCTTTGTGAGATCAGGTCAGTTATGCTTGTTTGTGCAGCCAGTTTGTTTAATATTTTTTGCCTGAGTTCAGTTTTGTTTCTTTGACCTCTTTTATGACCTCAGTTTATCTTGTTGTTTGTAATCTTTGGGTTAAAATAAAAAAAAACTATTTTTCTAACATATCCTGTGACTCCTCCTGTTTTTAACTCAGTCCATCAGAAGGATTATAGACTTTATGGTTTTGAAATTAATTTAATCTGAGTCAATCATCTTGTCTCCAATCGTGCTGCTGTAATTGTCTATTTTTATTCAAATCACTTAATGTATATGCACCAAAACCACTGTTTCCTGTTTTTTCACACCTCAGGCTCCTTAAAAAGAGACTCTTCTGATGTTGCTTATGTAGTCGCAATTAGCTGCCCAGCCCATAAGTGTCGCACACAAAGGAGCTTTTTAACTACAGATCTTTCACAGATTTTTGCGCTGACGGTAAAAACAATTTTTCTACAATGCAAACTTAATTTTATTAAAAATTAAATGGTCAAGTTTTAACTTTGGTAACCAGGGAACAGTATGGAGTTAGTGGGGCTTTTTTGTTGTTTTTTATTAAAAGAGAGAGGATTGTTAGCGGTGGCATAATTGATATTTTTAACTCTGTCATTAACTGTGTTGTTGTTAAGAGCAGATATAATCTCAAACATCTCTGTTTGTCATATAAGTTTTCTCTTGCTGGTTATGTTTTGCTTCATTAGAAATATAAATTCTCATAGTGATGTTAGATCATTAAACAGGTGTTGTTCATATTTTGATAAATAAAATATCCTAAAAGAGGCTAAAACTAAACGTTAATGACTGCTTTTATTTTGTTTTTTCTTTCTGCAGAGATGGTTATAGAAACAGCACAACAATTTTTCTCAGCAGTGAAGGGAGGGCTTGAGAATAATCCTCTGGCTTCAAACATCGGTTTTGGACTGATCCTTTTCTGCTTTGAGAAAATTGTAGAGTTGGAGTTTGTTTGTCCCTGTCAGTCGACACTGAATGCCGTCTCTGTGTTGTCATTTTTATCAGCTCCAGCATTGATCGTCTTTACGCTCATGCTTAGTACTAAAAATCCGTGTAAATCATGTCTGGAAAATTTCCTTCGTGGTTTAGTTCCTGCTGTAACATGGTGTGTAATAGTGTTAATAGATGGTCGTTATTATGCCTGTTTTTGGACCAACTGGACAGGAAAATATGAAATTAGTCAGAGCGAGACTGCTTACCCTCTGAAATGGTGTAACCCAGCTAATGTATCTCAGAAGGAGAGCCAGACTCTGGTGTGGTACTCCAAGTCACAGGTAAGAGCTAGTTTCTACTTGTTTTACATTCATCAGCATATACACAGCTGTTAAACATTGACATTATTTTTACATGCATTTTCTTGATGTGCTTTTTTAAAAGGTCATTGGACTCTGGGTTGCAGTTGGTCTGACTGCAGTTTTTAAGCTCTATTTGTTCTGCATGTCCTTCTGCTGCAAACATCAAGAAAGAACAGACGATGGAAATGCCTCTGAAAACGTCCCTCTCTAGTAAGCGAACAGCGAATGACAGAAATTCAGAAAACAATCACATTTGGGGGGAGGGTGGACAACCAATTTGAACAGTCAGGCATAATGCAGAAACTCTAGAGTAATGTTAAAATATCTTCCAGTTGGAGGCAAACAATTATTCAACTGCTATTGTGGATAATAAAACATTTGTAAGGTATACTAAATTTACTTCTAGTTATAACAAAACAAAGTCTCTACTTTCAAAATGTTATGTTAAATGGTTTGTTAGAATATTAATGCATAATATTTCTTGTTTAGATCATTTATTGTATTATACATTTTAACTTACTTTTTTGTTTCTTAAACATATTTACATTGTATTCTGTATAATTTTGAAATCATCATATTCCAGTTAAAGCTGTTGTTGCCCTGTAACAGAGTCTCTCTTCCATATGTCTAGCTTCATGCTTTGGGTGTGGCTTCCTGTTGAACCTGAGCGTACAGCTAAACAAATCTACTTATTCAAATTCTCCATTGTTTCGGGAAAGTTTTAAATTTATTCCTGTTTATTTCTTTACTTTCATTTTCCAAGTTCCAGTACACCAGTGTAACAGAGAGAAAGGTGTGTATGAATGTATATGTGAATTTTAATGATAATAATAGTGTGTGTGTGTGTTTGTAATGAGATTTTTGAACCATGTGTTTGGAGCCACCTAGTGGTGTGATGAGTGACTGCACGCAACGGGTCCTTCAGGCGCTCTCGGCTTCCCCACCAGAGTTCCTGAGGACCGCTGGTGGAGGAAGGTGCGAGAGAGGCAGCTCTTCGCTATTTTTCTTTTTTTTTTTTTACTTGGGTCATATTTTTCTAGTTCAACAATTAACGAAATACTGTAAGATCATTTAACATTTACAAATATAATTTATAAAGGTTTCTCCTGGTTGGGAAGAAAAAATATGACCCTATGAGTGAGAGCTGCGCCAGTTGGTGTTTGTGGCTGACCATTCGGTCACGACACTAACTGTGTCTTTTGTTTTCAGCTGTTGAACCACTTGCATGCAGTCAGTCACATTGTGAGAGTTTCATTTTGTATCGCACTAGGTGGGTTGAAAGTATATAGTTATGAGTATATATATATATATATATATATATATATATATATGTAGCCTATATTTAGAAAAAAAAATGTTTGTGAATGTAACTGTTCACTGCTATGGCAGTTGTCTGTTATTTTACTGTTTGATTCATGGAATAAGAATGTTTTGTTTTGAGGAATTGTTAACTGTCTTATTGTTTAAACTATATGATCACATCTAAAAAAAAGAGAAAAATAAAGAATTCTGAGGAACGCAGTTGGAACTATTGGACCACTTGCATGCAGTCACATTGTGAGAGTTTCATTTTATATCGCATTAGGTGCAATATAAAATAGCAAGCAAGGCTACACTGGTGCTGTGATAAGCGAGAAGGGTTACACCAGCTTTAGATAACCTTCACCTTCACTCTCACTTTTCTAAATAAAATTAATTGCAACAAATTGCTCTTTCTTAAATAATTTAAAATAAGAGTCTACCTATTTGTGTTCTATGAAGGCATCAAGGGTTTAGTAGAGAACATTAGATAACAAATGGCATCACAAAACCTGAACAACTTTGAGGGTTTATAGTTAAACAAACCTCACTAAGCAAAAACAAACTCAACAGGTCATTTACATTTTAGCGACACAGTCTGTCTTTTCTGTTCATCTCTCATTAGTTGATCCAAGTTTAACTAGGGAAACTGTTTCTTTTTAGAGAAAAAAGACATGTAAGTGAAAATACATACATTTTCATCCTGTCGTAAGCTGGGATGTATCAGTGTTGCAAAAGTTTGTCTTTTCAATAGCCTGCATGTTGTGTTCGTGTCTTTTTTAATTCAAGAATTATTTCAGTCTTAAGGTAAAGTAAGCAAAGAAAAAGCAGTGGACTGGCTAGTTGGACAACTCCTCCTTCAGCATCTCCTCTGAAAAATAACACGAAGGTTAAAGAGTGAATACACACCCTTAAAGGATTCTTCATATTTTCTGACACACTTTTCAGGTAAATAGCTTCCATTTGTTTCTTTGATTTGTAGTTAAAAATATTTCATAATAAATTGCATTTGAAAAATTAGGATTAAATATATATATATATATATTTTTATTTTTTTTTTTTTTTTTTTTTAAACTATCTGAAAGGGAAATCACTTCAGTAGAATCGGTCTGATTTTAAAACAGATTGTTGCAACGTCATGCAACGGTTACCCAACCGGTGGCTAACATTTATGTTAGCGCCAGTTAACACTAACTTCCAGCCGATGTAGTAACTTCTAAAAACGGTATCAGTATCCGAGACTCACCTGTCAAAACAGAAATTGCAATGTTAGTAGTGATGTTATGATGCTCCGATATTTCCATTTGCACAGCTTACGTCAGTACAGACGATAAGAGCGTATCCGCTCCTTATCTTCTACAGCATAAGGCTTGGAATCCAGTCTCTCCTTCACTAGCCACTGCTGCCATCTTAAGGTGTTAATTGGTATTACACCAGAATTTAAAACGAGTCTATGTCACACAGCATAAATAAATAAATAAATAAATAAATAAATAAATAAATAAATAAATAAATAAATAAATAAATAAATAAATAAATAAATAAATAAATAAATAAAAATTGTTTATGGAGTGACCTTCAATGGCTAAATAATCCTGGGTGCCACATAAAATTCATCAGTAGCAGACAAAAACATGAGCGAAGGAAGTAGCATTATGGATAATGGTGTCTAGAAATGTAACTCCATATATTAAAATTCTTAAAATCTAACAATATTATTGCCTGGTTAGTATGTGTGCCAGACAACAAAGAGTGAGAAAAGAGTACGGGAAAGTACATGCTTATGTGATCAAAGTGTTTAGCTCCGTTTCTGTTAAAAATTTGCACAAAACTTTGTAGATATTCTGCTAATGTTGAAGAAAACACAATTTCACAGTTTCCATTAAATAAGAAAGCAATTAAAATAATGTGAATAATTTTGTTCCCGTGAAAAGTCATGAGAAAACATGTTGCACCATCATCCTTCAACCACTTCATGTTGTCTTCTTCGTCAGTATGTGGGTTATAAGGCAAAAAGAGTGTGAAAGTGCAGGTTTTCATGATGGAAATGTCACAATATTCCCACCTTTAAAACAAACAATACAATAATCACTGTCATAGAAACTAGCTGTGTCTCCTGAGTAAATGCAGTCTTTCTGCCACGTAAAGATGGAAAATTCAGGCATTCAGTTAATTTAAGGCAAGATACAAAAATATATATGTTTAAAATTCAGTTAACTTGTTCATGAAGGGGGTTTAGTGAAGCTGGATTACTATGATCTGGTAAGTATGGGTTATATGCAATATACTGTAACAGGGTTTTAATGCAAACACTTTCAGAAACGAATAAAAATGTCACTTGAGAATGGTTTTTATTTTTATATTACTGTTGTTTAATTTTTCTCCCAGTGAAAATCTTCCTCCACATAAACCTAACAACTACAATCAAGATGATTGTTGCAAGCAGAACAGCTGCTAACAAAGCAGTAAAGACATCAACAGAGTTGTAAACAAACCAGGACATTTTATGGGCATGTGTCAGCAGATGACGGGCTCCTTTGTGTCTTATGACATACTCGATCCAAAACACAGCCTGATCCAAAGGTTTCACCGGCTGATCTCTGTGCAGCTTTGAGAGCGTCCGCATGTTATCTCCATAGGTGGAGTTGTAAATTACTGTCATCAGAGCGTCTTTGAAGATATGCCTGTCGAGCATGGCAATGTCTACGATGACAGCTGCTCCCTTCGCCTTGACCCTGGATAGATTATCAGGCTGATCGAAGAATAAAGGAAGTCCAATCACCGGAACACCGTGGTAAATTGCCTCCTGGACACCGTTGGTGCCTCCATGGGTGATGAATACTCGAGTTTTAGGATGACCTAAGAGGTTGTTTTGAGGCAGCCACTTCACTAGCAATGTGTTGTTGCCAAGGTTGTTTGGTTTTTGTCCTACATACCTCCAAATAACCTTCTGAGGCAGCTGGGCAAATGCTGCAGCTATCTCTTCAGAGACATCCTGCGGCAGGTTGCTCACCAGAGTTCCTAGAGTCATTACAACAATCCCGTGATCTCCAGAGCTTTGGACAAACTCCTCCAGATCAGCAGGGAGGGACTTAGAAGGCTTACACTGAAACCCTCCCATGTAGACGACATTGGGCACTGTTGGACGCGGGAATTCAAACACAAAGTCATTTCTCATGAGCCAGATATCAGCATCAAGAAAAAAGGTTGAGTAATCCACATTAGGGCCAAAGAAGCGTTTGACGATTGGTTTGTAGGCAGGTTCTGTGATGTACGATAAAGTGAACATCCCTACAAAGTAACTCAAGACGTTCTTTAATCTCTGAGGGAAAGTCATTTTATCTGTGAGCTCGGTTGCAGTAAAGGGAATGTATGAGAGAGGTGAAGGAGCAATGAGGAAGTGGGCTTCACCCTGGATGGTCCAACGGACATTAAACACCAGAGGAAGTTGGAGTTTGCGCGCCAACATTGCACCTACACCGATGCCAGGGTCTGTCAGGACCAAATCATATTTGGCAGCTTCCAAGGACTGCATCAGATCCTCATTCTCAAACATGTGTGTAATTACATCCCCCACTTTCTTATGAAACTGGGAGAACTGGTCTAGTAGCACCCACTCCATTTGCATGTGAGCCCAGATGTTGGACCAAAATGATCCGGGTTTTATCTGAAGCCGAATCTCCAGCTGTCGAGATAAGTACACGTCGAAGTTTTCCTCAAATCCTCCACGGCAGGAAAGAGTGACAGAGGTGTAGAGGGGGGACTTTTCCTTGACGTACCAGCTGTCAGAGGGCCGAAGCACTGTGATCTCGTGGCCCCTGGCATGCAGTTCCTCTATGATCACTTTCATGTTTACCCAGTGGCTTCCGTCCAATGGGAACACCAGAATTTTGCCCCCTGATGCAATTGATAGTTGGACTAAGAGCAACATAAAGGTGAGAAAAGAAGAATGAGGCATCTTCATGCTGATCGCAGAATTCCTTCAAAAATAGAGAAAATCAAGTCAGTGAAGGGACATGTTCTCTCTTTTCCCTATACCTTGGTAGAAATTAGCTTTTAAAAATTATCAGTGACTGTGACCTTGTATCACTTGTAGGGCTGGATAATATGGCTGAATAAGGTATCATGATATAAGCATTTTATGTCAAATGGTATTGATATATTGATTTGTTTTTGTTTTAAATATCTGAAATTCTGCCAATCTGGTATAGTGACATTTCTTCTTTTATCCGCAAATATTTTTTAGTAGTTATAAGGCACAGGGGTGAAACCTTACAACTTCTCCACAAGTTACTCAGCAGGTTGTTGCTAGGTAAAAATGAGTGAGTTGCTAGATAACCAAAGAGTGAGAGAGATAGTTGGTGCCACTCGTTTTGCTTAGCTGGTAGTGAGAGTTTAAGCTGCTAAAGCCTTTCCTCTCCGAAAATTCACCAGACACAGACACACACCTACAGCTTTTGTTAAAAGTTTCATAAGTTTCACATAAAAACTGATTTGTATATTATTTATATGAATTATTTTCATTTGGTCCTTAAAATAGCAAAAATATCCACATAAATTTACATTTTGATCTGTCTGCTTATGTCATTTTTAAATGTTAAATGATTGGTGTTTTGATCATTTACTTAGTATTTGAGTAGCCAATTTACCAATAAATTTTTTAAATGTACTTCTGTAATGTCTTGGACAGCTACTTTTTATTTTGACTTGAGTAAAAACATGTTGAAGTAATGTGATTCTTACTTATGTAGAATTTTTGCATAGTCTCCCCACTTCTGCTTGAAACCTTCCATATTTTATTACATTGTAACAACACAGTTGTGTTTTTTTATTATATGTCATGTGATAGAACACACGAAAGTAGAAAATAATGGTAAAGAAGGAAAGTGAAATGTTTTTCTACTTAACAAATATATTATGTATATATACTTTGTTTTGTTCTAAGCAAATAAAAACCCCAGTAAAAACATTGTAGTTTGTGCTTCTAATGTAATTCTTTTTACATTCCAGGGATATAAATAAGGATTTGGATGTTTAAGTTTTACTGCCATTTTTGCTATTCAATCCTCCTGTATCTTAACTATAACTGCTCTAAGAGAACAAGAACAAATTACAAATATGATATAGTTTAAATAATCCTATTTGAAGACACACAAACAATTGTTTCTATGAACGTGTTTTATGATGCATTGGACTTTAACTCTTGCATAAGATGTGTGCACTAAACAGACGCACGTTTCACAATAACTTTACTTAGTTTTTTATTTAAGTATATTTGATATTAAATATAACATTTAATATTCTTACCTGAATCTGGTTTTTATCTTCATAAACAGCAGCTGAAGAGAAAACACTTTGTTCTCCTCCTTCTCTGCCTTGTTTGTGTGTTTTGTAGTCAAACGTCCCATACGCTGTGATAGTTGTGTTATGAAATGTGTGCATTGGTCATTGAACTGTCACAGCAGTTCATGTTTTGTTTCACACGGAACAAGGAACAGATTAATCTGTGGCGCCATCTAGTGTCAACTTAAAGCAGCTTCCAGTTGTTGAACGGAACTGATCTGATCAACACGTTAAGCAATGTGTTGTTAAAGTACTTTCAGTTAAACAAAGTTATTAAAAATGCCTTTTAAACTATTAATTTACATAAATTATTTCGATTATACAACATTTGAATTAATCAATTTGTTTTGAATTAATCAATTTGGAGTCACGAACAGATGGCTGGACATTTTCCTTCAGGGTTTCTTTGGTTGAAACCAGAATTCAAGGTTCCATTTATCACAGCAAATCTTCCAGATCCTGAAGGAGGTTGATGTTTTGTTATTGTACGATGTTATTTTTCTGAAATGTGGTGTTACATTAACACCAAATGCAACGGGAGACATGCCGTTCATTGTTTGTCCTGTCAGTCTGCAGAATCTTTTCCCAAAAGTCTTGAAGATCATTAATAAGAATTCTGGAAAAATTAAGATGAACATTAGTTCAGCCGTGTTTTTTCTCTGCCATGCAGCCCCTTTTGTCCGCTTTTTTCCTTAAAGTGGAGGCATAAACTCTGACCTTAACTCAACCAAGTGAGGCCTGCAGTTCTTCGGATGTTGCTGTGGGGTCTTTTGTGGCCACTTGGATGAGTTTTTACTGCACTCTGAGGGTAATTTTGGTCAATCTGGTGCTGCTGGGAAGGTTCACCATTGTTCCATGTTTTCACAATTTGTGGATAACAGCTCTCACTTTGATTCTCTGGAGTCCCAAACCTTTATAAATGACTTTGTAATCCTCAATTCCTTTCTTTCTAATTTATTTCTGAATTTCTTTGGATCTTGGTATGATGTCTAGCTTTTGAGGATCTCATGGTGTAAATCAAATTCCATTTAGTGATGTCTTGACTGAGAATATCCTTTATGCAAGTTATAAACATGTTTTCCACTACTGATGTAATAATCTAATGTTAAATGACATGTTTTCATTAGCTGTAACCAAGAAATAAAATACAAATAGAAGCTTAAAAACATCTGTCTGTGTAATTAATCTATAATGGGTTTATTTGTGAGCTGAGATACTGAAGTACATTAACTTTTCATAAATATTCTAACTGATTAAATCTGAGTGGAGTTGGAAAAACAAACAGGAGCGTTAGCTTACTGTGCAACATCTGAGCAACCTTTGGAGGACTCCCGAAGCTTCAATCAGAAGACAACTTCAGCGGCTGCTTCATCCAAACTATGAAAAACTTGATGTTGCCCTTTTGAGGTCATGACAGCTGCTAACTGAAACAAAAGTTTTGTATGAGCAACCACACAAAAAAGTCAAGAGTTATAGCACTATTTTCTAATAAAGTTGCTTCAGCTCACAAATAAACTACTGGTCATCTTTATTTAAGCCAAGTAGAATAACCAACCAATAGGCAGAAGTTGATGCCTTAAGACTCCACCCTCCTCCTTTGCATAATTGTACTTTTCCACAGTAAGAAAAGGAGATGATACAAAGATTTAAAAAAAAGAACAAATGCTTGTATAAGGAAAAGACAAAATAAAATATATCAATTTCTTGACAAAAATGCATATTTAAGGAAAATGCAAAAGAAATTATTTACATTTCTTGACATAAAATGCATTTATTTTTAATTATGTCAGTTTTGGGCCTCCATGGATTGGGCACCAAAATTGACTCCAGCTAAGGGGCCGACATTTTTGTAAATCCGGCCCTGCCTAACAGTCATGTTTTTGGACTGTGGGAAACATAATATGCCTATATTGGATTAAAACAATAAATTGAACTTTAAAGTTGTATCTATTGTATTTCCCTGTTTAATGTTTTATTATTGCTGTCATTATTTTTACTAAGTTGTCATTTGAATAAATACGACTCCTAGAACAGACAAATTATAGATATATTTTTTAAACTGGCTAAAATTATTTTTGCTAAAATAATGCGAAAAGTCTGTGGGATAATGCGCAACTTATTGATGGTTTTCAGCTCAGTCTCCGGCTCTTTGTTGTTGTTCTCACGCTAACATGCGAGATCCGAAGAACCGACTCCACTGCGCGGTCGCATTCCGCCCTGACTTCCCCTCCGCCAGTGGCCTGGTGCTTTGAGATGAGCAGAAGATGTCGGTTTCGGGGCTGAAAGCCGAGCTGAAGTTTCTGGAGTCGATTTTTGACCCAAATCACGAGCGGTTTCGAATAATAGACTGGAAACCCGACGAACTAAGTTGCCAATTCAACGTCACAAGAGAGAAGCTCCTGATCATCCATTGCAACATCACGGTGAGTTTGAGGCCAGGCTAGCGACCTGACTATCATCTGAAACCGAATCACTCCTCCGTACCAACCGTGTTTACAAACTGCGAGTTTAGTGTTCGTTTTTTTTTTATTTATTTAGTTTTTACATTTTGGGATATATAATGAAATTATTCGACGCATTGTAAGACGAAGATAATGCCGTGAAATAGTTGAATTCACTTTTTAAATGCACAGAATGCTACCAAAACGTTTAGTAGTAACGACGCTGCGGTAGCTTTTTTTTGCTAGCATATTAACTGAAAGTAACGCTAGCTTGCCTGTTAGCCAAAATAACTGCGTTACCATCTCAAATACAACACATTCCAACTATATCTTAATAGAAATTGATTTAGTTTGCTTGATAAATGGGTTACTTTTGTTACAAAACCCTCTCTCCTTGTAAGAAGATTTCGGAAAACATTTTTAACGAATACGTCGTAACCAGACGTAACGTCCAGAAGCGGTTTAATGGAATGTTGTTTTCTACCTTTCCAGTAATTAGACTGATCCTATTAGCCAACTTTTTGGCACGGCTATGTTACTTTAACACCATAACATTTTATGAAAACGATTAGATACCACACACACGTTTTATGAATTATTTTCTGGGTATATTTATTTGAGGACACAAAGAACGTGTTTCCTAGCACGTCACCAGTTATTATATCCAATTTCTCCGTATATTATTATGGTTTTTAGTCTTTTTCAAACTAAAAGCGCTTTAAATCCTGTAAGTGTAGATGACAGGTGTAAGAACTGGATGTCCCCGTTGTTACAGCATTTGTTTTTTTTGTATGCTTCAGGTAGCACAGATGAAGAAACTCGCTGACATCCTGACCACATCCTTGTTTCTCTGCACAAATACGCTCACGCAGTTCAGCTTTCACTGGGTTTTTGGGGGGAACACAGTCTTGTTTTGAGATCACAGGTAGATGCATCTCAATTTTGTAGTGTTGGTGCCCAATGGACTCGTTAAATAACGAGGCTATTGAAAGGAAAAGGTGGAGCTTTGGCTTGTGTTAGACCAGGTTTGCTGGGATATCCCAGAGGTAAATGTTTGCACAGTTGCATAACTATTACAGTTTCTTACTATAGTTGTTAACAATCGGATATGTTGGGGACAAAACTATATATATATAAACTTTTTTTTATTAACATTAAATTATTATTATTAAGACAATTGGATGCATAAAACTATATTTGGCACATTTATTTGTGTACCAGATAATTAAAACATTTAGAATTTAAAAACACAAGTGTGAATTAAACAAGATAAAACAAATGAAATACAAGAGATAAAATTAATTAAATTAGAAAAGAAAGGACATAACTAAATATTAAATTATAAACTGTCCAATTCTTCTAATTCAGAGCCACATTTTCTCTTTGCTGCTGCATAGAAAAATGAGTCTAAAGCAGCAAAAAACTAAATTTATTTCTGTTTTTAGATTAAAAAAAAGAGTTATTTAACTTTTTCAGGTAATAATAATAACAGATAATAATAATTTATTTAGTATGAAGACGAAGTGGGGTTAGCTGAGTGAACCGTTTTCATAATTATTGAAAACAAAAGATTCATATACCACTGAAAAATAACATGCAGAAATAGTTTAAAGTAAAAAAAAAAAAAAGATTAACTTTAAAAGTCTTATCCTTCTGGCTCCCTCCTGTTGTGAATATTTTATTCTGATTTTGCATGGAAACACACAGTGGAACTTCTAAAACCCACCATTTTAATGATTTTTATAATTAAAACCTTTCTGATTTGGCTGCAAGAGCCACAGGCTGAAGACCCTCAGTTTAATTCAAGTGTATCAGCTTCATAACTTTATTTAATTTTGACATTAACATCAGATATTAAAATTAAGACCTAATCAAGTTAGCCATACAAAAATAAATATAAAATAAGGAAAAAGCACATGTGGGTTTTTGGAATAACATTCATTAACATAATTTAGGATCTCAAGTACATTCAAAATATTAGTTTTATAGTCTCCCATATATGAGGAAATACTTCTTAATGACTAGCAAAACATCTTAATGACACTTTGAAATGTTTCATAATGCTCTGAGATTTAGTATAATCAGATTTATTAGTGTTAGCACACAGAGTAATGAGTCTATATTTAAAATGATCTGATATAAATAAAGCCAACTTTATTTATAATCACTTATAGAGCATTAAAACTGACCAAAGGGGTGAACAAATAATATTAAAACGTCAGAATAAAATGCATAAAAGCTATTACACATTAACCATTCTGGGTGTTTTTGGTTGATACTGATATTGGTTTTGTTTTAGGTTAAATTAGCTGATTTCAATCTCTTTCTGATTAAGTTCTTTGTTGCTTCCTAATGGTGAGCTCGCCACCCAAGCAGTTCTCAGCTGTGTTGATTCTGCACAAAGAGATATTACGATAATAGCTTTACTCTGCATTGTCCAGACCTAATGTTGTTCAAGGCTGTTTGTGTTGAACTGCTGAGATTTTTCTCAATCATTTGAGATGCTCAGTCGATAAAACCTTCAGTGATCTGATGTTTCTTCAGATTGGTTCCAGTTATGCTGTCAGAAGTGCTCCTCCATGATTCTGGCAACATTATTTTAACTGAGCCAGAAAAATATGACCAGTCTGCCTTTTAAGTCAAACTACGAACATTATTGGATCCCAAACAAGCAGCAAAATGTTTAAGATGTTTCTTTTCTTATGCTTTATGTAGTAAATGTACGTAAAACAGAAATGTAACTGTAATATTTTCTGTAATAATTGTGTGAGCCTTGATAACACTGTCATCATATTGACAAATCTGCAAGAATACTTAATGCATGGGGGTTTCCAAAAAAGGGGCTAACTCACTGAAGGCTGTTATTATTTTTCTAATTACAGGAAATTAAATTGTCACCAAAAATATGGAGACAAGCTCCCAAATTATTAAAAGCTGCCTGCCATTTTCACTGAATTTAATCGTTTTTGTTACAGGAGGCATGTTGTGACCTATTTCCGTCTCGTGTTTTCCTTTTCCGTTGATCATCAACAGTGCTTTGAACCACATACATGTAGAGCAAACGTGTGCGTAATTGTGAAAACTGCAGGCTGAATTCATGTTTGATGTGAGACTAAATAGATGGTAAGTTATACTCAAGTCTGAAAAGTAAGGCTCACTTTAAATTCAAGCTCTGGACTTGCAGATGTTGCAGACGTTGTTTGTGTTCAATTCTAAATTTATGATCCCCTAAGCTGAACAAAGTGCAACTTTAATTATCTTCATCTGTAATTTGATCATTTAACAGGCTTTGTCTGAAATATTTAAGCTGTAAAACTTTATCAGGCTGAAGTATTCACTTTAAGTTGATTTAGTCATTGTTCTACAACAGGGATGTCCAAAGTGTGGGCTGTGGGCCATCTGTGGCCCTTTAGATTACTTTTTAAAAGTCCTCACTGCAAGTTAAGAATGGCAACAATTTTGCCAACAAAACCAAAATCAATTCATGACCCAAAAAATCTTTGAATTGTCAGTTTTTCTTTTTATAAAAAATATTTGAGCCAATCAGAAAGCATAAATGGCAATATACAATTCTAGTTATGCATACAGCTATAAATACGCTTAATACTGATGAAATGATGCATAAAAAAAATTACAACGCACCAGTTCCAGCCATTTTTATTGCTGCTTTATCAACTGAAGGAAAAAAACAACAACTAAACAACAAACCCAACTCAGCTCCCCAAAGTCGACACAAAAAAAGCAAAAACCTTAGATATTTATACCCACATTCATAATCCATGCAGAAAATCTCAATTACAGGCACCGTCAGCTGGGCAAAACCTCCGAGTTTGAAAAATAGGAAAGAAAACATTCTTTGTTTTTACTTTTAACAAGACAACAGTCTGATGCCCTTCTTATGTTGTGGATCTATAATGATATTCAGATTTCACTAAAAAGCATGTTTATTATTGAACATGTAAAAGAAAAAGTTTAAATTTTGTGAATTGTGTGACCAGCCAGTAGTTTTGATTTGCCAGTTTTGGTACATATTTGGTCACCACTGTGTTAAACAGTTTAATTTCATCGGCTCTTTGAAACATTTGAGTTTTGAATTCTCCCCGAGGTCGCATCGGTCAGTTTCCTGTCAAACACAAAGCATTCAGGCACGCTGACTCAAGGTGAAACTCTGTTGAACAAATTAAACCTCAAAACAGTCATAGCTGTTGTTTTCGCCACATCATTCTGGTGTTTTGTTCAAAAATAA
This sequence comes from Gambusia affinis, assembly GCF_019740435.1. Taxonomy (NCBI): domain Eukaryota; kingdom Metazoa; phylum Chordata; class Actinopteri; order Cyprinodontiformes; family Poeciliidae; genus Gambusia; species Gambusia affinis. The sequence continues at coordinate 6,120,242 of NC_057875.1, forward strand.
CAGATCTTTTAAGCTTTGTTAAAAGATATATTTCAGATCAGAGTCTATTTTCAACTCTTGTAGCTCTGCAGTTTTTATCTCTTTTTATATTTAATCTGGATTAGACGTATAAATCGACATCGTTTATAACCATTGTAGCGTTGTTTCAGTGTTTAAGGTGACATCTTCACTTCCAGCCTGAAGCTTTTTCTCGCCCAGAGTAAACAGAAGTTTGCTGAAACTACAGATCTAATTGCAGCGTTGGAGCCTCTTGTCATTCATGCTGGAGGTGTTATTTCTCTGCATCACACAGAGGCTGAATCCTCTCGTTCAGTGGGCAGCCATGTGGGCTGGAACATTTGGTTTGAAATAAACCTTAACTAGTTTTATGTAAATGTCACCATCTCGACTTCAAACCACAATTTTTGGTCTCTGAAAAGCACACAATAAAATTTAAACTGGACAAAGAAGATCCATTAACAAAACAAAATAGAACAATTTATACACTATTTTATATCTGTATGATTTCCACGTTCATAGTTAATTCTCCAGCTTCGCTTTCTTGTGATTTAAGACTGTTACGGAAACGGTTTGAAAAATCCCCTGACATTATCTTCATTAGCATAAATAACCTAATAATAGCCTAGCATAATGTCCCCGATGCTATGCAGAGACTCAACTGGGCAATGATTAGTGCAACATCTCGATTCTTACTATGTTTTTGTTTGCAGTCAGAAGTCTCATTTTCTCATTTTTAAGTTTGAAAAAGAACAAAAATGACCCCTGAGGTTATAATTCTGACAAAATTAAGAGTGAAGACATGATTTGCTTTGTTTCTGTTGATTTTGACTCTGACTTGGGCAAAGAAATGGGACAGATTATGGCTCCTGATTTATTAAAACTGATCAATATCCTGCTGGTAGCTTTTATTTTTCAGTGACATTTAAACTAGGAATGCAACTAATAATTATTTTAGTAATCTGCTGGTATCTACTGCTTTTTCTATCTGATGCTTTTTGCTCTTTCTATTCAGTTTATTTTGTTCTTTTACTGTTGTCTATTATTTTATTTTATTTTATGTAAGGAAAGGTGCCTATAAGTAAAATATATTACTATTATTATTATTATTATTAATCTATCCATTATTATTATGTTTAATTGGATTTAAAAAATGACACAAACTGTCTTTTTTTAATTTAGGCTTTTTTTTATACAATATTAGAAATACATTCAACTGGATGATATCACTTTCCAGTTTGGGGTTTTGGTCTCCACTAGCCCTTTTTTTGAAGGACAATTTAGTTTACAAAGACTTCATAATTCACTTTTTTTAGTTGTTTTTGTTTTATTTATTTTGGATATTTAAAATGTCTTCCAGTTCCAGTGTTAAATGTTTGTTAGAATTTAAGGTTTATTGATGAGGAAGTGCTTTTGCATTGTTATATTGCTTTAAAATGGTCTTAAAGCAACAATATTAAAACAATAACTTCAGGGACAATTTATCATCCAGCAATGCTTAACGTAACAGAACAAGAATAAACTATTAATATTTTCAATCCCTTTGTGAAATGTCCAATAGCAGATGACTTTTTCAAACCTGAAAAGTCTGGAATTAAATGGCCAAAATTGTAAAATTCACATCAATAAAGGGGTGAAATGACCAACAGCCTCTAAATGTCCCTTACTGCCTCTCTTACAGGAATCGTATCCATCAACGTCTCCGATATGGTTTGTTGACTCTGATGATCCCAGCCTGGCTGAAGTACTGGAGCGCCTGGAGGATGTTAGGAAAGGCAGCACGTTGGTACGTTGCCTCCTGTCAGGCAAAACGAATTTCACATTTTCAACTGCAGTTTGGTTCACATTCATTCTGTGGAAAGGTACTAAGATCACAGCTTAGAGGGGTGGTGTTACGTAAAATTTACTTTTTTGATTTACGTCATATTATAAAGTTATTCCCTCATCAAAAGCATACCTGGAGTGTTGCCCTGATTCTTTCATGCATGTTTGAGAAATCCTTTGATCTCCATGGCAACCATTTACCTGTGCAAAACACCTGGGTGGACTTAGCCCCGCCTTCGAGGTGCAGCTCCTCCTCAGAACTGCAGTTTCCAAGCGTCAGAGTTTCCACATCACAGAGCACTCTTACCACATGATTCCTCCCACTCAACTCCTTCAGACTAGCCAGCAGCAATTGGCGCCTGGTTGCACTGCACACCTGCTGAGCTCATTATAGGAGCTGCTTCGCAGGGAAACGCTGGTGAAAACTTGGTAAAGGGTTAATAGAGGAGTGATGTGATCATCTGTGCATCATCCCAATTTAAACACTTGTTATTTATAAAGTTTCTTAAGATGACCTTTGTTGTGAATTGGCGCTTTATAAATCAATTGATTTCAATTATTTTCCATGTATTAATAGCCTGTTGTATTTTTTTACTTTCCAGCTTCTCCAGCAGTTGAAGCGGCTTATTTGTGATCTCTGTCGGCTTTACAATCTGCCACAACATCCAGATGTTGAAATGCTGGACCAGCCTCTACCTGCTTGCCCGATTACACAAGAGCGCAAGGTGGGCTCAGAAAACGAGAGCCGTGTTTGTCAAAATCAGAAATCCAGTTCGCTAACTCGCATTATTTTACTCTACAACAGCATGGGCCAACAGATGAGGTGACATCTGAAGAGGAAGAGGAGGAGGAAATGGGAGAGGTTCCTATAAACGCTCCTCACCAAATTCGCATTTTGAGACGCTGTCTTGCCCAGTTAATTAAATTTTCTAACTTAGTTTCATTGCTGTAATCTGTCGCAGCAGGACATAGATCTGGACCAAGACCTGGACCATTACGACATGAAAGAAGAGGAACCCCCAGAGGGCAAAAAGTCAGAAGATGACGGCATAGAGAAAGAAAACCTGGCCATCTTGGAAAAAATACGGAAAAATCAGAGACAAGATCACTTGAATGTAAGATCCTCGTCTGTCATTTTTACTTTATCAGAACAAAACCAGTAACTGGCTAAATGTACTCAGTTACATTATCTGAATATTTTATTTTATTTTTTTTTTAAATGTACTGGAGAAATTTTATTATAAATTATCACTACTCCCACTTGAGCAAAATTTCTGGATACTCGACCAAATGTGAGTAACTTCACTGAAAGGAGAATAATTATGTTTTAATCAAAAATTCACCAGACAAAAAAAACGCAATTCCTGTTAAAGTTTTATAATGAAAGAAATTTCTCTTTCGCCTGATTTTGTAGGGCTGGACAATATGGCTGAAAATCTCATCATGATACAAGCGTTACATATCAGTCGATAGCGATAATTATTGATGAAGGTTTTTTTTATTATTTTAGAATATATGAAATACTACCAAACTGGGGTGGTATGTGTGTGTGTGTGTGTGTGTGTGGGGGGGGGGGGGTTCCAGTTTTATCCACAGTTTTCATTCCACATCGTTGTTTATTTTTAAGCAGTTATGAAGCACAGTGCCAAAAACATTAAACTGCTGCTGTGGCAGTAACTCAGCAGGTTGTTGCTAGGCAACCACAGAAAGAGTGAGTTACTCTTTCTTGAGTGATTGCTTGTATTTAAGTAAAAACATGTCGAAGAGGTTCTACTCTTACTTGAGTACAGTTTTTGAATGATCTTCCCACCTCTAATAATAACTCTGATTGTACTCAGACATGGAAATCTCCTTTCTGGAGTTAATATCTAGGAACTGCATACCTGTCCATGTTGAAACCCTTTAATTAGATACTTAATTAAATTGCAGGGTGCCGTTTCTGGTTCAGTCCAAGCCTCGGATCGCTTAATGAAGGAACTCAGGGAGATCTACAGGTCGCAGAGTTACAAGACCGGTAAGCACGCCTATCATTCACTCACTGTAGCTTTTATTCTAACACATTGAAGAAGGTGAATAAGTTCCTTTCCTGCTTATTTCTCAGGTATTTATTCAGTCGAACTAGTCAATGACAGCCTTTATGAATGGCACGTCAAGTTAAGGAAGTAAGTTCTACCTTTGGCTTGAAACTGATCTGTCCCTGACAGGCTTGTCTAATCTGCTGGATCTGACTTGTGTTTCTGTTCAGGGTAGATCCAGATAGTCCATTGCATAGCGACTTACAGGTTTTAAAAGAAAAGGAGGGAGTGGACTTCATTCTGCTCAATTTCTCTTATAAAGTGAGTCAGGAGGAAACATTTGTACTTTTTTAGTGGGAGAACGGTGGAAATGTTTTCTCAAAACTGACCTTTTTCTCTGCTGCCTGACAGGATAATTTCCCTTTTGATCCTCCTTTTGTACGGGTTGTCTCTCCTGTGCTTTCTGGAGGGTAAGTTTACTGTCATAGTTATGCTGTTCATGCCTTGACAAAGTATTCATTAATTAAAAACATGAATGATGTTTGTTTTCAGCTATGTTCTAGGAGGAGGAGCGTTGTGCATGGAACTTCTCACAAAACAGGTATGGTCACAAGTCTCTTACCGTGTCTACAAGTTTCATCTCTGGTGGTTTGAGAGCTGCATTCATTTATTTATATGTGTGTGTGCTTTTAGGGCTGGAGCAGTGCCTATTCAATAGAATCTGTTATTATGCAGATAAATGCAACTCTGGTTAAAGGCAAAGCCAGGGTGCAGTTTGGAGCCAATAAGGTATGGTGTCATCATGATTCATTGTCCGAAAAACAAAGTTTTGGACCTTCAAGTTGTTTGTTTTTAAACAGTCAACATCCAGCATGTGGGGATTTAATTCAGTATGTTACATACATTCAAATTAAACCTAGTTATCAAACGATGCCTAGTTGTCTCTTAAAGAAACCCAGAGCCCAACAGAACGCCAGACCTCTTCTGTGGAGAGGAAATCGTAAAGCTAAGAGTTCAAATAACGGCAAATGATGCAGGTTAGAGAAGAAATTAGTGGAGCGAGGAAATGTGGTCAGTTTGTTCTCCAGCAGCAGACAAACATTCAAAACCTCATTCAACATAACCTGGGCTTTGTAAAAACAAATATTTTACCCACATTGTTTAAAAACATAATACTACAGACAGGATCAGTTTTAGAAATGTTTTCATCCACATGAACCCACAGAAATCTGCCACTGAGGGTTGTTTTAAACATGCCAAACCCATAGGGGGCAGTGTAGCACAAAGCTAAAACCTATGTTAGGGTGACCATATTTTCATTTGGGAAAACCGGGACACCTTTGAGCGGGGACAGGACATTTCCTCACTTTCTTAAAATATCCCGGGACAGGACGTGAAATACGGACATGTCCCGGGAAATACGGACGTTTGGTCACCCTACCTATGTCAGCCAATCAGATTGCTCCAGAACAACCACAGCTTCCAGTTAGGAATCAGACATGGCGTCAGGATGGTCATAGGTGTGGACAGAGAGATTAGTTGAATTGCAGCGTATTAAAATCTAAAATTAATAAATCACAACACAACGCCCTTTGGGAATCATGTTGAAGCAGTTATGGAATTTTTCTCAAATCTTATCTTATTAGATCTTATTAGAGCTGGACAATATGGCTGGAAAACATCACAATATCAGCGTTTCATATCGATAATTACTGATTAGAGTTTTTGTTTTTAATATCTGAAATGCTGCCACGCGGGTGGTGTGACCTTTCCGGTTGTATCCTCAGATTTTACTCCATTACGTTTTCTTTTTGAGCAACTTAAAACTGCTGCTGCGCAAATTACTGAACTGGTTGTTGCTAGGCAACCAAAGAGTGAGTGACTTTGCTTAGCTCACCATGAAAGGTTGAGCAACTGAAATGTTTCCTCCAACGCCTTCTTCCCCCAGAATGCCATGCGGTTCTGGACGCTCAGGGAAGTTATTGAATATTCTATCAGATGTATTGGCTATTGATACTGATCGCGTCTCTATCGCAATATATATTGTTAATGATTTATTTAAATAATCTATCAGTTTGCAATTATGTGGCAAAAGCAGGATGAACATGTAGGAGTTTTAATGTTTGTCATTTGTGTTTTAGAACCAGTACAATCTTGCCAGAGCACAACAGTCGTACAAATCGCTGGTGCAGATTCATGAAAAGAACGGTATGTTAACAAACACAACTAGAGTGTTAATCAGTTTTTAAAAACGTCCGCCACCAATCTTTTCTTTTATTTGTTGTTGTTCCAGGCTGGTACACACCACCTAAAGAGGACGGATAAGGAGCTGCCACCACTATGCACTGGGAACACGTCATCTTTGGGTCAACTTGTTTTATTCAGAATATTTTCCCTCTCTGACTTACTGGGAATATATCATCTATCTCACAGAAACCATCTCGCTGCCTCATTTGATAAGTATTCCCCTGGAAAAACTAAACTCTGGCTTTGTTTTGTTCCCTTCTCTCTTTCCCTCGGAGCTGCAGCGAGGAGGAGAAGGCGAGGCCATCGCTCGTCCCGTTTTCTAAATGTTCTTTCAAACTTTTGTGTTGGGGAGGAGAAAAAAAAGATTTTTCTTCCTTTAGATGTGAGGAAATACTTTTTGTTTAGCTGCTTTGGCGAAGTGGAGCCCCACAGTCAGTTTCCCTCTTGTCTAAATGACGTTTTTCGTTTTTTAAAAAAAGATCAAAACCGAAGCTCTTGAAGTGGCACTTCATTGCACCAGTTTTTAAATTAACTGTGATTTGATTACATTTTTTTTGTTTTTCTTTTCTTTTGGAAATTAACAGGTACATAAAGGCATATATTGTTTTTAGACATTGTGTGAAACCTTTTTTGTTGTTGTTATTTGAACATCCTAGACAATAAAAGCTGTTGGGAGTGTATCTTAAAGCCGAGAAGAACTGCTCCACTTTTCAAAATGTATGAAGTGTAGAATAAAAAAAGCTCCAGTGTTTCTGAATGATGATCAGCTGAATAGGAAGATTACATGTGATGAGAAGATATTTTACGTTTTGCCTTGTTTCTGTTCTCGCCCCTCAAACTGCTGGTGGACGTTTCATTTCTTCAGCTCAGAATTGGCAGCATGTTTTCATTCACATCTTTTTCTTTGACCTGGAATCGACTCTGTGTAGAAAACTGAAGATTTTTTTTTTTTTTTTTTCCTCCCAACAAAGTGTGGCTATTAAATGAGTCCACCAAATATCTTATAAAATATCAATGTTTAAAGTCAACCAAAACCTTTTAATCTCTTTCGTTTTACTCTTCTGCTGCCAGAAGAGTAAAACGAAACAGAAAGTTCCTCCATAAATCACCAAATAAGCTATTCTAGATCAGTTTTTACCTAAATATTCATAGTAAACAAAGCATTTTGTTTACATTTCTTAGTGATGTTTGACTTATGTGTTGTTGGTAAAAGCAGAAAGTGGGCATTAAATGCTTAAATCTGACATTTAATCACAGAAACCTCGACTTATCCTCTATTTAAACATATTTTAGCTCTTATTGCTGTTTGAGGCTGTTGACTTTTATACAGTCTAACAGATTGTACTCAGATTAAACCATAAAAACTCAGTGAACTTTCAAGTGCACTGACCGTCTTCAGAAATGGAAAAACAATTCACGAAATCTAAAATTGGACCATTTATTACCAGTTTCTTCTGATCTTTTTATTACTTTTTCTATTAAAACATCTGTTTCCTGTTTAATAGCCACACCTTGTCAGTCAGTTTCAGCTTTTCTGTTTCCAGAATCCTCCAGAATGTTACATAAAATGTTTCCTTTATAGTACAATTAGAGAGGGATTGGTAATCTGACATAAATCTAAAAATCTTGATGAAATTCAAACATTTTGCCCTCCTGTAATGCGCACTGTAACTCAATCTGATGGTTCTTTTGCAGTTTATTTGCCAATACTGTCTGCAAAAGTATGTCTTAAAGGCAACTCAGGTAATCAGCGACTCTTATGTAAAGGTTCGTGCATATTTGTGTTGGGTTATCTGGTTTTCTGGCTGAACAAAAAGAAACTAAATATTTTTAGAAAAAAGTTTATTTTCGTCTTTAATTCAGTTGAAGACGCTGACGGAAGGAGCGTGGGGATTTCTGTAGCATGACGTACCTCTTCTTCGATATCCACTGTAATATTTGCTTTGTTTACTCCCAGTTTTTGTGCAATCAAATGTTTCCAGGTCGTTTGCATAGCTGGTCTTGGAGAACCAATATAGGAACATGCGAGGTTCATATTTTCAGGTCGGAGAGACAAAAAAAAAAGAAAATATAAAAAATCTCGCTCCATATCCTGTTGTTGCATTTGTTTAGGGAGAGTTTTTCACCGTGATATTCACACCATGAATAGTTTTTGCATTTTTACCAACAACTTTAGCTGCAAAGTCTCCATTCATCTGGGAGAGTGCCTCCTAAAAAAAGCCGAAACGCTGATCACAGGAAATATCACAGGAGGCTGACGGACAAGAAGTGACCACTTCTCCACTCGTCCCGACCTGGAATGTGTGTTCGGAAACATCCGTTTTCTCTCGATTGTCGTTGAATTTTTAATTTGTTTGAATCGCCAACAGAGAGACGATTGAATTTTGCTTTTGGCTCGCCCCACTTTCTGTTTATTTTTCAGTTTCCATTTGAAAATATTTTGACCGTGTACAGCAATTTGTAAACTTGCATCAAGTTTATGAATAAAGAATTTTAAAATATTTGATGTTTTGTTTTTAAAATTTAAGTCCAGATAAATTAGAACTACATTTAATAGAAATATACATATATCCAGTTAGCTAAGCATCATCAGTACATCAATATTTTTTAGACTGTATGAAAAAAGTTTAGTTAGATTCTCTTTGCATTTGTTTGATCATTTAAAATGTGTAGCAAAAAAACTTTTAGGAGTAAACACTTTTTTCCACAGGACTATAATTGTGTATTTAAATGCACAAGAAAAAACTAATTAGCAAAAACGACAAGCCTCAGAAATTGCTCAGTTTTATATTTTAACATTTCTGACACCCTTAATACTCAAGATTAAAAGTAAATAAATGTGAAAAAATAAAAGTAAGGAAAATATAAGTTATGAGATTTTTTAAAACTATATGTTTAAATATTTTTTTATGGTTTCCATTAAACATTGTCCTAAAAGTCATTTATGGATTTCCCCCCCCGCACCTCCCCAAAAAAAAATCACTTTTTTTTTTTTTTTGCCAAAAGATGATTTAGGCCAAACAAATTACCTTTCAGAAAAAAAAAAAAATCAATTTAATTTTTAATATTTAAAACTTTGTCATTGAGGATTGGAGGCAAATTTCTGTGAGGCTTTACAAGCTGGATTTTTAAAACAAGATCGCATAAAGAGACAAAAATAATAAATTTTTATATTCAGGTGAATCGCCAGTATTTTCATTATATAATAAATATTTTTTTAAGAAAATTAAAATTAATGAAATTTTTTTTTTTAAATCAGCTGTGGTGGCGTAGGGGTTAGCGCGACCCACATTTGGAGGCCTTGAGTCCTCGATGCGGCCACCGCGGGTTCGATTCCCGGACCCGACCGACATTTGCCGCATGTCTTCCCCCCTCTCTTCCTCCCCCTTTCCTGTCAGCCTACTGTCATATAAGGGACAATAGAGCCCACAAAAGATCCCCTGGAGGCGAAAAAATAAAAAGTCAGCTGTTATAAGTGAAAAAGACCAAAACAGGCTGCAACAAGAACTATTTAATTTCTATCAGGGTAAGACCAAATAATACAAAAGTAATACACAAAAATGTTATTCCTCGTTTACGTCACTTATGGAGACACAGCCTCCTCAAACATTTATTTCATCTAAATACAGCATGTTCCTACTGAATGTGGCAAATATTTACCACATGATATATTCAGGACTACCTATGATAGAATACATGATAATACATTTCATACAACATACAGTGCAGTAAAGGTGGGAAACATGGAAAATGGCTTCCAGAGGCTTTGATACTGTGACACGAAATGCAGTGACATCTGTCCAAGGACCAGCAGCTACTGGAAAACAATAAATTCACATCTAATCCCAGGAACTGCATATGTCTGTGCAATGTTTTACATTTACTGTACAGGAGGGAAGAAAAGCAGATGTGTAGTGTCCTTTACAGTAATAACTACTTTATGAGCCTCTGCTGGTGAAAAAAAGTTGCAAAATCAATAATCAAGCCTGTTTTGTGTTTCATAATATAATAAAGCCAGGTACTTCAAAAGAAGCCAGTTTGTGCTGAACCTGACCAGATCCTGTCGATTATATAAGGACGTATTGCTTCACTGTAATTTCAACACAGGAAACCCAGCACAAACATTTAATTAAAGCTGCAGTATTTAACATATATATAGTTGTTTTTTTTTTTTACATATTTGTTAAAAATGCCACCAAGTCTTGACAGTATGAATAAGAGATAATCTGTGAAAACATCAAACTCCTCCACCTCCTCAATTAGATCCTTTACTATCCAACGAAACGGACAAATACAACCAATCAGAGCAAGGAAGCGGAGTTCAGCGCTGTCAATCATGCTTGTATACTGGCTCTTAAATGTCCCAATGGTGGAGAAACAACTCATTGTTACCGGGAAACCGTTTTTCTGCAGAGAGGATGATTGACAGCGCTAAGACCCGCCTCCTAACTGACTGGTTGTTTCTAGTTAGCACTAGTAGAACACAAAGATCAATTTTTTCAACAAATATGTGAAAAAAAAAATTGTTTTTTTTTAAATAAAAGTAACATACTGCAGGTTTAAATGAAAAACCAACTTTCAAATAGTTACAGTTTGAGCAACACTTCACCACAGCCATGTGCTTCAGTCTCGACCTCACGTTACCCGAAATACACAGGAAAAACAGGGGTGGATACAAAACCAAAACAAGAAAAGTAAAAACAGAGCTTATTAAAAACCACATCATCACAACGGGACAAGACGACCCACAGATTTTTGAAATAATGACCATTTAGTTATACATCTTCACAGCTTTGTCAAGCGAAATACTTTATTTTACTGTAATAACCGTCTACTGAATGCTGAGGAAGTTCTCAAAAGCAAAACAAAAAAAATTACACTACCGTTGTTTGAAATTTTCTGGCTGAAAAATTAACCAAATCTCACACCTTGTCTTCAGTCTTAAGTGGAAATAATTGACTTTCAATTTAATATTCTATCTTATTTTACATTATTTCATGGAATAACACCAACAGCCACAAGATGACGCACTAATGTAAGGCCTGACGTTCACACGCATCCACATGTAGGGGGTTAATGGAAGAATATGCCAAAGAGGGGAGGGAAACATCCACCACTGAGCACCTACAACAAATATTACCATAATTTACCATTTTTGTGTCTTTTTTTAACTGTAGTTTTGGTTTCTTCCATTCTTTTCCTGTACAACATTGATTTGGAATGTTTATCCAATAAAAACCCTAAACACTGAACCAAAATCAGCCTGCTCAACACATTTATAACCAAACACTCCAATATGGGTAAGCTGGGGTAATAAAACAACAAAATAAATCCAAAAAGCTTGATGTTTTACAGGCTTAAAAATGGCTATCGCACCTTACCTGAGAATGTAGAAGACATTGAATAATCTTAAAACAAAACAGGTCCCAGAACAACAAACTTGATTAAACAGAAGAGGGTAAATTAATTGGCAACATTGGTAAAGATGTGAAGGCCTTCAAATAAATCAAGTTTTCAATATGTTAGAAATCTAACCTTCAACATGATTACTGTTCAGTGGGGAAAATAAAATAATGTTAAGAAATAAATGGTTGTATTAAAGACGCACTGCTTTAATTCTTTAACTGGAACCATTTGATTTGTTCACATTTGTGTTTCCGTTGCAAATGTGCCCCAAACTTTGTCGATCTTTCGCTCATGTCAAAAAAATTTTAAATTTTGCAGCTGCTGTGTTTCCATTAAATAAGAAACGCAATTAAAATCACGAGTGAATCCATTTGTTTATGCAATAAATGATTTAAAAACATGCTGTGCCCTTGTTCTTCTTCCACTTCCTGTCGTCTTCTTTGTCATTTCTGCCAGAAGTAACATTCCGTTGTTGATCACATGACTTGTCTCGTGTGATGCGAAATTCTATCCTTTCAACCTTATATCAAAAAACATACGTTTTTTTTTAAAAATGCCTTTTTTCCATTATGCATAATTATTTCCATAATTCCAATCTGTGCGATCACATCGTCAATGGAAAAGCAGCTAGCGTGGCTAACTCCAAATCAATTTTTTTTAACTGATAAACTGTCTAAAAATGTTATTTAATTTTTTATTATTATATTTTTGTGCTAATTTTGACATTATATGTAAATTGGTTTAGTAAAGCCTGAAAATTTTCTCTCTAAATTGGTGAATAATTTCTGTCTACGTCGTCTTGGCAGAACCTTTTTCTTGCCTTGTGCCCAATATCTGTTGTTTTACCGGTTAGAAATTTAACAATTACTTCCTAACATTTAGGGGTTTTTTTTACATCAAATAAATACACTCAAAATAAAGTTTGGGTTGAATTTTTCTCTTGTGGGATGATTCTTCTGCAATGACAGATGCATTTATAACAAGGTTTTAACACATCTTTACCAGAGGTGACAACATATTTGTCTGAATCCAGTGAACATTTCATAATATTTGACCAAAAAAAATTCCTCATGATTAAACTGTAGCTTCAGCTGTAGACTTGATGTTATAGCTAGCAGATTAGCCTAGCATAGCGGCAAAATGAGAAGGTAGAACAATGACTTTGACTCCTGAAAAACTTACCACATTAGACCCTAAAATCCTGTTTTAAGATGCAATAAACAGAATTAGGGTTGATTGTAACACCTTTTTTGCATTCAAAAAGAGTCAGATATAATTTTATACTGCTAGTTAGCTTATATAGCTTGGTAGCTGTATAAGCTAACTAGCCAGCTTATATACCAAGCTAGCTAGCTAGCAGTATAATGGCTAGTAGCAAGCTAAGAAGCTATCTAAACAGTTAGGGAGCCATTATATCATACAAGTGCTAGCAGCTAGCTAGCTAGGAAGCTGCTAATGAATGTTTACACTTTTCCAAAACTAGTCCTCAAATTAGAGATTTTTCTAACAAGTTCTCTTAATATTTTGATGGTAGCCAATGAGTATTAGCTGAGAAACTAGCTGCTACTCATTGTAGCAACACAAAGACGATTCAAAATCAAGCAGGAAATGTCAGTTTGTGAGTTTGAGTGCTGCAACACATGATGGGACCTGAATGAATTAAATAAACACCTCAGGGGATATCTTTAAGCCATGTCAGCCTGGAGGAAATCAACACACATGCTGAGCAGCAAAACAATAACAGCAATTTGTTGATCTAAGAGTGAACTTTCTAAAAACTTTTAAATTTGCCTAAAAGTACGTTTCTGTCTCCTTTTTCCCTACCTTAAAATGAGCCTGTCCTGCATTAAAATGAAGGGCACCTAATTCTTAGTTGTGTTCATAATTGTTCCTTTTTAAGCTCTCCCTCTCCACTCCTCCGGCCGGCCCGTCTGTCCTACATTGGGTCGTCATAGTTGTAGGTGGGAGCCGCTGAGTACTGGTTCTGCTGCATGGCTCCCTGTGCAGCTCCCATCGCCGCCTGCTGGGCGGCTTGCTGGACGTGCGGGTTCTTCCAGGCCCCCGTGGCCCACTCCTCCTGGGCTTTACCCAGACTCCCACCGCTGCCACGGTAGAGGCTGTGGACCTGGAAAAAGGAGAGCACGAAAATTAATCACTGCCTAAACTAGAGCTGAAACGATTATTCAGATTAATCGTGATTAATTGATAATTGAAAAACTTGTTAACTAATTTGGTAAGTGATTAATCGTTAAGTGGAGTTTAAAGACACAAAAAAGGAAATTTGCTGAAAAAAAAAACACACTCAGAGCAGTAATTAAGCCAAAATTATACAAAAAATAAATAACCATTATACTAAGCAGGGATGAAAAAATTAATCCGATTAACTGTGATTAATTGTTAACTAATTTAGCAATTGTTAACTGAAGTATAGACTCAAAACAAGGCCATTTTCTGAAAAAAATAACATATTCATTGCAGTAATCAAAACAAAATTGTACAAAAATTTATACACATTTTGCTTTTATGTAGGGCTAAGTCGATTAATCGATGATTGAAATTTCTCTTAGCTAATGTAGTAATTGATTATATTGTTAACTGGAGCATAGATTCAAAACAAAGCATTTTTGGTAAAAAAAACAAAAAAAAACAAACCATGATCACAGCAGTTATCAAGCCAAAACTGCAATAAATATACAAGATTAAAACAGAAAATCTAATCTTCTGCAGAAAGAGACTAAAGAATAAAAAGTACAAAATCCACAGCTCTAAACGATTCTGGTAAAAGAATAAAAGATAAATTAACCACTACTTAACTGAAATTGGACCTCTTTTTAAAATCAAAACAAACTGTGCACAAATAATATACAATAAATCAAATTTAAGGGCCGCGACTGAAAGGCAAAACCCAACTCAGATCAAGAAACACTTCATGAAGGAAAGCGTAATGATCACCTTGGTAAGGGCAACGAATGAGAGAACAGCCACGGCAGTGAACATGACGGTGGGAATCAGCATCACCACAGCTGAGCCAATGTTGGTGCTAAAGAAGGTGATGGTGGCCAGCCAGCCGCTGAGGAGAACCACAATCAGATCCAGAGTCACATGACAGTAGCGAAAAATCATGGCATGTATGACAAGCAGCGCTTTTATCTAACGACTCAGTTTAACATCTCTATACATCACACCCAAAAGAACCTGAGAAGAATAATTTACCAAAGAAATTCAACATTTAAAGGGGACATATTTAGTACAATTTATATTTTGCATGTTTTTGTATTTCCATTTGGATTTCTGCTGCTTCTAGCAGTGCTTTTAAAACCACCTGGCCATTTTTTGGCAATAAGTTCATGTTTTTTAGTGTCTGCAAAATTAGCTGTTTAAAAAACCTTTGGAAACTGCTGCCTCGCAAAGCCCAGCCCGTTACCTAGTAACCAAAACGGAGCTCTGGCACGTTTGGTCAGCTGGTTTTACCGTTGTATGCGCTGTACAATGGCTGCTGGAGAAGACAAGTGTTTTATTGTCGTTCAGAAGCGACTTGCTGCATTCTTGTTGGTTGTGCAGGAGGCTCTACTTCTGCTTTTCAAACATGTACTGCTGAGTCTTCGCAGCCATTTTCACATGTGAGTGTAAACGTTGAGTTGGAAGGAGTGACCAGAAGCAGTTTATTTGAATTTAAAGTGACAAGATGCCCTAAAACAGCTACCCTACTCAGGGAAGCACAATAAGTCACCTTCAAATTAACCTGGTCAGGTTGAAACATAAAAGTATAACAATAATTAAATGCATTTTGGTTTTGGTTTATACTTACTAGTGCACACTCTGGCTTGATTAACCCAAAGCTGCATGATTAGAACCTGAATGACGTCAAGCAGGTTAGAACAAGGTTCTGGTCAGCAGTAAAAGCTGATGACCAAACCTGCAGGAACTCCTTTAGGGTTGCTAGGTAACTGTGCTGGGCTAGGCTGGGCTAGGCTAGGCAGCCTAGCCCATGGGTATTGTGCCATGAAATGGGTATTCATGGCACAATACCCATGAAACGTGACTTTACAATCAACTCATTTTCCAGATAACAAAAAACATAAACTTATTGCCACAAAATGGCCTTGTGTTTTTTTTTTAAGCGCTTGTGCTGTTCATAGAAGCAGTTGGAATTATCAAAACATTAAAAAAATTTATATTTATCAAGAAATTTTATATTTTCAAAACTGCTTCTTTTTTTGCCTTAGGTCAGACTATCTTTGTCTGGTATTAAAATTTGCATCCAGACCTGAAACATTTAAGTGAGTCAAGAAGAAACGAAGTGAAAATAGAAGAAATCTGCACTGAAGTGAATACTTTTTCATTGCAATGTACAGTGTAAAAGTCAATAAAACGCTGACAGCTCTTACCAAACCCCCCAACCTGGGATGCCAACAGACTGGATGATACTTATCACCACCTGAGCCATGAAGACGAAAAAGAAAGCCATGAAGTTGAAAGAGCTGTCGGTCCTGCAGAGAGACAATGATTGACAGAATAAATGATTCAGCTGAAACTATTTAAAACTGAGTATGCATGCTGAAAGAGAGGCATGCTTACTTAAATGCCTTGTAGATGGGCCTGAACCAGCACACGTAGGAACATGGAGTGAAGAGTATGAGCCACAGGAAGGCCATGCCAAAGTTGGTTGCTCCTCCACCTCCGCACATCCAGGCCAGGCAGCCTATCAGGTTAACGGCTAGCGTGGCAGCGTTCACTGTCAGCATCCCAGAAACACAGAGCAGCAAAACCCTTCAGCTGGTTCATCGTGCAGCAGGATTTAATCACCGTGGATTCCTTTAAAGCTCTCTGGATCATTCTGTCTCTGCTGCTAGTTTATGTTAAATAAGTGTGGGAAAACTTGAGCTAACTGGAACTGCTAGTCTTCGCTGGAGTGGATGTAGCTGTGAATTTACCTTAAGTTTAGAGCCAAGAGAGTCTCAAAATCTCCAGGCTTCAGTGAGGATTTTAAATGTTAAAGTTCATGGCCATTTACTTAGAAAAAATACAGTTTGCTAAAATATTTGAAGGGAAGATGGCAGCAGGATTTACAAATATACTCCCGGTAAAGCTTGACCAAGAACTCTTCTGAATACCAAAGGACACCAGAGTCAAATGTGGGCCAGCTGTCTAACAGCTTTGGTGAAATTGGGTCATGCACACAAGGAGACATTGTTGTGATAAGGGGGTTGGGTCAACATTTCTCAACATTTTCAGAACAGTATGCTTCACAGACACCACATCCATTTTTCCTTGACCTTTGTCAGGTTGGACCATATTGTGAATTTTGGACAATTGAGGTCAGATTTGTCGGATTTTAGAACCTGATTGAAGTCCAGACTTGATTTTATTCTGATAAATATAAAACTTTCTTCTGAACATCCTTTTTCTTTTCAATTTTAAGTAACAGTTTTGGAGCTGTCCAAACAGGTTGGAACTCAGCTTGGGTTGCTAAGTGACGGGCTGAGCTTGGCTGGGGTTGCTAGGTAACGGGCAGTGCCTGCTGATTTGGGACCTTATATTCAGAACGTTTTTGAAACAGCTCATTTTCCAGGCCCCAAAAAATATTCACTCATTGCCAAAAAATGGCTGCCTGGTTTTTTAAGCACTTGGGCCGTTTGTAGAAGCAGTAGAAATACAAATGGAAGTACAGAAAAAACATGCAAAATGTGGATTTTTCATAAAAGGTCCCCTTTACAACCAAACAACAAATCTTTTTTCCCAGATAAACTGTATATTGTTCCTTAAAATTTGCTTAATTCTGCAGTATTTGACTTCACGCTGTCTCAGTGCTGCCCTCTTTGGGTTGAATGGTGGCTACTGCAGTTGTAATTTTCCTACTGGTTCCAACGTTAAAGCTTGATTATTTTTACTGAGTGCAGTGCTTAGGAAAAGAGAGGGTGCTGAGGCAGAACTCGCTGTTCACTCCATCAGGAAGGTTAGTGCAGAGCGATTGGTGCTTCAGGTGTTTTCACTGAAAAAAGTTTCTAGACCTCAGGTGTGAAACTCCAGGCCTCCAGGGCTGCTGTCCTGCAGGTTTTAGATGTGCCACAGGTACAAAATGAGCAAGTTTCACATAATAGATTCCCTTTAAACTACAAACATGTTGGTTCTATTCACTAATTAAACAACTTCTGCCAATGAGTTGGATTTATTTAGACGTATCCGAGGGAATGGGGCTTAATGTGAATGCACATGAATTGATTAAATGTTTTCTTAAATCTTCTTCTTTTTTTTTCATGTGTTGGCTTTAATGTCTTAATTTCTGTTTTGCTTTCTTGTTGGGTTGGGTTGATTTGTTTTAGTGCTTTGGCCAACTGTGTTGTTTATAAATAAATAAAATTGTATTGTAAATAGCATTGTATCGAGGTTTGTTTTTATGTCCACTTCACATCAATGCCACTATTTTGTGTTGGTTTATCAGATAAAGTAAAATAAAAAATTAATTGCACTTTGTGGTTTTAATGTGGAAAAATGCACATGAAATATTTTTTGGGACACTTTAGAAAATCATACATAATTGATTAATAATTAATATATGATTGTTAATAAAGATAAGCAAAATCAAAATTTTCAACAACAAAAACTCAGAGATATTTACCATTTTACCTGAATGCAGTATCTTTAAGATAAATGCCAATTGTCGTTTTAATAAATTCCTCCAATTTCTTATTTTATCTTTTTAGACAAAAAAATAAAGAAACAGAACACATGTCACTTAACCTATTAAATCAGTTAAGTTATTATTTTTATATTTATCAATGTAATTTTTGGTAAACAACATAACATGGCATAAAGAAACAACCATAATACAGTTTAACTTTGTGACTGGCCTGAAGGCAGTGAGGCAAACTGATGCTTTTGTAAACAACAGAGAGCAAAATATTCACTATTCTTCCCATGCAGGTTCACTCACAGATCCAGAGGTAGTAGAGCCTCTTGCACATGGAGCGCTGTTGATCTGGGATTTCATTGAAGTCCTGGTAAAAACATGGCTTGAGGGGGATGAATCTTGGCAAGGGAGGGAAGTTGTTTTCTGGCATTTAAAGGAAATGTAACCATGAATCACTAATGAATGAATGAATCCCATTTATTTTTTTAAATAAATGGGAAATGCTTTGGGTATCTGAGTGACTCAAAAGTAGTAAATCTTACCAGCCATAATCACTGTTCTGTGTTTTCCTCCACTTTCCAAACAGATGCAGAAACGTCAATCTGAGCGGCCGTCAGAACTAAAACTGTAGAAGAAGAGTTGCATTAACATCACCGAGACTACAGAGGCCACAGCTTCTTTCCTGTCCATCAAAATGTTAATTATTGTAACGATTTGACTGCAAAGAAGAAAAGAAAGAAAGAAAAAATGGCACTAAACTGACTGAAACTCTTAGCTTTATTTCTGTTTGAATATACAGAAATACAGAGTTGGTTGGAACTAGTTATATTTATTCAATTACATTTACACGAGTAACATTTTTGGGGAAAAAATACTTTAAAAAAATACTTCTAAGAGTATTTTTACTATGCTGTACTTCTTATTTTTACTTAATTTTATTATGAAGTATTTATTCTCGTTTGAGTAAAATTTCTGGATTTTCTACCCACTGAATGAAAAACAAAGATGTTTTATCCAAAAACTCACCAGGCACAGACACACATCCTGCAGTTTTTCTTAAAGTTTCATAGGTTTTATATTGAAAGAACATTATTTGGAAACATTTTCCAAATCAGATTTTATTTTTGCAACTTATATGAATTGTTGTCACTTTGGTTTTAAAATACCAACATTTCCACTTAACTTTATGTGTTATTTTGTTTGATTATTTACGTATTTTTTTATATTAAATGACTGATAATTTGATCAGCTACTCAGCACGTGAGTAGGCTTTTTACCAAATACGTTTTTACTCTTAGAGTAACTTCTTGAATGACTGCTTTGTACTTTTACTTGAGTAAAAATATGTTGAAGTAGTACTACTCTTACTTGGGTGCAATTTTTGAATACTCTGCCCAAATCGAGAAACATTTTGTGGACATTTATTACAGCTATGTTTAGCTGAATGTAAGGCACAGTATGGCCTTGTGCGGATGCTTTAAATGCACATAAACCAGAATAGGTTCGTATAGAATCCACTATATTTATCACAGATGAGTGATACACTTTATATAATTGCTGATAATAAACCCCTGATATTATTTTACTGTTAGTAACAATCGTTGACTGTGCATTTGTGATTCAAGTATGAAGGACACATTCATCCGCGACAGACAAACAGCTTAATCTGTCACAAAACGTCCTGCTTAATGGTGATTTTATTAAATATTTTTGCCATCATGATGTAAAATGTGAAATATTTCAGCGGGTGGCGGTGATGCAGCAGCAGGACGCGGTGCATCGTGATCACAGCGGATACAGGAGCGTCCTTCAGCCTGTGTGAGTCACGGTGCCTCGGTGATGCTGCTAATGCTGCTGCTGCTTCTTCATCCTCATCATCCAGACGAAGCGCAGTTCCAGCAGTAAACTGCCTACACATCTCCAGGGTTTTCACCCAGCAGCCACAATCCGCTTCATCTCATCAAACTGTTTTTCCTTCCGCCCTCTCTGCAAGCTAATGAATGAAAAAGACATTGATTTAAAACGTCTTACCTCCCGTTTACAATCCACGAATAATGCTATAATCCTCCTTTTTCTTTAAATTGCATCCTATGATTCTTTTTCTCCCCTCCGATATCACGCGCTGCTGAAAGGAGGAATTTGCCGTTTAGAAAAACATATATAGGATATATGGAGGCCGTTATTCCTCAAATGATGGGGCTGGGAGTCAGGAGGGGTCACGTGACGTGTGGTCTTTTTCTTTTTTTTAAACGAGCTCCCCCCCCTCCCTATCCTGTCTTTCTTGCGTTGTACCCCGACGAGACGGGATTTGCTGCTGCCCACATGACCAATCAGAAAGTAGGAATGTTCGTCCAAGCCCCACCCCTTTTAGATTTCTAAATGTTGAAAACAAGACTCTGCTCTGATTGGTTACCAATCCGGAAGCTACTTCCGAATTGATTTAAAAAAAATTAAAATCTAATTATTATTTATTAACAGCATATAACAAATATGGCATCGACATCAAATGTATTCAAACCTGAAAACGTCAAAATGCTGCTTCCAAACAAATATAAGAGGAAAATAATTTTTAAGTTTCCAAATTTCTAAATGTCAAAAATGTCTCTAAGGTTAATTTGGGATTCTAAATGATTAAGTTATCTGAATGTAATAATCAATACAAAATGACTCCAACACGGTCATTGCTAAAGAGCACTTCTAATTTATCACACTTCTAATTTATGACAAATTGAGTGAAATGTTCCCAGCAAGGACCGAACAAACATTTTATCACTGTTTGTTTATAAACACTGTTTGTTTGCGCAAGACTTTTAGTTGTAAGTTCTTAAAATGATATCGTAACTTGACGAATAATATTATCTAGTAAAATAAAATGCTTGATAAAATAAAAATTGGGTTCTTCGCCGGAGGTCATCATATTATGCAAATTATTCATTTTGAGGTTTTTGAATAGCAAGCAGGAGGACACAACAAATGTATTTTTGAAGATTATGGGGGAAAAGATATTCCAAAATTAGGTAGAAGGAAATATGTTTTTGTTATAGTTCCATCAAGCCAAAGGGCAATAAACAACAAGAAAACGTTTATCAACATTTATTGTTACACACATAAAAAGAATTCCCCGTTAACTTTATCAGTCGTTTGTCAACCCGATAATGTTCGACCCGAATTTAGCCACAACAATGTTCGATTCATTGCAAACATGATCACATACAATTCAAACTGGAGATCACACCAAACAGGATCGGGTCTCAACTATTTAAGATTAACAGCGACACAGGATATAGATATTCAGGGAAGTGACCCAAAAACAGAGGACAAAACAAAATAAATGAAAAGTTGTTGGCCCGCCCTCACAAGTAGCTTCTACGAGGAGACAAACAATCCACTGGGCGGATTAACAAAGAAGAAAACCAAACTCTAAAAGGACAGCAGGAGGCGGTGCCAACACTGTAAAACAAAAACACAAAAATTACCAAATATTTATTAATTCATTTAATCAAGTTAATCTAAAACACATTAAAAACACTGCATACATGCATCGCATTAAGCAGCACTCTGAGGTCAACCTTAGTGCAGCGGATGTGGTGCAAACCCACCAAATAAAAACAATATATAAAAACATTCTGATTGAAGAGACAAATGTATGAGCCTACCTGCGGCGCCGAACAACCACACGCCCAGGTAACGCTACCATCGGAACACCAATAACAATGCAGCCCTGTATAAAAATACCACATCAGCACAACTTACTTAAGAGAATCACTTTAAAACAATTTTCCTCCATCTACCACAGCCAGCAAACAGCGTGGGCCCAACACACACCTGGTCTCACAGACAGGAAATTAACGCTAGGCAACCCTTCCAGCTTTTCTTTTATGGAGGCTCTGGCATGGTGCCACCTGTTACATTTTATTATTGTATCATATGTGCTGCTTTCGCGTATGCTCGTATCTGCCACTGTCTGCTGCTTTGGTGTCATGGAAAGGGTTGAAAAATCTAAAATGTTTAGCCAATTTTACTATATATCGCTATATTCTGGTTTAGTAATGAATAGATAACGCAGTTTTACACACAAGTTAGCTTTTTTACAAATACATATTTTTATTCTGTGGTTGTATTTTCCCTCTCATTCATAACGTGAAATTCTGACACACAAAGTTCATACTGCACTTGAACGCAGCACAGATCTAGCTAACATTATGTTAGCTTTTCCTGTACTGTAGTGCTATGAGTTGAGGAAGACTTAAGCCGGGTAAGATCAGTTATTAATCAGAAATATAGCCTTTTAACCACACAGTAAATCTTTGTTAAACATTTCAGTTAACAAACAGGAGTTAGATGTTTTATATTTGTCATAGATATCGATACGTTGTGAAGATATTTATGTCGCAGCTAATGTTAGCCAGCTTCTCTACAGCAACTAGCTTGGAGTTTAAAGGCTCACAGACACAAAACAAAAACAAAAAATGCGTAATTTAAATGTTATTGTTTAATAAGTAGGCTTCCGTTTTCATTGATATGTCAAGTTTGAAGTTTGAAGTTAAGTATACAAGTTAATTTTGACCTCATTGAAGGTTATCAAGTGAACTAGGTGTATTGTAAAGTTTAGTAACCCTTGCAGAAATGACTTACCTTTTAAATTACAAAAGGAAAAGTAGGGGAAAAGTTACTAACAAATGCGCCTAATTAATTTAACCTTGACTCTTTTGACTATATACAACGCTGAATTTAAATTTGGGTCCTAAAATTCAACCTAAAGTGCATAAAAACAGAACATTTGTTTTGGTGTAAACCTGTTTGAATCTCATGACCTGTTTTTGTTTGTTCAGTGCTGGGAATGCAGCCACCTCTGCCACCTGAGGCTGTCAGAGAGCTGGTGAGCTCCTGTCTGCACAGAGACCCCGTAGCAGCGGACCTTCGCTGCAGCCTGTTTGTGGCTGCTGCACAGAGCTACAAGAGGGACTCGTTGCTCAGACCCTTCCCTCCTCGCTACTTAAGTGGTGACATTAAGGACTTTGAGGGCCTGGTAAGAGCTTTACAAACAATGAAACGCTCATGTAGTTGCTGGTGTGCCCTAAATGTCAACATTCATCTTTTAAAAAAAAAATTTAATCTTTAGTCAGAAGTGAGCCGACTACCCAAAAATTGTAGTCAAGTAAGAGTAGCATTACTTCAACATACTTTTACTCAAGTAAAAATAGCATCCAAAAAATTACTCAAGTAAGATTAAAAGGCGCAAAGACAACTCAAGTACTGAGTAACTGATCAAAATATTAATCATTTAATATTTAAAAATTAACTTGTTAGCCGGACCAAAATATAAAGTTACATGTAAATGTTGGTA
Source organism: Gambusia affinis (assembly GCF_019740435.1). Classification (NCBI taxonomy): domain Eukaryota; kingdom Metazoa; phylum Chordata; class Actinopteri; order Cyprinodontiformes; family Poeciliidae; genus Gambusia; species Gambusia affinis. The sequence goes on from NC_057875.1 coordinate 6,143,709, forward strand.
TTTAAAAGACCAAAATCATTCATATAAATAACATAATTACAAAATGCAAAATCAAACCAAAGAAACATTTTTCTAAATCAATTTGTGTCAATGTAAAACGTCTGAAACTTTAATAAAAAATAACTTCAGATGCGTGTCTTTATCTGGTGAACTTTTGGTTAAAACATGTTTTTCATTCAGTTGGTAGAGAATCTTGAAAATTTACTAAAGTAAGAGCAGGAATACTTCATAATAAAATTACTCAAGTAAGAGTAAAATACCCCTAGAGGTAAATTATTTCCAAGAAGTTACTCAAGTAAATGTAATTGAGTACATGTAACTAGTTATTACCAGAAAAAACTGAAAATGTTAACACTGACATGAATAAATTAATTAAAATTGTAATTAATTAATGGGATCTAATTTTAAATACTGCAATTTCAGTTTATTTACATTAGGAATACCTACAAACATTACAGAGATGATGGTACTTTATGCAAACACTTGGTGGCAGTAATGTGCTACTAAGGTTTCTATTTTTGTCTGTTTCTGTCTGCATATGAACACCATACAACGTTAAAGGAACTGTTTTGTTTTTGCACATTAAAGCAACAACGTATGTGCCAGCTAGGTAAAATTTACAACAATTTATTACACTGTCATCTGCACCCTTACCTTAACAAACAATATTTTACATTACGTAGCATAGTACTACGCTAAGATAATAACACTAAACTACTCATTTCAATACATTTATTTAGTGGAAGACAAATAATGGCACCTGCCACAGATTAGTAGTGGCAGTTTCCAGCTTCAGTGACATGCCATGGCTTCTGTGTCATGTTGAATATAGAATATGAGCATGAATCAAACAAATAAATAACAAAAAAAACCAGAATACACATATATATATATATATATATATATATACACACACAACTCTCACTGATTTGGTGTCTTTTGTCACGGCTTTTGTATGTATATGGATTCTATTTTCATTTTTATTTGTTCAAAATCACATTATTCATATTCGGTATTCAATCTGACACGGAAGCCGTGACATATGTCACGAAAGCTGGAAGCTGCCTCTACTGAGCTGCAGCAATGGCAGGTGACACCGGAAGTGCCACTGTAGCTGCCACTGCCACTGCCAAGTTTTGAGTTAATATGCTAAAAAATGTTTGTTTTGTTCTTCAGTTGGCAGATGTGAACTCCCTGCCTGGTGTGAGAGATTTGGTGCGGTTAAGGTCCAGAGAAGGAGATCATCATCTGGGCCTCGTACACTGGATTCTTTCCTCGAAAAGCTTTGCTGTGAAGACGCTGCAAAAAGATGAGGTACAGCACTACGATTACACATAAACACACATTATATTCTCTTTTCCCACTTGTATTCATTCTGTGTCATATTTGATCTTTAGTACGCCAAACTCTGCAAGCTGACAGAAAACGAGGGGGTTTCTGCACCGGTACCAGACTTCCTGTTTGAGCTGGAGTACCCTGATCACTTTAACACCCGGTTTGAGAAGACGAGAGAAGGACGAGAAGTTTTCTACGCATTCCACGGGAGCCGCTTGGAGAATTTTCATTCAATCATTCACAACGGGCTGCACTGTCACCTCAACAAGGTCTGAGCTTTAAAAATAAAACATACTACACACGTCTAGGAATGCAACAAGGTATCGAAAGATTACAGTTTTTTAAAATTTGTTAAATTATGATTTGCTATTTAGCGCAATGTGTTATGGCAGGAGGATTTTTTTCCACAGATGAGTTGTTGATGAATATAAAAAAAAGTAGTAAAGGGGTATATTTGTGCCAAAAAATGTCAGAAATGTTCTACTAATAACAAGAAAATTTCAGAGTTTTAAAAGTCACAAATTGTCTAGAAAAATCTTGGAAATTTCAGAATATTTTACTCGAAAATTTCTAAGATTGATATGCAACATTTTAAGCTTTGTTTCTGGCATATTTTCAACTTTTCAAGCTTAGAAATTCTTACTTTTTGTAGGAAATTTCTTAGGTTAATCTCCAAATTTTGTAATTTTCTTTTCTAGCAAATTTTCAACTTTTCAATCACAGAACATTCTTTTTTTTCCTCAAATTTCTAAGCTTAATCTAAATATTTCTGATATTTTATTTTCTCTCTGCAATGGCCCTGATGCATCGTCAAGAACTAGACTGAAGGTGAAGTTTAATATAAAAGTCAGTGTTTAATGTTTCAATTAAAGCTTGCTTTTTCATTTTCAAGTTAATGTGAAATGTTTTATTTCTCATCACAAAAATCATACTTCAAACTTGTGAGAAAAAGTAATGCTTTTTAATTGTGTTATATTTTCTTATTTAGGTACTGAGTTGTTTATTTATTAGCATTTTCTCATATTTCTTTTACTGGCTTAAGTAGCAACTACATCATCAGAATAATAAATAGTTTACTAAAATAATTGCTTACGACAGCGCAACACATTTCTCTTATGAAGCAATTTTTTTCTGATGTCCAACCTGATGTGATGCATGCAGAACTCTGTGTTTGGAGAGGGGACGTACCTCACCAGCGACCTCAGCATGGCCGTCCTCTACAGTCCCCACAGCAGCGGCTGGCGTGAGAGCATCCTGGGTCCTCAGCTCAGCTGTGTTGCCTTATGTGAAATCATCGATCATCCAGACGTTAAATGCCAAGTGAAGAAAAAAGGTGCGTCTAGCTTTGTGACTCCCAAAACATCTCATGGATTAAATCATGAAAAGCAATACATCAGTTGACAGTGTGATAAATTGAAACACGCTTGATAATTTTCTTTTGCATGACTTGTTGCTTTTCTCTTTTCCGTACCAAAAACTGGACGACAATAAGCTTCAGTCTGACGCATTAGACTCGACTCAGGATTTTTTTTTTTTGAAAGACAGTTTTGTGTACAGAAACTTCAATCGTTGCTTCTGTTCTTTTGTTTATTTATTTTGGATTCACAAACACTAGAACTTCCAGTTTTGGTGTTAAATGTTTGATACAAATGAAAGTTTATTGATCTTTAAGAATGTGTTCTCAAAGATCCTTGATCGTCCAGAGTGCAGTTTTCAAGTTGCACTTGAAAATTGTCTCAAAACAGCAATATTATCGTTTATTGCAATAACTAAGGGTGCACCGATTTATCAGTGCTGATTTCCTTCATTTTGGGAGATTGATGATTAGCCGATACTTACTTGTGAAGTTGATCTTCTCCACTGATCTTATCTGCCTCAGCAAAGGTCTAAAAATCAACCACTGTCCTCTTTTGTCCTCCTCTGAGAGAGGTTTGACCAACAGACCGGTCCAGCAGGTCGTGTCTGCACATTTGCAATTAACAGCAGATACCCCACCTTTGGAAACTCTGCGACTTTTTTTGTTATAATTAGTGACATTTCAGACAAAAAAAATATCATTGTAAAATATCGGAATCAGCAGGTCAGGATTTTTAAAGATCTGTAGTTGGAGATCGGCCAAAAGGCTGCAGTCGCTGCGTCCCAAGCAGCAGTAACTTCAGCAGAGTTTGGCCGACTGCTTGCTAACGGCTGCTTGCTATTCGTTGGCCATTTCAGATTCTGATGCCATCGACAAGCAGCGCTCACGAGCCAAGAACAGCGAAGGGGGCGACGTTCCGCAGAAATACTTTATAGTCACCAACAATCAGCTTCTACGAGTCAAGTACCTGCTTCTGTACTCTCAGGGGAAACACCTGGCCAGGTAAGAGGTCCAAATCTCATTTCCACTAAGATGTGCAGAAATCTACTTTAATTAATCGGAAATAGTCAAAAATGAATAGAGTTCAGTGAGGCGTCATTCACTGCTGTTTATTATTTGTTTTTCGTCAGGCATTCCCGCAACAGGTCGTGGCTCCTCAGACACCATTTTGCCATCATGATGAGTCTCTATCTCCTGCTCCTCATTTTCATCGGTGCCTTTAACTCCGCCTCGTTCGTATCTTTCTGGAACAGACTATTCAGGTGACGGGACAGCATTAGGGACGCCCCAGCTGCTTATTATCTGCAGTGCCTTTTCTGATCAGACTCCAAGATGCAGACCTGAGCTATGATTATGTTTTATGCACCTTTAACTCTACTCCTCTACTGTAAAAATGCTCTTGTTTACTGATATCCAGGATGTTTTAAATCACAGTTATAGCACCCTGTTCTGTATTAATCCTGATGAGGCTGCTCTGTATTTTAATAAAGGTCTGCAATGTTTTAACTGTAATTTCAGTGGTTTAATGAATAATTTAAAGACTCTATTTTAAAACTTACAAACTGGACATTTGCATTTATCTTCAATAAAAACATTGCATAGAATAAGTTTGGGTGGTGTTGCTTCTACATTTGTCAAATTGCTGCAAGAAAGGACATTTGTATATAACTGAAAGACATTTAAAGATTGGTAAATTATTTTGAAGTCTGAGTAAGGACATGGTTGGTAGTTTTCTATTACAGGGTATCTCCTTAAAATTGTAAATACAATTATGGCCTTAAAATGTCTTATATTATTATTTTTTTAAATTAATTTGTCTTAAATACGTTGTTCAAAGGTCTTACATTTTGTTGTCATGCTAAGAAAATAGAAAATATATAAAATTATGAGGATAAAGTTATAGTATTGCAAGAATGAAGTAGGACGAAAAGTCATGAGAATGACAATAAAATTGTATTATGACAAAAGTCATAATATTACAACTTTATTCTCGCAATTCTATTTATTTTTTCTAAAATTATGACTTTTTCTAAATGACTATTTTCATTATATTGTGACTCGTATTATTTGGATTTTATTCTCGAAATAATCGATAATTAGTTCTCTATATAGTTACATCTATAGAATGTGACTTTATCCTATAAATGACTTTATTGTGATATTATTATAAATATTTTTTGTATTATTTTGACTTTATTCTCATAATAGTAAAACTTTCTCATGATTTTGTAATTCTGGTCATTTTTGCTTTTTATTTTTCCCCAGTGAATATTTCCCCAGCATTACTCCGTCGTAAATCTCGCATACCGTCACATTCCTAAAATAATGGCCAAAGTCGTCTTCTCTTTTTTTTTTTTGCCTCAAAAGTAAAAAGGGATTATTTTTGTTGTTTTTGTTGCCAAATTTACTTTTGGTAAATAAAATATATTAAAATAGAATAAAATAAAGAATAAGAAAAGGTGACGGAGTAGTTTTCCTTTTTTCTCGCGGGACTTTTCAGTCAGGCAAAAATTGGAGTCACGCGCACGCGCAAATCTTTGTTGTGATCGAAGGCGGTTACGACCCCCGCTAATATGTCCTTGCTAGCTAGCTGGATTCTTTTGCATCTCTCATGGGTAAGTGTAAACTTAAAATATATAAATATAAGAGTATATATTGTACATTTGTTACGTTAAAAGTATTGCATTTCATTCATGATTTATGAAGGTCTTAAAAAGTCTTAAGTTTGAGTCGGTATTGTTTGGTTTTGTGTTCAAAACCAGACAAATGCTAACATGGGTCACTCATTACAGCTGGCACACAGCTATCAGGTGTTTGGTGTCAGTAAAAAAAAGAAGTGAGACTGATAAGTGGGATTGATATCGAAGGCGGCCCGCTTTGGTGGCAGGTCTCTTCGCCCTAATAGCTGATAAAATGATACGCATTAACAGAAGCTGAGGTTGTATGAAATAAAAATGTATTTACTAAATAAAATAAAAAATGCTGGTTTCTGCAAACAATAATAAGATAAATTTGGGTTTAAAAAAACCCCAACTTGTTTTGTTGACTTATTTCACATTTCCTGGCTTTTTTTTTTTAATCCTTAGTAAACACTGGAAGTTCAAATAAAATCAACAGATGCAAGTGTGTGCCCAGCCAAATGAAGATGAAAGCAAATGCAGGCCTTTGTTTTGGCTTTAAAGCTAATTCCTTCTTGCGAAATCCTTCAGATAAACTTCCTCTCTCCTGCAGAAGCTGCTCACTTTTGAAGGCCAGAGAACAAATACCCATTGTTGGTCCACACTTCAGTCCCTTTCCTCATTATTGCTGCCTCATAAACCATCTGTTATTCAATAACTACAACCTGTGAGGGGGGCAGCCATGGTAGAGGGGACTTGCTTTTGATCTGAAATATAACTGACCCAACAAAATGGGAAACACTTGATCAATCAATTTACTTTAGTTTGTTTCTAAACCTGCATAACATGGTCATAGTTTGACTCTTTAAGTTTTACTTCTCCATTTATTCAAGATTCACTTGCCTTTGGAATCAAAGGAAGCAGAAGCGCTGCTGTAGATCCCTCTTTTGCTTGTTTGCGACACAGTATATCAGGTTGTTATGATAAGCAGCGGTAGAGTAATCAAAATTTGTACCCAAGTAAGAGTACTTTAACATATTTTTACTGAAGTAAAAGTAAGAAGTAGCCGTCCAGGAAATTACTCAAATAAGAATAAAAAAAGTATTTGATAAAAAGGCTACTCAAATATTGAATTATTGATGTAATGTTTGAAAATTACATCATCAGACAGACCAAAATATAAAGCTATGTGGGAAAATTTTGTATTTTAAAAAACAAAATGAAAAAAACTCATGTCTATAAGACAATTACAAACTAACAAAATCAGGCAAAGTTTTGTTTGAAAACTGATTTATCCAAATCAGTTTTCTTTAGACTTATGAAGGTTTTTTAAAAAAAACTGCAGGTGTGTGTCTGTGTCTGGTGAATATTTGGTTAAAACATGCTCATTTACCATTCAGTGAAGTCACTTATAGTGTATAGAGTATCCAGAAAGAATAGTGTAACCAGGTTATATTTCTATTTTGTCATTGTTTCATTATCTGACTGTAAAAGCCTTAGAAAACCCTGTCATTGTTATAACCGTGTGACTTTATGACGTTTAAAAGGTAAGTTTTTGATATAAATAAAAAGTTCTCATGCAACCTATCCTTTACAATTCAGCAAACAAAATCAAAATTCTGCATTAAGCTGGTTGTATCAGATCAATAAACTTTAAATTCTAATGAACATTAAACACTGGAACTGGAAGACATTTTGAAGTACCCAAAATAAATAAAGAAAACAACAGAAACAGCAAATAAAATGAATCATGAAGTCTCTTAAGCAAAATTATCTGTCAAAAAAATGACTGTTGAGACCAAGGCACCAGACTGAAGACTTTTATCATTTAGATTTTGGTTAAAAAGAAGAGAGAGAAAAGAGAAAACAATAAATCGAGCAAATGAAAATTACTGAGTTTCTTTTAATTTATTGTGCGGTTAATTGTTTTATTGTTTATTGTGACAGGCCTAGTATTAGTATGCACAAACTTAAAGTGTAAGTTAAGCTTTTTTTAAATTTAAAAACAAAATCCAGTCTTTGATAATTAGCCTCCATTAACATAGTACATCTTGTCATATAAGGCTGAACAATATGCCTGGAAAACATATCTCACTTGATAAAAGCATTTCATATCATCCAATATCAATATTGATTAGTTTTTTTTTGTTTAAAATATCTACAGTACTGCTAAACTGGTGACAAACTTTCTTATTTTATCCACAGTTTACGAGGCACAGCTGGGCAAGTTTCTCAACAGGTTGTTGCTAGGTAACCAAAGAATAAGTGAGTTGCTAGGTAACCAAAGAGTGAGTTACCTACTCAGGAAGTCAAACTCTGAACACTGAAAAGCCAGGATGACCAATTAAACCAGACAGTTCGGTATCTCTTGGATGTTTATTTAGAAGAAATTTACACAAAGTTTATTTTACAAACTGCCAGATTACATATTTACAGCTTACACCATAAAATAAGATTGCATGAAGTATTTCAAGCTACTGACATTAGGAAAATAGCTGCCATTTTTTCCCATTTTGCTACATAATTCTGTGGTTTCTGTCAAATCCTCGTGTTTTCTGGGTTTACAGCCGTGGGTTCGGGTGTAAACAGTCTGGCACCAAACACACCAAGTTCCCCTCGGTGTTGTTCTAAAGAGAATAAAGCACAACAGGCATGTTTTAATAAAACAATAATTAAATGCAGGTTTATGTTGCTAAGGATGCACAGATTGCAGTTTTCTGGCAGATCACTGATGACCAGTCAGGCCTGTCATAATTAGCAATTAATCAGTTAATCACATGATAAATTAAAACAAGCGGAATAATTTCTATTTGCATAATTTATTGTTTTTCTACCAAAAACTGGAAGCCAAAGTCTGGTGTTTTGGTCTCAACTGGCCCTTTATTTTGGCCAGTTTGAAGGACAGTTTTGTTTATAGAGACTTCAGTGTCAATTGTATTTGTTGTTTCTGTTGTTTTATTTATTTATTTTGGATTTTTAAAATGTTTTCAACTAACAGTGTTAAATGTTCATAAGAATTTAACATTTATTGATCTTTTAGAATGTGTTCTTGGATTATTTCACCATTACAATTATATTACTTGAGGATGAAATTAAATCTTTATTTCGAAAGAGTAAAATGCCAGAGAAAAAAATTTGCAGAAACAAAAAAAAAAAAATAAATAAAATAGATGTATCGTAATAATTAAACATGAAAACAAAACTTCTGGTCTCAAAACAACAGCATTATCCTTTATTGCAATAACTTCTGAGACAATTTATCGTTGAGCACAATTTTTTATTGTGTGACAGGCCAGTTACCGATTTTTAAATAATTCCTTGTATTGATAAATATATACTTGTTCCATTGGCAGAATGTTTCACTTATAACAATACATTGTTATAAGGTAATTATAACAATGTCCCAAGTTATGAGTTAATTTATCTGTCAGTGAAACTAGTATATTTTCAACAATAATAAGGAAATAAGGTCAAAATTATTTACTTTGAAGAATCCTTTAAATCTTACTGAAAAGCTACTCTAAGTTAGTTTTTCTCTTATTTCAATTGTACTAAGATATTTCCTCTAGAAACTAGACCAAAATTACTTGATAAGGTTTTGTGTTTTTGCAGTGTAGATAAGATCGGCTTCACATTTAAGTATTGGCCGATCACCGATTTTCCAAACTTCAGGAAATCGTTGCTGATTTATCGGTGCACCCCTGGTTGCTGCTGCTGTTCTGGTGTTTACTCACCTGTACGTCACTGCTGCAGGCGGGATGAGCTCTCAGGTGATTGTGCACACACCTGCCGAAGCGGTGCAGGCAGGCGGGATCGGATGCGGTGCAGCTTTGGGGGCACGACGGACGCTTCAGCACGACGCAGCTTGAGCAGGTAGTGTGCTGGCAGGAGCCCTGGCATTCCTTCTTCTCCAGAGATGCAAACCTGCAGAAACAGGAATCAGGAAAACAGTTTTAAACCTGACGATAAATAAGGAGTTGATGTGGAGTTTTGTGTTGTCACCTTGCGGAGCAGATTGCAGAAGGATTGGCCTGACAGAACTCCTTGGTGCATTCTGAGCTGCAGCTCTCTGGGTTGAGGGTTTCGATCACTAAAAAAAAAAAAAAGGAATAATCTGAATAATCTGTTGGTTCTCTACAGCCAAACATGAAAAGCGCCTCTCGCAGAATGCCTGATATCAGGCTGTATCAGTGGCGGTGACACTTCTTTTCATCATGGACAGATAAGAGGGACAATTATATGAGCGGAAACCTTTTGGATCAAAGGAACCGTTGGCCACGCTATCAGTCTTCACAGCTCTTAAACGTGGTTTACCATATTGGCTCTGTTCCCATTGCAAACCCTAACAGAGATCAAATTCAACAGAGTGTTCAGCAGAATGGCACCATATTTCTGTTTCTGTTGTTTTTATCCATTTACAGATAAACTTTTGTGTTTTAATTGGGGGGCAGCAGAAGTAGAAGTGTGCATATTTTGGTATTGATCTGATATGAAGTGAGCACTGTATCAATACCGATACTTATTGTTATCAAACTTCTGATATTTATGTGTTTTGGTGTTTTTTTCTTTCAATTATTATTTTTATCAAACAGCACAGAATTTAGACAAAGTTTCTACTAAATATGATAATCACATATTAACATGATTTGGGTAAATCTTTTGTAAATAAGGTGCAAATAATTATCAGTGCAACTATTTTTTTAGGTAAAGTTGAGGAGATATAATGCAAAAATAAAACAAAATTTCAAGAAAGAATCTGATACTGATACCGGCTTGATATCGATATTATTGATATTTTGGATTTATCCGCTCAAAAGGATGCAAAACAAAATTACAAAAAATACGTGCATGTGTATATATACAGTAACACATTTTGCTGGATGATAAATTGTCCCAGAAGTTATTGCGATAAACAATAATATAATATTGTTGTTTGTTTTTTTTTGGTACAATTTTCAAGTAAAATAAGGACAATAATGGCATCATAATGCAGGACCACATTCTCAGAGATCAATAAACTTTAAATTCAAAAACATTTAACACTGAAGCTGGAAAATATTTTAAATATCCAAAATAAATAAAGAAAACAGCAGACAAGAAATAAAAATATTTATAAAGTCTCTATAAACAAAATTGTCCCTGAATAAATGACCTAATTGAGACCAAATCACCAGCCTGGAGACTTTTGTCATCCAGATTTTGGTAGAAACAATAAATAATGCAAGTTGAAAGTTTTGAGCTTGTTTTAATTTATCATGCAATTAAATGATTCATTGCGAACTAGAATAATGCTAAATCAATAAAGTTGAACCTGTTCTTTTAATGTTTTGATCAAAGAGTTTCCATGTTGAGCTCACCTGCCTTACAGATCCCTTTAGTTTCTGCATTTGGTTTATCAGCCGCAGCCTCCTGAGAAACACACACCAGCCCCTCATCACACTTCCCCAGGTAGTCCCAGTTCCCGCCGCAGCTCTCCCCCGCCGTCCGGGCGCACACGGGGCAGCAGCCGCAGACGCCCGTCGTCACGCCGCCTTTGCACTGGAGCCTCAGCGCCCGCCTGGAGGAGCAGTGGATCTGCTCACAGGGCGGGCAGTTCAGGCTCTGGAGCTGCTGGGCGTCCGCGGGCTGGGCGCCCTCTGATCCCAAAACCCCTAACGGGACACACAGAAGGAGGAGCGCCCACATGCTTGGGGTCGTACTGGTGTGATCATGAGTGGAGGAAAAGTTTGTGCTTTTATAATCGTGGCGATCACAGCAGCAAGGCGAGGCGACAGGTGGACGTAGAGTGGGCGTTTCTACAACATAAACACCGATTGGCTAGTTCCAGGAGCAGAAATTGGTGACGCTTAATTTGAAGAGGGGTTCATGACACCGTCATTAACCCCATAACACCTTCCATAAAAATGAAAGAGTCTTCTTGAATGTTTAGAACTTGAAGTGTCATTCTGTAAATAATGAGGCTTTTAATGCAAAGTTGACACTTTTAATGCAACTTTGCTTCAAAAGTGTCATTATTTATCAAATAATGCAAAGTTGACACTCGTAAAGGACTTTCAAAGCGGGTTTTAATGGAACTTATGGTCAACATTTGAAACTTCAACTAGTTTTTAACCATTCTAGCTCATCTGCAGGGACTTTTAAAGAGTTGAACAGGAAATAAGGAGTTATAATTTCTGTGTTAATGCGAGTTTAACCCCTTAACTGGTGGTATCCCATCCATCGGACAAATCTAGTTTGTTTGAATACTCTGCCTTTTTCGCCGCCAGTTAAGGGGTTAAGTAACAATTTTTTGAATATACAACTATGTAAAAAATTAAGAGACCACTTAAAATGATCAGTTCTCTGAATTTACCATTTATAGGTTTATGTTTGAGTTAAATGAACATTATTGTTTTATTCTATGAACTACTGACAACATGTCTCCGAAAAGCCAAGCAAAGATTTAGTATTTATTTGCAGAAAATGAGAAATGGTCAAATTAACTAAAAAGATGCAGAGCTTTCAGACCTCAAATAATGTAAAGTAAACAAATTTAGATTAATTTAGAAACAGCAATACTAAAGTTTTAACTCAGGAAGAGTTCAGACATCAATATTTTTTGGAATAACCATGAGGTTTTCAACAAGGTTCAGTGCAGTGCAGAGCTGTATATTTTTATTGTGATCTAATATTGCAGTACTTTTTGATAAAATATTTTTATTGTGCCACTTTTCTGCAGTTTTTGCTGCTTGGCCTCCACTAGAAGAAAAGCCTAGTCACGCCCCTGTGTGGTGATTTATAAGCCACAACCTCTTCAGGCAGCCAATAGATGAGGGGTTTAATCATCCCCTCATCTTATCTTCACACTATCAACAGCAAGGTTTTTGTTTAGAAACAATTCGTACTTCAGAACAAAGATAAGTTAGCGAAGGAGTAAAGGCCGGCCCCCTTTGTATTTGGAATCACATGACCTCCGATGGGGGCAATTCACCGCACACTTACGATCAGGTAATGACCCATTTCTCAAAAGAACAAAAGGACCAAGAAAACAACAAGTTATCTGATCAAGACGTCTCGTAATGTGAATAAAAACTGGCAACGCAACAATGAACGACGGTCCGCGGCTGGAAGTTTCTCCATTTTCTTATCAGATTCTCATTGAAAAAACTTTCTTTGTATTGTTTTTGTATTTTCTGTCAGTAACCAATCAGCTTTCTACTACATCACTTTGCTTCTTGTATGTTTTAAATATATTTTTATTATCAAACAGCCTCACTTATTTAGTCATATTCTTCATGAAATGTACTGAAAACCAATAAGTAGATAAGAAATATCTAAACTAGATATTTAAACTTATGAAGCAAGAAAAAAAAAAGTAAAGCACTTCCTATAAATCTATTCTCTAAACTGTTTACGCTGAGAATAACATAAAATAACGTTTTAATGTTAACAAACGATTAATTGAATTAAACCACGGAAAGAGAAGACTAATAAACAAAAATAAATAAATTATCCATATATTATCTTTTAATTTTCATCATTTTCAGCCTCTTTTTGTTTGTTTTGTATATTTCCTTTTATATTTAAATGTTCTTTTAAAGGAATTTTATTTAACCATGCACCTTTATTTTTCTGGAAATTTCAGAATTAACTTGTGAATGAATAGTTTTTTAATAAATAAACATTTCAAAAAATTTATTTTAGAAAATAATGTGTTTAACAAAAACACCATCCAACCTTAATATCCAGAAGAACAATAAAACTTATTTTAAAATTTAATTTAATTTTGTTGTGAGGTGCTGTAAAGAACCAGAAATTATTTGGTATGTAGTTATTTTTCTGTTTGCTAACCTGCAAAAACTGTAGTTTCACCTGCTTAGTTTAGTTTGAATAAGGACATTATGTAAAATTGCCGCAAATGAAAGTTTAAAAAAGAAAAAAAATGTTCTCTATGCTTTATTACCCTGTAAAATAAGTTTTATTGTTGTTTTATAACATTTTATGAACAGTTTTTTCATTGTTCAACATGATATGAAAACTTCTGCTTCTTGCAGTAGCTTTAAAAAATGTGCCTATAAAATTTTACTTTTAAGAATATTGTGAAAAGGAAGAGAAATAAAATGAATCGTGATATCTAGATTATCAGATTAAATCAGAAAAAATAGGAATAAGCTAGTGTTGGTGTTTGGTGCGACACAGTCACAGCCGTACAGATACTTAAAAAAGAAGCAAAAAATAGTTTTTTTATCATCACTTTTATTGTTATCACAATCCATCCATCCATCCATCCATCTATTTTCTGTTCACCCTTTGTCCCTAATGGGCTCGGGAGGGTTGCTGGTTCCTCTCCAGCTACGTTCTGGGCGAGAGGCGGGTTCACCCTGGACAGGTCGCCAGTCTGTCGGAGGGCAACACAGAGACACACAACCATTCACACACACACTCACACCTAGGGAGAATTTAGAGAAACCAATTAACCTGACAGTCATGTTTTTGGACTGTGGGAGGAAGCCGGAGAACCCGGAGAGAACCCACCATGCACAGGGAGAACATGCAAACTCCATGCAGAAAGACCCCGGGCCGGGAATCGAACCCAGGACCTTCTTGCTGCAAGGCAACAGCTCTACCAACAGCGCCACTGTTATCACAATATCATAAAATATTGTGATATTTCATCTCTACTTTTGCATCACATCTGGTTAGAAAGTCACAAAATATGCTGGTTTAGGATGCTGTAAAATTACATAAAACTGTATGTTGGCACGCAAGACGTAACCGACAGCATCCAGTTTAGGATTTTCAAAATAAAAGCTCCTCCACACTCAATACATAGAACGGAATTATTTCTTGCGCGGCCCGGTACCAATTGGTCCACGGACCGGTGGTTGGGGACCACTGGTCTAACTACTTCCCGTCGTCGTCTTCTTTGTGATTTGCGCCAGTTGCGACATCCGGTTGTTGATCATGTGACTATAAAGAGTTAAGATACGGCCATAAAACCCACCTCATCCTCGCCCCAAAACCTTTTAGCCAAAAAACTATTTTTATTTTTGAAATTGGCGCATTTAAACAAATTTATTTTCAAAATCCCAAATGTTGCAATTGTGTTAAATGGAAACAGATACTGACAGTATTGGTGATAAAAAGTTACTTTTGCTAATTTCTCTACTGTTTCATGAAAACAAAAATGAATATCAGTAAAAATATGATTAAATGCAGTGATACAAATCACAACATCGTCAAGCGTATTTCAAATGGAAATAATTTTCAAAAATATTTGTGACGCTATGAATGCTGGGACATGCAGTCACAGTTACTTAGAAAAATCTTTTAAAATAATTTTTACTGTTATATATGGTACCGTTTGGTTACATTCCATAAATGACCAGTTAGGCTTTGAGTCGTATAAAAATGTATTTATTTTCAAGAAAACCATTAAGTAACACTGAATACACCAGGAGTGATCATTCAATAGTCAATAAAACTTGTGACTCTTACATCAGAGATCTGACATACAAGACGTTTTGGAAAACAAGATTTGAAAGCAAATATGTTGGCGATTTGCTGGTGCTACAATTTTCTTTTTTCCTTTAATCCAAATAACAAATTTAGGTGGCGCACACCTGCGTACAAAAGTGACAAGATTTTTAATATATGAACTTACAAAGGGCTGGATGTCAAAGTGCAAGATGCCTGAACCTCACCCCTCATCGAAGAGGACGATCAAAGTGTCGAAATCAGAACTGGATTCTCAGATACAAATCTTTAAAATTATTGTTTGGCCACTATGGCTTTGTATTCATTTGAGACCTTATTCTAGCTTATACGTCTTAACTTTAAAATATTTTTCTGCCAAAGATATATATACTTTTTTAAAACTGCACCTTCTTACAGACGACTGCATGTAATGGAGTAAAGCATTACAGGAATATTGCAGGCATACGACAGGAAAAAAAGAAGCAGCTGCTGCTTAACAATTTCAAAGAAAACATGACATTTTGTGGGTTTTTATAAAAGCAACCGATCAAAAAAAAAAAAAAAAAAAAAGAAAGTACATACTAAAATCCAGAGTGAAAATAAAATGACTTAAAAACCTCAAAGAACAAAAATAAAACAGTTATGTACATATATTTACAGGTAACAATAATGAATAATATACAGGTTTGACCGGCCGTTTAGGGTCCGTATGAACCAACATCACGCAACATTCACTTTTGTCAATCCAAAATGGTTTAGTTGGAGGCAAACCGCCCTCCAGAAGGTCATTTGTTCAACTTTATATGAACATCCTGGACTCTTTGAATCAAACAGAGCTTTTGATTTTTTATTTTTTTTATTCTTCTTTTTAAATGTTTTTTTGTTTGTTTTGTTTTTAAAAAGCAACGGTAATGTAAAGAGAAAACCACTGATTATATCCTTCTGTCGAGTATTTCCCACAAACGACACTGAAGTGACGCGTCGATGAAGGTTCCTCAGTCTGGAGGGAGGAGGTCGTGCAAACGAAATCGTTCTCTGATGTGCGGCCTGACGTCTTCGTTCTGTCGTGGAAAAGAAAACAATTTTAAAACAATCAGCATCTATGAGAAACTTAAGGCAAGTTTTAAAATAAAACTATTTAAAAATCCAGACAAAAAGGTACAAAAACACGAGTTACTGAAGCCTGAAGTAAGTAATTTTGAACAACGATCTTTGGGGGGGTTAAAGTAGACCCATCTGATAAAAACATTTTTCTATTCTAAAAAAAAATGAATTACAAACGATCTGTTCCAGAATTTGTCTAATTACAAGAATGCAGTTCTATTATTAGCAGAATAAAGACACTTTTTTCAGAAAAAACATCTTAGAAAAAGTTACTTTAACAAGAAAAGGTAACTTTTGTGAGTTTGTCCTGGCAAACTCACAAAAGTATCATCCTACACCAACAGTATTATAACTTCACAAGATGCTCAACAGTCATTGTAATTTTTAATTTTTTGTGTTTGAGCTTGCATATAATTACTACTTTATTCTGGTAATATGAGAACTGATTTATTCTCATACAATGAACTACGGGGGTTAAAGTAGACCCACCTTTGACATCTGTTATTAGCAGAATAAAAACTAATCAAAAAGTTGTTTTGATTAGAAAAAAGCTTTGATATTAGAACAAACTGAGTTTATGTAGCTCTTAATCTGTCAATTAAATTCCCCTATTTCAGAAAGAGAATATTGGATCCCGGTGCTTAAAGATCAACATTTCTAACTATTTGTCTCTAACTCTATAAGTCGCACAGATTCAGATATATTGTAATCTAAAACACATACCAGCTCCACCAGTTTCTCAAGGAAAGGAACGAGCTTCAGGAGCTCGTTGTCATTTCTATCCACAAACCAGCTCTCGATTGGGATTCCATTAGAAAGCTGCAAAAAACAGAATCCGTGTTAAAATCAAAGTCACACCACAGGAAAGAAATAAAAAACCTTCTGGTGTCACATCTTTACCTGATAAGCGAAGGCTTGGGGTGAGTTGTCGATTATTACCGTCTTTGCGAGATCCCGTCCAAGAATGTTCAGGTCTTTAATGTAATTTCCTTGAACACAGACACAGTGTTCTCGAAACAGTCGATGTCTGGGGGAAAAAGACAGAAAATGGAAATTAAATGGCACATCCAGTGGCTCGGTTGGAGAAATAAAATGGTTTAATAATCAGTAAATAGTAAATAAAAATGTTTCAAATACAAATATAATGACTAATATTTGTACATGTTTCCCCACAGTGAAATTCAAGCTTTTCAAGATAAGATTTACAGATAAAAGTAATACAAATAAACTATTTCATTACTATTATTCTGCATTCAAAAGCAACATAAACTTAAAAAATAACAAAATTTTATGTTTTGTCTTTTACAAAAAAATACACTTTTATTTGTAGTTCATTCATATTATTTTTATGTGGATAAGTTTGAAAAAGTGCTGTAGGAAACATGTAAAAACTAAAAATTCTCTAAAAAAAATTTCTCTTCAGGTTTTCTGGAATTTAGAAAATAAAATTTTCATGATTCAAAGTTTAATCTGATTTAACTTCAGAAGATGAGAAAAACAATTACCTGTGTTTTTATTATCTTTAAATGTCTGGTTTTATAAATATAATTTTTCAAAATTTAGGCTTTTAATTAAATGATGGATTTAACTTTATTAGAAAAACTGTTTTGATGAGTTTGGACATCAAACACTTTTTTAAACCTTGAAAACACCTAATTATTTACAAAAGGTAAAAGTACCACTCAATTTAAAAACCATTTTTCAAACATTGGAATAAATGGACACAATATATCAAACAATACATGCTGGAAATAATTAGAATATTTATGTGAAATAAATAAAACATTAAGGAAAAATGCCACCTGACTTTAGTTTGTACTTTATTGATATTTATTTATTGATTCTTCTTTGATTTACTTAAGTTGTACCTAAAAATCTGTGTCTACATCATGAGAAATGTCGATATCACTATCTGAAAACTAAAATAAAAATGTAAGACAAAAGAGTAAAGACCTAACTTTTAAGTTTGTTAACTTTTAACTTAAAAAACATTTAAGTTTTTTAAGCACTGTGATGACATTTAAAGTGAAATTCTTACCTTACTAACTGTTTTTTCGGATCCAGGATGTTGAGCAACTTATCTGCATAGACCTTTTTTGAAGCAGTGAAGAGAATAATCTGAAATTTGAGACAAACATTTCATCACATATTTCTACAAAACAAAACCTGTGTGATTATTCAGGAGCGGAGATTAATCTCACCTCGTACAACTGAGACATGCGCTCAAGAAACTCCCGGAAAAATGGCCTCAATCGGACGTAGACCTTCAGGATGAAGAAAGCAAACAAAAAAGTGAATTAAATCAGCAATAAAAGTCAAAGATTTGGTTAATTTTCAAAGCTACCTGGTATATAACGTCTTGAAAGAGCACAGGGAATGTCAGAGCTGCATCTTCTAGTTCATTCAAACTGCAGTGGACTAAAGTTTCATCCTGGCAGCAAAACAACAAAACAAACATTTATTTCTAAAATTAGTTAATTACTTAACAAACCTTTTACTACCTACCAGATCCAAGACGAGAGAGAACTCAGGTGTGCTGCGTGTTTTTAAAGGTAACGCTGGTTTACGTGTTAACTGCTCTTCTGTCAGCGGAGGCACATGCTTGATGAAGAAGTACCTAAAAAAACAAAACAAAAAGAGACCTGGGTAAAAGTCAGCACCCACAAACTTTACTCAAGTAAAAAGTATCCATCCAAGAAATTACTCAAGAGTAAAAAGTCTAATCAATTACTGAGTAACTGATCAAATTATTAATCATTACAAATTACATCAGACAGATTAAGTATAAAGTGGAAATTTTGGCATTTTAAGAACCAAATGACAATAATTCATATAACAAAAACAAAACAAAAAAAAATCTGGCAAAATAACATTTTTCCAAATCAGTTTCTTCCAATTGAAAACTTAGAAAATCGTAACAAAAACTGCAGGTGTGTGTTGGGTGAATTTTGGTTAAAGCATGTTTGTTTATCATTCAGTGGGTAGAAAATCCAGAAATTTTTACTGAAGTAGGAGATTCAGAATGATCTTATCTTATTAAGTATAAAAATGAGAAAAAAAAATCTAATTACCTAACAAACTTCATGAAAACTACTTTTAATGGCCTTTACAACCCAAAACAAGCCACAAACATCAGCCGTAAACCAGCAGCTGGGATATAAATGCACGGCTCTTTGCTGCCATCTAGTGCTTAAAAATTTCCACTACAACCGTATCAGGGCAACTTTATGTTCGACTATTAACCTCATCCAAATAGCTATAAAAATCAGAAAGTGGAGCAAATGCAAATTTTAAATGTCTTTACTACTTTTTTAAAACATATTTTCAAAAGTAACTTGTATATATATAAAAAGCAATCGCCTTACGGGTCGAACACTTCCCAGTCCTCCTCATATGAGGTTTCTGCAGGTGCTGAAGGTAAAGAGTGCGGGTAGCTGCCGTCTGGCATACAGCCTGGAGCTGGGAAACATGAAAACAAAAGAAGAAAAACTAAACAGTAAGACGACATACGACTCAATTATGTTTTCTTTACAAAACCAGAAGAGACAAAGGAGTTTTAGCAATAAAAAAATAAATATGTTATAAAAACAGCAAAGTTCAATCTTTTCCAGCACCACACTATGGAGACAAAAACAACACAAATGAATTCAAAAAGATGGTTTTAATTCACCATTATATGAAATTTTATTAATAATGTAAAATTGCTAAATTTTATGTTTTGAAATGTCAACAAAACTAATTTATAAAAAAGAAACAATTTCAATAATGTTTTTTAACATATAAAATATAAGCCAACCTCTATTTTAATTACATTAATTAAAAAGTCATTGAGACATTAGGAAGAAAAAATATTCAACAAACTGAAACAATCCAAACAAATTATAACAATTGATCTTCAAGCTCAAATTAAAAGCTTAAACACCCAAAAAAATCAAAGAGTTCCCGTAAGTTTTGAGTTATTTAGCAAACGGGAATAATTTGTGATTCTAACAAAATCCAATTCAAAGATACTTTTCTGATCCCCAGAAGAAAATTAAGTGTTGTAACTCATATTAATTCCAATTATTGTAGATGATAATGGCTGTTAACAGGAAAGATTTTCTGTAGCAGTCTGTATTACAGTGAATTTGAAGAAGCCTCTGACTGAAGACACTAAAGAGGGTTGTCCATAATTTTCTTGATTTTATGTGAAAACTTTACCAAACCTATAACAGGAAAAGTTTAATCTGCTTTAACTTTAGACAGAAAATAATAGTTGTATGAAAATATCTGGCTTCACCTGTAAATAGTTTTCCTAAATAAAGGCTTTAAATCAGATTTTAGGTCATACTTTATCAAACTGTGCAACTTTAAGAACTTTTTTAAATTGAAATTCAAGCATTTTGAAGGATTTGAAGCAGCTGAACCAACCCTGTTTCAAGACAATAAATCCATTTCCTGTTTAAACTGGTACCAACCGCTGAGTTGTTGCTCAGGTTTTTCTCTGGATTGGTTTGGTCTGGATCGGCTCTGGGCTCGGTTACCTGTTAGCGGGGGGATGTCAGTTTCGGTGACGATTTCTCCTTCTTCGATGGTTGTGTCCGAGTTGATCTGAAGCCGCTGCGGCAGCATTTGGACCGTGTGGCAAGGAGTGATTCCTTCCCTGGACGTCACCGTGCTGCTGGGCATTTCCTCCGCCGGCTCAATGTCCAGCTGTTTGATGATTTCCTCCGCTTCTACCGCCTGGCCCGGCGAGTCCGAGCCCGGAGTGGCTGAAGGCGACACGAACAGAGAAATATGAGAAACAGCCTGACATCCTCTGGACCAAGTGGCTCGTTATTCCTGCCAACCAGTTTTAGTTGCTGGTGAGAAGAAGTTGAAAACTGGAGAGAAGATGGTCCCCAGTAGGGTTGTACGCGGCGGACTGCTGGGCGAGTCGATGGGCGCCTCCAGTTTACCGTTTGGTTTGATGGGTTTACTGTTGCAGGTCATTGTGTCTGAAATACACAACAAGACAGGAACAGTGGACAATTAATCGATTGTTCCGACAATTAATCAATTGTTCTGACAGTTAATCGATTATTCCAACAATTAATCGATTATTCTGACAGTTAATCGATTGTTCTGACAGTTAATCGATTATTCCAACAATTAATCGATTGTTCTGACAGTTAATCGATTATTCCGACAATTAATCGATTGTTCTGACAGTTAATCGATTATTCCAACAATTAATCGATTGTTCTGACAGTTAATCGATTGTTCTGACAGTTAATCGATTATTCCAACAATTAATCGATTGTTCTGACAGTTAATCGATTATTCCAACAATTAATCGATTATTCTGACAGTTAATCGATTGTTCTGACAGTTAATCGATTATTCCAACAATTAATCGATTGTTCTGACAGTTAATCGATTGTTCCGACAATTAATCGATTATTCCGACAATTAATCGATTATTCTGACAGTTAATCGATTGTTCCGACAATTAATCGATTGTTCTGACAGTTAATCGAGTATTCCAACGACCGATTATTTTAACAATATATGGGTAGAATGATTAATAGATGATTCGATCGATCAAACAATGATTCTAATGATCAATGAGTATAACAATCAACCGATGACTTGATCGACTGATTATTCCAATGATTGATTGTTCTGACAATTAATCAATGATTCTAATGATCAATTATTCTAACGACTAATGGGTGTAACGATTAATCTATGATTCTAACAATCTATAAGTATAATGACCGATTAATAATTCTGACGATCAATCAATGATTCTAACTATCAATCGTTGATTCTAACGATCAATGGGTGTAATGATTAAGCTATGATTCTAACAATTAATCAATGATTTAAACAATCTATGAGTATAACGACCGATCAATAATTCTGACGATAATAATTATTCCAACAATTAATTGGTCATTTTAATGATTAAGCTATGATTCTAACGATTAATCGATGATTTAAACAATCTATGAGTATAACGACCGATCAATAATTCCTACAATAGTAATTATTATTAATTGGTCGTTTTAATGATTAATCAATGATTCTAATGATTAATTTGATAAGAAAATTGCCACATTCTGTCAATTTCTCGTTTAAGCCTTTTTGATATATTAGAAATACATTAAAAAAATAAACAATTCTCTTTTTTTTAACTAAGAAAGACATTTTATTGCCTAAAATCCAACATAGTGTTTCTTTATCTTGATCATTTGTAGCAATGCATGTTGAAGGCTTCAACACAGTAAAATATCAAATGTGCTCCTTTTCCATCTGAAGGTTGTTACCTTTTATTTGTGCAAACAATTCAAAGTAAACTATAAACTATAACTTAGAGGTCTAACTTTAACATGCAGACTCAGGTCTGCAGGATTAGATTCAGAAACTTCATTTTTTCCCCAGTGGAAAGCAGCAATGAATCCAAAACTTTAGTAACATAAACTAAAGTCCCTTTTTAAAAAAGAAAACTTAAACATGTTAAACGTTGGAATGGAAAGATATAAAATATGAAACCCAAAACGTTCCTGCTGTACCTTTACTTTGAGTTTTTCTGCAAACTCTTGGTGCGGATTTGTTGGACAGACCTTGGGGTGTCGAAGTAATGAGGTCATTGTCTGAATTACAATCAATGCGACTCCTCTTGGCTGGGATTTCCTGCTCCACCTACAAACAAAAACACAAACAAATAAATACAAATCACCAAATTTGCGCCATTTGGTGTCTAAAACTATTTTTGCTGATAGAAAAAAAAAAATAAACCGAGGGGAACCAGAAAATTGACCAATTAGAACTATTAGCAATTCAAGACTAAAGATCTTGGAAACTTTTTAGAATTATGTGATTGATGTGAAATTTATTAACTAAATCTTCTTTCCCATTTTATAACTGCAGTCAATGTATTTAAAATTAGTTACAAACTCTTGAGATTCTCAGTTCCTCCATGTTGATGTGATTTTATACATCAAATGATGTGTTACTATTTAACACAAAAGTATTTATAACAAGGATTTTTTTCTAATAAGCATGAGTTTAAATATTTATCATAAAACAGGACAAAATCTACTTTTCGTTGCCAGGATTTCATTTTTCTATAAAGAGGAAATTACTTCCCTATAAGTTTCCAAAGTTATCAGGTAAAAGCAGGTTGTTTCTGTTTTTAGAAACATACATTTATTAAAAATAATGTCAGATTAACAAGTGGAAGCCTTTCTGCATTTAAAAAGAAAAATAAAGACTTTTTTTCACAACTTATTTTCTGTTTCCTCCAACCAGAATAATACAAAAATCAATTTTTTTCCAGTTACATCTTTGAAATAAGAAGTGTTTGCTTGTTTAAATGTTTGAAAAATACTATTAATATATAATCGCTTTACCTTATTTGACCAATGAGAATGAGTTTTAGACCTGCAATAATAGGCAATAAATCAATTATTTGCATAATAAATTGAATCTAGCTCAATTTACATTTGCATGATTTATCATTTTTCTCTTTTCTCTCATTCTACAAAAACTGAATGAAAAAAAGTCTTCAGGTTGGTGCTTTGCGCTTTATCTGAAGGATAAAATAGACTTCATGATTAATTTTATGTCGTTTTGTTTATTTATTTTAGATCCAGTTCCAGCGTTAAATGTTCATTAGAATTTAAAGTGTCTTTATCACTGAATTACTTGAAAACGGTGTCAAAACAACAATATTATCATTTATTTCAATAACTTCTGGAACAATTTATTGTTCAGTAAAATTAATTATCACGACAGGAGTAACAAAATTTTCCCATAGAGAAGGAGGATCTTTTTGTGATAAAAACAAAATCAAATCAAATTTTATTTGTATAGCACATTTCAGCAGCAAGGCATTTCAAAGTGCTTTACACCAAATCAAACACAAAAATACAATGCAACATAGAATCAACAATAAAAACAATATCAAGTCAGATTCCGTCAATAAATTTGCAATTTATTACGTTTCAAATACAACTCTAAACAAGTGGGTTTTTAGTTGAGATTTAAAGGAAGTCAGTGTTTCAGCTGTTTTACAGTTTTCTGGAAGTTTGTTCCAGATTTTTGGTGCATAGATGCTAAATGCCGCTTCTCCTCGTTTGGTTCTGGTTCTGGGGATGCAGAGCAGACCAGAACCAGAGGACCTGAGACAAAAACAAAACTAAAGAGCAGCAAATCTGTTCTTACCTTGACAGCATTCCCACGGATAAATTTCTTTATGGTGGAGAGGAGCCCAGATTCATTTTTCTGCATTTTGCCTCGACCGCTCACCGGGGACGACGGCTCCACTTCGCTGTGTTTTCGTTTGGCCTGGTATGGGAGCGTTCTGTGGCCTTTGCTGGGGTGCTGAGGAGCTTTACGCACTCTCAGCCTCATCATGCTCCGACGTCACATAGAAAAACCTGACAAGAGCAGAAACGACAGCAGAAAAATACTGTTTTCAGTCACATTCGTCTAGTAGTTTAGCATCCAAATTGGTTTAGCTTTATTTTAGAAAAGTTACTGCATGCATTTATCCTTTTAACCAGCATTTTATGTATACAATTAATGAAAAATATAGTTTCACCACTTAATACCCAATGCAACAAGTTGGTAAACCACTACTTGGCAACGTTAATCCCTGACTAACGTTTTACACATTTTATGACTTTATAGCTACAGACTTAAATGAATTTGGTATTTTATGCAAGTCCAACCCATAAGAGTGAAGTGGAAAGAAAAGGATACACGGTTTTGATAAAGGTCTAGTCAAAGTGCAGCCCTACGCCAGGTACAAATCAGTGGCCACAGGTTTGAATCAAATGTTCTCATTACTGAGCTTGACTGAACTTGAGCTATTTTTTATCATTTTCCACCTTCATGTGCAAAATGGTAAGGGTACAACTGTTTCCCATTTGCCTCCTACCAAAAAATTTATAAATAAAATAAAAAACACCTTAATGTATGCTTTTAATGAGACAAAACATGATAAAGGAAAATAAAAACGTAGTGGTATGAATTTCTTTGCAAGTAATTGTACATTGGATGTCCTATTAAATATAATGTACAGAAACTGTTCAATGTGGTCAGTATTGTTACATTAGAAGAAAGAAATGCAGATGAAAGCTGCACGTAGTATTTATATTTTTGATTTCCTAAGAACAAAAATGTGTCATTGGGTGATTTTATTTGTAAATTTTCAGTTCCCTTTTCTAAATCAACTCAGAACAAACACAGATCTACTTTTAGATCGAGAAATTTACAACAACTAGTCATGTCTTTACATAAATCTGGATCAATTTACGTTTCAGAAAACCCAAAATAGTTAGTCACTGGCAACATTTTGACTCATCCAATCAAACGCTAAATCTGCAGCTAATTAAAGACAAGTTAAGGTTGACTGATCGGTACGTGATTAACATAAAAACAGTCTCTAGCTGCTTTGTTCAAGTCAGGTTAGTTTGTTGTTTTTAGGTTTAGTTTCGCGCTTTGTAGCTGAATAGTATCTGACAGCAAACAGCACCGCTGTCTGTCGTTATGTAACATCGGACACAAACAGCGTTAGCCAAGTGCTGCCGTGTAGCACCCGAACCGGAGTCTGTAACACCCAGCAGGAGGCTGACGCTGGTTTTTAATAATCGGTCGCACAATGTTACGTGGATGTGAACACACCTGGCATTTATCGGCGTCAGCCATCGCTTTTAATGCAAATAAAATAAATGCTGTCAGTGGGTTCAGTGACTAACAAGCTATGGTTAGCTTCGAGGCTAACAAAACGCCAAAGGCAGAATAAGCAGTGCCGTAATGTTACATCTCGCGTTATCTACAGCAATAATCAGTTTTGTAAATTATTTTAAATATGAATCCGTGATCTATCATTTAATGTGCATCACAACCCAAACCAACAACTCGTTTTGTTCGCTCCATAACTATGTTCAGCCATTAGACTACGCCCCCTTCGCTGACTAACGTTAGCCGCTAGCTAGCAGCAGTGGCAAATATTTGTTGTTTACACGGCGTCTGTGTCCTACCGCTGTTTTCGGAAGCTCGTTAAAACCCGCCACAGCGTTGTCAGTCTCGGCCGCAACCGTGGCGGCCACCGTTAGATGTCGAGCCGTGGTTGTTGCCGCCAGCTACGTCCGCCTCTCAGTGGCTAAGTCACAGAACAGCCGTGTCTTTGGACGCCATTTCCCGCCTCATCACAAACAGAACGCTGGCGGAGCGCAAGGGAATGCGACACAGGCAGAGAGAGGAACCGACGAGGCGGGTATGGCAAGCCACGTTATCATATAATAATCATTTAGATATCCACACTTCCCAGCTCTTTGTTGTCAAAAGTACAACGGTGTATTAGTATTGTATGGAGGACCAAAACTGACAGTTAAAAATAAAAGCAGAAATCCATGTTTTTTGTTTATCCTTCTCCTTACACATGCATTTTCAGCAAGAAATTATGTTTTGTTTTTTGCTTTTTCTTAAACATCTCTCTATTAAGACCATTTTAGACGAAAAATGGAAGAGTTAATTTCCTCAATAAAAAACTTTTTTTAGATTATGTTTGAAAAATTAAAAATTTGCTAGAAAAAACTTAGAATATTTACAAGTAAAAAATGTTTGACTTTTGAAACTTAGAAATGTTAATGTTTTTCTAGAAAATTTCTGAGAATAATCTAAAAAATTATTTGTTTTTTCTAGCAACTATAGCAAAATTTTGGCTTTTCAAATTTCCTTCTTTTTTTTTTAGAAAATGTTTTAATCTAAAATTTTCCTTGTTTTTTTCAGCAAAAAAGTCAGGAAATGTCTGACTTTTCAAACTCAGAAATGTACTTGCTTTTCTAGAAAATTTCTGAGAATAATCTCAAAATGTTCTTGTTTCTTCTAGCAAATTTTTGACTCATCAAACTCAGAAATGTCCTTTTTTTTCCAATTATGGGGCAATATAGGGCAGACTTCCATAAAACCACAAATACATTAGGTCTGTGCAGCGGTAATTAAGTTGTAAAATTTGCAAGGTGTGGAAAAAGTCAATTCTGTGAAAAATCTGAATTCAAATTTTTTTTTTCCTGATACTATGAACACAACTTTCTTAGAAGTGTCATATAATGCTATGAATTAAATCAAAAACATACCTGGAGTGATGCTTTGATTCTTTCATGCATGTTTGAGAAATCCTTGAATCTCCCATGGCAACCACTTGGGATCGTCTCATTTTCCAAGTCGAGCTTCTGCCTCACAGAGCAGCGCTCCCCCAGGCGTTCCCCTCAGCTCCTTCAGACTAGCCAGCAGCAATTAGCAAACGCCTGGTGAAGGTGAGTATCTACTGAACTCATTATACGAGCTACTTCTCAGTACAATGCTGGTAAAAATGTTTCCAAGGGTTAATAGAGGGGCCATGTTGTGATGACATCCTGAAGACGGAGTTTCAGAAAGTCATATTGAAGTCATATTTGATATGTGCAGCATTTGTATAACAGCTGAAGGTAACAGTTACTTGATTATGCTATAAAATGACACTATATACCTGGAATATACATAATGCAATACCCTTTAAAAAAAGACCAAAAAAAATCCCCTAAAGTCCCACCAATAATAAACTTGGTGATATTCCTAAATCTGAAGCAAAGAAAAATGCATTACTTTATACTATGAATGAAATTTATGCATTTTCTAACAAGAAAATGTTTAAAAAGCTACAAAATAACCAAAGTGACATAAATGAAGATATAATAAATCCTAAACATGACCAACAGGGAAGAAAACTCAAATTATTAAAAAGTAATTAGAGTAAAATCACACCATTGTTCTACAAGTGAAAACATAAACACAAATAAATATGCATCTACTCTCATTTTTTTAACTTGTGGTAATTTCTATAATTATCATTTCTTTTTTGACACATTTAAAAAAAAAAAACTTCTTGTAGTTAAAAATAAGAAATCTTGCATCCTTTATTTATATTACATCTGTCACAAAGAAAAAAAATAACATTTTCACTCACAGATAGAAACACATTTTACCCAGTGAAAGTTGCAGCTTTGTTATATTTTGATAAACATACTGCAGAGTTTGATAAACATAAATAATTTGCATGGTTTAGCACCATGCAAATTATTTATTTCTGTTTTAATAAAAAAAAATAAAAAAAAGAAGAAAAAACAACAAAGATTCTCCTTATTGTCATTTTATTGATTTAGGAGCAATAAATTTTTGTTAATTCAAATAATTTCTGTTTGAGTGGTCACAATGTTATTTAGAATAAAAATCTAAAATGTAAAACAAACTGTCCAACACCAACATATAAAATGTGAGAGAAAACACTTATGGTTGTTCTCATGTTTATAGTCCAGCATTTTTAAGGTGAACTCCAATTGATAAATTGCACACCTTGGTTTTTTGCTAAAGTGAGACAAAACAAATGCAAAATGATCAAGTTAAATTAACTAATATCAGCTACCAGGACAACACGTTTCACTAGCAACTTGGATTAAAACAGTCATACAAAGCTTTTAAATACTACCATCAACATTAAAGCTGTGGAGTTAAAGGCGTTTCTATGATGCATCATAAAATGTGATTGTTCCAAAAACAGAAAGATGCTCATCCTTGTGCTTGTCAGCTTTGAACCAACGTCTCAGCAGAGCAGTTTCACTTTTTCTTTACCTCATCAAATGAAGCTGAAGAAGTGACTCACATTAAAGTTTTTTTTATTTTTGTTGTTACTACAAAACTGCCCCCTTTTTAAAGACAGCTGAGATGAATTTGTTTGGCATGATGTCACAGATACCCATGTATCTGCCCTTTCAGGGGTTATGAAATAATGAACTGTATTCATTCACTAGTTTCTTTGTAGAAGGAGGTTTTACTTCATTCCAAGATGGAGGAGCTTCCTGTATGGTCCGGGTCCGCCCCACAGGCCCCTGAAAACAGAAATAAAAAAAATTTGGTAGCAGCCAAGACAATAAAAAAAAAAAAGAAGACGGTATTATAATTAAGCATTTAATAGAGGTATTATTTGTTTGTAACCATGGCAACCTGACGCAGAAAGAGACAGCCTGCCTTTAAACTGTCACCGGTTGCCATGGTTACCTGCCCTTGTCTTGCTGATTTAACGTTAGCTACCTTGTTGTTGGCGAACTACAACTGTTTATAACAGCGTGAAAAAGGAATCTTGCTACGAAATTGACATTAGTGAATAGGATACGTCGTGACGAGCCGTTGCATGCAAATAACGAGAAAACAAAAATGCTCCAAACTTCAGTGGTCAGACACTATTTACTAGGAATGTTAAAGCAATTTTGTACATGATGTCTAATAAGACAAACTGTCCATAGTGAGCAGCAAGAAAGCTGGAATAGGATTTTTCTAAAACTATTAATTGTCTCTAAAAATGTAATTGATATTTAGCATTCAAATGAAACATTATCATTTCTCCCTGTTTTGGTCACAATTGGCAGTCATTTTGACTGCAAGTTTTTTTCCAGTTTCCAGAATTTCACATATGAAAATCACTTGTGAAAACGATGCATCACATCGTCACCTTCCTAAAATAATCACCTAATCATTTTTTGCCAAAAGTTATTTTGGCCCCAGCAAAAAAAAAAAATAAAAAATAAAAATCACTTTTGGCAAAATCTGAATTTATTATTGTTTTGGTTTAGGAAGGTGACGACGTGAAAAATGAACAAGCAGCTGCATCAGAATAAACTGAGCCATCAGAAATCAAAACTGATTTCATGAGCCTCATTTAACAGCCTAAATCATTAGAATAATATCTTCCTGCTGTCTTTCTGTACAGTACAGTGGCTGCCAATGCAGCCTGACTGATAATCCCTCTATCGGTGATTATTGATCGTATGCATACCGGAGAAGCCCGTGCCAGTACAGGTGAGGCATCACATCGGCTTTCATGTAGTACATTAATCTCCGCTCCTTGGCCTGGTTGATTGGGAACGTTTCCAGCGGCTGCCCGTTGTAGTCGAACTCTGCCAGGACCACTGTGTTGTAGCTCGTCACCAGCGGACAGGAAGTGTAGCCATCGTACTACAAAAAAACCCAAAAAAAACAAGACAGCTTCTGTTTGAACCCAAAACAAATGGGCGAATTCAAAATATTAACACAGTTCGGTCTGTCACGATTACAAATTTTGATACGATAAATTGTCCCAGATGTTATTGAGATAAATGATAATATTGTTGTTTTGAGAATGTAATGGTATAATAATGTAAGAACACATTCTCAAAGATCAATACATTTTTAATTTTAA
This sequence comes from Gambusia affinis, assembly GCF_019740435.1. Lineage (NCBI taxonomy): Eukaryota > Metazoa > Chordata > Actinopteri > Cyprinodontiformes > Poeciliidae > Gambusia > Gambusia affinis. Next base: position 6,173,824 of record NC_057875.1, read on the forward strand.
TGACCTTTTAGCACTGGAACTATAAGATACTTTAAATATCAAAAATAAACAAAAACAACAGAAACAATAAATGAAATGAATTACAAAGTCTCTGTAATAAAAAAAATGTTCTTCAAAAAAAAGGCCTACTGGAGACCAATGCACTAAATTGAAGACTTTTAGTTTTAATTTATTATGTGATTAATTGATTTATTCCTTATTTTGACAAATCTAAATAATTATTTTACAGAGGAAACAGTTCTTAGAGCTGATAAATGAGTAACTCCAACCTCGGATGCACAAAAAACAGATATTTTCAGTACAAATCCTGCAGATTTCTTTAAAGTTACCCACAACATATTTACTTAACATGTTGTAATTTTCAAATTAACAAAAAATGATACGTAAAAACCGATAATTACTTCAAAAATGTTATATCTTTCATTACATTTAATATTTTTCACCCACTGAAGTCGCCATCTTTTCCACTTGTGGATCAGTTTTCCACAGAGTAAAATATAATGTTTGTGTAAATTTAGACAATGCCACACTGCACCGCTGATGGCTGCAGAAAAAAAAAAAAAGCAATATAAAATGAATATTCCTCAAACTAATCGTGGATCCCTTTAAAGCAAAAACTAAAACACATAGGAGCTGACTAGCAACACTTACCTTCTTATCTGGCTTCCGGTTTTTCAGTAATTGGCCGATGGTTCTGTTCAGGATCGCAGACTGTGCAGCTAGAAACAAAAAAAACAAAGAAAGATTTAACTTGTTTTACAGAAATGAGTTAAAAATCCAGACACTTTCACCATCCTGGAACATCCTTCACATTCAGGAGCGACAGCCTGTCCCAGCATGGTCTGACCAAAACAAACACATCCCGCTAATCCGATGGATGAATGTAGACGATTACAGTGAGCCCTCGCTGTAACGAGGTTCACCTTTCACTGCCTCGTGGATTTTTTTCTGCAGTTTCTTTCCCACAGTGCATTGTGTTCTGCGTCCTGATTGGCTAAACAGTCTCCGCTCTTCTTCTCGATATACCTTAATGTGCCAATAACGTTACGTTCTTTAAATATACGTAATGAAGCTTGGTAAATTTTGGCAAATATTTTTTCCCAGAAGAAAAAAGAGCGACAACAACTACCAATAACCATCTTCTTCTCTCGAAAAAACTCACCTGCACCACAGGCTTCAGAAGAAAAAGACACTAGAGAGCAAAGTGAGGCTGCAGCATCACAGTCAGAGGAACAGTGAAATACGCGAGTCAATTTGTCCTACAGCACTTTGTATTGATGATTAAAATAATTATTTTACTGTAGTTATTTATAAGAAAGCGTTCCATTTGCTTAAAAAATGCTTGGGCCTGAAAACAGGTTTTGTTCTTTAGTTTCAATGTAGAGCATTTAATTATGCTGTATGATAATTGTAAAAAATAAAGGTAACTACTTCACGGATTTCACCTGTCGGGTTCTTTTTGGAACGCAACCCCCCGCGAAAAACGAGGGTTCACTGTACACCTTAAAGAGACAGTGACCCTTTTTTGAAGCCGGTTTCTGTTAAAATGTTACCGCTACTTAAAGTTTTATCACCTGACAACCTAATCATTTATTCATCAAGCTGAGAGGATCATCTAGCCTGGTATTCACCAACCGTAACACGTTTTCCTGATCTATTTCAGCCCTAATGGTGGAGACGTCGATCGATTCAGAAAGAATGAGGAAGTCAAAAATCACATTTTCCACCAAACACAAAGAGCAAAGATCATATTAGGGACTCAAACTCTGCTCCGCTTTCCAGCCATATGGCCAGAAACAAGTTTAAATGGGAGCAGCAAAATCACATGTGGAACTGGAAGACATTTTAAATATCCAAACTAAAAAAAGACAGAAAAAAAACAAATAAAATTAATTATAAAGTCTCTAAATAAAATAATCCTTCAAATAAAGAACTAGTGGAGAACAAAGCATCAAATCAAAGACTTTTCTCACCCAGTTTTTGGTAGAAAAAGAGAAAAAAAAACCAACAGTAAATCATGCAAATTTTAATTATTAAGTTTGTTTTAATTTATCGTGCCTTTAATTGATTTATTGTGACAGGCCTATAACATGTTTTACTGTGAAATATCATCTCTCCTGCCCAGAAATTCAGCTATTAGCATGTCATTATATTAAACTCTAATACAGCAACAGTCTTCAGTCAGAGGCCTCTTTAGATGCGTTGCAAGACTGACTGCTACTGGAGATTGTTCATGCCCAAAGAGCCTTTTTGAAGATAATTGTATAGTATGATTTATGACACCATTTATTTTTTCTTTGGTGTAAATTAAGTATTTATGGATTGAATTGAGCTAGAAAAAGAGACTAAATGTGGAAGATGTAAGTAGATATATCACAATGTCATGTTTTCTAGGGTTGCATCTGATAATGTCGGTAAACATTGTGATGATAAATGGTCATTTCACTCCCTCCAATCGTTCCTGTGTGTGTTTCAGCATGTTGGGTACACTAATCTACCATTAATTTAGTATGAGCATCACGTCTAACAGGCTGAATATTACAGTATGAACTCAGAAAACTTTAAATATATTAGCCAAATATCTGTGCATCATAGAAATATTATTGCAGATTGTTACAGCAATGATGATTTACTTGCGTGATAATCGGCAGCCCTGAGAGTTTTCACACAAATTAATGAAGCTATTAGCTGTGACAATATTTCACAGTAAAACATTAATTTAATCACACAAATTAATGAAGAATGAGGTAATTTTACCTCTAGAAATCACTTATTTTTATATTTCCCTCTTGTTGGTTTGACACAATTCATTTTGCAGATGTTACTGTGGTAACAGATTTCCACAATAATAGCTGCAGCTACGGTGAAATAATGTGGTTTAATTTTAGTGCTTTAGGTGCCATTCTGGAGATGCTACTGCAGGGGGCAGTGTTGCCTCTTCAGATAAATCACATGCAAACAGGGCCCACAGTACAAAAGGCAGTTAACACAAAATTATACCAGATTTATAGTTGTTGCAATGCATTTCTTAGTTTTATTACATTTCTATAAAAGCAACATTTCTGCCTTGTTGATATCGATGGATTAATTCACCAATATGAAAAAATAAAAAATAAATTACACCAGCTGGTATGTTCTATGTAGAGCTGAAATATTGATTATTAAAATAATAAAGTAAAGTAGTAATGGAATAATCTTTAACTGGACTGCACAGACTTAAAAAAGACAATTTTAGTTGCAGCTATAGTTTTATACATTATATTTTGACAATGCAAATTTTAACAAAGCTGAAATTTTTAAATGTAAGTAAATGAAATTAAAATGAAAACTAATATTAAGTAAGATGTAATAAACAATCTGAGGAGCAATAAAATAGAAATTTATTCCCATTTAAAAGAGTTATTGTAGACGGTGATGGCTAGGTAGGACATATCTCCTTTTGGGTAAAAGTCTGTATTGCAGCAAATTTGAATAAGCCTCCGACTGAAGACACTGTTTTTCTAAGACAGATTCATGTAGAGAATAATCATTGAGTAGAAAATATAAATTTTTGAGAGATTTTACAGAGATTAGTAAAAAAAAAAAAAAAGAACATTTCTTCATAAATACCTGAAAATTGAATGGAAACTCCTAAAGTTTTTTTGTTCCACCTGAGTACCACCAATCTCTACTCCGGGATATAAATATATGCAAACAGCCCAGGGGATATTAAGGGCTTGGGGTAATTAAGCTTCAGAGGATAAAAAAAAACAAGCGTTTCCCATTTGAACTGATTATTTAGATTACGTCATGGACTGATTCAGTGTTACAGTCACTTTTATCTGAGTAGCTGTGTAAACATGATGCAGAATCATTGTGAAATAAATATGTAAAATCTGAAAATACAAGCTTGGAAAACCGCCAGCTAGCTCGCGCTCCAACCTCAGCAGCTCTGACTAAATTTATCACCAAGTGCCGGCAGCTTGTTAAAATGTTTGACCCAGTCGCTGCTCTAAATGAGGCACACAGCAGGAAAGGCTAACGCTAATGCTAATGCACACGCCACAACGTTCATGTTAAAGCTGAGGTTAAATTACAGGCTAAAATATTTTATTTTGAAGTGGATGCATAATTTTGCTGCATATGGAGTTGATAAAAGAAATTATTTAAAAAGAAAACCTAAACTGTTATGTAATTTGAGTTTCCTATAGTACAGTGACCTAAATAACTACAAATATGCAACATGAAACCATACAAACGCGTGTGGCTGAACAGGTAAGCTAGTAGGTCCGGGAAACAGAGACAAACTTAATCCCATTTTTTTTCTCCTTTGCTTTTGACTCAGTTTGAGAAGCTGATTTTAATTTATGTTATTTTTCTATCTGTTTTAAGAAATGTGAGAGTCTCTCTTTTTTAAATTCACCCTATAAAGATAAAGAACAACGATCTACAATCTGAACTGCCATAAACTAACTGATAATTACTGGAAAACCTAAAGCCTGCGTGTCGTTTCTTAGCAGCAGGAAGACTTGGCAGAAATAGCTGCAGTTAAACACTGAAATGCTTCTAAAAGCTCAACTAGTAACTGAATGCAGTCTGAAGATGACAATCATTATGCACATCCCTGTTTTTATCACATTGCTACTTTAATTCACGGAGTGGAAAGTTTGATTTGCTTTGCAGACATATGGCGACAATTTTATGACTCGCTAATCTCTATTATCTTAATTATCAAAAATAAAACATGAATTATAGCCTAATTACTGTTCTCCATGTCTCAGATTGTAGCTATTTGAGTTGATAAACATACATATTGTAGCTATATGCATTCAGTTTGAATGCATATAGCGGATCAGAATCCACTCCGAAAGCAGGAAGTGGACTACAACGCAGGAGGTTCTGGGTAAATACAGCCAAAACAAACACGAGAGACTAGCGGTGGCTTTTTAACCACACCCGCTAAAATCTGACGCTACTCCATTTTTGTTTACATTTTATGAAGAGGAAAAGTTGCGCTCATGTTTTCTTCTGAGGTTTTTGTCTCGATTTCTCCCGTAGTTCTTGTTGCAGTGCCACCACAGGCGGGGAGGTGGACGGGTTTCTCAAACAGTTTGGATTGTTTGGTACAGAGCAGTGAGAAAGCGAACCGCACCAGCTGAAAATGAAACAAATGTTGCCATTTTGGTCCCAAATCAAACAGTCTATTGAACATCAGGTGTGGAAACATTCCAATGCCGGCCTTGTGTTTAATTTATTAGAGAGAAACCCAAGAGACCGGTGGTAACTTGGGAGGAGCTGCAGAGCTCAGGTGGAAAAATATTTAAACAGGACAACTTTTTGTTGGGCCTGTCGCAACAAGCAATAAATCATTTAATCGCATGATAAATTAAAACAAACTAAATTTCCCTTTTGCATCATTTATTGGTTTTATTCTATTCAAAAGTCTTCAGTCTGGTGTTTTGATCTCAACTAGCTATTTTTGAAGATTCATTTTGTTTGCAAAGACTTTCTGTTTGTTTATTTATTTTTGGACATTTAAAATGTCTTCCATTTTCAGAGTTAAATATTCAAAAGAATTTAAAAGTTTATTCATCTTTGAAAATGTTTTCATGCATTATGATATTATTAGATCAAAGCATGTTCATTTGTTATGGTGGCCCAGTCAAAGTCTTGCCCACATGAGCTGGGGCAAAATCTCCATCCATTCTGATTGAGCTTAAAAGATTGGGTAAAAGTTAATTTACAATAGCTGTGCAGGTGAAGACATCCTCCGGTACCAACACATTACTCCAAAAGACTGGGTCGGCTTAAACATACCTGCCACACTTTTCAAATTTTTATTTACACAAATTCTGCACTGTTATTCACTACAAAATCCCAATAAAGTTCGAGGTTGTAACGTTACAAAATGAGGAAAAATTTTGCAGTTAGGAATACTTTTGTCATTCACTGCTTTCCATAAATGTTGCACCTCACAGCCGTTGAGGGAACAAAGTAAAACAAAACCCCTCCCAGACTTTCAGCTTCTGCCTTTTGGTAACTCTTTCCACTGTGATCCAACAAGATTCTCCTTTCAGCGTAACAATGACTCAGCTAAAATCTAAACTGGATTGGGTTCAGGACATGCCGTGCTCACACTTGCACAAGCTTCCTTGCGACATTCCATACTTAATTCAGGCAGCCTGGATGTATGGCAACGAAAATGCCTGGTCCAGAAAACATGTAAATATATCGTTAAAAGGACAATTTACTGCCAGCAAGATGTGAATGCATTTGTGACGTCAGAGTGAAGGCTGCTAAGCTCAAAGAAAAATATCTGGCAGAGGAGATAAAGACATTAAGCCATTTCTCTCTGTCCTAAAATTCAAGGATCACAGCAGATAACCAAAGTCCAAACTGCATGTTGGTCATGTGACTGCAGCCTTTTTTTTGTTTAATTTCCTCACGTGTAGCAACTCTTGCACAATACAGAGCTTTTCTTTGTCTGCGCCATATTAGATCTAGCATCAGAAAACCAGACAGATATTTGTTAGATCTATATATGTGACCTGACAAATCCATCCAAACCCTGGATGTCATTTTTAACACCTACTTAAAGACCGGTCAGTATTGTCAGTCTTAAAGGTGATCTATTATGCTTCTGTGTCTATGGGTTATACAAAACATAATTCTTACTTCTTTTTTTAAACAAAATCATTCTTACACTGCAAAAACACAATATCTTACCAAGTATTTTTGGTCTAGTTTCTAGTGCAAATATCTCATTAAACTTGAAATACGACAAACCTTTTAGCTCGATATGACTTCTTGTTTCGAGTAAATAATTGCTCAGTATTGAGGAAAAAGTACTTGTTACAATGGAAGATAAATTAACCCAAATCAAAAATGGTTGAAAACAGATACATTTTTGAAAAGCAGAAGTAGAGACTCCAACACAACCAACAAGAATGCAGCAAGTGGTTTCTGGATGATATGTCAACAGCAGCCATTGTACAGCGCATATAGTGGTAAAACCAGCTGACCAAACCTACTGGAGTTCCTCTAGGGTTGCTAGGTGACAGGTAGAACTCTGCTAGGGTTGCTAGGTAACGACACACACACCAAAAAACATTAACTTGTTATAAAAACAGCTGGATGTTTTTTTTTAAGCGCTGAGCTGTTTTTTGAAAAAGCAGTAGAAACCCTTTAAGATTTCTCAAGCCAAACACTATTCTATATTTAGTCAAAACAAACAAAGTCAAAGTTAAGCTTGTCTTCCTATATTTGGGGTTTAGTTTTTATTATACCTGATGGAGCCTAGAAAGGTCCGTAAGAGATAAGATAAATTACTCAAATCCAATTAAAGGTCTTCATGCTTGCATCCTTAAATGCTTATAGCATTTCTTCATACAAACGTTAATTATTCTGTCCTAAACATTCATTAAAATATTTAATAAGAAGCCTGACAATAAAAATGTAAGTTTTTAATAAATTTTCCATTTATAAGGAGAAATCAGTTTGCAGTAAAAAGAATCCTTTCTGGAAAAACCACATCCTGTTTACAATGAATGTGTAAAGAGAGATAAAGAGATTCACTTTACTGCATCACACAGCCTCAATATTAAAATCTTTATATCAACTAGATAACAACTGTGACAGAAAATCTGGCCTAACCTGACAGTCAGGGCTCACCTGATTTTTTTATATAAAATGTAAGATAATTATCTCCAGAGATAATTATCTTTTTTGACTGAATGCAAAAAAGTCCCTGTATTTTAAACTTTCGTGGTTTATATCTTTACGACGTTCTATAGACAATACAGATTTTAAAGATAAAAGCATCTTAAGTACAAAATAAACAAATTGCTCATCGTCAATACTGTTATTAAATGGATTACAGCAGTTTCCATGATTGTTTAAACTAATAATCACTTACCGACGGCGGCTCCAGTTTTGGCAGTAGGGAGGTTGGTGCAGTCTCCAATCCCAAAAACATTTGGATATTTGTTGTGTTGGAGCGTATCTTTGTTTAAATCCAGCCAGCCGTTCTCATCAGCGAGTGGACTGCCTTTAACCACCAGGCTGGGTCCCATTGGCGGAGTAACGTGAAGCATTTCATACTAATTCAGAAAACAGAGGAGTTTAACATCAAATTATCAAGATAAATTTAAAATAACTTTATTTAAAGGTGACCTATTATGTTTCCCTCAAAGGCTTAGGATAGGTCTATGAGTTATACAAAACATAATCAATACATTTTGAACAAAATTAGAGTTTTGACTGTTTTACGTCCCTTTCAGATTGAGCTGTTTTAGGGCTTCTGTCCCGCATCTTTGGTTGCTAGGTGACAGGCTGGGCTCAGTTGGGGTTGCCAGGCAACGGGCTGGTGATTTGTTACATTACATTCCAAAGGTTTTTGAAATGGCTGATTTTACAGACACCAAAAAACATTAACTTATTGCCAAAGAAAAAAAAAAAAAGAATTTTGCATAATAGGTCACCTTAAAGGGAGAATGGAAACAATGGAAAATATAGAGGCAGTTACCTCAAACACTTTGGTCTCTCCTGGTTTGTCAAGGTTTTCAAACACGGCTTCCTGTTTGTCTGGCCGCACTTCGATCAGATTGTGTCGGAGGTTTATTTGTAGATCGCGGGTTTTAACGATGTCCCACAACGTGTCGGCGTATTTCTTGATCCCAAAGAGCACCGGCAGTGATGTGTTGTATATCACATTGGCCTTTGCCCTTTTTCCTGTCTTAAATACATAAATATAAAAAGTGTCCTTGTTAAAATTCAGAACAACACATTTAAACTCTTTTAAATACGTTCGTCTTTGGATCCTAAAGACTAAGTACCTTTCTCAGGTAAGCATCTGATAAGTACATGATCTTCTGTGGCGCTCCGGCGCATTTCACAGGAGTGTTTGGGAAGGTGAACACAGCGTTGCCCTCTTTGAAGCTCTGCAGAGCCTTCCAGGTTTGCTCCACAGTTTGGACAGAGTAGTTTGATCCAATCTTTGGATGCTCAAACGCCTCTGGCAAGCCTTTAATCTACAATTAAAAGAATATAAATTACCACTTTGCAATTTGTACTATAGTTTTGTACTCATGTGTTTCATACCTCCATTTTGAACCTATAAACAAACCATTTCAGACCCATACGAATCACCAGTTCAAAACAGTCACTGAAAAGTTAATTTTGTTCAAAAAGTGAATCTCCTATTTTACATAGATTAAATACACACAGTGATATTTCTGGTAATGTTTTTGATTATGACTTCTGGTTAAAGAAAACCCCAAATTCAGTATCTTTGAATATTAGAATATTACATAAAACCAATAGAAAGGAGTTTTCAATAGAGAACTATCAGCCTAGTAAAAAACATACACATACTGTATAGTATATTCACTCAGTACACGTTTGGGGATCCTTTTACTGCATTTGTTTCACAATATTCTTAAGGAAGCAGATATCACGTTTTTTTCCTTCCACTCAACTTTCCGTTAATATACTTGAATACAGAACTCTGAATGGCCAGCTTTTTTCATTGACTGGTTAAAATCCATGTGAAGGAGGCCAGTGACCGTCAAGACCGTAATAAAACATTTCTGTCTTAAATGTCCTGTTTTTCAAAAGAAAAATAATTATTTAATATTTAATTTTTTGACAATTTTTCATTTGTGTAAGTAAATGAATTAAGATACAATAGATAAATTAACTTTTTCATGATTTCCTTATTTTTCTTTTAGGAGTTAGATATATTGATAAATAAATACTTTTATAAAACTGCTCAAATCTCTCACTTAATTGACTGAACTATATGTAATTTCCCATTGCCACTGAATATTGTTATGAACCTGGTTTGGGCTAGCTAAATTTTATGAAGGGCTTAAGATTATGACCTCTGATCAAACCATAAAACGAAATAGAACTTCCTGCTGCCTGTTCATATCAGGAAACGTCAAGCATAAAAACGCCACAACAGCACATGTTCAAACTGGTGAAGCAATGAAATTACCAGCACTTTATGTAATTACATTACACAAAATGTAAAAAGGAGAAACAAATAGGTGCGGAAAGCATGACCGTACCTTTTCATAATGGAGCTGTAAGCCAAGAGCTACTATCAAATATTCATAGGAGATCTGTAGAAGAAAAGAATCACTTCAAACTCATGTTTTATTCCACTAATCTTTCAGGTAACAGTCTAGAAGAATTAAATCACCTCAGTCCCGTCGTCTACAAGGACAGTGTTTTTGTCTGGGTGTATTTCCTGAACCTTGGATTTCACCCACTTCACACCCGATGGCATAACACTGGCAGTGGGACGAGCCGATGAAGCGACCGTTTTAGCTCCGGCCCCAACGAGCGTCCATATCGGCTGATAGTAATGCACCTGACAGAAGCAAAAAAAAAGTTAGAGAAAGCTGCTTTGGAAACTTTCAAAGCTGCAAAAACACAAAATGTTACCAAGTATTTTGGTCTAGTTTATGTGCCAATATCTTAGAACTCTGGAAATAAGACAAAACTGAGTCATAAGTAACTTCTCAGCTAGAAATATGTTTGATTTTATATTAATGAAAGTAATATATTTGCAGATTTTCACTTATAAAAAACATTTTTCCAATGTATTAGGTGAAATAATCTGCCAATTGAAATAAAACTTTTTCATCAATATTAAAGAATTATTGACTTAAAATAAGTTCCTATATCTTGCTGAAAAGTTACTTTTAATTAGTAAACTTGGAATAAAACAATACTAAGATATTTGCTTTAGAAACTGGAGCAAAAATAATTGGTAAGATTTTGTGTTTTTGCAGTTCAGTTATTATTAAGGGTGCCCCGATTGCAGTTTTTTGGCCGATCACTGATTACCGATGTATAAAAAAAAATGCTTGTTTGCCAATTCCGATTTTAGTGAAAATGTTGGGCTAATTGAGACAAGGCCTATCAAAATAAGCAATAAATAAATTGTGCTTAATTAATCAAACACACTCAATAATTTCCATAATTCACTGTTTTTCTCTTTTTCTACCATACCTGGATGACAAAAGTCTTTGGGCTCAACTAATCATTTTTTAAAGGACAATTTTGTTTATAGAAACTCTATATTTAATTTTGTTTGTGGTTTCTGTCGGGGTTTTTTAATTTATTTTGGATATTTGAAATATCTTCCAATTCCAGTGTTAAATGTTCACTTGAATTTAAAGTTTATTAATTAATCCATGAGAATGTGATCTTACAATATTATGCCATTGCCATTACATAACTTGAAAATGGTCTCAAAACAACAATAATATTGTATATTGCAATAACTTTTGGAACAATTTTTCATTTATTTGCTATCCTAACAGGCCAAATTTCAGACCAAATAACTTGACTGACTTTAAGTTTTTGGTAGAAAGGAGAAAAACAACAAATCACCAAATGCAAATTGCCAAGGTAGGTCAGATTGGGTTCACAAGTAAGTATCAGCTGATCAATGATCGCCCAAAATTAAGGAAATCGGCTGATTTTATCGGTGGACCCCGACCAGTGTTGGGTAGTAACGGATTACATGTAACGACGTTACATAATTTAATTACAAAAAAAGATTAACTGTAATTCGTTACAGTTACATTGAGAAAATATGTAATCCAGTTACAGTTACTTTCGAAAATATTAAGAATTACAAATTTAGTTACATTTTTAAAAAAAATATAAACAAAAACCTTTGCGAAATATGTAATGATATTTTTATTGCTTTGCGCCCTTTATCGCCGTTTCCCGCTACGACTCCTTGTCTCTATCACAGCCGCAATGCCACTCTGATGCTCCATCCTGTGCTGGCGGAGCCTCCCGGAGGAACAGCAAGCGAGCGGACGGTTCCATTTCAGCTCAAGCAGCGCATCAAAAATGACAGCCTTCCATCACTGGAAATTTAAGGAGCATTTTATTTATGTAACCCAGGCTCTCCCTCTTCAGACCTGCAGCTGGTGGAAGACACCCTATGAGCTCTGCGTTGTGTTTCTTTTCGTGAAAGTGGGGTGTGTTCGGTGCAAAACAAGATGCAATCTGCAGCCAACTGGCACACTGAACAAACAGAAAAAAAGATCGGCAAACCAACGCAATGTATATTTTACACCGGGCTAGCGGAGCTGCTGCTTACCTTACAGACAGTAAACACACTGTAAGGAATACAGCAGCTCGCGCGCAAAAATCCCCTGCACTACGGTGTCCCCGGCAGGACAAACATCTCGGAATTGTGGTAAAACCAGCAATTACAGAAAACAATAGTACCCTCTTCTGTAACATTTATGCACTGCTTTACATTTACATCTGTGAAAATGGCTCAAATTTAACCGTGCAGTGCAATAAGTGTTTGCCGGCTATCAAGAACTTGTCCACGTCGAAGCAATCTATGTCAAACCTGAGGAAACATTTAGAGGTAAATGCAACTCACTGATAGACGAAGCGTATTGTTTTACAAATATTTGACTGTTTGGTGTTGATGCATGACAAACGTTGGAATCTATTCTTTCCCATCAGACATTGTATGCAATGTGCTAGTGTTATGGTTTTCATGAACATAAAGTAAACTAGAAAATTCCTGAAGAAATTTAACTGGGGCCTGCCAAAGTGTGCCCGTCGGTTTGGACCCAGGGTTCTGATGCTAAAAATTAGCATCAATGCTAAGCTTAGCTAAATAGTAGTTATTAGCTTGTGGAAAGTCAGAAGTATGTTAGGTAAGCTGGACATACACCATTCAGTCTGTTAAAATGAGTCTATAAGCTGAAATTAGCCGAAATGCTAATGTAAGCCTAAATACTTTCAGCAGCATGTGGGGTATCATTAGAATGTTCTCTATAATTTACTTACTCCATTCAGTATACTAACCATGGCTATTAAGTCAGAAAAATAGGTAATAGCTTATTTAAGCTAAAAGGCTAATGCTAATAAACTGCCTTGCTGTGCAAAGCAGTCCCCTAACCTGATAGAAACAGATAATGCAGAATCATATTATTGCACTGCCTGTGCACTAAGAAAAATAAAATGTTGAACATGGGTCAATACTCATTAAAACCTTAAAGTAATCAAAAAGTAATCAAAAGTAATTAGTTACATTACTTTTTAAAAGTAATCGAAAAAGTTACACTACAATTACATTTTAAACAAGGTAACTTGTAACTGTAACGGATTACATTTTTAAAGTAACTTACCCAACACTGACCCCGACATATAATTTGTGATTACTCTCATATCCTTGCCTCGGATGGCTCCACGACAGCCACATTGTCGGCTCCGAGCATTCTCTTCATCCGTGCACTCATGCAGATGCCCCCACTTCCTCCTCCGAGGACCAGCATCTTGTAGTGCTCCTTAGCAGACGCCCGACTGCTGGTGTGGAGATGAGAGATAGCGACGCCCGTGGAGTGGCGCAGCTTCAGACGACGCCACAAAGAAGCCATTCTGATCCTGGTTCTCTGGGGACAAATCATTTCTGCTCAGTAATAATTTCACCAAGGCCTCAAAACTCATAAAATCTTGCAACAATCTGCACTTCCTGTTTTGCTGCTGCTGCATGAAGAATTTTACAGTGTTAGGGTGGCAACTTGTTTTTTTAAGTGGCAGAAACAGAGAATTAGGTAACTTCTTAACATTGTTTTTTTTTTTTTTTTCGGAGATTAAACAAATGCTTGTGCTGCAGAGGTTTGATTGTGGCTTTAAAAAACCACAAACATTGTAACTTACGGGTGAACCACAGCAACCTTTGCAAAAGCATAGAGAACGTGCAAAACTCGCTATATTTAACAGCAGGAGACATTTTTTTTAGCTGTGAGGTGAACCTAGCAGTTAACTTCTCTGTTGAACTTAAATTTAATAAACGCAAATATCCAGCAGAGCCAGGCAAGCAGCAGAAGTAAACATTGGCCTAATCAGGGTACAGTAGGAGAGAGCAGGCCGGACTGACCCCAATCTAGGAGCATTTTGCATGGTCAACTGTCCTCAAAACAATCATTCCTGTACATAAACACACCGACGGACATTATGTTCGGTTGTAGAAAAAAAAAAGACACTTACCTTGAAGAGCAGGAATTGTTAACCGCCTGTTTTTGCCGCCAATTCTGGCAAAAGAGAAGAAGAAACCCTAAATGGACGATTAAATTCTTCCTGGTTACACCTCGGTGGAAAAACAGCGGAATAGCTCTGCACCTCAGAGTCGGACGCGATATGAGCCTGGCAGATCCCCCGCGCTTCCAACGGACAGAGCCAGCTTCCAATCAGAATGCACCTCCAGGATGTTTGTCCCGCCTCTCTGGACGTTTGACCAATCATAAAGCAGCACAGTAAAATGTTACACAATTAGCTTAAATTTTATAAACAGTGAAACACATTTGACCTTCGCAACGATGTGGAAAATGTAAGGCACATCATTTTCATTACTAGTGATGCGGATAATAATTTATGTACCTGGAAATGTGACAGTTATTTTGTTCTACGTGACTTTGAAACTGAGGGTATTTCTAAGTGGGCGGGTTTGGGTCGGTGTCAGCAGGGAGACGGCGCCCATCCGTAGGCATGTGGTTATGCATCCGGGACAGAAGAGTAGGTCATGTGTACAGTACAAACCCATACTTATCGCTGTTTTTTCTGAGAGTGTAAGGGGAATAATCACTGGAATGCAACAGAGCTTTTCTAACTACATTCACTATAAATGGAAACAGACAAACAGTTTCTGCAAAATTATAGTGAATTCAGAGGCCACAATAGAATTTCAATTAGGACAATTCAAAATGTGAAACAGCAATGAGTAACTCAGGTTATGTCATTTAAAATTTAAATATGACATAATCAGATGGACCAAAATATAAGGCTAAGTGGAAATTTAGGCATTTTAAAGACGAAAATTGCACTAATTCAAATTAGTATCAAAAAATAACAAACTTAGGGAAAAGAAAAAGTTCCAAAACAATTTTTTTCAATAAAAAAGCTTCTGAAACTTTAACAAAAACTGCAGGTCTGTATCTAGTGAATTTTTGTTTAAAACATGTTTGTTTTCATTCAGAAGGTGGAGGATGCAGAAATTTGATACTTCATAATAAAATTATTCAAGTGAAAATAAAAAGTACAGCATAGGCCGGATTTACAGGGATGTATCCGGTACAGAAAAAAAATCCTCTACTAATGGAAATTACAACACTTTATTTAATTTCCCTTTGGGATCAATAAAGTATTTTTTGAATTTGAATTAATTGGTAATCCATACACAAATAGATGCCTGATGGGTTGAATATGTCTCCTGAGCTCCATGTTGTTTTAACCCAAGAGGTAAAAAAACCAAAACTTAAACCTAATCAGTTATTTCAGAAAATAAGCTAGATTTAACTCGTTCACTAGCAGTGATTTCATGAAAAACAAGCTGAAAGAAGTGCAAATAAACATTTGACAATATGTTTAAAAAGTAGCAGCCCTGTTGGACTTTGAGTGATAAATCAGAATTTTTTAAGTGAAAATGAAACACAATTAAACCATATTATTTTGTTTTTCATGAGAAAACACAATGTACTGCTGTACAGTTCAGTTTGTGGCCTGTTGGCCATTCATGGATAACAAAATGTTTGCTGAGGTTGTAATGGCTATAAACAGTTTGAGATCTACTGTACTGAAGCATTTTTAGCAACTGAAAGGTCAAAATCTGAGACATCTGCTGGAACACATGAGGCACAACACAAAATCTCTTTGTCACCATGACTCAGCTTATCTCCACTGATCATACTGGTTTTACTGGTCCCTTTATCATTCATAGAAACAGGCTCCATTCTGTTATTTATATACAAATAGATCTGCAGTGTCTATCTCCCTTTTGCCCACTCAGAAGTGGTAGTCCATTTCCCTCAGTTTCCATCTTTGCTCAACTTGGTTGATTTAACACTCTGTACTCTACAAATACATGGACTTCTGTTCCATTAACACTGAATGAATAAACAGGCTTTAGAGCAGTGAAATCTTTCTAATAACAGCATCTGGTGCTTGTATATTCCCTGCAGGCTTTGCTTTGCCCTCTGGACACCTGTTTTGTTATTTCACAGCACAGGAACACCAGTCTGTTACTACTGCACAGAAAGCAAGACACACATAGACGCAAGATTTTCCACATTTTTTAAAGTAAAGCTTCCATATTTTCTGGTTTATTTGCAACAGATTAACAAAAAGCAACACATAATTTTGAGGTGTAAAATGAAACTTGGGTTTCAAAAATGTTTACAGTTTTCCTTCTAATTGGCCTCTGGAAGGGCGTGGCTAGATGAGCGGCTCTCAATAATACAATCAAAGTTTGGACTCGCAGCATTTAAAAGACATGTTTATGTGGGTTTATGGCTATTAATGCTACCATATAATTGGCTGAACATAAAGACAAAAGACAATCAAATAGTTTATTTGTAGAGAACAGCTCAGCAACAAGGCAGTTCAAAATGCTTAAATCATAAAAGCACAAAAATAAAAAGTCATAATCATAGAGTCAACAATTTCAGAAACCAGTAACAAACATTATATTTTGCCGAGTGACATCATCAAAAAGATCAATACAAATCATATGTGTATAGGTTAGCTATTTATCATTGCCACTATGCTAGCTATGAAAAATAGCTAACCTAGCTTAGCTTAAAAATAACAAAATTAGAATTCCCTAAAGCAATATTTTAAATTTTGTTTTACATAAGTCTGACATAATATTATGACATACAAGTCTTTTGTAATAGTCAATATTGACAATTATTGATTAGTTTTTTTGTTTTAAATGTCTGAAATACAACCAAACTGGTGTATTTTAGACATTAGTTCCTGTTTTATCCAGTTTTCCCTTCACACTGTTTTTTAAAAATTATTTTTAAGGAGCTATATGAGACATGGAAGCTAAATCTTAAACTGCTGCTGTGCAAGTTACTCAACAGGTTGTTGCTAAGTAACCAAAGAACGTGGGTTGCTAGGTAACCAAACTCAAGACAGTGAGTTGATTCCACCAACATGGATTTTTTTTTCTTTTGCGTTAACTTGCAAAAGTATTGCATTCCCTCACAATAATATATTGATTATTTTATGCGGCATAAATGAAAACTTAAAGTCTTTCAGCTATATTATAAGGTTTTGGTTTTTCCATGTATGTTAATATCTCATTTGTGAATGAAGTTTTACAGGAAGAAGAAAGAAAAAAAAGGAAAGAAAGAAAGATGCAGCCAAACTATTTGGACTATTTTTGAATTATTTTCATGGGGTAATAAAATCATGACAGTTCAGATCGTGTCTTTTTGTGTTTCTGAATGGCAAATAAAGGTTATTTTCATGTGCAATAACATCCTAGCCTTACAAAAACACACATGAACACGCATTAATAGATCGATTTTCAATCAGCTTTTTTGCACCAGAAAAATTTTTTATAAACGTGTTTTCACTGAGGCTCTTTGTATAACTTCTCACTTTTAAATTGACATCTGTTACTGTACATAAAATACACAAACAACACAACAACAACAACAACAACAACAACAAAAAAGAAAAGAAAATAGCGGGCTCCGTACTTTAAGATGATTTTGACCCTCGGTGCAAAAAGTTTGGATACCATTGGATTAATGCATTTATTCCCCCTCCATTAATAAGTTGCATTCTACCTACACACCACGTGAGGGCGCTAGAATCATCCAAATCAAACCTACTGTTGGGAATAAAGAAGGAAAACAAAGAAAAACGAAAATTAACATAATTACTTAATTTCACCTCTAGATCTTTAGTAAACACGTTTATTTAAATAATTTAGATGTAACCTTAAATAAGACCAGATATTTTTTATTTGTTTTTTAAGGTTTTTAAAGTACAAAAAAGTAGACATTAAGAGTAATTAATTCGCAGTGTATTGTTAAAATCAGAGATAATGGGTTTATTTTCTTGATAAAGCTCCTGCCTCTCTGCTGATTCCTCGCTGCTCTCTTGTTTCTCCTCAGATTATGAGTCTCAGAGGAGCGGGACGGATTTTCTGCCTGCACCATTTTTTTTCTCCCTCTCACCCTCAGCAGCCCACACCTTTCCTCTCTGCTTCTGCTGCCTATTACTCACCTCGGCTCTGCAGCATCTCCACACGAGTCCAGCCGAGCCGGTTCTGGTTCTGGTGCTGGTGGGAAACATCATGGTTCGAGCGGCGCCTAATTCACTGTGAGGAAAATGTGCGGAACGCGTCGCTTGGAATAAACAAATGGTCGCTACAGATTGCCAGGATTCATGGAGACAACACAAGACTGCGCCTGTTACAAAGTTGTGCAAGGTAAGACCGGAGAGACTGAGCATTTACCGGCTGTTCCTGCACCCATTTTGTAAAAACTGACACATATCAACAAGGTCTGTGAAGCGATTCCCATACCTTTACTTAAACTTACCCAGAGTACGATAAGATATTCATCAATCAGTACTTGCTTCCTCTCGCTGACAGTTTTTAACAAGATAGAAAATATGATAATGAACAGTCCCTCTAGCCTTTAAACAAAGATATATTTTGTAAATTTAACGGCAATAAAAGCAGAAGATTTAGTAATTTCAATTTAAAGTAAAAGTCAGGGCCGGTCCAAACCTTTTTGGGGCCCTAAGCAGATTTTTACTTACCAACATGTCAACACCAGAAGCAACAGTTTGTACATCCCTACTATTATTAGCATAATTTGTAATTAACGTACATTGCACCAGTGTTTTTATGACTATTGATTTTAACCTTACAGAAGTAGCAAAAAAAGATTTTATATTTGAAATTCAGAGTGGTACCTCAGTGTGCTATGTATGTAACATGTAAGTGAAAGTATCCGCCAATGGAAATACATTTTTTAAATCAATAATAAGGAATTAATTGCTTAAAACAAGCTCTTATATCATTCTGAAAAGTTGCTTGTAAGTTAGTTTTGTCTTATTTCTGGACTTGGTAAGATGAAATGTTTTTGCAATAAATGCACTCTGTTCCACTCACCTTGGATCTTCAGTTAGGCTGGGGATTTTCTCACCACTGCTGCTCATGTTTTTAAAGTTTGCAAACAATACGGTGTGTTTAATAACTGTTAATTGTTTAACATTTTATTTCTTTATGTTTCCTCCAGGGAAAGTCTGGGAACGTCCCAGGAAAAAATGCCATTCTGGAGGAGAAATACATATGTTGGTAAGACACATTTGCTTGTATTTATTCTGTATTCTGACAGAAATATTCTTGATATTTAGAAATCAAGCATTTTGCAGCCTGCTGTTAAAAAATATAAAGGCTAGTTGTATGGGTGGGCAATACAGACATAGAATTTTGTCATGATATTTTATGGTTCGATAGTGACAATGATAAAAATCATAATGAAAAACTAGTTATTACGTCTTTTCTTAGGTAACCGTATGACACAGCAAGCATATAGCATCTCTTGAAAAATGTTCAGCATTTTAAATTGACTTTGTCAGGATGCCGCTTAGTGAAGACAATTTCATTTATATCATTAAACTGTACAGGAGAACTGCATTTAATCATATTTTGACATTTACAGATATTTGTGGAACAAATAATAAAAATAAAATTTCCAATAATGTCAGTTTTTTTTAATATCATTAAAGGAATTTTATCAAAACAGCATTAAATCAAAATTGTCAAAGACATTTCCGCAATAATTTTTTTTTTCATGGTATGTTTGCCCAGAATTTCCACAACAGAATAACACAAATTCAGTAAAAGAATTTTTTTTTATCCCATAACTCATATTAACCAAATCACCAGTAGCAGTCAGTCTTCCAACAAATCTAAAGAAGTCTCTGACTGAAGACTGTAAATGTGGAATATTCTACAGCAGGACCAGAAACTATCCACTTCGATTCCACTGGGACAATTCAAATTTCTTTTAAGACTTATCTTTTAATTTTCTAGTTTTAGGGTGAAACTTTGAAGAAATTAAGTCCAAAATGTTTCCAGAAGCTTTTATTGCATCATTTTACTGAGACCTGCTCAGACTTGCAGGCATCAAGGGACATACCTTTGGACAAAAAAAGAGGCAAAAATTACAAAGTAAAAACACAAACTAACTTGAATTAACATAAACTGCATGCATATTTTGCTAAAAATTATAAACGTGAAACAGGCCAGAGTGAACAAGCGAAGCAGGTTTGTTAATAATTCATCATTTTAGTAACTGATAGCTGATCTCAGTCGATGTGTGAGATCATCTGTCTTGTTGCAGCTTGCTGCAGGTGTGTTATACATAATTGAGGAACAGTTTAACCTCGTCTGGATACAGCAGGTTTATCTTCTGTGAAATGTAAGATAACGTTCGAAAATTCGACTGTAAGGTTGTGGCTAGTGTTTCTGACGGGGTTTGTTTACTGTTTAGACGTAATTAAATAAGATGGAGCATTGTATCGCCCCTTAACTTAACCCAGAGGGGAATGAATGGTTAAGTTGTTGCAGAGTTAGTGGGGTAAGATGGGCAGGCAGAGACAAGCTCAAGGTGCCACAGGTATTTTCTCACCTTTGTGTTGCCAAATTACTGATATAGACCAAGTCAGTGAGGCGTCATTTCCAATGAAAACTGTTAGCGTGGCAAGGTTCATAAAAGCCTCTACATGTAAGATAGATAAAGACACAGATAAAACAAAGGGTAATATAACTATAAACAGTGTATCTCTTTTCCAGTTTGGTTTTCAAACAAAAATACAAAATGGGACTTTAAAATTCTGATTTCAATAATTAATTGGCAAAAAATATATCCAACTAGACCAACCTGGTCCTGTGTGAAAAAGTTTCCTGTTTTGTTTCTGAACAGCCTGGTTAAGGTTGAACATGTCAATCAGGTTTAAATCCAGGCAGCTTTGACTAGGCCACTTTTATTTTTAGGAATTGTGAGACTTTGTTTTGTTTTTGGTCACTAATGGTTGCAACTCTCTCCTATGGATGCCTTTTTATTTTATTTTATTTTATTTTTTTGCTCAGCCTTATGGTCATTTCCTGGTTGATTAAAGTGTTTTGATTATTGTTGGATAATAAACTTTGACCCTAACACTAGGCAAGGCTGACCTATAGGTAGCTTTAGTTCTGGGCTGTTCTGGGTTTTGTTGTGAGTTTTTAGGTTTAGTTTGGTTGGTTAGCCTCACAGCTGTTCCATATTAAATTTTTTTGAGCATAATAATCAAAAGAAAAAGCTAAATAATGCAACTGAGCTGCAACTTTTTAACAAAGATCCAGTTTGATCTGGGTAGCTTTTTCCCCATAAACCAAAATAAAACATAATCAAATCATAACTTTTCAAGTAACTCTGTTACAAAACTACAAGCAGACGACTGCCGAGCGTTTTCTCCTGCATACTTTGTGCTATTTTAACCATTCAACTTTTATACTATTCAGGTTGCTCTTCTCATGCCAGCTATATCTCTTGGTATTCATAACCTTCATACTTTTTATAATATTCAGCATTTTATGGATTTTTCACCCCATAGAAATGGGGGAAACCGCTACATCCTGTGGCAGAACTGAAGATTACAATATAAAATGTCCTTTGTGTTTCACAGTTCATGTCTCAGGTCGGCTTCAAACACTTCTGCCATTTTCACCAAAAGCATTCAGCATTCATACTTGCATTTTCATAGGAAATGCACTTTCTAGTTTTTACTATTTTCTCCCAATATGAGTACCTTCAATCAATGCGCAGTTTTTATTTGACAATATGATAACCAGCATATTTTGAGCTTCATATTTGTTGGTCACACACCAGATTAAAATTCTGTGTTTTTCCTCTTAGTAAAAAGGTTTATTGTGGTATATTTGTTAAATAAAAGTGTTAGAAATGACTAATATTTGTCATATCTGCTGTGAATCTAACCCGGTTTTCCCAGTAAAAGGCTCTTCAAGGAGTAATTTTTCTTTATGAAAGTTCATCTCCAGATTTCTAAATCACAAGTTAAAATAAAATGCAAGATATTAAATAATAAATCAATATGGAGCAAAAGCACTGCTGTTCATAACTGCTCCTACTATAAAGGATAAAATTGCATCTAAAAATGCTTTGTCACTTTATGTGAGACGGTTCAAGAACTGGAGGGACAAGTTCAATTTTGTTAAGTGACTGGAATATTAAAATAATCAAAAAGCTGCTGGACAGAAACATTTTTCTGCTTCCTCCATGGAAACTAAGCTGCTGAATAATGTGTCATTTGTTGAACTTTGTTAAAAAGTTTGGTAATTTGGGCCAGAAGGTTACATGAATTCATGTTGAATATTAATATATTTTTCAATAAGCAATAAATCAATTAATCACATGATAATTTAAAACAAGCTCAATTATTTCCATTTGCAAGATTTTTTTTTCTCTTGTCTCTCTTTCTACTCAATTAGCCCATTTTTTTTGAAGAGCAACTTTGTTGATATTTATTTTGTTTATTTATTTTGGATATCTAAAATATCTTGCATTTTCAATGTGACATAGATGAGAAATTAAAGTTTATTTATATTTATTTAAAACAAGCTCCTATTTCTTTCTGAAAAGTTAATTTTAAGTTAGTTTGGTCTTATTTCAAGTGAACTAAGATATTGCACTAGAAACTAGACCAAAAAGATTTTGTGGTTTTGGTCAAAAATGGTCCAAAACAACAACATTATAATTTATCACAATAATTTCAGGGACTATTTATTGTCCAACAAAATGTGTTATTGTGGCAAACTATAAATATGTATACTGAAAATATTTGGTTCTCTGTGTAATTTTTGACAGTGTGTAAAAATATTAAACTTGTGCGCCTATGTCTTGTACGTCAGGTTGTATCATTTGTCTCTAAAGAATAACACTTCAAATCAATTAATCTGGTTATTAATCAATTATTTAGATAAAAATGGCCACATTTTACAGATTTTTCATTGAACCAGTTAAGCATATTTTTATACAATATTAGAAATACATTAGAAGATTGAAGTAAATAAATAAATTCCTTTTTTAAATGAGAAAATAAATGTTTTATTTCCTAAAATCCAATAACAAAACTTTCCTTTGGTGAATTTGAACCAGGTAAAGCTAAAACTATTTTAGAGTTTTAAGTAGAACATATTCTCAGATAAGTGTTTTATTTTATCTTAAATGCAAAATGTATATATATTTTGTACAGTTTTGGCTTAATTTCTGCTCTGAGTATGTAACTGAATATGTTACTAAATTAGTTTACAATTATTCCAATAATTGATTAATCCTGATTAATTGTTTAAGCCCTGAAAATATTCATGTTTTGAATAAAGCCGTGTGTTTTGTGACTGCAGAGAAGGAACGCTGTGTAAAAGCCAATGCACGAGAATACAATGAGAAGTTCTCATACGCTGTAAGTGAACCTTACAGTTGCTTTAGTCTTTGCTTTTGCCTTCACCCACAGCTGAAGCCCGCAGGATTTAATCTGTATTCTTTATGTTATTTGTTTGTTGTTGTTGTGCAGAACAATCACATTAAGACTTCAAAGTACAATGTCTTTACCTTCCTGCCCATCAACTTGTTTGAGCAGTTCCAGAGGGTGGCGAATGCTTACTTTGTTGTGCTGCTGATCCTTCAGGTAAGGCAGACCATCTTCTCGTTAGTGGGGTACCACAAGGTTCAACCCTGGGTCCCCTCCTATTTAATATCTACAAGATAGCTCAGGTTATAACAAGAAAGAAGATTAGCTACCGTAACTACGTAGATGATACACAGATCTACGTTACGATGTCACCAGGTGATTTTGAATCCATCCAGTCACAGAACAGATGCTTGGAACAGATCAATGTCTGGATCTTCCAAAACTGAGATTGTAATCTTTGGACCTAAAGAGGAGCAAGCTGGCTCACAGTTTTAATTATTGCAGCTAGAAACTAATGACCCAAAATCTGGATGCAGCGATGAATTCAGACCTAAGACGGTTACAAAATCGGCCTTCTATCACCTGAAGAACATCCCCAGGATTAGAGGACTAATGTCCCAGCGAGATCTAGAGAAACTCATCCATGTGTTTATTTTTAGTCGCATTGATTACTGCAACAGTGTCTTCACAGGTCTGCCTAAAGAAAATCAATCAGATCCAGAATGCTGCTGCTGATGTTCTGACTAAAACCAGCACACCAGTTCACATAACACCAGTTCTAATCCTTACACTGGTTCTCTAGGTCTTGTATTTTAAAAATCATTGACGTTTCTGGTTGCTTATCATTCGTCTCTAAAAGAATAACTTCAAATGCAGCATTAAATTAACCTCTAGAACCCGACGGACCCACTGGTGGGTCCGTCGGGTTCTTGTTTCTTCAGCTCTGAGGATTCTCCGAGCTGAAAAGGTTAAAAGCCTATATGTAAATTTCTAATCTCTAAACAACAGACTTAAAATACTGCTGTTAGTTTATAAATTACACAACGGCTTAGCACTACAATATCAATCTTCCTTGTTGCCAAAATGTGCTTTATAAATAAACTTGACTTGAGATTGGTTGAAAACAGAATCTTAAAGTAGATTTTCTTTGTAGTTAATCCCAGAAGTCTCGTCTCTGTCCTGGTTCACAACCATCGTGCCTTTGGTTTTGGTGCTGGTGATCACAGCTATTAAAGATGCCACTGACGACTACGTAGGATTATAATTCCCCTCCTCACTCATTATTCATCAATCTCAAAAGAATTACTTTTATTTAAAAAAAAGAAAATCATCCTCTTTTTCAAATTTCAGTTTCGACACAAGAGCGATCGGCAAGTCAACAACCGCCAGTCTCAGGTTCTCATCAGAGGAAGGTACTTCTGTCAGATCCCGTCAACAATTCTCAATAAAATCCCCAAACAAACCCACTGATTGTAGATTTGATTTGTTTAAGTTTACAGAAGGAGAAATGGATGAATGTTCGAGTGGGAGACATCATCAAACTGGAGAATAATCAGTTTGTTGCTGTGAGTTAAATACACAAACATTCAATACCTTCCAATAGGTTTTTCAACTACATTCCCCAAACGTTACTTGTCATATTTGCATAGATTAGCCTTAAAATAATTATATTTACTTTTTGGAAACCCATTTTTATTCTTTATATCAAGAATTATTGTGATAAATTTTATTTAGGTTATGTTTTTTGTTTTAAATAAGATACATTTTGTTTCTTGAGAAGCATTTGTTTGTAAAACTGTTGAATTTAATTAATTTAGTAAGAGGTTTTTCATTTGCCGCAGTTTGTTGTGTTTACATGCAAAATTGGTTATTTTGTATGAAGTGAACAGGAATAATTCAAAACAAACTAAATAAATGTACAAAAGGTGGTACGGTTAATTTAAGAACATGTAAAAATTATTACAAGAACTAAGAAACCACACAGAGTGAAATTATCAGTATTGGTTTATTAAAAATAATTCTATGTTTACAAAGTTCCTAAAAATTTTCCTAAAAATGTTGCAACATGTTTACATTGAGTAAAGCACCTAAAAAATTTACTTAAAAGTAAAAGTAGCACTACTTCAACATATTTCTACTCAAGGAAAAATGAAAAATAACCATCCAAGAAATTACTCAAGAAAGAGTAAAAAGGTATTTTGGTAAAAATGTGACTCAAGTGCTGAGTAACTAATCAAATTATCAACCATGTAATATTTAAAATTACATCAGACAGTTCAAAATATAAAGTTTTAACTAGTAACATTTACTAAATTTCTTTGGTATTTTAATGACAAAAATGACAGTAATTCATATAAATATCAAACAATAAAATCGGGCAATTTTGGTCCATATCTGTTTCTTTTTGTAAAAAAAAAAAAAAAAAAGAAATTAGTGTTTTTTATTCAGTGGGTAAAAACAGAAATTCTACTCAAGAGGAAAAATACTTCACAATAAGATTTCTCAAGTAAAAGTAAAAAGCATAGCAAAAATACTCCTAAAAGTGAATTATTTCTAAAAATTTACTCAAGTAGATGTGACTATTTGATTTGGATATTCTTGCAGGCCGATATCCTCCTCTTGTGCAGCAGCGAGCCTTATGGCCTTTGCTATATTGAGACAGCAGAGCTGGACGGGTGAGAGCTGTACCAGTTATACAAAATATAATCAGAAAATATATATAATCAAAACTAAGCTGGACGGGTGTTTGTGTTGTGAACTTACAGAATGCCATTTTCCCTCCAACAGGGAGACAAATCTGAAAGTCCGCCAGGCCTTGAGTATGACCTCAGATTTGGGAGACGTTTCAAAACTGATGGACTTTGATGGTGAGATGCTGCAGAGTGTTTGTATTTGCCCTGTTAATGCACACCTGTCAAGTTTAGGATTTAAAACTGAGGGAAATTTTACGCTACCTGCTGAAAGCCGTCACAGCAGTCCAACCTAGATTGAGTATCCCTTACATTTTAACACAAGTTTACAAGAAATCTACTTTCCCAGGTTAGCATTAATACAATAAAATACAGATTTTACCGATCTATGCACAAACACGCAGTCGTGTTTTCATCACTTGTGGGGACTTCACATTGACTTCCATTAATTTCTACAGCCCAACTCTTACCATAATCTTAACCCTAACCATCACATACCTAACCTTTACCTTAACTTTTACCCTAAACCTAACTATCACATACTTAACCTTTACCTTAACTTTTACCCTAAACCTAACCATCACATACCTAACCACTAACCCCAAAATAACAATTTCCCTCATGGGGACCAAGAAAATGTCCCCACAAGGAGCAATGGTCCCCATGATCCCGCATTGTAGACAGAAATAGGTTCCCATAAGGATATAAAAACCTGGTATACACACACACACGCATACACACATGCATACACACAAGTAATTTTTTTCCCCAAAAGTTAATTAAGTAAATGTAATTCAAACTAGTTACATTTACCATTTTAGTTACAGTTATTGTATCAATTCAGTATGGTACCGTATTAATGCAGTAAAATCAGCATTTATACAGATTTTAAATACAGTAAAATTTTGTGGCTGCCAGAATTTATATTATACGGTTAAATCAGTATTCCTAAAAGTACACTTTTTCAAAAAAGTTACTCAAGTAAATGTAATTGAGTAAATGTAACTAGTTACATTCACCGTTTTGACTAGTTAAATTTACTGTATTAATGCATATATACAATAAAATTTCATTTATACGGAAATTGCCGTATGTTGAGGCACAGAAATGCTTTCTTACAATTATATTATGATACGTGAAGTCTTCCCCGACCTCTACGGGAGACTTGACATGTATCTTAATGTTTTTGGAGATCATTTCCTTTTGTTTTGTCGTTTCTCCTCAGGAGAAGTCATTTGTGAACCACCAAACAACAAGCTGGATAAATTTACAGGAACATTGCACTGGAGAGACAATAAATACTCTCTGGATAATGAAAAAATGCTCCTGCGCGGTTGTATTCTCAGAAACACTGAGTGGTGCTTTGGCATGGTCATATTTGCTGGTATTATTAATCAATATTTAATGATTTCAGTCTCCATATCGCTGAGCTTTGTCTCGATACTTGCTGTTTATCAGCTTTTTATTTCTGCTTTTATCAGGGCTACAAACCAAGCTGATGCAGAACTGTGGACGGACTAAATTCAAACGGACCAGCATTGACAAACTTATGAACACACTAGTTTTATGGGTAAGAAGTTGCTTTTCTTTTTATAAAACATTTTTGTTTTGTAGCTTTATTTTTTATGAGATATTTGGTGTCCTTGGCTCCAGATGAGTTTGTGATTTAAGAAAAAATACAATTGAAATACACTGTAAAACATTTAAATGTGGTTTAACTTGAAAATGAAAGTCCACTTGCTGCCTAGGAAATGCAATTTAAGTCAACAAGAAAATTGTTTTGGTTTTAACTTCATGTTAAGTTCATGAAGTTGATTTAACAACAAGAAACAAGTTGTCTAAACATTGTTTTTTAACTTCATTAATCTTGAATTGTGAGTTTTAACTAAAAACTGCCCTCAAAGAGTTAAAGAGCCACATTTCTCTATTATTTTACTCACAATATCAAGTTAAAATAAATATTTATTTTACTTTATAATAATTTAAATTCTTGTTTCAAACTCCAGGAACAAAATTTGTGATCTGATAATGAATTTTATTAAACATCCCAATGAATTCAGCTCAGAAACATTTAGTGTGAACAGGACATTATCCTCAAGCTTTGCTAACTGAGAATTGCATTAAAATGAACATTTGCCTTCATAAAACACAAGAGTCAGATCAATGTAACTCACTTCCATCTCAGGAGACAAAAACATGCCGCTAAGCATTCTGGGAAATAGTTCACACTGCTGTCTTTTTCTTCTTTCAGTTTTTTTAAGTGTTAACCTAAAAACTCTGGTTTATTCAACTCTTGGGAGTTTTGACTAAATTAATAAAAAGTTAACAACTTACTGCTGTAAGTACAAACAGAAGCTTGAAACAGCTAGCTTAGAAACCGACCCGTACTTCCTCCCTCCTGATGTGTGAATTGCCTGAATTCACACCATATAATTTATATCAGTATGTCATAAATGGCGTTTCCCCTTAAATCAGACCAGCTTTGGAAACATACAGAAGACGAGATGCTAGCCAGTTTTTTCTATACATGCTAGGCTACATGCTTGTGCGTCATTGTCTCCATGGTTACCAATGGTTAGATGTGTACCTTCTCCATAATGCGATATTTGATATCTTTTTAATCATATTAACTTATAAAGTAAATGATTGTTAATCATAAGTGTTTGCTGTAAATCCGCGGTTACACCAAGAGCTGTCGCTATGATTAATGGCTGATATCCATCGCGGCCGACTCCTTCCTCATTAAAAGTTATAAAATGACAAGTTTGGTTTCTATCCTTGTCTGTTTATGCAACCGATCCATTTTTAAAGTGAAATCAACTAAATAAAAGTGATATTAGGATATTGGCAGCCTGTTTTTTGACAAGCTTTGATGGAGCACATTGGTTGTTGTGACGTTCGTCAAGGCGGAGTGGGCGGAGTTACGTGCAAAGGCCCAATACTGTTTCTTTTTTCAGATTTTTGCCTTCCTCATCTGTATGGGAGTGATTTTGGCAATAGGAAACACCATTTGGGAAACTTGTGTGGGCAGAAAGTTTGAGCTGTTCCTACCATGGGATGAGTTTCAGAGCAGCGCCGTTTTTTCTGGCTTCCTCACCTTCTGGTCCTACATCATCATTCTCAACACTGTTGTCCCCATTTCCCTGTATGTCAGGTAAAAACAAAGAACCTCATTTCCTTTTAGAGGCTATAATTCATCAGCTTACGTATGACATTTTGCAGAACATCAAATGTTTTTTCTCACACGTTCCTTCAGTGTGGAGGTCCTGCGGCTGGGTCACAGTTTCTTCATTAACTGGGACCGGAAGATGTACCACAATCAGAGCGACATGCCGGCCGAGGCTCGCACCACCACCCTGAACGAGGAGCTCGGACAGGTCGAGTTCATCTTTTCTGACAAGACCGGCACGCTGACGCAGAACATCATGGTGTTCAGCAAGTGCTCAATTAATGGGCAGACGTACGGTATGAGTGAGGCTCTTTAATCTCGCAGTTAAATATAAAAACAAATGGCCATATCATTAAACGTAGACTTTAATATTTATAAACATTGGAAAAACACAAAATTATACCAAGTATTTTTGGTCTAGTTTCTAGTTTCTAGTGTAAATGCCGTAGTTCACTTGAGATAAGTCAAAACTAACTTGCAAGTAACATTTCAGAAAGAAATGTGAGTTTTTTTAGTCAATAATTCCTTAATATTGATGAAAAAGATTAGTTGTGAGTGAAGTAATCACCCAGTGGAACAAGACATTTTAACGTATATTATGGCATATTATTTCACTTAAATACTTGGTAAGGTTTTCTGTTTTTGCTTTGGAACCACACAGAGGGACTTACATTTATAAACATATTTCTAGGCCTGTCGCAATAAATCAGTCAGTGATAAATTAAATCAAACTCAATAATTTCAATGGTTCACCATTTTTCTCTTTTCTGTCTTTCTTCCAAAAACTGGATGATGAGTTTTCAGTTTGGTGTTTTGGTCTCAGCTAGCTGTTTTTTGAAGGACAATTTTATTTACATTAATTTTATTTGTTGTTTTTGTTGTTTTGCTTATTTAAAATGTCTTCCCATATTAAATGTCTATTAGAATTTAAATTTTATTAATTTTTGAGAATGTGTTCTTATATTTTTATGCCATTGCCATTATATCACTTGGAAATGGTTTCAAAA
Source organism: Gambusia affinis (assembly GCF_019740435.1). Lineage (NCBI taxonomy): Eukaryota > Metazoa > Chordata > Actinopteri > Cyprinodontiformes > Poeciliidae > Gambusia > Gambusia affinis. The sequence goes on from NC_057875.1 coordinate 6,203,997, forward strand.
TAATATTATCATTTATCACCATAACGTTTGGGACATTTTATTGTCCAGCAAAATTTGTTATTGTGACAGGTCTGTAAATATTCCTGTTTTTAAAAAATGCAACAATAAAAGCACTTTTGTGTTTTTTGGATTTATGAGTCGTTTGACTTGGTTATTCATTGATTGCAGGAAGATTATTACAACTAATTAAATGAGATATTATTTATTTAATGTCAATGGAAAAACATTTTCCATCTTCTGTTATTTATTTTGTAAATACAGTTTAGATTGTGTGAAATTAAAGCATCTTATTTTGATTCCACTGTATTGTTCATTCAACATACAATCAAGAACCTTTTCAGGCCTATTTGGAGTTATTGTTTAAGTTTTGACAAGATGCTGAAGTGTTTGAATTTTTCATTTGTTTTCAAGGTGATGTCTATGATGAATTCAACCAGAAGGTGGAAATTACAGAGGTATGTTAGATTTAACGCCTTTATTTTTATTTACTGTTTATTTTAAAGTTATGTTCTTTCATAATTGCATATGAAAAAATAGAACAATACCGTTAAAAAGACTGTTTTAGTGAAAAATAATTTCAGATTTTCAGTACAACTCAACTGAAAAAAACAAATCATTCACTAAAGAAATGTTCTGTGGGGAGAAAATAGAAAATACATAAACGATTTGACTGCAGAAGTGTCCATTTATTTAAAATAGTAGTTTATTAAAGCTAAATCTTCTTGGATTGTAATTTCTCATCATGACACATCTTGACTTGTACATATTTTCCCAGCCATTTTTGCCTAAATGGTCCAATCTGTGATATTGTGAGAACATTTCCTTTGCACAACCTTCTTCTGACAGGATCATCGCAAAACTTTAGACTTCTTTTGTTGGGATTTTTAAAGCCGGTTTGAAGTTAATCAAAAAACGGAAAGTTTTGTTCTATTGATGTCTGGTATGGTGGCTCAGAAGGGTCAATAAAATACAAAAGCTGCAACAGATACTGTAACAACAAAAAAGGACAACAACGTCTGAGGCGGTATTTGTTTGTACTTTAAATCTGTATGCTAAATTTAGCTCATTTTGTTTAATCTACGTTAAGTCATGTGGAATAATAGTAACTGAAGCTCTGTTTGGTCATAAAATCCATTAACTCCTATAAATTACAGTCTACAAATAACTCTGGAGTCTAACTTACCCATCTGATGAGTGGGCACTGGAGACAAATCCACTCTTCTTATCAAGACACCCACACTGTTCAGAAACACTATTTTCACAAACTAAAGTGTCATCTGATGCTTCAAAATAAAAAAACCCTCCTCTTGATGTGCAGAGTAATAGAATTATGGTTTTTTTGTTGTGCATAAAGTTAAGGAAGTGATTTAACGTCCAGAAACAAAAAATTTCGCTAAATTGTGGCAGCAGCTTTTCAGGCTGTACACAGGACTGTTGGTTATATTTGGATATTTATGCAAATATTTTTTCTCAGTTCTGATATGTATTTATGTACATCAAAATACCAGCCTGTTACCTATTTTTTTCAGCAGCACAAACATCCCCAACACTAATTTCAGCGTCCATATTTCTAAAGTATTTTTTAAAAGATGTTACATGAATGATCAGGTGAAAGCTGAATGGAGAGACTAGCACTTTCACCAATCTGATGATTAAAAACAATAAATCTGGTATGGTCTTACCAGAGTACAACCGTTAAGTTCTTTATCTAAGGGTGTATTGTTTAGTCCTCTCTAATCTAACTTTAGTTTGTCTTGAAAGTCTGGTTCGTTCACAGAGGTGTGAAAGTGTAATGTAATTCTGATCCGGACCAAAAAAGCAAACTCTGGTCCTCCTAAAAACCTCGGTCTTGGTTCTGTTAAAGTGAACTGGTGGACTATAATGCAGGGTATTCTGGGTAAATACAACCAGAACAACCATCATTTACATTTTGTTTAGCAGGAAGTTATGCTCATGTCTTCTTCAGAAGTTTTCATGTTGTTTCCTTCAGTGGTTCTTGGTGCAGCGCCCCCACAGGTAAGAAAGGGAACAGGTTTTTCAAACAGTTTGGTTGGTTTGACATGATGCAGTGTGAAAGCAAACAGCTGCAGCAGCTGGAAATGTAACAAATGTTGCAATTTTGGCCCCAAATTTAGCCGAGTCTACCAGGCTATCAGGTGCAAACACTTAGTAACCCGTCTCAGTTTAGTTTATTCCGTTGCTTCTCCAACAAATGTCACTATTATTTCTGAAATAAATTGACGATAACCGTCTGTATCCTCAGAAAACAACGTGCGTAGACTTTTCCTTCAACCCGCTCTGCGACAAAGCCTTCAAGTTTTACGACTGCAGCCTGGTTGAAGCCGTCAAACAGCAGGAATCTGCAGCACAGGACTTCTTCAGACTGCTGGCTCTGTGCCACACCGTCATGCCAGAGGAGAAGAGTGAAGGTAAAGCTACACACACCTGTTACAGTTATATCCTTCAGGACCTTTTTCCTCTGATCATTATTTCTCTATAAATGAAGGGAATCTGGTGTACCAGGCCCAGTCACCGGATGAAGGAGCGTTGGTAACCGCAGCACGAAACTTTGGGTTTGTCTTCCGGGCTCGAACTCCAGAAACCATCACGCTTTGTGAGATGGGAAGAGCGGCTACCTACGAGCTGCTGGCCATACTGGACTTCAACAACGTGCGCAAGAGAATGAGTGTCATTGGTTAGGTCTTTACGTATAATAGCACCAGTTGTCAACATGGCTCCATTTTTCTTATAAGCAGACTGAAAGAAAATTTCTCGCTTTAAGTGTCCTTTATTGCCTGCGACTTCGAATGTGTCAAACTCAAGATGTGGCCGTTTGTACTCCAGAGAGACGCATAAATAACTTACCTTTAACTTAACTGTTATGTGCTTAAATATTATTGTATCAATCAAGTTAAAGCAGTTTTTATCTGCCAAATTGGATCTGTCTCTCCAGTTTTTTGTGATTCCACAATCATAAAAAATCAAGAGATTTTCCCCCAAATGAAGGATGAGGCTTTACTGATGAACAGTGAGATTTAACAGAAATAAAACCTTAGTTTCACAATAAGAGCTGTATGTACACACAAAAAGAAGCACGCTCTTACAACCGTAACATTCATACTATAAAAAAAGTAAAAATATCTGATATAATCTTAAAACCACACGTTAGTTTTTGAATATGATGAAACAAATTCACAGTTTTAGACCTTCAATGCTAAAGACATACTTGTTTACAACATAAACATACAGTTTAATGGGTTTTATCAGTAGATTCTGGCACAACCAGCCCTAAAAAACACTCATGATCGTGATGTGGCCTAAAATAAAAATGGGTTTGACATTCCTGATTTGTTGTCCTAACTTATGTTATTCTTTTAAAACCCTTTTTTTTTTTTTTTTTTGCTTGGTTTGTTTTCTGATCCAGTGAGGAATCCCCAAGGTCAGATTAAACTGTATTGCAAAGGAGCCGACACGATCATCTTTGACCGCCTGGATCCGTCCAGCGAAGACCTCATGTACGCTACCTCAGAACACCTCAGTGTGAGTTTTACCTGAGCAATTCAAGGAGAACTATCATGAAAAATTCTCATTTTGAATGTTTTTATGCTTCCATTTGGGTCTCTACTGCTTCTAAAAACAGCAGTAGCACTTAAAAAACATGCAGACATTTTTTTAGGCAATAATTTAATATTTTTTGGTGTCTGGAAAATGAGCCATTTGAAAAACCCTCAAAATGCAACGCCACATATCAGCACCCAGCAACCCCAGCTTAGCCCAGCCTGTTACCTAGCAACCTCAGCAGAATTCTACCTGTTACCTAGCAACCCAAGCTGAGCTACAGCATGTGTGGTCAGCAGATTTTGCTGCTGGGTAGTGGCTGCTGGAAAAGAGAAGCGTTTTGTTGTTGACTTACCATTCAGAAACCACTTGCTACATTCTTGTTGGTTGTGCAGGAGGCTCCACTTCTGCCTTTCAAAGATGTACAGTTGTATAATTGCGCACCTACATGCTGCCATTTTCACATAAATTTTTATAAACTTGAAAAAGAAGCATCCAAAGGATTATAGATTATGGATTATAATCTGACTCAACAGATTTAAGTGACAAAATGCATCTGTGTGCTTTGAGCGTTCCTGCAGCAGCTGAACTAAATTGGATCTACGTGGTATTCCTTGAATATTTTTTTTTAATTTACATGTATCCAGATTGTATTAGCATTTTGACTAAAGCACACAAAAGAGCAGTGCTGCAGCTTTGATTGCTTTTAAAACTCTTTAACTCCAGAGCTGTTGATTGTGTTCGTTTCTTCACAGGAATTTGCAGGAGAAGGGCTTCGAACTCTAGCTCTTGCCCACAAAGACCTCAGTGAAGAATATTATCAGGTGTGGCAGAAGAAGCTTCACTATGTGAGCACTGTGATTGAGAACCGTGAAGAGCAGCTGGCTGCTCTCTACGAGGAAATAGAGCAAGGCATGAAGGTAAAACTGGCATCCTTTTTGTTTGCACCGTTGAAACGATGAATCTTACCTAGCAGCTGCAGACTGACTTCTGACTCGGTTCAAGCTTCTTGGAGCCACAGCGATAGAGGACAAACTTCAAGAAGGAGTGCCGGAGACAATCGCTTGCCTGAATCTAGCCAACATCAAGATCTGGGTCCTAACAGGAGACAAGCTAGGTAGCTAACAACTGAGTAAATCTGGATGATGAGTAGCTGCTAACATGCTGCCTTTGTGGAGAGTTTCAGATCTGTGAACTGTGTTGTTTTAGAGACGGCGATGAGCATCGGTTACTCCTGCAACATGCTGCGGGACGACATGGATGAGGTGTTTGTTATCTCTGGGCTCACGCAGCTGGAGGTGCAGCAGCAGCTCAGGTAAACGCACCACGTTGATGCAACAGGCTGGAAACCAAACAGTAATAATCCCAAAACAGGCTGGCTGTGTTTTCTCCTAAAATTAAACTTTCGTCAGAACGGAAAAAAACGTTTGATAATGAGGGATTTGTCGATCTTAAATGAAGCACTCAGGGTCGTTATGTCCAGGACGTCTGCAAATCTACGACAAACTCTGTTTTGACTTTTTATTTTATTTAGTACGGTAAATATACTATCCTGCAAAAACACAAAATCTTATCAAATATTTCTGGTCGAGTTCATAGTGTCGATATCTCAATATCTCAGTGCACTAGAAAAACAACATGACTTACAAGCAGAGTTGGGTAGTAATTTCTTTGCATTTACTAAATTACATTTACTTGAGGAAAAGATTACTTTTAGGAATATTGCTGTACTTTTACTTGAGTAATTTTATTATTCAAGTAATAAAATTACTAGGGTAATAAAAGAGATAATGAAATATATCTACTCTTGAAAAAAATTCTGGATTTTCTACCCAGTGAAGGAAAAACAAACATGTTTTAGCCAAAAATTCACCAGACACAGACATACAACTGCAGTTTTTGTTAAAGTTTTATAAATTTTTTACTGAAAGAAACTGATTTGAAAAAATTTATTTGGCCTGATTTAATTATTTTTTGTTACTTATTAAATTATTATAAATTTTGTCCTTTTTTGTAGCAATAAGCAGCAATTTATTTAGACTTGAAGAGACAAGAGGCCCTAAAAGAGCTCATTTTAAAAGAAGCTCAAAACTAAAATGTCATTGTCTTAGAGTGATTTTTGTAATGTAATTAACATATTTTTTATAGCCCTGACCTGTTCCAGCAAGCACTAATAGGTCTTTCCTCTCTCCTTAGGAAGGCTAAGGAGAACATCCTCGGCCTGAACCGGGTCAGCAGCACAGGAGACGTTGAGAAAGGCGACATGTCTGCTGAAGATTCAGTGTTTGAAGAAACGATTATTTCTGAATATGCCTTGGTCATCAGTGGTCACAGTCTGGTGAGATGCTTTCAAACTGTTACTTACTTTTCATTTGGTTTTGAACCCACCATTAAGCAGCAGAGATGGGTAATAACTAGTTACATTTACCCAGTTACATTTACTTGAGTGACTTTTTGAAAAACAAAAAACAAAAACAAAACAAACACTTTTTGGAGTATTTTTACTACACTGTACTTTTACTTCTACTCAAGTAATTTAATTATGAAGTATTTCTACTCTTACTTGAGTTTTAATGTCTATATTTTCTACCCATTGAATGAAAAACCCAAAATTCACCAGACACAGACACACACCTGCAGTTTTTGTTAAGTTTTATAAAATTTTCTTTTGCCTGCTTTTGTTATTTTTTGCTACTTATATGAATTATTGTCATTTTCATCCTCTAAATACCTAAATTTCCACGTAACTTTATATTTTGGTCCGTCTGATGATGTAATTTTTACATATTAAATGACTGATAATTTCATCAGTTACTAAAGACTTGAGTTGCCCTTTTACCAAATACTTTTTACTCTTACTTGAGTAAAACATGTTGAAGTAGTGCTACTCTTACTCTGGTTGTTTTTCTGCTGAATGTTGTGTCTCTCTTCACCTGCTGCCGACTAAATAAAGTCTAATTAGCAGAAAGTTGCTGGCCTGCTGACGGCCGTCGGCTTCTTTACGGGTTTTCATTAACATCCATTTCCGTACCGCCTGCAGCCAGATGGGAAACGGTCCACTGCTGCCTCAGCAGGGTCGTTTTTTCAGCGCCGCCGTGGGACGGCGTGTTAATCAGGTGTGATGTATGTGTTCGGCCCGCAGGCTCACGCGCTGGAGCCCCAGCTGGAGCACACGCTGCTGGATCTGGCCTGTTTGTGTAAAACGGTCATCTGCTGTCGGGTCACGCCGATGCAGAAAGCTCAGGTGGTGGAGCTGGTGAGGAGGCACAAGATGGCCGTCACGCTGGCCGTGGGCGACGGCGCCAACGACGTCAGCATGATCAAAAGTGAGTAAAGGCCGGTTTCGATGCGATGAGGTTCAAAATTAAAACTTTTGTTTTGATCTTCTCACTTTGTTTTCTGAAAAATACAGGAGAGAAAAAAAGACTCTGACTTTAATCTCAGTTTTTTTTTTTACTTTAATCTCTGAACTTTGACTATTTTGATTTTGGAGATCAAAAGTCAGAATTCTAACAAAACATTTTCCTCATGTTATAAGTGAAACAATCTGGCAGTGGAACTAGTACTTTCTCATCAGTATTTATTGATTTAATACAATCTCCTATATCTTGCTAAAAGGTTACTAGTAAGTTACAGTAGTTTTGTCTTATTTCAAGTGCACTATAATACAGTATTTGTACTAAAAACTAGACCAAAATTAGTTGGTAAGATTTTGTGTTTTTACAGTGTCTGATAATTCATTATTCAAATTTCACTAAAACCATTCGAACCAATCAAACTACAGACAATTCATAGAACTATTTCTTTGGTTTTAATAATAATTAGTGAAAATGTGCAAACATTTAATGACTTTAACATGTTACAATCTTATTATGTAAACTATTACAACAGTTTTATTAAAAGCAGTCCTACATTGTGTGGCCCCCAGCTGTAGGTGTGAATGTTTTAATCCTAAATATTATCTTTACTGTGTGTGATATTCCACTGTTGGGTGACCCACATTATGCTTTTTTCTTGTGCTGCGTCAGCCGCCCACATCGGCGTGGGCATCAGCGGACAGGAGGGGATGCAAGCTGTTCTGGCCTCAGATTACTCCTTCGCTCAGTTTCGGTACCTGCAGAGGCTGCTGCTGGTGCACGGGCGCTGGTCCTACTTCCGAATGTGTAATTTCTTGGCCTACTTCTTCTACAAGAACTTTGCCTTCACCCTGGTCCACTTCTGGTACGGCTTCTTCTGTGGTTTCTCAGCACAGGTGAGAAAACTGCCGTTTACATTAAAATATATGGCCAGTTTTATTTTAAAAAAGTATTTAATCTACTTCTTCCCACAGACTGTGTACGACCAGTGGTTCATAACCCTCTTCAATATTGTTTATACATCGTTACCAGTTCTGGCGATGGGACTTTTTGATCAGGTATTGTTAGAAAACATGGACTTAATAAACTTCCATATAATAGTATCCTACTGTAATGGAAGATAAATTAATGTTTACACTGGATGCCATACAAATTGAAGGTGCTGTATATCTTAAGGCAGGGATGTCCAAATGTGGCCCGGCCCAAAAAACGATCCCTTAATCAGAACTCAATAATACCCTAACTTTGGATTTGATGCAGATACACATTTAAAAATAACGTCAGAGTGAAATTTTTACTGAATTTTCACAAGCTGTTCTTAAAATCTTGAAATGGGAAATATGAGGTGGAACTGAAAGTGTTTTGCTTTTAATTTAATTTAATTTGTTAGTAATGGGGACCGAACCATCTAGTTGATTTTACTAAAATGCAGAAACTTACCAAAATAAAGTAAGAGTGTACTACTGTTGCTGAAAATATAATCAACCTGAAAAATTAGGATGTGGTTACCTGTTTTCTTTTTTTATTTTGCAAACCTGTAAAACTCTGTAAAACTCTTTTTGTTTAGTTTAAAAAAAAATAAACAAAAATTGCTAATTTAATTAAAACATTGTGTTTTATTTAGCTGGTGAAAATAAAAATATAAAGGAATTTTTTTCTGCATTTTTAGTTAAAAAGAAAGATATTGAAATGTTCTGTTTCTCTGAGTACTTGCAGTTTGACATGTCTGGCCTCCATGCCAAAAGGTTTAGACACCCCTGGCTTAAGCTGTGCCTTTTTGGATTAAAAAATTATGTCCACAGTTTGTCAACTTCCTAATTCTTCCAAAACTTTTGTCTTTTCAAGACACTGTCAGGCCATCCAGGTGAATATTGGGTTATGCTGCCCTGTTTTACTGTTTCATATAACAAACCTCCTTGATATTTAAAAAAAATACATCCTCACCACAAAAAATGTAACTAAACTGTTACTAATTCTTGAACCCATATCCTACAACTAATACTAATTTACTCACTATATGTAACCTTCAACTAACCATTCGTCTTGCTAACCCTGTAGGTATTAGACTTTAATAACAAGGAACTCCTTCACTTATCTAATTACCAACTTATTTCTGCCAGGACGTCAACGACCAGAACAGCCTTCGCTACCCGAGCCTGTACAAACCGGGCCAACAGAACCTGCTCTTCAACAAACGCCAGTTCTTCCTCTGCACACTGCAAGGCATGGTGACTTCATTCCTGCTTTTCTTTATTCCCTACGGAGCGTTCTCCGTCACGCTGAAGGACGACGGCTCCGACTTCTCCGACCAGCAGGCGTTTGCCGTCACCATAGCAACAACATTAGTCATTGTTGTGAGTGTTCAGGTGAGTCTCTGAACAGACTGAACTGTTCTCACACAGTGACGTGTAGTATTAATAACCAACACTGTACATTAAAGGGGATTTTGCACGTTTTTATACTTCCATTTGGATTTCTACTGCTTCTAAAAACGGCCCAAGTGATTAGAAAAAACACCCACCTGTTTTTGAGCAATTATTTATTTATTTCTTGGTGTCTGGAAAATAAGCCCCTTCAAAAACCTTCCAAATGTAACTTTTGCATATCAGCACCTAGCAACCCCAGCGAAGCCCAGCCCGTTACCTAGCAACCCCAGTGGAGTTCCGCCCGTCACCTAGCAACCCAAACAGAGCTCCGATCCAGCTAGTTTGCCAGTGCTACTACTGGAAAAGTTGAACTTAGCAGCGACAATAACTTATTTGAAGAATTTTCCCTTTGGTGTCAATAAAGTATTTTTAAATTACATTGAACTGAATCTTTTGGCAGCCATTTTCATGTGTGAGTGTAAATGTTGAGTTGGCCAGAAGCAACTTATATGGATTTAAAGTGACAAGAGGTCCTAAAACAGCTCAAGATAGACAAACTGAGCAGGCTAAAATTTCACTATTTAAAAATGATTTTGTGCAAAAAAAAAAAATAATTTAAAAATGTTTGTATTGCCCATCGATCTATCCTAACCTGCTAAATGTGTGATGTTTTTCTTGTTAGATTGGACTGGATACACACTACTGGACAGCAGTCAATCATCTGTTCATGTGGGGCAGCCTGATCGTGTATTTTGCCATTCTGTTTGCAATGCAAAGTGACGGCCTGTTTGGCATCTTTCCAAGTAATTTCCCATTTATTGGTGAGTTTGGCTCAATATGATCAAAAAAAAAAAAAAAAGACTGGTGGAAACGAAGCAGAAGGAATTTCCTATTGCTGTTTTTCCTCAGGTACGGCTCGTAACTGTCTCTCGGAGAAGAGCGTGTGGTTGGTCATCCTGCTCACCACTGTGGTGTGCATTTTGCCTGGCTTAGTTGTGAGCTTCCTGAGAGTCGACCTGTTTCCAACTCTAACAGACAAGGTGCAGTAACTGTGAAAAGAAGTCACAAACAACTTAATAAACCGGATTTACCAGTAAAATGCTGCAGAAACAGTGATTCAACAGTATTTACAACGCCCTACACAACATTATTATATTATATTATATGGACAAATTTAGGCAAATTAGCCATGTCTAAGGGGGCAAACATTATTTACACTCTGTACTTGTAAGATATTAACTACAAAAAAACAAAAACCCAGAAAATCTTACCAAGTATGTTTGTTCTATTTTCTAGTGCAAATACATTAGTACCTTTTAAATAAGACAAAACTAACTTACTGGCAACTTTTCACCAAGATATATGAGATTGTTTTAAGTCAATAATTCCTTAATATTGATTCAAGGAATACTAGTTCCAGTGGCAGATTATTTCACTTACAACAGGTGAAACATGTCTTGTTTTAAGTGAAATAATCTACCAGTGAAACCAGTACTTTTTAAAATCAATATCAAGAAATTATTTACTTAAAACAATCTCAGAAATCTTGGTGGAAATGCACTTATAAGTTAGTTTTATCCTATTTCAAGGGTACTAAGATATTTCCACCAGAAAGTGGAACAAAAATACTTGGTAAGATTTTCTTTAGCGGTGTAGACTCTTGTCTTGTCCAGTCAGTATAGAAGATGCTGTAAAATTTGACAATCTTAGGGGAATTGAGAGATCGCTGGTTTTGTCTTCACAGGTTCGTCATTTGCAGCAGTCCAGGAAAAAACAAAGGCCTCAGGAACAGAACCTGAGGCGAGTCCGCCGGACAAGCTCTCGCCGCTCTGCCTACGCCTTCTCCCACCAGCAAGGCTACGGAGAGCTGATCACCTCGGGCAAAAACATGAGAATGAGCTCACTATCTTCCTCTCGCTCCCTGGAAAGAATAGCACAGAGCTCCAAGTGGATAGAAAATATACTGAAGAGGAAGAACGAAGTCTCGGCCGAACCGGCAGAGAGCCATAAAGCAGACAGGCTGAAGTAACACTAAAGGATTCAAGTGCCTAACCAGAGTATTAACACCCATTTTAACTTCTCACATTTTTGTTATGTTACAAATACAAACTTTAACTTTAGTAGGATTTTATATTGTTGGCCAAAAGCCGAGGTGGAAGGAAATTGATATATGTTGTTATCAGAATGTTTTACAAATAAAAATCTGGAACAGTTTGGCATGTATTTCTATACAGTCAACACCATGGACTATAACTTTTTGTTGCAATCACAGGTCCAAGTCTTTTGGAGCATATTACTCCAAAAGCTATCTAGAGACTGAAATTTTTGACTGGTGTTTCTTGCAAAATAATTGAGGTGAATTGAGAGCATCGCTCCAATAGGCCGTTCTAACATACGAGCATGCTTTCATCTAAGATATTACATTGTTTTTCTAAAGATTTTCCTAAAGTTGAGTTGAGTAGGAAGGGATCACATAGTAGATCAAAAAATGTAGAAATGTTACCTGAAATGCATAAAGTAAGCATATTTGTGTACTTAATTACATGCTATTAGACTACAAAATGCAAGTGTATTATGTACGCTTGTGTTTTTCCTAAATCCTATAAGTTTGTTTTGTAATTTCTGCAGTATTTTGTCCAAGAATCTGGACAACTTGGACTTGTTGTCCAAGGAATACCCTGATTGGATGAAAGTGATTTGCCTGGCAGTAGAGTTCATTTCCATACGGTTTAGGTTTTGATTATAGCTGTTTGCAGTGAAAAAGTTATGACATTTTTTGGCCTTCTTGGTGTTCCATACATGAGGAGCAGGAACGTCATAGTGGACCACATTTAGCAACCAAGTGTAAGATATATAAACACTCAATAGCGCCGGTTATTGCTTACATATGTAATCCTTCTTTGTTTGTCTCAGGTCCAGCAGGTTGACTTCACAACAAACCCACTCAGGCTCACCGTATTTACTCTAACAAAAGAGAAAATAATGTGGTTATTCTCAGTCCAGCAGCTTCTGACTCTATAGATAAAATGAAATAAAATAAAAATAAATAACCCTTAACAAACTAATGGTTCTGAATGAGGAGCTGACAGCAATTAACAGTAACAGAATTAAACACAATCAAAACGAGCATTAGTTATGGTAATAGTCAAAAAACACATACAAAATATGGTAAAATTACACATGAAATCCTGTATATGGCTAAATTAATCTAAAATATGTTAAAATTGAATACTTACAGAGAAAAAAAAACAGCTGAACCTAATAAATACCACAGTTACAGAATGGCAACAGAAAAAAAGGGTGACAAACTGTCAGTTACAGGTTGCCATGGTAACCACCAACTGTCACTCTGGTTGGGGTGGGCGATACGGACTTAAAGTTATATCGCAATATTATGTGGTAGTATTCCAATAATGATAAAAGTGATGATAAAAACTCTTTCTTAGTTATTTCTTATATAACTGTAGCACAGCTGGCAGAGCAATTATAGCTCCACAAATGCAAATAATGCTCTTGAAAAACAATGTCAGGTTTTCAATATACTTCTTTAGGATGTCAGTCACATAAAGGAGTGTGATTTGTATCTCTAAACTACACACAGTAACTCTGCATCTAATCATATATTTAAATGTATTGGTATTTACTGATATTATAATTGAACAAACAGTGGAGAAAACGGTAAAAATAACAATCCGGACAGTTTTGAGAGATTTTAAACATCATTACCTGGAATTTATGGTGACAATGATAAATCATAAAAGAAAACCCTTATCATAAAAGAAATTATCACGATAAATCATAAACAATACGATGGCTCTATTTTTAAAAAAAGTTAGGAAGCCCTTGCTCTTACAACATATACCTCTATTAATTACACATTAGTTAACTCTATTAACTAATTATGTACCTTCTGGATCAAATTAAAAGTGGCCACAATATTTTCTTATGTTTCTCTTTCCCATGAAATACATATGTCTGTTGTTGTAATGTAAGAAAATGTGAAGAAGTCCAAAGGGTTCGAATACTGTAGTGACATACTGTATATTTGAATGGATCTGACAAACCAAGCACAAGCTGTGAGAGTTTTTTTTTATTATTTAGGTAAATTGAAACTCAAATGATTACGAAGCATACCTCATTTTTTAATACTGTGAATCGTGTCCAGGGTTCGGTGAAACCAGAAAGTCTAGGGAAATTTCTGGGTCCCTGAACAATCTGGAATTTGATTTGAGTATTTTCCAGATCTGGACAAGAATTACAAAAAATAAAATAGAGAAAAATAGTACGACGTGTTCTTGCTTCCTTGTGTATCTTTTTTCTTCATTTTTTTAAATCCATCCTTGGTTCGTTCCTTATTTGTTGTTTTAGTTCTTTGTACCTGTCTTACCATATGTAGAAAAGTAAAAGAAATTAACACCATCAATTCCAGCTCCTGGATATTAAAAAAATAGTGTTGATTAGTTTAGTGAATTAAACAGCCCAGAAGGCAAAACTCATCCAGAGGTTTTCACAACTTGTAACTTGTCTTACCAAGTAATTATCATTGCCAGGTTATTATTATTTTGCCTTTTGATTAAACTTTTCCTACTTTATTTATCCTTAAAGTGCAGCAGAAATGTATACACTACAAATGTAAAGTTTTTTAGAGTTTGGTTTTATTTTTGGGTGAAAAGTCATTTGACGTCATCTCCCAGATTAATTTAAAAAATCCAGAAAATACATATCACTCTTACAGATGGACATCTTGCCCTTGTGTCACCATTTGTAGAAAAGTAAAAGAAAAAAAAAAAAGTGCCATAATTTCCTGTTGTTTTTTTAATTACAGTTTCCATTTGTCCTGTTTTAGGTTTAGTGAATTGAGCCGTCCATGTTTTTATTCTTTTGCCTTTTAGTTAAACTTGTTTGGACATTACTTATTCCTTAATAAAGTGTACCAGTTATACACTATTAATACAGTTTATTTTACAGCTGGGTTTTATTTTTGGGTACAAAATCATCTGACATCATCTCCCAGATTAATTTTTAGAAAATCATAAGAAAATATCACAAAAGTGCATTTTTGGCCCTTATGTTCCCGTCTGTAGAAAAAAAAAAGAAAAAAAATTAACATCCTAATTTCCACCTTCTGTATGTAAAAAAAATTCCAGTTTGCATTTGTTTTAGCTGATTTGTTTGCAAAATAAACAAGTAAACATCGGTTATGTAATTCACTCCTCCAGTAGGACTGCAGCTCCGCCCGCCGGCTTCGTCACAAACAGACTTTGTTTCTCCATCGCCACTCTGCGTGGGTCCGGCGTGTAGTAAGCATCTCTGACAGCTCGGAGGAAAGACGCCGCCTTCTCGCTGGTAACCATGGAAACAGCACAGCCTCCCCAGCCCGCTCCGGTCAACCTGGAGCCGACGGCTCCCGACTTTCTGCAACCAGAACCAGAACTCAGCGCTTCGGCGAAACTTTTGGCGTCATTAATCTTTAAGAAAAATCAATGTGAGAGATACTGTTATTGAACTGATAGAGGTTTTACTGAGTCAGTCGCTTGGTAAAAGCTAAAATCAATAGCTGGATTAGTGTGTGTGTGTTTGTGATAGCAAATTGATCATGCTAGCTGTAAAACATAGGGCAGTAAAAATAAAAATGCACACTTACAATTTTTTAAAAAGGAACTAGGTAAACAGAAGCAACTCAGTAAATTACAATAAAAAGTTTGTCTTTTTTTGTTAATAAAGATAAACAGAAAAACTAATATTGATTACACGCAGTTTGACCACAAGGTGTCACTAGAGGTACATGAGTTCAGCTGAAGGTGTTTATTTGTTGCCTAGTTTACAGATTAATTTTTAGTAAGTCTTTATGCTCCTAAATGACACCAAGTACAATTTTTTTAATGCTTGGTCCTACAATAGAGACAGGAAACTAAAAAAAAGGGATTCTGGCTTTTTTCCTCAAAATTTTAATTTTAATCAGAGAACTCTGACTTTTGATCTCAGAAAATTAAAGTCAAAATTTTGAAACTTAAGTCAGAATTTTTTTTAAATAATTCATATGCGTTGTCCCAAACCTCTATACAATAAATCAGATATGAAAAAACAAAAGCGTATAATTATTTTTTCATTTTTGTTTTCATCCTTTTTATTGTAATTTTCTTATTTAAAAATTTCTTCTTGTGTTGGTTTGTTTTGCTGTACTCACAGACAGATGTCCACCAGTCGATCCAGTTCTGGGCAGCTGCACTCGTACAGGTCTCTGCAGCTTGCATGGCTCTGGTTCATCAGCTCTCCCAGCAGGGTTATGGATACTGCAGCTCCAACGTCACAAACGCTCTTAAACCTCATCACGCGTTCAGCTTCACCGTACACATGCTTGGCTCGCTGGTGAAGCTTGAAATTTATTACTGAGAAACAAATAGACAAGAAAAACCAACTTAAAATTAATAATTTTAAATGTTCTGATTTAGAAAAATCCACAATTTTATGGTGTTAAATAGAATTTTCCAAATCTTTTAATATACATAAACTGAGATATTGCGCCATCTTAAGAGTGACGCAACTTAAGTGTTGTTTAGTATTGAAAATAGGGCTAGGCGATCTCATACTGAATTCAATTTCCATTTTTAAATTAATTTTCTCAATGAAAAATCTTCAGAATCAGACGATTTGATTAATCACAAAGTTATCAATATAATCGATTACTAAAATAATCACTAGCTGCAGCCCTAAATGGCTGATTTATGAGCAACACTACTAGATACTGATTGCATCAATTATACCAAAGATTTTTGACTAAGTCGGGTGATTTCACTCCACATTGTGCAGCTGTGTTCAGTTACCCACCGTGCTGAGTGTTAGCGCTCAGCAGCTCTGTGCACATCTGCTCGGTGGTGATACCCAGCACTTTACAGATCTCCTCACGGCTGTACGGCTCAGGATGCAGCACCTCGTCCACCAGGGCCAGCATCTCCTCCAGGGAGGCCTTCAGCTCCGTCTGAACCTGAAAGAGCTTCACAAACCTGCTCGGATCCAGACCTCGAGCCTGCGCCAACATCTGCGCCCAAACCGGAAGACACTTAGTGTTAACATTTAAGATACCACAGAGTTGTGTAAGCTAGGGATGTAATCAATCAATCAAAGAACTATTAATTATTTATTAGATAATTCTTTTTTCATTCGATTAACTAATAACGTCCTTGTAGACGTTCTTTCCGCGTTGCAGTTTAGCCACCATCCAGCAGAGGGGGCTGCTGGTCATCCTTAAGCGGAGGCTTGGTACGCAATTTAAGGTGGTGGCAACCATTCCATAACAGGAAAGAGAAACGGTCGAAAACAGAGTCTGATGTTGTACGCTAGATGCACTTTTAGCAGTTCTGTTTTGAAATATAAACACCTGACAAGCTTCCTAAGTTGTCAACTTAATAATAGCGGCCATTCAGTCGAGCTGCATTACAGAACAGCGTCAGGTTTTCAACCAATAATTAATTATTTGCTATGAACCGATAGCAAATGACGTCATGACTATAAGCAAGGTTTATCTTGAGGGCTTTCTAAGTGTAATAATGTGAGAAAACACTTTTTTTTTGTTTATGTAGTCAAAATTTTGCAAAGCTAACACAAAAAGTTAACATATAATAATGTGCCTTTTTTTTATGTAGTCCTTCATGTTATGGAAAGACAGTCGGTCCAGTTGATAAAATAGTAGCCACTTATAAAGTAACTAATCGCTAGTCGATAGATAAGAGCAATCAATTAAACTCATTAATTGATAACTTGCATCGCTAGTAGGTTGTTACTGTATTAGATCAGTGTTTCCCAATCTAAAGTGCATATTTTAGATGTTTCCCTGCTTCCACACACCCCATTCAGATTATTCAGTCTGTTGATCAGCCATCAACTGAAATCGTGTGTGCTGAAGCAGGGAAATGCCTAAAACATTAGGACCAGAGTCGAAAAACACTGTCAAATTACAAATTCAGGATGAAAGAATAAGTCACAAGGCTTTTTTCAACTTATTGCAGCTTCAGATGCACCTTTGTTGCAATCCGACATTCCACCACCCGGATGTTGTAGTGAGAAGAAGCAGCTTTGTTCATCTCAACGCAGCAGTTGGAGATCACAAACACGGCCCCGTCTGGGAGTTTGACATCGGTGGCCCTCAGAGGCTGGAACTCTATCAGCTTCGCCTGATAAGTGGTTGAAATTCTGTCATTTCAATAAACATTAACCATCTGAATGTAGAAACATTGCAGTGGTGGGGAAAAAAGCTTCATACAGTTCCTTTCTCTGCCAGGAATGATATGGACTGGTCCATGCCTCCTCCCTCTGTCCCAATGTAGCGCTCACTTTTGGCACATATCTCAGCTAGATCCACCTGGAGGGCAGATGACAGAGGACAAAAACAGAGTAAAGAAGCAATAAACACATGAAATCTCCACAAAATACTCCTTCACATTGAGGAATGGAAAGGTAAACACATAAAGGGGTTGTCTTAATTTGATGGATAATTTTCTTGGGTTTTTGCCCCCCACTTAAAAACTTCTTTGCCTCAGCATTCATATCTTTTGAGATTTTTTTTTTTTTGCATTAAACTACAAACTTTGATATATTTTATTGGGAATTTATTGGCAGGAATAACACAAAGCACTGGAAAATGATACATAGTTAGGCTTGTCACAATTTTCCTGGCTGATAAATTGTCCCAAACGTTATTGCGATGATAAATGATAATATTATTGATTAGAGACCATTTTCAAACTCGCAATAAAGCAATTCTTTTTCTTTTTTACCTTAGAAAGAGACTTCTGGTTTGCCTCCATTGTTAAGAGGCCAGAACAGCAAACTAAGGCACTTGAACTGGACAGACCAGAACTGGGAGGAATGGTTCCATCAACAACACAAGACATTCCAGCCAGACGACCAATCCCAAACTTCTCCTGGAGAAAATAAAATCAGATCAATATATAACACTGTAGGATAGTTAAAGAACTTTCCATTTAAGAACTACGCAATACAGTTAAAAAAGAAAGTTTACATACTTCTCACTGTCTGAAGTTAAATCCGACAAAGCTTCCTTTGTTTCAGGTCAGTTAGAATTATCAAAATTATTTCTGTTTAGTAAAAAGAAATAATACAAAATAGGGTAAAAAAAAAAAAAAGGTCCAGAAGTGTGCCTCCATTTAACCAGAAGTTTTCAAAGCCATGAAAGCATCAATGATCCTTTTCCTCATTGCATAAAATAAATAATAAACATTCTGTATGTAAAATTCTGGTTTGAGTAATAAATCTTACATATTATTTCTCTCATTATTATGTCAGTTAGCAAATAGAAATAATTTTGTTAATTCAAACTGACCTAAAACAAGAGAAGTTTGTTTTAACTTAAGCCATTGAGAAAAGAAGATAAATGCCTTTTTGTATTCAACTGTTTTCGCTTTAAATCTTATTTATTTTAGCCACGGCTTCACTAACACATCTTACCTGGATACCTTTGACTCCACAGAGAAAATAATAATACCACTTTGGATTTTCTCTGTCTATGACGATGTCCTCTGAGCAGGACACTTTAAAATCTCTGCAAATAAACACAAAGCCTTTAAAAAACATGACAAATGCACCACCGATATTTTTTGAAGCCCTTAATTAAAGTTGCAAAAATATAAAATAAAAGTGTAGTAATTGTTGGCGTCTTACTGGTACTGAGGATTTGTGTTTGCCAGTTGGATCGTTCCAGAGTTGTTCACAGACACGGCGGCCAGGATGTTCTGCTCGATGGCCATTGGCAGGACTGAGTATCCACAGTAGTCAATGTGCTCGCCTGGTGAAAAACAAAAATTTACAATTAATCTGAAATAATTCAATTGTTTGCAACTTCTGGCACCGTAGAAATATTTTAGCTACTCAAGTTCTGTAATATTAGGAATATTTCCATCTAAAAACTCTGATTAGTTATCCAAAGTATTTAGGTGTTTGTTAAATTTCTTTAAGGTTTTAACTTTTTACTTTTGTGTCAGACTAAAACTGCTTCAACAATTTATATCCACTGCAACCAATTGCCACTCTGTTTCCTTAGCAATTTAGTAAACAGAGTCCAACTTTGTCTCATTCAATCTCATTGTAAATCCAATGTTTCATTGAAAAATGGTTATAGAAAGTATTTATTACATGTAATACATTTATATTTTTATTTGTAAATAATAATAAAAAAACATCACTTTTCACTTCATAATTATGTACCATTATGTGTTATGTTAAGTAAAAATGAAATGGAACAAATTAAATGTACAACAGATAAAAAAATACTGGGAGTGTGAGTACTTTCATAATATATAGAAAAACCTCAGAAGTTTAACATGTTAAATGTGGTTTAATGGGTTTAGACAACATCATTTAGTGACACAGAACCATCTGAATATAAAAGAGAGGAACAAAATTTACATGTAGTAAAACTTTAAGGTGGTCATAGTCTGAAATGATCTTTTAAATTATTAAATTACCTATCAGATTTACCCTTCCAGGTGCACATGCATAGAAGAGAGGAGATTCTCCAAACTTTGCTTCAAAATGATCCTTCAAGTTTTTCAGCCTGTTCATGAAGAAAATAAAAAGAATTGGTAAACATTGCTAATTTCAACAACGGACAATCGGTCCCATTCATTGCTTCTCACCTTTCATTGGAAGATATCTCAATCTTCATCTTGGGTGGATTAGATGCCATGTTTACTTGATCAGAGATTACTTGGTTTTTAATCGGTTTCTTGTCGAAGTTCTCACACAGCAGCCTGACTGCTGTCAGCTGACTGCCCCACAGAAATCCCGGATATGAAACCGCTGACCTCCGACATGCTGAAGCAACATCTACTCATTCCATTTAGCTGCTGTTTGAATAGGGAGCTGACTCAGGAACAGCTGCAGAGCCAAGACGCGGAAATAGGAGGAGAAATGACCTACACTGCCCACCGTAGAAAGCGAAGCGACTTCAAACTGGACATTTCAGCATTATTTAAACAATAACCTCCAGCCTGAAGTAATTTCTGAAAAAATAATGAGTAAGAATTCCTAGTATGCAGGTTATGACTTTTGCGAGCCCAATAAAAACTATAATTCAAGATTTTTTTAGACCAAATATTTTTAGTTTTATGATTTATTTGAGTTTGTTACTTACTACTGATCATGAGAAAGAAAAATATCTGTTACCTAAAAAAATTGCTATGGTAAAATAAAACTATTCGCTCGGAGCGTGTTTGGAGTCAACTATCAGTAGAACATTGGTACATACCAAGAACTACCCTACCCATAATTCCTGTAAAACCGTTACTATGGAGACGTTGCTAACCTATACTTTTTTCGGAATTAGAAAGATAACTAAAACATTTCTGGCGTGCCTGTTCGACTAAGTGGACGGATTTTTAATGACTAAATCAGTGAAATAACAATATTTATGCTTCCTCATGAAGCTGCATACAGTTTTTGGGCAGCATTTTTCTTTTTTCCTGTTTACATGAGAGGAGGTTTGGCGCTGCTAATGCGCGCGAGTTTTCAAAGAGGGGGAGTCGACGTCACGCGTATGTTGAACAGGCTAGTTAGCTGGCTAACTTCTGTTAGCTTCTGATTTTAGAGTTTACTCCCCGGAGAAATTCTCGGAAAATTTTGTTAAACTCTGCACTAGCATAAATAATCGTCATCTACAGATACCATTCTATGTGAAAGGGTTTTATGCTTTTGTTAATTTAAAAAAAGCAACAAAGTTTTTTTTTAAATAGCTGTTTTGTAATGTAAACAGTAGCATGGCCAGCACTCAACAGAATCTTAAATGAGCCACTAAAAGGAACGTCCACTTTTTTCACCTCCTCCACTTGGTAAGTTACTAATATGCATATCCGCTTGTGACAACAAAAAAATCGCTTAACATACATTTTACTCATCTTTTAAGTTAACGCCTGACTACACTGTTGCAGCGTACCGAGCTGACCAGACTGTTTACTCTTCTTTCCAAGCAGGCAGTGCAACATGTCCATTGATTTTGACAGCCCTGCCCTTCAGACTCAACATGAGGAAGATGAATACGACCAGGAAGACTACGCAAGAGAACAAGAGGTGCAAAACATAGCATGTAACAGTGTTAGGGGACCTATTTTCCTCAGCTTAATATTCGTCTCTTTGTGCCATGGTTATTTATTTGGATCTACATATTTAAATACATAGGATAACTGCATCTAATAGTTTTTTTTATTATTATTCTGTTTTAATGACATCAAATGACTATACATTTCCACGTTTAGGTCAGTTAGCAGCAACAGGTATAAAAGTTCATACCAAAAAAGTTTTTAACATGTTAAAAACAAGTTTAACAATAACAACAATAATAGTAATAATAATATTATTATATTACTGTAACAGAAAAATACTGCAGTTATTAGAAATAAAATATTGGATTTGCAATGCCAGGGATGTGCAACTGAGTCAGATCACTTTGTATTTGGTCATAATGGCCATAACTGGTCATAACGTTAAAGGTTTATAGCACCATTTCTGCTGTGAAGTACGGAGTTTAACATTGTTGCTTTAGGAAAAAGAGACTTGTAGACTTTCCAAAACAGATGGTGTTGTATGGAAAAGACAATTCTGAAGCGCTATTCAAAATATCAGTCAGTAACTAAAGCTTGGCAACAAATCGGTCTTACAAATTGGCATTGATCAAAAGCATACAGCCAAGATAGAAAGGAGTTAAAGAATAACAAAATTAATGTTTTGGATTGGCTACTCTCAGTCACATAGAAAAAAAAAACAATACTAGAGGTGAAAAGGTGGATGTAAGTAAAATAGCCTGCAAATCTAGAAAATAATTTAAAAAATGGCAACAAACTAATGTACGAAGCTTTTGGAGCTATCTGTCTATCTGTCCATTGTAAATTTGCTTCAATGTTTTTCAAACAGAAATGTCAGCCTACTATAAAGTATTTCCATGTACTTTACAGTAAATGTACTCTACATGTTGTTGAAGCTTCTTTTGCATGAATTACTGGATCTGTGCAGTGTGTCCAGTCATCATGTGGCTCTGCTGAGGTGTTAAGGAAGTCTGGGTTGCCTTAATGATGACTTTCAGTTCATCTGCATCATTGGGTCTGCTGTCATTTAGTCAAACGCATTGGTATCATCAACACCTTTGATTTTGGCAGTGTGGGCAGATGTTAGGTTGTCCTGGTAAAATGAAAGTGTATTGAGATAAAATGGTGCACAGAACAACTGGAGAAAGTGAAAATTGGTCTGTCATGATAAGTTTTGCCGGATGACAAATTGTCCCAGAACTTATTGCGATAAACGATAATTCTGCTGTTTTGAGACCATTTTCAAGTAATACAATCTAATCTAACTAATATTTAACACTGGAACTGGAAGACATTTTATTTTATTTATTTTTTTTAATTATTATTATTATTTTTTTTCCCCCACCAGGGGTTCCTTTTTGTGGGCTCTAGTGTCCCTTTTTACACAGTAGGCTGACAGGAAAGGGGGAAGGAGAGGGGGGAAGACATGCGGCAAATGTCATCGGGTCCGGGAATCAAACCCGCGACGGCCGCGTCGAGGACTGAAGGCCTCCAAACGTGGGGCGCGCTAACCTCTACGCCACCGGAGCACGCCCCTGGAAGACATTTTAAATATCCAAAATAAATAATAGAAACAACATCAAATAAAAAATAAAATTACCTATGTAGTCTCTGTACACAAAATTTTCCTTCAAAAGATTTTGAGGGAAAGTTTAGACCAAAACACTGGACTGAAGACTTTTGTCCTCCAGTTTTTGGTAAAAAGAGAAAAATAATAAATCATGCAAATAGAAATGATTCAGCTCGTTTTAATTTATCATGCGATTAATTAATTGATTTATTGCTACAGGCCTCACAGGGAGAGCTCTTCACTGCTGTTGGATAGTGATTGTAAATGATAAATCTGTCAGGTTGTTCTCTGCTGTTTGTAGAAGCAGTAAAGTGTTCATTATTTGAATTTGAGAAATCACAGCCACCCTCTCATGGGCCCACCTCCATTTAGCGCTGCTCACACCCACAATCTGTTACTCCATGTGTCAGAGCTATTATTGGCTCGGTGGAGAGGCCAGGCCTCCTTCCAGGTGTGTCACGCTGAAACTCGCTCTGCCCTGTGGCCTCCCTACTTTCTCCTTCGTCTGAGTCGATTTCTTTCCACTCTTGACCCCGTTTGAGCTCGAGTTAGGTGGGAAGAAATGTTGCTGAGCTGCTTACTAATTAGATTCAAAACTAACTTCTTCCCTCCAAGTTGATTTTATTTTATCAATTAACTGTAATCTACTTATTACACACAAACTGGTCAAGGGGACCTCGTTTGCTGCCAGTAGCTGGAATGTTTCTGCTCCAGTTAACCCTGCTATATGTTTTTTGTCTGAACAATGGAGGTCTTTGGGAGCGAAACGCAGTGATGTCACAGGAACCCAACAACATGCCAGGCGCACTTTGAATGTTTCACACAGGAGGTCATCTCCACAGATATATTAGGCTATGTTGGTGGTATCGATAGAAGCAGTGGATTTTTTTCTAGATGTGTAATTGTGGTGATATGGCTCCTTCGGTCGTGGACACAGTCGAGGATTTGAGGAATATTCAGGAGTCTTTGTGGGAAGTAAGTCCAGCAGGTTATGCTCGTTTCTGGAATCCTGTTTACTGATACAAAACTTTCTCTGCTTTTTTTTTTTTTAAAGGTACAAAAATATGTGAATAAGGCATTTTATTACTGATTCAAGTAAAAATGTACACATTTGAATAACTCTGGTTAGTTTGTTGAACGACTCTCATTTCAAAACAAAAATTTTTTTTTAGTTTAGTTTCAGAATAAAACATGTAGGAAGATCAGAAAATACTTTCCGTGACTTGTGAGAAAACAAAGTGCAGCCTCTCCTGGCTGTTTCTCACGTTGTCGTTGATCTCTGTTATTTCTTTACACTGCGTTACTTTATAACTTTGTTGCTGAGCAACCTTGCTGACTAATTTCCATGTGTCATGTCTCTGCAGCTGCACAAGCTGCTCACTGACTTACCAGATGACATGCTGGAAGATAGCAGAGACTCCTCCTCTCCTGAGCTGGAGAGCTCCACCTACAGCAATAAAAACACCGGCAGCAGGTAACGCGTGTTTCCGTTCACTCATCAGCCCAATCTGGAGATTTTTAGAAGTGGTTTGAGAGTGATTTTTGTTTTCTTTCAGCCCACAGACGAAGTGGAACCAGGATTGGTCTGATCATTCGCATCCAACCTCTCACACACAGGTTGTCTTACTTTGTGTTTGTATTAAATCTACGACCGAAAAGATTAATCGCGATGAATCAATTACTCAAATAATTGTCAAACTAGTAATTGATTCATTGTTAACTCTAGTATAGACTCAAACAATAAACTCAGAGCAGTAATTCAGCCAAAACTGCACAAAAAATACAAACATTTTGCATTTAATATGGAGATATTTGTAGATTTGTAGGTTCTACCCCAAACTCCTCAGGTCACAGTTTAGCTTCACCTGATTCAAATTCTGTAAATAAAAATCTGCTATTAAGCACCTTTTGCTACCAAGTTATTAAATGGTTAATCCAAATAAAAACCAGATCACTGGATTGATGTTTAGTCAAGAAAGGTCTGAGCTGTTCACATGTTGTTCGAAGTATTTGTTTTAGCTGCTGAGTCATCCTTCGCTACAAATAGTCAAACGTTCCCTGAAGCAAATCTTTTTTTGCATTTTAGGCAATACATTTAGTTGTATAAAAAAAGGAACTAAATTATTTATTTGCTTCTTTTCTTGTATTTGTAATACTGTATGAAAAAGATAAAAGTGTACAAATTAAAAATCTGCCGATTTTGCTATCCGATTAATCCCTAATCAGATCATTACTGTCCAATATCCAAAGTAAATAAAAAATCAATAACGCTGTCACTGTTTCTCTGAAGACCTACGAAGTCGACTATGATCACGGTTCGCATGATGAGTATGCGTACGAGGATGGACCTGCCCACACTAACGGACACCTGACTCAGAATCTGCCTCCCGGCTGGAACCAGGGTCGTCACTTTGCTCAGGAAAATCGAACAAACATGGACTTAGATGGATATCCAGAGACTGGGGATTATTCTGCAGAGTGTGACCCCCGGTTGTTCCCTGAAAGCACCAGAAGCAATCTGGATTATAATGGCGACGGAGGCTACAGGAGTCCGCAGTGCCATGGCGACCACAACACCAGAAACCATTTCCAGGTGAGTTATCCGTTTTTGTCTGGAGAAATCCTGAAGTTTTTGTTTTTAGTTTTGTTATATGTGCGTTAATAAAAAGTTTTTCTTTGTTTTGATCCTCAGAAGTTAACCTCTGGACTAGGTGACCATGGCAACAATGAGCTCAAGGTTAATTATAACCCTCAGCATCCAGCCCATCAGCCAAAAATGTTAAACCCTCATAGTGCTCAGCAAAAAGATCAATTCGAACAGCTACAGAGGGATTTTCTGGATTCGACGCAACGTAAGTTTCAGTAATCTTTGTTTTGATGCTGCATTATTTCTACTGTTGGTTTTATTGTCTTGTTTTTTTCTTTTCGAAGCCTTAATGTTGGTGAAATGCTGAGGTTTGAAAAGCCTTACCAACTAATAGCCTACTGTATTTTCTGGACTATAAGGCGACTTAAAACCCTTTAATTTTATCAAAAAATGGCGGGTGCCTTATAATCTGGAGCTTTTGTTAAAACTGTGAATAATTTGGGGATTCAAATGTCTGTGGCGTTTCAGAAACTGCAGACAGGGAGCAGGTCGCCCAGCTGCAGGTGTTAAACAAAGCTCAGCAGAGGCAAATTGAAGACCTGGAGCGGAAACTGGAAGATTCACGCCGAAATATGAGATACGTCGAGCATCAGTTTGCAATTGTCAAAGGTCAGTTTCACTCTGTTTGTCTTCACACCAGGAAATATATGTGAAAATAACCACATACATGAGAGTCTGCTGTTTTGTTTAACAGATGAAAAAGAAGGCCTGGCAGTAAGTTTCAGGGAGTCGAGTCGATTGATTGAAGAAGCAAAGAAAGGAGAAGCTCAAATGCAAAACAAATTAAAGGCACTGGAGCAGCAGGTCAAGATCCTGAAAGAGAAAGACCAGGAGGTAAACGTTTCAACGATGCATGCTGTTGTCTCACTTCTTCATCTTTACTGCTTATTGCTTAGTTTATTTGCTAATTTAATGTAGAAATTTTCTTGACAAATCAGCTGCAAAAGCCCATGAAATCTAGAAAATTTCAGAGATTAATCAAAAAATTTCTGAAGTTGATCTCAGAGCTAATCCAGAGATTAACTTTGGAGATTTTCTGAAAAAATCTTAAAAGAAAGTGAGATTTCAAGAAAATTAATTGTCAAAATTTCTGAGTGTTTTTTTGGGCAGAATTTAACACTTTTTTTCTGTCTGCAGTGGCCCTAATATGCTGTCATAAAATTGCTAAGTTTGTAATTTAAAATTACTTTATGTAGCGTTTATGAACTGCGGTTGAAAGCAATACCTTCTTTGTGGAGAAATAATGTACATTAAGTAAATTAAGCTGATGTTCTCCCTTCCTTTGCTTTAAATATTCTGTCACTGAAACCATTTGGAGAACAAATCAGGTCTTGTGTTTAAAGCCGAAGCATTTTGTGCTGCAGAACATGAAGAAGCTGAAGGTTGCTGACGCTGCAGTGGACAGCATGAAGCAGCAGATGCTGGAGCTTTGTCGCTCTGACACGCTGTCCAGAGCGCGGCAGCAGCATGACAGAGACCTCGCCGTCATAAAGGAGCAGCACGAAGCGGCGCTGCTGGCCTTGCAGCAGAAACTCGACTCCACCTCCCAGGCTTTGAACGACCAGGTGAGTAATGTTATTTAGAACTATTTATTCATCAACAATTTGTGCAGAAGCATCATCAGTATGGTTTTTGTGCTCCTCTTGTTTGATTTCTTGCTTCTAGATTGATGTTAGCCAGAAGTTGCAGCAGCAAGTTCAGCAGCTGGAGCATCAGAGAGAGGAAGAGCATCTGGAGAGAGCCAGAATCGTCAACTCTCTGAGCCAGCGCCTCGAAGAGAGTCAGCAACAATGTGCCAAGCTGCTGCAGACGAGTCAGTAAAGAGTCCAGATATGTGCTGGAAAACATATTTACACCCTCACAGATTTCTTTCAGTTTTTTCTGAGACATAGGATCGTCAAATACCTTTTGATATCAGACAAAACTAATGTATAAATACAAACTGAGGTTATCAAATTAGGATTTTACTCATTAAGAAAAACTCATTGCCTCACTTTCCTTGTTAAATTGTGAATTTGCTGTGATTTTAAATTTTTTTTAATGAAAACTGAGGTCAGTGTCGGTCGCCACATCCAGGCCTGATTACTTCAACAAAACCCGCCTGACAGCATGAAGTAGGATAAAAGACCTCTTAGACCAACACATCGCGCTCTGATCCAGAGAAATTCAGAACCACAGTTGAAATACACTGCAAAAACACAAAATCTTTCTACACTGGAAATGAGACTAACTACTAGGATTCAGACTATTTCTACATGCAGATAAGTTAACCTATAAACATGGAAAAACGTTTTGTTGTAAACTAAATAATCTGCTAATGAAACAAGAACACTTTCATCAATATTAAGGACATATTTACTTAAAACAAACTCCGTTATCTTGTTGAAACGTTACTTTTAACTTAGTTTGTCTTATTTCAGGTTCACAAAGACATCTGCACTAGAAACTAGACCAAAAAATATTTGGTAAGATTTTGTGTTTTTGCAGTGAAATCGTTAATTAGAGTACAAAGACTCCAAAAAAGGTAATTTGTTGAAAGAACCAAATGATTAAAAGTAGCCAAAACTGTACAAAAATATTAAATTTTTCATTTATGATAAAAAAACAAACAACTTCTTTCTCTATAAATATGTTTTACCCAGGGCTCCTCAAGTGGAATAGTTTGTTTCAAGTTCTCTAAAAAGAAAACATAAATCTCCTAACAAGCTCATTTTGCTCCTCAATTATTAATTGGTTGAACCAAAAAATCATCAAAAGTTTAGTCTTACACTGTATTTATGTTCAGAAAGGCCTGAGAATTTTACATTTTTTCCGCTGTAGATGCATCATTTGCTTCAAATAATCAAGAGTTTCCTAAATCTTACTGGATTTTAAGCTATAAAATGTTTTTTCTTTAAAAATGGAATTTAATTATTTGTTTATTTGCGTCTTTTAATGCATTTATAAAATGTAATAAGTGGTTGAATAGAAAATCTGTAGAATGTGTCAATATTTAATGGAACTAATTGATTAGTTAGAAATAATCATTAGTTGCAGCCAAGTTAATTCAATTCTGCAAAAAAACAAAAAAAAAGAGCGGGGCAAAATTTAATACAGACAATTAAGTAAAAGACTTATTGCTAGTTACTGGAAACATCTATGTTGTTGTGTGAAACATAAAAAAATGAATAAATGGGATGTGCTGTGGTGGCACAACCCACCACAGCGTCGGACCTCGACGCCGTGGTGGCACAGGCCGTCGCAGGTTCGATTCCCGGCCTGGCGACCTTTGCTGCATGTCTTCCCCTTCTCTCTTTACCCACTTTCCTGTCAATTACCTGTCAAATAAAGGCCACACAAAAAACAAACATTAAATTAAAAATAAAAAATAAAAAAATGAATAAATACTTTGTCCCAATGCTGCATGTATTAAAAATCACAAGATTTTTCTGAACCGAATGTGGTTGGTTACTCGTTTGTTTTAGTTGTTGAGTAATTTTGCTTGTTTTTCTTCAGATTCTGTTCAGGAAATGAGTCAAATGCAGGTCAAACTACAACAAGCTCAGTCAGCCAAGACGCTGAGTGAAAACATAAACAAAGTTTTACAGGTTTGCTTTCCACTTATTTTATTTTCTTACAACTAAATTAAAAGTTCTCCAGAGTGTAAACTGGCCAACCTAAACCTTTTTTTGTTCATCTGAAAGGAGGATATGGCTGAACTGAAGGAGCAGATTACGCTGTACGAATCTGCACTGAAACACGGCGTTATAGCGTTTGAGTTCAGTAACGACTGGGAGAACCAGCTGTCTGAATCCTGCCTGGATCTGGGATTAAAGAAACCCGAACGGAAAAATGGAACAGTCCACAGGTAGGCTGCGATCTCTGGGATTTCACTCTGCCTCAGAGGTTAATACAGGCTTTCCTGAAATCCATTAAAATTACCTGAATTTCAAGCAAAGTGCTCGATATTCAAACTGCAGTTTTGTAATAAACATTTGATTAAAAGCTAAATTAGGAAAACATAATTTACAGTTGAAACCTGGTAATTTCAAACATCTAGAGATTTTTTTATGACTGTCTGAAGTTAAATGAAACTAAACTTCACTTGTTTATTACCAAAATTATTTTTTATTTGCTAAATGCCAGAAAATTTATCAAGAACTTTATATAGATATAGAGATATATATAGATATAGATATAGATATATATCTATATCTATATATAGGGATATATAGATATCTATCTATATATATAGATATCTATCTATATATATATATATATAGACAGATATATATAGATATAGATATATATCTATAGATATATATATTGTGGATTTCTTTTTGTATTATATTTGAGCTTGAAGGTCATTAAGTACTAATAAATATTCAATGATTTATTTATCTGTGTTATTGAAGTAAAGGTTTGGCTTAGGGCTGGAAGATAAATCAATAACAATATATATCGCGATGGACACGCGATCAATATCAGTTGATAATACTTCTGACAGAATACTCAATATTCAATACATAGAATGTTCACTGAACTTACCTTGAAGAATTCTTAAATTTTGCTGTTGAGACGTGAACGAACCCTGCAGATGCAACATCAGGTCTCTTCGGTTGGTTCTCGTGAAACTGACGGTTTTCTCTCTGCCCCCTCAGCGCCACCATGAATCACCTGTCCGACTCGAAGCTGCCCAAGGAGGAAGCGCTGAGGCTGCTGCGTGTGGAAATGCAGCGCTGCCTGGGATGCTTGAAGGGAAAGAGGCAGAAGATCAACCAGCTGCAGGAGGAGCTGCGGCTCGCTCAGGGTCGAGTGGGAGAGCTGGAGGCCCAGCTGGAGGAGGCAAAGCTCTGCTCTGCAGTAAGGGCTCCCCCTGGTGGATGCTTGTAAAGATTGACTTACGTTTACCAGCTTGTGATCCTGTATTGACCTCAATTAGTGTATTTCAAAGAGATTTTACATGATAGACCAACAGAGTCGTGCATAATCGTGAAGTGGAATGGAAGCAGTTGTTTTATTTTTTATCTTTTTAACAATATTTGTATTTATTCCCTCTGAGTCTGTATATTTGAACAAAATTGGTCTTCAGAAAAGGGCTAGCTGAGACCAAAGCACCAGACTGCAAACTTTTAAAACGGAAATCATTGAGTTAATTTTAATTATTATTTGCGACTAGACGTCATTTTGTAGCAAAAAGGCTTATTGGAATCCAAACGGTTCCTGACTCCTGGTTAATCTCATGAAAAATCTTAACAAAACATTTTAAATGAACAGTTTTACTCTGGAAATGGTCCTGGAAGACTGGTGACTAACTGAAGTTGTTCTTGTTCTAAAATAAATAATTTTTGCTCCTCAGGCCAGAGAGACCAGCCAGATGAAACATCTGGACACGACTGAAGGCTCTCAGAAAGAGACACACCTGCTGGAACAAGTGGAGGTTGAGTTTTGTCCATTTTATTTACCTTCTTTGGTTTATGTAAGACAAACTGTTAAGTCTGTTTTCTTGTCAACCTGCAGATGCTTGAAAAGATGAATAAAGAGCTGAAACAGAACGAGGAAAAGCTGAAATCTGCCAACTCTGAGCTGTGCACCAAAATGAGAGAAATGATTCAAGAACTGGACCAAGAAAAGCAAGAAGCTACTCAGAGGTAAAACCCAAGACAAGATGGATGTATTTATTTATCTGCTGAAACAATTAATCGTGATTAATCGATTATTTAAATAATCATCAACTAATTTAGTAATCAATTAATCATTTACTAAGGCAATTTGCTGAAAGAACAACAGAGTCAGAGCGGGAATTAAGCTAAAACTGCAAAATATGAACATTTTGCATTTAAGATAAAAAAGAAACATTTGTTTGCAAATATATTCTACCCAAAACTGCTCCTCCAATTATTGATCAGTTAATCCAAAGCATGCACTAAAGGAATGTTATGTTGCTGCATTTCAGGCAATAAAATATGTTTTTTTATTTAACTAACGATTGCTTTAGTAATCGATTATTCTTACGATTAATCAGATAGAAATAGTTTGCATTAGAAGTACTTTGCGAGATACAAATAAACAAATGATTCAATTAATTCAAATGATTCAATTAATTCAAATGATTCAGGCCGCCACGCTGGAAAAATAATTGAATCATTTGTTTATTTGCATCTCTCAAAATACTTCTAATACAAATTATTTCTATCTGATTAATCGTAAGAATAATCGATTACCAAAGCAATCGTTAGTTTCAGCCCTGATAGTTCTAAATTATTTGCATGTTTTTTTTTTCAGGACTGAGCGGATAAATCAGCAGTATCGAGATGATGTGGTGAACCGGGTCAGAACAGAACTCCTGCTAGAACACAACGCGGAGGTGGAGCAGCTGACTGCACAGCACCAGCAGGAGATTCAGCAGCTGCAGTAAGTCTCTGTCCCTAAAACTGATGTCTGTTCTCCTTTACATATCGCTTAACGCTCCTGTTTTTACTTCCTCCACAGAAACCAGCTGTCAGAGGTCAGCGACAAGGTGTTGGCCGTGCAGGAATGTTACATCTCTGTGTGCAGAGAGAAGTGTTTCCTGGAGGAAACTCTGCAGAAGAAACAGGAAGAAGAGAGTAGTAAAGCTTTGGAGAAGCTGAGGGGTGAACTGGAGGCTCAGCATCAGGCCGGCATGCTGAAGCTTAAAGAAGACTGGACCAGAGAGAAAGAGGCTGAAATCCAGCAGGAAGTGAGCAGCCATGTTGAAGCCAAATGGAAGAAGGAACTTCAAAAGGTCTGAAACGATTAATTGTTTATTGGAATAATCGTCAACTAATTTAGTAATTGATTAATCCCTAACTGGAGTACATAGATTCAAAGAAAGACCATTTCCTGATAGAACAACAGAGTCAGAGCAGTTAATTTAGGTTTCCCCCCAGAAAACTTGCTAAGCCCGACGGTTGGGTGGCTGGCCTGTCATTCATCCATTAAAAATGTTTAAACTTTGCAGGAAATGTGAAAATATCACTTGATAATTAATACCTGAACACCAACTATAAAGTCTTAAAAGATGCAAACATTTTAAAAAGACTTAGCTAAATAAGCAATGTTTAGCCTGGTGGCCCGCCAGGCTTATAATACACTGGGGTAAACGCTGGCATTTATTTAGCTATAGATGCTTCGTTAGCTACATATAACCAAGTGTAAACTAAAGGAATGTTATGTCATTGGATTTTAAGCAATAAATGTTTATTTTCTTATCTAATAAAGTAATTGAATTATTTATTTGCATCTTTTAATATGTTTCTAATATTTTTTAAGTCTTCCCATGAAAAATCTGCCAGTTTTGCTATCCGATTAATCGATTAATCGTCAAAAAATAATTGATTACAAAGATAATCGTTAGTTGCATCCCTATTTAAGTTATTAAATACAAGAGGCTCACCTACCTATTCTGACTGAATTCAATATGTTTTGTTCTGTTGGGGTGCAGAGAGAGACGACGTGGGTTCAGAAGCTGGAGGAGGCTAAGAAACAGAGAAACGCTGCTGAGGTGAGCTGCCAAACAGATGAGCTGGATGCCAGCGGTCGGGCAATTTCTGCTGAGGAGCTGGACTCCAGGCTGGCTGCCCAGAAGCAGCAGCTGCAACTGGAAGCTGACAAAGTGCAACGCAAAGCTGTGGTGGAAGCCAGGAAACAAATCCAGAGAGAGTTGGAAGAGAAACACCTGAACGACATGGCCAAGCAGGTGAGTTTTTTAAGCTAGTACATAGCGAATAAGCTTTATTTTACATTTGTAGATTGTTCTCAACATTAATCCTGCAAACTTACTTAAACTTATCATTACTTGTTTAGCTATGATTTAAATGGGAAAGCTTAGTGGTAGACTAAGCAGAGATTTGTGTTTCAGGTTGAAGGGGCTGTAACCCGAGCCTACAGCCGCTGGATCGAGGATCTGTCTTCATTACCAGAATACCAAACTTTACTCCAAAGAGAAAAAGAGAAATGGGAAGAGCTGCAAGAAGAAACCACAAAGGAAAAAGTAGGAGAAACTTGTTATTTTTAGGGTTGCAACTAATCGATTATTATGACAATTTATCAATTAATATGATTTTTTAAAAATGACACATTTTGGATTTTTTATCAAATCACTTAAGCCCATTTTATACAATATTAAAAATACATTAAAATATGCAAATAAACAATTCGATTCATTTTCTTAAATAACAAGATAAACATTTTAGTAAACGCTTCATCAGTTGTAGCAAAAACAAATACTTTGCTCAGGCCTTTCTGTTCAATACAATACAATATCAATATCAACCTGTTATTGATACCGATCAATAGCAGGTTGATTACCGGTAATTAATTGCTAATTATGAATTAGCAATTCTTACTTAACAGTTAAAAATTGCTAATTCTTAATTAGTTTCGATTAATGAAATTAAGAATTAGCCAATTTCTTTCACTGAATTGGAACTGAAGGGGAAGTTAAAGTTCTTGGGTAGAACATATTTATAAAGTTGTTTTTTTTCTATCTTTATTGCAAAATCTCCAGTTTTG
Source organism: Gambusia affinis (assembly GCF_019740435.1). Lineage (NCBI taxonomy): Eukaryota > Metazoa > Chordata > Actinopteri > Cyprinodontiformes > Poeciliidae > Gambusia > Gambusia affinis. The sequence continues at coordinate 6,238,100 of NC_057875.1, forward strand.
GCTTAGTTACTGGTCAGACTGAGTTTTTCTTCCAGCAAATGGCCTTTTTAAAAAAATCTGTACACTCCAGTTAGTTAACGATTAATCGATTACTAAATTAGTTGACAATTCTTTCAGGAATCGATTAATCCAATTAATTGTTTCAGCCTTTGTAAATATAAGTGAGTAATGCAAAGAAAACCACCTGGTTGTAAATATCAGCAAATGTTATTTTTTTGAGTTCGTATCCTCCAGTTAACGATTAATCGATTGCTAAGTTCATCATTATTAATCAAATGAATCGCTTCAGCCCTAGTTATTTTTGTAATTACTGTCACTGCCGATTATCCTCCTCTTTTCATATTTTTAATATTTAATTTTTAAAATACATTTTTAGGTATCCCAGGCCTTGCAGGAAGCGGAGGAAGAGTGGCGGAAAAACCCAGTGGAGCAGCAAAAAGCAGTGGACCTTCAGGAGGAGCTGGCAGCTCTCAAGAGCCAGCTGGAGCAAGCCAGCAGAGAGCAAGCCGCCCTGCTGAAAGCGGAGCTGGCTGCAGCCCGAGCCGCATGGTTCAGAGACAAACAGCAGGAGATCTCCATCATCCAGGCCCGAAACGAGCAAACCTACCAAACCAAGCTGCAAGAGCAGTGCAAAAACCTGGAGCAGGCTGTGCAGGAAGCCAGAGAAGACGCTGAGCTCCAGAGGAAGGAGCTGCTGCTGCAGCTGGAGGCCAACCTTCAGCAGACTCTGAGGACACGAGAAGAGGAGTGGAGGTGCCAGTATGAAGAGAAGGAGCTGGCTGAAAGACAGCAGAAGAAGGAGAAGTTTGTATCAGAGCTTCAGGTGGCGCTGGCCCAGGTCTCTTCACGGCTTCTCAGGCCTGCTGAAACGGAGCATCAGGAGGCTGAAGACAGCAAAAGAACCAGTGGATCCCCGTCAGAAACGACAGTCACAAACATCATTGAAACATCGTGCAGAGACATGATGAACAGAGCGGTAACAGAGGCCAAGAAGGAGTGGAAGAAAGTAGGTTTCTGTTCATTTGTTACAATTTTTCTGATGTTTGTTCTCAGTGCAGTTCCTTTATTGTACACAAAAGCACTAGGACTGAAACGATTAATCGTGATTAATCGATGATGACAATAATCGTCAACTAATTTAGCAATTGATTAATTGTTAACAGAAACTAAAAAAAGGCCAATTCCTGAAAGAACAACCCAGTCAGAGCAGTAATTCAGTCAAAACTGTACAAAATTGTAAACGTTTTGCATTTAGAATGAAAAACCTTCTTTGTTTGTAAATATCTCCTTGTCAAACCTCCTCAAGTGGCATAGTTTTATCTTCACCTGGTTCAAATTTAGGAAAGAAAAGAAAAACCTCCTGTTAAGCACATTTTGACATCCAATTATTAATTGAAAAAACAATCAAAAAAACAGAATGCTATTTGTTTTTAGCTCCACAAGCAACCTTTGCTACAAATGATCAAGTGCACATGAAAAGAATGCTATGTTATTTCATTTTAGGGAATAAAATGTTCATATTTTTATTAAAAAAATTAATTTTGTTTGTAAGGAGGGTTTATTCTAAACTCTTACATTTCTAGACCAGGCAAATATGGAAAAAGTTAAAACAAATTTGATGAAAAACCAATAAAAGAGGCTTCTATTTATCTGCTGCCCTTTTTTTGGATCTTATGAAAAACACCACTTATCTTCGATTATTGCTCCCAATAATTGTTTGCAACAAACTGAATTTATTTGCTGTTAATTTCTGTTTATTATTTCAAAAAGAAAAGTTTACTTTTTTACTTTCACAGATGAGCGAAGAAAAGCTGAGCTGCATCCTAAAAGAGACGCAAGAGAAACACACAAGAGAAATCAACGAAATTCAAGGTGTGCATTGCACTTGGACGTAAAATATTGGATTATTTTACACTTTTTAATTTCTATGCCTGTTGCCTGTTGCCTCCAGGCTCTTTTGCTCAGAGGAAGGCGGAGTCTGGCTGCAGGAAGGGATGCACTGAGAGTTTGGGAAAGCTGCAGAAGAAGAATCAGGAGCTCCAGAGACATTTAGAGAAAACCTGTCGTCAACTTCAGCATCGCATTCGTGAGCACAAAACGGCCATCCAGCGGCTTCGAGGTACATTTAAATGTTCGATTTAGACTTTTGTCATAAAACCCTGAACACACAATGACTCTGCACCTCCATTGTTTATTTATTTTTCCCTAAAATGTAGATGAGCATGAAAGCAGCATACAGAAGCTGAAAGAGGAACATCTGCAGCAGCTGGAGGAAGTGAAGAGAGCTAATGAATCTTCAGGGTTTGTTGTTCACATCCATTCATCCGTAATATTCATTATAAATTATTTTATCTAGTAAAAATGTATGTTTTCCCTGTAAGTACCAAAGAATCTATTAATTTTAGTTAATTTGATCAAAACAGGCTGGAAAACTCTTAATAAAAACCCTTAGCAGTATTTGTCGAGCCTTCTTTAAGGTTTCAAATTAACTATTAAGTGTAAATATATTTGTTTATTTGAAGTATTTTTGAGTTTTAAACAAACAGAATGACAAAGACCAGATGTGGGATTGAAGTGTGCAGACGTTTAAAACAGAAGTTTAAAGCCGTAAATCTTGTGAAACATGGCCGCCTCCTAAAACAGAGTTGTTGATCAGAGTTGTAGCCAGAAGGAGCAACGTAGATCCACACAACTCAGACTTCCTTTCTGGAAATGATGTGATAAGAAACTAATAGACGTGGATAAAGATCTCTGGTCATAACTAACAATGTGTATCGTATCATTTATTGTGAGAAATTTCTTATCGTTTTTAAGATTTTTCATTTATCGTCATGATAAATTTCAGTGAGTGTTTAAAAAAAAAAAGACTAAAATGTTAATTTAACTATTTTTTCCTCTCTTTTTTGCATCAATAAATATGAGTAGACTTTAAAATATGATTAAACTAAATCTCCATGTGCAGTTCAATAATAAAAATCAGGTATTTGGTGTCCTGAAGAAGCTTTTTTCTTATATATATAAATGTTTTTCAAGAATAGCATTTATGCTTGTGGTGCTATGCAGTCACCTTAAAAAAAGCAATAAATAATTTTTTATAATCAGTTCTATCAAATATTATGATATTTACCCCTACATTGGTGGCCTGGCAGCATCATGCTGTGGGGTGATTTTCTTTAGCGAGGACAGAGAACCTGCAGGATGATCCTAGTAGAAACATTTTTATATTCGTTTTTATTGTTGCATCCTATGTGTGTTAGTCTGTCTCAAAAAATCACTTCAAAATGCAACAAAAAATGTAAAAAAATATTAATAAAACTCAAAATAGTAAAAGTAATTTCACACAACTTTAAACATCTGAACGTCTCCAGGCTTTTTAATTGGGTCAGAACAGTATAACTGTGGGAAACCTTTTTCTTTTTAAGTTTTTTTTTTTTTTTCTTCTTAGAAGTTCGGATAACCGACAAAATCTTCAGCAAGGCCTGGAAGAGATGAAGCAGCAATACCTCGTCACCGTGGAGAAGATCAGAGGTTGGTGTCGAGTTTGGCACACAGAAACTTCCCCCGTGTTCGCAGCAACAAACGAACAAATCCGACTGCGTGTTTCTGCTAGGGGACGTGCTGCGCTACCTGCAGGAGAGTCGAGAGCGCGCGGCGGACATGATCCGCAGCGAGGTGCAGAGAGAGAGGCAGGACACGGCCAGGAAGATGCGGCGCTATTATCTGACCTGTCTGCAGGAGTTACTGGAGGACGGGGGGAAAGCCGCGGGGCAAGAGGCTTTAATTGTACCGAACTTGTTCGCTTGCTGCAGTATTGCTCCTCCGGCTAATTGTATTGATTTTCCTGCCTTCTGCAGTGCTGAGAAGAAAATAATGAGTGCTGCAAGCAAGCTGGCAGCCATGGCTAAAGTGCTGGAGACCCCAGTAAAAAGTAACTCCGGAAAGAATTACTCTCTCCCAAGTAAGTCCAAGATGAGAAAAACTGCTTAAAAGAAATTTAAACAAAATTCACATTTTACCTGTTTTTATATTTCTGAAAACTTCCATAGAGTTTAAAAAAAAACATCTGGTGGTTTTTGGCAATAAGTTTAGGTTTTTTGGCCGTTTCAAAAATCTGCTGATTGTTGAGTCTCATTCCATGGACTCTGCGCTGTTGCCTAGCAACTCAAGCAGCGCTCTGCCTGTCACCTAGCAACCCCAGCGGAGCCCCACCACATTTTGTCAGTTGGTTTTACTGCTGCTTAATGGTTGCAGGAAGAGACAAGTGTTTTGTTGTTGCCTTACCATCAAGAAACCACTTGCTGCATTCTTATTGGTTGTGCGGGAGGCTCTACTTCTGCTTTTCAAAGATGTACGATTGCTTAATTGTGCATCTTTTTGCAGCCATTTTCACGGGCGAATGTAAATGTTGAGTTGGGGGCGTGGCCAGAAGCAGCTTATTTGGATTTAAAGTGACAGAGGTCCTAAAAGATTTCATTCTCACAGGAGCACAAAGCTAAAATCTCATTATCTGAGAATGATTTTGTATCATCTCAGTCTGTTTTTCATCAGCAGGTTGTTTGACGGGGGAATCTTCCGGCGCCGTTGTTGGCGTTCCAACTAGAAGTTCAGGTTTCCGTAGCAACCTGACGACGCTAAATGAACTTCTTGATGTGAGACCAGAGCAGCAACCTCAAAGGGAAAAGGTTTCTGCTGATTTAGGCCTCAAATCAACCGCAGCATTTAGGACCAAACCTTTAAGCCACCAGGACTCTGAGGACGGCCCCGTGATGAAGCCACAGACCCCCGATACGAACTCTTTCCCTCACAAACCTTCACAATCCCACGTGGGTTACGCCGGTTTGTCTGCAAGGGGGAAAAGCGCCGAGTGGTTTCTGCAAAGAGGCGACTCCAGCAAGGCAGAGTTGGCGCGGCAGAGCCGGCCGCTCCTCATCCAGGAGGCTCCAGTCAGAGAGGAGAAGCAGACTGACTGGAGCCTGACCAGCAACGACTCGGACAGCGGCCCAAACGCAGCCGGACCGCGGCGGAAACCCAAACCGCTCAGGCCTTTTTCTGCAAATTCAGCTTCTGATGCCGACATGGGAGCACGAGGGATCTCCACTCCGGACGATTCCGACCTAACAGTGTACAAGGAAATCCCCAAGCAATCACCTCAGACTGAAAACAACAGGAAAGCAAAGAAGAGTCTGGCCAGAGAGCCGATCCCCGGCTCAGACGGCGACGTTTTCTCCAGGCCGCCGTTCTCTGAGCTGAGGCAGCGGCAGCAGGACAGCGGCTTCGACAGCCCCTTCTACCTGCAGAAATAACAGGAGAAGGTAAAGACATGCAGCTTAATAAAATGTGCCTTTACTTCAGTGTTATGTTTACATTTAAATCAATGGGAGCATTCTTCATTACACTGCAAAAACAAAATCCTGTCAGCGTCTAGTTTCTATGACGATGCTTTAGGGCTACTGGACAACAACTCAAAAATTTTGATATCAATCTCAGAAATGTTCTAGAAAGAGCAGGGACATTTGTGAGCTCCAAAAGTTGAACATTTACTAGATTTTTTTATTTTAATTTAATCTTTAGATTAATTTGAGAAATTCTACAGAGTTTGAAAAGTTGTTTTTTTTTTTCTAGCAAATTTCAATTTTTCACACTCTGAGATTTCCAAGATTTTTCTAGAAATCTTGATATCAATTTCAAAATTTCTGAGATTTTTCCAAGAAATTTTTAACTTTTGAAACCCAGAAATTTCCCAGATTTATTCTAGAAAATTTGAGATGAATCTCAAGATTTTTTATTTTTTCTACTTTTGAAAATTTCTTAAATCAATCTAAACATTTTTTTTTGTTTTTTTTTCCAGCAAATTTGAAACTCAGAAATGTCCACATTTCTAAAAATATTGAAATTAATTTTAAAAATTTCTGAGATTTTTCTGGCAAATTTTTGACTCTTGAAACTCCGAAATTTCCAAGATTATTTTCTAGAAATTTTATGAGATTAAATCCAAATGTTTAGAGTTTTTTAGTAGTAAATTTGAGACGGAGACATTTCCAAGATTTTTCTAGGAACTTTCTGAGATTAGAGAATTTTTGGGGCTCTTCCTGTTTTTCAGTTTGCCGTCACCCCAACACGCCGTATTCAAGTGCAAATATTTTAGGACAGTTGAAATATAAAGAACCAGAAATGACCAATGTTCAGGCTAATTATAAAACATTCTCTCTGTCTTTGTGGTTCTACATAAAAATGAACAAACCAGATGTTCTGGTGAAGCTTTTTATATAACTTAAACCACAATAGCAATAAATAAGTTTGGAGAATTTGACATGAGGCTTTTAAAACAAAACTCTTCTGGTTCTGTCTTCTGGTGGATTGCATAAAGTTAGCAGAATAACAAAAAAGGCTATTTATTAGTGAGGTTGTATCTTTACATTTCAGTTAAACCCTGAAAAATAACGATTCACACAAAGCAAAATCTGTACGACGTTCATGTTCATAATGAGTTTATGCAGTGCTGTGTATAAAAATAAAATAATCCTGCCTATTTTACCCATTTGATAGATAAAATAGGCAGAAAGAGCCTCCACTGCACATTTCTGACTCAGTTTAGCTTATCACACGTTGAGGATCTGCACTGAGCCAAAGCAAGGGAAGTTTTGTGCTGGATAAAGCAGATAAAACTTGTTAATTATTGACCGGTGGAGTTGCTGGAGGCCAGAGTCAGCCTCCAAGTTTCATTCTGTTTCGCATCATTGTGCAAAGCTAATCTCATTTGCCACTGATTTTAGCTTTGCATTCGCTAAGCTGCTGCGATTTCTGCATCGATCCTCCGTTTTTGGTCACAATCAGAAGCTTTTACAGCAGAGCTGCGGTTCCACAGTGCAGCCTGTAGCAGTGAATGTTAATTTAAAAGTTGCTCTTCAGACAAAATGTCACCTTAGCTTTAGCATCTGCCCTTCTTTGTTTAACTTTAATGAAATAACTGCACTGTTGAAATAACCGCCGAAAAAAACGATTAAAACACAGAAAAACTCAGGAAACTTCTTACACTCCTCATTTTTAATGCCACAGTTTGGTCATTTCAAATAAAATCTTGTTTTTTAAAGGGATAAAAGTTGAATTTTTAAAAGCAAAACAGTGAATATTTTTGAATATTTTTTTTAACTCCATCCACAGAGAATTGTCCGAAAGACACAAAATGGCAGCTAGCTCTGATTAAAGGGTTTAAACAGTATAAAGTCCCATATATTAAAGCTCTGCTTCTTTGTTTGAAACGTGTTTTTATGTTCATGTTTGTAAAATGTTTTAGATTTACAAGACGAGCTCTGCATGCATTATAATTGTTTCTGTATTTATATTTGTCATTTTAATAAATCTTGACTTATTTCAGACTGAAAAGATTTTTTTTATAAGACCTAAATTTGTTTTACTTGGTTTTGTGTGAAAAGAATAACTTGGAGGCTCACAGACAAACAGGTCAGCGTGAAACAAAGAGGTCCGATAGCAAACAGGAAGATTAAATTATTTACCAACAAAGAGCCGAGCCGCACCGGGATCCTCAGTTACTGACCCGATGGTCCGGTTTTTCTTTTAGGCTTTTGTAGCTCCTGATAAAACGGTTTTAAATAAATATTCATATAGTTCAGAATCCAGTATAGAAAGATTCCCACAGAATAGGAATAGGGCCACAGCAGGAAAAATAATCTGCTTCTAATCTCTGAACTCTGAGGGGTGGAAAGTCTGAATTTTGAAACTAAGAATATTCAAAATCAGAATTTCTTTTTCTTTCAAAAGTCAGATTTACAAATTCTGAGAAAATAATTCCAAGATTAATGTCAAAATTCTGAGATTAACGTAAAAATTTGTTGAAATGTCAGAATTCTGAGACAAAAGATCGAAATCCGACATTAACGTAAAAATTGTGGGATTAAAACCAGAATTCTGAGAAAAAAGACAATTTAAGGAAAAATGTAAAAATGATGGGATTTAATAGGGATTAATGAGCCTAATGAAACAAATCTGGGATTAAAGTCAAAATTCTGATTTAAAACAAAAATAGGTAGAATTCAAAGATTAATCTATAAATTCTGGGATTAAAGTCAGAATTCTGAGATTAATGTAAAATTATTTAGATTAAAGACAGAATATAAGATTAATGTAAAAATTGTGGGATTAAAGTCTTGATTCTGATTTTAAAATAGAAATGTCCAAATTGTGAGTCAAAATTGTGAGAAAAGAGAAATTAATATCAAAATGCTGGGATTATAGTCAAGATTCTGATAAAATTGATAAAGTCGATATAAAAATTCTGATATTACAGTCAAAAATATTAGGGGAAAAAGATGTAATAGTGAGATTTGTGTAAAAATTATTATATTATTAAATGCAGATTTCTGAGCCTAATTTAAAAAATCTGGGAATAAAGTCAAGACTCAGAATTCAAAGATTATTGTTAAAATTCTGGGATTAAAGAGAATTTTGAGATCAATGTAAAACTTCTGGGATTAAATTCAGTATTCTGATATTTAAAAAAAAGTAAAAATGAAATTTTATTGAAGTAAAACTTACAAAAAATAAGAAAATGATGAAATGTTAACATTCTGAGATTAAAGAGAATTGTGAAGTTTGAGTATAAAGCAAGAAAAGATGTAAAATTTTGTTGGTCAAAATTGTGATAAAAAGACAGAATAATTAAATAAAATGTCAGAATTCTGAGATTACTCGTAATTCTAATTCCTAATTCTTCTCCCTGTCCTGATAACTGATATAATTTCACCATTAGATGTAAATGTGGGAAGAGATTTGCAGATGTATTGTTGGTTATTTCGATTTTCTATTTCCAGTTGTTGGTTTTTATTATAGTTCTTAGAAATGCTGAAAATCTTTCTAACATTGGAGAACAAACTGTTCCTTGAAAAGTGTCACCTGCTGGACATGAACCCGACAGAATCGTCAGGTTCTGATCCTTTGACCTTGGACCTGGTTGGAGCTCGCCTCAGTTTTCCAGTGGTGTTGACTCAACGCGGGGCAGCTGAAGTCAGCGTTCCGGTCATAAACTTTGGCACATATTTCTGACAGAACCAGATCACGAGCGCTTCGGCTGTCGACTCTGTTGGAAAAGGGAGATGAGAAACAGGTTTGTTCTGGAGTTTAGACCCACTGAGAACGCTGCCACTGAACCCGCTTATCTTTCTTATCTAAATGTGGTTAAGTACACACAGTGCTGTGAAAATGTATCCCCCTGTCACAAAATCTTGTGATTTTTCTTTTTTGTCACACAGATTGATCATGTTTTAGGAAACATTTTGGCCCGACTACTGCTCACTTTTTGCTTTCTTGTTACATTTGCAGTAAAACTAACAACATTTCAGAAAAAGAACGTAGTGTTGACAGGAAAACAAGTCTGAACCCGAAGTAATCTGCGCCACTGAACCGCCATCTTGGTAGGCAAGTGCAGCACAAAGCACAGATGAACGATGGCTTGGAGATCAACAAAAACAAAAACTTTTGACCAGCAAATAAAAATAAACCAACAAAATCGCTGCTGTCAGGATCGACCGGCACTAGACGGAGAATGTGGTTTGTTTGCTGTTGTCATAGCAACTCTCATGACAGTTAATTAGGGATACCTACCAAGATGGCTGTCAGCTATGAAGTACCTGGATATGTGATGTTACATGAGAACTATGTATTACTAAACCTGAGCTTAAATCAACTATAACATTTCCAAAAAAATCTTAATACATATATTTTAAACTTACTATATCGTGATGATGTGATGAGAGGTTGAAGGTCAAGCTCCTCCACATCCTACTATTGCTACGTACCGTTCTGTGTCAAAAACAACCAGGAGGAAGGTCTTAGCGCTGTCAATCAAGCTCCTGTACATGCAGTGAAACTATTTAATGTTACAGGAAATCAGTTTATCCGCTGTCATTGGTGGCCATGCTAACTAGCATTATTCATGGCTGCCTGCATTGTGTTGAACCAACTGTAGCTCAGCATAGAAAAAGGATGATTGACAGCGCTAAGACCCGCCTCCTGGCTCTGATTGGTTGTTTCTGACTGAGCTGTATTTGTTCACAGATCATCTTTCTCATAGCAAACTGTCACCACATACTTACAGTTTTAACTAATATGTAAAAAAAGAAACAAAAAAATATTTTTTTATTCTCATGAAAATCTGATGTTTTCTTTGTATTTAAAAACCTGTTTTAAATAAAGAAATAAATACTGCTGCTTTAACGGTATGTCGCAAAGCACACCGGAAAGTCCACCTCCGACTGGTCAAGTCAAAGTTTTGACTTGAATCTGATTTACAGGCCACTATAATAAAAAGCGGGACAAAATTCTTCCATATCGGCGTAAAAAAACCAAAAACATTTCCAGTTGAAACAAACTGATTTTATCTGTTTAACTTTCACTTCAGTGAACCCTGCTGTTATCAGCCCTGTTGCGAATGGACTCTAACTGAACTGATTGATTTTTTTTTAACCAGCTGATCTGTTGGAGCACGCGGGACTTTTCCAGACTCTTAAAGAGACAGAACATTTAGAAGTGACAGAAGAAAGGGAAAATGGATGGATGGATTTGGACAGATTCATGTCAAGTTTTTCACGTTTCCTGAAATTTGAAGAGGAAAAGTGTTTTAAATGCTTGAACTTATTTAGTAATTATGTTATTTATTTGTATGATTTTTCTTTGATTTAGTCTTAATATTAGCCTTTGCACAGAAAATTGTTTCTCCGTGTAATGACGACATCAGTAAAGTAGAATTATTACAAAATACTTTTTTGCTCTTATTTGAGTCATTTAGATTCTTTTTACTTTTATTTGGGTAAAATATTTTGAAGTAGTTCCACTCTTAATTAACTACACTTTTCAGTTTTTTAAAACGTTTATTCTTTCTTCGAAAATGTTTGATTGTCTTTTGTTTTTGTCTTCCGGCTTTGCGTTGGACACTGGATGTATTTTGAGAAAACGGGATTAATTTCTTTAAATCTGAACTGGCTGTGATTCTGTTTTCACCAGGACTGGTTCTGGTTCTGGTTCGGAAAACAGAAGAAGCTTTCGGAACATTTTGACCCTCCCTGTAAATCCGAGCTCACGCCCACCACGCTGCGCTTTTCTAATGAGGGTTGCCATGTGCGCAGTCCGAAGGTTTTTGCCTCTTTTTGGTAGATTGTAGAGTTTTTACCTATGAATGTTGTTTTAGTGGCGCAACTTTGAGTTTCCCAGACTCACATTTGCACTTGTTGCAGCGATTAGTGCACTCTAAAAAGTAACACTGCATGTTTAATTAATTTAATTTAACATTTTTATATTTTTGGGCGCAGAGGCTTCACCATCTGAAAAACCTGGACGAATCACTACCTAACTTTGTTATTAGTTAAAATATTGACTAAATGGGGCGTGCTGTGGTGGCGTAAGCAAGCAGGTTCAAAAGTGAAAAATTAGTTAAATAAAAACTCAGACCACTTTCTCTCCCACCCTCCCCCAAAAATGAAAAATATATTGACATTCCTGACTTTCAAAAGTTGCGACTTTTGAAGTTCAGAAATGTCCAAGATTTTTCTAGAACATTTCTGAGATGAGAGAATTGTTGGCAGAGATTTACTCTGTTTTTCTCTTTTTGTGTCTACAATGGCCCCCATATTCTAGTGTTATCAGTAGAACCAGAAATGACCCAGATTCACGCTAATCTTAAGAAGTTCTCCTATTTGAGTATAATTTCTGCCCGCCTCTGGTAGTCTAGTTTTCCAACAGGTGAAGAGAAAATCCAGATCTGGCAACTGGATCCTCCCCCGGACTGAAGGAGGGACCAGTGGGACAGAACCCGGCTGAGCGCCGCCTTCAGCCAAACGCATGAACTTCGTCACATTTCAGTTTTTCCAGACAGTTTTAACTTTTCCCAGCCGCTCTCCCACCCCGTCCTGCGGCTCCTCCACCATGTCCGTGTGGCTCACCGCTGCGGCCGGACTGGCCATCCTGGCCCTCGCATACATCCGGACTTTCTGCCCGTACTTCAGGGATGACTGCGCCTACACGCTGCGGTGCCTAAAGCTGGGCATCAGGCTCAGCAAATACAGGAAGTCCAAACCTTTCTACAGTATCCTGGACTGCTTCTTGGACGCGGTGAAGAGGCAACCCAACAAGACCTTCATCCACTTCGAGGGACGCTCATTCAGCTACGGAGAGGCGGACCTGCAGAGCAACAAGGTGGCCCGGGCCCTGCAGGCTGAAGCCCGGCTGAAGGAGGGCGACACCGTGGCCCTGTTTCTGCCTAACGAGCCCAGCTTCGTGTGGACCTGGCTCGGTTTGGCCAAGCTGGGCTGCCCGGCGGCTCTGCTGAACTTCAACATCAGATCCAAGTCTCTGCTGCACTGCTTCTCCTGCTGCGGGGCCAAAGTGCTCATTGCCGCTCCAGGTTAGACGATAAAACCCTCAAACAGAGCGGCTCCCATAAATTACTATCACGACCAAAGTCCTGAAATTATCACTGGTTGTTCAAGTTTTCAAGTTGCGCAACAAGTGATTCTAATTGCTTAATTTTAGTACATGATTTACTTCAGTCACATTAATTTAGCAGGGAACACTTTGTGCCTTTTAAAAACAAACAATCATTTAGCATGTTGGTTAAATATGATTTGGGTTTAAAACATTAAAGCTGAAAGCCAAACTTTTATATAAAATCATTCCCTCACTTTGGATATTATCATATATCACATCTAGAATGTACCAGTGTCAGTTTTTATGTTTGATAGTATTAATAATTTACTTTAAATAAGGTCTTCTGTCCCCCAAAGAGCTTCCACCTGGACGTGTCATTACTGACATCACAAAAGGCATATTAGAGTGCTTTTGGTGTTTATTTAAAAAGTTTGTTTTTCTTATTTGTTTTTTTTTATGTGCATGTTTTTATTTACATCACACATCTGATATTTACTGGTATGTCAGTAAATATGGATTTCAGAGAAATTTGGTAACAATACAATTAAATCAATCGATCAGAGGTCTGAATTTGATAAATTTTTCCTTAAAGTTTTATTGCTCATTTAAATTGATGAAAGCTAGAAACTCAGAGAATCAAAACCTGATGTAATCGATCAGAGGTCTGAATTTGATAAATTTTTCCTTAAAGTTTTATTGCTCATTTAAATTGATGAAAGCTAGAAACTCAGAGAATCAAAACCTGATGTAATCTAATAGTTTGGGTTCTCAGGATGTTTCATATAACATGTGCCTTTAAGTGTAGAAGAAATCACATAAGTTTCTGTTGCTATTGGAAATATTCTTCAGCGTGTATTATTGGAGAATTTAATAATTTTCTGTTAGTCAAAACGTCTCCTTTTGGAAAAGCTGCAGCCGTTTTATTTTATATGGGTTCAATAATTCAGTTAAGTTTTATTTAGATATCACAACAAATGTCTCAAGGTTTTTGGAGGGAAAAATAATAATAAAAAAAACTTGATCTGCTGGTTTGCCGTAAAAAAAAATCTTAGTGTCTCTAAATGAAACTCCGGGAGGCAGATGGTGAAGTGGATCCGGGCCGACTGGAATTACGAGATTTCATTTCCAGAAGTATTTCACAACCATGTTAGAGACTACATGTATAAACAAACGGGGTTGTTTAATGCTTTCAGTTGAGATGAGATTTGAAGTCCCAAAGATATTAACTCCATGCCTGCTGGCCTCACCTGGTGCTCTATGAAAATGACCTCAAGTCCAATTCTAGAAAAAAAAACCCCATCAGTAGCCAGGAAGAGAGAAACCGTTCAAGTCGTGTAATGTTAACTTGATGTTAGCTGTTAGCATGTTCTTAACCATTGTTAGCTCTTATAGATATTAACAAATGTTAACTTGATGTTAGCTGTTAGCATGTTCTTAACCATTGTTAGCTCTTATAGATATTAACAAATGTTAACTTAATGTTAGCTGTTTTGCTTACAATTGTCTGTTAGCAAGCTGTCAGCACATGTTAGTTTACCGATTTTAGCTTACAGACTATGAACCAATTTAATTAAACAATTCTTTATTTATCCAAAAAGGAAATTAAATCTTGTTACTCAAAGTATCTTCAAAGAGTCGTAGATTGTGAGGAGCAAGGGTCTCCAGTAGCAGTCAGACTTGTATGAAATCTGAAATTGCCTCTGACTGAAGACGGTTGTGTAATAGTTGGCCATAATGGATGGCCACTACGTCCCAACACGGCTGTGACATCAGCAAGGAGTCATTTTTTGGGCCGAAATTATGGGGAGAGAATCATTGGTCGGCCCCTTCAGAGTCCCTGAAGGTGTGAAAATGACCTCAGCAAAGTAGATGGACTTTCTGACTGATCACTTTCTTACCTTTCGTACCTTCAGTAGCAAAATCATCCTCATGCATGACAATGAACCAGCTCATGCTGCAAGGAATACCACCGTGTCATTGGCTGCTATGGGCATAAAAGGGGAGAAACTCATGGTGAGGTTACTATCCTCCTCTGACCTCTGACCTCAACCCTATTGAGAACCTCTGGAGTTTCCTCAAGAAGAAGATCTGAGGGTGGAATGCAGTTCATATCAAAACAGCAGGTCTGGGAAGGTTTTCTGACATCCTGCAAAGAAATTCAAGCAGAAACTTTCCACAAACTCACAAGTTCAATGGATGCAAGAATTGTGCAGGTGATATCAAAGAAGGTTCCTATGTTAACATGTAACGGTCTGTTAAGATGTTTTTGATTGAAATAGCTTTTGATTTTAGTGCATGTGACCACTTAATGCTGCACATTCAAAGAACGACCATTTGCAGTTCTTTATAATTCATAAAATGCTTAGATAGTCTGCTGTGCATAATAATTTGGAACACGGTGTATATTGAAAGAAACTGATTTGGAAAAATGTTTATTTTACCTGATTTTGAAATCAATGTCATTTATATGAATATTTTCATTTTGGCCTTTTAAAAAATCCCAAAAATTTCCACATAATTTTATATTTTGTTCTGTTTGATTATGCAATGTTCAATTCATATTTTGATCAGTTACCTTTTTACCAAATTATTTTTTTACTCTTACTTGAGTAATTTCTTCTCTTTACTTTTACTCTGGTTAAAAATTTGTTGATGTAGTGCTCCCATCCATCCCTCAGTGGGTTCTGGTAACCCGACCCAGCTCGGGCTTGCTGGGTCAGTCTGAATCCGGTCTGTGTCTGCAGAGCTGCTGGATGCGGTGGAGGAAGTTCTGCCGACGCTCAGGGATCAGGGCATCCGGGTGTTCCTCCTGTCGGACCGCTGCAGCGTTGAAGGCATCACCGCTTTGTCTGACAAGATCGCCGAAGCCTCCGACCGGCCGCTGCCTCCGGAGCTGCGGGCCAACATCCACATCCGCAGCACCGCGCTCTACATCTACACATCCGGCACCACCGGTAAGGCCGCCATATTCCATTCTCTGTTTGTAAACACAGCGGATGCGCGCGCAACCTGACAACAGAAAGAATTCGGTTGGCTGTTTAACGCTCGCTGGTTGCTATGGTTACCCGCGAATTCATACAATTGAAACCGAGCAGTTGAAGGTGGGCCAGCGCAGATAGAAATATAATCCAAAAGAGAAGAAGAGTACATTTCCGCCATAAAAATTTTAAATTTTGAGATTAATCTCAAAAGAAACAGGGACACATCTGAATTTGAGAAGTTGAAAATTTGGTACAAAAACCCCCCCCTAAAAATTGAGATTAATCTCTGAAATGTTCTAAAAGAAACTCAGAAATTTCTAAGTTTCAAAATTCAAAAATTATGAACATTTCTGACTTTTAGAAATCTCCAAGTTTTTTTTACAGAAAATGTTTCCAATTAATCTAAAATTTAAATATTTTTACAAGTAAATTTTAAACTTTTCAGACTCAGAAATTTCTTTGTCTTTTTCAATAATATTTCTGGGATTTATCTAAAAAATGTTCTGAGTTTCTACAAGCAAATTTTGGACTTTTGGAGCTCAGAAATGTCCTTTTTTTTTTTTCTAGAATTTTTTTTAGATTAATCTAAATCTTCCAAATGTTCTTAAAGCAAATTTTGGACTTTTGGAGCTTTTTTCCTAAAATTTTAAGATTAATCTAAAAAATTTTGAGTTTTTTGACTGCTGGAGCACAGGCACTTCTTTTTTCTAGACAATTTCTGAACTTAATCTGAAAATTTCAGAGTTTCTTAGTGGAAATGTACTCTTCCTTGTCCACGCCATCATACCAGTCCGTCAGAAACTCCTGGGCTTCTGTTTCTCTCCCGACTACATCACTTCCTGTTCAGATGGAAACCTTTCGGCTCTTTAGCTGCTAAATTCTCTGTTATGTTCACCAGCTGGCTGCTCACTTCACCTGCTTGTTTCAGTGAGCAGGTATTGTGTCGGTGCGTGAATAAAAGCAGCTGCATACCTGGAAACGTGAAAGCAGTGAGCATGGAATAAAACACTGACTTTACAGATAATTAAACCTGAGCAGAGAAATTAATCCCTGGCGTTATTCTGCGTCAGTAAGCATCAAGCTGCAGCTTCTTGTTCTGAGGAGATTTTTTTATGTTTTTCTCTGGCTGGTGAAGGTTTGCCTAAAGCAGCTGTTGTCACCCATGAGAGGGTGTGGGCCGCGTCCTTCGTCCAGGCATCGAGTGGAACCACAGCAGACGACATTTTCTATATCAACCTGCCTCTGTACCACAGCGCCGGCTTCCTCATCGGGATGACCGGAGGCATCGAGAGAGGTGAGCGCTGGCAGGACGAGCGAAAGGTCAGCTAACTGTTTCCTGACATATTTCAGGCATCAACTGGAGGTTTTCAATACACAAACAGCCACCAAATACAGAAAATACAGAGTAGAAATAATTATTCCAATATTGGTGGAATAATTATTGGCTATTGGGTGCTGTTTGTAAATAAAAATAATAATGAAAAAAAAAACAGCAATAATTTGGTTTATTCAGCCTGTCACAAAGAAAATAATGTAGGTTCTAGTTTTTTAAAGTTATATTTTCATCATGTTATTCCTACATTTATAAATGTCAGAACTCCAAACTAAATATTTCATTCACCAGCTAAATATTTAGTTTTCCAAATGAAATATTTAACTTGTAACTAAATATGTAGCTATTATATGAACTGATCCAGAAGCAGAGTTTACATCAAGGTCTGCAAAATCCAGCTTTTATTTTGATATTCCTCTTCCTTATTAGTGACAAGCTAAATATTTAGGTTGCTTGTTAAATATTTTGTTAACAGGCTAAATCATTAGGTCTGAGCTACTTCAGAAAATAAATATTAATTTCTCATAATAAACATTTAGTTTGAGAAAGAAACTAAAAGGTAAATATTTAGTTTTCAAAGTAAATATTTATTTTACAAACAAAAATTTTTAGGTCATATTTTACTGGTCAATTATTTAACAAGCAAGCTAAATGTTTGGCTTTCTAACTACATATTAATCTTGTCACTTATGTGCAAATTCGCTTGCTGATAAGCGGAAGTGGAATATCAAAATAAAAGCTGGGTTTTGCAGAACTCTGACATTATAATTGCAGAAATAAAATGGTAAAAATATGACTTTGAAAAATTAGCACCCACAATATTTTCACTATTACGTGCTAAATAAACCAAATGATTGCTGTTAATTTTTTTACTGTGGAACTTTACAAACAGAGCCACTTGTTTGGCGCCCGTTCCAGCGTGGCACCCCAATGCGTCACATAAAATGCATTCCCACTTTTTGCAGATGAGTCATGTGATTTGTCGTTATTTCCAGGTCTCACTCTCGTTCTGAAGAAGAAGTTTTCAGCCTCTCAGTTCTGGGACGACTGCAGGAAGTACAACGTGACGGTGATGCAGTACATCGGCGAGACGCTGCGTTACCTCTGCAACATGCCAAAGGTGAGAAATCCAGGTGAGGTTTTCCTTCCACATCGTTTTCTGTAAGTTTGCGGTTTCAATCTGTGTTTGTTTGTTTTTTGTTTTTTGCAGAAAGAAAACGAGAAGAACCACAAAGTTCGAATCGCCATCGGGAACGGAGTCCGAAGCGACGTGTGGAGCGAGTTCCTGAATCGATTCGGCGACATTAAGGTCAGAGAGTTGTACGCCGCCACCGAGGGAAACATCGGCTTCATCAATTACACGTCCAAGATCGGAGCGGTGGGACGCATTAACTTTCTGCACCAGGTAAGAGACGCTCGCTCAAAAGTCATTTCAGGTATTAAAAATGGATCATTTAAAAAATGTGTTAAAATGAGCTGCATTTTCTTAAGAGGATTTTGAAGATTTCTTTTCTAATTTATCTTCAGCACCTTGGAAAATTATTCATAGTTTTTAAATTTTATAACATTTTGTCATGTTACAACTTTTTAAAAACCATTTAGTTTTTCTTTCTGCTCACATTTATTCATCTTAAAGCGATGGAGGTTTCTGGTTCAGGACATGAGAAAATGTTAAAGGTTTAAGAAAACTATGAATGCAGCTTTTTCTATTTTACCTTCAAATATTGTACAAAAGAACCAAATTTCACACGTCAGGTTTTATTCCTGCTTGATCAAACATTTGACCCCAATTTCATTTGATTTGAAGAAACTGGGAGGTCCAATTGGAGCGCTATAGTTGTCAAAGTTTCCTGAATTTCACTTTAATGCTTTAATGTTCTGCGTTTTGATCCGTCATCAAACTGCTCCCATCAGCCTCAGATTAAACAAAGATCAGGGATGATCAGAGGACATGAAGAGTTTCTGTTTCACTCTCAGACGCTCATGAGACGTTTTGCTCTTTCCTCCCAGATTTTCTTTCCTTACACTTTGATCAAGTTTGACATCGAGAAGGAGGAGCCGGTCAGAAACTCGGAGGGTCTGTGCATCAGAGCAGAAACCGGTGAGTGATGAGCAGCTGGATTTCCATACACTGACCTGAAGCTTTCCACTATTTTTCACATTACAACCACAAACTCTTAAAGATTTCACAGCAATTTTATGGTAAATATCAACAAAAAGTGGCTAATGAATAAAGTTTTAGCTAAGCTGATAGCAGATTTTACGTTTTTACTTTTATTTTTATCTGAACAGTGTTTGATTCCCGACCTTTCTGTTGTGTTTCTTGATTCTCATGATGTTTATTTAGAAAATCAGATGAACTGGGTTTTACTTAAAGCATTTTTAAAACTATATTTCTTCCACTGTCACTAACAATCCCAAG
This sequence comes from Gambusia affinis, assembly GCF_019740435.1. NCBI lineage: Eukaryota > Metazoa > Chordata > Actinopteri > Cyprinodontiformes > Poeciliidae > Gambusia > Gambusia affinis. The sequence continues at coordinate 6,257,271 of NC_057875.1, forward strand.
GAAATGCAGTTTCTGGTTGTAATACGAGGACAAATAAGCAACATTTTAGGAGAAGATTTAACCTTTAAACTTAGTTTTAAATATTTAATCAAATATTGACAACAGTGCAAAGGGCAAAGACGTATAAAAAGTAAAAACTGAAAGACCCGGAAGCAGATTAGAGATTAAAGGCTGGGCAAAACAAAAATCAAAGATTTGATTTATTTTCCAGAAAAAATAAGTTTGAATAAAATCTCCCAATTTATGTTTACGGGTCTACATTATGTCTAATGTTTATGGTCTCATAAAAGAGCCAATTGAGAATTTTTATGTTTTTTTCTTGTTTTCTTTTCTGAAAAATAAATAAAAAAATGACAGAAAATATTTTTTGAGATGAGAATTAGGATTAGGCTACAACAATTTTGGTTTAATTAGATGAATATAGATATAATATTAGCAGAATAAAAATGCAATTTTACCAGAGGAACATCTTAAAATTACACCAAAAAATGCTTTACCGAGAAAAAAACTTTAATAATTAGTTTTTTAAAATTGTGTTGAAGTTCTAATAAAATTACTTTTTAATTCTCCTAATATTACGATTTTATTCTCTATTATTTCAACTTTATTATTTTAGCATTGACTGTTTTTGTAAAAAGAAACTGCAGCCTGATTATTTTATTTTGTCATAAAGTTGACCTGAATTAAAAGTTTAAAGAAACAGAAGCTGTACGAAACGCTTGTCAATCAAGATGGCCGCCCTGTGCGCTAACATCGCTAAGCCCCAGGAATGCCTTGGTGAAAAAACAAAACAGAAATTACATTAATCGATAAAATTGACTGATTGCCCAGCCATAGTCAGACTGTTCAGTTTTATTTGTTAAAGCTGTTAAAATGAGCATCATTTATTTGTTATTACCGTCTTTTATTTTGCTCAGGTGAAACTGGGCTTTTGGTTGGAAAAATAACTCGGCGCTCTCCGTTTGTCGGCTACGCCGGCAACAAGCAGCAGACGGAGAAGAAGAGGCTTTACGACGTCCTGAAAAAAGGCGACATGTACTTCAACACCGGCGACCTGCTTCGGTTCGACCACGAAAAGTTTGTTTATTTTCAGGACCGAGTGGGAGACACGTTCAGGTGAGTGGAGGCTCACGGATTATCTCTCGCTCTGAGCCGAACCGAGACGCTCCAATCGTCTTTTTCTTGTTTCTGTTTCAGGTGGAAAGGTGAAAACGTCGCCACGTCAGAGGTCGCAGACATTCTCACTTTGGCTGCCTGCATCTTAGAAGCAAATGTTTACGGAGTTAAAGTGGAAGGTATAAAAATACTTTAATACTTTAATTAAATACTTTAAACGGGGCTTATTATTGAAAATTTTTCTTCTTCCATTTGTGTCTCTACTGCTTCCATCTACACTGCAAAACACTTCTTACCAGTTAATTTTGGTCTAGTATGTAGTGAAAATATCTTAGTAGACTTGAAAAAGTACAAGTTTTATTGGCAGATTATTTCACATATAACATGGGAAAAATTTCATTTTAATAAAATAATTTTCCAGTGTAACTAGTAAATTTTTAAAAATCAATAATTGGCTATATCTTGCTGAAAAGTTACTTTTGAGTTAGTTTCGTCTCATTTCAAGCGTATTAATATATTTTCACAAGAAACTAGAAGAAAATCATTGGTACAATTTAGTTTTTTTGCGGTGCAAGTGTTTCAAAAAACAGCCCAGCGATTGTCCGGCAATAAGTTAATGTTTTTTGAAACCTCCCAGTTCTTGAGCCATATTACGCTGTTACCTAGCAACCACAGCCCGTTACCTAGCAACCAAAGCTGAACTCCAGCTGGTTTTACCGCTAAATGCACTGTACAATGGCTGCTGGAATGTTGTTCCAGAAACCATTTGCCGGATTCTTTGGTTGTGCAGGAGGCTCCACTTCTGCTTTTCAAAGATATACCGTTTGGAGCCATTTTCACGTGAGCGTGTGAACGATGAGTTGGGAGCCATGGCCAGCAGGATGTTATTTAGATTTGAAGTGACTAGAGGCCCTAAACCATCTTAAATCTCATTAGAATGAGAATGATTGTGTGCAAAAATGTAGTGAACATGTTTTGTATAGGCCACAGGAAGCTTAATGGGTCACTGCTGGCTTGAAATGGATTCCTCTCCCCTGCTTGTTCCTAACCATCAGGTCACGAGGGTCGGATTGGCATGGCGGCCGTCACTTTGAAAGAAGGAGAAACCTTCGACTCTGCAGACGTCTACAAGCAAGTCGTCTCCTACCTGCCGGCCTACGCAAGACCCAGATTCCTACGGGTTCAGGTAAAAATGAAAAACACAACAAATGTATCATTCAGCTGCACACGGTAACTGCATCTAATGATATATTCAAATTTACTGATATTTATTGATGTTCTTGTGGAACAAACAGTGGAGAAAATAGCAAATGTTACACTTCCGATCAATTATGTTTTTAATACATTTATTATGGCAATAATAAATATTATGACAGAATATTAGGGGCAAGTGGAAAACAAAGTAAAATTACGAGAATAAAGTCATAATATTATAACTCAATTGCATTATTTCCACTTTATCCTTGTAATATTATGGCTGTTGTACTTTTATGACTTTATTCTCATAATTTTATTTTTACTATTCTAAGATCAAAATTCTGAGAATAAATTCAAAATACTAATTAAAGTCAATTTTGAATTTAAGGATTTTGACTTTTTTCTTTGAATTCTGACTAATCTCACAATTGAATTTTAAATTTTATTTCAGAATTTTAAGAAATATGTCAAAATTATGAAAATAAATTAAGAATTCTAAGAAAAAAGTCAGAAATCTGAACTTAATCTTAAGATTTTTACTTTTTTCTTAGAATACTGACTAATATCAGATTTATGACTTTTCCTAGAATTTTGAATTTAATCTCGGAATTTTAAGAAAACTTCAGAGATTAAAGTCAAAATTCTGAGATTAAAGTCGGAATTCTTATTTTTTTCTAGTTGCTTTAATCCTCTTTTGTAATTATGGGAACATTTTGATATATAAAAAAATTATTTGACCACTGTTTATTTATAAACTGGTTTATTTACAAATAAGCGACTTCTTCTTTAGTTTGGCAGCTCAACTTCAGTGGACATTAATAGGTTTTCTTTCTAGATCCTATTTTGTCTTCACCCTAAAATTAATTTACCATAAAACTTTGAGGTTGCAAAGAAGCTGCTCCATTTGTGTCAACACATATCAAACATAGATATAAAGCATCAAGACGATAGACATCAGTGAAAGATGCATAGGAACAACATAGACCATCAACATCTACACAAGTTTCTTCTACTTATTTTTGGCACAAATGGAACCCCGTAGTTTCTTCTGGGTTCAGCTGTTTGATGAAGTTGTTGCTCTTTCAGAGTTTGACTAAATTTGTCCTGTTTTGGCAGCCGTCCCTGGAGATGACGGGAACGTTCAAGATGAAGAAGGTGAAGCTGGTGGAGGACGGATTCAACCCCGCGCTCATCAGCGACCCGCTTTACTTCCTGGACCCGGACCAGAAGATGTACGTCCCTCTGACGGAGGAGATCAACGGCGCCATCGCTGCAGGAAAAATTAAGCTCTAACAGAAACTTAACTCTGAAGTGAACTTTGTGTTTTAATTGAAGACGTAAATTTTTGCGTGGAGCGTAACAATCGACTAATCTCAGGGAGGAACTTTGCCGCAACACTTCTGAACTGAAGAGACTTTTTTATTAACGCGTTTGCAGCTTTAGATATAAATCAGTTTTTAAATAAATGGTGACGATATAAAAATATTCCCGTTTGCTTTTTTAATCAGCAACTTTTCATACAGATGAAGCCAGAAGTTTACATACCCCGTTTATTCTCACTGAAGTTAAATGAGACCAAAATGATCGGAATGAACAAAATTCATTAATTCATCCTTATTTCCATTTGTTCAGCCTTATTTCCTCCATCCATCCATCCATCCATTTTCTATACACCCTTCGTCCCTAATGGGGTCGGGAGGGTTGCTGGTGCCCATCCCCAGCTAACGTTCCGGGCGAGAGGCAGGGTTCACCCTGGACAGGTCGCCTTATTTCCTTCTTTCCATTTATCTGTCCTTCCCTACATTTCTTCATCCTTTCTTTCCTTCTTTTCATTTATTTGTCTTTCTTTCCTTTCTTTCTTTTGTTAGTCCTTCCTTCCTTCATTTGAGGCACGGCGGTGGCTGCATGATGCTTGGAGGGTTTTTTTCTTTGTCCTTCAGCAGTGAAACCAGAGGATGTTTCTGCTAAACGCTCCAGCTGCTGTTTTACTGAGCTCCACCAGGTGTTTGCTAATTGCTGCTGGCTAGTCTGAAGGAGCGGAGTGGAACTAAGAGTGGTTGCCATGGCGATCAAACATGGAAACGTGCATGACAGAATCACAGCAACTCGCCAGGTATGTTTTTGATGAGGGAATAACATACTACAGTAAAACTAAAAAAAAAATTGGTTAATTTTACATAATTTTTCACATTTAAAATGCTGCTGTGAACTCATTGTTAGTTTCATTTTTTATGTTGCGTAATACTGCCCCTTTAAATACCACGTAAATAACAACGATGTGAAAAACCTCACAGAAAGGCTGAATTAATCTGTCTTGAGTTTAAAATGAAGTTTTTCAGTATGAAAAATCGTTTCTTGATCTATTCATGTCATTTAAAACAAAGAAATATATGCTTACAACCTGGAAATGTTGCAGGCGTTCACACATGTCATCTTGGTAAATTAGATAAATATTAAATATGTTTATGTCAGCAATTAAATTCAAAAAGTGAAACTTTTTTATGGACTCGTTAAAGCTGATAAGCTTAAAAGAACAAATCTGAATATTTCACAGACGAGATAAAAAAAGATTTTAATACAGAAATGTGATCCAGATATAGTAAGGGACAGTTTATAGAATGTGAGGAGAAAGTTCAGTGGAAGGAAAATGAGAAATAATTGTAATATTCCTTATTTTAATAACAAAGTTTCACTTATTAAATATAATTACTTAAACTACATCCTGGAGATGTGCATAAAACACTAGAATAAAACAACCCTTTACTTTATAAATGAATTTATTTAGTAATACAGTGGTATACTTAGAAATGTGTTGCAAAGAAAAAAGAACCAAAACTGAACAGAAATAAAAATCAAAATAAATAAAAAGAACGTCGGCCACACGGGAAAATAAAACTAGAGTTGGTTTGAAGCTGTGTTATCATATCAAAAGAAAAATAGTACTGATGTGCCATAATAAATCGTCTATTAGTACAAAAATACATTTCAGGGCACACAATACCGCATCCAGTATCACAAATAAAGGAAGGGACCACTCTTCAAAGCAGCACCCCTCAAGTACATCTTTTTAAAATCAGTTAAACCAAGCACTTCTCTAGTTTGTAAATAAGAATAAAAAGTTTTCTGACAGTTAAAAATGCCTTAAGTAGTGTATCTGTCTGTGTGTATATGTTGGTAGAAAAGTTGGACTTATTACTGCGTATGTCAGTTCCAAGGCTCAGGGGTATAACCAGAATATAAACATAACCAATGTAACCACTTCTTCCTCTTTTTTTTTTTTTTTTTTAAACAAACCATTTTCTCTTTTATACAAAATAACAAAGATGTACAAAAGGTCATTTACAGAGAACCAAGGCCATATGCTAGCAGTATGTACAGCCACGTCTTTTAAACATCTTCTAGCTTTGTGTATTTCCTCAGATTTCAGATGCATAGCAGTAAAAGAAAGCATACTGTTTTTATTTTAAATCGTCAACCCCAATTATTCTGTGTGCTAAATCTCCAAGAGAAATGCAGAAACATTTTTTTTTTTCCCCCTCCGCGCGGATAATTGTTACAACTCAAGGATTCGATGTTTTCAGGTTTTCACTGAAAAGTTAATATGCAGATAAGGCATCACTGCTTGCAGTGTAATGATGGGGTTTCATGTGTTGAACTTAGTCGTTAGCAGGCTTCTGGACCTGAGTCGTAGCACATGCATAGATCTCTAGACAGCAGGAGTTTCTGGAAAATCAAGTCAGTATATTTATCTACGGTAAAACTTTTTCTTCTTTTTTTTCCCCTACAAAAAGAAAAACGTAACAAAAGAAAGAAAAATAAAACAGCAGATTAAATCAGAGCGCGCTCCGTTTCCAAACAAACAGGGAATCTGATGCTAATGCTTAATACTTTCATTCATTATTTTTCTACGTCTTCCTTCGTGAAGTCCTCGGAGATCCTTCGCAAAAACAAAAGTTTTGCTTATAGAAATTTAGCTGTTTGTGTGTTTTTTTTCTCTTTCTCGTCTTTACAGCACACAAAATCTTGTTTTTCTGCTTCTTTGTCGCACCACTGCAACCTTTTACAAAAAATGAGCTAAAAATGTCAAAATGAGATTATCCAGTCCTGTAGCACTGGTCATGCATTCCAACTTCAGTTCCTTAGATTAAATAACTTGTTTTTCTTTTTTCTTTTTGCAAGCCTTGAAAGCACCAAAAACCAAAAAATGAAAAAGAGAAAAAAGAAAGAAAAAAGAACCAAAGTCCGGCCTCCTCCGACTCGCTTTGTGTGAGCGTTTCTCTGCTTTTTAAAGTTTTGGGGCACAGTAAACAACGTGAGAGGAAGGAGTTCATACCCGACCGTTCAGCACATTCGTTAACAGGCCAGCTGTCGCCGTCTTCAGAAGTGGTCAATGAGCACAGACACGCAGTTTGCACCCACCAGGTAGTTCGGATCTCCAGGGAGAGATTTGTTCTGCCAGGTTTTAGGATCACCTGCAGGGAAAAACACAGCCGGCGTCAGAGGTGCAGAACGAGGAAATGAAACGGAGGTGATTGTCTAAACAAACTTATTCTGATAACCTTAAAGTTTGTAATGCTGCTTTGGCTAATAATGAAATAAAATCTGGCTTAAAATGAAATGAACATCATTAAAATAACATGATAATTGATGCAAAACAAAATAAAGCTTTGATTGTATTTTTGCCTTTAAATGACATTTAGGTCAATACTGTACAACGGCGTATTGCACAGATTGTATGCAGAAAAAAAAGGATGAAATTTTTCACTAAAAAATACCAGAAATTTTGAGATGAAATGAAAGGAAAAAATGGAACATTTATGAGTTTGGAAAGTCAACATTTAGCTAGAAAAACCTGAAACTTTGAGGGTAAATCTCAGAAATAAATGTTAAAAAAAAGATTTTCTGAATTTCTAAAGTTAAAAATTTTCTACAAGGAGCTGCGGTTTTTAGATTCAAAAGTCAAAACTTAAGACAGAAATTTTTAGAATAATCTCAAACATTTTCTAGAAAAAAACCTTGGAAGTTTCTGACTTTGAAAAGTCAAAAATTTGCAATAAAAAAAATCAGAAATTTTGAGTCTAATCTCAGAAATCTTTGAGGACTGCAACTAATGATTATTTTAGTAATCGATTATTGTGACAATTAACTGATTAATCAGATTACAAAACTGGCAGACTTTTTTTTTTACTGAACCACAATACTGGAAATGTATAAAAAGATGCAGGTAAACAAATAATTTCCTTTTTTAGATGATAAAATAAACATTTTAAGGCCTAAAATGCAATAAAACACCTTTCCTTTAGTTCACGGTTGAACATGTGCAGTAAAAAAAACATTTAATATTAAAGCAGTGCAGGGCTGATCTGTTGACTATTTTTTGGATTAACAAATTAATAACTGCAAAGCAAAATGTTCTTAAGATTTTTACAGATTTTGAACTGGGTGAAGCTAAAACTACCACTTGAGTTTGGGTAGAAGATGCTTACAAAGTAAATTTTTTTTTATCTTAAATGAAAAATGTTTATAATTTTTGTAAATTTTTGGCTTATTTTCTGCTCTAAGTAAATTGTTCTTTCAGCAAATGGCCCTTTTTTGAGTCTGTATACTCCAGTTAACAATTAATCAATTACTAAATTAGATGATGGTTATTTGACTAATCAATTAATCGTGATTAATTGTTTCAGCCCTAATGGGCGATTGTCTATTTATAGATCACCAGTTTATTAAAATCAGATTTCTTCAGCAACCCAGGGAGGATATTAGATGTAAAAATGTTTTGAACACTCAGCCACCTTCGCCAGCGGAGAAAAATCTGAGGCGACTGTTAATTTCCTCAGACTGAAAAAGATCCGAGAACAAGCAGCGCTATTGTCAGAGGCATCACAAAGGAAACCTCTGTAACTGGGTCAGGCCGATGCTGAGATCCTCGGCTCCAGAGCCACAGCAGAACGATGAACAACACGAGTTTGGACCGAATGACTCTGATCAACACGTTTATGAAACACAGCGGGGGGAGAATTGTAATCCGGGACCAAATCTGGTGCCAAGAAAAATCAGGAGTTTGTAAATGTTTGCCACTGTGAAATTCAAGGACTTTCAAGGTCAGTTTTGAAACTTAAGTAGAGTTATCCTGGGGGGTTCTGTGGTCATTAAGAGGAACTTCTACAAATTTGACATGATCAAGTTTTCCTCAAAAGTCACGCATAATTAATGTATAAATAAAAATATGTTGTTTTTTGCCACCAAGCAGCTAAGATATTAGACTGATGAATTGGGGATTGTATCAAAAAGGGGCATCAGCATTGAGTTGTGATTTCATCGTTTTTTACACCAACTACTGAGGCAACATCTGACTCCGTAACCATGGAAACAAGGGACCGTCTTTACAACCCGGCACAGCTGATTAACATCTCTATAGCTCAAATAATGCCAGAGGAGTTAAAAGGTCAAACCATGTCTTCCATCGATCATAACGCTCTCTAATGAAACGGCCAGACAGAAATGAAAGAAGTGGCAAAAGCAAACGAGGCGGATTAGCAGTGATTGTCTCTTTCACGACACACTACCGTGAATTATATCGTCTCTGCTGCCCAGAAATTGAGCTGCAAGCATCTCATGACATGGTGTAAGTCAGAGGCTTCTTCAGATTTGATGCAAAACTGACTGCTACTGGAGATCTTTTATGCCCACAGCATCACCACCCACAAGGGCTTTAATTTCCTTTTGGGATAAATAAATTAGTTTTACATTTAATTAATCTTCTTAATGTTTATTTGATAAAACGTAAAAATATGTACAAGTATCTGTTCTCTGCCGTTTCTTCTCGCTCCTTAGCACACGAAACACGTTACACACACAGTTGGTGACAAAAAACACTGGACATTATACATATAAGCTAAATTATGAAAAATCTGTTTATATATTAAATGTTTTTATAGTTTCAGGCTCTCATCAAGTGGCAGCCAGAGCAGTTAGCCAGAGGTTGATCAATCCCAGGTGAGGCTCAGCTCCCTGCTGCCTCACTGGCTGCTCGTCTGAGCATTTGAAGGGGAAAATTCAGCAAATTTAAAGAGAAAAGAATCAGAATTAGTTAAATTAAATGAAAAATAGTACATCGTTTATAGTACAAACTACAGGGTGAAAAAAATATAAATTATTTTATCATTATACTCTTGCCTCATGGCAGGGGGCGCTCATGATCCCAGATACTGTGACTCCACAACTGCAGAGTAAGAGACAGTAACAGCGCTAGCCATGGAGCTAGCCATACAATAAAGTCAAGTGCAGCGATGTATTTATAGTTTTCTCCTGTACCACTGCAATCACTTATTGATAATCTTAAAAATAAACATTAAGCCTGAAACAATATCATTGCAACAGGCTGAATGTTCTGCTGTGTGTGTGGAAAATATTTGAGTGAGTGTTTTTTTTTGTGTGGCGTTGTTGTCAGTTGCTATGGCAACGAGTCTGCGAGTAGCTGCGCTGATAAAGAGAGCGAGAAAGACGTGGTTTTGAGTTGTACTTTAACTGTTTCTCCCTCTGTTGTGGAGCACAGCACGAAATTAATAATATCTACATGTCCAAGTTTGACTGAGTTAACGGGATTATTCTACGGCGGCTGTGCATAACATGTAGAAGAATTGTCTTTTTTCCCTCCAGCGTTGGACACGCGTGGAATTTCCTCATGTAAACAATAACATGCAGGGGGTCTATATTTGTAAATCTGATTATGATTATCGCCCAGTCCTATTATTCATAGATGAATTTTTCTGCATTTTCTACACAGATTAGATTTATAAAAATTAAATAAGGGGCATAAGGAAAGCTAAAGAGTTCAGATTATTGTTCTGGATCTCCATGTTTCATCAAAGCCAGCCCACAGACCCCAAAAGGACAGAGAGAGAGGACAGCATACCCGACGAGGAGTCGGAGGATTTTAGAGCAAAAGACCAACCATCAGGGGTCATAGACGCACAGTGAGGTAAGCGCAGCTCCACCGGCTTCAGGAACTTGAGTCCGTGAGGGCCACACATCACCAGCGGACTTAGCAGCGTTTCTCCTGCACAGAAACACGACAGGATTTAAATTCCACCAACTAAGCAGAGAGGAATTTAGCAATGGAAACGGATTAACCTTTAACTAATGAAGCATACCGAAGAGTCTGGGGGCGAAACTCAACTTTAACTGACTGGACAGTTTCATAAATGAACACGACACTAAGGAAGTTTTAAATCATCTGGATCTGGCCTATAGCTAAAAAAATATTTTGTAAACCAAACAATCATCTTATGGTAGCTCACAGGGAAAGATTTTCATGTTTATTTATCCTTCTAACAATCTTAAAGACGTCCCGATCAACAGGACGCTTCTTAAATGCTTCCTTGAACAAGTTAGGGTAGGTCTACAGATGATATAAAAGACGATTTTTACATTTTTTGCACAAAATAATTTGTGGATAATCAGATTGAGATGTTTCAGGGCCTCCTGTCGCTTTAAATCCAAATAAGCTGCTGATGGCCACGCCCCCCAACTCAACGTTTACATTCACTTGTAAAAATGGCTGGAAACAAATACGCAATTGTACAACTATACATCTCTGAAAAGCAGGAGTGGAGCCTCCTGCACAACCAACAAGAATCCAGCAAATGGTTTCTGGATCGTGAGTCAACAACAAACCTTTTCCAGCAGCCATTGTACACACTGCAAAAACACAAAATCATACCAAGTATTTTTGTTCTACTTTCTAATGCAAATATCTTAGTACACAAGCACAAAACTAACTTACATGCAAGATGTAAGGAGAGATGTATAGCTCCTGGAATAATCTGCCAATGGACATAGAGCTTTTCCATCAATATTAAGGCATTATTGACTTAAAATAATTTTTCTTTATTGTTTTACTTCTAATTTAGTTTTGTCTTATTTCAAGTGTACAAAGACTTTTGCATTGGAAACTAAACCAAAAATACTTGGTAAGATTTTGTGATTTTGCAGTGCAGCACACAGCAGCAGTAAACCGGCTGACTAAACATGCTGGAACTCTGCAGGGGTTGCTAGGTAACGGGACTGGAACTCTCCCCTGGTTGCTAGGTAACAGTGCAGGTCTCAGCTGGGGTTACTAGGTAATGGCGTCCTGCCGGTTGAATGTGACTCACCAATCAGGATATTTTTGTGATGGCTCATTTTACCGGGCACCAAAACACATAAACTTATTACCAAAATAATTCAAGGTGTTTTTTTTTTGAGTGCTTGGGTTGCTTTTTATAGGCAGTAGAAATCCAAATGGAGGTACAAAAATGTTCAAAATGTCAATTTTACCTAGCAGGTCCCTTAATATATCAGCAGAAGCCCAGGCCTAAACAACCTTTTATGTTTTTTTCCATATGAAATACAGCCAAAGTAGCAGAACTAAACTTGACATTTAGAAAGGGTCCACTAATTACTATCCAAAGCTCACAAGCACTTTGTCTTCCAAGGATTTTCTTGGAGGCTGTAAGTCATTCTCTGACATAATCGGGGTAGGGAGGATCCGAGCGCTGACCTTTCTCCTTGTCGAGGGGCGGCAGGATGCTGTTGTCCCGGCACACCTTGAAGTAAATCTCCTGCTCCACGCTCTCGGGGATGGCGCCCTGGGGGATGATGATGCTGACACCCGTCTCGATGGAGCTCAGGACCCCTCCGTTGCTGTTGAAGATGCCGCGGGCGGTGGCGACCACTGTGTGCCCTTCATCCTCATCATCGTCGTCCAAGGCGCTGGGGCTGAGGTGGACAAGTGGTAAGGGATCATCATTCAGAGAGGAAGGTAGAACAAACCTTAAGGAAAAAGTAGCTGAGTTTCTGTTACGAAACGGACAAAATCCATCCATCAAGGTTTATTTGTGTAGCACATTTCAGCAGCAAGGCGGTTCAAGGTGTTTAAATCATAAAAACTGAAAATGACAAAGTGCAGTTCATAGGTTCATAAGTTTTTTGGGTTTTTTTTTCGTTCTGCATGCACCATGCTAGCGCTAGCCTAGATGCTATCATTTAAATTTTACCTAGCTTCAGGTTTTTACCTAGGTTTAACTTTTACATGGATTTTTTCACTCTGACTGGATTATGTCAACATGCTAGTGCTAACCTATATGCAATCATTAGTATTTTAGCTAGTTTTAGCTTGTAAACTGTTGTGACCTTTGAATTTAGCTTTGTAAACACTGTTCTGCACCGATTTCTAATACTGTTTGGGAGAGATTTTTATATTTTCACCAAAAACATTCAGCATACAGCATTTTCACAGGAAATGCAGATGCTCTAGTTTATGTCTGTGTTTTAAAAATGAAATGTTTTCAGTTAACTCAGCACCGTTTTTCTGTATCGGATCGGTATCGGAAGTGAAAAATGGAGACGCGGTGAGTGCGGCGTCTCTTTCTGCCACTCAGTGATTTTCCTCTGAGCGCTCTGCTGCCTCACCTTACAGGGACGGCCTTGGGAATGGCGTTGATGTTATTGTGCTGGTATTTGGGCCTGTTGTCCATGGTGCGTGTGAAGGTGTCCAGGCCGCTGTCGTGGTCGAGGGGCTGCGGCGACAGCTGAGGTTTCACTGATGCGTTGCTCACCACCCCCGGCTTGCTAAGGAGGTCCGTTTTCACCTGCGTGTCGTTCGGCAGCAGGTTGTGGTTGAACTTTGGGCTGTCAAACTTGCGCTCGAAGGGCCGGGCCGCGCTGGTGTAAGGCTTGGGGACGTAGCGGTTGTAGCTGGTCGAAGGCGGAGCGCCCAGGGTTTTCGGCAGCGGCGCGTCGGTGCCGTTGACGGGGACTTTGTCGGGGAGGCCTCTGGGTGGCAGGTAGCCGCCTGGCGTGGATTCGTCCCTGCTAGTCGGCCTGAGAGCTGCCAGGTCGGGTTTAGGATTCGGGGAGCTCAGTGGTTCAGGGATGGAGTTGGCTGGGAAGGAAGAAAAGAGACAAAAGCTTTACATATCGACTCACAGTTTAAAACTAGGACTAAAACGATTAATCCTATTAATCTATTATTGAAATAATCGTCAACTAATTTAGGAATCTGGAGTATGCAAACTCAAAGAACTTAATTTGCTGAAATAACAACATATTAAGGTCAAAAATTCAACCAAAATTATACAGAAAATTTATACATGTAGCATTTAAAATCTATTTTAATTATTTGTGCAGCACATTTCAAAGTGCTTTACATCATAAAAACACAAAAATACAAAGATATAGAACAAACATTGAGAAACCAGTAAACATAAACATTTATTTATTTTTTTTTTTTTAACAGCTCATAACACATAAAATATGTTGGTCAATGTTTCATAGGTAATGGCAACCAGGTGGGTTTTCAGTCTAGATTTGAAAGAACTCAGTGTTTTGCCTGTTTTCTGGAAGTTTTTCAGATCTATGGTGCATATAAAAATTTTATGTCTGGAGAAAAAACCTCTAAACATGTTTTAGCCAAAACTCTTAAAGTGGCGCAGATTTAGATTCACCTGGTTCAAATTCTGTAAATTAACAAAGAAAATCTAATCTAATTGAGCAGCTTCTGCGTCAACAGATCAGCCCTACAATGATTAATACATTCTGTATTAATGGCAGAGCTGAAGTATTTTTTAGCTGCAGATCCATCCTTTGCTACAAATGATCAAAGGAATGCAGTTATTGCATTTTAGGCAATAAAATGTGTATTTTCTTAGTTAAAAAATAATTTTTTGTGCATTTTTAATTGTTAAATGAAAAATGTACAGAATGTACCACTCTTTTAAATCAGTTAATCATCTAAATAAATAGAATTACTGATTACTAAACCAATAGTTAGCTCCATCTGGAGTGAAAAAATACTTGGAACATGTGAAGAGCTCAGCCCTTTCTGCTTGACTTATCAATACATATTAGGATTGATCTATTGATCAATTTCTGAACAAACTGATTTATAACTGGAAAGCAAAAGTTGCTTAATAGAAATCTGAATCTGAAGAGTTTTGGGTAAAAAATATTTACAACCAAGAAAGTTAAAGTGCTAAAGTGTGTTTTAATTTTTCACAACTGTCTGTTGGCATTAATAAAAATGGATCTGTAAACTGCTGAAGGTCATCAATGAGGCTGGAGATGATCATAAATGTAAAGGAGATCATCTAACACAGATTAAATAAAGGCTTAGCTTTACTTTCATCCAATTAGTTTCAGATTTCAAGAATTGTTTTAATCTTCTACTGGGTTTGGTCAAAAAGTCTAAATTTAAAGTCACTTCAATGAGAATCAGACACAAAAAGTCATTATTGAGATTTTTGTCTGAAGTATTTACACAAGAAATAATTTTAACGATTTTTAAATGTAGAAAAAAACATATCTTAGAGGCACAGCAATTATGATTTAAAGTGCAAGGCACAAACTGGGAGATGTCAGAGCAGAATAAAATGATTATTTGGGTTTGTTTAAGGATTATTTCTATAACTTACCGTCACCAGGGCTGAGTTTGGACAAGGTATTGGGTGGGATGGCTGGAGCTGGAGGTCCGTACTGAGTGGAGGGACTGATTTGGGCCAAAGGTTCGTATCTTTTCTCCACTGGACTCACCTTCTCCACAGACTCAACCCTTCAAAAAATAACACAGTAAACAGAACAACAATCAATGTGACTGAAGGGCTTGAATTTTACTGTTTCCAGCAGTAAGATTCAAGGAAGGTTTTCAAACTATTCCAGCTCCATAGACTGGAGATAACAAAAAAACAACAGAAATGAACAAAAAGAGACAATTTCAATTCATTATTATATGATATAATTTATTACTAGTATTCTGCATTTAAACTAAAACGAAACAAAATTATGTTTAGTTTCCGACTGGTCTGAGAATAACACTAATTTAACAAAAAAAAAAAGCTAATTTCATTTCAGTTGTTTAAAGTGTAAATAATAAGATGATCTACAAGTCATTAGGAATAATAAATATTGATAACACCAAAACCATCAAAACAAATTGAAAGGTAAATTACTTTCCTGCTCAAATTAAATGCTTGAAGACAATAAACGAAGTTACAAAAACTAATCTTAAAAAATGTTTTCTTTACATTTATTGGTATTTAACAAAAATAAATAATTTTGGTAACTTTAACTGACCTGAAATAAGAAAAGTTTAGTCTAATTTAACTTCAGACATTGAGGAATTTTTTTTATTTTTTTTTATTAGGTGGATAAAAATCTCTGGTTTCAACTGGTTGAAACCTGCAAAGTTGAAGGCTTTTAATCAAGCGTCAGACTGAACCTTATTACCAAATTGTGCTGTTTGAATATGAAGAACTTTCAAGGACTTTATACAGAAATCAAGCTCTTCATTAAGTTAATTAAAATTTAAGCCTTTTCCAGAATTTCAACCCAGTTCAGAGCACTGGGAGCCAGCTGTGCTGCTGGTGCAGGGTGTGTCGTCTGACCTGTTGTAAGGGTAGGACAGCTGGGCAGGCTTGGACAGGTCGTGAAACCGGTTGATACCCGGACTGGGTTGGCCCATTGCCTTGCTGTCGAAGCTGCGCCGGTCAAAGTAGGACAGCTGCTTCCTGTAGTACTCCTCATCATCATCTGGGTCATAGTGGTTGGAGCGCACTACATCATCCAGAGGCTTCGAATGAGGCTTTTGTGGCTCAGGAGCCCTGAAGACAAAAGAGGAAAAAACTTGTAAAAAAAAAAAAAGGAATATAAAGCTTTCCATATAAACTCTGAGTGTCACTTCAGTCTGCTTGGTAAACCAGGAGGCCTCAGCTGAAGGACACGATAACAACTACTGCTGGACGATAAATTGTCCCAGCAGTTATCGCGATACACGATAATATTGTTACTTTGAGATGATTTTCATGTCATACAATGGCATATTAATGCAGGGACACATTCTCAAAAATGAATAAACTTTAAATTCTAATGAACACATGGAGACTGGAAGACATTTAAAAAATAAAGAAAAACAACAACAAATGAAATTAATGATGAAGGCTCTGTAAACAAAATTGTCCTTTAAAAAAAGTCTGGTTTAGACCAAAACACCAAACTGAAGACCTTTATCATCAAGAAAAAAATGATAAATCATGCAAATGTTTTTATTTATTATGTGATAAATTGATTTATTGCAACAGGCCTATTTAATTGTAATGAGTAAATAAAAGATTTTGAGAACCTCAGACACAAACTGAATCCACCAATCAGTCCCTCCAGGAAGTTGCAACGTTGTGATTGCAGAAATTAATGCAAATTCACTCAGTTATCAAATTTTACTGGTGCCATCTTCACCAGTAATCGCAACTTTTCCACAAATCTGACCAATCACCTCAACATTAGTTGAATTTCCTTCTTTTATAACCAATCACCATCTCTCTTTTATAACTTAACTTCCTTTTTCCAAACTTGCAAGATTAAAGCATGTGTGACGGCAAAAAAATAACATTTGTCTTTTTCTTTCTTTTCCAAAAACAATTTGAGATATTCTGTAGGATTTCTTTCTGATGACAGTAAAGACAAATCCTACAGAAAATCTCAACTGTGAATATAATTCATGTTAACTTGAATGACAGATATTTAATTCTTCTTTTTAACTTTGACAACTTTTCAGGATATGATTTGATTTGCATTAGATGCCATTTTAAGAAGGTATGTAAAAAATCCTGTTTATTTTTTTGAGATTCCAACTTTTGTTGTAAAATGGCAAAAATAAGCTTGAAAAAGCTGCCACAAAATCAGTAATTTTAGGCTGCAAGAATAAAATAAAGCAAACATTTCAACACCCTGAAGGGGCCCACTAATGGTCAAAAACTTTGACCACTAGGTGGTGCACAAGCAACAACATCTCTCCTTAAATCTTTTGCATTTTCCTTTCGTTCTGAGGAACAGACTGCTCACCTATAGGTGGACTTCTCCTGCTCCAGGTTGCTCAGGGAGTTGGCTTTCAGGACCGGGGCGGGAGCATTCACAGGTTTAGGAACATCTGCAGGCTGGAGAACAAAAACAAATCCTGATTCAGTGATTTCTCCCTCTGATGAGCAAGTTTTCCTCCATATGGATAGTGAACTTACACAGATACATACAAAAACATGCTTTATAAAACCCATCCATCCATCCATCCATCCATCCATCCATCCATTTTCTTCCGCTTTACCCGGGGTCGGGTCGCGGGGCAGCTTCAGAAGGGAGGCCCAGACTTCCCTCTCCCCAGCCACTTGTTCCAGCTCCTCCGGGGGATCCCAAGGCGTTCCCAGGCCAGCTGAGAGACATAGTCCCTCCAGCGTGTCCTGGGTCTTCCCTGGGGCCTCCTCCCGGTGGGACGTGCCTGGAACACCTCACCATGAAGCGTCCAGGAGGCATCCTGACCAGATGCCCGAGCCACCTCAACTGGCTCCTCTCGATGTGAAGGAGCAGCGGCTCTACTCTGAGTCTCTCCCGGATGACTGAGCTTCTCATCCTGTCTCTAAGGGAGAGCCCAGCCACCCTAAGGAGAAAACCCATTTCGGCCGCTTGTATCCGCGACCTTGTTATTTCGGTCATGACCCAAAATGAGGGTGGGAACATAGATCGACTGGTAAATCGAGAGCTTCGCTTTTTGAACCCCCACAGAGCTCCCCGAGGGACACGGTCGAACGCCTTCTCCAAGTGCACAAAACACATGTAGACTGGTTGGGCGAACTCCCATGCACCCTCCAGAACCCTGCTGAGGGTGTAGAGCTGGTCCAGTGTTCCACGACCAGAACGAAAACCACACTGCTCTTCCTGAATCCGAGGTTCGACTCTCCGACGGACCCTCCTCTCCAGGACCCCTGAATAGACCTTACCAGGGAGGCTTAAGAGTGTGACGCCCCCTATAATTGTAGCACACCCTCTGGTCCCCCTTTTTGAACAGGGGACAACCACCCCAGTCTGCCAATCCAGGGGAACTGCCCCCGATATCCATGCGATATTGCAGAGTCGCGTCAGCCAACACAACCCTACAACATCCAGAGCTTTAAGGAACTCTGGCCGAATCTCATCCACCCCCGGGGCCCTGCCACCGAGGAGCTTTTTGACCACCTCGGCTACCTCGACCCCAGAGATTGGAGAGCCCAACCCAGAGTCCTCAGGCTCAGCTTCCTCAATGGAGATGCCGGACGGTGGACCAGAATCGCCTCAAAGCCGTGCAGAAGTCTTTCTCTATGGCCTCTCCAAACTCCTCCCACACCCGAAACGGCAACCACCCATGCTGCATGCCATTTTGCCCGCCGGTACCCATCAGCTGGGTACCTGCGGGCCTTTTTGCCCTGTGGGACACAGGGCAAAAAGGCCCGATAGGACTCCTTCAGCCAGACAGCATCCCTCACCGAAGGTGTCCGTCGCGACAGGCACCGACAACCTTGCAGCCACAGCTCCGATAAGCCGCCTCAACAATGGAGGCACGGAACACGGTCCACTCAGACTCAATGTCCCCCACCTCCCTTGGAACGTGTTCAAAGTTCTGCCGGAGATGGGAGTTAAAGCTCTGTCAGACAGGGGACTCCGCCAGGCGTTCCCAGCAGACCCTTACCACACATTTGGGCCTGCCAGGTCTGACCGGCTTCCTCCCCCACCACTGGAGCCAACTCACCACCAGGTAGTGGTCAGTGGACAGCTTCGCACCTCTCTTCACCCGAATGTCCAAGACATACGGCTGCATATCTGATGAAACAATGACAAAGTCGATCATCAAACTGCGGCCTAGGGTGTCCTGGTGCCAAGTGCACATATGGACACCCTTATGCCTGAACATGGTGTTCGTTATGGACAATCCATGACGAGCACAGAAGTCCAACAACAGAACACCATTCGAGTTCAGATCGTCCCTCCAGGCCTCACTGTCGTTACCCACGTGAGCGTTGAAGTCCCCCAGCAGAACAAGGGAGTCCCTAGGAGGAGCAGAGTGGCTCCTGGCTCCAGAGCGGGGCCCCGGTGACCCACATCGGGGCGAGGGAACGCCAAGTCTAAAGTTTTCATTCAGCATAAGGGTCTTTAGGCTGCGTTTTGTCTGGTCCGTCACCTACGGCCTGTCTGCCTTGGGTGACCCTACCAGGGGCATAAAGCCCCAGACAGCATAGCTCCTAGGATCATTGGGGCACTCAGACCCCTCCACCTCTCCTTGGGTGTTAGCCCAAGGAGAGGCTGTATAAAACCCACATGCTTAATTTCATTAAACATTTTTAAAGTTCTGTTAGTTATTATACTTTGCTTGTTTGAGTAGAACAATTATTTTAGGAACCAACAAAATAGCTTTTTATCAGGAGCTAAACATACTAAAAGCAAAATTTAATTAGGGCAGCAACTAACAATTATCTTAGTGACGATTAATCAATTACGGTAATCTGAAGATTTTCCATTTCACAATTATTTCAATAATTGAGTAATCACAATTAATTGTTTCAGCACTAACACCGATAAATTACATCTTGTTTTTTGAAGGTTGTATACAACAATGTTTATAGATTAAGGATCATTTTCCTGCCACAGCCAGTTAAAAGTGACCCATTAAAGTGTCATGTAGAGCTGCATTCCCTGTTAAACGTTTACTCAATTACAAAATTAGTTGCTTAGTTAGAAACTGAGCAAAATTAGGATAATTTTGTGGGCTCAACTATCTAAAAATAAAAAATAAAAAAATCACCCACTAGTGTCATTATTTGCGATTAATCATTTCAGTCTTTATGAGGAACATACCCTGAGCACTGAAGACTCTCTCTCTTTAGCTAGAAACTGAGCAAAATTAGGATCATTTTGCTGCCTCAACCAGTTAAAAATCACCCACTAAAGTGTCATTATTTGCGATTAATCTGATTAATCGTGTCAGCCTGCATGAGGAACATACCCTGAGCACAGAAGACTCTCCCTCTTTAGCTCTGTCCATAGAAACTGAGCGTTTATTCTCAAACATCTTGACTCTGTTGAGGACTGATTGCGGTTTCATGGCTGGATCTTCATCCAGGTCTTCCCGTGGGGGAGGAGGAAGAGGTTTGGAGGTCGGAGTGACTGCTGGCTCTCCTGGTGAAGGAAGGGCGTCTGGTTTTGGAGGGGGGACGGCGGCGGGCTCGGAGTTCATGATCGGGTCATGTATCCCTGGCTTGTAAGCTCGGTTTGGAAGTCCAGACATGTAGGCGGGCCTCAGACCAGAGTCACCGTAGTAGTGCTTTGGAGGCTCTGGCGAGCGAGGGGAGTTAATGGGAAAACTGCGGGTTTCTGCCTCATACGGAGATCGGGCTTCGTAGCTAGCAGAGGGTGGAGGAGGGGGCTCGTCGTACCGAATGGGCCCTGGTTTACTGTGCCGCACTCTGCTGTCGTAGCCCACCGCCGGGGCCTCGTCGTAGCGTGGCTGAGGCGGGCTGTACTCCCTCCCCGGCCCGCCCTCGTAGGGGGAGCGAGGACTGTAACCCATTGGTTGCTGGTGTCCCAGCTGGTACCCGGCGGGCTGAGAGGACGAGGTCTGCTGGTCGTACGGGGGCCACTGTTCGCTGTGATGAGGCACACGGTTGTCGTAGTGCAGGTGAGAGTCAGAGTTGTGAGGCTTTGGTTCTGCGTAGCTGCCTCCGTCGTATCCATAAGGCGGGTGGTCGTATTCGCGGTATGGCTGTTTGTCCTGAAACGACGGCTGGTGACTGTAGCTCAGAGACTGCTTCAGACCGTGGTTGATCCGCACTGGATCCTCCATGTTGTATAGATCTTTCTTGTATGTCTGTAAAGAAATGGCAATAATTAATTTTATTTGTAGGATATCATTAGTGAAGATACCCAGTTAAGGAAAAGTTATTTCTCCTAAAACACCAGAAGAAATTCCTAATAAAAGTGCCATGAAAAAATATTCACACTCTTGAAGATCTTCAGATTTTGTTCTGTTACAGCCACAATCTCAAGTGTATTTTATTTCAATCATGTGTTATTAAGACGAAGATACCACACTGTGGAAACAGATGTGTTTCCATCGGCTGTAAAATTGCACAAATTGGAACGGAAACACACCAATCAAGAATTTTTTTTTTTCGTTTTTTGGTAAAATGTTGTTCAGCCGTATCAAAATTTGTGTATTTCACAAAACTTGCATGTGATCAACAACCAGATGTTACTACTGGCAGAAAAGACGAAGAACACGACAGGAAGTGGTGGGAGGATAACAGTGTGGCATGTTTTTTATTGACTCATTTGACTCATCATCATGTCAGATTTTATCGCGTTTCTCATTTAATTTAAACACTGCAATTGCAAAATTAGGTTTTTTAGACATTATAAACAAGAATGTCAACAAGGTTTTGCACCCATTTGTAGTCAAAACTCAACTGTTGGAAAAGAATATATGGTTTTCAGAATCACTCGCAAATAAAAATCTAAAAAGTGTCATCTGTAAAACTTTAGACCCAGGGGACAAATCCGACTTTAGAGGAACACATCAACAGAACCTTCAAGAAAACAGTTATAGGTTTAAATCCAAGCCATTTTTATAAATTTATTCCCAAATTACACTCATCTGCCCCTCCAATTTTTTTTGCAATCGTGGAAATTTCCACAAAAACCAGCAAACTCCAACATTTTTTGCGCTAATGCATAATTGTACATTCACTGAACATTTTCCACAAAAATGGTCAAAAACATTTGAGTTTTAGTTACTACTAACTCCCACCTGCAGGTGGCAGTATTTCATATTTACCCTTAGTTGATATCAAACTGTGATCAAGATGGCAAGTAAAAGTCACATTTATTGTGCAAATAAGTGCAAATATTTAAAATTTCTTGCAAATATTTTTTAATTAGTTCCACAAAAATCAGTGATTTTGGCTGAAAAAATGCTATTGTACAATATTTTATTTAAATTAAAGAAGTATGTATTAAATGCACACACACACTCATTAAACAATTTTAAGTTTTTTTAAAGGAGTTTTACATATACATCATACATTCTGACACAAATCTATATACATTCAGAATATCTGAGAACATTCATGATCTTGAAAAGGTAAAAAATGAAAACCCATATTTGAGGTGAAACATGGCAGTCGAAGCCTCAGGAGTAAAAAGGCCCAAACATAAACTCATGTATCGTTTTCCTTCAGCTTAATAATATCACTATTTCATATTGCTCTATAACACAAAACATCAATAAAATGCCTTGAAGTTTGCGGCTGTAACATAAAACGTGGAAAAGTTCAAGGTGTGTGAATATTTTTGCAAGGTACCATAAACTGAAACCTCAAGAAGCTCAACATTCACAATGCTGACCGAATTGTTTGAAATAAATAAATCCTGAACCAATTGATCAAATTACAAGCTTATTTTTGTTCTTTCTCCAAAAACGGTTCTGAATGCCTGTTTGACAAGATGCCCTTCTTGAAAAATGAAACTGAATTTTACCAATTGTGTTTTACCGAGAACCTCTTAACAATTTACACATTTCTGAAAGGCCTCATTTCAAACATATGATGTGTAGCCTGCAGACAGTAAAAGAAGGAGGCCGATATGTTGGAATCCACTCAACAGTGTTGAGTTTATAGCAAAGTTTGAGGTATTAATACGTCAGAGTACTGTCTGCAGGTTAGCTTTCATCATGCAATAAACATTCAGTTTGCAACTTATGCAATGTCAAACTACTAGCACTACAACAGACAACACATCTACCCACTACAATGCCACCATCAGTGCTGCTACTGTTTATCTACAGTAGAGAGTCAAAGCTGAAAGGAACCCAAAAAAATAAACAAAAACAAAACATCAGGAGCCATGCAAAGGAAGTAAGAGGCAACAGTTAGGGCTGGTTGTGGATGTCTTCACCCTGATCAGAGACTCAGATGTAACCAGTCCCTCTGGTCTCCCAGCCCACTGTGGTGCATGTGGACAAGCGAGTCGCACATTTCCTCTGGGAACCAGAGGCTCACAGTGGGCTCAGTGAGTCACACAGTGTGGACATGACATGCAGATAGCGAGTGGAAAGCATGTGTGAGAAGACAGGCAAGTTAAAAAGAGCAGGCTGGGGAGCCGGGCCCGGTCCGAATGGCTGGTGAAACAGCGGATACCTTTGGTTCTGGACCAGGGAGTTCATGTGGTGGTGGAGGTGGTGGGGGCGGAATTAGCTCAGGGGCAGGGCTGGGGCTGCTAAGAGAGTCCGCCTGTGGAGCTGCGGCTGCAGCAGGCGGCTCCTCTAGTTGTACAGGCTGCTCAGCAGCTGGGGAGGCTGCCACCGGCGGCGGCAGCGAGGGCAGAGCAGCCTCACCTTGCTGTGAAGTATCGTTAAGAGACATTTATAACACAGCGCCGCCAAGGGCACACAAAAACATCTCACCCCAACACTACGATCTGATTCCTTACACTCACCAGTCAGACGATAAAGAAATGTGGTTAGAATAGATAATATAGCTATTACATAACTTAAAACATGTTTATTGCTAAAAAGAAAAATCCTAGAGTTGCACCAGTTATACTGATTATACTGTATACATGCAGGGGGTTCATACAGTTTAGTATGAACCCCCTGCATGTTACTGTTCATATCCGGAAATTGCTCGCATGCGCACAACGCTGGAGAGCAAAAAGTTGATTCTTTTACGTGCCGTAGAACAAGTCCGTTAACTAAATGAAACCTGAAGATGTAGGCATTATTAATTTAGAGCAGAGAGACACAGCAAAGGGAAAATAATGCATCAAACGCGTTAAAGATCACTTTTTTCTCGCTCTCTGTGTCGACCGCACTACACATAGGCTCATTGCCATAACAACTGACAACAACGCTGCTATTAGCTAAGCTAACACTGCGGCGGTTGATTAGCTAACTTAAACATCTGATCTACTGATCGGTCAATGTTGGTGTTTAGGTAGCCTGTTTTTTATTTTTTAACTAAACCAAAACACACCAAATTCCACATCACATCTACCGGTTACTATTATCAAAGTCAAGTTAGCATAACTGAACTACTTCCCTTTCCCTCACTATATTTTTTTCTCACCTTGTTATCTAGCTGTTGTTGGGTTGAACACAGTAGCAAAGCACTGTGTACCTTTTTCTTTTATGTATCACGCATACATTTAAGATTTTGTGTGTCATAATGACAACTTAACAGCTAAAACCAATGCTTGTCATGGTTAGTTTATTGCCCTCCAGCAGAGATCTTGCTCTTGTGACGTCGTGCTGCAAGAGGCCCACATCGGTCTTTCTCAAACTGTGTCCACAGACAAAACCCCGAGAACAGAAATCAGCCACAAGATTCTGATTGGTGCATCTTTACTAAATATCAGAAGGAACCAGAAACAACACAGAATATAAAATAAAAATAGAGGCTAACGCTCTGCCCTGTCGTGATACGTTTACTATTTATTCAGCCAGTACTGCTCAACAACCCTACCTGCTGCGGAGCGGCCATTTTGAATCCAGCGGGGTCTATTCTGCTGGCGGGGTCAGGCTGCACCGGGTGCTGGTATCCAGGGTAACCGGGGGTGTCCTGTATCACAGGCGGGTCCTCCCTGACGGGCTCCGAGGAGCGGGTGATGGCAGGCTCCGTGGGCAGACCCACTTCATCGTTTAAGGTCTCGTCTAACTCCTGGTCGGTGTACGCTCCGCCCTCCGTATCCGTGTCCTCGTAGTCAGAAGTGTGGCGGCTGTCTGTGCTGTACATGGAGTATTCGCTACCTGGCGCCGACAGGTAGGACAGACGGTCGTCGTGGATATCCAAGTCGTCCTCTGTGGTGCCGTCCGCCTGAGTGGAGCAGAGAGTCTATCACTGATCAGCAGCATGAAGGACAGAAGAACTGCGGGACTTATTCTCACCTTGCCCTCCGACACCCACACCAACTGATTCTGCTGCTGCTGGATGGTTTCCTTCAGTGCTCCGTACCAGCCGTCATTCATATTGTTCAAGTTGATGGTTGCTAGATGGAAATAGTTTGCATAAAAATCACTTCACAAGGAAGAAGAAGTATTGCATAAAGGAGGTAATTTGGGTTTTAAAGTCACTGTTTTCCAACTAACTGGTGAACAGGTGGTGATTATTCTTCCTCAGTTTAATGGCTCGCTCATAAAGCTTCCTGGCGCTCTTCCTGGACTCTGGACAAAGTCTCGTCCTCATGTTCTTCACACCCTGTTTGTTATCGGGATTCAGGAAGACTACGATTGGGTACCACTGGGCATAATTTAGCCTATCCACAGCATTTGGGGTGATGTCCAGCACAGCATGTTTGTCCTTTATGGAGTTAAAATAAAAACGGATTTAGTAAGGCAGTGTGTTTGATGACAAACTTTAAAAACAATCACACTCACTCTGTCTATGATCTGCTTAATAGTGTGAAGACGAATGATTCCCGAACTTCGCTGGTCTGTTCCAGCATCTCTGGGTTCGCTCTCTGAAAGGGAAAATGTAAAGAAATTTATAAAAAAAACACTTAAGAAATTATGATAAACATTACAATAAGATGTTGGACGATAATATTAAACATACTTGCAAGTTCAAAGAGATCAGGCTCCTCTCTGGACAGCTTTTCTCGAGCCACATCCGCAATAGGTCCAAATATCACCACCGGTCTCAGGAAACCAGCTGCACAAAAAGCCCAAATAACAACAAAAATTTGGATCCTTAAAAAAACACCTGAGACGAGGTTTCTACGAACTTCTTATTTTAAACGTCTGCACTTTTTCATGCTATTTACGACTTCTCAGACTTTTTAAGCCCATTTTTAAAGTTCAAATAGAAAAACTGAAAATCGATGGATGAAAAAGTTTATCATTTGACAAAGACAGATCAACAAAAATATGGACGAGAAATTAAACTTCAGGCTTTTCCAAACTGACTAACAACCCTCATCACTAGGGCTGTGACCAACAATTATTTTTGAAATTCATTTTTCTATCAATTATTCAGACAATTAATTGGATAAAAAAATTTATTTAATCAGAAACACATACAAACTCATACCTTAAAAACCGTTCGTATTTCAGATTTTCAAAAAAATTATTATTATTATTTTCCTTTTTGTGGGCTCTAGTGTCCCTTATATGACAGCAGGCTGACAGGAGGGGGGGAAGGATAGGGGGGAAGACATGCGGCAAATGTCGTCGGGTCCGGGAATCGAACCCGCGACGGCCGCGTCAAGGACTGAAGGCCTCCAAACGTGGGGTGCGCTAACCTCTACGCCACCGGAGAACGCCCCCAAAAAAAAAGGATTATTTTTTAAGTGTCATTAGTTATTACACTCGCTTTTTGGATCAACCATTTTTAATTTTTCATTAAAATTAATTAGGGTTGCAACTAACAGCTATTTTATTAAATCATTACGCCTTTTTTAAAACACAATATTAGAAACAGATTAAAAGATGCACATAGACAATTCAGTTCCTAAACTTTAAGCCTTTCCTTAAAGTTTGAGAACTTTAAGGAAATAGCATGCTATGTTATTTCCTAAAACGCAATAACAGCATGCTTTTAATGTACCCTTGTAATGAAGGTTTTCAATACTTGTATAAAAACACTTAAAAGGGGTTGAATGATGAGACAAATACAAATGGAAGTATTTTATTGTTTGTGTTTTGTCCAGTGGCACCTCAGCTGGAACTGATGGTGTCCTGTTAAAATAAAACAAACAAATGGATGGGTTTTGTAACTGTCTGAAATACACTGAAATGTTTGTAGAAATGGCTTACCTCTGTCTCTTCCTCTGCAGGGTGTTCAGGCTAAAAGATTCCCCGGGGGCCTGAACACCTTATAAAGGTTCAGGAAGAGACCAAATGCAGATGGAAGAGGGGGAGCGATGAAACTATGTATTTTAGAAGTTTAATGATTGGATTTATATTTATAGAAAGGTATTTTAGAAATGAAATGGCAGCTTAAAAATGAAGAGTGTTGTTATGATTATGTTGAAGATTTAGTTGTTTTGTCAAGATTGTCTGTATATAGGTATTTTGTCCTACCCTGTTTCTTGGTGGGGTTGTTAATGGGAGCAGCCAGGGACTATAAAAACCTGTATGTTGGCCACATTGCAGGTTAGTAGGTGTGGCTGCTGCTGAGACCCACGGCCATTGTAAGCAGGATTGTTTCTATGTTAAATATTGGAAAATAAACACCTGGTTGGTCTGCACTATTTCTCTGCCTCAAGACTCCTCTGTAAACCAGCCGCTAAGGGCCATCCTAACAACCCTCAATGATTTGTTGCAAAGAATACATCTGTATCGTAAAAAAAATACTTTAATGTGAAGAGTTCAACATCAATACAAAGTAGAGCTAATCTGATGACTGTTTTTCTGATAAACAGATTAATAATTGGACAGCAAAAGCTGCTTAATAGGAGAATTTTTCTTATAATTTTTTTAACAGAATATTAGCCATGTGAAGCAAAAACATCCATTTGAGGAGTTCTAGGTAAATGTTTGCAGAAAGATTTTATTAAATGAAAAAATGCATATTTTATTTTACAGTTTGGGCTTAATTATTGCTCTGAATATAATCCGCATACTCGAGTTAAGAATTAATGAATTACTAAATTAGTTGACGATTCTTTCAATCATTGATTAATCACAATTAATCATTTAAGCCCCTACATCTCACCTTCTCTCAGTACGACTCTCTCGTAAGCAGGGAACTTTGTTTGGACCGGCTGGGAGGAAAGATCCTCCCTGCTTTTCCTCAGGTTCCTCTTTGAGCTGCGTAGACCTCTGAACCTCCAGAAATCGGCCCGGTCGCCTCCGGCTGTTTTGGGAAGCGTGTACTGAACGCTGGAGAGCTGCTCCGCTCTGCTGGCAGAAAGACAAAACAGACGTAAAACAGGCTCCAGTAACAACCCACAACCCAAGCACCATGCAGCGAAGTAGGATGCTTTCACCTGTTTTTATTGGGGATAATGCCCCTCTCCACCTCCTGATGGTTCTTGCCAATGCGAATAGCTAACCAAGAACCCAGCTTTCCATTGTAGAGTGTGTCCACCACTCGGAAAACCTCGCCCTTGTTAAAGCTTAACCCATACGGCGATTCCTTCTCGTACTCAAAATGCGTCCGAATGTAGAAAGAATCCCCGACATCCGACTCCACAATCCGCCGATAAACTGTAAAACGCAGAGCAGCGAGTCTTTCACACCACACCAATCAGATCAAGATCATTTCTAATTTGTTTAAATTTTTCTTCTCCACTTACCGTCTTTTTTCTTCTGAGCCAGGATAGTGACCTCTTCGCCCTTAGGAAGATCCAGAAGGAATAGCACCGCCTCCTCTCGGATTATGTTTGCAAAATCAACATTATTTACCTGGAAGTTAAGAAAACATGGTGCCATAAGTCCTTTGCACATATTGGGATTTTTAGTAGGGATGCAAGTTATTGAATAATGAGTTAATTTGAAGTTGATTGATTCTATCAAACTTCATAAGCTGCAAGTTTTCTCTTGTATTAAGAGGGCCGACTGTGTTTCTATAACATAAAGGGCAATTTTTTAAATAATTTGCTGAATCACAAAACACAAACATTGAATTTGTTCATTTTTTTGCATCAGCTGTATTAAATACTGAAAATTTTGTTTTTTGCACATTATTAAACCAGAACATTTATAAAATATGACACAACATAAAACTCTTAATTTGCTGAATAGAAAAAAAGAGGAACATAATAAATATGTGAAATACTTGATTCCCATGAACAGAGATGTTCATGAAGAGTTAATGTCTGTAGATGATCTTGAGGAAATGTTAAAACTTGGCTCCATGAAGTCCATCAAGTCACAACAGCCCTCAAAATCAACCTCTCTGATTGACATCATGTTTCTCTTCCAATCAGGTTAAAATCTTTTGCGTTATCCCATAAGACTTTTCTGTCATCACATCCTCTCCTTTGAGAGAAATCTGCAGAAGTTGATGTCATGCAGCTCGGCTGAATGAAAGCATTACCGAAGGTGAAACTTAAGGAGTTTGTTGAGTGTTTATATTTCCAAACAGAAGTGGATAAAGTGTATTTTGAATCCCACACTGGACTCTGTTTGCACCGTTTCTCTTTCCTGTTCTGGAAAGGCATCGCCATCTTTGTTTCCGTATCAACTGGATCTGCTTAAGGATGACCAAGCAGCGCCCTCTTCTGGATGGAGGCCAAACTACAACAGTGAAATTACGTCTTCAAATTCAAAGATACTTTATTAATCCCAAAGAGAAATTAAATGTTGTTGTAACTCTTATTAATTCAGATTCTTCAAAGAGTTATTGTAGATGGTGATGGCTGTTGGCAGTAAAGACCTGCTGTACCAGTCCGTATTACAGCGAATCTGAAGATGCCTCTGACTGAAGATAACTCTGTTTTCTCAACTCAGTCTCATAAAGAGGACGGTCAAGGTTGTCCGTAACTTTCTCGACTTTATGAAGAATCCTTCTTTGCATAATAATCTCATTCAGTTGTCCCCAGAATAGAACCAGAACCAGCATTCTGTATAAGGCTGTTGAGCCTTTTTAGGTCCCTGGTTCTGATGCTGCTGCCCCAACAGATGATGCTCTCAACAACAGACTTGCTGCAAACCTTGAAGGATCTTAGCTTCCTCAGTAAGTCCAGTACGCTCTGTCCCTTCTAAGTTAACTGACTGGAACTGGTTTTAATCTAATAAACCATCAATCGAGAATTAACTGCAAATTTATAGGTTCAGTTAGTGCAGAAAAAAATGTCCAAATTCAGAAAGAAGATGCACATAGTTCTCACTGTACTGAGATTCACCTGGATAACTACACGGTGTGGTATGGTCCAATGTGTTTAGGTGTTCCTGGACACAGTTGGGGAGAAGAAGAAAAGGTGCAAACAGTAAGATGTATGAGTGTGGGGCTAATGGGACGGACACAGCAAGAAGAATCTGTTTTTGTGTTTGCTCCCAACACTGGTTACCAACGGGGCGACTGCTATGAGACTAGATTGATGATGAAGGAATTTCTGAACAGCCAGAGTGTAAATTATAATGTCTGAGGACGTTTTCCTTAAAAAAAACAATTGTTTGCACCAAATACCAACCACCAAGGCAGGGGTGTTCAAAGTGTGGCCCGGGGGCCTTTTGCGGCCCTCGAAACGATTTTGTGCATCCCTCGATCACGATTTAAAATCGGCTTTAATTTGGTTTGCCAGGAAGTTGATACAAAAACAAAGCTAGGTGGTAATTTTCAAAAAGGTTGCAGGCAGTTTAACGTCTTACAACGCAGCACAAAGTATTCATACAGGTTTTTACTTTAAATGTAATTTATTTTAATAGCAACAGACATCCTGTGATTTTTACTGAAATACAGGATAAAATCAAATAAGAATGAGTCATAAATCATAATAAATAAGTAGGAAACAGTTTGTCATTGTTTTTAAATCTGCAAGACCTTTTTTACATTTTAGATATGCAATACTTTACAGAAATCTGACTGCTTTATTAAAATATTGTGAGTTTAGTTTATATCTGAACAGGCAAAAATATGAAAGTAGGTTTTGCAATTATACTTAAAAATGAAAACACAAAAAATTTTGTGGCCCCCCGCCCCTGTGCCAGAAAGTTTTGCCACCTTTGCACTAAGGCATAAACACTTTGTTTCCCGCCCTACCAAACCAACATGAACTTAACCAGTTTACAAGTTCCAGTTAAAGTGTTTCAGTTTGTTTTAATTCAAACTGGGGTTAGAAATGAGAGATTTCACCCTGAGAATTTGGTCGCCCTCCTCCAGGCCCTCCTTAGCAGCGGGGCTGTCCTCCAACACTCCGGCGACGAAGATGCCCACGTCGTTCCCTCCAGCCAGACGCAGACCCACGCTCTCCCCCTTCTTGAACTTCACCAGCTTCATGCTCGGCCTGAGGGGAAACGCAGCAGTTAAAACCGATTTCCAGGGGTATTTACAATACTGCATAAATGCTAAAATAATAACTCTAAGGTGACAGACAGGAGCCTCAGGAGATTCTTAACTCATGTTGTAAGAAGCAGGAATGCCTTAAAATTTATTCTGAGGTACAAACACTCACAAACGCTGATAAATGTACGTCTTTACATTAAAGCTACCAGAAAAACAAAATAAAACTAATTTACAGCTTCTAATTATTCAGTTAAACTATTAAGGATTTAATGATTTGTAAAAATAAAAGTACATGAGTTTAAACGTGTGGTGATTGTTTTTTACATACGTAAAATCAAATTACATGTACAGGCTAAAATTTATGAACAATATCACCCACTAATATTGATTTAAATGTCCCATAACTAAACTCTTCTTATTGCATAATTGACCACACTTATCAGAAAAGTTTTAGTTTAGTTAGGAAGAGAAAGAGGAATTGTGGAGTTGCAGTCTGGTTCATCATTTGGAACAATTTCTAGAAGTTTGAAATGCAGAGTTCATCTGTTCAAGCAATTATATGCAAATATAGACATGAAGGGAATCTCCACCCATTGTTCTGGTCAGGAAGGAGACGGATTCTGGTCCAACATGTGTGAATTAACCCCAGAAGAAGATGCTGGCTGAAGCTGGGGAGACAGGGGAAGTCGTCCTGTACTGACATGAACTTAAAGGCCGCTCAGCATGCAAAAAGGCATTACTCAAAATAATGCTTAAAGAAAGCTAGATTGTAGTTTGCAAATGAACACAGGAATAAAGGTCTTCATTTTTGGTGACTTCTTCTGTGGTTTGATGAAACTAAAGCGGAACTGTTTGGCCATAATGACTAATGTTACATTGGGAGGAAAAACAGGGATGTTATACCATCCTAACTGTAAAGAATGGTGGTGGCAGCATCATGTTGTGGGACTGTTTTGCAGCAGCAGGGAATGGTGCACTCAATAAAATAGATGGCATCATGAGGAAAGAACATTATGTGGAAATATTGAAGGAACCTCTAAAGACGTGCAGGGGGGACCTGCTGGGTCGGACGAGGAACCCATTATACCTGCTTGCAGTTCTAGTTTATTTATGTGCTTCATTTCTGTTTTTATTGTTATGCAAAACCATACAAGCTCTGGAATGTTTCTCTTTACTTAAGCCATATCTACAAGCACTTTGAACTACCTTGTTGCTGAAAATGTGTTGTATAAATAAAATTACCTTATCTTATCTAACAGTATTTATTTAATTTACCATAAGAAATGAAATAAATAATTACAAGCTAAAAATAGAGTCCCAGAGTAATAATAATTCATGTTGCGTGGATGTAAACCCACCCCCAGTGGTTCATTTTTAATGGTTTATTCCAAGAAATCTGAATATTTTAATGTAATTTATTTTTCATATTACCGTAGAATGCTGTCATCATGGGCAGCGCTTGGCACAGGAGCATCAGAGGGACTGACAGGCAAGTCTACATCTGGCTGTCCAGGCTGAGCATACACAGGCTTTGGCTCTGAAAAATGAACAAAAATATACCACAAACTCACCGTATTACTCCACACAGCTCATACAGACACAAAACTGACAGCACACTAATCCACTAAATAAATAAAATGCATATGTACCGCTGGGAATAAACACACTGATGGAATAAAAAAAAATAAAAAAAATGGAGGCCCAACTGTTCAAAGTATCAGTCAGGCGTTTGTGCATACACAAACACACAAAGCACACCGCGTCCTTAGCTGGGAGGTCAAAGCGAAAGACAGCAGAGCGCTGCAGGCTGGAGAGGAACGTCAGACTCGATCAACTCATATGGTTTATTTTCACCTGGCTTCAGGCAAACTCAGCCAGACTCAGCAGGCGTCTGGATCTAACTTTTTATGGTGGCTGGGCTTAAAAAAAGGGGCGAAAAATAATCCAGGGATAAAATACACTGAGGCAAAATGGATTTGGGAGAAAAATCGGACTGATTTGCATTTTACCATTTTCACACAGTCACTCACACATTATTTAGTTTTTCTGGGTTACCTTTAAGCAAATTTTGCTGGACGATAAATTGTTCCAGAAGTTATCGCGATAAATGTTGTTTTGAGACATTTTTGAAGTAACATAAAGGTAATAATGGCATAATAATAATGCAAGAACACATTGTCAAAGATCAATGAAATTAAAGTTTTAATGAACATTTAACTCTGGAACTGGAAGACATTTAAAATATCCAAAATAAATAAACAAAAAACAGGAAACAACAAATAAAATGAATCATAAGGCCTCTCTAAACAAAACTGTTGTTTTAAAAAAAAACACCAGTTGACACCAAAACACCAAACTGAGACGTTTATCATCCAGTTTTTGGTAGAAAACAAAGAGAAAAAACTAAAACAAATCGTGCAAATGGAAATGACTGCATTTGTTTTAATTTATCATGTGATTAATTGATTGATGAATTGATTATTGCAACAGGCCCAGCTCTGACCTGGGAGGGGCGGGAGCTGCTTCTCCTCTCTTGCGGTGGACGAATCCTTCGGTTTAGGAAGAGGAATGTCCTCCACGAGCTTCGCTGGCGTCGAGGCAGACTTCGACATCCGTTCATCATCGCGACTTCTGTGACTGCGGATGATAAAAATAATTTCTTTTTAAACTATTAATCTCTGGGAAAGGGGGAAGACACTGAATAATGAATTGTGGAGTGGAAAGCTCTGCAGGCTGTGAAATTCTCTGGTGAGTGGACACGTGCGAGCGGAGAACAGGTGAAAGAAGAACAGAGTAGGAGGGGGCAGCAGCAGCAGCATCTTATTCATGAAGGTCATTGCTTTGCCTGCCCACTCTTTGTGCTCTATTTTTAGAGCAGCTTATCTAAGGTGTCAGAGGAAATTTTGTCCTCCAGTGTGTCTTTAACAAAGCTTTCTTGGTCCTCACTGCTAGTTGTAAAACATTCTATGTGTTATTTTATATTTAGATACCAATTTTTACTGAAAATTTCCTGCAAAACAAAAACTCTTACCAGGTATTTTTGGTCTAGTTTCCAGTGCAAATATCTTAATACAGTTGAAATAAAACAAATACTAACTTACAGGTTCTCGCCCGGAACGTTAGTTGGGGATAGGCACCAGCAACACTCCCGACCCCATTAGGGACAAAGGTTGATTAGAAAATGGATGGATGGATGGATGGATAACTTACAGGTAAGCTTTAAGTCATTACTTATTCTCCTACAACTTTATTTTCAGAATATCATGACCTTATTCTTGTATTTTTATTTTTTACATTTTTTTTAGCATTGCTTTAATACTCTATTGCACCAAACTGACTTTTAAATAACTTTTCAGGATGATGTAGCAGCTTGTTTTAACTCAATAATTTCTTAACCTCGATGAAAAAATTACTAGTTCCACTGTTCGATTATTTCACTTGTAACATGAGTCTTGTTATAAGTGAAATAATCTAACAGTGGAACTGGTAATTTTTTAAGCAATATTAAGGAATTATTGACTTAAAACAAGCTCCTACATCATCCTGAAAAGTTACTTATAAGTTAGTTTTGTCATATTACAAGAGTACTAATAAATTTACACAAAAAATAGACTGAAAATACTTGGTAAAGCTTCGTGTTTTTGCAGAAAAATGCTGAAAACCTGAAAATATAAAAATATCAATAGACCTTAATAGATGGTTTTCCCTTTCACTTAAATGTTAAATCCAAGTAAAATATATAGTAAACCTATAAGTATTGTACTATAGCAGATATTGCAAGCATGAAAATACCCTCAGCAGTCAAATCTGGTAGAATAAATTTTTACCTGCCATTGCTGATTTGTTGAGGCGAATGTCTGGAGTGGTCTGAGGGTTCGGACCGCCGGTCCGGTGAGCGGGAGCGGCTGCTACGATGTCTGTCATGCGATCGATTGGAATGGTCGGATGCCAGAGAATGGATATCTGAAATGTCTGGTCAGACAGAGGTCAGGAGTTCACCGGGCGCCAGCAGGTGTGACTTAATCTGCGATCTTTTCAGATGAAAACAACACTTAATCCCTCACTCACCATCTCGGTCGGAGGCGTTAGCTGAAGGAATGCTGTCATCGAGGTCGGGGATGTTAAGAAGGGTCGCCCTGTCGTCTCTCTGAACAACCATTTTTAGTTTGCCCTTTGACCTTTCGATCAGTTTCTTAGCATCTATCAAGGAGAGGTTCTCTGTCACTGTGCCGTTAATCTGAGACAATCCAAAGAAAGAGATGTCAGCTTTCATTAAAACAGTCATGGCGAAAAGAAAGTAAACCCCCATCAAATCATGGGGTTTGATGTATTTTATATGTATCTTTTTTTTTAAAGTTATTGTTTGTTTTTTTTGCCAAGTTTAAAAGTTTTGTTTTTCACACAGCCTCGTATGGGTTGCCAAGACATTGAGTGAAAACCAGCATTTTCCAAACTGGTGATAAATTAGTACTTACCAAGGATAGAGGCACAGTAAGGCTATGTTAGCAGCTAGTTAGCGATAGCATCAATCACCTCGAGTCAGACAGCAAAGAAGATGTCTGCATGTGACTCAAACTTCTGCCAAACAGAAAAGTTCCCCAAGAAAAAAAGTCCCGCAAAATATTCCAGACACGGCAAAATTTAAAACCTGTGATTTTAATTTTTTATGGTCAAATTAAATAAAAATAAAAAAGTAAGAAATTTTAAGGCCTTTGTTTTACATACATGAATTTAAGACTTTAAGAGATGTTTGGCAACCTGCTAAACTAACTGCTGAAAACTGGTCAGAGGATTTAAAAAGTGATGAGAAGTAGTATTATTTGTGCAGACATATATGTTATTGGTTCCATCCAGAAGTTTTGCACATGCACACAACGCTGGAGAGTAAAAAGACGAGTCTTTTACTGCTACGGTAGAACGACTCCGTTGACAAAATAAATCCTGGAGATGTAGGTATTATTCATTTATCGCAGTATCCCAGAGCAAATGGAAAAATAAAGAAAAACCGTTGAAGAACAACTCAAAATTAGTCGTATTCGTCTTTGTTCTCGCTCTCTGTGTCGGCCATGTTACACACAGACTAATTTCTATAGCAACTGACTGACAACAACGCCACCACTAATGTGTCAGGATTCAATACCAAAAAACAAGCAAACGTTTCCCACACAAAGAACAGAACATTCAGTCAGTTACAGTTTTATGTTTTAAGGTTTGATGTTTATTATTAGTCAGTGATTACTGTAGTTGATTAGCTACCGCTGCTAATAGCTGATAAACCACCGTGGTGTTAGATTAGCTAATTTAAACACCTGCTCTTCTGTCGATTTGTTGGAATTGGTGTGTGAGTCCCTGTTTTATTCTGAACTGACACACCAAAATCTGCAGCACATCTACATACTACAGTGGTCAAAGTCAAGCTAGCATAACTGACCTACTCCCTATCCCATGCCATTTTTTTTAATAAAAACTTTTTTTTGAGCTTGTTATCTTGTGGTAGTGTTGACAATTAATAGTTTAGGATTGCATCCCTTTTCTTTTATACATCATGCGTACATTTAAGATGTAGGGCGTTATGTTGACAAGTTGACAGCTAAAACCAAAGTTAGTCATCATCTGTTATAAAGTATATGGCCACTAAAAGGCAAACAGACCTAAGTGAAGAACATTAAGAGGGTTTGCATTAAGTTTCAGATAAAAATAACCTGATTTGTTTTGATTAAAAACAACAAAAAGTTGTAATCATCTGTCAGATTCTGCTGTGATCTCCTTACCTTCAGTACAACGTCCCCCTCCTGGATGTTGCCATCCCTGGCCGCCAGGCTCTCGGGGGAGATGTCCTTGACAAAGATGTGGCTGGCCAGGCGCAGGCCATATTCTGCTTACAGAGTGAACGACAGCAACAAAGACGATGTTAGCACAGAGAGTTCACGTGACAGCAGCCCCACGACCTCTCTACGCCGACAGCTGCTGCTCCCGCTGGGATTAACAGACTGATTAAAGAAGATTAATTGCTCTTTTACTTATTTACTTGAGTTTGCTCGGATTTTGCTAAGGCGGGCAACTTTTATTTACTCTGGGAGTTGACCAGAGCCGATTTGGAAGATTTATTCAGCTACCAAAACAGGGGAATGGTTGAAAGAATAAAACAACGTCCCATTATTCGTTTCTATCCCCGACTTTGCGAGCCTCACCTTCATTTTTGCGGGATTTGACGAGCGTGACCTTGGCGGGGCGAGGGGGAAGGTTGTGCGAGCGGCGGTCCGAGCGCGGCGACATGCTCCTCTCTCGTGAGCCGCTGCGCTCGCGGTCCCTGTCCCTCCGACCGCTGCTCCGACCGCTGCGCCTGCCCATGGCCCCGCCCACGCCGCTGTAAGCACCGCTGCGCCCGCTCCGCGTTTCGTATATCTCTTCGTCGTAGCTGTCCTCTTCTTCGTCGTGTTCGGACATGGTTTCCCTCTCCCCCAGCCGGCCCATGGGAACGTGCACCTTTCTTTTTCGTCTGATTGTCTGACCAAAGGAAATCAGATTCAGTCGCTTCAGATAAAATCAATCATTTACTCCCCTGAAGTTTTGCTTTTCTATTTGTTAGATGTCAAACACAACGCTCGCTACCACATACTCACAATTTTGGCAATTTTTCCACTTTTGCGAAGCTGCTGGACAGCGTACGCATGCTCCACATTGTCCATGGAGACAGCATTGACCATAACCACTCTGTCATTTTCCCTGCAGGCAAAAAAAAATTAGAAAAAAAAAAGGAACAGACACGCCGGAGACTTTCTGGAGCATTTCAAATGTACTAATTATTTATGGAGAGTAACTCAAAGCTAAAATTAGAGATTTGATCCAGCTTCCAAGAACAAAATCTTACTGTAGCAGGCCTTCTGCCGGGCCGCCTTTCAGCACATCTGAGATGACGATCGAGGTCTCGCCACTCTGAAAATGAGGGTTATCCCGACCTCCTGATATGGCTATCCCAAAGCCAAACCCTGGTGCCTGCACAGGAAGAGATATACACACATAGGCCTGTCACGATAACAAATTTTGCTGAGTGATTAATTGTCTCAAAAATTAATGCAATAAACAATAATATTGTCTGAAGGCCGTTTTACACAGATTTAATGGAAATTACGTCATAATGCATGCAATTTCCTGCCAAAGATAGATACACTTCATTTTCAAAAGAACACTGGAACTGATAAAAAATGATTATCAGTCTCAATTAACAAAAATGTACTTGAATAAAAACTAAACAACATAAAGCAAAAGTGGAAATAAATACTGCATTCAACCAAAAGAGTGCAGATTATAAAGTCTGTTTACCATATTGCCCTTCAGTAATCATTAGATTTAAATAGAGAAGATGGGCACATCAACTACCTGATGCAATAGTTCACACCTACATTTTCCACTTACGACAATCTTAGAATGTTGGTCGTTCTAAGATTGTCGCTTGTGATTTCGTAACCGATCATCTTGTAGTGTGTGGTGTGTTACGGTAGATCGTTGTGGCCACGCCGATCTAAATCTGGGGTTATCCTGGACTGGGATCGTTAAGGCAGCCTGTTGAATGTGACAGGTAGCCAATCAGAAAGCCGGATTCTCCTCCGGCTTTCTGAGGGGAAATTACAGAGGGGAATCCCAAACAGCTGACACAGCGCAACCCAAAGTCCACCGGACATTGGAGATG
Organism: Gambusia affinis; assembly: GCF_019740435.1. Lineage (NCBI taxonomy): Eukaryota > Metazoa > Chordata > Actinopteri > Cyprinodontiformes > Poeciliidae > Gambusia > Gambusia affinis. The sequence continues at coordinate 6,296,043 of NC_057875.1, forward strand.
ATATGTGGAAACAACATTAATGTTTATAAAACATTTTGTGTAAACAATAGAGAAATAACTAGGGGAGGAGTTGGAGTGAAATTGCTACGCAGTTGATGAACCCGGTAACTTTTCAGCTGTTCTTCGTTAACGTGACATAAGTAGGTTATAATGATTTTCATTCTGTCAGGATGTTACGCTGACACTAGAACCACATGCATTGCAGGTAGATTGTAGTAAAGCATTGATTAATGCCTGGTTTTAAAATTAGTTAACTGGACTTGTAGTCATTATTTTGTGCCCATTGTTGGACATCACACGGCACGATCAAACCTGATCGAACTGTTATAGCTAGGATTTCTGTCGGTTAATGTGTGATCTCTCAGGTTTTGAAAATGGGCCGACAATCGGCCGACAGCTCTAAGATGGTGTTGTGTGCGCTGGGCATTACACTAAGGAAATGAGGAAGGGAGGGTCAGTGGAGAGCACCGGAGTTGAGCCTTTTTTTATTCAGTGTCATCAACAGAAAGAGAAAAAGGCCGGAAGAGACGATAACGCCGATAAATAAAATAAGGTTGATAGTTTTAATTTATTGTGCGATTAATTGATCGTTTATCGCGACAGGCCAATACACACACACACCGTTTTTAGATTTTATAGAGTTAACTACTGTGAGGTTTTTGGGATTATATGGAATCAAAAATGTCACCTATCATTTTAAAATAGTTGTACATGTAAATGAGATACAGGTAAAGTCAGAATCATTAGCAACCGCTGATGAAATCACAGAAAATGCTTTATTTTAAAGGGTGTGCATGAGCTTGACATGACACTGTTATTAACTTCATTAACATGAAGGAGTCTTCCTAAATGTTTATGAAGTGTCATTCAGGAAATAATGACACTTTTAATGCAAGTTTTAAGGTAAGGTCATATTATTTATGTAGCACATTTTCAGTAACAAAGCAGTTCAAAGTGCTTTTTATGAATTGGAAGGAAATACAAACAAAACAAATTAAATGCTTAAATATACAAAGAAAGCTACAATATATATGTTTTCTGGCATTTCGCAAATAGTATCCCAGAAAACTCAATTCTTGCTTGGAGAATTGAGTTACAGAAATAAATCTACATTTCTACAGCATCATATTTTACTTGAATTGTGTCTGTAAACTATTCTTATTAATTTTGACCCAGGAAACAGGAAGAAAAAGAAGAAGAAAAGGAGAAAAGCGAATGCTTTACCCTGTGTAGTGTAACTGTGTGCTGTTCCCAAATGACTGTCTCCTCCATCGCTGCACTCTGAAAGACAGAAGAGGAAGAAAAGTTTTCAGCTCCAAAGGTTCAGATGCAGTTCACGTCCAACTAGCTGGCAAACGGTTTTTAGCCTAATTGTTAACATGATCACAGAAGCAAGTGGAAAAATGCGTCTTTTAACACTTTGGTCTGAATTAAAAATATAAGAATTAAAACTTTCCTTACATAAAAAATACATTTAACTGCTTTTAAAACAAATACTATTTGACCAATCATTAGAGCCAGAGCTGACCTGAAATAAATACAAAAAGCAAATTCAAAAAGAATGGAGCTCACAAAAAAGGTCAACCATGTTCCCTGATGTAAACTGCTTTTAAAACGTCTGTAAATGGTGTTTAACTAGAAATAAAAAACACATATCTTCATGCAAATATCAAAATAAAACCGTAATAACAACCTGGTTCAATTCTGAAGCACAAGTCCAAACATGCCTAACGCACATTTATCTCTACTTCAGGCTCAGATGCAACGTTTCAAAGACAAGCTGTATTTTCTTGTTTTAAAATTGCACTTTTAAAAAACTTTAACATTAATTTCTAGGTGAAGAAATGTTAGGACCTGGTAAAAACAAAAACCTTAGAGACAAGTCACTCCAGCTTAATAAAATAAAAGCTGGAGTCAGTTCCTCCTTTTCCTTGGCATTTAACAGACAATTTAAAATCTAAAATTTTACAAACAGCAACTCAGTTTAGTTTTTATACAAAATAAGTGCTATTCAGCTTCATTCTTTATATAAGATCTATAGTACAAGAATCATCATTTACAATGCATAACAATAGCAAGAATTAGAAAGATATATATATATATGAAACAAAAGGAAACCACCAGATAATGGAGCAGCCTTGAAGATAAAAGCCACAAAAACTAAAAAGACACTTTGATATAATTTCACAATCACTACATTTTTGTGACGCATATAAAACATTATTAGGCCTGTCCCTTTAAGGTTGATTTCTACTACTGTATCTAATCTGATAAATCCTGTAAACTTAATGTGTTAGATTACGACTTTTAGAACAATTCTCTACACAGGAAAACTCAAGATTTCACTTTGTGCAACAATATGTGAGGAAGCTCAAGAAGAGAGATCAATTTGCGAGGATTTATGAAGCACATAAAGGTCAGTAGATGCCCAAAATATATTTTATTGGCAAGCAACATAAATGCTTTGTGCATAAAATATAACAGCCCAGCAGATTTTGCATCTAAAGCAGTCTTTTGGCATTGAGATGCAGCACACATTGACAGCAGCAATTCAATACACTGTGCAGCTCATTTTTGAGTCCAAAATAAAAGAAATTAAAGCTGCAAGCAGCCTCGTGCGGCCCTCGCAGCAAGCGCTGCTCCGGCTCGCCGGCCACCGCGGAGTTCCAGCCGCCGCGGAAGCTCTCGCGCCGTTTCCAGAGCCGGCGCCCGCTCGCCGCAGCGGGAGCCGTCGCGAACCTTCCCCGCCCGATCGCCTGCCAGACGACACACGTGAATGCGTTCGGCAGCGCTCCCCGACGACTCACAAAAAATCTGGCGCAGATCGGTCCATTTACGGCGGAGATATAGCTGATGGATTGACCTAGGGGGCGCAGTGGAGTCAAATTACATTTCAAAACATTTGAGCTCTTTAAAGGTTACCACAGGTCTTACATTTCAAGTTTGGTGCCAATCGGATCATCCATGTGTGATTTAAAGACAATCGTATGAATATGGCGAGGGTCTGACATTTGCAATTTGGCCACGCCCACACTGTTCAGCCAGCATTGACAGATGTCATCTAAAAGTTGCAGGACAGCGGCCCTTGAGGACTGGAGTTTGACACCCCTGCTGTAAGAAGATGGTTGGATAAATAATTTTAATATTAAATAATATGATTTCTACAATAGCTTCCAAATCGTGGCCCATTAACTCAAAATCAAGGTGAAATTGTTCTACTAGAGAGTATAGATGATGCACATTCATCTTTATTACATTTGACCCCATTTATATTTAACTAATTGTTTATTTAAAAAATATACTCTATATAAAAAAAAATTCATAAAATGTATTACCTCACATTATCATCACATTTGTTAGCTGTAATGTTCAATTACATAAAATTGGAGGACAGGATCAATTTCATTACATGTTCACTTCTTACCTGAAATGTTAAATACAACAAATATTTACTTTAAGTGTGACAGTTTAACCTTAGTGATGTCATCATTTGACCACATGACGATTAATCACTGAAAGTTTGGTTCCTCTGAGCTCCGTCTACTGTGAAAATCACATTGAGCTTTGCCAATTCTTAATTGTAAGCTATTTTATAATGGTAACATCAACAATGTGTATCCACTGATAAGGTTGAACTGAAGAGGAGATTGTCCAAAAAATAAAAACGTGAGTAATTTATGTGGTCCACTGCTGTGTGGAAAACTCTAAGAATTACTTTAAAGCCCCACACCCCACTCCAGGTTCTGCGTTACGGCCCTGCGTTTAATATCATAGCTCAGCTCCTCCTGCTCATATTTGTGACACTTATCTCAATATTAATAATTATAGTGCCGTTAAGTTTCCATTATAATTCTTAGCAACTACGGACACGTTCATTCGTGGCTGTTTTCACGTTTTTTGGACCAGTTTATTTTATTGTCTAATAAATAAAATTCACTTCCTGTCAACACCTTTGAGGTAATATCGTTTAATAGGTTTGCCAGGCAAACTTTTAACTGTAAGGATATTTTGAAAGTACTAAACTCCACAGCTTTGAGTGTGCAGCCCATGTACAGTTCAAACAAAATAATGTGGCTTCCATTAAATGAGCAAGAAATTGTTTAGCATATCAGACTCACCAGAATCCACATCTCTGCAGCAAACACGTTGATAAGTTGGAATGCAACAACAGGACATCTCACCGCTAATACCCATGACATCTGTCTCCTATTCGTTAGGTCCGACAGCTTAGCTACGTTAGCTTGACTGTCAACCGTCATATTCACCTTCGGGGGCGGGGCATTGCGTGCGTGCGTGCGTTATAAAGATCGAACTGCACACATATCATGACGGCTTGATTGATCGTGAATGTTATCCGTGGAGGCTATTTTTATCCCAACGAGCCAGCCATTGCTACGTATATGTGGGCGGCGGAGGGGGAGGAGGGTGGGGCGCAAGTAAAACCGAACTGAGAAATAAGATTTAAGCTTTGGCATGCGCTACGACAAGATGTTTTGAAACAATGTTTTCACAATTTTCTTAATTATAAAGATGATTCAAAATAAAAATATCAGAAATTCTTCTTTTCTTTTTTACTTCAGGGAAAATTAATAAGCAGCCAGACAGCTGCAGGCGCGGCTCTCTCCGTTAAATCATGCATGCTTTGGTGCACTTCGATAGCTTAGCTGCGTTAGCTTGACTGTCAACCGTCATATTCAGTTCTCTAGTGCTAATAAGTGATATAAACGCAAATATAGGAGATGGAAATGTATACTTACATAATAAAACGCACATGCAGACGGGATTAAGGAAGGCTTGATCGTTAATGTTATCCGTGGAGGCTATTTTTTATCCCAACGAGCCAGCAGAAGTATCGAAAACAACGTAACTTGTGGAACTACAAAATACACAGATGCATCTTTGGGAATTGCAGTGGTAAAATGTACACATAGTCATGTATGGCGTGATAGTGACACCAAGTGGTTAATATCGCCATTACAGCACCTCTCTCATACTGTGTAATTCTCGCCTTATTCATGTGTGGAGTAACAGTGACACCAAGAGGACTTAATGGGAATAACATTATTTTTTTCTAAAAAATATATAATTACAGAAAATCCGTTGGATTTAGAATATGGCTTCAAGAGAATTTTTTTTTCTTCAAGAAAAGATACACATAATTACCAAGATTGTTAATTCTAGGTTAAAGCATGTCTTGGGCTGATCATTTAAAATTTTCTAGCGCCATAAATACATTAGGCCACGCCCACCAAATTTTATTATGGATTTCTTTCGGGGAGTGGATAAGGATCCATCCTAGTGAGTTTGGAACAGCTTTGCCCAAAACTGTGGAATTCAGAGCCAAACGAATGACAGCGTTAGAGGTCACGACGGCCACGCCCACCTGCTCCATCAAAGCCGGTCGGGCTGGAATCCAAAATACACCAGCATGTCTTCTGTTTCTGGAAAAACTTTCAAGTTGATTAGGTCAAAGGTGTTAGATAGCGACCGTTCCCAGTAAAACATGACACTTCCTGTTCTCAGGGGGCGTGGCCTGAGTGATGTCATCATTTGACCACAGGGTCTTTTATGTCAAACTATGATGATCAATCACTGAAAGTTTGGTTCCTCTGAGAGTTTTAGTGTAGGAGTTATAAGAGTTTTATGTTTCATGGCGAATAGTCAAAGTTTGACACATAGCCACGCCCACATACTTTGAAGTACGAAAATTCCTTTGATAACTTTTCACCTTTGATGCCTCAAGTGTGTGCTGAGCGATTTTGAAGTCTGTATCTGAAAAACTGTAGGAGGAGTTCGATCAAATACGAAGGCTGTAAACATCAAAAATGGGGTCAATTTTGGAACTTTATTCCAAAATGGCCGACTTCCTGTTGGGTTGAGACCATGGCTCCAAGAGACTTTTTTGTACATCAGGACAATATACAGATGTGTAACAAGTTTCATAATTCTATGTTAGAGTATGGCTTGGGGCTGGTCATTTAAAATTTTCTAGGGGGCGCTATAGAGAAATTAGGCCACGCCCACCAAATTTTATTATGGATTCCTGTCTTGGGGTGGATAAAGATCCATCCTAGTGAGTTTGGAGAAGTTTGGCCCAAAACTGTGGAATTCAGAGCCAAACGTATGACAGCGGCGTTAGAGGTCACTTCGGCACGCCGCCACGCCCACCTGCTCCATCAAAGCCGGTCGGGGCTGGAATCTTCAATACAGCAACATGTTTCCTGTCTGTTAACACAGTTTCATGTTGATTAGGTCAAAGGTGTAATATAGGGACCGTTCCCAGTAAAATATGACACTTCCTGTTCTCAGGGGGCGTGGCCTTAGTGATGTCATCATTTGACCCCAGGGTATTTTAGGTCAACCCATGATGCTCAATCACTGAAAGTTTGGTTCCTCTGAGAGTTTTAGTGTAGGAGTTATAACTGTTTAGAGTTTCGTGGCGAGTTGGTGAACTTTGACCCCTGCTAGCCCCCCTTCAGCATACTCAAAAAGTCACCGTTTTGATAACTTTTAATCGGCCATGCCTTCTGATCAGACTGACCGAGTTTGAAGCCGATCAATCGAAATCCCTAGGAGGAGTTCGATCAAATACGAAGGGTGTAAACGGTAAAAATCGGGTCAAAATGTGACCTTCGATCCAAAATGGCCGACTTCCTGTGATACTTGGACTATGACAATAATTGTAAATTCTGAGCGTCTTGGGGAGCTCTACAAGTGTACCAAATTTCAAGTCTCTACGACGAAGTAAGTGAATAGCAAAGGGTCCTTTGAAAATTGCTAGGTGGCGCTCTTGAGCCATTTTTTTAGCGATTTTTACGATGACCTTAAAATTCAAAATTTTTAAACAGTCTCTATGCGTCCGCCAAATTTGGTGAGTTTTTGAATATGATAAAGCCTCCAAAAAGGCCTCTAAATAGGGGGGCAGAATAATAAGAATAAGAAACAGTACAGATACAATAGGCCTTCGCAGCGCTTTGCTGCTCGGGCCTAATTAAAAGATTCTTCTTTTTTATGCACTATGCTTTTCTTTGAGTTTATACAAAGAAACACAAACAGAATCTGTCCTGCTGATCAACATGTCAGAGGAGATAAAACAGAATTATTATTATTTTTTTACTATATGTTTATTGATTATGTTTCGATTAAACAATGACATACAGAACACAGAGTGGAACAACTGTCGACAAGGAGAATTACTTACAGTCTGACAAAGATGAACATATACAGGATGAAAAGCAGCACACAAATTTACATCCCAATCTTTGGATTTTGGAGCAGCATTTAAAGTGACAGTATGAGAGACCTGATTCAGTCATTGTTTTCTAGAAATTTAAACCATTTGCTCCATCTCTTTTTGTAAAGGTCCGCTTGCAGTCTCAGCATGAACGTTAATTTTTCCACTTTGTGGGTTTCGTCCACCAGTTCCAGCCAGTTCTTTAACGTTGGTGGGTCTGGTTGAAGCCATTTCCAAGTGATCAATTTTTTGGCTGTAGCACTGAAGATTTTTAATAAATATTTGTCACACATGTTCCAACTCTCAGGAACTACAGAATTTTTTTTAAAAATATTTTATTCTAACTAAACCTCTTCCTAATGTTTCTGTCCGGTTTTTAAAAACAAAGCCTATGATAACTATAAGGCCAATTAGAGTTATATAAATGACTAAACTGCAGAAACACTAAATCTGACTTACTTTTTGGTCTACTTTCTAGAAAGGTGCAAATATCTTAGTACACTTGAAATAAAACAAAACTAACGTACAAGTAACTTTTCTTGTTTTAAGTCAAAAATTCCTCAATATTGATGGAAAAAGTTCTAGTTCCGTAGGCAGATAAATTAACCTATAGCATAGGAAAAATGTCTTGTCTTTTATTTTGCCATATGACACGATCATTACATGCAGAGCATACCCTGTATTTACAGCTGAATCTGCCAATGGAGCTGGTACTTTTTCATCAATATTAAGGAATTATTTACTGAAAACCTGCCTCTATATCTTGCTGAAAGGTTATCTATAGATTAGTGCATTTGAAATAAGACAAAACTAAGACATTTGTAGTAGAAACTAGTCCAAAAATACTTGGTAAGATTATGTGTTTTTGCCGTTTGCATGTAGGAATAGGAAAGTTTACGTCTGCGATTCTGAGCTGTTTTTTGTTTGACCAACAGAGCCTCCTTCAGCACAACATCTCTGAGTCCGTGACCACCTGTTGGCCAAATGACAAACATCAGCTGGCGTCTGGGAACACAGGCAGCTTAGTAAATTGCCAAAAGTGGCCCCAGACGATCCCAGCTTGGCAGCATCAACCGCAAACCCGGATAGCAGCTGATGGTGTTACAAACACAAAGCAAAGAGGGAGGGAGGAACAAAAGTTTGAACAAGACAACTCCTTTTGACCTTTTAAACAGAATGGAGAGCAATTAGGAAACATGGAAAAACAATTCCTGAATACCAACAAGGATTTTTGGGGAAGGTTTAAACCATTAGGATTTACACCTGGATCTTTTTGGCACTGTGCAAAGGCTAAAGAGATCATGCACTGATCATATTTCAGGGTTTCCTCTAGCACTTTTTTTAAACCGTGGTGATGGGATGACAGGGGAGACACAAAAAGGTGATTAAAGGTATTTATTAACTACTTTAGTGTTGTTCAAATGGAACATATGTTAACAACATTTGCTGTCACAGACTTGAACTAAAAATGCATTTAACTTAAACTTCTCTTGGTACCATTTTTTCAGCTTTTTCTCTCCCTCTACTTTGGATTAGTTTTACTTAATTCCTGAAAGCAGCACAGCACAAGGCAGGAGCTGGCGGCGCTGGTTTATAAAAAATAAAGTACATTTTATGATATTTAAATTAATTAGATATATATCTATATATAGATATATAGATAAATATAGATATATCTATATAAAGATATATATCTATATATCTATAGATAGATAGATAGATAGATAGATAGATAGATAGATAGATAGATAGATAGATAGAAAACGATCAAAAAACTGACTGCTTTCATTTTGCCATGTGACACGATCAATTACATTGATGTATTGATTCAGCTGTATTAACAGCTGAATCAAAGCTGATTCATGTTGTTTACTGTTACTGAACTCGACGAAAGCAAAACAAAATGCAATTTTTTAACTCCATGCAGTGCTGATTCATTTATTTTATAATAAAATGTGAACCATGTCTGACCAATTATATTCAAATCAAAAGGTAGAGAATAATGATTTGAAAAAGCAATATATTTGTTTCTGCTGTGTAGACCCTCTTGTATTGTGTTTACATTTCTCCTACACACATCTTTCAGTGCAGGGATGTAATTGCTCAGCTTGTTGCTCTGGTAACACGGGGGACCAATGTGGCATTGCTCGAGTAGCCTGACATTTTCAGGACACGTCTGAAGGCTCCTTTTAAACATGGGAGGTCTTGAAACAACCCAGCCACATTTAGAGTCCAACAATACTTTTCATTTTTATTTTATACCCAACGTTTAAGCAGCATTGCCTGGATTCCCATCCAAGCAATTATCAGGAACAGATCGTCCATTATCTCAAGTGAATTTTGGTGAAAATGGCAGTGTGCATCCTTTAGATACAAACAACCCGAGCCAAGAAAATGCTTCATGCCACATGCCAGAGCCAGAACTGGCAGCCACCATGTTGGTTGGGTCATGCTGCGGGGGATTACAACCACCATACTCTCATTTGCCAGCATTACAACACAGATGGACAACATGCTCCAGGATGGAGGAACAAACAGGTCAAGAGGTACTGTGTTGGGTCAAATGACAAAAACCACAAATTCAAAAAAGAAATTGTGATAGTGACCATGGCTGACAAAGACAAAAGCCTTTTCATATGGCAAAACAATTAACATGGATGCTTGATAAGAAAATAACAGAAAAAGATATAAAGAAAACAAGCAACATGCAATAACATGGTTTTGTTTACATATTTATTGAAGTCAAGGAAAACATTAAACTAACGCAATTTATTGTAATTTCATAAGCATGCAGTGACATTAAATTGTGTTTCTTACATATGAGAGATTTTTTGATAAAGTAACTTCTTCCTTTTCTTTGCAGGAAACCAAAGAACATTTGGGAGGAAAGCAGAATCACTTCTCTTGACACACAAGCTGGGAGTTTTCTAAAACATCACAGATAATGTCCGTCTACCACAGTCGTGCCCAAAGTCGGTCCTCGATGGTCGGCATCCTGCATGTTTTAGTTCTCTCTCTGGATCAAATGACGGCTCATTAGAACGCCAAAGAAGAACATTGACATGCTGAAAAGGTTGTTAATACTACCAGGGAAAGAAGTAAAACATGCAGGATGCCGACCCTCGAGGACCGACTTTGGGCACCCCTGGTCAACCATTTCAGTCTCCATGGAAACCAACTGTTATCCTGAACAATGCATGATGGTAGTTTCCCCTACTTTCATTGCCATTTTATTGGTTTAGAAATCAAACATATCAAACAGCATCAGCATATCTTGTAGCAGACACTTTGTTGTCTGCATGAAAGGCTGTTGGCTTGAAATCTTCCAAGACCCATCCAACAAAACAAACCATCAAAAACCAGAAGAAAAAAACCTCTTTGTCATGTCGTACTCAGCCATGTCGGAGCAAGAGAAGCAGCTGCAAACATATGAATTACCTTCTCTAGTGCTCTTACCAATAGCATTGGCAAATATATTACTGACATACATCAGGTAGTTGAAAACAGCTACCCACTGTGCATTTATGTCAAAGATAATGCAAGAAAAATTCATAGAGTTTATTTTGCACCTCTACCAAAGTGCAGTGAACCCCAGACATGGTTTCTGAATGTTTGAACAGCTCAAATCTAAGACATTTTAAGACCATTATGAATAAAATTTAAGAAATATAAGAAGAAAATTTAATTCTCCTTATATAGATCATCTTTTTCGCATAGAATGACTGTAGCATCCAGTGGCGAAAACGAACGTTGTCCTGCCAACTGGCAGTAGATTTACACTTACCAATGATAGATACAAAAAGCTAGCCAGCTAGCTAGCCCTAAATAGTCCTTACACAACAGCATGTAAAACCTGAAATTACTTACATTTTTCTAATGGATTTTCATTTTAAGGGCTTGATTGTAGACACTCTGGTGTAGAAGTAATGAGAGTTACTGAGTCAACGTTAGTCACTTTCAGAATCAAAGAAAGTGTGTTTCCTTAAATTCCATAAATTTAAGAAAACACAGATCATAATGTTCAGGCTGCAAGACACAAAGAGACACACTTTGAGGAGATAATAAGAAGGTCAAACATAAACAAAAGCAGCTCAAAGCTTTGTTTTAGCAAAGCTAGCAACTCTAGTTGGACTTATCACCAGAATAATGTGCTAAAACTGGCTTAAATGTCACATTTGTGTCTCTCTTTAAATGATAATGAAACTTCAAAACAACTGTTTTCACACAGCAGCATGTCCTTAGCATAAATATGCATATACAAATGCATATCTAATGACCTCTCATGGGAGGAAAGCAATAAACATGCATCCTGAATGCTGCTCATTACATTTCTTCAAGAGAAATCAACATTGAGTTGAAGCTGTATCCTTTTACTGCCTATAAACTCTGTAAGAGTGCAGACATAAGAAAATCCTTCCAATTACTAGAGCTCTTATGATGACAGAAACTTTAAGAGCAGCTCCAAACCAGACGATGGTTAATTATATTCTCCTGGAAAGTATAACTTCTCACACTGTCAAATCAACTGTAAGACCTTGTCTGATACAGGTGAATGCTAATGCATAACACCATGAAGATCACTGCTTTGTCATCACACCAGTCCAGCACAGCAGATAAAAAGATGCTTTTTAATCCTGCATTCGGTTAAAAGTCTCATTAAAATTACAGAGCACAGTCTCTCTCAACTCACTTAGGGAAAAAAAACTAAATAACATTTCATCTACCGAGGGGTGGGAGGCAATTTGGTTGGCTGCTGAATGCTCTGACAAAGATAACTTTTTTTTTTTTGCTGTAGTATGGTTTAGAGGTAAGGCTGAGTCTTATTCAATTCACAGCGCTCTGGGAACGGACCTGCTAAAAATAGCTCTCATTAATTCTGCCATTGTGATGCAGCAACAGAGTGATTTAAGGCAAACTTGCAGCAAGAACAATGCAGAACATTTAATAAGATCTGGTTGTATGGAATAGCAACGGCCTGACTGAAACAAATGATGCAATATGGCAAAAGAAGTACATTCACTGTATCGCTGGGCCCCATTTGTTGAATTTCTCTGCAAGACTTTGACGAGACGAAAGGAGGCAAGAGCTGCTCAGAAAATATCTACAGTCCCAGTGCAGATAATGTTCATACTAAAACATGGTTAATATTACAGAAAAATATTCATATGACGATCAAAATCAATGTCTTATCCAGCAACGGGCATGATACAAATGACTACAGTGGTAATAAACAAATTGCTCAGTCAAAACAACTTTTCCGCTCAACCCTGTTCAACTTCCACTGCAACCAGAGACAGATGACAACAGGACTACGCTCCAGCACGGCTGCTGGCAGTGAGGCAATAAAAGAAAATAAGATGATTGATCACTTCAGAAAGTGAAATCGATGTGCTGCAAAGTGCTGACAACTGCTGAAACTCTCTTGCTTCTGAGAACGTAGCCAAAGGCTAATGAGGGCTCATACCTTCCCACTAGTCACAGTGGGGTGGTCCCCTGAGAGAAAAGTGACACTCTGCACATAAAACATCATGGAAAGACACTGTACTGCGGTTCTACACGAGGACGCAGCAATGTCTGTCAAGGTCAAGACAAGAAAATCAGGCTGACGTAAAAGTACACTATGAATCACTAAAAACAGTGAAAGCTACAATGACGTAGGCGAGTCGTCATCTTCGACTTCATGCTAAGGAGTTGCATGCGGGAGGAGAGGGGGTACTTACGTTCGGGTCATTACAAACAACAGACAAAAGTGTCCTCAGCATCTAGCTACTCCTTTTGTAAATCCAGCAGGAGATTCCAGCAGACGCACATCAGCAGAGGCGCATGACCGCACCAATCAGTGCTGGGAGGGACTGACCCCCACCTTCCTTCTCTCCTCAAAAAAATGTAAAAAAATAAAAAATGCCACTGGATGGATTTACGAGCAAAGGTGAGAGGTTATGAAACACGCCCAACAGCTACTCCCCGAGAGTTCCTGTGTCCCGCACGGGTCTGCGTCCTTACCCGGCATCGCTCCTGCAAACGCTTTGCTCCGTCAAACTCTGTTCTTCCACGCTCAAGGGATCAAAAATCCCCTCCAGCTTGGCAACAATCTGTGAGGGATCTGCAGTTCCGCTACAGCCTGGGACTCCTCTGTACTAGCGAAAATCCATCCGCAGTGTAAACTGCTGTATCGGACTTAACCCTCACGCTGCCAGGCCCAACCGATCCACCATGTGGCTCAAAATGTGTAGTTATCACTATCCTCCTCCTTCTTATTTGTGCTGCAACAGATGGACGAATTAAGGGAATATTGTAAGAGACACTTTGCAAAAGATGCACAGCTTTGTGGTGAGTAATCAGAAGCTATTCATAAATAAATAACTTTTCGACTGAAGTTAAATAAAAGAAAAACTATCACTTAATCTGACCTTAAATGCCTGACACATTAAATATTGCACATAAAGTGGATAAATGGCTCTATAAAGAAACCCTCCCCACTAAACACAGCAAAACGGACCAGAACAATTTTAAGGAGTAGTCATCTGTAACAATTTTAAACTTATTTTAGTATCACTGGCAGATTGTGTTTAGCCACAGATCATTTTATTCCCAAAAGAAATAAAAGTTGGTACCTGCTTTTACCAACTGTTGCAAAAAAATACTGCAAGTCATCAAGATGTAGTTAGAAAGAGCAACTTCTTGAAAAATACTGCAGCAATTCAGATGACAAATCAACTCGCTGGATTGATGAAACTGGAGCTAAATCTGAAAGACATAGCCGCGTTATTGATGAAGATAACACTTTTAATGAGTTAAAAGATAAACATAACATTATTATTTGATGTACTACTAAAGCTAGATAAAAAGCTGATTTAGTTTGCAAGAGGAAAGCGCAATTAAATTGTAGAGCAATGTGGAAAGTCAATGTGAGAAAAGTTAATTATGCTTCCTTCCAAAGCTTTCACAATTTGTCACCTAAACACTAAACTTCAACACATTTACCGTAGTTAGGATTTTATGTGATAGACCCATAGGAAGGAAAATGTCATATTTTTATAGAAGTAGAAATCTAAAAAGTGCGATTAGCAACCTTTTGTCTCCTGGGCCAAAACTGTTATATTGAAATTGTACTACGGCCACAAAATAATTTTTTTTTTAATAAAAATGTTCTTGTCTATACTTAGAAACAAGAACAAGATTTGGTTCATTATTTATTTTAACAACTTTTGCTGTATTTACATTTTATTAGTTTTATAAAATTAATGAAATGCAGATTTTGATGCATCCACGTCTGATTTCCAGTAAAACCTGATGAACATTTAGAAAAATTATACTTTGTGTTGAACATTAAAATGTTCCATCTAAAAGAAAGAAAGAAAAAAAGAAAGACGCTGATTAAAATTTTTGTCCAAACACTGATAGTTTTCTCAGATATTTGGGATGGAGAGCTTCAACAGATTCTCAACTGTAACTGAATCCTTTTAACACAAATGTTTTCATGTGAAGCTTTTCTTGCAGCTCTGGCTGTATTTACGGTTTTTGTCCTGCTGGTATTGAACCAGTCTCAAGTCTTTTGCAGCAAGTTTTCTTCCAGTTTCATCCTTATTTTTAGCTCCATCCATCTTCCCATTACTCTGACAGGCTTCCTTGTTCCTGCTGATGATGATGGATCGAACCAGGGACAGCTGGTATAAGTGGGCTAGTAGGACTAAGCCCTCCCTGACATTTACAATAAAGTTGTTAAAATAAACAACTTAAAATGAAATACCTAAAAATAAATGCATTTTATAAATAATGCATCACATTTTATTAAATATTCAACAAACCTGGTGTCAAACCACCTGGGGAAAATCCCGGGGTCTTTCCTAAGGGCTAACTTCTGACAGCCCCATTCAGCCTTACTGTCTTGTACTAGCCACGCCCCATCGGTTCGCGGCTCATTGGGGCTAATTTTGGTCAGCCCGGGTCAGCCCGCTGCCACAGGATTCATCCAATCAGGATGGACTTGCCTCGAGCTCGAGTGTGTGTGGGCGTGGTTTGGCGTAGACCGAGTGCGAGCGATGGCGAGCAATATTAGCCTAAACGAGGTGGATTATTTAACCTTTTTGCATCTCAGAAAAGTTGTCAGAGTGAGACTCTCTTTAAATAAGGTAGGCCTCATTTAAAAACATATTGTATCTTGATTCATTTTATCAGTGTGATTGTATGGAAGCACATTGCTACAGAAGCGCACTGCTATCACGCAGGAAAAAAAAAATTCAGAGCACTATTATGTTATAACACGATATATATCTTGTTTAAACGTGATAGTTACTTAAAATAAGAAAACTATCACGTTTAAACAAGATACGTATCACGTTATAACATTATAGCGCTCGGAATATATATATATATATATATATATATATATATATATATATATATATATATATATATATATATATATATATACCGAAGTGGCTGACATCAGAAAATCCTACCAATGGCTGGAAAAAGCTGGACTGAAGGACAGCACAGAGGCCCTCATCATGGCCGCCCAGGAACAGGCCCTAAACACCAGAGCAATTGAGGCCCAGATCTACCACACCAGACAAGACCCAAGGTGTAGGTTGTGCAAGGAGGCCCCTGAGACAGTCCAACACATAACAGCAGGGTGCAAGGTACTGGCAGGGAAAGAATACATGGAACGACACAACCAAGTGGCAGGCATAGTGTACAGAAACATCTGTGCAGAATATGGACTGGAACCCCCAAGATCAAAGTGGGAAACACCCCCGAAGGTAGTGGAGAATGACCGAGCTAAGATCCTGTGGGACTTCCAGATCCAGACAGACAAAATGGTGAGGGCGAACCAACCAGACATAGTCGTGGTGGATAAACAACAGAGGAAAGCCGTTGTGGTGGATGTGGCAATACCAAGTGACTGCAACATCAGGAAAAAGGAGCATGAAAAACTAGAGAAATACCAGGGCCTAAGGGAGGAACTGGAGAGGGCCTGGAAGGTGAAGACCACAGTGGTGCCTGTGGTCGGGACCCTCAGGGCAGTCACCCCAAACTGGAACAGTGGCTACAACAGATCCCAGGAACAACATCAGACATCTCAGTCCAGAAATGTGCAGTCCTAGGCACAGCCAAGATACTGCGCAGAACCCTCAAGCTCCCAGGCCTCTGGTAGAGGACCCGAGCTAAGAGGAAGAAGAATCACCACCCGCGGTGGGTGAGAAACAAAAAAAAAAATATATATATATATATATATATATATATATATATATATATATATATATATATATATATAAAAGACATAAAAAAAGCCAAAACTCCTCAAGTGACAGTTTTAACACTGAAACTGGAAGACATTTTAAATATCCAAGTAAACAATGATTTTTTTATCAGCTGATTTTTATAAACATGTCACTCAACGTTGCATCAGTAAGAGAACACTTTCAGGATTACACGGGGCATTTTGGATCTGTCCACCAGAAAGCTGCAGCGCAGAAAGATGGAGCTTCTTTACGGTCCGGCTCAGCAGGATTTGGCATCACAAGGACAACTTACAAGGCTTCAGCCGTTTGAGATTTACTTACATTTGGCGTTTAGAGGGCATTGTGGCACAACACTTCTGGATTATCTGTTTTCCTTTGCATTTGAACAGGAGTTGGTTTACAACACTACTGCTTGCATGCTTTCTTTGTAAGAGCATACTGCATGATTGAACAGACAGAAGAATTCATCCCAAGGCAAATTTGAGCTTTTGTAGCACATGCAATCATTCTTGAACTCTAGTACTTCTTCTGAAAACACAAGATAACAACATTATCATAAAAGAGTTCATCAGTCTGCACAGGCATTGCTGAAAAAGTAGATGAAACTAGAGCGATTTCATCATACTAGTATTATGGTATAGAGTTCAAACAGGCAACAATTATTGTGCACTTAATCGCAGTTGGTGACATGAACCGAAGGTTACCCACATAAAATTCAGGGTGGCTTATTCTGAAACACACTCGGCTAAACCTCGTCCACTTAAACCTCAAGCGCTGCCTCATCATTGACTGATCGCTCCTTATAAAATACTGACATTTATGGGACTGTTCTTAAAGACTGCTGAAATGGCATCATTTGCATAGCCACATCCGTACTTCCATGGAAGAGAGTTGGGTTATTGTGTAGTTATGAAATGGTTTCTGAGTGGGAGAGAGGGCAAGCATGTAGGGCTGCAACTAATTATTATTTTACTAATTGATTATCCTGATGAATATTTTTGGTTAAAAAAATTGGCAAATTCTGAAAATATTTTATTAAACCACCTGTGTTTTTTTATATACAATATTAGAAATACATTGAAATACACAAATAATTCACCTTTAAGTAAGAAAATAAACATTTCATTGCCTAAAATTCAGCAACACAGCTTGATCATTTGTAGGAAAGGAAACATCTGCATGTTTAACAACATGTGGAAAAACTCACTCCTTTCTGTTTGACTTTATGTCAATACAGTGAAAGTTTGATTTATTGACTATTTTTTCAATTAACCAATTATTAATTGCACTGGAAAAGGTGATTTTTATAAGATTTTTTTATAGTTTGAACCAGGTGAAGCTAAAACTATGCCACTAGAAGAGTTCTGGGTAGAACATATTTACAGAAAAATAAGGTTTTTTATATTAAATACAAAATGTTTATATTTTTTGTACAATTTTGGCTTAATTACTGCTCTGACTTTTGTTGTACTTTTAGAAAATTGCCTTTCTAAAATGTCTCAATGCTTTATCTAATACTAAATTAGTTGATGATTATTTCAACAATCCAAATCTCTATTTCAAAGAGCCAAAAGAATCAGAAAGTTTGAAATCTGGGCTGGATTATTAAATGCTAAACAGGTTCTTTAAAACATAAACCTTTATTCTACTAGGGAAAACACAACATTTTGTATTTACTCTGTTAAACATTGGGATCCATTGGACAGAAATTAAAAAGCAATCATATACAGTTGGAATATTTTTACACTGATCACAAAATTATGATTACAAAAAAATTATAATAACTGGCAAAGTACAACTTGGGAGCTTACTGAAATAACTGACTATTTAAAATTTCATAACATATCACATAAAACTGGTTATATTTTATGAAATGAATCTGTGATTTTGTTTAAAGACAACTTTTGGATGAAGTATTCAGGGAGCAGCTACAAACAGCAGGTGTTGTTCCTAAAAGCTGGACTTTATATTCAGCTTTCGAACTTCTGAAAGGGCTGCAGTTTCCCGGTTTATATCCATTATACGACTGCTTACTCAGTCTGTCGCCTATTTGGAGCCAAACCCAAAGTACATTTTACTGCAAACCACGGCAAATAAAGCCCACAAAACCAATTGTGTTTTTCAGAAATTAAACTCAAGGTCTAATATTCACAGCTCAAAGTGACCAATGTCTATTTCCAGACTCCTCTTCTGGAGTCAGGGATCCTAAGCGGAGCCTCGTTGAGAACTGAGCGCATGAAGCAGGAAATCAGCTCCTGAACTCAATCAGCGCAAAGGAAGTTATCAGTGCTCCACACAAGAGAGCAGGAATGTGGAGATAAGCTGAGGCACCAACCTGCTCCCCGCCTCCTCCTCTTCATCACAGTGATGGAAATGAGGACAACTGAGCCAAAGAACAACAGAAATGATAAAGGATATTTCTGTTCCATTATAAAAAGGTGGTTCACGTTGAAATGTGACTGATGAAAGCCCGCACCCTGATAATTTCACACCCCATGCACACAAAGATTTATGATGTACTTGATTTATACATGCAAAGCCTCTGTATTTGCAGGAGCTGTAGCCAGTATGGCAATGTGTACTCACAGATATCTACTGTGCAGAACATGGAGAGGGAAAGTCTTTGCTTGGTAATCCTTTAAAGGCACCCAAAGTACAGATCAATCACTTTTTCTGAAAATGCTAACTACATATGAAAGGTAAAGAAAAACAGTATACCAATCCTTATTTTCACCAAAACCATTGTCAATTACAAATATTAATATTTACTCTCAGAGAGCTGCCATTTTAAAACTACTGACAACAAAAGCTTAGCAGACAAAACTACTTGTAAAAAGAGTTGTTTTTTCCAATTGAGCCAATGAGGCATAAATTTAGTAAATGAGCAGAAGTAAAATTGTGCAAACCTATTTATTAATGACAGAAGTAAACACCCTAAATAGCACTGAAGCTTGAAATGTGTAGTAGTAGCCAACTACTGGACTATTCCCAGTATTTTCTGAACACAAAAGGCATAAAACCCATCTGTTGGTTAAAGTATCCACACCAAAAACAATATCACACAAACCATTTTATCCACTTTTTACAACTTTCCACTCATTTTAATTACATAAACATTTGCCTTTATCTTGCAGGGGTTCTGCAGGTTTGACCAACTGAAATTTAAGACCATTATGAATTGAATTTAAAGCCTGTATAACAACCGAAATGTACAAAAGGAGACTGCATATTTTGTAAATGTTAGTGCCAAGATTTTTTGACCAGAATGAATGTAGCATTGTAGAAAAACAATGCTACAGAGACGAACTAGCAATAAATTTTCACTTACCCACGATAGAGGCAAAAAGCTAGCTAGCAAAGGTATTTAGCAGCTAGTTAGCAGCATCCTATTAGAAATATAAACTACATAGAATATACAACATAAAATAGTGTCCCGCCACAAAATTTAAGACCTGTCATTAATGTATTTAAGGCCAACTCACATTTTTAATCAAATTTAAGACATTTTAACGTCTTAATTGTAGACAAGATTTTCTAAGGACGCGTGGAAACCTTGTGCTGAGATGCACCAATAACACTTTTACTGTTCAACACAAACTTCCTTTTTTCTATAAGGCATGACTTCTCTATACAAATTTTAAAAAAGGGTTTTAAAACATAAAACACATTGGCCAATATGAGATTGTCTTTGATAATTCAGTAAAAGCAGCACAGATTTATAACATGCACAGAATTTTCCAAAACACTTATAAATGACTTAATCCAATTTATTTAATTTTAAACAGAAGCAATACCAATTGGTGCACTTTTTAAGCATCAAAAGGAAATGAAGGAATGATAAAATGCTCCCAATTTGTGCACTAAAGTAAGTAAGTATATGTGACATAAATGTTTCCCAAACATTTTAATCGACAGCTTGGACTTTAGCAAAAACCAGAAATTAGCATCACGAGTTGTCCAACATTATCTGGAGTTGTTTTCTTGCATCCTCTATCTAGACAATAACATCAGTTAATAATTCAAATTAAGGATGCAAGATATTGAATTTTTGGTCGATATCCGATATGCAGATATACTAAAACTCAATAACCAATATCAGTACCAAACTTATTTTCCCATACCTACTAATTGAGACTATATAGCTTTCTCTGGAGAAAGCAATATAGTTTTAAAATACTGCATTAAACTACCAGTACTGAGTTAAAATACTGCATTATCTTTGTCAGTTTACCCTGCTACCAAATGTAAATGCTAAAAAGGAGGCTGAAAATGATGTAACACTTTCAACTTGCATTATGTTTAATGTCAAATTTATTCGGATCAGTTGTGCATTAATACTGAACAGTTTCTTATGATGTTGAGCTGTGCTCCAGGCATCATTGTCACTGGTTTGTCATGTAAAAACAATGCCTTTTAAATAGGTGAATATCTGATGTCTCATATAAAATTTTACAGCTTATATCAGCCGATACCGATACCGCACCGATAATATCGTGCATCCTTAATTCAAATGAATAGTGTGGATCATGTTCTGCTAAACAATAACAACTAAGTCATGCTGCATAAACAAGTAATAAAAAGAAGGAAGTTTAGATCCCATGCATCAATACTCTCCACTAACGCAGTGTTTCCATCTCATTAGGACATTTGTTGTCACAAGCGAATGGATAAGCGAGACAGCTTCTATAAATACACACAACTCCAAAGCTGCAGTCAGTCAAATTTATCTGAACTAGGCAAAATATCAGATCCTTTTGCCCTTCAAAAAACCATGATGACTCAGATGACGGCTGCTTGGGGCAACGTGATTTACAGGCCAACATGTCTGAGTGCCCTTCAGCAGCCATACATTTTCTTCCTCTCAGGTGACGCGTTTACCTGAATTATTCCCTAAACCAGCGTTGCGAACAGAATGATTTCTGAAGGGCTGAGGGTGGAGGGATCTTAATCAGAAATTAGAACATCTAATTACAGCCACAAATATCATCTGCAGTGTGCCCCATTCACTTCATTTGACACATCTATTAACCATGCCCAGCTGCTGCTTCATGCAGCATTACAAACATGATGCTAGTGATGAGACATTTTAGTCACGGCCCTGAAGGGGGGCTAATGCTGAGAAGGAGAGAATGGTGAATCATCAAACTTCAACTGATCACACTACCTGCAAGATTCAATGTAATGTACCGACTTTTTGTGTATCAAATCTAACAGAGGTCTGCTGTAAACCATTAGCATCACTGCAAAAGTACAAAATCTTACAAAGTATTTTTTACGTTTCTAGTGCAAAAATCTTAGTACCGTACACATACAATAAGACAAAACTACCTCATAAGTAACTTCTAAGCAAGATATTGGAGCTTGTTTTAAGCAAATAATTCCTTAATATTGATGAAAAAGTATCTAGTAGTTGGTAGATTTTTTTACCTATAACATTGGAAAATAGTCTCGTTATAAGTGAAATAATCTGCCAGTGGAACTAGAATTTTTTCATCAAAATAAAGAAATTATTGACTTCAAACAAGTTCATATATATTGCAGAAGTTACTTTTAAGTTGTCTTATTTCAAGGGAACTGAGATAATTGCTCTAGAACAGGGGTGCCCAAAATCGGTCCTCAAGAGCCGGCATATTGCATGTTTTAGTTCTCTCCCTGCACCAATTCACTTTGTTGTGAAGTCTAAAGTTTTAATATCTACAATTTCTCTTTCTATAGTGTTACATTTTAGTGCTAGCACAAACCACCCACAGCTAAATAGGAAAATTTCTAAATCAAGCTACAGTTGAGCTCAAAGTTATTCATACTTCCTGGCAGTTTTAAATCTAAAATATTGCATGAACTTCAACAATATTTCTTTCAACAGGAGGTAATAAGTATTTTTGATGGCCCAGACAGAGCTCTGGCTTGAAACTGTGAAGGGAGCTAAAGATTAAGGTGATGGAAAAGAGGCCTTCCAACCTCAAAGGTCTGGAATTTATCACCATAAATAAATCTTGAAAGTACGAGCGCAAACAGGCAAAAAGTTGGTCAGCAAAAAAAGGTTTGGTTTCTCCAATGCCAATAAAGATGTTCATTTGGAAGTGTATAAATGGTTTCTTATGAGCCATTCGTTATTAAAACCTTAATAAAAAACTTATCAAAACTGAAGCAGTTTTAAAATAGTTTCAACTCTTGAGAGCTATTTGTTTCATTTCCTGTCACAAACAAACTTCTGGTTTAAACGGAAATAATTTTAAATGCAAATGAGAAGTCTTGACCAAGGACACCAAAACAGTCGGAAGAGAGGAAGCTTGAATCAAAATCACATCCTTCTTATTCTAATGATTACTGAGTGGAGTATGTATACGGTACATTTCACCATAACTTCGTAAATAAAATTTTTTCCTCAAAAATTATAGTCCTTTTACTTGGTTTTATTATCTCCCAAGACATCCTGGCCTGATTTCACAAACCAAAATTCTTGGTTGAATAAAAATTATTTTCCATCTAAACATAGAAGGCACGTGGATAATTTATGGCTCAGCTATACACTTGTCCTCCTGTGATATTATAAATTATCTGCTAGAACTATTAGACTAAACGTTAGTGTGCACACGAGAAAGTTTAACATAATTGAAATAGCTTTGATAACTGTAAAATAATAAATAAGAGTGGAAAAAC
Source organism: Gambusia affinis (assembly GCF_019740435.1). Lineage (NCBI taxonomy): Eukaryota > Metazoa > Chordata > Actinopteri > Cyprinodontiformes > Poeciliidae > Gambusia > Gambusia affinis. The sequence goes on from NC_057875.1 coordinate 6,319,182, forward strand.
AATAAATTAAATGTTTAAACGTTAATAATATTTTAATAATATTTTCATTTGAGGGGTTTGCAGACAGCAGTTCTAATCACAATTACCAGTTATGACTAATTTATAAACACCGTCATAAAGTGACAAAATATCATATCAATAAGAATAGCAATATTAGCATTCCACAGGTGATAACAGCTGCCTAATGTTTCCATCATATCGGAAATGAGCTGTCCTTGGTAAGCCAAACAGACATAGTAGCCCGCATGAAGCTGACGTGACAACATTATATATGAAATTTCCCAGAAAGTTATGCCACATTAAAGACAGTTAGCTTAACCATAACAACCACACTGGTTTTGAATAACGGAACAAGGTGAGCAACCACATCACCTTCCGTTCATCGCTGAAACACGAAGCAAGCCCCGTTTCCAGCAGCTGACTGACTCCGTGTTCCCACTCTCACCGACTCCTAATAAATTTTCTTGCACCCTCTTTTATACAACCCTCCTTGGGATAAATCAAGCCCCTAACTGGCCGACATTTTGTTCTAGAAGGCTAGGCTAGCTCCCAGTCGCTAACAGTACCTGGACGCGCTTTTATTTTAACAGCCAGTCCGAGCGATGACAGCAGGGATGAGGGGGAGGTTATGTCTTAACATGACTCCCTTGTGGAAGCTCAAAGCTAAAAACAGCCGAGGGAGGGTTGTTGTTGTTGTTGTTGTTGCTGGTGGTGGTGATTTCACTGAGGGATAACGGTCGCTAGCGCGCGGATGCAGTTAGTTAGCCGCGAGGTGGCTAAGTTACCTCGGCTTGCTCTGGACCGTTATCGCCCGCTTGCTGTACCCGGAGGGAAGGAAAGGGAATAGCTCCAGTTCGCCCCGAAAGGTATCGTGAAACCCATAAAAACAAAAAAACCCATTCACCTTCGGAACTGCAATGGTGTCCGCGGCGTGCTTGTGGAGGTCTCACAGAGGAGGAAAGGGTCTCCAGAGCAGCAGCAGCCGCCGCACTGCAATGGCAGGCAGTGGATGAAGCCTTCCTTCTCCACTCCAACCCCCGCTCCGCGCTCGCGTTTCGGCTGCCTTCTCCGCCGCGGTGACAGTGACGGGCTGGCTCGGAAGAAACCATTCCCGTTTGTTCGCGGGGGAGAGAGCAGGGAAGGGATGCAGCAGGCGGAGGGTTGTAGGATGTCCACAGCAGCAGAAGCAGCGGCATGGAGCGCCATTCCACCGAGAGAGCAAAAACAACGGAGGAAAAATAATCTATGGATGATCTCCGCTCCCAATATGGAAGGAGGAATGGAACCGGCTGTTCATTATGTCATCGATTCCAATAGATCCATTAATAAGGAATATTTCATACAGACAGAATGGGCTTATTACTCCTTAAAACTGCAGTATGCAACTTTTATTAAATATATGGGTTTTTTAACATATGTGTTAAACCTGTCACAAAGTTTTGTCAATATGAGCAGAGAAGGGTAGTAACTAGTTACATTTACTCAAGTACATTTACTTCAGTAACTTTTTGGAAAAGTTAAGAGTATTTTTACATGAGTAATTTTATTAAGAAGTATTGCTACTCTTACTTAATGTTTTAACCAAACATTCACCAGACACAGACACACACCTGGAATTTTGTTAGTTTCATAAGTTTTCATTGAAAAAAATGATTTAGAAACATTTTCTTTTGCCCGATTTTGTTGTTCTTTGTTTCTTATATGAATTATTGTCATTTGTGTCCTTAAAAACCAAACTTACTTTTATATTGAAAAAATATATATTTCTGCTTGAATTTATCTATTTGCATTAATTGACTTCATTAGTCTCCAGAAAACCAGGATGTACATCTAACTTTATAAGTTTCTGTCTATCTAATGACATCACTTAAAAATATTAAATTAGACGTTAGGATTAGTTGCTCAGTAGTTACTTTATCAAATACTTTTTTAGCCTTACTTGAGTAATTTCTTGGATGGCTACTTTTTTATTTTTACAACATCAAAAAAATTAGTGCAACTCTTACTTGAATATAAAAACAAAATGTTTATCTTCAAGTGGAATAACAAACCTCAGCATACAACCAGACCTGGAACAGATTAGAAAAGATAATATTTTTGTTTTACAAAGGCCTAGTCAAAGTCCAAAATTAAATCCAAATGAGTATTTGTGGTAAGACTTGAAAAGTGAACCTAGCCTCTTTGAAGTAATACTGACCACTCTATTTATTATATTAGTTTCATTCAGCCAGCTGCACACACATTCATACACTAAATGTCCATATCCATAAATTCTCTTGCCCAAGAGTATGAGGGCATATGATTGACAGGGAAGTTAGAGTCAAACCCACAATGGCAATGCAATTTTTTTCACAATGTGCTACATTATTGAGTCAAAAATAAAATGTTTTGATGCTTAAAGCTGGTAGAGACACAATTCGGTTCAGTTTATTTACATAGCGCCAATTCACAACAAATATTTACAAAAAATATTTTAAATTTAATCATACATACAACCCAATTGATCCTAGTTATCAATCAGTGCATTAACATCAATTTATGATTAACAGTATGTGAACAGTCTTGCGCAGCACAAAAGACTTGCGGCAAACGGTGTTTCTGCAAAATATTGACTCAGTTTCACCTTCTACATTTTATTAATACAAAACTTCTAAATCCAAGTATATTTTTCTTCCATTTTACAATTATTCACCATTGTGTTTTCACAATACCACTAGTTAAAGTTTAATAAATAAAAAAACAGAAGGGGTGCCATCACTTTCCGGCACTGCAGTAAAGCTTTATCTGATGATGGGATAGATATTATTATTATTATTATTATTATTATTATTATTATTATTATTATTATTATTATTATTATTATTATTATTATTATTATTATTATGCATTATGAAAACAGAAAATAGGTTATTGGCTTAAAAACATGAAGTTAATGGTTAGAAAGCTTTAAGATATGTTTTATACTATACATCTTTGAAAGCATTGAGTATTTTTATTTTACCTGCATTTATGTCTGTAAAAAACTAACTGATGCAAAGCACATTCCACATGCAAAACAAATGATAAAAGATTCAGTATCGACATCATTTTTAGCGAATGTGAATTTTTTTTATACACAAAGCAGAGGTACATTACTCAAGTAGTAATGACATGCTGCAGAAGGTAATTTAAAATTCAGAGGATAGAATTAGAATCCAGCCCACAGTCACGATGCTCAATACTCCGTCCCAAGGGGCGCACAGATTTAATCAATATACAGTATAATGTAAATTGTGCAATGCACCAAACCTCACTCTCTGGACTCTCTCGTGCATGTTAGTTGTTTTTTTATTATTATTTGGTGCTGGATTTTCCAGATCAGGCTATTTTTTTGCAGCAGCAGCTTCTTCTTCTTCTTCTGTTGGGTTGTATTTTATCACTCTAAGACTGCGTGACCGTTCTTGTCAACTCTACCTGTGGTACTAATGAGCCCAGAAGAAGAAAGAGAGCCTGAATGTAATGCTGAAGGAGCGCTAAGGTTGCTGACGTTAGGACATTAGAGCAAAGTCCGCTGGAGGATCGAGAAGAGGACGCAAGGGGACCGGCGGCATCTTGAATGGAAGACTGTGAGATGACCAAGGTCATGAGAATTAGATAAACAAGGGCAGGCAGAAATATCCTGGGGAAAAACAAAGAATGATGTACAGCAGCTGTGGAGGGTATGCATTTAATGAAGCTCAAAGGAGGGGAGAGTAATGTAGAAATGTACTGGATCCATACCAGATTTATTTTGTTTTTGCTTTTTTGTCACTTTTATACACCAAAACTGCCCCCGACTCTTATTATGTCGCAGAGTTGGACAGTAACTAGCTACATTTACTTGAGTAACTGTAACTGATGAGTATTTTTTACTTTTACTTGAGTAATTTTATTATGATGTATCGCTACTCTTACTTGAGTAAATTATGTTGATACTCTACCTACTGTGAGTAACTTCACTGAAGATCAAATTTTATTTTACCTAAAACTTCAACAAACACAAATACACATCTGCAGTTTTTGTTAAAATTTCATCAGTTTTATATTAAAAGAAACTGATTAATAAAAGTTTCTTTTGCATGATGCTGTAACTATGTTATTTAAGTGAATTATTTTCATTTTGAATTTCCACATAACTGCATATTTTGGTCCATCCGATGATGTAATTTTTAAATATTAAATGATTACTTACTCAGTAGGTGAGTACTCTTTTTTTATTTTTTTTACCATATACTTTTTTACTCTTACTTGAGTAATTCCTTGGATGGTTACCTTTTACTTTTACTTGAGTAAAAATATGTTGAAGTATTTCTAGTCTTACTTTAGTAAAATATCTGGATACTTTACCCAATGTGAGGTGACTTCACTGAATGAAGAACAAACATGTTTTAACCAAATATTCACCACAAAATTCGTCACAAAACATGTCTGCAGACATGCACCTGCAATACGTCACAAAACAGATAGTCTGTGACAAGATTGATCGATCTCCACCTCACGAGGCGGGTCTTAGCGCTGTCAATCAACCTCAAGTACTCGTGGCTCAATTTGCTAGAGGTGAAGAAACAACTTACAATTTATCTACTGTCATCGTTGACCGTGCTAATAAGCCTTAGCATTCACAAAAGTCTCTGCTAACTGTAGCATAGCGCCACACAGATAGTGATTGACAGCGCTAAGACCCGCCTCCTAACTCTGATTGGTTGTTTTTAGTTAGAATCGTGAGAAGGCAGAGGAGCTCGATTTTTTCACAGGTTATCTGTCTCATAACTTACCATCATTACGTAGTGACAGATTCATATGGAAAAAATATTATTTTATAAAAGTTACATACTGCACCTTTAAGTGTGACATAAAAGCAAAAAAAACAAGAGGGTGAACCTTATTATGAATCCACAGGACTTGTACCTCTTCCTCTACAATTTCCCGTATAAAATTTACAATTAAACATTAAAGATGACCAGATAATGACAATCGTTACCTCAAGCAACTCAATTTTCAGAGCATTTCACAAAACCAAACATCAATCAGGTTGTATAACCTTCCTAAAAGCACATAAACGTGATTTTTTGCTGCTATCTGCGAGGCACTGAGCTCTCTTTATGTATTTCTCTTGAAGCCCTTGAAACACCCTCTGTCGCTGCTACGGCAGTGTTTGCATCACTGCCTTCAACAGCACAGAGGGAGTTTCACATGCCACAAAGAAGAAAAATGCAGCTTCCTTTTTCCCATCAGCACTTTTAAGGAACACCGCATGGATCCAAATTGGAGTAAAACTGCAGGAACAAATCACACGAGTGGAATTAGAAATTCACAGCGGGTCGGGTTTTACAGTGCGTAGCCCCTGACAGAGAGTGAGTCACCTCTCGGCTGCGCAGGTCGTGAAAAACAGCCGACTAAGCAAAGGTTGGCATGGTGTCTATGAGCTTTCATGACTGCGCCCATGCAGTGCCACAGAATATACCGAACATGCATCTGGAGGATCATGGGAAAAACTATTTATTTCCTCCAACTTCAGTGCGAGACATATTTCTGCAACATAGCTGCAAGATGACACCAGAAAACATTATGCTTCCTCAGTTGTTGCCCAGTGTAATCCTGTAATGGATTTAGCTGTCCACTGTTCAAAGTCTCATATTTCTGTGATTACTGTGTTGTCCTCCGTCAGCCTCCCTGACCTCCAGCGGGCGAGGTCGCCGCGGTGACATGACAACACACTCAGCTCAGAAAAGAGAGAGAGAGGCTTTGCAAAGCCACGCGATTAAAAAGTGCAGCTGAACTTAAAGAAATCTCAGCGTCCAGCAGAAATCAAAGGGTGGAGCTTTTAAAGTCAGGAGCAAGGTTGTTATAGTTAACTAAATAAAGCAAAATAACAAAAACTGAAATTGGGAAACATTTTTGCTAATTGAAATAAACAAAAAAAAAACTATCACTACTGGTTTATAAAACTAAACATACTGAAATTACAGAAAAGTTGGATTGTAATTAGTTACATTTACTGAAGTAACTTTTTTGAAAAAATGTACATTTAGGAGAATTTTTACTACATTGTGCTTTTTATTTTTACTTTAGTAATGTTATTATGATGTAATGAGAGTAAAATTTTCTGATTTTCTACCCACTGTATATAAAACAAACATGTTTCAACCAAAAACTCACCAGACACAAACACGCACCCGCAGTTTTAGTTAAACTTTTTAATAGAAAATAACTGATTTGGAAAATTTTTATTTTGCCTGATTTTTTCATTTTCGGCATTAAAATACCTAAATTTCACTTAACTTTATAATTTGGTTTGTCTGATTATGTACTTTTTACATATTAAATTATCAATAATACGATCAGTTATTATGTACTTCAGTAAATATTTTACCAAATACTTTTTTTACTCTTATGGGAGTAATTTCTTGTATAGCTACTTTTTACTTTTACTTGAGTGAAAATATATTGATGTATTGCTACTCTTACCAGAGCACAAGAGGCAACCTTGACAAATTAAAGTGCGTTTACAGATTTGAAATGGTGTTTATGAAGAAAGTCAACATAACATTCAAATTTCACACAGAAAGACCCTTGTTGGATTTATCTTTATAAGGCATCAATTTTGTAGTTTAACCCAAGAAATTATCCAGTACAAAATGTTTTTCCATTCATGCACTGTAAAAACACAAAATCTTACAAAGTATTTTTGGCCTAGTACACTTAAGTAAGACAAAACTAACTCGAAAATAATTTTCAAGTAAATAATTCATTAATATTGATGAAAAAGTTCTAGTTTCACTGTTAGATTATTTCACTAACAGCGAGACATTTTTCCCATTTAATAATAAGTGAAATAATCTGGCACTGACATTTTTTCATCAATATTAAGGAATTATTTACTTAAACTTCTACTACATCTTGCTGAAAAAGTTACTAGTAATTTAGCTTTGTCTCATTTGAAGTGCACTCAAATATTTGTTCTAGAAGTAACACCTGCATGTTTTTGCAGTGTAACTGTGACTTTAAATGCATTTTCCAATAGTTGTATAATAAAAAGCAGATCGCTATAACTGAGATGTTTATGCTGTGAACACAAACATTTTTACAGACAAAGCACAAAGCTGCAATTACTGTGCTTTGAGTCCATGTAAAAGGAAAATAATATTTTTTTTCTCCCAGAATCCCCTAAATGAACCCATAATCTCTCTTTCTTTTTTCCCACCAACAGCTGAGCGCTCGAACACATCAGGCCTGCAGATCACATGACCGAGCAACATCCAAATCCTGCCTGGATCAAGTGACTTGGCTGCAGCAGCAAAGAAGCAATCACATGAGTATTTTTTAACACAAAAAAGGAAAGCCTAATAAAGATGAACAATTCCAATCAGTTAACATCTACAGATGTTGTGACTGGAGAGTTAAACAATTTAGAAGAAAAAATATATTTATCCTGTTCTGATTGCAGTGCTGACAATGAAGCAGAGCAGAAATTAATTTACAAACATTAAAAAATGGCTTGATAGTAACAGATTATCCTAAAGTATTGGTAAAATGAAGTTTATGATGTTTTGTAGCAGTAAAAAAAGTGCTGATGAACAATTACTTGCCTGAGAGGATATTAAAAAAAACTAAAGAAATTAAGTCTTTTGAGGTTCTCATTCATTCTGAATATTAAATGAATCATAAAAAGTTAATATATACAAAACTATTTCCTTTTTAAATAACAGAAATAGTAAAAAATAAAATAAAAATCAGTGCTAATGCACAATTACTTGTTAGAAGAAATGTAAAAAATCAAAAGGAATTAAGTTTTTTGTGTGTTCTCAATTATTCTGAATCTTATATAAATCACATAAAAAGTTAAGATATACAAAACTATCTCTGTTATAAATAGGTTAAAACAATTATTAAACAAAAAGGCCTTGTATATTTTGTATAGCTCCCTGAGTTTTCAATATCTGATACATTGTGGGGAAGTGTAGTACTTGATAAAAACACAAAAACATAAAATTTTTCATTTACAGAAGAGTGTTGTTAGAGTGGAAATGGATACAAAAATTACACAAGCCCAATATTTAAATAAACTTATTTAAACTTCATGAATTGATTCAGTAGAATATGTTAAATGTAGATACAAAGTGCATATATTTTTTTTCTTACCACATCATATTCAAAATAAATTTGCAAAAAGGGAACGCAAATACAACTTAAAAGGACGTGATATTTTCAAGAAATGTAATTTAAAATCTACATCAAAAGATGCTATTCAGTTAAAGGTGTCAGTTCATGGAGGTACAGCAAACTAAATTTATTCTTGTATTTAAAAGAAATTTAAAAAGCACTTTGATGAAGTGTGATGTTTGTTTTTGAAATATGTCTGTAATAGATTTCTGAGTTGAATTTCTAATTTTCTCTTTTTATACTCTTAGTTTATACTTCCTTTTGCTCTTTTTCATTCATGAATTCTTTTAGTTATTACTTTAAACATACATATTTATCACTGAGTGAATGAAATAAAATCTAAAAATGAAATGAGAGTGAAAACCTTTGAAAGCAGTCAATTTCTGATCACTCAAACTACAATTTTGCAGACGGCCACCTGAAACTGAAAGCAGCAGATTAGTTTTATTTCCTGAATAGCAAAAAAATAAAATGCAAACTCAGGCACAACGTGAACCATCTTGTAAATTACCACATAAACTTGAATAATGATGTTGCCATAATCCTGAAAAACAAGACCTTCAAACAAGGCCTTCAAATTATTCCATAAAAGGTTATCTATTTTTGGAGAGCACAGCTCCGGATGCGAATGAGGCAATTTCAGGCCTTGGTGGTCTTGGATCAGAGGGTCCCTTTGGATCCAAAATAAAAGGAGCATTGGGGAGGCCGGCAGATGGGGAGGTAACAGAGACAAGAAGAAAGAAGGAAGAAAAATCACCCTGGGGTAATTTACCGCACTGCGCAAACAAGCCAGACAACACAATGAATCTCCTCTTCCCCTCTCAACTTAATTGGAAATTAATGTTTTATCACATGGACAGGTTGGCTTCCTGTTAAATATAATGAGAAAAAACAACAACAAAAACAAATGCAGTTCACATTTACTGAGCAGTCACTAGTGCTGGATCTCCAAAAAAAATACTGGATGTAAAACTTAATTAAACATGTTTGCGCCAGTGGTATAAAACTCAACTCAATCCACTGTTTCCAAAAAAATCCTGCATTTAAATACTCCTGTCAACTCACTCAAAATTAATCTGATTTCTACATGTTCGAGCAGATTCACCCCCTCTTTTCTGTTTATGGAGAACCCCATTAAAATGTTTTGATTCCCTGTGGTTCTGAGCGTTTTGGTAGTTAAACTCTGCCCTCTGCAGGACTTCAGCTGAACACATCTAATTCATGTCAGGCCTGACAGAGACGAAGCCCTGCAGGAGGAAATCTGTGAAGGAAATCACTCGTGGTGGCGCTAATGCAGTCGTGAGAAGAGCCAGTCTGCCAAATTGAGCTCCAGCTGGCTGATGATATTCTGTGTGTTGATGAGGAGGAAGAGGACAAAAAGTTGGGTGTGTGTTTGCAGGGAAGGGATGCTCCTGAGCCTAAACAAGCATATGGTCCCTCCCAGGGCCTCGACGCAGCAACACGGCAGGCTGCACCGCTAATGCATTTTTTAAATGCACAGAAAGAGCTAACACTCCTTCCTTCCTTAAATTGTTTTGACTGTTTTTGTTTTATATAAAATAATATAACCTTTTTTTTTTTACGTAATAACATTCTAAGATAACATCTTATAGCGACCATTCAGGATTGTTTTGTTTAAAGGTTACAAACAGGTATTATCTTTATATTTTGTTGTAGATTCTGATTAGTTGGTTCTAGAAGCTAAAGCTAACAGCTAATGAAGAAGGGGACTAAAACAAAGTGAACTACTAACATCTTAAAACAACTCCAGTTCACAACACCATAGTGGCTAATTTCAGCATCATTTAATTAAATGTTAAACTCTTCCTGATGATTATGTACAACAGAAATTGAAGTTTGAGTCAGTGCACCACCAATCATCTTCCTGAATGAAACATATTTAAAGTGAAACATGGACAGATCTCTGTGTAATATAAAAAGTAAAGCACTACAAAAAGCAAAGCATACCACAGCAGCTTCAGTGGACCTAATATTTTGTTGTTTTTATGCTTTCAACATATAATAATATTAATAATTACAATGATTTGCACCAGAAACTGAGGTTGGAGTTGGTGCACCACTAAGAATCTTCCTGAGTGAAACATATTTAAGGTGAAACATGTTGACGTTTCTGACAAGAGCAACTCTCTAATATAAAAGTAAGATCTACAAACAAAAAATTAAATATTACAACAGTTTCAGTGGACCTAGTATTTGTGATTAAATCATTATACGACGATTTACAGGTTGGAGTCGGTGCACCACCAATAATCTTCCTGAATGAAACATATTTAAAGTGAAAGGTTTCTGGTAAGAGCTACTGTTTGATACAAAAGTAAAACAATAAAAGAAGCAAAAATATTACAGTAGTTTCAGTGGAGATACATTTTTGTGATATTTACACTGTCCACATATAATAAATAAATAATAATAATAATGATAATAATAATAATAATGATAATATAGGCGGTGCACAGCTTCCTATCTTAATTTCCGGTGTAAGTTTTCACTGACTTCTTTGCAAATAAGCTTCCATTGTAGATATGACAATGGTTTTAAGATTGGTAGAAAGCTTTTGAATAAAAAGTTGTGACATTTGTTAGTGATTTTAAGACAGTAGAGATCCATTTTGGTGTTGGAACCACTTGGACTAACTGTTACCTTTAACAACTAATCTGGATTTAAATCATATGAAGATTATGCTTAATTTTACACATTAGAGCATAAAATTGTGAGACTCCACTGCTTATAATCTAGAACTATTGCTTTAGAAAATGTATTCCTTAAATGTAAGATTATTTTGTAATTTGCTTTCGTCACCTTTTAAATGCTCAAATATAAACAATAAATATGAATCTGTGATAATCGTCCAACATCTATTAAAATCCACTGAGGCTTCACAGCTGTGAGGGGCGAACCTCAAGATTGATTAAACAGTTTTAGCGCAACAATCCCAGTCGATTCCTTCTTCATGCTTGACCACCATCTTGATTCCTAACAACATTACATCACCCTGCTGGACGTCCTTCAGTTGACCTCCCGCTCAGCGACTCAAACATGAAAAAATAACATGAACATTCAGCTTTCCATACAAATAAGGGAAGATTATCATGAAAAAGGTTGCTGTTGCAGTATAAATAGACCCATATGCTATGACATGCTGGTTTACTGCCACGTTTACAGTAATCCACAGCTGTGGCTGGTACGTAGCACACAGGTTTCTCCTGCTATAAATCACAGAGGAAAGTCAATAGAGTTGTTGGGATTTATCTTGGTTTAAGTCGTCTACCTGGAGGTGAATTTTCCGTTGATGAGCTACACAAGCTCAACCTTAAAAGCAATTCAAACGCACAAATCATTTCCTTTAAATGCTCCCCTGTCAGCAAATGAATCCCTTATGGGCTGAACAATTTGATTTTCATGAGTTACTAAGAACGACATTGGAACCATGCTAACTGACAATGTTATATAGAGTTAATTTTTCCTGACAAATTGTCTAATAATCAGTTCTTCACTTGCAGATGAAAACACAGGAAGAAAATAAGAAACACCGGTGCAGAATAGATGTTACATAGGTTTAAGCCTGTCACAGTAAGCAATTAATAAACTAAAATGAGAACAATTATTTCCTTCCTGAAGATTAATATAATTTTGAAGCGTTTTGTTTATGACTTTGGTTGTAAGTGGCTTTTATTTCCATTTTATTTACTGTTTTGGTTGTGTTTTATTTTTAATCTTCCAGTTCCAGTGTTAAGCGTATTTTATATAATTAAACTTTAATTAACTTTGAGGGGACAAACTTGCCATATTACTTGAAAATTGTCTCCAAACAACAACATTATTGTTTATCTCAATAATTTCTGTGACTATTTATCGTCCAGTAAAATTTGTTATCATGACAGGCCTACACAAGTATTCAGTGTTCTGAAGCTTTTGCACAATTTGATAGCTTGGACAAACAAACACATGTGCAACTATACAACTGTACATCTTTGAAAAGCAGAAGTGGAGCCTCCTGCACAACCATCTACAATGCAGCAAGTGGTTTCTGGATGGTAAATCAACAACCAAACACTTGTCTTTTCTTGCAGGCTTGCAGCTGTGTTTGTAGAAGAAGGTGGTTTTCATTTCAATCCGCAATTATTCAGGACACTTATTGTCTCTCCAGTTCCATCCATCCATCCATTTTCCTTTGTCCCTAATGGGGTCGGGAGGGTTGCTGGTGCCCATCTCCAGCTGCGTCCCGGGCGAGAGGCGGGGTACACCCTGGACAGGTCGCCAGTCTGTCGCAGGGCAACACAGAGACATACAGGACACACAACCATGCACACACACACACTCACACACACACCTAGGGAGAATTTAGAGAAACCAATTAACCTGACAGTCATGTTTTTGGACAGTGGGAGGAAGCCGGAGAACCCGGAGAGAACCCACCATGCACAGGGAGAACATGCAAACTCCATGCAGAAAGACCCCGGGCCGGGAATCGAACCCAGGACCTTCTTGGTGCAAGGCAACAGCTCTACCAACTGCACCACTGTGCAGCCCCCCTCTTTTTTGTTGAGATGAGACAAAATTGGAAATAGTTCATTCTTTTGCAATTATTATTTGGTTGTTAGTTGTTTTGTATTTCCATTTTATTTACTGTTTTGATTGTGTTTTAGTTTAGATATGAAAAGCATCTTCCAGTTCCAGTTTTAAGTTTTCTTTTCTTTTTTTTTTTACTAAATTAAAGTTCTGGTTTTTGAGAGGGCAAACTTGAATTATTAAGCCACGTTGCTTGAAAATGATCTCAAAACAATAGTATTTGTGCATTTATCAGATTATTTCCCTCATTTATTTCAGATTTTTCTTGTTTTTTTTTTTTTTTGTTTCATGAGAAAATATGAGAACAAAGTCACACAGGACTTTTCAGGGTCAACACATTGGTACACAGTGCGTGACATAATGCTTTTAAATACAGTCTGTGCACAACGGCCTACAGTGACCCACCATATGTCAGATCAGTGAACACATGGACCTTGCTTCAAGAAATGCACTCAGCATCTGCGCTGCAACCCTCAGAAACGTCACGCATGATCTGCTGCACTTCCTGAGTTTCCATTAACCATAGAAGTGCGCAAATTGAAATTACAAAAATAAATTTCAATTTCAAAAGTTCATCCTAACAAAAGTGTTAGGATCAAAATAGATGGATTTTGCAAAACTGCAATGGAAACTAGTGATGTACAGATTGATACTGAAATATTGATACAAAGCCTATATGCTTTAAGATCGATTCTCAAATCAAAGTATCAATACTTTCAATACTGAAGTTATTTGAGGTAATGTAGTTTAACAAGAGCACATTAGAAAGTAGCTAAATCATTGAGAACTTGCCTAAATGAGACCAGGTTGATGGAAACTACTTTTTCTTCCACCTTGTAAGTGTGTAATGTGAGAAAATGTAATACCCACAGGCAGATTATAAAAGAAATCATGCATGGAGCCATTTCAGTTTTCACTTTTTAGTAGTTCTTAATAACTAAACAATGATTTAAGGTTTTTACTTTACTTTTTTTTAGTTTGTAACATTTTCACATATTGTGTATGATTTTCTGCTGTGGTTAAAATTGTTTTGCCATAGCAAGCGAGGCTGAAGCCTCAATGTACGTCTGAGTTTAAAATAAATAGAGAGCAGTCAAGATTTCAGTAGCATCACATCTTTAGTATCAGTATCGGATCGGTATTACTGATACCAGCTTCAGTTTTACTCAGTATTGGATTGAAAGGAAATTGGTGGTATCAAACATCACTAATGGAAACATTTCATTTGGATCACGAGTCACATAAGCGAAGCTGGATGTCACTACTGGTGGAAATGACAAAGAAGACAACATAATTTGATCAGTTACTCAGTAGTTGAGCAGTTGAGAGCAAATACTTTTTACTCTTGGATGGCTACTTTTACTTGAATAAAAGTTGAAGTACTCTTACTTGAGTACAATTGTTGGATACTCTGCCCACTCCTGCAATATATCTCATGTATGTTTGCCATGATTTTCAACGTCTTCTCTCCTGAACATGAATTTTGATTTAATTTCTTATTCAATGGAAACAGCGCAATTGCGAAATCACATTTTTTTAGCAGAACATGGACAAAGATTTGCAGCACGTTTGAAATGGAAACGCACCTATTGTCGCATGTAAAACCTTTCCCTGAATTAAATCCAACCAAGCATCCGCTGCTTATCACCTAAAGGACAAAAAAATAAATAAATAAAACCATCCAATCGACTGCTGTTGTTACATAACAGACTTGTCTCACTTAGAGGAAATCAGCCGCTCCAATCACAGCGCCTCCCCCTCCCCTGCGGGGCCGCTGGTGATAAATCTCCTGCACCCGTCCGCGCCGCGCCGCTCCGTCCCTCCCGTCCCTGCCTCGGTGTGCCCCGCTCAGGTACGGCCCTCCATCGCACAGGAACAACCTCCCTGATAACAGGCCCTCTGAATATGCAGATTGGTTAATTCAGCTGCAGTTGCTCTCTCTGTAAATGCATCTGCAGCACTTTCCAGCACTGAGCAGCGGATAAGTGCTTACGCCGGGGCTTTTTTTCACCCTTTTCGTGGCGCTTGTGGTAGTTAGAGGGGAGTGCCTCTGTCCGCGGAAGACCGCAGCCAAGAATAAGATTTGAAAAGTGGAACAGGGCGAGCAGAACTAATAAGGGATTAAGACTCTGACCAGTGCAAACCTCAGACCCAGCTGGTGACTGATCCTCATCGGTTATGGAGTAATTAATTTAATTGTGCTTTTCATCTTGGCTTATGGCCGCCGCTGCTCCTGCTGATACAGTTGGAGCTTTCTCTGCAGCTCACCTGGTAGAACCCTCTGCAGCAAACATTACTGTAACATTTTTTAAAACAGCTGAGGGAGCAGTACATGCAGTAGATACTGTATGTCTGAAAATCAAGAAAACACACCAAAAAAACAAAAAACAAACAAACAAACAAAAAAACAACCTTCAGATGACATCAAGCCAGCAAAAAGAAGCTCTTTCTTTAAGCAGGGTTTAATTTTCACCCCCTTAAAGGATAAAAGATAGGACTCTCTGAATTCACAAATATTTTAAGCGTTCAGCTTGTGACCAAAATCATATATTCATCTTGATTTGATTTTATAAATCTGAAAAATATAATATTTTTTTTCTGTCAGTGAATGCACCATACCTGAATTCTTCTAGGTCAAGGTCACTGGACGTTCAAGGTCCTTTAAAAAGATCTAGGTCTTCTAGCTTAACCTTTATGATTTACATTTTACACAATTATTTTTTCTGCACTGACATTCTGTTCTGTAAAATAGTCTCTTGTGTTTTTTAAGTTCAACACACATGGACATTATGTACATTTGAAAAATTGTGAATACAATATTTGTATTCCAATAAGTGCGCAAATCTTGTACAGAACATTATTACTACTGTTGTTATTGCTAATCGTCAAACTTGTTTATATATCAACACTTTTTGTGTGAACTATATGCCTGAGGCTGTAACAACCTGAATTTATCCTTTGTGGGGCAACAAAGGTTATGTTCTTCTATTCTATTTTGATTTAGCATAGTTTTCAAATTTTTTGGACATACATTATTTTTTTAAAATTTATGGTTTTTGTAATTTAAAAAAAAAGCCTTATTTTTACATATTTTTTCATTATCAAAAGATCCAGTTGCTAACATTTATTTCAAACCTTCTAAAAGCAGAAGAAAAATACAAACCTCTGAATAAGTGCCCTTTTCCTTCTTTACTTCCTTTTTTCTAATTATGGGCAGATGAGTAGATAAACCAATGATGTAAATGATTTTAAAGGAAACGTATCAAAACTTGTCCGTTGTTCATTCAGGCTGTGAGAAAGTGAGCGACAGCTAGACCTTTGGTAGATAACAGGAAGTACAAGAAAAGTTACTCTGCTTATTTATTTTGCCTTCAACATCTGTTTGTTATGGGAGGATGCTGCATTACAATATAAACGTCATATCAATATATATATTGATAATTATTGATTAGTTTTTTGTTTTAAATATATGAAATACAGCCCAACCAGTGGTGTGACTTTTCCTGTTTTATCCACAATTTTTACACTATGCTGCAGTCTTTTTTTAAATTTTAAGCAGCTATGAGGCAAAACCTGAAACTGCTGCTGCGCAAGTTACTCAACAGGTTGTTGCTAGGTAACCAAAAAGTGAGTGATTTACTTAGCAAGAATTCAAATTAAATTCAATTTGATTCAAAAATACTTTATTAATCAAATTAAATTAAATTAACCTAAGTTAAATTAAATTAAAGCAGCGTAAGTCTTTCCTCTGCCTACATTCCCCAGAATGCTGTGCGGTTCTGGATCGGAGTTCAGTGAAATTATTGAATATTGTATCAAATGTGTTAACTATTTATACTGATCATGTGTTTATTGCATTTTATATTGTTATTGATTGGATTTTCTAAATTTTGGATTTGGAAATGTTGGAAATCTTCTCCATGCTGAATTTGTATCAGTTAAAATTAGCGAAAGTTTTATGAAAAAATGTAACACCTGAAACACAGGCCACAGAGGACTGGGTTTGCATTTTCAGAGCCGATAAAATTTAGGCACAAGAAATTCCAGAAGTAAACGGTACTCTTCATGTGAAAAACACACAGAGAGATCATTGCATCTCTCTAAAGCTATACAGATAAATAAACAACATACTGTAAATGCAGCATCTTTAAAATGAGATGGAGTGTTGTCAATAAACTCAGAATAATAGCTCCTGTGACAAACAAAGGCTTTGGCTACACCGAAGGCTGTTATTAACCACCGCCGCCGCCGCCACGCTTTATCTCCAAGAGGCTTTCTGCAGCCTTAGCACTAAAATTTGATTCAAGCTTTCTGTGAACAAGTGCAACGTTTGCCAACACAAATGACAGCAGGAGTCGGCCCTGCGCCAAACGTCCTCCCCGGACAACCCGGAGAGTAAAGCAATCAAAAAAAGGCAATCGATCTAAACAAAGTCTTAACCACTATTGATTATTTAGCTCCACAGTGATGAGCAATGATAGCTGCGGACATGAATTCATACGCTAGCTCCAGCTGTGCGCTAAAACAGACAACCTCGTCATCCAGCTAGCATCGTTGTGTCTGTTGTGACATTTTAGTCGAATGCAATGGAAAGCGCTCCTCAGCTCAGCATCTTGCAGGCTCATCACTCACTGTAAGGCGGACCGTTACTTCCATCAGCTGCATTTGAGTTTGGGCAAGTCAGCAAGTTTTCTTCCAGTGCACACGCTGCCTGGACAAAAAATATATATATTTATGGCGAGAGAACGAGAGAGGGAAGAGGGGAAAGTGTGGAAAAGGCAGAAGTCTGCATCTGAACTCTGGTTCCCTGCAGAGATCATGGCCTCTAGAGCTGCTTGAAGCATCCTCTGAGTGGCAGGGCATAAAAACAAATGAGCACAGTTTGTTCAGTCACTTACTTGAAGACTCGCAAAGCAGAATGGGAAGAGAAGACTAAACTGTAAGAAAGAGAACCTGCTTTATTATTTATAATGAAAATGTGAGAAGTGTGGAGTGCTTGTGAATTCAGTTCCACTAAATTTGACATCTCAAAATAAAATCAAGTGCAACCTGAATTTTAATTTTACATTTCATATAACTGTTACTTTTCATAAGGAGTGACACTGCCATAAACCTGATATATGAAGGAGATTCATGAATGTTTATGACTGTTGTCATGAAGTGTCACTCGATAAATAATGCAAACTGACCCTTTTAATGAACTTTTAATGCAATTTTTAATGAAACTTTGCATTAAATGTCATTATTTACCAAGTAATGCAAAGTTGACACTTTTAGTTGACTTTTAATGCAACTTTTAGTGCAACTTTGTATTAAAGTTGGATTATTTACTGAGTGATTCAAAACTGACACTTATAACTTAATTTAAATGCAAATTTTAATAAAACTTTGTACTAAAAATAGCATTATTTACCATCTAAGACAAATTTGACACTTAATGGATCTGCAAGTCTACATTAAAAGTTCCAGTATTGACTAAATAATGCAAAGTTGACACATTTAATGGATTTTTAATGCAATCTTTAACACAACTTTGCATTAAAAATTACATTATTTACCCAATTAATGAAAAGTTGACACTTAATTGACCTTTAATGCAACTTTTAGCACATCTTTGTTTTAAAAGCTGCATTATTTATCGAATAATTCAGCGCTGACTGATTTTTTATGCAACCTTTAGTGCAACTTTACATCAAAAGTGTCATTATTTACCAAATGACACTTTATGACAGCAGTTGTAAACGTTCATGAAGACTCCTTCAGATTTATCTCATGTCAGTTTGATGCTCACCCTTCAAATAAAGTGTTACCCAATAGGAGATATTTTTATCGACCTGGACTGCGTGCTGCTGGTATCTTTGACATTTTCACATTTGTGACATGGCTTTAGATATGCAAGTCTGTCAATCAGCTGTTCCACCACAGCCACACAGTTCACAGAAATGAAATGACTTGACTAGGGGATGGATTTATCCAGCAGGAGATGATCTAATACAGATATTCATACACAGACAGAAGGTAAATCAGGATAATCCAAATGTTTTCACTCTAATCCGCCAATTTTTAGGACTGATCACAATCAAGTTGATATTGGTTTTGAGACTTCTGCTAAATTCAGAATACATGTTTCACGGCCAAATCTCAATAATTATAAAAGTTAAACCTAGGGATGAAACAATTAATCGGATTAATTGCTATTAATCACGATTGATCACAATTAATCGATTATTGAAATACCCATCAACTAATTTAATGATTGATTAATTTTTAACTGAAATATACTGACTCAAATAAAAAGCCATTCACTGAAAGAGTAACATCCTCTGAGCAGAAATTAGGCAAAAAACTGTAAAAAAAATATACATTTTACATTTAAGATGAGAAGAAATCTTTGTCTTTAAATATGTTTTACCCAATAATCCTCAAGTAGCATTTTTAACTTCACCCAGTTCAAATTCTGTAAAAAATTATTAAGCACCTTTTGTTATCCATTGATTAATTGGTTAATCCAAAAATAATCAACACTATATTGATAGAAATGTAATGTTCTTCCATTTTAGTCAATAAAATGTTTATTGAACTATTTAAAATAGGAATTAAAAAATTTGTTCATTTGCGTCTTTTAATATGTTTCTATTATTGTACAAAAAAGGCCTCAATGAAAAATTGCCAGAATATGCCAGTTCTAAAAAAAATAAAATCTGATGAATCGATTAATTGTTAGAATAATCGATGGATTTGCGTTTATGCAGGTGGACAAAAAATTTTCTGAAATCAATCCCTTGTATTATTTTTTTAAATGACGCGGTGGAGATTTTTGTTTTGTTTTTCCTTTTATAAAGATCAAGCTATGTTTGTACACAGTCTTAATGTCACAACAACCCAAAGCAAACATATTGTCAGACTGTGATAGGAAAAATCCAGGAAAAACCCACTTACACAAACTCCACCCAAAACTATTCTTTGGACAAACTAACAATTATTCAACAAATAAAGTCTGTCCATGTATTATTTTCTACTACTTCCTAATAAGAGCAAAGAATGAAAGTTAATGCATCCCGTTGATGAAGTTGGTGCAACATTTTATCAACAGTGGCGACTTTGCAGTTAAAATCATTATCATGAGGGAAGCAGCAGTCATATTTAACCTGCAAACAGCTTTCCACACTTAATCTAATGGAAGTTGAAATATTACTGTGCAAAGGAACAACACAAGACCAATATCTGACAGGGGTCCCTGAACCAATTTAAAATGGATAGGAAATTATTTCTTGGTCAGACAAATTAAAAAGTGAAAAATGGAGGCCATGTCTACCATTTTAATGAGACGGGGGGTCATTAAGTCTGTTATTAGTACATAATATAATGCTCTGCATCCTTAA
The DNA here is from genome assembly GCF_019740435.1 of Gambusia affinis. Taxonomy (NCBI): domain Eukaryota; kingdom Metazoa; phylum Chordata; class Actinopteri; order Cyprinodontiformes; family Poeciliidae; genus Gambusia; species Gambusia affinis. The sequence goes on from NC_057875.1 coordinate 6,339,335, forward strand.
TATGTAGCTCATTAGTGCATGGAGAATCATTAATATGCACATCTGTGTATGTAATGTAAAACAAATTACAAACCTCACAGCAAGGTGATGTCTGTTTCAGAGAAGGTCATCCTTTAGATTATACATAAAATACATGATATGCAAAGAGTTGAGCTACAATAGCTATGTGAAACATAACACAAAAATAGTAGTCCAACACGATTAGAAAGCTCAAATCTTTCTTCAGCTTCAAAATCTACATCTACATTTCTCCAAATACTCACAATCACATGGATGGATAATCAAGTGGTGGCTTTTTAAAGGGGATCTATTATGCAAAATTCATATTTTGCATGTTTGTGTTCTTCTATTCGGGTTTCTACTCCTTCTAGAAACAGACCGAAAGCTTAAAAACACAACACAGTCATTTTTTTTACCAATACGTTGATGTTCTATGGTGTCTAAAAAATTAGAAGTTTCCAAAACCGTCCGAATGTAACATCACAAATCAGCAGGGACTGCCCGTTACCTAGCAACCCCAGTGAAGCCCAGTCCATCAGTTCCAGCATGTTAGTTCTGCTGGTTTTATTGCTGTAAATATGGTGTACAAAAACTTCTGGAAAATACAAGTGTTCTGTTGTTGACTTACTATTCAGAAACCACTTGTCATTGCAGAGGAGGCTCCACTTCTGCTTTTCAAAGATATATAGTTGTAGAATAATTTTGAATTATGTCAAGTGTACTAAAATATTTGCACTTGAAAGAAATCAATTGAAACAAAATGTCAAAAATACTTAATTGATCCCTAAGGTAAAGCAAAATAAAAATGAAAATAGAAACTAGTGATACAACTGAAAATGCAATGTAAGACTGTGTTTTTGCCATACAAATCCTGGCTGGTTGTGCTGGAGGCTCAACTCCTGCTTTTCAAAAATGTACGTTTGTATAACTGTGCATCTGTTTGCGATTGTAAACGTAGATTTACAGCTCATTTGACAGGAGGCCCTAAAACAGCTCATTCTGAAAGAAGCTCAAAATAAGCAGAACTGATCAGACTAAAATCTCATTATCTAAGAACAATTTTGTGAAAAAAATGAGGTGAACATGTTTTTTATAGGGAATAGCACTATCATAACCTGTTCAAGGAAGCATAATTTAAAAATTTAAGGTCAACAAATCCAAAACAAGTCAGATAAAACGAATCTGTTACCTTATTCAAAAGATAAAAATAGTCTTCAAAAGATATAAAGGTTTTCCACATTAATGAGTTTGGATTAATTTTTTTTTTTTTTTGGTCCAGAGTCGGTGGAAATGCGGCTGAAGCTGCTTAGTGTTTTTAACACATAAAATCTTCTTTAAACAGTTTTATTAAACTGCAAAGCAGCAAAAGAAACGATGAAAATTTAATGGATGCACCCTGGGAGCTTTAAAAAACTCTCATGCTCTCAAAAAGCCCATATCACTAATGCCGAACGATTCCTGTATCAATGATTCATCCGGCTCGGGGCTTTTGTTGTATCCTTTTAACAAGATGGAAAAGATAGAGCTGAATTCATAGCTGAAGCGTCAAGACGATAAAACTCCCCAGAGGAGGAGGTCCTTCTGTCTACAGCAAGGTGCAACCAGAGTCTGGATCACAACTGGATCTGCTTCGATTTCTGCACATCACAGCTGATAATCTGTGCTCTCAATCTATGCTCTTTCCAATGTTCACCTCTAGAGTTCAAATCTTTGAAATCCGGTCTTTATTTAAAACCTGTGCATTGTGTGTGCATGTTGGAAATGAGATCCACTATTAATTTTATCTGCAGCTCCAGACTACGGTAATTCCAAACAGTAATCACTTTAATACATGCGGCATCATTTTACCCGCTGAATTTCATAATCTTTTGATGTGCTTCACCTAAATCCCTGACAAAGATGTGTAAAAAGTCTTACTTTTTTATATTGCAGCGCTATAATCTCATGCTTAAAAATATCTAAAAATCCAACCTTTTATTTGATTACAATCCGACCATTGAACTTTTCCTCAATCTCTCTATTTTGTCTCTGGGGAACTACTTCTGTTTGGATTTGAGGTTATGTTTTGGATTACTGTCCTGCTGACAGACCCAGTTTTGTAAATTACATCATCTTTTTCTCTGAAATATTCTGGTAATTTTAAGAGTTCCTTCATTCTTACAGGGTTCTCAGTGCTTTTAAAACCACATGTAGTTTTTATTGGCAAAGACTCACATTTTTAGTCTAATCTGGTAGGTGGGTAGTAATAAGCCGCATTTATTCTTTCATGACCTTTAGCAAAAAATATTCTTCCAAAATATGTTTTACTGCAACATACTCTTTACTTGTAACTAAATAACATTATTTTGAAGTATTTTCCCCTCTTTTAACCAAACATGAACTGACATATACACAAAAATCTGATTTCATCTTATGTTATTTCCTATTTACCGAATCTTCTGCAACATGTGCAACACAAGAGAATATACAAAATATCTTGTCAATGGAAGAAGTTTGCACTCTTCAAACATACAAACATTTAAGTCCAAAAAGTATTCACACTCCATTCAGACTTATATCAAGAGCAGTTGCTTAATTTGACCAATCTGTTTCTTCTAATTGGGAAAATCGTCATGTTCCAAAGTGGCCCAGACTTGAATCTGATAGAGAATCTTTGAAGGGAGTTAAAGATTAAGGCGATGGCAAACAGTGCAGCCGTGCAAAAAGCTGCTCAACAATTATAGGAAAGGTCTGATTGTAATCCCATTAAGAATTTTTCTTCTTGTTGTTAAAATTGGAATGAATAATTTCAAACATTTTAAGTTTTAATACTATTTTTACGTGGCTACTTAGCATTTTTTCCACACATACAGTATATGTCTCATTTTATTTCAGAAACAAACAGAAATCAAAATTTACAAGAGGTTTGAGTATCTTTGATCTTAACTGTGGGTACTGGTTTTACAAAGTGATTTAGAAATGTGTCTTTATTGTGCCTGAATTAGTTATTTCAATCATTTCTACTTAATGAGTAATTTATACTTCAGTTTGGCTGATTTAGTCATTTCTAAAATATAAATTAAAGACTGCCTAATAGTAAAACCAATTGACAAAACCTGCTGGAATTCCGTTTAGGTTGCTAGGTGACGGGCTGGACTTGGCTGGGGTTGCTAGGTAACGGCGGAGTGCCCCTCAAATGTAACTTAACAATAAACAGATTTTTGAAACATTTTCAAGACACCAAAAAACATTAACTTATTGCCCAGAAAACAACTGTGTTTTTTAAACAGTTGGATTGTTTTTATAAGCAGTTTAGACCCAGTTTAGTTTAATTTAATTTAATTTCCCTTTGGGAGCAATAAAATATTTTTTAATTTTTAATTAAACTGAAATGGAAGTGTAATATAAAATGCAAAATGCCAATTTTGCATAATGGGTCAACTTCACTGTTTTTCTTTAATCATGTGTGCCCACACATTTTTCTGTATAAAGCTGACTTCCTTATTGTTTGACTTCCTTAAACAACAATTATAAATTCTAAAGAGAAAAATGAGCAAATCTAAGCAATAAAAGTCCGTTTATTCCAACAAAACCACAAAACAAACCCATCAAAAGCTTTCTCATCATCCAGCTATATAAGTATATACATCATTTGCAAAAAATAACAGTTAATAGTCATGCTTTCTTTGTGACCCAATGACAGGGTTAAGATTTGTGCAACTTTGTTTAGGTGGCGTATTATTTCAAGATGGCTGTGTCAGCACTGAGCGCCTCGAGCCGTGGGAAATTAATTTAATCTTTGTCTGCAGGGCTGTAGATTTTGGTCATACATTACAGCGCCTGGAGGCGATCGATATAGTTCATTAATAGATAATGTCGATGTGTCAGTCAGTTTACTCACGTTGGAGTCGAGGAGATCGATGCTGTCCAGGCTCTTGCTCCGGTGGATGCGGCCCTTGATGCGGCGGAGGGATGGCTTACCCTGAGCGGTGCTCGCGGAGGAGGCTGCTGTGACGGAGCCGGCAGTCGGGCTGGGGTGATGCCTGAGGTCAGGAAAAAACACGGTCAGGAACACAGAAAGCATGGTACTGCGGGCGCAGAGAGCCAAAAGCAAGCAGTGAGGAACATGAAGAAAAACGTCCTGTAATAAAAATCACATCCAGTGGATTTAGACTGGATGTTCACTGCAGGAGGCCAGAAACGGCGTTTAAAGAGACAGGACAGAAAATACCACTGGTCGGTCTGTCCATCCATCCGTCCATCCATACATCTGACAACTAACTATCTGTCTGTCTATCCATCCAACCAGCCAATCGTCCATCCAACCAACCAACCAACCAACCAACCAACCAACTATCCAACCAGTCAACCAAAGAACCATCCATCCATCCATCCATCCATCCATCCAGCCATCCAACCGACCGACTAAACATCCGACCATCCAACCGACTGTCCATCCACTCTTCCATCTTACCTGCTGTCCATCCATCCACCCAACCAAGAAAACCAACCAACCATCCATCCCTCCAACCAACCATCTATCCCTCCAACCAACCAAGGTTGGAGGGTCGGTCCGTCCATCCGTCCAACCGACCGTCCGTCCGTCCGTCTGTCTGTCGATCCACCCTTCCATCTTACCAACCAACTGTCCTGCTGTCCATCCACCAACCAACCAACCATCCATCCATCCATCCATCAATATATCCAATATATCCAATATATCCATCCGTCCATCCATCCATCCATCCTCTTCCAGTTGTCTAATGTTGATTGGGTTAGTGTTTTCCAGTGTTTCCCAGCTTCAATCCACCTGATTCAAATGATTGTATTTCCATATTATCCGTCTATCACTTGAAGTCAGGAATGCTAAAGCAGCAAAACATCTTAACTACGCAGGACTCTGTGTCTGAGAACCAGGACTGGGAAACACTGGCTAAGCTCACAGGTCCAGGAGGAAACATGGACATTCCTGTCCCTGGTGAAAGTTTCCAGAACATTCTGGGAGATCCCAAGTTCTGCCCAGGTCACAAGTGATACACAAACCCGCCATCAACCTCTGAGTCAGGCTTTGAGGAACTGACATGCACAGCAGGTCTGCCTGCTACTTTTGATGAACCGGACCAGATCATTAAAGCAAACTGAAATATATTCATACATATATATTTTTTTGCTAGTTTGTATAAATTTATACTGCAGAATTACTCCTCACAGGAGCAACAAAACACTTTTTACATTAAAAGTACAGCTAAGCTAGACAGCTCCATTCTGAAAAAGTGACACACGCCTAAAAATAACAGAAAAAAAAAACGAAGTTTATTTTTTTTTTAACCTTGTTGTTACTTTAAAAACAATAATATAAATAAATACATATGTATACAAACACATTTTTTTCTGACGGTCTGAAGTTAAATCAGTGTAAACCTTTCTTTGTATAGGTTAGTTAGAATTGACAAATTAATTTATTTTTCCTGAATGCCAGGAAACTTATTGAGAAAATTTTTTAAGAGATTTTTTTGTAGCTTGTTTTGCATATTGTGTTTAAACATTTAATTTGAGCAGGAAGGTAATTTATCTTACAACGATTTGCTTGGATTGCTTCAGTGTAATGAATATTATTAGTGGCTCAGTTACTTACTGACCTGTGTAATTAAAATAAAGGTTGCCAGACACCTTACACGTTAAACATTTATCATTGGACAATTTTTTTGTTAAATTAGTGTTTAGTTTTCACCAGTCAGGTGTCTGAGAGATATTTAAAATGTGCTACATTTTACCTTGTCCCTGATGTAGAATGTGCATACTATCTCAAGATATTATTAACCGTAAGAAATTATATCATATAGCAGTCAGAGGTGGGCAGTGTATCCAAAAACACAGTCAAAGTAAAAGTAAGAAGAAATTTCTCAAATAAGAGTAAAAAGTAAAACGTCTGCTCAAGAAGCAACTAACTGATCAAAATATAAATCATATAATATTTTAAAATTACACAATTAGATGGACCAAAATATAAAGTTAAGTGGAAAGTTTGGTATTTTAAGGATGAAAATAACAATAAGTCATATAAGTAGCAAAAAATAAAATCAATCAAAAGAAATTGAATATAAAACGTCTGAAACTGTAACAAAAACTGTAGGTTGTTTTGGTTAAAACATGTTTGTTTTTTATTCAGTGAGGAGAAAATCCAGAAATTTTACTCAAGTAAAAGTAGCGACACTTCATAATAAAATTACTCAAATAAAAATAAAATGTACAGTGCAGTAAAAATAGTTCTAAAAGTAAATTTTTTCAAAAACGTTACTCAAGTAAATGTAATTGAGTAAATGTAACTCCTTACTACCCAAGTCTGATAATAGTGAAATGTGGTGCTGGAAAAACTCACCTTATAGCAGATTTTGACGACTATCTCCACATTGTATGCAAAGACTAAAGCAATGACATGAGCAGTATTAGCTTCAACATAAATACATTTAATTTTAAATGATGTGGCAAAAGCGTGCCCAATAGGATTTTACAATTTGTTGTAAGAAATAAGAAACTGCTACTATGATGAGCTTGATTCTTATCAGAAAAAGGAACCATTTTTAGTTTACGAACATCTATTGCTTGTTAAATGGATTGCTGGTAGAGTTCATTGTGTTCATTTGGTGCTGTAGTTGACTCTTATCCAACCAAACAATAAATTAGTATTACCTTCGCTAATAGATATCCTTTTATATGCCGAGCAGCAGCCGGCAGAGCACCTGAGGTCTGAACATATGAAACATTATGGGAGGAAAGGATGAACAGCAATGGGGAGAAAGAGAAACGCACCCTCCACTTTTCTATCTGCATTAATTCAATAGTTGCCTGAGGCAGATAGAGGTGCTTACTAGCTAGAAATGCAGAGTAAAAGCCTTCAACAATACGTTCGGTCAATTACAGCTGACCTCAGATGGTTCTCATAAACAATTCAGCAAACATGACTAATGAGAAAATCTGCTTGGACTGTATTACAAAGCTGCTGCAGTCCTGCGCATTCACAGACTGGTTTCTTGGATGTTGATTCTGAGGTGGATTTCAGCCAAAACACCTCGAGCCACAAAAGGCACAACACATCGTAGTGCCAGCAACGCTGCCGACTCAGATGTAACGTGTGCACTGAATTATTTCATCCTCTCTAACAAATCTGCAGGTATGGTACACCTCGCTGGAGATTTGTGACACTGAAATGAAATAGAAATATGACTTTTTCACTTAAATTATTTACAGGCTCTGTAAGGCTTCCTTGGATGAAAAGCATTTGCTTACAAATTGTGTCATTTGGAGGCCATTATGGTGGGAAAGGACAGAGGTTTGGGGCAAAGACTGTTTGAGAAAGAAAATGTAACATAACTGAATGGAAATCTGTGGTATTTTATGGCTGAAACAATTATTGAAATAATCTTCAACTAATTTAGTAATGGATTAATTGTTAACTAGAATATACACACTCAAAAAGAAAACAACAACATTCAGAGCAGCAATTAATTACTTTCAATTATGTCTGGACATTGACTGGGCCATTTTCACACAAAAAATATTCTTTTATCTACACCAGTCCATTGCAGCTCTGCCAGGACGTTCAGCGATGATGTCTGGGTGAAATGTGAATCACCACCAAGTCCAAGTTACTTTCCAGCCTTTTAGCAGGATTTCTTACAGAATTTCCCTCTTTGTCAGTTCATCCATCTTCCCATCCACTCTGACCAGATGTTCTGTTCCTGCCACAGCATTCGGGAACCCCAGTTTCACTGTGTGGATGATGCGTGTTCAAGGTGATTTGCAGTGGAATTTTTCCACCACATGCTATACAAAATATGTTCTTTGAATTTTCTTTTTTAAAGGTTTTATTGTCTCTAGTGGTCTTTATTTGATAGTGAATTGACAGGAAAATGGGTAATGAGATAAAGGGGAAGACATGCGGCAAAGGTCACCAGGCCGGGAATCGAACCTGTGATGGCCACATGGAGTACTAAGACTTAAATATGTGGGTTGTGCTTAGCCCCTGCACCACCACAGCGCCCCCAATTCCTTACATTTTCTGAACAAAATTATTCTTAGATAATGAGATTTTTGCCTATTTTGAGATATTTTAGGTCAAAGTTGCAGGTTCTAATCCCTGCCTGCTAACTCAACGTTTACACTCGCAAGTGAAGATGGCTGTTAACAGATACACAATTATACAACCGTACATCTTTGAAATTCACACAAATGCAACAAGTGGTTTCTAAATGGTTAGTTAACAGCAAGACACTTGTCTTTTCCAGGAGCCATTAAACAGCAGCTGAAGTTGCTGTTTACCATAAGTGCTGGAGTTCCGGTAGCGAGGTGAAGGACTGTGCTCTGCTGGGGTTGCTATGGAAACAGCGATGTGCCCCTTGAATGTAATTCAACAACAAGCAGATTTTTGAAAAAGGTCACTTTCCAGACACCAAAAAACATTAACTTACTCCCAAAAGAACAAGTGGGTGGTTTTTGGGCTGGTTTTAAAAGCACTAGAGACGCAAAGGGAAGAATAAAAATGTGGAAAATATGAATGTTGCATAATAGATCATAACTAATACCATCTACACCTTCTCCGACATGTTTGGCACCTTCCTTGCCCTGTGGAGAACCACAAAACCCATTCAAACACACTGACTTAAATACAGGAGTATAGCTGGACTGAAAAAATGAAAACATGTACTAGTTTAATTATTTTCTGTTCTATTTGTTTGGTTTAACAGAGATTATTTGTGTCTTTTGCAAGTCTTTGCTTTCTCTTTCTTTATTCTTATCTGTTGACATTCACAAAGAAAGCAGAAGAATATTTCCATATATATTAAAAGCACTGCTTTCATGAAACTGACTGAACAGCTTCCAGGTCTGCACACTTTTAAGCTCATGTCACACCAGTGTTATTCCTGGAAAAATATTAGTCTTGTCTGCGACGGCCCTACACGCAGCCTCGGCCTTTAATCTGCTGCCTGGTTTTTCTGAGCATCTTGATCGCTCCATGGGTGGTTTCATACCAAAACAAGACTCTGTTTTTCCTCCCCGGTATAAACGGAGTGCCCTCGCATTTCAGCACTGTGTACATGTAACCGGGTTTTATTTTAACAATATTACAGCTGTGAAGTTTGTCAAAATTGGTTTATTTGTTCTCCCAATTAATTTTGTTCTGTCGAAAAGTAGTTTTCTCCTGATGTTTACTCGCTATGTAAGTTCTGTTGGGCTGCTCCTGGCAGTTGGTGGTTACCGTAGCAACCAGTAACTGACTTCTTGTCTCTCTGCTGCCATCTGTAATTGTACTCTGTTTTTTTTTTTTTTTACATTATATTTTAGCCACATTTAATTACACAAAGGGATTAATCTGTAATTTTGCTTTTTTAAAACTGTTATTTCCTAAGAGTTTGAACCGTAATAAATTAAACATTGACCAACATATTTGATGTGTATTAATAATTTTGATGATGGCACTCATCAAAATGTAAGGCTTGTTACTGGTTTTCTAAATTGTTGACAGTATGGTGTATTTTATGTTTGTATTCTTATGATGTAAAACACTTTACTGCTAAAATAGGCGACACAAACAAACTTGATTGATTGATTAATGTAGAGCATTTTAAGCACAACTGTTAAATGCTCATTGGAAACCAATGCTCTGTAGTTTGTTTAGGGTTATTTATGGTATTTTATTTAATGTATGAAGGCAGAAGCTGCTGAATTGATGTTAACCATCAACTTGATTTTCTCTCTTTGCTACAAATTAATGTTTCAGTGATCAATTGTATGATAGTCTCTTAAAGTGATATTTGTATACAGTAGGGTGACCAAACGTCCATATTTCCCGGGACATGTCCGTATTTCACGTCCTGTCCCGGGCATCCCAGGTTTTTTTTAGAAAGTGAGGAAATGTCCTGTTTTTTAAATTACCTTCATTGGACCATTAAATTTACGGGCACTAGGTCACTGCGCTGCGTGTGACGTAATCCCTGAGCCGCGTCAGTGCGGGCAGCCCTGTTCTTAATCAGAAGATAGATAGCGTGGCTGTCAGTACGCCAACAACAAGCCAAAGCGATATCATGTTATTGTACCCCCCCCCCCCCCCCCCCGCCCCGCTCCAAGGTGTCTTGGTTTTCCCAAATGAAGATATGGTCACCCTAGTATACAGTAGCCTACAGACCAAAAGTTTGGACACAACTGTGTGTATGTATGTATTTATTATCATTTATGTTTAAGATGAGGTTCGCTATGCTGATTAATGATATCACCAACTTAATTTTCTCTCTTGTTAGAGAGTGTCTGTTGTGAAATCAACCTGCTGGACGTGAGACGAACAAAGAGCGGCTACATGTGAACAAAGGAAAACCACCTGAGAAGCTAATGAAATGAGATCAATGCAGAAACCTGATGGCCAGATTACCACAACAGAGTTTAATAAGGTTGCTCACTGATAAGGCTGAGCAGAAGCCCGGTGCTAACACAAAGGAAGGGCGGGGAACACATTGATCAGTGGCAGGACTTTATGCTGTCCCCCAGGCTGTCTTAGAGGAGCTATCAGCTAAGATTAGCTCAAGCAATTATGGCTGCTGCTTAATCAGCAGCTCAATACGCAATGTTATGCTTCATTCCTCCCAACTTGGCCACTGCTAGTACCACATTTAACAGGGGGGAGCAATCCGGAGGGCTTTTCTGCAGCATAAACACTAAAACACATAAAGAGAAATAAAGCAGAAGGGCAGCACAATAATTATTTAGGAGGAAAAGTGCATCTGAAAATCCTAACAAAAGCAAAATAGACTTGTTGTAATCCCCTGGCAGGCTTGCAACAGAGTGTAAAGTTCATTAAGTTAGGTTAAACCAACTCTCGGGCTGTGTGCAAAGAAAAAAAAGGAAAAGGGAATGGCTTTTTAAGACTGCAGGCGAGGGGAACATCTGTTTGGAAGGAGCACGCCTAATTTAGAGCTGCTGCCGCTACTCTGCCTTTATCAAAGGCAAGCAGAGCCGCTCTGCCTCTAATGAGCGCCGCACGTGGCACACATATAAAACCCGGTGGGTGAAAGGTGCAAGTGTTCAGGCAGAGCAGTGCGTAATCTCAACGCCACACACTGTGAGGGCGGCAGCGAGAGAAGCTGCTGGGACCGTTTGACCAGACACGAAGCAGAGTTATCCCTGCAGTCAATTAAAAATGAATAAATAGCATCTGAAAAAGGAGGAAGCTCTGTCTTTTTTACTCAATTCATGTCTTACATACGCACAAAAATATGCCTGAGTGATGCAATTAGGACGTCATACATGGAGTCTTTACTCATCTGCAGAAGGGAGATGGTGCGAGGTGAAAAAAATATTTTTTTACTAAAACCAAATGCGCTGATTTTGACTTGTGTAAAACATATAAAGAGTATAAGTGTAAGTCATTGTTCAAAAGAAAGCAATAAAATACAAAGAAGTGACAAAAATGTGCTTAATTTATCCATTACTTTGCCACTATCTTATGCAGGTTAGTTTCTGTAATCCTAATAAATTTTGTATTTCTTATATTTTGTATTCTGGGCAACTTTAGTGTTTAGATATACTGCGCTAGTTATTAGCTGACTTTTTCCTGTGTTTTGGTATTCATTTTGTCATTCCCCACTCAATCCCTTCAGTTGTCTTTAACCTCCAGCTTTCCAGTTAACCAGATTCACCTGTTTCTCATCAAGTAATCAACCTTACAGGTATTTAACTCATTGTCTTCATCCACATCTGTGCCAACAACTTCCTGTGAAAAGACCTATATCAGAGGTGTGTCCAAACATTTTGCACTGAGGGCCAAAATGTCATAGCTGTAAGCATTCAGGGGTCAAATTTTTCCTGTTTTTCCCAATTAAAAAATTCCTGCACAGCAATAAGTAAAATAATATTTTACATTTGCCTGTGAGTAAGTCCTATTTTCTTCTACAACCTTTTTTTTTGCTTAGCCAATGTAATGGATGGGTGTGTCAAAGTCTGTTTTAGAGTAAAAGCTTTAAATAAAATAAAGGCAAACTAAAGCTGTACGTAACCTTTTCCTTCTAAGAAGATATAAACTCGCCACAGAAAATCTCATCCTAAATATGTTACAAAAAGTTTCAGATGGCCAAATTTGAGCCATTCTTGGACTGCGGTCAGGGGCCACACAAAACTAATCCAAGAATCACAAATGGCCCCTGCGCCACACTTTGGACACTCCTGACTGATATCTTTTGGTTTTACTGCACCACAACAACCATTCAGGATCTTCCTGGGGAAAAGCTGTAAAATGCTAGTTTTTAATTTCTTGCAGAGAGAAGATAAAGGAGGATTCCTTCAGATGTTTAAATGTTTTTATCAGTTTTGTCCTCTATAAAGTGTGAGTTTATGCTGCGTTTGATGCAGACGGCAGTTTTTAGACGATCAGTCGACCGTTTGTTTGCCCCCAGGATGTGCCACAGTTACAGGGCCTCTCTACACGCTGACCTCTGGATATCCACACCAATCACACATGACCTTGGTGTACAAGTCAACATCACAGCACATTCATGTCATCGCACTCCCTCTGGGTTTTTGCCAAATTTGCTTGCATCGTGCGAGGACTGGTGAGTTAAGAGCGATAATGTTTCAGCTGCTCTCCCACTGTGGATATGAGAGGGTTTGACATGAAAGAAAAAGCAGATTTTTGATTAAAAAGTTTGGATCTTACTCTGGCCGAGTGATAAGAACTGACTGTTATGATAAACTTCACAGGTGACATTGTGATGAATCAAAGAAATTTTTTTTAAATTTGCAATATTTAGCAACAGTTTGGCAGTTACAGTTTGTCGCAATTAATTTGGTTCTGGTGAATTCAACCTTTCAACCGTTTCTGATCACACGTTGCCATTTTTACCCCTTCCTACTTTCATTTCTTACGCTTAATTAAATTTTTTCATATATTTAGGGCAAAAAAATGTCAGCAAAAAAAATGTGTACCCCCAATTTATGTAGATTTAAATGTGCATTAGTTCCATTGATTGGCAGTTGACAGGGGAACTGAAAAGCTCCCTGATTGAACCTACATGACCACAACCAGTTGATAATTTTCTAGATCATAGACAATTATTTTAAATTATTGCTTATCAAAGCGGGTAAAATGGAGAACAAAATGTTCCCCGATGTTCTATTGGTGCAAAATGTCCTGTGGCCGAAATTTTGAAGGGGTGAAATATCAAGCATCTGTATTTACATTAATCCAGACTGAAACAACTAGACACACCATATAAAACCTTGTACTGATTAGGATTGGTCTATTGGCTGTAAAGAACGTGTTTTTTTTTTTCTTTTTTACATTTTTGCACAAAATCATTCTTACATAATGAGATTCTACTTAGTTCTGCCTGTTTTGAGCTCCTTTCAGAGTGTCTTGTGTGGAGAATTATCCATTCTCCATGCCGAGTTCTTGATGTATGAGGTTAAAGAAGAGTCAGTTGAATTCATGAATTCCAATTATTAATATCAAAATACAGCTGGTCCATTATGACCCGACACCTTTAGAAGGTAACAGACAAAATGGCACCCCAGAAGAGTTTGTGATCTCCTTTGTTAGCCTCTATCTAAGTTACGCCCCAAAGAGGGCATTCTCTAGTGTGTCCTTTCCTCTACCCATAGCTCTCATTTACATTTCCTAGCATGTCCTTTCCTCTAGCTTTAGCTTAGCAACTAGCTAAAAGACATAGAAGGAAAACACAGAATTATTTATTCTCACCACATTAAATCTAAATAAGAATAAGCTCCTGCTGGCTGCAGCGTGAAAATGGCTGCAAATTGATGTGCAATTATACAGCAGTACATCTTTTAAAAGCAAAAGCGGAGCCCCCAAGTTGTTTCTGATTGGTTAAGTCACAACCAAACACTTATCTTTTCCAGCAGCCATTGTAGAGCCCATACTGTGGTAAAACCAGCTGACCAAATGTGCTGGAGCTCAGCTTGGGTTGCTAGGTGATGAGCCAAACTCTGCCCACCACCTAGCAACCTGATTGCTAGGTAACCAGGTTGCTAGGTGATAAGCAACCTAGCAACCCAAGCTGAAAGGTTGGGTTGCTAGGAGCAGAGAGGTTTGCTTAAAAACGATTGGTTGCTTTTTAAGCACTTAGGAGCAGTTCTTAATAGTTAATATGCAAGATGTACATTTTGAATAATCCGCCTTTAACAAATGTGTAATGCATTTCTCCACATACAGTATGAAACAAAACACCAGTTAAGAATCTGGTTTTCTAAAGCCTCATGCAAAATGTATCCTCAAATACCTCTGACCAGGGTCACAGCTCTTCACTCAACCTATTAAAAGTTTTCTACTTAACAAGCTTGGCCCTTTTGTATTAGCACATTGCTGATGAAACAAAACAGCCTCTTTGACAATAAGCTTGATTATGGAGATGGAAGGCTGAAAACAACAATAGGAGCTGACACATAAAAGGAGCCCCCAGTTTCTGTGAAACCCCTCATCTTCTTCTTGAAGGGCAATTTGGCTAATAAGACGACGACTACAGAATATGATCAGCCAAGGAGACTGAAAGCTAATAAGCTGCGTGTGATAAGCCTCTGACCTCTTGCTGAGGTTACAGCAGCATTTTGACTTCAGTGCCATCACAGCGTTGAGTTTTTTAAGGGAGATGGTGATCAGAATTTATAAAACATAATTACATCTAGAAATGTTAATTTATTCACACATTTCTAGTTTGTTTATGTGTACGTCTTTCATAGTTTACAAATTCTTCTGTTTAAAAATACAATGGATGTTGGTTGAAGAATGAAGCTTAAATGTCGGTTCTATTTTTACTGAGACTGAAAAATGTAAATATACAAAGTGAAAAAATTTCATATAAATTAAAAAAAAAAGCTGAATATTTAAAACTTAGTTATGCAGACAATAAAATAAACATTGTATTTGAAACTTCTCATAGATTATGTCTCAATATTTTTGCATTAAATGTTGAAAAAATACATTATGAGGTTGCAGTGCTTCTGGGGTTAGCTTGGTTATCTAGCAATTTGGCAAATCCAACTATAAAACTGTTGAGTTTGATCTGAAATGAGAGTTGGGTTTAAGGCTGCAAACGGCTCATATGTTAACCGATGTAGAGACCTCTCTTCATTTCATATACTACGAGTCCAGATTAGTTGGTCCAAGAAGCTGAAGCTAACAGATAAACAGCTGAACCAGAGTAGATCTATACTGTCCTGCATGACTCTAATCTCCAAACATCTTATATGCTCATTTTAACGGCATTTAAGGATCTTTAAAGGTGACCAATTGTTTTTTCTTTAACAGGTTATAAAAACTCTATGGGTTATGTTACATTTTTTGCACAAAATTATTTTTAATCTGCTGAGTTCTGCCGATTTTGAGCTCCTTTCAGAATGAGCTGTTTTAGGGCGTCTTGTCGCTGCTGGCCACGCCCCCCAAATCAACGCTTGCATTACCTGAAAATGGCTGAAACAGATGCGCTATAATTAAACCACACATCTTTGAAAAGCAGGAGTGGAGCCTCCTGCACAAACAACAAGAACGCAACAAGTGGTTTCTGGATGGTAAGCCAAAAACAACTTGTCTTTTCCAGCAGCCATTGTACAGCGCACATAGTGGTAAAACCAGCTGACCAAACATCCAGGAACTCTGCTTGGGTTGCTAGGTATTGGCGCAGTGCCTGTTAATTGTGACTTTACAATCGGGAGGTTTTTGAAATGGCTAATTTTCCAAACACCAATAAAACATTACCATATTGCCAAAGAAACGGCAGGTGGTTTTAGAAGCAGTTGTGACCAAAATGGAAGCATAAAAACATGCAAAATGTGAATTTTCATAACAGGTCTCCTTTGAGAAGTTGTCACAGACTTCTTTCCATTTACAAAGAAGCAAATTATTATTTTCTGTCAGGGTCAGGTTATGTCTCCTCTTTTTTGTACCGCCGTTCTGTTTTTTGGCTGTTCAACACTCGGACGTTTTTGGGTAGAAAAAAGATGGGACATTTTGTACTGAGCAATCATCCTGACAGGAGGACGTTTTGTACCCACTCTGACAACCAATGAATTGAAGCTATTTTCTAAAACCTACTCAATCTACTAAACTTAAGTGTATCTATGTGTCTCCAGTAAATAATATCTAACTGGAGAACTTTACAGAGAATTGTTTTGGTGTTTTATTCAGATACAGTCAACAGAAGATCAGTGATTGTACATTCAGCGGCAATTCTAGACCAAAATTATCAGGACAGAGTCAATGTGATTTCATGGGGGCACCAAAAAAAATAACGAAAACAAACAAAAAAACAAATCAGGGCAATGTTATCACATAATCCACAAAGCCAAAGCTACTTGTTGCTCTGCAGCTGCGGTTTGTAGATCCCTGATGAAAACTGGGATATAAGCTAAAAGTGCAACACCTTAATGTGAGATTTAAGCATTTCAGTTACTATTTTTTTTCATAACTTGCAAAAGTACTTAACTACAAAGACTGAGTAACTATTACGTAACTGTCCAATGGGTCCAAAACAGAGGAGCATTCTGCATGTATAAAACAGTTGTGCAAATTAACAAGCTATTATTTTTTACAGAAAATGGAAGTAGGAAGTGATGCACCACCAATGATTTTCCAGAGAGAAGAAACTTCTCTAACATTAGCCAAGATCAAAAGATGCAAAATCTACTTTATGACCCTTTAAATCATCATCATCATGATGTGTTGGATGGTAACATGAAGAGAATTACAGGGAACAGAGATGAGTTACAAGGGAACTAAGGGATGGAGGCAGTCCGCCAATAATTATTTTCCTGTGTGAAACATGAACTGAGCATGTAAAATATTTCCTTTGACATAAAACAAAAAATACAACAAAAACAAAAATATTATAGAAATGTAAGCGAAAGCTAATTTATTGTTTTTTGTTCACTGCCTTACTTTTAATCAAACTGCTACTCTTAATGGACCCTGTTATGATTGCTGATGAAGCATCCCATCGTGTTTATGATTCAAGTTTAAATATCTATTAGTTTTTGAGGTTTTTTTTGTTAAATAACAGACCATTGGAGACAATGGTGAAAACCTGCTATGATGTTTCAGAGATCCAGATCAGTTTCTGCTTCCTGGACGACTTGTTCTGGATTTAAACTCAACGAAGGCAACAAGACGCTTATAAACTGATAACAGACCCGCTGAGCTACTTTTTAAAGCGTTGAAGGAACATTAAGTACTGGATTCTAGTTTAGTTTATACGGGGAGTTCCCATCTTTTTGACTACTTCTGCTTTTTAGCTCTACATCACATGTGTCAAACTCAAGGCCTGGGGGCCAAACTCAGTCCGCCACAACTTTTTATGTGGCCCTCTAGATTCAAACCACCAAATTACATCCTTCAGTCCCTCCATTTGTTTTGCACAAATTCATGCAAAATCAACAGGTCCCTGCAGTTTTCCATGCTAATGCATAACTGTGAGTTTACTGGAAATTTTATGCAAAATTAGCCAAAAACATGGGGCTTAAGTGATACAAACTCCCACCTGCAGGTGGCAGTATTTTTTTTTATTTTTGCGACACTTCTTCGTCAACCTTACTTGATGTTAAGGTGTAGTCTGTGATCAATACAGAGTAGCAAAAAGTGACATTTATCGTCAAACATAAACACAAATGTTAAAATTTTTCTTGCAAATATGTCTAAATTTGCACGGCAAAATCTGTGATTTTAATTGCAAAAAGTTTCCCAAAAATCCTGAAATTCTTGAAGGACTTGTTATTTAACTTTAAGATCTTATCAATATCTATTTATTAATGTTTGAACAGTTTATTAATGGCTTTCATCAATACATTCTGGCACAAACTGCCTTTGAGGACATTCATGGTAGAAAATTAACATGATCATTACTTAGCTCACATTTATCTTGCAAAAAGCTGATGCTAAAATTTCCACTAAAGCTAGTCCAGGTACTATGTCACTATTGGGTTTGGGTTCTAGATGAGATGATAACTGTAAAGCTTCTCCTACAATGAAGCCATGTCTAGGGGATCTTTGTGTAAATCACTATCAGAGTGCCGCTGAGTCCTTATTAACCGTCTTTGCTTTCAAACAAGATAGTAATCCAGCTATAATTAGGGATCCAGTGTCACACACGTTGCGGCAATCCGCTTTACAGTGAAGAGGAGTAAGAGAGGAAAGCTGCCTCGAAGTAAACAAACAGACAAGGCCACAGAAGCAAAGTGAAAGGTGGAGACTGCATTAAAAGTGGAGTAATGAGGACACCGGTGTGGTGGACAGACAGGACACAAACACATGCTGGAGGCAGAGTGATGTTTATTACAGACACAGAAAAGAGAAGATGATGTTTCATGCTTTAGTTTTTATTAATCAGAAACAGAGGAGGGGGGGTGAAGCAGGAAGAGGGCTGGACACATGAAGTTATGAGGCGACGAAACAATGAATGAGTACATGGCTTCACCCCTACTACATCCAACTTTATAAACTGACGGAGAGGACTCATGCACAAGCACACGGCGTAGGTGTGATGGTTGCAACACGGTGCAGCAGCCTGGCTGCAGTGCCTGATAGGAGTATTATGTCATTTCACAGAATGTGCCGGCTACATTTTTATTTTTTTTTTCGGCTCACCGTATTTTGACGAGACGTAAAGAAGGCGAACAACACCGCCAACTCCACCTACCCTCCAACCAAACCTGCATCACATCATCATCATCCTCCTGATCCGCACCAAGATTCATCATACTCACCACATTCGCTTCCTGGGTGGAAGACAATGTTCTTTGTTGACAGCGGTCACCCCCAGAGCCAGCTGCATAACAGTAATGTATTTCTGGTAATTCACCATGGTACTGTCCACCGCTACTAAAAATCCAACCCAAAGAAAAGCGCAGGTGATCATATATTTCTCTATTCCTCCTTGGCATCCGCCTCCGCTGCGTCTTCCGCGCTCAGCATCACAACGCCATTTCCAGCGCTGAAGGACTGACAGTGAAAACACTCCCCAAGGAGCTGAGCGAAAGGTGCCGTACCGCTGCGACCCATGTCTGCAATGACACGCTGGCCGGGCTCTAGCGCTCGGAACCGGACCGCCGATCCATTCGATTGGTTATCAGCGAGCTGTTTTTTATTTTTTTTGGTAATATATATTTATATATATATAAAATAATGCACACGGTCAGGATTTGGACATTATCTCCTTCCTCCTGCCTCCTCCCGCCCTCCTAGCCAAGGTTGGAAACACTCTCTTAAAAACGCTGCAGCGTCCAGGCGTCCGCGCGCGCGCGTGGGTGCGTGGAAGAGGAGGAGGAGGGGGCATGGGGGGTGGCGCGCGTGTGTTTGTGCGTGTGTGTACAGTGTAGTCAGAAGGGAGGAAGAGGAGGAGGAGCGAGGAAGAGAGGGAGGTTGTTTGGAGTCGTTCAGAGATGCTGTACTATCTGTTCGGGAAGCCCAAAGTTTGCCTAAATAAATTACAGCTCGCCTCTCCTTTGGAGAAAGCGGAGACGCTTGGTGTTATGCAATAGTTCCCGGAAGCAGGGGAAGCTGCAACAGGGGCGTAGCTGGAAACTGAGATCTCCCTGAGCACCTTGGTCCCCTCTGTGAGGGTTTATAAGGGCCAGTTGGAGAAAAGGGAAATTAAAGAAGATTTTTTTGTGTTGCTGTTGCACGTATTGCAAGATTAAAGTTGAAATAACTAGATTATATATATATATATATATATATATATATATATATATATATATATATATATATATATATATATATATATATATAGGCTACACAGTACTTAAGACGTAGGAAACATTTATACCATCACCCAACACACTGCATAGTTTCCAGTGATATTTGACTTTTCATTCCATCGTGGTGTAAATGCAATTTTTTCCAGATACGCAACAAAAAACTTTTTTGATTGAGAGTAACGCCATGATGTCGAGATTAAAGTGTAAAAGTACAAAACCAATCTAAAATTGGTGCAAAGACTGTATATAAATGAGCAACTTTCTTCTTTAGTGTAGTCTTTAACAAGGAAGCCTCAAGTGAAAGAACATAGCAGTTTCAGCATGCCAACTTTATTATCAAGATATTATTTTCACTTTATTTTAAACATTTCAACTTGATTTTGTAATGGAAAAACCACAAAAACTACTAAAAAAACACAAAGAAAACATAGCCTAACACTGCTTCTTAGGTATCAGAAATCAATAATTAATACTATTTATATTAAAGCAGAAAAACTTCCAAACATCATAAATAATGGTGAGATTGTTAGCTCTGGGCTGTAGATTTGCAGTTTCAGTAGCTATTTGTGTGTATTTTCTCCACATACCCCATGTATACACACACAATATATATATATATTTACAGACCATAACCAGTGGCTTCACACATTGAAGCTTAAATAGCTTGCATGCTTTAAATGATTCAATCATAATACAGAATATTCTAGGTCCTGTTAAGAAATTTTCAAAAGATATTTCAAGATTGTCACCAGACAAACACTGATAAAATATTTGAGTATTTCTACACTTGCCAAACTAATGTTAACATTTATTTCTGCAGCGCTGCTCGGTGGTGTTGTGGTTGTCACCGTTGCCTCACAGCAGCAACATTTCTGCAATAAATCTGAGCTGTCCTCTCCTTTTGTCGGTCGCTTCCCACACATCGAGGCCTGAGCGGATTGTTTTACGTCGCTCCCGTCTTCTTCTCCTTTCCTCTGTTTTGTTTCTACTTTCAGAAGGCTAACCTCAGGAGCTGCTGTTTACATAATCAAACTTTACAAGTTTACATTACTGACATTTACAAGGGTTTTTCCTGGGGGCGACTGCACTACCCTTATAAATGTTGCCAATGGCGACAACTGCCTCATACGGACAGGCGAATAGGCATCTTTCACAAACACCAAACAGCTGCTTTGCAGACGGTTCTCCTCTTGCTAGTGAATTTCTAACTCGGAGGAAAAAAAGAATGCCATAAAAAAGTAGATCTATAAACTATCACTGGACACATGCAGGCCCTGCAGGGCGGACACAGAAGAGGAACAGACTGCTGAAGCTGTAAGTTTCCTATGATTATAGTTGCCAAGACAAAAATGAATCAAAAGTTACTAAACCTTTGGCAACTTCATACTGCATTAGTCTTTGCTTTTTAGTTTCGTAAGATTTACTTGATTCATTTTCAGTTCAAAGTGAACATGTCAGATGTTGACATAAACAAAAAGTTTGAGTGAAAAGGAGTAGCTTGAAGAATTTGCTACACTGTAAGCAACTAAGCACCAATTAACCATCCATTTAGATACAGCTTTAAACACAAAACAGGCAAAATGAATATGTAAAAATTACGATAATGAATAAAAAACATTATCTTTGTAATGATACAGCACTCAATCAACTTCAATATTATGTCTTATTATTTTCTTAAAAGTGAAAATTGATCCTTTCTCCTTGGTTTCATCAGATTATTCCGTAAACATAAATATAAAGTTCCATTTATTTATATGCATATATACTGCTTTTTATGACTCTCTCCAATTATAAATGCTATCTCTCTTATTTTTATTTATCTTTTCACTTTATTTAATACAAACAGGTTTGTATTAAGAGAACAAGCAATCAGTGAGAGAGAGTATTAAATTATTTGTTTGCCACTATTCGTCTGTTTGAAAAGAAGTAGCAAGAAGTGAACACTTATTTAATTAAATACCTTTTAATAAATTTGAATAAGTCTGGTTTGATACTATTCTGTATTTTAAACATAACTCGCAGAATATGAATAATCAACCAAGTTGTGAGATTTCATTAATTTTAAGTTGAAGAATGAAGGATTTGTTGGATCTCTGCAAAGTTTTCTGCTTATAAATAGCTCATTTGTTTTCTGTTTAGTTCCCTCTGTGTTTATTTCAGCTTTTATTCTCTTCGGTTTCTTGTCAAGCTTTTGGTCAGCAGTGTTTCTGTCCCTATTTGTGCTCCACCTCTTACTGTTAAATGATGATCACTGATTGTAGCCGAGGTAAATGAGGCCTGCAGCGCTTCAGATGCTCTCAGCTCTCCTGTGACCGCCTGGACTGGAGTCGTTGATCTGAAATTGAACGCTAAACCTTTCCTGATTGATGAATGTCTGTGCTTTTTCTTATCCTTTCTTGAATTTCTGTAAATTTGGCAGAAATTCAAATGTGCTGCTTTTTGAGATCCTGCAGCCTACTTCATGTTGTCAGACAGATCCTATTTATGCGCAGTCATCCGACCTGAGTGTGCATCATGAAACAAAACAACAACAAAAAAAGTGGCTAATCACATCTGTAGCATTATTTTACATAAGAGGAAATTATATTTTCACATTGAGCCAGATCGGTTAGGATATGAGGTTTTTTTTCTTAACAAATAAAATCACAATTTAAGTTCAGCTTCTGTTACCTTTATGTGCAAAATATAAATTTTTTTGCACTCTTGAAAAAAGTCAAGAGTGTATATTACTGACTGGGGATGTAAATGGCATGAGTGATATTTATAATTTTGAGCATAAATACAGTAGAAAGGAGAGCTAGACTAAATAACATGAGTGACACTAAAGACAACTTAACAATAAACCAAGAAAGGAAAACACAAATCTAAAGAAACTAAATAGAAATACACAAAAAAGTAAAATCTAACAATAAGGAATATGGCAAAACCTTTTGTTAAATAATGAATACATGCGACTGAACAGAATATGAACCGACCAGAAATGACCACAACAACAATTTATGAAAATAGACCTCAAGGAGAGAACTGATATGGCAGAAACTATCACGCATAAATAAGCCAAATAAAACGATCCCAAACCAAGCAGCCAAAACCCCTCCAAAAACAAGAATTATGACGGAAAGAAGAACTTTTTAATTCATTCATTAGACCTGCAGTGTGTAACTTTTACATAAAAAATATGCCATGACAGAATGATATCAGACAGATCATCTGCGAAGAAAAGAAAAAGAAAATCTCTTCTGCCTTCTCCCAAAAACTAGAAAAAAACTGGAAACAACCAATCAGAGCCAGGAGGCGGGTCTTAGCGCTGTCAATCAAGCTCATGCTCTCTGCTACGATACAGTTTCTCCCCGTCAGGAATGCTAAGGCTAGTTAGCACTGATGATGGTGGATAAAAGTTTTTCCTGGAACGGTGAGCTTTTTCTCCGCCATTAGCACATTTAGCAGCGCATTCACAAGGATGACTGACAGCGCTAAGATGCTCCTCCAGGCTCTGATTGGTTGTTTTTCTTCAGACAGCAACAGCAGCCCAGGGAGGAAGACAAATTCATTCAAAATGATCTGTGTTGTACAACACTGTCACAACATGGTGATAGGTTTAACAAATATGTTTAAAAATTTTTATTTTTAAGTTACAGCTTTAAATAATTAATTTAGTTTATTAATTTGTTCATGTAGTAAAATTCTTTTACAAAAAATTCACGAGTTCCTTCTCCAGATTTGCTCATGTATTTGCTAAAACACCTGAACTGGATGTTATGGAGACAGGCGGCGAGCGTCAGTCTGCATCACAGTGACTCAGAGTTTGTTGAGCAGGAGATTCGGTACAGCAGTCCACTGCTGCTCTTCAGTGGACTGGGCCCACAGCACCTGTCATTAGCAGCAAACAGAGGCCGGAG
Source organism: Gambusia affinis (assembly GCF_019740435.1). NCBI lineage: Eukaryota > Metazoa > Chordata > Actinopteri > Cyprinodontiformes > Poeciliidae > Gambusia > Gambusia affinis. The sequence continues at coordinate 6,362,959 of NC_057875.1, forward strand.
CCGCTTGCTTTCCAGTCAATAGACTGACACACTGGTGCCCCTCAGAGCTCCACAGTAAGTCGATTAGTCTAGACTTTGAGGTCTTAGAGGAGTGAGCTGCTTTGTCACCTGAGTTTGAGAGGCGCTTCCCTCACTCTCACCTGACAGATTTAAGCAGCCGGGCCAGATAGATGGGAGCTATCTAAGAAAAAAAACACTGATCTAGTGGGACAGCCCTAGAAACAAATGGAAACAGTCACACATTTCCATATGCAGACAGATTGTAGTAGTAAAGCAGAAATTCATTTTGTTCACATACCAAATATATGTAAGCAGGCACAAATGAGACAAGTAAATCATATTCCAGGTCACTAAACTGAGATAAAATTACAATTTCTCTAATAAGTTGAGGTGTTTAAAAGGGATCTACTGTGCAAAATTCATATTTTGCACATTTTTATACTTCCATGGAGGATTTTTTCCCCTTTGTGTTACCTCGCTAAACTTTTGTGTTCCTTCGGAATAGGTTTCCTCCCGCAGTAATGTACTGATCAGAATATGGCATAATTGAATACCAAAAGTCTTTCTTACAAAGGCCACCGAACATTTTGCTATAATGTAAAGTTTTCTTAAGGTTATTATATGTATCTTGTTTGTGAGATACCTGAGGTTTTATATATATTTTTTAAGGATAGAAATGCACCACAAACTTCTGTGCAAAATGCAAAAGTAAAACAGGCCAAACACGGTTTTCATCTCTTTCCATCTGTTCTAAGACATAAACAGAAACGTTACGTAAGAAGGAAATAAATTTAAAAATGCATCCAAACTATTTGGATGTTATTTTCACAGGGTAATAAAGTCATATTTGACAGTTTTGAGTGTGTCTTTTTTGTGTTGGTTCATAAAGAGCCGTTTTCAGTGCCGTTCCATCTCAACCTTATAAAAACAGACAAAAGCAGTGAATAAATCCATTTTAATTTTCAGTTTTTTGCATCAAAGAGTTAAGAAGATATAAATATTCAGTTTTCAGTGAGGGTCTTCAAATGTGTACATATGGGTAATTTTAAACTGACATTTGTGACTGCATACAAAATAGACGAGCAAATATTGCAGTAAAGTTATAAACAACTCAAGAGCTTTAAAAAAAACAACAACAAACAAACAAAAAAAACAAAAAAACCACTAGGCTGTTTTAGGCAATATGTTCATGATTTTTGGTGCCTGGAAAAAGAAACATTCTGAATGTAACATCACAAATCAGCAAGCTCTCCCCAAAGCACAGCCCGTTTCTTAGTAACCCCAGCCCGTCACCTAGCAACCCCAGCTGAGTTCCAGGACGTCTGATCAGCTGGTTTAACCTCTACATGACAAGAGTTTGGCTGTTGACTTACCATTTAGCATCTGTTGGCAGCCATTTTCATGTGAGTGTAAATGTTAAGTTGAGGGCGTGGCCACAAGCAGTATATTTGGATTTAAAGTGACAGGACACCGTAAAACAGCTCAGAATAAAACCTCTGAGCCGACTGAAATCTCATTGTCTAAGAATAATTTTGTCCAAAAATATGCAATAAACATGTTTGGCATCCTAGCTTGTTCACAGAAGCTTAATAGGTTCCCTTTAAGAAACCTTCACATTCTTACCAATACAATGCATGTAAATGAGCATCCAGCATCTTGTAAAACTTAATTCAGTCTTTTGTGCGCTTGCCAAAATGGTTATTTCCGGGTGACTGGAAGCAGAAAATCCTTCAGGGCATGAGATGAACCCAAATATAAGCTCAAGAATTCACTCGTTCATACCTGCTGGTTAGAGTGGTTTTAATGTTATCTGTATGCATAAGAAAAAAGAAAGAGGCGATGCAGAGTGGGGAGAAAGGCATCGTCGTGGCCTACATTCACAGATTTGGAAAAAAAATTAAATACAATGTATTAACATGTAATTTTGATGGAATGTGGTATATTTCTGCACAAAACCTTTTTCATAAAGTGAATCTTGCATGTATATTACTAGTTGCAGAAAGAAAAATAATACAGCAACAGAAAATCAGATGCAGTTTAAAGTATGTAGCAGACTTTGTAAGCATATAGCAAACACCCAGTATCCTAATGTTGGTAAAATAAGTGAACATCTCACAAATATACTTTGGAGTAGGACTTTTTTTATAGATCAGAATACTTTCAATTTAGATTCAAAGGGAAGTTTTCTGAGGCCTACTTTGTTGATTTACACAGCACTTTAGTCCAATTGTTTCAGTATATTCTCCTTTAGTTGTTTTGTAAATAAACAGAAAGTCCACCGAAGGACATTCTCTTCACTGTGAGAACCTACTTTTACTTTCGATGCCTAAATCCCAACTGAACTTGGGAAGAACTCTAGCTAAGCTGACTAATTTATTTATGACAATGCTAAGTTTTACTGTTTTGCTGTGAATGTTCTGCACACTGTGTGTTGCTGCCAGGATTTATTTAAAATTTTGATGGCATTTTCTGGCGAAATAAAGTTCAATAATAATAATGAAGAAGAAAATTCTAGTTCTTGGACGCCCCTCTTCTTTGCAATGCCGCCCTGGGCCACCGCCCACATCAAAAACCACCACTGGGTAGATGGAAAGTTTCAGAGTCAAAACTGAAATGTGGAGTTTAAGAGGAATAATAACAGCTAATGGTAGTTTTAGACTAAACATTTTAATATAAAATGCTGTTATAGTTAACTAAACCAATAAAAAACAAATTGAAATTGACAAAACATTTTTGTTAGCTGAAATAAACAACAATGTAATTGATTGGGAATACCAAACTGATGTGAAATGATGATTTTTTTCCCCTTGACACTAGGAGTTTACGTCAGCTGTTGAAAAATTACGGCACGGTCCTCAAAATGCTGTCGGCAAAAGAAGTGAGAAAACCCCAGAGTATTAATTAGTTTGTCTCAATAATAAATGAAAATGGTATCGTGACCCAATCAATGTAAACATAATCACAAGACAATACTTTTACTTTTTTGAATAGTGCACTTAAAAATTAACCAAAGTATAAAAAAACAAAAATCACTACTACAATAAAAACCAAACAATATTTAACAATAACAGATAAAACTAGCAAACACACTCTAAAGTCTAATAAAAGCAAACTAAATTAGGCAAGCAAGACGTCATTATGAAATAAAACTGTAAACTATAATGAAAAACTCAAAAGCTGTAATAACCCTGATGCAGGCTGGCAAAAATGTCACTGCCTGTTGTTAGCTACATCAGCAGTTAACTTATAACCCACTAATAAAATCATCAGAGCAAAGATCCGCTCCAACAAACCCACCAGCACAGCATCGTGTCTCCTCCTATTAACCAGGACGACACCGAGACAAAACTCCTGAATAATTAGGCAGTGAACATCATCTGATAGAAACACGGTAGCCATTAGTGGACGGAAAAACTGCAAAGACGTTCCCTCTCTGTCTGCCTCCTGCCTTCAGTCACTTACACATGGATTTCTGAAGATACACTGCAAAAATTCACAAACATACCAAATAAAACCAAACTATGATGGAGTATCAGGACCAAGCTAAGAAAGAAAAAACAAAATAACTACGAGAATAAAGTTCTACTAGGGTACAGTCAAAATAATAAAGTCGGAAAATTACGATAATAAAGTTTTATGAGAATAAAGTTATATTAAAGTCAAAGTAATGAGATTAAAGTCATACTATTTCTAGATTAAAGTAATAAAATTACAATAATAGTCGTACGAGAATAAAGTCATAATATTTTGAGAATTAAGTTGTAAAATTCTGACTTTTTCCCCGTAGTACTTTGACTTTATTTTTGCTTAATTTCAACTTTATTTTCATGATTTAATTTTCTCAATAGTCTTTGTGTGGCGCTAATATTCCATAGAATCAAAGTAATTTACAAGTAACTTTTTATCAAGATAGTACTGGTACTATTTCCAGATTATTTCACTTATAAGAACACATCCTTGACTTGTTAATAGTAAAATAATGTGCCAATTGTACAAGCACTTTTTCATCAATATTAAGGAATTATTGACTTAAAATAGGTACATATCTTGCTGAAAAGTTACTTAGAAATTAGTTTGTCTCATTTAAAGTGAACTAAGATAAAACTAGACTAAAAATGCCTGTCAGGATTTGGTGTTTTGGCAGTGCATGGAAACCAGTGGTAGTGTGTCAGTGGGGAAGCTCTGACACAGCAGTGGGTCAGTGGCTGTACTGCAGTCTGAAGCCCACTGCATATCCATGCACCCTCCACTGCAGCACTTTGATTTCACATTGGCACCCCCTCCTTCTGCATTTCTACAGTAATGGCTCTGAGCAGCCTGCCCCATCATTACCCTTCTCACATGAGAACCCACTGCTGACATCTTTTATTGTACATCTCACACACACACACACTCACACACACGCCGTAGCTTCACACCGGCACGCAAAGGCACACGTGTGTGCTAATAACACACTAAAGTACTTTATTTTAGAACGTAAATAGGACAGACGGGGCTGCCCTTCTTTTTCGTGTCCTCAGACTTGCTCATCTACTTTATCCCGTGCAGCACAAAAAAAAAAAAAAAAAAAATCATCAAAGTTGGTTTGTAGGACTCAGAGGCTGCTCCCAGCGGAGACAAACCTGGATGAGAGCCCCAAGAACCCGCTGCCTGCTGTAAGGCTGTGATTTATTGCTTTTGCGCCAAACAAAGAGGAGTTCACGGAGAAAGTCCTCTTCCCATGAATGCACTGCACCAAGAAGACCAAGAGTAATGAAACACGCTCGCAGAGAGAGTCACACCTCGATGCTGTCGCAGTGCTTTCTCTCTCTGTGTGCTGCGAGGTGAGTCATCGGCCCAGGCAAGCATAACCTCACGGCTCCAGCTAATCTCTGCTCTCCTCCTCCACCTTCTCTTCAACCTGCCAGCATCTCATTTTCTTCATGTTTGGAGGCAGCTGCTTAAACGCAAGGAAGGCCTACGATCCTAGCAAAACCGCCTGAATCACAGGTTTCAGCAGAAGCATCCTGCTATACAAAAGCAAAGCATTTTCCAATCAGAGTGTCTGCATAATTGCACATGTTCTCTTGCATTTTCACGCGTGTGGTTTTAAAAACATTTATATCTCCTAAAGCTTCAGTATGCAACCTTTATAAATAATATGTTTTTTACTTATTTGTTGAAACTGTCACCACCAAGGATGTGGTGACAGTTTATCTGTGAAAGAAAATCAAGCTCATCCACCTCCTCCCGCTGCTAAAATTAAAATCTTCAGAAATGCACAACTCCCAGTCAAAAACACCCAATCAGAGCGAGGAGGAGGGTCTCTCTGCTGTCAATTTGCTCGTGTGTGTGCTGCTAAATGTGCTAATGGTGGAACAACTCCTCTAATGTTGAAAAACACAATTTCACAATTGCAGTGTTGCCATTAAATAATAAATGCAATTAAAGTCAGACGTTAATGAGGCTGCGCCATCATCCTCCTGCCACTTCCTGTCGTCTTCTTAGCCTTTTCCACCGTTAGTAACATCCAGATGTTGATCATATGACTCGTATGACGCGAAAAAAGTGTTTTTATTGACGTTTTGAAAAATTTACCAGCACAAAATCTTTTTATCAGAAATGTGACTTTTTTCAAAGTTGCCATGTTTCCATTAAGCGACCATCTTTTCATAATTCCATTTTATGCCATTATATGGTCAATGGAAAGCTAGTGAGAGGAAAGCTGATCAGCATCTTTTTTCCCATATTGTTTATTTTGAATATGTAAATATAACCTAGTTTCCCACTTATTACAAAATACATACGTCTCACAATATCAAATAAAACTTAAGGAAGCACAATAACTATATAGCAGAATAACCAGAGAAACGGTGGAGGGCGCAGGTCATTCTCCTCCAGTTGGGCCTCTGCAGGCCCGTCGGTGCAGCCTTTATGTCAAAGTCAGGATCTGACTTCCCTTATCCAACATGCCAGATGATGTTCATCTGGGAGACTTCATGCAGATTTAGGAATCTGGCATGTTTGGCCTTTTAAAAAAAAATCTTTCTCAGATTTTCAGCTTAACAAAACTGTGATGCTTTCCAAACAGGGCCGGATTTAAACGGATGAGGGTCATGAGCTGGAGCCAGTTTTGGTGCCCTATCAACTAAGACAAAAATATTTTATTAATTCAAATTACAGTCCTACACATCAGCAGTTGTAAATTTAGGGTTTAATAATTCCCCTAGATAAGAACTCCGTGTTTCTCCCAAAGAAACCGACTATAACTTCAGACTTTTCAGATGGTCGAATATTGTTTATATTTATAAAAGTCTGAAAATAGAAATAGAAATCACCGAACTTGGACCTAAGACTCTTACATAAAACTCTTATGTATAAAGTACAATGATTGCAAATTAAAAATAAAATTAATGCTGTATAAGCATATATAAATTAGAATTTATATATATATATATATAAAATTTTAAATTTTGTTGTTTACCCGTTTTAAAACTTTCATCTTTGTGTGAATCTACATGTCTCGATTGCCCGTCATTTTGCTACACCTGAATTTTCCCACTGGGGGACAGTAAAAGTAATTTCTATTTCTATTATTTGTAAAAGATTTGAAAACAACAAATCCCTTCGCTTGCCATTTGTCTTGGATTATCATATTAAATCCCAATAAAACACAAAATGTGAGAAGGTTCAAAGGTTATGGAGATGTTTGCGAGGCACCGTTCAATCTGGCAACCAGCAGGCCCATGAAACAGAAGCCCAGAGACGTAATTAAATCCAGCACAGTCGCTCCCAGTCAGCAGGATACGGGCAAGAGGCGGACACACAAACTAATAAACACAATGCCTTTCTGAACCTCACACAGCTGACAATACGCCTCCACTTCCACTTGGATCGAAGAAATATCCAAAGACCCAACTCGACTTGGCACTAACACACGGGTCAGATAATTGACACCAGAACACATTCAAAGCCATGCTCTGGCAAAATAAGGCAGCCATTACTTTAGGCAGTTTCCATCCTACTTCTTCCAAGAATTAGCAAACAAAAAATAGTGCTTTTATTCTCGAAATACTTTGAATAGCTAAAAATCAACCCATACCTTCTTTAAATTAATATGAAAGATGCTACAGTCCTAAGAGCATTCATTTGGTATGAACCCAAATAAAACCGCATGTCATTAAATTTTAAGCAGACTTACGTTGCCTTGTTAGCGAGCTGCATCTCCTGTGGAAGCTCTGTGACCATTCTGGCAGTGTGTGCTGCTATGCTTTGTTTTGTGTGTTGGTTTATTTCTGTCAGCCTGTCTGTTTGTGTGTGTCACTACCCAGGGACAGACCACTGGGATGGCCGTCTCTGCGCTGACTTTGCTGTCATAAATTAAAAAGGCCTCCTTAACGGTTTAGAGAGCATGTCAGCTTTTCTGTCCCATCACATCCATGTGACCCGTGCACCCCAGCGGCTGGTCAGACTGCCAAACACACTCGCACTGCATGTAAAGACCCCACGCCCCCCCGCACTCGGCTGCAGTGTTAGAGTGATCTCCAGAGGTCCAACATGCAACACACACCCCCCCCCCCCCAGACAGACATCGCCTCACAGCCGTGACACATTCACGAGGCGAACGGCTGACACACAGTGACACAATCGACTGCAGTGAAGCTCCTCTAGTTGTTCTTCAGGAGACTGGCTCAGCAAATCTCATTTTATGCTCCTCTTTTTCATTTTTAGTGTCAACCTTTTCCCTCCTCCCACATCCTCTTTTATTTCTAAAGGTGACCTATTATTCTTTCTTGGTCGGGATAGGCCTATGGGCAATACAAAACACATTTCTTTTTCATATTTTGCACAAAATCCTTTTTAGATAATGATCTAGTCTCCTTTCAGAATGAGCAGTTTTAGAGTCACTTTAAATTCAAATAAGCTGCTGCTGGCCGTGCCCCCAATTCAAAATGGCATCAAACAGATGAGGAGTTATAAAACCATCAAGGATGTACATTGAAAAAACAGTCTTACAAAGTATTTTTCCTAGCACCACTAGTTGCAAGTACAAATAAATTAGTACACTTGAATTAAGACAAAACTATTCCACAACTGTACATCTTTGAAAAGCAGAAGTGGAGCCTCCTGCACAACCAACAAGAATGCAGTAAGTGGTATCTGAATGGTAAGGGAATAACAAAACACTTGTCTTTTCCAGCAGCCATTGCACAGCGCAAACAAACATGCTGGAGCTTATCTTTTGGTTGATAGGCGAATGGCTGAGGTTGCTAAGAAACGGGCGGGGATTGGCTGGGGTTGCTAGGTAACCACATAGTGCCTTTCAGATGTGACTTTACATTTCAGAGATTTTTGAAACTTAGTTCATTTTCCAGACACCAAAAATATTTAAGTGCTATTATTTCCCTTATAACTGGAACTTAAACAATCTCCTATATTGAGCTGAAAAGCTGCTTGTAAATTTCATCTCATTTCAAGTGTACTAAGACATCTGCACTAGTGACTACACCGAAAATAATTGGCACAATTTTGAGTTTTTGCAGTGTATTTACTCCTATGCAGATCTTTATTTTAATAATTTGTTAATGTTTGTATTTCAGCTTTTTTTTTTGCATGCATTTTCAAAAAAGCAATAAAACTGAACTCTTAAAACATTTTGGATTTTTTTTTTCAGAATTTTATGTGAAATTAGTTACATGTACTGTGGGCTCACCTTGTGTTGAACATAGGATTCGTGTACATTGGGGGTGGACAGAGAGGCTGCTCTGCCGGACTGTTTGGGGGTACAGAGAACCCCACTTTCTTGCTCTGTCCTGGGACTCCATCTGTGGATGCAGAGGAATATTTTAGTATTTTCTTTATTTACACCTCATCCTACAGGTTTGGCATTACCCCTACCTACAGAAACTCACTCAGCCAAAAAGGTGGGCTTTGATAGTGCATTGTAAAAGTATTTACCAGAATTTTGTTTACATTGTGTCATGATTAGATAAATAGAGGTACCTCTAAGCAGTTAATTTTAACTCTCCCTACAGATTTCGGTTAAAATAGGTAAATATGTATTGTATGTTTAGAGCTGTTGTCTTCTATAAAGGTAGCCTGGTAAAAAAAAAACAAAAACAGTCCCTTGTTCTACGTTTTGCTTCGTTAAGAAGCCATTGCTTGCTGGAGCCGTGGACAGTTGAACTTTTGAATTTCATCCGATCGCTAACGTTTACCCGTGACGTATGCAAACGCGCCACTTCGGAAGTTGCCTGCGCTGCAAACAACCGTCCTCCACTAAGAAGAGAGAAGTGCAGAGCCTAACGGCTGTTAATGTTAATTCAATATTTGGGAGCGTGACCAACACGGACCGAATGACTTGTTCACTTCCTCCGTCGCCATTGCTAAAACTGCAGGGGACTTATGGCAAGCCGTTTTAACATAAATTCGGTTTTGCCGCCCTTACATTCCAGATATCTCAAATTGTATTATGACTAGACGTTTTAGCGATTTAAGATATCTCTAATTATATTTTGACTAGTCAAAATACCTATTTGAGATATCTCTAATTACATTCTGACTAGTCGAAATGACGTCAGATTTACCATTGACTTCTATGGAGACTTCAATTCAAGATATCTACAATGAATTACTGACTATCTGAAATACACATTTCAGATATCTACAATTAAATTACGACTAGTCATAAAGTAAATTCAAGATATCTCAATTTCAGTTTTGACTAGTCATAATTCTAATTAAAGATATCTCAAATTACACCATAATTCAAGATATCTTAAATGTATTTTTGGATAGGAGAAATGTAGTTTTGACTAGTGAAAATTAAATTATAGATATCTTAAAAGCAAATAATGACTAGACAAAACTAAATTTAAGATATCTTGAATTGTAATTTTGACTAGTCAAAATTACTTTTAAGATATCTCTAAATGAATTCGAGATATCTTGAATTATTCGGCTTTTCCATTTAAGATATCTTAAATTGACATTTTGACTAGTCAAAATGACATTACTGATATCTTGAATTAGCATTCTGTCTAGTCAAAACGTCACAGATTTATGCAGCATTTTGGCGGACATTCTAAGGCATTCTAGCCTTCGGCTACTTGATTATGCTATTCAGTGGTCCATAATGTCAGATCAGTCCAACTCAAATGCTCGTGTTTTCAACACAATATTCAGCGCTGCAACTCGAGCTCGACATGAATTAAGAAATACAGATAATTTATTCTCTGCAACAAGAAGACTTTTTCGACGTCAAGTGCAGAGAAGCCGAGGTAAGTGGATGTTCAGTTATCGGTTCATATAACTGTAGCTTTCCGGGCTACGTTAGCTTCGTGCTAGTGGAATAATTAAATATTTATTGAGAAAATTTAAGTAGCCTATTTAGTTAGCACTGGAGTTGCCATCCGCCCTATAAAATATGGAATTGTCTATAAAATACGGAATAGTCCAATATTTTGGCAAATAAATTTTACGTCCCGAAGCGATATGGAAAGCGATTTGTAGTGTATTTGATTTGTTCCCATCTCGCACCAGCAGCGGGCGAGAGGCGGGGTACACCTGGACAGGTAGCCAGTCCATCGCAGTCTTTGTTCATTAGGATAAATGAAATTATTGGCTTTCGCATTTTAATTTCACAATTTTCATAATCTACATGAGACGCCATGGTGGGCGTTTCTTATTGAAACTTATAAAAGGTGGCATCCCCAGTTACACACTCCATGTTATAGAACATCAGTTAGCATCTATGAAGGATCAATGGTGTGATTCTGTTGTGTTCATTGCAGGCTCGGTTGGGAGGCTGCCAAGCCCTGTATGGAAGACAAATATTTTCTTGCTTTCTGGCCCTAATATTGATGTTCTCCCTTCTCCCTCGGATGTACAAAGACTGAAGAACCATGGATTAGGTGGGGATATATTTTCAAAAAATATATTATTTCATACACCCGCATAATGTGAAGGAGTTATTTTTGCTTTTAACATCTCCATTTGGGTTGTAATTCACCACTTCATGATAATTTTACTCTTTTACCAGAGTCATCTGGTGGGCTGATGAGTTTAAACTTAATTGTCGTGTTCTTTGTTATTGTGTTTACCATTGATTATTCAGGCAACCCTGTGCATGAGGGGACAGAAACCAGGAGCTCCAAAATTAACCTGAATTGGAGCTTGTCTGAACTGAACAACTTTGTATGTCAAAGCTACCCACACATCAGCCTAAATCTGGTTGGCTTTGAACTGGCAAGAGCTGGAAAAGGAAGAAAGGTAAAAAAATTACAGGTGAATTCTGTGAGGGAGCTGAAGGAAAAGGTTGGCAAAAGCAGACTCTACATTCTACCACGAGCAGATGTGTCACAGGTATGATTGTTTTGTACACAAAAATAATTTTATGTAGTGTGGTACATCCAAAGTAATATCTTCCACTATAATTTGAAATGTCTTGGCCATGTCTAGGAAACCTACTCAACCTCAGCAATGTCCAGGAGTTTGCTTCCAGAACCATCAACTGCACCAGAAGTACAGGATGTCTCTCCAGAGGCTGAGAGTACCAACAGACAACATTTGGGGGAAGAGCAGGTCATTAATTTCAAGAACAATATATACATTTTAATTTTATATCTTATTTCTGATGTTGACTATAACAATCTTGGTGCTGTATTCACAATAGGCACTTCTAGATTGGCGATCTCTGCGGTCCCAGCAAGACGAAGAGTATGAAGAGTCTTTGTTAGCAGACCAAGAAAAAGTGACTTACCATTTTAGTTATCATCATTTGTTGTTGCTGTTGTTGTTGCTACTCACAATTTTCTTTTCTACCAGGAAAGGAGAAGACAGTGTTACGAGGCCTGGGAGGAAAGACGCATAAAAGTAAGAACTATTACATTGTTAGGATGATTGTGGTTTATGGATTACCTAAAGGTTTTAGTGCTCATGTTTTAGGCAATTGAAGAACGCCAGCAACGGCTGGCGCTATATGAAGAACCGTCAAGTGGACTGGTGTTGAAGTTCAAATATCCGAATGGATTCATCAGAAAGAGAAATTTCAATGTGTCGGACCCAATTCAGGTAATGTGTTCATTCAGAGAATGTTTATTATTTATTTTCAAGTAACTGAAATGACATTACCCTTTTTTTAAAGGTCTTGTTTGACTTTGTCGGACAAGATGAAATGGCAAGTGAAATATTCAGTGTTCAACAAGCAACATCATCCACACCAACTGAGAGTACCTCATCAGGCTCACTTATGGATCATGGCATAACAACATCTGCAACTTTGTACGTGCTTTGGATTTCAACTCTAGATATTCAGGTAAAGTAATTAAGTCCAAATCCTATACAATGTCGTCTCAGTATTTTTTATTTTTTCCCCCAAAATGTTTCAAAATTCTGCAACTAGACTTTTTACTAGATCCCAGAAACGAGAGCATTTAACACCAGTATCGGCTTCTCAGCATTGGTTACCAGTTTGTTATCGGATTGATTTGAGGTCTTTCAGCAAAGCGCTGCAAAGGCCTATTGTTTTCATACTGTTTCTTATTGGTTTTTAAAACTTTACATGGCCTAGCTCCAGCTTATCTTCAAGACCTTCTTCACGACCATTACAGTGCTAGAACACTTCCATCAAATAATAAATTGCTCTTACATATTCCTTGGACCAGATTGAGTGACAGCGATTAAGAGCAGCATTCGCCGTCACTACTCCTAATCTTTGGAACAACCTACCTATTAACATTAGATCTGCCCATAGTCTGGAACACTTCATATCGCTCCATAAAACTCGTTTTTATTCTTTGGCTTTTTGTAAGGCCTGACATTGTAGTTTACTTGTCTGTTTTAATTTGTGTTTTATCCTTATGTAGTTTTGTCTGTGCTTCATGAATACTGTACAGACCTTTGGAGCAATTAATATCTGTTTTGAAAGTGCTTCATAAGCAAGATTGACATTGACATGATTAGGTTTTTGTTTTATTTTGCTTAGGAAAAGTGTCCAGTTCAGGCGGATGGAGTGCTGGAGCAGTCACTGTCTTCTGTCCAAAGTCTACAGACATCGCTTTCTGACCAAGCACTGACATCTTTGTCAGGCCAGTCACCACTAACATCTCCTCAAGTGCTGTCAACCATGCCCAACTCCCAAGTAACATCAACTTCGTTCTCCTCCCAGGCAACTGTGTCCCAGCCCTCCACACAAGTACAACCAATTTTGCCGTCTTCTGAAGTTTCTTTGGTTGCAGCCTCAAGGCTGCCCCTCTCCTCCAACCCTAACCTGACTCCACAGGTGATGACCATTGAGGACCAGGCATCAGCTTCTCCATTTACTGAGCAACCTATAATTCTCCTGGAAGACCAGGAAGAGCCACCTGAGTCTCCACAACATCCACCAGAGTTGCCTTTGGATGAGTGAGTCAAAATTGCATATTCTGGCAGTGTCAGTACAGTACTCTCAGTTGGAGTAAACCATTGTTTACTCCAACTATACAGAATAAAATATATTTTCTTTTTACAGAACAGATCTTCAGACTATATTAGCAAAACTATACAGCAAGGTTGATATGACTTTCTGTCCTACAAGCAACCAGATAAATGTGTGCAGGGACAGGATTTTAGAATGTAGCCTGCATGCCTTCAGAAGACGCCGTTTTGATCCTGCAGCAAAACTGGATGTTATTTTGTGGATGAAGAGGACAACGCTGAAGGGGCAGTTGATGAAGGTGGTCCCACACGGGAGTATCTAAGACTGTTAATGAGGGCCATTCATCAATCTAATGTCTTTGAGGGGCATGAGAATGACCGCCATCTAGCTTTGGACACTAGTGGTCTGTATTCTTTTTTGTCTATTTTTCCCCCCCAATTCTTAAGGATGGAAAATTGTCAAGTAACATTTTTTTTTCTTTAGCGCTGGAGTCAAAAATGTACTACTGTATTGGAAAAATGATATCAGTCTGTTTGGTGCATGGAGGCATTGGACCACATTTCTTCTCTCAAAGGCTGTATGACCAGATTTGTGGCACATTGTCTCAACATACCCTGGTTGAGGAAGTTGTTAACCATTCATTCAGACAGCAGTTGATCAAAGTTAGTAGCAATTTTAAGAATTTTAGATAATGATCATAAGCTTATATTCAGTTTCACATAATTTTTTTTCTTTTTAGATTCAGGATACAAACACAATCGTGGAGGCAAACGAAGCCATTATGCAAGCAGCAGATACCCTGAGCATTGTTGGAGCATTAAGGCGTGTAACTACTCTGGAAGAGAGGGACTCCCTTGTGCAATCTGCTGCAGACTTCTTTGTAAATGGCCGAGTATGCACTGCATTGCAACAGTAAGCAAGATCCTAATTTTTTTATTAGAAATCTTGTTGTATTCTAAAAGTAAGACCATATTCTCATTTCTTAAAGGTTTGTGGAAGGTTTGAAGACTCTCAATGTGCTAGACGAGATTCAGAAAAACCCTGCAGTATTTCATGAATTGTTTGTCTGTGAGGAGAAACCACTCTTGGCGCGGGACCTGTACACACTTTTCCAAGTGTGTTTTTCTGTGCAAGGCAGCAATAAAAGGAGGATAGAAAATCAAACCATATGCTACTGGAGAGACTGGTTGGTGGATATTGAAGGTACAATTATTGTGATACTGTAAGCACAACCGGTATCAATTACATTTTGTGACCAACTTATCACCACTGTCCAAAAATAAGTAATCATTGTTTGAGTATAGAGGCAGACTTTTTAAATGACTAGTGACACCAAAAACAGTTAAATTACTAGAAAAGTCTCTTTCCTGGGAAGTCTTTTGTTAAGCTGCCATAGAAATTGTCTGTCTTTTACCTGTGAATATATATTGGGTAATTTGTTGCATAAATGCATACTTTTACATACTATTTACAATGATCATGCTTAGTCATGGTTCGTCTTCAAAATGTTTATTGATTTATATTTATTAACAAGAAATGTAATGTCATCACCAATATAACAAGATTGAGGAGTAACAAGGAGAGACATTTAACACATTTTATTACATGTCTTTAAGAGTACACACTGGATACTTTATTACAAAGGTCATAATTTCAACATTTTGTCTTTCAGAAGGAGAATGCAGTCCCATTACCCTTGAAATGATACTGGAGTTCGCTTCCGGAGCATCCACGGTACCTCCACTGGGCTTTCCCCATCGTCCAAAAATTGAATTCCTCCATGAGGTTAACAGAGTCTTCCCAGAAGCAAATACTTGCCTGATAGTACTCCGCCTTCCTTTACACCCAGACTATGAGTCTTTCACAAAGTACATGACAGACGGGGTGCTGCAGGCACCTACCTTTGGTGTTGCATAATCAGCTAATAAGTGTAATAAGCAGTTATTTTAAAAGAGTTGGAATGTTTTGAAAAGTTAAGTGTTTTAAAGCAAGTTATAGTAAAAGGTAATGTAATGGCCGAACGTGGAAAATATTGAAATGTAAATACAGTATTTGCTTTTTTTTTGTGCAAAGCTTAGAAGTCTTTTTAACCACTTTTTTGTTTCACAATTTAAAGGTGGATGTTTGAGCAACACTGCAAAAACAAAAGATCTTATCCAGTATTTTTGGAACACTTTCTAGTGCAAATTTCTTAGTACACTAATGATAAAACTAACTTACATGTAACTTTTCATCAAGACATGACCTTAATAATAATTCTTTAGTATTGTTGAAAAGTAATAGTTACATTGGCATATTAATTTCACTTATAACTGAACATCTTTCCTTTGCTATAAGTGAAATAATCTGACAATGTAATAAGTCCTTCATTGTTATTAAGGAAAAAATGACTTAAAACAAGCTCAAATCTTGATGAAAAGTTACTTATATCTTACTTGTCTTATTTGAAGTGTAGAAAGATTTTTGCACTGGAAAACCTTTGGTAAGATTTTTTTGTTTTTGCTGTGTAAATGGGCATTGTAGTTTAATGTTTTGTAATGATTGTTCTAGTTCATGTAATGAACACTGCTCATTTGGATTAAAACCAAAATCAAATTCTAAAGAACCTCAAAGGGCCCAAAAGATGCATTTGAAAAGGGAGTTAGGAGATACTAGTCATTTCTACATGAACATTTTCAAAAGTAGTTTTTATTGTTCTTTCCCTCTCCAGAATGTGTAATTTGTCATGTCTTTAAACACCTTAACATTTTATAATTACATTTGTAAGGTTACCAATTCATGTCAGTTCTGAGTTTTATTTGTAGTAATTGTATCTTTAGAACAATGCATCTGATCAAATGTTCTTGATGTTTGTCACTCCTCAAACATAGTGACATGTACTTAAATCAATAAAACATTTGCAATTTCTGCACAACAGGCCTGGTATTTCTCCTTCAGATCTGAAATATGATTGACTGCAAGATTAACTGACTGAAGTTGCTGCTGACTGAGCCTGGTTTGGGTTGGTTCTACAACTACACTAGGAACCTCTTCAGCATCACTAGTTGGTAGTGGCCAAAGGCCATGCTGTTGCAGAAGTTCTTCAAGAGTCTCTGATGCGCTGGAATTTTCACCAAATACGTTGTTAGTTGCTGTGCTGTTGGCACCCATGTTTGCCAACATCCGTTCAGTCCAGATTTGTGTTGGTGTTTTATTGTTTTCTGTACGCAAGGAATGGTGGTTCCATCCCTTTCTGAATTGTTCCAGTTGGCTTTGAATCTCAGGAAGAAAAACTATGTGAAGAGAAAGTTTGTGCACATCGTTGCTGGGATCCAAGAGGGCTGAATCTTCAAGATTATAAAACGTGCTATAAAATGGTTCCAGAACATGTAAAAACACATCCCTCCAAAGACGCTCAATTCTCTGATTATGGATGGATTCCCCAGTTAGATGACTCCGACGTTCAATGCCCTGAAGGAGATTCATCACCAGTGCCACTTGCACATTCTCGCCACCATGGTCTGACCTCACTCTAGAAGGTAAGCCATAGAGGTCTGTTGCCTTGAGAAAATGGAATAGCACTGTTGAAGCGCGATTGTCTGTGCTGCAGTTCAAGTAAGTAATTAAGCGTGAACATCCATCGATGCCACCATGGACCACAAAGCCCCACCTAAATGGAAATACAAAAGATGTATAAGGAATAATGTATACAAATGTGTATAGTGAATTTAGTTCTAATACATCTACTCTGAAATACATTCTGTATATTTTCAGATACCTTATGAGACGCATGTTGCCATCAATATGCCATAAACTGTTGGGATACGGCACATGATAGACACGTCGAGACACTGCACTGCTCCACCTCCTTGCAGTTGCCATTGGGTTGATTCGAGCCATCATCTCACGGACCTTACGCCGTGGAACCACTAGTCCTCGTGCATGCAACAAGCCTCTCATCATCTGGTTCAATGAAGGACATGTGGTCTTACTATTTTGAACCACACAATTTTACATTTTGAAAGAAGTCTTTTACAAAATATAGGTTTCAGATTTCACATCTGGTCATAAAATAAATGATTTTTTTTTTAATCATCATCATTTGTGACACTTCAAATTAAATAATAAAATAATTAGTATTCTGCACCACCACTGTTGAATATATTACTTCAGAAGTAATATATTTAGATTCCATACCTCCGTCCCAGAATTTGGATACAGGGATTGAAGTTGTCTGATATTAGTTTCAAGGTCTTCATCAGTCACTGCAGTCAACCTTCCCCTGATTGGTACACCAAGTGCTTTGGACTTCTTATAAAGAAATGATGTTGAGCATCCAAAGATGTTTGCCATCCTCTTGACCGTGTGTCCTTGGGCCAAAAGAAAGTCGATCTGCTCTCTTGTAATATGAATTGCTGGTCTACCGCGAGCACCTAAAATAGAATCATATTCAAATGCCTTAGCATAATGTTTACTTTACACATCTGCTTTTCTCTGTCTATATCTGCCTGTCCTCTACAGGTAAGGCAAGGCAAGGCAAGGCAACTTTATTTATATGGCACCTTTCAGCCAAAGACAATTCAAAGTGCTTGTACAAAAAAAAAGTTGAAAACAACATACAACAAGACGATAATAAAAAAGAAAGTAAATTAAAGATCAAGCAGGTGTCCCTGTGTTTCCTAAAGGTGACACTATGCATATACATATACATTTGATATACATAATTTTCTGTTGCAAATGCATGAACACAAAGCTTTAAACTTTTACAGTATAGACGCTGGAAAGCAACTTAAAGTATGAATCAGACATGACCCGGGGGTGCGCTATTATTTTCAGAGGAAATAAAGGAGGGTGCTGTGAGGCCGTCTAGCATGTCAAAATCAAGAGCTAGCTAGCTTTACTATAAATTCCGAAGAGAAAGATAGCTTTACAACAGTATAAAAAAATACGTCCAGTTATTACCTGAACTGGCCCGGGCTGCAGAATATTCCCCATTTCCAGTTTGGACATGGGTCGATAGTAGCACTTTCAGCTCCCGTAAGCCGTTTTTCAGGGCATTGTGTGTGTCGGTAGAAAGTAAATCAGAAATTCTTTGCAAATTTCTTAAGCATTCTTCAAGTACACGATTTTCGCGCTCTCCGCATATCCCATACTGAAGAGCTCTTTCTATATTGTGGCATTTTCTTACAATTTTGTCCAAAACTGCCAGCGCCATTGAATGTTCAGGCAATTGTTTGGACAGCTCAGTACAGCCAAAGAGGGGCTTACACGCAATCTCTTAATTCAGATATCTAAAATTGTAATTCTGACTAGTCATAATTACGTTCGAGATATCTTAAATTATAATTACGGATGTGTGACCCTTCCAATGACGAATCCGGTGACGTCATTTGAGATATCTTGAAAGGAATTTTGACTAGTCAAAATGTAATTGAAGATATCTTGAATTATTATTCTTCCTAGTCAGAATGTAAATAGAGATATCTTAAATTACCATTCCGGATAGTCAAAATGTAGTTTTGTCTAGTCAAAATGCAATTTGAGATATCTGGAATGTAATTACGGATAGTCAGACGAAACCGAATTTATGTTAAAACGGCTTGCCATAGGGGACTAGGATTCTAAAACAGCGCAGAAAATTTACGTCATCGTTTACGACGGCTCTTTCTGTTCACTGATTGGCCCGATTGAAATTCTACCGGAGAAATCCAGGATTCTTCCAGGATTGGTCTGTACTTTGCACCATTCATCTTACTATAACTGGGACCAGTAGCGATGCTCGATAACTGATACCACTGATTTCCTTTCCGAACCATATGAATAATAATAATAACGGAGTAAATCTAAAATAAGTGCTGCTGTTTTCTAATACGGGTCATTCAAATTGAAATTCAGAGTAAAATATTTAGTTCAATAATAATAAAAAAAACTTTATTTCAAAATGTAGGTATTTATTTTTATTGAGTGACTGGGCTTCTTATGGTGAAATGAAAAGTAGTTCCCCACCAACCAACTAAAATAGACAAGATCTCAATAATATAGTTTCTGTCCACTGTATTTTTGTTAATGGTATATGTTACCTCAAATAACTGAAGTATGAAAAGTATCAGTGTTTTCAAATAAGAACTGATTTTAGAGCATTTCTGGTGCCCCTGTCACTACTGAAGAACCTCAGTATGATGCTGTCTCCCCTGCATTTTCTGTGACAAACTGTAAATAGAATATATTTGTTTTTTCTTTTAGTAATGGTTTTCTACTCTTCCATAAAGTCCAGATTTGTGGATTGCAGGTCTAACAGTTGTCCTGTCAACAGATTTCCACCTGGCTCTCTGCTGCTTCTCCACGGTTTTTTCTTCACATATGTGCTATTTTGTATTGATTTAATACATAGGTCCAAATATAATCAATGTTTTAAAGGTTTAATACTTTTGCAGGTCACGGCGAGTGAAACGGTGCAAACTGCTGCCACGTCAGGCCATATGTTGTAGCAGGCTAGTTAGCAGCGCTGGCTGCTCGATAAGCCCCTCAGCCATCCAGATTTAAGAGGCTATTTTTGCAGACTATTAGTCTGAGTCTCTGGCTTACTGATAAGTAGTTATTCTGTCTTTGTCATTTTTCTTTGTTTTGCTTCACATGGTGAGTTCAATGCAACCAAAACTATGTGGCGATTAGGTCTGCAATTTACGATTATTTTAGTCATCAATTATTCTGATGATTAAATTCAATATTCAAAAAATACTTTATTGATCCCAAAATGAAATTAAATGTTCTTGCAACTCATATTGCTTTAAAGTATTCAAAGAGGTATTGCAGATGGTGTTGGCCGTTGACAGGAAAGATCTCCTGTAGCAGTCTGTATTACAGTGAATTTGAACATGCCTCTGACTATAGACACTTGATTTCGTTAGATTAATACGTTTTTTTATTTAATGGTACATTCTGCAGGTTTTTCGTTTAACAAGTTGAGAATTTTTTCTTTAATATTAGAAATAATTCAATCCCTTTTTAAAAATATAGAAAATAATCGCTTGTTGCCTGAAATGTAATAACATTGCATACTTTTAGTGCATGCTTGATCATTTGTAGGACAAAATGCATTTGCAGCTAAAAAAAAATACTTGCACAATATCAACATGTGCTTGACTTTATATCAGTACAGTGTAGGACTGATATATTGATAATTATTTGGATTGACGAACATTTTCATAGCAAAAAGTGCTTTTGAAGAGATTTTTTTATTCAAAATTATGCCACTTAAAAATTTCAGAGTAGAACATATTTATGGACACAGCAAATGTTCTTTTTTATTATTTTAAGTGGAAAATGTAAATTTTTTGTACCGTTTTGGCATAATTACTGCTCTGATTGTGCTGTTCTTTCACTAAGTGGCTTTTTATTTTACTCTTTATTCTCCAGTTAACGATTAATCAATTACTACATTAGTTGATAATTATGTCAATAAATGATTAATCCGATTAATAGGCTTGTTACGGTAACAAATTTTGCTGGACAATAACTCGTCCCGGAAATTATTGTGATAAACATTATTGTTTTGAGACCATTTCTAAGCAATACAATATGATAAAATAGTGTAATAACGTGCGGTCAAAGATGAATAAATTCTAATGAACATTTAATAGTAGAACTGGAAGACACTTTACATATCCAAAATAAACAAACAAAACAACAAAAACAACAAATAAAATGAATAAAAACAAAATGAACCTTCAAAAAAGGGCTAGTTGAGATCAAAACACCAGACTGAAGACTTTTGTCAGCCAGATTTTGATAGAGAGAAACAATAAATCATGTACATGGGAATTATTGAGCCCGTTTTAATTCATCATGTGATTAATTGATTTATTGCTTATTGCGACAGGCCTGCTGATAAATTGTTTCAGCTCTTGTGCACAGGCTGCCCGAATTTAACAGGTGCCTGATTGAAAAATTAAACAACACTGCTAATGCACTTTCTTTTTTAGTCTGGTGGTTATTATCAAAAGTAAAAGCTACTCCATCTGTGTGTACCTTCTCCATCCAACAGGAAGCAGGTCAGCAGGCGGGGACACACCTCCTCCAAAACGGAGCAGAACGAGGAGAAAGCAGCGGGCCCTTTAGAGGACAGGTGGTTTAGGAACACCTCCGCCCGTCCCCTGCTGGACTCCTGTCCCAGGATCTCCTTGTACTCCACCAGTGAGAAGACCTTGTCGTACACCAGGTAGGGCAGCACGGCGTTGACATCCAGCTCACTGAGGATCTGCTCTCTGTGCTCTTTGAGGATCTTCGCCGCCCATCTCTTCCTCTTCCTGGTGCATGGCCGCTTGCCAAATTTTCGCTGCTGCTGCTTCTTCTGCTTCTTCACAAACCACTTCTTGGAGCCGCTGCCAAACATCTTCAAGTCGTGGAGGCCCACCAAAACTTCTCCCACCGCTCTGTCAGCACAGCTCCCAAAGGAGAGGAAGCGCATATTTCCTGCCAGCGTGAACACTCTGCCACATATTTCTTTGAGCTAACTCTTTGTTGTCGTCTGAGTCGTTTATCTGGGGCAGGAAGGAACAATCTGGACACTAGCTAATTTTTAGCTGGGTACTTAGCAGCTCTAAGAAGATTAACAGCCTCTTAAGCACTGCCATGCACACTGCTCTACGCTCCTCACACATCCTAAATATGTTGTGCATTGTCTCTTCTGTTGTTGGCAGATTAAGACATTCATTGAAGCGGACTTTAAAGGGGACGTATTATGCAAAATTAACATTTTGCACATTTTTGTACTTCCATTTTGGTCTCAGCTGCTTCTAAAAACAGTCCAAGTGCTTAAAAGAGCCACCCAGATGTTTTTTGTGGCAATAGGTTAATCTTAAATGAGCCGTTTCAAAAACTTCCGGAATGTAACATTACAAATCAGCAACCCCAGTGAAGCTCAACCCTGTTACCTAGCAACACCAGTGGAACTCCGTCTGTCACCTAGCAACCCAGGCTGAGTTCCAACATGATTGGTCATCTGTTTTTACTGGTGTACAATGGCTGCTGGGGAAAAAAGCAAACAAGTATTTAGTTGTTGAATTACCGTCCAGAAACCCTACTCCTTGCTGCACTGTTGTTGGTTGTGCAGGAGGCTACACTTAAGCTTATCAAAGATCTAAATTGTGCAAGTTTTTATACATCCATTTGGGTCTCTGCTGCTTCTAAAAATAAGCCCAAGTGCTTAAAACCCCATGCAGTTTTTTTTTTTTGGCAATAATTAAACATTTATTTGTGTCTGGAAAATGAGTCATTTTAAAAACCTACCAATTGCTAAGACACATTTAACTGGCACTGTTACCTAGAAACCTCAGCCGACCCAAGCCCTGTTACCTAGCAACCAAAGCTGAGCTCCAGCATGTTTGGTCTGGTGGTTTTATACCCGCTGTACAACAGCTGCTGGAAAAGGCAAGTGTTTTATTGTTGACTTACAATTCAAAAGCGACATTCTTGTTGGTTGTTGTGCAGGAGGCTTTATTTCTGCATGGTTGTATGATTGTGCATCTTTTTGCAGCCATTTTCATGTATGCGTGTAAATGTTGAGTTGGGCGGCGAGGCCAGCAGCAGATTGTTTGGATTTAGTGACAAGATGCCCTAAAACGGCTCAAAATAGGCAGAACTGAGGACACTAAAATCTCTTTTTTTAAGAATGATTTTGTGCAAGAAAATGTAATGAATATGTTTTGTATAGACCGTAGACCTATCCTAGCCTGTTCAAGGAAACATATCAGGTCACCTTTAAACCATCAGGCTTGAAAAACCATCTGTATTCTTCCTTTTTCCTTCCCAGCTCCTTCTAGGAGAATATTTCAGAAGTTATTTCAGTCCTGCTGACTGGCCCGAAAAGCTCCAGGGACTTTGAAAACAAGGTTAGTGATTCAACTCCTCCACTCATTGTGGAAAACTTGTGTAAAGTGAATGAGACGTACAGCTAAGGTCCCTCCTGAGCAAGAACGTTGCAGCATTCATCAGTCCATTGATCAGACCTCCAACAACTTCACCTTCCTGGTTATTGCTGTGAATGTGACACCCGATTAAAGCGAGATTAAAACCCGTTCCCTATGTGCACCGACCCGTCACGCTGAACTGCAGAGAAGCATTTAACATGTAATTGGACGAAGCAAGGGCGTTTAAAGGGGGAGCTTAATGTATTGTACTGAAAATCTATAAAAATAGGAATAAAAGCAGCACAAATCGATACGACCTTGGACCAAATTTTTATCCAGCTTCTGTGACGGAGGTGAGGATGAGCGGTTCTTTTCCATAAGAGGGTGCCATTTCATCAGCCGGTTTCACTTAAACTAACCAGAAAAAAACTCACAATTATTATTTTTGTCACATAGAAAAAACCCACTGGGACTAAAAATGTGCGACCAGTTCGACTCAATATGAATTTACAACTAATCTATATTTATTTTTACTTTATACTCACGTCTGCTGAGACTAAATTATGTTTAAAACTGAACAATTTTTGGTATTTAAAAAAATTTTTGTTATGTTATAAAGCTGAAATTAAATGTATTATGTATTATAGGAGTTCATGTTGTAAAAGGCCCACTTTATTCCAACACCCCTAAATAAAATTAAACAAAATCAGTTTCCTAAAGAAGTCAAAAAAGTATTAAATTCCCATTTCACAATTATTTAACACATATTTTGTTTTGTTTAGGATCACCTAATCCTAGTAAAAACATACATATATATTTAATTGAGTCAGGAAAAAAAATGTAAAAAGCAAAATAAAAATACAAAGACAAAAAAGTCAGAAAAAAGAAAGAAAAAGTAAAGGGGAAAAAAGGAAAAGAGAAAAAAATGACAAAACGGAAAAGAAAGAGAGAAAGAAAAGGAATTAAGATAAAAGAAAAAGGAAAATGACAAAAGAAAAATAAAAGACAGAAGAATCAAGGAAAAAGAAAGAAAAAGCAAAGAGAAAGGAAAATGAAAAAGAGAAAGAAAAAGGAAAAAAGAAAAAATATTCAAATCCTATATGGATGAATGTTGCAATAAACTCTTTTCCTTAATCTGAAAAGTATTTGATTCATAAATGAACTGATCTCCAAGTCAGAGAATCAATCACCAAGCATAACAAATATTAGACTTATTCAAGTGAACATGCAAGCAGGGCAACGGCTGCGAAGGCTGAGAAATTCACATAATTACACGACACACACAGAAAACTGCAGACAGTTTGGGAGAATTTAACATTTCAGTAGAGCGGCCTGCCTTATCAGTCAACCAATAAATCCAAATTATGGGTTTGGATGAACTCGAGTGCAGTTATAGTCTAAAAGCGAGCTGCACCAGAAGGAGCCGACGGCAGAAATTTGAGAGCCTTCGCTGCACAAAACCTCACAGGTCCTTACATAATCAAACCTCCCCAAGTCAGAGGAAATATTTTATTACAGGTTGAACACCAGGAAACAATAAAGTCATGATTTTTTTAAAACGTATTCCAAAAATTCACACAAATATATCTGCATAGTGATGAAACTGATTTAAAACAAGTTGGTTCATTTGGAAATGAAGGTGGTTTGAATCCATCTACACCAGACCTGGGCATTTTAAGGCCCGCGGGCCAGATATGGCCCGTTGGGCATCCCTGTCCGGCCCGCGCCCCCCCACCCCCAGTCAAAACAAAACACCGTATTTTCGAGTGCATGCGACACAGCTGTCTTTTATTTTGAAAGGGCTTGACGCACCGTTTATGAATGCACGTACATAAATGCTAACGCACAGCAACAACAAGTGATGCTAGCAGTCATCTCACGGTAAAAAAGAAAAGTTGATTCGAATTCTGCATTTTTAACAAGGCATGGACAGCGAAATATTTCTTTATTGAAGTCAAAGGCAAGGCCGTGTGTTTAGTTTGTGGTGCGCAGGTGGCTGTGTTAAAGGAATATAATATCCACCGTCACTACGTGACCAAACACAGAAGAGATACAAGAACTTTTCAGAGAAAAGCGCGTCACTGAGTCGTCTGTACTCGTAGCCAAGCTCAACAAACACTTTTTACAAAACGCCTGGCATCTAGAGGAGCTGCAGTCAAGGCAAGTTTTGTCATATCCCTAAGATTGCTAGGAAGAGCAAACCTTTCTGACGGAGAGTACATTAAGCAGTGCTAATATGTCCTGAGAAAAAACGCTTTTGAGAACATCTCCCTCTCCCGCCACGCAAACGTAACGAGAAGGATGAGGACATCGCGACGAACCTGGTGCTGCAACTGAAAGACAGCGTGAATGATTTTGAGTACCGGTATTTTTCCCTGGCTTTGGATGAGAGCTGTGACATACGGGACACTGCCCAGCTGCTCATCTGTTCGTCAGGCTTTTTCCAACACTTAAAACCATTTATTGCTCATATATGCAGTTGATCAGTTGATTAATATAACACATACCATTTCAATTGTGGAGAGATTAAAAAGTTAAAAATAAATTCAGATGTGATGACGATATTTTTTTTAACTATTAATTTGTTAATTCTCACTTCAGCCAAACCACAAATTGTTTTTTTATTTTTATTAATTTTTACTGAATATTCTTCTTAACAAAAGAATATGATTTAAATATTTTATTACAACAAGAGGTATGAGAAAATGAATAATGAGTCAAGATTAAATTTGAGTCATTGCTGGATCGGCCCTCCAACATATTTCATATTTTTCATGCGGCCCCCTGAAGAAATTAATTGCCCACCCCTGATCTACACCTACAGCAAACAAATAAATTACTGCAAAAACACAAAATCTTACCAAGTAATTTTGGTCTATTTTTTTACCTTAAACACAAAAAGTGAGACAAAACCTGACTTACAAGTAACTTTTCGTCAAGATAGAGAAGCTTGTTTTAAACTAATAATTCTTTAATATTGATTAAAAAAATACTACTTTTACTCACAGATTATTTTACTTATAAGAAAAATATTTTTCCCATGTTATGAGTGAATTAATATTAAGGAATTATTAGCCTTAAACAAGCTCCTATATCTTGCTGAAAAGTTACCTGTAAGTTAGTTCTGTCTTATTTCAAGCGTGCTAAGATATTACTAGATAACTTATACTTGGTATTTTGTATTTTTACAGTGGTCATGAATAAAGAAAGGGAATTATGAAAATAAAATGCAATCCTATGACTTTGAACAAGTTAAAGATTCCTGCTCCTGATTGCAATCAAAGTACGAATCTTGTTTCTGATTAGAAAACATGTTTAATTAGGTGGATTCAAATAAACTTCAAGCCAAAAAAACAAAAACCTACTGCAATGGTTGTATCGTTTTTGCTGACATATTGTTAATTATTAATAGTGTTGTTTCTGTAACTCAAAGCTCAGGACTGATCAGAAGTTTTCATAGTGATGCATGAAATAGGCCTGATCTCTCTTGTTCATCTTCTGACACGCTTTCTCCACGTTCTTGGTCAGTCCAGGCGGTCCGCAGCTGAACACACCGATTTTACCGACCTGCAGAAAAATGATAAAGGACCATGAAGCTTCAAAAGTTAAATATTGTTGTCCAGGGTTTATCCTCTGGGCGAGGATTTCCTTTACAAACACACAGAATGCTGCAAAAACATGGAAACATTTAATTTTATTTTATTTTTTTCATTAAATAAAAAGAGTATTTTGTTTAATGAGGTTAAATAAAATAAATATAATTTTATTTCATCAATAAAATATTTTTCTAATTTTATTTTAATAATACAAATACAAAAAATATATATATTTTATTTAATCTTATCAAAGATTAAATAAAATCTTTTTATTTTATTTAATCTTGTCAAAGACTTTATTTAATCTTGTCAAAGATTAAATAAAATCTGAAAATAATTCTGATTCTATTCAATAATTATTACATCCATTTAGCATAAATGCTGCCTCATACTTTCTGATTTTAGTTGGAAATTAGTTCTGTGGTGGTAAATTTGATCAGGTATTTTTTAAATCCTACGTTGAATATTTTACCAGATAAAATACTGTCTCCTCTTTTCATAAGACAATGTGTAATATTTAAAATTAATCCCACCAAATTTTATTTCACCTTCACAGTTCAGTTTTTTTTTGTTGTTTTTTTTTTGCAGCGGCAGCAGCAGTGTCTTGGACGCTTCCTTCTGTCCTTTTCTTGTCAGAAACTTTTCTATTTCTAGCTTAAGAAGCAAAACAACTTGATAAACATGATTGGCAGTCGATCAGAAAGATGAACATGACAAATAATTTCCTGAATTTTCCCTCTGTGGGACAATAAAAGCCTTTCTCTTCTACCTCTAAATTATTTTAACTTCTGTTTTATAATAATAACTGAAAAACAAAAATAATTTTTAAATGTAAACGTCTTTTTTCCCCCCCAGTTTCTTCTCCTCTTCCCTCTGAGATCCCTTTAGCGCCCCCTGGCGGCCCTGCCCACTTTGAAAAACGCAGCCACAGAGCGCTGACCTCAGGGTGAACTTCCTGCAAAGAGCTGAAGAAGGAGACGAAGGGCGGACGACCAAAGTGAGTGACGGAGCGCAGGCCGGTGAAGAGGCTGCGGTTCCACACCTTCTGAAAGTGGCGCTCACACACGTACTGCACAGAGGAAAGCAGAGTGGTCTTAAAGTTTTGGTAAACTAAACAAATAGATGTCTGAAGTAGAAGTCATGGCTAATGAACTGAAACAAATCAAAAGTTAACATGGTAATTCAGTTGAAATACAAAATATCTTTAAAAAGAAGTATGCAAACCTTTGAACTCTAATGAGGCGTTCAAGTTACCTGGGAAGTGGGAACTCTGAGCTACTTTCTACTTAAAGGGGCAGTACGTGTTTTCCAGCCACAAAGTGCAACTTTATAGCATAATCAAGTTACTATGTTACCTTCAGTTGTTATAGAAATGGCATAAAAATTAAGAGACCACTTAAAATTATTAGTTTTACTCTTTAGAGGTACAGTACAGACCAAAGGTTTGGACACACCTTCTAATTGATTTCAATTTGGACACACCAAATGTCCAAACATTTGGTGTGTCCAAACACACACCAAATTAGAAATTCAATTAGAAATTAGATTTCTAATTGAAATCTAATTGATTTCAGTTAGAAGGTGTGTCCAAACATTTGGTCTGTACTGTACATGTTTGAATAAAATGAACATTGTTCTTTAATTCTATGAACTACTGACAACCTGTCTCCGAAATTACAAGCAAGAATTTTGTATTTATATACAGAAAATGAGAAATGGTAAAAAAAAAAAAAAAAAAAAAGATGCAGTCCTTTCAGAGATCAAATAGTGCAAAGAAAACAAATTCATATTCATTTAGAAACAACAATGCTACTGTTTTAACTGAGGAAGAGTTCAGAAATCAGAGGTTTTCAACAGGGTTCAGTGCAATGGGCTCTTCATTTTTTCCAGAGCTGTACACATTTACCAAATGATTTAAAAAAAATTTTGACTTCCTGATTGAACATCTTGAAATTGGGCCTCTGTCTCTTTAAGAAATCTTTCTGAAACTCTGCCTTCAGGAAGTCATCACATCATGGCTCCTCCATTAACCATTTAACAAAGTTTTTACCAGCGACTCACAGCTTGTATAATGAGCTCAGCAGATGTGCAGTTCTACCAGCTGTTTGCTAATTGTTGCTGGCTAGTCTGAAGGAGCCGAGTGGGGGAGGTCTTCTCTGTGAGGCAGAAGCTCTGACGCCCAGAAACTGAATCTCCAAGGAGGAGCTGCGTTTCGAGGGCGGGGCTAGGTCCACCCAGGTGTTTTCCACAGCTAAATGGTTGCCATGGAGATTAAAGGATTTCTCCAACATGCATGGGAGAATCAAAGCAAAACTCCAGATATGTTTTTGATGTGGGAATAACATTAGAACATGACGCAAAGCTCAAAAAAGTGGATTTAACATAATTCAACCCCTTTAAAACACTGAAACGTCAACATGGCGAAGCCCATAAACATTGTCTGCTGTTACCAACGTAATTGTAAGCTTTAGCTTAAGCTTCCCACTAGCAAACAGTGCTTGTGCGGAGTTAACCTCACCAGCATGGTGGTGCGCAGGTCGAACTTCTCGGCCACCTGGGTGATGTACGTGTGGACGGAGACCAGCTCCTGAGTGTCCACTTCCTCCACCTCCCTGATGATGTCTGAGACCCACTCAAACTGGCGCTGCGTTCGGGTCACCCAGATGAAATAAACCTTCAGACGACAGATGTTACTGAGAGGGTTTGTGGATAAAATTAAATATGAGCTACAGCAGTTTCAACACTTTCTAAGAAACATTATATTTATTTTCACTTTTTTTTAGAAGCACTGCTAAAGATTTGTGTAAAACTCTGTAGCAAATTTATTTTTTATTGAAGTGAAAAAATAGAAGAAATGTAAAATCTTAAGTATTTTTGTCTAGTGTCTAGCACAGAGCACATTTTAAATAAGACAAAACTAACTTACAAGTAATTTTTCAGCAATAAAAAGGAGCTTATTTTAAGTCAATGACTACTTAAGACCGATGAAAACTTTTTAATTTAACTGACTATTTCACTTTAAACATGAGAAAATGTCATGGATGAAATCTTCTGCCAGTGGAAATAGAACTTTTAAAACCAATATTAAGAATTGTTTACCTAAAACAAGCTTCTATATCTTGAAGAAACGTTACTTGTAAGTTAGTTTTGCCATAAGATGTTTTCACTAGAAAAAATACTTGGTAAGATTTTGTGTTTTTTGCAGTGTTTCCATTTTGAATAGAACTGGACAGAACTGCACAGCAAAAACACAAAATCTTACCAAGCATATTTAGTTCAAATATCTCAGAACACTGGAAATAATACAAGTAAATTTTCAGCAAGATATAAGCACTAGTAAATTTATCAACTTATAACAAGACGTTTGTAACATCTGCAAGTGAACTAGTGCTTTCAAATTATTGACTTAAAACAAGCTCCTATATCTTGCTGAAAAGTTAGTTTAATCTTATCTTAAGTCTATTGAAATATTGTTTTTGGTTATGTTTTTATTTTGGATATTTAAAATGTCTTCTTGTTTGTTCCTGGGTTCTTTACAAAATTTAACTTTATTAATCAATGAGAAAATTAACTTCTATTACCGTGCAACTACCAATATATTATTTGAAAATGGTCAGAAGACAGTAATGTTATCATTTATTGTAATAATTATTGGGACTTTTTTGTTGTTGTGACAGGTTTAGCTGGTATGTAACAAAAGGACAAACAGGCATATTCAATAAATTATAATATGTTCCAAGGAGGCTAATTTGAATATTGACAACATTTAACTTGCTGTATTAATTTTTTTTCTTTTATTGGTCTGATATCATATTCTATTTTAAGTGTCATGTTTAAAATCTGAAGTTTCTTCTTCTCCAGAGGTGCCATTAAAGATGGCGGGTGGTTGTTTTGATTTTAAGGCAAACCTTTTTACACAGAATCTTGGACTTGATGGAGGACTTGAACACCAGGTCCTTGAGGATGGAGGTGAACGGTGTGACGCCGATTCCTCCTCCCACTAGAACAGACACCTCAAAGTCGTTCCACTCCTGATGGCCTTCGCCGAATGGTCCATCCAAGTAGAGCTTCAAATTAAAGAAAATCCCTTCATTACTGTCACAAAGGGCCAAAAACAATTAAAACAGGTGACAAAGCAGTAAAGAGGCGTACTTTTGGATAGGAACCAAACTCCAGGAAGCTCTCCTCGGTGTAGAGCTCTCTGAGCCGACTGGTCCAGGGACCCACGGCCCGGATGTGCAGACTCAGGTTCTCCTCATGAGGGGCTGAAGTCAGAGTGAATGGGTGGTACTCATCTGTGCCCAGCACCAAGCAGGCGACCCGAACCCACTGGCCTGAAATTACAAAGCCAGGGGACTTTGAACTCCAGATGTGTCACACATAGAGTGTAGATAAGAGATAAGAATGAGAAATTCGTTTGTTTTAAATTATGCAAAATTCACAACTTTCTAAAAAAATTAAGTTTTTTGGCAGGTTAATATTGCTTTGATGTCTGGAAAATGATCAGTTTCAAAAACCTCCCACTTGTTACGTCACATTCTAGGGTCACTGCGCCGTTTCCTAGCAACACCAGCAGAGTTCTACACGTTACCTAGCAACGCCAGCAGAGTTCTACACGTTAGCTAGCATCGCCAACAGAGTTCTACATGTTACCTAGCAACTCCAGCAGAGTTCTACATGTTAGCTAGCAACGCCAGCAAAGTTCTACACGTTAGCTAGCATCGCCAACAGAGTTCTACACGTTACCTAACAACGCCAGCAGAGTTCTACACGTTACCTAGCAATGCCAGCAGAGTTCTACACGTTACCTAACAACGCCAGCAGAGTTCTACACGTTAGCTAGCAACGCCAGCAGAGTTCTACACGTTAGCTAATGCTTATTGTAGACTTATCATCAAGAAACCACTTGCTTTTCACAATTATAGAACTTTGTTCTATAATTCTGCATCTTTTTCCAGTCATCTTCACTTGCGAGTGTAAATGTTGAGTTTGAGGGGCGTGGCCAGCAGCAGCTTATTTTAATTTAAAGTAACAAGAGGCGTTAAAACAACTTATTCTGAAAGGAGCTCAATGTACACTGGAAAACAAAAAATCTTACAAAATATTTTTTGTTTAATTTTTTCAGTACAAATAAGAAAACTAAAACTAACTTACAAATAATTTTGCAGCAAAAGATATAACAGTTTGTTTCAAGTCTATAATTTCTTAATATTGTTAATAATTAAGAACTAGTTCCAATGGCAGATTTTTTCACTTAAAACATGGGAAAATGTCTGGTTATAAGTGACAAAATCTAGCACTTTTTATCAATATTAAGGGATTATTAATTTAAAACAATATCTTTTTTTCTTGCTGAAAAATTTTAACTAAAAAGTAGACAAAACTACTTGGTAACATTTTGTATATTTGCAGTGTAGGCAAAACTAACCAGACTAAAATCAAAATTTTCTAAGAATGATTTTGTGCAAAAAATAAATGATAATGTAGCGAACATGTTCTTTATTGCCCTAATAGGTCACCTTTAAAGACGATAAATTAAGAATATCACCTGAAGGCAGCAGCTCTGCTCTGAGAACAGGGATCTCCAACTTTTTCCTGCTCAGGCTGATCAGTTTGTCCAGCAGGAAGAGCAGGCTGGGCGGGATCAGGTAGACGTGGAAACGAGGCTCCTGGAGCAGAGCGTAGCTACCGTGTATGACCGTCTGATGGACACACACACACACACACACACACACACACACACACACACACACACACACACAGGTATCTCAGGTATCAGACAATCATAACTGCCTCCCCATCAGGGATCTGAGTTCAGAAAGTGCTT
Organism: Gambusia affinis; assembly: GCF_019740435.1. Taxonomy (NCBI): domain Eukaryota; kingdom Metazoa; phylum Chordata; class Actinopteri; order Cyprinodontiformes; family Poeciliidae; genus Gambusia; species Gambusia affinis. Next base: position 6,395,665 of record NC_057875.1, read on the forward strand.
ACCAGAATGTACACAACAACGTAGAGGTAATGAGTGATCCAAAACCCACGAAAACTGATGCGACGAAAGTAGTGGGAGGCAAAAACGTACATGAATGCCAAGGCAAAGAGAAGCAGGACGCCGGTGATTCCTACAAAGTAGCAGAGGGGGAAAAAATTACACAAATCTAAAAGTTTAGATTTTAAAGATCTAAACTTTAAAATCAGATTAAAAGTCTACCTGGTACTGTCTGAAAGAACCACCAGTACCACTTAGGAGGGATTTCAGACCTAAAATGGAAAAATAACACAGTAAATTACTTAAATCAGTGGGAGTTTTTTTCAAAATGGGGGCTGTAGCACTGTGGTGTGCCACCAGGAGGCGCTATGGAGGCCTGAGAAAGTTGGAGGGAATGTGTAAAAAGAAAATAATTAGATTTTAAATGTATAATGTATATTATGTATATGTATGTATAATGTATGTTTTTTTAGCTATATATTAAGGTCACTGGAAATATTTTTCTCAGAATTCTTACTTCAATCTCAAAATTTCAACTTTAATCTCTGAATTCTAACTTTTATCTTAGTATTATGAGGTCAGAATTGCGACTTTAATTCTCTGAAATCAAAGGTTAGAATTTGGAAATTGAAGTCAGAATTTTGTGAAATTTTTTCAGTGTCCCTAATCCTCCTCCATACAATTTTTCTATCATTACTATAAAATATAAGTAAAAATATTTTTTTTAAATGTTATGTGCTATGCTCATCGTCCTGATGACTTATTGTCAAATTTATCAAGCTGCTCTGCACCCCAAGCTAGCATAGCAATGCAAAATGTAAAAGTTTTTGTCAAGAAAAAAATTGAAAGGACCCTTAGAAAATTCACAGCCAACTAAAACGAGAAGAGATGGTGAAAGAATTTAAGAATGAGGGAAAAAAACATTGTAAAAAAGTTTACTAAGGGAGAAGCTAATGCTAATCTCAGACATCTCAAAATCTCTCTTACCCATTGTTGACAATGACGTTTGGGAACAGGCAGGAAAGGATGCTGAGGTCGCTGATGGAAAACATGTAGATGTTGACCACATGGCCCAAACTGTGACCAACTGCAACACAAAAACCAGTGAGCAACATATAAAAAGAGCAACAACACAATGAAAACAAAAAACAGCAATACATGAGCATCCAGTGATTCACATTTTTACTGGGAAACTAGAGAACGCTGCTTAGTCAAGAAATAATAATTAAACAGTGACTGGTCCTCGCTTCTTAGCTCAAAGTCTCAAAGTCTTATCCTGGTTAAGAGAAAAGACTTTAAACCTCTTTTGTCATGCCAGATGTCATGCAAGAAAGACATCTTGTCTCATTTTAAAGCAAAAAAGATTAAATACGCCCTTGAAGGATGAACGACTAAGCCCTGGAAAACATTGGCATATTTGATTCAATGATGTTCCAGGAGTAAGACGCAGCAGTGATGAATAAAACCCCGTTTAAGAACTTAATGATGCTGTTTTCAGCACAAAGAGCTTGAAATAAACGCAGCTTTCTAGTCTAATTGAACAGCATTATTTGGGGAGGTGAATCCTCAGTAAATTGCAAAACTTTAAAGATAAATGTTTAGTTTTGTATGCAGAAAAACTTGCAAGACCAACTTAGAGGATGTAGCTAAAACATGGTCTATCTGTGTTTTTGCGGCTTTTTTTAACATGTTATCATGTCGATCTGTTTGAAAATTTGGCTAGCTGAAAAAAGAATAAACTGAACAATTACTGTGTGAAAAACAATTCAGACAAAAAAAAAATCTCTGTCAGCAGGTCATGCTTTTTAAAGGTGAATTTTCCAGGCACATAGTTACCATTTGTAGCACCATCAAGCAACTATGTTACCTTCAGCTGTTACAAAAAATTATATATATATCAAACATAACTTGAAGAAATTTGACTTTCCAATATAATGCCTTAAAATTGGGCCTCTGTCTCTTTAAGAGGCTCCTGCTGTTTCTGAAACTCCACCTTCAGCTACAGTTGGGCGATATTTTATCACAATATTTTGTGGCTTTATTATACAATAAACTATTTATTACCTAATTTTTAGGGGGGGAAAAGTAGTTCTACTTAAACATATTTTTACTCAAGTAAAAGTATAAAAGCATTTGGTAAAAAATACTTCAGTTGGATGATAATATAAAGTCAAGTGGAAATTTTGATATTTTAAAGATCAAAATGAAAATACCTCATATATAAATATATATATAACTGAATTCAATTAGAAGGTGTGTCCAAACTTTTGGTATGTACTGTATGTATATATATATATAAATATATAAATAATTTTGTTTTCAATACATTTATGAAACAATAGCAAAAACAGCAGGTGATTTTTTTTATTTTTTTTTGGTTAAAACATTTTTGTTCTTCATTCAGTGAAGTTACTGAAGGATAGAGAACCCAGACATTTTACTCAACTAAGACAGCACAGTAAAAATACTCCTAAAAGTATTTCTTTTTCCCTCAAGAAGTTACTCAATTAAATGTAATTGATTAGATGTAGCTGGTTACGACCCGACTGACAATAACCTAACTCTGTTTTTTACCTCAAGTCCTCCAGACTGACCTGAGAGGACGATGGCCGTCATGGCCATGATGCGGTGCAAGTCGATGGCGGCGTCGAAGGGGATGTAGCGGTTCAGGAAGGTTTCTCTCAACAGCGTGATGAGGTTTCGACACACGGTGAGGAGGATGTAGGGATACAGGAAGGAGATTCCAGCCGCTGTGCCGCGAGCGACTATGATGCCCACCACTGTGGATTCAGGCACACCGGTGGCTTCAGCCTGAGAACTGTAGACTGAACACAGGGTCTCAGTTAACCATTTATTTCAAGGTTTTGCACATGAGGTGATGTTTGAGAAATGAGATGTTTTCCACTCACAGTAGCATCTTTCAGTGATCACACCAGCTGTGATGCCAAACACGACGATGAAACAAACGATGTGGCGGCGGTAGTTCTCGATGAAACGTTTGAACTGCTGGACTTTCTGCTGCACAGGGTTCCTGATGTACTGTTCACGTTTCGGCTTCACGTAAACAGTTGGCGCTTTAACGCTTAACCTGCAAGTAAACAAGTCAGTAACATGTTTTTTAGTGATTATCTAAGTTTATACTGTCTTACTGTCTGTGTGGGAAGAGATTTCTGGTTGTGAATAACACAAAAGACAGACTGTAATGCTGTTTCACCGCTTTCTCTTTTTACAAAATTGACCAAACGTGTTTGTTTAAAGTGAGCTTTTAAAGATGACCTATTAAGGTTCCTAGAACAGGTGAGGATGGGCAGTACATCATTTTTTGCACAAAATCTTTTTTATATAACATTTTAGTCTGATTAGTTGTGGCCAGTTCAAGCTCCTTTCTGGATGAGCTGTTTTAGGGCCTTGTGTCACTTTGAATAAAAAAAAACAACCACTGCTGTCCCCTAACTCAACATTCACACTCACACATGGCTGAAAACAGATCTACTATTATTCAACTGTACATCTTTGAAAAGCAGAAGAAGAGCCTCCTGCGCAACCTACAAGAATGCACCAAGTGGTTTCTGGATGGTAAGTCAACAACAAGACACTTGTCTTTTCTAGCAGCCATTGTACAGTGAATACAGGGGCAAACCTAGCTGACCAAACATGCTGGAGCTCTTCTTGGGTTGCTAATTGATAGGTGGTGCTCTGCTGGGGTTGCTAGGTGACGGGCAGTGCCTAAAGATATGAGACGTTACATTTGGGAGGGTTTTGAAACAGTTAACTTTTCAGACAACAAATACCATTAAGTTAATGCCAAAAAAATAGCTGTTTATATTTTTTTTAAGCATTTGCATTGCTTTTAGAAGCGGTAGTGACCTAAATGAAGTACATGAAAACATGAAAAATACATAATAATAGTATTAATGTGACCAATACAAACAAATCTAATTTTCATTTACTGAATACGTTAAAAAATGAGAAGTCACACAACTTTCAGAGTGAAATGCAGCAACCAATGACATGTAAGATAACCAGAAGCGTGGATTGGCCAAGAAAATCAGGCTACTTTCTTGATATTGCAAAAAAAAAAAAAGGTACTAATTTCACTGGCAGATTATTTAACTTATACAAGACATTTTCCCCATGTTGTATTTGAAATAATCTCCATTGAAACTGGTACTTTTTAATCAATATTAAGAGATTATTGACTTAAAACAAGTTCCTATGTGTTGGTGTTTTGTTATTTGTAAGTTAGTTTTGTCTTATTTCAAGCCTATGAAGATTTGAACTAGAAATTAGGCTATAGTACTTGGTAAGGTTTTGTGTTTTTGCAGTGCATGAAACTGAGATCTGAAAACTGACTTACTTTTTCCGTCTTCGTAGCTCCACTCCATCTGATTTACTACCACTGTAATAAAAATCAAATAAAACTGTTAGCAGCTTATGAGGTTTCTTATTTATATATCTTGTAGTCCGTAGTATTTGTGTACTGTATACTTCCTGTATCAAAATAACGGTCTGTCCTACTTTCTTACCCGTTTGCTGGAAGGATGAAGGACACTCTCTGGTCTCGACTCAGGCGTTTCTTCCCCTGATTCTCCATCCCTGGAAAGACAGAAATGGATCCAGAAAAGGATTAGTTGATAAGGACAAAAGACAAGTAAAGGGGTCCTTGTTACACGTTTTTACACTTCCATTTGGGTTTCTACTGGTTCTAAAAACTTTTAAAAGAACCACCCAGTCATTTATTGGCATTAAGTTAATGTTTTTTGATGTCTAGAAAATGAGCTGTTTCAAAAACCTCAAGAATGTAACGTCATAAATCAGCAGGCACTGACCTCTCACCTAGTAACCTCAGAGAAGCCCAGCCCGTTACCTAGCAACCTTAGCCAGACCAGGCCGTCACCTAGCAACCAAAGCTGAGCTCCAGCTTGAGGTGAGCATTTATTGTGTTGTTTATTAACCATTGTGATAAATTTCTCATTATAATAAGAATTTTGATTTATTGTTGTCACAATAAATTCCACTTAGTGAATTTTAAAACCTCCCAAAACTCTCTGTATTTTCTCCACTGTTTTTTTTTTTCAGTTAAAGTATAATTAAATTTGAAAATATGTGTGCAGTCTAGTGATACAAATCACACTTTTTTATGTGACCAGTGTCATAAAGAAGCATATTACGAATGGGATGGAGCAGTATTTGTGTTTGTTGGGTTATGATTGATGTGTAATGCAGTCAGAACCATACAGCTATCGAAAAAAGAAGAAATTAATAGTTCTTACCGTCACTTCAATAGTACCACTAAATTTTGTGATAAAGGTTTATGTCCATATTGCCCAACTCCAGCTCCAGCATGTTTGGTCAGCTGGTTTCCAGAGAGTAAGCACTGAGTCGGCGGGCGTGGCCAGCAGCAGCTCATTAGAATTTAAAGTGACAAGAGCTTATTCTGAAAGGAACTCAAAATAGGCTGAATTGACTAAAATCTTTATCATCTAAAAGAGATTTTGTCCAAATAATGTGATGATTATGTTTTGTATCGCCCTTAGACTTATCCTAATCTATATTAGGAAGCACAATAGGGCACCTTTAAACCAAACTTTCTCAAACCTTTGACATTGAGTTGCGCGAACTGCAGCTCCCTCTCATGGTCCTTCAGGAGCGAGTGAAAGTCCCTCCATGAGATTTTCTCCTTGTCATCAAACCCTGCCGCCTGCATCATGGCCTTGATGCCGTCCTCTGCCTGTGTCTTTGACAGAACCCCGTTGGAGATTTCAATGAAAGACCTGCAATTAATCAAAAGTGTAAGGACAAAACAGTCGAGTAAACACTGTTCAGCCATGAAAAAGATGAAGAGGAGAGCTGCTGAAACCTGAGCATCCTGGCGAATTCCTCCTTCGATAAGTAGCCAGTTCCACCAATGTCATTCATGGAGAACATGAGCTGGGATTTTTCCTCCGGAGACCCTGGAGTAATAAACATATTTCTCTGCAGTTCCCATAACTAAACAAATAGGTTCACCTCATTGTTCCCGGACCAGGAAAGGGAACTCATCGCCAAAATTAACCTATCTTTGCAACAATTTATACATAATTTTACCTAATATGGGTAAAATTCATCAAAAGATTAATTTTAGATGTCATTTGTGCAAATAGACCAATGTACAAAACTAGAATAAAGTGCATAATTTCCAGAGGCTATTGCAAACTTTTGTTTGCATTTTCAACAGGGCTCCAATTCAATAAATAGTTTGTTGAGTATGTCATAAATTAAATAAAACTTAGCATTACCTTAATGTGTATGTTTCTTAAATATAAAAAACAGACTGAAACCTACATTAATTTTTATAAATCTTAAATAATTCTAATAATTTGTTTAAAACTTTAAGAAGTGATTCTTTTTTAAGTACTGGCTTTATTACTTTAATAATCAACATTTTATGTCCACGCCCCATAATATCAGTGTATTTTCAGATATTCGTGTTTTTTTATTACTATTTGTGGAATACATAAAAACAGACTGAAACCATGATTTTTTTCTTGTGTATTAGGAAACCTTAAAAATAACCAACAATTAATTCTTAACTTTCACAGACTGTAGAAAAACAGAAATTCAACTAAAAATTCATCTAAGATGCAAAATATACTTGTTACCAGTGCTTTTACCTTTCATAAAGATGACTATGACATCAAGAAACTCCTGAAAAGAGAGGTAACCGTTTCCGTCTTTATCAGCCAGCGTGAACATGGAGTCCACAAATAAAGAGTCTGGTTTCAGTCCGAGCGCCTCAGCAAACTCTGACGCTGTCAGCTCGCACTGCAGAACCTCTCTGGCTCGCTTACTGGAGATGCCGCTCATGTCTCCAGCATCACACTTCTCTATTTCCAGAACCTGAGCATCAAAAGGACAGCAATGTTATTATTACTATTAGTTATTACTATTAGGGCTGAAATGATTAGTTGGATTAATCAGATTCATTGTTATCACTCAGATTAATCGCGATGACTCGATTAATTGTTAACTAGAGTATAAAGACCCAAAAAAAGGTCATTTGCTCAAAGAACAACAAACTGAACGCAGTAAAAAAGCCAAAAATTAAGTGGATAACTGAAAAATCTGCAGAATGTGTAATTTAGTTATACAATTAATCAATTAATCTTAAGAATAATTGGTTGGTAAAGTAACAGTTAGTTGAAGCCCTGGTTATTATTTGTCATCATAGTGTAATATCGTCAACATTTCTAATATTGGGATTAAAGAAGCAAAAGTGGCTAAATGAAAAATCTGCAGTATGTTCAATTTTGTTACCCAGTTAATCGATTAATCTTCAGAATAATCAATCACTAAAATAATCATTAGTTAAACCCCTAGGCATTATTTGTCAACATTGGAGATAGTATAATATCGCCAACATTTCTAATATTGGGATTAAAAAAGCAAAAGTGGTTAAATGAAAAACCATTTTGTTATACGATTAATCGTCAAAATAATTTATTAATAACTAAGGCTTTTACTAACGATTGCTTTAGTATTTGTCATCATAGTGTAATATCTCCAATGTTTCTAATATTACATAAAAACAGCTTTAGTGGTTAAATGAAAAATCTTCAAAATATGTCTTTTTGTAATTTGATTAATCGATTGATCATCAAATAATCACTTACTACAGTTACAGTTAGTTAAAGCCCTAGTTATTATTTGTCATCACAGTATAATATCTCCAACGTCAGCTGAGGTTCAGCTCAGACCTGCTCACATCAGAGGTCAAGCCAACAATTAGTTCCTTCGGCCAGAGGTTTGACCTCAAACATGACTTCACTGCATTTTGTGGGCGAACTTAAAGCTGCACCTGCTGCAACAGAGCAGCATGTGAGGTAAATATCCAAAGGCTGATTGTACCTTAGAGAAAGCGTGGCGAATGAAAGTTTCCACAATCTGAGCCCTCTGCTCTTTGGTCAGCGCCTCCTTCAGCAGCTCCCTCTCCCTCATCTCCTTCACTCTGATCTCCTGCCTCATGTCTTCCAGCTCCAGGCGCAAATGGCTGACAAACTCTGAACGTTTGCTCTCATCATCAAAAAACAGCACCTGGATGTGCACACACACACACACACACACACGCACAGAGAGCACAAGAGATAAAAGTGATGGAGATCAGGTAGAGCTGCAGAGTCTTGCTTAGATCAGGGATTGAGCTGGCAGCAACACTAAAGCAAAGATAGCTTTACTTTGTTAGTCATGAATCTGTCTGCCCGTAACAACAAGGTTAAACTGGACCGTGGCGTTTTAAATCGGTCGTCAGCAACTTACCAGGTCGTACTCTTTTGGTACTTTGAGCAGGAGAGATTTATGGTGATGACTGCTGGAAAGAAAGATGTCCAGGTGGTTCTGGTTTCTCAGACTGAGGGAGCGGTGCGCAACCCCAGATCTGTCCAACACCTGCAGCCTCCTGTTTTCAATCTCCACACTGACCGGATGCAACGGTTTTCTACAGCCCTGCCACTCGTACGCTGCAGCCAAGAGCACAATGAAAAGATAAATACAGGGCAATTTAAATTATCAAGAAATAAAAACTTCTTAAGCTTTACTGAATTTTTAAGTTACGGCCACAAACGTCATCATTTTTTATCTTGGATTTTATGTCACAGACAAGGAATCTGCAATTTGTGGCTCTAATGTTTTCTCTATAATTTTGGCTAACAATTAAAAGGAACAAGTTAATGTTTTAAATACAGACATAATGACAAATTCAGGGTTTTTAACCAGTTTTTATCTGCACTAAATTTCTACAAGAATGACTATAAATGTACCAATAATATTTCTTTACATCTCCTTTACTTCTCATTAGTTTTGAATTTGTGTGCTTTTCAAAACATATCTATCCTCTGTTTACCTTTGTTTTAAATCCTAAAAATAGAAATAAAATGCTGTTTTAAATAAATGACAGGAAATGTCTTAGACCAGATAATTCAAATCCAGTTTCTATAGAATAATAAACCTGTTGAAAGAAATTCTTGTTTACCGTTGTTGATAGGGAAGATCCTACCCAATATTTTATTAAAAATTGTCACATTCCGCAGAATTTTAATTTAGCCACTTAATCTTAATTTAATCAATATTATAAATACATTTTTAAATAAAAATTAACATTTTTGCTTAAAATCTACAGCTAAAAAAACTTTTTAACATCAACATGAGAAAAGTTTAAATCTGTCTGCTTTATTTAACATTAGTAAAGCATAGAGTTAATCCTTTTTCAATTAACTAATTAATAATTGAATAGCAAAAGTTGCTTAATTGGATAATTTAGAATTATTTTTTACAGAATTTGAACCAGGTGAAGCTAAAACTAGACACTTGAGGAGTTCTGGGTTAAACATCTACAAAGAAGGTTTTTCATCTTAAATTGAACATTTATATAATGTTTGTACAGTTTTAACAGTCTATCTACTCCAGATGACAACTAATTGATTGCTAAATTTGTTGCATATTATTTCAATTATTGATTATTAATCACAATTAATCTGATTAATCAAGCGCTAGTTGGGAACCACGTAAAGATGCGGAAGAAGCTTGACAACTTTAATTGGTTTGTGTTTCATATGCTCTTTTTGAGGCGGACAAAAACAAACAAAATCAGATTCCTAATCAACCAAAACATCACAAATAAATGATAAAACTCCACAGGTTTCATACCAGCGATTCCCAGAGTCGGCTCCTCTGCTGTGTTTCCTGCTCTTCCTTTTCTCCTCTGGAACTTTTTGTACCTGTACTTCCGAAGACACGCCACCAGACAAGCCACCAGAAAACTCACTGGGAAGGCAAAAATAATTAGTTTCACAAAAAAATTTACTGTTTTCTGTATGCAAACGGAGAGAGATTTCTACACTGACCAAGAGGGAAGAGACACATAACAATGATGGCGATGCCAAAGCCGGCGTGGCTTCCATCAAAGTAATGCAGTTCAGTGACGTTGGTGCACGGATGCAGCATCGATGCATCCAGCTGCGCAGGCTGAGGACAGGGGTCACCTGGAAGCACGACGGTTTTTCTATAAAAATACTTATTAATTAAAAAAATTACAAAACAAAAGTGTTGAATTGTTACCCTCCGTCCATAAGAACACGTTTTTTTGTAAATCAGTCTCCTCTGCGCTTGTGACTGCTATGAGAACGTCCCGATATGTGAGACTGCGAATCGTCCGGATCTCCTCGTCAGTAAACAAACTGAAGAAGTAAAAACACATTAATACACTGTAAAAATAACAAATCTGATCTAAATAAATCTGTAAATATCTAAATACACTTGACATAAAATAAAACTAATTTACAAAAAACTTTTCAGCAAGATATAATTTATTGTTTTCAGTAAATAAATCCTTAATATTTATAGAAATTAAAGTACTACTATCACTGGCAAATTATTTCACTTATAAAAAAACATTTCTTCAAGTTATAAAGTAAAATAATCTGCCAATCTGGAACCAGTACTTTTTCACAAATATTAAGAAACTGTTGACTTCAAGTCAATAATTTCTTAATATTGATAAGTGATAATAAGTTGATCAATGTTACGTTAATAATTCCTGAAAAATTGCTTGAAATGTTCAATACTTTCTAAATGCTGTGGGGAAAAATGAGTTTTTGTACCTAAATTCAAATTGTTGTGAGGAAAATATTATAGGACAAGCCTAAATATGTAATAAGCTAATATATATATTTTTTGCAGTTTGTTTCAAGGTTCAATAAACATCCAAGTTCTAAAAAAAATGTAATTGCCTGATTATTTTTTGACTGGCCAGGCTTTTAAGGGTTAAAGGAAACACCTAAGTCTTGTTTTATTTAGTAAGACATTTGCACTGGAAAAATAAGATGTGTTTTTTTTAGAGATGGCGGTTATATTAAAAGTATCTCCGTTAGGGTGGGAAGTCTTCAGCGTCACCCGTTCTGCTTGTTCTCGAACCAGAAACGGTCTCCGTTTCTGACGCGTTCAAACTGATCCAGGATTATGGCAGAGAAAACTGGACCGGGTCCGTCGGTGGACTCCAGCAAACCTCCAGGAAAGAGCTCCAGTTTCGAGATGTCTCCGCCGTACAGCTCTGCAACGTCGCGCAGCAGCTATAGAAGCAGAGTTACGTTTAATGCATTTTATCTATCTTGTTGTCCATGAATTCATCTTGTCAGAGGCTGCAGGTGAGACCTGCGGGTTGTTGCTGCTGAGCTCAGGATTAATTTCTTCAAACGTCTTTACAGGAGGCAGATCCAGAGCCCTTCTCGTCTCTGTGTAGCTTTGCAGACCAAAGTCTCTCCCTCTCTGGATGGTCAAAGCCACCAGATCTGTGCGGCTGAACCTCAGCGGTCCATACATGAAGTCTGTGAAAGTGGAAGCAGCGTGAGACGCGTAATGAATGTTTCAGCACCAACAGTTTAAAAACTCAGGAGAAAACTGGAAACCTCTGAGGTCCTCCACAACAATGTGGTCTTCTTTTTCTGCAATCTGAGACGCCATGCCCATCAGAAGCTCATCGACATCTTGACTTGTCTTCATGTTGGCACTCTGAAGAAAACAAATATCTTAAAGGGTGACCTATTGTGCTTCGTTTAACAAGTTAGGATAAATCTATGAGCTACAAAACAGCATTTTTGTTTGTTTTTTTTTTGCACAAAATCATTCTTAGCAAGTGATATTTTAGTATGATCAGCTCTGCTTATTTTGAGCTGTCTTCAACATTAATATTGCACAAGAAAGTGGCTGCAATCAGGTGCGCAGTTATACAACTGTATGTACATCTTTGAAAAACAGAAGTGGAGCCTCCTGCACAATCAACAAGAATTCAGAAAATTGCTTCTGGATAGTTAAGACAACAACAAAACACTTTTGTCCCAGCAGCCATTGCACAGCAGCAGAAACAGATGACCAAATATGCAGTAGCCCCTCTTGGGTTGCTAGGTAACGGGCTGGGACTCACTGGGGTTGCTAGGCAACGAGTAGTGCCTGTTGATTTGTGATTATAGATTCCGGAGGTTTGTGTAATGAGTCATTTTCTAGACACCAAAAACCATTAAAATCATCTGGGAGTTTTTTTTTTTTAAAACGCTCTTGACTATTTTTAAAAGCAGCTGTGACCAAAATTTAAGTACATAAACGTTCAAAATGTGAATTTTGCACATTAGGTCCCTTTTAATCTATTTGAAATCATTTAAAATGGTTTCTATAAACAGTATAACAACTTTGGGGTATATTTTATTGAGATTAGAGGATGTTCTAATGGTACAGTGGATCTTGAACCCTGCCACAGTTTGTCACATTATAAACACAAACTTTGTGTATTTTATGTAAAAAACAAATATCACTCAACTAAATTCAACCATTTTCTAAACCCATTTATTCTTGCTGGGTTGCGTGTTTGGAGGCTGAACTCCGTGAATCTGGCCTTCATGTAAGAAGCTGCAGACACCTTAAAACTACACATAGAGATGTCAGAACGGCCCAGTCAAAGTCCAGGCCTAGAACCTAACTAAGAATCTATGGAAACAAATGAAAATCAATAATCACAGAAATTCTCCTTCCAATTTCTCAGCTATTTTCCAGGGAAGAAGTCAGAGACATAAAACAAGCGAAAGTGGGCTGAACAGAAATGCATGCCACACTTTTCAGATTCTTCCTTGTACAGAATGTTGAGGACCTTTAATCACCTTCCTTCTGCTTCACAAGTATTACACTGATTTGTACACTATCCCATAAAAATCATTAAAAAAATTGAAAGTTTAAAAACTGAATATTTCTGCAAGGTTATACATCCCAAGTTTTTTTCTTTAATGTTAAATGATATTCAAACATTCCTTCAGGATGTTGAGAAGCTAAAATACCAACAAAAACTTTCTTTCTTCTGCAAATTGTAGATATTAAAGACATATTTATAGTCTGAGTAATTCCTTGGAGGCGTAACTTGACATTTCCCCCGTTTATCATTGAAGAACCTTTAAATTATCTGCATTCAGCAGAACGTAAAGGTCCATGATCTTTCCCCAAGGTATACCTAAACATTTTCTCTGTGTTGACTCAGGGTTTATCTAATAGCACTGCCATTATTTTTACGCTTTATGTGCCTTTTAGAAACATAACAGCAACACCATTTGAAAATACATTTGTGATTAAGATACAACCAGCGTTTTAAACTAAGCTTAGATCAAACATCTGCAACCTTCTCGGCCAAATTAAACAAATAGAATCGCTAAAATAAATGTTCAATATCTTTATTTATACAGTTGAAACCAAATGTTTACATATGTCAAATAAAAATAAACGCACAGCTTTTTTCTCACTCTTAAGTCAAACTTCTCTGGTTTTAGGTCAGTTACAATCACCAAAAATATTGGTAATTTCATGATTTTTAAATGATTTTGAAGGCATTAATAAATAAATCTATGACATTATTGTGGCATTCAGCAAATTAAAATAATTTTGGTAATTCTAATTGACCAAAAACAAGAGAAATTTGGTCATATTTAACAGATTTCCTCGCAGATTTAACAGTGAGGAAAAAATATGAAGGTGTCTTTTTATTTGGTGTATGTACATTTAGTTTTAGAGGTAAAACAGGGTATTAGGGCCACACTAAGAAAATAAAATAAATAAACATTCTCCTAAGATTATAACCTTTTATACAACTTTATTTTATCACAAGTTTATAGTGTCTAAAAGGTAGTTGATAGAATATTTACCTGCCGCTTCCAGAAGCTGTTACAGAGACGCATTGCTGGTGATTTACTGCCATCAATGTTGGTAATCTTTCGAAAATGACAAGTTTTGTTTCTGCAGAGAATAAAAGAAAAACCACTGTAACCAAAATGCATAGTAAGAGGAGCACAACTTCAACACATTTTTACTCAAGTAAAAGTAAAAAGTATTTGGTAAAAAGTCTACTCAAGATCAATAATTTAATACTTAAAAATTACAAAATCAGTTGGACAAAAACATCAAGTTAAGTGGAAATTTTTGGTATTTTAAGGACTAAAATTATAACAATTCATATAAGTAACAAAAATATAACAAAATCAGGCAAAAGAAAATTATCCTAATCATTTTCTTTCAATAAAAACTTATGAAACTTTAATAAAACCTGCAGGTATGTGTCTGTGTCTGGTGAATTTTGGTTCAAACTTGTTTGTTTTTCATTCAGTGGGTAGAAAATCCAGAAATTTCACTCATGTAAGAGTAGAGATACTTCATGGTAAAATTACTCAAATAAAATTAGGAAGTATAGTGTAGTAAACTAAAAATACATTAAAAGTATTTTTCCCAAAAAAAGTTACTCAAGTAAATGTAACTAGTTATAACCTAACTCTAATCAGTTGAGTGTAGTACCTAAAAAATAATACTCAAGTAAGAGTAGCACTACTTCAACACATTTTTACTCAAGTAAAAGTCAAAAGTACTCAAGTAAGAGTAAAAAAAGTATTTGGTAAAAAGTCTACTCAAGTACTGAGTAACTGATCAAATCATCAGTAATTTAATATTTAGAAATTACATAATCAGATGGGCCAAAATGTAAGTTATGTGGAAATTTTGGGTATTTTATGAAACTTTGAAAATAATTCAAGTAAATAACATAATTACAAAATAACAAAAGCATCCTGAATTTTTACTGAAGTAAGAGGAGAGATACTTCGCAATAAAACTGCTCAAGTAAAAGTGAAAAGTACAGTGTAGTAAAAATACTCCTAAAAGTAATTTAAAAAAAAAAAAAAAGTTATCCCTGTAAATGTAATTAGTTCATACAGAACTCTGCTAAAAACAGTACAACACTCTACCTCATGTAGACACCAGGGGGCGCCATAGTCATACCAAACCGCATGGCAGCAGCTTGAAACTCAGGAGAAATGCCTGGATCGACAAACTTCTGGTAGCCTGCAAAAACAAAAAAAAACAGACACAAACATATATCACCAAAAGCTGCGGCGCAGAAACAACTTCCGGCATCTAGAAAGTGTTTGCCCTAACAAATAAAAGTGAGTAAGGTCCTGGGATCCTCTGACTGTCGTCGCCATAACTTTCTTCAGCCGTGGCAGCTTATTCAGCAGAAGTGGGAGAGCCGCGCTAATGGTTTGCTGACGGAGCACATGCCTGTCAAACTCCACCGCCTCTTGGTAGCTCACCTCTCTGCGGATTGCGGTCGCTGGTGCATTACCTGATTCCCTGCACTTGTACGCACTCGCTCGCTCGCTACAGACTGGCTCAGGCTTACCTGGATAAGGAGGGAGTTTTCTGTCTCCGAGGAATCCTGGCAGCCATTCATAGAGAACAATGTTCTGTGATGAAATACATGGAAGTTAAAAATTCATTAAAGGCCCTCCGTGAAGTTCGGAATTAAACTTTGAACATCCTGTACCTTCTGTTTTTGAGGGGTTTCTTTGTATGGAAAGATTAATATTTGGATATTAAAGATTTTTTTTTTTAACACAATCTGAACTGGGTGAAGCTAAAAATGCCACTTGGAGAGCTTTTGGTAGAATAAATGTACTATTTTTATTATGGTAAATGTAGATATTTATTTTTATGGGAAAATTGTCTTGTTATAAGTAAATTTATCTGCCAAAGGAACTAGCATTTTTTAAATCGATATTAAGAAATTATTTACCTAAAACAAGCTTCTACGTCTCGCTGAAGAGATGCTTGCAAGTTACTTTTGACTTATTTCAAGTGAACTAAAATATTTGCACAAGAAATTAGACTTAAAGTACTTGGTAAGATTCTGTGTTTTTGCAGTGTACGTGCAGGGCAGAGCTGCGACTGGTCAGAAATGATGCTCTGCTCCCTAACTACCTCCTGTCCGTCTTTTCAGAGTGCAAATTAAATCATCACCTGTGCAGCGAGAGGATTATTCTTCTTCTCCGTTTACCTGGAGCGTGGCGACCACGGTCTTCCTGGCGTTTTGAAACAGCCTCTCATCTGACCACTCCGGGTTCTCCTTGTGCAACTTTGCGGCAACATAATTGTGGTAGCGAAACCAGATAATCCCCTCTGCTGCCGTGAACAAGTTCTCGTTGGCCCATGCATTTCCCAACTCTGCACATGGAAGATGGCACAAACAAGGACGTTTTGCTATTTCATCAGGTGAATTAGCCTCATTATGACCACAACGTGCAGAACTAGGTCAACTACGTGACAAACTGCATGAAAGAAAAACACATAAACAGCACACATTTCTCAAGTGTGCAGAACTTTATCTGTTTCCTGCTACCAGTAATCAACCACTAATTAGAAATATAATTTTGTGTTTTATTTTGTTCAAAAAGTGTTTCAAAAGTTGGGATAACATCCTGCGACTTAACCATAGGTGATAACTAAGCAATTTTCACAACGGGAGCAACAAAACACGTGTTTTGTGACACTGCATGACTGGTCTTTTGTTTTAGAGAGAAGGATTTACTGTGGTCAGAGTGGCATATCATTTACACAATCATTAAAGAGTCACAGCTCACGTCAGGCTGGGCCTGCTTTGACTCAGACTCTGACTGCAACCCCGATCCAGGGCTGGAATATTATTAACAATAAACTATTTCTGATTTTGTTTTTGCTTTCTGCAGCTGGCAGTATCGACTGGGTGGCTATTGCAAAATGCAGAGGAAGAGTGGGAGCAGATTGTTTTGAAGCTGCAGTTTAAAGTTCAGTTATTTTTTTTCTGGACTGCAAGATTGTGAAATAAGCTCCGCAGACTAGTGGAATATAAAAATAGTGAGTCGCTTCAGCTTTACTGTTCAGAATTAGCAGCATAAAATCATTTGTCAAATGCATATCTGCTAAAGAAGGATGGCCTGCACTCCAACAAAGGAGAAAAATATATTTTATCTCATAAGCTGAAAGTTTTCTTTAGCCCTATCGTCATGTAATCTATAATACCAACAGGACTGCAATAAATGGTCATTCTAATGACTAATTGATTACCTGGAATCGGATTAAGAAGTGGCCAATTCTGCAGATTTTTTTTATTTAAGTTTGTGTTAGAAACATATTAAAAGATGCAACCAAATGTTTCACATCTTGTTTTAAATAGGAAAACAAACATTTTATTACCTAAAATGGAATAACATGGTGCTCGTTTTGTGTACGCTTGATTCTTTGTAGCAAAGAATACAGTGTTGGCTAATTAGTTTTTTATTTTTGGATTAACAGATTAATAAAGTGACAGCAAAAGGTGCTCAATAATAGATTTTTTATGCAGATTTTGAAGAGGATGAAACTAAAAACGACACTTTAGGACTTTTGGCTAGTACATATTTACAGAAAAGTGTATATTTTTGTGCAGCTTTGGCCTAAATACTGCTCTGAATGTGTTCTTCTTTCTCCAAATGGCCTTTTATTTGATTCTGTATACTCTAGTTAACGATTAATCGACACCTAAATGAGTTGATTGTGATGATTGAGAGAAATCTCACCATAAAGTCCCTGTGGTCCATATTCTCCAGTGGAGGGATCGGGAGCGCTCCACATGAAATTGCGACCCACTCCTTTAGTTGGCATGTTCCACTCTGAACCTCGATTTAAGAGTCCTCCAGAAAAACTTCTCAAGAAGTCAGACCAAGAAGAGGAAGGACCATATATGGAGCTCCCGTCTATCCACGCTGTCACAGAGTTCACCTGCATGAGTGGCACAGATTATCAGAAGTAAACAAAGAGAATGACTCAGAATGCAGCCCTGATTGAACGTAAACAGGAAGTAAAGAGCGAGCACCTGAGCTCGAGGGTTACCGGGACTCTGGCCGGACAGTTTGTCCCATTGTCCTCTCTGGAAAGGCAGCCGCACATTCCCAGTGGCATTGGGATCAAAGACGGGATCCCCTTTAGGGACTTTGATGTTCATGAACTGAGGCGGACAACCAGGAGTTCTTACATCGAAAATTTCAAAGGCAACATGGTAACCTGAAACAATTTCAGCATAATTAACAAGGTGAGAAACCAATTCCTGAGTGTTTAACCTCACAATGTCATTAACTAATTAATTACAAGAATACAATGTTTAAGGCTTCTTAACACTTTAAATCCTTGTAAGCTGCCACATGGCCACAGCACCACTCACATGTGAAAATGGCTGCAAACAGATGCAATATTACACAATCTTTGATAAGCAGAAGTGGAGCCTCCTGCACAACCAACAAGAATGCAGCTTGAAGTTTCTGAATGGTAAGTCAACAACAAAACATTTGCCTTTTCCAGCAGCCATTGTACATCGCGTTCAACCAGCTGACGAAATGTAATGGAGCTCTGCTCGGGTTGCTAGGTGACAGGCTGGGCTCTGCTCGGGTTGCTAGGTAACAGTGCCCCTCCATTGTGACTAAACAATTAGAAGGTTTTTGAAAATGTTCCTTTTCCAAAACACCAGAAAGAATTAAAGTATTGCCAAAAAACGTCTGGGTGGCATTTGATACGATAACAACATGCAAAATGTTAAATTTGCATAATTAAAATTCAAAACTTACGTGCGTTCATAGGATTTCATGTGCATTTCTTTTGGACCTGTGATGAACCGCTACATGTCTAGGGTGTGTCCTGCCTCTACTCCCACATTTCTCCAGTGACTTAAATATTTCTTTTTAAATATGCGTTATAGATTCTCTACATGGCTTATTTTATTTGAGAAACAATGGAGCACAAATAAGTCCCAAACTAATATTTTTGACTAAAGCACTAAATCATTTACTTTAAGTTTTTTTGTATTTTTATCGTATATTTTTCATTCTTATTAATATTATTGATAATTTCCTTCATATTTACCGAAGAACAGAGACAGCACGGTCCGGTTGCGTGCCGAGGACAAACCGGAAGCTCCCCCGGACAACAACCTGCTCAGCCCGCGTGCGTTCGGCTGCACCGGCTCGTGCACAGGTTGGTAGACTCCATCCCAGTAGCGCGCGGGCACGAGGCGCACTAGATGAGCACCTGCCGTGAGCACAGAGTCACCGTCAGTCACCCGGTGATGTGAGAAACCCGGACCGCCGCCGCCTGCCGGGACTTACCGACGGCTCCGCGCTCCGGATGCGCCAAACTGTTGTACCAGCCGTCAAAGCGAGGCACCTCCCAGCTTAGTTTACCTTCACAATCTGCATTTTTTGAAACTTAAAATTAACCAGCTGCTTGTAATTTTATGTGGCTACAAAATAAAACACCGCTGAAGTTTCCTCACGCTCATTGAGGATGATCACCGAGCCAGCAAGTGCGCAGACTCTCCAAACCCATTTACGCAAATCCATTGATGCGAGAGGCGCTTCTTGGCTCAAGAGGAAAGAAGGACTCCTGAAAAGTGAAGACTACGTGCAGGTAGCTCAAATGTTATTTTCGTATGTTCGCTTTTCTGTACTTATATAGGAGATTAAATGTATAATATTTAAATTAATACACTGAAAGTTTCATAAAGTTGAGAAAAAAACAGAGTCTCACCCACTGCAGAGGCAGAGATGTTCACCAGGTGCAACTGAACGCAGGTTTGAAGTCAGCTGAGAGATACTGCAATACTTGCAGCCTACACCTGTTGCTCAACTTAATGCCAAACTGCATGTGTGACCTATTTCCCAAAGAGGAATTGCCATCCATGTCAGGATCCTTCCTCTTTTTTCCCACAGCATCCCAGTCATTGCATCCTTCCTCCTTCTCCTCCTCCTCCTGTGTTACACAAGGGGGGTCCAGAGGTATAAAAGAAGTGTATGTTCCCTCACCAATCAGACTTCACGCCTTTCCTTGTCCTGCATATCTCAGGTAAGACAAAACCTTCGGAATTTATTTTTGTATCTTTATTATGTTTAATGGTGCAATCACTCAAGGAACAGCAATCAGAGGAAAACTGAGGTTCTGACTGACTGATTTAAGAGTTTTTTTCATTATATTCTGTTTGCACACAATGCAACGCAGAGCTAGCTGTTACTCTAGATTCGACTCCTTCAGGTTTAATAATGTGCCATGCCTCAGGGTGGTAGTTTCCTTATCAGTTGTAAGTAAAACTGTTATCTCTGCACCTGGAGGAAAGTGAGAAGCGGCGCTCTAACACTGCTTCCTCTGTTACGCTGCCTAGTCTCGGCTCAATCCTTAGATCAGAAGCTAAGATGACTTTCTACAACGACATTTACCCATTCTACCCGCTACAAAGGACTGCCTTCATCGTCAGCGGCCGACTGCTCGCCATTATTCTGGTCTTCCTCATGCTGGCAGTCGGTCTTCTTCTCATCCTGCCAGGAATACGAGGAAGGACGGTGAGTGCAAGTTTTCTGTCCATCTGCGTTTGCCAGGATGCTTTTCTATTATTGTATATATTCAAAATATTTTTGTTTCTTATCCAGCGGGTCTTCTGGATGCTCAGGATCATGATCAGCTTATTTGTAGGTGTAGTTATAGTAGGTAAGTTATGTATAAACTGTAAAAACAATCAAGCATTTTTAGTCTCGTTTCTAGTGCAGATATCTTAGTAAACTTACAAATAAATAATAACTTACAAGTATTTCTTCAGAAAGATATGGAAACTTGTTTTAAGTAAATAATGCCTTAATCTTGGCAAATAAGTTTATGTATTTATAATTGACATAATCTACTAAAGGAGCAATTACTTAAAACAAGCTTATATATCTACTGATAAGTTATTGTTTTGTCTTGATTCACGTTTACTAAGATATATGCACTAGATACTAAACAAAAAATACTAAGATTGTATGTTTTTGCAGTGTATTTGTTTTAATCTATAAAAAATATTAGATTTCCCTTTATCTCCCATCATCATTCACCTTTGTGTCCTTTTTGTGCAGCTCTGAACTTTACCAACAGCTGGGCTGAGGCGAGGATGACCACAAACGCTACCTACAAGTCCTTCAGTAATGCTGTCATCCAGGCTGAGGTCGGCCTGCATGTTGGGTTGTACGGCATTAACGTGACACTCAGAGGTGAGTCATTCTTACTCCCTGTGTGTTGGACTCTTCAACGGCTTAACCAGATCAAGTCTTTGTTTTCAATGGTCACCTACACACTCAGGTTGCTCAATATGAGAAAATTTCTGTGCAAGTTGGGAATTAATTAGAGTTTAAAGCATTTAGAATACATAAAAAGACAGCAAAGTCTTTTATTTAGTTGGGATCCTGAGTTGTTTTGAGGGGTTTTATAATTATTTTGTGTTCATTCGTCTCTTTCTTTGAATTGATCAGTCTTGTTTCTGTTTTTAGTCGATTCTAGTTTATTTCTTGTCTCTAGTTTTTTTATATATTTAACTTCGTTTCTTAGGTTTAGTCATTCTGTAGTGCACTCTTTCGTCCGCGGGCGCCCCTAGTGGCCCGCAAGGTACTGCATGTAAACGACCGTTTAATTGCCGTTACGATAGCTCAGAGTGCGACGCTACAGCTAGCTTACCACAGGATTGTGTTGTAAAATAATAATGGAAAACAGGCCGGGTAATTCAAAATAAAAACGTAAGATACTTGTGAAAAGAAAAAAACTTAAGGATTACTTCAAGGTTTCTTATTTGATCGGAGGAATTTGCTCTCTGAGTGTTGCACTGGTCATTCTAGTCCTCCAGACACCGAAAGTCTTTCTTCTGTGATAAAAAGCGCCAGTTCATGGGAACAGTAATTTTCAAATCCTGTCACACATAGGGTGTGGATATCGGATTGAAAGTAAAGACACCTTTTAATGGTTAGTGGAACATGTTACATGTGTTGGGAATTATTATTTTTTTGCTTTTCTAATGTAGTAATACAATTTTGGTCTGTAGTCATTATAATCTTTCACATTTTGTACGTTTGTATACGTCCATTTGGGTCTGAATTGATTCTGAAAAAACAAAACAAAACAGCTCAAGCACTGAAAGGGACCACCTGAGTGGTTTTTGGCAATAAATTAATGGTTTACCGATTGTTGACAGGCACTGTTACCTAGCAACCCCAGCTGAGCTAAACCCCATTACCCAGCAGCCAAAGCTGAGCTCCAACAGGTTAAGTCAGCTGGTTTTACCGCTATATGCGCTGTACAGTGGCTGTTGGAACATTCAAGAGTTTTGTTATTGACTTACCATTCAGAAACCAACCTTGCTGCATTCTTGCTGGTTGTGCAGGAGACTCCACTTCTGCTTTTCAAAGATGCACAGTTATATAACTGTGTATTTGTTTCCAGCCATTATGTGTGATGTCCTAACCTCTTCAATGAAGCATAAAAGGTCACCTTTAACGCACAGTATTTTCTGATATTCTGAAGCAATACCACAAAAAACAAACAAACAAAAGAACCACACACATTGATGTCAAATATGACAATTCACCAGTCATATTTGACATCCACTACCTGTCTCCAATGTGGGGTGGGTTTCTCTTTCCAACAGAATCATTTATTAACAGTCTTATTTGTAAAGGGAGTATTAAAGAGTAAAAATAAAAGGATGCTGTTATAACTATGACTTGCTGTAATGGGTGTAGTCTTCTGACTGCAGCACATTGTTTTCTTTCGCCTCAGGCAACCCCATTGTGCAGTTCAATGAAACCATCAACTACAATGAGATGTTCAGCTGGCATGACATCGCTGAAGAAGAGTATGAGCAAGCTTTGATCAAAGGTTTACCGAACCCTATCTTATACATCGTGGAAAAATTCACCCAGAGCAGCCCCTGTGGGATGATCTTTCAGTACAGTTACTCTGGACGCTTCGCCTCTGCAACCCTCTGGTAATTAATGATAACCCTTACACACATACAGGCATCAAGGATTAAAATAACTCTATTTAATTTGTTCTGCAGGACAGCATTTTGCTGCTGGATTCTCGCTAACATCTTGTTCTTCTTGCCCGACGTTGTTTACGCCGGGTACATGACCATGGCCACTGCCGCCTTCATCTTCTTCTCCATGGCCTCCTTCTCCACCATCATGAATGTGCCTCAGTGTGTTTTCTCCATAGGCGAAGACTCCTTTGTGACAGAGTACAGCCATTCCTTTTGGCTGGCGCTGGCTACAGGTGAGCACTTCATGGTGGACATTCAGGCTGCGTTCACACTGCAGCCTGAAGTGACCAGATTCTGATTTGTTTTTTTTGTTTTTTTGCCTTAATGCGACCTGTATCTGATTTTTTCATGACAGTAACACAGATCCGACTTTTACAAATATGACTCAGGTCACTTGGATATGTGATTCTAAATCCCGATACATATCCGATGTTTTCAAATTATTATTATTTTTAGCATTTTTTTCAAATGTGACCCGAGTCTGAACGGCCAGATCGCATTCATCCCACCTGAACGTCATTGATACTCAACAAACGTCACTATTCTGCACCCTGATACACGCAAGAAAGAAGAAAAGCAACAACCATGGCGAACTATAATAAGGATTAAGCTGTTAATGTGCTGGCTCTGCAGGGGTGCAGTTGGTAGAGCTGTTGTCTTGCAGCAAGAAGGTCCTGGGTTCGATTCCCGGCCCGGGGTCTTTCTGCATGGAGTTTGCATGTTCTCCCTGTGCATGCGTGGGTTCTCTCCGGGTTCTCCGGCTTCCTCCCACAGTCCAAAAACATGACTGTCAGGTTAATTGGTCTCTCTACATTCTCCCTAGGTGTATAAATTACAAAACAGCTTCAAGCATATTTAATTTTTTTTCAAAAACTCAAAATGGTAATCAAACTGAAAGTTCATTTTTAAACAAAAGTATTTATTGACATTATTCTACTGTAGCAGAGGATGAATTTAGACTTTTTACTCTTTCTTACATAACAGAAGAGGCAGTCGGAGGTACATAAAGACCAAAACTACATGTAAAAGTTGTTATTTTTACTGATTTCCAGGAGTGCTTTGCACCATCATCGGGTTTTTCGTGGTGATGCTGTACTTCCTGATGCCAGCGAAGGTAAAAGCAGCTTTCAGCTTGAGTTTGGACAGCTATGAGGACGAGGATGAGGATAAATCTTGTCCAGAAGGCTACCTGAACTCAGTCTTCCTTAACGGAGAATTGCAGCTATCACTGACACCTAAAGTTACACCAGTAAGTCGGAAAGAAATTTCGCCATATTGTCATCAGGAGTAATTTCTTGCTTTACGGTGAACTATAATTTCTATCAAAAGCTGGGAAATGAATTCTTATTTTAAAAATCCTTAATATTGCCCTTTTGTGTCAACATCTGGTCCAAAGTTTAGAATCGTGGGGCTTCCATGGATGCTTTAGTTTGAACACAAACCATACATTTAATTATTTTTGTTTATTTTCTGGGAATGAAAATAGCATTGAATTTGATTTGACAGTTTCAGCATATGTGTAGATTTAAAGGTTTTAAATTAAAATCTCAACATGATTCCAATCTGACACAAGTTTAATTTTTTCTTCGTGTTTTAGCTGGTTGTTTACGAAAACATAACAAATAAAAAACAATCAGGTGTTCTTACCAGAAAGATCCCTCCAAGATGAAGTTCTGCTTAAAGCTGCAGTATGTAGCTTTTATTAAAGAAATGATTTTTTTTTTTTTACACATTTTTATGTCTCATAAGACAGATAATTTGAAAAGAGCAATCTTTTCCACCACCTCACTGTGCTACTACTGCCATCTGATGAAATGTACCTCTTCCGGCCAGAAACAACCAATCAGAGCCAGGAGGAGGGTCTTAGCATTGTCAGTCATCCTTGTGTACACGCTGCTCAATGTGCTAACGAGGAGAAACAACTTATCGTTTCAGGAAAACTGTTATCCGTTTTCATCAGCAGCTATGCTAACTAGCCTGAATATTCATGACAGGCGAGCGACTCACACGCTGCATGATTGACCGCAATAAGACCCGCCTCCTGGCTCTGATTGGTTGTTTGTAGTTAGTGACGGAAGAAAGCAGAAGAGCTTGATTTTTTTTTTTTTCACAGATTATCTGTTTCATACCCTATTGCGACAATTTCAACAAATATGTAAAAAATATTTTTCATAGAAGTTACGTACTGCAGCTTTGAAGCCCCATGCAGCCTTTGGGCCAACTCTGCTCACGAACCATTAAAAATATTTGATTGCAACAATTTTGTTTGTTTTCCAGGATCGTCTATGAAGCCATCCAGTGATCTCCTCTGATTTATACTTGAATATTATTTGGCTGAATGTGTTAAAAAGAACAGTTTAAATCACTGTCATTAGCTACGTGAGCCGGTTTTATGTGTTAAACTGTAAATATGTATTTAATGCTGTAATGTTTGTTGTCTGGTTGGGAACTAAACTAAAGAAATGTTTTTTAATGCATTTTTTATTGTATAATAGTGAAAATATATTAGTCTTTACTCAACTCCTTCCTGATTAACCTGAAAAACACGTATATACCAGGATTTATTACAAAAAAAATTCACACAATTTTGGCACATTTAGTTTAAAGCGAGTATGGAGAAACATTGGTGCCAATGAGGATGATGTAGTTTTCCTATTCCAGGCTGGTGTATTTATTTCTGCCTTGTATTTTGAGTTTTCAGTATATTTTCTACAGCAAAGTGTTAATAAAACAAAAACAAACATGAGTTTAGGAGAGAAATTGTATTTTTTCTTCATTACATTCATCCAGTAATGAGTATATTGATACATTCTTGTACTCTCTGTCACTCAAAGTGTTGTTGAATCTCCTTAAACAAGAGGTGTGTCTTTGGCCTTCAGCATCACTGTAATGCAGAGTTCGGTGCTTTTGTACATCATGTTTTTGTCGAGTTTTAATACTTACTGTAATAGATAACGATGTCAGATCGAGACTGAATCCCTGGTCTGTTATTTTTCCACAATCACATGCATACTGTGTTTTTGCAGGAGTAGTTATGGCCTTCCCAACGAAGCCAACCCAAAGTATTTACAGTATAAGTACATTTTTGAACCCCATACGCATTATAAAAATGACTAAATAAAAAATAAATGTGCTAATTTATCTCTTCATAAGAAAATAATCATGACCATAAAGCTACTTTTCTTTGACACCATTACCTCACGTACAATACTACAGACGGTGTTCACATTATAAGGCCATTATGATGACGTAATTCAAGATAAGACCTGGAAACGATGTTCTTTACAGCATTGCAACAAGAAGCAAAACAATTTAAAATGGTAGAAAAATAAATTCCCTTCATCCAGAACTTCAGAGGATCAATCCGTGCAGGATTTCTATATGTAGACCGGCGTCTCTTGACCCGTCAGGAGTCTGAACATCACTGCAGGCATTGTCTTCATGTTGATCTGGAGCAAAGAGAGAAACGATGACAAGGAGCCAATCTGCAGATAGTTTAAAAAAGCAGTTAAGAAAGATTTGAACATCTAATCCACATGTGTCAGACTCAAGGCCCTGGGGCCAAACGTGGCCTGCCGCAGCTTTCTATGTGGCCCTCAACACATTAGATCAATGAGTTCGCCCAAAGATTGGATGACAAAAGTCTCCATTGCCCTTATTTGAAGGGCAATTTTGTTTATAGAGACTTCAGTTTCCATTTTATTTGTTGTTCTGTTTATTTATTTTGGATACTTAAAATGTCCATTAGAAATTAAAGCTTATTAATCTTTGAGAGGGGGTATATGCAATATAATGCCTTTGTCATTATATTAGTTAAAAATTAGAAAAATGTCAGGGACACAATTGATTGTGCAGACTTTTATTTATTTTTTTTCAATGGTCTTGCTAGATGTTTGTTTGAGAACACAAATGAATAAAAACCATCATGAAGGAAAATAGCTGACACAGTTGAAATCAAACATCTCACAGACGATTGTTCAATAACAGAAAAGGAATTCAAGTCCAATTTAAAGTAACTCAAAAACTTAATAGGTGATGATGAAAATATGTGGGAAAATGTGATTTGTTTTTTGAAAAACAAAGACTGCAAACTCCAGCCACCACTCGGAAACCGATGGAAACTGGTTTTCTGCTGGATTAACGTTGAATAGAAATGCACAAATGTTTTCATTAGTTTACAGCCCTTTATCTGTTGCATAAAACCCCAAAGAAATACAATAGCGTCTGTGGAGAGCTACCTGTTCCTAAGCTAGGAATTAGAAGTGTAATAACAGCGAGGAAACACTAGGGGGCAGTATTTATCATAAAGAGAAGTTTACATTATGTAAGCTATAGTCAATTCACATATTTACGTTCATGAAAATACACTACATTTCTAAAGGTATTTTTAATTGTTACTTATAGTTCAGATAACTTTGTCATTATTTACGCTTTATATAATCAATTTTCGAATAAAACATTGAACAAAACATCTTACCACTATAGTACAATTTATTCTTGCCACCATAGTATCAAGTATTTATATTCTGAATGCCTTTTGTCTGGAAATGCTTCTTTCCTCGTGTCTGCATTTGGGAAATCCCTGACATAGTATCTGCATGTTGAACTTCATACATTTAAAGAGATCCCAGTGTGAGAGGAAATGTGTGATTTCATTTGATGTCTTACCTCACCCACGGAGACAGACAGAGTTTGAACAATCTTCTCATGCGCCATGGCAACAACACTCTGCCCGTTTATTTCGATGATTCTGTGCCCGACTCGGACGCCGCCTCGCTCGGCAATCCCGCCTCGCATCAGACTGCAGATCTGACCAAAACACACAGAATACGTAGGAGACTCACCACGTTCACACTGCAGACGTAAGAGTCCCAAACCCAATTTTTTAGCCTTAATGCGATCTGCATCGGATTTTTTTCTTGGCAGTCTGAAAACACAGATCAGACTTTTTTGAATGCGACAAAGGCCACTTGGTTATGTCCTTAATACGAAGCATACCTGGTCACGTTCATCTGACGTGAACGTCGTTGATGCTCCACAAACGTCACTATTCTGTGTCCTGATATGCGCTACATTAACAACATTAAGTTGTTAATGTAGGCTGCACAGTTGGTAGAGCTGTTGCCTTGCAGCAAGAAGGTCCTGGGTTCAATTCCCGGCCCCGGGTCTTTCTGCATGGAGTTTGCATGTTCTCCCTGTGCATGCGTGGGTTCTCTCCGGGTTCTCCGGCTTCCTCCCACAGTCCAAAAACATGACTGTCAGGTTAATTGGTCTCTAAATTCTCCCTAGATGTGAGTGTGTGTGTGCATGGTTGTTTGTCCTGTCTGTCTCTGTGTACCCAGGGTGAACCACGCCTCTCGTCCGAAACGTTAGCTGGAGATAGGCGCCAGCAATCAGAAATTGTAACCTATGCTCCACCGGTAGCATCCATGTTTACTTCTGCAAACACTGAGCACTTCTTCTTCTACTACTTCTTCTTCTACTGCTGTCAAACCACTGAGCACGCTCTCTTTGTGTGACGTTATTGCGCCCTCTACTGCCCTCTCTCTGCACCCGGGACATTTTCAGGTGGGATATATTTGGTAATATGAACGACCACGCCCCCAAAAAATCAGATTTGGGTCACTTCAGGCTGGAGTGTGAACGTAGCCTTATTCAGGTTTGGAGACTTTTACTGTTGGGGTTTTACTCACGATGCCGTTCTGAACGCTGAAGCCGAGCTGATATTTGAGGTCCGGTCTCTTTATGAGGACGGTCGTAACAGGAGGGCAGCTTACGATGCTCAGCTTCACTTTCACCTGATTCTTCAAGCCCTGGAAGAAGTTTATTGAAACTGTTACAAAGGTAATTAAGATCTAGACTTTGACTAGGCCCTGGAATCTCCACTACTTAGGTGTCAACCAGTCCTTGGTGGCCTAACTGTAGGGTTGAAACGAATAATCGAATTAATCGTGATTAATTGAAAAACTGTTCAAAACAAATGTACAGTTTGTATTTAAGATAAAAACACTGTCTTGTGTGAATATGTTTCAGCTAAAACTCCTCAAGTGTCAGAGTTTTAGCTTCACCCGGTTCAAATTCACTAAAGGAACGCCATATTGTTGCATTTTAGACAGAGAAGTGATTATTTATTATTTAAAGGAATTAAATTGTTTGTTTATTTGCATATTTTAACATATTCTTAATATCACATAAAATGGCCTAAGTGGTTAAATGAAAAACTCAATTTTATTTATCCAAAAATCAATTAGTTGTCAGAATAATTTATAAGTGGAATAATCGTTAGTTGCAGCAGCTGCAGCTTTTACTTCATATGTTCCATTTTAACAGGGGAAAAATGTCTTATAAATGAACAATCTGCCAGTGGAACTAGAACTTTTTAAATAATATTAAGTAATTATTTACCTAAAAGAAGCTCCTATGTCTTGATGAAAAGCTGCTTGCAAATGTACTAAGACATTGGCACTAGAAACTAGGTCAAAAATATTTGGTCAGATTTTGTGTTTTTGCAGCGAGGTTTTAAAAACTGCTCATTTTCCAGACACTAAAAACAGCTGCGTGGTTTTTTTAAGCACTTGGATGGTTCTTAGAAGCAGTTGAGGCCCAAATGGAAGCATAATAACTTGTAAAATGTGAATGTTGTAGTGTAGATCTTACTTTCAAGGTACAGTAAAGTACCTGTGACTGATTTTCTTACCTTAATGATGCTCTGACAAGTGGCCAGTGGCAGTCCCACCAGACTTGTGTCATTAATGGACATGATCTGGTCTCCCACACTGAGTTTTCCGGACCGCGCTGCGGGGCCACTGTTCAGCATGCTGGCCAGGATGACGGTGGGCAGAATGGAGCCCCAGCCGGACTCCACTATGACCACGCCGAGGCTCTCGCCTTTCTGCTTTTCCACATACAGCTGGAGCGCGAATTAAAGAGCAAATATGAAGACCTGAGAGGAGATGGCTCACCCACCTTCTTCAAATCTAACAAAAATGGTGTCAAACGTTGTTTTGTGCTGCTTTTTCTTTGAAGATATTAAGGAAAGTTTAAAGGTCAAAAGGTCACCAAACCTCCCCACATGTAGACAATCAAACAAAATTGGTGTCAATCAACTGTGCAGCAAAAAAGTGTTTGTGCTGCTTTTTCTTTGCAGATATTAATAAAATCTAAAAGTAAAAAAAAATACCAGCTAAGATCCTGAACATTTAGGCAATCAAACAAAATTTGTGTCAAACGTTTGTGCAGCAAATGTTTTTATTTGTGCTGCTTTTTCTTTGAAAATATTGATAAAAGATTAAAGGTCAAAAGGTCAACAAGATCCCCCACAATTGCAAAAGCAAACAAAATTGGTGACAAACGATTGTGCTACGTTTGTGCAGAAACTATTTTTTGTTTGTGCTGCTCTTGTTTTGAAGATATCATGTTTGATTTAATATCTTTAAAATGATAGCGCCACAAACAAACACATTTTTTGCTGTTTGGCAGCAATCTTATTAGATCTGAAAAAGGTGCCACATTTCTGCTGGGAAACTCAGGAACGTCTCACCTCTTTACGGTTCTCTGAGTTTGAGAAATGCACGAGGTCGTCGTGGTACATTTCCTCGGAGTTGATGATGTCACTGTACTGTTTGTGGCTCAGGTCGGTCGGGTTGATGCCGTTGGCTCGCAGGAATTCCCGGTAGGCCACGCTGAAAGCCTGACCGATGGACTGCGCAATCAGCTGTGCCTGCGGAAAAGGGAGTTATGGGAAAATTAATCTGTAGGGAAATGATCCCAGCTGACAGAAGCAGAGAGGGGAGAAAGCATGGCATAAAGTACTTACATCTTCTGACTCGAAGACGTAGCAGATCATTCTGTACTGAGTTTTCCCTTCGCTGGCAGAATCAGACGATTCAGAGAAATCCTCTGATGAAGCCTGAGACATGCGTCTCCGTGCCATCAGAACCACGATGCTGCCAATGTCGGCGATGTAGGATATGGTCCGCAAGGCACTGTCCATCATCGTCTCCTGCAGGCAGAGGAAATAATCAGGATCTTTAAGGTGACTGACACAGAAATAAATAAAATTTTCTGTCAACTTCCGTAAGAAGCCTCTTCGGATTGGTTGCAACACTGACTGCTACTGGAGATATGAGCCAATTTCGCTCATATCCCCATAAGTGTTTGAATCAAACTGAACTGAATCAGCACAAATGAAGTTACTGACCTGTGTGTCAGCATTCAGTACTTTGACAGCCTTAGTGGAGATGAAGAGGTCGACCTCAGTCATCATCTGAGAATCTTCATCTTGGCTCTGGCAAGTGAAAAAACAGACACCGACATTGCAGTCTGCAATTCTTTATGTAGGTGCTGTATGGAAGTAAATATGTGCCATCAGAATTTGAATAAAAAATACCTCTGAAATTTGAATGTTGTATATTAGTGCTTACTTTTTCAGTATTAAAATAAATTCAGAATATATTTTTAACCTAAAAAAAAATTCAATGTCATTATTTTTGCAGTAAAAAAATTGATGTAATTTTTTTACATGGTTGCAATTTTCAGTTATTAAAAAATTCACATTCCTAGTTCAAACTGCTCAAATTTTCACGAGACATACTTTTCCCAGACTCAATTTTCAGCGATAAACAATTCAGCATATAAAAAATTCAACATTTCATAATTCAAATGCAATATTTTCGTTGTCCTCCAATTCAACTTGCTCAAATTCGCGTCTCAAATTCAGCGTCTAAAAATTCGCTGTAAAATGGCCAAGGTTACTTCAGGTCACAGACATTAGCAATGGATGTCCGATTCAACATCCACCTAATCACGTGACACAACCGTCATATTGAAGAAATACCAGCATCACCCAGGCTGGCGACCATGGAATGACATAAACCCAACGGTGAGTTTAATGCTTTCATATTTCTATAGTATATTTTATTTTGTGCATGAAGTTTGATACATTATCTTAAAGCCTGATTTAAAACACGGGTTGGGCCGTTGTTAATCTTACACCGTGTAGTGCCGGCATATTACATCTCGCTACCTCCTAGCACCCCCAGCCCCTCCCCGCTGTCCCACGTCCAATTTCCCCAGTTTTATTTCAAAAAGAAATACCACTTGGGTCAAGTCTAGAATCTTTAAAGAGAACTGATGGGTGGCGACATTCTGGGTTGTTTGTATGTTGTCTTAGGTGAGACTGAGACAGGGCCGTTGTTAATCTTACAAATTGTAGATTTATTTCTGTTTTATATAGTTTCTATAATTTTAATGAGAAGAGCACAGTAGGATTGCCATCCCTTTCGTAAAATACGGAATCGCCCCGTAACGAGACGCGATTTGTTCGGTATTTCTGTATGTCCGACAGTAACGCCTATCACATGCATATAAACATTTAGTGTAACAATAATTACAAAAATAAAACACAAGACATGTTAAGCTCAGCTAATGTGGCGGGAGCTAGTAAGGACCCCAGAACGCTTTGGACCATTGATGATGTCACGGTTGCCTAGAAACACTAGGGTGCAAAAGAGGGTTAGCGGTCGTGGTGAGCCGTTCTCAACCTGCGTCTTTTTAAAACGTCCTCAACCGATACTCTACCATGTCCTAGCAAAGATACAGGAGAGGGAAGACACACATGCCAGGCTGAACAGTGTCAGTGAGGATGAATGCTAGCAATTGTAAAAAAAAAATTAAGAGGGAAACTGAAGAAATTATACTGTCTCTTTATTCTTTAAAACTTATGGTACTGCAGTTTTAGTTTCTCTAGTGAAATAGAATGACACTTTCCATCTGCTAGATCCTTATTTTAATTTCTGAAAGGTGGGAACCCTACAGCACAGAGCTTTCCTGAGTAAAAGTGATCATGAAGTGTAAATTTCTTTTTAACTAATCCTTTTTCAACTGCTACTTTGTCTTTTATATATTTTGTGACTACAGGGTAGTCAGGATGCTATTGTTGAATCTGCAAGCCACTTACTTAATTTACTAACTGAAAGACCACGGAGTGGAGGAAGAGGAGACATGATGAAATTCTGGACTGGATGGGAAAATCTGCCAGCAAGTCTGTCTGTGGAGATTGTTGGTGGAAACTACAAAACACTAAGAATTCCTTGTCACTACTGGAATTACAACTCTTTCAGTGAGGATTTTGTAGCATGCATTTCCTCTACGCAGTCTGGCTTTGGCTTGCTTTGAGTGATTGACCTGTTAAAAATAAATAAATAAATAAAAAACAATCTACATTTAAGCTGTAGCAGTTCTTTGTTTGTGAATCAGTTTGTTAAAACAAAACAGTTTTGTTGAAATGTAGAATCAATTCAATTTTCTGATTTTGTCAGATCACAAGTTCGATACATATGTTTAAATGTGATCATATGTATTACTCATTAGAGCGACAACATTGCTGTTACTCTAATTTCTCTAGTTTTGTCAAATTCAAAACTAGAGGAACTAGAATAACACAATGTTCAGAGTAGATATTTCATTTCTCTGAGTCAGTACTGTTTGTACAGGCAGTTTTAAATATGAAACTGAAATTGTTTTTTTATGCAAAATTTTATTGAATGTACTTAGATGAGTTCATATATGCTTTAGGTATTAGAAAATAAACAACATAAGACAAAACTTTTTCTGATTCTTATAATTCAAGTAATGTAAAGCAATACAACAATGTACAAATGTACCTGATGGGTTCCTTTTGAGTAAAGAATAAAAACAAACAAATTACAAATTTAGAACATTTTTGTTCTCTGACATGTCTACCATAAAAGCACTAAAATTCACCTCTGTGGTAACATGATCAGCATTTTGCTTTACATTTCATAAATGGTGAATTTTTAAACTGGCACGGAAGCGTATTGCTGTCACAGGAAAAAAAATTGAGCGCTATCACGTTATAACGTCATATGTATCTTATTAAAATGTGATAGTTATCTTGTTAAAACATGATTGCCTTCTGGTGATTTTGGTTGCTTGGTTACAAACAGCCCCGTTATTCAGCTATTGTTATTAAATAAAAATCTGAACATAAAATGTTCAGCAAATACATCTGAGCCTCCGTTATAATCTTTATAACCTCTGTCAAGGCACCGTGGGGTTCAGGAATTGGATGATGTGTACGACCAAGAACCCAGAGCAGGTTAGGAGTTATGTTGCTTCAGTTCGAAGTGGGTGATTGTCCCAGCCACTGCAGAAAGTATCCAGATCATCCTGCAGACATGGCAGGAAGACATAATGGCAACAGAAGAGGAGTGCTTCATTTGAAATGTCCAGGTATCCCTCTTCTTTAAGGTAGTGTAGCACGTCATAATAGATGCATGTTACAGCCGTCCACAGATCTCTCCACAGTCGCTCAGTCCTTCAATTATGGAGTAATAAACGATTAAAAACTGCCCTTCAAATCTCATCATATTGAAGACCACAAAAGCTAATGTTACTATAGACATTCAAAAGCATCACATATTGAAACTTGTCATTTGTACAAACCTTTGATTGTGCACACTCTTCCCAGATATAAAACTGCTTCTTCCTGCTCCAAACGATCACGGAGTCTATCAAAAATATGATTCAGCAAAAGTTCCTTGAAAAGGGAAAAAAGAAAAAAAACATTTAAAAAATTGTCAGTAAAATAAAAAAGTATTTTGACATCAGTAGGTCAGCATTGAGAAGTCACAGTAATCTAAATTAAATTATGATATTTAATCTAAAATAAGTTAACAGATGTACTTACAAGCATATATTTTCTTGAAAATGAGTTAAAATCAACTGAAAAAACAAAGGCGGTTGTTTATAGTGTTGCTAGGTAACAGAACGAGGTTTTAGGCAAAGTAAAAAGAATGTAAATTAATATTGTATATCAACAATTGTCAGATAAGAGAAGCAGTATTTTGGATGATGTTGTAATGAAGTCACCTGAACAATACGGTAGCTGATCAGAATGGGGTTGTGGTTATAATTAATGTCGGAAAGTGTTCACAGCCCCTCTTTGAAGCACACAAGGCAGCCATATTAGCGGTAGCATCTCCTGAAAAATTACGACTTTACTAAGACTGCCTGTCTCAGTCTCACCTAAGACAACATACAAACAACCCAGAATGTCGCCACCCATCAGTTCTCTTTAAAGATTCTAGACTTGACCCAAGTGGTATTTCTTTTTTAAATAAAACAGGGGAAATTGGGTTTGGGACAGCGGGGAGGGGCTGGGGGTGCTAGGAGGTAGCGAGATGTAATATGCCGGCACTACACGGTGTAAGATTAACAACGGCCCAACCCGTGTTTTAAATCAGGCTTTAAGATAATGTATCAAACTTCATGCACAAAATAAAATATACTATAGAAATATGAAAGCATTAAACTCACCGTTGGGTTTGCGTTCGCCTCCATGGTCGCCAGCCTGGGTGATGCTGGTATTTCTTCAATATGACGGTTGTGTCACGTGATTAGGTGGATGTTGGAATCGGACATCCATTGCTAATGTCTGTGACCTGAAGTAACCTTGGCCATTTTTACAGCGAATTTTTAGACGCTGAATTTGAGACAGCGAATTTTTAGACGCTGAATTTGAGACGGCGAATTTGAGCAAGTTGAATTGGAGGACAACGAAAATATTGCATTTGAATTTTGAAAAGTTGAATTTTTTATATGCTGAATTTTTTAACACTGAAAATTTAAACTGTGAAAAATATGTATATTGAAAATTTGATCACTTTGAAATAGGAATGTGAATTTTTTTAATAACTGAAAATTGCAACCATGTAAAAAAATTACACGAATTTTTTACTGCAAAAATAATGACATTGAATTTTTTTTTAGGTTAAAAATATATTCTGAATTTATTTTAATACTGAAAAAGTGAGCACTAATATACAACATTCAAATTTCAGAGGTATTTTTTATTCAAATTCTGATGGCACATATTTACTTCCATAGTGCTGTAGTTGCAAAAATGTTGATCTGATCTGAAGAAGAAGATTAGCAAAACATCATCATCCATTTTCTAACACCCTTGTTCCTAGTGGGGCAACAAAGACAGATAACACACACACACTCACGCACTCACACACACACACGCACACACACACACGCACACACACACACACACACACACACTCACACCTCGGCCTAGGGAGAATTTAGAGAGACCAATTAACCTGACAGTCATGTTTTTGGACTGTGGGAGGAAGCCGGAGAACCCGGAGAGAACCCACCATGCACAGGGAGAACATGCAAACTCCATGCAGAAAGACCTCTGGCCGGGAATCGAACCCAGGACCTTCTTGCTGCAAGGCAACAGTGATACCTACTGCACCACTGTGCAGCCCATTGTGAGATCACAAAACCCTAAAACTGAATTCACAAAGGTGAGGTTATATATATGTATATACATATATTTTCAAGATTAATTCTTGTTGGCGTGCCGTGGTGGCGTAGGGGATAGCGCGACCCACGTCTGGAGGCCTTGAGTGGCCCGGACCCAGCGACATTTGCTGCATGTCTTTCCCGTCTCCCTCCCCATTTCCTGTCAGCCTACTTTCATATAAGGGACACTAGAGCCCACAAAAGACCCCCTGGAGGGGAGGGAAAAAAAAAGATTAATTCTTGTTCATGTAGCAAAACAAAGAGGTAAGGTTCATGCAAAACTTAACCTCAGCTCAACACTATGATGTTTAGACTTAATATGGCAGAATATTGGTCCAAACCACAACAACAACGCAACAGCAAAAATAAGCTCATCGTCATAACAGATGATTTAAAAAATAGCTGAATTTACAAAACAAGTGATAACATCTGTGACACTTTTTAAACTAATTTCTTCTACAGCTACTCTTTACTTCTATTTTGAGTAAAAATATGTTGAAGTAGTCCTACTGTTACCTGAGTACAAATTTTTGGGTATGCCTCCCACCTCTGTTACTACTTTTATTATTTTAAAACATTAGTTTTATGTCCTTACTAAAACAAGGGTTTCAAATTTCACAATTAAGCTCTGAAAAACTATTTCAATCTGCTCAGTTCCCCTAAATGGAGCTTAATTGCCCAAACTGACTCCCTCTTGTTTAAACAAGCTGATGAAAGCAGAACGCATCGGTTCATTTGAAACACCTACAAACCGAATCAATAGACACCACTGGCTGTCTGCATGAATGCTGATTACCTTGATGTGGCTGACAGCTTCATGGGCCTGCGACATTCGCACCGACTTGGACGGATTTTTATCGGACAGCACTTGAGTGCATCCTAGGTAGTTAGCAGCGAAGATGATCCCGTCGATGAGATCTTCCGGCTCGCAGGGACCTGGGACTAAACGGCACACACAAAGAAAACCCCACTTTATTTCAAGACACTTTCATGTACTGGAGAGACTTAAATGAAGAAATGTAGTGATAATGTGACGTATTTACCATCCTCAAAGCAGGGAAAAGCAGCTCCTTCCTGTGATTTCACCAAAAACAGTTGACAAAATAAGAAAAGTTGACAGATTTTTAAATTAAATAAATCAGAAAAGACTAAACAAAAAGTAATATTAACCGTAGTAAAATCAGTATTCAGAAGTAGGGGTGGGAATTTATTGTGAATAATTTCTTATCAGGATAAGAATTTTGATTTATTGTTGTCATTATAAATTTCTGTTATTGAAAAAAACAATTTGTAATTATTATTATTTTCTCCACTGTTTGCTTTTACGGAAGCATCAATAAATATTAATATATATAAAAAATATAAAATAATAAAAAAATATGATTAAATGCACACTATATTAAAAAAAATCTAATTTACAGTAAAATTCCAGCAACTATGGTTGCCAGAATTTTACTGTATTTATAAGGCAACATTCTGGCAACCACAGTTGTCAGTATTTTATTGTAAATTAAAGACTTTTTTTACAGTGCAGTTTAGAAATATAAATTACACTTTTTTAAGTCAGTAGCATCTGAAAAAGGTTTTTTCAAATGGGAATGTTTTTCAACAACAATGTTTGTGATTGTTGTTCTATGAATGCTGTAAC
Source organism: Gambusia affinis (assembly GCF_019740435.1). NCBI lineage: Eukaryota > Metazoa > Chordata > Actinopteri > Cyprinodontiformes > Poeciliidae > Gambusia > Gambusia affinis. Next base: position 6,433,374 of record NC_057875.1, read on the forward strand.
CATAAAGTTACCCAAATAATGAGCAATAAATAGTGTCAGAGTGTAATCCATATTGTTACACAATAATACCACAAACATCGCAATAAAATTCTATTCAAAGTTACTTTTTCATTTTCTTTTTTTTAAATGACAACACCATAAACTTACAAACATAAAGAATTAAGTCTTTAGTTTGGCAATAAAACTCATCTTCACCTTGGGAGAGTTGTCTTCCTCTACAGAGACCGGCTCTGGACATTGAGGCTGCTTTGGCTGCTCTGCCGCCTCCTCAGGCATCATGGCTGTGCTTGGCTTCTCATCCTGATCCTAACGAACACAAATATCAACGTTTCAGAAAAACTTTAAAGTAACTGATTACTGAAGAAAACTGCAGCATGGTGAGAAGGTGACAAGGACAACATACAGAGCATTCCTGCATCAGTGCTTTACAAGATATAAAAATAAAACGCACCTTTGAGTTACAGCTGCGTCTGCAGGGTTTTACCAGCTATTTTCTGTCAACATCAATTTTATTTTTTTCCCCCACAGATTCTCAGTTAATGTCATTATAAAGACATTAATATGATTTAAACAAGGACTGACAAGCTCATTTTTATGATTATGAATGTTCTCAAAGAGTCAGTTACAGCAAAACATACTGATAAATCTACATTAAAGTGTTTTTAAAAATGAATAAATTAATGCCTCTGCATTCAATGAGAACTGAAATATTTTTCCATTCTCGTAATTTGGCAAAATACAAATAAAACATCCTTTGTATATTTAGGCACATAGCTGTCTTTTTAGAGGCCACTTAAAAAGTTATGGCGGGCCGGATTTGGCCCCCGTACCTTGAGTTGGACACATGTGCCTTAAACTAAGCTATTCTACTGAAATGTTGGGTATATGTTTGATTTTGAAGATAAAACCTCTACCCAGTATCCGAACCCTCGACTACTGAGAAACGATCGCTTCTGGAGGCGTTGACTCTGTTGAAGTTTTTAATGTATTCACAGCAGGTTATGCTAGCTGCTAGCATAGCAGCCATCGATAAGACCCGCCTCCTGGCTCTGATTGGTTTTTTTCCAGTTAGCACTGGGAGAAGTAAGGCAGAGGAGCTTCATTTTTCACAGATTACGTGTCTCATAATAACATAATATTATGACATATGTGACGGTGCGGTGAGAGGTTGGAGAAGGAGTTAGCAGTGGTGGTTAGCCACTCAACTCAGCAGCAGAAAGTACTGTCGAAGTATTCCACATTTTCACTTTATTTGACTTTGTCCATGTAAAGCCAGATCTCCACGGCACTGAACTTACATTATATTCTCATACATGAAAAAAGTAAAAGTCGTAGCACTCTGCACCTCAGTATCAACTATATTTCTCCTCTCTAAAACGACATGGAGGCGAGTTCTTCTTACTCGGTACAGGTTACAACCACAGAAAAGGGAATAGGCGCCCCCTGGTGGTGATACATACTCAACTCTAGGAACCAAACAGTAAAATTACGGTTTCAACAAATATGTAAAAATATATTTGTCATAAAAGTTACATACTATAGCTTTAAAAGCCAGACTTACTCTCCCAACCATGCAACATTAGCACTACTTTGTATTAATTTTCAAACTTAATCAAACAGCGTAAACAACTACAGAGGATTTAAATGCTTCTGCAAGAGTTAACAGTAGAGATGCACCGATTTATCGGCCAGAAGATTTATTGCTACCGATTTCTTTAATTTTGTGAGTATGGTGATCAGCTGATATCCCCCGATCTTATCTACCTCAGTAATGGTTTAAAAATCTGACAGACCAGCCCACTAGGTCATGTCTGCACATTTTACCAACTCAACGAGTTTCTTGCTATATTTAGAGATAATCCAGACAAAATAACTGGTATCAGACAGAATCAGAAGGTCAGTCCTTTTAAAGATTGGTAATCATCAATCTGACAGAAAACTGCAATTAATAGACCCCTACACTGTAAAAAAAACTGTCTCTAATTTACGGTAAAATACCGACAGCTGTGGTTGCCAGAATTTCACTGTATAAATTCCACGTTTACTATGATTATATGGTAAATTCCTGGCAACCATGATTGATTTTAATGGCGCTATTTGACAAAATGTAATGTCTGTTATTGGTTATTGGATGTTTTATTTGTGTTTTTATGATGTGCTATATGAAATAAGCTATGCAGATAAACTTGATCGACTGATTATATTTTCTTTACAGAGAAGTGGTTGCTGATTGGAGGAAAACATTGAGGTGAGAACTAGTGAGATGGGAACTGTGTGGCTTCCTGACCTGCTCGGGTTCCTCAGAACCCATCAGTTTCTCCTCTGCGGACTCTCTCTGCTGTTCTGCTGGGTGCTGCAGACCCGGAGAGGCCTTGATCAGCCTGGACTCGTTCTCCGGGTTGTCAGCAGGCAGTCCGGAAGTGGGGGGACTCTCTCTGTGAGGCGGGGCCCTCTGGGGGTCAGAGGGTGACTGAGCGTGACGCGTTGGAGGAGGAGGAGGAGGGTGATGGTGTTTGCTGGAACCGGGTCGATCCTTGGACCTCACTGCAGACTTTCTGGATGAAGTCTTTGGATTCTGCTCGGTGCTGCTGATCGTCGCTGCTTTGATCCCAGAAACAACATGCTGCGTTTCCCCTCCTCCTCTTCCTCGACCTTTAACCTGTCGCTCTTTCCGCTTCTGGGACGGCTCAGACTTCTTACCGGCTCCTGATACGTTCTGATTTCTCTGGATGCAAGTTTCATCTTCTCTATTCCTTTCCTTTTTAATCCTTTCACTCTCATTGCCCTGATAAAGGCTGGCGGGCTTTTCAGCGTTTACCTCCGCCTCATCTAAATCCTCTATGAATCTGGCTCCATCCAACACCTCTTCAAAATCATCATCGTCGTTAAAAAAGAATCTGTCTCCTTCAATTATTTTCATTCCCCCCTCTGCTTCATCTCCAGCAATGGGGGCACAATGCGACTTAAAGCGGTGACCCCTTCGGTACGGTTTTCCTTCAGAGTGAGGCCGTTCGCATCTCTTGGTGCTGTGATGAGGTTTCTGGGTGATCTGGTCGGCGGTGGGAGCCTCCCTGCTCTCCTCGGCTTGCTGCGCACCCTCAGGCCCGTGCTGGTTGTAACATCTGACGGCTCCCTGTCTGTTGAAATGCAGAACCTCGTCGTAGTCTTGCTCGACGTCCGAGCCCACGTTGTCGTACTCGGAGCAGGCGTCATCCATGTCCTCCGGACTCGGGTCGCAGCTCATGTAGAAGTGCTTTGAAGCAGCGGGAGGAGTCAGCTGGTTATTGTTGTCGTTCCTAGTAGAACGGGGAGGTCGCTGAGTCTCCTCGCTCACAGACTGGTCCTCCTGACTGGGTTTTGGAGGTCCGGCACTGGGGCACGACGGAGGGCCAGGGGCCAAGACTTTGGACATGTTTCCAGGCTTTTTCCCATGAGCCATAACTGGCCCCTTTGACTTTACTACCCTAAACCCTGCAGACAGTGAAAAGACATGTATGCATTTCCATTACAAACTGGATTAATTTATGGCTGAAACCATTAATCAGATTAATCGTGATTATTTAAATAATCATCAACTAATTTAATGACCGATTAATCATAAATGGAGTATACAGACTCTAAAAAAGACCCCTTGCTACAGGAACACAGTCAGGCAGTACTTAAGCAAAAATTGTTAAAATATATACATTAATTTTGCATTTAAGATTAAAAAAACAAACAAAAAACATTTGTCTGTAAATATGTTCTACCAAAGGCTGAAGTGGCTGTTTTAGCTACGCCTGATTCAAATACTATTAAAAACTAGCAACTTTTGCAATCCAGTCATCAATCGGTTTATCTAAAATTAATTAACAGATTAGCCCTAAACAGTATTGATGTTACGTCAAGCAGAAAGGGCAGAAATTTACACATATAGATCTTAGAAGTACTTTTAATTTAGCTGCAGATGCATCCTTTGCTTCAAATGATCAAACGTTCATTTAAAAAAAATAAGATATTACATTTTAGGTAATAAAATGTTTACTTTCTCATGTTGAAAATGAACTACATTATTTATTTATTTGTCTCTTTTAAAAGTGTATATAAAGATGTAAGTAATTGAATGAAAAATATGCAGAATGTGCCATTTATCAGTCCGATTAATTGATTAATCACTATTATAATTGAGTAAAAAATAATTGTTGCAGTCCTATCACTCGTTTTGCTAAACATCGGTGGTAAATGTTTGAGTTCAATTTAATTCTCCTTCATAAATAAAATAAACATTTATCCATTAAAATTCAGCTTTAGGTTTATTAAAAAATGCAGAACAACCTTTTCACTTGCTCACTTTTTTAAGTGGATTTTAACATCGATAAAAGACGTGATTTAAATAAAAAATTATGAGAAATTTCTCAGTCTACTCTTTATTAACTTCATTTTAGTAGGAAATTACTTTTTATATTAAAATGTACTAGATGGTAACAAACATTTTATGAATAAGCATAATGCTGCTATGTTGTAATAACATCACCTTAACACACTAGCTAACCCCAAATCCTTTTCATTTATTTATTTTGCCTAAAAAAAAAATTATTTTACCCCAAAAAACTCCTACTTAGAAAAATTCCATACATTATAAAACTGTTGAAGTGTCACACACTGTTTATATGTTAATACTACAGTGAAGATTTATCGACTACTAAGGTAGTGGACGATTATGTCAATAACAGATTCGTCACGAATAATGGTTAAAAAACACCAAATGTAGTTATATTATCACAGATTTTAGACGTGTTGACATTTTCTAAAGCATGGAGTTCATCAATTTTGGGGGAATTTGACTTTAACTGTAAAGAAAAAACGAATCTTATTTGCTATAATGGTTCTGGCCCCCTTTATAATTTATTCAGTACTCAGGACTTTGCCTGTTTTGAGGCCAGGATAAACAAGTCACACCCTCATCTGAACCTCCATCCTCTCTGTATCAGATTCAAACCTGCGCATCTTAAACCGAGGCTTTTGTCGCATCCTTGATTCTAATCCACACATTGAAATTAGCCAAAGTGGCGTTGATCAGATTGTATTACAACTGGGATCACGGCATCAAACGCATGAACACCTCCCCTTAATCCCTGCGCACAGACCTAATCCTGACCTCTCCGCGGTACTAAACTACCAATTAAAACAATGAGGCTCATTCCTGAGCAGAAATGAGAGTATGTGATGGGTGTTCCTGTAACTGCAATGCCCCTGACGTTGTTTTTTTTGTTTTTGTTTTTTTGTAAAGCCATTTCTTCCACTGGTACCGCAGCCCGCAGGGGTGGCTGTTGTTGTGGCTCCCCCCTCCAGTGCACGCCGCGTTTTCTCCCTTTTACATGTTGATAAAACAGTCTGATATAGATTTTCCTTCACATAAAGGAGACCCAGAAAGGACACAGACTCCCTATATCATGATTGCAATGGTTTAACCATCTGAAAGCATCCCATTATCCTGCTGCTGCGCTTCACATCGACCTTGATTATGAAGCATCGCGACTGCACCATGCTGGCATCCTCCTGTTACTAATGTGGAGCTGATTCACCACAAGAGCCCAAGCATCGTTTTTAGCATTACTGCCCAACATGCATCCCTATTCTCTTTTTCGTGCATAAAAAGGTACGTGTGCCACTTACCGACATCAGGGTTGTGGGCGGCCCTCTTTGTACAAACGCTCGTGTGTTGATCAGATCAGATTGCTCTCCAGAAAAGGGGGTGGGGTAAAAGACCGGGGTCCAGGAATAAAGGACGCACAGCAGCTCAGAAACATGGGGTAAAAATGGTAAAATGTTCGCTTACTGCTCAAAACGGTCTAATATAAATGTAAAACAAAATGAGCTCACAAATAACTAAAAAATAAACTACTAATTATTTTTATATTCTTGATATAGCTACTTTGTATTGGACATAAACGGTTTTCCAGTTTGTTGTTTTGGTGTGCCTTTAGGAACATTAAATTTAAGGTACAAAGCTAATATTTTTTGTGTAACTAACGATTTTCTTGGTTCAAAATAAATATGAAAAAATATCGATGTGTCTGGGATCGATTTTCACAACTGAAAACACACTCGTCGCTCGGCTGGATAAGCCTGAGAAGCGGGATTGTTTTTAATGGGAAGTCCGTGTCTATTTTTGGGATCCGGTTTATTTGGCTAAGCTCACTAAGAAAAAAGTTGACTTTTCTAATAAAACTGTTATTGATTCTTGCTACAATTTCAGTCTTTCCAAATTAAGTCAAGCCTTTAGGTTATTTATTTATTTATGATGGAAGAAAGCAAAATACAATAAATTCACTCTGATAAAATTAACATATTTTTAGACCTTAATTGATTTTGTTTAGTTATTTGTTGCTTTTCTTATCCAGAATTGATATCCATTTAATAGAAAGCTCTATTCAGTTTAAAGGGGTTGAAACAAGAGAAGTAATTCTGCTTATGCATACTTAGTTTGACCTATATAATCACAAAGCTAAAAAAGATATACTGTAATAAAATCTACATTTTGTGAATTTTCAAATGACTCAAATTCAATTTTTTCTGCTACTCAGAAAATATATTTGTTGGATATATTTGCTACATTTAAATCTTTCAGGATTTCAGGTGTTAAATCCCTATTGAACTGGAGTTCTATTGTTTGGAGCAAAAAACCTCATAGGAATACAAATTATCTGAATCATCATAGAGTTGAAACACATAATATGTACAGCACATTAAAACATATTTGCCCTTAAATGTCTTCTTTTTTGTCACAGACAAATAAAGATAACCCAAGTAAACACAAAATATTTTTGTAAGGTATTAAACGTCCTAAATAATTACCCCCTATTTAAATTATGAATTGTGCCAAACAATATTTCTTTGGTTCTTTGAACATTTACATATATAAAAAAATAAGCAAAACAAGAATAAAAATGTAAGAAAAGTACCATTATGAGAGCATTTAGGAAGAAAATATATATATATTTATGCAGCCATTCCATTTAAAATATGATTGTAGTATGACTAATTCACGTCAACCGTTATGAAAAGAACCGGCATATTGATTCGGCTCAGTAGCGAACACCACATTACATACAATGCTGCTAGCGCACCAGGAAACCTCGTTTTATTTGTTGTGTAAGCTTTCAGCACGTTAGTATTCAATTGCGGTTCTTGTAGCTTTAACTACATTTATATTTTCCAGAAGTATGCAGCAAGGTGAAAAGTTAATTTTTATTGAACCGATTTCAGCATGACAGAAAGAACAAGCAAAGACAAACCGAGGCGAAGCTTGTCATTGAAAAAGAAGAAAGGCGATGCTAAAGCTGGGACTTCTTCTACGACAAAAACCCCGATCACCAACTTCTTCTGCAGCCAGCCTCCACCGAACCTGGCCTGTCCCCTGTGTGGACAATTAGTCCCAAGATTCAAGATCAATGAGCATATCGATTTGCAGTGTCAAAACTTTGATAGAGGAGACAGCGCTCCCGCTTCTGGAGGTAGGAATGATTATTCAGGGGTCCAGCTGTCACCAGGAGGGAATCTGTCAAAGTCCCCTGAGACGGACCAGAAAGAGGACACAAAAACTAAAACGAGTCCTTATTTTAAGAAGAATAATTCCCAGCAAACTCCACGGGACATAAAGAAAACTGTGGTCAGAACCATTGACCTAGGAAGTCTGTCTTCAAAGTTATCCAGAAAATATCACAAGAAACATGCAGAAGTTAGCAACACATCTGATGCGATGAGCTCCGCGGAGTCGACCAGCAGCTCCCAAAAGGAAAATGTCCAGGCATTAGAAGACATCAGTGACTGTATTTCAGCAGTGACAGAAGCTTCATCACCTGTAGAAAAGCAATCAGATCAATCAATGGTTTCATATAAACAGCCACCTTCACCTGCCAAGCAAACGAAGAGAAAGAAGAAAGCCACTTTTAAAGTCAATGGATCTCTTATCAGAAAGAAAGCGAAATATGAAGGTAGCAGTGGAGAGGCATCATCTTGTCTTGATCCAGAGGACACAGATACAGGACAGAAATCTGACAAGCCTTTCAGTTCAGAGGAGTTGTCTGAGAAGAGTGATGCAGATGTAAAGGTAGAAACCTCTGATGCCCAATCACTTCCCTACTATCTGCGTAACTTCCGGACCGTGCTGCACGCGGTGTTGGAGAACGAGGACGACAGGATGCTCTTCAACCAGGAGGACATGTCCGCTGTACTTGGATTTCAGAGCTTGTCAGGTATATTTTTGTAACTGACGATTATTTTAGCAGTTGATTATTCTGACGATTAATCGATCAATTTGATTAAAAAATAGCACATTTTGCAGATTTTTTTTATTCAACCACTTAAGCCTTTTTGTACAATATATGGAATGAACTCGTTTAACAGATATTTTTTCTTTTTTTTTTTGCACAATTTGAACCAAGTGAAGCTAAAGTTTTTACAGTCACATGGGTTTTTTATATCTCAAATGAAAAATGTATGTATATATTTTAACAGTTTTAGCTTAAAAGCTCCTCTGAGAATGTTGGTATTTCAGTAAATGGCCAGTTTTATGAGGCTGTATACTCCAGGTAGTGATTAATTAATTACCAAATTAGTTGACAATTATTTCAGATTAATTGCTTCTGCCAAAGCACAACCAGTAACTCACGGTCATGATTTTTGAATCTTCTAGTTATGGCTCAGAAGCTGTATGTGAGGCTCTTTCAGAGGAAACTGAAGTGGCTACAGGTAAATAAACTGGATTATGGAGAGATCTGCAGTGATCTGGGATCTGTTGCACAAGAACTGGCTCAAATAGGTTTTCTACAGACAGGTGAGTAGTCCATCCAGTTAAACCTTGACTAGGACCTTTTAAATGCTTTCTGAACTTTGATTTTTCTTGTGAACGTCTCTCTTTAAGAAAAGGACCTCGAGGATCTTGTGGAGGCTCTGGATCTGCTGCCGGCTCCTGACCTCAAAGCTCTTGCTAAAACTTTCCATCTGGGCAGTTCTGGCACCCAAAAACAGCAGCTGGTCGATGGGCTTCTCCGTCTGAGCAGGCAGAAGTCTTTCTTCTCTCCGGCCTCCAGTCAGAGCAAAGTTGGGACAGTTATTCTGAAACGGTGAGATTCGTATCGCATTTTCGTACACTTTTACTGTGGGAAAAGAGTAGAAACCACGTAAAATTATCATTTACTTTGACTTTGTGGGTATAAATAGCTGCTAGAAGTAATTCTAATCTTAATTTTGTTTCTTTTATTTAAAGGGCGAAGCAGCTCGCAGGCTCCTGTGTGCGTCTGTCTCGCGGGCCTCGGGCCGTCTTCTCCCGCATCTTGCTGCTCTTCTCTTTGACGGACACGATGGACGAGGAGGAAATGGCAGCTGGAGGTCAGAATCAGCTTTTCACCATCCTGTTGGTGAACTCGGGTCGTCTGGCGTTTCCGGACTACACCGTGCAGCGAGAGGCCAAAGTGTTTCAAGATAGAGAGGATCTCATCAGGTAAGGATCTGTAGTAGGTTTTTTACCTCAACTTACTGCCTCAACCATTTTTTTATTATTATATAAAGTCATTTTTGCAGTTTGCCTTATAGGGAAGCAGCAAACATGGAGGAAGGTGCTCTGTTCAGATGAAAGCAGGACTGAAAAAATTAATCGGATTAATTGTGATTAATCGATTATTGAGTAAATTACTAAATGACTAAATTAGTCATTTTGATTACTAACAGGAGTATGCAGACTCAAAAAAGGTCATTTGTTTAAAGTACAACATCATCAGAGCTGTAATTAAGTCAGAACAGTACAAAATATTTGTACATTTTGATTTTAAGATAAAAATACACTGTTGTATATGTTTTACCCCAAACCACTTCACTTAAGGAATGCTATGTTGTTGCATTTTAAACAATAAAATGTATATTTTCTTATTTAAAAAAAAGAAAATCTGAAGTATTTGTTTATATGCATCTTTACTGTAATTCTAAAATTGTATAAAAAGGCTTAATTGGGGGCTGCACAGTGGCGCACTTGGTAGAGCTGTTGCCTTGCAGCAAGAAGGTCCTGGGTTCGATTCCCGGCCCGGGGTCTTTCTGCATGGAGTTTGCATGTTCTCCCTGTGCATGGTGGGTTCTCTCCGGGTTCTCCGGCTTCCTCCCACAGTCCAAAAACATGACTGTCAGGTTAATTGGTCTCTCTAAATTCTCCCTAGGTGTGAGTGTGTGTGTGTGAATGGTTGTGTGTCTTGTATGTCTCTGTGTTGCCCTGCAACAGACTGGCGACCTGTCCAGGGTGAACCCAGCCTCTCGCCCGGAACGTAGCTGGAGAGGAACCAGCAACCCTCCCGACCCCATTAGGGACGAAGGGTGTTCAGAAAATGGATGGATGGATGAATAGATGGATGGATGGCTTAATTGCTAAAATAACTGTTAGTTAAAGTCCTACTTTTCATATTTTAGTTTGTAAAAAAATATATATAGTTTTTTCCTTACTCCACACAATTTTTTCTCTGGCTTCTGTTGATCTGTCACATAAAATTGTAATAAAATAATTGTTTGTGGTCGTAAAGTTACAACTTTCTGGGATGTAAATACTATTTGCATTTCTTTCAGCACAAGTTTATATTTATATTTCTGACTCCTTGCATTGCACCAGGTATGAAGCGTCCATGCGTGCCCTTATAGAGGTCACCATGGCGATGCAGGGGGGTCAGTGGGATCAGGCCCTGCAGCTCTACACCTCTGCCAAAAAAACCTGGATTGAGCTCAACAGCAACCATGACCTGAGGTCAGGACTTTAAAAGTCTTCTTTGTTGGTACTATTTCTGTAGAATGCATGTTTGCTGACATTGTAATTTTCATCCAGTCACCAGGAAGAGCTGCCAGTGTTCCTCCGCAGCTTCACTACCGGATGGGCTTACACGCGAATCTTATCCAGAGGAGTGGAGATTTTACAAAGGCTGCGTCGCTATGAGGTTTATCTGCATTTATTTTCTGCCTGCTATTCAAATTGGTTTTGTTTATATAGCTAAACGTGTCAGCAGGGATCATATAAGTGCTTGAAATCCTTTAAGATGCTTCAATTTTTGTATGAAGTGCTTGATATTTAAACTGAACAATTTTGTAATAAAGTGTAATCTAACTCTTGATCAAATGCCTAAATTTGGAAAGCATGATTTACTGTTGAAACCAGATATTTTTATACACTTGACAAAAAACACATAATTTTTTTCTTATTCTTTGAAGTTAAATCAGAGAAAATGTTCTTGTTTTGTTAGTTAAAAATGCCTTTTTTTTTCTATTGGCTAAATGCCAGAAAACTTAGCGAGCACATTTAAATTGTATTTTTTTATATTTAATTTTCCTAATGGCTCAATGATTTATTGATCTGTATAGTTGAAATAAAGGTAGTCTTATGTTTTGTTTAAATTAAACAATTATTGAAAATGCTGATTCTTATTTTTTATTCCTTTATTTGTGTTTTGTTCTCAGATCAGTCAGGTGTGTGAGAGAGACTCTTCAAAACAGAAAACCTTGCTATATTTTAGTTTATTTTGTCCGTGCTGTAGAATGTAGAACAAGACATTATTAATAACGGTAGTGAGTAATAGTGAATTGAAACTGTCTTTATTAGTACATTTGCATTGTTTTTTTTCTTCAAAGTGTTCTGCTGGAAAAGTTTGAACACTTACCTTGAAAATGTTTTAATAGTGTTTAAATTTGACTGTTTAGAAACCTTGTGTTAGTAATGATAGTATTTCTCTGTTGTTATGAAACAGGAAGCAGTAGAAGAGCTGCAGGCCCTACTAAAGCAGACCGTTTACTGTCCTGACAGCCGGGGCCGATGGTGGGACAGGCTGGCTCTGAACTTTCACCAGCACCTCAAAAAACCTGATCAAGTAAGCAAAAAACAGATCTGTTCATTTATTTTTCTGGTTTATTATTAACATTCAAATGTTATAACCCATATAAATTTAAAAAACAAACCTTATTTATATTTTACACTAACGCTGACGGTTGCAATCCTTGTAGTTTAAATTCCCTGCTCTGCCTGCAGCGTTACCACACGATGAGTGTATATCCTATTAGCGCTAAAGGCTACTGTGCCAAAGTCGTTGCAGTTTAGGACGCTTGCAGATTAGAGCTTCTCCAGTGAGTGAAGCTGTTGTTTGAAGGAAAGGTAATGGGTATTACTCAGGCTGCAGCAAACATCCATTTTAAAGCTTTAAGGGTTACCTACTATGCTTCCTTTAACAGGTTACAATAAGTTTATATGCTATGCAAAACGTCACAAAGTCATTCTTGTATAATAAGATTTTAGACCAATCAGTTCTACCTCTGTTGAGCTCCTTTCAAAATGATCTTGTCACTTTAAAACCCTTTATGACTTACATGTCAAATCTCCACCTGGATATTTTTGCTTATTTTCAGAACAGTTGCAGTCCTTTAAATGTCCTGTGAGTTAATATATTTGCCCATTTATCCATAATAACTGAAACTTTCAATATCTAGCAATTATTTTCACAATTTACCGTCTATTAAAAGTGTGTTTCATCAGATTAATTTCACTCTGTGCTATGGCGAGGGTAAAATTATTGTAATAACCCGATATTGGCTGGAAAGCGCAACGTCTCCCCTTTCAGAAACTGTTGGAATTTTTCAGATGGCTCAAAGTGTTGCGAAATTACAGTACTGCAAATTTGGCTGGATCCCCAGCAGCCTGTAAGGACTTATAGGGTTAAAACTAAAGAAGCTGCTGCTGGCCACGCCCTCTGACTCAATGTTTACACTCGCATATGAAAATGGCTGCAAACAGATGTCCAGTTATAGAACCATACATCTTTGAAAAGCAGAAGTAGAGCCTCCTGCACAAGTAACAACATTGCAGCAATTGGTCTCGCATGCAGCGGTAAAATAAGCTGACCAAATATGTTGGAACACAGCTGAAGGTGCTAGGTAATGGCGCAGTGCCCGTTGAATGTAACTGAAATGTCTCATTTTTCTGACACCAAAAATGGATTAGTTTTGTTTATTTTTTGTGTTTAAGATTTACCTGAACCATTTTAGAATGGTTCAGATTTTTCCAGCCTTTCTCAGGCTTGAAAAAGGTTTACTTTAACTGTTTTTTTTTTTGTTTTTTTTTGGGCGGGGGCTTTTCCATCATTTCTCTTCTCAGGCTATCTGTGCTATGAGAGACGGGCTGTCAGATCCTCTGGTGCGCACAGGACACAAACTTTCCCTTCATCAGAGAGCTCTCCGGATGAAAGACGCTCCCAGCTGCAAAAAATACCGGCTCCAACTCAGAGAGCTTCCTGCTGTCCAAATTCAAGATGTTAAACATGTCAGTTTGTGTACAGTGTGTTAATACGTGAGATATATTTTATTAAAGAAAGGAAATTCTGAGTTCTCTGTAACTTTCTTTCCAGGTGACCATTCGGGGTCAGCTGTTTCCTCATGAAGGCGGCATGGGGAAATCTAGATTTATTTTACCAGAAAGTGAAGAAGGAGACGGGAGTGCTCACTCTACTGTAATATGCTCTGTAGAAGATCTTAGTTTGGCACATTACCGACAACTAGGCTTTGACCAAGGTAAACCATTTACAGCTAGCCCAAAAAATATACAGGAAACTTCGAGAACAAAAGTAGAACATTGTCTTCTGTGTGAAAGGAATCCATGGAGAAGGATCAACATTCTCAACCTTGTTTGCTCTCCTGATGTGGGACATTATCTATATGGAAGGTATTCCAGACGTCTTCAGAAACCCATACCAGGTAAAGCAACAACTAATCCAGAGATCCACAACATTTACAACCTAAACTCCATTTTTACTCTCAGATCAGCCAAATAAAACTCGTTTAAATGTCATTTGGCCTTTTGAATACAGACAACATATAATTTTATATAAATATCTGCTATTCTACTAGAAAATTTTTTGTTATTTTTAAAGAACCATGATTTTATTTCTATTTTTAGGATTTAAAAGGAAGATGCATATAAAATTGAGCAAAAACAGAATAGATCTTTTTTTAAGTGAAAATTTAGAAAGGCACATAGAATCGAACCTAATGAAACCTAAAGAAAAACGTATCTAAAAACAAACTAGTATTATTACTTTTGATGTATTTTTGTAAGAAATTTAATGCAAATATGGAAATAAACTGACTTGTCAGTTAAGCTCATTTGTTCTTCGGTTACCTAGCAACTCAGTCTCTCACTCTTTGGTTTCCTAGCAACAACCTACTGAGTAACTTGCACAGCAGCAGTTTTATGTTCCTCAACCTTGTGTGGTAAAACTACTTAAAAATAAACAAAACAGCATGAAGGGAAAACTGTGGATAAAAGATGAAAAGACATGCAACCAGTTTGGTAGTATTTCAGATATTTAAAACAAAAAACTAATCACTAATTATTGATATCGACTCCTGATACAGTTCTCAGCCATATTATCCAGCCCTAAACTAAGCCCTTAAAGGTTAAAGTTTTTTATCTGTTTCTCTTTTCTGTCCAGACTTGTCCTCTGGATCTTTACACCGACTGTTTCTATGAAAACAGACGGGAAGCTATAATCTCTCGCGTTCAGTTGCTCTGTGAAGCTTCTGTGGAAACTCTGTGTGCCATGCTGGAAGATGTCTGGACATCTCAGGAGGGGAAAGTGTGTTCGCTGGTCAGCTGGGAGCGTTTCTCGTCCCTCCAACATGCACAGGTATTTACAGCACCTTGTTTCACTTGGGAATGGTTCAGAAGGAAATGCAGGGCTAGCTTTATTCAATGCATGGTTTCTTAGCTGATTCTTTCCATTTTCAGACGATAGCTTTGGCAGACATCTGTATGATGTTCAACATTTGGTATATTTCTCCCTGAACCTGACTGCTTTGTTCTTTGAATCTAAGAGAATAAAATTTATCCTGTGATGTTTACAGTCTCTGATTGCATGTCTTGGCGGAGCTTTCCTTGGTGGAGTGATTGACCGAATGGCAAAAGACTACAGACATTGCAGAGGAGGTTTGCCTGACCTTGTTGTGTGGAACACCTCAAACAACACTTATAAGGTAACATCACCTGAGGGGTAAACCATCCCTGCTTGGTTTGATGTTGAATTTGTTGTGTGTAAGATTTACACATACAGAATTAGTGCCAGTGGAAAAAGACCCCCAATTCTAACCTGTTTCTGAGATTTAAAGTGAGAATTCTGAGGTAAAGAGGTCAGAATTCTGAGATTAAAGTCAGAATTCTGAGATTAAAGTCAGAATTCTGATGAAAAAATGTCAGATTCTAAAGAAAAAACTTCATAACGGTGATGAAAAAATCGGAATTCTGAGGAAAAAAATTCAGAATTCTGGAAGATGATGTCAGAATTCTGAGATCAATGTCAACATTTTGAGAAAATTGTCAGAAATTTGAGAAAGGAAAAAAAAATGCAGAATTCTGAGATTAGTCAAATCTCAGAATTTAATCTCGCATAACGTTGAGTTTGCGAGATTAGATTCATAAATCATAATTCTAAGAAAAAAACATCAGAATTCTGGAAAAAATGTCAGAATTTTGAGAAAATTGTCAGAATTCTGAGAAAGAAAAAAAAGTAGAATTTTCAGATTAGTCAAATCTCAGAATTTAATCTTGCATAACGCTGAGCTTGAAGTCATAAGTCTAAGGAAGCACAAATGTCATAATTCTGAGGAAAAAACATCAGAATTCTGGAAAAAATGTCAGAATTTTGAGAAAATTGTCAGAATTCTGAGAAAGAAAAAAAAAGTAGAATTTTCAGATTAATCAAATCTTAGAATTTAATCTCACATAATGCTGAGATTAGTTTTTTTCCTTCAGAATTCTGAAGAAAAAATATTTAAATTTCTAAAGGAAGAAAAGTCTGGTTGATGTCTTTTTTTGCCACTGCCCCTAATCCTCTTCTGTGGTTGATGATTTCCTCTGCTATATCTGAATATTGGAAATCTTGTAACAGCTGGTCGAGGTGAAGGGGCCCAACGATCGTCTGTCTCAGAAGCAGCAGATCTGGTTGGATGAGCTGCAGAAACTCGGGGCCGATGTCGAGGTGTGTCACGTGACGGCCACCGGAGCCAGAGGAGCTCGTCTGGAGGAAATGAGCAAATAAGACTCTACTGAGACACGTTTATCTGCCAACATGAAAAAATCCTGGCAACAAGTTCGCAAAAGGAAAAAGAAACGTTTCTGTAATTTCTCCCACTGATTTTTGCTGAAGAATATTTTGATCCGTACTAAAAAAAAATTTATACTCAACTGAAAACTTTAACTTTTAGGTTGTTCATCATAAGTTTTCTTATTTGATGTATTTCTGGTGTCTTCCCTCATCTGCATCATGACTTCTAATGAGTTTATATAGTCCCAGTCAGAAGTTTACATACCTTCATCATGGTGTATATATTTTGAGCATTTAAACATTTATTTGAATTCTTCATTTTAGTGACTAAACAACCTTACTGATTCTTAAGGCCTTGAATTTGTATGTGACTAAGTGTGGTTTAACTGGTTGCTGAGTAAACACACATTTTTTTGAAGTCATCACACTGCAAAAACAAAATCCTACCAAGTATTTTTGGTTTAGGTTCTAGTACAAATATCTCAGTTTTGTCTTATTTCAAATATCTTACTTTAAAGGATTATTTACTTTAAACAAGCTCCTACATCTTGCTGAAAAGTTGCTTGTAAGTTAGTTTTCTCTTATTTCAAGTGTACTGAGATATTCGCACTAGAAATTAAACCAAAAATACTCTGTAAGATTTTGTGTTTTGGCAGTGCATCAAGCTTTTGGCCTAAATCAGGCTGGATATTTGACCCCCTTTCTTATCAAAAGTGTCTCATGTTGCTGAGTTTTCTGGGCAGAAGCTGACTTTTAAAACATTATTTACATATTCTCACCAGGAATGAGGTCAGAGTCATTTCTGAACGTTGGCTAATTCAGTTTTGTTGGCTAAAATCAGGCTTTTGACAGATCAATAATCGGCTATTGGCAAAAAAAAAAAAACTGCAATCGGTGAATC
This sequence comes from Gambusia affinis, assembly GCF_019740435.1. Taxonomy (NCBI): domain Eukaryota; kingdom Metazoa; phylum Chordata; class Actinopteri; order Cyprinodontiformes; family Poeciliidae; genus Gambusia; species Gambusia affinis. Next base: position 6,450,369 of record NC_057875.1, read on the forward strand.
CCTAATCAGATGGTTCAAACCTGGAAGCATCTGAGTGTTCCAAGAGGTTAATGATCCCAAACAAACATCAAACTGGTTTTGGAACGAGTGAAGCAGACTAGCATTAAGCTTCTTTATTGACACAATACTTTAAAAGTCTGGTCTGTGTCAGGGAAAAACAAGTAATTTTGAAATCAACAAGCTGTTATTGTTTTCTGTAGCTTGTTAATGAGTGAAAAATGTGTTTTTCTCTCTCCAACTTGCTAAAGCAGATTGAATGTACATATCTTAAGCTGTTTGTACAAATTAATAATTATAGGAGACTGAAAATGTCAACCAAAGTTTTTTTTTTTTTAACAACTAAAAATCCTGTCCATTCTGGAAAAAAATAACTCCCTGAAGTAAATATTTTATACAAATCATGAGAAGATGTGACCTTTTGATTAGCATTATAGCAGAGAGATGAGATAATCGGAGGCAGGCTGTTTGCAGATAATTAGAGTTAATGCATGAATGGACACAACCACCAGGAGAACCTTTATTCTTCTATTATAATAGAAATATGTATCATCAGTTTGTCAGGTTACCAAGCAACTAAAAAAATCACATTTCCTTAGCAGCTCAATCTGCATCAACTCCATGAGTTTCTCCTTCAAATAATTACTGTGTTAATTGCCTCTAATGATGCTGATTTGATACTGATGTATTAAATATCAGCTGGTACCAAAGACGAAGTCTGAGGGTTGTTTTTATACATTCATAAATACAGTTGGTATAATTAATGTGCAATTTATTCTCGTGATTACGTGACAAATTAAAATGTCAGATTTCTTTTTTTTTTTATAAGTGATTTCTCACAGTTTTTGTTTGTTCTGGATATGATCCCTGGAAACAAATTTACACCAGTTCCTCAGCACAACCATGCAGCTAATAATGGGAGTGAGTGTAGGTAGGTGGGTGGGCGGCTGTGGGGATAAAATTAGATCATAAAAACAGAGAAATTGTTTGTAATGACTACAAAAACACAGTGTGCTAATAATGAAATACCTGCTTTTGTGCAGATTGGTCACAATTTATAAGTTTGTTAAAGAAATATCTCACAATTAATTCAAAAAGTATATTTTCATGCAAGTGCAATATGACTGAACTGGATTTAACAGAGAGGTGTGTAGTAACTAGTTACATTTACATGAGGACCTTTAAAAAATATTAATTTTTGGAGTATTTTTACTATGCTCTACTTTTTACTTGAGTAATTTTGTTAAGATCTCTTGTTACTCTTATTTGAGTAAAATTTATATTCTATCCACTGTTTTCCAATGTTTTAACCAAAAATTCACCAGACACACACACGCCTGCAGTTTTTGTTAAAATTTTATAAACTCCATATTGAAAGAAATTGATTTGATTACATGTTCTTGTGCCTGATTTAACTATTTTTATGTTACTTGAATTTAATTAGTAAAAAAACGGACAAAAATTTTGGTATTTTCATCCTTAAAATGCCAACATTTCCACTTCACTTTACACTTTGGTCCGTCTGATTATGTATTTTTTAAATATTAAGCGATTGTTTTGATCAGTTACCAGAGTAACTTTAAGGTGTATTATGAGTTACTATGCTGTACTTTTTACTTTTAATTGAGTAATTTTGTTATGAAGTATCGCAACTCTTGAATAAAATTTCTAGATTTTCTACCCACTGAAGGAAAAACAAACATGTTTAACCAAACATTTACCAGACACAGGTTTTTATTAAAGTTTCATAAGTTTTATAATGAGATAAATTTTTTACCTTTGCTTGATTTCGCTATTTTTTTATTTATGTGAATTATTGACATTTTCGTCCTTAAAATACCAAAATTTCCACTTAACTTTACATTGTAGTCTATCTGATGATGTAATTTTTAAATATAAAATTTTTATGTTTGGATCAGTTACTTAGTCACCTTTTTAGCAAATACTTTTTTTACTCTTACTTGAGTAATTGTTGGGGGCTTTTACCTTTACATGAGTAAAAATATATTGAAGTAGTGCTGCTCTTACTTGAGTACAATCTTTAGGTACTTTACCCATCTCTGCGCATGTAATATAATGCGACAGTAGATATAGTAACTTTGATGTAAATTCCCTGTAATGGTGGACTTATCCCGTTTAACACCAGCGCTTACAGTATGAGCTGCGTCTTGGGTGTGCTGAAATGCATTCAGGCTCGGATCATGAAGGCTTTTGGGGGAAGGGATCCCAGCTGTCCGGCGTGTGACGGCACGACGCTGGAGCTGGAGAGAGGAGGCGATGAGAGGAAGCTGCAATAAACACACAGGGCGTCTGCGCCTATCTAAATAGGACAATAAAGTGAAATAGGTATCAATGCTCTAACAATGGATTTGTCACCTCCGCTTCCACTCAAAGTTTTCCTCTTCGTTTACTTGCTAAACTACACCCAAGGTGAGTGGGGCATTTTGGGGGAGAAATCTTCGCAGGGGTGGGAGGAATACGCGAAGCAGTAGCTGTAGCAGCAGCGGCGGCGGAGGCTGAGGGAGCAGAAATCCCGATAGCCCGTTAGGTTAGCTAACAGAGATGGATCAGCGGGGCCTGCTTGTTGTGAACAGGACTGCACCCTTTTCTCACTTCAAGCTAACAAAGATGCGTTGCGTCAAAGCCGACAGGGATTTACGCAGTTTGTTGCTGTAAACCGACAACGCAGAGTTGTTTCTGTTGTGTTGTCACTGTTTTATTTTTGTATATCGTCGGCTTCGGCCCCGGTTCTGTTGTTATCGTGCGAATAACAACAGAAGCCATTGTTATGAGAATATGGAGAAGCCGCTGGGTTAACGGACCGTTAGCTCGATGCTAACCTTCCAGTTAGCCGCTAAAGTTAGCTGTTTTTTGTCCAAACCTGAAGCTTACTTTCTCTTGTACTGTTTGGTTAATGTTATTTCATGCAGACATTACCATAATTTAACTTAAATACAATAATCAGTGCGGTATTGCCAATGTGATTGCTCATCGAGATTGTTAGGAGCGATTTTGTAAACATTAACGTACAGGGCTGTGAAATAGCATCTGCCTCCTTTTTTGTCATACTTGCTTATTTCAAAGCAGCAACGATATAACTAGGGTAAACATACAATGCTGTAAGATGGAGATTTTATTTATTAAGTCCTAAATTTATTGTGAATAACCACATTTTTGGAAAGCTGAGTTGTACTTATGTAGCCACAACCAGGGCTAATTACTGTCTACCCCCGATAAGAACCTGTCAGGCATCATGAAGTAGGCTTGTAATTAAAGATCTGTAAAGGGGAAACAAAGCCATTTCTAAGACTTTGTGTCTCCAGCTTTGGAAATGGCCATAAATCACAAAAGACTGATTGATGGCTGCCCAAGCTAGGAAATAAATTCACATATGAGAAACATTCATGTTTTAACCACATAAAATGTGGAGTCAACTGTGGCTCAGGAGGTAGAGATTCGCCCTGTGACCTGCGGGTTGCTGGTTTGAATCCCATTTTCATCCGTCTCAGTCAGTCTGTCTTTGGGCAAGACATTTCGCCCACCTTTTCTCTTGTTGGTGGTCGTCAGAGGGTGCGGTGGTGCCGATTGTTTGGCACAATCAGTGTGTGAATGACATTTCAATTTCAATGAAATATAAAAGATAAAAGTTCTCATTTTAACAAGATTGTGCTCCTGTATTTACTTCCTACTCTGACAGATAAATGCTTCCATAAAGTGAGAGCCAGAAATGAAGAAAACATGGTGCAGTGGTGACCTTTACCAGAATTTGTTCTGGACCACTTCACCTCTCCTGCAGGAGATCACCAGTACAATCCACAAATATATCGCCCCAGAAGTTTTCAATGTTGCAAAGCACTGTTTGGATTGTAGTAACAGTTGCCTGATACTACAACAGTTGCCTGCCACTGCAACAATTATTCTGTTGGTTGAGAACAAGGGGATGCAGGAAAATGTGTATTTTTTACTACTGATCTCACAATATTTAGCAAAAAACATTCCTATTGCATGATTTATTAGTCACAAAGAAAATGTTGCAGCAGTGTCTCAAGTTCTGCTAACTTCGGTCACAAAGTCCTTCTCCAGTTTGATAAAACAAATCTTGATTATTCCCAATGCTTTTGGGAAATTATTCTTTGCACTGACAAAACTGAAGTGGAACTTTTTGAAAGGAATGCGTCCGGTTATATCCAATGTAACAGTATTCCAGAAAACCACACTTAATTATCTATACTGGATTCTGTTCTCTTCCAGTAAATCATAAAAGTAAATGTCTCGCCATCATTTAGGGATTTTAAAGCTCAAGTGCACATTATGCAAAAGGGACATTGATCCAAAACAACCCAGCAAGTCTGTCTGTGAGTGGCAAAAAAAAAAAAAAAGTCAAAATCAATATGATTGACAGTAAAACAATCCTGAAAAAAAGAATGGACTGAATTTTTTTTTTTACAGGAATATAAATCCTAAAAAATAACAACTCAAATCTGTGAAAGGGCAAATATTAATAGAAATATGTAAAGGTATAAAAATATCTACACAAATGTATTGTAAAAAGATGACGTGTTATTTGAAGTACATGGAGAAAAAGAGTTGGCTCAGAACGAAACAAAATATAAAACATGGTGTTAATATGTGCAGACCTTTTTTTTGTTTTAAGGTTAAAGGTAAGAGTATTGGCTATGTGAGTAATTTGTTCTCAAACTTTTATTTGCTTCAAGTGAAATTGTCAGTGTTCTTGTTACAAAGGATTTGTTCTTCATTAATTCAAAACTGCAAGGAGAAACGCACAGGCAAAAATTAGCTCAATATTTCACTTTACAAGGAAAATGTTGTCCTTGTAAAGCAACACTGGATTTATTTATTTTTATTTATTTATTTTACCAACCTTTTTGCCAAATAATAAAGTCAAAATGAATTCAGAAAACCTTTTCCTCTGTGGGAGCTCAGAAAAGTTCCTGCTGTTAATCATTAACAAAGTATAGCATCATTTATTTGTTGTTTATAAGTCTTAAATTAAACAACTAAATAATTTTCCAGCTATTTGGGACCCAACCATCATTTTAAATGTCACAACTTTCACTTGCTCTTTTATCAAAATCTTCTGATTTCTCTAAATTGGCGGTCTTTGTTTTATTTTTTTTACTTTTCTGACATTTTTCAGACTAAACAAATGAGGTAATTCCAGGCATTCTTCACTTCTCACAGTCACCTCAATGAAAAATTTAATGTTATCACCTAAATATTTGATACAGCTTATGAACAGTGAAGAGGCTGAAATCTGGAGCATTTATTTGTCTGTGTTGCACAGTCTTTTATTTACAGTAAATTATAGTTCTTTAGTCAGGCTTAATTACCTGCCAGACAGCTCTAATTACATATTGTCTGTTTAATGAAAGTAGTGTCATTTAGGAATGGAGTGGGAAAGCTGCCTGGTTTATATAATCCATTGGTTTGCTTGTTTTATATTTACAACAAATAAAGAAATCTTCCAGCTTTATTTTGTTCTATTCGAACACATTTCGGTTGCTGTGGATTGACTTCTGTCTGCTTTTAAATGTGAAATAGGCGGATATGCATGAGGAAACACTTGCCTTCATATCCTCCTCCCACTCCTCTGATGGTGAAATAATTCTGCAGCTTCTGCAGATGAGTGTAGCTCCAAAGCTGCCACTTACTTGATTTTAATAGATTTAGCTCAGTTTTAAAATATAGACCATATACAGCTTCTGTAGATTTCCATCACTTTAATTCTGTGCTCCAAGTATCTGTCATTGGATCATCCCCAACACATTCAGAACTGTACTACTTATACAACATTTAGCCAAAATCCTGTGACAATTCATCCACAGGGGCATGTAATATTCAAAATTTTTATTTTGTACTTTTGAATCTTAACTGCTACTAAAAGCAGCCCAAGCGATTAAAAAACAACAACATTTTGGCAATAAATTGGTGTTTTTTGGTGACTGGAAAACAAGCTATTTCAAAAACCTCTTGATAATTGAGTCACACTCTATTTCTACCTAGCAACCCCAGAGAAACCCAGTCTGTCTCTTAAGCCCTTTTTGCACTGCACCGCTGGATCCGGGTCAACCTACGATCGTTTTTGCATTAGCGCTTCCACCCTGCTCCCTGGACCCCCTAGAGCTATGGTTCTAATCGGGCCGGCCAGACTGGGCCGGTTTGGAGTTAGCTGTTGTTGGCTCATTGGCTGCAAAAAAATTTTATGAACATGTATTTTTTTATAGCCCATAGATCCATCTTAGCATGTTCAAGGTTGCATAATAGACCACCTTTAAGTTTACCCTGTAATAAAACAGTTGTGACCAGTCAATGCTTGTCAAGTAATGGTGATATTTGTATGCAGCTTATTTCTGCAGATGCCAGCCGACTGGTATCTTGAGCATTTAAAGGTCAGTGCTTGGCAGTTTTCATGGTCCTTCTGTTTTTGATCACAAGGGGATGAGATTTGTCTAAAGAGATGCCCTACACTTGTGGAAAGTCAAAGTAGGATCAATTTTACTGCAGGATATTAGGTTTTCCCAGCAGTAAGTGATGATGTTTGCACTGATTGCTGTGTGTGTATTCGCTATTGGCTATTGTAGTGCAAGATAACTCACTGCACCCAGTCCAGAATGTTATTATACCTTAAACCTGAACAGCCGAAACTTCTATATACACTGTTTTTCAAAATGCAAACTGAAGCAAAAAAACAAAACAAACCCACAATATTTTTCCCGTTAATGAAGGTGTGTTTCTCTCTGGAGTTTGGCTCTCCAGTGTTGTTTCTAAAGTGCCGTCCTGAGAAAATGAACTTCCAGCTGCCCCACAATAAGACAAGACTCCTTTTATACTTGAGCTCAACTTTCAGTTTTGGTTTTTGGAGTGAGCAATGAGACATTTAGTCTCCAGTATCTAAAGGGGGTATCTTTACTTAAGTTTAATTGTAGGGTAACTGGAGCATGGTCACTCAGAGTAATTGATTCAATACTACAGTCAATTACTTTATAAAAGTATTTTTGAGGTATGCAGAAGAAGTCTATCCTTGAATAGCTATTATGAATTTTTGAGAAGAAGGTAAAATCCTTTTTGCTTGGATTTTTAGATCTCCATGGATCCCCTAGTCCCAGTTCAGTTATCATATTTTTAAGTATTTTTGTTTTCCTGCTTTGTCCCCCCGTTTCTGCTGGTATCCTATCCATTTTACCATCCTGTACTGCGTTAAAGTCTCCTCCAACTATTACTATGCCTTTAGCGTTCTCTGCAATTATATTAGCAATTTCTTTAAAGAAGGATTTGTCACATTCATTAGGAGCATAAAGATTTAAAACGGATATCTCCTCCTCCCACATCTGATTAGAGGCGTATCTCCCCATCCTGTCCTGAATGACTTTTTCTGCGGAAAAGGCCAATGATCTGTTAAATAAAATAGACTCCTCTCCTGTTTCCATATGACGCACTATATGTTTGATTTACCCAGTCCCGTCTTAGTTTTTTATGTTCTAACTCGTTTAAATGGGTTTCTTGTAGTAGGGCAATGGAACATTGCATCTCTTTTAGTTGACTAAGAATTTTTTTTCTCTTTATTGGGTGGTTTAGGCCATGGACATTATATGATACGATTGTTAGTTTTTCCATAAGTACCTTTTAATTATGAGCATCTTTTTTATATTACTATTCCTGTAAGTGTCGATGTTATTGTGAAATATTGTGAAATTCCTTCCTCAGTTGTATTAGCTCTGCAAGAACAGTCTCCATGTTGTCTTTCTGTTCACTTACGGCCATCGTAGTTTCTGGAAGTTGGCAGGTTTCTTCGCGCAGTCGTTTTATTTTTCTTATCCGCTTCTTTCCTGAGAGTAGACATTCTTGTAATTCGTCGAGTTGTTATAAATTTTATGTTGTATCGTGAAATAGGCTAGTTTTTAGGAGATTTTCCTCGGAGTAAGGTAATCAGGCTGCTTCTCCTTTCTTGGCGTCACCGGAAGTCCAATGTGACTTTTTAAACTTGACATCAATTAAGGTTGAGGCAGCTGTTTAGCACAAGTAAGAAAGTTTTTGACAATTTTTGAAAAAAATCTGCAAATTAGAACAAAAAGTGCGAGGATTTGTTGATTTTGCATAAATTTCCATGATAATTCTCATGAAACTGGAGGGACTGATTGATAAAACAGATTAGAGACTGCAGTGATTTGATTATTAACTTAATATTTAAGCACACTTCGTGTTTAGTCTAGAATCTAGCGGGCCACATAAACAACTATGGCGGGCCGGATTTGGCCCATGAACCCTGAGTTTGACACATGTGCTCTAAAAGGACTCACTGGTTTGGCCACCGAACCGTCACCCTGGACAGGTCGCCAGTCTGTCGCAGGGCAACACAGAGACAAACAACCATGTACACTCACACCTAGAGAGAATTTAGAGAAACCAATTAACTGGACAGTCATGTTTTTGGACTGTGGGAGGAACCCGGAGAACCCACCATGCACGGGGACAACATGCAAACTCCATGCAGAAAGACCCCGGCCCGGGAATCGAACCCAGAACCTTCTTGCTGCAAGGCAACAGTGCTACCAACTGCGCCACTGTGCAGCCTGGTTAGGTTTTTGATTCTCCATTTGAGATCAGGCAACTTTTAAATAAAATGACAAATCTTGAGCAGGGATGCACAAAATATTGCCACTAAAATCAGTATTCAGTCGATGTTAGTCATTTATTAGCATATCATTCTATTGGGTTGTTGCCTTTAGCTTTTAGTCTGTCAATTCTGACTGTAAATATTATACCTCTTTAAAATTATTTTCAAAAATGATCTTATGGGTGTCTGTCTATTTTATTACTCAGTGCCCCAAACAGCCAATGAGTAATAAGCAGTTATACATGTCTACAACTGAAATGAAAATGTATTTCTTAACCTATAAAAATAGAAATAAATCTTTCTGTGAGGAAAACATAATGCTCCTGACTTCCTCCGTCATTCTGGAGTTATTGACATACACTTTGGTCTAAATTATAAAACAATTCTTGACACAGGTGGAGATGATTGCGACTATCCATCCTAACGTGTGTCCGTCTGTTTTGTTTCTCCCCGCAGGACACTATAGGAACCCTCTGAACAAGTATATCCGTCATTATGAAGGCCTGTCCTACGACACAGAGCTCATTCACAGCAAGCATCAGCGGGCCAAGAGGGCAATCTCTCATGAAGACAAGTTCCTTCATTTAGATTTTCATGCCCACGGAAGGTTGGTCCATCTTTACTTGTGACCTCATGTGTTATTTGTTTGCAAACTAATCCCTTGTGTAGGCATTGTTGTTGGTTAAGGGTTTAGTAGAAGGGATTTGGTTTAAGATTAAACCTTTTTTTTTTTTTGCATTTGTTCCTGCCTACTGGGGACATTTTAGATCTGGACTGGAAAAAAAACTAAATCTTACCAAGTATTTTTGGTCTAGTTTCTAATACAAATATCTTAGTGCACTTGAAATAAGACAAAACTAACTTACAAATAACTTTTCAGCAAGATTAAGTAGCTTGTTTTAAGTAATTTATTACTTGATATTGATAAAAAAAACACTAGCGAAGTGGGGTGCTGTGGTAGCGCAGGGGCAAAACACGACCCACGTATTGAGGCCTTAGTTCTCCAGGTGGAGGTCGCAGGTTCGATTCCCGGCCTGCCGATATTTGCCGCATGTCTTTCCTCTCTCTCGTTTCCCTGTTTCCTGTCGAACTACTTTCAAATAAAGGCCACTAGAGCCCACAAAATCTTTTTTTTTTTTTTTTAAACACCAGCAAAGCAAAAACACACAATCTTAGCAAGTATTTTACTCTAATTTCTAGTGCAAATATCTTAGTAAACGTGAATTAAGACAAAAGTAATTTAAACTAAGTTATCAGCAAGATATAGAAGCTTGTTTTAAGTAAATAATTTCTTAATATTGGTGAAGAATTATCTGTTCCATTGGCAGATTATTTCTTTGTAATGTGGGAAAGTTTTTTGCTATAAGTAAATTTATCTGCCAATGGTACTAATACTATTGAACTAAAATAAAAGAAAAAGCTTCTATTTCTTTCTAAAAAGACACTTGTATGTTAATATTGGTTTATTTGAAGTGTAATAAGATATTTGCACTAGAAACTAGACTAAAAATACTTTGTAAGATTTGGTGTTTTTACAGTGAGATTATTTCACTTACAAGACATTTTTTCCATGACAGTGGATTTAGTACTTTTTCACCAATATTAAGAAATTTACTTAAAACAAGCTTCTATCTCGTACTGAAAACTTATGTTAGTTTTGTCTTATTTTGGGTGTATTAAGATATTTGCACTAGAAACTAAACCAAACATACTTGGTAATATTTTGCGTTTTTGCAGTGTGAAGTGAAAATGGGTTCTAAAAGTAAATCTTCAGTTGTTTTTTTATGTTTTTTTTTTTGGAGATGATTCATCAGTTGGTTAAAAGCCAGATAAGAAGAAGCATTTAAGGTTTTAATTGTCTATGTTGTGCACATCTGCTGCCCTTTTCCCCATATGTGATAGTATCTTTATATTGTTGGGGCTTCAGATTAAGCGTAAGCCTTTTTATTGCACATCCAAGAGGTGATTGCGGAGGCAGATGCATTAAGATCTAAAATAAATACTAATTTCACAGATGGGAAGATGCATATAGTTTGTCCCTATTTTGAGGAGGAGGTGGCAGTGCTGGATGGCAACTAAACTCCATCACAAAGTCACCACCATCTGCCTTGAAACTTGGCAGGGACTGTTTATCATCCTGGCTATAACAGGACTCGCTGTTCATAAACCCTGATGCTGCTTATATACGGAACAGAATAACCGAAATATAAACCTGTGCAACAACAAACACAGATTTTTTTTTTCTTTGTTTAAAAAGACTACAAGATGCATTTTGTTTTCTTCAGTTCTGATTCATACCTATATTTTTCAACCCAACAATCTGATTCTGTTTTCCAGATCCGAGTGTTTTCTGAGCAGTGCTTGCAGGATGTGATGCAAAACGTTTGTTGTGGAAATTAGGGGTTTGTTTACAGCAAAGTAGTGGGTTGGGCTCCCTGACTGTTTGAGTGGTGTGTGTGTGTGTGTGGTGTGGTGTGTGTGTGCGTGCGTGTGTGTGTGTCTGTGTCTGTGCGCGCTTTTTTTGTTGTCGATTGCACTCAGACTCACTTGTGTAATCCCAGCCTCAATGTCAACTAGTCAGAAGAAAACACAGGCCAATTGAGTTGGGTATGAAACAGAAACTGCAGTTCATGTGTTGAAAATTAACCATTTTTCAAATAACATCTGACATTGAAACATTGCAGCAGCTTCAATGCATGTTGACATTGTTTCTGTTAGGCTGTGTTACTTTCAGTTCAACATTTATTCCCCAATTTAGTCTTCTGATTCTAGTTTCATCATATTACCCTAAAAATGTAAAACAATCTGTAACGTGATCAGTTTTTTATTTAAACTTGGTGTGAGAAGTACTGTCATTATTGTTAAAATATGACATTGACCAACACGTGTTATTGCATTCTTAAAGGGACGGGTAGAGTATTATGTATTTTCCATTTCATAGCACAAACAAGTATCTATGTCAACGTAAGTTGTTATGAAAATTAGGTAAATATAAAAACAACTTCAAAGAAATTTGACTTTGCGTCATGGCTGTATCTTATTCCTGAAACTGGCAAAGGGGAAGCATTTTTGCACACTTTTACACTTCTCTTTGGGTTTTGAGTGCTTCTGAAAACAGCACCAATCATTTTGGAAAATTAGCCATTTCAAAAACCTCCCTATTGAGTCACAATCGAAAGGCATTGTGCTGTTACCTAGCAACCCCAGCCGAGTCCAGTATGTCACGTAGCAACTCAAGCTGAGCTCCAGCACGTTTGGTCAGCTGGTTTTACTGCTGTATTCAATCAAACTTTATTTGTATAGCACATTTCAACAGCAAGGCATTTCAAAGTGCTTTACATCAAATCAAACACAAAAACACAATGCAACATGGAATCAACAATAAAAACACAACATCAAGTCAGGTTCCGTCAATAAACTTGCAATTGATTACGTTTCAAATCCAACTCTAAACAAGTAGGTTTTTAGTTGAGATTTAAAGGAAGTCAGTGTTTCAGCTGTTTTACAGTTTTCTGGAAGTTTGTTCCAGATTTGTGGTGCAAATCTGGAATTTGCTGTACTAGCTGCTGGAAAAGATAAATGTTTTGTTTTTGACTTACAGTTCAGAAACCACTTGTTGGATTCTTGCTGGTTGTGCAGGAGGCTCCACTTCTGCTTTTCAAAGATGTACGGTTATATAATTGCGCATCTGTTTGGAGCCATTTTCACATGCAAGTGTTAACACTGAGTTGATGGTCGTGACCAGCAGCAGTTTATTTGGGTTTGAAGTGACATGAGACCCTAAAACAGCTCAAAATAAGCAGAACTGAACAGACTAAAATCTCATTGTCTATGAATGATTTTGTGCAAAAACTGTAATGAACATGTTTTGTATAGACCATGTAGATCTGTCCTGACATGTTGAAAGAGGCATAATAGAGCTAATCCAATTGATGAATCAGGGCAGATTGTCTTGTGACGATCTCCTCGTGTCATTTCAGGCATTTCAATTTACGGATGAAAAGAGATACAACCTTATTTCCTCCAGATCTGAAAATAGAAGTTTCAGGAGAAGAGGTTCCATATGATACCTCTCATATCTACACTGGAGAAATCTACGGTAATCTGTTTAGACGTTAATATTTCAGTGCATTGTGATATTTTTTTAACATGCTGCGATAACTTAGCATACAGACCCGTGTGAGTCTGAATATAAAGTGCCATGATTTGATTTCCCAGGTGAGAAAGGCACCCTGACTCACGGCTCCGTTGTGGACGGTAAGTTTGAGGGCTTCATCCAGAGCTACCACGGCACTTACTACGTGGAACCAGCCGAGAGATACCTGGAGGGCAAAGACGTGCCGTTTCACTCAGTCATCTACCACGAAGATGACATACGTAAGTCCCTAGACTCTTCACCTGCTCACATTCAATCAGCAGTATCACTTCCTCGAGTCTAATGTGTAATTTGTTTCATGGAAATGTGTAACAGGGAAAGTGCAAGGTTAGGGCAGCTGAGCAGATGAAGGCTGACTGGTGTGATTGCCCCCCGTGGGAGCAGAGATACCCGGGGTGCTCATTAGCTGAATAATACAATCCGTCTCTCTGGCTTATTTATGCTCTCCACACAATGCTGGTACTAATAGTGAGCACCAAGCACACTTCACTACAGCAGCAGCCTTTAATTTCAAATCATCTGTGAACACATAGCAAGTTGCTGTGGGGCAAATTAAACAGGATTGCGAGAGGAATTGCTAATGAGTGCAACGGGAAAGTAGCGACTCGCACGCTGAAGCGAGGCGTATCAAGTGGCGTATAAGTACATCCATTAGCTGATCATGAATAGCACCGGGAAATGGAGTGACTCAGGGGGTTAAGTAGCTAACATTGTCTTCATAATCCAAACAGTGTTTGTGTCTCTGCCTCTGTCACTCAGACTATCCGCACAAGTACGGCCCAGAGGGAGGCTGCGCTGACAGCTCCGTGTTCGAGAGGATGAAGAAGTATCAGTTCTCTGCTGCAGTGGAGCCAAACAAGGTGAAAATAAAATAATAAAAAGAAAAATCAGAAAAACACGTGACATGGCTTGAATAAGTACTTAAATGCCTTTCTGGTTTGGGTTTATTGCAAAAATATTGATTCTTAATAATTGGCAGCTTTTGCTTTGGCAGATAGTTGGAGGGAAAAAATGTATTTTTTCCACTTCAGCTAAATGGAATTATTAGAAAAACTGGCCAAAGCTGCAATACTGGCAGTGAAACATCTTTACACTTATGTGAAGCAGCTTCCCATGAATTTGAATTTGAATTTATTTCATAAGGGAAGATGCATATTAATCAATACAAGTAAATTAAAACAACCAAGTAAATACGGCAGATTTAGCCACAAGGGCTAATTTTCATCTGCATCCCCCGGCCAGGGTGATGGTTAAAAAAAATAAAAATTGACACACACATGGATGAACACACAAAGTAAAAATAAAAACAAGTTACATGCAGAAATGAACATTTAAGTCCATTTTAAACATGAATGCAGTTTTTATTAATTAGTAACCACTGTTTAAATGATTTTCTAAAACAACTTAATAATATTTTTAATTATTAATGACTAAAGGAGCTGAATAATATTTCACAATCCCTCCGATTAGCTGCTCTTGTGGTTGTATTTGATTGTAATTTTGTCTGGATGAAGTTATTGTTTGTTGCTCCATGGAAAATCATCATTAACCAAATTAAACTGTACATACAGAGTGCTCATAAAATAGTTAACACACAGAAGTGTTTCTGTAAATTAGCATATTATAAAAATAATATTTAAATAATTCAATTCAAAAAGTGATGTGTAAATTTATAAAATAGATTTTAAATGTCTTTTCCCATGAGATCTATTAAAGAAAAACATTTTAATACAGGAATGTTGTCATGGTTTGCATATTCTGACTGACACTTGCTGCGTTTCCATTGACCATAAAATTGCGCAAATTGGAATAACAAAAATAAATTGGCTTAATTGAAACACGCTAATATAGGAAAAACTCCAATGTTTTCCAGTTAAAAAATAATATTTTTTTTGCTTTAGAATGAGGTAGGTTTTCAACCGAATCAAAATTTGTGTATTTCACAAACACTTCTTTCGCATCAAACCATTTCCAACAGTTTGTCTGCAGCAGCAATGTGCTTATTTGTAGCCACCGGCTTCTCCTTGGATCTCCTGCTGAGCTGTCGCAGCATCGCACAGTTCCTCAAAAGTTGAGTTTGTCATGTTAAAGTGTTGAATCTATCTCTGTTCTGTTAAGTTTGCTAAATACAATTTCCCAAAAATGCTGCATATAAACATATTTCTTCTCTAATGGAGACACAACAATTGTGTTTTTTGGACATTCACAGAACATCCTAAAGGTTTTGCACACAGGTTTTCTGTTTACAAGTTCTGATTACAGATGCACTGATCCGATATTAATATCTGTATTGGAGCCGATATTGAAAAAAAATAAAATAATTCTAGATCGTTGGTGACCATGTGTCCGATCCATAAGGGCTGATCTATTCAGCCTTATTCTGTGCTTTGTGCTCTGAGTGCGTTATTATTTATTATATTTAGAATTAATGGTGGAGGCTTGTTGTAGTTTGACCAAGATAGTCAACCTATTGTTTTTGTCTAGCGTCTTTATTATTTATTTTACATCGTCTTTCATTGTCCTAATTGCTCTGACTGAACAAACTGAAGTTGTCTTACGTGTTTAACCAGTAGCTTGTGAAGTTGTGAGTATATTTAAGTGAGTTCAGAGTTACCATATAAATTTCTAATTCAGTACATTTATGTCTTTGTTTTAAAAAAAGAAACGTTTTAAGTGAACTCAGCTGTTTTTCCTTATCGGATCGGTATTTGCCGATTCTAGTCCTCAGATATTGGTATCGGCAAAAAAAATGGAGTGTATTGGTGCATTGATTAGGTTTTTTGTGCATCCTAATTTTGTGGGAGAAAGGACCTTGGTAGAGAAACTAAAAGTAAATTAGAGCTGCCATTAATGTTAGCTTTAATCAGCAAAATTAAGAGAAACTAAAACTTGTAGAAATATTTTTTCTTTTTGTGTAATGAACAATTTCTGAGTTATTATGAGTTTCACTTTGAGAATTAAATTGCTGAATTATTATCTTCAAATTTATTGAAATGCAGCTGTATTTTCTGGAATTATTTTTGCTTTGATTGTGGTTTTAGTTCATCTTATCCATCTCTAAATTCTGATTCATGGCTTAAGAGGGAAACTCTAAAAATATTTCCCATTACTTATTTACTCACTGTTAGGATGAAAAAGCTATAAATATGTTTTATTTAGCTCTCTAAGACTCGTGTGCCCCTCACATCAGGAGCTCCACCCCGAAGCGGAGTCTGAAGGCCCCGTGTTGCTGAGGAAGAAGCGGATGGCCCAGGTGGAGAAAAACACCTGCCAGCTCTTTATTCAGACTGACCATCTTTTCTTCAAATACTATAAGACCAGAGAAGCTGTCATAGCTCAGGTAAGCCACACGACAGCCATACAAAGTACCTTATCCTGCATAGAAACATCGGAAACTCTGGCAGCATCCAAACAGAGTCAAAATACCTGAAGTTGTGGCTGTAAAATTTAAAAATCTATTAAATACAAACAATTTATAGCATTACTTTAATAAGTCTTGGGAGAATTTGTCTTTTTAGGTGTTTTCTCTCATATGCTAGCACCAATAATCAACCAGGTTTCTACCTTAAATAAATGATTTATATCTATGGCATTAAAATAAGCTTCATACAGAAAAAAGTAAAGTATCAATTCCAGATCCTTCCAAGTTAAAAACCTCTGACTTGTTCAGTTTGATTTCAATCTAGTCAAATCAGTTAAATTTTTGTTCAGTTGATATGTTTAAAAGGAATTGACAAAAAAAAAAAAAAGACATTCTTGCTATGAAGGGAAACCAGATGTAGAATTTGCTTCCTAGTAATTTTTGCACATTTATTATAAAACACAAATTAGGTTTAAGTGATATCTGAGATCACTGGAAAATAACAAAAAAATAACATAAGCTGTACTTATTTGAGCTAATTCACTTTAGCTCAAATAAAGTGAATTATTTGAGCTAAATAATTTATGTTTAAGTTTAAACATAAACCTATATTTATGTTTAAACTTATGTTTTAATGCATAACTTTAAACATAAACTTGTGCATTAAACATAAGTTTATGCATAAGTTTATGTTTAATGCAAAACGTAAACTTATACACTTGAATAACTTCTCAGTTAAAAGCTGAACTTATCATTGATTTGGACGAACTCCACCAGGTGGCGCTTCACTAACCTCCTGTTTTGTCGAGGGAAATATTGCATCCCTGGTGGCATTTTTAAGTCGGTTATTAGGTTCAAAAAGGTTTTACAAAACAAGAGAATATATGACATGATGCCTTGCCGTACTTTTGTTCTTTCTGAAGTGTCTCCAGAAGCCTGAAACTTTTCATACAGCGTTGGTACAGGTGCTTGAAGTCCTTGAAAATGCTTAAATTTCAATCAGATTTTTCAAGGTTTGGAAAGTGCTTTATTTTTGTATAAAGTCCTTGAAAGTTATTCATATTCAAACTGTATAGCTTTGTAATAAAGTGCAATATAATCTTTAATTAAAGTCTAAATTTGGGAAACATTATTATCCATCTCTTAGATGGACAGTTTAATACATCCAGTAAACAGACACAAACCATTTTTTTTTATCTCTCTCTGAAGTTAAATCAGACGAAACCTTCTTGTTTTAGGTTAGATAGAATCACCAAAATTATTTACATTTGTTAAATGTCAGGAAACTTAGAGTTGTTTTTTTTTTGTTTTTTTGTAAATCTCTTTGTATATTTTATCTTTTGAGCAGGAAGACTATTTACCTTAACATGCTTAGTGTAATAAATATTTTTTATTCCTAATGGCTTAATGACTTATTGAAAATGTTACTGAAATAAAAGTTGGCTCAAATTTTAAACATTAAACGGCGTTATTAAAATTGGAGGATTTTTTGTTATTTTTTTCTAAGACTTTAGTTCTTAGACCAGTCGGATGTATAAAGTGTGTGAGAGAGACATTTCAAAACATAACATTTTATCATATCTGCTTTAAAATATAAAATACTCTTACAAGATGGTTTTAATAACGTTAAATATTGTATGTAGTAGATAATTGAAATGGTCTTTTTCAAATTTAATTGTATTGTTTCTATCTGGAAAGTGTGGTGGTGGAAAAGTTTGAAACCTGCTTTTAAAATGCTACAAAAGTGCTAGAACTTTCCTCTGGGAAAAGTAAATTTAAAGGAAATCCTGTTTTGTTTTGTTGTTTTGTTTTCACCTGTAGATTTCCAGTCATGTCAAAGCCATTGATGCGATCTACCAGGGCACAGACTTCATGGGCATTCGTAACATCAGCTTCATGGTGAAACGCATCAGGGTGAGTTACACCAACAGGCTCTGTATTACTCTGATGTTTTAGTTTTCGTCTCCCCCTCCTAAGCCGTTCGCCTCCTCCCGTCTAGATAAACACGACCAATGACGAGAGAGACCGATCCAACCCGTTCCGCTTCGCCAACATCGGCGTGGAGAAGTTTCTGGAGCTGAACTCGGAGCAGAACCACGACGATTACTGTCTGGCTTACGTTTTCACAGACAGGGATTTTGATGATGGCGTGTTGGGACTGGCCTGGGTGGGAGCCCCATCAGGTACTGGAATATTCCTTAGTAGTTTTTGGATTCATTATTATACTGTGCTGTCAAAAATTGTCTGAATTGTTTTGTTTTTTTTTTGATAAAAAGACGATTTCATTTCAGAGTGCATTAAATTTTGACTAGAAATTTACATACCAATATATGAAAATGCCTTAAAGATGCAGTATGTAGCTTTTATAAAAGTATATAAATATTTAACATATTTGGTAAAACTGTCAACATGTTATGACAGTACAATGTTAGACAGATAATTTGGGAAAATATTAACCTCCTCCACGTCCTTCCTGAGCTACTATTGCAATACTCCTGACAAAAACCAACCAATCAGAGCCAGGAGGCGGGTCTTAACGCCTCCTGATGTTAATGCCGTTAAGACCCGCCTCTTGGCTCTGATTATAATCTTCATGTACTCGCTGTTAAATCTGCTAATAGCTGAGAAACAACTTAGCGCTCCAGGAAGACTGTTTACCAGCTGTCAGTTAAACGTTTATGCTAGTTAGCTTTCAGGCTAATTGAATGCTACTTAGCATTCAGTCTATGCTAACTAGCCTGAGCATTCATAACAGGCTCTACCAGCTGCAGGATAGCAGAGAGCAAGAGGGGAAGAGAAAAGGGAATGATCAGCGCCACATAGATTGATTGACAGTGCTAAGACCCGCCTCCTGGCTATGATTGGTTGTTTCTAGTTGGCACTGGGAGAAGACAGAGGACCTTGATTTTTTAAAAAAAACATTTTTTAACGAACTCTGTCTCATACTGTCCTGTTATAACATAGTTTAAAAAAATATGTAAAAAAATATTTTTTTTAATATCCTTGTTAGTCGTGCTACTATGATAAGTTGAGTCTAATTTAATGCAACTTTTCTCTTCTAAAACTGTTATTTTCCTCTGAAATTCTAGTTTTGTATGTTTAATTAAAACACTTTTTAAAGGTTTGTGCTAATAAGACTGGATTTTACATTTGACTCACTTGTAGAATCAACCATTCTTTGTCTCTTTAAGGTGAAAACAGCTTTCTGCTCCTTCCTCTTTTCCAGGGAGCTCTGGGGGAATCTGTGAAAAAAGCAAGCTGTACTCCGACGGAAAAAGGAAGTCTCTCAACACTGGTATAATCACGGTACAGAATTATGCCTCCCACGTACCTCCAAAAGTCTCTCATATCACTTTTGCACATGAAGTCGGACACAACTTTGGCTCCCCGGTACGTTACTCACAAATGTCACATTTAACGTGTGGTACACGCTCGTCTAACCTCAGGTTTTTCTTTTCCACTTTCACTCCTAGCATGACTCCGGAGCCGAGTGCACCCCAGGAGAATCCAAAAGCCAAGACAAGAAGGAGAAGGGCAATTATATCATGTATGCGCGAGCCACATCGGGAGACAAGCTCAACAATAATAAGTTCTCCTACTGCAGCATTCGCAACATCAGCCAGGTTCTGGAGAAGAAGAGAGGAAACTGTTTTGTTGGTAGGTTTTACTGCTTCGCGTTGGCCCGCATTTGAACTTCTCTTGTTGAGGAATCAGAAATTCAAACCCTGTAATCGTTCTTATTCAGCTGCTCCCTGCAGCGGAGAGCAGAGTCATCCAAAAGTCTTCATTAGAAAATAAAATATGGCAGCTGGAGGTGATCCTGCAGAGCGGCACTAGATCCGTAACCCAATCTTGGCTTTGGCATGGTATTATTTTTATCTGATAGCATTTGGCAGGCTGAGCAACTACCTTTGATGTTTTTCTTTTGTATGCAGATGGTACATTTGGCACAGCTTTAAAATGGATTTCTGCAGAAATTAAACCATTATTTTTAATTCATACAGCATTAATGCTATTAATTTTGGCCTTTCAATTATTTACTTAAACTGTTCTTTCTTCAGGTTTGAAGCGATCTCACTTAGTTTACTTTATTAAAAACTTTATTTGGATGATTCACTGTTTGTCACCATTAACCAGATTTTGGCAGAGTTCTGGCCTTGATCACTCTTCCTGTCATTATTGTTTTGTTTTCTGAAATGGATCTCACTTCAGATTCTGTCCATAAATGTTTTGCATTAATAAGCCTGATATATATTTTCCAAATCCCCCCAAAAATAAAGAAAATCAAGAATTTTTTTTTTTTTTTTTTACAAATCAGTTTCTTTCAATTATAAAAACTTATGAAACTTTAACAAAAACTACAGGTGTGTGTCTTTGTTTTTGGTTAAAACATGTTTTTTAATTTTTATTCAGTGGGTAGAGAATCCAAATTTTTTGCTTAAGTAGAAGTAACAACTCTTCATAATAAAATAACTCAAGTAAAAGTAAAAAGTGCAGCATAATAAAAACAAACTACACTCTTAAAAGTTATTCTTTTCCCAAAAATAGGTACGCAAATAAGTAAATGTAACTGGTTGCTTCCAGACTCTGGTTATTTATTGTACGATCTTTCCACGCTGAAAAAATAACCGTTTAAATAAATTATAAAAAGAGCAAAACGAATGCATTTGAATTAATAAATGAATGCAGTAGCAACAAAACCTTTCCGTACTATTATGTCCATTATTTATCAACAATACTGATGGATTTCTTGACATTATATTCCTAAAGGATTTGTTGAACATTGTGGTATTGTGTCATTTTTTTTTTGTTTGTTTTTTTATTCTAAGCTTTTCTTTTGGCAGTATTTGATTTCCTGTGACTCTTTAGCTTCCAGTTTTGTGGAGTCTAGCTTTGAGTTTTCTTTGCCTCAGAATCTGGCCAGCCGATCTGTGGAAACGGCCTGGTGGAGCCTGGAGAGGAGTGCGACTGCGGTTACAACGACCAATGCAAAGACCAGTGCTGCTACGACGCCAACCAGCCCGACAACAAGAAGTGCAAATTAAAGCCCAACAAAGTCTGCAGGTAAGAAATCAAATAATGAGTTAATCTAAAGTTGTTTTTTCTTATCTATCAAGTAATGGCTACAGTCAAGTCGGGGTTTGCTTATATAGCACATTTACAACAGCCTCAGCTGACCAAACTGCTTCACAACAAACACAACGTCACAGGTAGGTAAATGATAAAATAGAAAATAATGTTAAGTTTAGTAAAAATAATAAGACACTTATAAAATTGGCAAAGATACCAAAAACTAATAATATGAATAAAAAAACCAAAACAATACTTAATTTTAGCTGCAGCAATTTTTTGAGTGATTAATAATTAACTTTTGATAATATTATTTTGTGTCATTTGTATTAAATAATTAAATAAGCAAAAAATTGTGGTTTTCTCACATTATTAAATTTAGACATTTATAAAATGGAACCAAAACAGGAACCTCTTTGGTTGCTGAATAGAAAAATTAAAGACCAAAATGATAAAAAAATGTTCTGTCGTTCCTCTTGAAGGAAAGTTTAACTCATGACAAACCTCAAAATCAACCTTTCTCATTGGCAGTATGTCTTTTTATTGTTATTTTTCTAATTTTCTGCATTATCGCCTCGGCTTTTCCAACAATGAGCGCCATGAAGGTGGTAAATTAAGAAGCTTTTTGAGTTTTTATATTTCAAAACAGAGGGGGCGTGCTGCGGTGGCGTAGGGCAGGGGTGTCAAAGTCAAATGGACGGAGGGCCAAATAAAAAATTTTGCTACAAGCCGAGGGCCGGACTGATCGAATGTTCATTGACATTTTTTTAAATGACGCATATAGTCTAGTGAACCTAATTGAACCTACTGAAAACCTAACAAATATATTCCAATATGATCAGATAAATAAAGCAATATTTTCTTATGGCTCTGTTAGTAATCTTTAATTTTCAACAGACATAACTGAAATATTTTTAAAATATAATTGGATTGAAATACAATAAAATAAAGTGCAAAACTCTATTAATCAAAAACAACACTTTCATCAAGGAGAAGTAATATGCAGTGAAAACAAATATTAAACTTTAACTTTTAAACTTGAACTGAGTAAAACCTCTAAATATAAACTCTAAACCTTGTTTGAAACCCCCGGTTCTCAGTGTCCACCTTCCTTTTTGCCATTTTTGATGGGTATCTGCTAAATAAGCAAAAAATTGTGGTTTTCTCACATTATGAAATTTAGACATTTATAAAATGGAACCAAACAGGAACCTCTTTGGTTGCTGAATAGAAAAATTAAAGACCAAAATGATAAAATATGTTCTGTGGTTCCTCTTGAAGGAAAGTTTAACTCATGACAAACCTCAAAATCAACCTTACTCATTGGCAGTATGTCTTTTTATTGTTGTTTTCTATTATAACATGAACTACTTACTTCTAATAATAAATCAAGATCATCCCATGGGGTGGTAAATTAAATCTTTTGAGTTTTATATTTCAAAACAGAGGGGCGACTCTGACATATGGTGGCGAGATAGCGACCAAGCTTGTAGGCCCTGAGTCCGCGACAGCCACGTCGCGGGTTCGATTCCCGGACCCAACGACATTTGACACATGTCTTCCCCCTTTCCTGTCTGCCTACTGTCATATAAGGGACGCTAGAGCCCACAAAAAGACCCCCTAGAGGGGAAAAAAAAAAAAAAGTGCATTTTGCACACGTCAGACTCTATTTGGACCGTTTCTCTTCCCCGTTCTTCTTGATCTTTATTGCTGGTTAGCAAGAAACGTGTGGTATACGTTATCGCCACCTGCTGGAATGGAGTGTGGCTCGAAATATCAGTTATTTTACAATCAGATTCTGTTAAACAACTTTGTTTTCCTTAAAACTCCAGTTAAAATTTTAATACTTTTACTTTCTGAATCTCCCTGTATTATATTTATAAAAGTAAATGGTTTTTTTTTAATTCCTCCTCTTTTAACCTAATTTCTGTCTCATTTTCAATATACTAAAATCACATCTGCTATTGTTTCAAATTCTGTACAATATGGACATTTTCCCATATTGTGTTTATTTATAGTAAATATTGTATGACTGAGTCCAATTTGACTTGATCTTTCCCACCATTTTGTTTCTGTATCAACTGTTTTTGCTGAAGTTTGACCAGTGGTGCCCCCCGCTGGATGGCAGAAAAACTACAACACTTAAAAACTATCTAAGCAGATGTTATTAGTTAATTGATTAGAGTTTATTTAATCGACAATTATTACAGTTTCATTTATTTTCTTAGATATTTTTTATGGGTTTTTGACATTTTGTTCTGCATGAGGAGGATCAATCGGCTCTCGCCTGACTTGTTTTTGACTCGGCTCTTGCTTATGTCCCATCAGCCCCAGTCAGGGTCCTTGTTGCACTTTCGAGTGCAGCTACAAGGGTCGCAACGAGAAGTGCCGGGAGGAGTCCGAGTGCGCTCACCAGGGCATGTGCAGCGGGGGAAGCGCCCAGTGCCCGACCTCTGAGCCCAAGGCCAACTTCACCGCCTGCCACAGCGAAACTCAAGTCTGCCTCAACGGGGTGAGCGCTCGAACGTTTCCCACCTGGCGCTGGCAGAGCTGGTTGCTGTAGCAACGCTATTCTCACTAGTCGGTGTCTGATGTCGCCTGTTCCCGTGCTCCTCCCCCGCAGGGCTGCTCCGGCTCCATCTGCGAGAAGTACGGGCTCGAGGCGTGCACCTGCGCCAGCCAGGACGGCAAGGATGAGACCGAGCTCTGCCACGTGTGCTGCATGGAGAAGAGTGAGTGGCTTTATCCGGTTTTTATTTAGCAGGAATTTTATTTAACCATACAAAATCCATTTAAGATCCAGATTTAATTTTCAAGAGGAACCTGCGCAGAAATCAGCAACACAAAAGTAAAACTAATTTAAACACAAAAAAGTATTTATGGTGACATTTCTAGTGCAAATGTCATAGTTCACTTGAAATAAGACAAAATGAGCTTACCAGTAACCTTTTAGCAAGATATAGGAGCTTGTTTTAAGTCAATAACTTCTTAATATTTATGTTCCACTGGCAGATTAATCCATTTATCACAAAATGTCTTGTTGAAATTGAATTAATCTACCAATGGAACTAGTACTTTTTCATTAAGGTAAGGACATATTGGCTTAAAACAAGCTCTTATATCTTGCTGAGAAGTTACTTATCAGTTAATTTTCTCTTATTTCAAGTGAGCTAAGATATTTGCACTAGAAAACAGACCAAAAATACTTGGTTAGACTTTGTGTTTTTGGGGTTACTCCAAACCCAGCAGTAACCCCAAGCAATTTTAACCCTTTAAGTCCTAAGTTTCAAATCTTCGACTGTATATTTTGCTTATTTTATTTGTTCAAAGTTATTTAAATGCTCTGTGAGTAAGTAGTTTTTCCCGTTTTATCCGTAACAACTGGAACTTTCAATATCTAGCAGTTATTTGCAATTTATTGTCTGTTAAAAGAGTTTTCATAAGAGTAAACTGAAGTAAAACCTGCTCCCTGCAACGGCAGGCGTAAAATTACCGTAATAACCTGATATTAGCTGGAAAGCGCAATGACTCCCCTTTCAGAAACCGATACAGTTTTTCAGGTAGTATGGCAGAGATACGGTACCTCAAAGTTGGCTTGTAAAAATACGTCTTCGGTGATACGTTTAAGCCGAGGAGGGTTAAAACAAATTACGAAACAGTTTAAAAGTACTGACACAGTTTAATAGAGTCACATTGCATGTTTTTAAGAACAGCTCCAATGAAATAAGTTCAGTTTGTACTGGAGCTCATCCCATCACTCTGAATGCTTGCTTCCATTTTTCTGTTCACATGCAAGAGAAACATTTTGTTGCAGCGTAAAGATCGTTGCAGGGGAGAATTCAAGGGGGCTGGTGCCAAGCCGAGTAGAGTTTTATGTTTTTGTCTTAGTCGACACAATGCAAATGAGAATCTGATCCGTTTCCGCAGTGAACCCCAACACCTGCAGCAGCACGGGGTCAGAGCGTCTGGCTCGGTTCTTCAATAAGAAAGTCACCACCCTGCCAGCGGGATCGCCCTGCAACGATTTCAAAGGTTACTGCGACGTGTTCATGAAGTGCCGGCTGGTGGACGCAGACGGGCCGCTCGCCAGGCTAAAGAAGGCCATCTTCAACCCAGAACTCTATGAGAACATTGCAGAGTGGATTGTGGTACGTACCGAATCTGCTGGACGTTTTCTAGTCTTAAGTTTAAGATCAAGAGGTTTGTGATGATTCCTCCTCCAGGCTCACTGGTGGGCCGTGTTGCTGATGGGCATCGCTCTCATCATGCTCATGGCGGGTTTCATTAAGATCTGCAGCGTTCACACACCCAGCAGTAACCCCAAGCTGCCTCCTCCCAAACCACTGCCAGGTCAGTTCCTAACACTTTCTACACACAGCTCTGGAAAAAATGTAGAGCCCACTGCACTGACTAACGTTGAAAACCTCCTGGTTATTCCACTAAATGTTGATTTCTGAACTCTTCCAGAGTTAAAACAATAATATTGTTGTTTCTAAAGGAACATGAACTCGTTTTCTTTGCATTATTTGAAGTCTGAAAGCACAGTTTGACCACAAATAAATACTAAATTTTTGCTTGGAATTTCAGAAACATGTTGTCAGTAGTTTACAGAATAAAAGAAAAATGTAAATTTTTACGCAAACATAAAGCTTCAAAGAGTATAATGTGAGAAGATCGTTTTAAGTGGTCTCTTATTTTTTTCAGTGTAAGGGTTTATGCGCTCTATCTTCCTGGTTTTAGTCAGAACTTCAGCAGCAGTGTTCTGGATTAGATTGATTCTTTTTTACTGTTGCAGTAATCAGTGTGACTAAAGTTAAACACCCGGATGAGTTTCTCTAGGTTTCAGTGGGACATTAGTCCTCTAATCCTGGAAATGTTCTTCAGGTAATAGAAGACCGACTTTCTCTTCTCGCCTTGGAAACGCTTGAATGTTTTTGTGGCAAAAATCGAGCCAACCCTCCGTTTTGTTTTGTCTCCAGGCACTTTGAAGAGGCGACGAGCGCAGCAGCACGCTAGCTCTCAGGTGCAGCACCAGTCGCAGCACCCCCACGCCCACGGCGGCCATGGCGGCCAGCGACAAGCCCGGGGTCAGCCGCAGCGGCAGGCGCAGCCCCAGAGGCACCACCGTCAGCCCAGAGAGAACTATCAGATGGGCCAGATGAGACGCTGAGACCCCGCTGCCCCTCCTTGCAACCCCCAATGCCTTGGCTCCTCCTCGTGCCTACAGTGGGAAACAAAAGCGTCACTCCATCCAAAGAAAAGCCTGACACGGTTGTTTGTCATCGTCATATCCGCCGATCTGCAGACAACGCGCTCTACGCGGAAGAAGAGTAAAAACTTTGTCCAACTACTCAGCTGGCTCTTTGCGGAGTGGACTCGACCATCAGCCATCTCCAGTGCATCATTTTCCATCTTTCTTTTCTTATTTCTTTTCATTCCAAGGAGTGCCAAGGAGAGTTAAGGAATCGTGTAGCATTAGTACATCCTGTGATGTGTTTTTCTTTCTGTTGCGATCTTCAAGTGACTGCCGGTGAATCGTTTTGTGCTTCTTCTTCTTCTTTTATTTGTTTCTTTTTTCCCCCCTCATCATCCTGACCAAGAATGAGAGAAACTCGGTGGGAATTTGTGGCACTTTTCTTTTTTCTTTTCTTGATTTTTCATGTCGAACAGCAAAAGAGACAGGCTCTGGTCTCCTCATGCAGATTATCTTCTGCATGTGACTGTAAATATTTAGTGTATCATAAGTGAAAACAAACTATTTCTTCTACTGTAAATGTGTAATTCTTCACTACTTTTCTTTTTTTTTTTCTTTTCGGTTAGTGCTCTCAGGATTCTTAACACATAAATGAAGGACCGTTGAGGATTTGACGCTCTTGAGTTGGATCGCATTCACTTTTGTTTGATTACAAGATTATGAACAACAAGGGCATCATATCCCTGTTTCGTTTAATTTTTTCGGTCTTGCTAACGTTATGTTTTTTTTGCTCATGTTGTGTAAGGAGATGTAGCGTCGTCATGGGAACAAATATGAAGGATCACAACACTATTTGCGTCTGATCATGAAGAGTGACACTGAAAACAACAGCTAGGAGTCTAGGAATGAGTCATGTTAGTTTACATGAGTGTGGAAATAAATTTTTTAAAATGACTAAAAAAAATTTAAGATTAAATCATTCTATTATTCTTCAGATAGTGGATTTAAGAACTTTTCCTCGTGGGCATGCAGACACATTTATTACATGTGGCTTTGAATTGACAAAGGTCTGTAATATCTGTAATTCACTCAACACTATGTTATTTTGACGGATGTGTAACGCAGGAAAGAGAAGTGTAATGCAGCAGTGTTGTTGACTAACGTTCTCCCCAGTGCGTTCACTACTAATCTGTTGGAAAAGCTACTTCCTGATCCCCTAAAGAGCTCACCAGTGCAGGATGTTTACCGTAGAAATCCACTAAGACGGCAGCAGGAAGGAAGTGTGATTGGTTCGACCTCAGGTGTTTGCAAAACAAACCCTTTTTGTGAATTTTATTTATTAGAGGACAAGAACTGTACCTGGTGATGCAATCACGACTTCTTCTTTTTAACTTGTAAGAGCATACATTTTTAAATTGACTGAAATTCCTGTATTTTCTCCTGTAGATGTTTTTTCTGCTCTTGCACAAAACTCAACTTTACATGTCAGATTAAATGCCTCTTGCACAAATTTATTTTCCTAATAGTTTTACTAAAATAATGGTAAAACCTGCAATCTTAGCAATGTCTTTTTTTTTCTTCCTCAACTGTTTGCAGAGACTCTCATTGGCAGCACCTCCTTCTGTTGGGTGAACGTGTTGCGTTCAGCGTCTCGCCGCCATTTTCTTGGCTACAACTGCTATCAGACAGACAGCAAAAATGAATTTGCAAGCAGAAAGCACAGCAGAGTTCAGGTTTCATCCCAATAGAGGAGGAACAGAAGAAATTTGCATAAGCAACATTAAATCTGATTGCTGAAATGCACTGCAAAACCAACATTTAACTACATTTTTTTTACTCAATTGTATTGCAAATATCCGAGTGTACCTTAAACAAAACAAAACTAATTTAAAATAATTTTCTATCAAGATATAGGAGCTTGTTTTAAGTGAATAATTTCTTAATATTGATAAAAATGTACAAGTTCCACAGATTATTTTGGGCTAGTTCCTAGTGCAAATATCTTTAGTACAGTTGAAATAAGTTAAGCCAATTTAAAAGTAACTTCTTTTTTTTTATTTTTTGAAAGATAAAGTATTGTTTTAAGTGAATAATTCTTTAATTTTGAGTTTCACTGGCAGATAAATTACCGTAACGTATAACATGGGAAAAATGTCTTGTTATAAGTGAAATAACCTGCCAATCGAGCCAGAACCTTTTCATCAAAATTAAAGAATTATTTACTTAAAACAAGGTAAAATGTTACTTTTTGTCATAGTTTAAGAATAGTAAGATCTTTCCACTAGAAACTAGATCCAAAATACTTGGTAAGATTTTGTGATTTTGCAGTGTATATTTAGTGGAAAAAAATCTACCAGTGCACCTTTTCTGTAAATCAATATTAATCAATATTAAATTTGTCTTTTCTTCCAAGTGTTCTAAGATATTTGCACTAGAGACATGACAAAAAAATACTTTCAAATTTCTTTTTCTGTCAGCGTACCTTTTCTTTTTGTGTTTGAATTTGAGATGAATTTTGAGCAAGAGCAGAACAAAATCTGACTTAAAATAAGGAATTGAAAATGCATGTACTCCCTTTTTTATTTCATTTTATTTTTTTTCAGGGGGAAAATCCCCAATAATGTTGCTAAAGTGTAAAATATGAATGCCTCTACAAGAAGACGCATCCCAGATTTTGTACGTCATTGCACATCTGCTCTGGTTTTGTTTTTAAGTGCATGCAAACTAGTGCGACTCTTTTTGTCCCAGTCGCAGTGAGCTCTGTAGGGGAGCGGTCGACGTAAACAACCAACATGTGTCGTTTTCTGCAATGAGGCGGATGAATTCGATAGCTTGGCGGTTGCTATTACTCCTCATCTCTGTACAAAATGGAGCTCTCTTTTTTTTAAATCTCATCTCGCCTGTCGGGCCAGAAGAATTTACCTGTAAACTTGTACAGTACTTGGAGGAAGAAAAAAAATAAAACAACAAAAAAGTTGGCATTTAATTTGAATGAAAAGTACATTTTGATACATCTATTTCTCTTTTTTTCTAAATTCAGAGTAACTTGTTAAAAATGTTCACATGTGACAAAGTTTCCTCTCTTCTAAGTTATTTATGTTCCTCTTTGTGCAAGTAGAACTGGAATTTGGTTATACTTATTACCGCCGTCATCAACGGAGGAAAAAACTATTCAGTGATGGAGTTAATGTTACATTCCCATTATGATTTTTTTATTTTATTTTTATTTTTCATTTTCTTATCCTGTGGCATGGTTCGGGTAGACGAGCAGAAGTTTTAAAAAAAATGCCTGTAAATTTACTTTTCTTTTTAATTTCGTAGTCTTGGTAAAAGTTTTTAGATAAACGTGCACTGAAAATGTCCAAATTGAGTTGAAATGTCGTAGGTGATGTAGGCCGTAAGAACACACGATTAAAGCGTAAAAAACTACTGTCTGATTTTAATGTTCACTGTGTTTTATACAGTATTCGAAATTTTTGTTCACTTTGAACATTTTTACTAAAAAAAAGAAAATAAAAATTTGAAATTGTATTGTGCAAAGAGATGTAATTTTTGGAGTACTTGAAATGCATTAATTAAAAGACTCATTCAAAATAAAATAGACCTCTGTTTACTGTCTGAAATGTGTGTGCACTCTTTGGCTTTTTAAGGTCACAATTAAGATTATGTGAATTTTATTCTTATTTATATGGAACAATTAAATCATCCTTGTACATATTGAAAGTTAAACTCGAGCAATATCTTTCTGGTGACATTTTAATTTTTTGTAATTTTGTAGCTTTCAGGAGAAACTTACCTGGAGATTTTGTTTTTTGTTAAATGTCTTCCACTTATTGATAATGGTTGTCTTAAAATTTTTCTGCAACCTCTACAAATCCCTTATCAGACTTCTAAACGTACTGTTATTTAATTAATATAAATTATGAGCAGCAAAGTTAAGTACATAAGGTTCGTACCAAATTTTGGTTTAATTTCTAGTGCAAAGTATTGTTGTACGCATGAAATAAGACAAAACTAACTTACACTTAATTATTTTAACAAGAAATATGAGCTTTTTTAGATTGATTAATTACTTAATATTGATGAAAAAGTACTAGTTATAAGGGAAATAATCTGCCAGTGAAACTGACATTTTTTTCCATATTATAACTTTATAATTTATAAAAAAAAGTACTTCTTTTTATTTCTGGTGCAAATATCTTTGTACACTTGAATTAAGACAAAACTGACTTACAAGTATCTTTTCAGCAAGATATAGAAGCTTGTTTTAAGTAAATCATTCATCAATATTGATAAAATAAAGTTTTGTTCCAGTGGCGGATTATTTCACTTATAACATGAGAAAATAGTCTTGTTATAAATAAAAATAATCTGCCAGTGAAAGTTTTTTTTTTCATCAACGTTAAGGAATTATTGAATCTAAATAAGCTGTTATGCCTTTTTAAAAATGTTACTTAAAAGTTAGTTTTGTCTAATTTCAAGTGTACTGAGATATCTGACCTAGAAACTAGACAAAATAAGATTTTGTGTTTTTGCAGAGGGATGTTATTTTCATAAGGTTTTCTGGACACATTAAACCTTTTATTCAATTTGTTGTAAACCCAGAAACTCCTGGCACAGCCGTCCATGCCTCTCTGAAGTTCACTGCTGCTGAATCAATAATTCATATTGGCTGTAATATATGGGAGTCGCGCAACGCTTGTAACAAGAGAAAACGAAACTCTGGATAAAACAGAATCTGTTAATAGATAATATTAACTGATGTTTAACTGTTAATAAGGTCGTTACTCAACTCCGCCAAATATTTCACACATTATCCTTGAGTTAATTAAGCTGCAAGTAGGTATAGTTTCATAAAAAAGGGTGAAACAATTGGAGAAACTTAGATTTTGTCTCGTTGATTGATGTTCTTCTAATTTCTTTTCAGCTTTTTTGTTGGTGATACTAACCTTGTTCACCCCAGTGGGTGCAGTACATAGACATGGACAGAAGAGGGAGCTCTTATTTTAATGAAAATGTTTAGTTGGACGCTTTGCAGCAGAAAACGTGAAGTGTTATATTCACTAAGTTTATTTACTGATTTTTAGTTTGTTTTTGTAATTTGTTTCTTTTAGCTTCATAGTTGCTTGTTTCAGTGTTTTTGATACATTTCTGATTGGCTCTATTACATGTATTTTTCATTAACTTTACTTTCTGAGTGGGTTTAGTTATGTAACAAACGGGATTATTGCAGGCCAGATTTTGCAGGAATGCACGTGAAGCAAAGAGTGGTTTATTATTGATCATCAATATTGATGTTCTGCTGAAGTTACTGGCTGCTACATCAGTGTGAATAAGCAGCCAAAGCAACAGTTTCAGTCCAATATTTCCTTAAAGGGCAAAGCAATGATTTTATAATCTGATTCTGTGTTTAAATAAAAGATTTAGCAAAATTACATTTCTTGTTAAATGTTTGTGATAATTCTAGGGTGACCAGACGTCCTCTTTTTCCCGGACATGTCCTACTTTTCAGACCTAAAAAAATGTCCGGGGGTAATTTAAAAATCGTCCGGGATTTTGGTCAACTGCCTCAAAACACATTACACATTACAGTGCATTGTGATTACCCCGTTGGCGCATGTGTGTCCGCCGATCTGTGTGCTCCTCCAAGTCTCCCGAATCTCCTCCTCCTCTGTACTTTTGTCCAGTTTTTTAACTCCTTTGAGTGTTTTCTTCACTTCTTGTCCCTCGTCCCACCCTCCGTCACGTTCTGCTGTCCTTCTTCCTCCTCCTCTCTCAACCAATCACGAGTCACGCACCGGACGGACTGTCTGAGCTGTTGCTGGCTCCGTTGCCATAGTAATTAATTGTCCGCCATCAACTGGCAGCTGTGACGACTCAACCAGTCTGTCCCCATACACAACAATGGAGCAGCTGGTGAGGTCCTTAGTGCAAAAAGCGTTTGTTGCTTTTTTGTCGCCATATTAACTCAGAATCCCACCAGAAATAAAAGCTCCAATGCCGTGATCAAGTTACATGTTTTGATACCACTTTTGTAGGGATGCATTCAGCGGGTCGAGCCGCATTAACGGTAACAGGTGCATAACAACAGGTTCCTGCCATTGCTTTGCATAGCAGGCCCCAATTAAATTCAAATTTGCATAAAAATTGCATGATTGAACAAATGGTAAACTGACTTAAAATTTCTCATGAGAACTTATTTGTGTAAACTTTAATTTAGACAAACTGTGCTGAGTGCAACAAATGCAAAAAGTAACAACCAGGAAAAATAATGATGTACAAAAGAAATTGTTAAACATGGAAGAAAAACTTAAAGTTAATATAAGCAAATAATTGTCACAATCACTGAGGGTAATGGTAAAGAAGCTAAAAGGAAGCTCAGCATTAATGACTTATGCTAAAAATATTCAATTGTATTTACAAAAAAAACACGACTTAACTGTCAATGATGAGACATACAGTTACAAAACAAATAAAATCAGATTGAGCAAACTTAATGGCTGCAATTTAGCTCCATGGATATGGAGTTTTATGAAGTACATAAAGTTTGGTCCATGTTTTTCTTTTTAACTGAAAAATGATGATGAAACTAAAAGAAAGATTCGAAACTGATAAAAGTTCAAAACTACTTTTCAGATTTTTTTTTCAGTTTCAGATCTTTCTCTTCAGGTCCAAACTTTTTTTCAGCATCAAAACCAGTTTTCAGTTTGAGTTTTGTTTCTCAATTTCGAAGAAAAAAAAAAAAGGAAAAAAAAGATTGAGCAAACTTTATGGCTCCAATTGAGCTCCATATATTTGGAGCTCCATTTAGCTCCATGTGTATGGAACAAATAGAGCTAACTTGGGCCCATTAAGTTTGCTCAATTTTATTTTTGTTTTGAAACTGAAACAAACAAAAACAAAAACAGAAACTGAAAAGTAATGATGAAACCAAAAAAAGATTTGAAACTGAAAAAAACTTCAAAACTCCTTTAAGATTCTTTTTTCAGTTTCAGATCTTTCTCTTCGGGTCCAAACATTTTTCAGTATCAAAACCAGTTTTGAGTTTGAGTTTTGTTTCTCAGTTTTGGAGCAAAAAAATTGAGCAAACTTTATGGCCGAAATTTATCTCCATATAAACGGAGCTCCATTCAGCTCCATGTGTTCCATACACACACATATAAGGTTTGCTCAATTTTTTTATAAACTGAAACTGAAAAAAAGTTCAAAACTAATTGTAAAATCTTTTTTTCTTCAGTTTCAAACTTGTTTTTTGGTTTCAAAATAAGTTTTCAATTAATTTATTTTTTATTAAAAAAAAAAAAAAAAAAAAAAAAAAAGGAAAATTGAGCAAACTTTATGGCCCCAATTTAGCTCCATACTCTTCCCAAGCAGGAACTGCAGAAGCTCTGTCATGACTGCTGCACTGAATGTTTTAGCTCATGGCGATCATCTCGTATTTGTCCTTAAGACTGCTGTCATCGTCGTCCTCCTCCTCTTCCTCCTCCTCTTCCTCCACCTCGTGGGCCTTCTCATCCTCGTCATGGGGGTGGTGCAGCTCGATGAGCAGGAAGTAGAGGACGGCCGCCACCACGCCTCCCACCATGGGCCCCGCCACTGGGATCCACCACCAGTAGCCTCCAGTGCTGCCAGCCACAAAAACAGAATCAGAAAAGTCGATGGATGGATAAATGTTGGCTGACTGCAGTGGGTACATGTGACATTATGTAACAAAATAGCTCATGGAAATCTGAATGAAGACATGAGCTTTTAAAAGCTTCAGAAGCAATGAGGCACCAGAGATAAACTTTTATGTTTTTGTTTTGATTGTCGAGGTCAAATAAAATCCCATCATGAACTTTTCAGTGCTCAGCTCCTAGATGGCTAGAGACGATATTCAGATCCGATTTTTAAAAGTTATTTGATTTTAGTCATATCTGTGATGTTCTCTGTGTGTAAAGTTAAGAAAATGTCTTCAGGTTCAAATGCATCAGTTGGTCAGGTGTGTGTAACCCGTCAAAATGACGGACGGTCTTCAGATTTTTCCATTACCGTTTAAATTAAAAACCTGGTCAAACACGGTAAATATTTGTTTAACACGACACATGCTAGGTACACATGATGTTTATTTTATATTTATCTGTTTATACACATATTTACAAGTTACAATGTAAGCCAAAAGCAGATTTTTCCCACGTTTTTTTAATAAGTAAATTTCCACTTTTCTTTCTCGAAACAACACAAAATAATGAGTAAATTTCCCAATAGTTTTCTCGCAGTGAGTAAATTTACAAATGTTTTTTTGAAAAAATAATTAATAAATTTCTAAATGGTTTCTTGAGATAACAAGTAACTTTCCAAAAGTTTTTTATTTTTATTTTTTATAATTAATACATTTCCAAATGGTTTTCTCCAGATAACCGGTCTTGTCATTTTGAGGAAAGCAAATAGTTTTCTCAAGATATCAAGTGCATTTCCAAATAGTTTTCTTGAGATAAGAAAATTTCTCAATGGGTTTTCTTAAGGTAACATTCATTTCCTGGTTGGTTTTCTCTAGATTAACAGTTTTTGTGTTAAATCTGATGAAAAAAAAATAAAAAATAAAATAATATCAGGGAAAAGTACATGCAGAAAACATCTGCTCTGTTTTAGTTACCTGAAGACCTCCATGCCCCACCCGGCCACCGCCGTGAACAGCCGGGGTCCCAGGTCTCTGGCGGGGTTCAGAGGGTAGCCACAGTTCAGTCCCATGGAGACGCCGATGGCCATGATAATCAGACCGATGGCCAGCGGCTCCACGCCTTTAGGAGCGCCAATGTTCCCACCGTCAATGATCGCCAGAATACAGAGAACCAGCATACCTGTCCCCACCACCTGCAGGGGGCGCAGCAGCTCTTTATTAGTCACCTCTCATTCAGTACGTGAGAGCTTAAACTAACCCTTTGCTGTTTAACTGAAGTCTACAAAGCCTTTCTTCTAGAACAATCTTTAGCATATTAGCACTTATCATAAACCCCATAACATATTTAAACACACTTTACACTTAGGTGTGGGAATTTATTGAATTGTTTATCATTTATTATGAAAAAAAAAGGCAAAACAAAACCTGCCGTTTCTGCTGTTTTCTCCACTATTTCTTATGTAAATCTTATATTTGTAATATAAGTCACACTGTTTTTTAATAAGTGATGTCCTAAAGAAGCCACACTGTAAAAAACCCCCAAAGAAAACATCTCTAATTTACGGTAAAAATTACCGGAAGTTTTACCATATAATTGCTGCAGATATATGGCAAAACTGCAGCAATTTTACCATATAAATATAGGTTTACTCTATTTTTACTGTAAAATTTTGGCACCCACAGCTGCTGGTATTTTACCGTAAATTATATTTTCTTACAGTGCAGTTCTAAATGGGATTATTTTTGAAGAACAATGTTTGTGTTTGTGGCGATATGAACGCTGTGCCATGCAGTCACATACAGTTACCTAAAAATAAGTAATAAATAGATTTTTATTACTTATTTTAAGATTCTTTATCATAATCTTCAGTGTTATCACAATAGTACCACAAAATATTGCGGTAAAATCCAAACTTCATATCGTCAAACGCTACATGAATCCCTTTGTCTCAAGTCACTTCTGTTTTTAAAGGGGACCTATTATGCAAAGTTCACATTTTGCACATTTTTGTACTTCTATTTAGTTTTCCATTGCTCCTAAAAACAACTCAAGTGCCTAAAAAAAAACCCCACCCAGCCAGTTTTTGTCAATAAGTTAATGAACCGCTTCAAAAACCTTCAGCAACCCGTTACCTAGCAACCAAAGTGGAGTCCCAGCATGTTTGGACAGCTGGTTTTACTGCTGCATGCGCTGCACATTGGCTGCTGGAAAAGACAAGTATTTTTCTGTTGACTTACAATCTAGAAACCACTTGTATTCATGTTGGCTTTGCAGGAGGCTCTACTTTTGCTTTTCAAAGCTGTAAGCTTGTATAATTTTGCATCCATCCATCCATTTTCTGTTCACCCTTGTCTCTTAGTGGGGTCGGGAGGGTTAATTGTGCATCTGTTTGTGGTCATTTGTAAACGTTGAGTTGGAGGCCGGGGCCAGCAGCAGCTTATTTGGATTTAAAGTGACAGAGGCCCAAAACAACTCATTCTTAAAGGAGCTCAAAATAATTTTCTAAGAATGATTTTGGCAAAAAATGTAGTGAAGACGTTTTGTGTAGCCCATAAACGTATCCTAACCAGGTCAGGAGCATAACAGGTCACCTTTAATGTACATAATGTATCCCTCTGAAAACAATTGATAAATATCCAGCACATATCAAAGATTAGTTGTGGCTAATTATGAGTAATTTGCTTATTTACATACTAAATAACACACACATGCTGATATCTTTATGTTATTAGTTTTAAGTGTGCTACTTTTCAAATCAACACATTAACTAACTGACCGAAAACGGTGGTAACTCGGGCCAGTGGATGCCAGGAAATGGGTCATCAGACCCAAACCGAGCAGGAAGAGGGTCCGTTCTCAGACTATACGGGGCGATCAATGCTGCATTAACCGCATTTGCCAGACTTTGTAGGGTTTAAACGGCAAATTGAAGCTGCGTTGGGGAGCGGATGTGAGGTCTTTTCGGTCGGAGCGACCAGAACCAACCTGATCGATGAAGCCGCCGAGGACTGACAGGTGTCTGGCAGGGTAGGAGGCAAAAATGTGACCTGTCGCATTGATTCCTGTCACCGACAGAATACCGCTGGTGAAGTCCATGAAAGCGTCTGTGATGAAGACAAAGAGACGTTTTTAACCACGCAGGAGCATCTATTTGGATCCTACAGAGAGGAACAGGCAGCTAAAATATTCCTCACCCCAGTTCTGTTAAAAAAAAGCTATAAAAAAATGTAATTTTATATTTTGACACTGCAAAAAAGCAAGTATTTTTGGTGCAAATATTGTAGTGCATTTTAAGTAAGACAAAACTAAGTTACAAGTAACTTTTCAGCAAAATATTGGAGGTTATGTTAAGTAAATAATTCCGTAATATTGATGGAAAAGTAAGACATGATCTATAATATAGGAATATTATACTGGTTTACACTGCAAAAACACAACATCTTACAAAATATTTTTTTATCTAATTTCTAGTGTAAAAATTTTATTACACTTGAAATAAAACCAAACTAACTTTTCAACAAAATACAGAATCTTGTTTAAAGTAAATAATTCTTAAATATTGATAAGAAGGACTATTTCTACTGGCAGATTATTTAACTTACAGACATTTTTACCAATTTATAGAAGCCAAAAAAATCCACATATGCAACTAGCATTTTATATTTACTAAATATAGACTTACAACAAGCTCCTATTTCTTGTTGAAAAGTTACTTATAAGTTAGTTTTGTCTTATTTCAAGTGTACTACGATATTTGCTCCTGAAAATAGAACAAAAATACTTGGTAAGATTTTGTGTTTTTGCAGTGTCATTATTATGGTCTTGATTATAATTAAGAAAAAGCTGTTTGTTTTGGTTTCTGGATCCACTTTTGCAGCTGATCAAATCAGTTTAGCATTCTTGTGCTTTTGTAATTTTGTAACTTTTGTAATTTGTTAAAAAAACAACAACAACAAAAAACCAACAACAAATCATTCACCATAATATAATCCAAAGACGGCTGCAGCTCCTGCAAAAGCACCAAGAAACTGAGCGATGACGTAAAAGGGAAACTTCCAGATCTTTAGTTTCCCCAGAATCACCATGGCCAGAGACACGGCGGGGTTCACATGGCCTCCTGAGACACAGAACAAAGCACAGAGTGACGCAGGGCGGCAGCGGGCGAGGGGCGGCTGACTGACTTAATATCCCCTCCATTATCAGGGAGGCTGTCACATTTATGAGGAGCAGCAGAAGGGGAGCAGACCCCTGGGCAGTTAGGTCTTTTATTATGCATGTCTGAGAGCCAAAATACAGAATAATGGCCACTGATAAGAAATTCAACTTCGACAAACTACAATCAACCTCAATGTAGGGAATTGAACTAACTGAGACGTTTTCCAGAAACAAGAAAATTTCTGAGCTCCAAAAGTTGTAGATCTGCTAGAAAAAAAGAAGATTTGAGCTTAATCTCAGAAATTTTGTGGAAAAAACAAAGAAATTTCTGAACTCCAAAAGTTGCAGATTTGTTAAAAAAAAATGTTGAATTTTTTTTAGGTTAATCTGAGAAATTTTCTAGAAATAAGAAAATTTCTGAGCTTCAAAAATTGAAACTTTGCAAAAAAAAAAAAAAAAAAAAAAAAAAGTAGATTAATCTCAGAAATCTTTTAGAAAAACATTGGTAATTTTTTACTTTAAAAATTTAGAAAACTCAACATTTTAAAGTTGAGTTTTTAAATTTCCATGTTTTTTCTCAAAAAAGGAAAAAAAAAATTAAAATTCTGAGCTCAATCTGTAATTTTCTTTTGGCAGAAATTTACTCCTTTATTATATCCAGCTACAATGGCCCTAAACAGCCATAACTGTGGTTTCTTTGTTCTGAACCTCATGTTTGCTGCTGCCTCATTAAGCCAAAGCTGTTTGTTTGGTTTCTGGATCCACCTTAACTGAAAGCCGGCTCAGTCCAGAATCCTCAGTCGGATACTGGACTCTGTCGGTCTCTGTCTGATCAATGGTGTTTGCAGGACATTTACAGCCCAGGGTTATGTATGACCCCAGAGAGGCTTTGCTCTGTAGTGCTGATAAATCAATGGTCAGAGCTCAGCCAGTGGATCTGGGCAGAGAGGTGCCACGTTCCTGCTGACTGTGGAGCCGTTCAGATGGCACATGGCTGCACAGAAACCCATAAAGTTTAATTATTCAGAGCTTCCAGGCCTCATGAGCCACCAGGTTAAGATACAGCACAAAACAGAGCAGCTGCATTATTTAACTCTTAGTAAGTTTTGTTTTAAAAGAGGACAAATTACAAGGACAATAACACATTTTTTCTTTCCAGATTATTTAACAAGTTGTCATCATCACTTTTCCATGCCACCCAAACAGCAACATCTTCTGACCGAGGATTCGCTTTCCAAACCCACAGACAATGCTACAAAGTATGTAAAGAAACATTGAATATTATATCTCTTCCGCACTTTTATGTACTATTCAATAATTATTACATTAAGTTAGCATAAATTCTGCCTCAGACTTTCTGATTTTAGATGGCAATGAGTTTTGTGTTTGAAATTTTTTATTGGGTAATATGCTACAACTTTATTAATCTGATGTTGACTAAGTCACCAGATAAGATTTCCCACCACAATCGCCTATTTTATGTAGCTTTTTAGTATTAATCATACATATAAGGCAATAAAATCTAAACATTAAGTATGGGTGCAGTTCTGTTTTTGACATAGCCAGAGTTGTGTTTGTTTTTTGAACGTACTGAAACTGGTTACAAATTTTTAATTGACAGGGATGTAAATATTTTATTTTTTTCTTCATCTTCCCTCCAACTTTCGGACCCCATTGGCGCCATGTGGCGGCCCCCCAGTGGGTCGCACCCCCCACTTTGAGAAACACCATTGAAACCAGAAAATCCTGGATCATATGAACCACAGCAGCAGAGGTGTCAAAAGTATTCACACCCCCTACTTAAGTAGAAGTACAAATACTTCTATGAGAAAAATACTTTAGTAAAAGTAAAAGTTGAACTGTTTTACTCAAGTAAAAGTAAAAAGTAATTTTCACCTTCCAGAATACAAAACAACTTTTGATAAATCTAAAATACATGAAAAGTTTACTTTGCTTGATTTTGTTGTTTTGTTACTTATATGAATTATTGTAATTTTCCTTTTCAAAATACCAACTTTAAATTCTGATCTGTCTGATGATGTAATTTTTTAATATTAAATGATTGATCATTTGATCAGATACTCAGTACTTGAGTAGAATTTTTACTGAATACTTATTTAATCTTACTTAAGTCATGTCTTGGATGGCTACTTTTTACTTTCAGTTGAGTAAAAATATGTTGAAGTAGTGCTACTCTCACGTGAGTAAACCTTTTGGGCACTCATTAGTTTTTCATCATAGAAGTAACAAACTACATGTGAAAATATAAGGAGTATAAACTACAGATATTTCTCTTAAAACGTAGGGAGTAAAAGGAAAAAATCAGCTGAAAAATACAATAACGAAGCAACGTGAGGTTTACCTGACACCCCTCCAGCCACGTACACGGCCATCATGAGGCCCACGGAGAAGCCGATGTGGACGGTGAGCGGCTCGCCCAGCGTGTTTCGACTCAGGACCGTCTGAGCAACTGAGCCGCAGCCAAACAGCTAGCAAACACACAAAGAAGAAACAAATAAAAACAAGTTGCAGAAAAATCCATTAACGCCATTACCTTTAGGAGTTTCCTATGTCCTCAAAAATAACTGCAAAGTGTGAAAATAGAAATCTTTTTCCACTTACCACCAAGACAAATGTTCCCAGGAATTCAGCCAGGAACTCCTTGAATATTCCGTGTTTGAGCGCGCAGTGTTGCCTCATGTTTCTGCCGTGTTGCACTTTCAGCTGGTTGTTAAAAGAGTCGGTGTTTTGAAACATCTGGAGAGCACCAGAGCCAGATCTCAACCTCTGGAGTCTGAGCTCCAGCCATTCAGCACAAACTATTGATCTATTGGAACAACAATCCTCTCTGCTTCCTGACCACAGGCTCTCATCAGTGAGCTTTTCACTTTTTGACATATTGCAATCACAAACTTTCATGCAGTTTATTGATATTTTATATGATAAACCAACACAAAGTTTCCACTTCACAGATGATAATCAAAAAGTGGAGAAAATGTGACCCTTTTAAATCTCCACTGGGTTTTCTGAAGTGCTTAATCCAAATCTAATTTAGTTTTTCCTCAACAAATGCAAACTATCTCAATAATCGTGGCACCAAATGTAGGTATAGTGTGCAGGTATCACAGCAGTTACTACAGTTCCAAAGAAAATGAGGATGGAATATAAAATCATTTGGGTTTTGAACATGGCCTGCATTTTATTTTTTGCATTATGCAGTATATAAACATTTTAGATATGTCATAATGCTACAAACTTTTTAAAAACTATACATCAACATGTGCAGCTGAGGTAAATTAAAGCAAATTTACAAAAGTTTCAGTAAAAAAGAAAATGTTTGCACCATCTGCAAAACTGGGGATTTTCTGTCTTTTTACTTATTAAGCTTAATAAACTTATTTTTTGCTTGTTTTAAATTTTTTTAAATACCCACTTTTTTTAATCCAATTATAATAAAACAATATGAAAGTGTTCTATTTAATTCATAAAAAAAAAAATCTAATGTAAAAAAAAAAAAAGAAAGAAAAATGACAGCAAATCTAGTCACATTTTCTAAAAAAAATCAATAAAATAGAACCACCAAATTCTATATATTTCTTGGCACTACCAGAATTCCATATAAGGTCTTTTTAACTATTTCTGTATTACTTTGTCTTTTCTTCACTTAGTTTTTTCAGTATTGTGTTTTCTTTTGTGTGTTTTGTGTGCAAGGAAAGGTTTTAATTATAACTAGCAAACAAAGAAACTAACTAACTAACTAACTAACTAACTAACTAACTAACTAACTAAACAAAAACTAAATAAACATAATTTGTGTTTGATCAAAGACAAAACATCTGCACAAACATAAAACATTCAGATTTATTTTAGTGACTTTCCAAAGGTACATACACAAGGGTCAATGTTAAATTTTTTTT
Source organism: Gambusia affinis (assembly GCF_019740435.1). Lineage (NCBI taxonomy): Eukaryota > Metazoa > Chordata > Actinopteri > Cyprinodontiformes > Poeciliidae > Gambusia > Gambusia affinis. The sequence continues at coordinate 6,492,515 of NC_057875.1, forward strand.
TTTTTTTTTGTCTGGGCATTTATCTGCTTCAAATTAGATTGACGCCATCTTAACTCACAGTGATATGTAGATAGAAAACAAACCATAAATCAAAATGCAATGCACATTAATTAGTAAATGCTGTTATAAAAGAGGTCAGCACTGACAAAGCGCCATTAGTAGTTAGAAAAGGATAATTCACACCTGAGTTGTTAACTGTACTGTATATTCACAGTAAGAACAATACTTCTTTATAAAGTCCAGAATTTTTTTAAATCACTTTGATCCATCAATCAGAACCAAAATCATCCGTGTCGTTCAGATCTTCCTCCACAAGCTTCATGAAGGGAGGAGACTTCTTCTTACGCCTAGTAAATGACACAAAAAGTGAAATTAGGAGAGTTAAGAGATGATTTCGGACATATGAAAGCAGGAGCGTCACCTCATCTCGTTGCGCAGAGTATTCAGCTGGCCGTGAAGCTGCTCGTTGGCCTCCATCTGCTCGTCCACTTCCCTCTGCAGCTTCTTTTTAGTGTGCTCCAAACGCTCAATCTCCTCCTCCGCCTCATCCATCTGCCTCTTCGCCGTCTTCAACCGTTGAGTCAGCTGCCAAGTTTAACCAAGTAACATTCTCAGTACGCCAAGTGGCGGCCATTTCCTTCTCGATCTCTCCCTTAAAGGATTGGGCTTTCCTACCTGGTCCATTTGGCTCTGCAGGTTGATGTGCTCCTCGTCCGCCTGTATTTTCATCTCCTTCACTTTGCGCTCCAGTTTGCGGTTCACCTGTTGCAGGTTGTTGTTTTCCCTTAGAGATAAACCGTGAAAAGATCACATTGCTGCTGCAGCCGTGTGTGACCAAACCCTTAGCTGATGAGTGATACTGGTGGGACACCAGAGAAAATGATCCAAGGGCTTAACAGACCAGCAAGCACAGAACCGTGCAGAGGTATTAATGTCCCTCCAGCTTTCCTCATTTTCTTAGATGAGGAAAGCTCATCTAGGCTTTTCTCGTCTAACACATAAAATGTGTTTATCTATCACATTTTATGTAACACAAAGTAGTGCAAAATTGTTAAATGGAATAAAAACCACACGTAATACATCTTCCTTTTTTTTACAAATAAAAATCTGGAGACTGTAGCAGCAAAAACACAAATTCTTACCAAGTATTTCTGGTCTAGTTTCTCATGCGATTATCGTATTGCACTTGAAATAAGGAAAAACTAAATTACAAGTAACTTTTCAGCACAATACAGAAGCAGGGGTGGACAATAAATCAATAAATTTATACTGCGATAGATCAGGATCAGTAGATAATACGTCTGGTGGAATATTCCAGAACCACACAGCATTCTGGGAGATGTAGGCAGAGGGAAGGCTTTCGCCCCTCAACAAGGAGTGGGTGACAGACTTACAGTTTACAGTGGAATTTTCTTTTACTGTTATAATAAAAAGCAATATTAGTTCTTCTTTAAGTTGTGCACAGTATTCATAGCATCACAAGCACAAATACTGCTTTTGAAAAACATTCCTATTTGAAATAGGATTCTTCAGGATGTCACTTACTTAAGTGTGAGTTATCTCACTAGACTGCAGAGAGAGACTTTATTTAATCATATTTACTGATAGTTATTGATGCTTTTGTGGAAAATAAAAAAACACAACAACAATAAAAGCTGTCTTAAAACTTACTAAGATAGCTTTAACTCAAAAATCTTATGACAAGAAATTGTTCTGGATAAATGATAAATCATACGATAAATGCCCAACCCTTTGCCAGCTGAGCTAGGTTGGTGGAATCAACTGACTGACTCGCTCTTTGGTTACCTAGCAACTCACTCACTCTTTGGTTACCTAGCAACTCACTCACTCTTTGGTTACCTAGCAACTCACTCACTCTTTAGTTACCTAGCAGCAACAGTTTAAGGTTTTTCCACTAAGTCTCACGACCACTTAAAAACTTTTAAAAATGGCGTGAAGAGAAGCTGTAGATGAATCAGGAAATGTCACATCAGCAGTTTGGTAGCATTTCAGATTCAGAAAACAAAAAACTAATCAATAATTGTCAATATCCACCATTATGAAACACTTATGTAGTAATATGTTTTTCAGTCATATGAAATCAATAATTCCTTAATAATGTTGGTTCTCTGGCAGATTATTTTACTTTTCACATGGGAAAAACGTCTTGAGTGAAATAATCTGCCAGTGGAACTTTTAAAGAATTATTAAGGAGTAGTTGACTTAAAACAAGCTCCTTTATCTGGCTGAATAGTTACTTGTAATTTAGTTTAGTCTTATTTGAAGTGTGCTGAGATATTTGCAATAGAAGCTATAAAGAAATTTGTGTTTCTTCCAGCAAAATGTGACCAAGTTTGTGTTTTAAATGTCCTAAAATGTCTACAGGTTCTTTTTCCAGAGCGTTGTATCTTACAGAATTTTTTTCCACAAAACCACAGACTGATAAACTCATAATTAGCGTACGTTTGAGAGAATGATAAATGTTCTGTAGTATTTGTGCAGAATGTTCTGACCTCTCTTCCCCTTGCAGCCTCTCCTCCAGCTCTTGGATTCGGCTGTTAAGTTTGGAGACGAGTGAATCCTGGTTTGTTCTCTGGGATCCTTCCAGGTGACTGAGCCTGCTCTTCAGGTCTTTATTCTGAAAACAGGAATCAATTAATTAAATTTGAAGCTCAGAACCTGCTATGATTTTATTCATTTATCTCTCTGTGACTGTTATACTTTTTGTTTTCATTAATAAAAAATTTAAACCTTGAATTTCAATTTGTAAACAGACATTTTCTCTAAAACTAAATCAAATTGGGTTTTTTTTGCAATGTCATCAGACTTTTATATTACACAATGCTTAAACACAACAATGGTAAGAATATTTCCACATACAGTTTGACATTAGCAGAGAATACTTACAATTACCAGATTGTGGATACATCATGTAATGAATGCAAACTTTACTTTTTTATAAAGCATGGTTTAGATCAGGCATGTCCAAAGTGTGTCCTCAAAGTGGACACACTTTACAGAGAATGGGGTCCATTTGTGGGTCCTTGAAGTGATTTTATAAGTCAAGAGTGGGAAAAATGTTAAAATATAAAACAATTTATTACCCCCCAAAAATGAAAATAGTTTATTTCTTAATGTTATGGATCTTTAGTGATATAAAGATTTATGAAAAGCTATGATTGTTGGGTAAATAAAAATAAAAGAAATCACAAGAAACATTTTTTTTTTTTCATTTTTAATGTAATGAATTTTGTTGCTTGCCAGTAGTTTAAATTTGCCAGCTTTGACCCCCTCAGGGAAAACAGTTTGGACACCACTGGTTTAGAAAATTATTTTTCCAGCTTCAACAGTCTGGCCTCAAATTCTCTTTGACCTTTGCCAAAAACAATAGTTAGGATGTTTCATTTCCCTCTACAACTAATAACTGGGTAACTCTAGGAGGTAACAGTTGAATTCTAGTATCAGCGTTAGCTAGCAGCCAACTAAACTTATAGACTGTTCTGTTGTTAAGTTTTTTATATTCAAAACATTTTGTGTGTTTGAGCCTACTTCATATTGTTAGACCAGGTCCTATTTAACTGATTTTTGCTACCTAGTGAGTGAGCTAGGTTCAATTTCCTTACTCATCCTCAGAGCTGATTATCTAACTAGCTAGCTCTAGCTTAACAAGCTAGCTCTGTCTTTCTTTCTTTCTCTCATTCTTTTTATCTAATTATCTTTCCATTATAGTTCTTTGGATCCAGCACTATCAGTGTTAATATTTGAAGCTATTCCAAAGCATTAGCATTGCCAGCCAGCTGACCTTTCACCCCTCCAACGTTAAAATGGAGTCTTCCTGCATAACTGGCGTCACTCCTCACTCAAAGCGAAGCAGTGGTTACACCAGGGATCTGCAACCTGTGACTCCACAAACAAAGGTGGTTCTTTGGACCTTCCACAAGCACCGCTAATAACTTCAACCAAAAATGATAAAGAAACAACTCATGTTTTTTTTTTTTTTTTTTTTTTTTTCAAATATTGTAATACCAAATGTTTAACAAAACTAAATTTCAATGCAAATTTTTTTAGGATAAAACCAGGTTTCTCTGTTTTTGTTGAATGAACTTAAGCAATATTTGCTTACAATTAGACTTTCAATTAATCAAAAAGTAAAAATGACAATATGGGCTTTTTATTGTGGAAGATCTGTTGTCTTAAATTACTTTAACGTGAGGCTCTGTGGCACATATGTCACAGTTTGTATAATTGTTTTCTTTGTGCAAGAGTACTGTGTCATTTTCTTCTGATTATTATGTTTTAATTTTTGCTCCCCCTGGTTAATCTTCTGATACATACACACTTATATTTGTTGCTGTTATTCATGGAAATAAATAAAGTAAAAAAAAAAAGAGTCAGATTTAGATGCTTTCTTTTTTTAATTTCCACTAAATCAGCTGTAATAATTTTTTAATTCCTTTCTTCTTCTCTAGATTTTACACTTTGGGTTTCTTTTTTTTAATGTGTTGATTTTCACAAATATCATAATTAGCTAACTTATTGTTAGAAAATTGTATGTTTTTCTTTATTTTAAAAACTAAATAATATGGTAGTTCTTTAAAAATAGACATTCATCCAAAGTTATATGCCGAATTCAAGAATTATTGAATTAAAACAAGCTCCTGTATCTACTTGAAAAACTACTTGTAAGTTAGTTTTGTCTTGGTAAGATTTAGTGTTTTGCACTGAGACATTTTGAGACAAGGTGAGGTCTTGCTGCATGGTAAATCTGATTAATGTTGCAGTGTGACGACTCAATTGACCTGTCTCTCCAGGCTCATCTTGTCACACTCCACATCCTGCCTGGCAGCTCGTTCCTGCAGCAGTTCACTCCTCATCTGATCCATCTGTCACAAACAAACAGAAGAGACATAATTTTTATTTTTCATATGCAGTGTCCTGCGTTCTGGTCTCTGTCAGAAAATCCTGGAGGAAAATGTGAGGCAGGTCCACTTCCAAAAGACCAGAAATTTATAAAAGGGCAAACCATTTTTCACAGCACTTTTTGTGTCTTTGTGCATAAATAAATACTTTATAGTCAGTCTCTTAATCACAATTTCAGCTTGTAAGATTTATTGTTTCCCTACCGACTCAGCAAGCTCTATAAAAAAAAAAAAGCCTAATTATTTTTAAATCAAACTGTTCTACTAGCAATGTCCGAAGTTAAAACAGACACTTTTATTTTGGTGTCACATGCTACTTTGTGTTCCTCTGTTACAGAAAGTCTCGACAGATTAGATCAAAATGAAAACAAGCAGGCTTGCAATTATGGAAGGACAACAGTAATTATTACTCCTTGCCACAATATGTAATATGAAACTGTGCCTTATGTGTTTTTAACTTCAATACTGATAGAAAACGCAGTCGTTTGTTATTACAAGACAGGAGACACTGTAGAGTAAATCTGGTCTGGTTTCAGCAGGAACATCAAACTCATCACTAATAACATCCAGAGGCCCACTGAAGGGAGTGTGAATAGCTTCTCACAGTGGTTAGCTGTGTCTTTTTTTTTGTTTTGCTTTTTACACTCCACCCAAAAATAGACTTGTGTGTCAATTAGTTTGCAGCCCTTAGCTCCAGAAACATCACGGCCTACTTTACAGGCAGGCTGAAGATGTGAATCTTTTGCAAAAACATCAGAAATTGTGTCACAATGCCCAGAAACCCAGCTGGGAGAAACCGCCACGCCAGTCACACAAATCAGCAGTTCCCATTGTTTTAGAGGGGAAATCTGAGAACTACATCTGCTTATAATGAAAACAGATGTGGGGTGGAACTTTGTACTTCAGACAGGCAGCATACGGTAACATCTAAAAGATAAAATAAGGACATTTATATACATTACCATAGAGTAAATGCTGAAAAAGTAAACCTGCCTGTTCTTTAGTTTTGTCTAATCGCTCCATCAGGCGATCTGAACCGCTGCGCTCATCGTTAAGATCTTCCTCCAGCCGCCTGATTCGGTCCTCAGAGAAAAAGAAACAGCATAAAGAGCTTTTTATTTTAAAAGATCCTTCAGAAATTAGGAATCAGATTAGAAAAAGCAGAGACTGAGAAACAACATCGCAATGGTCTAAAATGAGCAGAAATATTGCTATAATTTGAGGTACACCAAATGCATAAAATAAAATCAAAATACACAAAACATATAAAAAGCCATAATTTTTCTTTCCAAAATACATACTTCACATACAAAAACTTATATGCAATGGTATTTCTTCATATATGTAAAGTATAAGTAAAAAAGCATATAGAAAACATTTGTTGACATTATATACTAACAATTCTTATAGGAATCTTTTGAAAATGTTCAAAACAATAAATACCTATTTAGTATGAATTACAAATAACTCTTATGAAGTTAAAAAATACTCAGAGTTAATATTAAGATCTAACACTGATTAGTGTTAGTAAGTGTTAAATGATTAACTCCAGCAGATTTGATATTTGACACTTAGAGTTAAGATACCAACTCTCCAAAAAGAGTTAATTTAACACTTTCTGGTGTGGACCCATATAGACACGTTAAAAGTGTTGAAATCAAATCTGACAGAGTTAATTTAGACCTGCTGGATTTGCTGTGTACTCGAATGTCACTTTAGAACCAACATAAATTTCATACTTCAGTGTCAATCATGGATGGTTTTGTCTAGTTTCTTTTGCAAATATTTTAGCACACTTGAATTAAAACAATAAAAATAACTTTTCAGCAAGATAAAGAAGCTTGTTTTAAGCAAATAATTCCTTGGTATTGATAAAAAATTCTAGATTCCCTGGCAGATTATTTCACTTATAGGAATATAGTATTGTTGTAAATAAAAAAGCTCCTTTATCTTGATGAAAAGTTGCTTGTAAGTTAGTTTTATCTTATTCCAAGTATATTAAGATATTTGCACTAGACAAAATACTTAGATTTTGTGTTTTTGCAGTGTTGCGGTAGTTAAATTTATATTTTTGTGTTTTGATTTTGTTTGTGTTTTAAGGTATTTCATGTTGTCTTTTTTTGTAATGCTTGTAAAAACATTATTTTATTGTAAACTAAGCATTAAAGGCATTAAAAGGCAGTAACTACAGACTGCAGCCTCTTCAGACTTTTTTTTTGTTCTTTTGCAGGAAGTGTTTGAGCGGTGAAGGCAGGGATGAGGAGGTAGGAGGATCCCTAAAAACACCCGGACAGGTCTGATAACTTTTTACTGTAAACACCAGGCTCCTGAACTGATACGCAGTGTCAACACTCAAATGTTATGTTTTGTCATCAGCAGAACAAACAGTGCTGAGTTGCTGCCATTGTTTACCAAGGCTGTGCTTTTGGTGAGGAAGGTGGAGTGGAAAAACATTTGGAAATTAAAAAAAGACTTGTCATTTGAGGTATACTAAAACAGATACAAGTTAAAGCAAAAAAATAACTTCATAACCTGCAATTGAGCCGAAAGTATCCCGCATGCGCAGTAGAGGGCGCAGTAGTGTTTGGCCAACCGCCATAAAAATAAGTAGTAGAAGAAGAAGTAGTGCTCAGTGTTTTCGGAAGTAAACATGGATGCTAATGGTGGAGCATGTCTTACATTTTTAAAGTTGTTATCCAACCGGAGCAGCACATTAACAATTTAATCATCAGTACAGTCCGCTATGGTTGTTTTTCTTGTCGCTTGCCCGTATCAGGGCGCAGAATAGTGACGTTTGTCGAGTATCAATGACGTTCACACTCAGGCCACATTTGAAAAGATCAGGTACTTATAGGATTTGGAACCACAAATTGAAGTCGCCTGGCCCGCATTTGAAGAAAAAAAAAGATCTGTGTTGTTCAAACTGTCATGAAAAGATCAAATACAGATGGCATTAAGGCAAAAAATAAAAAGTAAATCGGAAATGGGTCGCTTAAGGCTGCAGTGTGAACGTAGCCAAAGTTGCACGTTACATGATAACTATGTACTGCTTACAAGTTTTTGAAACGTAACTATGTTAAGTGATCAGTAAAGTAACTAATTACTGTTACCGAGTAACTTGACAAACAGATTCTAACACAGTAACACTTTATCTGTATCTGTGCTATTGCCGCTCTTCATTAGTGAAAACTATACCTCCATGAGTTTAGCCTGGCGCTCCCGGTCCTCCAACACGACTGCATTCTTCTGCTCCAGCTCCTCCACCCGCTGCTCCAGCTGCCGGCCTCTCAGCTGGGCCTCCTGCTGCTCCCTGTGACACCTCCGCAGATCCTCCTCCAGAGGAAGCAGCTGGCCGGAGAACAGCCAAAGGAAGAAGAATCAAACTTTAATTTCTTTTTGGGTGGGATCAGACAGATGAACTCAATCTGAGTCATTTTTTTCTAATCAAAAAACCTGAAACAAGATAAGTTTAATCTCTCCGCCCTGCCTTTGACTCATCATCCTGCTGACTAAGACTAACATATTGCTGAATGCTGCACAATGTGTGCCACACCTCTTCCTGCAGTTTTTTGGCTGCCTGTCTGGATTTCTCCAGCTCTGCTCCCTTTTCCTGCAGCTGTCTGCGCAGCTCGGTCAGCTCCCTCTGACTCCTCTCTCTGGCCTCGTCGACCTGGTGCTGAAGCACATCTGTGGACGCCTCGCACTCCTCCATGATGGTGTTCATCTAAGCAGCCAGATAAGCACACCACTCACCTCAGTTTAAGGATATTTGGACTTTTGTAAGCACATAATTATCTGCTGACCTCATGTGACTTCATGCATATTTCTGTTCCTATATTTCTAAAAGCAGAGGACTTCGTCCCTCTCACCTTTCTCTGCAGTTGCTCCATCGCCCTGTCCTGCATCCTCCTCTCATCTTCTAGCTCTGCTTTGATTTTCCACAGCTCTTCAACTTGCTTCCTCTCTTCTTTGAGCTTTTCCTTTAAGTCCTTGTGTTCATGGTTTAATTTGGTCAGCTTACTCTGAAGCGGGAACAGACAGGAGTTCACGGATCATAATTTGAAATCTAGATATGACTGAAAATCATATTTATTGTCAGATCGCTGCAGCTTTTCGACATTTGTCATGTTGCAACCACTAATAATATTGCATTTGTTGGGGATTTTATGTAAATTACATAAAATTACAATGGAGAACATTAAAATCAGAAGTTGTAACTCAAGTTGCATCTAATGATTATTTTAGTTATTGATTAATCTGTCTATTATTTAGATGACTAATTGATTAAAAGAAATATTGGTCAATTTGCATATTTTTAGCCTTTTTTTACACAATATTACAAATACATTAAATGATGCTGATTAAAAATGATTCAGTTCCGTTTTTAAACAGAACTGAATCATTAGGATCAGCTGATAATTAGGATCAGCAGCAAAAAAAAAAAACTTCTAACAGAAACTCAACCATTTCTTTTTTTCACCTAACATCAACCCAGTTTAGGGCTAATCTGTTCAGTAATTTCTGGGTTAACTGATTAAAAAAATAATAGAAAAAGATGCTAAGTAAGACATTTGTTTTACATAATTTGAACCAGGCGAAGTTAAAATTGTGACTTGAGTGTTTTTTATTTTTCATCTGAGGATATTTATTTTTTGCACAATTTTGGCTTAATTACTGCTCTGAGTACATATGTTGTTCTGTCAGCAAATTACCTTTTTTTGAGTCTGAATCTTCCATTTAGCAATTAATCGCTTACTAAATTAGTTATTTCAATCATCACGATTAATCCATTAATCGTTTCAGCTCAAGTTGTAACATGAAGAATTGTTTTTAAAAAGTTGAAAGAGTGTGGATACTTTTACAAGACATTTTGCTCTTATAACCTGCACATCTTCCAAGCGGGAAAGCAGAGACTGGTTAGACTGACACAGCTCTTCCTCGCTCCTCCTCACATCCTCCAGCATTTCCTCCACCTGGTTCTTTTCCCTCTGAGGGAGGGGGGGAAACAGGAAGTGAGATTAAGATAATCTAGAAACATCTGTTTCTGCCTTTTCATCCTCTCACCTCCAGCTGCTTCGTTCTCTGCTCCATCATCCTCTCTGTGGTTTTAAACTCCTGGACGGCCTGATTCAGTTGTTCCACCTTGTTGCTCAGCTCTCGGACTTTTCCTTTCAGGTTGTCTCTCTCCTGGATCAGTTCCTTCAGCTGCACCTTAGCTGCACCTTTCTCCTCCTCCACCTGAGCCACTTCCTGTCCCAAGTAGGCATTGCTCTGAAAGGCAAAATGGAAAATAAAGCTAAAATAAATCTAATTATTATGGAACCCCCTATAGCATACGACAGAGTATTAGGATCATACTAAGAAAAATTATACTATAAAGTGAAATTATGAGTATAAAGTCATAATATTACGAGAATAGTCATAATTTTACAAGAAAATCCTACAAAAATACAGTCTAAATAATACGAGAAAAAAGTTGCAATATTTTGAGAATAATGTCATAATATACAAGAACAGAGGTGTATGAAAATACAGTTTAAATAATACAAAAATAATCAGAATATTTCAATAATTAAATCATACTATAAGAAGAATGAAGTTGTATTATTCAGAAACAAAATCATAACATTACCAGAATAAAGTCATAAGAGAATAAAGTCGAAATGTTATGAGAATAAAGTCATAATTTTTTTGAGAAAGTCATATGAAAATAAGTCCAAATTATACAATAATAAAGTTATAATATCACAAGAATAAAATTATAATTTTAGGAGAATAAAGTCATATGAAAATAAAGTCTAAATAATACCAAAAAAAGTCATAATATCTAAAGAATGAAGTCATAATATCACGAGAATAAAGTCATAATATTACAAGAATAAAGTCATTCAAAAATAAAGTAATGAAATGAAAAAGAAATCCCCCATGTCCCTTAGGGGCCTCCGTACATTACAGTTGTACCTTAGTGAAAGTTTCTCTCACCTCCTTTGCTTGCTGCAAGTCAACCAGCAGCTTCTCGAGCTCCAGTTCATATTCTTCCTTCAGAGCAGCGATGTATTTATCATGATTCTCCACCTCCTCTTTGAGCGCCCCCTTCAGGGCACTCAGCTCCATCTCCCGGTGGTGCAGCGCCTCCTCCTGCTCCTCTTTCACCTGCAGCATCTCCTGAAAGTCCACACGCATCTGTGCCAAGTCCTGACACACACCCATCATTAAAAAAAGAGGTCAGAGGTCAGTGGAGAAACCAGTTCCTTACTCATGTGGTCTGGCTCACCTGAAGAAGAACCTCTTTCTCCGTATTTATCACGTCGGTCTTCTTGGCGCGGTCCAACTCGTCGTGCATCTCGGAGAGTTGTTGCTGGAGGTCTTTCATCTCCGCTTTAGCTCTTTCTCTTTCTGCCTTCATCTGAGTCAGTCTAAAGAAATGACAAACACAGAGGAAGGGCTTTGCTTTCATACAGTGTGTTGCACCTTTTGAACTTTTCCACGTTTTCACAAACTTCAGTAGATTGTATGTGAATGACGGACCAAAACGGAGCACTGTATCAATATTTGTTTTAATCTGAAAAGCTTTTTTTAAATTCCTCTCAGCTAGTGTTTTTGTGGCTGTCTCAAATTCTGACTAGTTCCCCTGCTGAAATAAAGCATCTCCATATCATTATACTGCCACCGCCATGTTTTGCAGTGGAGTGATGAGTTCAGTGATGCCCATAGATGGTTTTTGTTAGTTTTCCACCACATTTATCATCCTACATGTGTGCCAAAAAAGTTAAACGTGATCTCATCAAGCAGTTTTTCTTGCCAGATGTTTGCTGTGTCCTTGTGTTTGTTTTTCCCTCCAAAATTACCTGGTAGTTTCTCTCATCAATGTTAAATCAATGTTAAAGCCTTGGATCTGATTTTGTTGCACACCAGATGTGATTTTTGATTTTCATCAATTTATTTTATTTTTATTTATTTATTTTTTTAGTTGCTTTCTTTTAAAAAAAAATAAATTGTACACAATGTTTTTGAAAAGTGGCTTTGATTTTTTAATCATCCCTTCTGCGAGTTGTATGATGACGTATAAGAGCCAGGATATGAAAATGTTTATTTATTTCCCACGAGGGGGTCTTTTTGTGGGCTCCACTGTCTCTTATATGAGGGGGGAAGACATGCGGCAAATGTCTCCGGGTCCAGGAATCGAACCTGCGTCGAGGACTCAAGGCCTCCAAATGTGGGTCGCGCTATCCCCTACGCCACCACAGCACGCCTGAATTTTTTTTTTTTGTCAGAATGTTAGAAGAAGAAAAAAAATCTTAAAACTACAAAATAAAAAAATTGTTTTAATGAGAAAAAAAAGCTTAATTATCAGAATCTGACGTGACCAGCTCAGTTCTTGAAGTTTTTACTTTGAAACGTGATTTTGAAACATGAGTGTTTCAAAATCCTGCTACTGATAATAATTTCATGCTGTGTTAAAATATTAAGTATTGCCTCTAGGTTTTCATAACATTATTACTTTATTCTCCTATCCTCATTGTATTCCTGTAATATTATGAATTTATTCTCACATAAAAATAAATTAAAAACTCTTGGCCTGTTCCTAGTATGCTATTGTAGAGTTTTTATGAATTCAAAATCCAGATAAGTAGAAGCTGTAAAACAAGATGGCTGCCCTGCGCGCTCTGAAAAAACATCTAAATATAAAAAATTCAAAAACAAAAAAACTTATCAACATATCACTTTATTCAGATTTATATTTATAAAAACATCTAGCTACCTCTACTTCACGATTATAAAGCAATTTCTGGTTGCCTATCACATGAAAACTGAATAAAATGTGTTGAAGTTTGTGGTTGTAATGTGACAAAATGTGGAAAAATTCAATAAAATGTTGACATTTTAGGAGAAATGTTTTCCTTTTTTTCACATTTCAAACTGTTTATTTAAATGTCCAAAAGTATTAGTGTAGGCTTAATGACCAGGTGGAAGTTACTATATAGGAAACTACATTACAACATAAGTTTGAAGAAACCATTTAAAAGCAAACAGAAGCTTTAAACTTTGTTGGATCCTTACTCCTGTTTGGTGGACTGAAGCTCTGCATCGATTTCCGTCAGTTTCTCTCTCAGTTTGCGAAGCTCCGTCTGACTTTTGTTCAACTCTTCCTGAAGTTTCTTCTTCTCCGTTCTCGCTTTCTCAAAAGCTTTGGCTAAAGTCATTTCATTCTGTAAATTCAATAAAAACAACAAAGCATTAAAGACAGAATAACCACAGAAACACGAGGTGATGGATTGTTCTGCACCTTAATCTCAATGCCAAGTTTTTGCTTGAGATGTGCGACTTCTTTCTCCAGAGCTGCCTGTTTCTCCTGCAACGCTTTTATTCCTGTTGCAGAGGCCTGCAGAGAAACAAAAATCTAATTAACACAATGTCACCTCCATAAATCCTGCAGATCCATGTTGGTAAACATCTCACTTTCTCCTCCTCCTCCTCCTCCACACTGTCCACAGCCTTGGACTTGAGTTCGCTGATGTTGTCGAGCAGCAGTTTGACTTTACTTTGGGTCGTGGGGTCATCATCTGCAGTCCTGGAAAAACAGGACGCACCGTTCTGAAACTCCACAGTTTTTTGTTTGAAAAGATAAAGTTTCAAATTCGCTGCCAGCTTCCAGAGGAGAGCAGGAGTTCTGCTTGAATGTATTTTTCTCCTCTGGTACGAAGCAGGAGCTGGTGGATGTTTAATATTTTCCAGAAGAAGCAGTTATTTTATCAGTGAAGCCGTGGTCATGCTTTGCATTCCTGACTACTGGGAGTTTTGAGTTCACACAGCTGGAACAGCAGCCAGATTCCTGCAGGAACGTAGCTGTGAAACCACTAACTCATCATCACTAAACGATGCCGGAAAAAACATTTCCAAAACACATTTTCATAGGGGGGAAAAAAATATATAAAATTCTTTACAAGTAAAATAATTAATCTGTGGATCAGTATTAATATTTTTGAACTCTGATATTGATTTGTTATGGAGTAAATAGTTTGATGTTTCTACTAACAAATTGGTGTCTAAAAATTAAATCTGAGGAAGAACAGAGGTGTAAAAAACATTTCTTTAACCCTCTAAGGCCTAAGTTTCAAATCTCTGCCTGGATATTTTTGCTTATTTTAATTGTACGAAGTTCTTTGAATGTCTTGTGAGTAGATATTTTTGCCAATTTCTCTACAATAACTAGAACTTTCAATATCTAGTTTCTTTCCTGCTGCTGAATCAACACTGATCTTCCGACTGCTTCATGCTTTCTCCAAAATAGGAAATGTTGTTTTAAATACATTTGAAACTCAGAGATTTTTTTTTCTGTAACACTTGCTAGCGTGATACATGTCAGTAAAAGTTCCTCATCTGTAAATTTGTTTCTGAAGAATATCCGACAGGGACTAAACAGGTCTAGGTGAGGATACTCCTATGTATCTTTCATACGTATCCTAAAGTTGAAAGTTTTTTACATTGCACAACCACACTCCAAGAGTTGCTCCTACTTGGGAAATTATTATTTTTTTTTTACCTGTAAAATTATCCACTACTTTTGTCTCTGACTTATATGCTGTATAAGATAATGAATGATGTTTTCCCTTCATCCATTATCTCACACACTTGAGTCTGTCCATTAACTAAATTATAGTACTCCTGTAGTTGTTGAATTTTCCATAACTAAAGCTTATAAATGATCAATGTAAACCATCAGTATGTATTAAAATAGTTAATACAATTCATATTATTTATTTAGATTTGATGTTTTGATATGTGCGCTTGGATTTCTATCAATTTATTGAATGTGCAAATATTTATCAAACTGAATGGCCATTCAGGTTTTATATAGCTTTTTCTTTCTTTTGGTGTTTGTTGCACAAATTTAAATATATGCAGGCTATCAACCAACAATTCAATCAGTGAATTTGTATTTTTTCTTAAACACTCCCTCTCATGGAGACTTACTTACATCTTCTGACAGCTAGCCCAACTTATAATGACATTGACTAAGTTTGCTATTGGTACACTTTGCCTAAAAAAAAATAAAAAAAAATTAAACATACCCATTACACAACCATGCTCCAAGAGTTGATCACAACATGATGAATTGTTTTGCTACCGTTAAAAATATCTACACCTTTTGTTCCTTGGTCCTGTTCAAAATCAATGTGCATAATGGTTTAATATACAGCCTTCTGCTATTTTGAAGAATTGATTTCCTGAAGATTTTATATTTCAGTTGGCCAGTGGGGGATTGAACCCATGACCTTGGCATTATAAGTACCCTACTCTAACCAGATGAGCTAACCAGCCACACATAATGGTGAGTTTTCATCAATGTTAGAAAAACCTACATGATCTTGACAAAAGCAGTGAAATTCTAAAGGTTTTCAAAATAAACATGAATATCAGTTTAATTTAAAGTCTCCTGCTATTTTGAAGAGTTTACCTTATGAAACACTTTATGTTTCCATTGGCCAGTGTGGGGATTGAACCCATGACCTTGGCATTCTTAGCAAGAGCTCTGACCAGTTGAGCTAACCAGCCATACATAATGTTGAGTTTTCATCAATGTTAGAAAAACCTACATGATCTTGACAAAAGCAGTGAAATTCTAAAGTTTTTCAAAATCAGCATGAATTATGGTTTAATTTAAAGCCTCTTGCTATTTTGAAGAGTTGACTTTATGAAACACTTTATGTTTCCACGGGCCAGTGTGGGGATTGAACCCATGACCTTGGCTTTATGAGTACCACGCTCCGACCAACTGAGCTAACCAGCCACACATAATCTTCCGATTTTGTCAATATAAGAAAAATTCACATGATCTTACTGCACTGAAGATTTGAGTAAAGAGCTCGTATTGTATTGTTTTTCAAAATCAATGTGCATTATGGTTTAATATACAGCATCCTGCTATGATGAAGACTTGCAGTGAAAGTCTAAAGTTTTTCAAAGGTTACTCAAATCTTCATTGTGGTAAGATCATGTAAGTTTTTCTTACATTGATGAAAACTCAACATTATGTGTAGCTGGTTAGCACAACTGGTCAGAGTAGGATACTTATAATGCCAAGGTCATGGTTTCATTTCCCCAATCACCAACTGAAATATAAAGTCTTCAGGAAATCAAATCTTCATTGTGGTAAGATCATGTAGTTTTCTTACATTGATGAAAACTCAACATTATGTGTAGCTGGTTAGCACAACTGGTCAGAGTAGGATACTTATAATGCCAAGGTCATGGTTTCATTTCCCCAATCACCAACTGAAATATAAAGTCTTCAGGAAATCAATTCTTCATAATAGCAGGAGGCTGAATATTAAACCATTATGCACATTGATTTTGAAAAACAACAGCATATCAGCTCTTTACTCAAATCTTCATTGTGGTAAGATCATGTAAGTTTTCTTAAATCCATGGAAACTCAACATTATGAGTTACTATGTATTTAGGAAAACTGTCCAGCTGGGGTTAGCTCAGCTGGACAGGTGTGGCGCTGATAACGCTGAGGTAGGTGGTTCAATCCCCGTACTGGTCAATGGAAATCTAAAGTCTTTCAGACAAACAATACTTCAAAACTAAAAAGGGTGGAAAATAAAATCAACACTTCAAAATAAAAAGGTTGTAAAATAAAATCAATACTTCAAAACAAAAAAGGTGGAAAATAAAATCAACACTTCAAAATAAAAAAGGTGGAAAATAAAATCAATACTTCAAAATAAAAAAGGTTGTAAAATAAAATCAACACTTCAAAATAAAAAAGGTGGAAAATAAAATCAACACTTCAAAATAAAATATTGCTGGAAAATACACCTTTATGCATGTTCATTTTGTAAAACATAACAGCACTTCTTCAAATATTCATTGTAGTAAGATCATGTACATTTTTCTCATATTGAAGAAGACAAGATTACGTGTGGCTGGTTAGCTCGGTTGGTTGGAGCGTGGTGCTCATAAAGCCAAGGTCATGGGTTCAATCCCCACACTGGCCAATGGAAACATGAAGTGTTTCATAAAGTCAACTCTTCAAAATAGCAGGAGGCTTTAAATTAAACCATAATTCATGTTGATTTTGAAAATCTTTAGAATTTCACTGCTTTTGTTAAGATCATGTAAGTTTTTCTAACATTGATGAAAACTCACCATTATGTGTGGCTGGTTAGCTCATCTGGTTAGAGTACGGTACTTATAATGCCAAGGTCATGGGTTCAATTCCCCCACTGGCCAACTGAAATATTAAGTTTTAATAAAATCAATTCTTCAAAATAGCACAAGGCTGTATATTAAACCATTATGTGCATTGATTTTGAAAAACATTAGAATATGAGCTCTTTACTCAAATCTTCATAGTCGTAAGATCATTTAAGTGTTTCTTATATCGATGAAAACTCAACATTATGTATGGCTGGTTAGCTCAACTGGTCAGAGCTCTTGCTAAGAATGCCAAGGTCATGGGTTCAATCCCCACACTGGCCAACTGAAATATTAAGTTTTGATAAAATCAATTCTTCAAAATATCAGGAGGCTGTATATTAAACCATTATAATAATGCACATTGATTTTGAAAAACCATAGAATATGAGCTTTTTACTCAAATCTTCATTGTAGTAAGATCATGTAAGTGTTTCTTATATCGATGAAAACTCAACATTATGTATGGCTGGTTAGCTCAACTGGTCAGAGCTCTTGCTAAGAATGCCAAGGTCATGGGTTCAATCGCCACAATGGTCATGGGTTCAATCCCCACACTGGCCAATGGAAACATGAAGTGTTTCATAAGGTAAACTCTTCAAAATAGCAGGAGACTTTAAATTAAACTGTTCTTCATGTTTATTTTGAAAACCTTTAGAATTTCACTGCTTTTGTCAAGATCATGTAAGTTTTTCTAACATTGATGAAAACTCAACATTATGTGTGGCTGGTTAGCTCATCTGGTTAGCGTACGGTACTTATAATGCCAAGGTCATGGGTTCATTAGCCAACTGAAATATAAAGTCTGAAAATATTTTTTTTAGGTAAAGTGTACCAATAGGAAACTTAGTCAATGTTATCATAAGCTGGGCTAGCTGTCAGAAGATGTAAGTAAGTCTCCGTTATATTGAAAGAAACTGATTTGGAAACATTTTCTTTTGCCTGATTCAGTTATTTTTGTTACTTATACAAACTATTGTCATTTTCATCCTAAAAATATAAAAATATCTACTTAACTTTTAATTTGGTCCATCAGATAATGTCATTTTTAAATATTAAATGTTTGCTAATTTGATCTGTTACTCAGTAGACTTTCCACCAAATACTTTTTTACTCTTATTTGAGTAATTTCTTGGATGGGTACTTCTTACATTTACTTGAGTAAAAACATGTTGAAGTACTCTTTCTTGAGTAAAATCTTGGGGTATTTTATCCACCTCAGAGTTTGTGTGTCAAAGCTGCACAGAGCACTTCTCCCAGTGAAATAACGAGTTGAGTTTTTTTCTAAGCTTGTTGCAATAATCAATTAATTGTATGATAAATTAAATTGAGCTCTATAATTTCCATTTTGCACACCTTTTTAATTCAAATCGCCCTCTGATCTATTGTGAGAGCGAGAACCTGCGCTGCACTCACCCGTTCTTCAGACACGTGAAGAGTATTTGCTCTGTTGCTTCTTCAGGCGGATCTGCTGAGAGCTCTTGCTGTCCTTTCAGAAGATCAGGAGTAACCTGGTTAGGGAACATACACCCAATAAATACTGACTTCTAAGAAACTGCGTGGCTCACTGACAATCTCTTTACCTGTGCGTCTCTTTTGTCCGGCGGTTTGGACAGCACTGCCGTCTCTTTCTCTTGCTTTCCCTTGCTCAGCTTGCGCTCCTCGACTCTGTTTGTCTGAGCGGATTCTCCGCCGAAGAGGCGCGCCCTGGCTGATCCAGGGGGATAAATCCCAGCTGGGGTTTCTCCTCTGCTGCCCTTAAGGGAAGACGCTCTGCTGGCTGAAGGTGACGAGGAAGAGGAGCTGGAAGTGCGGCTGCTGTCTACGCTGCGGGAACGCCGGCACGCCTCTTTGTCCAGCCTGTTCCTCGGACCTCGTCCCCTCTGCAGGCTGCTGTTGAACTGGCTTATCAATCTGCCGACAGACATGATGGAGTCGGTGTCCACTGCGTTTGGGGACAGCGGAGCGCTGTGTCCCTCTGAGGAGGATGTGAGGTCGTGGTTGAGATCTGCCGGGTCGTCTGCAGGGCTTTCGGCAGGCAGCGGGATCCTGGGTTTGGCGGACTCAGCAGAAAGCGATGCGCGTTGGGCCCTGGAGAGGCTTTGGTTGTTCTTTTCTGGGTCGTACGGCCACAGGATCTCAGACTGACTCTGATAAGTAAACCCAGAAGAAGAGTTTGGCCTCCGCTGCGTCTCATCCACAGACCTTCTCACCACCCCGGGGTTGTAACCCGCCTGGTGAGTTATGACAGACACGTCCTTGTGGATCTCCTGACCAGAACTGTTCAGAACCACGTAAGGCTGGCCTTTGAATCCCTGAACCTGCACTCTCACTCCAAACAGGTTCTCCTGGCTGCCGGCTGCTGCAGGGCGGTGCTGCAGCACGTAGCCCCTCTGCATCTGGACCTCCGTGGAGCCGCTGAGTCTGTGAGACTCCATCCCGCCGCTGCCTAACCTGCTGGAATAACACCGCATGTTAGACGGAGACCGGCATTACATGGGAGAGCAGTTTGAAAACTGATGCATCAGGCTGGTACAGCAAAGCAAGCTGTTTACAAAACAGAGCCCCGGTGTGAACAGTGGCAGACATGCTGGGCGCTCCTCTCCAGCTGCACCCGGCAGAATGAATGTGCACTGAGAGGATAATATTGCTGCGCAATGAAAACAGCCCCCTTCTGTGTGCACTAATGACAGGGCAACTATTGTACAGCTCCAGATGAACCGGCTGCATGACGACTGCGATGGGTGTCGTCACCCACTTCATGGGATAACGCTTCAGGAGTATGTTTGTCCACAAATGCGCCACTATGAGGCAGAAACACTCGAACAGAGGAGGCGTTGTGCTGCAAACAATATTGGATCGTCTCAAGAGCCTCATTCTGCACAATCCACGCCTAAAGGAAGACCTGAAAGCAGCTTAAAGGAGGAAAATTAAGTGGAAAAACTACATTAAGATAAAATTCTCCTTGGCAACTAGTTAGAAAAAAATGCTAAAATAAACAAGACACATTGCCAAATTTATATGAGTTAAGATAAAATCAAATATAAGTTAAATTAATATGAGATAATATATGTATGTTAAAATTCAATAAGGTATGTTCAGTTAGGCTAAGCTTAGATAAAATAAGATAATATCTTATTAAAATTAAGATAAATTAAGATAAGATACGTTATGCATGTTAAGATCAGATAATAACGTATGTTAAATTAAGATTAGATAAGTTTAGTTAAGTTAAATTAGGATAAGATGAATTTGTTAAGATTAGATAAGGTTTGTCAAGTTAAGCTAAGCTAAGTTAAATTAGTATAAGATAAGATAATATAAGATATGTTATGTATATTAATGTTAGATAAGTAAAGATGAGATAATTTGACTTAAATTATAAGTGAAGATCTATTATGTATAACTTATCTATAATTAGATAAATTGAATAAGGCTAAGATAAGATAAATTAAGCCAATAAAAGATATGTATGTTAAGATTAGATTTTCTTATTTGTTTTTGTTAAGTATTTTTAGACCCTCTATTACTGTTCTTACAATTATAAACTACTTTGTATTTATCAATGAAACACATTAAACTTTGAGGTTTTAAAGTGACAAACTGGAGTGTGAATACATTTCAGGGATGTAGAACCGAGTGGAAAGAAGCATAGAGGTGGTGAAACGTCCAGCTGAAGGCACAATAAGGGTTACTGGGGACGATGAAAGCTAACAGGAAAAACAGGCCTCAAAGAAAATGAGCTAAATACACGAGAAATAAAACTAACATCACTGAAAACAGAACAGAGGATTATTTTCCACACAGGAAGTGAAGCATACATCGCAGGAAGTGATGCATATTGGCTATGTAGAATAGAACTAAAAGATAAAAACTATGATGCAGACAAACCATCAACTTTTTTAGTTAGTTTAGTGAAAGTGCCAGCAAAACATATCAAACACAGATTTAAAACGGAGCTTCTTCTAAGGTCTCGAGGTAAAACGGTTATTTGAATTTGGTTAATCTAATGTAAACCTGGAAAACGTTTTCTTTAGGCTCAATTTTACATCCATCATGAGACTGTTGAGTTCTCCGCAGATGAAAATAACAATTATGAACTCAAAAACCAAGCGATGATAAGAAGAAACAGTTGATTGTAAACTGAGGTTTTGTTGCCTGGCTTAACCTTATTTTTGTTATTTCATTGTTTTGTGTTGCTGAGCTTCTCAAAACACATCTGTGTTCTTTTTAGGTAACAAAAGACATATAAAAGGATGAAAGTCATGATATGAAGCGACTGTCTGGAGAGAAAAGATTGGTGTCATTATTCTTTAGGATAAATAAAATATTTTTGAACTGAATTGTCAACTTTGAGATGCTTTCATAGATTGCACATTTGATCATAAGGTCATCCAAGTTTATTTGCTTATAAATAAAGATGAATTGATAAGATTTTTTTCACGACACCAATTTTTGTTTCTTTTGCGTCTGACCCAGACATTATGATTTTAAACAGTTCAGTTTTCTCTTTTTCCCCTTTAACTACTTCGCCCAAAACACAAAAAACACATAAAACTTTCACTGACAGAGAATAAACTTTCTTACTGTTAATAAACTCAAAAGATTCACATTTGCAGACTAAAAATAATCAGATTAAGAGAAATAAAACAGATTTTGATTTCTGTAAGGTTAAGTATTCTGTCTATACTCATAACATCGGTTCAATAACTTGAAAAACAGTCAGTCTGGCCTCTTAAACTGATTTGTGGACTAACAGCACTTAAAGGATCTCTGTAATAACGTGATAATTTAAAGCCTTCAAACTGACATCTTAAAGTAGTTTGAAGTCCCACAGCTGAAAAAAAAAGATACTTGAATCGTAAATTTAAGTCTTTTTTCACATTATTTTTCTTGTTGGTGGACATATTGGCAACAGGGAGCATGTGAAAGGAAATCATCCATAAGGCGTGTGAGGTTCTGGTTCTGCGCAGTCTAAACTTTCAGACATCAAACTTTACCTTAAAGGAGCTACTGAGTAAAGTAACGGGATAAAACAGTGTGAGATCTTAAAGTCGATCAGAAACTTACCGTGTCTCTCTGTGTGTGTCCGGTTTTAGGAGCTGTAGGTCTTCCTCCTCCTCCTCCTCCTCCTCCTGCTCCTCGAAGCGATCCGGCTGCTCTGCCTCCGCCCGGACTGGATCCCGGAGTCCCGCTCAGAGAGGCGGTCACTCGGCGCTGTTCCTCATCATATGACCGCTGTCGCGCTGGCGGGCTGACGTAAAAACGCCGCAGAAACCTGCAGAGTGAGCGGCAGCTGTCCGCATGAATACACTGACATCATGTGAAAACAGCACTGGAGGTTTGTAATAATTAGAAAGAAAAAAAAAGGCTTATTTCTGGATTAATATTCAGTACTTTTCTTATTATTCTCTTTCTCAGTTAACTGTTTTTGTTGGCAGTTGTTCTGGATTTCCTCCCAATTATGTTTTCTCCAGATGTTGACATGACTTTTTCCCGTCTTGCTTTATTTTGAAAAACCCAACATCCCTCGTGCATTGTGTTTTCGTCTACGGAAGAGGATTAGGGCCACTGGGGGGGGGAGAATTCAATCTCAGAATTCTGACTTTAATCTCATAATGTTTCCTCAGAATTCAGAGAAAAAAGTCAGAATTCTGACTTTAATCTCATATTTTTTCTAAGGATTCTGAGATTAAAGTCAGAATTCTTTTTTTCCAGTAGCCTTAATCCTCTTCCGTACACATGCTTTCTGGTACCTTGTGAATTTATTGTTGTTGTTTTGTTGTTTTACCTACTTCCACTCTATGATGAATGATGAGGCTTTATTTTTGACATGGCAAATACGGACAAAAATGTACATAAAAACAACAGTAATGAAGAATAATAATAAGAAACTGATTTATTAATGTGCATGTTTCAAATAATAGCATATTTTTGCATTATTATTATTATTGTAGAAAAATTTGTTGAAATTACTGTTATTGCATTAAGTCATCAACACATAAATTTTCCATATATGAGCTGCTATTTCTAAGTATTATTGTTATTGTAAAAGAGACTCCATATATAATGTATTCATAAAGAATTATTTATTACCATCACTAATCACTTTATGTTCTGTCTAATTTCTTTACGTTTATCTTCGTCAAGCCTCTGGGGTTGATAAAAATATTCAAATCAAGCTAAAAATAAAGCATTTTTCTTTGCAAAATGTGTGTTGAGTGACTTCCTTCACAACATTTCTGTTTTGAAAATGACTTTATGGATTCCAAGTAACTTTATATTATACTCTATGCAGATGACTTTATTATGTGTTTAAAATACTGGAACACAAGAGAGGAAAAGCATTTTTAGAAAGACATTTATTGCTATATTTTCATATCAACACTTGCCTGGAACTCAAACTGTACACATACTGCACATGTTATAAGTGATTCAGATTATTTTGGTGTTTCTTTATATTCAACAATGCAGTGAGTGAACGCAGCTTGTTTTTAACACTGTATTGCTCAGAGCATTAAATTTAGGTACAGTTAGTAAACTGCACAAAAACAGGCTTCATGATTAAAATAATAATTAAAAGCACATCAAGACAAATGATTAAGTTCACAATATTTGTATAAAAGATAACTTATAACTTAAAAATGTGTGTTTTAAGTTCAAAACCTAAACATGCACAGGGTTTGTTTGACTACATCTGAAGAGCAATAATTACAAGAAGGGGAATTATGTCCACCAGAGATACAGAAAGTAAAATCCTTTAAAGCATTAAAGAAATATAAAAACACAATTACAGACCAGGTTTAATGTCCATGTGAGATTAAAAAGAACATTCCTGGAGATCTGTTCATTCACAGAATGTTCAAACCCCTGCAGTATTTACACACACACATACTCACACACACATTCACACAGAGCCCACAGGGAAAAATTAAATATGTTGCCTAAAAACAAAACGTGACAGAGTTTGCCCACTGAGCTTTGTGAAAATATGACTAACAAACCATTATTGACCAGAAAATCTGCACACGGAACTCTCCAGTCCATTCTGATGTACTGCAACACAAATATTAGCAATAAAACTACAAAAATATGTACAAAACACCTGCAGCTTACAATGCATTTGTCTGATACGAGTCATGTTTAGGCACAAAGTTAGAAAAGTCCGTCTGGGAAGAGAAGAAATGATTGTTTGACTGCGTCACACTTTCTGATCAGGGAGCCGCGCTGGTCAAATTTGAACTGATTCGTCCAAAACGCAGCAATTACAAATCATTTAATCATATTGTGAAAGTTTATCACAAAGTGTTTGCTGTTAATCAAATACCATGCATGTACAGTGCCTTGCAAAAATGTTCATCCTTCCTGAAAGTCCTCAGCATTTTGTCATGTTACAGTAACAAACATTAACTTTGTTAATTGGGATTTTCTTGATATCGGGCAACACAAGTAGTGGATTATATTATTTTTTTTACAAACAATAATTTGAAAAGTGTGGTATGCTTTTATAAAAGCCCCAATTTCCTTGAACTATTTTGCAAATGAAGAATGGGCAAAAATTTTAGTCTTTTGCTGCGCCCAAAAGATGTACAGCAAAACCTCGGTTTTATTGACAAACGGGGGATGAATACATAGTTTTAAATGTTTTACCTGTATAAAATATTTAAAACTGTTATCTTCCCTCCAAATCACAACTACGATAAAACTTCAACAAAACCCGTTGCAGCCTGTGGATGTAATGTGACAAAATGTGAAAAAGTTCAAAGGGTAGGAACACTTGAAAGCCGTTGCATCAGTTTGTACAGTGATTTAAACTAATCGTTGATGTAAATGAATGAAACGCTTTAAGTGAGACTTTGAGTTGTCAGTAACAGGTGCTCAGAGGTGACCCATGGGGTTCGACGGGTCCGTCAGGCTCGGATGGAAAGCGAGATGTACAGGCTGTGGATCCGACATGATGCTGGACGCCTTCTCTTCTTCTCTTCTCCGCAGACATGCAGCCTTTGGGTTCAGGTTTCTCTCTGAGGAACGGAAAATTTTAATGGTTACAAAAACAGTAAATGTAAAAATGGAGATATTGAACTCAGGTTTCACAGTTTAGAACCTAAAGTTGTCAAAAATTATCAAAGTCAAAAAGTCCAATTAAACTCTAGACAGACAGACATCTAGTTAGCTACTTAACTAGCTAGCTACATAGCTAGATATATAGCTAGCAATCAAGTTATGTAGTTAGATTGATCGCTAGATAGATTGATAGCTTCCAAGGGAAAATACAAGAATCACAGCAGCAAAGGGCAAAATAGCCAATTGCAATTTACAACTCACAATGAAAAACAAACTAAAATGTAAAATAACGAAAAACTATACACCATGTATAAAAATAGTTCTTTAAAAAGAAGCTGTGATATTGCACTTATAAAATAATGCTTAAAAATAATTTCAGGAAACTTAATAAAACTATGGCTCTGCATGATAGAACAAATTAATCAAGTGCATTTCTATATATGTAAACCAACTTTTTCTGACTCTATAAAAATTTAATTCAATATCATTGTTATAATTTTTTTTAAAACAAAGTAATATAATTTAAAATATATTTTATGTAGGCTTTAAGACCATTTCTGTCTGATCTTTCAGACACCCCCAGTCATTTACAGCACATTCTTGCTCCTCTGTTGCACTGACCTCTGACCTGCTGCTCCAGACTAAGGATCACGGCCACGGCCTGGTGCAGAACCAGCAGTTTGGTCTGCGGCTTCTCGCTGTTCAGGTGCAGCTGACACATGTGGCCCAGCTCCTTGAAGGCCTCGTTGATGTCCCGCACCCGCAGACGCTCTCTAGCGTTGTTGGCCATCCTCCGCTCTCGCTCGCGCTCGGCCTTCTGCTCTGGGCTCAGGTCCTCGTCCTCGTGGATGCTGCAACGAAAAACACACGGAAAGCATGTGAGAAGGGAAATGTTTGCAGGTTAAACAAAAATATAAACTTAAGAGAAGGTGAAAAGAGAGGACAGTGTTCAGTTATTTGGGTTTCTCTGCCCTCTTCTGGTGACTTTCATAACATGGTTTTATTTGGTTTGATGAAATAAAATTTAAAAAGCTTATGCTAATTCAACAACCATTAAACATCCATTTAAAATATAATTTGAATGTTTGTTACTTATTATAGTCTATTCTGCTTGAAAACAGGCAATCAAGATGAGACTAAACCAGATGTTTGATGTGAATAATAAAAGATTAATTTAACTTGATTCCAGTTTTAGAAAGAGAACTTCTGTCATTTTTGTATTTAAAATGAAAATTAAAAAACTGAATTTGCTTGCACCTTTTACAAAGGTGTGTAGAAACCTTTAAAATGAACTAATCTCTTATTGCAGCAGCATCATCACAAACTGGAGATTTTATTTAAAACAATCTAATCTTGACTTTGAGTTTATTTATTTAGTTGGAGAAAAAAAAATCCCATTTAAAAAAATATTAGAAGACTCAGGTCTTGGTACTCCTGATAATCCTGACTTTACAATTTACTTTTTAAGTTTATCGTCGTTTCTTAGTTAACTAGTACTTTGTCATCAATATTAAGGAATTATATACTTAAAACAAGCTCCTATACCTTACAGAAAAGTTACTTATGAGTTAGCTTTGTCTTATTTTAATTAGAAACTATGAAAATTACTTGGTAAGATTTTTCTTTTTTGTATTTTATGACAAAACGTTTAGACTCTCCTGCCTTCCAGCAGGTGGTCTGTTTTTTTAATTAGCCAGTGAAAATATAATAGATTGGATCCTTGTTTTAATGTTTGATAATAAATGTATCTTTTTCCTTGTTGTTACCTGTTCTGCGTGCTGTTCTCTCCGTGTGTTTTGTGTTCACTCTCCTCGTCTGATCTCGGGCTGTCTGAGCCGTGGTCGTGGTTGGTGTGCATCATCTCCTCCACTTCCCTGCTTTCCATCTTTAACTCCAGGTTACTCTGAACATTCAAGCCACCGCCTGTGCAATATCAAACATGTATTGTAATAAGACAATTCAAAAAAATCAGAAAAAAGCTGGTAAGAGAGGAGGAATAACTACCTCCTCCTCCTCCTCCTGCAGCTTGTAAGAATGTGTTCCTCTGTCTGGGCGGATATGGGTGGCCATTTTGTGTTCGGCTCTGGAAGGTTGATTGATTGTTGTTCATGGAGACACCTTCGACCTTTAGGAGTCACAAAGAGCAAGACGAGTCAAACATGAGTCATATTCCCTCTGTAAATTATGAACTTCAACAGTTTTTCTCTTGGGACACAAACACTGCTTTGCGTTGAACTTTTTCACACTTTGTCATGTTAGAAGTAAAAGCTACAGGATATTTTTTTTTACAGTTTTATTTGACAGACCAACACTCCAAAAACACTAAATTGTACCAAGTACTTTTTAGTTCAGATATCTTAATATCCATGAAATAAGACAAAACTAACTTGCAAGTAACTTTTATGCATGATATACGAGCTTGTTTTAAGTCAATAATTCCTTGATATAAATAAAAATATAAGTGAAATAATCTGTCAGTAAAACGAAACATTTTCCCCTTATAATATGGAAAATGCTTAGTTTCTAAAAATGATGATATACTTAAAAACAAGCTCCTATTTCTTGCTGAAAAGTTACTAATAAGTTAGTTTGGACTTTTTCCAAGTACACTAAGATTTTTGCACTAGAAACTAGAACAAAAATACTTAGTAAGATTGTTTATCTAGTGAAAAAGTAGTGTGTTGTTGGAAGATGTGATCTGGTCAGATGAAACAAAAATTAAACTTTTTGCCGTAGCGTTCCATGTGGCCGTGAATTTATCAATCAATCAATCAATCAAATTTTAATTCTATAGCATATTTCAGCAGCAAGGCAATTCAAAGAGCTTTACATCATAACAAACACAAAAACACAAAGTCGTGCGACAACACGACAAAATCAACAATCAAAACATTACATTACGTCAAATGCCATCGATTAATTCGTAATTGATTATTTTTCAAATACAACTCTGAACAGGTGGGTTTGTTGGCCGAGATTTAAAGGAAGTCAGTGTTTCAGCTGTTTTACAGTTTTCTGAGAGTTTGTTGTGTATAGAAGCTGAATGTTGCTTCTCTGCATTAGTGTCATTATCGACTGAATAATGCAAAGTTTAAACTTTTAATGGACTTTTATTGCCATTTTTAAAGAAAATTTGATTTTATAGTGTCATTGTTGGCCAAATAATGCAAAGTTTATACTTTTAATTGACCTTTATTGCAAGTTTTAATCAAACTTTACATTAAAATGTCATTATTTATCAAATAATGCAAAGTTGACTAATTTAATACAAGTTTTAATGGAAAGTTGCTTTTATAGTGTGATTATTGACTGAATAAAGAAAGGTTTACACTTTTAATGGACTATTAATGCAGGTTTTAGTGCAACTTTGCATTTAAAGTATTCTTATTTACTGAATGACACTTCATGACAACAGTTGTAGACGTTCATGAAGACTCCTTCATGTTTATGTCATGTCAGTCTGACGCACACCCCTTCAAATAAAGTGTTACCGAAAAGCCCAAACAGATCCTCTACGCCACAAATAATTCAGTTCCAGACAAGCATAATCCTTCCCCTAAAACTACTCTACACCATTTAAATTCCCCCCAATTCTCTTCAGGATGATCCACTTCTATCTGACACATCATTAAAAAAAAGGATAGTGGGAGAATTTAATATGCCCTCCCCCAAAGGATTAGACTAAATATCCTTTCCCCGTGAACATGGTGGACTTTCATTCCAGCTGGAGTAAAATCCCATCGTCTGCTGAAAGAGGATGGACTGAACAATGCAGAATTACACACAAAGCAACATTTTTACAGCATTTTGATACTTTGAAGTAATGTTTGTTAACCATTGCTGGAGTGTGACAGGTGAGCGGTGCGGTGCTGGCTGGGTGGCTGTGGTGGGACTGGCCCAGTAAGCCGTGGATGTCGCTGGGCAGACAGGAAGTGGGGCCCACGGCGTGGTTCCTCAGAACGTGGATGACGTCGTCCAATCTGTCCAGGCGGTCCTCCACCTGAGACTGAAACCATCAACACACACGTAAACCTTCAGTTTAATATACAGCTCTGGAAAAAATTCAGAGACCACTTAAAATCATCAGTTTTACTCTTTGTAGGTATATATGTTAAAATGAACATTGTTGTTTTGTTCTATGAACTACTGACAGCATGTTTCTGAAATACCAAGCAAAAATCTAGCATTTATTCACAGAAAATGCAAAATGGTCACGATAACAAAAAAGATTCAGTGCTTTCAGACCTTGAATAATGCAAAGAAAACAAGTTCATATTCATTTTGAAACAATACTAATGTTTTTATGGATCCCTCGAGGGGACATGGGAAAACAAATGTATAATAATAATCTACTGATCAGTTATGTGGCATAATTGAATACTGTAAGCCCTTCTTAAGGTGGCCGTGGTACTTTCTGCCTTAAAACAAGGTTATGTAAGGTTTTCCCATGTATGTTAATATCTCCTTGTGAAATATCTGACATATTGCATCTTTTTCTTTAGGATAGAAAGGCACCACAAACCTATGATATAAACAGAAACTTTGCAAAAGTAGGAAAGAAATAAAAATACATCCAAACTGTTTGGACTAGTTCTGAGTTATTATCGCGGGTAATAAGTCATCTGACAGTTTTGGTTGTGTCTCTGTTCTTCTGGTTGTCTGAATGGTTTAAACTTTAAAGGGCTACTTTCAGTGCCGGTCCATCTTAGCCTTAACAGACATAAAAAAAAATTGTTTTAAAATCGCTTTTCAGTCAGTGTTTTGCACCAAACAGTTATTAATAATAAACACGTTTTCACTGAGGCTCTGTAAGAGTCATATGAATGAAATAAGTAATTATTGATATGACAGGAGCTCGAGGTTTTGACACCTGGGTGGTGGGTGTGTCGTTGTGGGCGTTGCTGTCATCAGGTATGAATGGGAAGGTTACTGGCCTGCTGGCTTAGTGTGTGTGAGGAAACGGTGAGCGGGGCGGTCAGACCTTGCAAAGTTTGAAGCATGATGATCAAAATGGAATAAATCGATAATTGTGACGGAACAAAGAAGTGGTTTGGAGTTGATTGATACACGGACAGATGAGATTCCCCGAGTTAACCCAGTGCGGCCCTTTACTATAATTAGTTTGCAGTGTATTATAATAATAAGATGTGTATATTATTATTGAGTCTTTGGTGCAAAAAACTGATTGAAAGTCGATTCAATGTGTATGTCTGTTAAGGTTGAGATGGATCTGAACATGAAAACGGCCCTTTAAACCATTCAGACAACCAGAACAACAGAGACACAATCAAAACTGTCAGATGACGTATTACCCCGCGATAACTCAGAAATAGTCAAAATAGTTTGGATGTATTTTTATTTCTTTACTACTCAAGGAAAGTTTCTGTTTATTTCGTAGGTTTTTGGTGCCTTTCTATCCTAAATAAAAAGATACAAAACTTCAGATATTTCCCAACGAGATATTAACATTCATGTTAAAACCTCACATAATCTTATATTAGAGCAGAAAGTACGGCGGCCACCGTAAGAAAGGCTCACAGTGTTCATGCCACATGTACTGATCAGTACAGTATCGTGAGGGAACCCAAAAGTTTTGCAAGGGAACGCAAAAGAAAAAAAAGGTCCCCATGTCCCCTGGAGGGCTCCGTATGTTTTAACACAGGAAGAGTTCAGGAATCAATATTTGGTGGAATAACCAGGAGGATTTCAACGAGGTTCAGTGCAGCAGACTCTTCATTTGTAGTTTATGCTCCAGACATCAAATTTATTTTTCATGTTTTGGGAAATACAATTTTTATCCTTTTTTGCGAAATGCAATATTTATTTTAGTATTGTCTATTCTATTAAATTTCACATTCTGTAGATTTTTTATTTAACCACTTAAGCCTTTTTTATACATTATTATAATTGCATATAAGATACAAATAAACAATTAGGTTTCTTTTTTAAAAAAGAGAAAATAAACAGTTTGTTACAATAACCTGCAGATGTAACTAGTAACTTTTTATCAATATTCAAGAATTATTGACTTAGAACAAGGTCTTATATCTCATAAGTTAGGTTTGTATTATTTCACATCTACTAAGATATTTGCACTAGAAACAAGACCAAAAATACTTTGTAAAATTTGCAATGTGACACAGATTTAATAAAAAAGATCCAGAACTTTACCAATGATATGAGTGAGGACTCAAAATGCGGTGACACCGGTGGCTGAACTGAACTGCGGGGCCACAAGTTGTTCCCTAAAAAGAAAGAAAACCATAAGAAAAATTATGACATTCTGTATGAAAAT
The DNA here is from genome assembly GCF_019740435.1 of Gambusia affinis. NCBI lineage: Eukaryota > Metazoa > Chordata > Actinopteri > Cyprinodontiformes > Poeciliidae > Gambusia > Gambusia affinis. The sequence goes on from NC_057875.1 coordinate 6,523,997, forward strand.
GTAAAACTCTAATAAATAATGATTATTTTGCTTTCCTACCTGTAGATTCAGCTGCGTTTGGGAGCGGGGAAGGAGATCTCACTGGTGTAGAGGAGCTGGAGGGGAAGCTGCTGCTCGTGTGATCGGGGGAATAAATCTGACAGAGAGAAGGAGCAGCAGAGGAACCAGAACATGGATCATTTTAAAAGCACAACTTGTCATTTCTGTGTAAGCTTTAACAGCTGCTGCCACAATCCCTGGAGCTTCCTCGTAACCTGAACTAAACTCATCCATTCCTGTCATTTTACTGCACTGCAGCCAATATAACGTCCCGCTGCACGACTGTAACCCTTCTTTAATGTGTGGTGCTCTTCTGTCGCCCCACAGGAAGTTATGAATTATAGGTTGTGGGACCCCAAGGTTTGGTTTTATGCTCTGACCTGACCCGTTTGAACATTACAGAGCACAGATAAGTAGCTTTAATGAGAGTGAGGTGGTTCATACTTACAGAGGCCAAAGCTTTTCCCAGCGTATCGCCTGTCTGTGACGCTCCTGACACATTCACTTGGCTTCCTGAAATTTAACAAACACATTTATTGTGACATTATGTGAATATAAACAAATATGTGCTTTCTTTACTTCAAATCAATTTAAAAAGAAAAAATAGCAAAGAAAATACACATATACACAAAAAAACACCTTTTTTTTTCCAAACATATGAATCAGTCATTTTAGCTACCGTACTTTACCGTAGTTTAAACCTTAACAGGAAGAAGATTTGCACTTCACCAACCAGATACATGATAATTGATAAAGTAAAAAGTAGTATTATTTAAAATGATTCACGGGTTCTTCTTATCCAAAATCTTTCTACAACATTTTAACAAGGATATAAATATGATTTGCTCTTTCTGTGAAAAAAACCCCAAAAAAACCCAGAAAATGTTTTTTTTATTTATTTTGGTTTTATACTTTCTCTACTCAATTCTGGAAAATTATTTGCATTTTGATTTTGACTTTTATGAAAGTTATATTATTTAGCTAGAATGACAACACAATAGCTAAAAAACCAGAATCTTATTATTGATCTTATTACATACTTAGGCAAATGGCATATTCACAGATGCCGTTACAATAATCAAAAATCCTTCGTTTCTATTTTTGAAAATGAGGTCAAATAATAAATAAGAACTATTAGAAATTCCACCAATATAAAAACCATTAAAACCTACACTTTACATGCTTTTATAAAGTTACAAATTCTTTAATATTGATAAAAACTAGCAGATTTTTCAATTATCCATCCATCCATCCCCATGTTTGAGGTGAAAAATGTATATAAAAAACAAAAAAATCAATAGTAAGGGAATATTGACTCAAATTGAGTCAATAATTGACCGTTGACCCTTTGCACGTGACGTCACTCTCTCCGCCGCTCCGCCACGTCGGACGTGAAAATCAACCAATGCGCTCCTGTGGTAAAGCCTGTCAAAAAACGCACATGCGCTAACCTGTTATCCTTTATTAAGGTGATTTCACTTTAGAATGGCAGTAGGGTGCTGGGCGGTCGGCTGCACAAGCAGAGTATGATAGAAACCAAATGTGTCATTTCTAACTTTTGGTGAGAAAAGATCGGAGATGGAGAGCAGCAGATAATCAAAGTGACGGTCAACTCTCGGAGTAATGGCGGATTTGTAGCGAACACTTTTTACCAGGCAAGAAGACTATCGTCGATTTACTTTATAAATAAGGGTGATTAGAAAGATAGCAAACATCGCATTATGGAGGAGACAGGCGTCTAACCATTGATAACCATGGAAACAATGTCGCACTGTCATGTAGCCTAACATGTATGGAAAAAAAACTGGTTAGCATCTCGGCTTTTGTACATTTTTAATGCTGCACCGGTGTAAATGGAAACGCCGTTTATGACATAGTGATAAATTCTGCGGTGTGAATTCAGGCAAAGTCGGTAATTTGATCAACACGTCAAGAGGGAACAGGTATGGGTCGGTTTTCTAAGCTAGCCGTTTCTAACTTTTGTAAATACCGCCGTCAAAGAGCCCCAACCAGGTGTGTTACGTTCACAGACAAATTAGCTTGACTCGAACAAGTAGAAGCCATGAATAAACTGGCTAAAACAACTTTGGAAAATAACTTCAGTCAATCCCAATTCTCACTTCCCACGTCCATCATGGCGCCTCAAATGATTGTAAGTGACTTAGTTGCAAAGGGTCGCTATCTTGTGTGCACACGTGATATATAGTTTTTCCAGACAAAAACTCCTAAATTTGTAAGTTAGAGTTTCTTATTTCAAGTGTACTAAGACATTTACACTAAGAAAATACTTGTTTTTCTTTTGTTTCTTTTTACAGCATGCAACAAAGAGTAAAAATAAGCTCTTATTTTTATTTATTTTTTTTTTCTCCTCACCTGCTGGATTCTCGGAGTGGCTGTCAGAGGGAGAGCGGGACACCGTGTTGTTGCGGTGAAAGGTGGACATCGGCGGTAATCCTCTGTTCATTTCAGCCGCCAGCACCGAATGAGGAGAGAAATCCTGACCAGAAAGCAAACGCGTTTTAAAAACAAGAGTTTTTGTATCAACATTCACCAGGGCTGATGAAGGAAAACTCACCAGGTTACCGTGGGTCGGCTGCAGGTTGTTGTAGCTCCCCAGCTGTGTTTGGTGGCCCGCCGAGGCCCCCAGCGCACCTTCATAGCCCTGCTGGTTCAGCCCGTTTACGGCGCTCCAGATGTCCGGAGAATTGCTCATCCCCTCTAAAATAAAGAATCATGTTTTATCGTCTGAACTGCTGAGGTGCCTTGAACTGCCAGTTAAAAAGTTATAAAGCAGAAGACTGGACCCCGGTGCAGAGAAATTACATGCAATAACTAAGTTTTACTGTCTCAATTAAACAGCACAGAACATGTTTGGTAGCTATGCTGCTCATTTCATATATCTCTTTTACACTGGGGTGAATAATGTATTCATAATCTATGATATTAATAGCAACAAAGGAAAACATACTCTTACAGTGCAGTGTAATAATTAAAGTCGTTTAATAATTATGTTGTTTTAATTTACTGTTTGTATTTTTATTTAACTATTTTAACCAGTTTCATTTTCTGACCTGATTGTAGTTTACATTTTGTCACAAACATTTAAATCTTCCCTTACTATTAGGTTTTAAGTGTTTGTTTTCTATTTTCATTGTTCGCCAGTTCCCAGATTATTTTATTTGATCCCTGTTTTTGTTCTTTTTTTTAAAATCATGCTTTTTTTTGTGTGTCAGCTTCTTTCTGATCATTTTTCCACACTTTGTCTCAGACATTGCAAAAACACAAGATCTAACCAAATATCTTGAACTTAAAATTAATTTCTCAGCAATATGTTGATGCTTTTTAAAAGTTACAAATTCTTTAATATTGATAAAAACTGGCAGGAATTTCACTTATAACAAGACATTTTCCCCATGTTTTAAGTGAAAAAACTCTGCTAATCAAACCAGCATTTTATTGACTTGAAACAAGCTCTTATAAATTGCTGAAGAATTATTTGCTGGTTAGTTCTGTCTTATTTCAAGTGTATTATTTTATTTTTAATAGATGAGACAAAGATACTTTGCAAGAGTTCTTGTTTTTGAAATAGTGTGCTACCAATAAAGTATAATTTACTGATTAGTTTTTAATATTTAATCACCAATTTATCACTTTCCTCATATTTTTTTTGCAGCCATTGTGGCAAATTCGCCTAATTTTCTCATCATTTTATATCAAATTCTATATAAAAGCATACAAGGAGGGTGGACCAGAGGATCACATCGTGGTCATATGTTATAACCTGCTACAAAAGCTACAAGAAGCATGATACTTCAAGAAACATTTGATTGTTATTGTTGGATACTGAGTGTTTTTGAGATTTTGCTGTGCTTGAACTCACCAAAGAAGGTGCTTGCAAACACATTGCTGGGGACTTTGCTTGATGGGTGTGAAGTTGAGTTGCCATCAGAGTTGGGAGGCTGCCCATAAACCTGAAAAAAACAATTAAAACCACCTTATAAACTGATACTTTTCCTACTTTCTGGTGCAGGAAGCTGGGCTGTAAAGCTAATTCCACTTAGCATGTGGACAGGAGCAAATGTTAAGAAAAAATGTCTTGTATATTTTTTTTTTCTCACATTTACATGTTTAAAGTCACGCCACATCATCTTAGTCAGATTTTAGTTTGGATTATTTTTGATGTGGATTTGCAGGTGTGCTTTGGATCGTTATGCATAACTAAAATCCACTTGATCTCAGTGTCACAGATATACAGACATTTTCCTTCAGGATTCCTGGATATTTGTGGTATTTTTGGTCCTGGAAACTCCCCAGGCGAGTTTCCAGAATGTTTACTTTTTGTTAATTAGCAATTTAATTAAATTTATAGAACCAAATCACAACAGCATCACAAAAAAAGCTAACAAAAAGTGAGCACAAGGTATGCAGATGAATATGGCTGCAGATTTTTTGCCTCTGTTTTGTGATATTCTTCTGTTTTCTGCTGTTTGTTTTTTAAGTTGCATTATCCATCCATCCATCCATTTTCTATACACCTTTTATCCCTAATGGGGTCGGGAAAGTTGTATTATGCTTTAATATTTTCTGAACAAGTTGTTTATGAAAACTTTTATTTAACACCTTAAATAAATTTAAAAAAAAGTTATTCTGGCCTCATTTGGATCAGCTCTCATGCAGGGTCACCTACATGTTTTCTACATTTGTGGATAAAGCTCTGACTCTAGTCTCTGGAGTCCCAAAGTCTTCAAAATGGCATTTTTTCATGTGTTCTCAGATTCTTCCTTTACGTTGTCAGACAGTATGTTTACGGTTTAATCACCGTGAATTTGTAGTTTGCATGGGAGCAATCTGAAGTAATAATGCAAAGAAAACAAAACAGAGTGCGGAGGCACACTTGGAGCCATCGTGATAATCCATAATCTGCAGATCCATGCACCTCCTCATCCGGATTTGGGAACCGTTCACCAGGAGAAATCCCTGCGCTAATCATGATAAGGTCCGGCTGGGACTCAGACCCCAAAAACATAAAACTGAATTGTAATTTGTCTCAATTCCTTTAAATTTAGACTAAAACCCACCTGCATAGACTTGGTTTGGAGACATTATAAATTAAACAACAATCAACAGTTTGATGTGGAACAACAACACTTGGTAAAATCTAATGCTTGTTGACTGTTCTTTGTTGGTTTGCACTGATTTCCTTAATTCTGGGAGATCGGTGATCGGCCTATACCTACATGTGAAGCCAATGTTATTTACCTCAGCAAATGTCTACAAATCAGCCAATGTCCTCTTCTGCTCTGCAGAGAGAGAGGTTTGACTGACAGAGTGGCTCACCAGTTCATGTCTGCACGTTTGCAGCTAACAATCATCATCCCACTGTTACCAACTCAGCGACTTTTTGGCTATATTTAGTGACATTTTAGACAAAAAAAAAATAAAAATGGTATCGGCCAAAATCGGAATCGGCAGGTCAAGCATTTTAAAAATTGTTAATCGATGATTGACCAGAAAACTCCAATCGGTGCACTTCTACTTCTGCGACTTTGTGTTTTTGTGTTATCATGATGTAAAGCGCTTTAACTGACTGATTGATTGATGATTTGTGCTCAAGATAACACAAAATGGAAAACAAATATTCTGAAAGGTAAATAAATTTCAGGTTAAAGCATGCCCTGCACTCACGCAGACACAGAAACCCACAGAGAGGCGCTCGCCTCACCCAAAACCACCAAGAGTCTCGGCCTGCACCTGCACTTCCCTCCGTCGCTTTGATGTGCCCCAGGAAATGAAAATAAACCTCCCTGCGCTGCATCAATGGGGTGTCAGTTACCCGGACGACAAGTTCTGTAAAGCAGGCTATTAGAGACTCTCTTGAGTACGCTTGTGCAAGACTCGCACATTTAGGCAAACCACACACACGCGTGTGCACGCACAGAGCTGTGACCCTGGCTGGCAAGAGTCCCATGGTGATTGTGGGCTTGGCCAAACAGAAGAGCCCCTGTCGACACTCGGCCCGTCTGAGCCGCCACGGGCAGCATATGGCAGAGGATAAAGCCAATTGTCCTCCTTACCATCAGCATAGCAGGCGACCCGTTAATAATGGTCACACCCCCGCCCCAGCACGCCCTCTCTGGCCCCCGATGGAGAGGGGCCATCGCCACGACACCCTCTTTTAGCATAGCATTGATTTAGGAGCCATCAATCATCAGATCACAAAATGATAATGCACTTTTTTTTTTTCCTTTTTACTCCTGCAGTTCAAGAAGAAATTCAAAAGCAATAAATCATTATTTTCTATTAACTGGAAGCTTTTCAGGGCAGGAATATGTATATAGAAGAGCAGAGTTGTAAACACACACACAAAGAGAGCATCAAGATGGGAGATAAGTGAAACATCAACTTGCTATTCAAGGCCCATGCCTCGCTCCACCGTGGCCAACTCCGGCCACATGCAACCAATTTTCTGCCTCTGTGATCCACGATGTCTGGATGTGGTTAGTCTCTCCAAGATCAAAGCTGCCTTTGATAATGGTTGCAGCAGTGCAGGGACTGCTCCAACGTAGCGGGGTTAAATCAAATAGAAATAGAGGCAATCTGCTTCATGTCAAGATGTTTTTCTGCTGCCAGGCTTGACTGGATTGCACAGAGCAAACAGGAAGTCTCGCTGAAGCATTTTAAAAACAAGCCTTTTTGTCAGCCTAGAACAAGAAGTAAAAGTGAATTTAAAGTTATTGCATGTCGAACAGATTGTGTTCTGTTTTTTCTGATTTGATCTGTGATTTGATCATTAAATGCATCAAATAAAAAAAATAAAATAAAAAAAGTCATATCACCCAATGTTGCACTTCTTTTGTAGTTTGGTAAAAAATCAGAAAGAAGTTTTGATGCATAAATTGGGATAATTTTATTGTAATTTTCTGGTGGATTCAAAGCTAACATCTCCAATATGAAACCTGTTTTATATTTTAATCCTGAGAAGGGAAATAATCGAAATCAGTTGAAACTGGAATTTCATTTTCAGCAAAGAGAAACCTGACTGGTGCATCTCTACAGGATTACTCTGGAGCTGAAAGAGTTCAAGAAAATTTAATTCCTAATGTTGCAACTTTATGAAACTTTAAAGGAAGTTCACATCTTATTACAGCTCTGACTCATCTGAAAGACAAAGTGTTCTCCCACTGCACCTCAAAACACACACCAGTCATTATCAAATATCCTGATTAAAAAAAGAGAACATCCTCAAAAATCTGACATTCCTCCAACAACTTTCAGTTGGCATAAACTTTTATTCAAGTATCCACTGCAAATGCATTTTAATTCTTGATGTGAAACTCAAGAAACGAACTAAGAACAGCTAAGAATGCAGCAAACAAACAGACAAACAAACCATGCCCAACCTAATTTATGGTGGATAAAATATGAAGATACTCACTGGCTTCATGTTGTAGCAGTACATCAGTGAGTTGTTGCCTGTCCCAGAGGCAGGATGAGCACAGTACATAACTCTGTCTGGATCACAGCGAGACTCTCAGCGCTCTCCACACACAGCTCCTCTGTCCACCTCTTTACTCATGTGTGTGGTGTGTCGTCCACACACACTCCTTCCCCTAACCCACCCCTGCTGGTCGTGCAGCAACCCGCAGACAACTTATGCAAATCAGGGCTGCACCATTTCATCCTGCACAGAGGGGGTGGCCAAGACATGACGCTTTTGCTTTAAAATGTTACATCATTTATGAGCTTTTCTGCTTCTAAGTGAAAAATTATTACACAAAGAACTCATTATTTTTACAATTTGTGGTGGCATGGGTTTTTGTAAGCATAAAAAATTTAAATAAATTCACATAAAAACCAAAATAACTAGGGGATTCCCAATCAATGTATGGATAAATAACCACAAAAATTACAGAATTATAATGATGAGAAATCCTTAAGGCTCAGATATCATCCTGTTTTCATGTCACCTCGCATAAAGTGTAAAGTTGAACACACACAAGGCTAGAAATCCCTCCTCTGGACCAACAAGCAGTGATGACGCCACTAAGATAATCTCCTGTTAGACAGGTAGAGGTTTCCAGTAAACACTGGATACTACAGCCTTGTCTGACCTACATTCACAAATAGAGCCAGGTCTTAATTTGCAGGCACGTGTGGCATGGAGAGCTGGGTTTGGAGGTTATTTGGTCTGTCTGGGTGATCGTCTGCAACGTCTCCTAAAAAGAGTCGTCCTTCCCGTATGAGGTCAAATCCACCACACGTATCATTTTTAACCAAAACATATGCAAACAACATAAAAAACCAAATCTACAATTTCATTTGTGTCTTGCATTAAGCATGCCTTCTATAAGAGAGAGGGGGTGAAAGATGGACTTGGCTCAATGCACAGAGCTACAGTATGGCACCCGGTCCTGGCACGGCTTGGTGTTTTAGAAACACCTCACAAGAATCCAATCAAATGATTCCCGCTGGGACAAAAACAAAGTCTTTTCCAAACCACAGTACCGACTCTTCAGTAAATACTATAGACAGACTCTAATGCAGCAGAGAACAGGAATAAGAAAATATTTTTTAAGTTCCTGTTAACATTCGAACTGAAAATAAAATAGTGCAAAAATGTCTGACTCCATTATTTGTTAGGATGTCTTTGAAACCATTTAATCAGTGAGAGATTCAACCGGTTCATGAAACAATACAGATTTTTTTATTCTTCCTCACTTTTTGCTTTTCTTCATTTTGAAGAATTTTTTTTCTTTTTCAGAGAAGTATAACCTAAAGCCTTAAGACGTCTCTATCTGAATGAAGAAAATTTTTGCTGCACAAATGTAACAAAAACATTTGACAACAATTCTGTTTGATTTTATTTCTTCATATCAAACAAAATTGATGTCAAATGTTTGTGCATCAAAAATTTTTGGTCTACCACTGTAAAGTTATTAGTAACTGTTTCCAGAGGTCGTTAAAGGTCAACCTTCCCGGTGTCCCCACACACATTTACAAAATCAAACAAATTTTGAGTTAACACTGTAAAACATTTGAGCCGCATTTAGTTGTGTCTACTATTTTTACTCTTTAAATCAAATAAATTAATCCACTTTTACATTTTGAACCTAAATGTGAGTTTGTGAAAGATAAACTTACAGCAGTAAGTTGTGTTAACTTTTTATTAATTTAGTCAAACCTCCAAGAGTTGAATAAACCAGAGTTTTTAGGTTAACACTTAAAAAAACTGAAAGAAGAAAAAGACAGGAGTGTGAACTGTTTCCCAGAATGCTTAGCGGCATGTTTTTGTCTCCTGAGATGGAAGTGCGTTACATTGATCTGACTCTTGTGTTTTATGAAGGCAAATGTTCATTTTAATGCAATTCTCAGTTAGCAAAGCTTGAGGATAATGTCCTGTTCACACTAAATGTTTCTGAGCTGAATTCATTGGGATGTTTAATAAAATTTATTATCAGATCAGAAATTTTGTTCCTGCAGTTTGAAACAAGAATTTAAATTATTCTAAAGTAAAATAAGTATTTATTTTAACTTGATATTGTGACTAAAATAATAGAGAAATGTGACTCTTTAACTCAGTGAGGGCAGATTTGTAGTTAAATCTCATTATTCAAGATTAATGAAGTTAAAAAACAATGTTTAGACAACTTGTCTCTTGTTAAATCAACTTCATGAACTTTTTTTCTGAGTTGAAACCAAAACTATTTTCTTGTTGACTTAAATTGCATTTTCAAGGCAGCAGGAGGACTTTCATTTTCAAGTTAAATCACCTTCACATGTTTTACAGTGAATCAACTGTGCTATAAAAACAACAGGACAATGGTGGCAACTGTGGTAGGAATTCTTCCTATCGCAATTGGCAGGTTGCTGGTTCGATTTCTGCTCCGTCTACCTCTGTCGTTGTGACCTTGGTTACTTCACCCGCCTTGCCTGCTGGTGGTGTTGACAGGATCTGGTGGTGCCGGTACATGGTAGCCTTGCTTCTGTCAGACTGTCCCAGAGCAGCTGTGGCTACTATCCAGTAGCTTTCCACTGTGTGTGTGAATGGGTAAAGTGATATACAAGTATTCTTTCAGCAAATGGAATCATTTTTTAAAATATGTTATCGATTACTGAATAAGTTGACGAATACTTCAATGATCAGTTAATCATGATTAATCACGATTAATTCGATTAATCGTTTCATCCCTAGTCAGAATTTTGTTTTGTAGAGTGAAGATGCTGAGGAGCTGGTGTTTGGCGTCCAAAAATAAAGTCTAACCTAAATCTTTTTAAGACCAGAATGGTATATTTAGAAACTTCAAACGGTGACAAACACGTGATTTTCCTCCTGATTCAATCTGTCTGCAGGTGAGCTGCTGTCCACTTAGCTTCCTTAAAGTCAAAGTCTAATCCTGGCGATCCAAACCAGCACTATCTAGGTTAGGAGGTCACTCACTTCTTCTTCTTCTTCCTCTTCTTCTTCTTCTTCTTCTTCTTCTTCTTCTTTTTCTCCTTCTTTATCGGCGCAATCGTTGGTTAACTTTTACAACTCCATGCTTTTCTTTTTTTTTAACCTAATTGAGGAAGACGTCATAATAAAGCCAAAACATTCAAATGCTGATGTCAGTAAATATATTAGCTGTTTTACAACTAATCCCTGGCAACTGGTGGCTACTGAGTGACCTTCTCCTCTGACAGAGATCAGTCTTCTTATCTGGCACATTAAGCATTCATAACACAAACGTATCTGATCCAAGAGCCAATTTATACAGTCCCCTGACCCTGAACTTTGCATCAATCTTAGTTAATTGCAGTCTTGTCAGAAAAGGGATTATCCAAACAGGTAATGCAAATGTTAATGAGATCATTTTTGCATATCTTTATTTTCCTGTGGTTGAAATGTCACTGGTTCTGACGTTCTGCTATGAAGAATGTCACTCCCGATGGCCCCTTGATACATTGTTGGCCATGAGGAGGTCGGATGCAGAGGAGAAACCAAAACAGAAACGTGCTAAAAATTAAGAAAAATTTATAGAAATGGTGACGTTTTTTTGTTGTTGTTTTTTTTAAAACACATTTTCAGACAGCGTTGTTGCTGTTAAAATGGTGTATTTTTACTGCATGACATGCTGTTACCTCTCCAAATGTTGTTGGCACTCTGCTGATTGTCATGCGCCTGATTTGACATGGCTTAAATAACTATCTTCCTGCCAGTGATTGGCATTCACACAAGAAGGGGTGAGTGGGACTGGGGAGCAGATGGTGACATTCCACATGACCAAACTGATCAATCACCATGCTGGGACGCAGGTGCAGCACAGGCGGGCAGCACCACACCATCTATTTCACCATCTACAGGGCACTATAACACATGGGCACAAATCGTGGCACCCTGAGGGTCTGCATGCTCCTCCGTCCCGCTGTGCCAAGGTTGATGACATCAGAGTTTCCCATCCGCTTTGCCATGGGACGCAGAGAAAAGGGAACGTGAAAAAAAAAAAAAAACAAGCATTGGAATAATATCTGCAACAACAGCTTGGTCTGGGGAAGGTTGTATAAGTGACGTCAAAGCAAGGGACTCCCATATTATATATTATTTCCAAATGTAAGTGGTCTGAGGTGGTATTAATAACTCTGGACCTTTCCCACACTTTGTTACCCTGCAGACAGAAACAGCACCATGTTTTTAATGCAAATAAAAATCTGAAATGTGTTGCATATATAGAACCAGCTTTGGGTAAGTCTCCATAAGCTCTGCACATTTATTTATGAAAAATAGCTCAACCTCTGTCTGGTTGGATGGAGAGTTTTAACATTAAATGGGTTCTGTTATGCAAAATTTACATTTTCCATGTTTTTTTTTTTATGCTTCCAGTTGGGTCTCAACTGCTTTTAAAAAACCAGTCAGTCGTTTTTTTGACAGTAAGTCAAAAAATGTCTGGAAAATGGGTCGCTTTGCAATCCTCTCAATTGTTCAGTCACATTCAAGGGGCACTGCGCCGTTACCCAGCAACCCTAGCAGAACTCAGTCCTGTTACCTAGCAACCCAAGTGTCACTCCAGCACCTTCTGTCAGCTGGTTTTATGGCTATTAGTGCTACAATGGCTGCTGAAAAACTCACCATCCAGAAATCACTTGCTGCATTCTTGTTGGTTGTGCAGGAGGCTCCACTTCTGCTTTTCACAGATGTACTGTTGTATAACTCTGCATTTGCTGGCAGCCATTTTCACGTGCAAGTTGAGGGGGCTTTGCCAGCAGCAGCTTCTTTGGATTCAAAATGACAAGATGCCCTAAAACAGTTCAAAATATTCAGAAGTGTTCAGACTAAAATCTTAACCTCTAAGAATTACTTTGTGTAAAGAATGTAATGAATTTGTTTTTTATAATCCATGAACCTTTCCAAATCTGTTCAAGAAAGCATAATAGGTCACTTTTAGATTTCAAATCTTGCCACACACTCTCAATTGATTTTATATCTGGACTTTGACTGGACCATTCCATGCTTGTAAGTAACTAATTCCATTGTAACCCAGTGCTATTTATGGCACAATAAACACTGTAATGTCTAGAAACTGAAGGGTTTTGATGTTGTGTTCACGTCACTGCAGACCCAGACCACCAATACACTTATTGATCACGCGCTCCATATTCCCCTCATTTATCAACAAAACTTGGAGATACTTAAGCTTCTCCATTTGGACCTTGTCGCGACCTGGAGAGGTCATGACCCCGTTATGGCTCAAGGTAATGCTCTTGGATTTGGAGGTGTTGATTTTCAGTTGCTTCCTACTGAATACAGTCCACAAAGCTACAGTATCTTATCATACAAACAGCTATTAAAATGTGCTTTGTAAGCAGTTACCGGTCGTCTGACTTTCTGTTCAACAAGCAGAAATAGAAAAAGAAAGAAAAAGTGATTAGCTTTATAAAAACAGGAAACATTATTTATATTTTGAAGTATTTTGATATGTTACTCCAGTGAAACATTAGTGTACTAAGTAATTCAGTTAAACTATATGACATACTGTTAGATTAGTCATCAGTACTCTTCAAGTGTACTTGGAGATCAGCCTTGTAACTGCATAAAAGATAAAGTTAAAAAAAGAAAAGAAAAATACTGACAACTAAACCAGTCCAAAAAACCTGAGAAATCATGTTTATTTTTTAATCTAAACAAACTAACCTTTGATTAATTTTTCCAATCATTTTTATTTCCGTTAAGCTTTTTTTAAATTATATTTTGCTGAAAATACACTGAAAAAACAAAACAGGCCATCCAACTTTAAAAGAAAATTGGGTTTATCTGTTGCAAGTAGTCCAGTCAAGTTTATCCAAGTGAATATATTCAGTTTTTTAAGTTGTCATGTTAAACAAGTGTGAATAAATTAAGCTTGACAAACTTAAAGAGCTCCATTCCCTTAGTGTATAACTATGATGTTTTTAGCATTATATTTTAATAAGAAAAAGAAGGTGACATGCACCTACCTGAGTGCATTGACCAGTTGATGTGTTTTTGCTTACAGATATTCTAACAATACAACAAAACTCAATGAAAGTGGATGCACCTTACAGTCAGCACAGCGTGTGCACTGAGGTAAATGGGTTGGCTGTGGTTTCTGATGCATGCTGGCGTGACTCCGTGCCGAGGATCTTCGGCATCTTCAGGATAAGACCTGGACTCAGCAAGCCGACCTCATAGTCTGGCCCGTGGGGGAGGCTGTAAGAGGATTGGACTGGCTACGGCCGCACGTGAGAGCCAGACTCACCGACTTCTTTGCTGCAGTGACCCAGCCGTCCCACATACACCAACTACAAAGAAAAAAAAAACCGTACAACTTCAGGTCGGACACTGGATCCTGGATGACTTGTTGGGTCGCTGTGATTGTCCCAGACACCTCCGGTGTTGTTCTGCTATTTCTGCTTAATGCAGATCAGATATCATTCTTTGGTCTTTCCAGGTTTACTTTGTATATTTGGACTTTTATATCTTGTTTTGTGTTGTTCAAATAGGAAAGTCAAAGGTTTTGCATTTTATTTAGTCACTATGAATCACAAAATAGGGACAAGCTCCAGAAACTGAATGCCTAATAGCACTACAGTGAAAATAATGGCAGCTGTGGTTGCCATATTAATTCGTAAAAATGTTACTGTATTTATACGATAAAACTATGGTAACACAGAATCTTACCATATAAATACATATTTTACTGCAAAATTATGGCCTTATTTATTATTATTATTATTATTATTATTATTATTATTATTATTATTATATTATTACCGTATTTATACGGTGAAATTATGGCAAAAGAATTTTACCATATAAATGTGGATTAATATGGTAACCACACCTGCCAGTATTTTACCTTAAATTTTTTTTTTACAGTGCATAAGTTATGTTTTAAAGGAATTTAGAGGTAATTGCTTCTGAAATGCAAAACAAGATTTATTAAAAGCACAAGAAAATCTAAATAAAGGACACAACTTTGAAACTTACCACTAAAGTTGTTTTTTCTGGTGTTAAAATAAATATTTGCATATAAAAAATATATTTTTGCAATGAATTACAACATTAAACAAATAGTTTACAGTTTTGTTTCTCCAGAATAACTGAATTTATCATTATACACTGTAAGTTTCCACTGTCATTTGCAGTTGTTTGCATTGTTTTGACCTTTTTAAATTATTTTCCCATTACAACTTTCCTTTTTTTTCATATGTCTTACTTACATAATTATTTATCTATTTACTTATTAATTTGGGGGTTAAATCTGGTTTGAAAAGCACTATTTGATGAATGTTTGATGAATTTTGTATAATGTTTCCAGATAGGAGGTATATTGTAAGACATGTTTTTATTAAACCATAGTGTTATAAACCCTATCATTATATTTCAAATTAAAAACTTAAATGCTCATTAAGAAAATTGCTTAAGGGAAATAAAAAAGGATGGGTAAAATGAAAGGACGTTCATTTTTCTGGCTGTTAACACATTACTAGGCAATTCAGAAATACATTCTGTGTAATATGGGGTAAAAAAAAAAAAAGTGGCTGTCTGGTTGGAAGAAGTGTTGTGAGAATCTTGACATTTGAAGGAATGAGCAAGGGCAAAAACGGCGTTCATAAGCTCTTCCACAATAAATCAGAAGTGACAGAAGATTGACAGTAAAACAAATCAGTCCAGAATAGCCACCGACTGGAGGTCAAAGATGAAGCGAGAAAACAACGACTAACAAGGAAAAACAACATTTTATTCTTATTTAGATGAGGTAGCATCGTTCACATTCTCCGCTTGATGTGAAACTTGGACAAATGTAATATATGCAGGTGTGTTGTAAAAAGATGAGCACATTAACAAAGAACATTTTGGATGTTCAATAAATCACAGACATTTTTTTAAAATGACTGTCCAGAATGATAACAAAAATTAGTACTACTCAAAAATATTGTAAAGTTCCTATGTAAAAGACCAAAAGCAGAACAATTTACACAGCACACCTGATGTTTGACATGTACAAACTTTTCCTCCTAGTTTATTCTCAGCTCAACATTTTTTTTATTTAGTTTAGCATTTTACAAAAAAATAAATGAGTTCAAACACAAGCAATACACCCAAATAAATTATTTTAAAAATGTACTCTTAATATTTTTTTATCCAGTATTATTACAAAGGATTGTATTTATTTATTTATTTTAAAGGAAACTTTTTTGTAGCCCAACGGTGACTCATTAATTTTATGTACCCTTTGGTTGGATATAGAATAAATGAAAAATATACTGAATATTGTTGTCACTGAGGCAAAAAGATAACAACAAAAAACTCTAACATGATTTAAGGAGCTCTCTTTAAGCTGCACAAAAATTATTGACTCTAGTAAACACTGGCATTTACCCAAAATGTGCAGTGACAAACTTTAAGTCTTTTCTAAAGTTATTTTAATGCACTCATCCTTTAAAGTTGGAGTACCACATAGGTGTGTACTGAGCCCCTTTCTGTACGTATAAAACACTAATGAATGTAATTCACCTATCAACTATTCTTTAAATTCTCCACTGACAATGTTCACAAATTACCAGTTTAATATATCAGAGCAAAGGGCATTAGTTTATAATGTAATACATATATACTTTTACTTTAATGTCAACAAAACAGAACAAATAATCATTAAACTTCCCTCACTCCAACAGCACATTATTATAGACAACTATAGTACTGGAAATGGTGGAAAACATTAAGTATTTCTAATTCATTGAATAATAAACCCACTTTAGGGCTGTAAATGTGGTGAAATGTGTTTATTCTAAGCAATGATTTTTAGTTTTGAAAATAATTACACATACTTTTGACATTTGTATTTATCAGAAATGTAAAAGAAAAAAAAGAAAATTATATTTCTTCTATCCTTTCCCAGAAGTAGTGCATAATTCTTATTACGTTTGCTTGTAAACATAAAATGTCTCAGATGACACACAGTGTATTGAAAAATGTTTAAAACTGTTACTTGATTTAAATATTTTCAACTCAAAATCTGTGACAAAAATATTTGCTTAGGCCTTGTTTGTGAGGCTAGAATAAGCAGCTATTTCAAAAACTTTGAATATGTTATTGCAGGATTTGCATGTTAATAATTTACTTGACCAAACAGTTTGAAAGACTGAACTTGTTTCTCATTGTCATTTTTGTGTTTTATTATTATTACTTTTATTATATGTTATAGTACGCAAGAGACTTATCTTTAGACTTTTTAACCCTATAATCAGTAGCACATTTATGCCAAACTACAAACTTTGAAGGGGACAAGCCAGAATCAGCAGAAAAAAATCTAATGGAGTCATGCCCATTATTTTCTTATTTTGTTGAAAATTTTATTTTATCTTATGGGGAAAAACTCATCATAAATGTTTTCCATTCATGCGTTCTCCGTGTACTGTTTGTTGCTGTATCTCGTTTGAAGCCTTGCCAGAGTGGTGTAGCAGTACCCGTTTCCACCAACAGATGGCAGCATAAAGGAAGTCTCTGAATAAACCTTTATTTATTTATCAGGGTTTGTTTTCATGACCTGGTGCCTACCTTCTTTTAAAATTGTTCACGTTTATCAACAATACGACTGCGCACATGTCATTTTCCAACATTTTTGTTGCGATAAAAATCAAAAGTCGTTGTAATTTAACTGACATGTGACTAAATTACGTCTATTTTAGATCTGTTAATATGTAAATAATGAGCATTATATTTAGATATCGGGCAGATTGTTTAAAATCAGAATAATCTTTCGGATTACTCTTTTTCTTCAAGAACTGAGACGGAGATTTCAACCGGATGAAAAAACAGATTAATCAGTTTGATGAGCAAAGACAGTTTTAGAATATCTACCTGCAAAAGCAGCTTCCGTTTTTAATTTCGGTCTGATCAGTTTTACTAGTGAATAATCTTAGTCAGAGGCATAGGCAGATACCGGGATCAACATAAATGGCTATAGCTGCCCGTGTTCATGGTGTAATGATATCATCCCGACTGTTTACCCGTCATTGTCACTATCTGATCAAGCAGCTTCCTGCAGCAGCGCCACTTCTGGCTGACAGCGGAACTGCAGGACATCAAGTTAGGCACGACAGAGCTGCAACTTCCTGGCTGAAACTCGCTAAAATAAAACACAAGATTATAATAATAATCCAGGGTGTTTTCAAAGTTACAGTGGCAACAATCGCTTAATGTGTTTATGTAAAGCTACAAATATAATAATCATATTACAAAAAACTCTTCATTTCAAAAACAAAGAGAAAGAATCCAAATAAATCTACTATATCAAGCTAATAATGGCTAATACATTTGAAATAACTTTCTTCAACTACCAATGGTTAACCTCGAAAGAAAAGCAAGCATTTTCTTTCTTTTGCCTGATTTTGTTATTTTGTAATTGTAATTACAAAATTAAATTTATTAATTTTGTAATTACCAATATTGCCACATAACTTTATATTTTGGTTCGTTTGATTATGTAAACTTTAGATATTACTCAGTACTCTAATTGCCATTTAAATTTTTTTTTTTTTTTTACTCTACATGTGTAATTTGTTTCTTTTACTTGAATTTTAAAAAATATATTGAGGTGGTGCTACTCTTACTTGAGTAAAATATTTTGGGTACCCTCTGGTGTCTAGTTTGAAAAAACAATAAAATATCATATACCTAGACGTAAAAATATTTCTTGAACTCACCTTAAGTGTGCGTGATGTAGATTTTTAGAGTCCTGTTCTACTTTCAGAAAATATTTCCGCTCTGGCATGCGGGTTTTTTGCGTGCAGCTTGACGCAGCCAGCCCCGTCTGTAGCTGCTTGCTGGCTGCTGCAGGCGTGCTATTTTGCAGCAGCGGAGACACCTCTGCGAAATGCCTTTTGTATGCCCGGCTGGTGTATTTTCGTTTTTTTGTTTTGTTTTTTTGTTGTTGTTTTTTTGGTTTTGTGAGGGGTCCCATCACAGTGTTTTTGTAGCCATGCTCTGCGCTGGGTCCGGCGGGGCTGTCCTAGCTGACTGAGCCGCTCCGGCAGCGGTGGGTCCGGGTGCAGTGCACAGCCGGGGGATGAGGCCTACTTGTTAAAGCTCCCCCACCACCCCACCGTCGCGATGGCTGATGATCAACAACAACCTGGTCAGAAGCCTGCCTCGGGATTAGGCTCTCTTCCAGCGCTGGTGCCAGGACTCCAAGGGCCCGAGGCCAACGCGTTGCAGTTCAAAATAAAGAATTCAATTTGGTAAGGATGGTGCTGATCCATCAAAAGCTAGCCTCACAATCATCGTATCTGACCATGGTAGAGGTAGGGAGCCAGTGATCTGCACAAAGCGGCCGAGAATAACACGCGTTTCCCCGAGCTAGCCTCGGTTTCTTCACCGGAACACGCATGCAGGGATCCGGAGACGGTGTCCGGGTTCGGGGTGATGCGGTAAAAAGACGGTAGAGACGGGCAGGTAGCAGCTCTGATCATTAGCATGGAGCCATAGGAGGCCATGTTATAATAGATGACACCAACCCCACCGGTGGTGCTGATGCTCAGGATGATGACAGGTGTCAAAGCAGAATGCTGCACAGACTCGGACTCACTCGGATTTTCACCATGCTGCACACATGCCTGGACATTATATATGTAATTATCAGACGATGTGCTTGCTTTAAACATGTTTAGCCTGATTTCTGCTGTGCAACATCTGAATACCCACATAGAATGCTTTTAAAAACAATCCCTATATATGTATAGCCTATATCTAAATTTAATTCAGTAAGTAGGTAATAAACAAAGTGATAGTTTAAGGTAGAGAAGGGCGATATAGATTTAAAGTTTATCGTGATGATTAGGGGTGCACCGCTTGCCGCAATAAATCAATTAGTCGCATGAGTTCAATAATTATCATTTTCTTGATTTATTGAAAAAAATCTTCAGTCTGATAGGCTGGTCTCACTAATTGAAGGACAATTTTATTTAGAGAGATTTTCTAAGCTGTTTCTGTTTATTTTGGATATTTAAAATGTCTTCCAGTTAAGTGTTAAATGTTCATTACAATTTAAAGTTTATTGATCTCTGAAAATGTGTTCTTGCATTATTTATGACGTTACCATTATATAACTTGAAAATGGTCTCAAAACAACAATATTATCGTTTATCGAAATAACTTTTGGGACAATATAACTTCTAGCAGAATGGTGGATATTATCAGCCTATCGCCATACTCCTAAAATTAAGAAAACTGGGACCAATTTATTGGGTGGTGGATTTATCAACGCTTCCCTAATTGTGACAACGATAAAAGTGACCATAGGAAGTATTTATTGTTACAGTCTTAAGTAACTGTATGGCTGCAACTTTGTGTTACAAAAATTATAGCCTCCAAAACCCAAAAACCTGCTCTTGAAAAACATTTCCATTTGTAATATGCTTCCATAAAACACCAGTCACATCAAAAATGTGATTTATTATTAATAAATTGCAAATCGTAACTGCATTTAATTATATTTTCAGGTTTATTTATATTTATTGATGCTTTTAGTGAACAAACAGTGGAAAAAAATAGTAAAGCTAACAAAACAGACAATGTTGGGGGGTTTAAACATCATCAACTGGGATATATTGACAACAATAAATCAAATTTATCGTAATAAGAAATTCATCTCTATATGATAAATGTATAAATAAACTATATGATAAATCATTTATCATTTAATTGGGTTTCTGGTATGAAAAGAGATTTGTTGTTGTTGCTGTTCTTAGATAAACAATACAATATTGTATTGTTTATTATATTGTTTATCATTTATTGTGAAAAATTTCTTAGAAGAATTAAAGTTTCTTGTCAAGATAAATTTCACTTATTGATGTTAAATAAAAAACAAACCAAAACTGTTTTGTTTTTGTTTTTTGTTATGTTCAGAAATGCTATTTTTGTTATTTTCTAAACTGTTTGTTTCCCGAAAGCATCCATTAATATCAGTACAATTAAAGTATGATTAAATGCAGTTATTCTGTGCAGCTTACTGATATAAGTCACTTTTTAAGTAAGTGGTGTAATGAAGAAGCTGATTGTAAATGGAAATAATTTTTCTAGATCAATATTTGTGGCCATATAAAGGCTGTCATGCAGTCGCAGCCTTTCAGTTACCTATAAAATCAAGTAATAAGTTGTTTTTTTATCATAATCCTTATTATTATCACTATAGCACCACAAAATATTATGATTAAGTCCTAAATCCATATTGCCCACCCATATTATGTTGCCTTTTATTTTCTTTAAATATTCATCATCCTTTGATGAATGAAAGCAATAAAATAACTTCCTATTTGCAAAGCAGTTTTGATATCCACTGTACAGATTAAAAAAAAAATTATATTCACCCAAAGAAAGTCATCAGTTCCTCTGAGGATTGGAGAATATAATAATTCATAAATCCTTAATTTTTCACATTCAAGGTGCATTTGTTGTTCTTAAAATACAACACATATCAAATATTTGTGTTATTTATAGTAATTTCTGAGCTTTTACTGTTTTTTGATTATATTTAGTTGGTTCATTCAGTATGATAACCACAAAGAAGAATATAATTGTGGCAAACATTGTGGCATTTACATAAAAATTTTAAATATTGATAACATGTTATAACTCTGCTTGTTTTCAAACAGAAAAAGCAACACACTGGTAAAATAATGTGACACACACACACACACACACACACACATATATATATATATATATATATATATATATATATATATATATATATATATATATATATGCAGTAGTTTTCAAGTGTGTATTAGTAAAACTCATCATCTTGTCACTGTTTTGTTCTTAATAAAGTAAAATAAATTAAAATAATCAGCTTGACAGCATTTCAAATTTTAAATGTTTTAAAGTTGGGCTACTTGATAATTGTTGATTATGTTAACAATAATAACACCCAATATTTCCTCCCGCTTCTTTTTTTTTTTTTACTTTTCCAATATCCTGATGTTCTCACTTCTTCTCTTAATTTTGATCTTGTCTCTAAAGTTTTTCAGCAGCGCCATTCAAAACTTTAAATCCTCAAAGTCGATTTCAATTCAATAAAAAAAAAAAAACTTCCCAAAAGGAATCTAAATGCTGTCGTAGTTCATATCATCCAAACATCTTCAGAGTCGTCATAAATGGTGAAGCTGTAGGCAGGAGGGATCTCCAGTAGCAGTCAGTCTTGCAACAATTCTGAAGAGGCCTCTGACCGAAAACGCTCTCGTTTAGGTATCATTTGAGCGTCTGAGATGCTAGTTAGCTGCTCTCATTTGTAAAAGCAATAACCTGTTGCCATAGTTACACATTGAGGATCACTGCATTCAAAGCTAGAAGGAAAGAGAAAATGTTTACAAAAGAGCAAAGAAGAAGAAATAATGAACTATAGCAATAAATTAAATTGATTGTGATGCAAATTGTTCTGGATCTCCAACTATATGTTTTCTTTCCCTTTAATATCTCATCATTTTACATCAAATATTACATTATATTATACTAACCCTAACATGTTGATGTTTGTTGTAATTTTTCAAATAAGCTAACTTATTGAACAAATGTTAGATTTTAATTATTATAATAATTATTATTTGACAAAGAAATCTAATTCAAAGAAATTGTATTTATTTATTCAGATAAATATTTTATTTATGTATTCCAGTAAATAATTAATTATTTAATTGAATAAGTACAAAATGAATACATTAATAAATAATAATTATTGATAAAATAGAAGTATTTTAATTTCGACCTATGTGTGTAGAGTTCTAAGACTCCTAAAATACATTTTACTTCTTTAAATCAAATTCAAAAAATTACATTTTATTTTTAATCTTACAGAACATTTAATAAAATTTAAACTTTACTTCATTATTTAATCAGATTTATTTGAATAAATAAATAGAGATTATTCATTAATGTTTTGTATTAACTTATTAAATTAATTTTGCAGTATTTTACAAATATATATCCTTTTTAGATATATAAATCTTCAAGTATATTTTATACATTGTATAAAAGATATTTTTATTTGAAAGTTTTTGATGCTTTCTGTTCCTGCATGTTTGTTTATGAACAGTTTTATTTTATTTTTAGGTTTTCTAATCAGAAAAAGCAACACGTTTCTCCTCTACTGGCTCTATTTGTGAACATTTAGGTTTGGATTTGTTGCAGCTGAAGTGGATCACAGATGTTTTTCTCTACAAAGGGGGAACGGTGACATCAAAGCGATGTGATCACGCTTTGTCTATTTTTTATCACACAAATAAAATAAAAAGTATTTTAATTTCGACCGATATGCGTAGGGTTTGGCAGCCCTCCGTTCTGTTACTCCTAGAACCTGATCCACCGCTTGGCTCCTCTGATGCCAAAACATCAAACAAGATTCGAATGACGCGATTATATAAAGGAGGCGGATTCTGTCTTTTGTTTCCTGAATTAAAATAAATAAAACATTTCTAATATATGAATGCATTCATGTTTTTTTCAGAAGTGGAAGAAACACGGTTCCGACACAATTTGGAAAATTATTTAATCGGATTTATTTTTCTTGTCTGGAAAGAAAATGGAGAAAAGAAATCAGGGTTTTAAAAATTAAGTTTGAATTTCAGACTTTATCCTAATCTTTGTCTCCTTACTCTCTTTCCTTTTGTTTTCCCCCTTTCCTTATTTATGTTCTTCCCTTCTTCCTTGTGTTCTTTCTTTCTTGTAACTGTCTTTCCCTCCTTCCATCTTTGTGTCCTTCCTTTGCTTCGTCTCTCCCTTCCATCTTTCCTTTTTCCTGTTTTTCATTTCCTTATTTTTCTTCCTTAGCCCACTTGTCTTCTTTCTGTTTTTCTTTCCTCCTTTGTTTTGTTGTATCCTCTCTTACTTCTGTCTGTCCATTCTTAATTCCTTCTATACTGAAAATACTTTGTCAGAAGTAAAACATTGACAGTGTGGATCTTCTTAATTATAATCCAGTATATATTTCTTCTTTCCCCTTAAGATAATTTCAAGAAATATTTCCAGGAATATTGCTTCATACATTCAGCAATATTTTAATGTTTTTAACTGGTTGAATTAAAAATAAAAGTTTAAGTTTCCCCCAAAAACTTAAACTTTTAAAACTGCCCCTGAAGCTTTTTGTTTTAGTTATTTGTAACCGAGGCCTGCTGTCGTTTCCAAACAGGATGTGTGACTCGTAGTAAACGGCATTTTCAGTGGCGACTGATTGGCTGACGGCTCGTTCATTTGGGTTCTCATGGCAACAAAAAAGCAAACAGACGAGTGAGAGGCGATATGAATCCATTCTTAGAAATTCAGCAGAAGGCCAGTCAGAGTACTCAGATGGTTCTGCAATCTTGAGTATTTTTATATTGCTGATATTTGAACACTAAAGCAGCTAGCTGCTATATTCACAGTTATGTTGCCTTAGAACCGCCTTGCATTTCCTTTAGTAGTTCACTTTTTACCAGTTAGTTTGGTTATTTAATTCAACTGCGCTGTAATATATTTTAGATCAAACCAGATTTGAATCTGTGTTTATAATTAGATTGTTTGAAACTGATTTGATGTAATAATTGAGCCTGTTTTATTTTAGATGACATTTATTTTGATTTCCATCTATATAAACGTAACACACTAAGTTTAACGTTCTGAACAGAGGTAAATAAACCAATGTTTACGGAAAAACTGACTTTTCCAGTTCACTATGCTTCTAATATACAATCAGAGAAGAAAGAGAAAGAGAGGACACAAGAAAAGAAAGAAGGATAGTTTGAAGGATGGAAGGAAGGAGGGAGGGAAGGAATGAAAGAGAAATTTGTGTTAGGAAGGTCACAACTAAGAAAGAAAGGAAGGAAGAACACAATGGATGACATAAGGAAGGAAAGACTTAGGGATATAAGGAAGAAAAATGAAACAGAATGAAGGAAGGAAAGAGATCATTGAACTAGGAAGGACACAATAAAGAGAAATGAAGGAAGGACACAATGAAGAGCATAGGGAAGGAAGGAAAGTAGGAATGAAGGGACAAAAGAAGAAAAATTTGTGGGACATAAGGAAGAAAAAGAAAAATGGAAGAAAGGAAGGAGGGAAGAGATAAGAAGGAAAGAAAGGACACGATGAAGAACATAAGGAAAGAAGCAATAAAAGAAGGAAGAAAGAAAGGAACATAATAAAGGAAAGCAGGACACAGGAAAAAGAAGAAACAATTAAAGGACATAAGGAAAAACAGAAGGAAGGAGGGAAGGAAATAACTGAGTTGGGAAGGACACAAGGAAGGAAGAACATCAGCAAAAAAGGAAAGAAGGGCACAGGAAAAGAAAGAAGGAAAGGGAAAAAGGAATGAAGGAAAGAGGAGATAATTAAAAATATGGATAAAGGAAGGAAGACTGGACATGTTGAAGGATAGAATGAAAGATGGAAAAAAGAGAAAAAGTATCTGAGGAAGGGAGGAAGGACACAGCGAATGAAGGACGAATGGAAGGACAAAATTTAGATGATGAAAGTCTGGAAATACTCTAAATTACTTTAACTGCTCCACACTTCTCCAGGCTCTGTTAGAATTTGGAAGCAAATTAAACAGTAATAAATTATTTTTTATGTCATGTTTATTTAAACAATCGCTCCTTTGTGTTGTTTTAATTTTTTACAGCAAGATGTTGAGAAGTTTACAGACATCGAAAAGCTCTACCTCTACCTTAAGTTGCCTTCTGGTCCCAGCAGTGGCAATGATAAAAGGTAGGAAACACAACAAACTAAAGTTTAACGCTTTGCTTCTTCCTCACAGGAAATCCTTTTTATTCATTTCTTTTACATTTTTGAACTGTGTGTCACTTCTGCCAGCTATTAAAATCCCTGTTCGCTGGCTAAAATCAAGCTGAACAAGTCTAATGGCAGCTTTATTTCCTATTCGCCACATTTATTTTTTTACCTTTTTTGCTGCATCATTTTTGATTATCAGTATGAACCAAAACACTGAAATATCTCTAGATTCCTGCTCTATACCTAGCTGTCTGTGTGTCATTTGTTTCCCCATAT
The DNA here is from genome assembly GCF_019740435.1 of Gambusia affinis. Lineage (NCBI taxonomy): Eukaryota > Metazoa > Chordata > Actinopteri > Cyprinodontiformes > Poeciliidae > Gambusia > Gambusia affinis. The sequence continues at coordinate 6,549,570 of NC_057875.1, forward strand.
CTATTCATCACCCCGACCCCCAAATTCTGCCCATTTGGACTGGGAATGAGAGGGGGTCCTCTACTGCTGCATTATGGTATTACAGTTTCTGTATTTGCAAGAAAAATGATGCGAAGCAGTCCAGGACTCGGCGCACTCACCAGATTTCTCTTTTGTTTCGGCCCCTTTTCAGTGATCAGAGTTCCATGTCGTCGAGCCGTACTCAACAGATGTATGCGTTCAACTGGATACGCAATCACCTGGAAGAGCACCCGGAGACGTCCCTCCCCAAGCAAGAGGTGTACGACGAATACAAGTGGGTGAAGAGAGAGAAATAAGCAGAAAATGTATTTTGTTTTAATGAGAAGTGATGTAAAAACAATCTGTTTTTGTTCAGGAGCTATTGTGACAATCTTGGCTACAATCCACTGAGTGCAGCAGACTTTGGGAAGATCATGAAGAATGTCTTTCCCAACATGAAGGCCCGTCGTCTGGGCATGAGGGGAAAATCCAAATATCCTTGCAATGAAATCAGTATGTTCAAGCACTGAATGAATGTTTATTTATTGCAGATGTTCAGTTTCAGATTGTGTAAAGTTAATGGCTATAATTATCAGGATTCTTCTTTTCAGATTTCTTACAGTGATCAGTACTCTGCAAAAACACAAAATCTCACCTAATATTTTTGATTTAGTTTGTGTTGCAAATATCTTATTACACTTGAAAAAATTAGCAACTTATCAGCAAGTTCAATATTAATAAAATACCAATATTTTATTAGATAAAATGTCCTATTTTATTTGATAAATATGCTATTTATTTATCAAAACTAATAAAATATTCAGGGTCTTTCTGCATGGAGTTTGCATGTTCTCCCTGTGCATGGTGGGTTCTCTCCGGGTTCTCCGGCTTCCTCCCACAGTCCAAAAACATGACTGTTAGGTAAATTGGTCTCTCTAAATTCTCCCTAGGTGTGAGTGTGTGTGTGCATGGTTGCTTGTTGTGTGTGTCTCTGTGTTGCCCTGCGACAGACTGGCGACCTGTCCAGGGCGGCGACCTGTCCACTAGGGACAAGGGTGTTAGAAAATAGATGGATGGATGGATGGATATATATATATGTATATATATGCATAATATTTTTATTTTTATATATAAATGAAATGTATCGTGCCCCCTACATTTCATAGTGGTTTCAAGTTTGTGACAACCTGGGAACTATGGTTCCTGATGCCAAGATAAACTGAGAATCTTCCTCGGTTTGGATCCGACTCTTGTTCTGAAGCCTTAACTCCTTCGCACATACTGCTACAGCGGGTTAAGAAAGAAAGCTTTTGTTCACATGCCATCCCTACCCAACCTGGATCTGCAGAAATCTGGTGACGGGGTGAGTTGCAACAAATCTCCCTTCACCCCAACCTTCCTAAACCGTTTCAGTATTCCTAAACCGGCTCTGCTGCTGTTTGGACAGTGTGAGCTGATGGAGTCAACCGGTCAGTCTCCCAGCGCCGAGGATGAGATGAGATCCGCGGCCTGTGGGCTGGTGTGTGAGTGGGCTCAGAAGGTGCTCAGCCGTCAGTTTGACAGCGTGGAGGACCTGGCTCGCTTCCTGCTCAACAGTCACTACATTGGTACAAAGTCCATGGCTGCTCTCACTGTTATGACTGGAACACCCACAGGTAGAATACCCGCTGCAGGGATCGTATTTGTTTGTGTATGTTGGACGCTCACTCTGCCGTTGCTAGGAAAAAAGCGGACTGACTGGTTTATATTCTTTTAATGACTTCATATGGCTGCTGCTGTATGCACAATATTTTTAAAGCAATTTACAGATAAACAGATGTTTTCTTTTTGCTGTGAATACATCCTATTCCATTATTATCCCAACAAAAATGCAAATAAAGCAGATAATATTATTATTGAAAGAGTCAGGTAAATATAAATTTTTACTCTATAATCAAGTGTTACTTTAACAACAGCATGACATAACCAAAATCTGACTTGTTTTTTACCTTGGCACCAAATTTATAACTCTTCCAAACATAAACCATAAACATTTTTACAGTATTTAATCTATTTATCTTCAGTATATGTATAATATGTGACTATTTTTACATATTATCAACATAATTGACGTATACCTAAGAAATTTGGTTATTTTGTTTTGAATTTTGACACTTACTGATTGACACAGAAGTAGAGTTCTTAGAGTTTAAATTCTAAATTTTGTGAAAAAAGTCAGAAGTTTGAGATTAAAGTCAGGTTTTATTTACTTGAAGCAGATCAGACAGAAAAGGAGTAAAGACAGAAGTGTGAAAGACATTCAGCAAATTTCTGAAAATGTGGTTTTGACATGAGTAATGTGTCTGATCTCTATAGATTCTTCTTGAACTCTTCTTGTCTTGACAGGAATGAAGACCCCAACTCCATCCTCTGCATTTGTTCCCACTGCTGAGGCAAACTCTTTCCAGCCCCAAGTGAAGACCCTGGCATCGCCCTCTGTTGACGCAAAGCAGCAACTGCAGCGCAAAATCCAGAAGAAGCAGCAAGAGCAGAAGCTTCACTCACCACTGCCCAGTGAGACCCAGGTGAAGCGGACAGAGGCCAGTACTCCCGGACCCACCATCCCCTGTGGCAGTCCTGCTCTGCTGTCCCCTCAGCCAACCATAGGAATCGTAGTGGCAGCCGTCCCCAGCCCAGTCCCGGTACATGTCCTGACTTTTTCTCAATTTTTTTTTTATCTCCAGAGTAGGACTGCAATTATTTTAGTCATCACACTGCAAAAACACCAAATCTTACCAAGTATTTTGAGTCTGGTTTCTAGTGCAAATATCTTAGTACAGGACTGCACAGTGGTGCAGTTGGTAGAGCTGTTGCCATGCAGCAAGAAGGTTCTGGGTTCGATTCCCGGTCTTTCTGCATGGAGTTTGCATGTTCTCCCTGTGCATGGTGGGTTCTCTCCGGGTTCTCCGGCTTCCTCCCACAGTCCAAAAACATGACTGTCAGGTTAATTGGTCTCTCTAAATTCTTCCTAGGTGTGAGTATGTGTGTGAATGGTTGTGTGTCCTGTATGTCTCTGTGTTGCCCTGCGACAGACTGGCGACCTGTCCAGGGTGACCCCACCTCTCACCCAGAACGTAGCTGGAGATAAACACCGGCAACCCTCCCAACCTCATTAGGGACAACGGTGAACAGAGGATGGATGGATGGATGGATGGATGGATGGATGGATGAATATCTTAGTACACTTGAAATGAGACAAAATCAACTTGAAAGCAACTTTTTATCAAGACATAGAGGCTTGTTTTAAGTAAATAATTTCTATATATTGATGAAAAAGTGCTAGTTCCATTGGCTGATTATCTCATTAACAAGACATTTTTTCCATGTTATAAGTGAAATAACCTGCCAGTGGAACTAGTACTATTTCATCAATATTAAGAGATTATTTCCTTAAAAACAGCTGGCTAAATCTTGCTGAAAAGTTACTTTTTAGTTAGTTTGTCTCGTTTTAAGTGTTCTAGGATATTTGCACTAGAAACTAGACCCAAAATACTTGGAAAGACTTGGTGTATTTGCAGTGCACTCCATAGTGACAAACTTGTCAGAAGTGAAAGTGTTGTGCAACACCAATAATCACCGTGCCGGAATACAGTGTGCTACATAGTAAAACATCATTTAATGAAGCCTAAAGGAGTTTTATGAATCAAAGCACTCAAATCATTTGATGAATTGTTACAGCCCTACTCCAGAGATGTGGTTTATGTGTATAAGCGTACCAATAAATGGTGTTTTGTTCCTCAGGTACAGAGAAACAGGCAGTTGATGACCTCACCGAGCCCTGTGGGGACAGCGGAAGGAAAAGTGTTGCCTGTAAACTTCCAGGTTGTCACTCAGTCTCTCAAACAGTCTCCCAAAACACCCCAGAATGTCCCAGCAAGTCCCGTGGGAGACAGACTGGCACGACATGGCACACGGTACGCCCAAATCCTTCCGAAGCCCTCTGCCACGAGTGCCATAACCCTGCGCTCTCCACCCACGCTGCTCATCACCAACAGCCCCATAAAGACCGTGATGCCGTCTCCCCACGTCAGCTCTGTCAACGTGGTGAAGATGACGGCTATTGCTCTGGCCCCCAGCAGCAGCAGTAACAGCAGTGTGCGACCAGCTTCTGCCGGTGTGAGCGTTGCAGCTGCTTTGGACGATTCCCAGCTGTCCCAGAGCGGGAATTCGGCAGCTCCCCAGTCTCCTGCAGTGAAACCTGCTGCAACATTGACCCCAACCCTCTCTGTGGACGCCAAAGGGTTGTCTGACGCTGGAAGTGACAATAATTCCTTGTCTGGGGCAGAGAAACATGTAGGAGGAGCCAAAGAGGAGAAGATGGTAAAATTCAGAGCTGCAAGTGAGCCAAGCTTTTTGGTTAAATGTTCCCCAGGACCAGAGAAAGGGTTGCGGACAAAGAGTGACTCTGCCTCTCCTCCCAGCTCTACATCTGGGACTCAGGACAGCAATAACAGTAACTGCCATGACAGTACTTTGTACTTGACTGTTGATAATCAGAACTTCAATGGCAACACGTCGTCCAACGGCTCGTCTGCTGTTACTCTCACATCTAAGGATGCGTGCCTAGATGCCAAGAGCCCCAGGAAGCGTGCAGCGGGGGAATCCCACGTTATTCCTGTCAAGAGGGTGTTTATCTCCCAGCAACCGGTTGCTGTCATTGACAATCCCAAACCTGGGTTGAACACTGCAATGAAGAGAATTCCCAGACCAGGAACCCCTGCGAGACCAGAGAGTGCCCCCTGCAAAGGGATTGCCAAACACACGGCGTTGGGGACAACACAGATCCTTGCACTTACAGACGCACCTCTCACGCACACCGAGGGAACGCAGACTGCCGCGAAACAGCAAGATTCAAAACACGAGGACCATTCCATCGCTGTGGATCCCTCTGCTGGACCAGCAGGAAGCAACGCATCCGACCACACGCTGCTGCAGCAGATCACCGGGGACCCTCGTGCCGTTACGGCCAACTCAGGACCACACGAAGCCTCTGTGAGCGATTTAAAGAGCACAATATGGGAGCCTCAGCAGATACCAGCAGAACACAAACAGGCTCCCACTGACCAGCTCTCCATGATGGCTCAACCGTCCGATGCCTCGGGCCAGCTCACCCTCACACAGATGGTCGACTTTGCCAGTTCTCAGCCGAACATGGACTACTTCTCGTTCAACGATGACGACATGACGCAGGATAGCATTGTGGAGGAGCTGGTCCAGATGGAGGAGCAGATGAAGCTGAAGGGCCTCTTTGGAAACTGTGTTGACGTGTCCGGGTTGCAGAGTCAGTCAGCCGGCAGTCAGGGCTCTATCCTTGCCGCCCATCAAACCAGTTCGACCTTCTACCACTCGACTCACAGCAGCACCACCCCGGTTCAGACCCCCACCCCGACTCCGACACCCACCCCGACGCCAACTCCCACTTCTGAGATGACGCTCGCACACAGCCTGACCCGAGAGAGCCCCTGCTCCCGAATGGCTCCCGTCACCCCCATAGATGGAGCAATGGGCCGGCACACCCCAATTAGCACGCCGCTCTCCAACTGCAGCAGCAGCGTGCCGCCGAGCCCCGTGGAGTGCAGGAACCCTTTTGCTTTCACTCCCATAAATTCGAGCATCACGGGATATCATGATGCGAGCATCGTCTCCAGCAGCCCTGTCAAACCCATGCAAAGGCCCATGGCGACGCACCCTGACAAGGCCAAGCTGGAGTGGATCAACAACCGTTACAATAGTAACTCTGCCGGACCTCTGTCTAACCACAGCATCGGCATTCTGCCAAGCTACCAAGACCTGGTGGACGATCAGTTTCGCAAACCTCACGCATTTGCAATTCCTGGCCAGTCGTTCCAGTCTCAGGCGAGCCAGGACGGCGCTCATTTTGGACGCATTACTCCAATTTCTCCAGTGCAGCAGCAGCAGCAGCAACAGCAGCAGCAGCAGCAGCAGCAGCAGCAGCAGCAGCAGCAGCAGCAGGCAAGTGGTGTAACGACTCCCACCAAGCAGGAGAGTTTTGCCGTTCCTGCACCACTAGACAACAAGGCTTCAGCCTCAACTTCGTCCAACACTTTCCGCTGCCGCAGCGTTAGTCCTGCTGTGCGGCAGAGGAACTTCAGCGGTAATACCAACCCTCCAGCCACCACCACGAGTACCACAACAACGACTCAAGCCGTGGTCTCACCCTTTAACTCCCCCATAACCTCGGAGGTGCTCAGCATCCTGTCCAACAGACAGACTGTCAGCTCTGTGCACAGCATGGTGCAGCGCAGCCAGTCTGTACCTCTGAACATCATGATGCAGAGCGAGATGCTGCCTGTGCAGGGTCAGAGTAACACCGCCAAGATCACCAGCGTCCTCCTCAGCAAGATGGAAGCAGACGGAGACGACTCCATCCGTGGTCTGGGCATCAACAACCTCCCCTCTAATTACACGGCCCGCATGAACCTCACCCAGATTCTAGAGACGGCTCCGAGCTTCTCGGGAGGAACCGCGTCCCAGAATCAGCTGCCCGTCAGCTCCAGCCCTGCTGCCTTCGAGCTCCAGCAGCATGGCTACCTCTCAGCTGGGGACACTCAAGCACAAGCAGGTCCCAGTGAGCAAGACCAGCACCAGCAGCAGCAGCAGCAGGAGGCGGAGGATGAACAGCAGCAACTCGATTTCAACAACACTGTCAAGGACTTGCTGGGCGAGGACGGACTCAATCCCAGCTCCCAACTGGTGGGTCAGGTCGCCTCGGAGCTCAACGCAGTGGCGTCCGACTTCTCCAACGACATCCGACTGACCTCAGATCTGTCCAGTAGCATCACTGACCTTAACACGTTGGACGCCAACTTGCTGTTTGACCCCAATCAGCAGCAGGAGCAGTATGAAGACTCAACACTGGAAGAACTAAAGAACGACCCACTTTTCCAGCAGATATGCAGTGATACTGTGAATTCTGGTTTTGAGTGGCTAGAGAGCAAAGACCAGCCTACTACCGTGGAGATGCTGGGTTAACGTTCTCTTCTACTCTGTATGATTTATGTTCTCTGTTTGTTCAGTTTGGTGCACATGTAATATATCTGTTTTTAACCCATAGTTTGTCGGAGTTTGTCTGGACTTTGGCCGTTTGTTCTGTTCAAAGTGCCATGCTTACCAGAGCAATCTCCCGCCACCTTTCTTCCCTCACTCATCATTTGTCAACAATATTTCAGTATTTTGCTCACTTTTCTCCCTCATCTGAGTCTAAAATGTAAGCATTTCAAGAGAAGGGTGCGAACACTCTGTGGCAGCATGCACCAACTAACAAATAGGAGATATGTGCGCTTTGAAGGGTAATCTTTATTAATGCAATATTTATACTTTACGAACAACAAAGGAATAGGAAATGCTTTGCAAATCTGGCACACGAGACTTCACCAAAAAAGAAAAACATGTTCTCCTTTTAACGTGTGCAGTTCAAGTTCAACCAAATGGAGACAATATTGGTTATCGTGGTGTATGCACATAAAAGTTGTAGTATGTTTGCCTGCCATATCAAAAAATATAAAAAGGGCAGCATCTTAAGCTGCCAGGTGCTGAATTTCTGACATAATCTTTATACTTTTATCATAAACCAACATCAGTGAAAAACTGATTCATGTGTGAAACCTCTCAAAGCCTATACTTCTTGTACTGTTTATTATCTTCAAAAAAAAGGGAGTTTGTGGGTCATTAGGGAGAAGATGGAGATGCAGGCCACTTTGTGGAGTATTTATTGAAAAAAATCAACAACTTGGCTGCCTTATTCCCAAAGTTTAAGGCCTTACGCCATTGTATATAGTATAATAGTACTGTATATAGTATAATGTTGAGATATCCAGAGTTTCATCCTTTCACGGCAGCTGTTACTCTCATATTTTAAGTTCCTTCTCTGTTCTTGTTTTGCATTGTTAAAAGTTAGACGGGTGCTGCTCATTTCCATTTTTCATAAGTCTTTTTTTTAGATGTTTCTTGGGAATGAAATGGAGCTGTTGGAGGCATTTCGTACCAGCCATGGTACCAATTTGTACCTGCTAGGAGGGCGTTTCATACCCAATTTGACAACTGAAGAGTTGAAGTGATTTTCCATGATCTCCTTATAGTTTGTATTTGGTTATGTAACAGCGAAAAATACTATTGCTTAAGCTGCATTTCACTATGCCTCTCTGAACCTTTTCCTACCGGGAACCTTTTATATTACCCTGGCCGTATGTGGGGTGCAATGGGTGTTGTAAGGTGCAAAACCGTGTTGTTTATGTAAATGACGTCCAGAATGGCTGAAATGTAACAATTTAAAAGCTCCTTTTGACTTCAGGAACATTTTTCAGAAGTTAGTGTTGTTTTCTGGGCCCATTTTAAAGCAATTTCAAAACAATCCTTCTTGCCACGGGACTATTTTAGTGTTTTAGCCCTTTTAAGCTATAATGCAAAAATAAAGACAGCTATAAACCTTCTGGAAGATTAACACATTTTAATTTAAGTAATGAGGCGTTGCTAATGGCCATCTACAACATGTTTCTCAGGCTTAATTATTATTTATCTATGAAATTTAAAATTTTAGATTTGAAGTGATTTTAATATAGCTCTAGTTTCAACACTTGCAGAAATTGCTGAAAATCAGCAGAAATAAAAGCTTTCCCAAGCTGTTGCTTTTATTTTTGCAACAGGAGTGCCTGCCTGTCTCACATTTAGCTTCTGAACAAGAGCTTGGTCAGCACTCTTGCAGTAGGACATTCCCCCTCACTGTCAGCATACGCAATGTGCATGAACTGCACTGATTTGGACTCTCACATTGGAAATGCATTTCAGAAACGGCTAGGGTGAATTAGGAGAAAAAATAGTCCTATAAAAAATTTGATTCTGGGAGAAAACAATCAGAATGCGCCTTTATAGTCTGACTGTTGATTCGGTTTTGTGACTGTATTAAATACTATCTTCCAGTAGGAGGTTGCTGAAAGTAAAGTAAACTCTTCTTAGCCCCTTTGTCCCCAGAATTTAATTTCCTGGAACCATTTACATTAACCCGGCTGTTTGTTGCATACATTTGGAAATCTGTGCTGTTTATGTAAATTATGTGCACACTAATTGACTAAAATGCTTGGAGAATAATAAAAAAAAATTCAGAAATGTTTAGGAATCTCTCGCCTCAAAGCTCCACCATGAATTTTCACCAAAAGAGCTACCCGGCTACCAGGGCCGTTTTCTGGGGTGAGTTCCCAGAAAACGGCCCTGAGGGGTTGGATTTAGTTCTGGTTCCTGCAGTGGAAATGATGAGGGTTAAAAAATGGCCCCAGATCAGGGGTCATGTTTGTTGCGATGTCTCATAAGCATCATCTGGTCCAAACAGGAATCAGAAATAAAATAAATGGAAATAGGCGGAGATTTCTATGAGCATTTCAATGATTCACAAAAACCCTTCACTAGCAACAGGAATGAACAGATATGGTTTGTTTATGGGAAAGAAGCGATGAATCGGCAACTGGTGGGTTTGAACCGAAGAACCAACTCCATAAGGTATCGGCTACAACCTTATTGGTGAAAACAAAAATTGCCACGCTGCCCTTTCAGTTGTGAGATGTTTTCAGTTTTTTTGCACTCCCAGGCTAGAGAATTTCAACGGCATGGAGAAGGTTTTACAAACCAGGAGGACCAACAGGTTCTTGCATGAGCTTCACGGAAATAATGTTTATGCAGATCCAGGCCTCATTTTCATGCCAAAGACGGCCCGTTTCAAGAATCATAAGAGATTATTCCACACAGAAACACTCCGCGTTTAGCATCCACAACACAACAGGAAAGTGGGGCAGCATCAGAGATTTAAGAATTAAAGCTTAAGTTGAATCTTCTGTACAGTTTGTAAAATAGTGAAATGGTCACTGTCCTATGTTTTATAGGTAACCATGGACCTGAAAGCATGTTGAAACCATCACTGCTAGCCAGGTAGGCTCTGTGATACAGTAGGATGCTTGCTTCAGTTTTTTGGCTATATTGTCAATGTTGTAAAAGTCATGTTTAAGCTCCATCTGTAAATACGATAGATACATAGAGATTTGGTGTATCCAGACACTATATTATGGCCATTATCCTAGCTAAGTATGTGCCATCGAAAAGAAAAAAAGAAGCTTAACAGATTTATAGTTGGCAAGATACTGTATGTTGTGTGTTACATTTCTGGCTCAATGTGTTGTAACAGTAATGCTGTCTGGTCTCGCTTGCTGATTTTATTTGACTATTATTATTATTATTTTTGGTTTTTATACTCAAAGATAAATAGGTCTCTGCAGTTGCAGAAGTGATGTGTGCTGTGAGCAGGATCATTAGCATGGTATATTAAGAAAAAAAAAGTTGTGATACTGTTAGCTGGTTGCAGACTTCTCTGTGACATTGTGCTCAAAGTTTGTCAGCAGACACTGGAGGAAAAAAAAAACAACAAAAAAAAAGTTTCAACAAACTTTGGAGGTTCACGTTATTGCACTAAATTTTTACGACACGTGGCTTTGTCACACCTTTATGGACAAAAATAATAAATTATGATGGGTGCCCGCTTAGAAAAAGAATAAAAGGAAAGAAAAATATTTTTATGACAAGATGAGTAAGGAAAATAAGTGGATTGTCAGAAAATGACTAATTGTCTTGTAGCAAAATGTGCATTAATCTCAGTGAGATACACGTTTCTTACTCATTCTCATACATGAGAATACAAAGCATTGAGGGGGGGAAAAAAGCTAGAATAACCTTTTAAAACCTACATGCTCATTATGTTGATAAATGATTGTATACACGCATGTGTGATGACTTCTGTTGTATATTCTTGGTGACCACTGTCTTCTGTGATGTAGGCAGGTTCTGTTAACCAGACTGGCAGTGCTAGTTTCATGAGTTACTTTACATTTTTTTTATTATTATTTTTATTATGTGTGACTGTGCTGTTTACTAAGTTAATGTTTTTCTGGAGTTTTTTTCAATTTGACATTTTCCTATTTTGATAAATGCATTTGTGAAGAAACATGTTTTCTCTTAATTACCTTCTTTAACAACATGGCACTGATATTTGACTTTAAATGAAGGAAATGCACCTCTTTATGATTACAGCAGCTCCATCAAGCAGTGACTCTTGACTCTTTACCTTTTACTGACCCGACCCTGTTTGACTATCGTGTTCGTTTCTACCAGTAGAAGAAGAAGAAAAAAAATCAACCCTCCTCTGTGTTGTTGTCTGGTGTTCTGCTTAATGTACAGTAGCTTGTTAATATTGCAAACGCGTTGTTTCTTTTTCAATGGAAAGTACTCACTGGTGAGATTTTTAAAGTGGTTTTAAAAGCCAATAAACTTTTTTAAAGAATGTTGGTGTCTGTTTAAGTGGTGATTACTTCAAATTTGAGGCTTTTCATCCTATAAAAGACTATAAATACAACTTGAATTTTCAAAAAAGGGAAATATAAGTCTGTACAACATTCTGATTATCAGTTACTTCATCAATTGCATAACCTATGCCAAAATTATATTAATATATTTTGAAATTATATATTTTATTATTGCTTTCTAAAAACAGAAACCTTATGATATTTTTGCATAAAGTCATTTTATGCAAAATACAGACAAAAAAAGTAAAAAAAAACTTTAATTAAAGCAATACTGAAAAATGTAGAAAAAACTTTGATTTAGGACATTCATTCAGCTGTTTAAACTATCTTTAAACTATCTAGCCAAATTGCCAAACTACAGTTATTGGCATCCTTGGCTTTGATACTTTAACTCTTTCTTGCCAAGAGGACACTTACTTCTCTATCACATTTCACAGGGTTGCATCATTCAAAGAGATGCTGTCTTTACCCTTCTCCCCTGTCATCCAGACTTTTGGCTCATTTGCTTTCCTCTCTTCTGTTCAGCTCAGAAGTTTTCTATACTTTTTAGGATCAATAACCAATGGAACATAGTTATTGTTTTTGAGTGTTGAGATGTTTCTGTTGATTCGGCCATCTTTGATCACAGACATTTTGGAAAACTGGACGTTTTTCAAAATTCCCTGGATCCTGAAAGAGTGATGAACCCACGTTCACTGGAACTTTAGGAGAGAAATAAGCCACAACATCAAAATATACCTGGTGTATTTGTTGCTGAAGAGGTCAGTCTTGGCCTCTTCAAAAGCACATGATTCTCAGTAGAGTGTAGCTGACTCCATATGCTAATGTTTGAGATGGTAAGATAAGAAAAAAGATATATTTCTGGCTTACTTTCTAACTGTATATGAACTGTATATCGCATAATGTTAAGGGGGATAAACCCACGTTCACAGTTAATAGTGTCCAATAAGGATGAAGGTATGAAGACTTGGTGATTGGTAATTATTATCTTGACTGGAAGTTGAAGTAAGGGGCTGTTTTTTCCAGATATTGCTAAATTTATTGGAAAATCTTGTCATGTTCTCTAGTCTTTCCTATTTGTGTCGCCACTGTAAATGTCTATACCAAGTCATATTTATACTTAAAAAACACATAGTGATGGATCATTAAATAAAGCTTTGTGGGCACAAAATATTAACTTGGAATGTATGAATTTTAAAAATACTTACGGCAAATTTATTTCTAAGAAATTATTAATGGTGTCAATAAGTTTGGCAATTTCCTTTTTATTTTTTTACATGTTTTTTGCTTGTTTCTCTTTTTTTGCCCAGTCTGCATGAATATACTCAATTTCAAGGTTGATTTGAATGTTTTCAATGAGATTACATATTTATCAGGGCCTTCCACTAATATAGAGGTTGCTGTAACACTATTTGTTTGCATTACAATATTCTAACACGAATATTCGTTTGATTTAAGGTAAACACCACACATTTAAAATTTTTGCCCAGTCAAAATTATGCAAACTCCTAAAACCTTTTCCATCTCCTTCTTAAGCTAAGGTCAGAGGTCATCTCCTAAAGACGAGCCCTGGCCAATCAGAGGCAAGCTAGCAGGTCCTCTGCTCTGCTTTCCCAGGGCCTTGCGGTATTCATAACATGCTAATGATCTTAGCCCTATTGATTGTGGCCGAACAGCCGGACCTTCTGCCATGTGGACCCCGGCCGTTCCCTTGGCCGAGGTCTGGCCACCTGATTCAGGAAAAATTTTTTGGCTTTGTCACATTTTCAAATTTCTGTGTGTCAATAATCACACAATCAAGTTGTGAAGTAAAGCAACTACCAACTGTTTTCTGAGTCAAAAACAGAACAAAACAACATACAGCTGTGGAAAAATGAAGACCCCCCCAGCACTGAACCTTGTTAAAAACCAAATATTTATTTCTGAACTCTTCCTGAGTTAAAACATTAATATTGTTGTTTCTCAAGGTGCATGAACTTCTTTTCTTTGCATTATTTGAGGTCTGGAAGCACTGCGTCTTTTTCCTTATTTTGACCATTTCTCATTTATTGCAAATAAATACTAAATGTTTGCTTGTAATTCTGGACACATGTTGTCAGTAGTTCATAAAATAAAAGAACAATGTTCATTTCACTCAAGCAAATAGCTATAAAAAGTAAAATCTGAGAAACTGATAATTACAAGTGGTATTTTAATTTTTTCCAGAGCTGCCTGTGCATGTGTTTTTAGAAAAATTAAGCATTTGCTTTTTTTTTGATAATGAGGCATCCATATGTTCGTTTACAGGTTAACACACATGTATTGAAAATAAACAAATTGCAATATAATTTTTTTTATTATTATTTGTCAAAGTATAAAATCTTTGACAAAATCATTACAAAATCTTAACCACCGACTAAGCACATTAACAAATGCTATAACCCTGACAACCAGTTTTGGAGCCTTAAATTATAACTATAAGGCTTAGGATGATTAAATCAATACCCCGCTCTAATCAATATATAATTAAACTCTGCTCTTCTGATTTGATTGCATATTGAATCTTGGAGGTACAGGCCTGGAGCTACAATCTGTTCAAATAATTTAGGGACATTTTTGACAACAGAAGTGTGGTATATGTAATATGAGGTCTGGGAGTGAGGACTTTATTTACCTGTAGCAGTGTGCTGGTGTTTTGCTGATGTAGCATGGCTGAGCTCCCAGCTGGTTCCTATTGTAATGCTGCTGAATGAGGCCTCTGAAAGAGGAGCGTCATTGTCAAAAGGCACGGTCGCTGGATCAATATCTGAATTCATTAAGCAGCTGACCTGCAGCTATCAATATTTCTTCATAATTACCAGGTTGTGCAGCATAGGCGAGCAGATGCGACGCAGACCTTTTTACGTGCTGGTAGCTGATAATTCACTTTGCTTACTGAAATCTACATGATAGAGATCACAATCTAATCTAATCAACCAGATTTTTATATGAGCAGCTTTATTGGTAATATCTGTAACACACTATATGACTGCTTACTACAGACGGCATTTCAGATTTATGTTCAAAAATCCAATCCATTCCAGTTCAGTTTGGCTAATGGCCGCATGGTACAACATGACATGTACTTGAGTTATCAAAACTGATTAGGATGCAGACAAATTATTTGGAAAAATTGGAGAACTGAATCTAATAAAGCAAAAAGTTACATTTTACTTTCTTTATGCACCTAAAGTAGGTATGCTCCTATGGCATAAACTCAACATTTAGATCAAATGACAACATAAAATGCTTGATCTTCTGTATGATTCTATGCAGCCTGTTAGTTTGTGTTTTCAAGTACCCACTACTAAGAATAATCAGCTAAAAGAAGCCTGGGTAACAGCAGGTAGTGATTAAATCAAGTTGGAAAAACACCCCAGAAAGTTGGATGTCTTCTTTTTTTTTCTTTTTACTAACCTCAAAATGTAATATGGCCGCCATTTGTTTTCATCAAATACATGTTTTTGTAGAAATTAACAGTTTTTTTGTGTTTCTGTCAGTTTGTATCAGATTAAGTCACTCAAAAATAGCAGGACTGCTGCAGTCTTTGAAACCATAGCTAGCCTGGTTATTCAGCTGAGAAACTAGCAAAGATGTCATTTCCATGTCCAAGTTCTGACTTTGGAGGTAAGTTTAACACATATTTATTGTAAGACCATGTTCCCATTGGTCACTTTAGATTTTGCACACAGAAAAAAAAATCTGTGTGCATGAACAAACTCTCTTTTTAAGTAGTTATGCTAATATTTAAACAGTCCTTACCAAATCTTCACTTTAAGTGCTGCTAAATATAATTCAAGAGCCAGCAATGGTACCTGTGCCCTCAGTTTGAGAACCGTACTGTTAGCACGTATCCTTGCTAATATGCTACTTTGCCAGCTTCTCTAAGGGAGGTTGCACAATAATGAGTATGATTTATTTAAGTCAAAATCCTCAAAAATGCAAATAAATTGTTTAACATTGACTAATTTATACATTATTAGAGTTTCAGACCAGGCTGAGAAAACCTTTTTACTTTTTCACTTAAACATCTTGCCTTTTTTCCAACAAAATTTTACATTTGGAAATGTCAATATATAGTACCCTTCATCTGGTCACACAGTACCAATGGATAACAATGTTTAAAAACAAGTCAAAGCCCCAAATATTGTTTTGAAATATCAATAATCTTTGTAAGCTTTTAAAGATCTTCTGAAGTGTTATTTGTTTGTTTTTACTAACAAATGTACAGTGATATTAAAAGTCTGTTGTTATACGACCAACAAAAAGCTCACTGACGGAAAAAAGTATCAAGTCCTTTAAGCTGTTTCTATATCAGCGTTGCACACTAGAAACTACAATTTTGCATTTCTTTTTTTTTTTGCTCGTTTGGTGGAAGGAATTTGTCTTAACTAGCAGTTTAAATCTTGTAAGAGATAGATAGATAGATAGATAGATAGATAGATAGATAGATAGATAGATAGATAGATAGATAGATAGATAGATAGATAGATAGATAGATAGATAGATAGATAGATAGATAGATAGATAGATAGATAGATAGATAGATAGATAGATAGATAGATAGATAGATAGATAGATCCCTCTTGGCTCTGTTTTGAATCTTCTGCGCATGTGCGAGAGGGCGGGGCCATCCTCCGGTTCTCCCCCTTCAGAGCCGTTGGTGCTCCGCTGTTGGTAGAAGGGATAGAGTAGAGCAGCGGAACGCACGAGGGGGACCGGCGGCTCTCCGAGGGGAGAAAATGACCCAAATATCTGGATAAATGGCGAAGTTCAAGATGAAGTCCAGCCGGCGGTGGCTTATATTTGTTTTGTTTCTTCCTTTATCGGGTAAGTTGTGTTTTGTTTATTGTATCATTAACGCTGTTTTACAGCTAACTTTGCGGATCTTGTTTTTTGAAGTTTAATTGGTTTTGTTTGCTTCCTTCATTGACGTAACCGTATGTCATGTTTCTCTAAAGATAGGAAATTATTCTGATTAAAATAAATGTGGAAGCTTTGATTTTATTTAAATTTAACAATTAAAGTTTTATTATTCTGGGAAAGTTCTCTATTAGCTTATTTATGGTAATATATTATTATTATTGTGAATAGTAGTTTTAGTGTCAATTTGTATTTAAATAAATGTATGAAACAAACAATATGCAAATATTAATTATATACGGTATTCTCCTCTAAAGCTAATACATGTTAATATTTAAAAAAATTTTTTTTTACTAATGTTCCCATTCTCTTGTCCTTAGGTGTTTTATGCTTTAGTGAGCTGTCCTTCATCACTGAGCCCAGTGATGTTACAGTACTACCAAAGGATTCTGCTGTGTTGGACTGCCAGGCTCATGGACAGCCTCCCGTCACAATCAAGTGGCTCAAAAATGGAGTTAAGTTGGCAGAAAGTGAACACTTAAGGTTTCTGCCTAATGGCTCCTTGTCCATACCAAAGATAAAGCATACCAAGGAGGATTCAGATGAAGGGTTCTACCAGTGCCTCTCCCAAAACAAATATGGAGCTATCCTAAGCCAAAGATCACGTCTGACTATCGCAAGTGAGTAATGAAAGTTAAAAAAAAAACATTTAGTGGTTGTTTGCACTCATCTTTGCTGATGTTTAAGTATCAGGGTTGAAGTGCATGGATTATAAACTTGAAGATGGGAAGCAGATGTACCCCTTTTTTGCATTTTGTAGCAAAACCTTTAAAACTAAGACTTCCATCTTGTTAGGTCATTTATAGGAGAATTTAAGAGATTGTTAAATATAGAAGGGGAGTCCATCCAAAAGCTCATAAATGCTGTATAAATAGGCAGCCTATAGCTTGTGTCCTCTCACTGTTTTTTCTGAAGAAGAGCACTACTTATCCTGTGTTTGAATGTAATATATAAATATTAGTAAAAAGTACAAAACTATTTCAATCTTAGAGTTCAAATCTGTGTGGGATTGTTTCAGGCTATGGTTCTTTGTAACAGCAGAATGGCCTGCAACACTGAGGAATTTGTGAATGGACATTTGCCTTTCAGCTTTTGTTTGGAGTGCCTCTGACTGGTCCACAAGAAAAGACTAGATTTTGGGGGGTTTGTTTGTCCACATATCAGTGGACAAGACAGCTGCGCCTATTCAATGAGCCTGGTCTACCGTGCACACTTTTCAAGAGTGTAAGAGAGAGGATATCCCATGGCTGCTGTCATGGAGACTAGATTCAGTGAACTGATTTTGACTCTGCCACATTTTAGAAAAATGCTCTATATTCTAAAAACTGTTTTAATTAATTTTGGGGAAAAAGCTGAAGAACATTGATATGCATGTATATTATAGAGAAGACAATATCGGTGTGTATACTTGTATATGTAGTTTTTATTATTTCTCACAATTTTTTACATAGCAACAAAACAACTTTTTTAGTTTTTGGTATATTGACAAAAAAATAATACCAAATTCAAGTTTGAGGCATTCTCATTCACTGAAAGGGTTAAAGGTTGTCGGTCAGCTGTAGTGGGAGAGTGGAGGATGGGACTACTCTGCGCTCCCCTTCTGTCCAGAGGTCCCAGGGGTCGGGGGTCAGCTTTGGAAAGGCTTTGTGATGTCACAGGCCTGCTGTGGCTGGGGAGCCCCCCTCTGTTGTTCCTCCCACCCTTCAGTCCTTTTCACCGGATCAGGCCCTCTGTTGCCCTGTCAAGGTCGGTGCTTTTGTCAAAGGAAGGCCAGTTTGTCATGGGAACGAAGGGGCCTGACTCTCCACAATAAGATAAGAAGTTTAGGCTTTTTTAAACAACTTTTTGCATCCATGTAGAGTTGTCCTGTTAGATCAGCATAATATCACTGGATATGTACAAAAATAGCAGCTAAATGCATTGTATGTATGAATTACCACTACCTTATCATAAGCTGTAAAATGTTATGTCCAAATAATAGAATATTAATAACACTCAAATCAGGACCAATTTCTGAGCCAATCATAACCATTTTCCAACTGGCACCAGTTTGAGGTAAAATTGAGTGTATTGGGGGTTGAGGTGAACTTTGACCTTTTCAGGGAAGCCTTTGTACTGCTCAACCTAGACATTGATTTGTTCTCTTCAACAGAAGTGACCAAATTAGCAGTTAGGACCCACCCATCACCTGCATCACCAGTCCCAGTTGGTCAGCTACATATCATTTTTAATTTTCTACTACTTACGGTGGACTTTATAACGTTTACCAATCATTCAAGTTTTGATTAGGAAGAATCCCAGGCTTTTTATGTCTCGGTTTTCTGCTCTTGTATGTTAATAACAAAATTTATTTGAACAAATATGGAAGAAATACTGTCACATCCATCACTACAAGGCTCAAATCTTAGGTTTTAGTTCCACCCATGAGCAGGATTAACATTTATTTTGTCTAATATTAAATCCTAAATTAAAGCAGTGCTTTGTAGTTTTGCTATCTGAAAGCTTGGGGTTTAAATGTGGAGTTTCAGTGGGAAAACAAGAGTATTGATCTTCTATAACATGATATTGACTTTCTCTCTTTGAGTGAAGGGGGAGGGGAGAAACTTATCACCTTAATGAATGAAGGTCATTGATCATATTGTATTGAGTTGGCCCACTAAAATGTAGATTGGGGGTTGCTTTTCTCTAGTGACTGCCGAGGGACGTTTTTGGACGTGCATTAACAAAATATGACTTTCAAACTGTCCTAGCTGTAGTTCACCTATGTTCTCTTTCAAAAGTTTTAAGGTTGAATTATTATAACTTAAGTTAAATAAATCATTTTTTAAATCTTATTTAATGCAGAAACCAGAATAGGATTGGGCAATAATCAAATTATTTATTGTTTTATTGATTGAAATAATAATACAATTGCAAACTCCAAAAACTGATGTAAGATTGACTGGGTTTGTTACTTTCATTATTTGAACCATTTTGCCAATTTTAGTTCCGACAAATCATCAAAAAAGGCAGTTTTTTGTTTTTTTTTTCCAAATATGATTGAAAGCAATTAAGATGTAATCTTTAGCACCAATGAAAGTAAATATTGTAGTGAAACCTTTTATGAAAATGTTTGAGCAACATTTGAGCTGTGTGACGTGTAAGATTTACAGCAAACAACTGATTAACTTTGACTCGGTTTACAAATACATTTCAGATTTTAAGTTCTTTCTTTGTTTTTCATTTAAATTCTAGATATATCTCAGTAAAAACTACAGATTATCCTGATTAAGTTCATGTCATCCAGAATCTACAGGCCTCAGATAGGATCTGAAATATTAACATGGCAGTAAAGTAAGAAAATAAAAATAAAAAGGGAGAGCATTTTCTCTATATAAAGAGTGTTCCCTGCCAAGCAAAAATGTAATTGCAAAAGGAAAAGGCAGTGTTGCCCTCCATCTACGTAGCCTGTAAATATGGTAGAAAAGATGAAAGGTGGAAAACTATCCATATAAGAAATTCAATATTGCTTAATGTAGCTGCATGCAATGCTTTTTAAGCAAAGGGGATTGATTAGTTTTTATCTATAATGATGCATCATTCACTGTCATTCTTCAATTGATCCATTGATTGGCCAACTAGTCACAATGGGGAAACTGTTCCTCATCTGCACAAAAGCAGGTGGTGTCCTAAAGAGATCAATTTCTCTCATAAGATCAGAGCATCCATCAAATTCAAGCCTTGGCTTGCACAAAGTATTGCACATTTTGAAAATTAGAGTGAGTGTGAGATTTTTTTTATTATTGTTATTCGATGGTGAAACATCTCTTTGTTGTTTTCACAGGTATCACAGAGTTTGAGTCGCATCCCGTGTCCTTGGTGGTATCTGAAGGTTCCGTGGCACGATTCTCCTGCGCCGTCACTTCCAGTCCTCCTGCCACCATCACCTGGGAGTTTAACCAAAGCA
This sequence comes from Gambusia affinis, assembly GCF_019740435.1. NCBI lineage: Eukaryota > Metazoa > Chordata > Actinopteri > Cyprinodontiformes > Poeciliidae > Gambusia > Gambusia affinis. Next base: position 6,569,856 of record NC_057875.1, read on the forward strand.
CACTGCCTCTCCAGACAGACAGGTTCATGCAAAACACTGATCTTCTTTTCGCTGCAACATGGTCCTCTATTTTCTCTAGTTTGACCCTCATTTTACTTTCTCGTCTTCCCAGACTTACGGTTTTGCTGAATGGAGTTCTTCAGATTCACAACGTTCGACTAGAAGATGCTGGAAAGTATCGATGTGTTGCTACTAACATCGGCAGCCGTTTAAAAAGTAGAGAAGCCACACTCACAGTGCACAAAGGTAAAGTGATTGCATTAACAGAACTTCCAGATTGAGGACAGGTAGTTTAATGTCAACATTTCTACTTCTTAATGAAGATGGAGGCCGTAAACCACACCAGAGGCCACGAATCATCGCTGGACCTCAAAACGTAACAGTGTCCCTTCACCACACCGTGGTACTGGAGTGTGTGGCCACTGGCTACCCCTCACCCATCATCTCTTGGAGCCGAGCCGACAGTAAACCCATAGATGTTTACAATGCCAAAGTATTGGGAAATGGGAATTTGGTTATCACTGACGTTAGCGCGAAGCACAGTGGAGTCTACCTCTGCAGGGCCACCACGCCTGGAACACGCAACCACACGACTGCTGCAGCCAACCTCACAGTTTTAGGTATCATTATCTCTTTGGTCGTTGAGGCACATTGCTCCTCAGCCCACAGTTTTTATCTATTTGTTGAACTCAGATGTGGGTAGAGTGCCAAAAATTATAGGCTAGTAAGTGTAGCACCACTTCAACATAAAAGTAGCCATCCAAGAAATGACTAAAGAGTGAAAATGTATTTGGTTAAAAGGCTACTGAAGTACTCAGTATCGGATGAAGACATCAATTATTTAATATTTAAAAATTAGATGACCAAAATTTAAAATTAGGTGATAATTTAGGTATTTTAAAGAAAATAATTTACCTGAATAACATAATTACTGCAAAAAAAAACTAAACATTTTTCCAAATCAATTTCTTTCAATGTAAAACTTTTGTAAAATCTCTTGGTGTGCATGTGTCTGATGAATTTTTGATTAAAACCAGCCTGTTATTACTCAGCTGTAGTACTGCATAAGCCATGATATAATGGAGCATGTTAACCTATTTGTAGTGAATTCACATAAAATCTGCCTTACAAGCAGAGTTTTATTGTATAGATGGTAAGAAGTAAACTGTTTTCATTAGTTTTCTGATGTACATCTGTTTCAGTGCCTCCAACCATCGTTGAGAGACCTGAGAGTCAGACTCGTCCACGAGCCGGCACTGCCCGCTTCATGTGCCAGGCAGAGGGGGTTCCCCCACCACGCATCCGCTGGCTGAAGAATGGGGAAGAGGTCCACCTAAATGGGAGAATAAAGATGTACAACAGGTATGCTGCACTGAGATGGTCAGATGCTTTCGTCCAGGGGTATCCTAACTTTTTGCAACATGGGCCACAATCCCAAAGTTTAAAATATGCACGGGGCATATTGTTTTTCTGACTTGAAACATTTTCATCAACAAAATTAAACATGCCATACTTTTAAGTAAAAGGTTGCTGGATGTTTATAGCTAGTTACGATGAAATAAAAATTATAAGAAAACACGGCTTTCTTTGTGCCTAACACTTTCCATTAGATAAGAATTAAATTTGTGATGAATTAAATTCTTGTGCTAGAACATTCTAAAAAGTTCCCACTGGAGGGTCAAATTTGTAGCATTCTTGAACTGTAGTCAGGGGGCCACACACAGATAAATACACAATTTTTTCAGATTTTTCTTGCATTTTTTTTTATTCACAGTAAACTGGTGATCACCCAGATTATCCCTGAAGATGACGCCATCTATCAGTGCATGGCAGAGAACGAACAGGGTTCTGTGCTGTCCTTGGCTCGCCTTATTGTCGTCATGTCTGAGGACAGGCCCAGTGCACCGAGGAACATCCATGCTGAAACCATTTCAAGCTCTGCCATCTTACTTGCCTGGGACAGACCGCTGTATAATGCAGACAAAGTGATAGCCTACTCCATCCACTACATGAAGGCCGAAGGTGAGACTGAGATAAAGATGGTAGTCCTGGACTGTGACGGACGAAAGTGTGAAACGTTCCAAGACCAGATTCAGTGAAAGCTGTAGTAAAATTAACCACCCCTATGTGTTACTAGTTGTGTTGGTGGAGGACCATCTGTTTGGGCTGCACAGGGCAAAGGTCAAGGAGGACTCAGAATGGCAACTTCACTTAAATAACAACAGGCTTAGTTGATGTATTGTCCACTCCCACAGCTCATTCTGAGCTCCCCTAAATGGACAGTGTTGCCTCTAAACATCTCATACTTTTTTGCTAACTACAAATGTAGGAAGATATTTCTAGGGCTGAAACGACCAATTGCATTAATCGTGATTAATCGGTTGTTGAATTTAGTAATTGATTCATTGTTAACCAGAGAATGCAGATTCAAAACAGGCCATTTGCTGAAAGAACAACATATTTAGAGGAGCAATTAAGCCAAAACTGTGCAAAAATATATACACTTTGCACTTGACATGAAAGGAACCATGTCTGTAAATATGTTTTACACAGAAACCTTCAAGTGGTATAGTTTTAGCTACACCTGGTTCAAATTCTGTAAAAACACAAAATCTCCTATGAATCCCCTTTTGCTATCCAATTATTCATCGGTTAATGCGAAGATTTATCAATTAATCTACAAATGATAAAGCGCGCAGAAAAGGAATGCTATGCTGTTGCATTTTAAGCAATAAGATGTTTATTTACTTATTTATAAAGGGAACTGAATTTTTTATGTGCATCTTTTAATGTATTTTAGATATTGTTTAAAAAAAGGCTTAATGCAGACTGTGCCATTTTTACCCAGTAAATTGATTAATTGTCTGAATAATTGATAGAATAATCAATTACTACAATAATCTTTAGTTGCACCCCAGATATTTTCCATACCATTCTATATTTATTGCACAGCAACTCTATAAAGACAGGCATGCAAATTGTTTAAAAGGTTTTAGCAGTTTATCAAGTATTTCTGAGGATCTCCATTGGAAATTTTCTCTTTTTTAAAAGTTGTAAGTCATAACTGCAATCTGTTTGCTAACATACTGTACTGTAATTTATCATATTTCAGGTCTGAACAACGAAGAGTATCAAGTTGTCATTGGCAACGACACAACCAGCTACATCATCGATGACCTTGAACCCGCTCGAAACTACAGTTTTTACATCGTGGCTTACATGCCGATGGGAGCAAGTCGTATGTCCGACCAAGTCTGTCAGCATACTCTGGAAGACGGTAAGCGTGTTCTGAGATTTTTAGCAACAAATCGCTGCAGCTGTTGAGCTACACGCCTGTGATGATTGAATCCGAAGCTTTACAAACTGATGTCCATCATGTTTGCAGTACCTCTGCGTACTCCGGAGCTCACGCTGACCAGCCACAGTTCAACCGACATCCAGGTGAGCTGGCAGCCTCTGCCTGCCAAGATCAGCCGCGGGCGAGTGTTGGCCTACAGACTCTCCTATCGCACGGCTGTGGACGACACCGTCATAAATGTGGAGCTGCCGCAGAACGGCACCGAATACCTGCTGGAGGGCCTGCAGCCTGACACTATTTACCTGCTCCGTATCGCTGCAGCCACACGTGTGGGTTGGTGTGAGCCCTCAGCGTGGACCTCACATCGTACACCAAAGATCTCAAGCAGCAAAGGTAATCCGGCCAAAAGACAGACTAAAATATTAAATTTGTTCACCTTTTATGGCTTTATATAACAGCTTTGCTTATATTACTAATCAAGAAAGTATTCAAATTTGAATTCTTGAAGTCAAAGAGAGATATCTTATACAAAGCTTGCTTTAATTTTCCTTTGTGATGTTTCTGCCTCTTTGGTCTTGGAAAACCAGGAGGTTCACCAGACGTCCTGCCTGGTGTTTGGCATATGATTAGTTTGCTCTTGTAGCATTCTCCCATACTCTTTGTGTTGGTTCCCCACAAACCTTTGGCCCCCGTGCTGTCAGGGATGTTAGAGTGGCCTCAGTCACGGATCATAAAGAGAGCTGCCTTAGGCCTCTATGAGAGGGAAAGAATTACCCATTTTAATGACCTGCTGGGATGGGGGAGGTTTTTGTCTTCCAAAGTAAAATTTTATCCAAAAAAGTTGTTGTTAATATTCGCTAGTCTTGAATTTTGGTAAAGTGCAGTACCACAGAAATGATTTCAACCGTACTTTTGCTCACTCCCAGTCTTGTAGATTATTCAGATTTTTGGTTTTTGAATTTTTTTTTTCACCAATTGTCTTCTTAGTTCATTGGGGAATTGTTCACTTCACCCAGAGCCACCACCTTGTTTGGCAAGCGTGTTTTACACCTTCTGTTTATTTGGACTTTGAGTGACTTTGAATTGGACTTTCAAGTCCAAATGGCACTAAAGTCGTAATAATACAAGACTAATCAGAATAAAGTTGTGATATTAGGAGAATGAAGTAGTAATTTTATAATAAATCCAACATGTAAATGCTGAGCATCTTCTGAAATTATACTTTTGATATCAGTTCTACAAATAGGAAAATACGTCATCTTTTAACACATCAGCATCAAATTGTTATCAGTAGCAGGACTTTGAAACGACTGAGTCTATTTTGATAACTATAGAAGTTTTTTTCTTATAATGCAACATTTTCTTGTAATTTCAAGTTGTTCTGGTAGAATTGTGTCCTTATCCTACTAATTGTATGACTATATTCTGGTAATTGAAAAAAAACGTCCTAATGCTCTGTCATCCAGCTCACAGAATGGATGATTGAAATAAAATCCACTCTTTGAATATATTTTCTACCGTTGTAATTCTTTCTTACAATAGAGAGCGAGAGATGAAAAAAATCAGATTTTATTTTTATACTACATCATCCAGCTCTCCCTTGTTGTTTTTGATTCTTTTAGCTTTTTTTCCCCTTGTTATAATCTACAGCTGATCTCGTGTTTCCTCTGTCCCCTCTTAGTGCCTCCAGCCCCGGTTTTGCAGCTTGAGGCACTTAACTGCACCTCTGTTAGAGCACGTTGGCACACCTCCCCAGATCTTGCGGCGGTTCTGGGTTTCCGGCTGTGTTACCACGAGGAAGGCCAGCCGGAGCAGCCGAGCATCCTGCTGCAGGCTCAGACTTACGTCCACACCATTGGTGGCCTTGGTGAGTAGTGACATAGGCTGGATTTAGCTACTTTTTGTGATTCTCTGTCAATTAAGCGGAGAGTGAGCGATGCGTTCTCACTTAGATGGATCTTTTCTGCATGACCTAATTTGATTCAGTGGGCAGTTGGATGCTGCATTTGCATTCTGGGCCTCTGCCCTGATCAATATGGGCTGACCTCTCTTGTCTAACCGGTAGACTTCCCCCAGTTTTGCCTTAGTGTTGTGTGAAATCAGGCTCGCAGGGTTAGAGGTCAGTAACCAGATGTCCCCCCCACCACCGATTCCCATCCCCAGGTTTGCTTAATTATGCACAGCCATTGTGCTCTGTCCTGGGCCAGATCTGCTCTGTTAGGACTGGTGCCACCACCTCCCTTCAGCTGGACGCGAACAAAGACCCCTGGGATGGACCAGAGCTGGACCGAGCCACTGACCTCTAGCCATGAGACAGCAGACTTGGCTTTAGCTCCCTGCCCCCACTGGTCATCTGTCCTGTTCATGTAAATAACCAGCAGCTTCTCCATATGCAACATGAACCAGAACTAGACTAAGAGAAAAAAATAAGACACAAACTGCAATTTGTTTTCCTTAAATTTGAATATATCAGGGTGTCTGTGCATTCATAAGAAGTCTTAGAAGCACAAATCAAGGCTTTGAAATGTCTTAAATTAGTTTAAAAAGTGAGTTGGGCTTATTAATCGCAGGTCTTAAATTTAGTCTTGGTAGGAGTAGTTACTCCCACATATACAGCTCTGAAAAACATGAAGAGCCCACTGCACTGAACCCCACTGAAAACCTCCTGGTTATTCCACCAAATATTGATTTCTGAACTCTTTCTGAGTTAAAACATTAGTATTGTTGTTTCTAAATGAATATGTACTCGTTTTTTTTGTTTGTTTGTTTTTGTTTGCTGTCTGAAAGCTCTGCATCTTTTTCCTTATTTTGACCATTTTTCATTTTCAAATACTACATTTCAGATACATGTTACATAGTTCATAGAATAAAAGAACAATGTTCATTTTACTCAAACATATAGCTATGAAAAGTAAAATCAGAGAAACAGATAATTTTGCAGTGGTTTCTTAATTTTGCTATATGTTTTCTTTCAATGGACTTTTCTTTCAGGCAGATGTTTGATTCACACTCAGACATCTTATTTGTATTCTGTGACTCTGTGATTCTGTTAAGGCTAATAAACCTTTGCGCAAATTTATTTCCTTTTGGCTAGATGATGTTCATACATTTCTATGGAGATACAGGACAAAAATCCCATTCATAGGGGTCTGAGAAAGGTCTTAAATTTGAGTTAGTGAAACCTGCAGAATCCCTTTATAGGCACTGCTCAGTTCTGACCTCCCCAGTAGATTTTCATTAAATTTAGAAAGTATCAGATCATTTTTTTGTCAGTAATCACCATCTAATAGTCTTTTGTTTCATATTTAATAAATCTCCTTGTATACTTTCACTATGCTGTTGCATCAAGTTTAATGCTGTAATACAAGACCAGTGGCAGAGGGGGGAGAGGATGGGAAAGAAGGGAACAAAAGGGGCCCACCTCCTATCCCACAACCTTACGTCCAGATTCTTTCTGTTCCGTGTTGGCCTGGCTCGGTGACCCCAATAAAACCCATCTGAAGTCCCATGGGCCCAGGATCCCAGCAGCTGAACACTGCCCTTGGCCCAGCCCTCAAACAGGCCTGGACTCTCTGCTGTCATTGGTCAATACCTTCAGGCTGACCTTTCACACCAGAGGCATAAAACAAACCCAGCGCTCTTTAAAGCATCCTGATTTAAGGTCTGGGCTGATGGTAGTTTTTCAAGTTGGAACACGTTTTTCAAGCCTGTTATGTATACTTTACTGTTGTGGATCCCATGTCTTCATCTATTGCTGTTCCTGTGACATTTTATGTTTTTTTTTACACGTTTCTAGGCCTGTGACTGTCATTGGTTCCGCTTTTGGCTCTCTGATCTTTGTCATGCTCGTCTCAAAGAACAGCACATGGCCAATGAGAGGTTGGGCTAACAAAGGAGGCCATGTATCGGCCACTTAATGACCTGCTAAATCGTGTGGTCTCTCACTTTTTTGACTTAATTTTCTTGTGTCCGTCTTCTTCATATTGCTCCGCTGCTTGTTAGTAATTTGATGGGCTTTTCCCTTTTTTGCACATAAGCTTCATTGTTGTTGTCTTGTCAACGTTGGGCTTTTGTATAGATAGACTTAGCTATTTTTTTTGTTTGTATTTCAGATCCAAGGAGAAAATACCATGTCAAAATTCTGTCTATCAGCAAAGTTGGAGATGGTTATCAGACAGACCGAACAATTAGCACTCCAGGATGTGTTTGTAAGTAAAACCATTTAGATAACAACTCTCTCTGAATCTTCTGCTCATCTTTTTTGTTTCATTAAATGCGGTTTCTGTTTGAATCATTCAGCGGCCAGAGACCAGTCGTCGGCAGCTCCTCCCCCTCCACATCAAGTCACCGTCTTGACCAGCAATTCATCCATGATGTCCCTTCGGTGGAGTCGGCCTGCTTTTTCCTCCGGAAAGGCTGTTAGCTACACAGTCCGCTGTACACCTGTGGGGACACATAATGTCTCTGCTATCCGCTACATACAAACGTAAGACTTCCCTGGCAGAAAAAATTAGGGCTGCAACAAACGATTATTTCAGTTATCAATTAATCTTATCGATTAATCAATTAGTCGTGTAAAGAAATTGGCACATTCTACAGATTTTTCATTTAAGCCTTTTCATTTAATATTTGGAATACGCAAAAAGATGCAGGTGAACAAATAATTAACTTCCTTTTTTAAAAATGTATATATATTTTATTATTTAAAATGGAATAACATAGGATTTTTGTGTGCATACTTAATTATTTGTAGCCAAGTACACATCAGTCTGTTTATTATTTTTGGTTTAACCAATTAATAAATGGGCAGCAAAAGGTGCTTAATACCAGATCTTTTTAACAGAAATTAAAGCTAAAATGACACTTCAGAAACTTTGGGTAGAACATATTTATAGACAAAAAAAATTTTTATATCTTAAATGCAAAATGTTTTTATTTTTTTGCACCGTTTTGGCCTAATTACTGCTCTGAATATGTTGCTCTTTCAGCAAATGTAATTTTATTTTACTTTGCATACTCTCATTCACAATTAATTGATTACTAAATCATTTTGTTCCAATTAATCTGATTAATTGTTTCAGCCATAGAAGAAATGCATCTTATGTTTCCTTAAAATGTAATTAATACTGTGCTAGAGATGATCGCCTGCCCATTGTTTTTCTTCACAGTACCAAGCAGAGTGTTATGGTTCAGGATCTGATTCCAAACACTCGATATGAGTTTGTCGTGCGTCTCCATGTGGATCAGATGTCGAGTTCCTGGAGCTCTGTTGTTTACCACCAGACTCTGCCAGCAGGTAATTAATTAAACATACAAACGTAGCATCATTTCACTATAATCCTGTCGCGGGGAGCTGTTTTTAAACTTCTCAGTAATGATGGGTTATAAGAACCTTTAATGCTCTTTGTGCAGCACCTAGCCGTCCTCCCGCTGGAGTCCGAGTAACTCTGATTGAGGATGACACCGCTCTGGTGTCCTGGAGGGAGCCCACTGAGCCAAATTTGGTGGTTACACACTACACCATTTTATATGCTTCACAGCAAGCTTGGATGGCTGGACACTGGCAAAGACTACAGAGAGAGGGTGAGTAGACCTTTATAGCAGGTTATACACTAAATAATGGCAAAACAACACCTTTATCATGTGTAATTAGTAATAGATAGACAATGGAATAGATGCAGCATAAGATCATTTTGATTAATTGATTAATCAGATAACTGCCACATTCTGGAGATTTTTCATTCAACTACTTAAGCTTATTTTATACAATATGAGAAAAACATAAAAAAAAACTGTATCATTCAATACCTTTAAATAAGAAAATAAACATTTTATTACCCAAAATGTAATAACACAAAATTTATTTAGTGTATGCTTGATCATTTGGATGCATCTTCAGCTAAAAAAAATACTTTTACCATCAACCTGTCGAAATGCAAGGCTGATCCGTTGATCATTTTTTAGATTAACTGAATAATAATTAGACAGAAATGGTGCGTCATATGAGATTTTCTTTTACAGAATTTGAACCCAATGAATCTGAAATTATGCTATTTGAGTAGTTTTTTAATCTTAATATAAAAATATATGTATTTCTTGTGCAGGTTTATCTTAATTGCTGCTTTGAGTATGTTGCTATTTCACCAATTGGCCTTTTTCTGAGATTGTATACTCCAGTTAATGATTATCCCATTACTAAATTGCTTGACGTTTATTCCAATAACCAATTATTCTGATTAACTGTTTCTGCCCTGCTTGGAAGCTTGTTAGAGTTTATGGGATTGTGAACTGTTTGAGTTACTGGGGCATTTTAAACAGAAAGTTGGTGAATTGTAGCAGTAAACTGGGTCGTTCCAAAACACATGGCGTAATAAACACAAAAATGGTTCAACAGACATTAAATCCTTTTGGTTAAAAGGTGGTTGTCAATGCTACTTGTTTTGCTTGATTTTTATGTAGTTTATTATCACTTATGATGTTCATTTATGAACTTCTCAATCTGTTTTGATTACAGGAACTCATACGATGGCCTTATTAGAGAAGCTTGAGCCTGGTAATGTCTACCTGGTGAAGATTTGTGCCTCCAACAAAGTAGGCGACGGTCCGTTCTCCAGTGTTGTGGAACTGACGCCGAAGCATGGACACCTTCACCGCAGCAAGAATCCCAGGCACTCTGACGGTTTTTCAGACACAACAGGTCAGGATCAGAGGCAGAGCACATTTATTTACAATGATGTCTTTAACACAATTTAATGTTCCACCTGAAATACCGTATATGTCACCTTCCAGTGTTTTCTGATGGCCTCTACCACATCGACCAGAGGTCTGTGACGGGGATAATGGTCGGTGTGAGCATCGCCTTAACCTGTATCGCCATGTGTGCCTTAATCCTGATCAGCAAGGGCAGACCAAGGTAATTCATTTTATTTAAAAATGCCAAAAATAAACCCACACTCCTTTTGGAAGACATAATTCATGTGTGTATTTTTATCTTGACATGATTTTTAGAAAATCAGCCAGTCCCAAGGTGATTGCTGTGAGAGCTGCTGAAGGTCCACATCCTGGCATGCCACTTCCTGGTAATTACCGCTGGGAGAATGTTGAGGCCCTTCTACCTGCGATCAGTAATCAAATCATAAATCCTAAGGTGAAGAAAACAGAACAAAGTGAACTTCTAAACACTTTTCACTCCTGTTAGTCAAGCATAAAAACAGTTTTTTTTTCTTTTTTTTCAGGATGGATCTGATATTGTCGTAAATAACTGCAGTTCAGCTGGCAGCAAGACTCAAAGCAAGAAGTGGCTGATTTTCAAGAAGAAGATGAGAAATCCACCTGCAAATGATGTAAGTCCAAACATCATTCCAACATTTTCCTCAAAGAGGTTTTTCCAATTAGAGGTGGGTGATATGGACTTCAAGTTTCATAGAAATTTTCTGAGGTACTATTGTGATAATGGTAAAAAGTGACACAAGAACTTTTTGTTAGTTCTTTTTTAGGTATCTGTCTGGCTGTGTATTTGTAATTCACTTCTTTCACTTCTTCAGAATAGAAAATAATATTTTATTTGCAGGTACAAAAAACATAAAAGCTATAAGGCGGATTTTTAAAAAAGCCGCTGTGCGGGAGAGGTGAATAAACAAATCAAAACAACACAAATTTATAAGAAATGCCCTACATTTCAAATTAAAATAATTTTCAAATGTTTTCTAATAAAATGAGTGTTTTTTAAACTTTGGTGGTAGGTCATTCCAAAGTGAGCACCCTCTATTCTTCAGTGAGCTTTGCTTCATTACTGCTCTGTATATTGGGAAGTAAAAGTCATGACAGTGTCTTGTTGAGTAAGTGTGAATCGGATACCAGCCACATAAAAAAGCGTGATTCTCATCATTTAATTTTTTTAAATTTATTGGCACTCTCAGTGAATGAACAAATTGGAAAGAATTGTAAGTAGGAGTGCACCGATTTATCGGCCAGTCGATTTATCGGCACTGATTTCCTTAATTTTGACACTTACACTTGAAGCTGATCTTATCTCCTGGTCTTATCTACCTAAGCAAAGGTCTAAAAATCTACTTCTGTTCTGTTTTGCTCTGCTGTGAAAGAAGTTTGACCGACAAACCGGCTCATCAGGTTGTTTGCACGTTTGCAGTTAGCAATAGTCGTCCCACTATTGTCGACTCAGACTTTCTTGCTATATTTGTTGACAATTCAGACAAATGATAAATAGGTGTTGGCCAAAATCATTTTTTTAAAGATTGGTAATTGGCAATCAGCCAGAAAATTGCAATCGGTGCATCCTTAATTGTAAAACTAACAATCAATAAGGACAGTTTTGGGGGGATTAAAACATCATTATTTGGGATTGAACAGGACAACAATGAATCAAAAACTCTTATTGTGATAAGAAACTTTTCACAATAAATGCCCACCCTTACTTTCAATTATTTCTTATGTTTGACTGTCTCTCATTAGGTTGAGACAAGAGCCTGTTTGTACGAAACTGGCAAAACCGTCCTGAGGTACGACGACCGGCTCGGCTCGGCTCCTCTGCCCGCTTCGTCTCGGGAAATGATCTACGGACCGCTTCACCCGGAGAGCTCTCAAAGCAGCGAGGGCAGCCAGGAAACCGCCGACTCCGGACACTACTCCAACGAGGAAAGCAATGAAGAACCGAGCAACTCATCAACCTGCCAAAGTTCCAGAGCAACACGTGTGGAGTCGGATCACAGCGCTGCCGGTCCAAATCTTAAGCAGTCTGTCAAACTGGAACCAGAGGGAATGTCGTCCCGTGGCTCAGCTCCTGAAGCTTCCTGGTTTAAGGCTCGTCCCCAAGCCGCCTGCTCCTGACCCCTCCAGGCCTGTTTCCACCCTCCACCAGCCAAAGCTACCCCACTTCTGCCTCATTCACTTCCTGAGAAGAGAGACCCTTGAGTATTTCATGATAGAGAGGGTAAATCAGGAACCAGCTGCTGAAACGGAAGTAATGTGGATTCGCTTTGAACATACCTCAGGATTTTGTATGAATGTTGTTAAAACATTTCTTTTCCTCTATTTTTTTTTTTTTTACACAACTTTCTACCTGTTTGCGTGTTTGGTATTGTCTGTCCTAACCAAAGCTCACCCATGATGAATGTTTGAAAAGAATGTCAGAATTTACTGTGATACATTTTATTATATTTATTAGAGACGCACCAATTGTAAAGATTCACTTATTGGAAAAAAATTGGATTTTTGATTTCATCCAATTCTTTCTTGGTGCATCTCTAATATTTACTCATCTACTATAATGGAGGATCTAATGGAGCTGTTTTGGATTAATAATCTACCTCAGTTTACTCTTAAGAATATACATTACTACCTCTTTTTACCACATGTTCCGCAGTATTACCTCAGACTCAGGGGACAAAGTGAAAAAAAAGCTTAATTTCCATGTCAACTTTGTTTTATTTCAGTTTCTGCCTACATGGTTGAAAGTAATTTAGTTTCACTTCATTTCTCTTTGTCGAAAACATGAAAAGTGCATTACATTCTGCCAAACAATTTTTAGCTTTATCAAACGGTTTTGTATGGCATTTTCGGTGCACTGAACTCAAAGCTTTAACATGGCCTTAATATAGAAAGGGCTTTACATGCTATAGATGGTTAGATCCAAAGATAGAAGAAGAAAAGAAAAACTGCACCCAAAGAGCTTCATTAGAAAGAATAAGGCAACCAAAAATGTAGCTCATGTCCTTTTGGGATGTGTTTGCCAAAATATTGTTCTCACCAGAGATGTTCCCTTCGATGGTGCTGGTTTCTCTGAGTGATTGTTAATAGTGCTTTATTCTGGTGAAAGCTTTAGCACAAGCCTTGTGCTTCGTTTGCCTTCTAGACCATTGCTAAGTGCAGAGGTGATGCCGATGCTATTATCCAAAGAGTTGTTCTGCTTCCTCAGATGGGTGCAGCTTGTTTTATACAGTTGACCCTTGGCAAGACTTGGTGAAAAGTACACACACAAAAGACCAAATATCCAGTGTGTCCTGCCACTGATGGATGGATTTAATTATTCTAAACTGGGAGAATCATTCATCAGCATTCATTGACTCTGTTGTAAGGATGAAGACTTTGCTTCTGTCCTTTATATTTCCTGTCCAGGTGTGACAGTAAAAAGATTCTGACTATCATAAAGGAAACCCTCTGTGTGAAGAGCAACATAATCAGATTTTTATATCTTTTTAATACAAATAATCCTTACCAAAGGATCTTACAGTCTGTAAATTTAGTGAATTTCTTTGGTTTTCATTTACATTGTACAAAGGAGTTGTATTCAAAGATGATATGATTTCCGCTGAGTTTGGATTCTAGAAAGGCATTTTGTTTTCTCACGGTTATTTTTCTATTCTTGGGATGCCAGAAAGTGTTATGGTGTCTTTTTAACCACCTTGAATTTTAACTTGAATGATTCTTAGGTTCCTTTGGGAAAATTCAGATTTAGATTGTATTTCTTTAGCACAATGTTGTGAACCAAAAACATTTATTGTGACACTTTTCCAAAAATGTCTTCTTTCAGTTTTAGTTAAAGCAGTGTGATGGCTGCTGTAAAACTGCTAAAACTGAAAGCTAATGATGAAGCCCAACAGGTTTTGAATTTAGACATAGAATGTAGATTTAACTGTTATTTAATTTTTCTGATGTTTTTTTTTTTTTTGAGTAACAGAAAGCATCTCCTAAACCAAAGTGAGCAACAAAATATATAATTTTATGGTGTTGAACTGTTGCAACTAGCTGTTTTGATACTCAGACTGATAAAGATTAGATAATAAAATTGTACTTGAAAAAATATGTTATTTGTCTTTTTCCTTTCAGCGTGAAGGTAAATTTGAGAAGTATAACTAGATTTGATATAAGTATAACTAGATCTCATTAAGAAGTTCTTAGATATTTTTGAAAAACTGTTAGCTGCTACTACACAGAGAGGAGCATTTAACATAAACTTCTTAGCTATGTTGGAGAAAATTTTACTGACATCATGTGGTCTAGAAAATGACTAAAACTCCAGATGACATTTGTACAACATTTCATTGTTTTTTAGCTAATTAGTATGATGATATTAATGGGAAATTTTGCACAGGTTTCAGATCTTAAGAAATACTTAATGCGAGACGCAATAGCAATAAAGAGGTCGGTTACAGTGATCAGTTTTAAGATCCTCAATTTTACCCTTTGTCTATAAAGTAGGTGTATTTTTTCAATAATAATTCAGCAGAATGAAACTGAACTATTTTATTCATTTTTTTTTTTTTTTACATGTTTTGTTTATTTAATATAGTTGACTAAAACATTTATACTAGACAAAGAAACCAGTCAACAAACACAATAAATATAAAAAAGTATTACATTAATACACTTGAAATTGTATTTACTCAAAGGTCTTTTGGGCCAAATAAAATGTAAACAATTTTACATCTGAAACCTTTTAATGATTTCACAATTTAAAATATATTTCCAATACTGTGTTTTGTGTTCTAAAATTGGAAATAGAATTTGTAGTTAAATACTTTTATTCTGAATATCCCCTAAAAATAATTTCAAAATCAATTTAATCTGAACTTTTAACTATAATTACTGCAATTAAATCAACCTTTTTCAAAGCAGCAAAAAAAATTGACTTTTTTTCCTTTTGTAGTTTTTAGAAACTATAATATTCACAATAAAACTCCAAGAAAGTCAGAAGTTGACGCTTCCAAAGGTCCAACCAGCAGGGGGCAGCAGAGTTTTAATCGAGGCAGTGGCTGCTGTCATTCCGGAACAAGAGGAAAAAGGAAGCGACGATTCGGTCTTGTTTTGTTTAGCTGTTACACGCAGCTAATCTCGGTGCCGAAATGCGCATCGAAAAGTGTTATTTCTGTTCGGGACCGGTGTATCCCGGACATGGAGTCATGTTTGTACGGAACGACTGTAAGGTAGGATACGGTTTATCTGTCTGAAAGGTCAATTTAGGTAAAGTAAATGTTTAGAGTTCGTGGGGCAGTTAGCTGGATGATAACATGTCTAAATCGCTCACGTGGAAACCAAATCAGCGAAAAAGGAAAACGATGTATATAAATTTGATCAGCTGTACTTAAGACAACGACCAGAGGAATTTGAAATTAATTCTAAAAGCGGTGTCTAGTTTGTAAGTCATTAATACTTAACAGAATTCAATACTGTCTCGGCTTCAGTTTTGGGCCTCGTTTTTTTATTATGACAATGTAAGTGCGCCCTCTAGTGTTGGTAGCAAAAAACATAAGGACCAGGAGCTGAAACGTAAAAGTAACAACTCGACGCTTTATTTTTATACAATCGTTGATGTTGACTATAAAATTGGTGTATACTTTGCCAAAATGTTACAGAGATTAATAAAACTTTGTGGTATTTTATAACATTATTATGTATATGTTTGTAATAATTATTCTAACACTTTTTGGCATATCTCTGTGTTAAATTAAAATTGTAATGAATGACTTCAATTGTACCAACACTTGTAGCAGTAGCAATTATGTACCTTAATAACGCCAATCTTAAAAAAAAAGGAAAGCAAGGAATGCAATGCACAGTGGATCATTTAAATGACACATTTTTATGTGAAACATGAAATAATACATTTTTTAAATATATTTTCCACATTTTATTCAGGCTAAAAATGCAGTATATTGAGATGCAGTAATCGCATGAATGGATCCATAATCACAATATTTGGTTTGCCTTAGCATTTGAGTTGCATGTAAATATTTATTTCAGTATGTATTTCAGCTGCCATGCAATAAAACTGTGCTTTTTTATAATATATTTGGCCTTTTTGATAAACTTTCACTGTCCCACATGCCCACAGCTGACAAATAATAACAATGAAGATGCGAAAGAAGTTGAGTGGAGTGTAAATTACAATGTGGGTTAGTTGTAATGTGCGTTGCTATCTTAGTTTGTAATAACATCACTTTGTCACTAATTGTGACACATTACCCTTCATAATTTGACTGAAAAACAATAAAATCTTTTTGCTGAAAAATGCAAAAAACATGTACCGGTAATTTTTTAAAAATCTCTTCGTTGGGACCATCATAGTTGGGATTAATTTGTCTTGACATAATGAAGCATCCCAACTACATACAGGCCTGCAGTTTAATCGTCATTTCTCTGTCTTATTTAAAAATCAGATGTTCAGATTCTGCAAATCAAAATGCCACAAGAACTTCAAGAAGAAGCGTAACCCAAGAAAGACACGATGGACCAAAGCTTTCAGAAAGGCTGCTGGAAAAGAGTTGACTGTGGTAAGATGCTCAATTGAGTTTTGACTATTTATTTATAAAACAAAAAATATCTAGTAGTCCTATTTCTTACCCCGAAATATTTTGTTTCTTGTCTTTAAGGATAATTCTTTGGAGTTTGAGAAACGCAGAAATATTCCAGTGAAATATAACCGGCAACTTTGGGACAAGACAGGTAATGTTTTTGCTTTTTTAAACAAATAAAAAACAACATATTTTTTTTGTTATGAGACTGGAACAGTTATATTTTAATATTTTATTACTTTCTTAGTTGAGGCAATGAAGAAGGTGGAGGAAATAAAAGTAAAACGACAGGCAAGATTTATCATGAACAGGTGAGAGGTTGATTTCTTTTTCATGTTACAGCTGCTGTTTTTTGTGCTTAGAAATGTTCGCTTAAAGATATTTTTTGCTTCTTTGCTGCAGATTAAGGAAGGGTAAACAGCTCGAGAAAGAAGAGGCCATCAGCGAAGTCAAGAAAAATATTCACCTCATCAAAGCTCCACATGCAGGTAAAGCTTTAAATTTCTGTAATTTTCATTAAAGTGATGGGTTTTTTAAATTTTGGAATATTTTTAAAATGTGACATAAATGATGAAAAATGTGCAGCATTGTTAGGAGAAAGAAGACTTCAGATTCATGCATTAAGGGAAGTTTACCTGTGTTCTTACATTCTCACTGTTTTTACAGGCAAAGCCAAACAGCTGGAAGACAAAATGGTGCAGAGGTTACAAGAAGATGTGGAAATGGGGAATGAAGATGATTAACTTAAAACTCAGTCGTTGTTTTGTTTCTTTGCTTAAACTTGGCTCCTTCATTTTATTTGAAGTTTATATTTCCAGAAACAACAGCAGACACAGATATAATGGATATGAGTTGGTTTTTTTAAATAAAGTGGATCCAAAGCTGCCTGTCAATTTTCTTTTGTGTTTAAAAATGTCTTACATCAATGTTAAAAGGTTATCAATAATAAATTAACAATTTGGTGAATTTATCCAATCATCCTTTTTACTCTGATCATTTTGAAAGCTAAATAATTTCAGTTTAAATGAATGGATTTTGCAGCTAAATCACTCAACCTATGTGTTTTTATGAAGAAGATTTTAGAGGAAAGTAAGATTATCTGCTATTTCCATCTCTGTGCAGTTAAATAGTTAAACACATTCAGATTATAGAAAAATAGGAATGTGTTCCACAGAGTAAAAACAAAATATTGAATAATGGGGCTGTATTGTGGGGATGTTATTAGTTGTTTGGCCTAACATGAGAAAGATGTGAATAAAATAAAAATATTTTACTTGTGTTTTCATAATTCATAATATGAAATTGCATCGTTATAATTATTGAAGTTGAAAATGTTTTAGTTTTTTTCCAATTTGCTCCGCTTTGGCATACATATAAAAATACCATAAAGAATAGAAATTAAATAGAAAATGGAGCGAACTTATTTGTAATGAAAGTACAGAAAATAACGCAATATATCTTGATTGAACAATGCAGCCGTAAGTTGACTCACATTGCGGTGAATGCCTCTTCCGCTAGATTTATACATAACGCTCACGTTATCCGGTCGCCAAGTGGGCGGAGTTTGAAGACTGAAGTTTGTGACTTTGCTGCATATTATACAATACATAAGCTATAACTGACATTTTCAGCGCGTGTATTGTTTGTTACGTCTCATCGTGAAGTCTCCTCCCTCGAGCAGACGGTTTTCTGGCAGTGTACGTCACCGGGGATAAAAGGAGCGGACCCCGGCTCTCTGGCATCGATTTACTCGGCCTGTTACTGTCCTCTTGGCGCTGCGCCCCCTTCTTTTCATTTGCTAGAAGATTGGGCTGCTCAGAAGGAAAAGAGCCACAGTTTGGAGAACAGATTCAGACTTAGTTTCCGGAAATGTCCGAACAAGGTGAAGGAATGAGGACTTTGGAGGAACAGCAGGTAAACCTTAACAATGAATGTGTTTAAGTGCGATTAGCGCAGCTAATAAACAGTTCAAACAAGAAAACGTTGCAGGCGGCAAACGTCAAGCTAGTTAGCAGCTAGCTAATTTCCCAATCGTTGCTTCAGCTCTAAGAATTTCTTATTTGTTAAATATTATTGGGTTATTTTGGGAACTTTTACTGAACACCCATCTTAAAAAGAAAATCTCCGTTTACCATTAAGGTATGCTATTTTAGCATCTAGCTTCGAGAAAACAACCGTTGTATGTTTACCTCATTGTGCTGCTTTACTGTTACAGTCCAGATTATGCTTGATAAAATGTATTATTGCTTCTTTAAAAAATGGTTTTGCACTCATTTGTAATTTATTGAGACTGTTTTTATCAACACACACTGCCCTGACTCTAACAGGAAATGGAGGACAAAGTCATCAGCCCAGAAAAAGCAGAAGAGGCCAAGCTGAAGGCCAGGTATCCTAACCTGGGAGCCAAGCCCGGGGGGTCAGACTTCCTCAGGAAAAGACTCCAGAAAGGGGTACGTTTCTTACGCTGGAACGCAGCATGTATGTATAGCTCTGGAAAAAAATGAAGAGACCACTGCACTGAATCTCCTGGTTATTTCACCAAATATTGATTCCTGAACTCTCCCTGAGTTAAAACATTAGTATTAATGTTTCTAAATGAATATGAACTTGTTTTCTTTGCATTATTTGACGTCTGAAAGCACTGCATCTTTTTAGTTATTTTGATCATTAACAATTTTCTGCAAACAAACACAATATTTGTGCTTGGAATTTTGGAGACATGCTGTCAGTAGTTCAAAGAATAAAACAATAATGTTCATTTTACTCAAACATGTACCTATAAAAAGAAAAATCAGAGACCATCAATAAATGGTCTCAATGTTTTTTCCAGAGCTATATATTTCCCATTTTCTCTATTGGTAACGCTTAGCAAAACCTGCAATAAGTGCCAAGAAACAGAGAGCAGGAAATTGAAGAATTTGTGATAATCCTAAGAAATGGGCTTCAGCCTTTTCACTTTGTTTTCTTTTTTTGTTCAGCCAAAGTATTTTGACTCTGGGGACTACAACATGGCCAAGGCCAAGATGAAGAACAAGCAGCTGCCATCAGCTCCGACGGAGAAGACTGAGATCACCGGGGATCACATTCCAACCCCTCAGGACCTTCCTCAGAGAAAGACCTCCATCGTGGCCAGCAAACTGGCTGTTTGATACATTTTACTCATTTGCTACCATTCCATCACCCACGTTATATCTACCTGCTGTTTTTAGTCCTTTCTCTCTCTTTTTTTTTTATTATTATTATTTTTTTTGCTTATGTATGTATTGTCTTAGAACTGTTTGCATAAATTAGCCAAATGAACAGTTGACAGCTGTCAGAAGTCCTGAAGGGTTACTGAACATATTGACGATCTTAACCAAGTACTTGCTGTCATTTGAGCACACACAAAAAAAAACTAATAGTCTGGTTTAGCTTTGAATTTTGCATTTAAAGGATGACATGCTACCATGTAAAGTGCTTAACGGTTCCTGCAGAGGTTATCGTTACACGACTGCAAATTAATCTAGTAAGATCTGGCTGTTTCATAACAAAGAAAAAAATAGCACTACAGTTAAAAAAAGAAGAAGAAAAAGTCTACATAGATGTACGTGAAAAATACATGTGTAATTTAAAGATATGCTTCTAATGTTAATCAGTTTAAATAGTAACATCAGGGCTTTATAATTTCTTTTTAAATCTTATGTACCATTTTGGGTCTATGGCTCTAGTTAAAGTGCAGCTGACTAGCTTGTATTCATCTGCGTTAAACTAATGTTTATGCCATAAATTTACAATGACATGCTGCTGGACTCCACCTCATCCTGACCTCTGAAATATGGCCTTAAAGTAACGAGCAGTCGTTCCTCTTGAGCAATATTTGCTCCCTCAGTGAGAATCTTGGCTGGCGCGCGCCTTTTGACTGGATACACTTGGGATCACATGGGAAGAAATTCCCTGTTCATGTCTGGAGTGTGCATGTGTGTTTACTGTGCTGATATGCTGTGCCATTTGTTTTGTAAATAAAATAGTTTTGCATAATATCTTGCATTCACTTGAGTTCTGGACTTATTTTAGCTTGGCAGCAAAGAAAGGAATTTTGTAACTCTTTAGGACAGTATTTCACTTTAAAGAAATTATAAAAAATCTCATTTCCATGTATAAAAGCAGTTCTACTTGATATAATACAGAATTATAAATGCACAACTGTATTTGAGTCCATTTCACTCTCAGGCCAGCCAAATATGTTGACATTTGCTATGTAGACAACCTGCAACTAGAGTTGCAAATGTCAACATATATCAGAAATGTAATTTTTTTCAAAAGAACCAACATTTATTTTTAAATTTAAAATTTAGCAAAAGTTTTTTTTTTCCAATGTTGGAAGACTTAAATAAATAAAAGCACATAGATTTCCAACAAACATATCTGCAACCATATTTCTGATAGTTTTAGGGTCATCCACTCTAGAAATTTAATGCAGATACTGTAAGAAAACTGAAAAAAAAAACATGTATGTCTTACATCTGCATTGAAAAACACCAGCTCATAGCTTTTGTTGGTTGTACTTTCACCAACTTTGGCATTTGTAGAAGATTGGTGACTATGTTTAGATTAAGATAAATGAATTTCTGTTTGGAAATGTGGCAAACATGGAAGAGGCTCTAGTCAACTCAGCAAAATGTAACTTTTTGGCAGTCATGCAAGTTGATAGCTCAAAACCACCATTCCCACCAGCAAGCATGGTTTTGGTTGCTGCACCATGCTGTGGGGATGCTGCTCAGCAGAGATGAGGAAGCTGGCCATCTAGTATGACTGAACTTGAGCTATTTTTTAAAAAATTCTCACCATTTAAATGTGAGACTCAATGTTTGTCTCGCCAGAAATGGCAATAAGTAATGGCAGAAAGACCTCATCAGGTTGAATATGATGTCAGAACAACAAAAAATATTCAAGTAAGAGGTGATACTTTGTAACACTACTCAAGTAAAAAGTAAGGTGTTGTAAAACTAATGCTAAAAGTGCATTTTCCCCTAAAAGTTACTCAAACAAATGTAACAAAGTAAATATCACCCAGTTCTGGCTTCTAGGGTATTTTCAGGTGTAAAATCTTATTCTAGTAATCATGCTAACTTTCTTGTTGTTAGCATGAGTGGGATACAATAATTACAAACATGAGAAATTGGGTTCAAATTATTCCAGTGATTTTAGCAGTTCTGGCTTTCTATACATTAGAACAGCTTTAGTATTTTTACCGCTAGAGGGCGCGGTTGACACACGTTGTGAACCTGTGTCGGGGCATGCGCAGCTGAGTGACAGCTGTCGGAGGAGGTGAATCCTCTAGTCGGCAGAGTGGAGTGAGAGCTGGAGGAGGATAGACCGGGGGACGTCGGCGTTTCTGTCCGTAGGAGTTAACAAAATGTTTTATCCCCTTCCGATGGGGCGGAAAATGTCTCCGGAGTCTTTCTAAACAAGCTTAAAGACATGGCAGCTTTTGAACTTTACTCCAAGGTAGGCAGCGCCTGATAACGAGTCACTCAACGGTTTTTCTCTTCCTACTTTTGTTAGCTTGTTATAATAAAATTGTAATTAGCAACTTTTTAGTGCCTGTTGAATCTCTTTTTAGTGAGGCAGGATAATTATATAGCAGTTTTTTTTGCTACTCTGCCACATAAACCGCCTCTTATCCATCCACGTTATGCGCATGTCCGCTGCCAGTTACCTACGACTGCTGCCGCTGATGAAGTTTTTCCAGCCAGCTGTGTTACTGTAAGAGCAGAGGTTGGATTTCTCTGACCGGTTTCTTTTTCTTTCTCTCTCGCTCTCTTAAAAAAAAAATAAAAAAAATCAGAATGCCCACGTTTGGCTCCCAGATGCAGCAGAAGTGTGGAAGTCTGCTGAACTTCTCAAAGACTACACTCCTGGTGACCTGACTCTGTCTCTACAACTGGAGGATGGCACGGTAAGACAGCGACCCCCCGACCCCCGAAAAAGCAAGCAAACAAACAAAAAAAGACCCTATAACCACACAGAGACACACCCAGAAAGACTGAGATGAAAATTGGTTTAGGATGTTCTTGAAATGCCAAGCGCATATTTCTTTTGCACAAACGCTGGAAGCAGAGCCTAGTGAAATTACATGCTATGATGGATTATTCATGACAGCTTGGCTGTTGGGAGTATTTCTCATCGTCAGGCAAAACAAACACCTTGTGGTGCTATTTACAAGTTAAACTGTGTGTGCATGGTTTCAGAATAAGTGAACTTACTCAAACTAGGTTTTTCTCCAGCATTGCTGCTACCTGAAGGTATTATGTCGAGTTTGGGCATGCACATCAGGTATGGAAATAAGGTCAAATATTATCTTGAGTGAACATGAACAGGCCAAGCACTGAGGGTTTGCTGTTCGCTTTCATTTGAAGCATGATTGACAGTTAGTAGCTTGCATTTTTGCTGTCATTAAAAATACTCTAACACCTTTCTTTCTTTTTGTTTTGTTTGTTCAGGTTGTGGAGCACAATGTTGACCCCCAAACCAAAAACCTGCCTCCTCTCAGAAACCCCAACATCCTGGTGGGAGAAAATGACCTCACAACTCTCAGTTACCTCCATGAGCCAGCAGTGCTACACAACCTTAAAGTGCGCTTTATCGACTCCAAACTGATTTACACCTACTGTGGTAATGAGCTTCATCTCCTTTGACTTGCACTATCACTGTCAGCGTAGACTTTGGAGTCTTACTCACTGCATGTGCTGACATAATCCAGAGTACCTTAAGCTGATTATTAAGATGCATACTTGCTTTTAAAGGAACACAACGTGGACATGTCACAATATTGTTGTTTTGAGATCATTTTCAACTAATAATGGAAAATTAATGCCTTTTGGCCTCTGAAAGAATAATAAACATTCGTTAGTGGAAAAAATAATGCTTTTTGGCCTCTGAAAGACTAACAAACTTTAATTTTGTACTCCACAATGGAATTGGAAAACATTTTAAATATCCAAAATAAAACACAACCAAAAATGATAAACAAAAAAAAACCACAAACAACTGAAACCATAAATAAAGCGGATTATGCAGTCTATGTAAACAAAGTTGCACTTCGAGAAATGCTAATTGTCAGAATGGAAATTATTGAGCTCATTTAATAGAGTTTTGTGACAGGTGTAATTGTGGTCACTCTAGCCAACTCAAAACAGATATTTTGCTGATGTTTTGAAGTTTTCATGTAAAAAGATTTTTAATTGCAGTCAAAGTTTTTGTCAACTCATATGTGACAAATGCTTTTCCTCAAGAAATAAATTATTGTTCACTTGGAGGGTCGAAATACATGTGATTGCTGTTACAATATGTCAATTAATCGCACGTTAAATTAAAACAAACTTAATCATTTCTGTTTGCAGGATTTATTATTTTTCTCTTTTCTCTTTCTATCAAAAACTGGATGACAAATGTTTTCAGTCTTGTGTTTTAATCTCAACTAGCCCCCTTTTTTAAAAGTCTTTTTTTCTTTTTTTTTTTTTTTTTACAGAGACTTAATTATTCATTTTATTTGTTGTTTCTGATGTTCTGTTTGTTTGTTTTGGATATTTAAAATGTCTTCCAGTTCCAGGGTTAAGTTTACATTCAAATTTAGAGTTTATTGCTCTTTGATAACATGTCCTTGCATTATTACACCATGACTATTATAGTACTTAAAAATGATATCAAGGCAACAGTATTATCATTTTTCGCGATAACTTCTGGGACAAATTATCCTCCAGTGTAATTTGTTATTGTCACAGGCTACGTTTTCAGATTTTCATTTGTAAAAGTAAGAAAAAGAACCATGTATCATCTAAGAATGAATTTTTAGTTTTTCTGATCCACTTTAGGAATCGTCCTGGTTGCCATCAATCCCTATGAGAGTCTGCCCATCTATGAAGCTGATATCATCAACGCCTACAGTGGGCAAAACATGGGAGACATGGACCCACATATCTTTGCAGTAGCTGAGGAAGCATACAAACAAATGGCCAGGTTTTGGTATTTTCGATTTACATTTTAGAGCCACCATAGAGATCTTTTTTTGTCTTTAACTCTGACTCTCTTGAAGGTTTTTTTGCTTATGAATGTTCCTTTTTTTATACAGAGATCAAAGAAATCAGTCCATAATAGTCAGCGGGGAGTCTGGTGCAGGCAAAACAGTTTCTGCTAAATACGCCATGCGTTACTTCGCCACAGTCAGCAGCTCATCGGAGGAGACCGACGTTGAGAAGAGAGTTCTTGCTTCTAATCCAATCATGGAGGTAAAATTTTACTGCTTTAGGAAAATCTACAACACATTCTTAAAATTATGGTTTAACAGACAATATTTATTGTTTTGTAGGCCTTTGGGAATGCCAAGACAACAAGAAATGACAACAGTAGCCGGTTTGGGAAGTACATTGAGATTGAGTTTAACAAGGATCTCTGCATAGTTGGGGCTAACATGAGGACCTACTTACTGGAAAAGTCTAGAGTAGTGTTTCAGGTAAATCTTCCTGGATGTGGACAATGTGTATTCATGCTACATGAGCATTAATTTAGAATAGGGCTGCAACTAACAATTATTTTGTTATTGATTTATTCTGATGGTTAATTGATAAACATATAACAGAGGGACACATTCTGCACATTTCAGTCTTTTTTTGCAAAACTAGAAATAAAAGATGCAAATAAACAAATAATTTCAATTAATTTTTTAAATAAGAAAATACAAATGTTATTGGCTAATATTCAGATGTATAGCATTCATTTAGTGTGGGCTCTATCACTTTTTAATATAAATGAAATGTGTATGTATTTTATGTAGAGTTTTGACTTAATTACTGCTTTGAGTATGTTGTTCTTTCAGCAGTTGGCCTTTTTTGACTCTGTGTACTCCAGTTAATTAATTGATTACTAATTTAGTTGATAATTTCAGTGACTGATTAATCACAATTAATCTGACTATTTGTTTCAACCTTACATTTTTAAAATTGGAACTTTACTGTATCTATGTGATTTTATACATCAGATCAACACCAAGTTGCTCACAATTGTGAAGTAGAACAAATATTATGGGTCATTTTTAATTTTGATGGTGACAAATGTAAACTAACACCACAAATGCAGGATTTTGCAATTCAGCTTCACCGTTTGGTTTAAATCCTATTAGGAAACACAGAAGTTTATGGTAATAAGATGACAAAATGAGGTAAAAATTCTGTAAATGTGCCTCACTCTCCATCTTTTGCATTTCTTCTAGGCTCACGGAGAAAGAAACTACCATATTTTTTACCAGCTATGTGCCTCTTCACATTTGTCTGAGTTTAAGGCCTTCAAATTAGGTCTCAGGCAATAAAATATCATTTTTCAGCATTTATTTGAATATAATATGGCCAATAATAATAAAAGTAAAATGATCTCACTTGTTGTTTTAAAGGCTGTGCAGATGACTTCTGCTGCACTAACCAGGGTCAGAGTCCAGTCATCAATGGAGTCGATGATGCAAAAGAGATGTGCAACACCAGGAGGGCGTTTTCACTATTAGGTCGGTATTTTTATGCATTTATGTATATATATAGACAGCTCTGGAAAAAAATAAGAGACCAGTTATCTGATTTTACTTATTATAGGTATTTGTTTTAGTAAAATTAACGTTGTTCTTTCATTCTATTAAGTACTGACCACATGTCTCTGAAAATCCAAGCACAAATTTAGTATTTATTTTCAGAAAATGAGAAATGGTCAAAATAACAAAAAGATGCAGTGCTTTCAGACTTCAAATAATGCAAAGAAAACAAGATCATATTCATTTAGAAATAGCAGTATTATTGTTTTAAGACAGAAATCAATATTTGATGGAAGAACCATGAGGTTTTCAGAGGGGTTTAGTGCAATGGGCTCTGCATTGTTTTTGTAGATGCTTGACTTCGATTTAGATTACTTGACACAGTTGTTTTTTTTTGCTCACATTGTAGGAATTGGTGAAAGTGATCAAGTGAAAATTTACCAGATTCTTTCAGCTATTCTCCATCTTAGCAACGTGGATGTAAAAGATCAGTCATCTGACACATGCAGCATCCTGGTAAACACTGACTTCTCTCTGATCCAATAACATTTTTGACTCTGTTATTTTGTAGTTCATTTTGTAGCCTTTTTTTTTTTTTTTTTTTTCCATCTAAGACATATATTCAGAATACAGAGGTATTCACGTCCTGTCTTCCCAGCCAGATAATGCCCACCTGATGGTCTTCTGTGAGCTCATGGGAGTTCCTTGTGAAGAAATGGCCCACTGGTTATGCCATAGGAAACTCCAGACGATCACGGAAACCTTTGTGAAGCCTGTTTCCAAAGAAAATGCGGTCCATGGAAGGGATGCACTGGCCAAACATATTTATGCCAGACTCTTCGGCTGGATCGTGAAAAGTATTAACAATGCGCTGGCGTCTACTGTGAAACAACACTCATTTATCGGTGTGCTCGACATTTATGGGTAAGTCTCCCTTATCAGCTACTTCATAGTTTTTCTGTTGTTGTTAAACATTTTATAAAGTTAAACATATTTATGGTTGAAATGATTAATTGTGATGAGTACAGAAATAATAATCTAGTATTGGAATACACACAGGAAAATAAAATGGCATTTGTTGAAACAGCAACATAAACTGAGAAGTATTTAGGTAAAACTGTATAAAAAATATATACATTTTGCATTTAAGATAAAAAAAAATACATATTTGCTTTTAAACTCCTCGAGTGGCATTTTAGCTTCATCCAGTTCAAATTCTGTTAAGAAAATCTTTTATTAAACACCTTTTGCTGTCCAAAAATAATCAGCACATTATCATTACCCTGTTTTGATGCATCCTTTGCTACAAATGATACATTAAAGCAGCGGTTCCCAAAGAATTTCTGGTTCCCACTATGAGTTACAATAAAATCCGCCCCAAAAAAGAAAAAAAATAATTCACACTTCAGGTTGCAAGAAAACAAACTACAAACCATCCTTACAGTGAAACACTTTTGTGTAACTGTTGTTTTTTTTGTTTTTTTTCCATTCATCCATACCCCTTCCTGCGCCCCCCTGCAATGGCACTGTGCCCCCTCTTGGGGGCGTGCCCCACACTTTGTGAACCACTGCACTAAAGGAAGGCTATGCTATTTGATTTTTGGAAATGCAGTGTTTATTTTGGTATTTGAAATAGGAATTGAATCTAATTATTTGCATCTTTTAATGCATTTCTAACACATTAAAAGAAAAATCAGCAGATAACGCCAATTTTTTCCATCCCATTATTCATCAGAATAATTGATAGATTAATCAATAACTAAAGTAAACTTCAGTCGAGGACCCATATGTATTTTTCTTCAGGTTTGAGACATTTGATGTCAACAGCTTTGAGCAGTTTTGCATCAACTATGCCAATGAAAAGCTTCAACAGCAGTTCAACCTGGTGAGAATCTGCTAGTCTGCTAAACCTGGACTTGTTTGTGTCCAAATGGAGAATTCATCCCTCATTTTTCACTCTTTCCAGCATGTCTTCAAGTTGGAGCAAGAGGAGTACATGAAGGAGGAGATTCCCTGGACGCTGATCGACTTCTGTGACAACAAGCCGTGCATTAATCTCATCGAGGCCAAGCTCGGCATCCTGGACCTTCTGGACGAAGAGTGCAGAGTAAAATGGCACTATTGTTTTTTTTAAGCTGCCATTGGAAGTGTGTCCACCGCTCTGGGCTCCACCACACTAAATGTGGAGGTTATGACTAATGCCATGACTAACTGATGTGTCAGCGCTTCCTCTTTCCGCAGATGCCCAAAGGTTCTGACGACACATGGGCTCAGAAACTGTACAACACCCACCTGAAGCAGAATGCTTATTTTGATAAACCCAGGTTATCAAACGAAGCTTTCATCATTCACCACTTTGCTGACAAGGTAAAACCTAATTCTGTGGTATGCAGTGCATTTTCAATCGCCTTTTGACGTTATGTTTGGACTTGCAGATGTTTGGGTTTGTCATCTTTTTCCATTGGGGAAAAAATAGTTACTCAGAGGTGAACATTTTGGTAATTGAATGAATACCCCAGTGGAAAATGTACCACTTTTCTAGACTCTTGAAAGGTTTTGCACACTCTGAAGACTCATGGTGGGATTGTTTCCTTTTCAGTTGTTAATTGTATTGCAGCATCAATAAAAAAATATGTTAAAAAAATTAATTCATTGTGCGCTGCGTTTCAAAAAATACTGCATCACTTAATTCAATCTATTCAATAAGTTGTTCTTTGTTGATTTGCTTTTTAATCAGTGTGCCTGTGAAGACCTATCTCAGCATTTCATTAATTAACTCACTAGTTTTATTGTCATTAAGAGAAATAAAACAAAATATTAGTCCATGTCACCCATTCCTGATCATATTTCAGACTTTTGCAGCCTTTAAAACATTTTCTGACTCCATCACCCTCAGTCTACCTTCAATCATCTCCCTTTCAGGGTTTAATTAAATTTATTTGGTAGGGATAATGCACATTCATTGACATTTCTATAAATGTGACAGAATTAGCCAAAAGGGTATTTTTCATCAATGCTCAATTTGTCCTGCTAAAAATGAACAAAGGTTATGCAATCAAGATTAAAATGACTTAACTACACACAGATTCTCTCAATAAATAGAAAAAAAAAATCTATCATTACAAACAATTTCTAAAATAAAGAAATTACTGTGCAGTGTTAGTTTTTGGGAGTGGGCCAAAATCAAATTTCTGTGATCTGTTCCTTTGTGCCTAGGTGGAGTACCAATGTGTGGGATTCCTGGAGAAAAATAAGGACACTGTCAACGAGGAACAGATTAATGTGCTTAAAAAGAGCAAGGTGAAACCATGCGCTTTCTCTCTACTGCTTATTAGCAGATGTTCTTCTTTGTGGAGGGCCAGTGCCAGTTTTATTGGATTTTAATACTTTGCCAGCTGAAAACAAATGTGCGTTAAGTAATTTATGTGTTGCTGGTTTGTGGGCACACACCCAGGAATTGTTTAGACAAAACTATTGGAGGAAATACTCCCACCCCTCATCTTTTTTTAACCAGAAACACTGCCATCTGCTGTCTGGTGGGTCCTTTAGTTTTTGCTGCCTTTTTTAAAATAATAAACTTCTGTTTTCTAGTTTGATTTGCTGCCGAAACTGTTTGAGGATGAAGAAAAAATAAAAGCGCCAACTAGCAAGATTTCTAGCAACACTGGAAGACCTGGGAAGTCTCAAAAGGAACATAAGAAAACTATCGGACTGCAGGTAGAACCTTTAAACATGAAGGATGTGTGATCAAAATTAAACTTTTATTCTGTTTTTGTAAAGAACAGAAACAGATAACACACAAGAAGGATTTATCATTGTCGTTTATTTTTTAGTTTCGACAGTCTCTATACTTGCTTATGGACACTCTAAATGCAACATCGCCTCATTATGTGCGCTGCATCAAACCAAATGACAGTAAAGCTCCATTCACGTGAGGATCTCTGCTTCCTTTAGTTATCCCAAAGCA
This sequence comes from Gambusia affinis, assembly GCF_019740435.1. Lineage (NCBI taxonomy): Eukaryota > Metazoa > Chordata > Actinopteri > Cyprinodontiformes > Poeciliidae > Gambusia > Gambusia affinis. Next base: position 6,599,984 of record NC_057875.1, read on the forward strand.
CAAATAAAAACACTTGTGCGTTCAATTATGTTTTTCTTACATTTAAAGTCTGGACCCAATGAGAGCCGTGCAGCAGCTTCGAGCGTGTGGCGTCCTGGAAACGATCCGTATCTCTGCAGCAGGATTCCCATCTAGGTACAAATCTGTAAACACAAGTTTGTTTTTATAATAAATATAGTTGGAATATACTTTGTCATGTAATTTATAATGCCTCAGATGGACCTACCAGGAATTTTTCAGTCGTTATCGGGTCCTGATGAAGCAAAAGGATGTTCTGCCTGATAGAAAACAAACCTGCAGAAACCTCCTGGAAAAACTTATCAAGGTGTGTTTGAATTTAAGAATGGTATTGATTGATTATCTGTAATTACAATCATTTATGAGGGCTTGGTGTTTTGTCCTTAGGACCAACAGAAATACCAGTTTGGCAAAAATAAGATCTTCTTCAGGTCTGGCCAGGTGGCTTACCTGGAGAAGCTGCGTTCAGACAGACTGCGTTCAGCTTGTGTCGCCATCCAGAAGACGATCCGCTGCTGGCTCGCCCGCAAACAGTATCTGAGGATGAGAGAGTCCGCCATCGTGATTCAGAAGCATGTACGGGCTCGGCAAGCACGCAGGTGGGCGGATCATCTACAACAGGTCGAGAGGCGCAAATACATGTCGGAAGTGTGTTTTTAATGTGCTTATTTTTTTCTTTCTCTTTTTAGTTATGTCAAGTTTCTGCGGCAGACCAAAGCAGCTATTGTTATTCAGCGCAATGTGCGAATGTGGTCTAAAAAGAGACATTTCCTGCAGCAGCGCTCTGCAGCTGTCACCGTTCAGCGTGTTTGGAGGGGCTGTTTGGCTAGGAAGCATTACTTCAAGGTAAACTCAAGACTAATTCTGTTTATCATTTTTTGGTCAGAAGAACTTCATTATTTTGACTATTTAACTAAGTGGTGTTCAAACCTTTTGCACTGTGAACCAAAATTACCTTATTCTTTCTAATTTAAAATGTTACATAATTTTATTGTAACTTTTTTATAGTGACCCATATCCTCTCTGTTGCTGATTAGAAAAAAAATTGCCACCGAAAAGTAGAAAAACTTCATTTACACTTTGAATCTATATTGATTTACAGACCGCTTGCCTAAAAAAATTAGATGAAATTGTTATATTAAAATGTAGAAAATAATGATATATAAAGTACTTTAAAAAGAATCAGTTTAGAAAATACATTTATATCTTTTTAGAATTTATTTTAATGTGCGATACAAATTTAATTGTCTGCCATTTGACTTTAACGGCTGATAGTTTGCAATAAATCAACTTCAGGTTTGGAAAAAATTATGAGCTGAGCCCCATTGAAAACCTTCTGCTTTTTCCATCAAATATTGGTTTCTGAAAAATATTGATTTCAATATTTTTGAATATTGAAATCAAAATTATTCACGAACATGAACTTGTTTCCTTTGCATTACTTGAGGTCTGAAAGCTCTGCATCTTTTTCTTTATTTTGACAATTTCTCATCTTCTGCAAATAAATACGAAATATTTGCCTGAAATATCCAAGACATGTGTTCAGTAGTTCATAGAATAAAAAAACAATTTTCATTTTACTCAAACATATACCTATAAAAGGTAAAATCAGAGATCATTTTGCAGTGGTCTCTTAATTTTTTTCCCAGAGCTGCGTGTATGACCAGACATATGCACACAAGCACTTGCAGTGGAATATTTTTGAGAATATATTTTTTAACTTGACATTTTGTGCTTGTCTGTCTTTCCACAGTTGCTGTATGAGCAGAAGGTTGTGGTGATTCAGAGGATGGTGAGAGGCTGGTCGGCCAGGCAGCGTTTCCGACGCGCCATGGAGGCCGTCGTCCTGCTGCAGAGCTGCGTGCGCCGCATGAGAGCCAAGAAAGAACTGAAGAAGCTGAAAGCGGAGGCGCGCACAGTGGAGCACTTCAAGAACCTCAACATTGGGATGGAGAACAAGATCATGCAGTTGCAGCACAAGATAAACGAGCAAGTGAGTTTTGCAGCACTGTAGAGAGGAGAGGTCAACAGCAATTTCCTGTTTGCTTTAAGGCCCAACTTGCTGATTTTGTAAATTTTTCTGTCCATTTTGTTTTAACTTAAAAAATTAATTTTTATCCAGCTGGAGATTTTGGAATTAAAAGATTATGCATTATTGCTTAAATAGAAAGCCATTAACTCAATTTATACTAAATGCCAAAAAATATTTTTTTATGGAAACCGGATGTACCAAGGAAATTTAGACTCCTCTTTGATTCACTGGTGTCAGGGGGAAAAAAAAAACAAGTTTCCCACTATCAATCTGTTTGCACATCAGCCTCAACACCTCCCTTCCTTCCACATTAAAACCTGTGGTTTTCCCAGAGTCTGTATTTAAAAGGAATTTATTATGCTAAATTAACTCTTTGCACATTTTTATGCTTTCATTTGGTTCTCAGCTGCTTCTAAAAAAAGCCAGATTATGGCAATAATTTAATATTTTTTGATGTCCAGAAATGAGCTGTTTCAAAAACCTCTTAAGTCATGTACCGTTACCTAGCAACCACAGTGACGTCCAGCCTGTCACCTAGCAACCCAAGTGGCGCTCCAGCATGTTTGGTCAGCTGGTTTTACCGCTGTTCTGGCAACTAGAAAAAGCAGTTGTTCAGAAACCACTTGATGCATTCTTGTTGGTTGTGCAGGAGGCTCCAACTCTGCTTTTCAAAGTTGTACAGCTTTTTAATTGCTCATCTGTTTGCAGCCATTTTTAAGTGTGAGTCTGAACGTTGAGTTGGGAGTGTGACCAGCAGCAGCTTATTTGGATTTAAAGTGACAGGATGTCCTAAAAGACTTCATCCTGATTTTGTGCAAATAATGTAATGATCATTTTTTTCACAGCCAATGGATTTTTCCTGACCTGCTTAAGGAAGCATAATAGGCCACTTTTAATGCTTAACTACAGAACAAATATTTATACTTAAAAAATACACAGTGCAAAACATGACAACTCTGGAACAGCAGTGGGCTTCAAAAGGTGTGTAGGAACTTTGTGGTGCATCATTAGACACAAATATTTGTTTTTCTCTACAATTTACTCTGTAATCACCTGAAAGAATGCTACTAATAATACTCTGGGTCATTGCCGTTGTCATATCACATGCAAATCATGTGTCTGTGTCTCCCCCCTGCAGCACAAAGAAAACAGAGAGCTCTCAGAGAGGCTCAGTGTTCTGGAGAAGACCCACACGACTGAGAGGGAGAAACAGTGCAGAGAGATAGAAAACCTGCGCTCCTCAGAGCAGGAGGCCAGAGCCAAAGCAGAGACGGTTCCCTCGCTGCTGGAGCAGTTGTCCTTCATTCAGGAGGAGCTGGAAAACACCCGCAGAGAGAAGGAGCACCAGGAGGTGCAGACAAAGATCTACAAAGAGCAAACGCATCAGGTAGGCCTTAACCTTTGACAATATCAGGTGATTGGAGCAGGATTTGTTTAACATATCTGCTAATGATCTGGAATGTGGAGAAATTACTTTCACTGATATTCAGACAGATAAATTTAGACTAATTTCCACAACCTTCAAGGCTAAAATTCAGCTTCTTGTAAATCTGAGGCTTCAAGTTATGTTTATCAAACGTTCATCTCTTTATGATAATTCATATTTCTGGCTGTTTTGATGCGAAAATAAATGTGCCTACAAAGATTGGAGATTTCTTTCATATAAAAATCAGTTATTATTTCTATTACATACAATAATAACTTAAGCTTTTAGATTTTGATTGCGGGACACAGTATGCCGTGGTTGGAGTGGGCGATATGAACTTAAAGTTTTATCACAATATTTTATGACACTGTTGTGATAACAGTGACAATAAGAACTATTTCTTACTGTTTTAGATAACTGTATGGCTGTGACTTCATGACACAGAAGTCATAGTCCCACAAATTCAAATACTGCTTTGAAAAACAAACCCATTTGGGACACCAGAGTTACATAAAGACGTGCGATTTGTATCCCTACAATGCAAACAATAAGTGCACTTAATCTTAACTTTTGTTTATATTTATTGATGACACCTTCACTGAACAAACAGTAGAGAAAAGTAGTAAAAATAACAAACCCTTCAATGTGGACAGTTTTAGGAGTTTTTAAACGTCAAAAGTTTAAAAACAATTAATGTGAAAATGTTGAATCAAAATCTTATCATCATAAGAAATTCACCACAAATGATAAACAATCTATAAAATCCAAACTGATTGACTACTAAAAACATACACTATCGTCTTCCAGAGAATCCATGAACTGAATATGAAGAACAGCTTGTTAAGTAGCAACTTAGAAGAGCTAAACGAGGAATTCTCCATACAAGCTCAGCAGTTGGCAGGTAATGGATCTACTGGATATCTACACAAAAATCAAAGCGCAAGTGTTGGAAATTAAGTCAAAATGAACTTCTTTTACTCAGAAATTAAAACCAACTTGGAGAACACCAAACAGCTGGAGAAGGATTTGACAGAAGAGCGCTCTCGCTACCAAAGTCTCCTCAGCGAGCATCTGCAGCTGGAGGAACGGCACAAGGACCTCAAGGAGGAGATGAACGTCACCATAGTAAGGAAGATTTTCCTTCTTTGTATGGCAACAGAAGCTGATTTGACAGTTTTAAAGAGCTCATATGCAGTGCCTTAAAAATTTATTCATATTCCTTAAACCTTTTCACATTGCAACCACACACAAATGTCCAGTGCTTTTTAATTGGATTTAGTTGCAAAGACGTGCACAATTGTAATGTGGAAAACTCTGTTTTTTATCAAATTTGCACATGTAACCACTGAAAGGGTTTCCCAATCTTTTCAAGCTACTTACTCAAACTCAGTCAGATTGGTGAAAGTGGGCCTGTCTCACTCCAGATTCTCTCTTTTTTATTTTTAATTTGAAAATGTTATTAAAATTCTTATTCCAAACAATATTACGCTATAGTACTATTATTAATAGTACTATAGAGATTTCAATCCAGATTCTAATATCATTTAGGTGTGAACCTACCCCAGGCTGACGTATTTTGCACTCTGTAACAGGTTGGTTTTCTATATTTAGCTCCATTTATCTCTGCTTTCCAGTCCTTGGTGAAGAAAATATTCCCTCAGCATTATGGTGCCACCACCATGCTTCACCATGGTGATGTTCAGTGTTAGATTTCCAGAATAGTCTTTTGCATGTAAGCCAAAATGGTAATTTTCATGTCACGATTGTCTGCTGCTTTGCGTTCTCTGTAACATAGACTGAGGTTTGTGGCTGTAACATGGCAAGATGTGAAACAGTGGTATGAATACTTTTGAACTGTGTTGTATCAAATTTTATTTGGTCATATAATTTGGGTAGCAATTCCAAATGATAATAAAAAACTGAATTAATAGAGAACGTTTAAAATTTCATGTGTTCAATCAAAGATTCACCCACCTGTTTGTTGCTTCCTCTAGCAAGTAACTTGACCAAGTTATATTTTAGTTTTGTTTTCACTTGTCAAATTATGAAATTTCTTCACTTAGAGGAATTATTTAGTAATTTTTCAAGCATGACTCTTAATTGGGTTTTCTGAGGCTTATTTTTTGAGAAATGCAAATGGATTCCAGAACTATATAGACATCGCTGTATATTAATATTAATCTTGTTTATCTTAAATGTTCCTAATAAGATTTCAAACCAGTCTAGTCACCAGAGGACAGACTCCAACTACAGCAGTAACTCATCTGAGTTTTCTCAAATCCTGAGCTCCACTGAAGATGAAGACAGCGCCATTCAAGCAGAGGTAATCTTTAAAACGCTCATCATCTGCAGACATACAAGTGTGACTTCAGACAGCTTTTATGGATAGGAATTATGTGATTTGTTTATAAAGAAATGTTTAAAATTCCGATTAGCTTAATTGAGTTGAAATTTTATAAGAAATATTGTGGAAAAAAGTAAGTTTTTCTTTCTCCTTTATGTATGTAAATGCTGTTGTACTCTCCCATTTCAAAAAATTTTGCACTTTCAAGATAGCATTGTAAATATGAAATTAATTCTTAATGTTTTGTCCTTTATTTGCCTGGTGAAAAAAAGGGCTAACTAACTAACATGCTTAGTTGCTTACTTTACTTATCTAGCTTACTTACTTTGCTTACTTTACTTACTTACTTTGGTTACTTACATTGGTTACTTACATTAGTTACTTAACTACCTTACTTACCTACTTACTTACTTTACTTACTTATGTTACTTTCATAGCTTAATTACTTTACTTACCTACCTTGCTTACCTATGTTACTTACCTACCTTACCTACTTTACTTACTTACTTTACTTGCATAACTAACCAACTTAACATGTTTGATCAAACATTTTATATACTTAACCTACTTCTCAGTGTGGTTGTTTTAAAAACAAACATCAATCATATTATTACTTGCATGCCATCTCTTTCTTTTAAATTAGAATTGGTATATTAGGTTGTTCAGATTCCCTTTTGCATATCTAAGCTGTACAGTTGTTATTAGTGGAACGAAGCTTTCTCATGCCACATTAAACAAATGTGTTTGGTAGGGAAAATATTTGTAGTGTTTGTCATTTCTAATTTGATCATCATAAAGTTCAACTCTAACAAGCTGTGGCGTCTTCAGTCTGAAGTGAGATGTTTATTGACTCCCAGGTAGCTAGCACATGTCTTAAATATTTCTCAATCATGAATAAGATTTCTAGGTGTTAAATATTGAATTGCCTGAACGTGACCTTATATGCCTTCTTGGTTTTATGAGCTGCATCAGTAGCTGCACTGCAAAGTATTTTTGGTCTTGTTTCTAGAACAAATGTCTTAGTTTTGTCTCATTTCAAGTGTACCAACTAGAAAGTTATTTTTCAGCAATATATAGGAACTTGTTTTAAGTTAATAATTTCTTAATATGGGATATTATTTCACTTATAGTAGGACATTTTTCTCATGTTCCTCGTGAAACTACTACTTAAAAAAAAAAAACAACAATCAATATTAAGGAGTTATTTTGCTTAAAACAAGCTCCTATATCTTGCTGAAAGGTTACATGTAAGTTAGTTTTGTCTTATTTCATGTATACTAAGACTTTGGCACTACAAATTAGACTAAAACACTTGGTAAGAAGTGTTTTTGCAGTGTATTGCTGATATCGGTTCATGTTTTTTGATCATAATATGCAGCTATATGCTCCAGAGTGGATAATCTGCCAAAGAGCAACCTCAGAAATGAAAGTTTGTTTAACATGACTGTAAAATAGGATTACACAGCTTCTGTTCAAGTTCTATAAATATCCCAGCTGCTTGATGTGAACTATGCATGATGGAGTAGAAAACATTTCCTTGTGCTTCGCAGAAAATATGGGCAAAAACATTTTTTGTAATTTACTGCAGTTCTGTCTTCACTTATCTGTGTTTCTAATCTTCTAGTAGTCCAGTGCCTTAGTTAAATTAATATGATATATCTAATCTAATTAAAGTTTGCTTCTATTTTACCAGGATGAGGTTGAGACTAAAGTGGACCTGCCCATTCTTCTAAAGCTTCAGAAAAGGGTGAAGGAGCTGGAGGGAGAAAATCGATCTTTATGGAAAAAGCTGGATAAAAAAGAGGAGGCCCAACAAGAAAAGGCAAAAGTATAAAATCCCTCTATAAACATTTATCTAAAGTTAATCTGTTTAGCTATTTGGTGTTTGAATCTTGCATCATATCTTTCTGTAAAACAAATAAGGAAGTGGAGATGCAGACAACTTTTGGCAGGACAGAACTGGACGTAGAAAAATTGAAGGTCTGACTTTCCTCATATGTGATTAGTGAATCTGAAATATGCATGAAAACAAAAAGTAGTTCTGGATTTTTGATCTTCAGCCTGTTTTTTAATGTAGCGGCAAGAGCTGGAGTCAGAGAACAAGAAACTGAAGCAGAATCTGAATGAGCTGCGGAAGTCTCTGACCAGCGAGAATAGCGATTTGGCGCCCCCTGCTGCTGGTTCTTTGCCTTACAACATTCTGCTGGAACAACTCAGTTCTTCCAATGAGGAGCTGGAACTGCGTAAAGAGGAGGTGTTGCTCCTTCGTTCACATATGGTTCGCCAAGAAGCTCTTAAACACAGGGTGAGAAGTTACATGGACTGTATGTGTTCTTTATAATGATATTAAAATGTAATTAATAAAGAAACTTTTCGTTTAAATAACAATTTAATTCCAGGATTCTGTACTTGGAGAAAGTGTGAAACTGGATCTTGGTGAAATCCACTCATTACAAGATTCTGACAGGTAAGAACCACCTGGCTCTGTTTTTATGCTGCAAACTGCCAAACAGTTTTGAAAATTTCTCAAATAATTTATAATCAATAAAGCAAAAATGCACCTGAAGGAAATCCATGAACTGTGCAAGCTCTGTCTTCTACAATGTGAGAAGCATAACTGGGCAGAATAATTTGTATACCATATAAACTTTATTCTTATGCAAAAATATTACATTAATCAGCCCAAATTATGGAGAATTTCAAGATGTATGCTTTTAATTGTGTATCTTAGGATTAATCTTTCTTAGGATTTATAGCTTTAAATTAAAATATGACAATAGGCAGAAGCTGACTGAGCTTCATCTGAGGTTAGAAATTTTATTTAGAAACCTGTGAATAAAGAGGAGAACCCCTCACGCCCATGAAAATTAAAAATAATTCAGTAACTTTTAGCTTGTTTCTGCTTCAGCTGCTAACAGATTTTAAGTGCGATCAAACTGAGAAAACAAAGTAAAGAAAAATAAACTTGATAATATGTAATCTTGACATGTTTTGTTTTCCTGAGAAAGATTTGTTGGGAAGAGCTTCGTAAAACAAAAATGTCCTCAATGTCTGCAGAATTTCTTCACATTAAGTTACATATTTTAGATTAACAGACTGTAACAGTGATGTTCAAAAGTAAATAATTTTTGCAGCAAAACTGATGTAACTGGTTCATTTCTCATTCTTTGTTGCTTTTCTATTTGTAATTTTTAATATATTTTATTTATAAAATGTTTAGTGTCACTTTAGTAGTAAATAACTGCTTGTAAAAAGATGTGTTGCAGTAAAATAATTGTAGTTTTTTCCTATTTCTCTCTCTTCTCAGTAAATCAGCTGTTAATACTGCCTTTATCTTTTCTAGTTTCTTACATGGGAACTCAGCTCTTTCTAATTGGAGATATTAATGCGTGTTGTCACTTTCTGATGCTTCTCTTTCAGGTCCACTAATATTCATACCCTGAATGAAGATGGAGAGCTGTGGCTTGCTTATGAAGGCTTGAAAGAGACAAATAGGTAATGATGCAATATCCTGTACATTTACTAGGCTTTATACTAGGGCTCGACAACATGGATGAAAAACGTGACGCAATATAAGCGTTTCCTATCAATTGATATAAATAGTTATTGATTGTTTTTTTTTGTGTTAAATATATAAAACACTGCAAAACTGGTGCTGTGACTTTTTCTGTTTTATCCATAGTTTTCAGTTCATACTGTTTTTTGTTTAATTTAATCAGCTATGAGACGCAGAGGTAAAACTTTAAACTGCTGCTGCGCAAGTTACTCAACAGGTTGTTGCTAGGTAACCAAAGAGTGAGTGAGTTGGTAGGTAACCAAAGAGTGAGTGAGTTGCTAGGTAACTAAAGAATGAGTGAGTTAGTTGATTACCCCAACCTTGCTTAGCTGGGCACGAGAGGTTGAGCAGCTAAAGCCTTTCCTCTGCCTACATTTCCCAGAATGCTGTGTGGTAAAATAATCTGTAAAATCATTGGATATTCTATCGGACACATTATCTGTTGATATATATTACATGTCTATTGTGATACATCTTATTGAGTTATTGTCCATCGCTAGTTTATAACCATCGTAAAAAGAAAATTCTAGGATTTTGTACATATCTGAGTGTTTGGTTTTTTTTTGGGACATTTTCATCTTGGTCTTATCTTTGTGGACATAGAACATCGCAGTGGTGTGTGTGTTGTTTTTTTTTGTTTATTTGCATGATAAAACATTAGAACAAACTGAGTGAGTGTGTTCTTTATTTTTTACCAATTGGTCTGATCACGGTCCAAACATCCTGCAGGCTTCTGGAGACCCAGATGCAGGAGCAGGACTGTCTTCACAATGAGAAGTACAGGAAGCTGAATGAGGAGATGAACAAACTGAGGGCTGAAAAGGAGCATCAACAAAAGCTGCTGGCTATGAGCCTGCTTTTACCCGAAGATGCCCGAATAGACGCAAGCCTGAAGCACGAGATAACACGACTCACCACTGAGAATCTGGTGGGTTTGTTTACTGGATTTGTGATCGCTCTCTCTTCCTTTTTATTACCTCAAACCAAGTTCTGATGTGGCCGTCATTGCTGTTTCTTCATTATGGAATTAAGACGTCAATAAAAATCCTGATTTTGTCATTAATTTATTTTTTCTTTAATTTCAGGAACGAATGGAGCAGCAACAGAAACAAGATAAAACAATACGCAAATTGAAAAAACAACTTAAGCTATATATAAAAAAAGTGGAAGATTTAGAAGGTAATCCAGTCGTACTACATTTGAAAGTATAAACCGATATCTTTTTAAAAATCACAATCTGGATAAAAAGTAAAGAAAAATTTATCAAATCAGTTAGTTTACATTTTTATTTATGTCACTTTTCCTGTGTGGTGTATCATGACTTTATTATAACTTATTATTATTGCTGTTATTTTATTATTAGCCTTATTATGTTTATTACTAATAATTTTAGTTTCTATTATTAGTAGCATTATATTTTTATCATCAGTAATGTAGAGTCATTAATAATAAAAAAGTAATTTTGACTTTTTTCTCAGATTAAAGTCAGAGTTTGATTTGACATCACAATTAAAAAATACAACCTGGCAGTGATCTGATTGGTTCTCATATTATTTTTCTGTTTAATTTAGCGAGCGCTCACCAGACAGTTGGCTCTTCTGGGACGAGCATGCCGGTCCGACCGGTGCACATCGCACGCAAGGAGAAGGAGTTCCAGGGCATGTTGGAGTTCAAGGAGGACGACACGGGTCATTTGCTTAAGAACCTGGTCGTAGGTGTGTGTTGTTCCAACAACCCATCTGTTACATGTGATAAACGTAGGTCAGGATGTTTCTTGTCTTCACTGACTGTGGTGATTTTTACAGATCTGAAGCCTCGTGGCGTCGCAGTCAGCTTCACTCCAGGGCTTCCTGCCTTCATCATCTTCATGTGCCTTCGATATGCAGACAATGTGAATGACGACCGGAGACTCAGCTCTCTCCTCAATTCTACAATCAGCAGCATCAAAGGCGTCATCAAGGTGCAGCTTTTAACCTCGATCAGTTGAAAAACAAATGCCAGGGTTTATTTTTAGATTAATTTGGACTGATTTCCAGCAAAATCTTGATAAACTCATCTGTGTGTTTAGATTTAGACGCGTTGATTAATGCTATGCTAAAACCAAGAAGATGAAGCACATCACCCCAGTTTTTAGTCCTTACACAGGCTCCCAGTAGAACCAGGCCCAATGCTCCTCTAATCTGGAACAAACCTCCAAAAAAACTGCAAAACAGCAGAAACACAGAGTTCCTTTAAATCAAGGTTTCTCCTTCCGTCTGTTTAGAGTTCCCTTTGATTACCCTGCAAAAACACAAAATATGTTTTTGTTTAGTTTCTAATGTAAATATCTTGGTACAGTTGAAATAAGGCAAAAATAACTTACAAGTAAGTTTTCTACAAGACAGAAAGCTTGTTTTAAGTCAATAATTCCTTAATATTGATAAAGTTGTATTGATATTTCACTTGGAACAAGACATTTTCTCCACAAGTGAAAAAATATTCCAGTGGAACTTGTACTTTTTTATCAATATTGAAGAATTATTGACATCTCCTATATCTTGCTGAAAAGTTACTGTAAGATAGTTTTGTCTTATTTCTAGTGTCTGAAGATGCACTTGAAGTAGGACAAAAATACTTGGTAAGATTTTGTGCTTTTGCAGTGTAGTACTAACTTAATGTGTATTTACTTGATAATTTTGATGATGTCATTTGACAAAATGTTTTATTTTGCCTGTTTAATAATTGTTGACTGCACGATGTTTTTATGATGAAAAACATTTTGAATTGCCTTGTTGCTGAAATGTGTTTTGTAAAAAAAAAACCTTGACTTTATTTTGTTTGTGCAGAGAAAAGGAAATGATTTTGAAGTGGTGTCGTTCTGGCTGGCCAACACGTGCCGGTTAATGCACTGTCTGAAGCAGTACAGTGGAGATGAGGTGAGCATCAGAAGAATGAAACGTCGCTCTTATGTTTACGTGTGTCTTAAATAAAGCTGCATAATTATGTAATTAATCTGCCCTGCAGGTGTTTATGGTGCACAACACTGCTAAGCAGAATGAGCAATGTCTGGCTAATTTTGAGCTGACAGAGTACCATCAGCTTTTTGGTGACCTGGCCATTCAAATCTACCGTCAGATCATCAAAAGCATGGAGAACATCCTGCTGCCCCTGATAAGTAAGAAGACCTGAGCCCAAATTTAAGCTTGTTGCTATAAATCAATTAATCGCGTCATAAATTAAAATGAGCCCAATAATTTCCATTTGCATGATTGTTTTTTCTTGTATCTTTTATTTCTTTCTATCAAAAGTTTCAGTCTGGTTCATTGGTCTCAACTTGACCATTTTTTAAGGGCCATTTTGTGTTAGTTTTATTTTTTGTTTTGTTCATTTATTTTGGATATTTAAAATTTTTCCCAATGTTTAATATTTGTTAGAAATTAAGATTTAAATAATTGAGTATTACTTCAAAATTATCTCAAAACAAAACTATTTACTGCAATAATTTCTGTGAGCCTGGTTGAATGTTTATTTTGTTTTTGTGCACACAATGAAGCTTTCCTTAACTGAATAACTTTTACTGTACAACTTAAACCTTACAGCCACAAACCTCAATGTATTTATTCAAATTTTATGTAATTAATTAGCAAGGCAACACATAATTATGAAGGGTGGATACAAATATAGGCCAAACTTTTCATATTAGTAAATTTAACATTTTCTTTTCCTTCTTAATAATTATGCCCTCCTTCGTGTTTATCTATCACATAAAATCCTAATAAACTGAACTGAAGTTTGAATGTCAAAATTTGAAAAGTTAAAGTTTTATGAATACTTTTTCAAGGCGCTATGTCTTAAAATCATACTATTGTGTTTTGTAGTACCATGCATGCTGGAGCATGAGGCAGAGCAGGGAGTTTTAGGCTCCAAACCAACAGGCCTGAGGAAGAGGAGCCCCAGCTTCCCCGATGAAGCTTTGACAGTTGAAGTTCTCCTGCAACGCCTCAGCTTCTTCCACACCACCATGAGTCAACACGGGATGGACTCTGACATCATCAAACAGGTGGTCAAACAGCAGTTTTACATCATCAGCGCCGTTACTCTTAACAATCTGCTGCTGAGGAAAGACATGTGCTCGTGGGGTAAAGGCCTGCAGATCAGGTAATCACACTAACACTTCCTTATTTTTTAAAACTAAACCTGAAGGAAGCTACAGAAGAGAGATTTATGCATTATTTGGATTAACAATACATATAAAAATTAGAGCTCTGTCAAATTATGCTGACCAGTTGGATAGACTTTAACTTCCTGAGATGCTAAAGCTAGCAAAGCCTGGTGGGCAATACAGACTAGATTGCAATACTTTTTGGCACTATTTTATGATGTTTATGATTTAAAAAGAAACTATTTAATACTTTGTAAGATAGGTGTATGGCTGTGAGAGCCTGGCACAGTATTCATTGCACCATAAAAACACAAAAATTATTTTAGAAAAATATTCCCGTTTGAATTTTTTTTTTTCAAGATGGCATTACTTTAAAAAATGTGATTTTAAACTGCGCACACAAAAAAAATTTTTTTGGGGGGGAACTTATTGATATGTATTGATATTTTTGTGGAGAAAATGGTAAAAATAAAATTTCCAATAATGCCGTCTGTTTTATTTATTATTTAACATCCTTAATTGTTTATTTTTATGCAGTTATGAGACATGGTGGTAAAACCTTAAACTGCTGCTGCGCTAGTTACTCGGCAGGTTGTTGCTAGGTAACCAAAGAGTGAGTGAGTGGAACTGCTTTGAAAACCTAAATTGTAAATCTAAGATCCACTTCCAGTTAGAGATAGCAGAGTAAAGAGGATACATTTTACACCATTTTGTTTTGAACTTGTAGAAAATCTGCAAATCTGAATCAATTTCCCCCTCCTTGTGTTGTTTTAGTTTACATGAACTCCTTTTAAAATTAAGTCTGTTTTTAGCATTTTTTAATTGGAAGTGTCTCTTGTCTTCCTCTCTGGGTGAAGGTACAACGTTTGGCAGCTGGATGAGTGGCTGGGAGAGAAGGAGCTGAGCGACTGTGGAGCAAAGGAAACTCTGGAGCCTCTCATTCAGGCTGCACAGCTTTTACAAATCAAGAAAAACACTGAAGCTGATGCCAAAGCAATCTGTAGCATGTGCTCCTCCCTCACCACAGCACAGGTTTGGCATGAGAAAACATTCCAGCTTTTTAGTCTTTACACAAAAAAATATAACTCAATTCACTCTTATTTTTTATTTTCTTTAACAGATTGTTAAAATCCTGACGTTGTACACTCCAGTGATTGAGTTTGAAGAAAGAGTATCAAACACATTCATCACCACCATTAAAGTAAGGTCTTAATACAGGGGTGTCCAAAATGTGGCCCGGGGGCCATTTGTGACCTTTGAAATGATTTTAATCGGCCCAACCAACCATAAGTCATAACTGATGACCCTAAAAATTTGTAAATTGTTTAATAAGGCAACAATGTGTAGCCTTTTTTTATGTTTCAAAACTTCAAGTATTTATAGATTTTATATTTCTAGATAAAATAGGAAAAAATGTATGAATGTTTTGGTCTGTGTAGTTTAAATTTGCCAATTTTGGGCGGGGCAAAAAATATTTGGGAACCACTGTCTTAATCTCTAGACTATTTTTATCGAGCTTCCATGTAAAACTTCATTTTCTTCCTTTTTAGAACCTTTTGAAAGACAGAGCTGAGTCGTCCAACTTGATGATGGACGCCAAGAAAATATTCTCCGTCACATTCCCGTTCACGCCTTCTTCTGTGGCTCTGGAGACCATCCAGATCCCCGCAAGCCTCAACCTGGGCTTCCTTACACGTGTCTAGAGCTGACCTCTGACCTCTGATCGCACCTTGTTTTTCTAATCCTGTTTACAAGTAAATAAAATGAACCAAAGACTGTTTTCCATCAAAGTTTGTATCTTAAAAAAAGCTGATATTTATAGATGTGTGAATATTGTTTTTTTTCCCCAAAAAAATACAAACCGACTCAGTAGGAAATATGCAAAAAAAAGTTTCTTAAGGGAAAAACTTTAAAAAGAAAATTAAGAATTTTGTCAGAGAAATGTGACATTTCACCTGTTGACATTAGTAAATATACAGCACTGGCTGTTGCTTACTTACACTCATCATGGATGTGAAGGGTGTACAAATTTTAAACCTTTTTCCAGAGTGGAATAAGAATACAGCATACAAGTAAATCAAAAAATTTGGCAAACGTAATTTATTTACTTTTCTGTAACATTACAAAATATTTGCGCGGATAAGTTTAATTTAAGTACCAAATTATCTATTTTGTTTGTTTTTTTTAAGTTGGATCACCTGTTGTGTTTTTTCAGTGTACATCGTAGTGATTTTAAAAAATTTGACTTTGCTGTACAAGTTTGAATTTATTGTGGATTTATCTAAAAACAGTCAGGCTTAGTTAGGTGTTATTGTACTTATAACACCTAACAGAGTTAAATGTCTTCTTGAAAGTTTTAGAGTTACCACATTAGTTCAAAAGCCATTAATAATCTACTGACATAATTCTTCCTGGATATTTGACTGTCCTTTTTAAAATAATTAACAGTTTGATTCGGTTGGTTTCCTGGCTCAGTGCTATTTTTAAAATTAAGTTCAGTTCATGAACAGTTTAAAAACTTGGCTGCTTTTTCTGTTTTTTATTTTTTATTAGGAAACCAGTTTTGATGTGTTTGGGATTGTTGTCCTGCTGGAACATGCAGTGGTCAAAGTTTTCCCCCATCTGGTTGTTCACAGTCAGCACTACTGACTGAAACAGACCCTCAGCATGATGCTATCACCACCATGCCTGATTGTTAGGTTTAAAATTCTCACTTTGGCTCCTCCAAACAAAACTTCTTATCATTGTATAACAAATAACACAATCTTGGTCTTGTCTGAAAAGACACATTTTTGTTTTTGTGTCATTTTCCTACTTTTGGGGGGGTTGAGAACATCTCAGCTTATGGGAAAGTGAAACTTTCTTCACCGGGGCATTCTGGTTGTTGAATTGTTTGATTGAAACCTGGACATAATTCATACTTCAAACTAGATAATTATCCCAAAGGCTCATTAAATCTGGTTGGAAATACCTTCCCAAAGTCCCAGCCTCAACCTTTTTGAAAGTTTCTGGATTGTGTATCACAGCATAGCTCCAGGAAACCAAACTAATTAAGTTAACGCTACAGTTTCTGACAGGAACAGTGATCAAACGTTCAGCCAACGTTAAACGAGAAGGTTGTTGATGGCTGCAGGAAGAGTTTCTCTTCAGCTGGCTGAAAGACTCTTAATGTCTGAATTTGAGCTTATAGAAATAATTTTACTCTGTGGGTTAGGAAAATGCCACATTAAATTTAAATAAACACACAGTTTTTGTTTTAAAGCCAATGAATTTATATGCTGTATAATTATTTGCCCTGGAAAAGAAATCGTTCTAATCCACCGTTAAAAACCCAGTTTGAATGATGAACGAATGTAAACTGCATGTTTGATTTGTGGAATAAGAAATGTATTCAACTGCAGTGTTTCATGGCTAAAAAATTAGGTTATTATGGCCAAAATCATAAAATGTTATTTATAAAAAAAATTGTTAAAAAGACTGGACTTCAGCAGTAGTTTTATAATGGTTTACATGTCAGATCAAGCTGGAGAGAAATATTAATTTGAGAGCTGTGCTCCTTTATTTTATCTGAAATGTTTTAAAACATTAATTTGAATGCTAAAATTTCCTTCTCTTATGCTCAACTGTAACCTACTATAGCATCCTGTTATATATCTGAATTTAAAGACAAATTTGGCTATTTTTTCCCAATTATTTAAACTACCTGCAATTTTCAAAACACTGATTTTCTCATTGAAAAACAAAAAACATAAACTAAAACACTACATAATATTTTTATATTTTGCATAGTGACACTGTATGCAAAATAAGTCACTTTTTGCACACAGTGTATAAATTTTGTATAAATTATGTTAAATTATCTCCATGCTGATGGATGATTAACTAACCAACTTTTTACTTCTGTCTAAAAGAAAGATCGTAAAACTCTTCCATATAAACTAACTTACCCACGGTTGTTTTGAGAATTTGACAACTTTTATATTTATGATTAAACCCGTTCAGGTGTAAAACTACGTCCTAAATGTACCGAGGTAGTCGAGGTTTGCATCCGGTTTCTTTAGTGCCGAGGATCCTTGATAAAACGAGCACACCCTCAGACTGAGACAAGCCTGTCATGAGACAGAGAGGGGCGGAGACAGCCAAGGTCCCGAGCAGGTGAATTACAAGCCGGGCAGGAAAAGACGACACTTTCGTGGAGGTTTCAAAATAAAGTTCGGGATCCTGTAATCAACTTCCTTGATTACTGGATCAAGCAAAGGAAGAATTTGATTCCTTCATTATACAAATGTTATATTAAAACTTGAAGGAGGCATCACTAGAGGTGGGTAAATTGTATTAGAGTAAAATTACTTCAACATATTTTTACTCAAATAAAAGTAAAAAGTTGCCTTCTGAGAAATTACTTGTGTAAAAAAGCTCTAAAAGAAGGCAATTCAAATATTAACTGATCAGAACATTTCATTTAATATTTTACAATGTCGTCAAAAGGACAAAAAAATATAAAGTTACTTTCAAATTTGGGAATTTCAAACATTAAAATGAAAGAAAAAAATACAAATGAATAACAATTGTGAAATGACAAATTTTAAACAAAGCATAAATCAATAGTACATTTTATACATTTATATTATTTGGGTGTATCTTTTCGTGGCCAAACATGCTTGCTCTTCTGTTTGTGAACTTAAAGTACTATGTAGTGTCCAGAAACCTTATTTTATTATTACTAGTGACTTCAAGGAGTTAATATAAGACAAGTAAAATCAAAGTTATGGTACCGGGAAAAGTCTCCTAAAGACATTTTTACCTCAAGAAAATGTAATTGAGAAAATGTGACTTCATTGGGGGTTTTTTATATTTGTTAAAAATAAATAAAAATGACAGATGTGATACATACAAAATAAAGTACTATTACAGAAGTTCTTCTGTACTTTACAGAGAGAATTTAAACAAACTTGCCAAAATACTGCTATTTTGTAAATTATATTTATGGATAATGATAATAGTAAAAAAAACTATCTTAATACTTCTAAACACTTCCGATCCAACCAGTGGTTAACTTTTTATAACAACCATCACCTCCAATTTCTTTGGTTACTTCCACACTATTATACTTCTAATACTCTTTTCATTTTTGCAGTTTTTTTTCCATTGTAAAAATAATGAAAAAAAATGTTGCGATTGAATTACCTACACCTCCAGTCTATTAATGGATGCATTTGGTTGCAATGTTTTTATTTTAAAGTATTTTAGTTCCTTTAGATAGGCTTTTATTGTGGAAACCCTTCCCGGAAGCGTGATCCTACTTTGTGAAACTTGTTTGGTGATTGTTTTATAGTTGTTAGAAACAAGTGCAGTCTCCCAGGGACTTTATGGCAACTTAGAAAGGAAGTACAGGGAAGCAGCAGATGCTAAAAAACACAAAGTGAAGCACAAACATGGCTTTATCTGAGCTGTACACAAAGGTAAGAGTCAGCGGTTTATTATTTCTTATACTATTAACATATGTTTGATGTATTTGACGTTTTCACAGACATATGGAGAATTTCCCAGTGTTGTGGGAGTGTAACGTATTGTGACATTTATTTTTATTTTTAGAAAATATAAACATTTATGTACAATTAAATCACGTTTATGCTTACTTTATGGAAAAATCTTAATAATTTTTCACTCTTTAAACCATTTCTTCCAGTATAACAGAGTGTGGATACCAGATGAAGGACAAGTGTGGAAATCGGCTGAAATCACTAAAGACTTCCACTCAGGCGATAATGTTCTTGAATTACTCCTCGAAGACGGAACTGTGAGCAAATAAAACGTTTACATGCAACTCTGATGAATCTCTATCTGACCTTTGACTTATCGTTCTGCAGGTTCACCTCCACCCGGTTGACCCCTCCAAACCCAAACTGCCCCCTCTCAGAAACCCAGACATCTTGGTAGGGGAGAACGACCTCACGGCTCTCAGCTACCTGCACGAACCTGCGGTCCTGCACAACCTCAAAGTCCGATTTGTCGAGTCCAGAATCATCTATACCTACTGTGGTAAGGATATTTATTTTTAATCCTTACTTCAGTGTCTTGCAGAATTATTAATGCTCAGTTTTAAGCCCTGCAAAAACACAAAATCTTACTTAGTTTCTAGTGCAAAACTATCTTACAAGTAACTTTTTTTTAGTAAGATATAGGAGCTTGTTTTAAGTAAATAATTCCTTATTATTGACAAAAAAATAATAAACAATATTTTTAACAAATATTTTTCCATGTTATTAGTGAAATAATCTGCCAACGGAACTAGAACTTCTTTTTAATCACTAGTAAAGAATTATTTACATACCACAAGCTCCTGTATCTTACTAAAAAAGTTATTTGTAAGTTAGTTTTGCCTTCTTTCAAGTGTAAGAATTTATTTGCATTAGAAACTAAACCAAAAATACTTGGTAAGATTTTGTATTTTTGCTGTAGGTTTATTGCAATAAGCAGTTGATCAATTAATAACAAGATAAATTAAGATGAGCTCAATAATTTCTATTCTGATTATTAATATTTTTGTAAAGGGAAATTTTGTTTTTATGGAGACATCATAATCTATTCTATTTATTGGTTTCAGTTCTATGTGGTTTTTCTTTCTGTTTTATTAATTGTTATTGGTTGTTATGTGTTTGTTTTGTTTTCTTTTTGGATATTTAAAATATCTTTCAGTTTTAGAATTAAGTGTTCTTTATAAAATCTTTATTACTAATATTATCACCTTCTTAAAAATAATAACCCAAGACATCTTTAGCTAAAAGCACATTTGGCACAAAAACAATCACCTCTTCTTTCTTTCTGAAAGATGTTTTAGGTGAAAATAAAGTCACTACTCTGACACCCCAAAATTTAATCCTGTCGCCTTCAGAAGTCACCAAATTAGATGTGTATTTAATTTAATGTCCAATAAATGCAGCTTTATTTGAAAGCCTCAGAGGTTTGTTAGAGAATATCTAACATGATGCTGTTTGATGAGCAAACAGAGACAATCATAATACTGTAGAAAAGTATAAAAAGTTAAATAGTTGCAGTGGATGAGCTGCAGAGATCCACAGCTTTGTTTGGAGTTTCTTTTAACAGAGCAGCTTTTATCTGAGCTCTTCATGTTTTTGGTTCTTACAAGAGTCAAGATTGTTTAATTGTTGAAAGAAAGTCATTCAGGACTCACAGCAAACATGTAAGGCAGAAATGTCAACTTCTCATTTCTGGCCACATCAAGACCATGAACTGGAAAACATTTGAGTTGCATTTAGTTGTGTCTACTGTCTTCTGCTCTTTAAGTCAAATAAATTTATCCAGTTTCAGATTTTGAACCTAAATGTGAGTTTGTGAAAGATAAACTTACAGCAGTAAGTTGTTAACTTTTTATTAATTTAGTCAAACCTCCAAGAGTTGAATAAACCAGAGTTTTTAGGTTAACACTTAAAAAAACTGGAAGAAGAAAAAGACAGCAGTGGGAACTATTTCCCAGAATGCTTAGCGGCATGTTTTTGTCTCCTGAGATGGAAGTGCGTTACATTGATCTGACTCTTGTGTTTTATGAAGGCAAATGTTCATTTTAATGCAATTCTCAGTTAGCAAAGCTTGAGGATAATGTCCTGTTCACACTAAATGTTTCTGAGCTGAATTCATTGGGACGTTTAATAAAATTCATTATCAGATCACAAATTTTGTTCCTGCAGTTTGAAACAAGAATTTAAATTATTCTAAAGTAAAATAAGTATTTATTTTAACTTGATATTGTGAGTAAAATAATAGAGAAATGTGGCTCTTTAACTGGGTGAGGGCAGTTTGTTTTTCTTGTATATTGTGAAATAATTATTTGGTTTAAATTGCAGCATTAAGTTAAAACTCACAATTCAAGATGAATGAAGTTTAAAAACAATGTTTAGACAACTTGTCTCTTGTTGTTAAATCAACTTCATAAACTTTAATATCCAAGTTAAAACCAAAACAATTTTCTTGTTGACTTAAGTTGCATTTTCAAGGCAGCAGGTAGACTTTCATTTTCAAGTTAAATCACCTTCACATGTTTTACAGTGTACTCAGAAGGCCAGTTGAGGTAAAATGGGTAACAGAATTACCCATTAAACTGTTAATGCATGAATTAATAGGTGTCTCTGCATTCGATAAGTCCTTCTTAAAGATAAACTTTAATGTAATTTGGCAGAATGCAGATAAAATCTCCTTTGATTTGATTGATGTTTTCTTTACGTTTCTATTCTTTTTATCCAGTTTGAGTCAGTTTTAGCCATTTTGCTCATAAAGAAGAATGAGCAGCAAAATTCAAAACCTCCATCACGTAAATCCCAATAAAAATATTTTAAAGTATGTTAAATGCTGTGAAATAACAGAATGGGGACAGATTTCATGTGTGTTATATTATACATATAAACCTCTGTACATCTTCAATGTTGAGAGAGCTTCCTGGTTGAGGCTCGGCCTCGTTGGTTCCTCTTTTCCAGGTATCATTCTGGTCGCTGTAAATCCATACAAACAGCTTCCTGTCTATGGAGACGCAATCATTCATGCTTATTCAGGCCAGAACATGGGAGACATGGATCCTCATATATTTGCTGTGGCGGAGGAAGCGTACAAACAGATGGCCAGGTAACAAAATTTATAAATCACTTGGAATATTATCTGACTTTTCTGTAAAATCAGTCAAACTTTCTCTGGATATAGCTTGAGATCAATATGTAATGTCCAATTTTTTTATTTAGCTAATTTGTTGTATTAGCCAAGAAGAAATACAGAAAAACACCCTCCCAAAATGTATACATATATTAAATTTTTTTAAACAATCATGTAGTAGGACAAGAAAAAACATCTGCATACATAACCAAGAACAAAATAATAATCATAGCACTACTTTCCTACTACTTTCTGTTTGAAAAGGAGCTGAGATAAAGAGAGATAAACAAGAGTGGAAATCAATCTGAATAAAAGAAATCAACATGTAGAAACAGATTTATTCCTGAAGGTGATCATTGCGATCAGATTCTGTTTCCATCAAGACTTGAGGGTCATCAGAGTGAAACTGCTCTCGCATTTGCTACTCAAATTCAGCTTGATTGCTTCCAATTTCGTGTAGAAATGTTTCAGAAGTCCATCGTAGTATTTTCTATTTCAAACAGTTTGGTTCTTGTGCATCCTGTGATGCTTTAGCAATTTGAACTGCATTTTAGAGAACCAGCATTCAGCTTCTATGCACCGTAAATCTGGAGCAAAATTCCAGAAAACTGTAAAACTGCTGAAACACTGAGTTCCTTTAAAGCTTGGCTGAACCCCCACCAGTTTATTGTTGCTTTTGAACCATAATAAATTAAACACTTACCGATATTTTGATGTGGAATTACTGTTGATTTAGTAGTTTTGTATTTTTTTTTATGATGTAAAGCACTTTGAACTGCTTTATTGCTGAAATGTGCTACATAAATAAACTCGATTGATTGATTTTCACTAACAGGAATCATAAAAACCAGTCCATCATTGTGAGCGGGGAATCCGGAGCTGGCAAAACCGTATCGGCGCGTTACGCTATGAGGTACTTTGCTGTTGTGAGCAAATCTGGAAGTCAGACTCGGGTTGAAGACAAAGTGTTGGCTTCCAATCCGATCACAGAGGTACAATTTTACCTGACATTTTGAAGTAACATGAAGTAGAATCAACAAAAAAAAAATACTCAAAGTTGTTTTTGTCTTCTTTTGTTTTTTCAGGCAATTGGAAATGCAAAAACCACCCGAAACGACAACAGCAGCAGGTTTGGAAAATACACAGAGATCAGCTTTGACAGGAGGTATCGCATCATCGGAGCGAACATGAGAACTTACCTCTTAGAGAAGTCCAGGGTGGTTTTTCAGGTAGGGCAAAAAGCTTTATACAAGCCTTGCAAAAGTATTTATGCCCCCTTAAACCTACTCACATATTTTTTCATGCTAAACTCAAAAGCAGAGCATCGTTACTTAATGGAAGGGAACAAATACACTAAAGCTACATTCACAGCAGAAAAATGCGAAAAATATCCGACTTTTTCACCACAATCTGAACCGCCCAATTCCGATCTTTTCACCCAAAAATAATCCGATCTGCGCCACTTCCATGTATTCTACTAAATCGGATACGTATCCGATTGTTTCCAGAGAGTCTGTAGTCTGAAGGGTCATGTTTTTTATGTCTTCGATGTGGGACGCATCATAATTCTGCAGTAGAAAAAATGACGAGCGTAGACAATAACTGGAAACTATGATTATTAATTTTTTAAAAGAAGTCTCTCTTTTGATTTGCTTCCTTTGTGTTGATATGATCTTGTGACAAAACCGATGGCTCTCAACTTTAAAATTGATCCAAAAATGGCTCCATCCATTATTACTTCAGTAAAATGTGCGCTGCTATGTGACGTCTACGTTCTTCTTCTGCACATGCAGGTCGCTTTGGGGATATAAATCCTTCACTCAAAAGCCTAATTGCAGTCAGATTTAATTAGTAGTATGAAAAATAAATATAATTTCAGTAAAAACAATGTGTGACCGTAGCCAAATAAAACTGAAGGTGCATTTCTGTTAGCTACTCCTCTGAATAAATCTAACACAGATGGATTTTGTTTGGCATTTTTTTAGTTGTACAGGGGGAATGTAGTTGCACTGAATTTTATTTAAACCTTTTATTTTTTTCGTTCCAGTTCATAATGCTGTGCGGCTTTGTGCTGCTCTGTCATAAGATCCCAATAAAAACGTAACTAAATGAGACAAAGGTCAAGTGTGGGGCAATGTGTGTGCTGTTCTCTTCACATCATATTTGTAGATATTTCATATATTCATATGTTTGTTTTGTGTTGTTCTGCTTTATTGTTTTTGTAGGCAGAAAATGAGCGTAATTACCACATATTCTACCAGATGTGTTCGTGTGCAGACTCTGCCGAGTTCAAGCACCTGCGACTGTGTGAGTGTTTGTCCTGAGTTGTTGTTTCTAAAGGTTGGATGCTCAGCTGACTTTCTTTAACCAGCTTTAGCTAACAGCTTGGATAATAAAGAATTAATGCAGTATTTGTTTGTGTCTTTTTAAAAATGTAATGTTTTTTTGTACTATTTTCACAGAAAACAAGTTGGTTTCACTCTGTTTGTTTGATATTTTGAGGAACTTTGTTGTCTTACTGATTTGCAGTGGGTGCAGATGAGTTCAGGTACACCGGCATGGGTGGCGACATAACTATAGATGGTGTGAATGACAAAAAGGACTTTGAAGAAACTCGACAGACCTTCTCCCTTCTGGGTAAACTCACTCCATATTTAAGCGTTTTATTTTTCTTATGTTTGCCTTAAGATGCTAACTTTTCCCTGACATGCAGGTTTGAAAGACGACTTCCAGTCAGACGTTTTTAAAGTTTTAGCTGCAGTTTTGCATTTGGGAAATGTGGAGATTAGAAGCTCTGGGGACGACAAGTCATCAGCTGCTGTGAGTGCTTTTCAAAATAAAATGCCTGCTGATTTCAGCAGGTGAAATTAAAAAAGTTGGCGCATTTATGTTGTAGCTGAGCGATCCACACCTGGCGGCGTTTTGTGACTTGCTGTGTGTGAGCGCTGCTGAGCTGGTGCGATGGCTGTGTAATCGCCGGATCGTTCTGGTGGCTGAAACGGTCGTGAAGCCGGTTCCTAAAGAGCGAGCGGCGGCCGGCAGAGACGCTCTGGCTAAGCAGATCTACGCACATCTGTTTGACTGCATCATCACCAGGATCAACACGGCGCTGCAGGTTCCTGGAAAACAACACGCTTTCATCGGCGTTCTGGACATCTACGGGTGCAAATAACACTTCCTTTCCTATCTTCCTTTGTGTTTTTTACCTGTTTTCCCTTCATCATTAGATTCTTTATTATTTTTTGCTCTTCTCCTCAGATTTGAAACATTTGACATCAACAGCTTTGAGCAGTTTTGTATCAACTATGCAAATGAAAAGCTCCAGCAGCAGTTTAACTTGGTATGAAGCATATTTTGGTTTTCTGGCTCCAGCGTTGGGATTTATGAGCTTTATGTCACGTCTCCTCCTTTTCAGCATGTGTTCAAACTGGAGCAGGAGGAGTACATGAAGGAGGACATCCCTTGGACTCTGATAGACTTTTATGATAATCAGCCTGTTATTGACCTGATCGAAGCAAAGATGGGGATCCTCGACTTGCTCGATGAAGAATGCTTAGTAAGTGTTTTCGACTTTTTAAAGTATTTCTTTTAAATCTCCTGCTCACATTGGAATATCCTTTTGCAGTTTCCTCAAGGAACAGACCAGAGCTGGCTGCAGAAGCTGTTCAACTACCTTGAAGCCAATCCTTTGTTTGAGAAGCCCAGGTTATCAAATGAGGCATTTGTGATTCAACACTTTGCAGACAAGGTGGAGTAAATCAACCCAGAGTTCACATGATGTCTGTCTTCAAATAAATATTATTTGCACGAGAATTATCCTCATGAATTTGGCAGTCAGATCTTGATTGGTCCACGTGTTTTGTTTTTTTTCTTCTCCTCAAGTAACGTAAAGCTCTGTACCAGAGTTAGAATTATAATTTAGTTATATTTCATTGTGAGTTTTTGTTTATCTAATTCAGTTTGTTTTAATCAGTTTTTAGAGTCTGTTTGCTAGATTTTCTCAGCTAAATATTGTCCAGTTTCAGTTCAGTTTCTATTGGTTAAAGTAATAATTTTTGTTTTTCCATACTTTGGTTAGTTTTTAGTTGCAGAATTCAGAAGGTCAAAGTATTGCATTGTGATTATGCATACATCAATTGTCAGGGGATAACTGACTGGCATTTTAATTTACTTTATTTCACTAAAAGTCACTACAATTACAATAAATGACACGGAACATGCTTGGTTCTTCCCTGAAGCATCTCCCACCTAACAAGCATGCTTGTTAGCATGCTAAGAAGCATGCTAACAAGCATGCTAAAACCAAGCTACATTTGTTCATAAAGTGATAAATTTGATCTGCAGTCTAAAATATTCTTTTTAAGTGTGTAAGTGTTTAGTGGTGGAATCTGGTCATTTTCTGATTAAAAAAACTCCAGTGGTAAGGATCATCAGTTTTCATTATCTTCACAGTGAGTTATTTTAAAGATTATGCAGAATTATTTCTGTACTTTCTAGCTACATTTCTCAGGTTTGAAGCCTGTTTTTTTTTTTTTTTTTAATCTAAACTTTGTTTCCTGAGCAGGTGGAATATCAGTGTCGAGGTTTTCTTGAGAAGAATCGAGATGCTCTTTATGAAGAGCTGGTGGACACGATGAGAGCCAGTAAGGTGATCTAAGTTTGTAAATAATAATTGCAAAACATGTCGAAAGTCTTACACAAGCCAGGCAGAGCAGCTGTTTTTCCACGTTTTAACACATTTCCTCTGTTTGTGCCTGTTATCAGTTTTCCTTTCTGGCACATTTCTTCCAAGAGGAGGAGCAGCAGAGCAGAGCGGCCAGTAAAGGGGTTAAAGTTAAATCCGCCAGGCCTTCTGTGAAACCAGCCAATAAGCAGCTGAGGACTTCAGTGGGAGATAAGGTGAGTTTTTGTCATTTATCTAGAATAAACTAAGTTTCTTGTTTTTTTTTTTTATTTCTCTGAGCATTGCGATTTGATGCAGTTTCGCAGCTCCTTGTCTTTACTGATGGAAACGCTGAACGCCACCACCCCTCACTATGTGCGCTGCATAAAGCCGAACGATGAAAAACTCCCATTTGAGTATGTTTTTGTGGAATTGTGTTTGGAATATTTAGCTCTTCGTTCAACAAACTTTCCACATTATTTTATTTTTGTTTTCTTTTTGTTATTTTTGCTTTAGATATGACTCGGGGCGAGTGGTGCAGCAGCTGCGGGCCTGCGGAGTGCTTGAAACTATTCGGATCAGTGCGCAGAGCTACCCGTCCAGGTGACTCTATTTGTGCAACTTACAACACATTTATGTCTGTAAATGCTTTCCCTGGAAAATCTTTTCGTTTTCTGTTTTCCAGGTGGACATACATTGAGTTTTACAGCCGATACAGCATCCTGATGTCACACGTGGAGGCAGATTTCAACGACAAGAAACAAACCTGCAAAAATGTCCTGCAGAGATTGATTCAGGTTAGCTGTAATTGTTCTGTTTCTCAGAATGAGACTTAATATTCAGACACCCTGAAACTTTTTCACATTTTGTAACGCTTCAATTAGAAATGCACTGATCCACTTTTGTTCTGATACTTTACCGATACTGAGGCCAGAAAAACAGCAGTAAATTGACTTAAAATGTTTCTTTTTTTAAACACAGACATAAATGTGCTGAATTACAGCATAATAGGTCATCTTTAAAGATTAAATTACACTCAGAGACAGTAGGGTACTAAGTACATTTACTTAAGTAACTTTCTTGAAAAAATTTACTTTTTAGAGTATTTTTGCCTTTTACTTTTAAGTAATTTTATTATGAAGTATTTCTACTCTTACTTGAGTAAAATTTCTGGATTTTCTGCACACTGAATGGAAAAGAAACATGTTTTAACCAAAATTCACCAGACACTGACACACCTGCAGTTTTTGTTGAAGTTTTATGTTCCCGATTTTGTTATTTTTAGTTATTTATACAAATTATTATAATTTTCATTCTTAAAATACCAAAATTCCTACTTAACTTTGTAATTTGGTCTGTCTGATTCTGTAATTTTTAAATATTAAATGACTGTTAATTTTATCACTCAATACTTGAGTACACTTTTTACCAAGTACTTTTTTTACTCTTACTTGAGTTTTTTTTTTTGTTTTTTTGTTTTTTACTTGATTAAAAGTATGTTGAAGTTTTGCTACTCTTACTTGAGTATAATTTTGGGGTATTCTACACTCCTTTGCACACAGATATACTTTAATTACTTAATCTGTTACAGTTTTCAGAGAAAGAGGGCTGAACACAAATACACACCACACTTTCTTAAAATTTTACGTAAAAACAATTTAAAACCATTTTTCTTTGGTGTTAGTCACTTAAAACCTTCTTCGACCATCTGGTTTTTGCCTTTGCAAGACATTATGTGTCTTTTGTCTTCATCTCCAGGACTCCAACCAGTACAAGTTTGGCCGTACAAAGATCTTCTTTCGCGCTGGACAAGTAGCTTATCTGGAGAAGCTTCGTCTGGATCGACTGAGAGGAGCCTGCGTGACGATTCAGAAACACGTCCGTGGATGGAGCTGCAGGAGGAAATACCTGAGGATACGAGAGGCGGCCATCATCCTCCAGCAGTACATCCGAGGGAAGAGGACGATCCGGTTAGGGCTCGTCACAGTACGCAGAGTTTTGCTGTGGCGCTACATTGTAAAACTAAACAATCGTTTGTCAAACCTTCAGTAAAACGGTGACCGCTGAGACACTGAAGCAGGGCTGGGCTGCTGTGGTGATCCAGAGACACTGGAGAGGTTACTGCATGAGACAGATCTACCACGTCGTCCAAATGGCCTCCATCACCATCCAAGCCTTCACCAGAGGATGGATGGCCAGAAAACGCTACAAGAAGGTCTGTAGCTGAGGCAGAGTTGCCAGATTGGACAGGTTTTCCCCCCAGTTGGGCTGCTTTTAAACACACACAACACACTGAGAAGAAAAGAAGATTTTAGGCTGATTTTCACAACATTTGGCGGGATTTTAAAAAGATTTCAGAAGAAAATTATTTCAAAATAGTTGTCATTGTGTGGCAGAAAAGCACAAAACTTTTAATTATAACAACAAATGCCATGTTATTACATTTATCTTATTGTTTAACTTTTTTCTAGAATCTGTCATATGTTACATTATCAATGATTAGTCATTGGTTACTCTGCAAAAACACAAAACCTCACCAAGTAATTTTGGCCTAGTTTCTAGTGCAAATATCTTGGTACACTTGAAATAAGACAAAACTAACTTATCAAGTGTCACTATAATAGTATTGTAATTTGTGAAACAGAAATCCCAGGGCAACATCATGATTTAAAAGGACATATTGCCACAGAAAACTCAAATCTCATTATGTTCAAAGAGTCAAGTCTGTTGTAAAGGGATTTGGTTCTGGTCAGAATATAATAAGACAACCAAAGATGTTGTGGATTATCACCAGACTGATGCTGAAACTGTTTTGGAAACAGTCAGTTTGTTCTGAGATTCTGGAAAACTCTGCTCTGTGAAATATGTTGCTCTGTGTCTCTTTATCTAATTTTACAGATGATGGAGGAGCAAAAAGCTCTGATTCTGCAGAAATATGCCAAAGCATGGCTGGCCAGGCGGCGTTTTCAAACCATGCGCCGCCTTGTGCTTAATGTGCAGCTCTCCTACCGGGTGCAGCAGCTCAGGAAGAAGAATGAAGAGCAGGTGAAAGTGCTTCCCAAATTATTTCAGCTTTGAATTTCATCCTATATTACTGCATCTAGGATAATAGTAAAGTTTACTATTAAACTTAATGTTACTCAGACTTTGACAGATTTGTGTCTAAATTTAATTTTACCTGGAAGTGATATCGACATTGATGCCTTAAAACCTAAAAAAAAAAAAATGGCATAACCAAAAGATAAATCATTAAAAGACCAGAAAATATACAAAAGCTGGTCATCAATTATAAACTTTTGGATTTCTGTGATGCCAATAAGGATTTTTACATTAATTATTGATTATTTCGGTGCAGTAATCCACTCTTTTCACTTACGATATTGATTCTGATATCAAAATCTGAATACCAATCTGATACAGGAAAACATTGCGGAATTTACTTTAAAAAAAACATAAACATATATGTACTGAATTACAAATGTATTTGATAACCCCATAAGTACAGCACTCTTAAATGCACAAAAAGATTCACAATCTTGGTCAAATATTTTTAAAAAACACATTTTATTTTGTTCATTCAAAGGAAAATAAATAATGATAAAAATTGAATCTGGCTAAAACAAAATGTTGACTTGATCAAACATGTAAGAATAAACGTCTGCAAACCTTCTTTTAAATGGTTCAGAAAGTGTAATTAGGAATTCTAATTAAAATTTAAAATCAATAATAAAGCATATAATTAGACCGAATAAATCAATCCTTATTGATTGGGCACATCGTCACATTTTTTTTTAATTTTCAGTGTTGGATATTAATATTAATATCCGATCGGTGCATCTCTAGTTTTGACGGCACACTTCAGAAATTTTGTAAAACAGACCAACACAAAGTAGTACACATCTCTAACTGAGAAGAGCATCAATAATTTTTAGCATTCAATAAAAAATAATTTTAAAAAAAACATAATAAATGTTTTTAACATTGATGGTTTTGTTGCTTTCCTCATTACCTATCAGAGACACTTCCTGTTTATTGAATGTAAATCTACCAGGTGTATGAATAGTTTTGGGCTTAACAGCAGCTGAGTTTACTTTTCTCCTTCAGAACAAAGAGAATCGAGGATTAATGGAGAGACTGACGAGTCTGGCCAGCAGTCATTCCCAAACGATGGAAAAACTCCACAGTCAGGAGGCGCAACTGGAAAAACTAACAAACCTGAAGGCATCTCTGGAGGAAAGAGAAAAGAAAGCAAGAGAAGAGGCTAGCATGGTTAGTTTCAAAATAAATGTCCGAACTTAAAAAAAATATGTATATATAGCTAAATTACATTGATTTGAGCCTTTTATTTTTACTGTAGACAATTAATCAGCTTCAAGAACAATTAGAAGAACTAAACACTGAAAAGCAGAACTTGGAGAAAAAGCTTGAAGTTTCCATCAAAGAGACCAAAGGTAAAGAAAAAATGTTAGATTTTTTTTTACACTTAATGTTTAAAGTTGTATAAATATACGCAGAAAGACCGTCAGATAACAGACAAACAATTCATAAAGTAAATACCACGTAAAATATACAAATTCCTCTTGAATAATAATGATTTTTCAAGAGGAAAGAAGTCTGGAAATTAAGAAGGAAGTCAGAAACAATCTTGTCCAAGAGCTTAAGCTTGGAGACTTAACAGATCGGTACCCTACTCACAATTTTAAAAGTTTTCTATAGTGAGCCCAGTTTATCTGTAATTGACCAAAGAGAGGAATAAGCTATGGGACAAACATTAAAAAGCAAAAGGCTAAGATTTTTAGAGAATTAACTTTATCATGAGATAATGTTTTATGCTCCATTTATGACCAGCACTGTTACTATGGTGATTACCGCCACGAACTTTGTCATCAAGATACCTTAGAGTAGCGATCAGGTGTGTAAAACAGCTAATGGAAGTAGCTGAAAGCTGACACAAAATTACTCTGTTTTCTTTTTCTTTAAACAAAGAATATTGTGTAAAAAAGTAAGACATTAAACAAAGGAGATGGGATTAAATAAGTTTATATTTCTGCCTCTCTCCTTTTCAAACAAATAGTCATCAAAAATTATATTATTGGATTTGAACTGTGAATGCAAATATATTTGAAATAAGAAAAAAAATTATGTTTACCTGCTTTTCCTGTGTATTAGGATCTTTGGAGAAAGTCAGAGTGCTCACTCCATCTTTTTTTCTGACATATTCTGACATATTCCATCATGTAAACATGTAAAATTAATAAATTTCACAAATGATATATCATTATAATTACATGTTTGTGCTGTTGGTTAGCAGAGTTGTTTTTAATGTTATGTTTCATATTTTATATATTTATGGTTTTCTGCTTTAAATTTTTTTTATATTTTATGAGTTTTTGTCAAGTTATTGCAACCATTCCAGTGGTATTTATCCAGGAATAAAAGGTTTTATTTAAATGTAAAACTTTAACCCTTTCTGTAGATTTACAGCCAACATTGTATGCAATCTTTTTGCCACCTGTATGACAAGTTTTTACATCTTACAGAAAGTTTTGATCAAGTAAAAAGAAACCTCCTGGAAGAGAAAGAGAATGAAGTCCGGCTTAGAAAGTTTGTATTTTTAAAAGTGCAAAATAAATCTTCAGCAGGTCGAAGCTGATTAGGCTAGTAACTGATTTCCTGGCAGAATTGCAGAAAACAACACTGAGATCCAGAGACATGACCACGAGAAAGAGCTGGAAATCCTGAAGGAGGAGATAAAGAGACTGAAAGAGGACAGAGTGAGTCTGCAGAGGAAGGTTGAGGATGGGGCGCAGGTGAACTCTGACCTGCAGGAACAGGTCATTCAGCTCACCAAGCATGTGAAGGTCATCCCGGAGCTGCGCAGAGATCTGAACAACCTGCAGAATCAGAAGGACACCCTGGACCGTAAGATGAAGGATCAGTCGGAGCAAACAAGAGGTTTCCAGATTTAGCACTTATTTTTCACCACCACTCCTAAAATAAATGAAGCATTTAGGTTGACTGAATATTTTGTTGCAGCTAAAACAAAGGAAATTGTAAGACAGCTGCTTGGCGGTTTTGTTGAAGAGGAAAAGCTTTTGGGGTAAACTGGAGTTTCATTTTAAGTTTTCCAATTCCTCCTATTATTTTCCCTTTAAACCAGCACTATATAACTTTTGTATTTATATTTTTTTTTACGTTTCTTGAAACATCACCATGTTGTGACTGTATAATATGAAGCAGATAATCTGTGAAAAAATCAATCTCCTCCACCTCCTCTGTTGCTATCTGAAGAAATGAACTGCTATTGGTCAAAACCAACCAATCAGAGCCAGGAGGAGGAACTTAGCGCTGTCAATCATGCACATGAGCATGCTGCCAAATGTGATAATGGCGGAAAAATAACTTACCGTTAAAGGATAACCATGTACTCAAAGACATCGGTGGCCATGTTAACTAGGCTGAGTATTCACAAGAGGTTAGCTGCCGCTAGCATAGCCACACACAATATTGTGACTGACAGCACTGAGACCCGCCTCCTGGTTCTGATTGGTTGTTTCTAATGCTGCTTGTTTTTTTTTTTCTTTTTTCACAGATTACAGTGGATTACAAAAAAAACATTTTTTTGGAAGTTGTTTTTCCAACTGAATTTAGACTATTTTATACTGCTGAATCCAAAAACAATGTCCATTTTTCTCAATCTGGTCTGATTTCTTTTCTAATTTGATTTAGACAAATCCGATCTTCTGACTAAATTGATGACATTTTTGTGATCTTATCAGTTGATTTTCGTTAATGTTGGTCATCCAAAAAAAAGGTTTCAGGAGCAAAAAACATTTTTTCTAACAGAGTGTATTAATTAAACTTGGAACACTGATAAGGGTAAGTATGTAAATTGAATATTAGGACTTCAATGTGCAAAATTCTCCATGTCTTTTATGTCCTGATGAAGTCTCTCCCCCTGCTGTTCACTCATTGATCCCAGATTATCAGGAAACCAATCCAGATGTGAGAACAAGTAATGCATTTTGACGCTCATGATGCTCCATAGTTCAGAAAATTAACAATTTATTTGACGGTGTGAATAAGACTGTCATGACACGTCATAAACATGACATAACTCCTGTCATAAACATGACATAACACTTGTCATAAACACCTGTCATGCACATGAGTAAGTGTTCATGAATGTTTATGACTGTTGTCATAAAATGTCATTGGGTAAATCATAACACTTTTAATACAAAGTTGACATTATTCAAATTACAGGTGTTATATCATGTTTATGACGGGTGTCATGTTTATGACAGGTGTTATATCATGTTTATGACAGGTGTTATGTTTATGACAGGTGTTATGTCATGTTTATGACAGGTGTTATGTTTATGACAGGTGTTATATCATGTTTATGACGTGTTATGTCATGTTTATGACAGGTGTTATGTCATATTTATGACAGTGTTATATCATGTTTATGACAGGTGTTATATCATGTTTATGACAGGTGTTATATCATGTTTATGACAGGTGTTATGTTTATGACAGGTGTTATGTCATGTTTATGACAGGTGTTATGTTTATGACAGGTGTTATGTCATGTTTATGACGTGTTATGTCATGTTTATGACAGGTGTTATGTTTATGACAGGTGTTATGTTTATGACAGGTGTTATGTTTATGACAGGTGTTATGTCATGTTTATGACAGGTGTTATGTTTATGACAGGTGTTATGTTATGTTTATGACAGGTGTTATGTCATGTTTATGACAGGTGTTATGTTTATGACAGGTGTTATGTCATGTTTATGACAGGTGTTATGTTTATGACAGGTGTTATGTCATGTTTATGACAGGTGTTATGTTTATGACAGGTGTTATGTCATGTTTATGACAGGTGTTATGTTTATGACAGGTGTTATATCATGTTTGACAGGTGTTATATCATGTTTATGACAGGTGTTATGTTTATGACAGGTGTTATATCATGTTTATGACAGGTGTTATGTCATGTTTATGACGTGTTATGTCATGTTTATGACAGGTGTTATGTTTATGACAGGTGTTATGTTTATGACAGGTGTTATGTCATGTTTATGACAGGTGTTATGTTTATGACAGGTGTTATGTTATGTTTATGACAGGTGTTATGTCATGTTTATGACAGGTGTTATGTTTATGACAGGTGTTATGTTTATGACAGGTGTTATGTCATGTTTATGACAGGTGTTATGTTTATGACAGGTGTTATGTCATGTTTATGACAGGTGTTATGTTTATGACAGGTGTTATGTCATGTTTATGACAGGTGTTATGTTTATGACAGGTGTTATGTCATGTTTATGACAGGTGTCATATTTATGACAGTGTTATATCATGTTTATGACAGGTGTTATATCATGTTTATGACAGGTGTTATGTTTATGACAGGTGTTATGTCATGTTTATGACAGGTGTTATGTCATGTTTATGACAGGTGTTATGTTTATGACAGGTGTTATGTCATGTTTATGACGTGTTATGTCATGTTTATGACAGGTGTTATGTTTATGACAGGTGTTATGTCATGTTTATGACGTGTTATGTCATGTTTATGACAGGTGTTATGTTTATGACAGGTGTTATGTCATGTTTATGACAGTGTTATATCATGTTTATGACAGGTGTTATTTCATGTTTATGACAGGTGTTATGTTTATGACAGGTGTTATGTCATGTTTATGACAGTGTTATATCATGTTTATGACAGGTGTTATGTCATGTTTATGACAGGTGTCATATTTATGACAGTGTTATATCATGTTTATGACAGGTGTTATATCATGTTTATGACAGGTGTTATGTTTATGACAGGTGTTATGTCATGTTTATGACAGGTGTTATGTCATGTTTATGACAGGTGTTATGTTTATGACAGGTGTTATGTCATGTTTATGACGTGTTATGTCATGTTTATGACAGGTGTTATGTCATATTTATGACAGTGTTATATCATGTTTATGACAGGTGTTATATCATGTTTATGACAGGTGTTATATCATGTTTATGACAGGTGTTATGTTTATGACAGGTGTTATGTCATGTTTATGACAGGTGTTATGTCATGTTTATGACAGGTGTTATGTTTATGACAGGTGTTATGTCATGTTTATGACGTGTTATGTCATGTTTATGACAGGTGTTATGTTTATGACAGGTGTTATGTCATGTTTATGACGTGTTATGTCATGTTTATGACAGGTGTTATGTTTATGACAGGTGTTATGTCATGTTTATGACAGGTGTTATGTCATGTTTATGACAGGTGTTATGTTTATGACAGGTGTTATGTCATGTTTATGACGTGTTATGTCATGTTTATGACAGGTGTTATGTTTATGACAGGTGTTATGTCATGTTTATGACAGTGTTATATCATGTTTATGACAGGTGTTATATCATGTTTATGACAGGTGTTATGTTTATGACAGGTGTTATGTCATGTTTATGACAGGTGTTATGTCATGTTTATGACAGGTGTTATGTTTATGACAGGTGTTATGTCATGTTTATGACGTGTTATGTCATGTTTATGACAGGTGTTATGTTTATGACAGGTGTTATGTCATGTTTATGACAGTGTTATATCATGTTTATGACAGGTGTTATTTCATGTTTATGACAGGTGTTATGTTTATGACAGGTGTTATGTCATGTTTATGACAGTGTTATATCATGTTTATGACAGGTGTTATGTCATGTTTATGACAGGTGTCATATTTATGACAGTGTTATATCATGTTTATGACAGGTGTTATATCATGTTTATGACAGGTGTTATGTTTATGACAGGTGTTATGTCATGTTTATGACAGGTGTTATGTCATGTTTATGACAGGTGTTATGTTTATGACAGGTGTTATGTCATGTTTATGACGTGTTATGTCATGTTTATGACAGGTGTTATGTTTATGACAGGTGTTATGTCATGTTTATGACGTGTTATGTCATGTTTATGACAGGTGTTATGTTTATGACAGGTGTTATGTCATGTTTATGACAGTGTTATATCATGTTTATGACAGGTGTTATGTCATGTTTATGACAGGTGTTATGTTTATGACAGGTGTTATGTCATGTTTATGACATGTGTTATGTCATGTTTATGACAGGTGTTATGTCATGTTTATGACAGGTGTTATGTCATGTTTATGACAGGTGTTATATCATGTTTATGACAGTTTTATTCACAAACCGTCAAATAAAGTGTTACCAGAAAATTTAAGTGATTGCGCAAAACCAATGTGATTTTTGGAAAATGACCCTAAAATTGTTGAAAAACAACAGATGATTGTTTTTGATTGTTGACCATTATTATTTGTCTCATATTATAATCTCACAACATGGCAACAATTTCAACAAATATACATAAAAAGTATTTTTTATGAAAGTTACAAACTTCATTTAGTTTCAAACTAGTTATTTTTGTGAAGGTTTGTTCCAGAAGACTCTGAGAAGATTTATGAACAGGATGATTCGCAGGAAGCCTTTGAGAGTCTGCAAAAAGCCACCAGGTCTGGAAGTTAACATGTATAATTTCATTTCTATTTAATACTCGGGCAAAATTACTTCTGTACAACTAAATATGTTACATGCTAATGGTAGGTTGCTGGAAACCCACCAGAAGGAGCAGAGGGAGACGTACGAGTCTCAGCTGGAGGGCCTGACTCTGAGAGTGGACCACCTTCAGAACGAGAACAGCAAACTGCAAAATCTTTTCCAGGAAAAAAGCAACATCAACGAGGATATCCGCCAGGAAGTATCGAGGCTGAGCAGTGAGAACTCGGTATGTAGATGTAATCTTCACTTCAGAGTCCACCGTGACGACGGATGAAATGCAAAACTTTGTGCTTTACTGCAACGACCAGGTCATACCGGAGCTGAAGCTGCAGGTTTCAGAGCTGCACAGACAGAAACAGGAGCTTGAGACGGTTGTTAAAGAGCAGAGCAGCGAGTTAGCAGGTGAGCTTGATTTTCAGAAAAGTGCATCTCAATGAAGTAGAATATAAAATTGAACTATTGAATTTTTTGCATCATGACAGAAAAAAATATGGAGATCAGCAACATTCTCCATAAGAAGATCACAGAAGAAAGCTCCCAGCGCAGGTTAAATTAAATATACCGTTATATTATCGCAATTGAACCATCAGTTTATAATTTTATGTCATCTTATTGTATTTTAGACATTTTGAGGAGAAAGCCAGAGAGCTGGAGGAGATCAGAGAGGAGCTCCAAGTAAAGATAGAGGAGTTGGAGGAGGAGAATGAACATTTGAAGAGACAGCAGCTGATGGAGGGCGAAGTGAAGAGAAAACTGAGAGAGGAGACGTCGCAGTTAACAGCTGAGAACATGGTGTGTGTGTGTGTGTGTGTGTGTGTGTGTGTGAGCCTGAGAGGCAGAGTGTGTGTGTTAAAGTTAAAAACAGAAATAAATCCATTTTCTTAAATTCCAGGACTTAGAGGAGCTGCTTGACCAGAAAGAACGCTGGATTAAGAAGCTCCATAGTCAAATAAAATGCCTTGAAATGTCACAGAAAGGTTGTTATATTTTCTACTTCACAATAGGAAATATGAATAAATTGTAATTTCACAATATTCACTACATATCCTGTTCCTCACGCAGCAAAACAAACTCCCGCTCTTCCTAAAGAATATCTTGGCATGTTGGAGTATAAGAGGGAGGATGAAGCAAGACTCATTCAAAACATCATAACTGGTATCCTCTTCCTGCTGATCAGCTTTTATTTTTATTTATTTCCCCCACATTTTAACAGAACAATGATCATTTAAATGTAATTCACAGACCTGAAGCCCAAAGGTGTGGTGGTCAATGTGATTCCTACTCTCCCAGCCTTCATCCTCTTCATGTGCGTCCGCCATGCCGACTACCTGAACGACGACAACAAACTGAAGTCTCTGATGAACGGGATCATCCAAGGGGTCAAAAAGGTCGTCGTGGTGAGGCCGATTTTCACTCCCTATTACTGGATATATGTCATATGTCAGGTTTTACCCCTTTTATAACAGTTGAGACGCAGCTTAAAGTGTAAAAATAACTTAAACGACATAAACAAATCTTAAATACATCAATATAACAATGAGTCAGTTCATGGGAGTGAATGACTATTATGCTTTTAAACTGTTATTTTTCATTTTCATGCAACAAACAATATAAAACAACCTCGATGATTTACAAAAGCAACAATTTGGCCAACATGTTTGAAAATAAAATTGATTTTCTCTTATCTTTACAGGGCCAGCATGATAGACACACATAAATATTCGATTTTATTGTTTTTACATTGGTTAATGCTTTTATTTCATTTTGTAGCACTTTGACATTTAGATGTAAAGTGCATTAAAATAAAAGTTTCTTATTAATAATATTTGGTTTATTGTCCTTTAAAAGGTCGTATTTTGACTGTAGGTTATTAAGAAGTTTCTCACATGGTTTTCCGTCTCATTTTTATCGTTTCCAGCTTTTAAAGCTTAAATATTTTCGCTCATGTAAAGTTTGGAGCTCCGTAATTGTTGTTTCAGAAGCGTAACGCTAGTTCTCTTTATCCTTTCCTAAACCAGTTTTGATGTGTAACTGTGACAATGGTAAAGTTTGAATATTCAATTGTGTTCAAGTTTCAATTATAAAACTATAAAAACGTGTCCACTCAGTTCTTGCGTTTGCATTATGGCAGCATTATGCCATGGGATTGTTTTGGTACTGGTGCATTTCACAGAGCGAAATCAGTGGGCTGTCAAAATTAATGCTTTAGTTCATATTTTTTTAACAGCATTAATTTCTTTTAACGAGCGATTAACGCACAGACTTCTGTATTTTTTGGAAGTCATCAGTTTGGACGTAACTTCCTTCTCTTTTCCAGCTGTTTGTCAATGGGGCTGATCTCCCGTTTCTTAAAAAGTAACCTCTGAAACAGCGCCACTTCTTCTCCTACTTGGCCCCGTTTGGTGTTTCTCAGAGTCCCGAAATTATTTTACTGTTGTAGACAAATTTTTACATGCAGCTATTGATGACTGAAGTAACACTAAACTATGAGTGAATAGAACACGTGAATTAGAAGCAGTGATCCAATAACTAGTTACATCCTATTTTAATCGATTGACAGCCTTAATTAAAAACAGGTAGAACTCATTCACAGCACATGAATTCACAGCAACCATGTAATTAAGCAGATTAATTTTTAAATAATTTCTCAGCCCTAATAATTAGTCAGAAGGTTTCGGATGCATTCTGTAAGGACCAAAATAAATCCAACTTTCATGCCCATGATGTGTTGGTGTAAACATCGTACTTGAACCAATGCATTCAACCCTAAACTTCAAGACTTTCTTGTTTTTCTAGTAGTCAGTGTTGAATGCTGTCATTTTTTGTCTTTCAGGCTCACCACAAAGACTTTGAGTCATTGTCCTTCTGGCTCTCCAACACATACCGGCTGCTCAACTGTCTGAAACAATACAGCGGGGAGGAAGTAAGAAGTTCCTGCACCATTCTGGTTCAACCTGTCTGCACTACAGTAGAAAGTTTTGTTTTTGTTGAGTTTTTCCTCCGTGTTTTCCTCTCTCTAGCAGTTCCTGAAGCAGAGTACGCCGCGCCAGAAGAAGAACTGCCTGCAGAACTTCGATCTGTCCGAACACAGACAGATCCTCAGCGACCTGGCCATACAAATCTACCATCAGCTCATCTCCATCATGCAGAAGATGCTCACGCCCGCTATTGGTGTTTTGCACAAATTATTATAATCACATTCTGCTTGTTACGTCGGTTGTATTCTTTAATCAAACATCCGGCTTGCCATAAAGTTTAATGTGGCTCAGAAGGACACATAAATAGAACCTTAACAATAATAATTGCATGCATTAATAATATTTTATCAGTCAATTGAAAACAGTTTTCAATTGATTGTTTGAATGATTAGGGCCACAGAAAAAAAAAAAAATCTGAATTTTTGTCTTACAGTTTTTGACTTGATCAAAAGTCAGAGTTCTGAGAAAAAATTGAGAATTCTGAGAAAAATTTGAAAATTCAGAGAAAAATATGAAAATTCTGAGAAGAAAAGTGAAAATTTTGAGAAGAAAGTCAGGATTGTGACCGTTTTTCTCAGGATTTTGACTTTTGATCTCAGAAGATTAGAGCCAGAATAATTTTTTTTTTTTTTTCAGTGAACCAATCTTCTCCCAGAGTTTTTACTGTACATATATTCTGCTAAATTGCATCAATGTGAAATAATATTCAGTATTATTTAACTTTAAGAAGAAGAAGCAGAGGCGACTATTTATTCAAATTTTAGAAGTTCGTTAATGGATTTTACCACGAGCGGTTCTTTCAGGACATTCATAATCTTGATCTGGCCCAAAATAAACATGAGTTTAATTCAGCACATGCTGCTGTGTTTATCCCAACAGTTCCTGGTATGCTGGAGCACGAGAGCTTGCAGGGGATTTCTAGCATGAAACCGACTGGCTTCAGGAAGCGATCCAGCAGCTTGTATAACGACTTGGAGACGTACACCATCTCCTCCATCCTGCAGGAACTCTCCATGTTTTATTCTGCCATGAGCCAACACGGCATGGAGCAGAGCCTGACCAAGCAGGCCGTCAAACAGCTCTTCTTTCTGATCGGAGCCACCACCTTCAACCAAATCATGCTCCGCAAAGACATGTGCTCCTGCAGGAAAGGGATGCAGATCAGGTCTGCCGCTTGTTTTAGAAACATCTGAATAAAGCAGGGAAGAAGAAGGAGAATGTTGATTTTACTGCAGTGACAGCAGAGCTACTTCAACATGTTTTTACTCAAGTAAAAGTAAAAAGTTTGCAAGAAATTACTCAGGAGTAGAAAAGTATCTTTTTACAAGGCTACGCAATCAGTCAGAGAAAAATGTAAAATTATGTCCAAATTATTGTATTTTAAAATCTAATATGAAAAAACACTAATACAAATAAATATGAAACAATTACTTGTATTCGGTGATGCAGATATACTGTGTGTGAGACAGGATGAAGCACTTCCAGTGCCAAACAGCAGGTGGAAAGTCTGAATCTGGTACATTTTTTGTTTTTTGCATTCAGTAAAGTTAGTAACAATAAAACGGATCATCCTAAGAAAAAAATTAATAAATTACAAGAATGACGTCAATATTATGAGAATAAAGTTGCAGTACTATGAGAATATTCATAATATAAGGAGAATAAAGTCATAGAAGAATAGAGTCCATATGAGAATGAAGTCATATTATGAGAAAAGTGATATTATGTGGAAAAGGAGATATTACTAGACTAAAGTTGAAATAATATGAGAATAAAGTCATAATATTTAATGGATAAAATCATATTATGAGAATAAAGTCGGAATAATATGAGATTAAAGTTGAAGTATTATGAGAACAATCACATATGGAGAATAAAGCCGTACAAAATAAAGTCAATATGTGACTAAACCCATAATATTACGAGAAGAAAGTTATAATAATACAAGAAGAAAGTAATATTTTAAGAATAAAGTCACATTATGAAAATAAAGTCATAGTATTATGACTGTACACTCTCAGTTTTATTTATTAAATTTTTTTAACATGGTCCTAATACTCCATCGAATATATTACTGAAGTAAAAGTAAAACGTACAGTGTAGTAAAATTACTCTTAAAAGTTACTTAAGTGAACTGTTTCCTGCCCTCCTCTGATTTAAAGCTTCTCTCTGGTGTCAGGTGTAACATCAGCTACCTGGAGGAGTGGCTGAAGGAGAACGAGCTGCAGAGCTGCGGCGCCATCGATACGTTGAGGCCTCTGGCTCAGGCCGCCTGGCTGCTGCAGGTCAACAAATCCACCAACGAAGACGCTAAAGAGATCGCAGAAAAGTGCACCGAACTCAACCCTGTTCAGGTAATCCAGTGAAATCACATCCAACCACTTTCCGATGCCTATTTTAACCCCAAACTCCAACTTAAATTTCAGATTGTCAAGATTTTGAACTCCTACACACCCATCGATGATTTTGAGAAACGAGTGACATCATCGTTTGTTCGCCAAGTTCAGGTAAGCTTTGCCGTTCACTCAGATTTTAATAAGCTAGTCTCTTCTACTTAGGGATTTATTTATGTATTTATTTCAAACTGGTTTTTAAAAACATGAAAACAAGCAATCAGTAGGACTGAGGGAACGTGAATACATAACCAAGAACAAAACAGTTAGCTTAGCGCTACTTTTCTGCTTGAAAAGGAGTAGGAAGAAGTGAACACTTATTTAATCTTATCTCTCATCTCAATTTAATGAAATGTATTACTTTAATTAAAAATAAATCAATTTACAAAATTTTTTTGTAATTCACAAAAATTACAAGAGATTGTAATTAAAACTACGTTATAATACAATTATTAAATATTAAATATATAATGCTATAGAGGCAACAAATAAATTATATTACATAGACAAAATGGTTATAAACTAACTCATAAAAAGACAAGAAAATCTATGGATAATAATAATAATAATAATAATAATAATAATAATAATAATAATAATAATAATAATAATAATAATAATAATAATAATAATAATGACAAGTGTAAACAATGACTGGACAAACATCATCAAAGTAATTACCTAGAATGTTTTTATATTCTGTTCAATACTTTTTTTAAAAACTGATAGTGATAGTAAGATAACATGATAAGATAATAATGGTAATACTAACACAGATGAAAGGAAGGGGAAAAAAATGCATATTTGTATTAATTCCCAAAGTACAATGTGAGTAACAGCTTTGTATTTATTTTTAATCTGGTTGATACTTCGGCATTGTTTTAGTTCCATACTCATTTCATTGTCATTGTTTGACCTCTTGTCTTTGTTGCAGTCCTTCCTTCAGGAATACGAGGGCGCCACGCAGCTGATGCTGGACACAGATTATCGCTTCCAGGTGACGTTTCCTTTCTGTCCGTCTTCGACAGCGTTGGAGTCTCTGCAGGTTCCCAGCAGC
Organism: Gambusia affinis; assembly: GCF_019740435.1. Classification (NCBI taxonomy): domain Eukaryota; kingdom Metazoa; phylum Chordata; class Actinopteri; order Cyprinodontiformes; family Poeciliidae; genus Gambusia; species Gambusia affinis. The sequence goes on from NC_057875.1 coordinate 6,643,846, forward strand.
CTTCATCTGGAGTTCCTAACCAGGATCTGAGCCGGCGAGCCGTTAACCTTTCAATCCTCACGACTGAATTACCCTCACCTCACACCTTACTGTAAATAAGGCTTTTTTTAAAAACAAATGTAGGAAGACAAAATGTTGGGCAACATGCAGAATTAAATTTGTGTTTGTTCTGAACATTTTTTTAATTCAAATATTCCTGTAAATAAATGTTAAATTACTTCTTAAACTCCAATAACTGGTGCAATAATAATTCAATCTCTCCATGCAAAATTGTGACCAAGATTTATAAATAATGTGGCTTTGACTTTTGTGTTAAGAAGTGTTTAGTTAATTTTATTGTTAAATTTTTTTTACCATTATTCACCACTGAAGGAAAGAACTTATTTTTATTGCTGTATTTCCAGATATAAATTTAAATGACCTACAATCATTTCTGCTCTTCTCTTTGGTTTATTTTGGATTAAACAAAGTCATTGTGTTGAATCAGGTGAAAATATCTGTTCATTTGTTTCCTGTTTATTTTCCATTTAAAAAGGGGATTGTGACCATGGATGGTCTTATTGAAAATATTATTTAGTGAATCATCAGGATGTCTTATTTATACAATAATTGCTACTAAAGTGATTTGACGAATTAAATTGGCAGCCCTTTAATAAACTGAGCGGCTTTCCTTTTAACTACTTAAAAAAAGTAATAGACATATTTTGTTTCTAGCATGTTAGTTATAAGAAAACACTTATAAAAAAACTCTCAGGGTTCTGTGAGTTGTTCTAATCAGTGTGTAAATATTTTATTTATACATTCAAACACTGAAATAAGAGTATGAAATAAAAAATAAAAAGAATGAAAAAAGTCTGATCACTTTTCCAAAAGTGTACATAATGTGCATGTATATTTAACATTTAAAAAGACATTACAGTATATCAGTGGAGAAAAACATTGGAATGGTATTTAAGAATGAGTCAGAACAGAGCAAGTTATTGTTCAAACAAAATGAATGAGTTAACTAAGAAACCAACACGAATTAATTAACTAACATGGTAACAACTTGCAACAAATACAAAAATGAGATGAATATATAAATCCTAAAAGAAAAGGGAAGAATGAAGCACCTGTGGCATTTATAAACGCTTTAAACTGGTTTCAACTTCTACTAAAAAAAAACCTATTTTATTGATTAGACTATTAAAAAAATATATTGCTTTATCAATTTTATTTAGTAAAATTCTCCGTGAATCCTCTTGCCAACCGGCCAGACGAGCATCGCTTTATTTCTCTGTCATGTTGGCAGAGTGCGGATGAATTATTTAGTAAAGTGAGGCTGGATGGTGATGAGGATGCAGCCTCATCACCGGGATACAGCAACCTCCTCCTCCTCTTCCCCCTCTTCCTCCTCCTCCTCCTCCTCTCCTGAAGGAGCATCTTCTGCCGCTGACGTCATGACAGCAGCATCAGCTGTTAGCTCCGCCGCTGTAAGCCTCTCCACTGGCCGTCGCTCCCCGCACAAAGGAAATATATGAGATCCCCTCTAATCCCTGAAATGGCGACACAGGAGGTTCAGCAGAACGAGACTCTGGCCCACCTGAAAACCGAGTCGGAGACGCTGAAGACCAAGCTGGAGGAGGAGAGGGCGAAGCTGCACGACGTCGAGCGTGAGTCCTGAAAATGGAGAGGCCTCCATGCTTTCGTCTCCCATCCTGCCTGCTCACCGTCAGGGGAAAAAACGGGACATTTCTATCATTGTAACCGCTCGGTTCGGCTCTTTTGCGCTCTGTTCACGGGTCGGTACAAATTATTGAGCCGATGAGGAACCGAAATGTTTGCTTCCCGATCGCTTTTATCGCTGAGACGTTCACTAATGTCACTGATGTCTCATGAAAAAACACAAAATGCTGTTTTTTCTATTCAAACATTAATTCTGTACTGAAGATGTTTGGAGCCACTGGTGAAAAATTTAAAAATAAAAAATGCATATTTGACTTTAATCTCAGAATTCTGAGTTTAATCTCGACCCCATGAATATTAATAAAAAACACTGAAATCCAACATATTAACTCTAGAAAGTGATTCCTCCTCCTGCACAATTTATATTTCTGTTTATGAAGATGGTTGCCATCTGCATTAAAGTCAGACTTCTGAAAAAAAAATCTGAATTTTAATCTAATTTTTCTCAAAATTCTGAGATAAAATTCTAAATTTTGACTGGAAAAAAAAAATCAGAATTCTGACCACAAAAGGCAAAATTGTCAGTTAGGTGTATTGGTGCGATGAGGTGAGGGGAGGAGGGAGGAAAAGGACTTTTCTGCAAAAAACAAAGAAAAATACTAGAACAAACTAGGACATTTTCAAAAAAAAAAACTCAGAAATTTTCTACAAAAAAACACAGAAACTTTTCAGACGTTTCCATGATTTTCTAAAAAAAAAATCTGAGATTAATCTCACAATTTCTGAAAATTTTCAAACAAATTTTCAATCTCCAAAACATCCTTGTTTTTTAATGAATTTTATTTTATTTATTTATTTATTTTTCCTCACCAGGGGGTCTTTTTGTGGGCTGGCTGTGAAATGGTGTCAATATGGTTTTATAGAACACACTGACTGACCTGTGCTGATTTTAAAGACCTATGATTGTCACAACAAATGTAAATGAATTGTTTCTTTATATAGGTTTGCAACAGTTTAAAAGAAAAGTATTTTATTTCTTTAAATTGATCACCACTAATGAATTTGTACAATTTCTCATCAACTTGAATTCAGTTGAGAATTTAGTTTTTCCCTTTTTTTAAGGGACAGCCTGCTGTCCCTTATATGACAGCAGGCTGACAGGAGGGGGGTAAGGAGAGGGGAGAAGACATGCGGCAAATGTCGTCGGGTCCAGGAATCGAACCCGCGACGGCCGCGTCGAGGACTGAAGGCCTCCGAACGTGGGGTGCGCTATCCTCTACGCCACCAGAGCACGCCCCTTAATGAATATTTCTGAGGGATTTTTTTGTGGGAATTTACTCCCTCTTTTCTATTTGCAATGGTTCCAATACAGCATCGTAAAATCCTCTTCTAAATTTCTAAATTGCTAACCTTTGTTTAGCAAAAACAAAGGTTATTTTCATTTTGCCATAGTTTAATAACTGATATCCTAATATTCCAAGTACTACTGAAGCATTAATCCAAAGTCTTGTGAAGTTGTTCTCACTTCTTGAACTTTTTCTCCTTCAGATTTTGCTACATTTCAACCACAAAGTTTAACACATTGCATAGTATTTTATATTTTATCCACAAATTTACGCTGGAAATAAGAAAGCCAGAGGAAGTTCTGTTTGGAGTTTACCACAAGATATATATGATTAATGTATTTTGCCCATAGAGAAACACGGTGGTGGCAGCATCATGCTGTATGGTGGTTATAATTCAGCAGAAACAGGGAATCACCTTAGAAAATAATGGAGATTCTTCTTCCTGCAGGGCGACAGCTCCAAACATTCAGGCAGTGCTGCTGTTAAATGTGACATGTTAAATCTGAAAAGTTTCATATTTTTGTAACAACTCGCTCTCTGTGTCGGTGCAGTTCACCAGGTGGCAGAGAAAGTGGAAGCCCTGGGTCAGTTTGTCATGAAAACCCGCAGGACTCTGAAGGGACATGGCAACAAAGTCCTGTGCATGGACTGGTGCAAGGACAAGAGGAGAATCGTCAGTTCCTCACAGGTCGGGTTTCCTTCTGCTCCGATTTTTTCTGCTGCCCATTTTAAAACCAGTTTTTTATTTTTTTACTTTTTTCCTATTTGTTGAAGGAACAAATTTCCCAGTTTCTAAATATCTGTTGTCTTTTAATGCAGGATGGAAAAGTGATTGTATGGGATGCTTTCACCACTAACAAGGTAATCCTCTATTCCAGTTCATGAAGCATTTTATGGTACTTGTCGTATGGGTAGATAGATGGATGGATGAATTGACAGATTGATATTTATGTAAAAAGAGAACATTAAAGATACTCTTATTAGTGCATTCATTTTTTTTATTCATCATGTCAATAATATGACAAAGAATTTATATTTTTCATGCTTATCTGGAAAACACATATAAAATACCTTAAGACTGAGTAAGATCCCTGAAAATATCCCACCATGAGTTTTATCTAAATAAGTCGCCAATCTTTTGAAAAATCTCTGCAAAGGAATCAAAGCACAAACATAATTCCTGTTTAATGCTTTTAGTCTCACTTTATTTAGGTGCAGGAGTTTTTTTATTTTTATTTTTTGCACATTACTACAAAAAGCTGTAGTTTCTTGTACTTTTAAATAAACTCAGTGTCTCTCACATAGTGCTCACAATTCTGCAGGCTTACTGCAGGTTTTTAAAGTTTGGTATCTGGAAGATTTTTCTTCTTATTTTTTAATCCAGTCTCTGACATCATATTGTTCACTATGTGCTTAAAAATAAGGAGAAGGAGTAACAGACTTAAACCCCTTTCTACTGTAGACTATTGTTATCTGAAATAAACTTTATGAAGAAACAGTAAATGTATCCAAAGTACAAACTTACCAGGACCAGAGCAGCACATCATTCTTCTGACGCAATATTGCTCAGATTCAATAAAGAAACATAAAAAAAATATTAAATCTCTGTGCTGTCAAGGGGTCAAGATTAAATTCAGAATTCTGAGATTAAAGTCCGATATTATGAAAGGAAATAACATAATAGACAAGAAATAAGTAAGGAAACACGTCATTTAATAGCTAGGGTTAAAACTTGTCTACATTAAATCCAAAATATTCTTCTGCTATGTGTTTTGGAAGATGTTAATTACATCTTATATCCATAGCCGTCGTCCTCTCTGACCTGTTGTCATCACGGTCCGCGCCTCGCTCACACTGCTTTGTGTTTTGATGTTCATTAGGAGCACGCTGTTACAATGCCTTGCACCTGGGTGATGGCCTGCGCCTACGCTCCATCTGGCTGCGCTGTAGCTTGTGGGTGAGTTTGCTACTACAACCCTTGGCAATCTAAACCTGCTGCTCATTTACTGTTTGGTGAACTGGGCCTGTTTTCTGTCACAGGGGCCTGGATAATAAATGCTCTGTGTATCCTCTGTCCCTGGACAAGAATGAGAACTTGGCAGCGAAGAAGAAGTCGGTGGCGATGCACACGAATTACCTGTCTGCTTGTAGCTTCACCAACTCAGACATGCAGGTGAGAACATAAAACTAAAATTAAAAAAAACAGCAACATTGCGTCCTAATTCTGTTAATGATTCACAGGAGCGTCAGTCCTGGTCACATGATGTTTCTCACAGCAAACACAAAGCAATAGCAGCCATATGTTAAACAGCACCATCAAAAAGGACTTATAGTTCACGAATGTTTTTAGATTTTCTGATGTTACAGCCATCAAAGGTGAAGCATGGTATTGGGGTTTTATATTTGTAGTGTACAACAAATGTGCAGTGGAAGAAAAAGAATGCAATGTTTATAACTTCATGCAAAAATATCTGAAAATTGTTGCGTGCATTTGATTATATATATACTTAATAAACATTTGCTACAGTTAAATCTGTAAGCCTTTGGGGTATTTGCACATCTATGAACTAAAGAGTTTGCACACTCTCATTCTCTTTTCTTTTTTGTTCATCTTTGAATGTCAGTTTTCAATTGTGTAGAGGCCATTCTATAAAGTCCATATTTCTAGAGTCCACAGCTAATAGTTTCCCTTTATCAAATCTCTTAAGACCCTCCAGAGTTAACCTGGTCCTCTTCGATTCAATTCAGTTTAGTTTAGTTTATTTAGTGGTCACCATTTGCTTTTTAGGCTCCAACTGAAGTAAAATGGATTATCATACTTATGCACTCGTTTGTGTTGTTTTATCACATAAATCGTATAAATAAAATACATTCAAGTTTATGGTTGTAGAAGATGTGAAATGGCTCAAAGGGCATGAATACAATTCTCCTTCTTCTTGTCTGCTTGTGTTGAAGATCCTGACGTCCAGCGGGGACGGGACATGTGCATTATGGGATGTGGAAAGCGGGCAGCTGCTGCAGAGTTTCCATGGCCACGCTGCAGACGTGCTCTGTCTGGACCTGGCCCCATCTGAGACTGGAAACACGTTTGTTTCAGGGGTGAGGACTGCCTCCGCACCACTCTGTTTGCAGCTTGTTAACACTTTGAAAGCTTGATTTTGTTAAATTATACCTCGACTCTCACGACAGGGCTGTGATAAGAAGGCTAATGTGTGGGACATGCGTTCAGGACAGTGCATTCAGTCATTTGAAACTCATGAATCTGACATAAATAGCGTGCGGTATGTAACTGTCTTAATCCAAGCTCATTTTATTGTTTGATTTTTACTATTAAAAAAGATTTATTGTTTTTATAATTTTCTCCTCTTGTTGTTTTAAAATAGATACTATCCGAGTGGGGATGCTTTTGCATCTGGTTCAGATGATGCCACAGTAAGTACACCACTAAAAATTTATGTAAAGTGGTTTATTTTAGCCTCGAAAATTCAAATTTCCCCCGTTTTGTTTCAGTGCCGCCTGTACGACTTGAGGGCCGACAGAGAAGTTGCCATTTATTCCAAGGAGAGCATCATCTTTGGGCTCTCCAGTGTTGATTTCTCACTCAGTGGTATAAATTTCTTGCTCCGGATTCTGATGTCGTCTGCACTGCATGCAGTTATTGCTTCCAGAAACCACAAAATGCATGCAGTTATTGCTTCCAGAAACCACAAAATATGTTCGTGTCTGTGTTTGGCCTTTTCTCCTACCTTGGCGGATAGATCACACCATAAACGTGTGAGCGCTAAAGGAATTATTCTCCATTCTGTTTGGACATGAAAGTCACACTCTAAAGCGTTGATGGGACAGCCTTCTGCACAGGATCCTGGGATCACACTCTCCGGGTATGAAGGATGCGAGGTTTCTCTCTAGTTGATCATTTCTATTCTCTTTACCAACTTTCATCGATTATGCTTGCTGTTTTGCTTCTGTTTTTGTTCCAGATTTGGGCCTAAACACGCTCCAGTGGAAACTACTGAAGGCACACAGACGTTTCTGTTTGCTAGCGTACAATCAGCGAGCTAGAACCTCAGTTTTGGTTGTACATAGGGCATATAGAATTGTATATAATCTTGTCTTCTGGTCAGGGTAGATTTAAATATTTCTGAGATGTTAAACTAACTGGCACGCTTGCATTACGATATGAAAATAGCACAGAAATATTTAATATGTTACAGAAAATATGAATGGTAGAGACTTGCATTGGCGTGGGGTAGAAGTGACACAATAAAGTATTGTATTGTGTGTGCCCACATAAAGGACTATATTTATTTGTTTCTTCACTGGTGATAATGAAAGACACAGTCTGAGGAGGAAAACCAAATAAATCTGACAGAAGGAGGAGAGTAGAGTCCCTCCCTGCAGGGTTAGAATTGGAGAAAATAATTTATATTATTTAATACTGAATTTAAAATTTTATTTAAAATACCCAATGGGCAGTAGTGAAAAGTGGCATAAAATACAACAAGTAAAACTTGTGAAAAAAGTTTACTCATTAAAAAATGAGTGTTTTTAACAACCTTCCAAATCTAAACTGAAGTAAATACATTACATTTATGATTAGAGTTTATAATTTTGATTTTGTAATTTTGCAATAATAAACCAGGCTTTTTTATTGTTTTGTTGTTCAGTTCTTCAAGACAGCTTCCCAGCATAAATATTCATAATAAACCACTTTCTTTCTTTTTTTTAAGGACTCCAACTTCTAATCCAAGCACTTCTATGTTACATTTAAGAAAGATTGCAAGAATGTACTCCTTCCCAAGCAACTGCGCGATGGCTGTAATTTCATATTCAGTGTAATTATTTTGCTGTAGTTTAGTGTACAGATGTAAAAGGGACTGTTATTCAGAATATTATAAAGCTAATAAACCAAGTTTTGACTATCTTTATGTGTCTATCACTTTGCTATATGTCACAGGGATTTGTTTTACTAAAATATGATTTTTTTATTTTTTTATTTCATTTTTATGTAAACTCTTTGTAAGATCCTGCAGGTACATATTACTTATTTGAGTAGCACAACATTTCATTACACAAACTATGAAAGAAATATAAAGAAAAAAGAACAGAAAACAAAATAAAGCAAAAATCTTTGGCCACAACAGGTACTAAATGTCTTTTTGGCGTGAACGCACAATCCGTTTAAAATGTACGACACTAGGGGGCACCATTTCGTACCTGAAAAAAAATCCGTCTAAAACTTTAGGGGAAATTAAAAAGAAAAAATAAATATATATTTATGCTTTTATTTCTTATTATGTCCGTTTTGGTCCTCCATACAAACGTAGCCTACGAAATAGCAAAAAGTGGTAAAAATTAAGATCATATTATTTTAACACGAAATAGTGAGTTCCATTAATAGACGGAATTTGGAATGTTCAAATATAGACCTGGACATATTTTCCTTTATTTGCCAACTCATAATCATAGGGAAATATTTAAAGGCTTTTGATACAAATGCTAGTACTTATTATCTAGACCAATAAACAACCTTAACTATAAAATATTGACAATGGAAATATAAATATCTTTCATCCAATACATTTTATTGGAAAGCATACGCTCTCATTTTTTCAGAAAGTTTAATTTTTTCGGATCCTGCTATCAGCTAGCTTCCATCATTTTATATCAGCAATAAAAAATTATGAATCACACAATATGTTGGAAAACAGTGTTTGGTGACTGACTAATATTTGTCAGGCTACAGTGAACATGACAAAAGTTGGAAAAAAGACAGATTCTTTTGGCGATTTTAAAACAACACAAAACCCAAAAGGCCCTCACATTAAACAAGTTTTATTTTTTATTTTTTATTTATTTTTATGCTTTTCTTTGTTTATGACAGTAAATGACGATTAAACTGAAAGTAATAACCTTGACATCAACATATTTTCACAGGAAAACAACATTTCGCACAAATGACTTGGCTCCCGGAAAAGAGTCGGAATTCCCATCACCAATTCTTCTGAAAAACGGAAGTGACATCACCATTACGCGTTTGTCGGTCTTCCTTAAAAACAATGGAGGATCTGTGATGTTATTTTACTTAAAGTGGCTGTTTTAAATGCCCAACGGGCAATGTAACTATAATGTATTAATATTTATTAACAGGTGATCCAATAATTGTGTGTTTTAGTACAGAAGTCACACGGACAGTGCGCTGTTTGTTGTCAAAATGAGCGATGTGGTGGAAAAAACGCTGACAGCTCTACCAAGCCTGCTCTCTTTAGACTCTCAGCCTGGCTCAGCAAAACTCTCCTCCAACTCTAAACTAGGAAACCTCATCAGAGGAATCACTGAACTAACATCAAAACATGTAAGTCGATCCTATAAAGCCCACAAAAGTTGCGACCTGATATACTGCTGTTACATTAGCTTGCTAAACTGCTATGTTCTTCCATTAAAAATGTGTTTGTCCTCAGTAAATGTGTCGCACATTGTTAATTATAGTGCGATATAAACAGATGGTCTGTTGTTCAGTAGCTGTCGTGGAGCGTATTGACACTTTCGAAAGACTTGTCCTCAATGGTGCGTTCAAGTGCTTGTGTTGGGCTCAGGCTGTTGATATTTGGTGTATGGTTTGCAATGTTGACATAAACGTTAAGGTTATTTTATTTAGTTTGACTGTAAGAACAAAGTACTTTAACTTAAAAACACCTTTATAATAATGTTGTAACAAGGTTGTATTGCCCAGCCTTGGTAGTACAAGGTAGTGTCGCTTTATAGACTGCATTAAATGTTAGGTAAACAGATGGGTGTCACCATAAAAAGTTTTTCTGGACGATAAATTGTCCCAGTAGTTATTGTGAGAAATTATTACATTGTTTTGAAACCATTTTCTATTAATACGATGGTAATGGCATAATAATGCAAGAACGCATACTCATATATCAATAAACTTTAAATTGGAAATGGAAGACGTTTTAAATATCCACAATAAATAAACAAAACAACAAATTAATTATGAAGCCTCTGTAAACAAAATCGTCCTTTAAAGAAAGGAGGTATTTGAGATCAAGGCACCAGATTGAAAACTTTATCATCCAATTTTTGGTAGAAAAAGAGAAAAGAGAAACATTATCAATCTTTCAAATGGAAATTATTGAGCTTGTTTTAATTTCTCATGCGATTAATTGATTTATTGCTTAATGTGACGGGCTGATATTACCTGAAATTTACGGGAAAAAGTCAGCACTGATATTATCATAGCAAAGGTTACTGGATATAAACATTTTCCCAGTTATTGTGTATAATTTTCTACATTTCTTTGTGCAGGAGGAAGAGAAACTCATTCAACGAGAGCTCCTGCTAATTAAAGAACAAGTGTCTTCCCCTAACACAACTATGGTATTCTTCTCATTGTTTCGCCGTTTCATCTGCTCCAATACAGCAAAATTATCTTTGTTCATTTTTTTATTTTTTATTCTTTGGTCTAATCTGATTTAGAGGCAGATGAAGGAGCTCATGGTGAGAGCGATCTACTGTGAGATGCTGGGTTATGGCGTCTCCTTCAGCTACATCCACGCCATTAAACTGGCCCAGCAAGGGAATGTTCTGGAGAAGAGAGTCGGTGTGTTTTCAGGCATAAAATGATACAAAGTTTGAGCAGAAACACTTTACTATAACTTTATAAGGGAAATATTTCCTGAAGCAGACAGTATTTTTTTTAAAAAAGTAGCATGTTTCAGTAGCATGTATGTAGAAAATGCATGAAATGGAGCAAATGTATGTTCAGATTTGGATTTTTAAAGTTCTAATATAATAATAATAATAATAATATAACACTAAAGTGTTTGTGATTCACTCAGGTTACCTTGCTGTGTCGCTGTTTTTGAATGAAAGTCATGAGTTGCTTCTTCTCCTGGTTAACACGGTGCTGAAGGTCAGTGGTAGCTTGACTGTCATGTTTTTTTGTTCACACACATTTATAAATATTTTAACACTTTATAAAAAATAGCAAACACAAATAACTTTGTGCTTTATTGATCAGATATTGAGTAACCCTCTTCTTGATTGATTCAGACCAATAAATTTCCCACTTTTCTTATGTTATGCACCAAACAGCTCATTGTTTAATACACTTTGGTTTGGTTTTGTTAAAGAAAAACTTTTAAAAGTTCAGGATGTACACTTTGATAATTAACTGATTTTCTGATGGATTGTGAGTAATGATTCTATCTAGGGATTACCTTATTTAATTTATATATATATATATATATATATATATATATATATATATATATATATATATATATACATATATAAAATTGTCAGGGTAAATTAAGTTAAAGCAAAGTTTGCACCAATGGATTAGGATTTATCCGGTTTTCAAAGAAAGCTGTACATTTGTAGATTATGATTAGAGGTGTTCAAATTGTTTGTGCTAAATTATTAGGCCCTTTTTTAAAGTAATCAGGCTGAAATATCAATGTGTCCCATGTGGTGCAGGGAATATTTGAGGTAAGCTCTGATCTCTGATCTCATCTCTGCACCACATTATTATCAAACCTCAAAAATAAAAAAAGAAGCAGCATAGATGTGAAAATAGTGATACTTTTGCATTAATTAAAATGAAACAGAAAATACTGAGACATTGAAGGGTTCATAATGGTATTGCCGATGTGTTTCCAGGATCTTCAAAGTACGAATCTGATTGAAGTGTGCATGGCGCTCACAGTGGTGAGCCAGATGTTCCCCAAAGATATGATCCCTGCCATCCTCCCCCTGGTGGAGGAAAAGCTCAATCACCCAAAGTAAGAAGCACTTCATGCTTTTTTCAGATGACAAATAAACTTAAACGGATTGACAAATGAGTGTTTATTGTTACAAATCTGCAGAGAAATAATTCGCCGTAAAGCCGTCCTGGCCTTGTATAAATTCTATCTGATAGCGCCGAATCAAGTTCAGCACATTCACAACAAGTTTCGCAAGGCGCTGTGCGACAAAGACCCCGGCGTGATGTCGGCTTCTCTGCACATTTACCTGCAGCTCATTCAGGTAAATAATAATAATTTAAGCGTTTCAAGTTGCATTTTTGATCTCTGTGGTGGAGTTTGCGGCTATATGGTTTTATATTTACTTCAGGAGAATCCAGAAGGTTACAAAGATCTCGCACCGAGTTTTGTCACCATACTGAAGCAGGTGGTGGGAGGGAAGCTGCCCATGGACTTTAACTATCACAGTGTTCCTGCTCCCTGGCTTCAAATCCACCTTCTCAGAATACTCTCCTTTCTGGGGAAAAATGACCAGAGGTGATCATTTCTAACTTCCTGTAGTTTAAACATTTGTCCACCACAAAGTTTTTATAATTTCTTCTCTCTCTGCACAGCACAAGCGAGATCATGTATGAAATCCTTGACGAGTCTTTGCGACGGGCAGAGATGAACCACAACATCACATATGGTGTGTTTGGCCTCTTTAACAAATGTTTTACAAGAAGATAAATTTTTATTAGCCACTTACTTGCATCTCTCCTTCTTTACAGCTATTCTATATGAGTGTGTAAAATGTATTTACACCATTCATCCCAAATCAGACCTTTTAGAGAAAGCTGCAAAGTGCATTGGCAACTTTGTTCTGTCTCCAAAGATTAATCTAAAGTATCTGGGTGAGATAAGAAAGCATGATTCCTCACAGATTATTCCCTCATAATAAAAAGTGAGAGTTATACTATGATCTAATATTTCTGTAGGTCTGAAAGCTCTCACCTATGTGGTCCAGCAGGACCCAAAGTTAGCTTTGCAGCATCAGATGACAATCATCGAGTGTCTTGACCATCCTGACCTCATCATCAAGCGGGAGGTGAGTCGGATGTGGCTCCAGTCTTTGATTCTGGTGTCAAAGTGTCAAAGGTTTCCATCATCACTGGGTTTTTAATCTGCTTTCTTTCAGACGCTGGAGTTGCTCTTTAGAATAACTAATGACCAGAATGTGACGGTGATCGTTGAGAAGATGCTGGACTTTCTGCGAATCAGTGAAGATGATCACACGACCATTGACCTGGTGGGGAAGGTGGCAGAACTGGCGGAAAAATATCCTTACAAATGTTAGTCTTTGTCTCAAATCGGCATCTTTTAACTATGTTTTCACCACTTGGTGCTTGTAGTTAAGAGCCATACTTGTAGAAATATGGTCATATTAATCTGAAAACAGAAACTATAATGATAATAGTTTGAAAAATTGATATCCCAGCTAATCTACTGATTGAATGCACCAGAAGATGCTGAGGAGACAAACCTGAAAATATTTTACATGGAGCCCAATGGAGGAAGGGCAGACGTTCCTGCACGCCAGAAGTGTTTGAAAAAACCCCTGTAAGACCTACGGCAATGCTTTATGTTTCCGTAAAGCAGACGTCCATGGCTACGTTTTGATGCTTAAATTGTTTTTCTAGAGTGAATTATATACGAACAGCAGCATTTTGTTTGTGAAAAAAGTAGTCAAACTTGAAAAAGTGTCGGTTACTAGAGCGCATTCTGGCAGTTGAAGAATTCCGTCATTGGATTACATTATAAAGATAACGGCCAAAAATCTGCATAAAACTTAAATTGTGATTTTAGAAAAACCGTAAGGTGTATCAAAAACCTGACTCATGTGAAGACAGCTCAACAGCTTGTGATCTATTTAGAAGTTGAAAGGAGTTTGTAAGTTGAAGTATGCGGATGTAGTAAGCTGTCAAAGAGCACAAAGTTCTTGCTGAATTTTGTAGAATTCTGGAGATTGTCAATACATTTCAATAGAGTTGCATAAAAGTTAAAATATCTTTAAAGAAAAATCTAAAAGTTCTTGACATTATTTGGGCCATTTTATAGTTTTTTTGCCCAATTTTAATTTTGTCTAGTTTTCTTAATTGTTTTGTAATTACATTTTTTGTCTAGTAATTACAGTACTCTAAACAATTATGGTTACTTTAGGTAAACAAGTGTGAAAAATAAATTTTAAGTCTCTGAGAATGAAAGAGATCATTTTTGAGAAGCAGTATAAACACTTTTCAAAAGATTTATGCTTAACTTTCAATTTGTTTGCTTTGATTTGTCTTGTTTGTACATTTTTTCCTATATACTTTTGCACATATGCACCAGATAATGAATGGTTTATCGATACCATGAACACAGTGTTTTCACTCGGTGGAGACTTGTTACAACCGGATATCCCAAACAGTTTTCTTAAACTTCTCTCTGAGGGTGAGTTAACCACAAATCCCACTTGTTCTGCTGGTAAACGTATTTGATTCTTATTTTTCCCCCCAATATTTCCAGGATTTGACAGTGTGGAGGAGGACAAGAAGTTGAGGCTGTTTGCTGTGAATTCATACATTTCATTGCTACAAAGAGACGCCAGCAAACTGCCACAGCGTTTTCTTCAAGTCATTTGCTGGGTGAGAGTTGCTCACACATAAACCTCAGCTGCTCTTACTTTACCTCAAGGTTTTTAAGACTGAGGGTGAGTGTTTAGTCCGTTTTAGTCGAGCTTTAGTACTTTTGTCTACAAAGTCCGATTCGTTTGGGGAAGTGTGAATGTGTAACCGAATTCAGATGTGAACCAAAAAAGTGAACTCTCGTCCTCCTAGAAAGCTGAGTCTCAGTTCGGTTTGTCTGCATTCGGTTCGAATGCAGATGTGGAGACCGCTCCAAAAGCAGGAAGTGAACTAAAGCGAAGTAAATACGACCAAAACAAACGAGTGAATCTAACGCCCGTGGTCTTTTACCAAAAACGAAAGAGAAATCGTACAACCGCTAAAATCTGACACTACTTGTTTATATTTTACGAAGAAGGAAGTGGCACTCATGCCTTCTTCTGCGCTTTTTGTGTCGTTTCCTTGAAGGATTGGCGGTGCAGCGCCACCACAGGTGAGAAGGGGAACAGGCTTTTCACTTAGTTTGGATGTTCAAAATAGTAGAGTTCCTTTAAATCTAGACTAAAAACCCAACTGTTTAGAGTTGCTTTTAAAACATTATAAATTAAACATTACTCAACATTGTAAAGTGAGATAAAGGTCTAAGAAGTCTAGAAAAGTGTCAAAATTCAAAATGTTGACATTAAAAACGTGCAGGAACCCTGGCTCCTCTGCTATAGTTTTTTTGTTGTTGTTGCTGTGTTTAGGTTCTTGGTGAATACTCTCACTTGAGGGAGGATCTTGAGCCGGACGTCATTGTGAGGCTGCTGGCCAAACTGCTGGACATGAAGAGCAGCAGCAGTGAAACAAAGTGCTGGGTCCTCATGGCTATGACTAAGCTCTGCCCCGGTGGAGCGGCTCTGGCATTGGTTCATAATGTCTCGGAAACCTACAGCAGCTCCCTGGACACCATGCTGAGACAAAGAGCTCAGGAGCTGGAGATCCTCAGCCAAGACTCTGAACTGCAAGCCAAGGTGTTACCGCGAAGTGCCAGCATGGAGCCTGTGGAGGTAATACACAAGCATGGCAGCAGAACAGTCAAGTTATGTCTCAAACATCATTAACTTTATTTTCAATAAGTAAGCATAGAAAAAAAGGAGAATAAATGCTGATTTAATGTCTCGTGCTCTTTGACAGGCTTAGGGTTTGTTGACCTGCATGTACATGTCCTCCATGGCACAGAGTGTATTACAGTAATAAGAATAGTTACCAAACCAACAAGAAGTGCTGTCAGCATTAATCTGAGCAGCTGTTGCAGCATGTCTACAACCTAGAGAAGTGAGAAAGTTGAGGTTTACAGCAGGAGGGTACTGTAATGTTAATGTAGTTTTTCTTTTTTTTTAATCAGGAACCTAACATGAATGATGTTTTAAATTTGGAATCAGGTCATCTTGTTGTTTTAAAGCTTATTTGCTTATATAAACAAATATTTAAACATTAAAATGTGAAATATGAATATGAATAGAAGACAATAGAAGACATTTTTATTGTCTGGCAAATGGGAAGTTTAGGTGTAACAGCACCATCAAGTATATAGGATCACAATAATTACAACAATAATAGCAGTAATAGGGACAGTAATATACATTAAAAAACTAACAAAATAAAAAATACAGTGCAGTTATTAGAAATACAAATACTGTGATTGCAATCCAAGGGATGTGTAACTTTTCCAAAAATGTACATAATGTGCATGTGCATTGAACATTGAAAAAGGTGGAATATTTACTAACAAAACACAAAATCTAGTATTTTTTTTCTAGTAACTTACAAGTAACTTTTTAGCAAGATTTAAATCAGTAATTCCTTAATATTGATAAAAACTTTTTATTTTTACTGGTAGATTATTTTACTTACAATATGAGGAAAACTGTCTTGTTATAAGTTAAATAATTTACTAGTGGCACTAGTACTTTTTCACCAATATTAAGGAATTATTTACTTAAAACAATCTCCTACTTAGTTATGAAAAGTTACTTGTAAATTAGTTTTGTCTTATTTCAAATGTACTGAAATATTGGTACGAGAAACTAGATAAAAGTACTTTTTTCAGTGCATATCAGTGCAGAAAAACAGATGTGCAATAACAGTGGGAATGCCAGGGGTCTAAATAATTTTAGGTTTAACTGTTACTTTTAATAATTTTTCTTTCTTAATTATTTTTAATGGGCTTGTTTGCAGCTCTAATCTCGCTGTTTTCCAGGTGGATTCCTCGCTTTCCTTTCTGGACGGATTTGTGTCGGAGGCGTTGGCTGCGGGCGCGGCTCCTTACAAGCCTCCTCATCAAAGGCAGGAAGAACTGTCTCGATCAAAAGGTGAAAATCATGCAAATGCTTTGGCAGAGTTTCCACTGTTTTGTTTGGGCTTGTCCTGATGTTGCTCTTTGTCTCAGCGCTGAACCTGGAGCCCTACGGCCTGTCGCTGCCCATCAGCATGTCCTCATGCAGCATCACTGACAGACAGTCTCCCACCCTGTTGTCCATCAGCTCTGGCCTCTCCGGCGACAGCACTGATTTCTCACACAAGGGCAGGTACTCAGACACGCAGCCACAGGCAGAATTAAGTGTTTTATCTCTCGGAAGTTTAAATCCTGAGTGTGATTTGTTGTTTCAGCTCTACGGTTTTGAAGCTGGATGGCGTAAAGAGGCTGTGGGGTAGAGACGGCTACCTAGCTCAGAAAGAGCCGACAGAAGAAGCTCCTCGGATTGAGGCCGCCAGCCCGGTTCGGTCCGCCGACCAACTGGGCAACAACAACAGTCAAACACCGACTCCGACACCAACGCCTGAGTGTGACCAGGAAAAGCAGCAGCTGGCGTCCTCGCTGTTTGTCGGTCTGGCCTCCCAGAGCTCCATTTGTCTGGTGAGCTAATGAACACACCCACGCACTCACATGCCCCCCAACACACACACACACACACACACCCATACATGTAAAGCAAAATGTGTTGCTTTCTTTGTGCAAATTTATTTTCTAAAGTATAAATCTAGACTCGTATGACTGAAACGATTTATAGGATTAGACCAATTAATCACGACTAATTGGTTATTAAAGTTATTGCCAACTAATTTAGTTATCGATTAATTGCTAAAAGGAGTTTACAGACTCATAAAAGGTAATTTTGCTGAAAGAAGAACATATTTAAACCAGTAATTAAGCCAAAACTATACAAAAATATATATTTCAAGATAATACAAAAACTTTGTCTGTAAATTAAGTGGCTTAGATTTAGCTTCACCTGGTTCAAATTCTGTAAGAAAAAAAAATCTCCTATTAAGCAGCTTTTGCTATCCAATTATTAATCAGTTCATCAAAAATAAAAAAAAAACAAATTAGCTGCACACTGTATTGATGTTAAATTGAGCAGAAAAGGCTGAGATTTTTTTCTTCCATATTTATGTTAGAAGTATATTTTTAGCTGCAGAATAATCTTTATATTATTCAATTATATAAATAATCGCTGCATGCAGCCCTAATGTAGTGCGTTAATATAACGTGTGATAGAAATTATTTGTTGTTTTTCTACCAGATGGGAAAGTCTGACCAACCTTCCCAGCGTTTCAGAAGAAAAACCAAAGCTTCAGGGAGTTCTGAGCAAATAACCAACCCGCTCGTCTTTCCCTCTGACGGTTCTGATAACTTGCTGTATAAAAACCTGCTGGACTCACCAGACCTGGACGGTTCGCCGCCTGAACAGACACCCGGCCTTGATGCTCCGAACGGCGCCTGTGATGCAGAAGAAGAGTCGACTGACGCAGACATGAAGGAAATCAAAACTCCTCCCATTAGAGATGAACATGTGACAGCTGAAGCTTCTCCACACCACGACCCAGACAGATCCAAAGACCCGAGTCTCACCTCGCATCTTCCAGCTGAGCTTTCGGCTCTTCCTCACTCTAAAACCACTACTCTGTTCTCCAAACAAAACCTGGATGTCTCGGCCTGCCACGTCCAGAAAGAAGACTCAGTCGTTCTTGTTGTCTTTATTTCCAACTGCTCAGACTCTTTCCTTCAGCAGATACGACTTCAGGTCGACTCTGAAGAACTAGAGGTGCGTCATGCAACAAAAAACCTCAAAATATCTTCTTTCTGTGCATCTTTTTGAAATATAATCTCATGTTCTTCTTTTGAAGGTATCCTGTGTGTCTGATTCTCCATCAGAGGAGTTAAAAAGCCACAGTGTAGCAGTTTGTCAGTATTTCCTAACTGTAAAGAGACCCTCCGTCCACTTTGATCTGTCTGCGACGGTGTCATGGCAACCACCTGCTGGGTCGCCCCTGACGACGCAGTTCTCCTACAGACTTCCTCTAACAGCCTTCATCAGGTGAGATAGTTTTGGGGTTGTCTTGCATTTGTCAGGAGGGTGTTTAAATTAATCAGGGCTGAAACGATTAATCGGATTAATCAAGATTAATTTATTATTGAAATAATCATCAAATAATTTGGTAATCGATTGATCATTAACTGGAGTATACAGACCAAAAAAAAACGGCCATTTGCTGAAAGAACAGTACAGTCAGAGCAGTAATTAAGGCCAAACTTAATTGTCTCAATTACTGCTCTCACTGTAATAAGTTTCTTTTTTAAAAATTAATATATATATAAAAATTTTTCTCAGTAAATATGTTCTATTCAGAACTCCTCTAGTGCTAGTTTTAGCTTTAACTGGTTCAAATTTTGTAAATAAAGATGTCTTTCTAAGAACCTTTTGCTATCCAATTATTAATTGATTAATGCAAATAATCAACAGCTTTTCAAATGTTGATTGTAAACCTATATTTTTGGCTTAAGATGCATCCTTTGCTACAAGAGATTAAGCGTTTACTAATAAAATCATGTCATTGGATTTTAGTTAATAAATTGTTTTTCTTATTATTTAAAAATGAATTGAATTATCTGTTTGAATTTTTAATGTATTTCTAATAGTGATGCATGATATGCAACAACATCGGAATCGGCCGACAGTCATTTTTTCACATGATGGTATCGGTCCATTAAATAAAACTGAGCCGACATTTATTTTTATCTGTTTCTGGTTGGCTCTTTTCCAAAGGTGTCAAAACTGTTGTGAAATATGTATAATATTAGTAAATTTCGGCTGTCAGCCATAACTGCAATATTAATATTAGATATCAATATCAGGCCAAATTTTTATATATTCAGACCAGTAATTAAGCCAAAATTACTGTGTGTCCCTAATTACAAATATGGTATAAAATAAACTTAAGTGGTTAAATGAAAAATCTGCAGAGTGCCAATTTTTTTAAATCTGAACAATCAGCGACTTAAATAATTGTTAGCTGCAGCCTTAAAATGAGTCGATTGTTTCCTGCAGAGCTTTGAGGCTTTCCACAGAGGAGTATGGAGCCAAGTGGCTGGCCTTCTCCCATGACACCAAGCAGAACCTGACGCTGATCCAAGGCGGCCGGGATCCCCTCGCTGCCACTCTGGATGTACTGAAGAGGAAACTCCAGCTTCATGTGGTGGAAGTTATAGGTAAACCCAGAAAAAAGGCATCTCACACAAGTAATGAGCAGATTCTTTCACTTGTTAGAGCAAAATATGTCAATTTAGAAGGTATTTCCTCGCAGAGTATTTTAAAAATATATATTTTTTTGTCTTTATTTAATATTAGAAATATCCTTTTCAAGAGACACCTGGCCAAGACTGGCAGCAGCACAGCAACAGTTACACATCATAAAACTTACAGATATTAAAATGCAATTAATAAGGATAATAAAGAAAGAATAATCACAAAGTGCAAATGTATCCATAAAAATAAAAATAATACAACTTGCTATTTGTCAATGTATTTAGAAAGAAATGCCTGATCTAGAGTAGCCTTAAATGCATTAAAAAAGTATTTAAATTACTTAAGTTTTCTATTTGGAAACATCTTACTTTATAAATATCAGATTTTGAACAGTTTTTATATCATAATCATATATTTATGATTTTTTAGTATTTTTTCAGGTTCACTGTTTTCAGATTGCATCTGATCTGTAAAATATTTGGTAAATTTTACTATTTTTGACTCTGGAAATAATTAGTCCTTTCATGCATGAATTATGATCCTTCATGTCAGGATTTTTTTTCCCAAAGTGTTTTTGATTTTCTTAAGGCATAAAGAAAAAGTGGGGGGAAAATTGTAGTTTTAATTTTCTCCAAAATTACAAATACAAAGTTGTTATTTGGAAAATACATCAGTAGGATTAGTCTTTAGGGGTTACTTGATGTCAGAATATTTTTTTTACCTCCAAGAGCAAAAGGAAGGACTGGATATTCCAGAGTTGCTTTTTCATCTGTCTGCCATATTGGATTTAATAAAAATCTTCTTGCACTTGCAGTGGATGACCAGTAGTTGGCAGTGTATTGTATGATGCACTAATGTCGACTTTAGTGGACTGTGTGGATTTATAGTATAAAAGTCCACAAAAAAACACAAGAAAATGTCTTTTAGGTAGCTGCCCACTGCAGTCACCGCTACGCATGAAAGTAATTAATGTGTTTGCTCCAGATCTTTAACCTCGTTATTGTTCTTCTTCTAGCAGACAAACTGCTTGCTTTTACAAGTGTCAGTCATTTAAGTATGATTGAACAGCTGAACAGTGTAAAATATGCTTTGATGAAAATAATTGTTAGTATATATCACACAGAATGAAGCCCATACTTTACTCAGTGTTTTTGCTGGCACCTGATGAGTGAATTTTCTGTTTGTTCCCTCAGGCGTGGAAGCGATCGTGGCTTGCTGCCTGCAGCAGGATCAGCCGTGTCTCATGCACTGTCGCATGCATGCCGGCATGCTGGCTGTGTGGCTGCGCTCTCCAGTCCCCGACCTGCCGGACTGCCTCCTCTACTGCTGTCAGAGAGCTCTGCAGGAGCTCTGAGGGCCGCGGCTGGCAGCACCGGAACCATTCAGAACCCCCAAGCACTGAACAAAGAGATCCACAGATCTGCAGGACACTCCAGCACCAGCTGCTGCTTTGATTTCATGTATTTACTGGCCATTGTTGTTTTATTTTAATTTGTTCACAAATGATTTAAAATTATGGAAAGTCATGGCAGGTAACAAGCTCAGGGCCTCAGTGTGTTTTAAATTACACTATTGTCTTAAAACTATTATAGTATTATGATAATCGTTTGAGTAAATCTGTGAAACTATTAACTAAATTTATTAGTAATGAGCAAAAAAAACCAACCTTTTAAAATTAGCTTCATTTTTGTTTTCTAAAATAGTTATGACAGTAAAAAACTCCATAAAGGCTGAGCAATACGTGTAGTTTATTTTTTAGATAAACTGCAGAGAAGTATGAAGATATATGAAGAAACTCACATTATAATGCACATAAGTTGGAGTGTTTAGAGCTTCATTTCAGCTTATTTGGAAATTTTATGAGACTTCATTAAAGTTTGAGCCATAGCTGCTCCAGTTGTGTCTCCTAAATCTATAACATTAGAGTATTCACATATGTTGCAACCCTAGCATTACTTTTACAAAATATGTAAAAGGGGAAGAAAATCCCAAGAAAGCAGAAATCTGAAGGGATTTTTGAAATTATTATGTCTAAAAACAAATTTTAAACTCCCGTCATGGAAAAAAAAGTTATTTTCTCATAAAGTCAATCTGAAATTGATCAAAGTGAAAACCAGGTTAAGAAGTTAAAATTTACATTAGTACCAGTCACTTCCTTTGGAAAACAATGGGAAATGTTCTCCATCTTAACCAGCAGAGCTCACGCCCATGTTAAATTTCTGTCTCTATAAAATTCATTGCCTTCCATGTAAGATTATCATCTATGCGCTCATTGATTTCTGTTAACTTAAGTCTTTCACTACTATGTTTTCAACATTAAAAACATATTTATTTGTTTGCTTTATACTAACTTCACAGGAGATCTGTGCTGTGAAGGAGATCTCCGCTCTGTGAGGGTTTGCTGGTGGAGTTTGATCTATTTTTCATGTCTTATGCTGATTTAAACGGTATGGACAGTGTTTGTACATCCACAACCGTATGCCTTATGTTCAAATGCCATGATGGCATGTTTAATTTGTGCCTGTGGTACAGAGAAGAGTCCTCGTTTCTTGGAGTGCCTGTCACTACATCCTGGGACTATAATAATAAATGCAACACTTGGAAAAACAGATCGGATTTTGTTGGTTTTATTTAAGGGACACTATATGCAAAGTAAATACAAATGGTTTCTCATGCAACGCTTTCCAAACTAATAGTTTGACTTTTACAAGCACAAATTGTGCAATTTATTTACATTTTATATGGGATAGACCAACATATTATAGTGTAGGTAAAAAAACTACAACTCTGGTCTCTAGCTGTGCGAAGCTGCAAAAATGATTTAGAGCTGTAACTTCACCTGTATTTTCTGGTTAAATCAAGATCACACTTTTCATATTTTTATTTGTGAAACTTTTCAAAACCATTTTTCATTTTCCTTCCCCTTTATTCAAACCACTTTGTGTTTATCTGTAATATAAAATCCCAGTGAAATACATTGAAGTTTGTCTTTGGAACATGACATGTTCAAAAGTTTGAGCCATTTTGCTTCTTCTAATGCATGAGATTCATCCAAATTCACCTTAAATCATGATTTAAAACACACCTCTGTTATTAACCTCCAAGTTAACTAAAGATAAAAGTACATCACAAAGTCTACGACACAAAACATCTACATTTACATCTAAGGAAAAGTTGCTTTCCAGGTTGAGAACTTTCTGAAACATGGTGGGGAAAAGACCTTTACAACTTGCTGAACCATGATTTCTGATCTCTACTAAACAAAATCATACGGAGAAAATCAAGCCATCAGTTTGTGGACTAAAGCTCTTGCATTCCTCATTCACACCTCTAAATTGGACAAGCAGATTTTTGAACTAGTCATTCTTTTTAAGCTTAAAAATGCTGTTACTGCTATAATTTAGCTGAGATAACAGTTCTGCAATGAAACCCGTCCACTTGGACTCAAGACTCTTTTCTGGGTTTATCTAAACTTATTTTTCAAGCCTTTACTATTGTTTATTGGCTCTAAACGAGGCAACTTGGCTGTTGATTTTCACCAGCAGGATGCTAATGTCTTATTTTTCTTTGCCTATTGCATCATTGGGAAAAACGTTTCTTCTGTCCAAGTGAAGAAAATAATTAGCTTTATTTTTCTTTGTCAGTTAATGCAAAAAGGTTTATTGTAGCAGTTGTTGCCAAGAGTTGTTATTGTTGTGACTAGATTTAGGTGGATATTGCTTTTTCAGAAGTGGGTTTCTTAATAAATAAAATCGTTATTAAAAAATTGCTTTTTTTATTTACTCGGGTTATCGTCATTTGATAATACCTTTTGTTTGTTGGATCTGTCATTTAAAAGCAAAAAGAGACGACATCTGTAAGGGGGTAAAAGTATCTTCTACCTTCTTTGAACTCGGTGCACGTTAGTCGGGTATTGTTATCTGAAAGGTGAGAACTTCCTCATTAGTCAGAGCTGATGGTGCTTTGGTTTTGACTGCGGGGGATGAAGCGCATGCTCAGACTGTGCTCGTCCTCCACAGGCTGCTGTGACAGGTTGTTGGTCTGCCTGATGCTGCTCACAGTGCAGCCTTTGCGTGGGCATACTGTGTAACGGGAGAGCAGGGTGACCAAGATGGCCTTCATCATCACCATGGCGATGTGTTTGCCGACGCAGGAGCGAGGCCCGCAGCCAAAGGGCTGGAAGAAGCGACTGGGCACCTGCCAGGCGGAGGAAGTAAAGGATCAACTGGTGTTTGTTTCACTCTTCAGAGTCACATATTGTTTACACTCACCGGGTTGTCAAAGTTGGTCAGGCTGAACTCTCTGGGTTTGGGGAAGAACTCAGACTTGTGCATGAGTCCGATGTTCAGGATGATGTTCGTTCCTTTCCTGATCTTAGTACCTTCGATGTCATCGTCCTCCAGAGCTTTCCGCATAGTGAAGTCGACCACAGGGTGAAACCTCATGGATTCGTTAATAAACTTCTCCATCACTTTCAGTCTTTCATAACTGACGTTTTCCGTAGCTGTTTCATCTGTAAATGAAAGACCACCTTTTCACATTTCCAAAGCTATTAATTTCAATGCTGAGATTTGATGTGACAGACCAACATAAACCAATGCATAATTAAGAACTAGAAGATGATATGTGCATGGTTTTATTTATATATTCATTTCCAGATTTAAAAAAAAAAACTGTAGTGTATATTTGTATCAAACAGTCCTTTGGAGAACAACCTTTCACATTTCTTTATCTACATTTCATTGCAATTCTGGTTGTATGTTTACAGTTATAGTCCTACTACAACCCAACTCCTCTAAATATTTATTATTGACCTGCCTGTTTTATTCATTGTTCTTCGTGATGCTGTTTGTTCACAAATAGTCTCTAACAAACCTCCAAGGCCTTCTCTGAACAGCTGGATTAAATCAAATTTACTCAGACAGAGGCATCACTATTTTTAATCAGGTAGTACTCATAGTAGTACTAGAATATTCTCCTAGTTAACAGCATGCTGCGTTCCAGTTGTACTCAGTTATGGGAAATTCCAACTTCATAGTCAGAAAAATCAACTGGAAACTGATTTCCTACTGGAAATTGGGAGCAACACCGACTACCCATATTTACGACTGTTATTAAGACGGACTTCGCGTCTCAATATGGCCGCCCCTCGCTTTAACACTAGTAAAATATCGTGGAAATTGGAAACATGTTTATTTTACAGGATTATACACATGTGAAAGTGTGTCTAAAATCAATGTAACGCCTCCGACTGTAAACTTAAAAACTCACAAGAGGTGTTTGCTTATGGAAAGTAAAGTTTAAAATTATGTTTATAGGAGCTAATGCAAACGACGCATATGGGCGCCGCCATTTTGAAATTCCGACCGCGCCATTACTTAGGGTCTGATGTGAAACTATGCTCCGAGTTCCCACTTTCCAGGTAACTTAAACAATAAATATTAAACAAAGCATACATACAGATTTAACGCGGACTTTTATGTCTCATTTTGCAGTTATGGACTATTTTGTGCCTGAAACTCAGTAAAACACTGAGGTTTGTTGTTGTAATTCGACAAAAATGAGAATTACTTTGCTAACTAAAAGCACTGCTTGTGTTAACTTTTACATGACAGAACAAAGTGCATTACTTGTGACTCAGAGCATTTTCTCTCACCCAAAACCGTGCTCATCTCCTCCACAAGCTGCAGCTCCACCTTCGGGTTTTGTTTCAGCAGCATCAGCATGAAGAAGAGGCTGATGGAGAGCGTGTCAGGAGCTGCGATCACCATCTCCAGCACACACTGCCTGACGTTATCAGCAGAGAGCTCCCCGTGGTTCTGTTGGGACAGCAAGTAATCTAACTACAGTTCAGAGTTACCTCCATCATGTGGACAGTAGAAGAAACCGACCTGTGCAAAGATGAGCTCTGTTGCAAAGTCAAGGTCGTCATCCAGCTTCTCCGTGTCATGAATGATTTGTCTTTTGATTTCGAGCAGACTCTCCATTGCATCCTGCAGCTCTTGGCTGTTAGTGGTGCAAAATAGAAAGTTGATGAAATCTCAAATGAAATGTGACATTAAAGTCATGATTTAAGGCTCTTACGCTGCTTTTTTATGTTTGTCGTAAAGCCATCCGATCTTGAAAAAGATATCCGGCTGGATTAGAACCGTTTGCCAGGTTTCAAAGTAGTTATGAATTTTCATAAGCAGCTCCTTCTCTAAGAAAAAAAAGAAGTATTGCACATTTTCCGTCAAGACGTTTGGAAGATGCAAAGTTTGAATAAAGCAGCTGACCATTGAGAGGAACCCTGAGGAACAATTTATTGGAGATGTCCACTACGATGGCTCTCAGGAGATTGAGGGCGTCCACATGTCCAGAGGGGTCGGTCATGTCCTGGAGGTGGTCCAGGTGTTTGGCTGTGGAGCTCACACAGATTCCCACGGTCCGCTGAAGGCTGGGGCCTGACAGAGCTGCGACATCAACACAAAAATATGCAGTAACTCAGTGAAACAGCGGTTTAGTCGTAAAACATTTTACCGCCAAACTCTGAAATGTGCTTAATTTCCAGAGGTTGTTACCTTTAGAGAAGTATATCCTAGCTTGTTTCCAGAGTAGGATATTGCTGTTGAAAATGATACCCCTCCCCTCCATCCCAATGCACTCAAGGCCTCTTTTGCTCCCAAATCTGGATGTGTAGTGAGGGCTCCTCAAAACGTGGTACACTGCAGAGGACCTGCAGCAGAAACCAGCATTTATTTTTATTTAATTTGTTTTTAATGCCTTTTTTTTTTTTTTTTTAAATGTGTCTATATTTGTTACACATTCTCACTACTTGATATGTGACAATTTACTCTGACGTCAATCCACATTTGGAAAAGAATAACAAAAAGATGCCCAGAAGTTGGAGGTTTCTCACCTTTCCTCGACCTCAAAATCCAATATGGCTGCCTAGCATATAAACGCTAATAACACAGAGGTAAAAATGATTTAATTGCACTTCTGATCATTTGTTCCTATATGTTTTTTTTTATATGTGTTGTCCTTTTAAAACTTGCAGCTTTGTATAGGTTGTTGCAATGTTTAAATGCACAAAATACAGAGAAGTACATTAGCTAGCAAATTACACAGATTTTTGAACCTTAGACTTAAATTTAATCAAAACTCAGATTGTTTAATGTTTTGTGATCAAATTAATTGGCTATAGTTTGTAATTTATTGCAAAAAACTTTGTGCAATTCCCTGACAGCAGGACTTTTTTTCCTCACGTTCCAATCTTCCTCACTGTGTTAAGTTAAATGATTGTGGTGCTACTTATTGTTAAAAAATATCCGTTGATGTGGAAGGGTTTTTTTTTTCTGACTAATAATGCAGCAGCAAAATCCTGCTGCTGCATTAAAAATATATGAATAAATGTTAACTTATCTTCATCTGTTGGGTGAATATCTATTGTTTTTCACGTCTACCTGCTGAAAATGATGGTTTCCTCCCCATTGATCCAGACCCGGACGGTGCTGCCATATTTGTTGTTGTAGTAGTTGCAGGCTGTTCCAATCCCGGTCCAAATGAATCTGCAATAAGAAAGGATCGGGCCAAGACCTGCGAAGAAACAGGGACCTAAAGCAGAGAGAAGTTGTTAGTCAGTCTTGCAGCAGATCTCAGTTCACGTTTCTGAACTGTGGCTGGTTTTCAAAATCACTTTCTCTTCCTTATTTTAAAACAAATTTACAAATGTTATTTTCTTGCAAAGAAAAAAAAAAGCAGTTTTCCCTTTCAAATTTTGAGACTTGTAGTCACAATTATTCTTCTGATGATTTATTCACCAGTTTATTGGACTATTTTGCAGAATGAAACCATTCTTTTCTGAGTTACTCAGACTGTACCTGGTATGTGTGAACTCTGTGTCTGGCTCCAGGTGGTGATGAGCAGAAACAGCAGCAGCAGAAGAAGAAGCACAACGGGGGTGACTCCACACAGACCGTGAGCCTCCATCGTGGTGAGGATCTCTGGTAACATTGTCTCCTCTATTCGTCCGAACTGGTTGTGTAAAACAAAGAAGGTTCACTGTCGTCTGTTGGTTAGAAAAAGTTTAAGCCTCCTTAAACCAGCATATAAACCAGCCCTCCTCTTCCTCTCTTTTAATCCTTCTGTCCTTCAGTGTTGGGAGGTAACAAAACACACTGACACTGAACTTCATACAGTGGATCTCGGAGGTGTACACACCCCTGGCAAATTGCCTTCTTTTTTGTGGCGTAGTAAGTAAGATCAATAAATCATGTAAAACTGCTTCCATATAAAATGTGACATGCATCCTGTGCAATTCAATGGGGAAATAAATCTGTTTGAATGAACAAAACCAGTGCAGCAACCTGGTTGCATAAGCGTTTAGTGTTGAGGTTTCGTAGGGATTTTCTCACTTTGGCATGCAGATGTTGCTCAAAACTACCAGAATTGGAATGCACTTCTTGTCCACAACCATTTCCAGGTGACCCCACAGATTTATATTTCATCTCAAGATTAGGAAATCCTTGGTTGAACTTTAAATTTTCACTCAGGAAGTCATTCTTTTCCTGTTTTTAATGTATGCTTAGATTCACTGAGACGCAGAAAACATAAGTTGGTGTGTTAGACACCAGATTTTGAAGCAGAACTGAGTCGCATTCAAAGGTTCATCCACCTGCATACAACTTGAAAAGAACCCCAGTTCTAAGTAGAGGTAAACTCAGAGTTCAATGCTGCCACCACCGTGTTTCAGGCTTTGGATTTCTTTTGGTGATGTGGAACTTGTAAAAGTTGAGATTCAGTTTCATCAGACCATAATATAATTTAAACACTCAGAGTTTTAAGAGATTTTTCACCAGGTCTGGAGCTAAAGTGTCTCCAACTTTATCTACATTTATCCAACTAAAGTAGGCGCATCATGGCAGATTTCATATCTTACATCTTTATTTGCATTTGTTTCATGTTTAGTGTTCTCCATTAAACCCAAGTTTTACGAATTGTTCTGCTTTTTTCTAGTTTCAACCAAGTCATAGAAATTCTATATTGTTTAATTTACACAGTGACACAGATAATTGATTATAAATATTTATTTTTTTTTTACATAAATTGAGTGTTGGTCAGTTCACATACACAATTCAACAAATTTTATTTTGGAAAATGCTAAGGCATTAATTTGCTAAAAAATATTGCAAGCACTTTCTTGTGGTATGAAAGTTGAGATGCAGATATTATGTCTAATTGCATCTGAGAAGAAACTACTTGATCATCCAAAGATTTTGAAAAAGAAAATAGATGCTTTTTCAGAAAGCATTATTTTTTTGATGCTTTCTAAAAGCATCAAAAAATGTAACAAAACAAAAAAAAAGTTAGTTTTTGCAAGGAGTTTCTAGCAAAACTAACCTTTGTTAGTTTTTGGTAGCAGAATTTTTAACAAAAATAATTTTTTTTCTAATTGTCACATTACACCTACAAATACATAATATTTGCAGATACCCATATAATGCAATCATTTGATTATCTGGATAAATTGCTTAGTGTTAAACAGTTTCTAAAATTAGTTTCCAGTTAAAATAAAAAATGGTGAAATAAAACAAGCTACAATAGAACAGAAAACAGTAAAACGAGTTAAAGAAATGCTACTAACCTCCTCTCCTGAGAAGTGGAAGTGGGATTTGAGGAGCTGCAGAACTCCCACCGCTCGTTTTAAAGGTGGTCTGCATTCCTCCACCACATAAATCACAGTGAATCGAGTGTTTATAAATCCTTCGCTCCACTGGTTGCTTGGAAACTTTGCCACTTTCGGGTTACAAGGACTGTTACATGGCAGTGAACTGCCAGCCGGGTCAGACAGTTCATGTCTAAAGCATAAATTAGCTTGAAAAAGAACAGGGAATAGTTTTTTTCATTATTATTGAGGTGAATACAAAAGGATTGACCCTTTTTCTGAGCATCGTGTGATGTGTGTGTGTGTGTGTGTGTGTGTGTTTTTCTTCTGCTTTTTGTGCAGAAAATCCTCACGGTCCAATTCATCATCTAATGAGGCTTTTCAAGGGGAAATAAATTAGCTGGGTCAGGCTGACCCATGTCAAAGGAAACTGGGACTTGCCCAGAAATTCAAGGAGGGAAGTAGACAAATGAAAATATATGTATGCATAGTAAGTAGATGGACTCATCTGTATTGAATTTCCCTTTGAACTACCGCTTTATTTTCTGCAACTATGTTTTAAAAAAATAGAGAACTTATATAAAAAAGCCTGAGTTCAGAAAAGGTTGTCCTTCAGTTTTTCTGCATCAGAAATGCTCCTAATTTGTCTCTTGCTATTCAGCTCTGCAGTTCCCCAATAAACCTGGTTTACTCTTTGCAGCTGAAACTATTTAATATCTGGAATTTGAGAGCTGTAGTGCTGTGAAAACGTTTTCCCCCATAAAGAGTTCTTTTTTTTTGTCACACCTAAGCATTTCAGATCATTAATCAAACTTTATTATCACACAAAAGAGAACTTTGATAAATAGGCACTTTCAAATGCATAAAAGAAAACAAACCATCCAAATCAGCCTAACCTTGTTTGGAAAAGTAATGCATTCCCAGCAACAACTCTCATCAAGGCTTTGCAACATCTGGCAGTTGTTTAAATGCAGCCACATTCATGCATGAACATCCTGTTTAAGGCAATGCAGCAGACATTCAATTGGATTAAAGCCAATCATTTGAGCAGGCCTCTACAAACCTTTTTCTTTTTTTAATCTTAGCCATTTGGAGGTGATCTGGTGTGATCATAGTCCTGCTACTAATCTCAGGTTAGAAACCAATGGCCAAACTTTCTTCTTCTGCATTTACAAAGAGATGGATTTATGGTTCCATAATTTTGCAGCAAGTCGTCCAAATGCTGAAACAGCAAAGCACCTTGTGAGTATCACACTACCATTTCTATAATGATGTTCTTTTTCTGAAATGCTGTGTTGGTTTGGAGCCAGACGTAACAGGACACACCTTTCAAAAAGTTCATACAATATTTTTCCAAAAATACTCTGAACATTTATGTTATTTTTGCATTGGAACCATTTTTGTTACTGCTAAACTAAGAACATTGGTCTTAACTGAGGCAATGAAGGTTTTCAGTGCTTTCCATGTTCTGAGTTTTTCACCTCCTGGATGAGTTGCTGACGCTCTCATGGAGCAATTTTATTACACTGCAACAACACAATTTGTAGCACTAGTTTCTTGTACTTTTTTAAAATCAATATTAAGAAATTATTTACTTAAAACAAGCGGATAAATCTTGCTGACAAGTAACTTTTCAGCTTGTCTTATTTCAAGTTTGCTAAGATATTTGCACCAAAAACTGAACCAAAAATACGTGGTAAGGTTTTGTGTTTTTGCAGTGCAGGCTGGCAACTTCCAGGAAGGCTTGTTGCATTTCAATGTTTTCTACTACAGTTATAGAAATGCCTTTCCAAACCAATCAATTATTCAGTTTCACTTTTTTTCTTTATATCAGGGAACAAAGTGTTAGATCATTCAGTTTACTTTGTGTAGTCGGACAGGCTTCATTTAGGTTTTTCAACAACTCAAGTCTGAATTTTACCTCTGAAATTAACACATTAGAAATGTGGATTCTCGTCCATCATAGTAAGTTCATTTTTTATCCTGAACTAGTTTTGATTAGGTAGATTCTTTTCCCTTAATACGTTAGATATTTTGAAAACTAGGCTCTCATTTTGGTTATTCTCTAGAAATCTTTGTGTCTTTGATGTGAAAGTTTATTTGATGACCTGAATAAAATAAATCTCAACTTTTTCCATCGCTATATAATATTTGAAAATATGGGAAAGAAAAGGGATGTTTTGACACCCACACGTCCTTCCAAACAGTCCGTCATTCACAAAGCTCTGTTGTTGACCCTGACAGTGTTCTCCTTGTTTCAAACCTATTTACTCCACTTCTAAACATTTTCAGTGGGTTGTGCTGGTGATAATATTGAAAGGAAAAGCGCTAGAATGATGAAACATGCTACCCTGTCAGTGGGATGTCATTCTTAAAATATGCCCATTATAGCTGCTTCTAAATCAGGCAATGTTTCCCAGATGCTTGTTGCGCAATGACTCGCGCTGCAGTCGCACGGACACATTTTGACAGGTTTATTTCTCTCCAGTAGCTTGAGTGTGACGTCTCATCTGTTGGCCGCTTCTCAGATATGTGCTGTGTGTGCTGGTGAGGTTCAGAGATCAGATATCCGTGCATCTGAGGAGCGGGGAACGGCGCACCAAAAACATGAAAGACAGGAGAGAGAGTTTTCCCGTGTGGAAAACTTTGCTGGTGGGGATGTCTGTGCTGCTGCTTCTGGGCTGTGCAGGTTTGGGTCTGCTGTGGGTTCAGCACAAGGAGCTGGCAGAGGAGCTGGTCAGGCTGGAGTCCCAGATGCAGGAGTTGGCACAGTGCTGCAGGCGGCAAGCAGGACTGCTGCCAGATGAACTCGGAGAGACTGGAGAGTTGAGGAAACTCCGGCGCAGCAGACGGAACCAGGAGGGAGAGCAGGACAAGATGATGCTGGTCACATACTCTGTGGTTCCTGTAAGATAACTCACTGCTTGCACATGGAGGCTTGTTTACTTATTGTTTAACGTTTATCTATTTTACACACAGACAGCATTTCATTTACATTTTAAAAGGAGAAACGCATGGTACCAGGTTATAGTAAAACATGCTAATGTGGGCATTTATCGTATCGTTTATCATTTAAGGGATAAGAATTCTGATTTATTGTTTACACAATAGATCCCATTTCATTATACAATGTTGAGACTGTTATCTTTTAATATTGTTATTCACTGATTGCTCAATGAGAGTATCAATGAATGTAAATACACTAAACAATAGGATTAGTTGCAGGAGGTTTAGTGATACAAGTTAAACTTTTGTTTGTGACTACTAGTGTCCTAAAGAAGCATATTACAAATAGCATGTTTTCCAAGAACAGCATGAATGTTGATTGTAATTATGTAAGATTTAACATATTATGAAACGGTAAGAAGGTAGTATAATCATTAATTACATACATGTTCAATAATGTATTGTTCAGATCTCTCTAAAACCAGGCAAATCAATCAAACAGTTCACAAAACCATGTCTGATATTTATGCAAACATTTTATAACTAGTATATGTCATAATCTCATCTGGTATGTGATCAAAAGATGTTTCTGGAATTCAATGTAACATTCTGAATAGAACAGTTCAGCAGTTGTTTCTAAGTAACAAAAATTTGTCTGTTCTCCCATTTGGCAGAAGACGGCTATGTGTGTTGCTTAAAGAATGCGTGAGTCTGTTACAGTGATTTGGAGGGGTGTGTGTTTTAATGCTTTCTTGGATAAAACACAGAGTGGCGGCGCATGCCTGCTGCTTTCTCAGCTCATACCCTGAAAGAACTGGCATTTCCTCAAAGGGGGAATATATACGACTTTAAAGCTGCTTTGACATGATCAATGGTTCAGTTGTTGTTTTACTGAAGTTGATTTGATCTACCTGAGTGAAAAATGCTTGCAGATATAAAAGTTGTGTAAAGATTACTAATAAAAATCTACATTTCATTAGCTTTTATTGAACACATGAAGTGTGACAGGTCATATTAGGAACCTGATGCTTGGAAATGTTTAGTGTTAAGATCCTGATTATCTGACTTGCATATTAATCGCAGTAGATGCTATGATTCTAATGATCATCTGTGTTTTTTCTTTTTTCAGATCAAAGCCTACCTAGATCTGTGCAACAGCTCCAGAGGATTTTGTTTAATAGGTGGGAATATTTAATATTAATACACTCTGATTTCTTTGCAGTTTTGTTACTTTTTAAAGCTTAACTGTAATTTTATTTCTCCTTTTTTCCAGGTCCACCTGGACCCCCAGGTAACAAACTCACACTTCAGTAAAGGAGTTGCTGTGTAAAGGATTGCTGTATTGCTGTTGTACAAATGAGTATTTTTGCGTATCAGGTGTGGCAGGCCCACCAGGACCGACGGGTGCGCTGGGCCCACGTGGCAGACGAGGACGACCAGGTCAGACGCTAATCAGATCATCCAGAGAAAGCCCTTGTGTTTAACAGTAGCCCAAACAGATGAAGAAACCCAGACACCAAAGTTGTTTCCATGTTTCAAACAGTCTGTCATTGTTCAGCTGCGATTGCATAATGTGGGCATCCCACTCACTGCCTGCAGGACACTTTGTCTGCAGCTGCATGCATGTTTACTACACTGTGGTGTTTGCTTGTTGCAGTTAAATAATGTGAATTATGGACCGTTTTTATTCAACGTAAACAAGAAAAGCAGCGTGTGAACAACTTATTTTCTACACCCTGCGTTAACTCCCTTTTATTTTGAGTCTCTTAAGGAACTTGTCATGGCCTGTCATGTTTTACAAGATTCAGAAAGAGTAGCAGTTAACTCAGGCTCATCCTGTTTTTGTGGTTTAGACTTTTGTTATAGCAGTTTTAAATAATCATAATGTGTCAACATATTTTAAACAGTTGGCATGTACCATGAGGTGTAAATAAGTCTCTAAAAGTGAGCGACGGTTCAAAGGGAATGGATGCATTTTTGATTTTTTGTCACAATTAGATGTTTCAGATCTTCAAGTACATTTCAAAAACAAAGAAATATAACTTGATTAAACAAAAAAATGTTTCTGAAATGAAATTCATTTCTTAAGGTAAAAGAGCCAACCTGACCGTGTTTAAAAGTACACTGCAAAAAATAAAAAATAAAATAAATCTGTGATTTACGGTAAAATACAGGCAGAATTTTACCATATAAATACAAATTTTTTCATATTTATACGTTTTTTATTTTTACAGTCCACTAGCTCCCTAAACCAAAGAACTGTTTGCACCATCTTTAGCAGCAACAACAACCTTCATTCATTGGCAATAACTGGCAATGAGTCATCTGCATTTCTGTAGAAGAATTTTGACAAAATGTAAACATGAGCAGCCTGTTAAAGGTCACAAAACATCATATCAATAGGCTTTTAATCTGGACTTTAACCATTCAGATGTGGACTTGCTGGTAATCTAGTGCCTAACCCCAAAGTGTTTGAGTTTGAAGGGAACATTTTGTACAAGATTTACATTTTCCACGTTTTTGTACTTCCGTTTCGGTTTCTGCTGCTTCTAAAAACAGACCAAGCGCTTAAACAAAGACACCCAGCCAGTTTTTGGCAATAAGTTCATGCTTTTTGGTATCTGGAAAATGAACAGTTTAAAAAACCTCCAACATGTTACATCACCAATCAGCTGGCACTACCTGTTACCTAGCAACCTCGTTAAAGCCCTGCCCGTCACCTAGCAACTCAAACAGAGCTCCAGCACCTTTGGTCAGCTGGTTTTACAGCTGCATGCGCTGTACAATGACTGCTGGAGAAGACAAATATTGTTGACTTACCATCCAGAAACCACTTGTTGGTTGTACAGGAGGCTCTACTTCTACTTTTCAAAGATTTACAGTTGTGTAATTGTGCATCTGTTTGCAGTGATTTTAACGTGAGTTTAAATGTTGAGTTGGATGGATGGAGTTATTCAAATAGTAAAGCAGCTACAGACCATCACACCACCATGTTTGACTGTCAGTATGATGTTTTTTTTTACAAAATGTTTTGTTAGGTTTACTCCAGACTGGATTCTCTTCTTTTGAATAAGTTACACTTTGGCCTCTTGAGTCCATAGAATATTTTTCCAGACGTCTTGAAATTCATCAGGATATTTCCAGAAAGTCTCACATGGACCTTTGTGTTGTCTTTGTTCAGCAGTGGTTTTTGCCTCAGACCTCTTTTCTTATTGTTGACTCATAAACTCTGACATTTTCTGAGGCCTAAATGTGATCTTGAAGTTATTTTAATTGGCCAATAATTCACTGCTCCATGTTTTCTTTGTTTGTGGACAATGGCTCTCATTGTTGTTCAGTTATCTGCAACAAATGTGCCTAGTCAAAGCAAAAAGTCTTAGACAAGGACATGAGTTAATCTTGCTGCCATTCACAGTGATTAGAACAGTAGGGGAGAACTGTAGCTAATATTGCAGAGTGAAATTAGGCAACTGCAGTAAAAGGTAATGGTTTATGCATTAGTTTAGTAAGGAGTCCATGTGTCCTAATACCGACTACTTGTTTTTGTGAAGGTCCTCCTGGTCCTCCCTGTCCTGCTTGTTGTCCAGCTGAAGCACAAAGTAGGAATCACAGAAATAAATCAAAGGGTAAGAACAGCAGCGATTAAAGAAAGCATTCTTCTTCACACAAGAAAAGAAACACAGAAGAAATGAAGCCAACAAACGTTTAAAATTTATTAACCTGCTTGGAGAAAACCAGAAATAATTGGTTTAAATTTATAAAAAGAGTCAAATAAATTTTTTTTGTAGTCGGCCAAAAAATGTGGGTTTCTGGCTGCATTAAGAAATCAAATTAAAGTGCTAAACAGAGAATTAAAAACAAATTAACATGTAAAAAAAAAAACATTAAAGTGTTCAAACTAAAAGTCTAGATGATTCCCAGTTTAATTATGGTTTAAATATTTCAATTATTTTCATCATATAATTTAACTAAATATGTCACCCAACATTTTTTTTTCTGTAAGCTAAATTTAGATATATTTTATAGTAAGCGATTTTTTTCTTAGTTAATTTAAAAAAATCTAAATTTTCTTTCCTGGACACCTCCAACACAATCTTTGAGCACAAAATACAACATGATTGTTGAAAAGCTTTAATAAAGATGATTTAGATGCAAACTAAAGTATGTTTAATTTATTTCTTTACTCTCAGATCGAGTTACATCACATGTAGGCAATGAAACCAGAGATGTTCTGAATGTCACTGGACCTGCGAAGCTTCAGGACACAAAACATGGTTTGTAAAAACTGACAAAGGTGTTACTGGGAAATACTGTAATAATGTCTTAAGAATAAAATCTAATATTCTGACAGTTTTTCTAGAATCTGTATCTTTTCATCAAGAGGTTAATGTTTCACTGAATGATGCCAGAACCGAGAATGCCACACAGACACCAATTACACCTGGTAAGAAATCTGTTGTTTTGAACTTTTAATCAAACAAATCCAGCGTTGACCTTTTTGTTTCTCTCAAACTCTACACACACCTGCTAAATTTCTGTTTTTTGTGATGTAACAAATGAGACCATAATAAGTCATTTCATGAACTTTTATAGTAAAAATGGGGCATGTAAAATTATGGGGAAAAAACTCCCCAAACAAACAAATGTGTTAAAAGACAAAAATGTAAAACAGGAACTATGTAGTAAAGTTTCAATAACTGAATAAGTTTCCAAGTCCTTAAACTAATATTTTGTTGAAGCACCTTTTGATAGAGTTTAAGTTTAGTAGAAAGGTTATATATTCATTTGGTAATATTTAGTTACGCAGTTCTGACAATATATCCGATAGTGAAAACATTTCTTACTCAAAGCCTTCTTGAAGTCACCCAAAATATTTCAGCCAAATTTAGTTCTGCATTTTTGTTCAACTATTTAAGATGTTTTTTATTTTCTTCTGAAGTCTTTTTTAATTTTTTTTATTTGGATGGGTATTTGGACTCTTTGTGATGCTGAAAAATAAAATTCACCTCCATCTTCACCCTTACAGCAGATGCGCTAAAGTTTTAGAACAAAACTTGACAAAAATCCCAGTTTATTCTGAACAAAAGTAACCCCAAAGCACGCTACCACCACCACCGTGTTTTGTTGTGATGATGCTCAGAGTCGTTTTTGGGAGAGACACATGTTTTAGAAAGATTTGGTTTCATGGCACAGAAACATATTCTCACACAAGTTTTTTGGAGATCCTAATCCAACCTGGATGTTTTGAAAAATCTACTGTGCAGCTTTCATATGTGCAGATTGCAGCAGATTACTGTAACGTTTTGAGCACAAATCGAATGTGTTAAAAGCTTTTGCGGCTCCCTCAGTGTTGTTTTCTTTTTGATAGTTTTAGAGAATTGGACAATGTTTGTGTTTTTCCTATATTTTTTTATATTTATATTTATATTTCTCACTGTCTTCACTCTACCATGCTGTTGAAAATTTAAGACGAAGGAGCTTCAGTACTTTTTTTTTTCCTTTGAATTGTAAATATTACATTAGATGCAGAAAATGCTTAGAAGGGATTTATTATGGTAAAATTTTTTATTTTTTTAAAGCAGGAATTGTAGACTTTTGAGAGGCACTGTGTATTTTTATTTGTATTTAAATGTTGCATTGAAATGCCTCCTAGTGTTTCTAGCTGTTGACTCCCGTGGAAACATCGATCATTCAACTGGCGGCTCAGATGTCACTGATAGTACAGCACCAAGTGGTAAGGAGATCTGATATTACACAAGTCTGCTTTTATTTCCTGCAAAGTCTGGTTTATTCATGTTTGGAAGATTTATTACAGTCAATTTCATCTAGAAGAAACTAATCTTGGGCTGGACCTTTACCATTTAGGCCAACAATGAGAGTGCATTGTGCCATCTCTGTCTCTTTTGCATGAAGTTATTCCAGTTGTGTTTTCCACAGAGTTGGTATCGCCTCGTCCAGACTATTTACCTGCACACTGGATGAACACCAGCTCAGAAATCAGAAGAGAAACGTCAAAACATTTGACAACAGGTAAATTCTGGGACTTATTCATAACATATTTTTCTCAGATTATAATTCAATCTTCTGCTATAAATTAAAAATTGGTATAAATACAGCTGTAAATCAAACAATTTAAATCTATACTGTATTTTTTATATTGTCACCAACACTGAATGTTGACCATGACGACAAAGCCTTGAACACTACTGACTTTGAGAAACTTCGTCATAGAAACTTTAAACCTGGTATTGCGTTTATTTGAGTATCAAAGATGACCTTAGATAACAGAATTGTAATCCCGTTTAATTTGTGTGAAAAGTAAACATCCATTTCAGATAACCATTAACTTCTCTCTATAGAAATACCAAAACCTCATCCAGCTGAAAATATCCTGAATGGCTCAGAGTTTAAGGAACATCTAGACACAAAACGTGAGCCTGGTAAGATGCCACCACTGAGATTTATCTAAAGGTAGCATAAGACAAAAAAAAACAACAATTTTTTTTCTCTTTTTCAATAGAGTCAGAGCTGATTTATAAAACTGATTGGGGCTCTAAAAATATTACAGAGGGTGTTAAATTCATTAGCGGTAGGTTTGACATTTTCATTGTTGTCATGTACTGGAACTGAAATACAATGTGTAACATTTATTTCTACATTAGATGAAGTTGGTGAAGACCAAAACAAGAACATCTTTAATGCCAGCAGGGTGCAAACGAGCTCCGAAAGTGGTACAGACATGACAGCGTGATTAAAAATGCCTCTGTGTTTTCTGTTCTGTAGTTAAAGTTTTGGTTCAAATAATAAAACATGTATTGTAATGCCTTATCAAAGATGCTAAACTACAAGGAAATAGGAGACAGTATCGGTAAAAGCAATTAAAGAATTGTGAAATATTTGATTTATAAAGTTAATATTATGTACTATATATGATGTAAACTGCATATGTAGACAGACTGACTGTTTATATAAGTTTCAGACTTCACTGTTCAATGCTACCATACTTGAATCTTGTATTTATTTTTACAGAACAACCAACACTACACTCAGATAATATCGCCAAAGAAACATCTAATTTTTCTGAATATAACAATCAACAAAAAACAAGCACACATCCTGGTAATAAAACTTTTTTTTTTCTCTGTTTGACTGAATTACTGAGGGGAACCATGTTACATTTCTTTTTATTAAAATTTTCTCTACAACCAGAATTGTTTGATGATGGAGACCACACCAGGACTTTTAATGATTCAGAGGGTAAAAATGTTACAGATGGATGGATCAAATTATTACAAGGTCACTAACCTTCAAAACATCAACTGTTTGTGCTCAAATTTAATATCTAATTGATTATTTTGTACTACAGGAGCACTTGGTAAAATCCTAAACAGTGATGCCTTCAGTGACAGCAAGGTCAACAACGAAACAAGATTTAAAGGTGGTAAAATGTCTTAATTTATTTGACAGAATGCCATATATTTTCTATTTAATCGAATTTGATGCAAACACCAAATTGCTAACTGGTGCATAGTAATTTCTGTGTTTAAAATTTTCATCTTAAAAAATATAATTGCCTTCGCACGTTCACATCAGTTCACCTTTAAAAAGTTACACTCATGAAGAGTCATTGTGTACAGTGATATATTTAAAAACAACATAGAAACTTCAAACTGTTTTCTAAACTCTGAGACCATGATTTCCACCATAGATAATCAAGTTGTTTTTTTTTATTATTATTATTATATTTCAGGAAGTAGGAACATCTTTAGAGAAAAAAAAGGTCACTCTGGAAACACTTAAAGGGCATACTTCCAATGATTCTTCATTGCTACAGCTCATCGCAGTGCTGCAAGCAGTGTGTCTTGCTTATTAGTAATTAAGAAATTCAAATAGTAAAAAAAAAAAATTGAAATATAGAATTTATTCAAACGACCACTGAGCGACTCCACGGTTGCTTGTGCATGCTTTTCAGTCACACATTTTCCTTCCACTCAACTTTCCGTGAAAATAGTTAGATGGTGTGCTCTATGGCTCTCTAGGCTTCTTTATCCATTACTTTCTGTATCTTATCCATCTTCTGCAGGATATTTGTTGTCATGGTCCTCTTTAGAAGGTTTTTGGTTTTGGGCTTGTATAAGCTGTGATCCAGAATCATCAGGTTAATTTAAAATATCTCACTCTGTGTGAAATGAATTCAGTTCAACTTTGTTAATTGAAATACATAAGTAAATATGCTAACTTTTCTCTAATGTGCTCATTTACTGAAACACACCTGAGATAACTGTTCTCTGAACTGGACCCTGTTTTTTGGTTTCTGTTTACAGATTCACCAATGCAAAATTCAGCTAATATCACCAGAGATGATAATGATGTTTCTGAATTTTACAATCAAGTGAATACGCAAGTTGAACCTGGTAAACCAAAAATGTTTTCTTCTTCATCTTAGTCAGAGTTTTTCTGTAGGAAATCTGTTAAACTTCTTTTATTGAAATTGTATTTAGGACCAGAACCATTTCATGAAGGTATTGGCAATGGGACTTTGAATGATTCAGAAGCAACAAATGCTACAGAAGGATGGGGCAACATGTTAAGTGGTGGGTGAGCTTTGTAAATAAAAAAAAGTCTACATTAGTGGATTGTATTTATATTAAAGTGGTTAAGGATTAATGTTTATATATCATTTTCTACCACAGATCCACTTGGTACAGACCAGAAGAAAGACACTTTGAGTGACAGAAGAGACACTAAAACAAGCCTTAAAACTGGTAAAATATCCTGATATATTAGATATCAGTGCAGAATAACTGTCTAAATTACATTGTAAACAAATATATGTTTATGTAGAAATTTAGTTCCTGTTATTGCATTCCTAGACGACAGAGTATTCAAAAAACAATTTAAAACAATGGTAGCAGAGTACTTGAAGTTGCCCTTTGCTGTTTGCCTTAGTAAATATAACATAGTTAAAGTGTCGGAGCAACTCCATAATTTATAACAGTTCACTGTTTCACTGATGAGTTTATAAAACATGACAGTTTTCTAAAGAGCAACAAGTAAAAATCAAATGACAGAAATATACAGGTGCATTTAAATATATAAAACATTTGAAATGTCAAATTATTTCAGTAAATCATTTTAATTGAACAAATTCAGTATTCAGTAATTGAATAGAATTTGTTTTTCAATACTCTAAAACTTGCTGTTATCCCTATTGTTTTTCTACCATCCTCTTCTACATTTTTTCTTCTACTCAACTTTCTATCAGCATGTTTGGATGCAGTAATCAGTGAACAGCCAGCTTTAGATTCCCTTTTCATTGTCATTATGTAATCTTTAAATTTTCAAACATTTTTGTTTTCACTAGTTTTCAGATATAGTCATCAAAATTAACACCAATAAAAGTTTATAATATCTAAAGACTTTGTGTAATGAGTTCAATTATAAAACAAATTAACTTTCGGTGATCTAATTTAGTAAAATGTTCCTGTGTATTGGTAGATGTTCTTTGATTAAACCTTATCTGTTTTTTTTTTTTTTTCAGTACAACCAACACGAGGTTCATCTAATGTCACCACAGATGCTTTTATGGTTTCCGGCTCTTATGAACATCCAGATGAAAAGATACAACCTGGTAAACCATTAAGATTAAGATACATTTTTCTCTGTAGCTGAGTCCAGTTTTACAGGAAACATTATGTTGAACTGTTTTCTGTTTAAAACGTTATTAGAGCCAGAGCCGTCTGATGAAGGTGAAATGGTGACTGTAGAGAATTCAGAGAGACCAATAAAATTATTGCACGGTATTTAAACTTTAAAACCTCCCCTTCTTGCAACTTACATTAATTTTAAGATTAAGTGTGTAAAACGTGATTTTCTATATACTGTAGGTCCAGTTGATACCTTCAATGACAGCAGAGGACGGATCATCACTGACAAAAGTGGTAAAAACATCTTATAACAGTCAAAATCTGTGTTGATATTTTAAAAACACAAGATATTCACGTGGAAATCTTATTTCGTCATATTTGAGGTTGACATCAGCGTTGATCCAAATGTTTTTATCCCCGTTAATGTTTTAGAAACCATGAGAACTCAGTGGATAATTTTGTGTTTCACAATATTTTTTTTCTAAATAATTCAGTTTCTGTTCTTCTAGTGAAAGAAAATCATGTTTCCAGTTTTTTAATCTCTTTTTTTTAAGCATTTGAAGTTTGCTGTGTATCTATTAGGGCTAAACTTTGCGTTTCTTTCACAGAAACATCAACACAACATTCAGTTAACAACGCCGAAAGCACCTTAGATATTTCTGAGTTTGACAATCCTCCAAATAAAAAATTGGAATCGGGTAAAAATTAACCAACACTAATAAATGAAGTTTTGCTTTATACACATCTATTTAAGATATTAAACTTTCATAATTCACTATTTCTAGATCCATTACCTTTTCAAGATGACAACAATGGGACTCTGAATGATTTGGATGGAGGAAATGTAACATATGTGCCATTAAAACTTTTTCCAGGTAAAACAAAGGAAGGATTTCATTATTAAAAATAAAAAAAAAATATGCCAGTTATTTTGTTAAAATCACTCTAATTAAAGGCAATATTAATATTTAGCATTTATTTTTACTCCACAGGACCAAGTGAAACCAACCAAAGCAGCAAAACCTTCACTTCCGACCCAGTCACGAATGAAACTAGAGTAAAAAATGGTAAGAAAAAACAAAGCAAAACAAAACATAGTATATCAAGTATACTAAGCTTAAGATTCAGTGTTTAGTCCTATCTATAAACCAATATTTTGACTGCAACTTTTGATTTCT
This sequence comes from Gambusia affinis, assembly GCF_019740435.1. Classification (NCBI taxonomy): domain Eukaryota; kingdom Metazoa; phylum Chordata; class Actinopteri; order Cyprinodontiformes; family Poeciliidae; genus Gambusia; species Gambusia affinis. The sequence goes on from NC_057875.1 coordinate 6,687,239, forward strand.
TTAGAATCAACAACTCTTGCTAAAAACATTCTCATGTTATTAAAAATAAATGTTTATCTACATGTTAACCACACTGAGAGTTTTCCTATTGGGAAAAGGTCGGTTATGAAAACTGTTAACAGCAGGAGACTGAGCTGCCAATTATTTTAATGTTTTTAATAAATCTGTACCACAAGTGCCAGTGAATGTGCAGGTTGATGTGCATAAATGTAAAATCTCATTAAAACTGTTATTTGTTTTCTGGCACTAGTAGTAATCTCTGAGGCATAAAGTCTTTATTTTATTCAGCAAAGACAAAAGCATTTACTTTATTTATTTTTCTTACAGCTTCACCTTCTGCTGATGACAGTCAGAGAAGAAACTCTTTGAACGGCAGCAGAAACAATGCAGACAGACCACTGAAAAGTGGTGAGAATCTGTCCTCTACTGGCATTAAGATTTATTATTGAGGTTTTTTTCTTTTTTTTTTCACAAATTGTTTTGAAGATACTTTTTTATTCTTTAAAGAGGGTATTCATTCCTTTCTCAAGCTCTTGAATGTTAAATCTAAAACAGCTAAAGAATAACTTTACATTATTTTAACAATGAGGAATTACATTTCTTCCCCTTCTCAGAATCTTCCCAACGTGTCCCAACCTACAAGAAGAGCAATGGAACTGACAATGAGAAAAGGATAAAAACAAGTATAAACAATTTGTTGAAATAATCTTAAAGGGACTGAGGTCCTTTATATATGTATTCTGCACGAAAAAAACTGGATCTTTCCAAAGAGTCATAAAGTTTTTGCCTTATTTTATTTAGGTTGCAACATTAAAGCCATCAAATGTTCAGATAAGTCTACTAACATGCAACTCACCTTCGGAGCCTGGATGTCGGATGCATCCCGGTCTGATGATCAGATCTGGGTGGCAGAACATTTTTCAGGTCATATATTCAGAGTTTATTTCCTTAGATTGAAGTGTAGTTCCCAGCACTGACACAGGAACTTTTACTTCACCAGGTCGAGAATTGAAGCAGTTGAAGAACATTTCGGATACCAAACCGAAATCTATAGATGTTCAGAAGTACTACCACGGCTGTGGTCATGTTGTTTATAAGAATTCATTTTACTTCCACAGTGGAGGAACAAATAATCTTTTGAAGTAAGTGTTTTCATTTTAAATGCGTTTTTCTATTCTGACTTGAACATCTTCGATTTAATGTGCTTTGCAAAAGTGGTCATTCATCTTGAACTCTCCTGTAACTTATCTGTTGATTATGCTTTGAGACACCATGAGTTAAAGTAGCCTAGTCAAAGTCTGACTTTAAATTCAACCAAGAATGTGAGGCAAGACTTGAAAACTGACATTCTCCATTCAAACTTAGTCAGCTGTAGGTATTTTCCAAAGAATAATTGTCTTAGACACAAACCCCAAAAGACTGCAGTTAAGTGGAGAAAAATGTGATTGTCATATAGGATATATGGGGGAATATATATATTAAATGTGTGCATGCCACACTTTTAAAATACTCAATTTCACTGTTATGTGCTATTTTGTACTAGTTTATCAAATAAAATACATGAAAATACATTGAAATGTATGATTGAAACTTGAGAAAATGTGAAAAGGTTCAAGTAGTATGAATATTTTTTTTTGGAAGGCACTTTCCACATTAGGCTTTCTATAATGTAACCATTATCGAATATTTTTGTTCGACAGGTTTACCTTCAACACAAAGAATACAAGCTCCCTGAAAATGCCAAACAGCAGATATAGAGGCCTGAGATATCTTTTCCACAACTCCAAGACTTATTTCAAGTTTGCCGTGGATGAAAATGAACTGTGGGTCATCTTTGCCTCGTCTACAGACAGTAACACGATGGTGGCAAAACTTGACCCAGATGCTTTCTCTGTGCTGTCCATAATTAACACTGGCTATCCTTCAGCAAAAGCAGGAAATGCCTTCATTGTGTGCGGGGTGGTGTATTTTACCGATAACAGTGACAAGCGTGTGACATATGCCTTTGATTTGATGACACAGAGTCATCTGGATGCAAGTTTTGATTTAAGGGCAGGAGACGGTACCTTAGCTATGCTGTCCTATTATCCCAACAAAAGACTGTTGTACTTGTGGGACAACAAAAGTGCGAGAACATGTAAGATTAAATTCAAGAACACCTAAAAAAAAGTCTTACAAATTCCCTATTTTTGTAAAAATGCTTTAAAAACAAAATCTTAATTTTTTTTCTCTTTTGCAATATGTGACTGTTGAAATATTGAGCTTTTTGCTGACATTAGCTCACTGATAGCGACATCCCATTCTCCCTGGATTACAAAGCACGACCAGATGCTCACAAAAATGTCACAAGGTTTGTTGAAACTGAAAGAGTTCTTTAGCATAAACAAGATCAAATTATAATTTGAGAAGTATTTAAAACAAAAATATAATAAAAGCACGAATGAATCAGAACAAAGATGGAGATAGAGTTATAGAAGAATAGATACATGTTTGTAACCATCACATTTCTCTCCCAAAAAAGTTACTCAAGAAAATGTAACTGAGTAAATACAATTTAGTGTTTTTCTCTGAATTCAGACCAAAATGTTTAAACTTCAGTTTTCAGCAGTGAGATTATTTTTGTGCCACTTCTACAAGGACCTGATTTCTGGAGTACATAAACATAAAATAAAAAATAAAACTGTGTTTTCTTTCTTTCTGACTTCATAGTTATAAGGTATATTGTTTTTGTCTAACCTTCAGGTTTGTGCTTGTAGTAAAATGTCAAAATGTTCAAGTAGTATGAACACTTATGCAAGATTCTGTTGTTCAGTAACTGAAACCAATTTAATTCAAAATAACTCAAGGCATATTAGAAAACATGGAAACTTTTAACCATTTTAAATTACTTTTAACCACGTTAAAAGTAATTTAACATTACTTTTAACTTTAAAAAAAAGTTTGCACAATAAGTTACATAATTGCTTTGGATACTAATTTTTCCACGTTGACTTTAATGCAACTTTATTTCACAATCCGCTTGCAATGGCTTCTATTCTGAGGTGTTCCTGAACGCCTCAGTGACCGTCCTGTACTTTAGTAGATCTCAATCTATGCGGATGGTATGAACTACGTAGACACTGGTGGAACCTCCATGTTGCTTTGTCCCATTCATATGGATTAAGCTGTTCCAGTTAACTCTCGTTCCTGTAGGGGAGGCTAGTTGGTTAGCTGGATGTAACCTAGTTTATAACAGCAGGCGTTACATCACTTTAGGTCGTGTCCCACCTGGGAAATAACGACCTAAAGGAAGCTAAGTCTTCATAATTCATATAATAGCGTGTTAATATGACACACTGACCAAATAAAAAAAAGAGAGCGATAGCCCTAGTGACTTCGCAAATTTGTTGTTTTTTAGAGGAGGCTGTCCAAACGCGACTAGTTTCAACGGGCACTGTAAGTAAAACCAGCACGCTTTTTAGTTGTACACTTTGTAATATGATATAATTAAGCTACAATAGTTATTTAGCATAGTGAAAAAGCTTTGCTTCTCCGTTTGTGCATCGGTAGCTGGTTGTAATTTCTCCTGGCCGTGTCAGGCTGGGGCCTAGTTAAAGCAGCTAACAGTGACCCACCACTGTTCATTTGACATGTATTATTGGTCTGAGCAGGAGTTTAGATAGTACAGCAGTTTTTGGAACCCATTACGTTTATAAAAGACTCGTTTTTAATTTAATGAGCATTAGTAACGTTTTTATTTAGCTGTCAAACGAGCTGCTTCGCTAATGCTAATAGTTAACGTTAGGAATAAATGTTTCAGATCTTAGGTGTAATGTCAAATTTTGTGGCCTGTCAGTTTTATCGCTCTACATGTGTTTATATAGTTGTCTTTAGACAAGCCGATTCATGTTTGTTTACTTTGGATATTGGTCATGCGGCATTATTTTTTAATGGTAAACCCCCGAAAATACACTAAAATACGAAGGAGACGCTGTTAATTGAATATAACGTTATTATTAAACTGAAGTAGATACGACTTGTACAGTTGACTATTTTTGCACAATGCATTTCAGTAGCTTTTATTTATTGTCTTTAAATTTCAGTGCATATTATTTCATATTAAATTATACTGTGAAATATATTATGATTCAGAGTTATAACCTACATTTACATTAGGCTTCACACCACCACAATAAAGTTGGTATCATTGACTAAAACAACTGCCACTGAGTTTTAGGTTTGATCCTCAGTAGATAAAAATCAGAAATATTTACAATGGTCAAATTTGAACTGGATTATTCTGAATACATATCGTGTCAAAAATGATTTTGAACTCATTAACTATTTATTGGGGCCTGCCCATAGCAATGCATGGAGGCACCTATTGTTCTACACCCAATAGAATGTCTCTTTAAGTATAATTTATTCTTCCGTCACCCGGAATGCGGCTCGTACCGCTGCGAGCCCACCCACAAAAGTGGAATCAAAACGTGCGGCTCGATCCCGGGAGGTGTGCTATTATTTTTGGTGGGATTTGGAGTTACCATGGCGACGTAAAAAGCAAAAAATGACCCCAAAATCACTAACGAGCTCACCAGGGGCAACTTGAGGCAATCATTAATCCTAAAAATACCGTATTTTTGAGGATTTTCTGTGTTGTCATAACTTCATTTAGAAACACCATTCAAACTTTATTTTGTAGATACGTCCGTGATCTCTTTTAAAGTGAAGACAGCACATCGATATGAATTATGGTTTGTCCACAACTTCTTTCTAAGCAACCCAAAGTTTTTGATTTTTTGAAAAATCAGAGTGTAAATGCCGCTCCGCCAGAGTGAGAGTCAGAGGGACATTTTGACGCATGCCTGCTCCGGTCAAATGTTTTCAAAAATTATCTAGCGCTTACGGTTTTCTCTCCAGGCGCTTCAGAGCAAAATCATGCGCCTGGGTATCTGACAGATCTCGCTTATTCACTTCCATGTATTTCTGAAAAATTTCAGACCTTGGCACACACCTTTTTTATCTCATCGCTGTTAATACTGTGAGTGAGGTAGAGATATGAATGGCGGGACTATCGGAGACGACAAATAGCCCTCTCATACGCTTGCTAATGAACTGCCTTGCTGTGCAAGGCAGTTCATTAGCATTAGCCTTTTAGCTTAAATAAGCTATTACCTATTTTTCAGACTTACTAGCCATGTTTAGTATACTTAATGGAATAAGTAAATGACAGTAAACATTCTAATGATACCCCACATGCTACTGAAAATATTTATGCTTACATTAGCATATTTGCTCATTTTAGCTAATACACTTACTTTATCATACTGAATGTTGCACGTCCAGCTTACTTAACATTCTTGTGATTTTCCACATGCTATTGATTACATTGCAGCTTTCTTTAGCATTGATGCTAATTTTTAGCATCAGAATGTTGGGTCTAAACCGACGGGCACACTTTGGCAGGCCCCAGTTAAATTTCTTCAGGAATTTTCTAGTTTTAATATTAAATGCCAAAAGCAATTACATTTTGATGCTTTTTCCCCAACTTCCTCACATTAGATGAGGTCCAGATTAAAAAGTACAATACCAAGTTTGGGGAAACTGGAACAGAATTATTTTACATTCATGCAAGATCTTAAAAAAATAGTTTTGTGACTTAAATAGATACACTTCATTGTATCTATTTCAATCTCTAAATATTCCAATTTTAACAGTCTTTTAGCTTCTTCATCACATTAGATGTACTAGGCTTCAGTTTAAACCCCACAGCAGGTCAAATTTAGGCAGAATTATGGATGCTGTAAAATACAGTTTGTGATTTGTGAAGGTTTTATTTACACTGAACCACGTTGTAGGTCTTAGTTGAATTTTTCATGACTCACAAACTTTGTTTATAATGTAGTTTTTAAAATGGACTCTTTTTAAAGTGGTTTCCAGCTAAAAAAGCCTTAAAATACATCGTATTTTAGATGGATTTTTCCACAGACTCTCTTTTATATAATCTGTTGATAGTGTAGATTGTTTGTATCTGACTTACAGCTTTGTAGACAATAGTTTTTGAACTAGTCCCCATGTTAAGGCCTCCAGCAAAAAGCCCCAAAATGTCTTATTTTCTGTCTTATCAAGTAATAACTCAAACTAGAGATGATCTATGTCTCAAGTCAGATGCTAATGTCTGCATTGTTTTTTTTATGTTTTTATTATAAAACGTTACATTTTCAAAGATTTTTCTATCAGTGCATGATTGTTCATATGTAGTGAAATGTGAAGTGAAATTCTGGTGCTGGGATGTGGTAATTTCCAATCTGGTTTTCAAAATCAGATAGAACATGGATGAACTCCAGCCTTTTTTGCTTTCTGTTGGTATATATAACCTGTGGGTGAGTAGCTTTGTGTTTCTCTGCTTTGTGTAAATTTAATGTTCATTTTCAGGGTTTCAGACAGAAGAAGACATGTCCTGTCCTTGCACCTCGGCTGCCAGGTTGTTCCTAAATTCTGCCCAGAGAGGTAAGAAAGGGAAAGTCCGCATACTGCCAACCAAAGGTTCTTCACACTTTGCTCTTTGCTTTAGCTAACCTAGATTACTATTTGTTATGATAGTTGTGTTGCTAATGTCAACAGCAGCTGTAACAGTCTCTTGAATAGTTGGGACGCTAAAGATAGGCCAAGGATGGTACAGCACACAACCTTTTTGTGTAACTGTGGGACTTATAGAAAAAAAAACCTGAGCATTTATTTATGGACATTTGTATTAGTTTAGCTAACACATTCCCCACTCAAATTATATCATAAGTTTTAGTTTTTTAGGATTTATGTGAAAATTTGAGCTTATTTTCATATTCATTTTTTTAGCTTTTCATTATGGTCACATGTGAAAAATTATAAATATGTCACAGCAAATGATCGACAATATAATTATCAACATATACCTGTTATTTGATTTCCATAAATTGTTTGGACCTTTTAACTCTTATGAAGTATGAGACATTATTACCTCTGATTAACCCAAAATAAGATCGGAAGAACTGCTGAATTCAGTGTAACATAACCACAGTACACTATAGATGTCAAAGCTGGTGCAAAACGTCTCCAAGAGACGCCTCAGAGTTGGTACAAAATGTTCTGTGGCAGATGGCTCATTTTTCTACTGGAGAAAGGAGAATTTATGCAAAAATGAACAAAACTGTAAATGTTCAAAATAGCAAAGGGATAAAATGACCAAAGTCTGTGTTCAGGAGGGTTTTTTGTGGGTGCTCTCTGTTTTTTAATTTGTAAAATATTTAAAATGTACATTTTTTTTAGTAATCTGAACTATTGTCTTTCAGGGCTGTCATGTTCCCGATTCCAGCTGTTCTCCCTGAGTCGTCGGGGGTCTCGGGAAGCACATTTTCATCCACGTGTGTGTGTGAGGTCGTTTTCAGAAACGGCCGTCTGTTACGCTGCTAAAGATGGGACAACAAAGGATAGTGGGAGTGACAGTGGAAAGGTAAACTCCTTTCTATTTCTATCTGTTATTCCATCTAAAAATTAATACCATCAAGATAATGGACTAATTTTGAATTCTTTATGTGTCTTAATTTTACAGAAAAGTGTCGGTGATGGGAAGAGGATGTCTGGCTCTGGAGGGTCAGGAAAAGGTGGAAGCCAGCTACGCTGCCCCAAATGTGGAGACCCCTGCACACATGTAGAGACCTTTGTATGTAAGTCGACCCGCTCATCTTCACCAACCATCCAGGACAAACAGGGGGTGTGCACAAAATGTTTAAACTACGGGAAAGTCAGATTATTTGTTCAATACATTTCTGGAGCCAGTACAAGCAATAACATGATTGAAGCATTGATTTCAATCAAAACATTGCACATTTTCAGCAATGTTTTGATGAAAACGAGACTACAGAGAAAATTAAAAGTTTCTAAAATATGCCCCAAAATATGCTGAAATATTGTTGTTAGTTTTTCATGTTATCAACATACGTAAATGTGTGGCAAAATAAATATTCTGGGTTTTAATTTGTCCAAACTCTCTCTGTGTTACGTAACTCTGTACTTTTGTTTTGAAGCGTTCACACCAGCTCTCACTCTTTCCTGTAGTCTAAACCGTGGGCTGGATTAGATAAACAGAAGTGCAAACACAGCGTTTAAATGAGCACCACAAACAACCAGGCATTGTGTGGATTTTACTGTTTTCTGTTGGTTATTTTCTGCTTTTTTTGTAAGTGAGCTGGTTATCTCCTGCTAGTTAAAACCTCTGAGACATTCTGACATTTTTTTATTGAGATTCTGCATGTTACAAACTTGGACTGTTGAGTTTTAATAAATGCCTGAGTTAAACTCTGAGGCTGCACATCCATATTTCACTCAACTCTTTCTGTTTTGATTGACACCACTTTCCTTTGAGTCAAAATGTTACTTTTAATGTTTATTTTGGTAACAAAATGTAGATCTGAATTTGTGGAGGATTTGGGCTACATATATACAGCTCTGGAATAAATTTAGAGCCCTCTGCACTGACTAACACTGAAAACTTGGTTATTCCACCAAATATTGATTTCTGAACTCTTCCTAAGTTAAAACATTAGCATTGTTGCTCCTAAATTAATTGTAACTTGTTTTCTTTGCATTAGTTGAGGTCTGAAAGCACTGCATCTGTTTGTTATTTTGACCACAAATAAATACAAAATTTTTGCTTAGAGTTTCAGACATGTTGTCAGTAGTTCATAGACTAAAAGAACAATGTTCATTTTACTCAAACATTTACCTATAAATTTAAATCATTTAAAGTGGTCTTATTTTTTTCTGGACCTGTAAATATAATTGTTTTCATTTTATGCATATTATTCAATTAAAACTTTGTAGAACAAGTTTATGAATTGACATGGATTTTTATTTTCTTTAAAAATGCTTGTGCTTTTTTTCTTTTGTAGCATCAACACGGTTTGTGAAATGTGAGAAGTGTCATCACTTTTTTGTGGTCTTGTCTGAAACGGACTCTAAAAAAGGGCTAAACAAAGAGGCCGAATCAGAAGCCGAGTTAGTGAGACGGGCTTTTGCACAGAAACCGCCTCCGCCTCCCAAGAAGGTAAAAGATACGTCAAAATAATTTCAAATGTTTTGACATTTTGGGCAGTGTCATTTTATTTGTTACATTTTTTGTATTTTTAGATTTACGCCTACCTGGATAAGTATGTTGTTGGCCAGTCGTATGCAAAGAAGGTCTTGGCAGTGGCCGTGTATAATCACTACAAGCGCATCTACAACAACATCCCTGCAGGCAGCCGACAGCAGGTGGAGGTGGAGAAGCAGCCATCTTTAACGCCACGAGGTCAGCACACTATACAATACTGGCTAAACCAGTAGATATTCTTCAATGTGTATATTTTTGTGTACTCTGTAGGGAGAATGCAAACTTTGCAGTCTTTGCCAACATCATAGGGTGATAAGAGTAAACGACGCGATAGTTTACCGTGTTAGAACAATTATGTTTAGCTCAGAACTCACCATATCCTCTCTAATATCACTACCTGCTCTGTACTTTCTGAACAATATTAACATTTTCTGTTTATTATCTCCATATCACAAAGATAGTTTTATGGATTCTGAAATAGTTGCTGATTACATTAGTGATGCAATATATGTGATGTCTGACTATATGTGCTGTTCATGGTTAGATGTCCATTTTGAGACTGAATTAATACAGAAATATGTCTCTAAAATAATTAAATAATTCCAGTGTGAATAAATGATGTAGAGAAGTGGGCTGACATAACGCTAACCAGTAGAACAATGACTGAATTTGAATAAAAATACCTTTAAAAAATTCTTATCACATTAAAGACTGCTTGTCTTATTACTTATTTCTAAAGACTCCTGAAGTTGAAAAGCATCAGAGATGATGTCAGAACTGTAAAATTTTGATATTTTAATCACTATTTGGTCAGATAATTGTATTTCTATATAGATTTATCAGTATTAGGGGTGTAAGAATGCCTAAAACCGTGAAGACATAATACTGAGTTTACGAGAACAGGATGGGATGAAGTATTAATTTCAAGAAACCCTCATAGATCAAATTTATACTCCACTAAACACCTTTATTCTACATCCACAAGTTCAATAAGCTGCCTTGCTTTATCCAATTTCTTTTTAACTCTTTGGGCTTTAGTACAGTTCTTCAGCTAAGCATGGTCTGCAGTGCAACTGTGATTGTGATGTTTTTGTTACTCTCCTAACAGACATTATGAGTATTAAGCAGATTCAAAAAAGATTTATTGAAAAATAAACTTCCCATTTTAGATTATTTGTTCATTTAGGAAATAACTTTGCCTGTAATAAACCTCTTTCTCTGAAAACTGTAATTTTTCAAGTAAAAAAAGCATTGAAATGATAAATTGTATGGTAAATCTAGTTATTGTAGCAACTTTACATTTGAAATTGTTTAACAGGGCATTTCTATATAATCTTTTCAAAAACAGTGACTTCATGCAGGATTTTTCTTTATCTTCACTATTTACAAACTCAGACTTTGAACACGTTTCCTCTGTGTCACGCAAATAACTGATGGCCTGAATAATGAGGTCACTATGAATCTGTATTATTTGGCATTTGTTCAATAATCTGTATTGATAATGTTGTAGTGGTAATGCTAAGTGGTATTCTTGATTTAAGTACTTTGATCCTCTCCTTGTAGAGCTAGAGATGAGAAGACGAGAGGATGAATACAGATTCACAAGTAAGTCACTGACCTCCTCACCGTTATCTGACGGACGTTCTTACCGTTATCAGAAGTAACTTAAAGTTACAACACTTTATCTGCAGGTTTCTGGGTTTTATGCTTCTGTCTGTTGTGCAAATGCCAAAATGTACAGACAACAGAGTTTCCTTTTTCACAGAAGTAGTTACAATAATTATGTCTAGGTTAATCTATTAACCTAATCTATTGAAAAATAATTAGTAATACTGGTGTGTTTCAATAAAATGGTTTAATCAAAGTTAATTTATTTCAGTAATTTATGCAAAAAAGGGGAAATAATATATATATTACCAGAATGATATAATTTAAGAATTTATTTTGAATAATTTGTCATGGCTTACCAATCAATTCTGTTTCTTGTGCATTTGAACTGTTTGTCATTTGCACCACACACGAGGAGGAAAAGGTGTTCAGGGAGTGCTTTATCCTGGCATTTACATGGAAAGTTGAGTGGAAGGAAAAATATGGCAGAAAAAAATGTAATCAACCAAAAAGCAAACCAAAGCCTTAAGAAGATTTTAAAGCAAATCCTTAATCAATAGTTTGTGGAAGAGTTCAGCTGGAGTCAGAGGTTCAGCACACATGTATCCAGAATATGAGCTGCAGTCGTCACTCTCCTCTGTTGAGCCACTTCTGAACCAGAAACAACATCAGAAGTGTTTTCTTGGGCTAAGAAGAAGAATATTTGTTTTTTTTCTCTCTTTTTTTAAATAAACTGTCACTAAATAATCTGGCACTGATCTCGTCTGCTGTCCCTTTCCCAGGACGTCATAGCTACATGATTTTTTCATTCTTAAGATCTTTTTGTAGCAAAAGAAATAAACCCTGGCATAAGGGAGCCAGCTTCTTGGGTTTTTCAGTATTTTATGGATGGTTGGGTAAATACAAATATAATATTATTTGTTCAATGTATTCATAATCTATTTTTTCCTGCTGTTTGATATGAATATATATTCCTTGTAATTCAGAATGATACTCAGCATTATTACAGATCGATGATCCCTTTTGTGAACTTAAAAAATTTTTACTCAAATGATGATGACCCAAAGCTAACAAAAATTGGAAACTATTATTCTAAAAATATTTTGAATTAGTCATAATGAGGCCGTAACTTGCCTTACTTTGATACCTTTAACAATGCAGATTTCTTTAAAAGCATTTGTTGCACAATACAATCTGAAATGTAAATATTTTACATCAAATTAAATACATCTTAGTGAGAGTGAAATAATTACAGAGAAACATTTTAACTCTCTGTCAATGCCCTCAGTTAACCCTCAGTTAACCCAAGAAAACGACCCACAATGCTTTGGTTAGCGGGTCAGTGCCACAGATGTATATCCTACATGCAGTCTTGCTATTTTCAGTCGAGCTGCGTGCAGAAACTCCTCTGGAACCGACCCAACTTGTGTATTTTTACCTCAAACATGCTGAAATTCCTCCTTCAATCAAGCTGCATCACACACCATTGTCTAATTACTAATTGCACAGCAGTGACTTTTTGCACTGCAACCGTTGCGCTAACCCAGGTGACCGCTTTGTTTTTGCAGAACTGCTGCAGATCGCAGGGATCAGTCCCCACGGTAACGCTCTGGGCGCCACCATGCAGCAGCAGGCGAGCCAGCAGCCGCCTCAGGAGAAGAGGGGCGGCGAAATCCTGGACTCTACTCACGCTGAGATTAAACTGGAGAAAAGCAACATTATACTCCTCGGTCCTACCGGTTCAGGTTGGTGATTTGGCAAACAATTCCCAGCATGTAACACTTGCATGACAGATGTGTCTTGTAAAATGCAAGTAAGCTTTTGGTTCAAGTTATTAATAAAAATATTTTTGCTTTCTAAGGAAAAACATTGCTGGCGCAGACGCTGGCCCGCTGTCTTGATGTTCCGTTTGCGATTTGCGACTGCACCACCCTCACTCAAGCTGGATATGTGGGCGAGGACATCGAGTCGGTCATTGCCAAACTTCTGCAGGATGCCAACTACTCAGTGGAGAAAGCACAACAAGGTGGGCACTGGGCTATATTTAACAGCACATTCATTTCCAGATATAACGTGTGTTAAGTAAGACGGGTGAATGGAAATCTTTCTAATTATAGCAGACCTGATATGATAGTATGGTTGGGATACTTAGAGATTTGTAGTTATTCCCATGAGAGCATTGCTAAATACCAGAAATTACTTTTATGGTTTTCCATGTCTTGAAATGTATTTATTTATTTATTTTTTCATTTTTGAAAAACAAAAACTTACAAACTTTAAATATATTATTTTTGTTTTTGTGTGTTAGTTGCAAGATTTGCTTTATATCTAAAATACAACAATAATCGGATTTGTCACATCACACCTAATTTTAACATTTTACCTCTGTTTTTTTTTTGTAAATTATTTATCAGTTAGTGTACATACAATGAACATTACATAATAATGTATTGATCTACAAAATAACCAGATAATGGAACGAATAACAACAACAAAAAAAGAAATAACCAAACAAACAAGGAAGTAAACATTAAAATGGACAAAACAACATAAGCAATGAAATTGTTTAACGTGGATTAGGATATACTTCTTTCTTTGTCTGTTTTGTTTTCTGATTTGTTGACAAATTGCATGCTCATTCAGAAATAAAAATGGAACATTTCAGTAAGTAAAGTAAGACGGTTTGGTAACCTTTAAAAAATGTTTTTCTTTGTTGCATTTGAACCAAAGCATACATTTTATTAAGCCAACTGTATGTAATGTCAACTGTCTGAACAAAAATAATAAATAGACCTAATGTACTTTAATGGCAGGAACTATTACATAACAATAAGACTTTAATCCAGTCCTGTCCTCCTCTGTGACGTGCAGGTATTGTGTTCCTGGATGAAGTTGATAAGATTGGCAGCGTTCCTGGGATCCATCAGCTGAGAGACGTGGGAGGAGAGGGAGTTCAGCAGGTCAGTGTTTTAATGCATAAGCCTAAAACAGCCTGCACCTGTTAGGCTTATTATTTTTTGGTATTTTATGAATTTTAAATATGTAATTCTGCTAGTTGTATGCTATATATATATATATAAAATCAGATTTTTTATCTTTGTCATACTAACAATTTGTACATAATTTTCCTGTCGAAACTGGAGCACTAAGGAGAATGTCTGACCTGTAATTGTCTGATAATGGAAGAAATTAAAACTCAGGAAAAATGAGTTTCCCTTAATGAACTGTAACTCTTAGTTACCAGGCAGAAATTGGCATTTTTCACTCAAAGAGCACTTTGTTGTTTCTTGCAGGAATGAGAACGGAAAACAGGCAAACTTTATATTAGCATTGATTTTGTAACCGTCACTTTTCTCCAGATAATCAGTTTATGTTTTACTCAAATAGGTCTAATTGCACCACAGTCATTCTTATGGCACTACCTGCACTTCAGCGACTTTGTTTCTATTTTTAGCAACATATCAGACAAAAAAAAAACAATATTGGCCAAAATCGGAGTTGTAATGTCAGGCTTTTTAAAGATTGGTGATTGGCCAGAAAACCCCTAATTTGAGATGTTTCTGTTAAAAATATCTATTTCATTTTGTCACGATTACATTTCTTGAAAAAGTATTTAATTATGGGACGTTACCCAAGGATTCTTATAAATCACAAAAATCAAAAGAAAGAATGAATATTATTTATGTTTCGTACATTAACGTTTTTTCTTTTTGCCTTATTAGATGACTGCATGTCGCGTTTATTCTTCTTTTCCCTCCTCTTCTTTGTCAGGGTTTGCTGAAACTCCTGGAGGGTACAATCGTCAACGTTCCAGAGAAAAACTCCAGAAAGCTGAGAGGTGAAACGGTGCAGGTCGACACAACCAACATCCTTTTTGTTGCTTCAGGAGCCTTCAACGGCCTCGACAGGATAATAAGCCGAAGAAAGAATGAAAAGGTAAATTTAACCCCCATAAAACTCAGATAAGACTTTGTTTAATCTCTGATCGACACTCGTGTGTCTCTGCTGTTTAGTATTTGGGATTTGGAACGCCCTCTAACTTGGGAAAAGGTCGCCGGGCGGCCGCTGCAGCAGACCTGGCCAACAGCAGCGGCGAGACGGACGCGGTCGCGGAGATCGAGGAGAAGGACCGGCTGCTGAAGCACGTCGAGGCGAGGGACCTGATCGAGTTCGGCATGATTCCGGAGTTTGTCGGCCGTCTTCCTGTCGTCGTTCCTCTGCACAGCCTGGATGAAGACACTCTGGTCCGAATCTTGACTGAACCACGAAACGCTGTGGTTCCACAGTACCAGGCTCTGTTCAGCATGGACAAAGTAAGGGCTCTGTGGTTACTTATGCAGAGTCGCTTTAGGAAAGTAGCAGCCTAATCAATGTGTCTGTTTTGTTATGTTTTTTAGTGTGAACTCAACGTGACCGCGGACGCCTTGAGAGCCATCGCCAGATTGGCTTTGGAGAGGAAAACTGGAGCTCGTGGCCTAAGATCCATTATGGTTTGTTGTTTTCAAACTAAATGTTACACATGATCCTTTATTGATTTCAGTCATCTGTGTCATTAACATATTATTATCATGCAGGAGAAACTTCTTCTTGAGCCCATGTTTGAGGTGCCTCACTCAGATATCGGGGCTGTTGAATTGGACAAAGATGTCGTTCAGGGAAAAACGCAGCCTAGATACATCCGGTCAGTATTCCCATCCTCACAGAATGACAAACATACTACACAGTGCCTCGCAAATAATCCATAACTCTTAAACATTGTTTGGCTGCAAAAAAATAATTAAATAAAACTTATCTTTTAGTTGCTTTCACAAAGTAGTGAATAGTTTTGAAGTGGAAGGAAATGCTGGATTGAGCAGCTTTGGATTTTGTTTTATAACTTAACGCTGAATCTCGTTGTGTTTCCTGGTCTTCATTATTCTGTCTGTTCACTAATGTTCTCTAACTGACCTCTGACCTTTACATGTCTTTTCTACTACTAATGAATTACTTACAGGACTCCCATCTTCTAACTACAACTTATAAAAGCGTCATACTTTTCAAATATTTATTTTTAACTTTTTTTCTTTGATTTCATAACTGTGTTTTACACATAGTTACATTAAATACATTAAAACTGAAGAAGTAAAAGGTTTTCTTGCAAGGCTCTATAGATCAGATTTATTAATTGTTACGGGTCCCAGTTGGCATAATGACTGCAGTAACAATAAGAATATTTGAAAAATAAATGAGATCATAATTGTGATGTTTTAATAAGTTTATACTGTTCTTATAAGATTCAGTAATCATTGAAAATACACTAAAAATTAAGTGGGATTAATATTGTAACTTTTAAACTGGTACTAGTTTGTTTCAAAAAGTAATAAATTAATTAATCCCATAATAAATTGAAACAAGCTTGATGATTTCTAATTGGAAATTTTTCTTTCTGGTAATAATTGGATGTCAGAAATCTTTAGTCTGGTTCATTAGTCTTAAAATTTTGTTTACAAAGACTTTAGTGTCCATTTAATCTGTTGTTTTCTTTCGTTGTTTTGGATATTTAAAATGTCTTCTAGCTCCAATTTGAAATGAGTTTATACTACTTAAAAATGATCTGAAAACAACATTATCATTTATCGCAACGACCTTTGGGAGAGTTTATCGCTCAGAGAAATGAGTTATGGTGACAGAATATTCTGTTTGGATTTCAGAACCCCCGTCAAGGATTCGGCAGAAGAGGAGTACGACTCTGGCATCGAGGAGGAGAACTGGCCCCGGCAGGCTGACGCTGCTAACAACTGAACCATGTCTCTCATTTCACCTGAAATCATTAGGTTACCATGAACCTCCTGGATACCTCGTTTGGTACCAGTTGTTTTTATTACTGCACCCGACAAATAAAAAGCGTGGATACTGAAGATGTTTTCATGATGAACAAGTTAAGGGAGCGTAACGACCTTTTATCTCTTTGCATCAGATAATAAATCTCTAGCGGTGCACTAAGTGTGGACCTTTTATGATACATTTCAATCTCTGGGGATTGTTAACATTTTATCTATATAAAGATAATACGATTTTATTCATAAAAAAAATATTTGTAGGTAGTTTGTATTCTCTTATTGTGCTGATTGGCTGTAGCAGGAAGGGAAGCAAAGGGCATTTATGGGATCACATTGTAACTTGAATGAGGGTAGACGTGATAGAGAAATGCCTTAAATCACGAGGGGCATGATATTTCTCAAACACATCAATATGTTGATGTTTCTTCCTTTACCACTATTGTGATAATGGTGCTCAAAAGTGGAAAGAGTTGTAAATGTTAAGCTATGCTGCACCCGTATTGTTTGTAAGCGGTTTGTAAGACATTACCTAGAGTTAGGAGACCATATTGAGGTAGAAACACACCAGCACATTAAAGACGCTCCCATCCTGCAGCTGTCTCCTCACCTGGATCCACAGAGCAGAATAAAATTTGTCCCTTTCTAAAGTGATAAAACATCCCATTCTGCTTTCTGGTCTGTATCGAGGAACATTAAAGTAAATCACACCAACGTAGGTCTTTGTTTTAATTTTCTAATCTTAAGGCTCCTTCTGCAGAGCTGCAGAAACTTTCCTTTCTTTATGTGTGCACCTACGTCAGAATCACTTCCTGTGATGTCACTTCCTGATGCTAGACGGTAGCTCCATGCACTTGTTCAGTCAAGATGCCACCTGGAAGGCCTCTGATGTCACCATGCTGCTGTGGTCTTTACCTTTAAAACTAAACTAGATCTGTTCCCTTTTTGATTCAAGTTTTTTTTCTTTCTGTGAAGCTCAAAGCTGGTTAATTTCAGAGGTCTGTTACAGAAATCCAAGGAAAACGTCCCTCCCTAAAAGCTTGTGAATCCTAAATTTATTGTGATTGTGTAAAATATATAAATAAAATCTATCTCTGAGTACAAAGTTTTATTTATTTTTTACCTCTGAGATGGAAACGAATATGAGTCGGGGTGAACATCTCCACATGAATATGATTTTGCGCTGCGCCTGTCAGCTTTATGTAACCGGCTAATCTCTGGAAAGTTTCATGCTGCGCTTTTGTTTCCTGACATCAGCGTTTCTATAATCCTGCCCCGTTTAAATCCACATGAAAACGACATGGAAAGTCACAATATAATTTTAAATATATGCAAAATTGCTTAAACCAATTAAATAAATAGATTTTTTTTTACATTACAATTAAAGTTGAAACTAGATTAGGCTACAAAAAGATTTAGCTTTAATTATCATAATTTTACATATGCGCATTATTAAAAGTGGTTATTTATGGTAGGTCCTTGCATGATGGATTACACCAAGCATCTGAGATGGTAAACAAACTGATGATGTCAGAGGCTTAGTGATGAAGAGGTTTATCACTGCAGACACCTGTGTATGATTCAGACCGCTCAAGACCTGCAAAACAGCACCTGGCAAAGGTAAGAAATTATTTTAAGCCAAAAAAAAAGGCATGTAACCAGAAATATTCAAACTCTTTGTGACTCTCCTCACGCAGGTGATTTGTTGGTGTGTTTTGGTGATGATGAATATTCTGGAGGACGTTCCTTTTCAAACCCCTTTGGGACCGTTAGGTGTTGAGATACAGATGTCGACTTTACCTGATATTTCTGTACCACAATGCCATCAGATCATGCAGGAAACTGAGGTTGCTTTCTTCTTTTTTCCCTCCCAATAAGTTTAATGCTGGCTAAGTTTCATTTATATTTTTGATTAATATTACTGTGGAAAAGGCAACATACCTCACCAAAAACTTCTACATGTGTAAAAGACAATTTCACAAAATACTGACTGAAGGGTGTGAATGGAAATCCACACAAATTTGGAAAATTATGTATAATTTTCCTTCTACTTCACCTTTATACACTGTGTTGTGTTGATCACAAGAAACTGAGGTGTGTAAGGCACACAAAATTGTACTAAAGTAAAGGGTAGCACTACTTCAAAACATTTTGAAAAAGCAACAAGTAGTTAAAATCACAGGTATGAGCAAAAAAGAATTTTAGTACATATCAATCATTTAATATTTAAAAATGACCTATTAGTTATGCCAAAATTTTGGTATTTTAAAGACCAAAGTTTAAATAGATCATAATTTCAGAATAAGAAATGCTGGCAAAAGAAAAACTTTTCCAAATCAGTTTCTTTCAATATAAAATTTTTAAACTTTAACAAAAACTAAAGGTGTACTTTTTGTACACAGTGGACTCCATACTTTATAGTGAATAGAAAAAAGTTAATTTTTTCCCAAAATGTTTCTGAAGTGTGTAAATGTACCTACTACCCATCTCTGACTAGGTATAACTTGATAAAATGCAGAAATGTTATACTTTTGGAAGGTGTTGTTAAATTAAAGGTGTGTTTTCTTCCGGCAGTATGGATTCAATCTGGAGAGATGGATTTTAACTGGGCAGCAGCCGGTGAGTCAGGTTCCGTCTTGTCCCCCCTACTGGCTGATGTTCAGCACCCCTCAAGAAACCCACAAGCACACTCCTAGGGGCCAGGATCTGTGGGTCTCCCGGCCCCGCAGCCACAGCCTGAGTTCCGCGGAGGGCTGCTGGTTGCACCACCGCGCCGTCAAGTTCCTCCCAGCTGACTCCGATGAAGAAGATGACTCATATAAGGATATCACCGGGGTTCCCAGAGAGCGGCCCCGCAGTGCCGCGGCCAGGGACCCAGTCTCCAGGGTCAAAGACATGCACCTCGCTCATTCCTCACACCGAGGTAAGCCGGAGTTATCTCCAGTCCTCAAAGGCCACAGAGCCACGTCTTCTCTCCCGGACTGCAGACCACCTTTACGCGCGCTGGAGCAGCTCAGATCACAGCAGGCAAGTTCGCTGTCTCAGGGGCAGAAGAACGGCAAGAAGAGGCAACGCTCTCTGGGCAGACGGTTCTCCCAAAACACTCCACCCGCCGAGCACTCTCCATCCAGGCCACTGCAACAACGACCCTCCTCAGCTGGATCTGTTAGAAACCGCAGGAGAAAGGTAGTTTTCCTTCTGGGAAGGAGTATGAATCATATTAAAGGTGCGGTATGTAACTTTTATTTATTTATTTTTACATATTTGTAAAAGCAGTCTCTCTCAGTTTACCTCTTATTGACCCTTTGTACGTGACGTCACTCTCTTCCAAAGTCCGCCCGCTCCGCCATGACGGACGTCAAAAGAACCTGTGCGCTCCTGAAAGCCTGTCAAAAAACGGATATGTTAGCCTAATATCGCTTTTATTAGGTTGATTTCGCAGTAACAGAAAATGGTCACAGGGTGCTGCGCGGTCGGCTGCAGAGAAAGAAAAGGGTGAAAACCAAACTTGTAATTTTGTTGTATAACATTTAATAAGGAAAGTTACAGCGGCGATGGATAGCAGCCGTTAATTATGACTTGCAGCTGTCATCATTATGACGGTGTAATCACGGATTTGCAGTGAACACTTTTCACACGGTAAGACCATTAACGTTCATAAACTTTAAAAGTAAGTATGATTAGAAAGATATAAAACATTGCAGTATGGAGAAGGTACCGTCTAACCATTGGTAACCATGGAAACAGTGCCGCACCGTCTTGTAGCATAGCATGTATGGAAAAAAAACTGGCTAGTATCTCGTCTTTTGTACGTTCTTATTGCTGCTCCGGTGTAAGAATAAACGACGTTTATGGCAGTGATATAAATCATGTGGTGTGAATTCAGGCAAAGTCTGTAATTTGATCAACACGTGAGGATGTGTGTGTCGGTTTCTAAGCTAGCTGTTTCTAACTTTTGTAAATACCGCCTTCTATGAGCCCCAACCAGGTGTATTAAATTCAGATAAATTAGCTTGACTCGAACAAGTACAAGCTATGAGTAAACTGCCGAAAACAATTTCAGCTGCTCTTTGCAATACTCCCTCACTTCCGGCGTCCGTTATGGCGCTTCGAATGATTTAGTGACGTAGTTGCAAAGGGTCAATACTCCCTGCTGGATGTGTGTTAATGGCGGAGAAACAATTTGCCGTTACAGGAAAACCGTTTATCCGCCATGCTAACTAGCGTTAGCATTCACAACACGGTCTGCTAGCTGCTGCTTAGCAGAGAGCAAACTGAGAGGGGGTATGAGCAGCACCATACAGAGGGGTGACTGACAGCGCTAAGGCCCGCCTCCTGGCTCTGATTGGTTGTTTTTAGTTTGCACTGGGAAAAGGCAGCGCTTGACATTTTCACAGATCTTTTGTCTCATACCATATGGTCATGAGTCATCATGACATAGTGAGTTTCAACAAATATATAAAAAAATAAATAAATAATAAAAGTTACATACTGAAGCTTTAACACATGTCCTACTTTACTGAGATTACTCCCTTCTCTGCCAGGTCCTGACAACTCCTGGCTCTCGTGGCGTTTTCTTTGACTCAGCAGCAGAGCTTCTGACAGCTCTGAGTCAGGAGGAGAGGGAGTTACTCGAAACCATCACAGAGAAAGGATACCCGTTACGCACTGCCATCCTGGCTCTGCAGAAAACTGGCTATCAGAGTCCTGAGAAGGTTGGTATCTGTAGAAATTCTCATTGACTTCTAATAGCCTAATCCCTAAACCAATTAGCATTAGTAATAACCTAGCTTTCTGATGTAGGTTATTCTGCTGCTTGTCTCAGCAATAAGTTAATAAAACATATTCATGTTGGTAGGAGACGTTTGACAAAAAATATCCTTTGGTCTCACCGACCAAAGGTGACCTTCTGCCTCACACAGCACTTCTCCCCAGATCAGCTCCTTCAAACTAGCAACAGGAGCAATTAGTAAACACCTGGTTTAACTGAACATCTGCTGAACTCATTATAGGAGCAACTTCTCAGTGCAAATGCTCCTAAAAACACTATTAAAGGCTTAATGGAGAAATGCTACCTGAAACCCAGGTCGACAGAAACCCAATTTCAAGGCGTGAAATTTCTTTTATGTCCAGTTTGATATATGCTGCATTTTTACAACTGAAGGTAACATAATTACTTGATTGTGCTATAAAATGACAAAATGTGCCTGCAAAATACACAATACTGCTCCTTAAAAATGCCTTTATAAATGGTGTGCATATTTGTGAATTAATTTGTTAATAAAATCCAAGCATATCTTCCTGATTTTCTTCTCAGGTCTTAAAATACCTGGTTGCATGTGATCGTCTTTGCCAGCTGGGCTATGATGAGGCACAAGTGGAGGAAGCTTTGGAGATGTTTCAGAATTGTGAGAGCAAGGTGAAACAATCCTATGTTTACAAAAAAAGATTAATCAAATTCCAGTTTGCATGTCGGGAAGAAGTGTGGTAGTAAAAGTATGCAAGCAGCAGAGGCGTCCTCTGGTGGTGAGGATTGGAAGTGATGCTGGTGTTGGTTCAGGTGATCAGCACATTAGGGCACTTCATGCTTTCTGCTGTACAGAAAAAGATAAGGGCCACTGAGAAAAAAGAGAGATATTCTGACTCTTTTTCTCAGACTCCAAAGAAAAAGTCAAAATTCTTAGTTTTTTAAAATATGGAATTAATCCCCTTCCATACTTAAGTTAAGCTTTATGGAGATGATTACCTTTTCCACCTGATTTAAGTACCATAGTATCACTGTGCTTTATGGTGTATGAAGATGAGAGACAGCAGACCAGCAATAAACAGAGTTGGGTACTAACTAGTTACATTTACTCAATTACATTTATTTCAGTAACTCTTTTGGAAAAATGCTGTAATTTTACTCTGAAGTATTACTACTCTTGAGTAAGGTTTTTTGGGGTTCTCTACCCACTGAATGAAGAACAAACATGTTTTAACCAAACATTTATCAGATAAAGACACACACCTGCAGTTTCATAAGTTTTATATTGAGGGAAACTGATTTGGAAAAAAATATCTTGCTTACATGAATTTATTGTAAAATTTCCACTTCACTTTATATTTTGGTCCATTTGATATAATTTTTAAGTATTAAATGATAGTTGATCAGTTACTCATACTTGTTTACTCTTGAGTAATTTCTTGGACGGCTACTTTTTACTTTTGTTTGAGTAACAATATGAAGTAGCACTACCCTCCTCTGACAATAAGCTAAAGGCTGATAAAACAATGTGGGCTTCATGAACACATTAGAGCAGGTGTTAAACTCGAGGCTTGGGGGCCAAATCCAGACCACACTAAGATTTTTATGGTGGGCACCCAATGGTGATTTCAAGAAATAAAAGCAGGTTTTTTTTGTTGCTAAACTGCCAATTATGTTTTGAATTTGTTTGATATTTAACTTCAAATACTTGTCTAATGGAAACAACTATTTATATTTTAAGCAGTTTAATGGATAGTTTAACACATTCTCCCACAAGCAGCCTTTTTAGGACATTTATGATCTCAATATGGCCCAAAACAATTTTTCCTCCATTCCATGCTGCACTGTTGCAGTAACTCAGGCCAACACAGCTCTGACAAATCACTGAGTACAGTACATTATATAGACTAGTTAGTGTGTACTGGAATAACAAACCTTAAAAGTCATTTTATTGCATAACTGATTGTTACATTTCTGTTTCAGGCTGCAGAGTTCCTCCACTTGCTGACTCAGTTTGATGAGATGGGCTTCCAGCAGAGCGCGATCAAAGAAGTGCTGCTTGTTCATGAAAACCACCGTGAGCGGGCTCTGGAGGAGCTGATGACACGCATGGCTTAGGTAGTCCAGTCTGAAGACACGGCATCTGGCTTCAAACATTTAACTCAAGCTGCAGCAGCAAGCATGAAAACCTTTGATACTTGTCAATAATTAGTCTTAGTTAAAATGTTTTTCAAATTTTATTGACAGATTTTTAAAAAGTTAAAAACAGAAAAAAAGAAGCATTAAAATGCCACAGCATCTTATGACAGAAGTATTTACAGAAGTGAAAACGGCTTTGAACCATTACTGATGGCTGACCGTGGAGTTCAGGAGGCCCGTCTCCACGGACGACGTAGCAGCCTTCGAGAGGTCCCTCTGCAACGACACGCAACTTAACTTGGGCAAAGAACAACCAAGTAATGCTGTGAAATGCAAAACTTGTGAGGTTCAAATTCATTAAATTATTTTAAGATGATTCACAATTGCTCTTCCTAACATACTGAAGTTACTGGTCTTTTGTTTGCTATAGAATGCTATTTTTTCAATTTATGGGTATGAAATGCAGCTGTCTGCTTTGACAGAGTAAAATAATTTTCCATGCTTAGTTTGGTCTATTGTAGGAGAAATGCATTCTTGACTTGAATTAAAACATTTTTCCAACAGAGAGTGGCTTGTAGTTATTTTTGGGTCAGTCCCATTTCTTAAGACTGATCACAACCAAAATAAATTAAAATGGGGATTAGTAATTTTTAGGAAATTAGAGATTTATTTTGTACTTGTGCACTTCAAGGAATAGATTCAAATTAGTTGGTTCAAAAACAAAACAACAAACTAATGCAGGAGCTGTTCTAAACCAGTTATTTTTGCCTCTCCTCTGCAAGAAGATGTCTCAAGCTGCAAAACTATTTTGACCATTTACTTTTTTCTTAAGATTGTCCAGTATTGCATTGTAGAGTCAAGTCCTTAGGCCTAATAAAATGTACAAAAAGTATGTTGTTTTTTTAAAAGTCTGTTCTGAGATTTCTACACAGATGTTGGTTTATAATATTTACAGTGACCTCATCAGCTGATGGGGCACCATAACCAAGGCAACTAAACTGAAACCCAGACTTGTTCATCTTAAAAGGAGGAAGCACCAAACAGTCTCTTCTGAAATTGTGGATTATTACTATCCAACATAAATATTTTCTCCCACTAACAATTGGAGTAATTTCAAAGTGCTAACACCCAGCGTAGAGCCAACAACCTCTTCATTCAGGTAAGAGAAAGCTGTTACTGATATCTTCACTCCATTAAATATTAACTAAATATTTTATTATCCGTAGTCAAACTTTAATCTCAGAAGGACATTTCTCAAAACTCATCCTTGATATGAAATGGTATCAATCTTCTTGAAACCTCAACCTCATTATCAAGGACAAGATGCAAGTAAAACCTCATTTACCGCAAATTCTGAGTAGGAGCCCGCAATAGAGTTAATGGTGAAGCTGAGATCTTGAACATCCTGAGACTTTGACGTGCCACCTGGAGGATTTCTGAGATGAGAGAGGTTTTCTTTATTCCGGTCTAATCCCCGCATCATATTTCCGTGTCCTGGGGTTCGCAGACTCTACAACAAGACCAGGAAGTGATTATTATTATTTTTTTTAACTTTTTGGTCTCAATGTAACTTTAACATAGCAAGATAGCGGTTGGGACGTATTCAGCTGTTAATGTAGAGTTTGTATGGTTAATGTCTATAAGATGCTCCTTTAAAATTAAAACAAACGGTGTTTGGTGATGAAAAGGACAAACCTTGCTGGCAGACAGAGGTGGTTTCAGTGAGGGGGTCTGGCAAATGGTTCCACCGAGACTGCTGCTAGGAGTGGAAAAGGTCGAAGTACTATTCATCTAAAAACCAAGAAATATTTTAGCTTCAATTCCCTCATCATTTTTGAGCAATAAATCTGAAAAAGAAAAAAATGCAGAAGTATTTCACCTTTCTCATCTTTCCAGGCGTGGGAGTGCCTGCAATCCGTCGTTTAGTTGGCGTTCTCATCATTGTTCCATACAGCATATCCTCTTGTATTTGCTTAGTTTTCTTCATTTGCTATTAGAAAACATTTAGAATCAGTTTGTAAAATGGAAAGTGATGGGTTAAAGTAGCTTCAAACCTAAAGCAATAAAAGCCATACCCTTTCAAGTTTCTCCTTCTCTTTTTTCTCGTGGTGTTCTTTCCACTGCTGCTGGACATATTCCAGAAATTTCTGCCCGTTCACGAGGAACTCTTTGCTGTGCTCCTCCTCCCAACTATCGATCTGGGCCTTCAAAACCTTCTCCAACTGAGAAACATTTATAAAAGCTGTAATGCCACCTGCTGACAACAGGTGGCATTACAGCTTTACAAAAACATTTTTATCCACCTTGGGTAAACTTTTCTGCAGCTCAGTTCTCTGCTTTTCTTCCTTTAGGAGGTTCCCCCCTCTGTTGGTAAACCTTGAAGGATCATTAGCCTTTCTCTGGAATAGAAAAACATTAAGATATCACTACATGAAGTTTATAAAGCCTTCTCCCTTAAGGTTCGATATTTCTTACATCTAGTTCCAAGTACAAGTTCCAGTTGTCCTGCCACTTTGTGACTCCCTCAAACAGTTCCTTGTGGTCCTCGTGGTACTTCTTCAGAGTTCTGACCTCGTCCTCGTGCAGGTTCAGAATCTCCTCAGTAAAATCATCTGTAGGAAGAAAAATTGAGCCTGTAACGCGTATTGATTCATTTGCAGCACCTATTTAAACTAGGGATGCAGCGATCCACTCCCCCACTTCTGATACAGATATCTAATCCCTGGTATCAGCCAATTCAGATCAAACTTACTTTTTTTTTAAATGGACATAAATGTACTGAATTTAAATTTATTTGATAACTCTACACAAGTAAATACACCAATTCCTTCACAAGCTCAATCAAACATGTAAAGACAACTTTAATTTATTCAGTCAGTACAAATGGGAGTATAATGGCCAAAGTAAAACTACTGACAGGTTTAATACCTTGGTCAAACCTAGAAGCTACTGCTACTGCACATATTCCTGCAACAATCTTTTGTCAAATGGTTCAGAAGTGCAATTAGAAATTCTAGTAACTATAATGCAAAATAAATAATAAAACATGTTGTCACTCAGAGCACAAAGAATAGAATTAGACTGAATAGATCTGGTCTTATGTATGAGGCACTTTTTCATTGATACCTGATCTAGAATTTTATGCAATATGGGGACCAATATTGGATCAGTGCATACCTAATCTAAACCACAGCTATTTACCGTCATAAAATGCAATGAAGGCATGCTGCTGTTCATCACTGTAGAAGCATTTCTTCCACCAAACAGCAATCTCTACTCTGATGGCCTCAATGAAACTCTTCATGCTGTGCATTTTCAACAACTCGAGCCGCTGGACCTCTGCCTGGAGCTGCAAATAGAGTTTAAATTACCACAACTTGGATTAAGTGTTGCTTTTACTAAAACTTGCTGTTTGAACAAACGAGGGAGCTTTCTTACTGCCTCAACGTTCTTCTTCTTCGAGCTGAGCATGTGCTCAGAAAAAGATTCCCTTTCCTCCTGAGGAACCTGAAGCCTTTCCCACAATTCCTGGATCTTTGTTCGGAAACTTGAACAAAGGAGCTCATTTTCTGTCTTGCGCTCCTGTAACTGGAGAAAAAAAGGTTTTAAAAATGTTTTATATTCAACACTTAACTCTGATATATCGCAAAACACATTAAGCAAACTAACCTGACTAAGAAGAAGTTTCATGGCAGTAATGTTGTCATTAGACAGACAAAATGCCTCCTCATCCTCACACATCACATCCATCTCAAAACTGGTCTCGGGATTCTGTTCCAGGTCATTCATGCAAGCGATGATCTCTTTCTTGGTTCTCACAAATTCATCATGACGATGCTCCTGGAAAGAGAACACTGCATGAAAAGTTAAAGAACAAAGATAAAGTGAATCACTGAGAAAATTTTTTCCAAAGTACCTTTTCTTTAGTGAGCTCATCGAGGTAGGTACGATAAGCCTCGAGCTGCTTCACCGATGGGACGGCGTGTTGGTCAACGCTAAATGGCGTGGTGCACATAATATCGCACAGCTCACGATCTTTGGCAAGGAGACCTTTAAGATCCTCCATTCGCTGTGTTTTGTGTCCTTTCATCACGTCTAGACGAGTGCGGCAGTTCTTCTCCATCTGCAGGATTGTGCAACCTTCCTCCTCCTGCAAGTCAAAAACACCTTAGTATGAGATGGAATTACTAAATGCACATTAGCTAATCAAAAGTTATACCTTTGTGATTGTCTAGCGATTCTCATGAGACATTTAAAAAAAGCAGCAAAAAACCCATCAAGGACAGTGATTCAGTCCAGCATGCAGTTGTAGTGCTCAGTCAATATGTTAAGAACCAACTCTCATAGTCTTTCTGAATATAGCGGGTTTGTGAAATTAAAAACTTGCTTCCAAAATTAAAATAAGCGCCAGAAAAATACTAAATTCAGTAGGCATTTATGCCATAGTTAAGTACTAAAATAACTTCTTGGCATAAATCAATTACATTTTTTAGCAGTTGTCAGAAGCATTGTTGTTTTTGCTTTAAATACAAGGATTTTTTATAACTGTGAAATGTGGCATTTTTACTCAAGATAGCTATACTTTGAACATAAAATGTTTCCATACAAAGACATCAGACTTATCACGTTTTTATAAAAAAAAAAAACCCAAAACAAACACCATAGCAAACAGAAAAAGGTTTATGAGGTCTGTATTAGTACTTTTTTATTTAAACAATGCATTCCTGTCACAATGTACTAAATATTAGAATGTTTTACTATGTAAGGCATCTAACATTTGTGTTTGTTTGTACCTTATATGGCGGCAGCTGCAGTTCACTGCACAAAAGACTGAGCTCCTTTTGACATGACTCAATGGTTTTTAGCAACCGCTGCTTTAGATCCTGCTCTTCAATAATCATCAGATCCAGCAAGCCCTGCACAGAATGATAATCAAAAGGGCTCATTTCACAAGAATACATACAATTAAAGGCTTGACATTGTCTGGTTGGTTTTTCAACACTCACTTTAATGTGCTTATGTACATCGTTGGTTCTCCGCATTCGCTGCTCTTCGGGGATCCCTATTTCTTCCCAAATATCCTGCAGCTTGGCTAGAGCCCTGTTCAGGTAGGAAACGGACTCTGCTGCATGGACTTGACTAGAAGAAAGAGAAACGACTAGCTATGAATCTTTAGTGGTTTTAATACACAAAAGACAACTTTAAGGTCTGGTGGTACACTAAAAACGAGACACTCCCTTTAAACTAACCATAGTTAGCAGCTTACTCTGAGCTACACATAAACTCTTAAATGGCATTAAAGTAGTAAATTAATAGTCACCATTCACATATACAGATAACAACACCCTGGTTGTTTTTAAATAAGTTGTTTAAAGTCAAAAGGCATCACTGTTAGGCTAACAATGGATGTTTAAAAAATGTAGAAAACGGTTTCCTTAACACAAATAAAGGATATATATAATCACTACTAACCTCTTTCTCATGTCACCGTCGCAGAAAACCCAAATTAGTTACTAAATATTTCTTCAGCCGTATGCAGTCTGTGGCTCCCCCAGAAATTGCTTAATAACGTTAAACCCGGTGTGGCTCCAGCTGACCGTTTGTGGAGTCTTTTTCAAATTTTCGCCGACAATAGCTGTGCGCTGATTGGCTAGATAAAAATGCGTAATCACACGTTATCGTGCTCGTTACTCCCCCCATCAGGATTGGAGTACGTAGCGCAAAACTCCCTCTGCTCTGGTTATAATAAAATCTTGCAAGTTTAACGTGAAAGGAAATTCTTTTTTTCAAAAGACAAAATATCCAATAGCACTATCGTTTTACTATTCGTTGGAATTAAGGGGGGATTTCCCCATATTTCCCGTCTTTTCAGTCTACGTCCTACCTGTAAACACTCCTTTGACGGAAACATCCGATTCGCTTTCAAAGCCCATATATCACCGCTCTTCAAATCTGTTAAATGCAATGGGTATTTTTAGCCGATTTTGTCACATTTCAAACAGTAAGCGCAACAAATGAGACAGATACAACAAGACAGAACAAATGAGCTCGACGAACAACTCCGAATGTTGCCGAAGGCTGATGACGTAGGCGCCCACGATGCCAAAGGGAAACAAACCCTGAACTCAAATAGCAGACAAAGAAACTAGATCAGATGAAGTTTTAAAATAATAAAATAAAGTCAAAGAAGACATGAAAAAACAAGCAGTAAAATCTTGAAACCTATAATGAAAATGTTGCAATAAAAAGTAAAATCTTCAAAGAGGTGAGTGGAAATGAAATGATAAAATAATATTTTGGAGATTTCATCCACACGTTTACAACCAATGTGTCTTCATTAAACCCAACCCTAGCCGTGACTACAGTTTATGAGCTCTAGTGCAAAACCTCATTCTGGTCAAACTTAGACTAGATCACACTTTTTTCATTCTTAAAGGTTTATCATCATCAAACATATTCTAATATTAGCAAAGAATGACATTCAAATTATGATATAAAAACATCGATATTTAAAATGATCAATTTGTCTGCCTTAAGCGTCAAAACCATTGTCTAAAATTCAGCTTGTTTTTTGTAAAAAGCCTTTCAGTTATCAAACTTTAATTGTAAGATTTTTAGGCTTTCCAAACCCATCTTTAGATCACCTAATGCCCTGTTACCACAATAGTTGGACAAATCAAATTCTGCACAATTTTATTTAGCTTCAATGTTTAATGTTTATTTATTTACATTTTTAGCTTTCATGTTTTTGTTTTTGTGTATAGAAATGAATCTGGATTATGAATAACTTCGGATAACATTTTCTTTTTGCTACACTCCTTTTATCTGAAATTGTGGTCAATCGGTCCATCTGGTTGCTAAATCTTCATAGGGTAACACAAAAACAAACAGGGCTAACAACCAGGATTAAAACCCAGGACCTTCTTTCTTTACCCAATACTGATAAAAGCTGTGGCACTGGTATGTATTTATAGTTGTATTGTATCTTCACTTAGATAAATGTTTATGTCTTTGCTTGATAAAATATTTAATTTAAGTTCTAACTGACTTTCTTTCCATTCAGGCTGGCTGCCAATTTGTGCCTGTGGTATTATTCATATCGGTCTAGTAAATGATTCTCGCTGTGTGTGACTAGTGGTTTTATTTCCCCAGGTGTTCACTGAGTCCAGCAGGTGCAGCGATGAAGTCTGTGTTGTATTGAATATATTCTCTGAGGTACAGACTCTCTCTACATGCCTCTATAATCTACTTGCAGCTGTAGTTCTGCACCAGAACTCCTGTGTTTTATGGCTGCACAGTCTATTGCTGAATTTTCTGTTTCAGTGATGCTTTAAATTGGCTACAGAGTACTTTAGCTTCTCACATCTTCTGGTGTGTGGGCATGTTCGTGTGTCTCGCTAAAGTATTCATAGCCAGTGAACTTTTCCATCTTTTCACACACTACAACCACAAACCTCTGTGTGTTTTATGAGTTCATATGGTAGACTAAAGCAAATCAACACATTTCTGTGATATATAAGGAAAGTGATAATTGATTTTTAAAGTTACATTTGCATTTGTATTCAACACCTTTTACTTTGACATCAGAAGTCCCCCAAATAGTAAACAGACTCTGCCTCAATGTAATCGAAGGGTAATTTCAGTGGGTAGACTAATTGTCTTGCAATTGGAAGATTGCAGGTTTGATTGTAACTTCTGGATGTAGATGTGGGCAATGCACTTAACCCCAAATAGCCCATAAATGTGTTCACATTTGTAGGTTAAAGTTATTTTAGTGGTCAGTTTGACTGAAAAAGCATGTAAATGCATTCCATTTACCGCTGAATCGAAACTCAACATAAATCCAGCTGTTCTGTGAAGGCCTGAGAGGTTTGTTAATGAACAACCAGCAAGTTGTGGAGAAGTTTAAAGCAGTAGGGTTAGGCTATAAAGCAACCCCAGGTCTGAACATGTCCTAAAGCAGTGTTCAATTCACCATCAAGAGAGAGTATATGTCTGTGTATGTACTCTGTCAGGCTAGCCTGACAGAGTACATAGGGTAGCATTAAATCAGAGAAGCAGCAAAGAGCCCCACAGAAGAAGACGGAGCTCTTTTTAAGTTTCATGCTTCTTGAAGCAGTAGGAAACTTGAAAAGGCAGCCAAAGATTCACTCTCCAGCAGGGCAACAACCCTAAAGGTACAACCACATATACAATGGAATGGTTCAATGCAAAGTGTTAAACTACAGACCAAAATACAACTTAAAATCTGAGGCAGTTATTTTCATTCCAATCAGATCAAACTTAAGCCATTGTGTTAGGAAAAAGTCATACAAAATCTTAGTCTCCAAAATGCTGCAAACATCCCCCCAAAGAAGGGATAAATACAAATACAAGCCACACTTGTTGGATATTTATTTCCTTCCTGTTTACAATTCTGTGCAACTTTATGCTACCCTAGCCCATAAATTCCAAAATAATACATTGGAGTTTGTGGCTGTAACATAACAGAGAGTGAAAAACTTCAAGCTGTATGAATATTTTTTGCAGGGTGCTCTAGTATCTGTGCATTTAAATATGTCTTTTGGTACATTTTCCTTTTATACAACAAACACAACAGAGTTTTGATGCCAAGTTCTGACAATCAAGCGTTTCTGAGCCACTTCCAGCCAAACATGTACATTAACATAATTTGGATTAAGTTGTCTCTGTATATCAACGTCAAAGACACAGCTTAATATTTATTTACACATTTAAACAGCTACATTGTGTTTTTTTACAAAAAAAAATAAAAAATTCTTGTATAAAACGCCACTTTTAGAGGAAAATGAAATGGTGAATGTGGATGTTAAATGCCAAAATGTCATTCCAAATAAATAAAAAAATTGTCAGAAAGACAAATAAAACCTGCAAATCCACAAGTTAAACATCATTTTGGGAAATTTAGTGATCCGATCATTGTAACCAACAGCCTTTGTTTCCTCCTCAGTGATGATAATGACGTAAATAGAGGTTTTTGAGCACCTCTTCGCTGAACTGGTAGGTGAGCTTCTTCTTCACCTTTTTAATCTCTCCTGTTTTGCCATAGTTCCTCAAGGCTCTGGCCATTTTTTGGTAGGTCATTTTTTTGCGATTTCCCTTCTGGACGCCCCAATGGGTCGCCAGAGCCTCTTTGTGTTTGGTGGAAAACTGGAAGATGCCTTTGTCCTGGTCCACCCACCAGATGCTGTCGCTCATGTCGCCCTTTCTGAGCAGGTCCAGGAGGAACTGGTACAGGCGGATTTTCTTCTTGTTGCCTGGAATGGGAAATCACATTTTTGTTTATTAAGATTTCAGTAAAGGGGAGAAAAAAAATAAGATCATTATTATGTCATACATTTGCACATTTGTACCTGGGTCTTTCCTGAATGAGCAGGCGTAATCTTCATACTCATCCTCCCCTTCTGACACTTGCAGCGGGGGACTGACGGCTCTCTGGTCCTCCTCTGAGTAGTAACGTCGAGGTGAGGCCAGGGGTGGGTACTGGTAGCACAGGGATGGGGTGTAATATGGGATCTTTAGGGGAAATTTAAAGCATTTCATAAAGCCACTTTTTGAAAGAAGGTTTTGCAATCATGCAATGTCTGATATTTCTTTTTGCTTAAACAAAGCTATTGTCCTAAAAGAGGAAGTTGCTCTGCCAAAATAGATTCCAGTGCTCAGCAACAGCACGTGGTGTGGATGACATTTCAGTGAAAATGTCCCTGGCTTTCCACAACATGGAGGGTGGTTGTTGAAATCACAGTCAAGAGTCATTATTGTTTTTATGAAAATAACTTTGGATTATTTTGGTTTTTATTTGTAGCTAAATCTAAAGAAAATATGGATTCTAAAACCAGAGTAACAGCTGACATGAGGTGTTTTGGTCAGTTAAACAACAACAACTATTGTGAGATCTCAACATTTTAAAAACATAAGAAGCATAAAACATTCCTGGCTGGTCTGTTAATTTTTGTGTCAACCGTACGTTTGCACAACCAAACTCACTTGTGATGACAGGGTGAGCGGAGCCAGCGGCATCTCCAGCTGAAGGTGCAGAGACTCGTTGCCGAGGGGGAACGGCTGAATGAGCTGCTGAGGAGACACGGCCTGCAGCTCCGTCAGGTGATTCACGGGGGAACCCTCAAAGTCTGCCGGCTGGACCCGGTCAGAATGGAACGGCCATCTGTGGTCTGACAAGTGAGGGGTGTTAAAGCTGTGTGATGAATGATCATCTTTTTAAAGCAGTAAATCCCATATTCTCACCTTCGTAAATCTCCCCCACGTTCAAGTAAGGGTACAAGTCAACAGGCGGCCGATAAGTCTCCGGCTCATGTGGAATAGCATCCTCGGATGCCTATTTGAGATTTAAAAATATATTTATCTTCCAATCAGATATATACTGCTTGGACAGTAAAAAAAAACAACAACCTCTCAACATATTTGGATTAAACATCACTGGCTAAATTATAAACATACATCCCTGTAAAGTGCACAGAAAGATAAAAATCAGGTTTACTAATCAGTATGTTTAACTTTGTGTCCTTAACCTGTAAAACAATCAGTGAAATCCCTCCAGCCTCCCTCCTTCATCTGAACTCTGACCAAACACTCATCTCTCCATTTAACTGAAATTAAGCTATAAAATAGAAGCACTTACAGAGGTTATGACAAAGCCATCCATCATGTAAACAAGGCAGCATGAGAGTCTTGACTTTTACAGCTTGTGATAAAAGTTATGTTTTTCCTATTGCTACACTGAGAAACACGCAATGTCGGCTTCGGCAGGCAAAAATGGGAACTGAAAGTGAGAAA
This sequence comes from Gambusia affinis, assembly GCF_019740435.1. NCBI lineage: Eukaryota > Metazoa > Chordata > Actinopteri > Cyprinodontiformes > Poeciliidae > Gambusia > Gambusia affinis. Next base: position 6,721,467 of record NC_057875.1, read on the forward strand.
TCAGCTAAGCTGGACCCTATGCAGGCGACATTCATAACACCCAATTGTCAAACTCATATGATCACCTAGTTCCTGATGGCCACTGATTGGTTTTAAATGCATTTCCTGCAGTTTTTTTAAAAGTTCAGACATACAGCAAAGCAGGTAGAAACCTGTTCACTGTTTGAGTTGGTATATTAAAATGTACATTTGTTATTATACCTTAAATAAAATGGATTTGCAACTCTTTCTGAATAGTATACTCTACTTGTGCTGTGATGTGATTACATTTTAATAAAACATAGCTTTTTCAAACAGGTTTTATAAGTGATCAGGAAAGCAGTTTCTCCCCAAAATCTGCTTCATGAAATGAGCTGATCAGTTGATCTCTCACACACAGATTTAATGGCAGTCTTACCTCAGTATGATTTATTCATGTAGGATTTTTAAAAATTCTTATTTTAAGCTTACTGCTCTCAGTAGCTGAAACCAAAAGCGAAGTTTGGATCCTCGCTTGTTCCCCTTTTAGTTTGGCATTCTGGTTTCAATAGAGGAAGTTCTGACCATGAGAATGAAACCAGTGAAAACATGACTGAAATGGTCTGAGGCTCCATGTTCCTTTGAGTCCCTTTTCCAAGCAAGCTGGGGGGTAGAAGGGGGGCTGCTAACATGCAAATAAAAAGAGGAACTACTTATGCGCAGTAAAAAATATGAGCAGTGTCATTTTAATCGTAATCTGAGTAGCATAGGTGCTGTATCTTTTACATGCATAATCGTTTTTAGGGGAATAAAAAAAGAAAATTACACAGGCTTTGTGATGTTAGAAAAGAAGTGCAGGTTTTCCTTCAGGCAATCAGGTGAACTGGTGGCAGATCAGCAACGTTTTTTAATGCAAAACAAGAATCCCAGACAGGCTGAGTCGAATCAGATGTAAAAACTAGGAGGTGTTTTACTCATTAGACAGGCTGCATGAGACAATCGATCCAAGTTTTGATTTATATTAATTTTGGAATCCTATAATTTGAGCTACACAGGATAATTTGTTAACATAACATATTTTAATGACATTTATAAGTAGCATTTATTCAAAAGAAACATGTTTCATGCAAGTTAAAACTTCATCAAATGTCTAAAAACAGGATCCATCCATGCTGACATCTTTTCTGGTTAGCATGGTCAGTATGAGGAAAAAATAATAATTATATATATATATATATATATATATATATATATATATATATATATATATATATATATATATATATATATATATATATATATATATATATGAAAAAGTGAAATATTTTTCAAAAGTATTTCAACAGTATTGACATATTTGAAAAATAAGACAAAATAATGCATACAAGTAAGAAAGGGAAAACATCGATTTTATTTTAAAAAATGTTGCTTCACCCATGTCTAAAATAGTAAAAATGCAAATCAGGACCCACTTTGAGTGGGAAATATGTTCATAACAATCAACAATATTATTCAACTTCAGTAACTTATCAGTTTTCTTACCAAAACTGCATAAAGGAGACCCAAGCAAAAACTTTCAGTTTGCGTAAAATCTGGGTTTTGATTGGATCAGAAATGAATATCTCCAATTGGCTAATTTGCCTTTCTCGTTGGCACTAAGCCAGATTTGAAGATCGTACAAATACTTGAGCTGTCGACACATCCCCCAGCTCCAGAGTTGAATCTGTCAGTACAGATGTCTTGACAGTTGTGCATCTGTCACTCTTTCTGTTTTTAAAGGAACAGTGCTCCATGAGAAGCTTAAATTGTTTTATGTTGTTTTATAACCTAACCATGATTTACACTTCCTCACAACTTTTCCGGTCTCCTTGCTGTTTGTTCGCTATTGTTCTTCAACAAGACTGAGGGTCTCAAAGCATAGCTGTGTTTGTATTAGATGACTTCAGAAAGCAGTTGGTTATAAGTGAATGTGCAAGACACTTTCTGTCTAGAGTGGAAAAAGTTTAAAGGCAGGTCTGGAGATACTTTTGCATTTATGGTCATACATTAAATATCATCAACACCACCCTTTGGCTTTAAATACTTAACAGTGTTTCTCTCCTAATCTACAGAAAGACCCAGACAGTTATTTGTACAGCTGTGCTGGAATGGAAATTTACCAGAAGCAATCTATTGGATGTGATGAAACCATTTCCTGTACATTACACAAAGGAAGCAAGGCCAGTTTGCGGGGGCTTAATATGGTCTGCCTTTCAGTGTTTTACTACTTGAGACAGCAACGGCTGTTTTTATTCAAGAGACGGTCCATTAAAGGGAGGAGGCAGGATGCATCCTCTTGAGTGGCTCTGGCAGGCTCTGGAGATCTCTTCCTACACATGATGGTCCTCGGTGCAGTGAGTGCAGCTCTGGGGCGACTGTTTCCAAATACTCGCTCTGTCTCCATCTGCTGGAAAGAGCTGCTGGACGCGACTCGTATCCGGGATACACTGAGTTCAGATGCATAAAGGAGACACAACCAAAACAGCGGATCGAGGCCCCAGTGTTTTTTTTTTTTTTTTTTTTAAATCTTCCTCCAAATATATTTGGTTCATTTTGATGGTCGGAATCTGGGAGAAATGAGGGCTTGTGTCCTGCATCCACCTTTCGGATTTGGACATATCGCTGAATTTGTTCCACACCGCAGTCAGTGAAAGCAGCAGCATCCAGGAGCCAGAGTTGCCCCTCCACCACCACCCCGTGAAACCGTCACGGCGCCGAGGACAGAAGCGCATGGAAACATGGCTGCTATGAGGACTTTAACCGTGGCGGGGCTGTTTTTGGCGTTCTGCGCGCTGGGACTGATAGCCGTGGCGATAAGCACCGACAGCTGGTACGAGACGGACGCCAGGCGGCACCGGGAGCGCTGCAAGAATTACTCCAACAAAAGAAACGACCCGGGCTACATCTACATCTCCAACAACAACCTCCCGCTCCGCATGCTGCCGAGGGAGAAACACGCAGAGAGGAAGGGCGATATTCTGCTGCGGGCCAAGAGGCACTTCTTGCCTCCCGCCTCGGCCATGGAGTCCCTCTGCAGTCGGCACTTCAACTCCACCATCACCGGGCTGTGGAGAAAGTGCCACCGGGAAGGATTCGACCTGGAGACGGAGGATTTAATCTTTAAAGGTCTGAATGTTTATTTGATGTTTAATGGTGTTGAATTAATCGTTTGTGTTGTGTGTATGAGCGACGCTGCGCTGTGTACTTTCGCTATCCAAGGTGCTGATGCTGCGCACAGACCGTCAAGGCCTCTACGCAGCAACATGGAGTACAGTTACAATGCAATCGACGAGCTTTGTGTTTTCATTTATTCCCCCCCCCCCCCCCCCCCGGCGCGAAACGGTGAGCTGTAGTAACAGGAGCTGGGAGATGCGTGCGGAAAAGCTTACTGTACAACAGAGTGGGTGGATAGATGGGTGGGTGGTGGTGGAAGAGATGGGAAGGATGGGGGAGGGTGGTGGGGTTGGTAGCTGTTTTATGGCGACGGAAAGAAAGGGGTGGCAGCAGAGAGCCGAGTGATATCCTTCCCATCTGATTTGAGCGCTAATGCGAGTGCGTCCTCTTTGTGTTGTTTATATTCTCAGGATTGGTTCCGCGCTGCACACCCATAAAATACTACTACTCTTCTGCAGCGCTGCCTAGAAACCTGCCAATAAATCTGACGAAGACTATCAGGCAGGATGAATGGCACGCACTCCGTGAGTAGACACCACATTTTATTTATTTATTTATTTATTTATTTATTTATTTATTTATTTATTTATTTATTTACTTATTTATTTATTTATGTTGTATCAGTCTGATTATGTGGAAAAAAGGATGCACCGCCTTAAAAACCCTGTGCTGTACGTTTATTTTTCTTTCAGACCTCCAGAGGATGACTGCCAGTTTCATCGGCATGGCCATATCCATCATCCTCTTCGGCTGGATCATAGGCGTGCTGGGCTGCTGTCAGGAGCATGATCTGATGCAGTATGTGGCTGGACTCCTCTTCCTCATGGGAGGTGAGATAGTCCTGCCTTGGCTCACCACACAGGGGCAGTGTGGTCTCTCTGCTAATGAGGGTGCTTTTAAATGTCTCATCCGCTGCTCTGGCCTCATTTCCCATTAGAAACGATATGTGGGCAAATCCACCATATTGTGAGTGGCAAGTTAATCTAGAAGACGCACGTTTACGAAGAACTCCTCCCCCCTCATAAAATAAAATTAATTTGGATAAATCTGTTTTATTTACAGTAATAAATTAACATATATATCCCTTGTGATAGGAATCATTTAGATACAAATGGATGATAACTGTAAATCAATGTAAGATGGAACAACCACTGTGAATCAGTAAAATCAAATTAAAGTGGCTTTAATTTAATTTGTAATTTGTTAAGAAGGAGTAACGAAGGAAACTGAAAGTAGTTCATTCAAGTAGTTCCTAAAATTAGTTAGTTACCTACCTAGCTAGCTAGTTAGCTAGCCACCTAGCTACCTCGCTATATCTACCTTCAGATAGATAGATAGATAGATAGATAGATAGATAGATAGATAGATAGATAGATAGATAGATAGATAGATAGATAGATAGATAGATAGATAGATAGATAGATAGATAGATAGATAGATAGATAGAACTGGAACACATACAGCTACATAACAAGATATAAACAAGACTGTGTACTGAAGACTGTCCAGGTTAATTAGCCAGTAAGTTATAGAGGTTTAAAGACATATTGAGAGCTGTGATTGAAAAAAACTTGTAAAAGTAGCTGGTTTGATCATTTTATACCCTTGAAGGCTTATCAAAGTTGAGCCTTAGACCTAAAAAAGCTTCACAGTATCACAACCCAGACACATAGCTCAACTCTAAAAGTTGAGCTATGTGGCTTGGCATAGCTCTCATGTCATATCTACTCTTCTATGTCTACGAAACTGTTTTGTAATCATGTCTAACTTGTTTTGTTTGGGCCTCCATCAGGGACATGCTGCATAATCTCCCTCTGCACATGCGTGGCTGGGATCAACTTTGAACTGTCCCGCTATCCCCGCTACATGTTTGGTATACCAGAGGATATCAGTCACGGCTACGGCTGGTCCATGTTTTGCGCTTGGGGTGGACTGGGCCTCACATTGCTGGCAGGCTTCCTGTGCACGCTGGCTCCTTCCCTCTACCCCCCACACACCCCTGTGGCTCACAAGCCCAGACCGGAGAACGGCTGCGTGTGACGAGCCGTGACCACCCAAACAGACGCCTGTCTCATCCTGAAACAGTTTCTGAGCCTCGCTGCGCAGACGGTTTCATCCGGGGTCACTGAGCGCCTTCAGGCAGAGAAAAAGCACAGGCTCCCAGACAGAACAAAATGACAAAGAGATGACATTTGCCTGAAGCTTAGTTCCTCTGGTGCTTTTTTCAGAACAAACTCTTATGTGTCATTGCTTGCTTTACAAGAGAGGGACATCATCATTTCTTCCTATAAATTCTGCTAGATTGAGAAGAAGAATAACAGAAAAAGAAAAACTGGCAGAAACTCAATAGCAGAACTTTGAAACAAACTGTATTGAAGAGAAAATTATTGATGTGCATCATCACATTTCAAAGGGCAACTGTGTATCATTATGTACCCATTCAAAACTATAAATATGTACATGTACTTTTTGAACTGTATGTATGCAGATGCATTTGTGTTTATTCAAGGAAAAATATGAGCATTAAGACCAAACAGTGTTTGAGGGAAATGTTTTGTTTGTTCTCGAGGTCTTACCTTCATCAAGATATTTTTGGAAAAAATAAAACAGCCATTCAAAACTAATAAACTGACATATAAATGTTTTATAGATGACGTTTGAACTGATGTGGGTTCACTGGTGTCTCAGCAGGCAGAGAAACAGCAGCTTGAATTTCTCTTAACTGCTTACATGTGCAAATCCAAGCAGCCAGAACATAACATGAGTCAGAAAACTAAACTGAATTATGAACTTTTCCCAAAAAGGACAGAAACAATTGGAGTAGTAATTTTTAGCTGTCAGTTTGAGGTAAATAAACTCCACTGAAACGTATAATACGATTAAAACCAGTTGTATTCATCAGACAGTCTCCTTTCTTAAATCAAAGAAGTTAAAATCAGTATTTTTAAAACAATTGCTTCACTCATATGTTTTTCCCATGATCCATTTTGCAGTGTAAAAATGTAATGAAATGTTTTAACTTTGAGGGGTTTTTCTGTGTAAAAAGTACATTTTAAAAAGAAAACTGTATGTGAGCTAAATGTAGCAGTGAAGTACTTATAGGGCTGACAAGACCAACAACTTCACAAAGTCCAGAACAACAAAAAATTGTTCCTCTGTCAACAACTATAGGGTGCCTCAGGTCTTCATGGTTCACTGCCTACAGAACAAAACAAACAAAATAAGCAATTAAATACGTTTCTTTTAAATAAATAAATAAAAACAATCAGGAAAAAACGCAATTCATAATTTTATTTGTCTAACTTTTGACTCCATCCATCCATCTATACATTCATCCATAACTTCATCCATCCATGGATACCTTTATGGAAATGTAATGTTTTCAGGAACAGCCTGGATAGAATGTATTTCTGGATTTGTTTCATTCTTATTTTAATTTTAAAATGAATTGTTTTAAAGTTAAATTGGACTTTAGTTCTGCTGTCAACCTAAAGGTCCAAGATGCACTTCCATTATTACACATGCTGCTAAATGAAACATGTGGTCACAGCTGACTCTGCTGTGTGGAAACAGCAGGGCTACTAATACACAATATACTTAGCAATTATTTATGACAGGAACACAAGTTCTCTTGAAGTTTTTTTTTCTCAGTGCAGAGAGGAAGGGGTCAAAGTTTTCTCAGGTCAACTCGGTGCTACATTCCTGACCTTTCTTTGTTTCCCCTGAAAATGTGTTTTACTGGGAAACAGTCGGCTCTCTTTAAACGCACCCTGTTGTTTTGCGCCTCCCCTCAAAAACCGACTAAATCCACAAAACAAAAACGTGCATTTGAGTCAAAAAAGAAAAAGTAAGCAAGAAAAGCTGGATATTTAAGAACAGCTGCAACCCGCTATACCTTAATCTTACACTGTGGAAAATTTACCCTTATTTTTCAGTCAAATCTTCTGAGCCCTGTGCGGTGCCTCTGGAAATTAAGAGCAGTGCAGACATATAGGGTTTCTGTACACACAAAGCTCCTGCAGTTCAGGGTTTTTTTGACGATGCCGGTTAGCCATGTGCTGAGCTACAGAGGGCTGTTTTAGAAAGGGGGTCCCTCAGGGGAAGCTGGACTGTGAGGAAAACCAGACAGAGGAAATCACACCCAGTGGCAGCCCATCTGGCCGTCCTCAAATCTGCAGAAAACATCGCTGGTAAAGAGTGGGCGCACGCTTCTGGCAGCTCGTTTGTGGCTTTTTTGTTGTTGTGTTTTGCAGATGCTGGGTGGAGCGGGGGAATTTTATACAGTAATTAAACAATTCACAGATTACAGAAGGCTTTGAAAATCTGGAGATTTGGGTATCACAGATGCAAACAGGCTGTAAACGTTTTTTTTTTCATTTCTAGGACAAACAGTATGTCTAAAATGAGAACTTATTTTTAAGATGAAAATAACAACAGGCGCAAACTGGATTTTGTTCATTGTTCTATTTACAATAAGCTGGCCTTATCTGGAAGTGTTCAGAAGTTTACCACAGTAATATTTCACATGAATCATGAACTGCATATGACAGATAAACGAGCAGACAATAGCGACAGTGGCTGCTTTGGAACAAACATGTTTCATACTTCGACAGATTACTTCCAGATGGTTCGCAGGAGGCAGCGACAGACTTTAGACGCTCATTAACCAGGTCCAATTTGAAGGGACAGTCGAGTCTGCCACTCGTGTGGTGCCAGGAATAACTGTAGTGACATAACATTTGAACGGAAAGTGAGGGGACAGTTTGTGCAAAATTCACAGTTCAAAGAAAAAGGGAGATTTACAGCAGGATGCCTGAGGGCTAAGGAAAGGCATGAAAAAATAATCATGACATGCAGACCGAAACACAGATGGATGCAGGGCCGGCGTGAGGTTCCATGAGGCCCAAGAATCAGTGTAATAACTATGCACTCTGGAGAGTTGGGAAGACCTGTGTTTGTTTTCATTAAAACCATAGAGGGAAAAAAATGCCATTACTTATTGATCTGTAAAAGGGTGTGCCTGGAATATGACACCAACTCTAAAACAGGCAGTGGAGATGGTTAAATTAGCTTCATAATGAGATTCTGTTCACATTATTTCTAATATTATAAAGATTTTATTTAGTGCAAGTGCATTTAAGCAATTGGAATATTATAAAATTAAAGAATTTATTTGTCCTAATTTGGAGGATTATGTCTTACAACTCATCAAAACCAAAAATTCATTTTCTCAGAAAATGTAGCTATTACATAAGATAAAACAAAAATAGTTTGTTGCATAAATGTTGTTAAGGCTTTCTTAGTCATGCTGAGTTGACAGTTAAGCAGACAGTCATTCCCACATAAGAGAAGAATGATAGAAAATTTAGTGGAATAAAAACGCGTGTGCAAGCCAAAGTGAGAACTTTAGTCTTAATAGTTGGAACTTCTATGAAGGACGTGGGCTACAACTGCTGCATTCATTGAATAAATTAATCACTAATTAACATGAGAAGTGTCTGAAGCTGGGAGAAAAAGCATCGGACTGCTGCTTAGTTGTCCAGTTAACTCTTTCCAGATGAACGTGATTTTTAAAGGTCAGAGTCTGGAGCATGAGTACACAGGCATGGAACCAAGTTACTTGAGGCTCAGCTTGAAGTTTCCATAATGAATGAGGATTTAGGGAACTATGTCATCTTCTGATGTTGATGACATCACTGATCCAGATGATGATGGGTTGGACATCAGATCCAAAGTCAGTGCAGGTTGTTGTAGAGAATTTTAGGTTTTTCCTCTGCTGACAATTTACCTTTAACTGGTCCACAGTACCTGCTTCAATGACAATAACATCACTGTGAACGATTGATAAACTAACTGGCCTGACAGTAATCCGACTGAGAATCTAATGGGAAATGCTAAGAGAAAGACGAGACACCAGAACCAACACTGCACATAAAATGTGGCTGATTTTTATACCTTTCTGTTTTAATGGTTTTTCTTTTATCAATAAAAATCTATATTTATATGAGATTCACTGTTTGAATCACTCAAATTATATTTTTGAGAAGCGCACATACTACTGATGCCTTTGTAAAACTTCCCCTAAATTCAATTTCTGTAAAATGTGCTCTAACTTTGGCCTGCTCATCCACCTGACTGCAACAAAGGGGGAAATTCATTGTTTTGAAATAGATATTTATTCAATGAACTATCAACAACGTTCAAATAATACAGATTGACATTAATAATTCTGACCGAATAAAGCTCTAGTGGTGGCACAGCCATAATTTATCCACCCATTGCTTTTTTTCACTCCTGTCTTACAGGAATGTGTCGATATTTTTGTTACAGCTCCCCGCATAGCTCCGCGTTACGAGAACACCCAAAAGGTCAGGGTGAAATACTTCAGAGGCATTTTCATAAACCACAGTACACTTTAAAGTTGCTTGATGAACTGGGTGGCTCTTTCATATTACTCACTGTCTCAGAAGCACATTCATGAGCCCACATTGAGGAACTCAGTCTTCAGGCGGCTCAGTCTGGTGCCATGGCTGCGGATGATGAGCGACAGCAGCTCATGTCTGTCTCTGAGTCCCTGAGAAATGTCGGTGGTTTCCCTCAGTGCCCCTCTGATGTCGCTCACTTGCTTCACCACGTAGCCGTTCAGCTGCTCTTCCTCCCTCAGCTCAGTCTCTTGACTTTGCTTAAACTTCACCTCCAGCTCCACCAGAGACTTGTCCACGCTGGAGAAGGCCTCGCCGATCTGGGAGATTTCCTTCAGAAGGAACTTCCCGTAGCTGTCCTCTCTGTCCAGGTCGTGCGCCACGGCGCGGCCGATGCCCTCCAGCAGCCGCGCCGCGTCCTCCGCCTGCAGCTTGGTGATGATGAAGTCGTCGCGCACCGCGGCGTCGCTCTCCTCCGCGGCCGCGCACGGAACCACGTCGGAGAACTTGAACAACATCTGGCAGTGCTCCGGGTCGACCGTCTCCTCATAATCCCCGTCCGGGACGAAGAAGTGATGGAAGGTGCCGTTGGAGATCTCCGGCTGGAGGGGCCCGTCGTAGACCGCCGAGGACAGGGGCCACGATGCGAGCAGGATGAGCAGCAGCGGGACGTGATCCATCCTGCACCTTCCGTCTCTGTTCAGCGAGCTGCATCTGGACGTGCAGCCGGATCCGGAGCACAGTTTTCATCCCGACTCAAGTTACACAGTCAGTCCCACTTCACATAAAAGACACAGACTGCCTCTTTCAGTGAGTGGGGCCCGGTGGCCCCTAAATCACGCACACGCATATTTTCACCGCTAATTATTTTGCTGTTCTTCTAATGTCTCATATATCAGAACAGAGACTTCTTCTCTGGTTTTTTTCAAATTAGTTTGTGGAAGTACATGGATTGACTGACAGTCTGTCCAGTTTGTATCCTACCTCTAACCCAACCCTGGACTGAGGTGGACAAAGTACTCGACTCTACTTGAGTAAAAGTATTGATATGGGTAAATCAGTTACAAGTTAAAAGTTCACTCTAAACTTTTAAAAATACTAAAGTAGGATAAAGTGTGACTAATTGCATTTCAGAAAAGAAAAAACAGCAACAGAAGCCTACAAAGCTACGCTGAGCTAAAAGGAACGAGTAAGACAGGCTGTAGTTGACAGCACTATGTTTGTTTTTGAAATGGAGTGGAGTGAAAGCTGTAAGATCCTCAAAAATAAATACTCAAGTAAAGATACTCAAAAATGTACTTAAGTACAAATATGTACTTAAGTACATTCTTCAAGTAAATGTACTGTCCACCACTGCTCCCCTGCAATCCTTCACATACAAGAGGTTATAACCAATGGATGGATGTAGTAAGAGAAATACAGTATTTTGTTAAAGTATAATGTTGTTAAAAAGTTTTTACCCCCCCAGAGATTACTTTGTGCTTTTTTTTGCCACACTCTACTGTCTCTGATAGGGATGCATTGATCCACTTTTGATGCAGGTGTCTGAGGTTTAGTATCGGCCAACATCGATCCGATTTGATGTGAAAAACTGCGATAAACAGAACTTAAATGACTTAAGATGTTTCCTTTTTGAAAACACAGACATAAATGTACTGAATTCTAAATTTATTTGACAACTTCGCACAAGTGTGATTAATGAAATTGAATAAAAATACATGGTAATCAGAGATAATTTGGCATTTAACAAGGAGAAGTATTTTTGTGTGTGTGAAGAACACATACATTTTGATTAAGGAAGCAACTGGCTACAGAGGAATCTTGTGAGTGTAGAGTACATAACAAATGCAAATGTTCAGTGACATTTAAAAGAGTCAAAACAGTTCTCACCATTGTGTCAACTTGAATAAACACACTATTTAAGTATTTGGGAAGCCAAGGTACCTGGAGGACACAGCATTCACAGTTTCCAAGAGACAAAATCCAATTTTCAACAATTAGGCTTCAGGATGATTTTCCATTTTGTCACTGTGGAGCTTAACTGAGCTACAGTCATGCAGAGACAGAATTCGTTCTGGGAAAATCTGAATGTTTTTTTATTTTTCCATGGTGGGAACTCAATGTGCATTTGCAAATGACAAGCAATCTTTCCTAAAATGGAAATATACCAATTATTTCCACTGCAGAACAATGTTTGTTTGCAAGGCGGAGCAGCCAGAAGTACTTAAGATCAACTCACTACTGGGTCAGAGGATTGTTGCTACAAAGATTTATTTGTGTTGTTTAAAGCTTTTTTTTTTTTCAATTATTCTTTATTAACATTAAAAACATGATTCATTGTAATAAATTGCCACACAGACTTTGCTAAAAGTTTTTCAACACTTTGAAAGTATTTCTGGGATTTTTTTTTTCTTTTATAATCTAATCTGTTGCCAAACAACCTTTAAGTTATTCGAAAAATGTTGTTTTTACATCGAAACACAGCATTTTTAGACTATTAGTGGGTGGATATTACAAAAATAAGGTCCTCATAAAATGAAAAGGATTTCATACTTGCCTTTTTAGTTAAGGTAATCAGTGTTTACTTTAAATTATTGCACAAGATTCCAGCTTTTTAAAGCTTCGTTGTACTTATTTCAATGGGGTTTGCTCCATCTGCATCAGAATGTCTGTAACATAATTATTGTAATATCATAACAACTCAGCGTTTACTTGTCCAGAACCCACCAGTTCCTGAAAAACAGAAAGGATGATTTAGAAAATGAAGATGTTTTATTGTTGGTTCAGTGAGAGACTCGGGACTCCTTCAGGTGATTTTATTGTTGTGGGCAGAGAGAGCTTCCTTTACCCCCACCGCCTCCTCCCACTGCGCTGGAGTCTCCTCCACTGAACATCCTGTGTCGGATAATCAGGCCGTCACAGGGTGGTCTCAGTTATGGCTCTCAGCTTGTTGGCACCATACAGAACAACTGGAAACACATGGGGAGCTGTAAACACGGGTTCACATCCTCTGTTTAATCCATCCATCCTCAGAACATACAATATCTGGCACTACATGGTTATTATGCAACACCATGTGGAAGGTTTAAAAATACAGTTTTCTATAAGACAATACACAACTGGCCAGTTTCGATCAGGTGACTCAAATTAAACAAAGTAAAATAGAAAAATGTGCAACAGAGCTGCCGGCTGTGAGTGCACCATATTCTGCTCTCCGTTATCAGCTGAGAGCAGGAAGCGGATCGGAGCAGCAGGATGAAAGCAGACTTAGAGGTTTTATCAGGAGCAGAGAGCCAGCAGTGGCTCAAGGAAAACTGAAAAGGTTCAGGAGGCTGCATGGCGAAACTTCAAAACTAGCATCACGAAGAATGGTTGGAAAAATTATGTGTGTAAATCTCTTTTGGGGCTGTTATAAAGACTGACGCCTGTATCAGGACAGGACTATTGGAACTAGATTACTATTGTGAGAATCCAATATGATCCTCCAAGAGATGCCTTCTGATTCTTGTCCCTGAAAGCTGAAATTTCTCTGATGTAGGAGAGACAGGAGGCCGATTAGAGGTGGAGAACTCGAAGCTTTTATGCCTAAAACTTTAAGAAATTATTGTCAAGTTGAATTCAGTATAAATCACAGACCTTCAAGGCATTGTAATTTTTGTCATGAAATGCGGAACTGGTGGTGAGGACAGGACGCGGCTGGACCCAGGCTGCAGTGAGAAATGATGTTTTTTAATGAGAATCACAAAAGAGAACAGAAATCCAGGCAGCACAGGTGAACAATGAGGCTAGGAACTGATGACACACGACAAGGATCTGACAGGGAGATTAAAAACACAGGTAGATAATCAGAGGAAACAAGAGACAGCTGGGATCAATCAGGGGTAGGAGGCGACAACACAGGGACTAAATTAACAGAAAAAACACGCAAAAAAATCCATATCCTCACAGTTTCTCCTTTTTTCCCCTCAATATTTGAGACTGAAAAATAAAATAAATATAACTAGGGAAAAAAGCCTTTACTGAAGCAGTAATGATTTAAAAAGTTTAAATAGTTGAGTAGGAACAAAATTATAATGAGTAATTTATCTTCTAGCTGCTGAATTTTGTTTTCTTTATTACCTCTGTTTTAGACCTTGCATTCTACATTAGATCATTTTACAGTTTGTTCCATTAATATTTTACTTAAAGCTCAGTAATATATATTTCCGCCGTGGTTCTCCAGTTAGTACCTTAAATCTCTGATAAAAAAAATCAACTTAGGACTCCTGTTGTTGGGGTTGTGGATCGATTACTGCCTTTTGTGTGTATAATATGCATAACTGTATCAGGGTGATACAAGTTATAGTAATTTGTTGATCTTGCATGTCCTATTTTTTCACAGAGCAACGTTTTGGTCCTGATTTAAAGAAACCCACAATTTCTGCACACCTTAGTTTTTCAAGCAGTTGTTTTCCGGAGCTCAGAAGGAAAGCTGAGCTAATTGCCTCCTTCTGTTTTTATCTCTGGTTCTCCAAAGACTCAACAAACAGAAAACAGATAACCTGAGAGAGTCTACAGTACACACCGTGCGGTAGTTCAAACCTAACTGGCAGCACTGTACTGTCCTCTGACACATTTATTGCCTTGTGAACCATAAAATGCCTTTAAAATGTATCCACTTACAACCAGGAAGTGAGTGTGGTAAAGACTGCTGGGATGAGATCCAATGTTTTTAAGGTGGTAGCATTTGGTTCTGAACTTTAATTGGATGTTAAAACTTTTATCTGAGTCCTTTATGTTTTTGGTCGTATAGTTTAGTTGAGTCCTGGTTTTGCACATTGCATTTTTGGGATCAAAAACAGTGACTCCTGTCTTAAGATGGTGGACAATCTGCCCCATCCTCTCATGAATATGTTGGACACAGTGAATAAATTATCATGTAAATGTAAAAAAAAAAAAAGAGTGGCGCCAAGACTGGAACGCCTGATGTTTTGCTTTAGTTCAGATTTATGAAATGATAAAATGATAAAGTAGCCCCATTCTTCCAACGTGGAGTTACCAGTAATTTTCCTTGGGTAGCAAAAATGCTTTTAAGAAGTACAGAGAGCTGAGAGAAAACTGCTGCTGGGTGAAAAGTTCACATATCGTTTCTCATATCTCTCCTAATATTTCCTCAGAGGCGTTACTTTCAGTATTAGTGCTGCTCTCTTTGCTGAATCGCTCACTTCATGTAAACCTTCATGACTTTGTTTGACATGTTTATCTTTTTTACCACAAAGATTTATGAGGCATGTCCTACATTTGCTCACGAATTGGGCCATAACGATGTCTGTAAAAGTACTGTTTAGTCCTAAAAACAGGAGGAAATGTTGCAACTGTTCTTCAGTCGAATCAGTATGAATCATCAGAGTGGTGAATTGTTTTATTTTATTTAAAATATTGTTTCTCATCCGACCGCAGAGCTTCAGTCTGCGAAGGCTTCGCTCTCCTTCCATGAGTTACACACCTGAACAAATACACCGTTTCACAGGCTAAACACAGATAAACCCAGCCGATCAGCTCGCCAAGGGCAGCAACACATGTAAGAACAAATATAATTTTAGTGGAGCTGGAAGGGATGTTCTTGTTGCTCCTCTGCTGTTTCATGTCATCTGTGTGTGTTTCTCTCTGGCTGATCTGAGTGCAGGAGTTCGAGGCGCTGCAGGCTGCGTGGGAGGCTGAAGAGAGGAGCTGCAAACTCACAGCTTTACAGTAAAGTCATTTCAAGTCAGTGTAGTAGTTCCCACTTAATCCTTCATTTCAGAGTTATTATGTCTACAGGTAAGAGCTGCCTGAACAGGAAGCCAGATGGTGAAACTCAAAGTGAAAGAATGTCAAAATAGATTAAAGATGAGGCCACTAATAATAAATCCTCCCAGATAAATACCACTAAGAGGAGCAGGGGCGTACAAAACGTTTGCTCCTTTTCTAGGGGCGAAGACATAAGTCATTTCAATCAGTCGTCAGTGAAATTATTATGCTAAAACACATGCAATAACCAGCAGCAAGAAATAAATTAAAACACAAAAAATTATTTGTTCTTTCATTCACTTTGAGGGATGGTTGTGTTGGGGGTGGAGTGCAGATAAGATAAGATAAGATAAGATAAGATAAGATAAGATAAGATAAGATAAGATAAGATAAGATAAGATAAGATAAGATAAGATAAGATAAGATAAGATAAGATAAGATAAGATAAGATAAGATAAGATAAGATAAGATAAGATAAGATAAGATAAGATAAGATAAGATAAGATAAGATAAGATAAGATAAGAAATTTGTCTTAGAAGATTGGACAAGTCAGGCACATGGTTTATAGTAACAGGAAAAAGAAACTAGACAAGAACAATCAGGTAAAGTAGCAACATTTTGAGATTCAACTAATCTAATTTTGTGCCTTCACATCTGAACTAAATGTTTCTGAAGCTGATTTCATGTCATGTATCTGTTTTATGTACCTCGACATATTAACTGTGTAACGTTTGTGCTGCATTTGTTGATGTTTTCAATCTCAATGGGTTTTTATTCTGGTAAAATGAAGCTAAAGAAAATAACGCAAGTGGAGCAAAAGTAATCTACAGAAAAGCTATTGTAGGCCGGAGGGGATGGGTGGAAACCCAGTTGATGCTGTCCAGTGTATTAACTTAGGAATTTCTGCTTCTGATCTCCTTCTCCCTCTTTGGTCCGAGGTTTAAGTCAAAGTATGTAAACAAGGATTCACTGCCATTCTGGTTAACATCTAAAACCGGATATGTTGTGAAAGCAGTCATGAGAAAGAGGTGGGGAGACATATGATGCTCGTCGGAGGGAGGCTCACATCCAAATACAAGTCAGAATGAAGAATATTTATGTTTGAAAAATGGGCTGCATGGTTGTTCAGTGGTTAGGACTTTTGCATATGGGGAAAGGAGGTTAGCATTCCTTCCTGGACTGTTTCTGCAATTTAAACAAGCTTGTTAACGCAACGCAATTTATTAGTTTGATGTGAAGGTTCATTCTGACATTATTGAGGAAGTGAGTTGTTTATATATTAAACAGATTACAAATAAAGCAAACAGCGTCTCAAAGAGAGAATAAAACCTTTGGTGAAAGGAGTGTCAGTATTTCAGACTGATTTTCATTCATGTTCATCTGCACTGATGACCTTTAGCATCCGTGCTTTTATTCATCTATTTTCCCTTCACATTCGAATTCCTGCGTCGCCCAGCTGAACGTTTGAACCTGGGCCTGCAGGCTGCTGTCTTTACTGAGCTGCTGTGTTCAGTTAATTATTCATGTGCACAGAAAGATAAATATTAGAGTTTCAAACATTCCTGCTGGGGAAAGTGCTTAATATTGAGACTTTATTTTAGGCTAGTTAATATCTTTATTTAAAATACTGCAATTAATAGTTTATGAGTACAGTTCAACTTGTATATTCAAACTTCCACAATATATAGGCTACACTTTATTCATTAAAAATAATGTTTAAAATTTGAATTCATAGACTTAGTCACTGCACTGATGGCATCTCCATTAAAAACACAAAGAGCATGTGAGTGCAACCTCCAGATATTTCTGTGGTTTCTTCATCTTCCCTCAATCACCTTCTCTCTGTAACTGAAACTTGCTGAACAGCTCAGTAAAAAAATACATTAAAACATGGAAAAAAATTGCACCACAATTTACAGTAGCTTCTAACCATCACCACATAAAAATGTAAATGTAAAGTGAGAGTGACATAAATAATCTCTGACAATAACTAAAATAAAAAATATCATGGGTGTTCGGAAGTATCCTTGTAACATAAAAAAATACAATTAAATATGTTAAGAACAAAAGCAAAACTCAAAGTGCTGCAGGTTCTTTTGGAATCAACAGAAAAAGAAAAAAAATATATATTTCACTAAAAAACTGAAAACAAACACACACAAAAAAACCCAAAGTGATATGTTTGAAAACTGAGATAAAAGTAGGAGTTCTTGGGTGTGAAGCATTTTTCAACTATTTAACCCTTTTTTTTTTCTTCAGAATTGACCTGAAGATTCTCACCTAAAACCAGGAAAACTGGACAAGTTCAAACACTGGTGGACTGATTAGTGCATCTAAAGTAAACTAACACAAAGCAAATTACACAGTAAGAAGTGAAATGAGTAGATTTTATATCCTATCATCTGTCAGGTAGAAATCTTTTCCTTTCTCTGTTTGCTGACCTAGCTGCATCCTGTTGTGATTTGTGGACTTTCCTGCTTTGACTCCTTTGCCCTCTGCAGCCAGGTCCTGTTTACAGATCAGTTGGATTTACGACAGCTGCAGCAGCACCCCCACGGATTATCTTCACAGTCCGTTCTGCCTCATGACGCCACTCACTCAGAGGTGTGTGTGGAGAAGAGGAGCTCATGTCTGAGGCCTGAAGCTGGTTGAAATCACTGGAACATCGAGTCTGTGGTTGGAAAACGGTTCCGTTCGAAATGTGAGAAACAACGATGTTGTTTTAGTGGTAGACTGACCCGAAGGCTCCCACTTCGGGGCCCTGTAAAAAAAAAGCCACCATAGGGTGATACACAGGCAAAACATATTTTATGAATAACCAGTGC
Source organism: Gambusia affinis (assembly GCF_019740435.1). Lineage (NCBI taxonomy): Eukaryota > Metazoa > Chordata > Actinopteri > Cyprinodontiformes > Poeciliidae > Gambusia > Gambusia affinis. The sequence goes on from NC_057875.1 coordinate 6,739,655, forward strand.
TTATTTTCCATGTCAGGTGCAGAAGTTAGAAAAATACAATTTTATTGCTTTTCTTCCACAAGGATTTTCTCCCCTGCATTATTATGGGTTATAAATCAACAGAGTGAGGCCCACGCTGTTTGCATAAAGCCAAATGGTTTGGATTAGAGATCTACTGGTAGAGACAGGAATTTCCCCTGCTCTGACCAAAAGGTCAAAATTTTAATTTTTTTTTCCAACTCATTAAAAATATATATCCACATTAGTCAACATTATGTACCTTAATGCATTTAATGATTAAATCAAATAGACAATTCTGTATTTTTACCTTACTTATGCAATTATGTTATCATTTAATTTAATATAAGTGCACAATTTGGTTTTTAAAATAATAATTTCATTCATTTACAGAAAATAATAACTAATTCAACTCCTTCTATCTTTGTGAAATCATAAATGAATTGTAAAGAGACACTTTCCCCCCTGTTTCTATTTTACTAATCACACCAAAGCCTGATTGATTACTATCAGACCGGATACCGAAATTACTGACAAATCACTAATCTACAACCTGTATGACAACATGAAGTAGGCTAAAAGAAAAGAAACAAATCACACGCTGATCAAACAAATGCAAAGTCATTGACATCTATCAGTCTGAAAAGGGACACAAAGTCAATTCTACGGTTTTAGGAAACAAAGAATAGCATTTAACCTTTGCAGGAGAAATGATCCATTCAGGCTCATAAATTGCTCCAAAAATGCATTAATGATTAATCCAGGAGGCACAAAAGAATCTAGAAAAGCATTTAAAGTGCTGCATTTCTTACTTATTTGATAAAACCAGTGTTTATGATTCAACAATAAGAAAAGAACGGCCTAAACGTTTAACTGATTAAGGCCTGATTAAGAATGGATTATTGTTGATTATTTTTTCCCATGTGAACAGGGTGGTTTGGGAAGCCTTTCTCTTCAACAAAAGAAAGAAATTAAAAGTTGAAAACTGAACTTTGAATGTGCTTACACTTTCTTTACATGATGTTAAAAATATAACAAAAGAACGAGATAGAAGAATTGTCTGTTTTGATACATAAATTAGTGGCCATGTAAATAACTAATTTTCTGTTGGTTGTAAAACAAAAACAAAAACTTTGCACCACACTTTTTTCTCTTTATATGTTTTGCTCCTTGGAAGAAGAAAATCAAATCAATTGAAATTTAAACTTAACAGACCTCAAAGAAAACCAAAAATTATAAATATCCATAAAAAGTCTAATCTTTACATCTCTGTTTGGGTTATGTTTACTGCTGTAAGTATATATTTTAATTCAAACCCTGCAGCAAAAAGACATTAATCTACAGATGACATCATTTGTTGCTAACCACGTTATACGGTGGTTTTTTTCTTTCTCTCTCTCTGCTACTTTCTTTTGCCTTCAGTTTAGTCATTTTGTTAACCCATAACACAATGACCATAACGCCCGAGGCGTTCAGCATCAGCATGGATTTACAATGAAGCAATATTGCTGCACTTTAATGAAATATTATCTTTATTTTCTTCTGTAGGATCCAGCCTTGAGAATGTGAAATCAGCCCGGACCATTATGTAAAGTCTGTTAGTCAGCGAAGGTGAAAGGAAATATCATGGCGTGGGCAACATTACAGAGGAAATAATTGAAGCATCAACAATCTGTCATCAGAGCTCTGATGTTTCTTTTGCTGCATTTAGATCTCGCTGTAAAAAACCAAGGCCTGTGGAAGATGGAAAAGCAGTCATCATCCAGGGCCAAGCAGCAACGGCGTGAGCCTCAATGATGTGGTCGAATAATACTGGAAGAGAGATTTTGTTGTAGAAACACAATCTTCTTTAACCGTATGTTATGTGAACGGTCTCTGGCCTGGAGGTTTTGTGGTCTGTAATAATAGTGAGGGGAGAAGAAGAAAACAGCGTCTGCGTCTTGGTGGGCTTCAGTTTGCTTCATAAGCAGATTTAGTTCAGCTTGAACACTGTTTAGGATAATAAATGCCCACAGCCATTTCTTATGGTCATGGGGATATGACTGAAAAATGTAACAAGACATAAGCGTTTAATATCAGCTGATGTTGATAATTATTGGTTGGTTTAAATATCTGAAATAATGCCCAACTTGTGACAAATAGTGACAGTTTTAATTCCATGCTGTTTTTTTTTGTGTGTTTTTTTTAAGCAGTAATGAAGCACCGTGCACTGCCAGAAGTTGTTGCTAGGTAACTCATGAGTGAGAGAGTTGCTAGGTAACCAAAGAATGGGAGAGTTAGCTGATGCCACCGAACTCCCTTAACTGGTTGTGGCTAAAGTTATTTCTCTGCCTACATCTCCCAGAATGCCGTGCAGTTCTGGATCAGAGTTCAGTGAAATGATTGAAAATTCAATCTCATGTATTATTTATTGATATTGATCACGTGTCTATTGGAAAATGTATTGTTATTGATTAATCTTCCAGTCCTATGTCATGCAGTAAAACAGAAATAAAAAAATCAAGGAGACGAGATTTAATTTAAAAGTTACAATCCATGATTTATTACAGAAAAGAGTGATATCCAAAGTATTTTACATTATTATTTTTTTTATACATTTCAATGTTTGTACATGTAAACAGGAATGAAGTAAACAATACAGTCATATCATCCTACTAGAGTTAAATGCATGAGCTGACATTACTGTGCTTCCACATCAACTACATCGTTGCTCAAGCATGATCCTATCAGGAGGCAGAGCGTACCACATGAAGCCTAATCCCCCTCCGGACTGCTATGTTTTCAGACATGTGCAACGTCACGCCATTATTACTTATCATACAACACTAATGTTGTGCTATTGCCAAAGGTAGAGAAGGCTGGAGAAGCACCTTTCCACCGCTGTGCAGCATTTATACCTGTGAGAAGGTGAACTGATGAAGAGCCATTTAGAAATGATTACTAACAGGGTCATCCAAGGTCATTCCTAACACCCCCCTCGTTTGCCTTTAGGTTAAATTCTCGGGCCGTTCATGGGTGAACATCTTTGTGATTCTCAAACGAGAGTCCAAGCAGAGGAACTCTGAGGATTTACATCTAAATCTCCTTAAAATTCCCGGACAGATGGTGTTAAACAGTGCAGAGTCCAAAGCTGTGACTTAGAAAATACTCCTTCAATATAAAATCTTGACGTGACTCCAAAAATGAACAACACTGAAAAAATAGAGGTGATATGTGTAATAACTCTACAGACGCTGGCTCTGCTAAAAGCAGCCGTTAAAGACATGCATACTCTACAGTACGAACGTACCGGTGCATCTACATCTGGTTCTGCTGAAAAGAAAAGTAGCACTCGAGGATAACAACATGCATAGATTTTTAGTGTTCACATCGCAGGGAAGAGACTCTTTAAAAACTAGTTGATGTCAGTAAGACAGTGAAATATTGAATTGAGCACTTCCTGAAAGCGTAATTAGTTTTTGACCAACGTCCTGCTTCGCACAGCAGGGTTTCCACAGAAAGAGGACATTTCTGACCTACTTCACAAAGCTAAGGGCAGCAGTGAAAAAAAAAAGAGTTAAAATAAATAATAAAACCAGCTTTCTACCGAGTGTGCATATAAGTCATGCAAAGAGCACTGAAGCACAACAACATATTTCTAAAAAAATAACAAGAAAGGGATAGAAATCAGATCATCTGCAAACATTCAGCGGACACCTGAGAAATGTGGACGTTACATTGTCTGTCAGAGTGTGAGAAAATGGAAACTTGGGTTGATAGTGCAAAAGAAAAGGTATAAAATGCATGAATTGCATGAATTGATGTACATCAAAATTCAATTGAGTTTTATAAAAATGCCATGCAATGCACACTGGGTAATCTTTTCACATGATGAATAACTTCTTATGATTTATAACTGAATAAGAAAAGCACTCCCCCCTCACATTAATCCACCGCCTTGCTAAAGTAGTCAATCTATTTAAACTTTGCCACTTTTCCTGTTATTACAAGTGTAATTTATATGGGAATTATTTGTTAGACCAACACACATACACACACAAAAAAGAAAAATCACACAAAAGCAAAGTGAAAGAAAAGCACCTATAAACCCAGTACCTATTTGGATTCCACAAATCCAAATAGGTACTTTTGTGGTACACCTCTTCCAACTTTGAACACGGAAAGTTCAACTGTGATCTCATGAGATCAGAGCACGCTTCCCCAAATGTTTACTGTGTCCCTATGAGGCAGAAAACAAACACGGCTTTTCAAGACTTTCTTTTTAAATTAGAATTATATTCTAGGACAGTGGTCCCCAACCTTTTTAGTGGAGCGGACCGGTCAACCCTTCTGGAATTTTCTGCAGACTGGGTGGGTGGTGCGCGCCGTGAGGGTCGACACCGACGCCGTTGTTTATTACTCATTCTGCTGCATGTTGGCGTGCAAGACGTAACCAACAGCTTCCGGTTTAGTATTTTCAAAATAAAAAAGATATTTAATTATTTCTTGCGCGGCCCGGTACCAATTGGTCAACGGACGGACCGGCACTGGTCCACGGCCCAGTGGTTGGGGACCACTGGTCTAGGATACAGAATACAAATGCATTCCATACTTTTCAGATACTGAAAAAAAAAGAAAGAAAATGTTCTTCCATGTCACAATTATTACGTTGTGTTGGTCTATCATGCAAATCCCATTAAAATACGCTTAAAGATTTATGAGGTGTAAACAGCTTTCAAGGTCTTATAAACTTATAATTTTGGGGTGTTTGACTGAGGAATGATCCGGGTCTATCAGACCAAATCTAGCAGAAATGTTTTACTTCTCAAGTTCATTAGAAAGAAACATGCAGTTAAAATCCACGGCATCTTAACTAAACACATCTACACCCAAGCCACAGGTATTTCCAAGATATCCGAGTTTCAACCACATTACATGATTTCCAGTGGCAAATGAAAAACAGACTGCGGGGAGACGAATGGAACAGCAGATTTCTGGGTCCTGGAAAGCAAACACACGCATCATTCACGACGGGAGTCCAGTTACGACACATATACACTGTCGCCGAGACCCGAGAAGGTACTGAGGTGTAGCCGACATCCAAACCAAACATCTCTGACTGAAAAAAAAGGAAAGAAAAAAATGGCATGTGCTGACCAAGCTGTGGAGGGCGATGATGCTGTTACACTGCAGGCACAATCAAACTTCACCAAGTTTGCATTTTCTCAACTCAAGACAGTCAAGATCAACAGAAACAAAGAGATAACCTCACAACTCGCACTTACATGAGCCACCAGGCATCAGGACAAGTAGTTTCTCTATCAAAAGGTACAAAACAGTGTTACCATGCACTTTATAGGTTTCTTCATCAAATGCACAGAATGGATGTCAACACCCTTCACAACAAGTGATCTGAATTCTGTTTTTTTCTCTTTGCAGGTCATGAAATATCTAAAAAATGTCAGTGAACATGCTTTAACAGCGATATACAGTTACTTTGTAAGAGCAGTGTCCGTTTTATTTGGTAGCCACAATCACCAGTATCACTTGGCAACAAGGAAACGTTTAGTGCCACGTACACGTATCTCTGCAGAAGGCGACGATATAGAGAAGGAAACGCGCTGCCATGCAGAGTCGAAGCAAAGTGCTAGCTGCCACACAGAGAGAGGCTGCAGGGCTCGGGGCTGAGAGTGAGCAAGGGTCGACTGCAGCCCTTGATCTGCATAGTAAACATTACAATTGCAAAGGTTTTCCCACTGAAGCCATGACAGGGCACAGATCCAAGGGCAACCTGCCGGATGGAAGGGTGCAGAAAACACAAAGAGGAGTTCAGGGAGAAGATCTCAACAGGATGTCTTTGGTGTAGACTCTACCAGCAGCGCAAAGCTAGACTCTCCAAGCTAACATACATAAATAAGCAGAGGGGGGTGGGTTGTGTTGGTGAGCTGAGGGCTGAGTGATGAGCTACGGACACATCAGGGGGAGCTGAGGCTAAGGCCACTCATGGTGATAACGCCTCCCGTTTTTCTTTCGCTCTTTCTGCAGATGCTCCAGTTCTGCCTCGTACATCATCTCCTGCATCAAGTACTTCTCCCTCCTCATGCGGTCGCACAGATCCTTCGGCATGTCCGGAATTAGGTACGCAATGAAGGACTTGATGCCAAACACCAGGTGCTGAAAAAGGTAACGTAGCTAGTTGATACACAGCAGAAAGCTTTGACTCACATTCTAGACTCTAAATAAATTGTGCCTTGTAAAGAAAATCACACATCTGAACTTTTTCACATTATGACAAATTAGTTTTATGTCACTGACTAACATAAAGTGGTGCAGTGGTAAGAATATGACAGACAGAAACTGCGTTTCACTCTAAACACACAAACACCATGGTGAAACATGGTGGCTTGTGTGGGAATGTCCCAGTCAAAGTCCAGACCTAAATCCAATTGAACTTCAGAAACTCTCTGTTGGCCTGGATGGCTAAAAAATATATCACGATATAAGCATTACATATAATTTGATATGAATAATTATTGGGATGTTTTTTGTTGTAAATATCTGAAATACCACCAACTGGTAGCATTTCCTGTTTTATCCACAGATTTCAGTCACCGTTGTTCATTTTTTAGCAGTTCAGAGGCTCGGTGGAAAAACGTCTGCATGTTATTCAACAAGTTGTTGCTAGGTAACCAAAGAATGAACGAGTTGCTAGGTAACCACAGAGTGAGTGAGTTAGTTGATGCCACTAACATTTCTTAGTTGGCTGTGAGCTAAAGTGTTTCCTCTACCTACTTCTCCCAGAATGCTGTGCGGTTCTGGACGGGAGTTCGGTGAAATTATTGAATATATATATTATCTAATGATTTTGATCATGTGTATATGGGAATATGTATTGTTATTAATTTATTGTCCAGCCCTACTCTCCATCCAATCTGACTGAGTTTCCGCAATGTTGTTGAATATTATGACCAAACCTTTCAGTCTCTAGATGTGCAAAGCTGTTCAAAAAATAACCCAAAGCACATGCAGGGTTAATTGTAGCAAGTCTGCAAACTACTGATTGAACTGAGTGGAATACAAATGTATGGCCACTCGTTTTTCTTTGTAAATAAAGAAAAACTATGTGCAATGTAACAAAATGTGATAAAATTCAAGAGCCAGGTAAATATAAATCACTTGCAGCACACACTGGATATTTTTTGTGTGGTCTACAAGTGTTAGACATTGATCGCTTTACTTTGGCGTATAACTTAATTAAACCACAGAAAAGAACTTAAGGCAGGTCTTGAAGATTTTCTTTTAATAACAGTGTGTAAAAATACATCTAAAGCTGCTAAAAATATTAAAGTCAGACAGAGGGAAGGAATTTAGCTTTAGCCGCCTGCCTCGTTTATACGGACTCATGCATACAAGAGGGCAGTGACAGACCTCAAAGACGATGATGAATGCCAGCCTGGCAGCCAACACATGCCAGAACTGCAGGGTGAACTCGTAGGGCGCTGTGCTCCAGGGCGGCGCTCTGTAGTCTCTGTACCTGCAGTATCTGATCTCACTGCTGTTCTTCAGCTCCCACATGTCAAACACAGACAAGCTGCTGTTCATATAACCTCGCAGGCACCTGAGCCGATTGAAGAGAAAAGAAACTATCACACCACAACAAGTTCTGCACCTCCAGATATATTTGATCTGCCAGCAGCCTTCAACAAAAAACCTCAACAAAAACCGCTTACTCATCTATATGATGGGGCCCCTTGTCCACACAGGGGCCGTATTTGAAGGCGTAAACAAAGCGGGGAATGTAGTCCGAGGTTATAGCGATGACGAAGGCATTGGTGATGACTGCCAGAACGCCGATACCTTCCAGAATCCCATGCCAGATACCTGCAGTAGATAAACATCGTTCAATGCTTTATTAATCATAATGAGGGGCAGTAAAGGTTAAGAAAAATCCTCAAGCCTTAATGAGGGGGAGTAAATCATACGCTTTCAACTGTCTGTGACATTTTTATTAGAGCAACAGTAATTAGTTTTAGCTAGGGGGTAGAAAAATATAAACAGGACCTGGCTGATCTTTGACTGTGCTGCTTTGTCTGCTTTTGAGCTAATGTGCTCTAAGCACGCACTTCATCTTTTTTCTGTACAAAAACCTGCATCAACTTTTATTTACCGAAAATACTGAACAGAGAAAACAAGCAAGTTTGTGTTGAATTAGGGTTTGAACTATCAATAAATGTCGGAGTAAATATAAAACAGGTTATATCCGTAAAGTTTTCAGGGTTTGGTTTTTATTAACAGGGGAATGTGACACATGAAGGGCTCAGTGGAGCACAGAAAGGGTGGAGTTTGTTTATCGTATGGGGCAGTGAGCTGATGGAGCGGAAGGCGTAGCATATGGCTGCACAGTGGGACAGGATGTAGATGTGTCTGTCTCCATAGGATGGACTGTTTGTGGTAAGACTCTGTCCTTTTGTCTGTGATACAGAAATTTCTCAATTTCTGCAAGTCAGAGACTTGACCTGGTAGGCTTCCTTAGACAGAAAACGTATTAAAGGGGCAGTATTATGTATATAATATTATCCCCAAAAATATATCTGGAGTGTTGCTTTGATTCTTTCCTGCATGTTTGAGTAATCCCTTAATCTCCAAGGCAACCATTCAGCTGTGGAAAACACCTGGTTGGACCTAGCTCCGCCTTCAGACGAAGCTCCTCCTCCTAGCTGCAATTTCCAGGCTTCTGAGCTTGCACCTCACAGAGTAACCCTCCTCCACGACTCCCTCTCTCAGCTCCTTCAGACTAGCCAGCAGCAATTAGCAAACACCTGGTGGATCTGTGCATCTGCTGAGTTCATTATATGAGCTACATCTGAGTTCAACGCTGGTAAAAACGTTGCTAAAAGGTTAATAGAGGAGCAATGTTGTGATGACTTCCTGAAGGCGGCATTTCAGAAAGCGCAGGCGTGTTTAAAGAGACACAGGCCCAATTTCAAGGTTTTAAATTAGGATATAAAATTTATCATATTTGATATATGGAGCCTTTTTATAACAACTGAATGTAACATAGTTATTTGATTATGCTACAAAATGACACTGTGGGCCTGGAAAATACATTTAACTGAACTGACATTTTGTTGTTTTTTTGTAAAGTACGTTGAGATGACATTTGTTGTAAATTGGTGCTATATAAATAAACTGAGCTGGACTGACTTCATCACTGCAAATAGTGAAAACTGATTTTATTAAAGGGTTTCAAATGTGTTAAGGGTAATAGAGAGGGGCTCAATACATTTGCACAAGTCATTTTCATGTTTTTCTAAAAAACGTATAAACCATGTATCATGTACATTACAATTATGTGTTTGTTTGTGTTGTTTTATTACAAACAGAAACAATAAAAAAATAGGTAGTTGTAATTTACATGCAAAAAAAACATAAAGGGAAATACTTGGTATGAATACTTTTCATGCACAGTATTAAAAGCAGTTGTGCAGATTTTAAGAGGGGCTGAAAACTTTTCCCAGCACATTATTTATAAAGGAAAATAACATTCTTTCCCATTTGTTCAGTTGCATTACATGTGGAAGAAACTGAGGAAAAGAGGAGAGGAATTTAGATAAAATATAGATAATAGGAGATAAGAAAAATGGGGTCGTGTCTCTGATCCCAAAATAGTTCAGAGTCTGAGAGTAACAGAGCGAGACAACAACCTATATCTGTTGCCCGCGCTGGCATGGGCCTCCTCCACTGAGTGACAAACTTGTAGGCATCCAGACGAATTTCGATGATGTTGTTAAGCAGAGCCAGGAGAGGAGCCAAAGGGAAAGCTGCTACGAAAATGGTGGTGAAGCCAAACTGGAGAACTACAAAAGAAAAGAAAAGAAAAGTCTGCACTTTAATATGAAGAACAAGTTTTAGATTTTTGGCTTTTCAATTTTTAAAACATCCAGCATATTTGAGCAAAAAACATTTCCCTTAACATTCTTCTGAGGAAGTAATTTTTGTTTTCCATATGATATAAAAAACACAATCAAAGGCGGTTTGATTGTGTTTGTTTATTCAAAAATGAATAATTCTCTGCCCTCTTAAGTTACAAAAGACTATTTACAGCAGAGTTTGTGACTTTTCATACTATTTATTTCATTTTTTAAAAAGATGAAAACCCAAATATACAGCTCCAGAAAAAAGCTGTATAGAGCCCACTGCACTGAATCCATTGAAAACCTCAAATCCATCAAATATTGACTCCTGAACTCTTCCTGAGTTAAAACATTAGTATTGTTGTTTCTAAATGAATCTGAACTTGTTTTCTTTGCATTATTTGAGGTCTGAAAGCACTGGATCTATTTTGTTAGTGTGATCATTTCTAATTTTCTGCAAATAAATAAAATTATGAAACATGCGGTCAGTATCATAGAATAAAGGAACAATGTTCATTTTACTTAAACATATACCTATAAAAAGTAAAATCAAAGAAACTGATAATTTTAACTGGTCTCTTAATTTTTTCCAGAGCTGTAGAAGAAAAATGGCAACTTTTTTATTATTATTATTGAACAAATGTGCATTTTTCTGCAGGTTATGAGTCAACCAAGGATGAGGATGGTTAAAATCTCAAACTCAAGTTGTGATTGGAAAAACAAAAACAATGAACATTTGAAATAGATAAATCACCCTTATTCATTTCTTATTAAAGCATTCTGGTAAAGCAACCACAAAATAACAATTTAATTTGATCCTTTTACAAACACCAACAAGCTCAACGATTATCAGATAATTTCTTTCACAGAAAGTACAAGAGTGCAACATTTTACCCATTTCCAGGTATTCATCCACCAGTCCGTGTGCGTTCATCGGCTGCAGGTTCCAGTCCTTGTCCCACTGTGGCAGCTGGGTTTTGTTCTCAACATTCTGGCCTCCACCACCACCTCCACCTCCTTTCTTCATCTTCCTGCGAGACCACCAGTTCTGCAGCAAGCTAGGGATGCAGGAAGCAGTGTATCATCTCAAAGCAATTATTTCTGACAGTGCAACGGAGGCTTTAAAGGACAGAAATGATATTTACTTTTTCTTCACATGCTAAAGGGTAAAAAGACAAAAGGAGTTAACATATAAAGGGAGCAGGCCATTGAAATCATTAAGCATCAATGTGTTTTCATTGCAAACAAAGTGTGAAGTGGTATTGATGTATTACTTACGGATATCCAAGCTCCATGAAGTTGTTCCAGATTTGTTTGAAGAACATGATGACTCCCATTTGCAGACACAGATCAATCAAACAGCCGCTGGGGTGACACTTGAGAAAGAAACAACATTGAAATGATAAACAGCCGCTGCATCCATATTTCACGCCTTGTAATTCAGAGTTATGAGCGAATCTTTTGACACGCCGGCTTCCATTGTGGTTTTCTTTTTAGCATCAGAGTTGAAAATCTGAGTAATTGTGGGGCAGGATGAATGGCTCTCCACTGAAAGAAGTGGGCGGATCATTAGAAAGATGAATCGCTTGCGAGTTCTAAATATATCCAAAACGTAGAGAGTGATAATCAACTCTGTCTTCTCTGAAATAATCACAAATGCTCTCACCTCCTCTAGCCTCCATCGATTAAAGAGCTTATTGTAGCTTCCAGGCCTGCCAGCAAACCTGAAAATATTGAGGAGCGCATAATTAGGCTGTTGAATTTAATCAGTGAAATACTAATGAACTCATGGTGGAAACAAAATAATGCTCAAGGCTGATAATTATCTCAGGAAAACAACATTTTGTTCACTTTCTCTGACTGGAAGGAGCTTAAGCAGAGCTAAAACACAGAGTCTGAACCATACAACGAGTCGGAAAATATCAGGACACGGACAAAGTTCACAGCTGTTACCTTCCGAGAAAGAAAGCGATGTAAAACGTGGAGCTGTTCAAATTCACAAACTGGAAGAGAAACATCTTCAGAGCAAAGCTGTTCTCCCACTCAGACTCGGTGCGTGGGTGCTCTAGACAACAGGAGCAAGAGTGTCGGGTTAAAAAGGATGAAAAGGGGAAAAAAAACCTCTGCAGCCAAATATGAAAATAAATGCATAATGAAGATATGAGAGTACAAAAAAACTAACCTAAGTTAGTCAACAGGTAGGCCACCTTTTCATAAACCTGATAAAATGGAAACAACTCATGAGGAACGACTAAAAAAAAATTTTTCTTCCTATCATAAAACATTTTGTTGGACAGATTGTAAAAACAGTCGACGCTTGTCCAGACACCCACCACATTGAGTGACATGATCATCATAAAGTTGATGCAGACGCCAGTGCCAGACGTGGCAAACTGCCAGTTTTTCTGGATAAAGTCCCAGTTGAAGGAGGCAAACTTCTCCATCGCAATGAGACGGAAAACCACAACAGCAAACACGGCCGTCAGAACGAGGGAAATCTGAGGCGACGAGATGGTGAGATTACAGAGTTTAAAGACTGAAGAGACAATAAAAAACTGGGCCACAAACTGAAAAGAAATACTACTGCAGGATGGAAAACGTAAAATAGGAATGAAAAATAACTATATTATTTCTAATGTTTTCTATAATAAAACATATATGAGGTAAGAAAGTCCAGATGTCCATTTACTTGAATCATATTCTTTGGCCAGCAGGGGGAGACATAACACTTCTGCTGATGTCACGCTGATCAAAATGTGAACCCAGATCCCAAACAGGCCGATTCCACTCAGATCAAAAGGCTTACCATGAAGAATATTCCAGACACAGACACCATCAGGCGGCTGAGTTTGTCGGAGAAGGGCTGGAAGGGCTCAGGCTTTCCAGAAATGGGGTTAACTCTCTCCACTCTGAAGTACTTGGCTTCAAACTGAGGCCTCAGTTCCTCCTGATTAACAAAACACCACAAAATGAACTCAATTTACATGATGACTTTGGTGTAAAAAAAATTTTTTTGAGGTGATCTTAATAACACTAGGTCTCTTTCTGAGGTACCTCCTCCTCCTCCCAGTCGATGAGATCCCAGTCGTACGTCAGTTCTGCTCTCCTTCTTTTCCAAAACTCCAGGAATACGGTTGCTGCAGAGGCAATCAGGAATTTATCAAGCTATAGATCTACTCTGATATGAATCGGGCAACATCAGTATGTGCATAAGGGAATACATTGGAGTGGCAAACATCATGGTTTCAGACATCCTGAGTGAAACACAGACTGCAGAGATGTGCAATGTCCATTATGGAAACAGATTACAGCCATTATGCTGCATTGGCCCTGTGAGGAAGTAGTTAAGAAACATAGCAGCAGTATAAAAACTTTCTTGCACAGTGGTCAACAAAAGCATTCACTTATTCTCTGGTGTAAAACTTTGAAAGTAAAACCTTCAGATTGGAGGCTTTCTGTTTCTTTGTGTTGGTCTCTGTTGTCGCTGGAGCTGCACACAACAGAAACAATACTCTTTGACTGTCAGGCTGATTTATATCTGCTGGTTTAAAAAGGTTTTCTTAAAAGCTGGGTGGCACACACTACAGTCAGCCAACGATGTGCATATTTGTTTGTAAATTATTAGCTTCCATCTCCCTGCTGAAGAAGAGTAACATCAACAGCATGATGATGGCTAAGCCTGTGGCAATAAGCAATTAATCAATTAATCAGTTAATCGCACAATAAATTAAGATGAACAATTGCACTACCTCTATGCAATCTTAGTTTTATTTTTTACTATACTTTGTAAAGACAAATTAATATTTAAAGATCTTACATGTGTAAGTATAAAAAATATATATCTGTGTATTTTCTGACTTTATTTGAACTAAATGAACAACAAAGAGAAGAACACGCTGTTTAGAGACAATCTGTATTACTAAAAGAAAAATAATTGTCACCTATAAAGTCATTCACTTAGAGCATATAATTGAAAAAAACTGAACTGTGACCCAGCGGTGATAGGAGTGGCCAGGTGGGGCCAATAAAACGTTTAGAGTGGCAAGATGTCTGTATGTTATGGTATGAACTGAATGTGATTTATTAAATGGGGCAGAAGACTTCACTGGGGGCCCCAGTGGGGTTGCCGGGATTTTTTCAGGGGGGCCATGGCACCGCAAGCCCACCGCTTGGAGGCGCCACTGGCATGGCCTTAAAAAGCTGCTGAATTTCAGTCCTTTGTCAGGAAAACTTTGCTGTTAGACTAAAGACGCTGAAGTTTAATATAGCTTGACCTAGTTTTGTTTATAAAGACAGAGAAGCAGCCATTTTTAGAAGCCTGCACTCAGTCCCCAAGGCTAACCAAAGTTTTCATGTTGATCTCAGAAATCCACATAGATCTGAAGTGCATTTATCCATCTCTGCTACTTTGCTCCACATGGCAAAGAGGGTTTGAGTAGGAATCAGAGAGGAACCTTCCTCTCCTCCATTTAGTCCAAAAACAGAACTAAGTATGTCAGGTTGTTCCCTCTGGCGCAGGTGACTATTTACAATGTTGGTGGAGAGATGAGATTCTGCACATTGATGCTTACACACTGTGCTACAAAGATGATACAGCTGTGGGAAAGCATCTGCAGCAGACCGGTATCACTATGCAGTTCTGCAACCCTGCAGAGGCAAACGATAACCTCCCTCTGAGGATACGACTAATTATCCAACTAATTACATCCGGGCAGAGCAGGCAGCCAGTCAGAGAGGGATGACTGTGAGTTATCCTCATACAGACACATTACAGAGAGAAGCTCTTCTGTATTTCCACCGAAGAGTGTTTACTGTGCTGAAATTCCCAGCTGAAGAACTTAATGTGTTTGAGAGGAAATCTGAAACATGAGTGCTGCGTAAATAGAGGTGAATTCCAGAAGCTGTTGTAGAAAAACAAACTTACCCCAAATAGCCATGAAGATAGCAAAAAACACAGTGCCGCCGTTGTCAAATAGACGAGTTACCTGAAAATACAAAACATGCAAGAGAGAACTGTGACTTTTGGACAATGTAAACTTGAGCAGCTTTAGCTTTATCTGCAATTCACCAAAACCTTTGCCATTCAGGTGTCTAGCTAACCTTTTGTTAAAAATAATTATCTGCTTATCAGGAGTCAGATAAGCAGATTAATTACCGGTAAGTTATTTTACACGGTGGGAAAAACCCCCAACATTTATAAAATTGATTGTTTTTAACAAAATAACTTGTAGCACAGTTATTCTTAGAGCTGCTATTAATGCCTTGTACAACCCCTCCCTTCCCAAGAGGATAGCGCTTAGCCTACTGCTTTAATATTTCACCAGTTTGGGGCACAGAGAGGGGGATGTTGGAGCATTTATGTTTGCACAGTCTGTGTAGACCTGGATCCTCTGAGGAAATGTTTCTGTGTTTGTCTATCTGCCGGAAAACCCACTGGTGACCCATCATTAGGTCACTGTCAACAAGACAGTAAAAAAATAAATAAAGATTTAGATATAAAACTCCCATTACAGATCCCACACCATACTTAATGTATGAGATCAGGGTCTCTGCACATTTTCAGGTCAGAGTTTATTGGTTTTTCATGTTAAAATTTCCAGCTCTTAGTCTATATGAGATGATTTTATTAACAGTTATTAATATATGGCAGGATGTTTTACAGAAGTGAGGCCTTAAAATGGAAATTGGAAAAATGGAGACTTTAGGGATGGATGGATAAACAAATGGGTTGTTTGCACTTATGCAGCTTTTAAACAATGAAGTAGGAAACAAAGTTCGGAGACACAAACATTTTCCACATTGTTTTTTTCCAGGCTTCAGGTAGAAGCTGTTGTTTGCACTGTTGCAAAGCAGCAAGAAGATCATGTTTTTTTCCCATGGAGTTTGAATGTCTCTCTGGGAATAATTGATTTCTTTAATTGTTCTCAGGTCTGCGTGTGTGTGTGTGTGTGCATGATTATTTTTTCTTGTTTGCCCTGTGATCAACTGGAAACCAGTCCATGATGTAGTCCACCACTGCAGGTATAAACAATAAGATTCTTATTCTATACCTATATACTGCTCAGTCTTAGTTCTATCAGACTAAACCATGCTGCTCTGGTCCAAGTTTCAAATTTGCAAACATTTTTGATGTTTTGATTGCTGTTTTCTGGCACTACTCCCAAACTGGTTGACATGTAGGTAGCATATAACAGATGCAGTTTAACTTTGGGGATCTTTCAACCTCTTTTACCATTCTGCTCATTGTGTCATTAAAGAAACAGCTTCAGGTTCATTTACTTTAAAGGAATTGTTAATTATGTTACCTGTGGTTTAAAAAAAGTTTTTCTACACACATTGTTTTTAGTTTACTGTACAATGGTTCTCAAATTAAAGGTTAGGTTAGTGTGAGACTATAATGCTGCAATAATATGTTAATATATCATATATAATGTGTTTCTAATAAGAACAAAAAAAAAAACTTAATGAAGCAAACAAGAAGCAGAAATTTTACCTAATGGGCCAAAAACCACCAACTTTGACTGCAAAACTGCATGTATTTACAGAAAGTAAAAATGATTTGTTGAAATGTTTTTCTCCCTCACTGAAAGTTACATTGATGAAAATATGCAACCAAATCATTGGATATTCATTTTCTAATTGTGTATTTGTTACAAAAAATGTTAAATTATAAAACTGAAATTTATTCTAAGGATTCTGCATGCTATAGTTTGCAAGATTCTATAAAACTGATATAAATTCCGAGTTATTAGCAGCGTATTTAGACGTGTAACAGGAGAAACTTAAACATGTATGTCCAATTGACCCTTTGCAACTACGTCACTTAATATTCGAGGTGCCGATATGGACGTCCGAAGTGAGGGACCGGAGTATTGAGCTGAAATTGTTTTTCCAAGTTGTTTATGCCAGTTTATTCATGACGTCTTTGAGTCAAGCAAATTTATTTGTGAACGTAACGCACCCGGTTGGCTTTAAAAAACGTACAAAAGACGAGATGCTAAACATTTCTTTACACACATGCTAGGCTACATGACTGTGAGGCCCTGCCGGCGCTGTCTCCATGGTTACCAGTGGTTACACGCCTGGTTTCTCAATTTTTGATATCATCTTTCGAAACATACTTAGTTATAAAGTATATGACCGTTAATCCTACCTTGTGAAATCTGTCCGATGCGAATCCGCGATTACACAGAGGGCTGCCAGTCATTATGATTGACAGCTGCTATCGGGCATCTTTCCTCATTAAAAGTTACACAATAAAATGACAAATTTGGTTTCTATCCTTATCAGTTTGCGCAGCATCCAATGACTATTTTTAACGTGAAATCAACAAAAAAAAAGAAAAAAAGAAAGAAACGATATTAGACTACAGATGTCTGTATTTAGACTAGCTTTTAAGAAGCATTGAGTGGGCGGAGTTCTGACCAGAGTGACGTCACGTGCAAAGGGCCAATAGAAGCTGAAGTAAATGTACTCGCCTTTGCAAAGACGCAGCTGTCACTCAGCGTCCATGGCTTGCAGCTTTCCTCACACATAGGACACATGATGGTTGTGTTGGCTTCACAAATCTCCTTACTGATGGGACAATGAGTTTGGGAAGTTAGCCAGCAATTACCACCAGATACGTCTAGATCATATTGAATATGATCAGCTTAGAGTGTGAACTGACCTCACTTGACTGGAGTCCATGGTAAAGAGTCCATAGAGGAAGACAAAAACACCAACGAGGGCTGCAGGGATTAACATGCCTGTATACCAGCCCAACCATGCAAAGTACAGGCCAATCTTCTCCCCAAAATACCGCCTGGGAGCAACACAAAGGCAGAGATTCATTAAAATTTTACTAATAGTTTACGCTGAGCTTTAATTGAACTTGGCAGTGTACTTCCAGCGCAGCCTAGAGGGAGCATCGGCTTAGCTCTGAGGTGGCAGCTTAATGAATAAAAGGAGCTGTCGGACTGAAAGGTCACTGCGATGCGAAACAAATCGATAACCGTGACTGATTCCCAAACCGCAGCAGTCACAGTCTCAGTTAGGACGACACGTGTATCACAGAAAAAAAGCAAATAATCTCAGGAGCAATTAGTAGTTAGAGGGCAGGGCTCACACAACACTGTGGGGTCAGAAGATATGTTGAATCTTTGGTCGGTCTCTCAGTATTACACAACATCCAAACAATACTGATTTTCTCTGTAAACCTGAATAAGTGCTAATAAATATAAGCAATGAAAAGTATCTAACATAAAGTCATATTCAATAAATTTGAATATATGTTCCAATGAGTCTCATTTATCATATTTAAATATGAAATTAACAATCTTTTAGTAGGTCTTAAACATACATTTATTTATTCCACGTTTATGTTTTAAAAAATAGGTTTTTTTTTGGTCTAATGTAACTTCTTATTTTGAATATAATGTTTTAATGAGGTGTAGGCAGAATATTATGATTAACAGAAATAAATGGATTTGTGTGTCATTAATCTGTGTAAAATGTTATTCCTGAAATAAATGATTTTTTCAATAATCTTCCAATTTACTGACAGAAATAAGTCTCTACATATTATATCTGACAGCAGTAATCATAAGGATTTCCACATTACGATCATGAATAATTGTAAAGTGAAAAGATTAAACTTTGTATTTTTTAAAAAACAAATTCTTAAAAATGTGTAGAGTATTTGTATTAAAACTGCTTCAATCTGACATCCCAAAAGAGAAAATAAATAATTTGGTGAAAATCTCATTCCATTAACACAAGCAAGAAATTTTACTATTACAAATTTAAAAGTAATTGAAATAGCCAGTTTAGTAGCTAGCTCACTGGCGATGCTTCCAACTCATTTGAAATAAACTTTACAAGTTTATTCCACTGGTATTTTGAGGTCAGAAGCAGAAAAATTAGGAAAGATTGCTCTAAGCATTTCACTAATGCTACATAATGATAAACAACCGGTTGCAAAAATGCAGGAAAATGTTGCCAGTACTGTGGAAAAAATGCTGCGGTTGGAAGGAGGTCAAGCTGACTGCTGATGGATTGTGAAAGTTTCAAGTTGACCCAGAAAAAAACAACTAAAGAAAAAAAAATTAGCCAGTAAAAGACTTGAGAAGAATTGCTAGAGTTTTGGGGTACTGGACTGAAAACGTTCCTCCATCATCAGCACAAAAATGTCAAAGTTAATATTTACCAAGTATGACGCAATTTCTGCTGACAGACAAGTTGAAACAGAATATGTTGTCAGTAATTGGGACAGCAGGATTAGGAGAAAACATGGAGCGAAATTAATGAAAAGGTGCTGAATAAATCTTGGGGGCCATTCACTGTTAGAGCAAAGAGAAAACACGACAGTTAATAGTGACTGGTTATTAAATTTTTGATTGCTCATGTTTTGGGACATTAGAAGAAAGGAATAAAGCACAAATTCTACTACTTGGGTAAAGTAAAACTTCCTGTGTTTACTCTGTCGATTCCAGTACAGAATGGACCAAAACGCATCATCATCCCATCAGGTGAAAAAATGTCGACCTCCAATGGTGAAAAACATAACAAAAGATGTACATTTTTTGAAGTACTTATGAGTTTTGGCATACCACAAACAGCAATTTTTAGTTAATAGGAAAATGACGACATATTTAGGCCAACATGTTCAACTAATCTTGGATCCTTTTAAAGACACACATTGTTTTTAATTAGAAAATCAAAGTTGTGATGGACTGGTGATCTTTCCAGGGTCTACTCTGCCTCTTCTCCATGCTTCTAACAAATCTTAAACTGTTAGTTTAAGGGGGTAAAATAAAAGTTAAAGAAAGCAGAAGCCTCAGCTGTTACAATCTAATAGCTTAAAAGTTCAGAAATGTGACGTTACATAACAACACACAACAGAGGCCAGCTGTGATATTACGTCTTCAGCAAATAAATTGCTTGGATTACTTTGTGTTGTGTTTAAACAACTCAGCTTGTTCACTTGACGCTCAAAGAAGCCCAGGACCAAAAAGACAAAAAACCCCCCCCAAAAAAACAAAGCAAAACAAAAAGAGGGGATAAGTCCAAAAACATCTCCTGGTGCTGTGCTTCAAAGCTAATTACCTGATGAGGTCCAGAGGCTGGTATTTGTACCAAATCCCCCAGCGGGCCCAGCGCTCGTACAGAAGATGCCTTTGGTTCTGGGCTCCGTGCGTTTTAATTGGATGTCTGCTCTTGTAGCCACCCTGGGGAAACAAAAAAGGCCATTTCACAGGTAATAATTATTATCTTTTATTTCCTGCTCAGCTTTTATATGTTCACTTTTTTAAATATTGTACGTTTCTTTATGTGAACAGCCTTCAAATATTCTCCTGATTCTTGAATACATAACATTTTCATTTCAAATTAGAATGGGCCCACCTCATGTGGAGGAAACGCCGCCTCGTACGTGTTGTTGCCCAGTAAGCGGTTGATGCCTGCAGTAAAGTAAAGCAAATGATCTCAAGCACACCCTGAACAACAGCACATAAAAAATTCAGCAGCAGTCATTGATACAAACGGACCAGCTTTAGACTCACTGAAAGCAAATGTTTTCACAGTAACAACAATTTACCACAGTCTTTCTAAATTAGAGCTAGTTTAAAGTGATGAGTTCTCATTATATGTTTACTGCAGCGGTTGCAAAGATTTGTTTTAAAGTTTCAATAAATTCATAACTCTGCCTGCAGTTTCTGTCCTCAGTAAAACAAAAAGTCCCCAACTCAAGACTATAGAGTGCAGTTATTTTTTATTTTTGTTGCTGTTTTTTTCACACACAAAAAGCTGATAGTGAGAACCATAGGAGGAAAGATAAAAAGGATTTTCCACTCTTGAAGCCAAGCTGGTATCATGTTTTTGGGGGGGAATAAAGTCATCACTCGATTTAAATTATTAACTCTAAATCCGTTCCAGTGCTTCAAGGGCAAAATTTAATCAGCAAATCATGTTGGCAGAAGCCAGACAAGTGGGAGTAAAGAAACAATTCGGAAACAAAACTGGGTACAGATTTGTGATAAGGCTGGATGACGCCAACAGCTTGTAGAAATATATTCAAACCCCATGAACACAGTTCTCCATCTGATTTAGCAGAGCTAGAGCAAAACATGAGGGGCAAAAGTTTCAGTTTCACACGGTAATCGTATGCAGCTAAAGGTAGTTCTACTAGTTGATTCAGGAGACTGAATATAAATACAGATTTCTATTCTTATAAAATTTAAAAAAACACTTCATAACTCTGTAATATTTTGTGTTGGTTTCATACATTCCTCAAAAATACATCAGTGATTGTGGCTGTAATGTGAAAGTAAAAAAGTAGGATTACTCTACAAATAATCCTAAAGTCAAATTCAAAGAAAGATTTTATACGTTTTAGAATCTAAAGTTTGGTATGTTTTATAGGTATGTAGATGGTTCCACATAAAGTTGGGATTATTGTTTGGTATGTGTGGAAGCAAATGAGAGTGGAGTATCTTTTTACCCATCTTTGATTTTCCATCTTCATACTTGGTGCGCTGCAGGACGTGATGGACTATTCTGCTCCTGGTGGAATTTGAGAAGAACATCTCTCTGTTGTTGATAGTGAAACTGAAAAGAAACAACATCACACTCCTTTAGTTTCCCATCATGCAGCGGGGCATCGTCCCGTCAAAGCCCGTAATGTGAGATGAGTCAATAACGACGAGAGGGCGATTAGTTCGTTTAAACACAATTCATGTTGTCAAGTTTGTGCTCGTTAGCGCATCAATATTCCACTCAGCTATACACACAAGCAGACATACGAAGAATGGAAAGTTGGATATGCTTTTCCTGAGAAATGAGGTTAGATGATGCTATGATGGCTTTCTTCAGAAAGAAGCTTTCAGCATAGAATACTAAATAAATAAGGAAGAAATAATTTAATGTAAAACCGCTGCTGTTTTTGATGTTTTATTTAGGATGAACTAGTTTTGCTCTGATTTTTGTGACACTTATAAAAAATACAAGCACAGATTTTTATCTCAAAATTCAGACAGAAGCAGTAGAGTATCTGATGGGTCACTGAGTATCTTTAATATCTCTAATATCACCAAAGTTATTATAGTTAACTAAAACTAAATAAGAAAAACTGACATTGCCAGAACATTTTCGTTGGGACAAATAAAAAACAATAATTAATGGGGGGAAACTATAACTAATTGGAACTATACGCTGTGTTTATAAAGAGGAACTAAAACATACTGAAAGTATAGATGTGATATTCTTTGTTTTTGTGTTTATGAATCTATTTATTAGCCTTTTGAACTGATGTGAAATTATTATGTTTTTCCCACACAAGCAGTTGATAAAAGCTGTAGGCAAATTGCAGCACTTCACAATCCTCCTGCCACTACGACTGAACGCAAAATGGTGACAGCAAAAGTTGGAATAAAATTCCAGAGTAAGATGTTTTTAAAAAAAAAAATTGTATCTTCTGTTAAGTAGTATATATAATTGCAATAAAAGCCTTTGACCATTTGAATTCTGCACCCAAAAATGAACCAAAGTATGAAAAAACTAAAACTACAACGAATGAAAAACAAATAATTGACTAATAAAAACTACCAAACACACGCCAATAACTAATTAAAACAAACTGAATTAAAAAGTCACAACAAAATCAAACTAAACTATTGTGAAAAATCCAACACCACTGTATCCATGGTGATCATGCCTGTGAGTTTTTAATCAGGAGCGCTCTTACTGATGCATGCGCGCTCTGCTGAAGGGCGCCGTGTAGCATTCCGTCTCCTCCAGGTCGGGCAGCGCCTCTTTGTCCAGCTTCATGGGATTTTTGGGAAGCCAGCTTTTTATCTGCTGACACCTCAGATGAAACCTGCTGCACAGGCGCCGCGACAAAAACAGGATTAATGGGGCAGATTATCAAGCAGATTGTTTACTTCACTATGAGATGATGGCGGCTAACCTTAATCGCCGCACAACCTTGGTAGCCCCTCCTCACCAGAAAACACGTTTTAAAGCACATGTGTGGTGTCATCCATGCTGCTTATTTATTATTTATTTACATCTTTCTACGGGAACACGTAAGTTGGGCTAGAGACAATTTGGAGGATTAACTGCAGTTTTTCTTTTCAGCATCACAAACGTTGATCCAGACTCTGAAAGCTGGTTCTTATTTATGTACATAGTTTGTCACTATTCAACATCCTGGTTTTTGTGTGTTTCTATAGTAACAGCTAAAGCCAGAGGGGTGTTTCTACTATTATATGTCACTTTTAGTTGAGCAGGTTTGGCCTTTATAAGAGGAGCTGATTTTTACCTCGCTAGATGAATTAAGAAGGGTGCAAACTGTGGTGATATGCAGGTGGATAAGCAGAACAAACTGGCAAAACTTCCAAATATTGTATTTCCTAAGAGAAAGAGCGAATGAAATTTAGGAAAATATAAACTCTTAACTGCTATACTTAAGTAAACCTAACTAAAAATAAAGTATATTATAAAAATGTCTCTAAGTGATAGTTTTATTCTACTTACTAACTGTATTGTTGCACAAAACTCTTCAAACTGAATCCTCAAAAGTCCTCAATGATTGTTATTTTCTATCATAAATTGTGTTTAATTTTTATCTCACCTGACCAGATCACATTCTTCCAAACATTTGCTGTATTTCCAACTGACTTTGTGGCACAGTGCAAACCGTACTTTCTAATATCTTTTATCTTTCCGCTCTTTCAGAAAGGTCATATCTTTAGAGCGCACAACTACCAGCTCTGTCAGATCAACAGCTGCTCCTCCAGCGTTCCCATAAACCTCCTTTATGGATTCGCGCTGAGGGAATCATAAACAACTGTACCTGTTTTTAGTTTTCAGTGTGAACAAATGTTTGATCACAGAGACAGAAAATTGATTCAGAAGCCATTTCTGGGTGAAATTTACTGTATCTTTATAATTTGATGAATACTAAAGCTGCTCTACGGGATAAAAATTACAATATTTCGGACTTTTTATTGGTCTGACGCAAGATTCAAATCTTAAATGTTGCTTTTTTTGTTAGCTGTGAATAGAAAATCATGCTAATTATCAGATATAAAGGCTTAAAAACATCAACAATCGACACAATGTGTTTCACCTAGTGAGTTAAGTTACTGAAAAAAATTAACTTTTTAATAATATTCAGCTTTATGAATTGTAAAGAACCTACAGATGCACAAAGATAATTTTCTTCTGTCTTTTCTGCATTTTAACAACTTTATTTTTTATGAAACAGAAATTTCATTCATAGTATAAAATTTATTTTACAAAATAAGATTTAAATAAACTGCAATTACAAAATAACAGATTCAGTGATTTGTTTGCGACTTTTTTAAACAAACCACAGGCAGGTGGAAGAATAAAACAAAAACTGATTAATTGATGTGTTTAACTTGATGAACTGGCAGGAGAACTGGCTCGAGTGACAAACTGCTAAAGATGGTGCAGATGAAACAACGCCAGTTCTGATTCCAGTAACATTCAATCATAGCTGACATTTCACTCTGCTCAGCACCAGCAGGTAACCAAATCAGAGCCTAATTTAATCACAGTTGGCCGGATTCTGTAGTTGATGATAAATCTCATCCCAGTCCGCACAGTGCAGCCAAGTTTTCCTCAAATCCAGGGTATTAGATTCATATAATATAATGAAACTATGCTTTTTCTTCAGAAAGAAACCAAAACAACGAATACTTTGTACTTTGAATGTGTTATAAGGAGACATATTGCATTATTTTGATAATATAGACAGTATTTTGTAATTATAAATTACAATTTATAATTTAAATTGTAGAAATGGTCTTTTATGAAAGAGTTGTTTGCTTACACTGCCTCCCTTTGTTGATGTGTTAATTAGCAACAAAATAAAGGAAAACAATTTCCGCACAATAATATTACAGAGCAGAATCTTCTGTGTGTTTTGTTTGTTTTCGTTGTTAGAAATGCATCACATTCAGCCTGGTAGTTAGACTGTTTTTTTTATTTGCATCTAAGTGAGAAGAAACAATGAAAATTTTAATTTCTACTCTGAGTTTAAATATCACATCAAAGCCAAGTGCATCTATCTAAAAATAGTATGCAAATGAGCTTCTGTGGCTCCATTTATATTCACTGGAAAGTACGTTATTGAAAAGCGCAGCCAAAAGTAGGTGAGCCACTCTATTCAACCGTTACAGCGGAGATTTATGTGCTTTTATTAAAATCTACCAGGGTTGCTTTGTCAACACAAGGTGCATGTCGTTTGAAAACAATGACAAAATTAAAACAGCACACCTGCTGATTTGTTGGATTTCTTTCAAATATCTTTTTAAAAATAATTTCTCGTCATCTGTGAGGTAAATGGGAGCTGATATTCTATTCACCAAATATTTCAAAATATATAAATATTGAAAAATGACACTATAGGTGCAGAAATGCTTTGTAAAAGCTTGACTGAGTGAGTTCATTAGGACACAAAGAGCTTTTGTGAACCTCTGAATCTTATTGCAAGAGGGACATTTAGGATGTTTCCATTTCAAGATTGCTATCACATTACCCATATTAGTATGAAATATTCACCTAGTTGAGAATTCGTATTTGTATCTCTGTCATTTCAAAAGCCGTGAAACAACACAAGGCTGTAACAGGCGTCTGATCAGTCAATATTTTAACGGACTACTTAATTATTTTTTGGATATCAAGACAAACTCGAATCTTTAATGTGAAAAAATCTGAATCACTGATTTTAATGATTCAAACTACAAGTTTCCATAATTTAAAAGCTAAACAAAACCCAATTCAAAAACCTTGTATCCAGTTTAAATTTAACTTTTTGTTTAAGAGTTTTATGTGCCAAACCAGAATAGTTGTCAAAAATCTCCCCAAAACTTAGACTTTAATCTTTTCAATAATGAAATAATATAAAGTTTGGAAACTCAAACTTTAGTCCATAATCAGTTTTCATTTCTGAACACTTAACCAAACTTTCCAGATTTTTCAACACTTTCTGTAAAAACTTTTAAATCTAAACCAAAAAATCCCAAATATGTCAAATTTCCTCACCTGCCAAGGGTTTTGCTCCTCCAGTCAGTGAAGTAGCATTTTTTCCTGAAATAAACAATTAAAATAGAAAGTTACCAGTTGCTTTAAAACCTGAAAGTCTGCAGAGATTATTTCCATGTACCTGAAAGGCATACGGATGTTCATCTGCTCTGCATATTTACAGAGGGTATCCCAAGTAGCGTGAACCTTCACAAACATGATGTCGTTGTTCGTCAAAGAGGGCTTTGAAAAATAAATTAAAGAACATCAAAGATTGACAAGTTAGAAGTAAAAAAAAAACAAAAAGTCCATGAAGACCAAGGCAGAAATGTTTACCTCTTTCTCTAGCATGAGGCCCTCGGCTCGTAAATTCTTCTCAAATGTGCATCTTTTCTCCACCTGCGGGCTGGACTTCTTGTAAACCAGGATGTAATCGATTCTCTTTTTTCCATCTCGAAAAAGCAGTCCAGATACGTCTGACTGTTTTTTACCCTATAGAAGCAATGCGTCACATAAATTTCACTTTGCCATAAAAACGTCTGGAAGAATGGTTGAAGGAGCTGTAGATTTTACGTCAATGAATTTAGATGTGCAGTAAATGTGGTACCTGAAGAGAGTCTGCGCGGGTCCCTAATTTAGCCCGACTGACGGGCTTTTGCGGAAGAAATGTCGGGTTTGCTCTTGTTTCACATGTGCTTACTTCAGTCTCCTCAATGTAGCTGTCTTTGACATCCTCTGCTGCACAAAGTTACAACAAAATCAATCAGAAACTCTTATTGTACCAAAGCGAAAGCACTCAAATAATCCTTTCTGCTATAAGCATTTGTTTACTGCTTTTGTTAATCTCTCCACAAACACTGAAATTAGATTATGTGACAGACCAACAAAAAGTAGTGTGCAGCTGTGAAATGGAAGGAAAACATGTCATATTTTTAGTATTTAAGCCTCCTATTCTCAGTCATTCCTCACTGGATAAAACCCTAACACATGACGTGTTGATGCATGCCAAACATATATTTATATATTTCATATATTTCTTTGGAAAGTAATTTTTAAGCCGGCTTGTGTTGGTCTGTCACATTAAATATCCATAAAATGTGTTGAAGTTTGAGGCCATGACAAAATAATGTCAAAAATGATCAGCAAGAATGAATACATTTCCAAGTTCAACACATACACATCAAGCAAAAACTACCTTAAATTAAACATGATAGAATAAAAGGTATATCAGGAATCATTATTAAAAAGTACATTTATTTAAGCTAATGAATTGTACTCTGAAAAGTGCGATCAGACAGACACCCACAGCTGCATTAAAGGTTATTTAAATGCAAAATATGGGTTTAAATTCTCACAATATGCAAGCACAGCAGAAAAAGATGGGCGTAGTTAGTTTGAGTGACTTGCTGTACCTAATTTCAGCTGCAAGCAAAAAGATCTGTGAAGACAATTTTAGAAATGCAGAAGTTGTACTGTATTACTGCAGTGTTTAGATCTCAGAACACCATGCATATTTCATTAGGATCCCAGAAGGTTGTCAACCTCCGAGAAAACGCATAAAAGTTTTCTTTCATCTCTTCTCCTCTCATGATCACAGAAAATAAAAAATTTAAAGTGAACATTGCCAAGAAAGACCAACAGGAGCTGCAGCCGCACTAAATAATTGTCCAAGATTCCTCAAATGAGAAACTCAATACATGACTGCAGAACATGGGGAAACATTTCTGATTAGTGCTATTTAGAGGAATTTGGTTTTGCAAAAGTAAAATTGAATGTGCTAAACAATCTGTCAGGCTCAAACAAGACATGAGCCAGCCTAATGGCTTTAACATGGGAGATATAGCTTATTACAGTGGAGTACAAATGATCTCTCCTTCATTTCATGTTTGACAGCCTCCTAATTGATTCAATAAAATATATATTTGCAGCTGTCAGCTCATCTAGCTGTGACTCCCAATGCTGCAGTGGTTAAACCATCTGTGGAAATGGTAAGGGAAGAAATGATGCTCTGTGAGCTTCAAGACGTTTATTATTTTTTTTATTTTCAAACTCCCTGCACTTTGTAACGACTGCATTGATCTTGGACCTGTAAAAAATTTATCTGCTGTTTCCCACTTTTCACCGACACAGTAATCTCAGCTTGTGAGGGAATATCTATTACGCCTGCAGAGTAAAAACCAAGACATCGAGTATTAAACCGTTTCATCCAGTTGCCAACAAACGCTGTGACACAGATCCGCTCCTCAAAGCAAAGCTGATTAACACTGAACTCTTTTAGGTATCAAAGGGATTTTTTTTAAAAAACTCTCTAAAGTTAAAAATGTCCTTTTTTCTTTAAAGAAAAATGAGTGAAGCCCTCCAAGACCCTCAAATTCTATCTTCATGTCAAATTCATCAACAGTTTATCATTAACCAACCACATTTTAACAAGAAACCACTGGTATCTATCATAAAAGAAAAGTACAAAATCGAGTTATCTTACTGTGACAACTTTACAGATGGATGTATTTTTTGATTAACGAAACACCTTAACCGCAGATACAATCCATCTGTTATTGGAGCCACTTGCAGATGGATCATATTGAGATTAAATATCAAACCTATTATGAGCAGCCGGTGAGCGTTAAGATAAAACTGTCAGCTAAACTTACAGTAATGTCAATAAAACATGAGGATGTAATATTATACAAGGTCCAGCAGTCAAATCATGTCCTTGTCCTGCCAGGTGCTGTGTTTTTTTTTTTTTTTACCCATCTGTCTATTTTCTGTTCAGATTGAGGTAAAAATATTTAAAAAATCTGATGCTTGTCTGACATCTTGTCTCTCCTCGATGTCACAGCTTGTCAAAATTTTAAGAGAAATGACAACTGCTTGATTTTTCCCAAAGGTATTTCCAGTTTCACATCAAACGCTTGCACAGAAGGTATTTTTTAGATCTTACTAAAATAAAATTGTGCCCCTGCTGAAAATAGACCTCTCACTCTCACTTATTTCTGAATATTCCCCAAGACACCAGACAAGCGAATTATTCTCCTTGAATATAAGAGGCTCCATGCAACTCGTCCACGTGAGATTGTATAATTTTCCTTTTCAACGGATTTTGCTTCATTATTCCATCAGACAGCTGTGACTTTACAGAATGTTTCACAGATGCCCTGCAGGATTACGACAATCAGCGTGAGCGCTGTGAATGTTACTACAATCAGGAAAATCTGGGCAGCTGCCAGGTTTGTTCCAGTAGAATGCAGTATCAAGAACCAAGTTAGATGAGAGCACCCAGACTGTGTTTGAATTTATCGGTGTGTAAAACTAGGTGCAACAGATGTTCTTTAGCATTTACAGACCATAAAATAAAAATATTTACAGCAGCCCTTGCATGACAGGAGGGATTCAAAAAATAAAACCAGGCGAGTTAAAGTCCAGACATAAGTAATTTTGATTCATCACTGGAAATGACAACATTGGTAAACTTTAATGCGAAGTGCAATCAATGCAAGCCGCGTCTCTATCCAAACTTTAGACCTGCCTGTCTGTGGTGGCAGAAGGCTGCAGGAAGTGCTGATGCTCTGACTCAGATCGTCAAGGTCTGGTTTGGGATCTGGGCTCAGAGGCACAGACAGGAAGTGGTTGAGGTTGATGGGATGCGTCTGACTCTGAGCCAGGCAGGGCAGGCTGCGGCGAGACGGCTTCAGGCTCTTCTCCTTCAGGATCTCGCTGATGCTGGTGTGCATGCCTGAGGAGGGAACAAAGATGCAGAAAGGAAGTTAAAATAATTCTTTCTTGTGTTTCTCAGACCTTCTATTTGAGCAAATAAAAAAAAGAGGACAAAATAAATGCTAGGCCTAAAAAAAAGCTACAGCAGATAAACCACACCTATAATATATACATTAAAGTAAAATTTAAAAAATCTGGTAAATCTGACACAGAACTGATACTTCTCTGTGACTTTACAGCAAAACAATGTGTTAAAAACCAAAACACAAACATATATATTAAAAGGAACATGCAAATTAAATTAATAGTAATAAAATGTTCTCAATGGCTACGACTTGTTAGATACCAAGCTTTAAGTGTTAGACACCATGCTCCAGATTTTCTAACTGGATGCTCTAATAAGTAGGACATGTTTGGTCAGACACTTGTGGGATTATATAACCACAGTGATACGAACAGAGACTACCAACCAGGTTAACTTAACTGTAGGCTATGATAGAGGAATCTTTGCATCAAGAAGAGATAAAGTGAAAAAAAATGTCAACTTTGATTAACATATATATATTAGGAGACAATAAAAGTAGTAAAAACTGTTTTTAAAATGTGTAAATGTCCTAATCCACTTTCAGCCACGTGTTCTGTTATTATTCTTCTTTAAATAATTTCCAGGTAAAAGAGTCTGAAGTACTTCCATCCATCCATCCAACCATCCATTTTCTGTTCACCCTTGTCCCTAATGGGGTCAGAAGGGTTGCTGGTTCCTCTTCAGCTAACGTTCCGGGCGAGAGGCGGGTTCACCCTGGACAGGTCGCCAGTCTGTCGCAGGGCAACACAGAGACATTCAGGACACACAACCATTCACACACACACTCACACCTAGGGACAATTTAGAGAAACCAATTAACCTGACAGTCATGTTTTTGGACTGTGGGAGGAAGCCGGAGAACCCGGAGAGAACAAGGAGAGAACCCACCATGCACAGAGAGAACATGCAAACTCCATGCAGAAAGACCCAGGACCGGGAATCGAACCCAGGACCTTCTTGCTGCAAGGCAACAGCTCTACCAACTGCTCCACTATGAAGTACTTTCACAAGAAATAAGTAACACAGTAATCCTACCTTCCCTTCACTTTTCACAAAAATTAAGAGAGCACTTCAAATGATCAGTTTCTCTGATTTTACTTTTTAGAGAACATTGTTCTTTCATTCTGTGAACTACTGGCAACATGTCTCCGCAATTCCAAGCAAATATTTTGTATTTATTCGCAGAAAATGAGAAATGGTCAAAATAACAAAAACGTTATAAGGTTTTTTTTTTTACTTAACCGAAACATGTCCAGATTATTTTTGCAACAATGGTTTATTTTTTGTTAAAATAGTTATTTTTTTCTCTCTCTAGTCTCCATCTCTTGTTCTTCTAATTTATGAGTGTGTTTATAAATGGAATAAATCTATCAGGTATTCCAAAAACTGCACCCACAGTAAAGTAGTAAAGGTCAATAAAATACTAAAAAAACAAAAAAAAAAAAAAAAGCTACACTGACTAATTGAAAGCCAATCAGATGAATCATCAGAGTTATTCTGAACACATCTGCAGTCAGAAAAACATTGGAAAAACACTCGAAACCTCTTCTGCCTCTAATCCACTCAGCTGAGTGCTGAAGCTGAGTTTTTGAGTGTTTAAAATCAGTCAGACAGTTTTATGAAAAAGTAAAACTTTATAACCAGATTGTTCCTTGAATCAAGCAGCTGCTGCCACAACGCAAATGCAAGCACAAATTCAGCAATTTCATAAAACATATCATGTTTATGTATTCACTTTAAAGTTATGGTAATGTGTTTAGGAGTGCACATTTCTGCAATGAATTAAAATCACTGAAGTAAGAACTCCACACACCGCGCTGCCTCACAGCAGTAATCTGTTTCTCTGTTTCTCTGTTCAGTTTTTCTGAAGCTGCTAGAATAAATCCATAAAAAATCCAGTTTTATTTTATATTGACAGTTTTGTTGCAATTACATATTGTTATATTGGCATTTACTTACATTTATTACTTACAAATATAAGAAAGTGAGGGAAAAAGAAAAGTACACCAAGCAGTCCACCCTTTTTAGGAGCTTATTGGCATCAATGTCCGTCCTTCATGGACCAATGCATTGACACCATCAGCACATTCGCTCCATCAAGCCACATCCTTCAGATGAGCAACATAAAGACGCATCACTGCATATACTTACTAATTCATGGCATTGAAACATGATGAAATGTAGCAACAGATACATTAAACTAAGTCTATACATGCTAATTTTGCCTTTTAAGTCATAATCTAGAAGGTTTGTGTTCTGTTTTTGAGTTCTGCACCATGCATGTTGGTTTATTCAAATTACACTATTTACCAAAATCTGCTTCCCTCCTGCCTGCTTTTGGGTCCTACATCAGTTTAACTTTTGACAGAGAAGGTATTATTTGATAGGACATCTTTGCATACTGAGAAAAGTAGGAAATATGGCCTCAGTACAATTTAAAAATACATTTATTTGGTCTTTCAACTCATCATGTCTTCACATACAATTGTCCTAAATTACACGGCCCTTGTCTTATTAATGCAATTAAAGGTTATGTTAAAGGTGGTTAGCAGTGAGAGAGCAACAGAATGATATTGGGTCTAGTAGATATTGGAACAATCCAGAGGCTAATTACTGCGATAAACATCTTCTGTTTCATTGATCCTGACCTTCAAGTAAAGCTGCAGCTTCAGGGCTGAAGTTCAGAATACATATTCATAAAATGAACCCTCCCTCCCTTTTCTAAAGGGAACTTGACTTATTTTCATCCCAATTCCCTCTGCAGATTTTTAGAAACAGTCCACTGAAACAAGCATTTATTATTCACTCCTAATGCCCCCAGGTGCCGGCGCTGCTAGCTGCACAATAACTCATTTTCATGGCAGTCGTCTACATGGGGTTTCCCCAAACTGCTGGAGGAGAAAAGAGTCGGTTAAAGATGAGCCGCAAGGCCCAGCAGAGCCAGAGATTCTCCCATTTATTTCCTGAGCGGCCCCACAGATATTAAACTAATGAAAGCTGTGAGATATAACTCACATTGAGAAAGTCAAAAGAAATGAGGTGGACCATTAATGTAAGCTTAGAGCTACAATCCACTTGTATAAATTTAAAATTCTGATGAGTAAATGAAATTCAAAAATCTCATTTAGCATAACAGAAACAACAGGAGTAAAGAAATAATAACTGATTATCTTTGGCTCCCATTTGATCATTCCAGTTTTTCTTGAAACATGCTATCCAAAGCAAGAATTAGTTGCAGCCCAGTTCAAAAAGTATCTTAGCCTCCATCGTCAGCATGGGAACTGAGTAAGAGACAATGAGAGGATGTTCTGGAGAGAGCTGGAAAGCACCACAATCACTGATTTCTGAGCCCTACTTAGTGAGAGTTGAGCTGGTCTGCTACTTTATAGAAAAATAATGAAATATTCCACCAATTAGGATTATTCTAAGCTAATAAGATCATATTAGTTAGCTGCAAAACTAGAAAATTAGCATCACTCAACCTGAGCAGTTATTTTTGTAAAATTGTTTGCCAAGTACAAAATGACTAAACCGCCTTTGTACATGACAAAGTTTTAGAAGTCAAAAAAATACAAAGGTTTTCTTTAAAATGTAGATTATCAAAGTGAAAATTCTCACTTTCTACATTTATAATATTCATAAGTTTTCTGTAATAAGTCACCATTGAAACACTCGGTAAATAAAGACACTTTATTTGAAAGTCATGTTTTTAACTCCTTCGTGGTATAAACATGAAGGAGTGAATGTTGTCATGAAGGGTTACTCTGTAAATAATGACACTTAATGCAAAGTTGTACTAAAATTTGCATTAAAAGTCCACTAAAAGTGTCAACTTTGCATTAAAAATGTCATTATTTACCGAATAACACTTTATGACAACATTCATAACCATCCATGAAGACTCCTGCACGTTCATAACAGGTTTTATGTCATGTTTATGACAGTATTATATCAGTCTTACGCACACAACCTCAAATAAAGTGTTACTCAAAAATATTGGCTCAAACTAATTCCAAAGCTAAACTTTATTTTCACAAGGCAGCTGTAATTTTCTACTGCATTCACAGTCTACAAAGAGAATTGCCACTGCAGTAACACAACTTTCATCTGACAGCTGCAGCAGAACTGCTACAACTATGCAGTTCTGTACTGTAATGCAATTACCTGAACAGTGAGGATTAGCGTTTTGAAGAATATAAAGTAACACACAGCACATAGAAAAAGTGTCAGGCAAAAAGAGACCATGTCAAAACGCTGATACGCAGCAGAAAGTATAGCATGTATAGCTAACTATGTTTTCACCATTTTTTAAGAAAAAGATTTATGATATAATTTAGTTTGTTGTGTATGTGTGAGAACAGAAGTTTAAATAGCTCAGAAAAGCAGCCAATCAAAGAACGTCCCCAGTGCTGATTGCATTACAAACATTTGGATGTTAAGTACATTCAGTTCCATTATTTCAGAAAATTTAATTAGGTCCAATATTTTCAAGTCAATACTGAGCAGCAGCCTCTTAAGTAGCAACCTAAAAAGCAACATACTAATTACTGAGCATAAGCAGTGAGATTATAGAAAGGTAAGGCTTCAGGGTCATGTTTGTGACTCTCCGTGTCAACAGAAAACGGTTTCACTATCTCACAAAGCAGTAAATAACAGAGAGCAATAAACTCAGCTGAAGCTCTCTGGAAGTGTAGTTTATCTCCACTGTGCTCTTAAGTGGGAGCTACATAGGTGTCATAAAACACACACTTTTAACGGTTCAGATGATCCCAGCAGACGTAGGAAAAGCTCGACATGTCTGCGATGACCCGAGGGTTGAGCGAGCTAACGGGACTGTGATGCAGTTTGTTGGTCTTGTTACAGCTCACAGGATCAGTGGCTGTAATATGATAATAGCTATCTGATAATCAGAGCTCTGTCTCCGTAGCCTCATTTCTTCATGTGGGCTCCCTGAACTCTTCTACCAGAGCAGCAACCTTCTGAGAACGGTGCATTAAAGGGTTCATTAGTCCTGTATTTAATCTGTCAGTGCTGTGGCTAAAACAAGTTTATGCAGGGAATAGTAATCGTCTGTGTGATCATGGCCTGCATCTACAAGCAGGACTTCGTATGGGATTCAATGACTGTCAAAATTGTCAGACATGAGGGTTAAAAAATTAATTACGTTGCTTACATTAACACAAGAGAAATTCTAAATGTGTTGTATATCTGCACATGCTGCAGGGTTCATGGGATTTCTCTGACCCACAAGAGAAACAGAACAAATATTTCCATCAGTTACATCTGTTACATGTACAGCAAAGAGAATAAAACAATGGCTAGGTTTATGAATGTTCAAAACTCAATTTGGAAATCTAACAAAAGCACTCTGTAATACATTATCCAAATTTTAGCATACACAGATATGACAATGTAGATGTTTTTCAGACAGATTTTAAATTCTAAAAGGTTTTATTTGGTCACCTCAGCATGCAGAATGCTTGAATTATTCTGAAAATATCTATTTTACCACTTGGGGACATTTACTAGCTGTACATACATATTAACTCCCTACGAAATTTTAGGGAGTTAATAAATATTTAGTAACAAAATAGAATAAGCCAGAATTGTCACAGCAAAAGTAACTTACTATTTCCTGACAACATAAAAGTACTTTACAAAATACCAGCATGTCATACGCAAATCATAAACATATGTGAGGATGATACGGAAAATGTGCTGCATGTCTTTATAACTAGACCAAAGTAAAAGTTTGTTTTTGATGCATCTAAATAAGTGTCTTATTATAAAATAATGTTGCAGCAGCAATAGGTTGACTGGAGTTCATAAAACCTCCTGATACGAGGAGTTGGATGAGCTTCAGGGAAAGTTGTGATTGATTTCTCAGTTATTCTCCTGTGATAATAAGATAAAATAGATTCTGTTGTTTCTTACAAATTATGTTGTATTTCTCATACTTCCACTAGCATTTGTGAAACTCCTGGCTTAGTTTAGCTGTCATGAGAAATGTAAAAATGGCAACAAAGTCTGTTTATTCGGCTTCTCTTGAGCATTTCTGCTTCAATCTGATGCTTTTTCCTTTGTTCTAATCTGCCTGGTGCAAACCACCAACCTGGTGGAAGGACACACATTTATTTAATATACAGAACACTTTAATTTCATTCAAAAGCTTTTAAAATACTGCCAGAATCAGAAAAACAATCCTAAAACGATTTAAAAATCTCAATCAATGTAAGAACTGAGGCAAAGAAGTCGCACACAATGAATTCAGGTCACTGGGTCGTTTCCCATCATGCCTTGTATGATTCTCACCCAAAATCTTCAATTATTCATCTTTGTTCAGCTTGCAGAACATCAAGAGACACAATTTTAAACTAAAAAGCAATCACCATTTGCACTTTGTTTTAAAATATATATCTACTTCTATCCCCATCTTTTTGAACGGTTTCTTGTTTAAAAGAAGCAAATAAGAGACTGTTCCTCCCAAAAGGAGCAGAAACTAAAAGATGGTTTCAGTGTAATTTTAATTTCTTTTTATTTGCTCCTATGTTGTTAGAAACCCAACATAAAATCCAAGTATCAACTTCCAGATATGTTCTTGTCTTTATTCCAAACTTATCAAGACCTGAAAAAAGGTAAAAGCAAGTTTTATACTTTTCAATTCAATTCAAAGATATTTTAGTAACCCCAAATGGAAATTGAATGTTATATAGTGCAATTTATCCATATTTCTCCCTTTTTAAAGAAATCTGGAGACTTTATACTAAAAATTTGGCTTCTGATTTCTTAGAAGTGACAGGTTTTGCACAGATCTATCAGGAGATATTTTGTTTACAGCTGACCCATTTTCTCCACAAGTTCTCCAAACTCCACCATTTGACCTGATCAGAGAGATGCAGAACACTCGACTCTGGAAACCTGTGAGGTTATATCTCATGTGTTGCATTAAGTGAAAAGAGTCCAGTGATGGATGGCGACGTGTCCAGATTGTTCCCTGGCTCCCCGTCTGCGACAGCTGGGACGGCTCCAGCCCTCCTTTGACCCTGATGGGTTAATGCAGCTACACAGAAACAATGAACGAATGAATGCTTAACTCTTGTGATGCTGGATGCTAAAATACATGCAGCTCTGGAAAAAATGAAGAGCCCACTGCACTAAATCCTATTAAAAATCTCATGATTATTCCACCAAATATTGATTTCTGAGTTAAAACATTAGTATTGTTGTTTCTAAATTAATATAAACTTGTTTTCTTTCCATTACTTGAGGTGTAATGTAACTGCATCTTTTTTGTTAATTTGACCATTTCTCATTTTCAGTGAATAAATACAAAATTTTTGCTGGGGATTTCAGAGACATGTTGTCAGCAGGTCATAGAATAAAAGAACAATGTTCATTTTACTAAAACATATAGCTTTAAAATGTAAAATCAGAGAAACAGATCATTTTAAGTCATCTTTAAATATTTTCCAGAGCTGTACATATATAAAAAGGCTTTTTATCAGGTAAACCTGTTCAATAGCCAATCAATCAGTTGCACGGCAGCAGCTTAATTCATGACATCCTGACGTGTCTGAAAGATTTTTAAAACCTGTTTGAAAATGTATTTTTACTCATTGGTATTAAAAAAAATTAGACTTTATTTAACTCTCAGTAGCTTTTATTGTGTTTTGAATTGAGTTTTTGTTTTATTATCATCATTATTATTATTAGCTTTGTAACTTCTGCTTCAGAAATGCCTGATGTTAAAGTGCTCCATAAATAAAGCTGATAATGGTGATAATGACTTCCTAGAGTTCAAACTGTGCATCAGAAAAGACAAAAAAAGGGAATTTAATCGACTTTGTTGCTTGGGACAGAAGTGCCATTTTGAGAACAACTGTGATTTTGGCCCATCTCCATCGCTCCTGCTTACAAAGAATCTTCACTTTTCAAGTCAAACATGCTTTGTCAGACTCATTAACAAAAAGCTTCAGCATTAGGCCAGACAATTCTGATTTACAGTTGCAGAGTGATGAAAGTCTTGACTGTCATTCTGCTCTGCTCCCTTCCAGTTCCTTTATTAGGCCAGCTGTCTCGCCTGCAGACGCATTGTGTGAGCAGTTGGAGGGTTTTTTATCCTCCACCTGGCAGCACATCAAAGACCAAAGAGCTCGGTTTACATCAAGTGCTAAGAGCGACATTTATCATCCGCTGAATATTCAACTGCTGCTTTTTCCAACACAATTAGCTCTCAAGTTGAACCGGAAACAAATGAATATTGATGCTCAGTGGAAAAATGTAAAGATTAGTTATTTAAAATCCTGTCCTAATTGTGCTTATCTTGTCCAATCTAACAAACAATCTGGTGTTAATAATGCAAACAAATGATTGGAAAAAGAAATCATTTGTGGAAAAGGCCTCCAAGACATTTTGGCTGCAGAAATAATGATGGCTGGTTGGCTTATAATTTACCTAAAGTCGGATTTTCTGTGGAGGAGAAGGGATTATTAGATTTTCCATTTATAACCAAGAAAAACAAACCCAGAGTGACCTGAGCTGACCCACAGAGAGAGACTACAAACAACAATGAAATAAACTTTTTCAAAGTATTTGATCATTTACAACATTTAAATTGCTCAAGGCAATTTGAAAATAAATCCTGAGAAAACCACCTGCAGCACCTATTTTCACAAACTGTCTCATGTTTGGATTATTTTAAGATAACTGAAGTAAACTGAAGTTTTTATTTCAAAATCTGATCTTTTTTTATTTCAGCTTTACGGAAATGTTTCATCACGTCCTACATATTCATGGGAAAGAGAACAAAATTTACAATTTTCCAGCAGCCTCACATGAGGATAAACGACAAAAGGTAATTGCTAACAAGGATGCCAAACCTTATGAATAGAAAGTTAAGTAGAAGGAAAAAAGGTGCAGAAGTCACATGGATATCATTAGGCTTGCAGTATTTTAAATCAAAGCTCATTTGGAGGAAATTCCCAGAATGTGAAAAAGGAGCCCCTATCAAGTAAATGTAATTTATAGTACATCTACTTTTTAGTATCCCAATAATTTTGTGATTGATATTTGGTCCTACTTATTATTTAGCTTTTTTATTTTCATTAGCTGTAAGTTATAAGCCTGTATATTTATTGCTGCACTGAATCGAATGATTGGATGAGAAACCAGATTTGTGTGAGTTTGACTTGAGACTTTAGCATAAATCATTTAATAAAGAGCAACAAAACTTTAGATCATGAAAAGCAACATTTTTTTAAACTCTGCCATATTCAGTCACTGTAGCTACAATTAAATACTTCAATCAACAGCAGAATGACTTCATAAAGTTAAAAATAGCCCATAATCCCAAACGCAGTGCTGTTCTTGGCTCACTGTCACCAGACAGCCTGGCCGTAAACACACCTCAGAGCAGATGGCACGTTTTACCCATAATTTAGGATGAGATTATGCAATCCTGGCACAACCACTGGTTTGGATCATTTGAGGAGATTAAGCATCTTCATTTCCCTTTCCCATCTGCAAGTCCCTCCCTCTATTACCACAATACCACCTCCCATCACTGCTCATGGCCACAGATGGTTAACAAAGCTCCTCTGGAGTCCGTATACTGAGCCCTTCATAAACTATGTAAACCGCAAAGTTCAAAAGAGATTGTTTTGATCCAGTGATGCAATCAAGTAGAAAAATATCTTTGCTGAGTCTGTCGTTTTCTTATATCCTAGCAACAAAACAATAACAGACTTTTTGAGAGTCTGTGCCTGCTAACAGCTCTTAAAAGTGTAAGAACTGGTAGCTCCCCACACACTGGAAAAAGAAAAGCTCCATTGTTTGTTCTTTTTTAATACTTTTGTTTTTGGATGAATATCATATTCCTCATCATATTCCCCTTTTACACAGTTCAAACTGGTGACCGGCTAATATCAATAATCTCTTGAACGTAACGTTGATATCCATAAAACCAACTGCCTGATTGCAGAAGAGGCCAGGTGGTCTGAACTGGACTATGCAAAGTTTATACATACACAAACTCTGAGAACAAACATTTACTGTGCAAAATCGCACAAGGACAATGTCAGTGTAATACGTTTTACGAAAGAACAAACAGCAAACTATAACGTTTAATCTCTTTTAAGAGCAGAAAAATCTGTGTGGAAGAATGAACAAATCTTAGGTTGAATATGATAAATTTTCACTGCAGATAGATTTTTCAGTCTCTGTGAGTCAGTCCATCAGGTGAAAAAGCAAAGAAAAGTTTCTGTAGCAACAAACTGTACTGTATAGCAACCCATCTTGAATGATGGGGATGAAACTGGCAATCTAGACGAGACTTCCTCCAGCTGCCTGGTCAAACTGAGTAATCAAGGATCAAACAGAGGCTTGAAAATGACAGTTATCATTGCAGCACTGCAAAAATAGCACAGATAAAACAACTTCTGACTTAAAAACGTAAAGCAGCCTTCTATCACATGAAGGAAAGTCTCACAGTCCTCTTGAACCATTTGGATAAAGTTTCTAACAAACAGTATTGAACACAGGAATCCTAACCATCTATTTGGTAGCTCATGGGGATGGCAGCACTGTGTTACCCTGTGAGGATGCAGACAATTAACAGAGATGCACAGGAAGCCATGAGCAATTATTTCCAACCCTTTTCTACAGTCAGTTTAGATTCGGTGGTGAAGAGTCTAGACCTAAATCGAATAGAAATGTTTTCAAAAGCTCTATCTGATTTGATCTAATTCAGATTCTTCCTTAAGAACTATAATTAGCATCTTTCAAAGTATTTATTTCTAGCCTTCCTCCTCTTAGCAGTCTGTGTTAGTTTATATGAGAAGCAGACAAAATCCCTCCTTGTGTCCCAGAGACCAGATGCTAAAATTGTTTTTAGTTTTATTCCCAAAGAAAGACATAATTGTTATAGTTTACATTTTCAACTACCTTTGGCATTATTAATTAACAACAGTCTGTTTATTATCCGGAGTATCTAGATCCTTCTGTTAAAAACTAAATTTTATAACTTAATATATTCCAGAACAACCCAAAAAGATAAGATACAACCCTGCTGCATCAATGAAACGTCTCCAAAGCAAATTGCAGTATATCACTGACTCTAGCTCTGTGTTGTTTCCCAATTGAACACTTTGAATACCATAATTATTTGGGCTATACAAATACTTTGTCTTTTTAAATAGTTTCTTGGGTCACTTTGCTTCCTCTTGAAAATCCTTTCTATTACTGAAAATAGCTAATGCTGACCTTCTACCCACAGTAACAACTCCCACACTGACGAGTGTTGTTTATGCTGCCTGCTAGCACTTCAATATTGTCTATTCACAGTTTTAAATATATGAAAGTTTGTAACGTTTGGAAATCTTCTGAATCGAGTCACCAGCTGATTTCTCACTGCATTTCTACCGAGATGCTTTCCCTTATTTTTTGAAGTGTGATTGAACTGACTGCTGACATGTGATGGTAAGATACTGAGTGCTCCACCAATACCAATTTTAAAACAAGTGTTATGGCTTTAATCGCTATTATCCCTACTAATGCAAGCCTGGCATTTAGCATTAGTAAAACATCTAGGTTTGAAATGAAAAATAACACAATAAATTGACATATTTGAGTTTACAGACCTGTAGCTCAGTGATCGTATTTTTAAAGACTTGCCTCTCGCTTTATACTGATCAATTTACAGATTTTTTTAATTTCTGAAAGTTTTTCACATCAACACATGTTCAGATATAGTCCGTTTTTATACATTGTCCCTGAATGACTTTATGAAAGTGCAGAATCAATCTTAGAATTTTGCTTTAAGAGGATTTTTGCTGCCAAAAGCTCATTCCTTTTAGCTCTTTCCCTTTAACAGGGCACTCAGCAATTATTAAAATATTGAGCATCCACCCTGCCCCCTTGTAAGACTTTCACATTAATCTCATCTGCTGCAACATGTTTCCTGTGGGCTGGACTGAAGACAGGAAGGGACTTAGTCAGAGCTAGAAAATTAATAAATTGGGTTATTCTCTGGAACGTCAACAAGACAGAAAAAACGGTGCTAGACAAAAGTACATTTAAAATCTGGATAAAGAGAAGCATCAGATCGTTGATTCAAACCATATTAAACCACTTCTTGTGTGGTTATTTGCACATGTGGGTCACCAAGAGTTTGATTAAAAAAAGAAAGCAGTGAGAAAAGTGAACAAAAGGAGACTAGCTAACACCCCAGCAGGCTCAGTCACGAGCAGATCAGCTTCTTCACATGGGAAGCCAGAAGTCTTTCTAACGCCTCGACCGCATGCATAAACACTCCCTGTTTATCAGCTTGAGTCATCATTAAAAACACAGACCATTTCTCAACTATCCGCTAATTTTAGACAGCCAGGAACAGAAAGGACTCCAGTAGGACTAATTCTCTCTGAGGAATTGCATTTCTGGTTTAAAAATCAATACTGGTGCTATGTGCAATCGAGCTGCGATGGAGACGGTTCAGATGGGTTTTTACTTACAGATTGGATCAAGTTTACAGTGAATCTTAACATGAAGAAAAAAAATTCCATTTTGTCATGTTAAGATTTTTAAATACAATAATATCTTATTTTTTCCTGCCTGATACTGATTTTCAGTTGTCTTGGATGTCTTTCACCTTCTGGTTTTGAATACTTTTTTGCTTTTTTCATTGAATTACAACACATTAAAGAGACCGAGGTGACAGTTTTGATTTTAACAGAAGACAAAGCAATGGCAACGCTAAAAAGCATTCACACTCTTGAGGCTTTTTTTGTGCATTTTATGGACTTTTAATTGTTCTATTTCAACTATTTCTTCTTCTAGTTATAACTTGTATAGTCTTTAAAATATGTTTTGATATGTAGAATATTTATTACTGCCTTTTTAAAATAAAATTACAGTTTAACTTACATATGGGTTTTAATCAAATACTGCTTTTCTACTCCTTTTAGCTGAGCACATTACCAATTCTGAAACAATATATTTGCAAATAAATGCTTCCTACTGTCTTACTTTTACAAATACAATAAAGAATTTGAAAATAAAATATTTTTAATAGCGAGCCATCTAAAAATCAGAGATTTTCCAAGAAGTTATTGCAATGTTTCTCATTTCTCACACTATGTCTGTGTTCCTGCAACACTTGAGGAACAAAGTGTCTCAGGGTTGATGAAGTTCTCAGGATTTTTATTTCACTTCAGATCTCTCAGATAATTTACCCACATCCTTTCAGCTTAAAGCATTTCCACATTTTCACAAGGAAATTCACATTTTTCAAGCTTTTAGCTGAATTTTATTGAATAAGAAAAGTCATAGCATTTCAGTAATTTACCTGGTGATCTCCAATTTGAGCTGGTCAAGGAAAATGTGTTGTCTGGTTGGTTGTGCTGCCTTTTTTTGTAAGAAGGAGCTGAGCAAAAATGTATTTTTCTTTTGGCTGTGCAAAATAAAAAAAAGTTTATAATAAAATCAGTAAAATTTCTGTCAGAACTGAAATCTTTTGCAGTGTGCAAAAAAAAGCTTCTTTATATTAAACACGAACTACTCATGCAACTCAGAGGGTTGAAACAAAACTCACCAATGCTCAAACTCTGCACTTATTTAAATATTTCTAAATCTTTGGCGTTACTTATAAAAGTGCATCATAGACCGTAAAATTTTCTATCATATAACATATTCTCAGTAAATGTATTATGTAGAAAGTGGCACAAAGATCACTTTAGTTCTAATAATATTGACTTCATTAAAATCTGATCAGTGTAGCATTAAGTGGTGGATAATTCAGAGCGCACAGAAACAGGCTTCATCCCAGGAGAAGGACCTTGCGAAGCGTCCAACTCTGCGTCACACTCTCACCAAGTACAGACACCATCAGCTTGGAAACTGTTCATCACGGAGAGAAAAGTCAGCCCCCAGTTTTAAACAGAAGAACTACATATCACTCCAAAAAATAAACCATGACCGAAGCGACCAACCTTTCTGCTGTTTGAAGGACTGGATTGAGCCCGAGTGGTGCACCATGGCGGCTCTCGGTTGTTCTCCAGCGTATTTAATCAAATTCCCCGTTCGGAAGAGCTAAACTGCAGAACGCATGGGAAACTGCGGAGGGAACCCGCTCGTCTCCCATCCTGCTGAAACGATCTCACGAACGATGCGCAAACACCAGCAACACCTGTCTCCGCTCCGCACGCTGCTGCTCCCTCCTCCCTCCCTGCCCACCTCCTCCTCCTCTCCTCCGACCGCCACCATTCACGGCTGTCGTCATGGCGACGGCCGGCAGGGGAGGTCCTGAGATGGACGCGTCCTCCTGCGTCCTGATTTACGGACTCCAGACGCTAAGCTGCGGGAAATTACCGGGGCAGCGCGTCTTACGCATAAA
The DNA here is from genome assembly GCF_019740435.1 of Gambusia affinis. Taxonomy (NCBI): domain Eukaryota; kingdom Metazoa; phylum Chordata; class Actinopteri; order Cyprinodontiformes; family Poeciliidae; genus Gambusia; species Gambusia affinis. The sequence continues at coordinate 6,783,759 of NC_057875.1, forward strand.
AACAAGGGTATGTTCATTGATTGACTCGTCAGTCAACATCTGTGTCCTACTGGATGTCAGATATCCACAGGGTTACATGAATAATAATAATAATAATAATAATAATAATAATAATAATAATAATGATGATAATAATAATAATAATAATAATAATAATAATAATAATAATAATAATAATAATAATAATAATAATAATAATAATAATAATAAGTATTACATTTTACTTGAGTAAAAAAAAATCTATTCCTCCATAGATTCTTTTTGCCCCCCCAAAAGAAGCCGTGTTCAGGTCTACGTTAGCTGGCCTGCAGATCACAAGTAGCTCCAGAGCTGCAGGTTGTGAACCCGTATTTTAGGCTGAGCTCAATATCTAGCTCCATTTCTCTCTCTAAAGGAGAGAAAATCTGGTAGGATCATTACAAATCTGTCTTCCTGGTGATTATTTTCAGCAGGAAACATTGTTGGAACCTGGAAAAAAAGCATCCTACTGGAATGCATCAAGCAAATCATATGGATTATTTTATGACTTGGATGGAAATGATCACCAAGGAGCTTTTTACATAAAAATCAGACTATTTTACTCTGGTACCCCTAACCACACTGTGTCCATATGTTTATTGCTAACAGATTTTTCTGAAATCCATACAGTGTTCGCAAATACAGTTCCAAACATTTTACTGCAGCCATGCAGAACATTAGTAAAAAACTCTAATGGATTATTTTGACTAAAAATGATTTAAACCAGAAGAAAAATACAATGGAGAGCTGTTGCCTTGCAGCAAGAAGGTCCTGGGTTCGATTCCCGGCCCGGGATCTTTCTGCATGGAGTTTGCATGTTCACCCTGTGCATGCGTGACTTCTCTCCGGGTTCTCCGGCTTCCTCCCACAGTCCAACACTGTCAGGTTAATTGGTCTCTCTAAATTCTCCCTAGGTGTGAGTGTGTGTGTGCATGGTTGTGTGTCCTGTCTGTTTTCTGTGTTGCCCTGCGACAGACTGGCGACCTGTCCAGGCTGACCCCGCCTCTCGCCCGGAACGTAGCTGGAGATAGACACCAGCAACCCTCCCGACCCCTCTAAAGAACAAGGGTGAACAGAAAATGGATGGATGGATGAAAAATACAATGGATGAACTCAAACTAACCCTGATCAGTTGAGTTCACAAACTTTATTTTGGGAGGGTAGATTGTATCTTAATGTATGATAATTAACACAACTGCTAACAAATAGAAAAACTGACCATGACACATTGCTTTATAGGTGACAAACTACATCTACAGCAAGTTTGACTGACTACAGAATAATCTAACAGCTTTAATCTGAAAAAGCTCTTCATAACCTGCAGCCACAGTGTCTGCATTTCCATTATAAATGTGTACAAAACTTAGTTGGCATTCAACCAAAGTTGTAAAAACACAATTTTGCAATTGTGGTTTTCTATAAAATTTGAAATATATCATTAAAATCTCATATGCAATAGGTAATAAGTAATTAAAAAATAAGTCAAGCCATCATCCTCCCACCACTTTCTGTCTTCTTCTTTGTCTTTTCCGCCAGTAGTATCATCCGGTTGTTGATCACATGACTCGTGTGATGCAGAAAAAGTGCTACTGTAGTTTTGCAAAATAAACACACATACAGCTAAAAACCCCACCTTACCTTAAGCAAAAAAATAATATATACACATACTGTATATATACACACACACACACACATATATATATATATATATAACATAAGATTTTGTCAAATTTATTTTCACATTTCCAATGTGTGCAATTTTTAGGACAATGGTACGCAGCTAGTGATCACAAAAATTAATAAATATAAGAAGAAGTCAAATAGTGGACTTTTTTCTCCCAAAGGGGATCTAGATTCACCTTGGCAGGCATTTAATGTAAGGTTGTAAGGAAAACTCAGAGTAATCAATAATAAATTCACAGCTTCAGCTGCAGGATTCACACACCTCAGCTGCTGACACCCGCTGCACACTGCTGCAGAGGCAGGGTTTCCCTTGTTTGACGATAAATAGTGTATGAGTCCTAAAACAGAAGCTGAGCACAACAGCTTTTGGTTTATATGGTTGAAATAAAGTTTCATTATCTCACATTAAAACCTGCATGGCTGCTAACTGTCAGACTTGTTGTGTGCCAGTTAAACTCAGAGCAAACACACTGAGCATTGTTTATTTGATTAAGTTGTAGTGATTTATTGCTCAGCATTGTGATTGTATTTCACAGGCCTAGTTGAAATTGGTTGAAATTGTGTTCACTGGTTTATTTGGAGGTGTTATTTATATGTCACCAATTTGACAATTTACTTCCCTTTTTGACACTTCATATCTTTAATGCTGCACACTAAAGAATATGAGATTGGCTGCATTCCATTTATTTATCAACCAACAGACAATATAGTAGAAATAATTCAGCCCATCACATCCAGTCTGCAAAGCCACAAGGTTTTTTTCAGAATCAGCTGCAGAGGAAGTAGCAGCTCCTGATCTGAGACCCATAAGGGTTACACTCTTCACATTGTTTCTGTATAATTAGTCCAGTCTTTGCCACAGTGACTGTTTACACTTCAATCTGTGGAATAACTTTTGTTTCTCAATGTCTTTCTGTGGGGAGATTAACAGGAGTAAGTCTGGCATCTGTCATGGATCCAAATGCCATCTGCTTTCTTGCAGCCCAGCATGCCTCTACACCTCCCACTGTTCTGATGTTTATAAGGGGCCTGTGTAAGGGCTGTGCATGCAACCCGTAGTCAAATATCAGTCAAACAACCAGCTAAATCCGTTTGGGGGCTTCACTGGGGTGCTCAATAAATAAATCAGCAGCATTTCCACAGCAGGGCTAGTACTGTTTAAATGGCACCATTTCCCTTCATGGCTTTTAGTTGGGGGATGTGGGTCAGATGGTTGCACTGCAAAGACAAGGAGGTTTTAAAGAAATAAAATACTGCCACCCTGTGGAAGAAAATGGCTAAGCAAGCTGCTGGATAAAGGGAACAGCTGAACTACATTAATGTTAATGTACAGTGCCTTGAAAATTGCTTTATATGTTTTTGATTTTTCTTCTGACAGGCCAGTATAGAGTAGTGCATCACTGTGAAGGGAAAAGACACATGATTTTCATGTTTTGTACTGATAAAAATCTGAAAAGTGTACCATAGTTGCTCCAGCTGTAGCTGTCTTTTGGAGTATCTACCTAACAGTTTTTTATATTTATGCCGTCAAGTACAACAACAAAAAAATAACTCAAACTCATTAGATTGCATTAGTTTTTTTTGTCAGGATAGCCCTGCATTTAGCTCCCTCCATTCTCTCATGAACTCTGTCCCACCTTCCCTTGAAGAACCAAAGCAGTGTCATAAGATGATGCTGCCACCACACAGGTTTCACCATGAGGATGGTGTGTTCAGAAATGTCTGCATTGTAAAAGCATTTTGTCTATGACCAAAACACCTTTTTTCCATATACATAACTTCTAGAAAACTTCAAAAATGACTTCCTATAGCTTTCTTTTAACAGTGTTTAACCTAATTTGACCTGACTAAAAAAATGCATGCCACATTTTCAAGTTGTTTTTTATTCTAAAATTAGAACATGAAAACAATTGACCATTTTCTTCCTTTTTATAAGTATGCACAACTTTGTGTTGGTCTATCACATAAAATCCCATAAACTACATTGAAATTGAGGTTGTTACGTAATAAAATAAAAGTCTAAGGAGTGTTAATTGTAAGGCACTGTGCATGTCTCGAAATTCCAACTCAGTAATGCCATAAAGCTGTCATATCATTAAAAAAACTACAAAGTGCTTAATTATGTTTATTTGCATTATACAGAGAAAACTAAACAAAATCAAATGTTATAAGATGACAAAGTGATTCATCATTTGGTTTTATTATTTCACTCCCAGAATAGAATATGTGATGTGTCCTTCAGTCATCAGTCTTTATTAATGCTCCCAGTGTTATGTTTAGCTGTTCTCTGTTAATTTGTACCACACATAAACATATTATTTCCAAAAGAGTTCAATAACCATTAATGCACTAAATTTATGTGGTGAGACCTGTTAAATTGGCTGTGCCTGGTGTCTGGCCTGTGTGTGTCTGTACTGGTCTTGGGTTGGACTCCTGACCTGCCCTGAGTGTCCTCTGCCTCTCACCCCCTGACTGCCCTGTAACCCTGATCAATAGTATGTGTGTGTGGTAACAGTGTGGAAGACAGATAAATAGGTGGACGTGTGCCCATAGAGAGTGCCAGGACTGGTTACTGAGAAGGAAAAACTGCTAGCAAACTCACTGGACTGCTGCTCTGTTTCTATCTCCGAATCTCCAGAGACGGGACCGTCGCCAAGCGAGGAGCTCCAGGAAGCTGAACGGCTGATGGCTGGGTTGTAAGGAGCCTGACTGTCTGAGGACCTGGAGCACTGATGCTCCAGCAGGGGGCGGAACATATAGTTGTCTTGATGACATGATCCTGCAAAATAATAAACATAAACAGCTATGAAAAATACGCTGTTAACTCCTTCTTTCTCACATAAAGCTACGCTCTATCTGTGGACATTACCTGTGGGAAATCTACATATTTAGATCAGAAGATTATGAAGCTGAACACAGCAGCAGCTCTCAGCTGCCTCTCATATTACTCCACTCATACATTTTTAACACATCTATAAAAACCCTCTTTCTTCTGTGATACTTGACACTAATGGGACACAATAAAGCCTCTGGATTTCCAAAACCTAGTTAGCAGCCGTTAACACCGGTGTCAACACACTGAATGTGTGACGCATTTCTTTCCTTACAATGTTTGCTCTGATCTTTGATATTAACATTTAACAAAAAAATTTCTCAGTAGTGCAGTTTAGCTACTGACTGATGCTGCCAGCAGGCATTTTACTCAGTGATGCCATATGGTACCTCTGATTGTTTAAATGATTTCTGGCTAAGCTTATCAAAACTCTAGGTGGTGATTTATCAACCACTACAAAATAAAAAGCTGAGTTTAAATGTGTCCTTACAGTATATTGAAAAAAATTTTAATGACCTAAAAAAGTTTGAATATCCTCTAAACTGGGTAATGTTACTTTGATCAGCTGATTGTCATCATTGGGTATACTCCAATTGAAAAATTGATATTATTGTGACTAGTATCTTGATTTGAAAATACTTCAGGTTTAACACCACATAAACTATATGAAATGTGTTTGAAACATAACATAAGCATAAATATTTTGAGAGATATCTTGATTTTATATAAATAAGTCTATATCTAGGTTGCCAAATCTTAGGCTTCTCTGAAAGAAAAAACACATCACTTAAATCCACTTCTGTCCATTACAGCTCAGCAGCCTAAGTGCAATGATAAACTGTCCTTATCATATCAAAAGCAGAGAAACATTACAAAGATCAATTGATGAGCAGGTACTTCCTGCACTTCCTAAGGTATTGATTATTTGTTTGGACACACATTTAAAATCCCCAAGTTACCAAATTTCTTCATCAGGAAGTAAAAAAAAATAAAAAAAAAATCAAGTATTCATCACTTTACTTGATGAATGACAAGCAAAGTGTGAATCTCATAACAGGAATAAAGTATATAAATCTTTAAACTTACCAAACCTTTGAAAATTTTGTTACTTTGCAACTACACAGTGCATTTTTTAACAAGCTGAAGAAATTTCAAATTTGGTTTCTGCTTTCAAGAAATAAATATTTCCAGTCCAAAATTGTAAAATATTTTAGAAACCAGGTGGCGGTTTTTACAGCAATAGTACATGTAAGCTAGAGTGGATGTTTGGGATTCATCCTGCTGCATCCATCCTAACTACTCAAAGCCTGTGTGTGTTCGTTACAGCACTTAAACAGCTTACATTAGTAGGTAGTGATCACTTAAGGCTGCATAGATGTTTCACTTACGCTTCCCCCTTTTAAAGGGTATGCTGAAAATTTAACTAATTCAGTTCAGGGGGTAAAAAGCATAAATAAGATCAATCTTCTACATGCTGAAAAAATGAATAATATTATTAATCTTAAATAAAATAATAGACCTATTCTAACTACATGCTTATATTGATTTGTGAGCAGCAGAGTGAGTCTGTGCTGACATAGGCTCCTGCCTATCATGCAGCTCAATGTTCACAGTATTCACTCACTAGCTACATAAGTATTTACTAGAATAGTTGCAGCTTTGATTTGAATTTATTTTAATTTAGAAACTACATTTTTTTAATATAAACAAAGAGAAATCAAAAGACTTGCTTAAAAGGCAATGTCTGACTGTAACAAATTGGTTTTGGTTGCACATAGTGAAGTTTAAAGTGAAACCAATTATACCTAACATGATTGTAGGATTTCTGTTTGACTATATTATTCCATTTGTTACTGCAGATAATTGCTCTAGTATAATATTTTAATTTAATCATCACATATACTCATGATTTCTGCAGTATGAAGTCAAAACCTCTTGGGTTTGTCTGTTTGTAAGGAAAATGTGCAAGGAGCTCTGTTGTGTTCCATTCTTTGAAACTCTAACACTGTTTATGCATATCCATTCATCCATTTATCCAACTGCAAACTTCATGAATAAGTTAACCCCAGAGGATCAGTTTTCATACTCATTAATGGTAGGTTCCTCATGCACTGTGATTATCTGGTACATTACTCTGAAAACTTAAAAATGGATTTCAGAAGTTCTGCAAATGAAATCCCAACATAATTGAGATTCAAAACAGCAACTAGCAACATGCTGAAGAATAAAACTAAGACACAACTTATAAATGGAACATATTCTTCCACAAAATTGTGAGTTTAAATACTTTGTACATGTTTTCTGTGCAAGTAGATGAACAGAATGCAATAGAGCAACCGACCAAAAAAGGTCAGATAACAAACCAAGTTGCAATAATTACATATTTAACCTGCTGCAGCTTTACTCCGTCTCTAAACTCAGTGGTGAGGTCAACCTACCTGAAGAAGTACCAGCAGCATCTGACTCCATGTATTCCATTGTATTCTACAACTCCCCTATATATTTCCTTTCTGAAATGTTTCAAAACAATAAATTCTGCACTCGCAAAGGCTGTCCAGTCTCATGAACTTGTCATTCCCACAGCGCAACACAAGGAGCTGTGAAACAGCCCATGCAGGCTCTGCAGGGAAGATGAATAGGTGGAGTTGTTGACAGTAAAGAGGAGTACAACATTAAACTCTCAGACTATTGATCGGGGAGCATTGATTGGACGGAGCTCCTGCCCTATAGAACATCACTCACTTCACACAGGGTTTCTATTTTACTAATGTTGCTGACAACAAAGGTAACAACAGAGGATATCCTCCACTCACTTTAAAGGGAGAGCCATATCAACATGGACAGAAACATTCAAAACTTGTCACAAAAATTAAAGCAATCTGTGTATGAGAAGCACCTGTTAACATATGATTAAGTCTGGGATCTGAAGGGAAGTTAAATGTGAGCAATATTTTTAACCGGAACCATTCTTCCCAGAGTACATTTTATTAAGCACGGACAAATTATTCTTGTCACTCCACAAGCAAATAAAATAGATAGAGGTATAAATGTGTCGAAGCTGATGAGCAAAATCATTGACATATTCATTTTGGCCACAAGGTGGTGCTGTGGGAGCGGATTTAAGGGGATCACAGAAGCATGCACATCTACAGTGACGTGCATACTACATTCTTGTTAATGTTTTAACAAGAATTTGAAAAAATATATAACTTTTTGTCATGCTTCACAATGACAAAAATTGTTTGGTATTAATGCTATTTTCAAACAATTATTAGATCTAGTCAAAGGAGTGATTAAATATATATACTAACTTTATTTAAAAAATGTATATATCTGGAACGTTCTCCATCAATATGAAGAATGGTTTCTTATAGACATACATAAACACAATAAAATTCATAAAACTTTACTTACAATGAATTTCCTCAAGGAAATTAATTACTATCAAATTAAAACTCTATTTTTTTTATTTCTACTTATCAAAATTTTGAGAATTTTGAGTCTTCTTGTGAGTACAAAAAATTGCACTCAAGTAGACCAGCACTACTTCATATTATTATTACATAAGTAAAAGTTAAACAAAGCCATCCAAGAAATAAAAGTAATGTGCAAATTTTGGTATTTTAACAACTAAAATAAAAAATACATGTTTTAAAAAATAGATTTCATAATAAATCATAATTTAGAAGTAAATCTAGGCACAAGAAACATTTTTTCTATTTTTTATTTTCTTTCAACAAAGGTAAATCATCACCGGATTCATTCATTCATTCATTCATTCATTCATTCATTCATTCATTCATTCATTTATTTATTTATTTATTTATTTATTTATTTATTTATTTATTTATTTATTTATTCATTTATTCATTCATTTATTTATTCATTTATTCATTCATTCATTCATTCATTCATTCATTCATTCATTCATTTATTTATTTATTTATTTATTTATTTATTTATTTATTTATTTATTTATTTTACCTATATACTATTTATTTAATTTTGGCTGAAATGGCTCTCCATACAGTAGAGAGAAAATAAAATTAATAAAATAAAAACAATGCTATTTCAGATTTTGTCAACTATAAAAAAAGACCACTTTTGTCTTTCTTCTGTATGTCATATTTTGACCACGTTAACATTAAATGGACGTGACGTCATCAGCGCTTATTAACGTACCGTTATTGAACGTAACCGACGTAACATATTGGCTTCATCAGTAAAGCTACACAAACAAACGGGCATAGAGGCGTGTTAAACTCTAGGTATCTGACTGTGGGGTGATTTATTTTCCAAATGCGGCGCCGACTTAATAAAAGGTGCGGAGGGAAACAGTTTATTATGTGACTCAGAGAAGCAGCTTGGCTTGTAGCGGTAGCTTAAACTAGGCGGTGGCTAGAATGCTAATGTCCACCCCGGGCTAATAGCAGGAGCCGCTGTTAGCTAACGGAAACGGTATGTCCGCTGACCCAGCGGCTGCCAGCTGGAGTAGAAGCTGCCGCTTCTTTCGCCTTATTTACTACGCATACAAGTTGTGACTGGCCAAATATCCTATTAGGTTCCTGGTTTAACTAATTGCAAAAACTGATAACTAATTTTCTACGTCATTCTTTTACTGCGTGGAATAATAAAATTATTCCAGAATGGGAATGTGCTTACCGTGCCTTGGTGGAGCTGCTGACGACGTTGTTGTCACCCCGGATCCTGTAAGTGAATGTAATTAATTACATTTCCTGTTGGATATGTCGCTAGATAAGCCAGAATGACATACAGAGTAACAAAGCCAAGAAGAATGTATTTTTATTACTCTTTGTGCTGAAAAGGTCCTTATTAACGGGTTTACAGTAAACAGCGACATATTATCAGGGCTTCACATGAGTGTCATTTCATAAAGTTTTCTGTCTTAAACAGGACACGAGGAGACAACAATTGGCTGAAGCCGCTGAGAAGAGACAAAAAGAGGTCAGTAGTGGTTCCTGTTGCAGATTTTGAGTCAGACACTTACTATTTAGCTAAGCTGGTTTTATTAATTTAGCGGGCTAGGGTCACGCCCATCATTTAACCGTCAACAAGCCTTGTCAGACCAACACAAAGTGGTGCATAGTAAGGTACGTGTTGGTTTCCTTTTTTTGAACAACTGTTGTTCTCAAACGTTTATAGAGCAATATTTTCCTGTAGTTTTAGGCTTTTTGGGTTTGATTTAAGTGTAGGTTTTGATTGGGTCATTCTTAGTCATTCAGCCCTGACTGCACATTTAGGTTTGTTGTCTTTCTCAATAGTAAACTCCAACCTCAATAAATCTCATAAAACAACTTTTTTTTTTTAAAGCCCCATCAACTCTAACCAACTGTCTCATCCCTGTTGATCCAAACCTTCCCATCCATACAGCATAATGCTGCCACCACCATCTCACAGTGGGATTATATGTTCAGGCAACATTTTGCTTGTGGGCCAAAATTGTAAATTTTCTACTTATGTTAAAATGGTTTTTCGTTTATGGATTGAAAAGTAGATTACTGTAGATATATTTTTTTCATAACCAACTCGACCTATAAACTTGCAGTCAGTGGTGTTTCTTCCTCTGGATGTTTCTGTGTTGGCCTGCACATGACAGTTGAACAATACTAAGATTAAACTACACAAAGATGCACTCTGTTTAAAAAGTGACTTTTGAGGGATTTTATTTATGATCATTGGGTTAAGGAAGGTTGAATAATCAGTACATCATACTTTTCAGATTTTTATTTGTAAGACAAAAATCTTGATTACATCTTCCTTTTCATTTTGCTTCAAATATATATTGTGTTGACCGATCACATAAAACAAGCCTGTGGTCACAGACATAAGTACACAGTTTCCAAAAGTATCTTTACCTAAATATGATGATGAACACATTCACCTTCATAAAAAAGGGTCACAGTATAAAAACAGTCCCACCCGTGTGTCATAAAGGAAATGCCTCCTCTGTATATCAGTTTTCATCCATGCTATTCATGTACTCAAAAAGCCATTTCTTGATTATAAACATCTGAACATTTGGTAACTTGTATTTAAGAACTGCTGCGCAGTGTGGTGAGCATTTTTCTATTGTGCAGAAAAGACACTTGCAAACCAGTAAGAGCCATGCTAAAGTTAAATCAAGGTAAGTCAATTCAGATCGAAACGAAAGCCAACATCTGAAGTTGGCAAATATTTTTACTGCCACATTTATCTGCTCTCAGTCACTGTTGTGTTAACATTTACAGTTCAGGCTGCTGCAAGCAAAAGCACAAAGCTCTAACCCACCAATAGAGTAAGCAGCACACCAAGAGTGAAAGAAGCTGCTGTGTCTTTTTACTGTGATGCCTTATTTGGCTGTTGAATGCGTGCACACTAGATCATGCCTTTTATTCTGAAAGGTTGCAGCTGAAATGGAATATCTTGTTAAAAACACAGATGCATGCCTGTTAACACAGTATTTCTAACATTCAATCAAATCAAAAATGAGCATTGCCGTTTCCTGCTGGGTTTTCATTTTTCTTCTCCACTTCCTTTCTGACTTCCAGACGGCGTACAGGGGTGTCAAAAATCCAGAAGCAGTTGAAAGGAAAAGAAAGAAACAGGAAGAAACTGAGAAGCAGGCGATGACCCCGTCTGTGTCTGGTGGCGGTGGACTGAAGGTACGTTTAGCTTTGGCTTCATGCTTCTTTCTGTACATTTTAATTTTAAACATCAATTGTATCTTTTGGTAAAGCTTCAGGATGCTTACAGATTACAATACAATAATCCTTGCCATAAAAAGGACTATAATTATTGTTATCTCTGACATATATTTCTAAATGACCTTTGATCTTGATAACATTTACAGCAGTATTACATATGCAGAGGTTTCATGTTAGATGTGTAACCAGCTCTGTGGTTTGATCTTCCTTTTGGTTTTCAGTGGCAGGTTGGATGAAGTTCCCGATGGAGAAGTTGGACTTAAAAATGTCTAAATCCACATGAAGTCTGTCTGCTGGATCACTTGGAAAAAGTTGGAACTGCTGCCCAGTTGAACCTTTTTTTTTTTTTTTTTTTGTTTGATTTTATGTTACAAACATTTGACTGTCATCACATCAGGCAGAAAACGAAACCATATTTGCCAAGTTATAAAGGACAGGTTAGGACATTTGAACAGGTTGAGGATGACACATTACTGTTCAAACTTCTGATTAAACATGACTATATTAGCAATATAACAATATATGCGATTAAACGGGGCTCGTTATTCGAAAAATGTCTTTTAAAGAAAATGAGTTATCAGTTTTAGAGATCGTTGTCGTTTATTTTTTGTAATTTTCTTCTGTAATTAATATGTTCTTTTCCCCTCAGTACTGAAGCAGGTTTAGGTCAGAGCTTCTTTGTAACATAGTAACTTATGCAAATATGACAGTTTAAAAGCTGAACTATGTGTGCTTGGTGACTTAGGCATGTTGATGACCTCCACAGTCGCCACTGACAAACATCACCTTTCTTTTAAGGAACACAATTAACAATGTGATGGACTTTAAAAAAATGTTGTACTGGATTGTTTAAGGTGGTAGGAGACAAACATGTTTTCAACTCTGCTCTGCTGATGACATGATTTAGTTGCCACTTTGGTTATTCTGCTGATCATACTCTCAGCCTCTATCTGATAATATGCATCAATGATAAACGGGCTGAAATATTTTCCAGACCAGGCTTGCCCTCATCAACCTTGTGCATGTGACCTACGGCACTTTATAAATCAGTCATAATCCTGCTCTATTGCACTGGTTGAATTTCTTCATTTGAATTTAACTATAAAGCACTAATATGATTTAAAAACTAGCATTACTGTTTGTTGAATGGATATGCCACAACTCATAATTCATTAATAATTTATTTTCTCTCCTGTCTGTCACGGTTTTCTGGAGACTGCAGCTTTGCCTTTGTGCTCTCACATATGGTGCTGGATGACAATGTAGTGAATATTCTTCAAAGTGCTTAACTTAACTGAGATCTTTTCTTAAAGCTGCCTGATCCTCAAAAGCTTCTGGTGCTCTTGCCATTTTGTAGGTATAGCAAATGGTATTGCTACAGTTAATAAAGCACATTTGTGTTACGTATGTTTGGACTCCAGATGCTGATTTTTGGTTTTACTTCACAACACATAATGACAACTTCTGACTTTGTGTCTCCAGGGCTTCAGATGAACATTTACAGATGTTTTAATTACAAAGCTCATTCAAGGATTTTGATATTTGGAAATAAGAAAAGGTTGTCACAAACAATGAGACTTTATTTACAGTTTACTTAAAAAATTGGATTTTCACTTCTAAGAAACTTGGTGGTTTTTAATCAATATTCTTAGTACAAAACCAACATAATATTCCATAAAAAGTCACACATATCAATGAGCTCAGCTTTGATACAGGTATCATGTCTGTTATTGTGAGGCTCCAAAGTCAAAGATTGTTTTCATGTTGATCTCTGTTCTACCTCTAAAGGTCAGTAACTCTACGCAAAAAGAAAAACATAAGTAGCTTCAAGAGTCAAAAAACCCTCTAGTTCTGTTCTGTGAGAGAATATATTGTTGAAATAAAGATTATGGCACAATTTAGACATTAGATCAACTTAAAGTGGGAATGTTGCATGTAGTGCAAGCACTGCTTACATTTAACCTAATCAGAAATCCATTAAAAGAAATACTTGCTCTTTTAAGAGTTGGATTTTAGAGAAATCTTTTCTATTATGCAAAGACACACAATCTAAAGCTTTGGATAGTGCAAAGTTTTGTTATTCTAATATGTTTGTTAAAATTAGTTTGAAACATCAAAATATTGATACTTGTGGAATATCTCCTGCCTACTGTGTTAAAACGGCATTACATGACAAAATGTTAGTTTCACAAAGGTGCTGATGAATCCATTTCTAGTTTACATTAAAAGGATGTACTTCTGCATGTAGACTATCAGATTTACATAGGATGCCTCTGAATACTCACTGAAAAGAACCTACTCTTGCTTCAAGTATAACTAACGATTTCAACAAAATGTCACAAACTTCTACAACTTCCCTGCTAAACTCCTGTTTGAGCCACTACACTGTAATTGTGAACAAAATAAAGTATGAGGTTTTCCTAAGCTAAAGAAAATGAGATAAAGCACAAAATTAAATTGAAAACTATACGACCTATGATTTCTATTTTTTTTTTGCCCCCCAAATAACAAATCATTATTTTACAAGTCGGTTCTCTCTGTGTTTCCTCCACGTCTTTGCATAACAAAGCCCCGTTATTTGCGTGGACATAAAAAGGTCACACATACACCATGTCCCTTTGTGACCAGAACCACTCTGCTGTGGGGCTTCACTTCTTGCTGCGGTAGTGGGCCGCCACCACCAGGTAGCTGTCTGGGGCGAGGTCTTTGATATTGGGGGACTTGGTGCTGATGGGGGATATCTTTCCCTCCACTCTGGAAATCTGCAGCATGCGGCAGGGGTCGTGTTTCAGCAGGTAGCTCTCGAACGTCTCCCAGCCTCCGCCGACCCGCACCATCACATGCTTGTTGTGCAGCATCTGCAACAGGAAATTGAACCAAATCATTCAGAAATGTACATATATGTAGCGGGTTTACTTGCAATCTTGATGAAAATTTCTGTAATAAACTTCTTGAAGAATGCTAAAGGCTTTGTAGGAGAAAGTTTACAGTAACCAGGAAATTAATTGATAGCCACAGAACTTTTACATTTTGTCACATTACAGCCACAGATTTGAAGGTATTTTATTGGGATTTCATTTGATTGACCAATATAAAGTTGGGCTAAAAAGAAATAAATTGTTTCCAAAATTCTTGACAAAAATAAAGAAAAGCATAAATCCTTCCATCCAATTTATCCTGGCTCGCCTAAATAAAATCCAGGACAACATTAACAAGTCAATATAGTAGTAAAATCAAAAAAATTGTATTGGTCTCCCTGTAATGTGACAAAATGTGATATAAAGAGTACAGACTTAAAACGGTCATCTGAAATAGTCTCTTTATTGGCATCAAATTATATCCCTAAATTGATATAATTTAATAAAGATAATATAACAAACCAATATATCTAATTTATTTTAATATGTCCCAATTTATCTAAATTGATATCTGTATAAATACTGTTAGCCGATGCTTCATGTGGCCATTTTCTCAAAGCACAAGATCAAATATGGTTCTTAATGCACTATCCCAACTTTTGATCATTTTGTGATGATTAAAGATCACTTTGATCTAGAGGGATCTAACTTTTAGGATGTTAAACAGCCTGTTTCATTAGTGAAACGGCAGCTATCGACACAGTCAGTACTGCTGTAAAATATCCAGCCGCTTTCTCCACTCAGACTGTCTAAACCTGTGCTATGTTTGCCTCACAATTCTATAAAGTGATTTCTTTTATTTTTTTGCAGCAATTTTTCTTTAGCATGATGATTCCTGTCACATCAGGGCACATTCCTGAGGTCCGCTACCATGGCAACATCACCCATTATAGTAAAAGGAAGAAATAAAATACGCTGCTGTATTGGATGATCAAACGCTCGCATTCCCAAGAGGCTATGCTCATAAAACACGTCGACTACAGAGCGAAGGCTTACTGCCACTTTTCCTCATTACCACTTCATTACACCTCAGCAGAAACAAGCTTGTTTACTGTAGGAGGGTACATAAAAAAAAATCATAATGCCTTATTAGTCTTTAGAGATTCTAACACTGACTAAAATATACAGTTTGATGAAAAGGATAAACTACCTAGGACCTTGTCACTTCAGTGTGGTCAGATATGAGGCTTCTTGCCCTCCAGCAGTGTAACATACAACATTTATAAGCCTCTTACAAGAATCAATCTAGGGGGCAGCAGAGGGGCAGCACTTCCAATCATCTGCACTGGGCCCGGGGCTTTGTTACAGTGCACTTAATGGATCTGTGTGAGGCAACGAGGTTTCAATCATGCTGCTCTGGGACATGACTCCTGCCTGAGACGAGACCTTGATCAGGAACCCAGAGGACAGCGGAGGCCTGGGGGCCGAGCGGGGACGGTACCATCCAGAAACACTCTGAGGTTTCTTCACCGTCTCACGCTGAAACAACAAGCAGCTCATTTATTCCTACAGTGGGGAAAGTCAGTCATCTCGTGAACATGTTGACTGCCAGTAGTTGACTAATATGCATTTTTCTTAGGACCTCTGATTCTACTAGATGGACAAAAAACCGGAGTGAAGTGACCTCCCACAAAACCTTCTTCAAATTAAACTAAATTGGTGTCGAACAGGTTTTAGCCACACAAACCAGCACAAACAGTACGATTCATTTATACCAATTTTGTTTGATTTTGGTGTTTTAAAGTCTTAAAAATTATGACGGCACAAACGAAAATTTTTGCTACACAAACCAGCACAAACATAACACAGTTGACTGGCAAAAATTTCATTTGATTTTGTAAATGTGGACTGGTTCGTTGACCTTTGATGACCTCTGGAAACATTTATTAATATCTTTAAAATGATAGTGGCACAAGCAAACCATTTTGCTGCACAAACGTAGCACAGCTGATTGACACCACAATTCATTTGATTTTGACCTTTGATGATCTATGGAAATATTTGCTTATTTACACAGAGGTCATTTGTTGCAAAACAAATTTGATGCACAAATGCTTAACATCGGATTCACTTAATTTGAAGGCGATCGGATGCCAACTTTACTCAGGTGGACAAAACTGACTCTAAGTTGGCATAAAAAATTACTTGTGAAAATATTTTTTTTTGCAGTTGATGGCCACAAATGATGGCTGCAATCAAGGATGGAATATTTACACAAACAGCTTGCCATACCTCAGCTGCTTACAGACACTGACTGGTCTTACTGTAGCAGCTGCTAGCAGGGAGACCATGTGAGGAATGTTAATTAAAGCATTATCACCATAAAGAGAGCTGGCTGAGAGACAGAGCGACAGTCGTTTAATGCTTGTTTTACTTGGCATTATAAAAATGCCTGTTCTCTCTGTTACGAGATCTCTAGTTATTGTTCGGGATTTTGTTTGGAAAAACAGATAATTTCAAGCCTTTTCAGCTCATTTATGCTGCCAGTCGTAGAGATAAAAAGTACATCTGACTTTGGAGAGTGTATTCTGGGTACCAGATTGATCTGTACCAACACTTTTCGCCTCTTGTTATTTGTCCTTGGTTGCTTAGCAACACATTGGCGACTAAACCAATGGGTTTAGAGGCATTAATGATTTACATTCACACCATGTTATTGTGGCAGGAATTCTTTGATCTTAGCAGTTACGCTCCGATTGTCCTAACTGCAGATTATTTCACCAAAACCTTGCAGAAAATGAGAGATGATTGGGTGGCATATTTAGATTTGAATTGTGCTGCAGTTTATTGGGCCGGCAGCAGAGGACATCCAAGAGTAAACTCTCGTTTGCACGCCTGCAGATCTCAAACATACCACTGGCATGAATCACTTAGTGGGATGTGTGAATCCTGGATGTGGGTTGCCAAGTAACCAGAATCCCAGGAGGACAGATTCTCGTTCTCAGATCGGTTAGCCTCAATTTATCCTCCTCAAATACCAGGCATCCCTCTGCTCATGGACAGCTGAGAAACATTTACTGTGCTCACAGCTAATTGTGTTCCTCAGATCAAAAAGAAGTTTTTTGGTTTTTAACGATTAAAGTAACAGCCTGGCAATTAGAATATGTGGTTATAGGTGGATGTTTATTTTTCCACACAGCAGGAGTGTGGCATTATCTCTGATTAAGAGCTCAGAACGATGGTTGGCTCAAACAAAAAGGAGGATTTTTATCCAGAAAAAAAGAGTTTGCTGATGTTTGAACCATTTGTAACACACACACCGTACATATATATATATATATATATATATACATATGTATATATAAACTAATCAAAGGCATTTTCAGCTCACGATATTGAGAAAAGATTTTGGAACTTCAGGAAAATCCCGAAATCTAAAGAGGCAAGCCAGAAATCACTGTTGGACGCACCTGATGGTCAGGCCTCAGGCTGCACTACATGTGAAATCATTGTGCTGTTGTAATAAGCACAACCACCTGGAGCACATTAGAGGACCACTTTTGGGCAGTACATTCAGAAATGCTGCTGAGCTGGTATTACACCAGGGAGGAGCAATTTATCAGGCCGACAGGACTGAAATATTCTGTTTCTCCAGTGAAAGGCAGAAGATATTTATTCTGTGGCAGATAAGTTTCAACTTGATTGGAGTGAGTTGAGAAAAAAACATGTAAACTGCATTATTATCTACGTCATAGGCACATAACTTGCAAATGTAATGCCAAGTAAATAATTTCTCCTTTATTTTAGATTCCTAATGTTGCATCTGTTCTGTTGTACTTTCTGAGTATAATAGAGGTTAATTTAAATATTTGATTTCTTTGCTTCTAAGCTTAATTCACCAGTTTTTATGGGTTTGTTTTTGTTAACCAGTTGGAACAACTCTGTCCGACTTCCAACCATCTGAAATACCAGATGTGTGTTTCTTTTTTCTAGTCAGGCAATCGGAAACATATTTTTAGCTGTTATCACAGTGCTGCATCACCTTCCCCAGTAAATCAGACAAATACTGTCGAAAACTTTGCCCAGCTTTGTGCTGTTCAAGGGAAAACAGAGAAGATGACATGCACTGGCCTGCTGTTATTCAACACTGGTAGAAACTACAAGCTATCGACACCCAAACAAAATCTTGTCCTAAACCCAAAGTATGCTTTAAAAAAATACCATTTAGCTGCAGCACAGGCTTGCAAAGCCACAGAGGTACTATGTTGAGTAACCTCTGCTTTAGTAAGAGGTAGAAACACTGATGTTGTGTTTTGGCTTTTGGACAAGAGGTTTGTGACAAACATCATATGTAAATATCAAACAGAAAATGTTTTTCATTTTATCTGATTCGAATGGGGACCATTTGTTTTTCAAAATCAAAACTTCAAAATATTTTCCAAATTTATAGCACAAGCTGGCACTCATGGTGACTGCAGAGTCTTGGAGTTAGTATTTGGATGACTAACTCCAAATATATGACATTTTTGTACAAAAGTGTGTCTTTTGCATTCCTTGTTCATGTGTGTGATTTTATACTTCTGTCATGTTCAAATTAAACAAATACAATAAAATGAGCTTCGTGTATTTGGATATATTAAAGTGCAAATATATTAATCTTCAGCTGGATGACAATAAGGTCCAGTGAAAAATAAACACTGGAGCTGTTTATGGAAATAGAAGATCCATTATCAATTTTGTTAAGCGAGTAATCAAAAGAAAAAGACGAAAAATACACAATTATAATAAATATTAAGTTTCTGAAATTTTACAGCTTACAGTGTAATGTTTATGGCAAATGTCTTCAAATCCAGGCCTCGACGGCTGATTTTCTGCAACTTTTAGATGTGTCCCAGGTTCCAACACACCTAAATCAAATGGCTGAATTACCTCCTCACTGTGCAGAGTCCTGCTGATGACCTTGTTATTTGATTCAGGTGTTGAAGTTACAGGACCCTGGTCCTGGAGGCCTGGATTCAAAAATCCCTGATATATGGAATATTATTTTGTACACTGGTGACATTTAAACTCGATTTGTTTTATTGAGGCATTTGCTAAACTTACCCGTATAAAGAGCATCTTCTCTCCAACACGGTATCGACCCTGCGAATGTCTTTCCACACAGAACTTATTTGCACACCTGCAAGGTGGCTCGTTAGCGATATGTCTCACCTGCAACACATAAAACACTTTTGCACATTTTTCTGATCTGATCTGAAATGCAAAGGTGACCCGTGTGTGACTTACAGCATCATCCAGGAGCTTGCCTGCGCTCTTCTTGGACGAAGTGACTTTGGTCGTAGTTGGAGTTGAAGTTGGTGTCGGTGAAGAAGACGGGGAGGGGGATGAAGAAGGGGATGAGGGGACAGGCGGAGCCGGGGATATGGGAGATGGGGGAGGTAGAGGTGCCCTTTCTTCTTGTTCAATCTCTTTCTCCAGTTTTATAAGGCCTGGAGGCTCCACATTGTAGCTAAATATGAAAAAAAACAACAACAAAACAATCAGATGAATCATATCAAGGGCCTAAAAACAACAAAAAATGAAAACATAGCAAAACTGGAACAAACCGTGATGCTATCCGACCCAACTCTAGTAGACAGAGGCACACCTCTCGCGGCTGCTTATGCAGAACTACAGGAAGAGACTAAAGCTTAGCAGTCAGTTTTATAATGAGATACAATAATGCATCAAAAAAACAAGGCAATGAGTGAAGATGAGTGGCTTGGTGATGGTGAACAACACATAAAAACAAGCTGATGAACTCCATGCATTCAAAAGTCACTCAATTCCTTCATTCTCTTCCCTACAAATTACATGACAGTGAGTGAATCTGCCGAAGTTTGAGATGTTCGCTTTAACCTCCACCAATGGCAAACCAAGCAGGAAGTGTGCAGACAAAAAGACACGATAGATGTCACACATCCAACCATGCGATGCAGAAAAGAGATCCACTGTATGAGAGCAAACCTGGGTGTCGACACCTCTACTGTTGAACTCATAAGTTTATCCAAAGAAAGAAGGACAGAAAGAGAAAGAAATCCATCAGCTACTGTTTCTGGAAATATTTCCACAGATTTTAATCACAGTTGCATGTCTGCAAGGCTAGAAGGGGATTGTAATTCAGTGTTGACCTCTTACTCGGTATGCTGCCCGACCTCTAGAAATTAAATTATCTGCATACTTGACAATGATAAACTTCAGGATCAAAATGGAAAAAAATGTGGTAAATGACCCTGTAACATTCTGCACCTTATCTTGAGGACATTTATTTGGAGTAAAATAACATGCAAGGGAAAAAGGCTTGAGACAATGAAGAGAAAAATATTTTTAGTGGGAGAAAAACTCAGACGGTGTTGGCCTAGTTTTTCGCTTACTCACACACTTATGTCCTTTTGTTAAATTTCTGTATTTTAATTCAGATATTCTTCTTGTCTTGCAGAGTTACTCCCTCCATAGTGGAAGTGAGGATTGTGAACCTCAGAGATAAACAGTCCATTCTGCTCACTATTGTACCTGCACAATTAATGCTCTGAAAGGAGCCAGAAACCTGAGTCCGGTATCCTGGCAGTGCCAGAGTCAGGTTCTTTCTTAGCGCAGCCAGATTGTCCTACATTCGGATTTGGTGGCGGTCTGATACGAATGGGAAAAACCCAGTTCAACTCACCTAAGTCCTCAGACTCAAAGAGACATGTTTCACCCACTCCGACCTCACGGCACCAGGCCAGGAAGTTGGCTGTGTTGTCCCGAGCAAAGAAAGAACCGGAGGGAGCGCTCTGTCGGCATGGTATCCTCCGATTAGGGATTTTCTTCTGAAAGCACAAAGAAGAGACAACACGCAGATAAAGAATTTAAATAGTAATTCTCCAAATGATTTAAGATAAGATTAATTTTCTTGCACTTTCTATGATATCGAGTGGCCAGAATTTTTTGTCTTATTGTTATTTTTTTAGCCATCCTTCCCCATCATATTCCTTGTATATTCTGTTGATTTTATGGAAATGCTTTCAAAGTGTAATAAAAAGTTGCACACCCTTGACATTCCTACTATCTCAAAAGTAGAGTCATTGTATGAGTCATTGTATGAAAATGGCCATATAGGTAGTTAAAACCAAATTTCTATCTTTGTGTCGTCAATAATTTGTAAAACCGTAAAGCCTCTTTGAATGACCAAATGACTAGCTGATTTCCTTAAAAATGGAGATACACCATTGGCCTATGAAACATGTAAACCAGAATTCAAAATGTTCAGATCAAAAATTCAGATCGCAGTGAACCAAATCAATTTTTAAAGACTTTATCATCCCCTCTCATCTCAGTAGAATGAGTGAAGTAAAAAACATGATTGGGACAAGAGCCACATGCAGAGGGAGGTATGTAAACTTCATGCAGACAGACCCCAGACTGGGACCTGAGCCCAGGACCGTCTCACTGCAAACCCAAAGGTCCAAGATATTCCATTTAAATATTATTTTCACTGATCTATTTGTAGTTGATTGAGGCCCAAAAAGCGATTGAGGTGTATTTTCCCACGTGTGGCCCAGTCCAGTGTTTTGATTGAGATGAAGTAGACAGGAATGTCTACTTCATCCGCTCTGGTTTCATCCTGGTATCTGAGAGTCTTTTCTTTACGGATCAATATGGGAGATGAAGGCTCCGAAAACTGGAGCTACTTTACCAGACCCTCCGTGATTTAGGATCAAATGACATACTTATGGGTTTCAGCCCCCACGCGGTCCGTTCACAGAGATTTATGCGCCTTGCTGCGGTTTTATGAAGGATATGTGAGTCTGCGCTTTGAGAAAGGTGCAGTGAGCTCATGCAGGAAATATGGAAGCTTTTGTGGGTATTTTTCATTTCATTCCAGGCTCTCTTTTCTTCACTCATTTATGTTCCTCTATTACTGAACATAGCTGTGGAAAAAACGCTTGCCAATGGCATTTAATATGCCAATCAAAATGAAATGTATTTCTGCTGTGGCTTGTTATGTTATTATTGGCACCTTTGTCTGTTTGATTGCACATAAGGTAAAGAGCTTCATGAAAACATTATTTCTGAACAAATGGGAACATAAAGAATAAAAGCATACTTGAATAGAGCACGGGAGGTTTAAGGCAAATTTTCTGTTCACTTTTGGTGCATATGTTGACTCATACTTGTGTTATTATATATCTTATCTGTCTGTTCAACATGCAGTGGCCAGTTACTGAGTGATTGAAACGCGGCCTAATCAAAACATTTGCAGAACTATCTGAAGTTTTCTCACCTTGAGGTCTGTGTGGCTTTCTTCCCCAAATGGATACATGCTCCAATATATGCATATTATCTTCAAAATGTGTTTCCCATTTACCAAATATAGTGTTTTCTATAACAGATTTAACAAATTTAAAGTCTATGTTCAGCACATTTTATGTTCTCTCTAACACAATAATAAGTGGATCAGTGATAATGGACCAACAGGTCTATTTTACCACCAGCGTCATGTTTCAAAACTACAGGGATGTACAGTTCTGGTAAGAAGAATATTATTTTAAGTTTTTAATGAGGCATCCCAACAATTAATGAATCCAGTAAAAAAATTAAATAAAAGCAAGTTAAGAGTCATTACAAGCAGACTCAAATAAAAGCAAGCATGTTTACTGATATTTTTAAAAAGTTCTCACCACATAATTTGTGGCCATCTACAGGCCACAAGTTCATGCAAACTGATTAGGTTCCTGACAACATTTTCAAACAAAGTCCACATTCTCTAAAGCTAAAGCTTTTTTTTCCCAGGGTTGTTCCATTCAAACAGCAGTTTTGATTTACATTTGGGTTCATTGTCCTGATGCAACACTCAACCGAGTCCACGTTTCACCCATCTGCTATACATTCTGTGATGTTCAGGAATAATTCAGGTTGCAAGCTTCGTAGAAAATGTAAAACATCTTCAAATTGACCAAACTGAGACAAGTTTTACTCTTGCAAACAATGAGAGAGTGCTAACCAAAAAAAAGTACTGCTGCAAAACCAACGACCTCAATACTGACAGAAAATAAGTCTGCCAAGATGAATAAGCCAACTTTGTTTTAGAGGAAAGTTTTATGAACAGATGAAAAAAAGATTGAGCTGTTTGGCCACAGGGACAAGATATGTTTGGAGGACTTCAACTAATGTTGCAGTAGAGCAAGAACCAAGTGCAGAGAGGAACTTGTTGGTTTTAAAGTTAAACTATTTACTTAACAAAATATCAAAAACCAAAACCGTACAAAAATAAAAGTCCAGGCAAACCGGTTCACATTTTGAGTTTGAATGTAGTCTCAAACCTTTAGTGGACTTTAAGTTTGAATGAATTCAGTTTTGTGAGCTTGAATCAGCTTAACTGGGATGATGCTGCTGCGTTTAGCTTTTATTTAGGAACGCGCAGGCAAGAAAGCTAAATACTGAGCTGCTTAAATGTTCTGGCCTCATTTTTCCATTTGTAGAAGCATCAACCACTTTGTGTTGTTTATTTTTTTGGCTCATGATGTTACTAATCTGTTGGCAATTAAGCAAATTAGCAGTCAGAGGCCTTACCAGCTGTTTAGTATTACAGAGTTAAACCAGTCTTCATTGGCCTTTTTCTGAACTATCTCAAAAGTGAAGCCTCAAACTTCATGGAGTCTGCAGATTTCACAAAGTTTTCAAAGCTGAATGTTGCATCGTGCTTTCAATCACACATATCCCTAATCTATAATGTCTGTATTTTGTTTTTGAAATGGAATTTAGCACGAAGAGTAAGAAATCTTTTTTTTGTATCTACAATATCTAATTTATTTGTTCCTGCTGCTCAGTCACATGAGCTGATAAGACTTGACTTCTACTGGAGTTCACTTCTACACACCTCAGGGTAAAAACTGCAGCTCTTTAGGTGACTTGGAAAGCTTCAAGTGGGATTAAACAAAACTTTATGGAGCAAGAAATGTGGAAAGCAGGCTGTTCTGTTGTTAGAGTCTGACATTTACGCTGACGTATCTTTTAATTGTGGATAAAGAGCAACATATGTTCATCGCAAACGATGTGAAAACTTGAGACAGCTCTGCTGTTTTTCTTTTGCTCTCAACAATCAATGTGCTCCTTTATGTTCAGTAGCGTCTCTGCTGTCCCACGATCATTGACCTCAAGTATTTCCTCACATCTGTGCTGCTGCTGCTGCGCTCACACTCAGATCAGGAGACCCTTCGTCATCAGAGCAGCAATGCCCCAGTGCAAACATCAACAACCCTCACACAAGAAGCCACAAAAGATCCTTTGCCTTCATTTCCCTCTGAGCTGATAGAATTAAGTAAAGCCATTGTAATTATATTAAAATCAGGATTTTATATCTGTATTTTTCGTATTTTTTAGTAAAAAAACAAAACAAAAAAACATTCATTTACTTCATGAAAACATATTCTGTCATAAGAGAAACTGAAATTACTCTGATGACATTGACATAAGCAGAAAATAGTTGGGCTAATTTACAGATATCTACTTCCAAGGTTCATGAAACCCTCACTGAAGGCTCAAAGAACGTTCAGCGCAGTTCTTTCAATTCTCCCAGGGTCTGTGGGGCCCCGCTAGTTAACAAGCCCCTACTGCTTATTTTTTTTCCCTTCATTTCACCCTATTGGAGACAGAAAAATCCCATCCCCCACCGTTACTTTCTGTATATTTTTTTAAATTGTGGAGCTCTTGGCAAAGTTTGTATTCATCGGTCATGTTGAGCTCACTGAATTACAGCACCTAGCAAACCTTTTTCCGTTCTTGAACTTATTTTTTTTTTTTTTACATTTTACTGTCATACAATCATAAATCTGAATGTATTTAATTAGGATCTTGTGCAACAGATCAACACAAAATAGTGCCTAATTTGGACATATGATTTTCGTCTTGTTTTTTTTCATAAGCCTGAAAGAAAGGCCATTTGTATTCAGTCAAGCCAGCTTTTGCTACATATTACAGCTTTGAGTATTTAGGGGTAGGTATCTACTAGCTTTCTAAAGCTAAAAAACTGAGATTTCTGCTCATTTGTCTTTGCAAAATAGCTCAAGCTCAGTTCGGCAGAAAGTATATGTGTTTCTAAGTCTTGCCACAGAATCTAAACGGTCTGGGCTTTGACAGGACCATTCCAACACTCTACATTGATCTAAATAATTCCCTTACACATCTGACTGTATGTTGTTGTTGTTTCCTTGTTTGTGTTTGAACCCATGACCTAGGAATGCATCCCCACAGCATGACGTTGCCAGTTTGTTTCTTCCAAAATGGCTAGATTTGTTTTGTAAATGTCTGATCGCTACCTGGTCGTCAATTTCTTCTACCTGAGCTGTGTTTCTCTGCAGCGTCCCTCAGTGTCAAAGTGAATGTCAAATTTATTTAAATAGCACTTTTAAAAACAGGTTAAAGCTGCCCCAAAGTGCAAATATGTTATCGTTGATGAAAAGAGAGAGAAAAAAGGCTTATTTTAAGATGTAAACTTTAACTCAAGTGAATATTTTTGTAATTGAGAAAATTTAGAAGGCAATTGGTTGCGTAAAAAATTTTAGGGGCTACAGATTACATATGTATGGCACACTTCTAAAACATTTATTTGTAAAAAGAAAGAAAAAAGTTTAAAAAAGTGATCATTTTCATTCCATTTCACATTTATGCTCTAATTTGTGGTAGTTACAATAAAATTACAATAAAGCACATACTTGTGGTTGCAACGGGACTGACTGTGAAAAACTAAAGAACAGATCTGCAGGAGACGTTAGTCTTTGATTGTCTGAAGATTTTCAGTCTTAATGTCCTGTGATACTTATTTCAGTTTTACTGTCAAAGTAAGAGTTCAGAGATGCTGCCTGTAATGAATTTAGTTGTTTTTCAAATAGCAGAAAGTGACCTTTGAGAACTAACTGCAGCAGCATAACCCTTACAAAATATTAATAAACGGTTTTAGAAGAGCTGCTAAAAGACTCAAGACCGAAGTGACCTAATCAGTGAACATCTAACTGATCCATGAAGCTCTCAGCGGTGATTTCCAGACCTGAGCAGGGGACACATAAAGACAGGCAGACAGTCCAACGCCATAAATCCATCAAAAGTGTGCTCATTTAAAATATTCGTGAGTAAAAGAAATAAAATTCAATCTCCTGTTCATTCCTAAGCCTGATGTAATGCTTTCAATTCTCCAGAACTGCTTTAATGATCAAGCCTTGCTGTTCCTGCTGGGTTTGTAAAACCTCTCAGGAGGCCAGAGTGTAAAATATAGATTAGGAAGAATTTGGGGGATTTCCTGGTAGTCCAATGGCACAGAGGAAGACTCCGTTTACCCAAAATAAAGCCTTATTATGCTGCAGAGTTGCACATACATATTGGTGATCAACATGTGGCGTCCACTTGACTGACTTCCAGAGGACCATACTTTTGCGGTTAGGTCATCGGGAAATAGGAGGTAGTGGCAGGGGGTGGGGGATTTGTCTGTGGAAAGAAACTGGAGAGATTTCTTTTTTAATCCCATTTCTGTTTCTTATAAAAGGAGGGGTTTGGGGTCCCATGTTTAATGAGTTCCAAATGTTGCAGCTGAGCCCAAAAAAAAAAAAAAAAAAAGATCTATTGAAATCTTGAGAAATTTTCTGCAAGTTGCTGTCTTATGCTTGACCCTCAACCCCTTACTGTGTGAGCAACACATACAGCCACAGAGCCTTGAGACAAATATTTCAACTCAAGTAAATAAATAATCCCTTAGGTTTGTCCAAAACTCTCTCAACCTGAAACTGCAAACAATTTTTTTTTTTAAAGTAGCTCAATACATTCTGCGAAAGCACATTTGCTGTAAAAACCAAGATGTCTGTTGGGTTTGCCACCTCCAGGTCTCTGGTTCAGCTGGTTCTAGAGCAAACAGACAGCCAGAGATAACAAGAAAGATTATTCCTACATAGATTCCCATAAACTGGAGTCTGTTACAGGAACTCATCCTGCTTGCAGAAAAAGTAAGAAATAACTTCAGAGGACGTCCCCTGGAGAAACACCCAGTTATTAAACATAGCTACACGTAGACAAACATTGCTTCAGTATCTCTGAATATTATCTACGGATCCTGTTAGATGTTTATTTCCACTCATTATGGGAACAAATGTCATATTAATGTAGAAGATTTTAATGATGCATTTAAACTGTTCTTTTCACAGAATGAGATGATTAAATACCAAACTACTTTACAATAAATTGTCTAAGTTTGTCATATCTGATGATAAACACAGGCTAAAATATTTACATGCATCTCCACTAATATTCATTTAAACATCCCTCAATAAGTTACAACTCAATCCCATATTCTCTAGTCTCGATTAAGAACCTGTTACAACCCTGGCTGGATATTTGACGCCTCTTTTAAAATCAGAATTGATTGATAGACATCAGTTTCTTGGTTTCCTGGCATGTATTCAACTTTTAAGCACATGACTTCTTTAGGGCTGAGATTTCTGATGTGTTTTTAGTTATAAATGTCCACCCAGTAGTGTCCAAGTTTCAGCCGAAAAGCTGCTGATTTGAAGTGAAGTTGAGACATTTTTACAACCCAATTCCAATAAAGCTGAAATAAATAAAAATATAAATAAAAACAGAATACAATGAATCACAGACCTACATTCATTTGAATTCTATTCACAAACATAAAATTTACAGTTCAGTTAGAAAACTATACATACACCACAGCTTTTTTTTCCCTCGGTTTTTGTAAGATCTTCGCAGTGGATTGGATTCAGTAAAAACCAGACGTGATTTAAGATACGTTGGATTTGTAACCAAAACTCATAATTTTTGGAAAATCAGCATTAGACCTGCTGGTTTTGTAAAGTACTTTTAAGTGTTATAAACTGGAGGTATACACATATGAAGTAAACAAAGCCAAAAAGCTAACTAAACTATAATTTTAATGTCTCTAAAACTCATAGAGACATAAAATACAAAACTGCACTGGATTATGCTCCCTAATTTAATCTCATTCAGTTTAGATTGGGGAGCTGGATGTATTCACTTCTAATTGCAGTGATTAAAAACTAAACAGCAGCACAAAAAACCTCCATACTGCTTATTCTTTACCAGTGGCTCTGCATTATTTAAGAAAAGCTAATGATGTCCATTATTCTTCTAAGGTAATGTTTCGAACACCGACTCAGGGTCAGAGTTTGTTGACTTGAAAATGGGTTTGTAATGAGAATTAGATTGATTCCAGCTACCTGCAGAAGTGTTTACATCAGCATTACCACTTAAATTATCTTAAAGACAAGACAAGGAGCCTTGCAGAATTTTTTTTTTTTTACAGCACGGTTGCATTCAGAGGCCAGTGTTTCAAATGAACTAGCAAAATATGTGGAGAGAGAATAAAGGTTTATGTCCAAATAAACTCATAATTATGCAAAATGTTAAAGTGTGACAATATGCAAACATTATTTAAATAGTAATTTGACTGGATCCACATCACCTTGATGCTAAATGAGTCTCCAAATGAAGCTATGGCTTTACATATACAGATAGGATTTTCACCAGTCTATTCTAGACTAATATGAGTAGTAATAAAGTTTTACCAAGAATGTTGCTGAGCCACAGGGCAAGGTCTTCCTTCATGGGCAGCAGGCTGGCTTCATGTCGACTGGAGAGCCACTGGTGGTACTGCTGCATGTCTGTCAGCCCTGGACCGCAGAGCTGCTTTGGGCTCACCGAGCTGCACATGGTCGCCTGCTGATGGCCTGGAGCACAGTGAGGTGCAAAGATGATTAAATCAAAAGTTACATCAAGACAATAAGTAAAAACTGAACCAAAAACATCTGTAGGAGATATTATTTTGAAGTGTTAGTTTAATGAAATTTAAGTTCTAATTTGGCTTATTAAACTTGTTTGTGATTTTTACTGAATCTGCACAGCATCATCTAGACTTATGGGAATCTCTGGTAAGGTGTGCAACATACCATGAATACATCATCTATTGCAGTAGTGTAATCCAAAAGAATAGAAAACTGCAACAATCACAGCCTAAGCATTCCTAGTCTTATAGTGACTGAACAGTTTGTAAATGTATACTTCACTTCTATTGCTTTTATCCTCAAGGTTGAATCCCAGTATGGATTACACTGACCTGAATGCATTAGACAGCAACATTCCTCCTCCCTCCTTCATCGGACAACGGACACTTTCATAGAATACAATAGCAGTTTTATTAAACAAAGAGCTCTTTGAGTATTCCCTGCCACCAGTAATGGAGTCTATTACACCGTCTGTCTCAATCCAATAGTCAACGCCTCAGCAGAGTTTGCATGGATCAATAACTTTTGACATCAGTAATAAAGCTGATATTTAAAAAAGGACTTCATTCCATTTAACGGTGATGTCATTGATAAACAAGACATTTCTCACATCTGTTTGTAGTACCCAGTTCACTGTGTGAGCTATTGCGGGAAAATCATTCCGTTTTCTGTCAGCTGTCTCCTTTAAGAAAGCAAATAGCCCCCAGATGTAACCAGAGGAAGAAATCACAAAGTTCAGGCTGTGATTGTCTCTCTGAAGTAAACTGAACAACATTGTGATGCAGACAGACAGGAGACAACCTCGCACTCTATTAATACCTGCACCGCAAGGTTTTCAGCTGTCATTTTGTTTTTCTTACTCTGCTGATTCAGTTAAAGGGAGCTGGAAGAAAGGCTTTATTTTTATCATGAAAACAAGCGGGTGAATTTCAAAGGTTTCCATCCACACTGGAATATCTCACATGACTGCATGGCACGCAAAAAGCAGAAGCGTGTAATGCAAATTACAAAAAAACATGTCTTACGTGCAAGGAAACATAAATGCCATAAACAAACTGTTCAGGATGGCAGAGATTCCTGCTCACTGGAAAGACACAGAAAGAGAGAGAGAGAGACACGACAAAAAGCTGTGAAACATTTCAAGGTTCCTTGTCAGCGCGCAGCAGCAAAATCACACTGCTGTGACAAAAACAGACCTCAAAAACCTTGGAGTCTGAGCAAGGTCATCTCATCTCAACAAGGATGCCAGATTCTAGCAGCGTACACAAACCGAACGCTGGAGCTCAGCACTTATACGCAGGTGCAACATTCCCATGTGAGATGCGTGGACGGCTGAAGCAGCAAAATCACCAGAGCAACTTCATGCAGGTTCCTGCATGGGTGCTGCATGTAAATATGCATTGTTTTAGCCACATTTTTCACTATAATGTTCTAGCATGAGAAGTATTCATGCTAAAAAACTTTTCTTAGATGTTTATGAAGAATTGTGAATTGATCATAAGACTTTTCTTTGGTCACTTTAACTCCAACTTTGTGTTTAGAGTCAGCGTCCAGCTGGAAACCAAACCTTCGTCCCAGTTTTGCTGCCTCTGATGATTCCCTGTTCTTGTCTATAAAAAGACTCTTCACAGCATGATGCTGCCACCATCATGTCTCACTGTGCAGATAGTGTTTCCAAAACAACATTGGGCTTCGAAAGCAGGCAAAAGCATGTATCATCCAGAAGACATGTAGGAAACTCTGGATTTCTAAAGGAAAAACCTTTTGATAACAAATAGATTTTGTGAGGTGTACAGCCAATAGTTGCCCTGTCAACAAATTTTCTTGCCTGAGCTGGAGATCTCTGGTGAGAAAATGACGCTCATAATTAATACTCTCCTTGCAATCAGTTAAGCGGACGGCCATTTCTTGGTAGGATGTGGAAAACATTTTTGATTTTCAAATGATGGACTTAATGCTTCTCTATGTTATTGTAAGTCTCTGGATGCATCAATCCCTGCTTGAAAGTTCTCCACAGATCATTCCTGATCTGTCTGCACCAATCCTCACTCACCTTGATGCTGTTTGTTCTATAATGTGGTATAACAAACCTTTTTCAAGTTTTCATTTGTAAAAGATTTTGGTAACCATGCATCATTTTCCCTCCACTTGACAGTTACGCTTTTCGGTGTCAAGTCAAATCAGGTTTATTTGTACAACACATTTCAGCAACAAGGCAGTTCCAAATGCTTTACATCCTTAAAACATCATACAGTCACCATTTAAAAACATTACATTTTCTCAAATAACATAATCAAAATCATTAAGCAAACACATCAAATATATTGATCAATGATCTAGCTACAAATAATCAAAGGCAACTCTAAACAAGTGGGCTTTCTAAAGAAGAAGTCAGTGTTTCAGCTGTTCTCCAGTTTTCTGGACATTTGTGCCAAATTTAAGGTGCATAGAAGCTGAAAGCTGCTTCTACATGTGAGCAGCAGCATTCTGGATCAGCAGCAGCTCTGATTGACATTTTAGGCAGACCCGCGAAGATACTATTGCAACAATCAATACGAACATGGAGGAGTTTATCTCTCTGGAACATTAGTCCTTTAATACCTACTTTGGGTTGGTCACTCATGTAAAACCCAGATAAAGTGCATTGAAGTTTGTGGTTGAAGTATAAAAATTTCACTGTAAAGGCAGAATAAAAAAGTGTAATTTTTAGAGCAAAGACTCCATGTTTACTCCATGTTTTGTAAAGTACTGTGATATTTATGACCAGAATATGAGAACACATGATTCTCAATGTAAAACTGTTAGACATACTTCCTGCCTCTCACCACACTGTTAGTTGACTTGTTTGACCTCCGACCCAAAAAACACCACTCTCCTATAAGACATGTTTCATCTGCTGAATTTGCAAAATTCAGGTCAATTTTGTATTTCGCATTTCAGAAGATATTTAAATGAACAGATACATTTTATCATTCTGGAAGAATCTCTGGAGTTCCGCAAAGCCATTCAAAAGCGTCACAATTGTTGCAGATTGCTCCAGGAAAGGCATATGGATAGGAATCCTTACTGCGTATTGCATCAATTACAAAACACAAAAGTGTCTCTGTGCTCTTAGCGCACACTGGCCTCCACTTCTTCATCCTCTACAACAGCCAACTTATCCAGAGGTGGAATCACTCAACTAAACTAGGGGAATCTGCAAAGTTTCCATGGGAGATAAGCTTTGCTTGCACAAACCAGATTATAGCAGCTGTTGCAGCAACTCATTGCAGTGACAAACTCTTATGCATAAAATATTAACAAAACAGTGAATTATATGAACATGCACAAGATAAACAGGGTTCCTATTTATTTTATACAGAGTTCTTTGTTAAGATGCAATGATTTCTTGCAGATTGAACAACTTTGCTGCTAATTAGCTTTTCCAACCTCGTTAATCAGTTTATTCTCCATTATAGCTCTATAATTAAATCATCCAATAAGCAAAATGCATTAAAAATGCCACCATATGTTCCATTGCAAGTGAAAACTTTGATGTTGCTTCTGGTCTCTTGGCACTCTCCGAAAATTATTTTAAAGATTCAATTGCAATAACTATTTTTTTTAAGTTGTCTCCGTCTTTACAACCGTCACAAATAAAAAGAGCCACAAGAGTCAGTTTGCCAGTCTGGAAATAAGATCAAGAGTGAACGCCTAATGACTTATGTCTGAAATTCAGCAGAACGTTTTAATTAAAAGGCTCCCGCTGAATGAACAAAATGTTATTATCTGAGAAATTCAAGATGCCTCTCATTGCATCGGATAAATGAAGCCAAATAAAAGAAATCTTCTCTTCAGGAAATACTTAACTGCATCCTGATTTTGGCTAGAATTTTTTTTTTTTATAGTTCACAACAAGTTTGGTAATAATTAAAAACAAATTCAAAAGAAGAATCGCTCTGACATGAGACTTGAATAGGCTCACCCTTCAGCTCACTCGTCCTGTGAGCTGCTGAATCCCAGTTTTCATGCTTCTCAGACGGACAGGTTACTCTCCAAAACACTGACGCAATGTGAAGCAGGGAGGTCTGCCTCGCAGCGCACTGCACGGAGATCTGACAGACAAACACAAATACTCACAGCACGCTGCTCTTGTTGCTGCTGCTGCTCCTGCTGCTACTGATGATGATGATGGGAGGGAAGTTTAATCCAGCTGGTCGAGCCTCCCTCCTCCTGTTGCCTTCATGCTAAAGAGTAATACTAAAGTAATGTCTGATTAATCTGGGTCGAAACGGACTGGAATCAACATGAAAGATCTCTTTGTTCTCATGTGTGA
Source organism: Gambusia affinis (assembly GCF_019740435.1). NCBI lineage: Eukaryota > Metazoa > Chordata > Actinopteri > Cyprinodontiformes > Poeciliidae > Gambusia > Gambusia affinis. Next base: position 6,816,992 of record NC_057875.1, read on the forward strand.
ATAGTTTCAGATTATTATTATTATTATTATTATTATTATTATTATTATTATTATTATTATTATTATTATTATTATTATTATTATTATTATTATTATTATTATTATTATTATTATTATTATTATTGGATGGATGGTATGTGCTTAAATTTACAAGACAAGAAAGATAGAAAGAAGAAGAAAAGACAGGAAGAAAGAAACTAAGGAAGAAGGAAAGAAAGACAGAGAAAAGAGTCTTTTTTCCTTCACTTCTTTATTATTATTATTATTATTATTATTATTATTATTATTATTATTATTATTATTATTATTATTATTATTATTTTGATGATGAGTCTGATTATGAGTTCAAAGACTGCACTATCACTCCTGATACGAATCTTATTTTGTCGAGCACGAGTGTCTTTTATTTTGAAGGGCTAAAAGTTAGGAGTCCAGCACGCATGCGCACAAGTAAAGGCGACACATACACAAACGGAAGACCCGGGTATTGGAAAGTAAAGACGAGTAAGTTCATAACAGTAAAACAATCTTGTTTATTGTCTTATTCTTTTTTTTATAGTAGGGCTTTAGCAGTTAGAGCAGCTTGACTTAAAACATGGTTTATTTTTGTTCTCGCGAAAAGCAGTTTCTAATGCTGTTTCTGGGGAACTTTTAGCTAGCTTACTAACTTCTTGAACTGAGACGAGACTGTTTGGGAGTTAAGGGGCTCTTAGGGTTCAATATGTAAGTCGTGTTTTGTCCCTATCAGTGCCAAACACCGGGAGCCCACTGGATGGGCTGTGAATGCGGACAGCGCCACATGGAGGCTGTGCTGAAAAACGTGAGCTGTACCGTGCAGCTGCTGGCAGTGGCTGCCCACAGCGGCGTGGTGAATGAGTGGGATGAGCAGACCGTGACCAGGGCTTTTCACTGGGCCAGGTACTGTGAGCATATTTACAACAGGTTCCACGGTAACCCCGTCATCAGAGGAGTCCTGGAGAAGCAGCTGCAGCTCACCAATCACAGTTTGAAGGAAGCTCTTCCTGAATACAACGCAGTGTCGTTTTTGGATCTGGGACGCTGCCAGGACCTGCTGCTTCTCTGCCTGTTGAACAACTCTGCATTGCCGATCTCCATCATGAAGATGCTCTTTGAAACCAAGGCCTCCGGTGATTGTACAAGCAGCGACTATGAAGACGTCAGAGGTCTATGTAACCAGATCATTCAGTGTAAATCTGCCTGTACAGTGCTGCGTCCCCTCCTGGGGACGCAGCACTGTTGGTGCTCTGTTGGTGCTGATGCTGAGGTTCAGGGAGAGATGCTGATGGAAAGGTTGGGGTCCGTGCTGAGCCAGAGCAGCGATCCCCACCTGGCGGAGGACTTTCTGAGCCCTGTCCTTCAGGAATTTGAGGTTGCAGTGGAGCATTTGTGTCCAGTCATCGCTGCAGCTCTGCTGACAACAGACTCAGCTGCACAAACCGCCTCTCAGGATTTTCTGCTGGACTGGCTGCAGAGTCGGAGCGGCATGCTGCAGCACATGTGCACTGCGCTGCCTTCCAAGGTTCTTGCAGACTTGGCAGAAAGACACCAGAAATTTAGAGATGCGTTCTGCAAGTTGCTGAAGAAATGGGCCTCGGAGATGGAGTATAGGGTAACCGAAGGCGAATGGGTTCACGCTGCTACAAACTCTGCGGTGTCTTTCCAGAAAATGACAGAGCATTATTTGACCCTGTTTGAAGCCTGTCCCTCTCTGAGGACGGAAATAGAGGATGAACTAAATGCACAGAGGATTGCTGATGGAGACTTTGATGTCAGAGGTCTGAGTGTGTGGGGGGACATTCTGTTGGCATTGAGAAAGTGACACTCAGACCTCTGGTTTCTTTAGAACTAGAAGATATCACCAAGTTTACATGGTAATCTGTCTGCGTGATGTCTGTAAATACTAAATAAAATAAACTGTACTGCTTTCCAAAAAATAAGACAAATAAAAAGATATTTGATCATCTGTTTAGTACTGCTTTTATAGTTATTTATATTTATTATACTGGTGTTTGCTATTGTTGAGCATTGTTCAAGAACGTTTTTTATGAAGTGGAATTGAACAATAAGGCAATAAAAACATTTTTCAGGTTATGTATTTATGTGTATTGTTATGTTTTGTATCATCAGGTATAATATCAGAACTAACTTTTGCATGGTGAGGACTCGTTCTAACCGTGCCAAAACATTTAAAATATGAAACAAAAAAAAAATATTGCTTTCAAACAGAACAACTTGAAACCAAAGCATAAAACTCTTTCAATTAATCATTACATTACGAACAAAATACAGCATCTGCCTGTCACTGTGGCCCATACAGATTTCATGCTTCACAATTTTTTAAATCTCTCTTCACAGGTTTTGTCAAATTGTAATCCTTATGAATGATTTGATCAAAAAGATCAAAAAGGCTTTGATGCAAATTTTGATTGCATATTTTCTTACACCGTGACCGACTCAAAACTGAAACACTGTAAATATTACAGAAAATACTTCAAATGTAAACCAAAATAAAATCAAAGAATAGGAAATAAAAAAACATTGAACATGTTAGAGTGAAATAAATTTTCACTAGCGATACTCTGTGAAGAAAAGCTTCAGTAGATTCACACTGATGTTGGTAGAATCAGATAGTTGGGAATAAAGGATTTCTGTTTAGTTACCATAGCTACGACAATGTCAGTGTTAACTGTTCTGCGAAAGAGTTGGGGAAAATGTGTCAAACCAATAAGAAATAGTTTATACATTTATAAGAGTCCTGCTCTGCTCTGCTGAGATAGTGATGACTGAGTTTATCCAGTTTCTTTAAGCAGGTGAAAGCAGTCAAGAAAAACTGTAAAACAAGTTTCATAGACTTTCAAAATTCCTCGCTTTATCTGTAGGATTGCAGAATGACTAATCATGATGCACAGTATATGCTACATTACGGGATATTGCTTGTTGCTGTTTGCTTAAAGAAATACAAACAAAGGTTTTTTTTGTCAGGTGTTGACAGGTGAAAAAATAAAAAAAGCTGACTGAGTTTTTTAGAATTTAGATCAAATCATTTTTATTTCACAATAGCCTTGACCTAAATCTAGTAGAATATATGCACAGATTTTTTAAAAATTGTTTTTCAATAGATTATTTCTAAGTTAAAATATTCAGATATAGATTTGTTTAATAAGTAATGACTTTAAAGTGCATAAAGTAATAAAACACAATCAGCAAAGCAGCCAAACACTGAATTCATTCAACTGTTTCCTAACTACATTCTCCAGAAATGATTTTTCCCTTTCTCTCACACTATCTGTCAACATCCCCTCCAGCGCTGCTCGCTCCAAACCAATACATTTTGACTGGCTTCATGCCAGTCATGTGACTGGACTGGTAATTTGCACATCTCAGACTTCACCTTCATGTCGAAGCACCTCTGTGGACGAGGGATCAATTAGTGAGACTCTGGCCTCTCCCTCAGTCAGCCGGTGTGTGACAGGTCTCTGTCAGACGGCGGATTAGAGCAGAGGAGGAAACACCAACACAGCCACGGCTCGTTTAACACGCCGCAAAGGCAATTCACGTAGAGACAGACGAGGGTCAGTGGGCAAGGGCAGCTCCTACACAACCAATTTATTTCCAGGCAATGAAAACATATGCGTCAGGCTGGAGGAAATCCAACGACTGAGTAATCTGACTGATCTATTGGGAACAAACACAAAGAAGAAGAATTTAGTTTAACAAACCAATGAGTTTTTAATATAGTCTTGCCACTAAGGAGATTGTGGTTCTCACTTTTACTCTCAGCCTCACACATAACTGGCAGGAGGTGTGAGCAGTCATGGCGATGACTCACATGTGTTACTGACTGACTTACTGCAAGATGACAAGGTTTGAAAATGCTCTGCCTATAAATGTCAAAGCTGGAACCTGATTTCCTTTTTGTTTTATTGAAATAAAATACCAGTTTGTATGAAAGAAAAGAAGTAAAAATCTTCAATATGTCATTTTAGAGAACAAATCTGTCTATTCTTGCAGGGAAGCAGGGTATTTTTTTGCATTTCCTCCAGCATCCCTCCTTCCATTTTGCTTTCTGATATTGTTCTCTATCAGCGTGGGGTGGCAAACTGCAGTGAGACGTGCTGAGAGGGGGCACTGCTGTTCTGCGGCGTCCACAGGGTCACGGAGGATAACATTCATTAAAACTCAGACCCAGCCACCATCTGGTGGAGTGAATAGGGATTTCTCGGAGGGGGTGGGCTGCTGAAAGGGTAGAGCCCTCCCTCGGCACGCGCCTAAGCCGCTCTGATTGAAAGGGGGGGGACCCGTGGTCACACCTGTGTCCCACTCAGAACATGATGGACACCACAAGAAAAATAATTCTGAGGAAGATCTGGACTCTGTTCTGCATTAGCTTCTCAAGTTAAATAAGGCTGCCAGAGGAGCTGTTGTTACAGTAACTAATTTGCATTTTAAAGAAAGGGAAGGGTTTTTTTTTTGGCCAATAATCTGCTGAAATATAAAGAAACTGAAGTGCAAAACAACATTAAGCAGGTTTTTATAGTTAGTTAGGGAAAAGTCAGCTCATTATATATCCAATATTAGAGAAGTAACTGTCATATCTGGTTTAAGAGGTTTAATTGGAAAATATCTGCTTTCCCTTTCAGTTTTAGTCCCGAGGAATTAGATAAAAAAAAATTAAAACTACTAATAATAACTCAAGAAACCTGATTGTGAATTGAAATAAAATGTTTCTGTTTTTCAAGAAAGGAAAACATATTCAGACTGTTTTAGAAGACCAGATTTCAAACATAACTCACAATATGTAATTTTCTGCTGTTTCTATCATTATCCCATCAGCTTTATATTGAACCTCTGTGTGTGAAGCTTTGCGAGTGTCTATGGAGGTGTCAGTGAAATCTGATATGTGGGAGGAGAAACTAGATGGACAACAGCTGGATCACATTCCTTTGTATTCAGCAAATCTAAAGAACAAAAAAAAAACAACCACGGACTTTCTTGTATTTCATTGGACCGATACAGAGCCGTGCATAATTGTGAAGTGAGTAGGAAGACATTTTCTTACAAACAAAAACAACATAAAAACAGGGACAGTGTGTGTAATTTACCGACCCCTGTGCCTCCCCCACTCAGCTCCTTCAGACTAGCCAGCAGCAATTAGCAAACACCTGTTGGAACCACTCATCAGCTGAGTTCATTATAGGAGATACTTCTCAGTGAAAGGGTGGTAAAAATGCTGTCAAAGGGTTAATAGAGGAACAACGTTGTGATGACTTCTTGAAGGCGGAGTTTCAGAAAGAGCTGGAGTTTCTTAAAGATACAGAGGCCTTAAATTTTGAAGTCAAATTTCTTTTAAGTCATATTTGACAAATACAACATTTTTACAACAACTGGGGGCAAAATAGTTACATGATTGTGGTATAAATGGCACTATGTGGATGGAAAACACATAATAATATCTTTAAGGAATGTTTAAAGAAGGACTAAAATTACCTCAGGTTATTGTTTTTAGCACTTGGTGGTACTGGGAACTGAACAGAAAGAAAATACCCTACAATTGGCAATATTTGCACTTAACAGAAGGAGGATTTTTTTTTCGTTTCACCATGCTGGCTGCCTCTCATGCCGAAGGATGATAACCAAGAGCAAGTGTGTGTGTGTGTGCATATATATATATATATATATATATATATATATATATATATATATATATATATATATATATATATATATATATATATATATATGGAGGAGACTCATTTATAACATTTTCTGTAAAGCCAGTCTCGGCTGTCTGACTCTCCACTAATAAAGCAATTAACAAGGGGATTTATTTATGTGAATTTATTTGCCCCTAGGTGGGGGACTGTGCACCAGGGAGGGTTGTCATAAAACAGTAATTACTCCGATGCTGCGTTGAAATGTGAATCTGTAATTACTTGATCTTTCAGCGTATGATGGAGCTGAATTTTCCATGGGAAATTAAGGGCTATTGAAGCGGCGAGGAGGGAATGTCGAAGACATTTGGAGGAGGGATCAGGAGGATAATTGCATGCAGACAGACTCTCAGGGGAAGGGTGCAACCTCTGTCATCAAACACTCATTCTGGCCAAGGCCTGATCCCATTACAGTCCCCAAGGAGCGACTCTGCACCTGCCCCAGCGACCCACAGCTCCTCAGCTCTCCTTCACGCACCCACAGATTACACAACCAGGCAGGGACGAGAGTGACTAAGCTTTGGGATGCAGCAAAATAAAGCATCAAAGATGCAGGCGGGAGAACTGCTGAGAGAGTTTCACCTTGAAATGCTGACAGGTTTCTATGCGCGCCCACAACAGGCCCGTCACAGGTGTAACAGCCATGACCTCGCAGCCTGGTTAGGCACGAGAAAACATGTTCCACATGAGCGGCGACACAATTGTGTTTTCCGTCAAATTAGCGTGCACTGAAAAGCGCGCGGTGCAACGGCAAGCGTTAATGGCCTCCCTCCTCGCCCTGGCGGATCATCAGAAGAGAAACTGGGATTTGTTGTAATTGCTGCCGGGGCGTCAGCTGGGGGGAGATTCAGACATGGAGCTGCTTCCTGTGATTGAGTTATCAGTCAGGTTTCCACGCTCAGACTATCAGTCATATGCAGAAAACCAGTCGACTGCTGAAGCTCCCATCCACACAGTCCAACATAAGAGAGCTGTCTGTATTCTGCAAGAGGCTGCAGTTGTTTTCAGTTTGCTTATGCACTGCAAACAACAGACAACGAAAAGCCAGTGAGGTGCACTGATAACACATTTCTTAAAGACCTGGAATCAAAAATAAGTCTTTTATCTAGGATCAGATTCACATGACTCATCGCCGCCCACAGGGAGAAAATGCACAGCAAGATCCACACATTTTAATACAACATGATGTACTTAATATAGAGATTAAAGAGAAATCTGTAAATCAACCTTAATTATTCAACATGATTTACTCTCTCATCAAGTTGATTACCAGATTAATTTGCTAGACTGACTTTAGAAAATCTGCATGTTATGTCTTCTGCTTTTCATTTTGACTTTCCGTTTTTATGAAGTGGTAAGAGTTTCTATCAACTGGATAAGAGAAGCAATTCACTCACTTGCAGATTTATTCTGTTTATGCTTTTTGTCACACTTTAATGTCAAATGATAGTAATAATTAAAAAAAAACTATATCAGACAAATACAACTTGAGTAAATATTTAAGTTATCATTTCACTCATTAATGAAGAAAATGATTCAAAACAACCTGGTTGTTTTTTCCTCATGATGCCATCAAACTATGAAAAGTACCAATGTACCGCTGCATCAAAGAAACTCTCATCATGATGCTGCTACACCCGCAGTACTTCAGACATGGGATGATGTTCCTTTGCTTTCTTCTGACTTTGCTAAAAATTCTTCAGACTTTTAACAAAATACATTATCAAAAAGCATTATGGGATTTTCAAAAAAAAAAAAAAAAGGAAAGGCCAATCAGATTCAATGTTCATGAATTTTTATACAGCATCCATACACACAGCTCTGGAAAAATTGAGAGCCCACTGAATTCAAGCACCTCCTGGTTATTCTACCAAATATTGATTCCTGAACTCTTCCTGAGTTCAAACAAAAGTATTGTTGCTTCTAAATGAATATGAACTTGTTTTCTTTGCATTATTTGAGGTCTGAAAGCACTGCATCTTTTTTGTTAGTTTGACCATTTCTCATTTTCTGCAAATAAATACTAAATCTGTGACATGTCATAAAATAAAAGAACAATATTCATTTTACTCAAACATATGCCTATAAAAAGTAAAATCAGTGGTCTATTAATTTTTTCCAGAGCTGTATTTTTTCTCAATGGTTTTCAATTTCTAATTTGCAGATGAGGCATTAGCTTTATGTACATAATGATAACGGATTCCATCTTTGAAGAGTATTGATCATCTAACTGTTGCACTTTATATAAAAGTAAATCAATAGTTGTATTAAATTTATCAGTTTGTTGAGTTTATGTGCTGGTAGCAAAACCAGAGCAATATATAATTCTCTTTTTTTTTAAGAATTTTTATTTCAAAGTTCGATCTTTTTCCAACACAGGAGAATTTGAGGTGTGGCCGAGGATCACAGTTTAGCACACCAACATGACGCCTCTGGAGCTGCTTTTCTCTGGACATTCAAACCAGAATCCAGTGCAGAGACGATGCTCCTTGTTCTACAGATGGTAAGCCTGCTTGCTTCAAAAATTACTGCTCCTGCAAGGCTACTGAGTCCAGTAATCTGTCCTACTCTCCAGAGATGTCTTATATTGATTCACTAATGAGAAACATAGAAAGAGCAGGAGATGCTTGCACAAGGTTAACTAGTGAAACAGATTGTCTTCAGTCTGTCCAGGATACAGTAAATCACCAAAACACACAGCCAAATATGACTTTTACGTTATTTTTTTATAAAATATTAGTATTCTTATAACACTTTTAGACTCCAACATACATCTTCATTAAACACAATAATAGAAGCCATAAAATCACATTTATCTGTTTACATAAACTCCAGGCACAAAGCCATAATAGCATCTTTTGGTCATCTTAAACATTCTTAAATATTCATATATTTTTATACATCCTTGCAGGTTTCATAAAGCAAAACAAAGAAAAGTGTCTAAACAGCGAATGAAGTCAAGTGGAAGAGCCATCTAATAGTTCATGTAGTCCACCCAAATGTCACGATATCAATGTGTCACAAGAAGTACACGTGGTGGCCATGACAACAACCAAGGAACATCAAGCGATCACAAACAACTCCGCTGTTCGCATACATCACTGCATTCCTCGCCGTCAAAATGCAACAACATCATCTGCATAAAGAGCGATAAAGCTGGCTTCTCCAGACAGTGAAAAATTGTTAAAACACACACTTTCATGTTGATCTTCACGTGACTCAAAAGAAGTACAGTTACATACGGCAAGCTTGTGTTACTTTACAGAACAGAATGTGATGGCTGGTACAGAGAATTTATTGCAGTGCACACCAAACATCAAGAAACATGTTTTTTTTCTGAGCAGTTGCCTTTTGATTTGTCTCTCACCACAGCCTGATCATGAGAACTCGTCATATTATCCATAACGGCAGCAGACACCCACCTAAGAGCTAAGCAATTGGCTAAATGAGAACTATTTGTGACTGTGAAGCATCTGAAACATTGATCTGAGCAAATTCATGCAACAAACACACTAAAACTCTACGATTCAGCTTCACTCACGCTTATTTTTGTCTTGTAAATGTATTGTAGGCCTCACTGGAGAAGATGAAGACCTTTTTTGCAAGCAGACGTCTCCCTGAGGAGGTACTGTCCATGAAAAATATGGCCTTTTTATATACTTAATGTCTACACAGATCAATGACCCAAAATCCACGATAGTCTCACAGAAACAGTATACAGGTAAATATCTATACAGTACATAAAACACATTTGAACGTAGTAGAGTTTTCTTTTTAGAACACTTATAGTTTCAGTGCAATCAGAGTAGTATCTAAGAGAAAGACCCTACGTGATGGTCGTCTGCAGTGTCATCTGGCTCATGTTGTTCAAGTAGATCAATGAGGTTTGGGTGCCTAGCATACGCCTGCAGTTTGCTTTGCAACTGCTTTCCGTATGTTCTGTGAAGCCCTACGATATGCACATATGAAAAACAATAATCTAATGAGGATATTTCTCGTTTAGAGCAAACTATTTCTTTACATTTCATGTGAAACTACTTGAACACACAGAATGGGTTTAGATATCCGATACAACGCTCGTTTGTGCAATTGCCGATGGCGCGCCTGTTTTTTATTTATTTTTTTTATTTTTTAGGCAGGCTCACCATAGCTGTATGGTTTAAGAGTAGCCACGCTGAGTGTACATCTTTCCCGCCGGCTCCTGAACGTATTCCTCCGTCTTGTCCCAATCTTGCACCCAGCCTCCGTTGAGCTGCGCCGTCGCCCCGTAGCTTTTGGCCGGGCCACCCATGGCGCCGTAGCTCTGCGCAATGTCGCCCGTCTCCTCGGCCAGCTCGTCCTCGTCTATGAAGCCACATTTCTCCTCACTGGTTTCCTCCGGGTCGGCCCATGGCTGCTTCTCCCCAGAGGCGAAGATCCCATAGAACACCACACCTCCGTAATGCACAAGGGAAGCAATGAGGAAGACATACTGCCACTCCTCACGGGTCTAGAACCAGAAAAAAGTAAGATATGCACAGAATGAAAAATATGTCATTCATTTCAAAGCTTTTCCACATTATAATGCCACATTTTTGCAATACTATTTTGTTGATAAACAAACATATCTGCTAGGAAAGGGGAAAAAATGCAATAACCCGAGATTCATAAGTGTGCGCACCTTTAAATCAATACTTTGTTATATCAACTTTTGATTAAATTTCAGCATTCAGTGTGAAATTCTGATTACATTTCAGAGTGAATTTGGATATCTTAAGTTGGTAATATGTGCTCAGTAAGTAAAAGTTGTAAAAGTTCTCTAAATCTGTCAAATTCTTTACCTGCAACCCTCTGTAGGTGAACCCTAAGAGCTCCTGCTAAATTTGGTTCTGGACTCTTGCTAGGCAATTTTAAAACTTTTATTTTCTTCCCATCAACAATTGTAAAGCAATATACAGTCATTCTACGCTACATTTATATGTATATTTGGACTCTCAGTGTAGATAAAAAAGGGAAAAAATCTCATTTTTTTTTAGCATTCTATCAGGTTTTTGGTCAAAACTGATATAGAATACTGGATATTTCAAAATATTTATAACTTCATCCACCTTAGCTTTCTATTATGTGAAAAAAGGAAACCCAAAGCATTATGTTGCCACTATAATTTTTCACCACTCAATATTATTTTTGTGCCAAACATAGTTTATGAAACTGTAGCCCAAAGGTTTACGGTTGGTTTATACAGATTCTACATAAGTTTTCTTTGAGGTTTTGGCCAAGCTCGAATGTTTTCTTAGGAAGAAAAGAACTTTGTTTTATTCCAGCTTTATGTGTAATGCATGAGATTGCCCCAACAGAAACAGAACTGGTTGGAAATTCTTCCAGCTTCTTCAGTTTTGCTGTTAGTTTCTTCGGAAGATCCATGAGCAGTTTAATCTTTTCATCAGTTTTGAAGAAAATCCATTTTTTTTACTGACTGGGTTCTGACATAGTTTCTGGATATAATGGTTATTGTTTTCTCTATGTAGTGGCATCAGTATAATACTGTAGAGCTTTTTAATACCCTTTCCTAAGTGAAATCTTTATAACATCCCTGGACACTACGACTTAAGCTAAGTGGGAAAGAAATTAGTAAAGTTAGAAAAACTGAACTTTTTGTCATGTTGATGAGATTCACTGAGTTATGTTCAGTGTAAAAAAGAATGAATGCTGAAACTGAATCAAAAGGTACTTCAGTGAAGTTTTAGTTCATCTACTACAAAGCATCACATTATCAATATCTCATTTATTCAATCACAAAATCCTGAAATTCTTCAAGAGTATTACTAAAGCTAATGCAGCAGTACCACAAATAGCAGGCTATTTTAAAAGGGAAAATGTTATTTTTGTTTGCTTTGGTGAACCCAATGACCATTCCTTTCCTCTTTTCCTGTTTGTACATTTCACAGCCCTTCAAAATAATAAGTAATCAATCTTTAGAGCTAAAAATAAATCACCATTTTGTTCCTTCAGAGGCGTGAAACATCAGATTGTTACATAACCATTCCCATGATAAAGACTCACCTTGTGCTTTGTCATTGCTCCCACAATGAGTGGGCAGACCATGCCTGACAGAGTTCCCACACCATTAGAAATGCCCATGAGGATGCTGGCATAGCGGGGAGCGATGTCTAGATGGTTCACATTAAACCCTGCAGCAGAGACAGAAACGGTGTTGAGCGCTGTGAGAAACAATATGGAAAATAATCCGGTCAGGTAATAAACTTACCTGATATTGCAAATCCACTAAAGCCCACTGCCAGCACCAGGAAGGAGATGGCCATACCTTTACTGTGAGAGTATCCGACCACTAATAGGAGCGTTGCTTCCATACCAAACCCTGAAAGACGCAGGACAACTTAGTAGAAAGACTCAGACATTAAAATGGAGGAAGACGAGTCAGAGTGAAGCCTCACCGCCACAGTTCATGATTTTACGGACATTAGTGGTGGACATGATGTTGTGGGTTCGTAGGTAGTCTGCTAACTGGCCTCCTAAAGGCACAATGATGGTCATGACCAGGTGAGGGAGAGCCGACACCGCTCCAACCTGGAAACACATCAGACGATTCTCTGAGGCAGCTGGTACAGCCAGAATGAAACATCACAACCATGTCAGAACAAATATGCTTCTGCATTTCAATCTCTGACTCTCTGACGCAATAACTCACCGGAGTAACAGTGGATTGTCATTGTGATCCTGAATTACACCTGACATAGTAACGTGAGTTATGATTTACACCCCCAACGCAGGGCAGAGGTCAGGATGGTTTGAGATTACTTGGATTCTGCCCTCTAGATTGTTTTTGTTTTTCATCAAGGAATGAAACAAATCACAAACTGCAACCGTATTTAGAGGAAGTCATTATAGGGCAGCCAATTTAAAGGACGTTTTGCTGCTGGTTGCTTTCCCATGTTCTCCTAAAACTGAAATACCTTCAGACAAACATTTTAGTGTCCATTTACAAAACGAGACAACAAATAAAATATAGATAAAAATTTTAATACATATATCAGGGGTGTCCAAAGTCGAGGGCCCCGGCATCTTGCGTGTTTTAGTTCTCTTCCAGGTTTAACCCACCTGGATCAAACGGCGGCTCATTAGAGGCGTAAGAAGAACATTGACATGCTGAAAAGGTTGTTATACCACCAGGGAGAGAACTAAAACATGCAGGATACCGGCCCTCGAGGACCGACTGGGCACCCCTGACATACATGTACATATACAGAAGACATTCAAGCCTTCTGTATATGAAAAACAAACAAATCAGTTAGAAGGAAAGACACAAAATAAAAGAAACTACAACAATCCAGGAGACTTAAATGTGCACACCTATAAATTTGCTCCCTTTGGCTCAACCCATAGCTTTTAGATGGATCAAAATGATCTTATATTGAGATGGCATCAGCTTGTTTTCATGTTTTTATTTTTTTTATATATAATGCATTATATGAGACATTTTAACAGTGGTGTTTATACTTTTTATATTCACCATACATTGACCATGTTGACCTTCTGCACATTTAATGTTGACTTGAAGAAGTACCTGTTCAATAAAACACAATCTAAAACAGCATGCAAAAGCATAATTTGATGCAAGAGGATAAATTAAAGGAGAATGCTGAGAATCAGGCCTGTCCTGCAAGGCTAAACGCCTAAAAATCTATTTCTCACTAACAGTTTGTGAAAGTCATATGATATTATAGTGAGGCATTTGAGTGGGAAGAAAGTCAGACTACAAAGGATTGTGGGGAATGTAGTATTTAAGTATTCGTCTCTCCATTTTGGCTTCATCCTTGTTCAATAAATAATGTGCAGTCTGCTGTGTTTGTGCACACTCCAGCTGAAGTTTGAACAATCATAGAGGCTACTTGAGATCAGATCATATTTATTACCTCCTAATAAAGTTTGTGAAACCCGAACCCATTTTACATTATACTGCAACAGCGATGATATAAATACACAACAACCAAAACTAATAAAGATGAATTTGAAAAACATCTTCTATTCAATCACACTGCACACTCATATGGCTCCTAATCAGACCAGGAGGCTTGGCCACAACTCTGCATGCACTAATAGTTTACTAAATTAACAACACGATAAAATAAAATGTAATAGTTTCTGGCAATGTTTTTGGCAACGTCAAGCACACCATCAGTCCGCTTTTAGATCTACGGATCAGGTTATTGTGCAATCTAAACGTTAGACTGGAGTTCAGCATGAAAGTCACTAATGAATGTAGTTGGTGTCCAGTTTTTTTATTCTTTGTTGAGATTCTGCACTGGTTTGCACTTGAAAGGAATAGTTACACATTCTGTCATGAGATGGAGTCTGTTCTGTCCTCTCACGGTCCAGCCGGTCGAGGCAGATGGGCTCAGCTCCCTCAGTCTGGTTCCAATGGTTCATTTTTTACAGCAGATTTTCTTTTCTACTCTGATCATCTATCTGAATTCTCTTCCAAACTGCATACAGAACTAGAATGAGGCTGCAGTTTTGTCCATTTAGCCTTTCAACTAGTATATATCATAAACTAGCATTTAATAAGAATTACATGTTTTTAGCTGGACGTGATCAACTTTTTTTGTCTCAAGATGGAATTTGGTGTGAATTGGCAAAATATCTGTACATTAGTAGGTAGATGAAAATAGCTCATTCACGGTTTACAAGCTGTGTGTAAGCTATTTTTATTGTTATGCTGCATATGAGTTTTTGGCTTTATTACCAATTAATGTTTTATATTATATTAGATATTTTTAAAATTACAATACCAGTAGCTTGCAGAGATATGAGGGGCAGTCATCAAGAGTAAATTCCTAATTTGACTTTACATTTATCTTAGTTTGAGGCATATTTCACAGAATAAATGTGTGCTTATGATTTTTGGGGGCTTTCGATATAAAGAGGAGTTGTTTACCTTGCTGATCTCAAAACCAAAAACTTCTTCAAAGTATGCAGGCTGGCTGATGAGCAGCAGGTAAAAAGTCCAGCTCCTGCAGAAATTGGCCACAATGATTGCATAGACAGGCATGGAGGTGAAGAACTTCCTCCAGGGGGTCTTATATTTCTGTAGAATCAGAACAAATCAGTTGGAAATGGCCCGCACAGGAACGGTGACTCCAAGTGGGTCAGAACTCACTTCTGTAGCGCCCATGAGCTGGGCACTTTCACCGATGCTCTCCTCAATGTAGCGGCGCTCCTCTTCGGTGATGGTGGGGTGCTCCGCCGGGCTCTCGTATGACACCAGGATCCAGAACATGTACCAGAATATTCCAAAGGTTCCTGACCAGAACACGAGAAGATTACTGCAAACGCAGGAGGACTGACGGGGGTTATGGATAACAAAATGTAATGGCGCACAATGTTTTCAGGCATTGCAAGTCAAGAAATATTAAACCCATAAATTGTCACCTCATCGCGGTTTATTAACAACGCCATTGTAAAATTATTGCATCAGAACTCAAAAAATGAGTGGTGTAATGATTCAGCAACTCGCTTTATTTAAGGAAACCTATGTCTTTCCCTGAATGTTTTGTTAAACGTTTGTAGTGAGAGTGATGCTCACCGTACACGTAGAAGACTGAAGACCATCCTGTGTACTGGACCAGGACCCCGGCCAAAGGCATGGCCACCACTGCACCAGCGTACGATCCTGAACAAGGCACAACGTCATGAATGAGCAGAATTTGATCCTGCCTGTGTTGGTTGTACACACAACAAGCTAAACGTCTTCTGGGACAACGCTGTGTAATTCTAAACCCGCATTTGCATCTCAGAGTTGATGTGCTGATGGAATCAGTGTGAAACCAACAATCCAGATTTAGTTACAAACAATAAGTATTAATGCTTTGTACCGCAAAAGGAGAGAGTTGCCAGACGACTTCTTTCCAGCGGTGGGGCCCATTTACTCCATATGCCATGGCAGGCTGGGTAAGTCACTCCCTGAAAAGTGATAAAACAGGAGTTTTTTTATTACAGTGCATAGCAAAAGTATTCACACCTCTTGAACCTTTTCCATATTTCACGTTTTCACCACAACGCCAGTGGATTTTATCAGGATTTGATAGACCAACGTGATGCAGAGCATTATGAAGGAAAATGATTCTATTTGTGAACAAAAGCCTCAATTTTCTCCCACTTCAACATGATGTGGTCCTTTGTTTTGTACTATCACAAAAATCCAAACAAAACACATTGAGCCTTATGGTTGGAAAGTGACAATAGGTTAAAAAGTTCAAGTGGTACAAATATTTTAGCAAGGCACTGTAACTAGACTGTTTTTACACCTTCCCTCAATGACTCCCTGTGTGATTCTGTCTCTTTCTAGTTGGTGAAAGCCTTCCAGAGCAAACTGAAGCTAATAACAAACACACTGACATGCATTTGAGCCAACCTTTCTAATCAGGACTAATAATCCAGTGCAAATTCAAGTCGACTCTCCATTTCACAAAACAAATAAATAAATAAACTCAATTGTTCCCATTAAATCTTCATTAAACACTAAGTGACATACAATCAACTATTGATAGATACAAATTGCTGGGACTTGCAGTGGGAGACTGCCTGAAATGCTAATGCTTAATCTGTGGTAATAAGCTGTGGCGTTGAATACAGGCAGTTCGCTCTCCCTCGATGCTCACAAGCAGCTATTGAAATGACAGTGTGCAGCTCAACATGACAAAAGAGGCTGACCTTCAATCTGATAATAACACATCTCACTCTCCTGAAATGAAGCCTCTTCTCGAGCCGAGCGTGGCGGCTGCATCAAGTGGTTTTTTATGTTATCTCTTTTGTTCAGCATGTTTCCAGCATGGAAAACCATTAGACACGAGTCCTGCAACAATGCTGTTTGTTGATCAATCTGTGTACAGTAGCATGAATGGAGCTCCATCATAACAGGACTCATTCCACAGTCAAATTCAGTGAGGAAGCAGAAGGTTTCTGTGGTTTACTATGAGGTTCAGATAAAGCTCCCATCCTGGTAATGAGGCAACAATTCAAAGAGCTTCAAAGGTCAGAAAGAGATGTACAAACAAACTGCGTCAATACCTCCACCAAGCCTTGCAGTATCCTTAAGCAAATTACGCATCCGTAGTGCGTACGGGCGGCAGAGGGAAGGAACATGTTCAGGATGGATGTCAGGACAATGGCCGCCCCGAAAACCCTGGACAAAAACATTGTAGCTGGTTAAAATACAAAAATAAAACCATCACACCGTCTGAACGTGTGTCAGTTGAAAAACAACGAAAACAATGACATTGTTCTCTGTTCCCACCACAGCAAAAGGCATCAGAGAGCTCAGATAGCATCATTAAAAATCTTTATTTTATTTCAACAAGCCATACAAAATCAAATTAACAAATAAAGACATCATACTCTCCTAAAAATTTTATTTTGCATTTAATTGTTATATATACATATATATATAATTTTTATTTTAATTTTCTCATCTTTGCCGCCATACATCCCTGTTGCAGATTTGTTCGATTCCTTCAGCTAACAGCTGGCTAACCAGATCGTCAGTGAAATAATAATGTTGGCTCCGCAGCCACTGAGATTGTACTACGATCATTACCTAGAAACAGATTTCACACAAGGCTTTGGCTGGTGCGGTTGCCATGCGTCCCAACATAAAGGATTAGACACGGCCGTCCCATGGGAGCTCATTAACATGAGGAGGCACGCCTGGCGGCCATGAACCAAATCCCCAGTTCATCTGCTGGTTTGCTCCAAACCCAACATTCATATCTTTGTTTTTAGTACACTATAAACTGGATTTATAAATTATTATCCATTACAATCTTCACATTTTTTGTTTTTTAATGGTAATGTTTTGCAATTGTTAAACTCTAACCACATAATTTGGTAACAACTCTTATGCATTAAAAAAATTAAATAAAAAATCAGGTTGTTGCTTTAACCAACCTTTATTTTTGCTTGTTTTATGGTGTTGAACAGTAAGTCTATGATTTGTATTATAACTGAATGTCAACTTAGTAAAAATGAAAAACTTCTGAGTTAGATCAGATTTCTGTAATAAATTTGCATTTATTTTACTCAGAATTATTAAGTAAAATACCAAATCCCCCTCAAAAATGTATGCAACTTGATACTACAAATTTTATTGATTACATGCAAACATTTTTGCTTTTAAAATTAAGGCTGCAATCGGTAAGATACTGAAGCCTGATGGTAGAAATTGGTCGTATTTTTACCTGTTTGCAGCCAGTCTGGAGGAAATATAGCCTCCTGGAATCTGAGTTATTATGTAGCCCCAGAAGAAAGAGCCATGGATCATTCCCACGGTCTCCGGGTCCCAGTTGAATTGTGCTTTCTTAAAAAATAAAGACAATAAATAAATAATAATAATAAAAAAAATACCGTTCGTTTTCTACATTTCATGTAAGTATTCAAAAAAGCGGAGAAATACTTCATTTGCTTTATTTGTGAGAGAAAAATAGGAGAGAACAAACATTTATCTATTTTAAGAACTGTAAGTAAGAAAAAAAACACAACAACTAGATAAATAAAATAAAATGTACGGTCTACAGGCTCCGGCCCCACCATCACCTATCGGACAGGAAGGGGCTCCCTGATGTGGAGGAGGGCGGAGTTAGCACCTCTTTGATGATGATCTTGCCGTTCTGATGAATCGTGCTGTTGTTCACCATGCTGACGATGGCCACACCCAGGTTACAGCGGATACCGAAGGAGATGCAGAAGCCGAGCCCGCTCAGCATGGCGATGATGTATCTGCGCGGAAGCCCGAAGCAGGTGCAGTCACACAGCGGAGCCTTGCGCTCCTGGTCCTCCCTGGGTCTCCCATCCTCCGTCAACTCGATGGCCTCACCTGTCTGCTGCCGCTTCTCCAGCCTCCTGCACCACAAGGCGATTATATAACAATTTAGGTTACATATGCTTTTTTTTTTATGGGTACAGGCGTTAAATCAAGAACAGGACTAATACTGGAATTTATTATTATTATTACAAAACGATCAGAATTGAATTTGGTATTTAAAAAGCTATTTTTCTTGCTGCCTTATTGAGAAAATAGGAAAATAAAAACCTTTTCTTTCTCAAGGATGTGTTCTCTATCCATCCTTAAGGCATCAAACGGGGACAAACTATCGTTTTTCTCAGAAAAATACGCACTTCCCCTTAAATTAATTCCATAAAATCGAACCATTATTTTCGTATTCTTTGCTGTGAGGGGAAAAAAATCCCGACCTTCAAACCGCAATGCAGCATCATCATCAATGTCCTTCGTTTGAAGATCATTTCAACCGTTTTCATTTTCATCTTCTATCTTTTAATTATTTTTTTTTAAATTAGCCTTTGCTTTTACTCACGATGAATTTCTCCACAGAAAACCTGAGGTCTAATTTCCTACGACCCGGTTGGATGTGAAGGCCTCATTCGTTAGAAATGGGCCTTTTTCTCGGTAACGAGTCACGTTTCCGCGCTGCAGCTTTAAATTCAACAATTTCGACATGAAACACGAAGGAATGAGACCTGCGCAGGGACAAAAGGTCACATTAAAACTGCAAAATAAAACAGATTAATTCAGCAAAACTGCTTTTTGGGGGGGCTCGGTTTTAAAATGCTCCATCATTTCGCTCCACTTTTAAAAGAGAAAAAAGTAAAGCTTTGTAAATATGCAAGAATCTGAAACAAACTGCTCTCCCCGCTTTCTCTTATGATTGGATGACGTTCATCGATCCCAAATTATTCGTGGGTACTACAGATATCTCCAGGACGTTGTGTCACGACTCGTTCTCTTTCATTAATTATTAAAAACACCCCCAGCTGCTGGTGGAGGGGAACCGTCCTCCTGGGAAATAATCTGATCCTTAAATATTCGGGCCACACGACTCTGCTGTCACTATATTCTGTGAATGAGAAGATTTAAGAACGAGAGGGAAGAACTGTGGGCATCAGTTTCTGGAAGGTTTATTTATTTATTTATTTATTTTTAAAATAAGAAACAATGAGATTAAATCAAATCACTTTGTCTTACCTGTACAGTTTCCCCAGGACCTTTCCTGCGATTTGTTTAACCCCCTCTTTGACGGGGAATGCCTTCTCCTTCCCTGGCTCCATTTCCAAGTTGTCTTTTCAAAATTATACCCTAAGATACTATGATAAAAGGGAGTGCAGCATAAAAAAGCATATTGTTACGATGTTATTCCAAATATTGCGCGTCTTTCCTCGCGTTAGAAAACGCCCAGATGTCCTGAAAAGAGGAGCTGTGAGAGGGGGAGAGAAAAAAAATGGAGAAACAAGGAGGAACAGCGCTCAGCCAGAAAGAGAGGGATTCACAGTCACCAAACAGCAGTCTGATAAGTCCGATGGTGATTTGCGCGATTTTAATCCGCCAGGTGCCATTTTTAAAGATCTTCTCGAAAGCAGCAACGCAGAGAGGGTGGGGGAACAAAAATCAAGATTATTATTTGAGATGTGATGAGGGGAGGATTTCCGGTCCTATCTGAGGTGAGGATCTCCGGTGTGGCAGCAGCCGGAGGAGGATCTCGGCATCACGAAGGAGCACGAAGCGCGTCTACCTGTCAGCAGCTCCTCCCTCCCTCTCTCCCTCCCTCCGCTCCGCTCCGCGCCTCTAATTCAATTATAGAAATTCAAAACCTGTCAGCGGGAACAATCGACCGCCGTCCTTTTCTCGTGTCTAACTGAGCTGGAAGTGATTTAAAAAAAAAAAAGAAAAAAAAAAAAGATGGGATCTAAATCAGTTCACTTGCTGCAAGTCAGCTCGAAAACATTAGACCTGCATGTGGCGATAATTCACATCAGGGAAACTTTAGAACAGAAATAAATGAGTTTGGTTGATTTGTTGTTTATTTTAAAATAACTAATTGCCATTGTTTCTCGGAGTAACCATATATGGTTATATATAAGGAGGGGGAGCATTGAACTTATGAATTTTACACAAAGCACCTGGAGGTGGACCTTGGGCAAACCGACATCAAAAATTGGTTAGTGGAAACAAACACTTGTGGAAATTCGCTCTTGACAAAGAATTTTTGACAGAATGACCAACACAACTAAATTGTCTTACTTTGAATAAATGCCAGATGAAAAATGGGGCATCATCCCACATCAGTGTGTGACCAAGCAGATGATCTTCTCTTGAGTGAAACTCTTGATTCTGCTTCTCAACAACTTGTAGTTTATTCCTCAGTTTTGGGAATCAACAAACAAAGATTCATTATCTGCTGCTTTCTGCTGATTATAGGCCCTCTACAGCTGTTCCCTTACTTATAGAAAAAATGGCAGCCATGCTCTCCTTGACTTGCTTATGAAAGCAAAACTGCAAAAACAAAAATATGCTGTGTTCCCTCCAAATGAACATTGTGAATAAACTAAAATGTAAAGCAATCCAAGAACATTTTTAACTATTTTGAAGCAATAAAATATGAAGGAATAAACAGGAACTACCATTATTAAACAATTATGGCATTACTCTATAGCCCAATGACAATATAAATAATGAATTGTAATTAAATAACAGAAATAATTCAGCAAAGTAAGATTTAGTACTAGACTGTTTTGGTGACATTATCAAGCTACATGCGCTGGAGGAGAATGTTTACCTCTGTGGTTGTGAATCAACTGATGTGAAGTCAATCAATCTGAATTACTATAGTCGGATGTTGGTATTACAGTATTACATGTTCTGTTTCATTAATTTTTAAAACCGTCCCCAGCTGCTGGTGGTAGGGAACCGTTCTCCTGGGAAATAATCCGATCCTTAAATATTTAGACTATCCATTTCATGAAGAAGATTTAAGAAACATAAGGACATTTGTTGGCATGATGTTTTTTTCCTCTTTTTCCAAGACAATAGTAAATAATGTGAAATAAAATTAAATCACTTCTTTATGCCTGTACAGTTTCCCCAGGCGCTTTCCTGTGATCTGTTTAGCCCATTTTCCTTCCCTCCTTTCCTGACTGTTCAACACAATTTAAGATTTATGAAACCTTTATTCTGTTGGTGAAAACACTGAGGATATGTTTCATATGTAAGTGAAAAGAAGTGGTTGATCCACCATTTCTGCAAACAACAATCAGAGATGTACTCTCTGTGACTTTTTGCTGGGTAAAAACAACAAAACATTCAATTTAACTTTGGATTCTTCACATGGTACGCTCGTCAATTTATTTACACATTAAATTCATTCACAAGTTGACAAAGTTTAATTTTTTGCTGAATTGTACTATTTTCGAAATGAAAGATTGATTTTAGAAGTTACCTTCATTCATCCATCCATTTTCTAACACCCAAAAAGAGTGTCAGGAGGGTTGCTGGTGTCAATCTCCAGCTAACGTTCCAGGCGAGAGGTGGGTTCACCCTGGACAGGTCGCCAGTCTGTCGCAGGGCAACACAGAAAACAGACAGGACACACAACCATTCACACACACACTCACACCTAGGGACAATTTAAAGAAACCAATTAACCTGACAGTCATGTTTTTGGACTGTGGGAGGAAACCGGAGAACCCGGAGAGAACCCACGCATGCACAGGGAGAACATGCAAACTCCATGCAGAAAAACCCCGGGCCGGGAATCGAACCCACAACCTTCTTGCAAAGCAGCAAGAAGATTGTGCAAAATGGTGTTTCACTGGCTCTGCCTGTGAAGCATCCTCAGAAAAATGAGTATTTCTAAGAAGAACCACATGGAGACCATTACATGTGTTTTTTTCTGGGGAAAAAGGGTTGAAACCAGATCAAAATTATTAACTGCAATTATTGATTCATGTAATTTAACTGATATTACACATAGTTTATAATATAGATCAAGCTAATTGATTATTATTATCTATTGCACTATTGTCCATAAATCTATAACTAGGTGATTCCTCACAATTTGCCTGGGCTGGAGTTCTCCCCTTGTCTTTGACCTGTTGACCTCTGATGCCAACCCAATCAGCTCTGCCAGCATTTTGAGGTGTAAACTCCCCCCACCCCCAACTCCCCTTCAAAGTGTGAACAAACACTGAATAGTTTTGTGTTTTTTTAATCTGGCCATCTGTTCTGGGGGTCTGTAGCTGTGGTTTCCAAACAGAGTGGGTTCCCCATTGGAGAGTTTGAAGTTCTTCGTGAATCAGTTGAAAAATCTGTACAATAATTGTTGAAATCATATTATCTTGTGACTGCAACAGGAGAAAAAGCCATTTACGTAAACAGGTAACGTAATAGTTCTGCTTATTTTGTCATTTATTTTTATTTTTTTTCCCCCCAGGGAGTCTTTTGTGGGCTCTAGTGTCCCTTATTTGAAAGTAGACTGACAGGAAGTGGGGAAGACATGCGGCCAGCATTGGCCGGGTCCGGGAATCGAACCCGTGACTGCCGTGTCAGGACTGAAGGCCTCCAAGGGTGGGTCGCGCTATCCCCAACGCCACCACAGCACGCCCCTTATTTTGTCATAATATCAAGACCAAAAAAGTCAAGAATTTGTTTGAGCAATAAATGACAACGCCATCTGAGCTCAGAGATTTATTTTTGTTGTCTCATATAATTGGATACAGGACACTCATAAAAAATACAGTAAACAAGTTTATTTTTGCCTGAAGAATGATCAGAAACATATCCTGACTCAAATACAATGACAGAAAACTTGGAAAAAAAATTAGGTAGAAAAGTAAAACCATAGAAAAAAAAAAATGGATGAGATGTTTTAAGGCATAGTGGTCAACAGAGCCCATGGCGTAGATAAGGCAAACTGGAAGAGCGAGGCGGACTTACACACGATTACATCTCAGACAGACCTACAGATTCAATAACTTTACAACTGATT
Source organism: Gambusia affinis (assembly GCF_019740435.1). Classification (NCBI taxonomy): domain Eukaryota; kingdom Metazoa; phylum Chordata; class Actinopteri; order Cyprinodontiformes; family Poeciliidae; genus Gambusia; species Gambusia affinis. Next base: position 6,840,555 of record NC_057875.1, read on the forward strand.
TAAGTACTTCAATAAACAAAAATGTTCTGCAGGATTTTATTCAGGCAACAACAAATGATGTGAAATGTCCTTCATATAGGTTCTAAACAAAATCTGCATCCTTAAATAAAAAAAAAAAACATATATATAAATATCAAAGTTCTGAAAGGTAGATTACTGCTTCTTGAAACACTGATCACAAAGTCTTAGTGTTGTGATAATGATAGGTTATACATGTTTATGTATTGGTAGTTGCATTACTTCAAGTGCTTTGTGCAAAATAAAAGGAAAATGTGTCTTTTATTCAGAGAAAAGCTGAAACCCAGGGATGGACGCAGGCGCTGGCTGACGGGCTTTGTGTAACGAAGCAAACACAGGCTTCAATTCAGTGGTGTGTGGTAAACACACACACAAAAAAACATTTTTTTAAATTTAAAAAGAGAGCGCTCTTATTCTTTCATCGCTGTGTACACATTCAGCGCTAAACAGCTGTTGCTATCACAGCTCAAAAACTGGCCTCTACAGGATCAAATCTGTCCTTAGTCACAGTCAAAACAGCAGCACTGATTTCCCTTCAGGACAAAAAGCTGCTTCACATCTCAGGTTTTGGCCTGGGGAAAATAATGAGGTGAAATTAAGAGTAACAATCGATATTAGCCTGATGAATTTTACATAATTTGCTAAAATTATCAGCGCAGTGACCTTAACAATGATGAACTGATCAAAGAACCGCAGAAATCCTCAGCGAAAAAAAACAAAAAACATATTAAGGCAATTCTTTGGTGGCACTTTAAATAGCCTTACATTAAAACAACAGTGAGCTGTCTCTTAAAGACACAGTGCGGCTTATTGTTTGAATACAGTAAAGTTTGGATATCTTAACTTCACAAGAAGACATAAACGAGAGCGATGTCTAAATTCAAGCGTGTCAAATCGCCAGCATGCACAGAGTTTTGGTCTTTAAAGCCGGTGAATCCACAGTCAGCAGGTGAGTACAGACTGACCAGTCGCTGCCTGCGCTAGAGGACCTCTGACAACACCTCGTGTTTGGGTAAAGTCGGGTAGATCATCGGCGTACAGGTGCACTCCTTGTCGCCTTGTTGGCGTTGCTGTATCAGCTTATCAACTTCATATTTGTGAAGATACTCCTGGACAAGGAAGCGCTCCCTCTTTACCCGAGCCTTCACGTCAGAGGGAACGTCCGGAATCAGCCAGGCCACAAAATATTTAACCATGAAAACAACATGCTGTGAAAGAAGAAGAAACATATTAAAACTACTTAGACGTACTTTAGACACATGCACAGAACTATTCACATTTTCTAGATGCAGCTTGAAAGAAGGAACATTTCTGAAGAAAAAAAAATTTGATTGCATAGTTTGCAGACTTTGACTTTCATTTTAAAGGTTAAAGTCTAAATGCCTAACCAGAATAATGCACAAAAGCCACTAAATTGAACAATAAAGAACATAAGATATGGTTCCTACATAATTCTAGATTACAAAGGTTTTTATAGACAGTGTTCAGATTTCTCGACTAATGTTCAGTTTATTCATCTATGTATAGATATTTACTGTAACTGGAAAGAAAATGTTTGAATGGTTGCTACTTTAAAACGTCTCAAACTGAACGGTGGAGAAAGTGAGGCTTGTTTTCTTTACCTCCATAATAATGATGAAAGCTAGTTTGGCAGCTAAAATATGCCAAAACTGCATCGTGTGGAAGTACTGCTTCTCGTGCCCGGGGGGGTAGCGATAATCACGATACCTGCAAAGAAAAACATATGAAAGTCAAACATTAGAACTTCATCCTGATTAACTTTAATGCTTTGATTGAGATTCAAAAACAAGATTGAAACTACGCTGGTTAGTAGCATCGTTAGCACCCAATACGACACTGACTGAAAATACAATTTTATTGTTAAATTAGATGCACACATAACATTATCTTTAAGTAAAACATGTTAGGATTAATTAAAGGTGTAATAAAGTTCTGCTTACAAAAATTTACATTGATCATCAGTATATGCTAAATTTGATAAAGTTGGGATCCCACAGCACAATGATACACCCCCCATGTTTTATAGTAGAGAATGTGTGTGGTGTTATTTTTCTGTCACATGTAGCCTTGTATTCAGACTCATCCAATAGATTAGAATATTATAGAAAACTTTGTTTTTTTTCCAATCAGTTAACCAAGTGAAACATATTGCGTAAATTTATTACACACAAATGTTTTAAAGCCTTATTTGATAATTACTGCATGACCGACTGTCTTCCAGCTGGCAGTTATTAAAGCCCAGCTGATTCAATGAGCAGCATCTAATTTCTTAAAGAACTTAAAGACATTGTAGTCGTGGAAAAGTCTGTTCCAGATTGGTCAAATCATTGGCATTAAGCACAGAAAACATTTAAGGAGATTGAAAAACAATTACTGACATTGGGTTGACAACTGTCCATTACAGACAACATAAAGCACCGTGGACAATAAATATATGTATAAAATAAAGCAAATTAAGTAGCCATTTTGGCTTAAGAAAGGGATCTTATTTACTGTAGATCTAAAACTTAAAAATGCACATTTGCTGCATTTGCTAAAACAAAGGCATCTAGTTTAAAATTACTTTAGGGTCAGTAGAACAAATTTATTCTTTCAAAACACTTAATAAAAGCAATGGAATAAAAGTTGATTTGGCTGCAACAAAGTTGGCTTTTCAGTAAAAGTATCAGGATGCACACAATTGTATTTATTTGGTTGTAAAAAGATGAATATTATGCGTTTTAATTTACATTTTCCATTGTAAGAAATGGACGTCAATAATAGTTTCACCCTGAATTTTGCATCATTGTTGAACTGCAGCCGGAGGCCACAAAAAAAGCATTAGTGGGCCACACACTTTGAACACCCCTGACTTAAAGGATTGCTAAAGAATGCCAATGCCAGATTGTTCGATCCTGCCAGAGTAACACCGAAGGACCGAACATGCTCTGTTCTCTCTCTGGAGCTTCTATTTGCTTCTTACCTGCAGGTTGTGATGTTGAGCCACATCGGGTTCTCAGCCTCTTCAGGCCTGCTGGAGCCTTCAAACTCAGAAACGTTAAACACGGACAGGCTGTTGTTTATGTAACCTTTCATATTCATCTGTCCCTGTGGCTGGTAGGCGTACATGTACACCAGCCGAGGCATCATGTCAGAGGTGAAGGCCACGATGAATGCCTGGAAGCGGGAAAACATTTTGCATTAGTTGGTTTAGTGAAAAATCAACCCAGCGGGTCTGACAGCAGATTCTGCTACGCGCTCACATTTGTAACGACAGACAGTACGGCCATCCCGTTGAGAATTTCCTCCCAGGCTCCGATGCTGTGGGCTTTGGCTGCCACAGGACGTCTGAACTGAGTGGTGAGCTTCCAGGCGTCCACTCGGATTTCAATTATGTTGTTGAAAAGAGCCAAGAGCGGCGCCAAGGGGAAGGAAGCCACGAAGAGTGTGATGAAACCGAACTGGATCACTGTGAGAGAGAGGAGAGACAGAACAATGAAACAGCACCATCTAGAGGATCCATGTATTTAAATGTGACCCATAATGCTTCTGTGAAAATTTATGGAAAGGTTAGGATAGATCTATGGGCTTTATGAGATGCGTTCATCACATTTTTGCACAAAATCATTCTTAGTGTTTGTTTATTTTGAGCTCCTTTCAGAATTAGCTGTTTTAGGGCCTTTTGTCACTTTAAATCTATACAAGTTGCTGCTGGCTACCCCCCTCAAACTCAATTATACAACTGTATATCTTTGAAAGGCATTAGTAATGCCTCTTGCACAACCAATGAGGATGCAGCAAGTGGTTTCTAAGTGGTAAGTCAAAAAACCCCCCCCAAAAAACAGTTGTCTTTTCCAGCAGCCATTGTACAGCTCACACAGCGGTAGTACCAGCTCACCAAACCTCATGGAGCCTAGCTTGGGTTGCTAGGTAACAGCACAGTGCTTGTTGATTGTGACTTAAAAATCGGGAGGGTTTTCCATACAGCTCATTTTCCAGACATCAAAAAGCATTAACTTTTTGCCAAACAACAGCTGGGCGTTTTTTTTAAGCGCTTGACTTATTTTTAGAAGCAGTTGAGACCCAAACGGAAGAATAAAAATGTTCAAAATGTGGATTTACCATAATACATCCCCCTTAAAATCTTTTTCTTTTAAACCAAGGGTATAAGTAGAGACTATCACTACCAGAAAGATAAGCATTTTTTTTCTTTTTTATAAATCTACGGCAACGTTGTCTTGTTGTGTCCCAAACTGTGGATCTCTGTGTGTTGGATGGATTCCTACCCATTTCCAGGTACTCATAGAAGAGCCCCAGCTGACCAAAGCTCTGCAGGTCATGATCCTGCTCCCAGCGACTGTACAGGCTCTCTGGATGGCTCCGCGCCTTCCTGCTGCCCCACCAGTTCATCACCCAGCTAAAAACGAACACAAGAGGGCGGCAGAGAGCCTTCAGAAAACCTCTGACAAGATTACGGGAGACACACTTAAACTGAGAAACAATAATACACATTACGACTGAAACAATCAATCAGAATTAGGGGTGATAATCAATTATTTAAATAATGGTTAACTAATTCAGTAGTTAGTTAATTGTTAGCTGGAGCATACAGACTCAAAATAAGGCTATTTGATGAAAGAATGACACCCTCACAGCAGTAACAAAGCCAAAAAATCCTAAAAAAATATATATACATTTTGCATATAAAATATAAAAAAAAACTGTCCTTTATCAGAAAATATGTTCTACCCAGAAATCCTTTGCAACCCTATAAGAAAACGTTTAACCAATAATGCAGGAATTTTGTTATTATTATTATTGTATTAAATTGTTTGGTTATGCTACAAGTTTGTCTTTTAAAGACTGTTAAATCACATTGTATTTACTCAATATGAGCAGCTACAGCATAATGTTTCTGTACTTACGGCAGCAGAGCTTCCTGAATGTTGCCCCACACCTGTTTCCCAGTCATCACTATTACCAGCTGTGTCGTTAACTCAATCAGACAGCCGCCAGGGTCGCACTGCAAACACACACAGATTAACAAAGAGAAAATATGGGAGGAAAACAGACTTTAATAAAGATACAGACTGAAGGTAAATCAAGTGTAAACATTACCTCTTCGTTTCTCAGCTGGCTCCCAAACATGTAAGCGTATTTTCCAGGGTAGCCCACAAACTTCCCCTTAAAAAACGCCACATAGAAACATGAGGAGTAGTAGTTGACAAACTGGAAGAGGAACATCTTCACCGTCAACTTGTTCTCATACTCCAGGTGGGTCTTTGGGATTTCTGGATGGAAAGCAAAATATAGGATTTACAGAGATTTTCATGCCATGAAAGTTGAGTAAGTTATGGAGCTCTGGCCCTCACCCATGTCAGTAATCCAAACAGCCACTTTCTCATACATGAGATTGAGGATCATGATGATGACAAAGTTGATGCAAGAGGCTGTGACGGAGGTGGCCAGCTGGGGCGTGATGTAGGGGCCGACCACCTCCAGGTGATTGGCGGGGCTGTCCTTCATGATGCTAGCGAAGGCCGCGTACACCGCCAGGCGGTACGCTATGACCCCAATGATGCAGGCAATGATCAATGAGATCTTCAGGACAGAAAACACAGCGACAAAATGAAAGACCAAACTGAACAGAAACAGTGGAAACATCACAATGTGACACTAAAGTGCAAACACAAACTTATGCAAGGAGGAGTGTTAGATTTAATCAACAACACAGATGTTAGGAAGGAGAAGAATACAGTATAAAAGACACACGTTTACAAACAATTGTGACGTTGACATTTCTTGTCTTTATTATCCTATGTTGACAATCAGCATGGCTAGCATTACCTAAACCGAATTGGTGTGTTTATTCCCCACAGGAGGTGGATTTTCACCCATTAGATCTCCAAAAAGTTACCGACTACTCCAGAGCTTGTTTCATAACAGAGGTAGAAATCGTAAGATGTTTGCTGTACAGTGAGCCCTCGCTGTAACGCGGTTCACCTTTCACTGCCTCGCCGATTGTTTTGTGCAGTTTCTTTCCCACAGTGCATTGTGTTCTGCGTCAGTGACGTGCGGTGAGGTTCATAGCTGGTGAGGCACTGACGTCATCAGAATCAGATTTGTAAATAGATGCATAGATTGACAGCAGTTTACAGGTCATGTTTCACTTCTGCATCCTTACACATACAAACTGTAGCTCACAAAACACACATATTATCTCCTGCTTCGATTGAAAGTCCACTTGAGAAAACTTTTTTAGTGTTGTAATGTAGTCATCCATGTCGAAAGTCGGGATAAGCGAGAGGAAAAAAATCACTATCTCTATTATAATCTATCGCTGCACTTGACTTGCTTCCCGAATCGTTTAGCCTAGCTCGCTGTCACTTACTCGGCAGTTGAGGAGTGAACAAGACGAACGTCTGGGATCTTGAGCGCCCCCTGCCATGAGGCAAGAGAACTGCCTGCCTCACCTCGAACCTGTTCTCTGCCGTTTATAATCGCTCATTACACGAAACACGTTACACAAACACAGTTGGTGACAAAAAGCACTGTACATTATATAGATAAGCTAAATTATTGGAAATAAGTTCACATATTAAATTTGTTTAAACCATTTTATTGACGCCGTACAGCAACATGCTCTCTCCGCTTAGCAGCCAGCGCAGAGCCAGGGGTTGCGCAATCCAAGGTGAGGCAGAGCTCGCTGCTGCCTCACCGGCATCGCTTCCAAGCATTTGAATGGGAAAATAAGAAAATTCAGCGATTTTGAACAAATAAAAATCGAAATTGGTGAAGCTACATGAAAAATAAATATTTTTTAGTACAAACCACCGGATGAATATAACAATTTAGATTACTTTATGATTATATATTTTCTTTCTTTCCATGATGGCTGGTGAGGCACTGCCTCACCTGCCTCCCCTGACCGCACGTCACTGTTCTGCGTCCTGATTGGCTAAACAGTCTCCACGCTTCTTCTCTATTTAACGTAATGTGCCAATAACATTATGGTATTTAAATATACGTAATGAAGCTTGGTAAATTTTGGCTAATATTTTTGCCCAGAATAAAAAAGAACGAGAACAACTACCGATAACCATCTTCTTCTCTCGAAAAAACACACCTGCACCACAGGCTTCAGAAGAAAAAGACACTAGAGAGCAAAGTGAGGCAGCAGCGGCACAGTCAGAGGAACAGTGAAATACGCGAGTCAATTTGTCCTACTGCACTTTGTATTGATGATTAAAATAATTATTTGTAATCACACGCACACACACACATTCAGATTTCCTGAATGTGTGTGTTCAGGAAATTGGTTATGCTAAAAGTTTGTCTTTTAACCCTCCTGTTGTCCGAAAATAACATTTTGTGGATCTTTGGGGAGTTTTAACACAATGCTGGGTCATTTTGACCCGAGGACAACAGGAGGGTTAAAGACTGTTAAATCATATTGTAATTACTCAATATGAGCAGCTACAGCATAATGTTTCTGTACCTACGGCAGCAAAGCTCCTGAATGTTGCCCCACACCTGTTTCCCAGTCATCACTATTACCAGCTGTGTCGTTAACTCAATCAGACAGCCGCCAGGGTCGCAGTTATTTGTAACAAAGCGTTCTATTTGTTAAAAAAATGCTTGGTCCTGAAAACAGGTTTTGTTCTTTGGTTTCAATGTAGAGTATTTAATTATGCTGTATAATAATTGTAAAAAATAAAGGTAACTACTTCACGGATTTTGCCTATCGGGTTCTTTTTGGAACGCAACCCCCACGAAAAATGAGGGTTCCTGTATACATTCAGCTTTGATGATGCGCTCACTGATCAGAAAAATAAAGTTGCTAACAGGCATAAACTGTAAAGAATATCATCACTTTGTTTTGTCAGGATAGGTATGCTTTGCAAAAAGGAGCTTCTGGGATATTTCCCTTGTTGCCTCATTAAAGTTATTTCATAAGAAAAGCTATGTCCGGCACTAAAGTAAAGGTATGAAGAATAGAGTACCTCCTCTAGCTTAAGAGATCCAAGTGAGTCTATTTGTTTAGTCACACCAGTTTAGAAACATGAGGAAATAAGAGTCAAACATTTTGAATCGGCATGATTGAAACTATTCAGTTTAAACTGTCACAACCATAAAAATACCAAAATGTTGTTCAGTTTCTTTTAGAAAAGCATTACCAGACGTTTGACAAAGTGTATTTCAAAGCTTCCTTTTTGTTTTATACATAGCCGTCCTGGAGAAACAGCATGAAGTGAAAGACAGCTGAGACAGATAAGAGGAGGAAGACGGCAGATGGAAACGGTGTTTTAAATCTGATCGGAAGATGAAATGCTCACCCACAACAGGACGGTAGCTCCAGACAGACATGAGCGTGCACACTTGCTTGTTATGGGTAAGTAAGGCTCCATTTCCTAAATCAGAAGCAAGCAAAGCATTGGGGTCAGGCATGTTGGTTAAATCCTGAAAAGAAAACTCTGAAAGGCCGAGCTCCTTAAGCTGTTACAGGTTCACATCTGAGGCAGAGACGTGTCACTCAATCAGAACTATTTTTTGTGTATTTATCTTTTTCAAAAAGTTTCGTTTGAGTATTTGTGTTCAAGAAACTCGTTAAGCTAGACTCTGGAAATGGAATAAGGAAACTCAGGCCTTGGAGTCTTTCCAGGAAAAGTTGTCATTTCTCAACGCTACACCGCACCACCTCCTCTTCCTCACCAAACAGGAAGTCCTAAGCGATGCGACACCCTTACCCAAAGGATCACAGAAGCCCAGCACAGACAAAACCTTCCTGCTAGATATGTAGCAGTTTTGTCAAGAACCCCCTCTTGTTCCTGAAGATGCAGTAATGAAAGATGGCAATCTTATCTCTTTGATTTATTTTGTGCTATAGTATTACATACTTTACATTCAGGGTGCATGCACAGTTTTGTGAACATTTTAGACTGCAAAACACTTTCTGGTCTAATAAAATAGGAAACATGTCTTGTTATAAGTGTAATAATCTGCCCTGTGGAACTAGGGCTTTTTATAAAAAAAAAAAAAAAAATCTATATTAATGAATTGTTCACTTAAGAAAGGTTTCTAGATCTTGCTGTAAGTTAGTTGTGTCTTATTTCAAGATATTTGCACTAGAAAGTAAACTAAAATTACTTCCAGACTCAAACCTTTGGCCTCTTTAAGCCCAGTTTTGATGAATAAAGAAATGAAATGATAGACAGATTAATGAATTTTTTTCTTTATTTTTTATATGCATCTATACACATTGACTGTTTTGTATATGGATGATTGAATGATGCTTTGTTGCCAATGGTTTAATGTTTGAAAGAAGGGATAGACTATATGAAGCTTTTTCTTCCTCTTTTCTTACCCCTTTTCATTAAAAATTTAGTTTATATCAACATGTGACAAGTTCTTTTCTTAAACTGTAAATTAATGATATAAATAAATAGTATGATGGTTTGATGTATGAATAGATTATTATACTGGGAATTTTTCCACATTTTAACCAGATCTCAAGATATTTAAATCAGATTTCAAACTTTTTTTGTGAATGCTGAAAACACCACATGAACACCAGGAAGTACAGCAGGTCATGTGACCACATCAAACCAATCAATTAAGCTTGACTTTAACAAAATGATGACTTTGTTACTGGTAGGTGCAGTAGATCAGTGTTTCATTAGTGCTCAAACACCTTAGTGATGGGGTTCTCCTTGGTCTTTGTACATCTGGCTTCATATTCTGGCCGGAGCTGCAGCTGCTGCTGCTCCTCCTCAAAGTCCACCAGATCCCACTCATACTCCAGACGGGCCTGGCGCCTTTTCCAGAACTCCAGGAACAGTGTCACTGCAGGGGCAAACGGTGCATCACAACCATGGAAATCAGGTCAGAATCATTTCTCTGAAATGTCTTATTCTCTATATGAAAAAGAGAGAAGCTAACAATAGCTTAGCTTTTTTTAAAAGGAACATATTTATACTAGTAAACAGAAAGTAGCTAGACAATCCACTAGGTGGCACACTGCGTTTAAAATTAGAATATGCTGAGCACAGATTTGTCTACATACCCCAAATTCCCATGAAAATGGCAAAAAACACAGTCGCCACATTGTCAAACAGGTGTGATTGCTGCAAGAAAAACAAGTTTATAATATAATTAATAAACAACAAACTGATTTGTTTTGTGATTAGCAATAATTATTCTTTAAATCCCACGTATTGCGGGTAGCAGATGAGTCACGATGGGTCAACAATTCTCACCCACGAGGAGTTGCATGTCGTGTTGAGTTTCCAGTAACTACACTTCTTGTCACAAAGGGGACACATGACAATTTTCCCTCCAATTTCATCACTGCAGATTTCTTTACTATTAAGGAAAACATGAGAAATTGTCCAAATGAATACAGTAACATCTGAACCACCTGGAACCGGGACGATGTTCTCTGTGGGGCTTACCTCCACTCGTTGTCACCGTAGGTGAGGAACCCGTAAGTGAAACAAATTGTTCCAACGACTGCAGCAAACAGCAGCATCTCAGTGTAGAAACCAAGCCAAGCGAAATAAATGCCAATCTTCTCGCCATAATAATTTCTTTAACAGAAAACAAAAGGAGTATCAGTTATGCTTTCATTTCCGACACCTGCTTGGCAGCTGACCTCCCTTTAAGGGTTTTACCTGACGCGGTTAATGGGTTGCTCCTTGAAAAAGCAGAAGAATCTGGCCCAGTATTTGTAGAGGTCATATCTTTCACTTTCACAGTTGACATCTTTGGATTTTATCCAGTATCTGGACTGCAGGCATAAAGAAAACAGTTTATCATTTAGTCTTTTTATTAAAGTGATTGCAGAAAGAGTTCATTTCGAAATCTAAGTATGTCTTTTTTTAATTATTTTTTTTTACTGTAAGAAAGTACGTCTGGTTAAAAAACTCACATCATGAAGAGGGAAGGCAGAAGTGTAGGAACCGTTGTTCAACAACCGCTTGATTCCCTTTTTGTCTCCACATTGTTCATTGACATACAAACAGCGGGACAGGATATAGTAGACCTGGAGGGATGGGAAAAATATGACTGCTGTATTAGGCAAAATAAAAACTTGTTTTTCATCAAACAAATTGCAACAACAAAAACCTTCAAAATGTTGCTGGACTGTAGCTGATAAAGTTTTAAGTGAGACTGAAGGTCACAAACAAGATAAGGCTGGCGATGCTTACTATCCTGTTGCGAGTGGAGGGAGGGAAGAACGTGTCTTTGTTCTTGATATGGAAGAGGTCAGACTTGCTCTTGCTAAAAGGAGTGGTGAAATAGTCTGGCTCGGGATTCATGATGTTCTTGGGCAGTCGGAAAGGAGTGGAGAGCCAGTTCATGGGCATCTCCCGATCGTCCGGCATGTCGCTAAGTTTGAATGGAACCTTGATCTTCAGCACATCTGCATAGGTGGCCAGCACCTCCCACGGTGCGTGGATCTTCACAAAGTACGTCTTACCATCCTCAGACTCCTGATCATGAAAATACAAAAACACAGATAATAAGTGCACACTTATTGGAGATCCTGTTAAACCTATAAAATAACTTTAAATGGATTCATCTGCATTTAAAGATGACTGACAGACTCTGTCAGCGCTCCGAAGTTAGTGATAATGATAATGTTCTTTTCCAAAAACATCATGAAGAAACAGCATTCAGTGTTTATGCACCACAAATCTGGAACAAACTTCCAGAAAACTGCAAAAATGCTGAAACACCAATTTCCTCTAAATCATGGAATCATAGAGTTGCCTGTGATTCCTAATAACTGGAACACAGATCAAAATATCTGCTTCATGATTTGATGATGGGATTTAACCACATTCAGTCTTAAGAGGTTCTGTTAATTATGATGATTTCCTGTTTACAGCTTATATAAACCTGACAACTTCAAATTAGAGTATTACGTCAGACCAATAAACATTTTAGCAAAGAAATGTTAAAGTCTGCTTAGGAGGTTAAGTTTTATTCTGTATGAAATCATGTAGTTATGCAATAACATGAAAGAGAAACATCAACAGTGCCCCAGTTACAGATAATTCTGTCCTATATTGTCCACATGAAGGGCATCTCACCGACTTATCTTCTGTTTCCAACTCCAGGCCGGCTTCTCTGAGGTTGGCTTCGTAAATTCTCCTTCTCTCCTTGAGCAGATGAAACACAAAACACAAATAGGAATCCGAATGTTATGAAAAGCTCAGGCAAAAAATAACAAAAATCTTAAATATCATGTAAACATGACAAAAAGGCCAGTCTGAAATTAGATACTTTCAATTTAAAATCTGCTCAAAAACTCAACAATGCAAAACTATTTAATTTAATTTATGTGAAATATGCATATCTGGCAGCACACGTGAAAGAACAAGATGACCATGGAGTCCAAGGATACATAACAGGTAAAAAAAACAGAAGTGTTTTATGAACAAAAACTGTTCCTCTAGTAGAGTTAAAAGTAAGTCATGGCAGCAGAAACGGGATTTAAAAGTAAGTGAAAGCTGCCATGTAGCCTTTTGTTTTTGAGAACACATCGGCCTGAAAAGGAAATAAAACTTTCTTGTTAGGGACGAGATTTAGTGCCGTATTATACAACAATTCTGGCTAATCCACAGGAAGTGGCCTCTTGTTGGCCCTTCCTCACACTGTGGAAAAACCGATCCAGTTCCTGTCACAGCGAGGAATCACACTGTTGACTCACTGACTGAGAGTGTGGGCAAAGTGTGAGCTGGTGACACAGTGCTATGAAGGCTAACGGCTCCCTAGGAAACAGACAGACACTGTCAGCGCTCCGGAGTGATAGTGATAAAACTACTGCACAGTCTGGGGGCCGTGTGGTCACAATGGCCGTAAAAACACTCCAAAATGATCTTACAACTGCCACAGCAAGATGACAAAACCAGTTAACAGCTCTGTGGTATTTAGGCTCGGTCGCTGGCACACAACTTCAAGGATATCCTGCACAAAGTGATTCTTCCCAAGACCAGGAAATAACATCATCTTTTATTTTTTGTGAAAAGCTTATCCTTTGTTCTGTGTGCTGTGTGAAGAAACACAATGATGCAGATAATTTAGCTTTAACTTAGTTCTTACCTGTTTTTTTTCACAGTCTTTATCGTCAACGTATGATAGGACGAAATCTATTCTCCTCATCCCATCTCGGAAGAACACAGAGTCTTTGCTGAGCTTCTGTTTTCCAATCTACAACGAGATAACACAGAAATGCAGACACTTAACAACAGAACCTAGATAGAGTTGCAGTCTCAGGCCTTTGGATGAATGCACCATGGAAGATAAATAATAAATTCAATTTCACAGCAAACGCAAACGGCATGCCGACGGAGGGATTCTAAAATGGATACTTCCTGCTTTGCTTGCTTTAATTAAATTTTCTTTGCAGAAATTGATAAGAAAATTCTTTGGAGGAAATCAGGAAAGCCAGGGGGAACAGTCAGTTTACTCTTTTGTTTTTAAATGCTAGCTTTGATATCAACTCATATTGTTAATGTTAAACAGTGAGGCTAACAGGCTGGGGAACAAAAAATATTGACTGAACCGTAACGCTGTAAGGGAGGACAGGTCTTACTGTCTGTGCTTTTTCAGCTGTCCAGAAAGCTAAAAATAACTGCACACATCGTTTCTTCCTCAACTCCACTGCTGCAGCTACCTACACGAGTGCATGCAGTACACAGAACCCATCTGGCACAACCACAGCTACCACAACCCACTCAGTCCTGGCTTTCTCTACTCTAATCCTGATGTGAGTTTATTCAGTCTACTGGGCTGATGCTGAAGGAAAGAAGGGAGGAAAAAGGAGAAAGCTTTACCTCCATGGCCTTCTTCTTTCCTGATTGTAAAGCATCAGTGAGAAAAAAAGAAAAAAGAAATACGTAACAGGATGCCTGCCTCACAGAGAAAAACTGCCTCTCCCCAGGGAAAAGAGCCCGGCCCTGAAAGCACTGCCTGTCTCTGTCTGGCTGCACTGATCTCCGTCCTGATCAGAGCCGACCAGCCCACCAGTCGTCTTCCCGGGACAAACCCTCACTGGCCCGGTCATCCAGAAACGGCTGAGCGAAGAGAGCAGGAGGTGGGGTAGGGAGAGATGTCGAAGTGCAGCTGCCAGCTAGCTAATCAAATGAGAGCTCTGCATCGGGAAAGGGACAAGTGGAGGGTAGGGGGACGTAGTACTGGACTATGAATGGGATCTATGCTCCAGACATTAACTTTTATATTGTTGTTTGTTTTCTTTGGCCTGTGCAGTGGCCTCACTTCATAACATACAGCTAAAAAAACATATAACCTTGTTATTCACCTTCAAACCAAACTTTTCCGGTTTGATGCTAGTTACTTGGCCCAATATGTTTTTTAAAATTATTTCCTTTAAATTTAGAAGGGTGATTGCATTCTAGCTTCTCACAATAGTTTACTGGAATTATGGTCTAGTCCCATAATTCCCTGGGAAAACTGGGTCAGATTTGCAGGGCTCTGTACAGATAAAGACCTTTTCATTTCTTCCCTTGGGTTTTCTATGAAATTAATACCAGTGCTCTGTGATAGATCCAAATATATTGACTTGAAGCCACTTTGTAATGAGTTTGGTGGTATGCTGAGAGTCTTTATAAACAACCGTTGGTGTCCAAGCTTTAACTTCCTGATTGACATCTTGAAGCGATGGTTAAACATTTTCTCATGTTGCCTTTTATTTTGTGATGTGCACCCTTCAGCAGCAAACACCCCCAACAACATAATGCTGCCAACCTCATTTCAAAGTTCAGATTGTGTTTTCAAGCTTCGTAGCGTTCCTCTCTTTCCTCCAACTGTATATATGGAGTTTACAGCAAGCTAGAGCTGGGAGATATGGACAAAAACATGAATAATGACCCCATATTAGCTGGTTTACATGTAGAAGAGTACAGAAACAGGTGGGAACGGGGAAGCGCTGCAAGAATTGGTGCGACAACCAAATGTTCGGTTGGACTTTTGGAACCAGCCCACGTCTCGCTAGCAAACACCCAAGGCTTCAACCTTTGTAGAGCTTTCCAGTTCAAAATTACATATACATTACAACCACATGTCATTTCCTCCTGGAGCATATCGGACCAGGCTGACCATGGCAGCAGGGTGGGGGCTTTCTTTAACTGGAAATATACTGTAGAAACTCTTTAATTTGCTATAATTACACACCAGTCATATGAAATCAGGACATCTGCTGGGGGCCACCTTCTCTCAGCAAAACTTAACCAGATTGCTATACATTTACTCACCACTCCCAAACGACAGGACGCCATGAAGTGCACTTTTATACTCTTAAATATTTAATATTAGCATAAAGAAATGCTAGTTTATAATCAATAATATAACAAGAACTGTATTTATTACTGTATGTATTTATCAATTACTTTAAGTTTCTGATATGCAAGTAAACATAGTTATGTAAGGTTTTTTACTATATTCAGTCCTAAAATGTGGTCTAAACATAGAAAACACCCACAAAATATGACAGACTAGATACAAATTTGTAGATAAAAGATGACGAGATACAGAATCTTATTTAAAACACAGCATAGATTAAAAGCTTAGATAAATAGTTGTCTTGGGTTGACGGGAGCCTAGAAAAGCCTTTATGTTAAAAAAAGACACTGTTCATTAAGATGCGAACATGCTTCTTAAACAAAACCACATTTAAGCTACTTAAAATAAGCCAGCAGAGCAGTATATGTTTAGCTACATTTTCCTCCTGTCATGAGGACAGGGTAGGGCCTAGATAATTCCATGTACTGTACAATGCACTCACACACACACCGACATGCACACACATGTAATGATCTACATGTTTATCTACAAAACTGTGCCTTTTAATTAAGCTTCAACACTATCAGGGTGTTGCTTTCTCCGCAGTGAAGCAAAAACTATTACAGGTGAGAAAAAAAATAAATAAAAAAAATTCAAAAGCAATTTTCCATTCTCACTGAGCTGATGGTACCATTAGTGCATGTTTTCATTGCTCTCAGAAACAAAATGCTTGCTACAAGCCAGGCTCTGCTCTCCACCAAGAAAAAAATGATTGACTTCCCTTGATGTCAGAGCAATATAATTTCCCTCTCTGGATCAATAAAGCATCCTTCCACCTAGCAGTATTTTTCGTGCAGCTAATGCCTGCAGCAAAAGACAGACCAGCAAACACGCAGGCAGAGTCTGTTTTACCATGCCATACCCTGGAACGATACTTCAGGAATAGCGCCCGTTTTCTCCGAAACTGTGGAGGAACCGAGCAGACAGTGAGAAGGCGCCTTGCATCATGAAGGGGGGGGGGGGGGGGGGGGGGAAACATCATCTTCAAACCACCACAGCTGTAGCAACAACTTTTACTGATGTGATTAACTGGTCAATAAATCCAACACATCAGAGCTGCAAAGCATTCAACTATCCTACAGATTAAGCAAAAAGCTCAGGGTTGATGTAAGAAGATGCAGAAAAACTCACTGAAAACTCGAATTTGCATGCCTGACTGGTGTCTTACCCCAGTGAAAGAATTGATTTGCTCTAAGCTGGGACTCCTGACCCGTGAATCGTCACTGCAGTCAGACGGAGCCAAGGAGGCCAGGCTGGTGTTGAGAGACTCGCACGTCTCTACACACACATCAGGCGTTAAAGGAAACTAGTGTATCACGCGAAAGAGGGAAGAAACAGGAGGATTACAGCTTCGTCCAATCTTGTTTTGGTAATGAGAATGAATTTATACAAAGCTGATGCTACAAAGTGTTACTTTAGTAAACAAAGTAGAACATTTTTGGTAGGCAGTGAGCACACAAAGTACTGAGAAGAAAGGAAGGAATGCTAAAACTGTTTACCATGAATTCTAACAGCCATCTCCAAAGATGAAAGAAGCAGGTGAAGATATCAAATGCACCAACTTTAAAACCATCAAGCAAAAGAATTTGCATCCTTTGAACTTACAGTTTTTGATATTACAACCACAAATGTTAGTAGATTCTTATCAAAAATCATTTTTTTCACTAATACCATCTTCTGGTTTCCATAGATCAAAGTGATGTCAGCACATGTAAGGCTGCCATCTTGTCTGATAGTTTTTGTTTTTTTCACAACTTCTATTTATTTGGACTTTGAATTCAGGTCTACTCTACCACAAAATATAAAGGTCAGGCTCAGTCTTTTATTTTTAGACAAAAATAAGGTCATAATGTTACAAACAGTTGAGGTAATGTAAGACTACATTCATATGATAGTAAAATTGTAATAAAGAGAAAAAAGTCTTGATATTAACAGAATACAGAAAACAATATTAGGAGAATGAAGTAGAAATTTTATGAGAAGTCCAACACAAAAAATAACAAAAAATTTAATATGCAAGCTGCTAATATTATGACTATATCCTTGTAATTGCTTCGTCGTACAGTTGGCAAAAGGGATGACTAATGAAAGCCCCTTTTTAAAAATATTTTCTGTCATTTGTAAAGAAAGTGAGAAAAATAAAAACATTAAATGTGAGATTTTACAAATAAGCCATAAATCCCCAAGCCCTTGGGTTTAAATATTTTTGTCAAAGGACTGTAAAAATCTTTGAGAAGTTTTTGTACACTTGCATAAAACTACATCAACTCAAACCCACTAAATTTAATATTATAAACTGACAGTGAAAAAATAAATCCCCCTAAAGGTTGTCAGCGAAAATGAATGAGTCATTCAGCTTAGCGGAGAGTTGATGTTTACCTCTGGCTGCCCCTCCTGGAGGGATCCTGTGCTGGACGAGGCATGTTGGTGATAGCCATTCCCATCATCTGCAAGACAAAATCAAACCACAACAATATGAGGCTGGGTTACCACAGTCAGCCGGTGACGGCAGGGTTTCAACCATGTGTGAACAGCTGCCTGAGGTGTAAAGGACAGCATGATAAACAGTCAGCATTGTGGTCTGTATTTGTATAGGATGTTGTGGCAGCGCTCTCTCAGGGAGCACAGGGCGGCTTAACTGGATCGCCCTGAAAGAAGAAGCATGCCGGCATGAATCAGTGACTACAGGAGTGACTTCAGGAAACAAGAATGAGACGTCTGGTAAATCCCCCTGAACACGGTTAAAAATAGGAACAGCTCATGTGATGAAACTGGGTAATTACTCCAACTGTGTTCCCCTTTTAGCCTCTCCTCCAAATGACAGTCCGACTACACAGGGCAGATTCTGCGAGTGGATTTACGTACACAAATGAAGGGGTAAACAGAAGAGCGACAAGACAGAAGCCAGTAAAAATAAGGCAGAAAGGTTTGAGCCTCTGTTTTACAGAAACAAAAATCCTAATTATTGGTTTCTGATGTTACATTTAGTCTTGACTCAACATATAAAAGTATCAAATTACAGTGGGGGAAAAAAAAAAAAAAAGGATTCAAAGCTTTTGTCTGTCATGTACAAAATTATGGTTAGCAGCACATGGCCTAGTTAATGTAAAACAAACTGCTTTTATTATAAAGCCTCAAATTACTGGTTGTTTAAGTCTTAACCCACTGCATGGGACTAGGACAAACGTAACATGAATGCAGTACAAATTTAAATAGGATTGTAAAGGCATATTCGGTATAACATTATGTAGCATTACACTAAGAGAAAAATAAAAACAGTTAATATTTTATTTTTTAAGTTGATCAAGGTTGAAAACTTAGAGATTGAAAAATGCAGAAACTGACATAATATTGGGTTTAAGATCCTAAAACGTGCCAGAGTGGGAGTAATGCAACACTGCCACTCCCTTGCATTTTGCTGAGCACTGCCAGTAAGCTGGCTCCAACACATACAGTGTCTATGGACCCAATTTAAAGTCTAAAAAAAAACCTGTGAAAATTAGAGGAGACGAATTATGGTGAGATTCTGAAAAGCTGCAAGCAGCAGCTAACCTGAACCCAATAATACAGGTTAGTTATAGTAGAGAGTTCACTACAACACTACATTTATCTAAGAATCAATAAACACATTTTAATCACAGACAAAGATAACATGAGTAAAAACAAACCAAAAAATTCAAATCATGATTCGAATCATTAAGGGACCCAATCCAACTTGTCCCTGTGCAAAATAAAAAATTAAAAATCCCTTCCTCAAATTAATTAACTGCAATTAATGACAATTGTTTGGAAAGCTTGATTTCATTAGCCACACCCAGCTTTTATCAATATAATAAGTTCAGAATCTGTAAATGACCTAAATGCAAACTGACTGACAAGATTAAAAAGATCTCAGAAAGCAACACATCACGCCCCGATTTAAACAGACTGAAAAACAGATGGACATTTTTAAAGGAACAGAACCTTGAAGGGCTTTTCAAAGCACTAAAGTCACCAAACAAGAAATAGAAACAATAATCACTCTGTGACCTTTAGCATTTTGGCCAATTCCACTCGTGCCTGTGTGAGGATCTGCTGCTGTGGGACTCGGTCCAACTGGGTAGATATTACACCAGCATGAAAAAGACAAGTTCGTAACGTTTTCGATCTATTAACCTGGCACTATTACGCTCCAAACACTCCTTTGCAACATGGACATTATACATCCTGATACTGAAAATATTTTGCAGCCTTAATGTACATCCATCAGCTTGTGATCTCAAGCTAAAACCCACCTGTAATAAAAAGAAAGGCGACAGTGTGAAGGAGGGATTTGGTTTCAGTTACGTAGGTTATGATTTCAGGAGACTCTCGTACCAGCCTACGTCTGCAGTCAGGAACAAAGCAACTTGGAAAGATTTTACAAACCTAAATGAACTGTCAAAAGCCAGAAACGGCAGCAGAAGTACAAATAAATGCATGTTAAGATTGTGCAAAAGAAGGTGTGGTGTTAGTAAAGTCCACATAGTTGTTTATTTGCACACCAGGGAATCTTACAGAGACCTAATCTACCTAGCATGAGGATTTAAACAACCCCTCACAATCCTAAACACAGTTTAAGATATATGCCATCGCTTCCCGTTTTTATCTTAAACAGACATCATCACATTGTTGACTAGAAAGCATTTCATTCACAGCGCAGGAGAACAACTCTCAAACAGCTGAGCATATTTTTTTCACAGTTGGATGCTGTGTGTGATGCGATATCAGCCAGTCAGCCATGCCAGCAGTCCTCCCCACCAGGAAACCTCCACAGTTAAAGCTTTGTTCAGAAGGAAGCAGCTGATCACTGTGGAAATACTTCAACACTGCTGCTGTCTCTCTGCTTTTAGCCAGAGAAAATCAGGAGAGCCACAATGGAGTGAATCAAATCACTTACAAGTCAGTCTGCAATTCAAATATAACAAAAAACAAAGCCGGCTGCCTTCAGCAAACAGCCTAGACACAAAAAAAAAGAGAGAGAGAGAAGTATTCTTTTCTTTACAAGAACTAATTCTGTAGTTTCAGTTTCGGTAGTTTCAACATTAGCGATGTTTGGGCTGGACAGATTTTACGAAGCATGAAGGATGTGGTTATCTGTCATGAACTGAAAGTTTCATGTCCTGTATGTCTACTTTATGAGGGCAGCAGGCACGTTTCTAAACACCTTGCTGGCATCAAGACAAGCACAGCTGCTCAGTATTGTGAATTACTAAACATAGGACGGTCATCTTAGTCCAAAACATGCACAATGTCTCCACAAACAGAGTACAGATGGATTATATTAATTAACACCGTGAGTATATTTCTGATTTAATTTCCTGGAGCTGGATGGTTAGTGTTTGGAAAATAGTTTTCACTGTTTTCTTAACATCGACCCATGGACACACTACAAGGTGAGAGGTTTATCTCCCAACTGTGAAGAAACAACACATTTTTAACATTTTTCACCACAATGTAATGCTGTGCAGCTCTAGATAAAACTCTAATTAGTCTATTAGTCAATACACTTACAGCTGCAAAGCCTTTTGGATTATTTTTTAAACCAGCTTTGCACACCTAGACACTGAAATATAAGCCAATTCTTTGCAACACAGCTTAAACTGAGACAGAACAAAGTTGTAAATATTACGTTTTTTTGCTCAGATGGTGTATTCAAGGCACCAGATTCCTTGCTAGAGAGTTCATGGAGTGACTCATCTTTTCATTCAGCACAACACATTGTTTTTAGCCATAAATGGCGAAAAAAAGAAAACCCAACACGACCAGCTTGTTTAAAAACTACATCCAGTTGGGAACAGAAAGGGATTTGGGGTTTTGCTCAGAGTGTACAAAGTGCCTGTCTGGAGGTGACTGTGTGTTTCCACCACACAGGCCAGCTAAAGCCTGGCTCCATATAAATCACTCACTGCTGCCTTCCAGAGAGGAAAGCAAAACCATGAGCTGGCCGAGGCATTCAAAGTGAGAGAACCAGGGTGGGGAAAGTTTTTAATTTTAGTTTTGATAATCTTACTTACAAATTTAGCAATAAACGTTGAAATGATAAAGACTCCTGTAAAATAGGATTCATTTTGTACTCATATATAAGATAAATATCGTACATTTTGTGTACAAGATTTTTTTTTAAAGTACAATAATAATACTACAACTTTAAATCTCTCTTATTTAATAATAATTTTATATCATAGAGACTTTTTCTTTGTCTAAAAGTAGTTCAGATCTAAAGAACTGACGCAGTTCAAGACGTTCAGTTGTTCCATTTTAAACATCATAAAGTATCCGATGTTTAAAAAGTGAGTCTGGTTGTGGCTCTTTTGTACTTACCGCTGAGAGATTCAGTCGGGCTCATCTCAATTAAACTGTCCCCTCCTCCTTTCCCCGTTATTCGGCGCATTTTGAGATTTTGTCGGAGTTATAGTGTCCCGCTCCGGTTGTTTCTGTGCTTCGGTCCGAGTTGCTGGCCGTCCCTTTCCCAGCTGCCCAAGTAGCTGACTCGACAGGGTGCAAATATCCTCCCTCACCCATTGAATGCTCACTGCTGCATCTCCCCGCCCGGCCCACCGGGAGCTCCGCAAGGGGGCGGACCCCACCCCACGGACCAATAGCCTCACATTCAGACGCTCTGAAAACACGTTGGCAGCACGTGCTTTGATTAAACTTAATCAATTGGATTTTAAAAAGAAGGAAATATTTGATAAATATTACTTTCTAGTTTATTAAAACATCTGCATCTCTGAATGTAGCGATATATAACGGAGTTTAAATAACATGCTTGGAGTTAGACCTCCAAAGGGTAGCTATCAAGAAGCTGTTCGCTTAAGTGTTTGGACAATTACTTAAGAAAATGCAGGCCGGCCTTAGGCATAAGCAAAGTACAGTGTCTTGGAAAAGTTTTGATGTACCTGCAATTATTTTTACACATTTTGTCATTTTACAACCACAAGGATGTCCAATCTGTGGTGCAAGGTCCATTTGGCGAACTCAGAATTATTTGGTAGAGAATGGCACAAATTGGTTGAAGGATGGATTCTGTTAAATATTTTAGAAATGATTTTTTTAATGATGCACAGGCATTCAAATGTGGTTTTAAAAAATCTTCTTAAATTGGAAAATATTGGGAACAGCAGCACAAAATATTTATGTTAAGTCTGCTATAGTTGTTCTCAACCTGCAGGGTAAGTTGGCACAAAGATCTGCCAACTTACCTTCAGACTCCAGTCCAGATGAAGACGTCTGTAATGTGACAAACATAGTTGATATAGATCTGGATACAGTTAGATAGTGTGTTAATGTTGGAAAATTAAACACTTTTCTTTTTAATCAGACAAATATTTAAGAGGCTTTTTGTGTTTTTGATCTACAATGCTATAAGCATCACTTTTCAACAAAATTCAGATAACTTGGTTTCTTTACAATATTGTATGTCCAATTCACAGACAATTTCACAACAAAAATTGACATTTTTAATTAAACTAACTTTATTTGTGTGGCCCATGTGTGCATTAAATGTTCTCAGAAATGTATCACATAATCAATAACAAGTATGATGTGTTAATATGTTCAGTTATTTACCAAAGGGCAGCTACTGTTAAACAAAATGTGTCCACATGCACCTTATGTTTGGACACAAATGTGAAGAGTTTTTCTGCTACTCCTTTTGGTTTGCAAGAACCAGATGCTTCATTTGTTTAATTTGTTTAACAAAAAATGTCCACGGGGGAATTTCCTAGAACTAAAGAGGGAACAAAATCAACTTGTGCCAAGCCAAATATTTTCATATCAACATTCTCACAAATGTTACCTACCATTGGGAGCATGCAACATCTGCTATAGAACAGTCAAGAAGAAATGTGTGCATGTGTGTAAGCTGGAAAAAAAAAAAGAGTATATAACGAGTAAGCCTTTATTTAGACACAAGTTTCATACAGGAGGCAGGATGCTTAGCTTAGTGGTTTGTTTAGAGCAGGACAATGTGTGGTGTCCCTTTTTAAGTAACCACGCTACTGAATGTTTGTTCCTCTCCGAGCTCTGAGCTCATTTTCAAGAAGATGAGCTTGCTCACAGTTCATCATTGCACCTCCCCACTCTGGTCAAATTTAGCAGCAGTGGACCCGCTCTGTCAGCCTTCAAGTGGTTTACACAGTCCTGTGCGGGTGTAATTATGTGATCCTCGTGTGTTGGGTGTGGCTGGCTGCAGAAATATAACCGGTTATTTATTCCACCGCCATGCGCTTTTTCACCAGCCTCATGTCGCTTCTCCTCTGTGGGATGTGGGTCTGGCTGGGTGAACACTGCCCTCCGAGGTTTCAGAAGCTAATGGTAAAATCATCTTTAATAACAGGGCACAGAGGACCACCCGTTCATGTTGCTTAGCTTTTTTTTCACACCCAAATGAGATGGTTGGGAAGCCAATGCAGGAACAGTGTGTGAAATGAAGACTGCATATTACAAATTTCATAATGTTTTAGCTAGATTTAATGCTTGTCTTCATACTTGAACTCATGAGACAGGCAATTGCAGCATTTAATTTCCTCAGACGCATGTTCTCAAACAGTTTGCTGTGTCGTCCTTTCATTGGGGTGATGGATCTGAGCAGACCTGGTACAGATTAAAAACAGAGCTGAGCAGAGAACCTTAAAAATAAACATTAGTATGAAATAAAAACGTGTCAGAGCAATAATTAACACTAGACAATGACCAAGATACAGAAAAATAGTTAACAAGGATCATACACAGACATTTTGATTTCTGACAAACACAACTCCACGACAACCTAAGGCATAAACATAAAAACATAAAAAGGAAATGGCTTAACAAAATAAAACAGGAAGCTTACCTAAAGCTGAAACAAAAAAAAAAGCTAAACTTACATACCCTGACATACTGTGCACTAAAAGTGATTACTTTTGATTAATCTGTCAACTCACACTTTCAGACAAAATTTCAGTTTGATGATGATATCATAATTTTCTTTCTACTTTATGTCATAGTTTGTGTTGGCATAATCGCATAAAATCCCCCCAAAAATTGCATTGAAGGTTGTGACTGTAATGTGAAAATATGAACAATTGGAGGGGTATGAATACGTTAAGAAAAAACTTCTTGAGCAGCTTGATCTTTCATTTGTTGCTCTTATTTTGTTAGTTGGAACTAAACTACGTAAATGACTAATTCTTGTGGCATTTCCCATAAATGTAGACAAGAGAAGAAGAGGAAGGAAAACTGTTGTGACAGACTGCTTTCAAGACTTTTTCTTAAAATCAGTTTGACACAGACTGTTTTGAAGACTGTGAGGAAGGGGAGTTTGATATGGTGAGTTAATTTTTCACATTTATTCATCTATTTATAACTCTTACTGTCATATTGACATATCCAAAAGACATATTTGTTCAATCTCTCTTGATTGACTCCATTTTTAAGCACATAGACCAGCTCAGTCTTTACATTGTAGGACTCAAGAAAACACTTAGGTAATTTTGGTGTCTTTGCAAAGTGTTAATAACTTTTTCATTACAATTTTAAACAAGATATCAACATAGAGTATTTATGGAGAAAGACATTAATTATTTTCCTCACTGTTTGGGAATAAATCAGACCACATGCTCCCTGTCTTAGGCCAGTCAAGATTACCAGAATTACTTTTATTTGCTAAATACCAGAGTAAAAGAAAAAGATTTGTTTTAGATAACATTTTTGTATTTTCCTCAAAGTCAGATTTACACACACAAAAATCACAGTACTCTGTCTTTGCAGCATCATATCTGGTGGGTTTGGTTACTGGAGGGACTGGTGCTCTTTATAAAGCGGAGAGTAACTTGAATAAAGGACATTATACAGAAATATTGATGCGACATCTCAAGATGTCAAACAGGGAGTTAAAATGTTGACATATACTGGTGTACAAAATTCACAATGATCCTAATCATAAAGCCAGATTAGATACAGTTCGAGGTGGTCATCACACAGAAAATCTTTTTGAAGAGCAAACAAAATGTGTGATTAAGACCTACAAAACTGACTCAGTGTCAACAGTTGTGTCAGGGCAATGCACCACAATTTCAGCAAATCATTGTGAGAAGCCTGTGTATTTATTTTTCAAAGATGTTCAAGTCGAGCTACACTGTTTGAAAGGGTGAGTTTTCCGAATGCCAAGCAAATTTACATAAAGTTTAGAAATTGAAGAAAGAAATATTCTGGTATTCAGCAAAAATGAATCACTTTTGTAATCCTGGTTGACCTAAAACAAGAAAATCTCAGTTAGGGTAAAAAAAAGGTTAAGTTTCAACTTTATAGATTTACATTCACTAACACAATGATTAGTACACAACGACTCAATGAAAATACTTGGAAGACAAAATATTTAATTTTCTTTTGACATAAAAGTATCTTTGGATTGAATTTAGGATTCATGCAGCTAATAAAAGGAAGGACTTTGTCAGTTCTCCGTTAGTGCAAATGAATTGTTGTCTCTTGAAAAATGTCAGAGCGACTGATGAGTGCCGAATGATTCAATCACAACCCCGTCAGAGGCCTGGCAGACGGTTAAACGTCATCAAGTTTGCTGCCATCTAGCGGCGGATAAGCAAAACTTCACAGTCCAGAGGAGAGGGAGGAAACGAAGAAATAGATGTCATTCCATTCTCTCACCTGACAAATCACATCCAGAGTCTCACTTTGGCTTTGCCAGTAGTGCAACAGAGTGGACGGTGGTTTCCTATTATTTTTGACTCGCTTTTGTTCGTACGGACTGAGCTGACGCGAATATAAAAAGGTGGCGTCAGTCAAGATAAATGCGGTCACAGCAGCAACAGGTAGAGTCGCTTCTGACATACCTTTGCTTGTTGGAGAATGGCAAATTTCCTCCAGGTGTAAACCGGAAGTTAGCGGCCGTTTCTTGAAGACTGCATGTTTTTTTTTTGTTTTGTTTTTTTTTTTCAGTTGGATTTAACAAAGAGCTGAGTGAGATTGGAGGACCCAGGGGAGAGAAAGGTTGTTGTTGTCCGGGAGGTCGCCGCTGGTTTCCCTCATCATGCCAGGGCACAGGAGGCAGGTAGGTGGTTGCTTTAATAATCATATTGATACATAATGCAGCTGCTCAAGGGACCGATATTAGTTGTATTACCAAAAGCTCGCTCCTTGAAAGCAATTCTTATTCATTTCTTTAACACAGAGTCCAGACAGGCACTGTGAAGCCCCTCTAAATGACACAAACCCATAAAAAAACTGATTATCTTTTTACAATGTTCATCTAAAGCCTGTTTGCATTTGCACTGTTAGTGATTGAACTCATATGGTGCCATTAGATTAGCCGCTCCTTTTCTGATCGGAACTACATTCAGGCTTAGCTGTATGGATGTGATTGCTCTGCTGATTGAGATATAGCCCAGTGACCTACCATTCATTCGGGTTAGTTAGATTGTGCAGCGGCAGTTCTATGTGGTTAGTCAGGTTCATGGTTTCTCCCTAAACTGGCATTCCTGGACACGCCTCAGGTTATAGTTAGACTGGATTTCTGTAGCAGGTGATGTACGCTCAAGTGCTTTGTGTAAGATTTGAATCTAGCACAATCAGACTCAGGGAACTTGTTGTTTGCTCATATGGATTTATCATTTCTAACACTTCCATGAAGATTTTATGCAGTTCCTACTTGTATATGGTTTATAACTGTGCAACTTAAGTTCAGCTTTTGTTGTTGTTGTTATTTTGTGATAAAGCCCAGTATCGAATTACTGGAATTTATAGGAGTGGTGAAGGAGAATGGCAATGAACTTCCTCCTGTGGTGAGTTGAACTGATGGGCCACTTCTAATAATACCCATAATTATTCTGATCATTCACCGATAAATCTGACCTGCATAATTTTTGCGTACACAGTTCACTCCACTGTCATACGACTACGTCCTGGTCGCCAAATTGATGGATGACCGGGAGAGACACGCCAAGAAACAAAGGGAATACATAGAACAGCTGCAGAATAAGAACTTCAAAGTGAAAGTGGGTCTTGCATAATAAACAAAAGCATATGCACTTTCTTTGTGGTAAAGTTCCTTCTTAATTTGTCACAATTTCTTCTTATTAGGAAATTATCAATAAAAATCTCGTCTTCTATGGGATCCAAGCACCAAAAGAAATATTTCAGAAATACAGGTATCTGCTCAAAATATCCGATGCCTGCAGTGGGAGCTCAGCAGACAACAATATCTCTCTTAGCACAAGGTAAGACCAGCAACTCTAGCTATGTTTGGCATTCAAAACAAAGCCTAATGCTATTTTAAACATGGTTCCTTTTTATTATTATCATATATTACAGTGTTTTCATACAAATTATCTCTAAAGACGCTACATGTTGCAATTCACATCTAAGGTTTACACACCTTCCTCATCAGTGTGAACGTATTATTAATTTCCAGCTTTAAATGATTTTATGAGCTGTTTTATTTTTGAAGAAGCTCATTTAAATTGGCTGTAATGAGGATCTATTTTCAAATACAACACTGAAATTCAGTGCATTTAAAAACAAGACCTGGCTTCACCATTTTGAATTTGAATATGCAGACACCCCAACTCATATGTGATTAAACACTACATAGCAATTTGCAAAAATGCTAAACTTTTTGCATAGCCGTCAACAAACCCAAGAAACAACTGGTATAATTCTTGCTGGAGTGAGTGAGTTCATTTTGATATGTCTTTCTTGACACAGACTCTAGCCTAAAGCATTACACTTGAACTTTAAATAGTTTAAGTCAGTTTAAGTCTAGAAGCTCAAGGTTATCCTGCTTTATCTCTCCTAAAACAGGTTTTGATCATAATCTTGTTTGAGCACCAAATTTCAACAAAGATTTTGCCAATATTTCTGCTTCTTTAGTATTCAATCCACATTACTAACTGCACTTGTACCACTTGAACCAAAATAAGCCCTCAGCATGATCCTGCCACTACCATTCTTGACAGTTGGTAATGATTTTCTTAATTATATTTTGACTCCTTCAAACATATACTCTGTCATTGTGACCTATTAGTTTAAACTTTATCTCATTTCACCATAGGAAGCTTCCTGAAAGTTGCAAAAAGCATTGGTGTCTCTATAAATTGCTAAGGGATGTTTATGCCAGCATTAGTGTGGATGTTTGTATACATTTGAGCTTGTTTGTAGTATTTTGACCATTAATTTATTTGAGAAATATACTAAAAGAAAACCTCAAATCTTATTTGGAAAAAAAAGAAAAAAAAAACTTGTCTTATTTTTCCTTGCTGAAAAATCATGAATGTTCCCACAAAAGTAATTTATGTCAAGATGTATATCAACTTCAGACCAAAACTATGACAGTTATTGTTTTTTTTATCAACAGTTCATTTTAAGATCACATTTTATTCTCTTGTGTGAACTAGGTCATTTCAATTCAATTTAAATTTATTTATGGGTCAGCTGAAAAATTGACTTTATTCTCCTCATTTGCTGCATTACTGACTTTACAAGTGATACTTGTCCCATTATTGCAGGATAAGGATTGTCCACTTCATAATAAATCACACACAAATCAGCACTAAAGGTGAGTCAGAGCAATTGGTAATCCGGGCTCTTAAAAAGTGATTTCAATCATCTCTTCATTTTTGTCATCATTCTCCTTTGCTGGAAACTTTTCAGAGACCCTGCGGGATCTCATGAAGGCTAAGGTTTTTGAGACGAGGTTCTGTTTACATGAGGTAAAATTCCAACTTCACATCATTGTTCAACACCAAGAGCATTCATTTCAGATGTAAAATGTAATTACAAAACAGTAATCACATTTAACTCCAAAGCTTAGAAAAGTCAGTTACATTTGATCAGATATGATTCAGTACACTAAACAGGTTTTGTGCTTGGTTAAATGTTTTTCTTTTTTTAGATGCTTCTAAGATAATGAGGTGAAACTTGATTGTTGCTTTCTTAACAAACCATTGTTGCCGAAAGATATTTGCTCACAGAAATGCAATGCAATTCATGTTAATACAATGAGTCATCCAGCGCAGGGAGTACGCAGGCTTGTGCGTGAGCATACAGTGTTGTTATGCGACTGGGAAAGCATTAGCATGTTTGCCCTTCTGTTTTCTGGACAAACACAGGCAGGATAAGATAAATTAATTTCCTGTGTGCTTAGCATGGAAATTAATCCATGCAACAATAATGTTAACTGAAACATGGCAAAACCTGTTAAAATGTTTTGAAAATGGCACCACATCACATTCTCACATTGCAGGACTCATCTTTTAGTGCAACTGTATGCAGTATGGAAGCAGTTTGTTCAAAGCTCTTTTTCATACTGATGATTTCCTTTGATTTTTGCGCCCCCGCTTTCAGAAAAGGAAACAGAAAGAGCTGAAGGAGGAATGGGCACGATGGACAGCCTGTCTCAAAGGGCAACCCATAACTAAAGTCAGGTTTGGACTGCAACACAACAGCCTCTTCATTATTCTGTTTTTTATGCAGTTGATTAAATGGCTGCAGGGTTGTTATAGAAACAAGAAAACAGCCAAGATCCCTCGAACATCATGTGCTGATAGAGGTCTGCCTGTGGAATTTCACATGCAAGCATAAAAAATGTTGATATCAGTCATACTACCAGAAGAAAAAGAAATGACTGGCAAGGATTTTTCTTTTCAACATAATTATAGACATTTATTAAAAAGAAGATGCAACACATGATTCATCCCTCTGCATGACCGTAGTATTTTAACAGTACTGGCACTACTCTGTTTGACTTGCAACACAAAACCTTTATAATTTGTTGTTTATTTTATTTCTGCTTTTATTCATTCATCATATTTTTAAACACCATAATTTCTGTATATTTCAGCTCACGAATCATCTGTAAATGTTGAAGCTTCTGCAATATTTTTGTAGTTAAAAGAATAGTACAGAATTTCTGAAATTGGATTTTGCTGAAAGGTTATAAACAGTCATTATCTTACACGCAGTAGATAATTCTCTCAGCATATTAACTTTGACAAAACAGACATTATTAGTCCCAATCATGGCTACAGTGCCTTGCAAAAGCTTTTTTTATTTTTTTTTTTTTTTGCATTTTACAACTATAAATTTTCTTTCTTTGTCTTTCTGTTTGGACTTTGTTTGATAGACCAACATCAGGTAGCATATATTTTTGAAGTACAAAGATAATAAGACATTAATTTATATTTTCTGTGCAAATATAAATCTAAAATGTGTGGTGCTGCCCCCTTCAGTTTCAGAAGAAGAAAAGCGGAACTTCACTGGTTGAGCCAACGAGAAGATGCAGGTTTTCTTCTAATTAAAGGGTGTTAGCTTGCATGCTAGTCCTCCAAAGGAATTGCCATTAATAAGTAGTAGGAAATAAATATCTTGCAACAAGAAACAAGAAGCAAAAACGATAACGACTCTTGATAACAACACTAGATTCATAATTTGGGTTTGTTGTCAGAAACCCCAACATTTTAATCTTAGTGAGAATTTTAACTTTAAAAAAGTAAGCAAACAAACAGAAGCCTTAACATTGTAATCAACTCGTAAGTACCAAAATAATAAAAAAAAATATAAACAGACTGTCAGTCAAAGTTTAAAAGTATAAAAACAACAAAAAATGTGTCATTGTTAAAAACTGGAACTGCATCAAAACTTTCCTCAAACAAAAGAGAAGATCCACTTTTGATCTGAGCCACATTGCAAATGAAGCTTGTAACCAAACTCTCATTGTTAAGATTTATGTTTCATGTCCATAGGTGAGAGGTGACAGATTGCCTGAGCCCTAATCCCTCTATCTCACTCCAGCCTGCCATCAGTCATGAACAACAACCCAAGAGTCACTTTACAGCCCACATGGACCGTGTGCCACCAGTGGAAATCAAAACTTAGTTTTTACTTATGTTGAGAACAAACATCTGATCACACCTGACTTCATATATGAATAATTTTAGTCTTCTGTCTTTTCCTAAACTTTCTAGGCAAACGCGATTATTTCATCGACATGCAATGTTTATTATCAGCCAATCAGTATAATCTATTTTTACAGCGCTTTTCAGCAACAGGGCAGTTCAAAGTGCTTTACACCATAAAAACATAAAAAAGATTATGCATGTTACTTTTACTTTTTGGTAGATTTAAATCAAGCTAACTGTTTTAAGACCCAATCAATAAGCCTATACATTAGTGCCAGATAATCAAGAAAACCCCTTAAATGTATCAGATCCTCAAATAAATTTATTTAAACTAAATATCATACACTGAGAACCAACTTTCAAATGATTTTATTGAATAAAGCTGCAGTATGTCACTTATATAAAAAAAATGTTTTGTGTTTTAAAATTTTTTTTTTTTTTTTTTTTTTACATATTTGTAAAATTGTCGTGAAAAGATCAACCTTCCCACAGTGCTGCTGTTGCCTTTGGAAGAAATGCAAAAACAACCAATCAGAGGCAGGAGGAGGACCTTACCGCTGCCAATCATCCTCATGTATTTGCTGGGAAATATGCTAATGGAGGTTAAACAACTTCGCATTACAGGAAAACAATTCTAACTTGTCTGAACATTCACAACAGATTCTGCTCTCGGGATGTAGCTGCAGCATTGCAGAGAGAAAGGAGGGATGGTGAGCACACGAAGGATGATTGACAGCGCTAAGGCCCTCCTCTGGGCTCTGATTGGTTGTTTCTAGTTAGCACTGGGAGAAGGCAGACTAGCTAAATTTTTCACAGAGCTGTTGAAGGTTCACTGTTCCATTACAAAACCTTAGAAATGGCTTTGTAATTGTTTCCAGACAAATCAGTAACTTTCTTCCTCATCTGTGTTTGAATGTCTTTAAGGCAATCTGGGATTACTTTTTTTTTTAGATATTTTAGCCCACTTCTCATTATCAGAAAGGTTCTGTTTAAATCTCTTGAATCTACAGGTTTAGCAGTTTATATGTGTCAGTGCGGTTAATAAAATTTTGCACAACTTTCCAATGAAATGTGATAAAGCACATTTATTTCAGTTAATGAGGGATACTTTGTATCTCTTTAATAACATTAGAGAAATTATTAAAGTATGCAGGCTGTGGGCTCCTTTTTGATGATGATATCTTACAAAATATAATGTCTCTTGCTTGTTTTCTAATTGAAACAAGCAATTTAAACATGACTGGATGATGTTTATATGTTTTTTTGTGCTATGCAAATAAACTTCAATTGGCTTTACTTGAATTAAGAACTAGTGTTGAGGGCCAAAGCTATGGCTTACCTTTATTTCTTGAGTGAATAAATCGAATAATAAAACTTTAGCAGTGAATTTGAGTTTCTTTTAAAAGATTTGGGAAATAGTTGTTCAAAATAAATCCATGATTTAACAGAGTGTGGGGACTTTTAGCTATAACTTAAAGCACTATAGCTTTTAGCTATAACTGATAAAACCATGATTTGAAAACTTTTTATGTTGAGTTTCACCATCACTGTCTGATAGTAAAATTTAGTTTGACTTCAGACATTAAAGTGTTAAAAATAATGAAAGGAGGCAGATGCTTTTTCACAGTGCTGTATTTGCATCCAGTTTGTTTCTTCACTGACTTGGGTTTTTCTCCTTGTCTGCACTGTTTGTGTGTTTTTCAGGGACTACTTTGGAGAGAAGGTGGCCTTGTACTTCCTGTGGTTGGGATGGTACACATTTCTCCTCATCCTACCGGCTGTTATAGGCATCTTAGTCTTTCTCTATGGCCTCAGCTACTTCAACTCTTCACCCCTTGTGTAAGCTTTCCAACATTTTCTTTCTCTTAAGTGAAATGACAGAACATTTACCTCTGTAATTACCCCTCCATAATGACTGACCTTGCTGTCTTGTAGACAAGAGGTTTGTGAGTCTAACACAGTCATGTGTCCACTTTGTGACAATGGTTGCAAAGTGTGGAAGCTTTCAGACACATGCTCATATGCCAAGGTTTGTCTGTTTAACTGCTAAGTAGCTCTGTGGTTAATAACTGCTGGTTGGTTCTCACTTCTGGTCTTCTCTGTTGACAGCTGAGCCTGCTGTTCGACAATAACGGCACGGTGTTCTTCGCCATGTTCATGGCAATATGGAGTGAGTTTGTGAGCACATGAAAACACGCACATTCAAAATAATAAAACCCATACCTCACATTGAGACACATTTATTTACTGAAATTAAGCTGTAGCTTTCTGTTATAATGCTATTGTGTATTTGCTGAAACATTTTGGCTGTACCTTGCACGATTGCTTGTTCTTCTGTCTCAGAATTATTTCATTTAGTTGCCAGTTTTTTATGATAACGAGAAGTTCACTGCCAAGAAAATATCAAACCTACTCCTCTTGGCTACTTACCTCTGAAAAAAGCGCCATCTGTCTGTGGGAGTGGTTAACCATGCAGCAATTTATATAATCTGAAGTAATACATATCCCTGGTTCTAAAA
This sequence comes from Gambusia affinis, assembly GCF_019740435.1. Lineage (NCBI taxonomy): Eukaryota > Metazoa > Chordata > Actinopteri > Cyprinodontiformes > Poeciliidae > Gambusia > Gambusia affinis. The sequence continues at coordinate 6,874,369 of NC_057875.1, forward strand.
AGGCTAAGAAATGACTTGACAGTGAGACAAAGTGAGATGTTCCAGACCGTAACTTTACTCCAGGTTGGATGTTTGCACACACTTATCATGGGCATGGTTTAGGGTTCCTAAAAAGTATTTGAACCCTGGTTTCATACAGCATATGAAATCCAATAGACTTTAAGTATAAGAATTGAATGCACAAGGTTGATTTTATTGTGACACGGTCAAAATTATACATACGGGTTCAAATATACACAGTCCCAGAGCTATTACAATGTACAAATGGAACTTTAATACATATTTTCCAAACTTCTTTCACATATAGTATGAGATGTATTTAGTACAAGTAAATAAATATAAGAAATAGTAAACATAGAGTAACTTGGTTGTATCAGTGATGCACTCTTCAATTGAGACTTTGCTAGAGCTTCTTTTGAATCTGTTTTGGTGTTCAGTTTAATTTCAGACCTTCCATCAGTTGTAGAGAACGTGATGAACCAGAGTTCAAATTCAGCTGTCCCAGTAGCAGATCCTTGACATTTGCTCTTTTGCATCCTTTAGTTAGAGTTATTGAGATGCTACAAAAGATCGACAAGGTCTCATTTTACAAATGGATCAATCAGGAGAAGTGAACAAATAAATTTTACCACACACCTTTTTCAGATTAAAGGAAGTAAACAGATGACTAGAGAAATTATTGGACGACAAGGACAACACAAAAACATTTCTCGGTAACTGCTAAAAAAAAGAAAATGGTCATGGAGGCGGCCAACAAGAGTTTCTAAAAAGTATTGGTTGTTTTCTACATGTGGCAACAATGTCTTGTATTCTTCATGTTTGTGAAGCAAGACGTAAAGAGCTAAAAGATAAAACCATCTTCTTCCAAAGGAAACACCCTGTTCTTGTTAAAATCTCCCCAGGCCTTGTGGGATCATGTGTTATGGTCTGGTGAAACTAAACTGGAACGTTAGGGCTTCCGAAAACACACGTTTAGTATAAAAACAACAGCATCACTAAAAATACACCACCCCTACAGATGGGAAATGAATGTGCACACCTTTGAGAGTCAATAAGTATTAAGAATTTTGTGCCTAAACTGTATGCTCTTTATTTAGAGCATACAGTTTAGAGCACATATGTCAGAGTCAAGGCCCGCGGGCCACATCCGGCCCGCGAGAAGATTTTTTACGGCCCCTGGGATGATCTTGATTTATTATTAGAACCGGCCCGCAGACCGCAGCAAGCCGGCACCCCGTCTGAAAAAAAATCTTCCTTATTTGACGATCCTCACAACGCACCCCCCCCCCCCCCCGTTCGATCTTCACAAAGCGCACTTCGTCCGCTGTACTGTTGGAGACCACTGCACTAGACTATATGCGTCATTTAAAAGTCCGGCCCTCGGCTTGTAGCTAAATTTTTTATTTGGCCCTCCGTCCATTTGACTTTGACACCCCTGGTTTAGAGCATGCTCTTTTTTTAGAGCATGTTGGTTTTGGCAGAATTTCTAGATTTAAGTTGAAATTTCTGGATTTCGGACACAGACCCAGTCCTCAATCACAGTGATTTAAAAAACTTTTTTGTGTGAAGTTGAGTACAGGGCAGGTTTAAAACCTGTGCTGTAACCTGTTTTGTCCACATGTGCGTTTCAGGTAATTTGACTGTGGATTGGAGAAAATCCTCAATAATTAAAATCTTGTGGAATCAATTTTTGTTCAAACAAATCATTAAAGATGTGTGAAGCATCTTTGATATATCATAAAAAAAAGAACAGTTCAAATGTATTTTTAAAAGTGCAAACTTAGGAATAAATCTGGGCAATCTTCTGATCACTTTGATATTATCAGAACGTCCGACACAAATTTTTATCAACATGAATATGAGTCACATATAATGTATGAGTTGAAACATATTGCAAATTTTTGAATGTTTGAATTTATTTTCAATTTTGTCTGGAAACTCCCACAAATTTTGGACTTACAAGTAAGATTTAACCCTGGAATGAAACTATTTTTTTAGTCCAGTTTCAATCTGGTTAAAATTTTCTGTTTGTTTGTTGGACAATAAGCTGCAAATTTCAATAACGTAAATGTCGAAAACACATAAAAGTAATTATGTGTAATAATCAGGTATTTACAGAGAAGACTCTCTTCCACAGCAACACTGTTTATGGAGTTCTGGAAGAGACATCTGGCCAGTTATGTATGCGAATGGAGAGTGACTGACTGGTCTGAATCAGAGGTACAGTCAGTTTGGAATATTGTATTTCTCTCAGGCAGCAATAGAGCTCATCGAATTGCCCTTTGGTCTAACTTATTGCTTTAATTTTGTTGCAGGAGGAACTGATCCTGGAACTCGTGAACAATGCCGACTGTCGCCCGAAGATCTACAAGCATTCTTACTTGCGCACCGCTCTGGTTTTGATCTTTGTCATAGTTATGGTGAGATATGTCATTTTTCTGACCTCATCAAAATGCATTATTTGGTCAAAATAAGAGGGCCAAATCTGTTCTAGGTGTCAGAAATGTGCGAATATATTGTGGTTTTCAATAAATTATGGAGACCCATATATTTATTGGCAGGTAACAGATTTTTTTTTTCTGTTTTCTCAGATACTGGTGATTATTGGCTTGACACATTTCTTGGTGGTATTCAGGGTGCTTGTAGCAGGACTTCTGGCTAAAGATTTCCAAAGCAACCTCGGCTCTATGTTGGCAGGCGCTCTGCTCCATTTCATCATCATCACCATTATGACTAAGGTACTAAGACCTCTACATGTATATTTCATTGTTATTGTTGCAGTATTCTCTCTGATCCTGATATCTTGTGATTTTTATTTATTTATTTATTTTTTGCAGGTTAACAGGATTGTTGCTATGAAGCTCTGTAAGATAGGTATTTTTGCTCTATTTCTTTCTGGTGTCACAAATATCTAATTTAAACTAAAGCAGGAAGTTGGGAATATAAAAAAATAAGCATGCACACGGGAAAAAATTGTCTGTTGTGATTAATCACTAAAAAGCGTCTTTGGCTTGAAAATTTAGGGCAGAGCTTAGAACTAGCAATACTAAAACCTGTAAAGCACATTCTCTTAATGACTTTAAACACTTTAAAAGCTACACACTGTTTTTATTGGTTAGGACACAAAGACATAAAAAATCAAAACAAAATTAAAAAAAGATTCCCAAGCAACTCAAATATTTTTACGAATGTGTTCTGTACTTAGACTTTGGATGAGTAGGGCTATACTCAAGGGAGGGAAATATTGGAGACTGCATTAATGGATATGATGTATGTCAAATTCTCTGAATATTGTTCGTCTTTTGGGCCTGTGTAAACCTAGCAGAGCTTTGAAACATGTTAAACATTGTTCTGTTCAACAGAAGAGACAAGGTCATTTGCTGACACGGAGAACAGTTTCACAGTCAAGATGTTCACCTTCCAGTTCTTCACCTACTTCTCCTCCCTCTTCTATGTTGCATTTTTTCTTGGCAGGTAAAACTTTGGATTTATGCTCTGATTTCTGAAGCCTACTGTTCTTCACTAATTGGTTTAGGCTTACAGGACAAGTCACTGAATGTTTTCTTGCACTGATAACAGGATTAATGGCCATCCAGGTGAATATGTACGGCTTGCAGGGCAATGGAGACTGGAAGAAGTGAGTGATTACGGTTTCATATCTCATTTATCAAGAAACAGCTGAAGGAATGCTGTTACACTTTTTATGTGAATAAAGTTCCTACAAGTTTCACTTTCTTTTAGTGTCACCCGAGTGGATGTCTCACAGACTTGTTCATTCAAATGGCAATTATAATGGTGCTGAAGCAAGTCATCAGTAATATGTTTGAGTACTTTGGTCCGTAAGTAATATTCACTTTAATTACTTTCCATCATATAGTTTTTTTTTATGTCATCCTTTCTTATGTTGTGTCATATTTTATTTTATTTTGCTGACCAGACAGAGGTTGGTAGTAACTATTTACATTTATGTAGTTACATTTACTTGAACAAGTCTGTGAAGGAATAAATAAAAAAACTGAAATTTTGGAGTAGTTTAACTCTTAGTTGAATTAGATCTTTGGATGCTCTACCCACAGAGAGGAATTTCACTCAATTTTATTATATAGCACCACATCATAGCACATTGCATCATACTGTGTTGTTACGTTTAGCATCATATTGCAATATAACATATCCGATCACATCAACTTATATCATATGGCACTGGATAGTTTTATCTTAATCTTTTTGCTGATCGCTCTTGAAAGTGAATCATCTCTCACTCTCGCCCTATTTCTATTATTGTCCTCTCTGAATCCTGAAGCCAATAAGGTATCATATTGACTTATCTCGTGTTGTATCATGTACTTTCTAAATGGATTGTTGGTTTAGGCTAATTAAAGCTGTCTGTTTGCATTAGCTTGTTCAAGAAGTTCTTGGAGAAGAGGAAAAGGCAACCTAAGCTGCAGAGGAAATGTGCTACCTGCTACCTGAAAGATGACAATCCGCTCAAAGAGGGACAAGAGCTGTGCGACAACTGCAAACTCAGGGACTGGCACACGAACTTTGAACTCTCCGATGTGGACTCTTTCAGCCTCTTCAATGAGTTCTTAGAGATGGGTATGAACTGTGTGAGTAGTAAACACAAACGCTGAACTTGGCTTTGTTAACTTTGTTTTTCTGTACTCTCACTGTAGTGATCCAGTTTAGCTTTACCACCATATTTGTGGCAGCATTTCCACTTGCTCCTCTGTTTGCTCTCCTCAATAACGTGATTGAGATCCGATTGGACGCCATTAAGATGGTCACACTGGAGCGCAGAATGGTCCCCAAGAAGACCAATACCATTGGTAACTATGATCTGTGGATAATATTAGTTTATTTTAGATTCATGCATGTTGACGGTTCTTTCCTTTTTCCTCAGGCGTCTGGATAGACATACTGGAGGCTATCGGTGTTTTAGCTGTCATTGTAAATGGGCTGGTAATTGGGGTTTCATCTGATTTTATCCCTCGACTTGTGTATCGTTACGTCTATGGGCCATGTGTCAACGGCACAGCAGGGGTGAAAGAGTGAGATCTTTTCCTCTTCTTTAAAATGGTTATATGTTGCCATAAAACATTTGCTTCATCTTGATTCTTGTGCCTCAGCTGCATGTCTGGTTACATCAACAACACCCTCTCCGTAGCATCAATGGCTGATAGCAGAGTAAAGTTTGACCCACACCAAATGGTCACAGATGGAATCAATGCTACTTCATGCAGGTTTGTTTTTCTTTCAAATTGTTTTTAAAAGTTTTTGTCTTAAATAAATAAAAAATTATTCTTTCAGCACGCATATTTTCCGTTGTGCTTCTTTTCACAGTTACAAAGATTACAGAGACACTGACTTTAATATTACCCATCAATTTTGGCTGATTTTAGCAGTGCGCTTTGCTTTTGTTATCCTCTTTGAGGTAAGTCTTGCCAACAACAAAAACCTTTCATTTACATCCTGGCTGAGCTTAAAAAATTTCTTTGAAAGCAATAGCAAAACCAGACATTTGAATTTTTTCTTAAAGCTGAATGACAAGCTGGGGAACAAAGCTCATTACAGATGGAGAAAGATATTGCATTCCTAACTTTATCTACTCTCCTTGCAGCATGTTCTTGTCATATGTAAGTTCATTGCATCCTGGTTCATTCCGCCTACGCCGATGAATGTGAAAAATGACGGACTCATGGACAAATTCAAAAGACTTCAAGAGGATCTAAAGTGAGTCTCTTTCTGTTTAGTTTCACTTCAGAAGACCTACTCTCAGTATAATAATTAACTACATACATGTACGATAATACATTATTCAGATCTTACTAAAACCCAGCAACATAAAAATACAATGACATTTCACAGACTCAGACTTCTGTCTTTACTTTACCAAACAGAATTACTGCTAAGTGTTTAAAAATTATTTTTTCATAACAGTTACACTCCTTATGAAAAAACTTGTCAACCTCAAAATAAACGTGTAACATTATCATGTTTCTGAAGTAAGGTAAGGTAATTTTATTTATATAGCACATTTTCAGTAACGGCAACAAATGCTTTAGAAGGAAATACAAACAAAATATTGAAACCAAAAGAAAGTCTAAAAGGTAAATGTATAAAACTACATATTGGTTCCCCATGTTTAATAAGAATAAGAATAAGTAGTCCATATGAATTAGGCGGTTTCTCTTTCTCCATGTTTGGAAAGAGTGCAATACAGTAAGTCAGGCGAGCCAAACTCATTCTCATTACTTCAGGGTAATATTAATGAAAACAAAACACACCCAAATACATGGCAAGCAGATTAATACCTGCTTTTAAAATTATTTTACAAATAGAAATCTGAAAAGTGTGGTGCAGAGCAGCTTGTTCATGTCTCTATTTCATACCCAATATGGCTTGAGGCAGACTGTAGATAGATTTCTTTTTATTTTTTAGTAAACGACTAAAAGTCAGCCAGTCAGCAGATCCTCCCACCTGAGTACCGCATGTCTGAAGCTCCCCCAGAGTTGTTCTCTGATTTATGCTCTCTTGTAGTGAATATCAGGTGCAAATTCAATTTAAACAGTTAGATTAATACATTCTGTGGAAATTTAAATGTTTGATGACTTTGATGACTTGTGATAACTAAGCATCAAAGCGCTTTGAGTGGTAAAAATGACTGGAAAAGCGCTATATAAGTTCAGTCCATTTACAATTTAACTAATGTTTTATTAATTTGCCTTTCAAAATGTACCCATAAAATATATTTTATCACTCATATTGTTATTCATCAGAGGACGAGCATTTATTTTAGCAGTGACACTTTTTTTCTGTTGTATTGCATTTTTCATTATTGTCTGTACTGAAGATGTTTAACCGTCCTGTTGTCCTCGGGTCAAAATGACCCGCCACTGTGTTTAAACTCCCCAAAGATCCACTAAATGTTAATGGATCTTTGGAGAGTTTCACTAAAAGATCCACTAAATGTTATTTTAGGACAACAGGAGGGTTAAGCAGATTAAAATATGAAACATATTATTCTGGTTCAGAGTGTGCTATTGAAATCAAATGACTTCATATGTAATTTCCTGCAGGTATTTCAAGCCTGACTCTGTTTGCACGCCTTGATGGGACTTTTTTTTACTGTGAAAACACAACCCCAGTGTGGCCTTGTGCATCTATGTGTAAAACTGGAACAGTTTGAAACATGTTATAATTATCCTGAAGAGATCAATAGTGAATTGAATTGACACTATAAGTGCTACCTGGATTGCACACATCGTTTTTATCCACGTCCTGAAAATCTTTACAGAAAGACAGCTTTCTTATTGTTGGATCCATATAGATAAGGTCAGAAATTTATACATGATATTTGCATGGTTCTCATACTAATTTTGGAGTTTTGATTATTTGATATATCCGTTTTGAATAATAATAACATATAATTTCAGGGACAGTTAAAACCAAGGATCGACACTGGGTTAATATATAGATATGGGCTTAGTATTTTAATGTGTCTCATCTTTGCAGTTATATGTTGTGTAATCATTTCATATTTTATTTTATTAAATAAAAAGCATGTTTATTTTTTAAATCACTAAAAGCACCAAAATGTTAACAATTATGCCCACGTTGAATGGATGTAAACCCCTGAACAGAAGTGTGTGTATACTGTAACTGATGTCACTTATCTTGCCTTTTATAACATTGTTGGTATCATATACTGAGTTTTGGCTGAGAGCTTAGTGTTGGATCTGTGATTTTGAGCCACACAGTATATGAGTGTTCTACTGAAAGTACTAAACTGCACATAGACTGCTGATTGTGTTATCATGATGCCTTAAGTTGTAAAACAAAACAAAAAAAAAATGCTTGTTGCTTTTTTTCAGATAGTTTGTTTATGTAAAAAATAATGTTTTCCATTATTATATTTTATATAATTGAATAAAATAAGAGATATGAATGTATATGAGACATTGTTTATGTCTGCATTTTTGTTTTGAGCAATAATAAAGCTTCTTAAATAATATTTCTAAATAGCATGTGGTCATAAACTGATAATTGACTTGATAAATAACTGAATAGCTAAGTAAAGTTACATGAAGCACTAAAACCATGATGTTCAAATCTACTCTGCCTGTAAACATTTACTTTAATGAAGATATTCAGTGATCAAAAATGTAAGTTTTTGTCATGTTTAAGTTTAAAGCAAGACCAAAATGCGGACGGGAATTTACAAATGCTGCAGGAGAACAGGAACATGCAGGACGATAGGAAACACAAATGAAAACAGGAGGATCTGGTCATGAACAATGAAACCAGTGAGCTATATAAACAAATGAAGGTGTGGAGAAAGTCATTGTATCCAAAAACCACAACACAAAAATGCTCATATGCCAAGGTTTCTTTGGGTGCCATCAAAATTATACTATGTATGTCACACATGATTCAAATCTACTGCATTTGTTAACTTAAACTCAAAAGATAAATATTGTTGAATTTGCCTGAAAATGTTTAGGCTGCTCAGCATCGATTCCACATTTGGATATTTTCTTTTATCTGCCTCAGAAGTATTTTAGCTGCCAGTTTTTCTGATGCCAAGGAGAAATTACATCACAGAGCAAGCTCCTCTTGGCTGCGAACCTCGGAGAGAGAAATCTTACATAGGCACTGGTGAATAGGTTGAATGTCATGCTTTGAAAATAAAAATGTGCTACACGCTTGTAGAGGATAAAATATTTAATTTCTAATTTCATAAACCTTCCTTGCACCATGTTCTTGTTTGGTGTAAATCCATGGTAGCCTGGCTTGTGCCAGCAGCTTCCCTGCGTGTGGAGAAAGATCTCAAAGGATTGAAAAAGGGAAAAAAATAGGGGGAATTTCAAAAATATGATGGTTTTAAAAATCACAACCAAGCAGGTTTGCACTTGACATGTAAAAATATCTACAATTTCTTCATCTTTAATGGATTTTCTGTCCATTTAAGACAATTGTTTCTGGAAGTGCTTTGAAATTTGGATTCCCTGATAGGACCGACTGTAAAAAGACTCGGCCACACCTCTCAGATATTGTTTGCATTCACACATTAAGTGCTCCTTATGTCCTGTTTAAAGACAGTTTTCTGATACTGGGACTCGTATAGAAGTATAAAAACTCACATCAGGGATATTCAAACCTCTTAAACTGTTTTTGTGTTACAAGGTCAATGTTTCAAAACCAAGAATTGGGTGAATAAGATTTAATCTATTGTTTAGATTTTTTAATCCACAGAGTCAAAACTGTGAATATGAGTTTAATATTTCCACATATTGTGATTTAATAAACATTGTGTACTTTTTTGTTAAATCACAACAATTTTATATCTCATCAGGCTTTCTCAGATAATAACATGACAATTAGTCTTATTGGCCACTTTAAAGGTCCCTCCAGGTTTCCCTTAGGTCTGAATGTTGGTGTGTGGTAATTTCTTTTGCATTTCTTGCCATGTTGTACATCTTAGACAGGTTGCCTGCCTCTTGTCCATGGAGACTTAAATCACCCCAATGTATTTTTAGTTATGTCCTGTGACTTTGGTGATGCTCTCGAAGGTAATGTATTAGAGGTCTGGAGGTGTATATAAATATATGCAAATTAAAAGTTCACATTAACTAAGAAAAGATGACAAAGTTTTGGCATCCTAGCTTTGGTAAATAATTTTTCAAGACCACTTAATGAAATGCTTTTTTCTTATCCTGTCCTAAATTACCGGATGCCCCAAAAGAAATCATGTGAATCCTTTTTAACTTTCTGAAAGGATCAAATAAAAATGTTAATTAACTTTATTGACAGTGGTAATAATTTTGCGGACAGTCCAACCAGCAGGTAGGCTGAGGTGAAACCGGAAATACACCTGAGCGCCGTTAAAATGTCTGTCTGAGTGCTTTATCACAGTTTTACCCACTGGAAGCAGAAGGGGCAGTTCTGTGAGTTTATGCTGTTCTGCCAGTGCAGGTTATTTGCATTGTGACCACAGGTAAGCGGTGTGCGCGTCACGTGGTCCGCCGTTAGCCAATCACGAGTGGCGCTTCAGGTACTTCCAGGTGCAGTTGATGAAACGGCAAGCTGACTTCTGCGTAGCCACTTCCATACTTCTGACAAACTAAATGGTAATAAAGTAATATTTTCGACTGTTATTGGGAACGACGTCTGCAAAGAAAGCGACGGAGGAGGACTATTTTCCGGCTTGAGGGAGGAGGAGGGCGAAAGTTTGGCTCATGGCTCTGCTTTTAGCTGCTTTATTAATAGTCTGCGGAATATCGAACAAGGCCATCGTCATCGGTAAGGATGGACAAAATGTTTACTTTAGTAACCATTAAACCTTTAGTCAGCTTTCTTAAATTGATTATTAATAATAACCTATGTATTTAGATTTACGTGATGCTTGTAGTACAGGGTCAATGTACATGTGGTCAAATATGTGGTCAAATATGTGGTCATATTTGTCACGGAGTCACATGTTGTTGCCTGGCAACAGGGTTAAATCTGGACTTTGAACCCGGATGGTCTAGTGACATTTAGACATAGTAAAAGAACCAGTCAGGGGATTTTCATCAGGGAAGGTTAGTTATTTATTTTAAAGTCACAATAAGCCCACATGTGACCAAATATTACACATTCATCATAACCTTAAATTCCATATAAATTTTTTACTTTTAAAGTATTCAGAAAACAAGATTTGGGTAAACTGTAGTTTGAGTATTATGGGTAATGTACTCAAATTCACACAAAGTCAATAAAGTATACATAACCAACTAAAATTAAGCACATTTCACACATTTCCTGAGGTGTTCAAGCTTTGGGAAGATTTAGCAGCTGGTTTGAGACAAAGTTGAAGAACTGAATGCACCAATGGTACTGAAAACAAAATAGACCCTCAGCATGGTAATGCCACTACCATCTTAGACATGGGGTACAGTATTCTTAGGTTTAAGAACTACTGCTCCACCTGGTGGTGCATGTGTTAAGCTTAGGCTATCACTTGAAGGCCAAAATGAGAGTTGTTACTCTCAAAACAGCTTTTGTTTTAATTTTTTCAGAGGGAGAGTTGGGAAATGGATATCACTGACTGAAAGGTCTACTGCAGACATTTGAAACAAACAGACACACTTGACCACTAACTTTAAAGAGCATTAATTTATCATGTATCCACATCCATTAACCTGCATTTTATCAAAACAGAAAGTTTTCATTTTGAACAATAAAATAGTGCAGGTTGTTGATTGGAGGATGTATATAAAAGAAAAAACTAAATCTTTTTATGTTAGCAGCCTGTTCAGCATTCGTGGTCAAAATAATAAAATGTTTATAATCTACAGACTTGATCTTTATTAGAAGTGTGTAACTCTGTTTCTTTCTGTAGGTCAGACCTGTGTGGATGAGAGCAGGTTTAAGGAGCAGGTGGTTTATTTAGGGCCTTCATATGTACTGCAGTGTCCTCTGCAGACACTTCAGCCTCAGAGTCTCCGCCCCTCCCTGTGGATCTGGCAGAAGGACTGTCAGCCGCTCCAGAATCAGGAAGGGAACGCCTTCCTGACGTTCTCCAGCATCCGTTTAGAGGACCAAGGAAACTACACTTGTACTCAGCAAGGAAACGGTACTCCATCATTCACTGTGCGCCTCGTAGTAAAGGGTGAGCATATAGTTTATATTTATCTCAAACCCAACAGCTTTAATGGTGTGTATTTACCGTCCAATAACTGCCTTTACATCAAGCATTTACTGTGGGCAGTTCTCACACTGAACACTAATACCTGTGATGTGTGTTTGCAGAGTCTCAGTGTGTTAAAGCTCCAGATTTTAAACCAAACGGCGACCCAACCAAACTCTGGAGGAGTGTGGGCTCTGTTGTGAAACTGAACTGCACTGCTCTGCTCTACTGGGACCCATCAGAGGAGCAGTGTGAAGCCACACTACAGTGGAGCAAAGATGGCCTGCCACTCACCAACCACACTCTCTACCTGCACAACACAACATCATGGTCTTTTGAAGCTTCTTTTTTAAAGCTGTTTGGTTTACTTCAGTTCACTTTGTACCTGAATTGATGATTGTAGAGGAAGGTAAGAGTATCTTTTCTCTCTTATTTATCAGGTCCCCTGATGCAGGTCAGCTGGTTGTCAGCAATCTCTTGGAGTTCACCCTTAGAAAGGCAGAGGATTTTGGACTCTACAGCTGCACCGTGAGGAACATTTCTGCTGACTTCAGCGTGCAAAATTCAAGTAAGACAAGTTGCAAAACATTTTGGGCTTTTCCACTCTAAAAGATTTTTAGAGAATTAAACCTGGATTTATTTATTTTTTTCATACAGACCTGTCCTCATTTGATTTTTAAATTTTTTTTCTGGATAAATTATATTCCTTATTATTTTAGAAATGACTCCAGTAGAAAAACCTCAGTCAGATATTTAAAGGGGAGGTATTAAGTAAAATTGACACTTTTGAACTTTAGATTACATTCTAATATTTTCCCTCATTATAAACGTACCTTTCATGCTTGCTTGAGAAATCCATGAATCTCCCATGACAACCAGTCTGCTGTGCCAAACACCTGGGTGGATCGAGTGCAGCCTTCAGGGCGTAGCTCCTCCTCCTCCACCTCACAGAGCACCCCTCCCCTCACGCCCTCTTTCAGCTCCTTCAGACCATCCAGCAGCAAGTAGCAAACACTTGGTGCATCATCTGCATGAGCTTCTTCTCAGTGAAATGCTGGAAAAAGTGTTCGAGTTTACAGGGGAGCGCTGTTGTGATGACTTGCTGAAGGTGGAGTTTCAAACAGAGCAGGAGTTATTAAGGAGACCGAGGCCCAATTTCAAGGTGTTAAATTTGTTTTATGTCATTGATAGTATTTTTTTTGCCTGGAAAATACAAAACACTGCCCCTTTAGTAATGTGTATGTTCAGCCCACACAGTCTTGTCCTGCAGAAACTCGCCTCTTGTGGAGGGGTAAGCCACTAAAGAATACAGCTAAATAAGCAGGTTTTGCTGTATCCAAACATATTAGTGGAAAACTGAAAGAAAAGAAAAGGTATGGCAGAAAAAGGGCCGCACCCTAGATGGAGTTAAGATTATTGCAAAACAAAGTCTATAAAGGAGTTTTTGGGCAGATTCCCGAGGTATTGACTGCAGTGCGAGTCAATACTTCAGGAGGGACAGCTATCGGGAGTGTTCACAACGTGAACTACAACTGACACATTCCTTCTCACGCCACTCCTGGTCTAACGAGAAAATGGGCTGGACTGTTGCTAAGGGATCCAAACTCCTATTTTCACGTCAAATAAAATTTTGTTTTCATTTGAAAAGGTCTCAGAGTCGGGAGGAATAGTGAAGATAAGCAGAATCCAGAATTTGTTTATTTGGTGTCATTTGTCCATCAGCTGATATTTGTCATTTACTGGTCTTAATAAATATACAATCTGATAATACAGCAGTTGTCATCTAGATATAAGTAAATAAATTGTCTTGTCTCATTATTATGTGCGTGTGTTCTCAGACAGTCCCAGCCACACAGCTGCAGTGATTGCAGCCATCTTCCTGCTCCTCCTGCTGGGGATAGCAGCTGTGGTTTACTCCAGGTGCCACCTGAATTTCAAGCTCTGGTACAAGAACTCCTATGGAGACTATGAACTCAATGGTGAGACTTGTCGAATCGTTGTGAGGTTGTTCTCGTGTAGAAGGATCAGTCTTAACTTCTGCTTTTTGTTTGCATCCGCAGATGGAAAATTATACGACGCCTATATCACTTATGTCAACAATGATTATGACAGGAAGTTCATCAACTTTATCCTTAAACCTCATCTGGAGAATAAAAATGGGTACAAGGTGCACCTCAATGACAACGATATCCTGCCTAACACTGGTAACAAAAGATTAATTAGGACAAATGCCATCAAATTATTACTACTACTTGTTTTACGTAAACATGCTGCCTTTCAGAAACGCATAAATGTAGTATAACAATTATAAATCTGCCTTCTTTATTAAACAGAGCCTTCTGCAGAGCTCCTAATGAACATAAGCCGCTCGCGTCGCCTGATAGTGCTTCTCTCCAACGCTTATCTTGAGCAGGACTGGTGCACAAATAATTTCAGGTCAGTCTCAAACAACACAAATCTATTTTGCCATAAAGGAGCAATAAAAGTTATAGCAATTATGTAAATGTACCACTAGAGGTCAGTATTGAGTCTGAAGTGTTGAGTCTGTGTGTTTTTTCAGACAGGGCCTCCTGCACTTGCTGGAGTTATGTCAGCAGCCCATCCTGATCACGTTGGAGGGTCAGTTCAAACGCATGAGTCCAGAGATAAAGCAGCTGCTCAGTGAGAACGAGCACCGCCTCACCTTACTCACCTGGAGGCACAACTCTGTGGTAAGATTTAAGAGAAGGCTTCTGCGTTTGGGATTATAAACCTCCATAAGAGCTGCAACGTCCACAAAGATATAGTTGTTTCTAAAGACAACAACTCATGAAGACTACCTTATTATTAAGTCAAAAATAATTCAGAAATATAAGCATTATTACAACAAAACAAGCTACAAAGAAGTGATTATTTTGTTTCTGGTAGCACTTGCAGTTTCAGAGATTAACTAAGTCTTTGCTTTGCATGGAGGTTCTTTAAATGTGTTGCTGTTTTATCAGACTGCATAGAAGTGGGGTGAGGTTTTGTCTGATGTAACTGTTGAGCTTTAGGTTTAAATGTTGCCTGATTGTGATTGGTTTCTTTAAGTTTGTCACGCCCACTTAAAAGCAGTGACAGGACCTCAGGCGAAACAATGCAGACTGTTGGAGAAATGATCAAACCAGTTCCAAATGCTTTCCTTTGTGTGCCTTATTTTGGAGGCTAAATCTTTCAATTTAATTAGAGCCTAGATGTAAAAGTAAACACAATTTTAAAGTGGAAACATATGCTGAAGGAAATTAAAGGAATCAGTTTGTTCTAACGTTGTTTTCTGGGTTGTTGAGCCCCAAATCTGCAGCTTTATTTATTTAAAAGCAGCAACACAAAGACGGCAGAAATCAGTATTTTAAAAGGATTTTTTTTCTGTTTGCTACTTTATAAATTCTAATTGTAACTTATTTTTTGGGGGAAATTTATGGGATGGACAGATAATTGTAAAGTAAAAGAAAAAAATATGCATATTTTTTCCTAGTGTGACATGCTTTTAATGTATTTTAGAAGAAGTCCTCTCTGCAGTTACAGCTGCAAGTCTTTTTGGGGATCCACATCCAGAAATAAAAAATTTCACTCATTCTTCTTTGCAAGATGAAGTAGAATACCTGTGAACTGCACATTTCATGTCTTTGTACAGAATTTCCATTGGACTTAGGCCTGTAAATTGACTGGAACTTTCTAAAATATAAATATGTTTTGATATGAACATTCACCCATCCTCCTCCCCAACACCAGTCAAAAAAAAGTATTTTCTTTCAAAATCTTTTTTTTTTTTTTTTTTTGCAGAAAGCTTACTAACTTTGATGTTACAAACACAGAAATTTTCCCATTGTGGGGCAATAAAGGATGTTTCTGTTTCTATACTATCCTTAATATGTGTTGTATTTGTTTATTTGTGGATATTCCTCTGTCAGACTCCTTCATCAGCATTCTGGAAGGAGCTAGCATTAGCAATGCCTCGCAGAGTCATTTTCCACAAGGATTGTGCTGGCGACCCCCAGACTATACTGCAGGATGATAAGGACCCCATGCTGACCCTTGACCCTGACTACTTGGACTGTCGCTCGGACACCAACCCTGCTGGAGATTTGGGTAAAACCAGTACTAGTGGCACATGTATATTTGATTGATTCACACACTTTCCCATCACTTATTTCTTGTTTCTCCTGGTAAAGATGTTTAAATCCATGTATTATTGAAACGACATGATCTATAAGTGCAATATGATCACTTTATTGCGTGTTTATAAATTGTAATGCTCCAGCCCTGTGGTGAGGATTTCTCTGAAAGTTTAGAGGTATGGGCATGGAGGTCTCACATTGGGTTTAAGCCGTTAAACCAAACCATCTGAGTTTGTTGCAGATTATATGTTGGTATGTTTTTAAGTAAGTCAGAAATGTAAAACAAACTTCCCGTGTAGGTTTTTGTTAGATTATTGGAGCAGCCATAAGTTTCTGTGCAACAAAATTTTAGGTTATTTTGACTATGTGTTAATTATTCCTATGAAATTAAACCCCAAAAATCTTTTTAATGCAGGATGTACATCTGCACTTTGAACAATATTTAAAGAAATGTGTGAAGAAATATGACAGATATTAGAAGTAGCTAAGAATTAAACAGTATTATTTAAAAAGTTAAGTCGACTGTGAGTGGGTTTGCTTTAAACTCAACATTCACTACTTGCTAACAAGACCCAGTTTGAAACCAGATGAGGCATGTGGATGCGTTTTCACATGGTTTCCACATTGTAATTTGTGATTTGCTGCAGGTCTTCGTTGTCCGATGCACAGGGCTCTGGCCTGTAAAGCTCCCATCCTTCCTGCTGCTCCAGTTGAGGAAGCTCAAGCAAGAGCCTCCGATATCGACGTCTCAGATCTGGGAACTCGCAGCTATGAAGCTCGTTCAGACTTCTACTGCCTGGTCACTGAGGACATTTAATTCCTGCTTATATTTAAAATTCATTACTATGTATTTATGCTTCTTGCAGCCGTTTTTTTTTTCTTTTGCTATACATTAATCAAAATGTTAATTATCATAGATTGAGGTTTTTATGTTTTTCAGTTTTGTGACATTGTAAAGATCAGAAACACTAAAAGAACATTTTGGTTGATTTTTGTAAATATTTCTTTTTCTTTTAGTGCCTAAATGAGAAAGTAAAGATACAAAGACTTTGGTATTTAAATACTGTCATCATTTCAAATGAATGAGTCAAAGATTTGTGAAACAAAACACAGCACAGATCATCTTCAACAGAATTAAGGTACCTTTTTGTCATCGAAAGCGAATTACCTGCAGTGGAAAAAACAGATTAAATATGGGTGCAGCACAGAACATTTCATTTTGTTCCTGTCCTAGCAGGCGCAAATATGTAAACAGGGTGTGGCCAGTGCTTGTTTCAACAAACTGCATTTATGAATAAGAAATTCTCACTTAACTTTTTCTCCCAGCGTGTCTTTTTATTAGTTGTTAAAGTTGGATGATACATGTGATGGTATAAAGCGCACAAAAGTACAAAACCCACATATTTGACACCAATTACACTGAACATTAATCTTTAAAAATCCTATCTTGATGTTTATTCCCCCAAAATAGATTCTATATACAAAATTTAAGTTTTTGTGTCTACCAAGAAACGAGTCTCAAAAGGTGCTCATATGCAACATTCATCTCACTTATAAACTTAAGTCCTCAACTTAAAATATACAAGCTGATTACACATTTTATAGATTTTCATTTTTAGTGTAAGAAAGCATGCAAATCCATAAGCATGATCCCCAAAGATGAAAGATATTTACATCCATTTTTGTCTCTAATTTCCATTCAAATAAAACAAGATTAGATGCCGACTTGTATAAACAAAAGAAATATTCAATCTTAATATCTTTTTAAAATTAAAAGCACTATTTACAAAGCTAACTTGTTAGAGTGCACAAGGTTCTCCCATCAACAGTGGTTTTTGCTTTTGAGCCATTTTGTTTAAATGCATGTTGCTATGACTGGAATAAAATCTGAGTCTATACAAACAGTGTTTACACAAATTAGAGAGCAGGCAATATTTGTTCAATCATAATCCTGCTGCATCCGCCGTTCTCGTGCTGTTCTGATGGACCGTTTTGTAAAAATACACAGCAGTTTGTCTCATGGGCCAGATCCGGTATATCAGTGGTCAGAAAAAATTTCCTCTTTCTTATAACCTTCCTGTAACACAAAGACAGAAATAACATTAGGGACATTTTCTAAATGTGGACAACAGAACAGTAATTTATTCCAAAAATAGACAAAGCACTTGATTTCTTAATTTTGTCCCGGACACTTGGCATACATTAAAATGGTTTGCTTTTGTTCATATGTTTTAAACACAGATCACAGTGCTGGAAATTAAAAAAAAAAAAGTAACAAATATGAACACATTTTTGTTTTGTTTGGACTTGTTCATTAGGCAAGAGGCTGAAGGCCACACCTTATGGGAGTGTCAATCTGCGACCTGCAGAAGACAGTAAATCCACAGGGTACAGCCCAGGGCCAGGTCCTGCTCGACTGAGTGTTTGCATAAGCATGTGAATGTGTGACCTGCCTCAAGTTATATAGCTTTTGAGCATGTGCCATCCAACTAATGTGGAAGCAGCAGGGATGGAGCCACACAGATGGAAGAATAAGGGTGTGGCACTTTGACTTTTTGTTCCTGCCCTGGCTCAAGGACAGGAGACGTTTGGCAAAAAGCTGCTAAAATATGTTTACCAAATAACATGATGAAGTCATTTGAGATTATGGCAGAAAACATCTGCTTGGACTTGTTGAGTATGGAGTTAAAAGATAAATTAAGAGTGAATATAATTTAAAAAAAAGTGCACCTGATTCTTCATAATGACCAGAAGCAGCTCAGAAGTGATTTATGTATTAGTTGCCTTTTTTTTTTTTGGTAATGCTATAGTCTATTGCAACAATTTTTTCATAAAACTAATAAATTTGTATCTTAAACACCTTCAACTTTTTAACAACTGAAACATTGTGCTGTGAAGGTTAGATCATTGCTTTCAAACATCCTTAGGTCATGGCAGCAACAAGTGATCACAAATAAGTCATCAGTCATACAGAACTTGAAAATTTTTTGTTATTTTTGAAGTCTCTTACCCGTCTGAAAATCTTGTGCAGTTTCCTGTAATTATAAATGTTGCGAAGTACTATGGCTGCACTTCTGCTCACATCAGCCATAGCTGGTCTGGAAAACATTTTATCAAGTGTCAACAGATGGATTACATGAATGAAAGATGTTTACGCAGATGCAGTATTCTGTGTAAGCATCTAATTCAGATAGGATGAATTTAAACTGTATATGTAGGATAAGATAACACGTCACGTACTCTTTCACCGCCATTCTCTTCATGTTTACCAGTCTGGCCAAGCCAGAATTTTCTGTGATTCTCTTGGCAGCGTCGAAATTGCGCGCCACCATATTATTGAGAACACCACAGAGGTTGACCAGCACCTCATTACTAGGCATGTCTGTGTCGCCATCCTTTGGTAACTTCTTCACCACGATATCTATTGCTTGTTGAGCTGAATTAAAATAGAGGTACAGATTAAAAATTCAATCTTGGTGGAAAATGTTGTTTTTCACAACCAATGTTGTATTAACTAAGCAATCATTTTTAAAACATAAACTTAATATCTCATTACAACATTTTGATTAATTTGTACAAGAGATTGTGTCTGTTGCTTAAAGTCTAAAGAGGAATAAACCTTTTGATAACTTAAAATATCCAGGTTAAAAATTGTTACAAAAAACTGAATTTTAAATCTGAAGAGAGGAAAATCCGAGTCAAAAATAATTTTAATAAACAAAACCCACTTTCTTTGAGGTTGCACATTTAACTAATTCTCACCCATAAGACCTTGTAAAACACTTATTAAATAAGAACTGGTAAATTCTTGGCATTTAAATGTTTTTACAACAACAGAAAAATAAAAGCTGGACTGACTGTCAGTATGAGTGGACAGGCTCCTCAACAATCCACTGAGACAAAGTAGCTCAGAGTTCCTTTCTGAGCGCATGAGATCCATCAGGTTTGGCAGCATCCTGTAGTTGTTCACTACATAGCGGGACATCTTTTCAGCCCACTGCAGGTCACAGACATAAAGTTTTATTATGACACGTGAAAAATTGTTTTACTTTTTACAGGGTTCTGCTAAATTAGTCGCCCACCAGCTCCTGTCCAGCGGTGATATTCTGCAGAGCTCCAATGGCTGCCTCTCGTGTGGTGGCGTTAATGTCGCATGATTTTATCACACCATTGTACAAATGCACTATTTTAGGGTGCCACAACCACTCCATGCCTTTTGGCATTTTTGCTATCTCAGAAGGTGCAAAGGATCTCTGGGCAGACATTTTCTGGTAATCAAAAAAAAAAAAGGACACAAGAAGTCAGGCGTACAGCAAAATCTCTTGTCCAAAATACACACTCAGTCCTCAAAGCTGATGACTGGTTACCTGTTTGAGTTTTCTGCTATTCGGTGAAAAGCAGCCGACGGTGTTCGATGAAGTATTTGGTGAAAGGTCCAAAGACAAATCTGATTGCACAGAAGGAGGTATTTCGTCATACAGTTGGTATGAGAGGTTCCTTAAGATGCACATTGCGTTCTCAGCACCCTTAAACACAAAGACAAACAAGTGAATATGGGCACAAAGATGGATTTTGCTTGTAGAGGAAAAATTGCTTCCACTCGTACCTTTTCTTGTACTTTTCCAGTGTCAATAGTGCTTCGAAGAAAATTCACTAAAGACTCCACCAGCCCTTTTGTTTCTCGTACCTCTTTACGGACCTTGTCTGAGCCAGAGCTCAGGTTCCTGAAAGCAGAAAGCGATTAACGTCAAGAGATGTATCATTTTAAAAACACTTATGGCATCACTTTAAAAAGTGCAGTTCAAATTTTCAAAATTTAGACAGATCAAGATAACTAGAGACTGGATGGATGACCGAGTCGGTTAGACAACAATCAATTACAAATCACAAATCTACCAACAGCCGACACAGAGATGACTGCATGAAGATAGAGAGCAAAAAACTGGCGAGAGCCAAACAGATTTAAAAACCAAAATCAACATGCTGTGTTGATGCAACACAGCTTAGGCCAATGGTTAATGGTTGGTTTTTGTTTATTTTTTTTTCACAAGAAAGTGTTAGCTGATGTTAGTGAATGGACAGGGTTAATGTTGATCCTGTCTGAAGTCTGTGGCAGCTTCCTCCATGCAAGTTCACTATTTTGTGGACTTTTTAGAGACATTTCAGACAAAACTGGCTATATAGGCTGGAGTTGCTCATCCAGACATGGTAGTAAATAAATTACGACAATTTATTGTAGTTTTTCCCCCACATTTCCAGTGAAAATATTGACCCAGAGTCAAAGGACAGTTGGAAGAGTTTGTCTTCACTTGCTGTTTGAAGCAACAGATCAGATGTCAGAGTCTCTATAGGAGCTCCTAAACACAGAGTTTGATTCCTGAAGATGACATTTTAAATTAATGTGTGATGTGCTTCAGCACAGAAACATAAAATAATTGCTAAAATCACAAAATAATTTGATCTTGTATGCTTTTCTGCGATCTGATGCCTGATGAAAACAAACAATGAGCAACGATCATGAGCTCATACGCCATTTCCTTTCTTTTGTTGCATATATTTACCCATGTAATAATTATAATTTTTAATTAAATAAGTAGCTATAGCAGTATGCACATGTCATTACAGAAAATCAAAGTCGTGGAAAAACAGAACGGCTCTCACTAACGGAGACTGGCGTCCAATTGTTAAGGGTAAAGAGCTGTTCAAAAGAATCAAATTATTTATGAGCATCACATCACTAAATTCAATTCTCTTTTAAAGACTTCTTAAAGTTATCGGACAGGAAAATAATAATAGATGGAAGACGCAAACATGACAGGCAGGTAGGCCCTGTGTAAATTACAATGTCAAGGTTAAGCCAACCTGCCAAGCACAACAATACTTTTCTTTATTTAGCAGACAAAAAAGAACACAAAAGAAGATCTGAAAATGCCTCGCCATTTTCCTGTCTTTAATATCAAGGTACAATTTAAAAACTAATCTCTTTAAACCGATTAGGCTCTACAACTAAACCCAGGCTGTACTTATGGAAAACATTCAAATGCTCCTTTGAAAGCAAGTATAAAAAACTGACAAAAGACTTCAGTAAACTTCAGGTGACAAAGTAACATTTCATGAACTATTTCACAACTTTGTGAAAAGAACCCATTTTCAGGATCTAATCAACTTTTCTCACCTCAAGAATCCCAACGTGTTGTGTAATATTTCTGTCTCTGAGGGACAATCTGAGGGGATATCTCTGTTTTCTTTAATCTTTTGTACTTTTGCAACCGCCTGTGTACTGAGAGGGATCAGGATTTTCTCGGTGAGGCGGGGAAGTATTGTCCTCAGCTTCTCCTTAAGCGGATCTTTGGCTGAAAGATTCCACAGAATACCTGCAGGACGAAAATAGCAATACTCAAATCACCTTTTCATACATGGTAGTAAATGCATGCATAAGCTTAATGAGCTTTGTCTTGCCTCAAACGGTACATTTTAGTTCATCCCTGTCCTTCACAGCTGCTAACATTAGATGCTTCATATTCTGCAGTGAAAGTGTTCCTCATAAATGACAGGTATTCTGAACTAGTCATGTAGGTGAAATATTATGCTTTCTGATTAAAAATGTTAAAAAGCTTGCTTTTGGTTATAGCTGCACAGTTCTGGTAAACTAGTCAAATATAAGGTGAGCATGTACAGTTGCTTTATCACTTTCCCAAAGCTTCAAAGTGAACTCTGGACTTGGGTGTAACTGATAAAAGAAAAAAGTAACAAGGCCGTCATTCATAGAAAGGGAGTCGCCCAGGCCTGTTCATGAGGAACCAACAGGCCCTGGCGACTCACACACATACTCCCCTGTTCTCAAATACACAAAGCCCATAGATATGACACCACCTCCACCACTCCATGCATTCGACATGCTAAAAGCCCTACACCTTCACACTTTCCTCCATTTTTCCTCTCCAAATTATTAGTTTCAAAGGCTAGAGCAAAGAATACACAAGATGGGGCTACTTCCTGAAAACTAATTTGCAGCCAATCTGTTTTGAGACTCAGATGTGAGATAGTTTAGCAACTAGTCTGTAAACAAGATTGCAGTTAGTTTGATTTAACGACATAGCGAGGGATGCGTCACAATAAATGTAGGGACAGGTCGGTAGAGAAGAAATGGAGAAAAAAAGATAAAAACCACAAATTTCTGAGATTTTCACTCTTTTAGGGGGTAAATTTACATTTCTCATGCTTTAAATAGCAACTTCAGAAGTTTAAATTCAGCTTGTTTAGAGGTTGAGAGGTCTCAGCTGATTAACACACCGGGCTTTGAATGGTCATTCACACCACTATTCTACTTTGTTTGGCCAGTAAGATGGACATCTGGCTACTTAACTATGCAGGCACTTAATTAGGGTGTCTGGTTAGGTTTGTGTTATTGAACAAAGACGGACCAAGCTGAACGTGTTGCTTAAGAACTGAGCCGTGGTTATAAAACGCGTCGCTGTAGCGACTTCCACACCGAGGCCGACGCTGATTTCACTTCCGATTCTGAATTAGAACAGGATAATGTGGAAGAATGGGATGAGAGCGATTACATTACTTTGGAAAACTTCCAGTTTCCAGCTGCAGTTAGCTTACTTTGATTGATGAAAATGTCCATGTTTTCAGATTCTAATTAAAGTGAGAGGGCCGATGCATGGACTACGACAGTCTTGGATTTTATCCATTCATAGACAGAACAAACAGCGAACTGCTCCACAGCGCTGCAGCAGATGTTTACAAGGAGCTTTTTGGATGAACTGGAAAACAAACGTCCTTCAAATGGTGCTAGTAGCCACACATGGTTTAGGGGAGTGAACCATGCACACAGCTGGCATGTGTCTGTGTGTTAAAAACAGTCCCAAAGATGGACACAGAAACTATAAAAAGACTAAACTGGGGAGAAAAAGCTTAGCATATACACTTTTATGTCTTTATGAGATGACTTATTCTTATTTCTATTATCAAATCGAATATAATTTCACGTTTGTCTGATGTTTGTCCAGGATGACTTTTGATACAGGTTAATTTTAGAAGCTGCAGAGGAATAATTATTAGTGTACACCAATATGGAAATTTGGAATAATATTCATCCATCCATCCATTTTCTGTACACCTTGTCCCTAGTGGGGTCAGGAGGGGTGCTGGTGCCAATCCCCAGCGAACACTTTGGGCGAGAGGCGGGGTACACCATGGACAGGTTGCAGGGCAACAGAGACAGACCGGACACATAACCATGCACACACACACACACACACACACACCTAGGGAGAATTTAGAGAAACCAATTATCAAATCGAACCCAGGACCTTCTTGCTGCGAGGCAACAGTGCTACCAACTGCGCCGCTGTGCAGCCCTTGGGGGAATATTAATATTCAATATCAATACTGCTGCTATGGCAATATTTATCTATGTCTTATATTTTATATATTGATTTCTCTACACTTTAGACACCATGTACTGCCTACATTGCTTCTCTGCTTCAGTTAAGCACTCCCACAATCTTGCATTGCATCGCTATCCCATGACTGAACAAATTCATCATGACCTATCGCATAGCCCTATTTCATCCAGGAGTGCAGCACTTGTTAATGTAATGCATTATCTGAAGGAAGTGTATCTTTGAAACTAATTACTGCATTTATTGAACTAAAAAATATTCATTCTAAAATACAACCATAGTCTTGACTTATTCTAACGAAACAAATAATGTCCATCATTTACTTCATGAGTTCACTATTTTGTCACATTCAGAACTTCATGTCTTAATGGGATGTTTTTTTTCCTGATTGTCAGTAAAATTATGAACATCTACTGGAATGGATGTTATCAAACTCTCTGTTGGGGTAGATCCAATTGTTTTGTCCTGATGATGATCATTGTCTTCATTATTTTACCTGTGATGTTTTTGCGAAGCTCATCGTCTTCCATATCAAGCGCCTTATCAAGCGCCGTAATGCCATCGTTATCAATAAGGTCCTGCTTATTTGGAACATGTTGATAGATCATATTGCGCACGGCGCCAGTGGAATAACGGCGAACTTCAGGATCAGTACTGTTGAACAGCTTCACCAGAAGCTCAGTGGCACCCAATTCTTTCACCTGGAACAAACGCAGAGAATGTTTCAGCAATTCAAATAGCTCTGGAGATCATTTTGTTTTTATTACTACAAATGATTTTAAATTAAGACCTTTTAAATCTCTGTTCGCTGAGTTGCACAATTTAAGCAGCAGGATTCTTTTTTTTTTTTTTTTTTTTTTTTTTTACATACAATATAAAAAAATATTCCTGCGTTGGTAAATATTTCAGTCATCAATGTTTTCCAATACAAAATCACAACAGGAATGTCCAGAAAACGACCCTATTCAATCCACACAAAAGCAACTCATAAGAGGACTGTAATAAGTTGAAAAACAAACAAACAAAATCATCTGTTAGGGTCAAAATAAACTTCTAAATGTGTTAGCCAAATGCCCCAGAAAATGTTCCAATGGGTCACCAGCTGCAGGGATTTAAAATCTTGGGGTTGTGCATGAAAACCAACATAATTTTAATCCTAATTTGCTGTTGTCTCATTTAGACAGGATGGTTTAGAGTTATAGACAAACATCTAAAGCTGACATGCAGATAAATTCCAAATGTTCTGGTTTCTGTCCTATTTATTTAATTTTTGTTGCCATTTTAACAATTAGCAGGTAAGAGTTGTTGTACTCAAAAAAACAATAACTTTTGTCCAAAACAAGAGTATCTGCAGGGTTTGTTTGAAATGTGTTTCAAATTTTAAGAAAGCATTTAATTCCTAAAATTTCTTGGTAACATTTTTTTATGCTTACACTCCTCGTCACTTTCTGCCTGGATGCTCTTGGTTAGCTCATGTCTCCGTTTGGCTTCAAAAGGTTTAATCAACATTGACTGCTTAGCAGCTGGTGTAGTATAAGGTAGAGCAGTGAGGGAAGTATTGCACTGCCTACTAATCAAGTATTTCAGCCAGTTCAGAAAGTTTAGAAGAAATCTCCTTATGGCAGAGGTTAAATTATTTGTTTTATATTCAGTGGGGTTCAGGCCTTTTAAATGCTGATCAACTATGCAACACAGAGAATTGGAGGGAAACTGAAGAGCAGTAATGTGGATCTTTACAGCAACTTCAAATGGGGAAACTATCCATTAAAGGTTGTCATCGCTGCGAGAAAAACAATTTTCATGACCAAGTTTCTCAGCAGGAGGAATGCAGAGAAGAAAGCGCATTCTAAACACAAGTGCCGTATTTGCAAAATACCTCGTCTTTTGCCATCTTCTGATTGTAGCAAATATGCTGAATGTACGCTGAACCCAAGATCTGCGTCCCCGTGTCTTCCTCGCTCAGGTATGAAATTGCAGTGTGTAAATCCAACCCGCCGATCCTGCAAAATGTACAAACAAATGAACTGAAACAGAGAAAATGTCCCCCTGTATTCAACTCTTGCTAGAATAAAACAGAGATTTTTGGAAAGGTGATTTGGGCAAAAATTTCAGTTGGACAAATTCCTTAAAAAAAAAAATTCAAAAAAATAAAATCACACAATGTTCTGCAAATCCACTCGCCCAACCACTCATTACTGGGATGTGTGAAATGCGAGGCCTGAATCTGAATCAAGCAGCCACACCCTAAACCCAAACCCAAACCCAAACCCGTCTTGCCACTATGGAGCCGCCTCCCTATCCGCAGCTCTTAGGAAACACACACTCCTGTTAATGTGCTGCATGTTACAACACCGTATTTGTACAACACTATCAGTAATACAGAAGTGATCATCAAATAAGAGTAATCTGAATGAATGAAAGACCTCACCCTGTCAATTGGTTTCCACCAATGTCTTGGCTTCCAAAAAGTTCCCGGGAAAATTTTCATTCTTGAAAATCTCCACATTAATCTGGTTCCATTTATGACTTGTAAATTCAGTCAACTGCTAAGAATTTATTGCAAGATAATTACCAAAAGTATATTTTGTCTGTTTTTATTTGTTTTGCCTGGTGAATGTAAAGAGACTGAGTAACTTCTTGTTTTCTTTAAATTGGAATATTTTTTGTTTCCATTTGTTTCTGAGACTTTTCCTATACAACTGTGGTCAGACTGGTTGGGTCATTGCAGTTAATGGAGTTTTGGGAGTAAGACATTTTTCAGACATGAGTTGGTATTTACAGTACAATTTCACAGCATGATAGAAACAATTGATATGCACAGGGGTTTTGATAATACAATAATGGATACTTTCCAAGGATTCTTACCCTTGCAGGTGGGGCATGTCATCCAAATCTGCCTGGCCATAGATATCCATGCCCCCGCCCACGCTTTGAACACTTCTCATAGACATGGATCGCACCATGCCACCTTGGCGTTGCTGAACGAGGTTCCCTTGGGAACCAGATTTCACGGACATTAAAAAGCCACCATCCATTCTGTCTCCTCCTGCTCCAATGTTGCCGGAACTTGAGGTCATCCGGGACCCAGTCATGGAGCTCACACTCATCCGGTTACGGTTTGCAATCCTGTTGATGGTGCGGTGGGCTGGACCTTTAAAGGACTGCTGTTGGATAATCTCTGTCCCTCCTGCCCCCAGACCGCTCCCACGGGATAGAGTGCCACTTAAACTTCGACGCGCAGTCGAAGTGTAAGTTCCTGGCTCCTGGGTCTGAAACCCAGTCTGATAAGTAGCGGTGCCTCCTCCTTGTCTTATTTGGGTGCCGAAGCCGTTCATTGCACTCTGGGAATACTGCTGGTCAAAGGCGCCATCTCGCTCGGAGACCAGGCTTCCAGCATCGCTGTTGTCTATCATCCACGGATTCACTGTCTGCATGTTTCGCATTGAATGCACAGACATATCATCTCGATCCATTTGGTTCTGTCTGATAGACCCTTGGAAACCGCCACTGTGCATTTCTTCCCGGTAAAAACCTCCACCTCCACCTCCACCTCCACCTCCACCCACACTCATCCGCTGAAACTGGATCATTTCTGGGGCTGCGGATCGGCTGCTGAAATCTGCCCTGGTGGACATACGAGGACCCTGAGCATAAGGAAAAGAGGGAATGTTACCACAGTTTGATATGCTTAGAGTTAATCTGTAGTTTCTGGTGGAGTGTGTGTCGAGTTAATTAGGTCTGAGTAAATGTTTTTAATAAAACAGTTTCTAAACTTGACTGCAGGAATGTGTTTCAACTGGAAATAACATTCCTGCCCTCTGAGTGTGTTGTCTTCAGTTCCAGTTCTCATTCAGATGTTTAAAATGCCACATCAGGTCTGTCACACTCACAGCTCAAACATAAGCGACACATCGTCAATGTTTCACTATTGGAGCACCAAGACAGAAGAATTTAGAGGGCAGACTTGAAAACTCAGAAGTAATCTGATCACAGTTCTCTGTGAAATATCTCACATGCTGAATCTTTCTTGACCCAGCTTATGAACACAAGTTTATTTGTCTCATACATCCAGTTTGATGGTGCATTAGACAATCCTCCAAACATTTCAACGCAAAGTGTGCTGATCATTTTGTAAAAATGCTGCTGTACTCACCATGGTTTTTGAGCCTGAGTAAATGTAGGAAGACTGAGGACTGTAACTTGGGCTGTAGTTGCTGTATTTCATTGTTGATGAACCGCCGTAGTCTAAAAGAAATGAAGAAAAAAATGTAATGAATAATGTCTATACCTTATGATTCCATCTTTTAAAATCTTCAAAACAGCACTTTTTGTGCTCAAGGGATTGAAGTGGACATATTTTTAAAACAAATTGTGGAACATAAATACATGTTCTACTTTTGCAAACATAAAATCATAACACAACAACATTAACCAGCAGCAATTTGCATAAAAGAAGTTACAGTTTAAGTGCCTTGTATCATGTTGCACAGATGTCTTGATTGCACACAGATTTTGCAGGACCAGGCCAAGTTTAACATCTCCAGTTACTCCTCACTTTGGGAACAATCCTCCATCTGATGCACAAAGATCACAGCATGTTTGAGTGCACAGACTGATTGAATGTTTAGCTCCTGTTTCAACATTAGACTGTAAAAAATAGTAGGTATGTTGCTAAATATTCCCCACAAAAAGAGGCTAAAAGAACAGTTGGTGTAGATAAAGAAATAACTGATGACCTAAAAACATTGTGTCACTTTCAGAACCCTGTTTTAATAATTTGCTTACTCTGGCTAGAAAAAAGAGAGAAAAGGTTGGTGTCACTTCTGGTCATACGCCAGAGTCAATTTTGCACACTTTCATTTATTTTGATGAGAATAATGCTAAAGTAAGAACGAAGGGAGGACAATTCAGGACGCAAATCTGTAATTTCTCCCAGAAGGGATATTAAATGTCTGTATCATGTTCACTGGACCTCTTTCACACAGGTTCTAAGGTCTATCACAAAGACATAAAGAAACCTAAAGGCTTTTAAAGAGGAATCAGTGTCCATGAGATTTATGGGAACATGAATATTAACACAGACATTTGTGATGGTTGGTAGCTTTCAAAGTATTTCAGTCTGGTCCTCCAAGAAAATCTGTTTTCAGGTAAAATGATGCATTAAATGATTGTAATATTACTAATTTGCTTCACTAAGAGCTGAGAGTATGCACATATTTTTTTCTCCATTACCAGATCCTTGCATGCCAAACATACCTGCAAGTTTGCAAAACAACAGTTCACAACAGCACTATGATATGCTGTAAAATGCTTTGTTTTTAAAGTAACTAGATTTGGTTCTGCCGCAGATGAAAGATATACTTTTTTTGGGGGGGGGAGTTGGCTCTAAAGAGTCTCTCAGAGTGAAAGTTGTCAGGAAAATTAAAAATAGTTGTCAGTATCACTAAAATAATTTACTTATTGAAGGAATGTATGTTTATTTCTAAGAATTAGGATAATGTAACCTAAGCTGTTTGGTTCACGTCTTGAGTTTTGTATGAAATTAATGTATTTTAGTTTATCTCAAACTGTTTTTTTGTTGCAAGTTATTGCAACATTTGCATGCATGTGAAAGGCAGCGAGACTTGAATAAGCAGAACGAACAGAAGCCTGGAAGTGAGTGACGTGTAGCAGCCTCGTGTCTCCTGTAGCTGTCGAGGTATTTGTAATTATGCTTGTAATATTTTCTAAATTTATCAGAAAATGTTTAAATTTGGACGATGAAGAATTAATCTGTCTGAAGTGGCAGGCGGTCACGAGGTAACTTTTGTTAAAGCAGTGAAAACTATAAAAATAAAACACAAAGCTTTAGATACAGACACATTTACAGACTGACAGGTCTATAAATTTACAGTCTGTAAATGTATCTGTATCTAAAGCTTTGTGTTTTATTTTTATAGTTTTCACTGCGTTTAATAAAGAGCCCGTCTAAAGGAAGTCATGCCAGTGATGTCACTTTGGAGTTACAAAACAAATGCAAGTACTGCCAGGTTGCACTCACAACAATGGCTTTTGATTGTGGAAGTTGTTACTAAAGGAAGAAGATTTAAAGTTAACCATTTTCAATATCAGTGAGGTGTTTAAAATGACATCAGAATAAAGGGAAATGTTTAAAAAAAGGGAACTGTATTTTCGTAAAATGTAAGACTACATGTTAAGAAATTGAGAGAGCATGACGTAAAGTAGAGAGTACGTCACATTTGCTTTGTTTTATCTCCTTGTAGCTTTCAGTCTCTGCTTGTCACGGAACATAATTTATTTGGAAATGTTGGCAGCATTTTGGAAATCCCATAGTCAAGATAAAAATCTACTTTTTTTTGAAGGTACATATGTGGAGACCATGGTTTTTTCAACGCTAGCCTTCATAACGATTATATTTGCTAATGTAAGATATTAAAATCCGTTTTAATAAATTAAAAACATTGAATATTTAAACAGTTCATAAAAGTGGCAACATCATGTATTTTCCAGGCCATTATATAACACAATAAAGTAACTATGTTAACATCAGTTATAAAAATTTTATATATACTAAATATGAAATTTAACACCTTGGAATTAGGCCTGTGTTTTTTAAAAACTCTTTCTGAAACTCTACCTTCAGGAATTCACAACATTGCTCCCCTATTAACCATTTAACAACATTTTTACCAGCTTTGTACTGAGAAGTAGCTCACACAATGAGATCAGCAGATGCACAGTATCACCAGGAGTTTGCTAATTACTGCTGGCTAGTCTATAGGAACTGACTATAGGAGTAGCGGTGTTGGAAGCTTGGACATTTGGAAGGCGGCGCTCTGTCCTCCCAGGCACTCCAGGTCAGTTTTTGATGAGGGATTAACATTTTAACATGACACAAAGCTCAAAAAAGTTGATTTAACATAATGCTGCACCTGTGAAAAATGTGAATTGATTTAGCCAAAATTGGCTTAAAAGCAAATAGCAAATCAAAAACCAAACAAAATTCAGATTGGTGGAACAATAACTTTTAGGTTTGAACTCTAAAACCAGTTTGTTCATTAAGGTGCAGCTATCCTAAAACCCCCCCCCCCCAAAAAAACCATTTGTGTTGTTACTGTACCAGGCCTGCATGCTCAGTTCTTGTCTGAGAAGCTGTTGTTTTTCCACTTCTCATGTGAGCCTCCGACATGGCCCCAGGCACACTGCTTAAAGAAAACAGTTGCCATAGAGAGATGACTGACATGTTCCCTGACGTGACCTGAGCCCAACCCCAACAACGCCCAGCACACCTGATAGCGACAGCGTTTTACAGGCCCACTAAAACACACCCTGAATCACCTTCAGTGCCCACTCTTTTTCTTTACATCACTTGCTAGGATTCTGAATGCAACACTGCTGAGACACGTCCTCTGACATACATGCACAGCTGTGACTGCTTTAAGACACACGGTGTCTTAAAGCAGTCACACAGAGGAATCCTTCCAGATTCCTCTCTGTGTTTTTGTTTTTCCCATCTGCAAACACTTATGCATTCATTATCAAGTTCTCTAAAGCCACAAACCACTGAAATGGCACTATTCTGCTCGGTGAGGTTTCAACCGACAGCTGATAAAATGTTGTCTGCATGTTTGCCTCCAGGCAAAAGTCAGGGATGATTTACGCTGGCAATCGTTAAGAGGTATATTTTAGCTAAGAAAAACAGAGCACCACAATATTTAGGGAGACGTGTCATATCTCTGTTTCAGCTCAGTTTTTAAGAAACAGCAGGAGCAGCGTATTCGCCTGTTGAGGCAGGTACAGCCAACGCCTCTGGGAAAAGCTTAAACCAGTAGAGTGGGTAAAAGCCTCTTCCTGGTTCCAAATAACCTGGAGTTTGGATATCACATTGACGCAGACCTAACGTCAAGGTGTTCTGTTTGTCCTCTGCTTGTTAGCTGAGAACAAGACCTGAAGGAATGTCTCAGCACAACAGGCAGCAACAGGCAGGTATGCAGGTTCAGATGGCAGACAATCCTACTTCCTGACACACTTTCAGTTCAATCCATGTATTACATTAACAAATGTGGTGCAACCACCAACTACGGTAGCTCCAAGAGTTCAAGAAACCTTTCAACCCTCTTCTGGAGGTTTTCACAACCACTTGGAAAACAATCCCACACTCGTGTAGAATATTTTGAAATAACGTTTTTATAGACAACTTTTAACAGAGTCATATATTTTGACAACATACATTTTAAACAACCCACATCTCCAAAAGTCAACTCAAAGCTGATGCCCTTTCTCACAATCACAGTGCTATCAGGAAACTTTATGAAAGCAGTTCTTGTTGAGGCCTGTTACACATTAACTACTTGTAAAGTGCAGAAACAGGACACAGTGTAAAACTGCTGCTGCTTCAAGACAAATTAAGAAATTCCCCCCAAAGGACTGATGCCAAACAAACTTGAATCAAACAGGAACAGCTATGCTGCAGAACAAAAAAAACAATCAAAAACTCCTCCCACACAAAGCAGGCATCCATTTTCAATCTGTCTTTACAGTATGCAGTGAATTATATAATGGGTTTTTCTGAATCAAAAGAGAAAGGAATACGGTAAGATTTAAACTCTAAACCTACGAGTAACCTGCAGCCTCCTAAACAGTTTAATTTTGTTAGTTTTATTATTGGCAACAGCAGAATATCTTCTTAAACATAAAATAAGCAGAGTATTAAAACTTCCAAAAATCAGAAGAAAATCATACAAGTCATCTGTAATGCAACACCGACCAACTGGAAAAACAAACAAAGCCGACACTTTCACTCTCTCTTTTGTGATATTTACCGACTTTAGTCATTTTAAAGTGTACTTATGAATCACAAGAGATTTATCAGATTTAAATCCATGACAACCAAAAAATGATTGCTCTTTCAACAACTGCAGGTTGAAAGGTTTAAAGTTAAATCCACAAATAAAAAACAAACACATAGCTGGTTCTTTAATGTGTTAAATTTCTTTGTAACAATCAAAGTGTAATTTGGTTTTGCAGAAAATTCCCAGACAGACGTAAATAGCCAAAATAAGAGTACATCTAAAAACATTTAAATATTGTCTCTCAGTGGTGACTTTCTCTAAATCTAATCCCATGATTCGATATCATTTTAAAGTGAATAACTACATATTTTTGTTAAGATGAACATTTAAATAAATACATGCATGTTGAGAGGGCGAAATTAGTAGACCAATAGATTTAGTCTTGACCTCAGGGTCATTGGACGACCCTAATAAAGTTGATTCTTAGCACTTCAAGTCTTACTGAAGTCTTTCCCTCGCCACATTTTTGATCTTCCTTGCACTTCAGGAGTCGGTGAAGTTGCGTCAATCGTTCTGGATTTTTGCTTTAGATTCTTTGTAATGTACAAACATTTGCTTGTACATGCCTGACATATCGTGCAACTAAGGACAACATACTTTTGGAGTGTGTCAACGAGGCCTGTTTATTTGTGGTAGGAATTTTGATCCCTAAGCAATCGGCTGTCTGGTACTTTTGGTTTTTATGTACCTTACAGATCTGTACAAAGGGATGTTTTACCATCATAAGAGGATGTCGGAGTATAAATAGCAATAAAATAAATTCATTTAGCTATCTTGATCATGTTGTCATGCTTCCATGCCTTGTCTATCAGCAATGCACAACATATTTGTAGTTATAGAGGTGGATGTGCTAAATCTCACTGAATATACTGAACACATTTAATAATGTAAAAAAGGTCAGAAAAATTTGAATAATTCTTATTTGATCTTTGATATCGCAATATCTAGTAGCAAGGCAATTTTATTTGCATAGCAAAATAATACAGGAAGAAAACTAGAGATGCACCAATATCAATATCCGTACTGGTGTTGATATTGAAAAAAGTTCTAGATTGGGTATCGGTGACAATGTGCCAGATCTTTAAGGGCAGATCTATTCAGTCTAATTCTACGCTTTGTGCTTTGAGCAATGCCAAAATATAAAATGCTTTATATTTACCTTACAGAATATTTACTGTAAAATAATATAATATAAATTATATTTCAGATTGTCCTTTCTGAACCATTTGAAAGGTTTGCTGCAGTTTATTTCTACATGTTTGACCAAAGTAGTCAACCTATTGTTTTGTCTGTTTCTTTATTATTTATTTTGCACTGGCTGAAGTGAAAATCGTGGATGGGTGCGTCCCTAAGAAAAACATAAAAAGAGCAACAAAAAAGAGAAGAACGTGTTTCACTTAATGATGTTCCAGGTACTATTAACTGGATATAGTTCTAATTTAATTATCTAATTAACTTCTTTTGTCTGAGGCATTGCATGTTTAGGAAATCATTACAACTGCAACCCCAAATTTCAAAGGAGTTGAATAGGAAGCTTAGAGGATCGTATCACCAGCTTTCTAACCATACGGCCAGACAGAGCTTTAAAGAGGAGGGGCAAAGGCAAATGAGGTGGATTAGCAGTGCTTGCCAAAACCTGATGGTGTCATCCAGGTCATGCTGTGAAATATTGTCACTACTGTCCAAACATTTAACAATTAGAATGTCACAACAGTCAAGAGATTGTCAAACAGGACAGAGTCAGCCTCTCCAGATTCATCTGCTATGGGAGACCCTTCCTGCCCGCAGCATTACCATCCATAACAACTCTGAAATTTACTTGGATAACATGAGTTACAACAAAATTTAATTTCTCTTTAGGATAAATAAAGCAATTTTGAATGGAAATACATCACCATGTGAAAGTTGAAAGTCTCCAAGGTCTTACTTTATAATCCAATATGGCTGACACACAAAGCTTCAGTGAAAGCCGCATTTAATGCCCAACTATTTATTTGCCTAATTAAAACCAGTGACACCAAACATCATGTACAATCTCCATTTTCTTTAGTGTTTGATTGTATAAAAAGTACATTAATGGCTCGTCTTTCTGATAGTAGTTAGTGACTAAAACATCCAATCCTAGCTCATTACTAGAACACACTTAACTCAGGTCTGACATCATTCCCAGAGTTAAGATCTGAGTTTTGGTACTAAAATGCTGCATTTCTCTAGCATTTCACTGTTGCGCAGTCCACCCCCTCGTGGACTGTGCAACAGTGGGTGGAGTAACTAGAAAGTTGTGGGTTCGATTATTGATTCCTTTTGTGACATATTGCAGTACTTCTGGATACTTAACTACTTACAATCCCATTGAATCAACTTCTAATTATTTTTGGCAGTTTTGATCTTCCATAGAACTTGAGGTTATTTATTGAAATTCATTGCAATATGGTTCCTATCAGCTGTGTATTTTTTATGTCTGATCTGACGTAATGATCTCGCTTGCAGTCTCTTGAATAAACTCCTTCGGTGTGACAAAGACACAGCAGTTTTACCTAAACAAAGCAAACCATTGTCCAACTTTTGCAATATCATATATCCTTCCTGAACAACGTTTATGACTTATTTATAGATATATAACTTAAGTCTTCCATTTGTCCTTTTTATATTGTCTTATGGAAGCTCAAAGTTCAAGAACACAGACAGATAACACCTATTGGTCATAAAATCACGTCTGTGGTCAGTTACCGATTCCAACACCTGTGGTTGCGTCTGTGACTTTAATGTTAAAGTCCAACACCTGCCAGCTCTGAAAACATATCATCCAACTCTGTTTTACTTATTTCTCTGGAAGTGGTACTTCCTCTTAAACTTGTTAATGTTTTTACCTGACATTGCGTATTGGGACGCCTTTCCATTCTGACGCGGAAGTGTGCCCTTTTCGGCCAGTTTCATCTTTATCTGCTCCTGGACCCGCCGCGCTCGCACAGCGTCGTCCGACATGGCGCTCCCATTCCCGAGTTGGTTGTCCGACGGGAGAGCATAAGTGGTAGATAAGGTGTGTGGCTGTAAGGAGGAAAGAAAAGAGTTCTCCGATGTCAACATACTCATGGCGGCAGAGTCAAGACAGAAAGTCCAGAACGAAAAGGAGCGCCCGTGATGTTCCCTGCAGAGGACAAACTCTGTCCGCTCGGTCCACGGCCAAACCAACTGCGTTTGTGGAGGCAGACAGACTCAATGGCCCGCTTCGTGGCGGGGGGTGGAGCCACGCAGAAACCAGACACCTGACTCACAGGTGAGCTCTGGACCGCGTCTAGATAAGCGGTTGACTCAAACCCCCTAACAAAACACTTCTGAGACAAAAATGCAAAACCTTTTTTTTTTTTTTATTTCCTCTTCGTTTTTCTACAATGTGCTTTTTACTTTAACCGAAATAAAACATTATGAAGTAGCCTATCACTACTCTCACTTCTGTAAACCTTCTGGACACTTTACTCACTGCGAGTAACTATTTTAACGAAAAAGGCATGAGAGAAACACACGTGCATTTTCGTACACAAGTTTTGCTATTCTCATGTTATTTAAACCATTAGGAGATAAAGTGAAGACACCATATTGTCACTGCAACCGTGTTCTTACATATGCATTATCTACTTTAAGTTTTAGTTTCATAGGTATTCTATGGAAAATATGTTTTAAAAGTTTTTATTATTCCTGAATTTGCATTTGCATTTTGGTGCTTAAAATACCAGAATTAGCACATAGCTTTATCTTTTTGTCTGATTGCATAATATTGAAATTAATCAGATGTTATGGTCAGTTTCTCTGCTTCAGTAGGATTTTCGTCAAGTGCTGTTACTTTAGCAACTTATTCCATTGCTACGTTTTACTTTTATTTAAGTAAAAGTATGTTGAAGTAATCCTAGTCTTTCTTGAGTACAGTTTTATATTACATTGTTTCTAATATTTTTTGTCTGTCTCAAGAAACTAACTTCTTAAATAACTATAAATCTAAATCTGCCAGGAATATTATATTTTTAGTCTTTATTATAATTGTTACTCAACATTTTACAGGAAAACCTGCATAAAGTTTCAGAAAGCTGTAAAATGATGGTCGTGCTAAATGAAGTTTATTTGCACATTTCAGCAACAAAGCAGTTCAAAGTGTGTCACACCATAAAAAAAAGAATACAGTAACCAGCAAGTAACAAGCAATAAACATTACAAAAATATGTTATGAACTGGAACATAATAACATGTTCCAGTTATTGTGATCAGAGGAAACTAACAAAACGCAAATATAAGTATCATAATAAGCCATAGCAGAATTTCAGCAGCTTTACTATTCTATTAATTCATGTAATAAAATTTGTTTGCTAAAAAAGTTTAAACTAATTAAGAGAAGTTTGTTTACTAATATGTTATTACTTGTGTAATTCTCTGTCC
This sequence comes from Gambusia affinis, assembly GCF_019740435.1. Taxonomy (NCBI): domain Eukaryota; kingdom Metazoa; phylum Chordata; class Actinopteri; order Cyprinodontiformes; family Poeciliidae; genus Gambusia; species Gambusia affinis. The sequence continues at coordinate 6,911,870 of NC_057875.1, forward strand.
TTTACAGTGTGCCCTGTTTGAATCTCATAAGCAAGAGTTAAAGAAACACCTTAATTTTATAATTACTAAATGAGTGACTTTATCTACATTTTATTTTAATAAACCAGAATCAAAGCAGGAATTATATACTGACAAGGTTTTATGGATTTTTATTGTTAAGCAGCAGATAAAGATTAATATCATGTATGATATTTATTTCTAGCTTTAAGGAAACTTTCCCAGCTTCGACATTTTGCTTAGGTGAACATAAGGCTAAGAATAAGAACAACAGATAAAACTGATTGATGTTTTCTGTGAGATTTTGCCTCAAAGCAGACGTTTGGTTAAAAACTTAAAAGTGTAGATTCACGTCATAGTTCACATCCTCCTGTAAGAAACTGACTTGTAACAGGACAGAAAGCAAGCTGCTTAATAATATTAAGAATAATTAAAGACAAGTTTACATTAAACTTGTGTGATGTGAGCTGAAAGAGCTTTCGCTAAAAACCTTACAAAGGTAAACAAAGACAAAGGAGTGTCAAAGAAGCCAATGCTTCTGATTAAAACTTAGTAATATAACAAGCTACTCTATAGGTAAGACATTTTGTCAGGAAGCATTTCTTGCTCTAAAAGGTAAGTAAAAAAGGAGAGTTTGCGTCTACTTCAGCTATTGTAGATTTTGTATTATAGATTTAGTAATTGTAAAATATAATTGGGGATTTAATTCAAAGGTAACAAGACTTCATTACATTTTCTATTGCAAATAGAGAGAAACTGATTCACCAATTGGTATTATAAACTGAATTTGACAGCAACTTGGATCAGTATTAAATTCAAATCTGTCTGCATGATTTGATCTTATGATGTTTTTTTGTCTGGAAATCTGCCCTGTTTGTCCTGCAAAGGGCCTTGAGACGGCTAGATAATTTTATACATTTTGATTCAAATTTGTTTTCCAAAATTCTTTTTTGTCTCTGCGGTGATTTCATTTTAACAATTTAAAAATTAGTCTTCACTCATCCTAAAAGCAGCAAAATTAAACAATGTGTGTTCTCAGTGAAAGTTTCGGTCTGTAGTATTTGATCCATTCAATTCAATTGTATGTAATTTATTTACATTGCACCAGCTCACCACAATGGTCCTCTCAAACACTTTACAAGATAAATAGGTCTGATTCATTTCCACTTAGGTTAAGGTTTACCTCACAGCACAAACAGAACTATCCATTCAAGAGTTAAATCCAAATTGGTGCTAATTGTATGGGTGTACTTTGTGAATGCAGCAAAATGATTTCCTTCTGTGTTGCAATATTTGCATGTATGTGAATATTATCAGCCTTGTTTCACAATAACTCTGCACAGAGAGCTTTTTTGAAGTTCTACATGAAAGGATTTAAAATAAATACAAAATCAGGAGGAAATCAAATAAAACTGTGAAGAACAGACGCCATGTTAACAGCGACCAGCGAGCTTTATTCTACGGGGAATGGTAAGCTGATTTGCTCTAGGTTTTATATTCACTTTTTTCCACTGATGTATAGATTTTCAATGTTCCATTAACATATTACAAGTTTGCATTGTGCTCAGTGATAAAATTTTACCTGAGAACGAAGTTTAGTAAAACAATTGTTTTCCTTTCATTTCATTTTCTTTTCTTTTTTCTTTTCCTCCCCCACTTTTCTTTTTTGCAAAAGGTCAATCCTCAGTTTTTGCTGAAAGACGAGGTGTGGCACTGCAGCACTCTGTCATTAAGCCCAAGCCGCACCTTGGATTTATTTGTTTTGTTTAATTTGAACGTAGCTACAGGAGTTATTGCCTCTAATGCAACAATGTGAGTAGTACAACATGTACCACTCGCATGTTGATGGATTCTGTATGTCTGTGTTGTCTGAATGGCAATTTTTGAGCTTCAGGCATTAAAAATACAAAATTGAGTAAAAGCACATACATTTTTTGATTAATACATCTTCTTATTGATTCTAATTGATTTGTTTCCATTGTAACTTGAGGTATTTCTTTAATAATATATTAATAATATATTAATTATATATATATACATATATATATATACTTGGACAAATATATAAATAAATTTAAAGCAGGAACTCCAACCAACAAAGATGTTGTTCTGCTTTCAGTTGTTTTTTCAAAGCAGATCTAAGTCTGATCTGAGTGAGCAAATTATCTCACAGTCCTTCTGAATCAACATTATATAAATTTCCCAATATTTATGTGAAATTTATTTATTAGTCTGATGTTATATTCTCACTTTAAATGCTGTTTCCTTTAGTAGCAAGTGGAAAATTATCATAATGCTCACATGATTCCTGAAAACATCAATCAGTGCACAATAAATCCACATAATGTAGTTCACCCAATGAAATACTGAAATAAATTAACTTCTCAATAATATTCTAATTCAATGAACATTACTATATATGCACAAACAATTTGCGAAAAGCAGCTTAAGGCTCAACAATAAGAAGCAAATGCATAAAAGTCAATCCTAGGCCTTGGATCCAAAACTGCAAGGAGGGAAGAAATTGTTAGCTTCAAACTCTTCTGTGAAAGTTTAGACTTACCATGACCTGTGAGTGAGACGTTCTCCTCTGACTTTCACCTGGACTGATCTGATTTTGTGTGTGTCAGAGTATTAAAAGTAACAGTAAGTTAACGCCCTCATTTTAATTAACTGACCTATGCAGAAGCACAAAAAGGTGAGTCACAGACAGGTATGACACCATGGGGTGGGTTGAAAAAGAAGAGTAGCGAGCCAAGCCATGTGAGCGACGACGACGATGAGCAGAGAAAGACAAAGACAGATAACACGCTTTCACTTAGACTGCTTCGCTTGATCTCATAACGTCAATCTCTGTTAAACGGGAATATGATAGAGATATCATCATATTCAGAGCAGAACTTATCAGTTGTTTTGTTTTTGTTTTTTATTTGGTAGGGAAGCAGATTTTTCATGATTACTTATTTCCGCTATGGTGACTCAGTCAGGGAGGTAAATACTCAGAACAGAAGTTCTACTAAATAGCAAACCGTGACGATTTGTAATTAGAGTAGAAATGTGACTCGAACCAGCTGCATTTGTCAGAATCAGGAAAGTAACGCCATGAGAAAATTATCTTCTGTTTGCTGTGTGAAGTATGAGCAGCTTTCCTTTCACATGACACAAAGCTGAATTTATCAGAGCTACAAAAACACACTGATACTGAGAGAAACAATTACCCTGAATGCATCATTTATCTGACAGCATCTGTTAGAAAGCCTTACAGACGATGACCCGACCTTGATATGAAGCTTTCCAAAATGTGCCACGTTCAGTGGTAGACTTTAGAGACCATTTAGGCAGTTCCACACTTAGCTTTGCACACAATTACAATCGGTTTTCATGCAGGTACTTGTAATTTTACTACAGGGCCCTGGATCAGACTGCAGCGCTGCAGCCAGGAGTCTTTACTCAGAGCATCTGGTCTGATCAGACATTCGGTAATTCAAGAACCGACATGAATAGTTTGTCAGCAGATGGCAAGATTACAAACCTAATACAATAATTACAGAAGACAGAAGTAAGAGTAAGCTGTCTATTGTGACTAATTGGAACTTAATCTGATAGAATAACAAACAAACCTTTTTTTTATTTGCTGTAAAGTTTTTTTTGTTCCACCCTCATGTTTTTTTTTAAATCATATTTTAAAAAATGTGACAAACCATCGCTTTCATGAGACTCTCATTAAATGAATAGACCATGTACAATGTCTAACAAACACATTCATGTTGCTGGAGCTTTTCATATTTTGTCATGTTTCAAACACAGACTTCAAGGATTTTTTTGCTGAGATTTTATGTGACCTACCAAAACAAGGTAGATAATCATAAAATGAAAATAGAATATGTGTTTTTATAAACATATTTTACAAAGCAAGAGCTGAAAGGTGTTCCCCCTGAGTCCGTTAGAAATCTTTATACATTCTTCTTTCCAAAATAGCTCAAGCTCACACAGACTAGATTGGAGAGGACTGCAGCTCTGGACTTTAACTACACCATATATACATGTCTAAACCATTTCAGCGTAGATCTGGCTGAATGTGTTGAGTCATTTTATTCTCCACTCCAGTTTTAAAACTTTTTCAGCCACTAACAGGTTTTCTTCTAGCACTGCTCTGTATTCAGCGTAAAGAGCAAGCTGTAAGCAATAAGGTCAGCCAAGTGTTAGATTGTAGCCCTTTTTGATTTCAGAGGCTTTTACAAGATCTTTGTGTTTATAGAGAGATTAAACGACATACAGATGGACTCTGGTTAGTCATGATGCAACTACTTCATAGAATTACTACTGGATTTTATTTGGGGATATCAGAGTAAATGGGTGTGTTTACAAATGCAAAGATGTTTTTTTCACAAAACATTTGTAAACTATATTTCACTTTCCTATCACTTCAGACTTTTACTCTATTTTGTGTTGTTTCAGACCAAAAAGTATTCAACCGATACAAAATTATTTTTGAATTTTAAAAAAATCCCAGAATTATTTATTGGGATTTTTTTTTTTCCACCTGCTCTGTAATAAGCCAAACATGTATTAAGTAAGGTAGACTGCTTTTTGAAAAGATTTTATAATATTTAGTTTTACTAATTTCTTGGCCCAGAAGATTTTCAAAATTTATTCTGAAAATTCTAAAAATAGGTTATGAGTTTATTTAGTCAGGTTGAATAAACGAAGATTTGCTTTTGTGTAGAAGTTTCTGGAGGTTTCTGCTCCTCAAGATAAACATAAGAAGTAAGAACTAATATGTTGTGGTGTAATATTTAAAGAAGATTTTCATTTGTCAGAGAAAATCTAGACTTTCAAATAACAATAATAAAAAAAGAGTTTGTCTACATTCACAAAGGGTGAAAAAGTTTAAAAATCCTCTGTACAACTGCTACGCTAAAAATCTGAGCTACTTGAACTTTGAACTTCTGAAATAGAAGTCCAGTTTTAAAAAAAAACAGTCTATGTTGAGCTAATAAATTAATGTTAAACATTTTTTCTTAGAATATAAAAATCACATTTCTGATTCAATCCTGTCCCCTTCATCACTTGGTAGTGTCACGATATCGGCCCATGTGAGTAATTATTGCTTTTGACAACGCCCACATCATCTTTTGGGTAGGACCAATCCACCCAAAACAGAGGATTTCACAACTTTGCACACTAAAAAAAAACTGGAACCTGCCAGTAGCTGCTCTTATTCAGACACTAGAAAGTTCGTTTTATGATTCATAAGTGCTGACTGGATGAGGCTTGTTTTAAAATCTCATGGCATCATTGTCCTCCAGAAACAGGAAAGGCGGCTTTTGCAAACACTTGCCCTCATGCTGACGATCGTAACACCCTGTTGTCTAAATATCACCGTCTACCTTAGCTTTAGACGTCTTCAATCTGGAGCATAGAGACAAAGGTCAAGTTGACAACCATGGAGAAAGGTGGCAGAGTTGAAAAGATCATTAAACTAGAAACAAAGTGTGTTCAGTAAAAGATCTATAGGAAAAGAAACCGTATTCAAGAGATTCTTTCTGAAAGGAACAGAGCTTGGGGCCTGTCTTTGTCACAGCTGAGATCAAAGCTGCTTCCTTTGGTGAGAAAGTGAACCTGTTGGCAGAACAAACGTGTGTTTTGGGTGTGGCGGCTATCTCTGTGCCAGAAGTACCAGTCAGTTTAGTTTTTTATGCAAATAAGTTGCTGCAAAAGGGAGAGACGCTGCAGAGTGAACGCGCGTTCATTTGATTGCACCCCCTCGTGGCGAAACGCAGCAAATACAGCATTACTGAGGGTTAAAAGTAACAGACAGTTTCTACTAAGATCCTGAAACACTGGGGCTCGAGTCCTAGCTAGTACTTTATTACACAGAAGTATAATTCAAAAAATAATTTGGATAATTAAATAACACAGGACATATTGCCATGTTGCAGCTCAAACATCTTTAAAGTGATGTTCTGAAGAAGAAGAAGTTTGACTAATTAGTATTCACAATATTCAGATATTTTTGAATGAATATGTGAATAGGACCTTTTGGCCTGATTAAATATGACCCATACTGCCAAAATCAGTTACACAGCCAGCTGTGTAGAGTCTTGGCTGGATATTGAGAAAACCAGTTCAAACGGAGCATTGTTCTGCATCAAACCAATAGGCTATATGTAATCTTTTGGTACAGCTCATATTAGTATTTGTTGGCTGGATAATAAGACACAAATTCCCAAACAAAGTTAAACTCCTTCAGAAAATAAAAAAATAGAAAAATCACTGCTAAACACTTACGGTATATATGACAATTGGTTTAATTTATTAGGATTCTCAGAATAAGCAGAAAATAGAAAAGTTTTGCCTCTATTTAATAATATCACAAGTTAACAAACATGAGAGCATGATTTTTTTTCTTCAGGTTAGAAGACACACATGGTCCAGTAAAAGCCTCCTGGCTGGTGGCGCAGGGGGTTAGCACGCTCCACGCTTGGAGGCCTCAGTCCTTGACGCGGATGTCGCGGGTTCGACTCCCGGTCCCGGCAACCTTTGCCACATGTCTTCCCCCTCTCCTCACCCTGTCTGTCTACTGTCGCAAAAAATACGAGCCACTAGCGCTGCAATAACTCTTCGGAGGAAAAAAAAGAAAAAAAAAAAGAAAAAGAAAAGCCTCCTTGCTGATCCCAGAAACACTGCAGAATAAATAGCAATCACCCTGCAGCTAGATACAATACAAATAACTACCCAGTTAGAACACACACACGTCCCCCCCCCACACACACACATCATCACGCTGTCTCCTTTCTAATAAACAATAAGTTTATATACATATTACACACCCAGAAACCCTGCCAGAGAAACATTTTCCAACAAACTGAAGGGATAAAAGAAAGCAATGACAGGTCAGTTACTGTCAAAATGAAAGTAATGACAGATGAGTAATATATAAACAAGATCTAATCTATAGTAAATAGGATAATATACATGTAGTGCACAGAAACAGATCCCTCTGGTATCAGCTGCTGTGGTTTACTCCTGGCCTTTAAACGGTTAGTAAACTCCCGGGCTGTTGCGAATCCCACAGCAGAGCACCATGGTGAAGATCATCTCAAAGATCTAAATGCAGAAAATGATATGATTTAATTCAATATGTCTGTCTCTTAGAGTCTGCGCTGCTATCAGAACTGACAACAGGCAGTATTTCTTAATAACGAAATCGAGATCTGTGCATTTTCAATCCGTCGCTCACCATGATGACGGCAACCACCAAGGCGGCCAGGCCGATGAGGTGGAGCTTCTCGGAGAACAGAGCGACGAGTTCACTGTGGCAGCTCTGACAAGAGACAAAGGAAGGATCAGGATGCTGCAATCAGTTAAAACGTTTGTTCCGCTCTCAGTGCACAAAGTCTGTCATCGTTCACATGTAACTGAACCAAGTCGGCTGTCAAAACAAGGTGCTGGATATCGGCTGGGCGTATAGGCCTGTTCACATGAAATATCATCAAATCACAATGTAAACACTGATAGTGGGCAGGTGTGCCTGCTGCTGTCATTAAAGAGGTTTGGGTAATGTCAAAGTAGGGTTAGGGTAATTAAACCAGTGTTTGATGGATTAATAGAATTTGAGTATACTGTAGTGCAGGGGTCTCAAACTCCAGGCCTGGAAAGCCACTATCCTGCAACGTTTAGATGTGCCTCTGTTGCACCTGAATAGAATAATTAGGTCATTAGCAGGACTCTGGAGAACCTATCTACACAAGAAGGAGGCAATTAAGCCATTTGATTCCGGTGCACGTCTAAAAACTGCAGGACAGTGGCCCTTGAGGACTGGAGTTTGACACCCCTGCTGTGGTGCAATTAAATGCTTACCAGTAAAAAGCAGTCTGATCATGAAAATAGAGTTTCAGCTGCTTCCACTGCGCAGCATGTTTGTTGAAGTTTTCTGATAGAACTGTTGTTGGGACAAATGGAAGTGCAAGTGCACAATTATACACTTCCAGCAATGCTGGTCATACCTAAAGCACAAATTACAAAATTCACCTGAACGCTGACAGAGTTTTATTTTCTGAGCTGGAGTTATAGTTATGAGAGGTCAGTCAGTACTGTAGATAATTACAGATAGACTGGATTTTCCAAAGAGTGCTTTTAAATAACTTTACAAGGGCCTCCAAAGTACTACACTCATTACTGATTACCTCCTTCTTTTTGAATAAATGTTCATGTCTTTGTCTCATTAATTGCACATTTGAGTTGGAAACTCTTCTATTACCACTTCATTCTTCAGTGTTTCAAATGTAACGGTAGCGTTTTTCTGCATCTTCTAGCTGGAGCCTCCTCTCATTTTTTTTTTAAACATTGTTTCTACTTGTGAACTAAACAACTACTGGCCATGCAACTCACATGGAAAAGTTGTTAAAATTATAAAACAAGGCCTGTAGGAAGGGTTTGGTAGTAAACTTTGTGTGTACCTTGGGTTTTGGTGCAGAAAGTATTCCTGAGGGACACAAGGTGGAGCGGACTTGCATGAATAGAGGAGTGTCATCGCCTTTCCCACAGCAGTTTAGCTGAAGATAAAAGCCAGAGCAAAAGCACTTGTAATTACAAGGTATATTTTTTTGTTTTTACACAAACATAAAGCATTGGACTCAATATAACACATACTGTAGTGTGGAAAGCACCCAGCACACCGATGGCTGCGTCTTTACTCGGGGACCCAGTGACATCCACAGCCTTGATGTACGCAGCGTCATAGAAATTAATCAGCTCTTTGGACATCTGTGGACAATCAGAAAACATGAAGTTGGATGACAATTGAAGATGATTTTAAGACATTTGTTTTTTATTGTACATACAGTGTCCCTGTTCATGAAGCCCCAGATTGCTGCAGCCACTTCACAGGCAAAGAGGATCACCAAAAAGAAGAAAAACTGCAAAGAAGAAGTTAGAACATACATTTAATCAGATTTATCTCACTTATTTTATATAATGTTAGTTGCTGTTTACATAAACAAGTTGTCTGAGAGGTGGAGCTGGAATGCTAACCGTTCCTAGCAGACACTGAGATTCCTGAATGGCACCGTAACATCCCAAGAATCCCACAAGCATCATGACAGCTCCGACAGCGATGAGTATGTAGACGCCTGTAAACAGAAAGTTAATTATCACGATGTCACAGCGTCTTAGCCACCACTAGGGGGCAGAAGTGTCAATGCTAAGAGGGAGAAAACCCCCGATGCACATGAAAGTGAGCCAAATGCTGTTTGGTTTGGGGCTTCCTGGATGATTTTTTTCTGTTTTCTCTGTAGAGTGACATACTATTATTTGCATTCGAAAGACAAATATCTCCCTCTTCCTGAGAGAGAGGGATGGAAGTGCCTAAAAGCAACCACCCTGACAAGGAAATCCCTCCATGACACCCTGGACTTACACACAAAACCCTGTCTGTGAACTGTGACTCACAGCATTTCTTGGGAAACATAGCAACCATGTAGGCACACATGGATGCACAAACACACGTTCAAGAAATTAGACATGTTTAAAAAAGAGAGTACAGGTCATTGTGTTGCCATCAAACCTGAAAAGTGAAACTGGGTTCAATGCAGAATAAAAACATGAATGAACAAAATAATTAAAGAAACAAAGGAGGCATAGATCCTGATTTGCACTAAAAAAGGCTTATTCAAATAACTGTGCAATCTGAGATCATTTGTATGTTTAGTACACACTACAGCACATATAATTAAAAGAATCACATATTAGTAATGGATGCTCTAAAGTCCACTATTTTAAGAAAATGTTCTTTGCTGTCCTTACTCTCTTGGTGTTTTTCTGAAGTATAAATCCTCACCATTGGGTCATAGAGGCTGAAGCTAACAGCTAGTCCTACAAAGGTCAGGACCGAAGCTTCTAACTAAAATAAATAAATAAACAAGCTCAATCTGAAAGCTATTAGAATTTTCTGATCTCTTAAATCGTCTTCATGGTGAATTTGGGGGTCATTTACTCAGAAGACAATGATTATTTACACAGTAACTGGGGTCGTGTGGAAATGTGTGACAATCAGTTTCCTGTGAAAAAGGAGAACGGAACATATGAAGGAAAATCAATGAAATAGTTTTCATGTAAATGACTGTAATGTTTTGTGTAATAACTTTACACTGCTTTTATTTTCATACCAGTCCATTAGTTTCGCGGTATGGTGTTCCAGACAAAAACATCATCGGTGCCGCAATTCCTTCATCCTTCATTTCCTATCTAAACATTCTTCCACTTTTTTGTGTAAATAAACGTCAAACATGAAGGCAGTTTAACAGATTTTACAATAGCATTCACATAAACTTCTTTGATGTTTTTGAGATTGGAGCTCTTTTAAAAATAATATAAATTTAGTTTTTGGCCATGTCTTACAAACTGTTAGTTTCAGCTAATTTGAATTTACAATGATTTAAAGATATATAAATTTCAGACTCATTCTGTCTTTATTTTGTTGTCACACTTAGATGTCTCAGCTCATAAAAACATATTTCATATCAGTTTTCAATTTTAGTTTTGTATGTATTTTTAAAATAGGTCGCCCTTGAAAATAAATCCTTGCGTCTCAATGAAATTTCTTTGCAGAAATAAATAGAAAAAAATTTTAATTCATGATTTCATTTATTAAGAAAAATCTATTCAAACCAACCCGCAAGAACTAATCAACCCCTCATTCACAAAGTCACAAAACTCCATAAAAAATATTTTTACAATTTCGCAAAGGAAAGACTTTAGAAAAATAACAAATTTTCAAGCTGCGAGGGCAACATGACTGCCAACAAAGATAAAAAAGAAAAATCCCCTTCCCGAGACTCTAGGAAGTTTGTTTTTCTGACTGATGAGACAAACGTGAAGATTTATGGAAGATGTCTGTCCTGTGATATCTGGCTTTGAACTAACACAACATTTCAGAAAAATAACATCATGTTGTTAGAAATCCTCTCATGGCATTTTGGGGCTGCTTTGCTGCTTGAGGATCAGACTAAATTGTCTTAACCAAGAAATAGCCATGTATCAGGTTTGGGTGGGAAAACTTTTTCCTTCAGTACCCCTTTAATGCCGGGAGTCATTTTTGTTTCCATAAGCAGATTCACAGGAAGCATTTGTGCTGCAGAGATTAGATACTGATTACGTCTGTTTAAACAGGAAATGATGAACATAAATTGTTCAAGTGATTAAATAAAATACCTAAGAAAAGACATAATCTGTTGTCGGGATTCTGTGTATTGAGATGACTCACTTCCACTTTTTTACTGTTTCATGAACAAAGTCAAACTCCAGCTTGTATTGACACAGTAAAAAAAAAAAACCAGATGGGTGTAAAACATGAAATATATATTTTAAAAAAGTAGTTCAGCCTTTTCAGAGTCCTCTATTCTGATTTGCAGAGAAACCAACTCACTGACCCGCTAACGAAGCCTGACAGTGTTCACTGAAATGAACCAATGGTGACACAGGCCACCTAACACTGTATCTCATTTATCACGCATAACCCAACCACCTCACCCACCCCTTTCTCTTTGCTTTCAGGACTTTTTTGTGGTACCAAGGGAAGGTTACCAGGGCCAGTAAATCTGCAATGCAGCAAAGGAGCCATTATTTCCACTGCCCTCCATTACTATGACAACACCCTTTGAGGTTCGGCATCTATTGAGTCTCTAAAGGAGACATGAGCTTTTAGACCCCATGGAGAAGTCCATTTATTTCTTGTCTCTCAGTAAAATCTCCAGAAGCTTCACTTGTCCGTCTCGTTTAGTACTTGAATAGAACAAAAAAAAGGAAGAAGTGATTTTCACACCATCTGAGAAGGATACCAATAAACTGAAATAAACTCAAGACGAAAAGATACGGTTATAAATCTTGCCTATAATTTAAAATCAATTATTTTATAAAGTCCAAAGCAGACGGAGAAAATATGCAGTGTATCTTTGACTCCCTCATTATGTAATCCAGGGCAGTGCAGTAACCTAAAAATGATTTACTATCCTCGAAGATATGCCAGCAGTTTAAAGGGGATGCTCTACTTCCATGCTTATTTTTGTTTTTGGCCAAGAACCAGAGAACATCATAACCCTCAAACTTTTTATTTTTTTATTTTGTCACATTACAATTAGAAACTTGACCAAAATATTATGCATGCATGCATGCAATATTCACATGACTGACTAGCAAAGAGTACAACACAACTGTGGAGGGGAAGCAAAAAGCAGCTGGTTTTCAATTTTTTTAATAAATGAAAATCTGAAAAGTTTCATCCTGGACTTTCATTTCTCTGTTCATCTTCCCATGAACTCTGAACTGCTTTCCAGACCATGGTGAGAAACAGCATCCCCAAAGCATTATTCAGCCAACACTATGTTTGTAGGCTCTAAACTCTCCTGTTAGAGAAGTTACACACTGGTGGACTTTGTTGACTAATTGAGCCTCTTCTGCAGGATGTAGGGGAATCACAATTATAGACAATCCTGAGCATCCTCTTTGTAAGGCTGTCATGCAGTAAAAAAGTGTGTTCAGTCAGACACGTGTCCATATATGCTGTAAGACAGACTGCTACAGGAGATCCTTCCTGGCCAAACCCATCAGAACCTACAAGAACTCTTTGAGAAAACTTTATATAGTATAAACTGCACCAAGAATTTTTTTCATTTTGGAATTATAAAGTATTTTTGAACAGATTTTGAATAAATTTAATGTGTCCACACAACACAATGAACATCAGTGCATTTCATTTTGCTCTACAGTTTTACTTTTCTTAGTTTGTTCATTGTTTGTGGTTTCATTTAGCTGTTTTATCTTATTTTTATCAACGTTAACCTAGATGTTTTGAAAAAGTGCTCAATAAATACAATATTTGATTGACTGACTAAATAAACCAAAGTTTCACAAGAAGTTTGTTGCATTAATTTGTGTTTTATTGCTTACGAGTGGATCTCTGACATTCAGAAGAGCAGTTTAATAATGAATATAGCTGTTTAATCTTTTATTGTTAGTGTCTATGAAGAGCTTCTCATTCCCTGGTTCTGAGTTTATGTGTAGAATACAAACATGAGCCTTATGAGAACTTTTCTCATTTTCCTCACAGCAAGCTAAGCTCAAAGTTCAACTATGAAGGAGTCAGAGGCTGTGGCACAAACCAGACCAGACAACTGCCACCAGTAAGGTTCTCAAGTGCTGCAGCAGAGGTGGGAGCGTGTGTATTTCCAGTCTTACATAAATACCACTTTGGTTTGCCAGTAAGCTAAAAAAAAAAACACCCACTTCAAACTCTAATTTGAGGGATAATGTGCACATGTATGAGATTATTTGAATTATGCTAGGGCGTATGTTGAAGGGAGGGCTAAAGAAACGAAATATTCCCTTGATCTTGCCTGGGTGGGCCTTCCTTGCCGCCACTGCTTTAAAATCATGAGAGTGCCGCCTCTCCACTATAAAAAGCTTGAGTTTGACTTTGTCCCATATACTTACGGAGGGGGTAAGTATGGCAGAACAGCAGGAGCCCAGATGTAAATTAATGGTTTTACTGGAGTTCACCGCCGCAGCAAAACCAAGATCATGGGGCTTTGAAATGCTTACATCATGTCATGTTTTACTGTTAAGGGAGCTGAGAGCAAGATACACACTGTATGATCTGAAGAAAACTAAAGAGCATTTGCCACAAGATGAACTATAAGATACGAAGAAAAAGTGAGCAACAGAAGGCACAGTTCATGTTTATATTGCTGCACCACTCTCAAAGGCAGTGTTTCTAGACTCCACATCTGTTGCAACATCTGTCTGAAGCATCTGGCTGCTATCAAATGATCACCCAAGGAGACTGAAGGAGACTCAGAACTTAAACATGTACATAAAAAGTGTTTAATTCAGAAATGATCACCTGCGGTGAGGTCATGGGATTGAGTGAAAGCTTGTTGTAACCACTCTTAAGGCGAGATGCGGAACTACGCAGGTCCTGTTTCCTATTGTGAAAGGTCAAGTCAGCCCACATGTTTCCAATTATATATTTTAGGTGGTTGTGCTAAGACAGCTCTTTCTCTGTGTTGACAATTAAAAATAAAGACAAAATTAGTAGATGTAAACTTTTTTAGATCAACTAAATGACGGGTTTTTTTTTAAGCGTCTAGCAAAACATTGGAAAATGAATAGCAATAAACTTTTTTATGTAACCACTGCATAAGTGATTTTGTAGTAATGATACTAAGGCCCCTGCTGATCATCTCATCCCTCAGGTTACACTTAAGACAAATTCAGCTTTATGGAAAGTTTTCCAGACACAAACAATAAGAACAGCGTTGGTGTGAAATTGAAAAGAGCACAACCTGTAATTAATGAAAAGTGTTCCTGTCAAGCAGATAACTTCACCAATTATGCAGGAAATACAATGACTGTGGGGCCAATGCTGTCATATGGGGTTACCGCAGTTAGTCAGGTCAAAGTTCAGCAACATTACGAGTTCTAATCCCATCCGGGGATTGTTTCTTTCCTGTTGACACAAGGATATTTTAAGATGATAATTCCAAGCTTCATTGTGCTAAAATTATCAACGTGTGGTTCAGTGAGAAGAAGACATCTTCACACATGGATCGGCCACGGCAGAGTTCACACCCTGACCCCACTGGGGATCTTTGTGATGTTCAAGAGGAGGCTTTGCATAGAGCTTTTTCTTCATCAGTACAAGGCCTTGATGAAAATTGTATGCAACACTGCATGAAATAAATGTCCATAACTTGTTCCAAGCACTTTGAGTATGTCTTATTCACAATTTACTTTACATAGCTGATCTAAGTGCTGTCAACAAATTTCCTTTAGGGGTTTTGGAGTAAATGGGTCTAACTGTGAAGGCTTGCTGGACTTTTAAGATTTTTATTTAAAAAGAATACCGTACATGCCGCTTTCTTTCAACTATACAAATCTCTGCCAGTTTGTGTTGGTTCAGAACATAAAATCCCTATGAATGGCATTGAAATTAGTTGCAGTTTTAATGTGGTGGATACTCACTGATGTAAAAGGTGCTCGGCGCCTGCTGGCCTTCAAACTGAAGTATGAGGAGGTTGCTGGTTTGACTGTCATGGCGTAACCACAAGGCCACTCCTAAGATCACACCTCCGGCCAGCTGTTGGGAAGGGAAACGGGATTTAATTATTCATTCTCACATTTTATCTGCCTACTGTAAGGACTCTCTGAGGGAAGATCAGAGCCACGTATGAACGTACAAAAAAATACAAACAATGACATTTGCTTGAATTAAGCAAACGTTCAAAATTGTCTTTTGACTTCTTTCTCCCTTTGTGCTGAACTCCACTGTGGAGCTGAGGTCTGAAAGAAGAAAGGACATCCTGACACCTCAGTGACCTGTGGCACAGAATGTGCCCTCACAGCATTGTTTGCAGCCAAATCAGCCGATGAGTATTTTTAAAAATAATTTTTAAACTTACCTTGTTTGCTGTAACCAAAAAAAAATAAATAATAATCTAGCAACATTTTATCCTAAAAGTCAACTGCTGAATTGGGATTGTTTGCATATCTGTGCCAATATTCAAGCTATATCAAGAAATCTATCCCCCATTCTTATTCTCTCTCTTTTTTTCCCCCCACCTGACTGGTCACCATTGTTCCCAAAGAAACAGGAAACTCAAATCACAATGTGAAAAATAGCCAAATGAGGAAGACGGGGCTCAAGAGCTTTCACATAGACGGGCACAGCGGCAAAACCAACAGAGGAAACAGCCGATCAAGTGCGGCCTGTCCAGGATGTGGTGACTCCTTGCTCATCTAAACAATGCACCGCTGCCGTACGCTCCAAATGGAAACTTAAATATAGGACCTAGGTGAATATCAGAGTAAGATAATTTGGCAGATAAGTAATAAAGCTATGTTTTCTTTTGTCACTCATGTGTATTTGAACATATTTTAAGAGTAAGTTCCCAAAGAAAAATGCATTGAAATCACCAGAAACTGTGAGATCTTGGACATTTTTGAGGTTTGAAGCAAAACACTCTCCAAATATCTGATCAATTGATCAGTTTTAAGTGTTTTTGAGCATTATTATATCATACTAAGGGTAAATCTGCTATTTAATTTTCAAAATGAAGCTCTGTGTCTATTGGGCTCATCCTGATCCAACAACAATGATGGATTTTAAGGAGATTTTATAAGAAAGAGAGATGATAAGAATCTCATCCCACTGAGAAGTCCTGAATGATCCCCTGCCAGCTTTTGGTGATCCTGCCTTTGAGTCATCAACAAACGTCTTTTCAGCAAACTTCCTCTACTTCTGAAAATAACTGTTGACAAAAATAATTAGCACTTTTCCATCTTCTGTCTGATCAAGGTACGAATACATTCTGCTTTCTCACTCCAGAGACAGGAGTCACAAAGAGCACAGGATGTAGTTCTCAAAGTTTAAAGATCTGATCTGTTTAAAAGCAAATGCCAAAGAATTAAAACTTAATCGAAAGAAAACATTCTGTTTAAAAAAGCATCAGAAACTGAACAACTCAAACATCAGAGATGTAAAAAAAAAAAAAAGTAAAGTAAGATTGACTCACCCAGAAAATAAAATTAAAGAAGAATAACATATATTTTATGCATTTCGTACAGCCCGCCACAGCCATTGTTGCCGCTTCTTTTCAGCTCGTCCTTCTGCTCTAATCAAAGTCTACTTTCAGGGATCACTCAGATTTTATTCGAGCCAGCTAAAACAGAAAACTCCTCCTTCATAACGAAGAGTGAAAACCGAGACGGGGATCTGCCCACCAAGTGCAGCAGACAGGACAAGGCAGAGAGGAAAACAGAGTGTGGAGGGAGGGAGTCCCATTTCCTTTCAGCAGGGTTAGGATTCCAGATGCAAGTTAGATCTACCCAGATTCATCCAGTTAAAAGTGACACATATAGAGTGGCTTACAAAAATGTCTTGAATGTTTTTACATTTCGCCCCATTGCAATCATAAATTTGTATTTTATTAGGGTTTTACATGGATCAACACAAAGTAGAGCACGATGATGGGTAGAAGGAGAAGTGTATAGGTTTTATTTGTTTTATTTTTTAAAGTGGATACTTTTAAGAATAACCTTTTGGTCCAAGCACATTTCCACGTATTTTGGTGTTTTCCCTCTACAAAACTTTCTCATGTAAAGACTGAAATATTTGTTCATTCGTCTTCAAGTCAAGTCCAATCTGACTTGATTCAACTCAGGTCAGACTGGATGGTCAATCAACTCTCAAATGCCTGTTACAAATTAGCCATTGTATTTGTGTTTGAAACTTGACCACTGGGCCATTCGAACACTTCAAATTGCCTGGATCTGATCCATTCATTGTACTGGTTGCATGCTTATTGTCATTGTCCAACATTAAGGTCTGCATCTATTTTTTATGTAATCCTTCTCCATCTTTTCCTTCCACAGCCATTCACCTTCCTATAAATTAAAGGTGTTAAATACATACGTATGATACACTTTTCTGAAAATGTTTTTATAACCATGCATCATTTTCCTTTATTTTGTATTTTCTCTACGCTGGTCTATCACATAAAGTCCAAATATAACACAATGTCAATCTAAAAAGAACAACAACAACAAAACTTTTTGTTATCCAATGTGTAGATCCTCTGTTAAGGAGGAATATGTACACCACAAGAGAACTGGAAGACAGTGTTCACAGTTTATATCGCCCCCATTTTCAAAATTGTTAATTCCTACAAGTCAATCAAAATAAGTGAAAAGAAAGAAAGAAAGAAAGAAAGAAAGAAAGAAAGAAAGAAAGAAAGAAAGAAAGAAAGAAAGAAAGAAAGAAAGAAAGAAAGAAAGAAAGAAAGAAAGAAATACTAGAATGAAGATGCTTTGCAAATGTTTTTAGAGTGGTTGACAGCGCCCTCTGCTGTCAAATAAATCTCAAGCTGAAGGCTTGTAATTATTCAGAACTGCAACCTATATTTTTATATTCAAATTTTACCTATACATAATTATTTTTCTGTCTTTGCATGAACTGTCTATGCTCTTAGTGAGGTTTGTGATCTTGATGTAGATCAGCTGTCTGAAGCCTAATATATGTTTACATTTAAATCCCACAGAAGGTAAGGGATCTGATCTGTGGTGTTAGACGCGCATCTGCGCGTTTGTGGCTCCAGGGTCACACCTTCAGCCAACAGCTGCGCAGCAGGATGCACGCCGCTTCCCTACAGGCAGTTGGAGCTGCTCTCGGACCACAAGGAGAAGTCAGACAAATTAGAAAAAGTGAGCAGCTATAAGATTATTTCAATATCTTTAATTGAGAGGAGACTTGACAGCTTTCATAGGCTGTAAGAGTAAACTCCTCCACTGGGCATGCTCAATCTGGTTTGAAACAGGAGCAGAGAGGCTCGGTGTGAATAACAGGCAGTTTGGGCGTTTTTTGAGGAGGCTCATCGCACCTCTTCATCCTCGATTCTCTTTATTTGATCTGGTGTAGAGATCTGAGAAGAGGACCGTTCTCCCTTTGATCTGACTGGGATATTTTTCATCCTGATCATGCATGAATGACAGCGGTGAAGATCCGCGCTCTGATCCTATCTGCTGAGACAAAGAGAGGCTGTGTGTAGCGGTGGCGTCGCCCGAAGAGCGCGGAGAGGGAGCGGGCTGAGCTGAGCGTGAAGGAGGTGAGTCTGGAGGCAGCTCCGCGTCTCCATCAGACGCTGTCCGCTCACCACCACCGCAGTCACCTTGCTGTGAAAGTCACGAACAACAGGCGACCTGCTGGATTTAATGACCCGATCCAGAAACTGTTGCCGTTTGTGCTTTTTCATACGTGCACATCTCTGATCTGGGAGCAATGTGACGTCCATTCCAAATGTGATTCCATTGGCTGCACTCATTTTGGATGTCGATTCTATACCTTCAGCAGAGCCTGGCAATGTTAAGAGTTTAAAATCAGCCAGGTGCATGTGAGGTGCTGGTAAGGAATACAGGGTAATAGAGGGAATGCATGTCAAACAACGCTGATTTCCTCCCAACTGGTTGCTTTGTGCGTAATTGCTGTGCGCCGTTCTAAAGGTACATCTAGACTGATCTTTGCAATGAGAGGAACTTAGTGGAGAAATGCCTAAGGGACGCGATGGGCCTGAGCGACGACAAGGATCGCATTGTGATAAACGTAGGAGGGATCAGACATCAGACATACCGCAGTACCCTGCGCACCCTACCTGGAACCCGCTTGTCCTGGCTGGCCGAGCCTGATGCGCCCAACCACTTCGACTATGACGCCAAGATCGAGGAGTTCTTCTTCGACCGCCACCCGGGCGTTTTCGCACACATCCTTAATTACTACAGGACGGGTAAACTGCACTGCCCGGCCGACGTCTGTGGGCCGCTGTATGAGGAGGAGCTGGCCTTCTGGGGCATCGATGAGACAGACGTGGAGCCATGCTGCTGGATGACCTATCGACAGCACCGGGAGGCAGAGGAGGCCCTTGATAGTTTCGGCGGAGGGGGTCTGTTAGACCTGGGGAGCGAGGATCCGGAGCCAGAGCAGGAGCATGAGGATGATGATGAGATGACGAGGAGGCTGGCGCAGGGGGATTCACCTGATGTGAGGAGTGGCAGCCTGTGGAGCCGCTGGCAGAAACGGGTCTGGGCTCTGTTCGAGGATCCATACTCTTCAAAATATGCCAGGGTGAGTGTTTTTTTTTCCTTCTCCTTCTTTTTATCATGTTATTGTTGTCCTAGTTTCATCTGAATTGGGTTACAGTGTAATAAGCCAGACAGTCTGCATGCATAATTAATGACTTTCAGATAGGATCGTTCATGTTTCAATGAGCTGCTAAATTTATTTGCTTATTTAAGCTTAAATTATTACTGTGACTCCCACAGGCTCTTTTAAAAATATATTATTTTTTAATGGTCCGGCTTCCCACCCATTACATATTCTATTAGTAAAAAAAAACTCCTGAAATGCTGTTCTGGCTTTTGGCTTTGTTGTGCCATCCCAAGATTATCAGTAGCCCCCAACTGACCACCTTCTTGAAGCGGCCCTGGGTAAATAAAGCCCAATTTTCTACAAGCAGAAATTTGTCTTGATCAGTGGCGTCACGAAAGTGTAGGAGGGTAAGAGGCGTAAAGGGCATCTGTGCCCCCAGGACAGAAAGGGTTGTTTACACTTCTTTCATTCCTGTAATAAAAATAAATATTATATCAGTTTTAAATCCTCAAGTAACCAAATCTCCCCGTTACTCTTATCATGCTAGTAGCATAATAAAATTAACATTTTAAGCTTACAGTTTCGATGTGTCCACCACAAGATTATTAATGCCTCTGTTCCGCCAGTGTGTTTGTTTTCATCAAGTTGAGTTACAATTGTTAAATGATTTTTTGTTTATTAATTTATCAGGCACTTATTTGATTTTTTTTATCATTTAAAAAAGGAAGGGAGTGAGTTACCACATTTAATTATTGCATTTTATATGGTTAAATTCTAATCTTTTATATCTTCATCAGCACTTTATGAATCAATTCATTGTTAATCAATATTTCCTGTGCTCTTCAGTGTTAATGTGTCTGAAACGCTATCTGTTCTTATTTTTAAATTATGGACTTAAAAACAGAGGGAAATCAATCAATCAACTAAACTACATTATTTGTTCATGTATTATTTTAAAGCGTATTTCCTTTTTACCTTGATAATATTCTGCTTCTATTAAAAAGCATGCCACTTCTCAATCAATTACTCATTCCACATTTCCCTGTATGTGACAACCGAATAATAAAACTTATAAAACCCAGATTAAAATTCTGTTATTGTTTAGTTTTAGTGATTTATTGAAAGATGATCAATCCTCTTGCGACATAACTCTGTGGATGTGCCTCTGTTCTTGACAGAACCAGTCAGAACTGTACAAACAACACTTGTTAATTTGCCTTTGCGGTTGTGATGGCACAACAGAAATTGATGAGTTCAGGAGGCTTTTTATGACCTTGCTTTATAATCCCTGGGGTTTCCATAGCAGGTCAAAGAGGTCACAAAGACAGAGCAGAGAGAGAGAACAAAAATATCTTCTGCAGAAAAACGATTTGGATGCAAATCATAGCTTCCATTCTCCTCCAGCAGAGAGATGCAGAACCTCACTGAGCCTCCAACAGGTCTTTAGATTGTTATTTCCAGGACAGAAGGATCCCCAGGTATATAGGTCAGCTCCACATAAGGACACCTGCTCTTTGGCACCAGCCAATTGTTTGTGGCAGACCTCCAAACAAAAATGAGGTTGCTCTTTCAGGTGTCATTATTAGTCTTTGTTACGGGCACTTTTCCATCTGGGCATAATGCCCCACGTTGGTGAAAATGAAATAACAACCAGCTTTTTAGATGCTTCAGAAAGGCCACAGAGCCCCTACAAAGGACCGCTGTGCTGCATGCTGTTTGAACAGCTGTACCAACCTGATAGGAGTAAACAGTCAAGCTGCTTTAAAGGAAGTCTATATTGACAAGTTCTAACCCCTTAGGCTTTGAGCACAGCAGTGTAACCTAACAGTGTGCCATTTACAACATAATCGTTTAATGAAGGGGGAAAAAATTTCTGAATTTCAAATAATTCTAAAACTGTCCTACATTCAACAAAAGCTCTGACAAAAGCAGATCAAAGATTGACAGAGCGCCACCCAAACTGGCAATAAGATTAATTAGATGTGAGCTTCAGAGTTAATTACAGACTCTATTCACAGTGGATCTAAGCCCTTGTCTCTGCATAGTAGGCCTGTGGTTTTTCCAAGACAGGGAGAATTATCAATAAACTGAAAGTCTTTTGTCTTTTCACTTACTGCGCTCCTTCCTTACTGTCAGAGAC
Organism: Gambusia affinis; assembly: GCF_019740435.1. Taxonomy (NCBI): domain Eukaryota; kingdom Metazoa; phylum Chordata; class Actinopteri; order Cyprinodontiformes; family Poeciliidae; genus Gambusia; species Gambusia affinis. The sequence goes on from NC_057875.1 coordinate 6,933,703, forward strand.
GGATAATTCAGGGGGCGGCCCAGTAAGATGCAGCGCTTGTTTCTTTGTTTGGAGGGTGGGATATTCAGCAAACTGAATGTTTGGAGGCATTCGCAAATTAAATAACAGAAGCTTATCAGAAAAAAGGCTTCATCACATTAAAGCTTGTTGACTGATATTGTCTACCCAATTTGAGCTGCAAAAATTTTTGCTATTATGAAAAATTTTGGCAGCTGAAGAGATTCAAATAATAAAAAACCCCAGGTTACTTTAAAGGAGAAGGCAGGGTGTTAAATCTGACTTATTATGGAACACAGTGTCGAGGGGGTGGACAAAACAGCATTATGCAATCAGAGAAAACACTAACACTTTTTATTGCTTCAGAACTCTGACACAAATTTCACTTTTAATAACATCAAGAAAAAACTGTGAAGTCCATGACTGGACTGAGCTTTTCTTACATATTTTTTTAACAACTAACATCATAAACTGAATTTAACTGAATCTCATTGGAATGTATATGACTGATTATTAATCTCTCTCTATATTTATATTTACATGGATATGGACTGAAGCATTTGTCTCGCAAAGTTCGCTGAGATTACATTTGTTCTGAATTGATGCTACAAAAACACGACTTAAAATCAACTGAACAAATTATGCAATATTCTACAAATATTTTCAAAGTTGGCTTTTCTATGTGCACAGTCCTGCTGTTGACACAACCTAAATCTGAAGTCAGCACCTAGTGTCCCCCTGAGCTACTATCCTAGTATTTGGAAGGGAAGCAGACTTTCATAAGCAGCAGTGATTTCCTCAGCTCAGTGCAATGATTCGTTGGTGATGAGGATGTTATAATGAGAGCCTGTTTTCCATCTTGTGCTGCGAGTTGGCCTCTCTGTGAATGGATGCTACTGCCAGGGAGAGCAGTGTTTGTTTTGCTCAGCAGAATGCATGCCCAGACCTGCTCCTTTTTTATTCAACTGACACCTTCCCTAAAGTCATTCATTATTTCTTCACACTACTTAATCCCATGCATTAGTTTGAGAGGTACTACAAAGCTTGACTTTGATGCATTTTTATAAGCTAACAAGCAACTATTGATCCCACTTTTGGAACTCATGGAATAGTACTCACTCTCTTCCTGTTTATGCTTCCTGTCCACTCACCTTACTTAAGATGAGGACGCTTATTCCTGCTTTAAGATAACAGTACACCATGAGGAGTAAGACAAACCCTTATTTTGCCACTTAGCTTCTTCCTATTTTCTGTATGTAAACCATTATGTATCTGTTTATTTCTAGTTGTAGTTAGGTATGGTTGATAAATTACATGAGGATAAAGTAATTTAATTTGTTTATGATATTTCCTGAAAGTTTTGTGCTGTATCGTAAAATTCCATCTAAGATTATTCAACCCCACTCCAATGTAGGATTATTAAACTGTACAACCTAGTTGACCTTTGCAGTAAACAAATCAAGTAAAAACAGAGTACGTAGCTCAGGACAAATGAGTATTTTGTAAAGCACATTTTCATTACTATGACCTGCTGTAAACAAACAATAATTCATGGATAGGTGATCTGCGAGACAGATTCTGGCTGCTTTCCTAAAGAATGCTCAATGAAAGACCAGTTCATTGATTGGTTTGTGTGTATGGGCTGCACAGTGGCGCAGTTGGTAGAGCTGTTGCCTTGCAGCAAGAAGGTCCTGGGTTCTATTCCCGGCCTGGGGTTTTTCTGCATGGAGTTTACATGTTCTCTCTGTGCATGGTGGGTTCTCTCCGGGTTCTCCGGCTTCCTCCCACAGTCCAAAAACATGACTGTCAGGTTAATTGGTCTCTCTAAATTATCCCTAGGTGTGAGTGTGTGTGTGAATGGTTGTGTGTCCTGTGTGTCTCTGTGTTGCCCTGCGACAGACTGGCGACCTGTCCAGGGTCTCGCCCGGAACGTAGCTGGAGATAGGAACCAGCAACCCTCCCGACAACATTAGGGACAAGGATGAACAAAAAATGGATGGATGGATGGTTTGTGTGTTATAGCAAACATTTTCAGAGGCTATTCAAACCTTATTTTTCAGTAAGTCAAGCACTGACCACTTCATCTATCTAGTGTTGGTGGACTCTGAAGTATGCTTGGGATAACTGTCTTTTAACCCGACAGTTAAATTTATAGCTAAATAAATAATATTAGATTTATTTACCTATTTATTTATTTATTTATATTTTTCTCCCCACCAGGGGGTCTTTTGTGGGCTCTAGTGTCCCTTATATGACAGTAGGCTGACAGGAAAGGGAGAGAGAGAGGGGGGAAGACATGCGGCAAATGTCACCAGGTCCGGGAATTGAGCCCGCGACGGCCGCGTCGAGGACTAAAGGCTTCCAATTTAGCTATTTAAACTGTTAAAATTTGCTGACTTAAAACACAAATTAGAATTTTGAAAATACACTTCAATTGAAGATGGGGTTAAATAATATTTAGTCCAACTGCTTGTCCATTTAGTTTGATTTTGATCCCGATTTGATCACCAGTTAATCACTCAACTGCACAACACAAAATATTACATATGACATGTGGTGAAAACAAGATAATTAGGCAAAGTCCTTCAAGTAGATATCATTTATGGGAGTCACATAACCGTATTTCTTTCCTGTCAGGACAATATAAAAGAAATAGTCAAGAAGTCATGGATAGCCAAAGCAGGTACAAAATACCCCAAAAGGAGGCCTGATCTGATGCATGTCTTGCAACAGATCAATTTTTTATGCAAAACAGTTGGGTACAAAACAACTAAAAATTAAAAAGTATAAATTGATAAAGAGGTGAATTGACCAACACCTGCTGTAAACCAGCACAGCATGATAGGATGGAGATAACATGAGGAAGACACCACGACAAAAGGCCTCCACTACATACCCCAGAGAGAGCGGTTGTTACGCTCATGTTGTATGCACCAGATCTCTGACAACCTAAATGTGATGAAATCTGAGAATCTAATCAATACATAATGAAGGTTGAAGTACTCTTTACCTATTTACCCATTGTTTTGATTGTTGATTCTATATATTGCATTGTGTTTCTGTGTTTGATATGATGTAAAGCACTTTGAAATGCCTTGCTGCTGAAATGTGCTATTCAAATAAAATTTGATTTGATTTGATTTGATTAGTTGAATTATGGGTTTCTCCCAGCTCTCGTGATTCCCAGGAGCTGGTCCTCAGGACAGTGTGACCTTGTGCAGGGAAGACCTACAGTAGTGGTTGTGATGAAGGGAAAAGACCAGGCTAAAGGTTGAGGGTTAACAAAAACATCCCGTTTGTTACTACTGTTCCAGCTGCTGCAGGTTCTTTATAATTCAGTATATAGGTCATTCATAAAAATGCCATGACCTTGAGACTCAGCATAAGCAAGAGGAGGAACAGGAAGTTTATCCAGATCATCCCCTTAAAGAGAAAAAATAGAGATAACATCAATTGACATCTGGTCATAGTCAAAACAGATATTATTTCATAGATGATAGATTGAGCTGCATTGTGTCCTGCTGAAAACAGTTGCTAACCCATCACGGTTGATTACATTGCCTGTGATACTGTGCTCATTGTCCTCTCTGTCCTCATATCCCTTTGATCTGTTTCCTCTCTCAGTGGATCGCCTTAGCCTCGCTTTTCTTCATTCTGGTGTCTATCACCACCTTCTGTCTGGAGACCCACGAAGCCTTCAACCCGATTGTGAACCGCACTGAGACGGAAGTGTTGGACAATGAAACGGTGGTGAGCACATACCAGGAGACAGAGACAGCGGCCTACCTCACCTACATTGAGGGCGTCTGCGTTGTGTGGTTCACGTTTGAGTTTCTGATGCGAATAACTTTCTGTCCGAACAAATTTGATTTCATTCGGAACGCGCTCAACATCATCGACTTTGTGGCCATCCTGCCCTTCTACCTGGAGGTGAGCCTTAGTGGGCTGTCCTCCAAGGCAGCGAAAGACGTGCTGGGATTCCTGAGAGTTGTCCGCTTTGTGCGGATCCTGCGTATCTTCAAGCTAACCCGTCACTTCGTGGGGCTGCGAGTTCTGGGTCACACTCTGAGGGCCAGCACCAACGAGTTCCTCCTCCTCATTATTTTCCTTGCTCTTGGCGTCCTCATCTTTGCCACAATGATCTACTACGCAGAACGCATTGGAGCCGACCCCAACGACCCGAGAGCCAGTGAGCATACACAGTTCAAGAACATCCCAATCGGATTCTGGTGGGCGGTGGTGACGATGACGACCCTCGGCTACGGAGACATGTACCCTCAGACGACCTTTGGCATGCTGGTTGGAGCCCTGTGCGCCCTGGCAGGTGTGCTGACCATCGCCATGCCTGTACCAGTAATTGTCAACAACTTTGGAATGTACTACTCCCTGGCAATGGCTAAACAGAAACTACCAAAGAAAAAAAACAGGCATATCCCCAGAGCGCCCCAACCAGGCTCCCCTAACTACTGTAAGTCCAGCATCAGCTCCCAGCATCCAAGCCCCATACCCCATGACGACGTGTTTGAGATCAAATTTCAAGGTAAGTAAGAAGCAAAACACAAACTCTCATGTACTGTTGTGGAAGCTGATTGCTCCTATATAGAAATAACAATTTCACTAGTTAGCAGTTTTGCCGTCTGGTCCTGTACTTCAGTCAGCTGCTGACTCAGACATGAGACGAAACAAAAAACACAATTCTGAAAACAGTCAAAGGAATGCAATATGAAATAAAAAGCCCATTTGACTTTTGATAAAAGAAAAAAGAGACCCTGAGTATTCTTGTTATTGATTTTGCACGTCCTAATGCAGTGACTCATACTCTATGTCTCTTAAGACTGAGAGGATGTAGTTGCAATGTTAAGTACAACCATTAGTAGATGCCTGAACAACTTAATGCCCCTCTGGTGATGTCAGTGCTGAGATTTATTGGTCTTTGCCAGAGATGGATTACATCAGCAGTTCAGGGTAAACACCAGACAGCAGCTGCTGTTTACAAAAGTTTTAAGATGCCTTAAACTTTTGTTCAAGGTCTTAAAACTGGTGTCACCACAATAAGCTTTAAGGTACTTTGTTTGTTTCTTATGTGATAGAAAAACACAAATTTACTGCAAAGTGGAAGAAAGTTATGGTTTCTAATAATATTTACAAATAAAAAGAGGAAAAGTTTCTTGTGAAAACATATTCAGTCCCTTTTTCTCTGAAACTGCAAAATAAACCAATCATCTCAGTGAGTACATTTTTGTATAATTTGAGTACAAATACAACTATTTTGCGAGCAACTAGTGTCCCAAACACCAAGCAACACAGCAGACAGATGAAAAAGTTTAAAGCTGGTTTAGGTAATAAGAAGTAACCAAAGCGGTGGGATATTTTTTCCTTCTAAAAAGTATCCAAGAGTACGGAACAACTGCAAACCTACCAGGATATGAGCATGCACTCTAGCTAAAAGGCACACATCTGAGACTTAATGGAAGAGCAAAAAGAAGTGTTTGTTGAAAGAAAGTCCTTTTTGTAGTTTGTAAAAGGGACACAGCAAATGTGTGAACGAATGAGTTCTCCTCAAATAAGACCAAAATTGAGTTTTTAATTTGCCCCAATTTTTTTTTTTATTTTGAGGGGAAAACTATCTCTTGACACAACCTATAAACAGAGTATAAACGGAGTACCCAGAGAGAACCCACGCATGCACAGGGAGAACATGCAAACTCCGTGCAGAAAGACCCTTGGCTGGGAATTGAACCCGGAACCTTCTTGCTGCAAGGCACAGTGCTACCAACTGCGCCACTGTGCAGCCCCAGTTCAATTCAATTTAATGAAATTTAATTTGTCCCCAATGGACAAGTCAAGACATGTTTCAGTGAAATGTTTTAGGGTCAAATATCTTCATGTGCTACAGTAATCCAGTGCATGTTACACTTTCTATATTTAAAATCTTAAAATAAATTGAAAAAAATATGATTTTCATTCATCATAATCTTGTGATACTTTGTGTTTGGTTATTATCAAAAATACTTCTAAACATCACGAAAGTTTCCAATTGGTCAAAATGACGAAAAGTTCAAAGGGTAAAAACCCCTTTGGAAGGCACTGTATACTAACACCATTATTTTGCAGGGTAATTCCTATGTGGACCCTCAGTAGGCCATAGCTAAAACAATGTTGCCCTTAACATCACCGTCTTCCCATTTTTAAAAATGTTGTTCATTATTTTAAGATTCCAAGCTGAACGGCGAAGCGGCTAACGCAGCACTGGCCAACGAAGACTGCCCGCACATAGACCAGGCCATTTCTCCGGAGGAGATCTTCAGCCCCAGCGAGCGAGAGCGGCCCTGCTTCTTGGTCACCACGGCTGAACACCCCAACCACACGGGGGGCAGAGTGAGGAGGGGTACGTACAGTAACAGCCAATCACAGGCCCCCCCGAGACACTGACACCCTGTAGGCAATAGACATGACATGCTCCTTTGTTGCATCAGCTTTTTCCACGCACATCCAAAACACACACACACACACGCACACACATGCACTCACAGCAAACCTCACCACTCACTTTTTCTCAATCATCCTGCTGGAGATTGTACACAATTCCAACCCACACACAGGCACAATCCTCACAAACGTCAAGGATAATCCACATCTACATAAGATATATTTTTTTATACCACGCATAATGTAATGCCCCTATTTATTTACTAGTAAGAAAGCTATTTTTGAGATTTATATGATCTAGAATGTGTCGTATATGGCTAGGAGAGTATATTTCGTGCTACATGTGTATCATGTACGTTTATGTGTTTTAATGATAAGTAATGTGTGGGATTCTGACTTACAAGAACATTCCTCTTGACCATAACGGTGCATGAAGTGTCTTGCTGATGGGTGCTATCAGCATGGTGAAGGAGCACAACACAAAAAGTGAAATATTATTATTAATATCAATATTATTACAGCTTAAGACAATTTAAAATTCTATTTTAAATGATAAAATGTTCAAAACATTCCTCTTTAAAGTGATGTAAGTTTGTGTGCAGTAACTGGCACACAGAATAAAATTCTGCTTGTAGCCAAGTGTAGACCTCCTGCCCACAGTGCCTATTGTTCTGTCTTGTTACAGTGTTCTACTCCAAACCATTCCAGTACCACCCGGTGCATGCTGTTGTACTCCTGATGCACTCAATGCATGGAGAATAATAATCTGTCTCAAGTCTGTGTTGACCTGTTTCTTTGGAGACAAAAACAAGAAAGCAACAGGTGTAGTGTAAAAAGTGAGGAATACCAAAAAAATAATAATAAAAAAAAAATATATATATATATATATAAAAAAGAAAACCTTCTGTCATGGATCCAGTGCTGCAGTGTACTCAGAACGTTCTCTGTTTTCCAACTGAAGGTTGTGAAAAGCCTTGGAGCCTTAACAGCATGTCTGGCATGAGCGGGGATGCCTCTGGAGTGTCCTCAGTGTCCGCCCTGCCCTGCAGCCCACCCTGTCTAATGCAGCACTCACATTCTCCCATCCCATCCATTATGTAGCATGGTTGAGTAGCAGACACAATGCCATTGGAAGGCCAGTCCACAATCCTCCTTCTTATCTCTCCTGTCAGACTTTGCTTTGACACTTCTTGCCTTCGCTCCTGATTTTGTTTTCTTCTCGTTTTTGTTTGTTTTGGTTTTTCTTTTTCCTGGAACAATGTATCTTAACTGTGCTTAAACTTAAGCTTCCCAAGTGATACACTTGGGTGTGTCATCATATCCTAAAGTAGTCAACATTGGCACATGCCACTCTGCATGGGTCACCTGAGCTGCAGACGAAGCACTGTTCTACTGCAGGCTAACTCCTCTTTTTTTCCTGTGTTGACATCATTGCCTGTTGCTCTGTTGCTTTTGATCTCTCATACTCTTCTGCTAATAAGTTTGATCTCATTTGCTTTTGCTTTTTTTGTGTTGAATTTTGTAAAAATATCTATATATTTTTTTTTAATGAGATGTAACACCTGTTGATAGTTTGCTGGAAATTAACTCATTGCTTTGAAACATATCCAAAAGCTGTTAAGGCAAATTGTCAAGTGCTTTGTGTGTTGCAAAGTAGAGACGTTTTCATGCAGAAGTGCAATCCAGACAAGACTCCGTGTTAACTGAGTGGCCATTAAAAATATACATATTTGAACGCAATGTTCACAATGTCCAATGCAATATGGAGATTATGACAATTCCTTTGATGCCAGTGATGGATACATTTAATGTCAACAGAACTAAAACTGTTAATTTGCATGAACTGCATGATAAATCATGTTCAACCAGAAGCTAATTGTAATGCAGTAAGTGTAAGAAAAAAAAAAGAATTTAAAAGCTTCCTAAGCTTTGTCATTCTTATGCATTTCAAGACAGCTTTACAAGAGACTCAGTCATAGCAGAGATTTTTATGTAGCCACCATTCTTTGCCTTTCCCCAACTTTATACATTTATTTTCCTTGTCCTTTGACCAGGGTCTCTAACACAGAGTTGTCTAACTTGAACAAATTTGTCACAAAGCCAACAAATGCTATTTTATATGACAGTGTTTACTGGTAGTTTAGGGTTTTTAAACTCTGTAAATACTCTTTAGCAACTTCTGTTACTGATGTGCTGCTTGACCTGATGCAGGACTCATGAGATATACGGGTGCACCTCAATAAATTAAATAGTTATTTAATTTAAGCCAAAAAGTGAAACTAATTACATCCAGATGTATATATTTCAAGCATTTATTTCTGGAAATAAGACCAATAAAAAAGAGCATTTGAAGAATGAGCCATGTTTTGTCCTTTATAATTATAAGGACTGCTTACAAGACAGTTGTCCAGTAGACAGACATGTAGGGCAAATGCCTAACAAAAAAAGCTGGATCTTCACAGAAGGTTGTGTATTAGAAAAGTTGAAAGAAAAGAAAATCTGTTTTCTTAAATACCCATTTAAAAGGGATATTTACAACAGGCAGGGATGACAGGGATGTGGAGTTTCAACAGACAGGGATGATTTGGGAGCCATGTCATCTGCTGGGTTTTATAGAGTCTAAGTGAGAGTATTTTTCTACCAGGAACTTTTAGAGCACCTCATGGTTCCTTCAGCTGAAAAGCTTTAAAGAAGTGCAGATTTAATTTTCCGGTAGGACGTGGTACCTGTGGTGTTGGATCTGTTGGAAAATTCACCACTTCCAAATCTCACAGAGCAAACTTTTTGCAATACTGGCCTAAATTAAATATTGGGTTAGATTTACCTGCTCGGCAATAAATTAAACATTTAATATCCTAATTTAATGAACAATTTAGTTTGAATTTTAGAGGAAGTGATCTGTTAAGCATTGCAATCCTTAAACATAAGGATCTTGCACATGTTCTTCAGTGACACAATTTGTGGTGTAATAAAAATATTTTCATCTATTCTTAGCAATCAGAGCATGATATGGGTCACTACTTTTGTATTTGGTTAAATACATGGACCCAAGTCAGTTTTTGACTGAAGGTTGTTGGGATTAGTTATAGTGGTGAATGGTACCAAGAAGAACCTACAGTGTATTGGTGAGAGACACCTGGCCCAACATGCTTCTAAAGCCATCAGGGTTTCCTTATTACCTCAGCAGTGGGTCGCCTCCATGCCCCAATGCGTTGATGCAAACGTTCTTGCAAAAGGAACCGAAGTGTTAAGTGAGTATTTTCAGTTGACAGTTATAAAAATAATTTTTTTATTGGTCTTTTTTGATATTCAGATTTTCTAAGAAACTTAAACTTAGTTTACTAATAGATATAAATTGTATTTCATTAAAAGGAAGTTAAATAAATGCTTGTAAAGATATAGTTTTGTGTGTAATTAATACATACATATATTTCACTTTTGAATTCAATTACTGAAAAGTATTTATTAAGATGTGCCTGTAAAACAATGGTGCCTTCATATCAAGTAAAGCAGAGAATAAGTCAATAAGAAATTGACACGTTATTAAGCAAATGTTCCCAGTGTAGCATCATTATGCCACTTTATTTCCTAAATAGGCACTTTTAGCTCCACCCTGATACTCTTAATCAAATTAATGTCCTCTTTGGTTATTATTGTTACACACCAGTGATATTAAAACTTAACATTCAGCACCAAGCAAAAAAAAAAAAAAGATATGCTGGAAAAAAAGATGAAGGAAAAAGTTATTTTATACTTCTCAGATCTTGTTGTATATTAAAGCACAAAATAAAAGGGGACCAAGCAGCTCTACAGAGCCAAAATGTCTCAAGTTACAATCAGATATCACAAGGAATCCTGCTGTGTTTGTCTACTGATCAATACTCCTACATGTATTGATACCGTCCCAACATTTATGCACAAGTCTTTTCAGGGCACTTTATTAAATTCTATGTAGAGCAATCAGTAATGTTTATTTCTGTAAGAAAAAAGAAGACATGGTAGTTATAAGAAGTCATCCAACTTTTGTTTCTATTCTGAATTGAGCATTGTTTCACATTTTGAGTCATGTCTCGTGGTAATTGATGAACGTTCTATGCTTAAAAAATATCTGTGTAGATTTGATGTGAAGAGATGCAGGTGAATTTTATGGTCATGCAATTCAAATGCTGGGTAGGGGGAAACATGATGTGGGTCTATTTGGGGAAAGGTAAATGCATGTATTTTACATTTATGCAAAAGAAAAAGCATTCAAATAAAACATGTAAATACAAGTCGTTGCATGAAATAAATTTTATACACAACAAGCATTCAGACTTTGTTTTTTGTTTTTTTCAGCAGCACATGCATACGTACATCTTTCCTTTCCCACTGGCTTTACCGCTAAGGTTTCCAACTGCGGATTGATGTTCTGACTATGTGTAAAGAGAGCTGAAAATCAATAAATAAAGACAAAAAAAAATGGAGTGACTGTGAGAGCATGATGGAAAATACCCAAACGCATGACAATGACCCAACTACTCTACATCGAGCTGTAGAACGTGGCATGATTGGGCATGTTCGTTATTAACCGACTTCAAAGTCCAACCGATGCACTCAGACGGTCCGTTTTGGTGTCTGACGCCTTGGCTGAAGCATGGGAACGCATGGTAAACCCACGGTTTACCATGAGGAACTAACGGAGCACATTTTCTTTACTCTCCATCATCGCCATCATTTCCACCATTTTACATAGATTTGTGTAATAATTTATTTTTATTATTGTTTTTTTTTATATGTTTATAGAGAACCAACGACAGCACCGGAGCAGACAACCAACAGAGTCAGTTTGTGTTATGAACCATGGTGTACCAACCACTATGTGTATGACCCATAATGACCCATCACCCACTTGATAGTGCTGTAGCATTTTTTTATGTGTGTATAACTTAGCATTTTTAAATGGGTGTGACAGTGACAACCTGTACATCACAAACTCAGCATAGATGTAGCACTGAGGAAGTTTTGTTGTCAAGCCTTATGTAGCTCAGTATCTGTGACTGGTTACTGTGTTGTAATTTGTGTGCCTATTTTTCGCTGTGTGCCAGTGCTGTAAATATGCTTTGTGTGTGCTGAATTTGTGCGTTCCAATGTTTTTGAGTGACCATCAAATATCTGTGTGCTGCTTCTGTTGAAAGAAAAAAAAAAAGTTGCTCCAGATTTAAGTCACACCCGTGTCAGAAAAAACAAACAAACAAAAAAAAAAACCCTATCAATTGTCATGTCAGCCAGACTTAACAGTTGAAAAGAAATAATGAACTTTGCACTGTCATGGTCATGTCTTTGTAGGGTTTTGCACTGTTTTGCACCAGTGAATTTTTAACATTGCTTTGATATATTTTCAGCCATCAAAAAATTATATTCACAAGAAACCACTGTTGTTTTCTAAAAGCATCACTATAACCTTGATAAAATGACGCATTAGGATTGCAAGCTCTGGTGTAAGGAATTGAAAGTACTTAAGACCGAAGTATTATAGTTGTACAAGTTTAAAAGACAAAGACAGCCTGTTTGAAGTGCCTTAAAAAAGTATGCATACCCTTTAAACGTCGCATTTTGCCTTGTTGCAACCAGAAACGACAGTGTAAGTAATTAGAATTTTGAAAGACATAAAGTCAGTCCTGACTTTGACTAGGCCATTCTAACTCAAGGTGCTGTGATTGAAACCATTCCATTGCATTTGTTAGAGGAAGGAAGGTGAACCTCCACCACAATTCCAAACTAACTCTGACCACTTTGCCCCTGCTAAATACTAAAGTATCCCCACGCCATAATGCTGCCACCACTGTCTTTCATGGTGGGTAAGGTGTGTGTATGGATTTTTCCAGTATTAATTTTCAGCAACAGCTTTTTAAATGTAACCAGGGACTTCAGTTTTAGTCTCATCTTACCTTAGAACCTTTTTCTACATATTTGCTCAGAAAGAGATTCTCACATTACAATCTTAAGTAAAAATATAACACTTTTACAGTATCACACAAAAATGTACATTATTATTGAAATGCCTAGTATTTGACAAAAACAAATAATTTCAAAATTGTAAAAGTGGTTCAACATAAATAAAGCCTCTTATTTATTCATAACTATTTTGATTTTGATACAGACTAAAATTCTGAACAAAATTATAAATTTGTAAGGCCTTAGTAAATTTAATCACTGTTTTAAAGTTCTTAGTGTTCAGAATAATTAACTTTTTTTTCTCATCCTGTTCCTTACAGAAAAACCCTGAGAGCATAACAAGCTGTTACCCATCCTGCTGACAGACGGCAGTTTTAAAGCAGTGCTACTTTAAAGCAACAAGTGGGGCCGCCGTTTTATGTCCCACAAAGAAAGAGGAAAATCTGGTCCCAGGAAACTTCTTTCAAAAAAGTCTCTTGACTGTAATAAAATTAAAGTAGCTTTAAAACAATAATATTTTTATTGTCTGGTATCGTTTGATACGTAATAGAGTCTTATCTACTCCCAAACATGGTTTACGGCAGGCTGCAAACAGAACTTGTTAATTTATTTCAATAGTGCCTTTTGTCATGGGAATCTTCAATAAAGGCCAACTTAATAGTTGTTCTGTCGAGACATTCCTTAGCTGAGATGTGGATCTCTGCAGCTCCTCCAGAGATGCCACAGGCCTCTTGCTTTTTTGATTAATGCTCTCTCTTTTGGCCTGTCAGCTTAGCAAGGGCAGGCGTGTCTTGTTCAGTTTGTAGTTGTGGCGTACTTTTTCTTGTTCTAGATGACAGACTAGACTTTGTTCTCTGCGTTTGCTTTAAGTTTCTTTACTACATCATCCCTGAACTCTACAGTTTGTTCCTTGACCTTTATATTAATGTTTGCTTGCTGATGCCATCTAAAAACCCTTCGGGGCCTTCAAAGCTCTATTTATACTACAATAAAATTAGATATGAATAATTTATTTGCTTCTGAAGGCAATTGGACCCAGAAAATTTCATTTAGAGACAACAGAGTAAGGTAAAGTACAAATTCTTGCCAAACTTTTTAAATTTATATTTATAAAAATATGTTGCGTTCCCTTCAAAATTAGGTGATAAATTTGCCTTATTACATAAAAAAACCTTTATGTTTGTGGTTGTAACATGACATGAAAACGTTTAAGGAGTGCACACTTTTTACGGCGCTGTAGGATGTACAACTTTGCCATTACATCACGTTAATGTTATGTAGTGCAGCTGTGATTTAATTGACAATCGTGTAGAATTATTTTTGTTTCTTGTACACATATGTGCATACAGATAGTAATATGTAATACCAACAAAGGCCAAACTGTTATCAACTTGGACAAGTGCCTCTAATATGCAAATTATTCTTCTCATTTAGGGGAATTACAGTGCATGACTACCTAAAGCACATTTTAATTTAAAAGTCACCAGCCATTGAAATTTATGCTCAAAATTACAGATGCAATAAGGAGCCCTGTATGGATCAACCTCTACAGTAAAGCAATGAGCATACCTCTTAAAAAAAAGCCTCAAAGGACCACCATTTGAGCATAAAGGGTTTATTCAATGTTTATGTGGAAAAGTTTGTGAAAAGGGACCAACTTCTTACCAAACAACTGCAAACACACTGCCAACAATCTCTTGAGATCTGAGTGAAGTCAGTTGAATCTGCCAAAAATAGCAAGCTGCAGGCTGGATGGGTACAAATAGGAGAACAGTATGTTGGTCAACGTTTAACAACAGAGAAAAAAAGGAAAGAAAAGAAGGCAATGGTTATTGTATAAAGAGAACCAACATGACAAATATGGCAACTAATGTGTGCTACTTAGTGAGACCTTAGAGTGTGTGTTTTTGAACACCATGCATTTTGTGGCTACTTAGTGAGGTGTTGAGTGATCATTTTTATTGGTTTGTTGTTTAGGGATTTTTGTTTTGTGTGTTTTTTGACCAATATAGTTCAGACTTGTACAGAAATAGTGATAAATAAAAAACACAGAAATAATCAGTATTCAGTGAGTGTTGATTTATTTTTACTTTTTTTAGCCATCTGAAGTAAAAAAAATAAATAAATAAAATACAATTTTCCACTAATACACTTATGCAAATCAACAAACAGATGACTAAAAAAAAGATTCAATATAAATCAAGCCTATGATAAACAGAAAAATTGGTATGATAAATATGAAATGTAACAAGCAGATTTTTGGAGGCAAAAATTGCAGAGACCGATTTTATCAATCAATCAATCAATCAATAATTCAGAGACTGGAACTGGCTAACCTGTTCTTGATTAGCAGATTACATACTGAATAATATTTACCTAATCATTAACTGTATCCAAATTGAAAAACACTCTTCATCCTTTTTGATCCATAAATACAATCCACCAGCATAGACTCTTAATACACTTTTTTGGAGTTAAAAAAAATTTGATTATGGTCTTATGTGGTTTGATGCATAAATAGTGATGATCTGGTCATTTCTTCCATTTATGCTGGATGCAAAGCAATGCACTATCACATTACATGTTGTTTGTTTATGCATTTACTGATTAATGTGCAAATATTTGGTGACTTAGGTTGACAAAGTTTTATTTCACTAACTTAGGCTGCTCTGGCTTGCAAGTATATCACCTTTATGTAGATGACCAAATTTCAACAATGGGAAGTGCAACAGAGGTTTGTAAATATTCACTGCACTTCAGTCATGGGCAGGTTTCTGTCACAGAAAAACACAACAAAACATTGAAATAGAACTGTGACGAGATGTTCTTCCACTGGGGGGAAAGAGAAACAGCTGATTTGAGTCAGAATAATTAAAATTTACATATTTATAATGTTGAGTGTGCCTCTATTCAAATTGCCAACTGCTTCATAAATCCCTGTTTATTAAGATTTTTTTTTTTACCAAAATGTGTTAAAAATGTGTTGTTTTGTTTTGATTCAAAAGGAGCTCAGAGTGGGTAATTTACCAAAAACATTTTATTTTTATTTTTATTCAAACCAAGGCTGTTCAAAGTCACTACTAAAGGACTGTTTTCCTGAAGACCTTAAACGTCTTCCTAGTTTAAGATGTCTCAACCGAATAAATGAGTTTTTAGCAGGCACCTCTAGATATTGATGCAATGCTTAGGAAATGCATTCTAAACATGCAGGACACCAGACTACCACAGGATAGGACATCTAGAAAATGACCTGCATTTTCTGCAGTAAAATGCAGACCAGTACTTAACTTTGAGGAGATTTACATTTAAGACTGCAGAAATCCTGGTTACAATCATTTAATAAAAAATAAAATAAAGGGTGAAAATCTGAATTAGCAGGTCAGAATTCAGAGAAAAACTGAAATCTGTACCAGTCAGTAATCTCTAAAAAACGATCAGAGTGATAGAACCACCATAACAGTCAACTTCCTGCATGATTTAGAGCTGCTTTGACATGACAAATGAATTTAGACAACCATTTGTTCAACGTAAAAAAAAGTACAGCGTCTTCCAAACCATAAAAAGCTGTGTTCAACTACACCAATCATGAAAACTTTATCAAGTAGCGGAGGTAGTTTTTTAAAATGCAAAACCTATTACTCAGTGAAAGGGGAACTTTGCTTGTGCTCCAGTTCTTCCCAAGCGTGGACACAATTCTGTGTTAAACTCGTCGTCACACCACACACTGCCATTGAATGTCCAGCACCACAGCCAATGACAACAGGCCTGAGATCAGAAACGAGCCGAGGATGAAAGACATCAGCCTGTGAACCGTCCCCACACATCCCGTGCTCGTTCCAGCCCCACGACAGCAGGCACTCCCCTGAAAACAGAGAGAGAGCCGCGTGTGGTCAGTGACAGGAGGACACAGAGGGGAAAGGCTAAAATTAGACACCAACAGAGAATAAAAAAAAAATAATTAAAAAAGAAAACAGGCGGGCTATACAAAGAGAAACGCACATCACACAAACACGCACGTACAGAGCTTCTCTGATCTCCAAATGCTGACACTTGGTCTGCAATAAAAGCCTCCCTTGCTCTTCACAGCTGGAGCGCTCATCAGTGGGTGTGGTCAGGTCTGCATCACTGAGGAGACACGTGCCATGGCAACACAGTTACCTAATAGGTTCCGTTGTCGTGGCAACAGAAGCGAGCTTGCTTTCTCAAGGGTAGCACGTCTTGGAGCGCTTGCCGTTCGCTGCAGTTGTGTGTGTGTGTCTTTCACGCCATGTTTTTCATTTGTTCCGTCGACTGGTCTCTTCGTCTTTCTGTGTTTTGTCACTGAAGAATCCGATTTGGCTTTTTCTAACAGGCGCATTGTGCTTTGACCAGTTAACAGGGCAGGATAACTCACCAGCAGCTTATGTCAGTGTGACACTGCCAAATATGGCTGCAGAAGCACTTGTAGTCGTGCCTTTAAGACGGTGCATGGATGCATAAGTAGAGCGCATTTAGCATGTCTTAGAGTTTATAGGTGCTGAAGGCGACGTATTAGCGGACGTCATGTGCTGAAGTGTCACAGTGAGGAAAATAAAACCTCATCTCCCTGCTTAATTCATGGACGCACTGACGAGAGGACAGCACATCAGTGTTTCCATGGCAACAAAGTGTCTGCACAGTATTCTGCGCAACATAAGAATAAAAAAAATATATAAAAAAAAACTCAAACCGTGAGCCACTTTCAAGTGAACAAATCTGGCCACTGGTTTTCATTTTTGGCACTTTAGAAATTTAACAGTGACACAGCACCACAGCTGCACCTTTTCTAGCCAAAGCTGCATGAGTCCATAGAGGTAAAGATATACTATACCTAATAGTATCTTAAGTAGTCATTTTAAGCGTAGGTAATCACTGAAATTTTTCCTCAGATTGGACGAGCTGTGCCCACAGAGTCTTTGGCCTATCGCCAACCTCTGACCAACGATGACGATGTTTCATACATGGAGACCTCTCGCTCAGGTGCAAATGGGCATGGGTTTGAGCAGGCAACAGATACAAACAGCATGCAATGCTCTCTATTCTCTTCCGCCTGACCTACTTCAGCACCAGAAATAGCAGCACTCAGGTCTGGGCTTCCAATCCTGGTTTGCTATTTCATTTCTCCTGCCACCACGCTTAAGACAGGAGGAAGAAGAAGAAGGAAAAAAAAGATCACGAAGAGTCGGAGGTTCACACAAGTTCTTCTTCTACATGTTATGCTTTCTCATTCCTCTGAAAGAACTTCACAAAGTACAGAGCAGAACTTTCTCACATCAGTGATTACTATGGACAGCCGTAACAATGTGCTAAACCTCGCCCATGCTTGTTATTTTTACATTTGTTGAGAAAGTTGACAGCTGGTCGAGTGGATGTTTGCAGCAACACCGGCGACATTCAAGTCTCCTTTCTAATGGAATCTTGAAGTTCCATTTCTGAGTTGTTCTGTGGTATTTTCATTCATGCTGATGTAAAAAAAAACTGGGTCAGTGTTTAAAATTTAATGTGAAGGATTTTACAGCCAAAATGTTTCTTATTGCTTGCTGAAACTATGGCAAAGTAGGGGAGGTTTGTGAAGCATGTACAATACAGAGGCATCAAAGTGTCTTAAAAAAGTTAATTTATGCAAGTGATTCAATTAAAAATGTGAAGATTCATTACTTAGATTGTTTTTTGCTAATGTTGATGATTGCAGCTTCCAGTTTAATGTTAAACCCAAGATTCAGTTTGTGAGAAAAAATAAAATGTAGATTTTTGTCACAGGAATTAATGTTATTTCCATTAAAAAGTAGGGTAAGCCACAAAAGGTCATTCCTAAAGAAGCTCTTGTTAAAGGTTTGGTGGAAGGAAAGATTGCGGCAGAGAAATCAGAACAAGCAGCAGAGAAAACCGCAGCCATAAGAGGATTGTAAAGCACAGCCCATTCAAGAGTTTGGGGGAGATTTACAAGGCGTGGACTGCAGCTGGCGTCACAGCTTCAGGAGCCACAGCACATACAGACGTAAGGACTCTAGTTACAAACGTTGCACTCCTTCTTTTAAGACCCTCCTGAACCAAAAACAGCATCAGAAGCATCATACCTGAAGAAAAAGGACTAGACTGCTGATTGCTGGTCCAAAAGTCCCCATTTCAAATGAAAGTAAATTTTAAAATTAATTTAGACGTCAAGGTGTCTTTTTTTAATTAGTGGTTACAAGAGGCTGTTTTTGTTTACATTCATTTGTGTGGACTGAAGGAAATTGCTCTCATAAAAGTTGCCTGTAAACGTGTGTGCGTGTGCGTGTGTGTGCGTGGGCGTGTGTGTGTGTGTGTGGTTAATATCGTTTGGGTAATTGCCTCTGTCAATGATATCCATCTATCTATGCTGTAATTACTTCTTGATGAAAGGCCACGAAGCAAAGTACTGACCCCAAAAAATCTCTGCTGCTTAACCGAGATGAATTTTTTTTACACTGCTGTTTGACTCTAATGTATTAGGTAGGTCTCATACTAATTCTTTAATCCCGTAGAAAGAATGGGTTGGAAAAGGTTCTGCTCACCTTTGTGTCTATGTTATCCTTTATGCAGTCATGTCGGTTCAGCAGAGACGTCTCGTGTTTCAGCCACAGAAACCAATAAAGCTATTTTCTGACATGGGATACGCAACTTTAATGGCTTTGTGAATCTGTTAAAGTGCCGGCTTTCAGTCATTTAGACACAAAATGATATTTCCAGCAGGGCTACACGTCATCATTCAAATCCTTGACAGAATGAGGCTTGGTGTCTGTAACCTGATGATTTACAACGTGGAAAATGAGAACTGAACATGTCAATATTTTTCTTTCTAACTATGTTCACACCAGATGTTGCCAACATCTGAAGAAATCCACATAAGTAAAAAAATCACCAATAAATCCATAAATTAAGTTCAGTGTAATACTATGGAATGGGATGCATTACTTGGTAGGAAAGCCTTTATTGGTAATAATAATAATATCATTGTATTAAAGTCAAAATTTTAGACCATTCTACACTGCAAAAACACAAACTCTTACAGTATAATTTTGGTCAAAGTTTGTAGTGCAAATATATTAGCAGACTTGAAAAAGGACAAACTGATTTACAAGTAACTTTTCAGAAAGAAATATGAGCTTGTTTTAATATTGGAAATATTGGAATACAAGACATTTTCCAAAATTATGATATAGATCTTATAACATAGGACAAAACTATGAGATATAGTTTTGTAGTGATCACTGTCTTGAAATATCCACTCATTTCCTCTTTTGATAAATGACCACATAAATGGTAATTTATATGGTCATAATCATTATAAATGTTCTCAGTCTACTATAGTTAATCCTTTCCTTTAAAGTTTCCAGCAGAGTTGTAAAAAAAAATGTTTTACAGAACAAAAATTTCAGAAACAAATCTGAACTGTTTGAATGAAAACATGCTCACCTACAATGGCAAGGTTGTGTTCAGATCCACATACAATCTGTAAAGAAAAAAATAAATACAGTTAAAATAAACAGGTCAGGTTTAACTTTAAAACCAGGTACAGATAGTATCACTGACTATCTCTTCTTCAAGCCAGCTGTTAGTGAGCGGGAAATTTTTGTCAGCAAGAGAACATTTTGCTGGCTTTCTATTATTAGAGCGATCTGTACGGCTATTTCACTGCTTTTTTGGTCTGTGATGCCTTAAATCAACGATTTCGAAATCTACAATAAAAGCAAATCATTTAAAACAGTGGTCCCCAACCTTTTTAGTACAGCGGACCGGTCAAACCTTCGAAAATTTTCTGCGGAAAAATTTACCGCAGAAAATTGGGGCTGGGGGGGCGTTATAAGGATCGAGACCGATGGCGTTGTTTCTTACTCATTCTGCTGCATGTTAGCGCGCAAGACGCTTTAATTATTGCCCAGCTCTACTGAAACCACAGAAATATCTAGAGCCACTGTGCTAAGTTAGATGCATGGAAATATATGCAACAAAAACTGATAACGTTGATTTTTTTATTTTTTTTTTAAGATTTGTTGAATTTATAAACAGTTTTGCACTTTATATTATAAGAAAATTGTAATGGAAAGATTTGCCTAATAACCTTCATCACACAATTCAAATAAGAGTTAATGCTGTCATTTCATAGCTATACTGCTGAAACCAAATCTTTGCAGATCGAACACCTTTTTTCTCTCCTCCCTGTTAGCAGCACTGACTGTTGAAGAAATGTGTTAAAGATATTTATATTTATATGGTAATTACCTAATGCTGCGCTGCTGATCCAGTCCTGTGTTTGTAGCAGAGACTGAACTGCATTGAGAGGCTCTGTTTTGGATAAAATCTACACCTTAGGCAACACATAAAAACAAATATTGATTCCTGAGCAATTTGCTTCTCTTTGTATGTTTTTGGGTCTCATAATTCAGTGTGTCAGTTTTTAAAGGGCTTAAAAAGGGGAGGCGAGGCTAAAAGATTTATGGGTCACTCAGCTATTTCATCTCGCTTTTCATTATGCGTATAGACAGAGACACACAAAAGGTAATCCCTGTTTGGCACGGGTCAGTGCAGCTACAACAATCTGTACTCAGCGGAGGAAGGATCAAGCATTTACCCTTGCCCGTCCCTGACATCAACTTTATTGACAAAGCCTTCCAGCAGCCATTCAGACCGCAGGTTAACTGCTGCAGCCCTGATTCTCACCATCAATTGCTCTTATGGGAGAGGAGATGTTTACCTTCATTAAGCAGTTGTCCTCCTCCCGATGCATAAATAATGACCTCCATCTTTTCTATGGACAAAATCACTATGAATTTTCCCTTGACATTAACAACAGCAACTGTTTTTTTATTTGGCCGTCTGGTGCCCCCTGCTGGACTGCTGTTGATATTTCAAATCTAATTTGTCGAATACAATACAAAACTGAGACTCTCAACAGTGAAGTCTTAAATTTAGGTCATTTAGGCAGACACAAAAACAATTAGATGCTGCAGAATGTATCTCACCTGAGTTGCTCCGTAGAGGGATGTAACTTCAAGAGGGGTGCAATCCTTCCTGATTCCCATCAACATCTCTGCGTTCTCACTGACAGAGGTTGATCGACCAAGCTGTCCATAATCTCCTCTCCCCCATGTGAATACTCTGCCTCTCTCTGTGAAATAATTTAATATTTTACTTATCTTTTATCTGAAATGCAATGAAAAGCTCGGATTTGTATCCTTTTGAGATGCTGAAGGGTGACTTGAAATGTTCTGAACATACAAGGAACCCTGCTAAAATCTCAAAATGTATCAAACTTCAAGCACTAGCTATCAGGAAGTAGAGTGTCCGAATAATTTCCTCGGCTCAAAAACACTTTATTGTTCATATCTTTTAAAACAAGGTTTATCTATAATTAAATCCCTTTTTCTCCCAGAGAGAAAAGAAATGAGATAAGACTTTGATATATGAAGTGAATATTTAATGGACTGTCCTGTTTTTTTCCACATGACTGTAGCTAAAACATAGCAGGTCTCCAAGCTATCCTGTTCCTGGTGAGTATCTCAGTCACAAGCTGAACTTCTACACCTTTTGTACCTGTTTGAGCAACAACGTGCGTCCAGCCGCTGCACACACCCATAACCTTCTCTCCCCTCAGCAGAGATCGATTCAGCAGAGTGGGAGAGGGCAGAAAGGACTCTGCTGTAGCCAGCTGGCCATGTTTATTGCTTCCCCACAGGAATAATTCACCTTCTTCTGCAAAAGACCCCCACAAACAACAAAGGCAGAGCAGCAACTGAATAATTTGTCAACTAACTCCAGGACAGATGCGAGGTCAGGCTCAGCATATGAGAACAAAGTCACACACATCCTATCATGAATGACTGATTATCAGACGGGGACACACAGAGATAAACTCTATACCAAATTAAGTGAACTGGCATCACACTTACTGAGAGTTTTGTTAACCTATGGTGCTATGTACGATTCAAACCTCAGAACTGAAGCTAAGACAGAATTCTTTTACATAAAGAATGTTGATAAAATGTCTTTCTCTCCCAATCCAATGCAGTGACTTTTATGACCTGCAGAAAAATATATTGTAAAACTCTTTCTTCTAGTCTTTAAAAGGAAAATAAAACGTGGCGCATCACTGCAATTTATACAAGACTCAGCTAACAGAGCTCTCATTCCACTTTCAAACTGACTTCCAGTAACTTTTTGGATTGATTTTAAAACTCATTTACTGTGTTATAAAAGGTCACTCTCATGCTTTTTATAACTACTTTTTGACTTTCAGAACCCCAGACTGGCAGATCTAGATATTTTATTCATTTTAAGCACAAACAAAAAACATTGATATGTGATGTGACTTTCCTGGGGATCTGAGAGCGGCAGAGATTTTGTGTTTTAAGAGCTAAAAACCACGTTTCCATGTTCAAACACTACAGTACTTAACGATACAAAACATTAATATTTTTTTAGTTTCTGCCTGTTAGTTTAAGCTAATTAGCACAGATTTATTGTTCCCTACCTGTTAGACACACACAGTGTGCTGAACCTGCTGTTACAAGCTGTGCTTTCCTCTGGCTGAGACCTGCAGTATTAGGTACAAACACGTGTCACAAAAATGATTCATTCCACCACTGTTGTTTCTTCAGCTTAGTGCATGTTACCTGGTACTGGACAGGGACGTTTGGAGTTCAGATGTGACGGAACAGGGTGGGGACTGAGCGCTCTCTTAGCATGACTAAAAAGACCGGTTCCCCACTGATACACGGAGCCCGAGGCTGACGGTTAAACAGAAAAACACAATCCTTGGCTTTACTTTTAAATTAAATTACAACACAGAAAAACAAGACAGACAACATGTGGGGGTACCTTACCACTAACGGCGAGTGAGTGTCTCAATCCTGCTGCTACATTCACTACTGGCTCTTTAAGACCCTGACAACAAACATCACAATAATAATTAGATCAGAAATAGAGGAAGTGCTGTTTATAAAACTCCAAAACAGGCAGAAATTATGTATATGTACATCTCATGTGAAGTATACATAACATGTCACATTTTTATACCTTTATTACATGTTATTTTTACTTATCTTCTAACTTAATTAGATACATGTAAAAATAAAACACACTGGTGACATGAACTCACCTCAACAACTAGAAGCTCAGAAGAGTGTGTGACTGTCTGTCCAACACCCAACTGTCCAAATGCATTAGAACCACATGCAAGTAGTTGACCAGAATCTGGAAAGAAAAAAAAAAAACGATGGAAAAATTTTAAAAAATGTGGGCAGGCAAGTAAAACAGACGTATGTTTTGACAGACATAGTCACAAATCTCTGCAGAGACGGAATGAAAGTCCCAATCAATAACATATAGACTTTCTGAATAGGTTGCTAAAAGAATCTAAAGAGTCGCAATTAAAATGGAAATTTCTTTAAACATATCTTAAAATATACTTGTAGCCAAAATACCCCGTATAAAATATGAGCATCATAAGCTAGCTTATTAAATTATGTAAGTGGTCTGCCTGCAACATTTTGCTTAGCTTGGAGGAAGAAAAGTCATGGCAAGTCTAATCCAATAACTAGTGTAATGACAAAAAACATCAATAATTTCTATTTAGCAGACAAATGTTACAAAGAAGAGTCAAATATTAAAACAAAAATGTAAAATGCAGAACTAGTAGCTAATTCAGGTTAAATATCACTGAAATATGGAAATGCTGATTTAACACCCAGTGTTTTTTGCTCTGCTTCACTTTCAACCTGCAGACAGAGTAGCAAAGTTTCATGAATTTGTCTTTATTTTAAGAGATGAGATGGTTAAGATGAACAGACAACATTCATCAAAAAAGTATGTATATCTTCATGTTTCCTGCTTGATTGTTTAAGATTTTCAGACAGAAAATCTTAAACAAAGATTTTCTGTCTTTTAAGAAAAAAGGCAACATAAATGTGGTTAAAATAACCTTATTTTAGTAACACTAGGTATGAATAATACTATATCAACCGATTCTCTGTGAATTTGGCAAGAATATTCCTGCAGTTACATGAGTAAACAGCTCTATTATGAAATATTAAAAGAACCATTTGCTGTTAAGATGTGGTTTCTAAGTAGCGTTTTTTGCTCACCAGTAAGAAGAAGTGTAAAATCCCAGCCGCAGGCTACATTTGAGACTCTGTGATTTAAGACGGGGCAGAGCTGAAGAGTTAAGATGTTAGTGCTGTGACCAAGTCCCAGCTGGCCTCTGTGATTCTGTCCACAAACAAACACCTCTCCACTCTCTGCATAACAAAAAAGAACAAAGCAACAAAACTCTTAGGGAGAATAACCCACACTAAGGTAGAATCAGGTTAGTATTATGTCTTAAGTCCTTCATCTCATGTGAAATCTGAAGTAAAAACAGAGGAGCTATGAATACATTGAATATGTAATTTATCATCAGAGCAAAAGTAAATAATTTCCAAAATATATGTATGTTTCTTAGAAGATGGATTTATTATTTCATTAGAACACGCAGTCAGTGCTATTAGCAGTAAATGCTGACACTGCATTTTATAGTAAACATTAACTTAGTAGTGTCTGCCCTTTTTTACAGTACCATCTTATCAGTTTCTTACTGAGACAATACCTTCTTTCATTAGAGCTGATATTCTGGGTCATTAGCATTATCAAGCAGTAAATTAATAAAATTAATGTTTGGTGATTCAGAGGATGTATAAAAGTCACATCTTAAAAAAATAACTTTTTATTTGGTTCACAATCTCAAACATTCTCAAGTCAAACTAAATTTTAAATTGCTGGTTACAAGTCTGACAGAAGTTCCATGTCTTTTGTGGTTGGATAAAGTCCAATAAAAAAGTAATTAAATGGACGTAATTTTGAATTATGATGTTATTTAATCATACAGAAACAGTGTAAAACATTCAAAGCTTGCAAACAGAAAGATGTGAGACGTATTATTATGCTTTAATTGAACTGATAAATAAGAGCATAGCAGTTTTGAAGAGAGTAATATAAAGGAGTAAGCAACTTCTTCCTTCCCTTTATTGTGGCATTATTTGTTTTATCAGCTTTAAAAAATAATAATAACTAGAAAATTTCTGAAGAAATTTAAACGGGGCCTACCAAAGGGCGCCCATCGGTCTGGACCCGGCGTTCCGACACTGAAAGTTAGCATCAACGCCATAGAAAGCTGCAGCGCGATCAACAGCATGAGGAGAATCACGAGAACGTCGACTGACATGGACTTGCACCATTCAGAGTGTTAAAATGAGTGTACGAGCTAAAATTAGCCAAAATGCTACCACATATTTAAATATATATATATATAAATTTTTATTATCGAATCCTCTTAACAATAGTGGAGAAAAAGAAAGATCTTATGTCTCAAAACATCTTGTACGTAGCGCACGTCTGAGTCTGTGGGGGTCAAAGACGCACTGCTTAAATCTTATTGGTCAGTTTGCTTTTGTTTATTTGGCGGCTTGGTGCTTTTTCTGTAAGCTAAAGATGAATGACAGGAGTTTGAACCTCCGGTAGTTCTAAGAGGAGTTTGGATCCTGGTGGAGCTTTTTACCGTGTCGGTTTATGAATATTCAGGGTTTTAATTTGGCCCAAATGGAAATTAGTTTGATGCCCTGATATCTGGGATAAAAACAAGAGAATCCTGGACTATTTTGAATGTAAACAAGAATAAAGAGTGAGATA
Organism: Gambusia affinis; assembly: GCF_019740435.1. NCBI lineage: Eukaryota > Metazoa > Chordata > Actinopteri > Cyprinodontiformes > Poeciliidae > Gambusia > Gambusia affinis. Next base: position 6,959,764 of record NC_057875.1, read on the forward strand.
TTTGATGGTGGAATGATGTCACACCACCAGCAAATGAAGACTCTGTGATGTCATTGTCACAGTCTGTGATGTCATCAACTGCAGAATTGTATGCAACACAATTCTGCATATTTTTCATTGCTTGCAATTTCACTGACCAGTTCAGACGTTCGCAAAGCCCTTTAGAGAAGTTTACCGATCAACGATTGTAGTGATTGTATTAGAAGAAAATGTCTCATCATTCATCGAGATTCCACAGTGGATCGATGGGATCCCACTGGAGACGGGGAGGCCAGCAAAACCCCCCAGGCAGGTTCCCTCCTGCACACCCGACTGTCTTCCACGGGGAAATCCAGAGACTTAACTACCTCCTGGAAATGGAGAGAGCAGGAAGGTGTGAAGACAACCAAAAACTGTCCCACCTGGAGGCCGAGCTGGAAGAGACGAAACTCCAGTTAAAGAAACAGAAAGCTCTCAAAGAATCTTTCATCAACCAGGCCAAAGAGGCAAAGAGGGAACTAGAGAGAGTAGAGAAGTTCAGTGACCCAGCAGTCCTTAACGCTGCGGTCACTGCTTCCAAGGTTCACAATGATGTGAAACACATGAAGAAGAAGTCCTTACAACAAGACTTTGAGGAGTTGAAGGTGGCCCACCTCCTCAGCCGGGAAGCTTTTGTAGCTGAAATTCAGGCTGAGAGAAAGAAAAGTGAGGCGCTCCAAGAACAACTGGACCAACTCCAGACTTCCTTCGAGGAGCTGAGCTCCAAGCATGAAGCTGATGATGCTCTGCTGAGACAGGAGGCTGAGAGAGAAAAGATTCATGAAGCGAGGCTTCATGAGGAACAACAACTGCTGGAGAACCTGAGATCTGAAAAAGACCAAATGTTTCAGGAAATGTCCCAGAAGATTGAGTTCCTGCAAGCCAGCGAGCAACTTCTGCAAGAGGAACTGATTCAGTTCAGACGTTCATATGATGAACTGAACGGTAAATATGAAAGAGACGTTTCTATGCTAAAGGAAGACACTGAAAGATATCAGGAGGAACTGAAACAGGAGAAAGACGCCAACATGGAAAGAGAGAAGGAGAATCTGCAGCTCATCAAAGACCTGAGAGCTGAGAAGGAGGAGCTCTCCCAGAAAACATCCAGAGAAATAACAATCAGGCAAAAGAGGGAGAAGCAGATTCTCCATGAACTAGATCAGGTTCACGGTTCATACGAGGAACTAAAATGTCGGTTTGAAAGAAACATCATGGAAATACAACAGCAGGTTGAGACATACGAGATGAAGATAAAGCAGGAGGAAATCGCTCGTTCAAACACAGAACAGAAAGAGAAGATTATCCAGGAGAGAAAACTTTCTGCACTGCAACAACTCACAAAACTTCAGCAGCAGATAAAAGACGAGAGAAAAGTTCACCTGAAGAAAAGAGAGGAGGACAAGATGAGTCTGGACAAACTGAGAGCTGAGAAGGAGGAGCTCCTCCAAAACATGACAGAAGAAACAACAATCTGGCAAAACAGAGAGCAGCAGATGATCCACGAACTGGATCAGGTTCAGGTTTCACACCAGGAGCTAATATCTAGGTTTGAAACAGAGATCAGGAATTTACAACAGGAAGTTGAAAAATACCAGCAACAGTTAAAGGAGGAGAGAAAAGCTCACATGGAGAAAACAGAGGAGGACAAAGTGAGTCTGGACAACCTGAGAGCTGAATATGCCATCCTCCAGGAAAACACGACAACAACGATCAAATTCCTGCAGGAGAAGAAAAAGAGCATCCAGGCTGAGCTGGAGGAGGTAAACGGTTTGTACCAGGAGCTGAACTGTCGGTACGAAACCGAAATTACTGCAGTAAAACAACAAGCAGAACAATATCAGGAAGAGATCAGTTGTCTGAAAAATGACCTGGAAACATCAAGAGATGATTTACTGCTGGCCGACAGTCAGAGAGCTCAGGAAGAAGATTTCCACCAGAAACACCTCACAGTTTCTCCAGAGGAGCAAAATTATCAGAACCAAAATGACTCGGTTAAAATCTCCAGTCCAGAGGTTTCTCCAGAGGAGGAAATCTCAGGAGAACCTTTATCAGGTAGTTCCTCAGATCCTGAATCCTCAGGAGAGACCAAGATCTCTGGAGAAAGAGAGGAGGACCGTGAAAAGAAAAAATCCAAAATTTCATTTTGGAAAAAGGTCCAAAACGCTCTGCGGTGGAAGAAACCGAAAAAGAAACAAAACAATCAAGAACAAGAGAATCAAGAACAAGTCTGAAGTTCTTGATTGTGATATTTAGAGGAGGAGAAAGACGTGCAGGAGTCGAACCAAGGACTGGAATTGAACGTGTGGAGGTTGTATCCTCTGTGAACGGGGCACCATGCCACGCTCCGTCAAATTTAAAATTTAAAAAGTTTTCCCCCGTTGACAAACTAGAAAATAGATTCCTTCCCAACCCAATTGGAAAAAACGAGGGCAGCACGGTGGTGCAGCGGGTAGCGCTGCGCCTTCACAGAGACCATCTGTGTGGAGTTTGCATGTTCTCCCCGTGTTTGCGTGGGTTTTCTCCGGGTGCTCCGGTTTCCCCCCACATCTCCTAAAACATGTCGGTCAGGTCAGTTGGTCGCTGCAAATCGCCCCAAAAGAATTTAAGAAACTCCAAACCATAAGGTCCAGTTTTATTGTTGAACAGGTCAGATTAACTGGTCAGATTAACTGGTCAGTTTTATTGTTGAACAGGTCAGATTAACTGGTCAGATTAACTGAATCAGTCGTTCTTTAGCCCTTTTCCCTCCGCTGGGTTAGTGGCCAACGGCTCAGAGCTGCTCAACACTCGGCTCAATATTTATAGCAATGTATTGATTTAAGAGTTAAAATGTTTTATTTTAATAATAATAATGATTTCTGTTTATTTTCACTGTACTTGTGCTATTATGGTTTGACCTTTAGTTGACCTTTTCTACACACTTTTTATATTAAATTGCACTGAATTGTAGCTCATTAAACTGTTTAAACCTGTATTTTAAAAAGATTATAAAAAGGATCATGCAGTGGCTGTTATAGTGTGACTGTGGCTCAGCGGGTAGAGTGGTCGTCTTGTGACCAGAAGATTGCAAGTTCGATTCCAGCTTCCTCAGCCACATGTTGCGCTGCCCCAGGGCGGGGCACTTAGTGACAAGTTGCCCCCTGACCTGCATGTGTGTGAATGTGACTGTAGTGTGAAGCTCTTTGAGTGTCAACATGACCAGCAAGGATCAACACAAGTTCAGTCCATTCTCCTGTTTTTATTTGATAAATCCTGTTTTTGTTTTTATACCAAACATTAAAAAGCTGATTTAACAGGTTTGGATTTCTTCAGGTTCCAGGATGTTAATTGAAGATTAGAGTTAAATCTAATCATAATTTAATACTCTGGACCATGAAGAAGCTCAAACTTGTTTTATCTGGTTTGATTGTTATAAGAAAAAATAACATTTTTATCAGAAATCTGTTAGTCTTTATTTATAAATACAGATTCAAGATAATATAAGAAACTTAACCAAAAAGTGCAATTTAATATGAAAAACTGTAGAAAAGGTAAAAAGAAGAAGAATCAATGAAAGCATGAAAACAGAGAATTTAATCAGAAATCGATTCTTAGATCAATACTTTGTAATAAATATAAAGCTTTTGTGTTGTTGACCTTATGTGTTGTCTGCTTGTATAAAAGAGAAGGAAAAGGGGCTAAGAAATGCCTAATTCAGTTATTTTTTTAACCAGATTTATGGTAAAACTGTAAATGATGTTTTGATTAGGACGTTACTTCTAGGTTTTGTTTGTCAACCTGGTTCAATTCCCAGTCCTGGGGAATCGGCTGCATGTCGTTTCCTTCTCTCTCCTCCCAACTTTCTGTTCAACCTGTTAAATAACGGCCTAAAATACTTCATTAGAGCCTAAAAATCTTTTTAAAAACCTAAAAAGATTAATTTCACCTCAACTGGACCAAAGGTCAGAATCTGTTTCCTGATCTTAAAAAACAACTTTCTTCCTCTCTCTCTCATTTTCTCTCTTTCTTACATAATTAACAGGTTACTTCATATTTACACACAAATACACACAAATACACACACACACACACACACACGCCCACGCACGCACACACATGCCCACACACACCCACACACACACACACACACACCCCCCATGGGCTGCCACCTTATCGTGGTGGGGGGGTTTGAGTGTCCCAGTGATCCTAGGAGTCTTGCTGTGGGGGCTTCATGCCTCTGGTTGGGCCCCCCAGTGCAGACGGGTCCAAGGTGAGGAACCAGACCAAGTGCAGCCCAAAGATCCTGATGATGAAAACGACCATTGGAAACAGTGGTTCTGCTGGCCCCTACATGAGGCCCCACCCTGGAGTTGCCCCTTGTGAGAGGCGCTGGGCAGGAGTGGGCTAACTTGTTGCCCGTAGGTAGAGGGAACAGCCTCTCCCTCTACCTACGGGTTTGGGTCGGGTTCTGACTGTTTATCCAGCCTGGAGGGGCTACTGAGAGTGCAGTTATTGCTGTTGACAATAACAAAATTATCATTTGTTACTGTATCTCCAATAACAAAAAATTATTTTATTCAAAATGTATTTATTAAAAAATGCTTAACAATTCCTGTAATGAATGACTAGCACAATAAAAGAAATAATGTCTCATCTAAACATCCCTCACTTAATAAAAGTTAACAATAACTCTCAACTCCCAATAACATGATACTCAGTAATAAACGAAATAATGTCTGTTCTGTAGACTATTGGAAAAAATAAATTAACAAACGAGCTAATTAACAAAAACTGACAGCCACGTAGGGCTGCCCACACTGACAAGGCTCAGGGATTACGTTATACGCAGCACCGTGTGCAGGGCCCTAGTGCCTGTAAATTTAATGGTCCAATGAAGGTAATTTAAAAAACAGGACATTTCCTCACTTTCTAAAAAAACCCGGGACGCCTGGGACAGGACGTGAAATACGGACATGTCCCGGGAAATACAGACGTTTGGTCACCCTAATTAACCGTAACGGGTGCATAACAATAGGTTCCTGCCATTGTTTTAGTTGTTCTTACCCAGAATGCCCTGCTCTGTAGACCACTTCCTGGTTTTGGAGCGGTCTCTGGTCCGTTCACATACGCATTCAAACGTACCAGACTGCACCTCAACCAAACCCAGACTGAGGTTTGTAGAAGGACCAAAGTTCAGTTTGTTGGCTTGTTTACGAATTCACACCTCCGCAAACAAACTGAACTTTGACTAGACAGACAGACTGGAGTTGGATTAAAGCAGACTAAACAGGGTTGGTATGATTGCTGCCTTACAGATCAAATATTCTGTAAAATCAATTTTTTTTAATCTTTCCATCATCTTATAATGTTTTTCCCTCATTGAAACAAACCTGGAGGGTCGCCTTTAATCTCCATGGCAACCATTCAACTGTGCAAAACGCCTGGGTGGACTTAGCTCCACCTTTGAGGCGCAGCTCCTCCCCTACTCGGGGAGCCAGCAGCAATTAGCAAGCAGCTGCTGAAACTTGAGCTCATTATAGGAGCTGCTGCTCAGAGGAGCTATATTGGCAATACACACTAATGGAGTTGGTTTTATGGGGGTCTTTTCTTGCTTTTTTTTTTTTTCGCCATATTAACTCAGAATCCCACCAGAAGTAATAGCTCCAATGCCGGGATCAAACCGCACGTTTTGATACCACTTTTGTAGGGTTTAATCCAGCGTTTTGAGCTCTATTCACGGTCACGGAAGAAGAACTGAAGAATAATAATAAAGAGACACCTTATTGGGTGTAGAGTCATAGGTTCCTGCCATTGCTTTGCATGGCAGGCCCCAATAATAAAATAAACTGCAGTTCAATTGTTCATCCAGCAGAGGGGTCCATTTAACCTCATAAAGAGTTTTCCTCACACAACTCGGTTCTGTCAGTGGCTTAAATGAGTTCTGTAAAAACAAACAGAATCTCACCGGTGAGAACCACAGAATGACCCCCTCCTCCGTCCACAACACGGACCGTCCTGTCCTGCAGAGCCGAGCTGTCGGAGACCCACGGTACGCACTGGTCCTCCACATGGCTCTGTCCCAGCTGACCGTAACTGTTGGCTCCCTGAAGCCAACAACGCATATATAAAACACATTAAACAAAGAAGACAAACAATTCGTATCGTCAAATATTTTCCACTTATCCATACACGGCATCTGTTTGGGTGGTTGTTGCAAGTAAACTGTGAGCTAGTTAGGCTAACCTTAACAAAAGTTTTAAAAATATAATCATTAAGGTGCCACGTCACCCTGCGGAAGTGAGTACTTTATTTAACATAAGTACACGATCTGATAAACACAAGTTACACCGTTTATTTCTAAGGAGAACAAACTTACCCAGGCATATAAACAAAACGTAAGACGTGAATGCGTTTCCATGGAACACCCAGCTGGGAACCGGACATGGTTTACGGCACTGTCGCAATTTTCAGGCTTGCTCTGAACAAGTCAGTAAATTGTGAACTGCAGCGGGCGAATATACAAATAAGGAGCTCAAATGTTTCCTTTATCTATGATTAAGAGTATTTTTGTATTTATGTTTAGATACACTTATTATTGAAATGTGAGTTGTAAATGTATTGAAGTTACATTGTTAATGCAACAATACTAAATATGGGGACCTATTATTGCTTGTGGTTGTAGATTATCCTTAAAATCTACAACCACTCCAAAATGTTATCAGTTAAATAATCTGATAGGATTTAGGAAGGATTTTGATAGTCGAGGTATTATTGGACACCAGGGATTGGAGAAAAAATCTTACAAAAAACTGAGAAACAAAACTGTCTCATAATTATTTGACTTTATTTTTTGGGGATCTCATGAAAACTGATCATGAGGATGGGTGAGGAAACAATAGATTAGATTAGGTTTTCCTTTATTTAACTTTAATTCTGTTTAAAGAATAATATGTCTACAGCACTGGATTTCAATTTTTAAAAAGCATTTTAAGACACAATCCAACTTTTTATTGAGGGTTTTTTCAGTTTTATACACAGCCTACACTTATTCACTCTAATTCTTTACAGTAGAAAAATAATGTTTGGATTTCCAGACTATGACAGCTGTAGTCACATTTGGAAGAAGTATTCAAAATCATTACTGTAAGACAAGCTGTGTACACAGGTCAATCTGTTATAATCAATCATGAAAGTATTCTTATAACACTGGTGAGTTAAAGTTTTATCTTTCATAATTTCCTTCAAACAGCACACAGAACAGAGGACAGAGAGAGCAAAATAACAAAAACAAGATACAGATTATCTCTCCAGAAAAAATAAAACAAATAAATTACAAAAAAATCAACAATTACACAACACCAGAGTAAACTGAAAAGGAAGAATCCGTTTAAATGTTTTTTTTAACAACAGGAAATGTTGAAAAAAAAAATTTGAAAGTACAAAGAGTGTTTGCAATACAGATTTCAACACAATGGAAGCAAAACTGATGCGTCAGATAAAGTAGCTCTTTGGGTTTGTGGAACTTACTGACTTTAAAAGTTAAACACGACTATCTAATTTGCCTGTGAATAGTTTAAGCAATACACCATGCAGCGAGAACAACAGAGAATCTATCCATAAAGTGATGCACATTCATTTTAGTCACAAAAACACAAGCAGACATCTCTACAGCAGCGCTGGGTGTCACATGGTGAGTGTGGATGAGCCGGAGACGGCTAACTTAAATTAAACGACATTCATTCAGACGCCCAGCTGCTTGTTGAGCCTGCTGAGAGCATCACCCACGATATCAAGCTCGTGCCGGAGCTCCTCGACCACACTGTTGATGCTGGGAGTGTCTTTCAACACATCTACGCTCTGAGTATAGGGGTTATATCGAACTGTGAAGGGACGCTTGATGGTCTTGGCAAACTCCCTGAAAACAAAATTGCATGCTTAGATATATCCAAAGATGCCAAGATCATTTTTATCCTCAGTATGATGCAATATTATAAAACAAGAACAAATGAACAAACCTCATCTTGACTTTGGCTTCCTCAAAACTGTCTGACACAAAGTAAACATCCTGAAATGTCGTGATGATGCATTCCTGCTTGCTTGTTACTTTGGGGTCAAAAGGCATTATCCTTGCATTTCCAGAGAGTGCATGCTATAAGAAAAAGAAGAAAGTGAAGAAAATGCTTGGAACTACATTAATGCTTGTATTTGGACCGTTATGTTCAATAAAAATGTCTTTTAATTGTGTTTATCAATCATAGACTGTCGAATGGACAATATTGTATGTTGTAATTACGTTAAATTTGAAACCTTTTCTGATCAAATTATGTCAGAAATAAGATTTTGAATTAGGTTGGACTCTTTATGATCTTGATGTAATGTTTCCTACCTTAAGCTCACTAATTGATGACAGCAGGCCCGCTCCATATGCTCGCAGCTGCCCTTCTTGTTTGCATAGGCCAAACTCCACTGTGAAGAAGTAGCACTGAAACAGAAAAATATAAGAAGTTACAACAGAGTTTGCAAAATTTAACAGTGAACATTTAATAAGGTTCAGCTGAAAACGAGAAACTCACTGTGGCCAGTTTCTGAACAGAATCATCTGAGGCCCCGAGTGAAGCAAGACCAATCTCCTGAGAGAACTGGGCGAAGCTGGGTTCTGCTAGCAGCGGAACGTGTCCCAGCAGTTCATGGCATGTGTCCCTGAATGATGAAAAATAACAGAATATTTATCCCTATTGCAATAACAATTTATTTTCAAACAAAACAGATAAGTCTACTCACGGTTCTGGCGTGTACAGGGGGTCAGAGCTGTGCCGCACATACTGGGTACAGTGGAAAACTCGGAAGGCCAAACCAGCCAGGAAGTCCCGTGGGGACAGGTAACCTGCTACAGGTCTGATGGTGAATCCAGTTCGTTCTGAAAAAGATGGTTTAATAAAATGCTTGTGACTACATATGTAAATAATGAAGCATTAAGGTTTGATTGAAGATGGTTTAAATGAAAATTACCTTTGAGGAAGCGGGAGACATCCTCCAGCTGAGGGATGTTATCCTCCCGACATTCACAGTATTTGGACAGCAGTGGCAGATTCTTCAAGTATTCCCGGCAGGCGTGGGTGGGGTACAACTTGTTCAGCTCCCTGTACACAACACCCCAAGTCTTCACTTCCTCCTCTGTGAACTCAATATAAGGGATGGGATCCCCACTGGAGAAAAACACAAAATGATGTAAGTATTAAAGGAAAAAGAACAAAATGGTGCCTAATGTTGGGACATGATTTCTCTGAACTTTGATGTGGCTTTCCAAAAACTTCCCACACACCCACCCGTCTGTACCATGAGCTTTGCTGATGCTTATAGGGAATTGACTGGTTAATTTGTACTGTTTGTTTTAATCAACCTACCAAATGCTTTCCAGAAATTTTGTAAAGAAACCTTTAGGTTTCATCAAAGTATCTGCTAATGTCTGGGAAAATCCCTGGCATGTTCTGGAAAGTAAATACAAAGCTTCATGAAAATGCAAAGAATTTCAATTTAATTTCATAAGAAATGTAATTTAATAAAAAATTTAAATAAGCTCAAAATTACTTGAAATTGTCCATTAAATTCCAGGAAATTAAACAATAAATTCCATGAGCATTCCAAGGAAGTACCTTGTCTTAGTTATTTGAAAGAACCTGATAAAGTCATGTAAAATAGTCAACATCTTCCCTGAAAATCTAATAAAAGTACTTTTAAAGGTTTTAGAAACCAACCTCTTAGTTTTGTGAAAGTAGTTGGAAAGTTTAATGAAAGTAGCTGTTAGGTAAACCTGCTAAGCAACTACCCTCAAAGTTCTGGGAAGGTATATATATTTAAAACAGCTGTTGAATACATAGAAACTCACTGTCTGTAGGCCATGGCAAGATCAGCAAAATACTTTCGTCTTTTGCGGTAGACATTGTCCTTAAAACCCTGGAAATGAGAAGAACAGCTTTATAAGAATGTGCCTTAATTGAGGGGTTTATCTTCTGAAAACCATTCAGTAGTCTGATACTGTACCGGATGGTCGGCATCCAGCTCGGATCCATACATCAGGACACGATTAGCACACTTATCCAAGTCGGATATTTTCTTTGGAAACCAAGGTACATCGTACATATCTGAAAAGAATTTGGAAGGATGTTAAAGAATTAATTTCTAATGCACTTGAAACTGATTTTTATTTTTTATTTTTTTTAAAGAAAAACCTTGTCAAAAAAACCTTGTCACACTTTAGATGTTTGCTCCTGTCTTTACCTTCTTCAAGCAGACAGGAGTTATCTGGAGGGTCCATGTCCACCACATTCACATGCTTCCGAAGCAGATGGATGATTTCGTTCAGTTGTTCGTGGTTGCTGTCGCAGTCCACAAAAATTTCAAACTCAGAGTTGCGCCTTTTGGATTTTCTGGACTCAATGTGTATGAGGTTGACATGGTTTTCCTGCAAGAGTAAAAAAAAAAAAAAAAAGCATGTCATGCTGACTCATTTTTGCATCAACGTCACAAAACCAATTGAGGTATAACACACTCACTATTCAAAAGGTACTATAAATTTAAAAAAGTAATATTTTCAAAAATTCGATCATACTTGGAAGAGTTTGAGAGCCTTCACAAGTCCTCCCACTTCATTTTTCAGGGAAAAGATGATCGTTGCTCTCCCTTTCTCGGATGAATTCTTCTTCTCTGTGTTTTCTTCGATTTTTGTGAAGGTTGACTTGTTTATCTGTGGATAGAAACCAAAGATGGGTAAGCTCTTGAATCTGTATTCACGGAAACGCGTTTTACGCTCGAACCAACGCTTAGCGCGCGTAATGACGTGAATGCACAACTCCTAATCACTTAAGAGCATCGAGCGATCCGAAAAATCCTTCGAACATCTTGTCTCATGTGCGTGAGTCACTCGCACCAGAAGAAGTAAGAGTCAAAGACTGTCAAAGCTGGAAGCATTGAAGGGTAAATACTTTGAAGTAAGAATATGTTCTTCTTAGAGATTCACACCGAAGTTAGCTGCAAATATCGACAGGATTTAGTTTGGGCTGAGCGGCGCCACTGTCCATTTCAGCACGTTGGACAGCGCTCTCACGTTGACGCATGGCTGCACACGCCAGGGGAAAATTCACATAATCCTGTCAGATTGTTCCGAGATGGCACCGCAAAACTAATCTAATTTAATTGACTGGAGCGTTTTTTAATTGACGTTCAAAGGCAGTTACGATGCAATTCAGAGCTAAAATTATTTGCAAAAATTTGTATATTTCTCACGCGGATTTTTGCATTAAGATTACAGGTGGAGATCAGCTGCAAGAAAAAGTAAAAACGACCTCTCTCAATCTCTTCCTACCATGTTTCTTCCCTCGTTCATGGTGTAAAAGGCGCGGCAGAGCAGTTTTCCGTGCACCCTGGTTCTTGTCGTCCCACAAAGCATTGGTGCATGGGAGACTGGATCAGGACGCTGGACAGGGGTCAACTCTTTGCGTCTCGGTTTAACGAGGATGAACTTGTCTCTGTCTCAAACACTTTTAATCACCCGTTTGAAAATCATAAGTGATATATATGTATATATATATATATATATATATATATATATATATATATATATATATATATATATATATATATATATGATATCGCCTATACAGCAATCTCATATATATATGCATATATATATATATATATATATATATATATATATATATATATATATATATATATATATCACAGCTTCAACATAAACCTTTTGTTAACACTTTTGATGATCACGATTTCAAGTTGCTGAAACGTTAATAAAGGTTAATTAAATTACTTGTCCTTTGAATGTGTTTTCATCACGTTTTTGACACCAATCAGAAAGAAGAATATTGGAAAATATTTCTATAAAGAAAAAAAAAAAACTTTGTATGTTTGGATTTATAAGACACTGCTGCTACACATGCGCACATGTGTGTCACAATACAGTTCTTAATGTGAAACGTGTCTTTTCCACGTGCGGACATTGAATACTTAAGGTAAATAGCGGCACATTTCTCTGCTTTTCTATCAACCTAATTTATTAAATGCATTTAATCCGCTTACACCTTGACGGACATTTCAATACAAAAACGGCTTAAATTGGTCTGCGCTGTGAGCAAAGTAAAATATTAAAACGAATGGAATAAGTCGCTTTACAACTGTCCAAAAGTTGATTCCTTAAAGTAAAAGTTATATATATATATTTTTTTTTTTAAAAAGTCTTATGGTTTCGGCCCGTGCATCAATGTCTCACCGGAAAACATGTCAAAGAATCAACCCCGCAACATTTTAAAACCCCATAATTTAATTGCATAACACGTCTTCTTTCTTACCTCATTGTTGAGTAGTTTTTCCTCAAATCCAATGTTCATGGAGTCAAAAGATCGTCCTCTGCGTGGCCCTTCCACCTTATTCGAGTACATGTTAAAGTGCTCCGGTTTATTAAGGGGTTTTATCTAGTTTTTACGCAAGTAAATTACCTAAATTAGCCTACGCCTTCTTTTTTTTTAATGGGTGGGGGCTAGGGGAAGCAGCGGACTTTGCTATTTAACCACACAGAGACACAGGTGGGGGCAATAATCTGCCCCACGGCAGCAAATGGAAAAAGAGCAGCGCCTCCCACGTCATTGGGGGAAAAAATGTCTTTTTTCCATCCAAAGATCTGAAAAGACTTCATAAAGTTCAGTCAGTCATGAATATAAATTTTACCTCAAGGATGAAATGAAAGGATAAAACTTAAAGTTTGTGTTTCAATTGTCGCGCAGTGGACATGAAAGTACAGTGTTATTGTGAGATAAGGAAGCATTTTAAAAAAAAAAAACTTCTCTGAATTCATTGCAGTTTGGCTTACACTAATATTGAAAATTAAATTATATCTGTAATTTATTTTTGTGCTCAAACTACCTAATTTTCACAAAAGGATTTAAAATGTTGTTTGTTGATCCCTTAGAAACCATCAGGTTGTACGAGGATTTAAGTGTAGCCCACCTGACTTTCTTCAAGCGATGCAAACAGCCCCCTGTTTTAAAAATCTCCTCCACTGCTCTGTAAGCTCTCCTGGCTTCTGGTGCACGTAATCATAATCTGCCTGTTTTCTTCTCTTTAACACCCTTTTATAATGAGGTCAACACAATTAGTGAAAAGGGTCTCAGTGGCTTTGGCCAGCAGGATCGAGATGACGGAGCAATGAGCGTATAAGATCTAATTACTTTAAACAGATAACAATTCTTGTTCTCTAAGCTTTAGTCACCTTACACACAGGACAAAGGCACTTTTAGCTTCTCGCTGGGTTACAGCTCTCATGCACTGATACATGTGGCTGATTTACATACTGTTTTGTATCAGGTGGGTCTGCTTCATGTCACTCGTGATATGAGCTGATGCTTTACACAACCCAGGAGGCAGTCAAGGGTACTTCCCCCCTTCCTCTAGAACTGAACCCACAAGAGAAATTAATTCTGTTCTCCTCATAAGCGTGTCAACACCTATTACATAATTTATTGTGACGTTGACATCATGTTTTAGGCCATATAGAAGTCTGAGTAAACCGATTACTTGACTGGGCCATTACAACACAATAATATGATCGGACCTAAACCAGTCCACTGAAGCTCAGGCTGTATGTTGTGCTGCAAGGTGAATCTCTTCCTCAGTTCAATGTCTTTTGCAGCTTGTGTCAGTCTTTCTTCCAGTGTTGCTCTGTATTTATCTCCATCCATCTCTGAATCAGATCTGATCAACTTCCCTGTCCCTGGCCAAAGAAAAGCATAGCACCATGTTTCATTGTATTTGGGATAATGCTCATTATTTCTTTATCCACACTTAATTTTTTCATGTAAGCCAAAAACCTCGACTTTGGTTTTATTTGATTAGAACCTTCGTGCTGTATTTGGATAGACTGAACAATGTTCTGTGAGATGTTTATGGCTTTCGTAACAATAATAATGTTGATCTTTTGTGAATTTTGGATGAATTAAAACTTCTGGGTTTTAATAAGACACAAATCCAAACTTAATTATCCCATTAGTGGTTCTCCATTTGACTTTTATCAAGAGATGTTGAGGATCAATCTAACGTATTACAGAAAAGTGCAAATATTATACACTTCATAAGTCCAGTTATACAAATACATAAACTAAATGATGGACTACATCTTTCTACTAGTAGTTATTAGAAATCTTGTGAGGACAAAGCCTGGTGAGAGCTGACTGGGTTCAGGATGAACTAATGTGCCGTGGTTTTCATTAACCTCAGTCACAAGGTAAAGCTCTATCAAACTCACTTATTGCTACATTTTCACAGATGTGACTTCTCTGGTCATGTCTTTGATCTTCTCTGGTTGTTCAAGCGTCTGGATCAGATCTCAGTCCAAGATGTCCTGTATGTCATGGTTCATTCAGCTTAAAATACACAGTACAGAAGTATCAAGAGAGCAAGTGGGTTTTTTTCCTCAATGTGTCTGAACAGCATTACAAGTAATTCTTTTGCCTCAAGACAACAGAAAAAGTGAAGGTTTAAGGTGCTACACTTGTAACATTTTAGCCTTTAGCAGTCGTTTTTCAAAAAATACCTTAGGATAATTATTAGGAAAAGCTTTTCGTCTTTACCACAGTGCATTGTGTTATGCAAAATATATTTTAAATTGATTAAATCAACATAGAGCATAATGTTTTCAAATATGTACATTCTCTATAATGATTGATTTATGGTTTACTTATTTGTAACTGGAGCTGTTCTGACATTGGATTATGCTTATTGTCATGTGATATTGTGATTATAGCGTTCCCCAGTCTTTATGGTGAAGAAAGAGGTGAGACATAAAGTAAGGCTCTTGATTTACCAATTTCTTCTGACCCTCACCTTTTGTCATGAGATATGGATGCTGACCAAATTTCAAAGATCCCGGATATAAGCAGCCAGAATGAGCGCTGCATGTCTGCAGGGCGGCCAGTGGTGAGGAGTCAGATTTACATATGATGTTTTTGCACAATGCTTTGTTTGTTTACCCCATCTAGCCTATTAAGTTCACCTAATGTCAGTAGAGAAACACTAAAGCCTCTGCTTTTCCACATCAAAAGGAGTCAGTGGAAGTTGATCAGGATGCCTCCTGGGTGGCTTCCTTTGGAGAATTGCCAAGCATTCTATCTGAAGAACAAACTGGACAAGACCCAGAACTTAATGGACAAACTATAAGACCCCGTCTGGCCTAGGAATGCCTTGTGAGCCTGCAGAGATGGGGGAGATAGATGTCAGGTTTCCCTCCTGGACCTGGAACCTCGATGATGTGATTTGGATTGTAAGTGGGGAAAAAACAATGGATGGATGAAATATTGTGACGATAAGAATTTGCTGATATGATAACTACAATTCCGGCCTTTAGGGAAGCATGCCAAGAAAAAAACCATTACTGAAATAAAATCAAAATAAAACTCATTTGCAGCTTACCACAATCAGTGTTCAGTGTACAGCGAACATGTGGGAAAAGATCATGTGGCCATATGAAACCAAAATGTAACTTTTGGACTTATATTCACAATGCTATTTGTGATAGAAAACACTGCATATCAACCATAAATGGTATCCCAACCATGAAACATAGTAGTAGCAGCATCAGGATGTGGGGATGCTGACAGTAATTGAAAAGATGAAAAGCAAGGGTGTCCACTTGAGACAAGGATACAGTCATTAGTGATTATTTAATTGTGTAATTTTAGATTATTCAAAGAACACCTATCCACTACATGGTACAAAATATTTTGCAAAATAAATGTATTAATTGACTTGTAGAGTGCACTGAAAAAATACCAAATAAATAGACAGTAACTGTTATTGTTCTCCATGTTGCATTTAGGATTGTAAAGCATGATGTTAGCAATATTGCAATATGAAGTTTTTCTCACTACTTTTGTTTTCCACAATCGACGCTCATGGAATCACAAAATCTGACCAAATATTGACTCCAAGCAGATTTTTGAAATTGTAATTTGGTAGACATTGATATTGCAATAAAGATTGTAATAGGGATTATTACTGAAATTAAATACAGATTTTATACGCACTTCATTCAGCTCCTGTTGAGACTGTGGCATCAGACCATATCAGTAATCTTTCCTTCATGTCACTGCTGCAACACAACCTAACCCTCAAGCTAAACATTGATTTTAAAAAGCTCTGTAGAAGAAATAAGACATTTTAAAATTCAGCATCATTAAAACACACACACATGTGAGGTTTGGGACAGACGAAACCTCACATGTGTGTGTCTCTGTGTGTTAAAGCTTCAGTCTGGCTGATCTGTCCCAGTTCTGTTCACTCCAATCAGACAGATTTACTCACAGTGTCTGATCATCAGACCGCTCGACAACTCCCTGGCTAATCTCTGCCATGGTAGTAAGCACTAGAGTTAATAAAGCCAAAAAGTGAGCTGCTTCTCACTGAGCCTTTGGAAGATGTGTAATAAAAGATGATAATTTTTTTAAAAAGTGTCCTCTTTTTGTACACACTACAGGGAGTCAGAAATTACAACTTATGACTAAAGATATTTAACTGAAACTTACTGGTGGCATTAACGCAGCTGTAATTAAACAAATGTTAATCTATCAGGACACAATAGAAAATGATTCTGAAGGTTAACAGTTACACAAATTCTAACCTTATGGAAATGTCCAGCTTTATCATGTTGCTTTGTTAAATATCATTATAAAGTTTTAGTTATGGGGTAATATTCATGCATTTGGCTTTGAAATAATCTCAGCATTTTGTAACTGGCTGTTTCAAAAGCATGCCAAGGTTCTTCTTCTTCAGGGCATCTGATCTTGTTTTCCCATCACAAGTATTTAAGTTTCCAAATATCTATGGTTTCTTCCACATCAATAGTTTTCCAGTCCTTCACCTGATCCCAGGCCTTGCTTACACAGCTAACTAATCAGAACAGTGAATAGTCAGCTTGTGCACACTTCCTGTGACTGGAATGCTCCCCTGTAATCAACCCCTAGTCTGTCAATGCAGAGCAAACAGAAGCATCTGCTACTGGCTATTGGTGAAAGGCATCAGTGTACACAAGGACAGGGGGGTGAACCACGCCTTATAAACACCTAGAACATTCAAAATAATCCTTTGATAGCATAAAAAGATGTATCTAAATTTAAAAACATTCAGGTACTTAAAAAACTCTGCTAAGTGCTCCCTAATGCTGACTGAAACATATTTTAATGAACTATTAACATAAGAAATATTTGTCTATGCCATTATCTTTATAGTGTGTTTTGTTATCACATTTACTGCACATACTTCATTCAGTTCAAGAAATTACAAATGTAATAAAAAAATATATATATTTTTACAAAGCAGTTTTTTAATATTGTGTTATTAGATGGTAACACAAATATTTACAATGTAAATGTTTTTTTTATTGTAAATATAAAGTATTTCTAGATTTTCTCTTGGAAAAATTCACACCAGATATAGCAACAATACACACACTCAAACACATCAAAGCAAATTATTGCTTAGCTTTATGTAAGGAAGTGGAACAGGCATTTAACACACAAAGAACAAGAAATGCAGAATGGCATAGAAAGCCAAGAAATCAGCTAAAAACTGGCAGTATTTAGATTTCGATTGTTCTGCACAAACCGTTTTCTAAATTCTGAATATTCCAGTGAGTGGACCTGTAGCTAATATCCAGAAGAACATAATTTTACTACAAACCAATCACAGTTAAGAAAAGCATGTTGGCGATTGTTCAACCTCGCTAACGTCTTAGTGCGACGCTCAGGAGGAGCGCGGCAGATGTCACGGGCAGACACCATGTTTGAAAGAGAAATGATTCTTTACTTCACCCAAAAACACCACGTCTAAAAGGATACCTGTAGGTGCATAAGTCATGGTGAGAACTGCTCTGGAGGTAACTTTTCGTTTTTTTTGTAAGCAGGACCCTTAATAATAATTTTATAAGTGTCACTTTCAAAGACGTTAAATGATGTTCAGCTTAGAAAGGATGCCGACTCTTTCAAATTCAACCATTTTTTAGCTAGGCACACATTAAAGCATACTGATAACTGTAAAAAAAAAATTACTGATGAGTCATAGATCATAATTTCTACAGATTAATTGGTGTGCACTTTATTATTATAATTTTCCAACCGATAAGCCAGCAGAAAAAAAGTAGATTATTCTCTTAAGACAAATTCAAATATTAGCATTGTCTTTACTAGTGGTAAGGGTCAGAGCGTGTGATGTTTGGGAGATTACGTAAAACGAACATTTCATTGTGAGCCTGTTGACAAGAGACGGAGGGCGGGGAACTCAGGAAATGAGCTGAACTGGGCTTTGGTTGTACCCACTAGCATCATGTGTCTTTGTTAACACGCCTTCTCCATGCAGGTGCTTGTGAATGGGAGAGTCCTCCGAATCAAAGGAGAGGCTACGTGAAAGTCCACACGTATTCCCTGTCCTCCCTGTGAGACGTGTGACAACTGACACCACAGGATCAGGTGAGGACGTGCAAAGAAAAGGACATTTATAAGAACGTTTCCCCATTCAGGACAGGCTGAAAACTAAAACACACTTTAGTTTTTGTTTTATTTGATTGTATTCAATATATTCAATAGCAAGAAAGTTGGAATGTAATTATCTAAATATAGAAAGTATATAATATGCAGTGCAATGTTACTGTGCCTGGAAACTTAACCATTTGAAACATTTTAGCCTCACTGGTCCCAGGTTTGCAATGACACTTATGTGTTATGATGTATTTCTTAAATGTTTCTTTCGTTATATTTTTACTGTGAAGTACTTTGTGACTCCTGGTCTTAAAAAGGTGCTATGTAAGCATTTTTTTTGCATGGTAGAACAAAGAAAAAAACAATTCTCAGTCCCTAAAACACAATTAAGTTTGTGGCTGTGAAGTTCACAGGTATGAATAGTTTTGGCAAGACACTGTGTATTCTAACGGTTTAAATTTTCATCACATTCAAAAGAAAATTCTTGTTTGTTAAAAAAAAAAAACAGTGAATCCTTTGGGTGTGAGGTAAAAGGAAACTTCATACATGACACTTCACATTAGCATCAAATACATCCAAGTCATCTCACTGCTAGTGATGTGTAAACTATATGCACAGGACACAGTTGCCACCCAGCTGTTTTGTTCATGAAGTCACATTACATCATGCTGCTGATAAGACTGGTGGGCAGAAAACGAAGTTTGGCAGGGCAGCGGGAAACATCTGCGCTTCAACTGTGATTTTCTGTGACATGAGTAGCCTGGCAGCAAGGCCTGCAGACAGAGGAGAGCATCCGTCACTGGGCACAAGCCGTTGTGAAAGACCAAGCATGATTAGCTAACTTGGTATTTATTCCTTATGACGACAGTTGTAACGTGCAGCACAGGTCAGAGCAGAAATGTTCAGAGATGTTGCACCACCCGCCCTTCAAAAAAAGGATGATCCTCCATTCTCACATCCAACATTACCACCCAGGGATTTCCATTAGAAAGAGTGTTTTACATATCAATCCCAGCTTTAATTAAAGAGCTGCTATATTCAAGGGGCCTTGGTGAGCCTGCTGGAAGTACGCAGGCTGCTGGGCTGTTCTCCACGAGTGGGCGAAATGCTTCATTTGGAAACCAGATGAGTTTATTGTTTGCAGGCTCAAAGCCTTTCATCTGTTGTTTTTGTTTTTATTCTTACCAAGTGACTGTCACCCTTTGGTAAACACTTGATCTCGTCATCGGCATCATTACTCATACGCTTAAAAAAGGTGACTCAACGCAGTTTTGTCTTATGTGGAAATGTAGACTTATAAAATGCACCTGGCAAACATTTATTGTTTGAAACATGAATGTAAATAATGAGCACCAGGCTATAAAAAAACATTTATTTTTAGGGTTTGTGACACACAAATTAAAAGGTGGAGAAGAACATTTTTACCAATTATTAATGTCATCTTAGATGATCTTTGTTTGGTCGGGTAAAATAAATCTTATTTTACTGCAATAAAAGCAACAACATCATTTCTCAGTTATGATTGCTGCTTGGAGACATGGATGTTTCTTTGTAAAGACAGGTGAAAAGAAAATAACCTTGAAAAAAGTTTGTCTTTTAAGATAAATTTTAAAAAGTATAAAAACAGTTACTTGGTAGATATGTATATTTTTAGGAACTGTTAGAGAAACCACCAGGCATGGTACATCGATTGAGTTAAAAGAAGAATTATTAGATGTTGGATTTCATTTTCCCCACTTCTCAGTAGTTATGCTCCAAAAAAAGTTTGGATTTCTCCAATATTTTTACTGCAAGTTTATGCTCCAGCAAAACCATTTTAAACAAAAGATGTCAACCAAGGGTATCAATAAAAGTGTCAGTCGCAATTATAAATCCTCAATCAAGCAAAAAAACAAACAAGAATGTGTGTTTGGTGTCTTGTACTTTTGATTGAAATCATATTGGCCTACTGTTTGCTTTAAAAATGTTATCACATCATTGATTCAATAAAGGGCACATATAATCTTAAGAAAAAAATTATTAAAAACTGTACAACATGTATGGATCTTTAATTTTGCCAAGATAAGCCAATCATAGATCAAGTTGTCAAAAGAAATAATAAAGTTTACCATTAATGATAATATGTACCGCATGGAAATACAAATATTTGGAGAGGAAACATTAACTGCTATAAAAAGCAGCAGGAGACTGAATGAGAGCTAACACTGATCAGCAGGAGCCTCAGACAGGAAACTGTGTCCTCATCATGTCTGCCAGTTGAGGATCAGCCTCTGACAACGCATCCTGCAGGTGCTGAAACTGTACAAGAAAAGAAAAGGGGAAGGGTGGAAATAACATGTTTATTTTCCACAGGAGGTGATGAGGTGGGACAGTCTGTCAGACTAATTAGACAGCAGGTCTAAAAGAAAACCTTTCAATGTAAATAGCAAAAACAGGAGATCATAGTAATGTTATTTATTCAGGAGAATTTGAAATCTATTTTAGCAAAATTTTTCATTCATTTGAAAACAGATCTTGTGTGACAAAAGTTTATTCCAAGAAATGCTTAATGTAAGATACATTACATCTGGCTTTTTATAAACATCAAACTTTAAACACTTCTTTTTGGTCAGTTTGATAATATTGTTGTGCATTGAGAATGATATATCAATCTGTGCTTGTAACAATAGCTGATTGCAGACATTACAGCAAAGAAATGAAATAAAATCAATTCATAAAAAAAGAATAGTTCAAATAGTAATATGTCTGAAGACAGAACTTACAGAAGTCTTAAAATTGGGAAGCAAACAGGCTGCAGCTGCTTGACAGGTTTTCTGTGTCAGGTCGTCATTCTTTATTAAATCTGCAACTGTGTCCTACAGTGAAACAGTACAGAAACACAAGATGATTTACAGTTATACGGCTATACGTCGAATATAATAGGTAAAAAATGGCAATATTTAATTGGTCTGTGAGATTACCTTTGTAATATTAAGGCAAATGTCAGCTAGAAACTCTGAGGTAATCTCTGCAAGAGAAACAGACATCAGCTGGTCATCCTTTGCTTTGTCTTTGTTGGAATGTTCCCTTTTGGACTCGCTTTGATGCTGGCACACCCGAAAGACTGACCCAATTAGAGACAGACCTGGATGGGGGGGAACAAACAAGTTAAGATTATATGAAGGGTAAAAGTCGACCTGGGATATCAGTCCAAAAAGACTTAAAAGTGTTGAATCAGTTGGAACAGTGGAGATGTTAGGAAACTTACTTGTGTCGTTTCTGCTGCACCACAGATCCTGGCATCTATAAAGAGCCTGCAGCACAGACAGCGCCTGAATTAAAATGCTTTTCTGCTCATACAGGACAACCGGAAGATCATTTGGCTGACAGAAGTCCTCGCACACAACGTCACTAACAAACTCCCACAGTGGTTTGCCAGGTCCATCAAGTGCCGCTGGGGAAAACAATGACGTAATGTCTTTTTTTAACTTGACGTTTAAACCTTGAACCTCTTGAGACTGAAATCTGATGAAAGAAATATTACCAAAAAGCTGAATGCCCTCCTCTACAGTGGTGAAAAGTTGGAAGATGTGAAGATAAACCTCCAGACCACTGAGACTCTCAGACCTGCAAAAATATAGAGATCAATATAATGGAACTTCACATAAATGTGGCTTTTTAAAGCTCTTGCCAGAAGACAGGTCTGTTACTGCATAGTGAAATCATTAACATGCTCCAAATAAAAATGAGCTTTTTTCTTAAATACAGCTTTTGTAACACTTTTGGCATTTATTCATTAGTAGTTGGCTGTGAAGAAGGATAAAAAGAGAAAGGAAAGACATGCAGTGAAGCTCAAACTGTCAAATCAAGGGATTTAATATGCATTTGAACCAGTCTAGTTCAGGCTGAAAACACAACTTCAAATAAAGATAAAGTTAGTAAGTACAAAACATAATTTTAAAATAATGGTTTAATTGATTCAAAGAGAAAAAAAACAACAAAATAAACTTGATTCTAACTGAATCACTCCACACATCTCACTGCGCAAGGAAATTATTTATTCTCCTGCAATGCCACTTTCCATAGATCGTAGAGATATGTTTGACATACTCTTCTTCATCCACATTCATTAACATTTTAGATGGATTATTTATTTATTAATTTATTTGGCATGGGCAATGCACAACAATTAACATTTCTGTAAATATCTGTTGACCCTGGACAACGTTCCTGTTGATTTTTATATTTAAAAATTGAGGAAAAATACAGCTGAGTAAAAGAAAACTTTTAAATGCACCCAGTTAATGTTAATAAGA
The DNA here is from genome assembly GCF_019740435.1 of Gambusia affinis. Lineage (NCBI taxonomy): Eukaryota > Metazoa > Chordata > Actinopteri > Cyprinodontiformes > Poeciliidae > Gambusia > Gambusia affinis. The sequence continues at coordinate 6,982,589 of NC_057875.1, forward strand.
GGTGAAATATCCATCCAGTGTTGAAACCTATCTCAATGTCTTTAAAAGAGCCAAATTATTAATATATCCATGACCATAACCAGAGCATGCAATGTCTAAACAGCATTGTGTGTGTATTAATCAATGTGGCCCGAATACTACAAGGTTCAAATGGAGTCAGGTAGTGACCTGATCCTGTTTGTCATTTTTACAGCTGTTCCCAACAGCTGGTAAGTTGGCCGGAAGTTGACAAGGAAGGGAGTACGACCCAAACTTTTAGGATTGTTCCTGCCCTAAAGACGTTACATGCCAGCATTTTCACAGCCACTGCTTCTCTTCTCTTTATTTTTGCTATATATTTAAAAGGTAAAGTTAATATTTTTCTATGGAACCTTTCTAAGTCCAAATACAGAAATGGAAAAGTTAGCAACACAATGAAAGGCATCGGCTCTGTCAGGAACGGGTGCAAAACTTGGACACCACTCCTTTCCTACCTGAGCTGCTTTGCTGCCTCAAGGAGACACAAGCTCAAATCCAGATCGGTATCCCCATCTCGCTCCTTCTCATCATTCGGCTGAGATCTGATCCAGCACTTCATTAATTCTTCATCAAGGTCAAACAGTTTGTCGATCAGCTCTCCCACCTTCTCAAGTAGATCAGCTGGATAACGCATATGAGGATAAATTAGAAAGCAGGCAACAGATATGTAAAGTCAAAGAGAAAAACTTCAAAATCACAGTGCTGCAAGAAAATGTAAGTTTCTTTTTCTTTTAACAAATACAAGTAATCAGCAAATAAATAGAAAGCATAACATGAAAGTACTGTTAGTAGAACTGCTCATGATGAAACAGAGGCTGGAGCACACGGATGTCTGCTGTCGTATTCGCTCAAGCCACAGGGAACAGAAGTCTTTTTGAGACAAACAGGTCAACAGCAGTCTGCAAACATAAAGAGAGGAATTAATGTCACTCTCTTAGTCCCTGATTTTCATTAGTGAGTGAAGATTAAAATCATACCTGCTGGTTTCTAGAATCGTTGGGGGATCAGCATCTCCCAGAAGAAGCAACAGCACAGCACTGTGGTCACACCACAGAGTTGCATTAGATATCAGAAACATAGCAGGAGCAATGTGTTTATTAAACAATTGGAGGTCTTAGTTACCACTCACCCCAAATCCTCATTTTGGCTGAGAGTTGCACATGTGTCTGGAAAACACGCAATATTTCCAAGGATTCCTACACAAATTTCCTAGAGAAAGAAAAAAATTATAGACATAATTGTTCTAATTATCTAAAAAAGTTGAAATAAAAATATTATTCATAGTACTAGTATTACAGGAACATTTATTGATGATTTAAGATTGAAATCTGGTATGAATGAAAAGTATTTCACTCACTGTAAGACGTGGGCAGCGAGATTTGGCTATGACTCCAAGAAGGATATCAGCAGCTTTGAATTCTTGTAGGAAACCCGCCACGTCCTGCATGCATTAGGGTCATAAGCAGCAAATATTAAAGCTGGATTATTGTTACATCATGCCTATAAATTCAACAGCTAAATACACTGTAAGAGCAGATCTGCAAACTCCAGTTTAATTCCACATTTCCTGTTGTAAATCTTCTTTAATTTTAATATCCACAATCTTTACAACAGATCTACATTTTAGGCACAAATGAATTGAGATGTTTACAATTAACTTTATAAATGCATTTAAGCTTTTTTTAAGTTTAATGTGCAGCAGAATATGGCTATTCAAGTAAGGTAGATACTGCACCTTATCCATGGCCATATCCCAAATTCTGCAAAGATCTTCTTCCTCATCATCAGAGAGCTGCATCTGATCTTCTGAGTTCTCTTCTGAATGCTCTGTAACCATCTTCAAAACAGTGTGAGTTTACAGAGATTTAAATATTAGGAGCAGTGCATAAAAAGAAAGGATGCTCAAAGTAACTTCAAAGTGGGTGCAAAAAAAAAAAGGGAATGGCCTACAATGAAGTTTTGTTGCTACAAAAGAAAATTCTATTTTGTATGTTCCAAATGCAACTTTAGCTTAGATTATGTTGGTCTAAACTTCAGACACACTAAAAGTTAGTGATTAAGAAACAGGATTTAGCAAGGCAGTCCACCTACCTGAATGAGTCGAGTCAGCGTGCTGAAAAGCCAGTGCTTGCTGTAAGCAGTGTCTCCGATGGCATCCAGATCTTCTCTCTCGTCTCCATTAGCTTGGTCCCGGGGTGGCGACGGGTTACGATCCATATGAGGAGACTGGAGTCCGGCTGGAGGCGACGATCTCTCATTTTCTTCCGGCTCAGCACCATCAACACCGCTGTCTTAAGGAATAAACAGAGACGCTTAATATAAATCAGTCTTTCAACATGAATGAACCTTGCTAATGCGGACTTAAAAGATCATTGCCGTAGCAGAAAAGCACGAATGTTTAAGGAATATTATATAGACTTTCCTTCAGTATTAAGCTATTATTTTAATGATAAAGTACAAATAAATTAGTTTCTAAAATGTTTACGTGATAAACAGTAAAACAGATCCACCAAAAATATTCCTGCAATAAATATTACCTTAATGAAAGTTATTGTATCAGTTTCAGAGCTCTTTTCCTGTTAGTTTTGTTAGAAAAGTATATCGTTAAACCCATAAATATATCGTCGATTAGAAAAATCCAATGTTAGATACCTATAAACCACGTGACGTTAGCTACGTAAGCCTCAGAAACTATTCACATTTAGTAGACATATTTAAGCTAGTTGCCGTCGTAAGTCCCTCCTACAGGCAGTAGCTTAACATTAAGTGTCAAATATAAACATGATATGTTTAAACTTACCCATGGGGACCGTTCTGAGCAAAGAGATATGGTTATTAACGTTACATTAAAGTTTTAGAAGATTTTAAATTGCAGCACCGCTCAATTTCAGTCTCCATGAATGATGGTCACATTGGCTGCGCATGCGCGACTGATCTTGTTGTGGTTGAGAACTTGAATGAAAAACAGATATCGCCCCCTGTAGGTAGAAAGCGAAAGTGTCAGGTCCTCCTCAGGTCTTACTCAAGTCTTCTTATTATTTAAGCAGTACTGCTGACCTCTGAATAATGCAATGAATTACATGAAATGGCAACATATAGGAAACTGTCATAACTGAAGTTAAAAGTCCAAACATAAGTGTAATGACACAAACTGTTCAGCCTGTTTGATAGGAGTTCAGACATATTTTATGTTTCCAACCTCTTTTAGAAATAGAAATGTGTTGTCCATTCTGTCTGTGGACATGAATATCTCTTTTTACTAACTCACTCTGTTTAGTGATTAACAACAAAAACAGCATTTACATGGTAGTAGAAAGTTAATAAGACATTCAGAATAAATTTGATAATGCAAGATGTTCTCACCTCATCCTTCATTGTCACTCTTTGTGTTTTTGTTGAACACGTTTAGTTGACCCAATGTGAAATTGATCTTTGGATTAAGCATTGTGAGTTGCAGCCTGTGTTCACTTCTGGATAGAAAGTGGAAGTTCACATGTTGAATAAGGGTTAAGCAAACTGTATGAGCTTTGCAGCAGCAAAACTTATGGTTTAGGTATTAGGTAGGTATTACCTGAGTTGTTTTAGGGATTATTCAGATGAAGCACTTTGGTTATGCTTGGATAACACAACCTTACATCCAGCGCTTGCAGTCAACTCCACTAAAATGTGTCAAATATTGTCCTACTTTATGCAATTATTGAAGAAAATAAGCCACACTGAACTTCAGTCAATGTTTTTTTACTGAAGTATCTGCATTTTAGTTGATTTAGACATTAGACATTAACTGACTGTAGCACCATATGCCTTCACAACTTCACAGTTTAGCTTTTGTTCTTTAATATATTATTGCTAATCTTGATAGATACTAATAAGATAAAATATTTTCCACCAGCTGAAATTAAACCACTGCAGCAGATGTCCACTGTATTGAGTTTTCTGGGCATCTCAGGCCGTGCTGCATTTTGACGCATGTTGCTTTATGGGAAACGATGACAAGTCCTGGAGGTTAAACAGTATTGTCAGCAATCATTACACAAATGTTGAAGTACTGCCTGTAATCCACGCTGTCTTGAGATAATTCAGAGTGTGCAACATCCTCCTTCAATCAACAGCAGAGTAATAACTACAGCACTTTCTCATTTCACAGCTGTCCCACTGTGGGAGTGGTTCAAAGCCCTGTTTGCACTTGGAGGAGCTTAAACCTGATGATATTTGAGAACAAACCAGCTAGCTTTGTATTTGTTTTTAAACATAAAGCCTTCCAACGTGAAAATAACTTAAGTTTAAATTGAAAAGTAAGAAAATTTTAAAGAGAACTTCCGACTTACTCCTATTATAGCTCAAGCCTGTCACTCTATAAGCATGGTCCCAATATTCTGCTTTTTTGATTTATTATGATAATGCTTTACAATGTGTAGATATGAAAAGTTTATGCTTCCAGTTCCATTTTTCAGTCATTTTGTACTCTTACTTTTGACAGGAGTTTAAATAAATATTGTTTAGAAAATATTTCTGTATTAGTTTTCTCTTTTGGTTTTGTGTTGTTTTCTGTTGTTTGTATTTGTTTTCTTTTTTTTTAGAATTGTGTGTTTTTCACTTGAAAGAATGGAAAGTTTAAAAATGACTAAAATAAATTACATTTATTCATTCCAATGCAGCACACAGAAAAATGCAGTAAGATGAAAGAAAACGTTGAAATGCACGAGGAGGTAAACAAGGAAAAACAAAGTTAGTAAAGTACAGTGATTACATTGGAATAAGATCAATGCCAGATCTCATTCATGTAAACGTGACTGCAGAAAAGGAATTATGACAATCAAGGATGCAGCTCCGTCATTTCAGAAGTGCATCCTGGGCCATTTATAGTTCAACGCAATTAAGATAATGAAATGTGTGCCATAACTCGAAGAGAGCAAATATTAACTTTTGGGGACATACTTCTGTGTTATTTAACCATTTGTTCTTTCATTGAATGCACTGAGACAGATTTTTGTGACTTTTGTCAAAAGAAATAAAAAAAACCCCACAATTTTGGGAGTTTAACAAAAATGATCAGGATCAGGTTTTGTATCACAATTTTTTATTTCATCCCTTTTCACTTCCTGTCTATCCAAGTAAACAAACTATTTTGTTACAATGGGCCTAAACCATTAACATATGCTGCTTTGAATCGCATAAAGCTTTCAGAAATGTAGGAAATAATCATAAACAATTATTATCTTCTGATAACTTTGAATTATGTTCTCCATAAATTTAGTTGTTTAATGAAATATGATGGGTGCTGCTCAATTCTCTCCTTCACTGTTTCATTGAATCTTACTTCGAAACAGGCTTGGAGTCTGAAAAATCTCTTTGAAAGTCTGCACATTTGAATATATACATACTTTCAAATTTTGAAAAATGTTAAATAATTTTCTATAACCTACGCATTGTTTATCATAAAGAAATGTGGCTACATAATTGAACATGACAACAACATCTATCATTATGAGGTCACTTAGAAGTATCTTTTTTGATCTATCCTGTTTTACGTGTCAACAGGTTAAATTTCTGTTCTGGCCTCAAAGTTTTTCATGCTAAAAGTTAATTAACTAATTAACTTCATTGTTAATAACCTTTGAATTTATCCAATTTAGTATTTTTTCTAAGTTGTGTTTCTGTTGTTATTTCCCTTTAATATTATTAACCTTGTAATGTAAGATACATTTAGAAAAGAAACAGAAAGAGTCAAAGAGATTTATTGGACTCCATCTCCGTTTCAAAAATATTCCTACATAAAGGGCAATTATATTTGTTCAATAAAGAGACGAGGAGGATATAAGAATAATTTATATTGGACTCTTGAAAGGCGTCAGACAATCATGCAAATGTTTGCCGTGACTTGGCAGTAAAACTTCATGTCCTTTTGGACAGAGGGTGTGAGCAAAGGAATTTTGCTGTCTCTATATAAATGGCAGCCAGGTACGATTGACCATTTCTACAGCTGGTGACAGCAAGCCCACAGTGGCAACCATGAGGTGGAGATCTGTGTTGTGGAGTTTCCTTGCTTTATCTATCACCACTTTCTCTGAGGTCCAAACCACACTGGGTAAGATTCCAACTTCACACACAAAGGAATGATTTTCTTCATGGTGAAGAAAATCACAGTGAAGATTTTCATGGATGTCTTATTGATTTCTTTGTTTCTACTTTCAACTGAGTGCAGAGTTTCAAGATTTAATTAGAAATCCTCTTTTAGTTCACAACCATGTCAGCAGCATCTGCAGCACATGGGGCAGGGATCACTTCAAGACCTTCGATGGTGATGTGTACCAGTTTCCCGGCATGTGTGAATACAACCTGATCTCCAACTGCCACGACTCCTATCAGCTCTTCTCAGTGCACATAAGGAGAGCAGAAAAGGATGGAAACCCGACCATCAGCTACTTGGCAGTCACCATCAATGAACTTTTGTTTCACATCAGTAAAACCTGGGTCACTGTCAACTATGACAAGTGAGTACAATGAAGAGCTAAAGCTGAAAAAGCCGCAGCTATGTTGGCCTCACAGTGAAAAACAAAAACAAATGTATATTAAATGTATTTTTTTTTTTGTTTTTGTTTTTTTTACCAGAGTCCCTCTACCTTATTACAAGGCAGGGGTGCAAGTGGAAAACAATGCTGCTTACATCAAGTTTCAGAGCAAAGTTGGGTTCACTGTCATGTGGAATAGAGAAGATGCTGTGATGGTAAAAACCTACCTTTCAAACAAATGAAGATTTATAATCAAATGTACTACTTTTCAATGATAGTCGGTGTTTCCTTTGAAAGGCAACTTATTAGGTTCAGTTATTCTGGATATTTTACATTCTATTGGCCATTTTGTTTTAGCACATTGATGATCTATTGTTTTTTTGTTTGCAGTGGTATTTCTGGTTAAAACTAAAACTAAAAGATTTAGTTTTAGAACTCTTTTTTGTACATGTTTTAGGTGGAAATTGATACTGACTTTGCAAACCGAACTTGTGGACTTTGTGGAGACTTCAATGGTGTCCCAGTATACAATGAGTTCATTCACAATGGTATGTATAGGGTGACTTAGACCGAGTTGATTCTTTTAGATTCTGAATTATGACAATCTGATCTGATCTGATCGCTGACAGGTCGGAAAATCAGTCCCATTGAGTTTGGCAACAAACACAAAGCCCACCACCCAAATGATGACTGCGAGGACCCTTATGAGGAGGATTTGGTGGACGTTGCGACTGTCTCAGATTCCTGCAAGAAATTTGTGAGTTTATTATTCAATGAATATATGCACATTTACAACATTTTAATAAGGACCCACAAGCTAACTTCACTCCTGTTTTTCTCTTTTCTTTTCTCTACAGCTAACTTTCTGTGAAAACATGTTTTTGTCAGAGTCCTGGAGCTCATGCGCTAAACTGATTCACCCTGAAGTTTACATCCAGGCCTGTGTAAAGGACATGTGTGGCTGCAGTAACAATACCAATGACTTCTGTGTCTGCAGCACGCTGTCTGAGTTTTCTCGACAGTGTTCCCATGCAGGAGGACAGCCTCCCAACTGGAGGAAAACTCAGTTCTGTGGTAAGAGTTTTATTCTTTCTGTAGCTTACGGGCATGATGTGGCGAGATTCTGTCAACTGAAATTATCAGAGTAAGAAATAAACAAAAAATTTCAGTTAAAAACTTTGTGAAACAAAAACATGTTTTTGTTTCACAAAAATATGACATTTTGCAGAAAATGCAAAATGTCATATTCAGGCAGGTCAATCACAATGTTGTAGAGACATTTTTTTGCATTACGTTGCCATTAGTTCATTTACAGTTCCTAATGTTAGAAAAATAATAGCTTTAGATGCACTTTTTCCATAAAAACACATAAATTAATAGCTTTCTTCACCTATCTTAATTCTCACAACTTATTGTCACAGCCAAAGAATGCCCTTACAACATGGTGTATGAAGAAAGTGGTTCCCCTTGCATGGATACTTGCACACATCAGGACACAAGTTCACTCTGTGAGGACCACAAAACGGACGGCTGCTTCTGTCCTTCTGGTTAGTTCATATAACATTTTAGATTAATTGATTGGTCTAGATTTTTTAAATAAAATTCCACTGAAATAAAAAAAATGCCTTTCCTCAGGAACGGTGTTTGATGATATTTCTGAGAGAGGCTGTATTCCTCAGTCTGAATGTCAGTGCAAACATGACAAAATCTACAACTCTGGAGAGGTTTACCGACAGGATCAAGAGGAATGGTATGTCAGATGCTTAGTCATGTATACAAAATGTGTAAAGTAAAGTCTTTTATGTTAACTATAAATATATATTTTATTTTAGCACATGCTTTAAGGGAATGTGGGATTGCATCACTCTAGAAACACCGGCTACATGCGCAATTGAACAAGGTTCATATTTCACTACTTTTGATGGGAAAACTTACACTTTCCATGGGGATTGTTACTACACTCTGGCAAAGGTGGAAAGTAAGGTAAATGAGCAATTCAATTACATGCTTAGTGTATCAAGATAAGACTTTTATTTAATTCTTTAATTTTTTTATTTAAATTTTGATTTCAATGTACATTTTAGGACAGAGCGAGCCCAAAGTTTACCCTCCTGGCCCAGCTGGTGCCTTGTGCTCACCAACAGTTTGACACATGTCTGAAGTCCCTTAAAATCCTGCTAAACAATGACAAAAATAACGTGAGTAAAATAGCATAACCATTTAATAAGATTAAACTGTGAAAACCTATCTGACTCATTTTTGTTTCCTCAGGTGCTATCCTTCACCTCTGATGGTGTAGTTCAACAGAACATGCAGACTGTCACTTTGCCGTACCAATCAGGTAGGTCAGGCCATCAAAAAGTCTGAATTAAACCATATCCTTCCAGGTTCCATTTAAATATAAGTCTGAGATTATATTAATCTGTTTATTTTAGGAGACATCGATATTTTCCACGCCTCATCCTTTCACATCTTGCTGCAGACCAGATTTGGGTTGCAGATTCAGATCCAGCATGTCCCTCTCATGCAAGTCTACATCAGCCTGGAGCAAAGCTACAGATCAAAGACACGTGGTGAGTTTAAAATTTGTCTCAACAACAAAAGTTTATGTGCCGGTTGTAAAGCATTGGTTGCAACTTCCATCACTAGTCAGTGTCTAAACTAACAGCTTGTTGCCGACTACAAAAAGATTACAACTGTGCATTAGAGTCTAATAGAAGACACTGATATTTTTGATTGTGTCAACATTATCCCCCCACCCTCCTGAGAAACACTAAAAAAATACTCTGTGGACCAACGTCTTTTCTTCAGTTTTCTTTTTAAAATGTTAAAATAATTGATGTCTTCAGGTTTATGTGGGAACTTCAACATGATCTTGAGTGATGAAATGAAGACTCCTCAGGGGATCGTGGAGGGAACTGCAGCGACCTTCAGTAACTCTTGGAAGGCTAACTTCATGTGCTCAGACATTGAGGAAAGACTTGATGATCCATGTTCCCTCAGTTTGGAAAATGGTAATCAACAATTGTGGATTTTTTATTCTTTTGAAAGTTATGGTCTGCTCTTAGTTGCTGAGTCTTATGCTTTAAATAACAGTTCAGCTGTAGAGATTAAAATTAAAACTATTGTTTTACCCCCTCCTCCCTTTAGAGATGTATGCCAAACACTGGTGCGCCTTACTTGTGAGTCCAGACAGTGCTTTTGCCCAGTGCCGATCGGTGGTGGATCCCGAGATGTTTTACAAGGTATGAAAAAAATATTTTAAAAATTCTATCTCGTTCAGCAGCTGCTCTTGATCTTCTGCAACCCAGCAACAAGCTAAGATAGATCAGAGCAAACATTAAAACTGCTTTTTTTATATATACAAATAAAGGGTTTCTTTAATGTCTACCTATGTTTTAAGGATGATCTGTACATTATAGAAATATCCAGTTCAGATTTGACATGCCTGAGGATTTTAGATTTTGGTCAAAAGAGAATCAAACACAGTCCTGATTCCTCACTAAAAGTAAGATAGCCCTTCACTTAAGTGCTCTATCAGAAGGAGCATATAATGACTTCAACCAGCCGTGGTGTACACTCATATTTTCTTAAGGCACTTACCCTGTTTTAGTTTTGATTGACAGTGCATATTAAAGGATTGATTTGACATACAAATAATTGATAGAAAACTTGATTGAGGTTCCCCAAAGGTTGTGCAGCCCTGAACAAAGAGCCATAATGCTCATTTTCAGTAATCATTTTTTTGAGAGTGTTTTCTGTCTTCTGCAGCGATGCATCTACTCCACCTGTAGTTGTGAGAAGAGCGAGGCGTGTTTGTGTGCCGTCTTCTCTTCTTATGCTCGAGCTTGTGCAGAAAAGGGGGTTCTCCTGACAAACTGGAGAGAGAATGTGTGCGGTAAGAGCATGATTTTTTATGTTGTGAATACTGATTATTAAAATGTTATCGCCCTCATTTATAAGACATGAAAATTCTAAGCAATCATCTTCTTGTAATCCACGAAACAGATACATATGCAAAGAGCTGCCCAGCATCTCAGACCTTCTCTTACACACATCAGAGATGCCAGCTGACATGCAGGTCTTTGAGCTCGGAGCAGCAGAGCTGCACCTCGGACTTCTTGCCTGTGGATGGCTGCTCCTGTGCTGAGGGTCTCTACTTGAATGAAAATGGCCTTTGTGTTCCAGTGGAAAAATGTTCCTGCTTCTATAACGGCAATTACATTAAGCCAGGGACATCCATCAACATCAGAGATGACCACTGGTGATTAAATGAAAACTAAATTTGTGGTATCTGTCAGTTTTTATCGTAATATCCTTCATGTACCTTACAGGATTTTTAATGTCTTCTTCTAGCGTGTGCAATAATGGAATACTTCATTGTCATTCTTGGAGAAGCCGCATGTCATGTTAGTTTGTTTCTACTCTTCTCTCCCTTTTATAGCTCCCTTATTCAGTTGACTGACTATAAAGTAAAATGATTCTTTTTTGTTGTAGTGTGTCATTATCCAAAAGTCTATTTCAACTGTTCCTCTGCAACCGCGGGAGAACTTGGACTACAGTGTGCTAAAACTTGTTCAAATCTGGAAAGCGATGAATGTGTGAGTAAATGTTATTAAAGCTACTGAGCCTCAGTGAATTTATCCAATAATTATTTCTGAGATATCTTTTGATTGTGAATTCCAAATGTTTTTATAGTATGAAATCAAATTTAACAAAAATGGCAAATGGTTTTTGTTTCATAATTCTTATAATCTTTCTCCCCTCCTAGGTTTTTACAGAGTGTGAGTCTGGCTGTCGGTGTCCGGATGGCCTTCTTGAAGATGGCAAAGGGGGCTGTGTGAAAGAGGCTGACTGTCCATGTAAGCATGATGGACGTATTTTTGCTCCCGGAGCAGTGATTCCTAACCTGTGCAATACCTGGTAAGACCATATTTTAAATATGATTATAATTTGTCTAATGTATACCTTATTTCAATGTCAAGCTGTTACAGTGTTACTTTGCAGTTTATTCAAAAACTATTCAATAATTTATCACAATTTCTTTGAAATCTAGCAAATGTAAAAGTGGAAAATGGCAGTGCACTGAGAAAAAATGCCCAGCATCTTGCATTATTTATGGAAGTGGGCACTACAACACATTTGATCAAAGGCCATATGGATTTCAGGGTGAATGTGGTTACATCGCTGTCAAGGTAAATAAAACTCATGACTGTTGGAGATTATTACTCACAGACACACACACGCCCACACACACACGGAATGCTTAATGTACATTTTTCTTTTTAAGAATAAATGTGGCAACAAAACAGCTGAAAACAACTTTGGAGTTATTACAGAAAATGTACCCTGTGGCACTTCGGGAACCACCTGCTCCAAAACTGTCAGAATTCAACTTGGGGTAAGTGCAGACAGATTATTTCTGAGCCTAGAGCAGTGGAATATTACATTTCAGAACTATTTGCAAGAAAGAGGTTATGCCATGTTAACAATAGCTACTGAAACAGAAATCTCTTTTGTGTTCTAGCGAACAGAAATCAAACTAATGAAGGGTAAATACGTAGAGGAAGATCTGGGACAAGGGGTCCTGATACAATACAGAATAAGGAGAGTCGGCTTGTATCTGGTGGTAGAATCAAACATTGGTCTGGCGGTGATATGGGATCGAAAAACAGCTGTTCGCATCCTTCTGGAGCCCCAGCACAGCGTGAGTAGCAGTCAATGTTTATTAAGAATGTCAGCAATCTTTTACAAATGGATATCAAATTTTCTTTAAAAATGTATTTTGTAACAAACTACTTGCCTGGTGTGACTGTTTGCACAGGGCTCAGTGTGTGGCTTGTGTGGAAATTTTGATGGAAATGGACTGAACGACTTCACCACCCAGGGTCAGCTGGTGGTGAGCAACCCTCTAGAGTTTGCAAACAGCTGGAAAGTTCAGAGCACTTGCCCAGATAAGGAAGAGATTGTGGATTCTTGTGTAGCTGCACCCATGAGACATCAATGGGCAAAAATGATGTGCAGCATCGTAACAGGGAAGACATTCAAAGACTGCCACCATAAGGTCTGAATAATTTAGTTCTGTTTGTTGCAATAAAAAATTAAACATGGTCCATTTTCTTATATTGGTTTGTTTTGTTTTGTAAACACACAGGTTGATCCCCAGCCCTTCTATGATAACTGTGTGAAAGACTCGTGTGCCTGCGACACTGGAGGAGACTGTGAGTGTTTCTGCTCAGCTGTCGCAGCCTACGCTCAGGCTTGCAATGAGGCTGGAGTGTGTGTTGCATGGCGAACCCCAGACATCTGCCGTGAGTAAACTATAACACTTTTTGATTAAAATGATGCTTTTGTCTTTGTGGCACCATGTTGATCTCTGCGGAGATTTTGGTCGAAATGCCTTTCAAATTGCTTGTCATTACCTTAAACAAAGCATCCCTTTCTTAGCTACTCACTTTTGAAATGCTAGCATCTTGGATTCTTTACCTTATTTTTGAAAATGTAATAATTTCAGCATTAATGTCCTTAGGCTCTTACTCAAAACTTTATCTCTAAAGAATATATCTATCACAAGACTTTGTTGAATTTTGAAGAAGTCCTTGAATTTTAACGAATGACTGTTATACTTACGTGTAATGTAAATTGTGTTCCCTTACAAAGTGTACTCAAAAGTGGAAATTTGGAGTTTTGTTCAAAACATTTAGATTGAAATTATTCTGTTTTTTTAAGACATAAATAATTTAATTTCATATTATACATTTACATATTAATATTAAGAATTATTATAATTATAATAATTTGCAACAGCTACAGTAAATTTTATCTTGTAAATGTACCTCATTAAATGTAACTAGTTACTACCCACCTTTTAAAAAATTAAGACTTAGTTCCATTGCTGCCACCAATATTTTGTCAAAACATGCAGAGTACCCATAATTTTGGGTACTGATTTCAATTATTTCATCATTGTGGGATGAAATAATGATGAAACAATAAATAATGACATTGAACACAGTTTTATAAAAAAAAAAAAATTGTGAAAAAACAAACACGATTCAATTTTAGCTTCGAGGTGTATTGTCAATCCTAGAGGATTTTCCACTGGGCACAATCCACACAGCAATGGGAAATTTCAGCATCACTGGATTTCCAGTGCGGTGCTTAAAAATGGAAGGTCTACTTGGACTCTGTTAATACTTTGTTGATATAATTAATATGATTATTTGATGTCTTGGTACTATGTTGTATTGCTTCTGCTTCAGAGACACATGCTCGATGATTAATCTCAGTCTCTCAGGAATATTAAATCAACACTTAACACCTGACTAAAACATGATAATTCCATCAGACAATATGGAAAACAAAAATTGAAGTTTCTATAAAAGTTGTAAACACCTTTTCTTAAAATATTTCAATTCAAAATTGGTTTAATTAAAAATCTTATTCAAATCAGTCATGATCAAATATTCTTCAATGATTTGTGAATTTTGTCTTCCACAATAAAATTATATTTTCTTTATCCAGGTAATATTAAGAAATGTATCACATTGTTTTTAACATTTCCGAATGTTACTGACATCTGCTATTCTTTCATCTTTAGCTGTTTTTTGTGATTACTATAATAACCCAGAAGATTGTACATGGCACTACAGCCCTTGCCACACACCTTGTTACAAAACCTGTTTGAACCCACAAGGAATTTGTAATAACCCGATACCTAATCTGGAGGGTAAGAATACCGTTCAAGATCCAATTTTTATTTTAGCATTGTATCTATGTAGTGTACAACATATGTGATGTGCCTTTTACAGGTTGTTATCCAGTATGCCCAGAAGATAAGCCACAAACTACAACTGCATCTCCCACTACAACAACTCCAAACCTCACCCCTACAACAACTACAGAGACTCCTACAACCACAACAACTACAACAACTACAGAGACTCCTACAACCACAACTACAACACCCCTACAACAACTACAAGACCTACAACTGCAACTACAACAACAACTACAGAGACCTCCTACAACCACAACAACTACAGAGACCTACAACCACTAGCTCCCTACAACAACAACTACAGAGACTCCTACAACCACAACAACAACTCCCCCTACAACAACTACAGAGACTCCTACAACCACAACAACAACTCCCCCTACAACAACTACAGAGACTCCTACAACCACAACTACAACTCCCCCTACAACAACTACAGAGACTCCTACAACCACAACAACAACTCCCCCTACAACAACTACAGAGACTCCTACAACCACAACAACAACTCCCCCTACAACAACTACAGAGACTCCTACAACCACAACTACAACTCCCCCTACAACAACTACAGAGACTCCTACAACCACAACTACAACTCCCCCTACAACAACTACAGAGACTCCTACAACCACAACAACAACTCCCCCTACAACAACTACAGAGACTCCTACAACCACAACTACAACTCCCCCTACAACAACTACAGAGACTCCAACAACCACAACAACAACTCCCACTACAACAACTCCAGAACCTCATACAATCACAACTACAACTCCCCCTACAACAACTCCATGCATTCCAACTTGTGAGTGGTCTGACTGGTATAATGTGCATGATCCAATCACAGACAAAAATGACTGGGAAACCTATGAAAATGTCACAAACAATGGTCTAATTATATGTGAAAATCCAATGGAAATTGATTGTAGGGCAGCGGTTTTACCAGACATGGACTTTGAGGACTATTTGGAAGACACTCAGCAGGTTGTAAGTTGTGATATAAACTATGGCTTAATCTGTAAAAAAGAAGACCAGCCAAAGCGACCAGGAAAGTGTTTTGACTACAAATTCAGATTGTGCTGTCCAGTATGTGAAATAACAACAACACTCAGAACAACTCCCACAACCACAACTACAACTCCCACTACGACAACTCCAGAGCCTCCTACAACCACAACTACAACTCCCCCAACGACAACTACAGAGACTCCTACAACCACAACTACAACTCCCCCTACTACAACTACAGAGACTCCTACAACCACAACTACAACTCCCACTACAACAACTATAGAGACTCCTACAACCACAACTACAACTCCCCCTACGACAACTACAGAGACTCCTACAACCACAACTACAACTCCCCCTACGACAACTACAGAGACTCCTACAACCACAACTACAACTCCCCCTACAACAACAACAACAGAGACTCCTACAACCACAAAAAGTACAACTGCATCTCCCACTACAACAACTCCAAAGCCTCCCACAACCACAACTCCCCCTACAACAACAACAGAGACTCCTACAACCACAAAAACTACAACTGCACCTCCTACTACAACAACTCCAAAGCCTCCCACAACCACAACTCCCCCTACAACAACTACAGAGACTCCTACAACCACAACTACAACTCCCCCTACAACAACTACAGAGACTCCTACAACCACAACTACAACTCCCCCTACAACAACTACAGAGACTCCTACAACCACAACTACAACTCCCACTACAACAACTATAGAGACTCCTACAACCACAAAAACTACAACTGCACCTCCTACTACAACAACTCCAAAGCCTCCCACAACCACAACTCCCCCTACAACAACTACAGAGACTCCTACAACCACAACTACAACTCCCCCTACAACAACAACAGAGACTCCTACAACCACACAACTGCACCCCCTACTACAACAACTACAGAGACTCCTACAACCACAACTACAACTCCCCCTACAACAACTACAGAGACTCCTACAACCACAACAACAACTCCCCCTACAACAACTACAGAGACTCCTACAACCACAACTACAACTCCCCCTACAACAACTACAGAGACTCCTACAACCACAACAACAACTCCCCCCACAACAACTACAGAGACTCCTACAACCACAACAACAACTCCCTCTACTACATCTCCAAAGACTCCCACAACCACAACTCCCTCTACAACAACTACAGAGACTCCTACAACCACAACAACAACTCCCCCTACAACAACTCCAAAGCCTCCCACAACCACAACTCCCCCTACAACAACTACAGAGACTCCTACAACCACAACTACAACTCCCCCTACAACAACTACAGAGACTCCTACAACCACAAAAACTACAACTGCATCTCCCACTACAACAACTCCAAAGCCTCCCACAACCACAACTCCCCCTACAACAACTACAGAGACTCCTACAACCACAACAACAACTCCCCCTACAACAACTACAGAGACTCCTACAACCACAACTACAACTCCCCCTACAACAACTACAGAGACTCCTACAACCACAACAACAACTCCCCCTACAACAACTACAGAGACTCCTACAACCACAACAACAACTCCCATACAACAACTACAGAGACTCCTACAACCACAACAACAACTCCCCCTACAACAACTACAGAGACTCCTACAACCACAACTACAACTCCCCCTACAACAACTACAGAGACTCCTACAACCACAACAACAACTCCCCCTACAACAACTACAGAGACTCCTACAACCACAACTACAACTCCCCCTACAACAACTACAGAGACTCCTACAACCACAACAACAACTCCCCCTACAACAACTACAGAGACTCCTACAACCACAACTACAACTCCCCCTACAACAACTACAGAGACTCCTACAACCACAACTACAACTCCCCCTACAACAACTACAGAGACTCCTACAACCACAACTACAACTCCCCCTACAACAACTACAGAGACTCCTACAACCACAACAACTACAACTGCACCTCCTACTACAACAACTACAGAGACTCCTACAACCACAACAACAACTCCCCCTACAACAACTACAGAGACTCCTACAACCACAACAACAACTCCCCCTACAACAACTACAGAGACTCCTACAACCACAACTACAACTCCCCCTACAACAACTACAGAGACTCCTACAACCACAACAACAACTCCCCCTACAACAACTACAGAGACTCCTACAACCACAACAACTCCCCCTACAACAACTACAGAGACTCCTACAACCACAACTACAACTCCCCCTACAACAACTACAGAGACTCCTACAACCACAAAAACTACAACTGCACCTCCCACTACGACAACTCCAAAGCCTCCCACAACCACAACTCCCCCTACAACAACTACAGAGACTCCTACAACCACAAAAACTACAACTACACCTCCTACTACGACAACTCCAAAGCCTCCCACAACCACAACTCCCCCTACAACAACTACAGAGACTCCTACAACCACAACTACAACTCCCCCTACAACTACTACAGAGACTCCTACAACCACAAAAACTACAACTGCACCTCCCACTACGACAACTCCAAAGCCTCCCACAACCACAACTCCCCCTACAACAACTACAGAGACTCCTACAACCACAAAAACTACAACTGCACCTCCTACTACAACAACTCCAAAGCCTCCCACAACTACAACTCCCCCTACAACAACTACAGAGACTCCTACAACCACAACTACAACTCCCCCTACGACAACTCCAAGCACTACCACAGAATCAATTGTTACTGGCCCACCATTGTCAACAGTGACAATTCCAGCTACACCAGTAGTAGTGGTTACAACCCAATCAACTTCGTCAAGTTCCACGACAGAGTGCTTCTGTGTTTTCAATGGCACAGTTTATCTGCCAGGTAATTAGTAATTTTTGCGTTTACTTCTGTTTATTCTTTGTATTATATCCCTAACTGTCTTTTTTTTAACCACCGTTTCAGGGGATGAAATATTTTTAATGTACCCCATTGGATCAGGCCTTTGTCTCACAATGATTTGTTCTGATGTTTGTGAAATTCATAACAACACTGAAATGTGTCAGAGTACCTCAACCTTGGGACCAGCACCCTCTCCCACACCCTACATTCCTACATGTCCTGAATGGGATGTTGTTGTAAGACATTTTACATCTAATTCATGTTCAAATTAGTATTTTATTTCAGATTTTTCTGAAGCATATTTTTATTCTAGCTATTTCCACTGACCTTTTTATATTAGTTTTTTTGAATACCCAGATATGTATAACTAGTTGTTTTTAACTCTTCTTTTTGTCTACAGCAAAATGAGACCTTCTTCTTGTGCAACTGCACTATGGCCAGATGCATTGAGAACAACACAATTGAAATAATTCCATATGAGTGTCCACCCCTCCAGAACATAACTTGTACCAATGGAAAGAAACCAGTTCTTGTGTATGATGAGTACCACTGCTGCCAACATTATGTTTGTGACTGTAAGTTAATCTGTGTGCACTGATGGATTTAAGCTTCTCTTTTAATCAAATATATTTAAATTAATTGCAATAAAATTCACTACAGAGATTGTCCTTGCCCACAGTCTTCATCATCTACAAAGATTATTTAATTAAATGAGTTACAAAAACATTTAAGTACTTTTTGGGATCAATAAAGTGTTTTGGAATTTGATGTTGTATACTTTTGCTTTCTAGGTGTATGCGAAGGCTGGGGAGATCCTCATTACATCACATTTGATGGATTATACTACAGTTATCAAGGAAATTGTACTTACATTTTGATGGAGGAGATCACAGCAAAATATCATTTGAAGATCTATGTTGACAATGTATTTTGTGATCCCACGGAAGATGTTTCTTGTCCAAGATCAATAATCATAGCATATGGATTTCACGTTGTCACACTCATCAATCATAACCTTATCGGAGCTCCACAATTAGAGGTAACACTTGTAGAAGGCAACACTCAGTTGTTTTCAACTAGCTTGACATGATATCTTTGACAAGTGTCAACAGAATATTGCCAATATATAATTTTCCCCTGATTCCATTATAGTTATTTTGTCTTTCCTTACTTTCAGGTATTAAAAAATGGTGAAATATTGAAATTACCCTATGCACAACAAGGTATTAAGATTGTGAGTTCTGGTATTAACTTGGTTTATGAGATCCCTCTCCTAAATGTGGTTGTTACATTTGGAATGACTGGCTTTAGTGTCAACCTTCCATATAAGTATTTTGGGAGCAACACACAGGGTCATTGTGGTAAGAAATCTCTTTCAAATCTGTACTGTGGTCAGTCTTTAGGCTTGATATAAACTGTAACTGTTTAAAATCTTTGTTAGGTACATGCACCAACAATCAGGCTGATGACTGCAAGTTGCCGACAGGCGAACTGTTGGAAAATTGTGCAGTGATGGCAGACTATTGGCCAGCAAATGACATTTATCAACCTAACTGCCCAACACCACCTGAAGTACCCACTCAAGTTCCTGAACCACCGCTAGAGCCAACTCCATGCAAGCCAGATTCCATTTGTGATCTGCTGAAGAGCAGGTAGGCATGCCTTATTTCATAGCCCTCCAGGAAAATAATTTCTTAAGTAAGACTAAATGACTTAATTTTGCTTTCCTTTTATTTTTCAGTGTTTTTGCAGAATGTCACCCATTGGTTTCCCCAGACAATTTCTACAGAGGTTGTGTTTTTGATAGTTGCCATGTTTCGAATCCTGCAGTAGAGTGCACAAGTTTGCAAACTTATGCTGCTGCCTGTGCTCAGGCTGGAATTTGCATCCACTGGAGAAACCACACCAAAATATGTGGTAAGACAACCTTTATCATATTATTTCTACTGAGAATGAAGATTGAATTGGGAGAGTATTTTTTATATTTGCATTACTTAACACATACAGGACAACAAAACATCTCGTACACTGTGTTATCATTTCCTTAAAGTTTGGGGGTCGTTTTGTTTCCAACAGCTAGTGACTGTCCATCAGACAAAGTTTATAAACCTTGTGGCCCTGCAGAACAGCCCACTTGTGAGGACAAGTATGTTGTCACACAGATTTACATTTGCATTGATTGTGATGTTTGTATGGTTTCAAACACTTCCTGATAACAAAAGGTGGCATTAAAGTTTGTTTAGCCAGTAAAATAATATTCTTATCAGAACATTGTAATTTCCTTTTGCAGTCCCAATGAACCAAACATAAACTTTATTACTGAGGGCTGCTTCTGTCCTGATGGAATGAAACTCTTCAACAAAGAGTCAGGAATATGTGTTGAAAAGTGTGGTAAGTAGCAGTTATCTCCCTGAATTCTGCAACTGAATTGAATTTGCTCTGTCAGTCAAATACAAATAAATACTGGGTTGCTCTGTATTTGTCAACAGGATGTCTTGATCCTGAAGGCATTCCTCGAGAGGTGAGACAAAATGACTACTTATGCTTACTGTCTGTAAAATCTTAAATGTTACTGCCTCCTTACCAAGCAATTTTGGTTTACTCTTTCAGTTTAATGAGAGGTTTGAGTACAAATGCCAGGACTGCATTTGTGATGAGCCTACCAAAACTGTAATTTGCAAACCAAAGACTTGCCCAGCACCACCCACTGCTAACTGCACTGAGCCAGGGTTTGTTGTTGTGAACCAAACCAATCCTGCGGATCCCTGTTGCTATGCCTACACTTGTCGTAAGACGCCCGTCATCAAGCCACATTTTTGATTAATTTGTTGAACTATAATTTATCACAGAATGCTGTACTTTGTTTTTTAATCTTACATAGAATGCAACATCAACAAATGCCCAGTAAGCAGCATGAACTGTCCAGTTGGATACAAACCAGTCATCAGTGTTCCAGAGGGAAAATGCTGTCCAGAACATACATGTGGTGAGTTCAGTTTGAACCTTTTTTAGACAACAAATAGACTGCAAGAATTTGGGATTAAATTAAATAAAACAAAAAGATTCACACTAAATATGGAAAATGTGGAATTTAAGAAAACATAGAGGACTATGGATCTTTACAGTTGTCAAGATTTAACATCTTATTGTGATATAAATGTGGAAACAGGGAGAGAAGGGAAGGAGTTCAGGTACTATGCTGGTCGACTGTTTGAAGGGTTCTATTGAGGAGGATCACTTGAAGAAATGGTCTACATTCCTAAAAAAAAAAATCCAAAAATGTGGAAAAAATCCACAGAAATGTTTTTTTCCCCCTGTGGATTTAATTTGTTTTTGTTTCTGTTGCAAAAATAAAATTAAAATATGTTGTATAATGTTGACATTTGATATCAAGAATTAAATAAAAATTCTTAAGAAAAAATAGAAATTGTAAAAAAAAAAAAAAAAAATGTTAAGAAAAAAGTTTAAACTCTGTTTCATTAAAGTAATATTGAGAACAAGTCAAATATTTTAAAACTAAATTGAAAAGCTGAAACTACTGCAGCATTAGGATTTTTGGCAATGCACACTACCTTTATATGCTGAAAGAGATTTAATTTCTTAATAATTTTCCACTCTTAGAGCATAAAGTTACTTGTTTATTTACACAAGGCCTGAGTACTGCAGTACAGCCCTACAACAGTCACCAGAATTGGTTTATTTTAATAGTTACACTTTAATCCTGACATATAACTTTATTCTCATAATTTCAACTTCTCATAATTTACCTTTATTTTTGCCAATTTCTTTTCAGAGCCTAAGCGAGTTTGTGTCCACAAGGATGTTGAATACCTGGTAAATAAGAAACAGACCCATCATTTAAATGTCTCTTATAACCCAGCTTTAATAAATTCCCTGATGTATTAAACCACAATCTTTTTCTTGGTCAGCCTGGTTCCTCAGTTCCTGCGTATGCATGCCAGGACTGTACCTGCAGCAATGAGGTCGACCCAAAATCCGGTCTGTTTAAAATAACTTGTGTGTTTCAACAATGTAAAGAGACCTGTGAGCCGGTAAGAAAAAAATAAAATAAAATAATTCAAATGCAGTCTCCACAATGCAATGTGTTTACTTCAAGGCTGAGCTTCACTTTCTCTTTGATTTAAGGGATATGAATATGTGGAAACTAACTCTTATGACTGCTGTGGGAAGTGTGTACAGAAACAATGTGTCCTGAATTTACATGGTACCAAGCATCTCTTGAATGTAAGTTGGATCATCTCTTTTGGTTTTTTATTAGCACAAAGCAGCACATTGTTTTAATGTCTGTGTCTGCTGATCTGCAGGAAGGAGAAACCTGGTCACCGCCTGAAAACATGTGTGATCACTACACCTGTATGAGGAGTGGGGACACACTAACAGCCCTAAGTTCACACATCATTTGCCCGGTTTTCCAACAGAGTAACTGCCAGCCTGTACGTATCATTACCAACTCTAAAATCTGGAATAATTGTTTTCACAGCATGTAGAAATTGAAGTACATTAACAAATGTACATTTAAATCCTCAGGACACAATTCAAACAGCTGCAAATGGGTGCTGTAAAACTTGTAAGTATGACATTTTAATTTCAATTGTATAAACACCACAAAATTAAAACCAACTAACCAGGAGTCTTTTTTTTTATTTTTTAAAAGGTGTGGAGAAAGACAAAGCCTGCAAACTAGTGAGCATGAAAACTCGAGTTTCGCACCATGGCTGTCAGTCTGAACATGAAGTGGAAATACCGTACTGTGAAGGATCTTGCAACACATTCACTAAGTAAGAATGACACAGATTTTTTAAAAATTTGCTTAAATATTGTAGAAAGCAGATATAGAGCTAGATTTATTATGGTCTCATTTCAGGTACTCTGAAGCAGCAGCTGCTATGGAACATTCTTGCTCCTGCTGCAAGGAAACGCGCTCCACCAATCGCACCGTTGATTTGCTGTGCCTGAATGGAGACAAGTTGACCCACAGCTACATGTATGTGGAGGAGTGCGGCTGCGGCCAGTCGGAGTGCACCACAGCTGCAGGGCTGTCTGCTCGCAGAAAACGAAGATCCACGCTGCTGTGACACAGTCGTCTTTCATAACTATACTGAATGTTAGAAGTGTTTTGTCTTGTACCACTCTAGCAATATTGGAAAGTAATTTACCACTGAAGTGGAATATTTATCAACTAATCAAATAAAAATATGCAACTCAGTTGATGTCTTTGTTATCTTTGTAGTCTAAATTCACTTGGCATCAAATAAAATCATGGTAGAAATTATGTGAAGACTTGAAATAAGCACATTGGTGGTATTTATGGTGAAGAATTTAAGACACGCAAGTTGAATTTAAAAACTGTGGACAGTTAATGTTGAAGTTTTACATGTAAATGAAAATGATCAAAGGATAATTATAGGAACACAATGGATAAAATTGTGGAAAATGATTTTGCTAGAATAGGCTGCCTGACCCCAGATGGAGCTGTCATTATTTTACATCATAAAGTCAGAGACTGTCTTATCAAGTCCAACCCTTTTTGTCTAAATTTAAAACTACGGGTTGGGAAACATAAATGTTGGGAAACATAATTTAAATACGCAGTGGAAAGGAAGTTTAGGCAATTTCATCAACACTTTTTGTACAGGCATTTTTAACATCCAGCTGCAAAAAACTTCAGATTTTTTCAAAAAAATTTGGAAATGTTTAATTAACTGATGACAACATTTAGAAATCTGATTAATGTAAATCACTGTTAACTGGGGGGTTTTGAGTGACTAAAAAAAACATGAGCTGCATGACCTCTGGATGAGGTGTGCAGTTGTCTGACCTAAAGTGATGCCTATTACTGCCATCTAGTGGTGTGTGGTTAGATAAACAACTAACTTTCTTTTCACTTTGTGCAAAATTTTATTTAATTTTTTGGTATTTTAGCCAAAATGTATTTCTCAAATTCTTTATATGAACTAGTTTCCTATAATGAATATTTTTGGAAAAAAACAATAAAATACAATTTTTGTCCATTTTTAAATTTTCCATTGTAAAAGACACTGATCAAAAACAAGTATAGACAGACATTATGATGCAATCAGCAGACTAAAAATGTATTCATGGAAGCGCTTACATTGTCTAACTAAAAATCTTAAGAAAACCTTTGGCATAATTCTCGAAACCATGTGAAATTATATAAAATCCCATCTGTCAACACTATTTTACATTTTGAGTTTGTAAAACATTGTTCAGTAATTATTATTTCTGACCATTTCATTTGATTATGCAGATAAATAGAGATAGCTGTACAGTTGGTAGCACAGTTTGCCTTGCAGCAAGAAGGTCCTTGGTTCAAATCCCTCCCTGGGATTTTTCTGCGTGGAGTTTGCATGTTCTACCTGTGCATGTGTGGATTATCACAAAGTATCCTGGTATCTTCCCCTCTGAAAATATGACGACACCTGCAAGCAGGTTCAGATAAAGGATGGATGAAGACATAAAAAAACTTTAACTGGGATAGCTAGAAAGTATTTATTGCATTTCACTCAATTTTAGTGATTTCTATATGAGAATTTTAAACATTTTCTTTTCATTACGTTGTTTTTAATGTACTTTAGGCAGTGGTGGCTGTGAACAAGTAAGATATTTTCCCAGATATTGGATGAATTAGTATACAGAATATGTTTTCAGTTGTCTTAACTGAAAACAAAATGACAGAATAGCCGAAAATAAGTGATTGTATTTTATGATTGTGACTATTTGTCTCCCGTGCGACACAGCAAAGTCTTAAGACCAAAAAGACAAACATGATCATACAGCGTGTAGAGATATTTCAAGATGTGGATGGTAAGAAGCTGCATGCAGTGTGGAATAAAGTATCCCTGGCTCTACAGAAATGAGATTATTTACTAGCTTTTCTTTGATATTTGAACTTCAGGATTTTGACACTATTTGATGTTTATGAAAATTAAATTAGAGTCAGATGACAGAGGTGACAAGAATATTAACACTCATAAAATGCCACCTGAATTTTTATTGTCAAAATAACAACAACAACAAAAAAAACGTAGACAAAGAGAATCCCCTCACCTCTTTTCCAGGATAGGCTATACTTTCATTATAGGTGGTTATGTAGTGTCTTTGTATGCTTTTTACTGTGGAAAAAATGGCAAAACAAAAGCCACCAAATCCTGTCTGCATTGACGGGATGACATGGGAGCATTAAAGCGTTCCAAGACCGGAACAGCATCCTTACTCCTGGTTCACGTACAGCATTTCCAGACAATACCACCGTGTGTTTGCCTTTAGATCACGTGGTAGCTGGTAAGGCTGATAACTTAAACTAACACATGGACAAACACTCGTTTTCCTGTTAAAGTTTTCTAAGAAGCTCTACGTGAAATAAAAAAACTAATTTAGCAAACAAAGCATGTCAATAACTCCACAAAACTCTTACTCAAACTTGAAAATAGTGTCCGGCAGATGCACAATTTACCATGTATCATGTTTCAGAAATGACTTCTTAAATAATTTAGCAAACAGTATAACAAATTCATCCCTTTCATAACACCATTTTTTTCTGAGCCAGCAGTAAAAGATTATTGTTGTGTTCACAATTAAGCCTGAGTATTTATCATGTGTGTATCTAAAGTCTTTTTAGTCCAGTGGACAAATACCAGCAGATGATTGTTAAGCAATAATCAAAGAGCAGGATTACAAGCTTCTAGCTTCTACTTGGTCTGATTTGTTTTAGATTCAGTATCAGCTTTCACTGCCTCGCAAGAAGCACAGATTGTGTAACACCAGATCATTATGTGAGCTCTTATAGCACTTTTTTCAAACTTTGAGGTAAATTGGAGTTTATCTAAAGACATGCATCTTTATTTTTGATTTAAAATAACTCTTATAAGACTCATGTATACAAAAATTTATGGAGTTTGTGGGGCTTTAATCCACTGATGGTATTATTTATGGCCTCCTCACTCAGTACTATAACTTTTGTTTACAGCTGCTGTTTGATATCAAAATATAAGGCATTTTTAAGATGTGCATTATAAATAGAGCTAAGGTGAAAGAAACAATTTGTGCAGATGTGAATGTTACTACATTGAGAGACAAACAGTTTATTGTAAGTTTCACTGAATGTCTATAAAATAATAAATACACACACACATACACACACAAACTAATTATCACATTATTGCACTGAATCCTATAAGATATTCTGCTGGATCAAAAAGTTTCAATATTTTTGCTGTTTATAACACAAAATACCTGCTACAAGAGAGTGAAACAAAATAACTTTAGTGTACAAGTTGGATTTGTAAACAGAGCTATTAATTACTTTAAGCAGTTTTGCACACATTTTATTAGATCATGGAGTTATCTCATCCCAAAAGCTTGAAATGTTATCTTCTAAAGACTGCTTATCTAATCATTGATATGGGAAGTTTTGGCAGCAAAAGTAAAACTACAAGTTTCTTGCATGTTCCAGAGAACCTCCAAAGGTAAATTTATCTTTGGATCACTCCAAGGTGGATGGCAAACAAGGACGGTCCTTTTCTCAGCAAGAACACATTCTGTGTTTATTCAAGGAGCAAACATGGGTTTTTTTAAATTAAATTTAAACAGATGAGACTGAAAGCAACACTGTTTGTAATCTACTTGTGTTGATACAAGCTATTTAACTTCCACCACCTCTGACAAAATAAACCAAGTTCCAGAGGCCGACTTAGCAACAGAAGCTTCACTGAAATGTAAAACAATAAAAATAAAAACTGGGGTGTCCCAATAGTTGTTTCTATTCAAAATGTGTGGATTTTCTCAGGGAGGAGAGAGGTGACATGGTTAGAAATGTTGTCTGTACACACATACATATACATATATATTTTTAGATATTTTTTTACTTCAAGCCTCTGACTTTCAGTAGAATGGAATAGAATCTATCTATCTATCTATCTATCTATCTATCTATCTATCTATCTATCTATCTATCTATCTATCTATCTATCTATCTATCTATCTATCTATCTATCTATCTATCTATCTATCTATCTATCTATCTATCTATCTATCTATCTATATATATATATATATATATATATATATATATATATATATATATATATATATATATATATATATATATATATATATTCAGGTACACAGTATTAAAAAGGGGGGGACAACAAAGTAAAGATGGGAAGAACAATCAAAAATCCTTGACGATATACTAAAAAAGACAGGAAATATAAGAAGAAAGGCAAGAAAATTAAACATAGCCTACAGGTTTATACACCTTCTTCCATACTTTTTACATGTTAAACTTGAACAAATCTATAAGGAAAAAGTAAAAAAAAAACTAGTTTGAAACAAGGAACAATGATAAAAAAATATCAGACATGGAAAAGTATTAACATGACCAGGATCCGTCTCTGTCATAGCTTTGAACTCAGTTACCATTTTTCTTTCCGTCTTTAATAAGGAAGCAATATTCAGTTCTTTACTCCACTGTACTGTTTAAATTTGCCACCCTCTTCTCACACAAACACGCACAAAGAAATACACATTAACTTAACATTTCTGTGCCAACTAAACTTAGTGTTTGCTGTGTGTCAGTCTGTTGGTTTCTGTTTGCGTTTGTTAATGCAAAAAAAAAAAAAAACACATGCAGTGGCCAAAAACCAAACAGTGTGGGGTTTGACGTGTTTTCCTAGGAAAGTTTTGACTCCAAAATTGACATCCTGTTTAATTTGCAAACAAGTGACAGGGCAAATATTAAGTTATGAAGTAAAGGCTCACACAAAAGATCAGACTCAGCTGATCAAACGGAAGTTATAAAGGCATAAAAAGGCTAATTTTTTCTTATGCCTGTTTAATTCTTTTTTTTTATATTACATTTCTGTATGATTACAAAAATATATCTGCTTGCTCTATACAAACAAATGTGATATTATTTAAATATGAATAATCCTTTCATTTACTGCCAATTTGAGAAATATTTTGGCACAGTTTTGGAAAATAAAGTACCAACAAGTTTTATGATTTGCCCTTTTCTATTCTTCTTGTGCATTGTAACAAGGCAGACTTTTGCGGCTGGATTTACAGGTAGGTAATATGATGCCAGAGTAAGGAAGCAGCTAAGCTTCCTTCAGCTTTAGACAGCAAAGATACACCTGCAGCATTAAATAGTCTCAGCTGCCCAAAACACCTTTAGTTCATAGAGAACATCACCAATTTACACCTATATAAATAAAATGTAATTTTACCAAATACAAACACACATTTCTATTTACTTTTGATAAATATTTTATGTTTTATCACTACACTATAAGCACCATTATGAAACACAGCACACAGTTCCCCCCCACTTTTCCACAGCTTATCCCAGAACCTTCATATCCAGAAGAAAGTCGGGAATATGGAAATAATTGGAGGAAAGGAACACGTAGTAATGACAAGATTACGGCTCAGACATAGAGGATTAAACTAAACTTTATATTTGATAGGTAAACATCCAACAAGTAGTTGTGAGTGTGGTATGAACATGTAATAATTCATTGTGAAATGTATAGGGTAAGTTGAGAAAAGTTGAAACAAAAAAAATAAAGGAAATATGATGTGGAGACATTAAGAATGAATAAGATTTTAGTTAAACATAATAAGATAAACCAAACAGTTACAGTATTTTTGAAAGAAAAAGGATTGCATATAAGAATTTAGGTTAGGATTAGAGAGAAAGAAAAGAGGGGGCAAATACCCTGGTCCTCACTCCAGTACAGTAAATGGCGATAATGCATTTTAACGTTAGGTGTCACCTGCTATTAAAAATCAAAAAGAAGAAGAAGACATGAAAATTGTCTGAACCCCTTGGTGTTTGTCTGGAGAGGCAGATGCAGGAAAAAACAAGTGAGTCATTTTATCTTAGCACCTCCACATCCACACTGAACAATTTCTACACAAACATTTGCTTAAGTTTTACCAACCAGTAGTCCGTCTTTGCTCTGTGTAGCAATTATCCTCCCCTCACAGGCAACCATCTCACTTCTCAATGAGAAGCAGCTATGCAGAGCCTAAAACAGAAAGCTACGTGCTAAAATATTCAATAAAAAGTTAAAAATTCTTGTGTGCAAATGGTTATTGATGTGCAAATCTGTGCTTCAAGTGCAGTGCTATACAAATTACAAAATCAGGCCCAATAATGAAAATCTTTTCATTACATGCACATATCATGCCTGAGGTTCCCCCCTCACTGCCTCCCCCAAGAAAACAGAGTTAAATATCAAAACAGAGACACAACTCTGGAGGTAAATCTTAACATCCTTATGATCATGACAAGTTTAGAGTCAATCCTGTCATAATTTTAAAATCAGGCAAATTGGGAATGTTTGTCAAGAACCCCTAGACTCATATATATATATATATATATATATATATATATATATATATATATATATATATATATATATATATATCTATATATATATTGAAATGCAGTGTATATATAGATATATACTGATATAGGAATATATATTTACTATGCAAAGAAATCAAAATATGGGTAGACAGAGCATTTATTATATGGTAGGAAATTATGTTTGAAGAAGTTGATTTAAACCTAAATATAAAGTAACTTTATGTAAAAAAGACAGCAGTAAAAGTTGTATAGTTTACAAGGAAACCTACAAATCAGACAAACCCTGAAACAAGAAAAAGTTTCTCTCCGGGTTGTTATTTATTACCTTCTCAAGCATAGTAAAACTTACTTATGTTATCAGTTTTTGCACTGCTGAATATTATTATAAATAAGCTTAAATATTTAAAAGATCAAAATGAACCATCTAAGGAAAGACGTGCTAGTAAAAATAAAAAATAAGTCATCTTTTCTTTCTTCACTTTAGAAAATAAATTAAAGTATAAAATAAATTGCATTCCTACTTTTCAGAGTCCCACTTCTCATTTATTAGGTCATGTTTTTGATGTGAAAATTCTGTAAAGACTGCAGAAAAATAAGTCTAAAGGAGATTGGTTCAGAAGAAAGATGAACTCAACTGACCTTGATGGCAGTGACGTGTGCATAACCCCACTGCCACGCCCTCAAACATCCTGATATGAATTCTTACACCTGATGATAAGTGTCTTCCATGCTGATGTAAATAAAGATATCGTTGGACAGAACCCAACATTTTCAAAACTCATCAACCGTAAAAATTAGACAGCTTAATCTCCATGGAGTTACAGGAGTGGGAGAAAGTATTTGCACTGTTACAGATTTATTCTATTTGCTTTTCTTTGCAACACATCAGTGTCTCAAATCCTCAATCAAATTTTAATCATAGTTAACCTGAGTAAATAGATGCACGTGTTTTCAAATAAATTAAAGATAGAAAAGTATCCAAACCAATGTGTAAAGAAGTAATTATCCTCAAAGCAGCCATTAAGCTTTTAAATCTATTGCAGTAGTTTTGGAAAAACTTCAGCTCACTTTTTCTTTTTCCCACAGACTGTAGGGTTTTTGATATCAAACAGATTTATTCAAGGTCATGTCCAGTCTTTCACCAGATCTACAAAATCTTCAGTTTGTGTGGGTTTTTGTGCCATTCAGAGAGGCCATCTTTAAATCCCCTTTTATCTTGACCAAATGCAAGAGCACCCACATCTTCAAAACTCTTCCACTTTTGTCTCGTTGTATTTTTGCTTATTGATGGGACACAATTAGTCAGCCAAACTGGACTGTTCTCTTAAGTGATGCCCTCTGTGTACTTCAACCTTGGGGAAACAGAACAAGTTCCACACTTGAGTTCTGAGTTTCAAGTATTGAAATTTGAGTGGAGTTGGAGGAGATCTTTGCACATAAAAGAGTGAATGGGTATAATTTTGTAGTCTATTAGTTCGCCTTTAATGAAGAGAGACTGCTATGATGAAAGTAAAAGTAAATTTACAGATGTTTAAAGTGATTATCCAACATATATTATCTATGATTAATCTTAAAGAGATAGTTTGTAATTTATTCATTTGTATTTACTTTTAAGCTATGCTGTGTAATTCAATGAGTAAGTAAATATTCTGTAGACAGTAGTACAGTAGTATTTGCTGTACTGCAGTACATTCAAACAACCATGCATTATCTACTGTACATTTTGACTTTAAAAACTTTTTAATGATCGATTTGAAAATGCATGTTCCTTATACACTGATTAGCATTTTTTAAATCTGTTATTTTAAATGTTTTATAAAATAGAATTTATTAGTTGAAAGTACCAGAATTAGACCCAATTTTTTTGTGTGATTTCATAACTTACTCACAACACAGTTTGTGCAAATGTTGTAGTAACTTCAGAGTTCAAACTGTAAGAAAGACTTCTAACCTTTATTAAATATGATCTTTAGCTTTACTAGTACTTCAACATATTGGCGTTTGAAAATATAGTTGGTGGTGTAATTACTGCACAACGTGGCTGCATCTTAACCCATTTCCGACCCGCATCTGGTCTCCCAGCTCACTGCAGAGTGCCCTTTTTCTGTCAAGTCTTTCCCTATAAACAAACAATTAATACACCTATTATGTACCGTTTTCTGGAAATGATGTGATTCACTTCAGGTAGAGAATGGCAGCTCTCACTGATCCACATTTACATCTACATCCTGCACCAAATGAATTTCATTTCAGCAACACGACACAAAGGATGTTTTTGTTACTTACTCAAAAAATCTCATGAGTTGTGGTTTCAATTTGAGTAAAAAAGAAATGCAGTTGATTTCAAATTAGTAGAAATTTTCAAATATTTAAAATTTTTAAAAAAAGAAGAAAATGCAAAGATTATGTTTAGTATAAAGGAGCATTAGCTGTGCCTTTGTTTGTGCTGCTTGGGCATCAGAAGGAACATTAGTTTGTGGTTTCTATAAACTACAACTAATACTTTTGTTGACCAACACTTATCATCTAAGGTTACATATTCTGTAGAAGTGTTCAAACGGCTCTACTTTCTTTATACCGTCCATCCAAGAAGGTACTTGCTCACATTTTTCATATATTATGAATGTGCCATAGGTGAGACTTTGGTAACCTAAACCCAAAATAATGATCTTAGAAGAAACATAAATGAAAGTTTACCTTTAAAGATTACAAAAACCTTTGACTACTTGAAGTAAAAATATTTGAAAAATCATTAAAGACTTTTGGCTTATTTGCGCTGCTGGAGACCGTGTCAAAATAATTCTGGACCAGATGAGTGACAAGGAGCTTGATGTTTGATTAAGACAATGCAGCCTTTGTGATAAGATCAGATGACCATACTGACAATATTTATCATCTTGGCATCTCACCAGTAGTCATTAAAAGATGTTATCAAAACAATAGGTAATATTAATATAAAAGGGCCTCTGCTCCAGCCTCACTATTTTCTGTCTACTATTTGAGACAACAAGCCCACAGTGGCAAGCATGAAGTGGACTGTGGTGTGGCTGTGTTTCTGCAGTTTTGCTGTTGAAATCCAGACCACATTGGGTAAGACTGACATCTTTTAAAATCTGACTGCATGGCTGTCTCTGAAATTCATTATATGGTGTTTGTAAATTATGTCCAATAAGTGCTAGCCTTGTAAATCTCTTTTTCCAAAAATTACTGTTTAAAACGTAATGTGTAGACATAAAGAGATAACTGGCTTTTATTTTTCTTTATTTGTCTTTTACTGTTCTAGCTGACAACCATGTCAACAACATCTGCAGCACTTGGGGCAAGCAGCACTTTAAGACCTTTGATGGTGAAGTGTTCCAGTTTCCTGGCTTGTGTGAGTACAACTTGGTCAAAGACTGCCTCCAAGCCGACACGTTTTCTGTACACATTAGACGAGAAGAAAATGATGGAAATATTACAATGCCCTATGTTGTGATCACCATCTCTGGAAATATATTCAACCTAACCAAGACTAAGGTTACTAAAAATTACAATCCGTAAGTAAAACACACACACTATACACTAATTAACATATTTTTACATTGTGTTTGTCATTTAAACCTTCAAACTTTTGTTCTCTTTTATCAGAGTCACTCTGCCACACTATAGTGCGGGAGTAAAAGTGGAAGAAAGTACATTTTACATCAGGCTTCGAGCTACCAAAGTCGGCATTATAGTTATGTGGAACCGTGAAGATGCAGTCATGGTATACACCTGTTTGTTTCTGCCTTCCTTTGAGTCAATATTTTTTTCCTAATCAATAAATCACATCGACAGACTGATTACATATAGAGGTCAGACTTAAAATAAATACATTAGCTCTCACTGCTGGATGAAACAATTGGAGATACAATAAATCTCTGGAGAGAGGAAATTATGAGATGACAAAAGCTGTTTGGATTGTTGGAAACATTGGACTTTAACTTAACTGTAACTTTTAACAATTTTGAACATTATAGGTACTGTAAAAGAATAGAGACTTTGAAATTTTCTTTCTGGTATGAATAATGAAAAATAAAATGAAACATGATCCTCTCTGTTTTGTGCTTCAGGTGGAAGTTTCAGACACATACAAGAACCAAACTTGTGGCCTTTGTGGAGATTTCAACGGCGTTCCTGTCTATAATGAGTTCATGGATAATGGCATGTAGTTTAATGAAGTGTATGAAATGTATTAGAAAATAAAATAAAATCAGTCATATCTTTAATGTTCTTTACTTCATCTTCATGATCAGGTTTTAAAATAACTCCCATTGAGTTTGGAATCAAACACAGAGTCCATCTGCCAAACGATGAATGCAAAGACCCTCATGTGGAAGATGGTAACCGAAAGACGAATGTGTCAGATTCATGCAAAGCATCTGTAAGTATATAAATCAGTTTTTTCCAGTAAAAATGTTAAGGAAAATGCTGACTTTGATTTTCATCATTTTTCCTCACTACAGCAAACCATCTGTGAAAAAATATTTGACGGGGATTCCTGGAGTTCATGCACCAGCCTGATTAGTGCTGAAGCTTTCATCAAGGCATGTGTGGAAGACATGTGTGCCTGTAACAACGGTACCAGTGACTCCTGTGTCTGCAGCACAGTGTCTGAGTTTTCTCGTCAGTGTTCGCATGCAGGAGGACAGCCACCCAACTGGAGGAGACCTGATTTCTGTGGTATGATTCATGTTTGTCCCTTTACTCTAATTCACATCACATGATAATGGGTACAGGAGGAAATATTACAGAACCAAACCACAAAAGAATGTTTATCATTTCAAAGGATGACAATGTTATTTCAATATTTAAGAATCTATACATAGCACTCAAATTTGCCCAAAGTGACATCAAATTTTATTTCAAAAATGACCTGCGTGGTATTTTGCCCAAATATTTCTAGGAGTTACCACCACCCTTTATTTATGGCACCATTTATCTTCCCAGGTAAACAGTGTCCCTACAACATGAAGTATGAAGAAAGTGCTTTTCCTTGCACGGATACTTGCACACATCAAGACACAAGATTAATGTGTGAGGACCATAAAATAGACGGCTGCTCTTGTCCTACTGGTTAGTTCTCTTTACATTTAAAATGTGTATTCTGCCACTGTTAATTCACTTTCACACAATGAAACTATTTTTCTCTCTCAGGAACGGTGTTTGATAATATTTCTGAGAGGGGCTGCATCCCTCTGTCTGAGTGTCAGTGCAAGCATGACAAAATCTACAACTCTGGAGAGGTTTACCGTCATGAAAAAACAAACTGGTATGTTTCAAGATGTTTACGGAATGTCTTCTTGATGGTAAATTTATCTTTTTTGTTACAATGCTGGCAAAATTTCTTAAAACATACATTAAAACAATAAATTTTGATTTATTTTATTGATATTTCATACAATAAACTAAGTCAAAATTATATCATTTTGAAATGTATGAAAATTATAGAATTTAACACACTATTCAAAAGTAAAGTTGGAAAATTAGACATATATATATATATATATGTATATATATATATATATATATATATATATATATATATATATATATATATATATATATATATATATATATATATATATATATATATATATATATATATACATATATATATTTGTACTCAGCTCACTTTACACTTGTACCTGTTTCTAGCTTGGTACATCAAGAAATTGATGTCTATTTTTTTTTCTGTTTTTGCTAAACAAAAGCATCCCCATAGCAGGATTTTGCCACCATCAAGTAGAATTGGTTCATTCAGTATGATGTAAAGAGTTTTCTATATGAAAACTATGTAGCTTTGTTACTTTTACAGAATTTTAAACTGTTATTTTTCTTCCACTTCATGATAATGTCTGGGTTTGTGTTGGTCTGTCACATAATATACTTAGAAAATTGTAATACAGATGTGTATTTTTCAGTACTTGTTCAGAGGGGAAGTGGGAGTGT
This sequence comes from Gambusia affinis, assembly GCF_019740435.1. Taxonomy (NCBI): domain Eukaryota; kingdom Metazoa; phylum Chordata; class Actinopteri; order Cyprinodontiformes; family Poeciliidae; genus Gambusia; species Gambusia affinis. The sequence continues at coordinate 7,018,205 of NC_057875.1, forward strand.
GAGACTTCCGAGAACCCGGCTACATGTGCAGTTGAGGAAGGTGTACATTTCACAACTTTTGATGGTGCAACCTATATCTTTCATGGAAATTGTCTTTATACCCTGGCCAAGGTGGAGAGCAAGGTAAATAATAAGTGATTTTCTAGTTGCTGATAAATAATACAAAGCAGTGAAGATTTCCCTGTGCTGAAATGTTTTCTGTTTCTGTCCATCTTCAGGATGGACTAAGTCCAAACTTTACTATTCGGGCCCAGTTGGGACCATGTGCAGAAAAAAAAAATGTTATTTGTCTAAAAGCTCTTAAAATCCATCTGGACGTAGATAAAGTGAGTAAAATACAGATGTTAGTATTTACTTTCTCAGTTCACACTAATATCTACAAATCACTCATAATTGGTTCTGTCTTTCTACAGGTATTAATGTTTACAGCTGAGGGAAAAGTTCAACAGAATAAGGAGGACATCAGTTTGCCATATTACTCAGGTGGGTCTGACAAGAAGCAAGTTTTAATTGAGCTCATTTTTTCATTAAACGAGTTTCTATTTGTGTAACATCAGGTGACTTTTCTGACATTATTTACAGGGGACATCAGAATATTTCATGCTTCATCCTTTCATATCATGGTCAAAGCAAAGTTTGGCCTTCAAATTCAGATCCAGCGTGTTCCTGTTATGCAAGCCTACATCAGTCTGGAAAGCAGCTACAAAGAAAAGACACTTGGTGAGTTTTATGTTTTCCTTTAATTTAGCCAACTTCCTTTATAGACCATTTTATTGTATGATAATCAAAACCACACAGGGTTCTTGTGCAGTCAGGAACTGCATGGAAACAAGTAGCATTTAATTTTAGTGTTTAAAGATTGTGGGAAAGTATGAAAAAAATAGAAGGATGGATAAATATTTGCATTTTTAGTCTTTATTCATTCTCTCACATTTCATAAAAATCTTTTCTTGTGCCCCTTCTTCCTTTTCTGCCTCTGTCCTATCTTTGTTCTTTCCTTGTTTACTTTCTTGTGTCCATGCTTCATTTCTAACCTTCTTAGGTCTCTCCTTCCTTTATTTGTCTAATTTCCTTTCTTACCTCATCTTCTGTCCTATGCTTTCTTCTTCTTTCCTTGCTCTTGTCATTCCTTTCTTCATTGTTTTCATCCTTTTTGATGTACCGCTATCCTTCTTTCCAGGTGTAACAATATCAATGATCTTTTCACAGTGATATAATTTGGCAGTGCAGATAAAAAGAGATTTAATTGATAAAAATTATATTTTTGCAAACTACTGTTATGCTGAGGGGTCTGTTTATGTGTCCCACTTCAGTAGTGTTGGTGTGCTGGATGTGGCGCCCTGGGCCTTGGGATTAACATATGTGAACTAGAATATACTTTATCTGTTTGTCAATCTGTCAAAAATATAGACTAATTAAGTGGTATATTTTTTATACTGCTAAAAAAAAGGCAAAACAAGTACAATAATTAACATTCATGACTATGTTGTAAATTTGAAAAGTTATTGTTAAATTGAAAAATCTATATTCCACAATAAAGGTAATGCAGCCAGAAACACATGAAAAGCTTCAGGAATCATATGTTCAAGACAGAAAATAAAGAAATTTTCCTCCAGTTTGGATGTTTCAGAGACTAAGCAATTGTTCTTCTGAACATGTTCCTCAGGTTTATGTGGAAACTACAACATGGCTTTTAATGATGATATGATGACTCCTCAAGGGAGCCTAGAAGGAACTGCAGTAAATTTTGGTAATTCTTGGAAGGCCGACCAAACATGCCTAGACGTAGGCAGAATGCTTGAAAACCCCTGTTCCGACAGAATGGAAACTGGTAAAAATATTAAATTTATTTTGTTCCAATCAAATGAAATCCATTGTAGTATTCTATTTAACAGTAAAGCTTTTCTTTTGTTGCTTTGTGAGTAAATATATTTAATTTGTATTCAGTATATTTCAGGTTATTGGAAGTGTAAAAATAATTTTACATTTAATTGTAGAGAATTATGCCAGACACTGGTGCGAAATGCTCAGAAATTCAACTGGTTCATTTGCAAAATGCCATTCAGAGGTGAATCCTGACAATTACTACAAGGTACAACAACATCCTCTTCTTTCAGATTTTAATTCTGTTTTATTGGACTATAATTTTCTTAAAGTGTTCTTTTTTCTGCAGCGCTGCCTTTATTCCACCTGCAGCTGTGAGAAAAGCGACGACGGCTTATGTGCCGTCTTCACCTCTTATGGTCGAGCTTGTGCAGCAAAGGGAAAGTTTGTGACAGATTTTGGAAACGAATGTGGTAATATGTCTTTAAGTTTCATGACAACACATTAACTGTCATATGTAAGTCTTGTAACAGCTAGGTAATTTTCCCATATTATTCACATAACAGAGAAATACACAAAGAGCTGTCCATCAACTCAGATCTTCACTTACAATCATCGGAGGTGCCAGCTGACTTGTAGTTCACTGAGCTCAGATCAGCAGAGCTGCACTTCACATTTCTTGCCAGTGGTTGGCTGTTTCTGCCCTGATGGTCTCTATCTGAATGAAAAAGACACTTGTGTACCCAAAGAAGAATGTTCTTGTTCCTATAAAGGTCAAAACATTGAGGCAGGAAAGTCTCTCACCATCGATACTGAGCACTGGTGAGTCAGAAGAAACCTTAAATAATACGCTTACTGACATTTTTTTTCTCCCAGTAATGAGCATTGATGCTGCATATCGGTTGCATTGTAAATCTTTCGATGCTTTTCCCAAGTGTGTGCAACAATGGAAGGCCTCACTGCCTTTCCCAGAAAAACGAGTCCTTTAGTAAGTCACTGGGCCATTAATTTCCTTGCTTTCCTACAGCACTGGTACTTGTGTAATCTTGTGAAATGTAAACAAGTACATTCTTTTTGTACAGCATGTCCTCATCCAAAAGAGTACTTCAACTGCTCCTCTACAAGCAACAAAACCCTTGGACCACAATGTGAAAAAACTTGCATGAATCTGATTGACAATACTTGTGTGAGTTTTTGTCTTTGACAAGGATCAGAACTTCTGATATATATTTTTTTCATCTTTGACAATATGTGGACATTTTGTTTATGTGCCACTGAAATGTGCTCTGTGAACATGTTAGTCAGCTTGTGTGAGTATCTTCAAACTGACTAAACAAAAATGAATACTGATTAAACGAGGGCCACTAAAATAGACCAAGTGTTGCATGTGGTTCTGTACTGCTGTCTTTCACAGGCTGTAGATCTCTTGAGACAGTAGAATAGCTTTAATTTAATGTTGGCTGAGGTAGGCTCACCAAACAAATTAATGTTTACAGCGAAAGATGACAACTATTTTTGAATACTTTTGAAGAACTGTATATATCTTATCTTTTCAGGATGTATCAGGATGTGTATCCAAATGCATGTGTCCTCCTGGCCAGCTTAATGATGGCAATGGCTCCTGTGTGAAAAATGAAAGTGAATGTCCATGCAAGCACAATGGCAAATTATATAAACCTGAAGGGACAGTTTATCAAGATTGTAACCTCTGGTAAATAAATATACTACTTGTGCTGCAATTTTTTTTAGACTAAAAACAATTTTCTGTTGAACATTTTAAGTTTGAATTTGATGCATTTAATAATCCTGCTTAATTCTATACATTTATTACATATTTAGTACTTGCAGAGGTGGAAAGTGGATATGCACAATGAACAATTGTTCAAAGAGCTGCGTTATTTATGGAAGTGGACATCACAGAACATTTGACATGCAACGTTATGAGTTTCAAGGAGATTGTACTTATCTTGCTATAAAGGTAAGTTAAAGGAAAAACACTTTTAAAAAACAATTATCTGCAGCTGGGCTTTGATTATTAGGAATTAAATGGGATTATTTAATAAATGAATAATTGAAATATCACTGCACAGCAGCAGGAAGGAGATTACTTGGTAAAACACAGACACTGGCTATCAGACACTGGATCTTTGTTAGTAAAAGATGACTCTCTACTTTGTGGACATCAACAAATTAGTTTAAGAATGGGGAAAGTAAGAATGAAGCAGACATTTGTGTTTGAAATGATTTAATATATTTAGGTATGAGCTTAAAACTAAATATCTGTTTTTCCTGAAAATTATGCATTTGCATAGGCAGCCATATGAATAGCAAAGTATGACAGTATGTTCTTTTGAGGAGCAATTTATGTGTGTAGTATTTTTAGTTTGTGGGGTTTAATTAATTAATTTATTATTTGTTCATTATTTGTTCTCTTGAACACAACTTAAATACCCTATTTTTGTTCAGAATAACTGTTTTAATAAAACAGAAGAGACTGACATTGAAGTCATCACACAAGATGAACCATGTGGATCCACAGGCACAACATGCTCCAAAAGTGTCAAAATTAAGCTTGGGGTAAGGCAAAATGCAAAGACACAAAATGCTTTCTCCATAGTTAACAACTCCCTCAAGTAGCTTTAGGTATCAAAACAGATGATACAAAATCAAATAGTACCAATAGTACTCCCACTTTTTATTCTTTTTACAAAAGTTAAATATTCTTTATATTTCAGAGAGCTGTGATCACCCTCTCAGATGGAACATATAAAGAGGAAAATGGCACAGAAAATGAATATCGAATAACAAATCTGGGATTTTATATTGTGGTAGCTTCTGATATCGGTCTAACTGTAATTTGGGATCGCAAAACATATTTTGTTATCCAGCTGGAATCAAATTTCACGGTGAGTCTCAGCAATTCATTATGAGAACAAACTACAAATTTGGCAATGTTGAGGCTAATATTAAGACATGGTATAAGATGTGCCAATGACTGACTTGTTTATATTTGTGCAGAGTAAAGTGTGTGGATTATGTGGAAATTTTGATGGCAATGGAGAGAACGACTTTACCACCCGGAGTGGGTTGGTAGTGAGCAGCCCATTAGAGTTTGCAAACAGTTGGAAAGGGAGCAGCTCTTGCTCAGATGTGGATAAGATTATTGACGCTTGTGAAAAAAGACCTTATCGAGACCACTGGGCAGAAAAGAAGTGCGATATCATAAGAGGAGACACATTCAAAGAATGCCACTCCAAGGTAGTACAAAGGTTATGTGTACAGTGAAGATGTTGCACTAAAAGCACAAAACCAATCCATAATTTTGCATGCTTAAACAGATAGAGCCTCAGCTGTTCTACGAAAACTGTGTGAAAGACACATGTGCTTGTGACACTGGAGGAGACTGTGAGTGTTTCTGTTCAGCTGTTGCAGCTTATGCGCAAGCTTGCAATGAAGCTAATGTTTCAATTTCATGGAGAACTCCAGAAATCTGTCGTGAGTAAACAATATCTCCTTGCACTTGTTTTAAGTTTGTTTGATACCTAGGAAAGAAATAAACTGTTACTGGACAGATAACTTAAGCATAGTTATATTAAAAAACAGAAAATATTACTACACAAAACTAAGGTTGCTTTAATTTTTATTAGCAACTGAGTCAATAATGAAGAGGGAAAAAACTCTAAAAACAAACATATACAATACAGACCAAAAATTTGGACACACCTTCCAATTGAATTCAATTAGAAAGTGTGTCCAACCATTTGGTCTGTTCTGTATAGGGTCTGTAAAAATATTGAAAAGGAAAGGAGCAACACAGCCTTTTAGATTTTTTATCAAAAGGCAAAATACTCTAATAACAAATGTCAATTATTTTATGCGATGATACTGTGATTATAAAGGAAAATTACATTTTAACTTGACAGGTTTTTAAGCATTGTTTCTGCACTTTATTTTTAGCTGTCTTTTGTGATTACTACAATAAACATGACTGCTTATGGCACTATCATTCTGGCACTCCAGTGTCATACCAGACTTGTTCAAATTATTTTCTACATGTTCCAAAGCTTGAAGGTAAGTTGTGATTTAAGACTTTCTGAAATAAAAAATAATGATGAGTAAAAATTAATTAACTAAGCTACCCATTTGGCTGACTTTATGACAAAAATAAAAGATTATTGTAACCAAAAGGAATGAACACAACAAAAAAAGAATTTATATTTCTTGTCAAAGCAATATTAAACATATTACTATATTATAACCAAAAATGCTTACAAAGTTTATGTTGCAATTTTGCAGGTTGTTACCCTCATTGCCCAGAAGGTGCAGTTTTTGATGATAAATTAAAACACTGTACGCCAGACTGTAGGCAAGACATAAGTACAACAACACCACCATCAACTACAGAATCAACAACAGAATTTACAACTATAACTGAAAAACCTACTACAACACCAACAATTACAACCACAACACCCACCACATCAACTGAGTCTACAACCATACCAACTGGAACCACAGAATCCACGCCATCAACTACTACAACTGTGACATATCCTACTACTACCACAACTCCCACCACAAAATCCACAACACCATCAACTAAGCCTACAACTGTAACATATCCAACTACTACCACAACTCCCACCACAAAATCCACAACACCACCACAATCTACCACTACAACTAAAACACCAACTACAACACCAACAACCAAAACTACCACCACATCAACGGGGTCTACAACCTTACCAACTGGAACAACAAAATCCACAACACCATCAACTAAGTCTACAACTGTAACATATCCAACTACTACTACAACTCCCACCACAAAATCCACAACACCACCACAGTCTACCACTACAACTAAAACACCAACTACAACCCCAACAACCAACACTACCACCACATCAACAGGGTCTACAACCTTGCCAGCCGGAACCACAAAATCCACAACACAATCAACTAGGTCTCCAACTGTAACATATCCAATTACTACCACAATTCCCACCACAAAATCCACAACACCACCACAGTCTACCACTACAACTAAAACACCAACTACAACACCAACAACCAAAACTACCACCACATCAACGGGGTCTACAACCATACCAACTGGAACAACAAAATCCACAACACCATCAACTAAGTCTACAACTGTAACATATCCTACTACTACCACAACTCCCACCACAAAATCCACAACACCATCAACTAAGCCTTCAACTGTAACATATCCAACTACTACCACAACTCCCACCACAAAATCCACAACACCACCACAGTCTACCACTACAACTAAAACACCAACTACAACACCAACAACCAAAACTACCACCACATCAACGGGGTCTACAACCTTACCAACTGGTACAACAAAATCCACAACACCATCAACTAAGCCTTCAACTGTAACATATCCAACTACTACCACAACTCCCACCACAAAATCCACAACACCATCAACTAAGCCTTCAACTGTAACATATCCAACTACTACCACAACTCCCACCACAAAATCCACAACACCACCACAGTCTACCACTACAACTAAAACACCAACTACAACCCCAACAACCAACACTACCACCACATCAACAGGGTCTACAACCTTGCCAGCCGGAACCACAAAATCCACAACACAATCAACTAGGTCTCCAACTGTAACATATCCAATTACTACCACAATTCCCACCACAAAATCCACAACACCACAACAATCTACAACTACAACTAAAACACCAACTACAATACCAACAACCAAAACTACCACCACATCAACGGGATCTACAACCTTACCAACTGGTACAACAAAATCCACAACACCATCAACTAAGCCTTCAACTGTAACATATCCAACTACTACCACAACTCCCACCACAAAATCCACAACACCATCAACTAAGCCTTCAACTGTAACATATCCAACTACTACCACAACTCCCACCACAAAATCCACAACACCACCACAGTCTACCACTACAACTAAAACACCAACTACAACACCAACAACCAAAACTACCACCACATCAACGGGGTCTACAACCATACCAACTGGAACAACAAAATCCACAACACCATCAACTAAGTCTACAACTGTAACATATCCTACTACTACCACAACTCCCACCACAAAATCCACAACACCACCACAATCTACCACTACAACTAAAGCACCAACTACAACACCAACAACCAAAACTACCAGCACATCAACAGGGTCTACAACCATTCCAACTGGAACCACAAAATACACAACACCATCAACTAAGTCTACAACTGTAACATATCCTACTACTACCACAACTCCCACCACAAATTCCACAACACCTTCAACTAAGCCTACAACTGTAACATATCCTACTACTACCACAACTCCCACCACAAAACCAACAGAATCTACCACTACAACTAAAGCACCAACTACAACCCCAACAACCAAAACTACCAGCACATCAACGGGGTCTACAACCATACCAACTGGAACCACAAAATCCACAACACCATCAACTAAATCTACAACTGTAACATATCCTACTACTACCACAACTCCCACCACAAAATCCACAACACCACCACAGTCTACCACTACAACTAAAACACCAACTACAACACCAACAACCAAAACTACCACCACATCAACGGGGTCTACAACCTTACCAACTGGTACAACAAAATCCACAACACCATCAACTAAGCCTTCAACTGTAACATATCCAACTACTACCACAACTCCCAACACAAAATCCACAGAATCTACCATCAACTAAAGCACCAACTACAACACCAACAACCAAAACTACCAGCACATCCACAACAGGGTCCACCACAGTCTACCATTCCAACTAAAACCACCAAAATACAACACCAACAACCAAAACTACACCACACTGTAACATATCCTACTACTACCACAACTCCCACCACAAAATCCACAACACCATCAACTAAGCCTACAACTGTAACATATCCAACTACTACCACAACTCCCACCACAAAATCCACAACACCACCACAGTCTACCACAACAACTAAAACACCAACTACAACCCCAACAACCAAAACTACCAGCACATCAACGGGGTCTACAACCATACCAACTGGAACCACAAAATCCACAACACCATCAACTAAGTCTACAACTGTGACATATCCTACTACTACCACAACTCCCACCACAAAATCCACAACACCAAAAAAATCTACCACTACAACTGAAACACCAACTACAATACCAACAACCAAACTACCACCACATCAACAGAATCTACCACTACCAACTGGTACAACAAAATCCACAACACCATCAACTAAGCACATCAACTGTAACCACAAAATCCACAACACCATCAACTAAATCTACAACTGTAACATATCCTACTACTTCCACTACTCCCACCACAAAACCATCAGAATCTACCACTACAACTAAAACACCAACTACAACCCCAACAACCAAAACTACCAGCACATCAACGGGGTCTACAACCATACCAACTGGAACCACAAAATCCACAACACCATCAACTAAATCTACAACTGTAACATATCCTACTACTACCACAACTCCCACCACAAAATCCACAACACCACCACAGTCTACCACTACAACTAAAACACCAACTACAACCCCAACAACCAACACTACCACCACATCAACAGGGTCTACAACCTTGCCAGCCGGAACCACAAAATCCACAACACAATCAACTAGGTCTCCAACTGTAACATATCCAATTACTACCACAATTCCCACCACAAAATCCACAACACCACAACAATCTACAACTACAACTAAAACACCAACTACAATACCAACAACCAAAACTACCACCACATCAACGGGATCTACAACCTTACCAACTGGTACAACAAAATCCACATCACCATCAACTAAGTCTACAACTGTAACATATCCTACTACTACCACAACTCCCACCACAAAATCCACAACACCACCACAATCTACCACTACAACTAAAACACCAGCTACAACCCCACAACTCACCACCACAACCAGCAATCTACCACTACAACTAAAGCACCAACTACAGCCCCAACAACCAAAACTACCAGCACATCAACGGGGTCTACAACCATACCAACTGGAACCACAAAATCCACAACACCATCAACTAAATCTACAACTGTAACATATCCTACTACTACCACAACTCCCACCACAAAACCAACAGAATCTACCACTACAACTAAAGCACCAACTACAACACCAACAACCAAAACTACCAGCACATCAACGGGGTCTACAACCATACCAACTGGAACCACAAAATCCACAACACCATCAACTAAGTCTACAACTGTGACATATCCTACTACTACCACAACTCCCACCACAAATTCCACAACACCTTCAACTAAGCCTACAACTGTAACATATCCTACTACTACCACAACTCCCACCACAAAACCAACAGAATCTACCACCCATACCAACTGGAACAACAAAATCCACAACACCATCAACTAAGCCTACAACTGTAACATATCCAACTACTACCACAACTCCCACCACAAAATCCACAACACCACCACAATCTACCACTACAACTAAAACACCAACTACAACCCCAACAACCAACACTACCACCACATCAACAGGGTCTACAACCTTGCCAGCCGGAACCATAAAATCCACAACACAATCAACTAGGTCTCCAACTGTAACATATCCAATTACTACCACAATTCCCACCACAAAATCCACAACACCACAACAATCTACAACTACAACTAAAACACCAACTACAATACCAACAACCAAAACTACCACCACATCAACGGGATCTACAACCTTACCAACTGGTACAACAAAATCCACAACACCATCAACTAAGCCTACAACTGTAACATATCCTACTACTACCACAACTCCCATCACAAAATCCACTACACCACCACAATCTACCACTACAACTAAAACACCATCTACAACCCCAACAACCAAAACTACCACTACATCAACGGGGTCTACAACCTTACCAAGTGGAACAACAAAATCCACAAAACCATCAACTAAGCCTACAACTATAACATATCCAACTACTACCACAACTCCCACCAAAGAATCCACAACACCACCTCAATCTACCACTACAACTGAAACACCAACTACAACACCAATAATTACGACTCCTACCACATCTACTGAGTCTACCACCATACCTACTGGAACCACAAAATCTACAACACCATCAACTAAGTCTACAACTGTAATGTATACTACTACTACCACAACTCCCACCACAAAATCCACAACCCCAAAAAAATCTACCACTACAACTGAAACACCATTTACCAGTTTAAAATCCACAACACCCTCAACTAAACCTATAAGTGAAACACCAGCCACTACTACCACCGTTACAACCATAACAGCTCCTGAATCAACAACCATGGAAACTATTACAACTGAAACGGCTACAACCCCTCCTTCAGGTTGTCCTCAATGGAATAAAATGGTAAGTTGCATTGCTAAAAACCCTAAATCAAGCTATATTTAAATGTAGTGAAATGTTCTCCTTTTCAAATATTTTACTTTAATCTGATGTCATGTTGCTACAACTGTATAGTAGTTGTAGCCACCTCTCCCTGATTATCCTCTTTTCTTTATTACAGCAAAATGAGACCTTTTATTTTTGCAACTGCACCATGGCCAAATGTATTGGAAGCAATACTCTTCAACTAGTACCTTATGAATGTCCACCCATCAAAAACATAACTTGTTCAAATGGAAAAACTCCTGTTTTGGTATATGATGAATATCAATGCTGCCAACATTATCAATGTGACTGTAAGTTATTTGGTTAAAATCTTTAGGAAATATAATAAAAACTAAATATTTTGACCACTCAAAAAAGAAACAATACAACATTATTATAATGAAGATTAATTGTACAAATAGTGTTGCCAATTGGTTGAGAGTAGCCATGAACCTATTCACGCACAACTACCCAGCTCTTTTTCGCAAAGCTATTCTCCCATACAGCTCAAATAGCTTTTTGCTATTGTGTCATTTCTAGACGCTTCAGAAAATCTGTGGATTGTATTCTTTCTTTTTACAATTGGTGTGAGCTATATTTGCGGCATACTGCCTACTTAATCTTATGCAAGTGGGCATAATATATTGGTTGATCAATACATTCAGTCAAATGCTTCTGTTTTAAACAGAATAACAATTTTATTTCTTTTTATTAATCCAGGCGAATGCAAAGGGTGGGGAGATCATCATTACAGCACATTTGATGGACTGTCCTACAAATACCATGGAAACTGTTCCTATTATTTGATGAAAGAAATTGCACCAAGGGATGACTTGGAAATTTACATTGATAAAATTCATTGTGATCCTTTCGAAGATCCTTCATGTCCTCAATCTTTAAATGTAAACTATGGAGCAGAACATATCAAACTGGTCTATTTTATTCTCAACGAACAGCCAGATTTAAAGGTAACACAAGATGATCCCCCTCTGAATATCAGCTTTTTTACTGAATACAAAATACAAATAAATATGTCTTAACCAATATACAATGTACTTGCATGTGCGATCATGTCTGTTTTAGCCTTCTTTGATATCTGAATTATTGTGATTAATTTGCAGGCATTTACGAATGAAGTGAGTCTAAAGCTCCCTTATTGGAAACAAGGTGTTAAAGTGATGAGCACTGGCACTAATTTAGTTTTAGAGATTCTTCGTCTAAATGTGGTTGTTAAATTTGGAAGAACTGGATTTAGTATCAACCTTCCATATAAGTACTTTGGAGGAAACACACAGGGTCATTGTGGTAAGAACTCTCTCTCTCAGGAGACCATCTGTGTTTATCTTCTGGTTTGACTGTAGATAATGACACTTGAAAATTTGTGATAGGAACTTGCACCAACAGTCAAGATGATGACTGCTGGCTGCCTGGAGGAACAGTATCACAAGGTTGCACTGAAATTGCTAATGGCTGGCTTCTAGAGAAAAATACAGGCTGTAATACTGGAGGAGAACCGACCTTGAAACCTACATGCATTCCAAGTTCTGTATGCGAACTCCTTAAGAGCAGGTACTTTGCAACTTTGTTTTGTCTGTATTATTTTTTATTGTAAATTAGATTGGAAGCTTTCATTATTTTCTCTTATGATGTTTCTTTTTCATTTTCCACCAGTGTCTTTGCTGAATGTCATTCCCGGATCTCTCCAGATAATTACTACAAAGGATGCGTTTCTGACAGCTGCCATGTTCCCAAGGGAGCGAATCCAGTAGAGTGCTCTAGTTTAGCGACCTATGCTGCTGCCTGCTCTGACGTTGGAGTTTGTATTCACTGGAGGAACCACACTAATCTATGTGGTACAATATTTCTTTTCCTCAACAAATCTTGAAAAAAAACAGTTTGTATTTAGTTATTATTAAATAAAACAAACTAGCACTGGAATTTGCTTCACCAACAGCCAGTGACTGCCCATCAGACAAAATTTATAAACCTTGTGGACCTGCAGGTCAACCAACTTGCGAGGACAGGTGAGTTATAAGAAATAATTTAACATATAAAGGTATTTCCTCATACTATTATGGTAGGGACTAGTTGTTTTTAGTGAAAACAAAAGTAAATTGAAAACAATTGTGAAAGAAACCCTACTTGGGTTGCTTTGAATTGTCAACACCTTCCTTTTGAATCAAACTTGGTTTATCAGGTGATGCTAATTAAAAAGCTAGATGCTTTATAATATAAACAAGTAAATATCTGAATATGTTTTAATAGGCCTCAAGAAGTCTTTCTGAGAGTTTTCCCTTGTGTTTTAGTTACCTCTTTCAATTAGTCAGTTCTTCAGTTTTGATCAATTCCACCTAATTTGTTTGCTTTTATATATATTAAAAAAAACTCAACTTGCTTTCTTGGTCATTACAATATTCAGCAACATTTAGCGTCAAAATTATTCACACCTCTGGCAGAGACAGAGTTTAAATCATTTTAATCTTCCAATAAGTTTAGAAAAGGAAATGAGACCTTATTTATTCTTTGGAGATGTCTTAAACAATGGTAAATGTAAAAGGAGTATAATCCATCCATTCATTGCCTATACCCACTTATCACTTCAGTGTCTCAGGGGAACTGGTGTCTAACTGCAGGAGTTCTTGAGAAAGATAAGAGTATATCTTGAACAGGAAGCCAATTCTTCACAGGGCAATATAGCAAAGAAAAAACAAACCATGAACAAACAATTTAAGGGCAAATCAAAGAGAAAAATATATCTAAAATGCTTCTAGACTGTGGAGTATGGAGTGGAAAGTTTAGCATTTTTTAGTCTACAAAGCAGAAGTATTAAAATCTTGTTTTCAAGGGCCAGTGTACTGCAACTTTTAGATTTGACTCATCTTCAGCATACATAGAAATATAACTAATAACCCCAATGATAGCAATATTAGTAGTAAAGCACTAACCACTAAAGGAGTAATTAAGATGCAATAAGGAATAATGATTTTTGTTGTTGTTGTTGTTGCAGTCCTAATGATCCAGGTATGGACTTAACTACAGAGGGCTGCTTTTGTCCTGAAGGAATGAAACTATTCAGCAGAGAATCAAAAATATGCGTTAAAAATTGTGGTAAGTATGTAAGAACAATTCTGAGAGCATGTTTTATTCATAAGATTCAAGATTGAATCGTTGGTTCCTTCTGTTTGTTTTTCTAGCCGTCTTTGAGTATAATTGGGGTCTTGTACATTCTGGTGATATTTATCAGTGTGCTATCCAAAATAATTTGCAGTTTTTAACACTACTGTTTCCATAAATATTGAAATACCAAATTTATCTTTTAGTTCTTATTGAGAGAAAAATAATGTCCAAGGGATGACTTGGAAAGTTACATTGATAAAATATATATTTTATCAATGTAAATTGATAAACAAATGTTTTGTTGACAAAACATTTGTCAACAAATGAGAACTGCATGTTTTGTGACAAAAATAAGCATAGTTGTAAGGCAGCAAAATGTTACTGAGCTCCGTTTACCTTTAAATGAACATCAAAGTGTTTTGTCTAGAGTATAACCAACAAACCCAAAAATTGTGCTAACATACAGTAGATGAGCTTAACCTATCCTATTATTTGGGTTTTCCCACTCTGTCTAAAAATATCTAATATACAGTTTGCTTGCAGCATATTTTTAATTATTTGTCCAAAAGGGTACATTTTGGGAATTTTGTCTCTGTTTGACACATCAATCAATCAAGGTACTGCTTTTAGTACCTTCATACTAAAAGCAGCTCAAAATAACTTGCAACATCTTCCAAGTTACAAGTACTCACAAAAAAACCTGTTGAAGTTGTTGTTTTCATAATTTTTACTAGGTGTGTCGTACTTGGGAAATTGAAATATATCTTAAATCAAATCACAAATAAAAGTGACTTATTTCAGCATTAGCTATTCAAGAGAGAAGATACTCACATGTTTACACTATGTTTTAACAGGCTGTCTTGATCCTAATGGGATGCCCCGTGAGGTGAGCCAAACACAATTTTCATGTAAAGTCCTCTACTTCTTCCCTTAGATATTAAACTCAACACTTTGGTTTCTTTTTTTCTATTTTTAGTTCAACGAGACATTCGAATACCAATGTCAGAACTGTGTCTGTGATGAGTCCACCAAAACTGTGATCTGCAAGCCTAAGAAGTGCCCACCCACTGCTTTACCAAGATGCATGGGTCCAGATTATGTTCTTGTCAATCAAACTGATCCATCAAATCCCTGCTGTAATGTCCACGTTTGCCGTAAGACACAACAATAATGCTGATTACTGTTTGCTGCTCCTAAGTCTCTAAATTTGTAATAAACGGAGTTTTCCTTCTTTTTGTAAACAGAATGTCAGGTCCACGCTTGTCCGGACATCAACATGAACTGTGATGTTGGATTTAAACCAAACATCAGTGTTCCAGAGGGAAAATGCTGTCCAAAACTTAGATGTGGTGAGTCTATAAAATCAATTTGAACCTGCATAGTGCCAAATAGACAAAGAATCACTTTTAAGAGACCTTTTTTTTTACATGATTGTTTATTTTCTTTCCTAGAACCTAAAAGAGTATGTGTGCTAAATGATGTTGAATACCAGGTAAGGGACATATATATAGAGGAGATCTTTTATATATGTTTTAATTTTATGGTATAACAATGAATTTATGTGGAATTGTCAGCCTGGTTCTTCAGCTCCTGGCCAGAAATGTGAGAATTGCTTCTGTTCCTCAAACTCTTCGTCTGGTGGTCTGATGAAAATAAAGTGTGAGAAACAGCAGTGTGACAAAACTTGCAGAAAGGTGAGGAAGCCAATGTAATGTGTATGGGAATATGGTCACTCTGGTGGGAGAAAGTGTCGACATGAAGTTGAGGTACTACAAATATAAATGAGATTCAGGCATAATCTGAGATATCAATATGTAAATGTCCACTAATATACTCTGCACTAGTAAACATAGTAATGTGGATTAAGTAATGCCAGCTAATGCTAAAAAATGGATTCAGAATGCATAATAATACATGGACTTTAGGGCTTATTTACAAAAGTTAAAACTAACTGCTTTTATTGTGGAAATCAAACCAGCTAAACATACAGTAAATTACAATATATTGCACAGTCCAACATTTTGTTGATGATGTCTCAATTTTCAGTATGGTGGGCCAAATTTTATTGTTCAGTTGTAATGTTTGCTGTTGTAGATAAAATGTATATTTAACATTTTTTAATTAGTTTAGAAAATTTGTGTTTTGCCTGCGGTTCAACCCTTGACAGCAGTTGCAGTGGGGAAACATAATTGCCATTCCTGGTTTATTTCTAAGTATGTTTAGGTGTTGCAATTTCCCAGAGAAAGCCAAGACATAAAGCAGATTAAAAATCTGTGGCAAGATTCAAATAATGAGGAAAATTGGAAAAAAATTGCAATCTCCACATATGCAAAGCAATATACCAGAAAACTTAAAACAAAAAAAACTATTTTCCATTGAATGTTTTACAAAAAGTAGTGACTCTGACTTCACACTTACTGGATTTTGTTTGCAAAGGTTTAAAAATTATGTAACATTTCTGCTCAGTTGTATCCAAGTTTGTCTTGGCCTAGTGGAGAAGATCCAAATTAAAAACTTTGTAAAAGGGGGTAATTGCTTGACAAAATGTTAAAAAGGACAAGGGGTGTGAATAAATTTACAAGCAACTGTATTTTAATCTGACCTTTGATTTAACTGAATTAGCTTCTTATTTCAGGGATTCGAATATGTAAAAACCAATTCAGATGAGTGCTGTGGGACGTGTGTGCAGACCCGGTGTGTGTTCACTGTTAATGGCAATGAGACACTCTTAAAGGTAAACTGAAACATCACTGTTAATTTGCATTAATTTCAATAAGTCTGAAACACCCATGTCTATTGTTATCTGTGTGCTAATTTTCAGGAAGGAGAAACCTGGTCACCACCAGAAAATAAGTGTGAAAGTAAGACTTGTGTTAAGAATGGTGAGACTTTTACAGTCACCAATAAACAAATCATTTGCCCAGTATTCCAAGAGAGCAACTGCAAGGATGTAAGTGTTTGGTTTAATGCATAAATCTACATTGGATCATATATGAAGAAAAATTCTAACTTTTTGTTGTTTTATTTCCTGCTCTATTCAGGACACAATTCAGACGGCAGCAAATGGTTGCTGCAAAATCTGTGAGGGAAACGTAATTTTGTTTCCTTAGTTAAAGATACTGAAATAAGCAGAAAAACTGACATTTTTCTCTCCTCTCACATTTAAAAAGGTGTGGAAAAGGAAAAGGCCTGCAGACTGGTTAACCAGACAACTCCTGTAAACCACAATGGCTGTCAGTCTGAGTTGATTATGCCGTCATGTGAAGGATCATGCAACACTTTCACCAAGTAAGTATGACATAACTTTTAATTTTGTCATCCTCTGGAAATCATTTATTAAGCAGTTGTGAAGTACCGAATGTGCTGATTTTTTCTGTCCCTGATTCTTTCAGATACTCTGAAGCAGCAGGTGCTATGGAGCATTCCTGCTCCTGCTGTAAGGAGAGACGCACCAGCAACCGCACTGTTACGCTGGACTGTAAAAGTGGTGGGCACGTCCAGTTCACTTATGTGCATGTGGAGGAGTGCGGCTGTGGTCACACAGAGTGCACCACACCTGCTGCACTGCACGTTCGCAGAAAGCGACGCTTCACACTGCAGTGACCCAATCCTCTGTCCTCACATGTGGGATGCAAATGTATCTCCAAGAATCATTTAATTAATCATTAAATCTCTAATAAGGTATAGCATACTTTGTGGAGTTCATTTATCAGTTGATTAAATAAAAAGATGCAAGTGAAATCAAGTCTTCTGTCTTTTATTGTCTTGTTTGGGCCAGCCATCTCAGCTACTTGTCATGGGGTGTGGTGGTGGGTGGTGAGGCAGACGCAGATGCACCAGGTTGAAGTGAGAAGGAATAGTTTAATGATGAAATTAATCCACAAAATAAGTCCAACAGCCAGGCAGCATGGCCGACCAGAATCCAACTGGCGGCGGTAGCAACTGGCGAAACGAATGGACCCAGACAACCAATTAAACGGAGTAGATGCTAGACAAGGTGCCAGACAATAGCCATGTTTAGACGAGGACCCGACAAGAAACAAAGGACACAGGTGGGGTTAAATACACAGAGGGTAATCACGGAAAAGAGACACACCTGGGACACAATCAAAGGGAGACAGGACAACACGGAGACTCAGAGGACACAGGAACTCGAAAAATAAACACAGAGAGAACTCAAAAACAGAGAAAAAACCTAAATCCCTACTGCTTGTGGTTCTTATTAATAAAAATAGTTATTCTTAATACTCTGATCTCTGGGTAATTACCATATTTGCATATTTTCTGATTTGTTAGTGAGTTAGCGTTAACCTAACCCATAAGCAAGACTCAACATAGTGACATAAAATCAGTAACCATTTAAAACAATTAATTTTTTTTGTCATTTCTAATTAATGACAAAAAAAATTTACGTGTAATACCTTAGTCATAGCTAAACGATTTAGGACAAACATTATAGCCAAATCAACCAATAAATTGCTTCTATGAAAGGGTAAACATGGAAATGATGAATGTGGAGCAAATCAAACATTATTTTATTTGTACTACATTATCTTATTTGTCCTCTCCAGAAGTGTCTTCCCTGTTTAATTTCTGATATGCTTGATGAAGAAAATACAGTACAGCATTTAGAGAAATGTTGAACGTCATTGACAAGTCCACACCAAAAGGCGGATCTATTACACAGAAATCTAAAGTGCTTTTGTATATATATATGTATAGCCTTGACTGTCAGCCTCACTTTTATCTGCTTTGGGTCAGTAAGCCCACTGTAGCAACCATGAAGTGGACTGTGGTGTGGTTGTGTTTCTTCAGTTTTGCTGGTGCTACTCAAGCCGAGCAGGGTAAGAAAAATATTTCAGATTCTAAAAATGTGTTCTATTGAAAATATTTGGCATTACAGCCAAAATTGTAATTTCTACTGGTTTGAAAGATAATCAAGAGGTTTGTGAGGTTAAATATAATTTTGTAAAAAAGATAAAGTAATAAATGTGTGATTTCTAGATTATATTTTGTTCATATTTTCGCTGTTTAATTTTGCTGTTCTAGCTGACAACCATGTCAACAACATCTGCAGCACTTGGGGCAAGCAGCACTTTAAGACCTTTGATGGTGAAGTGTTCCAGTTTTCTGGCTTGTGTGAGTACAACTTGGTCAAAGACTGCCAGAAATCCGAGACGAAGTTTTCTGTCCACATTAGAAGAGGAGAAAATGATGGAAATATTACAATACGTTATGTTGTGGTCACCATCTCTGCAAATACATTCAACCTAACTGAGACTGAGGTCACTGATAATGGCAATCCGTAAGTAAAACACACACATGCAAAAACTATACACTAATCAAGATTTTTTGCATTGGGTTTGTCATTTAAATTTTCTCACTTTTGTTCTCTTTTATCAGAGTCACTCTGCCACACTATAGTGCGGGAGTAAAGGTGGAAGAAAGTACATTTTACATCAGGCTTCGAGCTACCAAAGTCGGCATTATAGTTATGTGGAACCGTGAAGATGCAGTCATGGTATACATCTTCCTTTACCCTCCTATAAGTCAGAGTTTTTACAACTCTCTTAATCACACAGTCTAAATGTGACTGACTAAAAAGAAGCACATTTAATTTTCATGTCAGATGAAACAGTTAATAATACATTAGCTAACGTCTGCTGAGATCGATTCAATTGTTGGAAACAGGGAACTTTTTAAAATAATTATTTATGATGTATCTTTTAACTTGGCAAACATAAAGGCTTGATGGTTGAATAACATCAAAGTCATACAAAATCTGACCTCTTCTTTCTGGTATAAACTAAAAAAATGTGAAACATGGTCCTCTCTGTTTTGTGCTTCAGGTGGAAGTTTCAAACAGATACAAGAACCAAACTTGTGGCCTTTGTGGAGATTTCAACGGCGTTCCTGTCTATAATGAGTTCATGGATAATGGCATGTAGTTTAATGAAGTGTATGAAATGTATTAGAAAATAAAATAAAATCAGTCATATCTTTAATGTTCTTTACTTCATCTTCATGATCAGGTTTTAAAATAACTCCCATTGAGCTTGGAATCAAACACAGAGTCCATCTGCCAAACGATGAATGCAAAGACCCTCATGTGGAAGATGATAACCCAAAGACGAATGTGTCAGATTCATGCAAAGCATTTGTAAGTATATAAATCAGTTTTTTCCAGTAAAAATGTTAAGGAAAATGCTGACTTTGATTTTCATCATTTTTCCTCACTACAGCAAACCATCTGTGAAAAAATATTTGACGGGGATTCCTGGAGTTCATGCACCAGCCTGATTAGTGCTGAAGCTTTCATCAAGGCATGTGTGGAAGACATGTGTGCCTGTAACAACGGTACCAGTGACTCCTGTGTCTGCAGCACAGTGTCTGAGTTTTCTCGTCAGTGTTCGCATGCAGGAGGACAGCCACCCAACTGGAGGAGACCTGATTTCTGTGGTATGATTCATGTTTATTTTTTGTTTTTATGACTGTAGTTTAATGCTTAAGAGGTTATTGGAGCCATAAAATGTTATTTAACATAATTCTTGCATGATATTTTGCCTAAATGATTTTATGAATTTCTACTGCTAATTATTTATGGCACCATTTATCTTCCCAGGTAAACAGTGTCCCTACAACATGAAGTATGAAGAAAGTGCTTTTCCTTGCATGGATACATGTACACATCAAGACACAAGATTAGTGTGTGAGGACCATAAAATAGACGGCTGCTTTTGTCCTCCTGGTTAGTTCTCTTTACATTTAAAATGTGTATTCTGCCACTGTTAATTCACTTTCACACAATGAAACTATTTTTCTCTCTCAGGAACGGTGTTTGATAATATTTCTGAGAGGGGCTGCATCCCTCTGTCTGAGTGTCAGTGCAAGCATGACAATATCTACAACTCTGGAGAGGTTTACCGTCATGAAAAAACAAACTGGTATGTTTCAAGATGTTTACAGAATGTATTCTTGACATTCTGTAATGTCAAGACAATAAATTTATCTTTTTTGTTACAGCGCAGGGATTTTACCAGCACTTTCCTTTATTGTATTTTATACAACAAAGGGAAAATAATGTCATAGTGGATGAAAAACAATCAAATTCTTCACAATATTTACACAAAAAATCTAAAAAGTGTGATATGTATTTGTATCCAGTTCCCTTTTTGTCTGACATCCATGTCTAACAGCTATGCCCACTTTTCTTTGCACAGTAGCTCAAGCTGGGTCCGATGGGATGGAGAACATCTACATCAATTTTCTGTTTAGTGTTGTTTGCAAGAAGATGAACCTGGGCTCAGTCTTAACTCTACTGCAGCCTTTAACATGTTTTCTTTCAGGATTTCCCTAAATTTAGCATAATCCACTTTCCCTTTGTTTTATCTCCATGCCCATGTCATGACTCTGCCACCATCATGCTTCAAAGTGTAAATTGTGCATTCATTATTATGTGAATGGTTTTCTATGTGAACACTACAAAGTTAGGAATATGATACGTTCGCGGTTATTACTTGAGTAACATTTTTAAATATTATATTATTTCCTTCCACTTCACAATAATGTCACATACAAAACAAAACTCACATACAGTTCTGATAAAATACTTTAAAAATTAAATGTGTATTAATACTTTTGCAAGGATTTATGAACAGATTTGTATTTTTCAGTACTTGTTCAGAGGGGAAGTGGGAGTGTGAGACTTTCGAGAACCCGGCTACATGTGCAGTTGAGGAAGGTGTACATTTCACAACTTTTGATGGTGCAACCTATATCTTTCATGGAGATTGTGTTTACACCCTGGCCAAGGTGGAGAGCAAGGTAAATAATGAGTCATTTTCTAATTGCTGATAAATAATACAAAGCAGACATGAAAGTGAAGATTTCCCTGTGCTCAAATGTTTTCTATATTTCAGGATGGACTAAGTCCAAACTTTACTATTCGGGCCCAGTTGGGACCATGCGGAGAAAAAAAAAATGTTATTTGTCTAAAAGCTCTTAAAATCCATCTGGACGTAGATAATGTGAGTAAAATACAGATGTTTGTATTTACTTTCTCAGTTCACACTAATATCTACAAATCACTCATAATTGGTTCTGTCTTTCTACAGGTATTAATGTTTACAGCTGAGGGAAAAGTTCAACAGAATAAGGAGGACATCAGTTTGCCATATTACTCAGGTGGGTCTGACAAGAAGCAAGTTTTAATTGAGCTCATTTTTTCATTAAACGAGTTTCTATTTGTGTAACATCAGGTGACTTTTCTGACATTATTTACAGGGGACATCAGAATATTTCATGCTTCATCCTTTCATATCATGGTCAAAGCAAAGTTTGGCCTTCAAATTCAGATCCAGCGTGTTCCTGTTATGCAAGCCTACATCAGTCTGGAAAGCAGCTACAAAGAAAAGACACTTGGTGAGTTTTATGTTTTCCTTTAATTTAGCCAACTTCCTTTATAGACCATTTTATTGTATGATAATCAAAACCACACAGGGTTCTTGTGCAGTCAGGAACTGCATGGAAAAGAGTAGCATTTAATTTTAGTGTTTAAAGATTGTGGGAAAGTATGGAAAAAATATTTGTACTCTTAGACTATTCTTTATAAAAGAATAGTCTATTCTTTTATAAAGAATTTTTTTTTCTTGTGTCCTTTCTTCATTTCTTCTCTCTATCCTTTCTTTTATCTTTCTTTGTTTACTTTATTGTGTCAATAGTTTAATTCTTAGCTCCTTGGGTTTGTCCTTCCACCCTACATCTACTTTCACTCCTTTCTTCCTTCCTTATTGTCTCCCATTGAGCTAGTGGTTACTTTGTTTTATCAATCTATATATATATATATATATATATGACATTTCTGTACTGTCAAAAGAAAAAAAAATTAGATAACAGGGTTTTATTTGAGATAAAAGAAAATATTCCAGAGAGGAGGTGATACAAAAAAATTACGGAAATGTGCTGGAGCTTGGACACTTTGGTGACTTGTTGTTCTGAACATGTTCCTCAGGTTTATGTGGAAACTACAACATGGCTTTGAATGATGATATGATGACTCCTCAAGGGATCCTAGAAGGAACTGCTGTAACTTTTGGTAATTCTTGGAAGGCCGATCAAGGATGCTCAGACGTAGGCAGAATGCTTGAAGACCCCTGTTTCGACAGAGTGGAAACTGGTAAAAAAAAAAAAAATTAACAATGTTATTTTTTTCCAATCAAATGAAATCCATTGTAGTATTCTATTTAACAGTAAAGCTTTGCTTTTGTTGCTTTGTGAGTAAATATATTTAATTTGTATTCAGTATATTTCAGGTTATTGGAAGTGTAAAAATAATTTTACATTTAATTGTAGAGAATTATGCCAGACACTGGTGCGAAATGCTCAGAAATTCAACTGGTTCATTTGCACAATGCCATTCAGTGGTGAATCCTGACAATTACTACAAGGTACAACAACATCCTCTTCTTTCAGATTTTAATTCTGTTTTATTGGACTATAATTTTCTGAAAGTGTTCTTTTTTCTGCAGCGCTGCCTTTATTCCACCTGCAGCTGTGAGAAAAGCGAAGACGGCTTATGTGCCGTCTTCACCTCTTATGGTCGAGCTTGTGCAGCAAAGGGAAAGTTTGTGACAGATTTTGGAAACGAATGTGGTAATATGTCTTTAAGTTTCATGACAACACATTAACTGTCATATGTAAGTCTTGTAACAGCTAGGTAATTTTCCCATATTATTCACATAACAGAGAAACACACAAAGAGCTGTCCATCAACTCAGATCTTCACTTACAATCATCGGAGGTGCCAGCTGACTTGTAGTTCACTGAACTCAGATCAGCAGAGCTGCACTTCACATTTCTTGCCAGTGGTTGGCTGTTTCTGCCCTGATGGTCTTTATCTGAATGAAAAAGACACTTGTGTACCCAAAGAAGAATGTTCTTGCTCCTATAATGAAGATTACATTGAAGCAGGCACGTCTGTCAACATCAAATCTGAGCACTGGTGAGTCAGAAGAAATCTTAAGTAGCAGTTATATTTTCTTCCAGCATGAATAAAATGGTTGTAACTTGATCGGCATCTCTGTTTCATAATATGAATTTGATTCTTTTCCAAGTGTGTGTGCCAATGGAAGGCTTCATTGCCATTCCTTGAAAAAGCAGAACATAGGTAGGTAATTGGGGCTCTCATTTTGTTTACTTTCCTATAACATTGATATTGCGTTAACATTAACATTATGCATGTTGAGAGTATTTCTTCTCTTTACAGAATGTCCTTATCCAAAAGAGTACTTCAACTGCTCCACTGGGATGGCTGATAACCAGAGATCACACTGTGTTAAACGTTGTTTGAATCTGGATGATGATGTTTGTGTGAGTTGCTGTCTTGTTTATCTTTAATGAGATCATCTCCTGATTATTTTTATGTGGATTAATAGTAACCCTTTGCTAATTTGTCTATTTCTGAGTGCATCTATTAACACAATTTAGTGTAGAAATACTTTAAAGTTAATTCTCCATCTAGTTTGCCTCAATAGACCAGTGCCTGCCTTTGACTGATTGTTTTGTGAAGGAAACAATCAAACAACAGAAGAAACTTTTTTTGCTAATATTCATTTTATGCACAGGTTAACCTTTAGAAAAAATGGGTGATTTTCTGTGGTATAGATATGAGTAGGCTGACTGTATGTTACCAGAAAAATCTATAAAAATAAAACTTCTTGGGGATAGTTCATGGGGACAGCAAACCATCATGGGAAAGACTAATTTTTACTGAGTCTTTCCCTCAGTAAAAGAAATGTTTTAATGTATCCATGATAAAAGCTCTTATTTTGAAGTATTATTCAAAATAATACTTTTAAATATTTCAGATTAACATATGCATTTTATATCAGACAAACAACCTGAGTCATAAAAAAAGTTTATGTCTTTTTTTTTCTTCAGTTCTTAACTAACGCAAGCAATACTTTCATATAGCCAAAACTGGTGGGCCCATGAATAGTTGTCGTTATTGATAGATTGTTTACCACTTGAGAGAGCAGATCTGATTGAATATTAATTGAGATAGGCTAATTTGATGAAATAATGCCTACAATGAAAATTGAGAATGACTAATTGCTGTGTATCTACACGATGTCTCTACATTTCCTTTCCAGGATGCATCACAATGTGTGTCTGGCTGCATGTGTCCTGCTGGTCAGTTTGATGATGGTCAAGGCTCATGTGTGCAAAAGACAGAGGATTGTTCATGCAAACACAATGGTCAATTCTATAAGCCTGGAGTCACAGTTTACCAAGACTGTAACCACTGGTAAAAAGAAATGTTATGCTGTTTGTGATGCATTATTTAAAAAACATTTTGTTGAAAATTTAAATTTTAAATATAATGCATTTATTTTGTTTTGCTTCTACCCTGCCCATTTAGTATTTGTAGAGGTGGGAAGTGGAAATGTACATCAAACAACTGCTCACGGAGCTGCATTATATATGGAAGTGGACATCATAAAACATTTGATAAGCAGTTATATGAGTTTCAAGGAGACTGTTCCTATGTTGCTGTCAAGGTAAGTTTATACAAAAGCACTTAAAATTTGTTCAAAGCTGTGGTTTTATTAGAAAGAATATGTAAACATTTACCATATAAATAACACAAGTATTGCCTCAAAGCAATTAAAACTTTTTTTTCTATGAAATGGCTAATGTGCAATAACAAAACACAATAGGAATTTGAATGTAAAGCTACATAGCTTTTCAAATGTAACCACACCCCCTAAGCTTTTTCACATCTTTGTCAGATTACAACTACAAATGTCATTGTAATTTATTTTCCCCTTTTAGAGATATGTAAGTAAAGGCACTAAACACATATGCACAAAACACCCTTCAGATTGTTATTCACAAAATACAACCAGCAATATGTACTTTTACTTTTACTTCACAATTATGAGCTTGTTTGTTTGCAGTGGACGATCAGACAAAATCATATCAAAGTAGATTGATGTTTGCAGTTGTAACGAAACAGTTATGAAAAATTATTGTTTTTGCCTTGCACTGTACAAATGCTGCAACCTCACTGACTCCTTGAGGCCATTGCAATGCAAAAATTGAGGTTCAAAGTTAATAATCCCACTAAATAGAAGCTTAAGTCTATTTATCTAAAGATATAGCAACCAGAAAAAAGTACTTGGTAAAATGCAAATAATGCCATCAGATAATTATTCTGGACTTTTGAGAAGTACACTGACTACTTTGTCCATATTAACAAATGAATATGGACAAAGTAGTCCTGTGTGACCATGTTAGATTTTTCCAAAGGGTAAATGCTAGGAATTCCTGAAGCATAAATATTCTTTACATTAAAGAATATTTATTGACAGTAAGGTCCAAACATATGTTCTACTCTGTCAGACAAACTAATGCAAAGGATGCCCTTGCTTTCAAAGCAAGAATACTTTCTAGAAGTTCATAATGTATAATTTGTCAGTACTAATGGAACCAATTTTTAAAATGTATTTGTTTAGAACAAATGTTCTAATAAAACAGTAGAGGATGAAATTGAAGTCATCACAGAAGATGAACCATGTGGATCATCGGGGACAACATGTTCTAAAACTGTCAGGATTCAGCTAGGGGTAAGGCAAGGAACTCAAATAATAATGCATATTGTGTTAGAATGGTGTTCATGATTTACAAAGAGTGAAATCTTCTCTATATTTCAGAAACATGTGATCATCCTCTCAGATGGCACTTTTAAAGAGATAGTTTTAGAAAATGGCACCGAAATACCATATGAAATAACAAATCGAGGCTTCTATGTTATAGTACATTCCAGCATTGGTCTAAGAGTGACTTGGGATCGCAAAACATATTTTGTAATAACACTGGAACCATCTTACGAGGTAAGTCACAATAATTGGTTTCTGGGTAAGAGATATATATTTTCTTTTCAACTAACTCCAACCTTCAGCCATCCACAGAATACAAACATTTCTTAGTTCCACTACAATATAGAATTGGTAATATGCTTTTTCTAAATGCTGACTAAAAATGATAGATACAATCTCAGTAAAATGTGTCTCTCTACATGGTATAAAATGTGCCAATGACTGACTTGTTTATATTTATGCAGGGTGAAGTGTGTGGCTTGTGTGGAAACGTTGATGGTAATGGAGAGAACGACTTCACAACCCGGAGTGGGTTGGTAGTGAGCAGCCCATTAGAGTTTGCAAACAGCTGGAAAGGGGACAGCTCTTGCTCAAATGTGGATAAGGTTATTGATGCTTGTGAAAAAACACCTCATCGAGACCACTGGGCAAAAATGAAGTGCAAAATCATAAATGCAGACACATTCAAAGAATGCCACTCCAAGGTAGTGCAATGGTTGTTTTAGCAATGAAAATATTACACATGAAGTATTAGAGAAAAAAATAACATTTTCAATGCCAAAACAGGTAGAGCCCCAACCGTTCTATGAAAACTGTGTGAAAGACTCATGTGCTTGTGACACTGGAGGAGACTGTGAGTGTTTCTGTTCAGCTGTTGCAGCTTATGCTCAAGCTTGCAATGATGCTGGTGTTGCCATTTCATGGAGAACTCCAGAAATCTGTCGTAAGTTAATAATTTTCTTCCTGTATTATTATATGAAAATCTGGTTTTCTGTAATAAGAAATCCACTTGCTGAAATAAAACTTTAGTATGTGTGTAGTTAACTTATACAATGAGTTTAATTTATTACATTTATTGAATGTATTTGTTGTGACTGTAAATTTCCATAGTTTATGAGGACAAAGGATTCTGATGCAAATTATTATCATCATGAACACAATACTCAAAGAAGTAAAAAATAGCATTTTTTTAGATATAGCATAATTTGAAAACAAAACCAATTTTCAAACTGAAATTTTGTTCCTTTATTAAATTTTTTCTACAATTTCTTTTTAGCCGTCTTCTGTGATTTCTACAACTTCCACAATGAACAATATGATTGCTTATGGCACTACCATCCAAGTACTCCAAAGACATATATGGATTGTTCAAGCTTTTCTGGTCAAAGATTTGAAGGTAAGGTCTGAACTAAAGCATTTTGAAGTTAGAAAACAATATGAAAATAAAATTATTTGCAGTGCTCACATTGACACTTATGTGCAATGCACTTGCAATTTTCATGCATACATTTTTACAGGTTGTTATCCTAGTTGCCCAGAGGAAGTCCCAATATTTGATGAAAAACAAAACAGATGTGTGGAAGGATGTACTACAACCACTACAACCACAACTACCACAACAACTACACCCACAACCACAGAATCAACAACAACTGAAACAACAACTGAAACACCAACAACAACCACTACAACCACAACTACCACAACAACCACAACAACTACACCCACAACCACAGAATCAACAACAACTGAAACACCAACTACAACCACTTCAACCACAACTACCACAACAACTACACCCACAACCACAGAATCAACAACAACTGAAACACCAACAACAACCACTACAACCACAACTACCACAACAACCACAACAACTACACCCACAACCACAGAATCAACAACAACTGAAACTACAACTGAAACACCAACTACAACCACTTCAACCACAACTACCACAACAACCACAACAACTACACCCACAACCACAGAATCAACAACAACTGAAACTACAACTGAAACACCAACTACAACCACTTCAACCACAACTACCACAACAACCACAACAACTACACCCACAACCACAGAA
Source organism: Gambusia affinis (assembly GCF_019740435.1). Classification (NCBI taxonomy): domain Eukaryota; kingdom Metazoa; phylum Chordata; class Actinopteri; order Cyprinodontiformes; family Poeciliidae; genus Gambusia; species Gambusia affinis. Next base: position 7,047,400 of record NC_057875.1, read on the forward strand.
TCAACAACAACTGAAACAACAACTGAAACACCAACAACAACCACTACAACCACAACAACTACACCCACAACCACAGAATCAACAACAACTGAAACTACAACTGAAACACCAACTACAACCACTTCAACCACAACTACCACAACAACCACAACAACTACACCCACAACCACAGAATCAACAACAACCACTTCAACCACTACTACCACAACAACTACACCCACAACCATAACTTCTACATACACATCAAGCACTCCACCCCCATGTGAGTGGTCAGAATGGTATAATGTACACAATCCAAGTGATGATAAAAATGACTTTGAAACATATGACAATATTAGAAAACATAATAAATCGGTGTGTGACAACCCTGAAAAAATTGATTGTAGATCAGCTGAAAACCCAAAGATGGACTTTGCAGAGTATGTGAAGTCAAATGAGCAGAGACTTACTTGTAATGTAAGTACAGGTTTAGTCTGTAAAACTGTTGACCAAAAATATCATAAAAAATGTTTGGATTATGAGATAAGGGTATGTTGTGTAGGTACCACTACAACCAGTACAACCACAACTACAACCACCACAACTACACCCACAACCACAGAATCAACAACAACTGAAACACCAACTACAACCACTTCAACCACAACTACCACAACAACCACAACAACTACACCCACAACCACAGAATCAACAACAACTGAAACAACAACTGAAACACCAACTACAACTACTACAACCACAACTACCACAACAACCACAACAACTACACCGACAACCACAGAATCAACAACAACTGAAACTACAACTGAAACACCAACTACAACCACTACAACCACAACTACCACAACAACCACAACAACTACAACCACAACCACAGAATCAACAACAACTGAAACAACAACTGAAACACCAACTACAACCACTTCAACCACAACTACCACAACAACTACACCCACAACCACAGAATCAACAACAACTGAAACACCAACTACCACCACTTCAACCACAACTACCACAACAACCACACCAACTACACCCACAACCACAGAATCAACAACAACAACTGAAACACCAACTACAACCACTTCAACCACCACAACTACCACAACAACTACCCCCACAACCACAGAATCAACAACAACTGAAACACCAACTACAACCACTTCAACCACAACTACCACAACAACTACAACAACTACACCCACAACCACAGAATCAACAACAACTGAAACAACAACTGAAACACCAACTACACCCACTTCAACCACAACAACCACAACAACTACACCCACAACCACAGAATCAACAACTGAAACAACAACTGTAACACCAACTACAACTACTTCAACCACAACTACCACAACAACCACAACAACTACACCCACAACCACAGAATCAACAACAACTGAAACACCAACTACAACCACTTCAACTACAACTACCACAACAACTACACCCACAACCACAGAATCAACAACAACTGAAACACCAACTACAACCACTTCAACCACAACTACCACAACAACTACACCCACAACCACAGAATCAACAACAACTGAAACACCAACTACAATCACTTCAACCACAACTATCACAACAACCACAACAACTACACCCACAACCACAGAATCAACAACAACTGAAACTACAACTGAAACACCAACTACAACCACTTCAACCACAACTACCACAACAACCACAACAACTACACCCACAACCACAGAATCAACAACAACTGAAACACCAACTACAACCACTTCAACCACAACTACCACAACAACCACAACAACTACACCCACAACCACAGAATCAACAACAACTGAAACACCAACTACAACCACTTCAACCACAACTACCACAACAACCACAACAACTACACCCACAACCACAGAATCAACAACAACTGAAACACCAACTACAACCACTTCAACCACAACAACCACAACAACTACACCCACAACCACAGAATCAACAACAACTGAAACAACAACTGAAACACCAACTACAACCACTTCAACCACAACTACCACAACAACCACAACAACTACACCCACAACCACAGAATCAACAACAACTGAAACACCAACTACAACCACTTCAACTACAACTACCACAACAACTACACCCACAACCACAGAATCAACAACAACTGAAACAACAACTGAAACACCAACTACAACCACTTCAACCACAACTACCACAACAACCACAACAACTACACCCACAACCACAGAATCAACAACAACTGAAACACCAACTACAACCACTTCAACCACAACTACCACAACAACCACAACAACTACACCCACAACCACAGAATCAACAACAACTGAAACACCAACTACAACCACTTCAACTACAACCACTTCAACCACAACTACCACAACAACCACAACAACTACACAACCACAGAATCAACAACAACTGAAACACCAACTACAACCACTTCAACCACAACTACCACAACAACCACAACAACTACACCCACAACCACAGAATCAACAACAACTGAAACACCAACTACAACCACTTCAACTACAACCACTTCAACCACAACTACCACAACAACCACAACAACTACACCCACAACCACAGAATCAACAACAACTGAAACACCAACTACAACCACTTCAACTACAACTACCACAACAACTACACCCACAACCACAGAATCAACAACAACTGAAACAACAACTGAAACACCAACTACAACCACTTCAACCACAACTACCACAACAACCACAACAACTACACCCACAACCACAGAATCAACAACAACTGAAACACCAACTACAACCACTTCAACCACAACTACCACAACAACCACAACAACTACACCCACAACCACAGAATCAACAACAACTGAAACACCAACTACAACCACTTCAACTACAACTACCACAACAACTACACCCACAACCACAGAATCAACAACAACTGAAACAACAACTGAAACACCAACTACAACCACTTCAACCACAACTACCACAACAACCACAACAACTACACCCACAACCACAGAATCAACAACAACTGAAACTACAACTGAAACACCAACTACAGCCACTACAACCACAACTACCACAACAACTACACCCACAACCACAGAATCAACTGAAACACCAACTACAACTATAACCACTATATCGACAACTACCACACCAACCACCACAACTACACCAACAACCACCGAATCAACTGTAACTACACCCACCACATGTCCACAGTGGGGTGTGCAGGTGAGTTGCATCACTTAAAACCCCTTGAATTAATTTTTTTGGGGGGGCCTATAATTATGTATTTATTTTTGTGGCATTCTTAATATTGTTTTCTTGCTATTTCTGTTGCCATTCTATCACTGGTTCTCTTTTTTTCTTGTCTACAGCAAAATGAGACGTTTTATGTTTGCAACTGCACCATGGCAAGATGTATTGGAGGCAATAACATTGAAATAGTTCCATATGAATGCCCATCTATAAAGCCCATAACCTGTGCCAATGGGAAAGACCCTGTTCTTGTATACGATGATTATCATTGCTGCCAACATTATGAATGTGACTGTAAGTTTTCTATTTAAATAACTAAGAAATTTATAAACAGCTAAACATTATGCTCACTGATACATTAAGTTATTTTTGTCATCCAAGAAAATATCCATGTACTTAAAAGTATAAATAGCAACAATTAATCTATAACAGCCCTGGGCTTTAAATGTATTTGTTTCATAAAGAGCTTCCATGTAAGGATGAAAACATTTATTGCCAATGGGCTTTTTCTAGTACCTTAACTTGTGTGAAGTGGTGTGGCAAATGAAGAACCTAATTGTACTCATGCAGAGAATCATATTATTGAGACTGTTTAGTGGATAATTTTTTGTTTTTATTAAGTATTTCCATTTTTCTGTAATTGTAGGTGAATGCGAAGGCTGGGGAGATCCTCATTACATTACTTTTGATGGCAAATACTACAGTTACCAAGGAAACTGTACCTATTATTTGATGAAAGAAATTACACCAATGCATGGCTTAGAAATTTTAATTGAAAATGTCCATTGTGACCCTACTGAAGATGTTTCCTGTCCTCGAGCTTTAATTGTAAATTATGGAGCACAAAGTATCAAACTGATCAACTTTAATCTTGGCGGAACACCTAATTTGAAGGTAATACCTGATGAACTTTGAACAATAGCTTTTAAACTACATATACATGGTGGGTAAAGTATTTAACACATTAAAGTTTTTCTCAGAAGGTACATGAAATGACACAAGGAATATATGTTGAACACGCTTGAATAAATATCTGGAATATTTTGTGAAAAAGCCTATTATAATAATTGTTTTGAGATGTCTGAATGGGGAGCAATTGTGGATGAGCGTATGACTTATTATTAAGAAAAAAAACAATCTGATATTTCTATATGTTTTTGAAGTTCTCTGAGTCTGCCTAGGCTCTTTGGAAAAGAAATCAAACATTTAGAATTTTACAAAACTATAACTACTGTATGTTTTGCAAGTCTAAGAATTTTTTGTGAAGGTTTATTTGCTTTTACAATAGGTCCACTCTGTGGAAATGCCCTGCAATATCACAGTTATTCCTTCAATATCTAAATTAGGTTGGGACAAAGTCAGTTTTTGCAAGCCATCAGTGAATATTAAAACAAGCTTTATTTGCACATAAGAGGAGGAAACCTATATGAAAATAAACATATAAATATAAATTTATAGACTAATTTATTTTGATTTTATTGTATGCATATACAAATTACATGCTATTATCACTAACATACAATCAAAATATTAGCTTCATACTTCATATTTTTACTATCTGTACTTCTGCTTTTTTCAGGCATTTAAAAATGAAGATGTAGAAAATCTAAGGCTCCCTTATTGGAAAGATGGTATTAAGGTGATGAGCAATAACGTTAACTTGGTGTTAGAGATCCTACGTCTAAAGGTGGTTGTTAAATTTGGAAGAACTGGCTTCAGTATCAATCTTCCATATAATTACTTTGGAGGAAACACACAGGGTCATTGTGGTAAGAATGTCCTCTCAGAATGAATTTGTACACAGATATACAGATAGCATCTGTATACAGCTTTCAGTTTGAATGGAGAAAATGACACTAGAACATTTTTGATAGGAACTTGCTCCAACAATCAAGATGATGACTGCAGATTGCCTAGCGGTAAAGTAGCAGAAAATTGCGGTGTGATGGCTGACGACTGGCTTGTGAAGAAAGATGAGGGAAAAGCTGGCTGCATACCTAAACGTAATCCTCCCCAGAAACCATGCACACCAAATCCAGATTCTGTTTGTGAACTGCTTAAGGACCCCTCAGGGTATTTTACAAATCATCTTAATTTGTATCATGTTCTTCAGCTTTTTAAAAAGTATTTTTTCTAATGAATTTTCATTTTCCACTTTAGTGCCTTTGCTCAATGCCATTCCCAGATCTCTCCAGTCAATTTCTACAAAGGATGCGTTTTTGATAGCTGCTATGTTCACAACCGGGCAGTGGAGTGCACAAGTTTGGAGACTTATGCTGCTGCTTGCGCTGAGATTGGAATTTGTATTGACTGGAGGAAGTACACTAATATATGTGGTACAATTTTTTTCCTCAACAAATAAAAAAAACACATTGTATTTAGTTATTATTTCCTAGCACTGGAATTTGAAATTTTGTTTTCATATTTTTTCTGTTGTTTTTGTTTGCTTTTTACCAATAGCCAACAACTGTCCATCAGGCAAAATTTATAGATCCTGTGGACCTGCAGAGCAACCAAGCTGTGAGGACAAGTGAGTTCTAATAAAAAGTTCTTGTTTTTTTGTTGTTTGTTTTAGCACACAATTAATTAGCAAATGGGAAAAAGAAACATAGGAAAAGTAAATAAACAGTTAAAGCAACTCAGTTATACCACAATGACCCCCTTTAAATCAAAATTAGTTTGAGACAAACTCAGGAGATCTTTATTAAAGGATGAAAAACTGTCACATTCAATAAATTAGAATATTAATGTAAGCTCCTTTAACTCAGGAACTCAATTTACTAGCAAAACACATTAGGTAGATTTATTATTATTAAAAATAATTGTAGATTCCATTATTTTCCACTGGGAGATTTTAAAAATATTTCCCAGATATAAATTCTTGGTCCCGTTCAGATTAGATCTAAATCATGCCTTTGCTTTTACTTTACACCTTCTGTAATTTGTATGGTCACTAGATTTCACTGTTATTATCATGTCTCAAAAATATTCATTTATAATTAACAATGTTTAAAATGTGATTATATTTCCCTTGGCATGAAATGCAAAGATCAAATGCAACATAAATAACGATTTTAACAACAAAACACATGATGTTTTTCATATATCATAAATCTTGCAGTCCTAACGATCCAGTCATGAACTACACTACTGAGGGCTGCTATTGTCCTGAAGGAATGAAACTGTTCAGCAAAGAATCAAATATTTGCGTTAAAAGTTGTGGTAAGTATGTAAGAACAATTCTGAACATCTGTTTCATTATTAAGATTCAACATCTTTGGTTCCTCTCATTTGCTCCTCTAGCTGTCTTTGAGTTTAACAAGAGTCTACATTCAGAGGCTGTTAGTCAAATGTTCAAATTTCTGCATTCAAAATATTTTGGTGATATTACAAATACTGCTTCCATAGTTATTAGAGTAATGAAGCTTGGTTTGTTTTTGAATGAACCAGTGTTTTATCTAAAATTAGACAACGCAGCCAAAAAGAGTGAAAACGGATAGTACACCTGCTTAAACACCATTCAGGTTTCCTCTTCCCATCGAAAGATCTCTGATATACGGTTTGCTTACAGCATTTTCAACTATCTGTCAGAGAGTACTTCTTGGGGATTGTGTCTTTCCTTGAAACATTTTAGGACATACAAGAAATGAACATGAAGCAATAGTGTATTTGTTTGCTATTTATGAAACTATAAATCAAAACCAGTTTCTTTAAGTATATATATATATATATATATATATATATATATATATATATATATATATATATATATATATATATATATATATATATATATATATATATTTGCAGTGATTATATAAGAAAAAGAGTATGAAATAGTTGAACCCAAATTAAAAGTAACTTATTTCACTAAGCTATTTGGCATGAGAATAGCCCCTCATATTTATATGAGAGGCTCATATAAATATGTTTGTGCTTTTCAATCAGGGTGTCTTGATCCCAATGGGAAGCCCCGTGAGGTGAGCCACACTTGATTTTCATGTACTGTTCTCTACTTGTTTTTTACACGGTACATTTAAGCCAACGTTATTTTCTTTTTCAGTTCAACGAGACATTTGAATACAAATGTCAGACCTGTGTGTGTGACAGGTCCACCAAAACTGTGATCTGTACGCCTAAGACGTGCCCACCCACTGCTTTACCAAAATGCATGGGTCCAGGATATGTTCTTGTCAATCAAACTGATCCATCAAATCCCTGCTGCAATGTCCATGTTTGCCGTAAGACACAACAATAATGCTGATTACTGTTTGCTGCTCGTTAGTGTTTAGATTAGTAATAAACTGAGTTCTGCTTCTTTGTGTTAACAGAATGTCAGAGCCACGCTTGTCCGGACATCGACATGAACTGCAACGTTGGCTTTATGCCAAACATCAGTGTTCCAGAGGGAAAATGCTGTCCAGAACGTACATGTGGTGAGTCTATAAAATCAGTTTGTACATACATGAGGCCCAATGGATAAAGAACCATTTTGAGTGATCTTTGTTTGTACGTAAATGTCAACTTTCTTTCCTAGAACCCAAAAAAGTCTGTGTGCTAAATTCTGTTGAATATCAGGTAAGGGATATATGAAATGTATTGAGAAGATAAATATGTACCTTTTAATATTTAGTCATTGTTAGACTAAAATGTTCAGGCTAACAATGAATTTATGTGGATTTCTCAGCCTGGTTCTTCTGTTCCTGGCCAAAAATGTGAGAACTGCATCTGTTCCTCAAGCTCTTCTTCTGGTGGCCTGATGGAAATAAAGTGCAAGAAGCAACAGTGTGAAGAAACATGCAGGAGGGTGAGGAAGACAATGTAACTTGTATGACAATGTATGTATGCATACATGCATAAATGCATGCATACATACTCATCTGACCCTTCATTTTTTAACGGGCCAGTTAGGAATGAAAAGAATTGCATATATTAGGGTTTTACTGCAATCAATGTTATTGCATCAACATACATGCCTACCTGAATCACAGCAAGACAACATAATTACGATACTACAGTTGCCATTTCAGAACAAATTGGAAAAAAATATTCTCCACTAACAGAACAGATTAACAGAAAGGTTTAAAACAGCGATGAAAATATGCAGTTTTAAATGTCTTAAGATTCCCCACTGTAGCAGATGAAAATCTAGTTTTTTACATCTGTTTGACTACTTACGTTGTAAAATCCTGTTTTATTTATGTAAAAAAAAACAACTTTTAGCAACATAAACTGTATTTTAATCTGACCTTTGATTTAACTGAATTAGCTTCTTATTTCAGGGATTCGAATATGTAAAAACCAATTCAGATGAGTGCTGTGGGACGTGTGTGCAGACCCGGTGTGTGTTCACTGTTAATGGCAATGAGACACTCTTAAAGGTAAACTGAAACATCACTGTTAATTTGCATTAATTTCAATAAGTCTGAAACACCCATGTGTATTGTTATCTGTGTGCTAATTTTCAGGAAGGAGAAACCTGGTCACCACCAGAAAATAAGTGTGAAAGTAAGACTTGTGTTAAGAATGGTGAGACTTTTACAGTCACCAATAAACAAATCATTTGCCCAGTATTCCAAGAGAGAAACTGCAAGGATGTAAGTGTTTGGTTTAATGCATAAATCTACATTGGATCATATATGAATAAAAATTCTAACTTTTTGTTGTTTTATTTCCTGCTCTATTCAGGACACAATTCAGACGGCAGCAAATGGTTGCTGCAAAATCTGTGAGTGAAACGTAATTTTGTTTCCGTAGTTAAAGATACTGAAATAAGAAGAAAAACTGACATTTTTTTCTCCTCTCACATTTAAAAAGGTGTGGAAAAGGAAAAGGCCTGCAGACTGGTTAACCAGACGACTCCTGTCAACCACAATGGCTGTCAGTCTGAGTTGATTATGCCGTCATGTGAAGGATCATGCGACACTTTCACCAAGTAAGTATGACATAACTTTTAATTTTGTCATCCTCTGGAAATCATTTATTAAGCAGTTGTGAAGTACCAAATGTGCTGATTTTTTCTGTCCCTGATTCTTTCAGATACTCTGAAGCAGCAGGTGCTATGGAGCATTCCTGCTCCTGCTGTAAGGAGAGACGCACCAGCAACCGCACTGTTACGCTGGACTGTAAAAGTGGTGGGCACGCCCAGTTCACTTATGTGCATGTGGAGGAGTGTGGCTGTGGTCACACAGAGTGCACCACACCTGCTGCACTGCACGTTCGCAGAAAGCGACGCTTCACACTGCAGTGACCCAATCCTCTGTCCTCACATGTGGGATACAAATGTATCTCCAAGAATCATTTAATTAATCATTAAATCTCTAATAAGGTATAGCATACTTTGTGGAGTTCATTTATCAGTTGATTAAATAAAAGCATGCATCTAAGTTTCAGTGTCCTGTCTTTAGTTACTTTGATTGTGACAGTCATCACACATTCCCTACGTCCTTGTATATTTTAATGATAATGAAATGTTTGAATATTTACAATTTCAGAATAATAACTTCAGTTGTTCTATGAACAATAAAAATATCCTTATCTATATAAAACATTGACCCTTTACAGCCCTGCAAGTATAAGCATGGATAAATAGATATTAAACATATATAAGAGATACAATCTGATGATTCATTCTGTCATCAAATTTCATTAGTCAATTCTGAGGGACCTGACCTCTTTACCAGTTCATATATACTAGGAATTCTGATTGCCCACAAAGACCAATCCATGACAAACAAGATTTTCCCCGTTTCTCTTTCAAAATAAAACTTCAAGAGATCAGGGTGTATGTGTGAAAAGATTATGTAAGGAGAGACGCGACAACAACCACTCTGTTACTCTGGTATATGAAAACACACCATCTTCAAATGCAGATTTATCTCCAAGAATCATTTAATTAATCATTAAACTCTCACAAAATAACTGATATTGTGGAGTTCATTTGTCAGCTGACTGAATAAAAAGACGCAAGTGAAATCAAGTCTGTCTTTTATTATCATTCTTTGGCCAGTTATTTCACAGTTATTACTTGCCATTCTTATTTATTAGAAAAAGTACTATTCATTATTTCTGAACAATAATTGCCATAATTGCTTCACAAACACAAATCAGAGTTTAAGTCTTCTGCTTGATCTGAAATTGTTTGCTTAATGTTCAGGTCAGGCTCTCTCTTCTCTTCTGTGGTTTGTTTTTAATACTCTTATAACAAATCAGTCCAGAGTACATGATATAAAGTTGTGTTACTTATTAGTCTAGGTCTAGGAGAAGGTAATTTACCCTACTGAAGAAAGAAAGTAAGGTGCAGAAGTTAATTAGACTGTCACAAGCACATCACACTGCACAACAAATACACTGCCCCACTCTTATTCTTCACACAACCCAGATGATTGGCACTTGACTCACCCTGATAGGTACTTTTCTTTGAACCTAAATAAAAAAGAACCACAGACAACGTATATATGAATTTTATGACAAAGCTTTTGCAAAAGGAGAAGTCTCCGATATCAGCTTCTCCAAGCTGTTCACAGAGAGTTCTGATCTCCTTTCACGCAAGCCCCTGTTTTATTGTCAAAGAAAAACAGCCAAGGGGCAGTTAGTAAAAACAACAGAGGTCATAAAACATGTAACCTAAACAGCCAGTAACCCATTTCCAGGTGTGATAACTAATCTACGATCTGAGCCCGGTTCAAATCTCGGTCAAGCTGTTAACAAAACAAAATACGACTGCTCACAGGCAGTTTAGAGGGCATTCTGGTTGCTAAGAATTTAGGGTCTGAGAACACAGAATTTAACGGTTTAGATAAACAGACAATCCTGACCTCCAGGTCAGAAGATAAACAGACAAGGAAGAGAACACTTTAAACAGACTGAATTTGAACTAAAGTAATAACAAAATGATAATACCGAAAATTCTCTAACACACCCTGTGGTTATTATGGAGCCCCGTAAGGAACATGGGTGGATTTCTTTCTTTGCCTCACACAAGTATTGCATTTCTCTGTAATACATTTGTGGTACTTTACCAAGGTTCTGTATTCCCTCACACACGGTTTTGCATTTCCTTGCAATAATGTGTCTCCTCATGGAGTATTTTGAATAGTGAACGTTTTTTTTGCTGCCATATAAGGTTTTTGTAAGGTTTTTCCATGAATGTTAATATCTCATTTGTGAGATATTTGAAGTTTTTTGGATGCAAATGCACCACAAAATACTAGGGATAAAACAGATATTAGCATGACAATATCTTGGCATGTAAAAACTGGCATTCAAAAATGACTATGGTCACTTAGGCAAGCAGGAAGCAGAGACACAATAACAGATGCTGTTTGCCAAATATATGTAAATAATATTAAAAAATTAAAAAAATTATTCTCCCGCAATGTAGATTTTGCAGGAGAATAATCTGTTAATGATCATATTTAGGTTTTATATTATTGTCTTACTTTATCATCATGATCAGGTTTTAAAATCAGCCCCATTGAGTTTGGAAATAGCCATAAAATTAATCTACCAAATGATGACTGTGAAGACCCCCATGAAGGCGAAGATGAATCATGGACGTCTAGCAATGTATTGTTTTCCTGTTTTTTTTCTTTTTTACCAAACCAGCAAACCATCTATGAAAAAGGATTTCTCTCTGAATCCTGGAGTTCATGCAATAAACAAATTGACCCTGAAGCTTATATTCATGCATGTGTCATAGACATGTGTGCCTGTAATGACAATACCAATACCAGTGACTCCTGTGTATGCGGCAATGTCTGGTTTTCTCGTCAGTGTTCCCACTCAGGAGGACAACCACCCAACTGGAGATCTCAATTGTATTGTGTGGTATGTGTTATGTTGAACTCTATTTAGTGTCTTTTTATGAAATTTTTTTTAAAATAGAAATAACCAGCTTAACAATCCAATGAATGAAATAACACATCAGGCATATTTCTGAAAAAAAAAAACACAGGCCAGAGAATAATGTTTAGCTTTAAATAAAAACATTTCATACACTAGTTTTTAAGTGGTTAAACTGATTGGTGCATTGTATTAAGAAATGTTGGTGCATTTCTTAATATTTAGCAAAGTGCAATATTTTAATTGAGACTGATAAATGATAACTGAATTGTAATTTAGTAATAGGAGCAGTCTGAGATTTGAATGTCAAAAGTCATTTCCTTGTTTTATTTACTGTCTCATAACATGGATAAATTACCACTGCCCTTTTTTTAATTCCACCATTTATTTTCACAGGTTAACAGTGCCCCTATAACATGAGGTTTGAAGAAAGTGCTTTTCCTTGCATGAGGAAACAAGAGGAGACAGGATTAGTATATAAGGACCACAAAATAGACGGCTGCTTTTGTCCTCCTGGTTAGTTCTCTTTACATTTAAAATATGTATTCTGCCACTGTTAATTCACCTTCACACAATGTTTTTCTCTCAGGAACGGCGTTTGATGATATTTCTGAGAGGGGCTGCATCCCTCGGCCTGAGTGACAGTGCAAGCATGACAAAATCTACGACTCTGGAGAGATTTACCGTCATGAAAAAACAAACTGGTATGCATGTTTTAAGGTGTCTAGAGAATCTATTTTATGCCGTGTGTGTTTATCCGGTTTGTCATACAGACAATTGTTTACTTTTACAGTACTTGTTCAGAAGGGAGGTGGGAATGTGACAGCTTTGAGACACCTGTTGCCATGTGGCATCCCTCGTGACTGCAGTCCATTGTCCATGTGGTAATGAATGAGTTTTTCAACAGAACAATGCTGAAGTTCACAATGCCTGCTTAACAGAGGACTTCTTCCCGGGATCTAAATCCAATTGAGAACATTTAGGGTCAGGTACAGATAGCCAGGAAAGTTTACAAGAATGAAGACCAGTTGCAGATAGTGGATGCCCTCAGTGAAGCTTCCTTAACTACTTGGAGCAACAATCCCTCTAGCCTCCTGGAAACAATTCAGTTTAATTTATATTTATATATAGTGCCAATTCACAAATTGGGTTTAGATTTCTCTTTCTCATTGTTGTACTTGTGGGGATTAACTAAGCATAACACCAGGAAAACAGATGTTGAAGGGCGTAGACAGACAAGCAAATGTTTGAGCAGAGCACACTGAACAAAATTAACTTCGGGGGTTATTACATTAACAAAAGAACATCATGTACTTTTAACTAAATAATTTCATGTTTCAAACGAAAACGTGATAAAATCATGTTGGATAAACAAGAAATTCAACAACTTAACGTTTATGAAATTTAATCATGTTGATTCAATTTAGTCAGATTTATCTCCCTCCTAAAAGGGTCCAGCGATATCAGGGGATCATGAGAGATCATGGAAGATCACGCAACATAACTATTTTGCGCCTGGGAAAATTTCAAAGAGGTTTTAGTTACACATTAAACTATAGATATATATAGAATAAAGCAAAGTAATCAGGTGGAAATTCTTTCCATAATTTTTTTATGTTCATTCAAAGAGTTATTTTTTTCAGTGCATGGTAGACTCATGTATGGATTAATCTTATGAAAACAATTTTACTAAGGGTTGTTGCAATGGCGCCACAACACTCAAGTCTAAATACTTTGGTTCATCACTATTCATACCTAAAATACTATTGTTACTCTATCTGTACACCCAATTTCTGTGTCATTGTTAAATGACCAAAAGATTTTCCAAAACTTCAACTAATAATGTTTCTTTGAATAAACAAAGATGGAAAGGGATTAATGACTAATACCTTTTCGTGAAAGTGATATTCCTGGAAACCAAAGTCACAAACGTTGACACCCAGAATATTGGTAACCCCTCCTAAACTGTAAACACCACAGGAATATATAACATAACACATCTGATGTGCACTAGTTGGCTCAAGTATCCAACACAGGACAGGGACGACTGAGGAACCATGAGAGGAGTCAGGCTCCTTTTAGAATGGGCGCTACCATGGCTCATTCTAAGCCTTGGACTATCTGCAGTCTCCTCTGGTATGTAAATTAATAAGAACTGATGAGAGCTCTATACCTGCCAGTGGCTACATAAAACCTTATTGTCATTTTAATTTACAATTTTTGTCTAACTGAAAAATGTCTTTCTTCTTTTGAAAGTAAAACTTAACCAAATGGGAGAACTGACTGTGATTAAAGGTGAAGATTTAAATAAACAATATATTTGATTCTTTCTAAAGATAAAAATATTGGTGTACTTTGAATTTCTCTATAATAACAATTCTGTCCTTAAAAAACCCAGAAGTGAGAGGTTCCCACATCAACCCATTCTGCAGTACATGGGGGAACTTCCTTTACAAGACTTTTGATGGGACTTTCTTCAACCTTCCCTCCACCTGCAACTACATCTTTACATCCCAGTGTAAGAGCAGCTATGAGTCTTTCAATATTCAGCTCCAGCGGCAGGAAGTGGATGGGGAAGTCTCCTTCGCCAGAATTCTGATGAAACTGAATGGGATTGTGGTGGAGTTTGCCAACACTTCGGTTACCGTCATGAATAAACCGTGAGTTCATTGTTTTTTTATGCGTTTCTCTTTTCAAATACTAGTCAATCTAAAGGTTTATACTTATGATTCATGTTTTATCATCACACTCAAAATGCTTATTATTCTTTTCCAGTGTCTCCATACCATACAGTGAGGGTGGCATTTCAATTGAGAAAACCATGTCCTATATTAGAGTTGAGGCTAAGTTGGGTCTGACATTCATGTGGAATCAAAAGGACTCCGTCTGGGTAAGTTTTGTTTGCTTTGTTAGACTTTTTTTTTTTTAAATTGAGGTAAATTAAACTATCTTTTTTTATTCACTTCACCTTATATACTGCTTACAAGAAATTGTTTTGCAAGATATTTTGCAAGACTGGTTGGTTGAGTTCATACTCAGTTGTGTATAATCCAAATTATTTCAAACTGACTCAGTAAATGTTAATGCAATCCAATTATACAGCCACATTGCACTCTAATTACATTTCATTAGATCTAAAATTAGTTGACTGTAAAATGCAGAATGGTAAAATATTAGAAAGATTTTAAAATTCTATCTGAAAAAGGTTTTTTGGCAATTCTAGAGTCAAAAGTAGTTGTGACACTTTAGTGCCTTCCTTAGTGACGTGTAAATAATCCTACATTATCTGGACAAAAGGCAAAACTCATGATTATTCATTGACTGACAAAATGGCAAATATATAGCCCTCGTCAAGATCAATCACAAGTCTATACAATAACGTTAAATCAAATCTTTGAGCAAAAAAAAAAAAAAGAGAAAAAAACTAAAGTACTTTAAAATACATTTCTGTCGCTTTGCATAAAATATATGTTTTGCTGAAATATCCGTAATCGATCATTAACATATTCTTTACCAGTTAGAACTCCTTTGTTATAAAGTTTATAAGTTTGTAAGATTATATAAACATCTTCTGATCAGTGGTCATCAAGAAACATTTACAAGCATTTTTAATGAAAATGAAATGTGTTTGAAAAGGAAAGGTTAATTGATAGTTAAGCAAGCTACCTTTGAATGACAGCATATTAAACATGTCAGAGAATGTTTGTACTGCTGTTTTGTAAATGTTTGCTCTTCGGGGTTTTATCCAAATGTGTGCGCTGAGCACTAAAAGAAAGGCAGTTAGAGCAAAAGTCAAGCCAGACGGGCCAAGATTCCATCTGAAGGTCTGAATTTGACTTGAATCTCAATTTCATATGCATTTAAGGTGGAGCTGGATGCCAAATTCAAGAATCAAACCTGCGGCCTGTGTGGTAACTTCAATGAAATCAAGCTTTCTAATACGTTTGTCCATTCAGGTATGTACTTAATGCATATGCTTCACACACAAATGGACATACATGTATCAAAGTTGACAATAGTGTTTTTCTTCTCAACACAGAGGCTTCCAATAGTCTTGAAGAATATGCGATGAACTGGAAAGTTGATAGTCCCACTGAAACTTGTAAAGTGGTTTCTTCCCAGGCTAATGAGAATTGTTCAGATGGGGTAATTTTAAAAATTTGACATTTTGAAGATGTTTTAGATTGATAATTTCATTCAATTAATGCGTATGACAAACTTAAACTTACAGAACCGACTCTGCAAGAAGTTGCTGTCAGGGCCTGAATTTAAAAGCTGTCGCAAACTAATTGACTCCGAGTCCTTCATGAAAGCCTGTGTGCAAGACTTCTGTTACTGCAACAGCAACAGCAACAGCAACAGCAGTGCATGCTTATGTTCGACTGTGTCTGAGTACGCCCGACAGTGCGCCCATGCAGGTGGACAGCCAAAGCACTGGAAGATAAAACAATTGTGTGGTAAGAGATAGAAAAGTTTTGAACTGTATATTTTGTACTACTGCTACATTAGAGTCATTTAGAACATTGTAAGACATATTTTTTATGTTTTGGGTAGAAAAAACATGCCCTTTCAACATGGAGTATAAGGAGTGTGGTAGTCCCTGCATTGATACCTGCAAATACCGGCAGAAAAGTCACCTGTGTGATGAGCACTGCATGGACGGATGCTTCTGTCCTTCTGGTTAGTTTCATAGTTAATATTGATTTGCAATCCAACTGTTTAACATTTTATAGTGTGATACATACACAATTGTCTTGTTATCTATGCTCCATAGTTAGATTGTCAAGTTAAGTCTTTTATAAATGTGCACTCTTAGCAATATCTAAGCCTTAACAGTTGAATTTATTTTGTTAAGTACACAATAGTACTCTGAGTGTTTACAAAGTGTTATTTAACAGAGCTCTTACATGTTCTTATCTCTAGCATGCTACCTTATTCAAACAGTAGTTGGCAAACTTTCAGATTAGAAAGATAAGTATAAGCACAAACAGAGTACTAAAACTACTTTGAGTGTTGCAATATGAAATAGGTCAGAGCCTTTGCTAGAAGCTTCATTTAACAGACTCGTACATCTGTTATAGTCTCGTAGTGTCAACCCAACACATATAATCAGATCCAGAATTTGATCTGGATTATATTAGTGTTATAAAATTGACAATAATAATTACCAACTACTGCTTGTCTCCTCCAAGGTACAATCCTTGACGATAT
The DNA here is from genome assembly GCF_019740435.1 of Gambusia affinis. Lineage (NCBI taxonomy): Eukaryota > Metazoa > Chordata > Actinopteri > Cyprinodontiformes > Poeciliidae > Gambusia > Gambusia affinis. Next base: position 7,064,721 of record NC_057875.1, read on the forward strand.
CTCAGAAAGTGGATGTGTTCCCGTTGAGCAGTGCCCATGTTTCCACCGAGGCGAGACGTACAATAATGGGGAATCAATCATGATGGCGTGTAGAAACTGGTAAAAATAAATAAATAAAAAACAATTACAGTATGCTTCAATATCTGTTTCTGACATGGGAGATCCAGTGAACTGACAACAGAATGTGTCTTTTTACAGCACCTGTTCAAAGGGTGAGTGGAGCTGCATAGATGCAAACTGTCCTGCTGTCTGTTCCATCAGAGGAGGCTCTCACTTCTCCACCTATGATGATAAGACATACAATTTCCATGGAAAATGTTCCTATGTTCTGTCCAAGGTAAAGAAATCTGAATAAAAACACATAGAACTAAATAGAAAATAAATGTTAGTTTTTTTTAAGCTGAATTATATTGAATTCCAATCATAATTATTTGATATCTGAATGCATTTTTCACCTTGTGGCTTTAGATTGAAGACAATGCTTTTACTGTGCTTGGTGATTTCGACAAATGTGAAAGGTCTGATAAATCAACTTGTCTGTCTGCCGTCACTCTGCTGTATCAAAATCACACGGTAAAATATTTGTCACACATGAGACTATATATTTAGATATCTGTGTGCATGTATATACATATACAAGTTACTGACTTGTGGTAGTGATTTGTCTTTTCCCAAAGATAATTGAAGTTAAAGACAAAAATGAAGTCTCATATAACCAACGGGTTTTTGAGCTTCCTTTTTTCCTGGGTGAGTAGAGGTTTTTTATTAGTGTGCTTTTGTCAGTGAAAATGCAACATAAATTGGTTTTGCTTGAAGTTTAATGAAATGTTTGAGATTTGATATGTTTCTTTCCATTTGCAGATGACATTAAAATCTTCCGTCCGTCTACATTCTTTACCATAATCCACACAAACTTTGGGCTTGATCTCGAGATTCAGGTTGTACCAATTATGCAACTCTACATCAGAGCCGATGTCTCATTGAAGAGTAAAGTTAAGGGTATGTTTATTCTTTAGGAGTTTCAAAATTGTGTGTTTGAGTTTTTGATTGGGCATCAAGTTTAAGTGTTATATTTACGTAGGTCTTTGTGGAGATTTCAATGATAACTCAGAAGATGACTTCAAAACTACAAGTGGACTTCCTGAAAGAACACCAGAGGCATTTGCTAACACATGGCGGACCAAAATAAATTGTCCAGATGTGAAAAATGACCTTGCAGACCCCTGCACTTTAAGCATTGACAAGAGTAAGTCATTGACATAGTTATCCATATATCACCCATAGTGCTCCACCAATTAACTTTTTTTTTCTTTTGTAGACATGTATGCAAAAACCTGGTGCTCCCTCCTGTCAGACACAAAAGGGATTTTTTCACATTGCCATTCTAAAATAGACCCAGCAAAGTACTTTGCTGTAAGCATGTAGCGCTTTCTGTGCACATCTAATTTCTATTTTTGTTTTGGTCTTTACATACTTTCTAATGTTTAATCTAATCTTAAGTCATTTACTTTCACAGACTTGCCTTTATGACACTTGTGCCTGTGAAAACAGCGAGGAGTGCATGTGTGCCGCCTTGTCCTCATATGTCCATGCCTGTGCAGCTGAAGGTGTATTACTGAAGGGCTGGAGAGAAGATGTTTGCAGTATGTCTAAGATAAACAAAATAGATAGAAATGTGCAGTCTAAATAAAGCAATAATGCACCAATTATTCCTTTCCTTTTTCAACAGACAAATACACAACATGCCCTTCGACATTTGTGTACAATTACAAAATGACACACTGCGGTCGAACTTGCCGCTCTCTGAGTCAGTCGGACGTGACTTGCAAGGTTAAGGTTACCCCAGTTGACGGCTGTGGTTGTGCTAAAGGATCTTTTCTAAATGAGAAAGGAGTTTGTGTATCAGCTTCAGAGTGCCCCTGCTATGCAGGAAACAGAGTGATACAACCTTGGGAGAAGGCCGATGTCCAAGGACGAACATGGTAAGGACTTCTAGGTGTCAGCAACGGCCATACTGATATGTCATACTCAAAAGACAAGATAAAATTTAGGGAATATTTTGTAGAAATGTAAAACTGCTTATTTTTGGTGCTTCACATATTAAGTAAAGGTTTTGAAATCACATACTGTTTTTAGGAATATATAATTGGTGAGGAATATTCAAGTACATGTTTTACCTTTTCCTATGTTACAGGTTTTTAATGCTGGTCTATTTTTCAAGTGGTCTAAGTGCTGAGAAAAACATTGAAATCCTCTCTTTGTGCTGTCACATGAAGAACACAATTTACTTACTTAGAGCAACTGTGTAGTGTTTTGAAATACTATCTTATCATTTTAATATAGACAGCACAAACAGACTATACCTGTTTGCTCCACTTAAGGCAAATTACTCCTGTATTTTGAACCATTATTTGTTATGTATCTGCTCTGAAGTATAAAAAGTACTTTTTGTGGGGAAAAAAGGTATAAAAATTAATTTTAAGGACAAAACATTTTTTTTTTGTTTTGAATCAATACCAATTTCAAGACTTTGTAATTACACTCTTTTAATTTTGTTAAACATATTTTTTTCTCTCTCTCTCTTGCAATTCAGCACCTGCCACGCTGGAAAATTAAGTTGTAAAGGAGAGCCAGTAGCTAAGTGTAAGTTTAAAGTGCTTCAGTAAAGACAAGTTTAAACAACAGAAGGCTTTAGATTGCAGTTTCTTTTAACGCTGTATCATTGTCATCAGTGTGCACCAGTCCCATGGTTTTCTTCGATTGCTCCAAAGCAAAGTCAAAGGAAAAGGGGTCAGAGTGCCAGAAGAGTTGCAACACAGTGGACTCTGAATGTGTAAGACCCAGATGCTGGCAGTTTAATATTTCTAAATAAAGAGTACTTATATGTGTAAGCAACTAAATAAACTGTAACTAAATTAACCATATTGTGCAGGTGAGTTCACAGTGCGTCTCAGGGTGTGTGTGTCCTGATGGCCTGCTGTCAAATGGGAAAGGAGGTTGTGTAAAGGAGAAAGACTGTCCTTGCCCCCATGATGGAAAATACTATAACCCAGGAGAAAAAATTCAAGTGGACTGTAACACATGGTGAGATTTCATTCGCAGATTTAACAAGTATCAGATTTCTACACATTTCACACCATTCTGTCTCTTTTGACTATTAACTTCATATATTGATTAAAATCCTAGCACATGCAAAAACAGGAAATGGGAATGCACAGAAAATGACTGTGGTGCGACCTGCACCATTTATGGAGAGGGGCACTATATTACTTTTGACAAAAAGAAATTTGTCTTTAAGGGGGATTGTGGCTACGTCTTCTCTCAGGTATAGTTTGATGTGTTTTTGGTTTTTTTTGTAGTTGTTATTCTTGTGTCAAGGTAAGTTTTGTTAAACTGACTTTGAATTGTTGCAGGACTATTGTGGAGATGATGTGAATGGTACCTTCAGGGTCCGGACTGAAAACATCCCATGTGTTGAAAGTGAAAGCATTTGCTCCACCAGTATTAAACTCTACTTGGGGGTATGTAAATTTGGAAAACACTGCATTGCATTCACCAAATACTAAGTTTTTTTGCCTAGTGATCGGTGCTTACATGCAAGAAAAAGTTTTGATGATACTAAACTATAAAAACTACTATTTTTTTAAGTTGTAAGCGGTAATGGTTTAAACCAAGAATTTTCAAAGTGTAGGAAAGCTAGCCTCCCATCAGAGAGCAAATCAACCACTAAGATTTAAGCAACCTTGTGGGTCCTACACTTGATATTCCATTCATTCCATCTGATGTGACCTCAGTTCTTTAGACTCCAGTAAAAAAATGAATAAAAACACAGTGACCATGGAGCATGGAGACAAGATTCTGAATCCTTAATCAATATTTTGTATCTGTTCTCTATAAGTTGGGCTGTGGCACAGGCTTGGTGAAATTAAAAAAATGTTTGCAGTTAATTTTTCTTGTTAATTTTTTTCCCACCTGAAGAGGTTAAAATTGTTTTTTTAAACAATTTTTAATTTAGAAAGAAAATAACTTTCCTTTAGATTTTCAGATATAACGGTAGTGCCTCCAGCTGTCCAGCTAAAGCTTTAAGCATCTAATTGTGTGTGAATGTTTCATCTGGTGTTTATGTGCTTTATTTATCATTTTAGAGGAAAGAAATTGTTCTGTCAGACGAAAGTGTCAAAGTTATCAGTCAAAGCAAAGGGATTGAGATACCTTTTAAAGTCCACACTATGGGTATATATGTCGTCATTGAGGCAAGTAATGGCCTTCTTCTCATCTGGAATAAGAAAACAACAATCATGATCAAACTCAGCTCCACATTCAAGGTGAGGGAGGAGGACATCTAGAGTTTATTGAATAAATATTTAAGAGCTTTCAATTCAGAAATGAGCATGTTTTTATTTTATGGCAGGGCAAAGTCTGTGGCCTGTGTGGAAATTATGATGGGGCTATCAAGAATGATTTCACTACCAGAAGCAACGAAATTGTAGTTAATCCAACAGAGTTTGGAAACAGCTGGAAACTGTCATCCTCCTGCTCAGATGTCAACAGCACACTGAACCCGTGTGCTCTGTACTCTAACAGACGTGCATGGGCAGAAAAACACTGCATCATTATCAAAAGTGAAGTGTTTTCTGCCTGCCATGACAAGGTGGGAAAAACTAAAAACATTATATGCTAATGAATGTGTAAATAAAGAGATGTTCTTGCATAACCAACTAGAGAAGAATACTTTTCATTTGTTACCTGCATTTACAATTACGTTTTTCAAAAAAGGTGGCGCCAGAAGAGTACTATGAGGCTTGTGTGGCAGATACGTGTGCCTGCAACACGGGAGGAGATTGCGAGTGTTTCTGCTCAGCTGTAGGAGCGTATGCAGAAGCATGTAATGAGGCTGGAGCCTGCGTGAAGTGGAGAACTCCCACCATCTGCCGTAAGTTAGGTTTGGGTTTCTGAAAAGGCAGAAAATAAATTAGTCCTGTTGGTGCTTGGGAACTCTGATGGCTTATGGGTAGTAATTTATGTTTTAAAATACAGAATAAAACACAGTAAAGATAATAAGATTGCATTTAGTTGTGTGTATGTACTTAAAAATATATGCTCTTGCTACTTAATTTATTTTCTGAAAAATATTACAATGTCTTGTATCTTGAACAAATACTTTTGACATATATTTGTGTAAAAATACTAACTTGAATTTATATTGTTGATTTCACAGATTGAGTTATGATAAATTTACCTCCCCACAGAATTGTTTTTTTCAGTGTGGAAAAGGTTTTACCAGAAAGTGTTCTGTTGGACCATTAGTACCTCCAGTTACTGCTGAAGAGTAGTGACAGTCAATTAATGAGGATAATGAGTCATGGAACTTATTAATGCCTGTATCGCATATTTACACAAAGTATTCAACTTACTTCTATTCTGTTTTATCAGCTCTGTTCTGTGACTATTACAACCCTGATGGAGAGTGTGAGTGGCACTACGCTCCATGTGGAAAATCATGCATGAAGACATGCAGGAATCCTTCAGGGAAATGCTACAATAAACTTCCACCACTGGAAGGTAAGAATGATAAGAAAGCAAAGCATTTTAAATCTTTAATTTTATTAGATTGGTAACAAAAATATTTTATGCCAGATTTTTAAATCCTCTTCAGGTAAATCCCATTAAATTATCACAGTTAAAATTGGGGAGGCTTACTGAAATCAAGTGCAAACGTCCACTGCTCCAGAGCCCCTTTCAAATCATACAAGTACAATAAAAACACAGACTCAAAACTCTCTTTGTGACTTACTTTATTTGCACAATAAATGTCAAATCCCATATTCCAAGACTGTGTACTCGATAATGGCTTAGCCCTATTTTGCTGCCTGTCAAAGTGTACTAAGTGCTGCAAACAGAAGCAAGTCTTTATTTCTTAATCTATATCCTCACACCATGTCAGTGTTTCGGCAGATCACCTAGCCATGCAGAACACATGAAGATTATCTGAAATCTGAAAAAAGGCTAAAGAAATTACTAAACCTTCTGTGTGCTTTTCTAAATGAATTTACTTTATAAGGGTGTTATCCATCATGCCCGTGGGAGCAGCCTTATTTTGATGAAGTTAAAATGAAGTGTGTGCCTGAGAAGGAGTGCGGCTGCTATGATGAAGATGGAAACCATTACAAGGATGGAGAGTCAATGCCTGCAAGTGAAAATTGTCACAAGTGGTAGGATCCTTTCAAATACACCAATTTTGCTATGTTTAGTAAAGGAACAGGTTTCAAAAACAATATCTACCTAAAACAACAAAATAAACGTATATTATTTCCTTTTCTCACAGTTCTTGCTCTTCAACACATCCAAAATGTATTTATGATGTGAAAGGTAAGGCAAAAATGTCTGCATATGTTTTGCAAACCAGGAGCTAGATTTTTATCACTGTCTGCAAAATTATTGAAGACAAATTGTCATGAGCCATGTCATTATTTTGCAGCTTGCACTTGTGTCTACATGAATAAAACCTACAAATATGACACTATAGTCTATGAAACACATGATGGAGATGGAACCTGCATCTCTGGTGTTTGTGGACCAAATGGAACCATTATAGGAAAAATGGCACCATGCACTACATATGCACCAACAACACCTTTTGCATTTAACACAACCGGTAAGATAAGACAAATATAAATGCTGTGTAAGGATTCATTTTAGAGTGTTTTGAAGTAACTTTCTTTAATTTATCTTTGTTCTCATGTTTCTTCACAGCAGGTACTACAGAGCAGCCTGTAATTACAACTAAACCTATTCCTACATTCACAACTCAGGCAGTCACATCGATTCTGACTTTTTCAACTCCAAGAGTTTCCACAAGATCTAAAACTACTACGGTGCCTTTGTCCTCCTTACCTCCATCTTCATCAACCAATACAGTCACTGAACGCCCCAAAACTGAAGTAGCATCAACCACAATACCTTATATAGAAAAAACTACTCTGACAACGAGCACGAAAAAACCCACAACACAAAAATATACACCTTATACAGAAAATACGACCAAAGGTACAAAACAACCTGAAACCACAACAAAATATGTCACCACAGCTCATATTGAAAGTACAACCACCAAACCAGAAACATCTATTACAACAATCAGTGACTGCTATATTTGCAAATGGTCAAATTGGATTAACAATGACTACCCTGGACACAATAGAGATGGAGATTATGAAACATTAGCAAAGATTTCGGATCCAGATTTGAGTGTTTGTAGAAAACCACTGGAAATTCAATGTCGAGCCAAATTTTATACAGATGTACCTTTAAAAGATTTAAATCAAAAGGTAACCTGCAGCCCTACGGATGGACTAATCTGTCGTAATAAGGATCAAAAACCCCCAATATGTTATGATTATGAAATTCGGGTAAAATGTTGCACTTACATACATCTATGTGGGTCTAGCACAACAACAACAACAATTCATGCAGAAACAACTACCACAAGACCAGGCACTAACGTACCATCAACCACAACAACAACAATACAAACATCCACAAAACCTCAAACACAACCTATAATCTCAACCACTGGCAAACAAGAACCTAAAACCACAACAAAATTTACAAACGTCCCCACAACACCTTACAAAGAGATATCTACTCCAACAATGAAGACTGAAAAACCCACAACAATAATTACACCAAAACCTACTACACCTCATACAGAAACTACAACTACAGGGACTAAAAAACCTGAAACTACAAACATAATTACAGGAAAAGTCTCCACAACACCATACAAAGAGATATCTACTCCAACAATCAAGACTGAAAAACCCACAACAATAATTACACCAAAACCTACTACAGGGACTAAAAAACCTGAAACCACAAAGATAATTACAGAAAAAGTCTCCACAACACCTTACAAAGAGATATCTACTTCAACAATGAAGACTGAAGAACCCTATGTCACCACAGCTCATATTGAAAGTACAACCACCAAACCAGAAACATCTATTACAACAATCAGTGACTGCTATATTTGCAAATGGTCAAATTGGATTAACAATGACTACCCTGGACACAATAGAGATGGAGATTATGAAACATTAGCAAAGATTTCGGATCCAGATTTGAGTGTTTGTAGAAAACCACTGGAAATTCAATGTCGAGCCAAATTTTATACAGATGTACCTTTAAAAGATTTAAATCAAAAGGTAACCTGCAGCCCTACGGATGGACTAATCTGTCGTAATAAGGATCAAAAACCCCCAATATGTTATGATTATGAAATTCGGGTAAAATGTTGCACTTACATACATCTATGTGGGTCTAGCACAACAACAACAACAATTCATGCAGAAACAACTACCACAAGACCAGGCACTAACGTACCATCAACCACAACAACAACAATACAAACATCCACAAAACCTCAAACACAACCTATAATCTCAACCACTGGCAAACAAGAACCTAAAACCACAACAAAATTTACAAACGTCCCCACAACACCTTACAAAGAGATATCTACTCCAACAATGAAGACTGAAAAACCCACAACAATAATTACACCAAAACCTACTACACCTCATACAGAAACTACAACTACAGGGACTAAAAAACCTGAAACTACAAACATAATTACAGGAAAAGTCTCCACAACACCATACAAAGAGATATCTACTCCAACAATCAAGACTGAAAAACCCACAACAATAATTACACCAAAACCTACTACAGGGACTAAAAAACCTGAAACCACAAAGATAATTACAGAAAAAGTCTCCACAACACCTTACAAAGAGATATCTACTTCAACAATGAAGACTGAAGAACCCTATGTCACCACAGCTCATATTGAAAGTACAACCACCAAACCAGAAACATCTATTACAACAATCAGTGACTGCTATATTTGCAAATGGTCAAATTGGATTAACAATGACTACCCTGGACACAATAGAGATGGAGATTATGAAACATTAGCAAAGATTTCGGATCCAGATTTGAGTGTTTGTAGAAAACCACTGGAAATTCAATGTCGAGCCAAATTTTATACAGATGTACCTTTAAAAGATTTAAATCAAAAGGTAACCTGCAGCCCTACGGATGGACTAATCTGTCGTAATAAGGATCAAAACCCCCCAATATGTTATGATTATGAAATTGCAAAATGTTGCACTTACATACATCTATGTGGGTCTAGCACAACAACAACAACAATTCATGCAGAAACAACTACCACAAGACCAGGCACTAACGTACCATCAACCACAACAACAACAATACAAACATCCACAAAACCTCAAACACAACCTATAATCTCAACCACTGGCAAACAAGAACCTAAAACCACAACAAAATTTACAAACGTCCCCACAACACCTTACAAAGAGATATCTACTCCAACAATGAAGACTGAAAAACCCACAACAATAATTACACCAAAACCTACTACACCTCATACAGAAACTACAACTACAGGGACTAAAAAACCTGAAACTACAAACATAATTACAGGAAAAGTCTCCATAACACCATACAAAGAGATATCTACTCCAACAATCAAGACTGAAAAACCCACAACAATAATTACACCAAAACCTACTACAGGGACTAAAAAACCTGAAACCACAAAGATAATTACAGAAAAAGTCTCCACAACACCATACAAAGAGATATCTACCCCAACAATAGAGACTAAGAAACCGACAACAATAATTACACCAAAACCTACTACACCTCATACAGAAACTACAACTACAGGGACTAAAAAACCTGAAACTACAAACATAATTACAGGAAAAGTCTCCACAACACCATACAAAGAGACACCTACCCCAACAATAGAGACTAAGAAACCGACAACAATAATTACACCAAAACCTACTACACCTCATACAGAAACTACAACTACAGGGACTAAAAAACCTGAAACCACACAGATAATTACAGAAAAAGTCTCCACAACACCTTACAAAGAGACACCTACCCCAACAATAGAGACTAAGAAACCGACAACAATAATTACAACAAAACCTACTACACTTCATACAGAAACTACAACTACAGGGACTAAAAAACCTGAAACCACACAGATAATTACAGAAAACGTCTCCACAACACCTTACAAAGAGACACCTACCCCAACAATAGAGACTAAGAAACCGACAACAATAATTACAACAAAACCTACTACACTTCATACAGAAACTACAACTACAGGGACTAAAAAACCTGAAACCACACAGATAATTACAGAAAAAGTCTCCACAACACCTTACAAAGAGACACCAACTCCAACAATGAAGACTGAAAAACCCACAACAATAATTACACCAAAACCTACTACACCTCATACAGAAACTACAACTACAGGGACTAAAAAACCTGAAACCACACAGATAATTACAGGAAAAGTCTCCACAACACCATACAAAGAGACACCTACCCCAACAATAGAGACTAAGAAACCGACAACAATAATTACACCAAAACCTACTACACCTCATACAGAAACTACAACTACAGGGACTAAAAAACCTGAAACCACACAGATAATTACAGGAAAAGTCTCCACAACACCATACAAAGAGACACCTACCCCAACAATAGAGACTAAGAAACCGACAACAATAATTACACCAAAACCTACTACACCTCATACAGAAACTACAACTACAGGGACTAAAAAACCTGAAACTACAAACATAATTACAGGAAAAGTCTCCATAACACCATACAAAGAGATATCTACTCCAACAATCAAGACTGAAAAACCCACAACAATAATTACACTAAAACCTACTACAGGGACTAAAAAACCTGAAACCACAAAGATAATTACAGAAAAAGTCTCCACAACACCATACAAAGAGACACCTACCCCAACAATAGAGACTAAGAAACCGACAACAATAATTACACCAAAACCTACTACACCTCATACAGAAACTACAACTACAGGGACTAAAAAACCTGAAACCACACAGATAATTACAGAAAAAGTCTCCACAACACCATACAAAGAGACACCTACCCCAACAATAGAGACTAAGAAACCGACAACAATAATTACACCAAAACCTACTACACCTCATACAGAAACTACAACTACAGGGACTAAAAAACCTGAAACTACAAACATAATTACAGGAAAAGTCTCCACAACACCATACAAAGAGACACCTACCCCAACAATAGAGACTAAGAAACCGACAACAATAATTACACCAAAACCTACTACACCTCATACAGAAACTACAACTACAGGGACTAAAAAACCTGAAACCACACAGATAATTACAGGAAAAGTCTCCACAACACCATACAAAGAGACACCTACCCCAACAATAGAGACTAAGAAACCGACAACAATAATTACAACAAAACCTACTACACTTCATACAGAAACTACAACTACAGGGACTAAAAAACCTGAAACCACACAGATAATTACAGAAAAAGTCTCCACAACACCTTACAAAGAGACACCTACCCCAACAATAGAGACTAAGAAACCGACAACAATAATTACAACAAAACCTACTACACTTCATACAGAAACTACAACTACAGGGACTAAAAAACCTGAAACCACACAGATAATTACAGAAAAAGTCTCCACAACACCTTACAAAGAGACTCCAACAATGAAGACTGAAAAACCCACAACAATAATTACACCAAAACCTACTACACCTCATACAGAAACTACAACTACAGGGACTAAAAAACCTGAAACTACAAACATAATTACAGGAAAAGTCTCCACAACACCATACAAAGAGACACCTACCCCAACAATAGAGACTAAGAAACCGACAACAATAATTACACCAAAACCTACTACACCTCATACAGAAACTACAACTACAGGGACTAAAAAACCTGAAACCACACAGATAATTACAGAAAAAGTCTCCACAACACCATACAAAGAGACACCTACCCCAACAATAGAGACTAAGAAACCGACAACAATAATTACAACAAAACCTACTACACCTCATACAGAAACTACAACTACAGGGACTAAAAAACCTGAAACCACACAGATAATTACAGAAAAAGTCTCCACAACACCTTACAAAGAGACACCAACTCCAACAATGAAGACTGAAAAACCCACAACAATAATTACACCAAAACCTACTACACCTCATACAGAAACTACAACTACAGGGACTAAAAAACCTGAAACCACACAGATAATTACAGGAAAAGTCTCCACAACACCATACAAAGAGACACCTACCCCAACAATAGAGACTAAGAAACCGACAACAATAATTACACCAAAACCTACTACACCTCATACAGAAACTACAACTACAGGGACTAAAAAACCTGAAACTACAAACATAATTACAGGAAAAGTCTCCACAACACCATACAAAGAGACACCTACCCCAACAATAGAGACTAAGAAACCGACAACAATAATTACACCAAAACCTACTACACCTCATACAGAAACTACAACTACAGGGACTAAAAAACCTGAAACCACACAGATAATTACAGGAAAAGTCTCCACAACACCATACAAAGAGACACCTACCCCAACAATAGAGACTAAGAAACCGACAACAATAATTACAACAAAACCTACTACACCTCATACAGAAACTACAACTACAGGGACTAAAAAACCTGAAACCACACAGATAATTACAGAAAAAGTCTCCACAACACCTTACAAAGAGACACCTACCCCAACAATAGAGACTAAGAAACCGACAACAATAATTACAACAAAACCTACTACACTTCATACAGAAACTACAACTACAGGGACTAAAAAACCTGAAACCACACAGATAATTACAGAAAAAGTCTCCACAACACCTTACAAAGAGACACCTACCCCAACAATAGAGACTAAGAAACCGACAACAATAATTACAACAAAACCTACTACACCTCATACAGAAACTACAACTACAGGGACTAAAAAACCTGAAACTACAAACATAATTACAGGAAAAGTCTCCACAACACCTTACAAAGAGACACCTACCCCAACAATAGAGACTAAGAAACCGACAACATTAATTACAACAAAACCTACTACACCTCATACAGAAACTACAACTACAGGGACTAAAAAACCTGAAACCACACAGATAATTACAGAAAAAGTCTCCACAACACCTTACAAAGAGACACCTACCCCAACAATAGAGACTAAGAAACCGACAACATTAATTACAACAAAACCTACTACACCTCATACAGAAACTACAACTACAGGGACTAAAAAACCTGAAACTACAAACATAATTACAGGAAAAGTCTCCACAACACCTTACATTGAGACACCTACTCCAACAAAAAAGACTGAGAGAACCACAACAATGTTTAAAGAAAGTTCCACAACACCTCATATAGAAATTGTAACCCACAGCACTAAAAAACCAGCAACTGCACCTGTAATTATAGGCACAACAACCACAACACCATACATAAAGACACCTACCCCAACAATAGAGACTAAGAAACCCACATCTACAATTGTCTTTGAAAAATCTACAACAACTTTTGTAGAAACTCCAACTACAGGAATTACAGAAAAATCTAGCACCATCATCACTGGAAAACCCACAACACCAGAAAGCACTGCAAGTCATTCAACTACTGTGAAAATAACAACTCACAGTTTTGAAACTACAGCTGGCAGAACAACTTTGTGCTCTTGCAAATACATGAATCAGACTTTCTCACCCGGTAAGCTTTTTACTTTTATCATCATTTGTTGTTGCTATACTTGATATCTATCTACAATTACAATTTGTAAATGTCTATATCAAACTTAATTAACAGATACTCGTCTTGTAATAAGGCCCTGGTGACACTCAGATCCTGTGGTTTTGAGAGCAGAGGGGAAGGGGAATTATTGTAAAAGGGGGGTATGTATATGTATTGGAGGATGGGAACAGGGGAGGTTCATGCCACTCTGGGTGGTTGCCCATGTCACCCATATGAGAAACTGCCACTGTACAGAAACTTTAACCTGGTTTTACTCCTGTATTTATTAGCAGAATATATACAGATGGCAAATGATGCTCATTTTGCCATTGTATTCTTGTGATGAGTGCAATGTTGAACTGTTTATGAAATATTCTATTCTCTTCTTTTTAAGAAAATAACATATCAACAATTTTCATGTTTTTCTGATCAAACTTTTCTTTAATCTGTAAATTAGGTAGCTTCATGTACAACAAGACTGATGGAGATAGCTATTGTTTCACTGCATACTGCAGTTTGAACTGTAGTGTTGAAAAGCATGCCAGACCATGTCACACAACAACTCCACCAAGTCCTCCAGCAACCACAAAGAGGGCTGGAACTACAACACACATTGTGACAGACTGCCTATTTCTTACACCACCAAGAAAGGTAACCGACCTTATACACTGTCCGTACTAAATTAAATTAATTTTTTTTTAAAGATTTAGCACTCAAGGCAGTTTAATGTGAAGCAGCTGAGAAGATCTGTAAAATGTATTATTAATTAATTTGCTTGTGTGCATGTTGGCAAAAGGCTTGCTACATATACTGTAGCAGGCAAAAATATATTTGCTTGTTTACAATCTCTGCTTTTGATTAATTACATTGTCTTTAATGGCTTGGCCATCATGACCAACTGTTTAAAAAACTGTAAACAAGCATTGAAATTAAAGCCAATACAATTTTGGGTATTTGTATTCTACAATTTGAATATATGCCAGTAGAGAGTTTAAATATAAAGACAGTAGTTGTATATTGCTGAAAGTATGTCTTTTGCAGGATGGAGAATCCTGGAGTCCAGACAAATGCACCAAAAGCACCTGTGAGAAAGGAAAAGAGATCACAGTGCATGTACCATGTAAATCAGCACCCATACCAGTTTGTGACAACGGTTTTGAACCTGTTAAGGTTTTTGATGAAGGAGGTTGCTGTTTTCACTATGAGTGCAAATGTGAGTTTGATGAAAAAATGTCACACAGCTACAGATAGCTACATGCAATTTGTTTGTGATTAAACACAATTTAATGTTAATATTCTGCTTTCAGGTCTTTGTACAGGCTGGGGAGATCCCCATTACAATACATTTGATGGCCAATATTACAGTTTCCAGCACAACTGCACATATGTCTTGGTCAAAGAGATAATTCCCAAATACAATTTAAAAATTCTTATTGACAATGAAAATTGTGATTCCTCTGGAACTGTGACGTGCCCCAAAGCTTTGATTATATATTACAAAAACTATAACGTAACTCTTACACAGCAGAGATACCCAAAAACTCAGAATTTGGTACGTATGGCTATCTATAAAGTTCTCCAACGTGTTTGTACTACATAAATGTAATCATGCTTTTTTTCACCTGTCATTCATGTCTAGATATATGTTGATGGAAAGAAAGTGATTCCAACCTACTCAAACAAGGACTTCATTATTACAAGCGCTGGAATTGAGATGGTTCTTAAAATCCCACAGATAGATGCCATTGTTTCATTCAGTGGGCTTCTGTTCAGTATTGACTTGCCATTTTCACTTTTCCACAACAACACAGAAGGACAGTGTGGTAAGCAACCCTATAACTTGTGTCAAACTAAAAATAAATGGTGATTCTTATCATCTTAGTAGGTAAAAAAATATAATGGCACTATTTAGTAAAAAAATAAAATATAATAGCATTTTGTTAACAAGGGATAAATGCTTTTAGTTGAAATCACTACATCTCCTAAAGAAAACTTTAATTTATAGCTTTATGCAAGAAATAACAAGAGGGAAAACCCTTGCTGCACAATACCACGATGAGGAAAACAGCCAATATACAGTCAATACAAAAGTCTCCTCATCCCTGCCAGTTTTCATGTTTTAAAAACAATGGTCCAAAATGAACCATTTCAACACCTTTAACGTGACACACATCCTGTACTATTCAACTGAAGAACAAACTAATCTGCCAGAGCTAAAAATGTGAAAATGAAAGAAGGGATAGAGTCTTGAATACCAAGATTACACTTCAAATAAATAGCATGAACATTCGCATTAGGAATTTTAGAAACCTTTTCTGTTTGTGAGTTTGTAATCTATTTCCTATGGATGTTTCTTCTTTTTAACAAGGCTACTGCGACAATAACAAGAAAAATGACTGTAGGTTACCAAATGGTGAAATTCATCCATTATGCTCTGAGATGGCATATGACTGGCATGTAATGGATAAGAATAAACCATACTGTGAGTCCGTGCCTTCTCGACCTCCTCCAACACCAGGGCCATCGAAACCACCATGCAAACCTGCCCTCTGTGAAATCATAAACCACGAGTGAGAATTTACAAAATAAGTTGAAGATGTGAAAACATTTTTCTGCAAACCTAATTTAACTTGTTTTATGTTCATTTTGACAACAAGGATGTTCAAGAACTGCCACAAAAAAATTGCGCCCAATTCATATTATGAAGCTTGTAAATTTGACGTTTGCAACATGCCAAATTCCACCGTGGGCTGCACCAGTCTGGAAGCATATGCCAAGATGTGTGCTGAAGCATCTGTCTGTACAGACTGGAGGAACCTGACTAAAGGAGAGTGTGGTAAGATAGTTTTGCTTCTGTAGAAATTAATTTGCTTTCAAATGGAATTTTCCATGCATGTTATTGCTAATGTTATTTTTTAATTGTTTTGTTGCAGCCTACAAATGTCCAGAAAATAAAGTATACAAGGCCTGTGGGCCAAGTATTGTTGAAACCTGCAATGCAGGGTAAGGACACTGCTTTTGCAGTTTATAATTGAAAACTGACAAGCAACAATGAGAGGACTTTTATTTTTTTTTTTGCATTTTAGAATGTCTATCTGCCTAACATTGACTGTGCAAGCTAACAAACCTACTAACAAATTTACTTGTCTTTTATTACAATCAGAATGTACAAATACTGACCAGTGATTTCTCAAATACACTTTTGCTTCAAAACATTTTCAAACTCACATTGACAAGGAACTTTCTATCCATCTTGGCTCCAACAGTTTTTATCAACACCTACAAAAAATATTTGAGAATAAATTATCACATACAGGTTTAATATTTTCAAATTGTCATTAAGAAAAAAAGTCAAGAACATTGAAGAAACTATTTAATCAATCAACAATCATTCGCTTTGCAGTTTCCAAGTCTAGAATTGCCCCCACAATGTATTAGGTGGCACCAGGAGTGGTGTAACTTGGTTTCTGAAGTGTCCTGTAGTCAGTCAAAACCAGAGAAAAGCTAAACACAGATGATGTCTTATAAGTGATTTAAACAGCACTACCAGCTAAATCTGGCTTCCTTCATATCTGAAACCACACATATCCCCCTGAAAGAAAAAAAAAACTACATGTTGAAATAATACATTTTCAAAGTCAGTTTATCTATGCCAACCAGTTTGTTTTATCACCAAGAAATATTAAATTGAAACGTAACTGTGGTCTCAAACAATAAACATATATATATATATATATATATATATATATATATATATATATATAATCTCTGTGATTGCTATTGTTCCTGGTGTATTTATAATGTTTGATAAAGTGTTTAACTAAAGCAACATGGATTCAAGTGAATCAGTGGTAACATTTAAGTAAGAATCCTTGGAAATATTTATTGTTTATTTGGGATGTTTCCTAATGTTTACTTGAATGCACTGTCCTGCATTGTGATTCCATTGTTCTTGACAAGTTGGAAGCTGAATTTTAACTGTCATTTGTTTTACATTCAGATTCAATAATAAGCTCAAACAGCAGTGTGCAGGAGAAGCTATTTGCAATGGATTAGTGGAGGGATGTTTCTGCCCTGAGGGGAAGATGTTGTTTGATTCAGGCTCTGATACCTGTGTCTCATCCTGTGAGAATACTTTTTGTTCTTTGCCAGAACGATGACTGATGTATTTTTGTTTAATATTCAATTAAAATGTTTTTATTGTTTATTAAGGTTGCACTGGACCTGCTGGTGAACCTAAACAGGTATATATTCTCATACATTGTCTTTTTTTAACCGGTTTGTCTGTTGCTGTAACATTTTTTTTTTCCCAATATTAACAGATTGGTGACACATGGAAAAGTGGCTGCCAGCAATGCATTTGTGACAAAAATTCTCTGAGTGTTAAGTGTGAGCCTCTAGTTTGCCCGACACCAAAACCAATAAAGTGCACAGAGGATGGTGAGGTGTTGGTAAACCGAACGGTTAACTGCTGCCAGGAACTGACGTGTGGTAAACAATTTTAATTAGTACAACTGCATCGATGACCTATAACATGTTTTAGCAAAAAGAATCTAAACCAACTAACTGACATACAACATGTTCAACCAACAGAGTGTGATAAAAAACACTGTTCATCACCAACACAAAAGTGTGAACTTGGCTTTGAGTTAAATGTCAAAGTTTCCAATGAAAGCTGCTGCCCGGTCTTCACCTGTGGTACGTTTCTTACTATCACTACTCATCATTATTTACTGCTGATAAAAATAACGATTATTTCCCAAAAACGTATGAAAAATCTTCTTTCTCTTTACTACTTCCGATTTCAACTTGTCAATTACTGTAAATATCTCACACTGTTTAATTCAGCTTTCCATCATTACCTTTTTCCCATGTTAACTTTCATCTCGTGAAACAACCCAGCAGTTTTTCAAATGCAAAAACTAATGTTAACATCAACATAATCCCGTTTACTGTCTCATGTAGAACCAAAAGGTGTATGCGTCTACAAAGACACAGAGTACAAGGTAAGAACTGTTTTTTGCTGTTTTAATATGTAGTACCTTGTATGTATAAATACTTTTCATTGTGTTTCCCACAGCCAGGTACAAACTTTTCCAAGAACCCATGTGAACACTGTCACTGCACCAACAAACAAGATCCAGAGACTAAGCTAAACACCATAGAGTGTCACCAAATACAGTGTAACATCATTTGTAAAGAGGTAATTAGATTATGTTAATGCCAGATAAGTTGTATATTGGATAGAAATATTTTACATTATAGAAAATATTACTCATAAGATCAGATAAGTAACTTACAAATTTATTTTCTAAATATTAAAAGTTGACGATCTAAGTATGACTATGTACATCAGTTTGGTTTTGGTACTAATGGTCACAGGTTTATAATGGCTCAACATTTCTTAGTTATTTCAAATCATATTCTTTAATTTAGATGATTATACAATTTCTGACAAAATGGTACAACTATCCAGTTCAATAAATTTTGATGCATGTTAGTGTTGCAGTAGAATGGATGTTATTTTATATCTTACTGCCAGATAACATTCCTTTACTAGAGCTAGAAGTTGTTAAAATTACATAGACTAAATTATTTCTAATTAGAAACTTATTAAACTGTACATTTTTGATAGGGTTACGTGCATGTGGATCAGCCTGGAGAATGCTGCGGATCATGTAAACAGACGCACTGTATTTTTGATGTCCCTGGTTTGAAATCGCCAGTAATTCTTAAGGTGATTAAAGTACAATACACACACATAAAAAAGAAAAATGCTTGCAACCTTCATCTCAGTTGTAAGTCACATTGTGACTACACTAACCCGACTCTTCTATGCATGTTCACAGCCTTCAGAGACGTTTTCACCACCAAACGATAATTGCACCCAATATGATTGCCAGAAGATGAAGGATGAATTTATAGTTATCAGAAACCAAACTACGTGTCCTGAATTTGACCCAGAAAACTGTGTTCCAGTGAGTATTAAGTGCCTTAAAGAAAGTTGATGTCAATGTTTTGGTCTAAGATAATAATATAGTACGTATATTGTTATAAATCACATTTTTGGTTTATGATAAGTTGGCTTAATTGATGTTTTAAAAATGACCACTTTAATTTGTAAAACAGTAATAGCAATAAAATGAGTTCAGGCATGTGAGGTGGACGAACATTATACTTTAAAAAACAACAGGCATTTGCACACTTCCAACATAGAAGTGTGACATGAAGGATCACGGTCAGACGTGCAATGTTTTATGTATTTCAGGGAACAGAAACAAGTGACATGAATGGATGCTGCAGAACCTGTAAGTATCAGGTTATGAACTTGCAAAATGTTACATAATGTTTCAAAAGATGTTAGTTTACAAAAATGTCAGCCTCCATTTACATCTTTCACAACTATAAATACATTTTTGGTTTTAATTTTAAACTACTTTTAGGCAATAAATTGCTTATTCCCTTAGCTTTCTGCAATAGAATGTGTCAATTAAGAATAATGAGGATGTAAATGCTTAGAATTTTGTCAAACAGAGCAGAAGCCTAGAAAAGTAGAACATTTTTAGACAAGAAACAAAAAAGTTAAACTTTGATTTTTTTTTTTATTGACATTATGGCCTTAAGCACAAGATGGATGCTTTAGGTATCCATCTTGTGCATCCATTATGTTTTCCCTGCAAGTGTGTGTTTCTAAAACTAATTATCTGTGGTTCACAGGTACACGTCGCTACAACTGTGAGCTTCACAAGAACACTACCAAACTGTACGAAAAGAACTGCGAGTCAGTTGAGCCAGTGGAGATCACATCCTGTGGCGGATCTTGTGCACCATCCTCAGCTATGTAAGATTTGTAAAACATTTAACTAAAGATTATGCAGCAGAATCTACTGAAAAAATTATATGTTGACATGGATGTCTCTGTCTTTATTTACAGGTACTCAATGGAGGCCAACAGTCTCGTGCATTCTTGTATCTGCTGTCGAGAGATTGCTACCAGCAAGAAAGAGGTGGCGATGAAGTGTTCAGATGGCAGCCAGATTAAAAAGACATACATTTCAATTGAAAAGTGTGGATGCCAAGCTGCTCAGTGTAAAGAGTGGGGCAAACGTTGACGGACACACGATTAAGGCAAACAATGGAAATTTTAACTCTTTAGGGGAAACAGATTAATACTTATTTACAAACACTATGGGTGCCTTCATTCTTTGAAATACGCAGCTCTGTGGATCGAACTGATCCAAAATATTTTTAAAAGCATGTGCTTATGTGGAAATTTTCTTTGGGGTGAAATAGCTTTGAATGTATATTCATCTTTTGAGTAATGATAAATTGCTGTATCTGCTGTTTCAAACTTCTGTCTTTGGTTCAATAAATTTCTAATTCATCAATGATCTGAGTGTTTTTTACTATGCTAAATGTTTAACCCTTAGTACAATGCAATAGTTTTTTAATTCTATTATTAATTAATTAATTCTACAGCATTTTAGTTGTCTGTTTTCAGTTGGTCATTATTACTATTCAGTTTGTGATAATTTGCTAAAACTGCATGATCATAACATGTGGAGGGAGAATTAAATACTTTTACTTTATACATTCCTAAAAGTATTTTCTCCTTTGGACACTTCTAAAATTAACTTAAATACTTAAATGAAACTAACTAAAATTACCATACTTAATTACAGTTATTCTGTTTGGTAACAGCTTTTCTATGGCAAGATAACAAGGTCTCTTTCATGTTTCCGAAAGATTCCCATTTATTAACTTGCACTATATTTTCAGAATGTAGAGAGTGGGTTTTTCACTAAATAAAGAGATAAAATATATCCAGATTTTTTTTCTTCCAGTAAATAAAAAAGCAGTTGTGAACAAAAGGTGCCAACTATTAACTTACCCACTGACTTGCCTAAGAAGTAGTTTTAAGGTTTTGACCACTTACTGTTTACAAATCTGTCATTTATATTGCTGCAAAATGTATGAAAATCTATCTTTTCTTTCCATTTTGGGACCAGAGGTCATTAAAAAAGAAAATTAGAATTTGTAATTGCATTATTCAAGCAGAGTTTGGTACCTTTGACTGAAATGATTCAATGCAAACTGTTCACAATTTAGACCTGTATAAATATAAGCTTATTAGAGAAAATATTTCACTAACTATGGTAGAGATAACACTTAGGAAAACCCTGAGTTTTTTTAGAAAGGAAATGATAAAGAAGAGTTGGTGTATGTAGTATTTATCTTTTAACGATAAAATAATGAAATGAATAAATTACTTAAAGTGATGAAATTAAGTCTGTAAAGGCAAAAACACCCAGAATACTGGCCCTCACATAGGCAGCGACTAGTATTTCATGTTTGTGAAGAAAACCTTTTATAAGGTAAGCCGGTAGAGATTTGTGACAGTGCTTCTGCAAAGTAATTATTTTTTGTGGGCCCTATAATAAAACATATTAAAACAGAGCAAAGAACTTACAGTGACAATAGTGTTTATTGTGTCTTCTTGATCTCTAAATGGTTCAGCAGAAAGAAAATAACAAAGCTTGTGTACAAACAGAAAGTCTAATTTTTACGTAAACCAGGTTAGTCTTGGTTTAAACAAATCTTCGCCTCAATTCATTGAAGTTACTCGGAGTGGGGAGAATTATCCAGGAATGTAACTAAAGTAAGAATAGCAATACTCATAATAATTAAAAGTGAAACGTACGATGTAGTACATTTTTTCATTCCCCCCTCCAACTCCCCCCCGCCCCAAAAAAGTAAATACAACAGTAAAAGTAGCTAGCTCCTACTCACCTCTGCATCACGCATTCTCAATTGGAAAAATAGATTTTTTTCTTTCTCAGAACCCGAAATGACTGCAATTAACTAGAAACATGACTGCATTCCTAATTATTTATCTCTGAAGATAGCAAAATAAAATATTTTTTATGGAACATGTTGCTACGTTGTTTGAAATTGCATCAAAACATGACAGCTAAATAATATGTTGTTCTTTGGTTCTACCTCTGTGTGGCACTGTGACGTGGGAGTCTTCTGTGGGGGAACTTTCCTGTGTGGAACTGTTTGTTGGCAGTTATTTATCTGACTCGGAATCTTTTCAGTGTAACACGTCGTCTAGCAGTTATGTCGCCCGGCGCAGGAGTCAGATCGTTGTCTGTTAGAGTAGTTTAAATTAATCTTAAAATTGTTCAGTCTGCATTTTTGTTAGCCTGAAATATATATTTCCGGCATTATGTGTTCCGTTAGAAGGACGTAATCGTTGCAGTATTGATTTATTTTAAGGTAAAGTAAGTTTGCTGCCGACTTCAGCCTGAAGCTTTTTCTTCCTCTCTGTTAGCTAACGTCAGTCTGGTTAGCTGCTCTAAGGAGATGAAACTGTACACCTTAGAGAGGATATATTAACTGTAAGGACAAGAATGTGTATATTTAGACTTTTATCATTTGTTTGACAGAAATTTTTTGCTTATATCTTAAGCACAAAGTTGAGTGCTGTAGTGAAATCTCCAGTCTTCCGATATGCGTATAGTCCTTTTGCGGGTCTTTGTTAATAAATTGTTCTTTCTAAGCTTTTTTTCACACTTTTGTTTATGTGTCCCCTTAAAATATGGCTTTCCGTTGTACCAGTTACCTGTTTGGGCCATGGCATCTCTGTCAGAGGAGGTTTTGCTGGTGGTGAAGAAAGTCCGTCAGAGGAAGCAGGATGGCACACTCTACTTGATGGCTGAAAGAATAGCCTGGGGTCCAGAAGGCAAAGACCGCTTCACTGTCAGCCACCTGTATTCAGACATCCGCTGTGAGTCCCTGCAGAACTAAAAACAAAAACCCTGTGTGTTTGTGTTGATTTGAAAACTCACTTTACTGTTCCATGTGTGTAGGTCAGAAAATCAGTCCTGATGGTAAAGCCAAGATTCAGCTCCAACTGGTCCTTCACACCGGAGATAGTACCACATTCCACTTTGCCAATGAGAGCACCGCACTTAAAGACCGAGATGCTGCCAAGGAGCTGCTGCAGCAGCTACTGCCAAAGTTCAAGAAGAAGGCCAACAAGGAGCTGGAGGAGAAAAACAGGTAAGAATCCTTCTCTGGTTTCGGACTGATCACGTTCATCTAGCAGGATTCTTTTAATGGATTCTTTAGCATTCAAGGAGAATAATTCTTAAACATTTATCAATTGGAGATGCTGTACTAAAGCTTTTGTTAAATAATAATTGCCCTGTAGTGGGGAAACATTATTACATTGTTGTTTAAGATTGCAATGATGGTAGTGGCTTTTAATTCCTCCAACATCATGATGTCACCATCATTTTCAGCAATCTTGAACATCTCAATTACTAAAATGTATGTCAGCTTTGGGCATCAAAGGCAGTAATTGTCAGAATTATATACCGTAGATAATCTGGATGTATATAAATTGGAATATTTTTAACTGACCAGATATTGTATTCAGATTGTCCGTTGCTACTGCACTGCTGCAAATATTGATATTGCAATTAAGATTGCATTTGTCTTCTGGTGCTCTAAAGTAAATGCTTTAATGGAACCACTCTGTTGTTTGATAGCTACTACACACTTAAGAACACTTGATTCTTTATGAACGCATTGTATTTTATAAAATACAATGACTCTTCACAAAGAAAAGTCATTGTATTTCAGTTAAACGGTTTGTTAAATCCTACCTTACTCCAGTGTTTTTCACTTTTTTTTGTTGTTTGATTTACTCTGTCCAAGAGAATGTTTTCTGTTGCTAAACATTGACAGGGTGACAGATGAAATACTTTGCAAAAAGTATGAGTTGTCAACAGCACTAAACAAGATGAATGATTAGATATCTAGAGCTGCCCCTTCTCTTTCCAAAATATCTGTCAGATAAATGTGGAGAAGATATTAATGTTCTGTTAGGCTCAAGCTAAATGTTTGTGTAAGGTTGTAGTTGCTGGATTTATTTTCCAAACTCTTGACCAGGTACTGGTGAACACTCACCAAACTTGCAAAGGAATAGTAAATGTATTTGCTAGACACTGTGTTGACTAATTTAAAGTGAAATGTGAAGAGGATGTGGGAATATCTGGAGGAATCATTTTTATATTTGCAGAACAGAAATTGTTTCATATTTTAAGTGAATTTTGGTTGATGAAGATCAGAAGCATTAAATAGCTTTTGAGCATGCTGCAGAAGACAAAATTGTCCATACAGCATTTATTTTCGTCCCAAGAATTTAACAGCTATAACACAACTAATTAGTGTTCACATGGCAAAGTTTAAATGTGAATAATTTTTTTTTGTGTGATCAAACTACCGGTAGAATAGAGTCTTGACTTTATGATATAACTGCAGTCATTGATCTTGCGTAGTATTAATTTAAGAGTGAATTCAAGTCAGATTTGCTCTGCATCTTTGTGTGGGAACTCACTGCTTATCCCCGATGTTTGCTGCTGCTCCGGCAGGATGCTTCAGGAAGATCCGGTGCTTTTCCAACTGTACAAAGATCTTGTGGTAAGCCAAGTGATCAGTGCTGAGGAATTTTGGGCCAACCGGTTAGGAGGCATGAATAATGGGGAACCTGCAACTTGCAACAAACAGGAAGTTGGAATATCTGGAGCATTTCTGGTGAGTACATCTAATATGATCCACAACTACTTTATGCTTCCTTATGACAGTTTTGAGAATGTAAAAAAAAAAAAACTGCTGCACTTTAAAGGACTTCATGTTTTTGCTCTACAGGCGGACATTAGACCACAGACTGATGGCTGCAATGGCTTGAGATATAATCTGACTGCGGATATTATTGAGTCCATATTTAGAACATATCCTGCAGGTGAACAAAAACGATGTCTTATAAAAGTATCTACCCCACTTGAACTTTTCTTATTTTGTCTTTTTACAATCATAAACTTCAATTTTAACTTATTGGGATTTGATGTGTTAGACCAAAACAACAATGCGGAATGAAAGGATTATCAATATTCTTGACAAATAAAAACCTGAAAGGTGTAGCATTCATTTGATTTGGTGCTTTGCACAACCACCTTTCATTACTGTTAAAGCTGCAGTTCTTTTCTGGTAAAGCTCAAGCAGGTTCAGACATGAAGAGACAGATTTTTTTTATTTATTGTAAAATAACAAAGAGCCAGATTAATTGAAGTGGTTGCAATTTTCAAGTCTTGGTTCAGATCCTTAGTTGTATTTTGGACTGAATTTTGACCGGGTTATTCTAACAAATGAATACACTTGTGTAAACAGCTCTAGCTTCATATTTAAGGTTAAAGTTGTTATCCTCCTGGAAGGTGAACCTCCATCGTAGTCTAAAGTGGTTGCACCCTGTTAGTAGGTTTTCTTCCAAAGCATAACCACTGCATGTTGCTGCCATCATCATATTTCATGGGAAGGACAGTGTGTTCAGGGTCAGGATTAATACTGAGGTTAGATTACAAACAAGTTGACTCTATTTACAAATGACGTGACTTCTCAACTCAGTTAGTTATACTAGATTTTACTTGGGAATAAAAGTGCATTCAGCCCTGAATCCATCTCACTTTTTTCAGACTTTAATTTGTACAAAAAATTAACAAAAAACCCTATCAATCTAAAAGTAGCTGCTTGTTTCTAAACCTGTCTTGCAGTGAAGCAGAAGTATAGTGAAAATGTGCCTCATAACTTGACGGAGAAGGAGTTCTGGACGCGCTTTTTCCAGTCTCATTATTTCCACAGAGACCGCATCAACACAGGTTCACAGGATATTTTCTCTGAATGTGCCAAGCAGGATGAGAAAGGTAGCTGTTGACCATTCACACCAAAAATGCAAGTACATATTTTCCTGTGCAAAGTGAACCATATTTAGTAATAATATTATACTGTTTTCCTAACATGCAGGGTTAAAATCTCTGGTGACCCAAGGAGTGAAGAATCCATTGGTTGACCTTTTGTCATTGGAGGACAAAACATTAGACGAGGTGAGAAAAGTCAGCTGCAGTAATGAGAAAAACTTCCTATGTATTAACTAGTAACTTTTTTCTATGTCCACCTTAAAAACAACTTTTTATTGTGAAACAGGGTTATGGAATAAGCAAAGCCCTACCTTCAACCTCAAATGCAAACAAGTCAGTGAAAGAGAGTAGTAACTCTGCCATTATAAAGCGATTCAACCATCACAGCGCTATGGTGCTGGCAGCAGGCTCACGCAAGGGGTAAAGATCAACATTTCAAATAAATCAAATACGTTTGCTCTCTTGTCATGTCCTTTCTGCTAACTTTATTCTGGTTTTAAAGAGATGTTCCCACCGACCAAGCCAGTGAGACTAGCAGCACAGACGGCAACTCCAGAGATTCTGATTTCTTTCAGCCTCCACTGAAGAAGGTATGATGTCTCTATAAACTTCTTACCTATTTTTCTCCCACAATGATTGCCACTATGAAATGATTTTTTTTTCTTGGATGTTTTTTTAGGTTAAACTACAAGAAGCCATAGAATATGAGGATCTGCAAAGGGAAAATACTCCTAAGACAGTGGCGTTAAATCTGAAGAAGTCTGACAGGTAAAGTCTGTTTGCTTTGTCTGTTTAATTCCATTTTAAACAGGTTGGATTATAACTTGAAATTGAAAGATGTAAGGACATGGATGCCTTGGAAGTTACATCTACTACATCATCAGTAAGGCAGCATGGAAAAAAATAAGACTTTTTGCTTTTTCCCTCAGTAAATAAAAATATTTTAATTTCTAAAAATGTTACTTTAACATTTTTTATTTATCTTTAAGTTACTTCTTTTACCTTTGATGTTCAAGATCACAACTTGAC
The DNA here is from genome assembly GCF_019740435.1 of Gambusia affinis. Lineage (NCBI taxonomy): Eukaryota > Metazoa > Chordata > Actinopteri > Cyprinodontiformes > Poeciliidae > Gambusia > Gambusia affinis. Next base: position 7,092,251 of record NC_057875.1, read on the forward strand.
TTAAAAAACACATAAAAAAAAAACAAATAAATGCACAAAAACAAATCATAAGGCCATCCCTCTTAATTCATGGTTTTAAACCAGGTCTGGTTTAGATTCCAAAAATTTGTATTAATTTGAATTTTTACAAACAAAATTAAGCTGCCAGAAATTCCAAACTGAACTTTAAAGGATTAGTATTAAGTTACAATGAGCTTGTGCCAATAGTTTCAAAAGCAGACTTGATCTAAATTATCTTCAACCATTATCACACTACTGAGCTGAAATCGGTGGAACATATCATAAACAAAAACCTTACAAGACAAATGTTGTGTACTAAAATGGCAGAAATTTTAGTACAAAACTTGAAATTTTGATGTTTACGTCAGGTTACATTTTAGAAATTTGAAACAAATGTGGTCTCTGTACTTTTTATAATTTTCAAGATTTGGTGTAAAAAAAAAATCTTATTACTGCTAAAATGTAATTAGTATGGACTATCTATATGTCTTACAAATGCTAATTAATATGTTTATTGATGAGTCCTGGGAATTAATATTCATTGCTCTTGCTTCTTTCTCAGGTATGCTCATGGTCCTGTTCCACTTCAGTCCCAGCAGTATACAACCAGCCAAGACATCATCAACTCTGTTGGCTACATCCAGCAGGAGATGGCCAATTACAAACCCAACCTAACTCGGGTCAGTTTTATTAAAACATAATAAATTATTATGTTTTATATTTCTGGATATTTGTCACACATTTTGTTGCTAAATGAAAATCACACTCCCCACATCTTTACAAGGCATTTTAACACATTACTCAAATTACACCAAGTTCTTGCACTAATGACTAATCTCATTATTAATGCCTGTATGTTTAGGATGTTTAAAAGCGTCACTGAAATTACAGAACATGAAGTTTCTGAGTTTTAAAACAGAATCTGTGTTACTGTACAAATATTTAGGTGTTGTCCAGCACCACAGCAACCTCTGCCATCGCAGCGCTCTCTCCAGGAGGCGTCCTTATGCAGCCTGTTGGACAGCAATCCATACACCGTAAATACGCAATAAAAATGTGATTTAAAAGGTTATTTCATGAGGAAAGGAGATGAAGTTACTCTGCTGCTTTATTTATGGTATTTTTGTTTTATTTTTCCAGAAATGGTGCCCAATGACATCCAAGGAGAGCTGAAGCACCTTTACATTGCTGCAGGGGAGTTATTGAGACACTTTTGGTCCTGTTTTCCCGTAAACACACCATTTTTGGAGGAAAAGGTGACTGATATTGATTTGTTTAAATTCTATACTCTCATGATTTCTGACTAGTTTGAAATTTTTTGCGCTTTCTATTTGTGTATTTATACCATACAGGTGACAAAAATGAAGACAAACTTGGAAAGATTTCAGTTGACCAAGCTTCGACCTTTTCAGGAGAAAATCCAACGTCAGTACTTGAGTGCAAATGTGAGTCAGAGACATATTTTTTGTGACACAGGCGCTTTTTTCACTCAGTAATAATTAAATTCAAAATGTGTCAATACTGTGAAAGAAATCTTGGCTATCTGTGAGACAGCTTGTGCACATAAAGGTAAAATAAAACTAAAAAAGAATACTTAAATTAAAACTTTGATGTTCCAACAGCTTACCGGGCACCTGGAGGACATGTTTCAGTCGGCCTATAACAAGTTTCATATTTGGCAAACCCGCAGGATGATGAGGAAAACCTGACCTGGGAATTTCTTTATCAAAGAGAAGAAGAGAAAGACTTTTAACGTTAAGAAGAAAGACTTGGGAAGATCCTCTATGCCGTGAGAAGACCGAGTGGAACATAGTTCACAAGGGCTCATTGAGGGTATAGAGGGAAGCTGCTGCAGCCAAAAGTGTTTAACAGAGTATAACTGCATCTCAGTCACAGACAACTATTAGTTTCATTGTTTTCTTTGTTTCCTTAATTGTTGAGAAAACTCTGCTTGTAACAGGTTAGCAGCAGGACTTTGAAAGTGGTGAAACATGACCAAACTTCAGCTGGAAGTCAGACAGAAGGCTCACAGGACAACACACTGAGACGAGATGGGGAGGATGGCTGTCATGCACACGGCAGAGAAAAAATACTTTGCCACACAAAAAAACCCCATAAAATTGGGGTGAAGTGAAAGTATTAAAGAAAATCTGGAGCAAGAAGGCGCGTAAACAAAGCAATACTGTTAAGACAATTCACACTTGAGTGCATTAGTGTGTATGACTCAGTGGAAATCATCACTGGTTTTTAATGTCTGCACTGAGGACAAAAAATAACAGAATTAAAGTGAGGTATTTGTTCATGCCAGTGTCTTCTCCAAATGGAGTGCTTCATTCTGTTTCTTCAGCTGCAGCGTTCAGTTTCTGTATTATAAATGTAAAGAGTAGTAATTTATCTGTCTGAGAGAGGAGTTTATCTACAGCCATGGTTCTGAACTGTGGTATAATGGTTGTGAATTTTCTTTAATGGAGAATTTTCGGAGAAGAAATATCAGTACCCGTCATTTGTAAGGTAATGAATTAACCATGATGTGGAGCTAACAGTGGTGGTTTTTACACAAATGGCTTCCAGTTTCTCCTGCCAACCCACACTCAACCAAACACATTCCATCTATTAAGTGCATTTCAAGAAGAAAAAGAAACCCTTTAATGTAACTTACTAAAAACTGTAAAGTCATTTCCTATTTGGATCTAAAGAAAAATAATATTGAAGAAGACTTCATTTAAACAACAGTCATTCTTAATTCTTTAGGTAGTCCTAATTTAGACCTTTTGCATTTGCTTCGGTTTAGACTAAGCAAAACTTGTTTGTCCTGTTTTTAAGCTTTCATAATACGTTTTTATAGACAGAATCGAAGGTTCATACTTAGTTGATTAAGTCAGCTAAAACACCAAAATGAAATTCTGCCAAAACTGTTGAAAGTGTGAGACTGATGTTGACTTGCAATGTGATTATATGCACATTTGTTTTACCTTCAAGTAACATTTAGGACACTTTATCTACAAACACAGAGAACAGTGACATGGAAAACAAGATGTAAAAAACATTTTTCAACTTTTCATGCAATACTTAACATTCTGGCTTCTAAAGAAACCAGAATCATTACTTTATAGTAATGATTAAGCCAGAATTGTAACATACTTACAATTTCAAGAATTATAAGTATGTTTGAGGAATTTTGTGGACCTCCTTACAACAAAATGCAATCCTAACAATAGAGTGCTAGCAAATACCAAGAAAGTGGTAGGAGGTGACTTCTTTAGTTTCTTCTCCATTGCTTTTTCAACCACTGTGAGTTTAGGAAGCAGTTGATTAGTGTAATGTTTGTTTTGAAGCATTTCTCAATTGCTCATTACCAACTGTGTCCCTACAGTACAGGTTGCAGTAAATGTAGTCGGTCACAAGTTTAGTTTCACTTCTGCTTCCTCATGAATTCATGCAAAATCAAGAGGAGTCAATACAGGACAAACTGTATCGGGGTGTAGCTTCTTTGCTGTCACAATGGTGTTAGACCTTTGTTGGTTTCAGTTTCTCCTTTGTGGCTTTAATGAGTAAAAACATTCCTGGATTAAAAAAAAATCTCTACTAGGTTGTGGTTTCTAAACCAGCTCACTGTTTTACACAAGCTGCTTTTTCTTAGACTGCAGAGTAAAACAAAGTCACGGCTGATCAATTTACCAGGGCAGGTCCTCTGGTGAAAGTCATGTGACAACGTCACATGTCTCCATGGCAGCAAAGACACACTCTGACATAACATGTTATTGTTGATGTTGTCACTCTTCTCTCTCAGACTTTGACTCTATTGTTGTTGGCTCTGCAGCCAGGATGCCTGTGATACCGGTTGTGCCTGAGAACCACAGTCACCTCCTGGCAGAGTTTGACTGCCTCGATCCGCTCCTTTCTGCTCTACGTTTTGACTCAGGCAGGCTCAAGGTAGAATCAGCCATCAATCACATCTAATAAATCGTCCCAGTTGAAGTCTTTATAGTAATGATTTGACATTCCACAATATTTTTGAGTAATGCAGTGATGCTCAATAAATTGAAGTATTATTGAAAGGCTTGTTTATGTCAGTAACTCAATTTACATGTTGAAGGACAGATATTAATCTGTGCATGCACACTGATATTTTCAAATGGTTAATTATGATGATTTTCTGCTTACAGCTAGTTAAAAAAAAACTTTGATTTTCTTAGAAGATTAGAATATTTACATGAGAAAAAAGCTTTTTAAGTAAAGGACATGTGAGCTAAAGACTGTTTAATATCTGCTTTAAGATAATTTTCAAAGGGTACTTTTAATCTGACATGCATCATCAGAGTGCATATTCTAATTTACTGAATATAACTTTATCATATTTTTTTTCCTCAAATCTACCTCTGTAGTTGAATAAATGTTCAGGCATCAGTGATTAATTCCTATTATGGGAATTTTCCATAATAGGAAAAACATGCAATATATTGGTCACCTCTGTTGTCATAACAATATATATATTACGATTCCTAAATTATTAAAAAGCTCATTCAACTACTGAAAAAAGTCAATTATTCCATCTCAACATCAAGGTTCTATTGAAAGCGTTTCTTCTGGTTGTAGTTGCCGCAAGCAGTTGTTAGAAGTTGTGTTTCTTAATAACTTGACCACTTGCTTGTGTCTGGGGGGAAAACTATGCTGCAATAAACACTTATTTTCTCCAAAAATGTTAATAGAGACCCTTCTGGACAATACTTAAAAGTTTTGATTATTCCACTGCAGGTTATGAGATAATATATTTGCGATTATGTGTCCATCCGTACTGTGAGAATGTTTGGGTTATTTTGGGCTCTGAATGTCTCGGTGTGACTCTTTCTAATGTGACTGGGCTGTATTTCAGTGTACCTGTCTGGCGGTGTCCAGGAAGTGGCTCGCATTGGGAACGTCAGCAGGAGGGTTGCACCTCGTCCAGAAGGAGGGCTGGAAACAAAGACTCATTCTGACTCACAAGGTAGATGTTTGAGGTTTTACCATTTCAACTGCATATTACGTGAACTGTTGTAATGTTTGTACACGGATTATAGCTACCATCAAAATATGAAAATGGGACTCACCTTTTTTCATATTTTTTAACATTACAACCACAAAGTGTATTTTATGTGACGGAGGTGTTGTGGAGAGATTTTTTATTTTTTTTATCTAGTAAGTATAACCTTTTACTATTCAGCCCCCTTCACTCTGATGCCACCAAATAAAATCAAAAGCAATCCGTTTTCCTTTGTGTTACTCAGTTTCACTAAAAATCCAATCCAGTAGTGTATGTGATGACACTAGTTTAATAATATGTTTACACCATAATTATGTTTTATGAGGTAAAGAGGTGATAAAGTTATTAACTACAAGTACTAGAAGTTGTTTCATTGCCAAAATAGCAAATGTCAAGAAGAAACAACTTTTTAAGTGAAACCTTGTTACTGAGACAGAAACAGAGATTTTTTATTATTATTATTTATCTCCAGTTGCTATTTATCAGGGATTTATGTTTGCTGTCAACCCAGATAGACATAAGCCAGTTTAATTTCTTGTTAATCTATTTATCACAAGACATTCATCAACATTATCAGGTGTTGCATCTTTCTCTGTTATCTTTCAGCCCTACCCCAAACCTTCCAAAGTCCATTGTTCCACAGGAACAGGGTAAATCTGTGGAAGAAGGTGATCTGATCAGATCTGGTCAGATGACGGCAATTATTAACTTTTTGACTTAAATCCAAAATACTAGGTAGAGCGTAAAACTAACTCCTCATACAGAGCACACAATTCCCTTGGTGAAACATGGTGGGGGCAGCATCATGTTATGGGCATACTTTATATTCAGCAGAAAAGGAAACCCTGATTAGGATTGATAAGTAGATAGATGAAGATAAATATGGGAAAATTCTGGAAGAAAACCAGTTTGAGTCTGTAGAAGACTCCTTCTACAGCTCGAAGTTACACCTTTATACCGAACAACAACGCAAATCATAACCAGAGCTAACAAACTATTGATGTGGTTGTATTTATTTTACATAAAAAAATTATAAAAATTACATAATTTTCCTTCCACTTTGCAATTATGCATTCCTTTGCGTTTGTACAAATAAAACCAATTCAAGTACATGGTTAAAGATGAAGTCTAACAAGAACTTTTTAAGCCACTGGACAAAGGGACATTGTATCTTAATCTGGGATGACCTTTTTCTACCTCAGGAGGGATCTATCACACAAGTGGCATGTTGTCCTCATGATGAAGATTTTATTGCAGTTGCAACAAGGTCAGTCCTTTTCCCTCAAACTAATGACATGTTTGTCATTGAGTGAATTGTATTTGTTAATCTTACATTGCCTGTTCTCTGTATTCTGATGGCTGTCGTCCAGTCAGGGTCTGGTGGTGGTGTGGGAGCTGCAGCTGGAGCGGCGAGGTCGTCCAGAGCGCGTCAGCGTGTCATCGGAGCACAGAGGACAGAACATCACTGCCCTCTGCTGGGATACAAGCACGCTTAGGGTTTTTGTTGGGGACTCTGTAGGCAAAGTGTCGTGTCTGCGGGCGGGATCATCTAAACTGGGCAAGGTACTGGCAAGAATGATGTTTCAGTCTACAAAAGAAACCAAATACAAAGCTGGTATTCATATGATTATCAACCTTCTTTAACTGCTTGGTAGATGCATTTCTAATCTTTCTATACTTGCTTTGATTGTGATGATTTTCTTGAGCCCAGCAAACAGAATCAGTGTTGCTCCTATTTTCTGTGATTTTTGCCTTTTCTATTTAATTTATTGTAGACTTGTCAAATGTTTCTAATTATGTCCTATTCTTTCTTTCCTTTAGGGGTCAGCATTTGTTATCTTTCCTGTCCAAACTGTTACTACTGTTGACTCCAGAGTGGTTCAGCTTGGATATCAAGACGGGCGCCTGCTAGTGTCTTCTCTCAGTCGCTGCTACCTCTGTGACACAGAGAAGTGAGTAACTTTGAGCTTTTCTCTTTCTTGGGAATCTTTCCTGAATGCAAAAACTGTTATTTTACAAAGATATTGACTCAGTGTCTGAAAATTAGACAAAACACAAACTGCATCTTTTTCTGTGTAGAGCATTGTAGCGCTGGATTTGTTTGGTTTCACAAAGAATTTTCCATTTGTTGTTTTAACATTTGCCTTTTTTAAATGAATTGGAAACTTTGGTGATCCTTTTTCCTAGTTGTAAAATATCAAATATAAAGTCTTTCTCTGATTTATTCTCAGGAAAAATCTGAGAAAGACTGATTTACGTCTTTAAGTAGTATTTGTTTATTTTTGTTTTCTTGTCCAGCATAAATTAGCAACTTCAGAGTTTTTCTGCCCATAGGGAGAAATTCTGGCGTGTTGGAAATAAGGAGCGTGACGGGGAATACGGAGCCTGCTTCTTGCCACAGAATAGGGGATTATTAGTGGGACAGCCCCCGCTGTTGTACTGCGCCCGGCCGGGATCTCGAATATGGGAGGCTAATTTTAACGGCGAGGTTCTGAGTACTCATCAATTCAAAAAGCTGCTCGCCTGCCCACCACTCCCTTTAATCACTTACAGGTACATTTTATTATAACTTAATGTGTTACAATTAAGGCAGGACTTACAATGTGCATTATCTACCTCTCTCTGCAGAAATGAGCCAAATTACAATCCAGCACAGAATAGTCCACAGTCTCTCGGCTTCCCTAAACTGCTTTATTTTGGGTAAGATCCAAAAGCTTTTTAAAGTGTTAGTTTTTATCTGAGTTGTGTTACTTCCTAGAAAACTGTCATTGATGCTTCATGAATCTTTTCAGAGACCAAAATCTGCTTACTTGGACCGATTCGGCCATTTATATCTTCACACCTCAGAATGGACAGGTCCTGCTGTGGACTGAAGTTAAAGGTTTGTGTTCCCCCCTAAATCGCTGTAGCACCTGATGGGAGAAACTCAGCTGGGAAATGATTATTTCACTACAACCTTTGTATTCACTGATGAAATTAAATGTGTCATTTTGACATCCATTTTATCCAGCAATATAGTTCCATTTGATCACATAATCATTAGGAAACAAAATTCAGAATAATCCCATAAGTCCTTTTGCAAGAACGTCATGCAAACTTTCCCATGTTTATGTGTACTTTATATTCTAAATGAATATGTTTGAATTGAACTTTTCTTGTAGACTTGGTGGACATTGCAGTCCACCGCAACGAGCTGTTCTGCCTGCACGGCAGCGGCCGTCTGTCCCACCTGTTTTTGCTGTCTGCGGAGCGCTGTGTGGAACGGCTGCTGCGTAGAGAGTCCTGGACTCTTACTGCTACCGTCTGCTGCATGTTCCAGCACACGATCACGACGAGCCGGGTAAGATGTACGGTGAACGACTTCATCTCTGTGTGAAGTGTAAGATTAGATAGCTTTCCAGGCTTTTCTGGTTTTAAATATTTATATTCTTGCTATTCTGTGTGAGCAAACACAAAGCCCATCTAACTATTAAGCTAAACAGCAACAATAGACAATTAATTCTATTCAATTAAGTTCAATTTTTCAGTTCTAAATCACAATAAAATGCAATCTAGGTGCATTTGTGGGAAATCTAGTTTAATTCGAGGTGTGATTTAAAGAATCTGTGTTATTCAATTCAGGCCAGGAAGTCCATTCCCATCGATCGCCTGGAATACCTGAAGTCTCAGCTCAGTTCCAGCGCGCAGACGGAGCTGATTAACCAGCTGGAGGAAGTGATCCTGAAGCTGGAACCGCTGGATTCTGCATCCAGCAGCCGCAGGAGCAGCATCTCTTCACATGTAAGAACAAATCTGGTTTAAGAGTCCTGTTTATGACAGAAACGCACTTCTTTTTAATTTTATGACTATGATTTTTCTTGGCTTATTTGCAGTGGATGCTCTTTAGCCAACAAGTGAAAAAAAATCTTTTGTTTTAAACCATTTTGCATCATATACCAGAATTATATTTAAAGTTTGATTGCATCACATTTTTGCAACTAGAAACCAGTTGTCTAATCTGTCATAATGTAGGAGAGTTTTAACGTCCTGGACTGTGGGATCTACCGTGTGATCAGCCGCAGAGGAAGCCAGTCGGACGAGGACACCAGCTCCCTCATGAATCAGTCTGTGTCAGAGGAGGAGCGACTGAAAGAGTTCAGCTTTGTCCAGGAGGAAGACCAGGTGGATCATGGTAAGAATTTCAGCTGTTACATCTGGTAGTAATCAGTGTTGTTAGATATTGCCATTCTCGTCTGCTTTAGATAGTTCAAATTTAACATTTTGGCATAGAATCTGGTTCTTGTTGCATATTTTTACCTTACTTTTGTCTTTATTAGAGCATGCTTCTGCACTGATTGAAATCACAGAAAAATCTCTCAACCTAAACATAGTCAAAATTAATATTATTAGCGAGATCAGGAAGCTTTGAATATGTCGTAAAGATAATTTTCTCTTAAAAAAATTGAGTTAAAGTCATGTATAAATACTAAAAATGTTATCCTGTTACACTTTGTCTTGTTTCTTTATTTACTCGTTACTTTTCTCTTATTTTGTCGCCTCTGTATATATAATTGTGATTTGGGTGAATACCTGAAGCAGGAGGAAACTTCTGTTCTGTCTCTAATTATAACGTTAAAACAGAGTGAAGTTATTTTCAGTTTAAGTCTGCCACACAAAATAACACCAAAACCTTTTTGCTAAATCAGAAATTGGAATTTGAATGAATGACTGTAAAGTGGCTGATAACAACTTGACTCTTACTCTTTGTAAATCTTTTTTCCTTTGCTGTTGCACCTCCTGAGTTTGTTGTAAACAAAGCTGAATAATCATAAAAGGGCCTCATTTCTGCTGAGTTGTTGACGTAAAATATCTCATCTGTTCCATTGCATCTCACATTTGTTGCCATTTTTGTTCCGTTTTTTTGTTTTCTGCGGTATTTGATTGCTATGTGTCTGCAATCTTCCTCCGCTTGCATTATTGTCCACTGCCTCTCATCATTCCCCTGCAGCACTCCATCCATCTGTGTTTTTCCCCCCACTCCTGCCCCCATCTTTACTCAGATCCACAGAGCGGTGAGCGGCTGGAGGCCGATCGAGCTGACCATGGCCTGCAATTCCACCTCCCACTTTCATTCTGCACCAAACCCCACCGCATAGCTTTGCAGGCCGTTAAAGACAGGTGAATGAAAACCAAAAGAATGCTCGAGTTATACATTTTCTGGTTTATGATAATGTTATATATAATTTTTATCATAATAAGAAATGAAACTAAAGTGCAGCTGTGCTTTGGGCGGCCTCCTTCCTCATTCCGCTGAAAACAAAAATCAGTTGTTTTTTGCCTCCACAGATGTACATTTGTTGACACATTTGTCAAATTTCTGTCTGAGCATCCCACATTCATTCTTCATATGAAACAGTTGGATCACAGTTCTGCTTCTTGTTTGTTTAACTGTTGAACAATGTGAGTTTATTTTTATTTTCCATTAGTGTTTCTAGTTTTGTCAAGAAGACGACGGAGAAGATCAACACCCTCCAGATGAACTCTGAACTCCGACATCGGCCTGAATTTAAAGAGAGCGCACAGCCCGACACGTTAGCCAGCACAACATCCTACTCAGACGAAATGGAGAATGAGTAAGTAGAGATCTTTAAATTATCACCTAATCACCTACCACCTACTACAGTTTTTCTAACGTATTTAAACACCTTTAATCTTTTTAATGTTGTATTAGGCATACACGAGCTTCATTGTATTTTATGTAATAAACAAACACAGCTGATGATGCCAAGTGGAACTTCTGATCTACAGTCAGAATAGTCGGCTAGTCTGCTTTGAAAATAAATGGGCTTGTTTGCACTATATCAACCTGCCCATATAAAAAAAAAAAAAAAAAAATTGACCAGGAAAATTTTTCACTTGTTGTACATGACAACATATTGTTTCTTTAGCTTGTACTTTTTTTTTTCCTCTAAAGTTTACAGTATATATTTTTTATTCAACATCTCTAACATTGGTTTTCAGAGTTTATAGCGAAATATCAAACGCAGAGGCTGAAATGGATGAACTTCGTTCAGCAACAAAGCAGGCTGTGTAAGTACTACACCACATTTACCATACTATTGGGTTTTTTATGTTATCATTACTAATAGCACCTGTTCTTTGACAAATTATTATGTTTTCCAACCATCAGCTTACAGATACAAGATCCTTTGGTGCTCCTGGATCCAGTCTGCCTTAGAGAAGCTCTGACGGAGTGGCTCCCTGTACTGGAGCGAATTCTGGGCCCTGCTGTTCTCCTGACAGAATCTGTAACCAATTCCAACCTGAGTGGATCAGGAGAAGAGAAATGGGACAGGGAATATCTGAGCCCATGCACAGAGCAACAAAGAGAATCATCAGAAAGTGTTACAGAGGAGGCAGAACTTGAAGAAAAAGAAGTCCTCTGTGAGAAACAGCCGATGGTCGACACGACTGAAAACGTCGCTTCTCTGGAGAATCATCCGGAGCCCATCCGAGTGTCGTCTCCTACGCCTTTACCATCAGATCTGGTAGCTAATCTCAGTGAGCTGGCCACTCTTTACACTGAGCTCAGCTGCTTCAGGAACCAGCAGGAGGTGCCGGAAAGTGCAACTTTCCTGCGTCGCTACTTCTTCCTTCTGGACCAGGAGCGAGTGAGAAGAATGTGCCTTCTTTGTTATCATCAGCGGCCCGAGATGATGAGCTCGTTCTCTGAGGCTATGCTAGGTTAGAAACTTGGCTTTAAAAGTTATTGCATCAAAAAGACCACTGCAGTTGAATTTATTATTTTTTTAAAAAACAACTAATGTTTTGCAACATTGTTTTTGTTTCACCTAGCACTCACTCAGTCCAGCAAGGTGGTTGAAATTATTCAGAGAGGAGATTTGCTGAAATCTCTACGAAGCCTCAGAGAGCTGCAGCCTTGGGCTGCACCGCAACTCCTTGCTCACTTCCACAGGTACCAATGTGTGATTTTAAAGTATTAAAGCATCTAATATACAAGGTGTCCATTCACTGTTAAAAATTTACATATTTAAAATGAACAATTTAAAATGTCTTTAATTTAAATTCTTTTGCCTTAAATATGTTAATCAGATATCTTAAATATTATTGTCGCTTAACTAATATCGTATACTTTATATTGGGGGATTTTGTCACTCAAACTTTTCTGTCAGGCAAATGTTTGAGTGGCGCACAGACATCATCATTATGTTCTGTGACTCAAGGTGGTTGATGCTACAGCTAACTAGCTGCTAATACACACTTGCCAGTTATCTAGCTACCTTTTTGGTGTCTGCAATGAGTAAGTTCAGTTTTATCGGCAGTTGATTGGATGATGTTCCGTAGCCCATACGAGGCTGGGTGCATTTTGTGCAAAAAACCCAACAATCTTTAAGCTTGGCATTCTGGTGGTTAAGGTTGTAGAAAGCCTTTGTGTTGTATGTGAAACACAAAGCTGCTGCCAAGAGCCACAAACAGAAGGTTTTAGTTTCACTGTTTTTGTTGTTCTTGATTGCAATGCAGTTGGACCACCCAACCATCCCCATATTTATAGTGGTATTGGTCTTAAATTTAATTCAAGGTTGCATTAAAAGGATCTGAAAACGTTTTAAATTTGACTTGCTGAAACCTTCAAATGCCCTGATATATTTACTGACTTACTAATGTTGATTTTTTTTAAAAACAAGACTGTGTTTTAGACATTGTTAAAAAAACTGTTTGGTAGATGGCTAATCCCACCTACAAAACATACTGTACATAAGGTATGTTTTGCATCTATAAAGTTTCTTTATACATAAAGTTTAAAACTTTTACACATAAAGTTTTCTCTTATTTTCCAGGTTATATGAGAAGCATGGTGAGGCAGCTGTACGCTCGTTTTCCCAGTTCTATCCCATTATAACTCCTGCTGACGTGGAAACGGTGGCTCAGCAAAGCCACTTCCTGGCGTACCTTGATAATCTTGTACATTCAAGAGCTGAGGAGCACAGGTACGTCTTATATATTCGTATTTTTTGTAGATTATCAGAGATGCTTTGCTGAGTGAATCTATAATTCAGCAAATTGTTTCTGCTAGGTTGTCATTTCTTCAGTCGCTCCTTGAACCTGAGTCACTGAGACTGGATTGGCTGGAGCTGGTCCTGACTCACGATGCCCCTCAACACGCCGATACCCTGACCTCTGAGGGAAGGCCCAGGTATTACGCTTTCATGTATTCACTCATCGGAAACAGAATTTTTTTTTACAGAAATCGATTGGTGTCCAAAATTAGATGATGTTCAGTTTGATTGACCCTGGTGGAAGACAGTAACCCTCTTTGGTTGTGAACTGTGTGATTGAGTGAAGAACATCTAACGTTAGTGATTTTCAGTTTCAGTCATGTTTAGAGTAAAGACAGAAGCACAGGGATGTGAGAAGATGTTAGTGTTTAATTTTTTGATTGCAAAACAAATCTTGGAAGCTCATGGAAACATTTCAAGTATTAAAAAAAAGTATTTTCATAACACAGATGCAGTTCTTTATAAGACAAAGAAACTTTTATGGTACAGAATAGTTGTTTGATATATTGTTTTACATTTTCTGCCTCTTGATTTATTGGGGCCTGCCCATAGCAATGCATAAGGAGAGCAATAGCTGACTTGCAAAGCTTTTTAACTTTTTCTTCCGTCACCGTGAATGCTCAAAAGTGGTATCAAAACGTCATGCTCGATCCCGGAGGTGTGCTATTACTTTTGGTGGGATTTGGAGTTACCATGGCGGCGTAAAAAGCAAAAAACGACCCAAAATCACTAACGAGCTCACCAGGTGCAACTCTTAAATCCTGAAAATACCCTATTTTGAGGATTTTCTGTGTCATAACTTTATGTAGAAATGCCATTCAAACTTCATTTTGTAGATACGTCCGTGATCTCTTTTAAAGTGAAGGCAGCACGTCAATATGTATTATGGTTTGTCCACAACTTCTTTCTAAGCAACCCAAAGTTTTTGATTTTTGGAAAAATCACAGTGTGAATGCCGCTCCGCTAGAGTGAGAGTCAGAGTGACATTTTGACCCCAAATAATTTTTTAACTCGCCCTCACGCTCACAAATATTGCATGATTGGTATGAAACTTGGTCATAACATAGAAATGCATGCCTGCTCCGGTCAAATGTTTTCAAAAATTATCTAGCGCTTACGGTTTTCGCTCCAGGTGCTTCAGAGCAAAGTCATGCGCCAGGGTGACAGACAGATCTCACTGATTCACTTCCATGTATTTCTGAAAAATTTCAGACCTTGGCACACACTTTTTTTATCTCATCGCTGTTAATACTGTGAGTGAGGTAGACATATGAATGGCGGGACTATGTGAGACGACAAATAGCCCTCTCATATGCTTCAAACGGTTTTCGAATATGTATTACGGTTCCCGAACAGGAAAGAGTTGTTTGCAATGCTTTTTTTAGTCAAACTGGCTGGCTCAAACAGAGAATTGTCTCCCCCTGGATGTCTCACTCACAGCTGGCAGAGAGGATTATTTACCATGGCAACGGAACCCAGAGCAGGGAGAGCTGCTTAGGACTACAAATACGCATCACTGTAGTTCTGTGGGCTGTATATAACTCATTTAACTCAGTCACTGTTACACATGGGATGAGTTTGGCTCTTTGAAATGAAGCTTACTGAAAATTTCAAAATAAAAGCCCTTGAAAATTTTTACATCAGGTAATTGCTTTTTTGAGCGTTATATGACTGATTTAATTCAATGACTGTTACACATTGGATTAGTGTGGGCATTTAATATGAAGCTTACTGCAAATTTCACTGCCTTGCACAGCAAGGCAGTGAAATTTGCACTGACCTTCATTATTGACCTTCATTAGCATTAGCCTTTTAGCTTAAATAAGCTATTACCTATTTTTCAGACTTATTAGCCATGTTTAGTATACTTAATGGAGTAAGTAAATGACAGTAAACATTCTAATGATACCCCACATGCTACTGAAAGTATTTATGCTTACATTAGCATTTTGGCTAATTTTAGCTAATACACTTACTTTATCATACTGAATGGTGCACGTCCAACTTACTTAACATTCTTGTGATTCTCCACATGCTATTGATTACATTGCAGCATCAGAACGCTGGGTCCAAACCGACGGGCACACTTTGGCAGGCCCCAGTTAAATTTCTTCAGGAATCTTCTAGTTTTGAAATATTGTTAGCCCTTTGGAAATCTTAGCGTTTGGGTAAGAATCTAAATTTTTCAGAATAATACACATGGAGACTGATGTTTTTAGCAAAGCTAGCTGCTCTAATTGCAAATACCTGAAAGATACTTTGAAATGTGAACCCTTTTCTTTGTTATAAATTAAACTCTATTTTCCCTGCACAGTTGACATAACACCACCTCTGTTCAAAACTGATCTCTCACAGCAGGAAAGCTAAAGAAATGTCCAGGTTTTTTTTTCTTTAAACATAAATTAGATTCAGTTCAAATCCGTTTGAGGAGATCATATCTTAAAAAGATTAGAGGTGTGCCACAAATTAGTGAATATGCATAGTAATTAGCAATTTTGACTCAATGTATGTATGTGTGAAAATAATACAAAGTGAACAGATTTTGAAAACTGTACAATACGGTACTTAAACCACAACCTGGTCCAGTTTAAGAAGAGAAAATGAGAGGGTAAAAGTGTGTTTGCTGCTGCAGGTGGCGTTCACACTGTTTCACCTGGGGCTACGGACGTCTTTTGTCTTTGCTCATTCGTCTTCCTGCAGACATTTCATCTAAAGAGAAGATGAATGAGATGTGCCGCAGTCACGGGTATTTCTGATTATTTTTAATCAAAGGAAAACTGTCTAGTCTTCACGATGTTGGCGGTATGCTGCAACATAACATGTCCATGCTTGTGCAGGTATTGGATGGGTTACCTCTACCTCTGCAAAGAGCTGCAGCGTCGCTCTGAAGCATTTTCCACCATCTGTCAGCTGGATGACCTCAGCCTCCTGGAGGATCCTGATGGTAAAACTGTTAACAATAATTACAAAAATAATCAAATCAAATGAATCTCTTTGAATGAAAAACAAGCCTTTGGGTTTTTGTCACATGATGATCCAAACGTCTAAGTTAAGCATTAGAAACCAGCTCTAAAGCGAGGAGGAGGCCTCAGGTTTTATCTGTCTAACACCTGCAGTCCAGCTGTATCTTCCTGGACTAAAACAACTTGCATGTTGTCAAGTGATGAGAACTCAAACACTGAACTCAGAGAGGCCTGGAACCAGTGAATCACATGACCCTTACAACCCCACTGGTGAACATAACAGCCCTATTTGTGAACCCACCGGGTCTATAAGTGGACTCGAATGCTTCTTTTTGCCTTTTTATTTAAGTTCTGGGATAACAAAACAATATTGTTAGCCACTTAATTAAAATAATTGGTCAAATTCAGCATAGTTGTCACCTAATCTCAAATGTTTAAAAGCAACAATCAGTGAAAAATCATGTACATTTAATGAAAAAGTAAATGGAGCTTTAATAAACTTATTTCTGTAGGCCAGAGACTACATGTTTGTTTTTGTGTAGCAATAACTCATTTTTATTTTGGGCCATAACAAGAACATGAATATTCTCAAAGAACCGGTTGTGGCTGAATTTACTAGCAAACTGTTAACATGCTAATAAATAGCTATCTCTGCATTTGACGAGTACGTCTAGAAAATAACTAAAATTGATTTTCACATTTCTGTAATTTGGCAGTTTAAAGATAAAAACTGCTTTGATTTCTTTGATAAAATTTTGTTTTAAGCACACAACTGGTTTTTGAAAGTCTTTTTTACGTGGCCCTCAAGAAGGAAGAGGGCCGCTTAAAAAGCTGGAGGTGGGCCAGATTTGGCCCCTGAGCCTTGAGTTTGACATCATTCTACACGTTTTCAGGTGTTGAACCTCAGAACCTGGACGAGTGGAAGCTGCTGATCCAGCTCTCTCAGCAGTATTGCCGTGTGGCAGACCCACAGCTGGCCACAGATGTGAATGGGAGCGGCTGGTCCAACGGCTCCACGAACTGCGAAGGACGGATCAACCCGGAGAGTCTGACCCTCCTACTGGCTCGGACGCTGGGGCCTGACCGAGCCCTGGAGCTGCTGCATGAATGTGGAGTGCAGGTGGTCCTTTCAGCCCACTCCAAGCTGGTGTGTGACCTGCTGAGAATCGCCGAGAGGAGGCAAAGGTGAGTCAGGCTGTCGAAAATTTTTGAAACAATTTTTTCTATTAGATATACAGAAATAGTCTAGTAAACAAACATATATATCCTACTTTGATCCATCTGGTTTTTCTTGTTTAGATGAAGAGTAGACTTAAATTATTAACTTTCCCCCACAAATTTAAGATAAGATAATTCTTTACTAGTCCCCCAAATGGGAAGTTTAAGGCTTTTTTAAAGATATTTTATCATTTTAAGATATGACATGCAGGTTTTGTGTTGTGATTAGAAGCTGAAACACATTTGAAGTGTCTGTAGTAACAGGTTGGAGCTTTAAAAGGATCTTTTAAGAGACAAATATGTTTTTTCTTGTTTTTGAATTTCAGGGCGATGATTCAAACCATGCTGGAGCGCTGTGATCGGTTCCTCTGGTCTCAGCATGCCTAAAACCTGATTGGTGCATCGATCCCTAACTTAACACCTCTGTGATTTCTGTCTACACAAAAAAGATACTAATGCTTTAGTTACAAGTGTTGTCTTTTTAACGCCATACCATTGACTATCAGTATTCATGCATTACTTTGCATCATTGTTTCTTGTCTAATATTTCAGACTTTTTGCACGCTTGAACATTTATCTATTATATATCTGTGTATTAAAGGCCAAAGAAATTGTCTTCCTCTTTTGACAAAAATATACTTGAATTAATTAAATGATCATGTTAAAGGCAGTTTTTATTAGTTGAATAAAATTGTGAAAAAAGTTTTATTTTGTTTGTTGTAGAGATTGAATGCTTTTAGTGAAAATGATTGTGATCAAACCACGTGAAAGTATTTTGCTTGCACAGCTGCAGAAAATGTTCTCTCCCCCATTAAAATTAATCTACTATAAAAAATGTTTGTTTGTTTCAAAAAGGGAACATGAACAAAGTGAGCAGAATATGAAGTATTTCTTCTCTGGCTATATTTTATTAATTTTAAGGCAGCTTGTTTCTCTACTCCCAGCATTAGAGGATAAGTAATGTGATGAAATTAATAACAGAGTAATGAAATGAGGTCAGTGACCCATTTGATTCTATCACACACCTGGAGGATCAAAGACGTGAGTTTTTCACCACATCACGTTTCACCTTTAAAGGCTCTAAATGGGCAAAATCGCTGAGTGAAGACTCCCACTGTAATTAACTGATATCGTTACGGATTTTCCCTCCTATTTTTTTAATGTCATGTTTAGCTTCCTCATTATTTCCCAGAATCCCCGCCTCCCTCATCTTCCCGCCCGTCCACCTGTCTGAGTCATTGACACAGGGATGATGAGATTAACTCTAGGAACAACACAAACACCATTGTACTAAACATACAGAGACCCTCAAAAAATATGCTCTGACATTTTGCAACAGTACATTTAATTTCTCCCTTGATTTATTGGGATTTTTTTGTGATAAATGTGTAGAGGAAAGAAATGGTTACATAGTTTTCAAATGTGCTGTGTGCAGTTGTTTACTCTGACCCCCATGTAAAGTTATGGTGACTTGAGAAGTTTGTTAGAATATATTGTTGAACAAATATCATGGAAAACTAAGAAACAGCAGATGGAGAGAGAACGTTGTGGAGAAGTTTAAGGCAGGACTAGGTGATAAAATATCTCAAGGTTTATACATGTCATAATCAATACTGAATACTAAAATGCAAGATGCGTCACTGGTCACTGTAAAAGAATCCACCTCTAAAACACAGGAGACAGTGGTTCAACCAGAAGAGAAATGACCAATTCAGTGCTTTCCAGAAAAAAGTTTCCCCGCAACATCTATTTGCATGACTTCAGAATCATCCACTGAAAGTTTGGATGAAAAACGTGATAGTTCTGTGCTGGAAAAACAAGGTGACTCCTTGGGAAAGGAGGCCTTTATCAAGAAAAATGTTATCTCTACTCCTCAACTGGTCACTGAAAATGAATCCATCTCTAAAACACAGGAGACAGCGGATGAGCTAGGAGAGAAAGAGCCATTAACATGTAAGGACAAGAAGTAAGCAAATCAATGTCTAACTGTCTGAACCAGACAACATCCAGGTGGAGAAGTTAACTGAGGCCTCTGACAATCAAACTCAAGAAAATGTCCAGGTGGAAAATGTACCTGAGGTCTCAAACAACCAAACGCCAAAAGCTGTAGGCTGCAAAAATCAAAGTTACAACAACTTTCAATCCCCATCCCTTTGCTTTACCCTTATCCAACACAACCACAAAATGTACTTAAACTGATTATTGACCTTCAACAACATGTACAGTACAGACCAAAAGTTTGGACACACCTTCTAATTGAACTCAATTAGAAGGTGTGTCCAAACTTTTGGTCTGTACTGTATATATATTTTTACCATTATCTTTTTCCAAAAGACCATGTGGCTCTAAGTTAGTTTTATTTCAATGGGTGAAAATGGTTCCTTTGATTGTAAATGTTTCAGACCTGCAGTCTAAAATACACAATCCCATCAAAATCCATTGAAGTCTTTGGATGTAAAGTAATTTGGAAAAGCTCCAGGGTTGTTCAGGCTTTTGTAGGGCACTCTGTCAGTGAAACACTGTTTTACTCTAAATTTAATTAAACCATAAAAACTCTGGATACCTCAGTGTTGCTCTCTATATTGTTATGAGGGAAATGTACAGTTCAGGAATTTACTGGAAATGCTAGTTTGACAGAAGGTTTTCATCATGGGCCAGAAGACGGATTTGAAAGGTTTTTGGGTGGAGGTAGGGAGCCCGGCGTTTGATGTTGCCTCGCTGTCACCAGAAGCAGCGATAAGGGGATTCTGCACATACCTGTGATCTCTGCTGGCTGTGTATCCGCGACACTATAACACCCGCTGCCTCCCAGATCGAATAAGAGTGAGGACTGCTGTGATAACAACTCATTTTCCAAGCGTTGTTGAGATTTGACCATTTACAGAACGCCCACAGTGAGTTTCTCTCTTTACTGTTTTTTATCTAACAGCCTCGTGCAGTTTGCTTGAGTCACCCACGTCTCATTTCAGATGTCAGCATCTCTAATTGGACTTGCTTTTGTCCTGCTCGCCTTTCCGGAGCACGCTGTGATGAGTACACCATTTCGCAACAGCTCAGGTAGGAGTTTTAATTGATTATTTCTAGAAAGAGCTGCGCTGACTGCACATTTGTTCTCAGAAACTGCATATTTGGGTTCAGCATCCATCCATCAGGCTCTTCAGAGAGCCATTGAGCTGACTGATGCTGCTTATGCCCACACATCTGAGAGGTAAAACCTCTTGATTATGGGTTAAGATAAATCTGAAAAGGTCTCATTGGAAAAATCACGTTTTCAGGGTGAAGAAGTCTTATACTGAAGGTGCCCTCAAACCCAGTGACCTACTGGCCCAGTTTAAACAGATTGAAACCAGAACCCGGACTCACATCCGAGCTGCTGAGCTGCTGGACAACACAGTGGAGCTGATCCGAGAGATGGTCTACACCAACACGATGATGCAGCCCAAGCCGTATGGTACCAAACCTATTTCAAATCAAAGCATCAGAACCTGCAGCTCAGATTATCCAGGATTATGTAGTAAATGACCATGTGTAGCATTTACTGTTTAACAGTTGGGCATTTTATTGTAACTCAGATCTAAATGGAAGTTGAGGGAAATTTTAGTTTTCACAAAATGTTGTTTGCATTTATTTCTTAGAGCTTTTGAGTGAAGGAGACGTGGAGAATCTGCTGCAGATGAGCGGTTGCTCAGCTGAGCTGCACACCCTCAGCTGTCAGACAGACTGCATGTCTGAGCGCTACAGGTCCATCACAGGTGAATGCAACAACAGGTGAGAGTGAAGTCACTGATACGCAAAATTATTCATGCACCTTTAACCTTTTATTTACATTTTAACATGTTAAAACTACAAACTTCGAGATTCTTTATTTGGATTTTATGTGATAACATTTACAATTACAGAAAGTAGTGCATAATTGTGAAGTGGAAAAAAAAATTAATTCTTTTAATCCACTTTTATACTGAGAATTTTTTTAATTCCTCTTTGCAAAGCAGCTCAATCTAAACCCAACACATTAATATCAAAAACTGATTTATTGCAGCTCAGGCTGTTTATTAGAGCAGATGAGCCCCTGCCTCAGCCTCTAACAGGGTTTGTTGCAGCTTTGGCCTGTATTTAGCTTCATCCATGTTTCCTTTGACCTGCTTTCTTGTCAGTGCTGAAGAAAAACATCTCCATTTCATGATACTGTCGCCACTTTGTAGATCAAATTTTTTGAGTGTCAGAAGAATCTCCCAAGTGAGCTGTGGCTCTGCAGCTTTTCCAGCATTCTTGGTAGTTTCCGAATTGACACACCCCTTGTCTTTTTGCTCAGTTTCAGTAGGTAGAGCTGTCTTGGTATATTTGCAGTTGTGCAATTCTCTTTCCATTTCCAGATGATGAATTTAGCAGTATTTTTACGCTGGTCTGTTACATAAAATCCAAATAAATTATGTTTGTTGTGTTTCCCGTTCAGACAACATCCAAGATGGGGCGCCGCAAACATCCCATATTCCCGCTGGCTGCCTCCGGAATATGAGGATGTGTGGGGGACGCCCAGAGGCTGGGACCCTGAACACACCTACCATAACGTCAGCCTGCCTCCTGTAAGGGCCCCACTGTAGCTCACGGTGCCCCGCTCTGTTTGCCTCCAACTCCATCAATCTCCATCTTTTTATCATCCAGGTAAGGCTCGTGTCGCAGGAAGTGCTGTTTACTCACAACGATAAAATCTCTATGGACTCCACTCTGTCCCACCTGCTGGTGGACTGGGGTCAGTGGATAGACCACGACATGGTGCTGACCCCTCAGAGTCCCAGCACATCCGTCTTCAAGACGGGCGCCGACTGCACCCGCAGCTGCAGCCGGGACTCGCCCTGCTTCCCCATTCAGGTGCACTTCACTCCCTCTTCTCACTTGTTTCACAAATTCTAATATGATACATTATGTGAAGTTTTAGAGTATGTTCACTAAACGTTTTGAATTAGTTTACAATGTAATGATGACAAAAAGTATTACTGAGACTTGTGCTGTTGTGGAAATTCAATGTTGCATTTATTACATATGAAAAACAGAAAGAAAACTGCTAAAACTTGCATTTGTTATTATCTATACTTTAAAAATTTTGTTTGTTCTGCACTTTTTCTTTCGCAAAATTATTATGAGCCAAGGTGGAAGGTTCAAAGAGCCACCACAAAAGTAGAGCATTACTCCTAAGCGGAAAGAAAGTGATCCTTGATTACCAAGCTGTAAAATATCTGAAATGTAGGATGTGAATTTTCATTCAGCCTCCTTTACTCTGATACCCCTAAACAAAATCCAGTGGCACCAGAAGTCACTTGAAGAACAGTCGTTTTGTGTGTAATCCCTCTGTTGTGCAAACGCCTCAGAGGTTTGGATTGGATTGGCTTTCCAATCCAATAAGCAGAGCGGATTGGTCAGGGAAGTCCAGCTACATCCATAACTGTGAAAACTAAACTGACAGAACATGAGTTAGTTTGCAAAGAAGAATAGAAGTGGATTTGAGTATCTAGATGTGTCTGTCACAAAATCCCAATGAAATATATAAAAGTTTTTCTGTGATAAAATGTGAGAAAAAAATACTGCATACTTGGCAAGGCTATTTATTTCACATGAGGCAAAGACAATTTGTTGTGTATATCAAGTAAACTCATCTAATACAGTCAAAGAATAAATGTAGTTGTTTTTTTTCATCAGACATTGATCATACTGCTGTTCTACAGTTTAGATGGCTTTTATACTTATTATGGTTAGAAGTGAATTAACATGGAACAGATTCCTCTGCAGCATTAAAAGTTATAATTTCCCTCTCAGATTCCGCTATCCGATCCTCGCAGCGGCGTCCAGAGCTGTATGCCTTTCTTCCGTTCTGCTCCCAGCTGTGATAACGGAGTCCTGCCTCCTCGCCAGCGGGAGCAGCTCAACGCCATCACCTCCTTCGTAGATGCCAGCATGGTGTACGGCAGCTCCCCCGGCTTGGCCTCTGCTCTCAGGAACCACTCGTCTCCTCTGGGCTCCATGGCCCTCAACTCCCGGTACTGGGATGAGGAGTTGCCGTACATGCCGTTCCTGTCCCGGGTGCAGGCTCACCTGGACCCCTGCGGTCCCCGTAACTCCTCCACTGAGGGGGCGTCGAGCAGATCGGCACTCAGGGAGAACACCACTTCATGCTTTCAGGCCGGTAAGCAAGTGAATGTTGTGAATTATTCTGCAGACTTGCGTGCAGGTAAAACATTTTTTTAAATATATTTTCCAGGAGATTCAAGAGTCAATGAACATCTGGGACTGATTGTGCTGCACACACTCTTTCTGAGAGAGCACAACCGGCTGGTGAAGGAGCTGCATCAGCTTAACCCTCACTGGAGTCCCGAGACCCTCTATCAGGAAGCGAGGAAGATCATCGGAGCCATCCACCAGGTGTCTGCAGCAGGTTCACCTGAACTGGGCGTCTGCACACTAGTTTACATCCAAACAAACATTCAGTTCAACTAAATAGAACTCACTTAGAGTCACAAATGTTACCTTTAAAAAAGTGTTCGGATCATATCTTTAATCCAGACACATAACAAGATTACTAGTAAAAAGATAAAACAAACAAGATAATAAAAATATTGAAAGAAATAAGATAAAAAGAAATAAACAAGGCACATAATATTGTTCACTGAGTCACAAATAAATGATGATGCCAATCATATTTAAGATACCAATTTCAAAGCATCAAATTAGAAAGTCATTTTTTTTTTTTAAGTTATGTTTCATATATATACAGTATGAAGCCAACATAGTTAGATTGTGCTATAAAAATGGTGCCAAGTGCCTGGAAAAATACATAATACTTCCCTTTAAAACCTGGTTCATCCACATTCGAATCGCTCCAAGCCGGTTTCCCGTTTCCTTCTTCCAGATCCTAACCTGGGAGCACTACCTACCACTGGTACTTGGTCAGAGCGCCATGTCCCAACTGATGCCCCGCTACCAGAGGTATGATCCAGACGTTGACCCAAGCATTGCCAACACGTTTGCTACGGCGGCGTTCCGTTTTGCTCACGTAACTGTTCAGCCAGTAGTGAATCGTCTGGGTCCAGATTACACCTTTAACCCCGAGTATCCCCCTCTGCCTCTGCATCACTCACTGTTTGCTTCCTGGAGGGTCATACAGGAAGGTAAACAAGGTCCTGTCTGAAACCATTTTAGTGAAGTTGTAGTGTTTGTATTTCATTCTCTCCTGTTGTTATTGTTTAGGTGGTATCGACCCAGTGCTGCGAGGCATGCTGCTGTCTCCCGCCAAGCTGCAGACTGCAGGTCAGATGATGGTGGAGGAACTCACAGAAAGGCTGTTTCAGGCACAGGGGGGGATGCCTCTGGACCTTGGGGCCCTGAACCTGCAGAGGGGCCGGGACCACGGCCTGCCTGGTAAACAGCTTCCTCCCCTCAGAGACACAGAGCACGGCTTCTTTATCGCATTACTTTTAGACCAACATTAAGCAAGCAAAAGTTTAGACAACATTTAAACTGCTAAGTAAAGAAGATAACTATATATATAACTATATCCTCACTTGGAAATATGCAGGGATGCACGATATTATCAGCATGGTATCTGTATCGGCCGATGCAAGCTGTAAAATTTAATATCAGACATTCTGTTAAAATAGCTCACTGATTTAAAAGTTGTTGTTTTTATATGACAAACCAGTAAAAATGATGCCTGCAGCACAGAACATCAAATTTACACTCTTTGAGCGTTGCCATTGTCTTAGAGAGAACAAATGTCATGAATAAATTTGACATTAAACATAATGCAAGTTGAATGTGTTACATCATTTTCAGCGTTCTTTTTTGTAATGTAATATTTTAATTCCACAGTAGAGAAAGCCATATATTTTCAATACGAAGGTATAGGGAAAAAATAGCGGTATTGTATGTTATCGGTCAAATGAATTTTAGTATATCAGCAAATTGGATATTGACAAAAAAATCGAATATCGTGCATCCCTAATTTTAATTTTGTGGGAAAAGTTCATTAGGTATCCACAAATCCTGTGTCTATTTTGTGTTTGAAACTTATTATTCTCATCTTATGCTCTTCTCATCCATCAGGGTACAGCTCATGGCGCCAGTTCTGTAATCTTTCTGTTCCCAACACGATGTCAGATCTGGCCGAAATTTTGGGGAACCTCACTTTGGCTCGTAAATTGGAGCTTTTATATGGAACCCCACACAACATCGACGTGTGGGTCGGGGCCATATCTGAGCCGGCTCTGCCCGGAGGACGAGTGGGACCGCTCCTGTCCTGCCTCCTGACCATACAGTTCAGAGCACTGAGAGACGGGGACAGGTAGGACTCAAAAGAGCTTAGAGTGATTATACAGAAAAGTGGAGAGTTTAATCTGTTTTTGTCCATCCAGGTTCTGGTGGGAGAGAAATGGAGTTTTCACCAGAACCCAGAGGAGACACCTGCACAACGTCTCCCTGTCCCGCATCATTTGTGACAACAGCCACATCAGCCGTGTCCCTGTGGACCCGTTTTCACGCACCGAGAGTCCTGAAGACATGCTGGCCTGTTCCCACCCACTCATCCCCCATCTGGACCTCGGCCCCTGGAAAGAGCCTCACACAGGTGAGGAAGTGGGAAAAAGAAAATCTGCATTTTTATGTTTCTTGTTATGAAAACTGTCTCCTCCAGATCCCGTCTGTGGCCCGATACCCAGGATTCACTCTGGCTACTCTCTGCTCTGCAACTTCACCATCCTTTATCAGTGTCAGGTTGGATTCAGGCTGCTGGGCTCTGCATCCATCAGCTGTGATGCAGAGAGCCAGAAGTGGAGCTCCCCGCCTCCAATGTGTCAAGGTAGAAGAAACATTTCTGCAAATGGTTCATATAACACGATAAGAATATTTGTGAGGCCTCTTTAACAAAGTTGATACTTTCCTCAAAGCCCTGCTGTGTCTGATTCTGTCGTTAGATTACGCCCTCAGATGGAGGATTAAAGTACTACAGGCAGAAAGTAGAAATTTTATTTTTAAGAAGCAGAATTTTATGTATACAAAGTCCATTTTTGAAATGGTTACATGGAATAAAATGTAACATAATAATAGTGTCAAAAAGCAAAATAAATTGAATGTCATTGATTGTTTTACAGAGAAAACGTAACAGTAATTTCTATCTGTTACAATACACTCTGTAGGCAGGTTTAATTCATAACTTTAAATACTAAAATAAAAACTGAACTACATATACAGCTTCATTAAGATTTGAATATACTGAAAGAAATTTTGATTAGTATCAAAATACTAATGACAATGACAGTTTGTATGATGCAAACTGTCGCTGTATAATTTTGTTTTGATACAATGCAATATATATGTCGTAAAATATAAAAAGTAAAAGTGTTCATCTATTACACGGTTAATCTTTTAATTTAATTTTTTTCGTGTAGATATTAATGAGTGTGAGGATCTGATTTCTTCTTGTCCACAACATCTGGAATGCTTTAACACGGCAGGTTCCTTCATTTGCTCAGGTCAGTTCAGAACAATGAAAGCATGGACACAGTACTGCACATATTAGGAACATGCGTCTGTTCTAATCCCAAACTGTTGTGATGCAGAGCCCTCCCCGCTGTCTGCTGTCTCCATCGTGGCTGCAGTGATAGTGGTGATGGTTGGTGCAGCCGGCCTGGTGCTGCTCCTGATCTGTTATCGAAGGTGAGCTAGCAAAAGTTGGAAAAGATCTCACATAGTTTTTCTCGCAAAGGTTTTCAAATATTTTTTACAACAAATTACTAGATCAACAAAAAATAGTGAACGGATGTGAAGTGGGTGGAACAGGATGCATGGTTTTAATTTGAAAGGTGAGGGATGTGTTGGGCTTTACTCCGTTACATCTGCAGGATTTGTAGCAAAATGAACTTCCCTGAGAAATCACCTACTAAAATATACAATCCACCTGTATAGCTACATCTCTGCATCAACCTGAACACACTTTAGTCTTGTTGTAGTAAATAATGTGCTGCAGGGTTGTTGTTTTTTCCACCAGGGAACCATGTTAGAGCCAAATAGAGATGGATGGCACTATTAAAAAGATCCTGGAAGAAAACCTGCTAGCTTAAAATGTCAAAGTTTAGACCTAAATCCAGTTGAGAATAATCTTTAGTTACTCTCCATCAAGTTTGGCTGAACATTTTTTTTATTTGCTAAACAGAATAGGCAAAAATGACTCTCTGAATGTGCAAAGCAGACAGAACTCCCCAAAACACTATAGCTGTATTTGAAGTAAAAAAAATTTCTGCTTCACAAGTGCGTGCTACTTTGGTCTGTGGCATCAAAGCGCAATAAAATGAGTTAATAAAATACAGTTTAAAATATTGTGAACACTTCTGATTTAATGTTTATTAATTTGTTTCTTGCAGATATTTCCCAAAGTCTGAAGAGTTGATCTCCGCTGAATGTAGGCAGGAGAAGAGTTGACCCCTTTTATTCTGTTTTCATATTAATCTGACTATTCCGATGGTAAATGTTGTCCCTTTTATAAATAATGTTTCCACTAAGTTGTCGCTTGATTGTAAGCCCCTCCCCACATGTGATGTCACGTTTTGTCCCCATGTTACGACAGCGTCCATTCATAAATCCCCGGGTCAAACTACTCGTACTCGTCTCCGGCGGTTTGTGTAAACAAGTCATGAAAACAGAAGCAGTTTTAATCCGGAAACTGGAAATCTTACAGGAACGATTGCTCCAAAAACAGATTTCCTAGTCTTAGTGTGACTGAGCCTGCTTACCGCTTACAAACCTGTTGGGAAACCGCGGGCCAGAATGTTTTCCTGTCAGGGTGACCGGAGAAGAGGCAGCCTGAGACCTCATGGCAACACAAACATGTCTGCCGTATTGTCCACGCTTGATTGCCTGCATGCTGTCCAGTCAAGATTTTTTTTATAGTTGACAAATGAGCCAACCAATTCACCACTTTACATGTCATTTTGCATTATTTATTAAACCAATAGAACCTTGGACAAAGGAAAAGCTATAATCAAACTATCAGACAGATACTAACTAGTGCCTCTTGTTTCTACTCATGCTATGATATTCTGTTATTTTTATCTACTGAACAGGTTGTCACTTTTTGAGGTCAAGTAAATATATAGTAAGCACCATATATTGTCACCAGAAGAACTTTTTTTTACCTTCTGGAAGTATTAATGTTACATAGAGAAACTACTCTGAAAAGTGTTTATTTGTATCAAATTTTTACATCTAAATACCAGAATTTGCTCAAAACTTTACATATTTAACATCATGAATTAGATGTTACTCGGTACGTGAGCATTCTTGGATGGCTACTTTTTACGTTTTACTCTCCTTGACAAGCTGTTGACGTGAAACTGCACCTTAATGTTTCGATGATGCAATATTTAAACACTCCTTGTGGGTGAAGTAATTAAGGTGGGGTGAAGATTAAGTCGCTGTGCTTAAAGAGGTGAAATGGCAATTACTTATCGAGACTCTATGTTACACTGTGAATCAAGTGTGACCCAGAACAGACATTTTTCCTTTGTATGTTCACAGTACATGCATAGTTAGTATTAGTGAGAAAGTTTATAGTTTTGAAAAATTTTCAGGCCAAAATTCTAGACTTTTCTGAAGATTTCCAGAGCTTGAGGCAAGTCATTTGCACTTACCTCAAAACATAAAATACTACAGGTTTCCTGTAAATTTATGGTAAATGTTTCTACGGCTTTAGCGTCTAATGAAAATATCTAAGAAGCAAACAGGGAGGAAGGACACAAGAAAGAAGTGGAGGTAGAAAATAAACAGAACTAGAACAAAACAATTGAAAGGTGCAGGACGGTCGGGCAAAAGGAAGGAAGGTAAGACATAAAGACACAAATAAAAGAATAAAGAGCATAAAAAAGGAGAAAGGGAACAAGGATCCAACAAAAGGCAGAAGGGAAAGATGTGGAATAAAGTTACATTAACAAGTCCATATTTTCCCACAGCGTATCACTTAGTTTGCTTATACCTCTGGCCTGCTCTGACAGGCAGTTCTTACAAATGAACCTGAAAGGAAACCAGTGACCCGTTCCAAGTGTTGCAATTAAGAGTGAAATAAACAACTCTGTCATTAACACACATTTAAGCAACAGTGCTTTATGTTTATTGGAGTGTTTCCATCATTACATTGACTTACAAAAAACAATAATTTGGCTAAGAAGCAAATATTGCACACTAAATCCATCATGTTTTGTTCAAAACAAAAGTGGGCTGCTATAAGAAATTTACACTGAGGTAAATCATTGTCTAATATGGCTATGTAATTTATGGCTTGTTTATAGTACTGTTCATTGAAGAGTGCAAATGTACATTTGAAGCATTGTAATGGACTATAATAAAGCTCTTATCTTCTGTACAATGTAAAGCTGTGACTGCTGAGAGTAAAGGTGTGATTAATGAGAATACATCTGATTAAATGAAAGAATCACATGGAGCTGCAAGAGGCTGAAGGTGACTAGTTTATGATGTTATTATCATGCAGAGCAGGAAGTGCATGCACACATGAGAGACTGTGAAGACGTAGGAATTGTATGTCACCTGAATGCAGGCAGGAGTTGAGCTTTATATTTCTGTGAGAAACAAATGTTGCTGAATTTTACAAGTAAGAGAAAAACTCCATGGAGTGGTTCTGTTGTGTTGGGTTACCCTGTAACAATACATCTATTGAGCTCCAATAAGAAGTTCTGGAGAACATTTCTTTAGAAGATAATATCCTTCCCGTTCCCTAATGGAGCCCATAAGTGGCGATCACAGGGGGAATGCCACAGCAATAATCCCATAATTATTTTCAGGTCGTAATCCAGCAGGTGGTTTGATTTTCTCATCACATTCCCAAAATGTAGCACATTTCCTGCTTCCCTTCACTAATGATGTACAATCTGGTCATGAACTGAAATTAGACTTCTCCAACTCCCAGACTTGTGACTCAGTCTGGCTGGGAAGTCATTTAGCCCTGGTCCGTAAGGTAGAAGCCCAGCTTAGCAACAGCCATCTCTCTGCGAAGTCGCATCACCTCCCAGAATATCTGCTCCTCTGAAAGGTGATGGAAAAATGCCATCAGACGAGATCAAAGTTAGCAAAACAAAGCTACAAAACAGATGCTTACCGGTATGTTAACTTACCATTTTGTCTCACTAAGCCCTGCAGGATGTACCGGATATACGTGAAAAAATTACACACAGCCGTGATCTGGAAAGATGAGAAGAAGTATTTAAACTCTGTAGCTCTCCACAGCAGCAACAGAACAATTTCTAATTTAGTTTCAAAAATAACTCGCAGCGGTTACCCGAGCTCGGCTTGATGGAGAGATGTAATAGTAGCTCCCCTTGTCTCCCAGCTTGATGCGATGTTGGCAGACTCGTGACAAGCCGCTCAAAGCACATTTTCTATAAGCAGAAAAATCAGCTGTTAAGACATTTCAGCTCCAACAACGTCTACAGTCAGTATTTAATAGAGTGTCAAACTCTGCACTTTTTGACCATTTTGACACTTTGAAAACCACAAATTGAAGAATTAGTGGGATTTTACGAGACAGTCCAAACAAAGTGGAGCATAATTGTGAGGTGGCAGAAAAAAAAAAAAGTTTTCACAATTTCTGGTTGCCTTATAGCTGCATGGCTATTGGCAAACATTAAATGAAACTTCTTATGTTGTTCTTTCAACAGTGTTTCTCCTCCCCCCACTGTTTCACAAAGGGCAGGTTTGTGGCACATACTACTGATGTCTTGTTGTCAAATTCACACACGTAGTTACTCTGCAGAGTTTTCATGGTAATCTTGGCCTGAATGAGGTGCTTAAAGCTCGGGATATTGTTTTATAATCTAAATCTGCTATAAATATTGCCACATATTTATGGGTTGCCGTTTGTTCAATAATGTTCTTGAACAAACCTCTTTCTTCTTAACTGAACAGTTGTATTTAATATAATTAAATTGTATTTAAAGCTGTGAGCGTAAAAGGATTGAATACAAATCCAAACCACGCTTTTCAAATTTAGAAAAATTTGGTTGAATTTTTTTCTTCACTTTTGCTTTGTGCTGGTGTGTCGCATACAATCCCAATGTAATACAATGAAGCTTGGTTGTAAAATGACAAAGTGTGAAAAAGCTAAAACAGTCAAAATGCTTCTTCTGAACAGAGATGTGTTATTTTAAAAGACATTCATGAAAACAATAGCAATAAAATCTAAGAGTTAGTCAGAAAGATAAGGAAATGGTTGTAGATTGCAAAGACATGCAGAGTTTAAAGAATGGACACTTAAATCTGGACGAGAAGACAAAAACACAAGTTAGTGCAAATAATAAGTGACTGATTCCTGAGATGACTTACGTCTCTACTGAAGCCCTAAATCCACTGGAAAAGACAAAGATTATAGATGAGACAGTGACTATTAGTGTGCCCACGGATCCAACCGCTCACTGATAACAGAGTGGAAAAACTTACAGCTATAGGATCAGAAATCATCAGTGAATGAGCCCAAACCAAAAACAGTGATAATGATTTGACCACCCGGTAGTGAAACGGAGGACAGAACGGCAGTCGCTACAAACACGCAAACTCACTTAGGACCTCCACACTCTAAAGCCGATGCTTTCACCAGCGGTAAAGCTGACATGGCCACAGGTTCGATGGTCAGGGAGTTGTTTTCCACTGCTCTCTGGACCAGCTGGGACAGCTGTGGAAAACAGGCAGTTAAATATCAACACACATGCACGTATTCATGAGAGGAGCAAGATTTGGCTTCTGTAAAGGAGGCAGTGAGGCTCTGACCTCTGATCTTGTGAAGGAGAGACACGGCCCGATGTCTTCGCGGTAAACTCGACTCAGGAAGGCGGAGGATCGGTCCAGACTCGGACGTTCCCTCCACAACAAAAACTCTGCAAACAGAACTGAGTCCATCTGTAGAGAGAAACCAAACAATCACCAACACAGTCAGTGAACTGACTGCTGAGTCATGAAGGGGCAACTTACATTAACCACCTTTAACTGGCAAGTTACTATGAGATAGAAAAGGTTTACATGAAAAAAGAGATAATTTTATGTTTAAAAGAATATTTGCATGGCAAGATAATAAAAAAAACACTTTTTTGTGCTGAGGCATAATTGTGAATTTATTGCAAATTTTCCACACAAAAACTTTGGGTTTAAGTGAGTGCCAACTCCCACCTGTGGGTGGCAGTATTTCTGACGTGATGTCAACCCTTAGTCAGTGATCGATATGGGTAGTAGCAAAAATTGAGCAATTTCAGTTCTTTGAAAAATAAAAATGTTTGTGTCCAATCGATTTTCAAATTTTTTCATATGTAGATTTTGGAAGGGGCTTGGAGAGGGGAAAAATATAGCAAAAATTTCTTGCAAATATTTCTATAGTAGCATCACAAAATCAGAGATTTTGATTGCAAAAAAAGGAAAAAGATCACAAAATAATGGCAAAGTGTTGGAAGGACTCAGGGTTCTGGTAGTTCTCAGTTACATCGCAGTAACAGCTTAAAAGATAATTAATAAGTTTTAATCTGGGATAATTAACTTGTTAAAACCACAGACTGATACAGTCTCCTTCAGGGAAAGAAAATATCAGGTTCAAGAACAACCACATCTGGCTTTTTATTTTATGAGAAGTTGGTGAAGATTTAGAAATTATTTCCAATAACTTCATTATTTCATCCACTTTACTTAATGCATCTGTACCACCAACAGTGAACATCCCAACATACTTCTTTTTATGTACAAGTAATTTTTTTTAGGGGCGGGCAGATAAACCAGGTGAGTTTAAGCTCATGGTGTGGTCTACACAAATCTACTGTGCATCCAGGGTCTTCCTGCACGTTGTTTGCATGTTGTCCCTGTGCATGCGTGGGTTCTCTCCGGGTACTCCGACTTCCTCCCACAGTCCAAAAACATGACTGTAAATTCTCTAAATTCTCCTCAGGTGTGTGTGTGTATGTGTGGGTGTGTGTGTGTGTGTGTGCATGGTTGTTTGTCCTGTCTGTGTTGCTCTGCGACAGACTGGCGACCTGTCCAGGGTGACCCCCACCTCTCGCCCGGAAAGTTAGCTGGAGATTGGCACCTGCACCTCCAGACCCCATTAGGGACAAGGATGTTAGAAAATGGAAGGATGGACAATCCAGAAGCGTGTCTCCTCTTGAATCATGAGATCCTTCACTAGCATCATATGACCTTCTGACTATTGCTCAATAGCACTCAGCCTTAGTAGGTATTTTTCCACATTGCTTTCCACACCACTAACATTACATCTGCGCCTTTTTTCTAATATTTGCGTCTCGTTTTTAGTCATTGATGTCACAGATCTCTATGAAGCTTGTATTGAGCTTTCGCTGACAAAAAAAAAACAGGCGATTGATATAGTAATGTAACTGTAAGATGTTCAGCCAGTCATTATTTAAAGGTTCTGATAACAATTTTTATATTTCATAGCAAAATATGTTTCATGTGTGTTCTCTTTGTGATCCTTAAGGCTTAAGCTTTTAATGATACGTTTAAAAACCTGTAACTAGAAAAATTACACTCGCAGCACATGACACACTACAGCAGTGGTGTCAAACTCATTTTTGTTTTGGGCCAAATCAAGATCTGAAAGGGCCGGCTGTGCCAGAATATATTGATAAAACCTGTACACAAACTGTTAAAATATCAATGAATTCTTAAAATTAAATAATATTATTGAACATCTTTTCAATAATGTTTTAATCTTTTCAGTCCCTCCAGGATTTTGTGATACTTTATTGTGATTTTTTTGCAATAAACATCAAAGTGTTTGTGGTATTAATTTGGAAATATTTACACTTATTTATGACAGTAAATGTGACTTTTTACTTTATTACTCGTATAGATCTTGGACTATAATCTGACATCAATTAAGGCGGAGGCAAGTGTTTAGTACAAGTAGGAAAATTTTTGACAATTTTTGACAAAAATCTGCAATAAACTCCCAATTATGTATGTGCGGGGATTTGTTTATTTTGTGTAAATTTCCACAATAATTCTCAAGAAACTGGAGGCACTGATTGATATAATTTTGCAGTAAACGGAAAAAAACCTCACTGATTTGATTAAAAACATAACTTTTAAGCATGCTTGGTGTTTAAAATCTAAAGGGTCACATAAAAAGCTATGGCGGACCAGATTTGGAACACGAGCCTTGAGTTTGACACGTGTGCACTACAGTACAGTGAATGAATGTCTTACGAGCAGGTTACCTGTTTGTCATCAGTTCCTATGCCCTCTCTCTGGTCCTGACCAGCTTTTATACTGATTGACTGGCCTGGCAGCAGACAGAGAATCAGAGAGAGGAGAGCAGGAACAGCAGGCTGAGGAGGGAAGAGAAAACCAGCGATAGACAGGAAGAAGAGGTCAGGGAGAGGTTAGTGGCTGCAGAAGGAAAATGAGAAGAGAACTCAGCTCTATGCGGTGGAGTTGACTGAAAAGGAGATTAAGCTAGAGGAAAAAAGGAATGTGCAAGTTCTGGGAAAAAAAAAAATTAAAGTTTCTCCCACTTACCTCTCGCTCCTCTGTAGCCACAGACTGGATGGAAACAGTAGAAGGTTCAGGTTTTCCAGATGAGGTCTGGAAGGCTGCGCCGACGCTGTTGGTGCGGATGTGGCCCCCACCGCGCCTGTAGGAACCCCTGGAGCCCGATGACTGCAGCTGGGGATGCAGCTGCCGGTTCGGTGAGGAAGGCGTGGACGTCAACACCAGAGTTTTCAGCGCAGTCACCTCCGCTTGCAAAACATCAATCTGGGGAACAAAATCCAGACATAAATATTCATTAACTGTGTGAAATAGAAGAGTAAAGTGGACAAAAGGCCTTATTTATGATGTGGAAATAAACAACAACATGGGACACCTTTCCTTGAGCCTCTTTCAGTTGTTTCTCTGCCCCTGCTTGTTTCACATTAGCTTCACGTACCATCTTATGGGCTTCCTGTTGAAATAAAGTCACCACTTGAATAAAATAAAACAATGCATTTCTAAATTTTTCCAGCATTTTAAAAATTATGCTGATGACCCTTTTTTTCCTGAGAAGTACTAAGGAAATAAATTTATCCAGACTGAAACGCAAGCATCTGCGCTCATTCCATAACTAACAGCGCGGCTCCCAGTCAGCAGCTAGCAGAGTTAAAGTCCACTCAGCAGAAAGCGGCGAACGCTGCTGACCTCAAACAGACTGGCAGTCAGTTCCTCCAGCTCCTGCTCCAGCTGATTCCTGACTTGCGACAGACGTTCGCACTCCTTGTCTTTTAGTTTCAGTTCCTGAGATGCGAAGAAGCAAACGACAGAAACACTTTTTACTGCGAAGAACATCTGCATGGTCAGCTTTTTCTTCCCACCCATTTTGAACTATATTCAGGATGCCACGCGTGCAAACACTAAGTAGGTTACGATACCATCTTTGCTGCGTCTAGCTGCTCCCGGAGGATCTCTGACCCCTTCTCTCTGATTTCTTTTTCTTTAATTTCCAGTGAGGAGCTGCGGAGCCGGCAGAGATCGCCGTGCGGTCTGCCTGAGACGGGCCCATCCCGGCTTCCTCCCTCCACTGTGGTCACCGGCTCTGGATCCAGATCTACCAACCTGCAAAAAAACACAACATCATAAACTCTTCAGAAAAATACTAACATAAAAGGGGAATAGAAAACATATGTTGTTGTGTTGAGTACATGTCATAAACTTGTGCAGAAAGAGAATGTGTTATGCCGTTTCAGAAATAATTTTATTTACCACCTCAAAACCTCCAAACATTTGGCATCATTAAATTATTTGAAATACAGAAAACTAACCCTGGTATTCTTATATTTACAGCCATGGAGTTCAAGAATTTGTAGAAACCGTTCCTGCTCAAAAAGAGGAACACATTTTCCCTTACTAACCTACTTACATCAACAGATAATATAAAACATTTACTGGGATATCTGGCAAAAAGATGTGTAAACAGCTGTAACATAAATTACATTTTTATTGCAGTAGCATATTCTCACACTGAACTTTGAGCAAATTTATTTAGAGAGGGGTTATTTAAACAAAATTATTGCCACAATTACTTCTCGGAGTTTATAAAAAAATACACAGAGCTGAAGTTTTTAGATGTATACTTTAAACTGCTGTATTTAATTAGAAAGCCATGACTTCCTGTTTCCCTGAGAAATAACAATGATGTGAAACAGTTCTCTCAGTTTTTAAAATATAAGAAACACAAAAACTCAACCCAGGTTCAAGGTTCTGATTGAAGGAAATTTTTCAGAAAATTTCAAGGTTTTGCTTTAATATGTCGCCACTCAGTGTGAAAGTATTCTCCTGACCATAAACAACCTACAATACAATCTTGGAGTGCGAGTGCTCCTGTGACAGACGTCTGCTCCTTGTCCTCATCTCACTCTTCTCAGAGTCAACGCTAATAATAAGATCGTTAACACCCATAACTTGTCTTCCTTTCATTGTTGGACTAATGGGTCTTTTATGACACGACGCTGCTCCAGCAACAGTTTGTGCAGTCTGGTATCTTCCATTGCACAGTGTGACAAATCCAGCCTTTATCAAGCTCAGAAAGTTTGACTTGTTCTAGTGCTTTACAGTTTTTGAAATTGAACAGTTTGAACAGATATGTAATCATCAGAAAATTGGGACAGGAAAAGAAACGTCTGTAGATCCAATTAAAAAGATTAAAGCAATTGGGACTGTGACAAATAAGACTAAATGAGAAATCTGGTTCATCTCGCCACCAAGCACAATAATGAGAATGATAAGAGAGATCATAGAAAAGCTTTAAAAGGTTGTATTGGGCCACTTAGTCGCCATTAAAAGTTAGATATTCTAGGACATTTGTGCACATCTGACACAAAATGAGAGTTGTACACATTCTCCATTGTGATTACATAATTGAAGCGATATGTTTAAATACGCATACCCTAGAATGACAAACACAATTTATTTTTATGTATTTTTCAATTTTCTATAGCTGTATTTCTGTCATTTGGCTACCAGCTTCTTGTGACAGTAAATAAAACTCACTCGGAGCACATTTCACACCATCTGTGAGTTTGCATCTTCAGTCTCACAGATGGAATAATAGAAACTCTTTGTTCCAGCTTTGACGATCAAAATCCTAAAAGTAATTTTCAGAACAGTGATTATGCTACAGCTGTTGTCCCCTCAAATACAAAAACAGAAACGAAAAAAGGTGATTTGGTATCCCAGGCTGCAGTTTTGAATAGTCACACTGAGAATGTAAGCATACACAAAATACAATTAATCTTTTTATTTTCCCTTTTCTGTCAATGACATTGGCTGATTGCTGGTGTTTTGATCCAGTAAAACTTTTTTTTAATTTGTAAGAAGATGAGTAGAATTTTAACATTGACAAAAGACAAAGTAGGATGATGTTTTTGAGCACATGTCTACCAAAAACTCAACAGATTTGAGACCTTTGCACATGCTTTAATCAAAAATTGTAAGTAGTTTCCACCTCAGTCTGGTTTATTGTTACCTTGCCATATTGATTTATTAAAAAAAACACATCTGTAATTTACTCCTTTAAAGATAAAATGTGCATTTCATAACTTCTATAAATATCCCTCATTGTTACCGTGTTTTAGTCTGGGGTTATAATCACATTTTTTAAGAATCAATTGGTCTAAATAGGGATTTAGAGCAAAAATAAATCGAGAATAAAGTGTAATATGAAGTTTTCAGATAACGTGCAATTTTTCCATGCAGTGGACTGCAATAAAAAAATAGCCTTTTGTTTGTTACAATTGAAGCAATAATGTTTATCTAAAAAGTCCCTATAAAAATAACTGAATTAAATTAAGTGCAAGATTTGGGGATTTATTAATTTTATTAATTACAGAATGACAATTGTCATTTGTGCAGGAAAAAAATACACCAACACCATGATTTCCTTGGAGGTCTGAAGTAGGAAGAGCAAAAAAGTGAACCTCAGTTGGTGGCAATGTGAACTGACCTGCAGCGTTTACAGCACCATAACCATCTTAATTTTTAACCTGAACACATGATTTCATCATGCACATATCTTTGAGCATTTTTGAAAAATATATTCTTTAGATGAAACAGGCTAGATTGATATATAAACCCTTCAAATTTTTTTACATGTTTTAGCTTTAATATCTGGCATCCTTTCCACCACGAACCATAGCTTGGAAAACTTTGATTTTGCATTCGCAGCCTTCGAATGTCGTGTTTTATTAATATTTAAATTCCAAGTTTGATGGATCAGCAAGGTTTTTAAACAGTCTGAGCTAGTTAGCTGTCAGTCCCAACTCTTTAATCTTTAATGCCCAGCCTTACCCTGTCAGAGTCCAAGACAGCAGATAAACACCTCCACTGGTGTCCTCACGCGTGTCAGCCTCCCCTTTCCTCCTTTTTTCTCTCCACTCTTTTCGTTGTTAGACAAATAAACGAGGGAACAAAGTGAGCTAAGGGTAGCTAGTTTCGCTGAAACTAATCCCAGCCGTTTTAAATCACAGCGGAGGAATGCGGACGCTGACGTCGACAAGAAGAACAGCAGCAGCAGTGAAGGAGCAGGACTCAAAAACAAAAAAAGGGAAAGAAAAAGAGTATAGCAGTTGGTTTATAACACGTTCCTAGTGTGCCGTTCAGCAGGTCCTATAATATAATAATTTCCTTAGACAGAAAACAACTTTCTCCTCTTCTTCTGCCCTCCTCTCTGGTCACATGACAGCAACTCCACTCCCAGTTTCTCGTCAGACTCATCCCAGCAGACACAGATACTATCGCAATACAAAACTGTACTTTGGGCGCAGTTTTAAAGCACATTTCAAGTCCACTATATTTATTGTTTAATGCTAAACTTTAATATCGAAGTGAGAACCACAAACATAAAGAAAGAAGTGTCATGCAAGGATTACAGAGCTATAAACTGGCTCAAATCCTAACTCTATTTGTGCTGGATTGAGCTAATAAATGGAGGGAATCCTATAGTTGGCACCCCGGGCAAGCATCTCCTTCTGGGGCCCAACACAACAGTATTCAGTAGAAATAAAATCTATTTCAATGTCTAGTTTATCAGACATGTTAACATATAACCAGAAAGACATAGCGTCTTATGGCACTCACTTTCTATCCTACGTTTTATTTCAGAAACTTAAGATTCCCACGGTTTTCCATTGTGCTAAAAAAGCAAGAGATACTGAGGCTGATTCTTCCCTGAGCAAAGATGTTTATGAATTGAGGCGTGATGTCATTTTGGTTTAAAATGTGGGCTAGACTGTTCAACAATGCACAGCTCTCTACACGTCATTAACTTTGACGCAGCACGATCTCGCTCTGTTGTGGAACAACAACACAATAATAGATGTTTTAGCAGTGCGCACCGCCCACCACCTGCTATGTGAAAACATACCTCTCTCGCTGTACAGCAGGATGTCTTTACAGTGCTACATTTTGCCCAACCTAGTGGCATTTTTATTTCCACTAACTGGTCATCCAAATAACCAACATAAACTTGAATAACCTTTGGGGTTTTTTTGCCCACCATGTGATGTGCCACCCTGGGCAGAAAGCCACACTGCCTATATCAAATATTGTCACTGCCATGTTAGCATAGACTTTCAATTTTGGTATTTAAGCAAGGAAAAAATGTTCCCTTCTGCAGAATTTTTGCCACTGTT
Source organism: Gambusia affinis (assembly GCF_019740435.1). Taxonomy (NCBI): domain Eukaryota; kingdom Metazoa; phylum Chordata; class Actinopteri; order Cyprinodontiformes; family Poeciliidae; genus Gambusia; species Gambusia affinis. The sequence goes on from NC_057875.1 coordinate 7,132,215, forward strand.
TACTCAGAAAGTGACACTTACTGTCCAACAACACAGCGTTCCTCGGCAGTGACCCTGCTGGACTGGTGTTTGACTGCAGGCACTTTAGATGTCCCAAAGAAAACTGGTGAGGAGTAGACTGCTATTCCGGACCGACCTGTCAGGACTTCATACCCTGGGGTGGATGAGGCTGAAGTCGGTGGAGATGAGGAAATATGGACGCTGTGAATTCCCTCGAAAGCATCCATGTGGTTCTCTCTCTTTCTCAACCAGTCCAAGTGAGAAGCAGCAAATTATCTTTTGTGAAGAATTACTTCGGCAAATTGTTGAAATTGAGCTGGATGTACCAGATGTCTGTGTTTTTTTTAGCACTTGACAGAGAAGAAAGTCAAAAACAATACCTTAAGATCCACATAACAAAGTGAAAGACTTTTCTTCACAAGTTATGCTAAAGAAATATATTTTCTTTCAGATAATCGGATGTAAGTTAAGCACCACACTTGTAAAATAATCTAAATCTGCATGTTTGAAATAGCTTTATAACTAAAAAGTACAAAGTAAATACTCACCAGCATGATTTCTTTTTGCCAGAGCACAAAAATCTGCAAAACAGCACTTTTCTGCTTAGTTAATCCTGTGAGTTTAGCTCACTAAACTCTCCGCACTTCGCCCTGATCTGAGTCTCCTGGTTTGGGAGGAAGGGTTAATCACTAACCTCTGCTGACCAGTAACAACTCAGCTGTACACATTTCTTCCAGCTGAGGGGGTCGAACATAGTTTTCACCTGAAGGCTCAAAGCCGCTTCAGTCAAACAAATCAAGTGTTCTTTCAGAGATAATGTTCAGACAGGCTTTTTTAATATAGTAAAATTAATATGTGTGTGTATGAATTAACAACTTGTAAGATATGCTCCTCAGTGTCAGATCATAGCACTCAACATTCATGTCTATTTGTGGCAGCGGTGTGGTGCTCAGATTTGCTCAGATTAGCAGGATCTGGCCTCACAATGCAGCTTTGTTGCACAGACAGATTAACACATCAAGTGACTGGAGGTGTGGGAGAGCCTTGCTTACTTTTTCCTTTCCTTCTTTCCCGTTTCCAACACTGGGCTCTGCCTTCCCACATCTCGAGCAACAACAAGTAGGATGACCTGGTGGGTTTTTTTCCATATTGGTGAGTGCATCAGTCAGTTCTGAGCGTTAAATAGTAGAACTTTGAAAGGTGAACTTTATGAGGCAACTTTGAGGTGTGTTTTAGTAGATTAATTTTAAAAACATTGCTGTAAATAAAATCACTTATTTAATTTGACTAAATAAAATGTGTTTTGCATTAGAGCAATGTGTTCAATGTCAGCTCATAATGCAGGTAAATCTTTAGAATAATAAAAGTGTCATATATGTTATAAAACTAATCCCTCTGTTTGTTTTTGTAGATTTGTTTCCAGGTTGGGCTTATGAGTTCCAGTTTAAACACTGAAGTTGAACTCAAGCGAAGCCCAAAAAACAAAGACGCTCCATCGGGTTCTCTCATGTTAGCCCACATTCTGCCTACAGATTGGTCTAGAAGAAGCAGTAAAAAACAGCAATGACAGTGACATACTCTCGAAGAGTTGCTGATGCAGGTTTGGGGACCTTTTTTCACCTCCTCCTGCGATGGAAGGGCAGCATCTACAAACTGCTGTACAGAGAGCTCATCATCTTCACTGTACTCTATTACTTCTTCAGCGTTGTTTACAGGTAATCATACGAGTCGGTTAATCACTTAAACCTTCATTTAAAACAAAAAGGTAGTAGGATTCTGCATAAGTACAGATAAAATTTCTAATAATGATGTGTGATGCTTGGTTGTTGAATATGTATGAGAAAGACAAGGAACAAATACGTCGCTGCAATCAGATGGATTCTGCATTGTAATCATTATTAAGAATCTAAGAAAATCAGACGTTTCCTCTTACATTGCAGCAGTGTTTTGCTTTTTCATCCATTCTAGAAATAGATTTAGCTTTTTTAATTTTTTTAATGTAGATGTACTACCTTAAAATATATTACTGTGTATGAATTAACAGCAATATAATCAATTAACTATTTTGATTACATGAGCTATAAAAATTCCCTCTGAAGAATGAATGTGTTACCTAGCTCCCTTAGTGATTACATCAATTTGTGGAAAAAGCAAAGAAAATTTTGAATATTTCTCTTATTTACTCATAAAAACAATACATAGTATATATATATATATATATATATATATATATATATATATATATATATATATATATATATATATATATATATATATATATATATATATATATATATATATATATATATATATATATATATATATATATATATATATATATATATATATATAGACTATGTATATATTGCTTTTATGTTATGGAGGAATTAATACATTTGTTTTAGACAAGTTTTTTCATGTGGAAAATAAAATCATCTCCTTGAAATAGTTTATTTGTTGGCTTTTACTCACCTTATCTTTGACTTAAAAATTGGTTTGAAATGTAGAAATGTACATATGTATAAAAAAACAAGTCTGTAAAGGGGTAAATGCAGATCCACATGACTGTACTTTGACACATATTTTCAGGCGTTCAGTCAACACGTCTTTTAGCAAAACACTTCAGGGTTAAGGCAAAAACATCAGTCAAGGATATTTTGAAGGGCCTCTGGGTGAAAAGTCCCTGCAGGTTTAAGAATTAAAAGTCCTTGAACCAGCCTGAACGTAAATCGAGTGAATATCTTTCCTAAGCCTCGATAGTCAGAATTTAATAAGCTGGTTAAAACATTGTTCTGAACAATTGAGGGCAGTTAATAGTTTTATTATTAAGCATAAAGCTTAGACAACAGTCAATATTAGGTAAAGTTTTGGCGTACATTTCTAAAAACATTCCTGACACAAAATAGGAGGATTATGTAGAGAAAAAAGCTTGTTTGTGACCACTTGCTATGTTGCTACTTGTGCAAATCTCTTCAAAGGAAAATTATGCTTGACAGAAGCAGTAAGCCCCTTATGAGAGTTTCAGTACACAAACTGAGAACCACTGAATAACTGAAATTACATTTGAAAAGATATTTTGCAGGACAGTTCACATCAAAAATGGTCATGGGTTCAAATCCTAGTTAAGGATTTTCTGTGTGGAGTTGGCATATTCTCCCTTTGCATGGGTGTATTCTCTCCACAGTCCAAAAACACACATGTTGGGGTAACTGGTCAGACCCCCACTGCTTATGAATGAACTTTGTTTTTTGCCACCAGGTTTCTACTAAGCAGTGAGCAGAAGAGGCTGTTTGAGAAGTTGTCAATATATTGTGATCGCTATGCAGAACTCATCCCTGTGTCGTTTGTGTTGGGTGAGTTGGTTTTGGTGGTTTCAAAGGTTTTAAAACTGTTGTGCTTTCTTGAACAAGTTAGGATAGATCTATAGGCTATTCAAAACATGTTCATCACACTTTTTTGCATAAAATCCTTATGCAAAATAATTGAGCAGACTAAATGAGATTTTAGTCTGCTCAGTTCTGCTTACTTTTGAACTCCTTTCAGAATGAGGCGTTCTAGAACCTCTCTCGCTCTTTAAATCCAAATAAGCTAATGTTGGCCACGTCCTGCAACTCAATGTTTCAACTGTGTATCTTTGAAATGTAGAAATAGAGCATCTTGCACAACCAACAAGAATGCAGCAATTGGTTTCCAGAAAGTAAGTCAATAACAAAGCACTTGTCTTTTCCAGCAGCCATTATACAGTTCATAAAGCAGTAAAACCAGCTGACCAAATATGCTTCAGCTCCTCTTGTAGGTAGATAGGCTGGGCTTCGCTGGTTTTGCTATAGGCGAAGGGCAGTGACATTACATCTGGAAGGTTTTTAAAACAGCTCATGTTCCAGACAGCAAAAAACATTAACTTATTGCCAAAAAGTGTTTTTTACATGCTAGGTCTGTTTTTAGAAGTAATAGAGATCCAAATGGAAGTGCATAAAAATGCAAAATGTGAATTTTGCATAATGCAGCCCCTTTAAGTAAAGCACAAATTCTTGAAACTGTGATTCATATCTGATGTTAATTTTTTTTTGTTTTTAAATAACAGGTTTCTATGTGACTCTGGTTGTTTCCCGTTGGTGGGGTCAGTTTGAGAACATACCCTGGCCAGACCGTTTGGCAGCACTAGTAGGAGGCCATGTCCGTGGGACCGATGACACTGCAAGGCTGACCCGAAGAACACTAATGCGCTACGTCAACCTCTCAGGAGTTCTGATCTACCGCTCTGTCAGTACTGCCGTCTACAAGAGGTTTCCAACCACTGAGCATTTGGTGCAGGCAGGTAGGGCGTGGCAATGAAATCCAATAGGCTGACAAATGAAAAACATCCAACAGGTCTTGAAAGAATCTTGGTGTATACGTTTATACCAACAACCCTGTGCTATAAAAGAACACAGTCACACACCTTCATCTCTATGATACGTTTCTTCCTTCCAGGTTTGATGACCTCAGAGGAACTGAGGCACCTGGAGGATCTACCTTCCCCCCATAACAAGTTCTGGGTGCCCTGTACATGGTTCGTCAACTTGGCTTTGAGAGCACGGACAGAGGGTCGAATCAACAATGATGTGGCCCTCACAGCCATTCTCACTGTAGGTCTTTGTTTTACATCAGCCTGTTGGCTAGACATGAATTAACTTATAAACAACCTTCATTTTACCTGGACCATTTTTGTTTTTTCCCATTCAGGAGCTGAACAGCCTGAGGGCAAAATGTATGAAGTTGTACGGTTATGATTGGATTAGCCTGCCTCTCGTCTACACTCAGGTTGGGAGGATTTATTTTCTACAGTGGGGATCTCAATAACAAGTGTAGCAGTTAAACAAATTACTGATGCCTTTGAATTAGGTGGCAACAGTTGCGGTCTACAGCTTCTTTCTGGCTTGTCTGATCGGCCGACAATTCCTGGATCCTGCACAGGGATATTCGGGACATGATGTGGATTTCTACCTGCCGGTTTTTACCCTGCTGCAGTTTTTTTTCTATGTTGGCTGGCTGAAGGTGAGACAAAGTTAAAAGATTATTATCATCACTTCTGACTTTTAGCTTTCAATAACATGATCTTCTGTTTTGATGGACTCAGGTGGCGGAGCAACTTATAAACCCTTTTGGTGAAGATGATGATGACTTTGAAACAAACTGGCTAGTTGATCGAAACCTGCAGGTGCAAACTATTTCCCAACTGTATTTTAAATTTAACAGACAGCGGCTGTTGTGTTTGACTTGTGGAGGTTTCCATTATGTCTCAGGTGTCTCTTTTGTCCGTGGATGAGATGTATGACAGCCTGCCACTGGTTGAGAGGGACATGTACTGGAATGAGTCGCAGCCCCAGCCTCCTTACACTCCTGCCAGTGCTGAACACCGTAAACCCTCCTTCATGGGTTCAGCTCTAGATATCAGGTAAAGTAATGTGTTTATTACCTGGAAAACAATCAAAGAATACTTTACAGCTGGGTAATTATCCACTTGATGCCCTCTAGTGTTCCTAAAGAGGAGATGGAGTTCCAGTCCAACTTGGAACAAATCAAAGAACATGAAGAAGCCAACTATACCACTCCACTACTTGGAGGGTTGGGCCGTCTTTTGGGAGTCCAGTCCCCAAACTTTCCTCGCTCGTCCCGGGTTCCTCTGCTGCGCCGCCGCCCTGGAGCGCCACTGAACCGCTTCCCTCTTTACTTGCACCCAGAAGCACCATCGACCCTTACTCAAGCCCGCTACCCTTTGAACCAGGACCGGGATCCGGACTACGCCTTCTCTACTGTTCCCATGTATGAAAGACCAGGATTTTACAGCTGTCCCCAAACACCAATTCACTGTGTCCCCCCAGCAGTGCCTCGCCCAAGGCATTCCCGGCGGACCCAAAACGATTGGGATCGCAGCTGCAGCTCCATGGCCCCTCCAACAGTGGGCTCCCAGTTACTGGCTCCTGAGACACCCAACCATCTCCCACCACCTCCATCCTCTGCATTTCCCTGGTTGTGTGGGGAGGGAGATTCACAGAGTGGACCAGCGTTCTCCTTCCCCGACCCAGCACCGGAACTCTGCCCAATATCTAAGCTCAGACCAGGACATGGCCTACTGTCCCGACGCCCGCCTCCCCCTCGCCTCACTTTAGAAACCCTCCCAGCTGTTGAAAGCCAGCCAGGACCCCTGAGTGCTCGGGCAACGGGAGGTGGAGGTGAAAGAGTGTTCTCATTCACTCCCCCCTCTCACACAGCGGCACCAAATCCTTGTAATCCCAACAGTAGCTCCGGCAGCATTAATGCAACAAGCACCAACAGCGCTGCCACAACAGGAAGTCTTTGCAATGGAACAAGCCACAGTGGTTTTAGCAACCATGGAAACTTCACCTCAAATCCGAGGATGAGCAATGGGAGCGGAAGTGCTGGGTCGAGTACCAACATGAACACAGTTTCTACATCTGCACCTTCACAAGAAGCGAGTCAGCAAAACTCAGCCAATGATTCGGGAATCTCATTGACTGAGGGGGATCTGCTGGGAGTTCTGGTGGACGGTGGGATGAACAAGGAAGAGAAAGGGAGCAGGACTGAGGAAAAAACTAACTAATTTGAGGCCTTTTATATATTTGATTCTGGAACTATATTCAATCAATGAAATAACAAGAAACATCGTGGTAAAAAGGAATTAGCTCTTTGTGACTCTTGTTGAATTAGTTTGATGACAAGAGATGTTTTAAGGCCAGCACCCAGTCATGCTGAACATTAAAGTACCTTATTACATATCTAATATGAAATCAATATGTATGACACATTACTGGATTATGTCAAACTCACATCTGCAAATTAAGGACTTTGTGTTAAAGCCCATTTCCTGAATTAGCTCAGAATTGACCTACTTCTTAAGCAAAAACCCCCTTAAATGAACTGACACTGAGCCAATAATAAATTTCAGAAACTTGTACACTTCTGTTGAAAACCAAGATTAACTGTTTATATCCCAGTTCTTAGCTTTGTGCCTGTCTGTATGCTATTAAATTATATATTAAATAACCTGCTGTGATACTTTTATCAATGTTTATTTAAATAAAAATAAACCCCACAAATGATTTGAATATTATTGCTTTATTTTCATAAGCTTTATGTACGTACAAGAATATTCAATGTTGTAAAGTAACTACAGAATACTGAACTCAAACTTTAAAAGTTGTGAAGAAACTGACCAAAAATGAGAAAATTATAACAACAAAACAATGTTTTTCAATAATGAACAAAGTTTGGAAAACATACGATGTAATGGGTATCCGTCACTTTGAATAATGAAAAGATCAATTTAGAAAAAAATTAAATTTAATCCTTACTATTTTCACTATTTAAACTGAGTATATGGCTTTGTTTCTAAGACTGTAATTCAGTTCTAAGTGCAGGTTATGGCTATAATCCTAATGAAAGAAACCAATGCATCATCGGTTATAAGCAAAACTATTTTACAGTTGGAAAATATGCATATCTTTCAGCAAGTTCTCCTTCACAGTGGTCCAAGACCGCACCACAACCTCAAGAGTCAGTGGTCCCTATAATGCATGAGCAGCTTAGCAATGTTTCTCCAGACATCCTGGTGGTAGGACATTATTTACAAATTCTACAGGAAAGAGCCTGGAAGCAGCATTGCTGCGCCCAGAAAAATAAATCTGCATGACGCTTGTGCATTTTGCCCAGAAGATTTTTTGTGTTGTGCTACTTATGGAGTATGAATGCTTGTGTTTGAATAGCAATAAACTGCAAATATAGACAAGGAGATTGTTGAAAGATCATGTCCAGAATGAATGAAATGAATTTGCATTGATGTCTAACAGTAGCCGTGGTTTTGTATTTAGATCTGGAGGGCGGTGAGAAGGATGAGAAGGCTTTCTGAAATAATTTTACAATAAAGACAGAACAACTCTAAAAATAAACTGAAGCAGTGATTATCAAAAAACCCATCCTGAGGACGTTCTGTGTGGATCCTGAACTTGTGAAATATCTCAAATAAAAATAATTACATTGGTCTACTGAGTTCAGCACAGAAAACCCTTCAAGTGTACCCTCCTGTGCTGTCAGAAAGCTGACGAAGATAAAGTTTGCTCCTTTGCATTAAGGCTGAAATTGATGATTTAGGTCCAGAAACCGCCTACAGTTATAGGTAAATTCTGCATATTATGAGGGAAAACCCTAGTGTAGAGGTATTCCATGTGGCAACCCCATTGCAGTAGAATAGCCAATAATGGAACAAGAACAAATACGGCTCTGGATAAAATGAAGAGCCCACTGCACCAAGCCCCATTGAAAACCTCCTGGTTATTCCACCAAATATTGATTTATGAACTCTTCCTGAATAAAAACATTAGTATTATTGTTTCTAAATGAATATGAACTTGTTTTCTTTGCATTATTTGACATTTGAAAGCACTGCATTTTTTTCATGATTTTGACTATTTCTCATTTTCTGCAAATAAATACTAAATTTTTGGTTGGAATTTCTGAGAAATGCTGTCAGTAGTTCAAGGAATAAAACAACAATGTTCATTTTACTCAAACACATACCTATAAAGAGTAAAATCAGAGAAACTGATCATTTTAAGTGGTCTCTTAATTTTTTCTGGAGTTGTACATGTGCCTAGTACTAACAAGGCAGTATGGCATTGCTTGCCTCCTCGCTACAATGAGGTTTTTGATTATTCAAATGGTTTTGTAAATTCTGGAGAACATAGGGTGGTCTTAACCCAGCTGTGAAGGAGAACTTTTCCCATCATACAACCACTGATAAATGTTACTTTGGCATGCTCTACACTCCAAACACGTTTATCTAAATATAGCCACGGAAGGTTGATGCATAAATAGCTATGATGCCACATGACATGATATTTTGAGAAATTTTACGTGACCTTTAACACAGAATGCTTCCCCAGAGGTGAAGATGGATGATGATTTGCTACTCAGTTTAACTGGCTTCCTTTCCCATGGTATGCTTGTCAAAGAGGTACTCGGCCATCCCATTCTGAGGAGCGCCCATGCGACGCAGGTTTGAGATCCAGTCTGCCAGCTGTTTGATGGATTTAACCTGCTCATCCAGAAAATGTGTTTCTACAAAGTCACACATCTGTGTAGGAAGACAAAAGACATTGTATTGGAAAAATGTCAGATCACAAGGAGAAATCTGAAACAGCTTGTTCTTCTTGGGTGTTTCTCACATGAGGATCATTGTGTTCGGCTGCCATTTTCTGCAGATCCAGCAGGGATTGGTTTACACTTTTCTCTAGCTGCAAAGCACACTCCAAGGCCTCCAGGCCACTCCCCCACTCGTCTCTATCGGGTTTCTAACACACAAATAATTCATGATGACTCAAAATCGTGTATATATTCAAGAGGACTGTTTTCAACACACAAAAGTGCACCGCTGGTTGTGAAATTAGGTTTTACATTCTAAAAATGACCCAACTGCTGACGAGAATAATTTATTTTCATTGATTAGTAAAAGTATCTTTGCATACCTTAATGTCCTGCAGGAAAATTCTGCCTCCCCGCTTGTTCTGCAGACTCATCAGCTTCTCTGCATGCTCACGCTCCTCTTTCGACTGGGCATTGAAGAATTTAGCAAAATTTTCTAGGGATTTATCATCCCTGTCAAAATAGTATGCCTTAAAGAAAAGAGAAAACCGGGTAATAAGGTAGCAACACATTTTCCACTTAATTATAAAATAATACACAACAAAAGTGGCTTTTAAGTGTTTCTCACCATTGAGAGATAAACATAGGAGGCATACAGCTCCAAGTTGATCTGTCTGTTGATTGCAGCCTCGCAATCCTGATGGAAGTTTTGTCGGATTTGGGAAGTCATATCTATCAACGTTACAACAATGAATGAGAAAACGACCGTCAAAGTGTCTGCAGGTCAAATCCAATACAAAATACACCAGGATACAATACCAAAAAAATTAACAGTTCCCTTTTGAGATGTCATCCAACATTTAAGGAACTAATCTGAAGAAAAAGGTCACTTATCAGTACTGGTGGTGCACATAAACAAATCTCACACAGACAGACCTTAGCATTGTATGCATTGTAGTAAAAGCAGTCTGCACACAAAAGTATTTACATCCCATGAACTTTGTCAATTTATTCCACTGAGATTTTATGTTGCAATGCAACTCAAAGTAGATGATGCAATCAGCAGAGTCTGATTGCAAAGTAAGATTTTTTTTTTCTTACATGACAAGACATGTAAGAACATGACCATTCACTCCCAGCACCTCTTTCTAGAACAATTTCTCTCTGTCATTATTGCTGTAAAGTCTTTGGAAGTATGTATCAGCTTTGAATATTTAGAGTCATTCCTCTTTGCAAAATAACTCAAGCTAAAGATTGAACAAAAAGCACAGAACATCAGTTTTCAAATCTAACAAAACTTGTTCAACGCATAGATATGTGTTGATACAAACTTTTTCATGGTGGTTCTGTTGTACTTTTGGTATTACTGTCTCGCTTACTCAAAGCCTCTATGGTGTTTTCAAGTAACTTAACTATTTCCACGGTTGCTTCACCTTAAAAATTCTCCACAATTTAATCCCTGTCTATTGTGTTGATACTGTTTGTTTACTTATATTCTGCAACAAACCTTTGACGCCTTTGCAAAGCAGCAAGTTTTATATTTGAGATTAAATTGAGCACAGGTGAACTCAATATTCTAATTAGGTAGCATTTAAAACCGCCTGTTCCACAGAATTTTAATACGAGGTAGCAGAGGATAGAGGTATAAATGCACCACGAAACCTTTACCTTCTACTTCACCTTAAAGCTCTACCTTTTATTACCCCGTCCATTAAAATCCCAATTTAATACAATAACACTTGAGGTTTTAACAGTCACTTCACATATTTTATTGCACATTTAGATGCATCTGTATTGATGCACGCATGGCCTGTATCTGTCAATAAACCGTTTATCAACCATAAATGAACCTTTGTGAAATGGTTTCTATCTTAAACTTGGAGCTGGCAAATTATTAATTTAAAATCTTGTTCATAAATCTCAGAAAAGCCCAGCATTAATTTAAGCTAGCTAAATAATGCGAAGCCAACCCGCTACATGCCGTTAATAGGAGCATAAACCTACCCGTTTCAAATATCTTCAACTCTTCTTGTCACTTTAGTAATAATTACTGGCTGTATTGCAATTCAATTTGTTTAATATTAAATGTTTAAAGAGTTACACGCCACCTGAATGTTACTCAAAGTCACCGGACCGTTTAGCAGAGGCGCCCACCATGTAAACACTTCAGGAGGTGGAGTGTGCTGGTGCATTCACTGACAGTAGGAACTAAGCAACACTCATTTGCAATCCCTTGTCATCGTTCACCCCCATTACTATCGCTCTTTACTAGACATAACGGATTATATGCATTTTAATCGACAGAGCCCGCCAGCGACATGTAGCAAAAGTGTTTAAAAACAAACTAATCAAACAGGGTCACGTATGCGTCTTCCGATGTGACAGGAAAGCAGCACTAAGTTAATTCAGCGTCTTCTCCCCCCACCCCTTAATACACAGTTGTAAAAACTTTGCAGAATAATGTAAAATGTCAAGTTAACGCCCTAAAATGCTGTAGATCAGATTCCAATATCAAAGGCAAAATCAATCAGTGATGTTTTCTTATTTTATTTGAGGTGAAGACGCCACCAAAACCAGTCAAAAATAATTTCCACATCTATAAATAGTATACTGATTACAGTATTTTGGTTGAAGTTTCACAAAGACAAGTAAATTAAACAAATTACGTCAGCATAAAGTTTGCTTTAAGAAAGTATATATATTTAAAAAAAAAACACCAGGCACTATAATCTCCAGATATTTAAGGTGAGATCTCAACACCCTACATCAAGGTGTGCATAATTATTAGGAAGCTTCTTTTCCTCAGGAAAAATGGGCCGAAATAAAAGAGAGATTTAAGTGACTGAAAAGTTCAAAATTGTAAAGAAGTCCTGCAGAGGGATGGAGCACTCTTGAATTGCTAAGATATTGGGGCATGATCATAGAACTATCAAACTTTTTCTGCAAATAGTGAACAGGTTCACAAGAAACAAATGGGCAAAAGAAACAAAGTTAATTAACCGCCAAAGATTTGAGAATCAAATGTGATCCGATGCTTGCAAGGTAAAGGTAAAGTTCTGGTGCAGGCTGGTATTACAAATGAGCTAGTTGGACTTATTCGGGTTAAAAATCAACACCCAAACCTGCTGCTAGTTTTTAGAAGACATTTTCTTCTTTTGTCAGCCATGGTTTTTATGCCGGGCAATGTCCAATAGCATCCATCAAAGTATTCCACTATGTAATTTTTCACAGACCAACTTTGATGGGTTTTCAGATATGTCACGGCCTCTGAAAAGCCAATTAATTTGATGGAAGAATCACAGCAGCGTGACTACAATAGGCTTTTGCAGCAATTTCACTGCTTGGGCTTAAAAATGCAACCAGGCAAAATAACCTTCCACATTCTCTGTAGTATATGTGTTTATTATTTCCTACATTACTACCTCAAACCAGCACTAAATCATGTTTTTCTCACTATTAGAAAACCTCTAAAAGAAAAACAAATTACACTGGAAAAACTTTATTTGAAACAGATTTTTTAAAAATTTAATACAGCAGAAAACACCACACTGCTTTCAGTTAAAAGGTCTCACTTCCCTCCAGTTGGAGGAGAGTGCCACACTGCAGAGCTGGTGCGTTTAAAGTAACGTGGTTTGCTTTTGTAAAATATGTTCTCCAGTCTGGGTGGCTCAATGGGCCCAAAGATGGAGTCCACATCAATAGGGTTGAAGTACTGCTTCATAATCAGCTGCTTCAGATTGGCACCTGGAAAAGTACAAAATAGTTTGACAGCTTTGAAATGGCATACAAGCATGTTCAGAAGAACAAAGCACCACAATAATATTTAGAAACCCCTACACGGGTGGGGTTGCAAAAATCAACCAAGAAACCCAGACAAAAATGGGGTTCTTGCTTTTAAATTTTGACCCTGCAATATAAATAATCAAACTGCTTATACACACCTTCGGCCCAGGAGGGAATGGCTTTTCTCGGGGCAGATTCATCATCTGTTGAATCGTCGCTGTTCTGGTCCATTCCGTAATCCTCTGGATTCTTTGAAATAGTCAGCGTCTTATTTCCACCGTTAGGAGTGATGGCGTACGACTGAGGTGACATTTCCTGCAGGGAGAAAGTGGAAAGCACACAATGAGGCTTGATGACAAAAGGTAGAAGTTATGTTTTTAGAAAACCTGTGTCAAAATAAATTAAAGAGATACCTGTATGTCCACAGTAACATTTAGACCACCCTTTCCTATCGGCGTTTTCATTACAGAGTTCTGGGAGAAAGTAAAAGAAAACAAACCATAAAATAAAGACAACAGTAGGTCAGGGGGGAAAAATACATGCAAGTTGCATGAAAACTGACAGCATAAACTGGGTTAAAAGAAAAACAAAACATAACTTTGCACACAAGTTCTTAGCTTGTAATCACTGAATGAGTGAATGCAAGCTCTAAATTCGATTGATGCTTACCTCAAGGTCAACTGTTTTATTCAGCAACTTCTTTAAGACAATTGAGAGGAGAGAGAAAGATGTTGAGTTTGTAAGATCAGACAATAACAAAATAAATAAATGCACAAAAAAAACATCTCAATTTAATGATTTTTACATCACAAAAACATCATTTAGAAGGATTTTTCCCCCCCATCAGCTTACTTGTGCCTCAGCAGCAGCTTCTCTCCGTTTCGCTTCTTCCCTCTCTTTTAGAGCTTTCTCTTTTGCAGCCAGCCTCTGCTGCTCCTCCTGAAATAATTTTCATGAGTGTCAAATATTTCCAGTGCACAAAAAAGAAAGCATGTTTCCTAGTGTAGAAATTTGAATGCTGATAGTCCAGTCTTCACAATAATTTTTTTTTTTTGATTTGGCCTGAAAGCACACACGAAAACATTTCTTACCAGTTTCCTTTTGTCTTCCAATGCTTTCCTTCGCTCCTCCAGCTCTCTCTTTTCTTTTTCTCGGGCTGCTCTCTCTACCTCACGCTGTAAAGCAAGAGCCTTTTCTTTTTCTACCCGTTCTCTGCACACACACACACAGAAAAGAAAAGCAATTACTACAACCTGGCATCACTCAAATAACTCCGGTAAATGCAACGTACATCTTGACCTGTTTGCTCTTTGGCGATTTTTTTTGTGATGGCAGATCTTTGGCCATTAAAATATGTTGGAAAGAAGGGAAGGGGAAGAACAAATAAATAGATAGCACCATCCCAGCCTTTCTCTGTGATGGTGCCATCTTACTTACTGTGATAATCGTCACAGTAATCAATTAACTGCATGATAAGTTAAAATGAGCCCTGATTTCTATTCTGATGATTAATTTTTTGAAGAACAATTTTCTTTACACGATATTTAGAATATCTTCCAGTTCCACTGTTAAGAGTGGAAGATTAAAATTTATTGGTCTTTTGAGAAAGTAAACCTTCATTATTAAGTCACCATGAGTGTATCACTTTAAAATGACCTCTAAACAACAATAATATCGTTTATCACAATTTATCATGCAGCAAAATTTCCAGGTGTATCCCAGAGCAAAATTGAAATTTCATATCTTTTATTTGACCAATTACATACGTTAGTATTTTTTTTCCTGAACCAATACCAATAATTGCAGTCACTCTCATTTCTCACGGACCTTTCAGCAGCAGCTTGCTGTTCCTGCTCCAGTTCTTGCTCCCTCTGGCGCTCCAGAGCTTTGCGAGCTTGCTGTTCCTCCTCCTCCGCTTTCTTTTTGGCGGCCAGCTCCTGCTGTCGTTTCTCCTCCTCCTGAGTTTCAAGTGCAGGTGACATTCATAATTTTGTATCCTCCAAAAATTTATAAAAATGTTGAAGTTGAATAATTAACTTTTGTCACATGGATTAAATTGTCCATTTTATTTGACTGTTGTGTGCACGCTTGGCAAAATGTAATGTTTTCATATTAAAACATGTTTATAAGTAAGCTTATAAATATTTCAGTTGGGTGATTAAAGAAAAAAATAAAGGACAATATTTATGGCAGTAAATGAGCAAATTACAGGGATAAAACAGAAATAAAATTAAAGTTCTCACCTGCTGAATCTTTCTCTTCTTAGCTTCTTCTTCTAGCTTTTTCTTTTGCTCCAGCTCTTCTTGACGCTTTGCTGCCAGTTTCTTTTTAGCTTTCTCCTCAGCCTGACGCTGTGTAGACAAAGAAACAAATAAAATGAGTATTAATGAACCTGTGAGCAAATGAAGAGCCACCAAACCTTTTCCATACTTTATCATTCTTCTCATCAATCTGAGCCATCTTTTGTTCAATCTTCTTTTTCTTTTCCTCTCCCCTCAGCTCTTCCTTTACCTTTGCCTCAAACACTCTTTTTATCCTCTCTTCCCTTTTCCTGTGAAAACAGATTTTCAAAGTGAAATTTAAATAAAAACAGCTTGCCCAAAAATAACAACTACTTTTATTGTTTTTCCAAGTATGGTAAAAACCTCTTCAGCTCTTCCTGCTTTTTCTTCTTCTCTTCCTCCATTTTCCTCATCCTTTCTTCCTCTTGTTCCTGCTTCTTTCTTAGAGCCTCCAGTTTGTGACGCTCTTTGGTCTGAAAGAAGCAAAAAAAAAAAAATAGAAAACTGATTATCAGAAATATAAAAGGCAAAGGGTTACAATTAAATGTAAGTTTCAAAGAGTTAATGATTTTATCGATAAACATTAAGATGGCTGTGAGGAGGGAAAAAAATAGAAACCAGTGAGTTAGAAACACGATTTGCAGTTAGATGCACAAAACTTCAGAGCAGCTAAGAGGAATAGTAAATGTGGGGACAATCCGTGTATAAGTGAAGTGGTTTACGAGCTTGACAAAGGCTAAAAGAAAAGCATTTTGCACACACACAGTAGAGTAGCAGGAATCTCTTTACGTCAATCTCTTGGATGTAGAACAAAACTGAAGAATATGTTAAATAAAAAGCTACAAAGCTGTGCTGCCACAAATTTATTCTGCTAAAAAATATATATATATATATATATATATATATATATATAATTGTTCACAAGCTTTTGGTAAAAAAAATGTTTTGATAGCACAAACCCCATAAAGTAGTGTTGAATTTGTAGCGATGCATTTTAGCCAACACCAACACTCCAAGTGAATGCTTGAAATTTATTGTGGGACATTTTCATTTGTAAATAAAATTTCATGACAATTAGCAGCAGAGCCTCACAAAAAAAAAAATTGGATTCTCAGTGATGGTCTGTCGGCGCCTACATGGATATTTTACAAGACAGAGAGCTAAAAAGTTTTTTTTCTAAGTGTGGAAAAACAAACAAAATGTGAGATGAAAATCAAGAATTAACAAAAAGAATTAGAACGTTGAGGCTCACTTCAGACTTGATAAATATATATCATTATATGCTAGAAACAACTCAAAAGGACAGATTAACTGAACCTTAAATGTTAGACTGAAAGAAAAACAGCTACAACTGTTTCCAGTCTCTGTTTAAGACAGTCAGCATTTTACTGTTCCTGTTGACATCGTCTCCACCTGCTGGCACAAAAGCCAATATATAAATGAGAATAAAACTATAAAAACAGATTTAAAACACACCCACATAACACACCCCAAAGACACCCAGAGTGAACGGATCGAAACAAAATACAGCTAATATTTGGTAATGGTGAAATATTACCATTTTATAATTGAACCTACTGAAAAAAGGATATCTATTTTCAGCCCCTTGCATACCTAAACAGTGTTTCCATTTCACTGTTTGGGGTCCACATTTAGCCTCATTTTCAGAGAATAAATAAATTAGTTTCTTAATTTTCATGAAGTGTTCCCCAAAAAATGATATTTGTAAGCATTCTTTAGGATGCAACAATGGGGAAGGATTTTCTTTTTTTGTGCAAGTGAAATTTGATCCTTCACACTACGGTTGTTAAGACACCACCCGATTCCTACAGACAGTGCTTTAGCATGACACTTACCACAGTCCCCATGTTTATCTGAGGAAGAAACAAAAACATTTAAGCCAAAATTTTGCAACTAAACCAAACTGGCACAAATGTTAATAGGATTTTAAGGTTGCTGTTCTTTTGCCTTGTTTAGGAAACACAGACTGCAACTTCAGTGATGAGATGCAATCAACTCATAATGAAGAATTAGTGTGCTTTTTCACCTCAGAGACCAAGTTAAAGGGCTATGCTAGTCCAACTTATTAGTGAAAGACTTTTCACAGGTCTGCCTAAATGTCAATCAGAACGCTTCTGTTTGCGTTCTCACAAACTATTAAAACATCGGCCCAGTTCTAGAGTCCTTAAACTGGCTCCCTGTATCTCAGAGGACAGGCTTAAAAATACTCTGGCTGGTTTAGAAATCACTGAGAGGATTAGCACTATAATATAGCAAAGATCTGTTATTGTATCAACCTTACAGACCAGTTCTGTAAGGTTCTGGTCTTCTCTGGATCCCCACAATCAGAACCAAACCTGGAGAATCAGCATCCAGCTTGCTATACACCACAAATCCGGAAAATACTTCCAGAAAACTGAAAAAAAAATTTAAATTGAGGCTAAAATTAGTTACCTTTGGTTGATAACTGGATCATTAATTTTAGTCTGTTTTGCAAATTTATATTCTTTTCCTTTATTATAATGTTTGCTGTTTTTATCATGTAAAGTTACCGTATTTGAAATGTCTTGTTGCTGTAATGTAATAAATGAATTTGCAAGGGGGTTTCTTAATTTCCGAGGACAAGTAAAGCTTTACCAGTTCTTTATACAATCAGAAATCACAACAGTGGTGAAACATTTTAGTAGCAACAGTCGATGTGTTAATTTGGCACCATCAGTGAGACTGAAACTTACTTTAGGATCAACTTTCAGAGGAGTGGTCTGTTTGATAAAGGATTTTATCACGGCGGTTCGGCCAAAGGAGCTAGGGGTCATCATCAGCATCTGATTCTTATTCACAGTGTGAAGAAAAGATCTCATGTTCGGTTTGATGTTCTACATATTGGAAAAAAGACAATGTTCCATGTATTACTTCAATAATAACTCCACTTAATAGTTTAAAAAGGGTAGGGCCATACACTTTGGCTTTTCTTCGGTGGAGAAAAGCGCTTTGAGGGGCTGTCCTCAGTGTCTGGGGCTTTTCGTTTTGTGCTGAGGCTCGATCTAAGGACAGAAAAACAAAAACGCTAAGTCAATTTGCATATATATGTATAAAATGTTACACACAGCACTGACATGTTTTTTATTATTGCCAACATGACAATACTATTATTTCTTTGCAATTTGGGACAATACCCAAGTCCAAGTGTAAAAAAAAAAAAAACACATCACATTAAAACTGAACACACACCTTCGAGGTGCCTGGCTTTGTTTCCTAGCAGCAGCCACTGAAAGAAAAAAAAATGCAAACATCAATTTAATATTGTCCGAAAAATTGCGTGGTAGTGCAACACTCCAAAAACGCAAAATCCTAATCCTTAAGTATTTTTGGTCTAGTTTCCAGTGCAATTATCTTATTATACCCAAGATACAAATAATGTAGAAGTAACATTTCAACAAGATTTAGGAGATTGTTTTAAGTTAACAATTCTTTACTACTGAGTAACATAAACTAGTTACAGATGCAGATTATTTCAAGATTTTTTGTAAGCGTGTTTTGTATTATTCAATTTCAAGATACTCCCACTAGAAAGGAGACAAAAATATTTTAAGAATTTGTGGTTTTTTCGCAATGAAAATCATAATCAACAGAGTAAAAACAAAAATATGACAGGATCTCATACCAGACTTTTTGGCAGGAGTGCTCATTTTAAGCAGAGAGCAAAACAACGGAGGGGGAGCCAGTTTGGGAGAATTAGCAGCTACAGAGCGAGTTACGCGCTCAACAGCAGGCACAGGGACATCATGACCGCTTTCAGGCTTGTTTGAAGGAAAGGGAGAAAGAAATTACAGAAACGACAACTCAAAGGAATAAGTTAAACACACTAAACAAAGAAAAGCTACCTCTGATGCTTCACTTGCCTTTTCTGGCAAGTCATCAACAGTGTCTTCAGTTTCTGCTCCTGTTTTGCTGTGAAAGTGAATAAAATATTAAGATGAGGGACATTGGATACTGATTCATAAATTAAATTGCAGCATCTGGTGGATGAGGGTAGATTATAAAAAGACAAGTAAAGCCCTGGTTCTGCTGTACCACTGGTGGTACTTCAGGAATCTTACAGAATAGAGAGAAAATGTAACATTTTAACTATTCCTTAAATAATATGATGTGAATAAACTTATCGGCTCTAAATCAAATGTGTTGAATGCATTAATACTAGGACTTTCCACCATTTGCAGTACATAAACACAACATGTAATATGCACATAAAAATATAAAGAAGTTTTCATTAGCAGTCACATATCTAGCATCCTCAATGAAAAGATTAATTTCCATCAGATGGGCAAAAAAAAGCTCATCTATTAAAATGTAATTTTTCAGAAAAGTCCATTTTTGTGATTTATTTTGAACAGATGCAACATCGGCTCAGATTTTAAAACAGAATTGTGAACCCCCATTTTGTTAACCTTAGAGCCATTTCCATTCCTACAACTGTGAATGCACAAAAGAATGTAAACTTCCCAAATGAAAAATTTATATTAAATCCAAAGAAAGCGGTTTTACTCACACTTCCTCATTATCCTCATCTGCAGTGCCCATGGAGGAGTTCGCTCCTATGCAAACAAAAAAAGAAAAGAGAGAGAGGAAAAAAAAATCAAAGACTTGAAAGAAGTTTAATCGAAGTGAGGAAGAATCAGTTGAAGATGTCTGCATTTGGTAGATTAAACAGCTCACCACTAGTGTTGCTACTTGTAGAGGTGCCCATTCGACTAGACATCCTCTTGAGCATCGAGCGGCGTGAAGCCCGGCGGATGGATTCCTGTGTCATGCTGTGCCGAAGACCAGCCAGTGAGTGCCGCAATTTTAGGGAGCAGCGTGCAGAGCTTCGCCTTGACCTCCGATCAGCTGCAGCTATTGCTATCTTTGTAGCTGTACGACTCGGAGACACCTCTGGCTTTTTGGCAAGTTCGGCAGACAAGCGATCCTCTGCTGAGATGTTGACGACCAACTCCGGTGAAAGAATCTTCGGAGGAGACTGAGAAGTGCTGCTTGCATCGTCAGTTTTGGTTTCTGCATTAACTTTTTGAACTTTGTCCACTTCATCCGCTTCCTTAACCAGCTCTGGGTTCTTGTTTTGCACCTCTTGCTGCTTGCTGCCGTCACTGGATGACAGGCTCTCATCTACATCTTCAGGCTTCGTCTGTTTGTTTTTACGGGTAGCACGTTTTGGTTTTGGAGGGTTTCTAGCCTTAGAGGTTGAGACCTCAGAGATTGCTTCTTCTTCAGGAATGAAGTTCAGGGATTTAACAGATGATCCACGAAGATTGCTACGCTTTCCCTTTGAGAACCTGCATCACAGACACAAAAGATTGCCACAGATACAACATAATTGTATTATGTTGTACCATCAACAGTGTCTTCAGTTTCTGCTTCTGTCATTAAAGAAGAATGACAGAAAAGGGTAATGGCCTTTTTAAAAAGAAATGATCAAACAAACCTCCTTGTTTGACCTTCCTCTTGGCGCCCTGCAGACACCCGCTTCCTGCGACTATTCTTTTTTTGTGACGGCGTTTTCGGCATCAGTTCTGGTTCAGCATTAAAGTCTCTGAAAAAAAAAATAAGAGAGAGAAATGCATAAAACAAAAGTCTGGTAAGAATCCATTTCGCAGACGTTCACTGCATTAAGGCAAGCCTACCTAGAGAACATGCGATTTGCTTCTTGTTGTATCTCTTCGAGCCAAACCATGTGGACATTTTCGATCTCACTGACGAATTCCTGCGTCTTTCTCACAAACATCTCCGTGAGGGAGTGCACTGACGGCAGCACGGAGTTCATGGTGGCACCTACAGAGAGAAAGTCGAGTGATTATTAAACTGTTGACTAGATCGCATATGCTTTCACAGAATGTGAGCTTTGTTACTTTTTGAGAAGAGAGCATGTCAGAATGTAAGAAAATTTTCTATAATCAATTACTAGCTATCCAGGTCAATGTCTTACCATAAATAGTGAGCTGTAAACTAAATACAGTACTGTAAGTTGATTTACTGTACATCTCTGTTAAAAACTGCAATGTTGATTCTATTTAATGCTAAATTTAATTTACTTCCAGAAATTATTTAGTGCAGCTGAGGAGCTGCATGTTGGGAGAACAGCTAGGCCTGTCGCGATAAACAATAAATCAATTAATCGCATGATAAATGAAGATTATCGATCTCAGTTTAATTTATCTGCTTTATTGTTTCTTCCTGCCTTTTTCTCTTTCCATTGACGACACTGGATGAAAAAAAGATTCTACTCCGGTGCTCTCCACTGATCCCTCCCTTCCCCATTTCCTTAGCGTAAGGGAGGAGTGAACTATTGCATCAGGTAGTCGAATATCTTCTCTATACAAATCTAATGATTATTGGAGGCCAATATAGCATACAGACTTCATAATCTGTACTCTTTTAGTTGAATGTAGTTTTTATTACCACTTTGGTTTTATGCTGTTTAGTCTTTATTCAAGGGCATTTTTAGTTAACAGAAACTGAGAGTCCA
This sequence comes from Gambusia affinis, assembly GCF_019740435.1. Classification (NCBI taxonomy): domain Eukaryota; kingdom Metazoa; phylum Chordata; class Actinopteri; order Cyprinodontiformes; family Poeciliidae; genus Gambusia; species Gambusia affinis. The sequence goes on from NC_057875.1 coordinate 7,153,941, forward strand.
TTTCATTTTTGCTTTGTTTATTTTGTTCACCTATTCTAGTGCTACGTGTTCTTTTGAAAATAAAGTGCATTTATGATGTGTCGTGTTGCATTATTGTGCCATTACATCACATCAGTTTAAAATGGTCTTCAAACCATATTATTGTTTATTGCAATAATTTTTGAGACAATAACGGTAATCGCTCAGCAAAACTTGTTATCATGACAGGCCTGTGAGAGCTCTGTTACTTTTAGAGAAGCAAGAATGTAAGGAAATTCTCTAAAATTAATTACTATCTATCCAGGTAAGTGTCTTACTAAAAGTGTGCTGCAAGTAGAGTACTACAAGATGGTTTATTGTACACCTCAGTTAAAAACTGAAATGTTGATTCTATTAAATGCTAAATTTTATTTATTTCCAGAAATTATTTAGTTCATCTGAGGAGCTGTATGTTGGGAAAACAACTCCATTTTTTTTCGTGTTTTCACTACATGTGTTTTCTTTTTTTGGAAGTTCATAAGACTTTAAAAACCAATAATGATATTGAGATTTAAATATAAGAGTGACATTGAAAGGGAAAACAGTTGAAAAGCTTAACTTGACAATTTATCTAATTGTCTAGCCCTAGAACTAATAAATCACTTGTCCTGTGTGTCTTAGCATCCATTAATTGGAGTTTATCATCAAAATTGTAACATGTCCAATGTGTTGTCTTTTTTTATAGTAGATTTTAAACATCATATGACTGCTACTTTCCACAGCAAGTGCTACATTTTAATGAAATGCATTGTCATGTGGTACTTTCATTTATTTTTTGATGGCTGCTGTGAAATACTTGTCAAAAAGAAAAAAGCTTTCACATTCCAATATAAGTGAAGGCCTTTTTTGCAGCAAGCACAAATACTTATGCTACAATTTTTATATATTTTTACACAGAAAAACTGCAACAGCGTTATCTTTTGGGAGACATGACACATTTCAATCAGGAACAACTTTGTTGAATTGAACTAACTAAATCTAACGTGAAGTGAGTATGCTTGGGTTTAACTGTGCTTCTCTAAAAAAGGCAAAACAGAAAAATATTTTAGAACTGAAGAGTAAAAAGATATTGTAAATTCCTTTCTCTATTAAGAAATAAAAATGTTCAAGCTCCTTAAACCCTGAAGTAAAACAATACCTTTCAATTGATGCTGAACTGTTTTTCCATCACCAATTTGTTGCTTTGATTACTGATCTGCCTTAGACACTGTATTTAAATAGCATATATTTAATAATGCTGTTATACTTTATATACCACTTTGTTATGCTATGTACATTATGCTGTTTTTTGAGGATCCTACAATGACAAACCCTCCTCTCTAAATGACAACAGTGATCATGAAACTTAAATGAAGTAAAAGTGGCATTTTACCTTACGTCCAAAATAAACATTTTAACTAAACTTGTGTTCAGTTAACACTTTTTTCCACAATGGTATATAACTAAGAGATTTATGTTTATAATTATTAAATCTTATAATTTAAAATTTCCAAACAAATTATGCGAAATTCCGTAAGCGACTATGCACAAAAATAATAGGAAATTGCTGTGGCGTCAATTCATACACCATACTGGACGATAACAATACTTGTAATTTTCTGCACTTCCACCTACAATAACGCTTAGATAGCATCAATACATTTGAAGCACTTAGAAAAAAAATGACGTGGGTAAAGTTAACAATAACAACTACCGGTTTCAAAGTGCAGCATGCTAGCTTGGGGGTGGGGAGATTTGTAAGAAAATCATAAGGAAAACTACAAACAGCCGCAATTTAACCGAGAAAAAAAAAACAGATTTTGAGATGTAAGTAACACTAACATTAACATTTGAATTTCCATCTACTCCAAAAACCACCGGAAGACTAACGTTAAAATGTTAGCCAGGTAACGTCTACAAACATCAAGCATCGATATTTACCTTTTGTATCCGCGTTTCTTTAGACGGTTGGTCTGTTATTTATAGTAATAAAAAAATACCTAAATCAATCGCATATCTGCACTAAACAAAAACGAACTAGTAATAATCCCTGCGTGTGCGTGTAAATACTTCAGCCCTAGAAGTGAGGGAAGACAACAGCTATTCTCCTAATAACCCGCTGAAACCGTTTTTAACTTGTTCAAACCATGGCACGGCAACCAATCACAGAGCAGAACAGCTTTTTCGAGTGGGTCGATGTTTCCACCGTGACATCCAAGGATGGGCGGAGATAACCTTGCAAATGGCAGCAGCGAAGTATACGGGGAGTGGCAACAGCGGGGTCTGAAGTAATATAATATAAACACTGCGGAACCTTAGGGCGGGGTAAGGGCTTTCGAGTCAGATTTAAATCAACCAATCACTGGTTAGAATTTTTTGTGTTCCTCTTACGACACTTTTGCACATGTTTATGGCAAAGTGGCAAAGTTCTTGTTTTCGCTAATAGCCTACCTTGTGAACAATCCAAAAACCTTTTTCAATTCTTTTTTTTTTTTTAATGAACTTTATTTAAATGAAATTAGTATACATCAAAACAGCATAATGAAATATACAACATTTAAGCAATACAACCAGGGGTGATTGGATAAGAACATGCAAAGACGTACATATCGAGATTGTCCTTTGAGTCTTTTCATTTGTAGTCTGTTATTGATTTGATATATAGACCCATATCTTTAATGAAAAAAGAAAAACAAGGTGTTTTATTAGCAAATTTGCATTTATGAATATAAAATTTAGCAAGGAGTATTAGTAAGTTTATTATAAAGAAATGATTAGCAACCTTTCTATGAAATCTATAGAAACAAAATAAAACATTTTCCCAGCATAAAGAAAAATTCTTTAAAATATGGTCAATAATAAACCTGCTAAATTCAGACCAAAACCTTTGTATAATAGGGCAGAGCCAAAAAAGATGTGTCACAGTTTCTGGATGGCCCTCACAGAAAGTGCAATTAGTGTTTATGTCACTTTTATATTTTATCATAACCTTTTTCAATTCTTTCTTCTCTTTGTCTTATATGCTTCTGTCACTCGATGACGTAGTATAAGGCTGAATCCACCAGCTGATCCACTCCATTCTTGTGAGTTTATCAATATAAATATGCACAGAAAAGGCATGTTTTTTCCCTTCAGTTCATCATCTATGGTCATGAGCTTTGGGTCATGATCGAAAGAACGAGATCTCGGATATAAGCGGCCGAAATGGATTTTCTCCGTAGGGTGTCTGGGCTCTCCCTTAGAGATAGGAGGAGAAGCTCAGTCATCCGGGCGGGATGCCACCTGGACGCCTCCCTGGTGAGGTGTTCCGCGCACATCTCACCGGGAGGAGGCCCCGGGGAAGACCCAAGACACGCTGGAGGGACTATGTCTCTCGGCTGGCCTGGGAACGCCTTGGGATCCTCCGGAGGAGCTGGAAGAAGTGGCCGAGGAGAGGGAAGCCTGGGGCTCCCTTCTGAAGCTGCTACCCCCGCGACCCGACACCGGATAAGCGGAAGAAGATGGATGGATGGATGGATGGATGGTGTAACTGAAGAAACAATATTAAAATCTGTTTGCATGTTTCTTTTTTAATTAAACATGACATTTGCAAGATCATTTGTGACAAAGGCAAAAAAAGTCCAAATTAATGTCTTTTATTGTTTCTTTATAATATTACCAATAATTGTCCATGTTTATTGTTGAAAATTCCAACACATATCACAGACATAATAATTTTGCATATTTGTCTGAATGAAATGATGAGGAGAAGTGACAGGGCTCTTGTTTCAGAGCGGCCAGCAGAAAGACGGGGGATCCATTTTACATATACAGCCTGCTTCTCGAGGAAAAGTGACTGGCTGTCCTGAAATGACAGATGTGTAGTATTCAAAGACAAAGTCATTTTATTTTTCTAAATTCAATGTTTGTTTAATAAAACACAAACTGTAGATGCATGTCACTACTTGTGTGTTACCTGGCGTTAAAGGGATTTTAGCTCCTGATGCCTTCAGGACAACTTGCAGCTTATGAGGATTAGTGTTTCCAGCTCTGCCAGTCTGTTCTCTGAGTATGACGCAGACGTCATCTTTCCTGAGCAGCCAGTCCATCTGATTGCCCAAGTAGTTGATACCACGGACACACAGTTCGCAGACCTCATCCGGAAGCAGCGGAGCGAAGGCCAAGCATTCTTTCTGAACTCTAAAAAACAGTGAAGCCTTTCAAACACCGTCAGCAGACATATGATCATCTGAGCATGTTGGAGGGATAAATAACTGACCTGAAACCCGTGTACCCAAACAGCACAGCCTGCAGGAATCCTCCCATACCTGTGAGGAAATTTACTGCTCCAGAACCATCTGGTGATTCGCTCCATACCTGTGAAGAGAAGTGATGAAGGGTTCTCTGAATCATTGTTGATGTAATGAGGGCATGCGAGTCCCTCTGCGTACCTGAAACGGCCCCTGGATGTTCTTGAAGCACTTTTCAAGTAAGCGTTGAGCTTTCTCAGTTTCGCCCAGCTCCATCCAGCCTATTGCAAACATACCCTGCAGATAGAAAGAAAAATTAATTTGTTCAAAACTTAGAACGCTACGTTGTGTACGTACTTTTCAACATTTATAACCACAAATTTCAAAGCATTTTATATTGGATGTCAGCAGAAAGTAATGCATATTTTCTAAGTGGAAAGAAAATGATATACAAATTTTAAAAGTTTTTGCAAACATAATAACCAACACCCCAAATCAATACAACTGTATGGGGGTATGTGTTCATTGGTTTTGTACATTCAGACAGTGAATTTCCCAATTGAATTTAGGTTTGATGTTCTTTAACTAGAACACCAAATAGGATTGGATATATTCCATTTCATTACAGCTCTGGTTGTGTGTTTAGGATCATTGATATGCTTCAAGGAGAACCTCCACCAGATTCTCATGTTTTTTCAGAATTGTCCTACATTCACCTCCATCCCTTGTTTCTCCCCGACCTGTCTGATGTGTCCCTTCGTTTTCACTATCTTATGTTTTTAACAAGAGAGTCTCTTTAACACAGAGTTAAATACTAGCTAAATGATTTTTAGCTACAATTAGTTGAAGTGGATTTTATTTATGGGTATTTGAGTAAACTGGGGTTAATACAAATGTATATTACATTTTTCTGATTTTTACATGTAAACCTTATCCCAGTAAAATACCTTGAAGTTTATGGTTGGAAGGTGGCAAAATAAGATAAACCTCAAAAGGTATGAATACCTTTCAAAAACACTGTTCATATTTGTAAAGGAGTTTGTAAAATGTGCTGAACGTGCAACTCCTTGTGCCTAACTTACCCACGTCATGGCTGGTCCGTTTGGGTCTGTGACCGGCTCGTAGGCTTCCAGATCAGTCCTCCTAACCTCCGGAGGCATCGGCAGGCCGAGGGGATAACCCAGCATCACTGTGTCTGCCTGTTTCACCGGTTGACCTGTGTGTGACAACCAGCAGAAAGTTTGGATGTTTTCTGAATTCTGGATCCTTTTTTCCCAGTTTGGTGTGAGAGAGGCACAGACGTTAACCTTTACTGTAGCCATCATACTCCGGATGGTACTGCAACTCTTGGTCAAAAGGTATTTCGATGCACTCGGCCACTTCCTGCCATTCTTTTGGAGCCGAGTGTTGGAGAAGATCAGCCAAATAGACAGCAAACTGCAGACTAAGAGAGGAGAAACTACTTTTTGGAATAATATTCATGACCTAATCTATAATGTAAAGCAATCTTCACATTCTTCACATGTCCTGGTAAACATGTGAATTCAACCCCATTTTGATCTGTTGACTCATTTAATATGTTATATATAACATGTTATAGTTGCTATATTCAACTATAACATGTTTAGTTGTTCTGATTTGAGACAAAGCTTTCTGCAGGCTTTTGCCAATGAATGCAGGCGGCACTGTCTCTTATAATGTCTAAACTATAACACAAATTACCTGAGTTTGGCCACTGTGTTGGTGTACACTGAGTTGTTGACGTTGTAATAATATTCATCTGGTGGCATAACACCTAAATGCAAAAAAAGAGAAACATTTTGCAAGTATTCATTAAATGTATTATAAGTTCCTATAACAATTAATTTATGCGAAGCACATAAAAATGTGATGAGCATGTTTCTATAACATGCTTAGTTGAATCTTTTAATGCATGCAAAATGAGTTTTCAGTTGCAATTTTCCAAGTTATGAAAGCTTCTGCAAAAATGCAAAAAGCCATCCGAATACTTAATTTCTGTTTAAAATTACCATACCATACATACAATAGTAATAGCATTAGTAATAGTAATTTTACATGATCCAGAATGTTCAACATTAAAAACAAATGTGCAGCAGAATAATAATGGAGAAAAGGGCCAGAAAAATCCAAGGTAATTTCATTTTATTTATGCTTTTTTTTGTAATTTAAATGAATCGTGATGGGTAGCAGTGAACAGGTTCAGTTTGCATTGGATTTTAGTCTAATCATCATTTAATATAATTAGTAGATGTGCACATTCACAAATTCTTCACCACTAAAGTAATTGGTTGATATGACTGAAAACATTACTCTTTTCAATTGACCCAGGAATCCGAGACCTGATTCTTTTCAAGCAATGTTATGCCAAATAATAATTCAAACACAAAATCACCAGGTCTTCTGTAGTTTGGACCTCTTTAATGCAGCAGGCAGTTTCTTTATTCTTACCCAACAGGTGATATTTCTGGTCGTCAGGGTTCCACTTTACCCTGGAAACCCAGTAATCAGCCACCCCAAAAATCACCTCGCTTCCCCTTCCCTCCGTGAACATGGACAGATCCTGCAACAAGCAGCTCAATCAACTTCTCAGAGGCAGAAAACGTGACGGGAAATAGGGGCAAGTGGTCGTTACCTCAGTGAGGTAGAGATAGTGTTGGAAGGCCAACGTGACATCTCCGTTGATGTGAATCTCTTGTTGCCCATAAATGTCATCTGGACACACCTCTCTTCCTGACACAGCACTTTCCCATGGGAACTTCAGCCCCTGGAAGATAGTATACCTTGCTTTAGAAGACTTAGACAATGTTATTGTTTTTCATTGTTGAAATCTGGAACCTGAGCTGCATTCAGCAGGATTCCTTTGCCTAGACAAGCTTTGATTTCACCATTTTCCTTGTCTGAAAATGTACAGAAAAAGAAAATGAGTCTGACTTTATTCCAACCTTGTTGTCTAAATATTGTGTCCTTCCTCTCTCTAATTTAAATTAACCAAAACTCGTCCTTTCTTCTCTACTTTTTCTTTCTTCCCTATTGCCCTTCTTTCATTCCCCACTTTTCCTTCCTTCCCCTCTGCCTTTCCTTTCTTCCTCCCTCACTTCCCTACTTCCTTTCTCACTCCATCGTTCTTTTAGCTAAACAAGTAATAAAAATGTCTCATTTCTTGTATTTTATTTTATACGCTTTAGGTTAGATTTTAAGCAGGGTTTCCCACAGTAGATTATAAGCCTGGTGGGCCACCAAGCTTTATTTGTGCCCCCACCAGACTTAACATTGCTTAATTATTTCAGGTTTTTTTTTGTTTTTTTTATGTTTTCATTTTGTAAGACTTTATAGTTGGTGTTCAGATATTAATCTTCCAATAACACATAATTATAAAGAGATATTTTAACATTTCTTGTCAACTTTAAATCTTTTGTAAACTCAGAAACATGACGGGTTGCTGGATGAATGACTGCCAAGTGCCTCAACCACCGGGTTTAGCAAGTTTTCTGGGGGAAAACTATCTAATGTCTTTGTAAACACAAGATAATTTTTTTATGATGTCCTAGTAGTACGGTATGTAACTTCTTCCCATCATGACTATGTGAGGCATACCCAACATGTCTCTAAAATAGTTTACTTCTTAGTTTTGTAACAGACTGGTACTTTAATACATACTGTGTTCAGTGTTTCATGGTTTACCAGACAAAAACAGAATGGAGAGGCACCATTCTCCTGTTGATCAATGTACCTTATAGCCTTGCTTCTGGGCATTGTCTTTTGCACCGTCTATCGTCCCAACTCTGTACTCCAGCACGGATCGGGCGAGCTTCGGGTAGAACAGCGCTATCCCTGGATACATCCAAATATCCTGTCAGAAAAAAAGAGGTATACTGAGTGATATAGACTGCATAGCAAATAAACAAGCTGCAATCAACTTTCTGGAGCCTCACCTGATCCCAAAAAACATGACCCCAGTAATCCTGTCCGTCCCCACCGTTAGACAGCCCGCCTGGACTCAACCCACAGAAATAGCTGGAGGTGTCATGGATGGACGGGAAGGCGCTCAGGAGGTAGAACATGCAGCCGACAACAGCTTTGCTGAGGGTCTCAGACCCCGTGACCTCCACCTTGCTCTGCAACCACAACTCCTTCCAGGCCTTCTCGTGAGATGGTCGCAGGTTTCCAGTCGCCATCAGGTTCAGGCCCTCGTCGTAGCTGGACTTGGCAGCTTCCACGCTGTTGGCCACGACCAGGATGAATCCCCAGCGAGCTTTTGTCTGCTCCGGTGGCAGCGACACAGTGGAAGGCACAGGGGTCCAGATTAGGTGGACTGTGGGACAGGACTCGCCTGGGAATTCAGCTTTAGCCGTTTGTCCTTGAATATGCCTGGAGGGACAGCGTGTAAAAATTCTAAAACAACTTGTACTTTTTCATATGATGAGTTGCTGTAACCAGACGTCGGTAGAGTTGCCCCAAAATTTTACAACATATTTTTACTCAAGTAAGAGTAAAATATAGCAGTCCAAGATATTACTTAAAAGTAAAACGCTTTTGGTAAAAATATCTACTCAGTTACTGATGAACTAGTCAAAACATCAATCATTTAATACTTATAATGACATCATCAGATGATCAAAGTGTAAAATTATATGAAAACAATTCATAGAAATAACAGAATAGAATGACAAAATCAAGCAAAAATATTTTCCAAATTAATTTATTTCAATATAAAACTTTAGAAACTTTAACACAAATTGCAGGTGTGTGTTTCAGTCTAGCAATATTTTGATAAAAACAAACTTGTTCTTCATTCATTGAAGTTACTCTCAGTGAACAAAGTATCACTGTGAGTTTTACTTAAGTAAGAAATTTTACTTAAGTAAAAGTAGTGATATTTCATAATAAAATTACTCTAGTAAAAGTAAAAAGTAATAAAAATAAATACTCCTAAAGGTACATATTTTTGAAAACGTTCTTCAAGTAAATGCAACTGAGTAAATTTAATAAATAATGTTAAGTTCATACAAACAACAGCCACTGATATGAAAGCCTCACCTTCCACCTTTGTAGTCAGGAGAAGACTCAAACTGGATGTCTTTGCTCTGAGGGGCGAATGAACTGACCAGATTAACTACAACTGGCTCCTCTGAGGTCACCCGGCGCTCCAACAGAACCTCCATCACCAAGATGTTGGCATAAAAACGGTGACAGTATAGAGACTGTGAGGCAGTCACACTGGCTGAGCTCAGACTGTGGGAGAAAATACCTAAAGATGAGAGGAAAACATTAGAAAAAGAAACAAACAGCGTCACTTACTCCTGTAGAGACTACCTGTGTGGGTGTCCAGGGTGTAGTTGTGCTGGGCAGGTTCCTCTGTCTCAATCTTCACAGCCAGAGGGCAAGGGACGTCAGCTCTGTGGCAATCTCCGGCCTCCCCATTATAAACACCACCCATATGCATGATGCTGTCGAACACCTTCCAGCCCAGGAGCCCATTTGCAAGAGGAGGGAGGAAGCGAGGGTCGCTGGGAAGGGTGTCGGTGGTGAAGACGTAAGGGTCCGAGTCACAAGACATGCTGTGAAGATTATCCTCTCACAGTCACTTAATGAAAGTGACGCAGAATGATTTTATCTACAGAAACCACAGTTAAAGTCATTATGATGGACATATGAACAGTTAGGTTGAATTTACCAACTTACAGGTTTTACATACAGTATTGTAAAAAGTTCAGCTTTTTACAGTGTTTAATACACATCATGTACATTTTTGGAAAAGTCATCCGACTCAGTTGCACATCCATTGGATTGCAAGTCCGATATTTTTCTTTGTAATAACTTTGTAATTCTTCATAAGTGTGTGTGTGTGTGTGTGTGTGTGTGTGTGTGTGTGTGTGTGCATGGTTGTTTGTCCTGTGTGTCTCTGTGTTGCCCTGCGACAGACTGGTGACCTGTCCAGGGTGAACCACGCCTGTTCTGTTTCTATTTTAACTTGTTTATTCATTTTTTTGTTGTACCTAAATGTTTAAGATCAAACTAATTTTATTAACAAAATGCAAATAAATTCAAAACACTGCTTTCAAATGATGACTTCATTTATAAATAGGGGAAAACTAAATCTAAACCAGGCTAGACTGATGTGACAAATGAAATGTCCCATAAACCTGATAAATGATTGAGCAATCGTGTTTGAGATAACTAACAAGTTACTGTGGGGGAAAAAGATGGCACACTCTTTGACACAAACAGTTTTAATTTAGATACACTGGAGGTCAGACCACAGTATCCGACTTCGACTTTAGCTGACTTTTATTTCTCTTTTCAGCCATTCAGAAGTGGTTTTGCTGGTGTGCTCTTTTGTAAAACTCAGGTGATTTTGAGCTGAAGGTCACAAATTGATCACCAGACATTCTTCTTTTCTTGTACAGGGCAGAATTTGTGGTCTCAAACCGTCTAATTTCTACCACCATGTTTGATAATCAGTATTTTTTTATCTCAGTATTTTTTTTAGCTTGTTTTACACTGAATGCACATTATTTAAAGGCTCCACTCTTGTCTTCTTTGTTTCACAGATTATTATTCTCAAAGACTTGAAGATCAAGATATGAATAACATTTTCCTGCTGCTGCACATAAATGTACATGTTGTCCACCATCCTTTATTATTTCCTTAAAAGTTTTTGAAAGTACTTATATTTTGTTTTCTGTGGGCACTTAAAAAGCTCGAAAACCTAAGTCAATAAAGTTGATCTGGCTGTTTTATGGGGGAAAAAAACCCTTGAATTGTTTTTGGCCTAGTTTGAATTAAGATGATTTTTTTGTTAATTGCCTTTAAACAATGTTTCTTGTGAATTGGCGTCATATAAATGCACTGAATTGAATCGATTTCTGCGATTGGATGTCATTTTTGTGTCTTTTTTTTTTTTTATTGTTAAATCACAGACACTGACGGAGCTTAAAATGTTGTTCTAACTTTGTCTGGGAATCCTGGGAATGTTCATCACGGATCCATGTTGTCCTCAGTGTGGTTCACTGGAGTCCCAAAACCTTAAAAATTACATTTTAAACTTTTCTAAACTGATTGATTGCCAATTGCTATTTTTCCTCATCTTACCAAAGTGAATTAAATAACAATTGAAGAACTGCTTTTTGTATTTACTCTGTTTATCTTTGCCTACATTTTGTCAAAAGGTCTGAAATGTTCCAAGTATTTATTTGCTTCAAGCTTGTAACGCAAGAAGACACTAGATCAATCAGGGGGAGTGAACCTTAACCCTATCATTTTCACAAGATGGCCAAATGTAAACTTCAGTCATGTGCTTTCATGAATTGCATACAATGAGATGCAGACTAAGCAATAAGCAAAAGTAGAAAAAGGTTAAATGGTATCTGTAAATTAGCTTGAAGACCTTCCTCACAGCTCAGTGATCAAGCTACTCTAAGAACAGTACATCAGCAAAGTTGCATCATTTCATTTTCACATTAACAGGAAGAAGGATCTCTTTCTAACACAAAGAGGAATGCATATAAAAAAAAAATGGTAAAACAACCTGAAGAAGTTCCAGAACCGCCTATTCTTTACATGATGAGTTGCAGAATGCTTCCTCTGTGCTCTGATTTCTCTCAGCTTTTACACAGTCACAAAGAAAAGCAGTGCAGAGATGTTCATAAAGTGGATCCAAGTTTGTTTTGTATCTCTACAGACAGAGGAGGTCTCTCTTCTGTTTTTGTGCTGCAGGGAAAATCTGGAGTAGACTTAGTCTACTGAAAAACCTGGCATGGATTTAACATGGAGGATAAATATCAGTCCCAACCCAGCTGTGCAGCAAGAATTCAAACATTTACATAGATTTTATTCAAATGTCCTCCTTTCATGGCTTCTCTGGACTTTAATTGTGTCGTGAGCTGAAAAGACTGCTGTCTGCGCGCGTGTGCGTGCGTGTGTGTGTTTACAGTTTGAGCAGCAGGATGACCTAACTTGGCAGGTCACACTAAGAGTGTTTATGTTTTCATCTCGTCACTCAGTCTGAACTAAATCATCTCTCTTGTCTGCAGCTAATTAGTGGCTTTGAAGGCCTTAATGGCTGCCGCTACTTTGTTTTATACTCTGGACTAACAGACTTTGGCAGTTGTAGAGAATGCAAAGGTTTGATCAAGGTATACGGTATTCATATATTTTGAACGATCCAGTTAAACTCCAGGTCAAGGACACAAAGTTAGAGAAAGTCATATACATCCTGCTACAGGTTTTAATGTTTCTTGCTGATATGGTAAAGAGAATAAATGCTAAACCGCACGTTTTTACTGCCAAATTACATCAGAATATCTCGTGCCGACCTGTTTAGCAAACTCTACACATTTAGTTTTCTTGTGGCAGAATGATATAGCGATTTTTCCTGTTATCATCTCTAACAAAACAATTTCCTATGAGGTCCAGTTTGAAAACTATTGTTATCCATTTTCAGGTCTAAGTCTGAACTTAAAGCCCGAGGTGACAGAACTTTTTCTGAGGTGGATCAGAGAATTTAGATCTGCACATTAGGAACATTAGAAAATTTCTAATCATTCTTAGAGATTAATTTTTATGAATTGACGTTTAGCACGTTAGCCCAAACATTTTATCTTACAGCTGTTTAGTTGTTATTGTATTTTAATGCTTTTTATGGTTGATTTTACCAGTGTTATGCATTTTAGTTGCATTTATCTTGTGAAGCACTTTATCCAGTTTGAGCTATGTAAATAAATATGGTCAAATCAGCCAGATTATGCTGCTGCCATAAACGGTAATTCCTTTCAGCACATCCTCAGCCGAGGTGAAAATAAATATGAAGCATAGCGTATAACGCTGTAACACTGCAAAACAGCTGGAGTGATTTGCAAGTGTCTGCCTGAAGCACTAAAACATAATCCAACTTTGTTTAGATTGGGTTTTTATGACTACTGGTCATCCCATCTGTTTAAAAATGACAGTCCTAACTATGCATTTTCCCAGTTGGACTGGAGCATTACATCAGCTGAACCTCTTGGTGGCACCAGGGAGCCATTTTGTGCAGCATCTGGCATCATGCCGGCTGTCAGAGCCACAAACCCTGGGAAAAGCAGCGCTTTGTCCATATAAGGCTGCAATCCATCCGCTTCCCTCTTCCTCCCCAGCTCCCTTCCTATGCCTTTCTCAGACCTGAGGGATATTTACAGAGAGCGCGCCTTGGCCGGCCTGCTCTTCCTTTTTAGGAGCTTCGCCTGCTGTCAGATCTCCTACCATCCAGGACAGTGGTCCATCTCTGCTCTCGGATGGGCCAAACAGATGGATAACTTGTCTCAGCGCTGGTGCCAAAAGACATCAGGTCTCACGCAGCTTTACCCCAGATGTGCTCCTCCGGCACACACACTCATTCTGTCCCTCAGAGTCCCGTGATGAATGGTTCACCTGGGAACAGCAGCAGATTAATGCAACAGTACAGACATGCTGTAAATACATCTGTGTAGCTCCATTTCCTCTTTTAGTCTCAGTTAGTGCTTCAGCTGTTGTCTTCTTTTTTCTCCCACAGCTGATACAGGCCATCTGTCCACCATACACTGAAAACCTCCGCACTACATGCACAGATGATGTGGTAAACCACCGTCAAAAGGAGCAAATTGAAAACTAATACACTTTACAGACACATTTGGTGCATTTCAACAAGTTAATTTTAGACAGGTACTTTTGAAAAAACTCAAAGATTTAATTTTATATTACAACTTTGCAATATCTTTTTAAAATGTTTACTTTTGCCATTTTTTTATGATTTACATCTGAGAATTTGGTTGTTGGAAACTCTGATTACATAAGTCAAATTATCCTCCGGTTTACAAATTTTTGGTTTACTTACTTATTATTTAAAATAGTTTAGCAGACATTTATTTGCAACAAAAAAATAAATAAAAATTGTAAACACCACAACACTGTAAATCTGAAAATTAATCCTAATTAAAGTTTGAAATAAAAATTTGTAATAAATCTGAGGTTAACTTTTTGAACTGAATCATTGAAAAAAATAAAATTACATTTGACGGTATTTACAGCAATAAAACTATAAAATAATAGCCATCTTGCTTTGAGTACAAACATCTAATGGATAAAAGCAACAAAAGTGACAGGTTCAGAATAACCAAGCAAGCTTTGAAAAACAAATTTTTTTATTATGGTGCAGAGATCCATATTAGAAAACCAACATGTGAAGCAAAGCTACATGGGATTTTACTTCAAAGGGTATCATTATAGGCTTACATTTACATACATAACCATGCTTCTTAGTAAAAGAGGAATTGAAAATGAAAAAAAGAAAAAAGAATATCAATGTTAACAATTAAAAACCATTCATAGCATAATAGATCTGGACAAACTAGTCATTTCAGCAACTGTGCAACCTTTGAACTTGAATATTCTCAGGCTGCATCCCCAGTGAGGATGGATTACTGTGGTTTAAAGTCGCCTTTCTAAAAGACCGGGCAAAGGGTCACAGATTTATTTATTTTTTATTGCTTTGCAGAGAGTAAAGTGCTGTGGTCCACTGACCTGGTTCGCCTTTAAGAACTTGGAGTATGTCTGCGATTACAGAAATAAAACAAAAAGATGCAGGGAAGTGCATAAGTGGAGAGAGGTAGGTGGGTTCAAACACTTGCATGTGGCAGCAAAACAACCCAACAGAGCTTCACCGACGCCCCTCGCCTTCATGGCATGGTTTAATACAAAAACGTAGAGTCTAAGACGTGGCCTAGAGATTAGTGACAGAAGAAGAAAACACCAAAACACTGAGGGGAAACTTTCTCAACGTGTGACGTGAAATGTGTTCACAAAAGAATAAATACAAAGTGGATGCTTTAAGAACCAAGCCATGTTGTGTGTTCAGTGGAACATGTATCGTGGGAAGGAAGGAAGGATGCACTTAGCGGGACGGTGTGTGTCCAGGTTCCCTGACGAATAGTCACAGTACGTCAACGTGGTGGGAAAGCGTGTGCACAGGTCCCTCCTGTGGCAACTGAGCAATAAGGCACTCAAAAGACACTCCAGCTGTTCATGAAGAGGCATCACAATCCAAGTGAAGGGTGCGTAGAACTTTCCATTGCTTCTCCCCCCCACCACCCTCTGGCACAGAGAGGAATGTATGGAAGCGGTGGGATGGATGAAAGGAGTGAGGGGGGGAGAGTTCCCTGGTGGTCGTCTCTCTCAGTCTATTTGGAGAGTTTGCTGATGACACGGATCAGTGCTCCATTTTCATCTTTAAGACGCTGGTTGTCTGCTCTCAGGTCAACCAAAACCTGCAGGTAGAAGTTAAAGCTCACATTAAATCAAGTTTGAGCAGGGAGTATGTAGAGTCAAAGTGTGTTTTAGTGTCGTCACTTGGTATCTTTCACAGCGATTAATCAGACTCACCATCTACTTTTTAGGAAAAATCCCATCCGGTAAGAAGTAGAAGATAAGGATCGCAGAACTTTGAAACTTTCGTTTTTATTAACAACCAATTATTATACTTGATAAGAGGAGGTAAAGTAACTAGTGGTGGACCGATTGCAGTTTTTTGCCTGATCAGCGATCTTTAAAAAGCCTGATCTGCAGATACTGATTTGGCTGATATAATTGTTTTTGGTGTATGTTATAAGGGCACAATACACATTCAATGCCCCAATCTTTGACATTGTGCAATGGCTGTGAAATCGCAGATCACCCAAAATTAAGAAAATTGGGGCCAATCAATCAACCAGTTGATTGATCAACGCACCCTCAAAAATAATAACCCCATATTCAAGTGAACAGCAAAATAATTCAAAAAAAATATGTGTAATGTGATGCCTTTATTTTTTTCTTGAGTGTTCTTGGATTTCTTTAAAATCAGAGAACAATGTTTATTTCTAGTTTATTTCATGTAATCAGCTGGATTCTGCTTACATACTTTATTCTTAAATGATAAAAGTGATTATTTCATCCAAAGATAAGAGAATCAGAAGCCACAGTACTCAAATCTGCAGCCTAAAATATATTTAACTAGTATTTAAATTGATGGCATTAAACAAGGAACCCTAACCACCAACCCATTGAACAAAACAAAAATGATACAAGCCTCTCTTTTGTTATTTACAGCAACTCTACGAGGGAATTAAATACACCTAGTAAGTAATAAGGATTTCCTAAAAACCAGAAGTTACGAAAAAGCAATTCACACCAACGCTGGTAAGACAATAGTGTGTATTCAAACTGATCATATTGTGCTAAGAGCAAACATTTATATAAACTGCCAGAGATCTCCTGTGGCGCTACTTTAGTTTGAACATAATGACTGTTTGTGTGATTCATGAACAAAAATATTTCAAAACAGCCAAATTTATCTTTCCTGTAAGTAAGGAGTAAGTTGTAACCTCCTTTCAGCCAGCTGACCAGGAATCTGTAGGAGCAGGCAGGGGAGGGGCGACACTACAGCTGAGAAATTTTGCCTAAAATCAATACTATGAAATATTGAGCATTTCACCTCGATAACGATAAATGGATGATAACTTCTTCACAGCCAGTTGTTTCGATGGTATGATTCTGCTATACTGGTTTTTTCACAATTATTTTTATTGTCACTTTAATGAATTTTAAAACTACAGTGTCTGAAAATTAACAAAGAAAATGTGTACATTTAATTGTTATTGAATAAATAAACTCAACTGAACAAGTTTAGATGGATAAAATACTTAACTTTCGACATCCTGGCTGAACCCAAAATTGTGAGTCTGTACTGAAGCTCTAATGGAAAAGGGTTTTGTTGTGTAACAAATTATGAAACAAACACCACAGGAAGCCAGAAATAACTCAAAAGTGGCTTCAGCTAAGCCACTTACAGTACAGTCTAGCCACAACACTTCTTAAAAAATAACTTGCATTGTTTTCCCAGTGGTTTTGTTAAACTGTCATGGCTGTTTCAGCATCTCAGAGCTCAGAAAACATTCAGGTAAAACTGGGTAGGCAGGTGGCAAACACCAACCTTATCACACCACCTGACCACAGTGAGAGGCAGCTCTCTGCAGCGTGCTCCCACAAGCCAAAGCCAGGCCAGTCGAGCAGAGAAGCATGCAAAGTGTCAGCGGTCCTGATAAGTCTCCCTCCAAACCATTCCTCACCTTTAGCTCCTCCTCCAGCTCTGCCATGCGCCGCTCCAACATCCTCCGGTCCTGGTGTCGGAAAAAAACGTGAAGGGATGGGAGGGGACAGAGAGGAAACAACGCAGAGAAGAAGGACAGCAGTTGAGCGAAAACAAGTGAGGAAGTGGTTTAAGTGGGGGAAGAGAGGAGAGCGTGTCAAAAGGCAGGGGTGGCACTAGTGAGGCACACGAAGCTACATAAACTACGAAAATACAAACCAAGCGAGAGAAATGTCGGCAGGAAGGGTGGGAGTTAGTTTTACCTTTCTCTCTAGGTCCAGTAGTGCTGAACAGTCAGTGAAGCGTTCTTGTCTCTGTTGGGCAAAGAAAATACTTTTTTTTAAATCAACAACACCAAAGGTTTTCAAGTAATTAGTAAAAAAAAAAAAACTCAAGTAAATATGTTACCCTCAGTAGTTATACAAATGCTATATGTATAATATGCAATTTAAAATAAATTAGACTTTGTAATTTAATGCCTTGAAATGAGGTCTTGTCTCTTTAAAAACTCCTGCTCTTTCTGAAACGCTGCCTTCAGGAAGTCAATCACAACAGAACTCCTCTATTAGCCCTTCAACAACTTCTATTTTTTTTTAAATTAGCTTTGCACTGAGAAGTAACTCAGTCAATGTGCAATTCCAAAAGTGATGTTTACTAATTGCTGCTGGCTAGTCTGGAGCTGAGAGGCCGAGTTGCAGGGGAGGGCTGCTCTGTGAGGCGGAAATGTGGAAACTGCAGCTTTGAGGACGAGCTGCGCCTTGAACGCGGAGCTACGTCCAGCTAGGCGTTTTGGTCAGCTGAATGGTTACCAAGGGAGATTCAAGGATTTCTCAAACATGAAGGTATGAAAGAATCAAGAAAACACTCCAGGTATGCCTCTGATTATAACATGACATAAAGATCAAGATATTTTACATAGTACTGCCCCTTTAAGCAGGGAATTGAACTTCTTCATCACCTGCGTTGCCTTCTCCAGCTCCACTCTGGTCTGACTAATGATCTTCTGTGTGTCCTGCAGTTGAGCTTGGAGCTGGCTGTTTTCTCTGGAAACCTCCTCAAACAGCTGTTACACACACACACACACACACACACACACACACACACACACACACACACACACACACACACACACACACACACACACACACACACACACACACACACACAGGCAATTAATAATAGAAGTATAACCACATAGCAAACCAATCAACACCAGCTGCTGACCTTTTTAAAATCTTTGCTTTCCGATCCTTCTCTCTGGGTGCGGTTGCTATACGAGGTGTCCAACCTTGAACTCATGTCTTTGTCTTTCTGCATATAGAAAACCAAAACAAAACAAAAAAGGTAAACATGGCTGCTGTGTTTATTTAATTATATTTGATTACGCAGATCAAGTACAACCTGTGGATCCAGCCCACTCCCTGAGAACTCCTCCTCTCCACTGGGCTCAATGTCTTCACCCTGAAGAAGACAGATGGTTTAAAACCAGAGTCAATCTGCAGCTTCTAGCTGCTCCAAACCGTCCTGCAGCAGTTTTCTCCATGAAGATGGTTTCGTGTTTACCTCCCCGGTCCTCTGTGCCTTCCTCCTGGCCCGGGCCTGTCTCCTCTCTCTGCGCTCTCTGGCCCATTTTTCTGTCTCGCTCTCTCCTGTGATGGACTCAACATCTGAGCAGAAACACACAGCATGTCAGATGTGAAAAACAAAAAAGAAGTATCTAAGGGCTTATTCTAAAAAAAAATCATTTCACTTGAGAACCCAAAACTTTTATGTATTTTATTGGAATTTTATGTAACAAAGAAACACAAATTGGTGTGTAATTGGGAAGTAGAACAAAAAGCATACAGTACATGGTTTTAGTTCTTTTTATTTAGAAATAGGCTAAAAAAAAACTAGTTGGAGAACATTTGAGAACATTAATTTTCAAGTCCGGCATAAGATTCTACACTGACTTTGTGTCTGGACTTTAACTGGGCCATTCTTATGCTTGAATATATTATTTATCTAATCCAGTCCATTGCAGCTCTGACTGTAAGTTTAGGGTTTCTATCCTGTTGGAAGGCGAAGCCCCAATTCAGTCTCAAGTCTTTTGAAGCCTCTAAAAAATTTTTTCTAGGATTGCCCTTCAGTTAGGTCAATTATGCCATCAACTCTTACCAGCTCTTCTGTCCATGCAGTAGAAAAGCATTCTTCCAGTATGATCCTAGTTTTCCACAGCAGGCTAAGTAGGCCAAAAAGTTTTAATTTTGGGCTCCTCTGACCAGAGAGCTTTCTTCCATATGTTTGCTGTGTCCCTAAACAAAACTCATGGCCAACTTTAACTGGGACGTCTGATATCTTTCTTTCTTTCCTTCACATCTTTTTTGCCATTAATCCATAAATGCCAGATTTGTCAATGGCAAAAATAATAGTGTGTTGTTGACAGATTCTCCCTGCCTGAGCTGTGGATGCCTGTAGCACCTCCTGTGTTAAAATCTGCATTTTGACTTCTTCCATGAATAATGTAAACAAATTCAATTCAATGGAATGAAAATAAAGAATAAATACTGGAGAGAAAATGGGCTGAAAAATGGCTTTTTATTTGTTATTGTTTTCCTTCCACTTCACAATTGTATTCTTTCTGTTGGTCTATCACATGAAATCCCAATAAAATGAATTAAACTTTGTGAATGTAAGATGCTTTTGGAAGGCACTGAGAAGTGACTACCTTTTCTTTCAGATGCCAGAGGACGAGCCGAGCCAGCAGGCTGAGTGAGACCCAGCAGGTCCGACTTCTGCAGGCTGGCAATACGAGATCTCCAGCTCACTTCCTGTAAATGCATCATTTTAGTGTCGCAAGGTCACAAAAACATGAACGGCACAGCCAAACCGGTCTGTAACCATTTCAGAGGGTTCTTACCCCTTCATCTGCCTTCTTCTGTTTGGCTTCTTTCTCTTTCTCTTCTTCCTCATTCTTTTCTCTTCCTTTGTTGTCTGTCTTCATGGTTTTAATTGTCTTCTCTGCCTCCTGCAAATCTGTTAGCGTAACTCCCTTTGAATGAAAGAAAAGAATGATGAAGCAAACCCACACTGTGCAGCCGAGGTTCAAAGGCAGAGAACAGGTGAGGAGGTAAATCCTGACCTGGGTGGAGCGCCGGGATTGCCGGGCATGCCGGGAGCGAGCTTTTCTCTGCGCTTCTGCTTCCTCATCTCGCACAGGTGTCAGATACGACCTTTGTGATCATAATCGCTGTTAGTGACAAAGCCAGATCACCGTCTTTGCTTGGTTAGATGTTTTGTTCTTACTTGCGCCTCTGTTTGCTCTCCTGTTCGCTTGTCGTCGTGCTTTGAGAAATTGAGGTGATGGTTGACGGTGGTTCCTTCTTTTCCGTCTGTTCCTGAGGAGTTCTTTGGGGAAAATGTTTTAAGGTGTTTATGTTTGAAATTAGGCAAGAAATACACATATGGTTATATTTTTCACCCATAAAACACTAAAATATTGAAAGTAGGGATTATAAATAAATCTTATAAGGCCTTTATATTGTTCTTAAAAGCAGATTAGTCAATTTACAATTCCTTTTTGCCAACAAAAAAGCCCTCATAACCACTCTTTTTAATAATACATAGTCATCACCTTGTTTGGATGATGAGTTGACATCTTGATTTTCAGTTTTTAGTTTACATAAATAACACAATTTATTTTATTTTTTTTAGCAAAAAACGTTTCCATTGAACTATGTTTAATAGTCGTCTGGTCAATACTTGATGACTTTTCCTACGAAAGCCATTAATGTAGAAAACCTGTGAGCTCCATGAAAATGAAATGGGTGAAGTGCACGGATTTCCCCTTACCCACCAAACGGCCTCTCTGCTATAAACAACTTTTGTTCTAGGATCATAAAAAATTGGAATCCTGGAAAAAGGGAAAGAACAACTCAAAGCTGAGGAAATAGTAAATAAAACACCTCATGCTACAGCTACTACAGATAGCTTGAGCAGCATGTAACCAGTCTGAACGCCAGTACAAGCTGTCATTTATGATCATAAGAAAATATACAGTGCATATAGTGTTTTTTCCCCTCCAAAGTAGCCTTGCTATTGCTTTTCTAAGCGATTCTGCCCGATTCTCATCTACCTTTTGTGCTTCGTTCGCAGATTTTCCCACAGAGCTGGATTTCTCCAGTTGACTTTCAACAGGGCCAATCAGCGAACAGAAAGACAAGTTGTGAACAATAACGTCAATTTTCTGTGCTGTTTTAGAAAGGTAGTATGTCTATGGTTGTAGTTTAGCAACTGCAGCAGAGGAAGTCAATGTAGCCATTCGGACTGTGTTGAACCACACTTCAAAATATTGTGCCATTAAAGTCAGAGACAGAGGAAAGTATAAGCGTTTTATTGCTGGCAAGGATGTGGTTCAGCTCAGCAATTGGGAAATGGTTGTTTATAGCAGTGGTCCCCAACCTTTTTAGTACAGCAGATGCGTTGGGATTTCTCACACTAGTGCTGCAGCGCAACCGACAGCATCAGGTTTAGGATTTTCAAAATAAAAGCTCCTCCAGACTTAACACATAGAACGGATATATTTAATTATTTCTTGCAAGGCCTGGTACCAATTGGTCCACGGTTAATATATAGGAGGCAGATGACACACTTGTTGGGGGAAAAAATGCTGCAGCATGTCTGTTCACATAAGTGTAATGATGTTGGTCAGAACAGGAGCAGAAACTGCAATGCAACAGGTTTCAAGAAATTTGAATATTGTGTTTTCGATTAGAGGCAGACTAAGAATCAGGTGCCGTTTTTTAAGGTCTCCAAACTACTACCATTAAATACCTTTGACTTTCTCCTTTCTGGATAAATAGCCACATCAATTTTCATTTAAGTCTAAACACTTAGACATGAGTGTCCCTAACTTTGCCTCGAGTGAACAAAATGTTATTTATTGATGCTTTAGCCAAGCTTTCCAAATGTAACATTATCACTCTTCAGTAACTTTTGACTTATTTTTTGTAGGTTTTGACTTTGAAAAGAAAAACTTAATATATCTGAAATTTTAAGGTAAAATACCTCTGAGCTAAAAGACTATTAAGGCGACTGAGACCAGCAGAGCTGGTTCCTGTACTCGATGAGGTCACGTTGGCGTCATCCAGTCTCTTTACATAAGACGAGCTAATAAAAGAACAAAATAGGAAAGGTAAACAAAAGCACACATTATACTGTAACTTTTACACATAAATTAGTATTTGCAGCTATGGAGGGTAGGATGGGAGGGTGGGGTTGTTGTTGTGAGCTGTGACAATGCAAGCACACAAACACTTAAACAGCAGAGCAAACACATACGAAACAGGTGGTGAGCAGCGTGACTGACCTGTGTAGCAAAGATGGTGTGGAGCTAGTGAACTCATTCCCTAACTGACTATGAAGTCGTCGAGTGTACGACGAGCTACGGCTTAGCCAACTGAGAGAAAAGGGAGACAGAGTGACAGGGACACATACGCAGTGACTTTGATTCTGCTTCTCTACGTTGGATCACTAAATCCCACCTGTTGGAGCTGTCAGAGCTGTTATCTGGAATACTGAAGAGTCTCCGTGTCGGAGTCGGCGGCACTCGAGCGAGTCTTGGCTCCTGAGAAAATGAAAGAGGGAGACTTTGGTCTGTTTATCATTTATTTATGCAGCTCAGAGAGATGAATCTCTAAAAGACGCCTTTAATTGGTTCGTCATGTTCTTGGAAAGGAAAATAAAGGAAAATAACGGCAGTACTTTTGTGGGCGCATAAATCTTGGAAACGACTGTGTACCTTGGTGTCGGCATCAGAGCTTAGGCGGGGGCTGGAGGCGGAGCGGCTCATTCCGAGTCCAGACTCTGTGGCTCTGCTTGGGTCCTGGACGGAGTCTGAGAGCCCAGCTGAGCCCAGAGTCACGGAGCTGCCCGCTTTCCTCAGGGACGTTCTCCATGAGCCGGGGGACTCGGTGGCTGCAGGCTTGCTTGGTTCCTACCACATGTGCAAAAGACTTGAGTTACAAAACTCTGTAAAGCGCAGTCAGCACCTGGTATCCATGCAGCATCTCTAAAGGCTACCTTCTTTAGCTGGCCTGCAGTGGTAGTCGCTGACATGGAGGTAGAAAGCGCACTCGTGGTATTTCGTTTGTTGTTCAAGTTATTTATGATTTCTCTGTTTTTTGCTTTCTCTGCAACGGTAAAACATTACGCAGGTCAAAAATCGTCCACACAGTTTCACAGAGACAATGTCAAAACAAAACACAGCAGCTTCTCCCCTCTCTTTCCGCCCCTCTCACCTGACTCCGTGTCGCTCTCAGACTCGCTCTCGTCCTCTGAGCTGGAGCTGCTGGAGGCTTTCGCCTGGCTCTGCCCCGTTTGGCCTTCCTCCTCCTCGTCCTCGGCCGGACTGCTCGGCAAGGCGGGAGGCGGGTGCTTCTCCCGCTCATGAAGGCATATCTTGTCCCTGCTGCTCATGCGGGAGATAGAGGTCCTGCGGTGTAGAAGGGGTGGAGGGGCGGAGCCCGAGTCGGGGAGGGACCACAGGTGGCATGCAGGGAGCTGATCAGTGAGGGCGACCGTACAACGTGCAGCCAATTAAAGCGAGCAAGCAAGCGTCAATCGGCACATCAACAGGTTGCACCGCTGGAGTCTTTTGGTAGTGCATTGTTTTTGAGTTGTCACCAGATTTCTAATTGCATCTTCAATTTATAATTTCTTTTGCTTTGATTTGTTTTTAAAATAAAAAGAAGCAAAAGAGCACTCACTCAAATGAAAAAACAATGCCTGGTCTCAGTGTCATGTTAGCCACTTATGATCAACAAAAGTATTAATAATAACAATTCAAATTTTTTACATTTTGTCATTGTAGAGCTACAAGTCTTTCCTGAAAAGTATCCCCACAGCATAATGCTGCCACCAGTTTCCTCTAATTTATCGTGCGATTGATTGATTTATTCTTTATTGTGACAGGCCTATATACAATTTTGCTAGATAGTTAAAAGTTCAGATTTAGTCTAACGTGGCTGCTTCCACATGTTAAACCTTGTCCTGCACATTTCAGCAACAAGGCAGCTCAAACTACTTTTTGCCATGAAACCGTCATATGTATTCAGAGAAAAAAATGAATAAAAAAGCTCACCACCACATATTTTAGACTGTAATTTGCAAAAGTATTTAAAAAATATTCGAGTACAATTTATCTTCCACTTCACTCTACACAACAACTTTGTGCTGGTCTATCACCTGAAACACATTAAAGTTTGTGGTTGTAACAGGACAAAATTTTTAGTACAGAGTTTTGTAGAAATAAAGCTAAAGGCTTTCAGTTCTACGGCTTTCAAAGCAATAATTATTGGTAATTACTGGCTGTTGATAGTTGTAGTAAATAAGCTGCTCTCATGAAGGCTCAGAATGTTAGTTTAAATCATTTAAAAAAATGATTTAATCCCTTTTTTTCAACTGAGTCATGTTATTCATAAAGCCATATAATTAGCATGACTGAAGTTAAAACTAAAGAACACTGTGTGCAGCTATAACATTATAAACAGCAGGCTCTAGAGGGTGATGAGTGGTTTTTAGGAAACAGACAAATAATCCCGGTCCGGATTTAAAACACTGATGTAGAGAAAAGTCTAAGAGCTACTAATACTGACAGGAAAGTGGGATGTGCCCTGATCTTATGTAATGGTCACTGGAACACATTATTCAAAGCATTTTACGTATGTTGCGTCATTGCCTAAAGGGCACTGCAAAGCATTAAGACGTTTAAATGGCAACATTTTAAGTTTTAAGACTTTTTAGTAGTAGCATCCATTACTTCTTTCTGACTGCATGTCATGTGGCATGACTATGTTTACTGACACTGGCCAAAAGTGACTATTGGTCACTGAAGTGACTAATAGCTATGTGGAAGTACAATGCATTATGTCCAATCACTTAAGTTAAAAGAACACACAGAAAGTTAATAATGATGCTTGAATTATTTGGAGATCTTAGCGCACTGAGCTGCAGGAAAATAATGTCTCTTTTGAAACCAACCACAGTTCTGTGGTGAAACAGAATGTAGACCAATCAATTCCCTTCATAAAATGTAGTCGCTTACCTCAGAAATTAACATTAAATTTGAGATTTTTCAACAAAATTTTACATTTTTAAAATTTACATTTATGAAATCTATTTTTGACCTTTTTTTTCTTTTTTCTTTTTTTTTTTTACAAACGTTCCTTTAGAATTGTAGAACATTTACTACGGAGCCTGAGAAACCACAGACTTGACATATAAATAGACGGACCGACAGACAAATGAATGATGGGAAACGGACAAAGTCAAGGATGAATCAACGAACAAAAGGATGAGTGGACAGAAAAATCTATGGGCAAAAGGATGGATGAATGAACAGGCAGATGGACAGAGTGAGGGATGAGTGAAAACAGACAAACAGGAGGATGGATGGATGGTAGAAAAACATACTGATTGACAAATGGATGGACAAAACACTGGTTGAATGAAAAATGAATGGATAGATGGACAAAAGCATGAACGGACAGATAGATGGATGAGAAAATGGATTGGGGAAAGGACATTTGGCCAGACAAAATAGACCAATTGATGGACAAAAGGATGTAAGGACCGATGGTTGGGAAAATAAATGAAAAAATGGATGGATGTGCCAGTGGACAGACAAAAGAATGGATGGATGGGTAGGTAGATAGATAAAGACAAATAGATAAAGGATATGTATGGATATAGATCAATGGACGGACGGACAGATGGACTATTTTTTTAACATTCAGATCTGCAATCTATCAAGCAGAGATTCTGACAGGGAGTCTAGATTTAATTTCTGTTCCACAATTACCGTACCCAAATCTGGAAAATACGTAAATCGTATAATTTCCCCAAATTACACTGGAGCCTTGTAAATCAGACTAACAGCACAAAGCCTCCTCTGCCTCTTAATGGTTTGATCTGCAGGTCTCATTCATGACTGCACAGACAGTTCTCAGTACAGGCATCGAAAAGGAGAAAAGCCAGAAGCTTCTGACAGCAGCAAGTAGCCACTTTAAGTCTGCTGATCTAACACCGATAAAAAGAAATGTACCAGATGTTTCACTGGTACAAGTACTTCACATAAAGGCCCTGATTACTTCTACACAAATGAACTTGAAACAACTATTCAGATTGTTTATGACAGATGAAGGACTTTCCACAATAAAAAGATCAGAACTGCCATTATTTGGGTCTAATTTTCCATTTACCGTCTATATAATCATGTTATACACTGATTTTGTTTCTTAACTTCTAACTGGCTTACTCCTAAATTACAAATTCAGACCAAAAAGTATGCAGTATGACACTAAGACAGACACAGTCACTTCAGCAGTACATCAGCTCACAGGAACGCTTGGATCGTTAAAATCAGACTTGCGTGCATGCAGACAACTGGTACTAGGCTTTATGGGACTCAGCTAAGGAAGGGCAAAGTGTGTACCAACACACTAACACACACATGGTGGCACTAACCTGCGAGTGCGGACTGGTACCATGGAGATAGGTTGATTGGTCTCAATAACAGGATTCTGTTTCTGTTTCTCGCTGCGTAACTGAAGAGGAATATAAACAGACATAAACACAGAGAACATTCTGTGCTGCAGCACAATCAATCAGGTGGAGTTTGTCTGAGCGGGTGATAATAGCTGTGGAGCTCGTTTGAAGGCAGACTTACAGCGTTCTGTTTCTTCTGCAGCTCCTCCAGGGTGTCCACGAGGTTCTCGTCTGCAACATCAAGAGGCGTTTGACCCTATAAGGAAATTAAGCCGTGTTTTATCAGCTGCAACCGACGATAAAGCTTCAGCGACTGATTTAGGAGTGAGTAAAGGTCATTTCAGTCGGCCTCACCACGTTGTTGACGGCAGCCATATCGCACATGTGGTCAGCGAGCAGGGTGCACACCTCCTCCTGTCCCCAGTGAGCTGCTGCATGCAGAGGCGTCCACCCGTCTATGTCCCTGCAGTCCACATCTACCCTACACTGTAACAGTACCCTGAGAAGGTGAGGAAGAACAGGAGGAGGGGCAGACATGGCCATGAATAAAAGACGAAACCAAAACAAGACAAAAAGTCCGTCATTTGTCTTCTTACTTGAGGACTTCAATGTAACCTTTGGCTGCGGCGACGTGCAGAGCTGTAGCCTTGGTGTTGGGGTGAGGCATCAGGGAGCCACCTCCTTCCAGCAGCGCCGTGGCATCCTCCAGCATGATCCTCTCCTCCTCCTTCCGGGCTTTATCCACATCTATCTCTGTGAGGCCGATGTGAACAACGTGGGAATGACAAAATCGTTTTAAAAAAAAATATTCATTTAACTAAAACCGTTTCCAGAATGAAACCATAAAACATTCCAAAGGGAGATTCTTCCTCATATACTTTTTGGAATTCTCCAAGAAATTGTGACCATTCGAAAATACACAATATATTTAGACCTCTCAGGTCTTCTGGTTCTGGTCTGCATCCCCAGAACCAGAACCAAACATGAAGAAGCAGCATTTAGTTTCTATGCTCCACAAATCTGAAACAAACGTCCAGAAAACTGGCAAGATGCTGAAAAACTGAATTCCTGTTTAGAGTTGCCTCTGATTATTAATAGGAACATTGATTGATATATTTTATATAGTTTTCCTTGATGATTTTTATGATGGCACTAATGTTTATTGCTTGTTTCACAATTGGTTACTGTATGATGTTTTGTTTAAGGTGCAGCACTTTGAACTGCTTTGTTGTTGAGTCTTGACTTGACAAGACTTCAGCAATCTTCACTGCAATATCTATGAATGCAATACTCAATACCATAGTTCAAGTGCTTTGTATGTATGTGAATTCTGCCAATCAATAGTATATATCTGGCACATTGAATAGACTTTAACAGACCTGGATACCTACATATGATGCATAACTTTAGTGGTTGAGACGCAAAAGTTCAAATAGGGGTGAATGTCATGAAGGAAAAAAAGTCTGAAAAATGTGGGTTAACTTTATTCAGTATTGACAATATTTAGTAGCTTTTTCAGCTCTTGTTTATATTTGTATTTTTTTCTTAACTTGTGGCAAACTATTACTTCTTTAATTAATCTACATTTATCCTCAAAATACTTCAACACTGTTCAACTCATAATATTTGAGATGCAATGATAACTCGGCTCGTGACCAGGATTGGTCAAAAGGTTTAAAATGTAATCATTTTCCAGTTGCTGAACATACATGTTCTTAGATGTTACTGAGGGAAGAACACTCAGAAATACCTGTTATAAAAATAAAGACAGATGAAGATGTAAGAAGCCATTTAAGAAACAAGCTATTCTCTAAAATGTTAAAAAGTTGCTCACTATATTAAAAAAAGTTGCAGAATCTTTCACTATATTGAAGTCTTTGGTTCAGATTTCAATGTTTGATTCTATGACATAATTAAACACTGAAAAGCTTCAAATAAAGCAATGGGAGTTAAATGGATCTCTGATTGTGATTCACTTTAGGTTCACAATCACCTCCATGACCCAGCAGGTCACCTTCGATGGCGGTGTGTTAATGAGCTCACCTTGTTTTTTGATTTCAGCTCTGAGAAGCCTCTCCATTACATCTTCATTGGCTACATCCAGAGGAAGCTCTCCTTCGCTGTTGACAGCCCCAACATTAGCACCGTGCTCTATCAGGTACCTTCAAAACAAAGAGATGGTCCGCAAGCAGTTAGAAAAATTTTTTAATATATTAATCTATAATTTACATACTGACAAAATGTTGATCTGAAACAAAACACAGAGTCTGCAGTAGCCAGGATGATGACAAGGAGGACCACTCACTTGGTGATCTGGATGAAGCCGCAGGAAGCTGCAGCGTGCAAAGGAGTCCAGCCCTCATTGTCCCCTCTGTTGACGTCGCTCCCATTTTCCACTAAAAACTGCACCATCTCTGCGTTTTCATCGATGCATGCCTGACAGGGAGACAAACAAACACGTCAAAATGTGTTTGATTTGTTTCGTTTTATTCATAAAAGGCCTGAAGCTGAGAATTCAAACGGATAATACAGATGTTTGTTTCAGAGGGTCTCCAACCCATTAAAAATCAGTTTACATTTTCAGTGAGAAAAGGGAAAAACTCCAGACATTTCCAACATCTATTAAACCCAACTAAAGCAGCAGAGCTAAAACAATGACCACACTGTATACTTGCTGTAATGACTTTCTGCTAAGTGGGCTTCTAAAAGCCCTCAGGTAGTTTCTAAAACCGTCATTTTGTTCCATGAATGAAACAGTGGATGTGTCTGGCAGCTTTTCCTGGGGAGAAGTCTATTAAAGATCTCAACGTGACCCAACCAAAGTCCCGAGATAAATCGCATGTGAATCTCATGGGATTATTTTATGTTTTCTAATAGTTATGAATAAAATCACAGCTTTATCTATTCTGAAACAATTTGCTTTGTATTAGTCTGTTAGAAGTTGCACACTTAGACATAAATATAAAGAAAATACAAACATGCAAAAAATACTTGGAAAATTACCGTAATTCAAACAGATCAATGCGCTGAACTAGTTACAGTCCTGTGAAAAAGTATTTGCCAACATATACATTTATTTTTGCTTTCGATTAGTATAAGACAAAGAGAACCTGGTTGTATGTAAAATGTAATTTCCAAACGTTGATTTTACTTATTAAGGGGAAAAAAAGAAAGCAATTGCTAGTTAAAAATGTAAACTTTGGTTCTATTTTACACGGGATTTCTGATATATGTGTATTTCTTCACCTTAAACATTCAAGCATGACACAAAAAAAAGCCACAAGAAATTTACAAGTGGGAAATACTTTCACACCACTTTATAAACACTCCCATAAAATGAAATTAAACAGAAACGTTAGTTGTTTATCCCACTTCTTTATGCATGAAGACACAGCTGAATATATTCATACGTCTGGAAAACATGACAATCAAGCCAGACAGGATTCTTGATGCAAGAAGATAACATGGATCATATTACTAAAGAGCACTAGACTGGTTATTACATTTTCCTTGCACTTATCGTGTGTTTTATTGTGTCCTTTCGTAGTCCAACATTTCTCTGATTAAAACATGGTGGAAGAGAACAAATGCATGACAGAAAGTGTCCAATAAAGATATATTTGTCCTAAAACAATGAAATTGAAAATGTGCATTATTTTGATTTAAACTTTGTAAAACACTTTATTTCTTGCTTTGCTATTGTGCAGATATGGTTATTTAACTGTCCATATCTGAACAAATTTGCATATTCAGAGTATTTTGAAATGATTGGTATTCAAGTCCTGCGACAGACTGGCGACCTGTCCAGGGTGTACCCCGCCTCTTGCCCGGAACGTAGCTGGAGATTGGCACCAGCAACCCTCCTGACCCCATTAGGGACAAGGGCGAACAGAAAATGGATGGATGGATGGTATTCAAGTCCCTGATGTAACTCACTGTACCATACCTGTGGTATGTTGATGTGATTTTACATCAGACGCTACTAAAATATTAGCCACTGCCAGCGAGCTGGAGAACTGCTTTTGTATATCCAATTTTTATTATTTTCTTTTAAAAAAACATAACTTTTTCACCTGTCCATAGCCTGTAAATATGTATTATAGAGTGTGCACATTAATTTCAATAACAATATAAGTGTTATTCACCCTTTACAATGACATTCCCAGTGAATGAGAGACTGTACTGGCTGCTGCAGTCTCCTGTCCAGCTCTAACATTTAAAGGAACGTTTATGTAAAGCATGCTAATGTTAGTCTTCCATTTAAACAAATTGCTCTGGGTGAAAACATGGTCCAGGAGGAAAAAGTTCAAACAGAGCTACACTATTCATCTATATTCAGATAGTTCCCATTTTACTTTAAGCACATAAACCTGGGCGTCACCCATTTATCAAGAGAAAAAAAAAGATTTGCTTTGATTTTAGATAAAAAAGGTGTGTACTTTTAACTGTGTA
Organism: Gambusia affinis; assembly: GCF_019740435.1. NCBI lineage: Eukaryota > Metazoa > Chordata > Actinopteri > Cyprinodontiformes > Poeciliidae > Gambusia > Gambusia affinis. The sequence goes on from NC_057875.1 coordinate 7,185,300, forward strand.
CACTGTAGTCCAATAGAAAAAAAACAGAGAAAAATAGACTATTTAAATTTGACAAAAGTTTTAAATTAAAGTTCAATGTTTTGTTGTTGTTTTTTTTGATTAAACAAAAAATATGATGACCATTCACTAAATGGGCAAATTAGCTAATAGATATTTTGTTGAATTACCTGACTAGTAAATAATGAGTGTTTAAGCTGGAGTTGTGGTCAGACATGACCAGTTGGAGCAGTTTTCCATCATTAGCCACTAATTACGTAAATGAGCGATAATGAAACATAATCTATCAGAGGTCACATGGTTGAAGTTGACTTCCTCTGCTCAGGCTGTTGGATGCAATGGTTGATCTGCAAGCCACACCTACATGCCGCACTGAATGCCTCACCAGGTGACAAATATTACACACCTAGTTTGACATCATGTGATGTTGTTCTTCCACTGAACTGTGCTCTAACTTGCAGGATGAACTTGTTTTCCCGTAAGAAAATAAAAAGAAACTCCAAAGCAGTGCTTTTCCGCGGAACCTTTCCAATAAAACCGTCACAAACCTTTTCCATTGTATGAACCTGAAGAAGCTACCTCTTTTGTTTGTCAACTTGGACGTGCCTTTAGTCCACACAAGAATCACAATAATGATCCGTTTTGATGGAAAGAGGATATTTGAGACAGGACAGGTTTCTACAGAAGCAGCAGCTCTGGACTGCTATAACCCAATCCTATCACAGTGTGGCTCCTTTCAGGTCTAATCCGATATTTACATGTGACATTTTCTCCTGCTTTTAGCAACTTAGTGCAAGTATCTCTACGGAAACCTGCAACCTAATGTTTCGCACCCACTGCCTTCAGCACTTGCAGCACTGTTTGCCCATTAGCAAGAAAATCAAGATTTGCTACTTCTTCTCACAGAGCTCCTAATGCTTTTGCCAACTGAGTACACCTGAGGCAATTCTTAATTTTCCAAAAAAGGGGTCCCATATTTAGTTTTTTCTACCCGACTGGTTGTATATGCATCCAAATGTATTGTTTTGACACAAAAAGTGGCAAAAAGCTTAATAGAAAGACCAGATTAAGGCGTTTTAATGTCAGTCAGCTGTTTTTTATCTTAGCAATGAGTCAGAAATTGGCAATACAAAAGGTTTCAAGCAGGAACAAGAACTCTGTCGTCACGCAGAAATAAAAGCATAGATGATACAGCCTACATGCAGCGCCTTGCAAAAATATTAATTTCCCTTAACCTTTTTTTCCCTGTTTTTCACCTCAAAATAAAATCTACTGCAAGATTTTAAAGACACCTTATCACAATTACATCCACTAGTTAGTAAATTAATTGATGAGAATTGATGTCCTGTCCAGGGTGACCCCGCCTCTCGTCCAGAACGTTAACTGGAGATAGGCACCATCAAACCTCCCAACCCCACTATGGACAAGGGTGTTAGAAAATGGACCCACTGCCAAGTATGAGACCTGCAAACTAGGGCTGCAACTAAATTATTTTAGCAACTGATTTTCTGTCAATTATTCTTATGATTAATTGGATTTAAAAAATGGCATATTCTCCACATTTTCCTTAAGCCTCTTTATGCAATGTTAGAAATACATAAAAGATACAAATTAAAAAATCTAATTCCTTTTTTAAATAAGAAAATAAACATTTTATTGCCTGAACTGAAATAAGACAACATCCGTTTAGTGTATGCTTGATCATTTGCGGTGAAACAAAAAATACTAACAGCAAAGTGAAAACCTTAGCCCTTTCTGCTTGACCTAACAGTGTAGGGATGATCTGTTCACTGTCTTTTGGGATTTACAGGTCAATAAAATGACAGCATAAGGTAATCAATACAAAACTTTTTATTTAACCAGGTGATGTTAAAATGAAACCACCTGAGGAGTTCTGGTAGAATATATTTACAAACAATGTTTGTTTTTTTATCGTTAAGGCAAAATTTTTATTTTTTTTCACAGTTTTCTCTTAATTACTGCTTTGAAGATGTTGTTCTTTCAACAACTGGCCTTTTCTGATGTTTTATACTTAAACTATCACTAAATAAGTTGACGATTATTTCAATAATTGACATATCAAGATTAATAAAATAAATTGTTTCAGCCCTTCTACAAATCTATAAGGAAAAGACAGTCAACCTAAACAGGTCACAAAAGAAAAACACAAATCAGGAGAAGCCGCAAAGAACCACACCTCTGGTAGGAAAGTCTGCTGAACAACAATAAGATGCTCCACAAATCTGGCCTTTACAGACCAGTGGAAGGAAGGAAGAAATGTGTTGCCGAGAGAAGCCCATGAAAATCTGCGAAGGAATAACACTTCACATCATCCCAACTGTGAAACATGGTGGTGACAGAATCATGCTGTGGGGAAACCTTTCCTCAGCAAAAACAGTGAAGCTGGCCAAAGCTGATGAAAAGAAGAATGGAACAAAACAGTTCACAATCCTAAGACTGAGCAGAAGCTTCACTCTCCAGCAGAACAATGATCCAAAACAATTAAATGGTTTATTAGCATATTCATGTGTTAGAATGACCCAGTAATACCTGAATCTATCTGGGAATTTGTCAGAAAATACTCAACATCTTTTTTTATGACAATCCTTTTGCAATTTCAAACAAACACAAAAATGAATAAAACAGCGAAAGATAGCAATTTTTACTTTATAAGCAACATATTTATGTCATTACAAAAACTGGAGATGAGTCTATAATATTGGTTTTTTGAGACAATTTTCAAATAATATAGCCTATTGATATTTGCATAATAATGCAAGTGAAAGAAACTAATACACCTTAATTTTACACAGAACAGCCAACACTCTAAATGGAAGTTATATTAAATGTCCACAATAAAAGGCAACAACCAAAAATGATGAATAAAAATAAAATAAAAACCACTTTCAAACAAAACCATAAATAAAATTGATAAGACGCTAAACAAAATTGGCCTTCAAAAGATAATCATCAGAATGAAAATGATCAAGCTCATTTAATCTATTATGCGATTAATTGCTCATTGCGACAGGCTTAGATAAGTCTTATTTCATTTGTTGACTGATCTTTGTAGCACTGACCACACAGGACGTTGTGACCGCTCTGGTTTTTAGGAGAAGCCTTCGCACCCCACAGATGCATTCTCAAAGTTTTCTAAGCCCATACATAGGCTGCTCTGCTTAAAAATAGCTTGATATCACAAAACAAAACAAAAACAGTGAAGACACAGGGATGCTGATAGTCTTGCAAATGTTCACTCATGAACAAATGACATTTTGATCTTCTCCCAGCATCAGATGATAAGTTAAGAGATCTCAAAGGTGATGACAATTAATCACCATGACAACAGAGATGTCTGCAGTAAGTTTTAACATGATAATTATAGAAGTCAAGACTTTTAACTGGAAACACACATATCAACCGGTGGCGTGAGAAAAGAATAGGAATCATCTTCTGGGGACATTTTCTGGCAACTGCTGCTGAGAAACCTCCTCTTTCTCTTTATTTATTTGGATGTGGATAACAGAATTTGCTAACATGAAGTAAATGCAGTCACATCAACATCAGTAATTACAACTCCTCAAACTGAGTCCAGAGTAATGAGAATGTTTACATGATGCTAAAGCCTCACACAGAGCCGTTCTCCTCCAGGAGTGACTTAAGCTACCTAAGAGGCTTTGCTTTTGGTCTAAATCAACTAATCGCAAAGCTGCTACAGGCCTTCATTCGTTCCTCGCAATATGAGACAATTAGTGGGAAACCAAGTTGGGGAGGATAAAAATTTGCTTGTTGTAAGAACAGAAGATGACGCTTGCAAGCGACGCCAAAAAGCTTTATTCACCCACTACTGAGGGATGTGTGTCTGTTTGGTGGGAGGGTATCTGAACAAGTAGCTGAATGAAAGAACAGAGGGCACTTCTTGCCCCTCTGAAGGCTTCAGAGGTGAGCACAGACCCTCCAAGCAGAGTCTTTCTCCAAGTCATCAAGTGACTCATTGTGGAAATCGCCTTTGACAGCAGCAGCTTGTGCTGTTTGAGGAATGTTTTCCATTTCTTCATCTGAAATCCCCGTAGTCCCTTCCACAGGGAACTGGCAGAGAGGAAGGAGGAAGAGAAAGAGCGAGCGAGGCAGTCGGTGTAGGAGGAGAAAGACAGTGTTGTGGAGAAAGTCTTTGGTTGGTGAGGATGGAAAATTTGGAAAGAGTAGGCCTATATTTGATTCAAGTTGCCAGGCAACACATGAGCAACAGGGGAGGAACAGGATGGAGGGATGGATAAAAACCTCACTTGGGTACCACATGGGGATCAAACTAAAACAGGAACACTTAACACAACTTTTATCTTGGAGTTACTATCACTTCTTTAAATATAATACCAGGTAGTGCATCGCCCCTTCCCATAACAAACACACATCAGAATTGACGGCCAGTGTAAAAACAAACTTCTAGTTCTTCTTTGTGTTTATTTGAGTCAAAAAGATCACATATCATTAAATATTGTGAAGGAGGGCCAACATTTGACAAATAATAATTCTAAAGCGTTCAAGTTGCATTTAAATTAAAAGAAGACTCTGTGTTAAATGAGCCAGAATTTGACTTTGGTGACCCTCAGGTCACACAAGCTGAAGAAAATAGAGGAGATGAACTTTGACTCTTACAAATAGTAAGTAATAGTAATAGTAATAGTAATTTCTATCTAAATTATATCATGTATTTTGGGGCAAACTGGTAGTATTGAGCTCATTGTGAGTCTTATGGCTTGGCTCACTTTCATCAGATGATGCAGAAGTACTAAGGTTGGATTTGAAAATCATCTCAGTGGAACACAAACAGTGAGCTTGGAAGGGAACAAATAATGATTTTCTACAAAACGAAAACGAAACCTGTTCTATAGGTAAAAAACTATAATAAGTTTAATTGCTTTCACAAAAAAGTCCCACTGGTAGCCATAAATGACTGGAGCATGTGCAGCTCTTTTGGGAACCTCAAATATGAGGGGGGAAAAAAAACAATGTTTACATCTTCTTAAATATCACATATGACACTCGCTGGCTTTGTCTTCAGTTTGCGTAAAGAGACAACGACGTGTTTGACACCCTGTGTTATAAATGAAGAGGAAATGCAGCATCACAGAAGGTTTGTGTGACAGTGATGATGTCCAGAATGCAGCCCACTGATGACACTGAAGTAGAAAGGAGGGAGGCTCTCTAAAGTTGAAGACAGAAGACAGAGACGTCTCTAAGAGCAGTAATCCTCGGTCAGTGGACAAGTAAAAGAATATATAGCCAGTTTAATTCCCTCGTCACACAATACAAGTTTTTCTGACAATCATGACACTTCTACTGCTTGTATAAAAATCGTCAATGCCCTTAAAAAAGCCCTCAATTAAAAGCCTTTCTATGCAACTGGATTCCTCAAACGCCTCTGATACCAGATTTTTTTAAACAAGCAGTTGGAGGGTTTGCAAATTAGCTTCAAAACCGAGCCAAAACGGTTCAGATATCCGTGCCAAACTTGCAAAACGGGTTACACAAGGCTTAACTCTTAGTCCATCTAAAAACCTAGAGCTCATTCTGAAGTCACTTCAATGACAATGTAATTTCTTGCTCTGCATCCAGCCTCGCAAAGTCTTGTGAGTAACTTCAAGAACTTGGAGGTACAAGAAATTAAGTCATGATTAACTTAAACTTTGCGATAAAACTTGACAAATACAGTTGAATTGATCATTAAAGTTCACTCACAGTTTTGTAAATGAAGTTTTTCTAATTCCTAACACTTTCTGCTCCTAAATTAGTTAATAAAATTCAGAAACATAGATGCTAAACTATTTTGACCAGATCTTCCTTGCAAATTAGCTGAATGATCTCAATGGAACAAATATAATAAAATAAGTACATTAAAATAATATACATGCTGAACTATCTATGAACTGTAACTTAAAGCATCCTTTTTGGAATAATTTCCTACCCCGTCTGTAGTTATAGTTTTTATACAAGAGGACCTGTTTGTTCACTAGATTATTACAATATTACACAGGGAGTGTCTGCCTCAACCCTGCTAGTCTGCGTCTATAAAAGAATATCATCCCAGGAACATTGATATGACCTCATTTTACTGTGTGGCATAAAACAAAACTAAACTAAACTAAGCAATAAGTATTGAACTAACCAAGGGAAAAAATAAGATGAACGTGTCAGGCTAAAGTAAAGATACTGTGACAATCCACACACAGGCCAGAAATTCTGTCTAAACCTCCCTGAACAAATCCAAGCATTCCGATGAAGCTGCAAAACCTGCTGCGGTAAATATTAAGCAAATGTTTACTTTGTTTCCTAGAAAGCAACACATTTTACCTAACGAGCTAGTTAACCTGAACGCCTCATTCTGTGAGGCTCATTAACGCATCAACGTCGCGGTAAGTTTAGAGACAATCGGACGCCTGCAAAAAATGACAAATGTCCTGATAACAGACACAAAGCTAAAACTGTCCACCTGGTGAAGCGCTGTCAGCCCGTCTACGTTGGCGTGGTTGATGTCAGCTCCTTGTCGGAGTAGCGCCGCCACCTCCTCCCGGTCCCCGGCGGAGCAGGCAGCCATAAACACGGCTCCCTGCGCAAACTGCACCTTCGCGCGCCGCGTCCCAGAACCGCCCGTGGTTTTCCGAGTCCCCGACCCCGTCCGGTCCGTTTCCGAGCCCAGCCATCGCTGGAGCTGATCCTGCCGTCGCTGTTTGGCAGCTTCGGACCGGGAATGGTCAGTGGCCGCCATCTTCCCCCTGGTGTGTCCCCGGACAGATTCAGCTCATGGTACGAGGAGGAGAAGCAGCGGAGTGCGGTGTTTAGATTGAGCCTTCTCACCCCCTGCCTGGGCTGCGCCACCTGGTGGACGATCTCTACAATTGAAACCGCAAACTTCGCTTGAGAACCCCCTGGTGCCTTCAGAGTCGGTTCGGAATTTAAGTACGCTGATGTTAGCTTCAAATTCGTTGTTTCATCTTCAGCACTTGACAAAATGTTTTTTAACGACACCTAGCCACCTTTGATCACCTATTTAAAATAATTAGAATGGACACACTTTCATCTCATATTCTATAAAGCACTGCAAAATGTCGTAGTTGGTAGCATTTTTGCCTTGCAACAAGAAAGTCCTGGGCTCAAATCCCATCCTGGACTTTTTCTGCATGATGTTCACATGCGGGGATTCTTTCTAGGTACTCCAGCTTCTTCACAGCCCAAAAACATGACTGTTAAATTTAATGATCTCCCTGAAATGCGTGTGCGCATAGTTATGTTTTTCTGTGTGGCCTTGTAATTGGCAACATGTCCAGATTCCAGGGTGTGCATGCATGTGTAGGACTCTCCGTGTATTCTGGCTGCCTCTTACAGTCCACGACATAACAGTTTGGTCTAAATTGTCCTTAGAAATGAGCAAGGATGGACAGATGTTGCTACTGTTAAAGTCACACAAAATAATATTTTTTTTCTTACACCAAATATAACATCAAAGATAATTTTTAAACAAAAACTTGAGAAGTGAAAAAAGTGATACACCTAAAAAAGTACTTTGCAAAATGTATACTTCATGTCAAATTGCATCTTAATATGTGGTTTATAATGGAGGAATGATAAATGTAGTTTAACTTTTTTTTAACTGACTGAATTGCTAAAAAACCCACAAACATCTAGAGTTGCAATCCAAACCTAAAGTGGTTTTAGAGGTCAGGGGAATAAAACCTAGTCTAAATTTGGTGCATGAAAAAAATACTTCTTTCTGATTTCCTTTTTTACTACTTGACATTTTTGTAATTTTCTATTTCATTGTCATTACAAGTTACAAAGACAGTTTATGCAGATCCTAAACCATAAACAGTGAAAAATCCTCTGTAGTTCAAAATTAAACTTGGATGGTTTGCAGCATATGCCTACTGCTGCTCCTGTTTGTCTTGTCATAAGATGGAAGTTTTTCTGTTGTTGTTTAACAGAGTTGTAGTTATATGCTGTAATTAATCATGGGGAGTACCAGTTTATTTTATGATCACAAATGCTAAACATGATGACACGTGGAGGCAAGTTCAGCACATTACTTTGACTTGGCAAATAACATGTAAGTTTTTAGAAAATCAAATGTTCGATTAAAATGAAACACACTGTACATGACAAGTACTTAAAGAGCTTAGTTACTAAGTAAGTAGAAAATGTGCAGTTCTGAAAAAATGATTGACACTGAACAAAACACCAAACATATTTTAAAATAATTAACTAAAGTAAGAAGCAGTGGGGAAAAAAAGAAGAAAAAAATCATAAAAAGTATGATTGGCAATATACATGACCACTACAGTACTTTCATGTACTGCATACACATCAATTTGTTTTAGCCATTTACATTAGTACATTTGTTAAAAACAAAGTAAGCTTTCTTTAAACATAATGCATTGGAAATTGCATCACACAAATGGAGTAACTGCTTTTAACAAACCAACTCTAATGTTTTCCATTTTGTTCAGGGCTTCCTGTGAGCCAAAAGTAATTGCAGGCAGGAAAATGCTGCTTCACTTTGTGGCTGACTGCCTTCCACTAAAACCATCAACACTTTTTATTTTTTTACTGTGCTAAATCTTTGTAACATCCTGTAATTCAAGTTTCTGCATGACTGACTAACTGTGCAAATTTTAAGTGTGCTTCTGTTGATGTAATACTCCCTGAATGCTTGTAGCTAATGGCTTATTTCTGAGTCAGGCATTGGTCCAAAAATGTCGAACACCCAATAAATGTGGCTATGCCTTAAAAAACTATTTATGGTTCTTGAAGTTTTGTAGATTTTTGCCACGCCTTAAACCTTGCTGTAGTTTTGGGAATTTTAAGTGGAAAATAAAACAGTCGACCATAACTGTGAAGTGAAAGAAAATGGATGCATGGTTTTGGAGATTATTTACAGGTAAACATCTGATAAGTGTGGCGTGTGGCATGCCGCATGCATTTGTAAAAAACAAAAACAAAAAGAAAACACTGTTTGGTAGAGAACTAACACTGCTGATAACCCTGAACACATCATCCAGACAGTGAAACATTGCAGTATCATGATATGGAGATGCTTCTATTCCACCAGAATAAGAAAGCAGGTCATAAGTTGTAAAACTGGGCTCTCCTTGAAGAAAACATGTTAGAGGATGCATCAGACCTGAAACTTAAACATATTTATGTATTGGAAAGGTCCAGTCAAAGTCCAGATCTAAATTTGTTTGAGAATCTGAGGAAAGACTTGCTTTTCACGTTCCCTTTCCATCCATTCTGACTGAGGTTGACGAATGGGTGAAAATGTCAGTCTTTGAATATCTAACGCTGTCAGAGGCATATCACAAAACGCTTCCAGGTGTACTTACAGTGAGACGTGGCTCCAGCAGGGCTGATTACAAACACATGCTATTCTATATTTTCGATTAGAAAAAAGTGAAAACCATTAATTTGTCTTCCATTTTACAATTATGCACAACTTTGTGTTGTTGTAAATTTAAGGGAAGTATGAATTCTTTTTCAAAGTACTATATCACTACTTCCAAACACTACACAAAGTAGCTGACTGCATTTCAAATGCAATATTGACCTTGCAACCTTAACATATCCTAGTGTAAAAATTCAGCCTTATTTTTATTTTTCACTATTCCTGGATCAGGGTTGTGATCACAGCTGAAGCCTACCAAAAGCTCCTAGATCTGCTCAGAGGTTTAGCAGGTTTGCCACCTTGAGGATTATTAAAATAACCTTCGCGTTCTGCAAAGTCTTGTTGGAAAAAGCTGGCCACGCGGCTGGCCTCTGGTGGGATCTGTCCGGTTTTGAAGGAGCCTTGCAGGTCCATGTCGATGCAGAGAACCCCAGACAGCAGCAGGTTCTTGTACCGGTCAAACACATCATGCATTGAAGAGCCGCTGCTGTTCATCCAGGCGGGAAATAGGTTGCTGGAGCTGGGCTTGGATGGGAGGGACCTGTAATGGTGAAGCTCCAGGTGGCAGAACAGCCTATTATAAAAATTGCAAATGAAAAATTAGCTCAAATAATTATAAATAAATATTAAATAAAATATTATAATTACATGTTGAGAAAAGTTTTTGTGCTGAGCTAACTTTGCTCACAAAGTGTCATGTTCTGCTTTTCATAAAAAAAATAAAATAAAATAAAATAAAAAATACACAGAAACTCTGAACTCCTTCGGATTATCTCTCTAGACAGGGATGGGCAACTCCTGGTCCTAGAGGGCCGGTCTCCTGCAACATTTACATGTATCTCTACTTCAACACACCTGAGTCAAATAATGAGGGCATTAGCAGGACTCTGGAGAACTTGACTGCACTTAGGAAGTGATTCAGCTATTGGATTCAAGCGTGTTGGCTCAGGGAGACATCTAAGAGTTGCAGGACACTGGCCCTCGAGGACCAGGATTGCCCACCCTGCTCTAGAGGAGCAGAGCTTTGCAAGATTTATTTTTACATACAACTAAAATAGTATGTTTACTGTCTAAATCTAATGTAGTGACAACAGGATGTGCAAAAACACAACTATTTTTCATACAGTGTCTGCTTGATTGTTGACATATCAGTCACTTTGAGTTCCTGCCACCCTCAAACGGCTAAAATGATATGCTTCTGCAAGCCCTACAAAACTGAAATACTGCCAACATCAAATGCTGCAGAGCAGCCTCTGTCTGTCAGGTGTGTACAGACATGTCTGACATGCTATGCAACATTAGGCTGTGACTGTAACTGTCGGTTTTATGAGCTACCTGGCAGATATGTGCTGTGAAAAGTTTCTGGAAGCCTGACCCAGAAGACGTTGCAGAATTTTCAGTATCTGCTCTCGGATCCAGCCCACATCCTCCTGCACATCTGGAAGCCACTCCAGAAGCCTGCACATGGAAGACATCATCATCAGTTGGTGCACAAAATAGCATCCCCAGTAACAGCGATAAACATTGCCCTCAACTATCAAAATGGTGCACCTGGTAAAGTTTGCACAAAAGTCTTAAAGAAAAGTTAAGTTAAGGGACCTGGTGATGAAGAGATGCCATTTTTATGCAGTCCTCACTGTTCATGGTTTCAAAAAAAAGCTCAGGTCTTCATCCAACCTTGTTTATGCCAGTTCCAATTGTTTTAAACATAGCAATTGTTAATATGAGTTTAAATATGAACAAATGTATGGAACTAACATTTTTCTTTTAGCCTATCACCTGAACACACATTTGCAAATTGTGAATGAGATGTTCCACTGTCTTTAAAATTTTGAGATGAGAGAAAAGGGTAACTGTGTCAGAGGAATAGTAACTCAAGAATTATTAATTAAGAAGTTCATAAAAACTGTGAAACTGTAAAAAGAGAGTAAAGTAATATTGCTACAGGTACCAATAAATGTTGCAGTTGTGACAATAAACAAGCATACTTCAGTTAATAGTTGCATTTGGTGCACAAAATAGCACCAAATGCTATATTCTAAGTATTCAGTGTGATATTAAACCTCTACATTACGAAAAGGAAGTAATTCTTGAAGCAACTGCCAATTTTCATAAGGGGTGAAAATAATGCCGGCACAAAAAAGTGGATGAAATAAACTTCAAACCCAAGCAGTTTCAATACTTTAAAAACATTGCTTCCTGAAAAATGGCTTCTGTTATGAAACATACAATCAGACATGTACAACATTATCAGAAACAGTAAGAATGGGGTGTGATGTGATGAAGTCAGACATCACCTGAGAGTCAAGGACATGGCAGACTCCAGAGGGAGAGTGTAGGGGAGCATCATGACTGATGCCATCCTGACAGGGAGCAGGTTGCCAAGAGACTGCACCAAGCTCCTCCTCTCCAGGCATGCCTCCAGTAGAGCTGCAGGGGGCGCCAAACATGCAGAAGTTAAAGAATTTTACACGATTCATAAGTTATGTTACTAAACACTTTCTCAATTTAGTGGATATAATTTATTCTGTCACATTTTATGAATATAGTTTGCCACCACTGTTAACTTTGGGGTTTTAATGATGCATTTGAAACATTCTTTTTATCAAGGTGGATGGATAACACAACTTAATTTTAAAGATAAATAAATACTTTGGTGCATAATTGGATAAATTTCTCGTGAATTTTTTTCATTTCACACCAGCTTAATCATACACACTGTATATCAAGTCCCAGCTTGACCTCATGTCGTCTTGGCAGAACTGGTAGAGTTCACTCTTTGCAGAGACTTTTAAGCATAGCCTACACATTTTTAGCAGCATTTACAATAGTTTTTTTTTGGGGGGGGTAGAATCATTAGAAAACTTAATATTGGTGTATAAAACCAGTTTTGATGTGTATATGGGATCCTTGTCCAGTTGGAACCTATAAATGAAATAAAATGTTTTTCCATCTACAAAGGTATGTATTACAAAGGCTGGAAAGAGCTAATTTGTTGATTAGAAAAAATTTGACACACACCAGGTATGTCAAAAAGTACCAAGAATTATATTAAGTACCAAAAGAAGCAAGCAAACAAAAACATTTAGGGTCAGCAGTCAAATACATAAACTTTACAGGAAATGTGTTTTTACAAAAGCTACAATTAAAACTTAAAAAGGAACTTAAGAAAACATGTTTAAGAATTGTTTAAACCTTATAAAAGTCTGATGTTAATGAAGCAGAAAAGAAGCACTAAACAAAACAAAGGCTACTGAAGACTTTCACACAAGCTGCAAATAGATATAATAAATATGATACACTGTCAGGTTGAGTGAAATCTTACCTTTGTGCACGGCAGGTGGAAGATACTCGATGATATGCTCATCTAGTAAGGAGCTGGCATGAAGCCCCACTTTTGCCTCCACCTGTGGCCGCTCTTCTGCCTCCTTGTTTTTCTCTGCCCTTCCTTCATCATAAGCCTCATGTTCTTCTCTGTTGGCCAGCAAAGCTTTGTCTGTTTGAGGCCCGGTGTAATTAAGCAATCCTGAATTTCACACAAAACAGATATAAACCTTACTGATACATCAATATATTCTATTAAAAAATATAATATCTCTGGTAAATGTGCTTTTTAACTACCAAATATAAATTTCACTGCTGGTGTGTACTTAAGTAACTATGGTGAGTAATTCGAGTTTATCACAAGAAAAAAACAGCCGATTGATTTGCTGACATGGTCAAAGGAAGCATGAGTTTTGATAATGTATCAGGATCGACGCGCTGTGTACAACCTAAACATTTGTGGTCATAAGACAAAAACAAGAAATCAATAATGCTAGTTTATAGCCTGCCCTGCGACAGACTGGCGACCTGTCCAGGGTGTACCCCGCCTCTCGCCCGGAACGCAGCTGGAGATAGGCACCAGCTACCCTCCTGACCCCATTAGGGACAAGGGTGAAAAGAAAATGGATGGATGGATGGATAGTTTATGACCAGATTTATTCAAAGGAGCTTTGAGGCTGTTTGCAGAATAAAGGAAATCTTACCGTTTCTCTTTAAAAAGTGTAGAGCATCTTGATATCCCTGCTTGCACATGGCCTTCATGACCTGAATACAAAAACACACATTTATGTTTATCTTTTATGTGTCAAAGTAGTCCAGTGTGACCACTCCATCTTACATGCTGCTGTTTGTGGGTTTTAAGATATTTAACATTACCTTTTGTAATGTTTGTAAAATGTTTAAATTGTTGAGGCGGTTGACTTGAATTTTATGTTTTGATTTTGTTTGTGTCCACAGATATTTCATTATGTCTTGTCTTTGTAATTTTTGTAAAAGTACGATTTTATTGTAATGTTTGTGGTGTGTGGACCCCAGGAAGAACAGTCTCTACTACTGTAGAGACTGATTGGGATTCTTAATAAACACAATAAATAAATTTACAGAAATCTCAAAATGCAGTAAAACAATGAAACAGCAACAAATATGGATCATAAAACACAGATCAAAACATTAAAAGATTAGAACAAGACACATTAATTAAAAGAAAGTCATAAAAAAGGTTTTTCTCCAACTGCCTTGTACTTGCACAGTCACGATCACAAATATAAAAGTTTTAGCATGACAAAATGTGAAAAAATTCTAGGGGTATGAACACTTTATTAGAGAAAGGCCTACCATTGGATCTGGTGGGAAAAGTGCCTTAGAGACTCTGTACAGGTTGGTGAGGGTGAACTGGATGCTTGTGTTAGTGAAACGTAGCTCGTGGATGTTGGTGGAAGTGTCTCGAGGGCAGATGTCACTCTCTCCGGAAAAGGGGGAGACCGTGATGGTGTTCTTCAGCTCGTACTGCGGCAGGTTGTCGGAGATTCCCCCGTCAACATATCGCTGAATGGTAAAAGATAAACAGCAGCAGAGCAAACAGAGCCAGATCAATGAATGCACAAAGTTTCCGCAAACGGAACTGAGGGGACATTCATCCACAGTGCAGGAAATAAACAGGATGCGATAATAGTGAGATCATATCCTCTGTATTGATAAGGGCAGGTTTTTATCAGAGATTATGAAATGTCAAAGCTACCAACCAGACTTTTAAATAAAGTCAATCAAATAAACTTTCCATATAAATTCTCCCCTACAGAACAACATCTTAAGTTTTCTATTTGTTTGCTATTTTTGTTATTAATCTTGATTAGATTTAAAAGAAAAATTCACAGGGTTCCAGCCAAACAACATCCCTTTAGTAACATTACCTGAAGCAACTGATCATAGCTCTTCATCTATTATTATTATTATTATTATTATTATTATTATTATTATTATTATTATTATTATTAACCTCTTTATTTTCATGTTTGTGAGCAAATTTCCTCTTCTGGAGTGTACTCTTTTATTTTGCAGAGCTGCATTTAATAACTGGAACCAAGCATGAGAATAAATTTATCGTCGTCATCACAGCATATATTAGGAGGTTTTTAAGAGTCAGAATTTGGCTCAGACACACAGAGTTGAATCATTTGCAACTCTAAATCTGTCAGAATTTGTCAAATGTTGCTTGTTAACTATAATTCACGCTAATGCCAGCAGATTAGCTGATCCCAACCAGCTACACACAAATTCCTTATTTTTCTTTAGGGTGTTTTTCAAAATTGTAGCGTTCTGTGAAATCCTGCGGTGCAAACCCATACATTATTGCACAACAATTTTTTTAATCATCAGTGTACATTTGTGAGAAGAAAAACTAAACCACTAGTTAGTCTCTTTACACACACATACATTGTGAGTGCACGTGCGTGTGTGTGTAAAGAGACTGTAACATCAGGATTAAAGACACAAGAGGGCCCTAAGAAAACATCAAATCACATGTGAGGCCACCTGATCACATTTTGACTCTGCCACTCTCAAGTTTTTCCTCAATCCAAACAGAGACACACACACACTCTCTCTCTCTCTCTAATACAGTGTTAAACTCCAAGAAAACTGTCACAAAGTTCACTGTGGGAGGGCAGTACTGTTGGCATCGCACAGAGATATTTCTCAGAAAAAAACCTTTGCACTAGAAACATGCCGAACAAAACAAAAAAGAGGAAAAAGGAGACTTTCCAACCTCCCCCCTGAGAGTAAAATTTCAGACAAACTAACGCTAGTGGAATTTTATAACCACTGTTTACACACACGTGCCATTAGGAACAAACACATCCTGAAGGAATGGAGGGCCCCAATGTGACAGAAAAAGAAAATGTGCCAAAAGCAACAAAGACAAAACAGAATGAAGTAAACCACTCTGAGTTAGAAAAAAGACAGACTGTTCTTACATCACATCATAAAAATCAGTTTTAATGTAAATCTTCCCAAATCACAGTTAAATTCTACTTAATTAGTCTGAAAACAGAAGAATGGCAACAATAGGAAAAGGAACAGAGAATTTACTCACCACTCCTTGAAATGTGGGAGGAATGAGGCCACAATACACAGGGATGTAGGCACTGCAGACACATGCCTAATAAAAAGCCAAATAATTGTAAGTTAGATACTTGTGCCCTTTCTGGAGTGTATTTGTCTGGGCAGAGTAAGAGTGTGAGAATTAGAGAAACTTCACTTGTTTCACTCCAGACGAGTGAGAATAGGGAACTCTGGAAGTCGCTGTAAAAAGGGTCTAGTCTTAATGTTATTAAGTATACCTGAATCAGCTCCTCCTTATTGTTGAAATGAGACACCAAGACGTTTTCTCCATCTGCCACACGGGTCAGAGAGATTCCCAGTCGCCCGTTGGCCCAATGGGGGCTATCAGCGGGCAGAGTCCGCCTCAGGACATGACGGACGATCTTCACCAGATTAAAAGAGGGATGCATGGGTCCGAGGAACCGCTTCCTTGCCTCTTTGGCGACTTCAATTATGCTTGCCCCAGCATCTCCTGCAGTTAATTACAGGAATGAAAGTTCCCAATCATGTGGATCACAGCCAAACTTCAGGTTTAGACATTTATTGCTTTACTGAATGTAAACTATTAGACTGGAGTAAAGTATTTGAAATTATACAGTCAAATAAGCATCTTTATCCACATTTTTATTCTTTTACAAAGAATTCAATGTAAATGTTGCACCCAATATGTATTATTCTGAGTTGATCTAAACAACAGATAGGATTCTCTTTATATATTCATCTTGGTTCATGGGAATTATTGAGCAGAATCTGCATATAGAAAAAGCCATAGGCCTAAATAAAAAAAACCCAAATTGACAATATTAAGGTACAATAAATAACAACAATTAACATTGTTTTTACACTGAATAGTTCATATATAAACACTAAGATACCTTTTAGATACAGTTATTTACACAAGCTATTTTATAAAAAAACTCGTCAGAAAAAAACTAACTTGTTTGATGTTACTTTAACAAAACATAAAACCCAGTCAAGTTCACCTTCTGGAATTTGGGGAAACTTGTCTTGACTTTTTTAAGTTTACTTTCCAAACAAGCAAAACTTACACTTAAAATAAATTACATGTGTTGTTTGATTAAAATGTATGTATGTGAATAATGTCAGTTGATTATCTTAATAATGATTATTAGTATGAACAAAGTTACGCTAAGGTAAATGATTTTAAGTTTTCCTCTTTTCTAAAGACGGCTGAATTTAATTTGAGCCAGTTTCAACCTGAGCTGTACAAACTCAGTTCAAGAGAGGACCATAGGTAACTTAAGTAATATATCCAATTAAAAATAAGAGAGTTTATTTTGATAGTTTAACATTACATTAAGTTACTATGCATTTTTTAATTATATTTATTTTACTTTAGAGACACTAAAATGCTACCTCCACTTGCTGTGGTAAATGCTGTAGGTTTATGATCTCAATCTAAGCCAACTTCGATAAAATGTTGGTCCAAAGAAATAAGTTAATATTAAATATATGTTGTTCATTTAGAGTTAACCAACAAATGGCAGTGATTACATTGTAAAACCTTGTGTCAGCTTAATTGCACTGAAATTTGCTGTGGAGTTGAACAGTGACATTGCATTACGGGATGCAGCAGACTATTTACTTTTTAATTACTATTTTGTTTTTTGTAACAGCCTGACTTTCACAGAAAATAATACGATTAATATTTTACAGTGCATTGAAAAAATTACAAAAACATATTTGAACGTGTAAGCAAACTTTACCACTGTTCTTGTTTGCTTTTCTTAGTATATAACTTTGTTCATTCTTTTATTACACTATGTTCAATAAAGTCAAACTCTACTGAACTCAAATAACTCCCCAAATCTTTCTTCTTAAGACACTTATGATGATTTAAGATGTCAAGAAGAAAGATTTTATTTGAGCTGAAACTAAAAGTAATATTAAAATAGGTAACATTCTAATTGGTTTAAGCCGGTTTAATGTTACAATCCATGCAACTATTGCAACTAACAATTGAAACTGGATCCCATAGTCTCTCCATCCTATGCAGGTGCACACAGACAACAACCGGTACATACCAAGACACACTCCAGTGACCAAAGCAGTGGCGGTGAGGGCCCCAGCAGAGGCTCCATATATGTGTCTGGCGTTCTGCACCAGGAAAGGAGCCTGCTCCTGCAGACAGCTGGCCACACCGATGTGGTAAATCCCCAGGAAACCGCAGCCTGCGAAGGATATGTTCCAGGGCGAGTCTAACGGGAACATGCTTGTTCAGAGCTGTGCCCGGAAACGCAAAAGCTTAACTTTGAATTTAAATGTTGCCGTTCACGAAACAGCTTACACGTTTCTTTTGCAATAACAGACTCTAAAATTTTAAGCATTCCTCTTTCGCATGACTACTAAACCTTTTCCAGATAGTTTTGTTATTGCACAGCAGATGTCGTCAGCTAGTGATTAAAAATGAACATAGTTTAGAAAGCGACACGCAAATTCCTTAACACTGAAAGTTCTTAGCAGCTTTTGAATAAGCTAGATCGGAGGAAATTAATAAATACGTAGTAAACTTTGGGCGATTGTTATTATTTCACATGTTCTGTTTGTATAACCAAGAGGGAGGATGCAGGATGAACAACTTGACCAATCACATTTTAGCCGGAAAAGAACCTTGACCAATGAGAATTGAATAAAGTTACATTTTAACCAATCATCGTTTTCATCGCTGAGTGGCTGATGAAGTCAGTTTGCGGTCACTTTTTTCTGACATTGTCAAAAGTTATTTCCCTAGGCGGAACTCCACGCTTTGTTTTGTTCAATGTTTATGTTCCTAAGTTAAAAAAATAATAATTCAGAGACCAGAGGTCGTATTTTGAGGTTTGTTTCACAATATGAGTCTTCGAAAGAATCTGGAAGAAAGGTGTACAGATTTCTGGAACCCTCTGTTTACATGACAATCGCTGAAATCCACAATGCGCCTTATGAAGCTTTTCATTTCATAATAGCGCTGCGCCAACAATAGAAGGTGACTTAAAACAAACAAACAAAAAAGTGCCTGTATATTAGGGATATCTAGCTTTAACATTTCATATTATTAACAAAAATATTGGATGCTTTTAACAAAAGGAAAATTGAAACCCCAAATATTAGTTATAGAAAGTGCACTGTGCAATATCTCTGACTGATCACTTCCTTGAATAAACAGTTCGCAGAACAAGACAAAACAAACAAACAAACAAAAAAGAAAAACAGTCCATATTGAGAAAGGTTCAGATTAACACATCCTTTTGTGAAAGCAAGATGTGCTACTTTCCCTGAGTTTATAGATTTCTATTCTAAAAAGATACCAGTTTTTAGTGGAATGAGCCGTAATGATTAAATGCAAGGGAGTCTATAAATGAGAGAGAAAATTCCCCAAACATCGGATATTAATAGCGATAATGAAGCTGTTTTATTCGTGGTAAAATTATCAGGTCTCAGTGAGATAAGCAGAGTCCCTCTAATTGAAACAAATATGGTGAACAATAAGGACACCAGAACAGGGCTTTCCTAAAACATAGGTTTTATGAAAACCAATTCATATTTAGCGTGCAAATGGAAACTGTTACAGTTGAAGCCTTGGAGGCGGTGGTCGACCGCCTTTTCATTAACATGACCCCAGAGGAGTGGTTGAGACTAGCAGCTGGAAGCCCAGCACCCAGCACCACCTCCACTCTGGGTGAGATTTTTGGAGATATCTTAAAAATATTTACAGCCAACGTTCTGGAAAATCTCCACAAGCAAAAATTTACTATTGAGGGCTTGGAGGCAGTGGTTGGCAACAAAGTTCCGGAAACCCTTGCGGAAATCATGGACGTCGATGGAGACTACCATACCGAACACACAGAGCTTTTAAACTGGCTCATTGTGAAATATCTGTTGGATAGGATTTATCACAGCCTGGACTCGGATGATACTCCAAGGAATCAGACACCTTATATAACCATAATGAGATATGTGGTTGAGGAAACCATCTCGATCATAAAGGACCTCATGGCTATATTTTGTGCATCCAATGAGGAATTCGAGAAAGTAGCCATTGACAACTCAATTCAGCCTAAAGAGCTCGCAGACGTTGAAAAAGAGATGACAAACCAAACTGCTGAGCCAAAGTCAAAACGCAAAGATCTGACGGGGAAGATCAGGAGGCTTTTCATCAGATTTGCTCAGAAACATTCATCTAGGGTTGCTCCATCCATGTGAAGTCATTAGGTCATTTTATGCTTAATTAGTAGTTAGGTCATTTTATATTTGTTTGTGTTAAGCAGTTTGGTCATTTTATACTTGGTTAGTAGTTTGGTCATTTTATACTTGGTTAGTAGTTAGGTCATTTTATACTTGTTCGTGTTAAACAAGTATAATAAAGTGTGAATACAGAATGAAGTGCTGTATCCACAGCACTTCATTCTTTTTTATACTTAGCATTTAATACTATGCTCCCCCAATGCCTGGTGGCTCCCATCAGCCACCTGCAGTTGGATCCTGGACTTCCTAACAGGTCGCTCCCAGAGGGTCAAACTGGGCCCCCACCTCTCCACTGCTCTGAGCCTGAACACCAGATCACCACAGGGTTGCGTGCTCAGCCCACTTCTCTACACCCTCTACACTCATGACTGTGTCTCCAACCACCTCAGCAACAAGATCATGAAGTTTGCAGATGACATGGCTGTTGTTGGTCTCATCTCAGGCAGGAAGGGGGTGCTGGAGTACAGGGATGAGGTGTACTCAGAGTGGTGCAAAGTCAATAAACTGCTCCTCAACATCTCCAAAACAAAGGAGCTTGTGATTGACATCAAGAAAAAAAAACAAAAAAACGGACATACAGCCTCTCACCATCAGTGGGACCTGTGTGGAGAGGGTCCCAGTGTTCAGGTTTCTGGGCATGGAGTTGGAGGACAAGCTAACTTGGAGCACCAACACCAAGGAGCTGCTGAAGAAGGCACAGCAGAGACTGTACTGTCTGAGAATCCTCAAGAAGAACTGTCTCCCCTCAGACCTGCTGCAGGCCTTCTATCACTGCTCCATAGACGGCGTGCTCACATACAGTCTGTGTGTCTGGTACGGCAGCAGCACATCCTCGGACAAGAAGGCGCTCCAGAGGGTTGTCAGGGCAGCAGAGAGAACCATAGGCTGCCCCCTCTCCACCATGGAACAGATTTACACTTCCAGGCTCCGCAAGAAAGTTGTGGATATTTTAAATGACTCTTCACACTCTGGCAATGGTCTCTTCCAGCTGCTGCCATCAAGCAAGAGATACAGAGAAATAAAAACCAGGACAAATCGCCTAAAAAACAGTTTCTACCCAATGGCAATCATGGCACTAAATTCAAAGGCATAAAAACCCTGCTCTTGACACCACTCTGTTAAACATGTAAATTCTGTATACTCTGCGACACCTCCAGGTGCTGCAACTATCTTCTGATGTCTATTTATTTCTCGTTTTGTGCTTTTTTTTCTTTATCTTTTTATGTATGTTTATGTATATTGTGTTTGTGCAACAACAACAGATCAGCGATTCTTCTGGTCATTAATGTGTGACGTAGACCCACCCCAAATAAAGTGGGCAACATTTAATTTCCTTTTGGGATAAATAAAGCATTTTTAAGTTTAACTTAAAATAACAAACCTTTTATACAAACAGGAGGTCTCATTCTCACGTCAATCAAATTCCTGAATCGGTTTACTTTATTACAGACAAATATTTTCTGATCCTTATTTATTTATTTATTACAAATGAAATAAACCAGTCAATATCTCATTAAATATCAAAGATCTTGCCAGAATGTGTTCAAATATATTTTGTACATCAGAAAGAGATGAATGTAAGTTTATTGCAGCAAAGGCTGAAATAAACATTAAATCAAAACTGAATCAAATTGTAACACTAACAGAAATCTACATATTCAGTGGAATTAGGCGATGGCACAATAAATTTCCAGGAAACATAGTTGGGGTTCACAAACTAAAAACAAAAACAAAAAACAAAATATGTAGCTGAAATGATCAACAAAGATATTTAATAACTGAATAGTATTCCTGGAAATGCTACCAAGGTTTTTATTGTTTCTGATTTTTCTTATGTCATATTTTGGGACAGCAAATTTAATCTTGATTACATAGCTTAAATAATGATAATGACGATGATGATAATAATAATAATAATAATAATAATAATAATAATAATAATAATAATAATAATAATAATAATAATAATAATAATAATAATAATAATAATAATAATAATAATAATAATAAAAAGCTGCGATTTTGGGTCAAAGGACTAATTATATCCAGTGTTTGACTGCTTTTACAGAATGGTCTGCTTAGTAACTTTAAATCAATTTATTATTTATTTATTAAATCACTCATTCTTTCCCATTTTGCTCTCACATTTATTTAAATTTCCGTTTGTAATAATATTAAATATTTATTAAAATGTTCTATTTTAACTTCTGATGGGAACCCTCGCACAAGGAATATAAATTTATATGTTTTTGCTTGAATGGTAAACCAAAACTGAACAAAGAAATCTTTTTTTAAATTGTAAGCAATCGCAGTTTGTTATTTTTCCGGAAAAAAAGCGACATCAAGCGCCTACATGTGAAGTTGCATCGACTAGACACGTTGACACCTTTGTCCCGCCCTTTGGTGAAACTTTGGCGGTGCTACTAACTTCACGCTTGTTATAATGTATAAGAACCAGAGAGAGGGGCGGGACCGTCAGCACCAATTGGATTCTAATACCCGCATTAGTGCCTTCTCTATCCGGAACCCAGCGTAACTTAAAACAATCGCGCCACAGTGACGCAACGGATTTGCTTTAAAAACGTTCTGGATCCAGGAAGTAGCGTCACACAACCAATAATCAATCCCGATTTCAAAGTTTCCTGTTTTTATCCTGGAAAACTGTGATAGCTAGGAGAAAAACATAGAATTTAAAATAGTATGCACATTTGGTTGACTATTTAAATATAGTTATGGCTTACGTTAACTTAAGGACCGTGTTTGCGACTTTGCGACTTTTGCGACTTTCTTCGTACAGTGAATTTCTCTTGATAAGGGGTTCTCACCACTTATCCTTACTGCCATGAAGTACAAATTTGTCTGTAATCAGCCATGTAACGTGTTATGGAAAGTGAGAACCCCTGATACATCACTGCAGTTGTAAAAGTGCTTTTATAAACTTCTTATGGAGAGAAAATCTCAAGAAGACAGAACTCCTCGTGAGGAAGGTGGAGACCTTGATCTTCGTTGGACTCTAAAACAAAGCAGGTCAGAGGATGGAGAATAACGCATCCGAAAATCGAAACGTCTCCACAGCTTTGCCGGCTTGTAGGGAATCGGTACCTGCATTGAGAGAACCACATCATGCGCCTGGAGCTGAGGCTGCTGAACCAGAGAGGGAGGCTTACTCAGCGGATCCCAGTGATCGCTCCATCTCAAGCCTCTCCTCTTCGTTCTCGTCAATGTTTCAACCTCTTTCTTCATCTTCCTCATCTTCCCGTGGCTCAGTCCTGTCTCTTTCGCCACCCTTGCCTCCTTCTGTGGAGCTTTCTGCAATCATGACGGACACCAGGCTGACCCTGGATGTTTACCTTGGGGGAGCAGCTGCGTTGCCCTTGGTATGGGGGTATGACCCTGATCATCTGAGGGGCATCAAGTACCTGAGATTGGGCTCCGAGGACAAACCTGGGCTTGATGCTGCAATGGATGTCCTTCCCCATATGACAGGGCTTCACTCTTTGGCCATCCGGGGTAACATATTGCATCACCAACACATCAGCATGCATATTGCCATATTTTTGTATTTAGTTTAGATAAATTCTTCTAAAGTAATAACTAGCACTACTTTGACAAATTGTGTTTTGATTGTCTCTGGCAGGTTGTTGTAACAATCAAATCACAGTCTTGTCTCTACTTACTTTAGGATTTCAGTAGCAGCAATCCTTCCTGTTAAAATCACATTGTCTGTTACTAGATATATATATATATATATATATATATATATATATATATATATATATTCTTGTGTTTTTTTAAATGTCTAAAATACTCTTTTCAGAGCTGATTTCAGCTCTAGATGCTCAATGTTCATGGGAGGTATTGAAGATAAACATTGTGGATATCTCAACTATACTTTTTAGAAAGGTGAAATTCAATTTTCTAAACTTTTATTTATGAATTCCCATGAAAGACTTTATGGTGTTCATTGCCTTTATCAGTAACTTGATTGGAAGAAGGTCAGTTCAGAACCTAGAGTCGGGAATCAAACTATAGCCTTCGTAATGGTTCACATTTTCCACCATTGGATTTTTTTTGTTTGAGTGGCCAGGATATAAACCAAAGAGTTACATTTTATTCAAAGTTACTTTTGAAATATAATATTTTTTTTATTGTAAATGAAATTTTGGACCTGTAGAAAGGTAATTAAGAAGTATGCAAAGTAACTCTGATTTAAGAGTGACTGACAGAACATTTGCATTCACGTTAAAATATATTTGGTATTATAAAGGAAAGTTGTTCCTTTTAAGAAATTTATTTCAGATATCTACAAGTTTTATCCTAAATATCTGGAGCTGACTGTCAACACATCTAAATTAGATAAGTGACACCATTTATTATTGTAAGAAATATATAGGTATTTTAGAAATAAATATAAAAAATTGTTTGTAGCTTGAACAAAAGGCACTTTGGATAGCTAGAATAAAACATCCGCTCTGAAGATATTCCTTTCACCATCTCCTGTATTTACTCTTCTTTCTTAAAGGACATCGTTTTTATGACTCACGAGGTGATCCGCTGCCTGGACTCCTCACCAGTTTGCCAGACTCCACGTCAAATCTGTCTCACCTGAAACATGTGGATCTCTCTTTCAACCAGCTTACCTTTATGCCATCATGCCTGCTCCAACTGCCGGCACTGTCTCTGTTGCTTCTCTGCCACAACCACATCTCCGCTTTGCCTCCAGATCTAGGCCAATTATCATCCTTAACCTACCTGTCCCTGATGGGGAATAAATTGGTATCTGTTCCCCCAAGCGTGGGTCAACTAAAAGCGCTGCAGAGGCTCGATGTATCAAATAACGCTCTCCAGGAACTGCCTGATGAAATTGGTTTCCTGGGGGAGCTTGTTATGTTGGAATTGTCTCGCAACAAGCTGAAATGGCTGCCAGAGAGCATGGGTAAGAGGTGCAGGGTGAATTACGGTTTTAGATATAGACCACTTTAGAAATAAGCAAGATATTCTGTTTGCTGGGAGTTAAGTTGTTGACGAGTTTTTATTTATTGCACAGGCTCTCTTGTTTCTCTCAGGGAACTGGTCATCTACAGCAATGAGTTCCGGGTAATTCCAAAATGTCTGAATGAACTCCCTCTGCTTAAAATGGACATCCGTGATAATCCTTTGGGAAAACCTCCTACGCCGCCTCCACTGCCTCCCGTACCGGGTGAGCAGACGTAAATTGGTTTATGCTCAAATATCTTTTATTGTAATCATGCAATGCACTTTTTGTATTGTACTCATTATAATTGTCTTATCTTATCAGATTACCCAGAATTCCCAAAGTTGCATCTTAGATCAAACAAGCACAGGTACAGCTCTGCAGTATCGTGATCAAATTTGTAAATGAACACTGTCTGCTTAAGCATTGCAGGACGAAACCAAACGTGTCCCTCTCCTTTGCTCTTTAGCTTCTTTGTTTCGTCTGCTGGTTGCCATGTGTTTCTCCCAGGAGGGGCTGAGCTGATGTTCCCCCCTGGATGCCTGATGACAACCACCAAACTCATGTGGGGTGAAAAAAGGCCAAACAGGAAGTGGGTGTGGCTAGAGGAACACGACATCCTTCTGAGTCAGCCCCTGGAGCTTCGTCCTCACGGTGTTACATTTTTAAAGGTGTGAAAATGATTCCGTATAGTTTATTACATTAGCACAAATGTACAGTGCCATGAAGAAATATTAATAAGCCTTGAAATCTAGAGAAGTGAGGCATGTATTCTCCACTTTTTGCTCTTATACTCTTAAAGAGCATTCTGGAAGCATTAATCATGCTTCAGTTTGCAAACATTTTGTTATTTTAAAGCCTTACTTCAAATGCTTAAATGAATCTTTTTACTGAAATTTCTGCACACAAATATCCCATTATGACAATAATATGAACTGTGAGTACTTGTACATGGAAAAAACATGTACAAGTACTCACAGCCTTTAACCGATCAATTTAATACAATTTGGAACGAGGATGCAACAAAACTAAATGTGAAAAAGTAAAACTGTGTGAGATTATGTTAGAGACCATTAGTGAACAAAGAGCATCATTAAGAGCAAGGAACATGCCAGCTGCACAAAGCATTAGGTTGGCATTTGGTTAAAAAGGTTGTAATTGTCCTTTTATGCATTTTTAGAATTATTGTAGTATCTAAGATACCAAATGTTTAATATAACCAATATCTATTTAGCCATACTTTACACAATTTTAATACAGGCTTGGTTTAAACGGTTGTTTTACTCTTCCACCATCTAACAGGGATGCTGGATAAAAGACAGTTGTTTGTACAGGAATGAAAACCTGCAACTCCCTTCCTTTGTTTGTTTTAAGTGCAACAAATGCTAGAGCTTTTACAAGACCCCAGTTTAATTAGTTTATTATATACTGTTATAATTCTACATTTATGAATCAGTATGCTAGGTCACTACTGTTAAGCGTGTGTAACTGTTTTTGTGATAAATGTTTTCTATGATTTGGACTTGGTTAATGGGGATCCAAACAGACAGGCTTGGATCCCCATATTAATGCTATATGAGCATTAATCTATATTAATGCTCCGACTATTTATTAGGAATGTTTTTGGGTTTCTCAGTTCATGTTTTTGTTGTTTACTTCAGCCTGTGGAGGTATGTGTACCGTATCATCGGACCAAACGTGGGGAGGTGGTGTTGCGCACGTTTGATGGGCAGACATGGAGCACTCTGCCCACTCAACTCAGGAGAGGAAGTGAGGAGCATTGTTGTTATCCTGGGGGACGTCCAGCCAGGGTAAACGAGAAAATCTGAAATTGGACCGTAAAGCTTGTTTTTCTATCTTAATGCAGATCATAGTGTTACTTGTGGAATAACATCAATTTTTATGTTTTTGTAGCTGGCATGTTCCTCTGTGAGCCACTTCTCTTGGTTTATGGCAGTGTCCAGACCTGTAAGGGATACTTGCTCTGTCACACCAGCTGGAGCTCTTCTGGTGTCCAGCTCCAACCCTGGAATAAAACTTCACTTCCCTCCTGACTCCACTGCACAGACTCGCACTATAACCCTGCAGGTGAGGTCAGCAAACAGGAGTGAAAAGAGCACAACCTTCTAAGATCCAAAACCAAAATTATTCCAAGAAAAATCAATAGGTGGCAACAGCTGGTTTGTTTTTGAATGTACTTTTGACTGGATTGTTTGATTGCAGTGTCAGTGTGAGTAAAAAGCACAGAGTAAACATGACCCATCTCTTAAGACCGCAGGAGGGTTCAAAAACCTCCCATCATTACACCAGACATTTGACAAACAAAAAACAACTCTTAAAATAACAGGAGGCTCTAAAAGTTGCTGAAGTAATCATAACAATTCCAAATACAAAAATTAATTACAGACTTTGGTTCCAAATTGACTTCAGGAGATCTTAATGCCTAAAGAAAAAACTAAACGATAGAACTTGTGACTTACAAAAATTCAACATAAATGGCCACAACCAGCAGGTCCACCATTGTTACCATGGCCAGTTGTTGATGCGTCTCTCTCTTCCTCTCTCTGTAGGTGCTGCAGGTGTCTGAGTTTGAGGTGCAGGCTCTGTGTGGCGATCCTCAGGCCAGAGTCAGCCCCCTCCTCTGCCTCTCCCAGACTCCTACCTCACAGTTCCTGCAGCCAGTTAAAGTCCAGATCCCTCTGCCGCCAGGAATCACAGGTTCCATCGGCCATCATGGTTTTCAAATGCGTGCATGAGCAGAATATTTTAGCATGCATTAACATTTACTGTGGATCCACAGGGCATGAAGCCAATATGTCTCAATTACATGTGCTTCACGGAGATCCAGCTGCTCAAACCTGGACTGACATTACATCACAAGTGTCTCTGTATGTTACCCATCTGTATGCCATTTTCTACATTACCCACTTCTCCTGGTAAGCTGCTGTGCTTTGTTATGCAATTTCCAATTGACATACTTCAGATTGTATGCCAGGGGTGTTGTAACTTTGGTTTATCTGCTCTATTACAGGTACTGGCTGTGGTACACTACACAGCGTTGTGTTAGCGGGGTGGTCAGAAAGGTTTATCAACGGCTAAAACAGTTTAAAGTCCAGTTCCTCGTCCTCCAGCGGAAGTCGGATCCCGCTCAGGTTCTGCTGCAGTGCCTGCCTGCTAACAAGGTGTGGCATCTCACCTTCTGACCTTCTTTGGAACCTCAAGTATAGATGCTGAACAGTAATTGTGTGGGTTTTCTGCTCAGATGGAGGGCAGAGTTCAGTCTTTGTCTGAGCAATATGACGGACCTCACCCCTCAGACCTGTGTGACCTCCTGGAAGGAGAGCAGTTCTTTGCTGGCTTTGAGGAGGGCTTAGACATCATCACAGGTTGGAATTCATCTTTGCTGCCATTAATGTTGAATTATGTGTTGCTGGGTAACATCTGTAAACATGTTTTTTTTTTTTTTAACATGTTTATTTATTTTCCTCAGGCAGGCCGGATTGTGTTGAGGGGCGTCTGTGTTTTGTGTTTTACTCCAGTCTGAAAAATGTGAAGGAAGTGTACATTTGTTCTGTTCAGGGGCAAAAAGGGCCGGTGAGAGGACAGGTAAGAAACACAGAACAGTGAATAATAATAGATGATACATGTCCACTCTGCAGATAATATAATGAGCAAAGAGCATAACATTTTAATTTACATTGAGTACGTACAAAATAAATGGCGATCAACCCTGTTGCTTTGCTTCACTTTGATTACTTTCAGTTTAGGAAAGGAAGCCTGTTTTGAGGTCCCACATCTAAGACCCAATAAAGACATAATAAGATGCAGATGTTGTTCTATTGAAATAAAACAAGGTTGGATCACTCCAAGAAGGAAAATGATTTATAAAAAGTAAAAAAAAAAAATCTTCTATGTGCTTCATATATCTCAGCCTGAATGTGAAATTTTAAGTGCAGATTGGGCTTCAAAATTCAACATACAGAATTTCAGTTAAAGGTTTCTTAATACTCCTGTGCATCTGTTGTCAAACAGATTTCTTCCTAGATGTCATCGTTAGTGAACTTGGATATAATCTGTTTGGTAACCTATGACAGTGTAGGGAGGAGGGTGTTGTAATTGAAATATTCTTGTGTTAAGTCTATAGTTGGCTCCCTTCTAAAACTATTAAGAAAATAATAAAATATTCTCTTACAAATGTTCTGGGAATCCTTCATGCTGTTTGTTTCATTCATTTTCTCAGTGCTTTCTGTCATGTATTATAATACTCTTCTTATGCTCATGGTTTGTGCGGAGGATGTGATCTGTAATTCTACGGTACCTTAAACCTACTGAGATTTGCAGTGTGCTATTTTTGCATCTTCATGGATTGCAGGTGTTATCAGTGAGGTGTGCTGCTCCTGCTGCACATAATAAATCAGATTACGCCATTAAACATGGTGGTGTCCTTACACTGGGTTTACCTGTACTTCTCCACTGACTGCCATTAACAGCCAATATGAAACTGATACAATCGGCTCATCAAAATGAAGAGAAAACAAGATTAAACATCTCAATCATACCTCACTTTACATTACTTGGATGAGGGGAATAAAGATAGACACTGGTTTCCACCTATGGAGTCCTTTCATGATACTTGCTTGCCTAGCCACAAGATAAAAATATATAGTTGCAGCTTTAAAAAACTTTGGACTGCAGGCTGTTTTTCAGTGAAGTCATTCTTGGAAGCTGGAAAGAGCATACATAAGTGTGCTCTCAGGGTTGTGGCTGAAACAGATGTCATACTGTCCTTAATGGGGTAAAGGTTGAAAGAGGACAACTTTCTGTACTTGTTTATCGGAAACGTTGCATAATAGGAAATAAGCTAGATGATGTGATTTGAGGCCTTTTGTACAGTTTATGGCCTCATTGAATCTAGTGTCTTTCTTTTATGACTTAATTTGGAATTTAAAGGGAAACAAAAAGATTAAAGCTTGAACAAATAGCCGTGGCGATGTTAGCTGAGCAAGTTGCAGTTTTTAATCTAAATGTTTGTGTTTGTTATTTGTTTTTCAGGTGTCATTCTACAGAGGGGAGATTCCCAGTAATCTCCCAGAGGAAGTGGCCAAAAAGAGGAAAGGACTTGACACCCAGTGGCTCGCTACTTTACCATTAAGACTTCCTGTCAGTTAAAATACCAGACATTGTTGTTTCCCACTTTTCACGTACACTGTTGCTTTTCTTTATCATGTTTCTATTAAAATTTTTTAACTTTATATATAAAATATTTGCAAAATACTTACACTATTGTTTGAATTGCTCTTCTTGCTTTTTGTTCATTCCACTGACAAAAATACAGCTTTTCTAAACCTTTTCGGCTTCTTTCTATGAATAATATTGCCACCTAAAGGGGAACATTTCCATGTTTCACTTGCAGGCTCTGAATTCAGACAACAGTTTCAACATGGAGGAGCTTCAATATCCTCCCCTGAACCTGGGTGACCCAGAGAGCGGCTACCTTACAGAAGCCAACCTGCTGTCCATCTCCCTGCAGATTGGACGGGACTGGCGTGTCATTGGTATTAACCTTGGGATGAGCTATGAAGTGTTGGACCGCATAGAGTACAAACATAGGTGAGAATAAAAACATTTAAATAAATAGTTGTCTTGGATTATGTTAAAAATAGAATTATAATGTGTCTGACTTACAAAGATGTTGGAATTTTGTATTTTTTATTTCAGAACTGTGAAAAGTTTTTGTTTTTATTTAACAGAGACTTGTGTTTTGTTGTTATCCTGTAGTGAGATGTTTAACTTCTCTTTTTAGGTCTATTGTGGCCGATTGATAATCAGAAAAAGGGAAATAATTTAATGAATATTTTTCAGCGTTTTGAGATGAATCTGGAATACAACTGTTGTCTGAAATATCGTCTAAATATACGTGCACTGTTCTCTGTACAGTTCATTGCGAAAGTATTTGAAACCCTTGAGCTTTCTCACATTTTGTGGAGTTGCAACATTGATGTATTAAATTTTGTGTTGTATTAAATACCAACACAAAACAGTTCAAATTTGTGAATTGGAAGGAAAATATTTTATAGTTTTAGTAAATGTTTTGAAGTAAAACTCAAACAAGTGTTCATTTGTAATTAATCCTGCTTTCTCCTAAATCCAATTACTGCTCTAACTCAAAAGGCTTGCAGCTGTAATTGAGTTAAATAAAAACTGAATCAGGGGTCTGAATAGACTACTCTTAGTTTCCCACCTTGCTCCCAGTTATGCACTACTTTGAGATGTTGTATTGCAGGAAGTCAAAATAAAATACATTGCAGTTTTGAGCTGCAATTAGATATAAAAATGTAAAAATCTTCATTTCACTTTTGCATATTCAAGATAGTAATCGGGTAACAAAGCTTGTCTTGATTGTGGAATAGATAAAAAATCATTCAAAACTGCGGCTTAAATTTTGCTAGGATTTACATTTGCTGTAAAGGTAATTTATGTAATCAATGTGCAAATATGGTAAAAGAAAACCTCTGGGGAATCCAGGTAGACTGAGTTGGTATGTAACTACAAAAGAACCAGCAATAGGAGAAAATTTTGATTGTTTTAAATTATACTGTCAGCCATCACTGAGCCATCTGGGACACTGCAGGAGATTACACACAGGCTGTTTACTCATCTGTCCCTCCCCCTTCTCCTAAACCTAAAAAACCCCACTCATGACGCATCCTGTAGATGGAAAAAGATGTGTTATGTAAAGTCAAAGATTAATGTCCTTACAGCAGGAATATAGTGGTTATTGTATGGAGAAGATATAAGGAGATTCAAATTTCTTACTTTTAGGGGGCCGTTTTATTTAAATACGCCTATGACTGCAGATTACACTAAATCTATAATGAGCATGCATTTATTTCAAATGTTCACATTGCTGCTACTGATTGAGTTGTGGACAGATGTATTTATGCACAATGTATTTTTACACCATTCTTTTCTACTCAGGCAGCTGCAGCTGGCTGCTTCATAATGCAACATCTCTTGTTTGTGTTACTCACCAGGGACAACCTCGGTGCCTTAGTGCTGGACATGCTGTTTCACTGGGCCCGAGGACAGAAGAATGCAGGACCTGGGTCAGTGTCCAGGCTCATGGCCGCTATGATAGAAAGCGGCAGGACGGATCTGGCAGAGGAGATCGAGGACATAGTCAGTCTTGGAAGGAGGAAGTACACGGAGTCGCTGAAGAGAGTAGGTCTGGAAGCAGAAAGCTCCTCTGTTGGGGAAGCTCAGCAGTAGATCAGCCCACACTGGGCGCAGATGGTTGCTTTACACTTGAGTAACCTGCTTGTTTACACTGAGGCCCCAATCATCCCGTCCGGCTCTATGATCAACTGTCATAATGTGCAAAACCCTGAGACACCAGCCTCCAACTGGTGGGGCTTTTTATGAGACTTTTTTCTTTTATTCAACTGAATGGACTGCATCAAGACCAGTTCCGTGGTCGGCTGGCATTTTGAAGATTCAATTTAGAAAGCAAAAACCTACTTATAATGTAATATATTTGTAATTGTATAATTTTACATAACATTGTGTAAATATTTTGACTCTGGGATCAAAATATTTCTGAACTGCTTTTGACCGGCATCTGCAATTGTTGAAGATCATTTAAAAGAAAACTGGGATAAATGAGATCTTTTTGTCCTAAGAATTATGTTAATAATAAAAAAATAATGCTCCAATGCAATTGACAAAATGTGATCATATGTTGTCATTTAATAATAATAAGTAATTTGGTTATTTATTAGCTCCCTATTATTCGAATTTATTAGCCAAATTTTAGTTTACAAACATTGGTCTTCTGAATAACAATTATGTTTATCTTCTGGAGTGGCCAACTCAGATTCCTTTCATGAATCTGATAGAGAATCTGTGAAGGAAGCTAAAGATTAGAGCAAGGAGGCCTTCCAACCTCCAAGAGCTTATTATCACAGATGAATCCTTAGAATTGCATTGGTAACATGTAAAAGCTTTATAGCAATGATAAAAAGTGTTTGCAGAAGTGTTTGCATTATTTATTCGGCTCCAAACTTGATTTTGTTTGTGGTTGATTTTTTTTTCCATTTTTTAACTATTCACTATTGATAAAATAATGATCAATTGAGCTTTACAACGTAAATTATATAAGCCAGGTTTGTTTGTATAGCAAATACATAATAAAAACATACACTCACTAATTATAAAGGAATAAACATTAGATCATCAAAATCATCGTATAACCTTAGGCATTAAAAAGCAATAAGCTTTACAGACTTTCTTTTACATTCCACCAAACACAATGCACACATCAAAATTAACTATATGTTTTTGTCTTTGTGCTGTTTTTAAAAAAAAAACTTTTTTCTGCTCTACAAAACTGCAGTCAGTGCATCTGTTAGAATAGATCACTGAATAGTCCTGTGAAATCCATGTTTGGTCTTTAATTTGACGTGTTAGGGTCGCATTCTCAGTCTCAACCCCAATATAGCAGCTCTTGCCATTTTTATATTTTTAACCCACAAGGTCATTGTGCAGCGATGAATCGTCATGATGACGTAGGCTACCGTCCTACCATCCCCCTAGCCTCTTACACCTTTACTGCACTCGTGTGTGTAATTCTACTATACGCCACTAGAGGTCTCATTCAGATTCCCTGCTATGGTTTGCAGCAGCTTTTCTCTGACCAGCCAGTCTGTTCCCCTCCCTGCCTGCCTGTCTATCTGCCTGCCTGGCTGCTTGCTTTCACTCCCACCTCCTCCACTGGACTCAAATGCTAGTAATTCCCGTAGGTTAGCTGGTATTGGAGTATTAGTCAAATACACAGAGTGAAACCGCATTGATTTCACCCCAGAATCACCCCGGAGGCACAAGCAGCGGAAACGACTCTGGTATGTACATAACGGGGATGCTCGTTGACGTTTCCTTTGAAATATTCTGACTGCTTTTCAATGCAGGGAGCGTATATTTTGAAAATATCACCTGAAGATAACCGAAATACTTGGCGTAAATTTTTAGCTAGGCGTAAGATGAAGATAGCTGCATGAAGCAGTGGCTGGTAATGTTGGGGCTAAGATGCGCCTGACTGTGTGAGGTTGTCATTGAGTAACGGGAAGGAAATAATTTCCCGTCATGCAGTAAGTGTAGCAATTTTAAGCTAAAGCGGATTAAATATACAAACTCAGCAGCAACGTCGGCTTTAATATGTATCTAGTGTAAAATGGCTTATTAAAATGTTATACCGGGGCGATTACGTGCCATAAATCGCCGAACCATTAGACACGTACAGGTATATTGACTTTCCGTCTGTAACACAGAAGCGGTGGGTCGGCTGTCATCTTTAAGTGTTGCATACACATTTTTAGTTCGCTTGTTATTATATTCATATATAATAACAAACATTCTTTCTTTTCGGTAGAACAAAAGAGGAAGATACTTTCTGGTTGTAAATTAGAGTTCTCCTTTAAGTTGTAAAGTTCTTTAAAAATATACAACGATACATGTTTAGAAATTAGTGCTTTACATAATGAATAATGCCCCTTGAACTATATAATATTTTCTCAACATGCAATCATAAACCTCACAGTATTTAATGGACCACCTGACTTGCAAGTCTTTTGCATCCTTGAACAGCCATCTCCATCTTTTTCCATTAACTCTTAATTTCACCATTTCTGCTGAACAAAAGCATCTCCATGTTTCATAATGGGAATGACCTGTTAGGAGTAACCTGGAGTATCAGTTTTCTCCCACTGAAAGCGTTTTGGTCGTTGGCAGAAAAGTTCATTTTGCTCTGACTTGACGAAAGCACATGGTTTGTGGCAAATGGGAATTCTGATTGCTTTCTTTCCACAATTGAGGCCATGTTGGTGTTGTGTTAGTGAATCCATTTCCACAGAACTGAAACTCGAGTTACCATAGTCCTTGGCTACTTATTCTTTTTTTATCAAAGCTGTATTTTTGGAGAGGTTAACTGGTCAGCCATGACTTGGTAGGTTCAAAACTTGAAATGTTATTTCCTAAACTAAACCTGACTTAACTTGCGTGATCTTCATGATACTCTTTGTTCTTCAACATCTAAGGCTTTCACAGAACAGCAGGGCTTTGCACTGTTGCCTTCTGGATTCAAAGCCCAACCCGGGGTTTTTCTGCATGGAATGTTGACGTTCTACCCAAGAATGGTGGTTTCTCTCCGGGTACTCCAGACCTCCTCCCTTAGTGCAAAAAAATAAATAAAAAAATGGCTGTTAGGTTAATTGATTACTCTGAGCTGTACAATGTGTGTGTGTGTGTGTGTGTGTGTGTGGATGGTTGTTTGCTCTGTGTGTCTCTGTGTTACCCAATTGGTGACCTGTCTGTATCCCACAACCAGCACCAGCAGCTATGTGACTGCATAGAAGATTAATACTCTTGTAAGCCACAATTCATTTGTAAAACAAATTTTCTTCTGCTCAAATATGCACTACTTTGCATTGGTGTAGCACATAAATACCAACAGAATACGTGAAAATAAAATAATTAAACATTTTTTAAGTGGCATACATACTTTTACAAGCCACTGCACCACACAAGGGTCATTATTCTGTAACCCAAGGCATCCACTGCAAAGGCTTCAAAGCCTTGTAAAACATACACATGGGAATATTTATCAGCTGGGCAGGATGGCAGAGGAACTTGCAAAAATGTATTTATTTTAAAACTGGCACTGGGAGCCTTACTTGTACATGTATGGAAAAGTTCAGGCTATAAGTGTAATAAAGCATTCCAACTGCTTGGAAATAATTGATGAGGTGAGTCATTCTTAGGTGTTAGGTGACATCCTTTGGTATCTGCTGGAACTGTTCAGCATTTTAGACCAGAACTTAGAAAATAGCTTTACTATGACTCATCATGCAAACTTTGTTTTATTTTACTAGCTTGCACGCAAGACCAAAGGGA
This sequence comes from Gambusia affinis, assembly GCF_019740435.1. Classification (NCBI taxonomy): domain Eukaryota; kingdom Metazoa; phylum Chordata; class Actinopteri; order Cyprinodontiformes; family Poeciliidae; genus Gambusia; species Gambusia affinis. Next base: position 7,221,320 of record NC_057875.1, read on the forward strand.
TTTCACAAAAATGTGCTAAGTATCCCACAAGCAGGAGGCTCACTGCAGGAGAAGGATACTTTGTATCATCCCTGTGTGAGAGTTGTACCATCATGTTGCAGTGTGCTGCAATCTGCAAACTGGAAGCAGTTGCAAAAAAATCCACTTTTTTTTCCCCCCTCCACGGGATATTTTCCCAAAGTCATTTGGATGTTTTTGGTGAAATGTGAGAATGTGAAGTTAGTCAGCAATTCTCTTTTTTTTTCTCCGAAGAGTAAGAAAACTGAGATTGAGGCAATAGCGTGAAGATAAAGAAATCCCCAGATGGTTTACAGAAACAAAGCCTCCATGTACTACCTGTGGAGTCGGAGGAAGGACCAAACTCTTCACCTTTCATCTGCACAAAGAGCCTTTTTCTACAACATAAAAGCCTGACTCAACCTGATATCATTGGCCCACGACAGGCGATTTCAAAAAGCACTCTGTTGTACTGTTTTAATGGCTGCAATATGATCTCAGAGCAGAGAATCAGTGACACAAAATGTGTTTCTATGCCCAGATCTCACTCTTCTGGCTCTAAAAAAGGGTTGGGAGTGAGCTCTCATAAGTATGTATTAAGTTTATAATCCTGATGGTGTAGGGAAGAGGAAATATTAATCAGATTTGACGTTGTAAATGTTATCCCTTGGGCCTACACTGCGGTGTAACACTAAAAGTATTCTGTGTCTCGTAAATATTTGCAGCACTGCAGTAAAGCATTAAAATAGGAGAACACAGATTAATGTTAGTCTGGAGGATTATTCAAAGCATTCCTTTTATAAACAACTATCTGACCAAAATTGACACATTGTCATGAAGGTAAATCAGATAATAGATTATGCATGAGTCATTTTATTACAATAGCCCTTTTACATTACTTTCTGTTCATGTCTATGTATCTCAAACTCTGGATTCATTTAAGTCAGTCTTTGGCCTTGGACCTGAGTAGATTGTGAAACCCTGAATGGTTGTTATGACTGCATTCTTATTTATTTTCTTGTACTTTACACAATATTTTATTCTGTATATATTTTCCTTTTTTATCTGTTTGTAAATGTGGTAAATAAAAAAAATCCATAATGCCGTGAATCACACTTACATATTTTCTTAAAAATAACAAAGGAGATAGTCAAGTTGTCCTTGCCAGCAAGAGCTGCCAAAAAAAATCAGCTTTGTACGTAACTGTGAAAAATATTTTGGTCCTCTTTTCCTTGCAGAATTGTTTTAATTCAGCCACTTAAGTTTGCAGAATATTTTACAAAAAGATGTGATTCAGGAAAATATGAGAATGTGATGTTTGTATTGGTTTTTGCCTTTGACGTATTCCATGAATTACATTTTTGTTTGATCTCTTTCATAAGATAGTCATGAATACTGACCTCAACAGAGACAAATGAAGCATCCATCGCTTTAGATGTTCTTTTGTGACTCTAGTTAAGTCATTGATGCGCTCTGTGGTGTAGCCACTCCCAGGAGAGTTTACCACTGATTTGTGCGTTGTCCATTTGTAGATAGTGGCTTTCAATCGTTTTTCCTGGAGTCCCAAAGTCTTACAAATGACTTTGTAACCATTTCCAAACAAATAGAGGTCAATGGCTTTGTTTGTCATCTGTACTTGAATATCTTTAGATTTGAAATTGATGTGTTTCTTTTACCTACTTCATTCAGCCTGACATTAAGTGATTTCTTAATGCTAGATATTGGTCAGAAATCAAGCCTGAATTTGACTAAGGAGACTAAACCAAAACATGAAGTTAATCTCAATTATTATTAATTAGTAAGAGGGATAGGGGTGGGGCCTGTTTCTTTAATAAATGAAATCATAATAGTGCTTTTGGTTTTTACTTAGTTATCTTTAATATTGCAATTTCTTTGAAAAGAGGGCTGATACATTTTCATAACAGTTCATATTATTAACAGTAATAGAAATATTAATAATGCAATGTAGCTCTAAACAGATGGAGCTTTGCGTTAGATCTGACCTCTGTGATCTTGCAGCTCATAGCATTACCCAATATATCTGCAGAAACACACTTCTGCTGTTGGGAGCTCAGTGTGCAGTGTGTTAATGGAACCAACTCATGTGAGACAGATGAACTGGTATCTACTGCCTGCACTGAGCTAATGAAGAAGCTGCATTTGCGTTCCATTTTCTGTCCTGTCTTCCCTAGTCACATGGGTTCGTTTTTAGTGCTGATTGCAACAAGGCTTCGTCACCACAGCCACTCACTTCCTTGTATCTTTAGCCAAACTTGAATGTCATTCATTCACCAAGACCTTTACTCAGTCGGCACTTAAGAAGAGAGGAGCAGCACTGGAGCTTAGATTGAGAAGGTATTTGCCTCTGGCTGGTTGATTTGTGTAAAATAAATATGATTTGCATTCAGTTTGTTTTGGAAATAAATCGAGAAGGAATAGTCTGCAGATTCTTAAAGCTTGATTTCATCTCTTCATGGTGAGATACCTTATAGAAGCAGCTTTAACATCACTTCATCTTTAAGTTATCCACTCATTGATCCTGTTTACTTTTCCCTAATGCATCTGAGTGCAGACGTGCATCTGTCCATTTACTTAGCTGCCTCTATTCACGACTGGCAGGCTGCCATAGGGCTTCAGTATGACTGCAATAGTAAGAAAATTAAATATGGAAATCGTCAAACTTTTCTATTTAAAATAAGCAAATTATGCCACTTGAAATTAAATATAATTAATTTAAATCCACCTTATTATTCATACTTAAAAACTGTGAACTTAACTGATGGCCATGAAACATGCTTATGTTTGGTATGTTTAATATTAAATGTGTTTGCATGTACAAATTACTGTGTTTTAATCATTGATACTGGATGTTCTCTAACTGGCAGCAACAGGTTATCATATTTACATGTCATATCATTAAGAAAGAGTTAACAGTCTTATTGAATAACTTGTTCTGATGAACAAGGGTCACAAACTGGACTGCTACCTTTTTCAGAACCATCATTGTGTGTTAGCTCTTCAGCTAATCAGCTGCATCCAATAGCCGCTTTAGTAGGTTGGCTAACGTTAAGTTCAAGGTTCTGCAGTGGTTGCATAATCACTTATTGTGTACTCATCAGTACTTATCAGTTCCTGTGGTGCAAACATAAAAAAATGACCTTTGTTCAGAAATGTTCAAGAAGGTGAGATTTTTTAGGCCTCACATGAACCGCTGACAATTTTAGGAGCAGATATACAAATTTTGATTAACTGGGTGCAGAGTTTGTACTGGAGTTACTTTCCATTCCATTTTCAAAATAGAGAAAATAAATACAAAGAAATAAATGAATAAGAATAAAGATAGCAAGTACAAGGCAGGATTAACAGGACCCATCAGAAGTTACATAGTGATCACATTACATCCTGGAGGTTTTATGATGCGTTATTTAAAATCTTATGCACAGTACAGTGGACACCCAAGAAAAAAAAGAAATTGTAGCACAGACTTTGCCTTGAGTTTGATTTGATGAAGTAAAGATTTCTGTCCGTTTTGAGTGCAACAGCTTTAAGATCTAACAAACCGCCACCCTCTTATTGACTTTAAAGTGCTGTGTGGTCAGCCCACTCTGCCTGAAGTTTATCTAAGTTTGTCAAAAACTGGATTTTTCTTGCAGCTTTCAGCGTGATGTATTTTATGCTCCAGTTCTGAGCATCATTGTTACTCTGATACCCATGGGCTCCCTTTCTCCAAATCTCTATCAGAACTTTATTTTGAGGCCATAGCCTTTCATTACTTTAACGCAATGCAGAAATATTCTACGTTCGGGTATAGAGCAGTTTAGTGAGATTGTAACAGATTCCTTGCAGCCTTGGTTGATGACGAGTTTTTTTTTGTTTTTTTTTCCTGTGGACACTCCACAGTGGACCTAGTTGTGTCCAAATACAGAGTCTGATTGTCATGACAAGACACTGCAGCCAGGCTTTGGCTTGGGGACATGTCCAAGCGCAGATACCGTCGTGTGGATTAAAGTCGACAAGTAATGTTGATGGCATGGTGGAGAAGGATGGAGATGTCAGATTCACGCTGCATCTCACAAAGTGACAGGAATCTGGACTATTGCTACATTTAGTCTTTGGCGTGAGGTTATTCAGTGGTCTAACAAACTGAAGTGCTGAGTATGGAGTAAACACGTGTTTGTTCATGGGGAAGTAACTGTCAGAGAACAGAAACTAAAAGAACACGCTGTGAAAGGAAAATTTAGGCTAAATGTCACGGCTGTGAGAGAAAACAGAGCTAGATGTGCAGCAGAGACACTCTCAGAGACCTCCTCTGAACCGCTTCTCTGCTCCTCCTTCCTCCACCCCTGGAGCAGCCAGTAAAAGCCTCCAGTTCCCCCATCCACCAGCTGTGCTCAGTGCCAGTTAAGGTTACCATGAACCTAAAACATCCACTCCTGCTGTTGAGTCTCCCAGAAAGAAGATCTGGGAGAATTTAGGATATTACCGTTGGCGTGTGCACACACACACACGCACACGCTCACACTCACACACACTTCACACTGCAAACCCACCAGTCAGCAAAGATCTGAGATGCAAAAGCTGCGTTTACTGAGTCGTGACTCGTGACTGAGAGAGAAATGTTGGGGGAGGGCTGGTGGGAAGGAGAGAGGAGGAGAGCAGACTCAGGTTTTGATTGGTGTGTGGAAGGGTGGAGAGAAAAAAAGGGGAAATTGGAATCATCTTTTCACAGTAAAGACCCTCTGCGTCAAAAAATAGTGACACACATCTTGGATGTGTTGTTTTTTTCCCCCTGTTTTCTCTCTACATGCTACATCTGAAGCAGACAGATTTGGCTGTGCTTGTTTTGCTCCAGTTTCCCAGCGAAAGCACGTTTGCATAAAGCACGATGCTTCAAGGTCACATGATGAACAGATGCTGTGGTGGTTAGAGTTGTTTCACCGAAGCCATTATAGCTTTATGTTAGGAAAACTGTCAGAAACATTTCTTTCTACAGTAGGACTGCTTACAGAGGTCTTAGCATCTACTGTTCAGAGAGGAAAGGTGTCTTTTTTGCAGTTAACGCAAGAAATTTGCTGTATTTAGCGTTGTAGTTTTTTGTTTTTCTTTTTACATATTTTAGAAATTGCCTCATTGTGCATGCAAATGAATGACAGTCACTGGCATCAAGCCTTGTAAGTAACAGTTCTGGTTGTAAAGATATTTTTATTATAACAACCTTCAGGATACAGATACAGCTCAGGCATTTTTCTCCCATTTGTATATTTCCATTGTTTTCTCTGAATAATTGATTCCAGGTATCACCTATCATTATGAGAGAACTAGCACCGCATCTGATTGTAGCAACAGTGGTAATGAAATGAAGCTAATTCTTCAAGTAACTGTTGGGAATCTGAAATCTTAATTTTGTAAATTTGAAAATTTATTTTTTACAGATTTAGAGCTATTATAATGCCTTTTTGAGTGAGTTACTCTGTTTAACACTTTCAGCTATTGTAGTTCTGAAGCTCTTTCGTTACCTTTTGAATATTCGCAATAAACATCATTGATTGGTGTCCTATAATCTTCTCTAACCTCCATAATGATATTCTATTCAGACCAAACCTAATCCATGTTGATCTGTCACAGTCTGCATCTTAGCTTTAAGATTGTTGAAGAACCAAAGATTAATCCTTAAGAATACTGACATAATTTCATTCTGATTTTATCAAAGCTAAAGTTTAATCAGTAATACTTTTATAACAAATTTATGTCAGATCATGATTTCTTGGTTAATGTCAAGTTGTCATAACAAGGTGTCATGATTTACCCAGTGACAATTTATGACAACAGTCATAAATATTCATGAAGACTTACTCATGTTCATGACAGGCGTTATGTCATGTTTATGACATTGTCATGACAGTCTTATTCACAACCCGTCAAATAAAGTGTTACCTAACAATTTTTGTGCATTTTGTTTTTGATAGTTTTTCCTTACTCCTAGTTGAATAGACTTTAGAGTCACTGCCTACTTCATGTTATTTTAGTGCTTGTTGCAAAAGAAAGTCTCTCTTAAAATGTTTGTTGTCGGTGTGCTGGTCCTGTTTTCTGTTGGGATATTTATCTATCAGAATCACTTCACTTAAGCAAGTTTTTCTCTCTTTTCTGTCAGACTTACTTGAAGTAACAACAACTGGATTAAATCGAGTGGGAAAACAAAAGACCACACCACTTTGTCTCACTTAGATAGCAGAACACCACTGGAATTATCATCTCAAAGAAAATAAACATCACCAGAGTGACCAGCTAATCAACGTGTTTTACTGCGACCAGCCGGGGGTTCAGATAAATGGCTGATAAACAGATCAGGTAAAGATGAGTGGTCATTATATTTTAATGATTTCTGTGATATTTTCTTTTTCCTTTCATTCTTGTAACATTTTTTTTGGTCTTCCGTTTCATGCAGTTTGCCTGCCAAATTGATCAATGGAGGGATTGCTGGGATTGTTGGAGTGACCTGTGTGTTTCCCATTGACCTGGCCAAGACTCGCCTGCAAAACCAGCAAAATGGATCTCGCCTTTATACCAGCATGTACTGTATAGACGCTCTTGCCTTAAATTACAGTTTACAGTTTTGCCATATTCAGAACTGATCTGTGTTGTCTTGCAACTTGCCCAACAGCACATGACCCCTGTTGCTGTTGTTTTCTTTCAGGTCAGACTGCCTTATTAAGACCATTCGATCAGAGGGGTATTTTGGGATGTACAGAGGTATGTCGAACACTTTTACTTTAAACTCTGAAACACACAGTTTTTCTTCATGGCTTTCTGTTGTTTTTATCCTCCTAGGAGCTGCGGTGAACCTAACGCTAGTTACACCAGAGAAGGCTATCAAATTGGCTGCTAATGACTTCTTCAGGCATCACCTCTCCAAGGATGGGTGAGGCATCAAAGTGCTGAGAGCCTGACTTACATTCACCTTCTCCTCTAATTCACTCTGAAGATTACTGCCGTGTTTACTAACATATCTATAGCCGAACATATTAGCTGCCTGCACTTCCACCCCAAGGCTCCAGTTAATCCTTCACTTTTTGTCCTCTTCTTGAATACTCAGAGGATTTTAAGACGCTATGAACTCTGTGGCTGACAATGTGTCTCGCAAAAGACACATATTTTATACCCCTTAAATTTTACCATATTTTGCCACATTACAACCATAAATGTCCATGTAATTCTATGTAATTTCCCAATATAAGGTAGCATGTGATTGTTAGTGTAAGGTAATACTTGGTTATAAGTAAAAATGATGCATATGCATTTCGCCCCATAAATTTAATCATCTTCTTATATTGGAATGGCCCAGTCCAAGTCCAGAGCTAAACTATCAGATGTTTGTAAAGTCCACACAGTAGCTCTTCATACATGCCCTCCAATCATCCAATTGAACTGAGGTTTTCCTAGGTATTAAGAAAAACAGACAGAAACTTTAGTCTCTAGATCTCAAATCTGGTAGAGACCTATTTAAAAAAGACTCTCAGCTGGGAGTGCAGTGAAAAGTGTTTTTACATCAGAATAACCAGCTTCTTTAGCAATGGGGTTTTGTGGTTTGATGTCCTCAAAGCTTGTAGACTGTACTCTGGACAACTTTCAAGTCAGTTCAAGAAACCTTTGCAGGTGATTTGAGTTAATCAGCTGTTTAGGATGTGACCTCATGAGTTTCCAATATAACTTTGAATAACAAAATTTAAGGGTTTCATTTTCTTTAAACCGTAACCATCAAAAATACAAGAAAAAAGGACTTGGAATACTCTCTGTGTGATAAAACTATGTAGTACATAAGTTTCACTTTCTGAAATTAACTTTTTATGATATTCAAATTTTTGTACAATGTTTATTCCTCTTTGCATTTCTGCATTACTTTGTGTGGCTTGTCACATAAGACATACATTGAAAATTGTATTTGTAAAGTGTAGAAGAGTAAATAACCCAAAAGTAGTTAAATGAGTATTGATACATTTGCAAGGGACTACAAGTAAAGTCACTTATATATGCACCAGCAACCCTCTTATCAGAAATCTGATCACCAGGTAACAAATAAGGGTTTCATACCTCAAACATTAGCAACCATTATCTGGTTTTACTGAAAACAAGAAACCATTGTCCCCCCTAAAAGCTGCATGCACCGATAAACCGGAAGCTTTCTAGGACATCTATCTCAATCTCCTTGGAAACAAACATGCAGGCTGATGAATGATTGACTTGTCTGGTCCCAGTGGCTCTCCTTGTGAATTATTAATCTGTTACTCTTCCTGACATGTTGATACAGAAGACAAAGATTAGCATCACAAGAACAAGCAGTACCTTTTTCTGCTTTCAAGGATGTTAAGAAATAAAGTTGATCTTTGCATTGTGTCTTTCTTTTCCTCCTCAGAAAACTCACTCTGGTCAAAGAGATGCTGGCTGGGTGCGGAGCGGGTACATGCCAGGTAAATGAGAAAAAAAGCTGGTGTAACTTCTGTTGCACCCTACTTTCCTCCTTCTGAAACTCCTGACTTCAGCACACTCAGTTACAGTAATCATACTACAATGAGTTATGATTGTCTCTGTCCCTGCAGCTGCTATCAGCCACAACCACATTATCACGGGACATGGTAGTCAAAGAAACACCCTTAGAGTCTGTAGACGGTGTGATCTGGGCCTGATAGTGAACTGTAATGTTCTGTTCTAATGAGCGATCTGCAGTCACTGTAAGGCTGTGCTGTGAGCAGGAAGATACACGGCCAGCTGTGTAGATGTGTGTGATCAGATAGGAGACATTGTGAGAGTGCTGAGTGAGTGAGTCCGAAGGAAATGCTTCTCGTCACTGAGGGCAAAGACTTCAAGCCTTAGGACTGTGATTAGATTAAGTGCAGCAGATCTTGGATTACAATCGCAGCTGAGAACGTGGTTGTCTCACCCTTAATCTAGTTAACTAGTTACTATGGTGTTGCTACAGGGAAGGCCGGGGCTTGACATTGAGCCAATTGGTGTCAGTAGATTTACACCAGACACACACTCTTTCAGTCTCACTCAGTATTTATCTAAATCGAGTTGAGTGAAAAAAGTGAAAAAGTCTTCAGACCACATTTGTCATGTTGCAACTATCAAATTTTATCTTTTTAATTAAGATTTTATTTTAAACAAAACAACATTAAGTAGTGCATAGTTGAAAACCGGAGGGAAACCAGTAAGGGTTTTTCAAAAAAGCTTCACAAATAAAAGTGGAATGTAGTTTTATTTAAAGCCCCTTTTTTCAGTCCACCTAAATAATTTAGTTTAACCTTTCTCAGTGTAAATACAGTGGTTTTGTGAAAGTTTTAAAGGATTGCTAGAGTATAATAGTGTTAAACAGTAGTGTGAAGACCAAGGGACACAGCAGACAGGTCAGGGTTACAATTGTGAAAAAGATTACAGTAGGTATTAAAAGATTATTTTTATTAATCACCAACTGCAGTACACTGTTAATCCAAAATTCGAATAAACCTCAAACATAAATGTTTAAGCAAGTAAAAGTGAGGTTTTGGCTTTCTTAGGCAAATATTTATTTGTGAATTATTGGGCTATTATTATTATACAGAATTATTGCACATCTAAATAAAAAACACACATTTTCTCACCTCCTATTTATATCTGTTTTAGTGAGAATTATAAACAAACAGCTTAAAATTTTACCTTAAACATTTTTTACTATAAAAAAGAAACATTGACAAATATAGCCCTCCTTATTTTCAATAACACTGATAAAACTTTTTCATTTATGAAGTCTGTCAAGTTTCTTGTTCTGTTGCTGATCATCTTTTTATTCAGTTACCAAGACACTTCAGAGAGATTGAACTGCCTAAGTTTTTAGTTAGGTTCAGGTGAGGCGAGGAACTGGCCATGTTTTAAGTCTTTCGAATTTGGCTCCTTTACTTTACTTGGATTCATTGTCCTGCATCAAAATGATAGTCTTTTTGAAAGATGCAGACTTATTCCTACCCCTCTGCTTGATGAAAGTGTCTTTTAAAAATTAGCAGTAGGTTTGGGGGTTGATTTTGAATCCATCTTCAACCAGAAAAGGTTCAAACGGGGCGTGCTGTGGTGGTGCAGGGGGTTAGCACGCCCCACCTTGGAGGCCTCAGTCCTCAACGCGGACATCGCGGGTTCGACTCCCGGTCCCGATGACCTTTGCCGCATGTCCTCGCCCTCTTTCCTGTCTGCCTACTGCCGCAAAAAATACGAGCCACTAGCACCGCAAAAACTCTTTGGAAAAAAAAAAAGAAGAAAAAGTTCAAACAACACATCTTTAACTGCATCACCCCATCCATACCAGTACCCCTAATTCAAAGTGGATCACTGATCCAATCATGGCCCCATCCATCTGGGGTCCATCATAAAACTTTTGATAAATCTGTCTTCAGATATTTCTTGGCCTGGTCTGCACCTTGGTCTGTGGTGGTCGAGTTTCAGCCCACCTTACCATGGCCATGTCTCTAAGCTCTAAACATCTTGCACGTCTAGCTATTAGAGTCAGATTATAGTTATAGAAAAGGACAGTGCTGAAAGATAATGGCTTCCTTGTAGCTTAACACTTTATTCTTCTTTTCTTTGTCAACATGTTTCTTGTGACCCTGTGGACTATTTGCAACAAAACATCTAATAGTTCTGTGATCACGCCCCGATATCTTATAAATTTCAAGAGACTTCACTGCTCTGACAGACGTTTGGTAATGTTTGACTTTTCAGAGTTGGTTAAATCTTTTTTTGGCCCATTTTGCCTAAAGAAAGAAGCTGCTTAATAATTATGCACACCTTGATATAAAATGTTGACTTCCTTAGGCAACACAATCCTCCATTACACAGATACACATCACCTAATCTGCTTAAATGCATTAGGCATCCACGTTCATCCAGCTTGGAGCTAGAAAATATGACATGGTGAAAATACTTACTTACCTAATAAATGTTGATATAGTGTATATAGTGATATAGTGTATACTTTATTAAATCTAGCAATCAAAGAGTGTAACACACCTGCAAACACTTCAAGACATGTCTGTCCACCCAAATTGTGAACTACACACATCTGACCTTACGAAGAAATATAGTGTTGAAAGAAACCCAAAACAATTCTTGTAGGGAACACAGCAGGCGTAAATACACTCTGGTCAGATGAGACCATAATTTTGCATTGCATGTTTGATAACTAACTTTGCTCATCACCCTGAACACACCATCATGTTGTTGAAATATGGTGATGTTAGCATCTTGTTGTAGGAATCTTTTCCTTTAGCAGACACAGGGAAACCAGTTGAATGATGTTGGGAAGATGAATGAAACCAAGCACAGGGAAAATCAGAATACCTGCAAAATACTTAATACTGGGTTGGAGGTTTACCTGCCAACAGGACGACAGCCCTAAACACACGGTCCCAGCAACAAGGCTGTGGTCAAAGTCTAAACCTAAATCCAACTGAAAATCTGATGCTCTCCATCTATTCAGGCTAAAATTGAGCTAACTTGACAACAAGAAGATGGAAAAAGGTAGTCCAGATGTGCAGAACTGGTAGAGACATACCCCAAGACTTGCAGCTATTACTCAGGTATTGACTCAGGCAGGCTTAATAGAATCCGATGGTAGACGTAAAAACCATATTACCTGTTCCTTTCAGTTAATGATTATAAGCTGATTTGTTGTGGTCTATCAGGTAAAACTTCAATAAAGTAATTTGAGAAATGTGATACTGACTTGACAAAATGTGGAAAAGTTCAAGTAGCACTCTAAATTTCTACTTTTTGAGAGACAAAGCTTGTGCTGCATGTGTGGATGCTTTGTTTGACACGTTTTATTTCCGTTTCTTCACAGGTTATTGTAACAACTCCTATGGAGATGTTGAAAATCCAGATGCAGGACGCTGGGAGGCTTGGTAAGAGGAAATTAGACATATTTTTCAATATCACAGCTTTCAGTGTCATTAGGAAAGAGCGCCCTCGTGTGGTGTTGTTAGAGAATATACATGCACATTTTGTTTTGGACAGCATTACGAGCTTGAGGTGTATTTTGCTTCTCATGGACTTTAGCTGCTCAGAGGAAGCTCATGCCAGAGACGGTGCCAGCAGGAACGGTGGAGACAAAGTCCCCGACAGCCATGCAGATCACCAGACAATTACTGAGGGAAAAGGGTATTGCTGGACTCTATAAGGGCCTTGGTGCCACACTGCTCAGGTAAATTAGTGTCAGTTTCTAACAAACTCTGATCCATTTTCCGTGTCCAGGCCTGAATCTTCTTTTTGTTGCGTATGCAGGGACGTTCCTTTCTCCATCATCTACTTCCCCCTTTTTGCTAATCTGAATAACCTGGGGAAGAAAGATGCAGAGGGCCCCGCTCCTTTTTACGTGTCGTTCATATCAGGCTGCGCTGCAGGAAGCACAGCGGCTGTTGCAGTCAACCCTGTTGATGGTGAGCTGCCATGTTTTGATGCATGTTCAGCAGCATACACACCGATACTTGACGTCTTTAGCCTAACCTGGGCTTACTGAATTGCAGTGATAAAGACTAGACTTCAGTCCCTGACTCGAGGAAGCACAGAAGACACGTACTCTGGAGTGATCGACTGTATCAGGTGACCTCATTATGTCTGTACAGCTAAAGCAAGTGTGAAGTCTTCATTATCATCTCTGCAGGCAGATTATTAATGCTGCTCCTTTGTTCTGGTGTAAGTAATGACTTATGTCTTCTCCAGGAAAATCATGCGCAACGAGGGTCCTTCAGCCTTCCTGAAGGGAGCCTACTGTCGCGCCCTGGTCATCGCACCTCTGTTCGGCATCGCCCAGGTCGTCTACTTCCTGGGCGTGGGCGAATATATCCTCAGCTTCTTGCCCAAGAAAAACAACTAAGACGCGCCTCTGTTCTGCCTTCCCTCCCATGATGCATTACATCAGCTCCATGAGGATTCGTCTGATTCTTAGAGGGTTTTTTTTGGATCTCGTTTATTTTTGTTTTTAAATTGTGCTGAATGTTCAAAAAGTTCAGAAAGGAGCCTTTGTTTTGCCAAGATGCCTGTGGCAGCGCACAAGTTTCCAGTTGTCAAGCTCCGCCACAGCAGCTTTCTGGAAATCATGCTACAAACAGAGGTCTGTAATTAAATGATTTTATTGTACTTTTAAATATGATTGTCAAACTTAGAAAATTAGATGTACTGCCCTTGGCTGTAGCAGCTCTGCAAGCCGTTCAGTAATGCTCTTTGGCGGCTTCATTACCCTTTTGATATCAGACCATCCTGTTGCATTCGATGCGAAATTTCCATTTTCCACTGCCCTAAATTGATCAATAAAGTCAAAATTTTCTGTTAGAAATATATAGAAAATCTGGAGTAGGCATGGGCCAGTATGAAATTCTCGTGGTATGACAACTATGTGCAGAAATGCCATGATATTACTGGTTTAGACATAAATTCTGAAACAACAATTTATACAATTATTTTAATTTGAAGCAGAAAATCAATCAAATATTGCTACTCCTGCTAAAATAATACTACAATGAGTTATGATATTGTTAAATATCAAGTATATTATGATTAAGAATATTAATATTTTATTGATAAATGGACACAAGCAAATATGCAAGGATTTAGCTTATTATTATGCAGAACATCAATTATACACACACTTTTGTGGTTTTGTTGTTTAGAGAGAAACTATAGGGGTCTACTAATATTTTTAGTTGGTTAATTAGATAGCTAGCCTGCAGCCAGCTGCTGAACAGACATACCAAAGTGTGACAGCAAGTGATAGGTGGAAATCAGTTGACTTTCATGAAGAGCTAATTTTATTCTTTTTTGAACAAAAGGGCAAAAGGTAGCAGCCTTTTTGAGCTAGCTGACCAACAACGTGCAGAAATAGTTTGGGGAGGGGTTTGGAAAAATGTGTTGTTGTTTCCATGGCTCCTTGTTAGACTTTTAGTTGAAATAACTGTATTATGTAAATCTTTAGTGAGTTTTAAGCTGTAACTTTTTAAAACCATCGTAATACATTGATTTCAGTAACCAGCCCATGCCTAATCTGGAACTTTTGTGGATTACTTAAAAAAAAGTCAAATAGTCTTTATGTAATGAGAGAATACTAAACAGTGGGAGTCTGGTTCATGCCAAGTCCCAGGGCAGTGTGTTGATGTGATACCAGCTCACTCCCTGTGATCTTTCCTGGGAATCTACTTCCTTTTTCTTGTATAGTAAGTGGTTTTAATGAACTCAACGGTTCAGCTCAGAGCAGGCTTTAATTGCCTTGGCTTTTTAAGGAGATCAGGTTCCATCTGATATTTAGTTTAGCCACAGTGGTTCTAATGTTTGGCCTCCGAGAACAATGTCTGTTTTTTGTGCTCACACCATGCAACTTCTGATTATTGTGAACGGCCACAGACTGTGTTGCTGAAGTTTAAATTCAAAACAACATCACAGTTGAGTGATCATCGAGGAGATTGTTTTTGAGCTTTAAGACCCTTGCGTGCTGAAATGTTCTGCAATCTGTGATTTACTGTGGATTTCTAGATGGTCAGACATCATGTTGTGAAACCTGTAGTCGCAGACTTGTTTTTTTCTTTTTTTGTTTACACAAGAGTTTGCTCTTCATTTTCCAGCTTTGTCCAAACTTGCATTCAGTGGCAGGACCCAAAGAACTAATGAAAAACCTATTCATTCATTTGAAAAGTCAGACCAATGCGCTCTCAGTGTTGTGTGATTTGTACCAAACATTTCTGCTTGTTTGCTTTAGAGGTTTTGTTTGCTTTAAGCCGCCAGGCGTAAAAAAGAAAAAAAGAACAGCCCTGTCGTATCTTGTTTATGCATCACAACACTGAGGCGCCCTGCCATTGGTAAATCAAGGTGACTTTGATGTGTATTATCCAATCACATTCCTTCCTTGCTCCCACTGGTCAAGCAGCTCTTTACTTGTTCTGTTGCACTTCTGATGCAACTTTTTCAGTGTGATATCATTTGTGGGAGTGAGCTTTATTTATAGATATTCCCTCCTAGAAGCAGTATAGCGTTATATATTTGTATGTTTTTTTTTTTTAGTGTTGTATTGTCTACCTTGTTATCTATATTGTACATATTCAGATGAAATGAACTCTGTTTTAGAATTTATTGTTTTTGTACATTATGGATTATTTGCACACCTACCTCTCCACCTTCCCCATTCAATTCATATTGTGGTGATTTTATGTTAGAATGACAAGTCAAATGAAGGAACATCAGAGTTTTTTCATTACTGTGCGCCAAGGGGAACACTAGCTGATCTTCAGATGGATTTTTTTTTTGGAGGTGCCATTTTCTCCGGACTATGAGTTAAATCTGTGGGTTCAGCCACTTGTTTGAACATAGGACCAAATGAAGAATCTTACTGCTGAAGTTTAGTTTCCAGTGAATGACATAACAATAAATAAATGCACACTGAGGAAGACGAGCTCTAAGGAAGCTGTTATGTTCATGTTTAAATGGTGCTTCTTCTACGAGGCTGCTGCAATACGACAGAGGCTGCACTAAAAACCGAGGCGGCTAAACTCAGCCTCTCTCCACGTCTTACTGTAACTGAAAGCCATAAATCGGGGAGGAGACCGCTAGACACCAAGTGGCACCTTTCAACAGTGGAAGCAGACAATACGTTTGAGGGAGGTGAAAAAGGCAAAAAGACCCACCAACTCATTTAAATTTGGCTTTATTATTATTACTATTATTAGTATTATTTTCTTTGACATTCCAACTTGATTTTAAATGCATTTCTGTTCAGAAGTTTACACTCAGTTATGGGCATGGATTTTATTTAACTTTTTTTTTTTTTTCCAGGTTGGAGAGATGATACTTTGTACAACTATGATTTTTAAGAACAAGAACTGGGTGCTTGGTATATATTTTCAACATGGGTCTAAATCCACACAGGGTCAAAATTACACATTGTATTGGTTAAATGCTCCAGGAGCACAAGCAGCAAAGCAGACCCTTCCAAAAAAATCCCATGAAAGTCACATGTGACTTTGAAATGTGATCACATGTGCCACATGAAAACCACACACGTGTTTCACACAACTTTTCACATGTGAATGATGTGAATCACATGTGAAAGCACATGTACATTTGTGACTCTGAAACATTTTGTGGTAAATCATGCGATTCCCATGTGATACACATGTGGAAGCATGTGTATCACACGTGCATTACGTTTCATATGTGTATCACATGTGAGACACATTGATACATAAGATGTGAAACCCATGTGGATCACATAGTATACATATCTGTAACACATGCAAAAGGTGTGAAATAGATGAATATATATGTAATTATAAATAATGGAACAAAATTTTTTACCATGAAAATTTCCAAATTCTTCATATTAACTTTTCACGATGAACATAAGGTCACATGTCAATCTCCTATAATTTTATAAGACATAACTGCATACTAAAGTAAACTTGTAGCTATCAATCAAGACTTCCAAGACAAGTATATATGTACACAAACAACAATTTATGTACTTCTGTTTGAAACCGTTGAGAACCAGAAACAACTTTTAACATCTGAGCATGACGCCATACAGATTTGCCCCAAATAAGGCCCAGACAATAAACGTGTCGAAACCAGATGTGTAGAAACGGGATTAATGCCATCAGTGCCAGTCCAGAGAGGGAAAACAAAACCTCAGCGACTGGTCCTTCATGTTGTTTCAGGAGAGACTGTAGCAGTCTCCTTCAAGGAGTGTTAGAACACACACATACACACACGTTGGCATTGGTGGCTTGTATAGGGGTCTTCCTATATGTGCCAGTAACCACAGGTGAAGGTGCTGTGGGTGTTGATGCTCAGGTGGGGAGTTTTCCTTCTCCAGTGCTGAAGGTGGTGAGGTCTCTGGCTGTTCTGATGTGTTGCCCCATTCATTCCTCATCTGAGCTTCACTGGACCACTGGCCTCGAAACAAAGCTCATATGACCTTGACTACATTTTATATACACACAGAGCAGAGTCCTATTTTTACATTAGTATGTAATTGACCAGAGTGACATGGGGTGCTCTGATCTGCTAAATAAAGCAGCATAAAGTGAAGTTGTTTGGTGACTATCCTGTGTCAGGCTAATAAAACACTTCAGTTGATAAAAACTATGATTTTCTTGACAATTAAAAGAAAAATCACGCAGTGTTAAAAACAGTAACAGGTCAATTTATATTTTTCAACTGGGAGAATGTCATCATAGTAGCGAGCTCACACATCTGCACGCGCTCCAGACATGGAGGGAGAGTGCAGAAATGGCTGTTTTATTATAACGGTCCTCAACCTTAATTTTGACTGAAAAAACAGCTGCCGTGTGTTGTGCGACCCATTAAAAACAGCTTAGGTAAAGTTTAATTAGTGAAGTATCGAATCATCAAATCTGCACTAATGTGATTTGGGAGCTGTTGGACTCAAGATAATGGCTTCAAACTGTAAAATCGGCCACCAGTCAGTTAACGTTTAGCTACCTTAGCATAACTTTAGAACTAAGGAAAAGTTCACCAGTACATCATTATCATTACCCATTATTTTCCCCATTTATATTGCTGTGTAAACATTTTCGATACACCTCAAGATTCAAATTAAGTAAAACATTTAAGTTTTTCTGAAAAAAAAAGCCAATTCTTCAAGTCCACTTCATCCATAAAAAAGAGAAAGAAAGCACTCAACTATCTGCTTTTTTTTTTTTTTTTTACAGTTTTGTTAAGTTTTTTAACCGTCCTCAACTGTCCAAGTGTCCAACGGTGCGAAATGTGTATGAGCTTTAAACCCTTTGTTTTGTATTATTTTATTTTAAAGCATTTTAAACTTTTATTTCCCACCAGTTGGTTATTTTATTTTAGTTAACTATATACTTTAGATCATTATCAAATATTTCTATTAACACATAAGTGTCACTTTGTCTTAAAGTTGAAGTTTATGCCTCTGGCATAACTTTACATTTATGTGTATCCTATGCACATAAACTAAGGTGTATGTGATGCACATGAGATACACATGTGATCCCATGTTGAATTGGATCACATGAACAAAATACTTTATCACATGTGGAACATGGGAACCACATGTGACCCCATGTCAATTTCATGGGATTTTTTTGTAAGGGGACCCTCAGCATGATGCTACCTTGGTACTGTCAGGAATGTCACATTGACTCCACCAAGTATCTTTTTTAGTGTTGTGATAAAACTAATAATGAACTTCTGGAAAGGCCCTGATATCAATTCTACTAAAGATCTGAGTGATTCTTTTATGTGGGAACTTAACAAGTAAATAAGAACAATGATCAGATATCTAGAATTATGCCCGAAGCTTGTTGAAGGTCTTAGAAAACATCTAAGTGATTCAAGACATTTTGTCAAATATAAATAATAAAAAATAGAAAAAATCTACACTGTTTTCAAAACTGTAAAACTAGTTTTGTGATCAATTATTGTTCCAACCTGGAAAAGAGAAGAGCTGAAATGCATCATTAAAAGCCGAAGGTCAAACATTTCTGCTCTAAGTAAGTGAATGTAAAGTTCTGTCCAGAACCTGTATGCTGTGATTATGGTGAAATGGTCTGTTGTAGTGTTGTTGATATTACTACTCGATTGATTTTCAAACCTCATCCCTCCTCCTTCTCCCTCTTTAGATAGTTTTCATCAGTTTTCAGCTGAATCTCAAAATTCTTCTTACTTTCTTTTGTTTTGTCTTTTATTCAGCTGTGAATTGTTTCACCGACCTTGTGCATTCGGTTGTGTATGTGCGCGTGTGTGTCTGATAGTGTAGTGCTGTAGTTGAAGTGTAGTTGTTGGTGTGCTACGGATTCTTTTTTTCTCTCTCTCTGTTTACTCCCTCTGTGTGTTTTTTTTGTCACAATCCTCTGCCAGTATGAAAGTTGTGTGCAGAGAAACTTCTAAAAACACCAAATGTACTATTCGGAGTGTGTACAATCAAAGAAAGCACAAGGGATTTTTAGGTATAAGATAGCACATGTTTCTCTCTATATACTCCACAAGCTGATTTGGAGGACATGTAACAAACTGATTTATTTCTTTGAATCTGTTGCTATAAATTCCTATATAAAAAAAAACATATTTATCTGCAGTGCTAGTCAGAACTTTGCGTGCACTCATAACGGTATGTTCCAATTTATTGGATATTTTCTTTTTACAAATAATGGTAAATTATGTTTGTTTTGGGATGTTTGTCCTGTTGAAACACCAAAATGTGTTTAAATTTTAACCACCTGACCTGCAATAAGTTGTTACCCATAAATGCTGGAAAATCGGTTAAAAATGATCAGGAAAGAAGGTGAACTACTTGCAAATTATGCACCTTTATCTCTAATCAGATGTGTGGTTGAAATCTAAGTGTTGATTGTTTCAACAGACACATTAGAACAGATTTTTCAAAGTGATACAGCAGGTTATTGTTAAGTTTTTAGAAATCCTTCACTATAAATTTTGTTCGCAATGCTAATGTTGAAATCAAATAAACATTTAATGATGTTGATTTGACCATCTATCAACAAGTGTGGTCAAAAATCTAGCCAGAATCATGTCAGACTCTATACCAGCCATGTTGTCCAGGTGCAACTAGTAAAGAAAATGGGACTTGGATGTACATTTTTTGACCCTTTGGGGGCTAGAAAAAAAATCCATGATAAATTCAAACTTGCAACCCCATTTCTGTTTTTAAAATAATTTAAAGCTGTATAATTATTCCTCCATGTGTAAAGATTAGCTTCAATTAATCAGAAAGCGAACCCAAATTATCCAGAGTGTATGCAAACATCTGACCAGCACTGTGTATTTATCTGTCTGTAAACCTAGAGGGCTGAGACAAAGACCCACATGATAGTGTCCACTATGTTAGCTATAAGCAGTGAGCCACAAGATGTATATCGCCTACATAATCTATATGAATCAAATATAAGAATGTAACTTAGATATTATGAGATGTATCATTATTATTGTGAAGAGTTTATAATATTTTAATCTAAAGATTTGTGCTTTACACTTTCACTAAAAAATTCATGAGCCAGCTTACTGTTATGCAATAAGTAGCCACACACACTCGCGTGTTAAGAGAGGAGGCACTGAATACAACCAAGTAATCACAGCATCACACTCGCACACACACGCATACAGAGTATTATTATTGCACCCATGAAGCTCAGAGGCCGTTCAGACTCTGGGCTCACCTTGCAGCCCTTGTTCTCTTCCTCCAAGAGGAACTGTGCAATAAAGCACTTTAAAAAACAAGGACCCCTGCCTTCGATCTGCTAGGCGTCTCTATCACAGAGGCTGTTTGTGAGGTAGTGTGGTGAAAGGCACAGTTGTCTGTTAACATTTGTCTGCAATGCAATGGAAAAGAAAAAAAAATTTGTTCTGTGTCACAATTTACTGTTCAATAAACTGACTGTCCTTAAATTGCCTGTCGTAGTTGTCTGTCCTGAAGGTTGCGAGCCTTCCACTCATCACTGTATTTGCTTTCAAGGTCCAGCAGTTATTTGACAGAATACAAAAGAACTGACGGAGTGTGTTTGTCTGTAATAGTGCTGTGGAAACAGGAAGGGGAATGGTTTTGAAGAGATCAAGGACGACTGTGTGACTCCTCGAGGGCATCTGCAGTGGCTGCCTCGTAGCCACCAGGTGTCACTGTGGGACTGCGGTGGAGTTTCTGGAAAGAGAGTGAGCGTCACCATCAGGCACTACAGGTGTCTGTTCATTTTTAGGTGGTGTGACCTGTAAGTCACACCTTCTAGCTACTTTCTCTTATTTTTCTCTCTAAAATATGCAAACGTCTACACACTGGTGGCTTGAACACAAATGCCCTTCTTACCTGAGCTCCTTGTGCTTTCGCTTGATTAATTAAGCCTGTCTAAAAACTTAAAATATGCACAAAAATTTGCTTTCCACCTCATGTTTGGTTTTTGACTTAACAGATCTCATAAGAGGGGGTGCTCATTCATTTTTAATCCTGTTTTATTTATTTACCCAGCATTGGTTCATGGTGTTAGCTTTCAGAGTGCTATTTTGCACATCCCTGCAGCATTATTACATCATAGTACTTTCAAGTAACCCTGCATGCACACACACACATTCACACGCAAGCACACACCCTGAAGTCTCTCTGTGTGCTTCCTCATTTATGTTAGTCAGATTTCATATTGAGAGACACCTTTCGTCAGACCATCTACTCCAGTGTTTACTCGCTCACACACTAACACTCACCAGAGAGAAAGAAAGAGAGAGAGAGAGATTAGAGGAAGGCTCAACGAGACTTTGAAATCTGGAAATGAGCAGCAAGCCACTGTTCCTGTGCACACTCAAAATCCTTTTCATGTGTCATGACTTAAGCTTCCACCGTGAACTATTATTAGCCTTTTCTTGCTCTCGGTGGCAAGTGGAGGAGGAAGGGAGAGGCAGTTAAGTTGAGCTGAGTGATGGAGGAGAAGCAGGAAGCAAGAGGTCGAGAAACAGCAGAGAGACTGGAGGAAGTGAGGGGCTGGTGCTGATGTGTATATAGGTCACTAAATCAATGGGAATCAGATTTTTGAAGGTGTATTTATAGATACCAGTGGAGACAGATGCATCAGTGACAGGCACAATGTTGCTGGCAGCGAGGGGCTGGGCAGGAGGGGAGGATCTGGGAACTGAGTGCGGTCAAATTAGTCTGCTAAGAATTCTGCCCGACCAGCGGGGAAAGATGCTCAGCGGAGTGCAAATAGCACAGAGAGCTCGGTGCACGGCAGAGTATGATCAAATGGAAATCACTACAGGATGCTCGGGGTAAATGACTTTTTGGCTCTATTGATAAAATGCAGGGAAACTGTTCAAAGCATTTCCATCAACGGCGCTGATTTACTCATATCCTACTGAGTTTCTAATCTGCGATATCACATGAGCCCCATTATTGAATGGAATACCGGGCCTCTGTTTCGTGAGCTTCAGAGGGAAAAATGTGCAGATTTATGAGTCAAAGTGTCAGAAGTCATTTTGGGATCTCTACTGAGTATAATATTATAGATTTATTACACAGCATCTGTTTTAACAAGTGGCAAAAGTAGTGAGACATCCTTTTTGCAGAGGTTTTTAATAACTGTCATGCCTCATCCCATTTATTCTCTAATGCTCCATGTCTCTCTCTTGCTCTCTCCACCAAGAAGTTCCATTACAAATTGGTAATTTGCTCAGAGAACATGAAGGGAAAAAAATAATTAAAGAAATTGTTTTAAATTGCTTCCTATAACCGGCTTTTTCTGGGACTGTGTCAAGGTCAGGGGCAAATCAGTCCTCCTCCACTTCCAGAAGTCTGCCTGAGTGTGATGTAAGACCGCCTGTATACTGAGGGCTTAAATAGTCTGCATCTCATTCCTGTAGCTTATTCTTGGTGGAGGTGAAAACCAACTATTTCCCTTTGCACCAAAAAGTGATGGTCGACATAACTTACTTCCTTTCTGGGAGTTCCTGATCTGTTCACCTGCTTGCACCTGTGTTTCTGCATGCAGGAACAAAATTGTCATGAATATATAGAGAAGATAATACAAAATAAGAGATCGTAAGAAAATTTCTCTGATTTAACTATTTGTAGATATGTGTTTAAGTAAACGCTTTTTTTCCAGAAACTAGAGACAAGACAAATGACAAGAAAAAGATATTGAGTTTTCAGACAGACAAATCTAGTTCATATTCATTTTATAAACTAACTTATTAAATATTTTAACTCTAATACTTAAAAATTTATATTTGGTGGTATAACCAAGATTTTTAATCACATATTTCTTGCATGGTGGCAAGCACCAGATTGTTTGCTCATTTGAACATTTTGTACCTACTTAATGTTATTTCTCTCACTCCTACTGCTATTTCATACCTACACACTTAAAACACTGAATATCAATTTACTCTTCCAGTTGTTTTAATACATTAATTAATTATTGTGCACAATATTAATAAAAGTTACACAATACGTTTAATTTATTACATATTCTCTGAAAACATTTTGTTCCATTTCCATTTATTTTCATTGTAGTGTCTGGTGCCATATAATCATCTGAAATATGATGGATTTAGATCCCAGTCAAAACCAAACAAACTCAAATCAACCTCCTGCTGGTAGACGTTTCCTTACAGTAGACTATGGGTAAATTATATAAAACTACCATTAATTATCAAGTTGTTGATGACATTATAGCTCTTCTGGCACAAAAGTTCAAACAGCTCAGCAATGTTTTATGACTTATGACCATCCATCTTCCTCCTAATCCTAGTTTTCAAAAGGGGTTCAGTTCTTTTGGTGGGAGTGGGCATTGAAACAACCAATCCACCTTAGAGACGATGGCCACACCATACTATAACTGCCAGTATAAATCACATTTAGAAACAACAATTAAAGCTGACCAAAGTGCTGGAGAATGAAACCAAGGATCGACTGTGGTACCATCCGTCCTAGTGGTCTTTTACAAACCTCATTCTGGCTCTTCTTCATGTTGCATTGACAAAAGATTTGGCTTTCTAGCTTTACATAACTTGAAGAGTCTGTTTTCTCATTCGGCGCTTCATCTCAACTGCCATTTTTGTGACTGTGTAGGGCAACCTATGGTTGCTGGGTAACATCAGAGTGAGTAGCCGTTCATCCTGGTCAGTGAGGAGCTGTTATCTCCCTCTGTTGGTCTGCAGCTTTGTTGTCCCCAACTGTCTGTTTATTGACCATGTCTTAAATCTTAAAGACGGTTCCTCACAAACCAGATTCAAAGTATTCTTTTAAGTTCTTAAGTAGAATGATATGTGCATGTATTAGAATGTTACAGTCAGTGGAATTAATTTGTTGTTGTCCATATAGAGATGCTTATTTCTGAAAAAAATGTTTTGGTCTCTTACTTTTTTGCAGGGCGGCAGACAAAAAGAAGGAGTAAGTGCGTAACAGGGCTCCACATGAAACACAAACACAAGACGTCCCGAGGAGTTTTCTAACTGAACCATTAAAATTACTCAGTTTTTACTGTTGCAACAATAATCAAATGATACCATAGTGTAAACTCCATCCATGTTTTCACATGGATGTTTTACTTTATGACTACTTACATTTTTACTGAGCCACTGATGTAATGTATTTATTTGTTTTAAAATTTGTATTCAGTCTGCAGTTTTTAAAAAAACGTGTTAAAACATTTTGAGTTTTACAACACAAACACATTATTGTTCAACCATATAATATTTACATTGCATGCCCCCTCCTACCAGTTTCTCAATGCATGCTCAAACTCAGAACACCTGATATACAGGATTTTATTGTATGTTAGATGGGGAAAACACACACATGTGGTGTAATAATAATCCTGGATCTTCTTGCTGTGTGACAACATAACTGTTCTACCTTGTAGCCACTAGTGTCTTTAGTAATATCTTCCAGTTGTTATTTCCCTTTTGATTTACGTTGAAAATGCAAGATTTTTATTTGGAGTTTGAGCCCCTGCAGAGTGTTATGGGTAAAGAGCAGAAAACAAATAAACACACATTGCAAAAGTATCCTGTGTGTAAGAAAACAGGAAAAACGATTGTCAGAAAGGTAAATAGGACACAGAGCAAACAACCATGCACACATACACACGTTTTCATCAGCAGTCATCCAGTCTACTTTAATCTGAACTCTGAGGTGCTGCTGTCCATGGTGCTGAAAGGCCAAGCATAGTTTTAGTAATAACAGAAATTAGCTTTATTAGCAATTCATTAGATTTTAATATTTTAGGAGTGTATTAAAAAAATGAGCAGTAATGAACTGACTAAGGTTTTGTTTTCATTTGGTCCTTAAATAAAACTATAATATTCTCTTAAAAATGTTGAAAACGACTTCAAAATATCATAGGTCTTATTTTACAAGTGACAACTGCAGGGACATCTGAAAACAAAAAATTAATAATTTAATAGCCGAATTAACAAAAATTTGTTAGAATTAATGAAAAAAAAGTTAGAAAGGTTAAGTTAAATATGAAGCAATTTGTGTAAACCACTTTAATTTTCAATTAATTCCAGTAAATTCCTCCGATAGTCATTAAGAGTTTCCACTTAGAAATATTTTCCAAACCCACCACCTCCTGGAAAGCTAATACATTTATATGAAGTCTCTGGAAAGTTCTGAAAAGTTCACTAGACATTTTCCACTGCTTGTTATTCCAGCAGCAGGATTGTGGAATGACAGGAGGAAAAAACTAGTGAAACACATATACCTAAAACTTAACAGGTCATGAGACCATGGCTTCCAAATAACCAATGGAGAATTTATACAGGTGCAATTGGACATAGCTTTCTTTAACCACTCATGACGCCCTCCTAGGCTATGCTGCCCTGGGTGGTCGTCCATATCGTCAATGTCAAGAAACGCCCCCGGTTTTTAGAATTTTACTCATTCAAAGGATGCTTTCAAACACAAGTGAAGATATTTCAAATTAAGCTTGAACCAAATTAACAAGCTGCGACCCCAGGTTGCATTTAACATAACGCACAAAACAAAAACCCAACAATAACATTCAGCAGCAGCAGAGAAAGGGAGCACTGGAGACTTTACGCAGCTGCAAAAGTCACTCTCCCCATTTTGTCCTCTAAGTCACAGTACGGAGAGAGAAGGAGGCAGCGAGAGAGGAGAGAGGAGGAGAGAGGGAGGGAGTATAGTGAGAGTCTCGGACTGGTTAGCCTACCTATCCACTAGGAGGAGAGGAGAGGCAGCCGAGCAGCAGCAAAACAATAAACACCTACTACTACAAATCACATCGGCGGAGTTCACGGCACACGCAATCAAAAAGAAACAAAGAAGGAAACAAAGAAAGAAAAACAGGAGTAATACTAACAGACAACTGAAACAAAACGACATTGTGTTCGGCCGGGAGTGAAGTCACACAGCCATGTATCTGAACAGGGAAGAGGACAACAGCAAAGGTAAGGAGATCCTGTCAAGAACTGCCACTCTTCTGGGAGAGCGTCCTGACAGTTTCAAGGTGTTCCATTGCTTAACGCGCCTCCTCTGCTGGAGGTGACACCAAAAAAAAGGTGGGAATGTTCTGTCACACATCCTCCCCTTTAATGTGGCTCGTACTGGGAAGCCTCGTCCTTTCTGAGCGGACAGGGGATCTTGCTGAAAAGTGTGGGCTGTCATTATGTAATATCGGTGCAGTTAATTGCCTCCTAGGAGGATGCATATCTGTACGCCCGATCCTGTTTACTGCTTCTTTACTAAACCGATCAATTGTGAACCTGTTGTGGGCACATCCACTTTAGTCGTGCACGAATTTTGCATGTGTGCACCGGCTGGATTTGTGCGCTTATTTAATGTTGTGGACATTAAGGGTAACGTAGCACAAGGTCAAAGCCTTGAGCTGCAAAGAAAACCCCCGGTCTAAATAGGTTATTATCTTCCGCGCTCTGCAGCATCCTGCAACAAAAAAAAAAAAAAAAAAAAGGAAAAAAAGATACAAACGGAGTCGGCTGCAGCTTAATGCTTGTAAGGAGAGATAACCGTGCCGCAGCGAGAGGAGTAAAGAAGGGTACATAGGAGGAATATTTGAGTAATCTCTCCCACGTGTTTTTGAGGCGTGATTCCCCTCTCTCCACGGCTGCTCAGAAACGCACTCGTCTCTCGTCCCCTGCTGCTCCCCACGAAGCATAAATAACTCCCCCGGGCTGAGAGGTAACGCTAATTACCACCTAAATCTTCAGGTTGTACGGGAATAACACCTGCTGCTACTGGGGACCAGTCCAGGAGGTGAAGGAGGTGAGGGTGGTGAAAGAGGGCGCAAAAGGTGGAGTGGGAGGAGCCGTTTTTGTTCAGTTTCCCCCTGTGTGGTGTGAGATGTGATCTCACACGGACCACAACACCGTGGATACTGTATGGGGAAGTGTGAGAGGGAAGCAGCAGATCCGTGAGATGCTGATAGTGGTGGCAGCTCGAGACAAAAACAAGAAGATATACAGAACCAAGATTACAGCCCCAAACAATCCAGACAATCATTGACGTTTTCTGTTGTCTTTCTGTCTTTACTTTACAAGAACATAAAGGTAAAGACAATTACACTAAAGACAGTAAATACACTAATCCGTCACTTCTTAAGGTTCGAGACACGTTATAATTCTTCGCAACATAAATTTGACAAGCTGTCAGAATAATTGTCCTTATTGACACCATCACACATCTGCAGATTTGCTGTCTGTGCGTCCCGTTCTGTCACATCCCAGTGGTTATCCCAGTAGGATCTGGTGACTATGGAGACTACTGGAGTACAGTGAACTCATCGTCACATTCAAGATGTCAGTTTGAGAGGACTTGAGCTTTGTGACTCGGTGCATTATCCTGTTGCAGGCAGCCATCAGCACACTGTGTTCATAAAGGGATGGATTTGATCCACAATGATACTCAGGTAGCTTGTGACATTTAAACAGTGCTCAAACACTCATTGTCCCCAATATACCCCCAACACCAGATAGTCCTGTGCTTTTATGTTGTTTATACCTAATGCTTACCGTGGTATATGAATGCTGCAGCTGAAATCACAACTTATTGGACCAGGCTGTGTTTTTCTAACCCATTATTGTCCATTTGTGATGAGCCTCAGGTTCTTGTACTTAACAGACTGCAGTGACTCCAGATGTGCTCCTCTGGGGCATAAGCCTAATTTAAAAACACAACTTTTAAATTGTGAACATTGTTTTTGCTTTTGATCGGCTTTTACAAGTAAAAATTTTCACTGTTCTTCAAGCCTGTATGGTTTGCATTAAAAACCATACAGGTTGACCAGAATAGGGCTCATAGGAAATATCTAAACCTTTTAGTTTCAGTCGAATTGAGCAGTTGTAAAACTCGGGTGAGAAAGAAATATTTAAAAATCATTTATCCGATGCAGTGCTGCACTGTGGAGCAGATGGTTGCACTGTGTCCTTGCAGCAAGACAGTCCTGGATTTGAATCCCAGCCTGAGATCTGTATGCGAGTTCTCCCTGTGCATGGGTAGTTTCTCTCTGGGTACTCGGTTCATCCTGGACAAAGTCTACAGATATTCAGCTCCCCTCACTATTCTCTGTTGGGCCCACTTGTCCACCATATTGCAGCTGGAGGATAACACTGAAATGCAGTAAATCAAAACACCCAATCACAACTCCGTAGAAGGTTTTCATGATGCTGTCAGGGAGTGATGTTTATTTTAGTTTTCTTTAAAAGCACAGTCTCTGCTGAGTGCTTCACAATCCCAGTGGTGTTCTTCAACCAGGTGGGGTCATCAGAGATCTGCAGTTCTTGGAACTCAGTGTTATCAACTCTTTCTAATTCACGGTTGCTGAGGCTGCAGGTTGTGAGGTCAGGTTGTAACCTCTGGAAGTCGATAAAGATCTCCTTTTTTTGTTCATGTTGAACACCAGGTTGTTGCTTCTGCAAAGACTCTCTAGCTGTTTCACTTCCTTTACATATAATGACATTTGAAAACTTATGTTTGTGAGATGCATTTACTAAAAAAGGGGGGGCTTTTTTTAAATCAGTTCTGAAGCATTCAAAGAGCAAGAAAAGCATATCTGATTTCTGGTTAAGGAAAAACTGGCTAATTATTCTGTCTTAATCTTGTTAACAACTGACTCTATGCAATCTCTCTAAGCTGGTCTGATTACAAAAGTTAATAATGTAGTGACCTAAAGTAAGGTTAAGAGAAGTTTTGTTCAGACCAGCCGTATGGCACAACTCTGACATCCACATCCTAAAGTATCATTCGGGTGATAGACTTTGTGCTATCCTCATCAGTATGAGTCAAAATACCACAAAGGCTGTTGATAAATTAATTCTGCATTGAAGTTTTAGCTTAAATTAACAACATGTTGATGCTGCTACAATGATTTCTGTCTTCATGTCTGTGTTCATTCACAAGACTGAGAGTTGACACCTTAAACTCTATGGTCAAGGTTGCTATAGTTGCTTGTCAGGAGATAAATACATTCAGAGTTATTTCATGAGTTTGAGTATTGATTGTAATGGTAAAATCTTCTTCAGAACAGAGCAAGATTTATTTATCCTTGTTTCATTCAGAGTGAATGAAGCTGGAGACAATAGCTTCTCTTTGACTGACACATTCACAGTGTACTCCATAGCTGAGTGGGTTACATTACAATGGATGTATCTTTTACACACAGTCTTTTAGAAATGGAGTTGTTTCCACCTCATCAAACAATCTTTATTGACATCCACTGGTGGATTTGCAGCTAAAGCTGGAGGCAGCGTTTTTTTGTTTTTATAAATGTCAATGTTGCAATGTTGTCATTTTTAGTAAGTACATTAACTTAATTTCCTCTTTAATAAGTTGACTCTCTCTCTACTTTGTTACTCAGTTTTTTGGAGCAAACAACAAAGTTTGTTGACATTGTTGAATTGACATTATTAAAAATTTTAGCTGAAAAAAAGTCATTGTACCAACGCACCCCTAGAGTCTTTTCCGTCATTTAGGCTTGAAAAATGGCCAAGCTTATTTCTGGTTTCCTGCTTTCCAAAAACACTTTGTGAGAAAACAGCTGCAACTCTGTCTTCATTTCTCAGCTCGGTAGATATTTTCAAGTTTGTCATTTCCCTGTTTTTGAACATCTCATTTTGAGTAAAACAAATAAAACAGTCAAGGTTGTGGCCACAATGGAAGGCTTTATTGAACAAAATACTTGTTTTGTGACCTGGGTTGAGTTGAGTTGTTTTGAGGTTTTTTATTAATCTGTGTTCCTTAGTCTCTTTTGTTGTTTCTGTTCATTTAGTTAAGTCCTGCTTTGCTATACTAATTCATTTCTTGTTTCTAGTTGTTCCTTGTTATTCTATTTAATTGTTCCTTTAGGTTTAGTCATTCTTTAGTGACTAAAGATTTACTTCCCAGTCCCTGGGTACTTTCTCCCTTTCTCTCTCTCTTCTCCCTGCCTTCTGCTACAGTCAGCATCACACCTGCAATCAGTTAGCCAATCAGCTCAGCTCCATTGTTCCTCATTCGCTCTCTTCTGTCAGTACTTAAACACTTCTATTCCTCTTGCTCTTCGTTTCTTCCCCGTTTTCCACTGCTGGATTTTTTTCAGCCTTCAATTTACGGTTTTTGTTTTGCTCTGGTTCCCTGTGGTCCCTGTTATTTTTGTAAGTTTGTCCATCATTTTTCTCATTAAGCATTCTTCATTTACTTAACATTTTTGCCTTTCTGCATTCGGGTCCACCATCAAAACACACATCATGACAACTTGTGCTGTTTATGTTTTCCTTCTGGCAAGACAAAAATTATTGATTTCAGTTAAAGCTGCATTCAACTAGAATGGCACAATATCAGGGAAACATACTATCCCTAAAAACTGTGATGAAGATATTGATTATGATTAGCCCACTCTGTTTTTCTTTTCCTTCATTTCTTTTACTGTGTATTTGTAGTGACTGAGATGCTGAATCTCAGTCACTATACAAATACACAGTAAGTGTGGGCTAAGAAGACATGAAAAGATATTGCACAAACAATTTGGACTAAATGTGTGGGTAATTGTTATGCAGAATTTGCATGCATGACATGTGAAATATGATATCCTACCAACTATTTTTTTCTCCATGTTTTCATTTAGGACATGGATATTGGAATTAATTGTAATTTGATATATTGTATCTTTCTTAAAGCCTACAAATGCTTTTTTTTTTTTTTACATTCAAGTTTAATCGTTCATTTAACTTTATTTACCAATTCACAACAATTGACATCGCGGTACTTTTCATTTCAATTGACTCCAGTATACATCATGCCTTGTTCCCATGTATACATCATGCTGTTTGTTTGTTAAAGCTGATTTCTATTCATCAATGATCCCAAAAAATGTCAAATTTTAAGACATACTTCAGTGTTATTCAGACATAGTTTTGGGCAGTTTGTAATTTGCAGCCCGTCATGAACAGTACCTTTTCTTCTAGTTGAATATTTGAAATTTTTATTTATTAAATACGTTCTCCTAAAATCAACTGCAATGTGAAGGGATAGTGTGATTTGAAGGTGTTATGGTCAAGGAGCTGAGCACATATTATGGCCCATCGTTGGGCATTTAAAGGGCAGCCACATGTGTTTCCTCTTAAACTGTTATCCATGCAGCTCATATGCTTGCCAATTGCACGATGCAACCACAAGACCTCACTCAAACCTACAATATGACCCCATCAAGTTCTGGAAATGCTGTCGATAAATGCAGCCTCAACCATATTTCAAAACAGTGAAATAGTTCTTAAATCTAGCAGAGGCAGGAAGCCCTGAAGCAAATGCGAACTTTCGGTTAATTGGCTTGCGGTTGCTTACAAATGGTATTTATTTTGCCTGTCAATGTTTTCCTTTCTGGCTAAGTGGTATTGGACAAACAATTTAAAAATAGTGGGGGCCTCATTGATGCTTTCTGTGATGTCAACCACCCTGATGGAAAATCTTTATTAAACAAAACTGTCAAATCAAGACTTCTCAGACATAGATACAAGTTGTGAAGCTTAAAGAACTCACCTTAATAGTTCTTTACTGGGCTAAGTTAAATATGGAAAGCAACTTGATTGCACTTTGCAAGACAAACTTTACTTTGGCAAGAAATATCCTAGCATTTTAAAGTTGTGAGGTCCTGTGTCACATATTACAGCATGCTGTCCTCTCGGCTGCCTGAAACAGTCTGTGTCTGTTGACCTATTCCCTATTAAGGCTTACTGTCAGACACTTCTGCAACTGCCCGATCCTATTATTTTTTGTTGCTGGTACTAAACACGCCAGCTCTTTGCATAAAATCCTTCATGTGTACATACCCATCTCTGCTTTGCAAGTGTACCAAATTACCCTCCGTTTGTACTGTTCTTCCTTGATCCTTCAGCAGTTTTTGGCAGTAACTGTTGTATTTTTGGCCTTGCAAAGTGATTCTCTCTTTAAAACCGGCCAAGAACTTGGTTTACGTAAAACTTCAACTGAAGGATGAAGCAATTTTCAGATTTGCCTTTAACGAATTGTTGGCTCTGACGATTATTCGTTAAGTGATAAAACAGGTTGGTTTTTTGTGGACTATGAGGAGAACTCAGGGTTCCGGTGATGCCTTTACTTGGTTCACATTAGTAGGTATTTCCCTTGCTGTGCTGCTGTGTCCTTTGAATTCACGCTGTATTTCAAGGTGGATTGAAGGGAGAGGGAGAAAGGTCTACCACTGACATATTGAGGACAGAGGATTAGAGGGGAGTCTAGTCAAACAGGTTGGTCATATGTAAGCTTAAAAGTCTGACATGATGTGCTCCCTGAACATCGCTGTCCTTAGCAAAAACAGTAAATTACAGTTCGTGGAATGATGGGAATGAACAGAATATTGTGGCGTCCTATAATTTACTCAGTCTGATTGTGAAATGGATTATTTATACTCTTGAGAAAACATTCAGCAACTATGATGAGAATTATGTAGTCTGTTTTCAAAATGCTATTTTAAAATGTCCTGGTAGGAAAACTATTCAGGGCCGATCTTCTTTCTACCCTTACTTTCACCCATTGACCACTGAAGGCACTCACCAGTCCCCAGGTGATCCTGAAGGATTAAGTGGGTATGGAAAATTAAAAAATGAATGGGCCTAACTGGCCAAGATTTTATATGATCAAATCAATATTTACTGGAATTCAACAGCATAGGTCAGCTGTGCGCTGGTTTTCTGTGTTGCTTTCCACAATAGCCGGAGTTTTTCCATTTTAGCAACCCCCTGCGTGTGTGAAAGTGAGAGTGCAGGAAGCGCCACCGCCCCACACATAACCAGAGCTCTGTGCCTGATTGTGAAATGACTCCAATGCTGCCATCACAGGAAGGATTCTGGCAGCAGAAGGCTAATCTCCACCTGAACGGCAGTGGTATTTACTTGCCAAAATGCTGCAAGGTTAGAAATATTGGACTTTGTTTGATGGCTTTTAATGAACTGAGGTTTGTAGGTAAGCAACTTTAGCCTTTAATGTGTTTAACCACTGATGGAGTAAGGCTGGGTTTTAAAGAAAATCACAAGATATGGAGGCTGTGTTTTTTTTTCTGGTGACTTTTGTTTTACTCCAAAATAGAGTGCAATTTAGTGGAGTCAATACTGTTTCTATCTGAGAGCAACAACTCAAAGCAGAGAATCTTCTTTTTTGCATTTTTATCTTGTGCTAACAGAATTTGTGCATGGGGTAAATTTGCCTTAGCTTTATTTACTGTGTGGTCTTGCAATTGCAGCATATACAGCTTGAATATGATATGTTGTAACACCAACAGTTTCGCTATTGATTTAGGTTGATACTTTATTTGGTTTTGGGCCCGAGTCCAAACTTCTGGTCAAGGCCAGCAGTCTAAATGACTTATGTTTGGCATGCATGAGCTGTACTAGAGAGAGCAAGAGGTGGAATCTGTTTGTTTATTTTGGCATTTCTGACTTATGTGCAACTAGGAAAATATTATGCAGCAGATAGATGCTATAAGGAATACTTAATGTGAGCTGTCTGTTTTTTCTTTCTTTCTTTAGAAGAGACCCGAGGTTCCAGTGTTTCTGTGTTTTGCTCTATTTCTGTCCTCTAGAGAGTCATTGACTGAGCAATTGCTGCCATTATATTTGTATACTCTCATTATTTTTCTTTCCTGTGGAAAGTACTACTAGCTCAGTGACTATTTCTTTAACTGTGTTTCTTTCCTGCGCAACTACTTTATGCAGCTATTGTTGCCATTAACTCATTGTTTTGTTTCACATAGAAATTACTCATCATTGAAAAAGCTGTTCCTTCCATCCAGTGTGGTTGTTTAGTTGTCTCTCTAGCTGTGAATCATTGATGTAAATGTATCTTATATTAACACTGTGTACTCTGTTACAAAGAAAGTACTCCTGGCTAATGGAGTAGTAGTTGTGCTTCCGTCTTTAGCTATGTTTATGTATTTCTGTCCATAATAAAGTCACTAACATAATTTTAAATTGAACTGGTTTATAGCTGGATATGAGTTCGATCTGTTAGTTTATGTGACATCTGTTTTGAATCGGTGCTACATAAATAAACTGAACTAAAAAAAATAAAAGATGCATGTAGCAGTGTTAGTCTCTAATTGGCTTTAATAAATCCAGTTGAACATGCAGTATGTTTATACAGTCAAACCTGTGGATACGACAGGAACTTACTTCTTAATTAGAAGGTCTTCAATGCGCCCCGGGATTTTACACTATCTGCTTTCTGGTTTCTGTAAATTGATGGTGAGCATCAAAGGATTTTAACTGCAGAGAAAATGAAATATAAAATGGAGTGGATTTCTGGGGCATCTTTAACGTGGTATGAAGTATAAGTGTCAGCAGAAGACTGTGAGCTCCTACCCTCTTTGTTATTATTGCCCTGTAGAAATTGATGATGTCCCTCTACTTCATGGCTGTTTTACTAATGTGTGATGGGAAATTATTTGGGGGCAATTGCTCCAGCAGTGTTGTAACGTCCACGCCTCTTAGGGCAAGATGAATTGAAACAGAGCTGGATGGCAAGAGAAAAAGGTACTTGGCTTGGCAGCTGGGCTCAACAAGTCTCATTTTCTTTGATCAAAACTTTAAAGGAGGATTAGCTGAGATCTTAATTCATGACTCCCTGAATTAAATTCTTTACAGCACAAAGCAGCTGTGAGCCACGCTGTTGTCCTGTCAGCTTGCTGCATTGATATCAGATGCAAAGCCTGGATTAAACACAACACATTCACCCTTGTGCACATTAAAGCGGGGAACACAATCACAACAGAGACCGTTGGGTATAAAAGGAACATAAACTGGCACAGAAAAAACAAAAACCCGAAACATTTTGGCATTCAATGGATACTGTCATTTGATTTTACGTTTATCCACCTTGATTAAATGGCTAATGGCTCCAGTTAAGGTTGCAGATGTGTGCTGTGAGATAAAACCGCAGCGAAAATCTCAAGGAGTGTAAGAGTCAGAGGAACAGGCTGCAAAAGATTGCAATTAGATGCTTTTGTAGGAACACCTGTAATGAAACGTGGGTTTGAACCTGCTGTGTTTGTCGATCCCCCCTGGTGGAAACAGGAAGCCAGTCACCTGATTAGAGCAAAGTCTAACCAAAGTTTGAATCGAGTAAAAAGCACCGCACAAGAAAACTGAATTGCATTTGTAGCAAGTTCCGCTAGTTGCTATTGAAGAAGTGGAAGCCTTTTACACTCCTGTATGCTGGAATCAGTCATTAGATAAAGAAATTCATGTAGTACAATATCTTTCACTACTTTTCCGCGTTTCATTATGTAAAAACACAAATATCAATGGATTTTATTTAGATTTTCTGTCACAGACCAGATCTGAGTTGTGTAAAATTGATATTTTCTGTAATAAACACAATGTAGGATTTATTTTTACATTTCTTATAATTAAAAGCAGGAAAAGTGTGACCTACACCAAAGTTATAATCTATTGCAGTCTCTGCCTGCAGAGGTCACCTGATTAGCAAGTAGTCCACATGAGTGTAATTCAATCACTGTAGAAATTAATCTTTTCTGTGCATCATGTAAAAACGGTAAGGTTATGGGACAACTGCAAATACACCACGATACCTAAACCGTAATAGCCAGTTGAGGAAAGCGTTAGTTGGCAAGAATAAAGCAATCAGTGAAAGAAAGCCATAATAAGTCCTACTTGCAGTTTGGCACAAGATGCTCTGGGCAGATCAGGCCAGAATTAAACGTCCTGATCTGCATGCAAAACACAATGTTTGGCGGATAACTAATGCTACACATCATCCACAAAATACCGCTGCAGTGAATAGTGAGGGATCATCACTGTGTTACAAGCATTGCTCAGTTCTGAACAGAGCAATGCTTTTAAAGAGACTGCAAAGACTTGGCTAACCTGTCAGGAAGTCATTGACCCTGAAACCAAACTTGTACAACTAGAGCTGGAGACTTGAAATCTTGTTTAGAAATTCTCTACATAGAAAAAAATGGCAAAACCCTCATTATCTATGTAAAGCTGAGAGCAGAGAGATTTCGCATCAATCTTGCATCTGGAGATGCAGCAAAACAAGCTTATTTCAAGCATTGACCAGTGAAGGCTAAATGCACATCCAAATGCTAATTTTCATCTAAAAAAGTTTGAAAATATTTCCTTTTACTTCAGAATGACACACTACATTATGATAGACTAGCCCATAACCGTCCTCCAATAAAAACTAAACAAAACAAAATACAAAAATGATTTGCTGTTGTAACATATCAAAATGTGAAATAGTAGAAAGTAGCTTCCATCCTAATAGCAGACTTGTTGATACAGTCTCTTAGTGGTGGAGTTATTTTTATAGTATTCTCGCTCAGCTGACTCAAGGGGAAGATGAGGTCCTTCACTTCTCCTTTCTCTGCCATCTTCCATTCCCTTTCTGCTGTGAGTCTCAGGCTTGAGGAGAAAAAGGATCGCGGCAGTTAACATTAGTTAGCCACAGGAGGAGTGATAGACAGGAAAAGCTAGACGGGCGTACAATAGAGTAGGGGTAAACTGGGGGGAAAAAAGATGGAGAGAACAAGTGAGATGGGAGGACAGGATAAGCAAAGAACAAGCCCCGGAGTGCTAGCAAGTCAAGGTCACACAGAGGATAGGAGGCCCTGTGTTTGTGTGTGTGTGTGTCTGTGGGAGTGTGTGGAAAAGCAAAAGTGCAGTAATGGACGGCCGGTACAGGAATTAGCGACGGGCTGGTAACAGCCGACTGGTTTAGCTTGGGATGCGGAGGATGAGGGATAAAAGCAGCGAAAGCTGTAGAAACTTAATGACATACACAACCTTACTTAGAAAAAAAAATCAACATTTATTTTTAGAAAATGTAGTCAGCAGGAATATAAATGCACAACAAGACAATAGTTTTTTTCCTGACCAGGAAACACATACTGGCAAGCCAAACAACTCAAAAGACAGCTCGTGTCTCTCCTTCTTTCTACCAAAGATTGGATGACAAAAATCTTCAGTCTGGTTTATTTGTCTCAACTAGCCTAATTTTTGAAGCGCAATTTTGTTTACAGAGACTTCAGTATCCATTGTATTTATTGTTTTGATTGTTTTGTTTATTTATTTTGGATATCAAAATGGCTCCAGCATGAAATGCTTATTAGAAGTTGAAGTTTATTGATCTTTGAGAGCTTGTACTGTTATCATTTATCACAATGACTTCTGCAAAATTTGCTATGGTAACTGGCCTTGCTGTGGATATTGTTTTATCACCTTACCCTGCTTTATATGTCTCCACAGCTTCATCCCTTAACTGTCTGCTGTGTTCCTTGGTCTTAAAATCCTGTTAATTCACTGATGGTCTCTAACATTATGTCATTAGACTGAGATTAAATTAACATAGTCTCTAATTAATTAAACTAGTTACAGGGGGCTAAATACATATGTGTACTTTTCATTTATTTTCTACTTCACAGTTATACATGCTTTGTGCTAGTCTATGATATATGTTTACCATAATATACATTGAAGTGTGTTGTTGGATGTAAAAATGAAAACAGTTTCTTGGGATTTGAAGGTTGGTTTTGGAGGACAGTGTTTATATACACAGGAAACGATAGATAAAAGCTTTGTTTTTGCATATTTTCAGTGCCAATGGATGCTTCACATGTATCTCAATCCTTCTCTCCTGATATGATTTAATGTCTAACTCTCACTGTATTTGACTGGAATAAGAGGCAGCTGTGGTACATTTGTCCCGTTTATGGCTAAAGGATGTGCTTGTATGCTCAGTGAGTGTTTTCACGTCTAGCTCTCACAGTGTTTCTCTATTTTGCTCTCTATTCTTCACGTTGCCTTCAGTGACCTCCACTGTCTCATTGCAGGTGCAACTGTCAGTACGTGCCACATTAAAGTGACTGGGTTTTGAAAATGAATAGTTGTAGCTCCGGTTGTATGTCCCCCTCTTCTGTACCCTAAAAGCAAAGGAGGAAGAAGAAGAGGCTTCTAATCCCAACCTGAACTGAAACCCTGCTATTATTTTGTTTAGTGCCGGTGAAAGGCTTGGAGTTTGTTATTTTAGTAATATGTTTTTAATACACTTACTCATGCATGATACCACTTTAGAAGTAAAATCTCTGTCCCTTCAAACATATCAGCTTTGTTTATAGTTCACACCCAAGAGAGTTTATGCTTGTGAGCTGTTGCCATAGTGTTTTGGAGCACCAATGAAGTGATGCACAACATCGGAGGTTACTCTGGTGCTCTGACATATCTCTAAAGAGCATAAAGCAGCAAGTCATGACAGGGTATGATCCATCTGCATAGATGTCAGCCCATACTTGACCTGTGAGATCATGTCCAGCTCTTGCTGCTTTAAAGAAGCTTAAACCCTTGCTGCATAGATCTTAGGCATTTTCTTTTTTCCAGTACGTCAGTCTCGCCACTAATCCTTGCATTGAACCTCCCATGGTTACACAATCACATCCGGGTTTGTGATTGTGCTGGGCATCAGCCGGTTCATGATACCCGGCAAATTATCTGCAAATGTTCAGTGTGTGATTAATCTTCTAAACATAATGATTTCTTACATGTGTACAGTAGCAGTTTGTTAAGAAATGGTTCAGATCACCGAGTTTAATCAAGCAAATTCAAATAGACAGTGTTACTGAGAGAGCAGAGACACAAGGAGCACATGGAGCTGAATCCCTCCAAGGAAGTGCTTTTTAGTGTCTATTCAAGTGTCTATTGAAAATAGTAAAATTTACACTTGCATGTAAAAAATAGAACCATCTATTAAATATGCAGGTATTTCTGCAGACATGTTCACATTCCCCAATTTATTTCTTTTTGTTCTTGGAAAAATAAGAAATTGAATTACAGGCAAATACTTGAAATTAACTTTGTTTTACTCCTAACTAGAAGATATCAACAAGAAAGTTTGATTGAACTGAGGAAAAAGTTACGACAGCCTACCCTGCCCTTGCTTTTGTCTGCATCTTAGTGCACACCAAAGGAGGAAATGAACCAGACCTCATTTGAAAATGATTGAAATCCTTAGGTTCAAACTGCTTACAGCATGACATGGTAGCTTTTAGTTTTGGTGCATTAACTTAGTGGAAAAATATCATACTCATTTTAATTTCCAGAGTCATCCAATCACTGGTCAAGTTTGATCTGATTTTACTCACCAGCCAATTTCCCACTGCATCTCTAGAGTCATTCTTGGTGTGATTAGTTGTTTTCTGTTGTAAAGAATACATCATAGGAAATAACAACCAATAGTTATTGGCTGTGGGACCTCAGTCTAGGTTAATGTAAGAATGTCACAGAATCTCTCCAGCAGCACCCACCTGGACTCTTCCTCAGTTGTTATAAAAAGACATTAAAAATATTCAAACATTTTTACTAAAACACTGTTAGTGAAATCACAGCACCCCTGCTTATCAAAAAAGATTAAAAAAGATCAAAAATGTTTATCTGAACTCAAAGCAGCTCTTCACCCATGACTGGCTTCTTATATTTCTAATTCATCCAAGCTACCTAAAATATAACTTGCATGTGTTCATTGATATATATTACAGCATAACCATGATACAACTTTCAGTTATACAATAGTTTATGTTTATAACTTCCTAAAACTGAAAATATTTTAATGAGTGTCTGCACACCTCCCTCTTCTGCTCATTACCACCCGAAAACTGGACCACTACCTCTGTTCCAGTGGATCCTTCTTTGCTCTTGGACCTAAAAATGAGATTCTGGTCTGTTACCACACCTAATTAGCTCCCTTAAATCAACACAGTTGGTTAGAGGCTTTGGACGTTGCCCCAACGTGGCAGTTTAGCTGAGAACTATCTCCAAATGGGCATTCAGTCGAACTGGTTTTCAAAATAGTACCGGTAGGAATGGCTGTGATGTGACTTAGGTGAGTGCTTGGGCCTTGAAATGCACCAGTTAAAATAAATTGTAATGTACGTTTGAGTTAAATATCACCTGAATGCAAAATCTAGCAATTTCTTAATTTTTTTTGTTGAATCCAGAAATATTATTAAACCTGCGCAGCAGAGTTTTCTCCCTCTTTTTTATGTTATAGTCCTAATAGAATAATAAAAAAATCAGAATATGTTAGAATCATAATTTAAGGGTCAGAGTGAAGGAAGCTGGAAATGGGTATGAGCCAAGAAAAGTCTGATCAGAGCATCTCGTCCAATTAATACACCACAATTGAAGTTGCGATCCGGAGGGTATGAATCTGAACCGCTCACTGACAAAAGTAATGAGTGTTGATATATTCAGTGCAACATGTTTGCTTTGGTACACCGTGTTCCTTGACTTAGTTTGTATGTTGGTTGTTAGAGCATTAATTTCTCTGTTTGTGTGTGTAGCAGCAGCCTCTTAGTATTTAGCGGAAGAAAGAAAATAGTGTGATGCTGTGTGAGGCACCCTGTATTTGGCAAGGTACTCAGACTGACAGATTGGGCTATATGAGTGCCATCTCTTCGACTTGGCTGGCTGAGCCTTTCTCCCTCGTTCCTCTCTCCTGGCTTTCATTTCCTTATATCCCACTTCAGTGGTGATCAGCGAGGGAATGGACAATTTTTCCTTTCCCTTGGCTCATTCAGGTGTATATGTTTAGTCACACAACACTTTAAAAGGGAGGAACCAAATGCAGGCAAACAGGGAAGGTGAGGAACACAAGGTTAAAATTCAAGAGTCCTGCAAGTCAGGAAGGCAAAATCTAAAATCCAAGTAATAATCTAAAAATTTATTGAAGGACAAAATGAGACATGATCAGAAAAGAATACAAGAAAGACAAATATCCATAACATGACAAAGTCTTAAGCTGTTTAAATCAACCCCAGACATATACACAAACCCATAAACCATGACAAGAATCCCCCTCTATGGAGTTATTTCCTGTATAAATGTGGCCTTAATTAATGAGTGAACAGCCGTCCTGGCGTGTCTTCCCTGTGGTCGAGCCAGTGGGTTCGCTTCTGACTCTGTGAGGTTCAAGTGTCAGAGAATGCAGCTAGCACACGTGCCCTTGCTTTACTCTCTTCCATTAGCAGCTTGTGGATGTGCATCACAACTGAGTAGAAATTACACACAATATGTAGATGATGAGCCAGAGAGGTATTGTTCTGCAGCATCTGCTATGAATAGGGGTCGATGGAGTCATAGTTGTCTCTGTGTGGCTTGTTGTTGCAGATAATGAATGTTGTGAATTTGCTCACAACAGGTTTTCATCAGAAAATTTTACTAAATTTATTCCAACAAACACCTAATTTCATTGGATTTATCAACACAGTTGTTTTCAAATTTACTCTATGTGGTGTATTGCAATTTCTCTTAACACCATCTTAATACTTTCAGTATTAATACTAACTTTCTAAATTTTGTCATATTGCAACCACAAACTTCAAAGTATGTTTTTGGTGATCCATGTGCTTGGCCACCAAATACTACAGCATGAATATGAAGTGAAAAGTTTTCAAAATATACGCAAAAAATTTTTAATTTGGGATTTGGCATTACATGTATTCAAGATGTAAAAGAAAAACAACACAGAACCCTTGGAATCTTTATCGTCTCTTACATATTTACTCGGCAGTTATGAAAGCAAACTTGGATTTTCAGTAAGACAAGAAAAGATAAATATTTTAAGATTTTTTTCTTTGTAAGAAAAATGCTACAGAACCCACATGCCTTGAACATGCTGTTATGTTATATTAAGTTTTTGTTGTTGCGAAAGCTGCACAACAAAATTTCAGATTTCTTTGAAAACATTATGAAGACAAATATTGACATTTCGCTAGGGTTCACACACTTACTTGAAATCTTCACTTTACTGCTATTACAACTGACATTGCTGTCATTCGTCTTTGTAAAAGATAGCTGTGGAGTCTTTCCTTCACTCTGTAATGACTCTGGCTCATTGCAAGTTTTCTTCTGGTAATGTGCTTCTGTCAAGGAAAACAAGGCAGCACCTCTTAATGAATTGCTCAGAGAATCCACTGCTGATGGATCAGAGGTCCCTATTCTCACGATTTTGAGCACCAGCTGAGAATATGATGGAAAGAGTGCAGAGAATTGACTGAGGAGAGGAAGGAGCAGGCAGCAGACGGCAATGAACCCAGGGAGGAGGGAAAGACAACATAAGAAAATCCAACAAATACAAAATAAATGCACAGTGCCAAGTCATATGGAATCTGTGGCTTTTGATTTATAAATGGAGTGTTTGCTTTGGACTGAGTGTATCCAGTATGAACACAAATAAGAATGCAGGGAGACTTTTTGACTGTTTTTGTCTATTTTTGACACTTTCTTTTTCCAAATTACCTGTATGACCTGCTTTTTGTGGCTTTATCTCGACGCCTCCACCAGTCGTGGAACTTCGTTGGGGTCACAGGCTTATCATTTGCCTTTTGCCCTGGCAGCGGCCTGAATTTGTGCAGCTGGAGGAGCACAATGAATTGAATTCAAGCAATTGTGCATGCACGGGTGTGAGCCGGCAGAGCTCAGATTTGGACTCAGTGGAGCCGAGACACACCAGATTGGACCGACTCGTCCAAGCAATGCAATTCTGATTGGCCTGGCCTACGGAGCAGAAATGTGCCTTTTGTGGAAAATGCACTCATATACTATCACCAGTCCCCCTTTGTTTACATCCATGGATCTTGTTTCATTTACACAACATTCATTGATTAGTGCCAACCGCCCTGAAACCGTTCTCAATGATTATGGCTCTCAGGGCTCAGGAGGAGCGACTGATACCCGCAATGAGTCATAAAAGGCAACAAATTATGCACACCGAAAGCCTGGACATTGGGTGATATTTCAATGTTTGGCCACTCATTCTTGGAGTCTATTTGCTCTCGGAGTTGGCACATGCTCAAATACCCTTCAGAAGTGCAGATGCACAAGTAAACAGTGAAATCTTGACTCTCCAGTCTTATGGTGTATTTTCTGTGCACTCAAAGGATTGCAGGCGGAATCCTTTTGAACTTCTTGCAATAAAACAAACACAAGAGTCAGAGAGAGGTATGATGAAATATGTTGTGACTCTGATCAGCTTGTCACCACCAAACTGAAGTGCACAATTACACAATCGGAACAAGATTCTTGAGTGCCTAAATCCACCATGTGACATGTCATAATGCTTCTAGTTCACTGATGTTATTGTGAATCTTGCCTGGGGTGCCATTTTGTTCACGGTGGTATTTTTTGTCAGTATAAATCTTAGGTTGTTAACCAGCTTCCTTTGGTGTCTGGTTACATTGCAGTTGACTTTGTGCTTGGTGTTACACAAAGATATGAGTGTAAAGTAAAAATAAAAAAAATATTCTGTGATAACTCTTGTTTTATAGTATTATGTATATCGGTAATCAGTGACTGGGAGGGTATGAGCTAAAGAAAAGACAATAAATTATTCATAATTACTTTTTTAATTACTTTGCTGTTTGTTTCATGTTTGCTCCCTGATGACAATCTAGTGTTTCAATACAAATGAATAATTCCACAGAGAAAAAGTCAGTAATGTCATCACAAAGATGAAATTAGGATGCTGTTTTTAAAAGCCATTATTGTTTTGTTTTTTTCTTTTTGTCAACTCTGGTTGTTTTGTGAAGGGTAGAAGTCAGCCAGCCTCTGTTACTCCCTTAGTTCACCAAGCCAGGAAGTCACAGCTTCGAATCAGCTGACTTCCATAAGAGCAGGATCGGCTTTGTGGTCTAAGGGCTGATTTTAGTGATGACGTGCAACCAGGCAGCAGCAGGGTTTACAAGAGTAAACAAGATTCAAGCCATTTACAAGTTGAAAATA
Organism: Gambusia affinis; assembly: GCF_019740435.1. Taxonomy (NCBI): domain Eukaryota; kingdom Metazoa; phylum Chordata; class Actinopteri; order Cyprinodontiformes; family Poeciliidae; genus Gambusia; species Gambusia affinis. Next base: position 7,265,120 of record NC_057875.1, read on the forward strand.
TCCGGACAGTGAGAAGTATGAAAATTGTGGTTTTGTAAAGAATGGCATGGGAGAGACTTGCAATGCAGATTTTATGCATGATGCTGACTGAGGCTGATGCAACATGACACAGTCTGTCGTCCCACACTGCCCGCTAACTTTTTATTACACTCACAGCTGTGCAGTATATCACCGTATCGGCGTTAGTCTAACAGGGGTCGAGATCAAATCAGACTTTTACCGTCCTGTAACAACCACCCTTCTCAAAAATGTCATGGCTGTTTACGCTAATGCTATTTTATGAACCCATTAACCAAAATTAGGTTTGCAATGGGTTTTTATTCGCACAAAACTGCTGATCATTTCCTCACCCATTTCATAATTAGGAAAAATGGTCAAACTATTTTTCTCAAACATTTTAAATTTGAATGGAAATACCTGCACAGTTAAGTTGACATTAAACCTATTTGTAGTTAGAAGCTATAAAACATTAAGAGCAGTTGAGTCTGGCATATTGTTCATGTTTGTCTTCTTGCATCAAAACACATTTATCTTAATAATGTCAAGATTATTTGTAACAAAAATTGAATAAAACATTCCTTTAACAAATACACTTTTCTGTACCAGATACGTTGGTTTCTAACTTTAATACAATAGTCAGTTTCTTTCTCATATCAAGGTAAATTTATGCTTTCTATTGTTGGCATCCTGAATAATGAGGGAGATAAAGGACTGCTGTGCCCATTGTTTGGAGACGTGTTCTGTTCTTTTGGCTGGTTGTGAAGATCCCATTTTCATGAGAAAGGAAGTGGCACTTAGCAGATAGGAAGGGTGACGTCTAAGGGCATAAAGATGCATCCAAAACAAAATTGGGTTTAGGAGTATAACACAAGAAAAGATTTCAACAATATTTTTGGGGATAGATAAGAATACTCATTTTCTTGCGTTCAAGTCAAATTAAATTTTCTCGAACTCTTTTAAAGAATATTCTTTTAGTGTAAAATAAACCATTTCAAGTTCATCAGCCTAAGTACTTTAGAACTTAAAGTGGAGGTTTTTTAAGTGGAAAATGTGATAGGAGTCGGTGATCTGATGTTTTGAGGATGGAACGTGAAAATCCAGTCAGAACAGTTCTGTGAAATAAAAGTAAAACTGTGTGAATAGCCCAAAGTATTATAGCTATTTAAGTGACATTATTTCATTGATATTTAAACCAGCCTTACTCTATTCTTACATACTTATTCTGACCATGAATGCTTCACACACAAAGCTTATATTTCATACAGGAAGATAATTGGGCCACATTGCCTCCTAACTGTCATTCATGTCTTCTATATTTGAGGTGTGTCTTTGGCAAGGTGCAAATTACTAATAGAGCATTCTTTTCAAAATGGAAGTAGGATTATAACATTCTATGTGGACGTGCAAATGTATGGAAAAGGTCAATGTAAGGACAGTGAAATGCAGTGACAGAGCCTCTCCAGACACTCGCGATGATATGATGGAGATCTTCACTTGTTAATTAGCTATCAGAGAGAAAAGCGGCATGCATGGGTCGTCATAATGGGTCTTTGACACCCTCGTTTTCTAGGGTTAATGTGTTATTGCCTGTGTGAGTCCACTGTCTTCTGAAAAACACTTCTTAATTATAGAAGGAAAAAAAACAGAAGAGGGGAGGACAAAATGGGAGGAAAGGGGGAAATAAATCTACACATTTCAGAAATAGAAATGGATGCATGAGTACAGCTGTGTAGAAGTGGAAGGAGACGGGCAAAGTATTTTTAAGAGAAGATGGTTTTAGAATCACCTAAAAATGCTTGTTAATGTTTGCAGACCAATCCAATTTGAGATGCCCCACTGACCAAGCTCTCACTGTGACGAAAACGCGTAATGACTGCACATCGGACGTGGCTGAGGGTTGACAGCCATGTGGCTCCCAGCCTTCTTCCGACAAGCCTTCCCTTTCTTAAAGCATCTGACAGACCTCATTAAGGGCAGTTCACACAGGGTCTATTGACAGGAGACATACCAGGACAGTCATGTATAAAACATGAGTTCACCATCGTCCTACAGAAGAACCCATAGCTGCAGCCGTAGCTCATAGATTCCAAACACAGTAACATATTTGACTCATATTTGTTGTTTACTGGAAGTTAACTGCATGTCTCTGAGGTTGGTTCACATTTGACTTGCTTTTGTACCGAGTCGGTCAAAATTTAAGTCATGTACGTTAGATGTTAAGAAAATAACACACCCTTTTTAATTGCCAGGCTTTTGTGAAATGAAAAATAAGACCAAGCTAAATCATTCTAAACTTTCTCATCACATATTCTGGTTAACTCAACTGACAGAGATATATGTTTGGTGTATGATTGTACAAATCCTGAAACCAGTATGGAAAATTCAAGGATTCCTCAAACATGCATGAATGGGTCGAGGTGTCACTCCAGGTATGTGTTTGAAGAGAGAATTAACAAAAAATTATTGGTGAAATTGTATGGCATGTATTATCATTCAAGATGTAAGTACAGCTAGAATAATTCAACATTATATATTAAATCACATAGAAGCAGAAAATAACTTAAAAATGATTTATTAGTCTTTCTACCTCAAATAAAGCTGGCATTTTACCACCATTGGAGACACATTGAGATTCACTGCCCCCTAGCTCCTTAACTCTTCTAAAATATTAATATAATATAATAGGTTGTTTGTATTAAATATTTAGCCCTGTGTTATATTTATATCTCATAAGTTGAGGGTCAGTATAGCTGCAGATTACCTTCAGAAGTGGAAGAGGCAGAGAAGCAGATGATGGCTGTGAGAGGAGACAGCAGTGTGTAGTGTATGGTGTGTGTTTGGAATTGCTTCAGGAAGTTCAGTGAAAATGCATCTTGTCTCCTTTCAGCTGCTCCATTTTCTTCCTTTTCTTCTAAACACAGCGCTGTGCTCGGTTTCCCAGTGTTCATTTCCTACTGTTTGCAAGAGCACTTTATGTAATGTGCTCCTGAAAGATTTGACAGCCTGGACGGGGACCATACAAAATCTCCTTTAAGTTCACTATCTAGCACGAGATCTGAGGAAAATGTTTTGAGTCTCTCAGGTTTTGAAGGAACACCGGATGTAAATCAAAAAAACAAGTGGAAGACGCAGGTAAAGATGCATAGAATGTGAATCTGGCTCAACTTTCCCTCAAAGTCAAAAATGTAGCGGGACAAAAATTATTTATTTATTGTGTTCAGCATATAAGACTAATTATTTAACAAATGGGCTGAAAAGTATCTACAATCACATTTCACAAACCACACAAACAAACGAGGAAGTTACACTAGAAAACAACTCTTACAACATAATAAAAATTATTATTTAGCTGCTTTTGGTTAAGTGATCAAAGAAGGTCTGCAGTTACCTGTAAGTACACTTTGAAAATAACTTGGGACTGTAGTAAATTTATTCAAGTCCAGTTTGAAAATTAAGTCAAAAGAGTTAAAGAGGAAGGAACAGAATGTACAAGTGAGAGTTTTCTCTGGTAGCAGTTACTTATGGTGCCTTTACTGGTCAGAATTGGATGTGATATTTGAGTTTCCAGCTGGCTAACCAACCAGTCTGGGTTTGATGTGGTTGAAATTCGTTTGCTTCTGTTTACCAGCAGATATTTTCCATCTTTCTGCAATATGTGCTGGCTTTAGTAATAAATTAATGCAAAAAAACAAAAGAAAAGCAAAAACAAAACAAAAATGAAAAACAAACAACTCATTATTCCCTGTATATATGTTGCTCCTTATAAAATATGTTTTTGAGTTTGACTAACAGGTTTGTTTTTCAGTTTAATTACACTTTGAGGTGACATTAGTAATTTACCTTTATATGTTTTGTGTTTTAAGTAGTAAGAATTTTCATCTGGTATGTGTTCATTGAAGCCAGGTCTACTTCGTAGGGGACAAATTTGTGCATTTGGCCATATTTGTAATCCTGACCTGAGGTTATTACTGTGTGCACTCATGGGGAAAGGAAGGCTGATGCCTGGATTCATTTTATCATACTGTGTCAGTTGTTTGAGGCCTTAGTGTTGGATGTTTGATTGACCTGACATGTATTGTTGATTGCTTATTTACTTTGCTTTATCCATACCTAGATGCAGAATATGCAGCAACATACATTGTCCTTAGAAGTGACTGTGGATGACAATTGATTCAGCACATATTCCTTGATAAGACTAAAATTGCAATATTACATTTGGTCCAATATTTTCATAAGATCTTATCCACAGATACTCTGGGGCCTCCCTTTGGTGTGTGCATGCTCATATTTGTGCATGACCCACTGATCACCTGTGAGCAGCTACAAATGCAGGTGTTGCTGCCCCCAAACCGCTTTAAAAGCAGTGATCAGTGATGCACATGGCTGCATATTCAGTGTAGTGTGAAAGCAAGTGTCTGCCTGACTCCGAGCTGGGGCTTCAACTTCAACATTTTGCAACCTGCAAAGACATGACAAGTTATTTGTTCTGTGGAAATAACGTGGGCAGTTTTGAAACCTCAGTCCATGAATGAATGACTCCAAATTCATTTGTTGTCTCTGTGATCATTTCCTTCTCAGTGTAGGATTTTAGTTGCAAACAGGTTTAGATTTATATATCTATCCCATAACTCAACTGTTTTAATTGTATGGACTAAACTGACATCACTAAATTGGGAGGAAAGTTTTGTTTTTCAACAGGCTTTTGGAAGAATATTAGTGATACATGTTATTTGGCTTTGTTGAATAAGGCTAATGAAAAGCCCTGAGCATTGGCAGTCCTGCAGACTTGCTCACTGTCTGCTGCCAGCCAGACTGCATACCCACTTCCAGACTTATGACCTCCTCCTCCTCCTCCTCTTCGCCCCTTCACAGCCTTCAGCATTGCCAGCCAGCAACTAGCAAAGCCTGGAGGTAGGGCATACTGGCACCCCTCTGTGTTTGATGGTTGCACTTTTCTAATTCTATTTTGAGCGCTTGTCTTTCAGCAAAGGTTCGCAAAAATGATTCAGTCCAGATGAAGAGACAAAGGGACACTTTGGGACATTTCCCCTCCCCTCTCTGCTATTACATGTTATTGTATAATGTGGTTATGACCACTTCACTGCTCAACCATATATTGCCTAGGAATGTTGCTGAAAGTGGTGCCAGTTGCTGCTGCTGCACATAGGCATACAATGTTCCTGTAAGAGGGAGCAGAGCTCTCTGCATTGTACACTCCATTGTTTTTTCCTCCTCCTGTTCCCCTTTACAAATTCTTCTAGTATCAAATCCAATTCTCCATGATAGTGAGCCCACACAGGAATCCTCCAGAACATCCTGGTGAATCACCCTTCATCCGCAGGCTGAACACAGCTGAGCCATGTTTGACTCTAACACTAATAGGCACAGACACATACCCATCCAAACATGTTCTCCTCCCTGAGCCCTATCTTTCAGCCTTGTGCTATTTAGTAGTAAAGGGGTGCTGTTAGCCACTTTATAAACTGTCATTGTGTAATGAATGAGCTCATTTAAACTATTGCATTTAATGCTGATTACTTGATTTAATATTAATTATGACGTAGCAACATTACCCATTATTTTGAAATGACACGATAATAATTTGTGGGGCCTTTAAACATGCAAGCTCCAGTTTCAGCTTTGAGCTACCCAGGGCGACACACCAGAAGGGGACGGCATGTAGCAAAACAGGCAGTAATATCTTGCCCCTATACTAAGTCAATAACAATGTATATTGTGATATACACATAATCAATATTAATAAATAATGTCTGGTAGAATATTCAATAATTTTACTAAACTCTGATCCAGAACTGCACAGCATTCTGGGGGATGTAGGCAGAAGACTGTCTTCAGCTGCTCATTCTCTCATAGCCAGCCAAGCAAGGTTGGTGACATCAACTAACTCACTCACTCTTTGGTTACCTAGTAATAACCTGCTGAGTAACTTTCACAGCAGCAGTTTAAGGTTTCACTACTGTGCCTCATAACTGCTTAAACCAGTTTGGCAGTATTTCAGATAATTAAAACAAAAAACGAATTAATAATAATAAAAGATACTGACTGATGTGAATATTGTGGTGAATTTTCAGCTACCGTATATTGTCCAGCCCTATTTGCACCCTGAGTGAATTTTGTTAAAATAACTCACCAAACACTGGAAAATTATAGAAATCAACTGTATAGTATATATTTGAGTCACCTGGTTTCATACAGTATTGTAAGGATGACAAGAGTGATTGTAAGCAATGGGGTCTGATGTTTTTGGCTGACTTTAATAAACGTCATACTGGAGAAGTAAGTTTGAACTGATTCTGACAGGAATTCTGAAGAATTTTATTTCAGTCAGATGGACGTTTTACTGAGAAATATTCAGCTCTGTGAGAGGGAACAGTCCTGCTGCAGGCAGTTCTGCATTTTAATGTTTGAGCAGGAACATAATGTGAGGAAGAGACTGAAACAACAAGGGAAATGATCACCATCGGTGCTTAAACCAGCATAAATCTATTTATATTCCTGTTTGTTTTTCATTCTACTGATTTCCATATTCTGTTGCTGTCGGCTCAATTATATGACATGCCACCACAGAAGTCAAAGAGATAACATACAAATCTATTGTTATACATTAAACACAGAAGTTTATAAACACATATTTATTCTTGTTACTTCTGCATAGTGGATCAATTTGCTACATGGAAAAAAAGACATTTCCAGATTTTCTTTGAGATTTAGCTAAGAGAACCTACAGGCTCTGGATGTTTGTTCATGTAAAGCAAGTGGAGTTGGGACAAGGAAGAGTGTTTGGCACTCTTATTTGTGTGAAGGCAGAACAATATTGTGTGCGAGTTTCAAACTTATTTTTTAAGACTGTTATAAAAAAATTGAGTTTAAATATTGATGTACAGACACAAAAGGCTGCAGTATGATGCACTCTCTGCGTATACATACTTGATAAGGATATTTTTTCAGGTGGATGAATCTTAATTAAAGAACAATTAAGGGTACTTTCTAATCTCGAGACTCTAAGAGGAACACAATTTAATAGACTTTACAATGCCATTATAGCAAGACCAAAGGTTTATGTGTGCAATGAAAAGTAACATTTCTTATCTCGTTTGTTTCTTTCTGGAAATTAAACCTACTTTATTTATTTTTCTCTAAGTTTCTAACATAATACCAGTATTTAGCAATACTTTAACATAGATATAATAAATTAAAACATTAAAATCAGCATTTCTAATATGATAATCACAAAAGTCAATTGTTAAGTCTTAATTCTGGACTAAAATAAGGGAGAACATCATTCTTCCAGTGACGGGAAATGTGCTCTTCTAACTCTGCTCACCACTCTGAGCCCATTCTCAGCCGGAGACCTGAGCTGGAGTGTTTCCCTAAATACAACGACTCGAAGAGCAGAGGAGGTTGATCTGCTCAATTCAATCAAATCTGATTTAACAGGAACCAACGTTTTCAGACTGTTTGTGAAAGTATTCTCAAGAGCCCCTCGATTGGCTTAAAGGTCAGGTTGTATATAGATTGCACAGTTTCCCCGTTTGTCCTTTTAGAAATCTAACAGGCCTCATAGAGACACGGAGCTGAGAGGCTGCCTCCACAGCATCACTTGTTCCATCAGGCCCCATTACACAGGACGAGAATTATAGCCCCTTCAAGTGAGTCAATTAATCAGCCATGGATCAAGTTAGATCAGAGCTCTTTGTTTTTTGTTCCTGTTACAATAAATAATAATTGCACTGCTGGGGAGATTGTTTGTGACAAGGTATTTTGCATGTTGCCGGGTCAGAATGAAGTGCCCTCAAGAGGATGTCGAGAAATTGAGGGAGGGATGGAAAGCGAAACGCTCTCCACGATTAATTATATATTTGAGGCATTAATACTCTGTTGCTCATTATCACTCCGCCAGAAGAGACGTGTCCGCGGACGTGATTTCCATCTTTTCTCTTTTCTGCCTTAATTCCTCTCCAGGCTGATCTCACACTTCCCTCTATTATTTCCCACCGCCAGCTATGCCAGCAATAGTTAACCAAATGACATCCTTGTCATGATGTTATGGTGATAATGTCAAGTAGCTGCAAGAGCCCTGTCTGCCCGTGTGTGTGTGTATTGCTGTGTTTAATAGTGGTCAATTCTGCCATCAAATCACCCCAGCCTTGCTAGCTAGATGAGAAGCTCTACTGTCTCAGTAGGCGTTACAAACATTGACACAGAGCACTGCAGTTATCATGTTCACTTCTTTGAAATAATACTGAGATGATACTTATGGCAGGAGGCTTGTCTTGTCTGAATGGCTCCTGTTCAAGAGCTTTTGAGGAATAATTATAGGGAGGCTTCAACATTTTTCACATAAGGTTCTGTTGAGAGTTTATTACCTGCATTTCAGAACTGCTTCATCCAAGACCAATGTAGACTTTTAACTTCTTTTACTAACTTCAATCTGAAAAATATTGAAGTGGCTCACACAAAAGTTATTTCATCAGCCTCTGTAATGATGTCCAGAAATGATCAACAGATTTAGATAATGGCTAAAAGATAAATCATCAAAATACCAATGGATAAAAGCTACAAGCTGGTCGTCAAATATAAGCATAGTGCTATAAAGGTGCAATGAAGGTGTTTCTCTTTATCACTGAGAAAGGACTAAATTATTTTCAAAATTAAAAAACAAACAAACATCCAAATAAAAATACTTTTTTCCGAAAATGAGACTGTTTTAAATTACATTTTGTTTTCTTTAGATTCTTGTGTCCTTTCCTGTCCAAAACAAATCAAAATCTCTGTATGTTAGTGTTGTAGGTGGTTAACCACCATTGATCTTCCTGTGGGAAACATTTGCTGAAAACACGAGATTGATCCCTGTCTCATTAGCTTTTCGCTTCATTCTCCAACACCAGCTATTTTGGAATCACTCAATGGCGATGGGCTGGCATTAGATGTGGGCATAATAAATACAGAGATTTCACAGCTATTCACATAAAGACTTGATATCTAACACAATTTAACTGCTTTTATTTTAAAAAATTTATTTATTCTTTTCTAAAGTACTGTTACTACAGTTAAAAATATGTAGTAACCCCAGCCTGTAGTAACCTACAGATAGTCACAGTCTGTAATCAGAATTGTGACCATAATAATAAAAATAATAATAATAATAATGATAATAATAATACTAATTATTATTATTATTATTATTATTATTATTATTATTATTATTATTATTATGCTACAAACTGCAAAACTTTAGGTTTTGCAGTTCTAAACCATTCAAGTTTTTCTAACTAAGAGGCAGATATTAGACTGGTCAGTCTATCTGGTTAGGTCAAGGCTACAAGGAGCTGCCTTACTTCATCTGACTAAAGTCAGGAACAGTACTCAGTCACTGAGCACTGGTCAGCAACAGTGACCAGTGTTGCTGACCATAACTTTCTGCAGCATCTCATGAAAAGGACTTTGAACAGAAATGACAGAAAATGCTGCAAACATTGAAATTGTAACTTTAAAAAACTTTTTTTGCTGACTGCCGTCCAAAACCTAAAGTAATGGAGCCTCTCTTTAAAAGTCCTCAGCTACCCCTTTAAGACGAGCGAGCCACCACAACAAAAAGCCGGGCTAAAATGTCCTCAGGTGCTGTATAATAACTGAGTTAATGTGGAAGGAAAATTAGAGAGTGTGCCCTGCAGAAAGTGAAGGCCACAAGGGCCAGTAGTGGTGGAAAACTATATTTCCCTTGGGCTCCAGACTGCATCCTGCTGTAAGCAAGCAGCTGTGTGGCATCATCAATAAGTCTCTGTCTGCTGGGTGCTACCCAGCTGTAAACTGTTGACAGCTATACGAGCAAACACATCAATGAGCTGTCAAGCAACAGACAGCGGTGCTGAAGGCATCTCCAAGACGAGATGATCCCCATGCTTAGGATTCTAATCATTTACTGCTAATAATATTTGAAGAATTATGTTTTATGCTCAGTTGGCTCTCTGCTTCCGTGTCCGTCTTTGATTATGGAGAATTCAAGTGGGATTAATGTAGGTGGTTGGGTATTTTTCATTACTGGAGTTTGCCCTTCCTTTGACTTTGGTTGATGCTAATGAGGGTTATTTTCTGTGGTGTCACTCCAGCTGGAGTCTAAAAGCAGAGGGATATTTAAATCTTCTCCTGACATGCAGCCAATACAGTGTCGTCCCTGGAGACGCTCTTCAGTCCACAGCACTACAGAGGACAGGACCGGAGCAGCGCTTTACCTGTATAACACCCAGCAAAGTGATGAGATTTGTCACCTGAAGACATGGGCTGCTTACTGGTCTGAAGGTTTATAAGACTAGTTTCAAAAATGCTACAATTTCCCAGTTTGAAATCCTATAAATAATAATAATAATAATAATAATAATAATAATAATAATAATAATAATAATAATAATAATAATAATAATAATAATAATAATAATAATAATAATACCAATGGATTATTATTTTGGTTGATGCTAACATGCAAGTGTTTCCTCTGGCTGTATAGTAACTAGCAATGGTGTCCTGCCCATCCCCAACATGTTGCTGCCCACTGCAAGACAATTGACTGAAAGAATACTGCAATTCCTGATAATCGGTAACTGTCAGTATCAATAATAATTTTAGTTTTTTGTTTTAAATATCTGAAAGGCTGGCTGCACAGTGGCGCAGTTGGTAGAGCTGCTAGTCTTGAAAAATACAAACACCCCTGGGAAGTAAAATAGGGCCACCAGTTACTGCTAAACACTATTATCAGTAAAGGTTAGTTTAAAAATGACATTGTATTGTTGTCAGTTTGAAGAAGAGTGAATACATCCTCAGAGCAATACAAGGCTAACAAGCTGTTCAGACTGATCCCACGCTTTAAATGATCTGCTTGACCTGGCGATAAGGTCATTCCTCCAGGGAGGTATTGGCTGTTTTCATCTGGCCCAATCTTTGGATGTTTGATGGTTCCTCTCTGGAATTCTGAACCGAGTTAATGATGGCAGCAAAAATAGTCTTGATAGATACGCTAGCTCTGTCTGTACTGTTAAATAAATCTTGCTCCAAATTTATTATTAAGATGTAAAACAAAGACAAAATGTTATTGTGGAGAAACTTGCCTCAATCTTCTTGATTCTGTGTTTTTTAGTCTTGTCAGTCCATCACACTCCCTGGCTCGCTGATTCAGGATTAAGGCCAATACAAACACAAACAGAGAAATGTTTTCTCAGAGCTAGCGCTACAAGAACTCATCATTGTGTTGTTACAGGTCGCTCTTGGAGCTTGTGGTTGACACATTTTCTGGGCAAAACCGTTTTATTTGTGGTGTCTGACAAATATTGTGTGATTGGTCAGAAATTTGAAACATTCGTTGCTACCATCCTGATAAATGGTGCTGGGGGAGGGATTTATGAGGACTTCTCACAAATTCTGTACTTTATTATGAAATGTCATGGCAGAGAAAATTTTTTCTTATTTTTGCCACCTCAATAACAGAAAACATATTTCTCTGTTCTTGCTGGATACTTTGAGGCCTTTAATTTGCTCACACAAGTTGCCCCAGCATAATGTTACCTGGTACTGATCACTGACTGGTTTAATAAGTGCAACATTACACAGTTGAGGTAGAAATATAATCTATCTTTTCCAAACTTTCTATTTGTCTGAGAGGATAAACTGTTCCAAAACACTGAGCAACAATATCATGGAAACCATACGGTCATAAAATGTCCACACATGTTATTCATATACAATTTTTAAGATTCATAATGTTGTAATATGTTGCATTATTTTTGCAACAGTATGAATAACTTTTGCTTTTCTGTTTTAGATGAAAATAATTACGTGATTTTAGAAATTGTTTTTCAAATTCTGTGTAAATTTACTCTTGTCCTTTGAAAATACTTTGTAAAGTCTGTATTCTGTTTACTGTGTGAGGAAAGCAGGAATCACCCATTTATAAAGCCTCATATTCTGGAGTTAACATGCCGTTTCTAATAAGTTCCAGTTTGTATGTGTATGTATGATGCCTTTTCAGCATCAGTTTCAGTTCTTTTTTTCTGAACCCTCTTACTCTTTCTCACTAAGCTGTCACACAATTGTTCATCATCCTCTCATCAGCAACTCCTCCTGACACCAGTTGTGAGAAGGTTGTGGTTACAGGCGTGGTGTAGTGATCTCTCCTCACACCATTTTAAGTTAGTCAGTGTGAGGATTTGACTGCAGGGAATGTGTGTAAAAGACTAAAACACACAAACACACAGGAATGGCGTTGGGTCACTTAAGGTCTGTGTTTTAGTGGATTTTTTATGGACTCTAAAGGTAGAGGACTTTGACTGGGCTGTGGCTCAGTCAGTATTCTAACCTCCTCCTACTGACTCCAGCTTGCAGGGTTTTTTTACTGCCTGCTCTGTGCAGACTGGTAATAAAGTGACTTTTACAAGCTATCTTTATTTGAATTAAGAGGCAAAAGGCAGAGCCCTTTATGACGTCATGAATCAAAATTAATTCATTTGTGCTCTGCGGAGTCTGTCCACCATGCCCGTATGAACTTTGTTCATTGTTTGGTAGACACCCGCCACTCCTGGAAACTGGATAATCACACGAAACCCCTTGAGCTGTAAGCTCATGCTTCGCTTCTGTTGTGTGTGATGAGACTTTACATAAACCATAACGGATATGCCGAGAATAGGCTGCTTCGCTGTCATTTGACTGTCATTTAGCTACCATTCAATTAAAGTTGCACTTGTCCTGCCAATAATTTAATTACACCATTAATAATTGTTTTCCCATTTTTAAAAGGCACAGAATATTTAGGCTAATATTTTGCACGTGACCAGAGGGGCAGGAATCAGACATTGATATCTAAGTGCAGGGGCATGAATGCATGCAACTCCGTATCCTCAGGCAAAAACAATTGACTTCAACTTGGATTAGATTTTATTATGCCACCCACATGATACATCTGGAGCATCCGAGACCTCTTTGTCTTGGTTGATGTCACCAGCAGCAAGCAGTTGATGTGGGCAGATGGGGACTGTAGGCCTGTATGCATATGCACAGGCTTCACAAATCGCTTTTCAATAGCATTACAGTTGAGTCCCTCTTCCCTCACTCCCACTCCCACTCTTTTTTTTTCCTGCTTTTTCTCCATTTTCTCGCTTTCTTCACATCCCAAAAGTGCTCTGAGAGGATCCCACTCATGTCACTTGGCTTAGGATGTGTCAAGTGGAAGAGTGCGTGACTGTGTGGATGTTTGCAACTCTGAGCATGTATGTGTATCCATTTTCTGGAAGGCGGTGTCCTTTTTAAAGGGGATGAATTAGAAGTTTGTGTTGAGTACATTGGGTGAAAGTGATAAAAAGTTAGCACTGAGTGGGTGTAGACAGTTGGATATGCCAGGATTAATAGCTGGCACGCTTTACTTTGCATTTAAACGAGGATAAGGAGCAAATTAATATTTATGGGTAGGTAACTAAGTGGAGCAGTTGTCCAGAACTGTCCATACACTTGTTAAAAAGCATGCTTTATCAGGCCAATGCAAATCATAATCACTTTGAAGCAAAGTGGACTTTACAATAGCCAGTAAACTACCTGTTTATTCATTGAAGCTCATAATAATCCATTCCAATGCCAGATTTAGGATGAAAATTAGATTTTGATTTTACCAACATGTTGAAGTAACAAGAGTCCTGCATGAAACCTAATTATGCACAGTATTAAACCTAAAATCACAAAACATTTTTTCAGTGTTTTTTCCAAGTTGAGTCATTTACATAAACACTGTTACTGATACAAAAGAGCATTTTGAAGGATCCCCTTTAAAACAGGAAACTATTACCATAGATGGTTGCTATCTTCATGACTTTAGCTGCGTCTTCTTGAATCCTATCACTCTCTGTGGATTATTTTATGCACAAATACAATGTTTTGAGTGAAACATATTGAATAGACGTCTAGCTGCTTCTTAGTAAAGGACACAGCAAGCACTTTTGCTGCAGCGATCAGTTATGCAGGAAAATTGATATGCTCCATGGGAATAAACAGGTGAAAAGCTTGATTTCTTCTCACCCCCAGAAACAATTCCTCTCTCAGGGTTATGAAGCAACTGAAATATCGGATCGAATAGACAGAACAACCCAAAGCAGAGACAGCAGGAAATTAAACACAGTTCATGCCATAGTTAAGACAGATGAGTGCATGTGTTCTAAAAATGGAAACAAAGTGACACATGTTGTTTCCCGTCCAGCTTTAGGAGATAACGAGCATTTGTCAAATGTGTGCAAGAAGCCATTAGGCCAGAGGTGGTGTTTAACAATCCAGAAGCTGGTTTACTGGGAAGTCTGACCCCGCTTAGAACAAATAAAACTTATTGGCCCTGATTTCAGAATCCTGGTGGCCATGACGGACTTAGTCTACAGCTCACAAGCTCATTACTGGGACAGACACTAGCCCACCTCCAGAGTTTCAGCAGCCACATTGTGGACTTGAATCAATAAAGTCAAAGCCACCAGTGGGACTGGTGAATAATGGCTTATTTGGAGCTGTGTGGAGCAGCCATAACGGCCCAAAGCTTGGGGGACACGAGAAGCTCATTCAGCTTGATCAAGTGCCGGTGATATATTACTTATTTGTCTCTGACACACAGGAGCTCTTAGCTGGTACTTATAAAACAGTGTTTTATAAGTCTGTACTTCTTGCCTGTGGGACAGGAAGTCAAGAGTTACAGTTGATTATAAGTTAAATGCATGATTTATTGTTAAGTAAGCACAGATGGACTGCACTGACAAATATTAAGATAGCATCCAGGCAGGTACATTAACCTTTGTTAGAGCGACATTTGAAGGGATTCTCTGATATATATCTGTAATCTATTATTAACGTGCGCTTCACTTAAGGCAGCAGCACAAATACGAGTTTGCTCATTTGAAGGCAAGGGAAGCTGCCTTTTTATAAATGGGCTGGCTCTATGAGGCTTACACATTAAAGTAATTTATTTCAATCTTGCCGCTTAATTTTGTCATTCTGTGCCAGAGCTGGGGGAAGAAAATTATCTCAGGGACACTGATAGATTATCTGATATATGTTACGGTTTAATGTAACTCTTATCTAAGGCAGGGGAGAGATAGATGCTGCCAGAATGTTAGTTTTATCTCTTGATCAGATGGAATTGAAAGTGGATAATATTCAGTTACCTCCCACTGGGGTTATGACAGTGAATAAACATTGCTAAAAATATCTGTGCTGAGTTTAGGTTTGTGGATATAAAGCTTTGCATTTTTTGAATTAGAGCTCTGTGTTTAGGGACACGACTACTCTACAAGGCAAGTGGAGTGTTAGAACTAGTATTAGAGCTAGTATAACTCCTTATTCAAAGCATTTACACACATTTCGTCACATTTCAATCACACACATGTGTATTTTAATGTGAAAGAACATGGAAAAACACTTCATAACTGAGAAGTGGAAGAGAAATTTAAATAGTGAGTACATGCATGTATTTAGCCCCATTTATTCTGATATCTTTTAATGAAATCAGTGCAACCAGCATCTTCGAGTAGTCATTTAAATAGAAAATAGGTGTGCAGAGGATTGTTAGAAAAATCAGTCTGAATGAGTTTGAGCTATTTCAACACATTCTCACACCCGACTCGTCATATATTGACGAGTTGGGGCCTTATCTGACCATCGTCACATATTGTGGTATACCCCAGCGTCAATATGTATGACAAACGAGTTCCTTCACCGTAAAATTTTGACGATTTTGGCGATTTTGGAAGGTCGCATGTTTTTACATGGATTATTTACGCGAATGGTCCGCAAACACTGCCGACACTTCAAAACCCAAAAATTGGTTAGGTTTAGGGCAAAAATTACGGTAAGGCATCAGGTAAAACCCTTCGTCACATATTGACGCTGAAAGAATACTCAGCGTCAATATGTGACGAGGACGGAAGTCCCATGCGTCAATATATGACGAGTTGGGAGTGAGAGTGGGTTGGCTATTTAGTGAAATAGCTCAAGTTCCTGGGTGAGTGTTTGACTTTGGGGCTCCATAAATACAAATAAATTTTCCATCCACATCTCATATGAGCATTACTTTATGCTCATTTATTTTGCAAAATCCTAAATATATAAACACTAAGATTTTTGATTGTAACATCTATGTGAAAAAGGTTGTCTCCTCTATCTGTGTTTTCTATCCAGTTCGTCTCCGAAGCTTGCTTTTGATGCCTTATTTATTATCTGGAGGTTTTCATACAGTATTAGCTCCCTTTTCTTACCCTGTTTCCTGTGCTTTTTGTTTTTCCTGTTTGGATTTTCAGATCCCACAAAAATTGCTTTTAATTAGAGCTTTCTTTCAAGTTTTTACAGCGTTTGCCTGGCATTTGGGATGGCTTTATAACCAACACAGAACAGATGGTGCCTTTCTAGGTGACGCCGTGCATGTGTCACATGATGCCTTGCTAGTTAAATGCAAGCACGCCTTGTTACTCGGACGAGATGGAGGTTGTCACTGAACCGAGACGTACATGAGTGGAGGTCCGCTTACCTTTACTACGAATCGGCCTCTGTGAGGGGCACAGCGGTGCTGCAGCTGAGCCTCGGGGAGCATATTGGGACCAGAGAACAGACAAAGCGCCCTGCAGCCTACAAGGGAAGCAAGAGACACTTGCTCTCACCACAGGTGCAGCCCACCTGTCAAAATTTCACTGATCCAGTACACATCCATGTGATTTGCTGCACATGGAGCTTGAGTGTCTGCTGTGGACTTGAATTTCCAAAGCTTCAGCTTGTTTCTTTTTCTCCGTCTCCTGAAAATAGCCTCTGTTCCTTGCTATCAGTTCATCTGAAGATGAAGTATTTATGCAAACAAATCTGTGCCCATACACATTCAGCCGTTGCATTGTAAAATGTGGTGTTCTTTATGTCTAAAAGCTGATCTTAACTACAATGCTGAAGTTGCAACCTGGATAAAGATGGTCAAATTAATGTTTTATTTCAGTAGCATAAAAAAGGGAGAGAAACAAGTTATAACTTTACTTTTATTATGCTTATCTAGTGGGGCAGAAATAGTAGTGAAAATATTATGTATGTCAAAAGTATTCACTCTATAAACACTCCCACAAAAATTAATGTAACTGAGGCTTTTAAGATCTTAAATAGAGAAAATGATGGAGGAGTTCAAACAAACCCCAGAACTATAAGAACTGCAGGGTGAGAATATGCTAATGCACCAAAAGAAGGCTTCTTTTTAGATCTTACACACATCTTTTCCAGCGGTGCCGATAAATGTGTGGTGTGCTGCCTGTGTATCCCCACTGCACATCGTATCTTTCTGTTATTTTTTATTTTTTGTGTCCGATTGTTTTGGATGTGATTCTTTAAAGATGGTCTATATCTTTGATTTTTTTTTTCTTTTTTAAAGCTTGGAGCTTCTCAGAAAAATGTGCCACAATTTTCCTCCTATCCTGATAATAATTCAAATGGTTTGCACTTTTGGCTGCCTGCAGTGGGAACCTGTCAGTCTATTTGTGATCAGAGCAAAAATGTCAGTCTGTAAGAAAGCAAATGCCCACTGAACTGTGCTGGAATGGCAATATTACAGTTATAATGTAGAGCGAATGTCAGAGCAGCAGGTTAGGTTTTGAGAAGATTGGTAAATTAAATGCCACCAAGTCAGTTTGACACATTTCTTACCTTAATCTAAAATAAATGTCTAGTTTAAAAAAAAATTATATTTAAGGTTGCTCTTGCAGTTGCAGCTCAAGTTAGTACAGCAGAAATAATTCAAATCTGCTGATTGCAATCAGCTATGTATTAGTCCTCAGACTCCAAAGGAAAAAAAAAAATTCTACTATGTAAAATTGAACCAGAAAGTAGTCGGAACACATTTGCAAAACTCAGCATCATGCTTTAGCTGCAGGTAAGCAAAATTTTGCTGAAACATCCTGTTTCTGCTCCTGAGGCAGAAGAGACTATGGAGTGACATCTGAGGTTTACCCTGCCGGTCAGTGGCTACAAAAAGTGCAGAACCCAGGCTCAAATAGAAGAAGCAGGCTCTTTGAAGTTACTTATAGGCTACAAGCTTTGAACCCAGATCTCTTGAGGCACAGTCCTCTTCACCTCACTTAGAGCACACAGATATGCTTTGTCAGTTTTGATGACTGGACATTGCTCCAGATCCGCCTGTCCAATTACTAAAGCTTTTTCTCCCCCTGAGGACTGGGACTTGTATGTTATTAGGCCTGAGGTCACTCCATGGGGACCAGATTATATTTGCAGTCACAACAATGCTTAATGTCATAAATAGGCATAAGCCAATTATTGCTATCAAGATATACCAAATGCTTTATAAAAGTACAGTTTTAAAGCTGTCATCATGTGGGTCCTGTTTGAAATTATTTATTGATTTGACAAAGAAACTGCTAGGTTTCTTTGGGTTAATGTAACACAACCCAGCAGCACATTTGCTTATCTTGCAAGATATTCAGATTTGGCATTAATAGTCAATGCTGTAGATGTTCAATCTTTTCTTTTTAAATACTGACTTCTGTTTTTCCTGGAGCTCTAACCTGTTGATTCTGATTGTCACTAAATCTGAGCTTTCATCTTCTGACTGTAAATCTTGATTTATGCATTAAAGCATATGTCATTGACCTCTATTACTGTAATGCCACAAGGTTAATTTCGCTGATTTCACTCGTGTGTTTGAGGAGGAAAAAGAAAAACTTCCATAGCGCTACGACGTAAAGATGTAAAACAAAAAATTTATTCCACAGTTTCTTGCGTTATCCTTTACAAGAGCAATTAAATCTTAACCTCTAGAACCCGACGGACCCACCGGTGGGTCCAGCTGCCATGTGACCTTGGCTCGCTTAGGGTGTAAGAGGTTAAATAACCTCCACAAAACAAACTACGGTTGAAAAACCGTGTGGCTCTGTCGATTCTCACTTGCTGTGCCCTCGCTTTTCCCTCTCTCTCCCCTCCGTTAACACTCAGGCCCCTCACCTCATTTGCATAAATTGCAAAGTGGCCAATGAAGTTATAAGGCATACAAACTTAAAATAAAACACTTATTCACAAAACATTATGAAATTAGCTACATGCAATATAATAATGCTTCCTAAACCTCAATAAATTAACTTATTAAATTACTAATTAAACAAATAAGTTTTTACAGTAACTGAATATTTTCTACATTAACCTGGCCTCCACAATTACAGTGTTGTTGGTTTACCTTTCATTTAAATAGTGTGGAATTATATTATGCTATAATAGTTGGGCAATAACACGGAAGCATCACCTTTGTACATATATAACTGTAGCATACATTATTTGATCATAAGATAAGCCTGGCTGAAATAGATTTTTTAAATATTTCAAATAATTTCTAAGTATGAGTGCTGCAGCTTTCACACAGGTGCATTAAACATGTTTTTCACTGATACATGATTAATGCAACCGCTAGTCAAAAATATTAAAGCCCAACTATATTATTACTTGTAGTCATGCAACAATATTCAGACATTCTGTCTGTGCTGTTGAACACACCTTAAGGAGTCTGCAACTATTGAGATTGAAACTGAAACTGATGCCATGAACTACGTTCTTATTTATTTAACAATTATCTGATAACGTGGTGACACTGGTAGAGACCTTCACACCACCAGTTGATTCTTAAATATGTTTTTAAATAAATAAATGGACCTCGGAGAAAGTTACATTCAAAGTTGTTAAGCAACAGAACACTGCATTTTGCATAAAGTGTACTAAATTTCTCTTGTTTAGATGCAGCATAACACATTTATAATTTTGTCTGGCAAGAAAGAAAACATTTTACGAAATTAAAAAAATTAATATATAAATATGATCGAGTAATGTATCATCAGAACAAAAACAGTACAAACTGTTATTTTTGGTGCTTTTGATAAATAGGAAATTCTTTTGGATTTTTCAGTTTTTCACTGATCAAGGTGAAATTGATAATTTTTAATGAATGCATTATGTAATATTTACCAGCAGTAGGAATAAATAAATTTCTGTTTTTAAAAAGCATAATTAAATTATGTTTTAATTATTCACGTAAACAACATGAAGCCATGGTATGTTTACTCAGAGTTTATCATGGGGGGTTGAGGGGGTCCAACGCCAGTCACAACTTCACACTTTGGCTCCACCTTTCTTGTTGACTGTCCACACTTAACCTCTTGCATGAATTCGGTCTTTGTTTTTCTCTTCAGTGAGAAGGGTTTATTACAAGCTCATTTGCAGCATCATTGGAAGCACTTTCCCCGGTACACAGAGCCATTTATTTCCTCTTTTATCTGCATATAAAAGAGCGAGCCACTGAAATCTAAAACAAGCAAGTGACTTTCAAGTTCAAGAGTGGCCTGACTTCTAAAGGCCTTTGATCAAAGGCTTCAATGGCTTGTTCACCTCACTTGTCATTTCTTACCGAGTAGTGCCATTGCAGATGAGATTCAGCACCCTCCCTTTGCTATGATTTTTTTTTACAGTGCTGGCTTAAGCTATGTGTATGTTAGAATATTGCTTCTCTGTTTACAAATTCAGAATGCAAACAACCATTTTAACCTTTCACCCTTCCAAAGCTGCACCTGCTGAAGTATTTCAAGCTTGAGTTGTGTGCAGCGGGAAGAATAAATGTAATTTTTTGAGCGCTGTGATGACTAGAGGTTTTGCATGCTTTTTTTCCTCTAATGATGCAGTTTTTTTCCTACACAGCCATAGAAGATTTGAATATATCTCTAATACCTCCACACAGTGTATTTCCTTCCTTTTATTCCTTTAACCAAGTTTTGCACGCTACAGATGGCTATAAAAAAAAGGGGACCGTGAAATGGGAAGCAGAGTGGAACTGTCTATTACTTTAAATACATCTTTTCAGTTGAAAGCCATGTGAGTGATATAGCTCATAAACTCTCTCCTAACCACCTGCCACATCCCCACCTTTTGACCTTCAGAGAAAATGCAGGGCTTGATGGCTGTACATCAGCTGCTGGCTTCCAGAGATCCTGACACATCCAAACATTTATCACTGAGCCACTCAGCACCGACTGCCTCTCCCACATGCCCAGAGCTTCGCAACAGTCCGACTCTACTTGTTTAAGATTCATTGCTATTCTTGCTAATGCCATGCTTTCTAATGGACTCGACTTTATTGACCTGCTTCTAGAATACACAAGCAGACCACAGAGGCTATTTTTGAACATCTGTGAATAGAGATATTCATCATCCAGGAGAAGGCTGAGGTTTACAGACCCTCTCATACTTAAAGCTTGTCTTCTGCCGGGCGTCTGAGCAAAGATAAAGACAGATAAATAATGGACAAGATGCTTGTAATGAATGTTATGCTGGTTGTAACTTTACAATCAGATAAAGGTCAGGGGAGTACGATCAAGTGTGTTTACTCGGCTGGGTCAACTTCATTTGTAGTCGCGATGAACAAAGATAGTGTAGAGACTTCTTGATATATCTGTACATTGTTGGATTCCGGAAGCACCACATAAAACATCTGATATCATCTATCTCTTCTTTTAAATAGCATTTTTAACCCAGTTGCAAGTAAAATGTTATTCTGTTGTGTTTTAGAGACGATTCCATAGTCTTCTTTGTCTGGCTCCAGGCTAACACTTATTGGAGAGATTGGCAGTTCTAAAGCATCGGCCAGAGAGACTTTGCTCCTTCTCCGACTATTTTATCCAGAAGTTTATCTCCATGGTTATTCACACCCCTCAGGTTTATAAAATGTTTGATTTCTGCTAAGACTAGAAAAAAAATATTAGTGTTAAGAACAGCTTGCACATTTTCACATCGGCCACCTGGATCTTTTAGTTGAGACAAGCAAAAATAATATGTAACTGTGGTTTCCATAAATTTAGCTGACTGGACTGCAGTATTTCTTTAACTTGTAATGCAAAATTGATGCTTCAGTGTTGTCATATGGAGGCCGTTATTTTCTGCTTATTTAATTGTGCAAAATTGACATTTTTTTTATTTTTGCATTATGGTAAAATGTTTGATTTACTTTGATTTATTCATGCACGTTTGAGAAGTCCCTTAATTTCTCACAGTAACTACTCTGGGGTGCCTAAAATAATGGCCTTCCCAGATCATAAGGTTAATATACTGTATTCCCAAAGGTATTCATTCACTTGAGTGGCTTCCAGTTCTTAAGCCATCTAGTTTATTCTGACGACTGTCCACTCTTTACTGCTGCAATGACTTCAGCTCTTTTGGGAAGGCTTTGTACAAGGTTTTGGAGTTTGTTTACAGGAATTTTTGACCATTCTTCCGGAACCACATTTGAAAAGTCAGACACCGATGTTGGACAAGAAGGCCTGGTTTGCAGTGTTCACTCTAATTTATCCCCAAAACTCTGTAGGCTTTAATTCAGCCAAGTTCTTCACATTCAAGCCAACAGTTTAGTCTTTCTCTTTGTTGAAGTGCAAAATATATGGCAATACAAAACCTGGGTCTTTAAAAGTACTTTGCGAATAGTAGCTGTTATAATAACCACTGTTATTTGTAGTAGGCACAGTTCAAGCAAATGCTGGAAAAACATTTCCAAATAATGTTTTTAATCCCATCCTGTGTAAAATGTGAATTAATTACAGCAAAGGCACACATTTTGTTCCCAAGACAATTAATATCTAAAATCGTCTTTATTTTCACACTTGGTGGTTAAGACCAATCAGCACCAAGTAAAATAAATAATGCTCTGGCTCTGGGATTGCCTGCAAACACTAGTCAATGGTGTCTCAAGCAGAATTGCACCTCTGTATTTCAGCCTCTGAAGCTGATTTTTTTTTAGAATATTTTAAATGGCGAAAGTTATAATTTGAAGTTTTGTTCCACAGAAAAAATACTCAAGTTCATTCTAATGCTGTAAATTTTTAACTCTCGTCTGCTTTAAAGTAATAAAGCACTATATAAGTCTGATATCTTTTGTAAAAATAAAAATTGCTTATCCTTTTTTATAAGAGGACTTGCTGATTTTGCTCCTAACCAGCTGAATGGTATCCTTCAAATAAATATGCACGTTAGTTAAATGTGTGAATTCACGCTTGCCTGCCAAGCAACTGTGTAATGAACCTTCTAAACACAGTTGGTAGATACTGTTATGATGAATAAACACCAGCCATAATATAACAAACACAGAGTAGCAAGTCAAGTCATGTTACCTATTTAGTTACAATTAAATTTCTGCATAGAAAACAGCATTTACTGCAAGAGGTATTTAAAAAGAAATCTCCAAAGATTCTGCCTATATGCATGGTAAAAGAGTCTGTGTGGCTGAGCAGTCTGAGTGGATCTGATAGTTATCAAATAACAGTCAACGTCTTAATGGTCAACAAGAGGATTTATTTAGGCTTTAATTAGTGGATGGCATCTAAACGTTTGGCTGAAATATAAATAGGTCTTCAGTAAATATCGAACTCCCATCTGGTAATGAGGGGGCAGGGATATAACAATATGTGTTATCACTTATTCCCAAACACATTCAGTTATAATCACTCACTGTGGATCCAAAAGAAAGAATGAAAAATAGGCACTCGTAATATATCATAAAAATATTGGATTAAAGCACTGAATTTGTTAGTGAGGAATGCTGAAATGATGCAAAATGCAGGCTTACAGACTAAGATTTGGATAAAAGCTTTATTTCACTCAACAAAAACCCAAAGCAGGGAATCCAAAATCATAAATCCAACAACAAGAGGAACACAAAGACAAAATCCACTGAGTGAAGGAGTTCCAACACTTCTGATGGATTTGAAGAAGGACCAAGTTTATATGCTGATGGAGAAGATGATGAAAGGGATATAGAAAAGCCAAAAGATTTATTTATTCCATTGTCAGAAAAAAATGACAACCAAATAAAGCAGCAGATAATACATCAGATGAGCACTAACTCACATTTAAGTGATTTGCAGCTTAAAAAACCTAGCAGGACAAAAAAAGTGTAAAAATCTAAAATATCCACATGTTTTTAATAGACTAATAGGTTTGGTATGAGATTGTCATGATAGTATAATAGAGGGTAAAAATAATGAAAAAATAGGGCTGGACGATGTGGCTTAAAAATGTATCTCAATATAAGAGTTTCATGTCAGTCAGTATCAATAAATATTGATGGATTTTTGGTTTTAAATATCTGAAATACTGCATATTGGTGGTGTGACCTTTCCTCTTTTATCCACGGTTTTCACTCCACACCGTTGTTGTTTAATATTAAGCAGTTATGCAGAACGGTGACGAAACGTTAAACAGCTGCCGCAAGTTACTCAGCAAGTTGTTGCTAGGTAACCAAAGAGTGAGTGAGTTAGTTGATGCCAAAAGCCTTGTTCAGCTGGCAATGAGAAACTGAACAGCTAAAGCCTTTTCTTTACCTACATCTCCCAGAATGCTGTGCGGTTCTGGATCCGAGTTTGGTGAAATTAAGCTGTGTTCATAATACAAGAGAGAAAAAAAAAGTTCTTCCAGCAAAGAGTTGTGTCCTATTTGTTGTATTTAGTGCAAACTAAGTCTTTTTGCTCTTGGGGAAGCTTGCTTGGATCTAGTAGCCTAATTGCTGTGTGCTTCTCATTAATTTCTTCCTCTTTTTTTTCATCCATGTTCTGTGCTGGTCTGTGCCGGGTCATGGTTTCTGAAGTGGACTCACGCTGGCTCTGAAACAGTAGCTGAGGCAGAAGAGAAAGAGGCAGCTTTTCCACATAAAACAACTTCACTGCCATTTTTTGCTCCTTTCTGAGCTAATCTGCTCCCACGGGTCTTGGTGAGAAGGAGAATAAACGCAAAGATAGAATGGAAAAATATGATGAAAAGGCCAGTTGTGACAAGCACAGAAAGGGAGAGAGATAGCTGTTAGGGAAACGAGAACAAACCCAGTTGGTGTAGGAAGGCTGAACTGTTTTTCAGTTTTTGTCGTTGAGTGGGCTTGGAGGTGTACTCTGGCATATTGCTGTTTATTCAGGAACTATTAGGTAATGCAATACCAAATTTCAACATATTAGCATCTTTCCCCCATCATTTAGGCTGAGCATCTCTGTCATCCAAAGTGAAGATATTGAAATGTGGATTCTAAAAAATTCCACACACCAGGGGAAGCAGTGGATGGTGATTTTTATGAGTCTTCCAGAGCCACCACAGTCCCTGGGCATCCTCTGCTGCCCATTAATCATGAGCTCTCTTGCATTGTCACCCCAGCCTCCCATCCACCTCACCACCCACACCCCACCTTTTCACTCTCAGCCTGTCAGTTAACAAGCCTCGACGCCATGACAGTGACGTGTGTGCGGCTGACTGATGCCTGCCTCAGGTTTGTATTGAAAAGGTATTGAAATGCTCCTCCACGGAGGCCAGTAAGATTGTATTTCTCTGCTTACGATGGAATGTAAAAAAAAAAAAAAAAGGAAAGAAAAAACAGCAGCCCAGCTTGGCAATTCAATTAATCGTGCAGGGGAGAAGGCGCAGATCTATTTTGAGACGCTTTCCGTTTGACAGCATCTACAGTGGCATGTAATCAACCCGTGTTTTCATTTTAAGCACCTGTATGTCTCCCCTGCCCACCCCCAAAAAAGACATCACTGATCTTTTTCCTCTTTTATGTGTTGTTGTGTGTCCAGGCTCGGTGTCCCTCAGTGTGTTCCTGGTCTCCCTCGCAATGACAGTTTGTGCAGTTTGGCTGGTGGCTCTTTGTGGCGTCTGTGGTTGGTGTCAACGGAAACTGGTAAGTTTACGTACAAATACAAGCAAAAGCTTTAATCTACACTGCATTACATTACAACTGGAAGTGTTAAAGGGGAAAATATTGCATAATTTTTTTTCAGTCTTTCTTTTTCCTCATCAAAAACATTCTTGGAGTGAATGTTTCATGCTGTAGTCTCCTAATAGTGCACTACAGGCCCCTGCTTCCCCATCTCTGCTCCTTCAGACTAGTGACAGCAGGAATTAGCAAACACCTGGTGGAGCTGTGCATCAGATGAGCTCATCATAACAACTACTTCTCAGTATGACACTCCTGAAAATGATTGAACGGCATTATGGATGAACATGGTTGTGAAGGAGGCGTATTGGAAAGACTAGGAGTTTCTTAAAGAGATAGAAACCTGATTTCAAGGTGATAAATTGCAGAATTGTTTCTAATGTACCTCACAGTAATAAATGGAGGTGACATAGTTACTTGATTGTAATATAAAATGGCACTATGTACCTGAAAAATACATAATTCCGTCCGTTTAATACACCTAGATAATCAGTGAACCATGGAAAAAACAGAAAAAAATTCATGCGCTTGTTCTGAATAACCTCATTTATCCTTGGTGGATAAATGTGCACACATAATACCTGTTGATGCACCTTTTGATTAAATTCTAGTATTCAGTCTTTTTAATTAGGTATCTGTAGGCATTGAAGGCTAAAAGATGTGGTGTGGTCCATTTTGTACATTACACAAATCTTAGTGGTTGTGAACTTTAAGCATCAAGGGTACAATGTGAATCTTCCTGGATGACTCTGCATTTATTCATAAACAAAAGGTTTTCCATCAGTAAAGTTATTAGATTGTGTGCTTCCTGCCTTCATAATAATTATTGTAGAAATATAGATGATTTAGGCTAAGATTAACTTATTGTATAAAAACTGAAAGTTCTCATTTTGGGTAATATCTGTTGTAACATATCTATTAGTAATTATTACACCATTAGCTTGTCAGTATTCCTACATTTGTGATTATTTTTCTATTTGTGCAGCTGTGTGAGCTTAATTTTATCAACCCAATTCACATTTATTTACACTTGAGCAGATTAATCCGGTGGCTGCAAACGTAAGCTTTCTGCTGCCTGGATTCATACCGTCTGTTTAAATGCCTTTGACAGAGGGCTCCAATGTAATGAGCTTATTTCTAAAAGGCATCACAAAAAGGTGTGAAATGCTGGTTCTAATTTCAAAAGGGGTTCTTATGTTACATCAAATGTATGCGATGCAAAATTTTTCTATAGGTGTTACAGTCAAGTAATTATCAGTTGAAGGGATAACTTTTTCTCCTGGAATATTTTTTAAACAAGAGCACATAAGTCATTGGTAGTAAAAAAAAAATTTTCTGTTGTCTCTTTAGGACCCAATATACTTTAGGCTTTTATTTGAATGTTCACATGCATGTGAAGGTTAAAGCTAATAAAGACATGCAGATGTAGTGGGATGACAAAATGTATGGAGGACAGATCCTGCCACAGTTGGCAAGAAAAAAAAGAAAAACATGGCTTGATAAATTAACTAATGTAGCAAATATTACATCCAAAAAAATAAGAATTTTCTCAACTTACTAGACTATACAGTGACAATTTATTGTCAATTTTAGCAGGATCTTCTGACCATGTTGGGCGTAAGTAGTTTTTATATTTTCATAATTGATTTCTTCAGGTATAAAAGGAGCTGACTGCCACTTAGCTTCTTTTTTCTCAACTTCATGCTATATAATATTTGCTTTGGAAACCAGTGATTAAAATTAATGTTCATAGTTTAATACATGATAATGAACATACTCAATATCTATTAGCAAGGGATTACATTAACGTACTTCAGTTTAATCAAAAACCAAATCATATGAAATTGGAAGAGATTATGAAATTAATGCCGAATTAAATTTTACTACACAAATGTATAAACCAACATGCGCTTGGATTTTTTTGGGTTTACAAACCAGAATGCTTTTTTAGAACTAGCAGCGCATTAACTTTGTCAGTGTAACATCAGAATTAGCATAAGCCAAGCTTCATTGGTGCACCTCCATAGTTTAAAGTAGCTGAGTACTTTAAAAACACCTCTTGCCTACATGAATAAAGAGTGCAGACACAGTATGTGTGTAAAATTGTCTCTCTGAGCCCAGATGAAGCAAACTGACCTCTGACAGAGGGCGTGTCATTGGAATTATGTGGTATGAAATGTAATTGATTAAACAGGAGCCACCATTCATCACACAGACAGACCTATAAGCCTGAATGCCACTTCATCTTAAAGGATTCTTTTCACATTTTTATGCCTATAAAGTTAATTTATTTCTTATCCACCCTGGTACAACCAACAAAAACTTGCTTCAAGTTTAATATCGCCTCAATCTCTTTTTCAGCTCAGTGTTGCTCTGCCAGGTCACTCTAATAACAGAATTTGACAGTACAGCAGGTTTTACACACACTATGCCTCGCTATATACGGCCATTGGCAGTGCTACAATCACCAAGAAGGTGGCTGTGCCTGAATTACTTGCTGATGTCATTACAACATATAGGGGGTAAATGATCCTTGCTAAAAAGGAACAGAGGTTCTGGACAAGCTCTGTGTTGTTTCAACATCACATTATATTTGATATTCCACCTTAAAATAAATGGAGCAGTGAATTTCTTCTAGTTTCCTGTGGTGAATAGAGGTAGTTCTGTTGCCGGTGTAATGGGAAGTCTCTGAGGTCCTCCTCTGAGCGCCGCTGCAGATGAATCTTATTTTTATCCTCTGACGGTGCTGTGAAGCAGTCCCGCTGCAGCCGCAAGTTGAGATTAAGTGACAATTTTTCTGACCTCACAACACGATGATGGCCGCCATCGACCACACAGAACGATTCTCTTCCCTCTCTCACGAGATGGCATTTAAAGCAGCCTTTTTGTTTTAATATCAGTGAATCTAGTTACCTTCTGGGTCTGTGTTTGTGTGTGTAGCGGACACAGTGGGAGGAATTAAGACGTCAATTAAAGCGCTTTGTAGTCTTTGGACCACTTACTTTGGGGAAAAAAGGACGGCAGCCCACTGGTGTGAAACCACTTTCAACGCAGCTGTTTAATGTACAAAATAATTAGGTGTGACCGAAATGAATTGAGCTCATTTCTCTGATGAGAAATGTGTTATTTATGACATGCTGCTGTTTGAGGAAGCACAAACAGTGTTAATCTGGTTAAAAACAACTTTTTCACATATCACGAAAATATTAGTTTTCTCCAGGGCCTTATAGACGTATTCATACCTCCTTAAACATTTTTGCCTTTTGTAAAGCTATAAGCTAAAACTTGCTTGTGGCAAAGTGCAAGCGGGAGTTTTTAAGGCTTTTTTTCAAAAGTGTCTTGTCACTCTTCCATAAGGGGAAGATGTTTGGAGTGCACAATTCAGTTGACTCTTGTCCTGTCACCAGATTTCCCACCTGAGCTGTGGATGTCAGAGAGCCATGGGCTTCCCTGATCAATGCTCCTCCTTATCCTTATTTGGCTTATCAGGTTAGATGATTGGCCACTGGCTTGTGTTGGTGGGTTTGCAGACTTTATGTGATCTCTCAGATGTATGCCATCAGTGACATCATAACCCACTATAAAGAGGAAATGCTGGGGCGGCCCTCTCATGCACCCATACCTAAAGAGACAAAGAAGAAACGAACGGAAGTAATTTACCAACTTAGAAACTTAGGAATTTAGAAACTTTAACAAAACTTTCACCTAATAGTGAAAGAAATTAAAAATAATATGTTTAAGGGACAAATTGTAAATAAATACAATTTTTACCACTTCAAATAGGTTTCAGAGAAACGGTGGATGGCACTGGTACATTGCAGCAAGGTAGGCACTAGCCTCTATGGGATCCTGCACAAATAATTGCGTATGGATGATGATGTTCTTTAATAATCTCAGTTGTTTACATCACAACATTTTAAAACTTAGATTAGATTATTCACATGCAGACTAGTAATTTACTAACTAGGTTTATGGAAATTCACTTGACATGTTTCAGATCTATGTTTGTTCCCTGAGTTCATACCAGAATTTACATAAACATGCTTGCTTTAAGCTAAACTCTTTTATTAGCTTAATAAAAGAGTTTATTAAGCTAATAATATACTTAATAATGGAAAATGGAATACAGGCTTCTGTATTCCATTTTCCATAAGGTCGTGCTTCCTGCATGTTTCTTAACTCGTGTCCAAGGCATTTGTTTTGGATATTTCGGAGTGTACTCTTAGACAGCGTCAGCTTTTATAAGAACAAGCAGCTTGCCTGGAGCCTCACGTGTCATTTGCAAGTGGACCCATTCCAGTTTCTGGTATGATTCATAGGTTATAGACAAGATGTTTTTGGGCAAGTGTTGCTTTCGGTATTTTAGCTTTGGCAAACTGGTGCAATGAGTTTTGTTTCAACGGTCCTGACATGAAGTCAGCCTGCTTAAAAAAAAAGCTCATTTTTGAAGTAGAACACAAAGAACAATTTAGTTTGTTGTGGCATATTTTGAACAAGTACGTAGTCAGTGTTGTTTAATGCCTGATTTAATCCCAGTGGAAACAACAGCAAGAAAGCAACAAATACTAATACAATAATCTCTTATAATGTGATTATTGGGTTCCTGTGTGGTGAGGCTGATAGGTGTCAGCAGGGGCCTCTGCTTTCGGTAGTGGGAGAGATTTTCAGATTTCAGAAGCGGTGCGGCTCTAACATCTGTTTGAGCAGCAGTGGCCGCTTGGCATTCAGAAACCCCCCACCTGCTCCTGTGTACCTTGTTGCTGTTTGATCCGTGACATAGTTGTGAGTGGGGTTAAGATTGAACCAGACCACTTTCACAGCACTCACTCAGGGTTTCCCTTTAATATTCTGCCAACTGCTATCGTATGAGAGAGAAATGTTCTAGTTATCAATGAGATGATCACGAATCAAAAATGGTCATGTAGTTATGAAACGGTTCCTGGAGGATGTAATATGCAACAGCAGAATGCAGGTAAATCAAAAGGATTTTGACTGATCCTAAATATAAATCACTTGATTTAACGGCCATTTTAATAGTTGACTCCTATTTAATTGTGGAGGGTTTCTGGTAACATCCAGTGAGCGTGTCTACTCTTGTTGCCTGTTAATTCATGGCAAACAAACACAGCTGGGTGTTGGAAGGCGAGTCCACTGCTGGGTGAGACAGAAAGAGAGCCATGCTTTTAACTCTGCCTCGTTTCATGTTGGGACTCTTTCAGAAAACTCTCAGCATCACCGCAGGCAGTCCAAGACCACTTCTCCTCTTACTCATCTGCAGCTCTTCAGCAGTAACTAAACTTGCTGCTTCCTCCAAACAAAGCATTTCCTGAGTTTCTGTCCCTTTTATTAAGTCAAAGCATCCTCGTCAGTGCCTAAGATACGGAAAATGTGTTGTAAAGTTCCTTCTCTGTTGCGCCATCCTGTTGCTATACTTTGTTTTGAGAGTCATGAAAGAGGTGTGTGCAGTGTGGAAAATGTTCCATACTGCACACACCTTCTTCTTTATGCAGCATCACTCAAACAACGCTGTTGTCTCAGGTAGCATAAAACTGTAATAATGTTATGTCAGTTTTCCTAACATTTTGAAGCACAGGCTGAAAACCGGTGTTTATTTACCAATTTGTTTTAATTGCCAGCCTAGAGACTACAACACCAGTGCTACCTTCAGTAGACAGCAGAGCTTCCAAAATGTGTAATGTTTATAGTGATTGATCTTTGCGAAAGACTTCTTGATGGTGAATGCTCCATAATATCTTCCCCTAAGCCAATATGAAATTGCTTTTTCTTAAAAATCAATACAAAAAAAAGGCAACATCCCTCAGAGATTTTGGTCCAAATTAACTTCAGAACATCAGAGCTATTGCTGCTAATTTGTTAGCTGCATGTCCTGATAGAAATCTTCTGTTACACAACATCCTGAAGGGATTTGACATCTGGCGACTGTGGAGAGACTCAGAGTACAATGAACGCATTGTCATTTTCAGGAAACCAGTTGAGATGGTTAGATCTTTGTGGACCTTCCCTGTCCTCCCCTGTGGTAATTAAGGTCAGCAGCAATAGTCTGGTAAGCTGTGGCATTTAAACTGCGCTAATTTGGTACTCAGGGACGCAAAAGGAGGTAAGAAAATATCCGCCATAGCTTTTCATCGCTGACACCAGTCTGATACCATTCAGACTGGATTTGTGATTTGATCTTACACCAAATTCTGATCCCAACATCTAAACGTCACTTTCCCTTATCTATTATTGCGTAAATTTGGTTTTATGTATGTTTTTTTCTGCTTTTGCTCATTTGATACATGGAGTATTGTGTTAAATGATGGTGTTCTGCTTACCTTAGTTGTAATCATTGATTGCTTGAGCTACTGTTGCCTTTTCATCTTCAAGAGCGAGTCTACCCATTCTCCTCTGACCGCTGACATCATCAAGACATTTTCATACTATAAAGCTTCTGTTAACTGGATTTATTTATTTATTTTTTTGCTTTTAATTTTTCTCTGCACACCTGAAAGAAAATTGTGCATACATCATCTATTCCTGTATTAACTTGTGTTGTTTGATACCAACAGTAACACATCAAGTTCAAAATCTACTTTTTGTTGTCATTCTGATGCTCAATTTGAACTTCAGCAAATCCTCTTCAGCTTGTCTAGATGCCTTAATGCATCGATTTGTTGCATCGGGATTAATTAATTTGCTTTTAGCATTAAGTAGGTGACCAGATGTACCTATAAATTGACCAGCTAGTTTAAATAACATCTAGGTCAAGTGTGAATCAATGAAGTAATAATAATGTCACTGACAATGTGTGCCATTGCCCATACATTGTTTCCAAATTAAGACATGCAACCAACTCAGTCCAGTGGCTGCAATAATGGATTAACCATAACCCCGTATAATTATTTTTTTATGTTTGCATGTGAGATCAGTGCTGGATTAGGACACCTCCGTCTTTATAAGTAATCTATTAAAATGATTTTGTCTCTATCAATTTATGCTTTGTCCATCAAGAGGCTGGTGCTTATTTTAGTCACATTAAACTGTTAAAATATGAAGAATAAACATATGGAGTTTATTATTATTTATAAAAACACTGACTGTACTATAGAGGTGAACTAAAGCTCAGTCATAATTGTCAAATGTATTGTTATGTAATACAACCACATAACTTCCTTCTCTGATTCTGTCATGACATACTACAGTTAGAAAGTTTTGTCAGTTAAATTTAAGTTGGTTATTATTTTTTCAATTTCCAAAATTTATTTGTAGAATTAAGATAAAGAACTTGTCCAGAGAAACATACTAAATTCCTAACATAAGCCTAACTCGTACAAGAAATTGCAGCATAATTTAAAACAGCCAATTCAGAACCTGATTAAATATTTATTTTAATTTATTCATTAAGCTAATTTGTTTTTTTAAAACTAATTATTTAATTCTTTCAAAACAAATGGTTTATTCTGGGAATTTGTTAGAACTGAATGTGACTAAATGATCTAAGTCTTACTAATTAACTGGAACACCCCCAACAGAATTTAAGTCATAATATGTTCGATTGCTAGAAAGTATTTGGGGGATTATTTCATTATTTGATCCATTGTTTTGCTGTGAAATTTATTATGAAGTGCTGACTCAAAGCAAGACCTCACTGAAGCCTTCAGTCTGAAAACAAAAGCCCAGGTGGTGAATTTTATCGTCTACTATTGGTTTTCTGTAACCTAGATTTGGAGGTATTGACTTCATTTTGTCCTTTGTTTTCTGTCTTATTTTGTAATAACTGCTCAGCTTTGTCATATCAGCCTTTATAGATTTCTGCTGCCTTACTGTGTTTAAGGAGAAGAAAATGACTTTTAGCTATCCATTCTTGTGAATGAGCTTGAATGATGCTGTACAGAAGTTCTTTAGTTTCTATTTTTTGAAGCTGTGTGTTCTCTGCGAGACGGCTGTGTCTCACTGCAGAATGGATGACTTCTTCCTCGTTTTAAACCCAACCTACTGGGGGCTGTCTGTCACTCACTGTTTCACTCAGTTCTCATTTTCACCTGTCTCTCTCTCCTGCTACCTTCCATGTCATTGTTTCACAAGCTGCTCTGTGCCGTCGTTGTTTTTCACTCTTTGTGCTCAGGCCTCTTTTTTGTTTTTCAATTTGATTTCCATTTTCAGCTTTCGCTCATCTTTCTTGGCGCGGGACCTCTGCTCATCTCCTGGGTCCTCCCACCTTCCAGAAAATTTTACTATTCTAATGAATGAAACATGAGTTTTTTTTTATAGTTTGTCCTCGCTGCAAAGAAAAGCACAGTTTTGCTCTCCAAAATAATTGTTGTAGATTGAAGAATTTGTTGTAGATTGAGCAAAATCTTTGGAAAAGTCCACGTCTTCTCCTTGGAAGTTATACCTTATGTAGTTTTCAGACACATTTTTGAGTTCCTCTGGGAGTACACACACAGAAACATGCAAATTTTCTTTTGTGTTTTATAAGGAGTTCATTTGAATTTCAGTGTATCATTCTCTGGCCCTCTCTGTTTCGAAGCTTTTTAACTGGTTATCTGCGATTGTTTATTCACTTGTTGACCATTCCAGTTTAGATTATATCTGAACACGCAAGACTTGAGCGGCTTAGTGTCCGTGTATGTATTCGATATGATCCTGTTTGCTATTGTGGCCTTTATCTTTCTTTCTCAGCAGAGTTTTTGTAAACTCTGACTTTGCAACAAAACCAAAATCCACATAATTCTGGGATCTGCTTGCAGTTTTGGGGTGATCTTGATTCTCGGAAACACAAACTACGAAATGTGCCACCCGGCAAGAAAAAAAAATAAGTTTTTGGGAATGAAAAGCATTTGATAATACATATTTCAAATGTTGTAAAAAAATCAAACAAGAATTTAAAATTATAAACAACATATACAGATACATTGCCTTACTATCTTTAGAGGTCAGTGATCATTCACATTTACAGGGTAATTTATTTCAGTGAACTTACTCCTTATTAGTAAGGTCAACAAACTTCTTTTTGGCTTTGTTTAAGTTGTCCAGACTTTAGTTTTTATAATCTAACTCTGCTCTAAAATATTCCACCCTTAAAGTCAGGTCTTTTATATTCACTGGCCTTCTTTGCTGCATGTTAACTAATGTGCTTCAACAACTTTCTGGGACCTTCGGAGAACAGCCATGTTTGTGCTAAGATTAAATTGCTCCCTGATGGACTCTACTTATGGAAAGATTAATGCAAGCAATTGGTTTCACTGGATTTATTCAAGAGTGTCAGAGTAAAGAGGGCTACATATTACAGATTTTTATTAGTAAAACCATTTGATCCCCTCATGTCATGCAACGTGACAAGGTGAAATGGAAAAGTGGATAGGGCTTTAGCTATTTTATTGCGCTATAGTTATATGACCCTGGTAACAAGGATGCTGCTTTATGCTACACCAAAATGTCTTAGGCTCTAAACGCAATTAACTTCCAGTAAAACAGCTGAGCTCTGGAATCGTACCTTTAGTCAACATAAAGAGTTGAACTCATAGGGAGGAACGTGCTCTCCTCTTTGTGTGTATCAGAGCATCACTTTTAGTGTTACGCTCATGGTTTTTTGTGTGGAAGAGCATCTTTGGACTGATTCCCAACCCGTTCCACTCGTATAAAAGTGTCAGTAGAGATTACGTGCAGCAGGACACGTGCTAGGAGCCTTTAAAAGTAATGAGCTTTTCCAGAAGAAAGCGCACAGGAGAACCTACTTTTTGAGCCCTATAAATTGCCATTATTTTCATGGTTACTGCAGGTCATGGTCCAGCTGTTTGAAATCAGGTTTGTGCGGGACTTTTAGGAATGCCACTCTCCAGGACCCGGCGGATTACCTCAAAGAGGCAATTGGCATGTAAATTTCAGGGTGGTGTGAATGATAATCGTAGTCAGAAATGACTCTTCACAGCAGATTTGATTTGACTTTGATTAGTGTAATCAGAGTATCACGAGGAGTGATGGCACAGTGTTTCTGAGATAATGGGAGAGGCATTTACACTTGAAATTAGCACAGCAAAAACACAGCTTCAAAAGGAGAAATTCAGGCTAACCTTTTTGTGTCTTTGTTTTCCTCATCATCCCGTCCCTTCTCCGTTTGGCTCCAGGGAAAGAGGAACAAGCCGGGAGTGGAAACAGCCGACACTCCAGACTCTGCACGTGGGCGAGGGGAGAAGAAAGCCATCAAGTAAGTGTCTGGTAACTGGTTGGGGTGGAACAGTCTGGTGATAATGAGCTCGATTTGGTTCGGCTTTGAGTCCCCCCAATGAACATCCACGCAAACGACGCAAAAAATGAGCATTAATTGTTTTTGTTATGCGACAATTTCCACAAGGATAGTCTTCTGGAGAGCAGTGTAATACCAGGACAGTGATTCAATCAGTTTAGATTTGATCTGCATTATTTCACATTTGAAGATCTTTGTTGTGGATGAAATCCTTTGACTGCTCAAGAGGCTGCAGGTGCAAGGCAAAAGACTTCTTGTGAAATGCATGACGTCTGATTGTTTTGGGGTGATATTAATCTCACATTTCTTACAGGAATGAAACTGAGATAAAGGCATTTTATGGTCTTGGTAAATGAAGCTGGATAGGTCAGGTTTATGTTCCTGTATGTCCTGCTGTATTCCACGTAATAACCTGCTTGTTCTCTTCTTTAGCCTGGTTTTGCCTCAGCTACCTTCAGTGTGTGTTTTATTTATTTATGTATGGATGGTTTTTAAGCACTGAAATGGGCTTCAGCTTATAAATGCATTCTGACTTGGTTTGTTGGATCTCTTAAGTTTTTTTTTGTTTTTTTTTTTTCTGACTGGCTCCAGCAGCGTTGGTGTTTTCTGTTGGTCATTTCAGCTTCCAACTCCTTCCTCCTTTCTGCTCTGTCCCTGTGCAACATCTCTGACCGCTGGTGTGTGACTTGTACAATATTAGCGATTCTGCTCACTGCACTCTCTGACTATGTGTGTAATTTCTCTGCACTGTGTTTCTTGCTTTCTTGCTTTCTTTCTTTCTCACTTCTCTTAACACCAGGGTTGGGGTGCAGACTTCACTTCTGCTTCAAGAGTTTTCTATTATTATGATGTGCCTTTTATTAGTTTGAGTCTTTTTCTTATGTGTCAAATATGTCTGTGGAGTTGACCACCCTGAATAACCACCAATGTGTTTTTAAATACACCTTCTACGACGACTTGTCTGCTTCAGGTAGAGAAACAGACTTTAAATCTGGGCCTGCTGTGTTTCCGTCGATGCAAGAACAGCCTTCGTCCTCCAGCCAAGCCCCAGGGACGGCCTGTGATGTAAATGCTCGGTTGGTGCTAGGTCTGTCCGTAGTTGTGTTGCTCTGACCTGTCTCTCTCTTTGGCCGCAGTGATCTAGACAGAGACTTTTGGAATAACAATGACAGCAGCACAGTGCAGCAGAGGTGGAGCTCCTATCCGCCCAAGGAGTTTGTACTAAACATTTCTCCCTATGCCCCATATGGAGATCCGCGCCTCACGCTCAAGTGAGTCTTGATCCAAGTTTGGTAAGAGACTTCCCTCTGAGCAGGGCTGTAATGAGGCAGGGGCAGCACTGCTCTCTTTCTTTTTCTCCTTTCCCTTTTTCTTTTCCTATCTTCCCCTTCCCACATATTCTCTTCACCTGCTTTGCTGTCATCACCATTAGCAAACTCATCCAAATTCTGATTGGACGTTGATAATTTCCATATGTAAAGACCAAATCTTCTCACAGATAATGGGGATATTTACTGGAACACTCATTTTATAAATGCAATAAAAATATGCATATTTGTTGACCTGCTTTTGTTATATAACATCATTTCCATCATCTGTAGTAACAACAACAACAACAACAATGTTGATGATGATAATAACCCGACCACTGTTGGCACACTGGAGGGCACAAATGATTGCTAATGATGGCTCTAGTTGGGAAATCTGAGCACAGCAAATGCCACTTATGCACATTACAGCGTCCTGTTGAAGGCATTTGACCATTAGTGCATCAACAAAATAGCACAGTCATAAAGCCCCCCAGCATGTTTCTGCTGCTTCTGTTCATATTGCGCCTCGCAAAAGTATGTACACCCCTTCATATTCTGCACATATTTCATCCACAAACTGTGAAAAAGCAACACAAAGTAAAGCATAATTGTGAATTGGAAAGAAAATGCTAAATTGTTTTAAAATATTGTGGGAAGGAAAAAAGAGGGATAAAGGCAGTTGAGCATTTGAACCCATTCCCTTTTACTCTTATGTCTGTATAAACATTTAATGCTGTCAGTTGTCATCTAATTAGCCTGATGCTTGTTTATCTCCTTTTACTGTGAAGACCTCAGAGGTAAACAAGGTCAGACAAGTCAAAGAGCCAAGACTCCCATGGTAACTATGGAAGAGCTGAGGAGATTCACAACTTAAATGGAATAGAGGATAATGTTTCAGAAGGACAATGATCTTAAACATATAGCCACAGCTACAATGTCGTACTTTAGATTAAAGCATACTCATGTGTTTGAATGGACTAGTCAAAGTCCAGACCTTCATGAATGTGTGTAAAGATTTACAAAAGATGTTCACAGATGCTATTCATCTAATCTGGCTGAGCTCCTGCTGTTTGGAAAGATGAATGAGCATAAAATTCAATTTGTAGATGTGTTACACTGATGAAGGTGAAAAGTGGTTTTAACAAATTCTGTTTAAATCCAAATGCATGCAACTTATTCCTGATTTACAATAAATTTTCTGCCACTTTACATCTTTGTTTTATTTTGTGTTGGTCTTTCCCATAAAATCAAAGTAAAACACATTTCAGTTTGCCAGCATTAAACGACAAAGGAGTGTGAATACTTTTGCAAGGCTATGTATAATATCATCTTTAAGTGATGCACAGACGCCCCCTCACTCTCTACAGCCCTGCTGCTCCACACTAACTCCTGACCTATAACCTCGCCCCTTTCTGCCCATGGTGTGACCATGGAGACGGACAACCCTCATTTTCCTTCTCTCCAAAAACACTTTTAACCAACCTTTTTCGATGATGTTTGAAATCTGCCTGTCCTCTGCCTGTTTCTTATATTTGTGTGGTGCTATTGTGGTCGCTTTTGTCGTGGAGGGTTGACCGTTACCACCAGGTTGCAGTGTGGTGACAGTTCTCATCTGTACTTAACATCCATTTGTGGCTTACTCTTGAATTCTTCTCCCATCAATGTAATATCAACAGTGTGTGCTGCACTAACATTGAATCACTTGAACTGCATCTGCTCTCTGCCATTTTTGGGAGACAATATAACACTGTTTTCTTTCTCCTTGTTGCTATAAAAATCTCACTTGATTCCAATGAAACTCCGGCAAGGTCACCTCTGGGCCCTGAGAGGACATTTAGATTCTGGGAATTGATCTGACAAAACTCCTGATAATTGGTCATCTTAACCAGATTGCCCAGAAAAAAAGGCTGCACTCAAGTCTTTGCATTTCAGTATTTAAGAAAGCATTCAAGTTTC
Source organism: Gambusia affinis (assembly GCF_019740435.1). Taxonomy (NCBI): domain Eukaryota; kingdom Metazoa; phylum Chordata; class Actinopteri; order Cyprinodontiformes; family Poeciliidae; genus Gambusia; species Gambusia affinis. The sequence continues at coordinate 7,304,424 of NC_057875.1, forward strand.
CCATTTGTTTCCTATCAACATCTGAGTCATAAGATCCTGCCTTCATGTGTGAAAAGTGGTGAGTTTTCTCTACTACACGGTTAGCAGAAATAATCTGCTAAATCACTGGTGTGTGGGCCTGAAAAATAGTGGCATTCAGTCAAAGTGAGACTATATAATGATAAGTTTCTCACAGGGAGAGACGAAGGCGACCTCTTGACTCCCACCAATAATATGTTGCTAAAGCCAACAGACAGCTGGAAAATCATTTCCTTTCTGAACTCCCTCGAGATGAGCAGCTTTCCGTCGTCATAATGACACCGAGCCTCATTTAGTCAGTCTCCCTGTAAAAAGGATTTAGTGGATTTAATGATAATTTTTAAACATTTTCTACAGCCATAACATTCTTTTCGCAAAGGGTTATAGCTATTGAAATATTAAAGTCATAATTTAATAAAACCTGTTCAGGTAAGGAAATGGTATTTATACTGGCTTCCACTTTTATTGGCAACCCTAGTGGAGCAGTGTAAAAAATAACAATTATATTAAACGTTTATTGAAATGGCAGACAATAAAAATCAGCAAACCCAGCGTTTATTACTTATAGTCAAATGTCTAAAAATTGCACAAACACACACACATGCATAGCCATGTATTCTAATATTGCTGGTATTTTTATTTTTATTCATTTAAAAATTTTGATGAGTTATAGATGCCAAATTTGATAGAAAGTATCAAATCTCAGAATATTTTTCTATTGTGTGTTGGAATGGAGTGAAAAGTAAAGAGTATGTCACACCACTTTTCAGATTACAGTCTTGGGAATATCGTCTGTCATTGTATATGGCAGATTATAATCAATGAAGTAACCAAAACAACTTCAGACAGTATAAATTATTTGTCTGAAATTTTAGCTTTAATATAATTTTTAAAGTTTAATCAGTAATACTTTTATAACAAATTTATGTCAGATCATGATTTCTTTAACGTCAAGTTGTCATAAGAGACATTTTGAATAATGTCAACTTTGTATTAAAAGTGTCATGATTTACTGAATGACAATAGTCATAAATATTCATGAAGACTTACTCATGTTCATGACAGGTTTTATGTCATATTTATGACGATGTCATGACAGTCTTATTCACAACCCGTCAAATAAAGTGTTACCCAAAATAATCCTACTTGCTTTTCCCTGTGTTAAAGAGTAAATATACATTCACCTTGTGCTCTGCTCAGATGAGGCTTGTATCCCATCCTGACCATCGCACAGCTAAAGTTGTGATCGATAATGCATAAATATGCAGGATTGTGGCAGGTAGTGAAAGTCAAATTTGAAAGGTGACCCTGGTGCAAGTTTAATACCCTTACCTCACAAGCATGCACGGTGCAATGCAAAGTTTTAGGAGCCTTGTGTTTTGTGTTTTCTGGAGCGGAGGAGCCATGCCTTTTAATGAAATGCAGTCATGTCACCAGAGGGCACTAATGTTCTTTTAATTTTGATCACCACTGCACCCGTTTTGAGATTAAATTTGAGTTGACAACTGCCTTTAATGGGGACGTTGATTAATTCCGGTACCTTGTGCCCGCTTTTGAAGGCCGGTGTGATTAGCACAGTACTTTCTGCTTGGCGTTTATCTTTCTGAATACTGTCACTGAGTCTTAAGTGCTGCCTAAATGACAAGTAGATATTTCAAAAGGGATCTTTTACACATCAAAGTACAAAAACAAATCGTGCCCAGTGGCTTATGAGCACCAAATATTTCTCATGACGTCATGCTTTATTTGATAAGTAGCACAACACAAGGCCTAGAAGCTCAAATTAAATTAAAGGGAATAACTAAAAAGCTAAACTGCACACCTTTTCTCCTCTAAGCCCAGAGGAGGAACTTGTTGCTGGTTTTTCATCCTTCACAGGCTACCTCTAAATCCCTCTCCTCCTCCTCTTGCTTCACCTAGCCGTCCTCTCCCCATCCCTGTCCTTTTCCACGCTGGACTCCAGACCACTTTCATTCACCTGCTTTCTATTTGACCTCGAAACCTGGGTCTGCCCCTTCACACAGTCCACCGATCGGTCTCACCTCCTTAACCATGTGGTTTCTCAATCTGTTTTTTTGTGTGTGTCTTTGTGTCTTTCTCACTCTCTTTGGTCTTTCTCTTCTCTGCCCATCATTATCCCCCTCTTCTGAACCCTTTGTCTACTTTGGGATCTCTACATCATCTCTTGTCCCTCAGTGGGGCGGTTTCGGGGGGGCAGAAAGGGGCTGCCGCAGCTGGGCATGGGGATGCTGGGGGGGGTCCTTATCGTAGCGACAGCGTGAAGAGCATGGTGACAGAGGGAGTGAAGGCTGGGAAGTGGCAGACCGTCCAAAGCCACATGCAGTCCGGAGGATTAAGACCTACCAAGTGAGTTCAGAACCAGAAATTATAAAAATCAACGCTTCAGTTGCAAAATGCACACCTGACTCACAAAAGATGTAGTTCTTTTGGGTTTATCCCTTTAGCTGCATCAATCATTACATGAATGACTTTAATTTGGGAACAAACAAACAAATAATGTACACTCAACACCCCTCAAGCCCGCCACAGTCACTTTCCTTTCATACACGCCAGTTCTTCCAGTTGTTGCTCTGCATCCGAGTTGCACATTTCTTATTGTCTCATCACTACATGTTGAATGATAAATTATATTTAACAACTTAGGCACACATTGAACATGCTAACATTTTTCTCAGTGAATATACTTTTAATTGGAGCTATTGATTGGATAGAGAAGTTTTTTCTACCTGATAACTGCTTCATTCTAGATTTTGGGTACATTAATGTTTTTTTATCTTCATTTTGCAGACAATGATTATAGGAAAACCTTTTGTGCTAATCCAGCTCTTTCTCAAACTATCTGCAAGTGAACCTGAGATGAATAAGGATAAAACATGCTGAAACATATAATTGGGACTTGATGTTAGTCGGGAACCTGATACCGACCTTTTCAGAACCCTGAGGCAGTAACTAGTTACAAAAGCACTCTGATATAGATTTAGAGACTACTTGGGTGTGTGTAATGTCTTCATGAGAGCAGGACTTACATGCTGCCAGCAAGGTTAAGGTAACCAGAAAGACATAAATCCTTTCTTTCTCTCAAACTTTTTAATTAAGACTTGAACTTACAATGTAAACTATCATTCACTGTACAAATACCTCATCTGTGACGTCTGACATGATGCCGGGGCTATATTCAGTCTTCTGTAAAGGAGGCAGTTAAACGCTGGTGCTGTGATTTTCTTCACATTCCGTTGACACTTCATGCCTGCGATTTCTTCCTCCACAACACATTTACGCTCATCACTACCTCACTCACTCCTTTTCTCCTCCTCTCATCTTTCTTTTTGCCCCTGTCTGTAATTGGATTCTATTTTCAGGCCGCCATGAGTGTCTGTGTGTCTCCTGTGTTTGTGTCTCGCACCCTGTTTCTTCCCATCTCTCCTCCATCGTCACCCTATGCTCCCATCGTGCTCCACTGGTCTGTCACCGTCTCCTCTGCCCTGCCCGCTCTCCATCGTTTACCTCTTTCTTACTAACTGGTTTAGTTTTGCAAGGCATCCATTGAACTTTTTTCATCCTTTTATGTGTAGCTGTTAGGTACGACGAATATCACAAGAAAAGCTGCATGTAAATTGTGCTGGATGAGGTAATGCTAACTGCACAAACTGATGGGAATAGCTCTCTCATGACCTAGTTCTGGTAGTCTGGGTTACACAGCGATCCAAGAGAGGAAGTTATATTTAGTTAGGAGAACAAACTAGAAAAAGAGAGGATGAGAAGTACTGTAGAGTCTGCAAAACACAAGAGTGATGTATAAGTAGGCAGACAAAGGAATTCTAATTGCATTGTGGGATAGTGGTTTGAGTCATTTTAGGTAAGGCAATTAATCAGTTAAACAGTATTTAAGAAGGGGAGGAGTGGAAATTAGGAGACTGACAGAGGGGGAGGGAGTCTTGCTGTAGAAGTTGGTTGGCTGTCAGGATCTCTCCAGAGGTCCTGCATGTGTTTAAAAGACCAAAAATACTTAGACAGAAATGAGGAGAGGCTGTCAGAGGTGGAAATGTTGACAGGCGAGTAGAAGAAATGGGGATTTCTCGTCGAACCACAAAGCTCTCAACGGCGAGGCCCGGAAGCAGTAAAACCTCGACGCGCACCCCGCGATGCGGCCGTGCCGCTCAGAGCCGCAACACACCTGTACGGACGGTCAACATCCGACCGCTGCCGCTGCGAAGCTCACCTCCATACAAACAGCATGCTCAAGCCACACATCCACGCAAGGCGCACTCACGTCCGATGCAGACTCACTGCTCGACCCAGCACCACGAGCAGCACATGTCGCATGCCGATCATCACTCAGGCTGCACCTTTTACTGCTATTTTTGCTACTGCTGTTACAGCTGCTGCCTCATGTTGCTCTCTTTTTCTCTCCTCCTCCTCCTTTCTCCGCCTCCCAACGCTCCTTTCTCTGATCCCTCCTCCACTTTGACCTCAAATACCACCACACCTCCTCCCTCCTCTCCAATCACACAACTTTCAACTTCTTGTTTGGATGAACTTTCCTGCTTCTGCCCGGATGCCAACCTGACTTTGTCTCCAATACCTCCCCAATGCCCTCGACCTCTTTGTCTAATCTCGGATGATTCCTCACCTCTCCTCATCACGTCCTGTCCTGACCCAACCACCTCCGCCTGTCGTGGTTCCTCATACTCCTCTTCAACATCGGACTCCCTCCCACGTCCTCACAAACCAATTCTCTGCCGGCCCTGGCCATCAACCCGCTCTCTTTCCTCGTTACTCCTCTGCCCTCCCAGCTTTGGCGATCCAGTCTTATCCTATGCCTCCACCCTGGAGCACATTCCCACCCGGCCTCGGACGCTGCTGCGGCAGCAGAGTCTGCAGCAGCCCCTCATCCACCCATCGGGTGCGGGTCTCGGCCACCCTCCTACCACATCCCAAAGCTTGGGACAGTTGCACACAGGACCTGGACAGCCTGGGGGAGGTGGTGGGGCAGGGAGAGGAGATGGCGGCAGTAACAGTGGTGAGGGTGGGGGTGCAGGTACACGAGGCAGTGGCCGGGTTGCTCGGGGCGGTTCAGGGGGAGCAGCCGCCTCACGCTATAGGGGAGGCGGAGCAGGAGGGCGCTCTCGTGGCAATCCTGGAAGCTGGGATTACATGATGGACCAGATGAAGAACCGGGGCCTGGATGTCAAGTCCTTCCTGTAAGTCTCTAAAAGCCTTCCTTTACTCATAAATAAATAATAATAGATGTTGTGCTATGTATTTATTGTTATATATTTATGTAAGGTACATCTTTAATGTGTACTTCTTTTCAGAATTGAATAGTTTTCAGTAAAATAACTTTATATGCTTAAGTACTAACCAGTGCATAATCTACAGCCTGCAGATTCTCATCCTTCAGGTGTTTCTGTATGTGTGCATCAAATATCCAGGGAAGGATATTACTTGTTTTTTTCCTCAAAATATAATGAATTATATTTGTCTTTGCGAGTGTGCTGATGTGCGTAAGAGAACATGGCAGTGGAGCTCAGTTTAATAATTACTTCTATAGTAACTTTTAGTAACTATCAACAATTGCAGCGATAGATTTAGGATATATGAACATATCTCCAAAATATAAGCATGTATTTACAGAATATTTTAACCTTCTGTTAAAATACTTTAATCAACAAACTCTAGCAGAGCTTGTAACAATGAAAGAATAAGGACTAATAAACCAACCAGATGTCAAACAGTAAAAGGGTCTACAAGAATAAAGCAATAAAATGATGCAGTGATGTCAAGGTTCACTGTAAGTGTTTACATATATATATAATTGAGATTCTTTCTGCAGGAGCTCAGATAAGCTTAGTTTAGGCCTATTTTTCAGCCTTGCTACAGTCACTGGTCACCCAAACATCATGGTTTAGGGTCATGCTGTGAAACTCCTACATTCTGGAAACTTAAATGAAAATGGGTAAATGCAATTCTTTTTGCAGTTTCTTTTGTTCTGTATGTAGTCCATACCTTTTTTTCCCTGTCATGGCTGGGTAGAACTCTTTAGCCATTATTTCCCACTCCACTATAGAAATAAGTTTAAATTTAAAAATACTAAACTGCCCCTCCCATTGCTTTGTTTTAGATAATCTAATTTAAGTTAAGATGCATATTTAGCGGGGCCGTACTGTGGTGGCGTAGGGGATAGCGCAACCCACATTTGGAGGCCTTCAGTCCTCGACGCAGCGGTCGCGGGTTCGATTCCCGGACCCGGCCAACGTTTGCCGCATATCTTCCCTCTTTCCTGTCAGCCTACTTTCGAATAAGGGACACTAGAGCCCACAAAAAGATGCATATTTAGCTTGCTACCTGCCCTTTACACCTGATATTTTTAATGGATAAATGCTAGTATTCATGGAGAGCCGTGAGGACAATGTTTATTGTGTTGTATTTCGAACTCTTAGCCTTTTTAGAGTCTTGAATTGAAACAATGGGATTTTGAAGGATAGAAACCATTATTTTGGCAACTTTTGCTTTTCAGTTGTGTGTGCATGCTTCTTACTCAAACCTGGTTGAGATAAAGAGTTATTTGAAATGTTGAATTTCTGACACTATTCAGTTAGACTTTGTAATTTCTGTGCCAATCCAGCATTCTGACTCTATGTCAGCACCTTACTCCCAACAATTTACCAGTATAATTTACCTTATATCGGCTTGATGTGAAATGTTTAGGCAGGTATCTTCTCTTTTTATAGTCTTAATCACTTTTTATTGTTTAGCTGTGCTATTGTAATGCAGCTGTCAAAACATATTCCTAAGAAACCATTCAAACTCTATCTGCTGTTTTGCTGTAAGTCAGTTCACGCTAACCTTACACACGGATCAAAGAGCATTAAAATACTAATATATAACCAGATTGAAGTTGTATTAAAACAATATTTTTTTCATTTTTCTCTGACACTCAGAAAAATTTAAGCTGCTATCTGTGGACATCAGACATTTTTGCGCTGACAGAGGACATATAAAAGTAAAAATTGTTGTAATAGAAGGCATGTTATTACCTGATAAACTTTATGCTCGATACAGCTCCTTCACAGTCTCGTTGTTTTACTTTCTTCATGAGATTTGCAGTGACTGTAACATTAACTGCTATTTGTCCTTCGTCTTCAGTTTAAGGTTGTTATTTGCTTTAAATCCAGGAATCCAATTGTTTCATAATCCTGAGGCAAAAACTGTTTCTAACAGACTGCTTTTGGTAGGTAGGAAGAAATCTGTCCTCTTGACCTGTTTACTTCCACTGAGCTTGCCAATGTTTCCTGCATCGATGATCTTTGTAGAACAATTTCTAATCCATCTTTTTTGTGTCACCACACATCCATTTGACATGTTGTTTGGAAAAGGGTCTGTCATTTTAATCAAGACAACAGAGTGTAGTCATTTACAACCATACCCCAACAGACCTGCATATAGATGTGTTGTCACTTATATAGTTTAGATACTTCCTGGTTTTAAAAGAGCTTGCCAAGCATTTTTGTCCAGTTTTTGATTTAAACGTGTTGGTCCACTTGTAAAGGGTCAAAACCAACTTACAAGTAACCTTTCAGCAAGATATTGAGTTTGTTTTCAGTCAACAATATTGATAAAAAATATTTAGAATTCCACTGGCAGATTTGTTTTCTCTTGTAAGATGTGAAAAATGTCTTCTTATATGTGAAGAAATCTGCCAGTGGAACTAGTACTTTTTAAAATCAATATTAAGGAATTATTGACTTAAAACAAGCTTTCATATCTTCCTAAGAAGTAACTTGTAAGTGAGTTTTGGGTTACTTGAAGTGGATCAAAATATTTACACCAGAAACTAGACAAAAAACAAAAAAGAACTTAGTAAGATTTAATGTTTTTGCGATTTTAAATGCATCACAGATAACGATTTGTGACAAGAAGAATCTGTATTAAAGTAATTTATTCTAGACTTCATCAGTGCAAAGTATTATAGATTTTGAAAAAAGCTGAGCTAAGCCCCTGCACCTCCCCCAATTTATTATAGGAGCTGATCATGGTAATGTGAGATAATGAAGCTTAAAACAAATAAGGACTCAATAAATGGGGCTATAAAAGTGCAATTAAAAAGGCTAATAAGCATAGAGCAATACATGTAAATATGTAATAAGATGTTAAATTTGAGGTTTACGCTTGTACTATGGATTCTTGCCTTTATTAAAACCAGTTAATTGACTACATTTATTCACCTTAAAATTAGACACTAGGCATCTCAGGGGAAACATTTAAATGTCTCAACAATGTCAGTTTACAACATTCACAGATTATGTGCCTCTAATGAGCTGTGATCAAATAAAAAGCTACTCATTGAAAACATAAAAAGTACTGAGTCTATTTTTTTATTATTTAGAAACTCCTGCCTGAAGAATGACAGGAAAGTGCGACATACTGGTGGTTCTCGTTCTGTCGGAGGATTGTTAAATGGTTCCACTGCATGCTCTGCTAAACAGTAACATCTGTTTTGTTGGCATTCAGCCTGTCTGCTTGCAATCGCTGTAACAGAACGGCGCTTACTTAATTACATTCCTGAGATGGTGGTAGGAAGAGCTAGAATATAGTTATCTTCACATATGTCTCATCCAGTTTGGTTATTTTTATCCACATTTTATAGGAAACAGAAGTTTTGTTAACTTATCTACTTCTTGTGTCCAATCTGTCCAAACCTTGAATGTTTTGTAAAAGCATCAACACCCACTGAACTTTTTTATTTTCTTCCCTGTCATGACCAGAAGCATCTGTGTTTTGCTAGAAAGACAAGCCCTCAAAAAAACTGTAATCTTTAAATTTTTCAAATGCATCCTCTTTCCAACACACCGGAGTAACATGAGTACCTCCATACCAGGCCTCTGCACATTCAGTACGATAATTATTCAGAACAGAGCAAAGTTATGTATCCATCCTTTAGTTAATCAGGAAAAATATCTCAGTGAGATTAAAAACCTCTTCAAGAGTGACCTGACCAAGATAGCAGAATTAAACATGCAATAAATCATAAATACAAGACCAGACACACAAAATGCATGACCAAGAGCAATCACATAACCAAACATAAAGGCAGTTACAGGAGCAAAGTAATCTGATCTCTTTTTAGAGGTATGATATGACATTAAATATTTCTGCAAATTATTCTATGTGGCTGGGTGGAAAATTTAAAAGCCGTTTTGTCCAGTTCAGTTTTGAGCTTTGGAAAAATAATGTCCCAAGAGCATGTTTTGCTGTATGAAAAGGGAAATAACACTGAATATTACTTCTAATTCACCCTGTCTTGTGACGATACATGGTAGTGGCAACATTATGGTGTGGGTATGCTTTTCTTCAGCATGGACAGGGAGGCAGATCACACTTAAAAATGGATGGAGCTCAATGTAGAGCAATCTTGGAGGAAAAAAACTGTTAGAAGCTGCTGAAGACTCAGGTGACATCAAGAATTAAACCAACCAATAGGATGCTTTAGATAAAAGTACAGTATCCAGTATTTTATGTTATATTGGCCCAATGTCCAGAACTAAATCCAGTGTCAAAACTTGAATGACGGTGTTCACACTTCGGTATCCTAAAGACTTGCATCTGTAAGTGCAGTGAAAGATGGTTCAATAAAGCATTGGTTATACAAGGTCAAATCACATATTTTAAAGTTTTATTTGTGAAAATAGAAAAAAATAGAAAAAAACCCCACAAATAACATTTGGAAGGTATCATCACTTTACAGTTATGCACTACTTAATGTTGGCTCATTAAACCAAATCTTAACAAAATGCATAAAGAATGGTTTAAGGAGTATCAATGCCTTTGGAAGTCAGGCTGATCATAAGGCAGCCTGACACGTCACTGTGCATCAGTTTAGGAACAATGGCTAAGCAGCTGTGTGTAGATTTGAGTTAACCCTGCCGTATTGATCTTATGTCACCAGCACCATTACTTCTGCAACATATTGTAACTCCTTGCCCAGAGGAAGTGGGGAGGGCAGATAAGAGAGGAGGAGGGTGATGAAGGGGCAGATGAGCAAGGACACTGTCAAGGTACAGCATGTGTTCAGAGTGCACCGAATCAGCTTTACTGTAGCCTCTCTCCATCCATTCCCTCTTTCTTTGTGTTCTCTGAAGCCTTCCCATGGATGTCACAGCTGAGCTAATGCCGGTGGCTAAAGTGGGCATCAGCGATGCAGCACAGCGTGCAGCCTCCAAGGTCACTGACAATATGGTCCATGATCATCAACCGTTGCACTCATTGTTGTAAATGCGAATTTAAGGTCATTGTTGGTGTGTTTCCGCCTCTGGAACATCAATGTCTCACATGATTGATGGCACAGAGGGGGCAGTAATAGACATGACCCTTTGCTGAAGACAGTTAATTTTAATCTTGGCTAGATTCCCTGTTTGGGTGAATCATTGCCTAATGAAAGTGTTGATGTCATTGACACAGATCTCTTGCCTTTGCAGAACTTGGACTAAATGGATTACTTTGGAGACCTATCTCCATTCTTTTTGGCTGGAAATCAATAATTCACCCCAGCTTCATTGACATCCCCTCCCTCTCTCACCTCAGCTTCCTTAATGTCTGGTGCGTTGAGCGAAGTGCTTTTATGAGATTCCTGAGTGTAAATGCCCGTACTTAAAGGGTAATCAGAGAAGAGGCATGCAACAGCCATTATGCTTACTATATCAATGTAAGCACCATATCATGTTGCATAATCCAGTGATTTTTAACCAGCGCTACAAGTAGCCGGCAAGTGCTTCTCCACAAATAGATGCAGTCAGGTCCATTTGGACCCGGATGCAGGTTTTTGTTGTCTTGGTTATTGGCAGTATCAAAACACTTATCATTAGAATTATATAATGGGTTTAAAGCACAAAGTTCTAAATGTAATTATAATGTTTGCAGTTGGAGGACATTTTATGAAGCTATAGTGCAACTTTTTAAGGTGATCAAATCTCTTTTAAATCACACTTCATCAAAATTTACAAACACTTATAACATTTTTAATGTCATATTAACGTTGCAAATGTTAGAGAATTTTTTACTGTTTTACTGTAAATTCGAAAGTTTTAAGAAATTTTTTTTTAGTATAAAGAAATTTCTGACTTAGTTCAAACATCTTAAAAGCTGTTTAGAAAGGTTTGCTAGAATTTCAGAATATTCCTCCTGACAGAACCAGCTGTAACCGAGTCCAGTCAGTTGGCTGGCCTGTTCTCACACACCTTTTTCACACACAAATTTCTTATGGGACTAAGACCAGAACATTCAAAACCATAAACAAAATTTAAAAATTCCTACATTCAAGATAATTATTACTAAATGTAAACTTACTTGTCAAATCAAAAGGATTATAAACAAAATATTAGAATTGGATAAGTCCTTGCTAAGAACTGTAGCAGTTAGTGTCTACTTGACATCTTGAATCTACGAAAGACACTCTGACCAATGGGTTTGCATTGTGCAGCTCTGTCAGCTTTCATTTCTCTGTCCGGAGTTTTGCTTTGAGCATTTCCATCACACTGGATCAGCTGTTTGGCTCAGCCGTCCCTGGATTATACCCTATTTTTCTTTTAGAAATCCTGGGCCTACCTTCATTGTATTATTTTGTGTCATTGCCTAGTTAGTTTGCAATGAACTGTCTCATTAACTTTGCAGAATTTAAATTCGAGCAGAAACCACCTTCCTATAAGAAAAGGAAACTTAGAATATTATTTGTCACGTAATCAATGAAACCAGCAGGTATTATTTCCTATCTACACTTGTCCCACTCTGTGATCTCTGTGTGTTTTTTTTTTTTATTCAATCTGGCAAATGTTGATAAGCTGTAGCTGTCCAGGTATATTGTTCCAGAGCAGATCTGGCTTTTCAATAAATGCCTCTTTGGCTGACTATAACTAAGCTTTCCTATGCTTGAGTTTCATGAATGATTTTCATGGTAGACATTGAAAATGATACGTTTACCCCTTGAAGAGTGATTTTTACCTGGCTGTTCTGAGGGGTATATTCATTCATTTTTTACCCTAAAAAACAATGCTGTGATCATCTGTGACTGCTGTCTTCAGTGAGAATCCAGACCTTTTCAATGTTACTGTTTATTCGGCCAAACTCACAGTTCCTGCCGTCTCTCTTGATTTCTTTTTTTCTCATTAAGTACGGCACGCCTTGAGCTTCTTAATTGTATATTGTGAGTTCACAGTGACAGCTTCCAAATAAACATATCACACTTTGAATCAGCTTGGACCTTTAATGTGCTTGGGGGCGGAGGAAGCAATAACACAGCACACTTGCCTGTTCACAGCTTTTAAATGTTCCAATTTGCCCCTTGAAAAGGAGGGTGCTTCATTGAAACAAAATTTGTATGTGAGCAGCCTGCAATTAAAAGTAAAGCCTGCACTTTAAACCTATATTCATTATTCAAATTGCATCTAAAATGAACTATTTTCCTAAATAGCAGAAAGTTGTGTTTGTAGCTAAAACCCAGTTCTCAATAAATCACACCAAGGCATCAAAACTAAAACTGAACTTTGATAGTCTTCAAAGTTTTTGGCGAGGTCATCAAGGGCTCATCAACTCAACTTAATGTAGCGCTTCCATCGTTGGAAACGCCCAAAACTCCCCAGCTGGGGAGAAACACACACAAAGGAAAGTTGTGCAGTTCACATGCAAAATGCAGTTGTACCTTAGGTAAACCTCTGAATTATATTTTGCAATGACAAGAGAGGAGAAGTGAAGAAACATTCAATACAATAGCTGGTAACAACTCTTAAAAAACAATTTCAAGCTTCAGAGCCGAGCTGTAATTGACTTAATTGACTCTTTGAGATATCGATGCAAAGAAATATGACATGTTAGGTTTTGTGAAGGATTAGCAATGTGTGACAGCTCAAAGTATTAAGAGAAGATGGAGTTGCATGAGCAGAGACATAAGCAGTTCAAGGAACATTAACAAGTTCACATCCTACTCAGAAGATGCTAAAAGTGATTTTTTCCCCCCCTTTTCTTTTGTGGTGGTTTTGCTCCTGAGCTGATAAATCAAGACATAATGCTGATTTCTTATCTTCCATCCCCTGTAAGATAAAAGAAGGTGAAAGAACTTAACACTAATCTAACTTTGAGGTTTTGCCACAATGATAAATTTTAGATTTTTAATCAGTTTTATATCTGGTTCCTTGTTTCTTGATTCTTAATCCTTTCTTAGAAATGTTTGTACAGTAGAATTAGTTATGTGTCTATCATTGACATTCATTTAGTTTTTAAAAATTGTTCAGTTTTAGGAAAGCTTTAGTTATTGGATATACTGTGGTTCATAATGGATTTGACTCTTTCCATTGATTTTATTTCATAATCTTTAGTTGAAATGTTTAGTGCTGACTCCAGATGTGTTCTAAATCTTGAGAGTTGAACATAAATCATATTATTCTTTTAAAATGCGATAGATATTGGTCTCTGGAAAGAAAAAAGGTTCATCCATCAGATATTTTGACAGTTTTTTCGTCAGCTTGTGATTAACTGCTTGGTTTCTGAACATTAATGTCATTTAGCTTAATATCACTGCCGGTTTAAAGAAGTGTGCTGACAACAGGTAGAGTGTGTATTCACATTTCATAGACAACAAGCTGATTATTTAATGATTCCTAATGGATGTGATATTTAACAGCTTGCCTTTTTAAGATGTCTACACATCCACACACACCTTTAGTAATTTGTCTAGTTGTTTTTTTTTGGTTCCTTCTGCTTTCCCTCCACATTCGCCTTTTTACACTGAACATTTGGGGCGTCTTTCTCCACAGTTAAGATTTAATTAAGCCTCATTAGGAAGATCTGGACTAATTGCTTCTATTTGAAAGATGGAGTATCTGGAGGTGTACGCCGTGTGTCATCGTTTTCTGGGTCACTGCTCTCTCACTCTTCTCATTTCATCTTCCGCCACAGCTGCTCTACAAATCCTACCACTTTCCGTTCCCTCTTCCTCTTACTCCTTAATTCCCAGGCCTCCTCATCACTGCCTCTCTCCACTGCTTACTGTCATCCAAACCTGCCGTTCTATAGCTTAAGCTCCTCACTGCGTTACGGTATCTCGGCTGAGAAAATATGTTGCCGTCAAGCTGTGGGGAGATATTAACCTGAACTTCAAGATTTCACCTCTTTTTTCTATGAATGAAGCTTTTTTTGGACATTGACTCTAAGTTTGTTAAATAATCTGCCTGTTATGCATCAAAGACTGTAGTTCCTGAGCTTTATAGGTCTCATAAAAACCTTTCAGATTAACACAAGTTCCTGACAACACCTGTCAAATGTGAAATTGGGTTATTTTGCAAATCATTTTCCATACTTTTTGGGTAATTTACAGATCACTTCACATATTTATCGATGTCAGCTTAATGAATATATCTGTTTATGCATTTTAACACATCTATTTTTAGATTTGATAGTATTTTGAGAACAAGCAAATTTAACATCTTCAGTTCCACTTGCTTTTTTGGATCCAGCATGTTTTATGTAGCAACTTCAGACTTTTCTAGACTCAAGTTTCCAGAGTTCAGTCTTTATGAACCTTTAAAATAAAGTAAAAGAAATGTATAAGATATACCAGTTTGTCATGAATTTACCTGGAAGAACAGATGGAAAGGAAGACACAAAAAACAAGATATATGTAAACGGAAAGCTGAAAATTAAACAGGAGTTGAAATGAAAAATGGACAGAAGAAACAAAATGATAAAGAAAGGAAGGAAATAAAAAGCCACAACATTTAGGCAATCAAATAGGGAATGAAGTCTATAAATACAAACATTTTTCCACACGCTTAATTCCTTTCGCCTTACAAATAATAAAATTTCATGTTTTTCCAAACTGTGTTGATCCCTAATTTAGTTTATAGGAGTTTATACTTTATATATATGTATAATTTTAATTACACAAGATGCAAAATATTAGATCCTCTTCACACCAGAATAATTTCAATCCCATGTTGCTGCTTCTTTGGAGATTTGAAAATCATACAGTAGTAAAAGCCTTTCCCAGTTTCCGACCACAATGCTTCCACCATGGGAATTGCATCTGACACTTCCTCATATATTTTCCTTTAAATATGGGAGTTTTCTGCACCTCCACCAGCCTTATTTAAGTTAGGTGAATGTTGCTTCTTTAAAGAGTTCTGCACAGGTGAGCATGACATTCTGCAGAAATGTAATCTAAAACCCAGCAAAGCCACTAAAAAGAAGCTTCTGTAGGTGAAAAGCCAAATATGAAATGTGAATCTGTGTGCTGCAAAATTACTTAGAAATTCTTGAATTTGACCTTTGATTTTCTTCCTAATATCCTTCCCTGGTCAGATTGCTTCCAGCAGGAGTTTTGGTTGTGTTGTGTTTTTTTGTTGTTTTGATCACTTTGTCTGTTTTCTCTGATTTTGGTCTTTTGTTCCACTGCCTCTTTCAATCTTCCTTCTGCCAATCTAAAATGATCTCTCCTTCTTCTTCATGCTCAATTCCTTTTCTCCTTTGGGCATCCGCATTCTTTTTCTTGCCCCTCTTTCTATCTACTGTATTTTTTTTGTCTTTACTGGGAGCCAGTGAAGGAAAGCTGGTGGTCCTGGCTTTGGCCATTGGTGTGGCAGAGCAAGATGACTTTGCCAATATCCCTGACCTGCAGGAAACAGCGCAGGCAGCACCACCAGCCAATCAGGAGCCCCCTCCTGAGAAGAGGTATCAGATATTGTATGAGAGAGAGAGTGTTTGTGAGCATGTGTGTGAAGCAACTGCATGAAAGGGAAATGTGACATGATTTCAGAACTCATGTAGAGCAAAATCTTTCTCTTTTTTTTTTCCCCAGTGATTGTGCACCTGAAATAGCCTTTCACAGTCTGTTGCAGTTATAAAAATACATCCAGAGTTTGCAACGTAAAACTGAAAAAAAAACACTCATCTAATGGTGAGATCAGTAAAAGAGATAAAACGTTTCAGGTTTTAGCTGTAAAGAAGTAATGAACTTCTAAACCACTAGAGTGAGATGCTCACTGGCACTCTACTCCTCTATTATGCTTTTAGAGGCAACATTTTAAACAATCAGATAAAACTGTGTTTTCCTATGCCAGTGGTCTTTCATTTTACATGATCACCATAATCATTTTCTCTATCACAATGACATTTTCTCTCACTATTTTCCTCCCTATTTTTTTTCAGTCTTTTTACTCCTGTCTGAGACCTCCTGCTGGTAATTGTCGTATTTCTTTTGCATTTCCATGCTTTTTATTATCCCAGCCTGTTCTGCGCCTGTGTTCTTCTTTTTCCCTCGTGCTCATTAGCTTCCTTCAATCACCCCTCGCCGCTCTGAGAGTCTCGTCTCTGCAGCTCCGCAGAGGGCCCAGAGAGGCTCCTCATTATTCCACAACACGTTAGTCACTTACATAAACATGCAGCCAAAAATAGCCTCTTTCCTTGTCAGCCAAGTTACACACTTCGAGTCAAAAATATTTCCACTCGTCTGTGAGGATGCACCAGCCTTGCTTGCATGCAGTCTTCCCGTCTCCAGAAATAATTATCTCTGGATTCTGTTGTGGAATCGGACCAGTTTTAATAAGCGACTACAGGGGGAGGGCCATGTTAGGCAAATAGCTCCCGCCATTTTTTATCCGCTGATGGTCGTCCAGATTATCTGGATTTCGCACCCCAGAGCCGATGTTAAATCCTTTCTTTTCTCCAGCCTTCTCGTGCATGTGAGATACTCAGTTTTTGTCTGCACTCCGGTTAGGTTAATTTAACCTCCATCTGTTTTTGTAATAATTTGGTGACACGCTTTAAAACAAAATGGTAGATGAGGGCGAATTAATTCTGAAGTACATCTTGAATCTGATAGTTATTTCTGGAGACTGGGAGAAAATGAGGGTTCTGTTAAAACAGATTTAATGCCTTGCTCTTATTACCTTGTTTCATATTAAGTCATTTTGCAACCACAAATGTCCATACAGAGTTTTTTGGGGTGGGGTTTGATGCGATAGGCCAACACAAAATCTGATATACAATACATGGCAACTATTCTTATAAATTTCACATTACTGTTTTATGGAGTCTCTTAAAAAACAGATCTCCCTTACTTTTCATACATTTTTACCTTTAAAGCATCCCTTTGCCAAAATCTGGTTTGTCTTTTCATCACGGTTTCGCAAACTGTTTGTTGATCATCAATGCTGCAACACCCACACAGCCTGCAAACAATTCTCTTCTGTTCAATTTGCCATGTATACGGCATTTGTCTTTTCTAGCTTTTTTGTGTAAACTGAGAAACCTTTACAAATGGATTGTGAAATCTGCTAATAGACTAAACAGCAAGTGGGAAGCAGCGTGTGGCCCCCAGGATCCACCTTGATTATCAGCGACTGAGTGCATTCCGGTATTCGCAGGATTAACCTGTGGCTCATTTAATTTCTTTGACTTACAAACAGAACAACTGACAGCTTACAGTCTGTGTGGAATAACAAACTGCTGTAGACCCAGTCCATAATTTATTTGAGATGTAAAGTATAAACATAAAGGGAGTGTTTTATCCCTCTTGGCCTCGGCGCTGCTTTCACAAATGTCTAAGAATGACATTATCAATCTCCCGTATAGCATATGGAGACAAAGCCACAATTTCATTCATCCCTCACCCCTCTGCCCATCCTGTTCACCGCTTTTCAACATAGTCACTCTGATCACTCATCTCCGCCTGCATTGAATTCACTGGTTTCGGTTTAAATATATTACTGGTACAGTCAAAAACATAACCGCTGCAGTTTATTTGATTGGGTAATGCAGCTATAACATGTTAGCACAATCCATGCCAGGGTCAAAATTAAATTTCTCTGCTAGCTGATGTGTCCCAACTAAAACTGGTTGGTCAAGCAGCCAGTAGCGACTTTAATTTAGTTTGCTCAAATATATATGTTGGTTCTCATAAGCAGCTCTTGCTTCATGCAGCTTTCAAGCAGAGTCTGCAGAACCTCATTAAAAAATTTAAATGAAGCTTTGATGTATGCAAAACATACAAACATAAACTTCGTTCTGACATATCCAGTTTCAATTTAATTGTATCATTAACTGTTGATCTTAAATACATAACAGGTCGAGCTTATCATTAAAAACTGCACTTACTGTAGATTAATGAATGGTGAAATATTTTTACATTGCTGTGTTGGCACAATAATTCAAGTAAAAGAGCTTGGAGATCATTGCTTCACTGATGTATTTATTTTGGCATGTTGCTGATATTGTTTAACCTTGGTCACAGTGAAATGTAGGGCTGCAGCTAACAAATATTTTGGTAATTGATTATTCTATCGGTTATTCTGACAGTTAGTTGATTAATTGGATAACAAAAATTGGTACATTGCAGGTTTTTTATTGAACCAGTTAAGCCATTTTTACACTATATTTGAAATACATTGAAAGATGATAATAAATAAATAGTTAAATTCTTTTTATGAATAAGAAAATAAAATTTAATAAGTGCTCCTTTTCTGTACATTTGTAGCAAAGGATGCATCTGCAGCTAAAAAAATACTGAGAATTATTATTTCTTTAAAAAT
This sequence comes from Gambusia affinis, assembly GCF_019740435.1. NCBI lineage: Eukaryota > Metazoa > Chordata > Actinopteri > Cyprinodontiformes > Poeciliidae > Gambusia > Gambusia affinis. The sequence continues at coordinate 7,323,035 of NC_057875.1, forward strand.
TGAATGGCAAAAAGTACTTAATACATTTATTTTACAGAATTTGAATTTGGCGAAGCTAAAATTTCACTTGAGGAGAATGCAAACGCAAAATACTTTTCCTGTACAGTTTTGACCTAATTACTGCTCTATGTTTTTGTTTTAGCAAATGCCCTTTTTACGATTCTATATACTCCAGTTAATGATTAATCGATTACTAAATTAGTTACAGATTATTTCAATAACTGATTAATCACGATTAATGCAATCAATTGTTTTAGCCCTAGTGAAATGTATCTAAAGTTCCTGAGGCCAAAACAAATATAACTCTTTTCTTTATATATCTGCTCCATGTCTCCGGTTAAAGGCAAAGTGGCGTTGTTGTGTCCGATATTCATAATTCACTGACCTTGTGTGTGCTGTAGCTGGGTGAAAGCGCTCTGTGGTGGCACGTTTATGAAGTGCAGCAGAGCAGACTGACAGTTCGAACTGCAGCAGGCCCGGCCCAACTGATAAAGAGTTCTGACCAGTGACAGGGCGGAAAGGTTGTATAATGAGAAGCTTATCTACCAGGCATCTGTAAGTTGTGTTTTCTAAGAAGGCCCAATTAGTATGCTAGAGTTGCTGCTTAATGCCTCATTGGTCTTCGCTCAAACAATTCAGTTACAACTCAGTGAGCATATTCTGCAGGTTCTCTTTGGCCGCTCGTCGTTTTAAAGAGAGCTTTCAGTCCAGATCCCCTCGGAGCAACGATTGAGCGGTCCAATGAGAACCGGGCCACAGTACCAAGTAGGAGGGATACGCATCTTTGTGCCACATTAACATTCAATCCACTTGCCTGTGGTCCTTTAATTATTCATCCATGCATGTTACATAATTCTGTGTAAGCCAGTGAAGGCAGTTTTTTTTCAACCTCACGGATATTATTAGACAGGGATGTATATCTGTGTGCCATAAAGAAGCGATGCATTCAGAGAAATTTGCTGTGTTTATTGCTATGTGGGCCGTGTAATATCATTTTATTATTAATGAGCTTAAATTGATCTGAAAGACAGTGGATAGGGGTTATGAGCTAAATCAATATTAATGTGTGTTTATTTAAGTTCACAATGGGTAATTATTTTCATTACTCTCATAAAGAGTTAAATCTTTTTCTTCTGTGGAACGCTGTGTGCAGCATAGCCGTCAGCCACAAGGTAGCTCAGAGAGAAAAAAAAAAAAAACGCATTAAAAAAGGAAATAACATTTACGTAGGGAAATGTTTTCTGCTTTGTGTGTGTGAAAGAGGTTATTCTCTCCACTTTTGTTCTATATCTTTATTTTTTATTTCATTCTTGATTGTTTATTTCCTTGAATTTATTTCAACATTGTGTATATTTTCAATCCGTTTTCTATAATGAAATGTCTATCTTGTTTTTATCTGTATACACTTTTTGTTTTTTTCTGCATTATTTTTTTTTCTGTTTTGTAAAATATACTTCTTTCCGTTGTTTTTCATCTGAAGCAGTTTTTAAAATTAGTATTTATTACTTTAGTATGGACTGCAATGTTTTTTTTGTTTTTTTTCTTATGTTTTGCTTTTTACTCGTACATGTTGGTCACTGTGCTCTTAGTTCGTCTTTACAAAACAGCTTAAATGTTCCCCTACAAGCGTTTTTAAATATTACAGGAAAAGAAATGCTTGTAATCTCTATCAGAATTTGTACATATAAATTGATTATTCCATGCCTTGCTAGTCTGATACAGCCTTCCTCCTGTGACAAGGGCTTTCTAAGCCTAACTAATCAACAGGGTCACCAGGGGCTCTGCTTAAAACTGTCCCCAAGGCAGTGGCTCCCTGAGGCTGCCGTGTTCATCCACACATCACTGGAGGAATGTCGAAATGTATTCAGCTGCATGCCAAGACGGCTGTAGGAAGATAGCATTTAGCCACGGCCAAAGGAGAGGATGAAGAAGAGGGGGCAGCGTGTTCATACACCAATGCATACAGTTACAGGCCAGTGGAGAATGATAGAAAGTTCAAAGTACAAATCCATTGAGAGAGAGAGTCAACTTCACATTTGTGTTTTAGCTGAAGGTGGATCTCCATCCATCAGGTTTGTGCAGAACCAGATTCCCACCTTTTTTTTTTTACATAGCTAGATTGATGGTGAACTGGGAGAGGAGCTATTAGGAGCATTAACTCAGGACTTCTGTGCCCCATCTCAGAACAGGTTTGATAAATGCAGCTGCCTCATCCTCAGGCAATCTCTGAGATAAATAAGGATCCAAAACATTTACAGCAACTTCTATTTTGGATTTGGAGTCTTATTGGACCTCTGAAAATGGACTTTTTTTCCCCTCACGGCTTTGTGTTGCTTATATTGCTTGGGAGGAGGAGGCAGTTGCTGTGATAGACTCTGAGGCATGAATGCAAAATTACAGGAAGTATTTGGAGGCTGTAAAAGAAGCAGAACAGTGAGCTGTGGTACATAAAGAAGTCACTAAACATACCCCAAGTTACAAGAGTAATTGCACTTACCATTTATCATCAGCAATTTTTGTGTGCTCACTGAACAATTTCACTAAACAGGTTTGCTGTAAAGTCATTACAGACCCTTAAAAACTCCAATATTTACATTTTTCAAAAGTATTAGTATTGTTTGAGCATTTCCTTATTTTGGCACAGTACAACACAAAAAACAAATGTCAGTGTTTTGTATTGAGAGTTAATATGATAAACCAACACAAAGTATAATTATAAGTTTGAATAGAAAGAAAAATTATAAATTTCCTTCATGTTTTTTTTTTTTTTACCTATGAGAATTTGAAAAGTGTGGCATGGAATTGCATTCAGCTGCCCCATCGACAGAAAACAAACCTCTATGTAAAACTCTCAAACTCCAGCCCTTTTTTCCTTATCTGTAACTCGCAGTAGGAATTTTTTAATTTTCATCTTTTCTGTTTTCGGCTAATCTTCAATGAAAGAATCACAAGTATTTTATGTGTATTACTGAAATAGGATTTCACTAAATAAATCTCTTTTAGGCTAAATTACCATTCCAGCATGCAGGAAGTAATTAGTTGACACTGAAAGCAACCTTATTTATTAAGTCATTCCAAGGATTTGCTGCAGCTTTTAAGGAATGACAGCAGGTCTGACTCTAATGTGAATGCTGATGTGGTTCATGTGGATGATGACTTATGTAAGCAACAACGTGCGGCAGTTCTCACTATGATCCTTGGTAGTGAGCTGCACTCCTAACGCATGATAGATCAAGTGGGTGGCAATGAAATTGAGCATAGATGTTGAAATACATCACTCCATGGTCTCAGCATGTTTGTTTGAGTGTTTGCAGAAGAGCGTAAGACTGAATGTTTGAAATAAGAAAAAAAAGAAAGAAAAAAGTGTGGGGTGGAGGGTCTGGGTTGGGCTCTCTTTCTCGCGTCTCTCTCCAGCCTAGAAGTGGAGTGTCTTTGCCCCCCCTTGCCTCTCTCTTCGAGCTGCTGGCCATCGGTCAGGTAATGAAACAGGATAGTATCACAGGACGGTGAAACCCAAAGTATGCCTGCCTGCCTCCATATGTCCGTTCACGTGAATATGTGTCTGCGAGGCTCTCACCCGTACCTGTCATATATCCTAAACCTTATCTTCTTTGTTCTCAGTGTGTTTGCTTGTGTGTTGCACCCACCCCTCCCTGTGCCCACCACCCCTTTTCTCAAACACACCCTTTTGTCCACTCCCAACAGCCTCTTGTCAGACACACCCCAAACATCCTCCCAAACCCATATATATACACATATATATATGGTCTATATTTCAAGAGTTGTTGCTATGCCAACAGCCCACTTTCTGTGTCTTCGCTGTGGCAGAATCTGATCTGAACCCACTCTGCCTCCCACTGGACACTGTAGACTACTGCAGGCTTTACAGAGCCACGTCTACCACAGCAGCCCCCTGAAGGGTTGGATGACAAAGAAAGCATTGGCACCAAAATTATATCAGTCGCTGTTCTGCCATCTGCCAAAATTAATATTGCTTTCTTAGGAATATAAAAAAAATTGGAATCAGATTTAATTTTGATGCAGAGAGCAATCTGGAGAAGAAAACTTAGTTCCTCCAGCAGAGCTGCAGCCCCAGCCACTTTGTTTCAACAGCCTGGAGGCAGAGAGCCCAGGACCACCTTTGGCTGCTCTGGCTCTTACCTGAGAATGCACTGAACTCCTGAATGAAGTATGAGGGAAAATTAATAATTGAAGACGTTCAGTCTCCCATCAATACTTGGGAGATGGAGGAGGCGGGAGGTGCACTGCTTTACTTCAATCCCTACTAGTCTCTCCTGGCTGTAGAGTAGATTGTCATATCTTCACCCAGCATCTCCCTCTCCTCTCTCACTCTAGTTTAGATGTAGTCCAAGAAAGTGAAACAAACGAACAAAAAAAAAAAAACACCCCTTGGCAATAAATACACAGTACAGTGGATTTCGAGTGTGCACACTCTTTTTAAAATCCCAGGGTTTTGTGATGTGAGCAGATAAACCAAACCTTTTCCAACTTTTATTTGATATGCATCCTGAACTGTTCAACTGAAACCTGGTTGTAGCAGTCTGCACTTCTTTAAACTAATGCTTAATTGAAATACTGTTTGATTCATTTTCATAATTTAATCTTCTTGCGTTGATATCTGCCATCAATTGTAGCGACTCTGATTAACCAGAAATAAAGTTCTCCTGTCACATTTGATTTTCTTCAGATTTTTCATCTTCTGTTGAAAGTCATAATTTAGAGAGTTTGTTAAAGATCAAAAGAATCTGATTTGAGAAATCTGTCAACCAGAAGAAGAACAAAAAAGATCCAAAACATTATTTATATGCTATTGCAAAGTAGAGACAATCATTAATAAGAAAAGTAACTAAAGCTGTATTACACAATCAGACATCAGTGCAATAGAGTATAGCACAAAAAAGCATTATTTTTAATTACGGTACATGACTACTGTTTATCATTTATTTAGCCAGTCTAATGTATTTCACCTGTATATGGTTTGTTTATGATAATTGATAAACAAACCAATTATCAATTAGATCTCGATTATTTTCTTTTCCCACAAAATAGTAAAATGTTATATCTTCAAAAAGACCAAGATAGTTTTGTAACTTATTTCTATTAGAGATAGATTAGAGGCACATCACTTAAAAACCATCAGGAGTTATTACTGGAATCAAAGTTTACATTTCTTATTTGTCAAACTAATTTATATTTCCTGGTGTCTACTGACAAAAAGTATAGAAAATTAGACTATCAAAATCAAAACTAAGCAACAGAAACCAAATGTTAGTCTCTAAGATCAGTTTTACAGGGACTTAGAAAATAAAAAATGTAGCAGTCAACCAATTAAGGTTGTGATAGTTGTAAAGCCTTTTCAAACTCCAGCTTAGCATGTGGAAAAGTCTCTAACTCTGAAAGGAGAAAAAATGACATAAAGGTGCAATCCATCCCATTGGGTTCCTTGTCTTTTAAATTCTCCACAACCTTGAATCTGCCACTGGTCAGTTTGATGAACAATCTCGCTTTTGTAGCAGAAGAATTCAGTCTTACTTTTGTCCTGGGGTTTCATGCAATGGGATCTGGGATCCCAGTGCCCTTTGCTGAGCATCCTTTGAGTTAGCCTTGAGGATCGCTTCAGAGGGTCTGATGGGGATTTCTTCCAAATACTTCCAAGCCTGAGCAAAATCTCCCAAACGCTTGTGAAGAATATGATACAGACTAACTAAACTAAAATTGAAATTTTAAGACATGTTATACATTGGATGGAAACAGCTGATATTGCAATCTATTTTAAATTATATTTATAATCCACAGCCTTCAGTTGTCTGCTAGAATGCTGAAGGTGATTGCACTTCTTGGTATTCCAGCGAATGCAAGCATACTTCCAGCTCAAGTTAGGAATGACTTCATGGGAAATAAATGAACATTTTGAAATGGCCTCACTGGAATCATAAAATAAATTTGGTAGAAAATCTGTGGGATCACCCAAGTAAGGTTGTACACTGTCAACAACCCCACAATCTGATAGATCTGGAGAACCTTATCTTGACAAAGTCACGACATGCTAATCAACACATACCAAAGAACACTGGTTGAAATTAAATCAAAGGGAGCCTGAAAATGTGAAGAGTGCAGTCATTCAATCATGTTTTACCTTTTTATTCAGTTTTTTATTCAGTTTTTTCCTGTTGCTTTTCAGTTGAATAGCACAGAATAAACGTCACAATAAACGTGAAAAAAGTTGTTAATTCTTGGCCTAATTTCTTACCTCACAAAAGCTCTGAACTTTAACCAGGGTGTGTATGTTTAAGAGCTTTTGCTACTAAAACCAATCACTAAAGAACAACCTCTGTCCTTCCTGAAATGGAAATATGACAAACCCTCAAAGAGGGTTCTCATCTTCCCTAACTTTTTTTTCCCCTGCCAATTTTTTTAATTTTTTAATTTTTTTTTTTTTGCTGGTTGAAGTGTTTGCTTGTCTTGTTTGCTCGCCTTTTCTGTCTGTCTATTTGTCAGTATATTTTCCTTCAGTCAGTTCTGTCTTTGTCCTTTGCAAAAATGCCCACATTATTGCATTCAACATCGATTCTCATCCAAATTTGGAGCTTTTTTAGCGCAACCAACAAAGAGCGCGCACTTCCTCTCAGCGAAAAGCTCGATAGAGAATGCTGGCCAGACAGACAGACGTTTTATGGGCTCCTTGTTTTATGGCCTGTCCAGGGCATTGCCTTCACTCGCTCTGAGTGACAACTACTTGCATATATTGAATATGCACATGTAGCCAATGCCGGTTTGTGCTTTGGCCCCGTGTTCCCACTCCACACTTTTAGAGTGTTGCTAAAATGCTGGAAAATCAGGCTAGTTTAAAAACAATTTGTAGCATCTGCTGAATTTTTGATGTCCTCTTTTGTAACACTCTAAATGTGCTCTTCCTATGTTCTTATTATTTGTCCCCTTTCATGGTTTTAGTGAAGTTATAGTTTTGAATGGTATATCACCATATTTCTCTTTCTATATCTCATATCTAAGTTATTTTAAACTCTCCGCATCAAAAAAGATGTTTCTTGTTCGCTTTATTCTGATGATCAATTGTATTTATTGTCTTTTCCTTTTTTTCTTTGTGCTCTCTCTCTCTCTCCTTTTAGCATGTTTGCTCCTTTGTCTTCTCTTAAATATATTGTCTGTAGCTCTGTTTTATTTTAATTTTTTTTCTTTTATTCTTTGATTCTTATCAGAACTGACAAAACTAAGCCTATCTTGTGTTTGCAGGCTTTCCTTCCTTCGTTCCCTATCTTTTCTTGCAGCTCTGTTTTTCTCTCTAACGTGGTGTTATGATCTCACTCTCTTTGGTTTTTGTTTTCATACTGTTCATGCTGGTAATACTTGCTATCTCTTCTAAAACAGATTTCTAAAAATCAGCTTGCTTGTGTATTTCTCTCCTTTTTTTGGTCTCCTTTTCTGTCTAAAGTCATTATTATTTGTGTCTCTTTGTAATTTGTGAATCTTATATCCATCTGCTAATTTTTTTCTCTTTCTCCATATTTCTGTCGTTGCTTGTTTGTCACTTAACTGTTTTTCAGTGTTCAACATCTTCATTTAAATGGACTGTTGTCTTAGGTGTCCATCAACCAGATCCTATGTATTTTCCTCTATTCATTTCTGTCCTCTCTCATGCTTGTTTTGTCTTATTTTTCTAATTTGATTTCCTCTTTGTAATTCCTATTTTCGTGATTTATGAACTTAGAGTTTTTGTTTTTTCTCCAAGTGTGTTTGGAACGGAATTAAATGTAACATCTATTAACATTTGTACCTCAGTGCCAACCATGCCAGTGAAGATCTCATGTCTCTTTTTTTATTTTTGTAAAATCAACTGTTTGTCGATGCAACTGAGAGATTTAAACATGCAATGTCTGTCCTCTATATGTTGCTATATGTGTTTGTCTGCGGTTTTTATATATTTATATGTATGCCATTATACGTGTGTATCATAAACTCTCAAAGGATTTGGGAAAACAATTTCATTTCTATTATTTTAAGATCATTGACTTTGTGCTTTTGTCTAAAAATGTGTTTATTATTTTGCTAGTGGAGGTTCTTTTCGAAGATGTACATAAATTTCTTATGAGTTACACCTCTCAGGTCTTGTGCCCCTCATTAATTTGTGGAATACCTGGCAGATTTTATTTGGCTTTTGTTAGCAATAGCTGTTTAAAAAACAAAACCTGTTCCGCTGTGAAGTGACATCAATCCGTAGTAAAACTGGGACTGAACAGATTATTTTAGAGAGGCAGTTTGCTGCTAAACAGGTGGAGGCTGGAATCCCTGTGGGCTCAAACGCTTTCTGTAGACGAATAAACTGCTCATTAATGTTTGAGCTGTTTTACGTTTGTCAACCTGATGTTTTGCTTGCAGGGGCAACAAGCCAGCAAACAGCCCCAAGGGTCACCCTCCTGATGCTGACGGGCACTCTTCTGTAACTGACCTGGCGAACTCGCTCACTGGAGACATGGTGATGGTAAGATGACCTAATCCACCTGACATCCTCCCTCGCTTCCTTCCTTCCTTCCCTCCTGCTTCAGGTCTTGATTTCCCACTCAAAATATGTGGCTAAAAGCCACATATTTTGTCATATGTGATTACTTATTATTATGAGTCTACTGCTTAAATAGGGGGAGGGAGAGGCAGTATTATTTAATATAAAGCTTTTTTTAGCTTTATATGATGTAATAATATTATACCCTCATCAAAAACCTATCTTGGAGTGTTGCTTGGATTTTTTCATCCATGTTTGAGAAATCCTTGACTCTCACAGGACAACCATTCAGTGGTGTCTGAACTCCTGCTCTACAAAGCACTGCCCATTTCCACAAACATTTGCCTCAGAGCTGTAAACTCCTCCAGACTAGTGGCAGCAGCAACTTGCAAACTCCTGGTGTAGCTGAGTGTAACTGTTACACATATAACAGGATATAAGATTGTGAATCTTATATCTCAGTCTCAGTCTAATACGCTTAAGAATGGTCCAAGTTTTTTATGTTTGATATGTACTGCATAGTTACTTGATTGTGCTATACAAATGGCACTATGTGCCTGGAAAAATACATAATGCCCCCTTTTAAACCTTTTTCCATACAAATCTCAGTAATTAATGTGACTAAAATGTTGATTGGAGTAATTTAATTCATGACATATATGAACATGAGTGTTTATTTCTGGCTAATGATTAGATTGAATGAGGAAAAAAATAATGTTTAATTGCAGAAATGCTAAACACAAAAACAGGAGGGCCCCATGGTTTGATGGTACAACAAAGAGACTACAGTCCTCGGTTCGATTCCTGGCCCTGGACCATTTGCTGCTTGTCTTCCCCTTCTGTTGCTGCTATTCCTCCTTAACATCTACTGTTGTAGAAAGGCCACCAGTGCCACAAAACCCTTTAAAAAACAGATAAGCTCTAGTGTTGGGCAGTAAATAACCTTTAGTGTTATTAAGTTCTGACTCATGCTGTTTTCAACCTAATCACTGATGTTTCGAATACGCAGTGAATTGACTTCTGTACACTCCTAAATCAATGTTTTTTTTATTTTTATTTTATTTTATATATATAGAGAGCCATGGGATCAACATTTTGCTACTTGTTACACATTGGATTTCTGTGAACCGTTACATTTATCACTTTTTTTAAGCACCAGCTTAACTTTGGTGTAAATAAAGAAATTAGTTGCATTGCCTTTGAGGGTGCATAACTTGGAACGAGCCAAGGTTTTACAAACCTCTGTGGCACATCACAACTCATCTGTTTTATGGCGTATGTCATCAATTTTATTCAGATGACAGTCAACTCAATTTTCTTATGAAATCCATAAATTCCAACAGTCTTGCAGATTTCACAGGTTTTCTTTCTGACAATTATTCCTTGGATTAACAAATTCATGCAATTTTTAAAATTTTCTTTCTTCAAATTTAGTCGTTACGGGTCATAAGTTTTTTTTGTGTTTTTAAAAGTAAGTGTTGTTAATTTATAAATCTATTAACACTCTGAAGCAAAGATCACAGGTGTCTTTATGGTGTTTTCATGCACATGTGCAGATTGCACTTGAGCATCCTTTATCAAGTGTATTTCACCCAAATTCCTTCAGTTGTTGTAAAATAATTTAGCTTGACTCATTGAGACAAAAAACATCTTTAACTCCTTACACTTGTTCCCTTTTGCTAGTTTTTTTTACAGCAACATTAGGAGATTAGTCCTAAATTACCTTTACTCTATGAACATTGGAGCATTGTCAGGAAAACATAGTCTTGTCAAACTATCATTCTAGAAAATGATTTTGATCATGGTTATAGGGCTAAATTGTTGTGTTTGTATAACTTATACTATACATATAGGCAATATTCAAATTTTATTGCTAATTTGCATTTACTTCCAGATAGATATAATTTGAGAAATACAATCATACATAGCCTATTAACTGTAGTTTAAGCAAAAGGGCAGGAAAAAAAGATTACTTTGTATTTTCAAACTTGGAATCTGCAAGCCAAAGCTTTGGAAATCCTGATTAGATCTCATTTGATTTGTTCTAAGACATGGAAAGCATTTAAGCTAAGTTATATTTGTCAAGATGAGTAAATAAAATCACGTTGTTCCAAGGTAATTCTTGTCACCAAGAGGAGTTGTGCTGCAAAGTCATTTTAAGTTTATAAGGCAGGTTGATCTAAAGCTGCCTCTGTAATGAGCGAGTCATAATAGAAAAAAATAACACACCAGCCGTTCCCACAGTGGCAATCAAGCAAGCCAAGTCATCCAAGGTGACTCATACTGTTTGACAAATTAGAGTTGAAATTCTCCCTCTTTCTGAAACCCATATTGATGAATCAGAAGTGAGCCTTTGTCATTTTAGTTTTGGATGAAAGGTTCAAAAGTACTATTTCAGGTAATTTTCTGAGCAACTCTTTGCATGCCAAACAGCACCTGAGTTCTTTCACAAAAAGGTTTACTGTAGTGCATGCTTCTTATCTCCCGATTGTTTTTCTATGTGGGAAGAAAAAAAAAAAAAACAAGTAGACAACAACGGTGTATAGTAGGAAAGGTTTCACGTGCAGAAAACTGACATTAGTCCATGTTTTACGTCTCACTGAAAGCTTTTTTCCTCCTCTTTCTCTATCTCTCTTGCTCTCTCTCTTTCCCTCTCTCTCTGGCTTTTATCAGATGTCTGCCTTTTAGTGCAGAGCAATGATAAAGCAGTCAGAGTGGCTGTGAGAGAGCACGGGTAGTCTAAAGCTCCATATCTTCAATCTGAGCACCTCCTGCCTCTTAAGTACATTAGTAAGGAAATTAAACTCTCAGAGTCTTCTTAACATCGCACCAATCTCTGTCTCTGAGCAGCTGCTCAAGCATGCCATGATCAAAATGTGACTCTGAAATCATTCCCCCTCACAGCTATTTTCTGTTGAGGTCTGGGTGATGCAGAAAGTCAGTGCCTTTAGGTCTGACTTGTACCTTGTGTGGCTCTTACTGGACACGTGATGGTTTCCGTTCATTGCTTTGTCTTTTGTGGCCTTGCAGTTGTCCCCAGGTTCGGAGGATGACGACGGTGAAGGGCCTGTCAGTGAAAAACTTGGTCGTATCCAGTTCAGCATAGGCTACAGCTTCCAGAATACAACCCTTACCGTCAAAGTTCTCAAGGGCCAGGACCTGCCAGCCAAGGATTTCTCCGGCACCTCGGACCCTTTCGTCAAAATCTACCTGCTGCCTGACAAGAAGCACAAGTTGGAAACCAAGGTCAAGAGGAAGAACCTCAACCCCCACTGGAATGAAACCTTCCTCTTTGAGGGTTTGTCATATTTCCAAGTTTTAAAGACCTGAAATGTAATGTTAATCCTACTGGATTCTGTAATTTTCTCTGGGTTTAAATGTGAATCTTAAAGGGAAAGTGTTACATAAAATTCACATTTTGCATGTTTTTAGGGTCTCAATTGCACAAAAATAAATCTTTAAAATATAAGTATAAAGTTTAATATAAAGTTAATGCAGAGGGGTGTGTGCAAGACTGACGTGACAGTCATAAATATAATATAACACCTGTTATGCACAAAAGGAGTCTTCATGAATCTTTGACTGTTGTCATGAAGTGTCATTTCGTAAATAATGACAGTTTAATGCAAAGTTGTACTAAAACTTGTGTAAAAAGTCCAGTAAAAGTGTCAACCTTGCATTAAAAGTGTAATTATTTACAGAATGACACTTTGAAGCAACATTCATAAATTCATGAAACATTCATGAAGACTCATTCACGTTCATAACAGGTATTATGTCACACCTCTTGATAATAAAATCTTATCGAAGATGCACCTTTGGTTAAAATTAGTACTGTGTCTATCTGAATATGTTTCCACCAAGCTGTAATTTAATAACATTCTTGCAGCTCAAACTCTGTCAGGTTGTAAAACTCTAAAGCTCTATTTATGTTTACTAACAAATTCCTGACTAGACTGATATCTGGGCTTTGACTTGGTCACTCCTTAACATTAACTTTGCTTTTTTTGAACCATTTTTTTTGTGAAGTTTTGCGTTATATTTGAGGTCGTTTTTCTAGTTTGGTTATAAACTCAGATCACATGAACTGACAATTTTATCCCTTGTGCCATCAGCTGAATTCCAGACTAGATTTGTAAGCTCTTTAGAATTCATTTATTTTTTCTTATTTGACATTCTTTGACATTCTGCCATGCAGTTTTGATTCGTAAGAAACCATGGAAGACATTTTGTAAAGCACACTCTCTTCTCTCTGAGCGCTGGAATCTTTAACTCCCTCAGATTCGACGTAGCTGTCTCTATGGCTTCTTGAACCAGTCTTTTTTTCCCGGTCACTCACTTTGTAAGGACAGCCAGCTCTAAATAGATTTAGACAAGTCCCAAACTCCTTCCATTTTTTTAAAAGATGAATTTAGTTCAACTCCGTGGGATGTACATCGAGTTAGAAATGTTTGTGATTTTTTTTCCAGACTTATAGTTTCCCGTTAAATAGCTATGCAAGTTTGTTTAAAAAGTATTAAGACTTACCAATCATATTGACTTTGAGAGCAGTTAAATATTTGATTTTTGAGATTTCTTTTATAATTATACGAGCACAATGAGATGGATCAAATCACACTTTTGTGATTAGACTGAGTCACTGTTGAAATATAAAAAATATATTCATCTAAATTTTGGGTAATTTTTTACCCTACATTGAGTTTTTATTAGATTTTTTCTCAATTTTCTGCTCTTTTATCTCAGGTAATTTCATCTGCAACATTTTATTTCAGCAACAGTTTTCTACCTGATTAAACAATCAAAGACCTTAAAATTACAAAGATAAATGAAATGCTCTTGTAGAGTAAGTGTATTGTTTGAGCACAGAGTTTTGAAACGAGCATCATTTTTGCTGTTAATACAGATTTTTTTTTTTATCAGTGTTTGTGTATTAGGGGGAAAAAAGTGGCAGAAATACTTAAATACTTTACTGTAACCTCTGTATCAAACAACAACAAAACTGATAATGAATTAATGTCTACAGAAAACATTACAAAAAAGGTAATCAATTTTAGTTATTTTATAAACTGTAGGAATAGTTATTGTTTGAGAGGAACTTTTTGTGTGAATATGTCACAGTTGTATTAAAAATGCACTTATTTTATTTTTCTTACACCATAAACAATAGCAACCTCAATCCTGTATATTTTAAACAGTCTGAATGTAGAACTAAGAAGCTGGCATTTTGAATAGAAATGTAAATATTGCGTTAATTTTCCAACTGTTAAGACACTGCAGTTTGCAGTTGATTTCTTTGCTTTTTTTCATCAAGTAATACAGAGATAAAGCGTATTTGCAGCAAGCTTGGCAGATTCCACAAAGACCTATTTCTCGATTGAAAAGGAGCTTTGTGTTAGTTGTGTGAAAACTCAATACCAAAGTGTGAAATTGGAGCAAGTTTTCTATTGATTAGACCTCCAGCCTAGAAACAGCAGACCAATATTCTGTCTTATTGTAATAATAATCATCATCTTGTAAGCTGCCGAGGCCGTTTGTCATCGGCAAAGACAAAAGTGCTTTTTACTTCTTGTAAGAGCATGTTTTTATAACTTTTGTGATGGGCTGAGTGTGAAATGACAAAATAGGGTGGAATATTCTCAAACCTTTTCCATACCTACAGCCCTTTAAGCTTGTATGCGATTAGTTTTGTGACAGGAGTACAGCTTATGCTCCACGCATTGGCATTTTTGTCATATTTTCCCCTGGAAGCATGTTGCACATTACTGTTCCCTCTGTACTGTCAGGAACATGCTTCTCACAATCTGCCACTTAGCTGTGCCTCTCCGCCCACAGTGTTATCTGCTTCCTGTGTCTGCTTTAGGCTTCCCTTACGAGAAGGTGAGAGAACGCACTCTCTACCTCCAGGTGTTGGACTACGACCGCTTCAGCAGGAACGACCCCATTGGAGAGGTGTCAATCCCCCTGAACAAGGTGGAACTAGGCCAGCTGAAGACCTTCTGGAAGGAGCTTAAGCCCTGCAGTGATGGCAGTGTAAGAGGGCCGTTAGACAGAACTACGGCTGATGCTCACTTTTAATCCCAGTGTAATTTGTTAAAGCAAGTGTGACACGTTTGGTCACAGCCTTCATCATGTTTGATGTGATTTTTGGGTGAGCAATGATCATAACTAAGCCAGCCCGGTCACTGGACCATCTGTATTTGGCACGTGGAGTTAGAGCAGAAAGGGCAGTGATGTAACATTGCACAACGAGGCAGTGAGTAATCTGGAGTTTGATATCCCCTGATGAAATCTGATCTTAGACCGGATGATTCACACTCCATTGTTTTTTTTTTTTGTTTTTTTTGTTTTTTTGTGTGTGTGCGTGTGTGTGTGTGTGTGTGTGTTCGTTTTTGCAGGGGAGACGAGGCGACCTGCTGGTGTCTCTCTGCTATAATCCCACTGCCAACACCATCACTGTGAACATCATCAAAGCACGCCACCTTAAAGCCATGGACATCGGGGGCACCTCGGGTAAAGTCTTTACTCTGTTTGTCTCGGTCTTAAATCTGTGTTTTTCAGTTTGGCACCTTTGCCTTGACTTTCAAAGTTTTGAGGTTTTAATTTGAATTTGTAATACAAGGTACTCACTGACTGGTCAACAGAGAAGGAAGAATACCTTGCTAAGAATTTCTTTACACTATTTTTCATATTACAGTGGCAGAAGGTCTGCTCACTTAAATTGAGCGCTTCTACAGAATTGTTCAAATCAAAGAAAGTACTTTTGGTGCACACCAATGTTTTCACATTAAGTGACAGAGGAAGTCAGCATTAGTCTTTACTGTTTGCACAGTAGGACTGATGAATGGTCACTGAGCTGCAGCTCTTTCTGCCTTTGTAAATTTACAGACTTTTATTTGGTAAAAGTCTATAATTCCTTTCTTTACATCTTCATGATAATGCCGTGCTTTGTGTTGGTCTGTCACGTAAAATTCCAATAAAATGCACTGACGGTTGTAATGTGACAAAATGTGGAAACAGTCAAGGCGTTTGAATACTTTGATACTCTGGTTACTGTCCTCTGTTCATAGTCACAGCAGGAAGGTGACATTACATCAAGCATATCTGTTGACCTCTATCTGCCTGTATATCTATGAGGATCTTGAATCTCCCAGCTAAATGTGCATCAGCGCACTCTGGTCTCTTCTGGTTAAAAAAACTTATCCAGTCCTGCTGTGACACGCTTTCTGTACAATATTATTTTTGGTAAAATTAGAGTTTCCTGCAGTTACTATTACCAGATATAAAATTGCTCTAGAATTTGCTGTATGAATCCCAAGCCCCATTTCCATAAATACTTCCTCATTTGTATGTTTGCTAGCTCAGGGAATAGGTTGACCTTGAGCTCAATCGAGGTCTCTGCTTCCCTGCTGCCTTTCCTGTCTATAACAATCAAGAGGGTAATTGCAAAGCTGACCCTGAAAGCAAAAAAAAAGAGAAAAAAAAAACATCCATAGGCATTTTCTTAGTTACCCTTGCGAAAACTTGTGGTCTTTTATGTCCTTTCTGCAGACCCTTACGTAAAGGTGTGGCTCATGCACAAGGACAAGCGTGTTGAGAAGAAGAAGACGCCGGTGATAAAGCGCTGTCTGAATCCAGTTTTCAACGAGTCCTTCCCCTTTGACGTCCCTGCCCATGTGCTGAGGGAGACTACCATCATCATCACCGTCATGGACAAGGACAGGCTTAGCCGTAACGATGTTATTGGCAAGGTAATTTATGACATAAGCTTCTGCAGGGAGTCTGCAGAGATTTTTAGATAGGTGTCATGGGTTAGCTCGGTCTGTTGAAGAATCGTAGAGTCAACAGTACTTGTGGGCCAAGAAAGTAAAATCAAATTAACCAGAATGACTTATTTTATTGTAATTTTTTTCTATAGGAAAGAAATATTATTCCGCGTAGTTCCAAAACTTAAGAGATTTTGCATGTTTACCCAAATTGTCCTGTTGTTAGACAAATCTGCTCTAAAAACAGGTTTTGGGTCACTTTTTTTCAAACTGCCTGCTGGATTTAGCAAAGCTTAATTGAATTCAATAAAATCTGATTTGGTTTCAGTGAGCTGACTTTTCAATCAAAGTCTCTGGATTGACACGGTTCTGCTTATTATAAAAGCTTGATTATAAAAAGATAAATACTTTGGATTATACTTTCTGCAAATCATCAATTCCCTTTGTGGGAGGGGTCAAATTTCTGCAAGCAGGGTGGCTGAATAGTGTAGAGGTACAGTTTCAAAAAAACTCCAACGTTGACCGCAAGGCCAAAGCTTCACTTTGCAGATTCCTTAGACAAGTCACACTTACAAGCTCAGATATCCAGTTGATGTTAAAATTACCTTAAGTCTCTAGATGGGGCCTTCTACTACTGTTAATGGTTAAATTTTGCTCTGAGTTAGGCAAATGTCACCCCTTGTGAACTTGAACAAACACTTTTGTCATGACAACCATGAAACTTTTAAGCAATTTGAATAGTTCTATTGAACGACACCAACCAGCTGTCTCCTCCTATGTGTATGAGTTAGCTTTAAGCTTGCAGATACTTAAAAACGTACAGAAGACTTAGAGTAGAAGCTACAACGCGCTTCTTTGTTTGAATACTGACTATTTCAACGTCTAGCTTCATTATTTTAGGCAACAATGGTATTAATAATGCAATGCCTATTAGTAATACAGCCTGTGAGTTAACAGGGAGAGCTATTAGTGCTTCAACTCACTGTTTTTTGACTTATTGCTGCTCTTCAGCAATAACTGATAGCAAATACCAACGTTTACCATCATGATACACGCGAAAACATTGACTTGGAAGAGATGGACCATACAGTGATATTTTTTTTAATGTTCTCAGTAGTTTACAAATTTTCATGAAGTGTGCATAATTGTTTCTTTCCCGTCTCTCAGATCTACCTGTCGTGGAAGAGCGGGCCAGCAGAAGTAAAGCATTGGAAGGACATGCTCGCTCGGCCGCGTACTAACGTCGCACAGTGGCACTCTCTTAAGGCCTGATTGCACCACCCAGCTTCCTCCATGGCCACTTCCCTTCTCCTACTTCCAGCCCCTCTTTCCTCTCCCTTACTCCCGCTCCCGTCCTTATGCACAAGACTGACTTGCTGCCAGGCTGCGAAACACGGGTACAATTAGCCATCTGCTCTCTTAAACCTTTAAACTCTTCTCTATTTTCTTTTAGAATCTCAATTTCCTCTTCCACTTCTCTCTAAATTTCTCTCCCCTTGTATGTTTTTTTCTGTCGCCACTTTGCCAATAGTCCCCCTGTTTCTGACTGTCTGTATGTCTGTCTTCCTGTCCTTATGCAATCGGCCCATGGAGGTCTAATGATCTGTTTATTTGTCGCTGCAGTCCCTGACCAGTTAAACAAGTTGGTATCTTAGAGAATCATAATTTGAACTCATTTAATATTGTTGTATAAATAGTACAGTTATACAATATAATACATAAGGCACTGTATGAACATACAAGTGGATGTCAGTAAATTACAACACCATTGTTTTGTTAACTTAGTGATTCAGCTCAAAAAGTGAAACTCACTGCATACCAAGTCAGCAAACTAGAGTATTATATATTTCCAGTCTTTATGTCTGTTCATTTTGATGACTGTGATGTACGGCTAATATGAACCCCAAATTCAGTTTCTCGTAGAAGTAGGTTATTACATAAGACCAATGAAAAAAAGTAATACAGCATTGTGGTGCTACAACATGTACTGTATGTACTCAATAATTGACTGGGGCCGCCAGCCTGTGGCTCTGCAGATGTGTGCGCCAGCCTTCAGTTTATCCTCATTGTTGGCTCTGGTGCCTCGACTATGTTTGAGCTTCAGACCAGGAGAGTTTGCAATTTTGCCATATTCTGCTAGAAAATAAAATCTGCATTTCTATAAACCTTGTCAGCAGAGTGAAACATGGAGTGCTCTAAAACCTTTTTGGTAAGCCTCTCTCCTGATGTTGGACTCTATAAAATACAATAGAACAACCTCAACTATCTTGAACTCTGTGCCTCTTCCCTTTATCTCCAGTCTCTGGGACCTTGATTTACCAATGAAAAATAAAATCTGCTTTTCTAATAAAAAGAGGACTTTGGACATGTCCTTTTTAAGAATTATTTGCCAGTGTCTTGCATTCAGCAGTGTCTTAACACAGGGAAGGTAACAGTTGCAGAATATATTTTGGAAATGACTGTGTGCAGTAACTTTTAAGACTCTGACTCCAGCCTCAGTCAATCCCTTGTGAGTCTCACCAAAAATCATACATGAGTTAGAATCCTCTCAAGGCTTCAGTTATCCCTGTTGCCTGTGCCAGATTTTCTGCCACCCTTTTCCCTTCCACTCAACTTTTCAATTAGCAGCACACTCTTGTGGTTTTCCACCTTTGTACAGAATGTCAGTTTCTGTCTGCTGCTATATTCAATTTATTTCAGAAACAGAAATTTGGGTTTTCATTAGTTGTAATCGGTAATGATCAAAATAAAGAGACATAAATGCCCCAAATATATGATCTTTGTAGCGAATCTCTATTAATTATTAATTTTATTAACTAATTAACTTTTCTGTGACGTTAGGATGCAACTGTACCCATCTTATGATTATAAATTTTAGCTATGTAGATTGGCAGGGTTTCACCTATGAACACTAGTTAACTATATTTTAGCCATATTCTGTCACCTGTTTCCCTGTTTCATTAGTCTTTTCATTGACCCTATTGTTCTCATTATTTGTCTCAAGTTTATTACATTTTTCTCTCATAGCAAACCTTTTCTCCTTTACTCAAGAATAGTTTAATGTTCAGCTGAAGTCTTTCAAAGTGATCGATAATAGGTTTGTGATGAAACAAGCTGAACTCAGGATGGATTTGTTCACACTCTTGTCTCTCCTCTTCCGTCTATTCTCCTCTCTGTACTCTTTTTTTTTTCCTCTTCTCTTCCTTCTGGCACAATATTAGTGACTTACTTTTCCCCACCACTCCTCTCACAACAACCCTCTTTCTGGAGCCTTCCTTGTCGTCTGTGTGCTGTGGGTGCTGTGTTGTAGCTCCAACAAAAATAGAGATTAAAAAAAGCAACTAAACTTTCCAAAGCTGGGAAAAGAGGGGACACAAACTTGTGACATGGATCTGTCCCGATTTTTCCAGAAAGAAAAAAAAAAGACACGGAGAGAGAAAAAAGAAGATGAAATCCTAGGATGTCACTTTTCATGCATCACCAACCGAGGGAACTAATTGAAATCTTCCAATGTTCACAGAAAAATCGAGGGTTAGAGCAAAGTTTGTGCACATGGATTCAGCTGTGTGCACACACTTCTCTTCTTCCTGTGCTCTTCTGTCATGCTGGTGGGTGTCCACTTCCAGCAGGTTGGACTGTATAGTTAGACTGCTGTGTTAATGTATGCCTTCTGCCAGTTGAGTGTGCATTTACAGGAGCAGCACACTGAACTTTACAGAAATCTTCTTCTCTTTTCTCTTTCTTCTCTTGCGCTCTTCTTGCTCTTCTTACTGCCATTGTTTCCCCATCCTCTACTGCCCTGCCTTCTGAACGAGGGCACGGGGAAGTTCATTTTGCACTTTTTTGAAAATGTAATAAAAATAATAATGATGATTATAATTTTTGATGACGATGATGGTGATGATTATAGCTGTGGTGAAAATCAAGGGAGGAGAATCTGGAAGGGTTGGTTGCAGTCAGGGGGGGAGAGGAGACGTCTGCTTGGTGTTTTCAGGGTTTGGAGTTGAAGCGGAGGACACAGAGGATGCAGGGCTCTCATCCTCTTCTTGGTCTTTTTTGTGTTTTTTTGTTTTTTTTTCTTATTCTCAGAGTACTTATGTGTGCTTGTGTGTGTATTTGGAAGGAAACTGCAGGACTCCTGGTGGGAGTCCACTGATGTTTGAAATGTCAGGCTGGGATGGAGATTCAAGGCACGTTTGCTTGTCTCATGGAGACTGGCCAGCACAACAGTGCTATTACACAATGTGTCGATTAACATCAAGCTTGTCAGAGCTGAAAGCCACAGCCTGCACATTGTTATTCTGAATGAGTCCAAAAGAGAACAGTTTTTATATATAAGTATATATAGCGACAAGAAAAGGCAGTTCTTAACCATGTTCTGAATTTTAGTTGCAATTCATAGGAATTATAAATGACGGACAGTGTGTGCAATATTAGATGATTGACTTGTCTGCCTCTATAAGATACTGCAGGAGTGGATTAGATGTTATCTAATGCAGTAATAGTTGCCCAGTTTGTCAGAAACATTCAGCTTAGCTTCATACCTGTGGAAATAAAGCTGTCATAAAGCAGCAACAATAAAACTTAATTAGATGCTCAGTAATTAGATGCTCATAGATATCTCTGCTCTGTCTTAGTTTGCTGTTTATCCCAGTTGTTTGCAGTTCACCTTTAAAACACTCTTGTAAAGTTTTGCATTTAATTCTGTCCCAGGGTTTCCCTTTAGCAGTCCCTAATCTTTCTACACCTTGGCACTTTATTCAGGAAGTAGCTAAAATATTTAGCTGAATTATCAGTACTGTGTTTTTCAATTAATTAAAATTTAATGGCAAATGTACCCTAATGCAAATACATCTATTTAAACATATTTAAATTTCCAGTATAATATAATAGCTTTCTAAACCAAAAGTATGTACCAGAAATTACTTGAATTGAGTTATATAAAGCTCATTGAAGTAAGAAAACCTACTTAAATAAGAAGACTCAAATCACTGTATATTACTGTATAATACCTACTTATGTCAAAGTGTCAAATACTGAAGCACCTCAATGTTTCATTGGGGTAAGATATAAGTAAGTAAGTAAATTCAGCTTTATTTATTTATCATATTTTCACACAAATGTCACAAAGTGTATCATAAAAAGGGTAATTTTAATAAACCACACAGAAGTGTACAATACAGAAGCCAAAACACAACCCAATCATCTTGTGACAATCTATTATAAATAAAAGAAAAACCTAATTTTGTCTATGTTCTTAAGGACAAAGAAATAAAATGCTTTAAACTTTACATCATAACAGTTATGGAGAATGTAGACTATTTTGAAAGTGTTAATTCTGCTGTGATTATTAACAATTAGTAACAGCAATACCAAATAAAATATAAAGGAAGATTTCAAATTAAAAACTATAGCGGTTATTTGGCTGATAAAAAATGGTAAATCAGAAAATATAAATTTTTCACTTTTGATTTGCAAGCACAGCTGTTTGTTGTTTCTCTTTTGTTTCCATGTTTACAGGCTATAAGACAATTTCCATTAACCTTTCTCCAAATCAACACAGAAAACTAGGAAACCCTACGCCATTAAATGTAGGCTTACTTGCTATAATAGTAAGTCTGTATAAGCAAATCCAAGACTTAATCTATATAAATACTATTTTTTGAGTATATCTATGTAACAATATTGAAAGATGATGCGATTATTTTAATATTGTAAAACCTTTTTTCCTGGAAGTCATCTATCTGCATATATGGATGATCTACTATTATATATCTCATAAACTTTGAAATATGCCGATATTGGAACAGTAATTTGAGTATGAACAACTATTAAAGCTGATGCAATTTTTATGGAGTTACTGTTCTAATTTCCTGTATCTGCTGACTGTGCTGCCATCCTAATGATAGTTTACTCTTGAGAAGGGACAAATAGTGAGGCAGTTAGTTTGGTTGTGTATTTTTTTATTTTTATTATTTCCATTACTTTAAAAATTAAAAACAAATTTGGTCTTTATTCTTAAACTAGGAAAATGTAATGCAATAAAATTGTGTTTTTGCTGTTTGAGAATATTGATCAAGTTTCATCTTCCCTTACAGACTAGGAAACCAAACAGCAGCTATAAAGAAAGAAGCATTTACTGCATGTTTTAATACCCAAACAGTAGGAGGTTTCCCTATCTGCGTTTATTTTATTAGCAATTGCTTCCCACCACCTTGTGTTCAGTTTCCAAGGTAACCAAGTGCTTGATTGCTTAATGGTTTGTGACAGTCCTCTTGAATTATGTTTACTATTCAAGATGTAATGCAGATATCGGCCACAGCATTTGAATATAGTTTTTTTTCCCTTGCCCCCCATCTTCTTTGTTGCCGATGCAGAAGGATGTTAGTTAGTAGCATTAATACTTCATCAATATGTGCAGGAAACTTGTTTTTCTTTTTGTCTATGTCTATAGTGATGTCTCTAGATTAGTTTGCTTTAGAGATGAGCAACTGGATGAAACATATTTAGATGAGATGATAAAGAAAAGCACAGCAGACTGATCTTTGTGGGTGTAAATGTTCAAGAAGCTGTCTCCCCACATTTCTTGGGCTAACAGTTACTCACCAGTCCAACTAGTTGTTAGCTTAATTCCTTCTCAAATCTCTTCTTGATTCTCTACACTGAGATTCTTCTAATTTCTACTTAATTTGAAACCCACTGTGTAAAGACTGCTTAATAAGCGAGTCCATACATAGCACAGCTTCTGCTAACTCTGCTTTTTTATCTCTTTTGATTCACACTAAAGATGGTGTCAGCATACAACTGTGCAGTTGTAAACTGGCCAGCACTGTATAACTCCTCCTCATGAGTGTCGGTAAGCTTTTCTGGACAGCATGCGGTGTGCCGAGTATGTTCTGGGCACTGTCTTTCATGTGGGCCTCAGTGCTGGCTGCTGTGATGCACTGATCCAGTCCAGTGCCCTTCAGAACAATTGGCCATCCATGGAACAGGGCTCACTGTTTTGACAGCCAGTGCCTGCAGTGTCACAGCACATTACACTCCCATTAGGTGGTCAGAAAGGAGCAATATCTGCTTCCTTGAACCTGGGGGGGTTCACTATTTGCAAAAATAACTCTGGCTAAGAAAAAAGAGATATGGAGCAGTTTTATAACTCACATGCGTGCAAGTAAAAGTCTTGTCACCCATCCGTTAGCTTGGTCAGCTTTATCTTTGCTAATATAGGAGCTTTTCCCAGCTAGAATTAGGCAAGGGAGTGAGTACACCCTGAACAGGTGCCAAGACCATCACAAGGCTAACACAAGGACAGCCAATGCCTAACAATGGATGTTTGTGGACATCAGGTGACATCAGGCCCCCAGGTGACCAGCAGTCCCTTTTTCCAGTTATCTGTCAATGCAAACCGCTGCTCCACCTGGCTTGTCAGGTAAAGACAGAAACTAATCAGTGTAATCACTCCTGAAGGTGTGAAAACACTTTCTGGACCTATTAAGTCATCAGTTTTTCGGCCATTTCCCTTTAACTGAGTTACATATTATTCAGAAGGCTGAGCTACAGGGCTTTATAAAGTAGTCCTCAGTCACCCTGTGAGCTTGGAGATACGCTGTTATTTTTATAACATGAGGCAGATTGTGAAGTCACTCATCCTTGAAAATAGACTGCTGAGAAGACTTTTGGACTTCTAGAAGTCTAAGCTCTGCTCTTTAATCCAGATGACCTCCTGAATAAAAAAAATATTGGTCAGTGTTGGCAGGATGTATAAATAACTTATCTGGAAATTTCATAACTTTTCTTTTGACCACAAACTGATCCTTCACCTTTATGATTAATGGTATCTTTATAGTTTAAAAGAAACTGTTGCTTATTTTTTTAGGAAGCGTAGCCGTCATCTCAGACCTGGATATTTATGAGGATTACTTGTATAAAATGAGATACAGCTAAGTTTCCTTTAGTGGTTAAAATAGAAGAAGCATTGATGCTCTCAGTTGTGACTACTCTTAAATGTTTGACTCTGAAAAATTGTGAGGGAAAATGCTGTGTGTTTGCTATAATGCCTGTTCCCTCATGGTATATTTCGTTTGACAACAGTCTAAATCCTTCAGAAAGCTTTTATCTGTAAAATAATAAGAATCCCCTAATTTATCTTTGTTTTCTGCCATCAACTCAACAACCAAAACGCTAAAATGGATGGAAAGTTTAAATCTAAACATATGGAGACGTTACCAAATACCACTTTTTAATTGCACTGCCACCTCTCTCACACCTCTAAATGTGTTGCGCTTTCTTGGCACCAACAATGTCAGGAGTGACCTTCAGCAAGCCAGGGCTCATGAATATACCAAAAGAGGATTACAGATGTTCCCAATCAAGACCCCCCCCCCCCCCCACACCCCCAGACACGGGGTCCAATTGGTGTGTTTGTTCAGCCTCAGTGCTGTCTCTCATCATTATATTCAATTCCTAGGAGAACCAATGAACAGGTTCTGGTGTGTGCCTGAGTAAAAAAACTTTACTACATTTCCCTGTAAGTTTATGTTCTTTTTCTGCAATAAGTAGACTTTTTGTCTCTAAAACCCTTCCCAGACCTGTATTGTCACCTGTAGTCACGATGTGTAAAAGCTTTAAAATAGATTAATCTTTTACTTCTCTGATTGACAAATATTGAAAAATCTAATATTTAATTTTAGAACATTTTCTAAGTGTATAAAGCAAGGTCTCTTTTTAAAATCTAATTGTATTATGTTCTCTCTTTTAAACTACATAGTCTCTCTAGATTTGGTTCACTACATAGGCTCGGGGACTGGAATGATGATGGTAGAAATGCTTATTGTATTTTAAACCATTATTATATCATAAGCCCAAATTTGAACCCGTTTTCAGATTTCTGGCAGGACCCACCAAACTTAACTTTTAAATGTTCTGGTATTTCAAGCAGTTCCAAGTGGGTTTTTGAAGACAAACAGGAACCCGCCATCACAAAACTGCCATACTTAACAGTGAGCCTGAGGCACGTTACCTCACATTCACCTTTTGTTTCATGGCGGGTCAACCTGGAATGTTTGCTGCAGAAAAATCTTGCTCTCAATTTGAAATTTGGCACAGACAATCATAGTTCCCCAAAGATGATCCTAGCTGACTTATTTATAGCTTTCTTAAAATTAAATAAATCCATGTCTGAATTTTAATATCTTGACATGCTATTTTGTACATTTCCAGGCATTTTAAAAAGT
This sequence comes from Gambusia affinis, assembly GCF_019740435.1. Taxonomy (NCBI): domain Eukaryota; kingdom Metazoa; phylum Chordata; class Actinopteri; order Cyprinodontiformes; family Poeciliidae; genus Gambusia; species Gambusia affinis. The sequence continues at coordinate 7,348,564 of NC_057875.1, forward strand.
TGAATTATATTTACTAAACTTATATAATTAGCTTAAACCTCTCTCTACTGAAGAGGTCCTACCTGTTCCTTATGTTCCCTTGAGATTTATGATGGTGTTTGTCCTTGTCTCATTCCTCCTTCCCTTAATTTTCCATCGTAGTTTTCCTTGATGGATTTCTTAAGTTAGGCATCAGTGACTCACTCTATTGGAAAGGTGCCTGCTCTGCTGTAGTCTTTGCTAAATTAAATTAGGGTTGTTCTTTCTCTTGGAGACCTTAATGTCTGTGTGTGGATTAAAGTGAGGCTGTGGTAATCCCATCCTGGAGGAACATCTTGGCTGCCTGTGCTTTATTCTGCTGAATCATGTTGTGACACCTGAGTAAGTTCAGGAGTCACCTGGCTCACCTTCGCTGTTTGTCTGTGCGTTCGTCCTGCCCTGCACCGACAGACCTCTCCTCTCCCTCCGACTCACCCTTTCAATTGTTTTAAGCATCTGGTGAAAACCAGTGTGACTCCTTCCATTCAGGGTTGTATGAATAGTAACAACACGAATATGAAAAACAACAACGAGTAATAATTTTCTTTCTGTTCACATTTGACTGTTGGTTAGTGTGTACTTGGTGTTCTTGTGTTTTTATTTCTTTACAGAGCATTGTGAAGAATAATTATTTTTTTCCTTTTTGTTTTTTAAAAGACTTTATGTAAATATTGTTGGTGAAAATTAACATTTATTGTACTCCGAGTTTTCATTTGTCACTCAAGGCGATGAAGAAAACAACGATACACATGAATAACAATGGTGATGTTGATGATGATGACGATGAAGCTGATTATACCTGCCCTTCTTGAATAAGGGCTTTTGATGTCTGCTGTATTTTTGTTGGGGGCGTCGTGAGGTCAAGGCAAGACAAGCGACGGGGAAGGAGTGGTACCCGACACATCCCAGGTTCTTTGTAGCAACACTGCCACAAGTCCCAGAATACACACAGGTAACTCAAGGCGACACAAATTGTAGCCATGAAGCATCATTGCATTCTTACATTCTTTGCAGTGTGTGAGAACAACACACACCTCCTTGTTGAGTCACTCCGACCCAGTCGCTTGGCATCACATCCCCCCCCGTCAGCTTACAGGCTCTGGGATTTACTGAAATGCCATTGTGTTAGATGGGATTGACCCTGTCCTGACACTCATGATGCCTTGCTCATTGAATTTGGAGTCATTATTGATGTGTAGGGAGCCATACATAAGGATGGGCCTGGCTTCCATCATCCTATAGCAACAAGGGTAATTTGCATGCATGTTTTAGTTCCCAAGTGGGCTGATGTGAACTTGCCAAATAACCGGCTTGTCGGTTGCTTGGTTTTTTGCAAGAGCTCTCAAACGCCAGCAAGGACAGTCCAGGATTAGAGAGACAGCCAAACTATAAACTGCCATATTGTGATGTAAAAAAAAACTCATATAACAATACTTGCACCATCTTTCCTCTTTAAAACAGATTTTAGCTGTGCCATATAACAACATATCCCTTCGTTTTCTCCAGGACTCATCTGCAACATGCTGTTAGATGTTAAATCATGTATTAGTTGTAACTTCAGAGAATGCTGAAGGAGCTTTTCTGTGCCGATTGATCATTAAGTAGTAAGGATATAAAGTGATGTCACACTGTGTGTGAAAGAGAGGAGTTGGTGTTGCATAGTTCTGCAATTTAACAAGATTTTGGAAATGTGTCAAAACATCTCAAAATATCTTTGCACTTTGAGCTTAGCACAATTAGTAAGATTAGCTCACTTAACTTTGCAAACTATGAATGGTTATCATGTGTGCTCGCTGAAGACTGAGCAAAAACTGTGAAGACTACCAATTCAGCATGTTCCCCGACAGACAGAATTGAATTAAAACAGAGCTATTTTGCTGCAATGCATCCAGCCTTGCTTTTAAAATGTTGGTGCCTCATGTGACTTCATTTTTAAATGCCTCATCTGTGCTGAAAACAGCTAACTTTGCTCAGTAACAACTTCCAAACCAAAGAGAGTTTTTGTCAGTCTGACATGTTGGCGCCTGTGTTTTCTGAGCCTAAAAAAGATTGGATTTTCAAGTCAATCAGTCACCGCTAAGAGTTGAATAAGTGTAAAATTTTAATTCTGGCCGCTAGATGATTTCTCGGTGCAACGCTGCAATTTATTCTCTTTGGAATAAATGAGGAATCAAAATGCACTTTTATTTATGTTCAAAGCATGCTATGACTTTGTAAAACATTGGTAAAATCAGGTTTGTGGTCAACTACCATAAATCCTACTTTGTCAGATTTTTTTATATGCTGCACCCTCATGTTTCAGGCCCAGCATCCGCACAGTGCAGCAGCGGAGCTGATCAGTTTCAGGTTTCTTTGAGGAGCGTCTCTGACCTGACATGGTTTAGCAGATACTGCCAGCAGCTGAATCCAGGAAAGACAGTGGATACAGTTCTACCTTCATCTGTAATACCACCCCTCTGAGGGAGTCCCACAGGGACGCTGAAGCTCCACCACGCTAACCAAAAATAAAGCCCAGCTACTTTCCCCTCCAAACTCGATCTGATGCTGATTGTGAATGAGATGCAGGCTGAGCGGCGTCTAAATCCTGCCATTTATACAGAGATTTTTAAATCAGGGAGGTAATAAGCAATACTCTTAACTGACCTACTGAATCTAAACTGAGAGGGGTTTTATTTTTGCATTGAGGGATGTCAAGGGTAACACTCCTGCTTTTTGGTTGGGTTTTTAACTCCTTTCTCCACTTGCCTTGGCCCACCTCTTCAACAAAGAGTGCTCTAACTTTAAACACAATTGTGATGTGTACAATCTGATTCCATGTATTTATTTATGCATTTTTCTTTTGCCAACTTTGTATAGTGTACAAATATCTATAAATATACAAACCATGACAGTACTGTATAGATTTTAGCTGCCTGGTAAGGTTAATAGTATATACTTGGTAGACTAAAAGAAAAAGCGTAGAGCTGTTCAAAAGCCAGATACTGAGAAAAAAAAGATTGCTTTCTGTAAGACCCGTTACCACTGGCTCTTTTTTATATTCTAAGTTTCTGCTTTCTTTTTTCATTGTAGCCAGTGGGATTTTTTTTGTCCATTTGTTTTGCTTTTGGTTTTTTTGGGGTTTTTCTTTTTTTTGACAAGACACAGCAAGGTTCTGGCAGCCAGGAGAGCGCAGTGGAACGCAGACTGGAACCCTGTGCAGTTGTGAGTGTTTTTAGGTGTGCGTCCGTCCATCGTAGTGCTTAGTGCTCTTTGTGCAGTGCCTCCCTCCTCCCTCTTTTTCTCTTACGCAGATTGCTCGCTAAGATGCAGGATGATTGTGTTTGCTGAGGCTAGCTGATGCCCTCCTCCTTTCTCTTTTTTTATCCTCACATCCGCTCTGTTTCTTCATTACACCGCTTAGTTTTAATCCTCCACTAAGTATAGATTTCCACTTCCTCTGCTCGATTGTTCATTTACTATCCCATTCAGATGATAATGCGCACACCACCAGAGTCTAATTTCCTGGTAATCCATTCCATCCCCCATCATCTATCCTGGATTCTTTGTCCATTAGGATCTCCCATTTGTCACCCTCCATGTTACTTTTTCTATAGAGCTCTGTGGACCAGAGAATAAACAAAAAAAAGAGGAGATCCATGTTCCTCATCCCAAGTCAAGCCTCATCACTACAACTCTGAGGAGATGGAACAGAATCAGCTCAGCATGCAGCAACACAAAGCAGCCATATTAAAGTCAAGCACAGATGTGAGAGTTTATGTTGTGGCGGCTTCACTGCTGCCTGTTTGTAGCAAGAGCGAGAGGAAAAAAAAAAACGCCTTAAAGATCGGACCAACCACACATATAGATACTGGGATGTGTACATTTGTGGAAACCCTCCCTTTTTCTGCACCACTTTTATTACTTGGTATTCCAGTGTGTTGCTTGGTTGCTTTGTACATATCTGTGTAGTACTTCTGTTGATGTCCTCGTACTGGTATAGTAAAGGGTTCTTACTGGGTGGCCTCGGCTGACGCCCTCCCTCTCCTGTTCTCGTCTCATTCTCCTTAAACGAAAACTTCAAACATTCCATTTGAACCTGAACCAAACAGCTACTAAAGATGATTGGATCTCACTAGGAGCTAAAGAGAAAGGACCAAACTGCAGACGTCTCTCACTGGAGCCATGATAATAACCGAGACGCCTTGGTCACGTCCCTCTGAGGGCCGCAGAACCTCCACTCATCTGCACGCGACTCTCTGCTTCTTCCAACCCACCTCCTCTCTGGTCTGCCCTGGTTTGGAACAGAAGGGTGAGACAGAGGGACCGGGTCGGGAGAGCCCTGGGAGGCAGCGGAGAGCTGCGTCTCTGCGGTCGCGCCCAGCAAAGGGAGGGAGGGCGTCTCAGGGCGGAGCTCAGTAGCACTTTGGTTTTGCGTTCCATGTTTATTTTTTTCAGCCTCTCCTGTTTTTTGGGCCGAGCGGACTGTGATCTTACTGGGTTTTGTTTTTGTTTTTCTGTGTTCTCGCTCTCCTCCACTCATCAGTGTTACAGTGTGCTGGGTGGACGGAGCCTTGGAGCTGAGCTCTGATGTTGTTCCATATTAAAGAATCATTTTTGCTACACTTGTGTTCAGAGCCTCATTGGTCTGTCTTGTCGTCCTTTACTTCGGTATACTGTAACCAGGGCTACACTGCATGGCGAGAACATTATACCTGCTTAATATCTTGTTCTGTAACCAGTAATTATCCTGTTTCTGCACCTGAAAGCAGCTGATTATCTGATCGTTTAATCTGCAACCGTTTTGATTGTTCATTAAACATTTAATCACCTCAATTTCAAGCATTTTCGTCAGCCTGATGCATCCCAACAACTACAAAATGTCATTAATGTTTGAATAAATATTAAAGGCCAATAGAGGATTTACTAATAAAGATTCTAAGTCAATTAAAGTAAATCTGCTGTTGTACTATGAAGTGTATCCATACACTTCATAACATGATTTTTCAAAATCTCGTGATCATTTGTGCATTTCTATGCAGCTCCTTCATTCAATGATTTCCAGAACCCAGTGCTACGATTACAGCTGCAAGGTTATCACAATTCAAAAACTTGATGTTCATAAGAAAAATTCTTGAAACATTTTTCAACATGCCTGGCAACATTTTTGAAGGCAGAGGATTCTTGCTGAAGTAGATAAGAAAATTTTAATTCAGCATGATTGTGTTTTAATTTTCTTAATGAGGGCAAAACCAATACATGGTAGGTAATTCAGCACCAATTTTGAAAAAGGAAAAAAGAAATGAAAATGTCTCTTTCTTACATATCAAACCAGTAGGCAACACTGGAAAATGTGTCAATGTATTATACAGAACTTGGTATCTTGATTTAATTGTGCAGTGAATTGGGAGGAAGATCTTTTTGAAGGTGTAGGAGGAATCTGGTCCACAAGAAAAAAGGTTCATTTCAATGTAAACGTGAATCTGGGACATTAAAATGTTATTTTTACAGGACATTTATGGAAATCTGGTCAATGCAGTTGGTGGAACTCAGAGTAACTTAAGACCATTTTGCATAACTAAAGACAGAAATCTTTGCCAATTTTTCTTTAAGTTGGTTGAATAGAGAGCATCTACTGAAATTTTCTAGTCTTGCCATAAATTCTCAACTGGATTTATACCTGGACTTTGACTGGGCCATGCTAAGACATGAATATGACTCGATTGATGCCAATCCATCGTAGGTCTGGCTACATGTTTAGGGCTGTCATGTTGAAAGCATTTGAATCATTTGACCAGTCTCTTTTATTCTTAGTGTTTGTGGAAACAGGAACACTATAGATGACACCCAAACAATGGCCTTTTTATTTTTATAAAGGTCAGGTTTGTGCATGACTAACAGATGTTTTATCAACAGATTCATTCACTTGAGCTCTCTTTTCAATGTATTTTATTTAAGGAGGTCACATTTTTAAATTTGTATTTTGAAAAATAAATTATAGATCTATTTTCTTTCACAATTATGAATATGTTTTGAAACCCTGAGACTGAAAATCTACAATTTAAAATTTCTGGCTCTCTTCTGGATCACACAAAATGAGCTGTCTGCTAATTTCACTGCACATTGACACAATTAGCTTTTCTAACAGGTTCCCTTGTATGATTGGCTAAATGGTACAAAGTCAATCTAAGCAAACTGAAAGGGCAAAAAAAGAACCTAATTTAGCTCCGCTACTTTTAGTTGCAAAGACCTGCCTTTAATGGACTCCTATTTTAAAAATCACCATAATCTTTTTTGAACATAAATTAAGATTGTGAACAATAGAGAACACCTTTATTAGTAAGATAGATAGGTCAGTAAAGTGTTATTTGATTCAATACATTCCGAAAGAAACCCTCCACCGTGAACTCCTCCAATCAAAAATCTTTTCATCATGGTACTAAAAGTGTAACAAATATCTATATACAGCTCCTTGCAGAAATGTGTATCCTTTTTGAAGCCTAACAGAGTTTTTTGTAATGTTATAATAAAGTTTATTTTATTTTATTAGAATTCACAATTATGCACATCTTTGTGTTGGTCTGCAACATCAAATCCTCCAAATTATTTAGTTTTATTGTCACAAAATGAAGACAAAGTTTAAGATATATGAATAATTTTGCATGTCTCTGCATTCTTGCAAATAAATCTGTTACTGATGGTTCCGAAAGTGATGTTTGGAGGAAAATCGGTTTGATTTAATGGGGACTGTTGTGAAAGGTTTTAACATCATTTGCTGAAGGAAATGGGATTTTGCAAAGGTTGTTTTAGCCTTCAAGACCAATTAAAAATGTGTGGTGGACAGCTTTGGCTCTGAGCAACATATTAGTCAGCATGAAAGAAAATGAATCACACAGTTTCATCCTGTAGTCTGGAGAAAACTTTCCTCCTTTTTAAGAGGTGATGGGAAATTATCTTTGTAATTGGGGTTGAATTATTTTGCAAGTCTATTTTTTTTTCTTCAGGAGCATCTCAGTCATCTGTGCACTTCAAGTTCCACTGACGTGTGTCAAAATATCTCCCTTGTAGATGTTAGAAATGCTGTTGTTTTCACTCGAAATGTCTTATTTCATGCCTTAATTTTCCACACTACATTTAAGTTACCCTCCACATATTCACCAAAGCTGAGTGGAACGTAGAATGGAAAAAGATGACAGTGCAATTTGCTCCAAACCATGCATGGAAGATTTGTCCATTAAGTACAGAAGTTAGAAAGGAGGCTGCCAGGAGATAAGCCTTGCAGAAGTGAAGCAGTGAAGCAGAGGGAGCACCTCCGAGACCCCGGCAACACAAAGACAGGTCTGAGTGCCTGAGCTGGCTCTTCATGTCCTTAAACATTAATTCCATGCTTTTTTTTATGGCAGACAAAGGGAGCAGGTTATTGAACTGACAGGGAAACCTTGGAGAGCCACCTCCCTGAGCAGCAGACTATCATCAGCAGCAGGAGAAACAGGTGAGCCCCTGCAGACAGGGTCTGAACCTCAACAGACGGCTGCGGGCGAACCGAGTGCATCATCACGACGGGAGACCCTTGCTTGCATCACCTGTGTCTATTTTTAGAACAACTGCATGATCCCCCCCTTTTTGTCTTTGCACCTTTTCCTCAAGTGCAAGCTGCACCAACATGCAAAAGCACAGTCTGTTTATCTTGAATGTTTTGATCAAAAGCTTGCATGCAACTGAGTGTTTTGCTGGAGCAGTCACATTACGTGTGAATTATGCAGATGAAGAACAAACACCGGCTGCTGCGTTCTCAGGATGAACAATCAAAGGAAAGCTAAGAGTCTCTGGATCCTTATTCAAATCCAGGACAGCAGGTGTTTTATCCGTTCCCCCACTCTGACTGTCAGATTGAAGTTGCTCAAACAAGTCAACTCATCTGTTGTAATCTTGAACTGGAATGAAAATAGGCATCCGGTCTAACCCTGCTGTGTGGATCCCCCATTGAATTTATAATTATAGATACCAATAACATGCACATTGTATTTAGAAGAAAAGAAGCAGGAAATGAGATGTCAGTTTCAATGATGCAGGCGTTTCCCTGTAGTTATTTTTTGGAGGAGCTAATAAACAGTTCCAAGTTTGACATGACAGGATGTCAAGCAAGAAAGACTGCGGAACAGAAAATGCAAGCAACAGCTTGGTAAAGACGGGCTCTATCCATGCACTGCTGGCGTTCAGCAGATGGAGGGAAGGAAAAGAAAGCGAGAAGTTATGCAGCAGAGAGGTGGGAAAAAAAAGCTATGAGTCCGAGGAAATTAGACGGCATGAAAAGAAATGGGAGGTGAGAATTAAAGAAATAGTGTAGAAATAGTGTAATGCTGCAGTTTTGAGCCCAATTTGATGAAAGGTGTCTGAAATAGCATTGTGGTTGAAGAGACACACAAGCATATAGGATTTGCATATAATTTACAAAAAAGTCAATTTTTCTAATTAAAAGAATCATCTTTCTATGTTGCTTTTTCTGAAGTCCAAGAGTCAGTTTTGAATTAAAAAGCTGACATGAATGTATGTTTTTTAAAAAGTGCGTATGCTTTTCAGACATTTTCTGCTGCTATAAGCAGTGAATTATCACACCCTGTCCTGGATGGACATTTTTTTTATCAAGATGTCATGCAAATTTCAAACCATCCATCATTTTTATGTAACCTTGGACTAAATCAGAGCCATGGTGGCGTCACAATGCCATCCAGTGGACGCATGGAGAATCAGTCCAGACCGGTTCTGTACAAAAGCTATTCTGGTTCCTGCTGCTCTTTGTCTGGCCTGTTTTAGTTCATCCTTTCTGCAACACACATTATTCAAAGAAATGAATAGAGCTGAGCAGAAGGTTATGGAGTTCTGCAAAAATGTGTTAATCTCAATTTAAACCAGATCTTTTAAAGAATATTCTCCTACGCTTGAAGACCAGATATATGCATAGATTTTCCACAGACATCAGGTTCTTAGTACGCTTGTAGTAAGAAAAAAAAACCCAACAACTTACAAGTAACTTTTCAGCAGGTTGCTTGTTTCAAATACATAATTCTTTAGTACTGGTTTTACAAAAATGATTAATTCCACTGGCAGATTATTTCACTTAGAACAAGACATTTTTCCCACCTTATAAGTGAAATAATCTACCAGTAGAACTTGGACTTTTTCATCCTCTTGTGAAAAAGATTTTGATCTCAGTGGATTTTTAATTGATTAAATAAAGGTTTATTGAAATAAAAATCAATATTAAGAAATTATTTACTTAAAACAAGCTCCTACATCTTGCAGAAAAATGATATGAGTCAGTTTTATCATATTTTACATATGGAAAGACATTTGAACTAGAAACTAGACTAAACTTTTGAAAGATTTTGTGTTTTTGCTTTGTATTCAGAAATTGATGTGTGTGTTGATGGCTTCAAACAAAATAAAACCAATTAGATTTTACCATATGAATGATTTCCTCAGCATTGATATTTTTTATTGAGAAAAAAACCAATGCTGGCTTTGAGTGGCTTTATGTGATAAAGAAATAACTTAAATGACAAAGTAAAAGTGCTGAAGAGTGAAATAAATATCATTCATCTATCACTTTGGTCTTGAAAAGTAAGTCGAATAAAAAAGAATAAAGAAAGATTCAATTGCTGGGATATTGTTTCAAATAAAAAAACAGACCTGGAAATATGCTTGCCTGAAAATGAACAGGTGAAGTCATTTCAGTCTTAATCAACAAGACCCTTTTTTGCATCATGTCGCATGATAAAGGCATAAATTTCAAGTAAAGTACAATGTAAGTCATTTTGTCTGCTCGCTTCTTTTAAAAGGCACCCGCATAATTTCACCTTTGATATTTACAGATTTCAATAATTACATGTGCCTTTTCTTCTTTTTTCACTCTCTAATGGCGCCTATTTTCCTTTCTGAAACCTTCCAAGAAGCCTTTGATGGTTCTGTGTAACAGCGAGCTGTCTGCAGTGTTTTGTATTATTACAGTACAAATTGCAGAAAAGGAGCTGAACTGAACAAATTGCAGGAAGGAAGAAAGAGACTCTTAACAATGCCTCCTTGTGGAATAACATTACGCTCACACCTGAAATTATTTCTATGCACTTCAGTTGTAATGTTATGCCCATGTGTTGAATCTCCTAGCAACAGAAATGTGTTTACCTACAAACCGGCTCAGGACAGAGAGACGAGCAAACAACATAGTGTTTAGGCACAGGTGTGTCCTGGGTCAAGCTTTTTTCACACTCATCTCTATTTTACTTTTAACTCTTTAAATTCAGAGGAAATAAGGTGAGATTGCTTTTACTACCCTATTGGTGACTTAAGTTGGCTTTGTAAATAGGAGATTTCTGTCCTTTCTTACAAACTGTTTTTTTTCCCAGTTGATTGTGAAGTCTAAAAAATGCACTCCTTGCTACATTTATTTCAGATTGCTGCAGTGTCAACATGCCTGAAGGATTTTTTCCAACCGTCACTGTTCATGGCGAAGGTTTCATTTACAGCACACTGCAAAAACACAAACAATCTTACCAAATACGTTTTGTATAACTTCTAGTGCAAATATCTTAGTCCACTTAAAATATGACAAAACTAACTTTAAAGTTAGATACAGGACCTGGTTTTAATTCAGTAATTCTTGAATATTGATTAAAAAAAAAGTGCTAGTTATACTGACAGATTATTTCACTCATAAAAATAATGTCTTGTTCATGTGAAAAAATCTAGTACATTTTTACAATATTCAAGAATTTACTTAAAACAAACTCATATCTTGCAGAAAAGTTACTCTTAAGTTACTCTTGTTGTATTTTATGTGGGCTAAGATATTTGCACTAGAAACTAGATAAAAAATACTTGGTAAGATCATATGTTTTTGCAGTGCATCAACAAATGTTTGGTCAGCCGAAGATTGTCGTACCACCCGTTGAAAGAACTGAACAGTGGGGATTACTGAACAAAGCCAGTCTCGCACCACCTAAAGGTCAGCTGATGATGAAAAAGTCAGAGTAAAAAACTCAAATCGATCTGTTTTAGATTTATTTTTGGATTATGACAGACACATTGTTGGTTGCAGTTTCAGGCAGGATGTGTTTCAATTCCTGCCTTGGAGCCCCCGTTGCATCCGGCTACGTATCGAACCAAAGACCCGTTCTCTCTTACCAGCCCAGTTTGGACCTTGTTGACAACCCTCACTTTGGGTAAGTGTCAGGGCAGGTAAGAACTGTCCGCCACCGCGTCAGCTTTCACTGTCCAGTGTCATCACTGTCCACTGGGAAACACTCAGGCAGAGATGTGAGTCAGGCATGGGGGGAAGCAAGTTATTTCTCATGCTTGCTCTGACCAAGTGACACAATAGTTCTGCTCTGACATTTTCTTTGAAAAACTTATCCAAAATAGAAAACCAATACCAATTCAAATCAATTTTTATTTAAAAAATAATTTATTGTTTCACTGTGTATTTATTCGTTTCATGGCTCTGTTTGCACACTGTGATGTGTATGATTGTATTTGGTAAAGTCAAATACCAATTTTGATGTATGTCTATGGATATTTTTGAAGCACTAAGCACTGTGCTTTGAATGTCATACAATTTCATCGCTAGTGTTTTAGCTCTTCTCAGTCTTACAGAAACTATTTTTCTATCCTTGGCTTGTGAAACAATTTACTGAAATGCTGGGCCATGACACCATGGTAAGCTAGATCATTAGACAAAGTCCAGTAAATTTGTTGTTTCATTCTACGTTTCCCAAAATGTTTTTTTAAACAGCCATTTCTTCTGATGTGTTTCCTGAGACGCAGTTGTGTTTTTTTTTCTGTCTTCAGAGTGTGGTTAGCCGACAATTTCGTAACTCAAACTATGCGGAACTACCAGCCTCCCACCTACTCTGATGGCTCCACGGCCTTGCCAAGCCTCCTTAACAAACCCCTGGCCAGCGGATTCCATCAAGTGAGCACTGTTTGCCACACGGAGCCCGTTATGGATAAGGTACTAGAGGTTTTCCTTTACATTATCCTTACAATTCAACAGCATAGGCATGAGCTGTCTATCTTCTGCCCTTCTTTAGACAGAGTACCAAAGAGTGTTTGTGCCCCGTCGCTTACCACCAGGTAAAAACTTAGGTTGTGGCTGCAGACAGATGATAAGATGAGACATGACAGAGACACTAGCAGATTTCCTTCCTACAGTTTCTCGCCACATGAATATGGGTCCAAAATTGGAGACTGGATGCACTGAAGGAGAAGACCTACAGTTCATCACCTTTCGGGACAAAAAACATGCCACTGTGAGTATTGCTTAATAGTAAGCAACCATATTAACAGGATGAAAGTATTCATGTTCTCAAAATATTTAATTGGGATTTTATGTGTTAAAATTTATCCATTATCCATTTGATGATTTTTTTTAAAAATCATTCAGCTTTGATGACTTTTAAATCTTCAAAGCGGAATGATTCCACTCAGACTGTTTGATGATTTTAAAATCATCAAAGCTATGGGGATTTAAAAAGCTATGCTTTGAGGTAGAAAGTCACCCATAGCTTTGAGGTATAAGAGAAGGGATCTTGCATGATGCATGCGTTTACAAATAAAAAAGTGAAATGTATGGCACTCATTTCAAGCCTCTGGATTAATACTTTGTGGAATCACCTTTTGCTGCAGATACATTCTCTAATAGACTCTAACAAGCCTCTGAGGCCTAGAATAGAGAATAAATCACACCCAGGTGGACTATATCAATTTGATGTTTTAATGTGAAGGTGACTGAATTAATATACATGTCACACTTTTCATATTTCTATTTGTAAAGCATTTAGAAAATAACATGTCATTTTTATTTCTACTTCACAGTTTAAACTAGGTCTGTTACGTAAAATCTCCCCAAAGTACATTTCAAATTATGAATATAACGCAAACAAATTATATGTACAGTACAGACCAAAAGTTTGTTATTATATATATATTATTATATATTTGTTACTCTTTGAAAATAAAATTATCCTGAAATTTATATGTATCTTATCGTATAGAATAAAAAATCCTTCATTGTTCACAAATGGGGAAATTTCTTAACTTATATTCATTGGTTCACAACCAGATGTTTTCTTGTTTTTTTCCTCAGCTGAAGTCTAATGTCACCTTCTGTCACTCCTGTCTGTTCTCCTTCTGGTGCTTTCAGAGCTTAGAGAGTAGACAGATGTAAAAGTTATTTATACATGTCTGAGCCACAATATTTTCCACTAGCTGCAATATTTTGGGGGAAAACAGCTAAAGAAAAATGTTGTTGCACAAGATTCATATGTGGCTTTCTACGAGCAACATCACAGAAAAAATACAGTTTGAAAATGGTATTCGGTCATTCCTCAAGATGATTGCATGATTTGGTTGTATATGTAATCTTATAATTGTGAATGTGACTTTGTCTATTTGTGAAGTGTTTCCCTTTCAAAATGTGGCTAATTTGTCCAGGAGGTTCCGCGTCTGACCAGCAAAACAGTGATGATGAACGACTATCGGTCTCCAACTTTTATGCAGGTTGAGCCACATTCACTTCAACTCCCTTTATGCTGAACAAACAAACACAAATATGTTTTGATATGAAACATTTAATTTTTTTTTCAGGGAAATGAACGCTTGCCAGGTGTATGCAGCTGTTCCTGCAGAGAAACAGGGTACACACGTGGTGCCAACCCCCTCTTAGTCGACCCAGTCAGTCCCTATATTCTCTAACTTGTGTTCCTCTTAAACTGTTGTTATTGTACCGATTTTTTATATGTACTGTTTTATAATATTCTAGCGCCTTCATCTGCCATCACTGGAATTGAAGTGTCGTATACCAGTTGTGAAGGCTACTGGAAACAGGGTCAGACTTTTACTTTTTTTTCTCCAATTAATGGATCATCGCTTTTTGATTACACTTTTTGTCTTTACTTTTATTCCTTTCTCATTTAGGAGCCCTCAGGATTTTGCTTAAATATGCCAAATGAAATTTTCTCTAAGGGACCCTTGGATCCGTCACACTTCACTACACATTACAATAACAAGTAAGCGTTTTTTTTGTTTGTTTGTTTGTTTTTAATATATACTTTTGGTTGGAGTTTATAATATTTTTAGGTGCTAAAAAAATTTAAGCCAGACATGAAATCTTTTGTTGACAAACTTTGAATTAGCAATAAATCACTTGTCCATCATTATTCATCATTCAAATCATTTATTTGAAAAGGTACAGATTTTCCTTGTTTGATGTTTCTCCTGTACTAAGTGATCTATGGAAATTTAGATTTTTTTTTTTTTTTTCATGGAATTTTTAAAAGGATGGTTTTCTTGTTTCTTGTTCATTTGTGGTGTCTTGCTGTCCTAATTTATTTGTGTTGTGCATAAGAGAAATTTTTAACATGACAAGAATTACATTACTTTACAGCTTCTGTTATGGCCGTCCGAAGGACAGGAACACTTTTAATATTTCATCAATTGTCAACACAAGCCACACAAAGAACAATGGCTACAACAAACGGAACACAGACAGGTAAGGTATCATCACGTTTTTGCCTGGATAATATAACATTGTGCTCATTTTTATGATTCACGCGTCCTGTTTTTTTTTATTCCACAGGTTCATATTGAAGAATTAGATGTTTTCACTATTTTCAAGTAATCTGCATCTCAAAAATAAAAATTATCATTCAAGCAAATCATTTGGTCTTTATGTTTTGTTTGTAGAAGAATACAAACTCCAGATGTACATGGAGAAGATGCAAAACTGCATTTTGTTTTGGTTTACTTATAGAACCCATCAGCTGTGGGACTGAAGGCGTTGATGTACCTATATTAAAAGCACCTTGTTGTTACTGACCAGAGAGAATGAGAAGACTGTAAACTAAGGTGAAAAATGATTCCACTCAGACTGAAGCAGACTCTGATTTGCATGAACCTCTGCAAACTATCAAGCTGTTGTACCACCCACAGCTGCATGCAAAAAAAACAACCAACAAATCTAGACGAAAAACATAACAGTCTCCAAGTATGACAAACTGTGTATATTACAAATTTATACCACTGCACTACTGCATCTTCTGTGCTGACGTCAGAATATTTGACTTTTCACATTTTGCAATTCTGCAATTACATAGTGCAAATGCTGTTTTTTTCAGGATTTGTATGTGATAAGTCAGACATTATCACTACATAATTCTAATGTTGAAAGTGATTTCACTATTTTTTTCTACAGAGCTGAAATTTAAAGTTGAAGGGGACATTAAAGAATATAAATACAGGAACAAATTGGAAGAAAGTTGCAAACACTTCCTGAGTGGGTGGAGGCTCACCTTGTAGGGGGAAAACAGCCCTAAATATAAAACCGTAGTTATAATAAGTTTAGACAAAAGCATTTTAACATGTTACTTATTTTGTGCCAACACCTAGATTAAAATAGTGGGAAAAAAAAATTGCTCTCCATTAGTGTGATTTTAAACCAATTTTTAAAGACAAACTGGCAAAAAGGCCAATCTCTAGACGAACAAAGCTGACAGAGACTAACACCCAAAGACAGTGATACCAGCAGTAGCATAGCTGATACCACTGTTTCCTTGCAGCAATAATGTCCAGGGGTCTTCCTTTATGATGTGTACATGTTCTTCCTGTGCATGTGTGGTTTTTGGCTTCTTCTATTTGTTGAGAATGCACAACTGTAAGTTTAATTGGTTTCTCCAAATTGCTCATGAGAGCAATTTGGAGAAACCAATTAAACACAGAGACATCCTGTGTGTCTCTGTGTTGTAATTGCTCCTAGGAACCTGCAGGGACAAGAAGGCATAGACAATGGATGGAAACATGGCTCTACAAATTATTGACCAATACAAATGCACACCACACTTCTGTTCACTTCACAGTTATCCACTACTTGGTGCATTCAGTCCATCAGTTGATCTGAGTGACCAAAGTATGAAGTAAAATACATAGATTTTTTGTTGTTGTGCAACAAAATGTGAAAAAAATTAAAGGTTAAGATTGCTTCAGCAGTTGCACCTGTCTAAGAAGAACATCAAATCTGTCATGACACTGAAAAAGCTCTAACCAGTCAGAAAGGAGGCCACAAACATCTGAAGAAATTGTAGTAGGATGTCAGCAACAGATCCTTTGGGTCCTGTGGGTTGAGGTTGGGTTACTTCCCACAGATGCCATCAGATTCCTAGTAGGGGAATTCTGAAGACCATTAATAGTATTTTGCAGCTCATTTCTCACATTCCTGTGTCTTATCTATTAATACCACTTATGTTATTAGACACAGCGATAGAAACTATTGGTTCATGAAAATTTAAAAGGAGCAGTGTGTATGTTCTGCATTGTCCCAATGCAAATGCAATGAGATACTGTCACATGAGTATACGCATTAATATTCTAACACCAGATCAATATTTCACTCTTTTAATGAGATACAAAGAAAAAGATCTGTGCAGACACAAAGGACTGGATTACGCATGAGCCCCTCATGAATAATGTTCTCAGAGATGAGAGGAGTACAAGGGCCTGGCCTGTATAACGTCAAGAAAATGAGTAATGTCATCATCTGTGACAAAAAGAAGTGCACGGTATTCATGACCCAGCTGAATTTTTGCCCAGCAGGGTCCTTGAGGTTTGTTGGGGCACTTATAATATTCTGCTTCATCATTTTCCGTGTCCGCTTCATGTTTGAAGCCTCTTTAAGAACTTACCTTTTATGGTCAGGCACCCCAGCTATTCATCCCTCCAATGCTCTTTCTTGGCACTGACACTCGTGTCGTAAATATTTTTTAAATCTTTGACCAACACACTCATTTAAATGCAGAGACAGTCGTGCCTTAAAGAAGTAGTGCTGACAAGCACATAACACAGGTACTGACTGTGACGAGCAGAAACGACTCTTGAGTAAACACTGCGTCTTCTGTGACAAAGGACTGGCAGCGGCTCCATTCAGCTGAATATTTAATAGCAAAGAACCAAAATAAGTTACAGCGACCTGATAATGTGCAGTTGAGAGAGATGACACTGGTGTTGTTGCTTTAAAGAAATATAATATCAAGACAATTAATTTTCACAGTTAATTACAGATCATTAATTAGCAGCACATCTGAGAATAAGTCATATTCACGTATCTGCTGTACTATCCAACATCTGTTTCCACCTGAAACCAAATCATCTTGGAGTTAGAGGGGCTTTTCACGCTCCCTCATCTTGTCTTCTTGTGTCTTCCAGCTCCTCCCCATCCTCATATTCATAGTCTATTGGAACGTTTTCATACTCCAACCCCTCTCCTTCATACTCAAGCCCTTCTCCCTCACATATCATCTCTTCTGTCTCATATTCAACCAATTCTTCATCATATTCAAGCTCAGCACCATCATACTCTGTCAGTGGCACTTCTCCGCAGTCCTCCTGCTCCTCATCTTTAACCAATGTTTCTTCTTCTCTAACATCGGAGTCTTCGATGTTCACAGCAGCTTCATCTGTTGCCGGTTTTGAGTTGCTGTTCTTTAGGATCCCATGGATCACTGGTTCCTCTCCAGCCTGAGCCAGCTCCTCAGCCAGCTCCTCGGCCTCTTTCTCAGCAGCCTTGCGACGTCTCTCCTTCCTGGCCTCACGGATTTCCATGAACTCAGCAGCCCCTTCCCCAACCAGAAATACATCCTCGCCTACTTTAGGAGGTTCCTTGATGGGATTGTGGTCATAGGAAAATAGGTGAAGGGTCTGGAGACGCTTCAGACTGGGAAGCTCTGTTATTTTGTTTTTATCCAAGTCTAGGATCTCCAGGGACTTCATGCGCAGCAGGACTTTGGGGAAGGTTTCAAAGCGGTTTCCATACAGCCACAATCCCTTTAGTGATTCCATGCGACAAAAGTCTTGAGGCAGCGCTTTCAGCCGGTTGTCCCCCATCTGAAGGGACTTGAGGTTTGGCAGGTCGTAAAGCTCCTGTGGAAATCTTTGGAAGAAGTTGCTCTCCAGCCAGAAGCACCTTAGATTCTTCAGGTTGGTGAACTCAGGCGGAAGGATCATGAGTCGGTTGCTGCCCAGGTACAGATGGGTGAGGCTGGTGAGCTCGCACACAGCCAGTGGAACGTCTTCCAACTTGTTGAAGTCAAGGGCGAGCGTCCGCAGACCCTGCAGCTGGGAGAAGTTGTCAGGCACCTTGCGAAGTCTGTTCCCGCAAACATACAGCTTTTCCAGGTGCATCAGCTCACACACACGCGAGGGTAATCGCTTGAATTTGCGGTAGCTCAGGTCTAACACAGGATCACCGCTCTCCAACAGCTCCTCCACTCCCAGTGGAAGCTCTTCTTCTTCCTCCTCAACTACTTCCTTCTCCTTTTCAGTGTCCTCTTCCTCCTCACCATCTTTTGCCCCCTCTTCTTCTTCTTCCCCCTCGTCCTTCCTGGAAGAGTTGCCCATGCTGTGCAAAGCAGACCCTGACACTGATGTGAGTCAGGGCAGAGTCATTGGATATGGCAGTGTCTGTGACAAGTGAACTCTCAGTTTGGAAGCTACTGTTGTTTTGTATATGAAACCACAGGCTGCAGCCAGCATCATGGTTCAGGCCAGTTAACACTTCTGCAGCCATGCAACAGCAGTTCCCAAATGCCCCTGTCTCCACTGGTTTATTATAAAATTATGACGTGGTATAATCTGGCAAACAGAATGAAAAAAATAATTAAAGGATGAGGTAGAGATAATAGTGAAAGTTTAACTTTATCTTTAGTTTTTTCTCTTACCATTGTCTCTAACATCCTCGGGACTTTGAAGAGAAAAGTGTCCGGCACTTCAGGTCATGTGATCAAGAAAAGAAAGATTCCCCCCCGAAGTCGTTCTTTTGCGCCTCTTAACTTGCCTGCAGATGTCTGTGGATAAATCCAGAGTTGGTGCGCCGCTCAGTGACCTGGCCGGCGGGAAAGAAAATAAGTCACATAAAGGTCCGTGTAAGAGTTAATGCAGCTGCTCCCTATTACAGGCCGGGTCTCACCGCGGGAACTATAATCCGTGCTGGGGAAGAAATTGCATGTTGGAAAATTACAGCGCACTTACTGAGTGACTGACGGACTGTTCCTGATGTTGGCTGCTTCTCTCCATTACTGTGAAGGCTTGCATTCTGCTGAAGCCTGCCTCTGTAACCCGAACAGGGGGTATTCACATCACATGGTCAGTTTGTGCGTGTGTAAGAGGAGCGTGAGTAAGTTACTTCGAGTCAAGTTTTGAAAAAAAAAATTTGAAGCTTTTTTAAAAAGTTATTATTATTATTATTATTATTATTATTATTATTATTATTATTATTATTATTATTATTATTATTATTATTATTATTGTTTGTTGTTGTTGCTGTTGTATTTATCTGGTTGCATTTACTTTTTTTTTTTTTACTTTAAAATGAGATTATATTTTTATCCAAATCCTTATTTTGGAAGTCTCCTTGCCATCATCTTCAGCTCCCTCCATAGAATTTAAATTCGGACTCTTGCTGGGCCACTCAAACATTTTTGTTTGTCTTCCTGTATGAAGACACATGTTGGTAAAATTACTTTTTAAATAAAAATTTGCAGTGGGTTTTTTTCACAACTTTTCCATTTGTTGTTATTCAAAGGGTGCCTTTACAGAAGGTTTGAGAACTGCTGATAATTTAATCTGAAATGTCAATTGTAGCTGAATTTCTGCCTTCAAAGGAGTGCTTCATCCATTAAAGACATCATACCAGCTGGAACATTTCATATTAGCAGTTAAGTAAAACCCAAAAATTTCCAAATGTACCAAAGTAAATTGAGACTTTTAAGTCAATCTTCTGCTGATTCTATCAACTATTTAACAGTGAGCTTTCCTGGGTGACATTCTTTTTTTTATTGCGATGGAATGAAAAGCCTAAAGAAAGCTGATGGGGTCAGATTTTTTGGGCTTCTGTCAGCCTGATGACTCGTAGCAGAAGAAGCGGACAAACAGGGCCATGGGTCAGCTTGCTGCTTGAGGATAATTCTGTCTGATATGCTGAGGACCAAAAGAGCTGATTTGCACATTTTGATGTTGCATTCAAGTGACCCTGAAACGACACGATGGACTGGAAGCAGTAGATAGGCAAGCAGACAGACAAAGACCTTGGGTGGAGAAAGGACACAGCTGCCGAGGTTAATGTGTTTTGGAAGCACTGCGTGGCCTATGCAGGCAGTACAGGAAACATATGGAAAGAAGACAGCAAGCACAAAATGATATTTGTTTTATGAGGGGCAAAATCATGAAAATGAATAAAATCGTAGGCCTACATACTGCATTTAGATTTTTTTCACATATTAAATAGATGATGAAAGAAGCAGAAAAGGTCTGCAATATGAGCCCTAGCTACTGTGCAGCCTTGGGTTAAATGAAGAGAAGAGTTGTGAGATTTAAAGAAAAAAAAAAAACTCTGACACTTGCTGGTAGCTGAAGGAACTGCAGCAGGCATACAAATAGCATTCACAACATTTTCAACACTTATTGGCACCTGTAGTGAAGATGTGAAAAAAGCCTTGAAATAAATTAATTTATTGCTGCACTAAAGCAAATTCTGAATGCTTAAAATAAGTAAATTCAGCACTTTGGGCAACCCTTCTTTTTAAATGTGCTTTACAAATAAAGTGGATTTGGAATTGGATGAGAAAATAGCTAATATAATTAATAACTTTCATTTGAGTATTTTTGGTAGTGAAGAAACACCCCACATTAAGAAAAAAAAAGCTTTTTTCACAAAATTCCACAGTTAATGACACTAATGATAAAACTTTTTACAACCTGCTTCCATCAGTAAGACAGCTTTTTGTCTTCCTGGGTGACAGTATTTCAAGGTTTGATTATACAGAGATAGTAATTTTTGAAAAACAATCTCTAAATCATGTCCTTTCTATGCACTCTTCATAGGCTTTAGGCGTGGGGACTGAGGTGGCCATGCAAAATATTAATAATGTCAAACTATCACTGTGTTGACATCATGTGACACATGTTTTTGCTTCATTATCTCCCACTAATGAGTCATTCTTAGTTTACTCCCAGAAGTCACCAAAATTTCAGCTTGCAGTGTCCAGGTATTTCACTGAGTTTGTGGTAATATAAACTCTAAGGTTCCCAGGCCTTTAGAAGTCTTCTGCATGCTCCTCCTTTATTTCACAAAGAGCTACCTGCAGTGTTTCCTACTGAATAACTAAATCTTAGACTCATCTGACCAAAGCATAAATGGTTTGTGTTTGTGATAGCAGTGATCTTCTTCTTCTTCTTCTTCTGTTGCGTTTTATGGCAGTTTACACACTTTGTGCATTACCGCCATCAACTGGACGGAGATGTAACTTCAGAAATTAATTTTTACTGTACATCTTTAAACAACAACAACAAAAACTAAACTTAATTATATTCCTACACACATACACACACACACACACATACAGTACAGACCAAAGGCTTGGACACACCTTCTCATTGAATTCAATTAGAAAGTATGCCCAAACTTTTGGTCTGTACTGTATACTAAATCCTCTCAGCTAATTTTGTATCTTTTAAGTATTTAATAAGTGCTTGAATTATATCATGTGATTGATGCTTCCCTAATAAATTAGTCGTAGTTACTGAACTCCCCATTACCCTTTCCAGTTCTTTCCTCTCTTTTATACATTTCCTACAATAAATCAACACATGTTCTACTCCTTCTGTTTCCCCTCAATAATGGATGTTTCCCTATTAATTTTAAACCAGCGGTTTACCAGATACCAGCGGTTTATAACCCAATGCGGCTAATATATGTACGTTTCCATTTTTTTATTTATTTTTTTTTTTACTTTGTGGGTGTGGCTTATAGTGTGGTGCTCTCTATAGTCCGGAAAATTCGGTAGATGGTATCTAGTGGTCATTATGGTACGGAGCCCCCTAGGGGACATGGGGATTTTTTTTTCTTTTGCGTTACCTCGCAAAACTTTTGCGTTCCCTCGCAATACTTTTGCGTTACCTCGCAAAACTTTTGCGTTCCCTCGCAATACTTTTGCGTTACCTCGCAAAAACTTTTGCGTTACCTCGCAAAAACTTTTGCGTTACCTCGCAAAACTGTACTGATCAGTTGTGCGGCATAATTGAATACTGTAAGACTTTCTTACGGTGGCCGCCGTACTTTCTGATTTAATATAAGGTTATGTAAGGTTTTTCCATGAATGTTAATATCTCGTTGTGAAATATCTGAAGTTTTATATCTTTCTTTAGAATACAAAGGCACCACAAACCTGTTATATAAACAGAAACCTTCCGTAAGTAGGAAAGAAATATAAATACTGTACATCCAAACTATATTTCTGAGTTATTATCGCGGCGTAATAAGTCATCTGACAGTTTTGATTGTGTCGCTGTTGTGTTGGTTAGCTAAATGGTTTAAAGAGCTGCTTTTATGTTCAGTTCCATCTCAACCTTAACAGACATAAATATGCGGTGAATGAATCGATTTTCAATCAGTTTTTTGCACCAAAGACTTCATAATAATAAACACGTTTTATTATTAAAAACACAACAAACTAATTATTATTAGGGCCGTATTGGGTTAACTCGGGGAATCTCATCTGTCCGTGTATCAATTAGCTCCAAACCACTTCTTTGTTCTGTCACATTTATCGATTTATTCCATTTTGATTATTATGCTCCAGACTTTGCAAGGACTGACCAACCCACCTCACTTTCCTCATACACACAAACCAGCAGGCCAGTAAGCTTCCCATTCATACTTGATGACGTCACTCCCACCACCTAAGTGTCAAAGTCGCGTGCATGCCAAAATGTACATTCATATGGCTCTTACAGAGCCTACGTGTATGAAGTCTTTGGTGCAAAAACTGATTGAAAATCGATTTATTTACTGCATGTCTTATGTCTTGAAAACATAAAAGCAGGTCTTTAAACCATTATAGCATGCCAGTTTATCAAGCTCAGACAGAATTTAGTATATTCATATTCACTTCATGAATTTAGTTTTGCATTCTAAAGAAAGATATAACACTTGATATGAAACTACAGTAAAAGCAACTTATGGTAAAATCGTAATAAAAAAAAGTTAGATATTACAAATGCAAGAGATTGATAAGAAAATATAGATGTTGACAAAAGAAACGGCATAAAAATCCAAGAAAACAGAAAAAATGGCATGTCCCGTATGGAAAAAGATCTTTCTTTTTAAACACAAACGTAGCTTGGAGATCATTTTTTAACTTCTCCACTATCTTATTTTCCAATATAAATACTGACCAGTGATTATAAGAAAAAAAATCAGAATGTAGCAATGTAATAGTAAAAAAGTTTGAAAAGTAAGGACACAGTAATTTCATTTTTAACATTTTACTGAATAAATACACTCAAATTAAAACATTTTTTTTTTTTTTTTACCATTAGTTTATACTATTAAAATAAAAGCTTCACTGTTTATACAGATCATTCGCAAAGTCTAAGCAAAGTTGCTGGATGTTTTACCTTTCTGCTCTACAGTTTAAGCTGTCTACACATTAAAATAATCTATCACTTTACTAAAAAAGTGCAGTAAGGCGGTTATTATGTTTGGGTTTCAAACTGGCACCTGGAGAGTTTTGAGATCGTGTCACAGACTTTGATGTTCTTTGAGTCATTCCTGAGCAGGTTTGTGAGATCAAACACGTAGGTGTCAAAGTAACACCCACGTCAATATCAAAAGTGCTGCACTGTAAAATGGTTAGAAGCATTACTCAGTTTCTCAAAACACACTGCTCATAGGTGTTCATGGAAAAATGTTTTAGGAACTTGTATATTAAACTTACCAGATCAGGGACCAAAGGTGTGTGTGAATGTTTCTGTTTCTGAAGGGAAACCAAAGCTGGCTGTACAAAAATGGTATAAATTTGACCTGTTCAAAAACAAAGAGAAATGGCGATGAACCTAGGTACATTTCAAGCATTAAAGACTTTAAATACTGAAGTTGTCAAACATAAATAAACTCTAACCTTTCTTAACACTGGTTTTAAAGGCAGAGAGTATTTGTAATGCACTATTTGAAAACAACAAATCCTTTGTAGCCACTCTTTTATTGAAAATGAAAAGTGATGCACATTATAGAGTGCCAGTTTATCAAGCTCAGTCAGAATTTCTAGTAATATTCATCACATTCACTTCATGAATTTAGTTTTTACTGAAAATACTTAACGTGAGCTACAGCTCTAAAAGCAACTTGATGTAAAATCGTAATAAAAAACGTTAGATATTACAAATGCAAGAGATTGATAAGAAAATATAGATGTTGACAAAAGAAACGGCATAAAAATCCAAGAAAACACGAAAGAAATGGCAACGTAGTTGAAAAACGTTTTAAACAACAAACGTAGCTTTTATTTTAATCATTTTATTTTCATAAAATAACAAGAAAATCACGAACGGTGTAGCAATGTAATAGTAAAAAAAAAAGTTTAAAACAGCAAAGTAACTTTCATTTTTAACATTTTATTGACATGAAAACACAAAAGAGATAGCAATTAAATAATAAAAAAAAGTTTAAAATACTTATATATTTTTAAACACTGTATCATCGGAAAGTTGGTCTCACGATTTGAGAAACGTATATCTCCAAATTAACAGCAGTCCAGGGCATCAAGATCAGCAGGAAGGACGTGATAAACAGGCCAAGCATCTGTTTATGCTTTCTGAGAATGCCACCGCATCTCCTGTAGTCCGGGCATGGGCCAGACCCACGTCCCCCAGCTGAACTTTTTCCAGGATCACGCAGTTGACCCGGTTATGTCCAGAAGAGCAGCTCTCTGAGCCTATCGCGTATTTAGCAGCGGTTCGGTTCCTGATAACTGCGTGCCGATTGGCCAGAAAGGCTCGAATGATCCGCTCGAAGTTCGTGCACCCGGTGGGGGTGAATGAGACGATGAGCGCAGCCTATGAGGGAAGGAAGCTGGAGGAAGGATTTTATGATGCTCGCAGTTAGAAAATGAATTCGTGCTGAGCTGGAGCAAACTTATTTAAACTGGTCTGGTGATGAGACTAAAACACAGAGGGACTTAAATCATTCAGATCTGGTTAATAGCTACAGTAAGTTTTAGACATTTGTCCTATTAATGTTATTACATGATAGCTGAAAGAAATCGAAAAAACATTCATAATTGATTTGATGGAATATTTTTTTCCCGCATTTAATGTAAGCCTAGCTGGAAGAGTTGGTGTAAAAGTTCGTTTAAGGGCTCAGTCATAAATTCATAACGATTACAATTCCTTTTTGTTGTTTTAATTAACTTGTGTAAGTGTGTTGCAGCATTTGTTTTTAACAGATTTAGTCTAAGCTTCATTTTTTCCTCTCCAGTTGTGACAATCTGTGGTAAAGTGCTCCTGAGCTTCAAGTGAATCCAAGCAGCATCAGCAGGAACGATGGGAGGTGGAGGACAGCAGACTGAGCCTGCAGAGCCAGGCAGTGGGAAAGCTTCAGGTGTTTACACCTGGGAGGAGGTGCAGAAACACTGCAGCAGAAGCGACCAGTGGCTGGTGGTCAACCGAAAGGTTTACAACATCACCCGATGGGCCAAGCGGCATCCAGGAGGGTCTCGGGTCATCAGCCACTATGCTGGAGAGGATGCCACGGTAACATCTCTAAACTCTCTTAAAAAAAATTTAAAAATAAAATCTTATTGCATGTAAATAAAGCAGTTTTTTTTTTAGTTCCAACTTATCTTGAATATAATCAGATCTTTACTCACTTTTATCAATAGGTCAACAGCCTCAGCTAAAGAATAATATATGACATATTACAAGTTCATCATTCATTTTATTATAAAAAGCTAAATTTAAGAACCTTTGTGCACTTCATGTTTGTGTCACCTTTGTAGACACAGAAATGTACAAAAATAGTCATCCTCTTTCTGATATTGTGTTATGAAGAAGCTTTGGTACATTTTTTTTTACAGTGTCACTCTGAACTTTGAATTGTCGCAGCTTTGTGCTTTGGATAATTTTCACAAAGCAGGATCCAAACTCTGCCAAGTTTAATTGTCAAACAAATATCTTTACATCTTTGCATCTTTACATGCTTTGAAGAGTTTAGGGTAAAATCAACGGCTGCAAGGTTTTCTCCAAGGCTTGTGGCTGCAAAGCAAGCCCCCATCATCACCCCTCCACTACCATGCTTTACTATTTTACTTATTTCTGTATTGTTTATCATGCCTCAAAATCTCAGTTTAGAACATATTTCTCTAAAAAAAATGTTTTTTTGGAGGGGGGGTATTTCTGGAAGACTTAATTTTCTGATCAAACTTCCAAACAATCTATACTACAGTTTTCAGGATTTCCCACCCATGCAAGGCATTTCCATGCACAGCATCTAGATACTCATCTGGAACCCCAGTCGTCTTTCATGTATGAGCTAATACCTGCCCTGAGATACTGATAAGATAATGACCCAGCTGGCTGCTGCACATTGACTCATTCCTTTGAAAGCACCAGGCGTCTCTCTATTATCCCACACATGGCTTCCGCACTTTGGCTTTGTTTTCTGTTAAATAAATAATGAGACAGTGTAATATGTCATGTCTTGTTTATCTAAGGTTTGGCTGACCTCATTAAGACTTTTTAATATGTCTATATACAAAAACCTGGTCTGGCTTAATTTTTCAAAATTCACAATGCAATAATAGAAATTAATAAAAAATGTGAAAACGACAAAAGAATCTTTCTAAAATTAAAATTTAATAATAAAGTCTCCTAATATACGCATCTATAATGTTAATAGTGAATGTAACAGCCTGTTGAGGTGTTTTCATCCAGTCCCTGCACATCTTAGATACAGGTCTATCTTAATAAATTAGATCATCCTTGAAAAGCTAAATTATATCATTCATTCAGTTTAAAAATTGAAACGAATATTATATAGATTTATTACACACAATGATATGTATTTAAGCATGAAAATATCTGTAAATTTAGATGATGTGACTTACAACTAAGGAAAAGCCCCTGAAATAAAACAGTTTACCAAAAGATTAGACCAATACAAATATTTTTATTGCAAAATTGTCTTATCTTGCATACACAAAAGCACGGGGAACTGTTGACATAACAGTTGTCCAACAGACAGTATTGTGGCTTATTCTTCCCGTAAAATGTCATTGCTAAAGAAGTTGGTTTTGAGAACTTCCTGAAATCATAGTGTTCTAACGTTCAGAGGAAGTAGAAAAGTACACAAACAATACTGCAGCATAGAGAAGATTGTGAAGCAAAGCTCATTCAGAATTATAGGGTGGATTCACCAGGCATGAACTGTAACTGCACTCAATGCTACAGGAGCCACCATATCTCAGAAACTGGCTACAAATGTTGTATTTCTTGCATTAGGCCACTTCCAAACCAGAGACATGATTGGGCTAAAGAGAAAAAAGACTGGACTGTTCCCTAGCAATCCACAGAACTATTTTTAGATCAAAGTACATTTTTTATTTCACTTAGAAATCAAGGTCAAACAGTCTGTAGGAGGAGTGAAGAAACACAGAATCCAAGTTGTTTGATCTCTAATTTGAAGGTTTCAAGTCAGCTGCAGTTTGAGGTGCCATGTCATCAGCTACTGTTTTTTTTTATCAAGTTCAAGGTCAGAGCAGTCGTCTACTAGAAGATTTTACAGCACTTTGTGCTTTGTTGTGCTGACAAGCATTACTGGTTTGATGATCATGGAATCACATACCTGATTGGAGTTCAGGTCAGGAGAGTTTGCTGGCCAAACTGGATCTAAGGGATCTTATCAAGAGGAAGACCATGACGATCCAACAATGCAGATTTGTTGAGGGTGATCTTTCACGACATGCGCTTGCTTCCTCAGTGCCACAGTAGCTGCACACAGTGATCACCTCCATGCCACTCCACACCGATACAAGGAAGTAACTGATAATAATAATAGTAATATAATAACCTTTTTTCACAGGTTATTATAGTTCACTCTTAAGATGTATTTCTTAATGAATCAAGTTTGACCTTTGTCCAGTGATGTCACGTGAACATTAGTGTGAACTTTAATAGACTCATCACCCCATGGCTAATATCTCTAAATATGAGTCAGACAATGCTCTTTTTTATTGCCAGAAGGAAAACTTACTTAGATATGGATTGTCACCTAAGGAACAATAATTGTTAATAGATATTCTTATTTTCTTTTTATTAATTATAGAAAGTAAAATCAAATCTACCAAAAGCAGGTTTTCACACTCTCTTGTTCCTGGCAAAGTTACAGAAACATCAGATAAGCAATCTGTGTTCTTTTGAATATGTCTATAATTTTCTTATTTTTCCATTTTATTCATGTTCTTAATTAAATATTAATTAAATTCCTATTTGAGAGATATGTACGTGTATTGTGTCCACAGAGTTGACTAATAACCATTCAGTTTGTGTGTTTCTTGTGATGCCACAGATGCAAATACACACTAACCAGAACTCTTTTTGTGAAATCCTGCAGTCCAAATTCTTTATTCATGACTCATTTCAGATGTGTTTTGTTAATCCAATTAATAAACCTCAAGCTCTTTATCTCAAATATGAACAAATGCTGTGGCTACAAATAGCAAAACATTATAAAAAATATAGAAATGTTTCATACACCATGAATATAAACAAATAGTAGAATGTTTTTGTGCAGTCCCTTAGTATATCAGCTCATTTTGGTTGCTTTTGGAGGGGTAATTGTGTAAAAAAACAAAAAACAAAAACAAAACATGCATTTGCTTGTTCTACAGGAGGCTTTTACTGCCTTTCATCCAGATCTGAAGTTTGTGCAGAAGTTTCTGAAGCCTCTACTGCTTGGAGAGCTGGCGGTGACAGAGCCCAGCCAGGACGGGAAAAAAAACGTGAGTCTTTACATTGAAATCTGTTCTGAGTTTGCAGCATCAAAACCGTATTGTTTCTAGCTGAATAACATGTTCTTAATTTTCTTATTGCAACTGAAATTTTTGCTTTATTTCAACAGTTTCACATCTTAGTATAGCTGTAAAAAAATAAAAAATATTTCATTCTCTGCTTCCAGGCAGCAATCATAAAGGATTTTGAGTCTTTACGCACCGAGGTGGAGAAGGAAGAACTTTTTAAAGCTAAGCCTTTATTCTTCTGCCTCCATTTGGGTCACATCCTGTTGCTGGAGGCCCTGGCCTGGCTGATGGTCACGTACTGGGGGACAAGCTGGACGATGACGCTATTGTGTGCACTGATGCTGGCAACATCTCAAGTAATTTAAACTCATAAATTATTTACGTTTTTTGTTGTTTAGAAACTAAATCTCATGCTAATTTACCTTCTTCCGTGCAGTCGCAGGCTGGATGGCTGCAGCATGACTTTGGTCACCTTTCTGTCTTCAAGAAGTCAAAATGGAATCATTTGGTTCACAAGTTTGTTATTGGACACTTAAAGGTGACTGCATAGGTTTATGCCCTGTGAATAATTTCTGCATGGATGCTAACAGAGGGATTTTATAGGGAGCTTCAGCCAACTGGTGGAACCACAGACATTTCCAGCATCACGCCAAACCAAACCTCCTCAAGAAAGATCCCGATGTCAACATGTTGGCTGTCTTTGTACTGGGAAAGACTCAACCAGTGGAGGCAAGAAGCTGAAAGGAAAAATGTTTCACATGATACAAACTGTCACATAGCTGCTCACCCATCTCTGTCCTTCTCTCTTTCACAGTTTGGCATTAAAAAGATCAAACACATGCCCTACAATCACCAGCACAAATACTTCTTTCTCGGTATGCTTGTTGGGAGTCATTAAAAGCTAATTAGAAAATTATAATAGCTTTCCAGGATTAATGAATATTTCTTTTGCAGTGGGACCTCCGCTGCTCATACCGATTTATTTTCACATGCAGATAATGAACACCATGATTACTCGTCGTGACTGGGTGGTAAGATGCCAAACACAGTGTGATGCAGAATCATTACATAAGTTGGAATGGGATTTCAATTTAAGCCTATATAAAACACATTTTTAGCCACCACACAAGATGAATGACAAATTATTCTTCACAATAAGAAAGTTTTTTAGTTGATCTGAATCTTTTGTTTTACAGGACTTGGCTTGGTCCTTGTCGTACTACTTTCGCTATTTCTACTGTTATTCCCCTCTGTACGGCTTTCTTGGCTCATTTGCACTCATGATGTTTGTCAGGTAGGTATTCTGAAGAAAACTGAAAATATTTGGTGGTTGAGGTCAGTTTTTATATTTGTTTTCAGTTAACTGCAAATGAGACAACCTCTGATTTTAATTTTGTTTACTATATTTATGCTAGTTCCACAAGTGATGTTATTTCATTCTCAAAGAATCATTCTATATATATTAATTTGCTATTGTAAAATAATTTAACATTTTGGGCTTTTAACCCACATGAACACCATGTTTGCTTTCCATTGCTTGTTTTGCAGATTTTTAGAGAGTCACTGGTTTGTGTGGGTAACTCAGATGAATCACATACCAATGGAGATTGAGTATGAGATGAACCAGGACTGGCTGACCATGCAGGTGCATGCTTTATTAAAAGAAAACCATATAACTGTCATAATAAAGATTTGTATTCTGCTGATGTTGCTTGTCTGCAGAACTCAACCTCCCCAAACAATTTGGCTCCTATAACCTGCTGAGCTGCTTCAAACACAGACTAGATAATCATTTTAATCATACAAATGATGTGGCTTTGTAGTGCTAATTTACTGAAAAAAAGTAGTTTTTATTTTTTTATTTACAAGAAATTAGAATAGTTTGGATGTTTTACTAAAACTTTGGTTAATATGGCGTATGTCGTAAGTTGCCTTGGATGAAACTTTGCAGTTTTGTCTCCAGTTCTTCTGAAGCATATGTCTGTTTTTAATGCAATCTTGGCAGCAGGTAATAAACCTAATCTCACGAGATTAAGATAGGAAACTATTGATAAAGTGCAGATACTGTGGGTTAATAAATGTGCCACGAGCCTGACCAAAAGGTTTCTTGTTCTCTGCTCATTACTCCATCTATTGCACCCTGTAAGCTGAAGACACCCATCAATACATGATCATTGAGATGCAATCTGTTTACAAAGACTGTACACCCTAAACATTGACTTAGTTCAGGTTGATGTGTTTTACAGTGCTTTGTTTTAGTGTTAGCTTTAATACACTACTTAAAGCTAACACTAAGCTTTTATTAGTGGTAATTAAAGCTTAATTAAGCTTTAAGCTTTAACTACAGCTATCCTTTAAACTGGATAGCTGTAGTTTAAAGGACAGCTGCCTTTAAACTACAGTTATCCAGAAGATTTACTGAGTCAAATGATGTATCAACATATCTAGAGTCTTTTCTCATATGATCTTTTTCAGTTACAAGCCACATGTAATATTGAGCAGTCCTTGTTCAACGACTGGTTTAGTGGACACCTCAACTTTCAAATCGAACATCAGTAAGTCAAACGATTTTGTGACTGAAATGAGTGTAAGATTTTTCAAACTCATCCAGAAAAATACGGAGACTTCACAAATGAGGACTCACCTGTTATTTATTGTCTTTTTCTTCAGTCTGTTTCCCATGATGCCGCGCCACAACTACCACCTGGTGGCCCCTCGGGTCCGTGCAATGTGTGAGAAGCACGGGGTCCCTTATGAAATTAAGTCTTTGTGGCGAGGAATGGCTGATGTAGTCAGGTAATAATTCACTGGGTGAATCAGCAAAATGTGTAAAAATAAAAATGTCCTTAATAAATTGAAATATCATGAGAATAAATGCCTTCTTTTTCTTACCTCTCATTATAGAAACTGCTGCTTGTCAGATCCAAAATGTTTTGCGATTTACCAAAATTTTGTTTTGTCTCCTTGTTTTCTCTTTATTCTTAGCTCATTGAAAACTTCGGGGGAACTCTGGCTCGATGCGTATCTTCATAAGTGATGAAAAGTTTCTAAATGGACTGAGATTTTTCTCTGTATGATTTGTGTGGCTGAAAATGAAGTCATACCTCTGACATTGTTGGTGTTAAAATTAGAACTTTAGAGGGGTTTTTTGCCTTTTTTTAGTAATAGAGTTGCTACTCTTATCACGCATGAAGCATTTATTATATATATTTTTTTGATTAACCATAGTGGAATGTGAACTGGACAATACAATAAATTAATTTATTTTCTTGTTTAAAAAAATCAATGAAAAATAAAAAAAAAATTTAATACAGACAATTACAAAAGAATTTTTTCATCAAAAAACATACAATATAAAGTTTCTTCTGTCAGTCCTTCAGCTGTAACTGTATGTGATCTTTGAATAAACAATAAAATGCTGACCTGTTCATGTACCTTCTTTTTTAATTTAGCTAAACCATGCATCCTTTTTCTTAAGGATAGTTTCGTTGATAGGTGTGCTAGAAATCTGTTTTGTTGCACTTGTAATGGCTACTTTTACAGAAAAGCATAAAATCATCTCTGAACTGCATTAAAATACTTTCACATGTGCAAAACTGCATCTGCATCGGAAAGTTAAGAGGTTAAATTACAGTTAGAAGTGGTTTGCTTTTTCCATTTCAATAAGAAACAAAACAATTGCAGTCAGCCTGAATTTACTTCTGTTAAAACAGAAGTTATTGTAGAAGTTACTACAAATTACATCTGTAAATAAATCCTCTTTAAAGAATTTTTTTATATTTGAGTATAAAACTTTATTTTATTTTTATTTTTATTTTTTATAATACAATTGCTCAGTAATTGGTAATAAAGTATATTTTACTGCTTGGTAAAGTTTCAGAAAAGTAAATGGTGGGAGAATTATTTAAAAACACACAAAAACAACACTGACCACACTGCTTGCACTCAAAAACCTTGCACATTTTTATAAAGCTAACATGTTTAAACAACATCTATAAACATAACATTGACAAATGTATTTGAAATATGTGGACCAGTTGTTGAAGTCTTGTGTTCTATATCAGGTGACCATGGTGACCATGGCATGACTGATTGTGCACCAGCCTTATCTTTATTCCTTCAGGAAAGTTTTGCAAAGGATAAAGGTGTACATGAGTACAGTACATGATCTTACTGCATGATAAACTTGCGACCTATTAAAGAACGTTCTTAAGGTCCAGTATGACATGGCAGGGTGAGGTAATATTGCGACTCAGTAAATTTGTTTTGGACTTTGTGAAGCTTGCCAACTCGATCTGAGATGGTGCAAAACATCCTCAAAGCATAACTAATGCAAGTGTTTGATGAACATAAATTCACATTTTCAGCCATCAAATTGTAGAACATAGAGTAAGGTGGACAGAAGATAATATATGGTATGTTTTTATCACCATCTATGCCGAGTCAATACTTTGCAGAACCAAACTTTTCCTGAAATGGTAGCATCATTTCCAGGGGGTTTCTTAAGCCTACCATGAACAGAGTTTTAGAAATCTATTTCTATTCTGTCAATTTTGTTTCCCTTTTTCAAACCCATTTCTGTTGTAAAGTTGCTCAAGTAAAAATGTGAATGTAAATTTTCAAAACTTGTGACAAATTCCAAATAGAATTTTTCATTCCAAGGAGGCATTTTTGCTCTTTGTCTCAAAGAATAAAATTATACTAAGAACATGATCCAGTTTTCAAGAGAACCTAACATATAAATTCCTTGTGATTGTTGAATTAAATAATAAATAATGTCTATTTAACAGATTTGGTGCAAATAAAATTGTCCTACTTTTGCAAGAAGATCAAAGGACAATTTTATTTAAATGGAAAGCTCTGTATATATGGAAAGTGAAGAAATAAGTTTACAAGTTAATGACAAAACAAAATACCTAAAGAAAATATTTTTTTCTATCTACAGCATCATTCTATTATTTCATGCAATGTAAAAGATGCATGAACCAACTGAAATAAAAATAAAATGACTATTGCTTGTTATTTATTTTTCCTTAATGTTTAATTATTTAATATTTATGTCTGTAGAGTAACTTTTCATGCAGGTCATTATGTTCCCTTACAATTACCTACAAGTTTCTAGCTTTCCAGTTCAAGACTCAACAGCCCTTTGTTTTGACTCTCATTCTTATTATCACTAAAAAAATTTAAACAAGTTTTAGACATTTTTCTATCAGCCACATGATCTTTGATTCCACGTGTTAAATTAATAATAAGGAGTCCAACAAAACAAGAGGTTGAAATGCTGCATATCTGTTTATTTCAGTGAGTTACACCCAGCAGTTGCTTCACTGTATTAGTTTATCTTTTTTCTGGGAAATGTCCAGCATCTCCAAAGTTACATGAGTCACACCTCTCCTGCTGATTTTTTTCTCTTTGCGCTCCCAGACGACCCTTCATGTTTATTGCGCTCCTGATGCCCCGACCGAGCCATCCGAAATGTATGTAAGGTGCGCTCTGATTGGTCAGAAAACCTCGAATGATACGCTCGAAGTTCGTGCTGGGGAAGGAGGGTGACTAAACAGAGGGAACGAACTGATGGCTTTTATGGTCTTTCTTATTAAAAGTTGGTCTTTGCGAGCGGAGAAAATAACGTGAACAGGTCTGTGGACGTGACTGAAGTCCGGAGAAAAGCAACAAGAGTCTGGATTGAGTAAGTTTACATTTTTTCTCTGATATCGCTTAACAGCCAGACTATGTGAAAAAAAAAAGAGTTCTATAGCCAAACCAAATATTTAGGTACATTTTCTTCTCCTGCGTGTATGATTTTACACAGATTTCTAGAGGCATGCATGATTGTCTTTTACAAATTCTGGTAATTATTAATTATGTCGCTCCTTTTTTGTCTAACTTCATGTGTGAATGACTGGTTGTTTAGCGCACAGCCGCCTGCAGGTTCCCGGATCCAGAGACAGCAGCAGAAGCAGAGAGGAGTATGGGAGTTGGAGGCCAGCAGACTGAGGCTGCAGGTGTTTTCTCCTGGGAGGAGGTCCAGAAGCACCGCAGCAAAAATGACCGGTGGTTGGTCATCAGTCGAAAGGTTTACAACGTCACTCAGTGGGCCAAAAGGCACCCAGGAGGATCTCATGTCATCGGCCACTATTCTGGAGAGGATGCTACTGTAAACATGCCGCCTCTTTAATCAGAATAAAAACAGGATGCATTCATGAACTAACAGTTAACATAAAACCATAAAATTTTAGCATTTCTAACAAACTAACGTGCTGTTAAAGTGCCATTGGGTCATTTACATGATTGAGGATGATTTTCTTTGCTGAATTTTTAATTTAGCCCTGCATTTTAGTATAAACAAAAAGTAAAAACAAAAACAACCATAAGAGGGCAAACACTTTTTCACAATTATACCTCATGGAGAAACGTTTTTATCATCAGACTTTACCAGAAAGAACTGTGCCAGAGAAAACTGTGCCAGTGACGACCACTGAAGGCATAATAATAAAGGACCAACAAAGGACAAAGAACTGATTAGTGGCAGATGTTGAATTAGTGAGGAGACACAGTGACCCCCTGGGTTTCAAAATTACAGACTGTGTTGAAGACAAGTCTTCAGATTTTTTTGCGGACATTTATTTATGCACAGAGCCTTAAACTGTAGCTAAAAATGGCCCAATTTGCATAGATTGTGACAAGGTTGAAACCCCAGCTAGACTTGAAGCGCATGGAACAACTTTATGAGGCTAAAAGGTTTTAGCTTCTGGCCTTTTTAAAAGAAGGAAATACAAATCAGCCAGGGACATCCTTCACTGACAGTAGGTTCCCAAGGGAGGACTTGAATGGTGTTGTTGAATTCTTCAATTAGTGGTCATATAATATTTTTCTTATGTCATAAATCTGACAATTATATAAAAGCCCGATATTTTCCATTACAAAGAATTTGATTTTTGCACAATGATCTTTGTTTATCGGGTTGTGTCATTCATTTGTTTTTATAAATATATTAGAAAAGCTGAAGGTGCAAATGAGATGGAATTAACCTAGTTCTGAAGATCATATTTTAATTATCTAAGCAGAAGTGAAAATCAGAATGTGGTGGTGTATGAAACAACACAAATTTAAATAAAATATACTTTTGTGTTTCAGGGCACTTTCTTCTACTCCACATTGTACTAATATTATGATTATTCTTTTGTATTTTTCAGGAGGCTTTCACAGCTTTCCATCCTGATCAAAAGTTTGTGCAGAAGTTTCTAAAACCTCTACTGATTGGAGAGCTGGCAGCGACAGAGCCAAGTCAGGAGGGAAACAAAAATGTACAAATAATTCAAGTCTCTCAAGGATCTCAAGATAACTCACACAATATTTATTCTGTTCACAAATTAGTTTTTTTTTTCTTTTATCAGAATAGGTATTAACAAAACATTGTTACAGCTTGCGTTTTCTCTGCCACAGGTAGCCATCATGCAGGATTTTGAAACTTTACGCACCCAGGTAGAGAAGGAAGGACTTTTTAAAGCCAAACCTTTATTCTTCTGCCTCCATCTGAGTCACATCCTGCTACTGGAGGTTCTTGCCTGGATGATGGTATGGTACTGGGGGACGAGCTGGACTCTGACGTTACTGTGCGCTGTCATGTTGGCAACATCTCAAGTAAGTTCAAAAAAGTTGCCTGTCACATGAAGATTAAATCACCTTAGGTAATAGAAATTATCACTTTTTTTTGCTAGGCGCAGGCTGGATGGCTGCAGCATGACTTTGGTCACCTCTCTGTCTTCAAGAAGTCCAAGTGGAATCATCTGGTCCACAAGTTTGTTATTGGACATTTAAAGGTAACCTTTGTAGTTTTGATGTTTTAAGTTTTCTGGTAATTTTTTCCTGTTTTTAAGAGTCCAATGTTTTACAGGGAGCTGCAGCCAGCTGGTGGAATCACCTGCATTACAATCATCATGCCAAACCAAATATCCTGAGCAAAGATCCTGATGTCAACATGTCGGGCATCTTTGTTCTCGGATCTGTTCAGCCCGTAGAGGCAAGCAGCTGGAAGAAAATTTGTTTTAAGTATTTTAAGAAATTTGTAGCAGCTCACAAACTGTTTTTTCCTTATTTGTTCTCTCGCAGTACGGCATGAAGAAGATCAAACGCATGCCCTACAATCACCAGCACCAGTACTTCTTTTTATGTATGTTTGTCAGAAGTCATGGAATATGAGAAATGAGATGAACAATTTTTCATGACAAAAAATAAATAAAAAATCATAATACTTTACCTCTGTTTCAGTGGGGCCACCTCTTCTCATCCCAGTCGTCTTCAACCTGCAAA
Organism: Gambusia affinis; assembly: GCF_019740435.1. Taxonomy (NCBI): domain Eukaryota; kingdom Metazoa; phylum Chordata; class Actinopteri; order Cyprinodontiformes; family Poeciliidae; genus Gambusia; species Gambusia affinis. The sequence goes on from NC_057875.1 coordinate 7,385,766, forward strand.
ATCTAGTCGTCATGATTTCTCGCCGAAACTGGGTGGTAAGATTTTGGACGTATGTTTTCCAATAATGCAATTATGTAATTATGCATGTAATTATTTAAATTTTTTCAAAAAGGGACAAAGGATGAAGGTTTATGTAAACAGATCATTTTAATGTATTGTATTGCTACATGCCAACATTTGCTTGAATGTTTCTTAAAGGCAAAAAATTATTTCATTTTGTTGTTAAAAGTTGCATAAATCCAAACAGTTGCTAATAAAAATAGGAAAAGTTTAAAGCTGCTGTCCAATATTCTTTTATATGTAATATTTATTTTTAATCTGAAGCCTTTAAGTCGTTTAAAGACAACTAAAGTTTTAATTGGAAAAGTTTGTAGCAGGTCTCAAATTCAGAACCAAATTCTCATGTAAAAATTCAATAAATGAGACAAAATGTCCAGTAAGTTTGAACATTTTTAAATAATGTTTAACATGCTCAGGAGTATTTTTGTCTTTTTATCAGGATTTGAAAACATAAAAACATGAGAAAAAATGTTTTAAACAATAAAATTGTGTTTTTCCTCTTTTTGTCATTTAAAGGATCTGGCTTGGTATTTGTCCTTTTATGTTCGATATTTCTCCTGTTACGTGCCCCTGTATGGCTTTTTCGGCTCCGTGGCTCTCAACTTCTTTGTTAGGTAAGAATTTGAATTGTTAATTATTTTGTCATTTGTTGCTTGCTCGTAAGTTTCATTCATTTAGCAACTGATTAAAAAGATCCCAACTGTTTCCAAAAGTTGTTGTTCAAGAAACACGCTTATGATTTGTGTATAAAAAACTGTTGAAATTATTTATATACTGTCATTAAATAGTGCTTGTAATTAAGTGTTTCAATATGACTGTTAAGTTTTTTTTTCTGAGCTCAGAGTAATTTAGACTCCAAAGCAGACCATTTCCTAATCATTAACTGAACCACAGTGTAGCTTATTTTTCTTATGTTCTTAATTTTTTTAATAATTAAGAACATAATAATGATAATGCTAATATTTAATTAACAATTTATGTAGACATTAAATTTTGTTTTTATTTTACACACAATTTTTCTAAATTGTGGCTCTGACCCCAGATGGATCAGGCAGTTTTAACAGAACAAAAGATTCTGACCTCTGAGTCACGTCTTGTTGATGTAACCTTTATGAGTGTATATTAGACCATTACATCAGGTTATCTGCTATCAAAATATGTAGGTTATTATTAAAGGATGTCTTAATAAAAAATGTCAAAAACTGCAAATGTATGAAATGCAGAATATTTAGATGATATTTTTAAAATTGTTTATCTTGCAGGTTTTTGGAGAGTCACTGGTTTGTCTGGGTGACTCAGATGAACCATCTTCCAATGAATATAGATTATGAAAAGAACAGAGACTGGCTCACCATGCAGGTATGTTCTTTTTTTTTAAATCAAATTTATATGCATTAAATATATATTTCCATAACATATAATTTTTTAACAAGGAGACATTTAATCTTGCATGTGAGAAGAGAAACAGATCAAAATATTGACATTCTGATCTGTGTCCAATGCTGACAACTGACCTTAGCTGGTTTTTATTATCCCTTGTTCTTTATTACTTTGTCTACCTTACCTGACCCATTATCCCCTTATAAGCTCTCTCCTCAGTCATTAACATTACTCACAGTAAAATCTGAAGCTTTCTTCTAGTCATTCAAATATGCCATAAGTTTCAACACAGATAAAGTTAAGCCTACGTATGTCTTTTCCTCCATTTCCAGTTTTAATTCAGCAAAGGTGTCTCACTGATTTGGGTGGCCAACACAGTTCACACTTTTTAGATTTTTACCTAACAATTGTTAAACATGTATTACTTTTATTTTGCACTACTTTGTGCTCCATCATCACATTTATTTATTTATTTTTTGCCTTCTGCCTCATTAGCCAAGCAATTACAGCCGCTGTGCTTTACAAATAGATTAAATAAGCCAGAAAATTTATTGTGTGATTCACAGAGAAAGTTTGAACAAACTCTTCAAATCATGCATTAAATTAAAAACATTTTACTTAGAAATTTAATGCCAGTTAACCTATAATTTAACACTAAAGATTCAATTTTGTGCTGGTAAACTGAGCATAGTGTGTCATTTACCATCCAAACTGGCATTTAACATCAATTAGCTCATTTCAGAGGCTTCTGTTCATTATGTTAATTGGTATTCATTTATTAAGAAACAAACTTTGCACTAATGTATATTCCCACTGCAGCTACTCAAATATTCTTGACTTATTTTAGCTGAAACAATCTACTAAAATAATATCAATTATTCAGGTTACTATGTTCTCACAAATTTCACAGCAACATTTTTTGCTCTGTTAGTTGTGGAAATGCTCCACTGTTGTTCTAAGAAATGTCTTGACTCATGGAAAGGAGTTTGCTGTGTGTTAAAAATCAATGAGGGTATATTTGTTGATTTGAATCACCTCATTTGTCTCATCAGAAAAGTTATTTTGTACCTCTAAGTGATGAGCGTCGTTATCAAGCTATCGCTTCTGCATCATTTCCTGTTTCAGTTACAAGCCACATGTAATATAGAGAAGTCCTTTTTCAACGACTGGTTCAGCGGACACCTCAACTTTCAAATCGAACACCAGTAAGTCGACAACGGTTTATGAAAATGCTGGCCTCTTGTTTGCAAGACAAATATGGATACTAATTAGGTGACCTTTTTGCTGTTAACTTGTTGTTGCCACAAAGACACTGTCAGATATTTTAGTTGGCATTTAAACAGTTTTGTGTGACTTTAGCAATGTTAGTCCTCTGTTGTTTTTGATTTAATATCGCCATTCTTCAATGGGTGGGGTATGAAATTTGGTCTTAAACTATTAGAAATTTAAAGCTCTACTATTAATCGTGTTAGTTGGTTTGACTTTGATTCTTCTAATAATTTGAGTCGAATTTTTTAAGTCTGTTTCCGAGAATGCCGAGGCACAACTACCACCTGGTTGCTCCGAGGGTCCGTGCGCTGTGTGACAAACATGGGATCTCTTACCAGATGAAAACGTTATGGCGAGGCATGACTGATGTCGTCAGGTAATAACACAGACAGGAGAGGCGGTTTTATGCAGAAATCACGCTTATTTAAACTAAATTGAAAATGATCCTTCAGCTGATTTAAAATGCATGAGCAGAGCAATGACACACTGTTGGCCTGCTCACCTGCCTGGTTACAAACTGATGTTTTCCTATTTTTTTTTCCCTTTCTTGCTTTTTTTCAGTTCACTGAAAACTTCAGGTGATCTCTGGCTTGATGCCTATCTTCATAAATGAAGAGCTGCTTATACATCAAGTGACCTTCTTTTGCATCAACGACATGTTGTGTGTTGAAAATAAAAAACTAAAAAACTGAAAGTGTAACTAATTTAACCATTTTCGAAGAACTATTTAAATCTTATAGGATTTTAAATGTAAAGCTTAAAGGATCATCTGAAATTATCTTTAAAATTGAAGATAATTTAGGTATTTTTAATTAAATTATCTTAATTTAATATAAGATAATTAACTACATGTTTCTTTGGTAAACGTTTCCAGTCACACTGACTGAGTGTGACTGGAAATTAACTGACAATTAATATGATGACCTTTTTCCAATAGTAATAAGTAACATTACTGATAAAATGGTTGTCCTCTTATTGTAATCATTCTGTCATACAAAGGTTAAATATTATCAAATCTCTTAACCTTCATTTTGCTTTCTTCAGTTGTAGACCTGCAACCTTTTAAATTATTTTGTTCTTTGTTGCACAATAACCAAGTTGTTGTCTACTACAATATTTAGTGTTATTACTGGAGAGACAAACATAAAAAATATTCTTTGAAAAATAATCCAATTTATGGTATATTTTGTAAGTAACTTGGCATTATAGACTCATAGACAGATGTGTTGTGTGTAGGAACATATAGAAGGAATTTTAGCAATCATGACGAAAGTTATTAAGTGAAATAAGAGTGAAAGGATTTATGCACCCATTGATGTTGCAAAATTATTTTTGTACAAATAAGTACAAATAAAACATTTTGTATTTTCCTGTTTTTCTATGTGTCAAATATTTTTGTCATAAAACACAAAATCAAGTTCAATGAAACCCTGCAGCGAGAGTAATATCCCCCTTCATCTAGTAGCTGGTTCTGCTACCCAGTGTTTGCAAAAATGGGTTAGAAGTCTCTTAGGGGACTGGAGGAAGTTTTCTCTTTAATGCAGCACAGTTTTAATTCAGCCACATTAAAGCATGCATTTATTGTTATTGATTTTTCCACACCATTGTAATCACTCTTAACTTAGACTTTGTTACTTCAAAACCTTCAATTTGTTTGGAGGTGGACTTAGTAGGGCATTTCAGATCATTGTCCTACTGCATGACTCAAGAACATTTAAGCATAAGGTTCAAACAGATGGATGGACATTTTGATTTCCGGATTCATGTGCCATCAGTGGCAAATTATCCAAGTTCGGAAGCACCCTTACAAAAATATCCCATGAAAATCACATGATCACATTTGATCAAATGTGTGAATCACATGTAGAAATGTGTGATTCACATGTGAATCACGTGATTTTACCACGAAACGTTCCAAAATCACACGTATTCATGTGCTTTCACATGTAATTCACATCATTCACATGTAAAAATTTGTGTGAACCACATGTGATCACATGTGAAAGTCACATGTGATTTTCATGGGATTTTTTTGTAAGGGCAAGAAAGCATTCCCAGGCCAACAGACAAATATTAGGATGTTTGATTCTCAACCAGGCTCTAAGGGAGAGCCCAGACGCCCTGCAGAGAAAAGGTGTGACCATTGACGAAGGTAAAAACGTAGATTGATCTGTTAATTGGGAGATTTTCCTTACGGCTCAGCTCTCTTCACCACAGCAGAACGGTACAGCGCTGGCATCACTGCAAACGCCACACCAATCTGTCTATCGATCGCCTGCTACATTGTTTCTCCTCATTTATAAAAAAGACCTTGAGATTCTTAAACTCCTCCAATTGAGGCAGGACCTTATTTTCAATTTAGGAGATAAGTTCCTGGTTACTTGCTAATCTCATTCTTTGAGAGGAGGTTACTAAGTAGCCTCTTAGTAACCTTGTCCCAGATGATGAGGTTACTTATTTATATTTTGTTGACCAGAAACATTTAAGTGTTTAAATAGCAAAAACAAAAGAGATCTGTTAGGACTGCAGTGGTTTTTCATAGTACTAGATGATATGGAAAGTATCACCACTTATGTAATTATTAGGGTGAAATATCAGTAAACAAACACCAAATTAATTTGGGGCTCCTGGTGTTTGAAAATACATTATTTACTGGAATATTCTCTTGTGACGATATGTCTCTTTTAAAGTGAAGGCAAACATCACTTTTTCCAATATAGTTTGGAAGAGACAATGAACCAATCCCTCAACAATAAAAACATTACCCAGGGTACCACATACATGCTTTTTATTTTTTGCATCTCTCCAGCCACATGAATTAGACATAAATAGCTAATTGTTCACTGTGGGAATCTGGGTCAGGCTGCGGCTGACTGGACCTCCCGATGAATGCAGTTACCATTTCTTAATTAGCAGATCACATTTCCTTGCAGCACTGACTCTCCACTGAGGGTTAATGTGCAGAAAATGTGTATTTTTCCCCACTAAAATATATTTTGCATGATACAATAAGGATTTAAGAACATTTTTCATTAGACTCATAATTTTGCAATACAACTTGTTTTTTTATTGATTTGATGTAACATGCAAATCTTAAATACATGTTTTGATTAGCTGCAGGCAAGAAAGCATCATCATTAATAGAAATGCCCAGCTAGCAAATTAATGTTTCAACGATATTTGAAAGTCAAATGCGTTCCTGATCTCCGACTAGAACGACGGTTCAATTTTCTGCAGGACAACAACCCAAAGCATGCAAAATCTCAAAGGAGTGGCTTCTGAACCACTCTGTGAATCTCTGTAGAGATCTGAAAACGGCTGCACAGGCATCTCCCATCCAACCTGAAGGAGTTTGTCAAAATGTAGAAAAAGTGAAGAGCTGTGAATACTTTCCAGATGCACTGTGCTGTGAGTTGAAAGGGGAAAAAAACAGTCATTGTTCTTAAATAGCAAATATTAGCCAGATAATCAATAAGTTAAACATGAGTAAGTGTTACACTAACTATATTCAAAATGGCAAAATTAGGTTTTTATCCTCATTTTTATAACAGCTAAGCTCAGCATTCATAAATATATCAATAGGTTATAAAATGGCAGACTGGCCTTTATGCAGCAAATTAACAAGCAGAGAGAGACCAGTTGGTGAAAGGATAAAGTTAAAGTTTTGATTGTAGAGGTAAAACATGATTAACTGAAAATTTGTGTTGAATTCTGGCAGGTCCTATCAGATTTTAATTACTAAGACATCTAATTATGTTTTACCAGATAAAAAAATAAAGTGGAAAATGATGGACACACTTCCACACTGTAATTACAGATCTATCTGCAGTGCTTAAGTTAGCAGATAAAGTAATTATTTCACATGATCCGCTTTTAGAACTGCAGCAAGAATGTGTCAAATAAAATTAAACACTTTTAAACATGGAACAAATGCTGAATGATACCTAGGAGACAAAATTAACAGGAACTTACAGGAGAAAGATTTGATAAGCACATAAAAGGACAGCAAAAAGACAAAAGAAGAGGCATTAATGGACATTTTAAAAAATTTCCAGAAAGACATGTTTCCACAACTGAACACAAAACGGAAATAAACGAAAAAATGAAATCAAAACTCAAAGTATGTTGTGCATATTATTAGAAAAGGGTAATTTGCTGAATATTCAATTGCTCTCAAATGGCACAGCAGATAGAAAATTAGAATATTAGAACAGCAAAGTCTGTGTCCAAACCAGACGTCTCACTTTACCACCCTGTGGTGTGTGTGCGTGTGTGTGGGTGTGTGTGGGTGTGTGTGTGTGTGTGTGCGTGTGGGGTGTGTGCGCGTGTGTGTGTGTGTATTTGCTGCATTTTTATTTAAAGCAAGGTTCTTCTTTACTTTAATACTTTATTTTTATAATTTGACTTAATAAGTAAGCGTTGCTTATTATTGTTCTATTACATATAAAAATAATAAATTACATTGAAGTTCAACCAAAGAGCATGTATCATAAGGGAACATTTTATTTTCACCGTCTGCTGCACAAAGGCTGTTAGAAAGATGACCACACAGAGAAAATCTAGCTAGGATTATTGTATTTGTTTAGCAGCCGGGGGGGTGGGCTCTGGTGCTAAGAAACGAGAGGATTTGTAATCTGCAGATTGTGTAACCTGTTTTGTAAAAAAAAAAAAAAAAAAGTGTGCAAGCAGTCTGTAGGAAGCTGCCTACTCCTTGTCCATTCTGATCAGAAAAAGTAAAACATTTGCATTCATTGAAAAATTATAAATCATTACATTATTGTAATAGTTACTTCTTCACATAATCCCTAACCCATTTTGCACCGTCTGCATAATTTGTGTGCTCGCAGGAGCAGCTGGAACTGAAACACACTGACTGGACGGACAGTTCTGACCTATGGCCTATTTAATTCACCCCGGTGTTGAGCAAGCAGCACTTCCAGGGTTCGGCCTCTAGGGGGTCCCTGCAGCTGATTGGCCCCAGTCTTATCCGAACCCGCTCCTTAACGTTGGCGTAACCTCAGCAGCATCTTGTCCCATGGTGCAGAGGCAGCGCTCCAACAATCCAGAGCTGCTCTTCTCCTATTGGTCAGAAAGCCTCGAAAGATCCGCTCGAAGTTCGCAAGGGACGAAGAGACGTGTTGGGAGGAGGGTGAGAGAGTGAACAAGGCCTATCAGGGAAGACTGCCAACTTGTCGGCTTTTATGATCGCCTTCCTGCTTTTATAAAGCAGCTGGACGGCGCTGAAGGTGAAGGGCTCTGTGGGTGTGAGAAGAGCAATCCGGATCTGGATGTTGTAAGTTACAAATATTTGTTGTAATACACCTGATCGCCGCCACATTTGTGAGACAAAAGTGAAAGCATAATCTGGGAGGGTTTTTGTTTAGCTCAGCAGAACAATGGATGCTTCATTACTGCTAGCTGGATCTATTGTGGAAATTTTAAAAACGCGTTTACGCCTGATTAGATTGTGGTTGTATGTTTTTTTCCCCATCCGTGTGTGAGGGCAGACTGGTCCTCTTGTGAACCGGTGAATTCAGAAAGGGACAGCAGCAGCAGCGGAGAGGAGGATGGGAGGCGGAGGACAGCAGACGGAGCCTGCAGAGCCAGGCAGCGGGAAGACTGCAGGTGTTTACACCTGGGAAGAGGTGCAGAAGCACCGCGACCGAAACGACCAGTGGCTGGTGGTCAACCGAAAGGTTTATAACATCAGCCAGTGGGTCAAAAGGCATCCAGGAGGGTCCCGAGTAATCGGACATTACGCCGGAGAGGATGCGACGGTACATAAGTTTTCTTCATGCCGGAAAAGATCATTGTTTTCCACTAATGATGTTGATAAATTGCTAAAATACAAATGACAGTATGTCAATTGCTGATGCTTCGCTATTAGGAAGTTATGCTAGTCTGTCTGCATTCTACTACAGGACATGCTATGTTATTTATAAAAGACGATTCCTTTTTTGTACTTCCATAAATGATAAAAATCCACACTTTATTGATTTGAAAATCATTACTTCAAAATTATGGGAAGTTTTATTTTTCATGCATTTTAGCCCATCAATTTGTGCAACTGAAAACACAAATCATGTTCTGTTCAGTTTGTAACTACTGTGTGGTTTATACACTTTATGTTGGAGGTATGCATAACCTTTAAGTGCAAAGTTATTCAGGCTAAATGTTGCCTAAATATGGATATAAAAGTTTATCTCAGAGAATATATTTTTTACGTTGACTTGAATATAAGTGAGGTTTAACTTAAAGCTTCCCTTCAAACTGTATGTCAAACTAATTGTTATGTTATTTACATATTATCATCATTTCAGGTTTCCACATTGATTTCCATTTATTATACTACTTAATATGACTCACTTTTAAAAACTAAAGAGTTAAAAGTTTTGTCTGATTTGTTAAAACTTTTTACCCATACTGCACGTTAACCGTTAACCTTTCTGCACTGGAAATGGCTTTTTTTGGTATTCCATGAAGTGGAAATTGGAAAATAAAATAACATAAAATAAAAAACTTCTTTATTGAAACTTAAAATTTTATGTAACAGAGCTACAGAGATTAATTTGGACATCTTTATAAGATTGTGCAGTTGATTTTTTTTCTGTTATTTCATTAAGAAGAGGGTTGTTAATATTTGAGGTTGCAGAATGGACCTCGCTGTGAACTTTGAACAGAGTCACTACGTGTAACTGGAAATGATTTGTGATAAACACATTACTTAATGCTTCTAAATGCACGTCTCTATGTATCCAGATGTCAGTTGTATATGTTTAAATGTAATGTTCTAATCTGTTATTACAAGTACTATAATAAATAAAAAAATATATGAACAGATTTAACATTTGATTTCCAAAATATTCAAATTTGACATTGGAAATACTGGGTTTTGGAGCAGCTGGCGCTAGCTGGATTACCAATGACCTCGTTCTTTGTTGGGTTAATTCCATATGCCTCTGGCAAAAGGATACCCACATGTATTCATTAATTAACTTTTTCTTAATTGATTTTCTTTTCTTTTGTTGATGCAATTTTTTTTTCTTTAACTCCACTATAATGCAAATTTTTCTACATAAATAGAAATGAAAAGGATTATACCAGTTGGTTCACACATTTGCACATGGTACATGACCTGAAGGATTTTTCACATTTTTACCAGTTGACAACAGTTCTGCAGAAAGTGACTTTAATCTGCATGTTATGGTCAGCACTTTGCTCCGAGACCGCAACATTACAACTAGACATTGTTAGTTGTGATGTTGTCCTCTGTTGGACTCAGCACTCAGCTGTGCTCCAACATATATGTGATTTTTTTTTAAACAGCTCTCAACTTTGCTCAGTTTTTATTCTGATTTACGCCTAAAACGTCAAATGTTTCTTTCCAGGAAGCCTTTACAGCCTTTCATCCTGATCAAACATTTGTGCAGAAGTTTCTGAAGCCTCTGCTGATTGGAGAGTTGGTGGCGACAGAGCCAAACCAGGATGGAAACAAAAGTGTAAGATTTTACATTTAAAGGTGGTGGGGGATCCCTGCTGTCTGTGGAGTGTTTTCCACAACAAATTTTAACATCCTTATATACAGCACCCCATGAACAGCCAACTTCTGTGGCAAATCCATTTTGTACCACACCTCGTGGAGGTTGTTAATAACAATCCACTGGACTTCAGTCACTTTTCTTATTGCTGTCATATACTTTTGAAATTTTTCTGAGAAACTGAATCTTAGATTTTCTATGAACTAACAGCCACAATTATCAAGATTTCCCAAAAATGAGACTTTGAAAAATATCCCCTTATGTGTAATGGATCATGAATTTTATGGAATAAATTCATATTTTAATGGTATTTTAAACTACTGTGATGCTCAACTTCAGTTCTAAAGAAAGCATGCATATTTTAGATGTTTCCTGAGTCAATCCATCTGATTCACATAAATGATCCATTAAGGGTCCTGTGAATAACTTTACAACATACTAAAGAAGTAATTAAGCCCTTAATTCTTGCAAATCTAAAATATGTAGAGCAACAGCTGTTGAGGGCAGTATTTGGCTACCCCACATCTTTATACCTCTATTCAGGTTTCACTGAGATTTATAATATTAAGGATTGCACAAGGATTTTATTTTATAATAAAAGTAATTTTACTTCTCTGCTTGCAGGCAGAACTCATTGAGGAGTTTGATCGTTTACGAGAACAGGCAGAGAAAAGAGGCCTTTTTCAAGCGCAGCCTTTATTCTTCTGCCTCCATCTGGGTCACATCGTGCTGCTGGAGGCCCTGGCCTTTCTGCTTCTCTCACACTGGGGCACAGGCTGGACGATGACGCTACTGTGTTCAGTAGTGCTCGCAACCGCTCAAGTAATTTCAGCAGCACTAAACTGTCCTTATTGTCATTGAGTAACTTTAAATGGATGAAATAACTACTTATCCTCTCCATTAGTCGCAGGCCGGATGGCTGCAGCATGACTTTGGTCACCTCTCTGTCTTCAAGAAATCCAAATGGAATCACCTGGTCCACAAGTTTGTAATTGGACATTTGAAGGTAACTCATGATTTATTCTGTTAACCGTCTGGAGTTCTCTAAAATAATGTTTTTTTAGGGAGCTTCAGCCAACTGGTGGAACCACCGACATTTCCAGCATCACGCCAAACCGAACGTTTTCAAGAAGGATCCCGACATCAACATGATGGATATCTTTGTACTTGGGAACACGCAGCCAGTGGAGGCAAGTAGCTCAATAAAGGACTGCATTTCTAATTCGTTCTGAGCTCTAATGCAGCTTAATAGCTCACTGAACTCTGTGCCTCTCTCTGTTGCAGTATGGAATTAAAAAGATCAAACATTACCCCTACAACTACCAACACCAGTACTTCTTTCTCGGTATGCTTGCTTTAAGACGTTTGGGAAGAATTAAAGAAATCTAAAATTGTTCCAGAACTAACTAGTTTATTTCTTTCAGTGGCACCTCCGCTTCTTATTCCAATTTTCTACAACTACAATATAATGAAGACCATGTTTACTCGACGTGACTGGGTGGTAAGATGCCCACCTCAGTTTACAATAAATATGTTTTACATAAAAGGAAGTTGTAACTAATTTTCTTTGTAAAGAAACATATAAATAATATTATTTATTTTTTTGTTTGAAGGATCTGGCCTGGGCTTCCACATACTACATTCGTTACTTCTACTGTTTTGTTCCACTGTATGGTGTGTTTGGCTCTCTGGCACTCATGATGTTCGTCAGGTGAGCTCACTGAGAAGGATTTAAAATGCTGCAGACTCCAATAGCTTGTTTCAAAAATGTATGTGACTAATTTAGGTTGCAAACATGTTCATGTTTGTTTTAGTTGTGAAATAAAGAGGCAGACAAACAAAGTGGAAAAAAAAACAATCATAATTTGATTATGCATTTGCATTAACTTTTTTTTGATAGGATTGCCTGCAATCTTTGCCGTATGCTTTTTTTACTCTGCTTTCAAACAGAATACAATGAATCGAAATGTGTTGATATTAAAATCTGCAGGTTTTTAGAAAGCCACTGGTTTGTGTGGGTGACTCAGATGAGCCACTTGCCAAAGGAGATCGATCACGAGAGGCGCCAAGACTGGCTGACTGCGCAGGTACCTGCTTTATGAAGAGTCTCGTTGGAAATTAGAGCCAACGGCTTATTTTAATTGAAAATAAAATTGAATAAAAACCAGATCAACATGTTTTAAGGTTCAACACTCCAGACAATTTGATTATTTTATCATACATTTTATTACCTTTTATTCCTGCAAGGTTACACACATTTGCTACAGATTTTTGTATTTACAGTATTTTGTTTGATAAATACTTTACAGCACAGTATTCAGTGTATAGTTTCCAACCACATTGTCAAAGTGAAAGATAAAAAATGAAGTACGTTTGAGGTATTTCAAACTTTCTTGTATTATATTGGGACTGGCCAACAGAAAGAAGTGCATAGTTGTTAAATGTTTATCACAATGAGAAATGTGTATCATTCTTTTAGAGTCCACCTGTATGAAGTTTAATCTCTGTATATACTGTGAAGGTATTTGAGGTTTGGTAAAGAAAACAATGGTGGACAAGCAGCATTATGAAAACCAAGGAACATGGCACAGATAAAGCTGTGGAAAAGTTTAAAGTAGGGTTAGACTTGGAAAAAAAAAACAATACCAGAATATTGTCGCACCTTTCCAGACTTTGTGGGGGAAAGACTTTTTAAAAATAATTTCACTTAAAAATGGTGCACTACTTTACATTTGTCTACGTACTACATAAAATAAAATACTTTGAGGTTTGTGGTTGTAACTTGACAAAATGTAAAAAAGTTCCGTGTTGGTTCTTCTTTTTTTTTTCCCCTGTTTCAGTTACAAGCCACGTGTAATATTGAGCAGTCCTTCTTCAATGACTGGTTCAGTGGACACCTCAACTTTCAAATCGAGCATCAGTAAGTCAAAGGATTTAAACTTGGACTGTAACTGACTTTGTTGTACCATGTGAGCATTTTTACAACTTGCTGCAATTTGGACAGAGCCAAAGACTGACGAAGAAAAAAAACTGAGTCAGTAAAAAAACATTTTATCCAATAACAGAAACAAGTACTTGTTTGCTAGTGATTTACTCCTCTGGACCTGCAATGGATTTGATACTTACAAAGAGAATGTATTGTGCTCAGAAAGGCTTGTCCTATTCAGTACTTTGTTAAAAATAAGTGCGGTATTTTAAATTATATTTACATGTTGTTTTCTGAATGTAATATTTATTTTTCCTATTTTTTAATTTTTAGTTTACCTCTAACACTAATGCCCATTCATTTTTGAGTCCATTATTCTGCGTCTCTCTTTCAAGTCTGTTTCCCAGGATGCCGCGCCACAACTACCAGCTGGTGGCGCCGCAGGTCCGCGAGCTGTGTGAGAAACACGGGATTTCTTATGAGACAAAAACTTTGTGGCGAGGAATGGTTGACGTGGTCAGGTAATAACCTAGAGCCACTGTGATCTAATAAACAAACTGATCAGAAAACAACAATAAGAGTGTCATGAAGTGTGGTGGTGATGGCGGTGAGGCAAACGCAGTAGACCCAGATGAGGTGAGATGAGGAGTTTAATGGTGAAAAAATAACCGAAAACAGAAAACGGTCCACAGACCTGGCAGCACTGTTGAGCGGAAGGCTAATGCTCACAACAGGTAACAACAGGTAGCAACAGGCGATGACAGGCGATGACGGACGAACACAGACGTGACAAGACGTAGCAAGACGTGACACAGACGTACAATGACGTAGGACCCGACGAAGACAGACACACACAGGTGACACTAAATACACAAGAGGAAATCAGGGAACGAGATACACCTGGGGACTAATCACGGGGAGACAGGACAACACAGAGACTGAGACACACAGGAAACTAGAAATAAACATACAGAAAAACATAGAACACGACAAAGAGACTCTGGAATATTATATTTCATTAGTGTGAAAGTTGTATACATTCACTATCTTTAGTTCCTCCACTTTTTTTTCCATACACTTTTTGCATCTTAACTACTTCTCCATACTTTGTGCTTTTTCCAACTTTTGCCATGTTCTGTTCATTAAGGCTATTACAGCTATGTCTTTTGGTATTGAGATCTTTTATGGCTTATGAAATATTCAGCTTTTTGTGATCATATTGGGCCCCATTGAAATGAATGGAACATCCCATAATTTCTGAAAAATTCTGCAGAAAAGTTTGGGATCTTTCACAGCTAAATATTTTCACAGTATTCAGCTAGAAATGCCAATAAAACTTTAAAGCATAGTCATATTCTTCAATTATTTCAAAAGCTCTCTATTCAAGTATTTACTTATTTGAGGGAAGAAAAACACTGGCCCACTAGCTGTGAGAGTTCCCAAACAAACCCTTCCAATCCTACATTCTTTTGAGGCTATTAGTCTTTCTTTAAACGGTTATACAAAACAGGCTCTTAACTGATGTTTTTTTCTGTTCTGTTTCAGGTCGCTGAAAACTTCAGGGGAACTGTGGCTTGATGCATATCTCCATAAATGATTAGCTGGCTTTTTCACGTTTGTCATATAATACGGAAATCTAATAGACGAAACTGGAATGATCTGTTTTTCAGTGTTTAATGTAAAAGACTGTTTTAATCTTTAGTGAACACTGGATTTTTGAGGATCAACCATAAGTCAATGTTAAAGGTGAAATTATAAAATGTGACTGACCCATTAAAGACTTTCAATAACAAATAGTGAATCGTTTTTTGTTACATTAGAATAATACTCATGGTAACTTGAAACATAAAATGCCAAAAAATAATGCTGAAGACAATAAAACATGTAACTGGAATTCATCAGGTCTGGAAACAGTAAAAAAATAATTATGAAACTGCTGCTGAAACAGTTATTATAGTTTATGTAACAGAAAAATGGTAAATCTTAGAATATACCTTGAAACTCATAATGAGCGTTGCATATGTTTTACCTTTTTCCGGTGAAGCTTTTGGTTCATTGGAGTTATTACATACAGTGCTATTAAAAAACTGGGGAAAAAAACAGTACATAAAAATCTGTTGCAAAATATTAATGGTAGATTCTTTAATTATATCATCAAAAATATTTACACCAAGAACATGTTCTATGAATCTTTATGTCATTTTTCATACCAGAAAACAAATTTAGTTTATTCCTCTTAACATTTTGTACAGTTTACATTGCAAACACCAGGTTACAATAGACACTAACGTACACAAATAATAGAAGATGTGCAGAAGCCCTTAAAATTGATTAATCTATTTTTGCTGTAGCATAATTCAACACTAATTTACAAGACGTTAATAAAGGAGCAGTGGAGGCTTTGTTTTCAAGGTTATATCTTACTTTTTTAAGTTGTTCAGAGTGTTGAGGTTGTTGATTTTGTCATCAGTATTTTATGTAACTGGTTCACAACAATTTCACTGAGAAAGCAAATGGTTTAACGGTGCCTTAAAGCAGAAAGTCAGATTGTAAAGAGAATGCTCTAGAGTTGATTATATTAATCCAATAAGAACTGAACTTCTTGACAATAACAAATTGTACAGGGGACATTCACTACATTGTTTCTTCAGTGATTTTCTGAGCATGGCTGCCTTGGTCTGTTACATTATTTTTTTCCTTTTTACTTTTATGAGAAGATTCACGTTCCATTTAATAAGTCACAAAACGCCCACAAGAAAACAGCTACTTGTTTACACTTCCCCAGATCTGTAGACAAAGTGATACTTAACTCAGTTTATTAACTCAGTCCACAAGGAGCAACTGGTTCTGTTGCAACAAAATGAAAAGACTATGAAATACTTTGTGTACAACATAATACCAC
This sequence comes from Gambusia affinis, assembly GCF_019740435.1. NCBI lineage: Eukaryota > Metazoa > Chordata > Actinopteri > Cyprinodontiformes > Poeciliidae > Gambusia > Gambusia affinis. The sequence goes on from NC_057875.1 coordinate 7,401,841, forward strand.
GCACTAATGTATGACTTTGTTAATGGAATATGAAAAAGATTTCAGTCTTAAAGAGCTGCAGAAAAAGTTTCCAATGTCAAAATATGCTTCAGCAATAAAAGGTTCATTCATTTTAAAGATTTATACCCATTTTAGGTATGCCGATAAATTTGGAGGGTGCCATATAAAAGATTCCACAGTTACTGAGAAGGGCATATTGCTTTATTAAGTTGCCAAAATGTCAAATGACATCAAGAAAATAAGAATAAGAACATTTATTCTAATACTTGTCACTGATTTATGTTTACCAACCAGATACAAACTTCTGCCATACACAACAAAAAGTATGCTTGCTATTAACATGAAAATAATTGGCTATGCAATAGAAAATATGTCAAACATCCTGGCACTGATTTTAAAAAGCAACTGTAAAGATTTTAGATGTTTACAGACAAATTTTGTAAACAGTATAAAACAGTATTATTAAGAACATACACTGACCCTGCTCTCTCATGCACACGTATGTTGTATGCATGTCCTGCACATACACCAAACTAAAAAAAAGTTCCTCTTCTTAGCAGGTCATTTCTTCAATAATTTCATCAATTGAGAAAAATGCAACATAATTTGAAAACACTTGAATAACAAACATCTAACATTTTACAAAATAAATATGCAATTAAAAATGAGTGTATTCAATCTTGTTTGTTTCTTTTTTATTTGAGGATCACAAGAAAATGTTCGCTGATTTAGCGAGCTGCTGCATTTGGAAAGCTGTGAGGAGGGAAAACATTTAAAGGAGATCGTGGTGCTGGATGTGTTCAGTCGTAGCTACTTGTGGAGTCGACCTTCTCCTTTCTTCGCGTCATGATTTCCTGCAGCTCAGAGTCTCCCTGGGCCTTCTGGAGAGAAAGCACATTTGATGCTTTTTATCATTTTGTTCTCTGAAGCATTCCCAGAACACAGCAGCTACTTTGTCCAAAAAAATGCAACATGTTGCAGTTTTATGAGAGAGCAACAAACGTTCAGCAGAAACTATAATTTCTTAAACAGTTCTAGATATTTATGTTAATAAATACTTTTCTAAAAAGGCCAACTTTATCAATCCAGCACTGATCTTTGCTTTGTCCAACATTTTTTAATTTTAGATGTATTATTTATTATCTTGTTTACATTACATCTGACTGGTCTGTAGAGCAGTGTGATTGTAACAAACATTTTAAGTTGTTTACTGAACTGTTGTTACAGTAACTCTCCTGAAGGTGGCACCAAAGGGAAACTTTTAGGAAAATTATAACACAAAGCAATGTCAGGACAAACGATTAAACTGTAACACATTTGACCAGATTTCTGCTTCATCAAGATGTCTGCTGTTGAAGCTACCCTATTTTGAAAGTTTACTTTATGTCTATAATAAAATAGAAAACAATATTTTAAACCAGTTCAGAGTTCAACTTAAGAGTTGCAAAAAAATAAAAAATAAAGTAGTATATTTGCAAAACTTTCTTGAGTGAGAGTTGAGAATACAATGACACCAGACTGGATCATTTCATTTTTAGTCTATTTGCAATAAAACTTGAGAGCAGAGGTGAGGAGCCCGGATATTCAAAAAACAGGGCATAAGTGGACCCAGCAAAAAAAAAAAAAATGAGTAAGGTTGTAATGGTAAACATAAACAAAGTTATGGTTAGTTATGTATTTTTTTATTTTAAGTCAGTTTTGCACACTCTAATAAAAAAATAATTCCTATCTGTTTAGATTCTTTTTAATCAAAAAATTAGTCATTTGATTTTTTTATGATAGCAACCCTAATTTTAATTCTTGTCAAATTGTGATATGACTATATTGAACTTCTTGACTTTCTTTTTCTTTTTCAGTTTGAGTGGAAACTTTGATATTACGAGTGACGTCAGATGGTTTATTTTAATCACCTCTGAGTCATTTTTTCTATTAAACATGTATTCATTTAAGACTATTTCCTGCAGTCTGAGACCTGTTGACAGCTCCTTCATTTCTAAATGCACACTTTGTCCCAACTTGTTCAGGTATAGTATGAAGATTTCACACAACATCAATAAAATGACTCCCGGAAAAACAGGTTTTTAAGCAGGTTGCATTGTGACTAACCTCTAATTGTCCTTTCTGCAGAGACACCTGATTGAAGACACGGCCCCCTTCATCCCCACACACAGCCTTCAGCTCCTCTTTGTTCAGGGAAAACAGCTGCGCTCCTGTCAGGATTCCCAAACATTCAACAGTCCTGAAGAAAGGACAGTAAGACAGTTTATTGTAATAGCATTTGAGATACATCGATTGAATTTCTCAGTGTGACATTGCTCCTAACAGAGGGTACGTCGTTGCTGGGTAAACAGTAAAGAACCAGATACAGTCTTTTCAAGGCATTGTGACATGTTGCAGCAGGAAATGCCTTGGTGTCAAAAGTGGCATAAGGAACAAGTGAATTTCTCTGAAATGAGTTTGTTCCATCCCCTGGAGGGATGCCTCTCGAATATTTCCACATTTAAAAAGGAATTACACCTTCGGCTATGCCTTCAAGTGCCTGATCTCTAAGTCATCTCTTCATAATAATATAGCCACATAAAAGCTACCTCTTCAACCATCTCCCAATCAACGATTCTAAAACGTTGCGCAACAACGACTGAAGAACAGTCATTTAATGACTCTGTAGTTACTGCATTATTGCAGTTGTAGATGGTGCAGAACATGAAGGCACTGCACAGTTTATTTCACTGCGATGGGATTTCTAAAGCAATTGTGCAGCTGTTCCTGCTCAAAGTAAATTCTCCTTTCTGATTGCCATCATTATCAGAAATATGGAGATCCTTATCTGTCATAAAGAGAGTCTTGAAAACAGACATGAACACCAGTTCTTCTGAGTCCTCTGACAATTCAACACGCCTCACCTAAAGTGGATACCATGGTCTGGTACTGTCTTGCATCTTGTTACTCACTTGTTAGCCACCTTGGATAAAGACAACTACTGAATGATTAACGTTATGTAAATATAATGCTGCTGTCATTGTTGATGTAATGTCACCTATATGGCTAATGAGAGCAGTTCAGGTCATCTGAAAAATGAAATAATCTCTCACGTTCTTGCGCATTAGTATACCGTATTTTTACCGTCTTCTATTCCCATTTACAGAGCCTGGGAAGGTATTTATATTGCAAACTTCAAAGATTTTATGCAATTAATCAACACAAACTAGTGCAAAACTGTGAAGTGGAAGGAAAATGAGACATGGATTTAAAAATCTTTGACAGATTCTGAAATTTTTTTTCAGAATGTTTGGTCTGAACTTTGGCTAGGCCATTCTAACACATGAGAAAAGTAAAAATAAACCAATCTACTGTAGATATTGTATAATTGGGTTCAGTATGCTGCTGCCTGAATGAAATACCTTGTTGATGTTAGCAGTCAGAGGGGAATACAGAGACTGATTCCAGATGATAGAAAGGTAACATTATCTCAAGGAACTACTCATTACATACAAGGTATGTAGAATGCCTTCTCTGAAAGAACATGTGAAACATTAAAACAGATGTGAAACAGCAGCAGAAGACTGACACTGGGGGCCACTGCTGACAGGTAAAAACAGAAAACTGACATTATTATAACCTGGAATATAACAGATAAGAAAACCGATTGGTTTGTCCAATCGGTCACAGTTTCACCTGATTTACAAAATGATGTATGATATATCAGTGTTTTTCAACTCTGGTCTTCAAGGCACACTACCCTGCATTTTAGGCATTTCCCAGCTTCAGCACACATTACTTCTACTGATTGCTGATTAACAGGCGTTTGCTGAGCTGCAGTCATCTGAATTGGGTGTGTTAAAGCAGAGAAACATCTAACACATGCAGGGCAGTGAGCCTTGAGGGCTGGGGTTGGTATAGATTATAAACCTTGCCTTCCACCTTCAAATGTGCAGTATTATTAGTCTAACACAAATAGTTTGGGAAAACCCCCCCCAATAATTTTATGACTATGAAGACTAATGAAAAACACTAAAATCATCACTACCGTTGGGTTTTTAAGTGAGTAAACAAAGCAAACTTACTGTTTAGAGAAAGCTTTCGCATTGAGCCACTTTGTCACCTGCTCTGGAGTTGACTGGGAAGTTAATGGCACCTGTGGGGCAGCCGGGCGCTCTATTCGGATCTTTCTGGGTGGCGGGTTTTTGTTTGCTGTGATTTTCATCAATAGCTCATTATTAACCTCGTCCATCTCTGCAGAACAGAAACGTGATAGAAACGGAAGTAAGAACAAGTGTTTTGTTTAAACATTCTCGGTTTGTTGTTTTTGCTGTGTGCGTTGACTCACTTTTATCTTTCTGTATTCCCCCTTTGAAACTGTCCCTCTTGTGCAGAGGTTCAGTGGGCGAACTCATGTAGTCGCTCTGGAATCACACAACCACACACAGACGGAGTTCAAGACAAAGAAACCACAATATTATTACAAAAACCGGTTCAGCTTCACTCTTTCTCCGGCCGATTCATTTTTGAATGAAAGCCAGAAGCAAAATATGCGAATGTGTGTGTTGAAGAAGGAAGAGGAGCTGCATGCACGAGCTGACGCAGGATCTTTGTTGTGCATACCATCTGGAGGAAGTGCAAATTGGAATGTTAGGTAGGAAGTGCTGACAAGTCGTACAGAGCATCTTGCAGCTAACACTTCACAATATTTTCTTTCCACTGTTTTAAATCTATAAGTGTCTTCACTCTTCTCCAAATCTATCTCTTGTCTCCAGCCTTCATCAGGAGATCCTACAGATTTTCTCTCAGATTTAGTTCTGAACTCCAGCCAGGTCATACGGAAACCTTTAATTTTGTTCTCATGAAATTATTATTTTGTTTATTTGGATGTAAATTTGCACTTACGGTGATGCTCAGGGATTATTTTTTTTCCAAGCAGATGCTTAAAATTCTGTGGTGAAAAACTACTCCCATTTAGTAAAAAATGAATCTAAACATGTCTCTGCAGAGTAAAGACACCATATTTGTTTGCTTTTTTCAGTTGAATCATATGGGGTATTTATGACTTTACTTTTACTTTGTCTCTTTTACTCAACAAAAATAAAATTTTAACAGGGTTATGTACACTTTCTGTACACCAAAAACATTTAGTGAAAGGAAAGTGTGTTTTTCTTGCCCTGGTATAGATGTAGCAGCCTCTGGATCATCTCTCAAAGCCCGAGCCAAAGTATTTAGGAAATCAGAGTGATAATATGTGTACGAGTTTGCAGTGTTTCTCAACGTGTCTTTAACAGAGAGGACTGCAGTAAATGTTGTGCATGCAGAGTTGGTAAGTTACCGGGAAGGGCTCTTCTGGTTCTTCTAGCCTTACAACATCCAGGATGTTATATGGGACGTAGCCGGATTGGCCGCTGCGATTCCGTAGTTTCCACCACTGTTTGTTATCTTCCAACACCTGTGAGGAAAATTCAACAGCTCACTCCACAACACAGGAAGCTGGAGTAGATATGATACATTATCGCCCAAGAGCTTTCTTTAACAATTCTTCATTTAAAAGGCACAGTTCTGATGCAAAAGTTAACATCTCAATTGAAACTGTAAAAAACAGGAAAGTGTGGTGTTGCAACCTCAAGGATTTCATCCTGCAGAACTGACAGCTCGTTGGGATTCCGCGCCACAAAATTATAACGGATTTTGGCATATTTACGGTTGCTGTGCATCCCATTTGGTGAGGAGTGATTGACGTAATACTAAAAAAAGACAAAACAAGGAAAACAGATACATATTTTTAAGACATGGCTATATGTTTAATAAATCTGAACTGAAGTAGGGAAACAAAAGCATCTTACATCGTCAGGTGAGTGTCTTCTGTAGTCAGGACTTGTGGGAGATGCAAGTGGACTGGGTGGTCCCTCGGTTTCCCAAGGAGACGTCAAGAAAAACTCTGCAGGTGGCTCCCATCCATTTCGAAACTTGGGGTAATAAGGAGGCGCACACTGATCTCTGGGCCACTCTGCTCTGTGAGAGGAGGAATGTTTAAAAGTGATCACATAATAAGCAGACAAAGCCAGCAGCAGGAGCAGCAGCACTCCACATGTAAGGACACCTGGGTCTGGTCCATCCGTCGCCAAGCAGCTCAAACATGGTCATCTCTTTGGGGGTGAGGTGTCCATGCAGGAAGTTGACGGCATCCATCGAAAGATGAGGGGAGATGACGGAACGCACCAGGTCAGGACTTCCACACGTCTGCAGGACCTGAGAACATGGTTTAAAGGTTCACAGTTGGACCTGACTGAAGGAGTAGTGCTCATTATCTCCTCTGAATACTCAGAGGTGATCATGTCAAGATACTGTCCAGGTAAAGATGGCATAACAACCCCAAAATCATGGAGTGGTTTGCAAATCATTAACACCCTTTAGACATTTGCAAAAATAGTTTCAGTGTAATTATGAAGTGGTAGAAAAATGACATGTTTTTGCATTGTCTTTTACAAATAAAAGTCTTAAAAGTTTGGCATGCACTTGTATTCATCATTAATTGCTGCAATACCCCCTACATTTAATACAATGTCAACATTTACCTTGCACAAATCAGAAAACAGTGTGGACAATTTCAGCTCATTAAAAATACAACTATCTTGTGAAGTTACAGCAGCAAACATACCAAGACATGTGTGTCACTCTGGAGGAGCTGCAGAGATGCACAGCTCAGGGGAGAGGACTACTACAATTAGTCGAACGTGCGACAAATCTGACCTTAATGAACATGTTAAGAAAGGTATTCTGATCAAATGATGCCAAGAGTAAATATTCTGGTTAAAGTTCAGAAACAAATCAAAGGAGAATCTGTTGCTATACTTCAAATGATCTGTTTACAGATGCTAACCATACAATCTGACTGAGCTTGAGCTAGTCTGAAAAGAAAAAAAAAATGCTTAAGTGTTGGTCTATAAGCTGTGTGAAGCTGGTAGAGACAAGACAGCATGAATGGCAGAAAATAGTGGTGTACTTTTCTTTTTTTATCTGTGTGTCCTTTAAAAACATCTATTCTAATGTGTTAGTTTATCACACAAAACCCCAATAAAATACAGTTATGTTCACATCGTATGAAAACCTTTTGTATTTCTCGACTACATCACTTTAAAAAAGCAAAAGTTAATCATATAACCTAAGCTTGTATAAAATGAAACAGTGAAAACAATAAAGCAATTAATAAGCAGCATTAAAAACAAGCAGCACATAAAAAAAAAAAATCTGAATAAAAATCAGTTAGCTGCTGCTTTACAAATCCATGTACAATCTTCTGCAGCAAAGTTTCTGGAGAGAAACCCCTGCTTGGGCAATGTATAACAGTTAAAATAGGTCAACTTTCCTCAGAAATATCACAGAAATCTCAAGAGTTCACAAATCATTTTCTGTCCTGCAGTATCGAAGGAGTGGCTGAACACTCCAGCTTTGAAAGCCATGCATGTCGCTCCAGTTGGTTAAGTGTTTGAGCAGAACACCGAGAGTGGGTGTGGTGCCAGAATAAAAAAAAACAAAAAAAAAAAACAACAACAACAAAGAAACCACAAATATTTGATGTGAAAAAAATGCAAGCGATGAACTGAATTTAAAGAGCAGTCTGTCTGTGGCCTCTCAGCTCAGCCAAGTTTCATTTTAACCAAAACAAATATTTTAGTGAAGGCCCCTCAGTGAGAGAAAGATGGCTTTCCTCAGTTACATTAAACTCAAAAAGATTATGGTTTTTAACTCTTACCAGCTCCAAAGGTCCAAACAGGAAATGAACCAGCTCCTGAGCACTTGGGTTCTGTAGATGTTTCTTCAGTTTGGCCTGCAGGGGGCAGAGTGGCAGGCAATCACTGGAGAGTCGTTGACCAGAGAGCGGCTGTTCACCAACGGAGGTTAGAAGCTTTGATATCTCACCAAGAGGTTGAGGGCCAGCTTCAGTTTCTGCAGGCTGTCAATGAACTCTGCTTCAGAGGGGGGCCTGGCCCGCAGGGTCAGCATGCCCTCTGTAAGCAAGAACAACAACAGTGACCACACACAGAGGCCAGGGTTACCAGCTGCTCCACACCCCTGCTGCAGACAGGACGCAGGTTTCACTTTCTTGGCAAAGGATCAAAGTCATAAATGTTGTTTTTTTTTGTTGTTTTTTTTTCATCTATTCCAGAACATTTTATAGCTGAAGCGATACAACGAAGGAAGGTAATAAACAGCTCACCTTGACCAGGTCAAGAAAAACTCCTACAGAGTTTCATAACCAGTGACTCAGCTGGTTGAACAAAATATTTATGATGCAGGATATGTTGGATATAAAATGGGAGCTTAAGATAAATGTTGACTGTTTTCGTAAATTGTCGCTTCTGTAGTATTTACTTTTCAGTTGCGTCATTATGTAGGGATGGGAGGAAAAATTAAAAGACTCTCTTCTACTTGCTGGTTGGTGGATCTTTGTAGATTGACTTACTTTCCATAAATTCTCAACTACAAAGAGTTTCCGAGCTAGTTGTAAATCTCAGACTCCCTTTCATGTTTTATGAACCACTTCACATCTGTTTGATTGGTTTTCAAAAACATTCAGCAAGAGTCAAAACTTCTGCCATTGAATGTTTTTTCACAGGACAACCTTGCATAATGCTGATCTGCTGCATGGCCAAGTTTTTTGTACCAACAGACCAAGATGTTTATGTCTCATTACTAGTCACCCATAATTTCCTTGCATAAAGAAGCCCTGTACTCAGACATCATATGCATTTCTTATGTTTTTTTTATTTTTATTTAATTTTTTACAAAATACCAAAAAGATACTCTGGAATCAATAAAATAATCAATGAATAAGAATAAATTAGAAAATCTGGTTAAATGCAGCTATTCCGCACCGTTAGTACTGTTTGGACATGCTTTTGTACAATAGCAGCTATTCATTATTCTGATTTCAATATCATTTTGTTTGTTTTGTTTTTTTTGTTTTTTTTTTAATTAAATAACGAAGAAATCTGAAGCTTCAAAGCAGATACTAACTTCAGCCTCTCTAACCAGTCACAGTATTCCAGCAGCGCTTCCACGCTGATCTTCCAAGCTGTCACCGTTTCCTTTTTTTAACCATGCAACAAAAATGTCTCCATACAGACATTTTAATTGAGAGCTTTTCAATGCCTACTTAACTGAGTGTTGTCAGCCAGTCTGATCATCAGTTTTAGTCATAATAACACCTATTGAACTAAATACCTCACACACTAACAACAACTGAGCAGAGTTTCCCAGACACACAGTTTGATGAGAAGTATTGTTATATTTTAATACCGCAAGATCTTGTCATACTTGATCAAAAGAATCTTTGATTCATCTATAAAATTTTCTACCTTTCAAATGTTAAAAAAAAAAACAACCCATAAAACATGAAAGCAGGTAAAGTGTTGACAAAACATGCATAAGTATGATGAAATGATCAGCACACAGGACACAAAGAGAACCACACATTGCAATGTGACCAATATGTCCATATTGTCACGCTCATTGAGCCACTGCAAAAGAAGAAAGGTTGACAGACCTGCTGGTCCTTTCTTCTTGTTCTTCTTACTCTTGTTGCGTTGATTGAGCTGATAAAAAGCCTCAGCTGCCTTCTGCAGCCGCGCCACAAAGATCTCGATGTCGTCCAGGGCACAGTTGAGGATTTGCTGAAGAATAATAATAATAATAATAAAAAGAAAAAAACATGTACGCTGTAGTCGTTATGATCTCATGAGAAGGACAATGTTGACCACTACAGTGGATATCAAAGCTCACCACATCCTTCTCAATGCGCTGGGCCAGCTTTTCATGCGACTCTGCATCGTAAGGACCTGAAAGTGGAGAAACTATCATTAATCACAAGAAATACTAATACCATAACTGGTAAAATTATGTTATGTTACTAAAATGTGTGAGTTTGCGTGACTGCGTGACTGCATAACTGCGTGCTTTCTTACCATGAGTGTTTGCAGCGGCTGCTGCTCGCCTATTTGCAACAGGTGGCGGGCCCCTGGGGGCCGAGGGAGGGAGGATGGTTTCTCTCTGACGCTTCATTTTTTCCTGGTTCACCCTGAACAGGGAGAATGGGGCAAAATGGATCACTAGCAGTCATTATTGCCACAAAAGTAAAAGTAACTAATAAAATAAAAACATATGTATCTGTGTGTGTATGCTATTGTTCTTACTTGAGGGTTTCCAGTCTCATTTTTTTCCCATGTTTGTTGTCCCCCAGTGCACTGTCTATGTCTGCGTGAACCATCTCAGCCTGTACGAGGCGGAAAGAGACACAGAGGGAAGAAAAGAAATGTTTTTAAATATCACAGTTCTAGGTGAGTCGTTTTAAAATTATATCTAAACTTCTTTTCTTTTTTTAACAATGACTTTGAATGAATTTGCTCAACAAGTTCCATTTTGCAGAAGCTCTTTCACAAAAAGAAATGTAGCAATAATCTCTGACTTGAAATAGTATTTACTGTAAATAAAAACAAACTGCTATGAATATATCTAGAAATGCAGCAGTCAGGCTCTTATTGGTGAGCAGTGAGACAAATAAAGATCTTTTTTCAACAGCCTGATCTTTGATGTATTTTTGTTTTGATGCATAAATAATGATAATAATTGAATTTGTTTCTTACTAGTGTGATTTAAATTTACTATCTCTATCAAGGAAACTGCAGCTTTTTTATGGTCCAATTGTGATCATAAAAAATTTATATTTATATATTGTTGAAGTAAAATAGAGTTTGTAATCTTGAATAGAAAATCAGAATCAGTTTAAACACAAGAAAAAAAAATCTCTTTCCTTCCCTTGGCCAGAAGGAAAGAGACTGTAATAATATGATATTATTGGGATTGGAGCCGTTTTAAGATGGTAGAAATGTGCCATTATTTTTGCCCTGCTCTAATTTACTATATCATAAGCCCTGGTAAAGATCTGATATCTAGTCTCCATAACAACCATTTATTTTACCACTACCAATGCAGGCCGTATTGTTCCAGTATTTACACAAAACAAAGAAATCTGACCAAAACAACCAATAAAAATGGCAGAATATATTTTTAAACAAACAACATAAAGGTATTCAAGGGCACCTGGACAGGTAACAACACACTTCAAGTCTTGGAAGAATAAAAAACACTCAGACACACACCTCAACTTGGTCACAATGGAAGAAATGGATGTCGGGTTTGTGTTGGTCCCTGTCTTGACACATGAGCAGCAGCACAGATGGGTAGCGTGTCTGATTCAGCACCGTCTGGCAGAGGTGGACTGTGGTGAGGGGGAAGTTCTCCAGTTCTTCCTGCATAACAACCAGAATGCCATTGTTATTAAGGAAAAATAAAACAACAGATACCAATTATTGTAGAGTCATATGCTTTACACTTTTCTGAGGTATTTCTGAAAATCTTTCCCACCAGATGAGAATCATCAACTCAAACAGCCACATTAAACAACATGTAATTTCTAGAAAGTTCCTTAAATGTATAAATAACTTTATATTTAACAAGTAGCTTAAGAAGTCATGCAGAACATCTACATCTGTTTAAAACTGACCTCCTTATGGGAGCATATGTAATGTCAAAGAAACACAGAGACATGTGCAGAGCATAATGTGTGAATATAAACAAACCTGAGTGTCACAATCAAGAAGTCTGAGTGCCTTGTCTGTGACCTGCAGCAGCATCTCCTGTGTCCAGATTTTATCCCTGGAGTCCAGAAGAATCAGTTTCTTGATAGCATCGTCTACTGTCACAATAGATTCTGTCTTGTCCATAACAAACGTGGAGAGATGCTGAAGAAGAAAAAAGGCTGTTAGTAATTAAAACCTGGACTTGGGTAAAAGAAAATGGATAAGAAGCACACACAAAAAAAGAAAACGATTCAAGTTGGTTAGTTTTCTCCTTTGCCAAGGAACTTCTTGTATGTTTTCTGTGTCATCTGCAAAGTTCTTGGTAAACTGCAAATTAGACTTTAAACAACTGTCTTTCAGCAGAGGCTTTCTTATCACTCTATAAAGTTCACATTGTGGCATATACAACTATTAGTTGTCCAGTCCATAGATTCTCCAACATGAGCTTTTACAGCACCTGTAGAGCTGCTGTTTACCTTTTTGCTGCTTTTCTAACTTATACTCTACTTGCCCAATCTGTTAGCTTAGATGGACAATCACATTTTGGTATCTTTGCAGTTGTATTATGTGGAAATTTCTGGATTGAACTGAAAAGTGCTTGGTGAGATGTTCAGAGCTTGGTGCAAGGTTTCATAAACTAACCCTGCTTCATTTTCTCACACATTAAATTACACAGGTATGGATTTCATTTACTAAGCGAAAGTGAACTTGAAGGGAACTTCAAAGCTTTGTTTACATGATGAAAAGAAAAGATCTGAGTACACAGCCTGTTAAATTTTTTCACATTTAATTAAGTTCATAAACTATGTAGAATTTTCTTTCCACTTCACAATAATACACAATTTGTGCTAGTCAATTAAATAAAATCCAATTAAATCTATTAAAGTTTGTGGCTGTAACATGTCAAAAAAAAAGTTCAAGGAGCATAAATGTTTGTGGAAGATTTGTTTAATCTGTCCAAATGCCTCTCAATTTCAGTTGGTTGTGCATAAAAATGGCTGCAAACAAGAGATCAAATGAATTTATCAGTTTTATTGATGTGACTGCCTAATAGTTTGCCAGAATAGATTATCCTTTATTGCATCTGATGCAATCCGGTTGCAGAGATAAACTATAAGTTCACAATTAGATGTCTTTCAAATGAGGGTGTTTCACATCTTAGACCTGCTATCGTGATAAAACATATAAACCTGAAAAATGAAACTTTAAAAAAAAATCTAACTGCAAACTTATTGGATTTTTTGATTGTTATAACTGAAAAAAATATGAGCTAAAAATACAGATTATAGCAGTTCCTTTAGCTAACAGTTAAATCTTAGCTTGTCCTTTTTTAATTCCTGCTCTAAAACATTTCGCACTGCTTCTTTCTGTATTCATTATGTTGGACTGTGTCCTGCAACCTGCCCATGTGTGATAATGAATGAATTTGGAAAATTATCAAGATTGGCATTGGACACAGTTCAGATCTGATCACTGATCCACAGCACATCTTTCACCTGTGCATATCCGCCCCACATAGCTGCACTCCGAGGGCTGACTGTTTTATCATGAGATCTCATAAATCACAGGAACTCATCACTATGTGAGCTTTAATCTCTGGTCAAAGAACAACCCCGGATAATGTCATGATGTGATCTTTATCGTTTCCTGCTGCGATTAGGCAGTCTAAACAGTTAACATACTTAAATAAAAGTCAAATGTTAGCAACAATAATACTACACAAGCTACTTGCTTCCAAAGAGCCACACTTTCCATAATTAAAATTGGTCTTGGTTAATATTTTCACAATATTTTCAAACAACTTTTAAGGTTTTCTTTAGACCTTGGCATCTTTTATTCCAATGTTCTGTCCAGTTTGAGTTTTCTATCAGGTTAGCATTTAGGCAGTTTGCTTTAAAAGACGGGATTTCAAACAGGTAGAGGACAGAAAAAATATCAGGTCCCAAATTTAAAAATTAGATAAATTCATTCGATTTTTTAAAAATGTTTTCAGCTGTCAGCAATTTGGAAACAATTTTGCTTATACTAAAATATAAACCTTTGTGTATCATAGTAAGTTTTGTCATTTATGTACTTAATGCAACTTTTACTTACCTCCTACATAATTGTAATTTTAAAACTTTATCATTTTCCAGATTTTGTAAGATTTATTGGGGTACTAGGGCACAAAAAATATCTACTCAGGCTTTATTTTTCTGTATGATGCTAATTCAGCAGCAACATACTTAGTGTTAACTTTTGGACAAACTAAATCAACTCTACCTGAAATCTATAAGGCTTAAGATTTGTGAAACCTGGACTAAAGTATCCAACATAAAATACAAATTCTACACAAGAAACTCACGGCTTTTTGACATTTTTTAAATGCGCTGGTTTTCTCTGCCAGCTAAAAATCAAAACCATCAGTAACACTTAGAAAAATGTCAAGTTGAGATTTGGCAATGTGAGATAAAAGAGTTCAAATGAATATAAATTCCTGTAAAAATCAATTAAATGATTCGACATGACAATGCAGGGAATTTGGATTTACAGATTAAACTAAAAGTTTTACTAATCAAATAAGGACTAAATCTTTTTAGACTGATTACAAATGAGCTGATTTTTAAACTTTAGGAAAAATAATTGTTTTTTGTTTTAAAATAAAATATATATACATGTAATAACTCGTCTCCCCTTTCACAAACCCTTTACCACACATTGTCTCATGGGCTGGAGAGACAATCTATATTCTATTACACAGCAACGTCAGAGCCCGTTTAAAAGATTACAAAGAATATATGTGGTACAGAGGTTGTCAAATCTAAATAGATATACAATTAACTTTTTTTATTCTCTATAAACCATGTAATAACAACTGTGACTGAGTATCATAAACATAGGAAACTTAATTTTTTTAGCTGTAATTCTAAACTCTTAAATCAAGTCAGAAAACAAAGGCTTTACCTCAACGTGGTACTGCGACGTCTCTTGCATGATGAAATTTGAGTTGGAGTATTTTTTCCGCTGCTCTGTAGGTAACAAAAAAGAAAAAAATTATCCAATGCAGACAAAAAGCTATTGTAAAGTAGATCTCTTCATTAAAAACCAGCTCTGACCATAAGTCCACATGTTGGCGTTTCAGTAGTGAGACGAGACGGAGGGGAAAAGTAATGCGTAGCTTGAACAGCACACAGCAAATAAGGAAGTGACAGCTCTTTACCTTATGATCTCACAGTCAACAACTCTGCTAATGATTCAGTTCTGTGACACACTTAGCAAGGCAATTACTTTAGATTGTCTATTAGATAAATGTTTTTGTGCTGAAACAAAACAAAAACCATGTCAAATGCACTTTTTGTAAAATTAAACTTTTTGTAAAATGTGTCAGATTAAAGAATATATGAGCCCATATAAGTAAAATGGCCACAAAGGCACCAAATGAGTACTTTGATTTACTATTCTGGTACTAGTGGTCTTCATTTACAATAGATTATACAGAAAATGGGCATAGAGTGAAAGGGGGAATGCAGCAAAGGTCTCAGGGTTGGAAAACAAACCCCAATTGAGGACTGAAAGCCTCCTTCTACACTGTATGCCACCCCTAAATAGGTTAATCTTAAATCTTATATTGTAGGGTTGCATGTATCTTGATTTCCCCTCCCACATTTCATAATGTTGTCAGAGTCGGCACGGAACAGCCAGGGCTGGACTCATAAGTCCAGATTTATTGGAGGTACAAAGATCAATGACAGCACCAGGAACGGTTCCTCCTCTCTGGCACTTTACCCACTAGTTAATAAAGTCTGACTATAAATCTGAGACCAGCTGAAGACTGAGCCTGAGTCTCTACAATAAGAATGATTGTTCACAAGACAAAACATTTAAGATGTTCAAAAATGTAACTTAGAAAGTTATACAGTCTTTGTAAAACCACCTTCACTGTAACCACTGCTATATGTTTTTACAAGCTTTGTGCATCAAGACTGCTCAGTCAGAATTTATAAAAAGAGTCTGTGGGAACTTTTTAGGTCTTGCCTCTGATTGTCAGCTGGATTTAAACTGGACTTTGACGGGAGTGTTCTAATACAAGATTTGATCTAATCGCTGTGGTTCTGGTTGTTTGCTTAGGGTCGTTGTCCTGCTGGAAGGTGAACCTCCACCACAGTCCCAAGCCTTTTGCAGCCTCAAACAGGTTCTCTTTGATGATTATCCTTAATTAAATCCATCAATCTGCATGTTTGCTTCATTTTATAATCCTAATAATTATTTTTGTTCACTAACAATCTCTAGCGAACATCTGAGGTGTCCACAGAACAGAGGTAATTATGTGGAAATTGAATCACTCCACTTGTTATATAAAAATCTGAAGCAAATTGTATGCAGTGAATTTTATTGCATGGTATCCAAGTAATGGTGGCTTAGTAATCACATACTTTTTATGTCTTTGTTTTTAAAATAAAAAATACTTAACACCAAAATCAAGATGGACTGTTTATAAAACTTTTACAGCAAAATATTTTATGGTTGTTTTCTCCTTTTTTTGTTGTTTTAAAATTGAAACCATTGAATCTTTAAACCTATAGATTCTATTTCAGAGCAAAAACATTTTGCAACTTCTAAAAGCCAGAATAAAACAGGAAAAAAACACATTGATCTTAGCAGTTATTTATGTCAACATGCAAGCACCAGATGTTCTCATAGATGCTTAGTTGATGTTGAATGAGTGCACCAAAGTGATTGGATCCATTTAGCAGGTGAATATTATTAAAGGTAACAATTACGCTTCAATAACGACATGTCCTATAAACTCTAGCAATAGCTTTCATATCAGATCTCTCTAAATTTCCATGTTCCATCTACCAAAGTCAACATTCTGATGTAACACTGGGTTTTGTCTTCATACAGATACATTTCCTATTGTTCACTTTATGTTCAATGCAGCACAAAAGTTCTGTTGTTTGCAGAACACTTAAGATAATGTATGCCAGGGCTCAGTGAGTAAATTCCAATATTTACCCTTTTTACCATCGTGACAAAGAGCTCTTCATGGAGCTCAAGCATAACATTGAGTACAGATTTTAAAAAGGGGACGAATTTATACCGTCCAAATGATGCAACCAATTGTCTTTCCTGTTCCTTCCATTTCCTTCCTGCTTGGCTCTCCGCAGGTGAAACAAAAGCGTCAGGTGTCACTCTGAAAGCCGAGCTCGACTAATGTCTTATTAATGACTGACATTAATTCCAATCAATTCACAGCCCTGTGACCTAGTGCAATAAGAGCCACTTAGTCGGCAGATGGGCCGATCTGCAGAACTCTCCAGAGTCAATGGTCGGTGATAAAAACACAGCACCCTGGCAGATTATCAGCCTCTTACATGACCCAGATCCATCGGACAATCGCTTAAACACCACAGAGTTTGATATTTCACCTCAAGCAATCCAATCCTTACAGGACTGACACTGCTTTCAGAACTAAATGCTTATTAAGTTAGATTTATGAAAATACAATTACTAAAGAAAAAAACTTCTGCTGCTATTAACAAAACAGATAAGTTATACAGCAAATCTGACATTTGATATTTACAAAATAATTTCTTTCATTTTGACCTTTAAGAATAAATGCACAAATCCAAACTTTGTAGCTAATTTCTGATCTCAGGTTTTGTAAAGTTTTGATTTGCCAATTTTGGCCACTGAAAACAGTCTTGACAATTGATCTTTTTACAGTCTTCCTATCATGAGCGATCAATAGTTATTTGTATTAGTGTGATGTCACACTTTGTGCATGAGAAAGAAGTTGTGAAACAGGATTTTAGATATTTTAAAACAAAGACATAATTATTACAAAAAGTGGATAAAAATCATTTTTGGCATCTTATGTTAGCCTGTGTGTATCCCCTCCAGATTGAATAATCCAGCATATTTCATGACTGACAGAAGTTGAAAGCTCATAGTAAATACAAATTTAATTTATACAGTTGTCTGACTTTCTGCTTCTTTTGACTTCCAGGTCTTCGAAACTCGGTAAAATCAGAAAAATTGCAGTTCAAGGCCTGATCTAGAAGAAAATAGTTTCCAGCCGCCAGCCGATTTCTTCATTCCCTTCTTTACATTTGCATCCACAAAGATACCTCACCTGAAAGTGCCACCATCAACATCCAAAAAATAAAAGTAAATATGGGAATTAGAAGAGTCAAACCTTTCAGTTAGAGACCTCACCTGACAGAGACATTGTCCAGAGAAGCTTAGGTAACTGTCTGAATGTTTTGGTCCAAAGCAGAGCAACAATTAGTCTGATGTTCTCTCTTTGTGCTTCAGCCCACAGAAGCTGATAACAGATCAGGCAGAAGCACCTGATCTGATTTGCATCACTTGTCTACTGCACTGTTTGAGTTATGGGGGAAGTTTGCATATGTAAGAATACTCTGCTGCATGTTTATTAAACATTTTATCCAGATCAGTTACAGATAGATAGTCCACAGTTCATCTGGGCAAAGGGAGGACAGGCGATCCTCCCTTTGCTGGTAGCGGTGCCATCTGTTACTCAGTAGGAGCGGAGCAAGAAAACAACAACTAATCACACGTACAGTAGGGTGTCACACAGATCACCAGTGGGTTGCTTGCTCCCAGCAGATATTTGGAAGACAAATAGCTTCATCGTGTTTCAGGGGGAGCAAGAAAGACTCTGAAGACACTTTGTAGCCGTTCAGCAATCTTTCCAGCTATTTGAGCCGATTCTAAATATAGAAGAGTGCAACCATGAAAGAGCCTTGCCTGGTTCCACCTTTGTATTGTTTCTATTTGAGGCGACTCGTTGACAGGTTGGAACATTTTTCTCTGTAGAAGGAGGTGCCGACAAGGACCAGTGAGCTCATGTCTAAAGCAAAGAAGGAAGGGTCAATAAGCGAATGAGATGGAGAGTCTGCCTTTTCCTTTCCACTGCTCAATGTGCCTTTTATTCACCTGTCAGGCATGGATATCCCCACCCTGTTCCAGCCGCACATTACGAACAGGCACACCCTGCACTTTAGCTCTTACTCCCTCACACACACACACACGCCTACACACACACATATTATGTTTTTCCATCTCTGCAAGGACTTTTCACTGACTTCCATTTATTTTTTATTTATTTCTATAGTCAGCCCCTAGACTTATCTCAATTTAAGCCAGTCACAATAACATGTTTTAATTGTTCTAGAAATTATTGCGATAAACGATAATGTTGTCGTTTTGAGACTATTTTCAACTAATATAAGAATAATGGTTTAAAAATGCAAGTACGCGCTCTCGAATAACAAAATCTTTAATTTCCAGAGAACATTTAACAGTGGAACAGGCAGACATTTTAAAAATCCAAAATAAATAAGCAACACAATTAAAACAACATATAAAATGGATTATGAAGTCTCAGGAAAACAAAACAGCATTTCAAAACATATTCATTATTAGGCTCAGACAGGGAAGATATGGAAAACTGCCATATTGGACTCATTTTAAATCATCATTAATTGATTTATTGATTATTGTGATACACTTAATTCAATTCCCCCCTCAGACTTTAAAAAAATAAGCACTTCTTTTTATGTGGTTTAGGCTTTGGGTCTTCACAAAGTAGTATTTGTTGGAAAAATGGGCCTCACAAGATGAGAAATGCTAAGCACACCTTATAAAAAAACAAACCTTAGGTAAGCAATGGCAATAGTCAGAGAATATTTTATCTTTTTTTTTCCCCCAGCGCAAACATAAATGAATCACTTACATACCACACCCTTGTATTTAAAGAATGCACTAAAACATGAATGCATCCGTTCATATGAGAAGACACACAGAAGCCGATGCATCCAACTGCTAATCCTTGTTGTACCACATGGGGAGCCAGAAAGTCCAGTTTCCTTCAAGAATTCCTTTCCTCCCATTGCCCTCATTTTCTAACTGGGTGTCACCAATTGAAAAAAAAATAAAGCTTGTTCAGCATAAACACTGGTAATTTTTTTTACAGTCAGTGATTATGCACGTGTTTAATCGGGGAGGGATTGTGATGGTGTGGTAAGGTCGTACAACCCCAGCTACACGTCGCACATGGCGACCAGTGGGTTTCCTGATGGGAGTCATTTGCATTGCAAGTGCAATAGTATTATGATTTGTGCCCATAGCAGAGCGGATCCACAGCAACAAAAGGTGTGGCGAACTCAAAAGCGGAAGGAAGACATTCTTTTGGGACAAGCAGGTGTCAAGTTATTCTTTCTGAGTTGATTTACTGAAATACTATTTTTCATAAGTGTTAGATTTGCTTGGATTCACTCCACATACGCTTCTTGGCCACTCCTGGAACCTTTTAATGATATCAGTGTCATTTTACACCATTCCTGCCAGTTTTGTTTAATTAATATCATTCAATGACTCAATGTAAGTCGTTGGGTTTAGTGAGAAAACTTTTGAATCTTTTTTGAATAATAAACAGAGCTTAATTATTTCTTTGACAGCCAGGAGAAATTAGAATGTATGTGAGTTATTTTTTTGCAGTGTCTTGTAACAACATTTGTTGTGAAATGACAACATTTCACAAATTGAAAATTATTCATAGACAGTAGAAAGATAGTAGATATGCTATGTTAGTGTATGAAGAGGATGCTTGTAAATATTCAGGCTAGCTTAAATTACTAGAAAAATGACAATGTGCTGTATTTACAACATAACAGATCTTGGCAAGAAAAGTAAAGGAACTTGTTTTTGCTTATTGTTGTTCAGACTGTAATCATTTGCTTAACTAGATGGTAAGATAACAAAATAGATATATTACAGAACTTGTGCACATATAGTGTGCCTGCTTTCACTTGAGAAAATAAATAATTGTGGCTCAAATAGTAACACTTTTACAAAGGTACTTTAAATTTTCAAACATTGTTTTATGTTGTTAGAAGCAGTATGTTTAAATTGATTAAGATGGGCAAGTAAAATACAAAATGAAGAGCAATAGTCTTTTCGTAGGACTAAAACTTACCCAAAATCATGAATCAATTAACATTTCAACCAGGGCAACAAGAAGAATCCACTTGTGCTGGATGCTTGATTTCAATGATAACAACTGAGGATAGAATAATGTTTTATTCCTATAGAATTTTTTTATTCCTACCTAAATCTGATAAGTTTACAATTTTTGCTGCTCTTTGCAACTAGGATGTAAGTTTGAGTAAAAGAATGAACAAATTCAAGAGAAAGTTGTTTCGTTTCTATAAAAACTATTCTTTTAATGGTAAATGTGTGTGACTCCCTTAATTACAAGATTTTATCTGTCAACAATCTGTTGTGACAACATCCAGTATTAAAGGAAAGCATAGACACAGGCTAGAGGTGTGTGAAAGCACATTCTTTAAAAAAAGCCAACAGTAAAGAAACACCTGTAGAAGCTTACCATAGAGGGCCTTGGCGCTGAGCTTGCTGTCCGATCTGGCCACTCCACTGCAATGACAAGAGGAGGAGATGGGGTTACGTTGGAAGCCCTTCATCTTCTCTCCCTGAATATCTCCGTCAGAGACCCTCAAACCGTTCTGATAAAAGCTGATACATAGGACAGGGAGCAGACTAGACTACATTCAAAGTGAAGCATATGGACTGGAGGAGAGAAAGAGAGTGAGAGTGGAAACAGGAGAGAGGGAGGAGAAACAGACGGGGAGCCCAGGCAAAGCAAACAACTCTGAACAGAGCGGCTCTGTGCCCAAAGTCCCTGACCCACACTACCTTCCACAAACTGGGTTAGTGATTCTCTGCAGCCAACGCAACTCAACTCAGTCTGCATGTAGAAAGATAAACAGCCACAGGAAAGCAGCAGAAATGTGTGGAGTGTGTGAAACTCACTTGGCTTGCCTCGACAGAGGTCCTGGGGCGTTCATGATTTCCGGCATCCACCTGGGTGAAGAAACAGAGAAGAGGGCAGTCAGAATAGAGGTAAAAATGAGAGACTGAAGAGAGGACACATCTGGAATGGGGATATTTTCTCACCACAATATTTTCTTTAAAACAACATGCTATAATTGTGTGATCTAATAAAAAAAATAAACACACACACAACTGTGCATTCCACACTGAACGACCTTCAGCTTTAAGAAATGCTTTATATAATTGAGAAATATGACTAAATATCTTATTAGAGTAAAACCACAACTTCCATTTAAGTTGTTCATCCTACTCCCATTTAAATGAAATGACAGACATGAGTCCCTGACACTAATAACAAAACCTGCTGAACAGTTGTAATACAAAAGTTTGTCCATTTCTTCAGCCTTGAGAAAACTTCAATAGTGAATAAATTCAATGTTCCATTTTCACTGCCTTTTCTAATTGAAGGTAACACAACAGTGAACTATTTTCAGTTTTTTACACGTAAATAATTCAGACCAAACCTATTTTAATAAATCCCTTACAGAGATATCCTGAGTAACACAAACTGCAGTTTTTAAATTATGGGAGAAATGCTCAAATGTGAAAAAAAGAAATTAGAAAATGAATTTTGGTTCAGCTTTTTGGAAAGCCAAAATTAACACCTAATAACTGCCTGGCATGTGGAATTCAGAAACATTCAGTAGAACCTGTTTGACAACACGAAGTAGACTGAAAGATGTCAGACAGCAACACATCATACCATATAGTCTAGGAAAATTAAAGAATAAATGGAAAGCAAAGTCAGTTACATCCATTAGTATGGGAAGGGTTACAAATTCACTTACAGAGGTTCTGGAGCCAATGATTAGCCAGGTGATAACAGCATTAACCCCAAGGAGAAAAGCAAGCTCATGAAAAAGGGAAAAAATAACTTTGGCATGAAATTGTCCCTAAGATCTTTGACATAACACTAAGACACCATTTCAGAAAAAGAGCACCTGGCTGACAGACACACATGGTGGGTGTAGTGTTTCATAGTGGCTCATAACCAGTTATTGCAAACTATGCAAATTATTATTTAAAAACCATGTATACACTTATGATATCCATGTCTATTACTTGAACTTGTATGATGATTTAAAACATCCAAGTGCAACAAAACATAGTGACAGATGAAATCTGTAAGGGAAAAATACATTATGGTTTTATAAGGAACAGACTATATAGTAACAACTGAACAACACAGTGAACTTTTTTTTAACATATTTTGTAATTTTATAGACAACTGTACAAATGCTGTGTCTTAATACTGTATACAGTCTAATGTGCAATAGGTTTTCTTGCAGAACTATTTATATCTTTCGAACATTTTCTCATTTTGTGACTTTACAACCACAAACTTCAATGCATTTTGTTGGGATAGAATAACAAGTAGAGCAGACTATGAAATGGAAGAAAAATTATACTCGTGAACAATTTTCAAGTCTCTATTGGATTTAGGGTTGCACTTCCACTGGGCCATTCAAACACATTAATATGCTTTGTTTTAAACTTTCCTCACCTCATACTTAGGGGTTTTGCTGTAAGGTGAATATCTGCCTCAGTCTAAATGCTTTTGTAGCTACCAAAATATTTTTTTCAGTAATCCCATGCATTTTAACATTAATCCATAGTATGACTTCTGGAGGCAGCTGGTTCCAGGTAAATATCAAAACATCAAACGATTTTTCACTCAGCTGGTGAAAAAGTTGAGATTTTCACAAGTAAAAAATATATATATTAAAACTAAGTTTCATTCTTCTTTACAATAAGAATCTACTCTTTGTGTTGTTGTGTCACAAGAAATTCCAAAAAGATTCAATTCTGTGATTGCATCATGAAGAAAGTATGAAAAAGTTGAATACTTTGCCATGTCGCTGTCTAGTCACAAGTTTTCAACATTATGATGTTAAAGAGCTCAAGGTGTTTTATCAAGTCAGATCTGAAGTTGAGGTGTGCAGCTTGTTCTTCTGCAGCTGCAAGTGGGGGAAACAAAAGCAAACAGCAGGCTGATACACTCTGTGTAATTAGATCCAGTCCATTGAGGACTATGCGTGCATAACGAAAAGCGGATCAATTTAGACAGATTTTTCACATCCAGACACACAGACTAGTTGTTTGGCATGATTAGTGCAACTTCTAAGAACACAAAGCAAAGTGTAACAGAGCCCAGCTCCTAAATCTGAAGGATAAGGAGGAGTAGAAAAGAAAACAAAACCTTCCCACGCCCTTCCGCCTCAGGACTTTGGCTTAGCTGTGAACGCGTGAAGAGGCAGGTTACACAGTAAACACCAGGTCTACAGGGCTATGAGTGAACAGCCTAATTTTCCTTATCTATAATCAACTGAACCCAATAATATGTGCAACAAAGCACAAGTGAAGTTTATTAGGTCTTTGCTTTTATTACATTATTAAATACTAATAAAGGTTTGTTAATGAGAAAGGTGAGCAACAGTTAAGACTGTAGATAATAATCGTCTTATTTGACTTTTAAACACCAAAGAACCACACACTGCTGTAAGGTAGCAGCTCTGTTTGTATTATTAACAAGTAGCAAGAGGTTAGGATCCTGTGTCACCAGCAGATGTTGGCTGTAGGAAACTGGTCTTGTGTTCCGACTCTCTAACATTGATCAGCTATAATGTGTGGGAAATCTTACATTTGTTATACCAAGCAGCTCACACTGTAGTTGTTGGTAGGACATAAACACTCTGTGTGACAGTTGAAGGTGTGTTTAAACAGCATTCTTCATGGAGATCATAAAAAACAGCTTAAAGCAGTAATCTGCTCAAGTCCTCTGAAAGAAATAAAATGAAAGCTCACACCCACACTTTTTACAGCTTGACCTCCAGCTGTGTGGCTCCACGGCTTAAATCTGCCATGACAAAGAGTATTTACTTTACTATAAGTGAAATCTGCTACAGACCGCTCTTCCTGCCCTTATCGCTCTGGTCATCACCTTTACATGCATATTGTTCGTGGCTCTGGCCTGCTGCCAGCATTCAGGAGGTGCTCGAGGCCAGAAGAGGACAGGCTCGGTGTCATGTATTGTCAACCTTGCAGCACAAGGCCATCTGTGCACCTGCATCTGCTTTTTGCTGAGCAATGACAGCTTTACCTTTAAAGTACAATGTCCTCCATGATTACTGGAAAGGATCCCAAGATAAAGAAAGAAATGATACAAGAAAAGAAAGGGAAAAACACAAGACAAAGAGGTGTGGAAGGCACACGGAAGGAAAGATAGACATCAAGAAGAATCATATCTTGTGTGCACGTCTGTACCAATAGGTGCCAATGGGTGTGGAGGGCACTGTGAATGCCCAAGATATTAAAGAAAATGACTGCAATCCAGATAAGCAGAACTTTACAATATTTTTAAATTTACTCTTTATCTACTCATGGTGAGGTTGAGTTTAAACTGTTATGTAATAAGGTAATAAGGCAATATAGATTTAATAATCTTCTAGCTTTCAAAAATGACAAATTATTTGAGCGAGCAGGTGATAAAATCTGACAATCACCTTTGGTTGATAATTAGTGTCAAAGACCAACATACAACATCTGATTAGCAATGAATTGCTTACTAATAAACAAATAAATATGTTATCCATATGACATTCATACAATTTATATAAATTATTATTATCATTAAAAATAAGACATTATTATAAATAATAATATTAATTTCTTATGAATGCAGAAATTTCAAGCTCTTACGATTAGACGTGAACATGTGGGTTTTTGACATAACACATGAAAGCTGAAAGATGTTCAAGTTTTGTTACTGTTGCTACCATCGCTATCGTTTCCCATGTGTTGAGTTTCAACACAATACGATACATTGGGTGGCGATGACCTTCGCCTGTCGCTATTGTTCATCGCTCCCCATGTGTTGAGCTCGATATTGTTGCTGGAAGAAGTGCAACAACATGGGCAAATGCGAATGGGTCAGTTAATATTGACTGGGATACAAATGAGTATCTTTGAAAAATTCATTATTCTTGTATTGATTATATCAAAATATTGATTATTTTGAAAACCCTAAGCTAAAGGCAGAAATGTAATAAATTAGCTTAAAATAACGAAAGCCGAGAAAGGAAAAGGTCACAGGTCAGTGGTGTGGATAAATGAGGCTGTTTGTAGAAATAAGATTAAGAAAACATCAGGGTGCATAATTGCTTGCATCGAGTCTAGACAAACATTTTAAAAGACTCTATAATATTTATGGCTCATGCACACAACTGCAGAACACAAGCTGAAACCAAATTAATAATTCTAGGGCAATACACTCCTCATGATATGGATTTCAATTCTGAGAAGCATACTTCACAACTTAAACACCGCTAAATAAATCCTTGCAGTGAAAAATAAGTCAGTACTTACAGCATGTGTTCTTAATAAGCTTATATTTTCTGCTTAAATTTGTTCAGTCACCTATGAACAAACCTTAACATAAAGCAGAACCAGAAACCACTGACATTAATAACTGGTGTAATCTCCACCAAAATCTAATTTTCTTCTTACATGAGCAATCTGGACTTTGTCCCACGGACCCTGAAAACCATCTGGAAAGAGATAACACATATCTGATCTGAGGCCATTTAACTGAATCAGCTCAGGCTGTTGTAAATGCTGATGATTTTTCCATTAAAAGCACCATGATTCACACGTCAGTGTTGGAAAATGTGTTGGACACTGGGTAGTTGTATTTACAATGAGTAAAACCACATGAAACCACTTTCCTCTGACCACAGAACTAAAAGCTGTAATTAAGACTAAATGGGACACAGAATATCCTGGTGAAATGCTGGAAAAACAGAGCCAGATAAATGTTACAACTCCAAAATAATCCCATATGAATGAAAAAGACATTTCATTGTTCTGTGATAGCAAAACAAATAAAGCAGAAGCACTAGATATGCTCTATCGAGGTTCAAAAGTGAGAGTTTAAAAAAATATATATATTATTTATATTTCTAATACATTTTAAACACCTGAGACAAAGACAAAATATATCATGATAAGGTCAAAAATGTATTAAAATATATTTTGCTAAATAAATCAGCCAAAAAGCAGATATATTTACAGTCAGTCAATTATTGCAGGACATAATTTTATTTCACCTGTCAGAGTTAGGGGCGGGACTATCACTGCTGCAGTTACAGATGATTGGTCAACAAAGGAGTGCCAGTGAATCTTAACCAGTCAGATGCCTCTCTCTTTAATTAACCATGGTAACATATCAAACTTTTTAATGGTGACTTGCAGTATGAAAACTAAGAAATATTTGAATAATACTCTAAAAAGAAATTATTTTCAAAAATAGAAATGTATAATTCAATATATTTTACATTGAATTATTTCAGGTGAGTTATTTAATAAAAACTAACATTTTAACAAAATGATACTTTTAATTAATTAATTATAGTTATTTGAATGACTATTTTAGTATATTTTTATTGCATCATGTGACTTTTATCAATCAATTTTTTATGAAGCTGCCTTTCTGGACTAAAATCAAACGTGCTGAATTGCTTTGTGTTTATTTGAACATATTTTTAATCCATTAAGGTTCATAAAAATTTAAAGTTGCTCCCTTAAAAGGACCTTAAAAAGACCAAAGAAGCAAAACAATCAAACCAAGTTCAAAATGGACTCAAATAAAGTCACCTTATTCCAAACTTGATTAATAGTCAGTTCTTTTAATCATTTCTCAATTATATGTTTGATGGGTTCTACATGCAAAGGTGAACAATGGTCCTTCATCATCATTCTTTATCATAGTTGGTGACCTTAGTTGGACATTATGTCATAAACACTTGCCTTCAGATTAATTATGAAGTTAATCCACAGCACCAGACTTTATTCAGCATTACTAGCTACTCAATTACTGCTTGGAGCATTATGCAGACACAGTTTTTTCTAAAGAATGGGTGTGCCTAAAAGTTTTGGAACACCTTACATCATTCCTTATTAGACTGTGGTAAAAGTGTTACTGATGATATCTTAGTACTGCCTTTAGTGGCACTAAAGTCCTTTAGTACTTTATATAAGTACTTAGCCTACTTATTTAAAGGGTAAGTGTTTTTCTAGCCATTCTAGGCGTTCAAGCTCTGTAGTGACATAACAGAAAATGGACAGTACAGTGAATGGAAAGTGAATAAATAAATTTTTTAAAATGACAACTTCAAATAAACATCTTAATTAATCCATCTCTATCTTAAACAGGTGGTAGCCATGTTGGATTTTGAAGCCTAGCTTGATGGAAAAAATCTCCACCTTTGCAACTGGGGATTCCTAATGAGTTCAACTATAGTTGTCAATCAACTAAGCAGAAGAAGAAACTTTATGCTTAGTTTGTTTGTTTACACAAAACAGGAACAAATCAAGTTGTACTGCTTTTAAAATGTCTTTCATTGTTGTGGCTCTTAAAACTGCCACTGCTGATTATGTGCAGACATCTTTGAATCTTGCTAAAACTGTTTATCCTAAAAATTCACCATATTTTCTACTGAAGAAGCACAACATCAACAGATTCCGTATCCTAAAGATTCAACAGGTTTTAATTAAACCTTCAGGTGATTTTAATAAACATTTAAAAGGCACCGTGACTATAGAAGAAAGCCAAACACACTAAATGACAGTTATGATTTCAAACAGTGCATTTGTCATCACTTTAGCAACTCACGGAGAAGTTTCGCAGACTGGGCGTTTAAGTTGACACACGTGGATTCAGACAGCGCCCCCGACGTCAGCCGACCATCCTAAAATCTTCAGTGCAGAACCGCAGAAAGAAAGGTAACTCCGCGGGGGGAGGGTGGGAGAGGTTGTCGAAACTGTCAAAGTCAAAGAGCTTTGGTTTTGCAAGAAAAACGAAGATAGGTCCGAATGAACCACCTGTTTCACTTCTAAGAAAACAGCAACTGAAGGAAGAGAGGTGGTACAGGTGAGAGATGGTGACTGAGCAGGTAACTCAACCCAAAAGGGGGCGGGACTAACCTCAGACCTCACTTTGCTGGTTGGTTAGAGGTTAATCTGTCTCAAAATTTACTGCAATCACTTTAAAAACATTTTTCCTCTTTGATAAAACAAAAACTGTGTACTTTATTTCCTGCATGCTGTTATTTTTGTCAACTTGTATTGAATTGAGGGCGGTTCCAGCCCTTGTCTCACAATTTGATTTCAAGAATTTCTGTTGACATAATAGGGAGTTCCCCTTTTTTATATAAAAAACGAACCTTTTCCCTTTTTTACTTTAACTGGAAAACAAGTATAGTGTATTAAGTAAAATAAGTATGTATAATTAAATTAATTTAAGACACAATATTTCATTCTAAACAGTTTGCTGCAGTTTCATCTGAAGATAATCTTTATTTCAAACATGGTTATTATAGTAAATCAAGCATACAATAAAACTATGTCTTGCAGGCTTACTAGATAATTTAATTTAAAAAAGCAGAATAGAAATTAAATTCTGTTTAATTTCAAAACGAGTTAGAGGAAGGAAATGCTTATTAAATCTTATCACTGTTTAACTTGTCCTACATCTATATCATCCATATGTCTATAGTGGTAATTACCTGTAGAATTACCTAATCATTTATATTATTGCTCTACAGCCTAACCATACATTGATATTTATACTTACATGAATATTACACACAACTAATCTTTAATTGTTTAATGACCAATATATTATATATTATTATTGCAAAAGTGTTGTTTTAA
This sequence comes from Gambusia affinis, assembly GCF_019740435.1. Lineage (NCBI taxonomy): Eukaryota > Metazoa > Chordata > Actinopteri > Cyprinodontiformes > Poeciliidae > Gambusia > Gambusia affinis. Next base: position 7,431,093 of record NC_057875.1, read on the forward strand.
CATATTTTCAACATCCATCCATTGTCTGTTCATCCTTGTCCCTAATGGGGTCGGGAGGGTTGCTGGTGCCTATCTCCAGCTACGTTCTGGGCGAGAGGCGGGGTTCACCCTGGACAGGTCGCCAGTCTGTCGCAGGGCAACACAGAAAACAGACAGGACACACAACCATGCACACACAGACTCACACCTAGGGAGAATTTAGAGAAACCAATTAACCTGACAGTCATGTTTTTGGACTGTGGGAGGAAACCGGAGAACCCGGAGAGAACCCACGCATGCACAGAGAGAACATGCAAACTCCATGCAGAAAGACCCCGGGCCGGGAATTGAACCCAGGACCTACTTGCTGAAAGGCAACAGCTTTACCAACTGTGCCACTGTGCAGCCTATAAGTCAGTAACATAATATAAAACATATTTATGTTTATTTCAAATCATTGCCCAGTAATTCAAGTAAGATAAAACCACTGTGCATCAAATGCACATTAGTGTGCATTTGATGATGTGGAGTAAATAGGAAGAAAAAAAGGAGATTAACTAGAAGTGATCATTTAAAATACATCCACAATAACATGTTCAACTTTTACATAGCAACAGAAAATATTAAACAAACAAATAAGTAAAATCACTTCAGAAATGTGTTGCATTGTTTTAATATTCAGAGGCTTCTTTTCTACACTAAGCAGAGACTGGTCTAAACTGGCTGGATTCCTGAGGGTGATTGCATGGATCGCTGCCCAGGTTTCAGTATCACTTGCTAACAATGACCTCTCTTTGGTCCCTCCAAAAAAAAAATCCACACAATGCTGTACTTATGCAGTGCAAATTACATGAATAAGCAGTCATAGTACTTAAACTAAAAGCCAGAAGAAAAAGTCACCTCTTGGGGTATCAAGGACAGGCATACAGCACGGCCGACCTACAGTCAGTGTTTATCTGTGCTCACCCGTTGCTCAACCACAAGCACTCTGATATGTGATTTGTTTGGAAGGTGGTTACTTTAGGAACCTTGTCACCGGGTTTGATCATTAACCTTAGCTGTCAGTACTGAGAAATCTGTTTGAGGAAAGTGGAGCCATAAAGGACAAACACTGAAAATGCAGTAGATATTAAATGCAGGCAGGAAGGCATTGTAGAGGACACAGTGTGAAAACATTAGGGCTATTCTTTGTTATTTCATATTACTGGGCCATATCACATTATTTCACAATACTGTTTTGGATTTAGGCTGCCATTGCTGTGCATAAGTCCAGACTGTTGATTTTCCCATTGACTAAAGTATGACCAAACCTCATTTAAACACTTAAAAACAAGCGCTGTAAAAAAAAAAAAAATAAAGAAAGAAAGAAACTAAGGTCTAAAAATATTTCCTTTTATTACATTTTAAAGCTATTCTGCCCCCTGCTGGACAAACTAGGTAACACATTGAAACTGATAGTTTGTAACGTTTTAATAGAAGGGCTCCAAGTTAGTGAAGTAGATTTTTTTATTCATAACCAAAGATTGCCTTGACTTTATGACAGATATTTATACAGTGGCCAATGTGTAAATTCTGAACCCACAAACCAAGAGTCTGGAAAGAGGGACACAAAGGCAGATGAATGATTAGATGGATGAAGATGGATTTAGATATTGGGATAATGAATTAAAGGTGAAAATGCAAATATTTGGTATATTCTCTCCTGTTTCAACATTTACCAAGACCCAGAAATGATTTAAATCAGATTTTTTTTTTACTTTTCCCGACTGATCAGAAACCCTGGGTTTGACTTTGAACACAACCAATATTTCTATTATTATTCTTCCACTTCCAGCTACATAAATACTTACAATTAATTAGATTTCAATAAATTTATAATTTAAGCCACTTTTAGTATATTTTTTCATACTTAGCCTGCAAGAATGAAATAATTACAAAAGAACAAAAGTTTAATAATAAAAAAAGAAATTACAATAAAAACACTCTATCTGTCCAAAAAAAAATTCATTTCATAAATCTTGTTTTCTATCTGTGAAATTTTAACTTCCTAGTTTGCTGCAGGATATATGGTGGTGAAGTCTTCTTCAAAAATACTCTCTGAAACAAGAAAGACAGAAGATATCATTAAACCACTTATATCAATGAATTATGTTTTACCAATAAGGTAAAAACAAAAAAAAATGCATTATCTAAACAATCCACACTGTAAACAACAGAACTATTCAGCAACTTTTGGATCCATTTCTTCAGTTCCAACATGATTTAAAATTTATTTCAGATAGAAAAAAAAAACTAAGAATGTGCTGACACTCTATCAGGTATATGTGTCACTCGGATAAATGATATCCATATCAATAATGCAGGCGTGTCTTAAAGGAGCCATGCCTGAACAATAGCCTGTGAAACAAAGAAAAGCTCACTGTTGTCAGGTCATTCAAAACAAACATATGAGATGCTAATTACGTCAGGATATCTTGTCAATCACCATAAATTGAGTCCTGGTGTCAATATCAGATAAAGAAGTGTTTTGTCTAACATTTGACACCAGATATTACAATTTGCCAGACTGTCTTTTATTTCTGGTAATAAACAGAACTTGCACAGTCGTCTTTAATTGTACTGAATTCGGAAGTTTCCACAGATAGTTTAAATTTCTGATAGAATAAATTCTAAAGATTTTAAACCAGATCTCAAGAGTGACTTGTGTAACCTTAGCATTTTACCTGCAATATCAATACTTAACATATCAGTAAATCTCATATAAGAGTGTAAGATAAAATATTGTCAACCGGAGTCGGTTCTGGGCCAAGTTTACCAAGGGAGCCTGCATGAGACACGTGTCTTTTTATGAGAGCGCAGGACAAAACAATGGAACAAAACAAATAAAAATCAGGGCACTATTTTGTTGTTTGAGTCCAGGGCATCAAATTCCAGAACCCTGATCTAGAAGATGAAAATTCTAGATCAGAAAAATAAGCTTCAATCATTTCAGTATGACTGAATCTTATTGTGCAAATAAAACTTTGAAGGTAAAACATTAAACTGGTCCAAGAGACCAGTTTGTAATGAATTTTGTGCCACTGTATATTATCATAAGAAATAGATTTAGAATTATCCTTTCAGTCAGGGGCAAAAACATCATCTCAGAAGTGAGAGGGTCACATTTTTCAGAGGTCAATTTAATGATGCATTGTCTTCTCAGATTCAGGCACACCTCTCATTATTAGCTAAAAACACACATAATCACCAACCTGTCTTTAGTTAACAAGATCTAAAGTTTTAGCTTTTAGTTTTAGCTTTAGCAAACTTTGGTTGAATTAACATGGTGAGTGAGTTTAAAGATAGCTTGGTCAAAGATGTTACCGCATGTTAACAACTGATCATTGTAATTCCCATAACTTTTTCCTCTGTTGAGGAATCGGGGCTGTAAAATAACAAAAGAAAGTGACACAAGAGGCTAAAAATGTATATTATTGAAACAAACCTCCTAAATTTGGCCAGGGTGCTTAAAGCCATGACTCCATCTGCACCATAGAAAGTGATCAACACACTGCTGATTATTACATCTGCTCTCATGACGTAGGTCTGCCACACCAGGAAGTACACCGCCAATAAGATGGTTGTTATTGTCATAATGAGGTTCCCAAACATATAGCTGTCACTCTCCGTCAGATTGCCCCTCACACCTGCAGTGGATTCATCCAGTGAGTTTCAAAAATCTTATTAACACGCTTCATTAAAAGTATGCGTCAAAGTGACTCAGTTTGCAAAGTGTGAGCGTTTTTCTCACCCCAGTAGAAATGCAGAAACTCCAGAGCAGCAAAGAGGAGCAGTAGACCAACATCATTTGTCAACGCATCAGAAGGATACGGCAGTTCCAAGCCTAACATGAGCAAATGTTAGTAACTGTCAGTAGTTATATAAAACACGTGCTGGGATAGAAATGTAAGAGTATCACATGGCATCACGGACTCTTTTTGATGATTAGGCTGAGAGTGAAGAGGAAATAGAAGACGAAGTAGATGCTCGTCAGGTTCAGCAGCAGCTGCAGGGTAACAGAGGACAGCTGGAGGCAGAGTTAAGTATTACTGTCTCTTCCAAATATCAGGATGGACAATGTGTGTTCATTATTTTCGATCTGTATCTCTTTAACAACTTTAAAAAGGATACCGAACCCGCAGACATTCCTGCAAATTAAAATAGACACGACGAAGTGAAGCAAAACAGGAACAACAACCTATGTAGGTACATTATGTTCATTTTTATAAAGTTTACGCATGAGGACGGTCTATAACCATAGCAACGCGTCCACCTACCTGGTCCTGGAATCGCCATTTTGATTTTCCTCCTCGAACATTCAAAACAAATACGTCTCCATCTGCCGGCTGGAAGACGTAGTACAACATAAAGACACTTTCTCCAAATAAAACTAAAATAAAAACCTATTCACAAAATCTATTACTTTTGCGAGCCTCATTTATCAGATTAAATGTGCATTGAGATTTTAATAATAACCTTTAAGAATACTAAACACACTTTTCATGTCTTTTTAATGTTGTACTGTAGTATTCTAATCTTAAAATGTTGTGATTTTCAGGAAAAGCGGAAAATAACAAACATAAAGGTTGGCTAACATAATCAGGCTATGAATCTATTCTTTTCAACTCTGATCTTTGTCCCTACTGATGAAAGCATGCCCATTGGTTACCCAGGTTTACATGGCTTGTGGCAAAGTTTGAATTAGACTTCTCCTGGCTTTTTTACTAATGATGGTTGTCTTCTTGTGGGATTGAACCACACAACTAATTGGCCTGTCAGCAACCATGGATTTCTGCACAATATTTTGTTTGGTTTGTGCATTATTACCTGTTTTGTCATAAATCAAACCATAAATGGAGCTGTGAAAAGGAGATTTTATTATTTTATTAGTTAAAAGAGCGTAGAACCAAACACATCAGGAGAAACATGCAATTTACTTCTGCTCATGCTTACAGTTGCTCGTCTCTATGAGATAAGAAATACAGAATAGCAAAATGAACTGCTTTAGAATATCCAGCTGTTTCATTGTCCTCTGCAGCCTCTGTCTGTTTCTCTTTCTCGCTTGTCCTCTAAAACAATCTGCATAGTGTGGCTGGAAGAACGGAGGCGTTGTTTTGGTTGAATGGAGGAAAAGCAGAGGGGTGAGGGGTGGACAGCGAGATGCTCCAGCTGTGGGGGGACAAGACAACACAACAGCATCTCACATGTGGGTGACGGATGGGGTGGGTGTCCAGGCTGCGGGGGATGCACACAGTGGCATTGTTATAGGGGAGTTGGATGTATCTGATAATGTTGCGAGAAATAGATCATTCCCTCAAATCCTCCCTTTAGGAAGCCTTCACACAGAACACTAATGTTGCTATGTGTTTACCTAAGTTAACACTGTTGAGAAAAATGTCCTCCTCACCCCAAAAAGTGGACTTGAGGTAAAACAAGTATTTTAATAAAGTTCAAAGTGTCAGAATTTGCATAATTAAAATAAAGTGAATTATATTGTGTACAGGCTCAACTATTAGGTCCTTAAAAGTGATTGTGGTTATTGAGAGGTAAACAAGCATTGTCTTCTCTTTTTTGTATTTTTTAAAAAATATTTATGGTAAAGCATTATTAACTCATACATGAATAATGGAGATTACTGAAATACTGTGTCTAATGTAATGCATTAAAGCTTTCACCCCTGTTTTCAGTATTGTTGTGATGTTTTACTAAAGTTTATGTTTTGTTATCCTCAAAGTTTGCAAAATGAATCATTAGGTCATTGTCCAATAATTGCTGTCATGTAGAAAATCACAGAAGCAGAATCATAGAAGCAGATCTTTGAATTTATACATAAAATAAGAGGACATTAGTAACTTTTCATAAACTTTCAAAACTCTTTCCCTCTAGATATATTTTTTCAGCAGGAGCAGGAAGCTATCGGACATCCCTCACCTGCCTCAGCTCCTCTCCTCCGACTCTCCCTGCAGCACACACCCTGTTTGGGAGGGAGAGGCGCAGGAGGGATACAACTCGCCTCACAGACTCCCGGAATCTACTTTAAACTCATTTTCACGCTTTTGTTTTTGAATCTTTTACAAAGTATAGTTTTATTCCTTCTTTTATAGGGGACATATGTTTTAAGAAAGTAGCCGACGTCACGATTTTTTTATGACGTTTATGAGAACTGAATTTGCGCTGTTGAGGCGACTTTTTTAAACGTTGTCCTCATGTGGAGCGCTCTTGGTTTTGTTTTATTTTTAAAGGTTTATCCCGTCACGTATAGACCTATAATTCGAGCTACAAGGGAATTTTGAAACTTTAAAATTGGCCCTTTAGATTGGTGCCAAGCTGTTTTACTAAAGCCGAAAAAACTTCAGCGCATTTAAACCGGCATTTGTACGAAGTGAAGTTAAATAAAATCGGGATTTCGTAATGTATATGTGAAAGTTCCCCCCAAATCCGAATCGGTGTCGTTCGGAAAAGGGGAGAATTTGATGGAGGTTTTATGTGGGACCCGCTAGGATGGACGTGGTAGATGAAACAGAGGCTTTACAAAGATTTTTTGAAGGTAAGATGTTTTCTAATTATCTCATTGACCTTTTACGCATAAGTCACTATCGAAACAAAACTTTTTTTATTTAAAAGAGTTCTGACTTATAAATGACTTAACTTCATGAAAAAAAAAAAAAACTTTTTAAAGTAGCAAAATTTAAAGCTATACCTGGGCTGTTTAAATATAAAGAAATTCCTGACTCAAACCTCAACTTATTTGTAAACATTTGGCCATAAGGTTGTAACATTTTTGTTTTTAGATAAATTCCTCTTTGCAAATAGAAGTATGCACTTTAACAGATGACAATAAATAATATTGTCATAATCAATTAATGAGAAAAACATTTTTTTCAGATAGATAGATAGATAGATAGATAGATAGATAGATAGATAGATAGATAGATAGATAGATAGATAGATAGATAGATAGATAGATAGATAGATAGATAGATAGATAGATAGATAGATAGATAGATAGATAGATAGGTGATTCAATAATGTCTAAATGATTTGAGATTAATTTAACACAACATAATGCTTTTGTTTAGACATTTTAGGTGATGTACATTTGAGAACATGCATCATTTTCTAAATAGCACATTTTAAATATAGTTTCATAATTACATCATCTGCTCAAAGAGTACTGTGCATAATTCTTTAGTCTCACCATTCCTTTATCTTGTCTTTTAAGGAGTAAATATATTTTGGTTCTGATTTGGGCAGTCAGCTCTTCTTAGTGTGAGTGCATGGGCAGCAAAAACAGCAGAAATTTAAAAGAAAAATCTAAATTAACAAATGTCAGGGGTAAGATGTGTTGTTCTCATCATCAGATATCATCTGTAATTATTTTCAACAGTCAGTGTGCTCTGATTTGTTGCTTTAAAGATTTCTCATTCACTCCTGAAAACAAGGGGAATTCAGAAAAGTTAACTGGTGCCCGGAGAAAAAGTGCTGCTGATGGGTAACAGATTGAGGAGAAAAGTAGGAATCCTGAAGGAGGGGGAAGGTGGAGGAAGGTGGGGCTAAAAGGGTGTAGGAATTTAAGTCAAGATAAATTGTGTGTTTTGTAAGTGCTCTGTTGGACCAGAGCCGGCTTGAGATTTTATGGGACCCTGAGCAGAGTTTGATTTGGGGCCCCAATTTTAATTCACATTATTTATTAAATAAATCACAGTAGCTAAACAGTGCAGAAAAGGTTATTTCTCTGAATTACCTCTTTGGTCTGTCAGTCAGGTCTAGAGTACAGTGATTTATAAGCTTAGTAAAGTCAGGAAAGAGGAACCAGTTTACATTTAGTTTGCAGCTACATTGCAGATGAAATATTCCTCCAGCAAAATATCAATTTAATGTTAAATTGATTAATACAGGATGTTTTAAATAGGGTGTGAATAATTAGATTATTTTAAATATTTATCATCAACACTAGCAAAAACATAAAACAACTATGATAAAACTAACTAAAAACTGGGTTAAACAAGAAAACCCCAGAGGATAAAGGACTTAATGGGACTCAAACTTCACTGGACTTTGAAGTCAATGTAAAAACAAAAAAAAGGATGTTTTAGTTCAAGACAAATTCTGTTTGAGAGGTCAGATGCTATTGCTGTCTGCTACAGTTTGAGTCCTACTTTAAGACTTTTCATGGGAGCAGACACATGCCAAATACCCCAGGGTCCCATATTGGGGCCCCCTTCTTATTTAATATAAAAGCTCCCCTCTAACTCAGATTACAACAATTTATGAGAATAATTATCTTAACTACACAGATGACACAAAGCTACCAGGTGACTATGAAGCCATTCAAGCACTGAACAGATGCAAGTCAACGCGTAGTTGTGGCATAACGTTCTCCTGCTGAATAAAAAGAAAACTGAAGTAATTATTTTATTACCTTAATTATGGACGACCTAGACCATCCTCTTCATGAGTCTGCCTTGAGAAAACAGAGTATTCTCAGTCAGAGGCTTCTTCAGATTTGTTGTATTTCAAGAGATCTCTCCTGCCAACAGCCGACACCATCTACAGTAACTTTTTGAAGAATCTGAATTAATGTTACAACATTTAATTTCCCCTTGGGATCAATAAAGTACTTTTTTAATTTGAATTTTTGAACTTTGAATTAAGAGTAACAACCAAGAGTCAGCACACAGCTTGAGCTATTATAATTAGAGATTAGTGAGGCCTGAAATATACTATATTGATGAACTCAGACCTGAACTTTCAGAGTCACATAAAGACAATTGGAAAGTCAAGTTTCTATTATATGAAGAACATTTCCAGGATAAAAGGACTAATGTCCCAGCAAAATCTTGAGTAACTTATCCTTTTATTCATTTTTAGTCAAATTTATGACTGCAACAGTGTCTTCACAGGTTTACCTAAAAAGTCAGTCAGACAGCTGCAGCTGATCCATAAAGCTGCTGCTGTCATTCTCACTCAAACTAGAAAAGTAGAGCGCATCATCTCAGTTCTGAAGTTCTTAAATAGCATTCCTGAAGCTCAAAGAATAAACCTTAAAATAACTTTGTTAGTTTATAAGTCACCAAATGATTAGAACCAAAATACATTAATGGTTTGTTGACATTTCAACCTTCCAGGTGGCTGAGATCTTCTGGTCCATTTCTACTCTGTATCATTCAGCATTCCGTTGTTTAGCTTCCAGAAAACTGCAAAGATGTTGAAACACTAAGTTCATAAAATGTTGTCTGTTTTTCAATCTGTCATCGCCTTTCCTTACTTTGCACCTCCAATATAACATAATGCTTTTGGCTTCTTTGTTGATTTCTTTCTTTCTCATGAAGTGAAGCACTTTGAATTGATTTGTTGCTGTATATAACTGAATTTCATTTATATAGCATCTTTCGTAAGTTAGAAAACCACAAGGTGGTTTAGAGTAAAATAATTTGAAAATGCAAGAAATATGCTATTAAAAATAAAATCGCCTTACTTTGCCTTGCCTTGGGGTCACCATGCAGGACTGGGGGCCCTAAGCAGCAGCATGGTTTGTGCTGTTCTTTGGGCTGGTTCTTGGTGGCAAGGTGGGAATGTCTACATTTCAAGCCCCAAATTACTATTCTTTATAAAAAGCCTAGTTTTGTTGTTTTTATCTGCAGTGTATTTTTGACATTTTCACTTTCTTCTGTCTATTTTTACTTATCCGTGCTCTAAACCTCCTATAAGTCATTTAAACGTGGTGCCAGTCCATAATACACCATGTGATTAACTGTTCCCTTCTTGTTAAAATTCACAACACTCACTTTACTGATTCAGTTTTTTTTTTTTTTTAAGATTTTCAGATGTCAGGTGTGTATAAACACAATCACACCCTAAGAAGAGATCTGTGAGGAAATTTTGACTCTTTATTATTGTATGCGCTAAACACTGACTGAAATATATACAGCCATCCATGACTGTCAAATGGTTCCTCACTGTTCTGACAGGAATTTAGTGTGTTTACATTCTTGCTTTGGGAGTAAGAGAGATGTTCTTTCTTTGGCTTTATTTCAGCCACCCTCACTTGGTTTAAAATGTCAACTTGTCCATTAGGTGCTTGTTTTCCTTGTTTTAATCTTGAGCTCATGATTTCATTGAATCAACTTTGTAGGGACATCAAAAAAATGCTTTTTTTTATAGCTGATCAGTTAATACAGCGCCATAGAGAAAAACACTCAGACACGCAGCAATATGATTGATTTGGGTAGTGGTAAAGTGTGTTTTAAGGGGTTTAGTGAAATATATATGTGTGCACATTAATGTACATTCCTGGCATAGTCCTGGTGGCTGTTAAAACACGATGAGGTGAGACTGGTGTTACTCTTCGTGGTCTTAGGCCTCTCGCTCCGACTCTCTCTGACTCCATTAGAGTGACAGTGAGCAGACAGGGTGAGGAGGTGAGATAGTGCAGACTCAGGGTGGAGAGAGGAGCCAACCGCGGATCCCCTCGAAACTTGACCTTCTCCTCTCTGACTCACTTTGATAGCAACCAGTTGCTCACACAAAGATGGTGTGTGCGCCACAGAGACTGGAGTCACAGCTGTCTGCAAGTTGTCTTAATGTCACCAAAGATTTGATTGAAAGAGAAGATGTAATGTAGTTCTTATGTAGTTTTCATAACAGATGAATAGTCACTTAAAATACACAAAATTGGCTTTATGAGGGCACACTTTCAAAAATACTAATTGTGATGGATGCAGATGTTTTTGATGAGCAGGAACTATGTCCTCAGCGAGTTTTGTCCTGAGGATTCCTCTTGATGAGATGTTCCCAACTAATTTTAAAGGGAGGCATTCATCAGGTCTCCTTATCATATCAGAGAAACTTCTTAATTGACTTCTTTCAATGCAGAGGAGCTTTCCCCTCACTGAACCTCTAAGTTCAGCCATCCTAAGGAAACTCATTTCACTCACTCTTTCTTTTGGTTATGATCTATTTCTCACACAGGTAAATGAATATTACCTTTTTGGTCCAGACATGGTCTCGATCCTTAAATTCAGCTCCTGCTCTATCTTTACTCCCTGAAACTTGAGGCAGGGACTGACCCCCAACTTTGAGGGAACAATGGTTCTTTCTCTGGTTGAGAACCATGGTCTCAGATTTAATCTTTAATATATACTTGATGTCCTTAAATTGTTTCATGTGCAACGTCATTTTGACTGATCACCACAAACACATTAAAACATTTTGTTAATCTGTATTTCCTGTACTATACAAGCTGATGGGACAGCAGTAAATCTGTTCTTCCATTACTCAGTTGTCGCCATCTGAGTAATTTTATGAAAATTCCTGCTGCTCTACTCCCACAGTAGCTCTGAATAATGGGTGTAAATGCTGCGACTCATCATGGAAATCCTGCAATAAGGCTGACAAAGTTTTGTTGAGTTCTCTGATTTATGGGTTCATCAGAGAGTTACTTTTAGAGGGAAGCATTGTTTCTGAGCTTGCAGACAAGCTTGCAGTACTAAGCAACGTGCTGCAAGCCACCCCGCTCCCTGCGTACATTGTTAAACTTGACTTCACTGATTAATTTACTTTTGTTTCCACACTCATTTTCAATGATGTAAAGTCCTGCCAGAAAATTTTAATGACCATTTTTTTTCATTTTGTTGCATCTTATGAACAGCAATCACTGTAGTCTTGCAGTGCTCCTTATCATTGTTGTGAAACCAGAAACAACTCTGATCTGTACCAGAACATCTTTCCTAAATGTTCCTTTATGTTGTCTCTGATTATGTCTTGTTTAGTTCCTCCTCCTTTTTTTTCTCAGTATTGAGAATTTCAACCATTGGCACTCAGCCTCACATTTTACTTAGTTTCTCTCTGCATCCAGGTCCCAGCCTGATTTCTGTTGTAATCTCCCTGAGCCAGAGCCACCGGTGCGGCCAGTGCTTGTATGCGACAAGGGCTGTGTGTGGTAGCCTGGTACAGCCCTTTCCCATGACTGGGAACTAATCCTCATTAAAACACTCTATTTCACACATACACATAGTATCTTTAGCACACAACACACACACACACATTTTTTACACTGTTCTGCGACTCTCAAGACTTTGTTCTAAAGTCTTTGCGTCCGATGGGAGAAACATGTAAAAGATAGACAGGAATTGTTTCTTTCATCTTCTGTTTCAGGTGTTGTCAGCTGAAGAACGTCATCATGCTTTGGCTTCGTCCAGGTACCCAGTGCTGCTCTGTCTGCTCTGCTTCTGTAGATGTGGTTTCTAAGACCTGATGAGTGGCTTTGTGTTTTTGTTAATGTGTCAAAGTGATATGCCTCAGTTTTCTGAGCAACTCTGTCATGAGAAAATATGTAAGACATTAGCATTGGCGATGATTTGGAACATCTTCTGTAACTTTTGCTTTAGTATGTTTGTACTTGATGGAATGCTATAAACACAGTATGCATATTTCTAAATTGAGCTGTATTTTCCAGATCAGCTGTGAAGGTTGCTTGCGGTCTTATTTGTCTATGTTGATATAGAGTTTGGCAAGTCAGTCTTAAATAGCAAACTCTATAAATGCCTGTATATTAATCAACAAATCAATTTAAGAGCTTTCAAACATTTGATTTGATATCCTCTTAAGTTCTTCTCTTTTTCTACAATTGCATAATACTGTATGTGCTGTGTGAATGTTATTTATTCAGCTTTTTCCATCTATTTCACGGATGTTCAGCCAGGATCGTTGGAGGATGAACTAAGATTGTTATTCATTGTAGTCAGATCTTTTCCATTTATTAAAAAAATCTGCCAACTTGTCTGCAGAAAATGAGAAAAATTCATTCAAGGTTTGCCTTTAATTTTCTTTTGTGAAAACAGGTTAGTAGAGTAGATTAAGTCATTATTTTTTTTGTCCTGGAATGCCATTTATGTTATTTTAAAGAGCTCTAGGTAATAGTGTGGCAAATGAAACATTTAGACTTTGTCTTCGAGGAAAAAAAAATTCTTTGAATCTTTTTTTTACTTTTGGTTAAGAGGAGTAAAACACATACCATTAGAGAATGTTATGTGTCATGTAGGCTCAATCTCAAGGACAGAGCAGGGGAGAGCAAGGCAGAGGTTATAAGCAGTGCATACACTAGTGTGATTGACAGTGCTAAGACATCCTTCCTTGCTCTGATTGGTTGTTTCTGACCGGGAGCTGTGGATTTATGCAGATGGCAGTGGGATCAGAAACAGAAGAGCTCGATTTTTTTTACAGGTTATCTGTCTCATGTTATACTGTAAGGATATAGTGACTTTTTTAACAAATATGTAAAAAAGTTAGTCACTGCTGCTTTAAGATTACTTAGGTTAAAACTGAATCAGTTCATGCTTATAGTTTATTAACTGAACTTTCAAATCTAAATTTGCACACAAATCTTGATCATGTATCACTTTTACATGTAATAAAGTTACAAAAGATATAGAAAAGTTTGAAGTTATGGGTTAATTAGCAACTGAATATGTTAGTATGTAGCTTTGGTAACCAGTCCTTTACAGATTTACACCTATTTAATTTTTCTCCTGTTCTCTTTGTTGACTGCGCTTAAATTTATCTGCAATCCTGCCTGACTTGCTGCCATTCTGTGATTTAGTTGTCAGAAAGTAAAATAAGCCCAACATTTTTATTGAAAATATGTAAATTTAGACAAAGTTTTTAAATTATGGCCAGCTCTTATACACTCCAAGGATCTTTTACTCTGTTGTATATGTAAAACTCTCCATTGTCCACCCTGCTTACAGCAGGCTATGCACGGTAAGGCTTGAGGTTACAGAAACCAGCATAAATGAGAACAATTATTTGTTTAAGCAGTTATGGTGTTTATGTAGTTAATTTTAAAGAGTGGGAAGAGACAAACATAGTGTCAGTAACAGGCGCTTGCCTAGACAGATATTTATGCTCCAGTTCTTATACACACAAAAGTCACAATTCCCCACAATTAAGGGAAACCCTTTCCTGCAAAAGAAGCTAAAATTATCTTACTGAATAGTGGATCATTTAATGATGCTTGGCTCAATATCAACATGTCAAAAACAGCTATGGTATGTTCAAAGTTCTCCTTAAAAGCTTATGCCACTCATGAATGCACTCATGTAAATGCATTTTATGGCATGATAAATAAAAATAAGAACTCTATGCATTATATGAAATGCAAAGATTACCTTAGGAAACACGTATTGTATTGCTGCATTTTCTACTCATGTCTGAAACTGGATGAATATGTTCTTACTCAAAATAAAACCGCATTTTCCTGAATCATATTCATCAAATCATCTTTAATCGGAACTCACACACTCTGTCCTCTGTGTGACAACCAAGCCATTGAAATGGTGGCATAACACACACACGCACGTAAAAACAAACAAATGCGTGTTCGCGTGGGCACGCGTATGCTCACACAACCCTTAATCTTTCCAAAGGCACGTCTGTATCGAAGTCAGGCTGACAAGCATTTCACTGTTCTCCCCTGGACACAGCTGGACAGAGAAAAACATAGAGGACAGGGAAATCTACACATTCAGTCCACAGCCAGTTAAGATGATTCAGTAATTTGCACGTTTCACATGCTTGATCTTCTCTCTAAACCAAATGACATTGACATTGGCTCCTTTAATTACTATTATTGATTAAAAAAAAAATAAGCATGTAAACAGAAGAATCTTTTTTTTTTGCTTTGGTGTGACATTATAAACCATTACTGTTCATTGTTGTATTGAAAAAGCTACATCACAAAAAAATTAGACAACAAAATAACACAATACGAATTAAATATAAATCATATGTTTACTGTGAAACTGTACATTTTCACAATTTCAACTGTTTTTTTTTAAGTACCCCATTCATACGAAAGAGCAGTGATAACATTTACAACTAGATGAGTAGGACTAAATTTTTTTTCCATAGTGAGGTGATTTCTTCAAGATTTATGTTATTTTACAAAATAAAATAAAAAACAGTGAGAAGGTTTAAATTCCCTTGGTAAATAATTTATTTCTCAGCTCTTTTATTAAAACCCTTGACGTTTTGGAGCATTTTTGTGTCAATGGGACCTTTGACACAAACAGGACACGTCATGCTGAGTTGTACTGAGACTGAACAGATTACTGGACTTCAGCCACAGAATGTTTTTTTTTAAACTATCAATACCTCAGAACAACAATGGCTCGAAAAGAATTACTGAGGATCAGACCTTTGAGTGTTGAACCAGGTGCTCAAGGGGTTGACAATTATAGGAGTCACTTATGTCTGTTGTTCTTAATGCTTTGCTGTCACTTTCTGTTGGTGTATGACTCAAATGATGCTCCAGTTATGCAATAATAGTATTTCATAATTTTATCTTATGATGTGCAGAGATTTTGTCACTGAGGAATATTTACTCAACTCAGCATCCCAAATGCATGAAGTAGCTTCAAAAGAATGACAGTCCAATCTATTTTCTGATTATTTTTTACTTTTGCCAATTAAGGTTGCTAATAGGTTCTGAATGGAATGTTGAGTTGTATTTTTTTTTTTATTTCAGGTGATTATTAAGTGTAGGGAAGAAATAAGATGCTGCTGCTACAACAAAAGAAATCTACTTGGTCATGTCTTTATTTTTTACTCTCTTCATCCAAAGTGTTTAACTATGTTGTCAGGACATTCTTGCAAATTAGTTCTTTTGTCTCAATGAGCTTTATCCTGGTTAAATCCAGGTTAAATTAAGGACTATTAAAATATACTGAACATGGCCCAGTTATATGAAAATCTTGAGTAAAATACCATGGTTTCATTTTCCCATAATGAAACCATGGTAGTTGTTTTAATATCTGCAGTATCTAAGTTCTTTTTTTCTTTTTAGGTAAAACCAACAGTTTTCCCACCTAAATGAAATAATATATTGATTATAACTGGAACAAAAATGTTTCCTATAAAATTTGTCATCATTGTTTAATTCATAAATTTTAGCAAAATGTAGAATAATAACTCAATGATTTTAATAGCAGTTTTCAGGTCCTTAAAAATGCTGTGTAATTTTGCCATCCTGATCTTTATCCTGTTCCACCAATAAGACAAGGGGACATTATTAACAAATGAATTTGTCATACTCATCAAACCTTGCTAACTATAGAATTAAAAAAGCTTTTAAGCTTTTTCCCTCTTTATCTTTTGCAGTAACTGTAAATATTTCAAACAGCTGCATTTATCTGAGTCGTAAATGAGGGGAAACTGTACTAGCCTTTGTTCAGCTAGCTGACCAACAGTGCTCAGCAACAGGTCGGGGAAAAGTCCCTTTGCATTCCTTGATGCTGTTAATCAGCCAATGACAGGGTTTAATGGTTTGCAAAATGCACATTTTGGGTTCACACTTTGTTTTTTAGACACATCAACATGACAAGATAAGAACCAGTGTGACAGAAGTTTTTTTTAAATACACTTTGGAACATGTCTATATTTACACTTTTGACACTTAATCATGGTGATGGATTGCATGGATACTAACTAGTCATTCCAATAAAAAATTATAAACCCTGTTAGTTTTCAATGCCATCTTGTTTTGAACATGTTTCTTGGACTACAGTTTGAAGTCTATTTTTTTCTCACTTTCCTTTGTTTGTAAAGTCTTCCCAACCTTGAACATCATACCTTTTTCCTCTCTTTTCATGCCCCAAGCCTTCCTTAGGCCCCATCAATCTTCCCTCCTCTTTCCCCATATCTCCCTATTTTCTGTTATCAGTCCTGCCAGCTTAAATTTACTGCCTCTTTGGGTGGGGTGCACATCTGGATCCTATTTAAAAAGAACCATCCTGCCTTTTTTTCTTCTTTTTTTCTTTACTACCATGCATCAAGAGACATTTATCAGCTGTTTATTGTCTGAGAAGCAAGATTGTTTTTTGTCATCAAAATGGCAACACAAGGATTTATAACTTTAAATCTTAAATCTAATTTAATTAATCTGAGACAAGAGGGTTTTTCTGGTTGAAAGACATGAGATATGACTGTTCACTGGAAATGATCTCAAATGTTTTCCAGGATGAAATCACACATTAGTCACCTTTGTTGCAAACAGTAGAACTCAGTAATAAAATATTATAGTAGCTGTGACTCTAGCAGCATGGAGCAACATTTGTGTTGTGTTTTGACGGCAGTTAGAAATGGATGGAGAAAAGGGAAAAGGTGAAATATTTTCTAATGCTAACACAAAAATTCCTCGCATTCCCAAGTTTCTAGCTGAGGACCTTCCTAATCTATTGGAGGAGGAGTGAATGCGTGTGTGTGCGTGCGTGGGTGTGGGTGCGAGCGTGTGTGTGCGTGTATATGGGGGTGGTGTTTGGGCTTTAAAAGAGTGGGGTGTCCCACCCACCCACTTATAGCAAATCCGTTTCTTCTCATTTGTTCTGTTTGCACAATCCGACATTTGGGAAAATGTCTTAGAGATTTAAAAAAAAATATTTACTTTTCAATTACAGTATTTGAACTGATGGTGATTATCTCTATAAGACATATATTCAAAAGCAGGTGTTCATTCTACGTCTGTGTTTTCAAGACTAAGTGAGATCATGTGTTTGGGATTTGCAAGGCTTTGCCTATCAAAGGCTGAAAATGACCCTGGGGAAAAGATTGGGTTGGATTTTGGAAATACTTTTGTGTAGAATTATTTGTAACATTTTCTCTACATTTGTAGAAACAATAAGTCAATTGACTAGTGAATACTTTAAAAGTGAATACAATAAATAATAGTCAGAACTATTTGGAAATATTTTTAAACAGCCCTTGGATTTCTCATTTTCTTTGATATCCTTTTTGATATTTTAGTTATTTTAGTCATGAAGCTTATAAAACTAAATTCAATTCCATCTGGTTACCCATTTCCTACTCAGAGTTACCAATTACAGGTTGTAGTTAAAATATTCCATTGAGAAAAAAGCCAAACATATGTGTTCTCTCTGCATATGTGCCTCAAAATGTCCTCTTAAAAATGAAGAGATTTAAGCATGAAAACTTTGTTACTTCACAAAAATAGCTGATATGTCATACCCTTTGGGATCTGAAAATGAGCTTGCTCCTTAGGGGGAAATGAATAGAAGCCTCCCCCAAAGAAATTTATATATCTCTAGATACAGCAGGAAAGTACTACCTTTATTGAAGATATAAACATCTGTTAGGATGTCAAAAATGATAATTTTTTAAATATAGGGTTAATTTAACTCAACATTTTTTCAAGTAGAGCAAATGTGGCTTCAGTACAAAACAGTTTGTGTAACAATGGAGGAGATTCTGAAACATCACTATGTCCACATCCTTTAACTCTTTGTTACATCTGAAACCTTAATCTCTACATTTCCCGTGAGCCAATCACATTGGCTCACAGGAAGCCATTTCACAACATCATCATTAAGTGTTCAAGATAATGTCATCATGTCTCATTATCACATTTTACACCTTGAAATCAACAGAGTTCTTACAAAGACATTTGTGGAATAAATCTGTCAGGGAATTGTTGCAACACTTGGACTGAGTTGTGGCATTGTGTGGAGCAGCTGATAGATTCCTGTTGCTAATCCCCAGATGCTCTCCATCTTCTCTTTTCACGTTCCCAACCCTCCCTTCTCCACAGGTCATGATATTACCAGTTCTCTGGAGCCAGCCAACATCGACACCAGTATCCTGGAAGAGTACATCAGCAAGGAGGACGATAGCACTGACATGTCAGTAGGGACTCCAGGCTATCCCAGCAACGTCAAAACAACATGCACCAACCAAAGCAAACCATGTTGTTACAAAGGAATTTGTTTTTTCTGATAAGGCTAATCCCTTCTTTCTTTTTCTTTTTTCTCCCTCCCAGCTGTTTCTCAGAGGTCCACAGCACCCCGGGACCAAATTATTCATCTCCTCAGGCAGGAGTGTCCTCCTCTGGAGGATTGGTGTGTGGTGTGAGTCCCCCTATTCCTCTGCGCCAAGGAGCCCCTCCAGCCGGGCCCCCAAGTTGTCAGAACGCCTATCCCCAGGGTCCATCTCTAGGGCTCCGACACAGTTACCCCTGCCTGGGACAGCAGCAGCAGCATCAGCAGCACCAGGCTCACGTCAAGCCAGAGCACCGGGGCCATTACGCTCCAGGGTGAGCACAGTAGTTCAGGAAAAAAACTGGGAATTTATTATCAGAAGGTTGGTTAAGTTATTTGGAAATGGTAATTTTTTACTTTAATTACTGACTATTTCCCCGAAAAAGCTATCCAATTACTTTACTGATTGCTTATCTTCAAAAGTGATTACTTATTTGAATGACTTTACTTAGTTTCTTTAAAAAAAAAAAAGAATGTAGAGCCTGAATACCTTTTAAAGAATGTATTTTTAGCCTAATTCTATTTTTTCTGTATATTTCATCATATCAAATTTACTCAAATGAAGTCGTCCCCTTTTAAAACCTGTTGATGTCTTTCAACGGTGAAACAGAAAAAAGGTGGAATTATGAAAGAAGGCCAACAACTAATCACACAAACACCTTGTTTTTGCTGACTTTAAACTATACAAAACAAACTAAACAGAAAATATAAATTTTCATGAGAATATAAGACCATGTTATTAGATATGAAGGATCTACATGTTTGTATTTTAAGTTTGTGCTGATTTACTTCTGTGTTTCATTGTTTAATTCGACCTGATCATTCAACCAGACAGCCTTCTTCAAACACAGAAATACAGACGTTGTTTGACTAAGTGAACAGTAATGAACTAGCAAGTGTTTCCTGTTCTTTGCTGCATGCAGATTTTCATTTTGCTTTATGCTCTGATAAATAATAGTCATTTTAGGCATGCTTTAGTTACAGCCATGTCATGATTCCAACATGTATTTACCTTTCTTGAATATCATGTTCTCTTGTCTTTCCCATTTTTATAAAAATGTCATTTGGCCACTTTTACAACTTATATATCAAAGAAATATAACAACATGGATCATTTAGTGAACATTTGTTTAAACTCTGATCAACTTTAAAAAAATAAAGTATCAATGAAAATTTTTAAAATTCCTAAGATGCACTTATTTTGTTGGTGGGAGAGAGGGTATGTTTTCATTTACAGAATTAATATAACAAAATTAAATGTTCTCATGTTATGCCACAGCTGTACCAGGTTGCTAATAATTGGGATTTCGATTAATAAAATATAATAAAATACTCTTACTTCACCATTACAACCAAAAACCAACTCTTC
The DNA here is from genome assembly GCF_019740435.1 of Gambusia affinis. Classification (NCBI taxonomy): domain Eukaryota; kingdom Metazoa; phylum Chordata; class Actinopteri; order Cyprinodontiformes; family Poeciliidae; genus Gambusia; species Gambusia affinis. The sequence continues at coordinate 7,451,307 of NC_057875.1, forward strand.
AATAAGTGCATTATCAATGTTACTTTAGTAATTTAAAGTGTTAGTCAAGATGAGAGGGAGGACTGATAACAGAGATAAAGAGTCCACTTATATCCTCAAAAACAGAAAGTCTGACCTTTCTGATTGTGAGAAAGTGCAGAACAAGAAAAATAGCACAACTAGGATGAAGTGGTTAATGCTGGATATTTAAATAGATTTAACATTTCTAGAGACTAGCATGCCTGTGTTATAAGTTTTAAATTCATTCCCATTATTTTTCTTTCCTTCTTTGGATCTTTGCTGCTAGGACTCTTCCTGAGTCCCCACCAGACTCCAGCTCTGAGCCTTATTCCCCTCAACAGGTGAATGGTGAGTAGCTCACTTTTTGCTTTAGAAATGGGAAGTCAAACACCAAGGTTAATGTTGGTTTATTTTATTTTAATTAAACTAGACATAGACTTTGCAGCCCATTTCATTGTTTTATTAATCTCACCTTTTTCCAACAATTAGATTCAATTTTGCCTTTTAAATAGTGTGCTTGCCTTCTCAAATCTTTGGTTTAGATCCTCACATGATCAGAACCATGACTCCAGAGAATATGTGCCAGATGACTCCAACGCCGCCTCTCCCACCACACGGCCATTATCCTGGCATGCATCGAGACATGTACCTAAAGCCAGAGCCCATGATCTCGCAGTATCATATTGGCCCAGCAACTAGTGGGGGTGGGGAGATGCAGCAGACACAAATGCTCCATCAGCTGCTGCAGCATCCACAGGGGCAAGAGTGAGTCAGTGGATAGAGTTGTCTTCGCCAGTGTGTGTTAAAACATCAGACACAATCAGTTCTGATTTTGTTTTTGCAGCAGCATCTCTGTTCATCAAGCCAAGAAGAGGAAGCACTCTGAATCTCCCAACAGCACATTGAATTCCCAAATCCTCACAGGTATCATCAAACAAGAACCAGGTAGGCAGGCATCTTTCTTCCCTCCCTCCCTCACCTCCTCTACCTCACGCTCACCTCCTCTCACTAACTCTTAACACAGATTTACAGAACAAAACGTTTATTACATGAAGCTTCAACACGTCAAAGTCAGCTGTTTTAAATGTGTTTGTCACAGGTTTAATGCAGGATGCAGACAACACCTACCTGGATCCAAACTATCAGTGCATCAAGTGGCAACCTCACCAGCAGAACAAATGGACACCCCTTTATGATGCCAACGGCAAGGACCTGTGCGTGGAATTCATCTTTGCTATATTGTGCAGAAGCAAAAAGAGATTAATGGATTTTATAGACTCAAAAATGAACTATGATTTAATTGGTTACTGGTATAATTCAACAAAATGCACGACAGGAGTGGAAAAGTAATGGCTTTCCACAACATTCCTGCACAGTGAGGTATATGTGGGAGTGAACAAGAGCAGGGTTTCAATTTAGACAGACACCGTCAACGAGGGGGAAAAAAATGTATTGCACCTCGTTGTGCTTTTGCAGTGCCAAACAAGATAGGGAGGAAGGTTGGAATGAACTCTCAGGACCTTTGAGATATGTTATCAAAACCACCTGGTTGACCATTGAAGCTCTAAACACACAATGCTTAAATTATGAAAATATACGGGAGTGACTTTTTCAAAATTCCAAAATTTTACGGGAACGTTTAATCTGAGGTGACCTCTAATTAGCAGAAGGATACAGATGAATAGCCATGTTAATGCTTAAAAATGTAAAATTTTGTTGATAGCTTGTTTTTCTGGCTGTACAGCTCAGTTTTTCTGAACTTATATAATGAAACCTTTATTTTCCAGCGTGGAAAAAATAGAAAAGTATTTTTGGTCTAGTTTCTAGTGCAAGTATTTTACTACACTTGAAATAAGACAAAACAAACTCTTAAGCTATAGGTGCTCGTTTCAAGTCAATAATTCATTAATTCTAATTAAAATGCTAGTTTCACTGGCAAATTTTTCACTTATAATATGTTAATTGTTAATAAAGTGAAAAACAATCTGTCACAGGAATTAGTACTTTAAAAAAAAATCAATATTAAAGAATGATTTACTAAAGCTGAAAGAAAATAATTAGCATTTTCTGAAAATAATTCATAAATTCTTGGAAAGTAACCTTTTATTTTGCTGAAAGTAACATATAGGTTTACATAAAATAATAAAAAGAAAGTCACCTTTAACCTACTAAAGTGCAACTTAATTACGAAAAAGTACACTCTGTGAAATTATCTGTAAATACAGCAGATTTTTTTCTTCCCTGTTTAGACCGATGCCAACCTACCGCGTCGATGCTGACAAAGGCTTCAACTTCTCCTTGGCTGACGATGCCTTTGTATGCCAGAAGAAGAACCACTTCCAGGTCACAGTGTATATCGGGATGCTTGGAGACCCTAAGTATATCAAGACGAATGAAGGCCTGCAGCCCATAGACTGCTTTTATCTCAAACTCCATGGAGTGAAGGTGAAGGAAACATGCTGGACAGTCAAAGCATGATTTCAGATGTATGTATGGTACCAACTTGGCTTGATTAGGTCCTTAGATGATGGACAACCTGACATTTATTACTTTCCATATTCTATAAATTGTAGATTTATGAACGTTTTTAAGGAATGATATGGAAAAATACTCACACCTTTAATTTGACACTGGGTGTAAGGTTGTGTATTTATTAAGTGCTAAATTTTTGTTCTTTGCCGGCAGGTGGAAGCCATGAATCAATCGATCAGTGTGGAACAGTCACAGTCTGACCGCAGCAAGAGGCCTTTCAAGCCAGTGCTGTAAGTCCATGCTCCTTAAATCCCTTTGAAACAATCATGAGCTCAATCATGCCATCATTATATTTGTCTTTGTGTGCCAGGGTCACGTTGCCCCCTGAGCAGGTCACCAAAGTTACAGTAGGACGACTCCACTTCAGCGAGACCACAGCAAATAACATGCGGAAGAAGGGCAAACCGAATCCTGATCAGAGGTAGAAAAAGTGTGCTGCATAAACGTGAAATATTTGGACACATTTATGACCCTTAGGAGTCTGTTGTTTTTGACTGCATTAATCTTTGCAGATATTTCATGCTGGTAGTGGCCCTGCATGCACAGTCCCACAGTCAGAGCTACACTGTGGCTGCACATGTGTCTGAGAGGATCATCGTCAGGGTAACGTCTGGCCATGTCTGTTTCCTTCTTACAGCAATCATATCCCGTGTGAATGTGAAACTTTTCTATTGATCAGCTCCTCAGCCCTTTCTAACCTCATCCTCTCCATTCCTTTAACCTGTGTGAATGTTCTTACCTTTACATTTTGAAAAAAAAAAATGTTCCTCAGAGCTCAAATGATGAAAGAATACATGATGCTGCTGTCCTGTAAAAAGAGAATTCAGAGAATTTCTCTATTTTTTGAGCAAAATGTGTTGATGTAGATGCAGGGTGTGTCCAAATTACAGGCTGCAAACTTTGAAGGTTGATTATGTCAGCAGTGATGCAACAAATAATGGCATGAACAAAGAGATGGAATACAGTTTCAAATATAAGTACATAAAAAACTGGTGGTTGCAAAAATTTTTTATCTAAAATATTAAAGCAGTTACATATTCTTTAGCACTTTTTTTAATTCCTCATGGTCCTTTGTCCTTTAATTCATCTTAAAGGACATTTATCACCACTTCTTACAATAATTATGTTCAGACTCGTAACTCGGATTGCTATATTAATTTATATGTCCAAAATCTAGGAAGAAATTGTCAAAATAGCTAGCTTGAATATGAGTTCAGAAAGGCAAAGACTGATTGTAATTTATCAAGTGAAAAGACAAAAATCTAAAAAAAAAATTTTTTTTTAGAGACCTAACAAACCAGCACCACACCCCGAATTTAAAAGAGGTCTGTGGAAAGACCAGACTAGTTTACCAAAATGGTGAATGACCACTCGTGGCCTAAATTATAATTTACAAAAACTAGAAATCATGGTAAATATAATTTTTGCTCCGGTTCTGATCAGCATTCTTGTTTGATTTACACAGGCTCTAATATTTCTCTGAAAAACTGTGAAAACTGTGAATCACAAGAATTGGCTACTTTTAGAGAAGTGGCTCCAAAAACAAGGTTTAAAAAGTGGATTGCTGTTAAAAACAATAGAATGGTCAATTGAAATTCATAGATTTCCTGAGTTTGAAGTAGTTTGACATTTGCCCTTTAAAACATGAAATCTAACATTTTCAAACAAAAGCTTTTTGCTGGACAGCAGTGTTTGTTGTATTTTATTATACAATTATTTATCAACTGCATGAGATAGAGAAACATAATGTGTCTTTTTTGTAACAAGAGCATTTACTTGTTTTGGAGATTTTGCTTTTATCATTGTGATATAAAAATAAGATTTTTTTATGTAAAAATGTGTAGCTGTGATAATCAAAAGTGTATATAAAGCAAGCACAACCATGGTAAAAAAAATCTCATTTAATTACTGGTGCTTTGTATGAAGCAATGATTTCTGAGCTGTAGGTTTTCCAGTGTTTCTTCTTTTCATGTTTTTCTTAATATATAAGATAAAATATATATTGTATTTGGGTTTACCCAGATTGTTCTTACAAAATGTAAGATGGGTAAAACTATTTTTACCTTGACTGTAACCACAATATTCCAAATATGTGTTTTACGTCCAATGTGTACCACAGTGCTATTTTTTTTAATATGTGAATCTGATTCCCAGTGTACCTCTTCCTTTGATTTTTTTGCGACAGGCATCCAACCCAGGCCAATTTGAAAGTGATAATGAGGTTCTGTGGCAGCGTGGGCAGCTGTCAGACTCCGTGTACCACCACGGCAGAGTCGGCATTAGTACAGACCGTCCAGATGAAGCTCTCGTTGTGCACGGCAACGTCAAAGTCATGGGATCCCTTGTCCATCCATCAGACATCAGAGCAAAAGAAAATGTCCAGGAGGTCAGGATGAGTGTGTGACTCTGTGGGTGCTCTAAAAACATTTCAGATGTCATTCTTGTACCCTTTACATAGCACAAAGGGTGCAACAATGCATACACCTCACTGCATAAAACATGATATTGGATTCATGAGAACAAGATGTAACCAGATTCTAGCAATAGTATGAGAAATCAAAAAATTCCTGCAAATTTGATTTCACAGGTGGAGCAAAGGTTTAATTAGTCATGAACTGTGATTTATAGATTTTTAATTGGTTTACAATATTCCAGTTCTGACATGATTAATTCTAAGATGGTCCTATTCCAAAGAAGAACTGGGAATGTTCTTTTTTGTGTGTTTTGTGTTATACATCCAAAAATTTCTATCCTATATTTTAAGAGTTTTAGGCGGCTACATTTTTTTTGCCTGCCTGGAAATTTTCATTTTCATTTTAGGCAAACACAACAGACTTAAACACATCCTTTCCTACTTCAAATAAGGGTCTTAAACATGCATACATCAGAGGATTGAGCTCAAACAAACACCTTCAAGTTCTAGATTTATAACAGCACACACTTGGTCAACCAGATGAAGCCAAAGAAAAAAAGCAAACATATTACTATTAATACCTGTCTAAAATAGCACAAAGGCAGATAACCAATAACAAAACTCTGGAATGTTGAATTTCATCAGCCTAGCCGCCCTTTATATACAGTATTTGATCCTAGAATTATATTTCAGAAAAGTTTTGACACTCCTTTGTTTCCTTTTTACCTTTTATAGATTAACCAGTGAGGTTTGACTCTTGGGGAATTGAGGGGGACTATTACACATTTTGCCGACTTTTCACTTATCAAGTTGTGAAACTTTCTTCTGTTTTCTTTAGCATTACATAATTTTCCTAGTATTTTTTTAGCTGTTATCTTCACTTCGTTACATATTCTGATATCAAATAAAAAATGAAAAGTTTGCCATTTAAAACATCACACCTGTTATATTATATACTGCAATTGCATTGTGTTTTTTTTCTGCATTTCAAACAGTATTTTAACACTTCTTATACAAAGCTCCTTTCTGCATCATACCTTTTGTATTCATACAGTGCTGTTATCTTTTATAAGGTTAACACCACAGACAATTTGAAACGGATTTCTCAGATGAGGCTGGTTCATTACCAATACAAACCTGAGTTTGCTGCGACTGTGGGCATAGAGAACACAGCAGAGACAGGTAATGACTCCACAAATTATTTCTACTTCTGCAGCTTTATCTTCCTGGTACGATGTGTAATATAGTATGTGTCTGTGCATTTTTCATCATCTACATGTTGTTACATCTTCTTGATGCTCTTTATACTTCTACTTCTCTCCATAAAGGTGTCATTGCTCAGGAGGTTCAGCAGATCCTTCCTGAAGCTGTTAAGGAAGGCGGTGATGTCGTTTGTGCCAATGGAGAAACTATTCCCAACCTTTTAGTTGTCAATAAGGTAAGGATCGTACAGAAATACATTTTCAAACAAGCAGAACTTCTATATATTGTTGGCACTGATTGTGTCATGCTGTTTTTGAAGGAGCGAATCTTTATGGAGAATGTTGGAGCTGTGAAGGAGCTCTGCAAGCTGACGGACAACCTAGAGACTCGCATAGACGAACTTGAACGCTGGAGCCGCAAGCTGGCCAAGCTGCGGCGCCTTGACAGCATGAAGAGCACAGTGAGCGGCAGCACAGTGAGGTGAGAAAGAAACACAAATCCCTTTGATTTTCCATCTAAAATGTGCTATGTGCTCTATGAAAACTATTTTTTGTGTGTCTTTATAGCCAGTCGGGAAGTTATTTTAGCAGAACAGGAAGTGGTCCGCTCAAGAAAAAAACAGTCAAACCCGGGAGCAAGGTGTGTGGCTGAATTATAGTTTTTAAGTTATACAGTGCTTTGCAAAACTACCTATACATTGGTGAACTGCAGTTTGTACAGATGTTATTGTGTTTAATCTGCCTGTTCCAGAGCTCACCTCTCGATCAGGGCTGCATCAGTCAGAGGTTCATGCAGGGAATCATCCTGGCTCTTCTTATTGTCATGGCCTTCAGGTTTGTACGGAGGGTTCCAGGTGCAGTAATGGGGGTACATGAAAGTTGTTATGCATACATCTGGTATGATTAAGTCTCGCCTGTTTGTTTGCAGCGTCATTTCGATGTCAGTCCTTTACGTTCTTACGCTTCACCATAGAGGAACCATCACAGAAAAAGATGGGTATGCACTTCTAGATTCAGAAACAAGCTTACCACAACATCTCTCCATTTCTACTTTTAAAATAGTTCTGTTAACGATGTCTCTGTTTCCTGTAGCTATGTTTCTTCTTGTGTTCTCTACATCTCATGGATGCCTATCTTCACTGCTACTATAACTGTCTGTCCGCCTGTCTGCACATGGTACACTGCCAGCTTTTCTACAACTTAAGTTTCCTTGAGCTCTGTCATTCCTAACTTAATTTGCTCAGCTGTTTCTGTTTTGTGTGAAATGGGATTATGTAGTACATATGATCATAATATAAATCATTGGAATGCATTAAAGTATGTTTCTGATTGGTGCAGGTCAAGAGTTGCATTGGAATCATCCCACAAGAATCATTTAACTTCAGTCTCTACCACACCTGCACCAGGTACTATCGACTTCAATTTGATTGTGAAATTATTCAGCTTAATAAATTAAACTCAATCATGCTGGTTTTTTCCCTTTATGTTAACCATCAATAGCTTGCTGTTCAACTACAGCTGTGAACAACCAATCAACAACCACTCTGACATTGAGTAGTAACCAATCCACATCTGGTGAGAAAAATTAACATATCATGTACTCATATTACACAGCAGACATGCTCACTGTACAGATGAATTATCTGTCCTCTCAAGGCATCCCAGTTCCCACTCCTGGCACCATCGTTAAAAAGGCCAAGTCCAGGCAAATGGACAAAGATGGCCACAACAGGAACCGTCTCAGCCACACATCAGCACCCATGTACTTTGCCAAGTCCAAGAGACCTGTGTCCCCAGATGCAGAGGGAGTGGGAACCACCAACCGTTTGCCTCCAGGTCAACAGCCACCACCACGGAGACAACGCAGCCTGCATGCTAAAGGTACCTGCATGACCAGAACCCAGCCATGACACTTCTCTACACATTAGCAGGCAGTGCACAAATAATATGAAGCATTGGGTTTAATGACCACAAAATGAATATTGTGTATTTAATGTATAGCGGTATAAGTCTGGCTTAGAGAACAGGATACATTTTGTTTTTCCATCACAGGAACAGCGACAGCTCCATCTCTAAAAAGTGTTCACATTGTGGAGACAAACCAAGAAATCACCTCACAAAGTTGTGAGTCATCGGAAAGCTGCAGGTCTGAAATTAGAAGAATAATAATTCTTGGTTATTGGTGGACATATATACATATTTTTGCTATGACTTTAAATATTTCCTATTAATGCATGTTTTGTGTCCCTCTGCAGCTATACTCTATCACTTAGGGGACAAAAAAATCATTCCATACCACAAATTACACTACACATGATGTAAGTATAGCATGGATGCACTATAACACAAATGATGTGATTGTGTTTAATCATAGTTGCAGGGTTTCTATTAGGTCTTAAAATGTCATGGATCTTGCTATTTTGTGCTTCCAGATATTTTTTTCTTGTTTTTTTTTAGGATATTAAAATCTCTTAAATAAGATTTTGTACTTATTTTTATCATTTGTTATATCCTCCAAATACAATTGTAACAGTAAGATTTCCGACTTCCGGATTTTTGAGTTATTAATGATCACTTCAAGGACAGGCATTTCTCAAGTGATAAAAAGTATAAACCTTGTTATGCTATTATGATGATAATTTTATTTCATCATGGTTTTTTCACCTCATTAAAACCTTGATTTCAGAGATATCTGCTCCAAAAAGTAAAAAAAAAAAAACAGCTACATTACTATGTTCAGATTAGTACTGCCCCACTGCTCTTTCACATTTTAGTTTAACAAAATTTACTTTTATTTATTTTTTTGTTCTGTTTGTGTTGATTTTACTAACGTGATTTTGATTTTGTTTACCATTATTAACTTTTTTTTATTGTCTTCCTCTCTTTGACTAGAAGATACAATGGGAATGCATGCTAATTTTCTTATTTAAAGGCCTGTAGTTATTATAATATATTATAGAACACTGTAATTGGTAATGAATATAGTGAAATTCATTGTTTTAGGTCAAGAAACAGTGTGTGGGTGAAACAATGTGGAGCCACCAAAGGACGTTTATGTCCCAACCACACAGAGTCAGAGCTCTATAGTGGACAAAGTACATCTACAAAGGTATATCTGACCAAAAGTGATCAGTATCGCTTATATAAACTATTTATATTTTCACAGCATACATTACTTATTTGCGTCATGGATAAAATTTCTGCTTGTTTCTAAGGGGACTCATCACCTCTGGTCAGTACCCGTTTTGTCTTTCCAAGACGTCACCTATCACTTCCGTGTCTCTCACTCTGTGAGTAAACCTGACCTAGAAAAATAAGGGACTCACTAAGATTGTCATCTGACTCCCTCAATTTTCTAAATCTTGTGGAATAATTTTGATTTTCTGTGACTGTGTTGAATTTAATATATTTGCTCTCTTTTTTTTTGACAGGGAGAAGTGAGTTGTGCCACAGAAGAAAAAATCCCATTGCACTCTGACTACCATTTTTTCATTCAAAGCAGCTGTGTGTGAAGAGGAAGTTGATGTGTGCCTGTTTCTTCACACTTCATCATGTATTTCCTGTTTGTGGTTCTGGATGCAGACTGTGTATGATAGAATAATCTTTCCTTATTACTGTATATAAGTTTAAAGATTTTCATGATGAACAAAATTTACCACTATCCCAACTGCAATCTGTACCAAATTAATTTTAGTAAGTGATTCCTGATTCCTGTGATCACTGGAATACAGCACCCTCCATTGTTGTTGGCACCCTTCGTTCAAAATGTGTAAAAATCCAAAATCCAGAAAATACCTTCAGCTGTGATTGCTCTGGAGTGAAATGTGTGTGATTCAGACTGAAAGAAACTCTCATGCCAAAAGATGTATTCATGGCAAAGTGTGAACCACTTACAGACAGTGGGACCTTTAAGCGTTACTCTTTCCATCATATTTTTACTCAGTCTAAACGTCTACATTACATTTTGATCTGTTCTCTTAAATTCATCCCACATGTTTTTAATTGCATTCAGGTGCTGTTTTGGATCATTAAACTACTGAAAGTACCAATGATGATCCATTATCAGTTTTCACAGGAGCCACCGGATTTTACTCAAAACATTCTGGAAATTCGGACAATTTATGTTGATGTATACTCGAACCAGGCCCTTGGAAGATGACCAGGCAAACAATAGTGTATATCGGTTGTCACAGTAAATGGTGGGCATTATGTGGCTTTACAAATATTTATCATGTGTTACTGATTTGTTGTTGCTACGGAGATTTTATTTTGGATATATTTTACGCCCTTTACCATTTTGCTTCTGTGGGGGTTAGTAAGGTAATGTATTCTCATTTAGCCTTTTTGATTGCAGCTTAAGTTGTTTCAATTTGTTTATTATTATTTCTCTATAAATAGATGATCAATACGGGGAGAGATGTTCTCTTGTTTTTTGTATTTTTGGAGTGACTAGGAGCAATGGGGTTCCTTGTGATGTCATGCTGAAAACAAAAAGTAATTTCTTAAAATTATAGTTCCTAAACCTTCTGATTAGCTCGCCAAGTAGAGTTAAATTTTAATTAATTAATAATAGCAGACATGCTGCAGTCTCCATTGGTGATTTCATTAAAAGGTATTATTTCTTAACACATTATTTTTGGAACTGAGTAAATGTTTTAAAATGTTGGGGTTTTTTAGAATTGTGTGAGATTACAGAACTGCAAGAAAGATTTCTATATTTTTACACATTATTTTTAGCAGGGCTGCCAGTAATTATGGAGGCTCCAATATGACACACTAAATATTGTAATGCTCATGATGCAAGTAATATCCAAAAATATATGGTTATCTTTACATTTGATCAAAATGTCTTCCAGCTATAGCATAAGCCAAAAATATGTATGCCTTCGGTATTGAATATACCTCAGTCAGAGAACACTGGTAAATTCTTAGTCTCTACAGTGGAGCTTCATGATGAGGCTGCTACTGACATCTACACTGTCCACTTCATCTTTATGGAAAAAATAAATTAAGCTCTGTTTGAAGTTATAACACTGAATGACTCATTTTAAAATGTTTATGCATTTGGCTACACTGAAGTTGCTCCTTATACAAAGGTGTAGTGGAAATTTGAGATGAGACCCCTGAGCCAAGTTTTCTGCAAAATCACTGGAAGATATTTGTGTAGAATAAAACTGGAAACTAGAACAAATCACTGGAAACAAACATGATGATACACTGTTTACTGACAATATTTTCACCAACACTGGAATAGCTTACACTGTACTTTTTTAACTGGACAATGCTGGTGAGGGATAATTGGTATAATGGCAAGTTTCAGGTGCAATTTCAGGTGCATGTCCAATCATTTCTCTAAGTATTACATCATGGCTTTGAGGTTAGATGTCTTCTGGCGTATTTTACCTTTTGTTTGAAAGGGCAGTGATAAATTTGAAAATTTTGCACTGGTTTTACTCTTCTGTGTATTTTGTTGGATCACTATTAAACATTTTCCCCATGCCTTAAACAAACTAAGACTATGCAGTGATAGCATTTTTATTACTTCTGTATTATATGTTTTCTTGTTTTTGATTTTCTTTTTTATTTCTAATAATTTTTTGACATTTTTCTGACATAATGTGTTGATTAAAAACTGTCATGTGTTGTGTGTTTAAAACATCTATAATCAGGAAAAACGACAACAAAAAAGTAACTCAAAGATTACTAGCAAAGAACGGAAAGAACAGCCATCAAACAGAGATTATAGCATTTATAATGTAGACTGTGTGATTCTTTCACTGTACTCGTGTGGGTAGAGGGTACTATTTTAACTATTTAAAAAGCACCAGTTAGCATAAACCACTGTAGCACTTTTGTCACTGTATATAAATATATATATGAACTGCTTTTGCTTCAGCCAATGCATGAGGCTGATGTCAGATTCCTAAGGTAGAACTGCATTCCATATTATTCTGTTGCATCATTTTGTACCTCCTTTTTAACTGATGTGCTTTATTTTTTCTGTTTTTTTATCAATAATATATTAACTTAGGGTAAGATGGGCACACATTTGCAATTTTAGATCTGTTTAATAAAGAAGAACAGCATTAGGATGAAGTTTATTGCCTGGAATAATATCTCTACTTTTAAGGATTTTATTATTAAAGCTTTTTTGGGGGGTCAAAAATACGCTGTAATACTATGATTGCATGCAGCAAATAAATTGATTATTGCATTGTCTGAATGCGTCTCCTTTTCTTGGGACTTACTAGATCATTTTTCATCCTGTCCACTGGATGGCAGTCAATCATTTAGAATTTCTAGAAAGAAAATAGAACGGTATGCCCTGAATTTTGTCTCTCAGGCAGAACACACATAATAAAAGACTCATTGGTGACTATTTCATTGTAGATCACTAAGTCAAAATTTACAGAGCAAATAACCGACAAAATGTATATAGCACTGAGCGATTCGAAAGGCAAATTTTCCTGAAAGGCTTACATGAGGGAAAAAGTAATTTGACGTAATGGCGTCATCCCTACGTCCAAAAAACCAGGAAGCAGTAACCAGTACGTGGCCTTTTCATCTCGAACAGTAGCTGCGGGAATCTCGCTTCGTCTCAAAATGGTAATGAATTCCGATATTTATTACTCAGTGTATATCATATTATGCTTTTATACATGCAATCTTGATATATTTTGCTAGCTTCATCTTTACACGTTGTATTCTTGTTCCCCGATAAATCAATATATTTTCTGAATGGAGCAGCTAGCAAGCATGCAAACGTTGCTGAGCAAGTCACTAAATGTCTTCAGATTATTTGTATCGCTTACCAAAGCCGCTTACCGAAAATTGTTTTTATGTTGCGTTACTTTGATAAATTTCAGTATTTTTAAGCTGCTTGTGTGTGGGCTTCCTGTTTGCTGTGGCTGCAGGAACTAGAGGCCATGACCAGGTACACCAGCCCGGTGAACCCAGCGGTGTTCCCCCACCTCACTGTGGTCCTACTGGCCATCGGAATGTTCTTCACAGCCTGGTTCTTCGTGTATCCTTCCGCTGGTTCTGTTACAGTACCTTATACTGTCCGTTGTACACAGCATAAAGGACATGAGAGTATTAAATGCGCACTGTCTCCTGTGGATGGTTCTGGGTCAAGATTATATTGCACCATATATGGCAACTTACATTTTCTATAACTTGTAACTCTTGTGTCAAAAAATAATAATGTAATTTGAAATATCTCTTATATTGATTGGAAAATAGCAGAGTTTCAGTGTTTCAGAGTTATAAACAACACAATTTGCAGGGACTGAACAAAAATATATGATGACATATCAATTCCCTGGACTTTGGGTATATGAATGTTTGAAATCAAACTCACAGCTGGGGGATGTAGAGTGGACATTGAAAAAACAAAGTCAGGATACACACAAAAAATAGACTATGCTGTACAATAATAGCACAGCATAATGTCATTAAAAATCCCAATGTTGTGATGAATTATGATGGCCTTACAGTGATGAAATGGAATTATGAACATATTGTGCCAGTAAAAATGTATAATTATGGACATTTAAAAGAAACTGAGTATTAAAATTAGAATAAAAAGCCCAATTGATGGGTTTATTTTAATGCTTTCATCAGCCCATTTCATGTATATTAGACTGAGAGAGGACTATTTTATTTTCGTGCTTCTGCCTGAGTTTCCTGAACTTTTCATCAGTTATGAAGTAACATCAACAAAATACACAAGGGACGTCTACAAGGAGCTGCTTATCTCACTGGTGGCTTCACTTTTTATGGGCTTTGGCGTGCTTTTCTTACTGCTGTGGGTCGGCATCTACGTATGAAGGTACATGTAACATCTTGTCTTTTACATTGTTAATAGAGGTTTATGTTTATTAAGCACTTTTAACTGAATTTTATCTGTTTTCCTGCTGTTTTAGGTGGCTAAGTCAAAAGAACATCACACATTCCAACGAGACAAAGAACATCCATCACAACACTTACAAGATTCTGGCTTTTAATTTGATGGCACTGACAATATTATTTGAATCACAAGGACTCTGGATTTCATTTCACAAGTAAAGGGGATTTGTACAAATTATGGTGTGGTTCTTTAAGTCTTGTGAGTGTTATTCTTCTATTAATATTTTAATAATACAATATAGACATGATTAAAGAAGGGTCATGTTGCACAACAATAACTCGTGCTCTGCTAAATCTGTAATTTAATTGAAATAGACTGGCATGGCCGTCTAGCTAAAAGATAATTAGTCATAAAATAATTCAGAGTTCAGGTTTAAAAATTTGTTAAGATGTCCTTCAGTCATTCACTCCTAAGGCCAGAGTATTTCTACAAGATGCAAACCGTGCAGAAAACCCCTGGAAATTCCAACTCAAGACATTCTTGCTGTGCTAACAATGTTGCCATCATGGAGGCTTTAGTCTCACTTAAATTTCAACTACTTTGCAAAGAAGAGGCAAAAATTTATTTTTTTTAGATAAACAACTATCACTAATATTCCTCTAAAGACAATAATCCTCATTGCAGTGAAAGGTTCTATGAAGTATTACATTGTTTCTACTGAATGCAAATGTACAGCAATGTTCACATTTTTATTTGTGGAAATAATTATAAAAACCATGTATACTTTTGCACCCTTTTCACAATTAAGCTCCATTTTGTTTTGGACAATTGCATAAAGAAATTAAGTTTGTTATATTAACTGGACATAGTGGTATAATTATGTTTGCAAAACAGTGGTAATGGTGTTGTACAAACTATACCTAGTATCTGTCTTGAACTACTTTAACCAGGTTGAGAATAGTAAGTTAATTTGACACACTGAAGGCTATTTGTGGTGTGTTTTACTAGTGGCACCTTAAAGCCTCAATCCCTGATTAATCTTTGGGTTAAAAATAGGGCACCCTGCTTCACCTTGTCTCCTGGATAATACTGACTAGCCTACTAATGAAGGATTACACCGTAATTAGATGAGGATTATTTAATAATAATTATAAAAAAAACATTGAACACAATACAAAGATTCCAACTAAAAACCCAACAGAGTTCACATAGAAATTGGCTTGTTTAAATCACTTTTACAATGTAAACAGCACAGGCTAACATTTTATTAAGGCAAAAAAACCATCTGATTTCTTTTTTTGAGGGAAATAATAAAATTCTACCAAATGGACAAGGTCTACATCTTAGAGTCAATGGGTATAAAACATAAAATGAAATGAAGGCAGGCCAAACTTTTTTCATTCTTTTGTTTGCAGTAAGTGTGTAGTAGCTTGTTTTTTAAAAGGCCACAAAGATTAACAGGCTCAATCCTGATTAATACTATACTACATATGCCATCCTTGGCCTGCCTGCCAGTGTAAACCATTTAACCGCCTGTCTGCCTCACTTTGAGGAGCCAGTTTAAACAAACTGAAACTTTGAGTCATTCACTAACAGAGCGTGAGTTCAATCTCTGCTCAATGGCAATTCTCTTAGAGTCCAACACATCACAAGCATAAAATCTAAGGATTCAGATACGAGTCACTGGTGAGCATGCCCAGTCTTGTCAGATGGCAGTTTCCACAAGGAGCCTTTATTGTTTCTCTCAACACTGTCCCGTTGTCACTGACGAGCTCTGGCAAATTGATCGCGCAGCCACATAGAGTCCTCATACAGCCTCGGGTCCCCCATGTGCTCCGCTGTGCGCTTGTATAAGTAGTAGTACAACACAGCCGCTGTTAACAGACACAAGCTGTAAGAAAAACCAAGAGTAACTGCGTATGTGTCTGTTTTATCTTTGTATTAATTACCTGTTCTCTGGAAAACAAAGAGAGCCAGAAGACCATCTGTCCACACAAAACGGTTCGAGTCGAGCCATCTTAGGTTCTAGGAGCAAAAAGATAAAACACTCACAATGCAAAGCAATTACACAGGACTGTGAAAATGTATTTGCCCCATTACAGATCTCTCAAGATTGATTTTCAATGATGATTTCACTGAATTAGGGAAAAAGCAATCCAAACAAACTCAATCATTATATGAAAAAGAAATTGTGTCCTAAGTCTTATAATTGCCTGACCCATCCATGAGTTTTTTAAATAGCTGTAGAGAATATGTTTTGTTGTTGATTAATAAACAGATTTTGACTGGCAAACATCAGGGGTCCAGCTTTAGAGTTTCTGGATTCTTTTCTTCGAGTGATGAGGCCTGGAACTTGCCATAATTGCTTTATGCAATTTTTTTATGGTAATGGTAAAGGGGTTGCACTTGTAGATCATTTTCGAAAGTCAAAGGACTCCAAAGCACTTTACAATCAGTCACTGGCTTGTTTAGTGGCACTAAGGGTGGTAAGCTTACATTGTAGCCACTGGGGCAGTCTGACAGAATAGAGGCTGCCACTCAATCGGCACCACCTCTGACCAAAGATACAACAGGAAAGTGACTGAGACAAATGGAAAAGGGGTTCAAACTGGCAACCCAACAATTACAACATGAACCCCTACCTCCTGAGCCACATCTTACTTCATGCTGTCAGACAGATTTTTGTTTAAGTAATTTCTTGATTGGTTGGGCCAGTAATCAGGCAGATGTGGCTTTCCTGGAAAATGTGGTTAATTAATAGTTGAGTTGATTCCTCAATAAATGAAATCATTTTAAAACTGTACTTTGAATTGAAAATTTTAAATTGACAAAAAAAAGCAAAAAAAATAAGTAAGGAATCTGTAAGAGGTCAAATATTTTTTTCACAGCACTGTACACTAAAAGAGTGTAGAAGTAAAGTCAGACATGTCTTAATTTCTGAGTTTCTGTTTGTACACAACTGTCTGTGAAGGCCGGAGCATACCAACACCCAGCAGTGGAAGCAGATACTGAGGGTCAGGTAGAGAGCGGAGAAAACAAGCAGAGCCCTGAATCTGCCCAGCAGCACAGACACAAGGCCGACCTGGAAGATGTAGGTGTTGAACATCATCAGGAGGATGATGATGACGTTGAACAAGATGGCGATGTCCTGGATGCTGCAAACACAGTTTTTGTCGGTTTATTTAGGGTGTTGATTTTGGTCTGTTGTTAGCACTGTTGCCTTTACAGTAAGAAGGTCCTGGGTTCGATTCCCAGCCCGGGGTCTTTCTGCATGGAGTTTGCATGTTCTCTCTGTGCATGCGTGGGTTCTCTCCGGGTTCTCCGGCTTCCTCCCACAGTCCAAAAACATGACTGTTAGGTAAATTGGTCTCTCTAAATTTTTCCAAGGTGTGAGTGTGTGTGTGCATGGTTGTCTGTCTCTGTGTTGCCCTGTGACAGACTGGAGATCTGTCCAGGGTGAACCCCGCCTCTCGCCCGGAACGTTAGCTGGAGATAGACACCAGCACCTCCCGACCCCACTAGGGACAAGGGTGTAAGAAAATGGATGGATGGATTTTGGTGTGGTGACAAGAACATGAGGTGGGTTTTTTCCAGTCATTGATTCTGACAGGAGTCTTAAACAAAATAATCTACTGCTTTCCTATCCTGCTCTTTATATAGTAACACAACAATAAGCTTTATGTTTGGGTAGAGCCTTCGGTCTTAATAAGAATGACGGATGGTGCTTCTTTGATCACCAGGTGGAGGAGGGGCAGGTCAGCATCACTCAATGTTCTTACACTAAGTTTGGTACATGCTATTTTTAAAAGGCTAGATATAGACAGTCTAAATGAAATTAAATATTATCAAATCAGATTTTTATCTTAAATCGAGAAACGTCACATTAGTTGGCACAAGGAGAATGATTTTCAGTAATCATATTAAGAATTTACCCACCGTCTAATCTGGTGCAGATTATCAATCATCCGCAATATGACTTTTATATATCTGTATATATTTATATTTTAGTTATAACTTTTCAGCAATTATTTTGTGTACTCTGGCAGCCGAACAACATTTTGTTGCCAAATTCACTGTTGTGTCTATACTAAATCTAAGAAACTGGATGTCTCATCTGAAAGGCTGCTTCAGTTCCTGAAAAAACTCCTGAAACACCTTCAGTTAAGACAGAAATTTCAATTAACTATCTCCTTAAACACCTGGAATTTGGAACCAGTAATAAATTAATGTCAAGAGAAAAACTAACTAAAATATATGACAGAGGTATAATTTCTGGAATGCCTAAAAATTTCAGGAATCAAGAAAAAAACTGAATTGTGATTTTTTTTTCTCTCACATCGGACACTATTTTTCTTGTGTGTAGAGCTAAATCTGTATTACTTTCTAATGAAAGTGATACTCATCACTTTCATTTGTTTGAAATTGAAGCTAATTGTATTAACTGAAATACAGTATTAACTGTACAGTTAATTATACAGTTAATTGTATTAACTGTATTCCAGTTAATACAATTAAATGAAAACCAACTGTATGGTTTCCAGTATATTTATTACAACATATGCAGCAATCAATTGGCCACATTTAAGACTCTGCCTATTTTCCCTTGAACAACTACTGATAAATCCTGAAAAACTATTCAGGAAATTTTGCATTTGAAAAAAACAATCAGTGACAAGTAGGCTTGTCACAATAAGCAATAAATCAATTAATTGCATGAGAAAATAAAACAAGCTTGATTTCCATTTCCATTATGCAAATTGAAATTATGCAAATTTCCATTTGCATAATTTATCTTTTTTTCTCTCTCTTCCTACCAAAAAGTGGATAACAAAGTCTTCAGTCTGGTCCATTGGTTCTCAGCTAGCCCTTTTTTGAATGACAATTTTGTTAACAGAGACTTCATAACTCATTTTGTTTGCCGTTTCTATTGTTTTGGTTATTTATTTTGTATGCTTAACATATCTGCCAGTTCCAGAATTAAAGATTTGTTAGAATATAAAGATTACTGATCTTTAAGAAGGTGGATGTGTATTATTAAGCCACTGCCATTACATTATGTGAAAATAGTCTAAAAAGAACAATATTATGATTTATCACAATAACTTCTGGAACAAATTATCGCCAAGCAAAATTTGTTGTTGTGGCAGGCATAAGGAAAAAGGTTGTACTTTGATGTACAAATTGGGATTTTTAATTCCTTCATTTTCTGTTTGATTACAACCTCAAAGATCCAGATACAAGTCTTTTTTTTCCCTTTATGTGTTATAATTTCTTAACAAAAATGCTAATCATTCAAAATCAGATTTGGCAGCTCAGAAATAAAAAAAATCCCAGAAATTCTATTGGTCAAAAAAGCCTTATCTTTGCGTCTCTCAGATATACCACTATTTAACGTTAATCTCTGTGATATCTAAAAAGTTATCATATTCTGTGACTTACATGAAAAGCACAAGTTGGATGACAGGAGCTCCTCTCAGAAGTTCACTAAAGGAATTAACGAAGAGGTCATATGCCAGCAGAACCAGTTGGATTAGAAGCACCAGTGAGTAGTTTCCAGTCTGAAGCATCTTTGACCTGATCTTCACTGTCCTCTTTTCCTTTGGCTGGTTGCCTTCACACTTCTGACTAGTCGCTCAGCATAAACCTCGTACATTCTTCAGTACAAAAACACGGTCCATGTGGTTATACAAAGTGGAAAAATAGTCCATTCACATAATTCAGTTGGTTGCTTTTTTTTAAAAAAATGTTCCGAAATATTTTTGGCAGAGATAAAAGAAATCTGAGGACACAAGTCTGTCCAAACTGTCAGCGAAATTCTGGCACTTGAGCATGCTTTATCCTGTATGATGGCATCCTTCATGTAGAAAATCCCCTTGAATGTATCACCTACAAAGAATAAAACAGAGGTTGCAAAATAACAGGAACGTTGTAGAGTAATGCAAAACTTCCAGCAGAACATAACATCCTGAGTTTCTTGGAAATCTCCACCGATACGAGGAGTTGATGTAAGAGCTCCTCTGCCTCAGACAACTAAATTAGAAGTAAACCCATCCATGTAAGGTCATCATGCTGTTACACAGGCAGGCATGTGTAAAGGTCGCTGCTGGGATTATGGCTCTGAGCGAACTAAATTTACGCGGGCACGACGACAATCTCTTGTTTTGATGCTGTTGTTCTTCCATCTGCTTTTATTCCCCTCATGACGACTGTCTGGCGCTGTTTTGCTCTGGTAGCGGATAATCTCGAAGACGGATAAGTGTGAGATTTCTACAAAATCTACACACCTTTACAACTACATCGACTGTTATACAAGCAGAGTTTAAGAAAATGGTAATTGCCTACTCACCTGAAGTAAAAGTAGCTCTTCATTTCACCTCTTTCTACTTTTCCCCCCAAAACGATGATCTCTTAATGCATCCCCCAGCCCTTTTCAGCAGTATCGCATGTATTTCCGTAATTCCATGGTAACGCTTCTCTTTTACCATAATGGCAGCAAAGCGAGGGCAAGTTTTTTTGTGTAGCACAACATAAACATGGTAAGTGAATCTGCTTTAAAGAAAAAATAAAACAACAGAAGTTAATTTGTGTAAATACATAAAAAAGAATTACATCAAATGAGCGAGAGTTTAATTTGATCATAGCATTATTGTTATTATTATTATTATTATTATTATTATTATTATTATTATTATTATTATTATTATTATTATTATTATTATTATTATTATTATTATTGGAAGTAGTAGTAGGAGGAGGAGGAGTAGGAGTATTGCTTACAAAGATGTTTTCTAATTATCTCTCACTTATATGAAATTTACTGCAGTGTGGTCTCCGGTGACTTGAATAGACTTGCTTCATTTCGGACCAGCAGCTCTGAAATGTATTAAGTGCCAAGACTATCCAGTGCCATATAAACAAATTTTTTTTAAAATATATTATTTTACAAACAGTGAGCCATTGCTATGCTTATCGTAATGCAGCAAGAACCAAAAATTCCATTTTCCTGGCTTCAGTCAACATTACGGTAAATATATAAACTGTGCAGTCGCCCTCTAGTGTCTAAGATAGGAACTTGAGTGACTGAGTTAAGTGATCAAAGGTAGAGGACTCTGTAGTAACGCGGCTGCAGCAGGTAAGTAATCAAACTTTTTCCAACTTCGGTTAGCTTATTATGCAACATGTGTCTCTTAAATTAACTCTGACCTTCTTTTTACTTCACTAGTTCACTGTAAAATGTTGTCTCTGTGGGGGGTTCTGCTTTAATAATTTTTAATGATCTATTGTGGTGGGTTTTGTTTCCTCTGCTTGAAATGCTGCCCTAAATTTCAAGTTTCGCATTCACTTTAGGCCATTAAACGTGTCCTAAAGGCGTTTAACAAAATTATAAGTGCAATTTCAAACACAGATATGCATTTTGTAACCATTTTGTTTGCTAAACTTGTTGTTTTATCGTAAGTGCTCTGGTATTTTAGGGAACGCATGTTTGAAGTTCACCACATAGTTAAGCGAAACAACTTCTGCCACCTCTTTAAAATTAATGAAAAATGAATAGAGTCTATTGCAGTTTATGAACTTTGGTGTGGCTTCTGGCTTGTTTAGAGTTCGACTGACACACTAAATCTCTAAAACGCACTGTTTGCACAAGTCTCTTATCTGGTGTACTATATCCTTTAGTTTTGAAAACTTCCCGGACCACCAGCTAGATAATTTACAGCTTTTATCAACGTTTTATTTTATGTCTTAACAGATAGCGGAGCATAGAGATACAGTAGAAAGGTCAAGACATGTTATACTAAGCCTGACTTTAGTTCAGCATATGAAAGTCAAAAATTGCTTTTGTTGGTTTGTAATGAAAAATGTGACTTTTGTGAATTCACTCTGACTGTAAAAAATGTATAACTCATTGTATTCAATAGAAAATTCCGAATGTTGATGTTGCTACTAATGCTGTTTCCTCATAGCTCTTTGGAGGTAAATCTGCTTGTAATTGTGGTAGCTCTGACAATGCAAACAGCTGCAAATGTTAAATTTGCATCTCTTTCCCTTGTTCTAGCTGCTCTCCCCTTCAAGAACACATAATTCTTCTCATATGACACCATCCTGTTTTTAATCACATACACATCCTGCTCTCCTTTTAGGGAGAACAACTTGTTGTGCTCTGCAAAGCTGTATATGATCTTGACATAATTTAGCAATAAATATGAAGGAATAGTTTCTTCATATTTATTTATCAATGGCATGATAAAAAATATCTGAAACTGTTATGAAATGTGGTGTAGATCAGCCTGACAACCTTTGTGTCATGTGCTCAGTCACAGTTTACTCTGCACTGTGTTTAACAAGGGAGTAGTCTCATGGACACTTTCTTGCTAATTTAAGACAGCATTTTCTACAGTCATACAAGCAAGACATTGATTCCAATTCATCAGGAGAGTTAAAGTCCTGTTTTTTAGACTAAAGATAGATAAAACATAATGACTGAATCATTTATTCCTCTTTTTTGTCTCCCTATAGGAATGTCTATGTGGCTGAATGATGGTGAAGTGCTGGTGGGCCAAGGCAGGGGTGAGGTGGTCCCACTAAGCCCCAGAGTGAAGGGCCTACCGTCTGGCAGCCCCAGACTGAGGAGCCTACCGTCTGGCAGCCCCAGACTGAGTCAAAGACGTAGCCCGCTGGCTTCACCACATGCCAGAGAGCCGACGCCACTGAGCCCACAGGCAGAGACCATGGGCAAAGCCAAAGAGCTTTTTGTCCTGTGTGACAAAGAGGGTAAAGGGTTCATCACAAAACGAGACATGCAGGTATGGTGGCTGGTTTGGTAGAGCAGCAACTTTAAGGACATTCATTTTTAAAGTGTTGATTTTTATGTTTGTGGTCAGAGGTTAGAAGGCGAGTTGCCACTCTCCCCAGAACAACTGGAGACTGTGTTTGAAAGTTTGGACCGAGAGAACAATGGATTTCTCACTCCTGTTGAGTTCAAAACAGGACTTGGTGAGTGGGCTGTGAAACAAAGCAAAGCTGTTTGTGAGATCCGTTGCCTTAAAAAATTTCCATACCCCTTGTCATTTTTTTTTTTTTCGCATTTTTGTCATAATAACTTCTTAACCATTCTTTCTCTGACCTGTCTGCTTTATTTCCTGGTCTTCGTGATAATTTTTGTTCACTAACAAACCTCTTAGGACTTGACAGAAAATCTGGACTTTTTTGTTATTGTTGACACACAGGTGAGCTCTTACTAATTTTATGAGCCCTGAGTATAGTTTTTTTTTTTTCCCTGGATTCTAGTAGTATCAGTGAAATGCTACAAATGTATTCCACATATTTAACATTTTTCTTAAACATTCATCATTTTCCTTCTATTTGAAAATTATGGAATACTTTATGTTGCTCTCCTATGATTTACCTTGAAGTTGGTGATTTTAACACAACAAAAAGTTGAACATATTATTGTCTCCTTGGCTCAGGTGAACTGATGGGTGTGGATGAAACAGCTGAGCTGAGCCCAGATGGATCAGAGGCAGAGAGGAATGATGTAGACTGGTCTCAGGACCCCACCGCAGCCAGATTTGTCAACATACTAATGGAGCTGGGTGCTGACAAGATGTTCAAAGAGTAAGATGTGTTACTTTCAGAATGGTAGTGGAAATGTCCCCCAGTGAAAAAAGGTTGCACATTGTCTCTGAGAAGGGAGGGTGTGGTGGCTTAGCTGCTTTTATTATTTTATGCTGTGATGCATTTAAAACTAAATAATTCTGGTTGAATGTAAATGTTGATGCTTGTAATCGGTGCTGCTATTTTGCAAGGTCCTGTTTGGGGGATAAAAAAAGAGATTGTTGATCTTAATGTTCTTTTTTTATCTGGTTGGATAAAGATTGTCATACATCAGTGTGCTGATAGAAAAGTGTTGATGTTGTCTAACTTTATCATGTTTTATTTTGACTTGTGACTATGTAAAAGTCAAATTATATTCTCTGTTTGATAAAAATGTTATTAATGTTTCTATTCTCTAAAGGTAGTTGTATTAAATGACAGCAATGTGAGTTTCTACCAGCTAAATAACAATTAACCGTATGGACTGTTTAGTGTCTGGCTGCATTTAAATGAACACTTATGAAAAAATTTATAATTTTACAACCAATCCAAGACAGTAAAGAACAAAATCAGGTTTTGAGACTAATAGAAACATGAATCCCCAAAGAACTATTATTTAGTTTGATACTTTGGTGGAGGAGGCATTAAACTGATAGAATGGATTATGACTTCACTATAGAGAAGATATTTTCCGCAGTAATCATTTTGATGTTTTTTTTTAGGGATATGAACAGGAGGCTGCGAGATGAGAAAGACGCCCAGCAATCACTTAAGCTGGTTAGTCACCGACACAATGTCCTTTCTTCCCAGCCATTCCCTTATCTCTTCAGTGAAGACCCTTGTCCTCCTTGGACCCGGCAGGTTTATCCAACCTGAGCCAAGTCTTGGAAAAAGCAATGTGCTTTTCTCCATCCCCTGGACAATGATTACTCAAACAGGCAGCTCCTGTTAATGACTTAATAATCTAAGTTTTCTGTGGAAGTGGTCAGTGTAGCGAAGGTTTGTGCTTAGCCGCAATTTAATGTTCCATGTCAACGGGAAAAGAAAATGTTTTTGTTACCCTTACTGAACCCAACAAGTAAAATAAACTGGCTTAATGTTTGTTACACTGTCAGTAAATTTGTCTTCAAGTGAATGCCATACATGTTTAATTTTCATTCACAGAAATGTTTTGAGCACATGCTGTCTTGTATTTTTTCTTAAATTATAATTTATGAAAGAAAAACTGTATTATTGGAAAAAACATTGTGTTAAATTATTTTGCTTCAGAATAAAGTATTTTTGACTCCATTTTTGTCTTTTTAAATGTGAAAAGCATCCAGAGAAAATACTCATGCTGTCCACGTAATCTTCTAGAATCCAAACGTCACCAAGTCTCTGCAGAAGAGAGGGTCAATATTAGGCAACTACTTGCAGCAAGACAAGCCAGTAGAGAGGTTTGTATGATTGAGAGTCTCCATTTCTAATTTTTTTTTTTTTTACAGTAATGAGGCAGACAAGATTCAGTTATTTTTCTTCTGTGTTGATTCTGAAGACAGCTGAGCTCTTCTGAAGAGTTGGAATTGACTGATACAAAAGAGGTCACAGATTCACCCAAGACCTGTCTACCGTCATGTAAAGTCCTAGATGAAAAAGTTGAACAGATTCAAACTCGGGTGGTGAGAATCTTAAATATTCCCTCTTAAAAATATAAGACTAGACCAAGAAAAGTGTCAAGTTTGGTACATTTTACTTTGCTTTTAGAGCAGACTTGTCGATCTACAACGCGTGTTTAAGGTGGTGTTTCTGGGTAACTCTGGGGTGGGTAAGACCTCCTTCATCCGGCACTACTGCACTGGAAACTACTGGAGTAAAATGAGTTCTACTGTAGGTAAGCAATTCTCTATTGTACACTAGCATTCCCATACATGTGTGAGAGGCATGGGTATCACAGGACAGTACAGTTTCTACCAAGCTTGCTGGTGCCACAGTAAATTAATTACTATAGAATATATTTTCCTGGAGCATTTTTTAATACTGAACATAATTTTCAAATCTCTGGAGAACTACACTATCTGGTTATTATTGGTTATCATGCTCTTTTCATGTTCTACCAATGGAAATGACAACATTTAAAATTCGTCAATCTTGGACTGTAGTTGTGCGATGATGCAATCTGGAACCTAATTCTGGTCTTTTCCAGACCCGTTTCTTAAGACTGTGGAAACAAGCTTATGTTTACAGACTGTAGTCAGCATGCCATTGTCCAAAAGTTCTTATTCCCTTCTTACTTACTTGGAAAACATCTTGAGATTTTGAACAATGTAAATGTCAAAGTAACAATGTATGTCTTCCTTTAACATCCAGTCTTTGCATATAAGACTGAATGACTGGTTGTCTAATATAAAAAGGAAATATTACTGCGGTAAGTTTGTCGGTGGTCCTACTGTGTGTCTAATTTTCCAAATGATAGCTGAACTTAATAACCCACTGCCAACTCAGTCTGAGTCAACCTTAAGTTTCATGCTTCATTGCAGACTTTGAGTCTTAATCACCAGTCTTGTACTGTGGAAATTTTCTTTCTGCATGGACCAGAGCTTTGGGTAAAACTGTGTTTATGTTCAACCATACAACCAGATAAAAACTTAATTCCTTGCCAACTTATTTTCTGCAGAAATCTAGAGTTTGGTGACTAAATATAAAAGTGTTGATTTTACTTGAATAATTTTAAAAACTTGATTTTAAGCAACACTGTTTAATGCCTCATCCTTAAATACACTTTTAAGCAGACTGTCCCCGAAAGGACTAACACCCTGCTGTGTAAACAGTCACATGGAACGGTACTCCGTCATGTCGACCTGACAAAAATACACACCTAGTATTTACACTTTGTCACATGTCTGCTGCTTGACATCAGAGAGAAGAGATTAGGATAATCCCTCGTCACTGTATTTTTTAACATTTTGTCACATTACTGTCCAAATTTTTAAAGTATGTTATTCGAATTTAATAAATGAGAATGTGGAGGAAAATTAGCATGTTAAACTTTATTTGTGTAGAAACTTACAGCTTGTCTGAGTGAAGACAGATTGGCACAAAATTGTGCATAATTGTTTGAAAGGAAAAGTTTTCATATTTTTCTAAAACAAAATCTTATTTTTTTGTACTCAACTTTCTAAGTAAGGAAGTTCTTCCTGTAGTCCTGCTGGAGGCAAAAAGACACTGCAGAGTTTTGCATCTTCTAACATTATATCATCCAGGATGGGCTCCTCCCATCTTTTAATAAATAAACTCAGCTCTCTTGTCCCTACTGCAGCATGATGGGGATTTTGTGCTCATCGAGGATCAATTGGGGTTAAATAAATATGCAACATTTTCAGATTATTAGTAAAAGAAAAAAACCCATCAAGGTAATGTATCCTTTTCTTTTCACCTCATTATCATGCATTGCTGTGAGCCAGTATGTCACAAGAAATCCCGGTAACAGTGAAGTTTGTGGTTGTAACAAGACAAAATGTGTCTGTCCATCTGGATAGCCCAGGTTTATCCAGATGTAGCTGTGATTACATGTAAAACTGACTACTTTTAAGATTTAAGTATCTAAACTATGTAACTGTAATACTGTACATATGTAATAAGGTGTGTACTTAAAGCTATTCCATTGTTGAAAGAAAACTGCTGTAAAACATTACATTCTTTGGATGTAGCTGGACTGTTGGAGGGTGTTGTGATGACGTTTTGTTATTTCTAGGTGTAGATTTCCAGATGAAGACTTTAATTCTGAACTCCACCACTATCACATTGCAGCTGTGGGACACTGCGGGCCAGGAGAGGTCAGATGTGTGCTTGTAATTTGCAGAATCTTTGACCAATCAGTTATCAGTAGCTCAAGCCTAGCCTATCTGGATATAATTAAAATGTTTGCATGCTTCCAGGTATCGCAGCATCACTGAACAATATTACCGAAAGGCAGACGGCATCCTTGCCATGTATGACGTAACTCAGAGCGCCTCCTTCAGTGCGGTGAGAGGATGGATGGATTCTGTCAGGGTAAGAAGGCAGACCTGTTCTGGCAAATGCAAATCAGTCATTTGAATACCCACAAAGGTTATTGAGGAAAATGATCATTTAGAATCTCAGTGGCATAATAATGATAATTTTGTTTACCTCAAAAACTTGTTTGGGGAACCTCTTGTTCCTCTTATACTTGAGCAAACCGAATTAAGTCAGTGTGGTGTATTTTCCCTCCAGGATAAGATGTGTGAAGGGACTGTGCTGATGCTGCTTGGAAACAAGCTGGACTTAGCAGACAATAACAACAGAGAAATCACAAGACCGGAGGGGGAGAGGCTGGCAGAGGTGAGCTGTATTTGAATATTCAAAGAGCTCTCTGCACTGATTCACGTAAAGTAGCAGCCTAGATTAAATAAACCATATTAAAATATCAAATAAGTACAAGGTTTGTCTTTTTATTCTTTTCTTGTTTTTTGTTTTTTTGGTTTGAACAGGATTACCAGGCTTTGTTTCATGAATGTAGTGCCAAGACTGGGTATAACATGGAAGAACTGATGGTTCACCTGGCTGAGTATGAAACCGCAAAATATTTTTCTTCCACTTACAGGAAACTTCAACTTATTGGTTTTAATGACATTAACTTCAAAGTTATCCACTATTTTTCAATGATCTAACATAAAAAAAAATCTGTAAAATACCAAAATGTGTCATTTTATTATGATTATATTGCAATAGAAAAGCTTCTAGTGGTGTAAATATTTTAGAGAGAGAGGTTGTTAAAGGGAACGATTAATGATTCACATTTTCAACATTTTCCACATTTTGTTTTTCTTTATTTTGGATTTTCTACTGCTTCTTAAAACAGCTCAAACTCTTAGCAGAACCACCCAGCTGTTTTTTTAGCATGAGCTGTTTCAAAATTCTTTGGAAGATAATGTCACTAATCAGCAGGCACTGTCCCTCACCTATCAGGCCCAGAGAAGCCCAGTCCATCGCCTAGCAACCTCAGCAGCGCTACCTGTCACCTAGCAACCCAAGCTAAGCTAGAACACGATTGGTCAACTGGTTTATTTGGGTTTAAAGAAACAGGAGGCCCTAAAGCAGCTCATTCTGGAAGCAGCTCAAAAAAGGCAGAATTGAGCAGACTGACATCTCATTATCTAATATTGATTTTGTGCAAAAATACAAATACTGGATAGCCCATAGTCATATACTAACCTAACCTTTTTAAGGAAGTATAATAGATCCTCTTTAAGAAACAAAACAAAAATAATTCCCCCAAAAATGAAACCAAAAGCAAATCTTGGTTTCACTAAGGTTTTTTTTGGAAGCTTCATTAGAGTTGTTCCCCAAACCACATGATTATTTTCGAAGTTGCAGGTTTAAATACTTTCTTATTTCCTAAGAAAATGCACCACAACTTCAGGCTTTGTCTTTAAATATGTATGAAAAAATTTATATCTGAACAAAGCCAGGACAAGTTCCTCAGTCTTGTATAAAGTACGGTAAATGTATCAAAGCTTTCAGATCAATAATTAATCTTCCAAACTGTTTTGGACCAAATTTATGTTGTCAGAGTATATAAAAAAATTTTTTTTAATTCTTTCAAAATGATCCCATTCCATTAAAATTGTTGTTTCTTATATGTACATTGTTGGTGTGTATGTTACTGCTGAATAGGCTGTAGTTTCTCCCACATAAGATGGTAGTTAGAGGTGCAAAACAAAAACTGTCTGCATAAATGATGTGGTTCATTTTATTTCCGTTTTAATTGTTTAAAAATAAATTCTCTTCTTATTTTAGGATGCTGGTCACCAAGGATGATCGGCAGTGTGAAGACGCTTTTTTACTGACAGAGGACACGAGTCAGAGAAGTTGCTGCGCTCTCAGTAAAAAGAAGATTTGATGCTTTTGGAAACTGTCTCACATCAACAAGAACTGCCCAAAATCACTTCATTAAACAAGAGGCTCTTTTCTCTTTTTTGACCAACTTCTATAATATTGTCATACTTTGTATTATCAAATCTTTGTTATAAAATATATATTTTTATCATTTTTTTGTGTCCTTTTTTGTGAGAATTTTACTGCATTGTAAAGCCTGTGTGAATATGTAGCCAGATGGGGGCAGACAAGCCTTCTGTGTTTGTCCACGGAGGCGGTGAGGTGTGTGTGAGGCCAAAAGAGGAGGACAGACGCTCATGTAGGAGGCTGTGAGCGTCAATTGAAAACTTACACTGTGGCAGTTCTGCTTCAGCAACAGTGTCACAGTCACAGCAGGGTGAGAGGGATCTGCTCAGTTACCCTTAGAGTCATCATCCCTGTGGGACACATCGTCTGAATTCAGGTAGGACTGTTGTCCTTTCAATAAAAATAAAAAAACGAGAGAGCAGCTTTTTCCATTACAGAGTAGGTTAAAAATAACTCAGTACAAGCATTGAGATTGTCTAATATTTAAGCTAAGGTGAGATAAGTTTACTGCTAACTGAAATATCTACATTTTCTGATATCTACTTTGCTCTTTCTTCTGTTTTGACCTACTTATCTTTAGGATAAATCTATATGAACAATCCAAGCTTTTATATTTTTAAAGCTCTACACATATGATACTTCAGTTTCAAATACATAAACTGTTTTATCGTAAAGTCGAATGTTAAACATACCAGGTGTAAAGGGCTCAGCTTGCGTTACTGAGATGGGGAGCATACGACTGTGTGCTGGCTGACATGTGACACAAGTCGTTAAGTATGTTTTCCCCACAACATATTTGATTTCATCTCTGAGCTCTTTCCATGCCCCCCTCGAATAAATTTGGTGCCAGCTTTTTTGTCAGTCTACAGTTTAGTCAAAGGAGGGAAACTGTCTACAAGTCGTCGAATAAGTTCATTAAACCTACAGCTGAGATTTAACTCATGTCAGTACATCACTTTATCACATTGAAGGTGGAAGTTAAACCCACTGAAAGAGGAAATTACTGAATACATTTAGGTCACAGCTAACTAGTTCTAATCAGACACAGAGTTTGTGGTAATTAGGCTTTATTTACCCTGAAGCCATGAAAGTTTCACTGATAATCTTATCTCTAAAAGAGCAGAATTTGAGGTCTGACCTGAATTCAGAGTCTCTTAGCTCTCTGAGCCATCTGGATCTTTTGTATTTGGAAAATATTACTTTGCTTATGATGCTTGCAGACATTTAACATATGTTGTTTTACAGGATGGAAGCTCATCGTGAAAAGAAAAACAAATGTGGGACAATTTGCCTGAAGTATCTACTTTTTCTCTTCAACATTTGTTTCTGGGTAAGTTCACAAATAAGTAGGTTTACAAATAAGAAGTCCTCTCTACCTGTATTTATTTAGATTTTACAAATGTACTAAAGTTCTCGAGTTAGATTCATTGTCATTTCAGCAATATACACAGTGGACAACAAAGCAAAATGCCGATCTTCAGGACCAGGGTGCCAGGCTAAACATAGACTAAAACATATTTCCAAACATAACCTTAGCTTAGCTTTAGCTTGGTTTAAGATGAAAATATATGGCAGCAATAATGCTGAATAACATTAAAACAACAACAAATCACAGCTGACAATCATTAAACAGCAAAATTGTGAATGTGATCAGGTACTGATCAGAATTATGGAGTTTGATTATAAATAAATGAATACATATTCTGGATCAGCTATTGTTTGATCAGTCTGTAAGTTCTGGGACATGTGTGAGAGTCAGTTATTGCTCAGAAGGCTGGTGGCCAGGGGAAGAAACTGTCTGCCATCTTGGTAGTGGAGACACAATTGCTCCAAAACCAGAACACAAGAGGGAGAAGAGTGTCTGAGGGGATGAAGTGTTCATCCATAATGTGGGCTGCCTTACAGATGCAGGATGTGCTGAAGATGACGTAGACACACTGCTGTTGTTTTGAGGGGGATTTCTCTTCATTTCAATTTTCTTTACAGTTAGGGCATAAATTGTTGTTTTCACATGATCACAAATCCATGGGGTCAGATTCAATACCTTACAAAATTACTGAAAAGTTAATATTTTTCAGAAACTCAGTTCTCAAAGTAAATCATATTGTCTAGATTAATTACACATAAATAAATGTTTGTGAAGCCTTAATTTTTGTCAACTGTGATGATTTTTCTCTTATAGCTAATGAAAACACAACATGTAAGTTAAGAATATTAACCTGTAATTAGACCAATAATGAACATTATATTGGTGAAATATGGGCTGAAAGAAAAATATGTGTAATGCCTGCTTAAAGGTTATTTTCAAAAGGGTCTTTTAATCTGACAAATGAGTCTTAGTGAACACATATTCTAATTTAATTAAATTAAACATATTAATTTAAATGCATCTTATAAAAAAGAAATATTTAGGGGTTTACAGTGACTAAATGAGATGTTGTGTGGTTTGCATAAGTGAAGTAACATCTACTCAAAGTTAAGAGATGCATGATTCTTGACATGTGGCATGTTGTGTCTCAGCTGGCTGGAGGGGCCGTGTTGGCCGTGGGACTGTGGACTCTGGTGGATAAGAGTGACTACATCAGTTTGTTAAACTCCAGCTTCTACTCAGCCTCCGCTTGCATCCTGATAGTCGCTGGAGTCATTGTGACTTTCACTGGAATAATTGGATGCTGCGCCACACTGAATGAAAAGAGGAGCCTATTGATTGTGGTAAGATGGTAGATCCCACAAAAACACTGGAAAAAATACAACAGCTTAAATCGGTTAGCTTTTTGTTAAGCATGTGAAGTCAGATAGTCATGCACAAGCTCTTCATTACAACAGAACATGACTCTGAGAAGTGTGTGTTGAAAAATAATCCTTGGTGACCTTCTGTCTGGTCTGCATCCATTCAGGGTAGCCTGATATGTGAGGCATGTCTGTCAGATATGACAGATAAAGTCACGCAGAGTGTGTCTTTAAGAGTTTAGATTTAGAGCTCAGCTCATGCCAGAGGAATGAGGAGCATCACAAGCGGCTGCTCGGGCCACAGAATGAGAGAGAGAGGCAGACAGTCGCAGTGAGCAGGGTACAATTCAAAGGCAAACCTGAACTAACTGTCACGTTATGTCTTTTTTTATTTCCCCTTGGACCTCTGCCTTTTTAAAGGCCCTTCCCTTAATCTTGCTGATTCATTTAATGGAACAATCACTTTTGATTCTTTCCACTTTATTTTCAACTTCAATCAGATCCAAGCTTTTCCTTTCAATTCCATTTAGGCCCTAAATCTATTGACAAATATAAAATTAAAGATGTCTGAGTTTGAATTGTTTTTTATGTAACCTATTTTCATGTCCGTTCTGTAGTATTTGGTGTTGCTGCTGTGTGTCTTTCTGCTGGAAATCACAGCTGGAGTCCTGGCTTATATTTACCAACAACAGGTAAATTTAGCTTAGCTTCGCACAAAGCTAGTAACTGGTTTTAATTCAATCTAATATAATGTTCAACTGACAGTTCTGTGATAAACTATTTACCCCTATAAAGATTTATTCTTTTTTGTCAGTCCTAAATCTTTCAGATCAAAAACAGAAACAGACAAAGATAATAAGAGTAACTCTGGGAACTTCATTTTGTCAGACAGGCTACAAAACTTGTTAATTGATCTCTAAGCAGCTTGTCAATCACCTTAGTTTAGATGCAGAGTTAAAAATAGGCTGATAGTCGTTTTGTGAAGTGGGATAGTAAAATTGTGTTTAGTTGCAATTTATGATTTTTAAAAAAAGTTGGGGTTTTTTTGGGGGTAGGGGGGTAAAATTTGTTTGATGATCTAAAGTATTTCATGCTGACCAAAAAAAAGAAGAA
The DNA here is from genome assembly GCF_019740435.1 of Gambusia affinis. Classification (NCBI taxonomy): domain Eukaryota; kingdom Metazoa; phylum Chordata; class Actinopteri; order Cyprinodontiformes; family Poeciliidae; genus Gambusia; species Gambusia affinis. Next base: position 7,484,698 of record NC_057875.1, read on the forward strand.
TCTGTAAGTTTGTTTTACAACAATGTACATATACCAGAACAAGGAAATTGATTTTTTTGAAGATGTAAACAAATGTATATTTTGTTTTGCATCCATTTAGAATTATGTTATCATGCAAAATTAGCTTTTTATTGGTAAAACCTAACTCTGCAGCAATTCTCTTTGCATGCTTTTCTCTGCATGCTCTTTTGGGTTTTCTACACTTTCTATTCTTCTCACACCTGTTTCTTTTCCCCACTTTGTCACTGCAGTGTTTCCCTTTCTGCTACCAGGTAATCTCTTGAGATGTGTTTTCTGTGTTTGCATTTGTTTCTCCCAGAAGTTCATACATAATTCTAGTAAAAAGTTGAAATGCACTGCTAATGGTTTTGAATGTAATTGTTTTTGGGTTTAATGAGGAATTTGAAGTGTTTCTTTTCTCACAGTGAAATAAAATATTAACAAATAACTACAATTAACTTTAAGGCAATATCTGAGTGTCTAGGTGTCAAATCAAATGATACAAAGGCAGGGGGGAAAAGCGGAGCATTTGATTTTTTTTCTTCCTACGCTCAAGTATTTCTCGTGTCTCATAGCTGGATGATGAGCTCAGACAGAACCTAAAGTTAAACATGCAACAGAAATACCTGCAACCAGGCGAGGAGAGCATCACACTGTCTGTTGACAAGCTACAACAAGAGGTGAGAACATTTGTTTCTACTACAGCTGCAAAAACTGGCTCAAAAAAAATATATGAGAGGAGCAGAAATAACTATCCTCATCCTTAAAAGATTGAATGCAATTTTAATTTTAAAAAAATATTTCTTTTTTCCTCCCACTCAGTTTAAATGTTGTGGAAGTCACAACTTCTCCGACTGGAGAGACAGTGAGTGGATCCAGAAAGAAAAAACTCAACAGCTCGTTCCTGACAGCTGCTGTAAAACTCCCAGTACCCTCTGCGGTCGCAGAGATCATCCATCCAACATCTACAGGGAGGAGGTATAGCACCTCGCAAAACAGTCATATCGCTTCACCATTACCAAAGTGTCTTTATTATTACAAACTTTAAAGTGTTTTATTGGGATGTTTTGTGATATTTAACGTTTGATGTATTGCTTTTTAACCTAACTGTGATTTAGAGTGTTTTACCAAGATCTTCATGATGTTGTTTGATCTGTAACTTACATCTTCCAAGAACAATTGCATTCATACAGGGATTAAATTACACACAGGTGGACTCTGTTAAGTAACTATGTGACTTCTGCAATTCCATTCAGGAGTATCAGAGTAAAAATGGTGAATAATACAAATGCAAGCAAAGGTTGTCATATTATTTCTAAATAATTTTGAAAATCATGTATAATTTTACAGACATATCCATAACATAAATTCACATTGAATTGCATTGAAGTTTGAGATTGTAACATTAGAAGAAGTTTTGAGGAGCTAAATTTCTTCCTAAACTAATTGTTTCCGAACATTTTAGATCTTCATTTCTTTCTGTTTTATTCCTACCCAGGGAGGATGCATTGAGAAACTAGAGGATTACATCAGAAGCCAGTTGTATATTCTGGGTGGAGTGGGTGTTGGGATTGCATTTCTACAGGTAAAATAAGAAAAACACAAATGAGTATTCACAACCTATGAAATGTGAAAGAGGAACTGACAAGTTTTATACTTCTGTTTCCTTCCAGCTTGTAGGGATGATGTTCACTTGCTGCCTTTGTCGAAACCTGAAGGAAGATCTGTACTAACGTTGGACTCTTTTAATATCACATTCTTGACTGTGTAACTTTTAGTTGAATGATATAAATCCCAACATTTCCCACGATGTTGCTGTAGAGTTGGGAGCTGAAATGATGAAAGCTGTTTTAAATGACAAACACTACAAATGTACTAATGCTGCTGGACAGCACCAATCTCTATTTCACAAGAGGAAATTCTAGTTATCTTACATTTTATGATAAAGTATGAGATGTAAATATACTGCTACGCAAAATAAAACACACAAAAGATAAATACTGTTGATAATCAAGAGGTGTCTTTGTGTACCACAAGGAATTTAGTAAGGGCTGTGGAAGTCCCTCTCCTCCACTGTGCAAGACAAAGTATTTTATAATTATGGCTTTACCAGCTCATATAAGTTGTATCTCGTAATTTTGCCTTAGCTGACAGATAATGATGTCATAATACCTCATCATTATGCCTTACTATCTCATAATACTACTATCTAATAAATGTATAGTGTTATTATATTAAGAGAGAAGGCCATAGTTAAGTTATTGTTGTAATTCTAATGCATTCTTTAAGCTTGTTTAGTTGCAATGCGAATAAAATTGAATTATTCCCAACATAATTTGTAAGGCTTTTATTCTGAAATTATTTTTGCGGATGTTGTTGTCAGCTGATCTTACTTCCTCGTTAGATCGGGTTTTTTTTTGTTTGTTTTGTTTTTTGCACTTCCATTATCTTCTTTGGCAAAATAATAATAAAATGTCTGCGAAACCAACCTGCTTAATAGTGGCCAGCGCTTCTCCTCAAGGTGAGTCCACTGCGGCTTTCACTGCATAGTACCGGAGTAGAACCGTAATTTATGCAGCCTATTGGTTGTAATTCAACAATGTTATCCTTGGTAATTTAAACTGTAGCCGAATGTGCTGTTGTAGAGCATTATTGCCTTTTTTTAAATGTTAAATTGGTCTGTTTTATTCGTTCAGGGGTCTCCGCCAAATCCTTTCTGCAGTGCTTCAGTCTTTGCAGCACAGCTTTCAATCTGCAGACCGCTACACCAGGGGTAAGAGCTTTAATATGAATGAATGAGCGAATGCCTTAAAAGCAAGTGCAAACGTCAAACAACCTGAGTACAATACACCACAAAAATATGTAAAAGCGCAACCTTTCTTGCCAGTTATCTCTGAAGGCGAAGCCATGTAACCATCTCATAGTAATATAAGATGGTTATATCACTATAACCATCTCATATCACTATGAGAATCATCAAAATTTTGTAATTTTGATGATTATGGCTTACAGATGATGAAAATCCAAACTTAAGAAAACTGGTATACTCTGAAAAAAGGTAATTAATGGAAACAAATAGACATTGCTGAATAAGCTGGCTGTATCCAAGCATTTTAAAAGAAAATTGGCTGGAAGGACGAAGTGAGGTAGGAAACGATGCACCGCAACATGGAGAACCTCAGCTTTGAGAGATTTGTAAAGCACAATCTATTTCACACATACAGATGAATATTAGACATGGGCAACATCAGAGGACCGTGACATTATGGTCCAGAATCCTGTATTCAGATTAAAGTAAATTCTGCATTTCATTTAGAAATCAAAGTTCCAGGGTTTGAAGGAAGATTGGAGAGGAAGCATGTTTTGCATAGAAATTTACATACTTTTCAGAAACCTGACATTTGTGCTTAAAACATCCATCTATGATCAGTCTAAAATGATATTTGCACTTTTCTGAGACGCTGAATTTTGGGTTTTCTTTACCTGGCATACATATATGCTTTCTGAGTGGACTGGCAAGAAGCATTGCACTTTTATGCAATGTTCTATTTTGAGATATCCCGTGTATGCTATGGTGACATCCTGCTACCCGCTAAGATAGTAAAATGATCTCATCCCTTCAATTCAAAATGGCACTCTTCATCCGGTGAACAAAAAAGGTTTCTCGCCTTTTCTTGTTTCTTAAGAAGTTCTGATCAGATCAAACCTTTCTGGTCTATTCGCAATTTTCTTTCTAACACTATAACACATACTTTGTTCATTTTGGTTTAATTCAAGCAGTGATGCACCAGTCAATCAGCCAATTATCCTCAAAAATAAGATGGTTAGGTATGCTTTAATACCTGGGGAAAATATTTTCTTTCTGTCATGTTGTCTTTCATCCAAAACTACCATCTTTATATAAAAAAAATCCACAGCAAATTATTTTCTTTTGTGAGCTCTTGCCCTTAGAAAGAAAAGAACTGGAACCAGTTGGTGAGAATGAGGAATCAAAAGGCCAATTAAGTTTATCAGTTCATTCTTTCCTTAAAGGCTTTTTGATAAGGAAAATTGATTTGAGTCCAGCTGTAAGTGATGAGATTGGAAGACAATACCTTCATGCAAAATATCAACTGGTATGTCTGCCATCGTGTTCCTATTTTTAGTAAACTAAAACATTGTGTCAAGGAACAAGTACGTTGTTGATGTGTTTCTATAACAAATAACTGTTTTTCTGATGCATAAATTAGATTTTTTTAGTATTTGACTTTCTGATCAGAAATGGTAAAGGTGAAATTTGCAGATCTCGAATAAGATGTTTATCGAAACCAAAGTCTTTTCCACTAACAGCATTTTGTTTTGCTGTTTATCTTATAGCTGCCAGTTTGATGTCAATACTTCATAATCTGTTCTATTTTACTATGATTGTGTATTTTTTGGAAATACAGGGAAAGCCAATAGACTTTGTAGGAGTTGATGAAAGCACAACGAGATGGGTGCAGGACTTTAATGTGAAGTCCTACGCAACACCAGCCAAACTCGAATCTATAGATGGTGAGAAGAGTTAATTCCACAACCCATCTGCTGCTTTTATGTCTGTTGCTGATATTGGTTGGACTCTGCTCAGTTATGATCAACCGATCTTTTCCAAGGTGCTAGATACCAGGCGCTGCTCATCCCTGACTGCCCCGGAGCGCCGAATGACCTGGCACACAGCGGCTCCATGCACCGAATTCTCACACAGTTCATCTCCCAGCAGAGTGAGTTCCAGACTTGTGTTGATGTCTTTGTTAACAGCTTCAGTGCTCACTGTATTTTTGTTTTCTCCGCCTTGTGCAGAGCCCGTGTGTGCTGTTGGACAGGGCGTGTCAGCACTGTGCTGCGCCACTGAGGGACAGAAGTGGATCTTTAGTGATTACAGCTTAACAGGGGTTAGTCTTCTCTTACAGGCGGGATGTTTACTCAGGCTGATCACATGTGTATGAGCTACCTAATAATCGATGTTTTCCTCAAAGCCATCTGTGTTTGAACTGGTGCGTCAGCCCGACTTTGCTAACCTTCCCCTTATTGTGGAAGATTTTGTGAAAGACAGCGGAGGATCTTATACAGGTGACACTGTAGACACTAAACGAATACAAGATTACTGTTCCTCAAACCGCTTTAACGCTCATCTCTGTTTCCCAGCGAGTCAAGAAGACGCCGTGCATGTGGTTGTGGACAGACACGTCATAACTGGACAGAATCAGCAGTCGACGTCACTGGCAGTGAATAATCTCATCCTCCTTTGTAATGCCAAATAAAGGGTCACTGTCTGGATATGTTGGTAACAAGCATTTATCTTGAACAAATCTTTGAAAATGATGAGTTCAGCTGCAAATACGTACACAACTACTTGTTAAACTACTCAGTAAAAAGTCACAGATGCAACAATAAAACCCTTCAATTTTTTTTTCACATTTGTGAACTTTTCCCAAATTAGGGCCAAGTATTTTGTCTAAACCCAGTAACCAATGACAGGACAAAATAGCCTTTTATTTTTGACAAAATGCATTAATCCAGCATGCCTTGTTTAAGGATATATTGTGTTTAAGGACCTTTGGCTTTAATCACAACCTCAAGTCTTGGAGTTCTCTTCAGTATCTACAGTAAAAACCTGCAGAGAGGAGATCTGTCCAGTCTGACAGTTTTGATCTCTCCAGAGACGTTGAGTTGAACTGAAGTCCAGGTTCTGGCTGGGCCTTCTCCCACTCCTTTGTTATTTCGTCACAACAGTCCAGGGTTCTGCAGCCTTCACAATTCAGATTGTTATTTTTGCTCTCGATCTAGCTAAATAAAACTGGTTTAGAGCCACAAATATTGTGTGACCTTTTGTGATAAAGAACACATAGTTTGACAGATATCTACTAGATAGTTTTTTTTTTCATTTTTGAGAAACCATTTTATTCTTATTTTTAGATTGAAAATAAATAAAATCATAGAACCTCAGCAAAAATATCATGGCTCCATTTTATTGGACGTTGACATCTGCTCTGTTTCCAGCCATATACCACATCTAAACATTAATTATACTTTTAGAGCCATTCTGTTGTGGAACGTTATTTTTTCCACGTTTGAAAAAACCCCACTGCATTTACTTTTAAATTCATATATAAAATCTTTAGTCAAAGTTAATAAGAGTTATTGTGGAAGGTCCAAGGAGCCACTGGTGGTGCCATAGCCATACAGAACTTTCTAGAACAAGTTGTTTTAAAAAAAAAAACAACAACCCTATTCCGCTGCCATGTTTCAATTTTTGTCACAGAATTTCAACCCTACAGCATAATGCTGCCACCACTGTGCATACAGAAGAGATTACTGCAGCATTCCATATATTTTCTTCAGGAAAAGCTATACTGTGAGCAGCAGACACTTGTATCAAAGGATGATGGTTACCGATCAGGAAATTTGTCTCTCCTGATCTGTAAAATCTCAATTGTTTTTAATAATGAGGGGCTTCAGTCTGGTTATTTTGTCTGTGTTAGCAATATTTGACACCTGGCCTGTACACTCCCCCCCTCATTATTCAGGTTGTGGTTCCTCAAATTTCATTTTTGAAAAGCAGAAGTACTTTACAGACATTTAATGTTTGAAAACATGTTTTTTACTATGTCACAGCTTATTATTTTGCTTACATTTTTTTTTTTTAAAGAAAACAATATTCAGATCTCTTTTACAATAAGTCAGTACCAAAATGTGAGATCTCAATGGGTGTGAAAACATTCCTGGAAAACTGTAGTTGTTACAGCCCTGAACATCATAATTTCTGAACTGTACAAATTTAAAAAATCATAAATTAACACAAATGAAACAAATCTGAAGTACCAATATTTTCTCTAAGTGCTTTTTCAAAACAAGCTGTCCATGTTTTCATCACCCTCAAACCAGCTGATTATTTTCCAGGCTGATTATTTTGCTGTTGCATTTTTTCCTTCTCCAGTTCAGAGGCAAAAAAAAAAAAATGTACAGACACCAAAAACACTGTTTCCTTTATGACAAAGTCCAACATTTATAGGAGATCATAGAAATAATCCAGTCCTTGTCCGATTTCCCATAAAGATAATCCTGTTCCCAGCTCAGTAGCCAAAGAGATCCTCATCTGGATTGACTGCAAAAAAAGTTAAATAATTTTTTTTTTTTTATTACAAATATTTTACATTTCTTTACTGTTAAACACAATTTACATTATAATAAAAGTTTACCTTCAGTGAAGGATAGTACACCACATGCTTCACAGCACTGCTTCTGGGGAGAAGGGAAGAACATTTATTTAGGAATGCTTCTCAGTGTTGAACATTTTCAAGTGTTTTTTTATTTATGTATTTATTTATTTTTTCAGTACCTTTTGTAACTGAAGTAATGCTCAGCAGAGTATTCATCCCAGATCATCTTTGGTCTTTGTTCTCGCAAAATCTCAATGTACCTACAGAGATCAGCCAGGAAATGGAAACTGTTAGAGCTCCTCAATGTTTTTCCTCATGCTGCATTAGATTTCTCTTAGCAGTTGGAATTTTGATCCGAGAACGGATTTACACCTGAGAGTGATCTGGTAGCAAACCATGCAATTTAACCAGGGTACTTGCTACCGGCGATACAAGTCAGGTATGAAAAATTTTCACAACTGTTAAAATGTTAAGGTTTTGTAATATAAAACAATAAGATTTTTTCTTTTTTTAATCTGAACTTTTCTTCCTTTAATGAGACATTTATCTTGCATTTTTCAACTGACTGAACAAAGAAATCTGTAAGGGTGAGAGAAAGAAGCTATGGTGAACTTGTTGCATAAGTGGCTCCACCCTTAAGCTAACATTTTATTAAAGCCCCATTTGATTCAGTTCTAGCATTCAGCCCAGCAATAATTAAAATATTTGAACTAATCCTAGAATAACTTGATCAACATTTGTTTAGTCTGCAGAGAGGTCACTAAGGATCAAAATAATTCGGTCCAGGAGCCAAATTTGACCTGAAATGTAATTAATTATATTTGGTCAAACAGGTAATTCCACATCCCAGTAAGCTAGGGTTAGCTAACTGATAAGCTAAACTTAGCATATCAGTTAGGGTAAGGCCCCCTCCTCTGATGACATTCAATGGCAACCTTTGTATTCTTTAGTAAGTGAGATGCAAAATAATTAACTGATAGGAGTTTATGAACAAGTAATTTCTCTGGTTTTGCAACAATAATTAAATCCTGAAGGACAACTCGATAAAAACTGAAACAAGCTCATTTAACCAGTAAGGAACCAACGGTTCCATCTCACCTCCCACCCAGGACTGGCTCTGTCCCATGGCTTGAAAAATCAAGGCCATACAAATTCACTCCAAGCAGAATCTTTTTTCTCCACTGAGTGTTTGGTGCAAGCTGTAGAACACAATCTCTGATCCAAGGCAGTGGTGAGCTTGGACCCGGTCTGTTAGAACAATAAAATAGGAAAGGGTTAATTTCTTAATTTTCTCTGCCTGCTTTCAGAAAAATCCTCTCATCTATGAACTCACCTGGATCCACTAGAGTAGTCGTAGGTCATGAGGCTGAATCCATCAACAACGGGGGCCAACTCATCAAACTCCTCCCTGCCAAACATCCCTGGGCTCCCCGTACTGATAATTACACAAAATTCTTTTTTTATTCTTTAGCTTGGAACAGTTTAAGGTTTTGTTTTACACAAAAGTAGTTGTTGAATGTAAAATAATTAGATTCACCTCATCACAGCTGGTGGGATAACTAGTATGCAGTCTAACTTTTTAGCATTTAAAGTCTCACACACATGTTTCACCAAATGAACAAGCTCCCTGTTAATAAAAGAGATTAAAACATGTTTAATCAAATCAAAATGTTAAGAGTTTTCCAATATCCCTTTTCAAAACAGTAACTCGCTTTCTCTTGTTCCCGCCCAGCTGACTCCAAAGCTCCAGGGTAAATCCATCGAAACCCTCCGTCTGAAAGGCCACAATGTTCCCATCAAACTCATATTGAGCAGACGACAAAATCACAAAGAGTTAAAAGATAAACTTAATACATTTATTACCTTAGCAACATCTATTAGTTCACCTGCCAGCTCCTCGATTTCATCCTCACTCCCAAACACGCTCATGTAATCCTGGTAGGACCAGCCGTCAAACAACACTCTGGGCACTAGATATAAAAAGGTTGAGAAAACCATGAAACATCTTCCCAGTGTCAAACCACATCCAATAACAGATGCCATCTGCTCACCCATTCTGACTTTTTTGTTCGTCTTGCGTACAGCTTTGACCCAGCCTAGAGAGACAAAAACATGTCTTACTGTATGAAAATGAGCAGATGTTTAAAATTTGGCTGTCAGTGAAGTGAATTATCTACCAGCGTCGTGATCATGGAGTCCTGTAACGTCAAACGTCCCAGGAGCTCGTCGGCGGAGCTGAAGCCAAACTGGAGAGACCGACGACAGCTTGGAGCCAAACTGCTTGGCGATATCATAGCCATGGGAGTTCCACTGCAGGAGAACAACAAATATGAAACAAGAGAGGACTGGTCAGACGAAAATGACCAAATACATGTCTACTGGTTTGTCATAGAATATGTGAAGAGAACTCAAGAGAAAGGGAAGTGTAGCCTTAAGAAAACCACAGATCTGTATCTCTAATTAGAAAAAATGGCCTCAATTTGCTATGGAACATAAATATTGGACTCAAACAATAGAAGGTCTTGAGGTGTGATGAGCCCAGATTCATCTCTTCACAGAGCAAGGTGAAAATTAGGATAAAAAGACAGGCACGTGAAGTCAATAAAAACATTGTTCATAACTAAATTGGTTCCTGAATGTTCAGCAAAGTTTCTAGTACAAGATGTTCCTTTCCACCATAGATTCAGTTTGATTTATTATCAGTAAACACATGAATTGTAATTATCACACAAGACTCATAGTAATTATCTGGACACCAGGTTGGTGTCAAAATAATTGACATTTAATTGCATTTCATCAAATAAGTCATCATAAAACTCAAACCTAAGGCAAACTTCTTCGTCTAAGTAAAGTTTCAAAACATGCCAAACGTTCTGTTCTCAAGGATGACTTTAACTATAGAAAAGAATGGTTTACAAAAGATTGATAAGTCCTATAATTCTCATTAAGAATTTAAGAGTTGCTAATACTATCCATTTGACTAGGATATAAGTGCAGGCAACAATCTGACTCCTTCTTGGCTGCGGTAACAACCACATAACGTCTAAACAACACCAATTAAGAAGCAATTTTTTTTTTTGACGGAGACTTACAGGCGTGATATATCCGAGCACTGGTCCTTCAAACGTCTTCTTAATATGAGCACAGTATCTCTTTTCTTCCTTCACTATGTCCTTCCACTGCACATCTGTCACAACAAGACCTCTGTCCAACACAGACAATTCAGCTGGAGAACTCTAAAAGGCAAAATAAAGGAAGAAAACCGTTTGAGGCTTTCAGAAAAAGCATCGAGTGTTAACCCTAAGCAGTCCTTAATTCACAGGTAGAGAGCAGCTGCTACTTACCTGCGCTTCAACTTTATGCGACTTTTTTGAATCCGTTTTTGACAGAGTGGCACCGACCAGCCAGCAGAAAGAGCTGGCATGTAGCAGAAATATCAATATAGACTTCATTTTTAAAAAAATGTCAGCTCAAGTATGTCAGTGCAAGTGTTTTCTTCCTTCCTTCCTATATGCCACAGATGAAGATAATTAAAAAGCATGTCCTGGTGTGTGACGTCACGTGAGACAGCGACCGCAAACGGTACGGTCAACATTCACCACCTTTGTAAAAGTAATAAACGCATTTATATGATTTAAAACAGACTATCACTGATTGAAAACTTAGCTCAACGTGTTATTGAAGCGTCACCACAGCTAGGTAACTTCCACGTCTAGTGATTTTCAAAATAAAGGTTCTGACCAATCACAGAAAAATATCTTCCCAGCCGGTAGGTGGCAGTGTGGTGGACTTGAAAACCGGATGACAAAAGTCAAAGGAAGCTGCTATAAACAGACGTGCATGGTGCAATGTAAGAGAAGACTTGACGGGTATTTAAACTACTGTACGTATTTACAATCTTTGACTACAAACTGAACTGTAAGTTATCTCTTGAGGTTTCTTCCCAAATGTTGCCGTGTCAAAATATTTTTTTTTTCTGTTTACGACGTCAATGAGCTTCATTACACAGGCCAAAGTCTAAAAATATGAGATCCAACATTTCAAATCTCAAATATATTTTTTGATAGATTAAATAAACGGCATAAATTATGCTTTCGTTTTTTGATGTACTATAGGTGTACTGAGCAATGGCAGTGGAGACATTTGTGTCCAAGACTCTGGAGCTTCTACAGGAGGAACGGGAGGCTGAAATAGAGGAAACCAAGTATGAAACGTTTACATGTTTTTATTTATTATTAACAAAAAGAGCCATATACAATCCCACATTAACCTTCACAAATGCAAACTTTCAAATACTGAAACTTTAGAGATGTTTCTTCCCAAAAGTCAAAGTAAAGATAACCAGAGGTTTTACAGAATCTATTTATTTTGTTGTTGTTGTTGTTGTTGTTTTTTTTTTACAGAGAATGAGCTGACTGATTGAAAAGGGTTCTTCTTGTAAACTGATCATTTTAGATGTGTACACTATAAATTCTTTCATAATTTGAGAAATTTGGTGCAGATGCTGATTATAGATACATACTCTCATTCAGTGATGGAGAGAGGTGGAAATATAAATTCTTTCTATGATAAAGACATGACATTCATATTTAATGCTTTTTTAATAGAGTCAGGTTAAGTAAAACATGACTGAAATTGCAAAACAAGATGTAAGCGGATTTTTGCTTTTTGGGTGTAGAATTCTGACACATTTTTAAAATTTAAACAGCTAAATAATTATCATGATTACACGTAAGATTACACATAGATAATTTTGACTAACTCCTATAAAGTGGACTTTCTTATTTTTTCTGTTACTACAATTTCTTTTCGCTGTTCGTTGTAGTCCATATTTTCCAAAGTACTTGTGAAGCTCTAGGTTCCATACTTTCATAAATTAATAATCCTTTTTAACCAATATAACCCTCTGATGAAAACTGATAGATTTATCTTGTTCATGACAAGCTTCAGTTTGACCTAAATCCATTTCTTCAAAGTTTAATTAAAAAAATACCTAACATTTTTTGTCATATCATAGTTGTGTTTGTAAAATGACGTATTCCATCCTCAGAATATGGCAGGAGAACATTTCCTTGAAGGATCTTCAGAATAAAGGAGTTTGCCTGCTGAAGCTTCAGATAGTGAGTCAGTCCACTGGCCTGTACGGTCGCACCGTCATTGTTTTAGAGCCCAGGAAGCATCTTGGTTTCTCCTCTCTTCCGAGCAACAGCTTTGGGCCAGGTGACAAAAGAGCCTAAAAGTATTACTGTTGCTTTGGTTTTGATTTTTTCCTCACACCGAGATTCATGTCTTTTTTTGTTTTGTTTTGTTTTTCAGGAGATATTGTTGGCATATATGACCCTTCTGGTTGCAGTGCAGCCTCACAGATCTGCACAGGAATAGTAACAAGGATCAGCCAAGCTTCTGTCAGTGTGGCCTTTGATGACCTGAAGGATGGAGCCAGCTTTGATTCAGATGGTCTTTATAATCTCTTGAAACTGGCCAATGATGTTACCTACAAACGGATGAAACGGTGAGTAAAGTCCAGTAGGTGAAATACAGTTTAAACTCAGCTTCAATCCATCTTATGTCTATAATGAGTTTGTCTCTGCAGGGCCTTAAATGCATTAAATGGCTACAGAACCGGACCAGCTTCCTGTCTGATACCTGTTCTCTTTGGAGATGCGCAACCTTCTTCTCACTCACATTCAAGTGAGTAAAGCTGGTCGTAAAACAACTTTAAAGATCACAGTATCCAGATTAAATATGTGTATTTTGCTCTTTTGTTTTATCAGATGAGTTTGAGTTCTTTAATTCCGAATTGGACGATTCCCAGAGAGAAGCTGTATCCTTCGCTCTTTCACAGAGAGAGCTAGCTGTGGTTCATGGACCTCCAGGCACAGGAAAAACCACCACAGTGGTGGAGATCATCCTGCAAGCTGTGAAACAAGGCCAGAAGGTGCAAAGAGTTTCAATAATTTAGCACAGTAAAAAAAAAAAAAAAATGTGTTTCTTAAAACATCAGATGCTGGATCACTGGTATAAGTATGGTCCTGTTTATGTCCAGGTCCTGTGTTGTGCCCCCTCAAATGTTGCCGTTGATAATTTAGTGGAGAGGCTCGCTCGCTGTAAAGCCAAAGTCCTGAGACTGGGCCACCCCGCCAGACTGCTGGAATCCATCCAGAAACACTCACTGGACGCCATCCTCGCTCAGAGCGACAACGCAAACATCATCGCCGACATCCGGAAAGATATCGACAAAGCATTGGTCAGCACTGGAGGTTGTATTCTTGCAAGGATGGAGATTTGTTAGTCTCCTAAAAGCTAAAGAAACTTTTTTTTTTCTTTTCTTTTCAGGTGGGGATGAAAAAGAAAAGCGAAAAAGGAGAGCGAGGAAACTTTAAACGTGAAATAGGAGAGCTGAGGAAAGAGCTGAAAAACAGGGAGACAGCAGCCATTGCTGAGATCCTGAAGAGTGCTGATGTCGTGTTGTCCACAAACACCGGTCAGTGGAGTGAAGCGTTCATCATCCTTCAGCTGTAGCAATAAAAATAATGGAGGAGGTTTGTGTTCACAGGTGCATGTGACGACGGCCCTCTGAAGTTTCTGCCGGCAGAGCATTTTGATTGGGTGGTGATCGATGAGTGTGCGCAGGCCCTGGAGAGCAGCTGCTGGATCGCTTTACTCAAGGCGCGCAAATGCATCCTGGCTGGAGACTACAAGCAGTTACCACCAACCATCAAATCACAAAAGTGAGAAAACAAGTTGTGTTTTTATTTTCATTAACTGTCAAGAATTTATATATGACTTTTAAATGAGCAAAGCTGATCTGTTTGCTTTAGAACACACTCACTGTCTACTTTTTTATGTACACATTTTCAACACAATCAATGTAAAAGGAGGGTTTATTATGCAAAATTGACTTTTTTGAGCTTTACGTCGTGTTACATTGTTAGTACCTCATCAAAAACCTATCTGGAGTGTTGCTTTGATTCTTTCATGCATATTTGAGGAATTATTTAATCTCCATAGCAACCATTCACGGGGTACCTAAATGCTGGCTCTCACAAAGCAAGTCCCATGCTAAACCGTTAGTTTGGGATTGAATTCACAGAGAAATCTGCAGCATCTGCATAAAGGTATCATGTTAAAATGGACCAAAATCATTGATTTGTTGAATCTGCCTTGGGAATTAAGTACTATCAAGGGGTACATAGTAAAATAAGTACTGATTTTATTTGGGTCATAGCAAACAAAAATCTGGGTTAAATTGCACTTACATGTATGTGTTGTGAAAATAAACTTAAAGCCTTTATCAAGCTCATCAAACCATCCTGTTCTGTTTGTGTCCTTTCTGTACAGAGCTGCAGCTAAAGGCCTGTCCCTGAGCCTCATGGAGAGACTCATTCAGATGTATGAGGACTCTGTGGTCCGTATGTTAACAGTTCAGTACCGCATGAACAGTGCTATCATGGAATGGGCCTCCAAAGAGATGTACAATGGACGATTAACTGCTCACAGCTCCGTGGAGAAACATTTATTGAAGTAAGTTTCCACACACTCCTGGAAAATATCTCATATTCCCAAGGCAACGAAGTCTGACTCCTGAAACTAATCGTAAAATATTTTCTCCGACAGAGATCTGCCGGGTGTTGCCTGCGTCGAAGAGACCAGCACACCACTTCTTCTGATTGACACCGCAGGGTGTGGTCTGGGCGAAATGGAGATCGCAGACGAGCAGTCCAAAGGCAACCAAGGTGAATGTCTTTCCTGGAAGACTGTAGAAAATCTCAATGGGTTTATTGATTTTTCTAGTGTAAAGTCTAACTTTTACTGACTGTGTCTTCAGGTGAGGTCGACATTGTTTCACTACATATAAAGAGCTTGACGGAAGCTGGAGTAAAGGCTAAAGACATTGCTGTTATTGCTCCGTATAATCTACAAGTAAGTCTCTGGTTTGAGAACAGCTGCAGGTAACACTGATTTTTTTAGTTTCACAAAATGAAACTGAACCCGACAAACAAAGCAAACATTTTTTACTGTGTGGAAAACATAAGTCACTGATACACTCCAAAAGTTAGAGCACAAAGAAAATATCTTGGAAAAATAACCTGAAACAAATTTTATTTATTGATGAGTCAAATAAGTAACATTATTGTCATTAATTGATCAGTGCAGAACCAACAGTTTTTAGATGAAAGTAAACACACAGGAGGACAAAAGAGTTGGTGCCTTTCTGTTAATGACCAAAACGCCATGATGAAAATGGCCACTGAAACTGGATGAAACTGACAAATTTAATAATTAGTAAGTGATAAATAAAACTTCACTAAAATTAATTAAAGCATAGAAAATCATACATTTCTAGCACATGGCATACCATCATTTTTGTCCAGACCTGTTTCATTAGTTTCTTTTTAAAAATGATTCTGGTGAACCACATTTCAAAAACAACGTCCGATTTTTATTTGTTAATTTTCAGTAAGTTTTTCTTTATTATTTTGTTAATCTTGGTTATTATCACCGCGGGGTACCAACAATTTTATCCACATGTCTAAATTGGTTGGATTGGATGGATATAAGAAAGTACATGGATAACTGTGGAATATTTTGAAACTAAATATTATTACCATGTAAAAAGAAATATTAATTTTGTTTTTTTGTTCATTCCAGATTACTCAGCAGTATATTTAGACTATCTTGCCACATAATTTTCCTAAAACATCAAATTCAGCCCCAACGTTAATGGCTGGGTGACCAAATTTGTTCCTGTTCATAGATCTCCACAGTCCTGCCTTTGGGAGTTTTTTCCTGAATCTGAATTTTTAACATTTTAGTCTATAGTATGTTTACATTGATAACATACTATAGTGGACAATTAACATTAAACTCCTTGTATGAATTAACTCTAACTTAAATCTTAGTATTGTTCTAGAAACAGTTGTGCTATTCTTTTTATATTACTTGATTTGTAATATAATAAAGTTGATATATGATGCATCATAATATACTATTAACAATATTAAATTAAAGCCTAGGATCAAATCTTTTACTAAGGGATTAAATGTTTTTAAATCATTATTTTTCTAAAGGTTGATCTTCTGCGTCAGAAGCTTTCTGCACGTCACCCAGAGATGGAAATAAAGTCTGTGGACGGATTTCAGGGCAGAGAAAAAGAAGCTGTTGTGTTGTCGTTGGTTCGCTCCAACAGAAAAGGTTGTTTCCTCACAGAAATTTCTTATGATTTTTGCTAAATCATAACCACGAGCTGTTTTGAATAGTTTTTTTTTTCTTTTCCTCTTTAGGTGAGGTGGGTTTTCTTGCAGAGGACAGACGGATAAATGTCGCCGTCACACGCGCAAGACGTCACATCGCCGTAGTGTGCGACACGCAGACAGTTGGGAATCACGCTTTCCTTAAATCTCTGGTTGATCACATGACCGAGGTCGGTGAGGTCAGAACTGCATTCGAGTACCTGCAAGATATCGTGCCGCAGAACTACACCCGGGATCATAAAGCCACAAAGACCAACACTTCCTCCACGTCTAGCAAGCAGAAGAGTAGCGATCACGGTCCAGGTAAAGCAAAGGAAGGCCAGAAAACGACCAGCAGCTCTAAGGACAACACAGCTGATTCACAGAATCACACGAAGTCCCACACACCAGTCCAGAAAGACCAAAAAGGCAAGAGCCGATACGCTGAGATCAGACTGCAAGTGGAGAATTTCATGAAGGATGTAAATATGAAGAATTTACATTTCCCATCATCCTTCAACTCCCACGATCGCCTGCTGGTCCACCAGATCGCTGAGGAGCTGGGCCTTGTTCATGAGAGCAGAGGAGAGGGTGGCGGCAGGTGCATCACTGTCTCCCGGCCTGTGGCATTGGAACCTGTCGAGGAGCCGACCCAGGAGGAAACCCAAGAGGAAGAACCAGCTCCTGCTCTGCAGAGTGAGCCGCCACCATCCCAACCTTTAGTAGATCTGAAGACGTTACATCTGGAGAGAATGCAAAGGGAGCAGCAGAAGAGGGAAGAAAATGTCCAGCAAAAAAAGCAACAGAACTGCAACCCTGCAGCTCAGGGAACAAAGAAGTCTAAAGGTTTGTCTCAAACCATCGGGAAGTGTTTCAACTCCACATTTGCTCACAGAATAACTCTGGATAATTTCCCCTCAGGAAAGAACAAAATGAAGGCAGGGGCCTGTGATATCGCTGCTGCCGCCGTTCCAGATGATGACTTTGATGCTCTCATCAGCGCTGTCGTGAAGGCGGACAGCGTTTGCAGTTTTGTGAAATGCAAAGCATCTGTGTTAACACTCGGCCAGCTTTGCATCTTCTGCAACCGGCAGTTCTGTCTCAGTCATCACATACCAGAGGTAAGAAGCGCTGTGTGTGCTTTCTGACTACTCTACGGCTCAGAACCTGTGCTACAGCTCTGAACATTAAAATATTGTATAGAAATTAATTTACTTCAGTCATTTATTTTCATTGCTGAAGAAGCTGGCTGTTCAGAATGCCGTATCTAAGCATTATAATGGAAAATTGAGTGGAAGGAAAACAAGTTGTAGAAGTAGATGCAACAATATGAGTTTAGGAGAAACCAAAATTGTAGAAGAGGGAAGAAAATGTCCAACTGCAGTCAGCATGAAAAGACTTACCACTTCGGAAAACTGTTTTGGGGGAAGCTACTTTTTCCTATTGTGGTTCTCATACTTGGAATACAATCCAAAGTAACATAAGGGACCTTTCTCTTCTCACCTCATTTAAACAATATCTTAAAAACGGGCTCTTGGAGAGTCACAAATGTCAACATTGAGTATATGTGGAAATGTATAGATTTTTACAATTGTTTTATGCATTTCTTACTCTGTTATGTTTTGTGATTTTTAGTTCTATTTTTAGTATTGTGCTTTAACATCAACCTGCCAATGGAACTAGAGATGGAAATAAACCACAATGTAAATGTTCTTTATTGTCCCATTTTTAAAAATAATTTTGAACTTATCCAGAACATGGGCAACAACTCCTGAACTAAAGACAACATTACAAGCCTCTTACATGACTTATACGACCCCCTGTACCTCACCAACATAATTTCAAGTTGCCAAACATTTTGGCATTAAAAATACTACTGTAATATTCTAATTAGACCAAGGAACTGGATTTTGAGTTTTCTTTAGTTGTAAGGCCACAATTATCAAAATTAGCAAACACATCATTGAATGTTATTAATCAGAATAACCAAAGAGTTTCACAGTTTAATTAAATTCTTGAAATAATCAACTTTTCAGAAATATTGTAATGTATTGTTGTTTTCTAAGTGCCGTTTTGTTTTGTTGTTTTAGGTTCATGGCTGTGGAGATAAGGCAAAGTCTCACGCTCGGATGAGAATAAGCAAAGAGGGGGTTCTTTATGCCGGGAGTGGGAAGAAAGACAAATCGTTGGACCCTAATAAGAAAGTGTACCTTCAAAGAAAACTGGACTCTAAGCTGAAAGATATGGCATCACAAAGGAAACCAAAGAACAAGGAGAAGGACACTTAATGTCGTAAAATAACCTTTATAGTTTATTGAATGTGAAGTCTTTGTTCTGACTAAATAAAACAGCTCAAATATTCAATTCAAAATACTCCAATGTCCCTCATTTGATACAAAATATTGCTTAGTTTTAATTTTATGTCAAAAGAATTACATTTACTTCTGTTCTTTCGATTTTGTCACTTAAAGACCCAACGCCCTGCAATCCCACTTCACTTAAAGGCACTTCCTAGGCCTTCTCTGGAACTACTTCCATTGTCTGAGCGCAGACTGTGAGTGGGCTCGAGTTTTTCCAGTCCTCACATAATCCAACAGAGAAGTATGGGAAGATTTTCTCTGTGAATTTGTCTTTGAATGTGTATATCACAGCCGAGTCGGCAGCATTGGTGAAAACTACCCTCCCTTTGTCGCAGTCCAGCTGCACGGTAAGCCTCTCCGGCATCTGCTTTACCGCCACCCTGGTGCGAGGCGAGGTCTGAGCCCAGAGGGAATCTTTGCTGCACTGGCCGATCACCCAGTAACCCTCTTCGGGGCTCAGGAAGGTGGTGGTTTTCCTTTTGATGCACTCACGCGCCACCCCTATGAACCAGTCTTTGCCGTGGCCCACCTCTACGGTCCAGCTGTGCTTCCCGGACGTAAACCCAGTGGCGCCCAGCACACACATGCGGCTGGTGCAGCGCTCAGGGTTGTCGGGTAGAAGCAGCTTGTTGCTGTACTGCACACTGGTCAGCTCCTGGGACAACTTCAGATTGGAATGGGCCGTGTTCGGGTCCAGAACGACAGAAGCTGCAAAACAGGAAGTTCCGTTGAAGACGCCGTATGTAATCTTTTATTTAAAAAACATATACATATTTATGTTAATTTACATATTTATTGAAACAGTTATGACGCGACAATAGTATGGTGCTGTATATCAGCTTCTCCCTTGCTCTCTGCTACCACACAGCGTCTCACTGTCAGCTTCTCACTGTCAGCAGAGCCCGTCCTGAATGCTAAGGCTAGTTAGCATGGCCGCTGATGATGACAGTGGGAAAACGCCGTTCCTGGAAGGATTTCTTGTTTCTCCACCATTAACATGTTTAGCAGTGTGTTTACGGGGTTGATTGACAGTGCTAAGACCCTCCTCCTGGCTCTGATTGGTTGATTTTGATCAGAGTGGTGCATTTCTTCAAATGCAACAGCAGCACTGGGAGGACGTGAACTCTTCTCAGGGTTACATTTCTCATGTTAAACTGTCACAGCATAATGTCTGTTTAATGAATATATAAAAAACATTTTTTTAAAAGGTTAATTGGTGGTTTTATTAACCTAATTACAAATGTGCTTACCATATTTGACATTTTTCAACATCTTCTGGCAAACTGTAAACTTGAGTATTCCCAGATGCTTGGCAGAAGTAATCAAAATTTCTCTCAAGGTCTCAGGTTCCTGGATGTTGCATTTGACGCTGAAACGTGAAAATCATAGCCACCTTGATTTATAGAAACATTTATTTGATTGATTTTTGCAGATGAGAGCTTGCACATACCTTCGCTTTGTTCGCTTGTATTCCTAAACATGAAGTAAAAAAAAAACATGTTTAAGACATTTTTTAACAAAAAGATTGTATGCATTCTGTATACAGTCATTGGAAAAACATCCAGAGTAATCATGCAAACACTAATTAGATCTCTGCTGATGGGTATGCTACACAAGGCAATCATGAGCAAATGCACAGGTAATACTGGTCCTTAGTTAAGTATGTTCAGTTTTAATATGACTTTACTCTTCAACCATTTTATAATCTGTATAAACTAAATTTATCTTTTTTTTTTTACTGGCCTGCACCATGAGCTTAAAGTTTTTGTTTTCTCAAGCAGCATTTTTGACTTCCTCCTGTCAGCATCATAATGTCGCTGTATTTTGTACAACCCATATTTGGATGTGTATTATTACATATCAATTTTATTTTAGTTCTTAAACCGCACATCCTTTTATAGCCACTTGCAGAAAAAGATGTCAAATTAGAGCCACAAACTGTAGGGAGTTTTGCTGGGATTTAATGTGAAAGATTACTGCATAAGGAAAGTATTATATGGTTCTCTTAATTGTTTTGCGAAAAGAAAATCTTAAAACTAAATTGTGCAACTGTTGACTTAGAATTTTACTGAAATTAACCTTGACTATTTTATCAAAGAAATAAGTCCATAATCAGTAGAATGTACCTGTAGGAATGGCAAATCCTTTGCTCTGAGGACAATATCTACTTTGCTGATGGTGGAGTTGAGAGCCTGGATCTCCTTGTCTATGTCTTCGATCTTATTACACATGACCTGTATTTTTATTTGCTCTTCCTGTTTGAGCATTCTCAGTCTCATGTCTTCTTCATCCTTCAGGAACTGGTGAAGCTGCAGAAATTCCCCCTTTATCGCCATCTCAATGTCATTACTTTGAGTCTGTAACATTAGAGCAGGCTGGTTATTCTGGTTAGGAGGGACTTTTCCATCCCTACAGGATATAACTCTTAAGTTAAAAAAGATAACTTAAGAGCTCAACATTAGGATTAAAACAATGGAATTGGTGAAATTATCCAAGAAAAAAATAATCTCCAAGTCTTTTACCTTTATATAAGTTTTGATCTCCTCCCATTGGTGTTTTGTTTTACTCATTATTCTTACTTTCTTTCTTAAGGACCCAAGGATGTTAGACATTTCTGTCTAAAATGAGAACATTAAGAACACTTTCAAAAGGCTTGACTCAATAGCTAAATTTCATTTTCATAGCAAACTACAATACAATTTTGGTACAATTCTGGTCATTATGTTCTGATACTTTACACACACAGAAAATAATCTCCCTGTCCTCAACCAGAAGGTAGCCATACTTGTCTTTCATATAATACTGTTATCTTACCATGTTTGATTCTTTCTTGTTTTTATTCATACTATACCTTTTTCTGTTGAGCTGCTTCCTCCACTGGGCAGCACTTGTGCATTTTATGGTCCCTTGATATTTGGCAGACGAGACAGATGGGAACCTCATCATTGTCGCAAAAAACCTTCAGCTTCTCCTTATGAAGCGCACAAGTCTCCTGAGCCATAGCCTTTTTGTTTTGAAACTGATCCACGACTAACTTCAGATCCTGGTTGACGGGAGGTACCCCACTGGAAGACTCAGTGCCACACACGGGACATTCTTGACACTTTTTCCACTCCCAGAAGTTGTGTAGGCAAAGTTTGCAAACATTGTGTCCGCATAGTAAAAGAACAGGGTAGGTATAAATGTTGGAGCACTGAGGACAGGATATCTCTTCCTCAGAGATAGATTTCCTCGTTGTTATCATGATGGTGTTCACCTACAGAGTGACTAGATAAGATAACGTCATTGTTGTTTCTACGCTGACTGATTCCAGTAAATGCTGCCCAGCTAGTCGAGCAAGTTAAAAATCCCAGCATGTTCAAGGTTCTACGTGACTATACATTTAAGACTTCACTGTAAAGGTGTCTGTGTGGAGTGCAAAGAGTTTAAACAAAAAAAACACACACATTCACTGTAACTGCCCTTTATTTTCAATAATAAAACACTTCCATATGAGACAAAGTAACATAGTTTGATCAGTATTCCAACTATGCCTTTGAATCTGTAAGGGAGAAATGACTAGAAATCCTAGTCAGTTCTAGTCATAATGACTAGAAAATCCTAACAGATTACTCTTCTTTCCAAGACTGGTGGCAAAAACAGAGGTAGTTTATATTGTTAAAGAAACTGGCAGGTTGATCTCTATTTACTGGATCCAAGTGGTCATCTTGAATGAACTGCCTCAGCAGGTACACTCACAATGAATCATTGTTTTTTGGGGGGGGTTTTCCAGAAAGCAAACATTTAACCAGCTGGCTTTCAAAGGTGAAGTCAACTTCCTGAAATCCTGACACACGGGTTTTTGTTGTGCAATAATTGTAATGTAGTTGGTGACAAAAAAAAAATAATCCAATGATTTCTTCTTTGTCATACTGCAGTTTGTAAAACAAAGACAGCAGTTAATTACAGGGTTCCAACAAATTCCAAATGTAATTTCCCAGAAACAGGATGATTTCAGCAATGGTACAGGAATAAAGTCTGTAAATATGGATAATTTTTCTACTTTTCCATGTTATTTCTCCTGTTTGTCCAGATAGTGAAAATACTGAATTCAAATTTGACTCTTTTCCTGATTGCTTAGGAACCCTATATTTTAAAGCTGAAGTTCTGGGTGTTAATAGCTGCACTGGCAGATTAGCTTCAGTCTCTAAAATATCTGTAACCTGGCTGCAAATAAAGTACATTATTTAGCTAAAGATATTTTCCCTCCTTATTAAAACAATAAAGCTAAAAGTAAATCATTTACATGGAATATTGATAGTAAATCTCAAAGACTATTAAGAAATGCTCCAATAAACAGTAAAATAAATAAATAAATGGGTTCATTATCTCACATTGTTGTTTAGTTATTCATTTAGCTCGTAAAAAGACCAGATTTGTTTATCTTATTTTCCTTCATCCATCAAAAAATGTCAATCCCTTCAATGCCTTTGTAAGTAAAATACAACCAGCAATATAAAAACACTAACAATGTATTGAACTGAAACTCTACATCTTCCCCAAGAAACTGAGTGCCTTCATGACTGATCAAAGGTCCGTTTTTTTCCCCTTTATAAATAAAAGTAATAATAACAACATATTATACAGCTGCACGAACCTGTTTGTAAAGACATACTAGTTTTTCAAAGGTTAAGAGATTTTAGCTAGTTTTACAAAAAAATACATTAAATCAACCAAATGTTTACCAGAAAATGAGAACATTATGTACATGAAATAAAACAATATTATTCAGGAGTGACTGTGCTTTTGTGAGAAAAACAATTCCTACAGAACGACTGTGGTGAATTTTGACATATGCATTGATTTTAGATATCAAAGACTCATCTAATTGTTTTTAAATGGTTCTTACATATACAACAGCCAGTGACGTTGGCGGTCCTTATCCTGTTGCAACAGATGTAAAGTTCATCTGATTTTTCAGCTTATCTCACAATTTAACACAGTTAAATAAACAGTATCTCCTCTGATGGACTGAGTCTGAAGTCTCAATGAGACTGAGGCCCTAATCGGGGTTTGTGAGCCACAGACTCAGGGACGCTCTTGTGCTAGAGTAGCCGTCCCGTGTGCAGAGGACCAAACGTTTGTGCCTTTTTGAAATTCAGCACATCCTAAGGCTGCCTGCTGTCTTCACGTCAGTCCAGAGCCTTGAAGGCATCATGCCGTGTCTGCAGAACCAACATGCAAACTGACGGTGGCAGTCACACAAATCCAGGCTTGATGGAGGATTTGAAACACTTTGGGCAACCCTTTGTCCCGTTTGTTTGCAGACACCTGGGGACAGGGCATAAAATAAAGATACTTTATTTTTACGTCTCTGCTAGACCAATACAAATCTGCACATCATTTTGAATTGTAAGCATAATCATACAGAGTTTTAAAAACGTTTAACAAATAAAAGCTTATAAGTAAGGCTTGGATTCTTATTAAAATCTGCAGCGTTGGCTAAGCTCTCTAGAAGTGCAAAGAAACATACCACGAAGGATACTTTGCAGCACACTTCTCAGATTTTTATTTGTAAAAAAACTCCTACAAAGTTTGAGGGGTGTAAACACATTAAAACACGCATCAAGATCCTTGACTTTTTTAAATGCTCATTACCTTAGTAGGAATGAATTGGGAGAGAGTAAACACCTACTTGAGATGGAAAATGTGGGAACAGGGTAACGCCTGCAGCTTTTGGTCCCTGTCCCCGATGGACTCCCCACACATGCCGCAGTAGAGCTCCAGCTCCTCCACACACTGCAGGAACTTCACCACCTGTTCTCGCAGCTCCTCCTGCTGCTTGTTGTTGCGGTAGATGCCCTCACGTAGGGAGTGAACCTTCAGGCTGCACAGCTTCGGTACCAGACAAACATCAACATGGAGACTGATAAAGGCTTTGTAGCTTATGTGTAAATTTTGCTGATTTTTTTCATAAGCTTCAGTTACCTTGTTTCCCATTCCATCTGCAAGTTCCTGCGCTCGCTCCAAAGATTCAAGAGCCTGAAAAAAAAAAAGAAAAAAAACACAGGACATTTATCACAAAAGTTGTGATTCCAGAGACCAATTAAACAAATACAATGGTTTCACAAACAGTGTACAGATATATATATCTAACTGCACAAACCTTGTCATATTCTTTCTGCAGAAGCCAACATTTTGCAACACCCAGATAGACGTGTGCTTGTCCAAGACGGTTTCCAATCTCGGTCATAATGCCCAGTGCAGACTCGTAGCGAGGGAATGCTTTCTAAATGATTTAAAAGAACAACAACGTGTATTTTATACACATTTCTCAAATAAATAAATGTGCTAGAACAAGAGTCAGAATAAAAACATGATAAAAAAAAAACATACAGATGAACCACATCATCTGCATTGATGATGTGTCTTCCACTAGTCTGGAAAAACAGGTTCACACTAACACAAAAGTATTAATGTCACCTTACATTAACATCATGCCTGCAGCGGTGGATGTCTGCAAAGTTCAGTAAGCACAGAGCTTGCAGGGGTCGGTCGCCATGCTGCAGAGCAATCTTCATGGATTCCTGTCAAAGCACAACACAAATGATGCTTAGAAAGACTCTCCATCTCCAGCTTAGATTATGAACAGACACCTCTTGAATAGCTGAAGAAATGTCTTCACCTATTTCTATTTTCCGTTTTTTATGTCAGTAAATGTTCAGAGGGTTAGGATGTGGGTGCTCCGGTATCTGAAGTATCCCAGGTTGTGTAATCTGTTTGGTCGAATGTGATAAATCTGAAATGTCTCTTGTTACTATACTTTTACACTCCAAAGCAATGACATCAAGTTATTTTTTACCCTCTGCACATAATTAGAACAGGGCAGGGACTTAAGCTGCCCTTTTTATTAACTCTTTAAACCAGCGCCTCTGTGAGAATATTTTTGTAGAGGTCTGAGGCCTGAGGACGGCAGAGCAACTGGAGCTCGCACCTGTCAGCAGTAAGCACAACACATATAACAGACTCCTAGTGAGGAAACCTAAATTGGGAGATTCTTAAAGTCTGTGAGGAGATTTATATGGTGTGGTTTCCTTTAAAACAATACCTCGCAGCACCCCATGGCGTCAGGCAGACGCTCCAGCTTCCTGTAGGCCACAGACATGTGGAACTGGCTCATGGCGCGATACTTGAGGCTCCAGCTTTTGCCGTAGTCATTGACGAGTTCAGCTGCCTTGCAGGGGAAGAACAGGGCTTTCTCGTAGTCCTGTCATCAGATATGCAGAATTACAGTTCTTCCATTTCAAATAAATAGCGTAGTACACCACTGACGCACTAGTATTAGAAGTCTTATTTGGCTTTGTCTGCTTACTTTTGACAACACAATTCATGCCAGAGTGACCCAGGCTTCTTTCAGATGTATTTGAGCAAAAGAATAACAATGCACAATCACTCTCCCTCCCCAACCTGTTTCTGCGCACAGCCAGTCAGCTTGCGGAAAGAAGGCAACTGTTCCCCTTTGACAAAACAAGCAAATTCATCAGTTCACAGAGTGGAAAGTAAAGCTCCTCCTATCACTTTTAGTAAATAAATATTATGAGCAGCATGTCTGTTGATCCTTCTAATGATCACTTTACCATGGTAGATAGTCCTAATAATTATTCACCTCATATAAACTCATAAGATTCTGTTAGTCTATTAATGAACAAATAAATAATCTCCTTAAAAAGATAGCTTTTATTTAATTTGCTTTTAACAATCAATTGTCAATCAGTTGTGCTATTTCAGCTGCTATTGATGGGAGGACTGTTGGCTTTCTGTTTAAATGATCTATCATTATTATCTAAATCTTCTTGTACATTTTTGCTTTAGTCTTTTGCGTAAGTAGGACAAGGCATGACATTTTTATTCGAGGTTCTAGTTAGAAAATCTCACACTGGCACATGCCTAGACCATGTATTAATTTTAGGCATTTAATATTGAACTGTTTTATCACAATATCATCCATATCACCAACTAAACTAAACTAAACCAAACTAATCACCTAAGGATTATTTAGGATGTTGACTGTGGTTCCTCTCATATGTTAAATGAATCCCAACCAGTCTGCTCATTCACTCAGTCCTTGTATTACCACACAAATTCCAAAGCATCAGATTCAAAAGGACCAAAATCTTTGAGTAAAAGTATGATGTCCTGATTTTTCTATAAATATGTTACAAAAACTCTATAAAATATACTAGCCAGTTGCACATAAAACTAAAAAGCAGCTAAAATAATATATTAACTATTAGAGATAGAATTTTTTTGATCCATGTCATGTTTATTATTTTGATCTTGATGCAGGCAATGAACTTATGCATATGCATATAAACACTATATAAACTTCTGCTAAATTTAGATTTAGAATCTTACAGAATGACTTGAAGTTTAGTAAGTTGATATGCTGCTCTTAACTAATGAATAAATCTAAGACATGAGGTTCACCTTTTCAACTCAGCTGTTACAAATTAACTTTTAGAAGATATTTTAATTAACTGCTACAGTGTTACATAGACAAGAGAGATAGGTTCTGTTCTTGAAGTTTTGTGACCAGAAATATTTCTAAATTTCTGATTTTTTTTCCTGATTATTATTTTGTAGCAGTATCTTTATTCAGAGGTGTCAGACAAGAAATGTGCAGAGAGAAGAGAAACCGTTGAACAAAGATCCTACGGTTGGGCTTCAAACAAATTTGTATTTCTTGAAAGCAACGGAAAAGTATTTGATTTTTCTTGCAGTCAGCTGTTCATCAGTGCACAACAATCCGTTGGGGAGGTTAGACCAGTGTTATTTTAACTTTATGCAAGCAAAAAAGACTCTGGACACTCTGGCACTTTCAATGGCGTCAAAAGGACTAGGAAAATCGTAATGAAAATTGTTTTGAGGCTGTTGGTCCTCCGAATTTTTGGACTACGTTCTTAAAATACATCTGGAATAAATAAAGCTGATTAACAACCAGGTTGAAATGAAACATTCTTCATAGCTTCAGTATATTATTTTTATAAACAGCAGTATTCAGAACACCTTTAGCTGCACATAGATGTTTCCCAGACTGCAGCAGACTCTGCACTCCAACATCTTGTCATCGTTGTTGTGAGCATAGCGCAGGGCCTTCTCGTAGCTCTCCAGGGCCTTCTGGAAGACGCTGAGACCCAGGTAGGCGTTGCCCATGCTCAGACACACTTGGCCATTGAGCTGCAAGCTTACAGTGGTGCCTTGCATGTTTAAGCAGGTCTGGCAGTAAGACACTGTCTTCTGGAAGTCGCACAGCTTCTCATTGCTACGCGCCAAGTTCAGGTAGCCTTCAGTTAGGTAGTCTGGGTCCTCCATTTCCCGGGCTGTGTCAATCTGTTCGAGGGCGTACTGCAGAGGAACGTGTTGGTAAAGAGAAACAGATAATATGGAAAAATCTCATTTGAAATGCAGAGCTTTAAGAACTGTGCTGTAATGTGGGAGCTTGGAAACTGCAGCTCAGGGGAGGAGCTGTGCCTCGAAGGCGGCACCTGGTCACCCCCAAGCATTTTGCACAGCTGAACTGTTGCCACTGGAGATCAAAGGATTTCTAAAACATGCATGAAAGAATCAAAGCAATACCCCTGTTATGTTTCTGATGAGGGGACAACATTATAACATGATGTAAAGCTCTAAAAATTTGATTTTACAAAATACTGCCCCTTTAATTCAGTCACATCGAAGCATTTATAAGTATAAAGAGCCAATTTAAGGTTATGCCACAACATCTCAATCAAATTTATGTTCAAACTATTTAGTAGGCCACTCCAAACCTTCCTTTTATATTTTTTTTGTTATTATTATTTAAAGCCAATGACGGAATAATTTGCTGTTGTGCTTCAGATCATAGGGAAGGATTAGGGTTATGGTAAGAGTTAGAGATAGGGGTGTGTAACACAAACACACTTGAGTTTAAGGTAACAATTTGAAAGCCAGACATTCTCCTTTAAGAATTCCTTGTAAAGACTAGAATTTATGACTGTCATTTTTGACAAAAAACGATTTTCTTTAACAAGTAATGCAATTCAAAATAATCCCACTACTACTACCATGCTTGACAATTATGTGTTTATATATATGTAATGGGACAGACATCTCCTAAATTTTCCCCTTTTGTTCCTGCAGTCCACAGAATATTTTTCCTGAAATCTTTTTGAGAAAAATCTTTGCGTTAGATTTGATCAGAAGTATTGCGAGGGTACGCAAAACTTTTGTGTTCACTCGCAAAAAGTTTTGCGTTCTCTCGCAATAATGTACTGATCAGTTCATGTGATGTGGCATAATTGAATACTGCAAGTCTTTCTTACGGGGCCGCCGTACTTTCTGCTTTAATGCAAAGTTATGTAAGGTTTTTCCATAAATGTTAATATGTCGTTGTGCAGAATCTGACGTATATTGTTTTCTTTGGTATAGAAATGCACCACAGACTTATATAGAGAAACTTTCCGTAGGCCTATGTAGGAAAGAAATAAAAATACATCCAAACTATTTGGACTATTTATGAGATATTATCGCGGGGCAATGAGACAGTTTTGATTGTGTCTCTATTGTGCTGGAAGTCCGAACGGTTTAGATGACCGTTTTCAGTTGCATCTCAACCTACACATACATAAACATGCAGTGAGTAAATCGAGTTTCAATCATTTTTTGCACCAAACAGTCATTAATAATAAACACGTTTTCACGAAGGCTCTGTAAGACTCAAATGAATGAAATAAGAAATTATTGATATGACAGGAGCTCGAGGCTTTGACACTTGGGTGGCGGGTGTGTATTAGTGGAAGGTTACTGACGTGCTGGCTTTGTGTTTGAGGAAGCGGCACTTGTGCATTATTTGGTCAGGTCAGTCTGTGTCGCAGTCCTGGTAAAGTTTGAAGCATGATTATCAAAATGGAATAAATCGATAATTGTGACAAAATAGAGAAGTGGCCTGGAGGTGATGGCTATACGCGTCGGACAGATGAGATTCCGAGTTAACCCGGTGCGGGTAGGCTATACAAAATATACCAGCAAATATTTGAGTAAGCTTATTGCGAGGGAACGCAAAATATATTTTTTTTTCCCATGTCCCCTGGAGGGCTCCGTAGTTATTGCCTTGAAACTGTCACATGGATGCCAGATATGCTGAGTTTCTTTCTTTTTTGTTGAATCATGAATGCTTAGTGTGAGTCAACTGATCCCCGCAGTGCCTTAGATGTTATTCTGGATTTTTTGAATAAATTTGACTGGCCAGATACTTCTGAACATATTTATCACTGCTCCACGATTTCTCCTTTTGCAAATAATGTCTCACACTTTGGAGTCCCGAAACTTAGAAAAGGTTTTGTAACGTTTCATACACTTTTAGATCTTTACAACCATCTCCTCTTTAAGTCTTTTAGATCATTCCATGAATTTCTGCTTTTAAGCAGTTTTTAATCTACCCTGTCTTATCAGACAGGTTTGATTTAAAGGATTTTCTGATTCTCCAGATTTGACAGTAATTAGCCCTGAGTGTTGCCATGTCACTGAAAACTTTCAAAAAATATGAACAGTCAGTTATTTGAGTATTTAAGAAGGATGTTTCATTTTTTGCACAGGCCTAGTCTGATTTTAATAGCTTCTATGAATTAAATTATAATTTGAAAAATGGATTTCATAATATTCAGATAATCTGAGAAACTGAGGAAAAACACGTAGCTGAAAAAACATGCGACATGGCAGATTTTCACGGCACTGTATCGTTTGGGTCGTTAGACCTCTTCTTTTTGAAGCCCTCATTAAAACCGCATCATTAAGTCTGGGTCCTTTCTGAGTGCAGATGATTATATCAACAAGACACCCTACACTAACTCTAAGGTTGCAGGACATTTATTTACTCTGCATCGCTGGGAAGCCCACAAATGAATCCATGTTTCTCAGGACGGCTGTTAATGGTAGGTGGTTACCTTCAAACTCCTTAATGGAAATATTTAAATGCTACAACAGCAGAAGTGAGCTGACATGTTGACATATGAGGTGATGGGACACTCTGTAACATTCACTGTTCGGATTTACAACCACTAAGTTACATGGTGCAAATGGAGCAGGACTTATGCAAATGCTCATTTGGCTGTTCAGAGAAAAATACCTTAATAAAAGCATGAACTAAAATTACTTTATTATTATTTTACCTTTAAAGAATTACCAAAGAATATTCATCAGCACACGTTGAATTCAAAGTGTCAGATTGCATACCTTAAGCATATCTTTGTACTTTCCCATTTCTGAGTGGGCTGTGATCAGGCACCCGAGAACTCGAAACTTCCCTCCAGGGTCAGAGGTCTTTTCCAGAACTTTTGTCCAGACATGCAGGGCTTTATCTGTCTGATTGGACTGATACAACTTCAGGCCCTTCTCTATCTGCTGCTTGGTTTGGTCCTGGCCCATTTCTGGTGCAATGCGCAACGTGAAAATATTCATTCGCTTAGGCCATGCAGTTTCAGCAAGGCAGGAAGAAAGCAGATCCTTCCAGTACAACTCCAAAGAAGACTCCTTGAAGATGATCCCCTCAGAACGGTCGGTACCAGATCCAGCTCTATCGGCTCCGGCTGAGCTGAGATGGAGACGAAACCGGATCCAGCGAGGAACAGTAGTGGCACACCAAGAACATTATCACAAAAATGCCCTGCTAAGAACTGGACAACTGATCCTGTTTCACCTCAGGAGCGCAGAAAATTCTCATTTATAAATTCCCTTGGAAAAAACATAAAAGATACAAGTATCCCTGCTGAGAGCTGGCAAAGGTTTCCCAGAATATCTGCTCCCTCCACACCCCAGCAAAAGGAATTCTTAGCACCCCCTTCGACCAGCCACCCCACTCCACCTTCCTCCTGCTGCAGCTCCAGCAGATGGCCTTGTCACTCCAGACCATGTGTCCCTTCAGGAATTAATGTTCTGCCCTCAGCAAACTGTCCCAAGGTCACTACAGCTCCTAGCAATCTACCTTTACATGAACCAATGACAGAGAGATACACACTGGACAAAATGGAAAAGTTTGGAGCCTTGGAAAACAAAAGTCCCAGAGAGTCATGGTAGAGGTCAACCACTGTCCCAGGAAGCAACCTGCTGCTGTTCCAAGTTTTGTTTTTGTTGGTTTTTGTTTGTGGTAAAAGAGCTGCATTTCAGACAGCGTCCCTAGTAGCTATAGGTTGTTATTGGTAGTTCTTGTGTAGGCGCATCTGAACCCCAACACCAACCCCTCATCCCGCCGTCAGCAGCCAATGCTCAGAATAGTTCGCACAGTCTGACATGTTCCTGAGCTTAGGTTTCAGCTGCACAGACTCCAGCAGAACATCAATGGGATCACACTGTTGGCCTCTCTCTAACAACTCTATCTTTCCCTTAACTTTTTCACTCCCAAACATCATTGCAGAAATTTTTACCAACTTTAATCCTGCTTCTACTGATTATATTCATACGTATATATTCAGTCCCTTAGAATCAGTACTTTGTAGAATCACTTTTTGCTGAATTTAAAGCTGCAAATAATTTCAGCTTTAAATTTGGGACATTTTGAGTGAAATTGTTGCCCACACTGCTTTGCACAAAAGATCCAAGTTCTATGAAATTTGGGTATCTAAATTCATAACTCTTGACACAAATTCTTCATTAAATGCAGGTCATTCTAAGAATAGATATGTTTGCTCATTGAAGATGTAGCTGTATGCTTAGTTTTGTTGCATAACTGACCCATCAGTTGTGTTCCTCAGACTTTGCAACATTGTTTTTTTTTTTTACTAATGTTCGCTAAAAAGCCTTTGAGGATTTAAAACAACAACCACATTGAAATTTATATACAAGTGGTCTCCATTTACTAATTCGGAAACCTCTGAGTAGTTTCACTGGATTTTATTTAAGGGTATCAAAACAAAAGAGCATCAACAGAAAATGTACACACTTTTTAAAAAAAACAAGTACCATTTTTGTTCTACTTATTTACCTGCTACTTTAGATGAAGTATAATTAGACTCTAGAAATAGACAGTTTAAAAATACCTCACTTGACTTTTAGTTTTATTTTTAAGAGTTGAACTGTTTCATTAGAAAACTGTTTCTGAATAAATCCCAGCAAGACTCAATGGTTCTGCTAATCTACCTTTTTTGTCTCTTTACATTTTTGTTAAACACAGCAAGAAAGCAAATACTAACACTCTGTGTTGATCTACCATAAAATCTCAGGAAAACATATTTATAGTTTAACAAGTATTAATAAATTTACAAGGCACTGCATTTTTTTAAATCATGTATTTTTTGAAGGATTTTAGAAACATCCACCATTACTAAAAGACTTTGAAGGCTGATTGACCAAATAAAAACTAAAAGTGACTCTATGCAGGTTTTACCATTTATCAGAACACATGAACTCGAACCAGTACAGCACACATAAAAATGTAAACGTTGAAAAGCTACAAAACATTCTCTGATATTATGTTTACAGACTTAAAATGTGTGAAGATTTAGCCACTTTCAGCAGCCTGATGATTACAATTCAGTGAGGAGTTTTTTACTGACCACTAAAGCATTTCATGCATGTTAATATACGAGCAGTGCACAGGAAACAACAGCTTTGATCATCACTGCTCACAGTGTTACGACACATTCGGTCCCCAGCTAAGAGATGCACAACAACACGCTGATACAGAAGCATCTCACATACACAGCTGAGCTTTTGGAATGGCTAACACAGCTGAGTGGGAATCTTTTTAGCAGATCTGAAGTCACTGTAAGTCACACCAACGTCTCTCACCTGATTCATTGTGATGATTGTGGACCGTAGATTGGAAATCCTCAGGCCAGTACAAACTGCCAGTTCGTTAGGAGGATTTTTATACCTTTGATAACCGAGACCACAGATGTGGCCGGGTTAAACTTTAACGTGTTAGCGTCGCCTTTCTTACACTTGTCCCTGAAGACGTATATGCAGCCGTTACAGCTGGCCACCTTCCACAGAGAAGGGATGCAGCTCCACACCTCTGGGAAGCGCAGCCGCGTGAAGCTCTCCAGCAGAGGGTTGTAGCACACCAGCGAGTCCCCTTCACCTACGATGAAGATGACGTCCATGTGGACGGCGGCGTGCATGCAGCCCGCAAACGGCAGCATGTATGGTTTGATCTGGCACTTCTGGGAGGAGGTGTCGAAGCACTGGATGAGACGGGACGGCTTTGTGAAAAAGTCCATGTCGTTCTCCTCGCCTCCGAGCAGGTAAATGGTTCCTCCCAGGTTGACGCCAGCGGCCCCAGACACGGCTGTGTCCAACTGGCTCGTCTCTGTCCACATGTTGTCCTTCACTGTGTAGTAAATGATGGCGTTCGACAGCGTGTCCTGCAACGTCTTCCCGCCCAGGGAGTAGATGGTGTCTTCAGAGGCCACAGACACCATGGTGTGGTGGAGGCGGTCTCTAGGCAACGGTGCACAGCGCTCCCAGTCCATGGTGTGCATGTTGCACTTCCACATGCGGCGGGGGATGGACCCCCCCACCACGTATAGGTCCCCGCCATGTTTACAGGCGGCGGTAATCTGATGGCAGAGACTGTTCTGGCCACTCACGCTGATCGCATCGTCCTCATCACAATGCAGAGAAACGGCAAGGGAGTGAGTCCTCGTCTCCTCTTTACCGATCAGATAGATGTGGACGTTCTCCCCAATTTCCTGCCATCAATCCAGAAAGAGATTTTAGTGACAGAAATAAGGATGACGAGAACCAATCACCTTATTATTATTATTACTACTTAGATCTGTCACAATAAGACATTTTGCTGGACAATAAATCGTCCCAGTAATTATTGCCATAAACAAGTATATTGTTGTTTTAAGACCAGCTTCAAGAAACATACTGATAATGGCACGATAAACCAAGTTCATCCGCTCATAGATGAATAAACTTTACTTTTTTAAAGAACACTTAACCAGAAATATACTATCGATATAAAAAATAAAGCACAACAAAAACTATAAATAAAACGGCAATAAAAAAAAAACACACACATAGCCGAAAATGAAATGGATTATGAAGCCTTTGTAAACAAAACTGCCCTTCAAAAAATATTAATATTACTAGATCTATTATCACAACATGCTCTTGTCCTTTCCATATTCTGAAAAACTACAATAATATTTACAGAAAAGCTTTTTTTTCTTTGAAATCATCACCTTGACTAATGACGTCCCAATTGATCGATAGAGATGCTGTTTGATCCACTTTTAGGGTTTAGTAAAAGTCAGACAAGAGTTAGGAATGATTTTATATTTCTTTTATTTTCGTTTTTTTTTTCTTTCAAAATTATTAGCTTCATGTTGGAACCTGTACGCCCCTTTCTTTCCTTCAGGTTCAATGTTTGACACATTGAAATGTTGAATGACGTCTTTGTTCTGTACCTTTTTAAAACCCTTGAAAAGAAAAGAAATTATCAATAAGACGTGAAAAAAAATTTAAATCTGATTGGCAGGTGTTTAAATTCTACCTTCAGATTCTCCTGGAGAAGGCAGGAGAACTCCTCCCTCTCAACCTTGTTGTGGTTTATCCACGACTCGATGGCCATTTTTGGATTCTGGGAGCTGGGAACACCATCTAAACACAGAGACAGAGCTTATTGAGCAGCGTTGATCAAGAGAGGTTACAATTCTTATGCTTTTCAATTTGTCTAACTATAATACCCTTGATGATGTCAAGCAGCAGGCAGAGGGGCAGATTGAGATATTCTTCAGTCTGATGTAGCTGAGCGAGGTGGATTTTAGCACATTGCTTGGCTGCGGTATACAGCTCCTGGTCACTGTGTCTGTCTGCGAGCCACATCACCTAGAAAAAACAAAACAAAACAAAACAAAAAAACAGAAAAAAGATTTAGTATAAATGTTTTAAATCAGCCTGGCCTGCAACGCCAGTGACAAATCAACAAAGTCTTCTGATTCTGGTCTGCTCCTCATCCCCAGAACCAGGACCAAACAGGGAGAAGCAGCATTCAGCTTCAAAGTACCACAAAGCTGGAACAAACCTCCAGAAAATTGTAAAGCAGCTGCCTTAAATCTAAGCTGAAAACCCAGAGTTGTCTAGAGTTGCTTTTGAAACATTGTAAATGAAACATTAATCAACATTTTTACATGTAACGATTGACAAAATATAATGCTTCAATTGTTGACTGTGTGTTCTGTGACTTTGTATTTATGATGTAAAGCACTTTGACCTGTCTTGTTGCTGAAATGTGCTGTACAAATAAACTTGACTGATTGATGGAAATCACCTGTAAGCAATTCTTGACCTCCACCGTCCGCGAGAGGAAGCGGGAGCATTCCTCAAACAGAGCCGTCAGCTGGTACATATCCGCCATCTCATAGGTATCCTGCAGCTCCTCCACCCGCAGCTTGATGGTGCCGTGGTAGATGTAGTCGACCAGCAGCTGGAAGACGGAGGCACTCACGTCCTTCAGCTCGATGAAGCGGTTGTGGGACTCTTTGAGGTTGGAGGTGAACATGGAGCGGAAGAAGCTGCTCTGCGCTGACAGCACCAGCCGGTGCAGGTGAAACTGCCTTTCATCCACAGTGACGGTGACATCTGCAAACAGGCCGTCCTCCAGGCACAGATCCATGATGCTCTTCACCACGCGGCTGGAATGAGAGCGGTCAGTGAAGGTGTATCCGAGGAAGTAGTTCTCCTCTCCCACAGAGCCGCCGACACTGACGCCGCCCTCCTCACCGGACTCCATCTTTGCTGCCTGCCATGTTAAAAACAAATGTTAATGCCAGATTATTAGGGAAAAATAAACAGTGGGTTAGATGGAAGGAAGTTAGTTATCATTTAACAGCTTTACAGTTTACAGTTGACTTTACAGCAACTGTAAATACGTAAGTATGCTAAATGCATACTAAATGTATTAGTGGAGACATAAAATAGATGCTTATCAAAGAACAGTTAGTCTAGTGAAGTGATCCACCAGTTGCTCCACATCTATCTCTGCATGGTTTTGGAGAACAGGATAACTTAGTACACATGTACCTACTAAGATATCTTAGGTATTGCAGCTTTTTAAAACATTCAGTTTTTACAGTTTATTCTTAGGGCAACGGTAATGCTACCTAGTATTTTTTTTTTGTTCTTCATACTACAAGTTATCAAAGATTTTCTTAAATAATAATAATAATAATAATAATAATAATAATAATAATAATAATAATAATAATAAAAACAGCAACAAGATACAGCATGTCTTGAATGTTACCTTTTTATAATCAACAGGTCTGAATAGTAAATTCTTCATTTTACTTATCAGTAAGATGTTTCGTTTGATAATGTATTAACCCATGGATTGAATAGGATGCTGTAAACGAGTGGAGTTTGTAGGTTTTATTTTTGTTTATAAAGCTGTGCTTCCTCACTGACTATAATTCCTCAATTTGAACAATAAAGTATATATTACTAACTTCTGAGAATTCATGGAATGATCTAAAGGACTTAAAGAGGAGATGAAAACAAGGTTGTGAAGATCTAAAAGTGTATAAATTGTTACAACGCCTTTTCTAAGGTTTTGGGACACCAAAGTGTGAGACAATATTTGCAAAAGGAGAAATCGTGGAGCAGTGATAAATATGTTCAGAAGTATCTGGCCAGTCAAATTTCTTCCAAAAATCCAGAATAACATCTGTGCAGAAATATGTACCACTCAAAAGCTCACTAGTCTATTGAACTGAGACTCATATTCCAATATTCAGACGTATTTATTAGTTGTTCTTGTTGTTGTTGTTTTTTTACAATGAACAATTAAATCGTTCGGTCTATACACGTTTTCTAATAAAGGGTCTTCAACATGCAAAGATCAACCAAAACAAGTGATAAGTGATGCTGATTGGCTAAGCTAGGTTACCACTAGCTGTGTTGTTGTGTTTGTCTGCCGCTAGCGCCCGCAGCAGAAAGCCGCCAGTTTTTTTTCTAATAAATGTTCTACTAAAATATTCTGAAGAAAACATGGAACTAAACAAATATTGCTTAACTTTGATAGCCATGCAGTTACGCTACCTTTATTTGCAATGTTGCAGCATTCAGAGGCAGCTGAACTGTTCACCGGAATAACTGTTGTAAAAGGTTAAACTAAGATAGCGCCAAACGCTTACCGCCCCCCTGTGGCAGAACCTCATTACAGCAGTGTCTTATTGAAAACAACAACAAAACAATCTGTAATTGAATCTCAGTAAGCATATGTACATAAAGCTGCTTGGTGAAGGTGTGTTAAAAACTTTAACGAACAATTGGTGTGAAGAAGAAGTGAAGTTGAGCAGTTTTGTCAGGATTTCCTCCCTGGTAGTACTGTTGCCTGGAAGTCAGTCTGAGAGGTCCTATTTAGGTTAATACCTCCATTCATATTTTCATGAAAACTTTTGATCACAATACTATGACTTAGAATAGATAATCTGGGATTGCTTTTTTCACTACAGTTTCCACGTGATGTTTTTTTCTCCCCTACAATCTAAGGATGAGAACTGAGAGAAGAATTCAGATTTCCCTTACCTGTGCTTGGTTTTCAGATAAAATATTTAAGTAAATCACTTTATTGTGTTTTGCAAGATAAAGAAAAAAAAGAAAACATCTAAATTAGAAAAATTTCCACAACCTACACTTGCTCCAGGGGAGCCATCTGGTTTCTGCCTGTTTTCCAAGCTGAAAAAGAATCTGTGGTATTCAGGGGAAGTTTTCTTCTTTCCATGAGTGGAGAGGTAGGGCAGATGTTGCTTTTCCTCTTTTTGTTCTAATCTAGAGAGGCATGAATGCACAACTAAGACTCTGGCTCCCAATTATTCTATGGCTTTGGCTTGGCCAAGAGCTGCAAGGTGAGTACATCAAGACATTGATAGTTTATAGTTTATAAGGTAATTCATGTGTTGTCCAGTTTGCATTGTAAATATTGAAGTAATGACAGTTATAATGGTAAATCAGCTCAATTTTTAGCAGTAGTATAATTAAATCTATGACGATTATAATTTTTCCCCTTCAGATGTGGCAGCAGGCTCAGGTCCAAATGCTGATCTCTCTGATGCAAACCTGATGTTTGAGGTAGCTTTATGTTTAACTTCTACAAATTTTCAGATAACTAACGCATCTATGCTGTTTCTTTTCCGTGGTTAAATCATATTTTCTATATTCATCACAGATTTTACTGAGTGGGGTTGAGTTAAATAAGGATAACAATGTTTTCCTGTTGGACGAAGAGCTGGCATCGATGAGGAAAGGGCGGGAATTCTTGTCTCAGATCAATGATGGCATTCCAAGGACTCTGATCTCGACAGAGCTCATGATAAAGACACAGGAGGCTCGTCTGAAAACTCCTCTGACTCGGGATCAGTTTGAGAATCAGGTTCTGAGCATGGTGTACTCTGCTCTGCAGACTGGGGTGCAGAGGAACAAGGAGGAGCGAGAGGCTTGGGGTGGAGTGCTTATCCAGCTGGCAAACATCACCACCTATGACTTACGGGGAGGTTTTCTCTACAATTATGCTTAAAGAAATCATAAAGATGGAAGCTTGGATATTAAAATTATACAGGAAACATTTTTTTTTAAATAAATATTCAGCAATATACAAATGAAGATATTTATTATTTTACAGTAGAAAAAGTGCAGGAAAAATGTACACCGCCCTACTACAAATGGTTCCTATAAAATACAAACCATTTTATATGGCTTGTAATGTTTGTCAACATGCAAACACAAAACACTAACAGAGAAATGTACAAAAATAAATTTAAATTTCTCAGCTCTCTACAGTTTCCTCTTCTGAGTTTGTTTTTGTTTGGTGCACCCGGTTTTGGTTTTGGTCTCGGTTTCTTCCAGTGAAGCTAGCTTTTTCTTCAGCTTTGCATCTGCCGTCGAACCCCTCCGGTCTCTGCCAGAGCGTTGCTGACCCCTCCGCTGACCTCTGACCCTGTCTGCTGAAGCCGGCGTTTCCTCGATCGGTTTGTGTCGGCCGCTGACCAGCGACTCATCGTGGTCCCAGATCAGTAGTGTTACACCTGAGAGCAATCATAAGAGTTTTACTGCTGAATTCAGCTTTTATTCCTCTTAAGCTTTTTTCACATTTATTTATACTGCACTTCACAAACTGTAATGAATCTACTTTATGACATGAAAACATAAAGTAGTACATAACTGTGAAGTGAAGGAAATAACTGATGATTTTCCAAAATTTTCACAAATATAAATGTGTAAAGGGCTTTTTGTGTCATCCACCCCCTTTATTCTAATACCTCTAAATCTAAATAAAATCCAGTGCAACCAAAAGCCACATAAAAGCTGCAGAGATCCACAGCGTTTGTGGGAAAATATTAGTTATGTACGACTAGAGGGCCGATTCTGGCCTTGGAAAATAAAAGTGACAAAAGGACTTATAGGATAATAACAACCCTTAAGATATAGAAACAATTACAATTTAGAGATTTAGACTAAATCATATTCATGTGTCAAAACGAACCAAAACAGATCTTATTTTCCAAAAAGAATGAGCGAATTATACCCCCTAAACCAAATATGATTATCCTTCAGTTATTCACTACTTTGTATTGGTGTGTCGTCTAAAATATCCCAATAAAATCCACTGAAAAAGCTTTAATACAACAAAATGTGATTCAGGTGCAACCATGAAGACAACTCACCCATTCCAGATGCGATAACGTCACCCATTGGACTGAACTTATTGATCTGTAGAAAAAAATCAAAAAGAATCTCTTGGTTTAAAAAGGTTCTGAATTAGTTTATTTTGACTTGACTTTTTAAATTAAGTGATACTCACCGATTTGATCCCTGAGGCAGTGGAGTCAAACATCTGAAATACCAACTCCCCACTGTTGGAGTCAAAGACGTCAATGGACCTCTGATCTCCAGTGCAGATGCGGTCATCGGGGTATCGGCCGGCCACAATCAGGTCATACAGAGGATGCCAGGTGGCCTACAGAACAATCCGTCATTATTTTGTTGTCACAGACAGACTCTGATAAAAAAAAAAAAGTATCTTTCTACATCCATAGTACCTAAAATAAAATTTTTTAGTCATAAAACTAGATTAATTTTTTATCAAATGTTTATAAAAGTCGTATTCTCCTTTTATTCCCACTGAAATAAACTTGAAGAGAGACAACATACCTTGATGGGTGTGAGGTGCTGAAACTGCCTGTGTGGGTGCTGAATGATGTGCTGAGGCTTCGACCAATCAGAGGAGGAGTACACGCGGATCTGGTCGTGCTGATCTGTTGTGAGCAGCTTGGAGGCGTCCAAAGGATTGAAATAGGCTGCAGTAGATTAACAGAACGGGTTAGGTTTACCTTTAGGTTTTTATCTCTTAATAAAGTCCTAGCTTCCAATTTCTTCAAATATTTGCTCTCATTTCTTATATTACATCATGCTGAGAGATGATCTGATCACAGCCCTTTGAGAGAAAGGAGTTTTTTTAAAGATATCTGGTTTAAAGTAAACTAGAATCCAAACATTCATCTGTACTTTATGAAAATATTATTTTTAACCATTTAACAATACTTAGTAAAACCTTTTTCTTTAATAGGTCAAAGTATTTCTATTAGCTAAATGTTAGAATGATAGAGAATTTCTGTTATTATTAAACAACCCAAAACAATTCAGAGTTCAGTTGTTTCTTTTTTTTTTGTTTTGTTTTGTTCATTCTGGGCTAGAAGCAACACTCTGGAATGAAGCCTGAAGAATTTTAAATCAGTCTAAAGTTAATTAATTTTTCTTCTGATACTTGACATCAAAAAGGTTGTATTGCTTCAGTATGAACAACCAGACTTATGAACCAGACAGGAACGGCATGATCGGGAATTGTTGCCGTTTTAAAGTCGCAATTTTTTTTTAAACCTGAGTTTGCTGATACCTGTAACTGTACCTTGTCTTTTTTTGTTTTCTCAGCAGAGATCGAACAAAAAGAAAAGTTTACCAAAGACACAGAATTCCAACCTGAGTTGACGGCTCTCTCGTGAGGCATTTCGTAGAGGAAGCTCTTCTTGTCCTTGATGTTCCTCAGGTCCCAGAGCTTCACTGTGTGATCAACCGAGGCTGTCGCCAGCAACCAGTCGCATCGGGAGTTAAACTCTGCATGCGTCACTTTGGCTTTGTGCAACTTACTGCTGAAAATCTAACAATTAAACAGAGCAAATGCAACAAATAGTTTTTAACATAACCATCATATTTCTCTTGACTGGAA
This sequence comes from Gambusia affinis, assembly GCF_019740435.1. Lineage (NCBI taxonomy): Eukaryota > Metazoa > Chordata > Actinopteri > Cyprinodontiformes > Poeciliidae > Gambusia > Gambusia affinis. Next base: position 7,526,711 of record NC_057875.1, read on the forward strand.
GCAATACTGACTTTGATTTCACCAAATTTCTTCCTTCTTCCTGAACATAATTTAGCTGCTACCAATTGCAAACCTTTTACGTCTTCAATCCTTTGCTTTAAATAAATTCTCAACTAAGATTCATTTAGCGCATACAAAAATAAAACAATTTTTAGAAGACTGCTGTGAAATGGCTGTAAGAACAAACCTTTTTCCCATCCAGACCCAGAAGTAGAAGCTCCCCCATGTTGTCCCCAGTCACAAGCATCTGCCGACTCACAGACACGTCGACACAACAGTACCAAAAGCTGGGAAAAAGAGAACAACCATTTAGAAAATATAAGCAATAATCACCAAAGTGGTGTCATATGTGACATTTGTGATAAATAATAGTTAAAAACATTACAGCAATTTAGAAAGGTACAGAATTCAGTCTACTCCATTATGTAACATTCAACTTCCCCAACAAACTTTTTTATGCTTTAGTACTTAATCAAACAAATCAATAGAAATAAACTAATTTGATTTGAAATTTAGAGAAAGACTTTTAAACACAAAAAGCAAACCAGCTTATACACAAAAACAGAACAAAAAACATCAAACTAGAAAAGCACAAACAGTTTGTACTATGCTTCACAAATATATCAACACAACTCTTTAACATTTTGTAATATTGGAGCCACAAACCTGTGTGGGTCTACACAAGATCAATTTCATATGCAAGTTTACGGCAATTACCCTAAATCAAGGAAATCTGTCCGACCAATCAGCCAATTTATTGGTACACCCCCAGATTGATTGGTTGTGCTAGGCGTTCACAGAAGCTTAAAGATTAAAATACACAATATATACTTCATAGAGGACTTCTGAAGATAATTTGTAGCACTGGATTTTAGCTTTCAGAAGCACACATATAAATAAAAAACAGAAATTGCCAAAATAACGGTTGCACTTTTAAAAAACTTTAAATTTAGATATAGTTGTTGCAACATATGAAATCACCGCAGAGATTTGTGGTTGTAATGTGACAAAAACAAAAATAGTTCAAGGCTTATAAATACTTTTCAATGGCAAATGTTGTTGCCACCGTCAAGCATCAGTCTTCTTTTCAGTTTCCTCACCAAACATTGTGGTGATCATGACCGCAGTCTTGTGTTCTGGACAGCAGGGTGGGAGTGTGGCTCTCAAAGCTATGCAGGGTCAATGTCCCCTCGCCAGAAGCCGCATAAACTCTGGAGAAGTCTGTGGGGCAAAACTTCATCCCGCCAATGAAGTCTCCTGCTCCGTTCTGCACACATAAATACAAATGCAGGCCAATAATGCACTCGCTTTGCATGGAAATGCTGGAATTTGCTGGGGGCCGCCTGATAAGAAGACTGATGCTAGACTGAGTGAGCTTACAGCCCTGATGGAGAAAGAAAAAGGCCTGTTAGTCTTACTTCAGGGACTCTGTGCATGTAAACACTGTTAGGGTTGTCCCACTGAAATCCTGCAGAGATGTTGTACCGCCCATAGACGAGGTGAACAGCTGACTGGGATTTAACAGGTTAAACTTCATGTCTGTTACTGAGTCTCCTGCCCCCATCTAAGCAGAGAATCAAAAAAGGTTGTCAAAAGGCACATCGAGGATGCACACTTCTACAAATTCACCTCCTTTCTTTAGCCACAAAAGGATTTCAGATGATAATAAAGATCAGCAGGACCCCTCCATGTTGTTGAGATAAACCCAATCAGACACATCAACTCACCCCTCGAGTAAAGCTTTTTGTTTCAGACTTCTCAAAGTCCCACAGAAAAATGTCCCCCCCTTTTGAGGCTGCAGCCACAGTGGTGGGATGAGTGGGGTGCCACTCCAAGCAGGTGATTCTGCGATCAAATGGACTGCTGGCGCCATGAAAATGGTAGGATGACAGAGATCGAACAAATGGCTCCTGGAGACACTGCAAGAGACAGAAAAAATTTTGTTTTGGTTATTTTTTTAAAACCAGATTTTTATTCAGTATGCTGCAGAACGCTGCAGGAAAATTCCAAGCCAGGCCTAAACATGTCTGCTGTTACAGTTCTTATCATTCTCAACTACATTAATCTTTGATCATCCCTGTCAGGAATAATTTTGTGCATAAATTTGCAACCCAAATAAGTTCGAGAGATATGCAGAGTTTTTCAAGGCTCTGTACAACACTGGAAAAACATCCCTCAAAATAAGAATAATTTCTGCAGGAATTGTGTAGAAAGCCTGAAAGAGAGAGAAAAGAGGCGCACACAAATGAGATAACGAGGTGAGCATTTGAAATCATACAATCATATATTTGATTAAAAGACAATAAAAATATCTAATTGTGTGGAAATAAATGTCTTGTTAATTATGTCCAGTAACAATTTTTGGACTGGCTACAAGTAGCTCCAATTTGCCAACAGTTCACCATAATGAGAATATCGTCTCATAATCCAAAGCACTTCGAATTTTGAAGAAAATGTGCTACAGCAGCAGAAATTTGGCAAACAAACTGCCTCTGTAGTTTGTTCTTGTTTTTATCAGAATCAATTGCCTTTGGTATCCCCAAGTCATGCCCAAGTCACCCCCAACCATTTTCAGAACGAAGCATCTCAGCTTTCAGCTCACACCCTCAGACAGGAACACATTACAGCAGTTTTACTTTCATCCCACTGGCTTCCCGTCCATTTAAAAATAAATGTTAAACTTTTATTATTTGGTTTTAAAGCTCTTATTGCCCTTTCTTTCTTTTATTTATTTGAATTGCTGCTGCAAATTGCTCATGCAGTAAGCATGAACAATTTTTATACAGGCATAGGACTGCTGTTACATTAAATTAGTCTATTATGTGTCTGGCCCTATCAAGTAAACGCAATAAATAAAACCTCTTTAGTCACACCAGTTCCTTATGGTCAGATGGTCAACATTCCCACACTGTTAGATGAATATTTTCATTTTTTTTATATCAAAGCCTAAGATGCTTCTATTCAGGCAGGCTTTTAATACCTAAAAGTGTGGTAGGACTTCTGGTTTTATGTATTTTTTCTTAGTTTCCTTTACATATTTATTTTGAAAAACACTTTAGTCAGCAATGCTGTTGATGTGTAAAGGACTACATAACAAAATGATTGACAGCCACTAAAGAGAAATTAGGGATTATTTGACCCCTACATACAGACTGCCCTTATTGATCCTGAACTAAGAAGAGATGTTTACCTGTCTCATCTGAGAGTGCAGACTCTGGCCCAAAGTACTCTTGTATATGTAGTGCAGTATACTTCCAGGGCCATTCTTCCTCTGGACTCCTGCAGAACTGTAAGAAGGCCCTGCAAAATGAAGAGACCCATTCAATCAGCTACCAAAACTAAAACAACACTGGCACAATGAGTCACGGAAGCCGTCCAATCGATGCAGCACACCCGCTTTAGATGTTTCTCCGTCTATCTTGTCTCGCAGTTTTGTACTCAGCGACGTGTGTTCTGCAGCTCCTTTCTTCACTTTACTTTTTGATCCATTTGCCTGTGACTTGGTGGGCTTCCTTTTCATTTCTCAGCCTGTTAGATCGACAACACAACACGAGAAGAGTGATTTGACTCGACAACAATCAATCTGCCTTCACGCATAATGTTCGAAGCTGCTGCTTACCTGTGGTGGTCAGCTGGGAGAGCTGCATGAGCCGAAAAATCAACATAAGAAACTTTTGCGTTTGCGTAACACTGCACTACACGTGACTTCAATGGCTGCAGGTTTGTGTTTTGTAACCTCGGTGTTATACAGTCGGAGCGCGGCAGAGGGCGCTGGTTACTCGAGAACAACGTCACTGGATGTTCGAAAAAAAGACTACAAAAGTGACATGATTTATTTTTTCAAGATTATTGCTTTTTTTTTTTTTTTTTTTTTTTTAAAGAAGAACCAAGAATATTCTGAACCTCTGAGAATATTCTGAATATGAAGGCTATTAAAATTGTAACTGAAAGCAATGTGTTTATTAAATTGAGTATGGCTTTCGTTGTTTTAACTTTTATAAAACTGGTGAGTAATAATAATAATAATAATAATAATAATAATAATAATAATAATAATAATAATAATAATAATAATAATAATAATAATAATAAAGTACATATTTATAAAATGGAAGAAAAATGATACTGATACATTTCGTAGTTTTCTCTTAGCTGCTACTTATCATTTGCTAGGTTAGCAATTTTTTTTTTTTTTTTTCTGCGGACTTCACATAGTTTACATTTTTGTCTGGTGTCGTATGTTTATCGTCATACACCAGCGGAAGCACGTGCTCACTTTCTGGGATCTTATTGGCTCATTTCGGCTTCTTTTCAAAAAGTTCCGTCTCAGACCAAGGCGGAGGGAAGATTCAAATTTAGAGCAACAGAAACGGTCAAACTAAACAGATTACTACTCTTTACAATGAATCGACAAGCGTAAGTAGGATTTATTTTTCTCCGCACGTCGCCTTTAGGGTTTATTTCAAATATGTTTTGTGTTAGCATTAAATGCCGAACTGTTGATTTACGGAGTTGGCGAGACTTTGATGGCTAGCTTAGCTGTGGGATAGTTAGCAGAGGAGTCAATCATTGCCGTTTACTGTTATGAATCACTAAAAGTAGCTATGACGGTTTGAAATGTAATAAATTTTACCCTTCACTATCAGGAAATGTAAAACGCCCCGAAGGCATCCTCCTAAAAAGCCTCCCAACAGCCAGAGAGACCCAGTTGGGGTAAGTATCCCAGGTTGATAAGCGAGCATTTCAACATGGCGGTCTAAGAAAACAATGCCTGTGGTTTTATTAGCATATTCAGCGAGTCTTCATAGTATTCTGTAAGAAAAATAATTTTGATCTATATCAGGTGTATCTACGTGTGCGGCCTCTGGTTGCGGAGGACGAGGAGTGCTGCATTGAGGTGATCAGCAGCTCCACCGTCCAGCTACATGCTCCCGAGGGCTTCAAAGTCAACCGCAATGGGGAATATAAAGAGGTAACCACTCCAGCCATGCAGGTCTACCTTTAAACTACATCATCTATGCAATATACATGGATTAAATATCAATTTTAGTTGACTCAGTTCAGCAAAATCTGTTTAAAACCTCCTTAGAAATGTTATTTGGCCTAAATTTTGTACATTGTTTTCTTCAAAAGCTGTGTCTTGCCTTTTTTTTATTAAAACAAAATAAATCTTCAAATACTTTTACCAACTCCAAACTAGAAGATTGAACCATTTTAGGCCTATCAAACATGTCTGATTCTGAGTTCGGTGAAGAGCACAGAAGGCTGTTCACATTTTTTAAAATTGTCTGCCTTTTGCATAATAAAGTATATTCATATTAATGGATGTGTTTTGTTTTTAGACACAATACTCCTTCAAATACGTCTTTGGAGTTTCTGTATCGCAGATGGAGCTCTTTGAGAACGTGGCCAAACCTCTTGTTGTCGACCTCATTCATGGGAAAAATGGTAGGAGCATAAGATAATAAATTGTAAAATGGGGAAATCAAAGGTGTCTACAGAAGACTGGAGCTGCCACCAACACATAAGAAAATTACAGCAATATCATAGCATAAAAACTTTACAAATATAAGTATTACAACAACACAATATATTCGACAATCTGACAATATAAAAACATATAAATGTATTTTTAACTATTTATTTGACACTTGTACAATAAATGAACACTATCACTAAATATAAATATTAGGGATGCACAATATAGCCACACTAACATCAGTAATGTAACATGATATAGCTGTTTTCTTTTGGTAGCTCTATGCTTCCACAGTTGTCCATGTGTTTCTGCATTATAAAAGCATCAGATTTCTTTTTCTTCTTTTTAAAGTCCAGTGTTTACTGATGATGTGCTGTTTGCTGCAGGGCTGCTCTTCACATATGGTGTCACAGGAAGCGGGAAGACTTTCACCATGACTGGCTCTCCAGGTCAGGGTGGACTGCTGCCACGTTCCCTTGACATGATTTTCAACAGTGTCGGCCCCTTTCAGGCTAAAAGATATGTAAGAGAGCAGTACACAATGATATATTTCAAGTCCACATGACTTGTCCCTGTATTTCCTTAGCTTTATGTTTATTGGAATCTCCTCTGCTCAGGTTTTTAAGACGGATGATAAAAACGGTATGGAAGTTCAGTGTGAAGTTGATGCTTTGTTGGAGCGTCAGAGACGGGAAAACAATTTAACAGTTCTTAAAACTCCCTCCTCCAGGTAAATCATGTCATGCTAGGAAAAACAAAAGCTGCAATCATCACTATAACTAAATATTGAGGTTGTGTGTAATTTCCTACTTTTTAGACAAAAGGTTGACCCTGAAATTGGTGACATGCTGAAGCCAGAGGAGACCTGTAAAGCAGATGGTGTGGATGAGGACAGCTGTTACAGCGTCTTTGTCTCCTACATCGAAATCTATAACAACTACATATATGACCTCTTAGAGGAAACGCAAGAAGACGCGATCAAGCCAAAGTAAGTGCCTAAAATAAAGGACGTACAGATGTGCTTGAAGTGTATGCTTGAGCACTATCATTCTAGAGTCTCTGTGAAGATGTTTAATAGTTTCATGACAGAATAGCTGGAGGAGAAAAACTGTTGTCTTTTCTTTTTGCTAGGTGGAATGGTGGAGGCACACCTGTGCGCCAGAACACTGAGTTCATGTATGTGGCCAGTGAATACTAATCTAGTAGACACCAAATTAGCTGCATGATCGAGCTAAGCTGTCCAGTTGAACACACATGTAGAAGAGAATTCCTTAATAGTGATTTTTGATATTGCAAAAAATATTTATTGGCTACTTAATTTGTGAAACAGGAGTCTATGTTAGCTGGATTCATTATAGGGGAAACTATAATCTCAATTATTTTTGGTTTTGGCTAAAACTGCCCTAATTAAAGTGATCACTTAATTCTAGAAAACAATGTATCCATTAAACTCGAAAAACAGTAAATTGCCATTAAAAATGTTTCCCTGGAACCTCTTTGAGTGATCACTTCAAATAACAAATGCATATTTGTTTGAATATTGTATATTACTCTAAAAATTAAGTCAATAAAATTTGCTTCAGCAATCTCAGCAGGCGGGGGAACATTTAAGTTATCATTCAAAAACTTATTTTTGTATTGAACTAGCTGTGATTTAAAAAATCTGCACTTTTAGTGTATATTACTGTCCAGATTTGATACATCTCTTAATTATCAACATTTTTAATAGATCTGATCTGCAGTAGACTATACGAGAAAAATTGAAAGAACAATGAAATGGCAGTTTCAAGAATGTGACACTAACTTTAGCACTGAGTCATTTTATAAAGATAAAAAAACTTGTATAGGGGAATGTCTTGTTGAAATTGTCCAATATGTGGACCATTTTAGAAGTTTGTGTCCAGACGAGTATGAAATTTGTCATTGGTACATGTGATGGAGCCCTGAAATTTGAGGACTTTTCAAGTTTCATCTTCTTTTCGTTTCATTAAATTTTAGAAATCCCTACATTCCTTACATGACTCACTTTCTGCTTGCAGTCTTTGCTTTGTGTCACAAGCATTTGTAAATTCATGCTTCTTGCCGCTCTATCGTTATTTGCTCTATCGAAACTTTCCCAATGCCTACCTGTACTTTGTGCTTTATGCTCTTTATGTGTTGCATGGAAAACTGTTCCTCTTCACTTCAACACAAGAACAATTTATCTAAAACATTTTTTATTACTGCCACAGACCGCCCCAATCTAAAATCCTTCGAGAGGATCAGAACCACAACATGTATGTGGCCGGATGTATGGAGGTTGAAGTCAAATCTGCTGAGGAAGCATTTCAAGTGTTCTGGAGAGGTGAGCGTTTCTGTTTCTGATCCACAAATGTTTTTAGCTACAGATGCTGCAATGATGACTTCTATGTTACTGACCTGGAATTGCTGGTCTCCGTGTCGGCTCTGTTCAGGAAATGACTTGGGTTAATCTTCTCTCTGAGCGGTTTCAGATCTGTTGCAAAAGATTCATTTTGTGCAATGAATTATTGATATCATTTAACTTGCACATTAAAATTCTGTGTTTCATGTTTTATTTTTGCGTGTGTAACAGTTGATATTTTTTTGCAGGTCAAAAGAAGAGGAAGGTTGCAAACACTCGGCTGAACAGAGAGTCGAGCCGATCGCACAGTGTGTTCATCATCAAACTGGCTCAGGCTCCTCTGGATGCAGAGGGGGACAACATTCTCCAGGTTAGTTGCAACCAAATGTCTCTCAAAGTTCAGAACATATTACAATGTCCACCTGCTATTAAGTTGTCATCTACACAGTTGATTTGGATTTTCTCCCTTTTAACCGTCAGGATAAGAACCAGGTGAGCGTCAGCCAGCTGTGTCTCGTTGACTTGGCGGGAAGCGAGCGCACTGGTAGGACGGGAGCTGAAGGCACACGAATACGTGAAGCAGGTTTGTTAAGCGTAAATGTTTGATTAGATAGGACATCTAGAAATCTTTTGCTCAATCTAACAAGTTTTTCAATGCAGGAAACATTAATCAGTCGCTCCTGAATCTGCGGACGTGCCTCGAAATACTTCGGGAGAACCAAATGTACGGCACCAACAAGGTAAGTGTTGCCAGATTGAAGCTAAACATTTCCATTCAGACCATGCAGGTAACGTAGAACTTCTGTTGTAGATGGTGCCATACAGGGACTCCAAAGTCTCCCACCTGTTTAAAAACTACTTTGACGGAGAAGGAAAAGTCCGGATGGTTGTGTGCGTCAACCCGAAGGCGGATGATTACGAGGAAACACTGGCAAGTTGATCCCACAGATTCACTGCGTCCTTCTGAAGATGTTTCCATTCTCTGACAAGTTTCCTGCCTGTGCAGCTGGTGATGCGGTTTGCAGAGATGACCCAGGAAGTAGAGGTGGCTCGTCCGGTAGACAGGCCCATCTGTGGGTTCACACCGGGACGCCGCCATAGGAACCAGGCGTTCAGGGAGGAGATGTCTCAAAGGTTGGAGGACCGGGGTGGTAAGGATGCTGCTTAAATATAATTTTACGCCGCTACTTTTTTCCTATGCTTTGAACCATGCAGCTTATAGCCTGGTGCGGCTTTTCTGTGGATTTTTCTTCAACCGCCAGGGGGCTCTTTAGCAGGAAGTGAATCATTGGAAGTCAAAATTGGAATTCAAAGAAGAAAGTGCAAATTTTCATTTAGAACAAGCACATGCTAGCACTAGGCATGACAGAAATTTCTTCAAACTCATATGATGCAGCTTTTAAGTTGAGGGCTATTGATCCGGCAGTACAGGAAGGAAATGGAGCCGCTGCATGTAAGCCGAGCTTACCTCCATCTGCAATGCATGGTTTGGCATTTCAGACGGAGGGCTGCGCCTTAATAAATCTAGTAGATTTATTAGAACGGTGCCCTCTGCTGCAGAAAACCGAGAGCGGCGGAGATACCAGCAGCTTATAGCCCGGTTCAGCTTATATATGTACGTTTCCAGTTTTTTTTTTTTTGTTTTTTTTTTTATAGTAGGTGCGGCTTATAATATGGTGCGCTCTATAGGAAAATATGGTGTGTGTGTGTATATATATATATATATATATATATATATATATATATATATATATATATATATATATCTATATATATATATATATATATATATATATATATATGTGTATATATACATATATATATATATATATATATATATATATATATATATATGTATATATATATATGTATATATATATATGTATATATATATATGTATATATATATATATATATGTATATATATATATATGTATATATATATATATGTATATATATATGTATATATATACACGTATATATATAATCTATTTTATACTAAATCCATTTTTTTAAATTAATTTTATCAATGAGTTCTGCTTTCAAAGCCAACTAAGAACTATATTTATGAGGGGTCATTTCCAGAATGAAGAGCTGGACTTAGTCTGAAGGAAGTCTTAATTCGCACCAAGAGCTTTTGGACAATTTCATGCTTCCAACTTTATGTCAACAATTTGGAGATGATGCTGTCTTGTCCCAACATGACTGTGCACAAAGTAACTTCCATAAGGATATGGATGAGTAAGTTTAGAAGACCTCTACTCACCTAGAGAGAGTATAAACCTCACACTGATAGAACATCTATGGACTGAATTGGAGCAGAGCCTGAGAGCCAAGCTGTCTTGTCCAGCATCAGTTTCTGACTTCACAAATGCTCTTCTAGAGAATAAATACAAATGTATATCTGCAAGGGCTGGGTTGGCATCATATCAAACTCCATGTAATGAAAATAGGATGTTACTCTAGTTCTTATATGAATACAGGTGGGTCAACAGTTTTGGCAACATAGTGTCATAAGCTCATACTACAGAAACTAAAGGCTAAGGGGTTTGGAGTTTTTAGATTGAAATCATGTTGATCTTTGATATAATGTGTATAATCCCTGGATTGTTTTAGTTTTCCATGTGTTTAATCATAAAAGGTTAACTTGTTAAATCGGACGTCTTCCTTCAGACGCGATGTCTGCTCTAAATGGCATGGTGTTGAGCCTGCCACCTCTGCCCACATCTGAACTGACTGACCCGAATGATGAGATCACCATTCCTCAGCTGATTGAAGCACTGCAAAACAGACAGAGGATCCGGCAGATGATGATTGACGAATTCAACAAAGCAGGTGAGAACTTGCAGCTTGTCTGTCACAGGTCAACAGCTTTTTTTCTTTTCTTTCTTTCTTGTTTGATTTGTTTCGGCTCACCTTCCATATCTTATTTTAGCAAGCAGGATGAAGTCTATGCTGCAAGAACTGGATTCCGACGTCATTTCCAAAGAGAATGCGATCCTTGAACAAAATGGTAGACTTGCAGAGAAAGACAAAGTGATTCATAGCAACAAGATGGAGATTGAACGTTTAGAGAAAAAGACCAAAATGCAAGAACACAAGGTTCGTCTTTGACTTATAATCCCTGGACTGCTTTGACACTACTGGTTTGTAGATGTTTTAAAGTTTTTTTTTTTTTAACTGTCTCATGACTTCCTTCCAGATTGACATTCTTCAGAAAACGACTAAAATCTACGAAGATGACAAGCGCTCTCTGCAGCAAGAGGTGGATACCAGGGGACACAGGCTGCAGAGAGAGCTTTCTGAGAAGAGACGCATGGAGCAGCGCATGCAGGGCGTAGTCTCAGACACACAGCATAAGTGGGAGAAAGAGTGTGTAAGTTGGAACAAACGTATCATCACCTGTGCGTTGCTTCTGGAGCATTGTTAGACTTTGCAGTGACATAATTTAGTGTAACAATGCCACTTTGACATCCGTAATGTTGTGCAGGAGAGACGAGTGAATGCGATGCAGCTTGAGATGCAGAACAAGCTGTGGGTGAAAGACGAAAAGCTGAAACAACTCAAAGCTATAGTAACAGAGAGCAAGACTCCTGGTCGTCCCGAACCACAGCCGCGTCACACTCAGCCTCTGCCTCAGCGCCCGTCCAGGGAGGAGCGGCCTTCCAGGGAGGAGCGGCCTTCCAGGGAAGAGCGCCCGTCCAGGGAGGAGCGGCCTCCATCAAAGAGATCAGCCTCACCGTCGCCTGTTCCGGTACGTCGTCAACTAAGCACTTTGCTCCTAGGCTCTTTTTATTATTGAAAATTGTTCAAGGTAACGAGTATCACTGACTTTTCTGATGCTCTTTTGCTTTGTCTCTAAGGTTCTTGCTGTGGGATTGTGCAGGTGTTAGGGATGCAAGTTATCGATTGTTAATCTAAAGTTGATTGACTAACGATTAATTGATAACATTTTTGTTATATCAAGAAGGATGACTGTCTTTCCATAACATAAAGGTTAAAATTTTTCATAAAATGCCGAAAACTTATTACAATTTAACAGTTTGTATCAGCTGTATTAAATACTCTAAATACAGGAAATTGTGCTTTTCTCACGTTAAGTTAGACATGTTTACAAAATATAACAAAACAGGAACCTCTGAAGTTGCTGTATAGAAAAATAATATATGAAAATAATATAACGTATATGAAACAGAGATGTTGGTACATAATATCAGTCTGTAGTTACTGTTAAATGGAAATTAAAACATTATTCTATGAAGTGCGTTAACTCATGAGAACTTTCAAAATAAACCTTGCTTTTTGGTATAATATAAACGAGGTATTAGGGCCACGCTAAAAAAGCAAAAATAATAATAAAACTTACCAAAATGAAGTCATGATATAACTTAATAAGCGCCATTGCGGTGAAACTTAAGGAGCTTGTCGTTTACCCAAACCTGATTCCGTTTTGGACCTTTTAAACTGGCTCTGCTTAAGAATGACCAGCGGCGCCCTCCGCTGGATGGCGGCCAAACTACAACATTAAAAAGAACTAAGTGGTTATCAGTTAATCGATTGGGACTCATTTTAATGTAATAAACCATTAATATACAATTAATTATGAGTTGATTAATTGTTTGGATTCCTAACAGGTGTCTATATGTTCTAATCTATTTTGGTTTTATGATTTTGTTCTTTTGACCATATCTTATTGTTTATTTCCATTTTGCTCCTCAGAGTCTTGACGAGTCTCGTCAGAGTCTCGACGAGTCTTCTCAGGGTCTTGATGAGTCTCGTCTGAATCTCAACGAGTCTTGTCAGAGTCTCAGTGAGTCTCCTCAGGTCAGTCCAGTGCCAGGGTCACCTGCAGTCAGAGCCACTAGTGATGAGGAGGTCGAAATGAACCCAAGACCCACATGCCCCCTTCCGAGCAGCAGTTGTTCTATATCAGTGGCCAATACCGTCTCCTTAATGGAGCAGGAGGCGGCTCCAGATGAGGTTTTACGGTTACCTGATGTCCCCAAAAGAACCCTGTCTCCCACTAACTGCTCAGCCCGCCGAACCAAGAGAAGAGCAGAGTGCTGTAGTAGACGGGAGGCCTGTCTCCCCTCTCCCATTTTACTCCTTGACTTCATAGAAGAGAGAAACAACAGGGTCAGTGAGGTAGTTGCAGCAGCATCAGGTTGAAGAATTATAAACTAGATTCTCTGCTTGTTGTAGTTAAATTTCATGTTGTTCAGGAATCATTGAAAAGTTTTGCTCATGTCTTTTTGTTTTTGAATTGTTCCGCTTGTTATCCAATCAGACGACCACGCCGGTGCGGCCTCGCCACCGCCGTTCCCGTTCTGCGGGCGTAGAGAAATGGGTGGACCACAAGCCACCCTCCAGCCTTAACTTGGGGACGGTCCTGCAGCCGGTCATCCCCAACGCGATCCAGGTGTCTGCACCCAACGAGAAGGCCCTGTCCAAGTGCGACAGATACGTGTTAACGCACCAAGAGGTCGCCTCTGATGGCGAGATACAGACCAAACTCATCAAGGTCAAGTACAATGTAGCAGGAACTTAAGGATTTAACTTATGTTTACTTTTTACTCAGGTTGACTTCAGTTTGAGAGAATTTTTGTGCTCATTGCAGTGAAATAAAGAGCAGATCTGTAAAAGAATAAACAAATAAAAAGATGGAAGAAATGTGGAATTCTATGAACAAAAGAATCAATGTAGAAGGAAATTAATCAGTATTCATTTCTGCATGCATTGATTAAATTATTGTTTCAATCATGTTACTTTTTGTATAGAGGGGTGTATAACCATTAACCTGTGAAAATAATTTTGTTGTCAAATCTGTTCTTCATTACAACATATATGTTCACATTTATTTCTTTTTTATTATGATTTTTGGACGTTCAATGTGTAAATCTTTCTGCAGATTTTTTTTCTCTTTAAACTCATCCAGGATAATTAAGACATAAAAAATATGTTGCCAGTTTTTTTAAGCTAGATGAAGTTTAGGGCAAATAATTTCAACTAGCAAGGCACGATGTATCAGCATGAACATTGGTATCGTCTGATATTTGTAATTTTTTTTTTTTTTTACGGATTAGTCCAATTATTCAAACTAGGCCAGTATTAACAGATATTTACATCCATCTTGCTGCAATTAGAGTTTTAGAAGTGGATCTAGAAGATTAATGAAGTATTTTTTTTTTGCTTTAAAAAGCTTCTGAGCAATGGGAGCAGTTTTTTTTGGGGGGGTGGGAAAGCAATCTTATAAGAAGAAACCTGAACAGCAGGGAAGCAAATATACATTTGACCTTTTTTGTTTTTGCTGCACAATTCTTTTTAATGCTTTAAAATTAAACAATCTCCTACCAGGTTAACTGATTGTATCTTGGAATATCTGAGTTTATATTACTATTTAAAGTTGGTTCTAACCTTATTGTTCCTAACATTTCAGGGGGAGGTCATTAAAACCAGAGGCGGAGGCCAATCTGTTCAGTTCACCGACATCGAGACGCTTAAACAGGAGCTCACCACCGTCTCAAGGTGACGAAAAAGGCAATGGTCCCTACAGTATCTTAGTGCTCAATGTTAAGACTGCAAAAGAAATTTTTGCTATTGTTTTCAATGCAACATGTGTATGGTCATTGTGCATTCTGGAAAAGTATAGAACTGCATTTCATTATGTTTCAAGGTGACTTTTATTTATTTAAAGAGAAAGTGTTTCCAAACTTTAGTCCTCATTCTGTTATCTAAAAGACAAAGTTGCATACGAAGCAAATCTTTCAGTCATCTTTAGTCATTGTAGGCTAAATGTTCTGATTTGAGAAATGTTAGATTGTAAAGTACAGCTGATTTAACTCCCAGATCTAACCTCGAACCAGCGCACGTCTGCAGCATCATGTTTCATAAATTTATATTTAAAAAGAGAGGTGATGGAACCAAACAGGGTAAATTTTCTTTGTGCTCCAATGTCTGGGATAATCTTTCAGATATGAGCCTGAAAAAGTGCTGGAGCCATGTGGAGTCATGGTTCCAGCATGGTCAGATCTACAGTAAATATGGCCAGTTAGATGAACTCACTGAGGGCAGTCCTCATATAGATGATGGTGGCCAGAAAATGTGATTTAACTGCAATCAATATGGTTATCCCCAAATCCAGCAGTATGGTAATTGCATATTTTCTGATGTTACGTAGCCATGATTCAATTAGAATTTTGTAAAGATTAAAGCATTTTTAGTGGAGAAAATGCTAGCTTAACAAATTTCTGTCACTGTTTATCTGTGAAGCCGAAAAAGGAAATCTTCAGAAGGAGCTGCTGCAGGTGGAAGTCAAACAGATGGTGCTTGGACTGATGTGGAGACACGGGTAAGTTTAAAAAAAAAAAAAAAAAACAGACATGACTGTCTTTATTTAGTCATTCAGTTTTGATCTAGGATGAAGATGAAGTTAAAAAAAGCAAGTAGCAGCTGCTGCATTTCTGTTAGTCTTTTTTTTTTTTACACAGCAAATATTGGTTAAATGGGAGGAACTTTGATGCATATTAAAAGGCTGGACTTTACCCAGTGTTTTAAAGTCACTGATGTAGCAGAAACCAAAATTCATCCCTGTGATGTTTCTTTTTAGAATTTCCATTAAAGACTTTTAAAACTTCATTTAAGAATCCATTTTTTATTTTTTCCAGTGCTCTGTGGCCTTGGAGATGAGGGCCGGGTCAAAGATGGGGCCTGGAGTTGAGCATCACGGGATCACAAAGTAAGCTGCCAGTAACATAATTAACAAGAAATCGTTTTATTGACATTGTAGGAAATGTCTGATTCACTTTTTTCTGTTAAAGGCGCAGAAAACCCTGAAAGCTGCTGGTTGCTCCGTCAGTAACTCCTCTCTCCTGTCCTCACTTGGCTGCTGTGCAATACTCTGAACTTGTATTTTGTATTTGGCTCTTGTTCTAATTTATGCTTTTTTTTTTTCATGCTTTTTTTTATATATTTGCAAAGGATTTCTAGACATAGGTCACTAAAGTGTTCATAAAACATTGCTGATATTGGTCTGCCACTCACTATTTGTCAAAATTTTTCATTCTAGATCTACTCTTGAATAAAACACCTTTTGAAGAGAGTGCGTGTGTGTGTGTGTGTAAAATAAGGAGTGGAGTAAAACATACAGGGAAGGGTTGATAAAATCAGTACAAAACTTCAATATCACATAAGACTAATTAAAAAAAAACAAACATGTGAACTTAAGTTTCCACAGTGAATGATCATTTGAGGCGTTATGTTATCTGTTGGGGTTTATCCATTTTTATTAAAAACAAAATCCAAGTACCAAATACATACAGTGCAATGTACAAGAACATACTTATTCACTTAATTTCTGTATTTTAAAAATCCAGTATTTAAAGTGTTTTGTGCAATCTAATTTTGTTAGAATCTAAATCTTAGGTTTTTATTTGCTATAAGTTATGAAAATTAGCAGAATGAACACTTTAAATACATTTCTTTAAGTGGAATGAATCCATATAATTGGATTTTACTTTTTTGAATTTAATTTTTACATTTTTGAGGATTTTAAAATTTACTTGGATGCAACTACATAACAATGTAACACAAACGCCATCCATATAATTGGTCAGCACTAGAGGGCAGCAGAGGACAGCAGGAAACTAGAAGTTCCATCTTTATCCTGAACTAACCTGTAGGCAAAAAAAAAATAAACATTTCAACAAAAGAAAATTCAAAAACTTATACTTGACTTATTTTACAGCACTGATGAAAGTGGAGCAATATTTTGTTCTGAATGTCCAGTTTGACTTTATTAGTTGCATTTGTCAATAAAGAAACAGCAGCTGGTGTTGGAAAGAGGAAGTTTGATGAACAAAATTCAGCAATCATTCATTCATTTATCTAAAATGGTTTGAATATATCTGCACCCAAACAGTTCTCTGATTTCAGTGTGCAGAGTAGCCCCCCCCCCCACATATTTGTGTAAGAAAATTATATCATAATCCCTCCCAGCATTCAATTAGCCATCTCTTATCGGCTGAACATCACAGGTGTTCTGATCATCTCGTGCCGCTGGGTGCAGTCATCCAGGCTTTGAGTAGATGGTTGAAAACTCATCTACTGCCAGTCTGGCTGAGTTTCAATTGGAAAGCACTGGAGAGTGACTAACACGGAGCCTCTTGGAGAGGGTCAAGAGCCCAGAGCAAGCAGTGGCCATTAAATTCACCTCTATGAGATATTGAGTGCTTTGCTTTTTGACCAGGCTCTGTTTGATGTGCTGCACCACGTCATACACAGCTCCTCACCACAGGGCCCTCCACAGCCAAGTGGTGTGAGCTTTATAAAGATGTTATTATCAAACTCCTGATGAGCCTCTGATCAGCGCTTTCAAAAGAGACACTTGAAGGGAACGGCATCAAAAGGCCTGAAATACACCCAAAAAAAGACAATGCCACTTATCCAACTGTATACTCGGAGTACACCATTCTGCCTTTCAAAGCCTAAAGCCCGCTATGTTTATGAATTATTCTTTTTGTCAGTGTTGATAAACTTGCTGGAGGGAATTTTCCTCTTCTACTTGAGTACACAGTCAATTAGACTGCCTCGGATTTTTAAGAGCGAGCCTAATTGCAGTGTTTTATTGACTCTTTGCTTGAATGACTCTGATGAAGATGTCTTAAGCAGCCTTTGGCACAGTTGGGATAAAATCATTTTCGCATCAATCTGTAATGTAATTGAGGGTCGTTAATAATCAAGCGATTCAAATTTGTGTTCGCCTTTCATATTTTAATTTTTCTCGATTACAGGCTGATTAAATCTACACATAAAAAACAGATGACCACACAGAGATTCAGTTTGCAGTATTCAATGGCCTAGAACAACAAACAGTTTAAAGCTGATATATTGATGCACAGTAAACAGTTGCTTCTTGTGAGACAGACAAAAAGAGCAGATGTGAACACTTTGGCAAATATCACTTTGGCCTGGTCTATCGTCCAGGCTGCAAATGATGCATGATGTCTTTTACCTGGAATACACAAAAGGAAATGAAAAATTGTGTTCACAAAGGCTTTTTATGAGAAGAATTTCAAGATATTCTGTGTTGAATAATATGCAAACTTCTTTATGTAACTGCAATGACAGCTTAAAAAAAAGACAATGTAAAATTTTCCATCGGCTCCACAAGTGTGCATCACTTTGTGTTGGTCAAGCTCAAAAATAATCCCATTTCAGTACGTTGCAGGTTATGGTTGTGCATACCAAAACATTAGAAAGATTAATGGTACGGATGATTTAGCAAGGTACGGTAGCCGTTTGATCTATTTTTAATTTACAACACTTTGATCAAAGTTGTCTCACTGCATACGTTCACTGTTTTGTGTTATTAAATCTGAACTTAGCAGCAGGTACACAACCTTTTTCTGCTTACATTATTAACACCGTTCTGAACCAGGCAGTGAAAAGTGGGCATATGTTTAAATAGATGTGATGGAGCGCGTAACCTTATCCAGCTGTGCACCACACTTGGATTACAACAGGCAGCTGAGGTATGATGGTTTCCATCCGCCACCAAATCTGCATCGCATCAACTAAATAATTGCAGATTCGAAAGGCAAGTTAAAACAAGTGACTCAATCACAGCCGCGGCTGTCCTTTAAACCGCAGCCTATTACACGGCTTTCCTCTCTCTTTTAGTGGCAAGCACAACAGTCCCTGACAATTAAAGTCAGTTAGTGGGAAGCGTCCATAAATACTGCATGAGAACATAGCTTTTGTAAAACCAAACCTCTGATCGGGGTCAACACTACATCTTCATATGTCACGGCTGTGGCTGGCAGCCAGCTCAATGTGTTGGGCCAGAAAACTAGGCGAACACAGATCAGTGCTGACAGCCTTGTCATCTGGCCCATCGTTCAGACATTCAAGGCTCACCAGGCTTTACTGCTTTTTCATCTTACATGAATTTGCCTTTGGGAAAAAACTTTAACTTAAAGAAGGTGGGACTTTGGGGTGCTGTTGTCAACCATCAGTGAGCTAAGCGTGATAACACTTTGAACAAAACATTGGTTTTGGTTGGGGAGTTTAATAACTGGCTATCCGGAGAGGAACCTGTTCCAAAGTAGCTTCCGCTAGTTTAACATGGACATTTTAATCTGCTAGTAACATGTCCATATTAAACTAGCAGATGTCCAGAAGAACCAAATGTCCATGGAAATAGACATTTGGTTCAAGTTTGGAGCGGCTTCTCCAAACAAACAGTGAAGAACACAAGATTTTCCTGGAAAGAAAATCATGTGTACGTTTGGCTCTATGCGAGTGGTTGCAGTTTATTTTTTCATCATGTTATTTTAGCAAGCATAAAGTTACTTATTTGAAGCAGAATTGCATAACAAAAGTAGCTCTCTAACGTTAAGCATTGCAATCTGAACATTTCACCACATTCAAGCCATTTTTCTTATGAATAATTATTTTGGACTTGAACCCAGTGAAATTTTTTGTAAGTCTGTAGGCAGCAATAAACTTTATAGAAGATTATCATCTTGGATTTGACTGATGATCTGTTTGCCGCAGCCTGCCACTGAAAGTCAGTGGGGAGAGAGGATACTTGGACAGTACATTTATTGCAGCATGTAGTTTGTGTTGTATAAATGCCTGGTGCTTTGGCGAAATGTTTCAGAATTTGGTGATCACTATTGGCAGGTGTTGAGAATAAATACATTCTGTGTTTTCCTTCTATCTCTGTTAGCTAGTTACTAAGCTAAAGCTAAGCTGAACCTAAAGGAAATGAGATGTTAGGAAATGCAAATGAGAGCTCTGCTTTGCAGAATGACACATTAAGGAATGCCCTCTTTGGGGTGTAGCTTAGACAGAGGCTAACAAAAGCAGTTACCAACTGTTGCTTGTCACCATTTTGACTGTTAACTCTTAAAGGTAGCATGTCAGAATGAACCAGCGCTATATTTTGGTATTGATAAATAGAATTCATGAATTCATCTCACTGACTCTTCTTCAGCCTCATACATCACAAACTTAGCATGGAGAATGGATGATTCTCGACACAGGACATCATTTTTGGCACAATACATCTCAGAAATAGCGCTTCGCATAACCTGGGAGTTTGATGGCTCTGTTTTAGAGCATTAATAATGATTTTCAGATGCCTCAGAGCATAATTTTCTATCTTTTCTCTCTTCATCCGTGCTAAATCTACTGTTTATCTGACTAGCTTGGCCTACTCACCTCTTTTTTTGACTGCAACACACAAACATACAGTAGCCATCTACATGAAATAGGTACTTCTTAAAAGCCACTTTGACTTTTAAGAAATAGAAAGCCACTGACAGAACAGCAATTACCCATGCATTACTCAAACCTTATCTCTACCAAAGAGTAACAAGAAAATTATCATTGTTGAATGACAATGAAAATAAGTTTAGTTTGTAGGTAACTGTTTTGCAGTTTTCTAAAAGTTTGTTCCAGATTAGAGGAGCATAAAACAGAATAGTGCTTCTACAGGCTTGGTTCTGGTTCTGGGAATATAGAGCAGACTAGAACCAGAAGACCTGAGTGCTCTGGAAGATAAGATTGATACAATGACAACAGATCTTTAATGTCTCTTTCTAACTCACTCAATTTTCTTCTAGGAGTTGCTGTAGATGCCTATGGCTGTTGGCAAGAAGAATCTTCCTGTTAGTAAGAAAGTAAAGTTTATTTATAAAGTGCTGTTTATAGACACAAAAGTCACAAAGCGCTCTACAACATAAATCACAATTGTTACACAAAGTATTAAAACAGCCATAAGGGAATAAAACTATGACACAAAAGCTCTGGAAAATAAGAGTTTTCAGTTAGTTTTTAAAAACCTCCACTGTGTTAGCAAAGCGACGCTACAGGGGCGAACTGTTCCATGGTTTTGGAGCCATGATTGAAAGGCCGTGTGCCACTTAGTTTTTACCCGACAACATGGAACAACCAGAAGATTCTGGGTTTGGAATTGGAAACCACGGAGAGTAGAGTGTTTAGTTTAATATCTGGGCCGCTAAAAACACTTTAAAAACCAAAGGTATTGTTTGAGAGGGCTGTCTAACACACTAAATTGGGGTTGATTAGAGCATGAAGACATCACTTTTCTGTAGTAAACTATCAATGAGTCAGATAAGGAGAGACTAGAACCAAGGGGAGAACATTACTCTATCTCTATAGTAGTAAAGAAAAATGTTTCATTGGTATATGTTTAGTTAATCAATAACCTTTTAAAATTGTTGTTTACATGAGCAAAGCATAAGAAGAGTGTAAGAGTGTTCCTCTTAGTTTAGTCCGAACAGAAACTAGCTCTTATAATTAACTCATTGACTTGAATGTATTCTTACTTGCTGCCAAAATATTTCTTCCATAAATGTACAACTGCAAAATCTCCCTGGAAACTCATAAAAAATTTTTTGGAAATGAAAACAGAAATTCATTGTGAGTGTAGGACGGGTCCCCTGTTGGCTTTTGATTTTTATGATATAATTGTCAACAGGTTCTTCAAAACAAAGAAACTTGGAATGGATACCCCAGTTTTTGTTTTTACACCTTTTTTATTGTTGCAAGGACAGTAGTTATCAAAACACATTGGACCACTTTGGCTTTTAAGAAGTAGAAAGCCATTGCAGTTTGAAACACCATTCAGGGGACTCAAGGAAAACTTTAGGAAGAGGGAGAGCTGGTCAGATGAAACAAAAATTGAAGTTTTTGACAGCATGCAAAACTCTGTGCAGTGAAAAACCCAATTATCCCCCTGAATAAACTATATCTAGACAGAGACCCAAGTGATGACAGCATCATACTGTGGGCAGAGAAACTTGTCAGACTGGGTGGGGAGATGAAAGAAATTAAATACAGGGTAACTCTGAAAGAAACCTTGTTTTTTCTTTTCTTATAGAAAAGAAAAAACATTATCATTGCATGATAATATCCTAAAATATAGTCAGAGCCACAATGCAATGGTTTAGATCAAAGCATTTAAAACACATTTGCAGACTTGTAGCTGCCACTAAAGTCTTCCTGCAAGAATAGCTGTTTAATAAAACAAAAGAATTTCAAGGGATATGAATATTTAAAGGGCACAAGTTTATGTTTGATGTGTTTTTATGTGTTTTGTGAGGTACTTTGTGTTTTCATCTGTGAAAGGTGCTATGCAAATAAAATTTTACTTTCTCACCTACCTAACGCCATATTTTATGCATGTAACAACCTGTTAAATTATAGATGTAAGTAAAAACTTGATTAAAAGGCAGAAATGTTGATTTGGAACAAACTAAAACTAAATTTAAGAGACCAAGAAAGCACTGGTAAGACGATGTAAACCTGTTACTGAAGTTCTCCCCTTTTACCCATTGTCTCCCTTCATTGCATCAAATCCTAAAAAGGAGCAAAGTGTGGGAAGATGTTAATACAGGCATGAGAATTAGCAATGCTCCTAATTTACTAGATAGATTGGAGCAAAACTGTAAGATTTCTTTGGACGTGTGGCTCAAACAGTACAACTTGTGTACTTGCACTTAAGAATTTGAAGAGGTGTAACTGTTGTTTTGTCTGTGAAAGACTGAAGAAACATCTACAATTATACAACTCCTACAGAATTTTTCTGAGCTACTTCAGGTTTGTAGTTGCAATGCACAACCAAAAATACCCTCATTCTATACTGACTGCTGATAAAAGGTTAAAAACGCACTAGATCTGAAAAATGCATAAAGTTCAGAGATAAAAGATGTAATAGCTCCCACACTCTCTTATCTACTTTGACAAATAGACGGGTCAAAGAAGTTACAAGCTTACAGACACTCTTGGAGGTTAGGTTTGGTTTTTAAGCTGCTGAAGTACATTTCAGTAGAATTCCTCAATTCTTTTGAAATTGAGGAATTTCAGTAGAATTTCAGGTACCATCTTACATGGTACCATCTTACTGTACCATGTAAGATGGTACAACACTCATCTGCTGCCTCCACCTCTGATTTTTATTTAGCCTTTCAAGTCACAGAGCATCCAGACATTTATAGTTTAAATCACTGTGTTTTTTTAGTTTATGCACTTGACTGCTGTTCTAAAGATGAACACAACATACATTACATTGAACACTGTCCATTTCATATCCTTCAGCTATCATCGGTTGTTGGGTTAATCTATTTGTCCTCATGCGTGTTGCGGTTACGTTTTAGCACTGGAAAAAAAAAAAAAAAAAACCTGACCATTGACAGCCACATTTCAAGACATGACTGATTTCTTTTTGAGAATACTGGGAACTGCTGTTGTGTAGCCTCAGATTGCCAAATTGGGCTGAAGAGTTTTCCCTCCCCCTCTTTGTTCTTGGCGGCTGACTAAGTGCTTGCAGCTGTCACTTGAGTGTATTCTCCTTGCCCAGTATATGTGGCTTGGCTGCACTTTTAGCTGGCTGTTTCTTCACTGTGGTGACAGTGTGCCATGACTGATTTCCGTCGACTCACTTTCATTGTAACCACAATGTATCCTTCACAGAAAAGAAAAAAAAGTCTTGAGTGCTTTTTTACAAGTGCTCGATCTCATCTAGTTAACGCCGCAGCGTAACCCGGGGTTTGCGTGCAGTTGGCTGATTATTTAAGGAGCGCTGCAAGCAATTTGCTGATGAAAAGAAAGGAGATGAGATGCCAGAAATCGTTGTGCTGACAATGGTGCAATGCAAGATGATGTACGAGGCTTAAATGGTGTTTGAATATGGTACAGATTGATTTACCTTTCGCTCGATTAGGATGAAAAAAAATGTAAGCTTGTTAAAAATAGCTTTTAACCAACTCCTTAAGCGGATGTCTGTTTGCTACAGGAAGGAGAATGGTATTTCAAACATTTGTCTTGCCAATGCTATCATGCAAATTCCTCACAGTAGAGACAGCTTATCTGTGAACAATCATAGGTGGCAGTTGGGGGAGGGTGAAATTGCACCACATGATTTTCATATCTGCATAAAGCTCAGTCAGTCAGGTTCCTCCACACAAACACCTACGCAAAGTCTAACACAAAAGCCTCTTTCAAAACACACACACACACATCAGCAGTTTATATTAAAATAGCCTGGCCTTTTCCTCCAGAAGTTGCCCTTTCTGAGTGGTAGGTAATTACAAGTACAAGCTAAGAATTTTTTTTGGACTAATTTCAAAGTTTCTAATGAAGCAGCATTTTTTTTATCAGACAGGGGCAGGAAATTTAATGAAAGGTGAGCTTGACAAAATTACACAAAAAACTGATTCATAAAACTGTTGCAATGGTCTTTTGTATCTTGTTTTGTATGTTTTGATCTTTTTAAAAATTTTTCATGTTATAACAAACTTCAATATATTGTATTAGGATTTTATGTGACAAACTAACCAAAAGTAGTAACTGTGAAATAAAAGGGAAATAAAACATGGTTTGTTATATTTTTTATACATAAAAATTTAAATGGCATTGCATGTATACTGTTAAGCAACCATTTGTGTTCCAGTCCATAAATCAAAGTGGCTCAAAGGCTACATAATAAATAATGTGGAAAGGTCTTTAACTAAAGTTTAACAAAAACTATACAACCCCCTCAATCCCCCCCTCCCAAAAAAACAAAAAAGCAACAAAAAAAAACAAAACAAAACAAAACAAAAAATATTCATATTCATTTGTCATCTGAGCAAGTGACAAAAATGATGCTGTGTCCCCCATCATGATTTGTCTTGATCTTTTGGCTTATCAGATAATATATATTCTAGTTTGATGTCGTAACATCACAAAATGTGATGAGGTTTGAAAATGTTTGCTGCTGATCTTTGCTTAATGTGCCTTACAAATCATGCGAGTTATTGAATCGATTAGAAATCATTGAGCTTTTGCACACGAGCACTACCTGAGATGCCATTTGCACCAGCCTTACCAGACTCTGATGATTCAATGCATGCCTAATAAACTGAGGTGAGAATTCAAATGAGGTCCAAACTGCCTGCGAGGCTCGCTAAAGCAAACACCAGGACAGCTGGCAGAGAAATCATTGTGACTAATGGTCTCAGTGTGAGACAGGAGCACGGCTGTGGGTGGCTGTTTCAGCACGCTAAGAGGAACAGACTTTGTTTGCTTTCCTATAGCATAAAGCGTGACTGTGTGATTGTGGAAGTGTTAGCTTTGTTTGCTTTGCTTTCACTGTCATCGCTGCGTGACACCAGACCCATCAAAAATATTTGTGGCATTCTTTCTTTTTTTTGTCTCTTGATGGAGAGACATTGTAAAGTTTGAACATATTAGGTCACATCGCTCTCAACCAACGGGTGATATTTAAATCCTGCTGCGGTTTCTAGACCTAACGCACGGCGACCTGTTGTCAGGGTGGATGGCTTGATTTGCTCTCCCCTTGTCTTTCACCACCGTCTCTGAATCCAACTCAAAGCTGGAAAATGGCTATGCAGCTGTCATAATTGCGGCATGGTTCAACGTGACGCGGGGAGCATGTTTTTGCTATTATCTGTTCCATCTGATCCAGGAGTGAATGCTAAACCTCCACTGCATCCCTTTTTTCTCACAGGCTGCTGCTTGAGCGATAACCACATCAAAGGCTCTGAGGAGATAGCAGGATTCTTTGAAGCATATTTGTGGAGCTGAATTTGCTGAGCTAACACGGTCCACCCAGAACACCCTTGAATAAGCTTGTTTGGCTAGCATCATCTCTGTTTGTTGAGGAACTGAGTGGATTCTAATGGATAACATACAAGGCCCGTCTCTCTCTTGTTGTTTTTTCTCCTTTCGAGCAGCTAAACGCATCCGTTCTGCCAGTGTTTTTTTCTTTTCTTTTGCTCGTCTGACATACGCTTTATTGGGTGCCAGCTCAAATATTTATCTAATATCAAACTGGCTGTCATATTTTGGAAGCAGTAAAATGCCACAAAATAAATTGCATCATGTTCCACGGTGCCAAGTGAAAAATGCCTGTTAATAACAAATCTTAAAAGAGATGGCTTGCAGACAAAAGAAGCAATGTTATGGATTACAGTAGTACATACCTTGCAATGGTATTCATACTTTTCCACAGTTTTTACTTTCACAGCTACAAAATTCTATTTGTATAACTGTGATTTTATGTCACACACCAAATGTATAATTGTCAACTGTAAGGAAAAGAATACATGTGCATGGTGTTAACTTACTTAGTTTTCCATAAGTCAGGTGGAATTCACAACTAACATGCAGAAGAAGGTGTTCTTATAAAATAAAGTCAAATGTAATTTCTTTTTTAAACTTTGTGCAATATTCAAGCACATATTCTCATCCCACCTTGAACTACAGAACCGCACTGTAAAACACGGTGGTGGCACCATCATGCTGTGGGCATGCTTTTCTTCAGCAGGGACAAGGAAGGTGGTCAGGGTTGATGGGAAGGTGGAGAGAGCTGAATACAGAGCATCGTGTCAGTCTGCAAAACACTGGGCTGGAGGTTCAGATTCTATCAGGGAAGTGATGCTAAAAGAGAGCTACACAACAATGGTTTAGATCAAAGTATATTTATGTATTTGTATGGCTGGCCCAATCAAAGTTCAGACATAAAGTTATTTGTGAATCGTTGGCAAAATATGAGAATTTATGTTCACAGAAGCTGCTCATCTGATCTGACTAAATTTGAACTGTTTGAACTAAAGGAGAACGGGGAAAACTTTTAGTCTCTAGACGTGCAAAATTGGTAGAGACATACCCCAAAAAAACCTAGATATATTTTCTGCAAACTTGGTTCTTTAAACTTTTCTTATTTTTACCTACAAAGGTTTTTGAAAACCATGTATTCTCTTCCTTCTGTTTCACAACTATTGACTACTTATTTAATTAAAATTCATTAAAGTTTGAGGTTGTAATGTGACAAAATGTGAAAAAGTTAGAGACATTAACACTTCTTCAAGGCAGTGTTGTACATTGTGTTTTGACATAAACTTAAAAATGCATGATGCACTCAAGGAAAGCCACCACATAATAACTAAAGTGACCCTTTGACTCCTGAAAGTGAAGGCCGTTTTAAAGGTGAATATAATAAGTGGATAAACATAATACCTCTCATGATGATTTACTTTTCATATTCACAAGTTGTCGCATCTTTTTGTCTGCACTTGAACTGTCTGGTATATATGCAGAGGAAAAGGTTTGACTCGCCAATCAGCTTTGGCTCATTTGAAAGTGAAATGTGTGGAAATGCTGACATCTCTTTCTCTTCCCTCCCTAATACCGGGGGCACCACAGGATTTACATCCCCATCTCTCTCTCAATCTCTTTTTCTTTTCTCATTTACATTATGGATGGTTCATTTAGCTTACATGACTGAGTGAATACATAACCCAGGGCAATTCAAAATATCGTCGGGGCCTGTAGGAATAAAATGAAACCACATAAGCAGAAAGGATTGCTGCAATGTCTTCTGTTGGATCCTGTAGCTCTTCCTCTTGCTCACACAGCTGAAAAACATGGCCACAGCTGACCTAGAAGACAGAGCTGAACTGTGTGTTGGTAGTATACAGAAAGACCTGCAAGAAGAAGATTTATTGTTA
The DNA here is from genome assembly GCF_019740435.1 of Gambusia affinis. Classification (NCBI taxonomy): domain Eukaryota; kingdom Metazoa; phylum Chordata; class Actinopteri; order Cyprinodontiformes; family Poeciliidae; genus Gambusia; species Gambusia affinis. The sequence goes on from NC_057875.1 coordinate 7,554,089, forward strand.
AACCTTGTCTGAAGGTGGTTGTGTAATCATGCACAGTACTGGCTTTGTTTATGACAGTTTACCTTTCTCAGAGCAGCAGGGGAGTGAATCACTAAAGTCACCAAATCTCACCTTCATTAAAAACATCTTAAGGATCTTGACTAACAGGTCAGGACATTGATCTGTTGCTACAGTTATAAATGAAGCAACATGTTTTCTGAAATTCTTTACACTTTTACACCTTATGTTCACATATACATGTTTTAGGTGAGGGGAAATTTTGATTCATGACTGATAGGTAAAATACATTTTTTCTTATCTTTTTAGCTTTGACAAGACCCTGTCTTCCACTAAATTAGGAAGGTGAACTGCTGAACTTAAATATTGAGATAAAGGGGCAAATTGTAATCTTTACTGTGCATTTGGTTAATATAATAATGAATTATATTTCCAGCTGGAAATACAATAAAAAAAAAAAACAACCTCTGAAGTTACTGGGAAAGTTCAAGTTCACAGAGGAGCTCTGGATTTGGTTCCCAACTCAGCTGCTGTACATTTAAAACACAGTGATTATTGATCAACGAAAAATAAAATATCAATAAACATATTTGTAGTAGTGTATCAGGGACATAAGAATGGTGTCGTATCCCTCAGTCGTCTGTCAACAAGTGATGGACTGAAGTTGCACAGGTTTTCTTTCTCTTATGGCTGGCATTCAGCCATAACCATAAGTTTGGAAGATCGCCACCAGTTCAGCAACTTTCTGCCAAATTCCTGTCAAAACCATCTGATCAGCTTTCCAGCCTTGTTGCAGAATCCAAAACCCTGAAAGAGAAGTCATTTTGCAATAACAGTGAGTCTGATTGTCTGTTGAAATGCTCTTCTTGGGAAACACTCTTAATCCCAAGTTGCCTACCTTTCTCTTTATCTGTTCTTAGGAGTAAAAACAATGACCTTATCTATTCAAGATAACTATTGTATGTCAAATTTCTGTGTTTTTCTTCTTTATATTGCTGTAGGAAGCTACAACTATGAGGTAAATAATGATAACTCAGTTGAAATGTTTCTGTTTGTGCATCCGCTTCTGCATTCAGGTTTTCTTAAATAGTGAATCCGAAATTGAGTATTATTGTTTTTAATTTAATGTGTACTTATCCTGATGTTTTTAAGTGTTTTGTGTTATGGTAAATTTTTCCATACTGATGTGCAATGAATATTTAGGTGATAAAATATTTGGTTCATGCCAGCTTTGCAAGAGATGTGTGGTATTGTAAATCAAATAATTATGTTAAAGGAACACTATGCAGCTGTTACAGACATCTGGTGGTCAAGCTGAGAATAGCAAAAGCTGAGAATATTTTACTGAATTTTGGCATGAGAGTATAATACATCTTTAGCGTTTACAGATGATGAACATATTTTATTCTCATGTTGATGCATTATTGTCTCTCCTGACATTATGTAACATGATCTCTGCCCTAAAAGGTGGACCTCATTTTCCAAACTTTGGATCAATTGAAATATAAAACACCTTCAAGATGTTTTTGCTAATATTCATCTTTATTGTTTTGTCTTTTTGTCTTCACAAGCACCCAGATTGTGAGACTGTTAGCAGAAAGGACACGATTGCTGAAGAACATCAGGGCATAAAATGAAAGGAATTCATGGACTTAAGGTGAATGATAAAGCATAGATATGGTGGGCTGTTTAGTAAGAAATTTCAGACACAGTCTGGGAAATGTCTACGTGAGAGATAGAGATAAAAAGCCACCAAGCAGGTGAATAGGCCTGCATATGAATAATCAAGTAGGCTTTTCTTATCTGTGTGTTTTTGTCTGCGTGTGCGTTTTACGGTTGAGCAGAGCTGTTAACATTATAGCTGCGATGTGTAACCAATGATAAGAATTTAATACCTGCATTCAGATGAAAAGCATGCTTTGGCACAGAACGCAAGCTTTTATCCTGGCTGCCAAGACGTTTGACAGCACCGTTTTCAGCACGGAGACTCAAACTGCACAATAATCTGGGTGACAAGCAAGTTTTACAACCTCAAGGCCTCAATGAGCTTAATGACAGAAAAAGCGTATACATAAACACAGCTCTGCTCACACAGGAACAACAAAGCTGTTGGGTTTCACAGAAAGACACTGCACAGGTGATTGTTCTTGTGCACTGGTGTTAAAAAAGAAGGAAAACATTTGTTCTGGTTGTGAATTCACCTGTGCACCCTCAACCTCCATCATCAGCTGCGGTTCTCCTTCTCCTGCTCTGCCTCACGTTAGCGCCGCCGCTCCAGCCTGGACAAGTCCGTGGCTGTTATCTCAATGATGTTCTAATTCTAGTCAAACAGTTCTGTGTTTGACTCAATAGAGGCAGTGTTAGTCAGGAGAGTCAATATTAGCAGAGCACACAGAGCAGGGCTGGTGTTAGGAGAGACAGGAGTCATATGTGTGTGTGTGATTGGTTGTGTGTGTGTGGGCTGGGTGTGTGACAGCACACACAGTTAAGTGTGCTCTGTTAGTGAACCTTGACTGCCCACTGCAGTAATAATAATAAAGATAATAAGAAAACGGAAGAAGGCAAACCTCTGCTTACCTTTTTTTGTCCTCTGTGGTTTCCGTGTTTAACAAGATTGACATGTCTTTTATCACCTGCCTCTCACGTTGATGTTATTGTTAGACATCACACTCTCTCATTCCACGTCGTGCAGCTGAGGGCAGTCAAGCCTCAACCTGCCGACGGGCCTATGAGCAGCACGTCAAAAAGGAAATTCTTTTTTTTTTTTTTTTCCCAGTCACGATCACTGGGTGCTGTGGTGGTGCACGACCCACGTATTGTGGCCTTAGTCCTCGTGGCGGTGGTCGCAGGTTCGATTACCGGCCTGGTGACATTTGCTACATGTCTTCCCCCTCTCTCGTTACACTGTTTCCTGTCAAACTACTTTCAAATAAAGGACACTAGAGCCAACAAAGCCTTTTTTAAAAAAGACTGTCACTGTTAATTTACAGACTTCTCTATAGAGTCAATGGAGACTTGGTGAGCAGATTCATAGTGGGAAAATTTCTAAAGGCAATCGTTTCACCACATAAAACATGTGGCGGCGTGAACAATATTTATGCCTGAATGAAGTTTTAATTACACATAGCAGCTAAAAAATGTGTCTGCTCTGCCTCATTTGTAATCATGAAGTCATAGGAAATTATATATCAATCAGCCCAGAGCAACTTCTGTTTGTTCATGGTTCATCCGTCTTTCTTATTTCCACAGACTGAGACTGGGTAAAAAAAGAAATTACCCTTCTGCATCTGTTTTCCATTCTTTTGTTTATTAAAAACAAACTTTCTCCAAACTTGAAAACTAAACAATATGAGCTGATACTGTATTTTTTTAAGCAGTGTCACAGGCATATTTACGTCTTTAGAAGTGTTAAAAAAATCTTTTTGCATAAATACCTCAGACACCTGTGGCTTATGACAAATGAGGCTTAGATATATACAGAATATGTGTTTTTTTAAGTTAGTGGTTGCAGCTTATATTTCAAATTCACTCAGTAGTTTGGTATTTAGACACATTGGCACATCTGCAGACTTTTAGCAGATAACAAAAAGGCTTACCAGTGTCTAGATGAATAGTTTATGATAATTCTGATACTAGCTAATTGCTAATAAAAGACGCTGAACTTAGTTTCAAATCTCAACTCTGTAATCTTTTGTCTGCATCTTCTCTATCACACACAACACCAAGATGTATCTCCTCCAAATGTATTAATCTTTTATAGCCTTCCTGACCTTGGCAGGAAGGCTGCCAAGGTCAGCCTTCCTGCCTGACCTTGGCAGGAAGGCTATAAAAATGCAATCCTACTCATGTTTTTTCATATTATCGTTCTGAAAAATAGAAACAGAATTTACTAAAACTGGTATCAGTAGTACAAAGTTGTAAAACAAAAATGTACTTAAGAAATTGGCCTCAAAACTTTGCTTAGCCTCTATGTCAGGCTTAGCACCTCAACTTATATAGGTAAATAGCAGTCCATGAAATACCATCGTTATTTCTTTTACATTATTATTTGGTTCAACTTAATAATTGACCTTAACATCAGGGGTGTGAAAAGGGAATCGTTTAAATGCAGCTGGTACAATTTTGGACATGATGGATCACTTTCAAAGATTTGTTGATCGCAGTGAAACCAATGTGAATTTTGCAACCAAAAGTATTGTGTGAAAAAAGCAGTAGGGGGAGAGCAATGTGGCAGATTAAACATGTTATGGCACTGCAATAGTGTGGCCATAGCAACCTGCTTTATTGGCATTTCAAAACAGCCTGGGGCCAATTTTTGGGGTTGATCCTGGAACTTTCACACAACACTATCTCAGAGGATCCTGGAAATGTATTGATTTTACTTTTGTCTTTATTTATTTACAGTTCAGATGTTTTACCAAGCTAATGATACCTTAAAATTAAAAATATTGTACAAGAAGTGAAATTTTTGTCTCACAAGTTTTGTCTTACATCTAGTATAAATAGTACCAATCAAAAGCCATGTCTCTCTTATCATCAAGAGTATGAGAGTGGGATCCTAATTCTAGGCTTTGATTGATTAATTTTAACCATTCTTTTCGAGAAGGTATGATAACAAATAGCTATAGTGAATTTTAAAAGTAAGAACGTACATTTTAATTTATTGTGAATTTTATGTAATCTAAGCAGAAATTAAAGATAGTCTCAAACATATATACACATCCCCACCGACAGTTGGTTGAATGTCCCTTAGCAAGTTGCAAATAAGTCAAACATTTTTGTAGTCATCAGTTAGGTAATAATTTGGGTAGATATTTTAGCAGTCTACCTATAAAATAGACTTCATTAGATAGCTTATCAGATCATATCTAACTTCTATTATTAATCTAGAACTTTTTTAGTCACCTTTAAGATTGGATCCATTGCAGAAGCTAAATTCCAGCTTGTTTTATCTTTTCCTAAATAGGTTTTGATAAATGTTTGGCATTATTGTTGCCTTGGAATACTAAATTGGGCCAAATTTCATTTCATTTGATTGTAGATGAAAGGAAAATGTTTGGATGTTTAGGGGACAACCAAGGCTCAATCCTCTATTGAACTTTAAGATGCCGGAACACTGCTGTAATTTTTCACAGTGAGGTGATCACCATGAACTGAACTGTGCTCCAATAAGTCAACAATGCCAATAGACATCAAACTTGCATTTTAGTGGACCTTTTAAAGCAACCATTCAACATTTGGAATGGAATAAAGAGCAGTAGTAAAAATGGTGAGGTGTTGCACCATGTGTTTCTTAAATCTTGGATGATTCACGGCCCATGACTTCCAAAATGAATTACAAATTTAGAGACTGTTCTCCACCTAAACTCAGCACATTGTAAATGAGAAGCTGTACTTTGTCGTGCTCATTGTAATTATATTTAAATGCAATGACAATGATGTTATCAACCTAAGCAGTATTTTTTCCCCATTTGGATTATGGTCCTTGAAAGTTAGTTTTCTCTCTTGTACCCTTCCGTCATCACTATTGCTTAAATAGTTCTATTTGTGAACTGTGGCATTGTTTTTGCAATGTTAAACTAAGAATGGTTACAAAATTGTTGAAGAACATCACAGACCCCTTCAACTTTACTTGCAAACAATTCAGTCTTGCTAAGTTGCTCTTTTTAATACCCAGTCTATTATAAACACACTAAATTGAAATGTTTTTGCACACAAGACTACTCCGCCTGCCTCCCCCACAAAACCTTTGAATGGGATGGTTGAAAATTTCTGAAATTTCTAAAAGGACTGTAAGTACAGCCAAAGACATCTTGTTCTGTCAAAACAGCAACATGTACACTTAATAATGATGAAGTTGCCACCACACATATGAAATAACTCTGTAGCTAAGCTACTGCAGCTGTTGTGATGGTTGCAAACAGTCAGTCATGTCTGACTGAGCTTGTGGCCTTGTTAGCAGTAATAACTAGAGTAAACAAACAGCAGCGGTGTATTTTAAGGTCATCACAGACATTAACCAAAACCTCCAAGTCAGCACAAAGCAGTGACTGGGATGTGGCAGCGTGCTTCTCCTTTATAAATCTGCTGACATGTGAAAAACAGCAACATTAGCTAATGCACTACTTAAAGACCATAATTGCTCTTTCCCCTACTGTTAATGAATGCTAATTAGAAGTCTGGAGCAGTTTTGTGGTGTGTGCTGGCTGCTCCTCTAATGTGCCGTATTGTTCTTCTCCTCGCTCCAGCTCAGCACTAATGCTGCTGTGCCAGCTATTAAAGTCAGATAAGCTATCCATCTTTAGCACTGCCAGCCAAAAAGCCACTAATAACTTAGCCACAAAATTGTTAATTTCCACGGTTTTCCCTCTCCCTGTTTCCCTGTTTGAGCGTCGGCACTCAGTGTACAGCAGATACACTGAGGCAGATATTCCACTTTGGCTCCATGGTGTTATTTTCTTTTTTCAGCCCACATTTAGCAGCCTCATTATCGCCAAATACTCTTCCAGGGGAAGCAGGCTGCTATATCTGTGGGTCCCTCCTCCTCCTCATACCCCTCCTCATTCAATGTGACACTCTATCTTGGATGCTGTTGTGAAAGTCTATCAGCATCATAAAGCCCTCTTTGCTAAATGCGTGACTGTGTTACGGGACTCCACCTTGTGGGTTGCAATAACACAATTTAATCCTTAAAACACCTCCACTGTAATAAGGGCAATCACAAGCAAGCTTTTAACGAGGATTAGGAGACATATTAGCAGGCCATGTTATCCTCATTCTGGATTGCTGATAATTTTACAACTGGTTTTAGGGTCTGGCAGACATCCATTCACCAGTTTTGGCAACATGATCCCCAGAAGGTTTGAAGAGAAGAAAAAATTATGCACGCCTACACTTGTACAGAGTTAGAAAGAGTGGGCACGCTATCAAGACAGAACATTTTGTCTGGCAAACCTAATGTTTGCTGTCAACAAAGTGATTAAAATAATTTTTATATTTGGATTCCAAAATAAAAACTTGCTTTTTTGGTTAATTGTCCTTCTTATTTTTGACAAATTATATTTTATATTTGGGCATCCAAATTTATTTCATGGGTGTCATAATTTTTTCCATTGTCTCATAATCATTAGCAGCCAGAGTTTGCCACTTTTTAAACAAAATTCACCTCGAGTGTTTCCAGCTGTCATTATTCTTACAGCTAGTTTATAAGTTTTGGGAAAGGTTTTGGAATGTCTGTCAAAATCTGACATGATGATTATTTATCCAAATATCTTGTTAGAAAACTGATGTGTCCCTCTTGACACCCCACGTATTACATCATATGAATGATTCAGTCAGTAAATAAGTCGGTGACTAACATTAAGCTCTGAATGGATAACCACAGTGAGCGTATATTTCACAATGCCAGATTTGTACTCTGCACAAATATGAAATAATCATCTTCATGTCAGACAATAAATAAGCCAGGAAGTGACTGGTTTATAGTGGGTGGGAGAGTTATAGTCTTGTGGTTTGCAGTCATGTCTTTGTTCTATGATTGTCGATGTGGTACAAATGAACTTTTCAAGTTGTGAGAGACTGTAACGTTGTTTGACATGTAAAATAAGTGAGCTTCATCCATTTTCTCCTGCCAGTGGAGAAAATGGAAATATCTGAGAGCTCTACAGCCATATTTAATCAGTTATAATCTGTCATTAAGAAAATTTAAAATCTAAGCAGGTATTAAACATACTTTTTGTTTTATCCTTCTCTAACAATTTGTTTCTATTTCTGTAATAAGAACAAGTTTTTAAATTATTTTATATAACGTTCTGTATAATGTCGTGTTTTCATTAAATGCAAGTGGAAACTCATCATTCAAATATCCATCTGTATGTAATTAATACATGTGCTTCACTTGGCAATTATGTTGTTTTCAATGATATTCTCAGTTACTGAATGTGTCACAAATGCAAATAAATAGACATTTACTTCAGCTGTAGCTACATTTCACACAAGATGCAACCAAGTTGGATTACAAAGCTCAAAGTTTAAAGATTTGTATTGGTGCTTCAGATATAGGAAGCAATCTGCATAATTGAATTACAACTATGATCAAAGCCACATAAAAATTTGACATAAACAGGAAGTGAACAAAAACTCAAACTGAAAGTTACATTTTCAAACCTTTTCAATCTGTAATTTATTATAGATGACTTTAATTATACAAGACAGAAACTTTATTATCAGTGTGTCAATAATTCTGAGACAGTATGATGTTCTACTTATGTTGCAAAGGTTTAAATGTAAATGCTGGAAAGTGAAAAACACAAAGCCATTAAGGTGAAAAGACAAAGAGACAGAGGCTTGTTCCTGTGTTAAGGGTGAAGTGGTTCACATGATCCCGACAGCAATGCCTCAGAGTCTGTGACCTTCTGTCATGCAACTCTCACCTGCTTTTTCAACGAGATAATTTAAATGGTATTCAAAAAAGAACTGTAAAACTCCACTGTTGTTTGTCATTAAACTGTTTGAACTAACCAATAGCTTAAAAATAAAACTAGAAACAATGTGAGTTTTAGGTTTTAGGTTTTCTTTTAAGTTTCAGACATTTAATGATCAAATACCAATGCTCTAAACCTACAGGTACTCAGGATATTTCTCAGAGCTTGCTTTAAAAGGTCTTATTTCTTGTTCTATAAATGTGTTTGATCCAACCGAAGTATCAACCAGATACAACATGCCTTATAATATAAACCCAGTCCTGTCGGCCGTAAATCAAATAACGCTTGAAGAAATGTTTGCTCCTCCTCTTGGAGAAATTATATCCACTGCATCCTGTAATTGTCAGCAGTTTCCCAGTGATGTGCCTGCAAGGTAGGGTGGTAATAGTGAGCAGATTGTCAGGTTGTTGAGTGGTTAGTGATACATCACACAACTCTTCTCTCAGTTCCAGATCGGTGGAGCTGTTGACTCACACATGTATCCATTTCTCCACCCTCCACTTCACAGCGCCGCTGCTAACAAACAACTTGACACGCTGTGGAATGTCGCTCTGCACTGAAACAGAGGTACAACAGGTATAAATGAGCCAAACGCAGCTGCAGGACTTCAGGGCGCCATGCAAAAGTTGCTATTATAATTGTTATTATTTTTGTTTTTTCTCCAGCTCCTTATCTTAGCAGTGATCAGCTTTATGCAACCAGAGGGTGTGTCCTTAAGATTCCTGCAAGCGATTTCACATTGGATTGAAGTGCTATGAGAAGGTGTGAGCATTCCTTTGCAGACCAAGGAGGGATGCAAAGATTGCTGTGTGAATGAGGGTAGGAAACCTGCTCAAGATTGTTGAGATAAGGACTACTGGGAAAGCAAAGGTCATACAAACAACAAAACAAACACCCACCTCACACAATCTCATCTCTATCAAATTTATCCTTCCGTAACAACTCATAAACAGCACATTCTCTTCTTTGATATACCACTGACAACGATAATCCAGGACCTTGTAAAACCCGCTTTAAACGTAATTGGTACCCGTCACAAATCTTACTCTTTTTTTTTTTTAAAGGCCCCATAATAGCTGAGAAAACAAATCTTCTTTGGGGTATAACTCATCAACCTTACAAGGTGGATAAGTAGTAACCCAGAAGACAAAAAGATGAAAGGGAAATTCTGTAAGTCAATTCAATGCAACCATTTTGCTTTTGTCGGTGTCCTGTACTGTTGTATAAAATGTTGTGTTCAGAGCCAAAAGAACCAAAGCTATGGCAACAATGGCTTTTCTTGTCGTCCTTTTGCTACAGGCAGAAAACTCTACCCTAATAATTAAGTTTCAAAATTGCAAAATTTCTTCCTCCAGTCATATTGTTGTGATGAAGATAAACAGATTGTTCTTTTAATTAGTTGTGTATAGCAGAAGTGTTTTATGAACACCATCCATCCCTGCACTATTATAGCTAACGTTTTACAGCAGGTATGCCTTGAAATGCCCAGATACATAATCTTTCACAATTATTGGTAGCCTATGTTTAGGTGTAAAAAAAAGTCAAAAAACAAACTATATAAAAACTTAATGATCCCAAGATGCAAGATTAGTCAATTTTAGATAACTTGTAGATGTTCCAAAAATGGCTTGATGTTGGATTCTTGCTCTTTTAAATTCGAGGTTGTAATTTTTTATACCCCTTCAGTGTCACATTATGCAGCCACAATAAATATGAATTTCTTTTATAAGGGTTTACACATTTTTATGATGCCAATAAATGTGAATGGCAATTCATGTGTCACACACACTAAAACAATAAGAAAACCAGGAAATACCACGTGAGTTGAAAATATACACCATTACAACCTTTTTGTAGGTCATAAGACTTGTACTAAGGCTAGTTATACAAAGGTGTTCTAAACTTTTAAAAGTTTACTGACCAATAAAATCTTGACTTGCACCTTTTCTACAATTAAAAGTCAACAAAATTTGGAGCATGAGTAGCGCAGCTCTTTCTGTCCCTCAGCGTTTGCTGCACACGGCCAGCCTGCTCAGAAAATGATCAAGCAGCACATATTATAAAGATTAGTCATTCACGCATAAAATAAGGTAATCCACTTACACAAGTTACATAAGAGGTCTGCAGTGAATTTGTTTTGTCTGAAAAGTGGCAGGGAACCTTAAAACTGAAACTTTAGACTGAAAATGATCATTGGGGTTTATTTAAATTAGGTAGAGTATCAATATTTATGAACTCTTAAAAACAGGTTAATTTAACATTTTTGTTGGTGTACAAGCATAATTTCTATGAGAAACAGTTTGTAATTTGAAAATATTATTATGTCCCCAGAGCCAGTTTGTCCACACTAAAAGGCTTCTGTGTGCTACCGCTGTGTGGTGGTGAGGGGAGGGTGGAGACTCATTGCAACATTTCAAAGGTGAGTGATTTATCTGGCAGCTGTTCCCCAGTGTGCCGTTCTGAATGCCTGTACCCCATGTTTAACAGCTGACAAACACAAGCTTTTTCTGTCACGTCACATTTATTGCCCCCCACACAATTCTATTAGTGCAACTGCAGCCATACAAGGATATAGAAAAGTTTTTATGGGGTAGTTATCTCATTTAATCATACAATATGAGTACTATGGCAATGCACACATTATCACAGTGACCCAGGTTTGAGTGCGTGAACAGAGATTTTGCGACTCAGCTAGCAACAACAGTGTGGCTTTCAAGGACAAAACCGTAAAACGGATGCTTTAAAATGTGTTTTTTTTTTTCATTTGAGACATGTGCTCCTTAAATTAGAGAAGGCTGAGAAGCACTTTTTAAAGCTGTTTGATATTTGAGATCTCTCCATTACATCCACAGCGGCGAACTGGGAAGAGTGTAACCTTATTTCACGCAGGATCTCAAATAGTGCTGAGAATTTGTGAGGCAGTTAGTGACCGTCATTAATAATGGCCTCGGCTGGTCTGACAGCTGCTGATTGGAATCAAGAGCTGTGCACTGGCAGACAGCTACAAATTTCACTGACAGCCAGGTCTCCATTACTAAGCGTCAGCTGCCAAAACAGCAGTAATCAGAGAAGGAGAATAGAAAGAAAAACCCGCTCTCTTACCGCACTATGCTATTCGTTTAGTCTTAGAAAACATTTAAACATGTACAAGCACATGCAGACTATTTTCTTGCACCGCATGCCACTAACCGACCTCTAAACCTTTGATAGATTACTCGTTTCTGGAGTGATCAATGGAAAGTGTTGTCCCAGACACACCTCTTGTGAAGTAACATAAGGACATTTTTGAATGCTTCATCCATTTGATTTCCAACAATTTTTGTAAGGTTTTAGGTTTTAACTTGTAATCAAACAGAAAAAAAAATATTAAGGTTAAGAAATGATGTAGGTAAAACCTATTTCATAGCTAGCATCTGACTGACCATTTTAAGCTAAAATTAAGAAAGAAAGAGACAAGAAACAAATCAATGAACAAAGGAATGAATGAAAGATTTATCTTCATCAGCACAGATAGAGCGTTTGCATGGCGCAGCATAATGTTAGTACGGTTATTGTATTAGTTCTGTAATATTGTGAGTAAGTTGCAGCAGTTGTGCACATGGATGGTAAATATGGCATGTCAGAACTGTAGCACACAAGCTGAGCATTTTTTTCAGTATGTCCAAAAGAACATGGCAGCCTGAGTTATGTATTAAATGCATAAGAGGCAATACTGCAGTTTGATTACCTAAGACACTATATTCCTGTCCCATTGAAATGAGATGCAGACACAATACTGTGATGGTAATATTAGACAAAAACAAGATAATTTTAGCCAGTTACAGTTTAAGCTAGCCTGTGTTTTAGCCATCTGTACATCTCAAGCCTGAATGCTTCCCCTCTTGGTGCTGCTCTCTGTTTCTGTTTGAAATAGAGGATCCAGCTTTGTCTTTGTTACTTTATCTTGGCATTCCACTAGCTGGTTCTCTTAATAAGAAGCTGTAAGTCATGTATTGTGTAGTTCAAAAATAATAAACATGTAGACAAGAGCTAGGCAAAAGCATGGTAATGGAACATTTTAATTATGAAGATGATGCAAAACCTACTGATGGGGCACAAATAGAACAAGGCACGGAGCAGACGCAACATAACGGTAGAAATACAACAATGAAAAACAGGAAGCTTATATACAGAGGAGAAATAACCAATGGAATGGGAGGCTGGTGAGTCTAGTAACAAGAACATTAAACAGGTGTGACAGAAGACTGAGCAGAGGAACAGAAGAAGACTAATTAACACAGGTAACAAACAACGAGCTGAAGACACCAAGTGGAACAAGTTGAACATTAACACAAGATAAATAAATTGATACAACATACAGGAAAACCTGACATAAACAGAGGAACACAAGGAATAAACTAATCATGACAGAAGTAAACCAGAACAATCCAAAATGATCAAAATACAAATACCCGTGAATAACATTGCAAAACTATCTTAAACATAACCTTAATATTTAGCCACATCAATTTACACATTAACATCAAGCGGTAATGATTAACCCTTTCCTCAATCAATCTGAGGAAGCAATAAAAGGCCGTGGCAGCAGGAGGAGGGTAGCATAAATATGTTCCTGTCAAAACAGGAAGAGTAAAGCATTAAGGCTTCTGTACTCTGGAAAAGTAATATTTTGCACAAAAAGCACAGCATTCTCTTAGAAACCTGTGTTTGCTATAGAAATGATGTAAACAGAAACTATATTTACATAACAACTAAACAATCTGTCTTTGTACACTCCAATTTTACTCAGGTATCTGAGAAATAATAAATACACCACTCCATGTTTTTCCCTGTTTTGTCTCTTTGCAGTAAATAAGCATCATAAAAACAGTATATTTTGGTTGTGCTAAAAAAAAAACTTGTGGTGTGTGGGAAAATTCATGCAACCCTTACGAATGAGGCACTCATTTTTATAAGATTCAATAAGACTCCATAATTTGATTGCTTAACTGCAACCATCTGCCACACTCTGAATTTCTTAGCTGTTCCTTTCAAAATAAATATTAATTTCTTAGGAGCAAATTGTTTTTGAAGAAAAGTAGAATTTCTTCATTCTGAAGGCACTGAAGTGAAATTCACATCCAGAGTTTTGTTAAGAATTAATAATCTACAGCCTAGTACTGGAAAGAAGCCATGATTGCCTGAGCACAGACTTCAAATTCCTTCAACGTGTGACCGAGTCAATTTGATCGAAGACGGAGGGTGTAGCATTTTTCCAGTGGGAGGAGTAAAAGTGAAAGTCTGTGGCCTTGAACACTTTGAGCCCTGTAATGACAGAGGGCTTTGGTATGGGTCAACTTGTCATCGCTCCTTTTCCACTGATCCCTGCTACTCCCTGCTGCAAAACATGTGAACAGAGTCTCTGATACACACTGTCTCACACATATACACACACACACACCCCTACACACGTTGGTAAAAAAGCACTCTGGGTGTGTCCTGCAGGGAAGCTACATTTTCTGATCCTCGTGTTTTGAATAAATTGACAGCTTTATTAAGCAAAAACACTTCAGTGATAAACAGCACCGCTGGCATGTTGTTTCATGGATGACCCCATTAGCTCATTGTGGGTTGGAGGGAAAAAAAAATTTGGGATGCTCAAATTTAGCCAAAGACAGATGTGGCGACACATTAAAATGAATCATAAATCAGACCTCCCGCTAATGTTGTTCTACACACAAACTCATGTATCAGCATGGTTTACAGTGACACATGAGTAATGCTCAAAGAGTTATTTCAAAAAGTCATCTTCCTAAGCCAACTGGAGAGACTAACCAACGTATAATTCACATCAATCCCCTACAAGCACAAACAATGCTAGTGCAACATGCATGAATGCAAACTGCAAAGCTTCAGGAGGTGGTAAGAAAACCAAGACAGGGAAGGTTCATTTTATAGCTGCCTCTTGCATGTCAGCTTATTCCTGCAGCAATAAAACACTCCATAATAAAAGGCACTACCCCAGAGAGGCAGCAGAACTGCAGCTATAGATAATCCTCTCAGCTCACGGAGTGTTTGCATTTCTATCCTCTGGAAGCTTTCGCTCTGCTTGTAAGCATAATGGAGAGGAGCGAACTTTGTCTTCACCGCTTTATCAGTGTGAGCAAAGCAATATTGTGGCCTTTGCTAAGAAGTGTGGGAGCAAGCTGCTTAATTATCACCTGCTTCATTATCCAAACAAGACCTTTAGAGAGCATGTAATTAGACCCCCCTGATAAAACTAATAAGGGGAAAAATTGCTGTCAGCTGGTGAAAATGAACATGTGCATGTTTGCTTCAGTCAATGCAAATAACAGTATACCTCAGTATGTAAATATACACACTTATAGTACCAAGTTTGGTTAAATATATAAAAAAATGTTAAAATGTAATTCATAAAATATGACCTTAACCGCTTTCTGAACTTTTTGCTGAACAAAGTTATTCACTGTCGCTTGATACTGTAGATTGTTGCAATAATAGAACTTGGAATTCAAAAACTATCTATGACTTATGCTGTCTCTGGTCAGAAGCCAGGAGATGTTTTCCATCCTCTGACCCCTGCAAACATGGTGCCTGAAGCTTTTAGATGTTTTCTGGAACATTTAGCTTTTCTCCTTTGGGAATAATGCAATACAGTGATCCCTCGCCACTTCGCGGTTCACTTATCGCGGATTCGCTATTTCGCGGATTTTCATAATGCTTTTTTTTTTTTTTTGGTGCATTGTGCTCTGCATTCTGATTCGCTAAAAACTCACTCCCGCTTCTTGTATCAAAACATGCTACGAATTGTGCTATCATTTTGTCGTCTCGTGCAGTTATATGTACGTACATAAAACAGCTTGGCAAATTTACATTAAGTTGGCCAAATTATCTTGTAATTTCGAAGAAGAGAACACTGCAGAGCGCAGTCAGGATGCAGCAGCCCAGTCTGAAGAGCAGTGAAACGGCCTACACGTGAGTCACTGTATTTGTATACAGTACATGTAATAGTTGCTAATTGTAAAAAAAAAAGTTTTCTATTTCGCGGATTTCACTTATCGCGGGTCATTTTCGGAACGTAACCCCCGCGATAAACGAGGGATTACTGTACACTTCTGGTTTAACATACTAACTCCTTTTTGGTTGTTCATTGTTAATGCGATGTTTAGAGCAACAGCAGTCATTTATGTTAACTACAAGCTCTGCTGGCAGTAAATTAATGTGAACTATTCTTTTTACAGGGTAGACCATACATTATTATATCCATCAACAAAGTTCTGACAGAATTCTGGTTGGATATTTGACCACTCTTCTTGGCAGAACAAGTAGATGGCTCCAGTTCTTAAGCACAGACCATACAGTTTTCAATCAGGATTGTGTCAGACCTATTTTAACTCCATATTTTAACTCCATAAGAACATGCTTCATCAATTTCAAAACCCTTTTAAATCTAGCTGTTGAATTATTGTGAGGTCAGTTAATCTGGGTTACTCCTCACCGTTTCTATTCCAATAACTTTGTGGAAAGCCGCAGTTTCCCAGGCAGCTAAATGGCCTGTTAGCATTCTCCTACACTGTTTGACAGCTTGTACGTTTTTCTATTAAGTACCGATTAGATTTGGACAGCTTATATTAGGACCACAACACAGAGCTCAGCCATAGAAAGGTGAAATTCCCACAAACATTTTATGTATTATACTCACATCAATGTCACGAGTCATAAGACACACCTTTGAAAAGTTCTGAGAAGTCACTTGAGCTCAACAGATTGACTTGTACGATCTGAATGGACAGTGATTTGTCACTAGGGGACCTGAGGGAATGGGTTTATGGTGGCACTATGATCTGAAAGAAACTTTTATCTCACCCAATAATGATCAGAGGACACAGCTAGGGATTGACATATGTCAATCAATGTGCTGTTCCCAAGAAAGCTGCTGTCACATTGTTTTCCATTTTGCTAGGATCATTTAATCCAATGAATTCAGGTTACTCCCTTGTCTTCATTATTCCACTCACTTTGTGGAATGCACCTGTGTCACTAGAAGCTCAAAGGCCCCTCAACATGATACTCCAACCACCATACTTCACATTTTTGTCTGTTGTTACAGCAACATTTTTCTCCATAAAGGATTTAGTTTATCCATGTGGGACAGCTGAAAATTCCAGTAGCATCTGATGGTTTCCAGTTAAGGACCAGGTGGTTATTTTGCTGTCGGGCTCCTCTCACTTCCTATTGATGTTAAACTGACTTCACTGTTTATCGTAACACCAGGGCTCCAGCGTCTTCAAACCCTTCTGGTTCCAAATTAGTTCAAAGCAGATGCTAACTTCAGGCTTCTAGAGGCAAACCAATTTCTGTGTAAATACAGCAGGGAAAATTACGAGCTAATTCCAAAACAAATGTTTTAAATGCAGATACAGGACATTAGAACTCACTTTTTATATCTTGCATTCATAAAACATAAAAAGTGATGAAGTCACATGATGAGAGCAACTGGGTCTCACTTCATGAGACAAACTTTACTGACAAGAAATATTGTGGCGTTTAATTGTTGGGAGATCTTGTGGCTCTTGATTTGTAATGTACTTTACCTATAAAGTATATACAATTTGCAATTTTTAAAATGGTTTTAATAACACTTTTTTTTATTGTTTTATTGTTTCACTGTTTTTATTTCCTCAAGATCACAACCATATAATTGACAGGTATCATGTTGGATTGCTGCAATGTAGCATGGGTGGAATACTTGTGCTTTTGCATAGATAACACAGTTGGGAAAAACATCCTTTAAGTTGTCACCTTCAGATAACCATGTCCTAGTTTGCTGGATTTGAACGTCTCTGAACCACGCGGTAAAGGTAGGATTGGCCTCAGGGAGGGGACTCTAACAAGGCAGTAGTCCTTATTTAACATAGCATGAAAATGCTGTTAGTCATCGCTCGCCATGACAGCGGCTCTCATTATCACTACCTGGATATGCATGGCATGGTTGTCAGAGCGAGGCAGGCACTGGGGACAGTCACACATGATTGCCTCAAATCAGCCAAGAAATAGGATGTCTGATCACTCTCAGGAAATCTGATAGAAGGACACAAATTCACCTCTGGCAGTTTGAGCTAATGTTATGAATGCAAATGCAAGTGTCTTATTAAGGTACGAATGCACAAATACTAAGTTTGTTTTACAGTTTTTCTGAAAAAATAACACAATCCTGTGGCTAGAAAGTATTTGGTGGAAAATGAGAGATAATTTTGGCCCCTTCCAGCCACTCAGATCAGGCCAAGCTCTGATTCCTGTGTCCTTATGTCAAGTGCTGTTTGGCTGCCAGTTTCTCTCCGCCTCCCACGGCACTGATGATTTTAGGACTGCAGGTGGAAAGCCTGTCTGCCCACTAGAGGTGGGATCAAGAAGAGCATCTCACACGTCATCCTCCTCTTGACTCATTAAAGTCTTCAGCTGTTCCTCCCAATATCATTTCCGATTTCATGCAGATGTGTCACACCCATCAGGCTTTGATTTATACTATTTACACCATACTGTACACTGTACTTGTTGTGACTGTGGAGAATCTGCTGAGTGCCCCTCTCCCTTCTCCGGCCTTTGAGTAGCCAGCATCCTGCTAAATGCAAGCCAATCGTTTGATGGTGGGTGGAGCGCCAAGCCACAGAGCACCTCTTCCCGTTGGCAGCTTTCCCTGTGGTGGCTCTGATCACTACACAGTGTTAACAACACGTGACCTGGCCCTGCAGCCCACAGTAATTGAGGTTACATCCCAGGCAATACCTTGATGAATAATTAAAAGGCCAGAAACAGAACTCTGAGTGACTTAGCCAGCGCCCCAGGGTCTAATAACGTGCTTGGACTGTATTAGGTAATCTATCCACTGGTGCCAGTTAGTGTCGCACACTCACGAATAAGCACACAATTGGGCCCAGATAAAGGCAGCACAACAGCATCAGTCATAGTCAGGGAAGCGAGCTGGCTGAGGCTTCGCAGGAACAACATGAGGAATTATTTCAGGGTGACTAGCGGGCACTTATCTTGCCAGCAATGTGAGGCAGATTTGAAAATGCAGAAAGGGTACCATCTGGTACTAAACTGTGCAATAATGAGATGCTTTAGGACAAAGAGGTAAATCCTGACTTCCAGGACTTATAAAAGCAACACGTTTTTGACCTTGCCTGCATTGAAACCTGATCATGGAAACACTGGGCCCATTTATAAGTTGGTGTTAAGCCTGCAAAGGTGATAAAGATGTACCGCCATGCCAGGACACTCTGTTAAATCTACCAACGTCATTCAGAGGCTAACAGAGGTCACCCCCGCTATGCCAAAACATTGCTTGCTTTACAGTCTGCAAGTATAAGATTAGAAACCGACCATCTGACTGAATCCTTTCCGGAGAATCCTCTCTTGAGATAAAATGCAGTAACAGTGTAAGCATGGGTTGCTATGAAATTCTGAAAGTACAAATGCTATGGGATGGAACACCGAAATTAACAAAACATAAATAGAAAGGCCACCAATCACTGCAAATGATTTTCGTGCTCTTTTGTATGACATTGTTTCCCATTTTGTTTCAGTTATTAGCCTTTTAAGCACACAACTGAAAACCTGCACATATTCTACTAGAACAGAGGAATGATTCATTTCACACAACATGGAAAGACCAAGAACAAAGTTATTTCTGACAAGGATATTTTATACATCACAAGGACTCAAATGCAGACCAGATTTATTAGTATTGTACCCACAACCACTTCAAATTTCTTACCAATCAAACAAAAGCTGTTGGACAACACACAGGAACAAAGCTCTGCCCAAAAAGCTGCATCACAGAAAAACTGTGAGAACTCCTAAACCGGCTGCAAGAACAGATTGACTTCAGTTTGTCCGGGGAGAGGGAACATATTTCTCTGTTGCTGGGATGGAGTATGTATAGGCCTTACAGTAGAGACTGTTTATTGAGGACAAAGGTGTCGTTTGTAATTAGCTGCTTGTAGTCCAAAGATTTACTGACATGGTTCTTGTGGCTTACAACTTGTTGACTGTAGTTTAGTAGAGATGTTTCTGCTTATTTTTGAAAAAGAAAAAAAAAATTGTTTCTACTAAGTCTGGTGAATTCTAATTAAATATTCTGTAACACCTACCCATCACCAGCAGGTGGCAATAATGTTGACAGTGACTAAATAAACATTTAAAACAAGACCCTGAGCAATAACAGAGTGGTAGACTAAATATTTTACCAAAAACATTTGTAAATAAAATTTTGTTGAAGTAATTTACCCTTTTATCCTTTTCATTAAACTTTTTAAGAATAAATGTGAAGCTTATCTGAAACAGAATCAGAACTAAAAAGAGACAAGTGGAATAACCCACAGAACTGCTCCACAGTTTTTGAGTTTTTATGATTTTCTAGAACAACAAAAAAATGGCTATATTTAACATGGTTCATCATGACATTATCAGTTTAAATAGTAATTGGAAATACATAACACATATTTATCCTTTAAATATTACTTAATCTTCTTTTTTAGCCTGCAGAATTGACTTGTTTATGGGTTGTAAACACAGCTGAAAATCTCTGATTTGTAAAATTATTGTGGATAGGACTTAATTTATTTTCTTTTTTACATTTTCAAATATTTCAAAATAGCAAAACTGTCTGACTTGTAACCAAGAGAAAATATAGTAGCCTTCTTTCAACCATCTAACCAGCTATAAATAATTCTGGGAGGGGGAGCACTGTGTTACTTTGGTATTTAATTTAATGACTTCAGTTAAATATATGGTGCTTAACTGTGAAACTTTGATATATCTTTGTATTGGCATCCACCCATGCCCATTGCAGCATGTGTGAGACATCTTAAAGTATTTATTACTTATCATTTCTCATTTTATGACTTCGAGTTAAAGTAAGTTTAGCAAGGAAAGATAGATTATAGCTGTTGAATTTCCAGTGAAGCTGTGCCTAGACATGCAAGTCTAAAATATTTGCAGGTTAAATGTGGAAGTAGGGTTGACTGTTTTAAAGTCTGAAGTGAAGGAAGGTGAATACAAACCCCAGTTTACATGTTTCTCTTAGTTCAGCAAATAGAACAGTGTGGCGCTTTCCTCTGACAGGGCCCTATGTGTCACAGCTTCAGCAGTAAGTTGAGGTGAGCTGCCGGTGCAGAATAATTAAGACCTCTATGGAAGTGACAGGGTCACCAGGAGGCATGCAGCATAGCAAAGCTTCCCTTCTCAGCTGTTTCCTCTATGAGCTGTCACGGCTGCTGCGTATTTATAGCAACATAGTGCGGCACACATGTCCAACCCTCCCACCTCCTCCACCTCGGAGACAGATGTCACCTTCAAGTCTCTATTTCTGGGGCTAAACACAAAGCTTTCAGCAGCCTAACAAGCCACATACGCAGGCAATCAGCAGAACAACAGGAGTCTGAGGACAAACATCTACGTTGCCTCATTCAGGCTGAAATCAGCGGGCGGGTAGGTGGCAGTTCACCTCTCCCACTGGACTGAGCTTCTTTACATAACAGCTTGGCAGCTACTGGTGTTCTGCTGAGTGGAGATTGTTTTGACACAATCAAAGAAATATGTGATGAAATAGAGGACACATCACTCGGACTAGACAGCATTGTAGTATTTAAAACAAAACTAAGATGCTATTAGGATAAACATTTAAGCTATCTGTAATCAATTGAGAATAATCCATGCTGTTTTTTAACTGTATATTTCACATTTTATGATGATGGTCCAAATTGCAAGAAGTTTTGGTCTTAGAAAATGCCTGTTAAGTATAGAACTATCTATTTCAAGTTGGTTGAGTTAAATATTTCAAATTTCAAATTAGATATAACTAATTACTATTCAGACTCGTTCAGAAATCTGGAAAAGCCCTTTAGTGCAAATGGGAACTTTAAATCAGATGTTAACTTCTGATTTAAAGTTGAAGAAGTAAATGTTTGCTAGTGTTGGCCAGTTTTAGCAATCATTCTTATCGGGGGAGATGATCATATCTAGAGCAAGATGATACATCTTAATCTACATTAAAGCAATTCTGTAAATAAGAGTGGATTAAATTTTAAATTATTGCGAACATTTGCTGCTGACAAGGAAGACATAACCTTCCTTATGCAAATCTTTCAAACAATCTTTTTGAAAGATTGATACACATCAATCTTTCAAATAGGATTGATAGTTTTTTTTCTCCCTTAACTAAAATCATCATCAACCGATTTTTTTTTATTTTCTCAGCTTATCTTGAGCTAAAACTAATTGAAAACTTGTGTCAAACTCAAGGCCCGCAGGCTAAATGTGACCCACCATAACTTTTTATGTAGTCCTCTAGACTTTAGAGAGACATGTAAGTAAGCCTTCAAGAAAACAGTTGTGTGTCTATATATTATTTCATCAATCTAATCAAAACTGTTTTTATCTGTATTCTGCCAAATTACCTCAATGCGACAAAAAGTTCAATGACGTTTAACTCTACGAGCACTAAAAGAATGTAGAGACACCTACATATTCATATTTTAACAGTTTAATATCTATCAATATAACTTGCCACAACAAGTCCTTTAAATAAATTCATGATCTTGATGTGCCCTGAAATAAAATGAATTTGACAGAAATATAAAAAACTTTGCATGATGTATTGTAAAAATTAAAAAGCAAAACTAGCTCCGAAAATAAACAGGAAGCATACTATTTAATACAAAATATGGTGCGTGTGTGTAAAGTGGTGGACAGTGTAGTTGTGCTCTCAGATAAGAACTGACTGTGGGGGATTAGGGGTGATGTCGGGTGGGACGGGATTGAATGTGTTGACATAGCTTTAATTCAGTTTGATACCAGACACCAGTAGTTTGTCTGAACCTCGGTGCACAGGGGGTGTTAACCTCTCTGGGATTCTCAAAATATACAAACACCAAGCACGACTGGCCACCAAGGATTAAAATAACTTTTATGAGTGCCAGGCTCATATACTGCCATTTCCACACTTCTCTTTGGTCAGCAGTAAACATCAGACAAAAGGATTGGTGCAATGATGAGAAAACATTCAGTTTAAATATCTATTAGAGTTGTTTTTTGTAGATCTGTTTAGAACGACATTAACCATGCTATAATCACCCTGCGTCATATTTAAAAAAGGCAATAAAGTTCAATTACAGTGTACAAACGCATAAACATCTTGTATGGGTAACAGATGCAATTTATGACTGGAGCTACAATTTGATCCTTTAACCTTAAACAGATTGCTAATGTGTCAGACTATCTGCCCAGTGGTGTGTTCTCAAGGCTAGGGTAACACGTTTTGAGCCCCTGGATGAAGTGTTGGTTACTCTATATGAGCATGTCTTGCAGGTCATAAGCCTGTCACTGCCAAAGTGGGTTTCTTTTACTGCCACACTGGCGATAATCAGCTGATGCTGGCTGTCAGTCGACATGGCAATGGTACAGACAGGGGACAGGCTCAGAGGACACATGATCGCCCTGCTGACAAGCATCCCTAACCCCAGCTGCTCCGACGGCTCCTCTGTCATCCAGGAGGACGAGGGAAAGGGGCCACAGGCTGAGAGGAAGGTGGCAACAGGGGCCTGCTGAGAAAAGGACAAGGAAAGAGACTGAGGAAAGCACGGGTTTCAGCACCCCCAACATAGCTGTGCACCACACCCCTCTCAACACGGCTACCCATTGCCCAGCAATAGAGGTTCAAAAAGAGCCGAGCTCACAACAGGCGACTGCAGGTCCCACACTAAGCCAACAATCAGGTGCTACATTGTTTCATGGTATTAACTCAGACCACTGTGGTGACATGTCACAGGATTCTTGTATATATATTTATACATTCATGCATGTGTTTGTCTTTGTTGTTTACACCTGCCAATACAGTTCCTCCTATTTGCCAAAGGAGACAAAAACTAAACTTTTCACCTACATCCAAAAAGCTTAAAAGATTCATTTCACCATGCAACACGGTGCGGGCAGCAGCATGCTATGGGGATGATTTTCTTCTGCACTGATGAAGATGCTAGCCAGACTTGATAATAGGGTAGATTGAACTAAATACAGAAAAATTGTGGAAGTAGACAGGTTACATACAACAAATGACATGAGAATATTCTGCACAATAATCTCTTTAAAAAGTAATATTAAATCTAACAGTTGATAATTCAGCATTTTGATTAAGTCTCTGTGTTATACTTAACATTATTAGTGTTAATCTATATGCTACATTATTTCAGCAATAGGGATAATGATTGGTATTCTGTTTATAGCAAAATAACAGAGGGATTCTCCTCAATGAGTCGAGTTTGGTCATATATGTAGTCATCCAGTTGAGATGCGCTGTGTTCCTTTATGTCTAGGTAGGAAGAACACTGTTCCTCTTGACATTTTAGTGGTTTTGCCCATGACATCTCCAATAGGCTTAGCAGTAAATTCTGGCAACCCAGATCCTCTTTGTCCAGCTTTGCTATGTTGAAGTAAAGATATGGTCCTTTCTTCAGAGCCACAACCACTGACTACTCCACTGTAGCACCCTCGATATTCCTTTATGGCCTGTTGTAAGAATTGCCCACTCATGTGAAGATCTCTCATCAGTCTGACGGTAGATGTTGCATCAAAGCGGCAACATCTAACTTTCACCAGCTAGATATCTGCATTCCATTCTCACTGTCTAGCTTCTGCTGCAAGAATATTTTCTTGTTGAAGCCTTCCTGCATTGCATCATACCAAAAAATGTGAGCTCAATAAAATAAGTCCTTTTCAGGGTTACATGGCTTTGTGTTACAGTTTTCTGTAAATGTGGTGAAACTGTGATATTTTTTTTTTTGGTTTATAGCATTTTTCTCTTGACCTTTACAGCTATCTATAGTAAATAGGTTTTATAAAAATATATATATTTTTTCAAAATGAGCTGACAGACGAACATGCACGCAAACACACACACACATCCACGCATACTCACAGCTAAGGACAATTTAGAGAAACTGTGAGAAGAAACAGGAGTGCCTGCAGAGGACCACTGCATCCACGTGGAGAACATGATATATCAGTCCTGAGAAAAGCTCTCCTTTATCCTATATGGACCAACAACCTTTTTGCTGCAAGGATGAAAAATGGGAAAAATTTACATTTTACACTGTTGGTTTTATTTCTATTTCATTTTATTTTGTGTTTTTTTTTTCTTAATTTTTAGAAATACTCTCAAACTTTTAAACTTTTAATCATATTATTCTAGTTGTTTGGAATAAAGTGCTCACTCATTTTTTAATGATCTTACTCCCATTACTTCTTTGCATAACTACTTCTTAGAATCCAATAGTATGCAACTCTGGAAAAAATTAAGAGACCACTGAAAATGATCAATTTCCCCGATTTTACATTTTGCAGGTATATGTTTGAGTAAAATTAACATGGTTCTTTCATTCTATTTCTTCTGTTCTATTTTTGGACTCTCTCTGAAATCCCAATATATATATATTTCAGAAAATGAGAAATAATCAAAATAAGGAAAACGATGCAGTGCCTCAAATAATGCAAAGAGGACAAATTCAGATTCATTCAGAAACAACAAAACCAATGTTTTAACTCAGGGGGAGATCAGAAATCAATATTTGGTGGAATAACCATGAGTTTTTCTCTGGGGTTCAGTGCAATGATCTCTTAATTTTTTCCAGAGCTGTGTATGTTGTTCTATGCTATATTATCATACACTATCACTTAGATATGAGCATGTATAACAATATTTTTCCTAAGCGGAACACAGATTAAGTCTGACCATCTCAACACACAGTTGGCTGTTTTCATTTTCATTCAGCAAAATGAGGTGTTGGATAATGTTCCAAGCTGTAAATAACCCTGCTGCATCTAACATTTAAATATAGAATTGAGTCGCGGAGCTCTGAAAGCTATGCATCGCCTTGAAAAGTTCAGCACAGTTATTAGTTTAAACTTAACTGTGGCCCCTTATAGACACTGCGTTGTGTGCACTCGGCAT
Organism: Gambusia affinis; assembly: GCF_019740435.1. Classification (NCBI taxonomy): domain Eukaryota; kingdom Metazoa; phylum Chordata; class Actinopteri; order Cyprinodontiformes; family Poeciliidae; genus Gambusia; species Gambusia affinis. Next base: position 7,579,577 of record NC_057875.1, read on the forward strand.
TCTGACGTGCTCAAATGATCCTACATTAACACACATGTGGCAAAGTTCAGGCATAGACGCGCAGCCCATGACGAGCTGAGGCTGCGAGAGCCTACTATCCCCTGGGGAAGGATGGGGTGGGGGGTTGACCTCTCCAGCATTGATTGACAGGTAAACGGCTCAACCTGCATCTTCTTTTCGAGGAATGTGCTTGTGTCTGTCAGAGTGAGGAGTAGCTGGCAGGAGTAAAGACAGAAGATCAAGTCAGCTTTAAGTGTTAGGATAAGAACCTCACAGCTCTCGGTGCCATTTAACAGCACACCAGACTCTCTCATTTTAGATGCTCATTAGCAAACTGAGGACTGGTTATTGCAGAGAGAGCGCCTGCTCACCGACAAGACTGTGATTACACTGACAGAGCTCCTGCTTAAAGGATTCAGTTTAAAAATGTTCTTACTGCATATAATTAGGCATGACACTGTTTCCTAATCAATCTACAATCTAGAAGTTTCTGGGTTTTTGCTAATCACATGAGGGCTGAATTATTCTGATAGCTACTTATTCAGATTAAATTTTGCAATATTGCTGTGCTGCAAAAAGACGCACACACTCATTTATTTCTCTAACCCCCACAAACTGTAAGTGTTGACAAGTTGAGTGTTGATATATGCATATCCCCTCTCACATACAGTGCTTTAATACCCAGGGAAGGGGCCTGACAAGCACCTCTCTCTAACTCTCACTGCCTAAATTCTCCAATGAATTGAATTAATATCTACCACACATATGATAAAAGACATTTAAAGAGAGATTTAGTGTAATTTCTTCACATTAACACCTTTCACATCTCTCTGAAACTGAGAGCATTTGTGTTATGTGACCTCATGTCTGTTTGTGAACGTAGGAGGCCAACATAGCTCAGGAATAAGTCAAACTATTAAATTATCAATGTTGACTGAGGGGAATTTATTTCATTCAAGCATAAGTAAATCCAATGAAAAGGTCTTGGGGTATGATTGCAGTCATTTGATCAGGTGATTGCTGGCTACAGGGTCTCGCTAACCCTGAAAAAAGCCTTTTTATCTTTAAATCCAACCACTCTCCTTTAACCCTAATCTATCATCTCCGTTATCCTGCATGAATAATTGGTGGCCTTAAATAACCACAGCAGGCATGATTAATCGAAAGGGGTGAGGTGTTGAGATCTGGTCCTACGGTGAATGTGCCGAGCCAGCAAACACCTCGCACTTCTGTGGCCACTGCCATCTGTCTCCCAGTGGGGCTTGTTCCTCCACAGCAATCCCTGTGACTATAACAACATTACCAACAATTTTCTGACACATATAACACAGATGTCTTCCAGCTACCGCAGGTTCTGCTATGTAAATGAGTTTACAATCAACTCCCGTTTTATCCACCTAATAGCCACTAATCTAAAAGGAAAACCACAATGACTAATTTCTGATCTCTGTCCGTTCTTTATTAGGTAAAAAATATCATGACTACTACAAAATAATTGTACCAACCCTTTCTTACATGTTTTAAATCATTAAGCTCATTAGCATTATATTATAAACAAAGTTAAAAAGCCCTCCAAAAATTACAGTGCTTGTATATCTACCAATGGAGAAGAGATGGAATAATGGAGAGCTTTTCTCAGGACTGATTGACTTACCAAAATTACTCTAAAAGTGCATTGAAGACTCATCCGGCAGGTCCCAAAGTAACCAAGAACAACATCCAAAATGCTGCAGAACTGCATTTGCTCAGTTAAGGTCAGAGTTCACAATTCTGTAGTAAGAAGAGACTGGGCATAAATAACATCCATGCGGGAATTAGAAGCAGTGAAGACCATGCCCTCGTTTTTATGGACTTACTGTGGTTGCAGTGGTGATTCTTGCCGGAATGGTGACCTGGATAAGCCCCTCCTTCAACCAATTAAAAGGGAAGCAGTTTTTAGTTTGCTTTTCCAGCAGAAAGCAGGTAACCTAGTCTCTCAGTGCTCAGCAAAGGTAAGGGAAGCAAGGATAAGTAGTAGCTAACTTGTTGAGGGTATGATTGTCAGATGAAAAGTTTTATTTTCTAGTTCTTGGATGCCCTGTCCTCTCTAGCTCTGCCCAGAGTGAAATGAAGTTTGGATTTTGTGCCAGGCTTTCAACTAAATAGCAAGAACAAAGATGGTATTTTTCTGCCCTTTCCAGGTTGCATTGTTGTACAAAAATTTCCCCAAAGGACTCATGATCATCTAGTAAGGTGAAGTAGCACACGGTATCCTCCACAGGGAAACATGGAGTTGTGGCCTGTTGTGAAGTCATAGACTGGTAATATCTGTTGACATAGTGACGTAGATCTATGACCTCTTTCCACAACAAGTAAGGTATTACAGATTACAAATAACAACAGAAACTTAATAAGAAAATAACAAGGAGACCCTTAAAGTTTGTCCTGCGCAAACTTAGTTTGTGATACAATAACTATTGCTGTCAAGAAAAACAGAAGTAGAAACTGAACGTCATCCGCTTAAAGTTAAGTGGGAAGAAAGCCCAACAGTAATTTAGACAATCAAAACTGATTTAAGCTTAGTGCATTAGTACACTGCATTCTAGGGATTTCTTTTTTTTGCTTGTGTTATTTGTTTTAATAACTTTAATTGGATTTCTGACTGGGAAAAATAATAAAATAAAATAATAAAATCAATCTCCAAATGCCTAATCTGAAACTTGAATAGATACTTAGATGTGCTGTGTTATAGATCCCAATTATATAGTTTATTGTTGGCTAAGCTTGCTTGCATTATGGTTCAAAATTCTTTCAAAGCAGTTTGAAAAATATGTCATCTAAAACTTCCAACAATTACTAAGGGGATCATGCAAGATGATAATATAATTTCTACCCTTTATTGTCAAAGTAAGTTATATTGCTACAGATGGCCTTTGGTTAACCAAGCATTCTTGAAAGGGTCAGTGCAGATTAGCAACAATTCAAGATGTTCCCATAGTCTAGAACAGGAAAAACAGGGCTCACATTTACAAACACAGTTTCTTTCTTTCTATATTTATTTATTTTTTCAACTATTAATACTGTTTTCTAACCAGGTACAAATCATTTTCTGTTAAAAAATAAAACTGTAAATTAGCTAAATACAACTCACAGGGGTATAAATCTTAATACTTACTGACTCTAAGGGCAACCTCTAGCTCCATGTTGTACCTTTATTTTTAGTATTGCAGGGTGATGAAAGTTTCTTCCAGCTTTTCACTGACCTTCACTGTTAAAATGAAGTAAAACAATAATCTCATAAAAAATATTTAGGAAATGTTTCACTTTATGCCTTTTAGAAGTCGGATTATCCTTTAATCATTCAGCTATTCACAGTAACAGATATCTTGACAGGGCTTCCCAAAATTTCACATGCCATCACATGATATGACGCATTACTCGTCTTGGCACGCTAACACTCCTGCGCCACTGACAGCTGAGGCAGAGGCATCCTTGTCCAGGAGTGCAGATTGCAGACAGATAGGTCAGCCAGGTGATGCACATTAGTTTGTGGTAAATGTATGCTCTGCTGGCAGAAAACATGCTGCAAGCTGCAGAAAACATGAACTAATACCGTGTCAATACGTCTGAGGGTAAGGTGAAAAGTAATCACAGATGCGTCTGTGCAGGGAATTTAGAAATGATGAGTCACGCCTAGAAAACGGGAACTTCTTGTGTATTTTCTTACATAGCTTTCCATGCAACACAAATCTACTCTACTTTGAGCATCACTTATAAATAAACAGCTTAATCACATAAACTGAGGTTGTTTTTCAGTGTAGGCACAGAAACCAACCAGTAGTTATTGGATATCCAGATCCCCTTTCAAATGTTTGGGTTCCGATCAAGGTGTTCTTTATTAAATGATATTAGGCTCATGAAGAATATTGACAGAAACATTTTTCTGAAAACAGTGTTCATTTAAATATACAGATATTTTCCATGCATGACCAAACCAACTGTCAAAACCCAAAGATGGATGTCGGGTTTTTTATACAACACTCTTCAGTATTGAAGCTGTTACTGAAGCAAAACGACTTTGGAAATGTTTGCTGTCTTTTGAAGATCTTAGAGTTAAGGCAAAGCTCTCCATTCTCTAGGCAAAACACACGCAGACTAATATTTTCAGTTACTACTGCTTACCACACTAATAGTAAATATAAAGTGCTACCCTACTCACCTTTATTATGCAACACTTTTTAATCACAAGTGGAAGTCAAAGACTGCGCAATGGGAAACAAAAACATAAAAAGAACAGACTATGAAATAAAATTAATATTCTTTATTTTACCACAGAAGAGAAATTCAAGAGAAATAAAAGCAGCATTGATGTATATAGATTCACACAAAAACATCTACCGTAAATGCTTTAAAAATATTTTAAACAAAATACAAAATTATATTAAAACACTCCACAGTTATCAGGAACAATATACTTTGATACAAGGGATGACATTTCATGTAATGTGTATTTGTGTTTGGAAATTAAAAAGACAACATACCATTTACATGATATATTTACATTATGGTAAGCATCAAGTAGATGTGTACCATAAAATAAATGTGCTATAAAACAGTAAAATAAAGTAAGATAAAAGTCTAAAAAGATAAAATATACTATGAAACATTTGTCATAAAAACAGTGCAAATGAGCTAAAATCAAAGAATCAAAACAAGCATAATCTATGAAATAATCTTGTAGTAAATAGTAATAGTAAAAACCTGTTTTACAGCAATTACTGTGTTTTTCCATTTCACATCAATAATTATTGAGCTCTCAGTGCAGTGGGGTTGAAAATTAATTACCATTAAAAGAACTTAATGATAAATCAGACTCAGTTAAAAATTATGTCGGCAGGTCAAATCTTTACAAATACAGTAAATTAGCAACAAAATACAGATCTTTGTGTAAGTGTCCTGTCTGCTGAGTTTTACTCATGAGGTTAAAAAAGTAGATATGAGTATTTAAGATTATTGACGTTCTTTTGAGAATCTTCTTTATCAAGTCTCATTAACAACAATAGCAATTACACTAACCAGCACAAACAGCAAAGGCCTCCATTATATTGGTAATATACTGGCAGTCGCAGAAGTCACAAGCAACAGATATTTAATTAATACAACATAAAAAACCTAAACAAGAATAGAATAGTTAATTAGGTCCTTAGTGTAATTGATGTGACATGTTTAGCTTGTTTCACGGCAGACTTTAACCTCTCCATATTATTTTAGTGCTACATTTTCCACCCATCTCAGAGTGACACCACATACTGACCAAATGAAATAAACACTGCAGTTTAATGTGGCTATTAATACGCGAGGAGCTCCTCCAGCCTGCCTTATTAATTACACGCTGATGAAATTTGACAGCATTGCTCCTGGGTTGGCCAGCAGCAGTAGCAGCACATTATTACCAATGCCTTTCATATTTCAAGACAGTAAACATGAGCTAATATAATTCAGAGATATCCCCACTCTCTCTTATTGAAGTTGCCATTTTGTCTTCTTCACATAACAAGCCAATGCCAATTAGAAAATGAGTTTGAAGAGCAGAAGCAGTTTGTGTATTTAGCTAATGATGAATGAGAAAAACAGAGAAATGGTGGTGTACCATTTATTTTCAGTTTCAGTAGGTCTAGCCATGGGGTTAGGGTTAGGGTTAGGGTTAGAGACTGTGGTTTTAAGGTAAACATCAACAAAGATATAACATGTGATTGGAGTGGTATAAACCCCTCATTGACTTAAGACCAGGACTAGAGCAAACATATTTGACACTTGAATTGTATTTGACCCTAAAGGACTTGAAATGACTCAAACTAGCGAAAGACTTTATGCAGACTCTGAGTTGGACTTTCCCCTTGAGGTGATGAGACTTGACTTAGATTTGAGACCTGATTCTGATTTGGACTTTAGAGTTCATGTTTTGAGACTTGATCTGGACTTGGTACTTAAAAACTTGAGACTTCTCTTGGACTTGTCTCTCAGAAATATGAGAGACAAGTGAAAGATTTTAGACTTCAAATAGATTTGCTGTTCAAGGATGATTTGAAGCTTAAGTTTGGGTGAAAGACTGGAGATTTGATGAGGATTTAAAGCAAAAGAGTTGAGACTTGACTTGAAGCAAAAGACTCAGCATTTGACTTGGATTTGGGATGAAATACTTGAGACTGTATTTGGTTTGAGAATTAACTAGGACTTGGAGAAGAAAACAACTTGTAAAAGCATATCATTTATATGGAACTTAGTACAGTTTTATGGTTGGGCACAGTTCTTTCCTTAGGTATAATTGTAACTCAAAAGCTTTCTCTGATGCCATTATATCATTACAGACACTTGCTGGCCAGTGCCTTATTTTCCACTGTACGGGAAGTAAGCGAGAGGAACATTCTGTTAATTGGACATCGAGTAAGCCTAACAATGAGCTATGCATGGTGAGATTTGCTCCACAGAGCTGGGGCTAAGGATTGGGAGGAAGAGGAGTTCTAATTGGCTGTAGAATGAGAAGCTCAAGCCAGCTGTACACGTTCTAGCTGTGACAGCGGACTACTCCCCTCATCTCCATGAAAATGAGCTCAAGATTCACAGCCTCAGGAGACATAATACACGACAATGCCAACAATAACGGTTAATTTGAAATCATGTAGCAGTCCTCTCTCTTGCCATGTCCCTTGTCTCCCTCTTTTCTATTTTGCTTCCGCTGTCCCTTCTTCTCCTGCTCTCCCCCTGAAATAACTCATTCATCCTAAAAATGGTTTTCAGTTTTTTTCCCTGTCTCCACACAAGCCCACCCCTGAATACCATTAGTCCCATCCCTCTATGCTCTAATGACCAAATGCATTTCCTAGATTTTCTCTGCAGCAGCCCTTATTATCCTGAAGCTAATGTTTTAAATTCAATTGCAACAATCCATATCCAGGCCAATTTACTGTCTCCTTTTTTTAAAGGCGGCCTTCGCAATGCAAGCTTTAGAGAGCACCGTCTGTGGAGTGGAGATAAAAGTGGCAGGCTCGCTGTGAGTACAACCCTCCAATCCCCGAACAACAGGACGTTTGTTGTTGGTGTATTCACTCAGCGTCTTGACAATACCCCGCCACCTCCTCGTCCACATTCATAAAACACTAAAGCAAATGTGTTCAAAGCATGCAAAGCAGGTCTTGATGAATTCATAAATGTGCCCAAAACGCCCACTTCCTGCGCACATGCACTTTCACAGGACCTGCTCTCCTCTAGCTGCAGGCAAACTGCCTATTAATGTTTCACAGTGTAGTGTATCTGTGTCTCTGTCTCAGTTTCTTTTTTTCAAGGGCACACTGCCAAGAGGGGAAAGTGTAGGATGAGGGGCGGAGGGCTGGTGGAGGGTTGGGTGTTCAGATACAGACAATATTTCCCCCATCTCTCGTGCCTCAATGCTTCAGTGCTTGCCAGACTCAATCACATGTGCAGTGTGCTTTCATGAATTAATAACGGGCACTTTGGAGGCCTGGCAAGAACATGGTGACCACACGCTGATGGAAGTTTAATGAGCAGCACGGGGACCACGCTGCCATGGCACCGTCGGGTCTCTGAGCGCACTAGGCCATGTCCCCGGCCTCCTCTGCAGAGGCACAGTGTTTGGACTCTCATTACCTAGATAAATATATCTGCCCTCTGGATCAGCCCACAGGCTTCTGCTTCCTCCTCCTCCTCCCCAAGAGATGCTATCACAGCCCTGATTACACTGCCCTGCCCTTGGGACGACGGCTGGGATGGAATCACAAGAACACAAACATCAGTCTCAATTCACTTCCCTGCTAAACATCAGTCCCTTGCACAGCCGCTGATCTGCCACACGTCTGCTGAGGTTCAGGACAGTCCGACCAGAGATCAGTCCAGAGCAGCGGCTGGAGTAAGGTTCAATGGTTTTTTCCAATAGCCAATTATCTAAATCAGGTCACATTTGGATTCAAGCTGAAGCACGGGGTAATTACAGAGGTCAGTCACTAAGAGTGTACCTCCCTTCCCCTCCCCTCCCGCCTCCTTATTTCCAATATCTATCTCCCTCCTACTCACCATTCAGCCACTCAGGAACAACCCACTGATGAATCTCTGAGATTCAGCACGCTCACTGATTTAAGGCCAGCCACAAGCATTGATTTGAAATGGCCGATGTAGCAGGGCGCAAAGCATCCTGCCTGTTCTAATGATTAGATCAAATGCATCACACCTCCTGAACCGGTTGGTCCAATACCAACGAGTTTTCAGAATAAATTTAATCATACACCTAATTCCATTTTAGATTCATCCAAATTTTTTTTCTTCTTACTTAAACTCCTTCCTTACTTCCATCCAAATGTAGAATAGTGATCATTAATTTAGCAAAAATGAGATTAAAACGCAGTACCTCAGAATATTTCTTACCCTTCAGTGTTTTCAGATAAATTTGTCAAGTTTTTTACTATATGTCATAAAATAAAGAGCACAATGGGACTAAAGTAATACATCCTTTAAATATGAAAGAAAAAAATATAAAATCTCAGGAAGTACATTTCAAGGAAATTCATGCCAACAGGAGGAACCAGAGCAGATTACATCAATAACTCTCTTACAGTAAAATACAGCCAGATTGTCAGATTTAAGCAGGTATTAAACATACTTTTCAAGACAGTATTTCTGTATTAAAAATGTTTTTGTTAATCTGATGTACTTTCCCAATCTTAAATGTGGAACATCATTATTATTAGCAGAAATAAATGCTTCGGTATTTGTGTAATTAATCTCTAAAACATGTTTCACCTGGTGAATTAAGGTACTGAAATAAATGAAATAATTGTCAAATTTTTTGAATATCACTGGATATTGGTGTCTATCCATACTGCTGCATGCTAGAGAAAAAAAATATATGCTAAAATACAGAAAACGTTTTGATTTAATTCCATCAGAAGCTGCAAATGTGACTGGAACAAGAAAAAAGAGGAAACGAAAGATACTATATTTACTGGAAATACATATTTAGCAGCATGCTGCGGCAAGAACTGATGGAGCAAATGCATCATAATGCTCCATAAATAGGTTGATGTACAATCCAATCTTATTAAATGTGGCAAATGTCATGCACATTTGCATCTTGCTTGATAACAGTGAGTCATGGGTCTGTCAGAACAGAGTGGTGAGGAACATTAAAGTGAAAGAGAGCTAATTATGGATGACATAATCTTTTAACACTTTAGCACATTAGTGAAGCCAGCATGATCAGATATTTCATGTATGATACTTAGTAGGTAATTCTCACAGTTTTATACCATGTATTTGTTCTGTTGGATGTGGTATTTAACTTGCTTCTTTTGTCTAAGACAAAACCAAAAATAGTTTTTCATTTGTAAACTGCATAATGTTTGGTTGAGAATAAGATACATTTTTATTACCTAATAACATATATTCCCTCATCAATTAAATATGTAGTTCATTATTTGTTTCAAATTTCTTTTTTTTTCTTTTTTTTACATTTCTGTGGTACTACACTCATTTATTTAACTTACATTAATATGATAAAGACCTGGTATGATCACAATTTCTACTTGATGCTATGTTAAAGAACTACAGATGAAAGGGATAGTTAAGTGGTTTTTTTTCCCAGCTAAGATTTGAGGATTTTTATTTATTTATTTTTTTACTAGAAACATTTATCCCACCTGAAGCAGAACAGGCAGAAGAAAATTAAAGAAATATTCAGTACATGGTAACACAGATCACACATTTAACTAATTTTAGCTATTTAAAGCAACTCAAACTGAAAGTGGTTATGCCTGTCACATGTAAGCTAATAACATCCTAGGCATTAAAAGCCTTTCTTTTCAAGTTTAAACTGTAGACGTATTGTGCTTTTAAAGTTGGTAAATGAAGAGCACACAGCTCTGTAGGCAGTCACCCAGATAACAGACATTTTCCACTCTTTATGATGAAGCATGACACTTAAAAAACATTTTTGTACAATTTTTGCATCTGGTGTTTTTGTAGATGTGTAAATTACCTGAATACATTCTCCACAACCATTGAAATCAGAACATGCACGTTGATACATCTCAGTGGTCTGTCTGTGCCATTTGTATTCAAAAAGTAACTGATGGCTTTGGAGGGAAATGTAATATGCACTTGTAATGAAATGGAAGGGCCTTGTTGAATTCCCCTGTGTGCAGAGGTCTCTTCGTTTTCTTGCCTCTTGCACCTCTTGCTCTCATGTTTATATAACAGTACGATCTCAATCATTCTCTCCAGCTGGTTGAAGGTTACCAGGGCCAAGAGGGTAACAAATGGGCTCAGCGCACCATCTGAGAGCTAGCAAGCTGAAGGCTGGATAATGGTCTGTCATAATGGACAATATAGGCAGAGCCCTCCTGAGACCAGGATACCAAAGAACAAGTAGGCTGAATTATTCATGGTTACCATGGCGGCCCGCACAGCTGCATTACATTAGGCTCTTCATTAGCTGAGGCGTATTCTACAAAAAGCTCGAAACTAAAATATGACCAATATCCCCCATTGAGGGAAGACATTATCATAAACTCTCAAGGGGGTTTATTCCTGCCTAAATGTGCCTGAGTGCTGACCTTCCTCGCCGCAGTAATAATGTGGTGGGGATTAAAATGTGATTCCATCCACGACAAGAGCTCCTCATGCTTATTCTAATGATGGCTGCACTGTGACAGCCCGGCTACGTCTGACACTGCAGTCATTTCCCACTAATAAGACACTTAACACAGGGCCTCTTGCTCCTCTCTGCTCTTGAATTCGACAATGAGGTAGACACAAGTAGCTGAGGGGAAATTGCACTCTCGGTTATATTTGCTTTGCACGTATATGTACAAAGCTGTCATCAAGATGTCATTTAGAAGACTATATGTCAAGCAGTATAGCATTATAATATATAATACTACCTTGGTTTACTTATACAGAAAATTAATCAAGTTTTAATGACAGTAGTCTGTATTAAACAAGTATTATGGTTGTCCAATCCATGGACAACCAAATTTTACTGAAGGAGCTGTGTATGTATGTCATCCTTAAAACAACTTATTTTTGCTTGGGACAATCGCCTAGCCAGTCTTACTGACGAATAATTAAATTGAGCTCTTCAAAATTAAATACAGCATTTTAAAAAATGCTAATAAAATTTCTGTAAATCACATGGTATTGCTCGTTTTAAAGCTACACATGACTAGTTGTCCTCTGTAAAAATAAATTCTTTGAAGCCTTTTGTATCTTTAAACAACTATGCAATTGAAATCTAAACACTGAGGAAATGCAATCGTGATTTAAAACTCTTCACTCTTTTTTTGGAGCAGGACGAGAACAACTGAAGGGAATTATTCACTCTTTTCTTTATTCTTTTTTGAAATATGAGTTTTTAAAAGTTTAACATAAGTTGTCTCTTTGACAACATGTAGTAGTACCACTTTGAGCCATTTGATTGATTGATTTCTTGATAAATTTAATTTTGTTATAGAAAAGCGCACAGATTTATTATTTTTCTGGACTCTTGATATTCCTGCACCATGAAAACCTCTACAAGAGACATGTCTGTTTGTCATATTGTGTGTTGTTCTTCACACCAGTGAGCAGCGGCACCCATGACTGAGCAGCACATGTACAGACTTGCTCCTCTTGTCTGTCAGACAGAGGTTGTGAGAAACCTGTCCAGCTTTCTGTGTGAGCCACCATTGTACATGTACAGCTGATATCCTTATCATTTCCACAAATATGAATGTAGATGACCACCAGGAGTATATTAGATCACCACAAAATGACAAAGTCCACTTCGGTCGTTTCCAGAGTAAAACGCAGAGAAACAGTGAGAACCAAAAAAAGTTCCAATAGTATTTATAAGTGTCTGTATCTAAGTCATCCTGAGAACAAAAACTAAATTTTTTTTTATTGTTTTTTTTTTTTTTTTTTTTTTACAAATGTCTTTCATTTATTTCATCCATCCATCCATCCATTTTCTTACACCCTTCTTCCCTAATGGGGTCGGGAGGGTTGCTGGTGCCTATCTCCAGCTGCGTCCCGGGCGAGAGGCGGGGTACACCCAGGACAGGTCGCCAGTCTGTCGCATCATTTATTTCATCGTTTTTTAATTTTTAGCAAATAAAACAAAAATAACATTCTAAGAGACCACCAGCTGTTAAAAAAAGCATAAAATGAATAGTTTTAGGTACACCTCTGTTTCACTCACTAACTGTGATAGGACACACACCTCATAATTTAATAATAGGGAGCAGAATGACAGAGCAGAGGAGCTCATGCTGGTCACTCTGCTTCCAAACAACCCACAATTCAGGGTCACATGACCTGAAGAATCAAAATGACCCATAGAGAGGCTTTTAAATCCACAATACTGGGGAAACACATTTCAAAATTAAACACAGAATTGCATAGATACACACATGATACACTCAGCCAGTAATATGCTTTACTAAACAGTTAAGGTTCAGGCAAAATCTTGTTGCCTTCTCTGGAAGGCAAAAGGATTAGCGCTGCTGAAACATGAGCAGTTATTGAAAAGTCAATACATTGTCATTAAAAGTGAAGATTGTTCCCTCAAAGAGAAGATATCGATCCATTACTGGCCATCAACTCATCCAGGGATCCACTGCCAAACGGGGATGTGAGGTTTCTATTTCCTGATGTTAACCCTTGCTGGTATATCCAAATAGTCTCAATGACCTTAAATGACTCAAATAGGTTAGAGGTCATCTTGGTTAGATAACTGCAATCATGTAGCAGTGTGAACACAAACAGATGTTGCAAGTGTATTCCTGTATTTCACGTTTTGCCACATTACAGCTACAAAAGTCAATCCACTTTACACATCTGGCCTTTAAGGAAGGGTTGGAGAAAGAAAGTCGTTCAAAACAAGCCTTGAAAAATCCTGTGTGCTATTTTTCATGAGTTTTAGTTGTAAAAAAAGTATCTTCCTTCAGGTTCACATTTCTAAAAAGCGAGAGTGTTATAGATCCTTTTAACAATGAACTGCAGAGACAGTCACTGTAGAATAATGCAGCACTACAGTGTACTTCTTTGCAGGTCAGATTAATTGCGCACATTATTTTGGCCAGAGTGATATTCTAAAGAGTAAAAGTAAAAGCGAAAACAAATCTCTGCAGCTATGTCTTCCTTACAACGCAATGAGAACAAAAAAAGCTCATGAGCTCTTTAATCACATGATGCCTTCTGCACAGTGATTGTGGACTTCATCCTCCTGTGCTTTCACTAACCTCTGTGACAAACCCTCTTTTCTTAGAAACAATGCATTATTTAATTGGATATTACTCTGAGGCAATCCACATGCAGAGCAAATCATAAGAGAGACCTAGATGATTTATATTTTCCTTAATCCTTTGAATTTGTGTACACTGGGTGATTTAGTGATGCAGTGGAGCAAAACTCAATCATTTGAACAGAAAGAAAATGCCTTCTTTAACATTTTTAATCCTCTTTGAACTGTAAACTCCATCTGTAGTTTAAAGTGATGACTCATTCAAAGCATGATCTTAATCCGTTTTCACGCAGCTTAGTTCTGAAACCAAAGGGAATCAGAGAAGGCGGGGGGATTGAAAGCAGTCGTCAATGCAACAAACTAGAAACAGTTGAATTTATTTTCATACAAGGGCACTAATGCTTTTCTGATGCCCTCCTTCTGTGTTGATCAACACAATACAGTGGAAAAAATAAAACCCATGAACTCTTTCTAATAAGAAATTGCAGATCTGTAAAAGTCTACAAATGTAAACATTAAGATTAATTGTTAATCTTATTTTTCATTAATTGTTTTTAATACTTTAAGAACTTTTTGAGTAGACCTTTATATCTGATGCTGCTATTACACCTGAATTTCCCCAATTTATTTCTACTCTATTTCCATTTGTATTTTCTAGATGTAATTATTACCCTAAACTGTGGATTACGATAGATTACCTCCCCTTTGTTGTTATTTTGTGAAAATATCTTTCCCATGTGTCTTACAAATGTCTTGCATTTTTTCCAAAGTTTACACTAAAGTAGACATATTAAAGGAAATCATTTTTCTGATATTTTCATAAAAGATCTAGTGGATATAAAATATTTTGGGAACACCCAATCTGCTGCAAGTTTGGATTTAATTTCTGCTTACCTGCAATGAACACAGCATCAGAAGAGATATGTTTGCTATTTCCAATGAAACAGGTGCTCACTTGTTTCAATTATTTATGCTCTGTATGTAAAAAAAATTCCAATTCCTTTGCACATGGGGTATTTAATCATAAAGTGACACTTCTTAATGTTTAATTAAGAAACATCTGCCCTAGGTGTGGATAAGTTTTGCTTCCATAAATATACTTGACTAACAAACTGTTTTTTTTTAACGTGTATGTGCTTGTAGTCTCATTTATGGGCCCCATCTGCCGTCTGAAAAATAAAAAACGCAAAATCTTTAATGATGCTCATAAATGCTAACTGTCAAATTAAATTTTGAACATACCTAACTCTCAGCTAGCCAGATTGCAGTTTGTGTATCACTTGAAAGTCATAAATGTGCCACTTAATGACTTTATGAATGACAACTTTCGTGCTGTGGTTGCAAATAAGTCTGGTTTCCTTAGCCCAGAGCTAAATCCAATTCTCAGAAGAGTTGAGCGGCAGCTTGACTAAAAAGATCTTCACTGGTCTGTATTATTTTAAACCCCTTTCCTTCCTTAAACAGCTACTAAAAGGAATATGATATGTTCTTCGGGCTCAGATGACGCACATCATCCCATCTTAGAGGTCACCATTCAGATCTGTAGAACAACAATCAGCTTCTTTCAGTTTCTGCATCTTAAGGTCAAAGCTGACCACAAATTAATTTCGGTTGTACGACTGTTAGACATATTTTCCGCTGATTAAGAAAAGTATTCTCAGTTCTTGGCTTGCCTCTGATCAATGTGAGGTTTGAGGCAGAGGTTTGGCACCTAAACTCAAAACTGCGCTTTCATACAAGCGAAATGTTCCCCTAGGCTGCGTTCACACCGAATCTGTCAATGTGACACCTTCCCACATGGTTGTGCTGAGATGTGGGCAGTTTTATTTGTAACCACTGAGGAAGATCAATTTTACAGAACACTCGATTCTGCTTCCTATCATCTCTTCTCATCTCTTTTTAACAAAGGAAATATATTAAAAGCCACAAACCTGTGTGAAAAACAAGAAGGTTTTAGTCTAAACATTTTCTGCAAGGCTTTTGTTTCCCTCTCTCACTCAGTTTATGCAGGGATGAATGCAGCTCTGGGAGTTATGGATGGGTTAATTAGCAGTGAGAGCTCATCTCATTAGACAGTGAATGGCATTGGTGCTGAGTCTACAGCATGCTGTCAGAGCTCTGATAACACATTCTTCCACAGTGCTGCTTCAGCATCTCTGCGTGTTTATTTTTCTCTTTATAGACGGTGACACACATCATTAACCCCATGCCTCTTTCGCACGACAATGATCCGAACTCACACTTACAAAATGACTTTGCCAGCCAGCTTGCCACATCATCTGAACAAGTTGTCCATTTCTGATGGCAAGCTGTTATTGTCTTATCATAGCACTCCAAACAATTTTTTTTTTGGCTAATTTTGTGTTGTTAGTATTATTGAAAAGTTTTTAAACATCTATTTAGTAAACAGTGTGTACTGTTTAATCTGAGTGTGTATTTTGTGACGGCCTCAGAGGTTTGTTGAAGAATATTAGTGAAAAAATGCAAAAAATGCACAATAAGCAGGTCAGGGCGGAAGTTTTGGAGATGTTTAAAGAATGTTTTTTATTACATAGCAGTAATCTAAGCGTTGTAAATCTCACCTGGTACCGTTCTTTTATGGAAGAGAAACAGTATGATACAACTGCAAGCCTATCAAAACATGATAATAAACTCACTGACAGGCCAGAAAAGAAGAAAATTAAACAGAAGAAGCCAAGAGGCCCATGGTGACTCTGGAGGAGCTGAAATGACCCATGGCTCAGGTGGAGTAATCTGTTAACAGGACAAAAGGAGGACACAGCAAATATATGAAATAATATGCTCTTTTGAAGTGAAACAAAAACTAATTTTTTTTGCTTAAGTGCAAAGTATATGGTGTGAAGACTAACACTGCAACCTAAAGGCCAAGAGATGTAACTTGATGATGATATTATTATGCTACTGGGTTGCCTTTCTTCTGTGAAAATGGCAAAATTAAAATCTAGCCTTAAATACTTTTTTTTTTCGGAAAGCCTTGAAAATTGCTGTTCATTGATGCGTTCCTTTAAATTTGACTCAACGGGGATGTAGATTAAAAAGAAAGAGCAAAAATATCAGCCTGTAGATATGCAGGAAGTTCTACAAATTATTAGGTCAGTGGGGCAAATTACATTTGAACATTTAACTTTTCAGATAAAAAGAAGGTTAATTGAATGCTATGGATGCTGTTTTAAAATTTTGTACTACTTTGTTCATAAAATCACACTAAAATATATTTTATTTTGCAGTTGCAATGAGACCAAAGATTAAATCACCACGTTACAATAAATTCAGATTCATTACTAATCCCTCACACAATAAAACTACTGTCTGAAAAAATTACCTTAAATTTAGCAATCACACAGTTATCCTTCGTACTAACTCAACCAGAGCTGTACTTATTCTGTTTGTAGTGTGCAAAACATTAGCAAAAGGTACCAACACCTCTCCTCAACCTGAAAAACTTTGCAATCTGGTTGACGTAATTCATGTTTGGTTCGTTCAGTGTGCCATCAATACAAATTAAACTACTGTGGAGACCACTGCTTTTTGCATACACTACGGACAGGAAACCTCACAGATAAATAGGTTTTATTGAAGTAGCAAAATGTGGCAGAAGCCAGAGGAGGATCTCTTGCAAAAGAGTGGCAAGAGATCTAGGCTGAGTAATACTGCTTCTTGTCAAAATCAAAAAACAAACATGCCATTACAGCAGTAAATCTGTAAGACAGGATCCATCAAATTAGTCCAAATGAAATGTGTTCCCTCTACTGCAGAGGGCCAGTTGGGCCTCATGTAGATGTGCCTTGGCAGACTCTAACATTTTCTGTCTGGCATGTCTTAGTTTTGCTTAACACAGATTTATGAGAGGAGAGACTGTTTCCAGCTGAGATAAGGTAAATTAAAGGTGTGCAGTCTTTATAGGTCATGACTCAGCAGGACGACATGAAACCTCCATAGCAACACTACGTTTATAAATGGACAAAACTCAGCGAAGACATCTTTGAATGAGAAAATAAGAAAACCTCTCTTGTGGACAGCTCAAGTCATGTCACTCTCAGAACTGCTGCTTGTTGCATTAAACAAAATGAGGTTTCTAAATGTTTTGGTGTTTATCTGGCCACTCCAAATAAATGACAGCTAATTTGTGCTTCCTGTAAAATAATTTTTATTAGCATCCACTACCAATATGATATTGAGTGCTTCGGTGGTAACTTATACGTCTTTTAGTGGGCAGACATTATAAATCCTTCACAAATAAATGAAATTGGGTTTTAGGTGCTTTTTAACTGGTGAGTCCTAAAGTCATAATGGAGCCTTGTCTCACCAGAAGATGTGCAAAATGAACATCCAGCCACTGTCCACTTTATTAGATACACCGTACTCCTGTTGCCCCGAAGCCTATCTGGCACCAACATTAATATCACTAACAAAATCACCAACACACCATTTTTACCCATTCTGATGCCTGATTTGAACTTCAGCAAGAAATCTTTACCCATCAAAACCTGAGTTGCTGCCATATGACTGACTGATTTCTGGATGTGTTAACATGAGAGTGAACTGGTAAGGCCTAAGAAAATAGCATGAGTGCAGCTAAATCATATAACAATCTGTGGTTAAAAACCTAACTTACCTGAAAAGTGCAATATACTATAGTAGAGAAACCCTATAAAGAGACTAGCCACTTTCAGGTCATAATTTACACTCTTGCTGCCCGCCTTGATCACCACCATTGTTGCCTAATAGGCCATGATTTCAAAGAGTAAGCCAGCATCTCAGAAGAAATGTGACTCACTGATAACTCTTTAGTGCAATCATAATCTGAAAAGTAAAATTTTAGCCAAAATTTGCTGATTAGAACGATGCACGACAGCTTTAGGACAACCAGGAAGACGATCACAAAAAGAGTTCATTCAACATGCTTCTTCTGAAAATAGTAGTACGGCAGAAACGTCTGACACACAATTTATGCATATTGCTCACATGAAGGCTGTTGAGTTATGCACCACAGTCCTTTCCCTGATCTCGACTGCAAAAAATGGGGTTTTGTGTTAGCCTGTTTGTCATAGTTCTGCTGTGTGCACAGAATTTGCACCGTGTTCACAACAGGAGGGGTAAGCAGAGAAACTGATGTTCAACCATAACCAAACATCTCACAAAAGATGTAATATTTCTTAATATAAAGGAAATGTATGCTCGGCTTTTTAAAATTGGTTGCGTGGTGGAGTAGGTGTGAATGCTGTTGATTTGCAGCAAGAGGGTCTTGAGTTCGGTCTTTCCTGTCTGACTCGGTTTTTGTACTTCTATTGATTTCATTTCCATACCAATATAAATAGATTGGGAAAAAGACAAAATGTCTCTAATTCATACTTTTGTTTTGCTTTTTTGCCCAGGATAAATCCAGTACCAAGCAATAACTGTCAATATTTTAACTATCTTAACAACCTAATGATGAAAATGTGATGCTACATATTTATTTTGCCATATGAATGTGCCCACCATGTTGGTCAAACACACGTCATTTGACAAATCATTCTCCACCCAGCAGGATTAATGTCTCCTGCATATTTATAGCTTTTTTTCAGATTTCCAATCAAAGTGGCTGGCAGGTCTCTGGTGTGAGCCACGCCTCTCAGTTCTCCATGAATCATTCATGCTGTTTAGCTCACAGTTGTTTGGGTGCATCTGGCTCAGGGAGGTATGAAGTTGGCCAAATGGAGAGGCCACATGGCAGCTCCAGATGTTTTGCTTTTGTATATGCACAGCTCATCAAAAACAACAAGCGGTGCCACCCTGGAGTCTGTGCCATCTGTGGGGGAGCAGACAACTGCTTCTCGAGTTCCCTGGTGAATAATTGGAGGACTCTTATAGAAAGTTTCAAGTTATTTTCAGACAACCCCTAATGCCAGATTCAGCAACTCGGAGGACAGGAAAAGAGATTCGGCTGATGTAAAAAAAAAATAATAAAAAAAAAAATTGGGCAGCAGGCGGCTAATTTGAAGTCAGCTCTTCGGCAGGAGTGCTTGGGTTTAGGAAGAAGTAAGCATCTGCACAGCAGAAGTGTCCTAGAGCAAGACAGCAAATCCCTGACAGCTGCTGGGGAAGTTTTACAACTGTCTGACCTCCCTATGAAAAGAGGATGAAGCACTTCACCCTTCAGGGATCAATTAAACAAAGAATAAGCATGCCATTACTGCAATAAACCCATCTGTAAGACAGGATCAGTGTTTCAAATTAGTCCAAGTGAAATGTTGCACAAGTAAGAATTTTATGGCTGATTCTAATATCCATGCTTTGCAAACTTTTGACCTACTGATACCAGAATCGATAAATTCTCTCGAGAAATTTAAGTTCTCCAGGAACTTAAATAAAAACAAAAGAAAATAATTCTTATAGATTTTTTAGCCCTCTTGATGATGTAACAGCCCAATGACCATTAATATTAAGCATAGAGGTGACGGCATGCCAATGTCTGGGAGCACTTTTTGAGATATAATATCTTTCTTGAGCTTATGTTAGCGATAGACATGCTTAGCACAGTTAGCATTACTAAGTTTGCAGTTTTCATGTTTAGCACAGTTAGCATTACTAAATTTGCACTTTTCATGTCATATCCTTGAGAATGTTAATCATTATCTTCACTACAAGATTTCCAAAAGAAAGCCATCTTTTTCAAATCCAACATGTACCAGCTGTTGAAAGCAAAAAATGAAAAAAAGAGAGCAACTCTTGAGCTCCATTTAGAAAATAAATTAAACTTTAATTTCTAATGTCTCATTTTCTGTCGATCTCTTGTAATCTAAACAGTCTTCAGTCTTCAGTCTATTTCCTGAAGCAATAGCTTCCACACTGAAGAGGGTCGTCAGTGGAGCTGTCCAAACACTGAATGGCATCCTGAGTAGAATTTACTTCTTGTTTAATCTTGACTATTTAGCAAACTAGCAAGAGTTGCCTTTGTATTGTTACACTGAATGGATTTATCAGTTCTTTATTTTGCTAAATAACATTGTAATTGAAAAGAATTTTCATTTCATGTAAATTCAAAATTCAAACATTGTTTTCAGTTTTAAAATTACATTTATTTTTGAATAAATTTAATAAATAAATTTGAGAAGTCCTCGGGTTCTGAGCTGTAGATCTCTACTGTTCTGGGAATGATTAGCAGCTACTTAGTCCACTTTCGCCTGTAGTCAGCTCTGGTATATGTGGTGCATGCACTTATTGGACAAGAGTTTAAAATTTGAATTCCGACTGGCCAAACACCAATCGGGGATGATCCATCTGAAAATAATCTAATTTCTACTTTCTACTCAAAGTTTTACATATCTGTCCGCTCACATTATTCTAAATCCCGTTCTTTTTGTGTCCAGCCCCCTCTTGCACATCACAGCCGTCCCCAGATTTCTGCTACTCTCAGTAAAATCATTATTTAGTCCTTTTGTAAGCAAGCAGTGTCCCAGATCACAAATTAATCTTTCATATGTTTCCAAGATCTAGCCTGCTGTAATCCCATCTGTATGAGACACAACAAAGCACAGCAAGAGAGCGCCCATGAATTATTCATTCATTTCTCATGAAAGGCTTTCGTTATGTCTGTCATGTTTCACTCTTGCAGGGAAAATCCATTGATCCTTGCCTTTTCTCTGACAACAAGAACAAACAACCGACATCACATGGGCTGTGCATTTTGCAACGCTCCGGCAAATAGATCTGAGAGAAAATGCATCCACAGTAGGTTGCAAGGTTATCTATTCTACATATGTGCATAATTCGAACACACAAATCACTCACGCATAACCGTCCTCACACCAGATTAAACATATCTCTTACCTAATAGCTGCGAGAGCGGCCTGAGGGAAAATGCTTAAGCGAGACACAGTGGATGAAGTCACATGTGCCTTGCCAGAAATCATTTATCTCCAGTATTATTATAATGTAACGAGCATGTCTTCTTTCTGACAAGTTGCCTCCATAATTCAGCGCTACAGAATAGAGAAAACAGCATTGTTAACAAGAAAAAGGCTTTAAATCACAAGCAGGAGTACATTTCCTGTGAAATATTAATGTGGAAAGTGTGTTTGTGTACAAGGAACAAAGGCCAGAGTGTTGTACATCAATGGGCTGACAGTGCTGCGGGCTCTGCTTACTCCAGCTATGGCACATTGTGTATGTATAGGGGATTGGTGCATTGGGGAAAGAGGGAGAGGGTCATTTATAATGTATAGGCCTGCTGGAGCATGAAGTGTTGAGTCTGCCTGGGTTAGTGTGCACCGCTCAGTGTGGCTGGTCTTCACCTCACTCCAAGCAGTTGCCTTATTTACTTTAAAGGCTGTCCTCTGGTGACTTGTTTGGGATCTCAAGATGCCTGATGGATGAGACAGATCCAATTCATTTTTACTGGGATGACTCGAGAAGACACGATCCTTCGTTTGAAAGTCACACAGTCTGCATTAGTGTCTCCTTACTTGCAGAGTAATAAGGTTAGTTGGGGAGTTGTCTGTAGGATGCTTCAGTGATGCTCAGCAATTCCAAAGTGGCAGACCTGGTTGAATACACTCAAAACCAGTCCAGTTGTTTTCTGCCTAGCTACAGCTATGAAGACACACACAGACTGAGCAACAAACTGGTGGTTTAGGCACTGTTGTCTAGTTAAGTCTGGGAAACTTAGAGTAGGTGATTCACAACTCAGAGTAAAGAAGAAGAAGCGAAGAGAAATAATTTAGCACTTTAAAGCAATTCAAACAAAAAAAAAGTGTCATATAAGAAAACTATGTTATCACTATGCTATGGTAACAAAGTTTTCAATTTCACAACAGACCATTGTTTCAGTTTGGTATGTTTTGCTCAGCCAAACAATGGGCGTGTTTCAATGTTTAATTATTTTCATTGATATGATGTCTTTCCACTGCCGGTATTGTTAATAATTTTACACAACCTCTTTTCAAAACATATGCTCTAACAGGCTATCGTTGAAAACCTGCCTTTGAAATGATTGTTTATGTTTTTATTTCCATTTTTGTCTTTTCAAATGGCAATCCCTTTTGCTTGAGATCATAAAAATCCTACTTCCTTTGGGGAATGTGCCTTTTCAGTACTTGGTTATTAAAAAAATAATACATTTGTTTCTTGGTAAAGATAGCACAAAACATTGCAACAGTGCTTATGGAAAAACAGTTGATTTTGATGGTCACTTTTGAGACTTTGCATGGTCAAGCAGAGGAGGGATTTTTAGGACTTGATAAACCCTACATATAAAACTTTTAGATATTTGACCATGTTATTTTGAGATTCATGTCAGCTAATTGCCTTTTGAAAGCAGTTTTACCTTGACAGTTGAATCAAATTCTCTTTTTACTGCATTGGATGTTTCATGTCTATTAAATGTGGACTGAAATATTTCTATTTTATTCAGCATTTCATGAAGAGGCACCAAAAATTGTTTACTGTTTAGATTTTGCCTTTTGTTTTTAGAGAAAAACAAGATATAAACAAGTATATGGATACTGTTCTTTTATTGTCTAATTTTACAATGCCCAAAGAGAAATTTGAAAACTGATATAAGCAGGTTAAAGCATAGCAAGCATAGCCCACTTCAAACCCCCAAAGAACAGAAACTGGCCAGAAAATGTATTTCTTGCTGTTTTGGTGGTTTGCGATGTTCATCAGGCAAAAGGCAAGAAAAATAAACTTATACCATTAAAAATACTACTCTAAGCTTTTTTTTTTTCCCATTTTGCACCTGTAGCTTGTTCTGTTCTTGTCGCTCATGTTTCTTTCATAGCTCGCTGCAGCTGATATGACAAGTTGCCCATGCTGATTGTGTGTACTTGACTATGTAGATTACACAGCAGCTTGAAGGATAAGAGTGTTGTTGTTAGCCTGGGCTGCCTCCTCCCTGCCTGTCAGCTCCAAGCGAAGATGAGCTTGTGGCCTGTTCTGTCTGTTGTTAATCCTGCCTGTTCTGCTTTGTCGAAGCCTGTGTTTGAACAATGGAGCTGTCTTCTTGTCTGCTAATTTAGGAACAAACATTTGCCTGCACAGCAAACAAGCTCTCCCAGGAAGTGCTATTAATAGGATAATTAAGCAGACGGTAATGAGCGGGATTACAGCTAATTAT
Organism: Gambusia affinis; assembly: GCF_019740435.1. NCBI lineage: Eukaryota > Metazoa > Chordata > Actinopteri > Cyprinodontiformes > Poeciliidae > Gambusia > Gambusia affinis. The sequence goes on from NC_057875.1 coordinate 7,602,964, forward strand.
GACAAGATTTGTTTTGGCATTTGCCTGAGAGGCAGCAGAGTGTTAAAGTCTGCACAGGAGTTCATCGCTGCACTGAGTGAGCAGGCACCTGAGTAAACAGACTGGGATTCATTGGGGTGCTGGTGTGATGCGTGCGTGTTCTTCATGTGAATGTTTGTGGCTGAGTGTGAGGGAGTGCAGTGATAAACAAAAGAGGGTATAACAAAGGCTGTGGTGCTGCCAGAGCAGGCTAGCAAGAGTGAAAGTTAGCCCAACGTTTCCCTACACAACTTTCTGAGCCGTGTGACTGTCAAAATGCTTTACATGTCTGTTATTCAATTCAAATTCACCACTAACAATATTATGGACTTTGAAAATATTGTTTTTACATTTATATCTAAAATATTAAATTAAACAAATTGTTGGATGAAACAATATCAGGAGATGAAATAGCACTTGGAGGAACAGGAAATGTAATGTATCTTGACTTCCAAGCAGCAAGATAACTTGCAGAAGAAAGACTTCTTGATCATCAATGTGTGTCCACCAGTCTGTGTTGAGTCTCCATGGCAACCAACTGATTTTTTTTTTCTGGCCTTAGTCTCCACTGCATGCAGTACTGTTTTGCTGCTTTGTTTTGGGCTTTAACTACATATGCACCACAGCGTCAAGATGTAAAAATTTCACAAAACACCCATTACTTTATCTTTGTGATAAGAGGATGTTAGCTGCCAGCACTGCTGTCGTGATTTGAGTTTCTCTGTGTGTTTATTTTGAGTCCCTGTGTTGTCCTGTTTTCCCCTTGATTGTTTCCCAGGTGTGTCTCGTTCCTTGATTACCCTCAATGTATTTAACCCCACCTGTTCCTCTGTCGTCTCATTTTGCGTTGTGTCTCTGTCGTCTGTGTGGCCAGTTCGTCGTTTAGTCCTTCGTGTAACTGGTTGCTACTGGCGTTGAGCCCTGGCTTCCGCTTGGCCGTGCTGCCCGGTGTTTTTGGACTATGTTGGACTGTTATTCTGGACATTCATCATTAAAGTCATTTATTTATTACACTCTGGGTCTACAGCGTCCTGCCTCACCACCTCCACACCACTACTTCCTGACAACTGCTTAGTCAAGCTTGATTAAAAAAACACTTTTTTTTTTATTCAGGTAGTCATTTAAAGGTTTTATTAACGTATTAAGCTATAGTAATGAATGTAACAACTGGCATTCATGAAAATAAAAAGAATAAAGACTGCTGATTTGGTGGCATATGATAAATAATAAAGTCCACTTTGAGGAAACCAGAATCTGTTGCAATGATTCTTCTGGGTTTGAGAGAGCTTAAAGTAAAAAAAAAAGTATTCTGGTTTTTACCCTCAGATAGATGTTTTTGCCACTCAGCCCTTACAAACCAGATAGTTGTTCATTTGAAAAGCAATTAGTTTGGAAAAAACACAATAGATTATGAACTTTCATTTTATGACCAACGGACCTGGTCATAAAATTTTTTTATTTCTTCTGCATGTTTTTATTTATCATCAATTTATTTTTTAAAAATCTCTTGAATTAAATGACCCTTTGAATAAATGGATCCCACAGGATATTGTAGGCATGCTAAAGTTTTCTTTGATGGATTTTGTGTATTTCATTGTTGTTTACAAGCGGATCTAAAGGAGCAGTAAAAGGAAAGTTCTCCAGATAAAGTGCACAGTTTATCCAACCCTACTTCAGCCCAGTTCTCTACAGGGCTTTGAACCAGAAAAGGCTTTAATTGTTGCCGTATATTTGATTTGGGAATATTTGGTGAATTTGATGATATTGTTTTATGTCATACAACATGTTAAAGCTTAACTATTATGCAGATGTCAAACTACACAGCATAAAATCTTTTTATGGTTCTACTTTAGGCATCTCAGTCATCTTAGATCTTGGTTTTTCCAATAAACTGATCTAAAAGAGGTAAAAGGAAGAAGTGAACACCGTTTTGTTACAGATACAAAAGGATGCAAAATTATTTTTAAAAAGTTTTTTACTGGTTTGTTTTTCATGTTATCAAAAAATAAAACAAGTGTTGATTTGAATGACAAACAAAAGTAATTTAGTTTCATTTCAACACTTGAGTCTTTATTTTTTCTGCTTCTAATGATGGGAGCAAAAGGGCAAATCCTTTATTTGATGCAACATTAAAAAAAGACAGCTTGACTTCTTTTGAAGGTGACATATTCTTAGCTGCAGAATCAGTGTCATTTTACTCATGTGATAAAAGATTAAATTAGACTTCCTTCCTTCTTGGGGACTCAGCATTCAAAGGAATTAAAACTGTGGGGTGACTTTAAGCGACATGATCCTAAATTCACAAGATTCAATCAAAAACTGACAACAAACACGCCAAGTTAAGGTGACGGGGAATCTTAATGCGATTGTAGCTAAAGCTTAGACAGCAAGCCGCCTCCATTAAAGCGTGCTGCACAGCCCAGCAAGCTCCAGATAAGACAGCTGAGTCTGGGATTTAGAGCTTTGGCTTATCATCATCTTCACACCACTGTCTCACCACTAGCAGAGCACACAGACCCTGAAATCCAAGTTTGTCTTCAGGCTGTAGCTGCAGTCAAATTCAGGAGGGAGGGGAGCATTTAAATGTGTTACAACTTCTAATTAGGACCTTGATCTCTTTTTGCCTTCTTAAAAACACAACTGCTTTGGCACGACAGCAAGACTTTTCATTCTGCTGCAGAAGCCGGGATGAGATTATGGCGGGAGGGAGAGAGCGAGCTGTGTGGAGTACTGTTTCAGAAATAAAATTGCTTTTATTCCACCCAACATGTGTTCAGTGAGATTAAGGCATAATCTTGCGAGGTTTAATAGGAATGCGTTTGTGGCCTTCCAGCTGAGGCAGAAAAAGTGGAGCATGTATGCTTCCACTTTAAATCCTGTTTATTGAATTATAAAGAACCTTAAAGGATAGGCAACGTGATGCATACATTTTAATATTTTATAAAATCTTGACGCATGCCATCATGTAAATATGCAATGTTTAGAAAGCTTTTTCTTAAATTTTTTCATAAGTCAAATCACTTTCATTTAGTTTTATGTTCAAAAATAGTACATATTGTAGATTTTAATATAAAGAAGATTGATTTAATTAATTTACAATGCATGAAATTTGACCAATTCAATAGCATCTAATTTTGAATAAATTCCCATTTAAAGAGATATATTTCATTATCTTCATTATTTTCAGTCTCGAACACCAGATGTATTACTGTTTTGATAATAGCCTTTTGAGATCCCTACCTTTTAAACATCATAAAATGCGTTTTACACTTTAATTATTCAAAGGAAAGACAGAAATGGATGCAAAATATTATATTGTTTTGGTCATGTATCTTACACATCCTCTTCATCTTATTTATATAACAATATATGCATTTTTTTTGTGTTTTTCTGAAATTCTTGCTACTTATGAAAGTAACTTTTCTACAAATGTATGTTTTTCTGCTTTATAGAGCACAAATGATAAAACTGATAAATGGTGAAATTTTGTAGTGCATAGTGTATAATTTATTCTTGATTACAATTATTGCAGAGAAAATTTTCATAGTGTGTGTAAGTGTGTTTTTATGATACAGTCATCCATATAGGGTTGAGTTAAAGAATTATATAGAATGTCAAGCATTTAGGAATATTTAGAAACTAATGTGAGAAATTATCCTTTTATTTAAGAATCAACATGAAAGAGCCAAAGCAATCATAGAAATGCCACCCCAGACTACATAGTGCTTTATTCTGCAACATAAGAACATAGTGGAAATCCCTAACCTCAATTTATGTAATCCAAAGACCTTGCATGAACTTCAGTTTGAGCTGTGGCTTTCAAGAGGTATTTGGAAGTTAAAGTCTCAGATCAGATTTGGACAGATTAGAATTACGAGTTGGAAGTCTGGGAGGGGTGGATATGAGGATTTGCACCGCTCCACGAGACGGCCCTGTCAGTGATAAGTTATACTGAGCCACGGGGTAAGAGGATTGCCTGGACTAATCCGAATCAAAAGACATACCATGTGAATTACATCCCGAAACAGGTTCGCTTACAAAGATTAGAAGCCTGCATGTAAATCCTGTCATACTCTACTTGGCGCTGGAAGAGGAGCCTGAAAGAACAAACACAAACATGTGTTTTGTACCCTGCTGCAGCATTCTGGCACCAGGTCCTCCTCAGGAGTCGGTGGCTTCCTTGATTGCAGCTTTCTCCTCGGTGTTCTTCAGGAGATTAACTGTCCGTCGTTGAGACAATCTAGGCCAGGCACACTAATTATTCACACAACATCTAAGAAAGTGCTTATACAGAGGGTTGAGAATAACCATCCCCGAGTGTGCTGACACCCACAGAGCCTCCTGCTGTTGCCTCCTTCCTCTTTATCCCTCGCCATTCCTCCCTCCAACAATCTCTAAGATAACCTCTGGTTCAATGAAGCATTTGTTTCTCTTCCTGTTTGACATGGGCGATTGCATCAAGGCATCTGGCAGCAACTTACTGTTAAGATGTCAAAGTCTGTTACTCTCTACTGCCGTGACAGAAAAAAAATAGTTTTTAGTTTTAGTTTTTTCCCCCTTTCTCTCTTACCTCTGTGGAAGTACTGAACAAACAAGGCTTGTATCCCTGGCCCAGAATGCTTCAAAGAGTACATGTCTGCTGGGACTGGCTGTGAAATGTAGAACAGTGTTGGCTGCTTAGCTTTGCACTTCAGCCAGAGCAAGCTCATAAGAGCTCTGCAGAAATCCGGGCAGATCTGTAAATCAGGGAGGGTGTGCTATATGGCACAAGCTCCTTCACTGCAAGAGGTGTAAACATTTTATTGCCGTAGAAAGACAGAGCTGCAGTTTCATAAATTATGCTTTACAGATAGTGTTGGTAATAAGACAAAGTGATGTCAGAAGCTTGAGTTGCACGGGGTTATAACTCCTGATAAAAGCTGATGACTATCCCTGCATAAAAAGGGGAGTGAGTGTGCTGGGCCGCGGTGTATATAAGGGAGATATACTAATATCATTACCCTACACATCAAGGCTTGCAGGAATGCAGTAAAGCAAAGCTATTTTGTCGCAGATTGAGTGGATGTAAATGCTTTAGGGCACGGTGTAAATGGGAAGCACTGAGACGAAAGCAGTGGGAGCCAGCGCAAGAAAAACTATCAACCGGGTGGTGCAAAACTCTCCACAGCGCTATGAAGCATGCCGAATAGAGGTCTCTCACTGCAGTATAACGGCTCATAAAGCCACAAATGGTATTTCCACTTCATTCAGTCTCAGGGCCATGTTCCAAGGAGCTCCCTCAACGATGGAATTGAACCCATTAGCAATCGATTAAAGAACCAGCAGGCAGACACTGCTCCCGCCTGCGGGGGGAGGACAGCGTCTGGCGGTAGGGGCGAGAGGAGGCCCGTTAGCCAGCATACCTGCCCTGGGGATTGAGGTTCAAATCTTTGTTTATGCAGAAATAGCGGCCAATATGCTGGCCTTGGGTGACACCCCCTCAGGCTCAGATTAAGATACTGACAAAGGAATATTACATATCAGGGTTTGATTGACACCTCATGTCACTGATGGAAAACACCGTGCCCAGAGAAGGAGGCTCCCACAGGACACCTGCTACTCCTCAAGAAATTATGAGTTACGCTCCTGATAAGCATATTCATAAATCCTATCGAGTGTTTGAGATGTGGATGTTTACCCAGACCGTGAGAGATATGAATGATGAGCAATTTGACCTTTGGCAATGGAGAAGAATTTTAATCAAGTGTCATCATTTGACCAATCCATAAAATTACATGAAATGGAAAATAGTCATCTGATTACCTCAGACCTAGAATAGCTTTACACATATGACCTAATTTGACCCACTTGTGCATTTAAACAAATTAGAATATCATAAAAAGTTAATTTATGATAACTGAGACTCAGAAAATGCCAAAAGTGACATTTGTGCTGGATTGAACATCAATCTGGTCTAACCTAAACAACACTGTCAAGTAGAAGATGAGAGAATCTAACAGCAACAAAAAAATTAAAACGGCCACAATTAAAGCAACCTGAGTTTCCTTAGAACCTCTGCTGATCCACAGTCTGGTTTTCTTAGCATTTCCTACAAAAAAGCTGCAATTGGAGTACAAATATATTTTTCAATAAGTGATACTTTGCATTAGAAATCATCTTCTTTATTGATCTTACACAATATTGCAATTTTCTGAGAAGTTCAATTGGGGTTTTCATTTCCTATAAACCATAATCATCATCATCAACAAAAGTCACTTGGAACATCTCTGTCTCTGTTTAATAAACCTATGTGACTTTCATATTTTAAAAACTGAATTACTAAAATAAATTCAATTTAAAATTAGATTTGACTTGATTAAGTTGCACCTGTACACATCACTGTATATATTCAATGGACATAAGCCTGTCAGCTTTTATTCTTGGTTTTGACCTTTGTCTGCTTGGGCCTCATAACTGACATTTTCAATTACACTGCAAACAACTTATCAATATGCATGGATTTCCCAGCCAATATGAGAGCAAACAGAGTCGTTTGGAGAGCTGAGTCTGTCAGGGGAGAGAAACAGGGCAGACATGTCAAGGTCAGGATTTTGTTAATGAGGGACGGGCCGCTGAATAATTGAATGGGCCGAGCAGAATCGACTGTTGAAGCAGAAGCATTTAAAGCGCTGGCGATCGTTAAGAAAAATCCTCCCAGCACTTTATGTTCCATGGCAGTAATTTATGCACGGGCATCCAAGCGGGTGCCCTATGGTTCACAGGACTGAATGCACAAAGCAATGAGTGGATTAGCCAAGCACACTTTAGAGACAGCAGCCAAGCGTGCAAGTCATTCCTCTGGATGAAGTGACAGCTCTGGCAGAGCAATTATAATTCAGCTGTGCATTTTTAAATACACACACAAAGGAAACTCTGCATAAATGGAAAAATAGTTAATGTCTGAAATGCCGAGGCTGAGAATTACCATTATCTAAAATCATGTGCCACATACGCCAAGTGTTCCCATTTCACCAATTTTATGTTTTCAGATTTCTATGTCCAAATTTCACCATTTTCCAGATCAAGATTTTCAAAAACCTCATTGCTTTATAGCCAATTTGGTGAAGTATGAACGCAAAATCTTGCTCACATTTACACCAACATTTTCAAATTTTCAAAGAAACAAGAAGTCCTTAAGCGGTTAGAATGTAAATGTGGAAACTTCAAAAAGGGAAGAAATAATGAAAAAGGACGGATGGACGGACGGATGAGTGGACGCAACAGCACAATTAAATGCTTGTAAACAAGATCAGCAATTCTAGTTTTTCCTAATGCTCCCATTGTTTTGAGCTCAATCTCCGGCGTTTTTAATCTGCACCAAGAGCTGCTCAAGCTGCTGTTGTTGCAGCAACATACTCAAGCAGTTCTCAGGCCTTTAAGCCGGGACCCCTCTCTCCTCACAGTAGGTTGGCAGCTTTGAGAGGGAGGGAGAGTAGTAGAGAGGGGGGGGGGGCTAATCCCTCTATGTAATTACTGCTCCCTGCAACGGCCAGACCATCTCTGTGTAAATCAGATTAGCTGACCTAAATCGCTCTCGTTTCTCTCTACTGCATCAAACAATTCCTTATCTTTGACCATAGAGCTAAACAACACCACTACTCCAACCTTCCACCAACCCCCAAAGACATGGCCTGTTTATTTGATCAGCACAGGAAAGCAAACAGTTCCTCCATGATACACAAACAGGCTGGACTGGGCAGGGCCGGCCCCGCTGGGTGGCCGCAGAGAGGCTGAGTCACTGGCCAGGGCCGACAACATGCAGATAACCGGCTCCATCACGTCCGCAACTTTCATACGGCGAAGCCATTAAAACGAGAGGAAGTCCAGCAGACGCATAAAGATGTTGCTGAGCACTCGGTAAATAAAGGTCAGCGAACATGATAGAGATGTATTACTGCTCTCTGTGCTGCCTCCTCACCTCCTTCCCATCCAATTTATTCCTCCGGTCTTACATTTACAACTCTGAGAGCAAAGGGAGGGAGGGGAGCTAAGTGGGGTGGAGGGGAGGAGAGAGAGAGAGGAAATGCTGCTCTTCAGTGGGAACAGAGACGGGCTAAAGTAAAGAGGGGGAACAAATGAGGTCTGTGATCCTGCCTGTCCCCCCTCCTCCCTCATTCCTCCCCCCTGAGCCCCAATCAGGCTGAACCACTGCTCTCAGCGCGACAGCCAGGCCTTTGTTGCTGTGTGAATGGAGGTTAAATATCCCTCGAAATCAGAGCTCTTTGGCTTTCTGGACGCATAGTCAGAGACCCGGTGCCTTTCACATGCTAATGCCTGTGTTTTTTATTTCCTTTGTAGCCATGGTTAGACAGTGGTATCATGCTAAAGGGTGATGAATAAAGCTGGTGAATTTGTTTTTTTCTCAGCTTTTTCCCTCCCTCTTCTCCCCCATTTTGAGTGTCGCTCCCTCTTTTATCACCATCTCTTCGAAGCCGGCCCACATTCCATCCCCCCGCCTCCTGCAGGGGTTTAAAAAAGCACAGATGGTCTCTCCTGACCTGCTATTCATCATTGTGTCAAAAGCTTTGTCAGAATAATGCTCCCCAACATCGCGCTGAAGGATTTTATTTGTTTCTATTGACGGGGCCTGTTAATTTCACAGACGTCTCATTAGGCCTAAACCACCAATTAATTTCTTTTGTTCTCATTAAACTGCTAATTCTAAACATGAACCGTGCTGACAATGAATGCTGCTCAGTGCCAGAGCCACAGACATGGAGCTGCTGGAGCGTGAAGCAGGCAGGTAGAGGGAGAAAATTGAAGAGCAGGAGGAAGGGCGGAGAGAGTGGCAGTAAGAGGAAGAAAGTGAGAGAGGAGAGCCATGACAAAAGCCTCTGTTAATTTGGAGACACCCTTAACACCAAGTATGCATGGCAGCTCATTAACTGATCACAGATTTATGTTTTTTTGTTTTTTTTTGTTTTTTTTTTTTTCTGTCGGGGAATCAAGTGGCCCTCAGGTGGAAAGGTTGCAATCATCTGTTGGTGGTAACAGCAACCAAACAACTCTGGACCGACATAAAAATGATAGCAAAAATAAATCAAAATACAAATGGGAACAAAAGTGAAAAGTGAAAAGCAAAGACCGGGAGCCAAGGTGGCAATTTTTCTATTGGAAGTGTGCTCGCACTCTATTACGGCGGTGCAGACTGTCATTATGGCCGAAGATATATGGAAGCCTCATAATATCCAGAGATTGGTAGTTTGTTAGACAGCACTGTACAATTTGCTGCAGCCTTGAAGGATCCTTGAGCCTCTCTTGACAATTTACCAAGGGGAATTGCCAGAGCGTTGCCTTTTGTCTGCTGGAGACACAGGGGCAATTATCCAGCCTCCTGTAATGTTTCCCTGACTTTAATCTCCTGGCTGAAAGCGTAAAGCAAAATGGGTAAGGTTTCACAGTGCCTCTGGGTTCTATTAACACACAACTGCTGTTTCTGCTCAGGCCCGGACAGCTAAGAGAGGGCTGCCGTCTGACAGACAGGTTTCCTCCCGGGCTTTTAGAGGGAAAACATGATTATATCATAATATATTTTCAAAAATGGATCCCTTTTGAAAGATTGCCCCCACTGTCTTTTCAATAGAACATGGCGGTACCTTGGCCAGGGGCGGTGAGGGTGCCAGGAGTGACAGACACGTCAGTATATCAAGTTTTTAACTAGAAAAACTAAGTGAGTTTCCATTAGATTTTTGAACTTTTCAATTTTAAATGTTTTATTTTTAAATCTTTTTAAGCTTGCCTTTTTAGACAGTATCATTTTGTCTCTTCATCATGATCCTTTGCCTCAAAAAATCCTACACGTCTCTTTTCTGTAGGAACATACTTATTATTAGTTACTTTTTTTACAGATTCAAAACAAACCACCTCCATATTTTTTCCATGTATAATATGAGTACAGAATGTTATGAGATTTTTATATTAACTTTTCCAAGTCAGGTAAAACTTTATCTCGTACTTTTGTGTCAACATAAAGAATTATGCTACTGGTTTTTGTAAACACACACTTAATATATGATATGGTGCCACCAGCTTCAGAAAGACAGTCAAAAGATAACTTTCAAAGGTTTACATACTAGCTAAAAACAATTCCTCAGAAATAAAATACAGATGTGCTTCAATGTCAAACTCTCTTCCTTCAGAGAAAGATGAGCTGGGGTTTGTTCGGAGTGTATTTGATAAAGATCTGGATGTTTTCAGAACCTCACTGCAAATTTCAGACATCAACTTGCATCTATTCAGTGTTAACCAACAACTGATAGCCTGGAGTTAGCAAATGCATCTGTGAATCACAGATGCATTTGGATATGCATTCCTGTGCATATCCTGTGATTGCACAGGATATTGTCAAAAGAAAACTAACAAAAAGAACTTGCAAGCCATATTTCCTTGGTGATTGTATTGGTTCCTGTCTGAATTACAAAAGAGTATGTTACTTATTGAAAAGTACCAACCTTCACTGACTGCTGTTACCTTTACACTGCATTAAATGGCTTAAAGCAACTAACACCAAGGAAAAAATTAGATTGTGTTTATACATTCAACAGTCCTTCCAAAAATAATGGAAAGATAGACATTCTGACTAATTATATTGCAATATTAATCCACAAAGCAGTAAAGTGTACACATTTTGTCAAATCAAAACCAACTGCAAAATTCTTTATATGTAGGAGCAGATTCTTTCCAATTCAGCAAAAGTAGCCATAGTGTAAATTATTTTAAATAATAATTAGAAGCAAACACAGGCGAAGATTAGCCAAAGGGAAATCCAGTTCTCATCACCTTAGCTCAATATCAGCATTTCCCCCGTAATTAGTCATGTTACTTATACACCTCCAGCTGTGCTTTAATCACTGAATGTGTGTGGAAAAATAATTAGCATCTTAGCATAATGCACATAATAAAGAAGCACTTGTAGCTGTCTTGATCTTAACATCAAAGAGCATGAGAGTCCCTTCATGGGGCATTAAAGTAACACGAAAAAACAATCTAATCAGAAGCCATAGTATTTACAGGATTTTTGGAGTTAGTTCTTCTGGAAAACCTTTATTGCCAAAGCAGAAACAAAACAGTGGTTCTAAAGATAAGCAGAGAGGAAATTATTTATTTTATCGTAATAGCTGCGTTGCCTCAAACGTGGCCAATGCTGTCAGCCGCTTTGACCTCAATATCTAAAATAGCATCCAGTCCACTCGTGTGGCCGTGTCATTTCACTAAGCTCTCCACGGGGTAAAGAGCAACATCAAGTTTTCATGTAGAGAGTCCTGTGAACATCAGCAGTCTGAACACAGCGAGTGACAGAGGCAGCGCTGGCAAGCAGCAATCCACCCTAATCCAAATGAATCCGGGTCTCCCAGGTTTGTTCATCCTGGTTGGAGGGCGATGACTGCTCTGCTCTGCTGGAGTGCTTATCTGCTGTCAGTGGTCGGTGACTGTACAGGCTTCATGTTATCAGGGCTCAACCTGCTTGGGGATTGGAGGGTCCACGGAAGGTAAACACAGAACCTGTCTTTCGCTTATCTGTCCCAGGAGTGAGTGTGCCTGTAATGTCTGGGTGTATGTGTGTGTGTCTACATAAAAGAGAGAGGAGAGAGAGAAAAACAGAGAGCGGGGAGCTTGTTTCCATGGCAACCTCCTACTTTATCCCCCCCCCCCATCCCTTGGCCCTCCCCTCTATAAGAGAACCCTGGTGGTCTTTGTGTAATGCGATTCCACTAGAATGCACTGTGGATTAGAGCTGTGTTGCCTTTGGGCCCTAGGCAGGGCAACAGTGAAGACATTATTACCCAGATCAAATGCTGTAATCACTAGGCACCGGGGGCTTTCACATGCATTGGAGATAAAACCGAGGACTGGCAATGCTCAGGTGATTAGTGGATTAATATTCTGAATTTCAGGAAGGTGCCAGTCTCATGCTGTCAGAAAAAAAAAAGAGAGAAAAGAAAAAGATTTTCTGTGTGATGAAAAGGAGAACATATGAAACAGAGTTCCGGCCAAAAGATCAAGACGGTATTCTGTTGGGTTGTGGGTTAGAAAGGGCCATTATGAGATTCTCACATTATGATTATCTTCAGTAAAAACACCAGAGTTTCAGGGTGTCATAATTTTTACACCAACAATTTAAAGCAGAAACATTTAACATGATCATGTAACTTTTATTTAAAACAGAAAAACTCTTATTTAGGCAGCCAAATTAAAATGACATATTGATTATTACCCTTATTGCAATGCTTTCTCTACAATTTATTTATTACTTATTTGATTTTGATGGTTAAACTTATTGCGTAGACTATCCCATCTTTTCGCTATTCTGCTTTTTACACATTAATGCTCAGAATAAAAGATATTATCCATCCTAAAACTTACTGGTACAAGTCACAATGAAAATTGGTGATGGTAATTTCCTTTAATTCCTTTAATTTCCTTCACTGTTACTTTCTTTTGCCAGTTTGTGTAGTTCCTTATGTGACTTCTTCAGGTCCAAAATGATTCCCTTTACAACTGGATGTTTTATAAGCCCCACAAATCAGTTCCAACCTGGCAGAACCTTTGTACCCACTTTGATAACCAAAAATTTCAAGTCATCATTTACTCATTCTACTCAGTCTACTATGAGGAAATGTAGGTACTGTATGTGAAATAAACAGTAAATATCGACGGCAGAAATGCTAAAATTATTCTGATTTGACTTAAAGGCCATGATCTGTTATACTTATGAGTAAGTGGGTCCAAAAACCTAAATCAATAATAATAGTGATAGTGAACGAGAAAAAATTTACAATTATTCTTTCCGCCAGATGACAAGAAGTGTGCAGCAACAGGTGGGGGAGAGGGAACTCTGCATTACTCCATGCACCATAGAATGTCACTGCTGCACTTTCTCTGGTATCTCATTGAAGGATATTAAAATATTCGTTGTGATGGAAAATTTTTAGCATTTTAAAACCTCAGCCCAACTTGATATAAGCAATCAGCCCATGCTTAACTGTGCTACTTGGTAAATCAAAAAAGATAGCATATTATCAGTCACCACTTGGTTTCCTGCATGGTTTTCAGATCTTCCCTCTAACAATCCAGACAGACTATGCAACTGGACTACGCTCTTGTGTTTTGAACTTCTGTAAAGCACTTGGGCCACTCTAGTCTCTCATCCTGCACCACTACCCTTCTTTAAATAGTTGAGAGCAGCACGGGCTTTTGCATGAGAACCTGCTGAAAGCCTTCCATTGAAACGTAGATCAGCGGAAGGCGAGACAATGACCCCCTCGATGTCCACGATTAGGCTCTTAGAGGTGCGGCCTTTCATCTGCAGATATTCCACTGTTTGATTAAGAGAGGAAGAAAATCGTACTTGAGCTGGGAGCTTAAGGTACAAATGCACACAGGAACTACACACTTCATGTGGAAAAAGAAAGACTACAGCTTTTAACAAATGAGCCCGTGAGAGCGTAGCGCGGCGGCTGGCTCCATGCTGAAAGCATCCGGCCCCGCTTTTGTAATCCAACAACAACATCTCTGGAGAGACAGCCTTATGAAGAGCTCACTGCTTCAAGCACATGGTCCTAGAAAAGTGTTGTGGTGGAGTGGATGGACTGGGCCATTCTCCTCATCCTGCCCCAACGAATTCAGCGACCAAGAGGCCACTCAACAGAACTCAAGAGGTGTGTTTACGTCATTTCTTTCCTTCATGCAATAGCTCTGAATTAAACTTCCATCTTACTGAATCACACTGAAGATGACCGTGTGATGTCACAGTGCAACCATGAAAACCTAACAAGAGATTGGAGCCGACAGTGACCACACTTGGGGCACACTGCGCCTTTGAAAGCTGCACCAAGTTCATCCCTCAAATATTAATGTGAGCTCAGTCATTTTCTGAATTCCAGTTAAGCCAGGAGATCCACCACAGCCGCTCTAACAGCACACGGAGAGTCTTCCGTTTATGTCTGCAGTTCTCCTGAGATAGATGTCAGCTCTGGATGCATTTGCTGCCATTTGCTGATGCACTTCCATTTACTGTCAAGGAGAGCCTGTGAATAATATTGCATGTACTGTAAATGCAGACTGGAGTACAGGAGAATCCTTGAGATAGTAACAAGACAAACTGAAGCGAGGACTCTGAGGACATGCTTTTGGCTTCCAGGCAGTAGACACAAAGACAAGATACTTTTCGCATACCCTACAAACAGTGGATATAAACATGTTACACATTGTGTTGGACTCCCATGTCAAAATAAATTGCCATAATAAATAATGTCAAAACGTTTCCCACATTTATTGGGAAGTACTATTCCATACAGTTCAATAAAAAAATAAAATAAAATAAAATAAAAAATCTAAACAGGGACATTTGAAAAAGATAAATTTTGAATAATACTAATAAAAAAAAAAAGATAAAGTCTTTGACTGTGATAATGCCTCATGATCAAAGGTATCCTTTAAGCTTCTGGAAGCACGGGATCAAGGTGACTGTGTTATAATAGCTGCATTTTTAGTGAATAACTGTGTTTACTTCTGTTGCTTTTTTGGTCATGCTTTTATCCCTTATTTTTCTACGTCTTTTGTTTTATTGTTATAGATTTTTAGGATACAGGCCAGTGTACCAGAAGCAAAGGTAAACAATGCATAAGTGTGGACACACCCTTAATCTAATAGCACACATTGATTTAATTTCAGCATTTTGTCTTCTTGTGTCTACATGCCATCGATAATAACAAATTCAATGAACCAAAAATAGAGTTCCGCTGTCTTAGTAGTCTTTTCCTGACATTTTCATCTTTCAAGTTAACCTTGTAAGACCTTGTGTTGCAGTATTACACAATCTCTATTTCAAACAAAATAAATGTACAAATATTTATTTTTCTTTCGTTTTTTTGTTGTTGTTTTTGTACCCAGACTTAGAGACTGAACATTTTTATTCAGTCTTGGAATCCTATTAGGTAGGAAACCTGCCTAATAGGAGGCTTCCTATTAGGCAGGTTTATTTTGTGACTCCTGCTACAGTCACAAAATACCCCAACTTCAAAAACTTTTGATGTGCAAGATCTCTGTGAGTTACTGTACCACATTAATCAAAAGCAAGATAAGCAAAATGTCTTTTAAAATTTTGGGGGGTGAACATTACAATGTGTACATATGTCATGTCTGTGTAACACTTGCACAAAATGCTAAATAATTTCAGATTATTATCATCGTAAAACTGTACAAAAACATGTTTTCACCTCCAAAGTATAAAGCCATCCACAAGCTTGAACTTTTTAAAAATGTTTGTCTATGTCTGGGTTTTTCACATTTAAGTCATGGTTTGAAGAGAGCAGATCAAAAATATCTAATTGTAGAAAAGTATCAGTCAGGACAAAGATACTAAAAAAAGGTTCTACAGCATTGCATATATGACTAAAGTGTTGACTGGCAAGACAGAAGTTCTTTCTTTCATAAAAAATATCCAAGCCTGACACAAACTTATGGAAGAAAGTGTTATAGGCAGAGCTACAACTGAATAGGCCACAATTTCAAAAGAATAACCATATTGCTAAAAGAACACAGTGAAAGATGGTAGTGGCAGTATCATGTTCTGATGCAACCTTACTTGAGAATGATTTAAAAAATATAGCAAAAACCTGCTAATTTTAACCCAAAGCACCAAGGTGTCCTTTATAAATCAAATAAAAAAAAGTATTTGCACTGGAAGAAAATTGTAGCTGTAAAAGCCAGAGTTAGGAAATAAATAAAACTAACAAAAAATCTGATGCTATTTTAAGTGTAAGCAGGTACCTTAAATCAGATTATTGTTTCCATTTTATTTCTGAAGGTGGAAAAAGGTCTGGAGTGATACCATAGTCTTCTTTGAAAAATGTGTCTAAAATCTGCTATTTCAACAGATTTGAACACCTTATGTTTCAGACGTTTCAGATTTTGGAAATAAACAAATTTGTTGTCTTTCAGTTAACTGAATTTATCACAAAGATTGACGGAGGATACATAGTTATGATTTATTCCCTTGCAATAAAAGCTGCACAAAATTTCATCTGAAAATGAACTTATTAGCATAATAGTTGCTAGTTTGATGTAAAAAGATTAAAATTACCATTTGCAGACATCTGTAGTCTTGGCACTAATCTATGCCAGTGAATCAGTTGAAATAGAAGCCAAAACAATGACAGAAATACAATTAGGCAAATAAGTCCTTCAAAATGAAATAAAAAATATATAATTTTACCATTTTAAAAAGAGCCGATATGCAGATTTTGTAAAAAAAAAAAAAGGGTTGGATATTTTTCACATTCTCCCTGACTCTTCTGCTACTTTCATGTTAAGGTTTCATCGTTTTTAAAAAAAAAGAGTTAAAACATCCAGCTATTCACTAAACACCTTCGTAAGCAGAATGGCAACAGCAGTTTAGAAATCAAGTCCAGATTATACTTTATATAAAAACAGTTTATTGACTTATCAACAACTGTCTACTGTACAATCCTTATGGGTGAAGATGAGTGTATGCGACAGTTTATGTAGAGGTTGTTGCTGTAAGAGTTTTCCAGGCAGAATATTGCAAGTACTGAAGAAAGCAAATGGCATACCTAGGCTGTCAAATGTGGATGTGGCTTTGCTTGCCATCTATATGTGTAACCAAGCAAGTCTTGCATATCAGTCACAGGCCGTCAAAACAAGGAAGGCAATAATTAACTTGCACAGACTGATGACTTTGCAGAGCGGAGCAATGAATTTTCATACAATGGTTGAGTCAACATCTGAGCTCAAGTCACGGCTGCCTTTCAGGAAATCTATCAGTCTCCCAGTCGTTAGTTATCCATTTTGGTATTACTGAAAGCAGCCAGTGTTCAGGGACAGATCTTCATTTCAGAGTTGAGTTTCTGCTGACCAAAGCCAGTGGGCCACTGAAAACTGAAAACAATGAATTTCTTCGTCCTCCAGACAGGGGAGCGGGGGGAAACGGGCAGTTCCGGAGTCTTCTGTGGCTAAACTCCTTGGAACAAGCATCTGTTGTTTTGTACCAAGTAGCAAACAAAGAAAAAAAAAAGGAAAAAAAAAAAAGCTGTTATCGGGAAAGAAAGAAAAAAAAAGCTCCAAATTAGATTTCCGAAAAAGGTTGCTCTTGACAAAGAACATGGGAAAAAAATGGAAAGGAGGGGAGGGGAGGAGGAAACAGAATATCCTCTTACAAAGTCCTAATCTAATTTCCATCCCCAAAGGGGACAGAAAATCACAGAGAGAACAAGAAAGAACCATCACAAGCGAAATTGGACACCAAAATATAAATCTATAAAAGGCCATTTATTACTCCATTATGTACACTTTTCACAGGACCTCCGAGGAAAAGCTCCAAAGTGAAGCACCGCTTCTAGTTGTGTCATGGAACTTTATCTCCACAGTCAAAAAGCATAAAAAAAAATAAAAAAAATCCAACAGGAAAAAAAAAACAAAAAAACAGCAAGACGTCTTTTTGTTTAATTTCCTTTATCTCAGTGCCTTCGCAAAACCGCTCTTGCTGTACAGAGTGTTGTAGTAATCAGACATAAAATCCAGGTCCAGAACAGCGCCACCATCCATTCCAGTCTGGCACTGCCAAACTTCCTGTCCTGCAAAGCGGAATCCATTTCGTCTGTTTGAGGGAAGATAGACGGAGGAGGAAGAGCATGCCATTCCTAAGCATGGGCATGCTCCGATTCGAAGCCGTCCTAAGCAGTTCTAGTAAATCACTTCATACACGGTGGCCTTCTTGTCACCGGAGCCCGTCACAATGTACTTGTCATCCGTTGAGATGTCGCAGCTCAGGACCGAAGAGGATTCCTTGGACTGTTAAAGAGAGGAGAAGATAAAAATGTGTTATTCCTGAAAGCGACTAATACACTTTGATCCATTTAAAGTAAAGTGGGGAGGATTAGCTGACTACAGGGGTAGATTAGATTGCGGTGACATCAAGTTTTTGGCCCTCAAAAAGACTCCTTTGTCAGGTCAATAATTCAGTTTCAGTTTTCACTGATAGGGTAGGCCTGAGAGACAGCGGTCGGCGTGTCCTTCCGCTCGTTCTTTTGGCCGCGGCTGCAGACAAAGGGTATTGATCCGCATACCTGGAATATGCTGGCGCCATAAGGAGTCCTCCAAGCGTTCAACAGATTGTCCTTCCCAGTGCTTACAAACCATTTACCTGCAAAAAAAAGAAAAGGCAATGCCATGATCAGGCCTCCTTGAACTAATGAGAGACAGGGAAAATATCTTCAGAACAAGACTCATGACATCTCTAGCCTTGAGGACAAAACAACTGAAAAAAGGCTTGTGATAGAGTAACAAGGAGTGCATAATTGCATAGTAGAAAGAAAATGATATACAAGTTTGAGCTTTTTTCTCTAGAATAAAAGTCTGTAAAATGCAGAATGCATTTCATTTTCAGTTGTCCTAGAACATTTTATTAAGCCTTCTTTTGCTTCAATTATAACTGTCTAACAGTTTTGCACATCTAGTCACTGAAATTCCTGCCAAATTAGAGGCAAAAACAAACTAAGAAAGATTTATTTTGAAAACAAAATGACATAAGCAGTTTGATGTCTGTAGAAAAGGGATCTGTGACTCATTGTACACTGCTAGTCCCAAAAAATGATCCATAATTATCTCACAGGTTTGCATTAGTAAAACAAAGATTTTCAAATTCTTTAATTGTTAGGGTTTACTATTTTCTTACATCCTGTAAAAGACTTGACTGAATTTTCTGGATGGGTTAGATTCCAGGGCTACCCTTTATTTATCTCCATCTAATTTTTTATGTCTCCAGCTTCCCCTTTGCACATGTAGAAAATCATTCCCTCAGTATGATGCTGCCAGAAGTGGGGGTGTTGTGTTTGGGTTGATGTATAGTAAACTTTCTTCTGCGCTGGTGTCTTCTCATTGTAGTTGAATGAAGTGGATTTTACATAAAATTATCAGAGTAAAATGGGCTAAATGAAAATACATGCCACACATTTCAGATTTTAATTTGTAAAAATAAAAATAAATAGAAAAACGTTCTTTTTACTTTCACTTAAGACCAATGTACAAATTTGTGTCGATCTAGCTAAAAACAGCAAAAGTTAAAGTTTGCATTAACAATTTTAAGGAGAGTTAATAGTTTTGCAAGGTAACATATTCTCTGTTCCTTATATGAGGGTTAGTTCATACCACAGTAGGCGAACTTAAGGGAGAGGACGCAGCTCTCGTGCAGGTGCAGCTGATACTTGTCCGGCTTCGAATGATGGAGCACCTCCACATTGCTGCTCTCCATTCCAACAGCAAGCCACTCTCCCGTCGGACAGTAGCCCAAGGAGAAGATCTGGGGGCAGGACAATATTAACAGTTCAGTGGCTAAAACAACATAATGGTGGCTTACACATTTGGTTCTGTATTAAACGGCTATACCTGTGAAGTGAAGTCGTGCTGCTGCAGCTGTCGACCCTCTCTTAGATCCCAAGAGCGAACAGTGTTATCAAGGCCGCCTGTCCACAGTTTAGTACCATCATGAGAAATGTCAATACAGCTAGCACCATCTGTATGACCCTGGAACTGCCTGCAATCAGAGTAAGAAGGAACACAAACATGTATTGACATCCTCTTTAAAAGCTCATCACACAAGAGTGGTTCTGTTATGGGGCCAGAGCCCGCACACTGGGAATATATTTTTTTTCTCCCCTAACCTAACAAGAGTCTGGTTGTGCAGGTCCCAAACGGCGATGTTTCCATCACTGCAGCAGGAGAAGCAGACTTTGGCGTCGGGGCTGATAGCCAAGGCGTAGCACGCCGGGGCGGACGAGGTGAGCTCAGCTTTGATGCGGGGCGTCTGGGAGGCCAGGTCCCAGATGGTCAGAGTGCTGGCCTCGCCTCCAACAATCAATGTGCGACCATCAGGCAGGAGCTTACAGGATCGGATGTAGTTATCCCTGTTCTGTCGCATGGAGGACAAAAGCCAATCAATACAAGCTCTGGCCAGTGAGAGGAGTGCAGAGAATTAGAAATGAATCAGGAGGAAAACCCTCAGACCAAATCAAGCAACAGGTGTTCTCCAGGCTGACCTGAACCAAGTGGAAAGACGTATAGATGGTCACGATAGTGCATATATTTTAAATTTCACAATATTAAAATTCTATATTTATCCACAGAATGACCTTCAGATTATTCAGTGTTTTTCTTCCTAGCATAAATTTGTGCTCTGCATTAACAACAAACATCTGGAAAGTCATTTTTTTTCTGTAGCCAATAGTGTTCAAAGATAAACAAGGAATGACACATATGTAAAACCAAACTAAAAATGTTCTTTGAACATGTTTCCAATTTGTGGTCCTAATTTCCTTTACTTTTGGTCCCCCAAAAGTAAAGTTTTGTCATTAAGGACAAAGGTTCCTAATTGGCAGATGCTGGTTAGAATCTGAACCCAAATTAAAGATGCAGGAGGTAACTCTTATTAAAAAAATTATTTTGTACATATTTGTAAAAAAACATCAGTATGTCCAGACAGTATTATATGAGGCACATAACTTGTTAAAACTCAAACAAACAAACAAAAAAATCAAGCTCCTTTTTTTGCACATATATCTTTAGCATGGAAGGTACTGGAAATGGTAACTACCTGCATTAATTGACTGGTTTATCTAGCAATGAGGATGTAAAAAATAGTTTTGAAACATTTCTTCACACTTCTACAGACCTGGAAAAGTAATAACAGTACTCATACTTTTGAGTCTGGTATTATTTTGATCAGTATTGTTCAGACACTGAATAAATGTTTACATTTCTGACTCAGTACATTTAAAGTCAGACTCTTAAATGGGATGTTATCCCTGTACCAGTTGGGACGTAATCCTCAACAAAGGATTATCCGATTTTAGATGGAGTGACACAGTTTTTAAACTCCACTACAAAGGCTAATTGTGAAATGTCAGAAATGAGTGAATCGGGAGAAGGTTCTTACCAGACAGTCCAGTTGGGATACAGGGCTTTTGCTGCCTGGCTGACTGATGTCCCAGATTTTGACGCAGCCCTTACCGCCAGTGTATACGTGACGGGTGGGGTTGCTAATGGTGACAGCACACACCACTTCGCCATGGCTTAGTGTGTTGATCTGACGTGCATGACGCGGGATACCTGGGCCAATGAGAGCATCGGGCGGGAAGGGTACAGGTTGCATCTGACCATCTGCGCTGACATGGAAAGAGTACGCACTACAGAACGATACACAGAAGTGAAATTATAGTCGTTGGCCTTGGAAATGTGTCAAAGTGCTATACATTTGGTGAGACACTCACGGTTTGCCCCCAGAAATGGACGTGAGGCTAGCTGGAAGGCCAGGGGCTCTCATATGTGTGTGAGGGTCAAAACCCTAAAGAATGAGATAACATAAAAGTCTGAAATTCAGCTCTGTGACCAAAGAAAGAACTCTCAACGTGTCCAGATAGAGCTGCATCAATCTGAATTTTTACTAACATGTCCAAATTTCTCTTTAGAAACTAAAAGAGAGGACATAAGGACATCGCAGAAAATACAAAAATCTTCTTCATCATTTATATTAGAAGTGAGACAACAGTTAGTGTAAAACCAAAATTAACTATATTAATAGGGGTAATGGACATAATGGTTGTAAAGTTGACGTCTATCTTTCCTCGAATATTAGCATAATTAACGCTGCTCAAATAACACATCCAGGTCTGGTCCTGAGACCTATAAAAATCTCACAATATTTGCTTCAAAGAATTTCAGAGAAACATTTGAGCACTCTGTTGAACCTTCCTGTTATCTGTCGAAAGGCTTGCTCTCTCTCGACATGTAAACTGCGGACATGCCTCAAAGCAAACAAAAAATAATAATTTTTGAATAGCTTCTTATTTTTTTTTATTTTCCCCAGACTATGTCAAACATTTAGCTGACTCTGCAAAATTGCTAAATCCGGATGTTTTTTATTCAGTAACTGCATCCACATTATAGAGACTTGTTGCTGTGATCCCACACTGGTAGCACTTCCTGGTGATTTTGTTTCTTTTTTGCAATGTTATTCACATTATGTCTTTATGGTAACCACTACTGTTGTTGTGAAAGATCTTCAGCAATGAAGTTCCCTGTGCTCAGAAGGAGACACATGTCATACAGCAATTGTTTAAGGAAGGAAATATTGATATGTCAAGCGTTTCTGAAACTTTTGTACAATCGAAACCATCAAAAAGTTTGCTTAGCTGCATGTTTGCCCTGGCCGTTTCATCCATTTTTTTTTTTACATTTGATTTTGAGGTTTTAATCTCTATGGTAGAAAATTTGGATAAAATGCAACATGAAGGCTCATGGCCTTAGAAAAACAAATACATTTTTGACTTGCCTTTGTCAAATTTTGGAGAAAAAACCCCCAGATATGGGTCACAAATGAGATGAAAAGTCAGATTTACACTGAATGTGACATCCTGAGTAGCATATTGAAAGAGGCAGGATCATTACCATTGGGGAGCGTCCATACGCTGCGGCTGCTGCAGCACTCATCTGAGGGGAGATGTGCAGGCCAGCGTATACGCCCGGACTCGTCAGACTTCCATTCATTTCATGGTGGCCCATCATGGCAAAGGGAGTAGGATAGGAGCCAGCAATGGACAGAGGGGTCCGCAAAGCTGGTGCTGCTGCAGGAAAAAAAGAAATTAAGAAAAATCAAAACTAGAGATGGATATCAGTATGCGAGATGACCACAGACTGGAAAAGAATGATAATAAAACAAATAAATTTAGACTCTAACAAGGACAAAGAATGGTACCAACCAAGAGCCTCCATGCCTGGTGGTTTGCCCAGGATGGGTCTGAGCCCAGGAGTGGAGCTGGTGCCAGGGGTGGGGGCATCGTTACGCGGGGTGGGGGTGTTGGATTTGAGACCAGGCGTGGAGGATTTGTCATTCTGTCAGGGGAACAAGAGAGCAAGCGCATTCACAATCCCAAAAACCAGGCACTGTGCAGACTGACAATTTGAGAGCAAACTGAACCTAATCCAATCTAATTCTGACAACCCACAGCCATAAACTGCTATTTATTCTAAAACCTATTACGGTCACAATGGAGATGGGGCCGCTTCTATCCCCTTTAGCTTTAATCTTTCAGCGAGGCAGAGGCAAAAATCCCAGAATAGTTAAATACATTGAGCTATTAACAGAGGAGACCTGACTGATCCTGATGCGGGACAATATTATCCCTGACATTTTAGTTATGCACTTATAGCACAGACAGTCATTCCTAATCCACAGTAGAAAATGCTCCAGATCTATTCGCACATACCCTTTTGCTCTCCCTGCAATTCCTTTTTAAAACCCCCTTCTGTCCTACTTTGTCCTCATCTCTCTTGATGTCTTACGTGACTGAGCTCCTTGGCTTTGGAAGACGGGGTGCTCCCGGAGGAGGCCACCGACGCTGGGCTGTTGGGCGTGTCTTTCTTGGGTGGGCGCGGTTTATCGATGCCGTTTTCTGGTGGGGAATGGGCCGGGCTTGCCCGTGGAGTAGTGGGATCCTGATAAAACACCAATTTTTATGGTTATGTAACAGCTTTGGTAAAAAGTAGGTGTTATCATTTAAAACTACAAACCACTCACCTCATTAGACACATCTACCACCAAATCATCACTTTTCTCTCCATCACTGTCCTGCCGACAAAATTAGAAAAATCAGCCACCTTAGTAGACATACTCTGGATAAACGTGTGTTTCTTTCTGAGAGTTGGATAAGCCTGCAGCCAGAGATAGTGATAGTTGTCACTGTGAAGATGCCATGCAAGTAGAACATTGGTTCATATCCACAGGGCATTGCAAAAGTTTTCATAAGGTTGAGAAACTTTTGACAGATTTTGTTTTGGCCTTCGCCTTCCTCTGCAATTCCGATAGTCTCATCTCTCTTCAGTGTTCTGCCTGGGATTTCTCCCATTGCAGTAGATTCCTCAAGTAGAATAGGCAAATCAGCAAACAGAAAGAGAAGTTGTGAACAATGACTTCGATTCCCTGCATTGTTTTAGAATTGTAGTCTGCCTGTAGACTGGTAACAGTTAACAAAGCCGTTTGGTCTGAGTTGGCCACTCAGACCATTAATTAACATTAATGTTAATTTTGAACATAAACAGTTAATGTTCAAAATTAACATTAACTGTTAATGTTGAATTAACATTAACAGTTAATGGGTCTTTATATCTTGTGTTAATCTTGTGTTTCTTTTTTTTTTTAATGTCTGAATATTTTTAGCTTTAATAGCTAAAACTAGATGTGAAGCATTTCTGTTCTTATCCTTTAATCAACATACATATCTGCTCATGCTGTCCTTCTCCTCCACTTTGCGTTTCTTTGAATCCAAGCTGTAGTCTGAGGAGCTGCGATGTTTCTCACTGGCTGTTCGCAAACTTTCTGATGGCGATATTGAGTTATTCTAGAGAAAGAAATAAAAAAAAATTTTTTTACTGCCATTTTATTTGCCTTTGCAAAATTCAGCAGCATAATAACGTATGCATTTCAAATTAAACAATGAACACACTGAGCTAATGCAAACGCTAAAAACGCCTCATTCACACAATAATATGGGCACAGCAGTCGTCTAAAACATGCAGCTGTGGGCCAGCACCAAACAGTACCCTGACACCAACCGAGCCCAAGCTCACACACACACACACCGCCCCCCCACACACACACACACACCGACACACAACAGAATAAGCCGTTATCTAAATTAAACGGAGTACGGCTTGTTTTCTGAGCTCGTCCACCCCCTCTCCTTATAACTGGACAACAAACAGCCTCACAGGGGCTTGAGCAATGTGTTGTGACTGAACAGAGGGCCTTTTCTCCTCAGAGTCATTTGGACTAAGCATGAGAGAGAGAGACAGAGAGAAACTATATGCAGTGAGCTCTGGGCATTGGGCACTGTGTCAGCTCCTGCTTTGAGCTCTGATAAAGAAAAAGAATCTATATCCTGCCAGTGGGCATGGCAGCGTGGGACTGACTGGTGCTTCTCCGTAAAACCTGCCTACACAAGCTGGGATGGCTCACTCCAAGCGCCAACAGAAGGGGAGGCACTCGGCAGGACTCCAGCAGCTTTCATGGGGAGCTTGCCATTTGCCTGCAAACTGCCAAGTTGTCCCGAATCTCTATGTCCCTCCATCAGAGAGCCAAAGCAACAGCACAGACAAAAACCAGAGGAGGGGAACAATGGCTGATGGACTGGAAGTCTGGGCAAAGGGCCACTGTCTGCATAATGGCTGACCTTTAAAGAGATGCTTAGCGTGACTCATTAACCAAAGTCACCACTCTACTATCAGATGACCTGGGACGAGAACACAGAAAACAAAACAGGGCCTGCTAATCGCCCCAGGAGCTCCATTTCTTCAGAGATGACTGAGCCCATTCAGCCGGCGTGGCCCACGGAAACAGAACCGCACAGGCCCGTCACAAGTCATCAGACATTGCAGCGCCTTGAATAAAACACTTCAGCAGGTTCCAGCCTAACAGAGAGCATGAATATTCATCACACGGCCAAAAAGAAGAAAGCAGGAGCTGGTAAACAAGAGAGACAGTAGAGGGGATCAAACAAATCCTTTAAGAGAAGGAGGGCAAAGTCCTTCTTCAATTGTGATGAAATTACAAGCCTTCTAATCTCTCCAGTATGATAGCACAAAGGTTTTATACTCCAAATGCCATTACTCCAAATACTAAAAGCAGATTATAACAGCATATCAAATCAGTAATAAGATACAGTGAAGCCCAACAATCGCTGCGGTCCTGGACACTCACCGTGCTTTCTGCTCCATGGATGTCACAGAGGCAGCAGAGATGATGAGGGAACCCAAGTGAGCAAAGAGAAAAAGCATGTCAGTTAGTCAAAAGTAGCAAAAGCTTCTGGCTGAGTATGTGTGAATCAGCTGTGGGGCTCAAGGTTCCGTTCATCGATGTATGCTGGAGCTGCTGAATAGCTGATGCAGTCGTCATGGGCTGGGAATGCAAGTGCTCATTACACAGACAGAATGTGAACCGACAGGTTGGGTTTCACACCTAAGAGCTCTATGATACTGCTCTAATAAGAAGCAATACATACTCTACGTGTTATCTTGCCCACATTTAACATGTTTTAAAACAAAGTTAAGCTACCATAAATAGAAACAGTCAATTTTGGTGCATTATGTTTTTAAAAACATGTTCAGACAGTTTAATGTCCTTTTAATTTAACCAGATAAGTCGGTTGAGAACAACATTTCATTTCTAATGACCTTTGATGAGATGCCAGAACATGCCAGATGCCCAGGACATTCTGTTTGGAGTACAGCATAAACCTTTTGCCCTCATGTTATTACACTTTTCCTAATTTGGGTGTTTGAGAATACGTCTGCTTTAAAAAACGACCGATCAGGACTTATCTCTCCTGTTATTGGTTAGCAGTCTTTGAGTGTAAGATGGCACAACCAAGTTAAGATAAACCATTAGCTCAACCTTCAGATATGAAACTGTTACACTCTTTACAAAGCAGAATGTCAAAAACATATGATCCCTATATACTTTTAATTTCTTAATTCCACACATTTCCAGATTCTTAACATTAAAAAGTCTCTTTAATTGCCATTTTGAGAATTGCATTTTAAACCCCAAATGGAGCTACTGGTGACAAAAACAGTTTTTGAGTTAAAAAGTTTAGATTTTAGTTTTCAGCTAATTGATTCAGCGATATTTCTGATCTCAGTTTTATTTTACTGTAGTTACCAAGGCTTGGAAAACACTAAGAAATTTAAATTCCATAACTTTTGAGTTTTGAAGGCTACGTAGGAACCCTCTTGGTCTGCTCAAAAGGTTATTCAAAAGCATTTTTCAAAATGACAACAATAAATGTTAAAGAAGTATTTTCTTTAATAATTAGAATGAAACTGCATATTCAGGTTTATCATAATATTCCCAATTTCAGCTAAATAAACTTCCAAAATGTGGTAATATAACACACCTCTGTGCTCGAGATCATGATGGTTCTTTTCATCCTTCACTGGGAGATGAGTTTGGCTGCCCAGAGCCCCAAGTGCCAGCAGGCCCGATCCAGAGCCGGTCACAGGGGGGATTCCTGGAGGCTGCAGCCCCGAGGGGTGGGGCGGCAGCTGGACCGGAGGGCCGTGAGCAGCGTGGGAGAGGTGCTGCGCCTGGAGCTGCTGCTGCTGCAAGACAACAGGGATGCAGACAGACAAACACCAAGTGGGTTGGAGGGAAGAAGAAGCCCCTTGCAGCACACAACATTAGCAAATGCACACGTCCATTGTCACATCTTTTTCCCTTTCAAGTTAAAGTGGCATGGGCCCTAAGATTGAGGAAGCGGAAGTTATTGCAAAAAATAAAAATGCACTGATGCAACTTTTAAATCAAGAAAAAATAATCACAGACATGGCATTTTAAACTCTTTGGAATCTTATTGTAGCATTTAGCACAGCTAACACATGGTTACTATTTCTAAAAACATATTGTTTACTCCCTAGAAAACTAAGACTAAGATTTCATCATTTTCATGATGAAAGAGATCGGAAACTCAAAAGGTAAAACAGACTTTGTTGTATAAACAGTTCAGCCTTCTTGTTATCTGCTGAAAGCCCTGCTCTCTCTCAAAACCTGAATGAACACATCAGGACATGTAAAAAAATAGTTTTTCTTCTCAATTTATTTTTTTTAAACACTTCTAATTTTCACTTTGTTCGACCAGCTTCTTGACATCTCAGTGCATCTCATTTTTTTTTTTCCTCCAAGGAGTCTTTTTTATGGGCTCTAGTGTCCCTTATATGACAGTAGGCTGACAGGAAAGGGGGAAGGAGAGGGGGGAAGACATGCGGCAAATGTCGTCGGGTCGGGGAATCGAACCTGCGTCGAGGACTGAAGGCCTCCAAACGTGATTCGTGGTACCCCCTACGCCACCGCAGCATGCTCAGTGCATCTCAATTTTAAAGCATTTTTCTGAATGCATTCCATATGCTACAACATTAGTAACATATAATTAAGAAATAGCAGATATTCATAGCACAAAACAAGGTACCAAAGACAAGTTTGATGAGAGCCTGGATTAGCACAACAACAAAAAAGGAAAAAGTTATTCATACTGTTGTTTAAACTGCTGCATTTCACTCTGCAGCATCACAGAAATCTTGTAGCATCAGTGAGTTTAACAATCATCTTTAAAAAACAATGAGCTGCCAGCCTCGGGGCCAAACAACTACCTCCTTAAAAACACAATAAAAACATAAAAATACACAACAGAATGTGCTTACTGCTTTTGTATGCACAGTCCTGTATTGGCAGCTCATAAATCATTTGCACACCCAAACTTTTAAGACACGGGGGGAACTCTGAGTGCCAGAAGCTGGCCCTCCTTTTCTCTCATTCTTTGAGAAGGCAGCTTCAGGAGCCAGTTGCAGGGGTCCCACTGCTGGCACTCTCTCAAGTCTCCAATATTCGCCATCAATATTTGAAAGGCACGGGGAAATGAATGGGAGTAAAAAGGCACTCAGCCTGGGAAGGAAGCAGTTTAAAGCAAGGTTAAATAATACTTAGCTGAGACACCAATAAAACATCAGCAGTTTATTACCCATCTACAAGCTAGCTGAATAATTCCGCTGTTGTTACAGCATGCAATCTTTCTCTTTTACAAGACGGACTTCATTCAATGACCTTTTACAGCCATTTTAGGAATATCGGGAAGTTGGTAATTACTACAGGGCAGAAGCAGGTAGATTAACTCAGCAGGGGCTCAGGGGTGGCAGGAACCCAAAGATCTAAATTTGTTCTAAAATATTATTCTCTTTCTCTCCCGGAGTGATACGAGCTACGCTGGAAAACTGAGAGAGAGAAAGAGAGGAAGAGTGTCTTCTAATATTGTGTCCATGAGGGAAATTAAGGAGCCAGTTCATTGGCATGGGGGAAGACATCCTTGCTCATTGTGTTTAATGAGGCACTGATGGGTAATAAGCATGACTGATCAGCAAGAGCCCTCATTAAAGGGCTATAAATGAAGACAATAATAAATAAATAAAGAAGTCTAGCCCATTTCTTTAATTTAATAATCCAAGATAAAGACTTATACACTATGCCCCTTTTTAACCCACACACCGAGTGTTACTGCAGGAAACAAAGCCCACCTGAGAATAGACTCAGGTGGACAATTACATTCAAAGCAGACATGGGCCTGTTACTAAAAACAGAATTTGTCAAGGTTTTTTTTTTTTTAAAGTTATAGTATCAAAATTAGTCAGATTTCTCATAATACTCTCCAAGAACACTGGTAGCTACCGTAGAGATGACAGCTACTAGCTCCCTTGGTTACAGTAAAGACGAACTGGACTGGTAATAGTTCAGGTCACAAAATAACAGTGTGGGATAACTCTTACAATTACACCTGGCAAACTACAGAAGGAATGTTATTCAAGTCTGGCTGCTTAAGCAGATAGCCTGACTAATTAGCCAGATAGTTTTAGCCTATTTTACTCCCAGTGTTACTCTATCAAGAAAAGAATGCCAAACAGGCATACTATTCAATCAGTCCAGTAGGTTAGTACACTTTTGCTTAAGTTTAGCTCATTAAATTAACGTTTTTGTAACTAATAAACAGCAACAGGAGGAATAATCATAGTTTTTCTCATTTAAATCAAAGTAATTAGGCCATATTAGTATACCAGATGGATAGACAGAAAAAAGTCAGGACAATGTGGGTCAATCAAAATCATCAAAGCTATTTTCACCAGTAGTATTGCAATTACTCTTTTTACTTAAGATTGTGAAATATTGGTTTTCACACTGTGTAAATATCAAAGCACACCATGCCCAATCAAAAGGCGCACTAATTGGATATAAGAACGGTCATGCAACATACAAAATCCCTTCAAGCCACAAAAGCCAAATCCAGTCCAAAGTGTGCAAAAGACAAATATTTGTGTACACCACTGACCATAAGAGCAGGGTAGGCAGTTTGCTGCTGCTGAAAAGGAGGACAGAGGTGGTCAAAGCTATAGAAGTACCGGCCATAATGACCACACAGACAGGTTGTACTGATGAAAAGTGCGAAAGAACCCAGGTTGGTATGTCAGAGACTTTTACGTTCGAACCAAACAGGACGCTCCAGCAGTTGGCTTCACCTCAAGCAGCTGCCCTAGTTGCATTCTATTAATGGCCTGCAGCTCCATCAATAAGACATGCAGCTGGTTCCTGTACACTTGTCTGTCTGCTTGGCATGCTCTTTCACCCCCACCTTGCTTTACAATATACATGAGGATTTTGGCATGCTAACAGAGCTTCTCTGTAATAAATAACTCATGGGAAGGTGTTCTTAAACATACACATCCCCCTGACATTAGCAACTGCTGCGAGGTTTGGACTGAGGCCTCTTCGTTTTATTCGACAGGTCCGATGCCACACACAACTGTGTATTAAATCCTCCTACAGGCACATCATATATTCCATCTATATTCTTAAAAACGACAACTTCAAACTATTGAATCACAGAGAAACAATCAACCCAGCTCCAACTTCTAAACAAACAATGTTAGTGCTGTTATCATCCAAAACTGAAAAATATATATGATATCAAATCAAATGTTACTGTTGTTAGACACAACTGGTGCTGCTTGCAGTGTAATAAAACATCTTGCGTCAGTCCCAAAATACTAAGATAAAACCGTCTCTATTCAAGAAAGTAATAAACCAGAAAAAAAAAGGTCCAAAGGAGCATAATAATTGAATTCCAATATGTGCATCCAGGCATCAGGTCAGCCACTATGGACCTGCATGCTGAAGGTTCAACTGTTCAAATAAGATCACAGATATCCTAAGCTTTGTTTCCCCAGTGAAACCAGTTGCCTCTGCCTGAGAAGTGCAGCATGGGTAAAGCTGATCAATGAGCAGCAGATGGTGTTTTGAAGCAGCGATGAACACCAAATATTAATTGTTCGGCGATGAGCTCTGCAAAGCACAGAGCGGCGGGGATTTCTGTTGTCTGAGCCGACTCGGGGAAGCTGTTCTGCTCAGCCTCAGCCCTTTTAACTCCCACGGCTATCCGGGTCAAAAGTGAGGGATGAGGCTCCTTGTTAAAACCTTAGCCAATTAAAGCAATGCGGGCTGCGGAAGGAGTCTCAAGAGCTCTCAGGCTCACATTTGTAAATGCACAACAAGGCAGGAAACCACGCTAGTGAGAGCAAAGCTGTAGAAACAAACCATCCCGTAAGAGTTACGCTAAATATACGAAGCTAAGTGAGATGCAACAGGACTCATAGTTTAACAACTTTTTTGAGATTTTATACAACAGACCAACACATAGCAACACACAATTGTGAAAAAGATAGAAATAGAGTTAAGGTTCTGAATTCTTGCCAATTCTTCTTTGCGAAAAAGCTTCAGCTCAATCAGCCTGAAAAGAAAACATTTCTGACCATCAATTTAGGTTAGCAGTTGGTAGAGCTGTTGCCTTGCAACAAGAAAGTCCTGGGTTCAATTCCCTGCCCGGGGTCTTTCTGCATGGAGTTTGCATGTTCTCCCTGTGATTGCGTGGGTTCTTTCCAGGTACTCCGGCTTCCTCCCACAGTCCAAATACATGACTGGTTAATTGGTCTCTCTAAATTCTCCTTATGTGTGAGTGTTGTCTGTACATGGTTGTTTGTCCTGTCTGTCTCTGTGTTGCCCTGTGACAGACTGGTGACCTGTCCAGGGTGTACCCCGCCTCACCCCCAGAACATTAGCTGGAGATAGGCACCAGCTCCCCTTCTTCCCCCCGGGACAAGAGCGTTAGAAAATGGATGAATTTAAAAATAATCCTTGCCACAGATTTTGATTTAGGCCCGGTTCATTCTTACTCATGACTATGCTTTACATTAAAACATTCAAATCCAGTATGAAGTCTTTCGCAGGCTCTAACAGCTGTTCTGCTATTGCTTATAAAAAACATTCCCACAACATTATAGTGCTTCCACTGTTTTACAGAATGACTATTTTCAGGATTTTGTGCATCTTAGTCGTTAAAGATTAATTTTTTTTGTCTCATTTGATCAGCGCGCCTTCCACATGTTCTTCCCCTGCATGACATTTGGCTATCTGCCAAGAGGACACTTTTTGGCAGTTTTTTCCCCCTATAATTAGCTTTCTTTTTGCCTCCATTTCATGTAGAAAGCAAAACTAATAGCTGACCTAGCTGTCAAACGAGTTTCAGACCTCTGCAGGTCCTCAATTATTGCTCCTTACTCAGGTGGCCAGTCTAGGTTAATGGGTTTATTTTGGTTGGTTTGAAGTTGTGCCATGCTTTTTCCATTTTTGACTACACCTAAGACGAACCTAAATACTGAATTGTGCATTACATTATGTTGGTCTGTCACATATAATCCAATAAAATACAGAGACATCAATATGTTTTCAAGGCTGTATGTCAATCTATGAGTCTAGATAACATGTTTCAATTGTGTTTTTTAGGTGCATTGACTGTCTGCCCCTACTCAAGTTAAAATAAAGGAAAAAAAGGGAGTATACACACGGTGAGAGGCAGATTGGGAAGTCCACGTACCCCGATGATGGCATTCAGCTCGGTCATAGTCACCTGCTTAGCCCTCTCCACTGCCTGAGCAACCTGCTGTTGGTGCTGTGGGGAGACAGTTAGGCATGATTATTGAGACATCCCAATACTAGTTTCTTTATTACACCACTACAAAGACTTCTAGGGTGAGGGTGAATGTCAACAACATGGTACAATTACTAAAAACTACTTAATTGTCTCTCTCTACAACACAGGTAACAATATGTCACTTAAAAAAAAAAGTTGTGACATCATTTGAAGGCCACGTTCAAAACCTACCTCTTGTGACAGGAAAGGCATAATTTGAGCTAAAATTGCGTTCAGTCGTTTGGCAATCTCAGTCTGGAAAAAAAAAAAAATAGAAAGAGAAGCAAAATAAGTTGGAGGTGAATGAAGCACACAGTGACTGCACATAACCCCGCCTATAATGTTTACACCGATTAAGCCAATTACTCCGGCAATCAGAACTGCTTGACTCAACATCCTCTAAACAGCGTGATATTGACATTTGAAATATTTAAAACATTAGGAGAGCCCAGGGGGATGGAGCACAGCTGTGCTGAGAGAGCACTCCACGTTAAACGGATATGAGCAGGCAGAGTGCGTCTGCGTCGAGAGGATCTCCTCCCTGCCCTCGCCTTCCTCCCTCCGCTTCCCCCCTACAACTGCAACTGCGCCGTCCTGCACTTAACCTCAGAGTTAAACCGCACAACCACACCCTTTTATGAAGTCTAGGCCTTCAACCTGCGCTGTTTACTTACATGTGACAGTGTGGGGGATAGAGATTATGAATCGCAGCGCACAATGATAACAAACCATAACAACGTTGTGGGTTACTGTCCTCCAATCTGTGATCGATAAGCACTAAAAGGACAGCAAGCGGTCTGCATCAGAAGCAGCCTTTCTAAGAATCAAGCCTGAATAATTTCTTGCTGCCATCAACCCAGCACCCTCTCCCCCCCCACCCCCACCCCCAAACCCTCCTCGTCTCCCATCCACAGAACCCTGCCTCCATTCTTCTGCTTGCCGACCAACTGCCATGGCAACAGCTACAGCCCTATCTGGCTGGGGATCATTATGCAAATGGCACCTCTGCTTGACCGTAACAGGCTTTAAAATCATATTACGTGCTTGGAGGCAGGTCATTAAATTGAATTTTCAGCCTGTCGATCACATGAACGGACCAAATGAATGGTGGATAAAAAGAGCGGTGGGAGAGGGGTGTAGGATCCACCCCCACTCTCCTGTAAAAACACAGCGCAGCCAGCTTGTTCTTTCCCTCGTGCTCTCTCTCTCTCTCTTTCTCTCTCCTTCTAGGCTTGGGAGATGAGACTTTCAGGTCTGAGCTCTGCTCTGGGAGCAAAGAGAATAACAGGGCCAAAGCTACATCATCTTTGGAATTTATGAGACGCAGTTCAACCCAGGGCCACTGCAGAACACAAACACATCACAGGGATTTTCTCTGATTTCTCATTTGGAGCGCAACAGCAGCAGCACACACGCACAATGTAGTTCGCAGACCGCCGGCTTATTTATTACACATGGCAGAAATGCCAGGCAGTTTCTGGCAGGCTGACATATTACCTCAGAGCAGAGCCAAGGAGTGCGATGGGAAAGTAATGACCGACAGAAGAAGACCTGCTGACCTATGTTACAACATGGATAGCTACTTAAGCTAGAAGAGCCAGAAAACAAGCAGGAGATGTAATGTGAGATGAAATAAAGTGATGGCTGGCATCGGGAACAGCTGCATACAACACATGAGCCACTCAAAAAATATTATTAGAAAGACTGAAAAGTTGACCTCCTTAAAAACCTTCATTCCGATTTTTCCTTCCACTCAACTTTCTATTGATTTGCTGATATAAAGCACTCTGAACAGCCAGCTTTATTTGCAATGACCTCTTGTGGCCTATTCTCCTTGTGGAGGGCATCATTGACTGTCTGATGGATAACCATAAAGATCTCACTTAGACTGTTAGATGACATTTCTGTACTAAAACTTAATTTTTATTAAAAAAAAATATATATTTTTTTATATTATAAAACAAAAAGCATTTACATAATCTGTAAAACGTAATAATCAAAATTAAAACAAACAAATGAAATATTTATTCCTCTAATGAATGTATCCCTTTTTTCCCCTTTTTAAACTAAATCATTAAAATAAACAAGCTTTTAGATGATGTTACAGTATAGAGATACACCTGCTGGTGCTGCAGAAAGTACAATGGTCCAAAAGGTGATTCTGATCATAACTTACTTATTGCCTGGAGACAAGAAGGGGAATGACCTGTGGTCTCATACGATAAAGATTTTATGGCTGATACCTCAATCCGGTTTTGTAAGAGTTCTAGAAAGAGTTGACAGAGGCCATTAGAAACGGTTGGAAAGCTACCGGGGCCGTATAATCCATGTTTGCCGAGATAAGCCTTGTAAATAGCGCTCAAACATTTGACGGGATTTGTAAAAAGTCCTCGAGCACTCGGGGCCCATTCCTCTGTAGCTTAGTGTCATGGTGACAGCTGGCTGGGAGAGGTCAGGAGGTGCCGGATCCGCTCTGCCCTAAACAACAGCCAGCCTCCGCGCTCCCACAACACAACATGCAAATACATGGCAGACGCCTCGGCGCAGCTCGCCACTGCTGTCAAAATAGATACAGTGCAGCGCTGCAAAGACTCCTCCTTTTTTTCCTTTTTTTTAGCCTGCTGGCAGATAAAAATGGGGCTGTTGTCACTTTAAGTAGATGACAGCTTGGCCCTTGAGAGGCCAGCTTTGCACGGCTGCTACACAATTACAGGTACTCGGACCTGTGTAGCACCACTTTAAGAGCACTCTCAGGCTGGCGTGTCAATTGTGTGCAGAGAGGTATTTGCCTGTTGTTATCAGCAGTGGGAAAATGGACCTAAAAAACACTGATGGGCATTAAATTTAAAGGAAAAGCAGGTGATTCATCTGAAAACACTGCTTGACTGGTTATATTTAAAGAGGCAGTAATTTGTACTAGCTGAAAGCATGGCCTTAGGGCATGACTTTATTATTAAGAAGAATGTAGGACCAGTAAGGTCATCTCTTCTAAACTGAATAATTAGTTTCCCACTTAACTGAAACGCAAAGAATCAGTCTTTGTTCATTTGAAGCAAACTTTTAAAATGGTAATAGAAGTGATGGGTATTGTGCCAAATGGCCTGAGTAAAGGGACGCAGTCCACAGATCAGCAAACATCAAACTTAGTAGTTCAGAAATTTTGAAGGAAGGTACTATTAAAAGCTCATAAGCAACTGTATCTCATTTGTTTAAATTCAAATTAGCTGATCCTGGATGGTCCAAAACCAAAACATAATATCAGTCTGGCATCAGTTATTTATGCAAATGCTATTTTAAGCCATCGCCAAGCTTGTTTTAGACATGTTTTACACAGAAATCTATGCTCATTTACACAGGAAATTAAGGTTGGAGTCAGTGCCCCAGCAATAATCTTCCTGGGTGAAACACATTAAGAACAGAACATGTAAAGTGAAATTGATGTATGAACAAAACTGTGAAAAAACCAAAACCTAGAGTGTGATGTCCGTTTCCAGCAAGTAAACAAAACAAAACAATAATAATGGTTATCCTTCAAGAGGACAACAATTCAACATCTAGCAAAAATGGATGCATTTCTTACTGCACAATAAATATATTTTATGGATCAACGTGAACCGCAAAAACAGCTCTAAAGGGTTGCATTTGTATCCTGGTCCCTAAATATTAGACATGGTGAGACGTATGAAATCTTTAACATTAATCTATCACTTAACTGATCTGAAAAGAAATACTATGAACGTTCTGCTCCCTTTGCGCATTTGCCAGGAAAAGGTAATAGCTGCCACACTACCTCCTACTGTCATTTGTTGAACTAGTCACTAGCACCTGTATAAATAAGCACCCAAGGTAAACAAGATGACAATTTAAAGGGTCACAAAACAGCTTTCCAATAAACCGCAGCAACAAACTTTCCTTTGACAACTTTAGGATCAAATAATCTGAAACCTATTTAACTTGTTCTATGCAAAGACTACAAAAGTTTCTCGGTTCTTGCAAGTTCTAAATGAAATCTTTCCATTTACGTAAGTGAACATGACAGCCAATACCCAAACCCCAAGACTATTAAACTGATGTTCAGTCCTTTGTGACAGATTTGAGATGTAAAGCACTCATGGCTTTCAAGACCTACAGTGTCTGAAATCACTTTTCTATTTTCTATGAACAATACAGCGCTTTGGTGCTGGTTCCATACATTTATTTATTTATTTTGTCTTTAAGCAAACTCATGGAGGTATGAGTGTGTGTTACAACTACAGGTAACAACCAAATCTGATTGAAGTGAAAGTTTGAGTCCCAAACCCCCAAGCATCTCCAGGAAACAAGCACCATGTGACGGCAATTACAAGGTTGACGTCATGCAGAAGAAATTAGCCATTTGCATCAACTTATTGCCAGGGCTGACAGAGAAGGATCAGATAACACTGCCACATCAGTCCATCTAATCTGTGTCAGTGTGTGCATTCTGAAACCTGAAATATGTCCCTGCACGGTAATGAAAAAGGCACAGTAAGAGGAATGAGCTTCCACACTATGGAATAAATCTCTGGGCAGGGAAATAATATGGCTGTGTGCATCCAATAATCCACCCCAACCCTGCCTGTTAACCACTTCTGATCTTCACCTCCTCCTCCTCCTCTTCTTCTTCCTCCCCCTCCCGGGTTTGTAAGGCTGCAAGAACGAGGTCCCGCACTGTTTGCTCACAAACACACCGTTCAGGAGGTTAGGGGCCCCACTGATGAATTATTCAAGCGCTTCCATCAGTTCTGTTGAGGCTCCTGATAAAAGTCAGACGCTAAAATGGATCAGTCGATTAACCTGTTTACACAAAGCCAGGCTCTTGCCCCTCCCCCTCCCAGCTCTTTTCTCCTCCTCGTTTCCAGCTCCCATCCCCCTCCACCCCACCATCTTCCCTCTGGTTGGCGATAAGTGCCTGACAGAACCTATCAAAGGGGCTCGGGTCCTGACAGACATGTGGCAATGCGACACACAGCCCCAGACACTGATGGATCATCCCACCAAGCCAATCCGTTTTGCCGCCAATGCTGTCATTGACCAAGGGGAAGAGACAGACTTAATGGTTTAAATGCTGCATGTAGCAGAATCTGAGGATTACTCATTCATTCAATCTTTATAGTACTTCAGGCGTTATTGTGATTGATCTGTGAAGCAATACAAGATAGGCCTCTTGGATAAAGATAAGCATGCAATAAATGGCTAAATGACTTTTGCACCACTCTTGTAATTACTGTTCAGCAGTTCTGTCTTTGTAATCGTCACGTCAAAGGCAGAGCTAGTCAAAGTCTACCTTTAATCTTATCAAAAAGCTAACTTGAATTACATGACACCACTTGTAGATTTCCAATAAAATGGCTGAGACTGAATGTATAAATGGTGGCACATGGTTTCATTCATTCAGCACATGCACCTGTGCACTCCTGTTAGCTTTATAGTGTATGGGTTTTTGACTAACCTGACTGCTCTGATACACTGAGCAGAGAGAATATAATAAAGATAATAATGCAATGCACAAAGAAATCAACTTCTGACCAGAAGTGGACAATTTTCAACTTGATCAGCCCTGACTAGTGACCTGCCGAACAAAACTCAAATTTCTTTTTGATCCGTTAATGCAACATTTTTAAGCACAACACATTCATTCTTTGGAGTGGATCCTGTTACTGAGGGAAACAAACTGTAAATTTAGCCATTATCATATATAATGTAGTGTTTAATCCTCCTGTTATGTTCGTTTCTAGGGTACAGCAAAAATGTTCGTGGGTCAATTTGACCCAGGGCGTGTTTAATCATGCAATGTTGTCAGAAACCAAAAAAATTCCTCCAAAACATTTTTGTTTCTGATTCTTAACTCCAATGCTAACCATTTCAAACAATATTTGTGCAATGATGTTTTATTATTTCTCAGAAATGAAGGATCAATGACGACAACCTACTCTTTTACTCATTTGGACGTAAAAAATGGAATTTCCATTTTTTATTTCCAAGTTTTCTTGAACTTGAGCTTTGGTAAATTTTTTTATATTACACTTTTTTTTTCAAAGGGTGATCTTTATCTTGAGACACACTTTCAGGGTAAAATTGACCCGCTAATTAATATCAAGATAAATGAGTCATGCAGAGAGTATTTATGTTTTCCTCCACTTCTGCTGAGTGTCAGTGTGGGTGGAGTTTGTCCACGGGAACAGAAAAGATTCTCATCAAAAGTTGTATGAACACCTTCTTTCTCACAGTTTTCTTGTGAAGTAGAGAATAGTGAGAAAGTAGGTTCATGTTCGTGTGAATGTGTATGTGTGTGGTGTGTTGGGTTTGTGTGTGTGGTGAAATATGATTCATTGCTGCAAGGAAACATATAGAATTGGACATTTTTTATCTTTCTTGCACTTCAACTTGACTGCCGGCTCAAAATGACCTGAACAGTGTCTATGTAAAACGTAGACCCAATGGGGAGTGCTAATGTGTAAAATGAATAAATTTTCAAGTTATTTGTACAGTGTACCTATTAAGACAAATAAAAAAAGTTTTATGCAAAAAAAATTCTTCCAGTTATTTAAAAAACTTTTTAAAACTTTAAAACGGGTGAATTTGACCCGCAACATAACAGGACGGTTAAGTGCTAAGTTAAGAAGATGTGAGATATAAATAGCCATTTAAAGGGAATGTTTTCAAATACATGTTGAGAGATGCCTTCAGTTCATTAAGGCTGTAAAGGACCAAATGAACAGTATATATTAACTTTACTGGCTAGAACATTTTGTAAACAAAACACTGCTACTTTGTGGTTGAAAAACTGGACATTTAGGGGACTACCACTCTAGATACACACAGAAATATCTGCTTTAGTAATACAGGCCACACAAACCATGCTAAAAGCTAGCATATTGTTTTTTGAAATACTTCTATGATTGTTTTATAATATTTCACAATAGCCTGTCTTACACTAACTGCTTTCTCTAACACACAGCGTGATGTCTCCTCAACACATGATATAACTATTAGCACTCACAGAATAAAGGATAGAAAAAAAATATTTGAATTCTGTTCTGATATTATAATTCTAAAAAACAAGTTAAAATTGGCTAAAGTCTGTTTGGCAGGTCAAATAAGCTTAAAAAAATATAATCAGAGGTTCTCTATTAAAAGTTATAGCAAATAAAAAAGTTACATACCTGTTTGTGCATCTCTATGTTCAACCCATAAGACATCTCGTAGTACTGAAAAAGAAAGAAAGTACACATTACACAAACTGTGTGATATTTTTATGGTTTTGAAAGTAACTAATAGGCTCTGCACAGCCACTAATCAATGTGATTGATCCCTACACTAATCACATTATCACATGCTTTTGAACAGTGGGGATGGAAAAAAACCTTGAAAGGTGATGAACTAAGATCAGACCAGAAGAGAAGTTCTTTGAGCAGCTGACAGTGTGCAGCCGATAAATTGATTTTTTTTCCCCCCTTTGCTGTTTGTAGTGTAGGCGCAGGGAGGACAGGGTTAGATGCATTGATCACCATCTTAAGCCCTCAGATCTCCACGATGTCTGTTTACTTAGCGTAACGTGATTGCTCAACACTCTTGATATTTCCAGCCAGGTCAGTCCGTCTGGCTGGCTGAAATGTAATCCGTGGAGTCCAGAATTGGCAACCGGGGCAGAAATGGCTTTCCAGTCAGCGTCTATTTGATGAGGCCAATGCATTATTCAGTCCATTAGCTTCTTCGAAAATTACTCTCAAACAAGAGAGCCATTCTGTCTGAGATCAGAGTCTTACAGCCGTAGCGTAACCTGACACCCATCGCTGGCTGTGGGATACTTCCCAACATGTTTACCTAACCACCTGGATGTCAGATTGACATGTTGTTTTCACAGGAAAAACAACAAAAAGTAGTTTAATTTAGGCCAGAATGTATTGGTTTAAATTGCCCCTGCTGTGTGTGTGAGTGTTTACCCGAGACAAGCGAGTACACATCCACAGGAAAACCTGCTCATTGCGTCATGTCTGGGCTCATTTCTTGCGTCAGCGGCACACCTATGTTTTTCTTAGAGGCTGCTTAAATAAAAGCTAATAATTAAAGATTATAAAGAAGGTTAGTGCAAAGATACAACCGCAACCCTGTTCCACAACCTCCATCTTGTTTACAGTGGCCTCCGTCAACAGCTCGCACCTAATTTATGGCCCTGCATATGTCTGAGCGTGGTGTCTCCAAGGAGAATAATCAGATCAGCACACACAGAGGGCAAAGCGGCAGTCAACCCCTTGGAGATCAGAGAGGCGGGCTTTAATGAAGCCCACTGCCCATCAGAAAGAGCTCTTCCGTAACAACTAGCTGCAACCAAACCACTCCTCCTTCCCACCACCACCCGAGGGCTTTTACAGGCCCGTACCTGACACAGGCCCTAACCACCACATGCAGGTGATCACAATAGCATGCGTCGCTCCACCCTGACCAGATTTTCAACAAGCCTTGCAATTTGGTACCATAATTGCTCCCCATTGTAACGCAAGCTTACCATGACATAGTGGCGCTGCATCTCCGTTTTCTCATTGGCCAGTTTGTCATACTCCACCTTGAGACTGAAAACAGAAGACAAGGTGTCAATTTCAACCACTTCAGCACTCATTCACGCGTATATAGTTGTCAGATGAGGAATAGAGTGTGGGGGTTAGGGGGTCTGGCCCTTTTTCATTGCAAGCCGTTTATTACTCTTAGCCTTCACAGACCAATAAAGTAAACCGATGTTCCTGTCATTTCTGTGATAATCATTACCTGTGATACTGGGCTTGGAGGAATTGAAACTCATCTTTAATTCTGTCGCAAGACTCGGCGACTGTAAATTTGAAGCCAGGCTGGCCGGGCTGATGTGGAGCCTGAAAGCAGAAGGAGAGAAAAATCTCAGCAATCCGACTCACCGGTTTGGAAGTTTTATTCCACAAATTCACTACTTCCAGGATATGAGCGTCTCCTCTGCAGTAAGACATTATACCACAAGCAGAGGTGGGCCCATACTTCACACCTCCAGCTGCTAATAACACCCCATGAGTAGGCTTTCACACTGAATATGAATATAAAGCCACCACCTGTCCTTGCATACAGCACAAGTCATGTGAGTAAAAGCATGTTAACATGCAAAACATCTGCACACTCATCAGGAGCATGGGGATGACCAGCATTATGAGTGGAAAATGGGCTTTGCAGGGGAGTTTTGCCTCTTTCTTTGCACAAACGCTCAAAGTGCATAAGAGGCACATCTTACCGGATGTCGGCCTTGTGGATACATCTTGAAATGTATCCTTTGTTTATGTCTCCAGTGTGCAGGTCCTTTGGCAAAATGGTCGAAATTTGGCTCACAGATACCGATCTCAGCAGACAGGGGTGGGGTGAGGGGAGGTCGTGGAAATTCTATATTCGAGTGGGAAAAAGACGCAAATTAACCTACACATGTACAATAAACAACTTAGTGCAGTTCCAAACAAGTCCACAGTTATTACTGCAGCAATTTTAAGTCGTGTAAAAAAGCAACACAATGCGCGCGTCTCTGTCTTCTTGACCTTATTCGGTTACGATTTTCTTTTCTTTATATATATATATATATATATATATATATATATATATATATATATATATATATATATATATATATATATATATATATATATATAACAAATTGATCATTTAAAGTGGTTCAATCTAATTCATCTCAATGTGGGACTTTTAACCACTGATCATATCGGCTTTTTTTTATGATGTTCGTCAAATGACCAGAAAGCCCCGCACTCACAGGACGGCACCGACCGACGGGAGCTGGCTTTTCCGTCGACTTTGACTCTTCACGGAGGCGCGAAGAGCCGCGCTGCGGAGCGCACACCCCAAGAAGACACATTAAAATACGCTGAAACAGAAATCAACAGCTGTGAAAATATACATACCCAAACGTGCGTCCTAGTCGTTGGTCCGACTGTTTTTCCCCAAAGAGAGAGAGGGAGAATGAGGGGAAAAAAACAGAACGGTACAATTCAGGCGTTTAATCCCTCGTAATGTAGACGCAGATCTCGACAAGCATCCTCCACTCTCTCCAGAACGCAGCCAGCCAGACTAGACCAGACTGGAGGGAGCAGTTGGGAGAAAATTTCGTGCGGT
Organism: Gambusia affinis; assembly: GCF_019740435.1. NCBI lineage: Eukaryota > Metazoa > Chordata > Actinopteri > Cyprinodontiformes > Poeciliidae > Gambusia > Gambusia affinis. The sequence continues at coordinate 7,645,806 of NC_057875.1, forward strand.
CGGGCTCGATTAAACTACTTTATTCTTCGGCGTTGAACCTCCGAGGAATGCGCTCTTTACGCGGCTGGTTAATCCTTTCAAAAAAAGAAAAAAAACAAAAACAAATATACACATAGGCTTCCAAAAAAAATCTCTCCTACGAGTCGAAGAGGTTCTTTAAACGCGTAACACGGTACTCTCCACCATCTCGCATTTCCCCCCCAGTTGTCCAGCTTACCCCCGGTTGCCACACACAGGCAGCAGGGCTGAACTGCCGTGGAAGCGTCTATCTGTCCAATCGCATTACTCGGAAGGAATATGGCCACATCTGCCTATCGGAGAGCGGCGGGCCCCACGTGGGGTGCACTGATACATGACATCATCCCGCGGATCCACAAGGCATCAGCCGAGCCGTCCCACAGTGTGTTCGACAACAGCAACACGCACTGATGTCCCGACGATCATCTCCAAATTTGACGGAGGCTGCAAAAGTACCACATCCGCGCTTCATTAGGGGATGCTTGCTTGTTTTTTTTCTATGAATAAAATGACTTTAATTATTTCTTAAGGGGGAAGAGGGGGCGAGGCCACCACGATAACTTGAGGGGGAGGGGGAGAAGATGATGCGCCTTGCAACAAGCGTTCTTCAATTTTTACCCTCCATACAAGGAAACGAGCTATATAAACACGAAGTGATGTTACTGTGAAATATCCAAAGTGAAAGCCCCCCTTCAAGAAATCCGGCTTTAATCCGCCCCTTAATGCACATGCACCGTGAAGGGCACGATAATGACCAATCGATCGTCGACGTTCGCCAAACTAAAGCCATAAATTTCTACTTTAAGCGGCTCGTGATTGTTGCACAACACGTCCGCGCCCCTACCTATCAGCATTTGGGTGATAGCTACACAGCGGGAGGGGAGAGAGGAGAGGAGATGATTGCCTTTGTGTGATATGAACATCAGCCATGTCTGAGCACTGCCTTGTTTTGAAGCCTCGGCTCCTGCCCCACGTGGGGAACTCCTCTGCGGCTTTAAGACCTCTCGACCAATAGCGGCGCGGTGCACTTACTCGGCGGTCTCCCATTGGTCTGCCGGCGCCAAGCCTGTCATTCTCGGTGCTGGGTTGTCAATCAATACCACGCGGGGTCAAGCGCTGACAAATGCCTGTGCTCCCCGGTCCTCTGCCTGTGAATAGAGCCTGGAATGGCTGCTTAATTAGCTTCGAATGGCTTTTCTCTCCAGTTCAAACAATCTGTTACCACCACGTGGTAATGAGAGCCTACATTAAACAAAGGAAGAAAGGAAGCATGCAAACAGTTGTAACATTACAACCTGTAGTTTTCCTTTACATATGGGTCTATGTAAAAAGCAGACAAAAGGATGTTGTTTATCACAAAAGCAAATCGACCTGTTCTAACAGTAGGCATGATTTAAATGTTATGTTTAATTGAAGATGTAGAGTTTGAGTAAAATGTCTAAAAAGACCACGCTACTTGTCTTTAGCTGTGCTCATAGGAGAGAGAGCCTTGTCCATAAATACTTCTGGTATGGTAATTATGTTTAATCATAACAAGTCATGTGATGTTTAGGTCAGTAGCAGGTTTTGCTTTAAGTGTCAGAGCCAGCCCAAAGCAAAAGCAAACTAAGTGGCGGCTTACACCAGCAGGGGGCACTGGAATAGTCAAACTACTACAAATGCCAATCATAGATGCTGACCATTGTCTCTTCAGCTTGCTGCTCCTCCTACTTCCATTTCATACCCATAAAGAAAAACTGATTCAGATTTTCATGGAATACGCAAATAAGTGTTTATAAAATGCTCAAATCTTGTGTGTATTACACTGCTTTCAAATTTATTTTGGTTCTGGTCCGTGTTAGGGCAGGGTGGCTATTCTGAATTACGAACATTTTAAAGTAAAGTCCTGCTGGGAAGATTGTTTATTGGAGTCATATAACCACAATTTATTCCAGTAGGTTATGAGTAAATTAGAAAAATATATATTTTGTCATTGCAGGTTTAAAACATCCCTTGGTTAGTTCCAAACACTCTACTGTAAGGGCACCATTTTTTCAAATGACCAAAATGGAAAAGGTTCAAAATGGCAAAGAGATAAATAACCAGCATGCATGTGTTTGGTAACTTTCCTACTCTACTTATGTAATATGTAGAGTTGGCATTTACGTCATGCCAACAACTCATGAGATCTAGGAATCAATTTGTCAGTTGTTCAGTCATTTAATACATTGGATGGTTTGATGATATGCAAACTGAGAGGCTGTTTAGTACTCCCACATTAACATGGACCTCAAAAGAGCACCAGACATTTTCAAAGATGTCTACAAAAGCAAGTTTAAAATATCAAATATAAGTGTCACTTAAGCAAAATGAGCATTCTGGTTGATAACTTTCCTCCTTTGCTTAGTGACAACTAACTTCTGCTCTCCAGGAGCTGAAAATATGTTATCCTAGCAGCATGCTATTACAAGTGCTATCACTGGTGAATCATTACATGCCAACGTGACAGTGTGTATAACGTGGGTGGATTACCAGAGTAGCCCTGAATATTCATGTGGTTTTAGAATGAAATCAGGATGCATGAGTTTTTAGATGACATAATTAGTGAAATCTCATCTCTTTAAATGAAACTTGGAGGGAATTCTGTTGTCATGTCTGCAGCTGAATAAGAATTATGTCTTCCAACTGTTTGGGAAGAAAAATTCAACAAGTCCGTAAGAACAAATGCTGACAGAGTGTTTGACAGTGCAGCACATAATATTACGTGAATATCAATAAGTATACATTTATTATGAGCAGCAACTTTGAACAGTTAATTAATTATTATTGTTCATAACAGATTTACATTTATATTACTGGTAGGTCCAAAAATCAAATCACTTTTAGGACTCCATGTAATCTTGCTCTGAATGGCGCCCTGGGGAAGTATTTTTTTTCTGTATGCAATATATATGTGTGTACAAATATATTTTTAGAAAGTTAAAAATATGCCTTTTTTTAATTTTCAAAAACAGACTAGAAACATTTTTAAAGTAAATTTTTGATGTCCCGGTGGCCTTTAAAGATGACAATCAGACAGGAAGTTGGAAGAGCAAAAAGGGACAAAGCTGTTAAGAAAAGAATCCAAGGCTGGGAATCAGACCCTGGCCAAAAACTGGCTTTTAGTCTTTGCCTCAGTCAAAGACTAATAGCCTTTATATTGGAAGTAACCTTTAATTTCAATTTAAAGGTGATTCTAGTAAAAAAATAAATAAAAATGGAATAGCTTTTTCGTGTCTGTTAGTAATAGAAGAAAGTTTTTGTGAACCTTAAACAAATCTTTGAGAATAGTCAACCTTGATGCAAAAACAGCCATATTGGATATTACACTGCCTATGGTGTATAAGTAGTCCTTATTCTAGAAGTCATATCTTATGAGCTCTGAGTCAGTCAACAATGTTTACATTTATTTTTGAGAGCTTGTCCTGTCTTGGATGAGGAACCACCTTGCTCTTATCAGAAGCAGTTCATTATCAGAGATGATAAATCAGCTGAAGGGAATGTAATACTCTGTACACAAGTATAACATGGAGTCCTGTACAACACAGAACAATATTATGACCATGTTGTAAATTGCTTAGTAAAGCAATTTTAAACTAATGCCACCAAACTGGGTTGTAAAAAATTACTTGAGGCCAAAAAAAAAGTCAGCCATGTTTCACAGTGGCACAGCAGCAGATTAGGGGCGAATGCTAAGTTCATTATGTCATACTGAGGTCTGAGATTGCCCAGCAGTCATCTTACTTGTCATTCTTGTCAGCCACCTTGAGGATGTGGGATAATTGTGTTATTTCCAAAAGTATGGGGGCAAGTCTGTGAGAAACTCAAGCACACACAAGAACCGCCGGGCTAATCTCAGCCAGGCACCCCCTCGTGCTTTTCAATAGAGAGTCCTTGGATTAAAGGCAACAAAAGGGGCCAAACCCCTGGGAGAAAGGGCCCCTCCACCCACTGATACCCCCACACTGTTTATTTACAAGAAAACCCCAGCCTGAGTCTAACTCCCACCCTTAGGCATTGCACTATAGGTCTGTTTGCAGAGGTGGCTCTAATTCTTAACAGAGCAAGGATTGTCCTTGGTTTTGCTACTTTGAACTGACTAGAAATTCACTTTTCACTCAGCTGAGATGTAGCTGGTGTGAAAATACTTTGTCTGCCACAGAACAATCACTGTGGGGTCAAATTATTCAAATGTAGCATTATTTTCAAAATCCTACAAAAATCTGTTTTGAAAAATTGGCACTGATTGAAATTTTCCTGTTGCAGCTCCACAAACAAGCCCCACATCAACGATCGCGTGGAGCTATTTTTTCATAATTTTAATGGTAGTATTTGCACAGTTTTGGCTCATTAAAGCAACTTATTTATTTTTCTAAACTACTTACCGATATTTCTTTCCTGCATGGTTTATGTTGTGTTTACAAAGCAAAAAACAAGCTCCCTGCTACAGCAGATTGCTGGGGTTCAAGCTTATAATGCAGCAACTCACACGCCTGAGTACCGGCAGACTGTTTTCATGAAGATTTGCAGACTTATACTGTACGTTCACAAATAAACACTGTGTATCACTGCCACGTCATTCACAGGCAAGAGGCAAAAATATGCGAAAACAGGCACACACATTCCACGCAACAAAGAGCCCACAGTATGTGGTGGAAAGATGAATTGCCTGTTCTGTTTTAATCAGGATGAGTCATCAAACTGTAATCAATGAAAACAGGATGAGAGTCCTTATCAAAGGAGAAAAAAATGCAGATATGAGCAGTGCTGTAAAACAAAAAGAGACTTTTGGCAGCGATCTGGAGCTGCAAATAGCCCTAAGCAGAGGGGGACACAGCCAAATGATACAATGAAAATTAATATCCTGCAATCAACAACTGCCTCTGATAAGTACTGACAATAAGAACAATACATGCACAAATTTCTGTTCAAAAAGTCACTTCCTTGTGCAAATGTTTAATCTTTTCTCACACAGAGTGGTAAAAATAACCTTATTTATGGTTTCCATATCTGTGAAAAATGACATATGGTAATAATAGAAATGCAGAACATCAAAAGTGTTGTGGCAAAATTGATAACTTGATAACTTCCTTTGCTAAACAAGCTCCTCGTTTCAGTCTAAAAGTCCAGAAGTTTTCTCTATTTTTCTTAATAAATATGTATTTTTCTTGCGTATTAGTTTACTTACTTGTCTTTGTTTGGCCAATCTCTTTGGCTTTGAAGAAATGGAGAAACTCTCAACCACACTGAGGTCAAACATGGATCAAAAAATAAAAACAGACACATTGCTAGGTCATCATCAAATCATATGTATGAAATTTGTCTGCCAAGATGATATAACACTGAATTAATGGAAATGTTTCAGCAATAATACTTTAATCAAAAAGATGTAATAAATATAAGGAAGTAAAATTAACTAAACCACTGCTATGCATGTTGGTTTTGGTTTATCATAGCCATAAAAATAGTTGACATAAAGTGATAGCACTTTGTTTACATCCAGGAAACCACACAGTGATTAAAAAACAAAGGTTTAGAGTGACAATGAAAATCTGAAACAGTCAGGCATTTGTTTGGCAATCATTTCATCTTCGCAGCAACATCCTCGTCTTCAGTTTGGTCAAATAAATCACAGCGTTTCAAATCGACAAATTGATTGAAGCGTTTAGTGGAGCGAAAGGCTGCAGGAGCACGCTGGAAACTAAAACATAGAAGCCTCACAAGTAGCTCTTGTATTTTCTTCTATTTTTGCACAGAATGTCTTTTAACCCGGCAGACTTTTCCTCCTCTGTAATATTGTCATCTATATGTGTTGTTGTTGTTGTTCTGTACAGAGCAAATAGCAGAAGGGCTTCCAGCTCGAATCTTAGCCACTTAAATTTGACTGCTATTTTCAGCAAAGTGATGCTGGCAGACAGTCGTCCTTCTTAACTTGTTTTTTCCCCTCATACTCTCCACATTGTATAATCAAAACTCAAAACTGCCTGCTGAACTCTTCTGCATTACATCTATTTTCATAACACCCACAGACCAGGTCTAGGTAAAGTCTGTTTTGTCTGTGAGGTGAATTAGTCATAAGAATCTGCTTCTTAGACGTACAAAGATTGCAAAAAGACTCAATAACATTAAACTGATCAGAGGATCAAGCGGTACCAATTAATTGAGAGGACCTTGAGCTGCACAACAAAGATCTTGTTACTCTAATCCCGTTTCCTAAATGGCTAATGTGATTAAAAAGATTCTTTGGGCCGAAATTCAGTTTTGGTTCATGATTACATTCACATGGCATGGGAATGACTTCACATGACTGTCTCGAATGAAAACTTGTTGTGCAGAAAAAGTGCTCATTCTATTAAAGTCAGAGGCTGAGAATTGCTTAGCTAAGTGTCGCATGATGTCGAGCGGTATGTTCCCGTTCATCAGACGGCGATGTCGGTGAAGGCGAGATCCTTGTCAGTGAGGAATGTGCAGCTCTTTTGTATCGCTGCTATATGGTAACCAGACAGCTTTAACTTGCTCTGTAACGACAACGCGAGCTGGATCATATTTCACAAATCTCCCTATGAGAGCACAAACCTCTGTCATCATATATGCAAGCCTTTCACCACTTCTGCCTTACTGAGGAGCATTTCATATTCCATGGCACACAGTGCCATAGCTGTACTTCTCCAGTCCAAATTGACTCCACAAGTGCTCCTATACCTGCTGACTGACGCATGCTCACTGAAAATGATTCCCTCACTAGTGGCTGGCACTGCTTCATGCTCTGGAAGTGTGCTTGATTCCATTATTAAGCTGAAAAAGAGAGATGGAGTGAGTAGAAGGAAGGGGGGGGAAAAAGCTAGACTTGGTTGAGGAGAATAATGGACATTTGAGAAAGTTATCAGGGCAGGGTAGAGTGTGGATGTGGCCTGACAGCAGATCAGAGAGCTCCTCCAGCTGGAACCTCTGCTTAAAAGCCTGGCAGAGCCGCGCCCAGGAGTCAGCCGGGATGATAAGATCTGTGGTATTATTGGACAGGTCCGAACAGCAGCATTTATCAAGGTTATATCATGTCTACATCTTTATATCAGCATCAACCACTGGTGAAAGCAGAATACAAATATTACACCTAAAAATCACCTTCCTATAGAAAGATTTAAATGTGGATCTGATTTTAACAGTAATTTATTTATTTATTTTTTCAAAGAAAAAGAAATAGTGAACTCTATTAATTTTGAAATCAGATTTGCACAGAGCACAGAAAATAAATGTTATCTTTCTCATCAATAAAAGCAAATATCATGTGTGTGATGCTTGCATTTTTTATTTAAGGATAACCATTATTAACTCACTCTAATAATTTATATAGTACTTGTGTACATTCAAATAAAATCTACAGATCCTAATAGTCTTGCTAATTAGATTATAATTATAACTTGTGCCTTATTTAAAGAATTATGCAAGGAATCCATCAATCCATCTTAATATCAGATGTACAAGAGAATGACCTAACTTTATAATTTGATGCACTTGGTAACTTTGTTAGAAGTGTCATTCTTTTGGAGCACACTTATTGAAATTATATATGTCTTCAAAAGTGACTGTTACTCTGTGTATATCCAATTTGTCTTGTAAAAATGGACAGAAAAGGGTTAAAGAATTACAGAGAAGGAAAAGCGGCGAGAGAAAGCGAGACCAAATCAACAAATTAAAGTCTGTCCTATGAGAGCTTAAGCCTCTTATTTTTATTTCAAATGAGGACAAAAATTGACTTCCTTATTGAATCTAATTATTAGCCGATGCCCTCCAAAAGTCTCCTGAAATTGCCTGGAGCAGTCAGACTATTAGCATAAACACCACCACTGGCAAGCTTAAAACAAATGGCATATTTAGTCAGTGTTAATGGGATTAAAATGTGCGGGATTCAGGAGTGGTTCACCTAACAGGGAGCATCACACCATCATTATGTATGTCCTGACTTCTCAACTTCCAATCTTTTTGTTTGCGTTTAATTTCTCTGCCACCTCTCCCCCCCTCCGCCCCACCATCTCCCATCCCTTCAAGCTAGTCTACGTTATTCAACAGATTGTGTTCAATCTTGATCCCAAAAAATCCCAGACAATCATAAATAATAAAGGATTACACCGATCTGAAAAGCTGGTGCCTTGCCTGCGGCAGTGAACACACAGAGAAATAATAGTTGCCCATCTGTGCACCAGCTTGGTAAAAAGGAAGGGTAAACAAAGAGCATAGTGTACCTGGTGAAGCTTTCTCCTCTCTCAGCTCTTTGGCCAGAGTACATGAAAGGCTTTGGATGGCTCCCACCCCCCCTGCAGATTCCACTGGCTCACTTCATAAGATTTTTTGATTAGGGAGGTCTGAGAACCATAGACTGACAAGGTGCATCTGTCAGGACTCTAACAAGCCTTGGGATTATCTCTCTATTGGGGGTCCAGCAGTACTGAGATGCAGTTTACAGTATCCTCCATGCTCAGAGAATAACTGTACAGAGGAGCTGTCTAATCCAGACTGGCCTTGCTAAAATATTTACACCTCTTGAGCTTCTCCATGTTTTCTTACATAAATCATAAACTTTATTGAATTCTATTGAGATTTAATATGACTGACCGACAGAAAGTAGCATGTTATTGTGGTGTGAAAAGAAAAGGATACATGGTTTTTACACGTTTTTCAGGTAAAAATGTGAAGTAGGGTATGCATTTGCATTTGACCCTTTTTACGCCGATAACGCAAAATAAAATTAACATGCCACACTTTTCAGATTTGTATTTGTAAAAACAAGTACTAAAAAAAGCTTTTCCTTCCAATGTAAAATAGTCTACTACAACATGATCTACCAGATATAATTCATTCATGGTTGGGGTTGTAATATGACAAAAAGTGACAAAGGTTAGGGAGTCACTCCAACACATTAGAGCTTCCAGAAAGACTGATTTATATGAATACACCTCCAGCATCAATCACCCATCTCATTTTGAGGATATTGATCTTGCTCCCAGAGATCTCACAGGGGTCAATCAATTCATTTTGAGGTGATATGATCTGCATTAATGTGTCAAGTTTATAAATAAATGAAAGATGGATTTTACATGACTTCCATCATCTATTCAGTAGCCTGGATGTCTCAAATTAACTGTCTTGTGATTTGAGTAGTTTAAAACTCCACTCATTCCACTCACTGCTTCTACAAACCTCTACATAGAATACACGTTGCTGCACAACTGTATGTATTGTGTGACTGTATCTTTTAATTGGAGGGAAAAAAAACCAACTTAGCTTGGTTTACTTCTGCAACCTTACAGCCTGTGCAGAGGGTAAAAAATGACCTTACGGCTTCTCATCCATCCCATCTGGGGAGCCCTCATTACAGCACAAGATTTATATATGTAAATGCAGAGAGAGCGATATTGAGATAAATAGAGTTGGGTTCTGCAGCAGGGAGGAGACAAAAGATAGAGCAGAGGCATAATGAGCTCTGTTTATGTGCAGTGTTGCTTGGCCTGTTGACAACAGATAATGAAGTTACAGTTAGTGGGGGGATCTGCTGGCACTAATTAAGCTCATTGTCATTAGCAGCATTAGAAACACGAGGCACTGTCTCAGAAATGGGAGGTGCTAACAGGAAAATTCATGTCAGCACCAGCAAGTCCAAACACACAAGCAGCTCCATGCAGGAGCTTATATGCAAAAACCTCTGGAACTTTTTTGCATGTTGCCATCTTCTCACAATATGTATTTTACTGGAATGTTATGCATATCTGTAAAGCTGATTGATTATTTACACTTGTAAATTCTTGGAATAAGCTTCCCATATCATAATGTTGCCACCAATTATTGGAAGGTGTGTTCAAGGTGACTTGTGCTAGTTTTCTGTGGCTCACAGTGTTTTGTATGTTTCTACAATTTTAGTTTAATCTGACTGAAGCTGTATGCTCTACATGGTTTGTAGAAAACTGAAAATTGGACAGCATGTGCTTTCCTTTAAAGAAATATTTGATCTTCTTGTGACTTTTCCATAAATGCCAGATTTTGTGGCGAGCACAAACAATAGTATTTGTAACCGCAAAAACATATTTTACAGTTTTGTGCTACTTTGTGTTGGTCTGTCACAAAAATCTCATTAAAATAATTTCAAATTTAAGCGTTTGGCGTGACAAAATGTGAAACAATTTAAATACTTTTGAAACCCAGTCGCGTCTGTTCTGCACTGATGGAGCTCCAAAAATTTCCATTAAACATTCATTTTTCAGAATGAGCTAAAAATAACTTGCTTCTGTTTTATTTCACACAAATATCTATCTCCACGCGAAAGGACTCACGTGAGGACGTGCCACAAGATTTGAACATGATGCAGTAGCTTTGAAACATCTAAGAGCGTCTAAAATCGCCATTTATGTTAAACACCTTATACAGGAAATATTTTCCCTCTAAGTGAAGCTACAGTGTGAATTGGCTTGTGCAGAAGCCACAGCTCTGACATCTGGAAATGTGGCATTCACCACTGAGCTGTTAGAAAGTGGGAGAGCTCGATTGACTGTCACAGAGTCAGAGCAGAGCTCAGTGAGTGCCATCCTAACCACAGCTCCATCGCAGCCTGTAATCCAACTCACCACCAAAGCCGCTGCTGCTGGCTGCCTGCACAGACCCAAGCCTCACTGTTTGTTTATCCAGCACGTAGACCGGGCCATTAAAAGTGGGAAGCCTGTCAAAAATAAAAAGAGACTTTTCATGTTTGAGGGCTGCAATTGTGGCTCTTGTGTGATGTTTTTCCTCCACACTGACCCCTTTACTTTGAGGTCGGGAAGCCGCTTAAGCCTTGCCCCGTGGAGCCAGCCATTTTGCCGGGCCAAATGCAGTATTTTTGAATGTGGTTGTGTAGCGTTGGGGGTTGAAGCGGTGACTCTGGCAGAGACTCTCTAGTAGCGTGCAGTGATGGCCTACACATCGTTATAACGTCTCCTTGGGCAAAACAAAGCCAAAGATTTTAAATACATTCTTACATTTTCCCTACTTGGTCTAATTTGCCTCGACTTTTGCCTGGCAAAAACTCTCAACACTCTCAAAGTTAACCATGCACCACGCAGAGTAGAGACCGAGTTCTAGTAATTGAAAAAAAAAGGATTTTCCCTTAATCTTCTGCATCACTCTCGCTCTCCAGAAGTTGCTAACAAATGATACAAGCAGTTTAAGACATCTATTCCCAGCTCAAAACGATTCAAATAATAAAAGCAGCAAAGGGAAAATGTGGAAATTTGCTATGTAGTTAACTTGTGACAGCCACCAATTAGGTTTATGATTCGGGCGCCTCTGGGCCACTGTCGCCAGGCCTCAGTCTCCCTCTGATGTCATTACACAAATCTGCAGCAGTCTGACAGAGCAGAAAGGGCCACACTACAGGACACAGGAGGGAGAGAAGCAGAAGAGAAGGTGGCTCAACTCTTCTCCTCCGATAGCAGAGGATAAGCCTGCCGAGGGGCCTCTTATCTCATCTGCACGTCCCGTGTAAATGTAAGTTTTAGTCTGGCAGATTACATCAGCTGAGGCTGCGAGGGACCGAGGTTGGCAGCCGGGAGACCTCCATGACTCCCTTCATGCGACAAATGTGTCCCCTCCACCCTTCGTGAACTAACAAAGCCGGAACAGGATGTACTGTGGGAGACAGCTCCTCTCAGTTAAAGTGAGTCCCCCAGAGAAACTGGAATTAAAACTGCCATCTTCCATTTCGTTCTGCAGCTCACCCCCTCAGCATTTGCTTTCGCTGTTGGCTGTGAGAATAGTGATATTAGTGGACAGCACGCCTCAGTTTTGATAAAAGTCTGCATTGCAGCTGTGTGGAGGTGTGTCCTGACGAGAGAAGCACACAGCATCTGACATGCATGCTCCTCTGTGTTCCAGAGGCCACAAAAATGCCATGTGACTGTATGAGGTTCATTTTAGGATACATAAACACACCCTCTGTGTTTGTCTAAAAAACCTCCCCATCCATGTACTGTATGTACAGCACATTCCAGCCACACAGACAGACAGACAGACTTACAGACAAGCCACATCTGGTGAACGACCCACAGAAGGCCTTCGCCCCATTCCTCCTCCTCCTCTCCACTGTCATCCCACCCAGGGAGGGGAAGTGGTGAGGTTGCAGCGGTTGGCCTGACGGGGCCAGCTGTGGGACCACAGACCTCTGAGGGGTGCAGGGAGGGATCCAGAATCCTTATTACAGACCCAGCTTCACACTGGGCCTCACAAACAACTACCTCACAGCCAGCGGCGGGCACCGAGCAGCAACACTGTAGGATTTGTCCTTTAACGGCGTCAGAATGAGAGCCTTGTTTGAACTGGAAGGTTCAAACAAGCACAGCGTGTTCTTTAATGGGATAATAAAGACTCACAGTGACTTGCAAATAGTTTTCATTCCCCTTGAACCTTTTTCAATGTGTTGTCAAATTAAACTACACACTTCAATGTTTTTTATTGGGATTTTATTTGTAAGACCAACAAACACAAAGTAGAATCAGTGCAAAAAAAAAAAATCTATTTGGTCTAGTTTCTATTGCAAATATCTTGAAATAAGACAAAACTAACTTACAAGTAACTTTTCAGCAAAATGTGCAAGCTTGTTTTAAGTCAAAAATTCCTTAAGATTGATGAAAAAATATTAGTTCCACTGGTCGATTACTTTGATTATAACATGGGAAAAAATGTTTTAAGTGAAATAATCTGTCAGTGGAATTAGTCCTTTTTCATACCATGCATAGTTATCCTATTTTAATTCACAATAATGCACTACTTTATGTTTTTCTATTACACGAAATCCCTGTGAAAAAAGATTGAATGCTGTGCATAGCCTGACCGAATGCGGAAAAAGGTCCAGCCACTTTAAGTCACCAAAGTGACAAACTCAGAGCAGCGATACAGATGCTGAATAACCCTGGCACTTTTGGGGTGGATTGCCATAGTGCCACAGTCAGCTGACAGCTCATATCAGCTGAAGGCGACTGTTGCTGAACTTCACCGTCAGCTGGATCACAGGACAGGAAGTTTGAGAGTGATGAAGTCACTGTTTTGCCTTGGTCTCCAGGGTGGTGATTTGTGAGCTAATCTGGTGCTGTCTCCCCAGACTCCAGGTCTTTCTCTCCCCCTGCGGGGGGCTGCTAATGGAACAGTGGGACAGAGCCACCATGCAGCCCAGAGTGACAGGAACACACACGAAAAGACAAAGAACAATGTTGACATTGACTCTGTTGTCACTTCTCTGTATGTGCACACACATACAAGCAAGGATGCACAGTATTGTGCACACACTTGCACAGAAGCAAATGCAGAATAAATTACGCACTGCATGTATAACCTTGGCTATTTGCAATTTGTCATGCAGCCTAGGAAAGATAATTGAGGCAACCTCACAGTATGCAAATGGAATGATAATCAGCCTCACTATACTCCCAAACACATGCACAGAGAGAGAAAAAAACAGTTACATTGTTAGCAATTTCTAATAGAGGACACCTATTGACCTATTTTCTCTTGGAAAGCAATTTGTCCCTCCAAAATAAAACTAATAGGTGGCAAGATGAATGGATTAGAGTGGGCTAGGCTGGGCGCACTATGCCATGAGGCACTAAATCACCAGATTATTAGTTTTATGAGCCAAGCCCATGAGAGAATGATTGCTAATGTTCCCAGAGTAACCAAGGGAAATAAAGGTAATGGAGCAATTTATAAATTCTGATTGGTATACATAGAGAACGTCCAGCCCATCTCCTTTGTTATTTTACTGCTCTCGATAAAATACGCCCCGAGCCACACAAACACTGTGGCCAGCTATCAAAATCAATACAATCACAGGGCTGCGAGTGCTGCCTCTGCTTCTCGGTTATTTTTAGTGCATTGCAGTCTGACCCACAGTTATAAATCAAAACCATGTGGAAAGGAAAGAAAAAAAAAAAAGAAAACCAACACCAGCTTCCTATTTTTTTCTCTTTTACTTAATTCAGACCGTCTGGAAGACATACGGGAGACGATTCACCCCCAGCGCTCTGAACACTCAAGATGTGTGTTTACAGATGAAGACAAGCTCGGTTTGAAATCATGCATCACAATTTGTCAGAGAGACGAACGGATGGAGGGAAGACAGGCGGGCAGGTGTTGGGTTTAAATCCTCCCAGCTTAGATGAATAACCATCTTTCACTCATCCTGTTTTCGTAGCCACACAACTTTCCATCATACAAACCCCAATCCCTAATTTCCACCTCTTCACAGATCTCTGATGTCTAAATTGTAAGTTGCACAAACTTCAAATGTATTCTAAAATGTGCTGCAGATGTAGGTGCCTCTCATGTGGTTCATGAAAGGAGAGTTTTATCTGGTTGGGGGGGAGGCTTGTTGCTTTGCCACCACAGCCTGACTCCCTCGTTTTTTATGTCGTGGTGGGTGGTCCCGACATCTTCTCATGTCTGTTTGTTATGACGGTAAACAGCACACATCCTACAGCATTTTTCCTCCCCACTTTAGCTTGTATTAAATAAATCACCTAATCGCTGTTCATTTAGGAGATGTGTGGCTAAGATTTTTATTAGAATTCGATCTGTTTCAGTGCTGATGTACGCTTTAGTGCAAAGGTGAGAGGAAGAGAAAAGAGGTGTTACAAACAATGCTGTGTCTAAAGAAATATTTACATTCTTATTACGTTTTTAGCCTCAATGTATTTTATTAGGATTTTATGTGATAGTCTTGCCCTGCGACAGACTGGCGACCTGTCCAGGGTGAACCCCGCCTCTCGCCCGGGACGCAGCTGGAGATAGACACCAGCAACCCTCCCGACCCCATTAGGGACGAAGGGTGTTCAGAAAATGGATGGATGGATGGATGGATGTGATAGACTATTACAAAGTAGTTCACAACTGTGAATTTATATGATACATGCTTTACAAATATTTGCTATAAATGAAAATCTGAAAAGTGTTACATGCATTTGTATTCATACCCCTTGATTCTGATGAAATAGAAATAGTCAATTTGTATAGATAAAGCCAGTTTTGCATGAAGACTTTAGAGGTTTGAGAACAGTAGCATCTTCACAAACAACATCATGAAGGTAAAGGAACGGAGCAGACAGTTCAGGTAAAGTTTTTGATAAAGTATGAAGCTAAAATATCTCCGTCTTTGAACATCTCACACAGCTCTGCTCAATCCATTATCTGGGCAGAGAAAGAGTGTTTGAAAATCGCAAACCTACAAACCTGAAGCATTGACCAAAACGACAATGCTAACCCTGGAGGAGCTGCAGAGATTCACAGTTAAGGTAGCAGATTCTGTAAACAGGATATTTATAACACTAAACATCTGGCATCAAATAGTGACAAAAAAAAGGCAAAGGAAGCCGAAACCGGAAGCCAAGAAAAATGTCCCATTTGTGGTTTGCTATCCATGGGATGCATTGAACATGTGAAAGAAAAAGCTCTAGTCAAATGGGACCTTAATGTAACTTTGCAAAAATTCTTAATTTGTAGGAAAAAGCACCTCATAGCTCTTTAAACACCCTTCCCCCAGTGAAATATTTTTATAGCAGTTTCCTGCTGTGAGGATACTTGTTTTCAGCAGGGGAAGGGAAGCTGGCCAGAATTAATGGGAAGATGGTTGTAGCTTCAAACAAGGAAATTCAGGAAGAAAATCTTTTAGAGGCTGCAAAACACTGGGGCGGATGTTCCCCTTTGAGCATTCATAAAGTTTGCAGTTACAATTTCACAAAATGGAACAAAAGTTCAACGGGTGTGAATACTTTAAGATCGTGGCAGTGCCTCCAGTTGTCCTTAAGCCCCAAGCAGCTCGCGTGTCAGTGAATCTGTGACAGATTTGTTTTGCCGGAGCTTTCTGCAGCCAAGAGGAGCTGATATGTTTGAAAGAGTAGATGCTGTAAACACACACACACACACGCACGCACACACACTACTTGACCTTTAAAGAGCAGGGCTGCTGACAGCTCGCAAACTCTGATTGTAAGTGAAAATCTTCTATATGCTTCTTTTCCACCCACTTCTTGTTTTTCCGTGGTGAAGCTACATTGCTCACTTGTGTTTTCACTTCCTCATCTTACAGGTATGAAGTAACATTGTGACCTGTGACAGCAGAATCTGTTGAGACTTGTCGAGGGAAGGACAATGTGACTTTTAGATGTTTTATATTCTTTTGTGAGTGGGCGATGCAGCAGAAATGACTCGCTGATGCATTTGGAGGGCTATAGGTGTGACATTTTTAAAGGCTTCCTCCTGCACATAGACAGCGCTTCATTCCTTCAGCCCGCTCCCACAGAGAGGGTGTTTTTGGGTCACTCTGCTGGTTCATCATCACCCCACATTTCCTGTTGTGAAATGGTGCAACGCCCTTCGCAGAGCGGAAACTCATTTGGATGAAAGTTAACATTCACCTTCAGAGCTTTAGTCTGTAGCTTTGTGGTATCATTTTTAATCAAAGCAGGTTTGTCAAGCAATTTGTGTTTGACATATAACAAGGTTTTAATTTAGCGCACACTTTAAAGAACAACCAACTGCAGGATTCGGGCTCAGATGTGGACGCTGATTTTCCAGCAAATTGACTCTTCTGCAGTTTTCGTGCGGATTCTCAAAGAGAAAGGCAGCAGCAACAAATTCTGAGATCCCACAGTCTCTGTACAATGTGGTTAGGTTTTATCCAAACGCGACAAAGCCTGGAATAATTCTTGTCTTTCTTCCATCAGCCTTCCAGCAGCTGGAAGCCGTCAAGGGAAGCCACCCCAAGCAAAATGTTATTCCAGCTTGTTAGTGTTTGAAGTCGCAGTGAGCTGGGTTGCAGAAGCTGCTGCCTGCGGTTTATGGCTTGTTGGGCTGCTCAAGATATGGAGTCTCACTTTCCAACTCAGGATGTCTCTCTGCTATTGAAGCCACAACTGTAGCTGAATGATAACACAAGCCCGTCTAGAAGAAAGGACTTCAGAATCGACGCGTAGTCTTAGCTAAGTGAGTGACAGCACTGGAGTTTGTGTGGTAGCATGTGTGCATGTGCTTCAGCTCCTGTTGTTTATCCACTGACTGGAGCAGCGCAGCTTGCTCAAGCTCCTCTGTCTCATTTTGACATCCTTTCTTAATGATACAAAGTAAAATAATAGGAGATTATTTCTCAGTTCTCACATTTTGGCACCTCTGGAAAGCATAGTTAAGGCCTTGAAGTAAACTAAGCTTTCATTGTTGTAACATCATCACAAACTGAAGAAAATTACTGAATTTGCTGGGAATTAACAGTGGGGAGTTGCCTTTCTATGCATCTGTTTTTATTTCAACGATTGCTCTGATTATTAATCTAAGTAGATTGAGGTGAATAGCAATTTTTTATTTTCAGGTACTCAGCAAAAAATGCAGGTCCAGTTGTATTTACTTACATGGTTGTCAATCCAAAGCCCACACTTTTGAGTGCAAATTTCAAATTTCAATAAACAATCATTATTTTCCAAACTTTGATTTCTGACTTCCCTCTTAAGCTGTCTTCTGTTCACTCTTCTGGTTTTCAGTGATGGTCTGGATAAAAAGGTTGATTTCAGGTCCAGCAGAGCAGATTTTTTATTATCGTCCTGCTGAAAGAATGGGTGATGACCCATTCACCCACTTCCAGTTTACTAGCAGATTCCTCCATATTTCTATTTAAAATGTCTTGTTATTTAACCTCTAACAATGTTCTCTGGCCTTTGGAAAAGAAAAAGGCACATACATTTAGCTTCCACCAAAGCTAATTGTTTCATGTCCCCTTAGACATTGGTACTGAAAAACTCAGTCCTACTATAGTTCTCTGACAGGGAGCTTTGATTCCTTTAAATCGCTTACGATCATCCTCACTATGTATATGTATCACAATAAACTTTTTGGTTCAGCCTTCTTTGTTACATGGTTGTCAGTCCATGTAACAAAGAATCCAGTTGTTCATAAGTTTAAGTTGTTTTACTAACTGTATCACTTTAAGCAAGTTACAGTAGCAGCCATATCATGAATCATAAAGGTAAAATCTTAAATATAAACAGACCTCTTTCATCTTAAACTAGACAGAAAAAAAAATTATTAGAAATTTGCTTTAACTTGACTTATGCTATAAAAATAATAATTAGGTAAGTAACTGTAGCACTAGTGCTGTAATACATAAGACATCAAATTTTGATTTGTCATTATGTTTCTAGAATACGACAAAATAGGAGGGGTACGCTCAGGTTGAGCGCTCCAAGCCGCTGTGTGTTTATGTGCCGCCAGAGCAACAACTAACATGTTACAAAAAAGCTAATGTTTCTTAGTATGCTGCATGATTGTAAACATGAACTCGTGGTACTGAAAGAAAATATTTATTACAATTTTCCATTAAAAGTGCCAAGGTGTGTGAGGAATAAAATGGGAAAAATGTCAAACTTAGCAACTGGATGTTCCGACGTTAACCACCGATATGTTTTAACAATCTTGTTTTGCATCTCAAAAGTGGTTAACCTCTTTCTGCTTCCCTCTGAATGAAACAGTTCAGTTCCAGTTCAGCAGAGGCATCCTTACCACAGCTGTCAGGTCAGTTGAGGAGAACTTTGGCCCTCAGAGATGCAAGCCTATGATTCTGGCATTTCTGAGTCTGTATGTGGTCACACAAAAAGTCCATTTCACATATTCTTTTGAGGTTAGCCTCATATTCTGGTCAGAAAGATATGGGTCATTATGTGGCCAAACTCTTTATGGTGTTGGAGTAGTACAGTCAACATCAAACGTGACATCTTCAGATGTCTTTTTGGGATGCAAAATGGCAATAAAAGATTATTTACTTATTGATTAATGAATGTTTTTTTTTTATATATATAAGTTCAGTCCTGATTCCATCAAGTGATTGTAACAGTGGTCACCTCATTACTGTAAAATCTCCACAGGGAGGAGTAAACGCCGAGCTGAAGCAGGTGGAACAAAGTGCTCCCTGTGAAAATGACAGGCCAGAATGTGAAAATGGCTGCAATAAAATGCAATGAACAAACCATTAAGCCTTAAGTGAAGGACATGCAGATACCAATTAGATATGCTTGGTTGATTCTATTACACTATAAAGATGAGGTTAGACAGAGGGGTCAAGAGGGTCTCTACGATGCTGTGTCTGATTTAGTGAAGGCTTCTCTTCCAACCTCCCTTGTGCAGTGTTTGGTTCCCCACGCAAACACAAAGAAACAGTCTAAGACATATGACCCGGGGTCAGCTGTCATGCCTGCTGCTCCTGCTTGTCCCTTGGGGAGGTTAGTCAGACAGGCTATTGATCAGCCAGAGTATTATCAGAACTGAAGCTGTTTATCACGCTGTCTGCTCCCAGCAGGGAGACTCTGTTTCTAATGGACCGTAGTGGGGTGCTCTCCTGCACCTGTCCTTGTCACCCACACACCTTAAGCACCATCGATCCCTGTGTCACCCGTCCTTGTCATGCTTCTCTGGAGACGAGGGGTTTTCCTGTAATGTGTGAAAAAACATTATTTCTTTCATCCTGGAGCTTGGACCAAGTGAGGAGCATCATTTTTTAAAGTTCTGATGTTGACCAAATACATCTGAAAAACAGATATTTATTTAGACTGTATAAGAAAGATGAGCGTTTCTCAGAATTAGAAGTATTTGTTAAATGTCTGTATGATGAGTATTTTTATTTTTTTTATTTTGTCTTTCTTTCTTGAAATTGAAATTCAGACATGTACATACATTTCTTTAGTATTTGCTGAAAGTATTGTTCAACTGTATGACTTTGTTAAAGACTATGGGTATCCTTCCACAAGCGTTTCTCAATAGAGCAAGGGTGTTCAACTCCAGCCCTTGAGGGCCCGTATCCTTCAGCTCTTACATTTGTCTCAGCATCAACACACCTGTGTCAAATATTCAGGCCATGAGCAATGATGTGGAGAACAGGATTGCATAGCAGGAAGGTAATTCAGCCATTTGACTGTGATCTGGAGGACCAGGCACACATCTAAAAGTTGTAGAACACCAGCCCTCATGGGCTGGAGTTGCAGGCCTCTGCACCAGACAGTAGTTTTCTGAAATTTTCTCCCATTCCTCCTGACAGAAATGGAGCAACTGAGTCAGCTTTGTAGGCCACTTTGCTGACACGTTTTTAACTCTGCACACAAATCGCACACACACTTTGCTATGATCATTTCAAACGGACTTTTCTGTCATTTGGCTACTAATTTGATTTGGTCATTGGTCATTTGGAAGACATTTCTGCCCAAGCTTTAACTTGCCGACTCATCTCTTGAGATGTTGCTTCAATATTTGTCACATAGTGTTTTTTTCTTGTTACCACCTATGCAGTGCACCAGTTTCTCCCATAAGCACGCACCCTCACAACATGATACTATTGCCTTCATATTTCACAAATGAGACAGTGTTTTCAGGTTCGCAAAGTTTCCTCTTTTTACCACAAATATAACAATAGTCATTTTGGTCAAACAGCTAAGTTGTAGTTTTGTTAGATCACAGGACATGCCTTCTGCATTTTGGACTCTTTGTCACTGAGTGCATTTGCAAACAGTAGTTTTGGGTTTTTTATAGTGCAGTTGGAGCGATGGCTTCTTCCCCTCCGAGTGTCCTTTCAGTCCATGTCAGTACAGGACTTATTTCACTGTGGATATTGATGTTCTTTTACCAGCTTCAGCCAGCCATTTCACAGTCTTTTGTTCTGGGGTTGATTGGCGCATTTCCCAGCATATCTGGAACAAATCTGGGACACAATAGCTGCCTCCTTGCTAAACAATGCGATGACTAGACATTTCCATGCAGTTTGCACTTGCGTATAATTGTTAAGCAGATCTGGATAAGCCAGACTTGTGGTCTCCACAGGTGTCCATTTACCGTAACTCAATTGTAGTAAGTTCGCTAATCAGATGTGTACAAAGCAAATTACATCATGCATAAAACTGCATCCCTTTCCTTAAAAATCTTTTATTTTTCTGGCATTAGTTAAGTGGGAATACGTTTGCTAATTATTACTGACATGGTCTGATTCACCTGTCAGGCAGTGGAAAAATGTTAAGTTTTTTTTAAATGGTGTCTGTAGATGTATGGTTTCAGTTGTGTAAGCTAAAACAATATGAGCTAAAGAGGAAGGGATCTTTCTGTTTACTCCCTTTGAATCAATGAATGCGCTGAACTTGAACATTACTCACGTTGCCATCTTGGCAAATTTTTTAATTTTTCCCGGGGGAAAAATTCAAGAAATAAAAATTTCTTGAATTTTTATTTGTTACTCTTGACTTCCAGGTGTTTTTCAGCATATATTTTAGCATTGTGCAAGAATGCAAAATATGAGCTTTCAGGATTTCTACATTGGATATTTAGCTGCAAATAAAGTTCCAAATCACTTATGCACCAATTGGATTTGTCCTCTTTCTTTCCTATTTCCATTGTGTACATGCTTACTCAACAATGTTGCAGAGCAATGTCACATCCTTTAAAATAAATTTTTCAGAATTAAATATTTAGTCATAAGGAGGATTCAGGTGTAGAAATAGTGACATAATCTGCATATATATTTTCTGAAACATAAATGTCAATGTTTTTGTCAACGTTCTCTGCCAGAGCCAACTGCCAGAGGAACATAATAGTTGGGTTTATCTGTTTGAAGACGTTTGGTGCAGAAGTTATGAAACAGGAAAGACACAGCAATATGCTGGTGTTTTAAGTGAATCATGCCTTTTTGAAGAAAGGTTTCACAATAAAGTGCACATCTTTGAGGTCAGCAAATGAGAAGCAATGTTAGGGTAGAAAATGAACCAAGCTGTCGCCTGCACTTTATTCACACTTTGGATCTCTCTTTTTATGTGCCACCCCTTATGCTGCAGTAATACACCCATTCTAAGGGTGTGATCTGTATCTTTGCAACTGCTTGAGTGCAAACCTGTTCTTCTGCTCATCATTTTTAAGTAGTAGTTGCTCTCCACCTCCACCTTGTCCAGAACTTTTATTGGTAATGCTAGACTGCTCTTATGGACAGCACTCTGATGTTAGACTTATATCTCTGTCTTAGAATGCTGCCACAATGTGCATTACTAATAATAATTTAAAAAAATAACATTATACCCATGGAGAGTATGCATGTTGTTTCTCATAACAGATGACCTAAAGAGCAACATTACGTGGATACTGATGTCTGGGTATAAAACAGTGCTCGACCCTGAGCATGCTGTCAAATTAATTCCAAAATAGACTAAGGGTGAGACGCTTACAAAGCCTCAATCTCAGTTCCATATGAAATATGTACAAATAAGAACATTTTTGGGTAGGTCATAGTTATTTCTTTTTGTGTGGTCTATAAAAATATCTGATTTCAGCTGTAAACCCCCATATATAAGTCTTCAGATTGACAAAAGACCATATGCAGCACAATCAAAGAACATGTTTTGCATGTAATCAGGAAGATGTTTATTTAACTCATAACACAGTTACAAACTTCCAAAGTGCTTTTGATAGTGAGATCATCCTGTCTACATCGCTTATATTTCACAAAAAACGGTTTTGACACATATTCAAAACATCTGTGGAGTAGTGTTAGGATCCAACAAAAATCTTTAAATCCAGTCTTTGTAGCCTATCTTCACCACTCGCTTCGACGCATCTAAGTCCTGTCAGCTGACAAAAGCAAACTGTATTTCCCCCGCTGCAGGTGGGTGGATCAGTTTATGTGCTCAGTTGATTGGGTAAAACAATGCCCAGTCACACTCTTTGAGCCTGTGGTCAATATCGGCTCTGTGCACAGCAAAGCTGTTACACTGGTCCATTAAAATAGGAGGCTGTGAATGTCAGCCACCAGAAGCCGAGGCCATAAACAAGCCAGCAGACGGTGGTTATTCGGAGGTCAGGCAGAGTGCTCAGTTGTCGGTGGCGGCTGGCCGGGGGAAACAAAGTGATGAGGATTTAATGATATCCAGCTTTGTGCCTATTGATAGCAGAGTCAATGGGCTGCGCTGTGGGTGTTTCTCTGATACACAGCAGATTAGCAGCTCTGTGCCAGATGAAAACGTCAGAGATCAATAGGACACAAGGGAGAATCAATAATCGCCCCACTGCTCTGTGGCTTTCATTTGGTGGATTGCTGTGGTCCTTTATGGCCTGCCGTGCTGTCAGCGTGCCATTAACTGCATTCATAAAACATGCATCACAGATCTGTCATGGGCATCATATGTTAATGTCTGCAGCTAATGAATATGAATGTGCAACTCATAAGCCAGCTCCCTCTCTCTCTCTCTCTCATTACATTTCTTCACACTCTGCTGAGCTGAGAGAGGTTGCTTTGGATAAAATGTAAATCACTGCTTTATTGGGCTAAAATGTTTCACTATCACATTAAAATGGCATGCAGGTATAAGACAAACTAACTCAGTTTGCAGCAGATCAAAAACTCTGAAGCAGTGGTGAACTAGAGAGAAAAGAGTGGACTAATTACAGCCCCAGCACAGAGCCTGGTGTGAAGGAATAATAGAGAATATTCAGTCATGTCCTTAAAACTATAATCAGCGTTACCTGGGTTGTCGCGCTTCATTATAGTCCAGAGATCTCAGATTAATTAGCATTATTGTGCACAGTGAGTGAGAGAATTGGACAGTAATTACATTAACCTTCTGGATCGCACCTTGTCTTTCTACAAGATATGTCTGGGCAATAAAAGATTGCTATTGCATAGATGATTACACTTATCCTCAACAGTGTCTGCCTACTAAATTGATCCAATTAGCCATTCAGGGCTAATTTAATTACTTGGGGCCGCTGTGGCTGGTCTGCATTTCCGTCCTTGCCACCAGGATAATCATAACTCCGAGCTACGGAGACGATTTTCAACACATGCATGAAGAGAGCAAATTTAATCTGATATGGGGAAACAGGAATTATTAGGCTCTTTTAATCCAAACGAATGCAAGCAAAGTGAGATCTTTGGCCAGATTTCCTGCATATTAATGGGCGTCAATAAAGGAGACAAACAGGACACACCCAAGTCTGGCTTTGCCACAGTTATCAGTGTCAGACGTCTCTCACTTCCCCAGAATATCAATCATGTGAGAAAAATATGTTTCATTTTATACTCTAATGAAGGTGAGAGCCGGTTCATATGAAAGAGTGTTTCCACGTCATTAGTATGCATGTGGCAGGCACATCGTTGATATTAGGTGAAACCTTCTTCATGCGCACGAAGTAATCTCATCTGCTTCATTTTGAGCGAAGCGCCGAGACGCCAAGCACGTACCAATCTCGTCTGCTCTGGGGATGACGTGAGTTTGAGAAATGAGAGGTGGAAAAACCACCTCGTCGCCAGCCAACATCCATAATTGCCGAACTGAACGAGACAAGGATGAACTCTGGGCCTGGCTCGACTTTGTTGTAATTAAGTTGAAATTCGCCAATCGTTTAAACTCACAAATGGAGCTTTGACAGGAAGCCAAGGGTCTATTGAAATACCATTTGCTTGCAGCTAAGGTATTCATCTGCCTTTCCAAAGGAATGAGGCAGTGTATTAAAGTCCTCAATCAGGCTTCAGGAATGGTTTCTCAGTAATTTGAGTAAAGGTTAAATTCTTTTATACAATAGCAGAAAAAATGTTGCTGCACCTGGCAAGGATGTAAAAAGAGCCTTAAGATTAACTCATCTTTTAATTCGACAGCATTATCTGACACAGAATATTTTTGAAAAATACTTTTTTTACTTAGTCATGTTTTCTATGGCATTTGCAAAGTCAGAACATACAGATAGAACAAGTTGATTATTCCAGAGTCCTGTTTTTGTTCCTTATTGGACCTCCAGTATTTAGATCTGGGGCATGATTTTTAACTTTTTGTCTTATGTGGCTATATGTTTTGCATCATTGTCGAAAGATCAGCGGTGGGCCATTTTCAGTTTCCTAGTACAGAAAAATTTCCAAGAGTTAATTTTTTTTTTTTTTGATGATATACAGTCTAACAGGGTTTCTAGGATATTTGAAAGGGAAACGACAAACACCAAACCCACCTGAATTGTTTAGAATAGAATAGAATAGAATAGAATAGAATCTTCCTAATCAGTCAATATTAATTAATAACAGACAACAAGGAATAGACTAAATTTAATTAGGCCAAAGTTAATAGCCCCACAGTTAAATCCCAGTAGCTCTTGGCAAACCATACATGTTTACATTTGTTATGGTAGGAAAAAAAGGCTTTTTTTATTTTTTTATTTTTTTTCTCAGATGGGGTTCAATACTTGATGAGATTTGATGAAACAGAGATGACACACCATACAGCATGCAAGTAGTAAAAACATTCTTTTATTACCTTTATTAAAGAAGCCTTTCTTTCATTATTAGATTATGCTACAGTACAAGGTGTAATTAAGGTTTCCTACATATACAAGAGGTGCCTACAAATTTGTCTGCATATGTGCAGTCATTAAGTCAAATTGTGCTGGTTAATAAAAATAACATAACTGATTATCCCATAAAACATTTTGTTGGATGTCTAGTATGTTTGCATTTCTCTCATAAGTTTATGTTCATATTAGCTGGAGGGAGGCACAGTAAAGTCGGTGTATTCACAGCTCTGCATCTCCTGCAGTGGTACTTTTAGTACCAATGTGTCAGTCTGGCTCGGTCAGGAACACAGAGCATAAACAGAGCTATAATCACAGAACTGCTTGGGGAGAGCTGTTTTAATCTGTGATTATTACACCAGATCAGTGAGGATTCCTGCTCTGAGCTGTGTCAGTGAAAAAAAAAATTGGATTTATATCAAAACATCAGACATTCATTGCCAGTTTATCCCAAAGGATGCACAACCACAGACAAGTTACAGCTTTTATTTTATAGACAAAACAAAACAAAGTCTCTGGAGAGATCGAGCTTCTTAAGATTGAATTTCACATTAAAACAAAATGTTAGAAACTGTTGCAATTATAACACTTTTCATGTGGCATAACGCTAAATAAAAAGTAAGGCTCCTGTTGTCGTCATCAGTTAGGAAGACAAGTAAACAGCATGTTAAACATGACTGTTTGACAGTATTATGGAGTCAGAGTTGCCTCTTGAGATAAACCCAACCCTCACAGCAGAACACATTTGGTCTTTGCTTTACAATTCCCTTTAAATAGCAAGATTTTTGAGTCAGAACAGTCTTTGAGTGCTTCAGCACAATAAATAATAAATCACCAATGCGCCAACAAAGCAAAACTATAAAAAAAGTTTTCTGGGATTAGAGAGATGGATGGGGTTTGTCCTTCATACATTAATAGCTAAAAGCAGATATGGATTGTGGTGAATTGCAATATAGATTTTATTTTGCAATGCGAAGCAAACAATAGGACACTAGCTTTGTGTGGCGCAGATGATTTATATTTGGTTAATGTTGACTTTTAAATTGAGTTTAACATATTATATTGTCCTGCTAACTGTAAGGAAACAGGAAATAAGTTTTGTCTTAAATTTGCCATTGTTTATCCTTCAATAACCTGTACATTTAGTGAAAATTCTGTTGTTCATTGCTTGGTGTCATGTGATGCTTAATTACTTGCAGCCTATCAGGGTTGATAACCTGCAAGCAGGGTCGTTCTATCCCCTAACTACACCAATAGAGGGGTGAGAAGTTGACATCCAGGCATCATGGGCATGCCATATGAATTAAGTGTCTTTAAAGATGGTCTTTAAAAGTGCTGAACTAGGTTTTGAAATATTAATATATGGAGTCAAAATGAAGATATTTCATATTTTCACATAGTCCAACAGGCTAATTACTGCACCCATATGTCTACATATGACCCTAGAGATCGTCAGAATCATAAAAAGGCCAAGCTTCCTCAAATACCAACCATTCTGACTGTTTTTAATGCACTGAAATTGTTTTTTTTAAGTTTTCTTCTCATTTGTTTCTTGCTGACTAACTTGACATTTTACTCTTATGGTTTCAGGTTATATGTAACGCACCCAAGAATGCAATGTCTTAAAAAAATGTCTTCCATTCATTTTGGATTGCATGAACCATAATGCCAGTTATGGTTAATGCATTTTCCAATCATTAGAGTAAAACTACTATCCTAATTGTCCTAAATACAATTGCAAACAACACAGAGCATTGACGTTAATGACCACTTATAACAAAGCATAACCCAGAGAACTAACACAACCCGGTTTAATCTTTTTAAATGTTTGATGGCATTTGCTTGAGAGTGAAAGCAACAAGTACATAATTATCTATCTAATTAAGCTGCCAAAACACAAGCACAGTGCCTGAGCACCTCTGAAACTGTGAGTGCACCATTCATTAGCATGTGCTATAAGCTTATTAATCATCTAACAGCCAATTAGCACACTGCTACCATTTGCAGTGGGTGTGTAAATAGATTCCTGGGTTAATTTCTTCCTCTGATAATAAAGGGAACATTATGAAAATTAGCTCTGTGACTATGTAAATGATCTATGTTGTTAATTGCACAGCAGCGATGGATGTTTGCTGTGGACCAGGCGACTGGTGCAACAAATATTTCCCAGGCTGTTAGAGAAATTAAACGGGTAGCTGCTGATTCCCTGGAGGAATCCACAAGCTGCAATAATGACATTTACCCAGCCTCTGGCACACTGATAATGACAATGTCGCCATTTGGCAGCAGGCCAGCGGGAGGTGAGGGTGATAGTGTGGGGCTGGCAATCATCTCAGAGAAAGACAACACACACACACACACGCAGACACACACATATATCCACACTGACCACCTGGAGGAGAAACTGTACATTTTAAAGAATAAATCACCTCTTTTATCAGCCATTGGTTATTAATTATAATTGCTTTCTAATAAGAGGGCAGCAGCAGCACCTGCAAGACATGATGGTATTGTAAATGGAACCTAATGAGATTCACTTTATCAAAATAACACAAACGTAAGTGCGCATATACAGTAAATCCATACAAAACCACCACTGCATCTAATTCCATTACCACTCACCGCTAATGGAATTAGATGCAGTGCGAACAAATGTATGTCATTATTTACAATGCTTATTACAGGATAATTTAGGTGACTTTTGAAGTCATCTGGTTGAAACAGGATATCAAATTAAAAAGGGACAAAAAAGAACTTTCTACACATTTCAGACTTCTTATAGTAAATAATTATTCATTCATTTCCATTCACTCCATGCACTTTGATCAGGCTTCTGTGTAAAAAAACCAATCTAACTCCCTGTTCATTCATTCAGAGGTAGCTGTCAAATTACTGTCAAATTTAACTAAGATGTCAGACTGATCTAGAATCAGCCAATCTATGGGCTATAGCTGCTGACTTCCTTCATGAAGCAATTAAGACATTCTCGATGTAAAAACCAAACAAGAAAAGCATGAGACAAGTCACAGTTTCTCCACCAAAGCGGTGCGCCCACTCCAGCCTGCTCCACCCTCCTTGTCCCGGTTTTGTGATGAATGCTTCAAGCTGCCCCTAACCATGCGTGTGACAGAAGAGGAAATGAAGGCTGCAGCAGACAGACAGGATGAATGGAGCATTTACTTCGGGTGGCTTCCATAAAACAGCCTGCCATGCAATACTACCACTGTACTGCTGACAATGTCTTGCTATTTATTGACTGTGTAGTTCAGACACTTTAGAAAATACTCCCAGCATGTGCGAGGGGATAACCTTAGGCTTGACTAGTACCAGAAAAAAGTCTTAGTACTGGAAGGTTTGGTTACAAATGCTTGAAAAATTACATTTATAAATTTTATTCAACTGTGAGCCTATTTCCCCATCAATGCTCTGTAAAAATTCTCAAAATGCTTGACATAGCAGTTATATTCATACTGAGAATAAAATATATGTAGATGGTCTCTGCTTAACAACTAGACGTCATCTGAAGCAACTGGATTTTTCTCAAGGGTATAATAGTAAAGGGGTCTGAATATAGATGCATAATTTAAAAATTGTATTAATTAAATGTGCAAACATTTTATTATGTAAACATTTTATGTAAACATTTTATGTAAACATTTTATGTAAACATTTTACATAAGTTTTACACAATAAAATGTAAAAAAAAATCCATTGACAGGGGATTTTTGTCAGTGAAAAAAATCTACAAAAACATAAATCCTGCTTTTTTTTTTCTTTTAGTGTTTTCTGTCAACTTAAAATCTCCCAAAAGATTGCATATTTCAAAAGAATATAAAAAGATGCAAGAGGCGTTGTTGTCTTTAAAATACTTTTTATTTAGTTATAATGTCAGAAAATAGCATCAAATTGAATTTTTGAAATCTTTCTGAAGGCGATTCCCCCCATGCTTCTGCTGTTCAATCAATTAACAACCACATAATACCGCGTCTTTCAGAGCCAGCCAAAACTTTCTCGGTGCTGTCATCTGCTGTTGGAACAATTGCTTAATATAACACAAGACTCGAAGGAGCACTTACCAGGGCCCAATCTCCTGGAATCAATAACAACAGGCAGGCTATATTGTTTCAAACAAGGAAACAGTGGGAGATGAGGGGAAGAGAGCACCAGAGAAATGGGAGGTGGGTCAATACAAGTGCTTGGGGTTTAAAAGTAGCTGGCTCAGCCATATAAAGAAAAAAAACTACCCTGAAGTGCTGCTGTTCCCTGACATGGTTATAAGCACCACTTCCTGGACAGAGGGGCCATGTGTAGTTAAGATCTGAAAGAGGATGTGGTCTATCATTAGGCCTCTCCACAGCTATAAGAAAAGTCAGGAGGTTTTAACCTCTGAGCAGAAGCATGGCGGCTAAAGGGCAACAGCCTGGGGGCAGACATGGTGTGACCGCCTGCAGCTTTTGTCACCGGCACTGTAGGATGCTGTCAGGGAGTGGCGTCAGCAGTCGTGGCATTTCGGGGTCAGGAAGGATTTCATTTTGTTTATTATAATTGGGCAGGAACTGTCTGTCAGAGTTGATGAGAATTCAGATTTCGCTGGGAGCAGATGATTAGGAAGGCATTTACCATCGGCGTGACACAAATGTCACAGTCCTGGTAGCATCCCAGCGACAGAGCGGGCGGATCCTCCCCGCCTGGCTAATGGAGAGGATTTTTCTAGTAAGTGAAGCTGTTGCCTCCCTGGGGCCTGTCAATGTCAGAGCTGCATGGATCGCATCATTTCCTGTGCCAGCAGGGTGAGCTGGCTGGAGACACCACAAGCTATCGATTTGTCTGTAATCACACAAGCAGTTTTGGCTTGAGAAAAACTTCATCCTGAAGTGCTTAGCTTTGAGGCCAGGATACAGTTTCGCTACAGGGAATGGGGGAAGAGAAAAGATGAGGTATTAAATATCTTTACAACAATCTGAAACACAAGAGCAGAGAGATATTGACAATGGAGGGCAAAATTTGCTCCCTGTTATAGATCAGTGGCAACTCATGTGAAACCTCATGACTGCTGAATCTTTTAACCCACAATCCAACAACTAATCCTCATGTAGTTTTTGCTTTGATTCATAACAGAATTTTTAACTTTCATCTCCAGAGACCCTAATCCCCTACTTCAGCTGGCCAGCTGAAATTGAGATTTTATCAAATTGTGCTATTAGTTTAGTCATTTAGAGACTTTCACAAAATATTGAGCTGGTTTTTCAAAACCGACTGTTCCTGTATCTTTCTTTTTATGTGAATGGTAAATGGTCTGTACCTGCGCAGAGACCCCAAAGCACTTCACGCAACATTAAGTCATTCACCCATTCATGCAGACAATCACATGCTGATATCAATCAGCTCATATTTTGATTAAGTCTTCCAATAAAAAGTGTGCAGCTGGGCAGTAAACATGTCATAGAATATTATCATGCCCATCTTTTTGTCTTTAGTGTTACTCCATCACTATTACATAAACATTGAATAGGATTACATGTGATTCATTTCTGCTACAAACCTTGAACTCTTACATTTTCATGTCAACTCTTCCAAAAAATGTATATGTAAAAATATAAAAATATGTTTTCATATGTGGAAATGTTTACTGGAAAATTATACTTAAGTAGAAAGAATGATACTGATTGTCAATGAGACTTGTTTGATTTTTGACAACAAGCAAGACAAGCTGGGTTATGGTTTCCAAAAACACATGTGTCAGGTGCCAAACATGTCTGAATAATCCACAAGAAACAAAAGCAGAGACATAAAATCATTGACAGCAAAAAAAAAGGAACAAGAAACACTTCCTGATATTTTTGTAAAAAAAAAACACCTCATGTCATGTGTATTGAGCAACCTGAGTCAAAAAGAGAGAAAGAAAACACTAGAGGGTTTTATGATGCTGCAAATTTGAATATCATCTCTATTTTGAGAGCGGAAAAGGTAGTTCTGACTAACAGTGAATGCGTGAGTGATTACACCTGCGTCTTTGGATGGAGACAGTGAACCTCGGAGGACAAAAAAAGGATCAAATGCGGGTATATGAAGAAGCAGGTAAGGAGGAGGTGTGAACTTGAAGAATCCTTTTCCACAAGGACTGTGATCATTCTGCCTCTCATCTCGCTTTTCTTTGATGTATTTATATGAAAGTATATCACCGAATCAGTCTCGGAGTCTCAGTTGAAGGTTTCGATGTCTAAAAACTGATGCCACGTGAAGAAAAATCATGAGAGAGATTTAGCAAAAGCATAAAGAACCATAAAAAATTGTACTTGAAGGGAAAACGAGACTACTAACTTTTTCTAAGTTGAGAGCATCTAGTTGAAATTCAAAATCAGTATCTTTGAATCTACTCAGTGCAGCACCTTGCAAAAGCATGGTGCAAGCAATTATTTGTTCATTATTTGGTATGCAAAAAAATCTGAAAAGTGGGATTCATTTGTATTCAGACGCCTTCATTGGACTGAGAACAAACTAAAAGGAACTGAATATAAATATTCCGTGCATATAAATGCTTTGTGGTGGTTTATGACATAAAATACCAACAAAATACATTGAGGTACACAGTTGTTGTAACATCACAACTGGAAAAAGTTCTAGAGCGGTGAACACTTTCCTAGGATATTGTATTCTCTCTGCTTCCATATGCTGAAGCAGATGTGCTGCCTGCAGACAGACAACTGTCTGCTGCTCCACGTCTACTATCAAACAGCTCCCCAAGACTTCTCCCAGCTCACGGCACGCTACCTGCATACGGCCCCTCCAGTTGCCATGGTAATGGAGACTGGCGTAAGTAGCGATGGGCAAACCACAGACATCAGAGCAGCTGTTAAGCAGAAACATCAGACGACTGCCGGCGGAGGTAATTTATTACGGCTGTGTTCAAAGTCCATCTGAACCATAACAAGCCTATAAGCATGCAACGGATCGAATACATTAAACTGGTTGAGAGAACCCCGCTCTCTCTTCATTACAGTGTACATATTATGTTCCACCATGCATGGAAGAGTGAACAAAGAGACACACTGAACACCAAATGAATAAAAGACATTGGAGTGTGCTCAAAAATCACACAATCTTATTTGGAGCATATCATGTTTATGCACAGAGTGAACCTTAATTTGCTCCTGAATAATTGACTTTGCCAGAGTTAAAATCTCAGGAGACCTTTTTTTGTTTATTTGCTGCATGGCCTTTGCAGGATGAACAACATATTAACCTCTAAGAAATGTCTTGTCAGGCCTGCTGCCAAGCTATACATAAAGACTGTTTTTTTTTCCCCAACACCTTTTCTCTCATAACCTTCAACTAACCTTTAAACCTCTGCAAATAATTCCAATCCTATTTTCATATCAATGGCCAAGTCAAGGCAGGCAATTATCTTTTATCCGCATATTTTGCTGTCTGAGGAGAGAATAATAAAGATTTCCCTTGTGAGGAGCTGGAGGAGAAAGAGAAGAGAGCGAGCCAAAAAAGCAGAGCAAGATGCTGGAGATGCTATCTAAAGACATTAATGCAGCAATGAATTATTCAGTAATGACTACAAGATCTGTCATGAGGAGAGAGAGAGAAAAAAAAAAGAAAGAAAAAAGCTGTGCTAACATCTGCACTGTGTTCTGAGGGGGCTGAGCAGAGCAGGGCATTGACGCCAGAACGCCTCAGAAGATAAACATGACAAATTGGCAGATCATCTGTTCAATTAGGGTAGCAGAGCAGGTGTGCTGGAGAGGTGGCTGCGCCACAAGATGACACAGTTACCAAGCCAAACCAGAGGCATGATGGGAATACCTTGTTTGTGTGACAGTGATTTAAAGTGGTGCACCAGAAGGATACCCCATGAAAAAAAAGGATATTCCCCTTGGTACTCATTAAAATTCGACTGCAGACGGCACCCTGCCCCTCTCCCCCTCTGCTTCATTGCTTCATCCTCCTGCTTTTGGCGCCTCAGCTGCCTGACTGGACCTTCCAGGATCATTTCTTATTAATCCATAAAACATACTATCCTGGCGAACGGATTGAAGGGAGCAGTGGAGCAGCAAAGCATGAGATAGGGGAGAAAACATCACACATTTTTGGCGAACATGCAGGCAGGTGGGGGGATGGAGAGACGAAGGGAGGTTTGAGAAGGGGGGTGGTGGTAGTGTCAGGGGTTGAGATAGGAGAATAAGTGGTGAACAGGGAATGGGCTGCATGTGCAAGAGATGATGCTGCTGGAGTTAAGGGGGGTGGCGGGGAGGAAGAAAAAGAGGAGGGGATTGGAAGCAAGGAACATGTTTTGAAATATTAATCTGGTGGTTCTGGCCGTGGGCTGGTGCACACAGATGAAAAAAAAAAAAGAAAAGAAAAACAGAGGAAACCTTTGAAGCGGGGGAATGTTCCTTGAATTTGTGAAGCAGGCACAGTATTAGAAGGCCACGTTGGTAGAGAACAACTGGGGCTGGTGGAATGTTTCTCACTTCTTGTATTCATGCTGGGCTGCATGGCTTATTGGTGCAGTGTGTATTTAAAGAGCTCCCCTTTTCCCAGGCCTGACACAAATGAGATGAGTGTGGTACACTCTCTTAATCCCCAGCGTCGTGTAATGCCTTTGAAAGGAATACTTACTGCAACATAAACTATCACTCATGGTCTTAAAGCAAGTTCAAGTGCTGTTCTCTGAGGGAAAGGCAACTTTCTTTACCCAGCATTCAATGTTTATTGCATTTTGGAGAGGAGAAAAAAAAATCCTAATAATTTCACAAAGCCTTAAAGGAGTAGATATTGGTTTTTAAAGTGAGGTTCTATGAAGAAATTATTTACAATTAATATCTTACCCGTGTTAGATTAATATTTTTGCATCTTCATTTAGTTTAAATCCATTATAAATAACTTGACTTTCGACCACCCTCATAACTCCAATCTCAAAAACATTATAATCACTTCATGCAAATACTCTTTAAACAGTTTTCAGATTACCACAGAAACAGAGGATTATTTACACAGGACATTGGAGGGGGTGCACCACCTTTAGTCTTCCTGTCTAAAACACATTCTAAGAACAGTGATCTTCAAGGAAGACAACCACTACCTGCACAAAAGGTCCCTAGAAGTCGCTAGGTTATGTAAATCAGTGTTCGAATGGCCATGTGCATGTAACAATATAGAAAACAAGAATAAAAATTGAATATACAAAACTAAAGAGTAAAAAAAAATACATTTTTTAATTAACTACTACTGTTAACTTTTTTAATCACAATTCTAATGTGATTTCGAACATGATCCAAATTAATGTTGGTTTTAACATTTTATTTTATACAGTTTGCATTGACAATATAAATTAAAAAATAAAAGACAACAGAAAAAAAACTTCCAAGAGATTAGATTTATTACCAGTAGTATTTTTTTCTAAAAAAAAAAAAAAAAAAAAAAAAAAAAAAAAGATGCTAGAAGGATCTGAAACCTTAAATCTTAAAGTATACCTTTAATAACATATTGACATCAACACTATGTTTTGACTCCTGCTCTTGTCTCCCACTTGCACCATTACAGATGGACAGAAAAAAGATGTTCCACAGCTCTCAACACAGACCCATAATATAACAGCTAAAACAGCTAAAACAGCTAAAACAAAAGCAAGAAATTGTGTAAAAAGTTGTAAAAATGGACGCCTCATTTAACACAAGGAAAATTTGGGTAGATAACTTAATATGCAATCTTCAAATTTACTTCACTAAACAAATCCGCTGTGAAGACAATACATTAAAACACTTTCAAAAAATCACATTGGGAAAAGTCATCATCATTAAAGCGTACTCAGGCTAAGTATCTTAGATGAATTATGCCGCCTGCATCAAAAGACAGCAGGAATAACATTGAGACTGTGTCCTCAGTTCTTCTGTTCCCTGGTAGCACCCTGCTGGGAAACTTAAAATTACCCTCAGTCTGGCTATTCCCCCTAATAATAATGATACTTTTTTTTTCTCCAGCTCTCTCTCTAATTATGCAAAGAACTCTCAATTAGCATAACTCGTCCTCTGTGTCAGTGCAAACAGTAGAACACCCTGCGGGCCCACGATGGTTTCATTCTATCTCTTTTTTTCTTATCTTTTTTTTCCCTGACTTTTTTCATTGAGCTAATGAAGATGTATGCTTGTAGTAATGGCTGTGTGCAGGTGCAACCTAGCTGCTGCAGAAGGTGACGTGTGTTTAGTGTGCTGCCCTCTGCAGGTCTCCCAGAGGGGCTGCAGCGCTGCAAAAAAAGCAGGCCTCAAGCCTCAGCGGAGAGGCTCCGGTGACACACATACTCTCTCACACAGCCTGCAGCGAAGATTAAAGATGTATGTTTAGGGCAGATCAAATAGAATGCAGAATCCACAAGCCTACAGAGAGAAAACAACACATTGAAAAGGATTTTAAATAAAACTATACTAACCGTTTGCTCAAGGCTTTGTCTGAGCCTGGAGTCAGTGCTGGTGAGAGCGCCTCATGAAATTGTGTTCTTTAAGAGAAAC
This sequence comes from Gambusia affinis, assembly GCF_019740435.1. Classification (NCBI taxonomy): domain Eukaryota; kingdom Metazoa; phylum Chordata; class Actinopteri; order Cyprinodontiformes; family Poeciliidae; genus Gambusia; species Gambusia affinis. Next base: position 7,681,709 of record NC_057875.1, read on the forward strand.
CTAAAGGGCATGTTTCATCATCTTTCTAACTTTTTCTTTTTGTTTGTGTTCATACTTGTAGGTCAGGACAATTGCATTCATTTTCACGTACAAAATCAAAATCTGTGTTAAATCATTTTAGAAAAACCATAAGTTGGAGACAGAAGTTGATGAAGAGTGGTAATGGTAAGTTGTATCCCTAAAGCTGGACATGACTGGGGATGCCTGACAAAAATAGAGATAGCATAGTCTGTATTTCAAATGTAAGTTAATAAAGCAAAGATTCATACAGGTGATGTCAAAGCCTGAGAGAAATACACAAGAAAATAAAGAAGTGAGAAACCAAATGTTCATAAAACAACACCAATAGCTGTCTAGGTGGTCTGGCTGTTGACTCCCTGTCCAAGCTATTAGTCTCAGCCATTACATGAAACATAATCCACTGCTTATTCAGCTTTGCGTTGTTCTATTAATTCAAAATGTCTATTATAATCTTCATTTCACAATCCTATTGAATTTGGAGAATTTCAATAGAATTTATCCTATTTATCAGTTTAAAGACGCACATCCATTTGATATATCGTCATTTGGAGTCTTTTTTGGTGAAGATAGTATTTTCCTAATTTGCAGCAAAAGACAGAGTCAGGCTCCCACACGCTTGGAAGTGCCTATCTGATTTTAAGGAGGTAACACTAAAGTGTGCCAGAAAAGGATGCTTAAAAATATTCTTTTGCTCTTGAAAAACAATAAAAATGTCAATTGTGATTTACTTGTGCTTCATACTTTCAAAATAAAGACTTTTACTGGCTGTGAAACATGATGAAACTTGGACATTAAAAAAAGAAGGTTTTCATTTATGCTTTTGCTTATGCAAAGGACAATATGCTCCTGAGAGGAAACAATGCGAGAATCTGCAAACAAGTGACAGCTGGTGCAGGATCGCATTCATGTAAATGAGTAATGCAAGTGTGCAACAACTTGGAAATGGCAGTCAGGCCTGACTGAGACACATGAGTGACCCATGGGACTTAAAGGTGTTGTGTGCAGCTTTTAAAAAAATAACACACACACACACACACACACACAGGAGAGTGACAGTAATATAAGACATTAAAAGCTGCCTGAATACAGGCAGGGAAGAGTGTATTATGTACCACTGAGAGCTGATGAAAGTGCCTGTTAGTCCTTAAGGATTTAGCAGTAAACACTACAAACAGAAAATCCTTAGAGAGCGCCGTCACTTCCCTCCGCCTCCCCTTTCTCCTTTTCTCTCATGACAAAGTGGAGCACCATTTAGACCACACTGGAAGAGAAGACATGGAATTTCCTTTAAAAAAGACAGTAAACCAGATGCCAGTAAGCCTGAAATAGATCTATTGATTCAGATGACCAGCATGGCAAACATCATCTTTGATACCAGCCCTAATTCTTGCCTACTAGTTTATATATTGGACTAGTTGAAGATTTGCTAGTTCAACATTTTAATGCCAACTAGTAGGAGCAGAAATTGTATTTTGATGCACTGAATGTCAGATGATTTAACTACTTAGCATTCAAATGCAGTAATCTGTGTTGACTTGTTAAAACAGATTATGCCAAGTGGTTTTCTGGTGACTCAAATGTGAAGACTAGTCAACTAGTGCAGATTCTAAAAAAGACTAAATTTATCTAATTTGAAAGTTTTTCTCACACTATAAGAGTAGAATAGCAAACATAATTACTGTTTAGTTAAAAAGCAGTGCTGAAATGGCTTCTTTCATCCATCCATTTTCTGTTCACCCTTGTACCTAATGGGGTCGGGAGGGTTGCTGGTGCCTCTCCAACTACGTTCCGGGCGAGAGGCGGGGTTCACCCTGGACAGGTCGCCAGTCTGTTGCAATGGCTTCTTTCAGTTAACTAATATTCATTTTATGTCTTTCTAATTAATGTGCAAGGCCAAAAAGTAGTAAACTATAAGACATTATAAGTACATTATTAATGTCCTTATTAAATATTTGAAGCATTAACTTGCACTAGAGAACTACTACTATCAAAAAGCTATAACCAGACATTTTAGCCGCTATTAGTCAACAAATATGACCTAAAATTCAACGGGGTGACTAGTAGAGCCAAAATACTTCACTGGTTGAATATCTAAAGTTTGTTTGGCAATAATATATCACAAGTGCCAGCTGCATTTAGAAAGATAGTGCTAAAACAAGTTGAAATTTAGAACAGGGCTAAAAGAGAAGCCTGTGTAGCTACAATAACGAGGAATTAAAACCAAAGCATTGAAGTTCCACTTTATAATGACTACAACTGAATGATTTATATGTAAGAAGGAAGGATTGATAAACGTGATTCATATAAACTAGTTAAGTAGTATTTAGGCTTCATCAGTTATCATGCAGATCAAAAGTAGTCTTATGCTATGCATCTTTGGGTGCATTTTGGGAACCCTTTTCTAGGTTCCCTAGTAAACTGGTATCACCAAAGAAAGCTCCTATTAGTCAACTTTTGCACTTTGTAGGGTCTACTAGCTAAGCTAAGGGTCATCAGTGACGTTTTTAAATGCCAACTGATAACAAGGTGGCTAACTAGTTTGATCTATTGTCAATTTGTGTGTCCAAAGTCCGTTAGCTGAGAATATTGCTCAACTAATGTGGACAGCCAAGTTAGACAAAAGTACCACAAGATGGCAAAAAGGAACACTGCAAAGTAGATCATCAAGTGTGAGTGAATCTCTAACTAGCAAATAGCAGCTACAAACCAGTAGGCAGAAATTATTGTTGATGTCAAGGATGTCAAGTTTTTGCAAGGGTATTTTACCATACCCTTGTGGACTATCAACTATAGTCAACACCAAGAGCAGTCACAGCTGATGGTGTGAAGTAGTTATCCGGTCAGCACATGACACACTGATATCCAATCAGTGAACACCATTTTGACACATCAGCAGCTCTCCTGGTGGTGTAGGAGGCGCCTTTGTCGACTCGAGTGTCCACATTTTTGCTCAGAGAGCCAGAAACATGCACACTCACACATCTCTGATGCCCAGGGTGGAACACTCCTTCCTGTGAGAAGTGTAAATGAAAGGTCACATAATGGTGCGAGATTAGAACGTGGCTTTGGGTTTTGGCCTTCTCTCTGAAATCGGTCAGACACATTAGAGGGACATGTTTTCCCGTCGCCTCATTTGAGGTGTTCTTGTGATCCTTGTGAAATCCTCTCCTGTCCTTACACTTCCACCGCCTCAGGCATTTAGAGAGAGAGAGGCAATAGTGAGAAGAAAGAGTGCGTGTGTGTGTGTGAAAGAGAGGATTTCACAAATGCCTTCATCATTTAAACGGTTGGTGCTGTCGCTGGAGCGCGGCATGAATAATTCAGCGAGACTGCTCCTTCTTCAAACAGACAAATAGAACAGGATTACGCCCCCGCAAAACAAACGGTAAACACCACAATCAAAACAACAGAATTAATTAGGTAATTAGGGAGACAAAATAAATGTGAAATAATGATAAACTCTTTGGAGACCGCAGCTGCATCTCCTGTTACAGTATGCAAATATGCAGATTCGAGAGTTCAGAATACATTTACAGACTCAGAGGATTGTTTGGGAGTGAATGGCACCCGCAACCATTTTTATAATGATGAGATTCACTCGCATAATCTGTATCCAAGCACACTGCAGAGGAGGAATCTCAGAAGTGCATTTGCAAGACTTGCACAAATCTTCGTGAAGCCAGTCAATCATTGGTGATGAATATTCAAAGCAGTTCTCAGGAGATCATCCACAAAGAGTTCGCTGCTTACTCAATGTTTCAGGCTTTTATCTGTCCAGAATTTTATTTGTGTATACACAGCATCCTCACCGAGGAAGGGAGAAAAAGACACAGATGTGCTGCTTACATAATTGAAGAATGAACAACAAAAAGCTCAAGGATTTGTAGTTCATTTGCTGTCAAGAGTTAAGAAGGCTTTTATCTGCTTCTCATTCCAGCTGGAATATTTCGGTGCTCTATAGCCGATTAAAAGCGTAAGCAAAGCGAATCCTTCTCATCTCTGAGAAATCCTGCTGTAAAAAGAACCGACAAAGGCGTGCAGAGATGCAGGCCCCCGCAGAGGATTTTTGCATGCCTCCTGATCCAGAAAGGTCAAGGCTAAACTTTCTGCCTCAGGCAATTATTGTCATTGACAAAAGCAGAGGAAGTGCAGCTGACAACCTTGGCTTTTGTCAGACGACAGCATGTCATAGGTGGGTGCACGAGTTTGGGGCATGGAGGGGAGGGACTCTAGGTAAATAACAGCTATTGGTTCCGAGAGATATTTAAATCACATTTCCAAATTGCTGCTCTTCAGAGATGGTTTAGAGAGGGACAAGAAGGTTGAGACGTAATGACAGCTTCTCTGGGGTTTATTGAAAGTGATGAAAGCTCAGAAGAGGGGATTGCTCACTGTGAATTCATGAATTTGAAAGAGATTATTTAAGCACAGATCAATTTGAAAGTCCTAACACTCAACGCTGATGCAAAAGCGTCAAGGGCGGACAAAAATATGAGCACAAATGAAAAAAAGAAGGAGTCCTTTCAACATCCTGAAAAGCCATTTTGCTGCTGGAACAAATTAGTTCTCTAAATCTGATAATCCTGCTGTTCAAATCATTTAGCCATCCGCAGCCATGGTTGTTATATATCCATATGTGCTGGTTTATATGACAACTGTATATAGCGTCTTGTGAAAGTATTCTCAGTCCTTGAGCCCTAAAGTTAATCTATTTTACTTGGATTTAAGACCAAGAATGTATTGTTTTACTTTTTGCTTTCTTTCCCTTTTAAAATACATTTAGGAATTTTGTAAATAAAAACAAAAAACATTTGCTTCAGGTCTTTTGGCGTATGTCTCTACCAGCTAAGCACAACTTGAGACATTTTTCTCTGTTTATCTTTTTTTCAAAATAGCTCAATCTCTGTTAAATTAGATGGAGAAGATCTTTGAACAATAATTGTCAGATATTTTCACCAATTCCTTATCAAATCTGGCTCTATCGTTTGACCTTTGCCAGTCTAGCATCAATGTTCTTACCCCTTAGATTTGCTTTTCTACTAGTAGAGGCCCACCCTAAAATATTTGAGATTTTTCCTGTGTTTAGCTCTATCTGTTTCACTATCAACACTTATTATGCTTCCTTGAACAAATTAGGATTGATCTATTAGCTATACAAAACATGTTTGTTACGTTTTTTGCACAAAATCATTCTTAGATCTTTGAAAAGCAGAAGAGCCTCCTGCAAAACCAACAAAAATGCAGCATGTGGTTTCGGGTTGGCAAGTCACCACCAAAATATTTGTCTCTTCCAGGAGCCATTGTACAGCACACAGAGGAAAAACCAGCTAACCAAATGTGCTTTAGCTCAGTTTGGGTTACTAGGTAATGGCACAGTGCTGGTCGAATATGACTTAAAAAACAGGAGGTTTTTAGAAATGGCTCATTTTCCAGGCACCACAAAACATTAACTTATTACTATAAAAATGCTGGGTGTTTTTTATGCCCTTGGACTGATTTTAGAAGCAGTAGAGACCCAAATGGAAGTATAAAAACATGCACAGTGGGAATTTAATTACAGGCCCACACAACATTTTATGATGTTGTCTGTTTACTAATGTTCCAATAAGCCTCAGACGCCTTTATAAGTTTCATTAAGCTTAAGCTAGACACTGGTGTACTCTATTTACTGATTGTGTGGCTTCTGAGGTCAACTGGATTTTAGTTATGATTCAGTTACAGTATTTCATTCAAAAACCCTTTAGAAACCTTTTGGTTCTGAAAAATAATGTGTTCATTAGCAGAACTATAAATTGACCAGCAGCTTGCAAAAATGGATCAGTGAGAGGATGAAAAAAGAGCATTGATTTGAACAAGCAGCAGGGGTCAGACAATCAGGGAATGATCGTCTGCTGTATGCCTCTTTAAGTGAGTACAGATTTAGTGGTGAAGTGTTTCTAAACGACTGGGACTAACTGCATTAACCGCAGCTGAATACTAACCCCTGAAGACAAGCATTAATGCGTTACAAGACAGACTGAGATTCTGTGGTGCCATCCAAGCGCTACAGTTTTACAGATCCCCTATGTCAGGGAAATGAAAAATATATATATCACTAATAAATGAACCCGAGATACAGAGAAAGAGGAAAATCTGGGACAAAAAGAACGTGGCAAACATATTTTGTTATGAGTCAAATAGAATGGGGAATGAGGAGCTCCTGCTGTCCTACAGGGCCAGGGCGACTGCTTTTCTACATCCACACATCCTCATATGCGCCAGCACTCATTTACTGATCTCATTAATATCCTCACTCTGAGGAGGAGAGAGACAGCAGCCGTGAAAACAGCCTCCCTCATCTCCTCCTCCTCCCTGCATCCTCTATGAGCCTGTTCCACAGGGCCCTCCCTCCCTCTCCTCTCATCTCCACCTCTCTGTAGTTCAGTAATTGGGCTCAGCTCATTGTTATTCAAAACCCTGTAGAACCAATTAGCTGCAGACCTCCTGACCCTGGCTTGCTATGTAATGGTGCAAGCTAAAGACTCTAAGTGAGGAAGCCAAGAGCAAAGGTTTTAAATTCCTTTAGTTCCTGATTAATAATCCTGTCAGGGCGATCAGAGACATTAAAGAGAAACTCTGGTTCGGCTCCTGCTTTTATGGCGTCTCCCTCATTTCTAGGCTGTCCATTAAAGCTTAATGATGCCGGGGGTCGCTCTCGCTCTCCCTGTCTTGTCAGATAAATGTACAGTTAACAGGATAATGAGGAATCCTGATCCTACGGCAATCTGGGACAGGGCGGCCGTGTGACCCTGAGGGGAGGAAGCAGAGCAACAGGGGGAGGATGAAGAGGGAGACGCAAGGATAGTTGAGGCTTGTGGGGCAGCGTGGATGGTGGACGAGATGTCCGACTGCCCTGTAGGATAGAGATGAAAGCGCCAGGGTAGACAGGACCTGAGGTGAAAGGCAGAGATGAGAGGGATGCAGATAACACCCTCATGAAACATTGATGAGGAGAGTGAAGGTAAGGAAGAGTAGTGGTGAAGACTGCCAAGGCAGCCTGCAGCTCCTAGTGATTTGTTTAGCAGGGTCACAAAGAGCAACATTTTTGGTTCCATACTGGTCTTAAAATGTGTTGGACCCATTTAAATCAGTATGGCTGGAAAATTATTTAATATGTCAATTTAAAGGAGGAATATTATGTATCTTGGCTGTGCCTCTACTGCACTTTCTGACTATCTTGGCTGTGCCTAGGACTGCACATTTCTGGACTGAGATGTCTGATGTTGTATATATATATATATATATATATATATATATATATATATATATATATATATATATATATATATATATATATATATAAAAGTTATAAGAAAATTGACCTTGTATTAGCTGTATTTGACACCTTGAAGTTGGCCGCTGTCGCTTTAAGAACCTCCCATCTTGTCTGACACTCCCTATTCAAAAAGTTATCATAACAATGTTCTCCATGTCATATATAAGAGCAGTAAATGAGCAACCATGGGTCACCATATGAGCTTGTTAACAAGTGACGTTTTTAGTCCTAGTGGCCTTCATATGACAATGAATTGGCAGGAAAGGGGGTTATGAGAGAAGGGGAAGACAGGCAAAGAGTCAACGGGCCGGGACACAAAACTGTGACGGCATCTGTACACAGGTCTCTCGTGTTACTCCTTCACCACCACCATGCCCATGAACAATTATTTATACACACATAATATTATAAAACATGCTTTTGCAAATAAGTATAGTCAAAAGCCTAACAACTAGTGATGTGTTCTTCGAGGTTTCTATGTGTGTGTCATAAGAGGAATGTAGTTTTATGTAAAACTCCACCAAATTGGACCGGCAAACATTCCATCTGCAATCAGAGAGCTGCATAGTGTGGATGAGTGTAGTTAGGAGTTTAATCTTGAGAAGCAGTAGGAGTACTGTATATGTCAATGATTGCAGCGGAATGACCACAATTTTGTAGCTCAGTAAGTTGTACCTATCTTACGGGAAGGAGGACGCAATGAAGAAACTGTGTAGCTCTGTTCAGAATTCTGTCAGTTCTCATTTCGTCCTGAGTTTGAAAGGCTGGAATTAGATAATAGTAGTTTGTGAAATTTATTCTTTGTTTGGGTTTTTGCTTTCAATAAAGTTTGCATGTGGATATCACTTTACATCTTTTTGGCTGCATTGCCTAAATCCAAAAGATTGCACATTTAAAAACATGAACTAAAGTGCCATTATGTTGATAGATTTGGACATGTAGCAAAATAATAAGCTAAGTTAAATTGCTTTCGTTATGTTTGGACCAGCAATGAATTTCTATGAGACAAAATTAAATATCTGGGTTCAGCTGAATCCATCAAAACCAAAGTCTTGATGTTCTCTATTGCAGAATGTTGCTGCAAACATTATTGACCTGCCCATGTTCCTGCCTGTATTTATGCCAAGAGTAGTGAGAAAGAGACTGTAATGGAGACACTGCAAACTGCAGAAGAACTGACCAGGAATTAACCAGTTAGTTGTTGGACTTGTCGGTGGAAAAGCAACTTTTATTAGTTGAGATGGGACTTTTGCATACCTCTGATGATCTAACTGACTTTTTTTTTGCCTTTGTGTTCTTAATTTCTGCTGTTCTGTTGTAGTTTTAATTATCTCACCCCTATTGGTTCATTTTATCATCAAAGGACTGCCAGAATAAATATACAACAGATCAAAACTGCTCAAAGGTTAGTAGAAAGGTACTTTCCTGTGAAGTTATTGAGGGAACAAAATGCGGCGTTGGGAACAGTTTGTTGGGGTGATAACTCCAAAAAGTGTTGCCAAAACACCAACTCCAAAAGATGCAAAACATGAGAGAAAACTGTATATGGAAAGACAGATGAAATACTATTAAAAATCTGACAGTGCTAAGATTATTGATAGCTAGCAATAAAGTAAAAAAGTTAAATAAAATAAAAAATATAAACATACTTATTAATAACCAGAAAAACAAGACCAGAAAACAAGCCTAGCAAAAAGTAAATTGTAAAAATTAGCCAAACGCTCTTCAAAAATCCATCACAAAGTTAATTGTTATTCTATTCTGTCTTAAGAGAAACACGGGGAAAGAAAGCTATCATCAAAAACGTATAACAAATACAGAATTCACAGAGAAAAAAGATCAGTCAGTTTTATGGAGATAAATTAATTGTAACTGTTGTCTTAACCTCTCTTTTAAAACATAAATTAGATCCAGATTAACTCTAAATCCTAACAGAGTGTGAATACTTTTTGGCAGTCATTCTGTGTTTTACAGAGTGTATTTGTACCAGATCCTCATAATCCTTATCATCAGACCATATAAGGCCTTGACTCAACTTGTTTGTGAGTCGTCTCTGCTGGTCATTATGATTTTTGAACCAAGATTTCCTGGCACCTGTTTTCTGGAACCTGTTTGGAGAGGCTGAGGTATTTGCATTCCTTATTCTGAAGTGCTTATTTGGTTCAGTTCACATGCGATCTTGTAAACACTGGCTGCTTCAGGTCCTGGGACACTGATACATCGCCTCCCAGGCTGCTATAAATCCTTTTACAACAAACTCCATAAAGCACTCTGATGCCTAAATATTTATGGTTGCCTAAGTTTCCCTTGAGGGTTGTTTTCTGTCAAAGTACCAACAGCGGTAAGTCATGTGGAGTGACTCCAGAAATCTTATCAGGGAGTTGTGGTCTGGCCATCTCCAGCGGAGGAGGAACACACAGGGAGGAGAGGAAGTCTGTGTGATTCTCCCTCCATTGCTTCTCCTCCCCAGGCCTCCACTGTTAGTGGACTCAATTGACCCGCCAAACAAACAGAACGCCACATGACCTCTGCAGAGCAGACAGACAAACAAACAAACTTTCCCATGTCAAAAACCACCAGGTCCACCGCCGCGAGGGACCACACAACAGTCAATGCAAGGCAAACAGGCTGAAAATATCAATGGACAGAAGACAACAACCAATATGTCAAAGCGTAAGCCAAGCGCTCTTTAGAGGGATCAGATGGTGCTTCTGCAGTACGTTCCATCGGTGTGTAGGTCAGCCACAGCTGAGGTGTAAACACAGGTGTGCTGACTGGGAATCTCATAATGTGAACTGTGTAATCCTGGTGTTGCTGGCGGCTTCTGAATACCGTGGCTCCTTGAAACAAGTGTCTCTAAAAAAGGCATGCCTGATGAGTCCTCAAGCACCCTCCCAATGCTGTGATTACTGACGTTTACCCTCTTTAATATGTGTAATTCCCATTTTCTCTGATTCACGAGTAAGGGCCCTCAGGGGGACCAAGCTAAGTGGCAGTCTGCCAGAGCTCTCTGGCTGAAAAGGCTGTAAGTCATTTTTCCCTCAGCAGTTAGATACAACGTGACAGTTTCAGGTTGTCTCATCTGTCTTTATTGCTGTTATTTACATCTCCAAGCACTGATGATAGCTTTACTATGCTATGTTTTTTGTTATGTGCTTCCCATGCAGGTGTGAAGCATATTTGGTTTATGACTCAGTACCTATAAAAACAACTGAAAAGATAGCAACATGACATTTTGCCTCAACAGGCAGTGCATTGCAGTCACAAATTACTCCTTTTTCTAAATGCTCAGTAGAACCGTTGTAATGACTGTAGCCCAGTATGGCCAGAATAACTAATCACATAATTCACCGTAACATGTATTTTCAAAATCCATTCCCAATCAGGACAACTATAAAGCCTTTAGCTCATGCACAAAGCAACAGTCTAAAGCTGTTGCAAAAACTTTACCGTAAAAGCCACTAAAAAGTGCTACATGCTGCAAATTTAATATGTGCTACCATTTGTTGCGAAGAAAATAGAAACATGTGAATGTGGCGTGACTATTTAAGTCATAAAACCTCTTCTAAGTACCACACGATAATTTAAGATGTACTTTTTACTGCAAGAATTTCATGTAAGGATGTAGCGTTTGTGTAGCAAACAGTAGTATCAAAGTAAAATCACATTAGAGTTAGAAAATCTCAAACGTTTGAACTAAAATAAATCCAACTCAAACTTTCCATTGTTTCTAAAGCAGATAAGAAATTATTTGAACAAGATTTAGGGCTTTCCCTGTTTCAAAATGTACAGTCACATGCCTCCAACTGCTGTAGATGGGAAGCAGTATTTTAATGGAAATTATGTTAAATAAATGTTTGCTTTTGTATTGAGAAAATAACAGAAAATAATGGATTGAACACTTTGACTTTCCCCAACGTTTTTAAAAAAGATGAGCTTTACAAAAAAAAAAGCATAATAATAGATTCTTCCTCTCCCACCAAAAACAGTTTGTTTAATCAAAACATTTTCCCCAGGATTTTGTTTAAAATATATTAGCCAGTCAGAAAAGGGTTGTCGTAGCCTTTTGTTCCAAAAAAAACAAAATTTCCAATAAAGGCCGTGGTGGGTAGCAGGTGGGTTTTGGATTTGCACGCACTTTTGTATTGATTTATTTATTGTAAAAGTATAGACAAAATAATAACTAAAAACGTCTTGTAGCTTAGTCGAAACGAAAAATAATCTCAATTTAATGTTTGACGGTACAAAAAAGTGGTTTGAATATATAAAAAAGTGTTTTTAATGTAGGAAAAAGTGGTCAAAAAAATCATTCTACAAACCTCCCGTCCACACCAGACATTTGCCAAACAATCTTCCACCAAGCACCCGGTGTGTTCTTAATTACACAAATTAATGGGAGGGTCTAACAATTAGCCACGTAATCTAAACAATTCCAAATATAAAAATTAATTACAAATTTTGGTTCTAAATTAACCTAAACATATTCTAACAACCCAAAGAACAAAACTAAATTGGTAGAAATTATAAACTACAAAAACTTAGCATAAATGGCCACAACAAGGGTCAACCCAAGACTGAGTGAAAAGGAAAAAGCACAGTTTATGCACCAGCTAGCAACCAACAGCTTTAAGATAATTGTCTACCAGACCTTCAAGGCAACCATGGATATTGTTTGTAAGCATAAAGTCTTTCAGGTGGTAAAGTGCATAATTTTACCTTTACTTTCTAATTCTATGTCTGCACATATTGTCTGCTGATCACGTTCTCTCCAAATGTTACCTCTACATGTCTACATATTCAGCAATGACTTGCTTTTCCTCAGCCAATCAGCACCAAGGTCAATAAATGCCACTCCTTGATTGGCTGCTTTGTAAACACCAACCAATAACGTGTCAATTATTGTATTTGAACTTCCAAAGCAGCATTTCCTTTAGAATATTTTACACAGGCTCAACAAAAACATCCGTGGATAGGCAGGTTTCACACAAAAAATCTACAAATAGGTGAAACCGCAAATACTGAACTGTGAATAGGCGGAGGTACACTAGATTTCCAAAATAATATGTAACATTAGTTTTAGGTAACTTTGTATATCAATACAATACAATATGTTATCTTATTAAAACTAACTGTAGATGGATTATTGGAGTTTGAGTTGTGCCGCAGACAGTGTCTTTGAAAAGCTGTTTGACAGTAATGTTAATGCAGTGCAGTTTAAGCGGACAGATTGATTATGTACAGAAATGTTAGACTTGTGGAACCGCTGCTTGGCTTGGCAATATAAAGTATTCATTTGACGCAGTTGCTCGGAAATGCTTTCTGGTGCACATTTGAGCATATTAAAACCTGAGTCGGTGAAAACCAGAGCAGACATTATCACAGGTAGACCAGACTACCCACAGTGCTGGGTCTCCAAGCTACTGCACTCAAAAAATTACCTGCCTTTCTCTTTTTAGCTTGACAAATTGTCTATAAATCCTTACTATGTGAACTCACATACATTGTAATTTTATCAGATATATATATATATATATATATATATATATATATATATATATATATATATATATATATATATATATACATATATATATATATAGAGAGAGAGAGAGAGAGAGAGAGAATATCTGTAAGACAGCGCTGTTTAGTTGAGTCTCAGTTGTGGAGGAGTTGCTGAGTTTCAGGATGTCTGTCAACTATAATAAGAAAATAAAAAAAGGTTTTTGCTATTTCATCACACGACGGAGGTCAGTTAAAAATCACACTTCTTTTCCCATTCTGATTTCCTGGAAATATATTTAGGTAAGTAGCTTGCTTTCAAGATGTTTTCAGCTTCAGTTAAACAATTTACACTGATCAGTCAACCCAATTTTGAATTTCTCCTTCCTGCTGGCAGGAGGCACTCCACATGGCCATCAAAAGTGAGAATTTGAGAGGCTGCGGTTCCATTTAATGTCTAGTTAGAGTATTCTTTTCATCTCTTGGTTAGAGAATGTGCTACGGGCCAAACACAGAAGCCTCACTGTTGGAGAACAGCTACATGATGACAGACCCACCAAGAATGTTCGTCTGACCGCCATATGTAATATAGCACCAGAGTTTCCTTATTAAGGAGTGAAATAATTTCCACCAAAGTGGTTGGTGGTGCTGACAGCTCAGATTAATGCTCTCTGTAAAACAGCCAGAATAACAACTGCTTCTGCACGCATCGTGAAAAGCAGTAAGTATGGCTGAGGGAAGCCTGCCAGCTCTACAAATTCATGCATATTTGGGTCTGTGAACATCTGCCAGCGCAAATAATTTATGCTGTTCTCTCTGCTAAGGGGCGATGAATCCCCTCTGAAAAGTTTTCTCCAACTTCTACAGTAAGCCTCCCTCCTTCTCTTCCTCCTCCTCCTCCTCCTCCTACTCTCCCTGGTGTGAAGTGGTGCAGACACACGCTCCAACCACAGACTGGGCTGGAAGAGGAGCATCCCGAGGCGTGTGGGAAAGTCCCATGCATCGCTTCAGTCGAGCGTGAGCCAACTGCTTCCTGTCTCTCTTCGGCCCTCAGGGTCAGAATATGCCGTCAAGGCCGCATCTGCAACATCCTCGGCGCTGAAGTGTGAACGGAGCGTAGATTTGGGTGCAGGCCTCGCTGCTGGGAGGGCTCCGTAGACCTGTTCCACTGTAACAATAAATATCTCATGATATCATGGAGAAGGTGGATCAAAACATTTGAGCTCACTCGCTCAACGGCGCCTCCAACAGCTTTGTTGTTGTGTTCCGACACAACTGTATCAGGTGCTCAAACATCCGATGGGAGTCCTTTTCATATTCGAAATGCCACCACCACCAACAGATGGCATATTAATCATTAATTGAGTCTCTGCCAGTTGTGTTTGATGTGCAGCACAAAATTCTGGGCTACTTTTTTGCTCAGCCGTGTGCCACTCGATGATGATAGACTATTTATGAGCCGAGAGGAAACCTAACATTTTCCTCTAAAATTATAATCATACAACGCTCTGTGTTCCCACAGTCGGCTCAACACGAGGCCAGCTCATGCTGCATTATATCGACTTGCAAATTAGACACCAACTGCTTAAACATTTGTGTCATTCTACCTCCTAACAACTATTTATAAGTTAGGAAAAGTACCTGCAGGCAAAGAGAAAGCTGTAATTTTTTTAATTAACAGTTTGCACTTTGATTTGCACACTGGGAATGTGTTGAGAGTTTTCCCTCAACTCCCCTATGTGTTCTTGTGTATGTTCAAGCTTTCTCTGACACTCCTTGTTACTCGTCTCGACTTCGCCCTCTCCTCCTGGTCTGAGCCTGCCTCTGCCGGGCCTTCAGTGGACTGGCAGGAGGTCAGCATCAGGCCAGTCCCAAGCAGCTCCTAAAGGGAGCAGCTGTCAAGAAGCAGCACGGATAGTTGGAGCACCGAGGGCAACGCTGTGGCACGTCAAGGTCAGAAGAAATCCGTCGACCCGGAACTGACCAATAGCGCAGTTGGAGGAGAATCTGTCAAGTTTTCAGGCCTCCTAATGAGATATCAGCTCCACAGCCCTGGAAATCTGTACTACATATGCCACAGTCTGGCTATTTTAGGAAAAGCTGTTAATCATTTATATAAATACAAATTCTTACTTAAATGAAGGCATATATCGTCTGTAAAGAAGTTATTTTGCTGTATATTGTATGCAGGTAGATGTCAAAACATTTGAATATCATAAAAAGTTAAATATTCGTGGTCACTCATTTCAGAACTGAAATGTAATTTTGATTAATATGGCTTACTGTTGATAAAAACCCAACATTTTAATTCAAAAATACTTTATTGATCCCAGAGGGAAATTAAATTAAGAAAAAAGTCAGTCTCAGAAATGTGCATATTGTGAAAAAGTTATATATAGCCAACTTGTAACTATTGCCTTCACAGTCTAGTCATTGAATTAACTCAAAAATGTTGCAAAGATTTTCTAAATGGTATCTCAGTCTGGGTTAGTAGGCAACATCATGGATAAGACTGCTGATTTCAAAGACATCTAGAGGACAAATACTGGAAGCCATAAAAAGGTCATCGTTAAAAGAAGCTGGCTCTTTTCATTGCTGTATCCAAACATTTTCATGGAAAGTTGAGTGGAAGGAAAAATTCTGGTTGGAAAATTTGCACCAAGATAAGGTATTACTGGAGCCTTGAGAGGATTGTCAAAATTCATTCAGACTGAGACTGGAGTCACCTCATCAAGATTAATTGTGAATTGATGAATCCCACATGTTGGATACAGATGTTGCATTTCTGTGTCAAACCTCTCCTGAACCAGAGAAAAGCAACAGAAGCGTCTTATCTGGACTATTGCTAGGTGGTTCAAACTTCTCTTTTCAGATGGAAGTAAAGTATTGTATTTCATTTGGAAATCAAAGTCCCAGAGTCCGGAGGAAGAGAGAGGGACAGAATCCAAGTTGCTTTAAGTCCAGTGGGATATTTCCAGTTAGCGATGATGTCGGGTGCCATGTCTTCTGCTGATGTTGATCAGTTGTGTTTTCTTAAGTCCAAAGTAATCATGGATATATTACTTTTATTAGATTTACCTTTACTTTGCCAGCATATGATTTGTGCTGAAAATGTCAGCACAAATCAGAGGAGACAAAATAGCTCATGATTTTCAAAAATGCGGATAGGAATATCTTCTCTTAATAATTTAGTCAACAAAATAAAATTTGCAAAAACTACTTAAAATTAACTTCAAACATGTGACCTAACATCAAGCTTGTTTAAGTTTGACAAAATACTGTTAGTAGGTCTCACAGTCTTTTAAGTAGTGAAGCAGATAAGCAAGCCCAAACCATTGCATTTCTACTACTATCTTATCTCTGTCTTATCTTTTGACTCTGTTCAGAGACTCCTTTAAAGATTATTAGAGACATTTGGATAAAACAGAAGAGTTTTCTTTGGTTTCTCAAAAATATATATTGGGTTACTGAAGGAGAGGCTTGCCAGGGCAAATGCAAAAGCTATTACTGTGGACAACAACCGCAACACTATGGAATTTATTGCAAGTAAAAAAACATAAGACAAAAATATATCCTGTTGCAGGAACAGATGGAATTTAACTTGAGGCTTTAGAAATATATTTTTTCCTTCCTTTAATGCCAAGATTTCATTTGAAGGCCCCAGCCATAACAGCTATATCTCCTAGAACTGTGCTGACGGAGCGAGGGATTTCTCTTGACCTCGATACTCAAACTGTCCATGTCACTTTGTGTAATGTATGTATTGTATAATATGATTAAGAAGCTAAAACAAGAGCATTCCAGTGCAACCATTCAGTCAATCCGCCTATATATTTACTAATGAAATGGATAGAAGGGTGGGACGAACCCCCGACCCATCTTTACTAAACTGCTTTAGCCCTGAATCAGAAACAGCCAATGAGAAGAGCTGCGACAAAAACTCAGAGGAAGTCATGTTGCCTAAACGGGACATTAACAAAGGCCGTTTGTGCAAACAATGCATATTTATTTTATGCATAGTTTACATGTTAATTATGCAAGATTTTGACACATATTAGACAGGTAAGCATCACATATTTGACGCATTGTACACAGTCACATGAAATATTCATGCATTTTTGGCCTGAGAAGCATTCCATATAAGTGGGCGGGTCTTAACATTGATTTAGACAAGATGATTGGTCTGAAATGGACACAGGTGAAATTAATGAATTCTATTTTTTTATGTAATTGACATTTACATTAATTTTGCCTTTGAAATATTTACCTTTCATATTTTGTCTAAATTTTAATTTTTATTTTCAGTTGAATGAATAATTATGTAATGATTTGTCTATTTATTTGACTGTGGCACTTTTGGCATTCCCATCCAGTAGATGTTCACAAAGGGTTTTTTTTTTTTTTGTTTTGTTTTCTTTTTAAACTATAAGCGTTCTCTGCTGTCTTCTTTTAATTACTAATTTATCAGCCAATTCTGCCCTCTGCAGGGTAAAGAAATGTTGTGCATCAGTTTCCAGTCAATTACAGAACCCTGATTTATTTGTATAATTAATTTACATTAATTGGTGACTAAGTAATAAAAAGAAAAATAGTTATTTGCACATTTAATGTATAACTAACATCTTCATATAAATTGATGTTCCTCTTAATCACTGGTCTGCTGGAGCATATTTATTGAAAATAAATCCTGCTTATGAAAATGCAATATATTTTAATGCCTGGTAAATTCAACAAAGAAAAAGAAAATGAGACTTCTTTTGAGAGCAGACAAAAACAAAGTTTCCAGAGCTTTTTCCAGAAAAGTCCTCAAAAGTGTCAAAAATTAATAGATGTGTTCACCCTGCATTTATCGTCCGAGTGGAGGTGTTGAGAAACAAGTTTCTGAGAAAATCCAAATTAAAATGCAAACATTTTTTTGTGAAGAGATCTGATCGTCCTCAGACTCTCAGGCGTGGATCAAAGCAGCGGTGAGACTCTAGGTTAGCAGCAGATGAAAGAGGTACACATTAAGCTGTTTACTGTGGTGACATGAAAAGGTGTTTTGGCTCTACATTCTGCCTAATGAGGGACAGAGACGGAGGGTTATCTTTTTAGATATTCAGTTGCAAGTTCACAGCGTTTTACATCTTTGCTCAACATCAAAAGAAAGCTCCATTTTCTTCCACCAAGGTGACGTGAGAAAAAAGCGAAGTCTCCGTAGATTAAATTAGCATTTAACTGTTTCGCTGGAGGACTAATTTGCACTTGGATAACTAACTAGATAAGGTGAAGCGCAGGGCCTTTGCAATCCTGCTGCATTATTTTGGCCAAGAGTTAGAACCGAAGATCCTATTAGCTTGTAAAGAAATAACACGGTTTGACAGAAAAGGTATTTTTGAATGTGTGTCATCTAGAACTTCTAGGAATATGTTTCAGAGAAAGGCTTCTTTTGCCCATCTTTTTCAGAAGAGGTGAATTTCAATATTTGGTTGGCAGAAAAAAAAAAAACTATACAGGATTTTTATACCTGATTGTCAATCCAGGATTTGAACCTAGCATCTTGCTGCAAGGTGCCAACAACTGTTCCACTGTGCAGCCCACCAAAAAAGTAGTGATTTAGAAAAAAGTTTGATAAAAAATTAAACTTCTTTTCCATGCAAATTTGATAACTTATAACTTGTTGATGACTAAAATTTGATAACTTGTTTTTGTTTGTTTGTTTCAATGATTGTGAGGTAATTCGCAAAAGGATTCAGGGCAGAAAAGGTATTTTAAGACTTGGACTTTACAATTCATTGTACTTCTGAAGTATTTTAATAGATATTTACCCAAAAAACAAACTTTTGTTATATTTCCTCTTTCTTCCTTTTAATAGTTTTTGTGCAGACAGGATTTGCACAACAAGCAAGAAAGTTTGTGTCTGGACTGGCTGATTATTTCTATAATATAATGATGATTCTTGCCAATAAATTTTTTACTTCTGGAAAGCCTGTTTATTTTCCTTTAAATTGTGCCACATTTGTAAGAAAAATGCATTTGTGTGTTAAGAAACAGAGTTGAATGAAGTCTGTATTTTTTGTGTGACATGTTAAAAAATTATATATTCTAGTCCAAACTCACTTTTAGAACAAACTAACAAAGCTGCAATTCCCCTGGTGGGGTTTCTTTGTAAACACATGGTGATGGAGTGAATATACTTGGCTTTACTGTAGAAAATAAATATTGTCACAACACAGGTGATAAACCCAATGTACAAATTAAATAAATAAGGCCTCAACATGTTTTCATGTCTTTACAGTTTCTTTCCGCCCAGCCAAGTTGAGATCTTAAGCATAAAACCACTACTACGCCACAGTGAAAACAGATGGATCAAATAGTCCTTGTCCTTTATTTGGACTGCTCAATGTTATTGGAAAGATTCTGAGTAAGAATTACCAATTCTGGCCTCCTTTCAGGAAAACAAACAGGCTCATATGTGATTTTCCATTTTACAGGCTGTTTATGTCTTGCAAATTCCTTCTACAGAGGAGCGGCATGGCAGCTTTCATGTTTTAAAGGCCCAGGGTGACCGCAGCCCTTTGTGGCTGAGGCACTTTTCCAGTACTAATGACATACAGTCACACAAGACTCTGGCAGCGGCGTACAACCGAGGCTGCCTGCCCGTTGTGTAATTAGTCTACCACTAAGTCCCAGTCTAGGGAAACATTCACAACCACATTAAACACAGACTGAGTTCGAAGCAGATGGATACGCTCTGGAGGAGTCATATGTAACACAAATGGCTTTCATCAGCAAGATAAACTGATAACACTCGATGTCTAATAAGACCAAGCTGTTTGGGGTCTCTGCAAGATTTTCTTTCAAGTTTGCAGCCTGGTTGAGTTAGCAGGCTTTTTTAAAATTATTATTAGCATGACATATTCCAAACAATATCCTCTTTCTCCAGAGACACTGGATCAGCGAGCTTCTGTTACGGTACAACCAATCAAAAAATAAATAAATAAATAAAAGCCAGAAAAAAAAGCAACACTAAAATCAAGAAAAATACCAACAGCAAATGCGTGTTTGGTGGCATAATAGGATGACAATCCTGCCATCTGGTGGTTAAAGTAGAAACTGAAACAAACAGAATAGGTGGAAGACTTTTCAAAGCAACAGCAGCTGTGGAACAGAGGATAAGTTGACAATGTGAAAACAAGTGACTGAGGAAATGACTTTGTGTGGCAAATTAAATTACTCCTCACCAGAGTCTGCAGAGAGTAGCACTCACTGTTCCACAGTCCATCCTCACCAGGATGTGCTTCACTCACTTTGGTCTTTTTAGGTCATTTCAGTGAATAAGCTGAAAATCTAGTCATCCCAAAAAGTCACGTGTTGACACAAAGAATCAGTAAGCATTGACTGTTGAAATGAAGATGTAAGCAGGACTAAATCAGGTGACATGAAGTGCAAACACGGCCTTAGATTGAATTTTATGAAGAAAACTCCAAAATTCTGCATGTATAGTTTTAGAAGAACAGAAATTTCTCACATATTCACTCCAAAACGTGGAAATAAGAAAATAAGCTTCAACTCCAAACGGCATTGCAACTCTTTGTCTGATTTGGAGTATTTAAAAATGTGCACATCAGTCATAATGCTAATATTATGTTAAAACTAATGAAGTAAGCTTGCACTGAATGACATCAATACCCTTATCAAATGTGAATTGTTTATATACACAATATATTTCTTTCTTATATACAATATACAGCTATTAGACCATAATTTGCAATATTTTTTTAAGGTCAGGGCATTTACAGGTATATCTGAAAAAATAGAACAGTGGGAAAAGTTAAATATTTTTTGTCACTTCTTTCATACACAATCTCATGGTTATTTCACCAAATATTGATTTCTGAACTATTCCTGAGTTAAAACATTAGTATTGTTGTTTCTAAATTAATATGGACTTGTTCTTTTGTCTTTGCATTATTTGAGGTTTGAAAGCACTGCATCTTTTTCCTTATTTTGACCAGCTCTCATTTTCTGCAAATAAATCTAACATTTTTGCTTGAAATTTCAAAAACATGTTGTCAGTAGTTCATAAAATAAAAGAACAATGTTCATTTTATTCAAACATACTATATAGCTTTAAAAAGTAAAATCAGATAAACTAATCATTTTAAGTGGTCTTTTAAGAGCTGCATATATATGCACACTTATTCATACATCTATTTCAAAGTAATTGTCAGGACTACTGATAATTGTGGCAAAAGAAATAAGGTGAACAGAGTTTATATTAACAATTTTAGACAGTGCAATAAAAGATTAATTTATGTCAAAGCCTCTCACACATGCTTAGCAGTTGAGCTCATAAATCTTTTTCTTCTCTTTTGGCTTTTCCCTTCAGGGGTCGCCACATCGAATCATCTGTCTCCATATAGTCGTATCCTCTAACCTCACACCAACTAACTTCATGTCCTCTTTCACCACATCCATAAATCTCGTTTTTGGTCTTCCTCTTGGCTCCAACCTCAGCATCTTTCTACCGATATGATCATTGTTTCTCCTCTGAACATGTCCAAACCATCTTAGTCTGGACTTTATCTCCAAAACATCCAACATGAGCTATTCTGGTGCATTAGGACTAATCTTCAATCTGTTTTAAACAGAAAAATAGTTAAAAACCATCCATCACACTTGAACAAGCCCAAGAAGGGGTGTCTGTTTTGTGCAAACATTATATTATTTGTCTCTCTCTGAATAATGACACCACTAAATGGCTCTTTTGTCTCTTGGTTTACATGACAGCCCAGAGTGTGGCCAGACCTGTGTTATGTTTAGGATTAGATGTGGCAGCAATGCAAGAGGAACAAGGAGCAGGTAAGTGGCTTTTCAGAGGAGGCCCCAGTAAATGTCACTCTTCCTTATGGTGTTTTTATTTTAAGCCGTCGGGGTGCAATGAAGTGAAAACTCTACAGTAAAAACACATCTGCTTCTGGTTAGGGCTGGGGAAACTTGGATTAAACAAATTCTTTAAAAAAAAAGAGAAAGAGTTAGGATTGTTCTTGCCATGATAAATGCAAGTGTCTGACAGATGAAACCACAAATCAGCCTTAAGCTAATATTTGGTTTCTCTCTTTTTCATGGTATGAAGACACAACAGTGGGGGGAGAAAAAAAACAGCTGGAGGCAGAAAGGAGGAAGAACTTGGCTTCAAAATAGATTCTACTATGTTCTTTTTAAAAAAACAACAAATGCAGAAAACGATTTCCACCAACCTTTATGTTAATGTTTGCAGATCTACACTGTGGGTAAAGCCATCAGAGCAGGATATGACAGACATGAAAGTTTATTTGTCTCATAACAGACATTCAACCTGTAAAATATGCAAGATAAACTTGTTTGAAATTCTTCCCAAGTGTTTTAATTATCAATATCTTATTCCGTTCATAATTCTCTTCAACAGACACGAATTCATTTTAGCTATTCCAGTCTGCTTAAAAGATAGGACAACAAAAATACATCCTAAAGTGAAACAGGGTGGTAGCAGTATTATGTTGCATGTTTTTCTTGAGTGGATAAGAAACTCAATAAGCTCAATAAGGAGTAAATCATATAAAGATAGTAAAATTAAAACTTTGATCAAAGTATATTCCTGTCAACCTCGTGGCAAAAGTTAAAAATTGTTGTTCACACACTTCCTCTAACCAAACTGACTCAACTTGAGCTAATTTCCTCAAGACAAGGAACAAAATGTCCATCACAGAAACACACAGAAAGCTAATAAACTATAGTTTATATTTTATGTTTGTAGACAGGTGCTACTAACAATAACTACATGTCAGTTTAATTGAATAAGAAATAGCAAAGTGACATCAAACAAGCCAAGTGGGACTATAAAAGACAGCACAGCAGGTAACGAATGAAAGACTTTTATTAGAAAATAACTCCTTCCAGGACGTTTGTAACCGGTATCTGTTTCAAGTCAGGAAATAGAAGAAAAACAACAGTAATGTCCAAATTTGTGAATTAGCCTCAGACAAAAAAAACAAAGTAAACAAAAAAAGTGGTAATGAAAAACATACCAACATGGGGGAAAAAGTTCTCAGCAGCGTTCCTCTTGGAAAAGAAACAAAACAAACAAAAAAAAAACCCAACTTCATTCACACATGATTCTTCTTAGAGTAAAAATAATGTTACAAAATCTGTGCTTCAAAGAAGGTTTTTTTTCAACTGAAAGTTTTCTGATCTTTAACACACAAAGGTTTCAGATCTAACCAAAAAATAAAATAAAATTTAGACCGCCTTTCGATGATACTCTGGAGGAGCAACTTCATAGTCGCTTACATTGAAGAGTGACGCAGAGTTCTTAACGAGATACCTGAAAAAGAAACAAACACTTGTTTATGCTACAGATTCTTCCTTTGAAGGTTTGCTGAATTAGTTACCAGTACTTACTTGAGAAAGTCTTGTAGATAACTGAGAAGCAGCGCAAGACTCTTCTCATCCAGGGGAGTGTATGCCAGCATAGCCCCAATTCTCACTGTCAAAACAACAATTCAGAACCTTTGAATTGGTTTTTGAATAGAGGTACAAAAGTGCCAAAACTAAATTATTAAAATTTGAGTCAAATGGAATATATTTTATAAATATTGAAAAAAAAATGCAGCATTAATTTACTATATATTTTATTAATGGGATTGCCTAAAATATGCATTACATTCACAAAAAAAAGTTTATTTAAATGTAATTGTTTATTTAAATTTCATGGTCTTATGCTGAAAAACATTGTGAATTTATCTGATATCACCATCCACCAATCAGTGGGGATGGTTGCTATGGAGGTCAACCAATCATGTTTGGATCTACCTGATGAGCCACATTAACATTTTAAATTATTACAAATTGCACTGCTGAAAAAACATTATAACAAAACTCAAAAACAGATTAAAGCTGAAATATTATTTCTGCTAGATAAAAAAAAACTAATCTCTCCAAACCGTTCTCGCTATTATTTAAACTAACATAACACATTGTCGATTTAATTCTTCTATTATTTAAACATAATACATTGTCAATTTAATTCTTTTAAAAATCTCTCAACCCAAATGTACGACATGAAACTGAGCCTAACAGCATTTGAGCTGCAGTTGAAGCGTCTGAATTATTTATTTTTGCTATTCACAACCATTCTTCATAAAGGTTTGTCTTTTTTTTTTTCTTGAGTGTTTACCAAAAAGTCTGAGTAGGTGAGGCGCGCCGTAGATCTGAGACATGGCTGTGTCGGGGTGGTTAGCCAGGATGTCTGCGTACTGAGGCCGCTCAAATTTGTAGAGAAGTTGCGTCCCCAGCATGACATTGAAATATTCACGGATACCGGCGACCACCTCATTCACAGCAAACTCCCTGAGAGTTGAAGGAAAACAAGTTGCACCGGTAAAGACATAGGTTTCGCTTGGCATTTCTGGAGCTGGCTATAAAACAAATCCTGGAAATAAAATAAGATGAAGGTGAGTCTTTACTTGCTGTCAGAGTTTCCTCTTGATTTTTTGTAGTTTCCATAGTCTTCGAGGACAGCGTCAACGTTTTTTTTGGCTGGAAGGTGAAAAAGCTGAAGACAAACAAATTGAAACAGAATTGTTGGAAGATTGTCTCTGTGGCTTACTTAGTGGAACTCCTAAGAACCTTTAAAAAAAATAAATAAAAAAAATCACAAACTTTTTAAAGGGTCTTTTTTACTAGACTCTTTACTAAATGCACGAAGATGAGAACTCTATATGGAAATATGACAAAATGTTGATAATTTACCTGTTTTTGACGTGTGATCAGATCCCAGTCATCCACAAGCCATGGTTTAAGCTCCTCTGGGATTTTTACTTTAACTTCAACTCTGTTTATAAAGGTTTCCTCCTAAGCAGAAGGAAAGAAACAAAACAAAACATTGTTTCATCCGTGCACCTTATATGAATGATGTCCTTTAAGGTTCTGAACGTAGTTATTACATGAAATCCTGGACCTACGCTCTCAACAGTTGGGTCAACTCGTGCTCTCTTCTTCCTGGGAGGATGGGTTGGATCTCCTCCTGAACTCGTTCCCTCTCCTGCTCCAGGAGCTGCAAGCACACATTTATTTAACTAACACGTCTAATGCAGGCGAAAATCTACTTTTTGATTTGAAATACTAAAGCAACATATATACTCACTCTTCTGTTTGTTCTTTTTGGTTTTCCTGGGGGAAAAAATAGTACTCAAGTTTCTGTTATAAAGTTTTATAAAAAAATAAAAAAAGATGAGAAGAAAAAAAAACAACAACAACACAATGGCACAATCACTCACACATCATTTTTCTGCGATGCAGCAGGGATCTTCTTATTCGGTGCAGCTCCCCTCATTCTCCCTTCTACATAATGGTCTCTAAATTGAGAAAACAAAAGTTTTGTTAATCAAGAACCTGTGGTTCTGATGAAATGGGAATTTTCCAGACAATTAAAGAGAGAAAACAAAACGGATTAAATCAAACGGAAGAGATTGAACACATGACATTTTAGTGGACTTACTGATTGGCCCTCTGAAGCTCTTTCTGTTTCTGAAGATTACTGTCCACATACTTCAGTACTCTGCTTTCAGGAACCCATTCGTCCCAGCTGAAAGAAAAAATATTATTTGAGTACTTAAGCTACTGTTAAAAATGTGCAAGTTTAGGCATTTATTATCTGAGCTGAACACTCACTTCTTATTCCAACCACTGTAATGAATGAAGTATTTGATCTGTTTGTCCTTGATATTAATCTTAACACACTGCAAAGAGAATTACCAATTACTGTCAACATTAAAAAAAACATCAAGAGGGTGTTTATAAGGATAGTTTAACTAAGGTGGCCTACCTTAGCTTCGTAGAGCAATGGCCCATGAAAACACAGCACTCTTTCACCTGCATTGGAGATAAAACAATGAAGTTCCACTGAAGAAGCTTCACACACACAAATATGGAAAACAACAGGGAAAGGACATGTTTTAGCACCAGACAAACATTTTTATTTTCTTATGACCATACAAATTATCTTTCTAAAATTTCTTTTTCATTTACATAAGATTTTTTTAGTTCCTAAAATAAAACACGCAGCAACAAAAAAAGAAAAGATGACTTAAAATATTTTTATTTAATTTCTGACTCAAGCAAAAGAAACTGAACTGAGTCCAGATCATTGTGTCATTTATTTGTGATCATATGGAGGATCTGGGGCAATTTTCCAAGTTGTGTCCCCATTTAATAGCAACATGTTGCTATTTTGACTCTGCCCGTCCACATTATGCATTAAAAATGTCTTACCCACTGTGTCAAGTATTGCTATGGATTATGCAGAGAAGTAAAAGTACTCTTGGTTAAACTAAAGAAAGATATTTAATGATTAGTTAATTGGTTGTCAAAGTGGTAATACATTTATCCAGGCAGACATTAATTGATTCATTTCGGCATTAAAACAACCAACACAACAAAATAACGAAATGGTCAGCGCCTGTGGAATCATAGAAGGGCCAAGACGCATTTTACTTATTGTGATCAGACGGAAGTTACAAAAATTCAGAAAACTGTGGACAAAACAAAACTTTTCACCAAGTTATTTTTTAAAGTATTTACAAAAAACAGTCAAAAGAAAACAGAAAAAAACAACAACTGACAAACGTAGTTTTGGGTTGCTTGTTTTGTCCGGCTTTTAGTTTTGAAGAAATATACCGGAAGTAAAAAAAAAAGTCTTAGGTCGTAATTTTTCAAATCTTTCAAATAACTTGTATGGTCATTCTGGGCTTCCGTACACTGTACTTCATCAGGAAAAAAATGCATTTATCTTGATTTTAGCTTTAACTTTCAAAACAGTTAGTCGTCATAGATATATATTCTTCCAAGCTGATATGATGAAGATTATGGCAAGCCATCAAAAAAACAAAAAACAATTCGGGTCTTGGCGGGTACTTCTGCTCTGAATTACGGATTTTTCAGCTGTGAGTAAGCGTGGCATTCCTAGCTTAGTTCGCTTTTCCATTAAAAAAACTGTAATACAATCTGTACGCACATATATTCAAAATGGCAACAATAGACAATGGTGAGAAAGACTAAAGTTAGCAAGATCTGAGCTAACGGTTAGCTTGGTAAAATACTATCAGGGGTGGGCGGTGAAGTCTCTCAGTAGCTAACGCTATCTGAATGAAGTTAAAACTATCTCTAAAATTAACACAATGCACTCTATATCAGAAGCTTAATTGAAACTATGGAAACAGGGCTAAAACTACCAAATCTAATTAATAACAACCCGTTGTGTCTTTATTGCAACAATGACGGCTAAGCGCTCCACCTCCAACAACTCCAATATTTAGGCGTTTTAAAGCGGACAGAAACTCACACGAAACAATACGACAAACAAACACTTGCATACCTTCTTGAAATTTAGGTTTCGGGTCCTGTTTCGGCGCCATTCATGGATTAAGCTATCAAAATTTGGGAAAAATCTTCAGGTCCCATTCCAGTCCACCACGGCGCCGCTATCCAATGACGTCATTCTTCTTCTTCTTCTGTGGATGTTTTTTGATGGTTGGCAACTAGCATAAGGTACATAACCGCCACCTACTGGGACGAAAGTGCAAAATGTTAAACGAAAAGAATGAAAAAATGAGGACTTCACAATGAAACTGCTTAAAGTAAAGTCAAGTTTTTCTTTATTAATCCTGACTTTCTATTCTTATATCTTTAACCCACCAATGCAACATCTTAATTTGATGCTTGCCCATTTATAAACTATCAATCAAACCTGTGTGTCGTACTATAAAGTCGAGCAATACCATCTCTTTACTATTTTTTGAAACCTGTTCATCTTTTACAGATAAACACAAGTTTAAACACAAATATCCAGATGTCATTCTTTGACAAAATCTGTGAATGTATAAACGGGAAAGTTCCTCTATTAATTGAGAAGAATAAGTGCTTTCCTAATATATTGTAGCAATAAAACATAAATTTATCTTAGGTTTAAACATTTTGACCAGAGGTGTCAATGAATGTCTCTCACATTATAAAAGCACAAAGTGGTGGATATTAAATTTCACTTAAAAATGACTTCAGGTATTAATATCCTTTACCCCTATCCAAAGTTAGAAACTTTTTTTATCCAGCAGCTGCAGCCAAACTAGTGATTATAATTAATGTTAGACAACCAACTGCTTTACCTGTGTAAACTATTTAAAAATGATGTGAAATGTTCTTTAATGCCTCATGAGGAATCTTAAGAGAACTACTAAGCCTGCAAAGACCTTTTGTTTGTTTTCTACAGGGTTAAATCCTTACCAATATCAATCAGCACAATAGATCTCATCTCTTTTCAAAATGATCAAAGCGTCTATTGAGTTATTGACATCATCTTATAGCAAAACAGACAGAAACTAAAAATGGTACAATGCATGTCAAGCAACAGTGATATTTTTAAATAGCAATAATTATATAATTACAAAAGAAATATCACATACAATGACAGCAATGCATATTCACGAATCAAACCAATGCAGAAAGTATATATGATAATAAATAAACCTAATCATAAAGACAAGTCAAGGAGAAAAGCAACGAAAAGGGAGGCATTCATAATAACTTTAAAGTTGTTTTACCTCTGGGCCAAAATGTATGTTGTGATTCACTCAAAGCCTAAACTATCACAGTAATCTTGAAGGCTGTTGCAAATATATTAAACACCAAAAAAAAAAAAAAAAAGAAGAAGACTAAAAGACTATGTATCCTGTGGCCTCACTACAGAATCGCATAGCACTCAAGTAGGTGAGCTTGCAGGTAGCCAGCAGACAGAGAAAGCTGAAGACGACAAACTGGGAACTGTAATGCTTAACTGCTCCACACAGATTCGATGCACGAAAACAAAAGGAAACAAGTGCTATAATAAAACATCAACATAATGAAATGTAATTAACTCAAAATTAAAAATAAACACAGCTATAGGCCTTTCAAACTGACCAGAAACTAGCCATGTCTTGTATGTGGAGCAGAAATTTGTCAGCTGGTCACTTCTGTCTAGTTTGTATTAAGTTTTGAGTAACACAAAATTAACAGCTATACATTAAAGAAAAATGCTAACTTTTGCAAGATATATATATATATATATATATATATATATATATATATATATATATATATATATATATATATATATATATATATATATATCAAGGTCCAATAGTGAGTGCTAGCTGGACCAGTGCCCTTCATTCACACACTGAAACAGTCTGATCAATCTGACTTTCTCCCAATTAAGGTGTAGATTATGTAGAGTTTGAGCAATAATACATGATTCACTGTTCTTTGATTCGACTACGATGAGCAAGAAGAGAAAGAGCGCAGTAATGAAACACAAGGATCGTGCACTCTCTCCTGCATTTCTAGTGGCAACAGTTCCAAGAGGCATAGGAATGCTTCTTTCAAAAATAGCACACACCTAATATAACTTACATCATAAATAATTATTTAAAAATAACAACCACAGCATGAATGTGTTAAGAGAAAATAAATGTACAATGATGGCAAAAATAAAACAAATGGCCAATCTTTCTGCTGTCAAAACATTATGACAAAGATGACACCATTTAGAACATAAAGTGCTACACATTCTCCCGTGTTGCTGAGGCTCACCTTTCATCAACAACAAGCCTGTTTTCTTTATATTCTAAATATGTCCCGTTTGGTGTTGACTGCCTGGGGACTGTGCATGTATGCTGAAATAATGCCGTTGACATAAAATATTGAAACAAACTGTAAAAACCAGGTACAAAAGCTACAATATAATCAAAGACCACATGAAGAGGTGTGGAAAAAGTCTTCAGTATTCACACAAAAATATCAACGGAAGTAACGCACTGGACAAGAAGCGTCCCAAGTTTATATATACATATGATAAGTAAAATTGAAAATAGATTTTTCCTCTCTGTACATAGCACTGTATTCTTTCATCTTCCACTTTCAATATTTACAAAGAACTCCTGTTCGAGGTCTGATTCAGTTCGCCGTGGATCTAGTCAAGAGAGATAACGTCAGATAAGGAGCCGTAAATGGCCGCCGCCGCCGCTGCCTCCATAGAGGACCGTGACAATCCAGAAAGGCCGTGGCTGTCTCTTTCTTTTTCGCGTTCCCGTAGACTGCTGGAAGACACCAAACTGCTGGTGCTGCCGCTGTTGCTGCCTCCATTGGCGGTCGCCAGGGTGCTGCCCCCAGGGGTGGCCGACTGCTCCCGTAGCATCTGGGAGGAGCTGTAGGGCAGGAAGCGGTTGAGGAGCAGGTCGTGGTCCTCTGGCGCAGACGCTGATGCGGCCGCTGCAGCAGCCATCACCATGTTGTAATGCTTCCAGGACACAAAGAAGGCATTTTTAGCCACCAGCAGTAGAGTGGCGCACAGTGCAATCCATACGACATGAAATAAAGTTTAACTCAATGTTTTAGTGGGGTTGGCTCAATTTGCTGCTTTGCCGAATCATATAGCCATTTCAGTTCTTGCGTCTATTTCATG
This sequence comes from Gambusia affinis, assembly GCF_019740435.1. Taxonomy (NCBI): domain Eukaryota; kingdom Metazoa; phylum Chordata; class Actinopteri; order Cyprinodontiformes; family Poeciliidae; genus Gambusia; species Gambusia affinis. Next base: position 7,712,062 of record NC_057875.1, read on the forward strand.
CCTACAAACTGTTTCATACTCATGTACTTGTAGTGCTGTGAAAATACTTTGAAATATCTTTCACTTCTTTATTAAAGAGAGATATTTCAAGTCGAACAAGTTCTAAAATAAAACAAAGTAATACCATCACTTTCACTTATGTATGGGGAAGAAAAGGTTTTCCAAACAAATCTGGACCTGTATGAAAAAATAAAAACACGCCCCTGGATTTGAATCTGATTTAGATGTAAATATTCTAGGATGACTTCAAACTTCCTCTGAAAACCTTTTGTAGCTAAATTACAAAAAATCTGCAGAGAAGAGTGAGTATAAAATCTCCCCACAATAATTTTCCAGTTGATGACAGCTGTCATCACCAAGTGAGGCTCAACCATTTATTATATTTACGAGGCAATTAGTTTTTCAGAGCGGTATTAAATGTCAGTTAATTTTTTCCGTTATTACATATTTGATTGAACTGACCCAGAGTAGTCCATGAAAAGATTTTTTTTTTATTTATCAATACCACAAGCAGCTCTAAAAGTCCCTCTGATGGGTACGAAACAACAAAACCTATAAAAGTTGCCAACGCTATAAAATGACAAAGAGTTACATTTTTACTTCGCAAAATGATTTTTACAGAAACATGTATAATGTATAAGGTATCATCATGGAATCATTTAAATCATATATTATACAGAATAAAATAAATGTCTTTGCTTTTAATTGTCAACATCACTCAATCCAGTGATGTAAGAGGAAAATTTATAAATAACGTACCTGATTGTCACTTTGGAGGAAGGAGAAAAAGTTCAGATCTGTAAAAAGAATAAAACATAAAACTTTATTCACCTTTTTAATAATACTCTGACTCAAGAAGCGGTAAAATTACTTGAAAAAGCCCTTTTTAGTTGATTTGATTAAGTGAAATGAAGGGAAAGCATCAGGTTTACCAGGCAGATCACTTGTGTGATAATAGTGGCGGTAGTCCTGAATAAGAGGAGGCGGAGGAGGAATGTAGCTGCTCTCCACAGGGGGCATACTGGGAGTTCTGGCCACAGGTGAAGCTTGGCTGTGCAGGTTCAACACTCTGATCACAGATAATGCAGCACAAAATCAGAGATATTTCATGTGCATTTCACTAAATTAAAAGAATCGTCTAGTATTTCAATTCAGTATTTTCAATTCAAAGAGTTTCCCTTTTTGAGTTTCCACCGCTAGTGGAAACTCAATTTATGGCTTAAACTGTAAACCATAATTCTCAAGATTAACCAAAATGTCTACTTGAAATATATCACTTTATTTGCCAGTAAATGAGTTTCACTCCTTGAATTAAATTACTAAAATAAATAAATGTTTTGATTATCTTCTCATTTTCGAGATGTTTCTAAATGAAAACTAACAAAGTGATTTTGAAGCTTACCCTTTGTTTGGAGGCGGAGAGACTGGAGAAAGCGAGGGACAGACCCGTTTCGGAGGGGGCTCGTCATCCTGCTCGTCTTCTGAGGAGGTATCCAGTGTCAAATCAATCACATCCACTTTCTTGTTGTTGTCATTAGACGACCCTCGTTTATGTTCATGCGAGTCTGTTCTAGACAAATCTACCCACAGAAAAGCAAAAAGAAAGAAACCTCACTCTGTGTTCGTGGATCGATACTGGATTGTGAGGCTGCGGAAAGCATGAGCTACGCACCGCTGTCCACGCCGTTGTAGGAAGCCGACACCTCCTGAACTTCTTTCTTTGACTTCATGGGGGCCCAGCTTCCATCTTCCTTGAACTGGATTTCGTCACAGTCAGAGCAGCTGTTCAGGATTTCCATGAACAACCTGTGAAAACAAGCAGCCTGTAAACAGTTTTGACACAAACTTCACCTAAAATGTTTACTTTCATCACAATTTAGATCAACTTCCATCAAGACACAATATATATTTATTAGTAGCGCTGAACAATATGTTGAAATGTAATAGCCGGTGCAATATCCATATATACAACAGTGCAATCTCTGTTGCAATATTTAAGAGGCCGTTATAACTGGAGCCCAATACATTAATGGTCTGTGAGGTAAATAATTTATTTGGTTGATTTGATGGATTGCATCTTCATGACCACGATGGCCGCAATTTAGTGAGGGAAAAGAAAGAGAGAAATTGGGATTATTTGGATTAATCTCATCTGAAATAATCCCTGGAATATTCAACAATAATATTGCAATAAACATGTTTTTTAAAAATGATACAACAGGCTACACATTACACAAACTTTAAATGATGGAAAAGGGTTTCTTACATTCTGAAGATAATGAAAATATTCTGCTGGGTTATCCCGCAGTTAGCTGCACAATTATCCTTTTCAGACATAATCTACTCAGATGTAGAGTTAAAAAAATAATTTTAAGTTTTAAGAACAAAATTGAGGGGAAAGGGTGTTCTAGTCGTAGCAGATATTTTAAACCACATTTTAGAAGATTTGACATGAATTACGATGACACTCACCCATCTATGATAAGATGCTCATATGGTGCCTTCTTGTCACAAACCGGACACACCCACGTCGGCTTCTTCTCGTTCATTTGGATATAAAGTGTAGCATCAAAGCACTGTAGGTGTGAGCATGTCATTGATCGGCAAGGGATGGTCAGCCTCATCTTTCCCAGCTGTACAAAGAGACACAAGTGAGCAGCAGTTAATAAAGTATGACCGACTCCTAATAATAAACCCCAAAAAGCATGGTGTGGTTCTTTAATATCCCCCCCTCTGTTTTATACTATTTTACACAGCACAAATAATTTCCTTTTTAAATTAAAACCCTATTGTGATCACAAAGACTTAAAATAAGCAGGATAATACTGAAGAGTATTTACAGGACAAAGCAGAGAAACTCGCAGACTGGTGGTCGCTATCTCACTCTCTGGATCCGCTGTCAGTTTCTCCTTGACTGTCAGATGGAAAGAGAGAAACAAGAAGGTTAAACATGTACTTAGCCATGTATATTTACCACAATCGTATTTATGCAACCTTCAGTGAACAATAAAGTTAGATTAACATTTAGATGGATTAAAGCAACAAAAAGAAGCACTAAACAATCGAAGTCATATAGTAGTATAGATACGGTAAACATATGTTGTATATGCCACTTTAAAGGAACTTTAGATCATCAAAGCCACTGTGAAGAAAGGTTCAGAGACGGAGGATGGTTCATTTTAACATTTACAAACAGACCTATGTGATGTAAACAATATAAAATATGGCTTAAATTCATTCCTCTTTAATGTGTTCTTAAAATTCAAGTGACTTTGATGTGTTTGTCTTTGAAGGTTTACAGTGGGGGTCTTTAAATCCAGGCCTCATCCTGCCAAATTTAGACATGTTTCTGGTCCACCACAGGACGAGTCAAGCAGCTGAGTTACCTCCTCAGTCTGCAGTCAACTTCTCCAGTCTTGCTACTGACCTCATTATTTGACTCAGGTGTGTTGAAGCAGAGAAAGAGCAAAGGCTACATTCACGCGGCAGGCAAATCTGACCCAAATCTGATATTTTTGACCACAAGCAACCTATAAGTGACTTTTTCATGGAAATCTGAGCGGCCCAATTCTAATCTTTTTGCACACACACAAAAAAATATTTGTACCACTTCCATATGTGGTACTAAATCAGACATGTATTCAATTGTTGTCAAAATGTCTGCAGCCAGAACGGTCACGTCACATTTTATCTAAATTTTACATCAATAACTTAAGAAATAGTTAAGACATAGTTTAATGACTATGTTTTAACTACGTCATGGTTTTTTGTCCAGTTTTATGTTTCGTCTGGTCATAAAACTGCAGCAGATGAAACAAGACACAGTAAAACTGGACGTAAACAATGACTGAAAATTATAATTATGAATTTATGGAATAAGTCTTTATCAGTGGAGCACATCACAATCACACCACTACTACAGCACAGCCCTTCTTAATTAAAACTGAAAAAGCTTTCCTCAAACCTTTTGTGTTATTATTTTAAAAAATGCCATTTCTTCTATAGAATCCATTATGACACCATCACACATAATCTGCCTTAACTTGGCTGAAATTGCACACAAGTGTGCATGATAGAACATTAAAATCACATTCTTTTCAAAGGATAAATAAACAAGGTTTGACATCAATATGTGACATTTTCTCAATGCAAAACTGAATACCTAATATGGTTTTGCAAAGACTTAAAAGCTTGTGATGAGCCTCAGAGTGCTCTTGTACGCTGCAGCAGCAACATTCATAATCCACAATAAGCCTTTCAAGACAAGACCAGAATTTGAAACAAAAGAAAACCTCAAAATTTGATACTTTGATAAATTTGCCACTCATATATGACTTTAAAGTACGTTGTTTCTATTACCCAACATGTTTTTACTATTAAGCAAAGTGTGTACTTACTCAAGGCTCTTGAGTGGTCAGGATTCCTAATCCCTTTGGCCCGTAGTCTTTGTAACAACACTGCAGATGACTGCTGTCTTACCAAATACACCGCCATAGAAAAACACTGACCACAAAAAAAAAAAAAAAAGACAAATGTCATGCAGACGGCTCACATACTGTTCCATTATTATTATTTCTCAACATTCTGACACAGTAATCTCACCCTTCCAATTTCTGATGTCCAAGACACCACAATAGTGTTGGGTACAGTGGTAGATAGCCGTACAAGAGATGTTATGTTTATAGGACGACTGGGCCTTTTTGGTTCCACCCCATTTTTTGTGGGAGGGAGATATCCCTGCAAACAGAAAAAAACAACACAAAACGTTTATTTCACAGTAGCAAATTAAAAAGAAAACACACAAAACACTAAACCATAGCAAAATAAGGCTTAGACTTACTGGGAGATTACATGGTTTGCCATTAACCTTCACACACAAATTGGGGGGGAAATGGTCCTCTTGCGGACAGCTCGTCTCTGATAAGCAAAATCTGCAAATGATAAAAATCATTGATTAAGGTTTAAACAAATGCCTTAAGCAAGTGGATTCTAATAGGCTAACATTTCCACTATTAAGTAGGTTTACTTCAATAATATAGGATTTATTTTGTGACACAGGTGGAGCACTTCCTGAAAATGTATTTTATTGCTGTTTATAGTAATATGAGAGTATTTTTACCGAGTTGAAATGTGTGACTTAATGAGAGACTAATGTAAAATGAGATATTTTGTTAAACCATAAGTTTTCAGACTGTCAGGCACAAAAAGGCTAAGGGACTTCTCAAAAACCTTTTCATCAGTGTTTTTCTTCTTTCCTCCCTTCCATATAAAGATCAGATTTATGGAATGGATGCCTCCATCAGCAGATTTTTTTCCTCAAGAGTTACTGTGCTGTCTGTTGTTCTGATTGACGCTCTCCTGGCTCAATGGTTAAGTGGACAGTCATTATTTGGTAGGTTTGGAGTTATCGCACACTTCATTTTCAGGCAGAGAACTAAACATTCCTCCATCTTCAACACTTATGATATTGTTTTACAACTCAACTCCACTTTGAACTCTTCTGCAACTATTTCCTGACCCATCTGGTACACTCCTTAGTATTCAGGGTGCTGTTTGTTTATCTACTAAACAAATGGATTCTAATTTTTTGGTTTTTAAAATGGCAAAATGTAAAAAAGTTCCAGAAGTATGAACAGTTTTAAATGGCACTTGAAATGACAACCAGGATTTCAGTGATGCTGTTATTGTTTTTGTATGTTTTAGAGCCAGAGCTGAAAGCAGAACTATATCAAACACTAGACTGATACTCAAAATAAAGTGTGTGTTGGAAATACCTTAGTTGAACTTGAACAGCAAAGTCACATTTGGTCCCAGATATGTCCCTGAAAATTTAGAATCAACAGTTTAGTACACAGTACAACAACTAAAACAAATTCAAAGTTAGGAATTTTACACATTAAAATAGCAGCGGCACTATTCACTGGTTGTGCCTTTTGGCTATTTTTTTTCCTGCAGGCACTTTTCTCACTTACATTGAGCTGCTAATTTGTTGAACTTGCTGTGGTGTTAATGCAAAGGCATAACATGCTTCCTGGAAGCGCTGACTGTTGTCTGAAACTTTGAAAAAGAAGCCAGAAACACAAAGTCAGACAAGAAGCTACAGAAAGTTTTTTATGCACGTCTCTCACGACTCATTGTTTAGCTATACCTGTGATCTCAAAACTTCACTGGTATGCTCAGGCAGGAGGAATGTTATAACTATAAACACAGCTGAGCAGCAGTTGTGGACTCACCCAGGCTTGTTGGCTTAATGAGCTCATCTAGAACATCGTAGAATGGCAATCTCTGGAGCTTGACGTCAGGGTGTACAGGGTGCAGGGCAGAGGAGAGGTGTGGCAGACTCAGCTCATGTTTAGGTCCGAGAAGAGAAACAGGCAGCAGTGGTGAAGGAGAGCTGTGGCCATCGAATCCTAGCTGAGCAAGGCCAGTGGGCAAGCTGGTCGCAGAATGAACAACAGGAAGAGCTAGGTCCACTGGCGAAACCATTTTGGTTGGGAACCGCCGTCTGTAGAGTTCTTTGATCTTCATCTGCACAGCAGGACTGCAGCCAGCCTTGAGTAGGTGGAGAGCTTTGGTCAAAAGTTCATGTTTGCGCCCATGCTTATTCCGTCCTGCATAGCCCAACAACACTTGGAGCTCAGAAACTCGAAGGCTCATTACCATTTGCTGGTGGAAAAATGAAGAGTGGGGAAAAGGATCTATAAAAACTGGGAAAACGCAGTTTTCTAATCCACGATGTAACTACTACCTCTATCAAATATCCTGTAGCACTTTTTTTTCTTTAATATGAAATATTTATAAAACAGAGACGCTTCCATCAGCCTTCTCCTGCCCAATTTAATATAGAGGTAGTAATTTGAAAGAAATGATCAGATTATCCATACTTTAGCTTCAAAGCATATGCATTTAAGCTTTAACTAATTGTTATTTAACCCCTTCAAAAGACCGACATAGTATACGTTATTGGTTAATGCATTGAGACCAAAGATCAATAGTTTTGATGCATGTAATGAATAAGGTTAAAAAAACATAGCCTTTTAAATATTTGTGCTGCCAATGACCAGTCGCAGACGATCAGGTCAATTTAGCATATTCTAATCTCTGGATATGTGATCTTATTGATATTTGAATTTAGACAATTCTGGATTACTTTATCTGTTTCACGAGGAAACGAACCTAGATGTAAACACTATCATAACATCTTAGACTCAGCCTAAAAAAATGTTTTGTACTTTATACAAAGAATAGCAGCCGTTTTATTATCAATGCATAAGCTTCCTTTTTCTTCTCCAAAAATAAATGTCGCTTAACAGCTACAATTATGTCAAAGTAAAGGTCTATTATAAAGCAGAAGCAGCATTTCTGCACATACAAGTCTGGTTTTATTAAAGAAAGTACTTATCATACGGAGGGTACAATAACAATGTATGAAAAAAGGATGGAGAGGAAGATAACAGGTTTAGTTAGCATACACTAGCTGCCACTGGCTATACGATGCTGTCATTTGCCCAAAAAGAAACCAAATTCTTAATTTGTTTACCTTCGCGATGAATTTTTAAATGGATATACTTCCCAAGCATTATAATATAACCAGATTTGCTATCAGAGACTACCATTCCTACAAAAAGGAAGCAAAATTTCAAGTTAACATGCGCTTCTCTTCCAGGGAATAGACACGGCCCATTTTTCAACAGATAACCGTTCGAACAGTAGTGTAAAAATAATAAAATGTAGCCGAAACTGCTGCTTTGTTCAATTTAAAACCCTGCCAATCGTTACGGTTACATCCTTAATGAAAGCGTTATATTAGATTTTGATCAGGAGAACCGCAGGGGAAATCTAACGGGAACGTCGGCAACAATAACAAAGCTAATGCTAACGAGCTTAGCCGCAAGCTAACGGTATTCTGCTTCATTCTGCTCAGCTGTTTATTCATCATATACTTTCATAACAACCCAAATCAGCTCTTTGCTGTCGAATACCAAGAGTGATGTTGCGATAAAATGCAAGTTTCAGTGACTGAAACATCTACTCGGCAAGCTAATATACAGAGGAGGTTTACCTTCAGTTCCGCACTCTCCGCCATCTCGTTACATTAGGTGCGCATGCGCAACACGGTCTCCCTCAAGGGACTGAATGTTGTTCTGCGAATCCCAGAAGGGGGCACTGTTGCAACGCTAGTAATCACTCGCATGTTTTTAAAACCGTGAACGAAAGTACAATCGAATAGAACGGACACAGTGTTAGTGGTTAAATAGTTTTAAACTAAAAATGATTTTGTCTGAATCTTCATACACTGATAATGAATGACTGATTGTTTTTGATAAACTGAACAATAGACATCTCATTAGTAATGAGACGTGATAATCCTAAGTCAAAATATTACGATTTTAGGTTACCAACAGACGAAAACGTAGAACGCTGGGTGACTTTTTTAGTAAAAAAAAAAAAAAAAAAAAAAATCAATATATTCGCTCATTTTATGTTAAATTACAGTACCACAATATACAAGTGAAAACTTACTTCGACCAATCAGCAACATATTGATTACTTTGAGTCTAATAAAGCAGAACTTGCGCAGGATATTATTACTGGGTTGATTTTATAAATTAAAATACAAAGAACGGAAAGTAATTACCACACCGACGCCAAAATGTGTCATATTTCTTCAATAAAATGATTTATTCTTCAACAATGAAAACAAATGTTACAGGGACAAATAAACTACTCTTATTATAATATATGGACGCAGATGCACAGATTTCCTCCTCTAAATTATGTGTTTTTTTCCATTCATTAAAAACAAATACAACTACCAAACAGTGGATTTTGCTGTAATTTTCCGTGACTCATTTAAAGTGCATTAAAACCAATGTGAGTGACTGACCTAAAAAAAGACAAAAAGTTATAACCGACTTATTTATAATAGAGGAAAAAAAGAGCAAAAATGTTTCTGAACAAAAATAAAAAGATAATTAATTTCAAGATAGGACATTCACTGTCATTGCACTTTGCCACAAAAATGAAATGAGTTGATGGCAAAATTTTAATAAAAACAAATTACAACGTATGTAGGAAGGTTAAATAAATACTGAGGGTGGTAATACACTTTTTTAATCTTACAAATAATTACAGGTTGGTCAGTTTTCAGTTCAGTTCCTCCAACTTTCCGCTGATGTTTATATTCCACTTTTTCCCCCAAACTCTGGTGTTTAACACGAGCGGTAGATGAATCATTTTCACCCATCATCTGCCTTACAAACAAATACTGTATGTCCAATACTCAAGGCGGCAGCAGAGGAGATTTGAATGTGCAGGATCCCGTGCAGTGGCGAGGAGTTAACATCTTACAGGAAAAATGGTGTAAAGCGTCGTGAGCTTCTAGAAGGAGAAAAACAATCAATAGTGCACAAGCAAGCGGCTCCTGAACATCATAGATACGCAATATCTGTTATTTACAATAAAAGATGATTGAGAGACATTATAAAAGACCATATGATGAAGCAATTCACGTTTTTTGTTGGCGGACTGATAATTGCTTTGAGGGTAATATCTTTCAGATATGCCACGAGACAGGGCGCAATAGATCTTATTTGTAAATCAATTTTTAGTAAAAATGTACAAGATCTTGAAAACGGACAGAATGAGGCAAATTGCGTTGAATTTAAGTAAATTACGCACATATCTTTGAACACATCTGCTGTGAGTTTTTTTCTCATTTACTTTATTTTTCTCACCTCTGACGATGTGAAGCTGCTGCACCATCTCCTCCCTGTAGGAAAGCTCCCTTTTCATTTGATCTTGAAAATTATCTATGAAGTAAAGGTCAACATTAAATTTGGTGTTCCGCTCGTATGTAAGAAAGAAAGAAGGAAAGAAAGGAAAAAAGAAAAAGAGCTAAAAAAGCAAAACATAACTTCAGTCAATCAAAAATAAATCACAATTAAAAGACACAAATAAGCATTTAGCTACGTTTGTTTCACACTTTATTAACGTATTTGTTATGATTTTACTTTTACAAAACAGGAAGCTTGCATAAACCGGACTGCAACTATGCATAGTCAGACTGTTAAACAGCAGACAGAGGGCGCTGTTCCCAAGCAAGAACTACAAAAATTCTTTTGAACTGTTACCAACGTCAAATTCGCGTTAAAACAATTTTCCGTGTTTTGATAATGAACATTGGTCAGAAATGTCACATGTCTATATGTAATTATAGATTTATATTATAAATGGAAGACGAATGTATTATTATTTAGAAAGAAGATTATGTTACAACGTAGGCTATTCGAAGAAATTTGGGGAGACAAACAACAAATTTTGTGTTATGTTGCGATCTTGTTAATCTTGCAATGTTGCTGTTGTTGTTTGCATAAAATGTATCCTTTTGTCAGAGTGATTGAATATCTCTAACTTTAGTTTGAAACAATGCATAATATCAGGTATGAGGAAAAGCCATATTTGCATGTTATTAAAGCAGAGTTCAACAAAATAAAATAAGTCAAAAAATAACTGCTCAAGTCAGATTAGATTTTAAGAGCAGTTTAAGCCTTTACCGAAACGATTTAATGGTAGCCTACTAAAAGATTTGCACATTACAAAACAATTTTAAAGATCAGAATTACCTCTTTAATCTATGTGTTTCACAGAGGCTGAATGCGTTCATGTTATTTTTACTGGAAAAGTAATGGAAGTTCAACGACTGTTTCTTCTACAAGAATATAGTACAAAACCACTTATAAATGTATTTGATTTGGTCATTTTTTCCCACAGAAAAAAATACAATATTGCAGAATTAGTAAATATTTTAGAGGAAAACACAGTACTATTATTTTTGTCATTAAAAACTTTTTTGTTTCATTAATTTCACCTAGAATTTCTTATGTGTGGATAGATTTGTAATAGTTTGAGAACCAGTCAATGGGAATATATACATCTTTCTGATGTAGTAATTCCAATAACACATTTTAACAGTTTTAAAACCCAATTCATGTCAGTGCCTAAAAAGAAAAAAAAACGTATTGTTTTATTATAAACCCTAAAATAAATCTTTTACACTTGTTGGAAGACAGAAATCCAAATCATCGCTGCGTTAAAGAGTCTTCTTACCTTTCAAGTTCTGAAATTCGCGTTCTAGCTTTTTCCTCAGCTCGACTTGTTCCAACAACTGCTTCTGCAGCTCCTCTAAAAAAGCAGGCAAAAGAGGAAGCGTTAGTGGAGGAGCAGAGAAACAGGCGCTGGGAGCCTTTTGCATTACAACTAGGACAACTTTCTATTTTTAATCACAACGATGATGAGAATATCATAATCATCATCATCATCATCATCATCATCATCATCATCATCATTATCATCATCATCATCATCATCATCACTTAGGATGAAAATTCAGAGCACAGCTTCCTGAGTCTGTTAGTCTAAAAATAAAGGCACAAAAAGAAAGTACTACATCCCTCCTATTTTTCGGACATATGAGGATATCAGAAACTGTTGAAGCTGAACATGAAGACTCGTTCGAGATACCTGTTTTTGTTTTTAGTTTTTTTTTTTTTTAAACTATAGTTTGGTTTTAAGTTGATTCAATTTATCTGTATCATGACAAAATATTGAAAATGTAATTGTTATTACTCAAAGCACACTGCTGCTACTGCGACTACTATTAAGAATAATAATTATTAAAAGAAACAGTCATCTTACCCTTTGCTAAACTTTGGAACTCTCTGCGTAATGGCGCAACTCTGGCTGCCGCGTCCTCACCTACATTCACACAAATTAGGTTTCAACATTTTGATTATTCTGAAAACAAAGCGTCCATACATACACTCAAACAGAGCTTCTAGCACAGCGAAAAACTTTTTTTTTTTCACGAGCTCACCCTCATCCGGCTCTCGCTGGCTCTCCTCGCTGCTTTGTCCATTAAAAGATTTTGTTTCAATCTCCTCCACTGTGGAAGACGGCTCTTCCTTACTCGCGCTCTCGTCTTGAAAAAAAAGATGCAATAAAATTAAATTAATATAAGTACATAATAACAATCTATTCGCTGTTTTGTCGCATTTTTTTTAAATTGAAAAAAAAAATCTACCGTTTGTAGTCAGTACTGCCGTCAGGTAATTGGTGGGTCTGAATTGATACGGGCTGCTCCTTTGTTGCAGCTCAGCTCTGTCCGGTGTGTAAACCTGAAGCAAAGGCAATCAAGCTCAGAATAATATTCGAAATTCAGTAAAATGAAATCTAAAAATAATATGTGATTGTACTGCACTCAGATAAACGTTTTTTTAAATTTATTTCAAAAATAATTTGATTATTTTTGATTGTTGTTTTTTTCTCTCTTTTTTGGAATTATTATCAAATTTCCTTCACGTGGAAAAAAGTAATTAGAAAAAGTAGGGACATACTTCAGACAAATAATAATTTAAAAAAATTAGCAAAAAAAAAAATAAAAATCTAATTTAGTGGTATTTTATTTAAAAACGACTCACTTCTGTGAAAGGTGCTGCTATGTGGTGCTCTGTCAACTGTTTGCTCTGCAGCTCTCTGTCAGAGGACTGGGCCACCTGCAAGCTCATTTTCTGCGCTTCATTCTCGCTTCCCTCTGCGCCCTTTGAGGACTCTGAGTCTTTCGGTGAAGCGCTGTGCGCCAAACCAAGAGGAGTCCCAGGCCCGAGATCCTCCTGCTCCTCTGGCGATCTGTTTGTCTCCACGTCTACGTCCGGCTCGCCCTCGCTGTCCACGCACGGGGACACAGACCGGTAGCTGGAGCTCTCGCTTAAAAAATCAGGTGATAAGTAGCCGGTGCGGCAGCCGTTGTACGCGCCCCTGTTGCCGTACAGCTTGGCGATGCAGTCGGCGTCTTTAATGACTGGCCTGAAGGCGGACACGTAGCTGAGCTTCCGAGCCGGGAGGCTAATTCCCTCCGTGGGCCTCCCCTCGTCCCCGGATTTGTCGTCTTCGTTACGTATGGACTGGGTGCTGGAGCAGCGGTCGGTGTCCACCATGCTGTCTTTGGACGTGTTGGTGCTGCGGTCGCTGCTTTCGGAAATGTCCACCTCTGTCTGCCTAGGGCACAGCAGCTCAGCAGGGGGCTTGTGTGAAGTCTGTGCGTATGGAGGCATGGGCAGCGGGCCCGCAGCGGGCCAGAACATGGGGAAGGAGGGGTAGGCGCTGTCCTTGGTGCCAGGCCACAGGACGCCCGGCAGCCCCGCTTTGCTCTGCTCGCCCATTATCCCGTCATCCTTCTTCTGGCACAGACCGAAAGCTGGGAAGCCATAGGGATGAGGGAAGAGCGGCGGAGGGATTTTCTGTAGCATCCCGAAGCCTTTACTGGGCACCGGAATGACCGGATAGCTGCGGGTGCTGGTCATAGCACCCCGAGTGTCTTCACAGCTGAGAATTTTTGCGGGGATCTCCGGCGAGTCTTGGGATCGATTTGGCCCCTGCAGTTTTAGAGGAGAGTTGGACCCTGATCCACTCCCCGGCAGCGTCCTCTTGCGACTTCCCCCGTTGAACATGGCCTTCACGTCTTCCCACGCGTGCATGACATCCATGGGACTGCTCTTATCTGTCAGCTTGAGGTGTCGCCTCCAGGAGTTGAAATTAGCCGCATCCGGTTGTGTGTACTTTGACTCCGGCGTGCGATGGGAGTGAAATATAAATTTATTCGGGGAGAAATACATGTTGCAGTAGGAGCACTTGATGCACTTGGCTCTGGAGCTGTTGTATCTGGCCGGGATGAAGTTTCCTCGGCTTCCCCAGGCGCACTCGTGAGACACATCGAAGGCGAAATTTTCGGGAAGTTTTGGAGGCGAGTGCGCTCCCAGAAACGACTTACAGAGTCTCTCAGCCTCGCGTTTGGTGATCATCCCGCAGCGCCTGGAGGAGATTGGCATCGCCCCGGCTCTCCGCAGGATCTCGAGCTGCACCGGGGTGCACTGGACGCACGTGATGCCCAAGGCCACGCGTCGGTTATGGATCTCGTTGTAGCTGTAAGTCTTCAACAGGGTGTTTGATATCTGCGCAAGGCAAAGTCTCTCCTGACCATCTATCACCAAAGACACGATGGGTATTCCGTACAGAACCGTCTCGCCGACCTGGTTGGGTTTCAAGTTGGTACTGGGATAGGAAAGTTCTTGTTTGGAGTTTGGCGAAGAGCTAGTGGTGTCTCGTCCCGTAGGTATGGAGTCCATCCTTGGAGACCTGGAGGCTGCAAATATGACATATAATTTGGACACGAGTTGCTGTACTCTTTACAAGAGTTTTAATTAAGATATTTTGCTTTTAAAAATTTTGTGATTTCTTTTTACGCAAATGGCTAGTATGTATTTTATCACAAGTCTTTCTACAACGCAGTTTTTTTAACCATGACTTTTTAATTCTTGCAATCATGATTGAGCATTTCAATCCTGCAAAGTACAAAGATGACAGCACATGCGGTCATCTTCCAAAGTAGCCTCCATCTGACACCCAGACCGCATCTGTGCTCAAGAAATCTGTCTCCTTACTCACCTTTGACGGTCCTGTTCAGATCACCTCCGAAATCGAATGACTGATTGAATGAATGCCGGCTAAATATTAAGAAGTCTATGCTGGAGGTTGCAAATATGTTTGCTTTAGGAGCGGGACGCCTCCCTCCTGCTCTGTGTCCTCCCGTCTCTCTGCTGCGCGGTCTGTGTGCGCGGATGGTTTGTGTTGCGCCACCAGGAGCAGCGGTGTCCACATGGCACGCAGACTGTAGTACAGACCGCCCCCCACCCCCTCCTCGCTTAACAGTCGCTTTACCCCCACCGACAACGACAGCAATCAAGTGACTGCAAAACTTAAGGCAAGACACTCCCACTTCCACGAGCAGCCCGCATTAAATATGGATTCATGACCATTTGGTGTGAGCCTGAAGGTCTGTGCTGAACTCTAAGAGGAGCTAAGTAAACAAAGTAAGCACTTTATTCGAAGCGATATAAGTTAAACGATCTTTACAAACTAATAGTGGGTGCATTTGTTTATAGAATAAACGGGAATCTGCATGTGGGATTCACTAAAACAGCAGACCCCCCTCTGACACATTGTCATGCGCGTGGTGGATGAATGCTGGGTGCAGGCCTCCGTCACGTGCTGGGTTCCCACGTATTCACCGTTTACAAACTACTCGTGCCCGGAGAATAATATTAAGCAGCTGCTCTGAGGTTCCCTCTGTGTGAGCTGCTTTATGCTGTTTTTGCCCCCTCAGCTCAGAGAAAAGAATCAGACACAATGCGCCATCAGCGACCGACATTTAAACTTCCTGAAAGTCAATAAAAGGTTTTGGGTTAATCATTGTCATGTGGCCCCCGCGCTGCGACAGGCGCTGATATAATATTGATGAAGGTAACGGGACACGTTCTGCTTGGCCTCAGTGACACCAGCGGGACAGAGCTGGACACAGCAATAATGACAGTTTGTGCGTAATTATTTAGTCAGTGGGGGAAGACGCAATGTTGGAGCAGTAATTGAAATAAAAATTATTATTATTATTATTATTATTATTATTATTATTATTATTATTATTATTATTATTATTATTATTATTATTATTATTATTATTATTATTATTACAGTCACCCTATTATATTTTTCAAGTGATGTTCAAACATGAATATTAATATGAGATATTTGTTAAAGAAATAAGTTAAAACACCTTGCTGCACTGGCCAATACTAAATTTAGATGAAAACACTGCTTGTGATAAGATCAGCAGATTGTGAATTTGAAAAAACTCCAAAAACTAAAAATGCATGCATATTTCTGTGTGCCTTTTCTTATAGCATTTGTAAATTTTATGTTTTTATGTATTCTATACAGCACTACGGTCTTAAAAGTAAAACTGGATTGGAATAATGTTTAAAAAAAAACTCTTGGAGATTTGGGAAAAATAATTAATTATGGCTCATACGTTTGAATTTGCAGGTCTCGACTATGATATATAAATAATTAAATATAACCTTGCGTCCAGCATATTGAATTTAATTCGGAAGTTATTAGCGTAATATTCAAATGTGATTAATGTAAACCGCACCAGGTTTTCTTTCTTTCTTTTAAAAAAAAAATTATTTTCACATATCTCAATCTACAAATCTCATTCGCTTTTGGGAATGAAGCAAAATATATTAGATTGATTTATGGAAAAAAAAGAAAGAAAAGAAAACAATCCGTGTAAGAAAAGAAACAATTTGAAACAGGCGGATGAAAATGTGAACAAATTTAATCGGAGTACAGCTTTGCCCTTCACCTGTGTATCTACCGATCACTGAACATCAGTGAGAGGCATCAGCGCAATGGATCGTAAAAACGGAGGGTTTCGTTGTCAGTGAAGTGAATCAATCCAAATGAAGGTCAAGGATACTAAACACTCGTTCAAGTGCGCAAAACAATCTAAATAAACCTTTTTACAATTCTTAACATCATCCACTTAAGGAGTACATTTCCAATTTTGGCCGGTATTTTAAAAGACGATAAATCCGATATTATTTTTCCTAAGCAAATGATGTGCACTTAAGAAGAAAAAATGAAAACTACAAACCCAAAAAAATCAAAACAAAAGAAGAAGAAAAGAATTTTGTGAGGTCAGTGTCAGGTTCGAGCTGATTCCAGCTCTCTGTGAAGCAGAACAGCTCATTTAAAAGTGTCTCTGCATTAATCACAGCGCTGCATCAAAGTATGATAATCACCTGAACACTCTATTAAAATAAAAGTGGCAACCCAGGGGAAATCTTACCTTGCTCTTTAATTGTTTTGAGTCTTTGATAGGCTTTTTAATCTAAGATTAATTTATGCATTCTTAAATAACCCTACATATGATTAATAAGCTTGAAAATTAAAAGGAGACTGAAGCAATTATAACAAGTGGTTGGTCATCACCTCATTAGATGGTGTTAGAATGACGCAGTTGTTAGTGTGAATGTTTCCCTGATTGGGTGTGACAATAATCAGGAGTATTTTTTTAAGGAAAATGTGCTGCAGGCTAATTATTCTGGATCTTTCCTGTTTGCTTTCATGTCGTAATGAGTCAGGATGCAGGATTTGTCACTTATGGCTGATCAAAGGCAAGAATGGACGGCACAGGTGACTCTAAGATGTCGAAGCACAACTGGAAGAGGAAGATCAGCTGTTTGAGAGGCCACAGGAGAGGTGTTGAGAAAACAGTAAGACTTGCTAAATGGTTGCTAATGCGTAAACAAGACATCACCCCTCTCCTGCTTGGATGTTTATTTGTCTCCTAAAAGCCCACCCCTGGGTCTTGACCCCCACATCGTGCACCGCTAAACGGAACATTTCATCTTCCAAGGAGGTGGAGTGTAGCGGGTTAGAGTGTGTGGATGTATGTGTGTGAGAGAAAGAGAGAAAAGTGAAAAGGAGTGAGAGTGAGAGAGAGAGAGAGATACAGAGAGAGAGGGAGAGAGAGGTGGGGTGGGGTTCATCACTGCATCAAATGAGACTGAGCACAGGGACCCTTTTGTCACAGAGCGGGACTCATCTGCCAATGGTGAGCTGTGAGGTCCTGGGGGAAGGCCGGAACAAAGGTGCTAAAAGGCTGTGTGACAATGAGGGTGCTCCGAGGAGAGCCTTCAAGAGTGGGACACAGGCTGCATGGGACAAGCTGTGCCAATCACTCTGCAATTATTACTATTTGTATGTGTGTGTGTGAGTCTCTGTGTGTGCTATCAGGGGCCTTGTGTGGGCATTCATGGAGAGGAGCAAGGACACATGCTGCCGTGTTTCTCTGAGCTTTTCTTGTAATGCAGAGCTGAACTGAAGCTCTACAAGGCAGTAATCTGGAGGTAATCAACCACCTTTTTGGTTCGACAAAGATAACCTCCTTTGCTTCATCTCATCCACTGCTAAAAAGAAATTACTTTGAAACACTTGGAAAGTTTATTAGCCAGTAGGGTCATCTGTAAAGCACTATCTTCTGGTATGTTAGAAATGGTCTCGCTGACAAAGAGCCTCCAAAAGTCAAAAGAATGAAGTGTACAACTGTAGTGGTTTGGAGGGAAGATTATTTATTTTCCTTTATTAAACAAAGAAATCAACACAGCATCTTGCAAATGGGTCAATACATGTTGAACTGAAACTGGGTCTTTTAAAATGCTTTTCTACCAGCTGTGCACATGTACACACTGAAAGTTTTTCTCAGTTTTCATTGAATTTAGCTCTGAACTTTGACTATGCCATTCAAGCAAATACATAAGCTTTGTCCTAAGTCATTCCCTTAAAGCACTTGGTTTAATGTTTAGGTTTTTTAATCAAAGCCCCCATAACAGGCTTTATTGCAGTATTTTCCTGTAATTAGCTATATTTATCTTCCCACCAGCCATGTGATGAACGTCACTGTCCGTTCTAAAGAAAAGAATCCCGACAGCATGATGCTGCCAACAATGCTGTCAATTCTTGTTTTGCAGTTGCAAAATACTCAGTAATTTTTTACTGATGAATTTAACATGGCTATATAAAACACAGAGAGCTTCTTTTTTGGTTTGTTTTTTAACCTGACCTCGCTCTAAACCTCAGGTCTTCCAGCATGCTCTTCCGTCTCCCTGATGCTGTTTGCTCAACCAACGAACCTCTGAGGCCCTCACACAACAGCTGTATTTCTAATGAGATTAAACTATGCACAGGTGGACTCCATTTATTATGCAACTGTTAAAGGCTATAGGTTTTTATTTAGAGATGTCAGAGTAAAAGGGGGTAATTTGAAACATGGATCACACTGTTCAGAAATTTCTGTGTAAAAAAAGTGTGAAAGGAAAGTATCATTCTTCTTCCCCTTTACTACAATGTTCGTATTCCATGTAAGATAAGATACAAAATCCACTGAAGTTTGTGCATGAAACGTGAACAAATTAAAAAATTTGTATTGACTGTTTTTAAGTAATTCTTTATTGCTAAAAGCATCTCTTAAACTTATTTTTGTCATTCTTGCTGCTTTTATATGGTGGGGATGTAAATTTTGCATGTGCGACAGTGCAATAAAAGGAAGATGCAGAAATTTGTCTACATCCCAACCCCAAGCAGTTTTCAAAAGTGTAATGAGGAGTCAAGTGAGAATGGGAATTATCGTAATGATAACAAAGGTCTATGCACCATAGCTGGGGGCTATATTGTAGGGCATTACCATAAAGATGTGATGTGCTTGTATTGGAGGGATTTTTTTTTCTCTCTCTCTTTTTTTTTTTTTTTTTTTTTTTTTTAAGAGAGAGCAGGCCAAAGCGATAATAAATATTAGTAGATGACAGTGCTTTGCTGGATTCCAGCTGTGGAGCCCAAATTTCCATACAGATAGAATGGCTCTGGGTGGATGATATGCGAGTGAGGGGGAAGGAGCCGGGCGACTCCATAGACTCGTTGGGGCGCACAAGTGCATCGCGCACGCTCATGGCCGTGATGAGGAAGTGGTAAATCTCAGTTCTGGACTCCGTCTTGGTGTTTCCCCGGTGATTTTCAAAGTGAGGGGGCAACGGGAGGGTCTCAAACACCCAGCCAGTCTCTGCAGAGGAGCTGTCCAGGGTGCTGAAACATAACACTGTTTTCCTCTGCTGACAGCTTTCAAAATCTGGAAGTGTAAAGAGCTTATCTGAACAGCAAACCAGAGATTTCCATCAAGACCCTGCAAGTGAGGAAGTGTGCAACATACTTGTCATCACAGTGTCTAACAAATGAAGTGTTTTCGCATGGCAAACTTTAGAAATCACACAAGTCCTAGAAATACAAGATGTAGTAAATGTAGATGGGAATGTGCTGTTTAAAATGTGCTGCAGAAAAAAACCACACACACACACACACACACGCACACGCCCACACACACACACACACACACGCACACACACACACACACACACACACACACACACACACACGCAAATTATCTCAAAGATGTCTACCATTTAGGCATCTATCTCAGATTATAAGAGTAGTCAACAGAACTTTAACATCTGTTGACCATTCATTCAATCATGTTGGATTGAAACTGTAAAAATAATTGGTCATGTGACGTTTTAAGCTGAACTATGATTTTTGTCATTACTTTCCTCCATTCCCCAGTATTTAATACATTTTTGATTTCAGCGGGTAAAAACGTTGCTACCAGGCAATGGCTAAGAAATGGACCAGAATGGTTCAGAAAATACTGGTAGAAATTGTAAAACTATGTTTAACATAACCACATATGGCAGTTGATATTGGATACTTGTCATTAATATTGAATGATGTATTTAAAAAACTAGGAAGTTGTTGAGAGCAGGGCAGCTGTTACCCCCTTCAAGAGTCATTGACCTTTCTACAAAATGGCTTGTTAAAGAAAACAAAATTAAACCAACAAACAAGAACTCTTCATGGAACTTCAGGTAGAAAAAGTGGAAAAACAAACCAAAAAGAAAAACTGGTACTGATGACCTGGGACCAAATCTGTACCTTTTAGCCTTTGCAAAAAGACAAGACTTTTACTGATCTGTTTAGATGCCCTGAGCCTAATTTGCTCAATTTTTCTGTGATGTCTGTGCCATACCATACTCACATATTATTATTACTATTATTATTATTATTATTATTATTATTATTATTATTATTATTATTATTATTATTACTATTATTATTATTATTATTATTATTATTATTATTATTATTATTATTATTATTATTATTATTATTATTATTATTATTATTATTATTTTTGGTTGTATCTAAATATATTACTGACTTTGTGTGAATGTATTTTCATCTGCATGTATAATTTGGACCTTGTAAGGATAAGAGAAAATCCCCTAAAGATGAAAAATTCATAATTCTCATTTTCAAAAAGTATTAAAGTTAAGCATAAAGAAGGAATAGCTTGAATGTATGTAAACTTCTGACCAACACTGTGTCGTGGTGCCATTTCTTTCTCACTGTCAGTGAGAGCTGCCGCTTTTGTATGAATGCAATTCCAAGAACTGTCAAGCTGCTTCATTAAGGGTCAAAATAGTAATTAGTTGCACAAAGTAATTAATTCAACCTGAGCGACAGCTTACGTCCCAGAAAGGACATGTAGACATGAGGAATCAGGGTGCAGTGAGATCCATATGTGTGAAATCATGATGAATAGTCTGTGTGAGAGGTTAGGTTAATGATAGCAGGGGATGAGTTGCTGGAGAATGGAAGGCTGCGGTCTCCTGTGTTCGTCTCAATGAACTGGTGTAAATAAGTACACAAGCATCTGTAAACAATAGCTGCACAGGTTTTCTATCAAACAAACACAGATGTTTAAAAGTGGGCCCCAGAGATGCTCCTGAATCCTAGCTTTACTTCTTTTTTTTTATTTATTTATTTTTGTTAGTTGACACATGCTGTGTGCGTTTATGTAAGGGCAAAGCTCGCAGGAAGGAGACAAAGATAGTGAGAGCAGAGAGCGTGAGGACACCAATCACCCTGTAATTATCCCCCTGGTGTGTAAACTGCCCAACTCTCTGTCCTTGATAGATTCACCTGACCCAATAACACAACACACAGCCACGACGGACTGCAGGCGGAATACAGACAACATCGTAGATCAGCCGGGGATCAGCGGTGAGACAAAGACCTAACATCTGGGAGTTGTGGTAAAATTAAAGGACCAGACCAATCCTGCCGCAGCTTTATGCTAATAGCCTGGAAGCTGCCTTTGGAAAAACTGAAGTAACACACGACTCAATATGATTTGATATTAAAGAAACACCCGTCGGCATTGCAATCCTTCTTACTTGTTCGGGGTTCCTCTGCTGCTCACATCAGTCTGTTACCTTAGAGTGATGCATTAAGCCATTTAAATTAAAGATGGAACAGCTTATTCTAATACGCCTGTCCCAAGGAGGGCCTCGGATGTTTGCTGGAGTGGGACATCAACCCCTACCTCTATCCTCAGGCGGGGCAGTGATGCATATCGCTTCTTCTAAATAGCCAAAACAATCTGGCCAGCCCTCCATCCAAAAGGCAAGCATTTGCATTATGGTGCGGAGAGGATGAATAACACCACTGAGCCTGTCATTACTGGACACAAAGACATCATCTTCCCCGACATGAGTAAATAAACGTCATATCCAGGGTGGAAGGACAGAGGCAAAGAAGCAGTAAATACACCAAAGTACTGTGAAGAAAATGACTTCTTTCTCCTATTTGAGGCAGCCAACCATCCACTTTAGTTTTTTTTTTTTTTTATGAACTTCAGCAGCGGCGAACATGACTACATTTGACATATAGATGTCTAAATCATTCATAGTGAGGCCATGGTCAGCTGAATACAAATGAGGATACATTGGGTGCTCCGTCTGTCCCTGAGGAGCTGCGCAGGAATAGATCTGAGAAAAGCACAGTTTGATTGATGCTGCCACACTCTGAATAATCATTGTATCAGAGGTCAAACCACTTCAGTGCCATGCATTATATCATTAATTACCGACATTAAAAGAAAACCATGTCCATATGTTTCAAGTGTGTTTATTCCTCTTCTCTTCCACCCACTGAGTCGTTTTACAATTACTGCAGCTCATCAGCCTTAGAAATGCAGGAAAAAGAGGCACCCATAAGATCCTGAATGCATTCTCAGAACGTCGCACTAGGAATATGTGGTAGTAATTACAAGTGATGAGAGAAGCACATTTGGTTCTCACAGTTACATATGCAATTAAAATATTATTCATTACCTCTTAAATAAAAGCCCGATCCTGAAATCCCATTAAATTTGGGATAATTGTGTGTGTTTAATTATAAGCTGTGGTGCAGTGAAAGAAAGGAAGGAGGGAAGTTTCGGAGAAAGTAACAGAATGCGCTGTGACCCAGATAGCAAGGGAGACATTTTGTTTTAAAAGTGACCTTGCTGTGAAACGTCAGCTCAGAATAGCTCAGAGTGCAACAGCCTCACCGCTTCTTCTGCTCTGGTTAAACCGAGTTGCACAGGGTTTGCAAATCCATTCATGACTGCTGAAGAACCTTTCACTATCATGCTACACTTCTTTAGTGTGGTATCTATTTTACAGTTTGAAGAGCTTTGAACAGTCAGATGCTGGCGTCGTAAAGTGGCAGCATTATCGAGGGTAGAGAGAAACCCATCAGATGTCGGATGTAAAGCAGGAGTAACAGCACATTACCACAAATAACCTCTGCCATTTAAAAAATTATATTCTCACATAATATAAATTGATAACTCTTGGCCTTTGTATACTTGTTTTGGCTGCTTTTTTCTACATCGTCAATGTCTTAAAAGAAATGTTGGAAATCAAAGCTTAAGGGACCGTCATGATGATGGCTGACCCATATTTGATGAGAGGAAACCTTTGCATTAAATACATATTATATCAAAGAAAGATGTATTCAGTAAGTACAAAAAGCAGCTGTTAAATGATGCTTTTATATATCAAGGGAAAAAGGCTTTTCAAACCAAACTTGACATATGTGAAAATATCATTTGAACGTTTTTGTTCCCGTTTACTACCTGACCTGTTAAATTAAGAAATCATTTGAACAGGAACCTGTCTGACAACAAGCAAGCTTAGACAATTTATAAGAGCAAAACATAATATCCACAACTTAAAAACATCAAGAACAGAAGAAAAAGAAGTCATTGACATCTACTTGACATTTCTAAGGCTTTTTGACTCCAGTGAACTACAGATGGAGGAATTATTCACAAGTGGCACCTGGAGCAAATCAGCGACCAATCCAGACACAGAAGAACCCAGAACATCATTGTTTATGTTTTACCAACTGGAAAGGAATAACAATGAGAAAAGTATCTGCTAATCAAAAAACACACACACACAAACAAAAAAAAATTATCTGGACTTAAGAGGAAAAAAATTGAATCATAACAGCTCGTTTAAAACTGGCAGTTATGCAAGTTTTTGCAAATCAAGTCAAGCAGAGTGTTGCTACATTTCTATTAGATAGGCAACCTGTCATTAAGTGTTTATGGTTACTTTTGTGTGTCATCATGTTCCCTATTACAGTTATATACTATCTGATGATGCCCGTGTTACTGATTTGCCAGTTGGTGTTTTGTCATTTTCTCCACTTACCTTCTTCAGGTGCCCTTCAGATCATCTCTTCCTTCACAGCTGTGGCCTGTTTGTTATCACTCAGCAGTTATGCTCTATAGGTTTCCATTCACTCTATTTACCTGTTACTAGCTGTCAAGCTAGTATGTTTCCAGATGCTCTTCTTTTGTGGTGCTTCCAGCTCATTTGCTATGAGTTTTTTGAATTTTCATTAAAAACTCTGGTTTACCACGATCCTGTCTGCATCATGCCTGCATTTGGGTCAACCTGGTAACTTCAGTCTGATAATTTCCTACTCTTTATGGGTTCTCTAGTGAGACAGTACCCATACAAACATAGCACATCTTTAGAGATCACATTTTGTTTGATGTTTTTAGTTTGCTATTTTATCATGGACATACATTTTGTTTTACATTCAACATGCAACATAGGATTAAACTTAAAAGAATTTTTTTTAAAAGAGACTAAAAGACAAACTGAAACTTGAGAGCAATGTTGGCAACAACCAAGCTAAAAGGTAAGAAGTATTTTAAGGTTTGTTGTTGTCTGCTTGTCTTGTCAGAGAACACGGGTGAGCTCATTTACTATCATTGCATTCCTTGTTTTTAAACATTATTTCTGCTCACTTCTGTTGTTGGTTTCCAATGAGCTTTAGGTACATGACATGGTTTTGTTATTGGGATCATAGTTTTACCAATCTTTCATCGGTTTGCTAAAATTCCTTTTCATACTCTTGCTACAGATCATAGTCCTTTTAATGAAGAGCCGAAAAAAGTGACAAGAATTTTCTCAAGTTGTATGGAGAATAGAGCAGTGGTCTCCTTTTTCCACTTGTTGTTGCACACTGCCTGTCAGAGAAAACAAACAGCCAATTTGTTTTCTCTTATCAAAAAAACAAACTGGCTCATTCTTTCAGTGAAAACAGGCCAACCACTAAAGATGCATCACTTATCACTACTGTTAGGGTAAAATTATTTAAAGCTACAGTTTGTCTGCTAAGCAGGTAAACTCTTGACTTTCTACTGGAGCAAAAAAAGTCCCACTGCTTAAAAAAAGTAAAATTTAATGTTTATTTGGCGTTAATTAGTTTGGTTGAAGATGCAATTTTTTTATCAATGATCAGGTAGAGGCTACAGATATTTTATACAATATCATCTGGTCTGCTTAGCTGAATGGCCTCAAGATGATTTGGGATGAGACCAAAGTTCTACTGGTTTTCCTGATGGCTTTAAGATTTTAAAGGATTACCGATTTTAAAAATCTTGGCTCACTAGTGTTGGAAACGAAGCGGGGCTTTGGTAATCTTTTGATTGTGTACTTGGCAGAAAGCCAGGATATCTGTTGTTCTTTCAGCTTTCCTTCTCTAAATATGAAACCTGGACCATTCTAAAAAAGATTTGAACAAAGTTAAGGTTTGTCAAATGTGGCATCTGTATGCATGACTAAGTTACCCACAACGCGATCCAAGAAAGATGCCAGCAGCAACCAGCTGTTGATGCACAAAATGTAGTGGCAGCAGATACCTGCACACTGAGGGGTCCAACAAACCAGAAAAGACAAAGAAGAAAGATAACTTGAAGTGAAGAAACCCTGTTGGCAGTGGGATCCACAGCGAAATACTAGCTGGCATAGAAAATCTTCCAATCCAGTCACCAGTTAGGGACCACCAAAAGAAGATTATTCAGGTAATATTTGCTTGCTACCTTCCTTTTAACACTCTACAAAGAACCTAATACAAAAATATTAACTTATGTTTAACATTATACTAACTCTTATAATAAGTCAGTCAAGTCACATCACGGAAGGAGTCAGTTGTTGGCTTAGTGTTTTAAATTAAAGCTATTAGATAATGAGTTAATTTTTTTCCCATTTTAATTTTTTTGTTTTTTCAGAAATGCTTTTGGTGTGTTTTACTCAAGGCTGTCACATCATGAGACTCAGCCCAGTCTTAATAAGCACACAGCTTTCTGTAATCAAGCTGTCTGTAACACTTGCACATAACTAAAAATTTCAGTGCAGAATTTCACTTGCAGTTGAGAAAACTCTAGAGATGTAAATCCATCTCCCACTCAGAAAGTTATTTATTCCTCGAAGATTTTTCTCCACACTCTTTTTGCTGCCTGTATAAGTGTAAGCTGATGCACAGGGTGTGTGTTGGCCCGGTCTGGCGTCTCCTGCTGGCTCCCTCGGAGCTGCTTGGCTCGGCCCGGTGGCTTCAACCTGCAGGCAGCCATAGGACAGCCCAAGCGGAGCTGTCTGCCACTCCTGTGCTTCATTAGGAAACAAAATATAAGGTTTCCACTCCATTAGGAATGACTTTAGGAGTGAAAGCACATAAGACGCCGACTCACCTCATCAACAATGCATTGCAATAACGGCTGAGGATGAATGAGAGCGAGCAGAGAGGGGAAAGGGAGAGAGAGGAAAAAAAACAGCATTAGCCTGTATGCGATGTCTTTACAGCAGAGTGGAAGGGAGAGAAAAAAATCATTAATGCAATAAAATGTGGTCAGATTAATCAAATGCCTCAAACTCTTATGAAAATATTACAGGGGGAGAATTTTCTATTACATCTAATGGTATCTAATTTAATACTGGCAGTTAAAGGCTTGGGCATCTATTTATTGTGAAACACAATTTAGGAAGTTTAAAGGGAAGCAGTGAAGCATGTGTGCAGCATAGCCGTCAGGGCCATAGGTAGAGATTTTTTCTCCTATTTTCTCTCGACCAACTCATAAAAGCTTATCATTAAAGACTGTAGGTTGCTTTGACTTCCCTTTTATTTTTTTGTGGTGGGGGCAATATGTAATTAGTGTGTCATAATCAAAATGACCCACTCGGCCACTTTATGTTCAGCAAGACAGAATGACTGCGCCAGCGGTGGCAATCTGTGGGCATGTGCTAACAACATTAGCATAATGAAAATATACAAATGCTAATAGCCAGTCCTCTTCACATGGACAAGGAGCTGGAGAATGTGGGCAAACATTGAGAAACATACAACGGTTCTGTAAATTACTTGAAAGAAGTGAGAGAGAGAGAGAAAAAGAGAGAGAGAAAGAGAGGGAAAAAAGAGTGTTTTTTGTGTCTTAAAAGCAATCTGGGAAAGTGTCATTCCCCCTCGTTGCACGTCTTTTGTGAGGGGCTCTGCGGAAGATCTTATTTTCAATTAAAACCTCATTTGCTTGTAAGTTCAGATGAAATCATGTTGTGAATTAGCACATGAATTTACATACTGGGATGCCTGCCAGTGTGGAAGAGGAGGCTAATTTACCTTTAAGATTGATTTTTTTTCTTCTTCTTCTTTCTAGAAAGGATTTTAGTGATGGCGTGGGAGCAATGATGCATACGTGAGATCTGAGAAAACATTTACCAAAAATCCAGTGGCAACAAAGGGAGCCGAACTGGGGAGATGTCTGAGAGCTTTTCTTACTGATAGAAAGAGTTCCTGTAAAGTTAAAACAAGAAAAAGAAAAGAAACACTTTTAAAACCCTCACAAGGACACAAGTGTTGAAGCCATTAACAGCAAGTGATTTTTTTGGTAATGGGTTTAACAAAATGGATCACTTCAAATTAGGAAGGACATGTTGAAACAAAACTATTCATTCTTGATTCAAACATATTCACGAATTTCAAAAAGGCGACAAGCAACAAAGAAGCTGCAAGCGAGCTTGTCATCATAGAGAGACAAATTGTTCCCAGTACTCTTTAACCATAATTTAAAAACATCAATAGAAAGTGCCGGTCATTATGGGTTTTTTAAAAGTTTTTGAGGCTCTCCACCTGCATTAAGCCACTCGTGATGTTCGAGAACGAAAACATTTTCAATCAGCCGTCCATCTGGCTGCAGATTGTCCACATTAAATCACTTGCTCATTTTGCGAGGCCTTGTCCGACAAAAGCGCCGCAGCTGTTATTGATTCATCCTCTCAATTAAATAAAGCTATGCTCCCTCCACACCTTGTAAATACCCAGAGACCCCCCATCCTGCACAATATCCATTCTCCTTACGCCGCTCGTGTTATCAGTCTGCACGGAAAATTAATTCCCCCCACTGCCGCCGAAATAACTATAATTGCAAACTACACAGAGAGAGAAATTGGAAAGTGAGGTTTTAATATACATTTCCAGGTGTATTCTCCATTTGTTCAAGTCAATAACATTTTTTCATTAACATTTGTAATAATGAAAAAAAAGAGAAGTTATGTCCCCTGTTCATTTTCTTTTTAATTCAGACACGAATTCACTCATTGCTAACTGTTATGAGCAGCACTTTCTCATCCAATTTGTGTTAAGTCCTCCAAATGAGATTATTGCTGGCTATCAAATAAAAAACATTTACATATTTATCAGATGAATGAGTCACATCTCACAATAAATGATTGAATGCTGATGCTGCACTTTAATATGATAGAAATTAAATTGGATGAATAAATAGGTAACTATGTGAGTGCAGGTTGTTTTAGATACTGGAGTTTTGTGGATTTCTTGTATATTTTTGTGGAAAAGATATTTATTTTTCTGTATAAATAGAGCAGATCGGGAGATGAAATGCCCACACTTCTCATCTTTTGTCCTTATTGATGCCCAGCTGACTTTCAAACAAGTTTGAAGCAAACTGCAGGAATCCACTCTGCTTTTCTGTGGTGGAGTAATGACGTTTATTTTAACTCCAGTCACAGAGATTTAACTCCGACCCACATCACGACATGCCAAACAGTGATATATATTTATTTCCAATATTTTCCATCTGCTAAAAAATAAACATCCTTAAATTAAAAAACTCAAGCCAATCCAACTTTAATAGTGTCTTTCCTAACTTCAAATTCCAGACAGAATAAGGTGGGATTCCTATTCGATAACTCCAACTAGAAATTTGTAACTTAAAGTTATTGTGTAACTTTAAGTTACACAATAAAGTTGTGTAACTTTATTTCAAGTTACACAATCCATATAAGCTAGGCTGAACTTTTGTGTCTCAGTTTATTATTTTGCCATAGTGACGTATGAATTAACTGATGACATAATCATAAAGATGCTTAAAATCTAATGGGTAATTTAATTCAGTTGCATTTCATTATCAGAACATTTTGTGAAACACTCCTTACTCTCTTCAATTGTTATTCTTGTTTGGGCTGGTTGACCATTCACCTCCACATGGTGCATCTTATTGGAATTATATGTCAGTTCCTTACAGTGAGCTATGAGAAGGCACAAAAGAACCGTCTTTACTAGCAAGTATAATTTAGAGCAGGGTCAGTACAAAATGTACAACGATAAATGGCACCTTTCACTACAAAAAGTCATTCTACCCAGGGCACAGAGCCATACCACTCATTTCAAAAACTGACACTGGCTGCTTTAAAGCTACAGTTGGCTTTAGCTACATGGGCTTGGCTATTAAGCAGCATATGTGTCAAAATCAAAATACAAATAAACATTTAATTTTTAACAAATTTGTCTAATAATCATCTTGACATGTATTTTTAAGTCTTATCTCTATTTTCACACAAGTATTTGAGAAGTATATAGTCCAATAAAAGACGAGAAAGAAAGGAGGGGGAAAAAATGAGCCAACGCAACAGACTTAATCAATCAGAAAGCTCTTTGCTAGCGGCTGCATACACATTAGGCCACATCTTCAAGATTTTTCAGAGCAAACCGTGGAGCAAAACTCCATTACCTCCTGACACAAAATGCAAATGAATCACAACATGGGGTGGGAAGGAATTAAAGACCCTTCTCTAATCAATGACAAACCAGGATGAAACCCTGTCTTCCGTGGATCTGCTATAGCCGACCTCCAAAGCCCCTGAAAACACACACACACACACACACCCACACACACCCACGCACCCCCCTCCCCACATACACACGTTTGCAGACAGACTGAGAGACGCGATGCACATTTCGGCATAGGCATTGGCTGGTGGGAGATCCTCATATAAATATAAAATAGTGCTGTGGTTTAATAGTTATGATAAGTTTAATACCAAATTTATTGTTTTTTTTTCTTGTGAAACAAAGACAAAAAATTATTCCATAAATTTACTTGCTAAATTTAGTATTTTGCTGTTTATAAAGTAAGAATGAGAATACAACAAGTTGATATTAGCTAATCAGGCTATTTGTTCAACTACAATAAAACTGTGATTTAATTTCTGAGCCACAAATGATTTTCCTGACCTTGACAACAAGTTTCACTTCCAAAAAAACTTACAAATTTCCTTTTTGTTGTGAGTGAGATAAAAGTGTAGAGTGGCCATTGTTAAGTCAGCTGACAAACAGTTTGCAGCAAAAGATCAGGGAAGAGGCATCTGGATCTATTTGGGAAAAACTCTGACACTTTATCTTGTGTCTTACAAAAAGAACTTTAGTAACTTTAGAACCTCAGTATTCATTGATACTCGTCAAATAGCCAGAATTCTAAAAATCAAATAATTGTGTCGATTTTATACTGTATCAGGCTGTAAAAGGATATTTAGGAATCTGATTAAATTGGACGAGGAGCGTCGGACCCAGGCTGCGAGGCGGAGGTAAGAACTCTCTCTGTTCTGCTGTGCTCTCTTCTGCTCAGACAGATGCACGGGCCTGCGTAAATGACAGCCTGAGCCCGAGGACGTCTTCTGGCTGCCACGCGGCCTGCTACAGCCTGCTACAGCATGCTACAGCCTGCAGGTGAAGTGTCTGCGGCGCCATATGGAGCGGGGAAAATTAACAACGAGAGGAAATTCTCCACAACAGCGGGAGGTCTCGCTAGTCTCTCCTCCAAACAAAATTTAGAGACATAGAGAAACAAGAGAGGGGGAGTGATAAAATTAATGGGGTTCGACGTTCTAACACAACACCGACGGCAATGTTTGCACAGAAAAACAAGAATTCCCTTTACAGTTTAGTCACATTGCACTCCAGCATTATAAATCAGTGACTGGCTGAAGCAGTTTGACCCATTCTATAAATGCATATTAACCCTGCTGGCGCTCCTTCCTCC
The DNA here is from genome assembly GCF_019740435.1 of Gambusia affinis. Classification (NCBI taxonomy): domain Eukaryota; kingdom Metazoa; phylum Chordata; class Actinopteri; order Cyprinodontiformes; family Poeciliidae; genus Gambusia; species Gambusia affinis. Next base: position 7,743,083 of record NC_057875.1, read on the forward strand.
GGTTCTTGTTTGCTTCTGTTAGGGCAGGTGAGTCGCCTCCATCCCCGGTGGCTTCTTATGCTCTCTGCCATCATAGCAGAGGTGCCCCCCCATGGAGCCTCACTTGGTTTGGGTCATTGATTACAAAGAGCCTCCTGGTTTTGTCTGACAGATGTGAATCCATGCTATTTAATTTGGAGAGTTACCCTCAAAGGGACCACCATTAGCCATCCAATCTGACCACAAATAGCGTTCCATTAAGCAGAGAGTTTGAGAAGCTCTGGTGGTGCATCTCCTTACAGCATGGAGGGAGCCTCGGCGAATAACGCAGAATGTTAAGTGCTCGGTTGTTTAAACAAAAGGGAGATTTTACTTTAAGAAACGTCTTTTGTTTTAGAGTTGCATAAAGAGTCGCCTCAGCGGGATTCTTCAGGCATATTAGAGCTGAAACTGTCCTTGTTTAGTGTCTAAAGAGGGTGGGGTTGGTAGTTAAAATGTTAATAAGTGCAATTCAGTTTTAATTTAACAGCCTTCTGCATTCCTAATTAGTCCACTAGCTGTGAATAAATGAGGAAGAGAGCTCATCTCTTGCCCTCCACTTTCAGCACAAAATACATTTTTGCCACTTCCGATATGGAGCTAAAGAGAACTGCCGGGAAAGTCCTCTCCTCGTGAACAAAGCAGCATGGCTCAGTTTGCGATTTGAGCTATTATTTTCTCACCAGGTAGAGACACTGAAACCTTTGATGGGACAATTTACAAGCAAAGTCATAAAAAAGCACAAGTAAAACAGAACAGAAAAATTGTCAAAAATTGCGCAATGTTTTTTTTTTTTTTTTTTTTTTTCCCAAAACATTCAACTATGGCCTCTTTGTAGAAGTGTGCATAAATTACTTTATGTAATCATACAATGTAGATTAGCATGATAATGGTGGATGTTAATAGATGCCAGGAAGCAAGGAGTGACAGCACTTTGAAATGAGACATGCTTGGGGCAGTGGACTCTCTCTCTCTCACACACACACACACACGCGCGCACACCCCCCACACACACCCACACACTCGTGCAAACACACCACGTTTGGGAATAGCCAGCGAGGCTCTTGTGCCATTACGGCAAATGTGAGTGACGGGGAAGAAAGCCACGTCTAGCTGGCTGCCTGAAGGGCTGCTTCAGTATTTTCCATGAGTCTATAGGCTCTCGGTCTCATGGGGGGCTCTATTAATTGTGAGCAAAATGGTCCACCATTAGATCTAAAGGTTTTAGAGACCAAAGGACATCTTACCTCGACCACCAGGGCCAGATTCAAAAAGATTTTGAAAATAATCAGACAAAATTCCTCTGATATCTTAAAATATTTGTCAGAGATCGTATTAAATCTATGCCTAAATAATAATCAGGGATGGAATTGTTTGAGACTGATTTTGTCTTGAGGCATAAATGTTACATAAGAGTAAAGAAAATGTGACCAGAAGACATCTCAATATGGCCAACAGAGAGATAAAAGTAGATCATTGGGTCAAAAGTTTAATCTTACCATGGAAAGGTGAAAGAAGGAGCATTTCACATGATGACATGGCTTTGAAGAGAGATCTCCTGCCACCACCTGACCTTCTTTTCTAACATTTGCTAATCAGACCAAATATGGTCCCCTACTGATACAAAAGAGGGTTAACACAGAGATAAACCTAAGAATAAACCAGAGGCACTTATTTAAAAAGCTCCCCAAGCCACAGTTGGAACGTTCAACAAATATCGCAAATCCCGCTTCCTTTTATCCACCAAAGCCTCTGCAGATCAGAAAGCTCTACAGGGGGTGCAAGGTGGACACATAGAGCCCCATACATTTACAAAGTATTTGTGACCACTGCTGTGTAGTAATCCCAATAAGAACAGCTTTAAGACAACAGCACATTGATGACCTTTTATCCTGCTTATCCTCTGGCTGACCCGATTTAGACTCTCGCATTTAGAGTGCTAGAATGGCACTTAAGAGAATAGGTGAATTTTTTTTTTTCCAAATGGAGTTTTGTTAAGATGGTATGATTAGTAAATATCTCACTTGTAGAGAAGAGTTTTAATGTTAACAGTAAGTCAGTGAACTTCTGAAACTTCTCAACGATGTCATCTTTAAACTGAGGTCACATTTGCAGATGGCCAGATGTGTTCGTTGAAGTCAGTGAAGGAAGTGGTCTGGAACGTCCTGGTCTGTTGGGTACTGTGAAAATCAAAATATTACTCATATTTTGATATGAGTAATATCAAAATATGATATTTTGATATCATATTTTGATATGATATCAAAGTATCATATTTTGATATCATATAAAATATGATATCAAAATATTTTAGTTGACAGTCAACTGTCAACAGACAGTTGACTGTCTAATCCAGTCAACTGATTAGACAGTTGACTGGATTTATGCAACATGTTCTGCTTTTCAGTTTGTTTTCCAAATAGGAACATTTTTGTTACAGACTATGGTCTACTGCTGCCTTAATATGGACACCAAAATAGTTATTTTGTATGATATGCCATCTAATGCACATATGACAACAGGTTGTATGTTTATAAACAATTCTTACAGTTTGAGAATAGAGCTGTCTTAACTCGGTGGTGTTCAGTACCAGTCTTTTACTGTATTCAATAATTCAGCTGCTATAAAAAGTATTTGCCTCCTTCTCTACTTTTTTCTCACACTTAAATGTTTCAAAAGACCAAACAAATTTGAATTTCAAGTAAAAGTAACCTTTTATGAATACAAAAGAAAGTTTTCAATTAAGTATTTTCTTGACTAAGGGAAAAATGCTTTCATTTTGATTTGCTCCATGTTTGTTGGGTCTCATACTTTAGATGGGTGAATGTAAAATGTGGCCCTCCAAGCGTTTGCACCAAACTTCAAATCTTATCTGTTGAGCCAAACAGAAACATGAGTTTACTTGCAAATCATAAAGTGGAATACTGTTATAGAATAATCCACATGCATAGGTTTCACTATCCACATTTGCACAACTGAATGGTTTATCATTGAGAAATATCAAAGGAATGTCACCAGTCGTGTTACTCCTTGTAGTCTAAAGTGGCTGCATGGTTTTAAAAATTTTTATTTTTTTCCCCAAAGATCTTAGCAGCAGCTCCTTCAGTTCAACCTTTTTACATCCAATAAATAAGAGCAGCACATGCTGTTGAATTTTTTCAAGGCATACCAGTAGATATCTTCTCCAGATAACCTTGATATGAAATATTTAGCTGGTGCTGTTTACTGTGTAAGGCATGCGCTTATGAAACAGAGTTGCCATTTTCTTCGCTGACCTTCTTGTCAGGACAATGATCACGGCCTCCTGAGTCCACAGCTATAGAAAACAGGGCTCCAGCTCAGGGAGTCCATACGGCTGACCTTCTGACAGCCGAAGCTGAGGATCTACATTCAGATCTCGGGGTCAACATCCCCACGTAAGCACTTTGAGGAGAGCCGAGTGAAAATTAATTAAAAACGTCTATGCGTGGTGAATGATGGGCAGCTTTTGTTGGTCTCCTGCATTGACAGAGGAGGTAGGACAGTCCTGTCTCCCTGGTGTTGGCGAGCCCCTCATGGCCCCAGCCATTGTCTCACTGCCAGGCTCTTGTCTTATCAGCAGCAGCATATCAATGAAGCCAGTGTCTCGTTTGAGCAAATGGTAATTACAACATCCATATTTCCGTGCAATAAACTAATCACATTTCAGTGAAGATTCTGAGGAAAACAGCAGACATTCAGGGAGGCATTTGGGAGATGTTTCAGCATAAACAAAGAGAGCTCATCTTTGTTCATGCAGTTCAAACACATATACTGCTCAGATGACAACTCGGCAGTCCCTTTGATAAATCTTCCATAGTGTGTGCTCTTCCCATCGTGCTGCAAAAGAAAAGATTTAAAGTGCAAAAGCATTTAAGCAGGATGAAGCTCAGAGTTTAATGTGGTCCATCAATTCCATTCGCACAGGGTGGCTGCCTCCATATCTGTCCTGGGAGACCATCAGAGTAGTTTAGTGGCATGTTGTAGTTTAAAGGTGCAACAGAAGAGCCAGGTAACAAGGGACAAAATAGTCTCGCCAACCCTCAGTTTTAACTACCCGGGTTCCCTTTGGCCCACACTCATTAAACGCAGAATGCATTTGTCCTTGTAGCTTTTCACACGCAAACCACACACAGGCTCACAAAAATGGACTCTTGTTGTTCACAACTCAACACATCAAAAAGCCAATGGCCATTAGGTGTAAATGGATGGTGTTCTGCACAAGTCTCAGCTGAGCCCGTGTTTCAGGAGCGAAGGAAATGCAAAGGCCAACAGATCCATTAAACTCTGTCCAAAACCACAGGAACTATCTATGTCACAAAAGGGTGATGGGGGAAAAAGCTCAGTTAGGAGTCTCAACCAAAATATCTCCACAGAGAAATCCTAAAAATTTCATAACCCAACACAGGAGCAAACGCAGGGAGGAGTGAGTAGGTGAACATATGATACAGAAGCAAAAGAAAAAAAAGAAAATCACTGTGGTGACAAAATTATAAATATTTTGTTATGCAAAGAACTGATTACATATGTCAAAAACATATATCAATACAAATCTAGAGACAGTTGTATATTTCACTAAAAACACTGTAAATATCAGAGCTTTTCATTTTTAGATTTATGTTTAGCTCCTCATTCACTGTACAGCTCGTTTTATACAGAAATAAAGGAGCCATAAAAATGAAAGATTTCCCAAGTTTCATTTATTTCTATTGGCCATAAAGTAACATTCTCCACTGCTCTACTTATTGCTATGTGAGAATGCAATAAGCTATACACATATGTTAAAAAGAAAGAAATTTGCCTTTATCTTTTCCTTTGTTAAAATGGATCAATTCTGCATTTTTTCCAGGTGATTTTTTCATATTGTTTACAAGTGAAACACACCTTACACTTTAGATTTAATCTTCTTTGAAGCTCACATTACCGAGAACCTAATATTGCTAATAACTGTATGGCGTCTCCAAGTTGTGGCCTGTCCAAAGATTTATTGAAATTAAATCTCAGGACATCAAATATCATATGCTACAGTATCAGATCTGTAAATGGTGCTGGAGAAAAACAAAAGACAATAGTAATTTTTACTTAAAGATAATCACAATTTTTTTTATCTTAAGCTCAGTACTTTGACAATACTTATTTAGTGTTTATTGTACATTTTTGCTAATGTATTATCCTACTGTGTAGATCTGTGAAAAATGTTTTCTTCTGGTGCTCAGATAACACCAGATGCCATTCCTCCGTTGCTCGCATTTTGTAATTTTCTTCAACTTAATACTAAATTGCTGCATTCGCTTTTCAGCCTTGATTTTCACAATATCTAATGGTGACACTAAAATCGCTATGAAAACACAAGGCACTGTTGATATCAGACATGCCTAACTCTTCAGCTCTAATAAGGAATAATGGAAAATGAATCCAAAAATGTAAAAGTGTTATTGATTTTTTGATTAGTAGAGCTGGAAGTTGTGTTTCAGAATTTCAATTTTGCAAGCAGGTGTTTTTGCTCAAGGTTATCATCCCATTACTCTGATATTGGCTCATGCCTGTTACAGACTCTAAATGGGGCTCCCGATCCTGTATCCTTGACAAAAACTATAGTTATAGATGTTCAGGTATAGGAGAAAATTGGTTGGCAAGAAAACTGTCTGCACTTTCTTAGAACAACACTTATGGAATGGTGTGTCATTGACATGGAAAAACATTTTTAATCAAAGATCCTAACTGTGAAGTTTTTTTTGAAGATAAGCAACTATGTAAATGCCCATTGGTACATAAAAGTCAAATAGAAAAAGGACTAGTGCAAAAGAACCGTTGTTGTGCGAGTCGGTATAAAATCCCTTCTTAACATAATCACATTACTTTTAAAGAGTTACACTAATGAAAACTGGAGGGCCTTTAAAGTCCAGAAAACAAGTAAAGATACAGTAAAAAGAACAATTAAGCTGGATAATAATGTTTGGAAGGCACAATAAAAACTAAGATAAGAAAGTACTTTTATATTAGACTCTGGGGGCAGACACAGGGTCAGAGAAAAAGCGGTAATCTCCACAGCCACAGTCAAGTGACTCAATTACCACATTTGCTCTTTGTGTTGACCCCTCAATTAGTGTGGAACTGTAACAATCTGCTCACCAAATACAGCCATTCATCACCAACTGCCCAAACCACCAGCCTGCTTCTCTGAGGTACCTTGTCGCAAAACAGGGCAGCTGGAGGTCAAATTAAAAGCTGGCCTTTGTAGGTGCCCTCTTTAATATCCTCTGCTGAAGAGGATGAACTCTGATAGGTACAGAATCATTACAGATGCAGTACAACATTCTGGCGTGGATTAAGCTCATAGGAAACGTCTGCATGATGCTAGTCCGAGCATTAATGGTGAAAAACTAAAGATTTTAGATATCTTAAGAAACAGAACAGAACTTATGGTTCTAACTTCAAGAAGAAAGGTATCATATTTTCTTTGAACACTTTTTTGCACTGACAACTTGAAATGAGTATATCCTATATACACATTAATCCTTGGTGGTTGACCAGGGGCTGGTGTCTGTCTCTTGCAGTCATTGGGTTAGAAGCAGTACACTGCAGGCAGTTCACCAGCCAATCACAGAGGCGAACAACAACATAGGTACACTCACATCTAAAGGCAATTTAGATACCAGATGGCGCACTGAAGGGAGATGAGAATCAAGTGGATTTCTGTAGCACGACCAAGATATTTAAGATATTTATAATCAGTGCAAGTTCATCATATTTTCTATAATGATAATATTCCATTTCCATTTAAGTAATGGTTCTATTCGATTTGATGTTCTTCTAAGTCTACTTGTGTGTTTTGATGTAAAGGTTAAAGTACAATAAAAATATTAGTTTTAGGGTGTGCCCAGCTGAGTTTTCTTCCTTCATTAAATTTGTTTAGTATTCCATTGAATGATAAGTAATATAGAATTTATTCAAGGCAGTTTTCAAATGATTTATTATGGTCTAAACTTTTACACTCAAATCGATCAAAAAGAAACAGCAATAAAAACCACGGAGGGGAGTTTAGCTCTTTTCCTAGAATTGAAAGTTATACAGGTCATCTGCAGATTAATAACTACATCTCTTCTCCTCCTCTCAAAGGTAATGAATGATGTTTTTAAAAGGAGTGCAGTAAGTAAGGACAATGTAGGAGTAACTAAGAGAATGATAGTGCAGATAAGGTCTAAGTGGGTGTTAGGTGGGTGGTTGGCTCCCCACCGACTCCTGTCCTGCCAGACCATTCAGTGAAACGCCGAGCTCTTGGTCATGCTGTCATCGCAGACTGTCAGTGCCATGTTCCCCTTCTCATTCTCCTGCTGCGGTTAGGGTTGCAGGCACAGTAAAAAGCGAAGCAGTGATGATTTAATTATGACACAGGTTCATTCAGTCACGGCGATTAGGTTTCCAGTCAAGGGTGAACCGATGTGAGGTAAGTTTGGTTTATGTTTACAGGGACACATGTTGGATCCCAGACAAAGAACATTTAATCTCCCAGGATGTGGGGTCTCCTAAGGGAAAAGGTCCCATCCTGCAGTCCTACTCAGCTCTGAGGAGAGCAGGGCCCATCGCTCTGCTCTCAGAGGCCTAGTTTATTCATGATAGATAACTTTCCACTGTCCTGCTGCCCAAGCCGACTCATCTCCTGCTTGGCAAAGTGAGTGACGCACCTTACCTTGGGGGATTCAGTTACCCTGAATGCGACTTCACAGGTCCCTGACTGACTGCTTTGATTAATGGCTGAAGGCTGCTGGTGGGCAGTTGTGATCATAACTGACATTAATCTCAACCTGCTGATTAATCAATCTTGTGCAATTTACAGCAACAGACCCATCTAGAGCATAGAGGCTCGTCCATTGTCTCTCAAAATGAAACGCACCACTTTAGTCCGTCATGACTCCAGGGTCGTCTCTTCACTTTTCACTTTAATAGCTCCCTCTTCCTTTAAACTCCGATCAATACCTTTTAAGCAGAATTTGCATTTCATAATTAAAGCAAGCGAGAGTTATCAATTTGGAGCTATTATGCACCGTGCCTTATGGTGTCTGACATTTAGTTGTGATTACACCAGTGTCTGTATACTGTCATGGAAGTCATTAGACTGCTGTCATCACAACATGTTTTCCTGGCCTCATTAACACTGCTTCCTTTGTTGTGCTGCGACTGTGATATACAGCATAGAGATAACTGAGAATATAAGAAAAAAAAGTATTTATTAAGAGGAGTTTCTCTTAAATAAACATTTAGGTTTAAACGATGCAACAACTCCCCTTGAACCTTTTCACATTTTGTCTTATTACAAATTCTAGCTTAAAAGTATTTTGGGCAATTTTATGTATCAAACCAACACACAGTACAGCAAAATTGACAAGTGAAACGATTTCTGTTTTTTGTTATGTAGAAATGTAATTGTTTTTATAGAAATTAAAATAAATAAAGTTCAGATTTTAATTTTGTAGAAATTAAAATCTGAAAAGTTTTTTATGTATCGAGTTGGGAATATTGGTGATTGGGGAAATTATATGATGCAAAAAATTTTGCAAAGAGTCTCTAAAAAGGATGCAATATTTTGTTGTTAATTGTCAACACTGCGATGACAAAAACAAAGGCCTGAGGGTATTTCTGGTTAAAACCCAGCAACCCCCACCCACTCTCTGACAGACCATCAGTAGAGCAGGTGTGTAAATGAGCTAATCAGACACTGCTGAAAACCTAATACAGTAACAGACTGAATATTCAGGGTGTGTTATATATTGTGTTCTTTGTGGCTGAAATCTTTTCAGATACTTTGGTGTTGATCTTTATACACTTAAATGCAATCTCTGCCCGTTGTTTTCTCTTTATTGTGGCACATCGCAGCTACGCTAATTTCTGAAGGTTTAATAAATATCAAAATCGAGTCTAATTGCCTAGTTCATTTCATAGAATCATAGCAGTCCTAAAACTGAACTAAGTATTTTATAACGTATTTAGCAAACTTTGGCTCCTACAACTGCAATTATGTGAAATCAAATAAATTGTCCAAAACAAGACAGAAATTCACTTAGTAATCTCACATCTTGACAGACACATTTTGCTTATAAGTTTAAATCAAGATAGAATACACATTTGTACATACAGCATCTGCATTTTTCTCAGCTTTAAATCCAGCCATATTTTATAGAAATCTGATGAAAAATGAGGACACATCAGGATCTCCATCTCGCATCGGAACAATATGGTTTTCTTACCATGACTCGATGCATAGTAATGGTGCCTGCAAGCGGGTGTCACTAGTTATAGTGGCTAATAGATGCTGTCCAATCCGCTAATATATATCGATGGCCTAACCAATCCCAACCTCTGACAGATGTCATGACAAATAGATAAATTGTTTTCACTTCACCCATCAGTGGTCATGTTTTTTTTTGTGACTGACATTCATTTATGAATTCAAGATCTAGAATGATTGAATACTTAACACAAATGTGTAGTTGCATTTAGCTCACAAAGCAACAAATTAAATTAAAGCGTAAAACACTTCATATTCTTTTAGAAGTACCTGTAATCCCTCAGGCTTGTTTTATTGCTGCTTTAATTTAAAAAAGGTGTATTTATTTGTGTTCAAAGAATTATTTTTCCTCACAACAGTCTGACTCTGTCTGACAGCTACATGGAAAATACCCAATGGAACACCTACAAAAGCAATCTAATATAGTATTCTCCATGACCTGCTCCACAAAAATAACCCATGTGTAGCGGTCAGCCTGGTTTGCTCTTACAAAAGACACTGCATGTACATGAGCTAAAGCACAAAACAAATTATAAAGCAGCTGAACGGCCTTGAGGCTCAGAGCATTTTACAGCGGTTGCAAATAAAGGAAACATCAGCAACATCTATTTGTGTCGGGAGCTGCTTGAAGCTAAATGACACTGTTAGTGTTCATAATCAATTCTGTGGGATTAGTTAAAAGAGGAGGACAAAACACAAACAAATCAGGGGGCTTCTTCTAAAACAGCACCATAAAGATGTAGAAGCATATGGATTTTCTGGAGTGCTCACTTGTGTGAAGAGTTGTTGGGCTTGCAGTATTGACTTTCTCAAAACGGTGGAACCGTGATATAGTTAGAGCGCCTTTCCTTAGCTCTAATTATGGTGTCATAAACGGGAGAGACCATTAATGAAAACCACTCATGGCTTTAAAACAGCAGATAGGATTTGGAGGGCTGGCAGAGGCGTTGTGGCAGCCGCTGGTATCAATCAAAGCCAAGTACTCCTGTGTGTCGTAACAAGAACAAGAGGTGGTCAATAAGTCAGCCGGAGAGTCAACAGACTGTAATAGAGACACAGCGGAGGATGGGAAACAGAGATATTTGACCCGAGACTGCCTGTCATTTTCATGAAGCGGTGATTGTGCATCATCTGGGAGAAAAGGGCACTCTGCCACGTGTTTGTCTGCACAAATCAATATCAAAGAATATCACTTTATGTCATCCGTGTCCAACAATATCATGATTCAATAAGATAGAAAACTTCAGAGTGCTCTGCTTTTGATCTCCTTGTGCCACAGAATGCAAACATTGATCTTTTAGCTATGCAAAACAGCACTTGGTTAAGAAAATGTATACATAAATTATGAATTATTATGGCACAGTGGACTTCTGACAAACATTTGTTGAAACATGAAGGATTGTTGGTTTGTCTACGTCAGATTTCTGTAAAACTGCAAACTCTGTTCTCTGGTACTACAGCATTTTCATCTGTGTGTGCTTTATTGGTGACTCAAAATTGGACACCAAGACTAAGTGCTTTGCATGAATCTGATTTCTATATTATAAATAGACAATTTAAATTTGAAGCAAATGAAGGGTAGTGCAATACTAAGAGGCTAAGTTAGTAATACTATATGTATAACTGCAGCAAAATAACAAATCAATGTATTATATAGAGTGGTACAATGGTGATACTCTTCAAAGATTCAATAATTATGTTAGAAGCATAATTATTTACTTTTCATTACATCAGATATCTTGAGAAGAAATGAAAGTTAGGTGTTAATTAAATGATCATTTCCTCACAAGAAGAAAAGTTGATTTCACTTGATAAAATATTGTCCTGAGGAAAAATGTTTTGCTGAAAAATGCTCAGGAGCTGCTGAATAATACTGTTTTTTATAACAATCTGATTATTCATTATTTTTGAAACACCACCACCACTATAGAAAAGTCTCTTTATTTGCTTCAATTATGTTTTCTAATAAAACTATTGTGATGCAACAGAAGTTGGAAATCCAAAGTAGTCATATTTCAGATACTTTGAGCAAGCCTGCCTCTGGTTATACCCTAATATTATATACCAAGAAGTTCCCAAATAAGTAAAAACTTTACCACAGTAGCATCCCATTAGAGTCGTCCTTGTTTTTCTTTGTTTGTGCTGCTCTTCCAGTGATGGTGTGGCACGTTGCACGTCAACATGCATTTACAATATGATAGCCACAGTAAAGCCAATTTGATTTTCCACAGTGAGAGGCAATAAAATGTAATTACAACATGTTTTACCATTAACTTCAAGACGGAGTCACAATATAGCCAAAGCAATTTCATGCTGCCTGTAAAAAACAGGATCCAACAGGAAGGAGAGGCAGAGTCATGGTTGAATGGCAGAGTGTGTGTGCAAGGCACTGATGGCCCTCAGTGGACTAAAGCACAGAGCAGACCACACACACACGCACACATACTCGCTGTGGACCTAAACCATACAAATCCATCTCATACACATGTTAGATAAATATTCATATGCAATAAACTGTATCAATAAATCCTCGGAGGAGTGGAAGCTATTCCACAGCAGGTCAATAACTGATTCCACCAGCAGATAATCATTTTTCTCTCAATGGTGAAGCTTGATATGATGTCGATACGTGCTGTCAGAGTTCATTCTGGCTGTAGCGGTTAGAAAGAGCATCACTGAAAGGATATGGCACCTTCCTATTCAGCTCCATTGATCGGGAGGTTGTGTGTTAGTGGTGACAGAGGAGCGGGTCGGCACATCTTGTGTTTTATGCTGCGTTTGTATTAATCTGAGGCTACGGGGCACGTGGAAGGTCTGCGGCTCAGTTTGACCGCAGCCTTACAGCTGCAGGGGAGTCAGGCTTTTTAATTGTCTCATTGAGACACAAGTAGCCGTGAATTGCAAGAGTGGTAGTGGTTGGGTGAGGGAGGTGGGAGTGGTAGGAAGGGGTCTGGAATGGCAACAGTACTCTGATACGATGAACATATACAATCAGTCAGGATAAAGATCTCACCCTTGGCGGCGTGAAAGGGGGAAGTGAGCAGTGCTGGGGAAAAATCAATACGGAACCGCTCATTTTGGAGGGACATGTGTGTCACAGTCAATAGGAGTTAATAGGCTGGGTTGTTCAGCGAAGACAGGCGGCTTGGGAGAGCAGCCGCACTCTGACAGCTTAATACATACTGAATGGAAAGCGGGCTGCATGTAACAGTCACTGTGGACATGTGGAGTGTGGAATAGAACCTGATGGGCGCAGGCAAAAGTTAATTATAGAACAGAGCTGAAGGTCTTAGACACAGAACTGCAGAATTACCCATCCAGTAATCAGAACAGACGGAGGCTGCTGACCCTCAGTATACAGACTGCCAGCGCTCACCAGTTAGCACTAGAAAACAATGTAATGTTTACACTGTGGGAAGGTTTGAAAGCTCCTCAACTGACATATAGGCTTCTGTTTTTCGTTAAATTTTTTGAGTTATCTTACTCCATAGGTGTCAACAAAGAATTGACTGGTAACACCTTTATGATAGATTAATAAACGGTTCATAATTCTGTGATTAAGTCATGTAAACACTTTATAAACCATTTATAATCAATTTTCTACCAGATAGTGCTAACTTTTACTTTTGCTCTTTGGGTGTTGATCATTTCATCTTTTTAACTTTTATGATTTATAATTTTATAATTTTGTAATCGACTTCTTCAGGTTTAAAACTGAATGATTTAAAGCAGCTTCAAATTTTAAGAGTGAACCCACTAGGGGTTCAATTCAAGAAAATGTCATTTTATGATTTCCAAATATTACCTAGCAGCAGAAGGTCACCTCAGGTATTGCTTTTGTCTATGGCCATAATTGATCATATAAAACTGGAATCAAAAATGAAATGAAGATAGGGTAATAAAGTCTTTCCAGAAAACATTTTAAAACTAATTTAAACAATTTTAATGTAAATATGAATCTTCATAACTAATAAAAATACATAATTATCAATTAAAGTAAACTAAGATGCAATGGTCTGGGAATTTTTCAAGGTAAAACTGGGACAGTGTGACAAAATGTGTATGAATAATGACAAAGGAGCCAGTGTCTAATTGTACTGTTTACTTAGGGTAGACTATTGCATCTTCTTTATCGGTGGGGAGTCAACCACTCACTCAATAAAGTTTTCTTGGAACACTTTATTGAGTGACTATAACAAGGCAGGTGACAAACAGGAGAAACTTAAGAAACTGAGCAAAAAGCAAACTATTCACTATTGGGGGTAGGTAAAAAGAAATAACTCATGCTTTAACTCATACCGATTCTTCTCTATTAACATATATTAATGAATATTTACATTTCTAAATGAAGTCGTAATCCAGCTTAATTTAGCAGCCACCCATCTTTTGTAAACTTTGGGACAATAAGGGATATTTCTATTCTATAAAGTTTATTGAATAACACCTAAAAGGGTACTTACTTACTTACACTTATTTAGCGACCAGAACAGGGATTAGAACTTGGAACCCAGAAAAACTACCTTAGCAACTACTTTTTCTTCCAAATCAGAAAAGGAATTAGACCAGAGGATACTTACTTATACTTATCTAGCAACCCTGAATAGGAGTTGCTAGATAATTTATTTACTTTGGATCAACATTATTAGCTTTTTCTTCTTTTGCTCTTACTTTTGGTTTGTTATTTTGTTTGTGTTTCCGTTTAATTTATGTAAAGCATTTTCTATTGCTTTGTTGCTGAAAATGTCCTATATAAATAAAATTACCTTTACCTAATTGCTGTTTGTTTGAGTTTGGAACAACAAGATGGGTCCAGACAAATTTCTTTGCACATGATCTTGTTTCCAGTTATTGTTATGATTGGTTTGGATGATGGGTCGGGGACGTTGTGGCAAAACAAACCAAAACACATTGCGTTCAGTTTCTGTGTTTGAATTAAATCTAAATGCAGGATTGGTATAATAACTTTATTAATTGGGGTCTTTAGGTCACACTATTCAGTTCCATAAAGAAAGATTATCCTTTTAATTAGTGCTCATCAAGACCTAATTTTGATGATCATAATCTCTTAATTTTATCCAGCTAATTAATAATTAATTACAATTTTAATGTACAGTTTAAATTGACAGTTGAAAGGGAAGGTACAGGTCACTGTTGTATTTAAAGAGACAAAATTATTTTAAACCAATTTAATAGTAAACAATCATCAATGATAAATAACAGTACTATTTAATTTTCTATTCTAAACAATTTTGCTTTCAGTGATTGGTGGTGGTTGAAAGAGTACTGAGAAAGAGCGAGGGTAAAAGTAAAAGGGCTTTGGCTTCAAATGACATTTCAATAAGTGGAACAGAGCGTTAGCAATCCATTCCCAACTTTTCTGAAACAATTATTGAGATGGTACCTCCGGGCGATGTGTGTTCCCGGTCCCCGGAGTGCTGCCGGCTGAAACAGTAATTGACTAAATTGTAGAACACATCGAGGCCATTTACAAATTTGCCAAAAATGAATCGTTTAAAACGAAATGAGGGTGACTCTCAAATTAGCAAGGAGTATGATTGAGATGTGGCTCTGGGAATTAAGAAGCGTGATTTAGAGCTCTGCAGAAAGGAGCATCTGTGGGCAGTCCAGTGTTACTCAAACCCTGTCTCTGACTCGTATTTAAATATCAGTGTGGTTCAGCAGATTATATTTTATATTTAACAGATAGTTACATAGACGAGTAGAACTGTGCCCGAACACACAATAAACCACAAACCAAACAATAAAAACTGCAAAGCTTTAACACTGAGCCACACAGCTGTAAAAGAATGTAACATTTATCCATGCAGTACACTGGAGCAGAGAGTGACTTCAGACTAGAAGCCATAAACCACTTTCTTAGCTCCAAATAAAAATTTTTCTGAGACTAGTGTGATAAATCATACAACACAGACCTCATTGGTTTAAACATATGGTGCTGCAAGGTGTTTGAGAATGTGATCTTAGCTACATTTTACAGGGTGCACTCATTTCTGGAAAACAGCGCCGAATTACTCTGACGGTTTAGGGCCTGACAGTCATGATTGATTGTTGCACAGACACTGTGTTGATTGTTGCCTGTTGTGCCGTTCCTGTGGCTCCTAGCAGCCACTGCTTTTCATCTCACCCGGGCTAAACTCCTCCAACCAGTGATGAGTAATTACTAAGTTCATTAGCTGCGCCAGTGGCCTGGAGATTTGTTAAAACAAAATTTGTCACAAACTCTCTCCATTCCCTTTAAACATCTTAGGCTGGATTTTGCATAAAAACAAAAAGACAAAAAAAAAATAAAATAAACATTTTACCTATCATGTTATTTACCTTATAGGCAGAACAAGCAAACTGAATGAAATTAAAAAGTCTTACAAAAATAAATTTAATTAAAAAAGTTAAGTTTCTAAGGGCTCCTACTTCCAAGACAAATTTCACTAAAGAGGCAATAAAGTAATTGTACAGTATTGTGTTGTATTGCACTGCATCATATTACATAATTCGTGTGATGATGCACTGCATCGTATTTAATTACACTGCTTTGTGGTAACAACTGCTAACAAGTGTTTTAGATAAGTGGGAGTGTTTCATGTTGCTGTGAAGGAATTTTGGCTGGCTAATCTCTGTAAAATGGTCCTAAATCCACCACATTATGTTAACCACAGCATGTTAGTTTAATTTAGATCCAGGTATTGTCGAGGTCAATCCAAAATCTGTTTGCATATAGGGCAACATTTTTAAAAAGCTGTTTTAGAAGTTTCTACGGATAGGCAAAAATGCTTACACGCATCTATCTTTTCATGACAATTTCAGATCAGTTTGTCTTTGTCCTTCTCTAGTCCAGAAAAATATGTTGAAAACTGGGCTTTTTAGGCCGTAGTCTGGTCTAAATTTAGTTTTAACAAACATATTGAAGGTCTGGCATGGTTAGCCAGTTTGATCAATTCTAAAAGCTTTTGTATTAATTAGTCACTTAGGAAACACTTTTCATACGACACAAGGGCAACACAAAGTGCTTCAAGTAAAGTGTTTTAATATGAAAACAGAAGGTAATTAAAACATAAAACAATGAAGAAAAATTTAGCTAAACAAGGCTAAATATGGGGGTGGGTGGTGTACAATTGTAAAATGGGTTGTTAAAAGAAAGGATGCTGATTTGAAGGACTGAGGAAAAGAAATGTACTAAAGCCAAAGAGACAATAAATACAAACTAAAAAATCTCAGCAAGTCCCCAAATTATAAGGACTACAATGGAACTAAATTTATATCAAATAAATGATTTAAAGTATATCTATATATATTACTACCTAGTGAAACTTTGGACTTTGATAGTAATATGGAACAGTACAAAAAACGTTGTAGAGCTGGGTTTTGAACAAACTTGAAAAAATAAAATAAAAAACCCTACCCATTTTTTACAAATATGTGAAGTTTGTTCATTTAAGAGAAAAAAGATGAACATTTTAATTTCATCCATGATTAAAACCTTTCCTCAACGAGGCATTTCTTCTGTTTTGTAAAGAGCCACTAGCTATCTCAGTACAATGTCCAAGTAATTTTTCTTTAATAGGAATATTGTTACTCATTGATCTGCACTTTGTAAAGCCTTCCAGCGATGCTCCAATCACCACAGCTGTCAAAAGCATAAAATACACTGCGATCCTTTGCGATTTGATGGGACACTGGTTCCCATTACTGGCACATTTCCAATGTTAATTACCTTCAACGTCACATCTTCGCTCTCTCTCTGAAGAGTCTTGCACAGGCCAGTAGTGTCCCACCACCAGAGGACAGTGGGGGGTAAGAGTGATGGGTTGAGTGTGGAGATATTGTGCTTTGCCTTTCTAGAGCTTGTGGTGAATATGTGCATCGCTGAGTCTGGCCATTAGGCAGCATGATGTGCTTTTCTTTTCCAGATCATTTGATGTGGTCAAAATAGCATAAAAACACCATTTTGGTTCAATAGCAAAGACTTCAACTGAATAATCACAAGGGTGAAACTGTAACTATTACAGAGGTACCTCTGGGATAACCATATATAACTGGGGTGTCAAAAACAGTGTAGGGTTTCTGGAGGGCAAAGTGTTTGAAGTGTATGCTGTTGGCTTTTGCTACAACATCTGCTTTTAATTACTCAATTAGCACCATCATTTAGTCTCCTTGACATTCATCCAAATGGCAAATCATAGCCGGAAGTTGTTCTGTTTAAACAGAGCGTTAAGAGGAGTCATGAAAAATGCATACCCGATAATGTATATGGATACTTAACTAATTGAACCAATTAAACGGAGGAAACTGGTTTGAGTAAGAACAGCGAGAACAGAGCCCTCGGGGAAGAAGCTTTGACACCTCTGATGTACAGCCTCCCCTCTCCCTACGCACAGACACGGGCCTGAGGTCATATTTCAACAGACAAAAGGTTCTTGACTCCAGTCATACAGCAACAATGAGCCAAGAAATGAAAAGCCATTCAGATTGAAGGTTACGGAAAGCATTAGCGGAGTCTAAAAATGCAAAAAAAAAAAAAAAAAAAAAAAATCTAGATTCTTCCAACTACTTGAAAATTGTTCAGTGTAAATGTTCTTTGGAAGTCAACAGACTGCAATTTTATGTTTTGCTACATCACTGTGTGCTCCGTAGGTTTCACGTTTGAAGCGCACGTTTTATTTGAATGATTTTTGGTCGGATTTGTGGATTAACCACTCCTCTCTCTGCAATATGAATGTACAGTGTTGTAAAAAAAATTATATTTCCCCTCACAAATATCTTTAGTTGTTGCTTTTTTGTCACACAGTGTTTCAGATCATTAAATTTTATTATCAAAAAAAGACAACATATGTATAGCTAATATAATCAAACTATGACATAATTTACTAAAAGGTAAAAAAGCTATCCA
Source organism: Gambusia affinis (assembly GCF_019740435.1). NCBI lineage: Eukaryota > Metazoa > Chordata > Actinopteri > Cyprinodontiformes > Poeciliidae > Gambusia > Gambusia affinis. The sequence goes on from NC_057875.1 coordinate 7,761,310, forward strand.
AATCAACCTGTCCCAGAGTGAAAAAGTAGTTACACTATGTGTTGAACAATCATCAACCACTTTTTTGTAATGTTTAGTACAAGTCCATTAGTCACTTCCAGGCCTGATTAGTTTTTGACCTTCAGAATGAAGAAAACATTAAGAGTAAAATGCTATATCTCAAAAAGAAACACATCATACCTCAATCTAAAGAAATTCAATAGCAGAAGAAAAACAAAGTCTTAAATATCGATCAGTGTGGAAAGAGTTTAAAATTGTTTTGGGGGAAAGACATTAACTACAAAACCAAAAAGCATAGAACAGTGGGGAATCCTCCCCTGTATGACATGTTGGCCAAACAAAACTACCACAAGAGAACTATTCCAGGAGGTCACAAAATAATCCAGAGCAACATCCAAAACCTTGCAGGTCTCACCTGCCTTGACTAACTTCAGAGTTTATGAGTCTAAAAGTTAAAACTATGGCTGAGCAAAAGGAACTAAAGAGCCTCATAATTGCCAGAAAGTATCTTAATCAGCCCACTTTTTAGATGTTCTCTAGACTGATAAAGCAAACTTTTTTTAAAGATGTATGTCATGTTAGTTCCGGTATGAAGCTCAGACATTTCAGAAAAAGAACATCATATCAACAATCAAACATATCCATGATAGTTTGATGCTTTGGCGGTGCTTTGCTGTCTTTGTATATTCTGTACAGCATATTGGTAAATGTTGCAGTTGTTTATGCTATATAACTATGCTGAACCTGAACTTGAACAGTGTATTTTTGATCAAAATACTTCTAAAATGATGAAGACAAAGTAAACACTGAGAAAATCTGTTTACAGAACTGTACTTTTGCGTCACCACAGACATACCAACACATCCGCCTTGGGGTTAAATGAACATCAGCTCAGTTTAAGCTTACCTCTACCCAAAGTTAAACCAATTCTATCCCCCACCACAACAAAAAAATAAGAATGATTGTACCCCTGCGGTGGTGATTTCCTGCATGCTATGGATGCATAAATAAACATAGGCATAAATACACAGAGGACACTGACTGGGGCTAGCTGGCCAAGTGGGGCAGCTGTTATTAAAAGGGCTATTTATCACTGTCACCCCTCTCTGGTTCCCATCCTTCTCTGCCCTCCAGCGATGTCACTGGGCTTCCTGGGAACAAAGTGGCTCATCCCACCAAAATATACCCCCCTATATCACAACACAAAATGCTTTGTAAACACGTGCAACTTTAACCACTTCTACATGCATAGCACACCAGAACACTATTTGTTTTCTGATCTGATGACTTGCTTGTAAAGAATAATAATACAAATTCACAAAAGTAGGAAACGTAATTCATTCGATTTCTGAAAAACATCTACAGCACAACTATGCTGCACACACCGTTCATTTTCTGCTCCGTTTCTTTATTGATCTTAGCAACAATTATCCACTTTTCTGAAGCACTGCATTAAGTGAATTCCCTCTTTGTTGGACAATAAGTACAGAAGGTTGGCTAAGTCAACCTATTCTTCAGCCTAAGGGGACATACTATTTCTCCAGCACCCTCATCCTCATTAGCAAGACCTGATAATAAAACACACACACCTCAATTAGCTCATCCAGAGTGAAGGTAAAGGTAAAATAAAGTCTTCCAAATAGCAAAGAATACCATTATTGCACATCCAAAGTGAAATATAAAGATCTTAAACTGCATCACAGCACTATAACAACCCGGTTCAGTGGGAAATCAAAAGATAATCAAAACACAACATTCAACCTGCTTGAATTTTGGCAGGCACTTGATTTTATTGTACGTCAAGAGTAAAGTTACAGTAATGACATATGGCACCAAAAATTACCCAAAATGCACAAGAAATGACTTGCCACTGAAGGGAAATAAAACAACATAATCTGGCAATTATGTTATGAAGAAACATAACAACTTATGTTATGTTTGTTATGTTGTTATACTCCCCTTACACTCACCTTATAATAAGGAAGTAAGGGGAGTGTAAGGTAAAATAAGATTAGGATTGGTCTTGGACTGATAATGCAACAAAATTGCTAATGTCCATCACAGCAGTGTTAAATACTTTAGGACACTGTAGCACCTAAATCAGTTGTAATATTTTTGGCAATTCCTCTTCGATATATACAGTAACTTCAACAAAATAAAAGTGATAGAAAACAATCCCCTTTTTCCTGAAGCAGCAAAAATCATTTGCTCAATTCATTTATAGAGTGCGATTTTTTTTTGGCCATAACACCATGCATCAGCCTACTTTCTTAACACAGAGCTCTACTCGCACTAGTGGTCTACAGATCCCATAAACCTCTCACATGCAGCAATCCACTCACGATTAATGAAGTGCTTACTTAACCAATTTAAGCCCTTAATTCCTATTAATTCAACATAATAGCCACCATCTCAAACAGAATTAGCACCACTCTAGCAGGAAGCCTGCAAATCTCCGAGGGCCAGAAAGAGTCAAGCTGGCAAATTCCACATTCTTTGATAAATATGTAACAGTATGTATATCACTGTGAAAATGCATAACCCTCGTGTAAGACCCCTATCAAGTCTGCTTTACACCTGTATTACATTTCTTCCTCAATCAGCAGCTTTTCTGAGATGCCGGCCTCCCACGAGGAGCAGAAACCATTACAAGGCAGCGCAGCTCATTTGCAGAAAGATTGGAGATCACGCCAAAAAAAAAAAAAAAAAGCATGTGAGACATTTCTCAGAGCAAAATTGATTTATTCCATTTCTAGGTTTGCATGCAGCATCAGTATCAGTGTATTTAATGTAAATCCCCAATCTGGAGCTGATTTGCTGCGTGGGCTGCTGCTTACCGTGCAAGTGAGAAACAGACCGATCGAACAGCACAAAAGGTGGGCTGTTAAATGCAAAATGAAGGTACGTGCCGCATTTCTTTACACATGGATGTCAACGTTGCTTAAAGTAAAGTAAAAGTGCTGTACAAAACAAAAAATAAAGTGACTGAGAAATACAAAAGTAATCTAAAACATCACTTCCAAAATCCTGTGCAATAAATTAAGGGAATTAAGCAAAATGAAGAAAAAAAAGAACATTGTCTGTGACTGCCTTTTTTCCTTACAGCCACATCTGTAAATCTAATGGTTTTCCTTAAATATCTAAACTCTTAGGTTTTGGGTGCTAACTTTACAGGAAAGATTTTCCTTTTTTTCCCATCAAAAGTGCCTCACTCAACCAATCTTTACAGGAAGGTTTTGCTTAGTTAAACAAGCCAATAAAATGTTATAGTATAGTCACAGGAAAAACTTTGCTATTGTTTGTTGAGAGTTTCACCAAGAGCAATCTTAACTGGGAAGGTTTTGCTTTTCTTTATCAGGATCCATTTAATGTAATCCTTACAAGAAAAAGTTTGGTCAATGAGCCATCCTGCTATGGAAACTTGTTTCGACAAGGCAATGTCACAACTATGTAACAGCAGTAAATACAGTGACTACACTAGTAAGCTTGAACTCAAGACCAATTTCTTGCTTAAAATATCAGATGCATTTTGAATGTAACAATAAAACAAACAAAAAACAAAGTGCACAGTGGTTTCAGTATTTAATTTGCCTGTTTTTGTACCGTTTTCATCTAAATGTAGAGATTAAATATTGTGCAAATCACAACATTTTGCATTTACTCGAATTCTGACCAGCTTTATTGGAAATGAGTAGTATATAATAAAAGCATATGGACAGATAAACAATAAAAAAATAGTGCCAGTCTCCCAAATTACAGTATAAAAAGAAAACTGGCTTTCTGTTTTTCTTATCTGCTATGTCACTTGTATATAAGCCACAAAGACATTATGCCATTCTTTGGTTGAGATAAAATACATAAACAAATAAATAAATATTTCAGAATATTTAAATTTTCACTGAAAAGAAAAAAAAACAGATCAAGCACAGCCTGTGGCTAGGGGAGCCTGACTGGATGCTGGTGGGGGGTAAAAGACAGCCTTCGGGGGTGTCGAGGGCGTCTGTTTTTTAATGAGCTGAAACTTTAAATACTGCATAATATATAATAAAAATGGATAGCACATTTCACTCTCCTGAAAGAAAGTGGGGAAAAAAACTATTAAAATCCATTTCTCCCTTAATGTCAACACAGTAAACATTAAGTATGAATGAAGTTTAATGTGATACAGCAACATCAACAAGAAAGAACCCAAAAAAGAAAATAATAAACTTGAACTGAAAAAATGCAAGATGGGTATGGAAATAAGTGCACATGCTCAGGGCCACTGAATCAACAGTATATGTAAAAACAGTGAAACATTAAACTACAACTGGAACTTTGACAGCGTGATTAGTTTAAAAGTTACTGCTTAGTTAGCTAATTTGTTAGAGGTTGCAGCTGGACCCGCTTCTGGACCAAAACAACCTCAACTCACAAATATTTTCACTCCCTAAATGCAATGTAAAAATATTTTTCTTTCCTCAACCTGAACTCATTATATAAAGCAGGTTACAGATAATTACTGCAACCTTTGTCATCACTGGGGTTAAAGAACACACCACACACCATCATCGGCAGAAAAAAAAGTCTTTAAAATATGAACGGCAACAGGCCAGAAAATATGAACTCCTATAGGATGAGATTTATACATCCAGAGACCTCTCTTGACAAAAACTAATGAGTCTTTTGTGTTTCAGTTGTCACAGTATGAAAAAAAAAATTACATCTTTTCACAGTAAATATTGTGACACTGTTGGCTGAGACATCAACATCGACATGTAATTCCAGTGCCTTCCTTAAAGTGATCTAAGTGATGGCTCAGGTGTCCCCGCTGCTCGCAGAGTAAGCACGGAAACGACGCTGGTGGCCGATTCCACAGGCTCATATAATGATAACCTCTCCAGCATTAGCTGCAGGGGTTGTTCGCACAATAATTGTTTCTGCCAAGCCATATATCTGTATGACAGGGAAAACGCTGGCATGCTAAATAATTCATTTGCAGAGTGGCTCCATCAACAATTTCAAGGAGATTAAAGTTAGTTGTTTTTTTTCTAAGACCAAAGAAACTGAAGAATGGTGTAGCTAATTAGAAAATAATTACAACTCTCTGAAAGTTGATTAGCAATTTCACTGCTCGACATTAACAATTTACATTAACACTCCCCAGTCTGAGCACTTGTTCTGCTTTACTTACCTAAACTCTAAATAGTACAAGTATTTAAAGATTTCACCTTGACAAAACTTATTACCAGCACCAGCTCACAATTAAATGTGCCAAACTGGCATTAATTGTTTGCTCATTACCACTTTAGATGCCTGTTGGGTAATTTAGACACTTCAATATGGGACCAGACTATTAAAAAGCATCAATCTCACCTTAAGTGCAAGCCATGTTTTGTTAAGTTACAGAAGACCATTTGAAGTTCAGATAACCAATACCCATGGTGGTGGTGACTAAAGTTTAATATGTAATGCTAAGCTTCTGTCCCACCTGAAGGGGAGACCTCCCCCACAGTTTAGAGTGACTCAAAGGTGAAGCCCTGAAAACAAATACAAGGCACTCACATGCTCCGCAGTTTGGATTTCACGTCATCCTGTAAAGGCTGCACACAAAAGCTGCAAGACGGCTGCAACCCCGCGCAGTCGTGCCGGGCTGCGACGTGGTATCAATGCAGCACTTTGGGTCAAAGGGTCAATGAGTAATTAAGACATGGTTGCCTGAGCATTCCCCATGCACACTTTCAGTCCTGATGAAAGGCTGCCAATGAAAGGAGGAGGATTTAAGTGCAGCCTGATACCAAGGATCAGATTTCTATAAGTGTGTCTAAATGTTCCTTGTTCAGGGCAATTCATTTGATTAAAGTGATAGTCTGGTGTCATTGTGCTGTTGAAGAAGATTTTGTGAATGCATATTGCATGGGATTCAAAACATTTGTGTACAACCAAGGTTACATCACCACCTTAAAAACATTGAAGATTTTTAGATTTTTTTTTCTTTCTTTCAGTGTATATACATTTTGTCTCCTTGTTAAACAACATGTTTTCTAATGTCACTACTTGCTTGTTATGGAGACGGCAATGGTTCCGGTTTGGTTAAATTATTATTTTTTTTTAAATATGCATGATGAGCAACTTTCATAAAACAGGTCACTCGAGAACAGGACAAATGGCTTGTCGTCGTAGCCTTCGTGTGCACAAAGAGGTCAAAAGGTGCATTGATTTCCATGTACAACAAGAAATTATTCGTTCATTTTCATTGCGTTAAAAATGAAGAGGCCAAGGCCTGAAAATTGAGGTCGCTGATAAACGCTAGGAACAGGAGACGCTGCGGGGAGAAATCAATACGGCAGTTTGTCAGCCTGCCTCTCAGAGGGCGCAGGAGTCTGAAGCGCGGTTAAGCCTGCGCTGTCAGCAAAGCACATTACCAGAAATCAAAGGCCAGTGAAGGCCCAAAGGAAGGGATGTACACGGCTCCCGACAAAGGACACATTTTGGTAATTAAAACCTATTTTATCAGAGCTGTCCTGTCACTGATTTTTCTCTAACACTATTGACTATCTGTTGTGTGCGGGATGACCACTAATTCAACTTTAAATAAATGTTCTGGGCTTTTAGGGATTCTATTTTTATATCCCCAAGCAAAACCCAACACATCATCATATAGACAATGGCTATATGATTAGGCAGTAACTGAACCATTTTCTGTATCTATTTACATATTTTAGGGAGCCGACATATAGAAATATTATTTTTTTCTATACACATCAGAAAACCACATCTATGTATACTTTGTTACTTATGCAGTTAGCATACTTTGGCAATAAATAAACATTACTTCAATTGACTTTTAGTGAGTTTTACACAGAAGTGCTGAAGTACTCCTTATTTTTTTCACAGTTTGGAGGGCATTTTATGTAATAAAACACAAACTAATGAAGAATTGTGAAGTAGAAGAAATGTAATTTTTTTTTCTTTTACAAATAAAAGGTGTAGTGTGCATATGTGTCCAGTTCTACTTTGTGGAACCCTTTTTCACTGCAACTACAGCTTTTGGTGCATAGATTTACATATCTAGTAATTTTTTTCACCTGCTAGCTTAGTAAGAAAAAAATTAAGAAAGGGCACAGACAAACAATTAATAGTCATTTCAGTTACTTTATATACTTTGAGCTACTATATTAATATTTTATTTTGCCAATAAATTTCCACTTAAACTGCTGCATATATGTATGATGTGTAATTGAATTTATTACTCCTTCAGTTTATTATTAAATATTCAATACTTCTCCATAAAACAACATGTGCAGTCAGACAAGACCACCAGTGCCAGACAGAGTGATGTCACTTCCAGGTACAGCGGAACATTACAAGGAGGAGTAAATCCAGCAGTCTGGTAGACATTAGTGTTTTTCAAACAGTAAAGCAGTCTCCACTTTTAGTACTGTGCACCTTCTTCTTCTTTGTAGGCAAAATAGACGGTGACAGGTCCAACACTCGTCTGCACTGTTTCTGCAGCTCCTATCACCATCCAGCAGCCAATGCCATAGGCTAAACAAGGGATACCTGCAACAATACATGTCTATTATTTTCAGTCTGAAGTTTTCATCTTGCATACAAATCTTTACAACAGAGTTCGTGCAGGTTTTCATTTCAAAATTCTATACCCATATTTTCTTTTGTTTGGAATTTATCTGTAATTGCCTAGTACTTTATAAATGAAAACTAGCAATAGGTTTGGAAAAATAAACTGAACTTGTGGCAATAACAGAGAAGACAAGCTATGTAATTGATGCAAGGTGTTTAGGTGTTTGTAACATGTTAGATTTTTACTATTTTAGATCATGAAATAAGGACTCTTCAGGCACTTTTCCTTTTTTAGAATAAGTAAATCAAATATACCTTAAGACTTTTATATAAAGAAAAGAGTTGTATGTAGCCAACTCTGAAAATACTGACCTAGATTAATAACTTTCAGCATAGTAAAAAACCTGTCTTCAAAGTCCAGGTTCTGTGGAGGTGCTTTGGTGCAATGATATTTCACAAAAGGGAAGCAGCCGGTTCGCAATATGTGGTAATTGGATCCCTGAACTCTCCAGTTGAAGTTGGACAGACCAAACTGGTCGTTGTGGATGGCGCTGTAGCGCACGCAGAATGAAGTCCAGGGTGGGAGTCTGCGCTGCTGAAGGTGGCAGGTCAAAACCTCTGAAGCTGCTGGCTGTGGACCTGTTTTACCAAATCTGTTCGGAAACAGAGCGATCTGCAAAAAGATGCTGTGTATCTTCCGCAAAAACTCCTTCATGACTTCTGTAATAAGAACAAGGAGTCATCTTAGCTTTTTATAAAACTACGGTTAGCATCCAATCTGCAGATTTTTACTCAACATTAATCTCTAAAGGGATAGTTCACTATTATTATGGACTCTGGGCTACCTTGAAAAAGCTCCAGGTGGAAAAGAAAAAAACCTGCAACTGGAGTACCCTGAACTAATTATTTATAATACAAAACACACTGTATTTTGAGAATACTTTACAAAATTTGGGCAAATTTAAAATAGGTCGACCACCTCGCACCTTTGGCATGAGCAAGTGTTGAAAACTACAACACCTAGACAATTCAAACTTGTACAGCATTACTTTTTTTCAATTGCAAAGCTTACAAAACATACTGTCTGATTTGTTGGACATTTAATTAATAAAAATTCGAAATGGTGAGTTTAAATCTTTGAAAAGACTACACAGATTTCCTAAATCATAGACTGTTTTTATCTGCTTAGTTTATTTTCCACATTTTCATGAGTTTATTCGAAGATGTTAAGTCAAAAAAAGCTTTAAAACCGGCGGCCTTGTTATAAATTAACGCTTTCACAAATCACAAACTATTACTTAAAGAATACATAATGAATATAAAACAAAACAAGCTATATTGTCTAAGAGTACTTTAGATTTAGCATAAAAACGGACTGAAGATGCCCAGATTCTCAGTAATACAGTCTGACATGCTGGTGACAGGTGTAACATTGCTCAGAGCAAACATTAGGAAACAGGACGTTTGAGACTGCTTGCTCACCATGGCAGATCCTGACTCCTGTAGCTTAGCTGAACTTTGCTAACAAGCTCAACTACGGTGATCAAGGTTCCAAAACATTACGGTTTAAAAACATCCTGCTACAAAGAGTCCCATGCTGGAAAACGCAGGGTGAACCAGCATTATTTGCATCACCTAAGATCAGTGATTAGGTCACATTCCGCCTCTTCATCCGAGCTGTGACTTTAAATCTAACCTGGTACTTCGTTCAAATTTGTCCGGTCGGAAACAGGGCGCGGTAAATATAGTTCTCATTCGGAGCGTCATGAACGTACACGAACGTGTAAATATTTCTGGAGTTTTCTGTATGGGCTTACATACAGAAAACCCATAATCTGATCCATAGATTTTCAACACAATTGAGATTGAGACTACTCCGCTATTTTTTAATATTGACGTATAATATTTATCTGCTATTCACATTTTTAAAAACAGTTTGGATTTATGTTCGGGATTATCATCCTTTTGGAACACAAAATTGTGTTCAACATCCAACCATCTGAGGTGAGCTTGATGCTCACATGCTTAAAAGATGGTAATATGTTCTTTGGATTAAAAGTCTCACCTTAATCTGTCCTAATGTAGGTCTTGTCATATGTGCTTTTCTTGACCAGTTGCCCTCTTGTCCATGTGGACAGCTATAAATTTCAGTTGAGCTGGTAGTTATCAGTTTTGCAACATAGGTTTATTTATAGATCAGCAAACTCTCTGCCCATGGTAATACAGGTACAGAAAGGAAGTTGTGCAACTTAGAAGTAAGTTGTTTTTAACTTTCAGTTCCAGCTTTTCAATAAAAAGAAACTTGAATAAAAACATCATTATGTCACAAACTCTCTGACACATTTATTTGCATTTTATACGCTCCAAAAACAATTACCATTTAAAACAAGAAATAATAAGGAAGTCAGTAAAATAGCAGTAAGTTAGAATGTCTCGTACATACTCAGTAATAAAAAGGTAAAAAAAACAAAAAAACATGTCTTCACGGTCCACAACAGTTTTGCAACTTATTTTTAATTGTCTTCTTACAGAAATTGTCCTTTGAGGATAACAATACAGACCGCACCAATCAGTTTTTAGCTCAATAACCAAAGTAATCTGTTCTTTCTTAAACGGTGCAGAGAAAACATTACTAAATATCATTTGTCTATCAAGCTACGCTCGCTATTCATTATCATCATCAGGTGTATCTACTCTAAGAACAGATTCACGTTGTAACCTGAAGCTTCAGTAAAAGTGTTGTACAGCAGCTTTCAAAAGTCTACCTGCCTCTGTTAAATTGTTTTTTTAATATGTAAAAAATATAATAAATATAATAGTTAATAGAACATTTTTTTTGAAATGCCTTGCTGCTGAAATGTGCTATACAAATAAAGTTTGATTGATTGATTGATTGATTGAAGGTAGCTGACAGAAAACTCTAACATTTAACAGATTCATGACAGAATATTAAGATGTTTATTTAGAAATCTACATTTTATCAGCCTGTACATATCTCCAGGGTGAAGCTCGTGTCTAAGCAGTAAGTTAATCCATCAGTTGGTTTTTGTTCTGAATAATCATCTCCAGCATGTCCTCTATGTTTGTGATCACCACCTACATAGAAACAAAGTAAAAGAAAATGTAAAGTACAAGACATATGTTTTTGAGAAGCATTTTCTTACTGACAAAATGTATCTGCAGTGTTGTTCTAATTACAAACTTTATGAATATTAATTATTTGCACTTTATTAAACACACACATTCCAACTGACAAGCTATAAAAGATTATGAAGGTTTTATGACATGGATGAGGGGAAATCGTTAAGTCGTTAACACAGTACCTTGAAATTGGTTTCTTCTTCTTTTTTAGAGGACAATATTTCCTGATGAATGACTGACAAATTCTGAGCAAAGGTCACCAGAGCTCCCTGGAGATCCTCCGAGACCGCTCTAATAACAACATTCCAAACAAACGAGTTTACTAATGATCCCCTTGTTGCCTGCTAAGAAACAATCACCTTGTTCATTTGATGGTTGTGGGTAAATGAAACTTTCAGCAGATAGCATCTTTGGTCTATAGGGGGATGAGCACAGCTTGATTTAACTGTTCCAGCGCTGTGCAAGCTAACAGATTTCTGTGATAAATATGTTGAATAACCCTCTGCTTAACAACCTGTGGAGTTTCAGATATTTACAAAACCAGAGGTGGCATCTTAATCCTGTAAAGAATTGTTTTTAAGTTGGGGCTTGGCAAACTAATTGCCCTTCTAATATTCTTCAGTGCTTTGCCGTTCTAATGAAGTGAAATTATAAGTTCTGAACCTGTACTTGCTTCTATAAAGAGAACAGCTGCAAATAAAATACCAAGATTCACTGAGTGATCGAAAAAGGTCAGAGAAACAACTGTTGCCTTTTAATGAACACTTCTCTTTAACGTAATCTGAAAATATATGGTGCTGAAGGAATACTTGAATCTTTTTAAAGTGGTCTTCAGTCAAGACGTTTTGACTGAAATATATTTTAAACAGCTTTGTGTTTTGAATAGATAATTACTCTGGCTGGATATGCCAGTTTTGGGCAATTCTATGTTACAAACAATCTGATGAGCACTTGGCTGAAAATCTAAGCATTGTTTCATTCAAACTGAAGATGCCAAGAGGGTAATCTACTGCAAGAATGTAACAGAACCTTGCTTCAAAACACTGAATTATTCTCTTTAAAATGAGATATAAGGAGGAATTCCTTATTGCCAATCAAGGAATGTGGCACCTTTTCTTAATAAATTTCAAGCATTTGCCAACATGTTTCTCTATGGTTTTTCAAGGTTTTCCACCACTCAGTTTTAAAGAGCTCACATTTGTTTCATTCTTGACATAATATACAAAACTGATACAATAAAAAATACTCACATCATCCCAATGGTGGATCGTTCAGAGCTGTCATAGAGAGCAAAAACAGTGCCTTCATTTTCCTGAAGTGGAATTTCACAAATTTAATATTAAAAGTAGATCCAAGACACAACAATGTTTTTTTTTCCTTCAGTTTATTCTCAAAATATTACAGGACCTATTAAGTAGAGTGATCTATGAGCAAGGTAAGCACCATTAGGAACATATAATTAAAATATTTAATATTTCTTATAATATGTTGCATACAAACCTTGTAGCTAAAGGTTCACTTAAAAAGGTTGAAATCTTATTTTGGTGTCGCTTTTTGAATAAGATCGAAACATCAGCAGTAGAAAAAAAAACCAAATATATTTTTTTTACTTCAGCATTCATTATGCTTTACATGCGGCTCAGTGAGAAACCTTTCCAGGTTAGAAATTCATCTTCAGGGTTGCTTTCTAGCTGATTTTGTTGTGTTCGCAACTGATAAATCTGATTTTTGAATAGTGATTAAAATAAATTTGTTTGTTTTCCAACTATGACAGTAGCATTAGCCTAATCTCAAACTCAACTGCCCACCAAACCAGGTCTAACGTACATGTTTACTTACTTATGCATTTGTCCTGTGATGTAGCTGAACAACTATAGTTGTTCAGTTAAAAATGTCTTTGAAGCTAACAGATAATGCAGGGGAAAGATGCTAATATATTATCAAAATGTTTCACTGTAACTTGCAAATAATTTCTTAAAAGAAGGGAAAAAAAATATTGTTACCTTCTTGTTAAACTCGATGTAATTATATTTGCACATCTTGAAGAACATACTGTGGTACAACATGGAAAGGTTAGAATGAAACAAATGGATCCCAACGACTGCATAGCGACTGTCCACCAGATGCTGTGAAAGAAAAAGACAACACAGGTGAAATATTTTGGTCTACTTTGTTTGTCATATCATATATGGTGTTGTATGTTATATTAACATTGAATTTGGTGATAACATAATTTACACACAACTAAATAGCTTTGTTTCTTACTAAGGATTTGTCAATAGAGGGACAAACATTAGCAGGAAAATGCAGTGAGTTTTAATGAAGGCTAGCTCTAAGCCTTGACTTATAAACAATTCTATTATTCTGTGTTTATTATATTAAGGGATTATGTATAAAAGGTTTTGGTTTGTGTATTATCAAAACGTTAAAGGTTTTGAATCCCTTGGGTCACCGCTAAGTTTCTGTTTATGATCGATAAACCTGATGAGTAAACAGCACATAAAATAAACTTTTGTTCCGTTCTTAATTAACTATAGGGTGCAACAGTTAGATTGAATGTAATAGCCTAGCTGTTATACAGTGTAACACTTCAAGCAAAGACCATGAAGTTTCATGAAAACAGAAGCACAACTGGGTTCCATAAACACAAAACATATTACTATAATAGAAGAATTCTAATCATAAGTACCACTATAGAGGTGGATTATTTAAAAATGTCAGGTCTTAGGAGGATAAAATGTTGCCTGTTCTCAGCCACCTTTGGGAGACAAAGAGAGCAGGCCTGAGCCTTGAGGAGCTCAGGAGATATAGCCCATAACTTGCTGTGAAGGCTGTGTGTTTGCACTTGTGAAAGGCAGGGCCCTTACCCAACAATAAAAGTGTCCAACAGGGACTTAATTGTGTTTGTAATATGCAGGTCCCTAATGATGGCCACTATTGAAGCCATTAACAACAGCAGTGGCTCAACTGCTGCAGTGAAGCACCAGGCCACCAGCTAAATGAATGTTTGATAAAATAATACAAGTCGCAGATTAACAAGCGTAAACTGAGGCATACTGCTAATAAAAGAACTCCATTGTTTAAGTCCTGGCACCAGGTTGATGAAGTGTTCAAGCATGCATAATGAAAATGGTATGAATTATTAATGTGTTGATTATTTAGGCTCATCTATCAAAATGATAATGAATTCGGCACCTAAACACTCACTGACTTCAGTGTGTAGTTACAGTTTTTAGGTGTGCTTTCTAAAAGCAAAGATTTTACAAAACACACACACACATTGATCTCTTGCAAATGCTTGCTTAAGACTCAGACTAATTAAAAACAAGGGCTTTTTTTATTACTTAGGAAAATTAATTTTTAAAAATATGCAAAATATACATTTTAGTAATTAAAATTGTCATACTTTTGCTGCGGCCTCCTGTTCAGAACATTTCTCTCTGTCTGGCATTGGCACTTCGAAACAGCCTGTGTGCCAGTTCAGCGTTCCTCCAGTTGCCATTAGTAGCATCTGGGTCATGGCAAGCTGGTCACTGAATCCAATTTCCAGATCAATTCCCCATATCTGTCAAAAAGATATTATGAACTACATGTGAAGGAAGGAGAAAGCAGAGAGTATTTCAATAAATGATTCTTATTCACACTGAGAGAAAGACCAGTGATATAGCTTTGTGTGTTTAGGTACATGTTTAGGTAATGCAGTGATATGATGACACAAACGCAGAGATTTTTCTTCATATGTGGATTGAGTCTGCCCTGGGCGCTTTGCCTGGCTCAGGTCTGATGAGAACCAAAGTTCAGATATGTATGGTAAATGGCATCATTATAAGTATATTAAGGGGTCAGGTATGGACGTAGCCTTCTACTTAAACGGGACTAATTTTGCAGATAATAACCTAATAGCTATGCCCTTTCTTCAAAAGTGGCAAATAAATCATCAGTGAAGGAGTTGTTAATAACTAAGTGGCAGCCGGCTGCCTCCTTTAGCTGTTCCTATTTGTCAAAGCAAGCGCTCCTGCCACTGGATGCAAATTGTAGGAAGTTTGAGCTTACAGTAGACTGACTTTCTCTCTACCAGAATGCAAACATATGTGAAAGTTTCTATTTTCTTATTCTTAAATTATTGTAGAAAAAAATAAAACAGTCAAATTGTATTTCATAAATGATTTACCAGTAACAAAAGTTAACAGTTCATCAATATGGTATGATTACATTCTTATAAAAGATGAACTAAAAAGTAATACACATATTGCTCTCAATGACAAATAATAAAAACTTTTTTAATTTGAGAAATGTAGCTAGATTTAGTGTGGTATTTTTATTTATAAATTATTCAAAAGGTTTTCCTGCAAACAAAATTATTGCTGGTAATGTTTGTGATTAAAATAATTTGGTTGATTTTCTCAAAAGAATGATAAACAATAAGAAAGAAGTTGCAGATATAAAAGATAAAAAACAAACAAATAAATATATCTATTATCTTTTGTAAATATACTAAACAAAATGACAGAATCCTATGTAAATCCTGATGTAAATTTAAGCACAAAGGTTTTTTATATTAACTTTTATAGTTTTGTATGAATTAAAAATGTGAGATCTTCACTTACATTTCAAATTTTACTCTAATTTTACATAAAAACAACACTTGCTCCCATGGCAGTATAAAAAACTGCCAATGTTTATCCAGTTCCCTTAGTGTAGAAGGCAAAGAAGTTACAACTTGGTTTGATGCATGTTTGAATCAGACTGTTACATGGGCCTGCATGATGGACACACGACAGCAAGCCATTCACTCAACTCCCTAAAACTCATACTCCCGCGTCCTATTGTCGCTCTTAACAAAGCCGCGGGAAATGTAAGCCTGGATTGTACCTGTTTTCTATTGCCTTGCATTTTCATTAAAAACCCCGATGCTGCAGCTGTGGCCCCGCTGCTCCACAATGTGTGCTGAGACTGCAAGGGCAAACATATGTGACCCACTTCTTCCCATCAAATAAAGTAGGCAGCTTTTAGCAACAGGTTTGAATCTAAATTGATGTTTAAATCCAGACAGGTTTGCCCATGTGGCTCCCCTTAGTCTGAGCTTTGTCTGTCTGTGTCAAGAGACGGGCAAGAATTTGCCATTAAAGTTCCTGCATCCACGGAAGCATGTGGTGTTTTATTGTTATTTATGCTGTCTCCAAATCCTTTACAATTGAATCAAAATTAGAGATAAAAAGGTGATTTTTGGCCATCTTCAAAAAGGAAAGGGGCAGCTTATGTTACATCTGAATCAAGTTCAGACATTTCTTTTTTCTAATAGGAATAATAAATAAAAATGATTGACTGCAATAACACAAAAATATTTTTAATCAAATAACAAATCTTGAGTAAATGTAAAAAAAAATAAAATAAAATTGTATTATACAGTAAAAAAATAAATAACTTTCTTCTACCAGTTATATTCTAACCCAGAACACACTACCCTCTAGTGGCAACCATGGCCAAAGCTAATCCTATTCAGTTTACATACGTATATGGATCAATATATGTGAATGTATACTTAAAACAATCGATACTAGCCAAGCAGATGACAACTGGTTTATTTCTATCAGATGAGCTGCTAAAGGCATGAGAATTTCCTATTTTTTTCTTTCCACATTTTTAGCATGTTTAAAATAGTTTCTGTGATTCCCCTCTCCATTCTGCTGTTTTAGAAATGTGCAGAAAATGCTTTGCTTTTCTGCACAGGAAAAGCAAAGCATTTTATTTTGCAGGACCAGATCAATAATAGTCAATGCTGCCACATGTTGGGAGCAGAGGTTAAACCATCATAAAGAAGTCCATTTCAAATATCATGAATCAAGAAGATTTCAACAAAACTTAATCCTGACAAATGAGAAGAGGCTTCAGCAGTCTATTGGTATAATAATGTGATTTATTTCAGGAGAACACTGCAGGTGACCATCTAGGGGTTAAACACTTGACAGGTTATCCCAGTGAACGTCCTAAATCACTTCAGAATGACCCCTACTGTTGGAAAGCTTCTAAATTTCTCTACATCGTAAGGTTAAAGGGCAAGCTTTAAACGGTGGAATCAGTGTATTGACACAATAAGACCTGACAGTTTATTAGAGGGCCTTGTGACACATTTCGTCCCTGTGCCCACAGTTTACCTCGTCTTGTTATCTGGATCCCTAGGGAGCAGTATATGTTGGAGGCACCTATCTGGTTGTGTGGATAAAAATTGATCCTTTCCACCCAATATGGGTCGCAACAAACCAGATCATATGTATCATGACACCCTGAGTCCTCCTCTTTACCTTTGTGAGTCTCACCTTCTGCTTCATGGTGCTGTGGTCAACAAAGGTTGCCAGGCCAACAGATACATAACCCATAATACATTTCTGCTGGCAAACGTGAGCCACATGCATGCAGATAGAGTGCAGGATCTCTAGGTGAACAGAAGTCTTAGGAATAATGGCTCCCACAATGTCTAGATGACAATAGCCATGCAGTTGGTCTCCCCAGGACAGAAGGGTCACCTCACCGCTGGGCTCCAGGAGCATATCTACAGTCATATGGGTGACATTCTCTGAAGGGGGGTATGCCTCCACTACTCCACCTGAACAGAGTGAATGCTGAAAAATGGCTACATGCACAAAGACATAATTCCAAAAGTATAAGGGAAATTTTGACATTTTTATTACTGATAACTTCACAAAAGGTCACTTGAAAAATCTGACCTCTGATAATTACTAAAAGAAATATGAAAATGATAGTTTTTACATTTATAAAGGCACCCGGGAAACAGAAAAGTTCATTGAAATGAATAGATTTCATAAGTTGCGGGTGAATATGATAAAGTGCTTGACAATAGGTGTCTGACCTTGTCTGAGGAAGAACTTCATGAACTCGGACCAACTTTGAAAACGGGAACATTTAGCCAGTTGGGTATAATAGATCAGCCATTCTGGGATCTCTTCTAAATATTTCTGCATCACAAATTCCTGTAGAATGAATGTAGAAGCATAAACATCACACACCAAATAAAAAATACTTGGAAATGAACTTGTGCATAGTTTTCCATTGATTCAACTCGAAGTTCTAAAAAAAGTAAGTTGCTTAATTTTGCTCCTAGCTCAGAGTCATGATGTGAAGACCCAAATGTGGAGCCAGGATCAGGGTGAAAAGGGTCATGATTAATGAGCTGAGTGGACACGAAGGTAATAATAGAATGCTACATTGTGTGACAAAAACCAAGAAGTATATATCCTGAGAAATTGATTACTAGATGCAACACAGGTGAGTGAATGTGCTTATGGAAAACAGGTGTTTAAGGTCAGCAAATTAAAGCACTGAGGTAAAAGTAACAAGACCAAGAAATCAAGACCACAAAAATAAATTAAACACGAGAGCCAACAAAATAATCAAAATAAACAAACTGAACTCAAACTTCAACAGACTGTGACAGTCAGGCCTTATGGCTGTTGGCTACAAAACTGCTACATCCTGTTATCCAGATGACTCCGGTGATTGCAAGTTATTCTTTAGACTTCATAGGCAGCTTCAATTTCTGTGTGAGTGTCTGATGGATACTGCAGGAGTGTCTATCTGTGAGTGACAGCCTATTATCAGAAGGCCTCAGGAGTCTAATAGCTTTAACTCGCAGCCTCGAACCACCTGCCCTCAATAACAACTCTCTCCACTGGGCGGCTGATGAATACTTAAGCTAACCCCATCTATCTGGGGATCAATCAGGGCCTGACTGGGATCGATATCACTCTTGTTTCGGTAAATACGAAATGCCATTATGATTTCACCACTTAATTATGCTGTTAATTTTCACCTTTTGCTTTAGGTGTCCTTTACACAGTTTAGCAACTGAAATACACTGTTGTCTCCCAAAAAAAACAAACACAGTGCAGTTAAATGGATGAGAAGATGTTGTCTAAAGCTTTCACTGCCGTTGTTTGATGTTCATAATGTTAAACAACAACTGGCAGATTACAGTTAAAGTCAGTTTAATGGACTGTTTTTGAAGGCCTCTTTGTAAACAATGTTTAAATGTTTTGTAAATGCGTAATTAATCAAGATTAATCAAAATCTTGATTTAAATCTTAATCAAGATTTTATGATAGATTCCACAAATTAAAATCCAAAAGTTGTTGCATCTATTTATATTTAAACTACCTGCATAAATATGTTGTAGAACCACCTTTCACTTCAGTAACAACTGTATGTTGTTTCAGGTGTGTCTCTAAAAGCTTTCCAGATCTAAAAACTGACTTTTTGCCCATGCTTTTTTACACACCAGCTTAGGTTCAGACAGATCAGGTAGAAACCATCAGTTTTGAAGTTTTGTGACAAATCTCAGTTGGATTTGCATCTGGATTTAAATTAGGTCATTTTGACACAAACTTTAAATGGGACTCTTTCAGCTTGTCTTTCTTCCCTAAAAGGTCAGATCTGAGGAGTAAGCGACTACTAGTTATCGTGTCCATAAAGTCTTTCACCATTACATGTGACTCTCTGCATTTTCTCCACTTACCATTAATCAGAGAAGCTGGTTGGTTGCATCTCTGGTTAATGATCCCCTAACCAATCCAGTCGGTCCAGCTGGTGGACAGCTTGGAAGATTTACAGCTGTGTTATTTTATTTTCACTTTTGGGCGATGGATTGAAGGACTGAGCACAAGACTGAACAATTTTGAGATATAGTTATATAAGTCAACTCTGCTCTACAGTTGTACATCTTATCTGTCTGCATTTTTTTTGTCTTTTTAAAGTTGCATTGGATTTTATTTAGTGGTATCAGAGTAAACTGGTTTAAATACAAAAGTGGGCTATATTTTTGAGATTTTTCTTTACAACAACCTTTCACAATCTTGTATTATTTTCTTGTGTGGTGTTGGTCAGTAACATAAATCACCAATAAAATACATTGAAGTTTGTAGATGTAATGTGAAAAAACACAAAACAATTCAATGCACTGTATGTGTACTACTGTAAGGGAATTACATTTTTTAATAGAAAAAAAGAATATGTGAAAATTGAGTGAAAGATAATTTGTGAATGCTGATAACATATTTGTTCTTCCCTCCTGCTCTCCAGAGCATTACTTTTTTTGAGTATATGGCTTCTGGCTCCACTGGAGACAGGACCAGAGATTATGCCGTTGAAATTCCAGTCATGTAACAGCCATCATCATATTCAAGTACTGTAAGAGGCGAGGTCAAATGCTACACAGTGATTCTCCCTATACAAACCATAAAGCACACAATGGCGCGGCAAAAAGTGTAAGGGAACGGTTGTCATTCTCAACGGAAGAGCAAGCTCACCCTGGGACTTTGCCTGTGCAGTTCACAGAAACAGCAGGACAGAAAGAAAAAGAAAGACGGGTATTTCGCAATAAATTATTTGGACTTAAAGTACGCACACTGCCCTGTGATAGGATTCAGCAATGGCTTGGCATCCTCATAAAGCAGAGCAATCTGGTCAGAAATAAAAGATGTTCTCCCCTTTGATTGCTATTTTATGTCTATGTTTTTAGTGGAAGCAGGGTATGGACAACAATTCTTCCATGAGAATAGCTCCTGAAATGTTACACATTGTCAATGAATATCTAACTCATTAGTCCCATTAAAACATTAATGTAAAGTCACAACAAAGCATAACAAATTTAATGTCCAGGCAGTTTCAGCTTTACCTATAATGTTGAATTTTTATGAACAAGAATTATTTATAAAATGAAAGAAAAACAAGTGACAGAAATTTTCTTCAAATCTCAAATTCAGATTAACTCTGCTCAGACAAATCAGTAGACATCCGAGCTTCTCTGTGGTACAAGAGGCTGCACAATATTTAGACAGACAACAACTGTATGAAACGTTCCTCTACCTCTCTAGTGGTAGTGATTGTCAAATGACCCATTTCGTTGACAAACTTAACCTAAATAAGATTTTTCTCAAGATCTGTTTGTACACAGCATGATGGAAAAAATACTCCATCTGTTGAAGCTATTAGGTGTAATTTTTACCCTCTTGTGCCTAATGATCCATATGCAAGCTGTGTGAGCGCTTAAGTGTGTGTGTATGGCCCCCTTCAGGCATTGCATGGTTGAAGATCTACATGTCTTTAACCTCTCTCTGTGTAAATGCTAAAAGAGGCCTGGGGGGCTTTCTTTGGGCTCAAACATTGTGCTGGAAGCTGCTGCGGGCCTCACAATATTTAGAGAAACACACATGCTTTTCCTCAGACCTCCATGTAAGCGCTCATTGATGTGGATGTAATGGCTCCTCCTCCTTTTTGTACCCTTCAAGGCTTTGTTTCGCTCAGCCAGAAGGGATCTAATTGTTGGTAATATTCTTAAGGAACACATGGTATACATAATTTTTTTTATGAATCATGTTTTTTCATAAAGAGCTTTTCAGCACAGCTGTTAATAAAAAAAAATGTGGACACATACTGAGGCCAATTACTTCTCCAATTCCCCATTTATTTATTTTTTTATTCATGTATATTGTTAGAATTATTAAAAGAGAACATCATTATGATTTTCTTACAATTTAATTAGTTGCAATTTACTGTTAAATCAACTTATTGGAAGATAGAAAAATTATGGATACATACAATTCTTCATTCATGGACTGATCTATTGTGGTAAATAATAAAACTACCACAACTTTGAACCAAATACTTGAAATGTTTGTAAGTATTTAGCAAAGATTGTCTATTTTTCTTTTTCATTTAGTTTTCTGTAGTATTTTCTGCAGAATCTTCCCAAAATATACTAAAAAAAAATAGATCTCCTTTTTCTCCTCTATGAGACACAATTCTCCATTATTTTTAACATTTGTTTCAATCTGATGAGCAACTTTGTTTACTAATCTTTCAACATTAAGAGTCAAACTATTGCGTTCAGCAGTCTTTATGTAAAAGGTAGCCATTCCAGTCCATTTCAATTCATTTTAAGAGAAAACAAACAAAACAATTACTATAAAAATCATACAATAAGAGGCACAGGAAGTAGGCTTTGCTTTGATTAAAAGACCAAGGTGTAGAATAAAGGCCAGTTAAAGTGTTGTGTCCATATGGTCCAGAAGCCCCGAGGCTGCTGGCCTACACTGGGGGCCTCGGCACTCTTCTGTCTCCATGGGACCCCAGCTGGTGAAAGAAACCCCATTTACTTTCCCCATGCAGTCTCAGTCGCCATTATGGACCTTGGCTGTGGCTCAGCTCCTCTCTGCCATAATTAACAGCACCAAAGCCACAACAATTACAGCCCTGCACCATGCCTACCCTGTGAATCAACGAACAAGCTGATGGGAATGAAACAGAGTGAGCCATAAGAAACTCGAGATGACTGCTGTTCTTTCAAATGGAATAAAAAGTTAAATCGTTGTGCTCCAAGCTCACAATCATTACCCTGTAATTAGTTTGCACAAAGCTCCCGGTTAAATGGCAAAATACGGTAATTAACACATGACAGAAAATCAAAGGCTACTTTGTAAGCATATGAGAAATAAGAGCCAGGGGCTCAGAAACTGTACAGATTGTATCTGAAGCAAATAAATGGTTTAGCACTGATTAAGTACATTTTATTTGTTTTAAATATGCCCATGATTATATCAGAATTCATATTTTGAAACGAAATACTTTAGTAATATAAATGGCTCAAACCTATTCAACGGCTGTAGAATGTTGCTTTTGGATAAATAAATCAAGCATCTGCTACGCACAAGGATTATAAGGTTTAAAGACATATATTTAAAAGTAGTTTTAAGCAGGCTATAAATTTTATTCCATTATAATATGTCAATACACTCACTGTAAATCTTTAGGAAATTTTGTGATTCCATATTTTTGATCATGGGCTTCAATGGATTTATAACGTAACTATGATCGAACAACAACAAAATTGTACAGGTTTGATCTGATTGTATAGTTCTGAGTATCTGAGTGCTTTGAGATAATGTTTGTTGTGAATTGTAGTAATATAAGTAAAATGAACTGAATTATGATTTGAAGTCATTCTATTTATAAACATAACACTTTCCCTTTCGTGTGAAGAAATGCAAAGGTCATAAACATGGCCTTTGCATTTCCATGCTTTTAAAAGTGCTCTGATATTTTATAGCAAGGAGATACAGACATAACCAAGTGTGTCCTATTTTTACCTGAACCCATTTTGAGTGATATAAATCAGGCCCAAAATACTGGTAGCGCTGCAGGGCCCAGCTGTAGCACCTAAGGTGGCAAACATCACAGAATGCTGTATCACGGCCTCTTCGCTGCACGTTGATCTTAAAGAGCCAGCGCTGAATGTGAATATTTTGAGTAATAAGTTCGGCCAGTGTTTCATAAAGCTAAACCAAAAGAAACAATTTTTTGGATTATTTGTCTGTGATAGTGGACACATAGGAGCTTATAATTATGCTTTTGATGGCATACCTGGTTAAGTGCGTACACATCTCCTTGACCAGGGGGTACTTCCAGTCCTGCTTCAGAAAATATCCTTCTTCCTCCAGACTTGGTGCCGTGGAGTTGTGAAACAGCCGGTTCTGGACCCAAGATTGGCACATCCAGCTCATCAGCCACATCCAGGTCATCCTCATGGCCAACTCCACCCACTATATAGGCCCACTTCCCCTGTATTTGGCGTTTGATTTGCTTCAGGGTGGACGGACTGTACTTCAGCAGTGTAGACAGACACATGTTGCGGGTCTAAAGCAAAGGAAATGAGAGATGAAGGCTACAGTCAATTGTTATCAAGGTATCTTCCAAGGGTTGTTTCTCAGCCTGATTTATCATTGTGTAAATTCAATAGGTCTATTATTGAAATAGCCAGCAGGGTTTTGACCTCTCATGTATTTCAGCAGGTTGGATTGATAAAACCAGCCTGCGGAAAACCTCGCCTATCCTTCACTTCTTTAATGTGTGCTACCAACGAGCTCCTTGGGAATACAACTAATTACTTCACATCTGTATTTATTTGATCCACGTGGAATTATCCCTTCTGTCACTAGCAGAATGCGCTGCCAGCCATGGGTAGGAGTGATTCATCTCAGCAACACGTCTGGCACAGTTTAGCAACAAAACAGTGGGAAAATCAATAAAAAGAAATGAGAAAGGCTACGTCATGTTGCGTGTTCGGTCTAAAACATTTTGGAAAGAACAGTTTAATGCTGAAACACTTTAGAGTCACAGAATCATTTTTTGGAGTTTTTAGTTGAGAAACAGTCCAAGAAAGGCAGCAGAAGTTTAATTATTTCGTGAAAACCATCTATAGACTATTACAAATGTTTTAATTAAGCTCAACATAATCGACTTTACTGTGTTTACAAAAGATAAAACAGAAGTTTAATTTCAAATGCACTGAAAAACATTAAACAGCTGCTCTCTCAGGACAGCTGCATTGTAACAGCCATCTCTAGTACCCCCTAGAGGGCACTACACAAACTGCAAATGACTGTAGCACTCCGTGGTGGAGTACAGTGGCATGCAGGATACACACCTTGAACTTTTTTCTATCTGGTTATGCTACAGCCGAAAACCTATCTGCTTTTTACTGGGATTTTGTGTGACAAACCAGACACAAAGCAGGGCATAATTGGATATTTGGCAGCTTGAAAGGAGAGTGCCTGCAAGCATCCATTTTCAAGTCTCCCCTCTGATTTATGTCTAGCATTTGAGGTATGAATGTGCTTTGATCAAAACTATTCCATACTTCAGAGTCATTGTCCTTCTGGAAACTAAAGCATAAACAGTTTTTGTTGTTTTTTTTTATATTTTGTTAATAGTATTTCCCTTCTTCCAAAAAGGTAAATTGAGGAATCCACAACTAATGATTGTGGATTATCTTGGCTATGGTGTGTATCTATGCAGCTCCTCCAGAGCAACAATGGGTATCTTGGCTGCCTCTCTGATTACTACTCTCCTTATCTGACTTGTCAGTTTAGATAGATGGCTATGTCTTGATAAGTCTGCAGTTGTACCATATGCTTTCCAATTTCAGATGACGGCTTGAACAGAGTTCTGTGAGACGTTAAAGGTTTGGGATATTTTTTTTAAATGCTAACTCTGCTTTGGTTTTCTCCAGTGTTCTCCCTGACCTCACTGTTATGTTTCTTGAGCTTCATGATGTTGTTTTTCCACTAATGTTCTCTTATAAATGTCTGGAGGACTTCATAGAACATCTAAATTTATACTAAAATTCAAAGTCTATTAACAGATAAATACAGTTTTGAAATCAGTTCGTTACTCTGGATTTTTTGGGACGGGTTGAATAAAAATGCATGCAAGACTTTTCAAATGTATATTTCTTCTCTTTTTTTTTCATGCTCTAGTTTATGTTGGTTATTTACATAAATTGTACTAAAGTTTAGAGTTCCAAGTGACAAAAATGTAAAAGTTCAAGAGTTTTAATAATTTTCCAAAGGAATTCAGTCTAATACTGCTGCAGCAACCTTTGCTAGACCTTTCCAAGTGCATTGTCATATTAGTCAAAAGCTCATGTATAAACACACAGGTGAGTATGATCAACCTTACAGGGAAATGATCCACAGCCTCCGGTGTTAGGATAAGAAACCGTTTGTTACAGAGCAAGTCCTGGCTGGTGC
Organism: Gambusia affinis; assembly: GCF_019740435.1. Taxonomy (NCBI): domain Eukaryota; kingdom Metazoa; phylum Chordata; class Actinopteri; order Cyprinodontiformes; family Poeciliidae; genus Gambusia; species Gambusia affinis. The sequence goes on from NC_057875.1 coordinate 7,786,614, forward strand.
TGCTATCAGCCCCATTCCTACTCAGGAAATTGTCGTAATACCGCAAGATGTCTTCCCCCAGATGCACTGGGCATATGTAGATCACCTCCACATTTTCATCTGGAATCAGAAAAAGGGGTTTTAGAAATTAAATATTTAAACAACGTGAATAAGCTCTCAATAAACATCCCTACCTCTAATATCACACAGCCTGGTGATTTGGATGTTCTGGAGGATGTCATATTTCCTGGTGTTCTGTCTCCAGCTCTGGGAGAACCCTGTCAGAATAAGGTCAGACAATTATTAAATTCATTTTGACACTGTAAGAAATTCCAGATCTGTACAGCTAGCTTTGGAAGGGATGTGAATGTCACTAGACTTGGGGATAAGGGAATTAAAGTCTAATCAGGCTGCACAGCAATCCTATGATTAATTCAGCGTAATAACTAGCAGGTGCAGAGCCTGTCGTGTGCTGGGAGTCCTTCTACACCATGTCCAGCCACCACTAAACTACATCCAATGACACCGCCAGGATCTTAGCCTGTGTTAGAGGGAATCCTCAACTGAATCAAGGTAATTAAATGATTGGATTCATGCTAATTAACAACAATGGGGTTCAACTTTCTAATTATCCTTGCTCGCACAGCACTCTCTGTAGCCACCCCAAGTGCAAATAAAGCATTCCATCTGCTTGTAATTAGGCTTAATAATTTTAGACAATCGCTCAATGATTTACAATGCACATGCCTGATTACAGTCTAAATTTGTGCTGTGAAGAAATTAGATCATGAACAGATCATGGCTTGTACTCTTTGTTTATTGTGAATGCACAGCAGTCTTTTTCATCTTTTTTTGTCACATGCATGCAGTGTTTTTGTGCACGACAGTAAAATAAGACCTTTGCGCCACTTGTACACGTTCAACATAATGGTTTGTCATTTGCTTAATCTGCAAATTAAATGGCGATTGAGACTAAATTGTTCGGTTCCTTGGCACTGGGACTGTCATCATCTAGTGAGTGCTTTCCTGCAGAGAGTCATTTGAACGAGACAGAGTGTCTGAACCGGGGCCACGGGCTGGGGACAGCAGAACGGCGAGACCGGGGATGACTGCCTCTAGATCAAATGTGTGCGTGTTGAAGTGTGTGCAGCGGGCGACAAATGCCACCTAATGAAGGGATGTGGATAATGGTCCTCTTGGACGACCGGATGTGTTTCCAGTTTTCTGCCAGATGCTGGGGACAGAGAAAAGAAGTGATCATGGAGGAGGCTGGCTGAGCACGTACACACACACACACACACACACAAATCATCTCATCGCCGCATGGATAAAACACACCAAACCAATCTCTCTTGGCTCACAGAGGCAAACCAAGCATAAAATACCATCATAATTAAATTAACCGTTTACTTTCGGAAACATCCTCTCACAATTAATTCAATCAGCAAGGTACATGATGCTACTGCCAGGGGAAGATTAGCAGGCTTAATTAACAGGGTATGAATGTTTAAAGAGTGAGAACATGTTTTAAGTGGATGTATACACACACAACAATGTTCAAACTAAATGAACTTGTAGGCACTAATTAATATTATGTCAGAGCTTTAAAAGATGTTCAGGCCAGATGACAGCACAGACGTGACATCTACACGCAAAAGGAGCACATTTAAATACAACAAAAAGAGAAAAAGAATCAAAGAAAGTCATTTTAAAAGGACTCTTAGAAATTTATCAAAGTAAAGATGAATTTAAAATGTTTTATTTGGTGACTTTTAAAGTAGGATCTAATTCTAATTTAAGTCAATTTTCTTAAGTGCAAAATTAGTTTTTACTCAAGTAGAAACAGTCAAACCCATGAATTTACTGTCTTTATTTAGAATCTGTTAATGCACGTGTCAAACTGAAGGCCTCAGGACCAAGTCTCTGGCACTTTGAGAACAGTAATGATGTTGATGTGGGTCAAAATGAAAATTAGTTTTCATTAGCCACCTCTAGCTGAAAACAACAATTGAAACCAAAAGTTTAAAAAATAAACATTTTATATGTAGATTTAATAAATTAAATGTACTTTTGTCTTTTTAAGAGTACAACTGTTACTATTAATAGATGTTATTAATAAACAGTAATAATAAATAAATAATTACTCAACTATTAGCTTGATGTCTCAAGTGTATCCCTACACTAGCCTTTTCTGTTCTCTAATTTTAGATATATATTTTACCTCAACATCAGAAACTAGAAAAAAGAAAAATACTGAGACGATGAAAAGATATATATATATATATATATAAATTCAAAACACAATTACAATAAGATGTTAAAATATAAGTTAGTAAAATTTAAGTATTGATGGTACATCACCTCTGCTCTGTTGCGATAATTTTCCAGCTGTCTGAAACGCTTGGCCTGAAGGTCTTTCTTCACTTGGCACCTTTGATAGTGCAACAGCCATGACATCGAGATAACTTCCGCTGCATTCTTGCGGTGGTGGTAGCACAGGTAAGAAGTCCTGTTGAAGTAGCGCCTCCAGCAGGCCTGTATACGGGTGGCAGCGGCATCTCTGCCTCCTTCTCCTCTGTAGCGTTGACCTGGGCGTGAAACCAGTTCTAACACATCCCCCTTATTTTGAAGCAGTGAGAAGAGAGTGGCCTTTGACAGAGTCTTACTGTAACCATAATCAGAACTAGGGCATAACTGTATGAAGTTGTCTCCATCAACTTTAGCTAAAGGCACTGCAAACTCTCGGAGCAGTTTAGTCAGGTCCTCCAGAACCTCCACCACACTGCTCCAGCACCAACTAAATCTCCCCTTGAAGCAAATGAAATCTTTCGCCATCGGATCAATTTTCCCGTTTACGATTGTAAAAGTGCTTGTTTGAGCATCTTCAGACTGGTCCTGCAGAGCAAAAAGATACAAAGTACAGTGTCTTCATATGTATTCAAAAATCTGTTCACCTTCTCAGTTTTTATCACATTAGAATTACAAATTTTAGTGCATTTTGTTAGATTTTTACGTGACAGATCAAGTAGTTTTGAGCTATTGTATAAGAAGAATAGGTAAAATTCTGTCTCTATGAGCAAAACTGACCTATAATGGTTGTATGCCTTATTGACTAAGTGCTCTTAATGTGTAAAAACAATATTAAATCCTAACTTTTTCTTTCACTACTTTGTGGGGTGGTCTCGCATAAAAGCCTCATAAAATACATTGTTTGTGGTTGCACTTTTATAAAATGTGAAAAAGTCAATTGTGTATGAATACTTCTTCAAGGCACTGTAGAAGCATCACCAGAATATTAATAAATACCTGATGTACTTTAGTTTCATATGATTCTCCTTTTTATTACACAATTCGTTGCAATGTTTTGATCTAAAATAATTTAAAATTGAAAGAGTTCAAACCTCGGTCTCTTCAGTGACAAAACTGGTGGTGGCTTGTATTTCCATTTGGTCCATTCTGTCAGAAACTGTGATCTGACTTGGTAAACTTGGTAAACTAGTGAAGAGATGTTTGGATTCACCAACTTTTCTGCGAGGCCTGGTTTGTGAATCCATCTGACATTTTGACTTCTTTTCTGGCTTGAAATCTAATTCTGTCATATCCAAACACACACAAAAAAACAAAGACAGGTTGTTTTTAAAGTTAATTGACTGAATGTTAGTTTCCAGTCAATACTATGAATCGATGGTGTAGGCATCGTATTTACAGTCCTTTTTTAACTGCTGTGATGCATTTCTCAGAATTAAAATTCTCATAGCTGTTCCTTTCTGCTAATCCTAGTAGCAGAAAGGAACAGCTTTCTGCTACTGCACAAACTGCACATCTTTTTGGACATCTATCTACTGCTTCCATACCATTGTCTGCTCTGCTATAGACTTATAATCTGTTTATTTAAACTATATATATGAATTATTCCCTTTCTGACAAAAATTTCTCATATCATTGCTTGAGTCATTGAGCAAAATTTATATATTTCTTTATCAGTCATTCCTGAAAGTTCTTTCAGGTGAATCTCAGCTTTCACTGATTACATTGTCTACAGATGTGCACAGCTTTACATAAAGGGCATTTCTTAAACTTGTTTTGCACATTGCTTTTGCACACTGACACTTAAATTGACATGAATACTCGCTTTGAAGAATGAAGTATCCATTTTGTGCTAGTCACATGCTTTTGCAGGTTATCAACCAGGTTTTGCAGTTTGTACTAATTATTTCAATTGTTTGTTAATATTGATTTGAGAAACTAGAGCAAAAGAAAAACTGTATATAAATTGAAAAAAATAGGTAGAGTACTGATGGTGTGTTGGTTATGCTTATATTATTTACAGACAAGACAGATAGACAGACAGACAGACAGACCTTCACCATTTTCATAATAAGCTACTTTCTAACCTTTTTTTGACCAGTGTAATTCTGGCCTGGGCTGAAGAGTCATAATGTTGTGCTGAATCGACATGCGAAGCAAGCTTGGTTTAATCACTGCAGACATAATTGAAAAGCAACAAAATAACTACTTAAAACATTGTGCTTGAAATCATGCACTGAAAATGTAGTTGGACACTAATTTTAGCAGATAGTTTGCAAAGAGAAAGAAAGAACTAAAAAGGTCGAGGAAGAAGAAGCGTTGCCAGGAAAATGACAGATATGAGGTGGTGGTGAGATGACATTTAACCTGGTTGCAGTTCATCTTCAGGAAGATATTGAACGCGTTTTCCTTTTGCTTTAGTAACTGCAAGACTCTCTACAGCCTCAGGTTTCACCTAGACAGAATGTTTCTTTAATTAATATTGTTCATTATTCACTGGTTTTCAAATAAGTTAATGCATAAACATTGGAGAGATTTTTTTTAAGAGAACATGAAAGTTTTATTTTGATTATTGCAACCTTTTAAACACAGAAGCTTTTATTTTGAAGTGTTTGTAAACTTCACTTTAAACGTCCAAGACCCATCATCACTCGCTTTTGAAGACGCTTTTATACAGTGGGATTACAGGCCATAACTAGGTTAAATATAGTTAGGGTAAGGCATTGGGGCATGAAAGAAAAGAGCAGGGTCAGCAGCACTATTCTCATACAAAATATCTATCTCAATATTCTAACATTTGCTAATATGCAAGGATTAAGTGTAAAGAATCTGTCTGATTTAAAGTAACCAGGTAGATCGCTAGACATAATTGGAAGACTTTACTTCTTCTAAAAACTCAAAGTGGCTGTTTTTTAAGACTATTTTCCCAATGTCCTCATGCTATCTTTTTGTTCTTCTCAGACCACTGAGCACTATGACAGACCATGAGTAGGAGCCAGGTGCTGGAACACTCTCCCCTCACAGGCACACATCTGTTTCAGATGGGGCTGGGGAAAAAGGTGCCACCTTTTGGAAAATTGCAAAAATGCAAAAAGCCAATCCCCTGGCACAGACATGGTACAGAAAAGAAGTGGGCTCAGTCGCAGGAGGTAGTAGCAGGCAGAGAGCCAGTGGTTAGCAGTTGCGGAGGCTATGGCTGTCTTATTGGCATGCAGGAACAGGTAGTCGATTCTGTCTGGAGACAGCTGTAAACCAGCAGCCCATAGCGCAGCAATCAGGTGCCTGTTTCTTTAGTAGAATGCTGATGTGCTACAATCTGCTGTTTTCTGCTTTCGCTAGCCAGCACCTCCATCTCTCTTGGAGCAGTGTGACAGTTTTGGCCTCTATTTGTCATGTCAGGTACAGATTAACAAAATCATATTGGCAAAGAAAGTGTATAAAAAAAAAAATCAAAAACTAATGTCGACCTTTGTAAAGATTCATTTGTTTGCTATGATAAGGGCTAGATGTCATCACTAAGTCAAGTGACCTTTATGTCACAGTTTGCCTGAACGAGCGACTTGAGGAATCTAAATTCAGGCTTGTACCATTACTCTTTACTCCACTATAAAGTGTGGATGTGAATTATATAAAATGTGCACATGATTTTTTTCTGCATTTTTAGGTTGGAAATTTGTAAATATAAAAAAACTGATTTTATTTTAGTTGGACTGCCAAACAAAGCCCGTCATGGAAAGATTGGCCTATTTTGTTCTCTATCTGACTAGTGAAATCAAAATCAATGCAAATCATTTTGTCTAGCAAAGTGTGATTAATGATTTTTGGAAGAACAAATTTGGGTATCAAACATTCTCTAGAATAAGAATGAAAGGCCCAAATAGACATGATAATTATAGTTATGTTTATAAAACAATTTATTATGGCTCTCATAAAACACAGTGAGTCATCTTTAGCATACCTCCAGTGTTCATATATTTTTCCATTATCCTCTCACATTTCTCCCATCTGGGAATCCAATAAAAGGCCACTTTTCTTGTCTTTGTTAAAAATGCTATGTTATTGGACTAAAAGGGTTAGGTTATGGATAATAACTTTGCCAATGAAGCATTTTTTTTCCTTCAAAAAGACGATAAATGTTATAATCTGTAGCATCTCAACCTCCTTCATTATCTATAACTCAAGCAGATACCCAAGGGATTCATCCTGAGCCCTGCTGCACACAGATCTAATTTTCCTCTGCTGGAGTCTTAAGCAGTTGCTCTGTGATATTTGCATGTGCGTAATATAAGAACTGTGATTCTTGGGACAAACAGAAGTGGATAAAACCTAAAGGCCACTGCAATAATTAATATTTGTATCAATGTAAAATGACTTAGTAGATGCTCTTAGGATTATGAATGGAAAGTAAAAACTCTGCTTCTGATGTCCAGACAAAATGTGGAAAAACTGTCCAGATTTGGAAGCACTCAACTTTTCAAGGTGCTCATATAAACCAAGTTTCTAATCAAAAGTGGACCAGCAGTGCTATAGGCTCATCATACCAGTTCTGACAGCATTCCTTTCATGTGTGGTGAAAGGGGTCCTTAATTTCTATTACAAAACACATTACAGGAACAACTCTGACACTGACAAAAAGACTGGGCAGCTGTTGTGAGAGGTAAAAATTTTTCATCTGCTGAGGATAAACCTGTACAGAAGCAGCAGCAGAGATCCTGTATCATCAAGAGTCCCAGCCACCCTGCATATGGACTGTCACCTCCCTCCCCACGGGCAGAGAGCAATAAGGCATAAAAACCAGAACATAGAAACCAGTTTCCATTTAAGGTTTGGTAGAATCAAGAATTTACTTTAGTCATTAAACGTATGTCTTCTTTCCTTGCTGCCTATTTGGTTTTAAGACTGCATGACATTTATCTTTTGTATAATCAATAGTATTTGCAGAAGTACTTAAGATTTACAACCATTCAATTTATAGTTTGGGTTATTTTATATTTTGTTTCTTTATGTCTGCAGTCACTTTAGTTGGTAAAACTAAATAACAAATATTGTTCTCTCCAAGGCAGTTATTATTTTACTATTGATACCAGTTATTAGATAGGTGCAATTTCTTAATGATTTTTTATGGTTTCTGTTTCTATATTAATATATTTAAATTTTGAAAAAAATAAATAAATAAAAAAGATGGTGACAATAAAACCTTAACAAAAAATGCTTAAATGTCTGAACTGTTTATTTCCATACATCTATGTTCACCATCTGATAAATTCTTGTAGGTTCATGGGTATGACTTAGGGTGCACCTTGGAGAGGTTTTCAGCCCATGTCCCACACCAAGACACATATAGGAGTATTTACAATGGCCATTTGTCTTAAATTCATGTTTTTTAAACTGTGGAAGAAAGTATGCCAGGAAAGGCCCCCACATAAACCCTGGGAGAAAATGCTAATTCTACTCCAGGGATTGGCCTTGGTTTGAACCCAAGATCTTCTTGGTGCCAGGTAACAGCGCTAACAGGAACAGTTTCTTAGCTTTTAGACATTATGAGTGAAAACTAGAGGAAGAATGTACCTTTGTTTCATGGAATAGTGCGTCCAATGTCTTTTTTTGTGAATACACATCAGGGAGACCTTCAAGAGAGGGTTTCCTGTACAAAGTCATTATTTCAGGATAAGAGAATCATGCAAACACTTAACATCCATAAAAATATTCTTAAAAATATATCCCCTATATAACAAGCTTAGCTTTAATTCACTTACCATTTATAAATCTTTAAGGTCTGTTTTGGTAAGTCTTCAATGGCTGGAAGAACCAACTGCTGCTTATTTACACTTTTCAAATAATCATCTGCGTGTCTCTGTGTGTTAGAAGTAAATGCCATTCTCTGTTTGTAATCAGTTCATTTGACTTCTACAAAATGTAAACATTGTCCTTAGTATAAAACTTTCTCACCCTGATGCTACTTTGGGTCCTACTAATGGCATTGTCCAGTACTTTGATATCGAGAGTTGCGCCCTTTTCGTCCACATTGATTTTGCCAACATTGTACTTAAGTTGGCTTAAATCATGTTCAACCTGCAAATAAAAACATACCTCAGTCTGCCAAGTCAGTGTAGACTAAATTATATAATGGTATTTAATACACAGCCAATAAAATTGAAATATTACCTGAACTAAAACGTCTTCAAACGTATCTTCGTGTTTGGGTATGTCAGCCATTATTTATTCGTGGTCTAATAACTTTAACCGGAGACAGTATGCTAGTTAGCAATCAAAACTCTTGAAACATTACTTGTAACCATGGCAACAATATTTTTTTTAGAGAGGGTTAAACATTTTCCGGAACAAGCCTCTCGGGTGTCTGCTCGTACACCAGATTTGGTAATATCCTGTAGGTCTTGCAAACTAATTGTGTCATTTTCTAAACGGTACGCTACCAATGTGCGTGGACAATATTAAATAAGTGAATACTTTAATTAAACGGTCTAGCCTTACAAGAAAATTTACAGGGCTACGATTTCCCATTACTTTTCAACATAGAAATTTAATCTTAGAATATTTGTCATTAAGATAAATATTAGTATTATTATTACCATTATTATTAAATATCAATCCAAGAAACTGCACAGTTATTGACGTTATTCTTATTTTAAAGAAACCGGAAGTGACCTACGGCGGAACACGGAGTTCAAAGGTTATAGAAGTTAGCTACATCTTAAGCTAGCACCTGAAAAGCGATCTTTAAATATTAGAGAAATGTCATCGGCAGAAGAAAACACTGAGATGATTCTGCCATGTGTGCTTGTCACTAGCACTGACAGTGAATTTAAAGAAGAAGAGCTGATAAAACGTAAGTTTTCGGGGCACAGCCAGTCTGATTTAGCAGGATAGCTAATGTTAAACAATGCTAACTGAGCAGAGCACCTGACCTGAGCTGTCATAAACAGCCGTTTCTTGATGTTGCCATGTCAGTAATACAGAATTTCTTTGTCTTGAGTGAGACAGAAGTTCGGATGGGATTAGGGTCTAAAAACACCATAATCTGATTTTAAAACAAATCTCAGTATCAAAGAAAGATAACCTGGGTTAAAACCAATATGTATTTTTCAAATTATAAATTCACAAGGAAAAACATCCATATCAACACGGTTCTTTAGCAGAAAAAAAACGGCACTTGTTACAAAAATGTGGGACAAAGGCAACAAAGTACTTTTGTTGCTTTTCTGGATTCATTTGTGAACTCCTGGATGAGACTTTGATGCACTCCAAGTAATTTTGGGAGGACAGTCATTCCTAAAAGAAAGGAAGAGCTGTTCTATGTCTTCTACATGTATGGATAATGGCTCTCTTTGTGGTTTGCTGGAGCCCATAAATAACTAAGTAATGACTTTTCGAGTAGTAGTATTGTGTTATTATTATGTGTTATTATTATGATGGACTGGGGTCGCATTGCTTCTTCAGTACCTGGATGGATCCATGAAATTCGCTCTCAAGCTGAAAAAGCTGTTTGGTTCATGACCCTGATTATGTTGTTCATGCTCCAAAGCCCTCCAATGTGACCCAATTGTAACAAGCCTGCTAAGAAGAATGGGCTCCACAAACACTTAAAAGACTTATCACCAATTAACTCTAGATAACAGTTATTAACACCAGAGTTGGCTCAGGTATTTAGTAGGTTTAGAAGTTAACTTTTCACATAGGACCAGTTGGCTTTGGATGTCTTTTTTTCCCTTAACAAATGAAACTGTTGCTTAAAACTAGCATTTTTTATTTATTCAGGTTGCCCTTGTCTGATTTTTTTATTGATATTTCGCTTAATATTTGAGCTTGAGTTAAAAAAGAAATCACCTTAGCTTAATGTTGTCTTTTTGTGATTTTTTGAAAATTATTTTTTTCTCTTCTCAGAAATACTCAATTCAAAGAGTTTGCCTCAGCCATCTAAGCGAGAGGAAACTGTTGTTTGGTATCCTTGGACTATCAATAACAAATATTATATGGCTGATGTGCAGTTGTGTGTTGTACCAAGCACATATAAAATGTCTGCAGAGATTGCCCAGTCCATGCAGGCTTTCATTGCTTACTTTGACAGCAAAGTGGTATGTGACCTTAAGAACAATATGTACTTTTCATTTGCAAATTTTTCAGTTTGCTGTTTCTATGATGCATGTTGGTTGTTTGCAGAAGGATGGGCTGGAAAAGCTAAATCCCTGGATTCCTGTGGTGGAAGATCTCAGCCCTGAGGTGCTTATTCTTGTGTGCGACAGAGTCTGTGAAAACGGTTAGTTAAAGTAGTCAGTTAGAATGCACAATGAATAATTACACACATACACTTGATACTGCTTCAGCCTGCAAATTTTTATTTAATTCATGCTTTAGGTGTCACTAGGCATGAAGCACAACAGTGGTGTTTGTCCCATGCATTTGAGCTTGTGGAGCTCAATCCACAGGAGCTACCAGATGAGGATGGTGAGTTCTGTATGAAAGAGAAAAGTAAATTTCCATGACCAAGTCTTCATCTGATTCACTTTTCCTCTTCACTTTTGCACATTTCAGATGACTTTCCAGAGTCCACAGGAGTAAAGAGAATTATTCAGGCACTTAATGCTAATGTGTGGTCCAGTGTGGAGATGAAGGATGGTAAATTAATATCAAATTGGTTTAGTTTGACAGAACATATCCCATAGATATTATCGTTTGTGTATGTAGCGTATATGACTCTTTCCGTCTTTGTCTAACAGGGCACAATCAGGGCTTTGGCCTTATGAGTAGTTTGGTTGCATCCAGGCATAACAACCCACGCCACAGCCAAGATCCACCGGTTAGATGACATTTCTGTTGATATAAATTGTAGATTTATAAAAGGTCGTATTTATTATATTCATATTTATTTTAAAGAGGTTTTCCATAGTAAATTTTAAAAGGGACCCGTTTTTAAAGACGCTAATGTTTTTTGTTTGGGACAGTCCTCCAGCTTGCCAGCAGAGGGCACACACACCAATGAGGAGGCCAACCACACAGACAACAGTGCAAACTCAGATACACAAGAGGGATCAGTTGTAGGCAAGTAACATTCTTTTAAACATTTACTTGGCTAATTTAGGAATTTATTTTCCATGTTATTACATAAACTGTACATGATTTTGATCCTTGCAGATGCAATGACTGATTTAGACATACAGGAACTCGCCAATCTTACTGCTGGGGATGCAGACGCAGACAATTTTGAACGGCTCTTTACTAAATTAAAAGAGATGAAAGGTAATTGGGATATTTAAAGCAAGTTCAAATAAAAGCTCCTCTTTCTACTCTATTGTTGCTTAGTGTGGAAGTTAAATATGTTTATACTTAAGTGCATTTGTTCAATTTCACCATGTAGATAAAGCTTCATCATTACCACATGAGCAAAGAAAAGTTCATGCTGAAAAGGTTAGTCATTATATTTCTTTTTTGCTTGAACAACAGTTAAAGCTTCAGTGTTTTGGAAATGTATTCATAACCCCCCATTAGAAGTGGAATCAATACTTTGCAAAGCACTGCATATTGTACTCCAGTGAAAAATTTTGTTGGATCGGTTTACAACAGGGGTGTCAAACTCCAGTCTTCAAGGGCCAGTGTCCTGCAAGTTTTAGATGTGCCTCTGCTGCACCATACTTGAATAGAATAATTAGGTCATTAGCAAGGCTCTGGAGAACTTATCTACACAAGAAGGACCTAATTAAGCCATTTCAACCCAGTGTTTTGTACCTGTGGCACATCTAAAAACTGCAGGACACCGGCGCTTGAGGACTGGAGTTTGACACCTGTGGTTTACAAGAATAGAGGCTCAGTTCAGAAAAGCACATCTGAAAACTGATTTGTTTCTCTTTTGTTTTCTAGGTGGCAAAAGCCTTTTGGATGGCCATTGGTGGGGAAGAAGATGAAATAGATGGATTATCTTCAGGTGAAGACAGCTAGAATCAGATATCAGTGACTGTCTTCATTCCTCTTGACTGCACCATTTTTCCTGGAACCCACATGGGAATCGATGTGGATGTCCTGGTCACACTTGAAAGATGGATTTGCTTACAGATGGCACTGTAAGAATAGTTGTATGACCGTTTTAGGATGAAATGATGTATGGAGAAATACTATTTAGAGGGTTAGCCATGAGTGGCCCCAGTCTTTAACCTTCTCCCCCTGAGTTTTTTAATGTGCTTTAGCCCTGTGTGGTCCTCAATATGTGGTTGGTATGGAGGTAAAATAAAACATGGAATATCTGATTCATAATTTGTTTGTAGGGAATAACATGTATTTTCGTTACATATGTGCCTTATCCATGTAAGAGACTTAATGCACGTTCTCATAAATCAACATAAAACCTTTTTTTCAGTTTCATTGTGACTTTAATGTATTTGTGAACACTAGTTTTCAAGGGTGCATATTGCAATTTGGTTCAACCAAATAAAATATGCAAAAACTGAATAACTTCAGAAAATAAAATGCGTGGTTGAAATAAAGTGCAGTATTGGTGGTATTTCTGCTGTTCAACATATGGTGTCTTGCAAAAGTAATCGCATCCCGTGAACCTTTCCACATTGTCACAACCTCAAGCTAATTAATTTAATGATCTTTTATGTGACAGACCAACATAAAATAGTATGTAATTGAAAATTTAATTTTTTTTTTTTTTTTTTTTTGCAGGTAAAAATCTTGAAAAAAATATTTTTGAAGTTTATCCACTTTTCTCTGACGTCTCTAACTATCGCAGCCAGTTAAGTCATCTTATTAGTAACTATTTAAAAAGAAAAAGTCGCAGTTTTTAGGCGAATACCATGTTGGTGTTATAAATTACATGGTAACATAGTTCTATGTACTGTAAGTACAGGATGAAAATGGCATCAGTGATCAAAGACATGCTTTATAACATTGTATATGTGGTATCCCAAATTGCTGCAAAATGACCATCTGCATCCCATTTGAGTTGAGTTATTTAAGCTAGTAGGGACATACCACAGACTTGCTGAAAACACTAATGCAATCCACAAATCTGGTTTTCATGAGAGACTGGCAAGAGAGACAAGAGTTCCTGTGTACCACAACCAATGCGGGTGAAAGTACACTGGTTAGATGAGATCATATCTGTACTTTTTGGCCTACATTCTAAATGCTATTTGTGGTGGACAATTAAGAGTACACATCATTCTGATAACACTATCCCAGTCAAGTTTCATAGTGGCAGCAACATCATGGGGTTCCCATACATCCAGCAGGGACATGGAACCTGTCTGCGCTGAGAGAAAAATGGATAGAACTAAACATAATCCCTAAAGAAAACCTGCTAAAGGCTCCAAAAGATGGGAAATTGCTGCAAAATGACCATCTGCATCCCATTTGGGTTGAGTTATTTAAGCTAGTAGGGACATACCAGAGACTTGCTGAAAACACTTCTCAGCCAGTGCGCCATAAAACAAAATTAAAAACTACTGCACCCTGTAGAGTTAAACACAATTGAGGGTTGACTTTGTCTACTCTTTAACCTCCATAATATGTTAAAGAGTAGCAGATGTTATCAGGAGATAAGTTTGGATTTATAAGTAAAGATTTTTAAAGATTTTAAAAAACACTGAGAAGACTTGTCTGTTGCGTTTTAATAAAATTTCACATTTAGAACAATTTGTTTCAGTCATTTGACTGAAAGCAAAAAGGCTACATGTATGTAAAACTTAGGCTAGAAAAGCCACTACAAAAATAAAGGGAACACAGAAGTCTACAAAGGACATAATGCACTATAGTACACAGTTTTTAGGCAACTACCATGTTGGCATAATCACATGGTAACATAGTTCTATGTACTGTAAGTGCAGGATGAACATTGCATCAGAGACAGTGATCAAAAACACATGCCTTATATATGTGGTATACAGTGTTTTTGGGCAAGCAATCATAACAATGTTAAAGTGATGAACAGTAAACTGGAAGTACATCATTTACTCACAAGGACAGTGAATCACAAAACATTACCTGTTGGTGAAAGAAATCAAAGTAGTATTTCTTGTTTTCACCCCACAATCATATGGTGTCTAAATTCAGTTAACCTCCTATGAAGACAAATATGATCTGCAATGTGCCTCTATTGAAAAATAAATAAGATTTGCTACAGAAATCTGTTCCAGATGTGCACAACCAGCTCACAGGTCAGAAGCATACTTTATGCAACCCAAGTTGGGGGTTTTTAAAGTCTTATCAGTCAGCCCTACAGCAAAGGTCCAACGGGTTCACTATTTCAAGCTTTTCGCCAACATGAAATTACGAGCTCTAATTCCTTATTTACAGTCATATTTAGGAAATGATAAAAATAGATTCCCATGCCAGACAATATGCAAAAATAACATCTATTATCTCTTTTAGAGAAGAAAATACTTCATACTTTTTTTTTTTACAGAAACAATAGTGCTTTGTTTTTCCTTAATGTAGACAAAATACCAATTGAATTATAAATTAGATAATTTATATAAATAAATCCCTATTTGGGAAGTAGTGTGTACTTAAAAGACAGATTACATGAATGCGCAACTGAATACTTTTCAAGTTATTTCATGTATCATTTAATTCCCCTCTCTGTTAAGTGTGTGAGATTGAGTCTCATAAATAATGAACACACAATTAATCTTGATTAAATCACTGAAAAAAAAACAATTGGCCAAGGTAAACCTGTATCGTAATCTAAACTTGGGGAACACACATTTTAAATGTCTGTAAAGAATAAATCCATACAATGAAAGAAGCAAAATAAAGCATTTTAAATTGATTTCAGTCTCTTTTGCACAGGAGAGAGGTCTTTCAGATACAGGTGCATCTAAAATTAGAATATTATTGAAGCCCTGCTCAAAGTACGGTGATTTCATTCATACACTGTTTTAAAGAGAGATCTTTGCGAGGCATTTATTCCTGTTCATTTTAATAATTGAGTATTACAACTGAACCACCCCCGTAATTCAGTTTCTAAGAATATTTGAATAAGAAATGTTTTCTTTTAGCAAAAATATTGTTAGACCTACACAATCATGGTAAAGTTGTTAATTGTAGACACCAGTACAACTTTCTCTGGTAGGATGGTTAGCCAAAAGAGGTGAAATGTCATTTACTGGTGCTGGTTCTCTGTGTGTTAACAAGACCAACATCAGTGAAGCCATCTACCAGGAAGTTTTAGAAAAGCTCATGCTTCCCTCTGCTAACAAGCTTTATATAGATGCTAATTCCACACATGCCCATACTGCCAATAATTGCTTTATTGGCAATAGTTTTCCTATGCCTGACAGGATGGCAAACTTACCAGATCTAAACTCCATAGAGAAGCTACAAAGTACTGATCAGAAACACCCATGCAGGCAACCTTGACCCCTCAGGAAAACCATGAGCATACATTGATGCAGTATATAATCCAAAATCAGCTTGTACCAAGTGCATATAATGTACGACATATGGAAATTATTTTCAGATGGCCAACTTTTCTGCTTTAAAAATAATTTTTTGTGGTTTTATGCAATACTAATATTTCAGAAAACTGAATCTTGTGTTTTCATTTGCCGTTATTCATATTCACCAGAAACAAAAGAAATAAATACTGGATACCTATCACTCTGTCTGTAGTGTATCTATATAGTTCTTAGATTGACTTACTGAAAATAAAATTTTCTGTGATATTCTGACTAAGTGAAGTCCCCCTGCAGGAAATGAAGGATGCTTTTGTTTCATCACAGACAAAACCTTGACTTTTCCTATGTGACTTGCACTCAGTTGCATATCTGGGATGAGTTTTCCTAAGAGACACTGGAGCAGTGGATGCTGGGAGAGCCCATCTGGGTGAGGACCTTGTCCAGCCATTGTAAAGGACCGTTAAGGTGCAGCTCTATCCAGCAGGGGGTGCTGGTCACTGTCTGACGTCTGTGGAATAGAGATGCACAGACTGTTATTAAAAATGGGCTTGCCTATGCTGCATCACTGTGCTAAATATGAAAAGTTCTTGAGAAACAGGTCATGGTCATTTAAATGTGTTGCATTTAAATACATACCTTGCTCAGTAGCTTTAAATGAATTAACACAAACATAAAGGCAACTTTGCAGGTTATTCCTGAAGTCATTCAAGTCTTTACTGGAGATGCTTTTCTCTGTGGTGTTTGGTGGCAGAAACACAACACGCACAAATCTACAGTCAAGTGGAAATCCCCACTGCAGAAGGATTTGGAAATATGTCCACCACACCACCGCATACATTACTTCCCCTCTGTCAAAGCTGCACCCTCACCATTATCTGACAGACCTTAAGGAATCTATAAACAATTTTAAAAGGCTGACTGATGTCATCCTCATTAAAAACGTTCTTTGTCACTAGTAAAACTACACAACATTTATCTAATTGAAAAAATTCAACAACCTCCCTCACTCTTGTATACATTAGTTATGTGGGACACTTTTTTTGGGACAATATCCTTCTGACTTAAAAAAAAAACAAAACAAAAAAAACATACCAGGCTACGGAATTCCGAAAACTTTCATACTGGTTTCTGAGCGTAGTGACATTCTACAAAAAGGGAATCAGTACCTCCTCAAGATTTTCACAAGTAATTGGCTCGAAGGTGGACCACCAAAGTTGGATAATTGGACAGAAATTTTGGGAGAGATCTACTTCATGGAAAAAAAGAGGAACAATGGGGTCCCAGTCAAAGCTGTGGGAAAAGTGGACAGCAAACACAAAAAAACAGCGACTCCACACCCTGAAGTACCAATGGCTCTGTTAATAGTTGAATTTACCCCCTGTAATGTTTTTGCATTTAATTTTTTCCTTGTCATGTAATGATAATTTTTTACATTATACGTGTTAAAGAAAGAGTACCAAAAAAGAACTACCCAAGAACTGGATACAGTGTCTCTCCTGCATCACTGATTTACAAATCATCTAAATATTTGAATAAAGAATGTTAGGGTATGTGCTCTGAAAAGAGGAAGACAACTTCATTTCTGCAATTAGCTTGTCCAATTGGTATTTCCCTGTCAAACTCACTGCATCCTAAATACGTTTTTGTATTTCAGACCATTAAAATCATTACCAAATATCTCTGTGCATCTATAAAAAATATTACATTAAGTATTAGGCAGTTGAAACTACAATATGAAGGGTAAACAACCATACTTACCTATACTCAGCTCCCCAACCCTTGACAAAGCTCATGCGAATGGTGCACATCCTGGTGAGCTGGTAAACAGCCTCGAAGCCCTGATTGACCGACTGAGCCAGGAGGGCAGCAAATTCTTGGTTGTTAAAAATCTTCAGGTTGCATCCTGGCAAAAATATATTTAAACATAGCACTGTATAGATAAAATAAGTGTTGTTTTGATAGAACATTACGGCTCAGATTATACTAATTACACGTTTACATTGATTATCTTAAAAAGTAATGTATACAGCAAGTTTATCAATTTTGGAAAACTTTCTCAACAGATGAAGACATTTAGAAAGAATTTTTATAAAAACACCAATCAAAGTTTATGCTACTTCAGTACAAGGAATTATTTAAAGGTTATTTACAAATCTTTAAAAACAGTTTTCCTAAGTGTGGAGGACATTGAATTTCACCTCGGATTAGTTTCATTGTTGAAGCATTAGTTTCACACTGACCTGGAGGTATTTTGCACACTGTGGCAGGATGCCACCCATATCGCTGGTTGCAGTTAGGACTTTGAACAAAGATGGCACTATCACTAAGACACTCTGCAAACACTTCTCCCCCAATGTAATACAACCTCACGCCACGTCCTGGAAAAGGAACAGAAATGATTGCAGCCAAGCAAACAACCAGAAACCTGCAGATTTCTCAAAGCATAAATATGAAAAGCAAAGACTGACTTAAAAAAAAAAGTACGCACCTATGTGTCTGCGAGTGAGCTCTACAGCTGAGTTCCGGTTGACGTTGGACAGCAGGCCCAGACAGAAGCGCTCAGAATTCGAGGGGTCAGTGAATCCATCTACTGTGAGGGAGGGCTGGGATGCATGGAAAGTCTCCCCAACACGCTGGTTCAGCTCATAGTAAGAGATGGAACACCAGAAGGCTGATTCGCAATACGTCACAGGCTGTGGGTCTGGATTAGTGGTAAAAAAAATACACATAATAATCGTATACTATGGACCAGTACGAATAAAAGCATAACTAAGAAATAAAATTATTCTGCTCACCATGTTGGTGAGTTGCAATGTCCACAATCAAAAAAAGAAGAAAAAGTTATAAAAGGCAAATGAAAACCTTTCTATTCTAAGCAGGGAACACTGTTGTAATAAAACATAATGTGGTCATGCACTATCTGCAGAGCACAAGTATTTTACGTGCCTTGCACAAACATTAATAACCCTAATCTTTTTTTTGTTGTTGTTGTTGTTGTTATTATAGCAACAAGTGACTATTATAAAGGTAGTAAGACATTTGTTTAAATGTCTTTCTTTCATTTAAAAAAAATCTACCTATTATAAATAATGAAGACCATCCTAAAACCAAAGCAAAGCAAAATGTAACCATGTTTGATTCATTTTACAAAAAGCTCTGGGCAGTAAATTTCAATAATTGTGATATAAACTAGTAATTAATCAATCGCGTGGTCTTTATATATGGAAGACTTGTCAGTAATAGTGCTTTAATGCAACAAAAAAAAACAGAAGGCAATGAAAAAAAAAAAAAAATAATAGGAGAATTATGGAAAAGTAAAAAGAAAATACAGAAATGTAAGATTAGAGGTAACTCCTGAAGGTGCTGATGATGATGATGATGATGAGAAAGAGACTAGAGTTATGCATAAAATACTTACGAAGAATAAGCTCTAAAATCCATAATGGTGTTAAAATTCTCAACACACACAAAAAAAATTTCTTACCAGAGTTATTGTTCGTGGGTGAAACAGGGTTGGGTGAAAGGCTGGGTGAACCTGAAACACAGGGCAGGGTTGGATCATGATTGTGATGGGAGGTTTATAGAAAATGAAGGCTCTGGCAGTGCATGTAGTTATGGGGCTCACTTGTGTCCATGTTGCGGTTGAGTTGGTGATCATTTGTCTCACCATCCTCACTCAGATACCCTGGAGGGGGAGTTTCTGCAAAATACAACACATGTAACATCCAAAACCTGTAAACATCACACTTTGAAAGGACGATCTGTTTCTTATGCCTATGGACAGAAACTATAACAGTTTGTCATACACCAGTAAACAAGTTGGCACAGATCACATTTCAACAGAATAAATTTAAAAAAAAAACAATGCAGTCATCCGGAGATATTTTTGCTTACAGTCAGGCTCCTATAATATAACTTCTCTTTTAAAATATGCAGTAAAAAGAAGTTCAAGAAGTGAAAGGAGCTTCACAGTTTAAAATTTGAAGCACAATGTCTCTCACCAGGAATATAGTTGCTCTGAGGCTCAATGCCAGAAGGGAAATTGGTATTTTCAGGTATTGATGGGCTGTAGTCATCCAGTGGTGGAAACTCAGCAGGTATATCTGTGTGGCGTGGGACTAGAACAGGCGGCAAAACTGGAAAAGTGCAAAAGATCACTTTAATTCCATTCACAGTTTGCTAAGTGAGTTCAGAAAACTGTACAGCATAGCAATCATTACACTCACTTGGCGTCTCTATCCTCTGGTAGTGGTAAGGGTTGACACACACTTCTTCCTTTTTGGTATGAAAGGCAAATTCACAGTGATCTACCGCCCTCAGCTCATGATGAGACTGCAGGTCCGGCCAGCGCCATAGCCGACAGTAGATCACATGAGGAAGACCTTTTCTGTGCAAGACCTGCAGACGTCCATCTAAAGACCTGGAACATACAACCAGAATGCCATGTCACGTGTTCTTGTAGTTCTGGTGAGAGGCAAAAATATTAGCAAATTACCAACCCTCTGTAGCAAGGATGTCAGTGTTACTACAACGTGCCAGTGAAAAAACATTATTTTGTTGTAGGTGTCAGAGTTTATTTCTGAATTGCTACACAATGGAATTGGCCTTCAAATATCTCATATTTTTTAAGATCCCATAGCAGAGATTCTCAATCCTGGTCCTTAGGGCCAAGTGTCCTTCATGTTTAGATGCACCTGTGCTCCAGCACAGATTATTAAAATGACTGCATTAGCTCCTCAACACGTCATCAAATGCTGCAAAAGCCGGTTAACCACACATTCATTTAAGTGTGTCAGCAGGGAACAACTCACATGCAGGTCAGTGAGTCCTAAGGACTATGACTGAGAACCACTTCTATAAAGTATCCATGCTGTACTGGCAGCAAAGGGGGGTGGAGGGAGACAACACATTTTTTATGTTAAGTGGGTCACCATATTATTCCTGATAACTAAAATAACAAAGAGGGCCTCTAGCTTTGTTTGCAATTGGACATACAAATGGACTTAAAAAGAAACATGACGAATTCAGTACTGGAAGTTACCAAACATAAAATTGAAAAGTAATTGCTTGAAACACTTTCATTTCAAGAGCTAACTAAAAACCCACATTCTTTTGTAAGGCTCATTTTAATCACTCAGTCAACTAAAAAAAACAACTGTCTAACAAGCTATTATACAAGAAAGATCAGTTTGCCTTATGGGGAATCCCAACTTAAACCTCTAATACAACTTTCCCAGAGTGCAAACACTCCAGTCTAAACATCCTCTGTTAGTCAGAGCTCTGCACTGCCAGATTTCTACCCGTGTTTTATCGCATATGTGAACTGTGGACATGTTTATATAACAGTTGATGAACTGGAGCTAACCACATAACATATTTACACACTCTTCACCAGCTTCAATTACTTATACACAAGCAATGGTGTCTAAGCAATTGCTAGGGAATCACTAGGGAAACATGAGGTGCTCCTGTCCCATTGGAGTATATTTGAAAATGCACTAAATTTGTTATAAATTGTGGGATTAAGTCATTTCTTATAAGAGTCTGTGTAACATGTACTAGCAAAGTCTTCTGACCAAAAAAGTAAAATTATAATAATAAATTAAACATTTCATGCTACTATTAATTGTTTTAATTTTACATGTTTGTTGAACGAAGCTGAGCTGTTGTGATGGCTAATTATCTGTAAATATAATTTATATTTTGCTAACTAAAGATAGTAACAACAACCTGGGAAGTAATTTTAAACATTATATACATTTTGCAGTTGATAGGACAAATAAAATCCTATCTAAAGCACCGCTATCAAGTAAAACTTGATTTAATATTAACTGCTAATGCTAGCTCACGCTAACTAGCAGCCTAGCTCTACAGCCGTGGGCTAACATTAGCTGTCATCAGTAATAGCTGCTAGTTTGAGCCACTTGGACCAGTTTGTGCCCTGTGATTTTACCTGGGTATGGTTAAGCATTTTGTGTTGATATTCTGTGTTGTGATGGCCTTTTCCAATTCCTCCAACTGTCCCGTCCTCTTCAGCTTCTTTACGAGACTTTTGACAGCCTTTTCGCACCATTTCTCCTCCTGCCCGCTTTGTTCTCCTTTCTTCCAGCCCAGTAGCCTCTTCACAATCGGAGGAGTGAACGGCAATATGGACATATTAAATGTCACTTAATTCAAGTGGTTACGGGGCTCTGATTTAATTTGATAACCTCCAGGGCTGTACAAAGAACAGTTCGCTGTTGCTGTAATCAAGGTTAGGTTGGGTGTAGCTTGTTGGACTAAACTCCCAGAGGCTGGTTGCTCCCTGGAGCCCGGTAACAGCGCTTCGCGTCAAGGTCCAGTCCGTTCAGGTTGCCTATCTGTCGGAGTAAAACAGCAGCAGCCCCCAGTCCAGCCCGATTGTTTGCCTGCCTCCGCCTACCCACCAGTCAGCTGGTCTGCCCTCCACCTGCATCCTCATACGTTGCCTTAGTGTGCAATGCAATGAAAATACACATAATCAGATTTTTTTTTTAAAGAGTTCAAAGAGCAAACTACAAGCTTCGATCTTCCCACTACACACCCCACATCAATATGCTGCCCCTAAATAAAATCTGTTATATAGCCAATTACTTTCAGACGACACCTAAATAGAGTAGCCTACATGAATCTCACTTAAAAGGCTGTCAAAAGTCTCACTATGAATCTCGTATTAATTTGTGTATAAATACAACTGTTCTGTGAAAGCCTCAGATACCAAGAGACAGGTTAGGGAGGAAGTTAGAAGAAGTTTTATAAAACAAACACCCTGAGCTGTGTTACCTCAATCCTACCAACAAACTGAAACTCTCAAACCAGATAAGCTCATTAATCAGAAGAGCAGCTCAGAGACCCATTGTAGCCTGTGAGGAGCTGCACAAATTTACAGGTAAGACATCCCTCAAACACCATCCTCCCTATGAAACAAGGTATTGGCATCATCATTCTGTGGGGATAGCAGAGACAGCAAAGCTCTGCTATAGTTGAAAAAATGGAGGAAGAAAACGCATTAGTGGCATGCCTCAAATAGCATGTCTACAGCAGTAAACATTTGGACAGATCTACAATGGATCAAATGTGTTAGAATGGCCCAGTCAAAGCCCAGACCTAAATCTGTCCTAAACCTAGTTGAGATAATATGGCAAGATTTAAAAATAAATCTTCATTGATGTTCTTCATTCAGTCTGATTGATCTTACATTATTTGGAAAACAATATACAAAAAACTTGCACTCTACGTGGCTAAAATTGGTAAAAATACCCTAAAAGACTTGCAGCAGAGGAAAAAGTGCTGGCCTCTGTGTTTGTGTACACCCATCAACACTACAGGTTGAGGTGTGAATGGGGAAATGGGGAAAGCAACAAATAAGGATGTGAATCCTATTGCAATGCTAAGGTTAGAACGCTATTTGAAAAAAAAAACATCTCTTACATTCTCCAATTAATTTATGGTAATTATTTTTAACACATGAAGGCATCTAAGTTAAACATGTTTGGATAATTTAACACCAAGCTCAAGGAAATGGAAAAAGAGATCTGTCATCAATGTAAAGTGATCCAGTCCTCGCTTCCAGTGTGTCTACAAATAGAAAATCCTTTAGAGTGATCCCTTTGATCCTCTCATAAAAGTGATTTAATTTCCTTTCAGATGCTTCTTTCCTAAACTGGATGTGGAAGATGTCTAAATTCAGGGGTATTTGAGATTTTTATGGTATTATTGATAGGCGACCTCTTGACTACAGACTTTAGTAAACAGCAGTATGCCATTGCCATTAAAAAGCTGCCTCAGAGGATCAACCTCTCTTCCTTTTTCTCTATTTATAACCACTGTCAATGACTGCTATCTATTTTAAGTGCATATTTGGCATGGCAGATTATTTCCTTCTTAAATAAATATTAGAGCCTTCTTGGCTATGTCGAAGGAAAAGTAATGTTAAAGGATATGTTCTCAACTCCCTGCTGAACAGTCAGGAAGTATCTTTTTGTATTTATAGGCACACCATATTAAATTGAGTCTATGCTAATAAACCCAGTTAGGGTGATAAAATAAACGGAATTATGCACATTTTCTTAATCCAATTATTACTTTGTTTATAAGAAAAGACTTATATTCCATATCTTGTGCCCAACCAACAGGCCAGTTGTTTGCTATGAACTAAAAACCAAATTATCCATATCTAAAAATTAGAAATGTCCATCCATACTTTTTTTCTGTTCAGCTAAAATTAAACTTAAAAACAATGATCTAGTGATGCTGAAAAACAGCAAACACTGATGCCAGCACCTTTTACTGCTATGGGATAAGAGATGGGACAGCTGGTGTGGGTAGCTTTTGTGTGTGAAAGGAACGGAGAGCGGTGCTGTATGTTTCAGACAAGGGGGCAGATGGGCCACTGTGGGGCGGGAGAAGGTCTGAGAGACAGAGAGTGGAATGATTTTGGACAAAAGGCATGGAGGCTAGCCGAATAAGTAATAACTGCAAATGATCTGATTGATAACAATGGCACACGGAAGGACGGCTCACTGAGGAGTGTAGGAAACAAGGACAGCACTTTGGAGGAGCCAGATCTTCTAGGACTCTTTTGCGTCAGTTTTAGCAGTTTGTATAAAATAAATTTTGTGCAACTATTTAGAGAAATGTGAATTTTAAATAATAATAAAGATTTAAAAATCAAAGGTCTCAGCTATTTACAGCACAGATGATTCAGCTAAAATTACAGTTTTACTTCAAACTAGAATCTGCTAGATGAATGATAGTTTACAGCATAATATTTAAGTAAGTTCATATTTACTGCTCACAGATGTATAATTACAGAACAGCTTATTGCAGCATGTTAGAAGCGAGGCTTTTTACCACAAACTCATGTGCATATCGGGTGGCGTCCGGCTCCCCCTACAATCTCCGCCGTGTTTCCTTAATCTCTCCTCTTGCTACAAACTGTTATCTGTAGCTTGTAGCCATCAGTCTCTCAGTGGCAGCTCCAAATCTTGGGCAGTATAAGAACCTGTCTCCATTCGGACCCAACCCATCCACTGTCCCCCACTTCTAGCAATTTTTCTTCCTTTGGATTCAGAACTATGGGAAGATGTAATTTTGAACCTTTTTGCCTGCATCCCTACAGTTATTGTCATTCTATAGATTTCAGATCTGTAGATTATTTTTGACTAATTTTAATGTATTGATGTCCTTTGATTTTTTATTTTTTATTTTTTTTGCAATTTGTCCCATTATGACATAAACAATTTCTTAAATCTTTTACACTGGAACCTATGGTGATAGACACAAAGAAGAGCATAATTGTGGAGTTAGCGTCAAAGGATACACAACTCGAAAAAATTAATAAATAAAAATCTGAAATATGTGGTATGCATTTGTATGGAGTCCCAGTCAGCTAACACTGAGAGGCAAGTTATCTTATATTTAGCTCCATTCATCCTCCAATCAACTTCATCAGTCTCTCTGTGTCTACTGAAGAAAGAATCATCACCATGTTACACTGTGAGGATGATGTATAGTTTCCGCCATAAAAAAATAATTTTGAGGGGGCCCAAAATTGTCATCTCACCAGAGGACATTCTTTTTTTATGTTTATCATTTCCCCTATATTTTTGTCAAACTACAAACTTTCTTATATCTTACTTGCAACAACAGCTACTTGTAGTAAATACCACTGTTGTATAAAACCCACTTGTGTGTATAGGCATGTTGTTCCAAATTTATAGCACTCCTAACTATGGATTCTTTCATCTGAGCTGTTGATCTCTAAATGTACAATCATTTTCTGATAAGTTTCCACTTTTGATGTACTTTTTCCATTTTCAGATTATGAATTGAAAAGTGCTGTATGAGATTTTCAAATGTTGGGACATGATTTATAGCATAACCCAGCTGTAAATCTGTCCACAACTTGCTTAATTATTCTTTCAATTTCATAATGGTGTTTGTTCTTTAATGTTCTCCAGCAAACCCAGGAGGCCTTCTCAGACCAGCTAGATTTGGACCGAGATTAAATAACACACATGAGAACTCAAAATAGCTTTTGCTTACCTCCTCAAATAAGGAGATACCACTCTATTTGATTAAGGAGCATCAGACTAAAGAAGGCTGAAATAAATGTAGATTACAATTTCTGATTTTGAAAACCATGTGTGATTTTCATTCCACTTCACAATTATGCACTTTTTTTTTTGTTGGTCTGTTAAAAAACCTGATAAAATACTTTGAAGTCAGAGGTTGTAACATGTAAAAATGTTCCTGGGTGTGCCGAGAGTTTTCCTTTTGATTAAAATCTTATCGTCAACCTTCAAAAATTAACATTATCATTCTCCATAAAACTTTCTGGACATTTCTCTTCAGTTCCAAACAAAATGTAAAATGAACGTTGAGATGATGACATACCGCCACCTAGCGGCTTTATTCTTTCACTACAACAGTTCTAATGGCTTTCACTTCAGCTACGTTTTGTTGGTTTAGGGAAAATTATTGGTTCTGAACATGTATTCAGAATTTTGCTAATGTTAAATTAGTAACAGTTTTCTGTTACTAATTCTTCTTTTGTGTGCATTAAATAAAAATAATGAGCTAAAAATAAATATATATATTTTTAAACTTTTTGTCTCTATATTGTTTGGGCACTCAAATCAAATAGGATCAGCATTAATTTAATGACATTTCTAAAATTTTAATTAATTTAATTTTTATCTCCTTATGCTTTATCTGCATGCTTTCAGTTGTTTTTCTTATTTAGCAAACAGCCATCACTCTGTGATTATAATTTATTCTTGAATCAGTGCCATTAACCCACTGACTTGTGTGCTATTCCCTAAACACAATTTACATGTTTATTGTGAACAATGGCCCATAACAGCATTAGGTTGATTCAGTGGCTTTGCAAAATATCTCCTCATCTTACATATGGAAAGCATGCAGCACTTGGCCAAGGATCATTAACTTCACCTTGAGGCTAAATGGCTTTCAGTTTGGCCTGCACCTTAAGCTGTTAGAATGTATTTACAAAAGACCTATCATTTGCTCCCAGGGACTGGTCCAAAAACTTGCACAAGAAATAAAAGTATTGCTGTCATATGTTCTTTGAGCATTTTGTTAAGGTGCAAAATAAATTTCTTTGAAAATATAAATTGTCAGTGGACATTATGTCCTGAGCAAAGAGCTACCCATGTAGTAAATCAGTCATTTATCTTTGTTATTTTCAGTGCACAACATGTGAAACAAGTCCGGTTTCCAAAATTTAGTAAAAACACTGTCAGTCACATCACCACCAAAACTAATGATTGTGAAATTAGTTTCAAAGCAATTAGAGCCCCCCCTGCTAAGACCCACTGTAGTCATATGCATGAAATTGCTTGTGTTAATACATGCTATGAATCGTGGGTAATGCAGTGAATAATTCTGACTGGATGCAATAATATCTTCTAATAGACATGGGAGTGTTGTGAAGCTGGGGCCCTTTGGCAATTCAGTTGTAAATGGCCATGTATGGATAATTAAGCATTACTCTTGAACATTAAAACTTGCTTATTTCAGAGAGCTGTAGGCAGTAAGGAGCTCTTATTGGACTCATCACTGTTTTTGGTGTTTTCCAGTAAAGTGCCCTTATTATTTTTATGCAAGCAGTTTTGTACTTTCTGCCTTACTGTGCCTTAGACTAGATTCTTAATGGAAATATATCAAGTAAAAGTAATACTTTAAAATCAAATTATCTACACATGGAAAGCTGGAATAATAGAATAATAGAGAAAGCATAAGAAACCCTAAAGAAAAAGTAGAAATACAGTAACACAATCCTTCTGAATGCTCTTAAAATGTTTATTGCCATGTTAACTAATTTAAAAACTCTACTTTCATGACAAGCTAAAAGTTTAACAGTGCTTAGGTTGGTTTTGAACAAAAACCAAAGTGGGTATCAAAATAGGAGTGGTGTAGCAGAGGCAGGAAGGAGAAACAAACACCAGGATCACTTTGATTCATTAGGAATGAAACATAGCTGTGATGTCTGTGTTCTTTCAAATCCATATGTAAACCATTTCCTCCCTCCCCCTCTCCGGCTCATTAGTGCTGCCTTTATGACATGGCTTTACCTAAATGCCGTGGATTTTTCCATTCTCCTTTTGGCCTCTTCTTGTGCTTGCTCTCAGCTCAGTAGTTAACAGTGAAAGATTATTTTTACCTGTTTTGACACAATGTTTCTGAAAGATGCTTTATACTACAGGTAAAAAAGAAACCAGTTTGCTTGTTCACTGTTGATGTTGATTTTTAACTGAGAAGTTAAGAAGAGTGACTGTTTCCTTCTGTAGACAATGTCACTAAATGAAATGCCAAAAATAATAAAATACTGTACAGATGATCTATGCACATACTTAACCTGTTGACAGGTTCGTAATTCAAAGAGACAATGTTGTTCTAGGAATTGACATAACATGTTTTACAAAATAAGTTCTCTGTCATTCTCAATGGAACATTTTTCATTTAAAAGTGATTCCTGTTCTCTATCTAAAGCACACAAAAAGCTCACAATCCTTGTTGGAAAATATCTTATTATATATAAATTTTTACAGTGGCAAATTCTAATACCATCTCCAGGAACAAAAAAATAACACAGAGGATGGGTATTTTAGTTTAGCTAGTATTTTTGGGACCTTATCAGGTACTTTCCATGAAACTTTGTTGTAACCTACATGGTGCTTCCTCGGAATATACAAAGCACTTTCCTAACTAACCAGAAACGGTTAAGAAAGTACCATATACTTTAAGAAAATATTCTCGGCACTTACTAGTTACTTTCACATAACCTGGAGGTTATACTCCCACTTACCAGGTATTCTCTTTAACCAAGAAGGCACTTTCAAGAAACTTTCTTGGAAATTACTGATTATCTCTTTACTTACTGGTTACTTTACCAGACTCTCGGTAACTTTGTACGTATTTTCAGAAAACTATATGGGAACTCTCAAATTTAAACTGAAAAATGTATTACTTGACATTTCTCACTTTTTTTTTTTTTTTTACAAACTTGCACATCTTGGAAAAAAATAAGGGGGCGGGGGGGAGAGGCGGATTTAGGCAGGGGCATTACAAGTAGAGTCCACAAGGTGGTAGTGTAACATATGCTTAAATGGTTTTCAAAGCTACTTTTGCTCGTTTACAAACATACACAGCTCACTTTCAAGCACATTTATTTCTGTGCAATAACTGTAGGAATATGAGCAGACATCCCAAAATATCAAATTTTTGCTGCACTTAAAAATGTATATACTAGTTGCTGCTTTTAAGAGCGATAAATTACAGTTGTGAATCCCTCCAAATCATGTCCTCAGTTTTATAATTTGTAGCTAAACAAATACAGGATGAGTCAGACCAGGACTCAAGGCAGAATATTTACAAGCTGAAAGTCAAGCAGTGTTTCAGTGATCCAGTTTTCCACTTGGCTGCTGTGTTTTACAGACATAGCCGCTTAAGAGTGAGATTTTTCTCTCTTTTCTTCACATCCATTCAGTGGAAAATAATATCCTGTAAAAAGCCAATAAGTTTCTCTCTTTGAACTCACTGAGAGTTTTTCTCCCCCACTGGCTCCAGCTCTTTGGGAGAAACGAGTGTGAGCTGCCCACTAAGGACTTCCCATCGGCCGCCTCCAAACCTCCACACGTGTTTCTGATAGACCTCCACAAGCCCCAGTAATCCAAGGGCAGCTGATTTAGAGATAAAAAAAACAGGGCTGGGTGAAAAGGGGAAAGATGGACTGAAAGCAGAGCTGTAGCAGGCCAAAGTGGAGGAAGGGACTGATTTGAGTCAGTCATTTAGTTTCAATAAAACTGGCAACAATCACTAAATTCTGTTATGTTCACGAATGTATTTTAAGCATCTGCAATCAAAGGACATACACCTTCATATTTAGATGTTCATATTCAGAAAAGTAGTTCATTTCTTTTCCATGACCAAAATTGAGAGATATCTGAAGAAAAGCCAGCACAAGGCAACTGAGACCACCAGTGAATTGTGAAAATGTTTTGCTGGAACACCAAACTTGCGCATCAATAAATAAGACAATGTCCTCCCCAAGCAAAACCAGTAAGTCTCCAACTTAAATTCAGCTTCATAAAGTGAAAATCTATATAGTGAGAAAAGGTTGTTTGGGAGCAGCAGTTTGGAGATCTGACAAAGCAGCACCCAGTTGTGGGATTTAAAGGCACTCTCTGGTGATCCTTGTCTGCCTGAAATCGCCACCTTTCCAAATGATCGCTATTGACAAAAACTGCAATTCTGGCAACATTCAGATACACACAATTATTTTTGGGTCTGGTTCTGACCTGAAGTACCACTCTGAAGTGCAGAGGCATTGATTGAGTACATTCCTCTAAACAACTGTGTAGCAACCAATATTGTTTTTATTATTTAATGCAGTGGTTATGTATATCTCCCTTTTTTGCGCATCATTTGTTTTGTTTTAGTCACAAGCTTTGAACTGCACTGTGATAATGTAGACATCACAACATTTTTCAGAAGACACTGTACATCATGCCACTGCACTTAATTATTAAGACTAAAGATGCAGGAGGATTTCTTAAAACAGAGGTTATTAACTTAATGCGACTGGCAGACATCCTTGGATACTTTGCACTAATAGAAGAAGTAAAAAGTGAAAATCTCAGGAAAAGAAAACATTTTTATCACCTGATAAACTTTATGCTCACAAACAGAAGTTGAACTTGTAATAGTGGTCTGGTTATTTACTCCCTACTAAAGGCAAAGTATCTGTTCTTGCTTTCTCCTTTGTACTTCCATGGTGCTTGATGACAACTTAAAAACTAACAGTGCACTTTACAATTTACAGAGGACTCTTAATAAAAGTAATCTTAAATTAGAAAGATAACTTCCTAATATCATTTTTTAGATAGATCTCCTTTTGACCACAAAGGAGATCTGTGAATTTCCTTTGTGGCCAGTGGAGTTTTTTATGTAGTCTGCATGGTGGTATAAGAAAGAGGAGAGACTCAACACTCCACAAAAATGTAACTTATGTGTTAGATGTACCGTACCTTAAGTCTGTTTTCCATTGCTTTTATTCATATGCAGTCAACAGGGAGTTGGTGCTACCTGCTTTCTGATGTGAACAAGACTATCTTGGATGTGTTGGGATTGAACCACATTTTATCCCACTTGCTTTACCTGTACAGTTGTGGAGTTGTGTTTGCACTTTGCCAAAATGTTTGATTTCTGCTTGTGACTTTTAAACCTGTGGGAAACAGGAGAATATGAATACATTTCGGTGCTCTTTGACATAACTCAATAGAATATCTCTGCTTTGTACTAGCTGGTAGCAGTGGTAGGGGCATCGTTTTGTCCTGAGATGCTTGCTGGGGGTGAGGACCAGAGATGGACTGTGAAATCTAAAACAGCAGGCTACAAAGAAGCCCCAGCTGGAATAACTCACTCACAAAATGTTACTCTCTTAAGTGTAGGCACACTGGTGAATCTTCCAAATCTGCAGACAGAACCTCCTCTCACCTCCATTTGTTCTTTCACAAAAGAGCGTGTGCCTGTCATAAAACACAGTTGCAACAAATGTGCTTTTCTTTCTGTGAAAAATAAAACTTACACAGCTTTGTTTAAAAAGCATGACGTACAAACTCTGCTTTCTGAAACGCCAGTTCATCAAGCATGCAAAATCCCTTCAAATTACATGCTGTGCAAAGAAACAAAAATTGTTTCTTGGATTTTTCTGTACGGTAGTTTACTTTAAAGAGAGACATGAAATACTCAGTTCCTTAGCAAATCAAACTCACATTGAGGCTGTTGGGGTGAATTAGCTTTAATTTTTTATGAGATGTGTCAATTCTTCTTTATGTTCACTAGGATATGGAAGTGGGAAGAAACGGTGGACATAAATTCTTAAAATGTTTAATTCAGTAGGGAAGTTGTTACCGTAGGAAAGTCCTATCAGGATTTCATGTTTTTACTTAATCCTGATGTCAGGATATCCTCTCAGGATTAGGTTTTTACTTAATCCTTGCAGGATTAGGAAGAAGCATTAAATTAATTTAAAGTA
This sequence comes from Gambusia affinis, assembly GCF_019740435.1. Taxonomy (NCBI): domain Eukaryota; kingdom Metazoa; phylum Chordata; class Actinopteri; order Cyprinodontiformes; family Poeciliidae; genus Gambusia; species Gambusia affinis. Next base: position 7,818,393 of record NC_057875.1, read on the forward strand.
ATAATATTACATTAAAGTGAACCACTTTCATAGCTTTTGATCAGCTATGAAAATAAATATTTGTCAGTCTGAGTAAAAACTTTCCCTAAATATGAACTCAACAATTTTGCAGCAAAAAAATGTTTGTCTTTGTGATTAAGTTTTAGACATATAGAGATGCAATTGTGATTAAGGATGGTTTACATCTTATTTTTACTAATTCAAGTCTAAAAACTGTGTACATAGTCAGCTTTGCCAGATGCAAGTCTTTTTACATTACATTTAAATATATCTAATGTATTTTTTTAATATAAAAAGACATGCTTTTAAAAAAAAAAAAAATGTCTACAATCTTTGCACATCTGGACATTAAAATTATTGCCCATTCCTCTTTGAAAAATAACTCAAGTTTAGTTAGTTTGGATGGAAAATGTCTGACAATCAATTTTCAATTTGCCTCATGAATTCTGTATGCTTCTCACACATGAACATCCTTTGAAATGAACCACTCCAACGCAGCTCTGGTTTGGGTTGTTGTTTTACCGGAAGGAGATCTCCAGACCAACTTTTAAATCTTTTGCAGCCTTATTTCATATTATTTCTTCACTGAAGAAAAACATCCCCACAGTATGATGTTGCCAACTCCTTTCATCACACTGGTAACACCGTGTTCTTCTTTTTCCCACAAATATTGTTTTGGATAAAGGCATCTTAAAAGACTACCTTCCTCCACATGAGTCCTGTGCCTTGTGCCAAACCTCTGAGGTGTATACGTTTCACTTTCTTGAAGCAATTCATCAATATTCTCACTCTTCTCTAAATAACAGATTTGAGGAGCGCATAAGTTATAGTTCAAATATAGTTTAGATGGAGCAGTGGATTTCTGCAGCTCCTCTGAAGCTACACTAATCTTACTTTAAACGTTTCCACAATTTTCTCTCTGAATTGTGTTCCTTGTTTCAGTTTCTTCACCAAGAACCCTCTAACAAACCTCTGAGATCTTCTCAAAGCAGCTGTGTTGATACTGAGATTAAATTACACACTTTTGGACTCTACCTACAAGGTAACTGGTTACACTTGATTATCATTATAAGCATTATTGTTATTATGTTGGAGTACATGAGTAAAAGGGGCAACTAGCCTACACAAAACACTCTTTGTATTTTTATTGCAAAAAAAATAAAAAATAACATGGATTGAGGATTTTTATCCTTGCATTTTACATCTCTTCTCTACAATATTTTCTTCAAGGGCTACAACCCTCTGTACGGCCTTTTTAGTCTGTGACAATTTATCTTGTTAACATGCTGTAATAAAAGTGGCCAATGCAAAATTTGCTGAGCTGTTCCAGTGTTCTTTCTCTCAGCCGCTCAAGAAGGAGGTCACACACAACAGGACAGGTTGACACTGCAAACACAGACGGAGACGACACAAACAGCGGTCTGACACTGTCGTCCAAGGTAGAGGGGGGAAAAGTAAGTTAAACTGAGTGTGTTCAGAGGACGGAGCAGTGAGTGTGCACATGGCTCTGTTTAGGGCCTACAGGCTTGTTTAGCTGACCTCAGTGAAAGCAAACCTCATGACAGAAGGTCTGGCATTGTCTGTGTGCCTGGGCTGCACTGGAGCCAGACGGTCTGCCGGCCGCCAGCTTTGCTTGCTTATAACGGCTGAGAACATCCGATCCCCTTGGGGAGGACAGAAAGGAGGAGAGGAGGGGGGGGAGGCGATATGCTGCACCACTCACCGCTTTCCTCTCTGTCTTTATCTCTACTCTTTAGGCAAAGAACAAGCATCAGCCAGGTCATCGGCTAGAGTGTTTATTTTGTATGGAGAGAGCGAGAGAGGAGACAAAAACAACCAGAGGGTAAAATTTGGATACAAGATGTACATGGAAAATGTTCAGAAGATCTGGTCTCGGAAATACTTTCCAAAACAAGTAATCGCAGAGGACCACCATGTGAAAGTATTTCATTGATAAGTCTGTCGTCTTTTCTCCTATTCTATCTATCACACACAACACGGAAGGCTGAGGCTTCGTGCTCTGACAGAAACAAATTGTCTCTAATCATGTCCAGACTTCCAGCTTCAACCATGACAGAACGCTTCCACTCCTCCTGTGCCGAGTATCCTCAGCGTCCGTAGAGCAAGCCTTTCAGAGAACTCCCTACATTGCTTTTCTTGAAAGCTGATGAACGGAATAAGTAACATTTTCCCCATCAGATACCAACGTTTCTCCTTGTCCATGTTTTCCAAAAAGCGAGAAACACAGAAATGAGGGGGAAGGTCAAGAAACATTACTTCTGCCGCTTCAACTTTGTGTTTTCAAGTCTGTGTGGGAACAGGCAGTGATATCGATGACTGCATGGAAAAAGGGAAAAACAAGGCAGGAAGAGGACACAGCCTTCCCAGAGCACAGATTTGTGAGGTATAATGTGGAAAAAAGAAAACCGAACACTCTGTGCAGGAAGATAATTGAAACTGAGAGGCCTGGTTGCAGTGTAAAGGTGACACAAGCAGGTTTAGACAGGGCCATTTCTCATAATAAACACAAAATGAGCGAAGAAAGAAGATGTGAAAAAGTTGCTTGATTGATTTTCTTGAAACATTTTAATGCCTGCAGAATTATCCTCCATAAATAGTGAACACAGTGAACATTTGGTTTGGCCTGGCCATATTAGTTTGGAAAGCTATGGAATTTGAATTGAAGATTGTGATGGAACCCTTTTCATAGCCAATTTACATTCTGGAAAACAGCATAACAGCATTTTAAACAGAGTGCATTAAGTATTTTCCAGACCCCACTTAATTTAGTTTTCCAGACTCAATCAAGAAAAAAGGTTACCTTAAGTTGTTATAAAAATGCTGTATATATCAAAAACAACTTACAATAAAACACATGGCTCAAAAATGCATGTTAGAGGAAAACATTTATAAAGTCCACCTGAAAAATTGTTGAGACAAACTAGGAAATGTTACCTGAGGAAGACAGTACTTCTTCTGAACCCTGACAAAATCTTTAATCTAATTCACTCTGGATTTTAGTCTGCTACTTTGACTAAATACACTAATGATGTGTATAGCATAGTCAAAGAAGTTTACCAAAATGATTCATGTATTCTTCAAAGCAAAACTTGCAAATGTTGTTTTATGCTGTACTTTCAACATGCAAACACCACTTTTAATTTGTTCAGTTTAAAGTTGCAAGGCCTACCTGTAACATTAATTTAAGTTGAGTTGTTTTCACCACAGCTTATAGCTGTTAATATAAGGAGTTGCCATATTGGAACTAAGAATCGATTTTTGAAATATTCCCAGATTTTGAGTGGAAAGTTCAACTTCGGGTTGGAGTTCTAGTTGATTTTATTAAATTCAGAAGTTAGAATTTTCAAATTATGGAAACAGAAAGTGACTGATTAAAACCATAAAAATGCATGCAATCTGTAATGAGTGGGTGTGGTTTTTGACAATTACACTATCAGAAGCATTTCTTTGGTGACAACTTAACCATTTATCTGTCTAATGTGAATCAGACATCAATGTTTATAGATTATTCAAATGATGGTCACAAGTCTTTGGTTTTTCTCTACAGCCTTCTGTGAAATCATGTCTTGAATGACACTATATCAATTCAGTTTTAATTATTTACTTTTTATAAGCACGTAGTAAACTCCACATAGAGGCCTCTATGAACTATACAAATTATGACAGTGCTAAGCATTATTCCTACTACACTGAACATGGTAAATGTTTTGTCACAAGAAGAATATTAATTTACAAAAAAGAGCTAAAGATTGGTTTAGTTTAGATTAGACTTAACTCAACATGATATATGATTGTTTTCTTCTGTATTTAAGTCAGAAATTATTCCTTTTTCTGAATAAAAATATCATTCTGATTCCACTTGGCAGTCTTATATAAACGCAAACTTCAAACCAAGTCATGAAAATAGCAAGATTACGTTTCAACAGATGCAACATATTAAATATTTGCTTTCAATTTGCATAATGAGTTTTTATATGACATGGGTATAAACTGCTGGCAGGTTTGGACTAAATGCAACTCTTTGATGCTTTCTCCACTAAAATTCAATATTAAAAAAGGTTTGGAAGAAAATGTGATAACATTACTGGACTTCAAGATTAGGAATTGTAATCTTCTAACTGAAAAAGAAGACTCAATTTCACAAGGAAGAAAAAGATCTTATTACTGGAACCAACTGATTGAATTTTTTATTTTAATTTGATCTTATGAGTAAAATAAAATTAAAAATAGGCTTCAAATTGTACATTTTTGGATATATATTTTTCTATCATATCTCTATGTGTACAGTTTTATGTTTTTTTGTAATTATTATTTTCATTAGTATCCCAAAATTGAATAGAGACGACCCATTTGTTGTCCAGATCCCTGACTGTGCGTCCAGTAGCTGCTCAGAACAAGGTGCAAAAATCACTGCACATCTGTGGCCTGAGCTGGCCACCAGCCATGAGTCCTCCGTTCTCCTCTCCCCCGTGTGTACATTACAGCACACTGTAAACGTAAATCTTTATACCAGCACCCGGAAAATGACTCGTGTAAATTCTTCATCTCGTCAGATGGAAAAAAAAAAAAAAGTATGTATAGCACATTTGACACATTTTCTGGCTTATGCTGATTTGTTAGAAGTGGATTTTCAGCGCTGACATTCCCCAGGTCAACGAAAGTAGCTTTAAAAATGCATCAATACAATGGAGAGTAGTCAAAAACCATGGGATCTCTCTAAGGTTGGACTTTGTTGCTTCTACAGCCATGGGAAAAAAAAACACCATGAAAACTCAAATCAACTTGAAGATCTTTGTGGACTGCCATGTCAAAGTCATGATTAGAGCCAGAAGAATGAAAGCGCTGTAGTAAAGCACAAGTGCTAAGGGCAAGTTTGCTTGATCAAAGTGGCAACACATTCTTTGGAAGATGATATTATGTTAGTTCCAAACGTTCAGAAGGTTAAAAGATGTCTTCATTACTCTTAATTCACAATACCAGTCTAAATGCATGCTGCAAAATCTTTTAGCACAAGTAAGAAAATGTTAAGACTTATATTTGCTCCATCCTTGTATGCAGATTCTAAAAACATTTTTTCCAATCACTGTAAGTCACACATCTCAGCATGTGGTAACAGCAACACGTTTTGGTGTAGCAGCTGTTAATCAAGAAAAAACATCTGCCTTTTTTATTTACTTTGACTACAACATTGTGTTGAGAACAGCCTTTTATTAAAAAATAAACAAAGAAGATGCATTTTAATGTAAAAGAAATATCTGGGAGTAACTGTAACTGTTTCAGGAGAAAATTTAAGTTGGGTTAGAAGAATTGTGTTAAACCTTTTGAAAGTAAAATGTAGCAGGACAGCAAGAGGAAGCAAGACTAAAAGTAGAAAATAGGAATGCTGAATGCTCTGATGTATCATTCTGAAATTTCAGGCTTTTTGTCATAGAGCATGTTTGAAATGTTGGCAACCTTTGAAAATCTCAAAGTTAAGCATCCATGTTTTTCTAGAACTGCTCCCAGTGATTACTAATTAATGTTAATGAAGCTAATTTTGAAACATGCTACAAGCAGTAATTATTTTGGTTTTGTTTTAAAATTGTAAAATGTTTTTATCAACTGGTCATTTGCACACATGGGGTCATCAATGCTCCCAGTAGTAACAATGAATGACCATTTATGGCAGGAAGGTTAGAAAAAGATTTAGAACGCTGTTCTTTAATCTTCTTATTTTGCAGAACAGCTAAAATCTATGTTGACGGCATTTGGATCAACCTATGTAGTTAATCAGGTGGTACAAACTGACTGGATTCTGCATATTAAATCTGACATATCCATTTTTACAACTCACTATTGTTCTACCAGAGTCTTTTAGGTTTTCACTGGAAACATAAGATGAGCTGTTCATTTCAGCATCCAGTCATCTTGTTTAAGCCTGAGTCAATTTTTTCCCTCTTTCTTTCTTTCTTCTTTCTTTTTTTTTTTTTTTTTTTACCAAAACCATCTTAATAAGCTCTGTACCCTTTCAGAGAGACTGTGGGGACTGAGAAAAGAGGCCAATCAGAGCACATAACGCATGCGGACCCACTTTAGGGCAGCTGACACAGATCTGCACGAGGCGTTCTGATGTCCTGTTTGATAATTTTTACCAGTAAATAAAAATGAAATCATGTGCACTTTTATCAGTTTGCAGGCATGCTGTTCTAGTCAAATCACATCGTGAGAAAAAGATCTGGAATTCACCAGCACAGAACAGCAGATTGAAAAACTTATTGACTTGTACAAATGTGTCTTCTTGCTGTTGCAGACTTACAATAACATTTACTAGGTGCTTGGGAGCATTAAAACAGAAAACCTATACAGGGATTGAGAGAAAAAATGACTGACAGGTGTTTGTTGGTTTAAGATTGCTTTAAAATATAAATTTTTTTGCACGATAATGTCTACACAACTAAAGTTAGTGATTTTTGTATGTTGGTGAGATGTTTGAGTACCAAATGCCAGTCAGAAACCTTTGCAAAGACTCTGAGCAGAGTGTCTTATGTGGCAGGTTTTACCAATAATTAATGTTGGAATGTTTTGCACAGAAATTCACCCTGTGGAAATAGGTAATGAGTCAGCCAATTTGATCTTTCCTGAACTCAACAGCTACATTCTATTTGGCTGTGATGGAGAAACTGAAAAAAAAAAAATCTCAGTGCTCCTAAAACCAAAAGGAAATAACTCTAAGGTGCATGGGAGAGAAAATGTTAAGGTTTTACGCACACAAAATGTTACATTTTGAATTAGAATGTAAAATTCTTCACATCATGGGATTTGTAGAAGCAAAAGGTACAGCAAAGTAGATATTTCTGTTAGGAAACAACCATTATTGCACATTATCATGATAGATTAAAATTCAACGTTTAAAAACCCTGCCAAATTTCCTGTTACATTTGGTTATAAATACATGATAACAAAGAGATAACATAGACAGAAATTACATCAGATTCATGGATATGAATCAGTCCTGTGGAAATGATTATATTTGCTCACACAAACAGACACAAAGACATTTAAGTACAGCACTCTGTGCAAATTGCACAACACTTTGTCTGCAGGCAACCTGTGAACCATCTCAGGGATTACTAGATTTTTGTTACATTTCTGTTTTTTGGCAATCGCTGTGATCTCTCCCACAGACAGACACAGAGTCCCTACTATATGTAATCATAATAAATATAAGGAGAATCTGAAAAATGAAAAGTGTATTCCATATCTACAGTATGTCTGCACCATAATAAGCTGCAATTAAGTTCTTCAGTTTCATACGCACTGCTAGACACCTAAATAATCCCTTTTGTGCGCTGCAGAAGAGCCGGTTCAGCCCCAGCCCTTTTCACCTCTCTTAATCTTCCTTTCTAACTGAATAAGGGTTGACAAGTTCTTGTCGTTCCTGGCTGGTTGGAGGGAGCCCCAACAAAGGACCCCTTGTTTGAGACGTACCCCTGTCAGACTGCGCACTTTGATATTAAAAACTCTGCTGAAGGAGGGAGTTGGGGCTGGAGGGATGGGGAGTTGGTGTTGGGGGAAAGTCAGAGTAGGGAGGGAAAGATGAAAAGGATGAAAACAAACTCCCACTGTCTCCATAATCCCCTGTCTGTAGGTGTAACCTCATAATGGACCCACAAATATTTGTCCAGCAAAAACAAAATAAAACAGCTCTTTGATTTCTCGTGTTGTACAGTAAGTCTGACCAGCCTCCAGCAGCGTGTCCTGCTGTAACCACCTCCTGGCTTTTGTGTTCCTGCACAGCAATCGCACCAACACTTACATAGAGCCTCTCTGTAGATCCAAACGAGGCACTCCGACTGGACCTGAGCCATTGCCAGAGAGAAGAAATCCCCTGACACTGTACCTCACCCACTGAGGCCCTGCCAGCCAAATACTAGCAAATACCTGTTTGTGCCCAAAACGTGCACATGCCAGCAAAAATAAACCAACACTGGAGACCAAATTGACCTTGCCCTCTGTTTAAACTTGCAGCAGAGGGTGGAGGCTTGGCACTGAAGCTCCGGAGCTGAAATCTTTAAATCTTGGATATTTAAAAGATAATTATTAGTTATTTAACAAAATTCAATTAATCCATGCATGCTTAATTCTTTTAGAGCTATATTAATTTTGTTGCTCATATGTTACCAAGCTATATTTAAAAAAGAAAGAAAGAAAGAAAATCACTGCATCCTTTTCTCACACATATAGGCCAAACAGAATCCTGTTCCTTTGATTCAAAGCCCATTCAGAAATGACAGGCAGCGGCGCAGATGAATGTGGACACTTTGAAAGCACAAGCGACATGCTGCAGCATGCCGACCATTCAGAAAGAATGCATAAGCAAGTGTAATGAGGATTTTCTTTTTTCCCTTTGCTTCCACGGCGCCTGCGATTATCACAATTCTTAGCTGCCCTCAGGGCAGTTATTACAGCATTTATATTAATTCCCATAGATTGCTTCATTTTGTTCGCGCACGCAAAAGGAGAAAAAGGGGGGAAAAAACTTCAGCAATTACAAAGCTTTTCGTGGAGAGAGAAGATGGCTCAGTGAATTGATTTGACTGTTGTTTCATGCTAAGCATCATCCTCCTCACAACAATCCCTGCTTGTTGGAAGCATAAAGTCCCTCTGTACCGAGGCTGACCCAGCTCTTGTTGCTAGGGGCTCATTCCTATTAGCAGTTGCTCACCATGTTAATGGCTGTAAGAACATCATTAGGCCTGGCGGCTCTGACTGGCTGCCGCCACTCGAACCTGCAGCCACAGGCGAAGGGATGGGCGTTCACATAAATCTGTGGAGGAATCTCTGAGAACCATAACATCATGCAACAAACTGCCAAGAGCAGCACAGATAACAACATAATTGCACCTGGCTGGAGAGCAGACGCCGAAGAGGGAAGGCTTATAAAACTACCGCTGGATGCAAGGCAGTTTAGAAAATATAGAAAATGTGTTAGACTAGGCACAAATCATCATAGACGTTTACCAAGGAGCACATTAATTAATGGAACACTAATGAAACACACATTAATACATAGACACTTAAATTCTCTAGTTAGCTCTTTTAAATGGCATTGAAATTTTATGTATCAATAAATAGCTGCAATTATTATTAAAGTTATGTATGAGAAGTAACTATTATTTTAACTTACTGGCCTAATTACAGTTTTAGGAAACTTTACAAAGAAAAAAACATTCCCAAATTTTTCCTCGCTCTCCCATAAAAACACTTTTGTTAAAATTAAACTGTTGGTCTGTCATCATGAATATCTACATTTTTACTTCATTTCCATATAATAAATGTAAAATATTTATTTCTACAACAGGAGACTCACAAAAACCACTGAACTATAACTAAATGATCAAATTATAAGGCTAAACATATCGTTTATCATTTTTTAAGACAAAAAAATGTTTCAGTTTATCGTCTGCAACAGTCAGATCATGGATCATTTGCATGATGATTATTTCCTCTTTTATGTTTACAGATATGCTATATCTAAAAGTAAAGTGTTATCTTTGTCAACATGTATTTGTTTCAACAAATAATTAATAGTTATTCATATGGAAAAAACATGTGGCTTCTATGTTAATTATCATCTTAGCAATTTTTTATATGACAAATTGTATATTTTTATATTTGCTTCATTTTAGGCATGAAAATTAATTAAAATCCTTTTCCCACGTTTTTTTTTTATTATTTTGTAGAGAAATTAAACTACTGAAAGTCCAGCATCTGCAGATAAATTTACCTCTGTATAAAAATGGATAAAGACATTTTTTATTGCAGCAGAACCATCTCACACTCAGATCTGCTGATTTGCTTACAAGAGTCATCTTTAGATGTTACACTGCTCTTCTCCGCCACCTCACTGCTTGGTGGAAAAGTAAATTAAGGTACACAATTTTTGCAATTTCATATTACTGCTTCATGTGGGGATTTCCCTCGTGCTAAAAATGTTACGTAGTTCGCTTGTTTTATTTTTTCCTAAATATTTCAGTGAAAGGTTATACTGTTACTTTGAAACGTAAAAATTAAGCTCTTTGATACCTTTGTCTATCAACATTGCCAATTAACATGTTGCCTATATATATATATATATATATATATATATATATATATATATATATATATATATATATATATAGCTAATCAAACAAACAAAAAACAATGAGAAAGTGACTGTGACATCCCTGGCACAGCATATGATTTGGCTTGTTTTACTTATTTAATCTTCATGTAAAGCATTATTTTTGACAGCTTTGGGTGGAGTTAGAGAAGGGTGGATCGTTATTCTGTCCACCTTCTTTTCCACTCCCAACTTCCTTGCGTCCGAGCCTTTTTTTCTCTTTGCTGTACCATGGCAACTGTGGAGCGTGAATCCTGGGAGAGAGACGATCTGACGAACAGAAGCTGTTTCTCATTCATGGGCGAAACTAGATCCTCCTGAACTTGAATCAAAAACCAGATGGAAAAAAACTAAAATTCCTACATGGATAAACTCCTTTTTCTTTTAGTGGCTGGTCCTAAATGTGACCTGTAGGAAGAAAGATGGAAATCAGTCTTAACCTTGCAGAACAGTGAAATGAACCAAACTGGTATTTGATTGGTAACAGACCAAGCAGTGTATTACTGGGTACAAAAGCCGCAGGCAGATATGCTTCAGTTCCGTCACTGTGTCTTTCCCCACATAATTTATGCGTCACGCTGTTTTTGCAGATAAGTGAAATAACTCAACCCTTTCTTTGTCAAGTAGTATATTTTTCTGCTGCAAACTCAAAGTGGCTATTGAATGATACAATTTCATACTGAGCCTATTTCAAACAGATTGCCATAGTTGTTTTGGAGTTTTTTGATTTGGTCAATTATTCACATTTAGAAGTAGTTTTTCATTGAAATTCAAACAGAATTTTATTTTGACATTTTAAGAACTTTCTTTACAAGGAAAAGTGAGCTATTAAGATAACTGGGAGGATAAAAAGTCCCTATTTTGTATGAAGAAACAGAAAAATGTGTTATCTCACCCAGTGCTGCAAAATTCTGCATTTGCAGCCCTGGTTTGAGAGTTTTTGCAGCATGTTCTTGATTTCACCTGGACATAACTTTTGTCTTATGTGTTGTGTGACAGGTATAATATTGGAAATCCCAAAGATGAAAGGGCCTATAAGGGACTTCCCAAGATTTTTGCACTTGAGTTCCTGTAAAGTAAAATTTGTGCCAGTCAGAAAGTACTTTTTGTCCTTGCAATTGCAAGTAAAAGAACCAATTTTCTTTGTTCTTGAAAGTACTTGAGAGTATGAATCTGACTTTAGTGTCCTATCCAAGAATGTTAAGTATTAATAAATCACCAACACTTCTACATATTGATAAACCCAGCTGCTACAAGTTCAAAATAAAGTCTGATTTAGAAACAACTTAGAACATCATTACAACCCCATAATATTGCCAATGAATATAATATTGAATAAGTATTTTTTTTCTATGAAAGAAATAGAAATAATATACTATAAAGCAACTTCCCAGATGTCTAAATATTTCCACCAAAACTGACACTGCTTTTTCCACACGCCTTCTTTCTCTTCCTGGTCTGCTCTCCCCCATCTTTCCACATCTCCTCTTTTCTCATACAGCAAGGTGCTGACAGAGGTTTGCGTTCACAATCTTTCTGTTAAGGCTTTAACAGGAGCCAGATGAAAGACAGCAGCAGATTAAGATGTTAAACAGCCTCATATGGGATGGCACAGGACGAGCAAAGCAGTCGGGGCTGGAGAGCGGCTGAAATGGGATACAAACAAAGGCCCAGGAATTTCAGACGGAGACCATGTTGCCAAGCCCTCGAGGAATTAAACATGGTATTAGCACTGGCTGCTCTCGGTTGGTTGGGAAGCCCCCAAGGCATGTTTAAGTTCTCAAGAGACCTCGCAAAGCACCGTCCTCTGGCTGAGGAAATTTTCCAAAAATGCAACAACACTTACTAGCGAATTTCTGCCTCATCTATATTGACTGGATAGATCTGGCCTGACAGAAATTTCAACCCACTGAATCCATCTACATTTCTATGCAAAAGCATCTCATCATCCATAACCTTCAATGTATTTCATTGGAAATTTATGCAATTTACTAATAGTAAGTCACACAAGATTGTGATGTGGAATAAAAAAAATATATATCCTTAAGAAAGTTTTTAGACATAGAAATGTAGAAAAGAGACCAATTACATTCAGAAATCACCTGTGGACCTCAGAAGTTTGTTTGGTAATATTAGTGAGCAAACAGCATCAGGACCACCATGAAACAGAAGTTCCATGGTGTACATGGTGTACATGAAACCTAATTCATGTACACCACACAGAGAAGTTCAATCCATCATTTGAAAATTGAAAGACTATGCCAAAAACACAAACCTACCAAGACATGGTCCACCTAGAAAAGGAGAGCGTTAATCAAAGAAGCAGACTGGGGATTCATGGTATCTCTGGAAAAGCTGCAGAGTTCCACAGTTCAGGTTGGAGAATTTAGCGCCAGGACAACTTTATTCACAACACAAATTTAGTTTTTATTGAGGAGGGGCAAAAAGAAAGCTATTGTTGAAAGAAACATATGAAAAGTCTTAATTAAAGTTTGCCGCAAGCCTTTTAGGGCAGTGGTTCCCAGCCTCTTTTAAGGAGCTACCTCATCCTTGCACCATTAAAAGAATCCTGCTCCAGCTCTCACCCATCAGCACCATGTACACACAGATACTTAGGTGCAGTTATTAGGTCATGGAAAGCACAAGGAAAGGAACTCTTTAAAAAGTAAAAATTTCTTTATTGTTAATATGGAAGCTTTTTTCTTCAAAAACAGCTGCCTTGTTCAATCATACTTTAGTAGAATAAAACCTGAAACTGTGTCATAACATATATATCATTTAATTAAGGTAAACAAGCAAATGTTTACCTTAATTTGCCTGTCTATATTTGCTTCAAAGAATGCATCCCTTAAATCCAATTGACTTTTTTCCCATGGTATGTTTACACACCCTTATATAAGAACCATGAAATAAACACTATTGTTAACTGATAACAGCAGCTGTGTGCAGTTGGACTTGCAGTTGTCTCCTCAAAAAAATGGACTTACCAATCACAAAAATTAGCCAAATTTGTTTTGTAAAGCTTCCGATCGTTCCAGCCAAGCCTGCTTGCAGTTAATAGCTACATCTTCTGGATTCCTCCGTGTTTCAGAACCATCAAATGAGGTTGGAAGGATCTCTGCTTTCTACATTTTCTCCCAAGCTCACTGCGACTAGTGAGACTACAGATATCTTCCTTTGTAAGATTATTGACTACATATGTTTTGATGAGTCTCTGTGTGTATTCTGAATGATGTTCAGGTCATGTTCACATATTAGTTTGAAAGCACACACATAAACTAAAACAGTCTCACACACACATGCACACGCCCGCACGCATGCGCGTACACACATTCCTGGCCCCTTGCTGGCACTCATACACTCAGCAGGCATGTCAGTGTGGAGACAGTCAGCGGTGTGTGCCCCAGGAATGCGAAACCTGACCTGTAGGCTGGAATTCGAGCCTCTTCACTCATCTTTACTCTTCTCAGAGATATACACTCTCCGAGTTGGCCTCACGCTGGCCAGCAGACTTCAGCAGCTACAGCGAGTTGAGATCTACACCGGCTTAATGAAAGTCACGGTAGACAGAGTGTGGCTGGCTTTCATGACGTGCCATCTCTACACATTGGGTATTTGAATTGAACATAGAACATATCATATAATGTGCTTGTGATTATGAGGTGCTTTGAAAAGAGCCAACCAAGGTTTTTTTGTTGAACCTGAAAAGAGATTCGGCTCCTCTGCAAGCAAAGAAACACAAAACAGGATCGTTAACATGAACATCTTAGCTCCTGAACGGAGGAAGAAGAAAACCCACTGGAAAAGAAAGTTAGCCTGGCCCTAGAGCCAATTTTTTTGCCAGATCCCGCCACCCAATCAGCCCCAGTCTGTGCAACCACCATCCCTGCAAGCCAAACCTCAAGCTGGAAGCTTGGAAGGTAAAGCAGTGTGACTGCATTTCCTGAGTCCACCCCATTTAAACTCACAATATGGAACATATTAGGAGGCTCTGCAGAAAAAAGGGGGCGCAACAGTCTTAGACTTTCTCTATTTTTTAGCCACTCAGGAGGCACAACAAAAAAATTCAGTTAGTCCTCTAACTAGACAAACTAAGTTTGATGAAGGAGTGTTGTGGAAACCTTGGAAATATTAATGAGATTGAGATGATTCAGTCTGTAAAATTACATAGACTAGGAGACACAGCATTAAGACATCATACTATGCAGAAAGACAATTAACAAACCCATAGGCAGGCAAAACCAAAACAAAGCAGACATTAAACTACACTGGGTTATTGAGCCATTGCTACGCTGTCGAAGTAAGTCCAATAAAGCTTACATTTTGGATTTTCTCAAGTAAAATTACACAAAACACGGGGAAAAATTGTGAAACTCTAACGTACATTACCACAACTAACAGGCTATACTGTAAACATTTTTAGGTTACACTCAACTGTCACTAAGGTAAACATGCTAAATCATGTTTTAAACTATTTAATAAATCTGCCACCCTGAAAACCCCAGAGCTCTTTTACTTTGAGTAGGAGGTGGCAACAACTGAGCCAGAGGGTGTATGTTACTGTGTGTGTGTGTGCTCACACTGTGGCATTCTTTTAACCTCTATGGAAACTCACTAAAATAAATCCATTTCGTACGTCAGAGAGGCCCCTGTACACCCTGTAATTACAGAGGGGAGGGTGGGATCCGTAGTGGAGCATCAGGACGGGGCGGCTTTAGGCTTCTGAAAAGCCACCCAAATGCTTACTCAGTGGCCTAGTCCAGGTTAGAGCCCCGGAGCAAAGAGGCAGAGTAAAGGTTTTTTATGCAGCAAGCAAAGGCAAAATACTCTGGCAGCCACACATAGCATAAGACTGGGAACAAAGTACCAAAAATGACGTTTGATGGCTGGCAAAAAGACAACACACACCTGGGAGCATGTTCAACACCAAAGCACTGACTCACCAGTCACACCAGGTATCATCTGCTGGCTTAAATTCAGCACATCAGAAGTGGAAAAGTGCCTAAAAGAATAAGCCTCTGTATCCCCAACTTGCACTCCACATTAGCCCATAATCCCCCTCTGAGAGCGTGGATCCCCTCCATGCTTGCATGTGCTAGCATGCCCTGTAAGCAGTGAGCATGGCAGCTGCAAGGAGCCATAATTAACACCCTGAACTGAGGTGAGAGGACTTCCGGGGTCTGCCGTTGTTCATGAGAGACAGAGGAGGAGGAAGCGTTCCAGGCATCTCTGTGTAATCTCGTCTCCTCTACAGTTGCTATTACTTCACAGTGCTTTTACAGAGGACCAGATCTACATGGCTAAGTGGACCTGCTAATTGAAGTTAGGTTTGCTATTGTAAATAAGTTGATTTGACTGTAATGTCCTTTGCTGCAAATTGTGAACCTGGTCATTGAGAGGCTAGAGGAAGTTAACAGACAAGAATATAGAGCCAGAAGAATGTACCGAGGCTTTGGCAAGAAACTTAGACATAATAACAGGGTTTCAAAATGTTGTGCCTTAAAAACAGTTGGCCGTTCAAGTGTAAGTGGCTGCAACATAGCTCTCTCCTTTATAGTCGCTATAAGGCTGGACCATCTGAAGGTGTGCTTCCAGGAACCAGGATAATGCAGTCAAATTCTCCCACATGAAATTTGACTGCATTAATCACCAGACCCAAATAAGTCTATCAGGTATAAATCTATACAGCAAACTAGCCCTGGTTAAAAAGACATATGGTACATCTTCAAAGAGGCTTGTGATTCAAAACATTGATTGGCCTCTTACTTCCCGCATTTTATTTCAGAGCTTTATTCTAAACTCCTTACAACCTTTAAAATGAGCAACATCCCAAATGTGTGAGACTTCAAAAACCAAGCAAGCATCCTGGAATCAAAAGGGGCACAGAACAGAAATCAGTGGTCGATATGGGTCGCTGCACAAACTCTGTGGGTTGGATATCTCTTAAGTAAAAGTTGGATGTTTGATTTTGTTCTATTTTCAGGTGTAGCTACTTGTAAAGCAAATTCTCTTTATAAAAGTCAAGAAATCTGTTCTGTTTGTGCTATCAATCTAGTGTGTGTTAATGGCAAGTAGTGACATCAAATATGCATTGCAAAGAGGTAATATGGAGCATTGACCACCAGTCTTGGCAAGAGTTTCAAGCCTCAGTCCTTTTACAAAACGCAGATATGGTTTTGTGAAACAGATTTCTTGTTCTGAAATCTGTTATGAAAGGTTCTGCTTAAGTGAAATTCTTAATGTTCTGTTCTCGGTCCTTTCTTCATATCCTCAGACTGGAGTCTTGGCACAGAAGGCCCTGCTCTCTCTATAAATTGTCCACTCTCTCCTAACATGAACTCATGAACAAAGCATCACAATACTTCAACTCTGACTTTGGAGGCTGAGATTGGCATAAACATTGCCTCAAGCTACGAGGAGCTAAATCTTATCTGGGCTCATAACAACAAAAGTACACATTGAAACTTATGGCTTCATGGCGCCAACAGAACCACATCATCTGCAAACAGAAAAAGAAAGACACCCTTTGGCTAGGATTTATTTTTCTGTGCTGCCAGAAACAGTTCATTTCCAAAGTAAAAAAATAACATCTATAGCAGCACAATCTCTGATTACTCATGTAAATTTGTTATGTGTCAGGAGGGGATGGATGGAGTTGATTTTGGTTGCACCTATGTTACTATGTTACCTATGTTACTTTGGCATCTGATAGCAATCAGATGCCAAAGTACTGCCACATGCTAGAACAGGGATCTGACTAATGGCCTTCATATAGTCAAAATGAACCCAGGTATTTTTTGTGAACACTGAAGCAAAATGGCGCTGTGTTTTCTTCATAGAAGCTCATTCTTTTCCAGAAAACAGTAATCAATACCATTCCTGAGCTCATGAAGTGCACAGAGTTGCTTACATGGCTCTTCCCTTTCTCTCCATTTTGCCCAGAGTTACAGTCTGCCTGCCACAACTATTGCAGCGCAGGAACAGAGCACGGAAGGCGCCTTACAAGAGACGCAGCCAGGCTGGAAGTTGTGTTGTCAATTGGCCTCTCCCCAGCCCTGTCTAATTGGACCACCTCTTACGGTGGCTTGTTAGATTGGCTCACTGTGTCTTAACTCCTCACCACCCAGTATAATGGCATGTCAGTTCCTCTCCAGCAGTGATGTGGGCCCTTTTTCCCATAACGGAGACACAAAGGAGCAGGATAATGGCCCCCGGTTGTAAGGAAGAGAGTGTAGGCAGAGACAGAGGCGGAGTGGAGCCACTCCTCTCTGCTGTTTGAACTCTTCATAGTCCTGGCTCCAGACAGGCAGCAGGCCCAACGGAGCCTGTTGGAGCCTTTATGAAGGAGATGCGGGACAGAGACATGGATTGAGCAGCACACAAAATCAAAGACAACTGTTTTCAACAAAAAGTTTGATGGGCTGTCATATAAAAGGGACTCTATTCTAAAGAAACTTCAAAAATATTCCTCTATCTGCGAAAACACACATAGATTCAAATACACTCTTGCAACTGCCTCTCATTAGAATCAGAGTGTCACTGAATGCCTCTATTGCTGAATGCTGGCAGAGTGCTCTGCACCCCTCCTCTCATCACCAGCACCGCCAACCTGACAACCCAACACCAGCAATTATGAAGGAAGTCAGCTAAACCACATCCAGTTTGGCTCCGGTTTTTAAGATTCCAGCAGGCTTGTAAAACTTCCTGGTTTCTCTGCAGACATTCCAATACCGCTGTGATGGTTTGAGAGCTGCCATATCCCTTTCTAGGTAACAACAAGTTCCTTTGTGAGAAATGACCGATCATCAAAGACACACTGAAGAATTAAGGGAACCTTTCAGAAGCGTGGGCTAACTACTGAGACTGAGTCATTCCATTATTTCCTACATCATTGTCCTCAAATGCTCCGGCTCTTCCCAGTTGTCATTACTCGGGTTCCTCAGGACCTCAAGGACATCTGGATCAGTGGAGCTAGCTCATCCTTAAAATGTAATTATAAACTTAATGCTGTAAATGTTACTGAAATGGAGATGTCATCATCCCAAGAGTCCTTTCTTTAACTCTTCGATGGCTGCAGCAAACAAAAACATCACGTAACTCTTCACAGTGGAAATTTTCTGTTTTCTTGGACAAGATGGAAAGTTCCCATGACCATTGAGGTTCTTACACATTTGACGTTGAGGCAAATTTCACAGTTACATACCATCTAAAGTGTTCCATAGTCTTATTAGTGGAAACTCCTATAACAATACATGCCAGGAAACAATACAATTTAAGAGAAGAGCAAAGTTTCACCTCAAAGCACATTCTAAAATGTGTTATTAAATTAACTCTTTATAAACCAGAAATGAAAGACTGTAAAGCGGCTATAAGAGCCTTTTCAAATAATGAAGGTGTACTGTAAAACACAAAACAATAAAACTGCAGGGAATTATGTCACTTAAAATATGACAACCCCTACTTAATTAATAAAAATAACTATGTAGTTGATTGAACTATGTAAATCACCAAGATAGCTTAAAGACAGGTTTTGACCACTGATTAAAATTTGCTAATTAGCAAGAAATTGTACAACAAAAAACAATGAATGCATAGAGGAGAATACCACTTTAAGGAAGATGGCTGTCAACAAGGGATAATAAACAATTGATACACATGTTACTATTTGGGTAATTAATTAAGATGTTTACACTTTGTAAACCATTAATAAGAGTTATAAAGTGGATAGGAAATACTTTTCAGATTGTACTGCATATTCACTTTTTGGCAAGCTGATTCAAATGTAAAGAATGATCATGCTGAAAATGAGACTACACTTTTAAAGGTCTAATAAATAATTATTAATGAAGTTAATAATTAAGATTTAACACTTTCTAAAACATTAATAGGCAGTTAAAAGACCGTAACATGAGACTTCAAACACTGAAGAAGGATCACTGTTTAACAAAACAATAGTCCTGTTAAAGCTCTCACTCTAAAAGTTGAACTAAAAGTTTCTTAAAGTTTACAGCTTAATTAAAAGATGGTTACCAAATATTTATAATTGATTTATGAGTGTTTGTAAAGTGGTACCTTGAGAAGCAGTGAATGTGCTGTAACAAGCTAATAATGCAGACAAAGCAGAATCAATATGCGAATACTTTATTATCAATGTGTGAATGGTGTTAGCTTTTTGTCTGGATATTAATAGTATATGAAAACTATACACCAAATCCAGGCTCATCCTAATTTTGCTGTATAAATTCTCAAGTTATATATATATATATATATATATATATATATATATATATATATATATATATATATATATATATATATATATATATATATATATATATATATATACATATATATATATGTATATATATGTATATATAACTTGCCAAAGTGCATTTTCTGTTTTTCCTCTTGTCCATATACACATTGCACATACATAAATAATGACATTGTAAAAATGACTTTGTATTTACATGTATAATATATATTTCATATAATATATAAAACTTTATATTAAATTTAGGTAGATGATATTTGGGATAGTTTGTAGGGTCCGTTTGTGTTATCTATGGTTGTTGAGAAGAATCTCCAGCCAGCAAGGGCAGGAAGTGATGAACTGTCTTGAGTAACAGGGGCCCCAGCCTTTAGCAAAGCTGATGCGCACACTGTTGGGGTCATAGGGTCCATCCAGGAAGTCTGAGTCTTGGGAGTGCCTCAGGAGGCACGAGCGCTCATAGTCAAACACTTTGATGGAGTATCCTGGCATCACTTTTCGCACAACCAGAGTCCTGCTGTTGGGCATGTCTAGCGTAGGCGAGTTGACAAATATGGGATGCTCGCTTCGATTGTATGCCCAAACGCCATCGGGCTCTTTGCTGAGGAGGATACCGTAGCCAATTTTACCCCGCGTGCGTAGAACGGTGCTGCTGCGGTGATCCAGGTTGAGTTGGCCCAGGCAAAAGCCTGTTCCCTGAGGTAGGTCATAGAAGATACTGACGGACTGCTCGTATACTGTGTAGAGGCGGCCCACGCGCGTGCGGTGCTCCCAGTATGCCACGTTACACCAGTGGCTTTGCTTCGGGGCATCTGGCGACATGCTGGCATCTGGAAGCGACAGAGAAACAGTCATTAAACAAAACATAAACAAAAGTAAACAGAGCTATTAGAAAGGAATGGTTGAGATCTAAGAGGTTAACTATCTCTTTTTTATTGTTCACAGCAGATGGACACACTATTAAAACAACTGAAGGAGGCACCCTATTGAAATATAACCCTGGCATAAATATCATATCACACTCACACGCTACTATACATACCCTCAGGGTGTAGTGAGGTCAGTTCAGTTAAGAATATGCACTTCCTCACTCAGTCTCAAGAGGGCACTGTAATAATTAATCACTGACCACCTAGCAGAGCTGCTCAATGCTCTCTGCTCATGCAATTTTAAAGCAGATCATATTTACTTGAATGAAACAGGGGTTTAGCACAGTCCAGCTACGTTAAAACTTTTTGAAAAGTTTATTTAAAGGCAACGCTTACTTCATAGTGTGTTTCATTGTTCCAGTGGAACAAAGCTGGCATCTCGCTCCTAAACATCTCAGCCCAGTAAATCAGCTTCTTAATTCAGTTTCATGGCTGCAGTCAGTGAATTCTTTTCAGTGACAGCCCTCAGCACTCCACAGTGAGTTACTGCTCCCAAGGTAGACTTCGATCTTTACCATAGACACACACACACGCTGATGACTGCTCCCAGAGACCGTTTCAGTCCACTCTGCTCGTTGCTGCTCAACATTTATATAGCTCATAAAATCTGTGGTATGAGCGGAGGGAGAGAGGCTAGTGGACAAGGAAGAAATAGGAATGAAACTCAGAGAGAATTCCATGATCTCACATCCGTTCCTTCTCCCTCCTCTGCTAAAAAGTAAAGGAACCCCATTTCTCCTCTTCACTTGTCTTCCTCACATTCCACAGGAGTGTGTGTGTGAGTGGGGTGGGAGGGTGATGGGAGTAGGCAAGGCAGGGGGTCCCCCTCCCCCTTAACCGGGCTCTTTCCCCTACTGCGGCCCAGGGACGGCATTCAGCTCCCTGACAACTTAGCACAAGCCTGTGACCCGCTGACCCCCCAGCCTTCATGCTATCAGCTCCCATTAACTCACACACAGAGTGATGCCATTATTTTGCTTCAGAGAGTCTATTGGCACAGAGGATTTAAAGCCTGGGCCTGTGGCCCCATTCCTTTCAGCCCTTCTGCTCTCAGGGCTTAATGACCGCCCACCCCATTAACAAACGCCTTTAAGGTGGAGCATTGTGGATCCACACAGCACCAGAATGCCTCGCTCACCTCCTACCCAACTAAAGCTTTCTGCTGAGTGACCCACACTAGTAAAGTTTATTCAAAGATTAGCAAAAACGTTGACCAGACTTGCAGAGACAAAAACGCCTGCTGGTTTGAGGCGCTCTATTGTGAAGCGGTTTGGGGGGAGGAAGAGAGTGACGGAGTGAGCGTGGACGTGCAGCGGGTGGAGCGGAGTGGTAGGGGGAAGCTGTAGACAGGCTCTCTGTGTGTTTGCGCACACACTGATGGCTGAAATGACCCCTCTCTTCAGGGGCCCCAACATGCATGTGCCATTAGTGAATTCCACACTCCAGCTCCTCCACTCTTGAGCTCGGCTTTAACTGCAGCCTGGCCCGGCCACACAAAGAACTCAACCCCGACTCATTCATGGCCCTCTATTGTCTCAAATCAAACACGCATCAAGGTAGCACAGATAAAGTGAAAGCTGTAAATGGCTAATGTCTCAGAGAGTTTTGACAATTGTATTTAGTTTTCAGAATTAGTAAGAAAGCAAGAGAGGAGCAGAAAGCAGAACGAGAGGGGGAAATGTATTTTATGTTAGCACTCCATCAGCCAACGCTTTTCTTCTTTAAAATGGTTTTACATCAGTCATGCAACAATGTATCTTTGATATATGTAAGTTTTTTTATTTTTTATTTTGTGGATCTTAATAATCAAAACTTAATGTTTTCACTCATTCCCGAATGCAAGGACTTTTTATTTCATCATATTGAATCTAACATATCGCTTTTACAAACAGACATCTTCCCCTGCACTTTTAAATTTCAATGTTTGGACACTGCACATTTTCAGCTATTTTTCACAAACAGATTTCAGTGGGTATGAAGCCCTGATTAGTAGCGGTGGACCATAAAGTGACTCAGACACAGATCCAAGCGAAGCCGGGAGCAAAACTCAAAGTTCAGACACGAGGCGGCGAAGTCAGGGCGTGTCCTCCTCCCTCTCCCTGACCACAACATGGACACCCAACTCTCTCAGACTCCACGTCTTGCTTTTTAAGAGGGTCTGCTCTGGGCGGAGCGATGACGGCTGGGAGCAATTACTGGCGCTCTGCATCCATTTAACCCTGCCACCTTTTAACAGCTCAGTTTACCCATTAGAATTGTAGCGCATGTTATTATTGTTATTTTATTCTCAAAAGCCTCTCCTCTTAGTGTCAGTCTCAGGGTTGTTGGGCTCCACTGTGGCGTGGATGTTTCATTTCCTACCTTGTACAGCCTGAGGTAACAATCTGAACAATTGGAGTTGGAGTTTATGAAGACTAACGCCTTATAGGTCTATATTGACAAAATAGATGGAAAAAAAGTGTTTAGTCCATAAAATTTTCTTTAATTAGTAAAAACATTATGGTTTAAGCAGGTAGCAGTGTTGTACCTATATGTTTGGAGCATTATCTGTTTCAAGAAGCTGAAAGACCCTGAGAAAATTTGAAGAACATTTGTTGAAGCTCACTTAAAAGAATTGCTAAAATGTCTAAAGCAAATTATAAATGCGTTTTGAAGCTTTCATAACCATTTCACAGCATTATATAGGGCTGTTTGAACAAAACAAAATAATGTGAGGACAGTTGTGGTGGTAAATATTGTAATGATATCAAAATATCTAATTGGCATTCAAAATGTGCCACGGTTAAAATGCATCAAACAACACTTTTTGATATCATTTCTACATACTCTGACATTGCAAAGAAGTTACACAGTATATGTAATTGGGTAAGTCATTTACTAGCCTGCTTGTCAAACCTGTCAAATGGAAATAAATGGAGCTTCTTCAACTGGAAATACCACGTAAAAAAAACATCCCGGCTGCTTTGCACTCAATGGTGAGTTTGGATAATTACTGCTAAGTACACAAAAATGAGTGCCTGAGAGTTTCAATGGCAATCCTTGATGATCATCCAGTAATGCTTTTAAAGAAAGCATGAAAAGCAAGAGGAGATGTGTGAGTACAGAGGGAGAATCAGAGAAGAGCTGCCCTAGGGTAAACATGGATTGGGAGCCTTGGAGTGAGATGAATGGGAGGCCGAGTGTCAGGGACAGGCAGACAAACAACAGCTTCCCCTCCGTGCTAACATTTTCCCATCAGGGTCTGGGGCCACCCCCCAACCCTCTGTTAGATTTTATCTCTCCGTAAAAAGAGTGGGTATAAGAAAAGCACTGATTCCTCAGAAACTTTTAATAGGAGTGAAACGGGGGAAAAACATAAAATGAATGCAAGGCTCTTTACATTGAGGGGAGGAGTGCATCAGTGTCTGATGTTGTGCCAGGGATTAGATCCTCCTTGAGCTAAAAGACTCTTCCAAATCAAATCAAATCAAATCAAATTTTATTTGTATAGCACATTTCAGCAGCAAGGAATTTCAAAGTGCTTTACATCAAATCAAACACCAAAACACAATGCAACACAGAATCAACAATCAAAACAGAACATTAAGTCAGATTCCGTCAATAAATTTGCAATTGATTACGTTTCAAATACAACTCTAAACAAGTGGGTTTTTAGTTGAGATTTAAAGGAAGTCAGTGTTTCAGCTGTTTTGCAGTTTTCTGGAAGTTTATTCCAGATTTGTGGTGCATAGATGCGAATGCTGCTTCTCCTCATTTGGTTCTGGTTCTGGGGATGCAGAGCAGACCAGAACCAGAAGACCTGAGAGGTCTAGAAGGTCGATACAACAGCAGTAGATCTTTAATGTATTGTGGTGCTAAACCATTCAGTGATTTATAAACTAGCAACAGTATTTTAAAGTCTATTCTTTGAGCTACAGGTAGCCAGTGGAGGGACTTTAAAACTGGTGTTATGTGTTCTATCTTCCTGGTTTTAGTGAGAACGCGAGCAGCAGCGTTCTGGATCAGCTGCAGCTATTTGATTGATTTGTTGGACAGACCTGTGAAGATGCTGTTGCAATAATCAATGCGACTGAAGATGAACGCATGGATGAGTTTCTCTAGATCTGGCTGAGACATTAGTCCTTTAATCCTGGAAATGTTCTTCAGGTGATAGAAGGCCGACTTTGTAACTGTCTTTATGTGGCTCTGAATGTTCAGGTCAGAGTCCATCACTACTCCCAGGTTTCGGGCCTGATCACTGGTTTTTAGATGTAATAACTGAAGATGTGCACTGACTCTAGATCGTTCCTCTTTAGGTCCAAAAATAATAACTTCAGTTTTGTTCCAGCAACCTGATTAGAGGCTCAGAGAGGAGGTCAGGAAACCAACAGCTGTGACTGTAAGCAGTCATAGTTTCACCTGAACAACAATTGGCTGGTCAAAAAACTGCAGAAATAAAATCCTTTTCCAATCAGTGAAAGCACCACACCTTCTTGCTAACCAGCTGTCCTACAAACAACACTCTTTACAGCTGTAACAGTCGTTAAGAGACAAAGATCCAAAAGTCCTTTTCATAAAAAACTGGAAGGGGAAGCAGACTACAATTAAGGTGATCTGCTTACTTGTGCTCTCAAATTCAACTGGATTTGGATATGTTGACTGCCTTTTGAAATTTCAGAGACAACGATCTTCATTCTCAGTCAATCAGTCAATAAATCAACCCATGTATTCACTCAAGTTAACAAGTTTTATCATTAATTCACAAACACATTCTCTTACAACACTTGCTATACTCAAGTGAAAAGGATGTATAACTAATATCTTAACAATGATGGCTGCTTACAGCATAGAGGCGATTGTCAGTAATGTTCTTTTACCACATAGTCTAGTTTTAAAAGAGCAATGAGATCAGCAGGTCAAGCTTTACCAAGCCTACAGATAAGAAATCAGTCTCAACATTCTGATCTTTCTATTTTGACAAAATAAGCATGCCTGTGTGTAATTTTTTTACCCTCAATCTATAAACAACAATGTGAAATAAAAGCAAGTGACTCCAAGCCTCTTGCCGCAGTGTATGGTATGGCTTTAATTTTGTGGATGATGGCGAGTACAGGCTTTACTGAGCAGGCCACATTTAGGCTGGCGTCTAGGCTATCACTGCCATCAAAATCGGCTTTATCAGACAGTCATGCTAACTAGAGCTGCTGTTACATGTCTATGGATTTTTCTCCCTGAGGTCAGGTCTTTCTCTGCCGAGAGAGAAAGGAGAGCAAAAGATACAGCAACAGAGATACATGCCGGGAGAAAACAATGTGGGAACCCAAGAAACAGAATCCAGTCACCAAACCTTCCTGGTCACAATGGGAATGCTTTACATTGTCATCCACTTCCTCTGTTTCTGTTTTGAGGATGACCCCATGAGAGAGGAAAAGTGCTGTGCCCCAGATAGCAGATAACTAACAGAATCCATAAATTAAATCAATAAACAACAGAGGGTGTAAAAAGCACAGGAAGCCAAGGAAGGTAATATAGCGGAGTCGCTGAGGTTGAGAGGGAACTCTCCTGTATATACAAGTGAAGTTATCCCAGAGAGGCTTGGGAGACGTTTCCAGGGCATGTAAAAGTTCTGTGAAAACTGCAGGGGGTTGTTTGTGAATATGTCAAATCTACAGGCAGCCTTACAAGTCGTGGAGTCTGACAGAGCATCAAAAGCAAAACAGTCAGGGAACAGCCTGCTGGGTGGCTGCGCTCTTTCACCTCCTCGTGCAACCTTTCTTTCTGCGTGTGTTTTTGTGTGTAGGGGTGAACGTGTTTGTTTGCTGGTGTGTGAAGGAGGTTTGAGCCAAGTGGGCTGGAGGATTTGCATAGGGGAGACCCAGCACATTCCTGAACCTCTCCCTTGCTGCACCTCTTCATGTCCTACT
Source organism: Gambusia affinis (assembly GCF_019740435.1). Classification (NCBI taxonomy): domain Eukaryota; kingdom Metazoa; phylum Chordata; class Actinopteri; order Cyprinodontiformes; family Poeciliidae; genus Gambusia; species Gambusia affinis. The sequence continues at coordinate 7,844,661 of NC_057875.1, forward strand.
CGGGTTAAGGTCTCGTGGGCACCAAGGAGGGTTTGTTTCTCATTTTTTACAACTTTTTGTAATCAAGTTTTAAATGTGTCAGTCTCATACTGAGTCATCAATACAACAACAGACTGAAACTCAAAGACAAAGCATTCTTTCCTCTGATAAGGTGAGATGTTTAAAACAACTGGTGATGAGCAAATTACTTTAATTTAATTTGCTGATAGCTTGCAGCTGATAGGTTGTCTTTGACACAAAAGTGTAATGAGCACTCTAACTTTATAGAAAATGTTAACTTGATCAACTTAATAAATTTTTCTGTCATAAAAAATATGTGCCAATCATTATCTCCACAAACAACAAAGATAAATAAACGAAGCTTACATTGCAATAAGACACTAAAAATGTTGTGAGCCCTACAAAAAATAACAGTTTTTATTATGGTCAATACAGCAACATGGCTGACTGCCCAGGGAGCCATTTAATCAGGGAGTGTCAGAAGCACTTAAAACAAACAAGCTACTTGATGGCATAGTCTTCAAGCTCAGTGTTGTTACAGTGCAAGCACTGAGGGAAAATATGGCTCGACAAAGCCTGGTGACACTGGAGTTTGTGTCAGTCACAGATTCTTATGCTGCATTAAATTAAATGACTACAGAACTACAGTTTAAAAAATTGTATTACATTTACATCATCTCTAATCTAAAATATAAAATATTGTGCCACAGTTTTATTCTGTTTGTGAATGAACATAAAGAACTTCTTTTGTTTGCCATTATAACTATTATAACTATCTTAGTTTGAGATAAGCATGAATATTGATCTAAATAGAAGCTGAATAGTTATTCCTGAACTAATGTATTGTACACTGATTAAAGGTTTTTTAAAAAACGAGTCTTGACTTGAGAAACTTTTTTCTCTATTGCTAAAAAAACAACTTAGGGTCTTGTACAGGGTAACAACAATTGGCAGTGGCTGCAGACAGTCAGAAGCAGTTATAATATTCAATAACCTACTGTAAAAATATTACAATCAGCCTTAGGTAAGTTGCATATGTCATGGGACATAGAAATGACAACTCTTTAATTTTCTGAATTAAAAAAAAAAGAATTATTAATACTTTTTAGTTTACAGTGACTGAGGATTTTTGCACAGGGAGATGTTTGCCAAGACTTTGGCTAACATAATCAAGCTTCCTCCTTCCTTGAATATGACTTGTTGCTAATTTGCCTTCTTTTCTTCGTGGTTCCAGCTCACCATGTGTAAAAACTTTCTTCTGCTGCTTTGATACGCCATTGACAAACATTGTTTTTATTATTAAGTGGGTTTTATAGAAGAATGCTACATTACCATCAGATCTCTTCAATGCAGTAATTTGTTGAGCCTCAGCTAAGTGTTCTCTTAATATAAGGTGTGAATTGGGTTTAGGGTCCAGATCCAAATCAGGATTTTGACCAATGTTGTTATATAAGCCTGAGAGGTTTGGATCTAAATGGACCATAACATTGAAATTTATAATATTAGTCTGACTAATTTAAGGAGAAAGGTACGTGTTTTGTTACCACTGAACTGGGAAGTGAAGGTGGCTATGATGGACAGAGCTACTGTTCAAACAATGGCTTTCTATTGATTGGCCCAGTGGATCAAGTCTGTGAGAAGAATGTGTTCTGTCAGGATAATGTGGCACCAGAGTTTCTGTTTCAATCACAACACTTGCTCGACTGAAACCCACACTACTTCACCACGGGCATCCAAACATTAGCTCCCCAAACAAAGACAACTGTTTCCCCCAAGTCAGAGCGCTCACAACAAGAGAGACATTCATTAAAAATGCAGGAGCGAACATTTCCAATTATTCATAAAGTCCTTCCCTGTCAACATCTGAAAAAAAATACAGAACTTACAGGGAATGGCAGGATTTCATTAAGTAAATTATGTGTTGGCAGTCGCAGACAAGAGTGGGGGAGAGCTTTCACGAGAACTCTAATCTAAGCCGTACCCTGAAACGCGACAATCTGACTGCATAAAGTCAGGCCAGCAAGACTTTAGAAATGTACACAAATAAAAGATAAGCAAAGCACACATGGAAGACGTAGATATAGTTTTCCCAGAGGAACCCAATCATTGTGAGCTAAAGAATATGCATGCTTTCATTCTGTAATGACAACCGCTTGTGAAAACATAATTCCAGAACACAGATTGTTTTGCCATCTTGATCGTTTAAAAAGTATTTCTAGCAAGTTTGAAGGGAACTGTATCTCACACCAAAAGACCAGATTATGTCTGACACATTTTTCCAAATTTCAGGACAAGAGACTGAACTGAAGACAGTTCCTATTAGAAACAAGCTAGTATAAGAGTATGATAGAACAATAACCTGAAGAAAACACAATATTTCTCTGTATCACAGTATTTGTAACAAAATTAACATTTTGCTATTACTATTATTTAAAACAGAAAAGAAACTGTAGTAAAATAAACTCATATTGCCTACTAATCTAAAGCTATTATCTTTTAGTAGGTGGTATTTAGTTATATCTGCTAACATTCACAGCATAAATGTCATCTTTAATATTACTATTATCATTTTTTATTATTTAGGTTAAATTTCTGAACAGTATCCCAAGAGCTCATATTTGGTCATTGTCAACCCTAACTTTGGGAACCCCAGTTTCAGAAAAATAAGCATTTTATCTGGAACCACATTAACAGGGTTTTAACCATACTGTATGACATAAAATTGTTCCGGTTTATTGTGGCTATAATTTTATAATTTAAAAACCGTTAAAAAAAATAATAAAAAAATTACACCTAATTTTGAAGTTAACATCTACAAAACTTTGCCATGCTTTCACAATGCTGGGTTCCTTCAGTCACCCACTATCACTATCCTCCAGCTGCAAGAGCCTTGGCAAGAGATGTAGAATGACACTGGATTCAACAGTTAATCCACACACAGCATTCAGCAGGCTCAAAGAATGCCCTGGCTATGCTTCGTTTTAAAAATACTGACAGCCATAGACTTAGGCACAACAGTCAATGCTCCTCTGGGGAGGAAGGGAAAAAATCTTGAATCTATTTTTGCCTGCAATCAAGCCACAGGTCTAAATCATAGCCAACCAAGGCCAGTGTCTGGATTTATAATTGTGGGTGAAATGGTCAGAAAATAAAAACTGCATCCACTACTGGAACCACCTTCACATAGCAAGGCTAACACATTGGCACAGTCCTGCTCAAATGGAGTATTGTTCCCTTGCTCGCTTTGAGGGGAGGCACACGAAAATGCTAAACTAACAGTTGGACATTCCATACATATTTAATGGCACTGCACGCTCTTTATTTGTTGCTGTAACCCTGTGCCCTGAGCTGAATGAATGGCCCTTTTGGTGGAGGCAGGCGGGTGCTGCTCTGTGGTGTGAGGGGAGTGAAGATGGCAGCAGGAGCCCTCTCAGAGCACAACATTAGCTGACTTTCTTTATTTGCTGTGGAAGAATGGTAGCACACCTTATGTTGTCTATTCACACTTTTTGCTTCGAATAGTCTGTTCTAAAATCTCTACACAATCCTAACTGAGCTCAGAAAATTTGCAATTTTCAGTCATATGTGATGATTTCTCTATCGGTTAGCCTGTGAGATGTTAAGCTAAACACACACTAGCGCTGGCACCACAAATCTCCACAAGCAGAAACAGATAAACGCTGTTTCTTTACAGCCCAGAAATATACTTCTGTTGACATGCAAGTGGAGTCAAAGCTCGCTCTGAGGACTGGTTTAGATTAGCCCAGCTTTCACTCTGCATGGAGAGGTCACGTTACCTCACCACATTGAGAACCTGTGTTGGCAGTTCTGACTGCGAGTCACCTCTCAAAACAAATTAGTGTTAAAAAACTATAAACAGAGTGACAACTAAACTCGCTTCCCCCAGGTCTGAGTCAGATAAAGATGATGATAAAAATGTTTATTTTAAAGTTACATTTCTACAGAATGACAGGCCACACATGAAGAAAAACACAATCAATAGGTATGAAATTCCTCTTTATCGTCCTACACCCCTGTCAGAGACTTATGTCTTATAAGTTACCTTTAATAACTTATTGAAGTCTGCAAAACTGAACATTTTTTCAAACATTATTTTAATGATCCATGACAACAATAGTTGAAAAAGCATATTATGCTAGAACAGTGGGTCAGAGCAACTCTATGGAGGATCCTCACTGTTCCAGCAAAAGCCAGAAACAAACAGGCCAGATATCTGACACAATACAGTAAAACAATGCTGAGAAAGGGAAAATGAAAAATGGCCTTATCACTTTTATCAATGGCTCTTTTTTCTGTGTGTGCACGTTACGTAAGGGGAAACGGAAGCTAGCCTCGCAGGACAGGAACGGATACTTGAGACGAGGACTGTGGGTACAAGCCCTGCACCGCCACAGAGCGAACACAGCTCAAGACCCTTCAGGATGTATAGTTATAACCCTCCACCCACAGTTTAAAACAGACGCCGCAAACTGGACATGACAAACGGGTGAGGAGAACCCCTTGATGTCCCCTGAGATACTGGCCTTCTCTTTAACATTCCTCACTCTCCCCCCACTGTCAAAGAGGCAATTCACCGCCTTACACTGCTACAAAACCCAGGCAGCTTTTTAAAACAGGATGTTTGTCTGAGGCCTCCTTCCCCTCAAATAAACAATCCGCAAAACCTGATTTCAAGAGGCCGAGTGGAAGCACTCGAGTCACATTATTTCCACATCCCGTATCCTGCAGCATTCTGACTCCTGAGGGAGTGTGGGCGGCCAGGCGCTGGGAAGGCTCGGGCTGCGGTAGAAACCTGAGGCCATGTGCCAGGTTTGAGGGGGAAGACGGGTTCGTGCTATATCACTCAGGGGTCCGTAGTCCAAGGAAGGGGTTCAGAAAGGAGATTTTTCAGACTCATTCTATTATAAATCAAATAACACAGACACACCTCAGCAGCTTTCACAGTCTGATCTGCAAGAATGGGCCAAGTCTAAACTGCATTAATCAAGAGAAGCATCACAAGGCTTGACTGGACTGCCTAATTATTCGCCATATTTCCACCCATCTCTGACACAGACAGAGGGAATGATTTGATGGGGAGTGATAGTCTCTTCCTGACACAGACAAGCAAGTGTGATTAGTATTGATTGCATAGCTTAATTTGTTTAGCTCTGGCGTGAAAATGTATGAATGTGGATTCGTATGAAGACACAGAGGAAGATAAATAGACTTGCAGATTTATAAACAAAAGGACTGCAAATGCCTATTCAGTCTCACTGTGTGACGCACACTACAAATTTTAAGTGCAATTTGCTCCATAACTCAGCTGAGGTCTGTCTAATCTAGCCAACAACTGAAATGCTCTGCATGGAGGAATTAGTCAATACCTGAGTGGACTTGACAGAGGGGCTTCTGCAGAAAGAATGCTCAGAGAGTCAGTGACACTTTTGCAACTAGAATAATGTTGATATACGATTCTTGTGATAGGTTCTCTTCCATCTGCTTATGCTCTTGCCTAAGGTAATTCCGACAGTTTATTATCCTCATCGAGAAACTTTAAATCTTTCAGCTTCTCCGCTATAACTTCCAGTAGATCAAAGGACAGGGAAGGCAGAAGGTAGACTATGTTCTTTGGTGAATGTACATTGCAAAGTTGATGGAATAGGCTTGCTGACAACACAGCGTCAATACTTGATCAATGTCTACAGACAATGCTGTGCAAAAAGTCTTTAGTCATTCCTAATTTTTTTGTTATTTTGTGGTGAGTAGTATTCAGGGGAGCGTTTCAACCACCAGCTGGACTCTGATCGGGCAGGCGGGATTAAATCCAAATGATAAACGTGTTGTTGTAGTCGTAACACCAGACAGACAGGACAGGGATAAAGTAGTGATCAGGTTGGATTATAAAACATTTTAAACATCTGGCAAAGAACTGAAAAATACATCATCCAATAATACAAAGAATACAACAAAAATTCACAATGTAGGAGCATATGTAGACAGGACTACTATGCACTCCAAATAACCTCAAATATTCAGCTAGAACTACAACAGTGTGAATAACATCAAAGCATAGCCATGTTAGAATGACCCAGTCAAAGTCGAGACAAAAATAAAGGATCAGTGAAAGCTGACGTTCAAAAATGTTATTCATCCTATCTAAGCAAGTATGAGCTATTTGGCAAAGATGGATGGCCTCAAATTTCAGTTTCTATGTGCATCTGGTATATACATGCACCAAAAATCTTGAATCTGCGAGCAGGAGAGAAGTTTTGTGAAGCATATACCCTTTTGTGAATACAAATGCACTATACACTTTTCAAATTTCTAAAACATATATTTCCTTTCATATATATATGAAAGGAAAAAGACTCATAGCTTATACATATATATATATATATATATATATATAAACTTTTTCCTTTCACTTCACATCAATTTTTTGTCGATGTACTGGATGAAATGCTAATAAAATAAACTGAAGGTTAGGAATGCGATTTGATGCAAAAGGCAGAGAAGTTTGAAGTATATCAACACCTTTGCAAGAGACAGAAACATTGTACCTAGCCTTCCTATTTTCACTGGAACAGCTGGTGAGGAGTAGTGACAAACCTAATGAGCTCCCGATGTCAGAGACAATGCGACAGGACAAAACGTCAGTGTGTGTGTAAACCTCCCCTCGGACAGTCATACAGGAAGCAATGAGACGTGCTTCAAAAGGCTTAATTTTGATGCCAACAAAACGAAGCCCCAGCTTTGTGCAGGCAGAGCAGGAGAGCAGGACCAGGAAAACCACATTCTCTCATACACTGGGGTGTATTATAGCCAGGGTACAGAGCTGAGAACATGATCCACTAATCAGACGGCCTGATGGTGCTAATATAGTAATACATCCATTTTTGAGAACTGGAAATAGTCAAAATGCCTATAAATCGTGGCGGAAGAAATATTATAAAAAGGCTGTTACATGCTCACAGAGAACCATGGAATTAATAACTATGGCATTTCACAACATGGCAGTGAGTTGAGAGAATTGCTATTCAAATTCCACTGAATATACTCTGAAAAGTGGTAGAGTAAGCTTATCTAGAACACCAAACCAGAACCGATCTGTTTCTTTGCCATTGTGTGATGCAGAAGAATGCTCATTCTGTAGACATTTCTGTAGCCCTGGGCTGCAAACTGAAGTTAATTATCTGACAACACTTCACCTTACTAATGCCCCAAGACTGAGGTTTCAAGAGATTTACTTGTTTCTGCATGACAGTTGGAGTGTGGATCCCAAACACTCCACATGCTGTAGTTAGCTTTGATGTTCAATACAGAATACCGTAAAAAAAAAAAAAAAGAGCAACAAAGAAACAGTGCCTTCACTAAGTCATTCATAACACTTAATCCCTTTTAACGTTTCGTCACATAACAACCACAACTCATCCAGTTTTGTTGGGATGGCCTACCTAAAAAATCTAATATATGCAGGAAAACTAATATTACATATAACCCCGAACAATTCATGCCCACAATGAAATGTGAAATATGAATCATGCTATTTTGGTATTCTCCTCAAAGTCCAGACCTAAATTCTCTTCAAAATCTATAGAAAGACTTGAAAACTAATTCATCCACAAACTGTGGCTTAAAGGTGACTGAAATTGAACTAGTTTTTAAGGATCAATGGGCAAACATTCCAGTCTAGAGATGTGCAAAGCTGGGTGAGTTGTACAGCAAAGTAACTACAGCTGTAATTGCAGGAACATTTGGAATTGACTATGAAGCCTAAAAACAAATGAACACACTCTTAAGGTTTTAACTTGAAAAATAAAAGCCTTTAATTTGTGTAAAAATTTAATTCATTAAAGGGATATAGTTTGGCAAAATGGAAAAGATTTAAGGATTATTAATATTTTTGCAAGAAAAATGGTCTGTGCCTTATGTGGACACATTTTGATCCCATGACTTTGAGTAAATGCAGTAGATGCCGTTTTGAAAAACGGCTTTACATCTAATTCAAATGCTAATATTATAAACAAAAGAACATCACGTGCAACATCAAAGTGGCAATTCACTTTCTTCAGCCCATAGAGGTGAGTATACCGATGCAGTGTGATCTAAACTGGCCTGTGCAAACAGCAATATAGCTGGAAGAAACCAAAGCCCTGCATGTCTTGATCCTCCCTCACCAGAGCCTCTGAGGAATTGTGGTGCGCGCTCTGACAAGCCCCTCATTTGTTGACTCAGGGAGTGTCGCCGGGCCATGCTGAGGTGGTGACAGCCTGTGCGTGCTGCGAAGGAGGAGGGTGTTCTGCTGACTTAATACATCTCTGCAAGGTAACCATGTCAACGTCTCAGAGTCCGGGCCCCTGAACCGCGGCAGAGCCTTTAACAGAAAACACTGGTCCTCGCTGGCTCCAGACCCGGGGCTCTTACTGAGTGTTCGTTTGATCCTGTGGATGTTGGATGTGACCCTTTCATGAATGGGCGAATGAAAGGCATGCTTACTGTACCAGGAGAAGGGAGTGTTTCATTTCAAATCAGGAGGACAGGAGGATTTCCAACCCTCTCCTTTGGTGTGGTCACATTCACAGAGGGAACTCCATTTCCAACCCCCTCCTCTCAGCCCACTCAGTCAGGTTACACAGAGCTATGCATGGAAGTGGGTCTGCCCACATGCATATGGAAAACTAAGTGTGTGTGTCTGTTTCAGCGCAATCTTGGATCTTATTACGGTTTGATCCCACTCAAATATTTCTGTAAGAAAAACAGAAGAAGGAAGGCCAGCACTGGAGCCAGCGCACACGCCCCTTTGAACTCCTCCACTGCTAACAATGAAACCTTTCTCTTTAAATGGCCCTTAATGTGATAAAGTACAACTCAAAAATTAAACTTCTCCAACGCACATAAAAACTTCAGGAAACTTGAACTTTAATAGTAATCTTTTATTTTGCAGGTAAGAAGGAAGACTAAAACCCAAAGCTCAACCTCTGTGATCAAAGTGTTCCTCAAACATTAATTTATTACTGAGCTAAAACTCTGATTTACAAATAAATTAGGATTGAATTTGCAATTTAACCAGAAAATGAAGCATAAGCAGCACACTGACCACCAACAACACAGTCTGTCAAACAACACAACTGCCAGTACCTACTAGGTAGTATAATAAAAATATAATAAAAACGATCAAATGATAAGAACCTACATTCACTTTTATATACTCTGTCTTACCATTAAACACTTCAAATACAAATTTGAAACCATACAGTGCATTTAACATGGCAAAAATACTTTTACTTTTTTACTCTTTTTTTTGCCATGTTACGACCATAAGCTTCAATTTATCCTACTCAGACTGGTGTGTGATAGACCAAGTTTAATTGTGAAGGAGAAGGAGAGTGATGCATAAAAAGTGTGGTGTGTAACTGCACGCATTGACCTTTACTCTGGTACCTCTTAATATAATCCAGTGCAACCAGATGCCCTTACAATTCGCCAGTTCTCTGATTAAGAATCTACCTTTAATCATAGTATAATCTAAGAGGTTAGTTAGAGACAATTAGAGGGCAAACAGCATCACAAAATCCTAGAAACACAGTCAACAAGTGAGGAGTGAAGTTGTTAGTTTAATGTTCAAAAACAATATTCCATCCTTTAAGCATATCTTTTTAATTAGTAACATAAAAAATAAAAAGAGTATGGCAAACCTACAAAACCATGTCAACAGGCCAAGCAAGGAGAACATTCCTTAGAGGAGCATTCTGAAGAAGCTGCAGAAATTCACAGTTCAGATGGGAGAATCTCTCGATGTTGTACACTATAAATGTGAGATTTCTGAAACAGAGGCTAGTGAGAAGCTATTGTAGAAAGAAAAACATCAGAAGTCACATTTTCAGCTTGCCATGAGTCATGCAGGCGACACAGTTAAATTTGAAAGGATGAAGCTGCTCTGGTCAGAAAAGACAAAAACAAAAAACGCATCCTAAGAACAACATCCCCATTTTGTAACATGGCAGTGACAGTAGCATGCAGTGGGAATGCTTGTCCTCAGCAAGGGACAGAAACTAATGTTAAAGTTGATGTGGAGATGAATAGTGCTAAATATACTTCTATTCAGAAGGGAAAACCTGTTAGAGACGGCAAAAAAGTGGAATGAAAGGTAAAGATTTACGTATCAGAAGGTAAATAACTGTAAGCATACTGCTAGGACTATAACATAGTGGTTTATATCACACCATTATTCATGTGTTGAAATGGCCCAGGCAAATTCCAGACCTAAAACTGATTGAGAACTCATGGCAAGACTTGAAAATGGATGTTTATAGAAGTTTTCCATCCATTCTGACGCTAGAACTATTAAGTAAAGAACACTAGGAAAGACTTCCATCTGTATATGTTTAAAGCTTCTAAAAACATACCCTGAAGTACTTGCAGCTTTTATTGCAGTGATGTTCTACAAAGTATGGGATCAGGGAGATGGATACAGTTGCATAAAACACTTTTGAATTTGTAGAAAAGTTTGAAAGCCGTGTATTAATTTTTCCTTTCCCTTGATTATTATCACATAAAATTGGAATAAATAAATGTCCTCTCTCCAATGTTCAAAGTTCTCAAAAGATGTCGTCGTTTGACAGGCTACTTCAGTATTCATAGTTTCAGTATTGGCTGTTCTATGTTGACAGCCTCCATGTAATCATTAATGACGACCTTAAGGACAAAACATTTTTTGGGAGTCCCAGTTTGGAGATCAATGAAAGTTGTAAAAACAGACCCACCTGAAAACTCGCCTGGGGTGATGTTTGGTGAGCTGGCTGCCTCGCTTTCAGTGTACGACAAAGTGGAGTCTGAGAGATCTGCAAGATAGAAACAAGAAAGTGTACTGAGGTAGCAGCTCGTCAGTACTCTGTAAAAATCATTTCAACATGTGCAAATTTCACAGCATGTGGTGTTTGTCCAAAAGCTCCACATGATTTCATCATACCGTCAACAACTTAGTATATTCATTGGCCAGGATTTAGTGTTAATATTCTCTCAAATTCTGCTTGTGACTTGAACTGGAATGAGATTTGCAGCTCTCCTAAGTGATCAGGCTCCACATTTCCATCAAACAATATGTAAAGTTGCAAACAAAATGATTAATAAGACAGGGCAATAAATGAAAGTCACTCACATTAAATCTATCCCTACATATCTGGATGACTTGATTTTTTTGTAGCTTTTTCTCAAAGATTAATAAAAAAAAAAACCTAGGATAACAAGATAAGTCAAGAATTAGATAAACTATATTTGACCTACTAAACAGTCCCATCAAAGGCTCTCACTGTGATTTGAGTCCAGGACTGAGGTTTTCTCCAATAAGATGTAACCGGACAGAATCCTGATTTTAATTAATTTTGTAATATTCCTGGAATCGTTATCTTTACGGAAAGTAAACATAACTTTACGGATGTAAAGATATATCTGTGTCTTTGTCACATCTTTTTTTTATGATGGCTGTATATGTTTATCAGATCATGCAGCAACAAAGAACACCACAACAGGGTCCCCAAGTTAGGCTGTTTGTGTTCTTTGGTGTATGGTTATTGGTTATTCCCTCTTACAAGGGACATGCTGTTGAAACAGTGGTCTAAAAAGTACCAATTTAGGTGCAATGTTCCATAAAAATCCTGGTACTATTTCAGTATTTAATTTTTTCAAACCCACACTGAGTTTGATCTAGTGATCTGGTTTCCCTGATTCCTTTTTCTTCCTTTCAATCACACAAAAAAGTCTAATTTGTGTACCTGCCATTGTCATTTTATTCTCCCTGAAACAAGTTTTTATTCCCTTCAAAATCCATGCAGATCCACTCCTAGTCAAAAAATTTACATCAACTGATGCTGTTAGCAAGAGCAGTGTAATGACTCTAACAATATGAACACACCACAACCTTTTTCTTTATGGCGATGGCTGTCTTGATGCAAACACTAACTAGTTGCTCTTTATGCTATTATGAGCTCATGATGAGAAGGTGATTGTTTAAGCATAGCACTCTGTGCCCATGTTTAAGACTCTTACTTTGAAGAATTGGAAAAAAAAGACTTCTTGTTAAGCTGACTAATAGCACTCAGCCAAATTAGTTTTGAAGAAGCCTTCACTAACTTTTAAACGGTTAGTGTAACAGAATTTTGCATACTTGAGCAAAAATACATTTTGGCAGAGTGACAGGTCAGATAAGAGAGTGTACAACTGCTACTGGAATATTATGATTGTTAGGTAACAATCTGCTTTGCAGCTTACCCACTAAACTAAATGACTGTGTAATGGGCTTGTTCACCTTCACCTCTATTTCTAGTCGCAGTTGTTGTCTGACGAGTAGTGTAAGCTAACTTTTTAAAAGCCAATTTTAAAATGATATTGCTTTAACTAATATAATTAAATCAATACATAATATCCAATATGTAAAAATACTAAATGCTAGCGTTCTCACTAAAACCAGGAAGATAGAGCACATAACACCAGTCTTAAAGTCCCTCCACTGGTTACCTGTATCTCAAAGAATAGATTTTAAAATACTGGTGCTAGTTTATAAATCACTGAATGGTTTAGCACCACAATACATTAAAGATTTGCCGTTATTGTATCAACCTTCCAGACCTCTCAGGTCTTCTGGTTTTGGTCTGCTCTGCACCCCCAGAACCAGAACCAAACGAGGAGAAGCGGCATTTAGCATCTATGCACCAAAAATCTGGAACAAACTTCCAGAAAACTGTAAAACAGCTGAAACACTGACTTCCTTTAAATCTCAACTAAAAACCCACTTGTTTAGAGTTGTATTTGAAACGTAATCAATTGCAAATTTATTGACGGAATCTGGCTTGATGTTGTGTTTTTATTGTTGATTCTATGTTGCATTGTGTTTTTGTGTTTTATTTGATGTCAAGCACTTTGAAATGCCTTGCTGCTGAAATGTGCTATACAAATAAAATTTGATTTGATAATTTGAAATGAATGCCGAGCAATCTTAACATTTTTAATTTATGATTTTGCACAGACGCATGGACATACATACCTTGTCCTTTACCCTTTCTTTTATTTCCTGCAAGTTTTATATATTTATAATTAATGTCTGTATGGCGTGAGTGCTTGAACAAAAGCTAAATTCCTTGTTTGTGCACACAGCGTCGCCCAATAAAGCTGAGCCTGTTTGTACATGATCTGACTATATTACGAGAAAAATCAAATATAACTACTTCAAGTATTACAGAAAGCTCTGAAAAATTCAATGGCTAAAATGTTCATTCGAGTATTTTGTTTCTTACCCAGTGGCTTGTGCTCTTCATTCGGGGAAAGCCTCGAATATGGTGGAGGAGGTGACTCTGCAACACAAAACCATGATGTTAATAATCTAAGAGTGATCTTTTTGTTATATATACTTTTAGAGTAAGATAGAACTTTTTCTGGGAACAAAATAGACCATGTACTATAACATTGTTTCTGGAAAAATAAAAGCTTTGATGAAAATGGTAAATAAAATATCTAGAATTAGCTATATGTAAGTAATTACCAAATAGTATTAAATTAGTTCTGTTTAGCTTTCAAAGGAGCAAAGAAAAAAAAGGCCACAGTTGCAGAATTGAATTCAAGCCACAACAAGGGCTTTAATACAAGACAACATATCAAATTCAGCGCAGGCTACATCTGCACATTATGAAAACCAATCTTTTATTTCACAAGCTAGTTAAAATGCTAATAAACTCAACAGAAAACTTTTGTTGCTGTTGTTTAATCATGTATTATTTAATTGATACAGACCACTGTCTGGCCATAACCTGAAGTTAGAAGTTTATTAAACATGACCAAAACTCTGCTTTTTAATGCCACTCCGCCCAAAGAGCCCGCTTGTATCTAATAAAAAGCAAAGAAATGGAGAGAAGCTTGCACAAGAGGCAGAGCACAAAGGAAAGAAAACTTTGTGAGCATGCTGTGACCTCGCCTACAGGGAAAATGGGAAGGAGGAAAGCATAATAGCAGCGGGTCCTTTAAGAGTGGCGGCAGTAATTGCCAGGATCTGAACTCAGTCACTCAGATACACAGCTAGTCAGTCTGGCGCCAGCAGTATGCAAACTGTATATTATCACCACTCCTTCACCTAAATAGCATGAGGGGACCTCCTCAGGACAAAAAGGACTTTTAAAGTGCAACTTGAAACTGATCTCATTCCAAAAGTATAATGCCTGGCGAATTAAAAGGGAAAAACTTTCTGTCCACTTGGAGTTAAATAATATCTCTACCTACAGGTTATCTAAACACTTTAAGAACTAGTGTGTTCCAGGACTGCAATTCAAACTATTTTAGACATGTTTCAGAGTTTCACTTATGATTAAACTATTACTCAATCAAAAATTACTCCTCTAACTAAACGACATTTGGTACCACTCTATTTCTATCTTCCCCCTTTTTACAAACAATGTCAAAAGAAGCGATTAGAGTCTGGATTCAAAGCAGCTCTTCTTGAATAGCGTGAAAGAAATACCAGTTCTATTGGGCCATGCATGAGCGCATGTGAGCTATGTCTACTAAGAGCTTTAGTCCCAATATGGGGTACGTGCCTCTCTCACTCTGCTTCCAATTCATCTTGGATGTTTTACTGGGAAGGAAGCTCACATGGCATGATTTCGAATCTACACTTCCAGAAGAGTAAAATGTTCCCCAAAAATAATGTTTTAATTATAGTTTATCAGCCGACATTTAAGTTACCATACCTTGATTACAATAAACAGTATATGCAAGCAAACAAAAGCTACATCAGTTTTTCAACTTTGCTTCAATACAGATTGTGATATTGTTGGCTTTGTGACATTAAAAGTGCTTGTCATAACCAGCTGGCTCTAATAAACGTAGATGTTATGGAAAATCCGCCCCATGTGCCAGCGAGGAGACAGAAATACTGACACTCACATCTCTACACACGATACCAGGCCTTGTCATCAGGTCACTGGGGTTGAGTGGCCCAGCGTTTAAGGTTTTCCAAATCACACTCTTGCTCCTGCCAAAACTTAATCTGTTTAATATAGGTCAGAGAGGATCTGCCGTGGAGAGCTCACAACACACACACACACACACACACACCCGCACACACACACTAACTGAAAGTGACCTGTTGGGCAGCAGGTCCAAATTTGTGGGTGAGGCTAAACACCAACACACATGAGGCAGGCTTTCAGAAATTTATCTTAAAACAGATACACTGAAGCCTCTGACATATTCAGGCTTATATACATGGACATTTTTACTGGTATTAAGATACACTGTCTAAAATGTTCTATCATTCCATTCCTATAGTTTAAAGTCATGATAATGAGCAACCAGGGAATGTGTTTTAACCAACTGTATGAATCACGCAATAATGCAATGCTGCTCCTCCTACACCTGTTGCTGTGCACTGTTGGTCAGCAGGCTTAAAGAAGTGCCTATTCATATGAAGGTAGTCCTGTTTAAAAGTTCAGTTGGCAATCTATAAATGGTTTATATGTTACTCAGCTAATTACAGGCTCTGAAAAAAAAGTACTATCATCTTGTTATACTTGTGTTATTCTGCCAAGAGAAATATAGCAATATGGGATACTATTTTGCACATTTTTTATTTTTGCATCAACCGCAAATTAATAATAAATACATCTAACAGTTGACATTAATATAAATATAAAACTGACTTCCCTGATTTGCAGTTTTCTCCTAGGTTTGCCCGGAAGAGTACAACTCTGATATTTTTTCAAAAGAATACAACATGAAACAGGAAAAAATGTGCTCTTTGTAATTTGATAGAGTTAGAAGCTTAAGTGCAATAGGAAATAAAGGATTACAGGTTACACATTAAAGAACATATCTTTATACTTACACAGATTTTACACAGCTTAAAGAAATGCATCAAAGTACTTGCTGTTTCTTGATGTGTTTACAAGATGAAAATGATAGGAGACCTTAGTTTTGCTGTGTGTTTCAGAGAAAAGAAACATTCTGACTTTTCAGCATGCAATCACTATTTAGAGCTAATTAAGGGGAAACTATCCATTTCCACTCACTGGATGTTTTTTGTATTTTAATTTTGTGCATCTCCATTGATATTTGTTGCTTTTCATAATATAAAGCAATTAAATCCTGTCTAAACACTGTTGCAGTGAGTTACTGTCAATTTTTAAGTTATTCATCAAAAGTATTTTAATGACAGCACAAAAGTAAAATGATCAAAATATTCAATAAAATCCATAGATGCATTGTTCTCTGGTATGGAGAATAATCACATATTGGCATCTAAGTCTCTAATAGGTCAGAGATACTAAATTTTTCTTTAGCACAGCCAAATTGTCTCAAATGAGAGTTATAAACTGCAACTTCTTGTTAAAAGACAGTTTTAAATTGCTCATGTGGCAAGGGTGGATAATTTTGGTAATTAAAATCCATTTAATCAAAAACAAGAATCTCTGCATTTTTCTCTGAGTATCAAAGTAGGCCAAACAAATGGCTGATAGAAAAATTTGATAAAGCTGAGAAGATACTGAAGGCAATAAATTGACTAATCTCCTCACAGTTATGTTGTGACATTTCAATTTCCCTTATGCCTTTTTTCCATTGAATAATATTACATGGGTTGGTGTGATTCAGTATGCTGTTTTGTCTGTTTCCGATATAAAAGTGGCCCATACAACCAACCAATACCACCCCACTCCTGGGCCCTCAACAGTGGTAGGACCACAGGACAATGGTTACGCCGGAGCTACTGGCATCACACAACACAGTTCATTGATTGTGGGATGGACTGTGTTGTGTGTAAACATCACTGCCTGCAACAAGCAAGCATAGCAGTACGTTGCGTTTCCGATGCACTGATATGATGCAACATTAGACGCTTGGGTTTAACTCTACCTGCTCGCTGAGAGTTAACTGGTGGCGGTAATTCTCTCATGAATACATTGTACCATAAAATAGCGTACCATACTGTGCTGACACATGCTTTGCTGGTCAGTGTTCACCTCAGAGCTAGTTCAGAGTTCAATGAGGTCTCAAGCAGAATTTGATTTGGGAGATCACTTCCTGTAATTGCCTAACATCAAACATTTTCCACCACTGTCAGCATTTTGAAAACATGGTGAAGTTGGGAAGAAGGGTCCAGGTTTAAGAGAAACCATAAAAAACACCCAGCAGTTGTTCTGCTAGTGCATAACACTGAGTTAGAAATTCTGATAGTGTTATTTAAGCACTGCTGAACTTAGTTGTGTAATGATAAATTCAACTAAAAAAGGCAAGACAAAGTACAATATTGCTGCCATAAGAACAGGACAAGACTTTAACAAAGTTTTCCAGAGACTAAGAATCAAAGATTTTATTAAGTACTCAGGGTTTTAAGTTATAAAACATATCTGGATTCCATAAGAAAACTGACAGAGCTCTTTGATTAGAGGTACTAGACTCAGTTGTAGCATTTTTACAGAGTTTCAAGTTTTGACTGTATATCTGCCACTGTTTGCTTTTTTTTCCAGGTGCCCAAAATTCTAGCTTATTAACAATTTGAAGGTAATGAAAGCTTCCTTAATCCCAGACAGAAAAGTCATTTTTAGATGACTTTGTCAACTCAGCTGGCAAAGTTAAGGATCTTTCTTAGCTCAAATTAAAAGTCAATAACATAAATTGAGGGTGTCTAGCATAATACACTTGCCCTTATATCCAGGGCTCAATGTAATAACTTAAACAGATAAACTCATACTGAGAAACTAACTGGACAGTGTGGGACAGGACAGAATACAATGTAACATTTTTAGGAGATCTTGTGGCATGGGATCTCATTAGAGCCCTACTGATCAACAAATGTCCCATTTTGAGGGGTGCTGGTCATTACAGACCTTTGTCATTTTGTACCTTGCAGCACTGGTCATTTTGTACTCAGTCTAGTACAAAATATTTATGTCAACAGCACGATGTTTCACACTGACCATGCATCAATTCAGACCCTCCAAGCAGATGCTGGATGCCTAATTTGACAACAGTTGTCACAAAATGTGTTTTTGTAACTCCAGTAAATGGCATCTCCAAGTCACTGATAATTAATTTGATTCAATTAAGGGTCATAGCGTAATAATTTATAAAATTGTATAGTTCTGATTCCCAAATGGAAGATCAGAAACAAAGTAAACATAAGTAAATAATAGCGTTTGTACTTTTGAATAGTGCTTCAAATATAAATCTGGATTGGACTAGACAGGAAGGGGTGAAATTTTAACATAAGAAGCAAAGTTCTCTAGAATGTCATGTGATTAGTACAAAACAATATCAACTACCAGTTCATACAAAAAAGTCAAGTGACTAAAAGTGACTAAAACTGTAGCGGTATTAAGAATGAATGTTCACAAGCTGTTTGTCACATTTTCTAAGAATCTATAGAAATGAAAAAAGATTAGAGCCAAAAAAAATGGTGATAGAATGTAATGTTGTTTCTAGAGATTAATGTACAACTCAATTAAATAATCCCATAGCTGGGAATTTAGTGAGAATCAGTCCTCTAGTTCAGTAAAAAAAATAAACTAATTTGCAATGATGCACATGGACATGAAATTGTAAGTGTTTAGGTACAAAGGTACAAAATGGTATGTTTAGCTGTGATATAGGTTTATGACCTGACAAAGAGCTAACTGACCCGTAGCTCATTTTAGAGTGTACTATGTGAGAATATTTGTTTCTTTAGAGATTCGCTTGTTTAGGTTATGCATTGGCTCGGTTCTGGTTCACCTGGGTGTTAGTTTGTGTTTACTGAGAAGAGGTAACAACGACCAGTGAAAGAAAAGAGCAGCTTCAGACAAGCAGGTTGGAGGAAAGGTGTCCTTACCTGGCCCACAGAGCCGGCTGTAGTGATAGGGGTTGCAGCATAGGCTTGGACTGTCCTGGGCCCCAAAGCTCTTGCACTCACAGAGCGGTTTGAGCTGGGCCGTGTGCTGCAGGTCAGCCCACCGGTACACTTTGCACACAAGCAGCTGCGGGGATGCCACATGTCCACCCAGGATTAACTCTGTCCTCGAAATCATAACACAGTCGCTGGGCACCCCTCCCCTGGACTCCACCGCCTCCAGCAAGGTATCAAGCGCCTTTTCCTTTAGTCGTTTCAGCAAGGAGTACGTTGCCGTCTTCAGCTCCTGCTCCAACACAGTGCGTGGCATCGCCTCCTGTGCCTCGGGAGAGCTGCCCCCGTCTCCCGGTCCGAGGCTCCTCAGCATGAAGTGGCACGACCCCGGATCCCTGGTGCCCTGAGCCGCCTCGGTGTGGTCCCGCTCTTTAAACAAGCAGCATGTCACCGTCCTGCACTCGCTGTCCTGCACGGAGCGGGGGCTCCCTTGCTCCGGGACGCACACCGCGCCTGCATCTTGGTCCGACGTGACCCCCAAGCCGCCGAAACCTCCGCCGTCTCCGCCGCCGCTCTCCACGGCGCACACGCTCCCTATGTCCCCGAAAAACGACCCGCTGAGGGTCATCGGTCTGAACTCCGTTTTGGGAATTTTCTCTGGGTTGTTGCCAAAAAGATCGTCCCTACAGCCCTCACTATTTCTGCCATTTCCATACTCCCCTTCTTTATCTGGGATCAAACGGCTTCTCCAGAGTCGCCGCACAAGACCTGAGCGTTTCGTCCTGAACATACGACAACTTGAATATTTAGAAGGGGAGGCTTTATTCTTGAACGGATATACTACTTCTGTTTTTGCAAAACATCAATGACACTGAAATGCCGTGCAGTCGCATGCACAGCCAACTGGAGAGCATAAGTGGCAAAACCGCAACATTAGACTGACGGCTATTTTGTTGCATCTAGAGTAAGAAAACCATGCAACAAATGCACTGCTGCATTCCGTTTAAAATGCATGCATTCAGCGGATTTCACAGTAAATAACCCAAAAACTGCGGCAAATCGCTGAGGAATGGACTGTTTATGTGTTTGATAGGAACGAATAAATCATCATAGCACGATCAGCAACATAATCCAAGCTTGTACCCTTCAACCAGAGACGGTATAAAGTCACAGCCCGAAACACTTTTAACAGCCTCGGATCGACTTTCTACACCGGTACAGAGTGAGGTAGCCCACTTCGGTGCGATTAAAATCCCAGGAACCATGCACCAGAAGTCCACAATCCTTGAGATGTTTTTCGTTAAATCCCAACAAAACAAAAATAATAATAATTAGAAAGAAAACATCCACGAGAGTTCAAACTATACGCGAAGAGGCTCGATCCGCGGTTGAACAGCTCTCCTGCGTCTCTGCTCAGATCTAAACCAAACTGCAGCCTGGATCCTTTTCTTTCTCCGTTTCTCGCTCTTTTTCTTTTTCTCCCCCCGTCTTCCTCACTCAAACACACACGCACACACACACACACACGCACACGGGGCCCCCGAGGAGAGCGGTGGAGCCATTGGCTGACTACCATCATGTGCTAGTCTAGACACTTTGGCGGCTATGAGCTGCACTGATTGTTGCGCAAACAAGGTTTCAAGTTTCTTAACTCTTAAAGGCGAAACACTCACCTCTCGTTTTTAAGTTAAAGTTACTGAAACTCATTCATATTTCTGCCGCATTAAATTTTTTATCTGTCATAAAATGAGGAGGAAAAAGAGAAAGTTAAAGAACTTTTTTATATCATTCACTGGATTTTCTTCCCTGTGTTTTGGGGCGAATATCAACAACCAATTGTTATTTATTTATTCACTTATTTGTTTAATATGTGATTGTCATATATATTTGTTAAATACCTCACGCATTTTGAATGAAAGACTATTTAAGAAGATTATTTAATTTTAACAGTCAATTCATTCAGCATTTAGACTCATTTAAAAACTTCGCAGCAAACTGTATGACTGGCATTATTGTGCGCTTCATTGCCAAAAGTATTCACTCACCTGCCTTCACACATATAAATAACAGTGACACACAATGTCAACCTTAATTTGATATTTGTCCATCCTTCGCAGTTTTATTAGCGACAGCCCTTCTACAGCTTTTTCTACAAAGTTTGGGACTGTGTCTATGAACATTTTTGATCAGCCTTCCCAATTTGTGAGGTTAGACACTGATGTTGGATGAGGCCTGACTAACAGTCTCTGCTCTTATTCCATATTCTGCGTGCCAGACAAATTTTTCCACACCAAACTCACCCACCATGTTTTAACAGACCTTACTTTGTGCAGTTATTATTTGGGACCATTGTGCTCTAAGCACCTCAGCATTGGTTGCAACCGCTTTGTGATTTTGCATGATTCTCCACTAGTAGCAGTTGTTCCTGATTGCCTTCACTTCCTAAAATAGAGCTAACATTTGACAGTAAAATATAATGTGGCAAGACAATGTAATGACCGGACTTATTGGACATGTAATATCCTATTATAGTTTCTTCCCTGGAATTTCCTGAGTTCCTGCGAGGCTTATAAAAGCATGGAAGTAGGTGCAACACATGTTTTAGTCATTGGATCGTTTCAACAGTTATCAGTAATGGAAAAACTAACAAATAAACAAACTAATAAAGTAGGACAACCACAATACTGAGGGACAACTGCAATGAATAAGTGATATTTTAAATTAATTTAAAGCATCTAAAACATTTTTGTTTGGAAAATGAAGTGATGCTTGAGAGCTTTCCCACTTTCAGAGGCAGCTGTCTTCCCACAGACTGGATGCACAGCAGGTGAATTCTTGCTCACTGACAACTCAATGTGTGTCTCCACCTTATCTCAAGTTTCTTGTCTGGTCAAGGCAGATAATGAATAACATGGACCTGCTGTTTCTGTTGGGTTTTCATTTAGCCACTGATTACCAGAAGTTAAAAAAAGAAATGCTCCATGTGCTTAGCCTCAACAAAAAATCTGTTTAGGCCCTCACAAGCTTTTCAAAATATATCCAAAATTATCTTTAAATAGATTCATGAACTATTTTAGTTCTTATACTGTATGTGCTTCAGGTGACAGTTTGCACAAAATAGGTTAACACCTACTAAACAATCAATAAATTTTACTATAAAAAATCTTGAAACATTGAACCCATCCATCCATCCATCTATCCATCCATCCATCCATTAATGTTTTTCCAGGAGTTTCCTTCTTCATTCTTCGGCCAGTCTTCAAACTTGCAGATCCTTCAGATCTCTTCTTCTTCAGCATGTCTCCCTGGACAAAGTCATGCTCATCTCACCACTCTCCTAGAAAACTCTAACATGCTTGGCTGCCCTCTGCATGCTTCCCTCCAGGAAGACTGGAGGAGCAACAGCAACAGGCAGAAAACCTTACTCCTTTCTTACCTGTCAGCCTCAGATTTGACCAGTTATAAAGCATTCATCATCACCCATCCATCTTCTTCCTACCTTTCAGTGATCTGGTTGCACCAGAAATATGCCCATGTAATGAGGAGTTATTATCACAGGTTTAAATCCAATTATCAGATATAATATATCACACACAGTCAATAAATAATTTTTACAGTTTTTTGCTACCACTCACATGACAAGTATAATTTCATTACATTTCCATATCATTCCATCTATTTCATGAATGAACTGCATTCCTGAAAAGTTCAGATGTTTTAGAGAACTCAAACATCTTTTGAAATTACTATGTTCCATCAAGCTGTGAAGAAAAATCACAAAGCAGTTAAGATAAAGAGGAAATATATTAAATAATCTCAACCAGTTTCGGAATGGGATCGTACATGCTGGTATTAACTGAACCGTTTTTTGTTGACCTGTGTGTAATAATTTATTGGAGATTTGAAGCCATATTAACTTGACATAAAAGTCATAAATGATCTAAATTTAGCCATTCTCAACATACTAAAACAAACAAACAAACAAACAAAAAGTTAACGCCACATTTCTGCATCATGTCCTTCCTCCTGGGTGCCGTGGACATATGTTCCCTCCTCAATGTATTTTCATGCTACAGGTGGACATCTCCAGCAGAATAAATTCAGTATGCTAAGTAAAGGAAACGCTAAAACCAAAATTTTTGCATACTCTCCACAAAATGTACCACTTTCATATGCCAAAACCAGCTTGACTGTTATTTTATACATTTGGTTCACTGAAGTAATACAGGACTTCTTATTAAACTTTCAAACATGAATTTTGAAATAGGCCCTACAGTCTACCACGTCAAACCTATATAACACAAAAGCAGCTTTTGTAAGAACATCTCTGCAGCTTTCGGCTTTGCATCAGTGAAACGGCTGCAGTAGCAGAGTGGTGCCAGTGTCTGAACTGGAATCGGGTTTCCCTGGCAGGCAGAGGACTTTTGGGGCACAGGGAGGTTACTGAGGGTGAACACAAATGCCCTAATGCCTGCACTGTGTTACAGGCACCTGTTGCAAATACATTCTCCTTTGTAAGTCAGTCACATGTCATACAAGGAAAGGAAATGATTATTACAGAGAATTGCTTCATTTAAATCATGCAATTTTCAATTAACTTGAAGGAAAAAGGCTGCCATCTGTTCTACTGCTGGAGCTGATTCAGGTGAAACGAATGTCAGAAATGATCAGCAGCATGCGCATGTATTAGATGCTGTGAATTTGGTACGACATAAGTTGCATATGGCTTCTTTTTTTTTTACAGTGAAGTCATTGAGTTTGCATTCATACTACTGTTTTGCAACATTTATTGACGTGGTCTCATCTCACTATTTAAACTTTTAGAATTAAGAATTTTAAATAAAACAGTCAGGGTCATGTTGAATAGCTACCATCAGTGCCTCCAGAGGTGAGCAGAGTAGCCAAAACCTGTGTCTCAAGAAAAAGTTGACTTCAACATATTTCTACTCAAGTAAAAATAAAAATTAACCATCCAAAAAAGTAAAGAGGTATTTTATAAAAAGGCTACTCAAGTACGAAATCTGATTTAAAATTTAAATTTAGATTTACAAATAAATTCTGATATTTTAAAGACTAAGATGAAAAATATTGATTCAAATAAATGTCACAACCCATAATAAAAAGGTGGGTTGTGTAATGGAAAAAAAGGTAATTCTCTTTCTTAGATAGAGAAAGAGTATATAAAATATACTCTTAATAGTTTCTACATTCTGACAAAGGCCATTTTACTCAACAGTTTAAATATGCAGTTTGTTTATGCATCTTTCAGCTGACGATCACAAAGGCCCATTATGGTCGTTCATTATTAGAAAGACACTGGTGCAAAGGCAGACAGCTGGAGCTGTTGTCAGTAATGGCTGTGGATCAATAACTTCATTAGGTCGTCTGTTTAAGTATCACACGTCTGTTTGAGAGTCCCATGTGTATTACTGATGGGTATGCCGCTGTTGAGTTCCTGGCTGACAATATCCATAGCATCTAAATATCTTTTAGAAATAAAATGATTATTTGTAACAAATAAGATGTATTTAAAAATTGGGTTACGCATTTCACAAAAGATTTAAATGTTCTACATATTGCAGATTAATTTATTAATGGGAAATTCATAAAGGAGTAGATCTAAGTACAAGGTAAACTTCAATATCCCTTTTTGATTCAAACTGAATTATGTACTTAATCTTCTTTAAAGTTAACACTAATATCTGTCACTATAAATTTTATTAATTCATGCTGCATTGTCCAGGCAAAAATTATCAGAAAAAATATAATTTTTTAATTACATGCCACTCAGATGACTAGTAACCTAAATAGCCTGATTCACTAAAATATTTTGCAGCAGAACCACATGCATATACAATGAAATACATAGGAATAAAATCAAGAGCAATCCCTTTTTGCACTGGCTCTAAATTCAACATTCAGCTTCCAGATGCATTCACAACTGGGTTCATTCACAGCAGATTAGCAGTTTTTAAAAAAAATGGAATTCAAAACTTTTGGTGAGGGGAGAGGGAGGCAGGAGCTTTCTGGTGGGGGTAGGGCAGAGGGGGCAATTGAGACATCAAAGTTTAGGCACTTTAAGCTTTCATTGTGCAGTCATTTCCAAACCTTGCTTTACTAATGCAAGCTGCATGTGTGAAAGTGTGTAAGAAAAGACTTCTTCAAAGAGTAAGAGGTAACTGAGAACAGCGATCTAAAACAGGGCACAGCTGTTCACACAGGCCTGTCTCCTGGCCTCCCGTCTCCCCCGTGAAGGTCCAGGCCCAGCCACCCCTGGAGACCTCTGGATCTCCAGCAGTGGTCAAACCGGCAAAGCTTGGGCTACCGATATTGCTCACAAAGTGGCTGGACAGTACAAATATGGCAGAATGAAAGTAAGATAACATGCAATTCCTTCAAAAAGTTTAACTTTAACTTTTCCTCTTTCTTTCTTACTCCATGACCACAAACTTCAGTGAATATTTATTGGTAATTTTTAAGCTATTGATCAACACCAACACCATGTTCTCAATATTTTTACAAATATAAATCTGAAAAGATTGTCTATCATATGTATTGATGCCCAGTTTATCTGTGCAGCCAAGTCAAGCAGGTGTAGAAGTCATCTGAATAGGAACAGTAATTTGAGTCCCGCTTCATTATAAATATATTTAGCTGCTCTATTCAATTCAGTTCAATTCAAAAATGCTTCACTTATTCCAATGGAAAAATAGATGTTATAACTCACTGAATCAAAGATTCTTCAGAGTTGTTGCAGAAGCCGATGGCCTTGGGAGGAAAGCTTCTCATATAGCAGTCTGTACGGCAGTGGCTCTGAAGATCTCAGTGGTTTGTTGGAAAACATTAGAGAAAAAAGCCACATCATAAAGACCAAGGAACGCAGCAGACTGGCCAGGGATAAGAAAAATCACAAGTCCTGCTTCTAATTCAAATTAAAATTAATTTTAAAAAATACTTTGTTAATCCCAAAGGGAAATTAAGTAAGTAACTACAAATCATTCAGAGAACACAACTATATGAATGTGCCCTGGTCACTTGAAGTGCGTGACAGTGGACGTATCACACAGGCAATTTTCCAGTTTTAAGGAAGTGGAAAATCACAGAGAAGATTCATAGATGTATTGAAAGATGCAGAGGGTTTGATGTGACAGAGAAGATCCTGAGATGACTGGCTGACGAGAACCAGAGGCTCTCTTTTCTCAGTATGAGAAATTGATGTGTTGTTAAAATGACTCATAATACGTCCCAGAAATTCATAATATGAAATGCTAAGATGTTTTATTTTCTGTTGAATTTGTATTTATAAGTTTGAGCCAATGTGTTCTAATTTCTTTTATGAAATAGACAAACAGAACATTCTACTTATTAAAAAGTAACTTCTACTTAAGATGTCAAACAGATATAAAATGGTTTTACTCATATTTGTTTTTCTTACAGAAGAAAAGCGATTGGGTAGATAAAAAGAAGCACAGTCATTGGAGACAGTCATATGCGTTTAGATGCAGAGGAGACAAGGAGTCCAGAGAAACTGTGCCTGAGGCCCTGCTTTTGTCATCTTCTTTTTAAATCAGTCAGAGTAATTCCTGTCCTCAGGGGCTGGCTGTCAGTAGCAAGGCTCCATGAACACATTCCTTCTGATCGAGGCCATTATCGGCCCATTCAGCAGCACTGAAGCCTGCTCATGAGGGCCTCTTTCTGCACTGACCTTCTGGGCACTCACACAGGCCTGATTCAACAGTCCCACTGACCCACAATTCAAAAAATAAAAACGCAAACTTATAACAAGTTTCCACCACAAAGTAGCAGAACATTTATGTGATGCAAACACACACGCACACATACACCTATCATCAGATCAGAACATTAATCTGTTCATTATTGAATTCAGTTTCTAAAACATTTCATTACTTGGTTTTAATTTCTTCTTTGTATAATTTTTTTGTTTTCCTTTTTCTCACCACTCCTGTTGCTGTTGATGATCTTCTTCCATGCTGCAATTAACTCAAGTGCATCTAATTTCCTCATCATCACTACTTGGTAAGAGTATAACAAAATCTAGCATCACCAGATCTCACAATATAACAACATACCATATAATATTTCTTGTCATACTGAGGTGTGATGTCTGTGTTCTCCAACTCCTGTTAGCATGTGACTTCCTCCAGTGAATTAAGTTGAATCTGCTATTTAGAGGCGCTGATTCTTTTTGAGACTCTTATTTTGAAGTGTAAAAGGAAGTAGCTCTTAAGGCGCTGCCTGTTATGTTGAAAACTAATAAATAATTTTTGGCACTGGTCAATAGCATTAGAATGTGGAAAATAACTCCATTACTTTTAAACTGACAACATTTTGTGACAGAATGACAAACAAAATATGATTACTTTGTAAGCACTGTAGCTCTAAAACTGTTAGCTGCTAACAATGCATTAACAGGCTTCTGTTTCCAGTTATTCTGACCATATGTTTAACAAGGATCAAAGATTTGGGATTCTCATTTGGATGTTACATATGCTTGGTCATTTCTTTAGAGCAGAATGATATCCAGGATTATGAAAAGCAATCTTTGTTGCAGCACACCAATCAAACCAACGTAGACAAAACTGTTTCAACAGATCTAAATGTAGAAAATTTAAGATAAATTGGTCTGACCAGTGTTCCATCAATAGTCTGTGACTACATTGGTATAAAAAAAAATATACTAATGTTTGTATGTTTTTAGAAATTTTGTGCTTGCTTAAATACTTTCTTTTGATCGTATTTCTATCTTACTGCGACAGACTGGCGACCTGTCCAGGGTGAACCCCGCCTCTTGCCTGGGACGCAGCTGGAGATAGACACCAGCAACAGTCCTGAGCCCTTTAGGGACGAAGGGTGTTCAGAAAATGGATGGATGGATGGATTTCTATCTTAGTCACCACTTTGTTCTTAGATTTTTGAAATGAAAACACACCTAAAAACACATGGAAAGAACTAACTGTGCAAATGTATTACCTTTTCTTGGCCCCATTGACTAGATCTCTTATTATTTACTTCAAACTTTCACCTTAATATGAACATTGTTAAATAAATGCATTATAATTCCCATTTTCCATATCCAAGTGGGATCAAAGGATCTTGTCTTTGGTGTTCAAATGATCCACAAAAGCCTTTCCAAGTCACAAGCTGTCCTCATTAAGCCCACACTTAACGGAACACTTATGGAAATGTGTTAAAATATAACTGATGTCACATATTTTCAATATTTTTCTTTAATTTCTCTACTTCATAGAAGCAGACTGCAGACATAAAGTAGCGACTTCAACAAAACAGTAACTGGCAGTATATCTGCACTCAGTTCATTTGAAATGTCTAAATGGTCCAAATGTATTCATAAATTTGGTCTTGACTGCTTTTGGCTGCTCATACACGTAATGTGAAAATGAAACTACTGTTCCAGAAGAGAAGCACTGAGGCCAAAACAAACTGGCAAAGAGTGAATATTCACACTTCAGACGGATATCATTCACCTTCTGAAGATTGACATTGAAAGTGCATGCAACTCCCCTTCAAAGCTGACATTCATCTACTTCCATTCCTTCTATATTTCATTTATTTTTTCAAGCTTGACAAAAGCGAGTGTGGAACAAACTTCAATTCTCTCTGAATAAAAAGGTTTTGTGAAGGCAGGACAGGGGCGAAGAAATACTACAGGCAGTGAAGGCACTTGGTCTAAACCGCTGTACATTTTTAATGTTTCCCAAATGCTAGTAAATTCTCTCCCTTCTAAAATGTACAGTAAAACATTATGCCAAATATGACATCACTCATGAAAAAACTCATTTTATGATTTTTACCCAGACTGTAGGCTGGGGAAAACACAAAGTCACAAAACTGAAATGAAGTTGGCAAAGCTGAGTCAAAACCAGGGAGTTCCTCAGAGTTGCTGTTTCTTCCTCATCATACTTTAAACATTTGATGATTGCTGTTAATTTAATGAAATACTGCATAATGAATGTGTTCCAAAATGCTGTCAGTTACTTGAGTGGTGCTGAAACAGGAATCTCAAAATTATAATTTCAAGAACTAAAACAGAGGTAGCAAACCCTGGTAGATTTTGAATAAAAATAACTTTTGATCCAACCAGAAAGTTTTTTTTTTGCCCATAAATGAGACAGACTTCTCTTCAAAGTTACTAAAGCACTGAAGCTAGGGATGCCTAAAACCCTATGCATATCTCTGATATCGTATTGGTCTGAGCAAAATGATATTGGTCATATTGGTCCTTTAGAAAGGACTAAAAATTTTTCTTATGTGAAGCACTTTGAGGAGTATTTCCTGTTCTGTCAACACCGCAGATTGTAGAGTTATTATTGTTCTTCATAAGTCCCCCCTCCATTTCCCTTTTCAAGGATACTCATTAGAAGACCAACCATCTAATCTGGTGTTGGGGTCCTGATAACTCTCTTGCTTGGCGTCACTCTTGTAAATTGCCATGACTCTCATGTTAAAAAGCCAACAGTTGATAGCGGTATCAGGAGACAGACTCCTTTGGGGAGACACAGTGTCCAGCTCTAAATGACCTCCTAAAATAGACAAGGCTCAATACGGACAGGCCACGGGCGACCACAGCCGCAGAAGAGAGCTCAGAAAGAGCAGTTCAGGAAGAACATGTCATCAGGGCCAATGCTGCTAATGGTGGGCAGATAGAGGCGGCAGACACTGAGTGAAGCCAAACTAAAACATTTAGTTCTCTGACTGAGCAGAGCCATGTCACACCCTAGACAGTTTAGACATTTAGCCGCCTCTACAGAGATGGAGCCAGTCCCTACCACAGAGCTGATAATGATTATTGTCAATTCAGTATGACTGAAGAGCTGAAGGTCCATTTTCTATGGCTACAGTCTGAGGAGAAGCAAAGACTGTAGCATGTAATCATTAAAGCTTAGCCTTGAGCACACAAAGTTTGTCTTTTGTTTATAATACTTTATTTGTCACAACAACCATTGAAATATGTAGTGCTTGTACTTGTAAGTTGCACTTTAAAGTTACTAGTGAACTGTCATTAGCTTTGTGTGGATTCTTTCAACATGAATATAGCAGGAAACACAGTCTGTGTCCAACAGATTTATATTGCACCGTCAGCAGTAAATCTGTCTTGACCAGTAAATTGTCAATACAATGTTATCGTTCCTGTTGTTTGGTGGGATGAATCTCTGTGTATCTAATCTTCGAGGCTCCTCTGATATTAACTATAAATTAAAATCAATTTGTTTGAGTCTCACACAGGACATTGTGAAAAATGAATGCTCTCATGAGGTAACATAGTATTCATGTGGGGGGGTGGGAGAGGAGCACAGGACATGACTAATGGATGTCCAGCCCATATGCTAATGCTAAATAACATAAATGCTGTTGCATTAAGTTAGCTGTGATACTGGGACACCAAGATGATATCAGGTTTAATGAAAGAAGAGCCAATTGATGAAAAATGGATGATAACCCCAAACACTGTCTTCATAATGCTTCATTTCTCAGACATAGTTGTGTGCCATTGGGGAAGGAGGGGGGAGCAGTGGTCATTAGGACTCTTAAAGGGTAACGACTCCTAACTCTGATTTACTTGATCTCCTATCTTGGAGGAAACCCTGGATCGCCTGCCAGTCTGGCGCTCCCTGGCTCCTTGTGTGACCTCAGTGAGCGAACTTGTTCAAAGCTCACAATAGGTCGCCCAGTATGCCCAATGTCTCTGGCGCTTCATGTGTGCTTTGACATGGGAAGGAAATCCTGGTGGAGAGCAAGGCCGGAAAGAGTATGGTCCTTTCAGTTTGCAGGTCTATCTTTAGAGGTCAAACAACTGTTTCCCTAGAGAGCCCCCATATTCTTTCTGTTTCCCCCATTCTCCTCCTCAAAGACATTCCTTTCTCTTAGCCCATGGTTAATAACCTGGGGGTGTGTGAGGCTTTGCATGCACTCAGATTGTGGGATTCTTTAAATTATATTTGCACATGCTGAATAAGATTACGACATAAAAATATTGGAAATATTAAAAGTTTGTCCAAAAGAAGGGCATGTAAGCATCATCGTCTGTATGACGGAAAGCAGACTAATGTGTTTTAGATTAAAACACCTCACCTTGTGGACACATTAACTCACTGTAATGAGATCATCAACTTGATGCAAGGTCCTGAACTGAATTAAACCAGAGCAACAGATGTAGGAAAAACTGTCAAATTGACAGTCTCAGCAATGAAATCATGGAGATTAAATAGTATAAGCTTACTTCAATGCCATTACTTTATCATCTGAATTTATTTTTCAGAAAGGAAAACCTGAGAAGAAATAACAGAAAAGCGTACAATTTTCAAAGAATGAGCGATTTAGTTTGACTCGACATATAGATATAGTAGCTTCAAAAACTATGTTCCCATGAAGGAAAGACAGGGTAAGTTTATTTGTACAGCACAGTTTACACACGGTATACTTAAAAAGATTTTACATAAGAAATAAAGGACAGTAGAAGTATGTCAAAAGAATAATACAATTATTGCATAGCAAAAATTTAAGTAAATTCTGATCTAAGACATGTTCAGAAAAGAACTGATAAAGCAGAATTTGATTTGTATGTAAATTATGTTTCCATTTGTGTTTTCAGTCTTGATCTGATGAAGCAAATGGTTTCTGCACATTTCAGGTTTTTCTGGGGTCAATTTCAAAGCAAAGGAAAAAAGAAACTAAATACTTTGCTTGTTCACTTCTTGTTTAGCAACATTGAGTGAACAGTTTGGCTTTGACATTAAGTGTCTACCCAGTTCATCGCAGGACTGCATCATGTCTGCAAAATAAATACAGTCAAATATAGCACTGATAAACATGGAGGGTTTTAAAATGCAATTGAAATACAGTATCCTACCAAATGTTGCACCCAACCAGTCTGATTTGTGATTATGATATTGCCGATGGTGTAACAATGATGATTGTAATTTGATATCGTGCCTCTCTTGTTTATAACTGCCAATCAATTCCAGAATGTATTTAAGCCCTGAACAATTCACTGTCTTTCAGACAAATGTTAAGATGTGTACTTATAAGAACAGAGACCCAGTGCATCCCTTTTGCTGCTGAAAAGGGAAGCATGAGTCAGGAATATCAAAACAACATTAAAGCAAAGGAAGCTCATTCCAGTGTATGCTAGAGATTTATGTCTGGTCCTTTTTAACAGATTTTGTATCCGAGGGCTGTTATAAACCGTGCTCAGATTCTGAGTGATTCTGAATGTCACTAATCTACATTTGGACAGATATGTTGTACTTTTCTATAATATGAGCCAAGGGATGTATGTATTTATTGAAAAATGGTATCCTAAGAATGGAGTCTTGTGGAACCTCACATGTAATCTTTGTTTGCTGAGGTCTAGTCTAATGTCAATTTAAAGATCTTCAGTCCAGCTAAAGGACAAAATATAAATATTTATTACTTTTTTTATTTACTTACACAAAATTGAACAAATCACATGTTTTATTTGTTCAAAAATGAAGTCATTTTAACACTTCTAAACAATGATGGGAACCTAAAATAATAGAAATTGTCAGGTTTTGATGTACAGTAATCGCTAAAATAGATAGATCTTTCTTCCCCAAATAAGAAAGACCAATCTAGACTGTGAACAGTTTTTGAAATAAGATTTGAAACATTCTAGTATAGTACAATTTAGCATTTAGTACAATCTGCCACTGTAGTAAATGCTATCAGAAACTCTGGTGACAATAAATACAAACTCTTCAAACAGACTGCGAGAAGCATCATACTGAACATCGTGAGCCACCTTGTTAAAACGAAACAAAATTTTTTTGGGAAACTGTGATAAAATGTTGGAGGTTATCTGTGTAAATGGATAATATATGAATGAATTTTTAGGAAAAGGGGGGATTTGAACTACTGCTCTGTGATTTTCTTCTAAGCTGTCAAGTTTCTTTTTCTTTAATCTTCTACTTAATCAATTATCACACTGCTAGGGCAACCATGAAAGCTGATGTTTTTGCCAAGAGTGAGACAAACAGGAAGAAAAACTGCTATTATGAGCTCTCCCAAGATGAATTTTCCCCTAGAGGATGTCCTCTGAGAGAAGCATGAAAATAAATTTGCCATTGTGAAAATATATGCCTTCAGTCAGTAATCAGATGCATAAAAATGCGGTGGAAGCCAAACAGGCAGAGCTGAACCCATGTAACCAGAGCAGGGGATCTGAAAAGATCGTCACATTGCCAAAATGAATGTTGGCCACAGTTGATTGATCAAAATTATGCAGAAAAGGGAGCAAAGTATAATAAGGAGCTGCTGCAAACCTTTCAATGCATGCTTTCCCAGTCAACACTGGAGCCACAAGCTGAGGGTTTTCCCAGTGTGTCACCCACTCAAGGGGTATTAGTGTTTGTCTTACAGTGTCTCTCTGTCCTATAAACAATGTGTCTCTTGTGACAGTGAATAAGACGCAGCCTGTCGGCTAGCCTCTCCGGCATCAGGCCTGCTTGCCAGAGATTGGTTAGGGGGCTGCTCCAGAGCCACTCCATTTGTCATGCTGTATATTTTCAGGCTGTGTCAGTGCGGGGCGGGTGGAGCGAGACGTCTCTGCTCTGAGCCCGACTCTATGGACGCCAGGCTCAGCACCTCCCCTCATTCATCTGTTTACTTTCTAAATAGGCCTCTGTTTGGACTTACATCAGTGGGGAGAGAATATCTAAGAAAACGAGGAAGGAAATCTGTGGAAAACAAAGGAAAAGGAAAGAAACTCTCTGTGATAGAGACTGCCCCTCACTGTTCCTGATTACGGCAGAGTTTCAGAGTGCTTGGCGCCATCAAAATCAGCCACCCAGGCCGCCGGCTGGCCAGACAGCGGAGAGGAAGACTGGTGGTGACGCTAGCAGATACCAAGAAAAAGACTTGTCGGGAACTTTTTCAGTGTTTATGTGTTTTTAAGAGTTGTTTTTGATTCAGTGAACCGGGAGAAGA
The DNA here is from genome assembly GCF_019740435.1 of Gambusia affinis. Taxonomy (NCBI): domain Eukaryota; kingdom Metazoa; phylum Chordata; class Actinopteri; order Cyprinodontiformes; family Poeciliidae; genus Gambusia; species Gambusia affinis. The sequence goes on from NC_057875.1 coordinate 7,878,508, forward strand.
AAGATGTACGCTTCCCACAGTCAATAAACATGTTTTCAACAGTTGTACGGCATACACACTGATCTGTTTTGTTATGCAGTGTCTTGCAAAAGTATTCATACCCATAAGCAAGTTTTTGGGATATGCATAGCAGCTTTGCACAGCAAGAGACTGAAATATTTGCTGTTTTCTCTTTACAAAGAAGCTCTAGTTCAGTAGTGTATACTAACATCACCTTTCATATGCTCCTTCCCAGTTAGATTTTACCTAAACTTTGACTTCTAAAATGTAAATAGGCTTTAATCTAAATAATTTCATGCTAGTTCTAGTGATGTGTTGAGGGTTGATTTTTTTTTCTGCTGGAACATGAATGTTCACTCAGGTCTCAGGTATTTGATATCTTTTAGCATGTTTTATTTTATGACTGCCCTGTATTTAGCTTCATTCATCTTTCCATCAATTCTTTCCAGATTTCGTGTCCTGAATAAAACCATCTCCACAGCATGATGAGACAACTGTGTTTCATTGTGGTGATGGTGTCTTCTGGTTTATGTGCAACATTAATTTTCTGCCCCACAAAGCATTTTGCATATATATCTGTCCAGATTGGACCAGAGCACATTCTTCGACATGTTTGCTTGCCACCTGGCTTGTGGCAAGCTTTTAACTGGATTTCCAATAGATGCCTTCTCAATAATGTGCCTTTTTTTAGAACTCTTGAATAAAAGACTGATTGGTCCACTCTAAGAAAGCATAATACAGTAACCAATTGTAAAACAATAAATAAATGCCATCATCAAGATAATCAAATAAGTATACATCACATAAATCAATCAATGTTCCAGTTATTATGACTCAAAGGCAACTGTAAACAGGTGGGGCTGTACCATATATTTATGTTGTTTCAGGACTATTGTAGTTTTCAGGAAGTTTGTTCCAGATTTGTGGTGCATAGACACTGAATGTTGAATGCTGAATGCTTTTGGTTCTGATTCTGGAGATGCAAAATGGACTTGAACCAGAAGACCTTTGCAGTTTGGAAGGTTGATACAACAATAGGTCAGTGATTTATGAAGTATTTTAAAGTCTTTTCTCTGAGCTACAGGAAGATCAGTGAGTTCATGGTGAAATCTCAACATCTTAACTAATCAAAAACATTTTGGGTACTAAGAATATTTGCTTTATTAGACTTAAACAAGCAGATGCATTGAGCTTCTCACCCTTGTCCAAAATAAAAGGAGCACTGGTTCTGTCGCCACTGAGACTCTATCTAATCTGGCCTGAAAAGAACAAGAGCGCCAGAAAAACAACAGAACTGGCTGGGACTGAGGCAAGAGTGAAGAGAAAATCAGCAGTAAAGATTTGAAACAGGAAGAGTGTGGCGTCAGTACAGGCGGGAGATAAGAGAGCAATGCTCCATACACAAACACAGGGCCTATGTGGCTGAGTGACTCCCAGCTCTCTGGGCGCCCTCACAGTAGCTGTCCCCCCCCCCCAGGCTGAATCCAAACCACAGCCAGTCTCCGAGCCCTGCACACAGCAGATCCAGGGGCCTGATACACCATCAGTGACTCCAAGGGTTTTAAGGGGATTTGTGAGACTCCAAAGGGCCGATGGGGCCCTATGAAAAGCCTGGAAAAGGATGAGGGGAGTTTTTTCCCATACTGGATTTTGACCAGCTCTCCTAATTTAATTTAATTACATCTTAACTCCCAGGTTACTAATTAAGAACAAAGCGTATCAGTTCCTTTCACATTGTCTCCTGCTATATCGGGTTAAAATTAATATAATTACCAAAAGGGTTAAAGAGGGTGTAGTTCTTACCATAAAGATATTTTCTGACATTACCACAATGTCTTGTGAGCAGCGTTCTACCACAGAAGACAATGGAATCAAATAAAAAAATGGAACAAAAATATGAAAGGGATATAGTTAAAGATGTGAATAAAGAAAGAGAACAGTATATTGATTGGAACACAGATTTCAGGTTAAATACTGATAAGGGCTTCATGTGGTCAAGATTGCAAAGAGAAGTTTTGTAGGAGTAATAATTTAGGATAGAAGGTTATTTACTTCAGACATTTTTATGTGTTTCCTCCTTCCTCAACAGTTTGTCCCAGATGTTTTTCCACCTTGTTTATCCCTGTGGGTATATATATTCTTACCTGTGTCGTTGTTCTCTACTGAAGTCTTGCATCTACCTCTGCATCTATTCGTGCTCTATCCCTTTGAGTTCGCGTGTTCTCAGTTGTCCTGAGTAGTTATGTAAGTGCTCTGGTATTTATATTAAACCATCATGTAACTTCTACATTCTTGTCTGCACTTTGATTAAAAAAAACATGACAGCATTAAGTTGAGAAGGTCATGTTTGATATGGCTATATGCTTGATTTCCTTCATTATATATTTTTTTAAATCATTTGGATAAAACAATGCCTTATATGTAAGCAAACGCCACAGAATGTCAAAGCAGTGACTTTAACAGTACTCTCATAAACTCAAATTAAATCTTCAAATCCAGGCCTCAAGGGTTGCTGTCCCATAACTTTTGGATGTGTTACAGATCCAACACACCTGAATCAAATGACTGAGGTACCTCATTATTTGACTCAGGTGTGTAGCAGGACAGTGGCTCTTGCGGCCTGGATTTGCAGACCCCTAGACTAAGTAATTCTAAACAAATTTTACTGCATGACAAAGCTGTTTACCTGAGACAACCTGTTGCACAGAACAACTACAACACTGCTTTTCCTACCAAAATAGCTTAATGTTGTTCAGAGGATAGCAGGTTAGATAGTTTACATCTTCAGGAATGCTGGCAGCATCCGTCTTAAGCAATTTTGCAGCTCCTCGTTGAATGTAAACCAGAAACTGTCACTGAAAGTGGAATGGCTTCAAAAGTTTTTGTTTGTTGTCAAACAAATAAATAACATGATAATCACAGAAAAAAAGGTCAAAATTACAATCAATTAATATTTTGAGTAGTTTTATAAATCTTGCTGCTATATTTTCCATTTAGCAGTAATAAACAGGAGTGGACTGAGACATAAAAAAATATTCCAGGTATTTTTGATCCAAGTGGCCAACAATGATTGGTCAGACATGACCTTTGCAGATGATCCTCAAAATAATGTGCATGTACATTTATTATAAGGGAAACAATTTTACTAGAAAATGTTAGAAAAAAGATCTCAGCTCTTTTTTTTATCAAAAAATAATTTATTGGCTTTGGATCAGGTGATCTTGCTGACAGGACGGCTTATTTATTTTTTGGCAGATTAATTTTTTTCTGTCATTGGGGATGTGATTAAAATACCAACAGGTTCAGAGTTGGCTCAATCCATTTTAAGAGGTCTGAAACCAGAACAAGATTCTTCCACACTTATCTAAGTAGCTTCATTTAAATACATAAAAAGCTGTGAAACATAAGTTTTGCATTCAAACCTCTTTATTCCCTGACTCTTAAAGGGGGTATCAGCCTCCGTTCGCAAGGTCAAATTCCCTATGTAATTTGTTCCATGTCACACACAAGTTAAAATGACATCGCAATTTCTTAAAATAGATTTATTCATTGCTGACATGCCAAATTATACAGAAATTGTCCCAGAAAGATATAGCTTCATTCTCAGAATTGTTGCAAAGTGTTTCTTAAAAGACACAAAGAAATATTAAATAAACCCTATGTGTACTCTGTTGCACCCTTTCTCTTCTTGTGCATGTTTCCTGCCTTTCTCAGTGCATCAGTAAAGTTTAGTTTTCCACCAGTCAATAGATGCAATTTGTGAATGTCACATGGTCAGTTAGTATGGCCATTGTTTTTAGGTGACGGTGTAATTCTGTGTACTTGAGACTGTCCATAAGTGTTGTTTTTAAATGGATGAATGTATGATGTATTAAGTTTTATTGGAGTTGTTGTTGTTCCAAACAGTAGCAAGATCACATACTCCTTTCCATCACCACAAAACCACTATCTGTTGCAAACATGCTTCAGATCCTATTATCGGAAAATCCTGAGTCAAATATCCTCCCTTGTGAATCTCACACAGCCATCTTTCAGCAAAGCTTATGAATGTTATGACAGAGGGGCAGAGAGGGAAAAGACAAGCAGCAGAGCTTCTACAAGGCAGAAACAATCAAAAGTGAAACAGAAAAAAACTTTCTCTTGAACAACAGTATCGTTGTTGATTAAATTTGCACGTATAAAGAAACAAAAGCCATAATTTATGCCTGGATAGTATGAGGAGTTTGGATTAAAAGTGATGAAGGTGCTTGAGAACAGACTTTCAGGCTGGGAATGCTAGCTGGGTTAATAAAAGTAGCCCGTGGGGCACTGTTTTTCTAGGCGCTCTCTGTGATGTTTGAATGTGAACTCAAACAAGCCTTCATTATGTGGCCACAGCCCCAGAGCCCCTGGTGCTGGGAGAGAGGCCCTGCCACTGACAGCCACAGCCAGGATGGATGCAGACTCCTTCTTCTCTTCTGTCTCTCTCTCTTTCCCCGTCTCCTTTCACTCGTCTTTCTTCTGATTCTTTTCTTCACATTGCTTTTAGCTTTTAATCTCAAACTTCTGGTTCATTTGTGCTCTCAAGCAATCCTTCCTATTCAGTCTTTTTATTCCTCTTATTCCAATTTCTCCTAGGGGATCTCTGACTTCTTCCTTCCTTCACACTTTTCCAATCCTCCTCCATGGTGGACAGCTTTTTTGCTAGTTCTTTTCAGGACCTGGAATAGGTCTAATCTACCATCTTTTTCTCTGAATGTAACTTTCACTGTATAGCGACAGCTGTAAGAGATATGTGAGCACATGCATTTAGGGAAACGTCGTCATGTTTGATGATCCACACAATTTGACCTCTACATGAAGTCTTTTACAAAGGTTTCAAACGTACAATAGTATTTCCCAGCACATTTTAATCTTGAAACTAACCCCTAAAAACAATATTATTATTGGAATGACATGCTGTTTCAAAAGTTCCTTCATGAATAGCTCAAAGCAGAGAGCAGAAATCTTTATTTATCTCTCAACTGTATTTCTCCAACTAGTAGAGGGGAAGATTGCTCTTTGAAATAGTCTTTAAGTCCCAAAATATTCCACACAGGTATTGAAAGTGAAACAAGACGACTTTAGAGTGATGAAAATGCAGTAAATAAATTGGTTGAATTTAGAGGTGAAACACAGACATTGAGTGAAAGAGGAGGAAGAAATCTTTAATTAGAACCATATTTTCTCCTAGTGATCGTAGCTCAGTCTTTCCTAAACCAGTGGTAAAAATAAGCCATCCTCTTTCTCTTTTTACCCCGATCCAGAGACACCCGCTGTGTCACTCAGGCCACATCCAGACAGAAATGATTAAATGCCCTGGCAATATTAAACTTCTGGGAAGTGAGAAAGGCCGGAGATATAAGGGGGCAAGGTTGAAAGGAACACGGCTCAGCATGATGCTGAAGAAATATCACAGAACAGAAAGTGTGGAATCCAGTTTATAAGTATACAAGATGTGTACTTTTACTGGGACATCTGCCATTTTATGATGCCCTGTTATACCCAGACTGATTCCATTGAAAATATCTGAAATGCACACATCATCTCAGTTTAAATCATAACTTTAAATTCTTTGATATTTTCCTCATTGCGTCAAACTATAAAAACTGTGTATTTCAAGGAGATTTTATGTGATACATAAATACAGAGTTGAACAAAATTGTGAGATGGAAGGAAATTAAAATTTTAGAATGATCTTGATAAGAATTAATAACTGGGATTAAAAAAAGCAATAATAAACTTTATTGTTGTTTTGAGGAGAACTTAAAACTTGTGTTTACATTTAACAATATGACTGAATTCATTTATTTTCAACTAGTTTGCAGGACACCTGTACAACTTACTGTAACAGATTTTAGAAAATGGATTTTAAAGACGCTCCATCTTCATATGGTCCTGACTGTATAAAATATATTATTTCTGCTTTTATAGACATAGCAAAAAATGTTACAAAATCTTAAAATAACACTCGAAATCCATATTACCTATTTCTAATTCATAATTAGGAATTGGTCACTGATGTGACTTCAGCTCAGAAGGGAGTGTCTGAGTTCACTACAGATTTAATTTTTCATTTATTTTTTCTTCTAGTTCAGGATTTTTCATTATTTTGTGTTTATCATTTAAATTAAATTGAAATATGTGGACATTTGGGTTGAGATTTGACTAAATGACTTAATGTGTGTGTGTTTCAGCACACACACATTTAGGTGTGTGTGCTGAAACATTTACTACTAAACATTTTAATAACTGACCAAATAGCACAGCTTTGAGTTGGTGACATAAATCTCTGTCTGCTATTCCTAATGTTTCTGAAGTTTATGTATTGCAATCATCATCATTAGAAAAAGAAAATTAGGGTTATCCTTGACTTTTCTCTTGGGCTCAGGCACAGCTTTTAATTCCAGCTAATCATGGAGGTGTGACATCTCCCACAACAAAGATGCTGGACTGCAAAAACAACAACAGAAAAAAGTTCTTCTTCATGTGGTGTTGATAAAGCAGCACATTCTACCACTATGGGTCCTGGGACTATACATGTTCAAGCACTCCCACTGCGCTGGGTTATTGCGAGGGATCTAGCTGATGCCTCCCGTAGTGTGTACTCGGGATAGGTCAGCTGAAACGGCCAGTGAGAACCACTTCAAGGGTCTGGGCAGTTTCAAGTCAACACCAATGAACAGTTTAGCTTACAGAGAGGTAGGCTGTCCTCACTTCCATTTGACCTCTGACCCCTGATGTCCATCAAGGCCCCGTGTAATTCTGTGTCAACATCATGAATCTCAGCACTCATCATGACAGAAATATTCATCACTGAAAGAATAAAGTAAAATTGTATTATCATAGCACAACAAATGTACCTGAGCATCATCTGCATTGATTTCTGAAATTGGACTGTTTAAAAAATCCAAAAAAAAGTGCCATCCCTAGTTGATCCTTAAGAAGTACTTTTAGTAAGATGACCATTGTGTAATTCATATGCTGAAAAGCTGAAACAGAACTCCATGCAGGTCTTTAGTTGATACATATATCATTCATCAAAGCTTCATCTAAAATGATCTCAACAGGAGGTCCCCAGGGTCAAGATGTCTGAAAGAGATTTTATTTCTTCATCATGGGTGGGTGGCTTCCTTTTCTATCTGGAAACATTGCCCCATAAGAGGCCACTGTCTGCAGATGCTGGAGCCAGGGTTCCCCTGCCTTTAAGATAAGGGAAACATGACTTTGTGCATGAATGTTTCTGTGTCTGAGAGGGGACAGAGCTTATAGATACTGCATATCTCAGCATATCCTAATTAGATCACAAGAATTAGGGAGGAGGATTTCAGAGCAATTCCAAATTGCACAAATGTTGTCCCACATAATGCTTTTAATGTTTTCCTTCAAGCACAACAGTCTATTATTGCAGTTATTTAATTGTAAATTAAATACTAAAAATGTAGATTTGTTTAAGTAAATGTCTATACTTACTCACTCACATTTGACATTAATGTTATAGAAATGTAGTTTCTTTAATGATTCAACTGTTTCCAGTGGCTGGAAACAGTTGGAATCCAGTTTATAAGTATACAAGATGTGTACTTCATACTGCAGTTTGGTTGTTTTTCATTACAAACATTTGTTCCATAAGTTTAACAAAATTACACATACAGATTCAAATACATGCAAACATCACCACTAACAGTTGAACAGATATCCCTTACCAACCTGAAGAAAAATCACATGCAATTACTTCCGTCATTAAAGCCCTGATGTTGAAGTTCTTATGTGGCTTAGTGTTCACTCCTGTAAAAATAAAACATGTTCATACTCATAGTCAACATAAATACTAACTATGTGTATAAGCACAGAACATTTCTTGAGAAGTGATAACTAGTCTACAACTACAGTGAAAGAGGCAGAGATTAAATCCTACCTTTGTTTGCTTATCCCACCAGTTGATAACTGTCAAACTGTATTTTCTGTTGATGATGTTAACTATATCAGGTGATGGGTCAGGCATTCGAAAACCCTTGTTGTGGTTCGTCACATTTATAGCCAAGCGTAGTGTGAGTTTATATGTGCAGACCCAATGAATAGTTGAATTTGTATTAGTTTAAGTTTGTCAGCGCTTGATATATTAAATCCAACACAAAGTGGATGAGGGAATGTTAGTGCGGATTCTGGGGTGGGGAGTTTTCTTTGTTGTCTCTGTGGTGTTGGACAGATTTGGGACGTTGCCACCTATTGATCTGAACCCGTCTCCTCCGCACAGACTGTTGTTGAGAGGAGGCGCACTGGTCTTTTCTCTGTGAAGCCAGACAGATTTGAGCGGTGCCGCAGACCAAAGGCTGGGATGTGCAGTGAACACAATCTGTGCAGATAAACAGGGCCTTGTTTGGCTGTTTCTTTGCCACTGCTGAGCCAGCTGATAACAGCGGGCGGGAGGGCAGACGGCCCTTGGCGGCAGCGGACAAGGCCGCCGGGAGACAGACACTCTGGCAACAGCGAGCTCTTTTCCCACATCCCACGCTCTGCCCCAACATGCCTAATCTCACCTCTTTAGTTTGTGTTTTTTATACAGAACAGGATTGCGCTGTTAATTACCGAGGATGCCAAAAACTATGTCAGTATTACACGGAAACCAAAATGACAGCAGAAAAAGTGGACACCCAAAAGCTTTAGTGAAAAATACTTCTTTCTAAGTCTAAACAATAATCTTTTACAGCATAAAAAAACAATCAAATCAGACCTCGGTTTAGGCGTCTGGAAGCGAAACTACTGCACAGATAGTTTAACAACGCGTCTGCATTATAGAGAAGAGAGATGGGAGTTAAAATGCCCCTCCTTCCCCCCAACACCACAAGCTGTCGTCTCATTGTCTTGGCCCATCACCAGGCGCTGCAGTAATTGCAGCAGTGTGGCATTGTGGGGAATACTTTGCATTCCTTCTTTCACAAGAAAACTTTCCCTCCCTCACAGTGTAACTTGCCAAAGATAAAACATGTCTGGAACACTGTTGTTTCCATTGTGCCACTGAGACAACCAGCCTATGTGTGTGTGATTATCAGGAGCAGAACAGTAACTTAAAAATCCTCAGAGAATTAATGAATTCCAGCTAACTGACGGAAAGTTGGAGGAGATTGTGAGTTAGACACACAAACTGGATGAACTCCTCTGCTCATCTCCAACTTTCCCCTTTCATTTCGGTTTGTCATCTTATCCTTTAGACCCCTGCTGTTAGCTCAAACATACCAAAGGATCAGCAATCAATAATGTGGGGTGGGGGTCATGCTTTGCCCATGCACATCCCCCATGCTCGGAGACCACCCGACCCTCCCAAACACCCTCCATCCTAACTTAAGAGACCACATCTGTTTTTGGTTTCCTTGCCTCCGTGCTGCAGAGTTACACAATCATGATCAAATGTGCTTTCCGGAAGGCAGAAACACTCACAAATACAGACAGGGCCTCGTGCCAACACCAACACAAACATACACTGCACCTTTTATGGCACACCAAAGGAATGAAGAACAAGATGTTACTGTGATCCCTGGACTTAGTGAACATGTTTGAATAACATGTAGCCTGAAGGATATTGTGACACCAACGAGAGTAAACCTTTTACGACCAACTGCTAATAAAATAGTTAGGAAAAATATGAACCAATGTTTATACCGGGAAGATGGGTTTGACATTTTCTCAGGTCTATTTATGGTATTTTTTTTATAACATTCGGAAAAACTTCTTGGCCATTAAACTGATGTTGGAACTGTAGCTATCTGGGTTCTCCCAACAGTATAATATCTGTACGACCTAGGGTTGTGACAAGATCTCGCGATGTCAACATGCAACAAACTTCAACTGCTGTCCCAAGCTTGTCTGGCAAAGTAAGTGTAAATAATTTTGATGAGTCCCAGAAATGATGGAAAATGATTTTAGCTACATAGTTTTGATGCAGAAGGTACTTCCCAACTTTTTGGTTGAAAGAGTTTTAGATATACAGTACATGAAAGGATAGTCAATGTGGGTAGTCTAAATGTATTATCTTCCAAGTTTGTTTACACTGGGCCACAAACTACCTAAACCTGTGGTGATCAGGTCCAAAATAATGTTGGTGGGGGGCTGATGTTGGTTCTGTCTGAAAGCTGTCCTTTTACTTAATATGTGTAAAAAATATACTAAAAACTGATTATCTTCTGTAAAAACCTGCATCCTTTCATACAATCTCACATTATAGTATAGCAGCTAAATTAACATGGCAGTGTGTTTGACACAGTAGAAAAATGCAACATTCAAACCTGTAAAGTAAGGGATGTTCACTTGTCTGTCCCTTTTTGCTTAGTGGTGAATCTCAGAGAAAAAGAAAGTCAAAGGTGACTTATCAACAGCTGAAAACCCTCACAAAAATGATTCAGATTGGGCACTCTTGCTTTTCCAACATTGAAGACCATTTAAGAGAAGTTGTTATTTTCATAATTACACCTTAGGGTAAAATAATGCAGATTAGTAATCAAACATTCCTAGACATGTTAATCTACTGCAAATAACAAAGTACATCAGTTATCGCTTGTCTATCCTGTTTTAATGAATAGATACAAAACTCTGTCATATGAGTCATATCCTGATTGAGAAAGAGGAAGTCATGAATTACTGTAAAAATTCAATTAAAACTCTGATCAACTAAAAAAAGGAAAGAATAAATGAGAAAAATACTTCCTTTATATGTATTTTAGATTCTTTTTAGAGCCATTAAGTGTATAATGCTGATTTTTACGATTGAATATTTTAGCCAGTTTGAAAGTGACATTTTTTGTACTGTATTTTGTTAACCAGAGATGCCAAAAATGTGGACGGTGCTGTCTGTATCAAATTTCTATATGTATTGAAATGAGTCAAAGTGCAATCTTTGGTAAGAGAAGTCACAGTGATTCTCTTTGTTATACATTACACTGGTCTAAAAACAACTGTCTCCATCCTATCTTTGTTTTATGCAACGGTGTCTCCAAGCTGTGGTTAGGACAAATTTCTTACTGGGAAATCCCTGAAGTAAAAATCAACCTGGAAAGATGCTCGCTGCCTGGTTGGTTCCAGCTCCAGACTCTCCAGCATGACAGCTGGTATGACTCCAGATCAACTTACACTTCCCGACTGGCTCCGGGATTCCTGTAGTTACATTCAGATGTCAAGTTATGATGTCTGAGGAATTTTTCAATAACCTGCATGCCTAACTCCTGGGGAATGGCTTAGTCAAGATAACTACTAGTCTAAAATTTGAGATGAGGCTTGTTTCACAGCAGGTCAGTCTAATATGAAAGCTCAAGTAAAATTATACAACACAGACACAATTATTTATGCATATGCACATCCATCTATTCTTATCCAAGGAGGTTTATGGCTGCTCTTCTGACAAACTGTTGCAATGAAAAAAATTACAGTTGAGTTTTCTTTCTTCATGGCTCCTGTGAGCCAGTTCAGACTGGCTTCAGTATGGTTGTATCCTGGCATCCTTTCAGTCTTCTAAGTTATAATTACCTTTGAAATTAGCAGCATTTTATTACCACACATAAACTTAGACACTTCGCAAATCCAATTCTAAAGACCTTTGACCCTTTGGAAGAAGCTTCATGCTGTAAAAAAAAAAAAAATACAGTTTTATAATTTATGAAATTAGAGCGATAGTAGAGAATGTTTCAAGTGGGGTTCTATTAAAAAGCTTTTAGCAGTTAATATCTTATCTGCAGTTTATTCTGGGGGATAAACACAATGGCTAGCCAGAGAGGGGCTACAACCAGAGCAGACTTGTACTGTCTTAAATGAACAACAATTTGCAACATACCACTGTGGCTTATACAGTTACTACTTTATGAACCAGTAAATAAGACAAAAGTTTGCTAACATAAAAGGAAGCAGAAATTACAGAAATCTGGAAAGTTGCACTCCAGAATCACACAAGTGAGCAAGAAGAGCACCAGGGCCACTGCCAACATCAAAAAACCGACACAGAAGCAGGAGAGAAGAGAAGGATCTGACAAGAACATGGTTGAAATGATAAGGCTTCTACTCTGAAGAGGATGATTACTAGAATGAACATAGGCACTTGAGAAAACTGATGACATCTCAGCTGAAGGAATCTACTCTGGATGATTGGGTAAACTGAAGAAAACATGCAAAAACTGGCAAACTGAACACAAACTTACAAGAGACTCAAAATATAAAACCAAAAGGAGACAAGGAAAACCCAGAAACCGGAGAAGCATGAAAACAAGTAGGTAAAGGTACAAAAAGGAAGCAAATTCACGTAATAATATATAAAAAAAGATGAGTCAACATCTATAGAGTGATTCAGTAATTAAAGATTGCAACTTGAGTCTGATTTGAATACCAGTGATCTTTATATGACATGTCATCATGTCAGTACATGTTTCACATGGAAGATCTTTGGTCACATCACCTCATTCCACTGTTTCCAGTGCAAATGATTATTAGCTTCTGTTGAAAATAACAACCCAATGAAAATCTAACAAGGCTTTATGGGTTCCTAAAATAGCTTTTTCATAGACCACTCTGATGTTTTTGCCATAGAAGTTGTTTTAGTAGAGGCTTTGATCTACTTAGTTAGCTTCAGCCTCAACGATAAACTAAACTGGATTCATACTTATGAAGACAGAGAAGTGTTAGCCGATCCAGTTGATAAAATAACTACTCATGCCTTTTCAAAAATTAACAAATTACCATGACTTCTAGATATGCTGTCTTTTTTGTTGAAAATATTTCTAAAACTTGCAGTGCATGTACTTAAATAAATACATGATTAAACATTCATGAATGAGTGCTTTTTTACCTGGTCGTACCAGTTCTGAAAAACAAATATCCAAACATTAAGGCATTTTTATTTAATTTTTTTTACACATGCTTGCCTTTTCCTGTGGACTAAATCTGACAGAAGCCGCCAGCTTAATTCTCCACCTAGACCTGTTTGTCCACTACAAACGAGTGGGCGCCAGGGCTCACTATTCACCACTGGACAAAGAAAACAATGACTTGATGGAGATAGGCTTTTGCATGTCACCAGAGGCTGAGTGATAACATTTCTGACCTATGCCTGAGGCGAACTTGCTTTGCTGGCGCTCTGCTGGTGCCATTGTGTCTTCCCCACACCAGCCAATTGGATGTTTCTTGTCTGTTTCTCATAGCAGATTGCAAACTGTCTAGCCATCTTTGAATACCACTTCATCCCATCCACGTCCTCCCTCATACACCCACAACTCCACCCATGCCTTCACACTCGACTGCACGCTGCGAAGAAGTGAGCGCTCCGAGAGCTATCTGCCTCATCACACCCTGATGATAGTGTGGAGACTGGCGTCTGAGCTGGCAGATTGCTGTCAGGCGTGTTCTGCTTTAGAAAAGAAGATTTGAGAGAATGGAAAAAAAACATATTTATGACCTGAGTGTCTATCCTTTCTACCTCTAATACTGTGGTAGCGCCATCAAATTAACACACACATACGCACACGCAGCCCTGGTTTGACTCATGGATTATTTCTTTGTTCTTCTTTGTTTTGTGTCGGACAGGAAATAAAAAAAAACCGCCTGAACTTTATCGCGCGGCAGTGTTGAGTTGTATGAAAAATGTAATGCGCAGGAGGACGTGCTTCACTACATGTCTCCTCTTCCTGACTTTTCTTTTCAGTTGAAAGGTGAAGTGTGGGTTTGCTGTGTCCTTGTGCTGCTATTTCCTCCTGACTGTAAGGCTGCAAGTAGTTTGGAGATGAGGTCAAAACACAGGACTCTTTATTTAATCAGACGCAAAAACACAAGATATGTCTCGAACCCGCAGAATTTCCTCAACTACTTAATATGTTCAGTAATAACAACTCAAAATGTACATATAATGGAAAAAATTTAATATTTGCCTCCAAGTAGTCAAACTTTTGCTGTATTATGCTGTATTATCTCAGAGGTCAGAACTAATTGGATTTTAGAAATCCAACTAAATTTAGTTGTTGCTTTTATTACTGTGGTGCATCCATGAATTACAAACAAAAGGAATATGAGCTGCTCTGATTTATTTTGACTATATTTCATATTTTAAATATATTGGTTCTTAAAATTCAAGGTGTTTTGGGGACTTCCAAAGTTTAATGTCTATTTTCCATATTTTGTGTTCATCCCTTTGATTTCTCTAAGTTGGAACTTAAAAATTCAAACTTGCCAGTACAAATTGAACAGACCATTATTCATCTCTTTTGTGCTTCAGGGTCTTTTTTATATATATATTTTCCCTGCACCTTCAATTTCTTCAGTCATTTGCACTCCAGTCCTTGCACCAAACCATAACAGTTTGCTATAAACTGTCTGCTTAAAAAAAAGTGCTAAATAGACAAAATTAAAAAAAGAAAAGGAGGGTCCATTTATAAGAACATAAAAATGTTATATGCAGGTTGTTGAGAAAAATTCCAAGGACTTTAGAAAAGATTTTAGATTTACTTTGGCTTACTAAGGTATTCATACCCCTTGAATGTTTTTGTTACATTTTCCTCACTTTACAACCACACACTTTAATATATTTTGTTGGAATTTTCAGGGACAGACAGCCTCTCTCCACTCTGACACCCCAAATAAAAAGGGATGTCATGACCATGCAAGCTAATTTAATCACAGTATAAAAACAAAAATGCTGGGAAAGCCTGAGAGGTTTGTTAGGGAACATTTGTTCACAAACAGCATCTTGGAGACCAAGGAACACATCAGACACGTCAGGAGTAAAGTTGTGGAGAAATTAAAAACAATTAAAAAGATCCAACTAAGAACCAGGTTTGCAAATTGTCCTGCGTTTAGAAAACCTTCATACAAAACAGCTGTGCCTTTGTTTTTATCATTAAACATTATTTACTGTGCTGCCTCTGATTAAATAAACTTGAATTGAATTGAGTTGAATTGAACATAGATCCACGGGTGGATGATTTTTATACTGAAAAGGAGTGAAAAAGCAGCCAATGTTCACGTAAATTCTATGAACTGCTTCCAGAAACTGCAAAAGATTAAGAAACATGCCCAATACTTTGAGGCAGAGAACAGACAGTGACGGAGGACAGACTATTGTTTAGATCCAATGTCACGCTTAATGATTGGAGGGTGGAGATGGTTTCTTCTTCATTGTATTTACAAGTAAGAGAATATAGTATAAGATGGATTTGTTCAGATTGCCAAGACCAGTAAATAGCACAGCATCCAATGCTTTTCTGGCTAAGCATGATCAGTGGAGGCTCCTTGTGAATGGCGAAGTTACCTGTCTTCTTTGTACTGAGCTGACTGACAAAAGAACCATGCAGGCTTGTTTGATTACCTCTGGAGCCAGCCAAGCCAGAGTCTGATCCACACGCATCTCTGGCTCCCACTAACACAATCTACTACTTCTCTCTGTCTCACACCAAGAGACGGCGTCTCCTGAGGCCTTTTTAGGGTGCATCTATGCACTTCTGCCTACCTTAAATTACAACGCTGGGAGATCGGCTACATGGCTAAAACGCCCTCTCTGGCTGCCTGGTTGAGCTCCACGGTGTCTGAGCAGGATTTTATATCCTCTCATGTACACTTTGTTGCTATTGTTGCAAGACCAATAATTCAAAGAATATTCCCTGTTTCCAAGGAAAAGTTTAGTTAACCCTGAACTCTGCGGCCCATGCCAATCAAGATGAAATTAGATCACTTTTTTAAACCACAATACTATAGAGACTAAGTACACAACAGTGAAAATAGGAATTTTGGACAAACTGTTCAGCTTTATTGCAGTGTCATAATTATGGGTTCATAATATTGCTGAGTAAAAACATGAGAGGCGGTGAGGGCGCAGTCTTCATCAAATCTTGTTTTTTTTTATTTTTTTTAGGAAAAAATTAGACTGTATAGCATGCAGGCAAGTAGTGGTGATGTGTCTTGGCAGGCACAGATAGGGGCAGTGAAGTCATGGACCCAGTCATCATCTTCTGGCCACACATTCCTACCCTATCTGTGCAGCAAACTGGATCTCCTTCTCCTCCTTATCAGCTGTCAGGAATTTTTCTATCAGAGGCCCTCTTTCTGCCTCTCTCCTTTACTGTCTCCTCTGCTCTCATTTGGACTCCCCCTTGGTTTTTTTTTTTGTTTTGTTTTGTTTTTTGCTCCCTTTCTGTCCCTTCCTTGAGCTGACAGAGAGCAGAAATGGTTAAACACTCATTAAGATAAGGAAGCAAGGAGACGTCAGGCGGCTGCTAAGACAGATTGGAACCCAAACATCTCTGGTGCCTGCTGCGTCATCACAGCAGGAGGCCGTCTGCCCCCAAAAACTTACACAATCACAATCATTATATTTCATAAATATTATTATTTTAAACCTTTCTGACTATTTTCCTTTTACAAATGTCTAACCTCAGTTAACATTGATGTCTGTCAAGATTGCATGAAGCTGTATTTATATGAAACAGAAATATAGAAATCTCCATTACAAATTCTACTAAATACAGTTATATCGAGTGGTGAACTGATACATTTTTCATATCGTTGGATTATTTTATGGAGCAGTTGTTCAACCAGTGAACTTATCCACTGGGAAAGTTTGATGGAAAATTCAATATTTTATCTAAAAGAAAAATAAAAAAATAAAAAACCTTTAGTTGCTGCAAACAACTATTTTCTTATACGCAGGTTACTCAAGGGACTACTGGTATCAGATCTGAAATACTCCCATTCAAAAATCAATATTCCATTTCTTTTGACAGACACCTCTGTATCTTATTGCAGGACATCTTAAATATTAAATATTGTTGATAATTAGCTGCAATTCTTGCCATTAATGTCCATTTTCTCCCCTATCATTTGTCCTATTTACGATCAAGTCATGGGAGGAAAAGCCTGACAACAAATCCTCAGACCTCCTGAGGCATTTCTAAGTAAGCCATGAGATATAATCTCTGCAGTCGTGCCTGAATCCACCCAGATGCATCTTCCGAGAGCAACATATCCACAACTCATCTTTTTAAAGGCAACCTGGAGGTTTTCTTACCCAACTCTAAAACCAACTGAAACCATTTTGTGCTCCTCACTTTGTCTCAGGTTTTTCTGTCACACTTTTGAAAACTGTATCTGCCTTACATTTCAAAGATGTACAAAAATGTGGGGCTTTGTGTAAATATTTTTTGGCATTGCTGACCTGCATATCTGGTACTATAGGGTTGCAATTTGATGTAAAAACTTTTGGTATGAGCTTAGTAAATTAAGCATGCTGCTGCACAAAGGTCCTCGCTTGATGAAGAATTTACAAAAGTACTACTAATACAGTGCAGCCATAGTCATAAATATTATTTTGATTTTTCAGTCAAACTGCCCAAAGCTCTTTATAGTAAAGACAAATTAGCACAGTTGTCAGAGGTCATTTATGTTTGAGTTCATCAATGTGTAGCACAGCAGGTAGCTAGATTCAAACACACAACGTTATAGACAACATAGAAATGCCATCTCTTCTAGTAGAATTGCATAACAAATTGTTTTATGCTGCTGCTGGAATCTTAATTCCCAAGAGATAATATTCTTAAGGGATTATACAAAGTTTTATTCATCTGCTTTAGGTTAAAAGTGTGGGTAGACATGAAGAGAACAGCCTGATCTTTCTGTAATCAGTGGAATCTAACCAGCTTATTTGCAGGACCAATCGTATTTCTCTTTGGGTGCATCTTTAATGCACACATGTTGAATGCATCTATTTCAAGGTGCAGCTGTGAGCAGGAGACCATGCAGGCACGGAAGCTTTGCAGGGACATGTCTGTACGCAACCTGACTATCGAAGCAGAAAAAACGGAAGAAAATTTCCAAAACTGCAGCGCAATTACTTCACAAATTTTCTCAGCACACATAATTTAGGACAAATACACTTGCTTTTGTCACCACGTGCCTATAAACAAACGTTATTGCACAGTAACACAAGAAGAGCAATGGACACATAATGTACTTCATAGATGTAATGGACCTTGATGCTTCATTAAATGCACATAATTTCTTTTCATTTGAACCATATAGATCATCATCATAGATAACCATCCTACACAACAAAATAAAATAAAAAAATAGACAGCTGCTTAAAAAAATAGTTCACACCAAAAATGTGACCATTTTGAGATGTGTGGGTTTCTACTGTTGCAGGGGCTAGAACAATATAGCACCACATTCCTTTGCTTTCTGCAACCCAGAACAAACTACAAAAAACTAAAGAAAGAATCATTCATTTTAACATCTTGTTACCTACACCATTCAGGTTGAAATATGCTCACAGTTCATGCCACTGGCTCCATAATCGCACATAGCAAAATCACAGGCAGAGGGGTCTCCCCTTCAACCCTGTTGCCTCCTAGCCTGCCCTGATGACAGACTAGCCCTTTGTTGGTAATTGAGACTACCTCATTTCCAAAATACCAGAAGCCCTACTGGATAATAAAATATGTCTACACTGGTGTACATATTTCTAGGAGAAGCCAAACACTTCTGTGCCCAGAACACAGAGCTGTGTTTGTTGAGTTACAGACTCAAAAGAGGTGAAAGGATTTTTTTTTTCATTCCCCAACTTTTATTTGGTCAAGGTTCTCAAACTCCACTCCACCCCCAACCAACCCACCTGTCTGCCCAAAGTACAGTGGGAGAGTGGCCTTGTGTGGAGATTCGAGAACTGAAACTTTAGTAAAATCCACCAGGAAACCTGTAATTACTCAAAAAGCACGGCTGCCATCAGGCCACACCTCTCCCATTCTGCAGACCTAGAATCCTGTAAACGTGTCAGTGGCAGGATGTCTCTCCTCTTTGTCGTACAAAATTCACACAGAAAAAGAAGATCAAACATCCTTTTAAAAAAAAAAAGATATAGAGAAGTGCTGTGCAGCTTGTAGTGTTTCCATCGGATGATGAAATAAAGCTGCCCTTGACCATTAATCAGCAAAATATTATTTATGTTGTACCCTTTACAAAATTAAATACATTATTTTCATACATGTGTATCTTTTTACTCAAAGCTCCAAAGTAATCCCATAGTGCAACAAAACATAGTCAAGCAAAAATAATTACAACGAATGCATGAATCGCAATGTCCTTCACCTAATTTGTGATAGCATGACAGCGCTGCATAAAGCAGAAACACAAGAAGGATTTTCTAAGAAGCAGCACGCAAACTCAAGCATTAACAGTTGTCTGTCTGGCTGGTTTGAAGTCCTTGAAACCTGATCCCTGTCTCAGCAAGGAAATACCGCTCAGACTCTAATTGGATGATTATTTCCAGAACGTTATTTTAACTTTTAAATTGGATTGGAAATCTTTTAATTCAATGTAAATTTGACAATTTGTACAAACTGTACAAAAACCCTAATATGTGCCAGTGATTCTAACCATTGAGTCAATGCTGTGGTAATGGTTCTGGACTCCATTCATAGGAGGAAGTGTGTCATTAGACTTATGAAACAAATACAGTCATTTTCAGTAAGTTAGAATATACATCCAGATGAGTCCAGTTTGTCAATTTAAAAAGCATCATTTGAAAATGACAACTTTGAAGCAGGTATTAAACAATTTTCATCAAGTCCCCAGTTATGTTTTCAAAAATTATTGAAAAATGGTAACTCATGTTTTCATGAGTTAACAGAAATAAACACTTTTAAACATCCATGGATCTTTGTGTAATCACCCCATCTCACTTTGTTAGAAACTTTGTGATAAAGTTCCTGAAATAAATTGACTTTTTTAGTAAAATTCAACTTTATAGAATGGGTCTGTATGTATGCAGTGGTGGAGGCATAATAAAAAGGTTTAAAAATTTGCTCAAAGCAGCTGGAAGAGTGGCAAAATGAAGTGAATTGTGCAACAGAGAAAAATGTTTACTCAGCAAACAATCCCCAGCTTAGCATGAAGAACTGTAATACTGTCAGTAGTAGTTAAAGTGCATTCCTGTCTGACATAAGGAAGCTTTTCAGTGGCCAACCATAATGTCAGAATGCATGATTAAACATCCATTCCAAGACTTGACTGTCAGAGGTGGGAGCAAAACTAAGCATGGCCGGGTCCTCTCTGCACTTAAGCAAATTCAGAGGAAAAAAAAATTCCTTTGAATATTTTTCTTAAACTTTAAACTTTCTGTGCCCCATAATCATGTCTGTAATGATAGCGTGTTTGCTTTGTCCAAACACAAGGGCCTCTGTTTTAGAAACACACACAGAAACACACACTTATGCTGGGATGATGATGGATTGGAAGAAATTATAGGGCACTGTTCTAGCCAATCAAATACAGAAACGAAAACTAAAATAGAAATAAAGTAAAATCATGTTCAGCTTTAAAGTGACAAAAAATGCAAAACTAAACATATGCAATAAGGTTGTTTTAATACAAAGTTAAAGCAGCTCAACACTGGTTTCTTTCACAGAACAGCAGAAAATAAATGTTATAGAAGAAATTGTTATGAGGGTTCTAATTAGAAATTGTATCTCATATCTTAAATATAAGCAATTTTATCAACTTGTGTTAATACTGTGATGAGTCAAATTGTAGTATTGACACTCAAAGTTATAATACAGTCATACCCTAAAACCAACACATGCTTCCTTTTTAATTAGGTAAATATATATGTAATAAGCAACATTTGTCTTTTATGTGTTATGTATGATGTGATAGATTTAGGAAAACATATTTATAAGTAGTTTTCAGGGAGACAATAAATACTCACATAAAAATGTTTTTAACACATCAGAGGGTTAAGTTAACATTTATAGAAAAGAATAGAATAGAATTCAACTTTATTGTCATTGCACTGTCACAAGTACAAGCAACGAAATGTAGTTTTCATCTATCCAGAAGTGCTATACAGAATATAAATATTTATTTACCGGTGTACAAGACTAAATATAAATATAAATATAAATATGGGAGCTATATGCACAGATTATGCAGGGAATAGAAGAGAACCGTCAGGCTGCAGGCTTGTTGAAAACCAGGTCATGGGGAAACATACATGCCCAGCTCAAAGAAGAAGCTGAACCATGGTCCAATCCATTGTGTGTTTTCATTAAGATCAATTAAATTTTTCTGCAGAAATAAACCTACAGTAGGTCAGTGTGTGATTTTGAATTTGAGTGAAAACACACCCAAGAAAGAAAATCTGAATTCATGCACAGTCATCCATCCATCCGTTTTCTGTACACCCTTGTCCCCTAGAGGGGTCAGAAGGGGTGCCTATCTCCAGCTAACGTTCCAGGCGAGAGGCGGGGTACATCCTGGACAGGTCGCCAGTCTGTCGCGGGACAACACAGACACAGACAGGACACACAACCCTGCACACACTCACACACACACACACACCTAGGGAGAATTTAGAAAGGCCAATTTACCTACCAGTCATGTTTTTGGATTGTGGGAGGAAGCCGGAGTGCCCACAGAGAACCCACGCATGCACAGGGAGAACATGCAAACTCCATGCAGAAAGACCCCAGGCCAGAAATCGAACCCAGGACCTGCTTCCTTCAAGGCAACAGCTCTACCAACTGCGCCACTGATGCACAGTCATATTTTCTCTAAAATGAATCAGAATAAATTACTGCTACAAAACCGCAAACACTAAATCAAATCCTGATGTACGACCAACTCCTGTCACCTCTGGTCTGAGAGCTGCATTAACGGATTTTGGTGTGCCAAGTCATTACAACAGCAGTACCATAAACCGTGCTGTTACGTGGTTTTCTAAACACAGAACCCTGTCTTGACACTGATTTGATGTGAGACAGAATATGAGAACTTTTTTCCTGCATGCGTTAGATGGAGAATTAGCATTAGCCGTGTCGCAAGGTCAGGGTTCACATCAGGGGTATGCTGGTATAAAAGAAGTCAAATGACATGATGTCACCAGGGGCTTATGTTTGGCTGCCAGGTTCTCAGCAGGTGAACAAACACTTCACACCCTCTGAGTAACTACAAGATTTTGAAACTTGGGAAGAAAACTTTATGTGGATTTTTCTATGTTTGCAAAAAGAAAATACATTTACAGGAGGGCTTCTTTTTTCCTTGTCAACATATTTATTTTTTTTTCTAAAAATGCTCAAATTATAATTTGCCTTTTGATTAAGTGACACCCTGGACAAAAAGCTGTAAGCTTTATATCTAAAACCGCTATTAATGTGTAAACATTGTTAAAAATTATTTCAACCACCACTCCTCAAGAAAATTATGAAACACAGTGGTGAATGAATGATACCAAGTCTAATTTGAAAACAAACAGCTGTTAGGGAAAAAAAATCTCTGTTAAGGCTGATAAGGCTATGCACAGTACTAATACTGGCTTTTATCAACAAATAAACTATAATTGATGGTGTATATAAAAGAAACATTACCTATGAAGTAATCTAGCTATCTAGTAATCTATCATTGGATAAAGAAGGTGTTGTCTTTGCCTACTCATACATATCACTCCCCCTTTTTTACAGAATGAATACTTTGACAGTGTCTAAGTAACAGTAAATTTTAAAAGATATTTGATAAGAAACCTTTCACATTGTATTTGTGGAAAAAAGGCAATGAATAGAATACTTCATAATTTAATAGAGGGATTTATAAAACTAATCATATTTTTATCTATTTCAAATATTAGCAACATGTTTTGTGTGCCTGTATGAAAATAATATAGTTTGTTTCCAAGACTACATCAGTCATTTTCCGTTTTGAATTAGGATTCATTTACATGAAAGAGGTACAGAAAGAACAAAATGTTTTACTCATTGGTTTTTGTTTCTCACCAATAAAAATCAACTGTGACCATCTTTCTTTGTTTAAAGCGCAACAGGTACTCCCCCTCCTTTAATCTCCAAAACATGTAGTCTCACCCACAATGCACCAGGAGCAAGGCCAGGGCTGCTGTTAATTTGGCTTCATTATTAAGTTAAAAGCAATGCGGGTGGCAGTGCTGGAGCTAATGAGCAGTGCAGGGCATTGTTGGCTGTTCTGCTCCCACCCATTAGAAAAATTAAAGAGTGGAACATGAGTCAAGGGGTGAAAGGATCTTGATTGAAGTCTTGAATGAAACTGTCTGACCTGTCTGACTTTGCTGTCACTGGAAGGTACCAACTCTCAGCACAGCAAGACCTTTTACATAGCAAGCAAAGACTCCTCAAGTTGTGGTCATTGATCCGCTTTATTCTCCATGAAATATGAGCATATGATTGTATATATTTTCAAATATCATAGAAACAGTATAAGCTTTTTTGTCATTATTTTAGCCTTTAGGGAAACTATTAAGGAAAAAGTTTGGTGCAGACAGAGATTGTTTGTGGAAATCATGAGAGAAGCTTTAGACATTTTGTTTGTTTGACTTTTCCCACTGTAACCCCACTAAATCGGCAAAAAACAACCACATTCATTTGTGAGTATTCTCAATACAGCTCAGTCTGACCACACGCTGACAATGTTTTTCTGGGAGCTTCAAAAAAACAATAGGAGGCTGCATCTGCTGCTTACAAAGATCTGCAGAAGTCTCCACTTTAATATTAATTAAGAGTAAGATGAGATCTCTGTGTAGGTTTGGCAGAACTCTGGTTAGAGAGGAGACTTGACGGATGGTAACAGGAACATATGAGGAAAATGATGACTCTGATAGACTGGGATGTTGCATTTTGTGGAGGTCAAGTTTGATATTTTACACTAACTGTAAAATATCAAACCTGCAAGACTTTACTATCTGTTAGTACCAGTTTGATGTGACAAATATTTTAATTATCTTAATTTGTGTTTTGTACATTTAAACCACTAGCCATACATTTTTTGAGGTGCTAAAGAAAACAGCATGGTGGATGATATTGGAGTGGATGTATTAATCAGATATTAATGGACCAATGTGCAAAAAGGAATTAGTTGCAAAACAAAATTCTTCTGAATATGATGAGACAGAGATATTATGACTTGGAGCATGCATGTACTAGTGTGAAAAACATTATGATGAGGTTCAATTCCAGCTTCCTCCTGTCACATGTTGGTTTGTCACTGGCCAAGACAATTAACCCCAAATTCCCCACTGGTGTGTAAATGTGTTTGTGTGGGTTGATGTAGCTCTAGCGTAGAGCGCTTTGAATGGTCAGTCCATTTACCATGCCATTCTTTTCCATGCCAACTCTATTAACCCATGCCACAATAGGCATATTGCTTTGAACAACAACAAAAATGCCCTTCACAGACAAGACATCCAAGCAATTCTGATTATGTAGAAATGTACATCAACTTAAAAACACGGATTAACCTCATATATTGTCATTGCTTTTGGGAATAAGCACACGAAGAAGAAAAAAGGGAACTAAAGCTCGATTATTAGATTCTGTGTTCTGTGACAACAGTACTAAAGATGTGTTTCCTCTGATGTCAGATTTTCTCAGTTTCCATGGGGAATTGAAATAAGGGCACCACCTAGAGTGCGGATTGTATTCTTTAAAGTCAGAGCTCTGAAAAATGCAGTAAACGCTGCAGGTATAAATGATTTATTCCTACTTTTGAACATGTATGTTTTATAGTAAAGCTTTGAGCAAAATGTTTGTTTGTGGAGTTTAATATATACTTATCAAAACAAAACAAGTGCATTCCCCAGAAAGAATTAACAGACCAAATGCTCAGAACATTTGTAGAGTCTGAGATTTAGGTTGTGAAATGATCCTGTGTAGCTCAGCTTGTTGTGATTCTTTGCCAAGGAAATCCCACTTATAAAAAAAAAATAAATAACATCACCTGTATCCTGGTTGTATTACTTTGCCTGTCACTGCTACAAAATGCCGGAGAGAGGTTATGATTTCAAAACATCTATGTAAAGTGACTTTCCTGCTTAGAGTAAATGGATCTGTAACAACTTGAGCTGCGTTCAAGTGCCTCCTCTCCTTTTTCTTCAGAGGGTGACAGTTTACAGCCAATATCAATCACAGTATTGTCCTCCTGCCAAACAGCCTCTGATAAAGTACATTTAGTCATGTTTATAGCTACCCAGGTTCAAAGAGAGGCCAGCAGCACAATGGATCAGACCAAGAGGGCTGCAGCACCACTGTGTGGGAGACACCATTCCATGTACACCAAGCTACTGAAACCGAAGCAGAGCCAAGGTGACATAATTTTTCAGAATTTTGTTGATAACGGTTTCATATGACAATGGAAACAATTTTTAAAATCTACTGGGTCACAGTTATATATTTCTTTACAAGACAAACAAGTTAAATATATTTTTTAAAAGTTAGTCTAAGCTGTCTTTCTTTCTTTTTGCTATTGGCTGAGTCAGTGGGAAGGACTGTAGGACCTTCTGTAGGGTAAGGTTGTCAACATTTTTCATGCATGAGCCCATTGACTGACTGTAACAGTTCCCACTTTATACTGACTTACCGTCATAAGAACAGAAGATGTACTTGGTGTCAGCATTGGTGAAAAACAGCATGAGTGCCACATTAAAGGGATAAAACTGGAGGCTGGGTTCTGAGTAAATGTTTAGCTAACTCAGTATCATCACATGTCCGGTATTTAACTAAATACTCTGCCGACATTGACCATCGCGTACAATAAAAGAAGGCTGTCTTCTCTCTCTACCCAGCCTCTGTGACCTGTCCTTCAGCCAACCTCTATTGCTTTAATCCAGCTAACCTTGTCAAAACCAGCAGACCTCATTCAGAACAAGCAGATGACTCTCTGCACGCCAGTGGCCTCTATAAATAGAAATTTCATTCAGAACCAAGCAGGCAGAAGGGGAGATATTGTAAACAGCGAGCCGGGCTAAAGCCTTACCCTGGGCTAACCTGGGAAAGTGATGGAAGGTGATTCGCTTTGACCTCAAGGCATGCTGCTGAACAACAACACACTGATCCTACGCTTGCCGTTGTCTTTGACTTTACATGCAAAAGCTATTTTTAAAAGCTGATTTAAACTATATGTCACTTATTATACACATCGTTGAACATAAAGTTGGAAAAGATTTGTTGTCAGACAACGTTCGAATTACCTGCTCTGTCTGTCTCAGTCGGTGTGTTCATGGGAAAGACACTTCACCTGCCTTGCCTGCTGATAGTGGTCAAAGGGTTTATGGCAGCTTCACCTCTGTCCAACCGCCCCAGGGGAGCTGTGGCTACAATCCAGTAGCTTACCACCATCAGAGTGTAAATGTGTGTCTGTGTGAGTGGGTGAATGACTAAATGTAGTGTGAAGTGCTTTAGGATTTATTATGATAAAAGTGTTGTTTTAGTCATCACTTTACTTCAGTCACTGATTTAATCTCAGCTATGGTCTCTACTAATAATGTGGGTTTTTGATTGGTCCTTTCATTGTTTCATTTTACTAACCCCAGTTCATGCACAAGGCAGTATGTCCATTCTGGGTTCATGTGTTAAGTAGTTGCATAAATTAAATGAATTCTTCGTAACTAAAACTATGAAATTAGTAATTTTATGAACATACAGAAGTTTTATGGAGAAAGAGAAAATGCATATTTGTCTAAAGGCAAATGTTATTCCATATAGGTTCACATAAAAATAGGTGTTATCTAAACACATTCAGTCTAATAGAATAACATTACAATGAAAGACTTATGCACAGTTTTAGATCTACACATGAACTGCTGTTTGCTGTCTATGCCAACACAGATGAATATGATTTGGGATGCACTAAACAAGTTGGGTCAGTAGTTTATCCTGTGTACATGATCACAACTTCTTCAAAAATGTTTTTAAACCCAAAGTTTGTTGAATCACCTTTTGCTGTAATTAAAGCTGTGTGTCCTTTGGGGTATTTTTTGCCAGCTTTTTTTCTCTAAAATCTACCAATTGTTCTTTGAAAAACTGGCAGATATTGAATCAGATTTAAAGAAAATAGATGACCAGCAACTTTAAATATTGTATAGATTTTTGGCTTGGGGATTCAAACATGCTTTGATGTTTTGACCTAAACCATGACATCATAGCTTTGGTGTCATCTTTAAAGTTGTCATCCTGCTGGAAGGTGAACCTTGGCATTTAGACTTGAATTTTTGGGAAAGTTTAGTACAGGGGTGGGCAACTCCAGACCTTGAAGGCTGGTCTCCTTTAACTTCTAGATGTATATCTACTTCAACACACCTGAGTCAAATAATGAGGGCATTTACAGGACTCTGGAGAACTTGACTGCACTTCAGAGGTGATTCAGCTAATGGATTCAGGTGTGTTGGACCAGGGAGACATCTAAGAGTTGGAGGACACTGACCCTCAAGGACCAGGATTGCCCACCCCTGGTCAACAAGGTTTTCTTCCAGGATTTCTAAGTATTTAGAAAAATCTATGTTCCCCATAATTCAAACCAGCCAAAGAAAAGCATCCATATGAAATGACAATGCCACCACCATGTTTCACCGTTGCACTGGTATGTTCTGGGTGTTCCCTGAGAAATGGATCACTTTAGCTCACTCTGACTTCTGAAAGCACCAGATTTTATTTGGGAAACTGAAGTAAAAAAATTGCCAAAATATGAATCATTTTTATTCCTCTCCAGTAACCATGCACTACTTTGTGTTGCTTTCCCACAATTCATCTCTAATATAATACACTATTGTAGCAGGAATACAACAAAACTTGAAGAGTTCTGCACAAACTCATAACTCAGGAATATCAGAGCATTTATTTCACAGACATCTGTCATGAAAACTGTTTACAACAGGAACATGGATGCCATTAATGTAGGCATATTATTTTTGTTTTTTCAGTTTAACACTAAAATAACAAAATTCTTCATATCATTTTTCATATCAAATCACACATTGGCTTTCCTTCAATCTATCTGACGCATGTAGAGCAGATTGAAAAGAAATTTCATCCAATTTGTTTTAAAAAGTAACAGTCAAATCAACCCAAATATACAGAGTGATTCACATTCAATTCAATATGTACTCAATTGTTTTAAAATAATCTGCTTTACCAAAGCAGATTATTTATCTCTTAGGATGGGTTAATATAGATGTTAAAATTTATTAGATGTAAACACACAAGTTATAGGGAAACCAAAAACTGGTGTGAATCCTTGCTCTTGCTGGAACAGAACAGCTGGAGTCAGACTTTGGCTAAGGTCTAGGAAAGGAACAGTGTACTTTAGAGGTATCACTTTCCACCTTCAGTTGTTTCAAAATCTACACTATTACTCTGCGAGAGACTTTAAATAGGGGCAGAAAGCCACCTACTAAACCGCAGTAAGAGCCGGGTATGCAGTGAGGGAGAAGCTGAAGCATTTTAACAGCACTCATTTGATTCACAATCCTCACAGTGATCCCAGCCAGGGGGAGGAATTTTGAGGTGGGAAGATCAGTAGGCAGGCTTAACTTAAAATGTCAAACGTTTTACTTTGACTTCATGGAAAAAAAGACAGTTCAGAGGGCCCGACAGACCTCATACTACCAAGAGTTTTTCCCCTTCCTACTTAAAAAGCAGACACAGACTAGCTCATTCATGGTGCCGAAGCAAAACAACGACATGCTTCATCCCTGAAGGCCAGTGATACTTGATCATCTAACTCCCACCAATTAGAGCATTAGGAGAAGTCATTTATTTTGCTCAGGTTGAAGAAGGTGCTAAACTCCATGAACCATCCCCCCAACGGTAAAGCTGAAATTTCTCTCAGATCAGCAGTCGCCCCACAGAAAGAAAGCGGGATATTGATGGCTCAGTGAGATGAGGGTTCTGGAGATGAGGCTCACCACAGCAGACCCTGCCACATCCAGTTCAACAAGTATTTATACATTTACAAGGCACTGCATTTTTTTAATCATGTACTTTTAAAAACATCCACCAAATAAAAACTAAAAGTAACTCTATGCAGGTTTTACTATTTTTCAGAACACATGAACTCGGACAATCAGAGAAATGATACCACTTTTACAATCACTGATCACCTTGTAGGATTGGAGAACTGGGTGCTGTTATTCATTTACGATATGCTTATGAACACAAAATTGTGAAATATTTGCAAAAAGATGTGCCAGAATTGTGGGAGGTGAAAGATGATAGCTGACACTCTTACCTTTTTATGTTATGACTTAATTTAGAGTTAGAATTGATGGTAAAGTCTTGATTGCCTTGAGTTTGTCTTCTTCAAACCAGAAATGCAGCAAGAAGGAAAAGAAAAAATGGATGGTGACCAGAATTAGCTAATTTTCATCTTCATTTGCTCTTTTCAGTGTATCACTACTTGGAAACAGAAATCTGATCATTGTCTGATGAAAGCACTGAAGCCCTTCCAAATGAATCCATCAATAACACTCTTTGATGTGGATATCATTACTAAGTGAAATCAGCTCAATGTTAGGAATGTAGTAGTTGACTATCTTTAATATTAGGGACTATAATTCATGTTAGCAGTTTAGGATGAAAGTCGGAGAAAAGTTATTTGAAAAGGAAGGTAATTGTCTTAGCTGGGAGGCAAAATTTTTCACAGAAAATATGACATTTGATTCAAGTTAAGTTGTTCCATTTTTTTGAGCTTTCAACTTATGCCTGGAGGATTTAGAAATTTTTGAATATCTCCGAAAGCCTGATAATTCAAGTTAGGGCAAGGCGTCATGTCAATGCAGATCAAACTTTAGTTCTATCGAGAAATCTGAAAATGACAACAACTTGTGCTAAATGCAGATGTTCATGCTTGTTTTCTTTTTAGTGTCAAATTGTTTTGGCTAATGATTCTTGTTTTGATTTTCTTGTGCCCCCAATGCTTATCATCAGGTCCCCGACTCACGCCTGATCAGCAGCATCTGCGAACATGATCCTTGTTATAGTCATCAGGTTGGTGGCTACTATAAGAATCCCAAATCTGACAGACATAGATAGTGCCTGTGCCACAGGACAATGTTCAGCTGGTGTTTGCTAAAACCAAACTAAATATTGAAGGCCTGCCATGACAGGTTTATTTGCACTGGTTTTTGGAGCACATGCATTGAAACCCGAGCATGTGGTGGATGTGATGTTCATTAATGAGCCAAAATTCTACATGAGGGAGCTGCATCAAAGTGTAAATAAAACACAGAGAGCACTCTGCTGATTACCGCAAGAGTCTGGTAGAGGGATTGTGATGGTAAGGGGTGGTACATCTGTCATCATAAACACAAGTCCTGTCATCGCTGTAGGACAGCTCCTATATCTTATGAAACAAGTTTCTACAACCAGTGCCAATTCCATATCTAACAATGCAGGAACAAACTCAATTTTAACATAATAGCAGTTTATCAGAGTCTACCTCTAATATTTGGAAGTGCTAGAGTAACCATCACAACCACACTGACTGACTTACGATAGATGCTGGTTGAAGAATGGGTGCCAGTTCACAGAGATTAGAAAACAAGCCAGTGACCAAAATAAGAAGAAGGTGTCAGACATCTACCAAGCACCCCTGAGGCACCTTTTTATTAATTAAAGGAACCGTTAAATTGTTTTGTCAAAATTCAAGGGTCAATAGAAGAATAAGCTGGTTGGAATTTGGAAGATATGGTTTTGCAAGTTTTCTATGGACTCGGCACATGTACCAAATTCTGTTGCTAAACAAACAAATACATTTTGTCTAAAAATGTGGCAGGGGAGATATGTAGGTTTTTAACTATATAAGAGTTATTCCTAAAATGCATTCCCTCCTGATCTAAAGACAAGTGGGAAGACAATGAGCACACAGACCCAAATCTTTCAGTTTAGGCCGAAGAATAGAAAGCTGCCATCACAAGGAAAGACTCACAAAGGTATCAGATAGACAACAAAGAGTACATCTATTACTACAGTAGTTATACTATCTGAATCATTGTGGTAAAAAAAAAATGTAGAAAATTAACACCTAAAATATTTACATTTTCATAACTGAAGGAAAATACACCATGGAAATGTAGTGCACATTTACTATTCAGTTAATTTTTCAGAAGCTCAGGAGATCAAATATTTTAAAGCAGAAGTCATAGGGCAGAGGCTTATTTTAGAGTTTCTCTACAGTGCTTTTCTCTGATGAAGCATCCCAACTATTTTTCTCTCACAACTGACTTTTTGATTCATAAGCTTCTTAAATCAAATTCCTGACAGACACCGAAGGTTGAAAAAATGAGAAGCAATAGATTTCTATGTCTTAACCATGGAGATGTGCTTGCTTTTGTATCTATGGTCACCTCTCACAAACACACAGTGAAAGAATATAACCTGAGTGATAAACAGCGCCCTCTGCTGGGTAGAATATGTAATTTCAGGAGGGGAGGCAAATTCTTCTAAGTGCACGCTTAGATGAAACACTACATGAGACTACTACCATTTTTATTTAAAGTGGTAATAATAAGTATATTAATAAGCAATAATAAACAACACTGGGTTTGTTGAAAGTTAAAATTAAGTAGTTTAACTCTATATTCAAACCAATGTTTACATTATTTTTGGAAAATACCAAAAAATAACCTATAATGAAAAAAACTTCAAAAATAATATTTAAAGCATCTCAATTGTCATAAATTCTCTTTCGTAGCATCACATAAATTATCAATATTTCCATTATCAAAGTACACATTTTAATAAAACCAACTGATTCATTATGGAAAACATTATGACATTTCATTTCAAATAATGTCTTCTCAAAATGCATACAGAGGCTGTTTTAGCAGAACCTCTCAGTTTCATTTGGACTGCAGGTGATGGAGAAGCCCAAACTGGTCTTGTGTTGATCCCAAATCTAGGAAGAGGACATTACATCCAGAGTTCTGTGGCCAGAGCTCCAACAACAACACCTCCAAACTGAAAGGAAATTCCACTGCCTCCTCTGCTCT
Organism: Gambusia affinis; assembly: GCF_019740435.1. NCBI lineage: Eukaryota > Metazoa > Chordata > Actinopteri > Cyprinodontiformes > Poeciliidae > Gambusia > Gambusia affinis. The sequence continues at coordinate 7,910,324 of NC_057875.1, forward strand.
CTGCTGGAACATGCGGGTCCATTAATCCTCCGCGGATAATGAGGTCATTTCATTTTATGATATAGCTTTTTTTCTTTTCAGACATTTTGGAAAGATATAATCTAGTTCCTGCAATGGAAAGAAGAACAAGTCATAAATTTTGGTCTTCATTTGAAGCCTACATATACAACTATTAATAATTAGACAAACAAAAAATGACAGCCCCTTGCCTGGGTGGGAGTGCACAGAAAAGACATGATAAGCTGTGGAACAGACTGGGATGTAGTGGACAACTATACTCTGCCAAAAGTAACTCTGAGCTCTGCTACGAGACAATCTGATTGCAGTAGCAGCTGCTCGGCCCTTAAGTGAAAGTGACAGTGTGTCTCAGAGACATGTTACAAGTCAGAGGAAATTGGAGGTAAACAGATAAAAAGAATGCAATCTCTGCTGGAAGTAGCAAGACACAGGGGGCAGGAAATAAACCTGTATTTAAGCTGATTACCCGAGCAGAGTCCCAGCCCCTTTCAGCAGCTCTGGACCGGCCGGCCTCAGAGCTGCCAATGTTGTTAATTAGAGGTTTGCTGAGGGGAAAAAAGGCAGCCTTGTCAGACTTGCGGCAGTGTTAGTGATGGCTGGCTGGAGGGGGACATGCAGAGCTCTTAATTGGGTCTGTATGCTGTATCAGTGGCTGGCCGGAGTGGTGGTGATGATTGCTGTGAGCAGGTGGCCGTGGTGGCAGCTCCACGCAGGCCATCCCGGGCCAGCCTGTCTGTTCTTGTCAAGACCTGGAACACTGAGCAGACAGCCCCTCCACAACACCTCCCTGGCAACACAATGTAACCCGCAGTCATGGAGGACTACTTCCTACTTCCTGACTGTCCAGCCATGGGAAAGAGGAGAAACACATTGCTACTTCTCACAGCATAAAATGCATGAAACACCAATCATCTTTTCATTTGGAAAATGCAAAGCATAAACTGAATGTATAAACTAAAAATGGGTGAGTTTCCAGACTATGAAATCTGCGGGAGCACCCTGATGCATGAAAACTATTAAACATGTGCTTTATATAAACATTTTAACAAGACTTGTTGCGAAAGAAAATAAATCACTGACATAATTACAGATTCATTGTAGTTACTTGTCATTAATATCAGGTGAAAGACACAGTTTGAAATTGGTTAAGTGAGCTTTTTTTTATAAGAAGTTAACAACTTACTTGGCGTAGGTTTTGTCTTTGCATCTTGACTTCATAAAAATCTAGATTGAGTAGTCCTGGAGCTGAAGATCAAAGCTAATCTAAGTGAGGTCTGCTGCCCAAGGTGGACTTCTAAAACAACTCCGGTTTCAAAAACATCACAGCATGTTATGCATAACGTTTTTTCTGAAACTTTTTAACAGTCAATGCATTTAAAATTGGTGGCTACAAAGAAGCCAATCCCTACCATTTTAAATAGAAATAGCTATTGAGAAGGTGCTCCACCAATAATCTTCCTGTGTGAAACAGAAAGTGTTGTAAAGTCATTTTTGTCAAGGTAAATGTACAATATTTACATTTATTCATTGTGCCACTTGTGACTATTAAAAACCTGATATAAAAAATATGTCACAACTAATTGTGCACATCATTCATTTTAATGTATTTCTCACAGTACACTCCACATTTTTTGGCTTCCATTGTAATAATAAAAAGCACAATGAATCAGATGTTCTTTTAAAATTCACAATGAATCTGATTTTAAAAAAAATTCTGATGAATTTAACTTTTCATTAGAGAAAACTCTTTTAACTGGATAAAAATGTGTACTGTTTTTGTCAACAAAAAAAAAACAGTAACACACATTAGTTATGCATAACATTTTTAGGGGCAAAATGTGGCACCATGGTCCAATCCTCTTAAGACAATGAGCTTCACACCTAATAGTCATGGAAGGAGAACTGTAGCTGCTCTTCAAAAAGTGAAGGACATGAAAATATACCACTAAAGTGAGCCAAATGTGCTTTGATCTTCATAAAACCATTACAACAAAATTGCTTCTTGTCTAAGCCTGCCCAGAACAATATTTTAAAAACTTTACAACCACTGGAACTGTGACAAACAAGCCTTGAGGAGGACAAAAGCTAATCTTGCAACTATGCATGTGGGAGGATAATGAGGGGAGTATACAAATCTTGAAAAATAGTTTGAGAACTACAGCATTTTTGTGTTTGTGGGTTCATGATTTTACAATAAAATATTTGTTGAAAGGCTTTTTAACTTTTTTATCTTTGATACAAAAGTTTCTTGGGCTGCACAGTGGCGTAGTTGGTAGAGCTGTTGCCTTGCAGCAAGAATGTCCAGGGATCGATTCCCGGTCCAGGGTCTTTCTGCACGGAGTTTGCATGTTCTCCCTGTGCACGCGTGGGTTCTCTCCGGGTTCTCTGGCTTCCTCCCACAGTCCAAAACCATGACTGTCAGGTTAATTGGTCTCTCTAAATTCTTCCTATAGGTGTATGTACATGGTTGTTTGTCCTGTCTGTCTCGGTGTTGCCCTGCATACCTAGGGTGAACCCCGCCTCTTGCCCGGAACTTTAGCTGGGCAAGAGGCCCAGCTAAAGGGCCTCTTGCCCTTTAGCTGGGCCCTTGCTCTGCAGCAAGGGTGTCTCACACCCTTGCTGCAGAGACAAGGGTGTGAGAAAATGGATGGATGGACAAAAGTTCCTTGGGATCAATAAGTGTAGAGGGTCACCTTACATCCAAACTGTATAACACTTTGAAAACTCACACAAACTTACAGAAGATGTCTGAACTTCGACAGTATTCGTACAGAAACCAATATGTTATTCAGCATTCTACTTAGAGACTTATAATATTAGGAAACCAAACAATTTAATAAGTTATTGAATATAATTCAAATTAACTCAACTTTTCTTCACTCTTCTCTCTCAATTAAATTTCCACAATGTCCCCAGTATTCTCTGTGAGCTTTAGCATATTAGTCACTAAAAGCTAAACAAGTTTTGAGCATCATAAGAATCCATCCAGTGTGCAAAAGCACCAAGAGGGTGATACGCAAAATGTGAAATAGAAACTACCCCTCTGACCAATGCTCCGTGATTATGTTCTGATTTATTCTGCAGCTCTGGTTCAACTCATATCGCCTGAATAGTTTAAAAAATAATGTGTGAAGAGGTGGCAGTTCATCTTCAACTTCAACCAAATCTGGCCACTCAATTCAAACATAAAGAAAATAAATTATTTAGTCTACACCTCATTTTACGCAGATATACTATAGTTTCATGATGTCATCAGATAAGTTGTTAAACTATTAGAAAAGGTAACAACAAGCCGAAAAGAAACAAAACAAAGAAGATTCGTAATTTTGAACTGTACTTTTTGCTTTTTTTGTGTTACTGAATGTCATCATTTTTATAGGGGTCGGGTTGTTGCTTTTCTTTTGCTGCAGAGAGGTTTTTTTTACCAAAGTTAGCAGAATTTTCATGATTCATTAGAATTTTGACGAATGCTCTAAATGAAGTGTAAAACAATCTATCATTTGAGGATTTGGCTGAGTGGACGCTGTTGAAGTGCATGTGGAATGGTGTTTTCCTGGAAAACGACAGGAAACAGTAGAATGACATCAATTGTAGCACAGCGCAGGGTCTGTTGAATGAAATGGGTATTTCAATGGGCTTCTTTAGCACCTTTAAATTTGTGGAGTTCAGCTTGAAGAGTCTAGTGGTGAATTTAAAAAGGGGACATATTTCATGTAACCATTTATGAAACTGGAGCTGGGTTGGAATCCATTCAAAACTAACATCACCCCCTAATATGCAGTGATTAATCTAGTAGTAATAAATGTTGTTTTCATTTTTGCTTTTCTCAAAAGATTACAGCCTCAACCTGAAGAAAAAAACATTTTTCTTTCTTCCTTTTTTATTTATCTGCTCAGGTTTTTGTTTGCGTTACAGAAGTTGATCTGATCTTACTAACATATCCCTGAGAGGATGTGTGAGTAGTTTTTAGTAGTTTGAGTAGTTATCTTTATCCCATTAAACCTCTAAAAACAATACATCACATATAATATTGTTGACACTTAAGAAATTGTTAATTCAAAATCCTAGCCTTGCCCACTTTCTCTCACTCTGTCAAAACAATCTACACCAGGATTTCTTTGGTTCTCATCCAGTAGCTGAAGCCACAAAGTGGGGAACATTTTCAGACCTTGACACACCTTACTGGACTAAGAAACCCACAGCATGTGAAGGCACAGATCCTAGAAAGGTATCATTTGTTACGGCATGTTCACATGTCAGGAATGTCTCAGTTTATGCACTTAAAATATCAAACAAGTTGAGTGGTGTTCCAGGGGATCTGTGACGTTCACATGTGGGCCGATCAAAGCAGACTTGGTCGTCCCTACAATGTTCACTGGCAGCTCTGTCCTCCCTGGCCTTCCTTCACTTTAGCGGTGGGTGTATGACCTAACTTTGGAAGATCCTGTAAATAAATGGTTTTTATCACACTGCTCTTACAGTCCTCTGACCATTGGGCTGGCGCAGTGATATCTGCACTAGAATGGGTAGTCATTCCCATAGATGACAGCTGACGTTGCCTATTTGTAAATGAACTCACATCACATTGAAAAATACACTGACCCATACTAACTATGGTTTCAAACTTGAACATATTGTTTTGTCTTTGAATTTGTTGGAATGTAAAGTTGATGCAGATTTTTTTGTTTGTATTTTGTGGTGGATGCTCCTCCCACCACCACATCGTGTTAGTATTTTTCTTTATATTATATTTTAGTTTACGTGTTTAAGTTAGTTATTTCATTTAGATATACATTTTCTAATGGGTGCACACTTTAGTTAATGTCTGTCTGAATGGTTTACTTACATTTGTGTTTCGTTTGAGGTGCTGCTGATTCAAAACAGCTGGAGGAGGAAACTTGGAGCGTACCATTTGTCTTGAAAGACTGAAGGAGGAGACTTGTTTCAAGTTGTTTTAATTAGTTAATCTTGTCACTTAAACATTCACTTATTATTGTTTCTGTTAAGTAAAAGTTAGTTTTGCTTTATTTGTTTCATAGAATGCTTTAGTTAATTTTGTATTTATTTGTTCTTTTGCTATGTCATGCCTCCCTCAAGTGATAGATTTAGGTTACTCCACCCCTATTTAAGCAGCCTTTTGTTCTTTGTTAGGAAGGTCAGTTTTGTTTGTGTTCAGTTAGAGTTCAGTTGACCTCAGTTAAATTGGGCCCAAGATTGTTATTTATTCTTTGATTTATTTTTGCATTGAATCTTTATGTTTTGTTTGCTATTTTGGAAAAATTAAATTGAAATTTTTTCTAATTTGAACTCTTTTTGTCCTCGTTTGAGTCGGGTCCATCACAGTTGGTGTCAGGAGTGGGATATTTTTCCGAAATGCCTGGAAGGGGAAAAGGACGAACAAGAGGAGAACCCGGTTCTGAGCTGGATGAAAGAGTGGCTGTTGAGGAACAAGGAGCTGTTGGTGGAGTGTTTGACATGGAAGAGGAGAGGAGTGAACCAACATTAACAGACTTGGCCAATCTTCTCAAAGCTCATATAGGACATCAGAAGGCCAAAGAGGACCACTGGACCAGAGAAACTGCTAAGCAACAACAGAAATTCGAGGAGCTACAACAGCAGTTCAGATTGTTTAAAAGGGAGAGCCAACCTGAGACCACTCCCACTGCTCCACAGACCTCACCAGTGCGGCCTACACAATCACCAGTGCGGCCTACACAACCACCAGATCCTGGAGTTGCAGCTTCACCTCAACACAGTCAATCAGGTGACCTATATTCACAGGCGTATGTTTCTCATGCACCTAAATTACAAAAATTGAGTGAAGAAGATGACATTGAACATTTTCTCATTACTTTTGAAAGAATAGCTTCTGCCTGCAGGTGGCCAAGAACTGACTGGGCTTTCCATTTAATACCTCTGCTAACAGGCAAAGCTAGAAGTGCCTTTGTGCACATGGATGTTGATGTGTCTATGAACTATGATCAAGTTAAATTAGCTGTTTTGCAAAAGTATGACATTAACAGTGAAACCTACAGGCAAAGATTCCGCTCGCTTCAGGTGGAGCCAGAAGAAACTCCAAAGGAGCTCTACATAAGGCTGAAGGAGCTGTATGTCAAATGGGTGCAACCTAACGGTAAAACAGTTGAACAAATTAATGAAATAATGATTCTTGAACAATACCTAAGGATGTTGTCACCAGAACTTCAAGTTTGGATAAAAGAACATAATCCAAAGACTGCAAGGGAGGCTGCTGAACTGGCTGATGTGTTTGTGGCTGCGAGGAGGAAGAACTCCTGGGCTTTTCAAAGCTGGAAAAAGGATGGCCGCCATCAATCTCCAGCCCAACCAGTTTCAGCTGTGGGTAAGCTACCTATGAAAGAGAGATTTGTCTCAAAAGTTCAATGGAAAAAACCTACTTGTTACTTATGTGGACAGGAGGGTCATACTAAACCAATGTGTCCTCAAAATGCTGTTAAGTTGTCCCAGATGTGTTTTGTGCCCAGGAAAGAGATTCAAAATGTTGGAGCAATGAATCAATTAATGGAGACCTCTGTGGAGCTTAACGGTCGGGCACTGAGGGCCCTGATTGACACAGGGAGTACACGGACTTTGGTCCAGAGCAGGTACATCACACCCCAATTTGTTTGCACAAGTGAGACTGTTCCAATCTGCTGCGTCCATGGGGACAAAAAATATTATCCAACAGCAGATGTTTTTGTGACTATAAAAAGACAAACTTATGTGCTTAATGTTGGGGTAGTAGATAACTTGCCATTTCCAGTAATTCTTGGCAATGACCTTCCAGTGCTGATTGACCTATTGAATTCTCCTCAGTGTAATGTTGCTCTAACTCGGGCCCAAGCAAGGCAATCTGAGGAAATTGTTTCTGACCTCAGTACCTTACCATTTCACAATGTGGAGTTTTTCACAGAGGACACTAAAGACAGAAAATCCAAAAGGATGCGGAGAAGGGAAAAGTTTGAAGGGACGGTGGTTGTTCCTTATGATGTACCAGAGCCTGAGGTACTCAAAGACTTCAAAATCCCTGGAAATATATTGGAGCTGCAAAACCAGGATTCAAGTCTTGTGAGATGCTTTAAAGATGCCAAAGTCAATAAAAATGATTTTGTCATTCAACATGACATTCTTTACAGACAAAATGGGCCAATTAAACAGCTTGTGGTTCCCAAATCAGTTCGAGAAACTGTTTTGAAGTTGGGCCATTCAATTCCCTGGGCTGGCCACCTGGGGAAATATAAGACCTTAGCCCGTATAAAGCGCTGTTTTTTTTGGCCTGGCTTGCATAAAGATGTTGTGCAGTTTTGCAGGAGCTGTCCAGAGTGCCAAATGACATCAGCTAGACTCCCTGGTAAAGCTCCTCTCCAACCGCTTCCAGTTCTGAGTACACCGTTTCAACGCTTGGGTATGGACATAGTAGGCCCGGTTGAAAGGAGTAAAGCAGGTAACCGGTTTATGCTGGTCATTGTGGATTACACAACTAAATATCCAGAGGTTTTTCCCTTGAAAGTTGTCAAAGCAAAGAATGTTGCATTCTGTTTGGTGCAATTTTTTTCCAGAGTTGGCTTTCCTCAGGAAATACTGACTGACCAGGGCACCAATTTCATGTCCAAGCTGCTTAAAAACGTTTATCAGTTGCTGGGAATTAAAGGACTAAGAACAACACCTTATCATCCACAAACAGATGGCCTCACTGAACGGTTTAATCAAACACTTAAACAAATGCTACGGAAATTTGTGAGTGAAACAGGCTCTGACTGGGACCAATGGCTCCCATACATTCTGTTTGCATACAGAGAAGTTCCCCAGGCCTCCACTGGGTTTTCTCCCTTTGAGCTATTATTTGGCCATGAAGTGAGGGGACCCTTGACTGTTCTAAAGGAACTATGGGAGGGGGGACGAACTAACAAAGAACCTTTAAATGTTGTATCTTATGTGCTTCAGATGAGGGAGAAGTTGGAGAAGATGACAATCCTGGCCCAGGAGCACATGAAGACTTCTCAGCGCAAACAGAAGACCTGGTATGACTCTGCAGCACGGGAGAGAGGGTTTGAACCAGGCCAGAAAGTGCTTGTGATGCTGCCTTCAGAGGACAGCAAGCTACTGGCCAAGTGGCAAGGACCTTATGAGGTACTGGAGAAACTGGGACCAACAACATACAAAGTCTCTGTTCCAGGTAAAAGCCGCTCTACTCGCATTCTCCATGTAAACCTGCTGAAGCAGTGGGTGTCCCGGAGCCAAGAAAAACCTGCCTCCTTTTACATCCGAAGTGCAGATGATGAAGAATTTGAGGAACAATATTTTCCTGTTAAATCAGGTTCTAAGCCCAGTTTGGATCATCTATCAGAAGATAAACAGTCAGAGGTGAGGACTGTTTGTCCATTGAGTGTGTTCCAGGAGAATCCAGGTTACACTGATCTGATAACACATGACATTACATTAAAAGAGGATGCTGCTCCAAAACGACTGAGCTATCGCATACCTGAGAGACTTCTTGAACCACTTAAAAAGGAAGTTGAGTTAATGCTATCCCTCGGGATTATTGAGGCATCACAGAGTGAGTGGTGCAATCCAATTGTTCTTGTCCCTAAAAAAGACGGAACACTAAGGTTTTGCATTGACTTCCGCTATCTAAATTCAGTCTCAAAATTTGATTCTTATCCAACGAATCGATGATCTTATTGAAAGACTAGGCAAAGCAAAATACCTCACCACTATTGATCTTTCCAAAGGATATTGGCAAGTGCCACTCTTCCCCAGGTCTAAAGAGCTGACGGCTTTCAGAACACCATGGGGCCTTTACCACTTCAGAGTAATGCCATTTGGATTGCATGGGGCTCCTGCCACATTCCAACGCCTAATGGATAAGGTACTTAATGGCCTTTCACAGTTTGCCTCTGCATATCTGGATGACATCATTGTTTACAGCAATTGCTGGGATGAACATCTGCAACATTTACAAGTAATCTTTGAGTGTCTCCAGAAAGCAGGATTGACAGTAAACCCAGCCAAGTGTGCCATAGCAAAGAGGGAGACAGAGTACCTGGGCTTTGTCATCGGAGGAGGATTGGTGAAACCACAAATTAAAAAGATTGAAGCCATCCAGTCCTGTCCCCTTCCCCAGACAAGAAAACAACTTAAATCCTTTTTGGGTATGTCTGGTTGGTATCACAGATTTATTCCCAATTATTCTGCTAGAGCTGCCCTTCTTACAGACATGACCAGTCTTAGGGGCCCAAACATTCTACAGTGGTCTGAAAAAGCTAAGCAAGCATTCAGAGACATTCAGCAGGCCTTAAGTAGAGATCCTGTGCTCCATTGCCCTGATTTCCAGCAGGAGTTTATTTTACAAACCGATGCATCAGACAAAGGTCTTGGTGCTGTGCTCCTTCAAGGTTCTCCAAATGATCGTCATCCAATCGCCTTCATCAGCCGTAAACTTTTCCCTAGAGAAACCCGTTATTCCACAATAGAGAAGGAATGTCTGGCTATAAAGTGGGCGTTGGACTCACTTCGCTACTATCTCTTGGGAAGACAGTTTGTATTGGAAACTGACCACAAAGCTTTAAAATGGCTGGAGAAGATGAAGGACACCAATAGTCGAATAACCCGCTGGTACCTTGCCATGCAGCCCTACAAGTTTGAGGTGCATTACATCCCTGGCAGACAAAACATTACTGCTGACTACTTGTCCCGCTGTGCCAGCGAGCCTTCAGAGGAGGGGGAGTGTGTGGTGGATGCTCCTCCCACCACATCGTGTTAGTATTTTTCTTTATATTATATTTTAGTTTACGTGTTTAAGTTAGTTATTTCATTTAGATATACATTTTCTAATGGGTGCACACTTTAGTTAATGTCTGTCTGAATGGTTTACTTACATTTGTGTTTCGTTTGAGGTGCTGCTGATTCAAAACAGCTGGAGGAGGAAACTTGGAGCGTACCATTTGTCTTGAAAGACTGAAGGAGGAGACTTGTTTCAAGTTGTTTTAATTAGTTAATCTTGTCACTTAAACATTCACTTATTATTGTTTCTGTTAAGTAAAAGTTAGTTTTGCTTTATTTGTTTCATAGAATGCTTTAGTTAATTTTGTATTTATTTGTTCTTTTGCTATGTCATGCCTCCCTCAAGTGATAGATTTAGGTTACTCCACCCCTATTTAAGCAGCCTTTTGTTCTTTGTTAGGAAGGTCAGTTTTGTTTGTGTTCAGTTAGAGTTCAGTTGACCTCAGTTAAATTGGGCCCAAGATTGTTATTTATTCTTTGATTTATTTTTGCATTGAATTTTTATGTTTTGTTTGCTATTTTGGAAAAATTAAATTGAAATTTTTTCTAATTTGAACTCTTTTTGTCCTCGTTTGAGTCGGGTCCATCACATATTTGTTCCTTTTTTTTTTTTGCTTAGCTAACACATCTATATTCAAACTAGTACAAAATCTGCAAGGACTTTGACAAAAATGGCTGACATTGAGAAAAAAAAGAAATAAAATCATGAAATGGAAATAAAATCAACCAATTTTTTATGCATATTTACACATGAAGGGCAGACAGTGGGAAAGGGTATGGTTGGACTGGTTTATAATGAACATCTGCACAAATTTGATGTGTTTGATGAAAGCCTTTGAAGCTCACATTTTCCTCAATAAACCACAGAAAATACATAAATATTATTATGAAGAAATTTGAAGTGAAACTTTAAAACAGTTTGGTATTGGGATCCTTGTTTTCCTTTAGCCAGAATTTTTCTGGGACATATTTTACAAGTGTTTTGTTCCTTTGTTCTTTTATATTATTTCTAGATCTGATGACTAGGGTCAAGCAGTTTCATTTATTATAAATCCTACTTTTAGACATTACTCACCACATATGAAAACTGGGCACCAATCTACAGATGAGAATCCTGTCCACACAAGTAAAGTGAGCTTAGAGACTCACTATTAATGAATCATTGCACAAGGAAAAAAGGAGCAGAAAAGGAAAACACTGTGGATTTCCTTCGTACTGGTCTGACATTACAAGGATGTTTAACTTAGAGTATCAAGGGAGGTTAACCATTCACACCAAAACACTTGGGTTGGGAGATTGAAAGAGCATACAAACCACAGAGAAAGAAAAAAGGGTGGAAAACAGGAAAAAGTAATTAATCATGCTACAGTCCGTGAGTCTGGTGGAGGCGTTCTTCAGCTCTGGGTTTGCAAGCTGGTCTCAAGAGGAAGCTCCAGTGTAACATGAACGCTGTACATGGGTGGTCAGCTAGTTTACAAAATTCAGCTGTGAAAGAGGCATTTTCTAAAGACCTGGCAGCAAACTCTTTTCTCACCTTCCCCTGAACTAAACTGCACCATATCTGCTGAGCCTGACCAAGTAATAGGCAAACTGGTACCATGACCTGAGAAATTCACAAGAAGCTCTACTTTCTGGAGCACAACCTCAATCTGCTGGACATTATTTTAGTTTTTTTGAAGACCAGATTAAATCAATATACTGGGTTATAGCTTTTATTCAACTGAAAAGATACAGACAGAAACCTTGATAAGGACCAGTCATAAGAGCTTTTTCAAACTACAATAAGTTGATAGATTTACACTGTCATGATTGCTGTGAACACCGAGCTACACACACACGTATGCAGGGCTAAGTGTTGATAGATAAAAACCACACAGAGGGCCACACCGCAGCGCTGTGGTTAATCTGGTAATTAACAGCATTATCAATCTTGCTCTTTTAGTCATTGACAGACTGCCCAAGGGATAAATTTCACTTAGTTCAAAAGGTTTCACTGTGCAAATACAAACTAAAGGGAATACGATCAATATTCAACATCTGCACCTAACATGTAAATGACTACCACTCTGCATGCTTAATGCATAAATTATGAGTATTTTCTTCCTTCTTCTTGCAATTTACACAGTATGTAACAGTTTCTACTAGTGCTTGATTCTACAATAACGACAAAAATATTTTTCCTTTTGATTCTAATATTTAAAGCTCATAAAAAATTATATGGTTTTCATCACCCTTCATTCCGCTTACTTTCTCCCAGTTAAATTTCAACGGGGCCAATCAGTGAAGCGAAGGCGGAGCTAAGATTTTCTCGTCGCTTTAGAATTGCTGGCTGCTTGTTGTTTCAGTAATGGCAGCGGAGTAAGTTAATATAGCCATTTAGTCTGTGTTGGCCATGCTTCCAAGTAGAGGATTAACTTTAACAGCCTTCTCGTTTGGCTCAGCATTTCTCATCACGTCAAAGTGGTGCGATACATATCCATCCATCCATTCATTTTCTTACACCCATTTCCCTAGTGGGGTTGGGAGGGGTTCTGGTGCCTATCTCCAGCAAGAGCTTTTGGACGAGAGGTGGTGTACACCCTGGACAGGTTGCTAGTCCATCGCAGGACAACACAGAGACAAACAGAACAAACAACCATGCATGCACACACTCACACCTAAGGAGAATTTTAGAGAGACCACGCACCACATATATCATGATTAAAGGTTAGCCATGACATATGTAGCAAGCCTTACCAAACTTTATAAATAGGTACTCAGATAAAATCGTTGTGTCAATGCGTATTTAGTAGAAGAAAGAAATAATTCTACTTGATATTTAGATGAGCCGATAAAATCACAAAAGGCACAAGTAACAAGCTAATGACCTACTGTTAATAAACAGCAATGAACTGTGCAGGATGATTAAAGATTACAGAGGTTCTGTGATACAAAAGGTCTGTCCTATTCCATGACCTTTTACCTTCACTGACTGGGCTCATGTACATCTCAGTGTAATGTTTTAGAGGAAACATCCTAAAACCACCCACATATTTCCTTTTTCCTTTTGTGAAGAAATGTGGATTCAATGATAAAAACAGGCTTTTGTTAGGCAGAAACTAATATAAGTGTAAAGCATTGTTGTCAGTGGACCAAAGCTGAATGGGAAGAAATGTTGGCCATGATGTGGTTTTTCACAGCTCTGGTTAAAAAAGAGAGCAGGATTCCCCCGAGACGTACTGACCCCAATGACTCCACGAACTGGTCACCATCTACTTTCATCTTTCGACTCACTTTACAGTCATTTTAATCCCCCTTCATGGCCCCTCTCTGGGTAAGGTTACTCTTACCCCCCTAATTCCCTTGATGCATTTGACAAACAGCCCTCCACCAGAAGACAAGAGGAAAACAGGGTGGTTTTTGTTTGAAGCTTGCATGCAGTGCCTAGTTGCCAAAGTATCAGTACCCCTTGAACTTTTTTACATTCTGTCATGTTGCAAATACCAACTTCAATGTAGGTATTTGTTATTTTATTTGATGGACCACCAAAATGTACTGCAAGATTGTAAACTACATAGATAAACGATACATACTTTTTAAAATTTGTATTAATACAAATTTTACAAGTGTTTCTGGATTTTCCTTCACTCTCCTTTACATAGATGATCAATAAAGTTCAGGTCAACCAATTGCTTTCTGAAGTCAGCCATAGTCTGTTTATATAAATTGTATTTTCAATTGTTCACAGAACAACTAAGAATTTTGGAGTTTGAATTCAAAGGCCTCAGATGTTTGTTAAGTAAGTTCTGAACAAACAGCATCATGAAGATGAAGGAACACACCAGACAGCCAAACTCATAAAAAGTTGCAACCTTATATTCACATATACCAATAAGTGTTACTTCTTTTAATGTGCATTTTTGTATAATGCAGCATGTTTATTTTCATTTAGCCTTATTTAATTTCAATATTTTAGTGATATATTTGTAACTTCTCTATAATCACAAAATGACCTACACCTGTGTACTCTAACAACCAATCAGAAAGCAGTAATTGTTTTTTTTTTTTTTAAAAAAAGGTTGTGGTACAGGGATAATGAAGAACAAAAGTTTTCCAAACATTTGATCCACCCAAAAAAACTATTGGAAACCCTGCTGAACTCAGAGTTTTGTACTGCAATTCTCTACTTTAACTCATTATTGGCTAAATGGTTCTGTTCTTATCAGGTTGTTTGTATGTATTCTTATAGTCTCATAAGACCTTGCCATCTTAAGTCATGACACATAAATCCTATAAAATAGAGAGGATATACTTACTTTTTAAAATTACTATTTGAGGAATATATTCTGTTATGTGACCTTTTAGAGTCTACAAACTCTACTTCTTTTGTGAAGCTTCCTATAGCAATCAACCCCTGTGCCCCCTGAATCCCAAGAATGTAAAACCACTAAATATACAAAGAACATGGAAAAATTAGGGAATGTGGGGAACCCACAACATTCCTCTTTTCATGTGTGTAAGCAGAGACAGGCTTGTCCCCTCTATAGTTCTTTTGTTTCCAGTTGTGCCTGTGTGCTGTATCATTATCAACATCCACATCTGGATGGACTTAGTGAAGAAATCCTATAAAGAACCTAATGGGCTCTTCAAACATTTTTGAAGACTGATTAAGAGCTGTTTCAGATCTTGTTCACAACAATAGGTTCCATATGGGATTTATTTTTGTTCTCACTGATTTTGTTATCTACCCCACTTGCTCCTTTTTACTATTGTGGAAGTGTAGGGGATTTAGGAGGAACTTGACTCCCCATACAGTCAATAAAAAGGTCACAGAAAAAGACCCACATCTGTTAGGCCAAGATAAACAATATCACTGCTTGTTTCCACCTTCAATGTGACAAGAGTCCTGTATTATTTCAAATAAAAATTTCATTTGCAAGGGGAAAAACCTTTGAAAAAGGAGAAGTAGTGTAAAATCCTGGCTGCAAAAGTATGCACACCCTTAAACTAATACGTTGTTCAACTCACTTTTGATTAATTCAGTTTTCCTGGGTACATGCCTTCCATCTGTTACCAAAAAGATACTGTAAAAACTGTATGTATGTATGAAGAAAATATTGTGGTAGAGTTCAAAGTTGGTTGTCACTCATTTTTGAAAGTGCAACTCAATATAAAATTATACAGAATTATTGCTCAAACAGTGAGATATCTCAAGCCTTTGTTTCTTGTCAGGTTCATGGTAATGGCTGAAAGAAAATAAAAGCCCAAAGTTTAGTGCCTCAGAAAATGTAAATATTGTTAAAAATTTAAAAATTGGGAACTTATAGAGTTGCATCCTAATCAGCTGATTAACTGCTAATGTTACCGGACACTTGCTGGTCTGGTTCAGTAGGCTACACAATCATGGAAAAGACTTTGAAAACAGTGATGTGAGGCTCCAACCAAAAGACGGCTGAATGGGGAGGTTTTGTCAAAAGGTGCATCAACATAGTTTTTGTTCAAGTGTGTGCTTGATGGACATTTTATTTTCCATATTTGACCTGCTAACAGATTTGTTGTAGTTTTTCAGGTAAACTTTACAAAAATATTTATTACATTATCAGTACACAAGGTTTTCAAATGATTTTTATGGTCTCTTTACTTTGGTATTTTAACAAGGGTGTGTATATTTTTACATCCCCTGTTTATAATATGAATCAAGGGCAATTTTACAAACATTACTGAAAATGTTTACTTGAAGCTTGAAATGTTCTGTCATAGTTAAACTTATTGTAAATGTATTTTAAGAAATATTTTAAACTTTACAATTCCTACAACATTTAATAATTTCATCTTTAAATCAAAGCAATTATTAAGAGTCAAGTAAATTAGATTTTTACAAGGTGTGTTCCTGATGTGTTATCCAGCACAGTGACCCTCAGCTATTAACGGGTAAAAGAACACCACAAACACATGTTAAAAGTTAGGCTGACTTTAACCATAAACTTCACACCTGCCACTTCAAACCTCTCAGAAGTAAAAAGACAAAAAGATGGCAGGTAATAGATGACAACAAGAAACACTAGTACTAACAAACCCCCACCTTGTACAGTAGGTCGGGTATCTGTTATCACCTTCAAGATGTCTTTGTCTTTCAAATACTTTTTAGCTTAATTGCATAAGACATATGCAAGGTAGGCTCATATCAGATAACAGCCTAATTTGGTTCAAACATTTACAGTTGCTTTTCTTGGCAAAATAAAAGTAATTCCTTCATACAAAACTGGTAACGAACAGCTTTTAAAAAAAGTTCCCAGCTGACACAATTTTAGAAAAATTTGAGTAACTACTACATTTGTCATGAGTATTATTTTGATAACATTATTTAGTAGAGAAAATCTATTTTTGTTATTTACCATTCTTTAGGATTGAAAAATGGATGAATTACATGAAGGCATTGCAATTTAGGGGTCTGCTACGGATTGAATTAAAACAATTACCAAAAACTTGCCACAAGATGTCGCCAAATTGGATTCTTCGCTACTGTTAGAGTCCAATTTGGACTGTTGGTCGTATTCTTTGCGGTAAAGTTGACGAATGGATCTTCTGTTAAACTGACTTCAGTTAATTAAAAATGAACCTAAAAAGTTATATATATATATATATATATATATATATATATATATATATATATATATATATATATATATATATATATATATATATATGTGTGGGTGCGTGTGTGTGTGTGTCGGTGTGTGGTTGTTATATATGTTGATTATTTAGCTATTATTATTATTATTATTATTATTATTATTATTATTATTATTATTATTATTATTATTATTATTATTATATTATTATAGACCCTCAGCTAATGTTTTGATGGCTATAATCATTCCAAATTTATGTTTTTGTCTGCCTCTATCTGAGTGCATGCCATATGAACAATTTAAAAGCCAAATGAAGAAAGAAAAATATTTTTAAAACATTAATATTTAAAATGCCTAATCTATGCGAAAACAAAAATAAATAAATAAATATTTAATTTGTAACCCCAACGAGAGCCTAAATTTTTAAAGCATATAAAAGAAGAGGGGAATTTCTACATTTTCCGTCACCGCTGCAAAGCACCTTTTGTCCCGGAAATGACGACTGTTTGACAACAGGAACCACCAAACTTTAGCCTGTTAGCCTGTAGTAGCATAACAACCCCGATTCGTTAGAAATAAAGAAAATCTCCGACGCATTACAATAATAATAATTACTGAGATAATTATCTTTAGATTCTGGTATGAAGCTTTAGGCAGTTTGTATAAAGAGGTAAGGCTGTTTTAAACTTATCCTGGTTTACGAATGGGGCAGTAAACAGAGCTATATTAATGAACCGCTATAATACAAAATTGACTTCAGTTGCTGCCAATACCGATAAAAACAGAGTATATATATATGGTATTTTTCTTTTGGAAAGCATTATACATAGAAATAAAAAGAAAAAAAAGATCTTAAATATTTTATTTTGACCACGAGGAGCAAATACTTTCTCAGTAAATAATAAATAATGTTCCCCTGTTTGATCTTTCAGTGTTGAGGAATGGTCTGACTGCAGCAGCAAACATGCACAGCCGTTTGCAGGAGCTGAAGAAGGAAGAGGAGACTCTCCTCAAAATCAAAGTCATGCTACAAGACCAGCTGAACCGCCTGAAGGTGATTGTGAGTTCATAAATATACAGATATTTGTGCACATATTCGTGTTTCACATGTGGTTTGCACATATTTTAGTTTGAAGAAGGAGCCTTGAAGTCTATTATCAGCGCTCAAACAGAAGAAGGAGCTTCACATGACCCCACGCCAGAAAATGAGGTAAAATTAACATAAAATTATTCAAATTAGGGCATGAAATGGCTACATGTTCTGACATTTTTAATAATGTGTACTTATTTTAAGTTTATATTACCTCATTAAAAGGAGATATTCAATCACTTTGAATGAATCAAGTGGAAAATAGATTATTTTGCAGTCCATCTAATTAACTTTATAATGTACCTTTCTTCCAGTATTATAGCAATATTTACCACTTTTAGTTAGTTTTGAGTGAATAATTTCAGTCTGTGGATGATTGAACAAAATACTTAGATGTAATTTAAATTAAAAGCTGTTTTTATTAGTAATAAAATAATTGATATAGATTTTATTTAGAGGTGAATGTCTAGGGTTTTTGCTATAAACTTTGAAAACTTAACGTTCTTTCTTTCTACTCTGTGTTGCTTTATCCCATTCTGAAATAAATAAAAAGCTTAGATTTTGGTACAAACATGTGAGGTCTCGAACATACAAACAATTTTGGAAGGAATTTTCTTGCTTTGTTTTTGCCTCTGACTGAAATTAAGCTTATTCTTATTTTTTAGGTCCAGATTAATCTTGACGATGAGACCGAAATCAATCGAACCAAACTCTTGCTGAATAGTGCAGAGGATTATGACATGGAGGAAGAAGACGAAGATGATGAAGACGAGGAAAATGAATATGATGAAGAGGATGATGACAATGAGTTTGAATTTGTGCCTGAAGCAGAAGAGGAGGAGGATGATTACTAAGAATTATGGGTTGTGTGTGTGTTTGGCCACTTAACAAGAACACCTTTAGTTGTATTATTAGTTGGTAGGTTTAATTTATTCAGATGGAGTAACCGTTACATTGTAATAGTCAGTGGTGCTAGCAGTGCCCATTTCTAGCCTAATTTAGAGCTACATTTCTCCCTGTCATTTAACTTAAAGTTTGTGAGAAATGTGTTACTGACATGCTATAAGACAGTATCATTAGGTGCTTACTGAGTAGCTTTTTAGGCATTTTTTGGTGAAGTATTCACTTGAAAATCCAAAATCCTGGTTGTTATGCGTGTCGTGAAGTGTTATGGCTGGGCCATAAAAGAGAATAAAATGTATGTGTTGTTATAAAAGAAATGAGAATTATAAGCACAAAAATAAATGTTTTGCTTTGTTTATTTTGTGTCTGATTTCAATATTGTTCACTTGTAATTATAATGAAACATGTTTTACTTGACGCTGGTATATTGTAGATGCATTTTAGTATATTAGAATATGATTGGAAAATGAATTTTTGTGATTCCAATTTTTAAAATGCATAAGTACAAGCATTAATTTAATCAAAATTAACAAAGAAGTGCCTGAAATATTTAACTCTGTATGTAATAAATCTTTTTCATTTCTTCAGGTGAATTACTAAAGGTAACTTTTTGATTACATTGACATATATATATACAGATTCAGTGATATGCTTTGTATTGTCACAAATGTTCCTTGCACCATCATACTGCTAAGGTGGCATATCACTTGATTCAAATTTTCCACAGAAGTCATTTGTCACCAGCTGGTGGCCGGAGTCATGCCCAGTTATGTCTAATTTAGCTAATTTGCCAAGAATCATAATGTATGTGCTGTATTCAACTTAACAATTTGAAATTAATTTAAAATCTGGTAAAACACAACTGTTGTTCATGTAACCACAAATGAATTTGGGTACAAATTGAGGACTTCGTAAGCTGATGTATATCCCTTGTCCTCATTTGACTCAGACAAATGGGGAATGCAGTGCAAACACTTTCAACTGAATAAACCATTCAGCATTTTCTAAACAGGTAAAACAATACATTGAGTCTCACAATGCTGCGAGCGTTCACACCGCCTGCAGGGAACAGCTCTGGAGAAGAGTGGTGCCACACCAGGCAGGGGGGACATTAGATGGGTCCAGTTTTCTACATCTTCTGCTGCTTTGGGGGAGTTCTCATTCCCAAACAAATTTTTGCAGGCCTCCAGTCAATGCAGTCTTCATAGGACTTACAGGTAAAAAGGCAAAGATGGTTTGGAGTTGTAACATTTGGGAAAGATGTAAAGTTGTAAAAGACCATGCATAAATTGAATAATGGATATCTATTGCTAAAGCAAAAAAATTAAAAGGATATCTGATTCATTATATTAGGCTATATTTATAATTTGATATTTCAAGTGTTATTTTCACTTTAATTTTAAATGTTGGCAGGTTTTTAAAAGTGGCATTTCACTCCATCTAAATACCATGAAACACAATAATGTTCATATTATTTTGCGCGGAAACATCCTTGCATTGTCATGTGATTGTTGATTGTAAATGTATCCACCTCTCAAACATTAGCTTTGCTTACAGAGGTGAAACCACAGTTTGTATAGGATCTGTCTGCCTCAGCACGATGAGCTCACACTCCATTGAGTTTGAAAGGAGGCATTTGGCTTTGCATTAGGGGACCGAGACCCCCCACAGACCATCACACTGGATGCTTCTAGACTGCTTGATGACTCTATGGACTTTCAAATTTGTCCCTGATACAAATATCCTTCATTTTCAAGAAAGTGTGTATTGGTTGTGAGGTGTTTGTCTTTTCATATGATTAAATGTGGTTACTGAATGGGGTCTCATCCCTCCTCATATATCAGGGAAGATCTCATCAGTTCGTGCTGCAGGAGAACCATGCAGCCCCGCTGTGGCGACAGTGTGTGCCATGTGCTTATGTTGGTGCTGTGTCTGTCTGCGGCTGAGGACTTCGACTGGACAAAGAACAACCACGGCTCCTTCTATTATGGCACTTTTCCAACTGGTATTCACTTATTTTCTGCAAAGTCCGTTGTTCATTTTGCCAAACATGACCAAGCTGATCGATTGTTGCGTTTGTTAGGATTTTCATGGGGTGCCGGAGGTTCAGCCTATCAAACAGAAGGAGCCTGGGACAAAGATGGAAAAGGACTGAGCATCTGGGATGTGTTCAGTCACAAAAAGGGCAAAATCCAACAAAATGACACGGGGGATTCCTCCTGTGAAAGCTACTACAAAATCAAGGTGAGGATTCAGAAAGACTTCAGAAATGCAGGAGCTTGTGTTGTGTGAAGGCATAAGTCAATCTAAATATCTCATTGCACTGCATGTATTTTGTTCAGGATGATATTTCTCTGATGAAGGAGATAAGGCTGAACCACTATCGCTTCTCTATCTCATGGCCAAGAATTATTCCCACTGGTGCAAAGTGTAAGTAGCGCCTTACAAAAAAAAATCATGCCTTTGGATTTTTTTTTAATTGACATGTTACAACCACAAAAAAAAAATAGATAAATACATTTTTTAGGGAATTTATTTAATAGACCAAAACAAAGTAACAAATAATCTTGAAGCAAAAGGAAAAGCATATATGATTTTCATGATAATTCACAAATACATTTATTGTAAGTTTGGTGTGCATTTCCAACCAACTCGCTTTGATAACCACTAAATAGTAAATGTGCTATGTATGTGTGACTGAATAGTAATACATCTATTTGGTGAAGGTTGTAAAACTATATTCAAACTTTTGAACATCTCAGAGAGCACAGATCAATTTATTGTTGAAAATTAAAAGTGTAAAACCAATGTAAACCTACAAAATCCAAGCCATTAACATAAAATTATCCTTCTCGCTAAACATACAGCCAGAGAGATACAATATAATGTTGGTATTTAAAACAATTGTGTATTAGAATGTGTTTGACCTAAATCCAATTGAGAATCTGCGATAAGGGCTGAAAATGGATGCTATTTTGCAAAATAAAATGGACAAAACTTTCAGTCTCTTAATGTACAACACTGTTAAAGACAGACCTCAAAAGCTCTAAATTAGGCTAGAAATGGGCACTGCTGGCACCACTGACTATTACAATGTAACGGTTACTCCATCTGAATAAATTAATAAGTCCTGTCAAGTCTCTAACTGTATCAAAAATGTGTTTTGACTCAGGAAAGTTGAATAAAAGTGCCTGTCACAATTTCTTAGATTTTTTTTGTAGAAAAATATATTGAAACATGCAGTACATTTTCCCCCCTTCACAATTATGTACTTTTTTCTGTTAGTCTATTGAATTTAATCCCAATAAAACACATTAAATGATATACAAACATTTGGGAACATTTCAGGTGATCAAAGCTTTCTATCTAGCGTTTTTAACGTTTTGTGTAAAGAGTTATCCTTGCTCTAAACTTCAACACTATTTGCAGCTGACCATGTAAACGGAAAAGGAATACAGTACTATGATGAACTAATTGACCACCTGCTGGAGAACCATATCACTCCCATTGTTACACTATATCACTGGGATCTGCCTCAGGTTGGTGCCTTTAATGCCAACCACCTCGACTTTTAATTTTGATGTGCCTCCAAACTATGAATTGTATCGTTTCCTCTTTTAGGTTTTACAAGAGAAATATGGTGGATGGCAAAACATAAGTATGGTCAATCATTTCAATGACTTCGCCAACCTTTGTTTTGAAAAATTTGGTGACAGAGTGAAGCACTGGATCACTTTCAACAATCCATGGGTGTGTTTGGAATATTGTTTTTTTTTTAAGTTTGCAACAGGATTGCTTTACTCACTCCCGTTGAATAAGGCAATTAAGTAGATGTCTTTCTACTTAACATCCACTTACAGTCTGTGGCTGTTGAAGGTTATGAGACAGGTGAGCACGCTCCTGGGCTGAAGCTGAGAGGAACCGGGGCTTATAGAGCTGCACATCACATCATAAAGGTATTAAGATGCTGCTTCCATCACTCAAACCAAGCTAACAGTTTAAACTTAAATTTGATCTTTTTTCATGCAGGCACATGCCAAAGTTTGGCACACTTATGATACACAGTGGAGGGGGAAACAAAAAGGTAAACAAGGTTGAAAAGTAACATTCAACCTGCAGTGGGTTTTTAAATCCTGAGAACAGTTCTGCATGTCTGCAGGTCTGGTGGGCATCTCTTTGTCGGGGGACTGGGGTGAGCCGGTGGATATCAGCAACCAGAAAGACATTGAAGCAGCAGAGAGATATGTACAGTTCTATCTGGGCTGGTTTGCCACACCCATCTTCCATGGAGACTACCCTCAAGTAATGAAAGACTTTGTCGGTGAGTTACGGAGTAAAAAGTTAATCTTGCCGAAATGACTGAAGAGATGCCTAATCAACACTGGTGTGCAGGAAGGAAGAGTGTGCAGCAGGGACTTGGGACATCTCGACTGCCTGCGTTTTCTTCACAAGAGAAGAGCTACATAAAGGGGACGTGTGACTTCCTTGGCATCGGCCATTTCACCACCCGGTACATCACCCAGAGGAATGATCCAACAGGCCGTAGCAGCAACAGCTACTTCACAGACCGTGACCTGGCTGAGCTGGTGGACCCGCGGTGGCCTGATCCTGGGTCAGAATGGCTCTACTCTGTGCCATGGGGTTTCAGACGTTTGCTGAATTTTGTCAAGGTACAGAGTGGAGATGTTTTTATTTGCGCTGAATCTTATCTGACTGGCTTCGTTCAAAGCCAAGCTGTGCTGTTTTCTTCCTTCCACAGACTCAGTATGGGAACCCAATGATTTACGTGACTGAGAATGGAGTTTCTGAGAAGATGATGTGCACAGAGCTGTGTGATGAATGGAGAATACAATATTATAAAGACTACATCAATGAGATGCTGAAAGGTGAGTGATTCTAAAAATAATTAAAAATTGAAACAGATTAATTGTTATTTAATCATGTTTCTTTGTCACTCAGCTATAAGAGATGGAGTCAATGTAAAGGGCTACACTGCATGGTCTTTGCTGGACAAGTTTGAGTGGGACGAAGGCTACTCTGAGAGATTTGGCTTGTACTATGTGGACTTCAGGAACAAAAACAAACCTCGATATCCAAAAGCTTCTGTGCAGTTTTACAAACGGATCATCAGCTCCAATGGATTTCCAAATCAAAGAGAGGTGAGAGATTTATCATTTTAAATTCTTAGATATAGGGGTTTAGTTCTTTATGTTGAATTGGGGGGTTATGCAGTTTGATATACACACCAAAGGTTGAATTCTTAGCTTTTGACAGGATTTTTTAAAAAGGCCTATTGCTAGACAGGGTCAACTGCATGTTTAGGTACAGCTGTAAGTGGCTCATTAGACAATGGAGAGAAACATAAAAATGTCAGCATATAACCATTAACATTTTCATAAGTACAATAACAGCTGTAATATCAATTTTAAAATTTTGATTTCCATTTTAATCACTGAATAAAATATTTAGGTAGAATCTAAAACAATATATCTTGTGGACAGAAATATAAAAGAATAACTGCAGTCAGGATCATCATCAGTATGTCCACAATTTAAAAAAAAGTATAAAGTCATAGTCTTATGATTATATTTGATTTACATGATCAAGTCTTTTAAAAATCTATTTTAAGATGCTTTATTTTTTAATTTGTTACATTTGGTGCTATGTTTCTGCTCTTAGATAATAAACATAAAAATGTAGTTTCTATTCTGGAACCACTAAGTTTATAGAAAACACGCGGTGAAAGAAGATAATACATCAGCTTCTTGTGAAAGAGAACCACTTCTTAGTGGAATGTGATCCACTATTATTCCATCAAGTACCAATGCAGCGCATGATGGCCAGTTCATGATGAAGTTTAGAACTTCAAGTAACATTTGGAAATTGTGTTCAGCTCAAGTCTGTCTATCTATCTATCTATCTTTTTTTTTTTTTTTTTTATATTCACAGGTTGAAAACTGGAGGAGGAAGGCTGTTGAGATGTGTTCTTCCAGCAACCAGCTCCTAGCAGCAGGTTAGTTAATCTTTGGTTTCTGTGACAACTTTGTCTGTGACAAAAGATTAACAACTAGCTGGGGTAAACAAATAAAGATTTGGAAATAAAATTGGTTATTTGTTAACTATGACAGGCAGAAGTTATTACAATTTGACATGAATTTGAATTCCGAGCACATATCAACGATTACTTTAAAAAAATATATCAAAAATGCTAAAACCCAGTTCTCAGAATTT
Organism: Gambusia affinis; assembly: GCF_019740435.1. Taxonomy (NCBI): domain Eukaryota; kingdom Metazoa; phylum Chordata; class Actinopteri; order Cyprinodontiformes; family Poeciliidae; genus Gambusia; species Gambusia affinis. Next base: position 7,934,978 of record NC_057875.1, read on the forward strand.
CTTGCAGAATATTTGAGATATCTTCTTTGTTTGCCCTTCCAGCTAGAAGAAAATCCAAGGAACATGCTGAGATGCCAAAGGTTTGGCCAGTGCATGATGAAGTTTAGAACTTCAGGGTACATACTTTTTAAATTTCACTCATATCTCTGTCGTTGATTTTTGACTGAGTTGTGTAAAAACTAACATTGAGGCCTCTGCTGCTTAACGAGTAGCTTTAAAACAAGCTTCTGTCTTGCATATATAATGCAAACTTGTTCTGTTTTGTTTGTGCATAAAGAGTATTTCAGCAAGCAGTACAACTTCCTTATCCAAATAATATATTTCAAATTATAAGACCTGAATTTAGACACAACTGACTGATGTCTTTACTTTTACTCAAGACATATACATTGATGTGAAAAATGCTTGGTTGGCGATTTATTTTGAGTTTGCTTTGAATCAGAATTCCTTTTATCATCATTGTGCAAAAAAGAAAGCAAAATGATCATCCCTCTTTATCCCCAAACTTTACAAAAATTTTGCATTAGTTTTATACCAGATGCTCCACTTTTGTCTCTCTCTGATATTAAAGCTTGTTTGCTTTAAAACATTTAAGTGGGGCAAAGAAAAGCAAAAACAGAGAAAATCAATTAGGGTTCAAGTACTTGCTAACAGCCTTAGACATACTTTCAGTGGATTAAAGTTGCACCTTTCTGAAATACTCCAACCAGCAGCTGCATGCAGTCCTCAAAGGGTTAAAATGTCGTTAATCACCTTTAAGTACTTTCTCTTCTTTCATTAGAGGAACAGCGGAGTACTGCTGCCAATATTCTAAGACTTATACATGGTAAGAAATCCCTCATGCTCACAGTTAATCAGATACAGTGTAATTCTGTGTAGGCGAGAAATATTAACCCTTTGAGTGCTGTGCTTGAGCGTTTACACTAGTTTTCTAAGCCATGTCTGGCTATGCGACAAGGTGATAATGAGCATAAATGTGTTTTGCAGACCCGCTGACCAGCCACATGGAGATGGTGACTGAGATTGTCGTCCCCACAGTGTGCACACTCTCCATTTTGATCAGCGCCGTTTTGCTCATGTTTCTGCTGCGAAGAAGGAACTAGGAAGAGTTTAAAATTACGAACATGCTCATGCCACTTTACTGCTTTATTTCTTTATTCATTTTTGTGTGGATACGAGTACATTTATGAGCTGACTTTAAATTGAAATGCTAACTTTATTCATTTGATGTGAATTCAGTGTTTGCTGAGAGAAATTAAACACTGCTTGAGCAGTTAATGTAGAACCTAGAAGCAGAGATTCTGGTAAATGCATCTACAACATGCTATATTTTCCTGTTGTATCAGAAGGCTGCTGCAAAATATCCTCCTTTGTGCTTTTATCAATATTAAACTTTGTTCAACAGATGGCCTCTTCTAAACCCTTAAACAGTCCACATTGAAAAACTGACATCTCTAGTCTAAAAAAACCCAAAAATACATAAAAACATATTAGTAGCTAATGATGATATTAAATACAAATAGTACATTTACGCAAAGCTGTTGAAGCTGCAGCACATCGTAGTAGAAAAGAAGGCAGGCTCCTCAATGTCCCCATTTACAGTTTCATTTGGGAAATCTATAAAACACAATTAAAAAGAAGAATAGATTTTACCGGAGTGTTACAGTAGATAAAAGTGTACATACTGTTGCAGTAAGAAGTTTTCAGTTGTTCATCATGACCAGCCATAACCTGCTCTTGCCTGGTTGGTGCCTTAGATGAGGTTATGGTTTGCAGTCCCCAAAGTTACATGCATGTTATTCAGGCTTTAAAATGTAGAAATATGTCAGGTAGAAAACTTGAATAAAGGTTGATGGTTGCATTCTATGTTCCCTATCTAGTCTACATTTACCATCAAATATATTTTTCACAACTTTTAGCATAATAGTAAAAAGTGTGTAAAATGATTTTTTTGGTTGTATAAAATATATTCCTTTTGAGAAGATCAAACAAAGAATAATGTGAAATCCGTGAAGCTACAATACAGTTTTGTTTTTTTTCCCCCCCTTTTTCTCTTCAAAACTGTTCAAAAGGTTTAGCCATTTTATTGGAACAATCAAAATTGACTTTTGGAGCATCCATGTGTGGAAAAATGTGGCAAATGTTTCCTCTGTCCAGGACAGATGTGGATGAAATTTACCTGTAGCTGAGCAGCATAAGCAAAACATACAAATACAGCAGACAGACTAGGTGTGTTCAACACACCAAATTATTTAGTGGAGGTTATGGATATGTAAAAGTGGTTGAACTACATTTATAGTGACACAGCAGCTGCAGTATTTACTCTAACACTTTTAAGCACGTTTGTTTTTTATTGAAGCCAACCTACAAAAATCAGACCACGAAGATAAAACACAAACAGAGCTGCACTCTGTTTTTGTTTGTGCATATTATGCGTAAACTGCACCAAATAAGCACAAATAACCTGACAATAACAGGGATGTTTCAATGAATTCCATCATTTAATCTAAATCATCTCCAAATTAATGGGATTTTTGTCCATGATGAGTGTATATAAATACCTGTCCAGCACTGCAGATATACATTGAGAGGTACATATAAATCACCTGTTTCAAAGATGACATGATCAACCAGTGGCTTGTCACTGAGCTGTAAGGACGTCCGCACCTCACGAACACCTTGACCACTGGATATCTCAACTCCCCAAACTATGGGATGCTCCCTGAGGAAAACATGCACCTAATCAGAAGTAGGACAAAACTGAACAAAATGTGATTCTAAAATTTTGACTCATGGGAATGAATATATAAGTATAAATATATTAAAAATTAATACTATTTGTAAAAGTTCTGCAATAAAGAAGTAATTTTGCTTTAATCCAACCATTTGTGACTGTAACATAAAATTATAGTAAAAATGCATTGATGTTTGAGGTTGTAAGGAAAAAGATTAGAGGAATCAATAGTTTTGATTCCTCTAATCCTTTAACTTTAAAAATTAATCAATCCGAGTATAGGTCAGGTTAGATTGCAAAAATTATATCAAACAAACCCGTTAAAACATGAGAGAATATCGCAAATTATTTTGTCTTAACATTCAGCAAATAGGTTGAAATCCTTACTTTTGGTAGAAATGGCTTATCAAGGCTGGTTTGATCTGGAGCTTGAATTCATGTTCCTCATCGTATGTCGATGTTTTGTAGTGATTCAGACATGATCTGTAAGGGGGAAAAAATATGAGATTGCTTTTCCTATTAACAAAATGTGCGTTTTTCCTGCTCGTAAGCCAAGAGAAAAAGCAAAGGGGTTTACTGTGTGAGGACAAATTGCCGGTCGTAAGGCAAACCCAAGAATGTGCCGCAGGTCACTATTATTTCCAGCAGGTGGTGCAGTTTTCTGAGTCTGATCACTTGCTCTTGCACATCAACCTCAGTGCTCAGGTAGTAGTACTGTCGAGTATAATTTATTACTATTAGGAAACAAATTTGCTTTCTTAAAACTGTATGAACACAATGTAGACACACTGTCCAGATATGGACTGAAAAAATATTTACTGAACTTACCAGGTGGTTTAAAGTTGTCAATTCTTCACCTGATTTAAAAAAAACAACTAAAGATTAGAGCTTTGTTTTGCAATCCTTGTGAAACATGGTTTATTGGGAGGCTTTATTTAAATCACTAATTACTAAAAATAAACCTCACATTATGTTTTACAAAAGAAATTCACAGGAAAGGTCAAAAAAGCTTACCAATCAAGTAGTTAATGTAGTCTTTTCTCATTTTGTCTAGTCCCACCTCCAGTAGCATGATGACTGGCGTGATGCCTGTAAGAGACACGTGGTCAATCTGCTGGTGGTAAGACTGAAGGATCAGTTTGCTGAGGGAGCTGCTGCTGTCTCTGTGAATCTGGAGGCACAAGAAAAGAAACACAATCTTACAACAAAAAAATCTTGGTCGCATTTGAGAGTATATTAGTTGGCCAGAGTAACGTCACTTCATACCCAGGGCTTGATGTCACCGTATCGTAGAGCTTCAATAACCAGCTTCAGACAGTCGCCAATGTCCTGGTATGAAGTCACACCTGTGAAGCAAAAAAAAAAAAAAAAGAAAGAAAGAAATGGTAGCCAAGGTGATGTTATAGATGGATCCCAGTGTTTTTTACGATTTATAAATACAATATGTAAATAGTACTTTTTCTCATCCGGACCCAAAGCTGCTCTGCAAAATCCAAATCTCCTCTTTCCAAGAAGGAGTTGAAAATGGAAGGATCCGCCTCCTGCTTCGGCTTTGGGGTCTTTAACAAAAGATGAAAACATAGTAACTGTTTCACTTCACTTCTTGTATCCAATAAACAGAATTCTGTTTCAATTATTATACCTCAACTGTTTTGGCAGCTTGATCCTGAAGTGTTTTTGCCATGTTCCTAAGCTCTGCAAGCAGAAAAGAAAGAAACATCAACATGACAGCCTTTCCTGTTCACTTAATTTATTAATTTTTTTCTTGGTGAATTTACCTTCGAGATAGACCTTTGTCAGGTTTACAGCCGATGTGCTCTCCAGAGGTTCCGTCCATTCAGTCTCACCTGTTTTCAAACCATTTGCTAGAGTCTGAAACAGCAGGAAACATACCAATTTATTATTTTAACTTTCATTGTCAAGGCAGATTTATTTGGAAAGCCCCAATCATACACAGATAAATCCAGAATACTTTACAGTAAAATATAAAGTCATGGTATCTTGTAATATTCATACAAATTTAGTGGCTAAAGCGTAGAACCTTGAAGAAACCTACATTTGATCGTTGTTCTCTGTTACAGAGTACAGCATGTCTTAAATAAGACCTAAAGTAATTTTTCACAGTCACAGACAGCCAGTATCAGGATCGAAAATAAAATTAAATACAAACCTGAAGAAACTCTAGCTCCCTGTACATCTCAAACATGGGACTTCTCATGTCTCCGCAAACAACTTTGATGTTCTTCAAAGCAAACAGAAACATTAAACAATGTAAAAATCACAAAGCATTCCATTTTTAATATCTGACTAGTTTACAGTTTTTAAAAATATACAAAATGTGGTTGAATGCAGCTTACAAGAGTAGCTGTAGAGGACAGAGGAGGGATCTCAAGAATACTCTCCACATGACTCCACTTGAAGTCCACTGTCACGCTGCTCTGTGACTCGATTGTGGTGTTTTCCACAACGGTGGACCCAAACAAACTGAACCTGGCACTACCTTTAATCCCCATCTATAAATATTGAAAGATTGAGTAAACAACTTATCGCTCATGCAGTAAATTGAAAGGAAACACACCCACTTACAGAGGAGGAATGATGTCTGTTCTTATGCATTTGTTTCAGTTCATCCAAGGTTGCAAGAGATTTTTTTTCCACCGTTGGACCTAAAGACAAACTGTACATCAAAAACAAAGACAAAGCTTGTACAGAACATAGATTGCAGCACCAAAGTATTTGCCCCATTGCACATTTCCCCTTCATTGAACTCAGATCATTATTAAACAAATAACAGCAGATTCAGATAGCCTACAAATACAAAATACAGTTTTCAAGTGATTTTATTATGGTAGATCAGACAAAAAGACTACAAAAAGCTTTCCAAAACAACCATGCCCATTTTCCTTTGAAAATGCAAAATTCACCTCCCTAGATGTTTTACCAACAGGAATGGCCTGGTTAAGGTTATGCTACCAGCATTTATTTCTAAATATTTTCATTAACATATAGGAGATCATCAAGATGATTTTTTTTAGCAAATCACTGATTTTAACAGAAGCAATTGAGGCCTGCACTGCTTCAATGTTAGACTTCTTTTGTGATCTTTGGTTTGTGAATGGCTCTTGAAATAATTTTGATAGATTGGCCACTCCTAGGAATTGTTTATAATGTTTTTTGCTTCTAATGTGGACAATGCCATTCTGTGGAGTGACTTCGTAACAATGCCACACATATAGAAGAAGTCGATGACCTGTTCTCAATTTCTTGTAGAATGTAACATATGTTGCTTTTTGACATGTAGCCTACTTCATGTCTTTTGACAGATTCTATTTAAGAGATACATGATTCTATCCATCCATCCAGCTATCCATCCATTTTCTTACACCCTTGACCCTAGCGGGGTCGGGAGGTGCTGGTGCCTATCTCCAGCTAACATTCCGGGTGAGAGGCGGGGTACACCCTGGACAGGTCGCCAGTCTGTCGCAAGGCAACACAGAGACATACAGGACACACAACCATACACACTCACACTTAGGGTGAATTTAGAGAGACCAATTTACCTAACAGTCATGCTTTTGGACTGTGGGAGGAAGCCAGAATTACTTGATTCTAAAGCTTTGGTTATAATCAGGCCTGAGTGTGGAAAGGAAAATTGAACGCATGGGGAATTTGCAGTTCATTAATGACTTAGCAAGGGAGAAATATATTTTCAGAGGTTTTACCTTTGCAGGTAATACAATACAATTTGACCCCAGCTACTTTATTTGATACACAGACTGGTTCTGCACCAAACCAGGCTGTTCCTGCAGGATCACTCATGTCGCATCGCACCCAGAGAGGGTGTAAGATGGGGTTATTGTCCACAGTGGACACACCAGGGTTTTGAGATAATGTGTACAAAGACAGCAACTGTCTACAGAAAAAGAAAAGAAAATTATTAGAGACACATCTTTGTTTAGATGAAATGGTAAAAGTTTTACTAGTGTTTACCTTCCTTTCATGACTGTAAGGGGCTGTGGTCCTTGCTCTGGTTGGAGAACATCACAACTATCTTCAGCATCACCATTATCAGCTGAACAGTTCGATGTCTCAGGGTTTAGCTCATCACATAGCCCAAGTATTTTTGGTACCTAGCAAAAGTGAAAAGATCCTGCAGTGATCAGCAAAAACTGAGGACAAACTCTCAATCATTTATTAATTTCTATTCAAGCATAGCTCTATGTAAATTTAAAAGTGGCAAAATTATTTCACCGACCGCCAGGCTTCATCTGTCAAATCATATTTATGGCCCAGCAAAAATGTATTCCTAGATTAGTAAATAAACATTCTGATCAACTTAGAAAAGAGTTGAACATAAATTGCAAAAATGCTTTAGTTAGATTTATTTTAAAGGAATTGTTCATCAATGGTCAAAATTGCAAAGCCAAGGATTTGACCAAAAACAATCTTATCTTAACATAAGATAACTAACCTCTCAATAAATATACTCAAACAAAATGGTTATTTCTTCAAACACGTATAGAAAAATTTTGCCACTGCAAAAAAAGATTATTTTATGCAAATATGTTTGCATAAAACTTCTCAAGGCAAGGCAAGACAACTTTATATAGCACCTTTCAGCCAAAGACAATTCAAAGTGCTTGCACAAGAAAATAAAAACAACAAAAAACTTCTCAAGGTCCTTGCTTTCTGTTAGGTTATTCCTTACCTCATGCTTAGTCTTGTTTAGCACATTACTTTTTTTTTTTTTGCCTATTATTGCTTGTTTTTCATTGTGTACTTGAGTAAAATACTTCATGTTACTCTTGCCGTGTATACAAATCACTTGATAAATGAATACAGGTTGATTGATGGAAAACATACATTTGAAACCACAAATATAAGTATTTTTCAAATACGTTTATTAAATTTCTTTTATTGTAAAAGTAAACTTACAGCTTTTTCACAGACAAAGATTGTTTGGTCGGCAAAGTACAAATTCCCCGCAGTAACTTTGTCTCCGTTCATCTTTGTAATGTGAATATCCTCCTTAAAGACAAAGATATAGAGACATTAAAGCCAACAAAAATATAAAAATCACAGTTTGTCCAGGTATAAAACGCAATTACTTTAAATGCAAGTACCTCATATGTGCACGAATTACTACTTTGGTCATCCTGGAGGCATCTTGGACGAGCATAAAACCAAAAGCATAGCACAACGTAAGTTGAACTATACAAATACACTCAGAAAGTGAAGGCTTCTCCTCGCATCGAACGTTTTACAGCTAAATGTAGCTTGGCGTTTCTCGCTAAATGGTAAATGAATATAAATTAAAATGTTTACATAAAACTCACCGAAGAAGTGTGGAGAACTCTTCTGCTCTAGATACCACTTTTGAGCCCATCACAAAAATGTGAATCAGGGTTACAGGGCAAAATATGTGGCTAGAGCAGCAGAAAACAAGCTGATAGAATCAACATTTACTAATAGTAGAATCCTGTTTGCATTTGACAACCGCGCGCTCAGTCGAAAAGTGACGACATGAGTTCACAGGTCATCGGCCACGTCATAGCAATGAAAGTAAGAAAAGAGAAATAGTTGGTCTCTGGACTTTGCAGTTCTCTTTTTCACATACACACACAGTATATAAATATATATATATATTTGTTTGTTTTATATTATTTTTATTTGAGAGAAATTGAAGAGTAAAGTAGTTCGACACTTCCGTTTACGCTGCAAGACATTGCGCCAACATTGTGTAAAGAAATTAGTCCCTACTTCAAGAAAAAAAACAACCTTTCCTTGATGATTGTTGTGTAATTTAACATATATAGTAACTTTAATATGTTTTTATGTAGTATTTATACTTTCATCGGGTATCCTAAAATAGTTAAAACCCAGCAGTAGCCGAAATTGTTTTAGCGGAAGTCTTGTGCTCATAGGCGGAGGCATATATAATCAGGGTTGAGTTACCAACTTCCTTTTTACTGTGGCCGCCATACCGTGAGGAGCGTGGTTCCCGGCGAGCCGAAAAAATCTATCGAAAATGGTGAGAAATCATTAATATGTTACAATATATATGGTGCAGAACATGTGTATTTCTAGCATGTTTTACATATTTTGCTAACTGTTTGGCACTTTGTCTGGTAAAGAAGCTAATATTTACATAAATCTGATCGCAGAATTGAATGCTAGTCACTAGGAAGCTAACACGAGGAGCCATTTTGGACGACTGCTTATTCCGACTTACACGTGTTGTCTGTTGCAGCAGCTATTGTATTAAACTGACGTTGCTGTTGGTGACTATTATTTGAGTTTGTCTTAGTAGTTGCTAACTACATACAATCTTAATAGTCCTTAGTGCATGTTCAAAGTAACTCAGGATTTTACGATGTCACGTGAACAATTTGCTTAAGTATCATCCAATGTCAGTAAGATAACTTAATTCAGTATAATTCACATTAACTAACATTTTCTACAGCTATGTCAAAATAAATAGGTTAATGTGAAGTGGCATAAACCCATTCACTATGACTTAACCACGCTAAAATGTGTGTTTAAGTGTGTGAAAAGCTCAAACCCAAGTTAGCAATCAACAATTAGCCTAAGTAATTAATTCACTTCTAACACTACTATATCCTGCCAGAAGTTCAAGGTCGTTAGTATTCCACTTTGTATTTTCAACGCAACACCACTAATGAAGAACATTGTAGCATGAAACAGAATATTAACTTAATTTGAATATTTTTTTAAAAGCTAAATTTAAAACACTTGTTTAATTTTATGTGTGATCTGATGTGTTTTTACATTCTCAGGCCTGTGCCAGACCCCTCATCTCGGTGTATTCCGACAAAGGAGAATCATCAGGCAAAAATGTAGTCATGCCTGCTGTCTTCAGGGCCCCCATTCGCCCTGATGTTGTGAATTTTGTGCACACCAACATGCGCAAAAACAACCGCCAGCCATATGCGGTCAGCGAGCTGGCAGGTGAGCCATCATACAATTGATGTTCAGTTTTTGCCCAGTGAGTTGCTTCTGTTGGATGACGTTAATTTGTACCCACATTTGATACATATACATATTTTTTGTTTGCATTCACATGTAAATTTTTTACTTTTGCAATTTCATGTCCGTTTTACTATTTCTGAATAATTTTGCTGATGATTATAAAAACTCAAATTTAAGCAACATCTTTTATCACTAATTTGTTGTGACCATTTTGCATTGGTTACTAGACTGCTTTTGATTTGGACCTTTGGAAACATGACAACATTCTCCTGTTAGTGGATTATATTTATTATACCAAACTGAGTAGAAAATAGAAATTACTTTAAAATTGCAAGTTGACAAAGCAGGTACAAAACCTGTGTTCAAATTCAATCAAAACGTCAAAACAATTCTTTTGTTAAACGATAGTTATGAATCTCAGAGTTGGGCTAGTTTTCACCATAAAGTGCTTCCATAATTTGTAACTGTGTTTATATTGAATCTTTCAGGCCACCAGACAAGTGCAGAGTCCTGGGGAACAGGAAGAGCTGTGGCCCGTATCCCTCGTGTGAGAGGTGGTGGTACTCACCGCTCTGGCCAGGGAGCTTTTGGAAACGTATCCTTGTTTTGAGCTCATTTGTTGTTTTCATACCTTTAACAGCTAAATTGGGACTTGCTGTGATGGTGTAATTTGCGTCTGACTCTGTGGCCAGTGACGGTATGCCTGCTGTCATATACTGGCACAGATGACTGGTGAACTTTGAGTCTGAGCAGGTATTAGACAGGTTAATATTTACTTTATTGGTGGATGATTCTTGACTTGGATCTAGATGTGTCGTGGTGGTCGCATGTTTGCCCCCACTAAAACCTGGCGCCGCTGGCACCGCAGGATCAACACACCCCAGAAACGCTATGCCATCTGCTCTGCCCTGGCTGCTTCTGCCATTCCTGCACTTGTGATGTCCAAGGGTAAGTCTCCCAAAAGTAAAAAATGTCCAGAGGAGTAACAGCTTTATTTTTTTAGCTAGGTCAGATTGTCTTTGCTGAACAGTTACCTTGCTATGATGGTGTAATTTGCGTCTGATCTTGTGAATGGTGACAGTGGCCTGCTGTCATTAAGCCATCACAGGGTATTGATGAATGATAAACTCTGAGCAAGTTCAGGTGTTAGTCTGCCCAGCAGTTGTTACTTATATGTCCTTCAATTACATAAAACCTTTGATGATCAGGTCATCGTATTGAGGAAATCCCCGAGGTCCCACTGGTGGTTGAAGACAAAGTTGAGGGCTACAAGAAGACCAAGGAGGCCGTGCTACTGCTGAAGAAGCTTAAAGCCTGGAACGATATCAAGAAGGTACATGTAAAATCTGAAATTCAAAAAATGCATTTTTCTGTCAGTTGGAGGTCTGTAGATTTTTGGATGTCCTTAGAATGTGAAAATACAGTGATAGAGTTATTAAAGAGCTGAGTTAATGCTACAAATGTTTCTCCTTGATTAATTGTTTTGTAGTAGTAAGTACAAATTTCACAAAATATTAGCACTAATACACATTAGAGAATGTGTTACTAGTTCATGTGACATTAAGCCAAAGGTTTATGATTACATGCAGTATTTCAATATTTTAAAATAGATATTTTATACTTGTTTTTATGACTAAGAAGATGTTTTTTTTTTTTTTTTTTTTTTTTTTTTTTACATGTTTTTAGCTTGTGTATTTTTCTTAATTACCATAAATGTTCTTTGTAGGTCTACGCCTCTCAGCGCATGCGTGCTGGTAAGGGCAAGATGAGGAACCGCAGGCGTATCCAGCGCAAAGGTCCGTGTATCGTCTACAACCAAGACGCTGGTTTAACCAAAGCCTTCAGGAATATTCCAGGTGAGTTTTACTGCATTTACCATAGAGACTTACCAGATTCACCTATTCCACAGGTTTAAATAAAAGTAGTTAGCAGTGGTGATGAAATACTCTTTATGAATCTCTGTATTATGACTATAAATTCATTTGGAATATCAATCCTAATCCTGAGAACCATCCACTTTTGAAAATAAATGTTCTTATTCCCCCCTTTGTTATTTCTAGGCATCACTCTGCAGGATGTGAACCAGCTGAACCTTCTGAGGCTCGCTCCTGGTGGTCACGTCGGACGGTTCTGCATCTGGACCGAAAGTGCTTTCCGCAAGCTGGATGAGCTGTACGGCACCTGGCGTAAACCAGCCTCTCTGAAGATTGACTACAAGTGAGTGTTTAAAAAAAACCCATCAATACAGGTGCATATCCGTAATAGAGAATTATTTGAAAAGTTTTTCAGTGATTTCATTCAAAAAGTTAAAAACTCCTACACAATGAGTTCAATTAATTTTGATGACTGACAGCTAAACAAAATCCCAAATTCAGTTTGTAAAGTTTAATTTTACAAGGCTAAAGACTTCCTCATAAGAAATTATGGCCTACACAGTGATGTTGACCTGACTCCTGTCCAGTAAATGGTCTTTATCTTTCTTTAAGCTACAAATGTACAATACATGAGCTTACATCAGTAGGTTGACATTTCTGAATTAAACATTTATTAGTTTAATGCAAAGAATGATTTTCTGAAAAAACAGTTTGGGTTTTCATTACCACTAACCTAGAATAATCAAGAATGGCCAACTGACCACATTTTACAGAATTCGCTTTTTGAATTTAATTTCTGAAATTAACTTTTCTATATTCTAGTTTAGTGGTGTGCACCTGTACAGCAGTATATGTTCTCATGTATCTCAGTGATGAGCTTCCACTTCATGGTCCGTGTTTTTGAACTCTGTGATATTTGCTGAAGTTCTGAGTTGGTTCAAAATGAAATTTGTCCATCAGATGTGGTGTTTTTTTTTTTTTTTGTTGGTTTTAATTATTGGTGCTTCTTGCTTTCAGGCTCCCAATGCACAAGATGACAAACACAGATCTGAGCAGGATTTTGAAGAGTGAGGAGATCCAGAAAGCACTTCGTGCACCTAAGTATGTACTTTGTAGTTTTTTGTTTGTAACCTTGTTTTGGCTATGATGATCTCCCACTTCTGGTCCGTGTTTCTGACCCCTGATTATTTTGGAAGTCCTGAGCATATCAAAAAATTACAAATTCTTTGTTGCATTTATAAGTCAAATTAACCATTTACTACTCCCGTTGCAGTAAGAAGATCAAACGCAGAGTGCTGAAGAAGAATCCTCTGAAGAATTTGAAGATAATGCTCAAACTGAACCCTTACGCCAAGACAGCAAGACGTCATGCCATCCTGAAGCACGACCCTGCTGTAAGTATCTAGTGGTTTAAAATCTTCTGGAGATGGGAGGAATATTACAAACCAAATGAGGTTGACTGATTATCTTGTTTTCACAGATCAAGGCTAAGATGCTGAAACCCAAGAAGAGGCCTGCAAAGAAGGCCCCTGCTAAACCCAAGGCATAAATCTACACAGACTGGAGTTCAGTAAAATAAATCAGTTGTTTCAAATATGAGTCAGAAGTATTATTTAAACTATTTAATTCACAAGATACATATCACAAAAGCCAACAAAGCTGTGTGGAGTGGATGAAGGGCAAGGGATGCACAATAAATCATGACATCAGCATTAAGAGTTTTCAAAATACACAGGTTGGCCAAGATTCTTTCATGACTTTCTCTGAGAAATGATTGTCTATGCATACAGAAGTAGGATGTGACCCTTTAACCCTGGTGCAACTGACAATAGACCTTGAAACATTCCTTCAGATAAAAAGGCTTAATCATACCAATTCAGCACATTACGTGAGCAGAACGGTTGTGTTGTATATGATTGAGGAGGAATGTCAAGCGCTGAGGTTTAGCAGCAGTATTTTTACATGGCTGTATTGTTACAAAAAGATGGCTTTTCAATCAGGTCTCTTAAGATGACCTAAACAGCTGTCTAGTACACAATTTATTTCTGTATGCAAGTTTGTACAGTGGATTTACAGGTACATCTCAAAATGTTACAAATGCTTATTTCAGCAATTAAAGTGAAACTTGATACATTATACATAATATATTTTAAGTTTGTAGAAAATAAATCATTGGACTATAAAGGGACTGAATTTCTGAAGTTACCAGCTATTCAAAGTGCCAGTTCAAAGCACATTCATAAAAAGTGAAAGTCTTGTGGGAGATTGACAAGGTGTGGACTGCAGCTGGAGTCACAAGCCTCCACACAGATGGAATAAAAAGGACTGAATTCAAAAGTCAGGTCTTTAGAGGGAAGTAAAGTTTGCATTTCATTTGGAGATCAGTCAGGAGGAGCAACTTCAATTTCAGCAGTCTAATTGGTACTACCTTAACAACTCTGCCCAAAAAATGTAGATTTTTACTTGCATTGGAAAACCTAGAAGTGGAACAGGAAGCAGCTGCTCTACAGTTCCAAGGTCATCTCAGCCATCAACCAGGAACATTTCTGAACGACTTCATGATTCCGTCTGCTGATGAGCTTAAAAGCAGGACTAATATCTGCTATAATGACCATGGTCTCACTGTGTTTGACTGCTCAGCAAACTAACCAGAACTAAACCATACAGAGAATCTGTAGAGCATTGAGAGACATCAAACCAAACGATGCAAATGATCTGAAAATCGCTATTAAAGTAACCTGGATTCCATAAACACCTCTTCAGAGCCGCATATGAAAAGCTCTTCAAGTGTTGAGTGCATACTGAATGGTGCATAGACATGCTCTTGTCTTATATTCAGTTTTTTGATAAACATAATTTTGGGTTCTTATCAGCTGTAATCCATAAACATCAGACTTAAGTGTTTAAACATGTTCCTCTGTGTAATGAGTCTAAGTTTCACTTCATGACTTAAATAATGGAAATTAACCTTTCATAACTTCTGAATTTATTGAGATGCACCTGTAAGATTAACACATTGCTTACTTTGGAAACACTTAGCAATAATAAAAAGCAACCAAAACGTCTTTTTGATTGGTCTGGTTATGGCTCTGCAGTCGACAGTCTCACATGCTGGTGCCATGGGTGGGTGTCGCAGGCTGACTGAGTCCAATGGTGCTGCAGAGCCAGCCGGCGAAGTCCACCTCTTCTGCCTCGGATTGTTTGATAAAAGGATGCACCTGAAAGTGGAACGTGCAAAAAATAATGGAAATTAACTTTTTCATAATTTCTGAATTCATTGACATGCATAATCTCGGGTTGTACTTACCATCAGCTGCTTTAAGTCTGCTCTCTCTGCAGGATTCTTAATCAGGCTGCAACAAAAGGGAAAGAAAATCATGCTTTTCAGCAGAGCTGTTCAGTGATGTCAAGTGTGTTGCTTTTCATAGCAGAAAGTGTAAAATAAAAAAGGATTTCTTATATACCATTTATTCACAAACTCCTGGAATTCAGCGCTAAATATTGCAGGGAGCTTTGGTGGGGGCTAAAGATGAAAGTAAAACAAATTAAGATTTATGAATGGGTAGGACATAAACATACAACACTAAATACGGCAGACATACTCACCTCATTAACTATGTAATCGAGTAGCTCAAATATAGCCATTGGTGGTCTACTGTTTGGTCCACATGCTAAGCAGGAAAATAAATGAATGGATGAAGATTAACGTCAACAGTGAAGGACATTCCAAGACTCTTTAGGAGCTGCTGCCGTGTTACACTTACAGCTGCCTGTACGTCCAGGGGGGCACGGTTTTGGGGACTCGCTGGAGGCTGCCTCCCCTTCCACTGGAAATCCAAAGATCTGCTCCAGTTCCTTGGAATCAGGTGGAGGGATAGGGAAGCGTCCGATGGCCATTTCCACCAAAGACAGACCCATACTCCAGATGTCTGACTGAACAGAGTAATGTGTTCCCTGCAGACGCTCTGGCTGCACAACGCGCATCAGATTTAATCAGTTATTTGAGATTAGTGAGTACATATTCATTTAGGAATATGTTCTGGTGGAGCAATATACACACACATATATATATATCTATAGATAGATATTTATATCTATCTATCTATCTCTCTCTCTCTCTCTACTATTTGTGTGCAGAACTCACCGACATGTAAGAGCGAGTTCCCACAAAGGAGTTGGCCATTGAGTCTATGAGCTGTCCGCTCACACCAAAGTCACACAGCTTGATCTCACCGCGGGAATTCACCAGGATGTTAGAAGGCTTGACATCTGAGAGAACCATCCATAGTACATATTGATCAATCGCAAAGAATAGGCAGCCCCAGAATAAACTTGTGCAGGATGATTTTTAATTGATAACTAATCTAAAAATCTGCATGGAATGCTGTTTTGTTTTGTAATTTGCGCTTCCTCAGAGTTTAACTTTACTCAGTTCCCTGTGATCGGTCCATAACAATCATGCTGTTTACAAGATCAAAGATAATTATATCATTACTGCATGTTAAATTTGGGACAAAGAGGACTAATTAAAAATACAAATAATACAAGTTAAAACCCTCAGGTTTAGACAAGCCATATATAAACCATAGCATGGTTTCCCTCACCCTTCAGTTGAGATTATGTACTTTATGCATTCTGAGTAAAGAATCATTTTTATCCCCAGGATTTCTACAGAGTCTAAAAGTTAGGAATTTGATCCAATCATTTTCCAGATAGGGAAAAAGAAAATAGCAAATGGAAAAATTGTTTTTCCAATTTTCTGAACTATCTCACTGTCTATCAATCTATCCATTTGTCCTCACATCCTCTTTGTTTGTTTCCATCCATCCATAAATTATAAACCGTTGTATTTACTTTATAACTTAACTTCAGAAATTTGAATATGGCGTCGGATTCCACAAAATAGTGACTTTTTCTCTCTTCAAGATCAGCGCCTTTGATCATTGAATATATACACCACCACGTTTCTCACTTTTTTCCAAAAATAGAATGAGATAGTTTTTTCTTCTAGTTTTTTCTAAGAAGAAAAACTAGAAAGAATAACTGGCACAATTTATTAAAAAAATTTTCTGGTATAAAATTCAAAAGAGATGTTAGGTTTCAAAACGCAATTTAAAAAAAATCTGAATTTTCCAACATACATTGCCTTTGTAAGACTTTGTTCAGGAATCAAAACAAACCTCTATGCATGATCTTGTGCTTCTCACGCAGGTAGGAAAGACCTTTGATGACCTGTGAGATACATTTTGGACTGTCAGCGCACTTACAAATTATTTAGTGTTGCAATATAAATCTTCTTTTTGGTTCAGAGTAATCAGAGGAAAACAGTTTTTCATAGACTTAAAATGGATCAAATTGGTGGGAGAGGTGTTGGAGCTACCCACAGCAATGCTGACTTTGCCAAGAATCTCCTCTGGGATTTTGCCTGCTTTCTTCAGTGACTGGTCTAGAGAGCCACCATCCTGAAGCCACAAAGAAAGAGAAAAAAAAAAGGAGGCTATTCATTTGAGATAGAGAGTTCAACAGTTTTAAAGGTTGAGATAAATGTGCAGAGCAGTCTGTGGAAAAAATGTACCATGTGCTCCATGCAGATGCTGATTTCTCCATCGCTGTAAAACGCACCATAGAAGCCCACTATGTACGGAGAGTTACACTCATGTAGCACCTGCAGCTCCCGGATAATCTGGTTCCTGATGGCTGGCTTAATCTCCAGGTGGATCAGCTGGAACAGAGGGCACAATTTTGGTTAGATGTAAAAAAAAAATGCATTACAGAACTTCTTTTTGATATTTGGGTGCTATATTTGTCTCAATTTCCGTCTTTACCTCACAAAGCCTTGTATTTTTTTTTCCGGACACTTAATGTTGTGCAAAAAGTAGCTTCTAGTACAGTGGCTGGCAAAAGACTCCATCACTCTTGAGTTTTTCTCAAATTTTGTGAAATTGCAACCTCAAATCTAAGTGCATATTATTTAACAGACCAAAATAGAGCATGATGGTTAAGTGAATGACATTCATGGTTTTTTCTTATTTCCAAGGAAACACTTGAAATGTGCATTGAGCATTCATTTTAATTCTCTTTCCTCTGACAACCCAAATAAAATTCAGTATAACTTCATTGGTAACTATCCACACTCAGGTAAATGCAGGTGTTTTGTGAATGTCTCAGAATTTTGATCGGGAACATTAGTGAACAAACTCTATAAAGGGACAAGCCAAAAACTACATCAAATAGGTCTGGCTTTGGTCCTAAAACCACATCAAAATGTTTGAAAGGCAGGCCCAATTTATTCAAAGATTAAAGAGCGTTAATCAGAGAAGCGGCCAAAAAGGCCATTATAATTCTGGAGAAGCTGAAGACCCACTATTCAATTCTGAAAAACTGTTTATGGAACAAATATTAATAAAATGTCTAATAATAAGTGTTTATCTAACAGTGTCAAAAATAAACATGCAGCCAAAGCTATACTATTGATCAAAGTATATTTAAGCATTAGAACAGGGTAAAAGTTGTTGCGTACACAACCTCTCCAGCCAATCTCAGTTTGAGCTATTTAGCAAAAATCACAGTCTTTTCAGAGCTGCTAGATATAGAGACCAAAAAATGGCATCAAAAGGTGGATCTATAAAGTACTGGCTACGTTTTTTTATCTATAAAAACATGTTAAAGCATGTATCATCTCCTTTTAGTTCTCAGTTATGCACTACTTTGTGTTACAATGACAAAACATTAAAAGGTTTGAGAGGTATGGATACTTTAGTGAAGTACTGTGTGCATGAGGAACCCATCCCACAAGAGGAGCTGGAGAAAACAAGCACTGTTCTTATGCAATAGGCCAGAAAAGTGTTTGCTTCCACACAATGCCCAAGGACACGCAGCAGAAGACGACGCTAAGAGAGAAATCATGTGCTCTGCTTTTTTTTTGGAGTGAAAACATCAGCTTCAAGCAATGGAAACTCAATTTTAGAAGATTTAAAAGATTTAATAGTTACGTTGAAATAAATAAATATTATTTTTTACACATACACTGATATCTTACAGGGTATCTAACCAGAATACACATAGAATGAAAGTTTCCCTACCATAATATGATAATAATAACTTTCTTTGTGATAAAAAAGAAAATCACTAGTAGTGTATTCTAATCCATGTTTTTGTTAACTCATTCTGAATGTGCTGAGTTGCTATAAAAGAAGAAACCTGGAGAGTTTTTTTTCTTTTTTTGGCACATTTCTTGGAAATTAAGTTCAGTGTTCAAGCAAGCAGCCTTTTCACTGACACTACACACGCAGCTCACCTTCCTGGCCATAATCAGACCGGATGGTCGATGTGAGACCTTAAAAACGACGCCTCCGTTGCCTGCGCCGAGCTCGCAGATCTTCTCAAAGTCATCATCCTTCAGCTCTCCCACTTTCTGCTTCTGTGTCAGGAAGGCCTCCAAGCGTTTTCGTTGCTGCTCATCCAACTCAAGCTCCTCCAGCTTTTTCTGCAAAGCCTCCAAGTTTGTTCTAAAAAAAAAAAAAAAAAACAGAAGAAAAAACCCCCATAAAATCACATGTTTGCATAATCTGTGATTTCCTCCTCCAATAAAAACACTTAAATGCCTTTAGGGATGGAACAAAGTGTCTTTAATGATCTAATTAAAATGAGGGCATTTTAACTCTAATGACCTTTCTAATATCTTACAAAAGAATTCCTACCCTTTTAACTATTTGTCTTCTGCAGCCACAATGACATTAAGAGGGGTGTTTTCACTTTCTCTAAATGAAGCCTTTTCCTTGTCACATGTAAGATCCAGCAAAAAATTAACGTCCTTTAAGCATCATGCTGCAATCACCATGTTTCACACACAGTGAGAATGGCGTGTCCACGGTGGGTATACAGTGTTAAGTTTTGCTTAAAGGACAAAAAGTTGGTTACAGGTTTAGTGGTCTATTACATAAAACCCCAATAATGCAATGCAAATTTTAAGAGATAAAATTTACAGATCACCCTATTTTGTAGATTTTTTTGTTTTTAAAAATAAAAACAAGCAGAATGATACATTTTCAACCTCAACAAAAGCAGAAATCACCTCTAGCCTGGTCATTTGCACAGACAAAGCTCCCAATCTGCATGAAATAAGACTGAAGTAGAGACGGGACGCTTTTCATTAAGCTCAGTGATGATGAACTCTCTTCTTTCTTTTTTTTTTGCACTAAGTAAATCATGAGTCGCTGGAGAGCAGCTGGCGGAGAGAAGCACAGGCTCCTCTCCACTCAGCCCCATGCAAAACAGAGAGGGTTAAGAGCTTTTATTTTTTGATAGTAGAACTGCATATCCATGGAGACAAGGTGCTGTGTTTCAGCTGGATGTGGGTGGTGTGGGCGTTTGTTCGTTTCACAAGAGCTGGAGGTGGAGGAGGCGGGGAGACACTGAGAACAGTACCAGCCAGAAACACACTCCATTCAAGATGTGCAGTGTACCCCCCACCTTCAGGTTCAGGCGGAAGCTGGCTTTAGTTTGCAATCCACACAATATCCAAGGACATCCAGCAGAACATTAAGCTAAGGAGAAAAATGTTTCTGTAAGTTGTCTCAAAAAATTGTGTAGATAAGATGACATGCCTTTTTATTCCTGCTTAGAGAAGGTACACCTGTTGGACAAAGTTACATACACACTTGGGTACAATGTTTACATTCACATCTGGTTTGCCTAAACTCTTCTTCAGAGAGAAATGATTACACAGCCTAAAAGATTTTTGGTGGTAAACATTTTTAGATTTTTTTTTTTCTGATATCCAGATGGACAGAATTATTCACACAGTCGTTCACACACTTTTGGCAGACATTAGCAAGCTTCTTGCAAATTCTGGGAGAATTTGACCTCTTGATTAGAACTGGTTCATTCTGAGGCACAAAATAGGCTTTAAAGCATAGTTCACGAATGTTCAACCCATTCCAAATCCAGTTCTGATGTTTTGGCATTTTCGTCTTGCTTAAACAACTGTTTTGAACATTTCGGTAATGATTTGAGGACAACTCAAAAATGTATGACTGGCAGAAAAACAGACCCTCAGCATTATTATGCCACCATCATACTTGACAGCTTGCACAATGTTCTTATGTCTAAAAGCATCCATTTGACTCCTCTGGACATTATTCTTGTTCTGCGATTAAATATCTTAATCTCAATTGACCATAAAACATTTTACTTATTTTATCAGGGCAAACCACCACAATGCAGTCGCAGCATTGTCCAGTTTATGATGGACTTGCTATCATCTCTCCTGGTTTAATATTACATTCTTGGCTTAAACATAAAGTGGGTCTCTGAGTGTGCTGCAGCAGGAACCGGCAGCCATTTCACACTGTGAAAGCTTCTGGCCGACTATAATATGGGCAATCCTTTTCTTCACCAGGCTGTAATGGTCTGGTTTCTGGGAAGCAGCTCATCATTAAATTAAGCCTATTTACCACCATTATATTTGCTGTCTGGTGTCAGCAACCGGTTCCCTGTGGAGCTCCAAATAATCCACAGCAATGTGCTTATGTTTTGAAATGCATGTTTTTAAACAATGACACATTCAAAACAGTAGTTATTACAACCTCAATTCCGATGCTACGAATAGATACTATATATTATATACTGCATTTCTATAAAAAGAGATGCAGTAAAGAACTTTTAGACATGGGAAAAGTAATTTTCTGTAGTTTAAATACACAGATTTTAACCATCATAATATTCTAACTATTTTTTTTCTTTACAACTAGGAAGTTAACCTGCAGAGACAAAAACCAGGTGGTAAAGCCAAATTGAATACTACATGAAGTTATTAAATAGTAAATTATTTGCCCCAACAATTTTTTAAAGTCCTGTTAACAGCAGACATCTGATTTTCATTTCCAACACATCTATTGCTATTGGCAAGGTTGCACGTAAAGAGAGACCTAATTTTATGCCGAAAAGTTTCTCAAATTTTGTTTCAAGGAAAATTTAAAGATTCTCTGCAGTGGTGTGGTTTCTATTCACTAAAAAATGACAGACAATAGAGCAGCATAGAATTTAGTTTTTAAAGAACTGAAGGGAAAAACTGATAATTTTTTACATTTGTATTTGGGGATTTGATGTGTCACAAGTTGCACAAGAATCAAATTGATCAGCTGGTATTAGTAAAGACTAAAGCAGCCAAGCGATTATTGATAGATTTCGACAGATATTTTAAAGTTGAAGTTTGTACTGTGTGATAGAGTCCTATTATGAATGAAGAGATTCCACACTTTCAAGGTTCCTCTTCAGGGTTTATTGCCCTTCATCCTGTTGCAGCTTGTCCACAGTAGCAGGAATGTTAGCCTCTCACCAAACACCATATTATTATCAGCAGGTTCTAACAATGACAAGCTAAAGCTCATATGCAGCAATATACGTATACATTTCTGTCTCCAGAAGTTTTATCTAATGATAAAAGTATAACATATTTTGTCCTGGATGACATGTTGCAGAAGCAGCCTCACAGTAGTAAACATGTTACATAATATTCATCTCAGTTCATAGCAGCACTGAAACAAGCTTTTCCTCATGCGATAAAGCTGGGCTTTGTGTCACAACAGTTTTATTTCTTCGTTATTATGACTAGCCAAAAGGTGGTGGGAAACAGGTGCAGAGACTAAAACTATAAACACATTTTAT
Organism: Gambusia affinis; assembly: GCF_019740435.1. NCBI lineage: Eukaryota > Metazoa > Chordata > Actinopteri > Cyprinodontiformes > Poeciliidae > Gambusia > Gambusia affinis. Next base: position 7,957,244 of record NC_057875.1, read on the forward strand.
TTAGCATACTGCTTTTGCTGCACAGCCCTGTCAAATGGTTCTGGAGAGCTCTGGTTTACATACAGTGGTGATTATATTGGGAATAAATGGTAAACAACATATTTTTAACTGTTTTTTCCCCCAATTAAAGTATGAACAAAGTAGAACAAAAGTCACATTCAAAGTGTTTTTCTAATCTTCTCTTCATAACAGTGCTGATAAGTCAGGGCTCTAACAGTTCTACCTATAAAATAATTGTTTTTGCTGTCATTGTGCTATGGAAACAGAAGTGGCATAAGTAGTATTGGTAGCATTAGTTTTTACTTCATTGTTTACTTACATTGTCTAATGCATGATGCTAATGATGATATTACTATTTTATTATTATTAATTTATTATTTTTAATTTTATGTAGCATATTTTAACTTTACATGTAAACTATTTATATACTACCAATAAAATTTTCTAAAATGATTGGCAACAAATTTATAAAACACGTAATTTATTGAGATCCTATACAGATGAATAAAATCTTGTTTTTTCTTTTTACAAATACCTGTTAAAGCTTAATTGTGCACTAACTCAAGGCACATATTTTCAACAAATACCCATGTAAATGGAAATAAATTCAGGCAACATTTATATAATTTGGGTCAGATGAAGGTTGGAAATCAATTTCTTTGATTCTCTTGTACCTTTACTTTGTTTTATTTGTTTTGTTACAAATTCAGATAAAAAGAGACAATTTATTGAAAACTCTAACAAAAACTTTTAAAAATATATTAGTTTTATACCTTTTAAATTAATAGTGATTGTGATTCAACTCATTTAATGCTAGGTTTTACAATTAAACAGATAACAAACGTGTAAAATTGATCAATAGGTGCAACTAAAGACAGACACCAGATTTGAAGACTGTATGACCATTTTACAAAAGCGTTCTGAAAATACTTTTGCTAGGCTTTTTAAAATATTAAAACATAACAATTGATAATTACAGGAAGCGCAGCATAGATCAATAAAATCAGATTGAAGCACATTCGCCTGGAGCAGAGTCTCAGGTTGGAGTTTATACGCACACACGCGAAATTCCCTGCTGTCATCAATGTTCCATAATTAGGTCATAGCTAAGAATCTGAATACGAGTAGTAGATTATTGATGGACACTCACTCTGAGGCTCCTGTTCCGTTGATAGTGTTTCCATCAGGAATCGGGTTCAGCTGGATCGGTTCAGGCTTCTTTCTTTTCTGCATGTTAGGGACAAGAATCAAGCGGGTCGGGAACAGATACAGAGAATCAGAGACAGGAGCAACAAAAAGAGATGTGGATGGAATCAAAGTGGATATCCCGGGGTGGAAAAATCACTGCTGTTTTAAGCTGCAGGGGCAAAGCAGCTGATGGTGGTGGATAAACGTCACGACAATATTTACACTGTTCTTCCGGACAGCATGGTAGAGCTAAGTGCAGCGCTCCCTCTGCTGGTTGTGTCTGTAACTGACATCATGTCACTGAATTCAGAGCAGAGATTCTCTCCAATATAAATCATTCCAACTTTTACTTTATTTCTAGTTACATCATTAATCATACAATTGTTCACATAAAAAAGAAATTAAGAATAGTTTTGGATCAGATGCTTTTCCTCTATTCTGTTTTAGAAATATTGATATCTATCTATCTATCTTGTGAGCACAAAGTCATAATCACCTTACCCATGTTTCCTCAGTGTCCCCTCAAATGATTTGCAGAAGTTAATCATAAAATGGCCATTGAAGAAATCGTTAAAAGGTAATTAAAGCTTTAAAAACATGGAGATACATACAGTAGTATTTTTCAGTCACTTCACTTATGTTACATAATAACTTGATTTTGTTTTATTTTGAGGTAAGTAAATTAAAACCATCTTTGAAGTGAAGAATTAAAAGCATTTCTAAAGGTGAAGTTTGAAGATTATTATTACTTTTCTTTTTTTTACATTTCTTACCATCCTCTTCAGACTTGATAATGGCATAATAAAACATGAGTCCTTTTTCAGCCTTGTTTGTCTTAGTTTAGCTTTTAATTATAGTTCTGGCTATGTTTAACTATCTTCTTGTATCTTCTTCTTGTATTTCCCTATTATGGAAGATTCACAGTTCATATATCATACTTGAACTGAATGATCACTTGCCATATGTATGTTGTAGATCATACATGTTAAAGCTAGAATATTCAAGTTGTACTTCCAAAACTATATGATATGTGTAGTGTGTCTGCCTGCTTGTTTGAGCGAGTGCACTGTTAACATTAACTTAGCAAACGCTGTGGAAATAAAACTAAAAATTAGTCAGACATTTTTAATTCAGGGTCTTTGATCTTCATGATAATTTTAATTATCCTAAGATGTGAATAATAATCAGGCACCTGGCCTCTTCAGCGTTCTTCATGCTGACATGTAGCTCATTATTTCAACAACTATGCCTAGGGTAGTTTTCCTTTTTCTAGCTGTTAGCACACAATGCAGAAAATTACCAAAACCTTAGAAGAAATCTAGCTCAATTCAAACAAAAGTTAATCTAACCAGGCATATGAAGATATCTTATTGTATGAAACTTGTGTGCACACATCTGAAATCCACTTACGATGTTGCGTGTCACTGATGTCTGATTAAGACGCAATAGCTCATGAATAAAGAAAAAAGGGGTCAGCGTGGCAAATACCCTGAGAAAAATGTTCAGAAATGACATTCAGACTATATTTCCATTTTTTTATTGCTTCCACATTGCGCTAAAATGTTTCCATTTCTTACATTCAACTGACTGGACTGTGGGTTCACTTAACATTTTAAAGTCATTTTACAATTTTATGTCATCATCACTCTTACAGGCAGCTGGTGAAAAATCCTGGACATCCTCTGCTTCTGTTTTATTTATTGCAGTTCAAAATCTTTATGCATTAAGAATCTGATTTCATCCACTGCAATATTCCCTCCCTTTTAATACTTTCCTTCAGATACATTTTTGATCTCTTTGTTCGGGGAAGCTCAGAGATGAGCAAAACGATCACTAAGCAGCAGATTAAAAACAAGAACGGACTAAAGTGCAAAATACACCCAAAATCAAGGAACTCAAAACCAAATAGACAACAGAATCTAAATCTTCACAACCTGATTGAGGATAGTACTCAGTTGATGCTATCTGAGGTAATAAACTGGCTCAGGTTGGGGCTGCAGATTCAATTCATTCTTGATCTTTCCGCTAAGGGAGTTTGGGAGATTGTGTTTTTTTTAAGAGACATCAAATATAACTTTATGTATCTCTCAGACTGCAGTGTCCTAAACTGCAGAACAGAAAACAGATAAAATGGGCCACGAAAGAAGAGCTGAGTGGGACAGATACAGTGTTATAGATGGCTGTGATAATTAATTGGTAATCAATCAGAATCAACCAGCCAACCACATGGAGACAGACAACAAATGAAGGGTAAGCAAGGAATGATGCACACAGTACTCCAGATTTGGAAATATTTTTAATTGTTATTAAAATAATCCACACACCAAGACAATCTTCAAACCTCTTTTTAATGAAAAAGTGTAATTAGTTGTCAGAAACATAAACATTCAGGGTATTTTACCCCTAAATAAATCTAATTTTGAATCAACTGCCTTCAGAAATCACTCTAAAACAGAACAAGAGACATTCCTCATGTGTCTATTTATTCTTAGTATAAATACATCTTTTCTCTGCAAGTTTTAAAGATTGTTGTCGAGAAATTTTAAATAACATTACAATATAAAACAAAATGCAAAAGTGTAAGACACCTGTAAGCCTAACAAGATAATGGACATCCAACAGAATTGACTATTAAGTAGAGCATTAATCAGAGAAGCACCTTTATTCATGAAATCCACACTAATGGTCTTTAGACAATAATAGTGAGAACAAACATTTGTTGCTATAAGGAGTTGTGCTTGCTGTTTGCCGCAATGTATACGCAAAGACAAAGTAAACATTTGATAAAAATTGTTTTAGGCAGATGACAGAGAATTTTAATAGATTTGCTTCCTCTCAAAATGCAACATTTGAAGGGAAAATTGTTCCTTCGCCTTATTCTACTCACTGCCCACAAGTTATAACATTGTGATGGTAAGAACATATTATGGGGAGGCATTTTTTTTTTAAAGGAACAAATAAGCTGGTCAATTGATTGTAGGATGAAAGGGTGCTTCAGGATAACTCAGCCAGAGTTTATCAAATTGTTTAGATGAAAAGCATATGAATGTTTTAGGAGGATCCAGTCGAAGTCCAGGACCTAAAACCTGGATTTTGACTTATCAACAGATTGTGATAAGACTTGAAAATCAATGTATGCTCACCACTAGGTCTGACTAAGCTTGAGCTACTTTCCAAAGAAGGATTCTAAACATTTCAGTCATTAAATGTACAATGCTGGCAGGCTAATGCCACAAAACACTTACAGTTACAAAGATGGTGAGATTCAAGAGGACAGAATATCTGTAAAACGTAAATTAAACACAGCAATTTTTTTTAAAACCTTAAATGTATCAGTGCATCATTTTTGAAAGGCATAGCACAACCACAACATAATCTTGTCTTATATTCAACTCAGGGTTCAGCAACTTGCTTGGGCCTTTGCTTTTAATCCTCCCTGATTATGTGAAAAGACCCTTGGTTCTTAACATTGGTGATGCAGGTTCAAACTCAAAGATGATGTAGGGAGGAATCAATGCCCTTGAAACACACTTCTAACAAAACTGTTTCATATTTAAGATATAATAGGCACTTGACCAGTGATTAAACGAGCAGAATGCAGATATACAGGATCTTCTGCAAATGTTTAAAGTCTGCCATGTCTGCTCTTAATAATCTAATCCTTTGGGCTGCAGCTGCATTGTGCTAGTCATAATAATTGTATACCCTAATTAATTACCTAAGTTATGGCACAAAGTTAACTGAGCAAAATTAATGTCTATAAAAATTAAAACCTTGTTCATAAATCACCATACAGGGTCTCACCTTAAAAGAAAAAATATAAATATAAATTTATTTTTAATCAAACAGGGTGACTTTTTTTTTTTTTTTTAAAGATCTGAAGCTGTTGGTAGAGACTCATTAAAACAACCTACCAGAAGAAAGAAAGACTACATTAAGATGAAGTGGGCATAATTGCTTCAACCATTTGCCAGCAGTGGAGAAATGAAACACAGACTCCTCTGAAAAGTATCATCCTTAAGGAGTGATGTGTTAGCTGTCAGTCTAAGTCCACCATGCAGATTAGATATCTGGCTGAAATCGAGAACAGCTGTCATTTTTACAATCTGCTCTGCAGTCTCGACAGATTCCTCCTGACAGACACAAGGCCAGAGAACCGTGCCTGGTTTACTGAAAGCATCTTGGCGCCAAAATCATCTTTTTCTTCATGAACTAGGACTGACAGAAGGGAAGATTGGTTGTGTCCTATCACCAGCATGTGGACAAGGACCTTGTAAGTTGCAAAACTTGACTTTTTTGACCTCCCAGCGTGAAAAAGCCATGACTGTGGTCTGTGGATTAACTTTCTGAGCAAGGACTGAGAACATAAGAATAGCTTGCAGACGAGAAACTTGAAGATGAGAAACAAATTCAGTTTAAGAAAATGCAGCTCTCTTTTTTTCTAAGTTTTTCTGTAAACAACTATGTGCAAACTATATTGCCCGACACACTTTAAGTATTTGCTGACAATTACATCGATTCTTGCTGTGATTAGAAAATTATTTGAGATTTTAGGTGGAGTCAGGAACTGGTTCTTGACCAAAAAGTATGGCATGAAATTTTAGGGTTTTAGTGTTTCATTTGAGACCTTTTTTTTCTAGAGGGGAAGGATGAAAAAAAAAAAAAATCCCAGCTCCAATAAATTTTAAAAACAACACTGTGTGCTTAGGTTTGTCTTCAGTGCCAGCTTTCTCTAATTCACACAGGGTCAAAAATATGCATAAAGTTCAAATGTATTGGCCTATTTTGGGTTAATTGACTTCTAATAAGTTTCAGAGGACTACTGCACACTTTTTGTAGCCATCAACAATGTCTTGGCATAACCTTGGCAGGGTATTTGAGCACTCTTTCTATTAGAAAGGATAGAATTAATTTAAAGTGGTTGACTTCCTGGCACACACCTGACTTTTTAACATAGTTTCTAACTTTTAACCGGAACTGAGGTCATGGCTTTGAGGTCACCATTAAAAAAATGCGATTGCACACCTTCATAAACTATAAATGGTCAATGAAGTCGAGGCCATTTTGGGAAACTTATTAGTCAGCTTTTTTTATGCCAAAACTCTTTTTAATTTGTACTTAGGAAACTAAACAGCCAAGACTTTGTATAAAGTGGGTGGAAAAATGAAAATAGACGATTCCCTTCAATGTCTTTGTCTCCATCTAAAATTATAACCTATATGGGTAAAACTTAAGTGTTCCAACATTGATCCCAGACAAGTATTAGAAATGCTTTTGGAGTGATTAAAGGAGGCCTCCATTAACCATGATGAATGGCCCTGACCTCAACCCTATGGGCATGTTGGAGATTATGTTTAAGGCTAGGCCTGTACCAAAAAACTAACTGGTTTAAAATTTCAGATGAGTTATGCCACAACCATGTTGAGGGCTACAAATAGTGCGTGGCTTCTCTGGAACATACTAGTGGACACTTAGCCAGTTATTAGTATTTGTAAACGTGCATATTTTAATGGATAATTTTGATATGGTTACAAGATCAAAACTTATATGAAATTCTACCCCTAACCAGCATTAAATAGGAGAAAACTCATCTTGTGTCGTGCAATCAGAAACAGATCGTAGAAAAGAGAAACAGCATTTCTCAATCTTTATTTATAGGTCCCTTTTTGTTAGTTTCTAATCATAAAAAATAAGACATCTCTGTTTATACTGTGTTTTATGTTTTCAATGGTTTGTGTGGTCTGTAATAAATCAATTTTACATTTGAAAGAAGAGCGTAATTGAAATAAATTGAACAAAGTTTGATTTATATGTGAAATGACCTGAGATGGTACTTGTTGTGAATAAATGTTATATAAACTAAATTGAATTAAGCATTGCATCTGCATGCTTTTCCTGTGCACTGCCAGTTCCTTCAGAATTGACTCTGGAAGCAAAAAAAAAAACAAAACATTGAGAAAAGGCTCACACAGCTTGCTTTCAGGACAATGTTCAATTACCAGCAGCTAACATTTCTCACTTCTACCCTATGTCTTTATCCTTCACTTAGTGGAGTGTTGTTTTCAGTTTCTTTCTCAATTAAGGCACCAAAGACAAATGGAAAAGCTTTTATCAGAAAATATATAATTGTCAAGTCTATAACTTGGCAGCCTAAGACCCATAAATCTCTCTCTTAGAACATAATGCTCCCCAGGACAGAATACTGTAAAAATAAATCTCCAAAGCTTGGTGCATGTCATTGGGGAAAAAACTGCTTCTTCAAGCTCACCTGGGTGTTGCTCTTAACCCTATTCTTCCAATCATAGAAGGGATCATAAAGAGGAGTGAATAGATAAGAGAAGCATAATTATAATTAAACAAATAATAATGGACCACAAGGAATACACATGTACTAAAAAACCTGAGAACAAACTGGTCTAAATTAAAATAGAAGAAGGCTGGTAAAATCCAAACAAAGAATAACTTAAGGGGGGTATTATGTGTTATGTGAAATTTTTGAGCTTTAAATCATGGTATGTTATTCACTCATCATCATATACCTGGAGTGTTTATTTGATTCTTTCATGCATTTTTGAGAAGTCCTTGAATCTTCTGTGGCAGCCATTCAGGGGGGCTTAAGTGCTTGGTCTCACCAAGCATAGCCTATTTCCACAAAGCTCCTCTTTTGTGTAGCAATATCCAGTCAAGCTTCCACTTCACAAAGCATCTCTACCCCAGCCCTCCCCCACTTAGCTCCTCCAGACTAGCAGCAGCAGCAATTAGCAAACACATGGTAGGGCTGTAAGTCTGCTGAGCTTATCAAACTACTTCTTAGTTCAAAGCTCCTAAGAACAGTTGTAAATGGCCTAAAGACCAATCATTGTATATACAATATTTTTATAGCAACTGAAGGTAACATAGTTACTTGACTATGCTATATCATCTGAATAAATACATAATAGCACCCCTTTAAGGCAAGACATAGGGGGAAAATGATCAATAAACCCAGGAAAACCCAAGAAACAACCGTATTAGGTGTTACCTAATGCTTAGGTAACACCTAAACATTAAGACCTGTTTGAAGAGGTCTTAACAGCTCTTTAACAATAAGAGCCCATTTGCTCTTTCTTTCAGCTGCTGTTGCTCCTTGAGAATACCAGCAACAAGACATAAAAGGCTCAGAAACACTCATGAAAGATGTACAGTCGAGCTGGAAAACCAGAATGCACTACTTCTTGTCTGATGTGTTGGATTTGTTGCTTCATCTGCCACTACTTTGTTTGGGGAGCTGGGGATCTGTGGTCAGGGATTACAGCAGGCCACAAAAGCAGCTTCTGAAGTAGCAGATAACAGCAGCCAGCTGCGCCGACAGAGAAGAAGAAAAGCCAGTAGTTGGAGACCCAAACATTTAAATTTGTCAGAGGCACAAATTCAACCATCGTAAGGGACTCCCATACAATGGTATGGGGATTTACTCATTCACTGTCATATAAATCTAAGTTTGTGATTATTATTTTGGAGCTTCTTACAGTTTTAAAGGGCTTCTCCACAGTCAAACAAGTGTGGATTTAATGTTTAAGTGCCTGATGCTGTTTTTCTTTTATTAAATTCACTAACTGGTTTGTGTCCTCTGCACATACGGGCCTAAACTGTTTACTGCTTTAGCGATTATAAAAACAAGTGCATATCTTTATAAAGCTTCCTGTTATGCACAATTGACATAAGGAAATTAAATATAAAAACAACTAACTTATAGTAGTGATTTAGTTCTTTCCATAGTTTTGGAAAATCATATGGCAAACAAAACACAATGTTGTTATGCCAATAGCGGGTGGTGGAAGGTGGAGCTGTGCCCTTCTGTTTCAGTGAGATAACTCAATAAGAAAAGACAGAAATAAAAACAAGTTTTGGGCAGATATAGTTCATCTGGAACAGGGCCAACAGCAGTGCACTAAGGAATGCATGCACTGAATGTGGTTGAAAACACATTCTGATAAGATGTGAAAAAAACAAAAATTGAACACTCATATGTATGTGGCCAGAATAAAGAACCCTGTAAATACCAGACATCCTGTTTTAGTGCTGGTGATAGAAAAAGTTTGGGTTAAACGTTAAGGGCAACAGCCTGAAATTTGTGCAGCATTAACCAAAGGCAATGGTTATGCACGGCTAGAAATTTACAAAGTGAATTTACTCATATTTTAGGCTTTTGGGCACATTTTGCCTGTACGTTTTTATATTTGTTCTCTTACTTACTTAATCTCATGCTGCTCTGACAATGTTCCAAAACAAATTACATCTTGTGACACTATTGAATATATGTTTTGTGTTTTACAACATGTAAAACTATGAATCACTTTAAGTGAAAAATGTTCTGATTTCTATGCATCTATGCAAACTAGGGAGAATTTTTAGGGTGTGTTAGAAAAATTATACAACATGAGTTATGCAACTTAGAGACAGCATATATTCTCCAGATATGCACCCCAACCAAGGAATTTATGCAAATGCCACTCAAACATTGCAGCAATGACTCAATAAAAACATTACTATACTCATTTCACTCTATTGCATATCTGCTTTGCGCTTCAGTGGTATGGGAAAATACAATGCCTTAGGTAAGTAATATTTCATAATCTTCTTCCTACACCTTTGACCCTGTAACTCACACAATTTCATCGTGAGGTTGTCACTCATTCTTTGAACTTTTGGAAAAATTCTACAAAGTGAACATTGCAGCTCTCACACCTTATGCATTATGTACCATTAATAGAAAATCAAAGCAAGCATGATTCAAATATTGCAGCAATAACCCAATAAAAATATTGCTTATTATTAACACTGGTGCTGCTTCATGTGTTTCTTTACTCAAAATGCTTTAAACTGAAACTAATACGGACATCACAAAATTATTTCTGATTAATTCAAATAATAATAATCTGACCACTTTCAAGGAGTCATAAAGAATTGGCTTGTTGGACAGTGAAAGAAAAAAAAAGAAATGAGATGACAATGTCAAGGCAAAAGTAAATTGATGGGTATTTTTCCTATATACCTAAATAAAAGAACTACAGACAACGTATATGAATTTTATGACAAAGCTTTTGCAAAAGGAGAAGTCTCCGAAGCAGCGTCTCCAAGCTGTTTTTCAGAGAGTTCTGATTTCCTTTTACGCGAGCTCCTGTTTTATTGTCAAAGAAAAACAGTCAAAACAGTCAAAGGCAGAGGTCGAAAAGAACAGAGGTTGTAAACGTAGCCTAATCAACATGTAACCTAATCAACTAGAAAACTACTCAACTGCTCACATGAAGATAAACAGACATCCTGACCTCCACGTCCAGAAAATACACACAAGGAAGAGAACACTTTAATTAGACTGAATTTCACCTAAAGTAAAACAAAATGATAATTCAAAATTCTCTAACATTCCCCTTTTTATCATTTTACGACATGCGTAAACCTTATGCAAAAGCCAAGTATAGAAAAGAAAAAAAGGAAAAGAAGGAAAAGAAAACAATAAATGCAAGATTTTTTTTTTCTAACCTAAACAGAAAATACAATGAACAAATGAAATATAAAGTAATAAATGAAAAATAAAAGAAACAGCAAAAATCAAATGCAGTTTTTCTTTCATCCAAAACACCACTTGTTTTCACATTTTCGGTGTAGGAGTCATTCAGCAAATGAAATCATCTGTTTATTGATTACAGAAATTCATCATTTTTCAGAAAATCATCTGAAACTTGGAACAAGTCATCTTCAGTCGACTCATAAGATGCCTTTGTCAGTTGATAATTGATAACAGTTGTGTCAATTGTTTTGGACACCATTTTACGTAGGCAAGGAAAAATGCAACCCGTAAAAAGACAGAACAAAACTAACACAACTAGAACAGGCGTCATGAGTTTTAACAGCAAGGTCCACCATGGTCCAGAAGTAAGCCATGAAAACAAATCGAAAGAGGGTGAACCGCTTGTTCCACTCTCCACATACTGTTTTAAATCTTCCAGCTCGTATAGAGCATCAGAAATAGTTCCTCCAGTTCCTGTTTCGTCAGGCACATAAGTACAGCACGTTGGGCCAATGATTTTACAGACCCCTCCTTGAGGGGCAGTGAGGAAGTCCAAGACAACACGATTTTGCATAACCATGTTTCTCAGTTCAGCCAGTTCTTTCATGGTGCCATTGGCCAGCTGGTATGTGATGTTGATTAGTCGCAGTAATCCGTACCTGTTTATCTCAACGTGGTCCCCATTTTTTGACCTCTGACGTAACTGTTCGTTTGGAGCGGGTGTGTAGATCATTCTGTGCTTTCCTGATGAATGCAATCGGGTTGATCAAAGGAACCACAGCACACAGTCCTCCCCAATTTTTCGGCAAGAACATGTATGCTTCATTTCCACATATGAAGTACCAGTCTGCCAACATTCGGGCGCCATAATCTCCTGGCACTATGGCGCTACACAGTGTTGTCTCCTGTCTCCTCTTTGTTTTATGCGTGATGTTGAAACTCCTCTCCTGAAGCAAGTTGTCACAGTCTGGGTTGTCCTTCCAGACTTTGCAGCGTGGAGTCGTCTCTTGACCCCTGCATGCTGTGCAGGTGATGAAATCCTGTGTCGGTTCGCAGTAGGTGTAAACTCTGTTACACAAATTCCAGGGCACCGTCCCTAGAACAACATGTCCATTATTATAAACACAGTTCCCTAGAGATCCTGGTTTAGCTCCTGCTAACGAAATGATCTCTGGTATTTTCCATACAGTTTGTTGAGATGACGAAAAAGGAAGTACATCATCTGCAAGTGAACAATTTAAAGATTGAAATAGGCTTTGCACAGCCTCTCCCATCCGGAGGTCAACTGAATAGTCCTCCTCACGTGGTCTGTCTCCTCTTAGGGGTGGGATACGCCGTGGTCTGGTGCTTAGAACGTAGAGACACATCTGTTTGTCGTCAGTAATGTTACCTGGTCGTAGACCTGAGTTATGTATGGAAACCGGCATCTGCGCACACACGTAGCAGTTCACAGCATGTCCCTCATAAGCGGTTCTATTCATCAGTTTCCACCACAGTCATGCGGATGAAACTGGAGGGAGGTTGTGTCTGCTCTTCTCCTTATCCTATTGAGAGTGAGACCACTCCCTCTGCAAAACAGTTGACATGCTGCAGTCACAACACATTAGAGGATCCACCTGGCATGTGGAGACCCCATTGCTGCTCAGAATACAGAGATGTCAGGACCCCCAGCCTAGCAGAGTGAGGATCTGTTGAATTCTTCTGCTGACCTTGAGACGAACTGTCCTAAACGACAGAACCCCTTTGTAAATCAGACTTCCCCGTCACTCTGATTTAGGGGTCTAACACTCTCTGTACCTTACAGTGACTGAGATGAATCCATGTGGGTCTTTCAGCAATCGTTACAGCTTGTTGGTGTGGTCATCAGCACCTGGAACGGTCCTTCCCACCGTGGACTCGCCCAGTTCTTTCGTTTGATGACCTTTATGTAGACCCAATCACCTTGCTCGATTGGAGTGGCCTCCTGTACAGGAAGAGAATCAGAAGGCAGTAAACTTGCACTGGACACAAAATCCATATGCATAGTTTGAAATGGATAAGATGGTTTCGGGAACTTGAAATGGATAAGATGGTTTCGGGAACCTGCCTCGTTTTGGCCTTATGTTTCCCTGAGAATTATATTTCACACAAACTGGACATGCAGTACAAAAATTTTTTAAGTAAGAATTTAAACCATATGTTGTGAAATGCTGTTGTATTATGGTTTCCATCCCCCCTGTTGACACATGGCATTGCCCGTGTGTCACAATTGCTGCAGCTTTAAATAAAGATTTAGGAAGGACTGGTTTGTTATCGACTTCAAAAATGTTCTCATCATTAATTTTCGCACCCTTAGTTATCCACATTTGTTTTTCAACCTTTGGTGCGTTATCCTGCATGTCTTTTAGCACTGCTTTGTCTATCATTTGTTGTTCTCCTTCAGTCTGTGCTGAGAAAGCTCCTTTCCCATGCTTCCCTGCTGCAGCTTCTTTATAAATTTGATTATCATCAATCAAACAAACCTAGACTAAAGGTTTTAAACTTTAGTCTAGAAAATATTGCTCTTATTCACAATCATCAGTTTGGAGTAACCAATTACTTAAAATCAAAGTTTCTTTCAACCTTGTATTTTAAAACAGCTGGCAATTTATTATTATTAAATTTACGGAAACTTCAAGAAATGTTCAATATGTGTTAACATTTTTAATGTGTTAATAATTATCTTTAGTTGTCAGGATCCTGTTTTAGGTATCGTACACATTTTAAAAGAGCTATCTCAGACATGTGGTAGAATCCAGCAACTTCCTGTTGCTGGAACACTTCACCTATGCAGATTCATTCATAGAATAAAATTCTAAATTAACTGTTCAAATTTAAATCCAACAAATACTTTATGGTATATTAACACTTCAGTATTAGTTATTTTCAATGCTTAAAGAGATTTAATGTAATTCCAAAAAGCATGTATTACCAGGATATTTCTTTAAAAAGAAAAAAAAAACTTTTGCAAATAATTTTTTGGCTTAGACTCTTTCATGATTTTTAGTTGGTGTAATTTAGTGGCACAAGTTTTTGTTCGTTCCTTGCTGAACTTTTAGTGATTGCAGTTTTCCCTTCAGGTTTCCCAACCTGTGGCTCGTGGACCCTAAGAGGATCCTTAGCAATGGTCCTGCTGCAGGACTCAGAGTTAACAGGGACAAACTGAGAGAATTTGTCTAATATTGAACATAAAAGCCTCCAAGACTTTCTTTTCTGGCTAGATAATATGTGAAAAGGGTTAGTAAGAAAGCAAGTTTTCATTGCAATAGCAGTGTATAACAGCTGTGTGTGTGATACACTTATCTTTTGATGTCTCCTTTCTGTCTCATTTCTCCCTCCTCCTCTTGGTTCTGGCGTCGCTGGGGTGCAATCCTCCCTCCCCCTTTAACTCACTCTGCAGTTTCTGGTGTTGGATCTTGAGTTGTCCAGACTGTCCCTCTGTCAATGTCCAAACATTTCACAAATGAAACAAGCATCGAATAGTTCAGTTTGTTGTCTTCGTCTCTGAAGCACATTATCTTTTCCTTCTCCACGCTGATATCAGGGAGTAGATCAGCGGAGATTGTAAGAGTTCAGTTGCATTTTAGTGTCTGGATGTGATGGAACTCTTCTTTGTCTTCTTGATTGCTGTCAGAAGCTGGTGATGAGGGAGGGACTTCATTTGATCCATTGCAAGACAGCTTCGAGTTGAGGTCAGAGGTCAGACGCACCGCAGCGAGGCTCAGACAAAGGAAAAGGAAAGAAGCAAATAGGAGTCAATGAGGGTTTATCTTTCTTTTGTGTTTTTATTTCTAAATATCTCATGTATATCTTTTCTCTCTTTTGATTTTATAGTTTTAGCCACTTATTACCGAACATTATTTATATTTTAGAATTCTAAATCATTTAGAACACCTATAAACATGAAACATGTTTAACCTGTAATCTCTTTATATTCTTTGCCATGTTAGATTTTAAAATGTAGAATGTAAGTTAATTTAATTAACTTAGTTTGAGTGAACATCTTATCAGAGACCAGTGAATTACTTTAAGTTTGTTGATCCTTAATGCTGAAGCTGTGAAGCCAGCGAGCAGCCCTCCTCTCATTTTGGAATTTAAGCGAGATATGAGGCTGGATAAAGTCCAGGTCGGTACCAAACTCTGATCGCTGACCCTCCAGACATACAGCCAAAGGATCATAGCACCAAGTTGGTGTTTTAACCTTTTGTAGTTATGCTACCCAGTAATCTATGCAGTATAAAACATTGTTCTCTGAGAAGAAATGTTTTTCCCTTTTTTTTATTGTTTCATTTAATTTCTCATCAAGTTGTTTTTGCACCTGTCAAAATTCATTTACACTTAAACTTCCCTCTATAGGAAAGTCATAACTCCTTTTCAAATCGTAGACGAAAGTTGTCCACATCTTCACCACCTTTTTGTTTAATTCCTGACAGATGACTATAATTTGCCCTTTTACGAAATCCTACTGTTTTATATTAGATAAAATACCAAGTGGTATTTATACCTCCAATCACACACAATCCTTCACAGCAACATGAATTGTAACACAAACAGAAACACAAAACAATTAGTCAGATTTGTAGTCAGTCAAAATTTAATCAGTCTCCAATTTTCAGTCTGTCCTCATAATCATTTTCTTTTCTCCAATTATTTATCATATTTTACTGAAGCTTCAGGAATTTTCCAATTTTTTTATTTATTTTTTTATTTTTTATTTGTCATGTTATAATTTAATTAATTTTAAACTCTAGTCTTCAGGAACCTGTTTTAAATAACTTGTGCACATTTAAAAAGAGATATCTCAAATTTATATTAGGATCTAGCAATAACCAATAATTTCCTGTTGTCTGGTACCAGTTTTTAACCTAGCGCTTATTTCAGACCTACACACCATGTGTTTAACTTTCAACACGCCATCTATACCGTACTTCCTCTTCCATTTAGTCAGGTACATTACGTTTCCTGGCTCCATCTGACACATAAACTTTCCATCCCTTTAAGCCTTTTTCTCCTTCATGTGTGCTTTTTTATACTTTCCCATTATTTAAATCACTTGCAATTTTAGCTTGAAAATTTTGGTATTTTGTGCTTTCTCAGAGAAAGTGCTGTAAATCAGCGCTCAGTGCCTTCTGAAAAACAGGCTTCTACTTGGAGCCTAGCTTCCAAGCGGTTTTTCACTTTGGATCCTAATTCCGAAGGCAGAGAGTTTTACTCCCAGAGAGAGAAACACCATTCACTCCTTCATACACACACATCAACAAAGCAGCAGACAAAAACACCAATATCAACACAGCAATAACAAAACAGTATTACAACTTCCTATCTACGCGAGGACTTACTCTTAAAGAGTGTCCTGTAAATAAGGAGGCTCTAAAAGCCGTTCCTTTTGCCTTTAGTTGAAACTCAGTCAACTGGGACTCTAACCCTTTTTATAACTTCTTTAGTCAAGTTGGTATTTGACAAGGACTCAAACCTTCATTTAGTCAAGTTGGTATTTGACAAGGACTCAAACCTTCATTTAGTCAAACTAAAAGTTGACAAGGACTCAAACCTTCATTTAGTCAAATTGATATTTGACAAGGACTCAAACCTATTACGGAATTTAAGCTTCTAGCAGGACTCCGACATCCTTTTGTTACGGAACTTAAGCGACTGTATCTCGCAGGACTCCGCCGTCCTTTTGTTTTAAAATTCACCTACGTTTCTGTAGTTGTCTGGTCGGATCTCGTCACTCCGCCGTTGGCAGACAAAGTCGGACATGCGTCGCTGGCCCAGCAAAGAATTTGCTTCCTGGGTCCTTCTTTCCAGGTCCAGTTGACTTCTGGCCGTGCACGGATTCAGCGCGTCTTCCTCTGCCTGGCAGCGGGGGAGGAGAGATCCCGGGTTTCGGCACCAAAAAATGATGGGTATTTTTTCTATATACCTAAATAAAAGAACTACAGACAACGTATATGAATTTTATGACAAAGCTTTTGCAAAAGGAGAAGTCTCCGAAGCAGCGTCTCCAAGCTGTTTTTCAGAGAGTTCTGATTTCCTTTTACGCGAGCTCCTGTTTTATTGTCAAAGAAAAACAGTCAAAACAGTCAAAGGGGCAGAGGTCGTAAAAAGAACAGAGGTTGTAAACGTGTAGCCTAATCAACATGTAACCTAATCAACTAGAAAACTACTCAACTGCTCACATGAAGATAAACAGACATCCTGACCTCCACGTCAGAAAATACACACAAGGAAGAGAACACTTTAATTAGACTGAATTTCACCTAAAGTCAAAACAAAATGATAATTCCGAAAATTCTCTAACATAAATCACGCTCTTTTAATGCTACACCTTTGATACCAGTAAACATACACTATTAATAGAAGCACATCCAGAATGAGATATAATAAAAAAATGTGAAAGGTCTTGATGTTCCAAGAAATCAGCTTATTTTTTTATGCTTGGAGCTATGTAACATGAGATTTTCATTGACATCATCTGATGATGTGAACACTTGGGGCACGTTGTATGGTTGCAGAAGTCTCCAAGACAACTTAGTCAGGCAGTCATTAGATATCTTGGAAGAGGAGGTCAAAAAACAGATATGAAGCCTAGGTGCAAATTCAAATTGGAAGCCTCTTTAACCCCATCCAATCGGTGCATCGTCGCTGACCTATCAATGCGGAACCAAGCCACGTCACGTCCAATCATCAACTGAGACCCAGTTGATAAGGACCTCCAACCATGGCATCTTCCGCTTTCCAGCTGCGCTCAACCCTCCTCCACCACTTCTCCACCTCGGCTCTCCAAGCTCTACAGGCTCTCATCATCCACCGACCTCCACCACCAGTGTTGGGCCCCGGGCGGATGACCTTCCTAACCAGCATCGGGAATGCTCATCTGAGCTAATTGCAATTCACAGCTCGATGTCCTCAGCTGGGGCCCGAGCGCCAAAGATCTTTTAATTTTTGTGTATGTCAATAAACCTCCTAATCGCTGCTTTTTCTCCATCTGAGTCTCTCCAGATTGAACTGACACTTTACCATTATTTTGAATTAGTGGCGCTTCTATTTTTAGAACTATGAACTAGCCAACTTTGCTTTCAAGGTTGAAACGACAATCTTGGGGTCATTTAATAGTGTTCTGTTTGGGGGTGAATTGAAAAAAAATTGAAATTGGAAGGAAAGAATAAATTATCAAAACTTTTATTTAAAGAGACTGTTCGTTTTTTTAATCAGGTTCATCACCCTGAGGTAGTGAGTTTTAAAAATTTAATGATAAGCCCTTATGGTAAACATTATTGGAATCGTGCTTAGTCTTGATCATTGGTGTATTTTGCATCTATACTAACTAAACCTTTTGTTCTTATTTGATCTTGCGCTGTTCAGTTCCACAGGGGTAGTGTATCAAAACATGTTTAGATGCACATGCAAAGACACATTTTTAACTACTAAGGCAAAAAGACAATTAAGAATGTGTTGTTTTTTTGATATTACAGCTGGCTGCATGATAGTTCAGTGTCTTGGTCTGGGATCTTTCTGTATGAAGTCTGGATGTCCTTCCAATGGATGGATGGATGGATGGATGGATGGAAGGGTGGAAGTTAATGGGTACTGTGCCTCCTGAGGTACAGATTAAAACATATTTGCGCATGTGTTTAGTGTTTACTGTTATTCTTTTATAAGATGTTTTTTAAGTATCTACTGTTATTGTATGATCTGGAACTGCTTGCTGGGTCACTCACCAACCTCAGTTGGCATTAAATATCAATGCAAAAGCATAAATCCTGCTGAGGGTAATCATTCATGAGGAAAATCGATATGGGAATCTTGTCATCCCATCCAGATTACAAGGCATGATGTTGCTCTACTCCATGTACAGAAGGACAGATGGACAGACAGAGACATCTAATAACTTTGTCTTTACACTTTAACATACCTGTCGCATGCAGAGAAGTGTCAGTACATGTGAACGATTTTATGCTGCTTGATCTTTAATTCAGGGTTCACAGAGAACCTGAAGTGTGCATTCTTGTGGAAATATATAGCTTTTAATTATAATCATTTAGTCTTTCCAGGCAATTTGCCTACCTTTACACCATATAATTTTGAATATTTTAGTCATGTATGAAAAGAACATAAATTATCTTTGATGGATACAAAAAAAAGACCAAGTATCTAATAATATACAGGTTGTAGAGTATACACTTTTAGACTTTAAACTTTTTTAAACCATTTTCCAATGTTCACTATAAACTGATATTTTAGGGGATATTAAATATTAGCCATTCAATTATTTCTATCTAATTTTGCAATTTATTTTCTATATGTAATGCTTAGTATATCAATTGTGTAACGAGATAATGTTTTGGGAGGCTTGCTTGCAATCTTAGATTCCGAATCATGTCATTTGCAATGACTGCCACATCTTAATTATGGTTGTTTAACTTTCCAACTTGTTATTGAGGTATATTCTTACATTTTAAACTTAATCACAAACCAATAAGTATTTCCAGTTTCAAACCAAACTGTTAAAATCATCTTTTTAGAGTATTAATTGTTAGTCACTAAAAGTATACATTTTAAGTATGCATATTCATTTCTGACTGTTTTATTCTAAAAGTATTTGCTATTAATTAGAATTCACCTTTAGATATGGTTCACTGTAAAGGCCATCTCGGTTGGTGTCCAGCAGAGATTGGCAAGGCTGATATTTATATGGGGTGTATTATGAATTAACATGTCAACTTAGTAAATATTAAAAGTCGATGTCATGCGACTTGTGAAAGACAGATTTTCAATGTTGGAGCAAGGAAGTTCGCCTTTAACTGGATGAAATGGCTTTCACTTGTGTTCTACTCAGACATATAAAGCCTGTCAAAGTGAAATGTAAGCAGATCCGTACACCAACTAGTTTCAGTTTGTTTTATCAGTCTCGTTGGTGTTACCGGACAGGACAGGACAGTGGGTGTTTGTGGAGGTGTGGGGTTGATGGATGGAGGTGGATGTTGGGGGTAGCATCCGCACCTATGACGTCAGCAGAGTTTAAAGTGGGCCGCGCTTCCCCCCGTGGAGAGGAGAGAGAGCTGGGAGGAGGAGGCGGAGGCGCTCACTCACACCTGACTTCTGCTCAGTTTGAACTCCACAAACTACCTGCGCTCCCACTTTCGGCATATGGAGCTCCGTGTCGGGCAGTGGAGGCACTAATTTCTACTGTTCTGTGGGGCGACAACTACAGTTTCAGGTTTCTCGAACGACGGTGAGTTTAAATGCCTTTTTGTCCCAAAAGCGGGCTTGAATAAGTCAAAAAGAGGAGACTGATGATGTGTGGCAGTCCCATCATTGCCAGCGTGTGACAAACATCGCTCAGATGAATCTGTTTAAATTTTTTTGTCGTTTGGTCGATGTCACGTATAAACTTGCGGTGCAGTCTTTTTTGGCGCTGCTGCTGGTTTAGCTTTCTATTTGATTAGACTGTTGGCGAGTCTATCCCTTGAAATGTGTTTTCTCTGCCAGAGGAAAAGGCTGTATCATCCCAGAGAGTCCTAAAAATCTATTGCAGCGTGCTCGCCGATGTGATGTTTTCATTTGTTTCTCAGTCATCTCTGCCACGAAAAGTATTAGTTTGAAGATATGTTTGTGGTATATAAAAGCTGAATTGGAGCCCCTGGAGACTAACGTGTCTGAAATGTGTTGCAGAGTGAATAATTAATCCAAGCTGCTTTAATGTTATCTTTTTGTGTGCTTTCCGGATTTCTGAGAAGTTTTGTGAATCTGGTTGATTCTTAAATTTGCATTTTCTACCACGTATTGAATGTTTAAATGGACATTTCCCTATGTCAATTTCATTTATAAATCTTGATTAAATAAATGCTTTATTTTCTAAGACTTACAGGATAAGCCGTGATTTTGGATTTTAAAAATTAGACATGCTATGTCATTTCTGAGCCACTAGATGACAATAGAGTTCAAGCTGAAGCAGCTGATTAAACTTGCATTAGTCTCCAACGAGCAGACATGCACCACTGTGTGATAATGAAATCATTACAGCGGCTGAGTCCCTCTGTGGGAAAAAATAAACAGCCCAAGATGGCCCTTTGTAAAATCTATGCTTTTTTTCCCTTCTTTAAACCAAATCCCAGCTAAATGCAAACAACACACATAAACACACACACCCAAGCAATCAGAATCACTGCTGTAGATAGTGTTGTTTGGCACTCTTTGAGCTGCATATATTACAGCACATGCTCTGCATGGACTCTCTGCATTATAGCAATTTGTCATGAAGTCATTCATCGCTAATGCTTCTCGGCATTACAGCCATGCAGGTTTCATTTTGACCCTGAGAGTGACGCTTTGCATGTGCATTGGTGTAATGTTTGTTGTTGTAAAAAACACTGTTTTAAATAATGTGCTTTAAATAAATAGGTAGATTTCTAACTACACTGGATAAACATTCCTAGTCTTTAATGATTTATTGTTTGGTCTCCCTCATCCTCACCCTTCCCACATAAATAGGCAAACAAAAACATCCACAGAAATCCAAATAAATAATTCACATTATCGAAACTAATGTTTAACTTTTAAATATTGTTTGCCTTTGTATTAAGATGTTAGATGAGCAATCCCATTGTCACAACAGTTTCAAATCAATTATTAAAGTAATTTAAATTCTTACATTTTTGTGCTCTCTTGCTTGTTGCATGGTTTTTCAGTTCAGTACTTTCAGAGCCAATTACTGTGGAACATCAATCATCTCCTAATTTTTGTGAAGTTTTTATTTAATAAAGTACTTATTTTCCTGTTTTTTTTTTTTACCCCTCATAAACAATCCTGACATTATGCTTATCAAAATTTGTGTTTCAGTAAACTTATTTTCCACAGTACCTAATTAAAAACTAACAAGGCAATGCATGTTCTTATTCTCTTGAAATTTCATCTGAAAAATTGTCACACCACCAAACTCTTTTTTTACTCTTTCCTTTGAGAGCAGTGTCGGATTAGTGTGATAATGAATAAAATAATTTCCATCGTGCTCAATTAACTTTTTATTTTTACACTTTTTAAAGTTTCACCAGTATTAAAAAAATGAGAACCAAATTAACATGACCAGATTTTCCTTGAATTGTTGGATTATTTATAATGAAGGTCTATTCTGGAACCTCAGACAGCCTTTCATTCAGTCTGCCGGGGCACAGCGTGCATTTGGTCACACTGTAAAGTAACTTGCAGCTTTAAACCCATCCCCTCAGGAAAAGTGACTTTTCATTAAATCTTATGATTTGCAGGTTGTTGCTATAAACCGCCTGGTGGTCCTTTGAGGTTGAAACTGTGATTTCAAACATCTTTTTTTTGTTGTTTTTCCCCTCATCGATGGTGAAAGCAAATTGATACTCAGTTCAGCTTCAGCGGTTTCAGCTCTCTCAGGAGAGAGCCAAGGACAAAATTTGCCATTGAGACATGAATTATGACATTATTTAATGAGAAGTGAGCACACACCTCTGTCTTACTTTTTTAAGCTATTCCAAACGAATGGATCCTACAAGAGTGCAAAGGTTGCTCATGAATTTTATGAAGATTTGCGTGTGAATGCGTGTGTGTGTGCGTGTGTGTGTATGTTTTACTGTCTAGTAAAGCCTTTCAGCTGGAAATCCCTATGTTTGGCTTAATCAATATGTTTAATTAGTGCTGATTAATGAAAGAGCGAGCCTGTAAAAGGCTGACAGCTTTTTTACTTCACCAGAACATCTTCTAATGAAAAACATTGAAAATTGCTTTCCATGGTGTGGGGATTGGATCCTTCACATTCATGTGGTAATTTAGAGATGAAAACTGTGAAAACGGTTCACAATTTTAGATTTCTGTTTGACACAAACAAGACAGTATTTTCCTTCTTTTTTTTAATACATGCAATTCATGTTTGATCAGCACCTAATTCAGGCAGAAGCTCAGTAATCTTTTCATCTCTTACGTATTAAAGGATTTGAAAACACTTGCCAGCACCTCGTATATGTTTAAAAATATTGTCTCCTTTAAGCCTGCTTTGCCCCCAGCAATTTCTCCTACAGAGAGCTCCCAGAATGACTTTGACATTTTATAATTTTTATTATTAGAATGGAGTTAAATTTTTTTTTTTTTGCAAGGGCAAA
Organism: Gambusia affinis; assembly: GCF_019740435.1. Classification (NCBI taxonomy): domain Eukaryota; kingdom Metazoa; phylum Chordata; class Actinopteri; order Cyprinodontiformes; family Poeciliidae; genus Gambusia; species Gambusia affinis. The sequence goes on from NC_057875.1 coordinate 7,980,125, forward strand.
TCTGAACAAGTAATTTCAGCAGTGTAGTAAGACATGTCAATGGATTTGAATATAATTGAAAAGTTGATATATATCAGTAATTTATTTCAAAATGTTATCACATATTGAATTGGTTTTTTATAAACTGATATTTTTCAGATATCTGTAAATTTTGTTATAATTATGCTTTACAATTAATGAAACCCAATAATTTGGTTTCTTGAAAAAAAAAAGAAGTATTATCAAAAAGTACATGCATGTACTATAACATTATATGCACAGTAGAGTATTCATCAGGGTACCTTTTGCATTAATTACTGCATCAATGCAGCGCAGCATGGAGATTAAAAGAACCAGGTTCTTTATTCCAGCTCATCTGCATTGTCTGCTCTGTTGTCTCATCTTTTCTTAACTCCATAAATTCTCTTTGGGATTTAGGTAAATCAGGCTGGTATATCCACCCATCAACTACTATGACTATAAAAGCATTGGTACTGTTATAGGTGTGAAAAGGAGCTAGGTCCCGATGAAGAAGAAGAAAATGCAATCAGCAACTCCATAAGAGTTTGAGCAGATGGAAACATGAACAGCTCTCCTCTCTTCCTTCAGACTCTGGGTTTTTCCTGCCGGTTATGCACCTTTAATACCACATGTTTTTTTTCCACTCAACTTTCTATTAATGAAAGTTGTGTGCATTGATAGAACACTATGTTCACAACCAGCTTCTGACCTTTTATGTTTTTACCCTGTCAAGTCAGCAGTCTCCCATGTGACAGTGTTGGCCATTAGGGCTACAGCACAACAAATCTGTGTTGAAAATCCCCTTTTCTTGCTATTATGCAGTATTCTAATATTCTGAGGAAATGCATTCTGAGTTTTTATCAACTGAAGCCATCACATGATCACAATGAATAGGAATAAAATCTTGAAATATATTACTTTAGATGAAAAATCACTGTAAAATAAGTTTCACTGCTTCAGCCAAAATTACCAAAGTAACCTATCAATGACCTTCTAATGTATTATGACACACCTGAAAATATGAAATTGATTTTCCAGGTTACATGTGAACACCTCAATAGACTGTAATATTTCAGAGTGGTTACTTCTAGTTTGGTGTGTTTTGAACACTGTACCGTTCTCTGTCAGATTTTCTCAAAAGTAACAGCGAGAATGACCTTTATTCTGCAAATGAAGCTGTTTTTGCTCAGCAGTGACTGATAGATCTTATTATTTCAGCAAAAGTACTATGAGCATTCAGCAAATACCCTGGAGCCATAGCAACTACATTAACAAAAGTTAATGAAATATTCGGAGGCAGGAGTCAGACTTTTCTTTAGTTCTGAAAGCCGTGGCATTTACATTTTGAACTGTAGAGAGGGAATGAAAACAATATATAGTACTGCATGCACCTGCATCTCATCTGTCCTGTATATGTAGACAAATTTATGCATCGCCTGAGGGGTGTAGGGTTTTTTTGACCGGAAAACCAGCAAACGTTTGTAACAAACAAATTTTTTGAATTAGCACAAATTTTCCTTTGAGTGTTGATCATCAAAGCAAAGTCATGGTTGTGCATGTTTTGCATCACAACATAGCTGAATGAATGCAAAGTGATGCTAAATTTTAAAAGCCACACGGTTTTGCTCCTTAAAACAGCTTAGCTGGCTGGCATTGAAAACAACACACACAAAAAGAAGAAAAACAAGACGTTTGCAATTTAGATTCTGCTTCAATTGCTGTCCCAGAGGTCTGGCTATGTCTGCATCTGATTATGCTTGCATGCATTTAATTAATAATTTGACAATGCGTGGCATTGATGCTGGTCAGCCAACACTCTGCAGAGGAATAGATTGCCTGAGCTTGATATCCAGCCATGGTCTCTTAGCGAGGCACAGAAATGATGAGCTCAGGCAGATTTCAGATACTGAAGATGCAGCGGGGAGCTACGTTAATCCCCCACCACCCTCCCTCAGGTGCAGCCCAGGACAGGAGCGCCACGGACTGCAGCCCGCCATGAACACCCGGGTGATCCCTGATTAATGCACTGATCAGTTCTTTTCTGGTTTGTTTTAATGACAAGCACGTCCCCTGTGGGAGTTTGATGACTTTTTGCTAATACTGCTGATGCATGTGCTTACCCATGCCACTTTCCTCATCCCTGTCTTCAGAAAAGACCCCTGCCAGAGCACCTGAGTATTCTAACATTTATAGGATGTTGGTAGCAGTGCAAGGAGATGGGAACAACGCATATTCTCCTGGAAACACAGGATGAACTGAGGAAATGAGCTGTGATAAGATCTCAGCATGCTGTGATGTGTTGTGCTTTGTTGATAAGGCTATTATTCAACATTGTGCCTTGGACAGCAAAGTCCCATTTTCCATATCGGTTATATGTTTTTCGCTTATAGTTTACTCCCTGCCTCGGCTTTGGATATGAGCTTTAACTACTAATTAGTGTGGAGTCTAAAAATGATTTGATCAATTATTCAAACATCACAGAGACTATTGCTAATCTTCTTTTCTGAGTACTGAGGTTACTAAGAAGAAGCAGAGAATTGAAATGTGGTCCTGTCAGAAACATGTTGAAATTTAATATTTAATGCTAACTTGACAGCATCAAGAAGGTACTGAGAGGCTCTAAGAGCATTTTGAGACATTGAGAAAATGACTCAAAATGAATCTGATTCACTTTTAAAAGTTTTTTAGAAATGAAAAGGCAATAATTTATTAGTCAGATTATAGAAAGGGCTTTTTTTTCTTTGAGCTAATGTGAAAACCTTCAAGATGTCAAACTTAAAATATGGAAAATTAGTACAGGACACACCAAAGTCTTTTTCAGAAAAAAAAAATACCTCAGTGGCTAGACTGACAATAAATTCACACCAGGTGACAGCCCAAATAATCTACACCCAAACTAAAATAAAAACGCATGTAACAAATGCGTTTGTAAATTAAATTTCATGTACCGGTAACAAGGTGGAATGCCACAGGGAATAAATATTGAACAGGCATGCTTCATATATTTTCAGTATTTCAAAGATAAACCTTTTTTGTTTAATTGCCAGCTGTGTTTAAAACACAGATCTGTTAAAATGTTCTGAGCATCATCTGTTTGTGACATTTATGACAAATAAATCGACGTAGATATTTGAAATGTGTTGTGTGCAAAGACAAAATCCAATGCAGTTTTGAAGATTTTTTATAAAACTAACAATAGAAACATGATTGTTAACAAACTGACTTGATTTTCTTTTGTCTATGACTTGACTTAAGTCTCCAGTTCACAAATTGCTATGAAAGTTGTCAGTGCAGATGTAGACCGCATCTCAGTGGGCTGACAGATATGATAATAATCATTCACATGTCGTATTGAATAGTTATTTTGCAGCCTGATGATCATCATCCTGACACATCTAGATGGGAAAGTATTGTGGTCTTGTCACATTTGGCTCTGAATGTGTGATAGACGATTAAGGTTGACAAATGATTCACTGTGCTCAACTGTCCATTAATATTATGAGGCCCATTAGAAGGTGATACTTGCCTCTGGCAGCTTTCACAGATTGACTTAACTACAGGATTTTATTTTATGCTTCCTGATGTTGTGGATATTTTCTATGAAATTTGTTTTAGACATGGAATGCATGGAAAGCCATGCCCTTTTCTCAGCTGGTTCTTTAATCAATATGTGACATTCACCGTACCGGTGTTTCATCTTAGCCACATGCTGTGTTTCTACAGCTTTCCAAAAGCCCAAGATGCATCTCCTCTCAACTTCCCTGATCAGCTACAGCAGAAAAACTTGGACCATTTCCAGCATCTGCTGATGGATCTTTGTTCTATCAGCGTTGCGATTCAAGCTCTCTACCATAAAGCTCCCGTACCTGTTCAGCATTGGTTACCTTGCTTGTGATCAATGGCCAGCAGTCAGAAAACTGAATAGAGCACAGATTGAACCACAGCTGGGATTTGGATGCTGAAGAACAGCCCTCTCAACAGGAGTGACTCATGAATAATACACCAGCTTAGTGGAGCGTCCCATCTCTTCTTGCGCCTTGCAGGTGATGCTTTCACACTCAAACCTGCACAAAAAGGTTAAGTTTTGGGGCACAAATAAGAGGCATCTTCAGCTCCAGCATCAGGCACTTCTGCTGGCCACAGCTATATGAAAACTGAGAGAAAAGAGGCTTAGAATGTTGAGAAAGGCTTTCAGAATGCAAGAAGGCTGTACAGAATTCTAAGGATATTTTCATCCAAACTGAATTATTCAGAATTAAAATTAGCAACTGAAGTTGATTACAGGTCCCATAGTATATAAGACCAGTTAAATATAATGAAATAAAATTTATATAACAATTTATATGTAATTAATGAGATTATATTTTATAGCCAGAAAAGCAAAAAATAAGTCACACCAACACTTTTCAGTGATGGATAGGAAACTCAATCGCATTTTTCTAAACTTTTTGATCTTTGGGTTTCTACAACTGAAATTTTCCTTAAATGAGATATGATGCCTATTGCTGGAAACGGAAAATTGTTGGCTTTTTAAAAGGTATTTCTGACAAAATAATGTCATTAGTGGTAGAGATCAAGGGCACAGTTTGTTTCCAGAAATATTGTGCTATGTAAGGAGAGTGGGTGAGATTTGTGAAAATGAGGAGAGTAGACCTCTTCTCATTCGATAAAAGTATTTTGTTTGAAATATTGCTTGCACTAGGATAATGAAACAAGGGAGTTAGGAATAGTAGCCAAGTCAAGCCTTAGCTCCAAAAGATAGTGCTGGTCTGGCAAAGGAGATCAGCTCCAGATCATATATACCCATCATGGTGTGGGTACACAGAAATAGATCAGTGAGCTTTACCTCTGTCTAAACCTCACTGATCTTTAGACAGTGAAGTTTAATATTTAATGCTAATTTGACAGCATCAAGAAGGTACTGAGAGACTCTAAGAGCATTTGGAGCATTTTTGTAACCAGAAAAGCAAAAAATAAGTCACACCAACCTTTTTCAGTGATGGATAAGAAACTCTATCACATTTTTCTAAAATGTGATTGAGAAAAATTTATCACATTTACATAGAGAAAAATGGCAATCAATGGTCGGTTGTAGCTGGTTACATTTATTCTTCCCACTCCTGATTGCAATGCTGGTGCAGGCACCCCTTCGTATCATTCTCCTAAAATATGACAGTTTCATTCCACTAAAGAGTAATTGTGTTTTATCTGAAACAGTCAGTAAAGTGAAAATGGACAAAAAACTTCTCAATGTCAGTTAACTCGACTTTACATATTGCACATGTTGCTCAACCTACATTCATCCTAAGATATGTGTCACCTGAAGGACACTCTCAGGAGCTCCTTCTGAAGTTTCTACCAAGTGAAAGTCATGCAATAGAAGTTTTATGTGTATCTCTAGAGCAAAAGGATTTTTTTTTGCTAGTTAGGTTATTCCTTTTAAACGTTTAATTTTAATAAGTAGTTTTACAAGCAAAGACTGAATTTTGGTTTTGATTATCTTATTTCCACTTGCAAATAACTTTTTGTGCATATATGTGTTCAAAAGACTTTTCTGTGTTCTGTACTAGTGTTACACTTTATACTATTGCTTTTTTCTAGTTTTGGAAACTTCAAAATGATGCAAGTTGTCATCATGTTATACACAACATAATCATAATTTTTACTTACATCCCCCAAAATGTTTTTTTTTTGTGAACAGGGCCCATAAATTAGCTGTAGTCCAGGAGCCCACATCCTCCTAAATACGACACTGGTAACATTATCTCTGTTTTGTGACTTCTGGCTGTGTTCTGTGCTTTATTGTCCTCCCTTTCTTTCATGCTTTTTACATATTTCTTGACTTTAGACATTGTAGTAATTATAACCATTGTAAGCTAAAAGCCTGAACACAATTGTAACATGACATAATCTATTAAAGAAAAAAGATTAAGTGCCTTGTAGGAGGCAAGATAATCGTCAACCTCTACAAGATGAGCAGGTAATTGGAAGATGAACTAAGATACCATGTTGTCATTTCAAGGGATGTCAGTTGAAGTGAATTATTCAGGTTTTATTTAAAGAACTAGAAATTCTTATAATATATTTGTTAAAATGTGGTGTTGCACAAAAATGCCTAGGAAAAAAAGAGCTAAGAAATAGTCCAGCAAAAAAGATAGTTATGCTGAACCAACTGGAGAAGGTTACAAACTACCCAAAAGACAACAATCTAACAATCTCTGAGCCTCCATTGTTTTCATTACATTCTTACTTTGTAGGCAATATTAAGTTGTACATCATAAAAATGTATGTAATTTTATCAGCGATTATCTATAACATCTTAATTATAAAATAAATTATTGGATTCACTGAAAATACGGATACTTCTGTATCCATCAGCCTGGGCATTACAACATGCATTTAAATTTTTTTTAATGCATTAAATCTAAGTAGATGTGTTTTGTTCAAGTGGATTCAAGGACATTTGAAAGGTTGAGCTGGCAACAGAAAAGAAAAAAATAAGTGCATTCATCTTTGATGCAAATCCAGTTGATGGAGCTCTCCTTTCACTAAACTGAGATCACCTGGTTGCATCATTAATGCAGCAGGAGCATAATTTCGGATTTAATAATCATGATGGCAGGTCATTCCACTTGCAGTCATTGACTAGTGAACCAGAAGGTTAATGTGCTACACGAGCAGTGGGCGTACACTACTGATCTAAAGAGGGGTGTAGGAGATGTAGCTTTCACACAGACACAAAAAGTTCATTTAAAATGACTATTTTTGGACATGAAATCTCTCCTTCATGAAAACACATCCGACTTGTGAGACGTTCCAAAGGCTCTCCTTTTATACCAAGAATAAGAAATGAAGTTTATTCTGCATTTTTCAGTCTATCCAGCTGTGTCAAGTTGAAGTTTTATTTGTAGTGCCTAAAGTTTTCTCTTTATGCTATCTCCTTTATCAAATAAAAGCTTAAATGCTATATTTTTGTGGCAAAGTATTTAGTATTAAGTATCTGATTTATAGATGTGCCATATTTTCTTCAATGATTGGTCGTTACAAATCTTTAGCATCAGATCTAAATTAATTCCTTTGCAGAATGATGCCTGTTTGTTTATAGTACAACAGCTGTTTAGTTTTTTTTCTGGCTTTGAAGCTTAATCCCACCAGTCCAGTCCATAAAAGAGTATTTGAAATAAAATAGTGTACTAATTTGACCTTTAAAATTTGTATAAATATGTATTATTTTTTTATTTTGGCACTAATTCATTATTCAACATCTCCTGTGTGTCTTGTCACAATGTTTATGGTTTGTTTGTTGACGCTTTACAAGGGCCCAAATGCTATTTTGTTGACAAATATTACTGAAGTTTCCTATAGCCCTGTGTTGCATTACAAATAGGATTGCAAATTGAAACATTACAGTTTTCTCTATTTTTGATAGAAACTATTGAAACATTACCAGATAAGGTTTTCAGTTTGAGCTTCTCTGTGTGAAAATGTTTCTGAGCCAATTTAAGGTACTTTGTTCAAAACATAAAATCCATCCCACAAAAAGAACTGTGATTTGATTTTTTATTAGTTACGAATTTTAATCTGTACCCAGTTCAGCATGCTTGTTGTATGATAATCTTAATTTTTTACTTTCTTGAAAAAACCTTTTAGTAATTGTCTAACAATCATAGGTCCAACAGAAGTTGAGTGTTGTAATTAAACTGACAAATTTTACAATTTCCATTTAAAAAAAAAAAAAAAAATTGAAACAATTGTTGGCAGAAAACTTTCTCCTCTCTGAAAGACAATCATCTGTAGATTTAATTGGGACAGACAAAGAGCATCTAACAAAGAACACTTTCAAGGTATTGAGTAAATGAATGGGAATGCATACAGTCATCCAAAAAAGGGGGCAATACATAATCCTTAGAAATAACTCTACATGGAATAGAAACATCCTTTGATGTACCAGCTGCAAAGTGACAGGCAGAACTGTAGCACACAGATTTACAGAAAGGTAAAAAATAAGAACAAAAGAGTGTACATCAAGTGCAGATTTAAAACATGAGAAAATAAGACTGCACTGTTTTTTAATGTGGCATACTCAGTTTAACAAAATGCACAATTGTGTAAGGTCATTAAAAATAAGTAAATGTACATATTTGTGCATAGAAAAACAATGGGAGTGTTAGTTTTGAGTTTTATTTGGTTTATGTTGGTCTGTTTCTTTGTTCACTCTTGTTTCTATTTCACTTTAGTGCAGTCCTTGCAAGTGTTTCTAGTTATGTTTATTTCTGATATTATTCCTTGTTACTCTAGTTTATCATGTTTTTTAGGTCCAGTTGTTCTTTAGTGTTAGAGTCATTTCCTAATCCCTTGTGTACACTCGCTTGCCCCCTCTGCCACTTTCTCTCTCTCACTCCCTAATGTGAGCGTTAACTGCAATCAGTTAACTAGTCAGCCCAGGGCCATTGTTTCAGCATTCAACTGACCTCTTTCTCAGTCACTCCTTGCTGGTTCCTCCTGTTACTTCCTGTCTATCCCGTATTCTCCTGGATATACTTGTTGTTTTTTTCTTGTTTTTGTTATTTTTTGTTCTGCACTGGGCCCCTGTGATTTTTGTAACTTTGTATTTTCTTGATTTTCATGAAATCCTCAAATATACTTGACACGCCTACCTGTATATGGACCCACTACAACCTCCACATATCATGACAGGCAAACTATTTACAATAAATGAATAAACTATGCAAATAACATATGCACCTTCGCATGTTGAATGGACAAAATATTCACAAAATTACACATATACTTGCTTGAAATGTATACTGATAAACCAAAATAACAATTATTATAAGAATGTGCAGCCAACTATAAAGAATCTTTTTCCACCTCGACTCAGATAGTTCTTTATGCCTCACCAGATTTTCACAAAACCTTGAATAAAAAGATCTCCACTTTTATCCAATTATCTTATTCTAAAAAGGGGGTACAGGAAGAATTTATGTGCTCATTTCCAAATCAACTTAGTAATACTGAGTTCTCCCACCTCAGGTCCACTGGAAAACTGGATGCACTTTCTGATTATTGGGCTCTATGCCAGCAGGCAAGATAGCAGCGCAGCTCTTTAACTCTCTTTTTCTCTCTGAGAAAGAAGTCTCACCCTGTCATCTTCGCAATTGGACTGGGTTGCTCCGAGGAATGAGAGGAGGCAACAGTTGTCTGTCCAACCGACTGTGATGTTTGGATGAATGAGTCTTCTGGATCCTAGTCAGCACAATGCCTCAATAAAATTGCTGATAAATAAAAGTTACTTGCCTGGTTGATAAGAAAACACACATTCCTTAGGCTGAATACATAGCGCTGGTGTGATCCAGTGCTAAGAGGGGCTGAAGAGGGGTGAATCTGCCAAACCACTTGTGGTTTGCATGTCAAGTAAGTGTAGCAAAGAGTCCAGTCACAGGGCATAAGGCTTAAACATCAGACTAGAAGGTAATATAGTATTAAATTGAACTCTTTCTGTAATGCACAAAGACCCCTCTCACAGAGTTTTTCTTACCTTTGTCCATATATGATAGCGTCCTGTGGAGGAGGAGGGCTACGGCATTCTGAATCTGCTTGGCCAGCATACAAACTGTAACAAGTCCGGGTTAGTGGACAGTTTGGATGTGATGATAAATGTTTTGATCCATCTTTCAAAACATTTAATAATCATGGATTTGAGGACTATGAACCTATAAGTCAGTATAATCATTCAAATTGGTAAGGTGGAGTTTTTTCCTCCCGACTCACACCATGAAAGAAAGGGCTGAGTTCATAAGCTAAAAAGGCATCGGCATCTCCTGGGTGATGTGTGTTAAATTCTAACTAAATAGACTGTTGGTTATGGACTTTATTGGTATAAACTAGAATGATTTATAATAGATATTTAAAATACAGAACAGTCAAGTTTTCCCTTTTTCTGAGCAACAATGTGGTGACAGTGGAAAGGCAAAACATTATTTTCATACAATTCAGTGCTAAAGACCAAGGCAGGACATCTTTGGATAGTGACCATGACCGCTTTGGTCCCTACGTCATGACACAAGTCATACCACAGAGCTCTATAAAACAGCAGATTTAGACGCATTGCCACTTACTATGTAAAGTTTCTGCATCTCAGCAATGAATTACCCATGAATCAATTCTGCACAGAAATCCTAGCAGAATGAATTTTATGTGCTCCTCTAAGATGGATAGAAAAGCAGACAGCGTGTGTAAAATAAATTAATGTCTACCCAAGTTTTGGAGAAAATTGTGTTGAGCTAGTGTATGATTCTGGTTATTATTAATGCAAGGTGTAAAAGTCAGTATCTGTGCTGCTACATTTGTGCATCAGAGCATGGACGACTTCCGTAATGGTGAAAGAAATTACTATTTATATAGAGGTGTAAATAAGAATTTTGAAGTGACACGGTCTCATCAAAACATCTTTTACACAGATTCCTTTGTGTTTAGGCACATCAATTTGTCAACACATTCTGCATGACTTACAACATGCTGGCTTTTCAAATGCAGGTAACTACAACTCAACAAACAGTATATTTAACTGCAGAAAATGTAGTAATTATGGTTAGTTGGTACTGACTTAATGTAGTATGATTTTTATCTGTAAAGACAAATATTTTAATCACAATTATAGTTTCATATTGATTAATTGACTGGGACACATCTGAGACATACATGTTAAAATGTACAACAAAATCATACTCATTTAAATGTACACAGCTACTGATATCTATATGAAAAAGGTAATTTATCTCATGAAAATACTTAATTGGTAAGGCTGTTTCAATTAAGTTATGGATCTTTTTGTTATAAAAGCAATGAAACATGACTTTGTATATTGTAATTTAATTATGACAAAGTACCAAAACTGTGAATTTTATTGTTCTTAAATGTAGGAAAAGAGTACTTGTGTTGTCTTTGTTGTTTGTTGTAGTGTTATGAATGATCTTTATTGCTCAATTCTAAAATGTAGTTACTGATAACCTTTGTAAGCATTGCCCATTACTTCCACACAGTAGTTTAAAAATAGCAAAATCAATGCAGAATACAGAATTTGAACTCATTCATGGTTCAGAACATAGTAAGGCTGTTTCAGTACTAAAATATTTGTCACACATTTATTTTTCATGTGCTTTATATGAGGCTTCAAGCTTACTTTATTGCTAATAATAAACACAATACTTTTTATACCTATATACTCAATCAGCCTTGTATTTTTGTCAGATAATTTTTATTCATTTGATTTTTTTATCAATAAGATTTTTCATTGACCAATTTCTAAATGTGGTTTCTTCTCTAACTCTTGTGAGCCACTCGGAACTGAACATTTTAATGTCATCTGTTAACAGGAATGATCTTGGTATTTTCCATGGCTTGAAGACAACATAGTTGAAACTAGACATTTACATACATTGAAAAATTTAATTTTCACTGCCTGACATCCTAAGTTTCTTCTGTTCAGTGTAAGGTGATATTAGCAAAATTATTTATATTTACTAAATGCCAGAATATTTTTGAGAAAGTTTTTAACACGTTATTTAAACATAACACTTCACGTACATTAAGGGAGCATTCACACCAGGAATGCTCCTCTTTGGTCCTCTTTAATGAAACGTTTGCACTTTAAAGGTGTGAATGCACAATCAAACTCTGCTGGAGATCAAAAAGTTAACTCTGGTCCATTGAATGCATATGTGAATACGAAATGGATTGGCCACAGGAGGGTTAAGTATGACCAAAACAAACTATTCTGAGAAATGATTTGTGTTCTTTTACCAACGACAAAAGAGAAATCCTAGAACTCTAAAGATCTAATCCCACTCTATTTTTGTTTATTTCATGAAAAAGGAAGTTGTGCTCATGTCTTTTTCAGAGGTTTCCATGTTGTTTCCTCCAGTTGTTCTTGGTGCAGCACCACCATAGTTGAGGGGAAGTTAAAGGGTTGATGATGATTGATGATGTCCTTACTCTGTAAGCTTCTGATAAGTTAATTCACAACATGTCAGTTAAATGCAGGCACAGCTGTGAATGTATTCTAAGGCACCTCAAACATACCTCTTCCTTCTGTGACAACAAAAAAATCTAAACAAATTAGGCAAAGCATCTCTCAGAGAATTATGGGCCTCCTAAAGTCTTGTTTATTTTTTAGTACAATTTTCAGATTGTGGAGGGTGCCACATTCATTAGCTCAAATAATGTAAATGTAAATACTATGTGCAGACATGATACTGCTCAAAAAGGAAATTAATGTGTTTTGTGTATTTGCACTGAACAAAAGTCCTTGTGAAGTTGCTGGCTGAAATGCATCATTAGCCACAGTTGCTAAAAAAAACCCCACTAAAAAAGGAAGAAACCATGATTTCAAAAACACTGTAAAGTTTGTAATGCACTCAGTGACAAAGACTTAAAATTCTAGAGACATGTATTATGTTCTAATAAAAGTAAAATTCAACTGTCTGGCCATAATTATAATAGTTATATTTAAAGGAATAGAAGGAGGAAATTAGTAAACTTGAGAACACCATTCCAACTGTGAAGTACACAAGTGGGAATATTATGTTCTTAGGGTGTTTTACTACAGGAGGGACTGAGACATATAACAAAATAGACAGACCTATGAGGAAAGGACATTATGCATTAAAGAAATATTTTAGGGAGGTTAGAGCTTAAGTGCCACAGAGTCTTCAAAATAGACAACACCCCAAGCATACCCTCAAGTTAGTTACAAATTTGCTAAAAGGCAATAACATTTTTTTATTGAAGGGTTCATCACCAGGTACTGGCCTCAGTCCCAATTCAAAATTCCAGGAACTACTGTGAAAACAGATTCCCAAAATATATGACCAAAGTCATGCAGTTTAAAAAGCAGTTCAACCAAATTTTAAGGAAATATTGACTTCTGAAGATGAAGTATTAAAAATATCTATATCATTAACTATTCTGGTATTTAGACTGGACCTTAAGAATAAAAAATTTTACAGGTAAGTGTAAACATCTAGTTTCAACTGTACATATGAAAGAAATGGTTTGGACCCAAAATTCACCTCTGAGGAACACCAGAAGCAATCTCAAAGCATAACAAATCATGCTTCTGTAGTTTCACAAGTTTTCCTCGTTTACTTGAACAACTCGCCACTCGTTGATTTCCCCCAACCTTACATTCAAGATCTGTGTATTTCTTGGACTCAGTGCAGACTTATTCAATACATGTTTTTCAAAGTTTGACTTGAAGTCCCTTGAGATCTCAAAGCATGGTCTGTAAAAATGGCAAAGTGCATCCACGTGCAGTGGCTTTTCTCTTCCATTCATCCCTAGACTCCCTTTCGCTTCACACACTGCTTACCCTGCGACATTTGGGACGGGTTTCTCACTGCTTGGCTTCTCACATCTTGGACAGTGACACAAAATAAATGAAGACATGCAGAAGACACAAGGTTCAGAGTTGGAAGGGCTTGGTGGCTGAGGTGTGAAACTACTGGAGTGTAAAATTGCCCTGGCAGCCGTGCTGTTGTTTCAGCATTTCATCTTGAGCTGCTCAGCTTGACTTTCCTTGCACTGTTCAGAGCCCTGTATACGTCTTTTTCATTTGTTTTCCCATCCACACCTTACTTCTATTGAGTTTGACCTCAGGTCTGTAGGAGCTGTGTTACTCTGCAATAACTATGCAGTCTGGTAAATATCCTTGGTTCTCCACTGAAGATCATCGTGGTGGGAGAGAGCAGAAGGTTCAACAGGCTAATATTCACATATTAATGTGTTCAGTGATGTCCAACTGTTCTTCAGCAGTTCTCATTACTCGCAATCAGTCACAGGCTGGATAATTGTTTGAGTGGGGAGAGAAATCCTTGCTGGTCCATGTAAGAGCCCGAGTGGTGCTTCCTCCTGGTGGCAGCAGGAGGCCACAGCCAGGATGCAGAGAGAGGACAGATGTAGCACAGAGGATATTACAACACATTTGACAGTCAAAGTGATGCCTGGGGTTGGTTATTAAAGGCATGAGGCAAACACAGTGAATAATCTGAATAGTAGCCAGAGCAAAGTGACATCAAGCACCCTGTTATTTTGGTTCATTAAATGGTTTTGTATCGCTAATTAGCTTTCTTATGAGAAATGTTGGCCAAAAGCTAGTAATTGGTGACATTGTTGTGACTGTAGATTTTGTGCCTGGTATGTAAGGAATCCAAATATAATTAATTAGAAATCAGTATGCTAGTGCTTGATGGTGTAAAAAAACTAAAGAAGAGCAAAGTTGCAATGTGCTCTGTTCTATTATCTATATTTGATGATTGTGTTTACTCACATTAGTTTCACATTTTCTGTTCTTTCTTTGAACAGCTTCAGAACAGATGGCTGCCTAGCTTCACTGCATTCCTCCCTTGAGTGACTTATTCTCCATTCATAAAGCTAACGTTAGACAAGTGAAGTTTTTCTGAAGTCCAACCACAGACATTTTCTCAACATTGTCTGTGGTTTGAAAGTGGGAGGATTCCTGCCTGGGTGTTTGTACAAGACAGAAAGCCCATGTGTCAAGAGTAAAGGAAACAAAAGAGGCATAAGCACGTCCTTCCAGTAGGCTGTATCTGTTGTTGGCCTGCCCCCGCATTAAGGCAAGGTTATTCTGATGAAAGATGGTGTTGAGATTAGTGAGCCCTGCCCGAACGCGTGGACGTCCGGCGTGCTGTGCCGTGTGATTTATGAGAGTCGTGATATCAGAAGTCGCCACATGAATAAACCATGTAGGCAGAATTAAGCTCCTGTTAAACGACGCACAGCATTTTCTCAGGTGCCTTAACAACCACACAGGAATCAAAGTCATGGAAGGGCTGCAGCTCTGGGCTGATGCCCTGGAGCAGCTGGTTTTGAAACAAGTTCCTGATTTATGTGCACATTCACTCATAATATGGCCCATAAATTTAGCATTCTCAGCTTATTTTTCTTATGTTTATGTATATTTTAAAGTATATGCTTAAATGTGACATCATTTGACATTATATAATTAATATAGTCAGTTATATTCAAGACACATTCTGAAATATGCCAAACATGATAAATCAATTCTACTTAATGATTTGTTTCACCTCAGGACTTCTGTATTAGTAATATACAGAGAGTAAAAACAGGATTTCACTTATGTTTGCCTTCTTATTTATCTGATAAACCCAGCATAGAAATTCTGAGATAATATATAGTGCACATTTGTGTCTCTGCTAAGAATTAACACAAGTGCTATTCAGTTGTTACAGTGGTAACCACTATCATAACTTAACCTCATGTTGTGATATGCAGACTCTATGTATGCACTCATGAAGACTTATCTTGGCATGCTGAATGCATGAATTTCCTCCAGTTTAAGGGAGTCAATTTAATTTCTGATGAATTCAGCTAATAAAAATTACCAGTCACACAGCATTCAACTTTTATGTCTAATGTTTGTTTGTTATAATTACTTCTGTTGGTGCTAGTGTCACTCAAAAATGTTCCTCAATTGATTAAAAATTAACCCATCTATAAATTTCAGGTGGTAGGGTTGTGTAATTAATCAAATTAACCATTTAATTTCCCCCCACTACGGCACCCATAAACCATGTATAGAACAATAAACTTTTATGTTCAGATGCACAAGTACATGGAAAAATAAATAAATAAATAGATCAAAATATAGTTATGTCACAGCAAAAGTAACTCACCATGCTTTCTTTCTAATTTGCATGCACAGCAATATGCCATGATTGCCTTATATATTTTACAGATGTGACAGGACTTGATTTTTCACAAAAAGTGCTTTGTTTGTTCTCATTTAGGTGTTTGCAAAATATGTTTCTTAATGTGCTATCCTTCTTTCATTAGTTCCATATAATAATGTTTTTTTCCTCAAAAAAGAAAAATGTAACAAACAAAAACGTTTTTCTAAGGTCAAGGTGGTGTGAAAAAGAAATAGCAACAAATAATGTTTCATCTACATATTGCAAAGATTATAATGTTTAAGTCGATAGAAACACTCAAGTCTAAGCACCATTCCCCACAAATGCAATTTGGAAAGCAGTGACTGGCATTTATTTTTAGTTCTGTTTCTTTTTGTGTCCTTCTGGCCTTGAAACACATCAGACATTCAGGTATGTGTCTGAAACCAGGGAAACCAGTGTCTCTGACGCACCACACCATGGCCTCTCTAATGAGGCCTGACTCTTAATGACTCAAAGCCACCAGCAAGAGACAATGATGGCCAGCAGTGGGGTTTATCTCATTGGCAGTCTGTGCAGTGTAGTAACATTGCTAACCTTTAGATCACCCCATATTAGGATGCAGGAGAATCCCTCCGTAGTGATTACAAAACGGATTGAGTAGCTTCAAGATGTCTCATAAAAGTTGTATATGAGTGCTCAGCTTGAATGTAAAGGTGGGATAATAGGCTGTTTGTGCACAGACATGTCACACAGTGCAGCCTAACTCTGATCAGAAATTCTCTCATGGTTCTTCAGACAGGATTGCAATGCAAAGTGAGGTTTCTGTTGACTGGTTTTGATTATGTTGAGGGAAATTAACATAAGCAAGACCAAAGTCAGGCATTTTGACAAACAGAGCTATAAGATGGGGCTGGAAAGTAGCTCAAATCCAAAGATGTGACGCGAGCTTTCTCATGCTGTCGTTCCTGCTGTGCATCATTCATGCAACAGTGCTGGAACTGGTCAGCCAGGGGACAAGGTGGTTAATTGCCTTGCACTTCAATAAGTCACAGACTGAAGACATATGGCTTTAATCATTCAGATGTCTCTGCTGATAGGCAGTTCAGGGGTTAAAGGTGATTCTGCCTCATCTGAGTTAATGTTCCTCCAGGTAGGTGTCCGATGTAGAAAGTGAATGCAAGCGTCAAGATTCAGAAATTTTTGTCCTCACACACACCTGCACTACATCGTACATAAACCTCGACTCTGTATTCTGCATCTGGTACATGTTCCTCAATAACCTGAAAGATGTTGCTATTTCAGCTGTTTGTCAGCTGGAACAGATGCATCTGCTCATCGATTGAGAGGGTTTCATAGTCTCAGTAATCAAAGCGGTGACAAACAGGAGAGAAACACATTCAGGGTGAATACAGTCTCTGGGGAACAATTTGTTCGGTGTAAACTGAACATGTTTGAAGTTAAAACATAAAGATGCTGTTTTCAGGGATTTCTTCTCGTGTGGGGGAAGGAGGGAAGCCTCAAGTGATGAGTGTCATATCGATTCAGCTTCTCTGTCTCGCACTATACTTTGTTCCCTGTTTTTGTATGAGAAATCAACAATTTCTAAAAGTTACTTAGACACAATGTCACGTCATAAATAAAAGATGTGATTTGTCTTTTGAAAGAGATGCTTAAATGTTAAAATCCACATTAAGGAAAAAGGCAGGTGGATTCAGGTATAACAGAATATCAAGGAGTTTCTTGTCCTTGACATTCAGGTTGTCACAGACTGTGACCAGCTCTTATAGCGTAACATTTGGCAACAAAAATGACCCAGTATATTTCAGTAAAGGTCCTGAATGCTAATTATAATTTGATATTAAAAGAGAAAGGAAATAAACTGCAGGTTTTATATGCCCAAAAAGTGTTTGTTTGACAGGGAGCACTTTCAATTCATTATGTTAGTTGATTGGTTATAGCTTGCAGGCTAATTGTGTTAAAATTTTACTTTAACATTGACATTTTTGAGCTCAAAGTTGATGAAACTAATGGAAATGTCCCAAAAATTGGAAGTTCAGGTGGGAACAATGGTTGTATTCTTTAACCCTCCAAATCCTTCATGATGACCTTGTATCAAACCAATATGCTGACTGCTGAAGTTAATATTGTAGTGTTTCAGTATTACTTTGAAATAAATTTAAAGATGTACCCCCAACAAATGCACAGATTTATCAGATTACTAAAGTAATATTTATAAATTGCCTAATTTGTCGCTATATGTGAGTGAAATTCAATTAATTAGTAGCTGTCTTAGTAAATCAGCTAATACATCTGATTGACTACATTTGACAATTATTTGTCTGCCCTCATGGCCCCAGAAGTAGTTCATATACAAAATAAATCATTTTGAATAATTTTCACAGCAAGGAACAAAACAATTAATTGTTGTTCTTTTGTATTCATGATGATTCACAGCTAATAAAAGGGAGAACAATGTCAAAGCTGTGCCATCTGAGATAACCACAGCAATGTTCTCTATGTGCCTCCATTTTCATTGTAATAACACTTACCAAAGCTTTGTTACTGAGTGCAGATAATGTGATCTCGTCATATTGTTGACAAGCCACTTGTAGTGTGTGAAGTGTGAAGTTCATTTTATCAGTCGCTCTTGAGCTTATGTAGTTTATTATTTTTTTTATTTCAGGATTAACCTTGTGTGTGCCTGCGTGTGTGTGTGTGTGCGTGTCTGTGTGGATAGCATGTAGGTGGGAGGTATGAAAGCTGCGTGGTTGGATGTGAAGACCCGTGCTATAAACTGGCCTTTCACTTTGTGAACTATTTACCTGTTGATCCCATGAGAAATTCCTAACATTGTGTGAATGCATGTGTTTGAGCGCAGGCAAAGAAGCAAGTGTCTTGAGCGTGTCATCATGAGCTCATTATTTTTTTCTGTTCTGTAGATCAGCAACCTGTCATCACCTCTCCGCTCAAGTCTGTGTGCAGCAGCACTTCTGTACCTTCGTGCTCTCAGAATCACTTGAAAGCATGCTTCGGATGCTTCGGCAGCCGTACAAAAGCATCAAGGGACCACAGGCTGTAAGATTAGGTGAGCTTAAGGCCACACGCCTCTGGCTATTGGATCTGTCTCTGTCTGTTACTTTAGGCACACACTGGTACCTTAATTTGTTGGCACTTATCACAATAGCAACTTCTCAATTTACCCTGGCACATTTTTAAAAAAACCAATCCCATCCTCTCTTGGCTTTACTCACTAGGCTCATAATAGGGAGAGCACCAAGGTTTGAAAAATGTGGCAAGTTATGAAGTAATCTACTTGTCCGGAGTCATTTAGAGGCATGACTCAGGTTGGCTGGTCTAATCAGGGAAATTCTAAAAGCTTTCCAGTCCATCAAGCAGTGGTATTTAATTGAATTCTTTCACAGAAAAGACCTGAATATGAGTGCAGTCATGGTCTGTAATGTGTATATGTTTTTATCAATCATCCTTGTAAGGAAAGGAACGTGAATATAACCTGTGCTCGTTCAGATTAACTGCTACTTAGAGGAAGTGAAGGTCCAATTGATTTTCTTTCACATGTGAGTGAGCTACATGTGGCTTTCAATTCAAGGGTTTTAGCAGAACTTGTGAGAGCCTGTGCAATTAAACAGAGTCTCTCAAAAATCATTGAACACATCTGAAAGACACTGATGCACCTGCAACAGTGTCAGAACGCCATTCAGCCATTAACAAATAAAACATGCTCTGTCTCATGCATTTTCTCTCCTCTGTAATTATATGCAAGGGTGAAATCCATCATTGTCATCTGATTGTATACACACTGCTCTTGCTTTCTTTATGCATCTTAGGAGAAAAATCCTGCTGAGCTCTGCAGGCGTTTCTCAAACACAACACATGCACGATATTGAAGGTCTTAATGAAGGTGATGAACACTGCAGCTAATGCTAAATATGTATAAATCCTTTTAGAAAGTACTATCAGGAAAATTTCCACAAGCGTTATAGCTATCAAGACTGAGAAGAGAAATGGTTTACATGGACATCCCCTTTTCTTCCTTGGATTTTATGAAGAGATACATCAATCAGAGATATGGAACGCTGAAATAAACAAGTTAGAGAGTCTCACCTCAGAGTGCTGGCCAACATGGCTGGTGTGAATTGTTTAAAACAAAACAATGGGTATGCCTTTTTTTGACACAGAATCCTGTAGGTGAACAACAAAACAAATGCAGAATGAAAGTGTTTTTACTTTAGTTTTATCTTTTTTGACTTTTGTATTTATTTTATTTATCCAACCTTTATTTCAACAGGAAAATCCCATTGAAATAAAGAAATTATGTTGCTCAAGAATCCTAGCCAAGACTTGCAGTTACACACAGGTTACAGAACATTCATAACAAAAACAGAAAAAAACTAACCCTTTTAAACACCTCACTTACAAAAAATAGCTAGCCATCTCTTCTAATTGTAACAGCAACCACACTGAAGGGCATCGTTGTTAGCACACTATGGTATGTGTAGATTTATTTCATTTGCTGGTTGTATGTATTTTATATATTTTAGTGTTTGGACTACACTTAGTTTTCAGAAACTTTTTTCTTTTGGATTAATGTGAATTTACTATACAGCAACATAAAGTCTACAATGTTTGTGTTTTTTAACAAGGAGTGTTACATTTGAGTAATTTCAGAACCTGGGAAGGTAAGCTCATTTATCTTGCTTTCCTTTTGCGTAACGAGAGGGTTAGGCTGAAATTTAAAGTATTTTTGTAGCTAATCACAATTACTCTCAACAGAGTAAAACATTTTGTATAGCCATTCAAACTCAGTTTTTATCTTAGAATGTACTTGCATCCTTATCAGAGGTACGCTCGCTGATAGAAAGAACTGCTCATTTTATAAAATCCTGTATGGAGCTGGCCCCAGTTTCTCAGCGGTTAACTGACTGAAACAAAGCCTGATTGCAACACTGCCCTTGCAGACATATTCAATAAGTACTTATCAGAAATTGATTATTCATCTTATGCTGCTCTTCTTACTCTGATGTTCCCACCATTCTTCGACAGTTGTTGTCAGTCAGAAGGCCACATGTTCTGTTGCTTTACAATCCAATCTTTGCAGTCCCACTAGTCTGTTACTTATATGCAGACGTGTTTTCTTGAGGTGACATAGCTGTTTTAATCTCAATATCTCCTGCTGTTTTCTTATTTTCTATGCTCTTACTTTCACTACTGAGACTTAGCAAAAATATTTAAGAGACTTCTGCTTTACAATGTCTTCTCAGTAGATGAAACAGATAAGCCCATCAGGTCATTCAGGTTATATTTAGGTGTGAGTCTCTGTTCTCAAAGTTTTTAGCCTTTACAGGCAAAACAAAACTCTTGGTATAGATGATACATTTTTAGACAAACAAATGGAAGAGAGAGAGGATGCAATTGACAGAGGGCAAATACATCAGCACACCACATAGTGTTGTACTGATGTGTTGAAGTGATGTTGGCTTCAACACTGGCTGTGCCCTTCAGTGTTGCTGGTAAGAATAAGAAGCAAATCACTGTATCATTTTGGGTGACTAACAAAATAAAACAGCATATGTTGCATTACTTTTCCGACAAAAGACTTTGTTTAATGAAGCATATTGATGACTTCATATGAAGTTCAAAATAATTTAAGTCTTTCTACTTTTCTGTTTTCATCTTGTAAGTCTCTGGCTGATGGACCCTGCCGAGAAAACAAAATTTATGGCTTCCACTGGATTGTGGCTTGTCATTTACACTATGGCCCTGTCTGAATTTGTGCTCAGCTTTATTGTCTATATTCAATGTTTAGTCCATATCACCCTCCACCAAAAAATGTCAACTAACCAACTAGGTTTTAACTCCTCTTAGTCTCAAAAACTATTCTCTGGGACACCTGGACTTACTTGGTCCATTTTGCCACCCATGCTAACTATAAATAGCTTTTAGAATTGAAATTATTTTCCCAATAACTTTAAACTTTAAACCAATAACTGTGGAAAATTACCTGCTTGGAAGTCTCTGGAAGAGCAGCCAGACGACTTGCTCTTTTACTGTGAACAAGTAGAAGCAAAGTTAAATTAATTAATTAACCAGCTTTGATTAATTAAATTTTTCAGAAATATCCTTGCACTTATCCAAAAAAATCAAGTAGCTAAGCACATGCTTTGAGACTGCTATACATCACTTCAAGATTGTCAAGTGCCTCAATTTTATTATTATTATTATTTTTTTCTTTTTTTTTAACAACAGACAACAGTGGAAACACAATTTCACAGAAGCACAAAATGATGTGGGTGATGTGGAGAGTTGAAAAAAAAATAATCTTGTTATGACATAAAGTTTACACACCACCACCGGCATTTTAGGAGGCCAATGGCGTATGCCACAGTGTGAATACCGACACAGGTGTGCACCTCTCCTGCTCTCCGGAAACACATTTAAGTATTGTGAAATCTTTTGTTTTAATTGAAAGTTTCTCATTTATAGTTATGGTTCTTCAAAACATATATCAGACTGCGTTTTTGAATGCTTATGGTAATCTGCATTTAAAGTTTGACATGTAATCAAAGGCCTGTGGGAATCATGGAGCAGTTTCAATCAGAATCCCACCTCACCATCTGTGTCTTCAGTCAGAGACTTCTGCATATTTGCCATTATACAGACTGCTATAGGATATCCTTTCCGCCCACAGCCATCACAATTCTTTGAATAACCTTGAATTAATATCAGTTATGACAACATTTATTTTCTCTTTGAGATCAATAAAGTAGTCTTAAATTTGTATTGAATATAAATTTCCCGGAATTTCCAAAACAAAGGATGGTGTGCATGAGTCCGAGTTGTCATGTGGAACCACACATTTTCAAGTTTGTGTTTTATAAATCACAGCCTTTGTGTGGAAAGGTACTTATGTAAGTTTGCTGCACCGTTTTGTGTGTCCATCAGCTTTATAAATGAGACCCCTGGTCCTCTTTATAATCCACTTCCACATACTTCAAGATTTATTAAGCAACCACTGCATTTCCATCATATGGCTTAGGAACCTTTCTGCAGTCAATACAAAGAAATGCTTGTGAAGAACAGATGTGAATTAATAATGGAAATATAATATGCAATATATTTTTTGTATATTAGTTCTATGTAGCAATACTTAATTTTGCAAATGAAAACCCACTACCATATCTCTGTGCCACATACACATAAAGGGGATGTTTGTTTGTTGCAAATGTAAATTGTATCCTGTGAAATTGAGATTCCCCAGAAAATAGCTACATGAATTGAAAAACCTACTGCAACATCTTGTTTTATGCAGGTTGATTTATTACATGAGTTTAAATAATTTTTAGTTTTAATCTTGATATCTTGTTTAAAACAACTTGCAATATCTATTGTTCAGAGCTCTTCTTCATTTTTGTTGGTATTATGCCAATATAATGATTATTTTCATGTATTTATTTATTTTGTTGCAATGGTATCAGTTTTAATCGTTGTTGTTACTGTGTTGACTGTGTAATGTGTGATAGGAAGCCACGGCAAACATTTTACCTCAGCCTCATAAATAGTGTGTACTGGGTCATGTACTTCAAAATTTTGTACAAAGTCTTACCATGACCGAAGCTACTTTTCACTGAATCATGTCCAGATTTTTCCTCAAGTCATTCTGATTTTTCTAGCACTTAAAATATGAGCTTGCATAGGCATATAAAACAAGCGAAGTGAAAACTATTACCAAAATTAAAGGTATTCACATTTTCAAAACTACCATGTTGTAAGTGGGTCTATGTACATTTGCGGTATAGTCTCAGTTTAAGAGTTGATCTCTAAATCAATATTATGTTTTTCTTTTCTTTTTTCCTCTCAGAGAGTAGGATGGGGTCATCGGTTGTCCGTCTGGCTTGGTTCCTCGTTCTAAGCTTCAGCACAAGTGCATTAAGTCTCAACCCTGATGACCCCAATGTCTGCAGCCACTGGGAGAGGTGAGAATAGTTCTCTTGTCACCAACGTACTCTGTTAGTTTGCTGAAATCTAAGAGTTAGAATGGACCTTTCAATTTACTATACATCCTTCAATCTAAGTCCGTACAGCAGTATTGACCTCACACAGCTGAAGACAGGGATGGGAAGAGTTTAAAGCATCAAATGAAATATGCAGACGGATTGATCAGTGTAAATTCATCCCAATCAATCATGACAGCCAAAGTGCCTGAATAATAATGAGCTGTGCTGGGCAGTGTCACTTATGAGAAATAAGCAGCAATAATTTCTGTCCTTAAGGCGCAGGGTGGAACGAAAACCTGGAAGATGTATTATTGGGATGATTGCCCGACCAAGGTGAGGGTACTTAGGCATTGTGGTTCCACCTTGTTGGCATGAGAATGAATTTCCTAAGTGGGCTTTGTCTGTGGCTTTAAGGTCCTCCAATATCCTCAGGCATCTTTTGCAAACATCATAAAAATTGACTTTCTTTGCATATCAAAGTCATTACTCTACTTTCAATTTGGATGTCTCAGGTTCTGTGTTCAAACAAGGATCAAATGCAGCTATTACTTTCACTTTGACTGTAACAAAGTTTGTAAGAATAAATAATTTATTCAGATTAAACATAGAAAGCATCAAAGTAAAAAAGAAATCTTATAAAAAGAAACATAAGACATAAAAATATTAGATTTAAATACTACGTATTTTTCGGACTATAAGCCGCTACTTTTTTCCGCTTTGAACCATGCGGTTTATAGCCCGGTGCGGCTTTTCTGTGGATTTTTCTTCAACCACCAGGAGGCTCTGTAGCGGGAAGTGAATCATTGGAAGTCAAAATTGGAAATCAAAGAAGAAAGTGCTAATTTTAATTTGCTAGCAGCTAGCAGCAGGCAACGGAGAAATGTTTTCAAATTCATACCTTCTCATCATGGAAACCACAAGAAGAAGTTCATATGATGCCGCTTTTAAGTTGAAGGTTAACGATCTGGCAGTACAAATAAATAGCTCGGCGTGAACGAATCCATGGTTCGGCGTTGGAGACGCCAAATCCTTCAGATTTATTTAGGACGCAGTGGAAAACCTAGAGCGGCGGAAATACCAGCGGCTTGTAGCCCGGTGCTGCTTATATATGTCCGTTTCCAGTTTTGTTTTTTTAATTGTAGATGCGACTTAAAGTAAGATTCGCTCTATAGTCCGGACAATATCCGGATTTGAGGTAAATTTTTATTAGTTTACTTTCTCTCCTTATTGGCTTGTATATCTACTTCACTATAAACCTTTCTAGTCTCCACTGTTTTTCTTTGGACAGTCTAAACATCTCAATTTCTTCTCAGCTCTTTTCACTGAGTAGGCCACTTCTTCCACTGGCGTAGGCACCCCTCTATCTGAAGAGTCCTGCTTTAACAATTGAAGACAATAAATAATTATTGAATTTGACAGCTAAATAATTATATGTTGTGTAAAGAAGTGTGCTGTTCAATTTTGAATACATATAGAGAATCTTAATAGTTTACTGCACTAACATCTGAAAAAAATTGTTTTGACAAATGTACTTGTTTTTTTAATTAATTGCAACAAACTACATTTGAGTTCATTTATTTGCTTCACAATTTAGATTTTTACCAAAAAACCTTTGAAGCACATTAAATGGCTAATTTTGTTAACTTTGAATGCAACAGTTGACATTTGAATAAATACTTTCAGTTTTTTACAGCAAGATTCAACAAGGCATTTTGATATTCTAATCATGATTTCAATATTGCCTTTTCAATATTGATTTAATTGTGATATTCTTTTTCCCATAATCAAGCAGCCATATTTTGTATATATTTATGAAGTTTTGCAAACGCCATTCTGAATCTTGTGAAGCAACAATACAAACTGCTACCCCTTTATGTTGGCCTAGGCAGAGAAATTTCAGAAGGCTGTTTACAAAGCCACAGTTGCCATGTTTTTCTCACCCATATTTGGACCCCCAGTCTTCAACATTATTATGTATGTTAGGTTATTTACTGATTACTAACCAACTGCAGAAATAAATGTTCATCTGTTTATCTTATTGATGGACTGCCATACTGCCCAGGGTACATGTCTCTTAAATAGTAACTGTCAGGTTAGGCTGTAGACATACATGACCTTGCTTAAGACAAACTGGCTTGATAATTAAATGGATTTTCCCTTAGTAATAGCTACACATTCAACTGCAGTTTTTCTTTACTAGTGTAAAATTTCTTTAAAAATTTATGCTACTACACAGTAAAATCCTTTGTGTCACAACTGTCTTTACGTTTGTCTTTCAGCTATGCAGTGACTGTCCAGGAGTCCTACGCTCATCCATTTGACCAGATCTATTACACAAGATGCACAGACATCCTAAACTGGTTTAAATGCACCAGGCATAGGTAAGTTTAGACAATAAAAGTTTATTATTTCTGAGTTCCTGTAGCTCTATTATACCAAAAATTAGAACCAAGTCTAAAAAAGCTAAAATGAATGTTTGTGTTCAGGTGTCTGGCTGAGAAAAGGTCAGATACCTTAGGTGGTAATCATCCTGTTTTGAAGATGTTGCTCTGTTTCAAATGCTCCATAGTGGGATTCTAAAAGTGCAAAAGGCAGCCTCTCCTTGTGAACACTGGCTTGTATGTAGAAAACATAATTCCTATAATTCAGACCTGTCCTCAGCTTAATATTTTTCTTTGTTTTTCCCTATTATTTTTGCCATATATGAGAAAATATCAAGTTACGTTTACCTTCTATATGTTTCCTGACCTTCAGGTAGGGGACTTTTTTCAGTATCACGCAGCTGTCTCTGTGTGTCTAATTTTCCAGGATCAGCTATAAGACGGCTTACCGGCGGGGAGTAAGGACCATGTATAGGCGCCGCTCACAGTGTTGCCCTGGTTACTTTGAAAGCGGAGACTTGTGTGTCCGTGAGTGTCTTTATTTTCTGACTCCTTTGTCCTTCTTATGACATTTCATGTTACATTTTATACCTCCTTAGAGAAAGAGTAAATATTAGAACTGATGGTGACTGCTAGTGGTGGGCAGATAAAACCTACCAGACCACTGCTTCCTTCTACTTCTGTTAAGCATGCTATAAGATTTCATTTCCCAATAATGCAAAATAATTTATTTGAAATGATCAAGTTTGATGTGATTTAGCATAGTTCTTAAAGATTGCACATTGTTTCATAACCTCCCACTGCCAAATGCTTTACTGTATGAGCAAGTGCATTTTAATTGAGGTTGTTTAACAATGACAAAAATTAACGACCCAAGACGTAGCTGGTTAGAAGCCGGAGAGGTATAGCTCCCAATATTAAATTGCCGCAAAATTTAATAACTTGAGAAGAGTTAAGAGTATAGCAGCATCCTGATAACAATCCTTCTCTGTCATTTTTATGACTTCATTATTGGTCATTGAGTTCTATTTCTACTCTCTCACATCAAACTGAATCTCTTTGCATGCAAGTCAAATAAAGACAGAAGACGTTGCAGTTGCCTCTGAGAGTTATGTTTTTGATATCCTTGCCTCACCTTATGTTTTATTCTCTTAAGATAAGTTGAGAATTAGAATTACTCTAATACTTTCCTACATCTTTTGCAGCTTGAGGGGCTTTCTGGTACAATGACTGCAGCCATGTGGGTTTGCTCTTTGACCACAGCTGAGCTTGTCCTTGTCAAGGCTTTAACCGCCTCAGGGTAGCAGGTTCTCAGGAAGGCAGCCAGCAGAGAATGCAAGCGGGTGTGATTATATGGTGGTCTTACGGAGTGAGGTGCAGACTGATCAATAATGCATTCATTAGGCATTTAAGTGACAGCACAGGCATTTGTTTATTAATGGGCTTTTCAGGGTGTTAAACACGGGAATCTGCAAACTAAGATTGCGCATCTAGAATTGGCCCCACTCTTTACAGGTTTCACTTACATATTATAGCTGCATGAATACTTACCCCTTTAATCCAATGAGGTGGAATGGGGAAATAGATTTGATAGAGGTCAGGAGAGCAGGTTTGCTTTCTGCTACCTTTGCAAAATAGTCCCTTTTAATCCTTCCTCACTTGCAACCAGGATTAAATTACTTGTTTTCCTTAGGCAGTGATATCACAAGAAATTATTGGGTACCTTTGCCTTGGAATGAAACAAAACTCTTTGTTTATTTTCTCAGTCTGAATCCAATATTCTAGGTATCCCCTGCCCCTATCTGGACTCAGGGTTTTTGTCCAAACTTTGCACTTGCATAGAGGCTCTTTCACCCATTCCCTCCGTCATTAAGCCCTAGCCCTCAGTTATTTCCTTCAAAGGTAGAGTGCATTCATATTATAATGTAGGGTGAGATCCAAAGTGGCTGTGCTATATAGCTCCTTAAATGAAAATTTTTCTGAATGATGAAAAACAATCAAACTTGCCTTAAAACAAACATGAATGTTGTTTTCCACTGCAAATGTCAATGTTTGATGTATTTTGGTAGTCTAACAAGAACATAATAGCTTACAGTGATGATATGTTTGAAAATATTACACGTTATATTCTTTAACAAGTAATAAATACTTATCTGCAAATTAAAGAATAACCCCTAAAAAAACATTAAAACAATTAATTCAGAAATAAATATATGTTTTATTTCTTTTCCATAAAAATATTAGTGTCACAACCATGGAAATATTCTATTCTATTCTATTCTATTCTATTCTATTCTATTCTATTCTATTCTATTCTATTCTATTCTATTCTATTCTATTCTATTCTATTCTGGTGTATTGTCTTTTGTACATTTGTATTGTTGTGTATTAATTTTTTAGTTATTACATAAATTAAACTGGCAGTAACTATGCTAAATATTTAAAATGTTATCCATACCTATTATTAAAAGTTTTGTTTCTTGTTTGTTTTTTTTTTTCACAAATATTAATCTCGTCTTTTAGATTTAGACTTTAACTGGTGAAAGTCCAGTCTCATGCTTTGTCAAAGAGAATGCAATATATCTTATGTGTTTTTCTGGTGAATAGACCTAATATTCTACTCAACACATATTAAAATAGGCTAAGGAAGTGTTCAGTGTTCTGACAATATGGCATCATATTATTCAGGAAGGAGAAGCTGGTGTGTCTCTGAAATGAACAGGTTCTCTCCCAAAATATCTTCATCAATGCCAGAAGAAAAGCAAAAGATCTTGTACAGTTACTGCAAAGCTGTAAGGAGAGTAGCACTATCCACAATGAAACAAGTTCTGTACTGGGATGGACTGAAAATTTAGTCAAAGAGAAAGAAAGCAGAGCTGCTATGTGTGAGCAAGGCCGCCAAAAAACTACCTGACTTACACAAAGTCTTTCAGACAGAATGGGCCAGATTTATCTCAAACTATTTTGAGAAGCTTATGGAAGGACTCCCAAAATGTTTCACCCAAGTCGGAGAATTCAGAGGCAGCTCTACTGTTTACCAAGGAAATTTGTGTAAACTCCCAAGTTTGAAAAAATGCTTTTAAAAACAATCTAAAAATTTTGTTTGATCATTCTGGCATTTTGAAAATTATTTAAAATATAACTGAGTTACAGCTGAGATAAAAGAAGAAAAAAATATTCTGATTTAATGTCAGACAGTGAGAATAAAATAATTGTCTTTTTAAAAATAGTTTATGTAGATCTATTTCCAGCTTTAAACTGGTTTCAATTGAAAAGAATCCCTACCATTTTATTGTTACGTAAAGCACTAGTAACACCATCAGCAACAGTGTCAATGTGTAAAACAGAGTTAGGTGTAAAAAAGGAAAAGGACAAAATCAGGTGCACTGTTTACATATATATTTTTTTGTTTAGCCTTTCTCTCTTTATCAAGTTTGTTTCACTAAAGCTAATAAGCTTAAGTATTGTTTCTATTAATCCTGCCTGTCATTTTTTCCTTTATGGTCATATGATGTAACATCAGTATTCCCATTAGCTTCAACAAGGTGCATCTAAATTAATCTGGGGATGTTGAGACCACCAAAATGACTACACAAACACACAGAATCAACACATTATCATTAAAGATGTTCATCTTCTTTAGTCTGCTGTTTTGCATTATTCCATCATTTTTGGAAGGATTGTTTAATTTTCTTAAGGCTCCTTCAGAGCAAAATGAACCTTGATCTGCATCTCTTTAATTAGAACTCTTAAGTTTCCAGCGAGAGGTCTTTATCATTTCTTTGACCTTTGATCTGTTGCAAGTCATTACCTTAATATGTTACCAGCATATGAAGAGAATGTGAAGAACTAATTTCCCTTCTAATAAGTATGATTATTACAGTTGTGCATGAAGAAGTGAGAAGAGCTTGCTAATGACAAGAGCTTATAATATCTTCAGAGGCTTTGCGGAGTTTCTTGTCCCTATTTTTACAAGGCATTAAGTCCAGATGACTCCTGCATGACTCTTCCCTGTCCATTGCTGAAACATAATTTTTAAATGACTTTGTCTGTGGAGCGAGTTGAGTTTAAAATAGTTAGTTGATGAGTTGAAAGGTCATTAGATTCTCATCAGAAAACTGATTCTGTGCATTAAATTACTTTTTCATTTTGCATTTGTTGCTTTTCATTCACACGGTAGGGCATCTACTTACAGAAAAGAAGGTGACAACCCCCCAAGCCCCAGAAATATATTTTAATGTATTTAATTAAAAAGCAAAGAAAAACAATGTTCTTTCAAAGATCTTAAACACAGAAATCTATTGGGGTTTTTCTCATGGACTGCAGCAAAAACACAAACAGGCAGAGACTGACAGGATCCTATTATATAAGACATTGCAATAAGTTATAGGTAGACTAGGAAAAAGATATTAAATTTAATAACATTGCATTGCAATCACCAATTAGCCCCATTGTTCCTTGTTCTGATAACAACTCTGCATAATGAGTTAGATTAGCCTTTTATCTAGATGAAAGACTCAATTTTCCAACAGATTCCTTAGACATGAGTTAGGCAGGGTGATTCATGAATTTCAATTAAAATGAAAGACCTACCTTCTACTTTATTATGCCTTCCCTTCAGTACACCGGTTCAGATCTCAAGAGAAGGGTGCGCTTTATCCTCTCTCCCCTAGTCAAAAAACTTCATTTCCATATTTCTTTTTTTCTCTGGGATGTGACACATTTGCATGTCCCTGTTCTCGCTGATCAGAATTTGCTGATTGAAACTAAATGAAATCAACTCATCATGGTGACATTGAATTTGTCTCCTCTTCCCTTTGAATACTCTGCAGGCCGTGGACTCATTGATTACAGGTAGTCGATCTCGCCACTTTCGTCAGCAGAAATGTTGTAGCTCTTCCTCCTTTTCTTCTTGCTGGCTAAATCTAATTAGACAGTTTTCTGCTAGACTACTGATGCTCAGAAATCTGCCCTGAATTATCTTCCCATCTCTGGTTTAGCTTTTTTTTCTTCTTTTTTTTTATTGCCACGGTGGCATTTCTGCGATTACTCGTGCTTGGTGGGTGTTTCAGATGTGCTCGTCGTTCCTCTACCCTGCTGTCGGTGGTGGATCTGAATTGAAGCCTGATTGAGTGGTGTTCTATAGCTCCTTCACTGACCTTTCAGTGAAGGAGCTATAGCCTGGGTGTCATAATTTCACACACAAGAAGCTATATTACTTCCAGCAATTTTGACCAAAGCACAGCAGAAAAAACCTGAGAAGAAAACAAGCAGAAGTTCCAGGGAGTGTTAGATGAGGTCTGATCAGTTAAGGGGACAGGCTGTCTGCTCTGCTGCCCTTGGATTGTGTATCATCCCTCCACAGGCCATGTTAGTGGACCGCTGATTCCCATCAGGCAGGGGTTCTCTCTTGTCGTATTTGCCTGCTCGTCTCCTTCCCCAGATAAGAGCCAGCTTCTCTTAACCCTGCTGGCCAGATGACCTTGGCTGCCACAGATTTATTCATGCTAAGTACTTATTTTGTGATATTATTCCTTTTTGGTTTGAAATGCAGTGCCACAAAAACAGAAGAAAAAGGGAAAAGAAAGAACAAAGAAAAACAACTCATATAGGTTCCTTTTTGTATCTACCCTAAAGAAAAGAAAACCATCCAGTTGGTGAAAGCACTTCCAGGAATACTAATGCCTACCTGATCAATCTGGTGTGTAGCTCAATATAAATGATCAAGAAAACTGCAGACTTAGTAAACACTGCGGTCTACTTGCAACATTAAAGCTTTACTATATGACAGAGCATTAGAGGTGATTTACAGCTTGTTCTTTTGTAGCTCAGCCTGCTGATAGCAACATGTTCTGGAAAGTGACACTTTCTGTCACTTGTGAGTCAAATTAATATGCCAACTAAGAAAAACAAGTCACGTATTTGATGAACTTGAATATAAATATGCTGGTATATCACAAGTATACTGACTTTAAGGACATTAAAGGTATTTTATCATGTTGGGTTTTATGTTTTTCTAACATTCAATTGTAAATGGAAATATAAAACATACAGCTTAAATGATTTTTCAAAAAATATTAACTGTCAAGATTTTCTCTTATTTTTCTTGTGTCAAAATTATATACAGATTCAAATACATATCTTGGCTACTATTTACATTTGGAAAAATATCTCCTTAGCAGCTTTAACATCATTATTTTTTGTTTTTTACATCTCTTCTCAAAAATGGTAGAGTTCATTTAAATCTTCTGGTTTGATGCCTTTGACCTGTCTTTTAAATACATATTTTAAAGTTTGTTTGGATTTCTTCCTTCTCTCTCTTTGAGTTTAAATAAGTTGGTGTAAAAAGAATAGATTTCATTTTTCTTGTAGGTCATCTAATGTGTCTAAAATGCACATGTGTTTTTAATTCAGTTTTGTGATATGTCCTTCCCTGGAACCTCCTGCCTCCAGTGAGATCTGTTCTGAGTCAGAGAAAGGACAGAAGCACACAGAACAAAAATCTTATAACCAGCCAATTCGGAGCAAGTTGGACCACCTTGCACCTTGCATTTAGTTGTGATGAAGGCTTTTGTGCATTGCAAGCCTTTTTTTTGCCTTTGCTAATTTTTGTGTGCATCTCTGGCAAGTTTCTCAAGTATTTCTTCTTCAACATTACTCTGTGAAATACCCTTTTCTTCTTATCTAATGTGATGATCCAAAGCGAAACCACCAAAGCTTCCATCAACCTTGAGCAGATAAGCAAACTGCTGCCTCTTTGCCAAAGGATAGCCTCTGGGTCAGTCCAAACAGTTGTGCTGAGATTTCCCATCTCAGTAGAGAAACAGGATAGTGAAAACAGAACATGAACAGACCCAATCAGGCTCACGGAGAATTCAGACTATAATATCTGGACCTCATGTATTCTGCTTCCACCGTCAGCTGAGAAACCGAGGTGTCAAGGTGTCTTTAACTTTAAATTCTTGCTTTGTTTTCTTTATGCCCAAACTTTTTCATTTCAAATTACTGTTAGAATTGATAACATTGTTGTAATATTATCAAGAAAAAACAGCATAGCACTTAACAGATGATGCTTAGATTTAAGTTGGTTGTTTTAGAGTGCCGTCATGTGTTGGTGTAACATATTATCAGGCCTCAGTGACTTAATAGCCTAATAAGCAAATAAGGAAGATTGTCTCTGTTCTTGAGACTGTTCTGGAGCCCCAGGAGCTGATTAGGCAAAAAAGGGACGTTTCATATTATCATGAACACAAGAACGAGACAATCTTGATCATCCGTTTCACAAGATAGAAATCCTACAGCAGTGTCCCCAGTCAGAGGTTTCACATCTGCTGCAGCACAAACTGCTACATAAGATCTTTTTCACCCACAAACATCACCATATATATTACTTTTTCAAAGAAACCTTAATTACAGTTCCCACATAAAAGTTTCCTTTTGGGATTAATAGATACATTTTGTATTGAATTGAATTAAACTGAAATTAAGATATTTCTTTAAAGTCCAGAGAGAGGCAAAGAAAACCTTTAACATCCAAGCTTAGAAAAACAGCTTAGATAATATTACATTCAGTATAAATGTCAGAATTTGTGTGATTTATTGTGGTTATTGTTTTTAAAATCCCTTTTACTTGAAGTATTTGTAAATTGACAGTAGTATGAATATCATGTTTAGTTACAAATTAAACCTAGAATCCCCTTGCTTCTTTTTCATCTATAATAAAACTCCTTCTCAGGAAAAGGTAGTGATTCATCCTTCAACATTAATTGTTGATACATTTTTGACAGATTATGAAAGCACTTAAGAATTTGAACGAGTTGATTGTTGACACATTTATTAAAAATGCGATGTCAAGTACTGGAAATACATGGCAATCATAAGGGCCTAAATTAAGATTTATATCAGAGATGGAGACGTTAAGTCTCTAATTTTACTGGATATTTTGCTTGAGATCCTGAGATGCATTTTAAGTAATGCTGTTTAGATTTACCTACATGTTTGTATGCATTAATTCACTTATAAGTTGTACTGATGGGGAAATATCTTTGTGTCTCAGCTCTGTGTACAGAGGAGTGCATGCACGGTCGCTGCGTCTCTCCTGATACATGCCAGTGTGAGCCTGGATGGGGTGGTCTGGACTGCTCCAGTGGTGAGTTCGCTTTCCCTCTAAACCTACAATTAGGCCCTTAGACACATTTGTTCCTAAATTACTCTCAGAGCCAGTAGGTCCATAAGACTTTGCTGTGAATCTGTTTTGCGTCCGTCTATCTCAAAGCTGCTCAGCTTTGTATCCTCTCTTCTTAGCAAGCACAGCCAATGGAACAGGTAAGTCACAATGAATTCATTCTCATTTGCTGGAAGTGGAAGTGATTTGTCTGATGAATCTAGCGAATGAATGGATGGTTGCACCTCTCTTGTGTCTACCTGACTTTCTGTTTTGGTCTTAATCATGATTAGACCAATGCCTGTGACTTGTTCAGATGATGGATCAGGGCCAAGCGGAAACAAGCCATTATGCTGGCCTCTCTGTTTACTGGGCCTATACCTCGGCTACTGAAGCCTGATGGGAGGGTGGAATTGGGCAATCAGCTAAATGCTAGAGCAAAATCTATATTCTCCTTTCTCAAATTTATGTTTGAATAAAAACAGGAATATCTTATTTTTCACAACCATGACCCAGTAACCACTTTCTGCACCAACATTTTTGATCTTTAATTCAAAACATAAACAGTTTACGCACCCCAGACCCTTACCCTCACTCTGGTGTTGAACAGCCACTGCCTATTGCTTATTTGGAAATGAGTAATAGCAGATAAAATCATATCAGTAGTGCAACTGTATAGATCTATGAGTTTTCATTACCAAGAGAGCCATTCACTGATTAGCAGCTGTGTGTAAATCAGCCACTCTTCGTGTTGCCTCAGCCTGCTGCAGGTAGATTCATGGTCGTCCATGACAACCCTGAGCTGTTTGCTGCTGCTTCCTCTTACAGGCTGGTGAGGGTCCAGCAAGGAGGATTTGAGGGTTTAGGGCCCTCGGGGGACTCTAGTCCCACTCTTGGTTAGTTACGAGTGCAACCATGTGTGTTTTTTTTCCCCCCTCAGTCTTCCAGGTGCTTATCTGATCCACCTTGTTAAAACAGACTTGTTGATTAAGACAGAGGCATTATTCATAACTTCATATTTCCATACCAGGCATGATTCCAGACTTTTTCATTTATGAGCCTTCATCTGCAGAAATTAAGAATGCGTGCCAATTCTTAAATTAAATCTGCCCTCCTTTTTCCTTTATGTAAATGGTTCAGCGTGCTTTCTTGTCTGTCACTGTAACTGTAAATTATATTTTCCACCAAGCACAGATAGGGTGCTATATATATATATATATATATATATATATATATATATATATATATATGTATGTAATAAAGTCAGCGCTAATAAAGATGATTATTTATTTAGTATTTGAACGACCTGAAAAGCAAAGGTCAACAACACAAAATCGATCCTGTGGTTTTTTTGGCTCTTTATTTCATCACTATTCTGTTTGAGTTCTTTTGTTTGTTCTGGCTTAAAGTGAAGCAGAGTGAAGGATGTGCTGGTCACATGACGGAGGTTGTGTGAATGATGTGAGAAAAAAGTGTGTCGCCCAGTGCTTGGAGATGAAGAGCCGCCGTGGGATGCTCTGCGGCCTAAAGCTGAAGTGACAGGCTTTCAGCAAGTGATCTGGAACTGGATCAAAGGCTTGGGCTGAGTTTCTGGTGCAGCACCCACCAGCAAGGAGTTTTCTATGTGGGTCAGGTGGTGAAAAATAAAGAATTGGTGGACAGTAGGAACAGAAGCAGAAGGAGATCAGGTGGGAAAGATTCAGTTAATTGTTTTTGGTAAAGAAGATTTTGCTTCTTGTTTTTGGGTTTTTTCTTTTTCCACCTGCTAGTGTCCACCCACAGTATCCAGAAAACACTTCATCCTTTTCTTCTGCCTTGAGGGATAGGCCTACTGAGACCTGATTTACCCTGTGACCTGCCTGGACCCCGAGGTGTCTCTGCTTCAATTCTGATACATAAAGCAGCTAAACAGGATGTAGACTTCTGTTTGAAGATGCAGTCTTGCTCTACATCTGTTAGTGTGAATTTGGAGCATTCAGATTTGCGTTTTCTCCAAAGACTGATGAATGATTAATTGTTGCTGTTGGGTATTTTGATAACTCTAATTCCTGTGTGTTGTGGTTGTGGAATGAGCTTTTGAACATTTTTTTCTAATGTCTTGAATCTACTTTTATTTTTTGCCTTCATTTAGATGCATAAAAAGAGTGCTATATACTGTATACAATTTTTTTTTTTTTTGCAAAAGCATTCATATGCCTTGAATCTTTTACATTTGTTCATGTTTCAACCACAACGTTTAATGCATTTCACTGGGGTTTTATGTGAAAGACCAGCACAAAGTAGTCTACAGTAGTGAAGTGGAAGAAAATGAAAACATGCTTAGTAAAGGTATTTTTCATAGACATAATTTTTTTCTTATTTGAAAAGTTTAGCATCCTTTTATGTTCAATGCCCTTTATGTTGAATCCTCACGAATAAGCCCCTGTCCAAACAATTGTCCTCAGAAGACACCTATTTATGATCTAATTCACCAATGTCTAATTTAATGATACTATAAATAAATGTTATAAAATTACCATCTATCTTTGAAAATCTCTTGGAGCACTATTCAATTCATCATCCAAAATAGGAAAGAGTATGACTGAAAACGTTCCAAGACATTAGAATCTGTTGACAGATACAAGCCTTGAGATCAAATCTGAACTTTCTGGTTTGCATACAAATCGGCATGCTGTAGAAAACCAATACTGCACATTAACCTGGAAACACCATTCCCTTCAGGAAACACAGTGGGGGGGATCATGCTTTGAGGATGCTTTTCTCCCACAGGGACCGGGAAACTGATCAGAGAAAAGTCAGTCAAGTTCAGACTTAAATCTAAATGAGTATCTGTGCCAAGACTAGAAAACTGATGTTCACAGATGCTGTCCATCTAATCAGACTGAGTTGTTTTACAAAGGATACTGGGCAAATCTACAATCTCTAAACTGGTAGAAACATGCCTAAACTTGCAGCAGAAAGTATACAGCAGAAAGTACAGTGAAAAAGCGGTTTTATTTCAGTTCACAACTATGAACTTTTGTTGTATTAGTGTATTGCATAAAATCCGATAAAATACACTGTAACTTGTGGTTGTGACACCCTGAAATACTAAACATTTCAAAGGATATAAATGCTTTTATGCCTATGATGTCTGTTCATGTGTTTGTCTTCATGTGCTTGATGTTTCTTACCTGTTTGCCTTCTCTTTCTGTATTAAATAGCAATGTTTTTCTCTATCATTGTGTTTACATTGTTTTGGATGTTGCTTTTTTTCCCTTATATTTTGTAATAGGATTTTTACCATGTAAAAAATGGATGAAAAACAATTTAAACCCATTAGACCGGGAATGGCAGCAATTTTAGCGCAAGCTCTTCGGTTAAATGGAGCTCTGCTTATGAAAGTGAGCAGTGTGTCTTTAGTAATTTTAGTCTGCTGACGTGTAGTGGATGGATTTGAGAACCAAGTCATATTATTGGATGTCTGCAGCAAAAGCAGTATGGGCTGGTGTGAAAAGAACTACTCAGAATGAGTGTGAAATCCAATCTTTGTATGATATTATGAGTTTATTGAATGAAAACTATATGAACTTTCTTCACAGACCCTGTGAGTGTCTGTAGTTTAAAAGACATTTTTTTTTTTTTTTTTTGCAGCTGCAGAGAAATAACTTGGTCCCTTTTTGCTTTCATTGCAGGCTTCTTTTCAGCCCTTAGAGATTCAATACTGCCGATGAGTGTGTTTCACAAGGTCACTTTATACCACAGTAATTACAGTTTTCAAATAAAGAGAGTGATAAAGATAGATGTTGCATACACAAGGCATATTTAGCCTTGTGCACACAAGGCTAAATGTGCCTGTCTATATTTCAACCAAGTGCCATCACTTGAAAAAATAAAGATCTAAATATCGTGTCTCCATCACAAAACAACATGTTCCCAAGGCACAGAGATGACAAATGTTCATAAATATGGAGCATGTAGTGCTTCATTCTTTACGCTGATTTCTCTTGCATCTATTGAAGTAGAAATGTTTGGAGAATTTATAATAATCAATAATGTGAAGATAATCACCTGAAAAGCCTCTGGAAGACTTGAGATTTGTAAACCACAAAGCATCCCTGGTGCTCTTAAAATAAATCTATCACACTTAATAGTCAGAGCTATTGTGTTTGGTCGGCCACGGTGCATGTGGTAACATATTCCTGCTCAATGTATTCAGCCACAGCCACTGTTGTGTGTGCTGTACATGTGATTAACTGATAAATGTGGCTCATGAATGCATTTTTATGGGCTATTGCACAAGGTGGGATGCTACATTCTTCTTGCTTTATGTTAATTAAAAAGCTAATTTTTCAATTTTAAGGCTGCAATAAACATTTGTTTTGTTAGATGTGGAGTTGCAATGATATTGGTGGAGGTCAGTCAGTAATGCAAGGCTATATTTGAAGCTACATTTATTCTCTTTGAACTGGTTTATATAGTGCCATCTTACAGCCTTAAACAATGCATATTATTGGGCTGATCTTGTAATACGGCATCACAAAATAGCTCACGCTTAATTGGACAATGACTGTGGGGTTGGGGTTCTGCAAAAGATCAATTGTGAAGTGGAAGAAAAAT
Source organism: Gambusia affinis (assembly GCF_019740435.1). Classification (NCBI taxonomy): domain Eukaryota; kingdom Metazoa; phylum Chordata; class Actinopteri; order Cyprinodontiformes; family Poeciliidae; genus Gambusia; species Gambusia affinis. Next base: position 8,018,991 of record NC_057875.1, read on the forward strand.
AATATAAGGTTCACAAATACATTTTTGGGGGGCAAAATAAAAATCTATATAATCCCCATTAATATGTCACCCCTAATAATATTCAGTATATTTTAACCAATTTCTTAAAGAATCAGCTGATTAGTAAATACAATCCACATGCAGGTACAAAGACTTGGATGTAGACAATTAATCAGGGACACAGCCAAGAAGCCCAAGCTAAGTCTGGAGGACCTGCAAATAATCACAACTTAGGTAGCAGAATGTGCTGCCAAGACAACAAATTGACTTCATACAGTGATAAAAAGAAAGCCATTGCTTGAAAATGGAAATAAATCACTAAACAATATCATGAACACCAAGGAACACAGCAGACAGAGTGGTCAGAGTTTAAAGTAAAAGCAAGGTTAGGTCATGAAACAATTTCCCAAGATTCCCTAAATTCAATTATATTAAAGCCCTTAATTACTTACTACAATTACATTCACAGTTAACTCTTAGAAGATCCTAACAAAATACAGTGAAGGAGAAATGTCATTGTTTCAAATACAGTGAAGGAGAAATGCCATTGTTTTTCTTGAGAGATTGCTGTGATTGAGTTGCCGCATGACTTTTTTTTGGCATGTTTTTTTTTTTTTTTTTTTCTTTTACATAGCTTTAATTTGTGTGACTGACTTGGCCAGCTCTCTTTTGTAAAATAAATATCTTATATCAATGGTACTTTATGGTGAAGTGGATTGAAAATGAATATCCTGTCCTGGTATTGGGTAATAGGCTCAATTGTCTCAATTTAAACCCAATTTAACCTGTGGCAAGACTTGACAATGGATGTTCATCAGAACTTGACTGAGTTTTACCTATTTTGCAAAGAAAAAATGGGCAAAAGTTGCAGACACGCAAAGTTTGTAGAGACATATTACAAAGAACCTCTAGCTATAATTTCAGTGAAAAGTGGTTCTGCAAAGAATGGATTCAGGCCGACTAAATACATATGTCTGTTTTACTTAAATAGAAAAGAAAGAAATCTAAAACATTTAATCCTTTCACAATGATGTGGCACTTTGATAGATTTATCACAATAAATTCTACTAAGACTCATTGCAGTTTGTGGCTGCAACATGACAAAATGTGAAAAAATTAAAGTAGTATGAATATTGTTTTCAAGGCACGTTATCTGACATTGTTCAGTTGATGTAGCTTCAGTGAATTAATATGAAAGGGTAATCAACCTGAAATGGCAATGTAAAGCTTGATTTTGGCTTAAAAAACTTCCCTTATGAAGCTTCACCAAAGTTATTCACACATTACTCTCAAGATTCATCTGAGCCAGATGCTTCCTCTCCAATTCCACTGCTGTAGGACATTGACATGCACTGCTGTCAAACTCCCAAAGTCTAAATCAGCATAGGTTGTGACAGAGACGCACACAGATATACTCTTACTTGACACATTAGTCTAAATGTCACTTAACTTTGCTCTCAGAACGTCTCTCTTCATCAATCTAACCGACAGACGAATACAGTGTTTATGTGAGTGTTTTTCTTTTTTTTTTTTTAGACATAGCCTTCTTAGGGAAAAAAGAAAAGTGAGCCTCCATCAGCTGTTGAAAAGGAAGTCTACATCGATTGCATTTCTGGTTATATAAGCACGTAAAGAGACACTTTGGGGAGAACTATGAATACTCTAAGTTTATCATTCTGAATGGGTTCCTTGCTGCTTGTAGCAGTCAATGCCAACTGCCTCGTTCATTTTGGTAGATCAAAGTATCCAGGCAATGGTATTTCTCTCAAGGGGGGAGGGAATGGACAAATCTATAGCTGCTGTTGCCTTTGTGTATGCCTCTGTTTGGGTGTATGGGTGTGTGTACTCCACTGACATGCTTTTGTCTGTCTGAGTATACTGCATCGGGCTTTCGAGGAGTGCAATTTTTTATTTTTTTTAATTGTACACTACAAAGTTAAGGCATATTAAATTATTCCATGTATTAATAAATCACAATACAAACTGTATCAGTGGTCACAAGTCAATGTTTCCTTTAGTCTACATAAATTTAAATGCAGTTGCTCATTGGATAGACCATTTGAAGTGGTGAGTTTTTCTTATAACTTAATCTAGAAGAATCCTCTCCGACTAGCGGTGTTAAAATCCACTTGCGTCTTCAAACTTTTTCACACCAGACATATATCTTATTTTTGCCTTTTGATGTCAGAGAAGTTATTCAATGCTATAATGTCTTTTATTTTGCATGATGCATATTTTTCTTGCCAAGAAAAAATTATTTAAGACTGAATTATAATTTTTTTATGACAGTGGTAAGAATTTGTCTTGTAATTGGTGGGTTGCTGGTTTGAGCCCACGCTTCATCTCTCTGTCGTTGTACCCTTGGACAACACACTTAACTCGCCTTGCCAATTGGTGGTGGTTAGAAGCCCAGTGGCAGCCTCACTTCTGTCACATTGCTGCAGCTGCAGCCCAGTAGCTTGCCACCATCAGTGTGTGAATGAATGAATGTTGTGAGAAGCACTTCGGGATCCTCTGAACTTGATAAAGCGCAATACAGGTACAGGCCATTTACCATTCCTACCATCTTTGAAAAATGAGGGGAATGGCAAAATTATTTTGTCTTATTTAAGATGTAAAACTTGCTATTTCATGCATGTGATTTTACCTACATTTGTTTTGCAAAGGACCATTTGTTTACAAGTGTAAAAGTCTGGTCTGGAATTTGCCAACAGGACACATAATTTAAACTTATTTCAAATTGGGAATTTCACTAGTCTGGAGCCAGTGTAAGTCAAAATCATTTCATCTCACTGTTTGCTTTTCAAAAACAACATCTTCTGTTAAGCAGAGTAGATTGAACAAAGTGGATGTCATGACTGTGCTTCTGTCAGTTTAAAGTTTCATGATCTGCCTCAGCCTGTCAGTCTGATCATTCTTTGCAGCTCTCATAGTGACTGATGAGTGGTGTAAATCACCATGCCGAGACTTCAGCTGACTGATATTGAGTCTATCAGATAAAATAAAACATACACACTGAAGATGACAGCCGTCTTAACCGCTGATGACACACACTCATGCACCCACACCAGTGTCCATAATATATTTAATACTGTTTGATAAAAATGATTTTTCCTGACAATCACAATCCTAATGGGGTTTTTGTCTGAGAATGACATGCATCATATGTCTCTATAATATTTTCTGTGCATATGGGCCTTGTTGGCAAAATATGCAGACTGACTTTGCTTGGCTCTAAAAAATTTTTTGCAGCATCCCATTAAACAGGATTTATTATTCTTCAAGAACTCACTGCTCCATTACCTTTGAGAGACTGCTTAAAAAAAAGCATGTGGCTTTTTGTGTGAGGTCATGTACATATATGTTGTTTTTACATAAAATACCTGCACTGAAAACTGGTGGATCTCACTGCATATTGTGATTATGTTCATAAGACAAAAAATACAGAGCTGCTGGTCATTATCACTGTGTTTCTTATTATTAGCCTGTGTGAGGAAGTTATGGACTCCTGGAACAGGCTTCAGAGAGCCTTCTTAGATGGCTTGATTTAATAAGGACATTAAAAAGCCTTATCTTATGTCCTTAAGAGAAGGTCAGTGTGTCTAAAATAGCTGAAATGCTATGATAACAGTTTAAAGAGATAAGCTATCGCCTGAATACTAATGTAGAACAAAGCTGTTTCCACAGTCTGTAAGTCATGCTTGATTTGTGCTCCACTGCAGTATTTATAAAGTTTATTTCTAGCGATTCTTTTGATTTTCCGAAGTAATTCATATAGATGGCCTTTTCACACTTGAGTGTATTTTAGCCACAGTTAAATACATTAACAGAGCAGCTTGTAAAACTACTTCAAAATGTTTTAGAAACTTTACTTTTAATATTTGTTATTGTGAAATTTCTAAGACCAAAGTGCTAAATCTACTTTTCCAACAAGTCATCCAGCTAGTATTTAATTTTTCTATGTTTTGAGTTAGATTTAGTAAGCCGAAACCATTTGATTATATTTAGGCAATTGCCACATGGAATAGGATTTTTAACCCATTATTGGTCGTCTTCTCTTCCCAACTGATTATGTAACAGCAGCTATTGTATGTGTAAAATACACAAACATGACACATTTACAAAAACCCAACTCATTCGCACACATCTATCATTTCTCAGCCTGAATAAGATCATTTTAAACAATATTTATTAAAAAATTAAACATGGATAGTCAAAAATGAACCAGTTTTAGAATACAAATAATGTTTTAAATATCAAGCAGTAAAAAATGTGAATCCTAAATATTTGTTTGTTCACTGAGCCACAGCTGCATAATACAAGCAAAAGAAAAAAAAAAAAGAAGGCATATTTAATCAGCTGTATTTCATGCACTCTGCTTCCTTTTTAGGAGATTGTCCTGTTTTTTTGTTTTTTTTTTTCTGGTTAATTTGTTATCTTTTCTCTTTTTCTGGTGGAGGTTTCCTTTCCGTCCCAATTTCCCACAAAGGTCTGTATGCAATGTTGAAGCTAAAGATGGGCATTGTTTTTTAATACAGCACTTGTATCAGCTAAGATTACTAATTTGTTAAAATGAGGCATGGAATGAAAAGCTATTTTTTAGATTAATCTTTCAGCTGCATTTCCTATTACTTTATTAATTTAATTTATTTCCACCCATCCAAAATAAAAAAAAATGTTTCTTGCCACAAACATAAAATGCTAGACTTTTAAAACTCCCTAAATTTATTTCCAATGTGGTAAGACTGAACAAGTAACAATCACAAACAGGAGTGATTTAACATAGTAGTTCAACTCCAAAGGCAAACAGATTTGTTTTCTATAACACACTCAAATATCAACTGCATTTATTAGCTGTGTGTGTTCTGAGAATTGATTCAATTAGATTTAAAAATTGGATGTAAAAAATGTAGTACAATGACATCCTGTCTCTGCAAGCGGTACACAGTTAAAAAATGATGTTTTTTATGTTTGTTTTTTATTTATTTTGTGTGTTTGTGTCATCATCAATACCCGAGATTGCTCATGAATTATGAATGGTGGCTGTGTTCCATATCAAAATCTAACCAACTCTTTAAATACTCCAAAACTCTAGACTTTTTGTCTTTTAAAATCTTAAACTTTCTAAGCCTGGCACATAAAACAAATACACATCGAGACATGCTGCACATCTTTATCCAAACCATTAGGCATGGGAAGGTACTCACATTCAACACAAGTAAAGTTAAATTGTTTATATTCTCAGAAATGTCAGGCTTAATTTGATATTAATTTTTTTTGTATGGTATTACTTTTATTTAGAATTTAACTTTTTCCTTTGTGAGTTTTAAAATTTATTTTATTTTTTTGCAACTTTACCAGTGCTCACATTCTGCATTGATATTCTGCTGATTTAGCACCTTTCTTGTCAAGTGTGACATGAGGTTTATTTTATGTTTAAAATATATAATGAAGTTGTATAAAAGAACCATTTGTTCATATCTGGCCTAAGATGCATTCTCAGTTTTCTTTAAATGAAATCAAGCATAGCTAAATCAGAGAATAAGGATCATGTTGGTTTATTGTTATAAATATTATCATTATTATTGGTGTGGTTATTATTATTGATATTAACAATATTTCTGCAATTACTTCCATTGAAATAGCAATGGTTTTCAGCCAACGCTGAAATCTCCTAAGGGTAGTGTTCAAGAACTACACACAAATTTGGACTTTTGGCTGGTTCTGCCCTAAGGAGGTAAAAATAATATAAAGAAAAGGAAAATGTAAAACAAATTGTTGAGCACAAGAATGGTTCAGTATCTTTCCTCAGGACATGTGGAGACACGAAAGAGCTGAAAATTGAAACACAAGACTTCAGATGTTCAAGGATCTGTCCTGAAAGAATGTCATCCAATTAATTGTTTAAAACACTAACTGTTTTTTTTTACTGTAAAGTTTATACATTCTTTCTGGTACACATCTTTGTCCTAGTGTAATTGTTCAACATTTAAACACATTACATTAAAACTCCATGGTTGAGTGTTGTATAGCTAAAATTTGCATAAGAAAATCCTCAGGTTGCAGTGTTTTCCTGTTGTTACCAAAGCATAAACTTTGGAAAATGATTGCCTAGAAAATAAGAGACACACTGCCATTACCCCCACTGGGGTAATTATAATTTAAAAGTATAGCAGAAACAAAAGTGGCAAGCGTATTAGCAGCAGATTTCAGGCTAGACAAGTAGCTAACACAACCTTGTTAGAGAGTTGTGCTACAATAAGCAAGATTGGAAGAAGTGACAATATTCTGCATCATTAACACATTTACTTGAAACTTAGTTGGTGGACGTTTATGCTGTATTTTTGACTTATTGTGTATTTTTGTTTGATTTGCTTAATAATTTGAAACAACCTATTATTTTAGTGGATAGCAACTTTACTAGCTTCGACTGTCAAGGGTTTACTTAACAATTTTTCTAAAAATGAAGTTTGTTGAAAAAAGCTTATTTATAAATTATTGTTTTAAAAGCATGAAACCACTGATTTTAAACAGTGGCTGTGTTTTTTAATTCTCCATGTTGAGATAGGTTGCAACTAATTATATTGACTTGTGTAATGTTTTCATTAACACTTATTCTTTAAAGTATTTATGTAATCATATATTTATTTGGATGAAGAGTGTAAACTAAGGTGCTTTGTCATATCTGGACAGTGAATGTATCCTTTCCATAATGTCACCATCAGGTTTTGTTCTATCAATATTTTCCTGACCATCTTGGGCTGAAAGTCCAAGAAAAGGTACACAATACAACAGCGCTCCAATTGGTCTAATAGTTATTAGAAGAAGATAGGCTGGACTACTTTGTCATTAGAGACACTAAAAGCATTTTGTTATTAGGAAGCGAATCATCACTGAGTGGCACTTTTTAAATTCTGAAGCAGTGGTGTGTGTGTATATGTGCAGTATGCATTGCATCTCTGAGTACAGTGTTCATACAGTGGTCCTTTTAATACTTCCAGCTAAATATGCCATAGCCTGTCATAGAAGGTTTGATAGCATCATCTGCATCCAAAAGTTACTGTCTAAGCTTCATTTGTTTGAAGCACATGTCCTTTTCTGCCTTTGAACAAAAATAAACGATTGTGAGAGAGTCATTATAAATCAAATCAAGAACAGTAAAATATTGTTTTTCTTTGTGAATTTCAAATTAAATACCGTCTCGCTGGAAAGAAATTCTCCACGTAGATATTAAAATCCTTCCCATGTACTATTATGTTTGTTAAAAGTCTTAGGTAATAATACCTTTGAACCTTGAAATTATGATAATTTTTTTAAAAAACAGTCTCCTGAGGGTGCCCTTTAGTTAAGGATCACCACCTCAGTTTGGGGGTTGTGTTGCAGTGTCCTTGGTCTGCTTTGGGAAAGGGAGCATATTAGCAGTCTTTCTTAGATCCTCTTGTGCACCTGCAATCTCCTGATGTTTAACCCTGGACTTCATTGGAGTGTTGCAGTGATTACAAGCCGTCCTCAGGGACATCGATTGTCCTGCTCCTCCCAGGCAAGCCCCACACAATGCTGACGAATGAACTCGTGGCCCTGCCAAGTCCAATTAACTGTCAGTGCCGCATCGACGAGCTCCTCTGTTTGTTGAGAGTGAAGAAAAACAAACTTTTAATCAAATTTGCCTCCAGGCCCTGGGGTATTTGGGGTTGTAGTTTGCATTCTACTTTGTTCTGCCTTGCCTGCAGTCATGCCACCCTCTCAGAAGGTTATATTGCATGATGTTTGAGTAAGATACTCGGGTTTTCTTCACCTTACTTACTTTTACTGCAGCCCTTTGTCATCACAGTTTGTGACTGGTATAACTTATAGAGTGTGCACGTTTGTAAAGTAAAAGCATTAATTCTACGATGATGGAATGGAACAAATCATGTAATTATTTTATAAAGTCACAGACCTCTGCAAATAATTACAATAAGCTGTTGTAGAATGAGATTGCCGCAGTGTATTTTCAGAAACAGTGCACCCCAGCCTTGTTAGTGAATTGATGTAAGCAGACTTGACTAGTTTATTTAGAAAAGCCAAAGTTTCGATTTCTCAGAGTACTTTCGACATTAACATTTACACATATGCCCACAGCTAATTCCACCGGACTTGAGATAAACAACGCTCCTCATCTCTGATTAGAGTAACACAGCCATTGAAAGCCATGAAAGTCAATTAAAATGGTGACTTTTGCCACACAGGAAAAAGAAAAGGACAAAACACAAAGACATGATTGCATATCTGACCAATAGTAAGTGGAAGACAGAGATATAGCTAAAGATCTAAACACTGACAAAAAAAGGCATCTGGATGATAAGGACCAAAGGAAGTTTTAGTGCAAATGTAATCGTTGGAGGACAGAGAGATTAATTTTTAAAGATTCAATCTGTATCCTGAAGAACATGATCACAAATTAATTATAAAGGTGAAATAAAAACAGAAAAAAAGTCTGTGTCTTCACTTAATTTAAAATTAAATGTGAGCAGGATGGCAAACCTGTACAAGTTTATTATGTCCTGTGGCATGCGCTTCATTAATACCTTTCAATTGAATTTTGATGGATGAAAGACAGAAAATGCTGACATACTGATTCAGGCACTTTCGTCCTCAAAGCAATGAGTACCCCCTGAGAAATTGGATTTGCATGAAAACGTGACACAGTGTGATTTTTACAGCCTTACACTTTAAACATGGGCACCTATTATGATTCTAGGTCTCACTCCCATTTTAGTTTGCAGGCATCGGGTAGCATGAATGACAAAATTGCCCTCCACAACAGAACAAAAAGAGGGTTAAGGTCTGTGGATCAATATCAGTAGTCCTTTCACTGACTCTTAAATAAGGTTTTTAAAGGATTCCCTCCACCACCACCATCACCCCCCTTTGTTTGTCCTCTTTAATCAAAAGTGACCGATGTTTAAATCTGTCTAATTTTAGATATTTTAAAAGTTAATGTCGTGTGACTGAAATGACAAATTCATGACCTCTGCTGACCCTGCTTTTCTAAAATTGATTCATGTCTTAGCTGCCTCTTAAATATAAGCCCAGCATCTCTCTCTGCCTTTCTCCCACTTGCTCACCCACAATCCACCCTAAGTTGCTGTTGTATACTTTCTACTCCACTTTGACTTTGAAAATCGGGGAGAATAATTCATGTGCCTCGCGAGTTTCAGAGACTGGGATAATAACTCTGCTCTCGGAGCCAGCACTTCATTTGAGAAGAACTCCTGGATTTCCGCTTTTCTTCTCTGCTTCATGCCCATCTTTTTTTTTTTGGCAGGGGGAGAAATCTCCCAGTGGTCTGTATTGTCCTGGAGAGATGATGAAAAACAAAACCTCTTAATCTACAGTTTTTCCCGTGTTAATCAAAGGCTGCAAGAGATGTTTTCTAGTTTCTGTCCCTTCACATTGCACCAGCGTTTTATCCACCCAGAGCTGCTACTTTTTTTCCCGCCTGAATATAATGCAATATGTGGGTTACTTCAGTTTTTTTTGCAAAATTGGAATATTTCACAGGATCCAGTGCTAAAATGTAGATCATGCTCCCTTCCCCCTCGTTAATATAAGCCTGAATATTTGAAAATAATCAGCACAAAACTTCAAATGAAAAACCAATTGCAGTACTTTGATAGGACTTCCAAAGTTAGTGAAAGTAACAGAAAAACCTGCAAACAAGTGAAGTAACAAATAAGGCCTCAGGCACAAACGTCTTTTAAAGGGGTGGTTTGTATGCAAGTTGGGCTCTCTGAGATTTTCTGAGGGAATGAGGTGGTGGGGTGGTTTAAATCAACTCATCACTGTTATTCCGATGAGTTTTCTTGTCACAGTGGGACTGTAACACCAAAATAATAGTGTTAGGAATGACTAACATTGTGCCCTGAGCTGGGTTACAGATGGCAAGTCGACGAGACAAACCGGCTGTGTGACTGAAGACAAAGACATACTGGGAACACTGAGGGGCTGTGCACCATTGATGCCCATTGATTCTCTTCAATAACCTACACTGGATGGGTCATGCTGAAGGCACAGAAGATCAATGGGCTTTAGCCAAATATCTGCTTCCTCAGAGGTGTTGATTCTTGAAAACAGAAGAAAAGCAGGGTGGCCCATCAAGGAGCTGTGGTCAGCTGACACATCCCCCTAATAAGGGTTGTTGTAATCAAAAATAATAGTTATATTTTCTGCCAGACATCTCAAATTATAGATTTTTTTGTCACACACACATTTTATATACAACACTATTCCACAACCATCAATCTTTGGTTATGCCCATGTAAATGATCAAAGACTTCTTTTTAAAAAATGTGAATAAAACTGATGGTCTAAAAATTTTTTCAAAACTTATTGGCATCCATAAGTATTAACATTTTTTAGGTTTGATTTGTTTCAAGGTGATAAAATTCTGTTTTGGAAGAAGCAATATTTTGCAATAGTAACCCTCCAGTTTTTTAATACTTTTTGCAAATTTAAACTTTTTAAACCAACCATGTATTAGTTAAAATCAGTCAGAGGAACATTCTGAACATGCGCTGAACAACTAATGAATTTTCTTTATTCAGCTCATAGTCTACTATTAAGTAAGAGCAAGTAAATAAAAGATGCATCTTCTATTTTATCATGTTTTGTGTGTATTATCCATCAGTTTTTTGGCATTAGTTGTGGTCAGGCAGGTAGAAACTCTCCCAAAGATTAATGGCTTCATAATGGGCATTTGCATAATGTGAGTTCATTAAAAAGCAATTATCCTCATGTTTCAGTGTGCATACGGGTTTCTATATTGTTGGGATTAATTTAGTGGGCCCACTGATTGGCTTTCTTCAAGCTAAATCATGTTTTAGTGTTTACATAGAGGGACGTATCCATCTGCTATAACATCTTAAATACACAAAATCCCAGGTTTGCTGTAAGAACTGACAAGCACTGTTTTGCATACACAACACACCGAGGGAAATGTCAAGGGTATAAGCAAGAAATAACAACAACGTCCACTGCATTTTACTCATGCAACTGTCGGTCAATAGGTTCTGGTGATTTGGCTCCAGCTTCTGTAGTTTCATTGCATGCACAGCTTAATAGAATAATCAAACTGACATATCAGCAAACAAGTTGCTCAATGCTGCGTTTCAAGCATCGTTTTTTCCACAGCAGAAGTGCTGTGTAGGAATCTGAACAAATGGAGAAAGAAATTAAAAATTAGTAAGTACATTGACAATATGTTATGTTTAAATTCCTGTTGGGGATTATTCTATTTGTAAAATATCACAGAAATCTCTTTTTAGCTTTGTTTTTTTTTTTCTCAAAGAGATTTACAGCATTCTTTTTACAGGAGATGTGTCCCTATTTTATATAGTTTGTTTTACTTTTAATACAAATATATTTCATTTTTTCTGAATTTCACTTTCTTAGAGCATTTTTAAATGGCTAGGTCCTTTTCTTTCTCAACATAGGTCAGTATTATTTTTTGCAAGTCTCACTTTCAATCCTGAATAGCTTGACTATACTGTACTGAGAAACAATAAAAACAGGGCCTTGTCATTATTTTACTTTTTCAGAACTTAGGCGACAAGAAACTGTAGTTTTAAACATATAGAGTACCCCTTAATCCATCTTTGTAATAAAATCTAAATGAAAAAAATAAGGCATGACTGCTAACAAACAAACAAATAGCTACTCATTGAAACTTACATGAGAAACCAATCTTATCTTATATGTCAGCATGTGCATAATTAACAACAATCACCCTGCTGTTGCTATCTTAGCAACACTTTTGCAATATTTAGCACAAATAAATGATATCTTCCAAATTTGGAATCAGCAGGTCAGGCATTTTAAAGATTGCTGATCGGCCAGAAACCCCTATTTTCTTTTAAGAATTGCTGTGGTCAATGTAATGACCACTATTACAAATAAAACATATTTAACAGTTATTGAGAAAGCTCTTCCTTGAATATATAATTATTCAACAGAACAGTCCTAGAAAAAAACAATCTTGAGCTTCTTTTGTATTTTTGCATCTTTACTTGTTTGAATAGGGAAATTGCTCTTGCTGATTGTCGCAGGAGAGTAACGGCTGAGTTTAGTCACATTTTCTTAAACACGCACAAGCTTAGCAAGCGATGTGGGTTTTGCACTTGACCTGCACATTGTTGCAGTATTCTCCGATAATGAGCCCTCATAGAGTGCCTGCTCTGCAAGAGAACCTTCCAAGTTTGTCGTCTGGGTTGAGTGTAAGGTGGTGGGTAAGATCCGCACTGAAATACAAAAAATCTGAGGTGCACGACCAGGCACCCCAGCAGCACACAAAGCCAACACACAGAGGCACGAACAGCATGACTGGCAAGCGCACCTTTGAACACAAGTCAATGTGTTAACTATATACCTAACTTTTACAGAAATGTGAAAGTAGTGATATGCAGGGACAGAAAAAGCTCATGACAATGCTTATTACATTGAGTCCAATAAAATGAATTGAATAGGAACAGTGGCAGTTAGCACGTGCATGATCTTGGGGAGAGCGAACTGGAAGAGGGGCGTGGACAATGGTAGGGGAAACACTATATGTTCCGTCAGTGGACAATGGAAGTATACAAATTCACAAAAAGGTAAAAAAAACAAACCCTAAATAATATGACACCAAAAATAAGAAATAAAGAATATAGAAAAGTTTACAACACAATAACAAATACTATACAGTTAAAAATGGTATTCTCAGATTCAAAGTAATGTGTAACTGAGCAATTGTAATTGCATCTGGTTTCCTCCCATTACGTGTTGTGATTTCTTACACATTCTGCTGCATGTTGGCATGCAAGACGTAACCGACAGCATCCGGTTTAGGATTTTCAAAATAAAAGCTCCTCCAGACTCAATACATAGAACGGACATACTTAATTATTTCTTGCGCGGCCCGGTACCAATTTGTCCACGGACCTTGGGGACCACTGATATAAGGGACACTAGAGCCCACAGAAGACCTCCTGGAGGGGTAAAAACAAACAAACAAAAAAACAACTACCGATACACAGATAGCTGGGTCTAGATTATACAATTTTTAAAAAAAGCCAAAAATCTTTTTGTTTATCTTTTTAAACGAGCAGTATTCCATAACATAGATAAAAATCTAAATTCTATCAAAAAAAGCAATTTACAGCTGTCTCAGAATAGAGTCTGAATCTGAATCAACTTTATCTGTTAGGTTTGTGCACATAATACATAGCAAGCAAGAATTTTGACTTTGATTCTACTTTGTTCCCAATAAAGACAGAATATAGAATATACATAGCTTTTAGAATAGGCTATCTATAATTTTGAATTAGAACAACATCAAAACACCAAAAATATATTTCCTTTCTTTGTATGTATACAGGCAGTGTTTTTACAAAAGAGGAAAATAAGGTTGAGTATTGAAGTGTTCATGTCTTTGTAAGTTTGTTCAAGGTCAGTTGTTGGGCATTTCGTGCTGCTAAAGGAAGCATTTTTTTACATTCCAACCAAACCAAAGAGCTCAAGGACCAAGTGGTTACTCAAGGAAATATCTTGTTCCCTTGTAAACTCTCTTCTAATGGTAATAACATACAAAATATGGTTAATTTACAATAAACTAAATTTTTTTTTCTTCAAGAATAAAGTTTATTTTACATCTTAAGACGAATGTACTTGTATCTATGTCATAATAACTTATGGTTTGTAATGTTTGTTGACCCCAGGGGGAAATTTATCATTTAAGTCAAATACAACTATAGGTAGAGAATATTGTGTTTATTATCTTGATTCCTTGTTGTCATTTCAGGTAAAAGTACCTTAATTCTTTACATCTACATCAACGCTTTCATTGAGAATCATTTTCTAAATAAACATGTTTATTTATTGGCACAATTCTGTAATATTTGTAAGCACCTTAACGGGTCACATGTCTATGCAACATAACAAACTACTTGCTTTTAAATTTGTAACAGATTTTTATCATTGATCAATGGGTTATTTGACTAAATTAATGAATTAAAATGTATTTTAGAAAAAAATATTTGTCATCTATCAGAATTTTGTTAAATGTTCTGATGCCACACAGAGCATCAGTGAACATCTGTGAAGCAGTTTTTTCTTTCCTCTGAAAAATAAATTACTATTTAAATCAGACAGTAATTATTTGAACCTCTGCATTTTCCTTTTTTTTGAACGCCTTACTTCTAATTATGTGGGAGTGACAAAAAAAAATTAAGTGTAAAATTGTTAGGGACCAAATACAACTACTATGTTATTATATAACAATAATCAGTGCATACCTGTGTAAGTGATAAGTGTTTGTAATTTGTGCATAATGGTCAGTTTTGTGAGACTCATTGCATTTAAAGCTTCCCTGTTGTGACACTAAATGTGCAACACAGCAGGGTTTGCCCTTACAGCTGCAGGCTATTATGTTGTTTGTATAGCTCAGCATGCTGTGCTGATGATTTTTGTGGTTTGAGAGTGCACCATCACAACCTGCTTTTGTAGCCTACTATTATCTCTATGGCTCAACACTGGGCATAGCTATCTAAGGTTGGATAAATTTGAAAAAAATAAAATAAAAAAGCTGAAAACCTCTGAAACATTAGCCTAATTTTAGCAGTTACAGACTCAAAATCAATCTATTTTCATATAGAGGTGTTAGTAAATAGAGTCGGATTGTGTCTGTGCTGCAGAATAACCACAGATGTAACCACAGATGTAACCACATGTTGAGCCATAGAGTTATCTCTATGGCTCAACACTGGGCATAGCTATCTAAGGTTGGATAAATTTGAAAAAAATAAAATAAAAAAGCTGAAAACCTCTGAAACATTAGCCTAATTTTAGCAGTTACAGACTCAAAATCAATCTATTTTCATATAGAGGTGTTAGTAAATAGAGTCGGATTGTGTCTGTGCTGCAGAATAACCACAGATGTAACCACATAAGTCATAAAAAGTTGCACTAATTGCTACCATGTATATACATTTAACAGCTGAAACTTTCTCTTTTTTAGGACCGCTTCTGCAAATTAAGTCTAGTAAAAAAAAAAAAAATGTAAAAAATCTCCATTTGATTTTACTGATGATGGAAAACACACCTGAAGCTCTTAGGATTGGGACACACAATCTCATCTTGAGTTCATATTTGTCTTTGTTTCACTCAATGTTATTCTGAATTCCCACCTTTATTTAATCAAAAATTTATGAAAGTGTGTCCTCAGTAGATACTTATAAACCAGAGAAATAAAGCTTTGCTCTCTGCTGAGCACACACAAACATTTTGCGAGTTGGGATTTTCAAAGAAACTACATGCAATCACCGTTGGGTTCCAGTTTCCCCAAAACAGAAAAACATTGCAACAAACAAATCTGTTAGAGTGAAAAATGAACAAAAAATGCATCCTTTAGCTAACGTCCTAAATTGGAGAGCGGTTTTTGTGATGGAGGGACCTTCACGAGCTGCGACGCAGTCCTATAGTAAAGTCTGTGCCAACATATAACACACATGCATACACACACCTGCAATAAAAACATATGCACATAGGCCTGTCACGATAACAAATTTTGCTGAGTGATTAATTGTCTCAAAAAGTTTTTGCGATAAACGATAATATTGTTTGAAGACCTTTTTACACTGATTTAATGGAAATGATGTAATAATGCATGCAATTTCCTGCCAAAGGTAGATACACTTTATTTTCAAAAGAACACTTAACACTGGAACTGATAAAATTAACAAAATAACCAAAAATAAAAATAAAATGGGTTCTCAGTCTCCACTAACAAAAATGTACTTGAATAAAAACACCAAAGTGGAAATAAATACTGCATTCAACCAAAAGAGTGCAGATTATGAAGTTCGTATATTGCCCTTCAGTAATCATTAGATTTAAACAGAGTAGATGGGCACATCGACTACCTGATGCAATAGTTCACACTACGATCATCCTGTAGTGTGTGGTGCGTTGCAATAGATCGTTGTTGCCACTCCGATCTAAATCAGGGGTTTTCCTCGACTGGGAGTGTTAACGCAGCCTGTTGAATGTGACAGGTAGCCAATAAGAAAGCGCGGGTTACAGAGGGGAATCCCAAACAGCTGACAGGCGCAACCCGAAGTCCAGCGGACATTGGAGATGATATGTGGCAACAAAATTAATGTTTATAAAACATTTCGTGCAAAGAATATTAAAATAACGAGGGGAGAATTTGGAGCAAAATTGCTAAGCAGTTGATGAACCCTGTAACTTTTCAGCTGTTCTTCGTTAGACATAAATAGTTTATAATGATTTTCATTCAGTCAGGACGTTACGCTGTCACTAGAACCACATGTGTTGCAGGTAGATTGTAGTAAAGCATTAATTAATACCTGGTTTTAAAATGAGTTAACTGGACTTGTAGCCATTATTTTGTGCCCATTGTTGGACACCACAAGGCACGATCAAACCCGATCGAACCGTTAATACCTAGGATTTCTGTCGGCTAATGTGTGGTTTCACGTTTTGAAAATGGGCCAACAATCGGCCGACAACTCTAAGATCATGTAGTGTGCGCTGGACATTACACTAAGTATATGAGGAAGGGAGGGTCAGTAGAGAGCACCGGAGTTAAGCCTTTTTTCATTCAGTGTCATCAACAGAAAGAGAAAAAGGCCGGAAGAGATGAAAAAGCCGATAATTAAAATGACGTCGATAGCTTAAATTTATCTTGGGATTAATTGATTTATCATTTATCGCGACAGGCCTATACGCACATTCGACGTAATTTACTTTTTGGTCTCTGCACAAACTGGCGCAGTTCATCATGGGTGCACAGTCGGTGTTCCTGCCTCAGTTGTCATAGGCATCCTAGCTCCTAATTTTCAGTGTCAAACATTTTCCTGGTTCAGATATTCAAGCAAAGATATTTTCACATCAAAGCATGCCAGGAGGAAGTCACATGATGGCGTAATGACGTCATCACAACGTTGTATAAATTGAGTGTTTCCTGTCCACATTTTATATATTTATATACCATAGCACCCTAAACGTGCCCACCAGATATCAAAGAAAATTTTAGCTACAACGACAATATTGGTTGAATAATTGCTAAAACAAAAAGGCCAATTGTGGTTTAATTTTGATGTCTCCAAAATAAAATACCAATTTTGTGATATTACAGCTAAGTGTGAATACGTAGTACTAAGAAACTATCTTCTCAAAAAAATCCTCACACAAACCTTATTTTTAGGAAATTAATTAAGAACAAGTTCACAATGCCAAGCAGAAAAAAAAAAAATATATATATATAATTTTTCAAAAATATTGAGAAAACAGCAATGGGCTACTACATTAGGCTTGTTTCTTAACCATAGTTTTGTAATTAATTATCTGATACATTTTGGAACTGTATGCACTTTGTATAAAACTTTTTTGATTTTATACAATGTTGGACCGGGTCGCTCTTGAAAATAAGAATTAGGTTTTTCAATGACATTTACCATGTATATATGAAAGGTCAAGTAAAAAGGAAACTAACCACCTTTGACACTTATTGATTGTTATTTGTAGCCAAAACAAACCTTTTGTTACACAACTGAAATTAGCTAACAGAGTTTTCTTTAACATTATCCACAATAAAAAGTGTACACTCTATACAGTAAGCTGATCAGATTTCTCAGTGCACTTCCAATCACAATGACTGTTTTTACTTAAGTTTGAGATGCATATTGTTATGCTTGTTCTTGGATCACCTATGCATGTTTGGGTATATGAGCTCCCACCACAGCTCTGATTCCTTTTTATTGCTTTTGTCTTGTGGCACACAGAGCAAGGGTTTTGTTTTCCGCAGGACAGGGTGAAGGGTAAATAATTAATTGGAAGGAGCAGTGGGCTGTGTAACAATTTGCTGATCCAGAGAATTTCATGAGCCGTGTGAGGTTCTCTTGAACAACTGACTGGTTTATACCGCTCTGAGGCAAAGAATCTTTTTTCCAGCCTGCCGGCATTCCTGCTCAGCGCGACTAACTTTATTAAAAAAGCGAGGGACGCCCTTTTAAGTATGTTCAATTTTAAGTGCTTGTTTGGAATGCTGCACAAGATGACCCAGGCTCTGTATGTCTTGATCAACCACTGGAGCTGTTAACCCTGTTAGGGCTGTCCTGTAGAGGGATCTAGCTGGCACCTGCTGCACTTTTATTGATTCAAGCTAACATCCTTAGTAGAACACAGACAAATTATCAGATCCTTGTCTGGATAAACCACTGAGCAGGAGCTTTTAATCAGTAATGCATAGTTCTAAAAGGATTACATTGGTCTCTCATTAGTTTTGAGTCTCCAAATAAGCAGCCGTCAAATGCTGTTAGTTTTCAGCCATCTGCATGGTGGTGTAAAGAGTGAGCACATGGAAAAGAAGCTAAGTGAACATAGTGTTGCTGTGTTGTTTTGTTAGCTTGATGCTCTGCTCTTCTCCCCCCGGGGAAATATGAACACACAGAGCCTTGGTCGGCTAAGATGAATTAGGGCAGGACAGAAGACACGCCCAACAACAGACGCTGTAGCAGGTTGTTATTCCATTTCACCAGAATGACCCACATGACTATTGGCAGCGGGGCTTTTTTTTCCACAGCATGTTTAGAATCCTGTTTGTCAAACTATTGTGAATGCATCTTTAAGTTTTAACTTGCTGTTCTGAGGACTAATAAATAACTGTTTTTCAGACGTCAGCAGAACAAAAAGGGGACGGTGGCTTTTCTCCTCACTTATTGGCAGCTTTTACAGCCTCAGAATTTAACAATACTGGGAGACATCTATCACTAAGTGCAAACTCCTCACTTTACACAACAATCATCTCCTTCTCTCTAGACCCTGAATAAGACCTGTCTGCTTTTCACTCTCTTTCTCTGCATCATTGAGTCAGGAAGGTGGTATGAATAGCTTAATGTGAGTCAGTCTTTTATTGAATAACTCCAGTGTTAGAAAAACAGAGCAGTGGGTAGTTTTGTGTCAGTTAAATTGCAGGAAAATTGTTTCAGTTCTGTTTAAGAAAAAGCTTTTAATAAAAAAAAAAGAACAGTGTCAAAAGGAAACATGTGTCTTTATAATGCTCTCTTAGGTAGTGATTTGTTGGTACCGTGTCTAGCCATAAAAATTTATGTGTAGTAGGAAAAAATCACCAGAAAATTTGTGTTTTCAATTGCCAATCGCAAAAGTTAAATGTTGTTTGGTGAGACTCCATGCAGTTGCTACAAGATGTATTAGTTCATGTGGGGTCCACAATTCCAGCTGATCAAAAAGCATAATCAGTGCTGAATTGTTTTACTACATTAGACTAATGAGACACACCTGATTTCATTAGATTTTCATTGATTGTTCATTTTTATAATGATATTTTATGTAGATGTATGGCTTTTTCTTCTATTGATTCCAAGTCATGTGACCAAAAAACGTCAAATTCTAAATTGTGTTGCAAGTTGAAACTCAAACACAAGCCAGGGAACTAGAGTGCAGAATGTAATATTTTGTTTTGGATGTTTAAAGAGACCATACCAAAAAAATTTACTTGGGTAATTTTTTTTACAAATTCAAAAAATACAAAACTCCTTATTAATATAAAATTCTTAGCCATTTTATTTTACAAGATTGCAAATGTATCATCATCCTTCTGGAAGGTGAATCTCTCCCCAAGTTTCAAGGCTTTTACAGCCTCTAAAGGCTTTTTGTTATTTTTTTTTCTTTCTGAGATTCCACTCTATTTAGTCATTAATCTTCCCCTCTCCTCTGACCAGCTGCCATATTAAAAATAGGTGCCCAAATGAAGTGTTTCTGTGTACTATACAATTTCATCTTGAAATTTGTTGGCACGATGTCCCGTCATGACGCTTGATTTCAAAATGACTGTATATAACAGGAAAAGGAGAAAAAAATAGAAATTAGAGGTGCAAAGTGCAAATCAGTTTGTACTTACAGAACTGGAACTTACGGTTGGATTCTTCTCATAGGGAAATGAAGGAATTTAATCAAGACAGCGAGACATTCTACTTTTCTGTGCTATGAGCTCTACTAAAGTAAGTGTGGAGGAATGGGTTCTCAGGCATTCTGTCTTCTCTTTCGTTAAGTCATCTCTCAAATGTCTGCAGACTGCGTTATGTGACAGTGACTCAGGCCACAGGGAGTGATGTTGGGCTGTATGCCAAATTTTTCTGCTCCAGTAATGTCGATTTTCTTTTCCCTGTTAGAGATGTGAAAGTAGCAAGCAGCTGTCACTACCAGCAACCTCAAGTGACCAGCATTTATACTAAATGTGATTGGGTTGTAATTGAAGTTTTCTTTTGTCTTGAATTCAGCTGTATAAATTGGAGCACAAAACTCAGCATGGGGAGAAAAGTTCTCTGTTTAAAGAGATTGACTTGCATACAAATTTTCAGTTTAGCCTTGCAAAGATTATGGCAGCTCTCTGCAGTGGAGACTTATGGAGAACTGCGGTGAACATAGAAGCCAAGTTCAGGAAGTCAGCTGCTGAAAGCTCTGTGGTTTTAATCCTGTTGCAGCCAGCCACTGATTATGCAGACACTTGAGTACACTTCAAAGCTCAGCTACCACCATGATGGCTCTCTCAGCCGGTTCTTTGGAAGTTTCAACCTGCCTGTAGCCCTCATCATGATCTGTTTTGTTACACCCGAGGGGATTTTGGCCCTCCTTCTTGGGATTGGACCTTTTTCTCTGTGTGCGAGGTTATCTACGTTTTGACTGTTATCAACACCAATAGTCCAGGTTGTAAGGTGTGTGTTTTCTCTAGTGAGGTACACTGACCCAGGTCAGACCACTTAATGGGATGGATTGCAACTTCTCGGGATTCAGACATGAGTGGGATTTCCTGCCCACACACCTCAAACCCACAGGGGTCCCCATCACTGTACACAATTTAGGTGTACCCTCTAGAAAGCGAAGCCTTTATGCTAGATGTTTCCTCCCTTTGCTTTCTCTCTCTGCGTTTCTGCCTGCAGCTCATCATGAACTCTGACTCCTTAATCACAGTTAAATGCTGTCAGAGCTGGGAAGAGAGAGACTGCCAGCTAAAGTTGGAGAACCTTTGCTTAGTTGAGCGGCAGTGAGATAATGGGTTTTGCTGGGAGTGTGCTTAGGCCGTTAGCTGTAAACTAAAGAAGGTTTAAGGCTCAAACTGGTAATGTTGTTTAGGCTTCAAAGGATTAAAAATCAAGACTTTTGTTCTATGCAGTTCCCTATGAAAGCATGCATCCCTCATGAATCTTTTCACAAACTTTATTGTCTTTTTTGTTTTGTCTGTTTTGGTGGTGGTAGGGTTGTGTAATAGACCACCACAAAGTTGTGCATTTCTGTGAAGTTGAAGACTCTTTTTTTGAATTTGAACTTACCAATCTTAAGTAGTAAGCCACATTTAGCTGATTATAGCTTCAAGTCTTTGGGTGTCTCTACCAGTTTTGCACTTACGGGCACTGATATGCCCATTTTCCTTTGTAAAATAGCTTTAGCTCAGTAAATATGTCCTTTTCTGAAAAGAATAGGAGGACAAATAGGTCTGAAACTACACTAGGTCTGAAAAATATTAGGAGCTAAAACATTGACGTTGTTGTCCTTAAGCCACTTTACTCATATTTTCATTCATATATTTCTGGCCATTCTCATTTCATCCAACTCCAATCCTTTAGATCTCACTCTACACCGGCTGATTCTGTCATGAAATGTTGTGGTGGAAGCGGTGAGGGAAACGCAGCAGACCCAGATGAGATGTATGATGGAAGTTTAATGACGAGAATAGGCTCAAAATAAATTTCAAAAGTCCAAAAATCTGGCAGCACAGTTGAGCGGAAATCAAGGGCTCCGTACTGGCTACACAAATGGACAAGAACACATAGAGAGCTTCCACAGGACGACAACAAACGACTGCTTAGACAAGGACCCGAAAAAGACGCAGAGACACAGGTGACATTCAATACACAGGAGGTAATCAGGGAACAAGAAACACCTGGGAATAATCAACGGGAGGACAGGACAACACAGAGACTCTGAAACACAGAAAACTCAAAATAAATACACAGAGAACTCAAATCAACACAGAGAAAAACTCAAATCCTCACAGATTCAGGTGTTCATGATCTCTCTGTTCTTCCTCTTCTATCTACCGCCCTGTTCCCTCTGTCCATCTCAGCACCATGAGAGAGCAGAACCTTTTCTCACTCTGCTCCCCAACTAAGGAACTCTCTACCTCCCAGATATCTGTGATATTGAGTCTATTCTTTCAAAATGCAACTCAAGACCTGTTAAAGTTAGTGTTTTTATTCTAATCTCATTTGTAAATGTCATTGTTTTTTCTTTTTCTACATCTGTGTTTATTTTTTATCAAATTCTTGATTTGTGTTTTTTTTTTCTTGTAGTGTCCTTTGGTGTCTAAAGACACTAATGAATAAAATGCATAATTAAAAAATGCATTATTTATAACCACTTTGGCTGTTTGCTCAGGGTTATTGACCATTTGGATAACCAATCTGCATCCAATTTCTTGGCTGATGTCTATAGACGTTGCTTTGGCAAGGCACAGCATATTTCTTGCACTTTTATACAGCACTCTATATTTCATTTGTACAGCGTCATATATTTCTTGTGCTTATTTTGTAGCTACTGTATATTTCACTTTTTCAGACTGTATATTTCACAGAAGCATAATTCTTTTCTCACTATACCATCTATTTTCTGAAGAGTACCAATTCCAAATGCAACAAAACAACCCCACAACATGATACTGCCACCCCAATACTTCAACATTTAGAATGGCACAAGCATCCACATTTTGGACCAGAATACATTCATTTCTTAAAAACAAAATTTGTCTCCAGAGCTGTTCCCAACATTTCTTTATTTGAATTTCAGTTTATTCTATAAGGGACAATGCATATTAATCATCATGAGTACATTAAGACAACCATGTAAATTTGCCGGTTTCAAGGGCCACGATGGTTAGTTTTTATCTGTCCACCAGCAGGTTAATGATAAATTAAAAGACAATTGATACACATGTAACATATCAATTATAAGAAATGGTTTATAGTAGAACAAGTTGGCATTTATAAGTAGCATTTCACACCCATCAAAACAAACATAAGGCATTTGTTAATTCAGATATATTAATTTAACACCTAAACTGTCACCCGAAATGTTAGTCAGCGTATTATCCACGGGTGTCCTCATGACAGCGAAGGGCTTTTAAAACATGAATGACCAAAAAAGATTTTCAGATATTTTGCAATCCCCTCTACTAGCTGGTCTTGTGGTTATATTTGACTGTAATTGAGAATAGTTTAAAGGTGGTGGGCCCACTCAATGAAGCACTTTGTATGTAAGTGTAATATCTGAATAGGTGATAATATTATCTCAACTCAGAAATTTCTACTTACTTAATATTTTACAATGATAATATGAGTTAGATTTTTATTATCCAGTTTTGAAAGCCTACTTATAAAATCTTTCTATTGGCTGTAATGTGATCCTGCTCACCTGGGACCTGCTCATCAAGCAATAGGTTATATGGAAATAAATTGTGGCATTAAAGTATTTTTTTGAAGCTTCTACTGTGAAATTACTACTTGCATATATTTTTGGAGCAGTTTAATACAACACGTGATCTAGAAATTGTTCTCATAGATGATGCAGCTTCACAAATCTTTTCTTGATATCTTGGCTGATTTCTTTTGACTTTCCAATCACGTCAAACCAAAAAGCAGTCTCTTTCAGCTGCGACATTAAAATACATCTATATGTCAGTTAACCTATCAGAGGTCTCCATAGCTCTGCCCAACAATGGGATTTTCCTCATTGTTCAAAGAGTCAGTAATCATTTTGCATGTAAACATCTGTGTTAGGACCTCCATTACTGTTTAAAGTTGTTTGCTATCAGGTTTCTTGCAGGATTGCCCCATAGATAGAGCTCCACTGTTCTTCCCACCAACTTTGACCTGTTTCCTTCTCTCTACTAAAGAAAATCAGCCCCACAGCATGGTGCTGGTGTTTTATGAGCAATGTTAGTTTTCTGCTACAAGTATAATTTTGTAAACAGGCCAATTAGCTCAGTTTTAATTTTTACATTTGGTTTGTCCCCCACATGGCTAGTGTCAAACTGCAAACACTACACAGTAAATAATTTTCTTTAAAAAACAAACAAACAAACAAAAAAAAAAAACATTGTTCTTGTTACTCTTGCTTTTTACTTTTGACACTACAGGCCAAATTCGTAAAGCCACCACTAACAGCTGCCCCGTCCACAGATTGTCTCTTTTGAAATAAAGAGACAAAATATAGAGAATCTACTTTTGCAAGGCACTGTATATGCAGGAGTACAAAATGCCCCTCACTGTTATTGTGATTCAGATTTGGGTTGAAAACATTAGTTATGATGCCTCTAGTTATGTGGCCTGCCTATTTTTCTGATGTGCTTAGGGAACACTAATGAGTGCTTATAGACCGCTAAACAGAGTTGCAGCTGAGTTGCTCATCCATTACCACAACTGCCCGAACACACCTCAGATTTAATGTGCCAGGATCGTTTGCGTGGCAGCAGCTCAGCCTTCAGGGAGGTCATTCATGGCAAAATGCAGGCCAGGAGCAGATTAGATCAAAATCAGTGTGAGCCTTGTAATGCGGCCTCTAGTCTGCCCAGCAGGCTGAAGTAATACTGCACTTGTCCAGTGTTTAGAGACCCCCATCGGAGCGGACCTGTCCGCATCAGGGAAGAGTTGATCATCATCCTGCTGTGTACCTGGAAAAAACAAGCTTCAGTGCCTTCCATGAAAGAGGCTTCATTAGGCTCCTACTCTGACTGATCACAGCTTTGGCAAAGCGAGCATACGAGGAGAGGGGAGAAGTGTCTTTACATTTACAACTGAGGCTGCAATGATGTGGGAATCGATGATTGAGTATTTGCCTCTCTCTGTTGTGCTGGTTAGGATCTCAAGCTGGGCTTCTACGTATGTGAAGCAATACAGCTCTGGTAATGCGGCTACTGATGGAGAGACATAAAGCCAGAACAATCACGTAAATTATAGAGCTTCTCAAAAGAGCAATTACCCTGGTGGGAGCGAGAACTGTCCTCAAACCCATCTCAGATGGTTCATCACTAAGGAGGCCGTTGCTCATTTAACCTTGAAAATTAGCAGTTTACTTGCAGTTATAGATTTTATTGAGTTTTGTAAACAGACCAATTCCCGGTGGAATGAGTTTGTTTTACATCATTCCCTCATGTACTATTAGGCAATGTCAGTGAGCTCTAGATAACGCCTTATTATAGCTTAATCGTTTTACAGGCAGATGGACAATTTTTGCTGTTTACTGGTGCTTACACTTCCAAACACTTTGCATAGTTGTCATGGACCATATACTCGACTGTGGCCTCATCTAGGTGTCAATTCTGGCTAAACCTTTCCGCGCTGTCGGTCAGTAAGCAGGGATGCACTGGTCACAATATTGCTGATTTCTGTTTTTTGAAACGCTTTGAGTGGAATGGGTCTTCCATCAATTGTCTTGTCCTTGCATGGTTACTGGGGGATAGTGCCAATCTCCAACAGTCATTGGGTAAGAGGCAGGACACACCCTGGACAGATAGACAGTAGGAATTGGACACATTTTGTCCAATTTCAGTCACTTTGCGAGAACTATAATTCTGTAGGAAGCTTGTTGTAATAAGATAAAAACATAGCATTGAACATATGCTAGTTATTATTTATTTATATTGGGAGCAGATGTGAAGGTATGCAGTGTCTGAAAACTGTCTCTGTAAAATAGGGTTTTCTGACTATTTTAAACTGAGACAAATGATTAGGAAACTTACATTTTAAATTGTCCAGCATCTTATATTAGCTGTTAGCATGGAACATTTAAAAAATATGGAACATTTCACAACTTCTAAGATTTCTAAGAGGACCACCGTTTCTACTAGACACATGTAATAGGTTCTACAGTGCATTTTTTCTGCCAAACCTTTTGCTCTCTTTCACTCCCTTGCAGTCAGGATGAATTGCAAGGGTTGTCCATGACAACAAATATCACAGTTGTCATGGACGCAATGGTTTTTAATAAAGTTTTTTCATAGCTCTGCTTATTTGGATTTTATTAGTAAATATTTAACTAACTTATCCTTGCACATTACATCCAGACCAAAGAGTATCTTTGTTACAGTGATCTAGTGTTTCTATATGATGAGTTGACGATTCACAAACCGGTTCGGTTTCAATCAACAGTCCAATTCTGTGTGTGTTTCTATCAATATTTACTGCGTTTAAAATTTCTTGGTTTGTTTCATACCTTACCTTGAAGTCATTTTTCTTTTCATAATACAGTCAGCACACATAGGATTTGGCAAGTTGTCTCTGGACATTTTTGTGATAATTTAGCAGATATGACAATAAATTAAATCCAGATTGCTTGTATGTAATTTTGATTATAAGAGAGTTAAGAGAGACTATTTCCTCCTCAGTAGAACTTGATTTTTTTAAGCATACTAGCTGACAGTTTCTTAATTAATGTCAATTAATAATTGTTCTTTTGGCAACTTACTGACTGAATGGTCGGAGAGAAGCTTTTCAAACTGTTGCTTCTCTGGTTGTCTTTGCTCTTTCTGCCACTCTTACATAAAAGTACAGAAAACAATGGACTGCAATAGAAACTTCAGTGTAGTGTTATAGTTTTAAAGATTGAAGTTTGAGACTTCAATTAATTGCATACAAAGCAAAGCAAAAGGCAGTCTAGTCAAGTTTAAATGAGGTGAAACACAGAGGCCTAAAATACAAATTAAAGTCCTCACTAAGCTGAACTGTGTGTCTGCTGACTTCATGCCCACAGATGCTCAGTTACTCATTGTGTGCCTTGAGGGAAGCTGGTGTGGCTCCAAAAATCCAAATTTGCCTCTTAAAAAATACACAGATAAAATTTTTACTTCAATTCATGCAAAATAATTCCTTGACCAATATCTCAGATCTTATGCTTTTATATAAAAACCAGGCTTTTCACACTTGTTTTTATTAGAATATAATTACAGAAGTTGAACTTGAAATAAAAACTCTGGTTGAGTAGATTAATTTTTTGACATTTATTATTTATAATGAGCTATTTAATGTTTTAAGGAGAATATTAATGAATAATTTAACTACTTTTCTTTTTTTTAAATGACCATTGTGATTTCAAGAACAAATAGAGTAACTTTTTTATTATTATTATTTTGATGTTCTGACCTTTTTAATCCCTTTTATTTATGTGCCCGCAGGCTGTGAGAGTGACTTCTGGGGACCTCACTGCAGTAATCGGTGCCAATGCCGAAATGGGGCTAAGTGTAACCCTATAACAGGGGCTTGTGTGTGCACGGATGGGTACCAGGGGTGGCGTTGCGAGGACTTGTGTGAGAATGGTTACTATGGCAAGGGGTGTCTGCTGCCCTGCCAGTGTCTCAATGGTGCTACGTGTGACCATGAAACAGGAGAGTGCATTTGTGCTTCAGGATACACAGGAGCTTTGTGAGTACCAAAAACACACCTGCTACTTTGCTGCTTTCTGAGGCAAAATATTGCCGTACATTACGGGACTTGATGCCTGACATGTGTGGTGGCAGCTGCGGGGAGCGGTGCCCCTCCGGCAGCCATGGACCGCAGTGTGAGCAGCGCTGCCCCTGTCAAAATGGAGGAACATGTCACCACATTACCGGAGACTGTTCCTGCCCTGCTGGTTGGACGGTAGGTCACAAAAAGAGCAAACTGTAATAAAAGAGAAAATGCCTCAGTGAAGAAAATGATTGAATGTCATTGGGCTTATGTTTATGACTACCTTTGTGTTTCTTCATAAAAGAAAGAAAAAAAAACATTTTTCTTTGCCTTTTTTCAGTTATGTTGGATGATAATCTTTTACACAACCCTTCATAATTATCTTTCTTCTTTTATTGTAGGAAATTAAATTTTTCCAGTGTAGAAAAAAATCCCATAATAAAAAATAACTGCTTTTAAAACATCCTTGTGCTACAATTACTACAGTCTTAGTAAAGCCTAAAATAAATGTTGCAAATGTTGTTGTAAACACAAAAATGTGTGTTTTTATTATTGTTTTATGGTCATGTAATACCTCTTTGCCAGATCATGCTATATTTAAATTTGATATGTACCATGGGTGCCAAACCGTCAGTGAGATTGTATTTGTATTTGACAGTAGTTGCATACATATCTACAGACTTTGACCATTTAGGCTCAGACATTAACATTTGTGTTCAGAGTATTTATATAGTCTTGTCCTTTAAAGGGTTCGGTGTGCGCTCAGCCCTGCCCTCTGGGCAAATACGGCATCAACTGCAGCAAAGACTGTTCCTGTCGCAATGGTGGCCTGTGCGACTATGTCACTGGAAAGTGCCAATGTACAGCTGGATTCAGTGGACGCAGGTAAACAGCTGATGCCTAAACACATCATTCATTTGTCATTCTGGGAATTACTCAGCGCAAACTTTCTCACTTATGCTTTAAACCATAGATCAGACAATGGCATGTTTTATTAATATTTTGATCTGATACAAAACGATGAGTTTAAACAGACACTCATTGACCTATTCCCATTGCTAATTTTCAAATGAGGCATAAATCCGGCTTCTGTTTTAAAAGATAAAGGTAATGCTATAAAATCTCTCTCTCAGGAGAAATGAGCATTTATTAACATCCATTACTCCATCTGAAGGTGCACTGGAAGCTTTTAATAGGGGTGTTTATGCCTAATTAATCTTGTACTGCATCCTGGCCAGAAAGGTTTCATGTCTGGAGGCCTCATCCACATTCACTCCTCCCAGCCAGTCCATTGATCTCACCATGAGCTTTATGCTGTTTGGGTTCTGCTCATTAATTATAAGTAATGGACTTATATTAAGGCCTCATCAACATACACAAATTTAGTTTCCCATGCCTGCTGGAGAGGCCCAGGGCAGCCAGCGTTTATTAGTTTGAGTAAAGCAATTGTCTCTTTGATGGAAACACCTCCTTTACAAGACCTTTCTTTTACTTTATTATTTTACAAAATTGCCCTCATTCATTTTGTCAGTGGCAGGTGAATGAACCTGCCAGGAATAATCTGAGATTGTGTTAAACCCCCCAGCCTCTTCTGTCGAGTGTAATATTTCAGTTGTCCCCTGATATTACTAAAACTGAGGAAATTCAAACATGAAGCATGGCTTGAACATTTTCTTATGTAATTGAACTATTTGCAACAGCTTTGTTCAACTCCTGAGACCGATAACCTACTAATACTGTAAAGAGATGTGAAAAGAGGACAAAAATCTATTTTCTGTTCTGGTTCAGTACTTCATATTGGCAAAATTCTTAAATAATTTTAATTTTCCTGCATGATGATAACTGCCAAGTCTCATCGAGCCCCTGCAGAGACACAGAGGTGTTCGCAGCAGGCTCTACTTTTAGGGATTTTGTGAAAAGTACTTGAAGAAAATTGACCATGCTAGTCTAGGTCTTTTAAAGCACATAGCCATATTTTGCAGTTAATAATATATGTGGTTATTAAAGCTAGAGTTTTACTTAAACATGAAATAGCCACTGAAGTGCTTAATTTTACATTTTTTTGCTTGGAACTGGGTTAAATTATTTATTTTGCAGGTTACTATTGATAATTTTTTATCCTCTCCCTGTGCAGCATTTTAGTGTCATTTCTGTGTAACTTTCCTTCAGATGTCAAGAAGACTGTCCTGTGGGCACCTATGGTCCACAGTGCAACCAAAGGTGTGAGTGTCAGAACGGTGCGAAGTGTCACCACATCAATGGAGCTTGTCTGTGTGAAACAGGCTTTAAAGGCCCTAATTGTCAAGAGAGATTCTGTCCTTCGGGCCTTTACGGCCTCATCTGTGACAAGTACTGCCCTTGTAATACCACCAACACTGTGAGGTAAGTGATGACCTCGGTGCATGGCAACTCTTGGCACTGGCTGATAACCGGTGTCAATGTATGTCCAGGTTATTATACACAGGGGTCCTTTCTGGGGCCACTCAGAACTACAGTCAGAAAGAACAATACATAAAAACATATTGGTGACACCCAGTAATCCTCTGCTCAAGATCTACAGATTGAGTTCAACCACTTCTTTGCTTGAATCACATAACATCATAAATGGAAAGTAACGTCCTTTAACTGAATGGTGAAAAAAAAAATCAGATAATTTCTTTAGTTCACATCATTGCCTTATGCTCATTTCACCCTGCATGTTAGGCCTCATGCTTTGGAAGTTATTTTAGATTCAGTTCATTAAAAGAAAGAGATCAGAACAGACTTTAAAACATTTCTCACTAACTAAAAATCATCACAAACTAAAATTCTTCGGGGTTTCATTACCTCACAGTTAGATTACATCAATTCTTTATACCTGGTGCTTCCTCTGTCTCAGTTATCACGCCTGCAGCTTGTTCACAAAGCTCCTCCATGACTTGCCTACTGGTAGAGAAGAACAGGACCACATCACCCTGGCCTCTTTGTTTTCATTTTAGGATGCATCTTATTGTATTTAAGATCTTAAATAAGCAATTCCCATTTTTTTCTGAACTTGCTAATTACCATATGCACCCCAGAGCTCCCAGATTAACAAATGAATGAATTTAAAAAAGTTCCCTTGATCCCATCACAAGCGGGAGACAGAGCCAGTTTCTGCTCTATGTCCGTAGAACTGTATCTTACCCAACATATGCTCATTACGTCCTGGCATTTCCATTTTTTTTAATCTTGCTTAATTTTCTTGATGCAGATTTGGCTACTTTTACTGAAGACTTTTAATGAAGGTGGCACATATTGTCTTTCGAATAATTTCAAGTGAATAAAACCTCGGTGACTTAACTTCATCTTGACTTTCCTTAAAGCCAGTGGTCATTCCGAAGTCTGTAGACATCGCAGCCATGTCATCCAGTTAGCTTTTAATCGCGACCTTTGCTTCATTCATAATTCCTCAGCAACATTCATACTTAATGTAGTGCTAATGCTCTGATTCCAGCAGGAGCTGGGCATCAGCCATAGAAGTCATTACTGAATGAAGGAGAAAAGGGACACTTCATTTATCTGAAACAAGCACACAGTCTACTGTTGCTGCAGGCATCATACTTTGATCCTGCTTAAATATGAAGAGCTGATCGCTTTGGTGCTTACTCTTCTTACCTTTATCTCCTTTTCCTTTCATTTGGCTTTATTTGTAGCTGCCACCCACTATCTGGTGAATGCACATGCTC
Source organism: Gambusia affinis (assembly GCF_019740435.1). NCBI lineage: Eukaryota > Metazoa > Chordata > Actinopteri > Cyprinodontiformes > Poeciliidae > Gambusia > Gambusia affinis. The sequence goes on from NC_057875.1 coordinate 8,050,249, forward strand.
ACCAGGGTGGACAGGGCTTTACTGCAATGAGACCTGCCCTCCTGGATTCTACGGAGAAGGATGCTTTCTGCCTTGCAGCTGTACCAATGGAGCTGACTGTCATCCTGTCACAGGGATCTGTACCTGCGCTCCTGGCTTCATGGTGAGCTTTGTGTTCCCGAAGCACTGCTTATTATCAACAGATTACTGTTTATTTTCTACTCATTTGACATTTCCTCTTATGTTACTTTCACTTTGACCCTCATCTGGCTTCTTCAAGACAGTCGTCATTTTGAGTCAACATGGCAATATGAGTCAAACAAGAAACTTAGGTAAAATTTTCCAAATATAAAATAGATGCTTAATAATATAAGGAAGGAAAAAAAACAATGTAATACCTTTAGTTTGATTAATTTCATATTTACACTTAAAGTTATCAAAAGCTCTTCTGGTTTTCTGGAGCTTATTCAGATTATTTTGGTAGTTTGACTGTTTTCAGTTTAATTTTCATACAACAATCATGCCACTGTCAAAACCATTTTTTATTTTAAGTGAAGATAACTGAGTGTAATTTTTGTTCTGACAATGTGTTTAGATTCGGATGTATATATATTTAGTACTCATTAAATGCTTTTTATTTATGGGCGTCACAGTTAAAGAGATGGATATAATTCTGTTTAATACACTTTCTGTACTTAAATAACTATAATCTGACTCAAAAACAGGTGCCAATTGTCCCTTTTTAAAAAAAAAAAAAAAAGTACCTGAGGTAACACAAATTGACTCACAAAAAATATTTAACAACCAAATTGGTTATTGCTAACAAAGTACTTGCTTAAAACTTAAAATAATATAAAAATAGCAGCTAATCAACTTCACCATAACTTTTTTTTATTTAAAACATCCAGAAGAATGCTTGATCACAACCTCTTTAAAGCATTTTATAAATGGTTGCTAGGCAGGAAACAGGGTCTCCCGTTGCATCCCTTAAAGTGTTATCCTTGTACTTTGTAAGTTTTAGTTCTGAAAGTTGTACATTTAATTTATGTTGCATGTTATTTGTGGCTACTGTGGAAAAAAGTAATTGAGGCAGAAATATTTTGGAAATGGTCCCAGTTTTTTCTTTAGGAGCTTTTTATATACAGAGTGTTAAAATCAAGGTGAAAGTATTTTTTGTGTTATTATAGATACGCCTTGTTGCACCGCTGGACATGGGTCCACTATAATTCAGTCTCAATTGTGACCCTGTGTGAGTAGTTGTGGAATTTTACAAATAGGACTGAATTTATGAAGGGTCAAAGAAACAAGAACAGAGCAAGCTTGGATCTATTTTTTTGTACCTTGAAAGGACAAGTTGATCTTTGGTCAGTTCTGTTTTTAGTCCTTTTTTCCTGCAGACATATTGTCCCCTTTTTACAACTGTCAAATTAGTTGAGTAACTCCAATCAGTTTCGCCATTGTATTTTGTGTTTTGCAATCTGAAGTTACGGAGCAACAGAGACCTGGAGAGTACACGTCTGCCAATGTTACATTTCAGTGGAAATTGCCTGTGTCTTACAGCGAGCCTCTGTGGTGAATTGAGCTACCGAGCGGGGCTCCAGACTGTGTCTTAATTTGCTCCACCTGTTCACTGTGGCGGCTGCTGGGAAGGGCTGCCAGATCCATTAAACAGACCTAGAGGGCAGAAGCTGGATAGAAAAGGAGGCAGTCAGATGGGAACAGACGCAGCTCATATGGAGAATTTGTGTGTTTATGTGCGGGGAGAGGGGAGGTGAATGTTCATTGTGTTTTTTTGGTACTTTTAACAAAGCTGCTGCTCTGCAAACCATTGAAACATATTGTTGTGCATTTAGAGATCTGTAGCTGCTTCCCGTTTGCGTCACATTCATGGTACATGCGTATTATGAGGTGGACCTGTTAAAACGTGTCTCATGATGGTGTTGAGGCTATAATTGCCAGACAAGTCACTTCCACTGGGGATCGCTTATAAGATTAAGCCTCCCCGCTGCATTTTTTTTGTTCTGGAGTCCCATCGGGGGGCAAACCAAGCAAAGTGTTGGAACAGACTGAGCACCGGCACGCTTGATTTAGTCCTGGTAATTGGACATGCTCTTTTTGGCTCAGACAAAGTGATTACATGTTACCTATTCAAGCATTGTCCCTTACAATCTACAGTGCGGGCACAGTGTAGCATGCAGTTTCTACATACCCTGTCCTCACTTGAAACAGGAAAGCTTTAGGAATCTATTCAAGTTTTCCTTTGCAAATGGAGAAATTAAATCCGATTCCCGACTCTCATCACGGCTCCCTCTCTTTTGTGCTGCAATAAATTTACTCTGAATTCACACGTCCAGCAGGTAGATGCTCCGCTAAGGAGTGAAACTGATTGGTAATTAGTGATGCCATTTGCATCAGGTCTCGGTGGATAAAAGTCTAATCAATGTTGTGTCAGGTAAAGGCTTTCTGAAAAAGAAGTACTCCAATTACATTAAAATACTAATAGGTACAAATTTACTGCTGTGGCTAAGGGCAATCTAGGTTTGTTTCTACTGCAGGAACTTGTTCCAGAGGTCAGGATAGTTATCTGGTGACATTCTTTTACTCTTTTCATTTCCACTGCAGGAACCATGGCCAAATCGGATTATCAGTGTAGAAATCAACCTCAAAACATGGCTCTGGTAGGGAGGTAGTCCTTTTTGAACGTACCCTGAACCAAACCTGGAGTTTTGTCATGATGTGGACTAAACATCTCTCTGAGTTTCAGTATTCCCATAATTTTGTTTCAGTCATCTCTACAGTTGACATTTTCTGTCAAGTTTAAATTATAAAACAAGAGTAAGTAATATTTTTGTTTGCATAAACAAAATTTAAACCAGCAATTCAAATTAAATGTGATAGTTTTTTTTAGAGAGTACATTTCAAATCATATATAAAATCAATACATATTAGTGGAAATATTGATTTAACTAACTACAGTAAATCAATAAAGTCTAGGCTTTTGCTTCCAGCCTCTGTGGAGGCGTAAACACTCTAATCAGAGACATTTTTAGGTACTTAAACTGATAATGCAAGAAAGCTTTGCCGCATTTATTTTCTAAAGTACAAGTTAAAGCAGTTACTACTCTACAGAATTGTTTATCATCAACCGATTTTAAGTTTAAGAAGCGGTCTTCTGTAAGTCTGCTGTTATCCTTCCCCTGTGTTTTATTTGAAAAGTTCTACTCATTAAAATGTGTTGATGTCATAAAATTCCTTTAAGTTAGATGTGATTTTAATTTTGTTTTAAGTTGTACCTGCTGTGAACTATACTACATCTAAAACTAAGCTGTAAGCCTCCACAGAGCTTTTGCTTCTCCTCTCATTTCACATAAAGACAAATCTCTGCATTGGGAAAAAAAACACAAAAACTTTTAATAGCTACAAGCTTTACTGTAAAGCTGACGTCATGTTGTCTCCTAATAAAATCTATCAAGTCCTGTCACATCTTTGATGTGTATGTGTTGCTTTTGATGCATTCCCAGATTAAATTGTGTGTATTAAAGGGTTGGTTCAAAAGTTGAAATTCTAGATATTTTACTGCATCAGGACGGATACATTATATTTGCTATAATTTTTGTCTTTCTGTGGATATTTCAAACTTAAAGATCAGCTGACCACCTAGACCTGACCATTTTGAGTGCACCTCATTTGGTGCACTCAAAATGTCAAACAAAGTCACAATGTTGGTCATGCTGTCAGTATAGCTTTTACTTTGAAGCACCCAAAATCCCAAAGAGAGGTCAGTGCATTTGCATGGTTCAGTGTTAGAATAAGCTATATTATCAATGGATCTTTACTAGGATATTTGATGTATGTATTTACATGACATACATGCGACGTAATCTCTGCAAAAGAAATGTTCAAAAAGTCATTGGCAGCCTTGCTAGGCTTTAGACCAAATTATGTGTGCTAGTGTTAAAAACTGCTCCAATTTCTACAACAGAACAAAAATCAAGGTTGACCAGTAATATTGTGACAAGTGTATAAGGTGTGGAGTGACTATATAAGTTATAAAGTGTCATTGCTTGGGTCTTTGAAGATTGGTTATAGTGTTATCACTGATGATCATTGCTTTTCCTGGCAACCTGACCTTTTTCTCTTTCTCTTGCACAGAGTCATGAGTCAAAATCTCTCTTGTGTAAACTTTGGAGTGACAGCACTTGACTTGAAAACCATAGAAGAGCTTAATGCCTCCGTTATTAATGCTGTTCTGGAATATTTTTGTTTTTCCATCACATTCTGAACTCTTCAGTTGCAGTGGGAGACCTGTCTACCCAGATCAGTTGATCTATAGTAGCAACACTACTGCAGTAGGACATAATTAGCATTAACAGCACAATTTTGAACTCCACAGTGTAAACAGACTCAACTTTGATCCAGGATCTCATAAAAAGGTTTCTAGAGGAAAAAAGCCTTTTCTGGTCACATAGTTGACATTCACCTAATAGTTTTTTTCTAAAGGCTCTGGATACTAACTTTAAGCTGTTATATAAGCTCTCGTGCCAAAGACCGACAGCCTGTGTGTTAATTGAAATTCAGACCCCTATCCCTCCCCTCTTTGAACAAATGTGAATCAGACGACTAATCAGAGTAGTGTCTTTACACTCTGGAGAACAGGCCAAGTGGTCTGGTTACTGCACCATAAGGGGGAAACCACATGGAATCCATGTGGCCATTTGTGTCTGGGTATCATTTTATCCATGAGTCCAGTCACCAATAAATTGCCTTTTCTCTGAGGAAGGGCTGAAGCCTAAAACCTCCGACCCATCCCCCCACACCCGCTATCTAACCTCCCCCCCCGCCAGCTGCTCAAACTTCTTCACGCTTAACAACTGCAACGGAACTGCTATTGTTAGCAGTCTCGAAGCTGTCACTTTCAGCAGAACAAAGGTTATTGCAACCGATTGATAAAAATTTCATTCACAGACAGACGCTTTTATGTGGTGTACGGAGGGAGCGACTTTATAAGATGTGTGTTCTGCCCCTGGCGTCCACTGGCACATCTCCTCCTGCCTCCTGTTTAAGCTGAGTTCAAAATGATAATGAGAGCAGTGAGCAGCCAGCAGTCCCCCAGCACTCTGGTGAGCAAAGCAAGATCCACTCAGGACTCCTCTGGGCCTCTAATTGGAACTCTAAATCATTGTGTCACCTGTCACTCAATGCTTGGTTTTGAAAGGGAGACTGTAGGAGCCCGTACAGTGGCTGTGATCTCCAGCTGAGGGAGGAACGAGACTAGTTGAGGTGGGCTGCTCTCAGCCTGAAAAACAGAAAAAAACTCTAATGGAGCTTGCAGAGGACATAGAATGAGTACTTTATGTCCTTTACCAAATAATTTCTCTAATGCAAGAACAAGAAACTTAAGGATATTAGTGCTGATCTTTTATTGGTTTTCTCATTAATAGAAGAGTGAGTCCTGCCAGCAGTGTGTCACAGATAAGTGTAAGATTATGTTCTCCCCCTAGTGGAATCTGGCTGTTTGGCTTTAGCCCATTGTTTCCTATTTTCACTGTGGGCCAAAATCTCTTGCATTGACTTTCTCACCACTCGTAACCCCCACGGTGTCCCTAATGAAGATGTAGACAGTTTTGCTTTCTCCTTTCCACTTCAGGTCATCACTGCAAGTTTTACAATGTACACTTTGGACACGGGTGATACTAGGCAAATAAAAAACAAACGAAAAAAGAAAATCTGATAACAAGTTTTTCATAATTACTTGGGGAAATTTTTTTTCCTTTGACTTTTCATGAACAATTACAAATTACCATAGTCACTCATATTTGCTTGGTGCTTATTTAATCACTTTTTTTTTTCCAAGTCAAGCATTTCAAGTTCAATACCTCAAAATAAAATTCCACACATAGAGGCAGAGGTATGGAATGTCTTGTTTAGAGCATGTCAAAATGCCCTTAAGCACACTTGTAAAACTAGTGCAATCCTTTTCCAGAAGAGATTAAGCTGTTATAGCTGCATGGGATTCCACTTTCTGTTCATATCTTACTGTATTTCAATATCCAGAAAAAGTTTTAAGTACTTATTTTTGCTTTATTGCAACATACAAAAGCTGTTTACATCCTCTTGATTTGGTTTGGGTCAATCACAGCATGTGGAGTAGTAAACATTTCTTCGCAGAGTGGATGTCAGGAGATACACTATATCCTCCACTGGTCATGGCACAAGACAAAGACAGCAACTTATGTAACAGGAAGTGTACTGAGAACAGAACTAGTTGTACTAAAGTAGTGAAGAGGGGAAGATTGAAGATTTAATCATTGCTTGCCTGCTGAGGGATGAATGAGAAGTGTGGATTCCCAGGCCTTTGGAGTCTTGCCAGGCTCACAGTTGAAAAGCGATGAGACTTGTATAAAGAGAGATGTAGGAAAAAATTGAGAGATGGGGTGAAGTAGGAAAGCAAAAAGCATGGCTGGAGGAAAGTGCTGTCAGCATATATAGAGTGGATAATTGGAAGCTTAAAAATGATTGCTTGGAAGTGATCAAGTGTGGTCTTTCCCTTTTACCTTTACTTTAAATTTACAATATGATCAGCCTGGGTTAAACAGTTAACCCAGGTAACCCTCTTTGTCCTGCTATCTCTAACTGTTTGTAATAGTTTATTTATTTATTTATTTATTTTTTGCCTGAATTAGCATTATTTCTTTCACAGGGTGAGGACTGCGCTACAGTGTGTCCACCTGGTCTATTTGGGCCAAGCTGTATGTCCACCTGCTCCTGCCACAACCAAGCATCTTGCTCTCCAGTCGACGGCTCCTGCGTCTGCAGAGAAGGTAGAGAACAATAAACTTTTGATTGATGATGTTAACAGGCCTTATTTTGATGTAAAAGATGCTTCACTGACTTTGAAACTTCATCTCAGGTTTACTAGTCAAATTAATAAACATTCGCACACACAAAGCCTTTTATGTGCAAAGAGTGAATCCCAGTGCAATTAGTTGTTTTCTTGAAAGAAAATCTCATACATTTGCCTTTCCCACACTCATATTTTAATAAATAAGTTTTAACTCCTGTTTTTGAATGATGCAATACTTAAGACTGAGGTGTCTAATACTAATTTTCAGCTCCCCCAACTGTATGTTATGTATTTTTCCTACTCCCGCACACATTATTCAGTAAAATGGGTCAGCACATCAGCTCTTCATCAAGCTGTAGCCCATTCATGTCAGCCAGGTGTGTTTAAGTGTGGAAATGTAAGACATGAAGAACTGGAGGGGAAGGTACTGCTGTAAGTTGCATTTTCCTAGAGACAAAATCATAAATTGTAAAAAAGGCCTGACTTATTTAGCAGAAGGGTCGTGAAGACATAAAATATTTTACAATTGTCAACAGCCTAATAATATAACTTCTAGGATTTTGAGGTTGGGATTCCATTAATGGCATCGCTTCATAATTTAATGTATATATAGTGGCAATGGAAAGGGATTGCACCACTTCCACTTTTTCACATTTAGTTTCATTACAAATAAATCTAACCACACATTGTACTCTCTGCATCACAGATAGATTATAAAGTAGCTACTTAATAAGTGAGTGGAGATAGACGATAAATGGCTGTGTCAACAAAGGTGTTCTGAGTGTTATAATTGATAATTGAATACTCAATCAATCTGTCGACCATACTTAAGACTAATGAGGATTTAATAATTAAGTTAAGAAAAACATATCAGGACAAATACTCCACTGACATTTCAAAAATATTGTTGCACTGCTATTTTTATTTATTTATTTTGTTTTACTGGTCAAAATACCATCTTCTTTGTCAGCACGGCTTATAAAAGGGCACATTTCATCATCTTTTGGTGCTAGAAAACTTACAAATATTGACAGTACTCACATCAATAATTGACAAAAAGCCTCTTCACTGTTTTATTGAAGCAGATTGATAAATTTATAACACACTTTTTTGACACAACAATGGACTTTATAGATATTCCTTTCTAAAACAGAATCTCCACTAGCATATTGTGGATTGACGATGTATCAAATGGAACGGTAGAGCATGACAGCCTATTGTTGTTGTAGCCGATGACAACAATCAAGCTGTTTTGTCAACAAGAATATGCCAAATCAATGAGTCACACTAACAGCTAGCATGAAGGGCCATGTCAGAAACAAGGTCTTATTTCTATAAATCATCCTGCTGTCTGTCATTTAAATAGTCTTTAATTTATATTCTATTTTAGTAAATTTATTAACTAATGTTTTATCTGCTATATTCATGAAATTTTAGTTACATTTAAATGGTATTTTACAAATGTACCTATGTTCAATGCATTTATCCATTTTAGACAATGTTATGTATTTATTTAGACTTTATTTAACCAGAAAGTTGCCACTGAGCTAAAAATCTATTTTTGAAGGCAGACTTGAAATTAAAGTTAAAACTTAATCATTGGAGTGTGACTGCACTGCACAATCATAGCACACAACAGGGAGACCTCATTTCTGCAATCTGTTACTTTTATTTTCTCCATTTTAAAATATTGTTCATTTATATTAATAATTGAAAACAAAAACAAAACAAAAATGCACATTAAAAAAGCAGAGCATTATAACAAACCACACATAAGAAATGGTATTGAATACATATTGGAGCCAAGCACCAAAACATCAGACCGATACTCAGGGAAGAGCTGCTTTAACAGATGTCATATTTTGTTAGAGAAAACACTTGCTGGAGGATACCTTTTTTAAAGTTAAAAATAACTACAGTAGAATGTGGCTGGAAACATAGTTCAATTATCAATATTAATGACACAATGAGTCTTGTAACGACTTTTCCCAGTGAACACTAACACAGGACAGAAAACAGCAAAGCAAAAATGAGATTATAAAGTGTAAAAAAGTCTGTCAAACACAAAAAGGAATTTACAACCGCTGACACTGTATTGTAATGCAGATACAAGCAGATCACTGACATATTAAAACAGCAGTCTGTTAACACACTCTGTTTTGTTACAGAAAGTGTGATAATTCTTTTTGCAAAGTATTACTTCTTGGGTTGAAAAACAATATCAAAGGAAACTTTGCTAAATAAGCTTTATTATTATAAACCGTACGTCATATAATGAGTGTTTCAAATGAACTGAAACATCGGTTAAAAAATAGCAGTGCAGGTCAGAATAAGAGGTTTCACCAAGCTGAGAAAATTACTTGGCACGAAATTACTCACCCTTCAACAAATCCAGCAATAATAAAGTTAATCATCTATTTGTCATATTACCAGCCATACTTTGGCTTTCATAACACCCAACCAATTCAGATGGCGACGAGCTGAAATGTCTCTTATCCAGAAGGACTTCATGCAGAGAAGTTACTTACCACCTGTCTTATTGCCAGACCTTCATCCAGAGCTTGTTTCTTTACAAACTATTAAGTCTTCTTTTAATTCAGCATCTCTGACTAAAAACTCAGTAGCTCTTGCGGTTCCATTTATATTTGTAACAATGTCATCAGACTTCCAAGCGCACCTGGTACCAAATCTCCCTTCTCTGGAATTTTAATCATGGAAACTGAGCATTTAAGAGAAACTGAGTTCCCAGTTAATTAAATGCTAGAACTTGGTTGCTATGGAACATTATATCCTGTGGTCACAACACCTGTGGTATATACGCAACACTATTGAAAAAGAAAATGTGAGAAAATTACATGTCCCTCAAATAGAATTGAAATTTTGTCAAAAGACAGTTTCATAAAGCGTTTTTCTCATGACCTTATCATATACGCAGTATTTTTTTTACACCATCATTTGTACACATACAATAATGCTAATTTTTCTAAAATCTTCCAGTCACCTTTAAATATGTTTGATAGCATTTAAGTTGTAATATGGTTGTGACATTCTATGTATTTTATTCCAGTACTTTTTTTTAGAAGCGTTAATTTAATATAGATGGAAATGCATAGATATGTGCAGTCTTGCAACTGTATTGTGTAAAGTGCAAGCATCTATAATGCAGATATAATTTAAGAAACCCAGCAAATACTGTGGCATACCTGTTGTTCAGTGACAGTTTAGAAATGCAGCACAAAACCCAGATGCAACTTTAACGATGTTACGTGGCAAGACCCTGTTTGGTTGTAAGACTAGATTACGATTAGCAAGATCCTCTTTTATTGTGAGGTTTTTTTGGTGCTGTGATGATCTTCTGTAAATTGTTACCACTTTATTCTGAGTTTTAATCTTTATTCTTTAATAAACAATTTTCAGAAAGATGATGGTCATTGAACAAAAATTGGTTGTTTGATGAGAATAGAAATAATGATGTGAAGTCACTAAATCTAAGCTCAGTTTAACATTTTGAGAGATAGCTGATCACTACCATCAATCACTTAATGAACTAATACTTTTGTAAGACTGATATTTGTCTCACCAGTAGCCTTAGAGATTTTAAAATTAGTGCCAGAGCACATTGAAACAGTTCTGACAGCCCATAGTGGCCCAACGTAGGTTGGTATCCTTCTCTGATAAACATAAGACTGTGATGAGAGTTTCTGCATCACATGTCACTGTAATTTTGATATATCTTCAGATTTCAAACCCATTCATCCATCTATCTATTTTCTTTACCCATTTAATTCTTGCAAAGGAGCTGGTGCCTCTCCTTAGCAGTCAACAAGTGAGACCTGGGGTAAACTTTGGACAGTTCACCAAAATATCAAATGGAATTATTAATAAACACTCTCAAATATATGGGCGCTATCAAAGAACAAAAACCTAAAATGCATACTGCTGATGGTGGAAACAAGAAGCTAATAAGATTTTTTTTTTTCCTGAGGCTCTTTATCTGTAACCAAACCCTATTTAAGCTTAAAAATACCATAGAAATAAAAAAAATAAATCTTAGAGATTTAAAAAAATTAATTTATTGAAATTCAAATGTTTACATAACGGCTACTGTGTCTTTAATTAATTTGCTTAAGGGTTTTGGCCTCAGTTGCCATACGATATACAGTACGTATGGCAACTGAGGCCTACGATCTTTTGGCCAAATGACTAAAAGCCAAACATAGTATCCATCAAAAAAAAATCTGATTATAAGACCATGCACATGCACACTAGAAAGGATTTACCACTTTATAAATAACTGCTATACTTCAACATTTCCGTACAAGGTTCTGCCTCATGTTCTGTTCACATTCAACCATAAATGGTCAATGCAAAGTGCATCATGAATATAAAGGTGTATCTAAATGCCCTCGCTGAGCCATGTTTTTTCATGGTCACCAATGGCAACCACTGAGAAAAGAGTAAAGAAGAGCAATTTCACCCAGACAGAAATCAATGTGTCGATGTATAAGGTGTGGTTTTGGTTGCCATGACGTGACAAATAAAAGAAACACACTGCCACCAGCTTTTTAGGAGGCCGATGGCATGCTCAATAGTTGAGTGCGTGCGGGAATGACCGGTATTAATGCGCATTTCCTCTGCATTCTGGGATTCTGGAAAGGGGGTTGAGATCCAACGCCTGAGGGGCTAGCACTGTCCCCTATAACGTATAGTAGAAGAGAGCATCAGTACACCAGGCCAGAATCTTTTTACTTTGCTTCCTAATTGTCCCATCTGCAAAGTCTTCCATGATGCACTCTGCCAACTCATCCATCGCACAGATTTACACAAGTTTGACCACTGTATTTATATATTTACAACAATCAGTCTGATCCTTTCACATGTTTCACACCTTGTCTGTATTAATCTGTCATACTCATCACCCTGACGATCATCCAGGAAAGGAATATGAAAAAAAAAACATTGATGAAATATTGTATGGGCTTTGATTTACGATTTAAGTTGGCTTATAGGTCTTTTTTAATTTGAAAGGCACATTATTTTGTTTTAGCTATGCCTCACCAGCAGAACCATAAATAACACTGCTGTTTTGAATGCTTATGATAAAGTTGATCTATGATTAATATTTGATATGGAGGGAAATTAAATGTCTGCAAGGAATCATGATGCAGTGTGGCTTCCATTCCCCACCTCACCATCTGCATCGCCAGTTTCCCCTGTCTTTGAAATGAGTGCATGTGCGGATTAGACTGTGTGAGGGACCGCACATTCTCCTGTCAAGTTTTTTTTTTTTTTTTTTTTTTTTTTACACAGATCTTAAACTTTGCATGTTAAGTGATATATGGCAGATTCAGATCCCATTTTGTGCTTATGCAATATTTAAAATTGAGACCCTTGATTATTTTGTTATGGCAAGCTTCTGATAATTTCCAACATTTAAGATAAATAGATGCATGTATTTTAAAGCCAAACCTGAAGTCTTTGGCCATAGTGACCACTGACCAGGGCAGTTGGAGTATAAAAGGAGGAGGCTCATGAGCCTGCGAACATAATCTCAAGTGTGTTATTTAGGGATGGCAATATTATGTTGTTTGGATGTTTGCTAGAGGAGAAATGATACAGCTGCCATATGTAGCAACATATTAAGACAGTCTTTGAAATTGACTATGGCAATAAACATGCAGCCAAATTAATTGCTAAGTAGCATAGAGGCAACAAAGTATTTTTTTTCCAATTTCAAAGTCCTGATTTCAGTGGCATAGAAAATTTGTATGCAGAGCTAAAAAAATGTGTGAGCAGTATGGCCAACAAGACTGTTAGGAGGACTGGGCCACAATTCAAGCTATTCTCAAGGCTGTCAGAAGATTAATGACTGACTTCCAAAATGTTCAACCATCAAAAAAACTTTTAAAAAATTAGCTCAGTATTCTGCCATTTAGCCAATATTGTTATTATTTATAATTCCACATTTGTATTCTTATGTTTGAGATAATTTACAATAATAAGATTTTGGTTTCTTATTCAAAATCTCTCCATGTTTTTTAAATACATCTTTAATAAACATTAATTTTTTTCTTTTTTTTCTCCTTGGATGTCTCTTCTGTTCAAGGCTGGCAGGGTGTGGACTGCTCCATTCCTTGCTCCAGCGGTATGTGGGGTCTGGGCTGTAACCAAACATGCTTATGCAGCAACGGTGCTGCATGTGACCCTGTGGACGGCACCTGTGCTTGTTCTCCTGGCTGGAGAGGGGAGCACTGTCATGAGTCCTGCCCTGTAAGTGCAGTTTCTATGAGAAAGCGATACAAATCTTTCCAACTTCTCGTCAACATGTACCAGCTGCAAAGTGTTCTGCTTGAGAGCTGTAACGCTGAAGCTACTGTCGTTGTCAGGACGGCACCTATGGGCTGGACTGCCGTGAGCGGTGCGATTGTAGTCACGCTGATGGCTGCGACCCTATGAGTGGCTTCTGTCGCTGCTACCCGGGATGGACCGGTCAGTGCTGCTTCCTCACAAATCAAAAGAAGCTCAAAGTTTATCTGTCAATTAGCCTCATTAGCACAATATCAAAGACATCAGATGCTCCTCAAAGACACAGATCTACACCAACAACAAATATACAGGAGCATTCATGGTTTGTGTTGTTCTCTGTATATACAGGGTATCTAAGCAGAGTTTTATTAATGAATTGGCTAGTTTGCTTTATTTAGCCAGTGCTGCAGAAGGATCAAGAATGTTAAGACTTGAGCTCTAAATTAATTATTTGGTGCTGGCATGCAGACAAGCTTTTATTACAACTAATATTATTTTTTTATGGCCCAGCAGAACAAACTTAGCCAACTTAAGCAAATATTTAGGCCAGGAGTCCTTTAAAACCTCTGGCATTGATGGTGAAATTTGTTTGGGGTCCAGACCTAGATAAGCCAAGAAACAACTCAAGAAACAGTATTTGTGTACATCTAGCACTCCCTGAAAACCTATTACAACAGATAAGCAAGGCTCAGCACATGTACTTTAAAATAAAAAGACACATTTTTTACATCACAACAAAAGCAACATTTTATGATAGTCTCAGCCTAGTGTTTAATTCTTAGTGGCATTGAAATAATTATATTAGATATATCTAATTAGATGAAACCAATCAGAGTAAAGAGGAAATGTCAAAAAATTAGTCATTTGTGAAGAAAGTTTCATTGCAAGCAGAAAATGAGTTGAACAAGGTTTTGTATTTCTATTTTCTGTCATACAATTATGTTCAAAACACTTGCTCATCATATCACCTTAACACTGTACAGATTTTTATAAGCTAAAGCAAATTACTTTTACTTTAATCAGTATAATTTCTTTGCCATTTTCTAACTTCGAAGTTTTAAAATAATTTACTAGATAAGGTCATTTAGGATTACATGCCTTTACATAGATTGTGCTGAGTTGCAGAAGCTAAATGCAGTATACACACTGTCTACGTTGGTTGAGTTATTCTTTTTTTGTCAACAACCCCTAAATGAAAACTTTAGTTTTTGTGTGTGTGTGTGTGTGTGGGGGGGGGGGGGGGTTCAGCTTAGTCATCACCTAAATGTGATAATGGAATAGTAAAGCATTTATTTCTGTTGCAAACACATTTTTATTGATGTATGCAGTCTATGGCTCTCATCATTAAAATAATTTGCACTCTTGGAAAAAGCTGTTAAAGGAGATTGTGAATGACAGAGCAAGGATGAAGAACATTCTGCTCTGAAATTATGTGTTGTTTCTGAATGTCAAATACTAATTAAGGTCCCAGTTCTCGAGTCCAGGTAGACAGAGGAAATCAGAGAAGGGGAAAAATTCAGGAGAAAAGGTCAAGCCTGTGAGCCCCCTGCAGCCCACTCCATTCAGCCTCCTGAGCTTCGGGCATTTATTCCAGGAAACAATGTGGGTTTATTAGCTGTGAGAATGAAGACGACAAAATGGGCCTCTCATGCTCTGAATCCTGCACAGGTCGAGACCATCTGTCAGCCTTAATTGAGTCACCAGGGTGCAGGGCTGTGGGCAGTGTGCAGCTCAGTGGGTCACACAAACATGTGCAAGTACACACTTGAACCGCGAAGGAGAGGACTTTGTGGGATTCGATACAGTACAGTCATTTGACTCAGGGATAGAATAAAATGCCTATTTATGGAAGGTCTAATGCTTTTTTTATATATAAACCAACTTTGTCTTATTTGTGGTTCTGCACAATTCTGAGTTGGTGTAAGTTCCTACAGTTAAGTTGCTGTTAGTTTTAATGTCTGGGAATGGGATGAAGCTTGACAGCTGTTTATGCATAAATGCATCAGTTGGTAGATCTACCTGGTTGTTGCTAACATTAACTAACATACATTTGAAATCTGTTTTAACTAATGCCCCTAAACAGAAGTCTATGCAACAAACTGCCTTCAAAAATCATCCAAATAGATTAAATAGTGAAACATTTATGTGACGTTGTCTCAGTGTAAATACGGTTTTTCTGTGAAGGCGTCATTAGTGAACAAAAACCATCATGAGGACCGAGAAAAACAAACCGTTTTCAACATTTCAAATAATACTGTACAGTTGACAATCTGAAGGTTGAAACTTATGGAACAGCTGCAAGTCTAAACAGAAACGGCTGAAAGGCCCAAGCTCTGGTGGGGGTGCGGAGATCCACAGTTCATTTGGGAAAATCTGTGTCCAGTACAACTATATGTAGTGCACTATAAATGTGACTTTTACAGGAAAGTGAAAAGAATAAAAAACAGTTGAAAGAAAGTAGTAAGAAGTCTTTAACGTAGCTTTAAACAAACTGGGATACACAAATATGTATAAGATATAGAGTTGTAAAATTTTTGGCCAATATGTTTGTTAGAACGCTAACTGATAACATCACCCTAACCACACTCTCTTCATGATTGAATGTTAGTAGTAGCATCATTCTGTTGGAAATGTTTTCATCCATGGATCAAGAAAATCTGCAGGCTGCCAAAGATGACACAGAGCAGAGGTTAACTTTCAGAGAAAACCAACCTGAACTTCCAGTACAGATATGATGTAATGGTTTATATCGATGTATTTGTGTTAGAGTGACACAGAGTGCAGATGGCAAAATTTCAGATTGTTTACTTGAGATATTTTGAAAGAGCAGCGGGAAAAACTTTTCACCTTTAGGTGTGGAAAATGGTGAAATATACTCTGAAAGCTTTCAATTGCAATTTAAACAAAATGGTTCAAAAACGTATTGACTCATGGGGATTGTTGTGTAATTTTCCTTCCACTTCGCAATTTTGTGCTACCTTTTTTTGGCCATAACATAAAATTCCACTAATGTACACTGTAATTTGTTGTTGCAACATAGCAAAATGTTTAACTTTTCAAAGGATATGAATAATTTTACAAGGCACTGTTTACCAGAGCAGGAAAAAAGAGTGAGTCTGTGTGTGTGAGCAAGAGCTAAAAGAAAAAAAAGAGCAGTCGCACCTCTGACAATTTTTTAGCAAAAGACCTCAGTTCAACTTTCCTTCACTCTTTCTTTCAGGCATGCAAAGCCCCTCTGTTTGTCACCATTACTCTGAGAAAAACGATGCTCTGTCTGCATTCATTTTCCCACAGTGAAGGCAGTCACAGTTTTTTATTCTGGCTGGCCCAGAATAACACATGCCTTGCTTTCCTTTTGATGTCCACAGCTCTGCTCATGTCTAAATCACCCCCCTCATCCCATCAGCACTAACATTTCCTCTCCTTTTACTCCTCCATGCCTGCCCTAAAGTGCCGTGGTTACAGTATAACATGGCTCCCAAGAGTTTAGTCCAGGTTTAATTCAAAGGTTGTGCGCCGAGGCCGCTTTAATGGCGACACCTTCTTCTGATATTCTTATTCAAAGGAAATTTCAAATGAGATTCGAACATGACTGTATGAGAGTTTGGGTATGTCTGTGTGAGCGCGTGCATGCAACTTACATAAAGTGTATCACTCTGTAAGAAGCTACATGTCTGTATGTAGCACAGTATGTGCAACTTTCTCCTTTCATCTCACTTTTCTAAGAGGCTGAGAGAAAAGACGCTGCTGTTCTGATGGATGTGCTAATGCATTCATGTGCACACCGAGAACCCTGCGTGGAAGCCGTGTTTTCTTATTTTTTTATTTTGCAATTGTTGGTTGGAGCTGCACCAAACACACTGTGACACTTCCAGTCTGTGCTCTTGTAGCCTGAGTACCTCCCTTTAGCTCTGTACACAACCCCAGCTTTGCTGAAAGAGAATGAGAGACAAGCTGGAGCTCTCTGGAGGCCCAACCCTGTTAATCAACACAGTGCACTGGCAAGGAGCCCCAGTCAGATCAAATATAAAATACATTTGGAAAGGAGAAATGGAGTGTGAGAGATGGGCTGGGTTTGAAAACACACACACCCACACGCACACACACACTTCAAACTGGATGCTTTATTCAGGACTAAAATCATTTGAGGATCCATGGTGATTGAATAACCTCACAGATCTGTTAATATCAGGCATTGTGAATGCTGTCCCTGTTAATGATGTGTTTTTACAGATGGCTATTTAGAATGTTGCAGCAAACCAGGTTTTTTTTTTTCCCCTCGTATTTTGCATCCGCTGAATATTCGTTTTGTTAATGTGCCTGCAGGAATCCACTGTGATAACGTGTGCCCACAAGGCTTCTGGGGACCCAACTGTTCAGTCAGCTGTTCCTGTCAGAACGGAGGGTCCTGCTCTCCCGAGGACGGCACATGTGTGTGCGCACCTGGATACAGAGGGACTTCGTGCAAAAGAAGTGAGCCTCCTCCTCTATAAAAAAGGCAACCTCTCTTGATCCAAGGCTTTGAGCGATAACTGGCTGGCGCTGAGAGCTGCAACGGTAACAAACTCCATCACAGTGCTGACCTTGTTTTGATCTTTGAAGAATTGTTAAAGGTTGAGCCAACTGAGGAGAGGCACTCAGCTGTCGGTCAGAGCGGCTTGAGTGTAAATCCTTCATCACAGCTATCACTTAATCACAGTGTCTTTTTCCCTATGGCATCCCTCAAACACACACGCACACGCACCCAAATACGTGCACGCCCCTTGTCCTCCTACACAGTCCTTAACAACCAGCTCACAGTGGGAGTCTCGGTCCTTGCCTGAGGCTCATCAGTGGGCATGCTTACTGGGAGCACCCGCTCTGCTGTCTGGTAAAAAAAAAAAGAGGGGATGGGGGTCCTGTCTGAAGCCGCTCTCAAGTGAGGAGCTTACTGATTGGGAGAGAAATTCACAACCACAAACCTGTAAACATCAATTTGAGTGGAAAATAAGAGAGAAGCTTAAACAAACTGCATGCATTGTGCGTGAGCGTGTGTTTGCCCCTCGAGCAAAATAATCACTCAGACAAATTCAATATTTACCCAAGTAATTTACTCATCAGGTAAAACGATTACAACTCGCAATCTGCATGTGTAGGCGTGTGCAGGCGTGCGTGTGTGTGTGCTTTTTTTAATTTCATTTGAGACATCACATGGTTCTCCAGAGCTTAGTAATATGCTATACACCTGTTCCCTGAAATACGTTACAATTAACACCTAATGGCTTGTCATATTACAACTGTGACTTCGTTATCAGATTTTAACAAGTCTCTATTTAGCTAAAAGCTGATTTTCTCCTGAGAATATCTACGCTGGAGGAAAGATTTTCCCCAATTCACTATAAAAACAGTGTTTGTTGAAAACTGTCACATTAATTTTACAAACTTAATTATTTCAAAGCAGAAGCGATGACACTTTTTGGAAAAAAGCCTCAGCTATTTTAACTAGTCCTTAATACAATCCAGTGAAATATTCTGCTTTTGGAAGTCGCCTAATTAGCAAACAGAGTGTTTAATCTCAGTATAAGGACAGTGTTTCTACATAGTCCTTAGAGAACAAACATCATCATGAAGACCTCAGCGGGTACAGTAGGTCATGGACAAAGTGGTGGAGAAGTTTAAAGAAGAATTTTGTTAAAATACGACATCAAAAAATTTACAAGATCCAATTTTTTTCCATCTAAAAATCTGAAGCTCAGGTGGGAAAAACTGTTAACAATTCAATTATCAACAATTTGCAAATCTGGTCTGCAAATCTGGTCTTGATGTGAGATTGTCAAGAAGAAAATCATTACAGAAAGAAAGTTTTAATAAATCCTAATTATACTTGGCCACATTCCATGTAAAGAATACAGAAACCATGCAGAAGAAGATGCTCTGGTAAGATATTTTCAAAATTATCTCTTTGTCCTTCATGCAAAATGATGTTTGTGCAGGAAATATAACATCCTTAAAACTTTATCCAATTGTGGCAGGATCATACTTTAGCAACCTTCAACCTTAAACATGTGACCAACATTACATTTTCAATGTTCACATATATAGACTACTTTGAGTTGGTGTATAACATTTATACTAGAAGGTTTGTGGTGTTACAATTTGGCAAAATAATTTTAAAAAGTTTCAAGGGTGTAAATACATTGGCAAGCCACTGTTGCATCTAGCAGAGTTATCAGCTACAGTCTCCTATTTCCAAAGATTAGGACCTTTGTGTATGATATAATCAAAATAACATTTTATTCTACTTTTGACTCATATTCTTTCAGCACATTACCAAGACAGGGTTGTTTATTATTCCTGACATTTTTAGATCATAAAGCAGCTTTCAACTCTTGACACAGAAAAATATTTTTACACTTCTCTTAACTCCTACTATTCTGTCTGAGGCAGGAGATAAAATGTCGGTGATTACAATAATGACAGCCTTTACTGCTCTCACCCTCCCCTTCACACGCTCTCCTTGTCTCCTCTGCTTTTAATTCCTCCGGCGTTGATTTTTCTCTACTCCCTTGATCGCTCTTGTCATGCTGTGTCCAATAATTATATACCTCTTGTTCCATCAACATTGGTGACTGATTCCCTCTCCTCTCCCCTGCCACGCTCCGTTGGCTGCAGTCTGCTCTCCGGGGTTCTATGGGCACCGCTGCAGCCAGACGTGTCCGCAGTGCGTGCACAGCATCGGCCCGTGCCATCATGTCACCGGCCACTGTGAGTGCCTCTCTGGCTTCACAGGCACCCTGTGCAACCAAGGCAAGTAGCTTCCTGAGTCCTATTCCTTTTCCTGCAGCTTTCTTTTAAGTTTTTGTTTTTTTTTCATTAGAAATTGATGCACACTTCTACATTCAGAGGTACAACTAAGCCGGGAAATATTTCGAGTAAAAAGTGCAAATTTAAAAATGTAACTTTTTTTTGCATCAGATAAGCATCTCCACAATCCATATAAAAATCTCTCGGGCTGAGTTTTTCAGTCAAAGGAGGAATGAATACAGCGCAGAATCTCTGTCTGATTCTGGGGCTGCATGTAAAATCTTTTCACTAATGCACAAAGGCGAATCATGTGCACATCACGTCTTACTGTAAAATTAGTTTTAACCTCTTTGTTCTGTATTGTTTTGATGATGATTCAGTTTTGCAGAAAAATGTGCTGGTGATGGAATCATTGGGGAAAAAAGCATCTACAATAATTTTGCAGCTTCTTCTCTTACCTACATTTGTGTCTAAAGTGTGACATTGTTTCCTTCTTGCATTCTCAGGATTAATGCTTAATAAGTAAATAATATGCCCTCTCTTGATTTGCCGCACTACATGGCAAATATAATCTTTTATCATCAATATTTGGATTTTTTGCATTTTGACTTTTTCCATTCATTCAATAGTAAAAAAAATAATTTAGGTTGAAATTGGCATCTTTCTTAAACTGGATCTAAAAGGAAAAAACACTAAAACTATTGTTATTTTATAAAAATTTTAGAAAGTTGCTCTAAAGAATTCAAGCTTAGTTAAGGAAAGTTTATTCTTCATTTGATAATAGTTAGCAAGCTGATACAAGTTTGCACAAATTAAAAAAAAAGCAGTAAATAATCCTGATTTGTGAAACATACAAATAATATGACTCCATTGCTATTCAAGTTGGTTCATGGTCAATAACTTGAATATGAATATTCAGAAAACTAATAAGGAAATTCAGAAATACAATATACAAATTTGGGTCTAGAAAAATGTGGAATTTTTTAAAGAAAAAATGTGTACAAACCCAGAAAAGGACAATCCTGGAAAACTTGTTGAAGGTTGCAGAAGATTTGAGAGGGGGCCAGAAGTTCACCTTTGAAGATGAGAACAACCTTGAACATACACCAGGAGATACTATAGAACTTTAGATCAAAGCAGCAATTTGTAAGAATGGCCTAGTCAAAGCTCACCCCTAAATAGAGTTAAAAATCTGTAATATAACTTGATGCTCTCCATCCAAATGAGATTCATATATTTTGCAAAGAACTGGCTAAAACACCACACTTTTTAGTCTATTCCTGGGAACAGATTATCAAAACCCGACATTAAATCTTCAAAATTCCCAATTATGC
Organism: Gambusia affinis; assembly: GCF_019740435.1. NCBI lineage: Eukaryota > Metazoa > Chordata > Actinopteri > Cyprinodontiformes > Poeciliidae > Gambusia > Gambusia affinis. The sequence goes on from NC_057875.1 coordinate 8,071,495, forward strand.
ACTACTTTGGAATGTTTTACTTAAAACCCCAATTAAATTTGATGAAGTTTGTGGAAAAGCTTAGCTTTAACACTTTTGCAAGAACACTGTATTAAATATTGAAAACAGAAAGAAGCTACACCTTTATTTTTGTCTGGACTCTGTCCTGTTTTAAAGCTAAGTTTCACCTTTTTAAGATTAACTTGTGTTTGTGTACTCAAAATTTCAATTAAAACGAGTATTTAAAAAGAATCCGTGCAATTGTGCTACAGACTTTTACTTCTAATAATTCACTTTTTTTTAAATAAATCACAGAAAGCCATGGAGGATTGTCTTGAATTCTCTTTCATGGCTTTAAGCAGTATCTTATAAATAAAAGTTTAAAAGCTTAGCTGAAGGAAGAGAAGTGAGTAAAGATGAGAGCTGGCCCTAATTTGTCATGGCTATAATTACTATTGAGCAGCCGTTGGGCGATGAGGGACGGAGGTGGCAGACAACATGGATGTTCTTCTCCTTATGTTGATCCCCACTGGCATCCTCACTTGTCCTTTGTCCAGCACGCGGAGTCCCAGCCTAATGAAGCTCTCCTAGTGAGCTGAGGTTTGAAATTCCCCCAAAGCAGCATGGGGGAGTCAACCTCATGGCTTAATGACAACCTGCTTGAAGGAGCTTGAAAGAGCTCTCAAGAAGAGGGGAATGCCAGTTGAAATGCAATCATTAAAATCCCCCCACATGAAAATGAGTCCGACCACGCTCTTCCTCAGCCAGCCACCTTATCAGATATTTCTAACACTGGGCTATTCTCTTTATATGAGACCTTTGATCTGTCTTCTGGTGCTGCAGCTCCCAGATCCTGACGCTCCGATACACCTTGGCAAAATTTGTCTCTTCTCATCCCCCCACCCCTATTAAAAAAGACAATAGACGTTTCAGTGAATATGATATATTTTGTAGGATACTGCCAGAGTGCATTGAAATATTAATTTCATTAAATATTTATACAGGGGTCTGTGTACACAGTCTATTTTAATTCTGTGGCGCATCACTCATTCCTCTCTAGTGGGTAGAAATAGGGCAGTTCTGCCACAGGAGGCAGTGATTAACTCCTCCTTTTGTCTAAACAGATCAGTTCACTTCATGTCCACTCCAATAGAACAATATAATGCATTAGAGGGAATGTTCACCTAAACTGCTGTGGAAGTCTTTGTGGTAGTACACCTGCTCCCAGTAAAGTGCTCAGATTTGAAATAATTGTGCTCATACCTTTGACCAATCTTTGACCTGTGTAATTACATTAACTTTAGAGGGGCTGATTATTGTTGTGTTTTTTTTTTATTATTATTATTATTCTGCTTTTTGTTTTTATTTTACAGTCTGTCCGAGCGGCAGGTACGGCAGGGCTTGCGCAGAGATCTGCCTCTGCACCAACAACGGCACCTGCAACCCCATCGACGGCTCCTGCCAGTGTTTCCCTGGCTGGACTGGAGATGATTGCTCACAGGGTACTACTTCACCGTATCTGCCTCAATTTTTAATTTTTTTTTCTGCTTTACACATTTCCCTTGTTCTCATCGTTTGTCTTCCACTCTTATTTTCCCTCATACGTTTAAATTCATACACATTAGTCATCTTCATGACCCTACTCATCCACCAGTAATGCCCTCGGCTCCAGATGATGTAAAACACATTGCTAGCTTAAATGGTTGTAGTAATGCATTATGCTCTTTGATTTACTGCACCTCAGGCCAAAGATCATTAAGACAACTTTGAGCCAGCTCACCATGGGAAACAGATTTGCATTGTGTGTGTGCATGTGTACTGTGGCTCTCAAAAATCTAGACACCCCTGTCATACTGCCAAGATTTAGTGATGTAAAATAAAGACCATAATAAATCATTTTAAAACTTTTTCCATGTATATTTTAACATTAATCCTGTACAATCCAAGTTATACAGTAGACAAAAATAAAAAGAGCTGCAATACGCTGGTTTCATACATGTGGAAAAGGTTAAACAAACACTTTGTTTAAGCACCTTTCTGTGTACATACCTGTTATTTCCTGACATTTGGTTATTTGCATCCTTTAGAGAAAGCCACAGTTTTCAGGCAAGTTACAAAATGTAAGAACAATCTCACTGTACAAAGGTATCAGTCAGAACAAAAAAAGTAAGCAATACTTACTTAATGTGGCGAGTGAAGGCAGTAAGCCAGAGAATCTATGGGACAAGAATAACTTTACAAAACCGGACATTTCTCCAGAAATTTTTGAGAGATGATAGTGTAATTGTTCAGAGTCTGCAAACGATTGCAGAAGTTTGCAATAAGTACTATCTGTGTTCCTCTTGTGTGACCAATCCCAATTTCTTTTCTCCATTTGTCTGGACTATTTTCTTCCCAAATCTTGTCAGTGGAAAAAAGTGGGAGCACTTTTCAGTCAGCTGAGTGGTGGTGTGCAGCAGCAGCAGGTGTGGCAGGGTCAGCACTTTTACATTACACTCCATAATGGAAGCAAAAAATCTGGTTACTTTCTCCTGAATCTCATCATTAACACTTTTAACTGTGGCTAAATATTTTCAGCCAGCCGGCCGCTACCTGCTTAACATCTGTCTGTTAATACAGGGTTTTCAGAATATACAGTAAGTTATATTTCACAAATGCTTCGAGGATGTCCCCACTTCATTTGTTTGGTGCTTCATGCATGTTTTAGGGTTCAACACATAGTGTGATCATGAGCCTGACTGTGTCTCTGGCATCTGCAGCGTGTCCCTCTGGGCACTGGGGTCCTGATTGTCTCAACTCGTGTAACTGTCACAACGGAGCCCAGTGCAGTGCCTATGATGGGGAGTGCAGGTGCAGCCCTGGCTGGACTGGTCTCTACTGCACACAGCGTGAGTTCCCCCCCCCCACACCCAGAAACAAGATGCACAGTGTCATCTACTGGCTGAGCTGCAGAACTGCAGTGGATGTTATAGAGGCATGTTTTCCAGTCTCGAGGCTAATGTATGATGTGAAGTTTCCATTTTCAATTTTTTTAGGAAGAGCAACATCAAAAAAAGATAATGGTCACTTCATCATTTTGCTCATAATATATTCCAGTCATTTTCTCACTGATAGTGCAGCTCATCAGCTTCAGTCCTGTAATTTAAACGCCATTATGCAGAACCCTAAGGGTTTATCCAGAGTTGTTTGTAGAGTCAGGCTCATGCTATTGTGCATGATAAGGAACATTGTTTTTATTGTTTTCCTTCTTGTCACACAGTCCTAACATTCAATTACGCGTTGTTCATGTTGTAGAACAAAAAGTTATGTTCACAGCATAACTGGATTTTCTGCTGAAGCAGGAAATCTTTCATTTCCATTTATTCACAGAGTCCCTTATTGAGTATGCTGTGGTGACACTGAATTGTATTGATTTCTCTATTCCCTGGTGATATGACCTTGACTCTTTACATTGTCTTCCACTCTCTTTTACCTTTTCCCTCCCACCCCATCCATCCATTATATACATCTCTATCACCAGGTTGTCCTTCAGGTTTCTACGGAAAAGACTGCTCTGAAGTCTGCCGCTGCCAGAATGGAGCGGACTGTGACCACATCACGGGCCAGTGTGTTTGCAGAACTGGCTTCATTGGGACGGGCTGTGAGCAGAGTTGAGTGTGCCCGCCACATTTTTATTTCTATGCAAAATTACCTTGTGGATGCGTTTGGCTCCTGTTCACTAAGTGCTTTAATTTGATAAATGTAGTAATGTACTCCCCTGACATGCAGAGTGTCCTGCTGGTACATTTGGATATGGCTGCCAGCTGCTATGTGAGTGCCTGAACAATGCAACGTGCGACTATGTGACTGGAACATGCTACTGTAGCCCCGGATATAAAGGCATCCGCTGCGATCAAGGTGACTGAGCTGTTGGAGAAGTTGCACTGGATTATTGATGAAACATCTGTGTACGTGTAGTTTAGGGCACTCACTGGTTTTGTTTTCTGTGTAGCAGCTCTGATGATGGAAGAGCTGAACCCATACACCAAGATAAGCCCGGCACGTGGTTCAGAGCGGCAGTCTGCCGGGGCTGTCATGGGCATCATCTTTCTGCTTCTCATCCTCATGGCCATGCTTAGTGTGTTTGTGTGGTACAGGCAGAGACAGAGGGACAAGGGCCAGGAGATCCAGCCCAGTGTGTCCTACTCACAGGCAATGCACATTAACAACACTGACTACTCTCTTTCTGGTAAGATATTTCAAATATTTTCAATTTATTGCTAAATTTATTAATTATTTACAATGCGGAGTATAGTGCACATATGCCTACACTCTGCCTACACAGAATATTCATAACCTTTAAACTTTTTTAGATTTTGCCGAGCAACAGCTTCAACTTTGTTGCATTTTATTGGTGTTCTATGAGGTAAAACATCAAATAGTAACGAATAATTGTGTTAAAGTGGAAGGTAGAGAATACAGGGTTTAATATATGAAAAGCGAGGCATGAATTTTTATTCTTGCATCTTTTTACTGTGATCCCCATAACTGAAGGCCAGTGCCACCAATGACCTTCAGAAGTCACCTAACACACCAATGTTTGTAGAGTTAGGTTATAGCATCCCATGTGTCTCACAGAGGACCGTTCAAGCCATTGTCTGAATATGGAATGAATACGGCACAACTGCAAACCCTCTAAGACATAGCTGTCCACGTAAACAGACAGGTGAATGAGGTCAAGATTAATCAGAGAATTGATCAGAGCCAAGTGGTTAAGAAGAAGGAGCTAGAGTTTCACCTTGTAATAGGACAAACACCTAAAACAGTCATCAGGAGCTGTAACAGGATGAAAAGTTGTTTGTTAGAAAAGCCCAGTCAAAGTTCAGACCTATATCTAATTAAATATTTTCTGCAAGTGTTTAAAATTGATATTCAAAGCTGCTCTTCATCCAATTTGATGGAGCTTGACATTTCGCAAAGAATTGTCAAATATTTTAGTCCTTAGATGCTTAGAGCTGGTCGAGATGTACCTCAAAACATATGTGCCTATAATTTTAGAGAAAGCAGGTTCTACCCTTTTCAGATTATAATTTGTAAAAAAAAAAATAATAATAATAAAAAAAGAAAATCTGAAAATCAAGTTAGTTTCCTTCCACTTCACTCTATAATTCTTTAAAATAAATAATGTGGTTTTAATATGACAAAATGTGAAATACATCAAGATGTAAGAATATTGCTATAAATAATTGTCTATAAGTGCCATGGACCTACAATAATCTTTTAAGCATCTCATCCTGTAAACTTTTAGAGTGTGGCAGTACTGTTGCTATGAGGACCAACGCCTCAGAGATCAGTCAGAACCAGAACAGCACCAGCAGCACTGCCCAATGCTTCTCCAACCCCAGTTACCCCACCGTAGCCCAGTGTAACGTGGTTTCCACCATTTCCAGCAACCTTGATGGGACCCTGACTCTCAAAGTACGGGCGTTCAACATTGGCATTGTCATTGCCTTTTTTTTTTTTTACCCAACAATACCATGCGATTGTCATGTTATATTCTTCTCTTTTGTAGTCAAGTACCCTGAAGAGCCGAAATGCCTCAGAATGGAGAGCCTTCTGCAATCTTAACGACATAGGTCAGTCCTACCCTCACTTATTATGTCACACCACATATAGGCCGAATTTGGATTTCAGAGGAATAAATGAGCAAAACTGTCAAATCAGGGGCGAAGACGTGCGTGTCATTAAAGCAAACCTCTCAGTGCTGGAAGCCTGCTGTGAATGAAGATGAAGCAGGGGTCTCTTGTTAAACATAACCTTTGCTCTGATTTTGATAAGATATGCGGGTAGGACAGGGGGAGAACTGGAGTGGAGATGAATAGGGGTCACTATGAGCTCATTAGTCCTCCTTCACTTCCCCAAGTGACCATGATGACTTACAATGGGTCAAACGCTGCACACTTAGGATATTAATTATAGAAAATCCTACAACAAAGTGTGAGCATTTTTATTCAGGAGAGCAGCCTTTTATAAATGCCTCAGAAGAGCTGTGGTTGTGAAGACAAACAAGTGTTTATCTGTTGATATGTAAAATGCAACTGGATGAAATCAGTTTGCACGTAGAAAAGTGCAGCTGCTGTTCAGTAACAAGCATCTTAGATTAGTAAACATGCTAAAATCATTCTGCTGTGCTTATTTGAAGAAACATTACATTTATTTAAAATGTTTTTGACTCTTTGTATCATTATTTCTTTAGTGGCTTGATGCTCACTCATGCCACAAGAAGAGATTTTAAAAGGATGATGTCTGTGACATTTTTTGTCTTATTATCTGGTATAACTTTAGTTGTTCTGTAATTATATATAAACCCAAACAATGTGATAACACAGTAACTGTTGATCAATGCTGAAAAGAATTGGTTCGAATGAATACGGTCCTCTCATTTTATAGTCTACTATTGAGAATGTCGCAATAAAATATGTCAAACAAGAAATTGATACCAAGAAAAATATTTGATGCCAAAAACATGACCAGTTACCCATATTCTCATTATCTTAATTTGGGAAAAGCTATTAAGTAAATGTAGGGAAAATAAAAATTTTTTTAAAAAAGATTAAAATTGTGGCTTTCCTGTACACAACAGACAAGATGAGGAGAGGGGTTCACCGCTTGAGCATTTGATACCTGCTTGGAAGTGGTTGTGCACTGGGGAAACATATCTCCATATAAAATCAGAATGGGACTATTAAATTGCTAATATTTAAGGAGATAATCCCAGCTTATCTGGGAGCTCACTGTTTTGTTTCTAAGCCCTGATTGTTTGGGTGAGCCTGTTCGGCTGGGGAAAAGGCTGATTAAGTGTGTGTGTCTGCAGAACTGTGGGTGAAACCAACTTAAGAAAATGAAAATGTCTATTTATATTTGTGGTGTTGTTGTTTTTTAACATATTTAATTTAGATTATGGTCTTGTCTGCCTGTTATTGTTATCAAAATATGCTAAGGTTTTTAAAAAGTTACAGTTTCTGGAATGCTAGAATTTTCCAGCTTAGCTTTACTTTGGTTTAACTCCCTGTAGACTTCAGTCTCAAAAAGTAGAAGTTTCCGAAGTGCCCACAAAATACTTTGTATTTTTAATAAATATGTAAGATCCTAGTATCTGAACAAGGTGTACTTGCTTAAAAACTGTGGTGTCCATCATTGTTGCCAGCGTTATGGACATCTGTAACTTTTTTCCTGGCGTCCTTGAGAAGTCTCCTTTGCCGGTGCGATAATAAAACCCCTCAAACACATGTTTGAAGATCAAACTGTGATAGATCGCTCTTCCTTAATTAAAACACCCTGCCTGCTCAAACCTGATTGTTATTCCACACTTTTCTCTGATATCACCTTTAAATAAACTGCTGATGATAAATGTTCACATATTTTCTCATAGCTAGGAATTTATGTTGGAACGTTTTTATGTTATATTTAGGCAGACCTTTAGATTATTTATAATGGTTAACAGGCTTGTCATGAACACACTGCACATTAAATTGTGTATTAAAAAAAATCAACTTTCCCTTTTTCAGTCTTGCTTAGGCTTGTAACTGTTGATGACTACGTTCAAATTGAGAAATATTCAGAAAGTATAAAAGACAGAATGTGCGCACAAGGCAGCAAAGAGCACAACCTAAAGTTATATAGGAGAAATCAATGCATAACACAATGGCTCAACAAAGAGAGACAGTATGAGTAGGGAAATATGCAGCTACAGAGTTAGTTTCTTAAGGCAAAGATTTATATTGTCACCTTCCTTAAATAATGACCTACGTCATTTTTTATTTTTTATTTTTTTTTGCCAAAAGCAATTTAAGATGCCTTAGGCCATTATTTTAGGAAGGTGATAGTATGATAATTTGTCCAGTGAGGAGGATAAAGTCAGTAGAAATGCTGTTTGAGTAGCTTGGATATCTAACAATCATCACCCTACCATGGATTTAAAAAGTGCTCTATGGAAGTTGTTCTGTGTCTGTAATTCCTCACAAAAATAACTAATTCAAAGAACTCAAAATAGTATTTGATACCTGGGAGAAACTGGATGTTGTAAAAAAAATATATATAATATATGTTCATTGGTTCCATTGGCTCAGACATTAGGGCATTTGAAAACTAAATTTTCATATTATGAAAGCAACTCTAATGTGCATTTTGGAAAATAAAATCCCTTTTTACGTTCATAAAAATAAATTTGACTTTTAGTATCTTGGAATGTTTGAATCAAAACCCACTAGTATCTGAAAATGTTACAAATTTCACTCTTCTTGACAGAACAGTCACCATTCACTCATTGGGCAGTCTTTATTTTTATAAATACAGCTGTAAAACTTTTCGTACTCTTCTCCTGACTGATACTTTTTTATGAGCTCATTTTGATCCTCTGTAATATCATTGTTAATTGTATCTGTAGCAATAGGTTGCAAATAAAAGAAAACATGAAAAATGATAGCATGACAGCTGAACCTTATTTCAGGTAGAGCTGATCCATCATAAGTATACTGAAAGCTGAAACTGAATCTGCATTTCTGGATAAAATATTTGCCTTTCTTCTTTCACATTTTCAGAAGTTCAACAGAATGAGGCACAGCCACAAAAAGCATCGCGAAAAGGTAAGGAGATACCTTTAGGATGCAGTGTTCAGGTGTTTTTAAAGTTTAACTCCAGGTGGAATGGCTAAAAGAATCTTCTCACTTCACAGCTGATACACCAGTTTTCCTATTTGGATTGTTTTTTTTTCTTCTTTTTATATTAATTTCACAGCCGCATTGTGTCACATCTGTAGTTTTTCTGACTTATACACGAAGTCTCTGCAGTCTGGACAGGATCATGGTGGGCTGAGCTTTTATTCGAATAGTAATTGCTTTCCATGGCTCGCTGCCTGATACGTCATTTTGTCTTCAGCACTGGGCAGTCGATGGTGAATGTGAGAGACCCAGGGGTGTGAAGAGGGCTCTGCTGCGGTCTCTAATGAGGCCTCTTATCAGATTGATGAGACCGTTATAGATGAGATGAGCCTTCCACTCTCTTGCCTTTGTACTCTTATTACTATATACCACCATTAGTCACCTGTCGCAGACAAAAGAAATTCAGCTTCAGAATGGCAACAAGCTTCATTGCCATTCTCTTCGCCATTCTCCAATATGGGCTTAAATTCATGTATTAATACCACCATTATGAGTCTGTGACAATCGCTTCATCTTTTATGATGCTGCATAAATCCTTGTCTTGTGGCAACTGCAGATTACATAAAGAGCTCCATGTGCAACAACAGCTCCTGCTCGCTGAATAGTGATAATCCATACGCCACTATCAGAGACCCACCCGGGCTGGCGTGCAAACACACAGAAAGCAGCTATGTGGAGATGAAGTCCCCCTCCCACCGCGAAGTCCCCTTCGGAGGCACCGCCACTCTCCTGGGCACTGTGAGCAGGAACCTCTATGATGTTGGTGAGTTTGCTGCTGATTTTGGGGAAGCTTTAAGCTTTCATCTGCAGTGAGCCGGACACCTCAGATATATATATTTTAATTTACTTTAACTGCTGTGTTCTGGTCATTTTAAAATGTCATTGATGAACATTGAGGATTAAGCACAGGAATTGGTTGTCTACTTCATATTAGCAAGTTTGTCTGTTGTATAAATATATAAAAACTGTTTTTACCAGCAAGAAAAATCCGCTTTACCGATGTTCCCATAATATCCCTGTTAAAATAATTTACTCATAATGCTTGTATGCTCAACCAAAACTTGCCGTCAAAAGCCTCCACTGTTCTAAATTCAGTTTCAATGTTCCTTTTTAATTTTCTTTCTCCCCTAGTCTTACAGTAGAATTGGTGATTTACTTTTGTTCCCTTTACCAATAATTAGCAGAAATTAGTGAGAAGAATTCAGTTTGTTTTGAAATTTGTACATTCAATTATTAGCTTTATCACTAGCTTTTCTAGCATATTCAAAACTCATAACAGTTCATAATAGTTATTGATTGTCTGTAATTAATATTAATCTGGGAAATAAAGAAAATTGTTTCCTAGACTGGTGAAGAATTCATGGAAAGTTGATACGTTAATCAATTTCACTTCAGTTTATTTCAGTAGCACTGATTCTCAACAAATGTTAACTCAAGGCACTAAACAAAACAAACAGATCTAATTTATATACAGAGATAGATAGTTAATTCATTAAAATATTAGGCTGTTTAATCCACATATTTCAATTTCAATTAGATATCAGTGCAGTTAACGTCAGGTTATATGCCAGTCTGTAAAACGTTTTCTCTCTATGGAAACCGAGCTGATTGAATCATGTTATCAAGTATGGTGAAAGAAAAGGAAAACTGCCTGTTCTTTTAATAGGAAGAAACCTCCAGCAGAGGCAGCTGCCTCTGTGTGAGCAGCCATCTGCTGGAACTGACTGTGGTTTTGATCGGAAATTAGATTGCATAACTTAACAGATTGTGAGATTAGCTGGTTAATTAGCTTTAGCACAATTTCTTTCATCAGTGTTTCACCTTTCTCCTTGGCCCTACTAACCTATGTCTCTTTTGTTTTTTCCTACCTTTTCTCTCAAACTGTTGCAGAGCCCACTGTGAGCATCCTGCAGGGACCCAATGGAATGGCCACAGGTTTTTCCCAGGGTCCTTATGACCTTTCCTGTGGCAGCCACATCCCTAGCCACTACGACATTCTGCCCATGCGCCACAGCCCCACACACACACCCCCGGCACCCCCAGAAAGCCCCAGTTCCTTGCTTTAGGGTGAACACCCTCCACCTGGCCTGGCATCCACAGGAAACCAACTTTCAGCCAATGGCTCTCCCTTTGTCTCTATATGTGTTCGATTTGGTGCTGAGATCCTGAGATGGAGAGACAGCCACGACTCCTCTGGCTCACTTTGGCTCTCTTCCTGTGACCTTGAGGGAAAATGAGGGGAGGAAAAAGTGTCCCACTCACCAGCGACTGTTCGCCAGTTTTATTTTGTCATGGAGTTGACTACTCTGCTGCCTGGCCTTTATATGGACCTCCTGACGTGGAACAGGGTTGTTCCGAGCACTGCAGAGAACAGGACACATAAACTGAGTGGACAGAGTATTTACAGGGAGAGATGTCCTCATGCTAATTTTTAGCCCATGATACATGTTTATTATAAAAGAGCAGCAGAGTGTTTATAATGTCCCCCCCAAACCAAAATTATTGTCCTGGAGAGAGAGAAGGTAGCATAAAGAGAAGCTCTGCTCATCAAACTCAGATGCGAAGGAATGTTTCCGGTGGCCTAAATGTTTGACATGGGACTGTGAAAAAGAGTTTGAGCAAGCATGGGTAAAATAGAAAATTGTCGTAATGGTTCTGTATTCGCTGTTATCCAGTAATGATCACACACATTAATACTAATGTAAGCTAAATTTTGTTGTTAACGAGGCCGTGTGGATCTGGACATGTTTTCAGCCCGCTAGTGTTCATGCATTTATTCCATTTATTGAGACTTACAGACACAGAATCGGTCTAACATTTGACCCTTTTCTTCATATTAATGAAGTGCTCCAATCTTGTGTTGTTTTCCATGTGAAGGCGGTTTTTTTTCTTGCAAATGTCTTGGTTTCTGTTTTAAGGTCATTGGATGCTTCGGTCTTTTATGTTTTGTATTTATGAAGCTCTTTGCTTTACGTATTAATTTATATTATTGAAGACTTTTTATTAATGTGGTTATAATAATAAAAAGATGAGCATGATCAGATAATGATACCCACCGATGTAGATAACACACAATTTATCTTCTTGTGAGATTAGCCGTGTCATTTTGTGAGCTGTTTTTGAAGTCACTTAAAATATTCTCTCTGTCAAATTGTAGATTAAAAATAACTTTTCATCTGACCAATGTAAGACCCAAAAGCATTTACAAAGGGGATTCATGTGTGATCTGTTTCTAAAACCTCTTTTTATTTTCCTATCAGGCTAATTAATTCTTTTATCTAGTAGATTGAATTTGCTTAAATCCATTCCACCCTCTGTTGAAGCAATAACATGTTGACAATCGATGCACAGACAGCGTTTCACTGGACATCACCACATCTATGAGCAGCATAGTGACAGTTGATTTCACCTCACATGACTGTTTGTCCTTTTAAGACACTTTTTTTCTAGTTGCTGTCAGATAAATCTGGTTGTTGTTTTGGACTTAAGTTTGTTTCCCATTAAATACCTCTCTGTCACCAAAGACCTGTCTCATTCACATTAATACGCTGAACAAGAACAAATAAATGTCCTTGATAAATTTAGCTAATGTGCTAATTTAGGTTTGGGAGCAAAGCCATGCCTCTAATCACTTGGCAAGTCTACTTGTAGCTGGCGCTCACACACCACACCTTATCTTCTGCTCTCAACACCACATCCCTGCCTCTCTTCATCATTTCATCCTGACCTTATCTCTACTCTTTTTCTTTACTCCAGCCTTGTCATTGCTGTACAAATCTTTTTCCTTCAATCCAATCATCCACATTCTTCTTTTTAACAAATCTTCCTTATTGCTCAGCAAATCTTGTTTCTCTCCACTCTTGCAACAAATCCTCATTGGTTCTCCTTTTTGAACTGGTTGTGTAAAATGTCATTTAGCCTCGCTATTGTTTTTTGTGTGTTTGGAATAAAAGAAAAAATAATCCCTTTCAATTTCATCCATCCTCCACATCCCTACATTTGACCCATTTTCATTTTGCTCCTTCTCAATTCTTTTTATAATTTTGTCCTATCCTATTCATCTTCCTAATGCTTCTTTGTGACCCATACTCATCTTCCTCATCTCCCTATTTGACCCTTTTTGGCCCTATTTCATCTCACTCCTAACAATCTTCTGCCATTTAATCCAGCCTCCTCATCCATCTTTAAAACTCCATCTTCTTCCCTTTCATCCTTTTTTCTCTCATTTAGACCCCTTTTATTCCACCTACCCATTTTTATAGCCGTACTTATCCCTCTTTACAAACACTCTTCATCTCTTTTTCCTCCACCTCCTTCTCTATGACTCACTTCTATTCCATTCATTATTCACATCGATACTTAGGAGCCTTTTGCATCCCTGTCACCTTCCTCTTACCTTTTTACAACCCCTCATCATCCCAATCATCACACTCTCCCTTTATCCTCTCTTCCTCTTCATCCTTCCTTGTTATGCTCTTTACCATCTATTTTATTCTAGTCATCCTCTTAATCTCTATAACCATTTTCGTCTCACCCACGCTCCATATTTGCTTTTTGCGCGTCGTTTTCACTCCTATTATCTAAATCATCTATTTTTCATGCATTTTAAGCCCACCCATTGTGGATTTGTGATGCCATTTTAACCCTGCAGACAGAAGCCTCACTCTTTTTCACCTTCCTCCTAACTAATAAAAACGAGACTCCTCATATGTAGTGCAGCCCTGTGATCCAGCTACTGTATTTCTTCGTTCTCTCCTGTCTTTTATTGAGTCTGTGAACTCCCGTTGTCATTGTATGGTCCCTGCTGCTGTGAGATTTTCTGTCTAATAAGAAATCAAACTGTAAGAGAAGATGCTCACAGTCAAGACCTTGATTCGAGTTTTGAGGAGAAGAAATTCACTCCGGTAGGAGCTTCAGATCTGCCATTTTCACACAGGAATATTCTGTTTTGAATCGTCTTTGTGAAAAGATTTGAAAATAATACATAGAATTTATGTTCTTGTGATTACATCCACTGCTTTACAAAGATATTTATTGCCTTTTTTTGACCACCAATATAACATTTCCTATAGATTTTTTTCCCCCCCAACCTTTTACATCAACTGCATCCCATTCACCGTTGTGTTGTGCTGACCGTCCCTGAGAATAAAAGTTGGCAATTTGACCATAAAATGACAACAGAGTAAAGAGCTGTCTCTGCTTCAATAGTTTCAAATATTTGACCATTTAAACCTGATTTTTGAAATATTTTACCAGTCGCGTGTTATTGTTCATCTGAGGCTTTCTGTATTTCAAGATTTTAGAATCAATGAACGGCCTAATGTCTTAATTTTTACACGTGTAAAAGTTTTACATTAGAATAGGTTATTCAATTTGTTTTCCATCATTGCTGAAACTTCATAGAGATTGTTGACTGCTGTTCTGGGGTTCCTCACGTATAAGAAGATTTCCTGAGTGACACAAATAGAGATGCCATCGTCAACAACCTATGAATGTGACCAGAAAAACCTGTGAAGGGAGCCAACAAGAAAAAAAAGATTATAAATGAAAGTTTTGTTCTTATCCACTGTATAAAATTCAGGGAAAATATTTGTTTTCTAGTTTGTAGAATGTTATTACAATATGGAAATAGACACCATACCTTTAGGTTGTTTTGAAAAGTCAGAGGCATCAACAATCCCCCCTAAAACTCACTTCAGGCTGAAAGCTGTGGAAAAATTGTTTAAAAAAGTTAATGGTCTGAGAATTAAATGTATCACATCCATTTCATAACTAATGAAACTGAACTGGCACTGTCTTTCAGCTGAGTCACCATGACAAAAAAAGGGAAAAAAAGGATTTTGTTTGGATTTTCTGAGCCATTCTAAAACTCTTATTTGTCACCAGATGTGTTGCTACATAATATCCATTTTATTTCTCCTCTATAAGGATTTAATGTTTGTTTGACATCTGCACTGACCATCTATTATTCTGTCTGTTTTTTTGCGTTTGTTTTAAACACATTTGCATTATCATTTAAGCAGAAAAAAAATGTTTATGTAGTACAGCGCAGTTGCACTAAATAGTTGCAGATTGCATTAGGAGTTTATTGGACATTTTTCAAGTTATTTCTTTGATGTGCTTTACATATTCTTTCTTTTCAATCACATATTTGACTAAAATGTCATTTCTTAAATAACTTTAGGGATGTTTCTCTTTGCTGCCACTTCTATAGTAGGGCTTGTATTGAATAAGCTGAGCTTCAAGTCAAACACTTTCAATTACCAGACATCCATTCTTCTTTATTTAGGGCCTGAAGATTTTTCTCTGATGCCTGCCTGATGTAAGAGATGGGACTCAAACATCAGTGTTTTTTTTAAATAGAAAAATGTATCCCTAGGTGTCGCTGATATTGAACCCAGAGTGTAATATTGAAATTGAGAAAAAACTCACCAAATTATCTTATTGGTCTGCTATAATCCATCTGTCGCAACTTACTGTCAAGACAAACAAAAATTTGTAATAATAATAATATATATATATATATAAAATCTGTTTGAAAGATGTTTGTTGATTGTATATGACAAGCTGTGGAACGTCAGTTTTTAATTATTCCTAAGTAGACATGAAGTAAAAATGAAAATATTGACACTGTCTGGCAAAAGCATTCATACATCTTGAACTTTTTTTATGTGTTAATTTCATTTTGCTGCATTTTAATGTATTTTCTTGGGACTTTATGAGACAGACCAATGCAAATAGTTCATAATTGTTTATTGGAAGAAAGAACATATGGTTTTCAAAGTTATTAAAGAACTAAAAATCTCAAAAGTGTGACATGCGTTTGTTTTGAGCATACATGTGAAAATATCCTAGAACCATCTTTAGCTGATGCTCTTCTGAAATGTCTGCACCAAATTTACACATATACAGATTGACCATTTTCCTTGATGGCAGCAATTTTATGTGACAGAGGTACACAAAGTAGTGCATCATTTTCAATTGGAAAGAAAAGAAAATATGATTTTCAAATTGTTTTTAAATTATTATTACTCCAACTTTCCTAAATACAATGTAGTACAACCACTAAAACTAACACAGCAAGTCATCCCGATCACTCTGGCTCCAAAGTAAAACACGTGGTGACAGCATCATTATGAGGGGATGGTCCTCCTCAGATTGGTGGAGTTAAATACAGAGTATTTAACTGTATCCCTTCACTACATCCTGAACCAAAAATGACATTTTTGGATTTTTGGTTCAGGATGACATTCATTTTCTTCCTTTCTACATTCTGGTAAACTGAAAATGAAACTTCTCATCTTTCTTCTTCCCAGTTTGAGTAGTGCACAAATAAAAGTTGTCAATTCAACAGACTGTCACATCTAAGCTGTGGGTCTATGTAGCTTCTGCATGTGCCTCTTGACTGCCTCTCTGATTCATTCTATGAGTTTAGGTGAACAACTGTCCAACTTTGTGAACAAACTGGCTTAAAAAAGTTTTGAGGTCTTTACAGAGCAGTGGTATTTATACTAAGCTTAAATTCCAAACGCTGACTCATTATTTCCTATTTTGGTATGCACTTTATTGCATTGATCCTGTAATATTAATTATAAATAAGTAAAATCTGTTCAAGTTTGTGGTTGTAACAAAACTTTATCTGAAAAATTTCAAGGAGTGTAAATAGTTTTGCACAACCTATTTAGCTGTGATAAAAGTGTGACAAGGTTAAAGGCTCTGGAAAAGTTACCCCACACAGTACAATATAAACAACTTGTTTGGCAGATTATGAAGTTTGGTAAAACAACCTTAAATTAGTAGCTTATGGTGCAGCATGTCATTATTCAGAATACATAAGGTAAGCAAACATATGTGGGAAAGCTCCTCCATTTGGTGAAGGGGTGTAAGTAGCAGCCATAAAATGCAAAATAAAATGACTTTACCTTATGAGCATTTCTTTAAAAGCAAAAGTGTTAACATTAGGTCAACATTAGGCTAATTAAGAAAAATGATCACAAAGCTAGATTGAATGATATTTTATATTCTTCTGAAATAAAAAGATCAGTCACTGTTACAAAATGTTTGACTTTCACCATGCATATTTTAGTAACAAATGTCTGTCTGTATAGATACCCCCAAAGAAAATCCTGCCAGCAGGGTCAGTTTCATCTAAATATGCATCCTTTGGCTGCACTTTGCAGTGACTAAATCCATAGCAGAGCTCAGCTGCAGATCTTTATTGTTGTCACGTCCCGCGACAGGAACTGTGAGCATCCAACAGACCAGAGCTGAATCTATGCTTCGCTACTCTAAGTGTATAATCAGTATTCATCTCAGTCAGGCTTATGATTTTCACCAACTCTGTATCCAGCTGAACCCAATTTCGGATGAAAATGTACCTTGACAGACATAACTCAGCATAGAAATAAGTCCTTCAGCAAATTAAGCAGAGAACAGTAGTTAAAAGGCTTATCTAATTAAATTTAACTCAAGAGATTAGTGATCAAAGAACTAAATTATTTGAAAGAAAACGTATGCTACACTACACTATAACACGTACAGTGTTTTTTATTTACAGACAAGGAATATATTTTCCTTCCTTGTATAACTTCAGAAGAATTACACAACAATGACCTCAAACATGGAAATCCTTCCCACTATCCAAGATTCTGCAATTCCAACGTTTGGCCACCAGGTGGCAGTAGGTGATCTTAGAAGGATTAAGTAGGACGTAAAAGTAATAACAACATATCGTCTTTTTCTGTCACACTCTCATTCACCAAATTCATTCACATCTAACCACTCGTAAAATACGCTCAAGATAAAATCACATCTGTTTGCAATCGACGATGGAGTTTCGCCGCTCAAGAAGGCAGCATGCTGGAGGAGCACTGTTACTTATTTTCGGAGGCTTTTTATTATTTAAAAACTTTATCCCTATGTTTCTGGTAGAAAAATTACGTTATTTTCCCTGATTTAATACCTCCTACCGAATATGTGAATTGGATTAAATACTGTGAAGTGATTTCTGTTAGTCACGTGGTTCCATGGTGTAATGGTTAGCACTCTGGACTCTGAATCCAGCGATCCGAGTTCAAATCTCGGTGGAACCTAACGTTTTCTTTTAATCTTTTATTAAAAATGAAAAGCAAAAAACAAGATACATTCATAAATACTTCCTCTTTTCAAAGTTGTGTGCATGTCTCTATGTGCTACACAGAATTTAAGAATACTGTGTTGTGTGGCAGAAACAAGCCTTATTTGACAAACCAATGTGACAGCTATCAGGTATTCTGAGGATACCTGTTCTGCATTGTACTCTTTAACGCAATACAAAACAGTTTTACAATGCATTTCATCAGCATCAAGGTTTTTATAACTCAAAAAATGTCGATGTGTTGCTTATGTAACACCGCTTTACTTCAGGATTACTTTGCTTATCCAGATTTTTAACAATTCATTTACAGACTGTTTTCCTTGGACCGATTTGCAGCTGCATCAGTTACTGTCATCTTCTCAAGCTGTCCATTCTTGCATGGAAAGTAGCACACACAGAACAGTTGCTGTTTTGTTTTTGATCTGCAGCTCATGCTGAGTTACCCTGAGATCAGAGTGTCCCATGCAATGCCATTGCTTTGAATACATCTTCTGGTGAAGGAAGAAAATCGACTTGTATCAAGTTTCGAGTCTTCTTAATAATTAAAAGTCTTATTTCAGTGACATTGAATGTGGGCTTTTGCTGCAAATTATTTATGTTACATCATGAAGATATTAATGCAGTCATCATAATTGATGAGAAGAAAGCTAAAATAGTCCCTGACCACTGTAAGTTAAGGCAGAAAGAAGCACATAAAATATTCTCACTACAGTTTAAAGTCAAATTTGATTAACATGAGAAAATAGTTTATGATTCTATGTTGCAATAGATGTAATAATAAGATCTATAACTACTGTATGCTGATATAATAGAGAACAGCCTGTTGTCTATTTAATGCTGCAATACACTTGACTTTTCAAAAATATTATTCAAATAAATTTTGAACACAGCAATAGTGTGAGAAAGACAAACAACATACAGCATCGTAAAACGCCACATAGATGCAACATCAGAGATGACACAATAAGATGGAGTCCATCCGAACTCTATGTACTTTCTACCAAATTGTATGTCTTCATACTCACCACACGGGGGCAGTATTAGGCTGCACACCAGGAAAGGTTGCTTTGAGCTCTTCAGTTCTGCATCAAATGAGAATTTTAAGACCAACTGGGTACACTTCTTGTTTATTTGGAAACTGAAGCTTGTGCTACGTTAAAGTGAAAATTTGTCTGACAGCTTGTTGATTAACATAAATTAATTCAAAGTTCAGGTTTCCTTCAAACTATTTTCTTGATGTCTGTTCTATTTTCCTTTTTTTTAAAGCCAAGGTTGAATATTTACATGAACTAAAGTTGATGTTTATAGTTAAGATGTTTCTTGTCTGAAAGATTCAAGGACTTCCAATACCAGGATCAAACTCAAACTTAGAACTGCCTTAAACTCAGAATTGGTTTTTGTCTTTTTTTTTTTTTTTTTTTTTTTTTTTTTTTTTTTTTTTAATCTAAGCATGCTGACTGCACAACAACAACAGTGGTAGACAAAAACTTCTGCATAAGTTGTAATTAACTCACTCATTTACGGGCCCTTGCAGCCCAAAAGCTTTTGAAAAATTACAGGACAGGTTAAATTATATGCTAGTTGTGAAGGCAGAAAGCAAACATTTCAATGGGTTCAATTTTTAAAATTGTAGTTGTTTCAAAATGGCAGTCCACCTACATCAAGATCTCATTGACTTTTGGTCCACATCCTGAAAAATCTTACATATTAAAAATAATTCAAAATTATCTACGGCAAGTCAGATAACTGCTCCCAACTTTTGACAGCACTCCACTAACTTTAAATTAAGCAGCTGTAAGCATATAATGCAAAAATGATCCAGGACCAGAAAGAGGGGCTGTAAGGTTTGGTGGAGGACATCTTGAGCTGGTGTTCTGATAATCTCTGCTCTGTTCTATTGTATCAAAAATATATGTGATGACCTTTGTGTTGAATCATAACACTCCGCTGCACTTTATCACTAGTTGAACCAGTTAGGTTTTTGTCTTGGAGGAAAATCAAAGCATTGGAAAGAAGTCAGTGAAAATATTAAATAGCAATGAATTATGAATTTTTGTAGTGTAAAATTTCATGATTTAAAATTTCAAACGGTTTCGTGTCACTAATTTATCTTTTGCCATTTTTGCCTATCTGTGGTGGTTGATAGTTAAGTATGTGTTGGCATTTTTCATAATTCTGGGACCTTTTATATTTTTAATTTGCTGACTCGCAGATTCTAATTCGGAAATATGATCGAAGAAAAAAACAGGTGCACTTTTCTGTTTTTAATTAACAGCTTCGTGTATGAGCTTGTCTAGTTTTCTCAGAATTAAGTGTGGAGAAACACCAACTGTTTCTCCACCGCCTCAAACGTTGACGTTTCTCTCTCAGCAGCCAGCGGTGTCATCAGTGACGTCAGTGAGGTTTGTAATCAGTCACGTGGGCAACGCAGGTCAGGATATAAACGCTCCTCGGCACTACATCGTTTATTTATTTGGATCCTTATGCTCTACAGGATTTTTCTAACACACTAATATAACAAGATTGTAAGCATACAAATTTTAAACAAATAGTCAAAGTGAGCAAAGAGGAAAGCGTTTTAATTTTTCTAAGAAATCCGGAGGCGCTATCATATACCGCAGATCACCCTTCTGTCTTCGTGATGTGAGTAAATATTTCTGTTACCGAGTAAAAACGCAAACCTATCTACTGTTTCAATCTGTACTATTAAGACGTTTATTTATTTCTAGCGTGGGAAATAAAAAACACATTCCCTCACAATACGTTAGGCGAGATTCCGTTAATAGCAATTTAATATTGGATTAATAAGTCGAATGTACCAACGAGGTGAAATTTTTAGAATGTTGTGCAGATATGCAGGAATAACGTGATGTTTTCGCTGAGATTTGTTGTGAGTCCATCGGTTCAACTGAACCGAATGAAGGCGTACTCCGTTGCATCCTGTGTTGATGCTGTGTAAAATGTTTTTTTTTTATGTGGACAATGAGTAAAAAGCTCAGGCCTGTCATATATTTTTAACATGATTATTTATTCAATGCAGATATTCTTCCTGTGTACTATGCGTGGTTTGCAAGCTAATCCAGCGCGGCTCTTTTTGCGTTTTTTTCTATTCCGAGCTCCACCTTGGAGAGTGCTCTCCCTCATCTTTCTGCTCTGTTTATCTTGGGCGTGTGTGGTCTCTTCGTCTTGGAGCTGGGTCTCCCTCTCGATCAGACAGGAACCATGCAAATGGCCGATCAGGGTGAAGGTTGTCTTTATGGCTAAGAAGGAACAGATGCTGAGTGAAACAGCCCGCATGTTGTGGTGGTTCCCTCTGCCCATCGTCCCTGCCCCCTCCGTTGTTAGTTCAGCTCTTTAATCCCTGCCCAGCCTGGCTGTCCAGCAGGCGCTTCGTCTGTCTCACGGGTGACATTAATTACAACAATTTAACTCAAAGCAGGTTTAGGTTCAAAGCTTGCTTAAAAATCGTATAACATCCAAAGAGAATCTGTTTCTAGAGGTCTGGAGTTATGAAGGCATTTTTGCAAAAATACCCCCAGAAGGCTATAAAGTTACTACTTTGGTGGAAAAATGTTCTTGAAATCACATGCAAATGATCTGTATTTAGAAGCATTTTACTCGAACTCGAAGAAAAATATTTGTAGTTTTGTCCAGATAAATTTTAGTTAAAGAATGCTAAATTGTTACAAATATTATGAAGTTTGTGACTGCTTGTTTGTTCATTTAGTTCATTTATTTATTTATTTATTTGGTAAATTCCAAGAAAATGTATTTAAAAGTAGAAATGACAGAAAACATCCATAGTTACAGTGCTTTGCATGTACGTTAGTGCCAAAATTACCTAAGTGATGTAAGACCATGTTAAATTATTTCTGAAAAAGAAATAATTTCTCTTGACGCTGTTGAATAACCCTTGGAGTTAAGTATCTTTGAGGGGGAAATAACTGTGATGAAAGATTGGAACTAATTGACAGAAGTGCTCTGCAAGTTACTTCTTGGCTAACAGTTGCGGATGACTCATGTACACAGTGGATGTGAATGGGGAAGTTGGTTTGTTAGCTGGCAAGAAGAGGACATCCGCCATGTCCTTATTTGTAGTGAAAATCTGAAGAAAAATGTGGTGAATAAAAAACTTGCAGCTCCTGTGGAGCCCATGAGTCACGCACTGCCAATCCTGAGCCAACACAGGATTGCCCTTATTAAGATATAGATGAACACAAGTTGTCTATCTATCTATCTATCTATCTATCTATCTATCTATCTATCTATCTATCTATCTATCTATCTATCTATCTATCTATCTATCTATCTATCTATCTATCTATCTATCTATCTATCTATCTATCTATCTATCTATCTATCTATCTATCTATCTATCTATCTATCTATCTATCTATCTATCTATCTATCTATCTATCTATCTATCTATCTATCCCTCCCTTCATTTTGTGCTCAGAATATCATTTCTGAAATATGAAATTATAATTAGAAATTATAGGTTGATCTAATATCTATTTATCTACGTTGGAAAAAAAAAAAAGTCAAGATTCATCTGGGAGCAATTTGCCAATTGAGGATAGATTTAGATACATAATGAAAAAAATCTAATGAAAATATGTAGAAATAATCTTGACATCATGACAACTTGTTCAAGCCTTTTGCATATGCAATGAACTTATGAGAAAATCTTGCGGAGGTTGAGACTATTCAACAAAGACCCATATAATTAATTTTGGACATCATGACATACGTATAAAAATGTAGGAAAAAGCAGAAAAGTGTTCATAGTCACGTGCAGGGATCCACCAAAGCATTTGCAACATGTTCAGAAAAACGAGAAATGGCTTTTTTGATGTGCACAAGGTTTTGAAGACTGAACAAGCCTTTTTGAGAATTTCAATTCTGTTCTAAGAAAAACTGTAATATTAAAATAAAACTCATAAAATCATACCATAAAACAAAGTATGTGGAATAATAATATTCTACTCTAATCACTGAGCAATCAGAATTGTGTTTGTAATTGAGCAGCACAGGCAGAAATGTTCTACATGCACTTCAGTTGCTTAGTTTTAATATTGTTGCCATGGTGAGGATTAGTTATAAATTTAGTCTTCTGCTTCCTGATGAGGGGGAGGAATAGATGAAGTCAGTGTCATGGTAGCTGAGAGAGCAGAGATTACATCTTTATTTAATCCAGAACCTTTCAAGTATTATGTGACACATCTGTTGTGCTACCAGATGTGTATCTGTGTCTGAGCACTTAAGCAGTAATCAGTGAGAGCAGGTATTTACAGAGTGGATTTTGTGTTATGTCACACTAAAGACAAGGTGAATGGGCTGAAGAGTCATTTTTAATATGAAGTAGATTCTCAGCACTGATCAGCCAATGGATTCATCATTTGAAAAGGAATTTCAGCAACCTACTAGAGCAAAACAGGACACCTAACCTAAGGGAAGAATCAGCAATTGTCAGTCAATGTCAGAAAAATCAGTTTTCAAAGCCTTCTTGTTAATTTACCTGTTTTTTTCTTCACTTGCATCAAAGTATTTTCCTGGATTCTCTAAATCTGCTGACCAATGTTGAAAATGGACACATCAATTTCTTCATAACATTGTTCACTAGCATATTCTGAAATTCTTAAGGTTTTAATAAACCTTTTATTTAAAAAACAATATATTTTCTATGTTACAATCCATTTTTATTTAAATAAATCTGTGATTGACTGGCTTGTGTTTTGGGAGTTTGGTGTAGATAAAGGATCAGAAATGACTGCTTCGGTAACATTTTCTGAGCTGGAATTGACTGCAGGAATGGTTTGTTAAGTGCATTAAACAGCAAAGATCATACTTCCTGTGTTAGGCAAATCAGGGCATAGAACTACATGTTTTCATTAGTGGGTTTATTCAAATGATTTGATGCTTCTCATAGTGCTTAAAAATAGAACTAGCGGTGCAACATGAAAACAAGGCCATTTTAAAGGAGACATAATTTGTTTTTGTCTGATGTTGCCGGCAGCGTGAGAGAATATTTGTCGTGTTACTAAAGAATAATTTAATACAAACAAAAACATAAGCATATACAAATTTAGGTCTCAAAGCTATAGATTTCTGAATTAAAAACTCATCAGCAAACAAAGGGCATACTGGACAGGAACAAATGTGAGATGAGCCTATGGGGCTATGAATGCTCTAGCGTTGATGAGTCATGATTTATAAAACCGCTGCTTCTAGTCTGCAGTAAACAAGCCTATTATGAAATACCGGATATATCGAGTTGGACAATGCTTGCAAATTATTGGGAAGGTTCTATAATGATTTCAGTCAAATTCTTCAATTTCATCCCGATATGCTCCCTGGCTAAATTTTCTTTATTGAGTGATTGAAACCTGCAGATTTGTCAAGTCCTCTAAGGTGAAGTGAGGCCATGGCTTCCTGAGGTCCAGGGTGCTTGAAAGTGACACAGCCAGCACAGAGGGAGGGGGAAACACTTTACGTCAACTCACACATATCGCAGCTATGGAAAAACAATAAATAAGCAGTGAGTGTGGGGGGACTGCTGAAAGAGATAAAGCAGGCTGTTCAGATGAAGTAGAATAAGCTGACCCAGTGAGAGGACTTGCAGGATTCTCTCTGTTCTTTGTGATAAACACACAACAAGCTGTTTCACAGGCGCTTCTGATATGAAATTCATTTATCATGATATTGTTGAGGCCTAGAACAAATGTTGCCTAACCATTGACTTGGTTCAAGCTTTGGAAGTGAAAGAATCATCAGAATGCAGTTTAAATCTTGTAAACACTGTTCTTTCTATTCTGTTTTTCTTAAGAGATGTGTTTTATTTCACCAAATCAGTCATGGGCCCTACAGGTCATGAAATGCTTAACGCATATCAATGTGAAATATTGTGTTTTTTCCAGACAGGAATGTATGTTAAATGCTTCCAGATGCTACATATTCCTGTTTTGTTTCTGTAATATGAAGTACATTTGTAATGCCCTAAGGGCGGATTATTTTCTTGCCTTATAGTAAGCATGTAAAAAAAAGTTGAAGGAAAATAGCAAGGTCAAAACATGAGAGAGAGAAGCTGAGAAACCAAACTCCAGACTTAAAAATCAATGCACAATGCAATGTCTGCAGTTAATAAAACAAACATTTACAATTCTATTCAAATAATTAACATGTTTCAGACTTCAGGTCAGATGTTGCAGTTTCATTTCTGATTACTGTCAACTCAAAGGTTTACTTTTCAAATACTTAAATAAGCTTTAAAATTATTTAAACAAAATAATGTAAAGACTGATTGTGATTTCTTTTTATTAAGGATTTTTAGATTTCTGCCTTTAAATCTTTTCAACATTAACACAATGCACTCATGCAGGGAGGTGGAGGTGACACATATATTAAGCCATCTTTCACTACTCAGCTTAGTTAAGTTGTCATGATAAAAAGCTGTTGCTCTTCTAAAGCTGCAACAAATTTTTGTAGTATGAGAAAGATGTATAATAAGCCCCCCACCCTCCTCTGTTCTCTGTTCTCCAGCTCATAGTGTGGGAATGGGACATGATGGAGGATAAAGGGCCCCGTGTAGCCGACTACTTTGTGGTTGCTGGCCTCACTGATTCATTTAAACCCCTGGAGGAGGACCTGCACTTTGATGATGCCAGCACCAAGTCTGTTAAACCCAAAGCCCCTATTACCGACGTTACTGTAGTGATACGGTCCCTCGGCGAAGAGGTGCCCTCGGGTTTCACCTGTGTGGAGAGTACCCCCTCAGGCCTCTCAGCAGAGCTTAATGGCGCCAGCCTTCGGGGCCCGCAGATCTTCTTGTGCTACAAGAGAGGCAGAGATAAGCCTCCACTGACAGATCTTGGGTAAGGACTGATCCTCGCTCACTGACTCTTTACTCACACAGCACCTCTAATCGCTTCTCTTCCTTGGACTATATTAATCTGCCTTAAAACACTGTTTAAATATTCACTCACTCCATTTTGTTTCAGTGTTCTGTATGAGTGGAAAGAGAAGCTGAAGCCTGGATGCCACATCGTTCAGACCACGCCCTCAGGCCGCCCCGCCAACATCAGCAGCTCGTCCTCCCAACGCATCTATGTCACGTACCGGCGCGCGCCGAAGAGCCAGCCTCACACCTCCCTGGCTGTCACCGATATCTGTGTCATTGTACCTGGCAAGGGAGAGACGCCTCCTCACACCTTCTGCAAGGTGGACAAGAACCTCAACAGCAGCATGGTGAGGCGGAACTGCAAATTTTACGGGATTTACAGTGCCTTGCAAAAGTATTTCTCTCCAACTTGCTCACATTTTGTCATGTTACAACCATAAACTTCATTGTGGTTTATCTGGATTATATGGCAACAATCTCCTGTCAAAATAAAATACAATCTGAAAATGTGCCCTGCATCTCAATTCACCCCCTTTGAGTCAATAATCTGTGGATCCAAGTTTTGTTGCAGTTGCTGCTTTAGATATTTTGACCTCTGTCCCTTTGCATATTTTCTTTTCAAAGCTGGTAAATATTAGGTCAGGATGTCGAATGTCTTTTAACATCAACTGTCAAGTTATTTTACAGATTCTCAGTTTCAATATTAGTTGGACTACTAGACCATTCTAATACACCTGTAACATGACTTCTGTAGCCAAATCCTTACATTAGAGTTTATTAGGAGTCTGAAATGCACAGCAAAAATGATCTCCTTTTTTTTATAAGCGTTTTTTGTAAACTGTATAACTTTCCTTATTGTTAATAGTTGTGTGCTGTGGTCAAACATTGCAGTTTGTAGTGACAAAATGTGTAAAAAGCTTGCATGGCACTGCACGTCATATGTCTCTTCCAAGAGTATCAAACTATTGCATCTTTTCATTTATCTGTGATGTTTTGTTTTTATTCATCAGTGGGGATCTTCGGTCTACCTTTGCTATAAGAAGTCTCTTGCTAAAGCTAACACAATCGCATACAAAGCAGGTAAAGAAAGACATTTTTATGCTCCTGTGTGTCAGTAATGAATTTTAAAAACACAGCAGTCTTAACCCCACTTTGTCTCTCTGCGTTGTGCTCAGGTTTGTTGTGCAGGTATCCTGAAGAGGACTATGAGTCTTTCCCACTGCCTGAGTCCGTCCCAATGTTCTGCCTGCCAATGGGGGCGATGATTGAGTGTTGGCCAGCTCACACCAAACACTCTCTGCCCGTTTTCTCCACATTCGTACTGACAGGTGCTTCTGGAGAGAAGGTATAACCATCAACCTGCCAAGGTTTTATATAAATAAAAAAAACCACATTTCTGCTGTAATTGTGTGGGCTCTCAGACAATCACAGACTTTCATATAAATATTGTTAAGGAAACCACTTCTCTCTTCAGCTTAAGATTCATTTACATCAACACTAGAGAGGAAGTTCCCATGCAGTTTGCATCCGTTTTTTCACGCACTCAGCCTTAATCGCCTCATTAAAGTTAGTTTCTCCATATCTATTCCCCTGTCTGCCTTTTTCACTGTTTCAGGTTCTCTAATGCATTTGCTTCTTCAAGAGCCACAGCAGTATTTCCATGAATAACAGACAATATTAATCAATTTTCTAAGTCTGACTGGAATCAAAAGTGTTCCAAGAGCTGTTTTAGGAATACTAAAAGGCTGTTAGCTTTTGTAAGCAATGCAGCATAAAAGATTTTTGTGTAGCCCATCTTTTGAATAATGAATGTCTTCTGCAGCAGTGTGGTTGGTGCGCAAGTCTGAATGCCTGAGTGCTCATTTATTTTTGCTTGCAACGTCTTGTCTGCAGGCTAGTGTCACGACGCCTTGTGCACACACTGATTTGTTCATTTATTTAGGGTAGAAATCTTTAACGTAGCGAGGATGATAATATATCATGCTGAATATTTCTATAATGAAACTGTAAAGAGTACTGGGAATTATTGGATCTTTTTCAATGGTCCACTGGCTAGTTCATTAGTCGTTTTTATGAGTGTGCCTACTTCCTGCAGGTCGTTTTGCTCACATTGTGATCGCATGTGTCTGCAGGTGTACGGAGCAGCTATCCAGTTCTATGAGCCTTACCCAGAGGAGAACCTTTCAGAGCGTCAGCGCTCACAACTCGGCCTGCCGAGCTGTCATCTTGGATCTGACAGCAGCAGAAATATTTACAATAACAAGAGCATATGCTTACTCTCACACTGGCCCTTCTTCCAGTCCTTCAAGAGCTTTCTCACCTTCCTCTACAGATATTCCATCTCTGGGCCACATGCACTGCCAATTGAAAAGTTAGCAGATATGATTTACTTTTTTGTACTTGTGTTTTAGTTTTTTTTGTAACCAAGATAATTTACTCATTTCAGCAACTTTATTATGTTTTACTCTGTCTCTCACAGGCACATATCTCACTTCATGAAAAATGTTCCATTTCCCTCCATCCAGAGGCCAAGAATCCTTGTCCAGGTGCAGTAAGAACATTAATTTCACTCTTTATTATGTTATTTATCAAGCCTGTATGTTCTTTATTAATTCAAAATCTTAAATTCTGAACAAAAACTTGCTAACTTGTGCAAACTCATTATTTATTTAACTTGTTTGTCCTCCATAGTTGTCACCACATGACAGCCTGATTCTGAGCCAACCAGTGTCATCTCCACTGCCTCTTAGGTAGAGAATCAAAAATTAATTACAATATAATGTAATGACAACAAAGGTACTTCTTTTGTCTCAGTAAATAAAGCTCTTTTTATGGTTTTTCCTGCAGCGGCGGGAGTCTCTCCACACTTTTGCTAAATTTGGGGCCTAAAAATGCGGTCACTCTGCTCGTGCTGGCCGTCACCGAGCACAAGATCCTGGTTCATTCCTTACGTCCAGCTGTTCTCACCAGTGTCACAGAGGCTCTTGTGTCTGTAAGCATTTGGTTCTTTGTATCCTAATTTTGTAATGATAAAGGCACAAAAGAGAATGATCTTTAATGTGAATGAGTGTATTAAAAATGTTGAGATGGAGCGGTTAGTCACATAGAAATAAAAATTGGTCACAGTCAAATCTATTGATGTCAGAGAACTCTTACACTTTTTCCTCTAAAATCCATGCATATTTATGAGATGAAAATAAATGCATAAGAATAAATTATTGTGTAAGTCAACTCTTGTTTTATGTATTATGTGTTTTTACAACTCTGTGAAGACATTTACATCCACTTATTATGTTGAGATTGTATTAATGCATTTGAACTGGGTTTTCTTTCTATGGAGGGAAAATACTACTATATACAGCTGTAATTATTAAAAAACTAGTTTTGTGTGCACAAGTTTAAATTTATTGTGGATGTTTTGGACATTGGTCAGCAACTTTTACCATAAATCTGGCTGGATATTTAATTGCCCTTCTCATCAGTATTGGTAGAGTTAATTGAAATGGGCCATTTTGAACCTCTGTGGACTAGAGAAAATCCTCATTAAATTCAAACTTGTGCAATACATTCTTTTATCATCATTCCATCTATAAAAATGTGGTTCAAATAAATTATTAAAAGATTCCCATTAATGTGACATTTATACCAATTTTCAGTGTTTGCGAACTTTTGACTGGAACTGCATGTATGATTTTTACAGATTTGTTTGCTCTCTTGTCAGATGATCTTTCCGTTCCACTGGCCTTGCCCCTACATCCCTCTGTGTCCGCTGGCCCTGGCAGATGTTCTTAGCGCACCCTGCCCTTTTATCGTGGGTTTGGATTCCCGATACTTTGACCTTTATGTGCCTCCCGCTGATATCAGCTGTGTTGATTTGGACACCAACACCATCTCCCAGTAAGTGGCCTCTGACTGCAGACAACATGCCATAGATCAACTTTAATATGCCCTGCCAAAACCCATTTCTCCTTGTTTAATGCAATTCTGAAAGTTATCCCCAAGGTTATCAGAGTCTGTCTGTAGGAGCCTCTCTTACATAATGAGTGTAGCTGGAATGTGAAGCATTTTACTCGACAGAGCACACATGCCTCCCACATCAGCTCACACACTTTAAAATGTCAGTTCTAATGTCGGTGAACCTGTTCTATCTTTTTCCAATATTTCTCCACTGTCCTCCCCCCTGCAATGAAAACCATCTGGTGTGCTTTCAGAAAAGACGAAAAGAAGGCTCTAACATGGAAAATCTTGCCCAGGAGAGCCTGTAAACATCTTCTGAACAGCCTGAATAAGCTCTATCAGCAGCTTACAGAGGGTGAGTCCAGTCCAATGTTGTGTCATTTTCCAAAGTGGTTTCATGCATAATTTAGATCTCTACATGAGTCTGTTGAGTCATCTTGTATGGTTGACTTTACAGAAAGCTGAGCTCACTATGACATAAAAACAACTTGTGATCTTCATCCTAGAACATCTTGCTAATGATGTGATATTAGTTGCCTTTTTGCCACACTGAGTGGCTACTTATGCCGTTTTTCATTTATACTGTAAGTCAAATTTAGGATCTCTGCATGTCATCAACCTGTAACTGTGTTCCACTTTAATGCTCAGAAACCAGTGAGATTTCTGAGCGATTTGACCAGGCTAACTGTCATTAGCAACACAAGCTAATAGTAATGTTTTTCTGTACTCTTTTGCACTTTCAAACATTGCACCTTCATCCTAGGTTAGAGTGTGCTAAAAATGTAATTGACATGTGCAAATAGAAGGTTTTTACTGCATCTATCACTACATTATATAGGCATGAAAGGCATAATTTTAAAACCTTGCTTTGTGAAAATTATTAAAATAAATAACATGATTTACTGAGGCTGTGTAAAAAGCTCGTGAGTTTGAATCAAGTGATAATAAGATATGATATTTTAGCCTCATGCACAATTTTGGGTTGAGATTCATCAGAAAAACTACTCTGTTCACTAGCTGTGCCTCTGTTTTGTTGATAATAGTGCAATTTGGGCATATGCATCTCTGTATCACTTTGATTCACACTGATCTCTTCCAAACTATTGATTGGATGTCTGCAAAAACTCTGCAGAAATTGAAGGTTCTGAACTCTTTAGTGGCTAAAATGTGTAATCTGTGGTGCCTTTCATCCACATGCATCACAATATGTCAAAAGTACTAACCCTGAAATTACACTGAAATGTATTTTTGTTATTGTGATGTTTTGGCATGTTACTTTTCTACTAAAGGTTTTGTAGTTTGCTGGTGTAATGCCATCTAATCTTTAAAGACTTACACAGTATTCAGAAAGTCATGTTTAAGCACTGACTAGATTTTAAATCATTTTCTGTTTGGCTTTTTCTTTAAGGTTGCCAGTTAAACCGTGATGATGTGCAGATGGACCACACCATGACTGACAGTGAGCTTTACGGAGGAAAGAGCCTCCACACTCTTGAGCTGGAGATCCAAGAAGCTTTCCTCCGCTTCATGGCAGCCATCCTTCGAGGCTATCGCTCCTACCTGCAGCCCATCACCCAAGCTCCCTCTGAGAAAACCACGGATGTCACCTCCCTGTTTGACCTCCAAGGTAAATTTCAGTCTCACTAGTCTCACATTAATAGCACAATGTCCACGCACCTTTTAATAAAGTAGTGAAAAAAATTATCCAACATGGTTCAACAAAAGATTACAAAAGATAGGAATGTTTTAGCAATTTTATTAGTGGCTGTGTCTGAGCAGAAATCTCATTTGCAACTATTCTAATTAAGTAATAATCAGTCTTGTCGTAGCATCTATGGCTTTCTTGCCCCCAAGATTTATTGCTGTACAAGTTGGGTTCTAATAACTGCAGTTCTTGCATAAAAAGTTCCCTTAAATTAATGCAGACTATCTAACTTGAGCTTCTGTGGAAATTAGGCCTGGATGATAAGTCCGAGAAGCAGCATGATTAATAGCACAATGTCCACGCACATCTTTCTGCTCTTATGCAATCAGAGCCAAAGAACAGCGTGTTTCAAACCAGTCTGTTAATTTCCTAAGATATTGGTTTAGAACATCTTGGCCGCTTTGTTTCAGATTTAAAGGTCTGATATTTGCAATGACGATGCTGCTTTTAAGTTTATCTTGAAATAATGTGTTTACTTGCATAGGCTTCCTGAAGAGCAGAGACCGCTCCCATCAGAGGTTTTATTCCCTCATGACGAAGACTCAGATGTTCAGTCGCTTCATTGAAGAGTGCTCCTTTGTCAGTGATAAAGATGCCAGCCTGGCTTTCTTTGATGAGTGTGTTGATAAGGTGAGGGTCTCAACTAATCCTTGCTATCTTTTTCCTCAAAACTGAGATTTTTTTCTGTTTTTGCAGCCCTAATTTTGATATTATTTGGACACATGGTGAAATAAATTAAAGGTTGTTAACATCTGAATGGCAGAGGTCCGTTTGAGCGTGCACTTACACCCCCTGTCAATGCTTGAAACCATATCAAATAAGCCATTTATGTGGGTTTTTCATATTTCTATTCTCTTTCCTGGTTCTGTTTTCTTTAGAGCTTGGAAAATTTAACACTTTCCTTCACAATGTGTTTTTCTGCTTTTTACTCCTACTTTACTCTTTGTGTTTTCTCTGCTGCTCATTTCTTAGCTTTTTTGTCCTCTTTTTTTGTCATTGTGCTTCCTGTCTGGTAGTTGTTCACCTCTGGTTACAAGGTAAGCTAATTGAACTTGTGCTGTGTTGTATGAGTAAATGTTTTGTCACTCTTTAGGCTCTTTCTAAGAGATCCTGTGTCATGCTTAAATCTTCATTTTTTGTTTTTTCTTTCCCTTTTTAACAAAAAAATCCTGTGGGACGATTGTGAATTGTTGTCATTATTTGCTGATTTGACAGTTTAATAAAGCCTGTCAAAAGGCTTTGTTGCACATACAAAAAAAATGACAAAACATCCTGCCCCCTATTATAAGAAAAAATATCTTCTCTATGCATGCAAAATTGTGCAATCAGGATGTGACATTTAAATCCAGCATGAACATTTTAGCGGGCTGATGTTGATGGTCATTTCTTCCAGTTATTATTGAGAAGTGGAAGCATTGATTCATTCATTGTTGCTGCTGACATTGACAACAAATGCATGATTGAGTAAGAGCTTTTGGGTGTGAGAGGAAGGACACCAGTTCCAGAAGCGAAGCAAAGACAAATAGGTCAGTCAGTCGGTTGACTGAATCATCCTCTCAGCTGAGCGGAATAAACCCTCTAATTTGTTTCTACTGGGGAGACTGTTTAGCTCCTGTTATAATATTAATGTTCTGTGTGCAGAATAGTTGTGAGAAACATACAAGGCAAATAGTTTTTGATCATCATAGCAAGCATTTTCAGTGTATTTCAATGCCTTTTTTACTCTTTTGAGTGTGAAAATGAGCATGTTTACTGCTTCAGGCTGGAGCTTTTTGTTGACACGCCGGCCGTGGAGCTTTGTGTAGCTCTCTCCAAAACAGCAGATCAGTCAAGTTTGATGTGAAACTAATGTGGCTACTTAGTATCCAGTAGTGTTGCCAAAGTATCTCAGTCAAAGGTTTAATGTCTCTGGGGTAACATGGCATCAATTTTGTTCAGGTCACTGCAGCCTACTTTCATTTAGTCTTGGAGGATTTATGGGATCAAGCCCCTGCCTTTGGCAGTGCCTCATAATTCGAATGCAGATGGAGTCATTACTGACATCTGCTCGTTCTTATATGTGGCCGGATCTGAGTGCTCATACTATATCACATATTGTTGAGGCAGCATGCATAAATGCAATGGGTTGAATATGAATTTATGGTAACTAAAGATAAAGAATGACAATAATGACAAGTATATACTTCTCTTGTAAACCAGATGGATAGCGAGCGGCCAGAGGACACCAGGCTGATCGAGCTGGATGAATCCCACCGCAGTGAGCACACTGTTTATATCAACCCTCCAGAACTGCCTCCTCTGCCTCAAGGAGAAGAACATCCTCTGTGCTATAGGTATAATTCACTTCTTTATTCAAAAAAAGAAAGATGAAGCTTAGAATTTGGTGACTTAGCCACTTCTACTGAGTCCTGTGGTCATTTTGAACTACAACACATTGGCATTGGAGTCCATATCATATTGCACCAGACTTTACTGCCAGCATTCCTTTTATTGCTGTCTGCCGCAGATGATTTCATTATTTCTGTGTCTCTGCAGCTACTCCGGGTTCCCGGTGCTGAGATCTGATCTTTTGGAGACCATGGAAGGACCAAATTCTAACTCAGCAGGCATTGCTCCACGCCACAGCACCCCAGCCAGTCCCACGGCCATCTTTAGACGTTCAAAACAGGTCATACATCGAAACAGAGAACTCTGTTTTCTATTTTTTAACCCATATATGTTAAAGATGAGTGACTGCCATGGCATTTGGGTGATAAAGAACCACAAATTTCTCATTTTGCAGGAGATCAAATCCGCTCAGAAGATGGCCAAAACACATTCATCTATGCCTCAGATGTGGTCTAAGTGTTTGCTTCGGCACTGCTACGGCTTGTGGTTTATTTGCCTGCCAGGGTTTGTGGGAAACTGTCACTCCAAGGTGCGAGCATTGCGGACCGCTTATGATGTCTTAAGAAAGATGCAAGACAAGAAGCTGCAGGCTCCTGATGAGGTATGAAAATACTTGATACAGAAATAAAAAGGCTGAAGCATTGGGCTGCTTTGATATGGAATTATATGTTTTTAGCAAAACTCTCTTTTTTGTGTGTGTTTCAGGTGTGTTACCGTGTGCTGCTGCAGTTGTGCGGTCAGTACAGCCAGCCAGTGTTGGCCGTCAGGGTGCTGTTTGAGATGAAGAAGGCAGGAGTTCAGCCCAATGCTATAACTTATGGATACTATAACAAGGTGTGTACTGTTGCTGTGAACACCATCTGAGCAACAAACTAGTCATTTGACAATAAATTTGGCTGTTAGGCAATGATTCTAGACTTTTATGGCATTGTATTGTGTTCCAAGGCGGTGTTGGAGAGCACCTGGCCCTCCACCACCAGAGGAGGATATTTCTTGTGGGGGAAACTGAGGAATGTGATACTCGGTGTGCTTCAGTTCAAGCAAGCAGGAAAAAAGCAACAGACTCCGTACAAAGATCCCCAGCTTTCAGGTGAGAACTTTGAACAAAATGATTTAGCAAACTATTTCTAACATGACTTTCAGCAAGTCAGAAAAATGAACATCTCTAATCCCCTAAATAATGTCACACAGTAGCCTTATGACCATTTTTAATATAAACATAATATGATGAATCCACACATATACATATTAGAAGGTAAAACAGTTTCTTGACAGTTCCAAATATTTTGTCTCAGCTAGAGTTTTAGCAGGACAGTTTTTTGCTTTTGTTTTGATTCATGTTTGACCAATTGGACTTTGCAAATAAAGGTACAACCGAATGCTACGCTCCTGCAAATGAGGTTTTTGTGCTTTCTGGTATGTTGAATTACCAGACAGTTAACCATATACAGACAAAAGTTACGGGTTATTCTCCTGCTTCTTACCTTTTTGTTTTACATATCGTAACACTTAATGACTTGAGTTTGAACACAGCGAGCGAAGCAGGTTTTATGACAGATGAGAAATCAGCACCAGTCTAAATATTTTCTCTTTCACTGTGAATTTTAGTATAAAGAATTTAAAAAATAATAATTGTTTGGGGGGAAAACAGATTAACTAGTTATGCAAACAGATATATATATAAATACAGTTTTGCAAGTTATGCACAAAATATAGGAAGTGATTAAAAAAAAAGGAATTTCGGTCGTAGGACTTGTCGGGGCTGCATCTGACAAAATAATGACTGCAAATCTACAAGTATTGGGAATTAAGTATAATCAAAAAGTCAGCTATTATTTTTGTACTATTCAGTCTCCCAATTGCACATCGACGACGAGGCCAAACAGCCCTTGTATCTGCTTATGGTCAAGAAGCACACCATTATTTGACCCCCCACATCCTGGACAGAATAATTATAGATTTCTAGCTCTTGCTTGGTGTCACAGCAGCTGCTGGTTGGTGCCACCCGTGTGTCCTTCTGATAAACATGATGAACACCTCACAGCCAGAGCCAATCTCTTCTGAAGTTTATGTATTTAATTGTAATGCTTGTACACCGTGAGGCACCTGAAATCAAAGTCAACTTCGTTGTCTGTCCTCCCAAAGTTAGCCAACAAAGCAGAATCTGATTCTGATAATGGTATTATGATGGGAGTCCATGTCGAAATTTGGGACCGTATTTGAAAATCCCAAGATAGTTATATGACTCTCTGTCATGTGTATCCCAAATTCATTTCAAATATCAATTAGTTTATATCAACAATAATATAAACTATTGCATCTATATTATTGTTGCAAACAATAATATAGATGCATTAAGATCGTATGTATTTTTTTGGCCTGAGTTGCTCCGCTTGTTGTTCTGCTCTCTTAACATTTATCCCAGCCACAGCCTCCACCGGCACATATTGTTCCCCATTTGCCTTTCCTTAATGACATTATAATGTACTTATAATTAAGTAGCGTAAAAGGTTTTTCTTACGAGCTCTGTGAGTACATAGGTTTCTCATGCTGACATGTTCTCTAATTCCCCAAACCATAGACCATCTCATTACTGTAATGAATGTTGTGTGGAGGCACTAATGAAAACACCATGCGTTACTCTGTAAATGGTGTCGTTGCTGCTGTGGATGTCATGTTGATGTTGGTTTGACTCTATTAACATAATGGACTCATTTTTATGCTAATCTACAATATTCAAATATTCCTCATCAAATTTATAGTCAGAGAAATGCAAGATATTGATTCACGTTTCAATACATCATTCTTTTGAGCTAAATCCAGACAATACAGTTATCTGGTCTCATTCAGGCATGAGGAGATTTGTGTGGCTTTCGGTTGATAATAGTTTTTCCTCGGTTCAGTGATTGTTCATTCATGGCTCTGATGTGAGCAGGGCTATTGGTTATCTGTCATGTTTTTAAGCGTCTCGCTCCCCTTCCTCCCTGTCGTCTCCCTGTAGATGGCAGTGATCTCGACACGGTCAGCCATGGCAGCTTAGACAGCACTAATGACTCTGCGGAACGCACGTCCATCGATACTGACTTCACTAAAATGGACTCCAGTGATGATGGATTGAGTACAGGTAAGGGGATGCAGCACTGTTCCATCCTACTGTTTCCCACTAAATCTGAAACGCTTCTCTCTCAAACCCTCTGTGATCTGGATGTGATTCAGTTGTCTTCTTAAAAGTGGATCAGTCATTTGACCTGGAAACCCTTGACCTGCTCAGATCACAGTATGCATAGATAATGCATCGTTATGTCTGTAGTAAATTGCACCATTATATTCCAAGCAAGGTGCTTTCTGTTGATCATTTAATTTTTAGAAAAAAATACGAGGCTACAAACATTGTTTTATTATTATTTATATGGTGAAATTATCCTATTTAAATTCCTATAGCTTCTACAGTAATGTATAAAAATGTAAATTTACTACAAGAGCTATCCATCTTAGCAGTTTTCTATATTTTTACATTTTACTCTGGTATAACAAAAATCTGTTAAATGTCTTTTTAATGCTACATACTGACCTTGTAAGCATGATTCAAGTTTTAGAAAGATTTTATTCCTTTTCTGCCTTTTTTGATTTTCTATTCTGGGAATGCTTGCTGTAAGCTCGGGGCAATGTCAGAACTCTCTTTTGAAGAAAACTTCTGTGATCAGATGACTCTTGAAAAACTGGCTTGATAATTTAAATGTACTGAGCTCTTCCTGAAGGAGGAGAAGTAAAGTGAAAGGAAAAATGTAGGCCATAATAATAACACTGACGGGATTAAAGCATATTCTTCTCTCCAGGTGGGCAGTCTGATCAAGGCTACGATTCCTTGTCAAAGGAGGAGGAGAGGCTGTGCAACAGAGAAAGTGATAACTCTGCACCAGTGGAGGAAAAAGGGTTGAGGCAGCCCAGTGAGTATTTCCCTCTTTGTGAGCAGTTCTGTAGAAATGAGTCACAGTAAACAGGAAAATAAGCTGGGGAATAAAATCACAGTGTAGGTGTAATGTTCTCTCGTTCACCCAATTGCTGTTATATTTGGGTGTTTGTTTTTAAAAAAAATCTTTTAAAGGATATGCTTACTGTTACATAAGCTGGTGCTTTGTGTAAGAGTTAGTCTCTGTCGCAGTATTGGTTGTCCTCATTTATAGGCCAGAGTTTTTATCAGAGATACTTTTAATTTGCCATAGAAAACAAGGTGGCTTTATTCTAAGACAAAACAAAAGTACAAAGCTGGGATTTTTGCTTCCCTACTCACTAAAGTAACCATAATTAGAAAAGAGAAAATAGATGAAAGCAATTTTAAAAACATTATTAAATTTCTTAGAGAACAAAATGTATGAATTAAAATTTGAGCTAGAGTACATGGCTGCAAGAGGGTTCTCATCTATTGCATGCTTATGGTAGACAGAAGGGACATACTTAAATATTGGAAATCAAACGTTTTATGCTTATTAGTTCACATTAAGGGATAATTATGTTTGCAAGATGTCAGGTAACCTTTTATGGGGTTATTTTGACTGTGCAAAGTTATGGCAATAAAGTGCCTAAATGTATTTAAAAACTGACTAATGAAAAACATATTAAAATTACTATTCTAATTACTTTACAAGACAGAGGATGGATTCTGTTTGTATTGATGTGCATTAAAAAGGCTGTATAAATAAAGACTAGTGGGAATTGAAAGAAAAACTAATAGGAAATATTTTTTTGTTCTGCAAGGAATATTTTGAGCACTTCTCAGAAAAATGACTGTTATATTTAGAACAATGTCGTTATATCAGTCTGGACTGTTAAATACCACAGGATTATGACAACCAGCATATACAGAGATTTAACCAGTGCCATACAAGCCAGCTCTTGTGTTTGATTGCACACAGGAGGTGATGGTTTTCTGAGTCAACAGAACTTGCTGCAGACTGATGAGCAGTTATTATAGATATTTTGCCTTTTAAGCCATGGCATGATTAAATGTTCCCAAAACTTTAGGAACTACATTAAAGGAACGAAAACATGGCACGTACTTACATAAGTAAGTACATAAAATTGATCTGTAAATCTAAAATCACAAAGAGCTGTAGAATGTTAAATTGTACAAAGAATAAAATGGACATAAGAAACACAATATGCACAAGTCATAACATAAACGTTAAAGAAGTTAGAGCATTTTCAAATGTTTTTTTTAAAATGGGAACAGTTATATATATTCTTCTGCATATGCCAGAGAAAATGTTTTTAGCCTGTGCACTTCTGCACAATTTCGCCCTGGATACATTGATTAGATTTTATGCTCTGCAGCATAACAAACTGATGTGGGTGTGAGAAAAACACAACCTCATCTAGCACTTCTAAAGTGTGATTATTAAACAGTCAAACATTCAGTAGTTGATGAACAAGAGATATTTTGGTATGTTTTTTAATGAATATCTTCACGGACTGAGTTTGAATCTCAAATATGCTCCTCTTTCTTTAAAAAGTTACAAATGAACAAAAGATGTTGAAATGTGTCTTAAAAGATGTCTAAATAACATTTCAAACATATTTGAAATATCTGACTTCTGATTGACCTAAATGTTTTGGCTCATGTGTTTTTATCCCAGACTGTGGCACCCGGGTTGCTTCCAGCCCTAATGAGACTCTACTTTGCCCAGCGCTGCCAAAGACAGAGAGGCCCAAATCTTTGGACTTGTCTGGTGGACAGGGATTAGTGATGCTCACTGTCCCCCTAGTTGGTTCGACCAAGCAGCATCATCTTAATGCTGACAAATTGCATGGTGTGGAAGAAGAGGATACAGAGACTGACAAGCAAAACTCAGTTGGGGAGAGACAGAGAGACAGAGAAACGGGCTATGACCCCTTGTCACAGATGGGGGCAGCAGGAACAGAACAGCAGTGTGACCTGGGTAAGGGCAGCTCACCTCCTGGCGAAGAGACTGAAATGTTCATAAATAACAGCAACAGCCCTTTGAACAGCCGCTCACCCAGTATGGAACTGCAGAGCTCCTCTAGTCCACTGTTTCGCTCCAGCTCGTCAGCTCACACATCCCCACAGTCCTCCACGCTCACACACCTCTCACTCCCCTTGAAATCCAAGGAGAGGTTGAAGCCTTCGCCATCTCTTCCTATGGGTATGTGTAACAAAGACAGGGAGAGACCTTCTTCCTTGGCTTTGCCTTCCTCGCCCAGTCCCTCCACCTCGTCATTCTCCATGGACTCACTGCTGACTCCGACTTTGGATATCTTCAAGAGCAGCGTCATATCCGCAGGAAGGGGTGTGGCGGAGAAGGCCAGTCGCCTCTACTCCCGTTTGTCATCACAGACATCATTGACACAGGTAAGATAGGAGTTTTAATCAGACATGTCTGAGATGAAATCAGTTGACCCAAGTTGATAGGGTTGTGTTATATATTTTCTGGCAGGATGGGAACAGTGATCGTATGAGCGTTTCTTCTCTGACCTCAGCCGAGGTAGAATGCTCCTCACTACTGGATAGCGACGCCTGCCTGGATCTTCATGGCTTCACTTCACCTCAGCATGGGAGCATGTCCCGGGTCAGAAGGAGCCCTGCCGCAGCTCACCAAAGCAACCTGAGCAGCCCCAGCAGCCCCACAAGAGTGTTCAGACACAACTCCTTCTCTGGTTGGTTGAACAGCTTCTCATCATTCTGTACAGGCAGTAGTATTGCAGTGAATATCTTAGGCTACGTTCACACACATCAATTCTTATTTTTTTCTAAAATAAAATTATTCATGTTTGTTCATACAACAAATTAAATCCAACCACAATTAGATTTCAGTGTAAGTGATTTGCGACCCCAAAGCAGTCTGCATGCGCACAAGAAGAACGTTGACATTACACAGCAATGCATCGTTTACAGAAGTATTAATGGATGCCACTGATTATGGATTGCTTTGTTGTCTATTCAACAAAGGGAGCCAACAGTATTGTCATATTAAAGAAGCTAATAAAAAGAAAGCATAACTAATAGCAACAACTTTTTGTGAAGCATTTATTGCAACTTCTGTAGAGAAATCTGTTTGGATGTGTAGTCAGAGCCAGAAGTGGTGGGATTGTGATTTGGTTTGGTGACAGACTGCTTTCATAAGTTCATAATTATAATTTTTAGGCACTTTTTACATTTGTGTTTTCCACGTCTGACTTTTTCTGGCAGAATTATGACACATGTCTCACATCAATGACATAAAAGTCACATAAATTATGACATGACTGCTCTCACTGCAAGAAATGACATGAAAAAGTCAGATATAGGTTGCATGCGGACAAAAAAAACCAGATTCAGGTCACATTTGCCTACTATGTAAACATAGACTTAGATATGATGAAAATGTATTCTGCAGCCTTGTTCTTTTGTTTGAAAAAAAAAAATAAACACTTAATCTGAATCTAAGCTGGGAGAAGGACTCAAAGTTGGAAAGATTTGGGTGCTGTTCTGTGAAAAACTAGGCCAGCAGGCATGAGGGTGGATTCGGTGTGGAGGCTTTTGTGCAGCTAGCTGCAGGCGCCTAAGCTAGACACGTGCATATACATTCACATGCACACACCCAAGAGACAGCGATTTACTAAACCTGACCCCAAAAAACAAAACATTGACCGATTCTAGACTTTAATGGAAAAGCTGATGCCTCAGTGAAAGTAGCACATTTGTCTGCCTCAAATGTGAACTATCTCATTTGTGTTATTTTGACTTTTTGTTGTTATTCAAATTTGTGATAAAGAACCTGAAGTATGAAAACTGTTGTAAAATAACGCCTATCCATTGGATAGCCTTAGAACTAAGTCTGAGTGACTAAGTGTGAACTAAGTCATTGGCACTATTCCCTGAAATCACAAATATTACTGCGTCGGTTTATCATCTTGCCATTCTAATTTCATTCCTTGGAACAGATTCAGTAAAGTATGATCAGGTTCTACTTTTCAATTAAATTAGTGGTAACAACATTTAATTCCCCTTTGGGAACAATTAAGTATTTGTTAAGTTACATTTATCAATGCATAGTTCAAAATGGAAGTCCCTCTAGTCTTTTCTCAGATTCAGCAACCTAGATCTCTGGTAGCTGAAAGCTTGTTGGTTCAAGCTGCTCAAATACTGGGAGAAATAACTTCTCCGAGTATTTAGATTAAAGGAATAACCGAGCAGATTTAGGAGTGTATGGTGGAATCTTAAATCAAGGTTTGACTTCTACTACTAATTGTTTTATTCTTCTCTGTGTCCAGGTGGTTTAGCTCTTCATTCTAAAGGCCCACGCACTCCAGATTCTTCTCCTGATGTCAGCCGCTTCCAGCCCAGTCCTAATTACACCATAGAGGTAAGATATTTACAGGCCATAAACGTTTTTATGAGGTTGCTCAGGCTGTTTTATTGGCAATTTATGCATTCTCCTTATGCTATCTCTCCTAGGTGATGATGTCTAGCTGCTCACTTTGTAAAACATGTGACTGTCTGGTGTATGACGAAGAGATCATGGCCGGTTGGACAGCAGACGACTCAAACCTCAACAGCACCTGTCCTTTCTGTGGCACTGCCTTCCTGCCTTTCCTTAATGTGGAAATCAAAAACCTGAGACCACACAATAGGTAATATATTGCTATTGTGGTATTATTTTTGTGAAAAGGTCACTATTTTTCACAGACACATGTGATCTAAATAGCTATTTAACCCCATGACCTCTTTAAATAGATCCATTCTGTCTCCCCCTCCAGGCCATCTAAGTGGAGTAATCCTGTTAAAGAGGAGGACACATCTGCATTGCTCAGCCCCGAAGCCAAATTGTCTGAGGCAGCTCAGCCATCTGCGTCTCCTGCTCTGGAGCAGGAGAGCAGCTGGAGTGTTCGCAATGACGCCCCCGCCTTGGCACAACCATCATCTCCTGATCCGGTGACAGTGCCGTACCTGAGCCCCCTGGTTCTCTGGAAGGAGCTGGAGAGCCTATTGGTGAATGAGGGAGACCAGGCCATCTCTTCCCCGAGCGTTGTTGACCAACATCCCATCGTCTTCTGGAACCTTGTGTGGTACTTCAGAAGACTGGAGCTGCCCAGTAACCTGCCTGCGCTTATCCTGGCTTCCCAGCATTGTAGCCATGGTGACCAGGTAGATATTAGTACAAATTGTACATTCGTAGGCAACGCTTATATGTTTATTTTAATATAACTATTTTAATATCACTATTACATTTATGGGGTGAGATTATGAAAAGACCACTCTCTTTTTCAAATACAACTGTGGTGTTTGGCGCCTCCTAGTGTCAGATGGAGGGCAAATAACAAACAATCCAAAATGGTTCCCAACCACCGGGCAATTGGTACCAGGCCACGCAAAAAATAATTAAATATTTCCGATTTTAGATTGGGCATATTCAACATACCACCACGTAACACACCATACACTGCAGGACATTGTAAGATTGTCGTAAAGAGAATTGAGTTTTTGCTGCAGCCCGCAGCAAAATTGCCAAGTCTTGACCGGTTCCCGCAGTAATAAAAAGATTGGGTGCCACTGCTATATACTATGAAGCAACAGCTCTGGAAGAACCATTTCATATCCATTTTAAGATAATTGGCATTGCTTTATTTTTCTATACATTTTAGCATTTGTGATGAATTGGGTAGCTCTCACACATAATTTAAGTTATTTATTATTTACATGCTCTGTTAAAAAGTTTGTTGATGGTAAACTACAGAAAATTCCTGTGAATTGGCTTCCAAACATGGCTTCCCCTTTAAAAAACTGCCCCATGGTTAATTTAAAATCTCCTGTGACATAAAATCTGGGTTGGAAAGGACTAAAACAGCAAATGTACAAAATGATGAAGTGTGAAATAACCAGTGCTCTCAAGCAGCATACAGACTTTGCAATATTAAAATTACCCCCAAAAGACCCGACACCAAAATGGAGTAAGCTCCCATATTTTATTCCCTCTAGATTTCCCAGACTGCTTCATCTGAGGACAGCAAGCAGGTGCTGGTGAGGATTATGTGGGACAA
This sequence comes from Gambusia affinis, assembly GCF_019740435.1. Classification (NCBI taxonomy): domain Eukaryota; kingdom Metazoa; phylum Chordata; class Actinopteri; order Cyprinodontiformes; family Poeciliidae; genus Gambusia; species Gambusia affinis. The sequence goes on from NC_057875.1 coordinate 8,115,291, forward strand.
CCTGAAGTTGCACAAAGATAAAATTCAACCCTGCTATGTCCTGTGGAACACACACTGTAAGTTGAATCTGCATTTTCTTTAATACACTGTGGTAAAATATAGAGCACTATATTTTCACCGAAGTTCTGCTGTTAAGAGGACATATTTACTTTAAAAGTTAGACTGTGGTAAACCTGGAGCATCATGCATAATTTATCTCAGGATTCCTCATAGCTCTGCTGTCTTAGTTGACTTTGAGCGTTGGAGATGAATGATCCTTTGATCAGGCTGACGTTTAGTTTGTTCTGTTTTTACAGGTGCCAACTCTTTGATCCGCTCTGGGTTGTGCGAAGAAGGGCAGCTCTTTACTGTGGAGCTGCTGCAGGGCTTTGTGAGGAGCATCAAGAAGAGCGACGTCTATCAGCCCATGAGCCAGACCATCCAGCTTCTGGGGCCCGAGTTGGGTTTCAAGAGACAGAGGTGGGAATGAAAGATGTTTGTGCTGTTCTAAACTGCCTGGGGAGGATGATATGGATGGAAAGTCTAAAGTGTTTTTTTTCTCTATCTCTTCTACCCTAAAAGGAGCCTCTACAGAGATTTACTGTTTCTAACTCTTGTGGCTTTGGGGAAGAACAACATTAATATCAGTAAGTTCACTCCTTTTATTCTTGCTAGCAGCAGAAAAATGTTAAAATTTTTACTTGATTAACAGCGACGGGCTGAGATCTACAGTTCCCCAGAAAACTATTCACAGCATTCTAAGTTTTCACATTTTTACATTTATCCCTTTAAAACTACTAACTTCAATGAATTTTACTGGATTTTCTTTTGTGAGACACCCCAAAAAGTAATGCATACTCAAAAAGTGTATCACAGATTGATATATAACTTTACTTTTGTGTGGTACACATTTGTTCTCATCCTCTTTTTGAGTCAGCACTTTGTGCAACTTTCTATTGCTTAAATGACAGTAGCACATATTTTGGTATTTCTTCATCTCTATCTGGAGACTGTATTTTACCAGGCTAATATGTCAGTCAGTTAATATCCCAATAAAATACATTGAAATATATGATTTTAACAATATTAAAGGAAATTGCAAGGTACTGTGTATAACTTCAGATTCAATTATTGTGTTCTCTCTGTGCAGATGCCTTTGATCGGGAGTACAGGTTGGCCTATGATCGCCTCTCCCCCAACCAAGTTAAACTGACACACAACTGTGACAGGCCTCCGGGCGCTGGGGTCATGGAGTGCAGGAGGACGTTTGGAGAGCCCAGTTTGTGAACGTCATAATTATTTAAAATGTGTATATACATTATGTATATATATAACTTCAACCACAGTTACTGCTGCTGTCATGTTGGACTGCTCTTCACACTCAGGACCAGCTCACCTGACTTGGGCATGGAGCTTTTAGTAAGCACAATGGAAAAATCCCCCCTTAATGCAAAGCAACTGCCATGAGTTTCTTGTACTGTTAGAGCTGAGAGGTATGAAGGCCTTGTGTTTATATATATAGGAGAAAAATTACCATATTTTGAATATCCCTGTAGTAACATGTTTGTATAGTTGTAATACAGTCTATTTTATGACTTTGTGTTGAAGCTGTGAATAAGTGGGCAAATGTGAATATAAGATCACATTATAAAAAGGTTCTCACTGGTCCTGGTGACCTTGTTTAGACTGTTGTTGCTATTAGATGTTTGTGATTTTACAAAGCACTTTGACAGGATGAGCTGTGTGTTCTCTGTTAGATAACTCAGTGGTCCTGCAACCAAAGCTACAAAGTCACGCTTCATTTAGCATTTGGAGGAGCTGCTGTACTGACATTTGAGTTGGATTCATTCAATAAAGTGTAAATGTGTCTACTTTTGCTAACATGAACTCTGTAAAACTATAGCATGTTCATTTACCTGGATACATTAAACCATATGGTAATAACAACAAGGTTTGGAACCAATGAGGTAAAAACGAATTAACACATATCTCCTGCATTGAATCATTCATCCTTTTTAACAATGAGCTAAAAGAGACCCAGTAGGGAATATTATTTATATTATTTACAGATTTCCAAGCTTTTGTAAAGAGGTAATTAAAAATTTATGTATAATATTCAGCTATGAAAGGATATCCAAAACAGTGTAATCGAACTAAAAGCAGTGAATTTGATTTAATTTTTTGCTTATTTTTTTTTTTTTTGCAAATAATTGTCATCGGTCCTGTAAATGTACAGAATGTTTGTATTTTGTAAGTTTTGTTTTTTGGTGTAGATTTTGAATTCTTGTTCAACTGTACACTGTTAATTGTGAATAACAGGTCAAAAAAGATTTGAACACTCTACTACTTTGAATAGTTGCCAGAGTTTATTTGCACTGTAATCATCACCCAAAAGGTACACGATTAAGCTCTGACCTGCCCAAATTCATTCTTGCGTTAAATTTGAGTGTGAAACTTCAAGATCTTAATACATCTTAACAAAACAAAAGACAACTGAGTTTCCATTTATATTGAGCTTCACAATCATTTCTGATGATATAATGCTGGAGAAGTCAAGGTTGTGTGCTTGGCTCAAACACCAACCTCAAAACATGTTAATCTGCATTATCACCACCTTATAAGTGTCTGGAAACCACTGATGACCAAAATGTAATGTTATGTCTTATGTGATGTTTACACTGTCAACTTTAACAATGTTTCTGAAGTGTTATTTATTGTTTGTAACACAGATACTAATTTGTATGATTTTTACATAAAAGAAAAAAACAAATTTCTTCCCTGAGCGGATCGATACTTTGCCTTCATTTATGAATAAACACGTTTACCAAGTGAATTTCAGGTTTTGTTATTTCTCAAACTAAGCTGATCAAAAACTCACCTAAAAAAGCTTGAATTTACTCCAATACACTTATGAAAATAATGTTGCAAGATTTACATTTAAGACAAATTCACACTATCAAAGCTGCCTTGTCCAAACTATGCACAAATCTTAGACCCATACTTTCACCTTCCAAAAGTATTAAAATGTGTTTGGGGTCACAGTTACAACATGTTTCACACTGTCAACCTTGGTGAGTAAAAATGTATTAAAAGCCTAATAATATAAATATTCTGTTATTTTTATATAATCTCACAATAATACACTACTTAAGTATATTTACTGTTAAACAATAACAGCTTTTTCTTTACAAAATTACCAGCCTTTTGAATGTTTGTTGCAAATAAATCACTCGTCTCATCCGATCAGATTTCCCGTTACTTTAGTACCAGTATTTTGATTACATTCATGTAATCTTGGATAGATGAGGACAGATAACATTTATTTACTTGTTGATTTATGCAATTAACTGAAGAAATCTTCATGTTTCATGAGTTTTATATTTTATTGCAAAGCCCTTCGAAATAAAAGTTGCATAAATCTGTTAAAAATACGTAATAAAGTTATTTTACCTAGTGTTTTTTCTTAGCTTCAGTACACAAAATTTTCTCATCCACTATGATACAACTAGTTATGCTTACTTGAAATAACATACAAATACTGGTTTAGTTTGAAATATTTTTATGAAATAAATTACTTTAACTGGCTGCACAGTGGAGCAGTTGGTAGCATTGTTGCGTTGCACCAAGAAGGTCCTGGGTTCAATTCCCGGCCCGGGGTCTTTCTGCACGGAGTTTGCATGTTCTCCCTGTGCATGCTTGGGTTCTCTCCGGGTTCTCCGGCTTCCTCCCACAGTCCAAACACATTACTGTTAGGTTAATTGGTTACTAAATTCTCCCTAGGTCTGAGTGTGTGTGTGCATAGTTGTTTGTCCTGTCTGTCCTGTGACAGACTGGTGACCTGTCTAGGGTGTACCCCGCCTCTCGCACAGAACATTAGCTAGAGATAGGCACCTCCTAACCCCACTAGGGACAAGGTTGTTAGAAAATGGGTGGATGGATGGATTTCAAGTTGTGACAAAACTGGGACTTGCCCCAGATTTGAACAGCAACCGAGGGGGATGCAAACAGCAAAATAACAACTTTATTAAAAAGCATATCATTAACTTGCAATGTAAATACATGTGTTTATTACACCACATGATCCATACATGTTAAAACATGTGCCATTTATAAACCCTGGATGCTTCTTTGCTATCAAGGTCTGTGCCTTCACAATATCAACATCTAGAGCTCTCTATGCAATTTGGAAAAACAAGGGTAAAGATGGCTAACATCTAATTTATTTTTAAAGTTGTCAAAGAAAATACAAATTAATTTTGAGTAAAATAATTTAAAGATCTGACTTAACTCAAAATTTCACCAAAGGAAAGTTCTGTTTGAACCTTGATAACCTTGAGATGAAAACACAGGTTTTGTACTTTTAAATGTACTCCAAGCCCAAGTCACAAACTATGGATATGGAAGAAATTATAAAAACGTCAGTAAACAGATATATTTTACTCTGAACACAGTTGCATAGATACTTTTACAACAAAAAATGGTGCGGTGCTACTATTGGTGTTAAAAGTATATCAAATTTACTTGCAATTACTGTTTCAAATGGTCCAAAACAAAAGGTTTCCATGAGAATTACTTATTCTTTAAAGCGATATTAAGTTCCCCCACCATGGGAACGTGTGTACTGTGGAAGAAAGGCTTGTGTTTGCAGTCTCAGATGGAAACAGGGCAGACAATGATGCGATCCTCCAGCATGACGCTAAGAACCAGGAAGACAAAGTAGAGGAGAAACATAGTGAAGCCCAGCACCTTGTTCATTTTCCATTTACAGGCTGCGATGGAGATGATGACGAAAAGGAGCATGAGGAAGAGCAGCACGATGGCACAGAAAAGGCCGTTGCTGCTGACAGCAATTGGAGCCAAACCGTGGAAGAAAGAGTACAAGAGCCATGGGATGGGCAAGCTGGTAGAAAAAAAATAAAAGATGCAGGATTCACTTGAGGGGCCAATCAGTTGATTATTTTCTAATACTGGCAGATCAAACTGTAAAAGCTCACCCCATTGTGATGTCAAAGATGTTGCTGCCCACAGAACTGGACACCGCCATGTCTCCCAGACCCTTACGAGCCACAATCACACTGGTGATAAGGTCAGGGATGGAGGTGCCTGCCGCCAGGATAGTCAGGCCCATAATTTCCTCTGAGATGCCGATGGTCTCTCCCACCTCATAACAAAAAATCAGAGAACAAAATAACACATGGAGGATTTAATTAGAGATTCAAAATAAATTGGATGTTGATTTCTCTCTTCTTGTATTGATGATAAGCAAAGAACTGCGTAAACTGACCTGATGAGCCCACCATACCATGAGGTAGGAGAAGATAGCAATCCACATAATCGAGCCCAGGAAGGTGAACACAAAAAATTTCCTGGATTTCTGTTGAGTAAAGTCAAAATATAAAGATAGACCTATAGAGGAATTCAGAATATCACAGCGGCACCTTTAAATGTCTCCTAAATGTCTCTAACCTGGTTCCGAACATCAGGAACTGTGAGCCACAGAGGGAAGACTATGGGCAGCAGGAAGAGGTAGGTGACTTGTTTGCGTGGTGTGTCAGGCCACTGTAAAGACAGTGGGTCATCTTCATTTTCCTCCTCTTCATCTTCATCTTCATCCTCATCCTCATCTTCACTGGACTCCTCACTCTCTTCATCGCTGTCATCATCGTCACTGTCGGAATTGTCTGAATCTTCCGATCCACCTTGTTCTGCTGCAACATCGTCCTTCAGAATGGAGAAAAGCGATGGAGTCGAAATATAATACAAGTAAAGAATATTTTTTAGTTAAAATAAAACCCGATATAAGTAGTGAAATCCCTGTACTTTGATTCTTACATAGACAGGTATCAAAGACTGACTTCTGGGCTTTTTGAAAATCAGCAGGTCATGGGTAGGGAGTACCTTCTTTGCTCCTGGCTCATCCTTCTTTTCTGCATCTTTGGCCGGGGCAGCCTCTGGCTCTTTGGTCTCCTCAGTTTTTCCACTTTTGCCTGTGGAGAAAATCATAAAAATTTTAGTCAGAAATGTGTCTGTGGTGGTTTTAGATCAAAGAAGGTACTATGGAGAAAGGTAACAAATTAAAGTAAACAAGTACACTTTTTAAACAAATTTTTTCATCAATGTGAGCTACAAAAGGCATAATTTTACAGTACTTTAGGTAACTTTACTCTGAGAGCCAATGAGGGCTTCTTTTGACAATAAATATTGGGAACATTTAGTAGTTTGGAAATATCTCTACTATACTTCTACACTTCATTACTACAACCTCTGATCTACTATTTTGTTCAAATATCTGTGGTTCCTGGTCCTTCCTGTTACCTTCACTTTTCTCTTGGGACTTGGGCTCTGACTTCCGTCTAACCACACTGTTCAAAGTCTCAACCTTGTCCTTAAACTTTCCTTCAAAACAAACACAAATAATCATTTTGAATGCATTAAGTCATGAAGAGTAAAACATTAAACATGTACTATTTATGAAAACACAGATTCAGTACTGTGTGAGTCCACAAAAGAGCCAAAGCAGGCAGCAACAATGATATAAACACTGCAGCTAAGTTACCTTAATAAACATGTAAAATTGAAAACCAGCAATAGTTTTGTAAAATACAGAATAACCAAAATTTTAAGCATAGAAAGATAAATTATTTCACTACCAGTTTCAGCACTAGAATAATGTTTTTCTTTTTTATGACAACCTAGATCAACAACTGGATCCTTCTGCATACTGAGGGAGTATTTATCTGCTTAGTATCAATCTGGACTTAGAGATGACTGCATACGGGACACCTAGCTAATCCATTTTACACTGGACAGAACATAGAACACAGGAAGTCTGTGTAAAAGTTATTATCATGCAGTTATCCATCACAAAAGCCATCAGAGGCATAAATGTGGTACTTACCATCTCCCAGAGGGTCTAATGTGTGAATCATGAGCTGAAAGATAGTGTTTCTCATGGTGCTGTTGTGTAAAGAAGCAGAACTCCCTCCTCGCTGAAGGGACGGCTTCAACTAGGGAAAAAGATGGCTGAGGTCACGACAGCTTCTCGCAATACAGACATGACATGTCACTGGAAGTCATTTTCAAGTGGAGGTCAGGGTGTTTTTGCTCAACACTTTCATTGTGATGAATCAGTACCTGCAGTGAGGCTTGTTATTGAGCAGGAACACAAACAGAAAAACTCAAAATATGTATAAAAACAGTAACAATCAGCACTGTGGTATCAGGGGGTTAGAAGTTTATCACTTGCTGGAGTTGGTTGATTAATTTTCTTATTTATTTATTTATTTTTTTACCTTTAACCGATTCTTGTCCTCTGGAGCAGGAGGGGCATTATCTTCTCCTTCCCCATTTGTCTGTGTGCAACAATGTGTTTTTCAGTGATAATCATTCAAATGTATTTCATTTTGGTTTAATTTATGTAAGTTTCAACATAATCTTATACATTACATGGTTTTTCATATTGTACACTCTTGAGGTCTTACCATTAATAATGTTCTGCATTATTAACATGTATCTTCATGCCTTGGACTAGCTTAGCATTGTAAATGAACCTGTCCTCACTTCAGAATGTACACTCACTGTACGCTCTAGTGTTATGTAAGACTTCAAATATAATTCAAAAATTGCATCATTATTAAGCCTAGCTAAAGCAGCACATGTAGAAGAAGAAAAGATCTATGTTATAAGTAAGCAAAACAAATTTAAGTTTATTATGACCTCAATCTCTCACACCAAGGACAAGGAAATTAATGTTGATGCTACCATTTGTGCAGCTCTGCAGCACCGAAAAGGATTAGTTTGATATAGCTGATCAGCTTTGGTTTGCACAGGTCAATCTAACTCTAGTTTCATTTAACATTTTCTTCAACCTTAATGAATCAATGAAATGTCACACATGACAACAGATGCTGCTTCCTTGAAATAAATACTACTTTATGGAACAATGCCATAAGAATATAATACAGACATACTGTATGTATCAAAGGCCAAAAGAGCTAGTATTAAAAAATAAAATAATAATTCGTCAAATGTAATTTTATATATGTGATCATTTAAATAAACTGTCACAAGCACATTAAATAAATAAGAATAAAAGTGTTTATATTTATGGGATGTGTCAATGTTTTAAACACACAAAGCATAAAACTTGAATGCTTTAAATATTAAAAAATGGATATCAATATCAATATCAATATCAATCAAATTTTACTAATTTATTTCTAATTTCTTATACAAGAGTCCCTAATGAAATAATTCAAACTGTCACTATTGTTCAGTATGTATGGTCTGACATCTGACTGGTTAACCTGCAGACCAATAACCTTGCTTATATCAGTGTTAGCCATGTCTAACTTTGACAAGTAAAGCGAAAACAAAAAGATAAATTCTAGAGACACTGTAAAACAGCTCTAAAAATAATTAAATGACAAGTAATATATTTACATATGTTTTAATATATGATAAATGAGTTGGTGGAGCTGGACATGAAACATTTTCTAATGGTAATTTCCACATTTAATCAATTTATTTATATATTATTGATTCTTGAAACAGTTCTTTATTAATAATGTATATTTTTATTTTACAAAATTATTTCAACTGTTAAGCATATAAATGTTTATTCATTTAATAAATTGAATACACAGACAAAAAATTTAAAGAGTACACATTTTCACTCCTTATTCTCCTGGAGTATTGTTTTAGTTGACCAGCACCAAATGAGAATAATTTTAACTAAAAAAGCCTTAATGGAGATTTATCAAGCTAAATAGGTAATCCAGTACACTAAGCATAATGTTTTATTACATAACTGCTTACCTTTTCAGGTTCTTCCACAGCAATAACCTTCACAATGCTCTTGTGTTTGTGGAGCTGGGTCTTGAATTCCCGTTCCAGTTGTACATTGAACTTCATAAAGACAACATAGAGACTGTAACAGGCCACCAGCATCATGCTCTCCCACCACATAATGACATTGTCCAAGAAGAAGATGATCAGTAAGATGAGGTCAAGTATGTAGAATGAAACATCTCTGAAAAGTGGCCACCAGGTCAGACGAAGAATCTCCCGAGAAAATAAAGCACACATCCCAATCACGAACAAAATGTTAAAAACTGCTGAGCCGACTATTGTGCCAATGCCCACGTTGCTGTGAGCGATGAAGACTCCTATAAGAGAGGTGAAGAGCTCAGGTGCAGAGCCTCCGGCCGCCATAAAGGTGGCGCCTGCTACATCATCAGAGATGGCCAGTTTGTCTGTGATAACTCCCAGTGCGGGCACGAAGAACTCGTCACAGACAATCGCAAGAGAGACAAACATGTACATCATTCCCAAAATGTGAAGAAGCACCCATCCTCGTCTGCGATCTTCGATAGAAAAAATGTCTTCAGGGTATTCACCTTTGACATGAGGAGCTTCGCCAGGTGGCGCTGGGGAGACAGTTGTAACTGGTGGAGCTGGAACTGGGGTGGGTGTCACCAGAGGAGGCTCTGGGGCCACATAGATGCAATGCACCAAAGTCCGGTTTGTGGTTGGCAACACTGTGGATTCAGTGGAAGAGGCTTCTTTGAAATCACTAGTTAAATCCGTATGTGTGTTTGTATTTAAATCCTTATCGGTATGAGGAATCACATCCGTTGGTGTTGTTTGATCTGTGGGCTCTAATTCGGGTGCAGTAGTGAAACGTTCCTCTAGCTGGCCAGGTTCTGCTGTGGCATCCTCAACGCCCTCTGTTGACCCTTCTCTGAAGTCCTCTCCAATCTGAGCCACTGGCATTGGTGCCTGCAGCCTGGCACTAATGGTGAGCTGGTAGAGGGTACAGAGAAAAACTCCGGAGAGAAGAAACAGAACCCGGCTCAGCTGGAGCCGTTTCCTTCTATGGCAATGCATCATCCTCCAAAGCAGCGCTCCTGGTGGCTAGGTTGAATTAAGTAGCATAAATAAGCTTTGGTAGAGTCCAGCTCTGTCCCCAGCAGACCATGGGGTAGAAGAATACAAAACTTCAGTAGAGTGATTCATGTCACATCATTGAGTTTGTGGAAAATTCAACCTATTGTAGATTGAAGAATACACCAAAATTAGTCACAAGTTCAGCTCAATTTAAACATTCAGAAAAGCACTCTTATGAAACATTGCCAGTCATTTAGACAAAATGACATTTATGTAGACTGGACAAGATTTTTGTCAAGTCTTTGTCCAGTTTTTATGATGGTAAAATACAACTAACCTATAAGGTGGTGCTAACTGAAGAGTAAATTCATGTTAGTTAGAAAAGATCATGAAATAAAAAGGTAAATAAAAACCAAGTAACGACACAGACTTACCTTAAAATTAACGTGCAGTCAATGGCACAAAATCCCAGTGCAGCTTTCCCAGGTTAAATGTACTTGCACGAACAAAAACTATTGCCCAACGACTAAAGGCTTATGTAGGGCACAGAACGAGTCTTCACAATGGATCAACATAATACCTAACACCTGAAGTCTTCTAAGAGGATTAGCTGCATTGTCTCACTCTCACTTTGCAAATGTAACTTCAGCAGTGATCTGTACGATGTAAAGTAAAAGTAAGCAAGGTGTCATAGTGCATAGATGTAGGACTGAAAATGAAGAGATTTGTATTTTGAAACTCTTCCTCTGTCATTTCTGAAATATTTTCACCTGGGTGACTTTTCTTGAGAAGCAAAGTGTTCAGATACAACACTCCAATAGGTTCTTTTGGACGACCTGACATAAGTCAACCTCTGTGCCATGAGTGTATGTCTGAGGACAAACACTCATACACAAGCCTCTTTTACAGGAGGCTTGTGCAGGTTGCTAACTAATTTACAATGACATACTTGACAAAAAGATGAGTGAATTAAAATGTAAGTTTTTGTCACAACTTCTCCAGAAACATCCGTAAAAATCTAAGTTATGTTGCTTAGACTTGTTTGTGTAAGTATTTGTGCTTTGAATCTTGTAAAGAAAAATAAGAAAAATGAAATGCAGATGTACACAAAACTTTAAATCACTAAAGAGGAAACAGGTCACACAAGGCATGTTTATGGATATATGTTTTATGTAATTTAATAAAAAGACAATGAGTATGATAACACACAAGTACAAATTTTTTATGATAACTTTATATATCAAGATATATATTAAAAACACAGAAAGACAGTAATTTCAATGAAGTACATTATTTCTCTTAGCTGAAGTACTTAGCTGATCTGCTCTTTCAAATCTAAAATATTTTTAATCTGACTATATGAACAAAACCACCTGATTTCAGCACATTGTTTTTTATTAAACAAAAAAAAAAAATAGTGAAAAGGTTACACACCAAAAGCTATTTTATATTCTTATTAAGTATTTGCTTCAACATAGATTTCCCTTGCTTTTTAATTTTTAGTCACAGTATAACATTTCAGATCATGATATAAATTAGAAGATCTGACTAAGATAACTAGAGTGCAAGCAAAAAGCAGTTTTCAAATGATTTACTAAGGGTAAAAACTAACAAAGCTCAGCCTATGTAAAACAAGTAATCATTACCTTTTGTTGAGTCATCAATTAGCTGTTATTGATCTTGTTTTTCGGTTGTTTAATCTTAAAATTTCACACAGAGGCACGTAACCTGTAGAATCAACAAAGCACTTTAACAAAAACCTGTCTGACAAGAAAAAGTAAAGTAAGTTCTCCAAAACCAACACATCATGTTTTGATCTAAAGAAAGAAAAGACGTCTTTGGACTGACGAGGCACTGAGGCTGTAAGCATAAGGCACAATGGTACACTAGCGAGTCCACCTGTGAATGGCATGGAATGTTTTGAATGTTTTGGAGTAGTCTAGTAAAAATTTGGACCTAAGTCAGATTGAGATGCAGTAGCATGACCATAACAGGGCTAATAATGATCAATACTTCTGTAATACTGCTGAATTAAAACAACCCTTTAAAGAAGAGTGGACCAAAATTCCTCATCAACAGTGAAAGACTCTCTGCCAGTTCATGCTAACAATTGATGGCAGTTGCCTTCAATTAGAAAAAGTGACAATTACTTTTTCACTAAGGGACAAGTTTGTGGTTAAAACCGCAGCTATATAGACTTGAGTTATTTAACAGCTAAAATATATATTTATATTTATGAAGTGTACTCGGCAGGTATATTGACAATAAACTGATTATCATGCTAACTCTTTTAAACTTCTTTATTTAAACCCTGGTAGATGTCAGGATGGATCAGTTTTATAGAGAAGAATTCAAGAAAATACATAAACATTTTTCTAGTTTTTTTTTCTTCTTTTTTTACAAAGCGCATATAATGATTTGAAACACCATCGATATGCTAATGACCACAAAAATAAGGTAGAGAAGGACGAAGGTGAGGCCAAGCAGTTTCCTCATCCTCCACTTAAAATATATAATGGAGATGACAGCAGCGAGGAGCATGACGAAGAGGAGGATACTGGCACAGAAGAGGCCTTCAGTCGAGATAGCCACAGGGGAGAAACCATGGATGACTGAGTGGAGGAACCATTCCACTGGTAGACTGTTGGATGAAATAACACAGAAATTACAGTGAGACCAACAAATCTTTGAACACCTGTTCTCTCATCTTATCTCAGCAATGACAATTCAATCTATTTACTCACAATAGAGTCATAGTAAAGATGTTACACCCCAAATTACTGGACACAACCATGTCTCCCAGGCCTTTACGAGCCACTATTAGACTAGTTATAAAATCAGAGCTGGACATCAGTGCTCCCACGTATTTCATAGGGCCCATCACACCAAATGTCTCATCAACCTTTAAAATATAAAAATATTGTTTAGTAGGAATAAGTCCAAAATCCAGGATGAAAACACACATACAGCCTAAATAGTTGAATGCGAAATTAGACTCTTATTTAAGAACAACAGAGTTGTTTTTAGAAACACTGCACCCGATGAGCCCACCACCTCTCAAGGTAGGAGAAGATGCCAATCCACACAATGGAAGTTAGGTAGGTCAGCACAAAGAATTTTCTGGCTTTCTGTGAATCAAACAACAAAGTAAAATCATAGATCAAGTATTAAGAGACAATTACTCTAAAAGATCCAAAACATTAATCTGTCATTACCTGACTAGAAACATTGGGAAGTGTAAGCCACAGAGGAAAGATGATTGGCAACAGGATGATGTAGGTGACTTGTTCCTGCCATTTGTCAGGCCATCGTAAAGACAGAGATTTAGCTCCTTGTAATAATTTGCTCTCAACAAACTTCTTTTTATTGCATCCACCATTGTTTTCATTGCCACATTCTTCATCACAGTCTCCAAGGCCTTGTGCATCATTCTCACCTTCAGGTATACACACCTGGGGGGGATTGTTTTAAATGTAACAAACAGATAAAAGGAGGACTTTAAACATCAAATAAAGCAAAAGGATCAAAAAGTAACTTCCACAAGAAATTGTAGTCAGATAAAAGAGAGCCACAATGTATTTAAGGATGTTTGCATCAGGATATTTGTCCCTGAAGGCAATCCAAATAATTTATTAATAGGCATTTGTCGATGCCACGCCGTAGTGAGATGCGTCATGAAAGTAGAGGCTTTATACTATATGTTTCATCAATATTACACCTTCAAAATTAGCTTTGTGATTATGTCCCACTTAACTCACACACCAATGACTTGCCTGATGTACAATCTCTCCTATGTTTTTCACAAAAGTGGCATGCATTTGTCTCAACAATTCACTCTAAAATGGCTTTAAAAAGGTTACAACAATCTACAAAAATGACATATAAGGCCTTAGGAATTTGTAATAAGCACCACAATACAAGAATGGAACTGCTGTTCTGTTCTGTTCAATATATGTTAATATTTATCTGTCACTATACAATAAACCTAATCGTGAGAGATTATAAAACATTTGCATTTCAAATAGCATGATAAAAACATGACTTTTCTTTCAATAATACACAATTATACACTATTGTATAATACACAATTATTATATAAACTTAATTATAAAGTCAAAATATTGACTTTTGCAGTCAATGACTTTTGCAGTCAATATTAGAATTTTATTCTTACTGTACAGTTTATGACTCTTAATTTAGTTGTGTACATATACATGTATACTTTTATCTCTCTAACATGCCTCGGTTACTTGTCACTTTGCAGCTGTTGTTGCACCTGAATTTCCCACTGGGGGACAATAAAAGGAGATGTCTATTCTGTTCTATTCTAATCAATGTCTGAAATGTTTTCAAATCTATATAGAAAATCTGATTTCTTTGTACTGTCAGTTATTAAATATATACAAACTGACTACAACTTGTCTTTCAAAAGTGAATTATAAATATTTATACATAAACTCATCTTAAACTTATCTTAATTATGTGTAATGTAGTCCTCCTTTCAGCAAACAAATTTTGGGTTAACACAAATTAATTTTTTTCTTCAGAGATCATTAACCTTTAGTTCCACAGGGAAAAAAATTATCTTTTTTAAATACTTTGCAAGGATTCAGATTCAGCATTGGGGCAGTAAACTTAAAGTTGAGGTTTACATAAAATTCTGCAGTCAAACTTCAACTCAAAAACCTAAAAAATGTGCACAGCAAAACAAAATTCTAAAAACACATTTTACTGTAATTCTGCAGCAAAATATTAAAATATAGTTATATATACAATAACTGCTTTACCTCTACCGGGATCACCTTTTCACATTTCTTCACAAATGAAGCTTTCATCACTCCTTTGATTTTCTGGAGTTGGGTCTTCATTATTTGTTCCACATTCTCATCATATATCAATAAGGGGATGTAGAGTACAAAAATGGTTACCAGAATCACATTTTCACACCATGCAACAACACTATCCAACAAGAAAATGATCAGTAGGATGAAGCCAAGCATGTAGAATGATAAGTCTCTGAAAAATGGCCAGCAGCGTAGAGGGAGAACCTTTGCAGAAAACATAGCACATGTTCCAATCACAAACAACATTCTGAAAGCTGTAGAGCCAATCACTGGGTTAATGTTCGTAGTTAAATTGTCGTGATAGAAGAGGACTTGGATTAGCTTGGTAATGAACCATGGGACAGTTGTTCCTGCAGCCATGAAGGAGGCTCCAACAACATCATCTGAGATGGCCAGCTTTTCCATGATGACCCCCAGAGAAGGAACAAAGAACTGATCACACACAATTAAAAGTGCCACAAAAGCATAGATCATCCCAAAAACATGCAGGGCCACCCATCCATGTCTTCGATCCTCAATAGAAAAAAGATCACTAGGGTATATCATTTTTATCTGTTGAACACAGGAGACTGGATCAGATATGGATGAATTCGGTGAAGGATGGCGATCATCTATTGCATCCAAAAATGAAGATTTATGTTCAGGTCCTTCTTTATATGGGGTTGAATATGTAGAATGTTGAACAGGAAATTCCTCCGTTGAGTGATTTGCAATCTTTTCAAAATCGTCTACAATGTCAGGTAAAGTAAAAGTGAGTTCAGCACCAACGATCAAATTGTGAAGGGTACCAAGGAAGAGAACAGCAAAAACAATCAGCTGCTGAGACCTACATCTTGTAGACTCCATCTTGTCCTAATAGCAGATTCCCTTGCTTAGCTTAAGAAAAAACAAAAGTCCTTAATAAAACCCTGGAGTTAAAAGATCCACAGCTCCTGTTGTCTGATTTGGGTATGGGTCTTTATGCTTTAGGCAAATCTGTTTGTAAAGAAGGAAAAGTCTCAATTCAATTAAGAGTTTCGTAGCAAGTCAACATGAAACTTAGTTTTTCTGCAACAATTAAACTCAATAAAACAGTTTAAGTCCCTTAAGCTTTTTCCTTTTAAAGAAAAATAGAGTACTCTGAAAAGTGTGCCATTTATGTGCATTCATTGAAATCATAATGGTGGTTAAAGTCATTCCAGCTTCCGTATGCATGAAATAACATATTATACTCCTAAACAAGTTACAGAGCAACGGTTCCCAATGAACAGTTAACAGCAGATGACAGAAATTAAGCGCAGCTTAAATGCACAGCATTAATTACGTTAACAGTTAAGAACATAGACAAAACATGGTAAAATTACACATAAAACTAAAAACCTGTGTATCAAATGTATCTAAAATATGTTAAAATAATCAATGTAAAGAAAACAGAGCTGATCCTAATTCATGCTACAGGTAGGCAACAGAAAAAGAGGACGAGCTGTTCTGGTGCTATGGTGACAAGAGCTGTCAGGAGCAGCATAAAATATCAGGTGAAAATATCTATTTGGCTAAATAAAAAGAGTTTGAAGAATAAGCAAACCAATTTGGACCTACTCCATATCTATAGAAATGTTACATATAAATATATAGGGATAATAATAATAATAATAATTAATGAGACTTAAAATCCCAATATTCGTAAAAAAAATGTGCACAGACTTACGTTTTTCCTCTATTCTTCAGATTACAAAATCAAGGACGACATTCAAACAAGTTTTAGATTATACAAAAAGAAAAAATACTTTAGGAAATTTCGCAGTTAAAATTGTCTTTTACTCAATCGGCGCCATCTGCAGTACAAACAATGAGACGTTTTTGAACAGTTCTAAATGTGGGTTCTTACCAACTTCACCAAAAAGTCACTGTCTATTACCGTGTTGCCGAGTGGGTGCTGGTAGTTACGTTCCTTCGTACTTTTGCTAAATGTGTCTTTACCGAGTCACATTAAAAGAGAATGTTTTCCGGGGTATACTCTGGCGTGACGTTTTCTTGTATTTCGTAAGAGTGGTTCCAAAAGGGACAAACTTGGATTAGAACCAAATACAATACAAGCAAGTTTTAATAAGAAATAAAGATAGCAAATATTACACAAATATAACATATAAAATTAAAGGTCACATGTCAGCATTTTTGTGATAATTTATCTCCATGGTGCATCAAACACACCTAAGTGACAAAAATAGATATAAAATATTGGTTAGAAAAGACAAAATTTGATTTTTTTCCCCCCATTTTATATTTCATATGTCTGTAGATATTATTAGTTCGGCTCTAAAAAGGTGTTTCCTATTCAGTCGTTGTCATTTCACACATTTTGGATTACATAGGAACTATACATTTACAAGTTGTTTGACGGACGGAATTGTTGGTGCACTTATAATGCAACACTAGCTAAACAACAAAAACGACTAGAGAGTTTTAGTTGTTTTTATTTTTCATATGATTTTTCCGCCGCTTTTTTACTCATGGATATTTATCCTTTTATATTTGATGAATAATATCGGGAAAGTTTCTATCTTTTAGCTGCTACATTGCAGAAGGCTAACAAACTAGCTTTCGTTAGCCTTTACTAACCTGTATAATTAAGTTTCAAACGCCATTATTGACGGGGTTTTTTTCTAATCAAAGCTTGGTAATTCTCAGTGAGATTTGCTACCGTAAATCGGACGGTTGGAAGCAGTTTTAAATCTACTGTTTTATTGTAGATATCGGATCGGCGGTGAACAGCAATGCCTACAGTGGTTTTAATGGACGCGTCACTGTCCATGACACGACCAGTGTCACTGGATGGCATCGAAGAGTTCCAGAGGAAGAACCTGGCTGTCCACGGACTCAACATGCTGTTTGAACACATGGCTTCCAACTATCGCTTGGAGTTCACCGCACTGATGGCCTTCTCCTCCCTCTGGGAGCTGCTGGTGCCTTTCACTAGGGATTACAATGCGTTACAGGTAACAACAGTTTCTGCCTGTAAAGTCAAAACACAATATATCTTCAGTATTAAAATAGTTTGTTTATGTTTTTGTTTGCAGGAGGCACTTAGTAACTTGGAAGACTATGACAAAACATGTCTTGAGCTGGCTCTGCAAGGAGTTAGTAGCGTTGTTCAGCAGGAGTGGGGCAATGGCTGTCCCTGTCAGGTATTCAGCAATTCTCTTAGTTTATTAGGTTAATTCATAAAAGTAGTTGTGTTCAGTCGGGAGGTTTTCTATGTCATTCATTTGTACATATTCGGTTCAACGTAAAATTTTGTTCAGTAAATTTGATCTGTCCAATAGAAAACATTTTCAGATTTTTTTAAATTGAAAAATGATTTTATTGGGGAAAATAATGTACCCATGTGATTGAACAAAGACTTCATTAGTTTTATTTAGTTGATTCCTACCTGTGAAACTTTGATTCCAAGTTGCATCGTTGCAGTTGTATGTCCGCACATCGAAGAGCCACTAAAACAAACAAACAAACAAAAAAAGAAACCGAAACAGCCCTTAAAGCTTAATTTGTCATAATTAAAGTGACTGCTATTTCTTCCCCTTTCAAATATCTTAGATCCATCTAGGGTACCTTTTCATGAAATTGCATTTTAAGTTTTTCGAACTAATCTTACTTCCAGTAACTATCACACTTGCACACTATGTAATCACATTATGTTCAGTATAATCATTTTTCTGATTGTGAGTGTGAAGCAGCCGTTTTATTTTTACTCTGTCACTTTGTTTTCCTGCTTTCAATAATACCTCATCCTTTGTTGCTCATTGTTATGCATTTCCCTCTTTTGTCCTGTAGGTGGTGTTGGTTACAGACGGATCTCTTGGGATTGGAAAGGGTTCCCTCCGCCACTCTCTTCAAACCCTGAAACATCGTGGTGATGACAAAAAGTTTCCACTCCCTTACCCCTTCCCCACCAAAATGTTCATCCTGTGTATAGCCAATGCAGAGGAGGTACAACAGTCCACATTTCTGTTGGCATTCTACCTTGATTTCAAATCAGTTACTCAGTCTAGTTCTGTGGAGATACGTGGCCAAATGTAATAGAGCTGCAAGAATCATGTTGTAATTTAAGTCTAATTTCCCATATTCTATTACTAATTTTTCCCCTTACAAATAATTTGATTTATTTTAGAATTCTATACATAATTGTAACAACCTGTTTGTTATGCAACTCAAGGTCATCTTGTGTTATATTTCCGTATTCTATTTGATAGTTCCAATAATGAGCACTTGTTTTGTGCTACTTAAGTTGCAAATGACTGACGCCATGGAAAACCTGGAGGAGCTCCTTCGTCTCAGTGGAGGGGATGGACAGATCTTCACTGTAGATGGTCCACTTTGCATGAAGAGTGTACAAGCAATGTTTGGGTAAGGTAGAGTTGATTATCAGAGTTGTTCATTCATTCAGTTGTTTATTCCTATGCTGAATGACGCACATTGTTTTACCGTCATTTCCATTTCTCCAGGATGCTGATTGACCGGGCGTACTCCCCCTTCCACGCGGTTCTGCACTGCGGTAATCTGTCTTCAGACGTTCAGGTGTTCCCCCGTCCCGAGTCAGTGGTGGTGGACGAGGAGGTGGAGCCTATTCCGAGAGCTGTCAGCACAGGTACTTGTCAGGGGTTGAAAATAATTTCAACTTTTTTTCATCATGAAATAAATCTTCACATGGGTTATATATTTTTGTTTTTGTTTCAGATTTGGAAATTGTGGGCTTCATTGAAATTGCTGACATCTCCAGCCCTCCTGTAATATCCAGACACTTGGTTCTTCCCATTGCTGTTAACAAAGGTTTGTTTTTGTTTTTTTGAGAATGATTTGTGGAGCAGCATAGCGTCAACTATAAAAAGTTGAATTCTTGATTTGTATGTGTTGTAACAAATATTTGCACCTAATTTCAGAAGTGGATGAAGTTGGCACAGGAACCACTGATGAACTTGAAGAGGAACCTTCAGCGAGTCAAATGGCTGGGAAAAGCCCAAATTTTTGTGTTCTTTTACATGGAAGTCTAAAGGTTGAGGGGATGGTGGCTCTGGTCCAACTAGGGTGAGCTTTCACAGAGCTGATATACATGGCATGTCCTTCATTCATCTGGACAGCAAGTTAGTTTTGTGAATGCTCTCTAAATTCAGTAACTGTCCTGCTTTGATCCCAGGCCAGAATGGTTTGGCATGTTATACTCCCAAGCAGACAGCAAGAAGAAGTCAAACCTGATGATGTCTTTGTTTGAGCCTGGTTCTGATCCTCTACCTTGGCTAGGCAAGATTTCACATCTGGGACCAGTTTCAGGTAACATCTTACTTCAAAGACATCAGTTTGCTGCATAATATTTAGGGTTCTTGGGACCTAGAGATGTTTTTGAATTCTTGTACAAATTTGAATAAGCATACAACTCCCCAATGCTAGTATGGGTCACTGTTGTTGTGCAGATCAAAGGTCTTCTATTTGTCTACATCAGTTAATGATTACTCGGTGTTCTATTTCGATCATAATGACACGGATTAACCGACTTTTCTCTGATGCACAGCCATCTTTCTTGTCTTACAGAGGCTGCTGAAAATCCGTACGGAGAGGATGACAGTAAAAGTCCGTTCCCTGTGCAGCCACAGGTCAAGCGAAGCTATGCTCAGAATGTCACTGTGTGGATAAAAGCCAGCGGATTGCAGGTACAGTAAAAACACGGCTAAAACAATCTGTTGAATCTGACAAATAGTGCATTATGGATTATAACCCAAAAGTCCAACAAAGTGGAAGAACCTAAACTAAAACTACAGAAGTTCATTGTTAAAAATGATCCACATGGGTAGGGAGGTGTAAAGTTCAAGATTTATTTAAGGATTTTTAAAAACTCATGTTTCGTATATGTTAACTAGTTGTCAATTTTTTAACAAGTTTTTCTTTGTCATCGTATAGACTGATGTTCAGAAGATCTTGAGGAACGCAAGGAAATTACCTGATAAAACTCAGACCTTCTATAAGGTAGGTTTAGCACGATTTAGAAAAAAAGATGTAGAATCTTTTTTTTTTCCAAAAGCAAGTAAAACATCCGATTTCTGTTTTTAATTCCATCAGGAGCTAAATCGTCTGCGGAAAGCTGCTTTGGCTTTTGGTTTTTGGGAGCTCCTGAAGGGCGTGGCCGAACTGCTGGAGAGGGAGTGCACCATGCTGCCCGACTCGGCCCATCCAGATGCTGCTTTCCAGCTCTCTCATGCCGCACACCAACTCAAACTAGCCAGTTCTGGTGACTCCCAGTATGCAGCTTTTGATCACAACATTGTCCCCATGCACACAGACTTCTCAAGCTGAGTCACAATGTGTAAGCTGATACTGAACCAGAGTGAACTGAAACCATACAAACAGGGCTTGTACAAAATGTCTGTTGGGAAACTGAAAGTGTTGCACATATTTTGTTTTTTACATGTTTCTTTATAGAATATATTTCCCAAATTGACCACTAATTAAATTACTCATCTTTCTAAAATGTTTATTCAGTGTCATAAGTTATCAAAATGACAGTTCAGGGACATTTAGAATAATAAATGGAAAGAATAATAAAAATATTTATAGTGGATCATTCAATTGAACTGAAAGGTCAAAATGAATTGTTTTAAAAGTCACTACTTTTTCACAGATTTTTGAGAAAGAAAATAAAATAAACAAAAGCATTTAGAAGATACCATTCCTTTTTCATTTAAAAAGCAATGATTGTATATGAAGTGAAGACAGTGAGCTCATATTTTCAGAACGTGATGTTGAGAAATAAGGTAATAGAGCAATCATAAACATCAGGGAGAAAAAAACCCACAATCAACATGATCTTGGTGGTTTGACAGCAGTTCAACAATCTAGAACGTTGGTTTATGAGAACTTAATTACTGGTGAATATTACTGCAATTTCATTATTGTTCAATATGTAGAATGGTAAAAACTAGAGCAAGTCTTTTAAGAGAGCAAAAGGGGTGAAAGAAAAAAATTTACTTTAAAAAAAAAATGTTCTGAACTAAAGCAGGGTCAGCTTTGAAAATGTGTGCAGGCAGTAGAGGCTTTGGAGGATTACTGGTAGTGCTGAGAATTAATGTGTCTTCCTCTTTTTGGTTCGGAAGCGCCTTTTCCTCTGCTTGTAAAGGTGTCGAAAGTTGATAAAAAGCCCTGTGGAGCAGAAAAAAAAAACAGTCAGAACTACAAGAAACACATTTCATACAGAACAGACTGCTTTTCTTCCTGTTTGTTGACTTTACCCAGAAACATGAGAATCAGATAGACATGCAAGACGTAAGAGAAGTTGATGGACGTTCCGATGGCTTTTGGCAGAGGAATGCTGTAGAGCTTGGTTTGGTCAAAGATTGGGATGGACTGTACCACTGCAACAGCTATATGAGATAAAAATGTCAGATACATATCAATTATGTTGATGTAAAACAAATAGTTTACTCACACATGAACTAACTCACCTTCAGCTAAAACACCTAATGGATACAACGGTATCCAGACACTGTAGCGCAACCAAGTGAGAGTTTTCCACTCTGTGTTAAAACAGCCAAGCATGTAAAATGGATACCTGAAAGTAGAATGTAATGTTTGCTTTACATAGAAAAAACTGCTCGTAGGCTAACATTTGCATTTATTACAATACATCTTTATAACTGCAGCTTAAATAGCCTGCGGACGATGATTAGGAAAAATGAAAATATTCTGCATGCTTAGTAACAAAATCAAAATATTACCTTTGCATCGGTATATTTGGTTCAATGTGGCATTGATAAGTATTAGTGCAGGTGTATCTTAATAAATTAGAATATAATCAAATTACATTCTGTTAAATATGTCTGCACTATGTGGCCAAAAGTATTTACTTGTCAGCTTCACAAACAAATGAATGTGAGTGACAGCCCATTCTTAATCCCTATAGTTTAACTTCCCAACAATAGCAGTTGCAGATATTCTTGGAAGGCTTTTGACAAAATAAGTGTTTATGGCAATTCTTGACTGATGTTGGACATAAATGTTCATGAGCTGCAAGCCCTAATTATAAAAATTTTAAAATTCTTAAAATATCTGTGTATAAATAAGAACAAATATGTGAGTTTTAATTTTTACAGTAAAAATAAATAAACTTTTTAATGCATTTTCAACTTAATGAGACACACCTCTACTTACCTAAAAATCTCAATGGCGCTCCACAGATAGAAAACAAAGAACACAACAGGTCGGTGGTGCATTTCTTCCAGACTACCAAAAATGATGAAGAGGACAAAATTCCTACCAACTACCTACCAAACACAAAAACAAAATGGTTCTTACACATTTCTAGTCCATTTGTAATAACTGGTTTATAAAACTCACAAAGGATTGTGCTGTACCTGTATGAGAGTGGGGACAACGCCAGTTCGAACCACACCGAAAGCAGCATTTAACACCTCAACTAATGCCAAGGTCTGGCAGAAGAACATCGCATCCGATATGGTGTGAAACGTGTCATAGAGTGAATCTGAAATTAGTTACAGAGGTTAAAGTTACTGATTAAAAATGGCAAAAGAACACGCAGAATGAAAACTACGCTCCACTACTATTTCTGACCTTGCCCAAAGATGAAGAGGCGTACAGTCATGTTCACAAAGATCCACGAAAATCCAAGAAACTGGACCAGGTTGTAAACAAGCAAAAAGCTTGTTTTCAGGCTAATAAACCCTGAAACATTAAATTATTAGACATTTTACCCATGTCACCAAAAAGTAGGAAAAGGTAAAATTTCAAGAAACAAGCTGAAAATCTCCAGATACAATAGTCATTGAACCAGAATTCATAATTACCTTCTTCTGTATGCCTCACAGTCTTCTGTCTGTTCTTTTTCTCCTCCTTAGCAAAATAGGAGAAATGAGAAGAATTATTGAAAAGGAATACATTTTTGAAAAAGAAATTCCAACACACAATGTTAGCAAAAGAAACATTTTGTCATGTTGAAAACACCTATAGAAATTAACATAGATTGTGCAAACAAAAACAGACTGGGTGATAGTAAAAAAATAAATAAATAAATAAAATTTTATCTCACCTTTTCCTGGAGCTCCATCTCAGCGTCTGACTCGTCCAGCCAGCGGTCAAAGTCTGGCGCCAGGAAAACCGGTTTACGCTCCAGCACAGTCAGCCTTTCCCACCAGCCTCGGTGCTGTTTCCGCACTGTGATGTTTACCTGCCGCTGTGTGGACTTGTGTCTCACCTGGAACCACAAATTACTGACAAATTATGTCACGTCAAGAAAAAAAAGAAAAGAGGAGAAAAAGCGAAATAGAAAAACTGAAACCTCTTAGTACAAAAGGAAAGAGAGTTTGAAAAAAATTGCATACCTCTGATTTTACTGGTAAAAGAAACTCTAAGCTGAATTCATAATTGTGCTGTCCTTTAGCACCACACCCCAGAGCTGCAGAAAGCATCCCAAAGAAAGTTACAAATTGGGTGCTTTTATAAAAAATACTTTTACTGGAAAATGTAAATATATTAAGGGTATAAAGAAACAATTCTCACCTTGAAATTTAAGGACATTCTCATGCACTTGGACATCAATATTCTGCAGAAAAAGACACAGTGAGTACTTCCTCTTACTGATTAAGATTGTAAGAAGCATCCTCTTCCTGTTTGTAAAGTAATGTTAAGTTAAAAAATAAAAATGATAAAAAAAGTTTAAAGTTTGACCTCAACGCAAAATGAACCTACCTTTTAAAGTCCAAAAACAATACTGAGATTTAATTATGTTGTTATTCATAATGTTAGCAACTACTGAAGGACCACGGTTGTTTAACACCTTATTCTCCGCCCCGGATCCGCTCTATTTCAAGTCTATATCATTCATAAATGGCGCTAAAAGACAAAGTCATTAGACATTATTTTAGTAAATCCTAAAGGGAAAATGTACCGGAGACTATGGTAAACTGCTGCGAAGTTTAGGATGGTCATTGTGGATAACAACCTGATAAAGAAAAATCCTCCCCCGCGTTTCATGATGGCCAGAGGCTTTTTTCAGGGTTTATTACTCCGAGAACCACCCACACATTTTCTTAAAGCCCTGGCAGTCATCTAATTTTACACAGTTATTAACGTGTTTTGTGGGGAAGTAACAGAGAGTCTTGTATGTCCTATCACACAAGCTAATCTGTATTTATATACCAGCATGCAAACCAACAGCCACCATCATTTGCATTCACCCCTTAAATTCGAAGGCATTAAATAAAACTCAAAGAGCGCTGCCAACAGGACAGCAGGTGGGTTGAACTCACCTGGGCGTCTGTCAGCTCTACACGCAGGTAAATTTCCTCGTGACGTTGAGCCCAGTAAACAAGAGGTGTCAGCGTCATGTCAAAGTTCAGAAAATGCTTGTTTTAAACTGAATAACACTGGAGGAAATGAATGAAGTCCCCTTACTGCATGCTAGCTTCCTGTGAGGTCTTCGCCAGAATATTCTGCTAATGCGCGCTCACGATTTGTCGCGTCAAAGACGTACTCGTGCACGTTCGCTTGGTATCCTATGATTGGATGGAGAAGTGTATTTACGGAAGTGGTACAGGTCCTCAGCAGCTAACCAATATCATTTTGGTGATTCTCGGCTAATATGCAGTCAGATGATCTCGTCTCGTCTCTGAAGACTGATTTGTCGAAATCTTGCGGAACGGTTCGTGTTCTTGTGGGTGTAACAGGAAGCGTCGCAGCTTTGAAACTTCCAGTTTTGGTCTCCGCTCTTCTTCAGCTCCCCGGGGTGAGCCGATTTGTTCGTATTAAAGCCTGGTTTTTATTTAACACATCAAGTCCACGTTTTTGTTAATCCAACTGCAAGACCTTACCTTTGCCGCGAGGTGGAGACATTACACAACAACAATTCAAGTACACTACTATTACATGTAATGAGATAAAGGTGTAATACAAACTGTAAAATCATCTAAACCGTAATATATTTGCATTATGTAGATTACATAAACTCTGTAATATAGTTCAAGCGTTAATTTTGATGATAATTATCACTTGCAGCTAGTAGAACCTCAAAATTTGATTTCTAAGGAAGTTGAACTATTAGTCCAATTCAAAAATAAAATCCATAAATGTCAGCCTACTGAAAATCATGTCCATGAACTCTACAGTCCATGCTCTCAATATGTGGCTGCAGTGGTTCTGCATCAAAGGAAATAATAATCATCACAATTAATACAAGTATGCTTAAAGTTTATCACTTCATAGTGTATAATGTATGATTTTCAATTTTAACTTTGTGGATGATATACCAAATTACTGAGTTTGAAATAATATATATTGGTGAGAGTTTACAACCATTTTTCCCAACTAGATATATCTGTCTTTCTTTTATTTTTTCCTCAGGTGGATGTAAGAGTGATCACCACAGAGCATGCCAAACACTTCTACAATCCTTCAGATGTTTCAGTAAAGATCTATACTGACAAGGATGAGTGGGAGGTAATGATAAGTTGGAAGCAATAGAAAGTACATATATGGATGAGTTCAATTCTAGCCTAATGTTTTTCATAAATACATGGAATGAGATTCTTATGTGAGTGTGAGTAAAAATACCATGCCACTGTGTCATGATATGTAAATTTAATTGTTACAACAAAGTCATATAACCTTATCTGTATAATCGTATCTGTTTTAAGTAGAGCAGCAGCTATATTGCTACTGCTTCTATTTCTTTTACAAAAGTTTAACACACTTAACTTTTGAAGTAAAGTAAAAGGATAATAAAAATGTTTGCTGCATAAGCTGCCAGCCAGAGTCAAAGCATTTCTGGATATTCAGACACAAAGATCTGGTTAGAGACCAGGAAGTAGTTTTGGCCTTCTGGAGAAGAGGTTAAAAAATAAGAATAGCCAGACATTCTGTCTCTTGTTCAGCTTTGGACAGACAGATCTGACCCTGTGCTGCACATTGAGCTGAGGCGCTGGGCAGACCTGCTGATCATTGCCCCTCTCGATGCCAACACTCTTGGAAAGATTGCTAGTGGCATCTGTGACAACTTATTGGTAAGAATGTAAAATTATATTCTCTGTGTTTGGAAAATCTAATTGCCAACAGAATTCTGTTATAAAGTTTCTCTAAAACAATTCTGTTTGACTGGAGTCTCTTTGTTTCAGACATGTGTGGTAAGAGCCTGGGATACTAGTCGACCTCTCCTCTTCTGTCCTGCTATGAACACAGCTATGTGGATGCATCCTATTACAGCCCAGCAGGTATCCAGGCTAAAAGAGTTTGGATATGTGGAAATCCCTTGCATATCTAAGAAGCTAGTTTGTGGGGATGAAGGTAGGTTTTTATACTTTTTTGTCTTTGCTGTTCTTAAGCTATATAATAAATGAGATAACATACTTCTAAAAAAACACTAACTGAATCCTGCAGGTAAAAAATTGTCTGCGACTTACTAGATGAGAAAAAAAATTAAAAAATCAAAGTTGTTGTTGAGCTAAAAGCCAAAAGTAGTTGTGAAAGCTAAAATTACAAAGACATGCATTGTGTAGAAAATAAAGGACAAATGTTTGAGCCAAGGTAAAACCACAAAATACACATTGCATAAAACCACTTAGTTGTGCAATGTTACTTATTTTTAAAAAAAGCCCACTTGCCTTTTTCTCCAAAATAAATTTAAGAGAAGTGCCTGAGAACATTTTTCAGAATTTTTTTTTTTTTTTTACAGAAAACATAACAATTTTATTGGTTACAAGACAATCTACAGACATGGATTCAAGAAGTTACAAAACAAAAAAAGAGAAAATATAAATTTCATCCTCATGCTGTGAGTGCAACAACATACATTTTAGCAAATAAATTAGGAAACAGGAAAGTGATATGAACCAGTTGAGTAGTTCTAATGGATTTATAATAAAGTGAAGCTTTTTAGTCTTCCTGCTGAAATTCCATTGAATCCTTGCTAAAAAATTTGAGCAGGCTTCAGTGGGACAGTAAAAGATAAAGAACAAAAAGCCACTGCAAACCTGCAACAAGTTGCAGAAAAAGAATTAATCCTTAAACGGGTCTTGGTCAGTAAAAGTGATCAGTCTTCTCTCGATGTAAAATCTGTCACATATATATGTAGATCTTGGATTTATTCTTGAATGCGTTTTGAAATATCTTGTTGAACTTTTTCTATCGCTTTGATTAATTCCCAGTTAAATGTGGGATCAGCTACTTTCTGACTCAAGTTGAGTTTTCTTGACTTCAGTTAAATGGACCTTAACTTTTGTGGTTATGCAAAACGGCTGTAGCTTAAGGGACATAAAATTATCTTGAGAGATACCTGTTTATTTCTTTCAACAATCCCAGTTATATCCACACAAAATAGCATTCACAGCCTACTCATCGCTTTTCTTTGTTGAGTGAACAGTATTGCGTTGAATTTCATAATATTTCACCAGAGTTTTATCACGTTAATCATCCCTTTTTACCACGTTTCCTGAGAACACACGATTATATCTGTTCTGATACCTTCACTTACGTCTAGTCTTCATTACATAAACAGCAGGGATGATTCATCTTCTTTTAGTATTCTTAACCCAGCAGTGGCTTGCACATTCTTGTCAGTGAAAGTATTTGTGCAAAGGATCATGGTAGTTTAGAAGAGTGAAATTAGGATGACTCAGATCTGAAGTATATTCAGTTGTGACAAATTTAGTTGTGATTTTGGACGATGTTAAACGTTCCCCAATATGCCTATAGATTTTGCCACTTGATCAGGTAAGAAAAAGATGGGGGTCATAGTGAGAGATGGCCTAAAAAAACAAAACGAAAATGTGGGAGGGTTTTTCTGCTTCATATCAAGGATATTGGTATTCAGGTAAAAAAGAAAAAAAAGGTTTTGAAAAAAACTGCTAATTGTTTTTTACTGCTGTCCGAACCTTTATTACAGATAAGACCCAGAAAATGATCAGAACACAGTGAAATGGTACACAACAGGAACTTTGTGTTCTTCAAAACAAAGTTGCAAAAATAACTGCATTTGTGCATTTCGGGTACCGTGTGACTGTCGCTCCTTTTAAAACACATACTTGTTAGAGGAACATGGTTTTAAATTCTATATGTTATTTTCCATGTTTTGATAAAAATAAAAACACAAACTTCCGGAGTAGGTGGCCCCACTGCCGGAAAAAAATGTCACCGCAGAATGAAAGACTGCTTGAACAAAAGGAAATGGTAAATGCCACCAGTGTGGGAGGTCATATCAACCTGCTGAGTGCATTCAAGAGGTTTATGTCCTCAGATAGTTCCTGATGCAATGTGTTAGGTTGCCTAATAGAGGCACCTTTAATTTGAGAAAGACCTGACATGACCCAGCGCGGTTCCAAAGTGCTCTTCTGATTTAACTGTGACTAAAGT
This sequence comes from Gambusia affinis, assembly GCF_019740435.1. Taxonomy (NCBI): domain Eukaryota; kingdom Metazoa; phylum Chordata; class Actinopteri; order Cyprinodontiformes; family Poeciliidae; genus Gambusia; species Gambusia affinis. Next base: position 8,144,381 of record NC_057875.1, read on the forward strand.
ATCTTTGCCGCTAAATATACCTTTTTATCAAAACAGCTAAAATGTCAGATTCATGCATCGTTTAGTTTAACTCAACTATTTTTCTGATGCCTTAATTTTTCAAGCCTTTCTACACAGTAATTTGTTTGGTGCGCAAACTGTCTGGTATCTGTCATTGATCGCTTGTAAACTAGGCCTTGAAGCGGTCAGGGCAATGATACTTTTGTTTAAAGAATGCCTGGATGACACAGCAAAAGCAGTTGTTAGTGAACAACTGCTAATCATTAAGATACTGAAAAGGCAAAAGTAAATAAAAAAAGACTTACTATGCAGCGGTCATTAGAAACTGCTGGAAAAAAGTAGACTTTTATTATCACTAATCATTGGACCATAGTCCTGTTCACTTTATTGCATATTCTATATGGTGTGTCCAGATTACAAAGTACAATGTGTTACACTTTCTGTGCTTTCTTCATTCCATTCATTCATTTCTAATGTTGCTAAAGATTGCTTTGATTAATTAAAGTTTGTACAGCTTTGGTAAATTTGTATCACAATGTTGCTTAATGCCATTTTTCTGCACTCCAAAAAATAGAAAAAGTATATAATTGATCTAACTAATAGAGGCATCGCGTCTTTGGGTACCGGTCATTTTGCTTCTTGGTCATTTCATATTTCTTTGGTTTTGATAGTTTGTTACAAACTCTGCTTCAGGACAGTTTGCTTCAAGATCACGTTTTGTGTTATTTTGGGTTGATTGTGGGTTATAATCTATTATGTTTCATAAGTATCAACTGACTCAAAACAAGATCAGAACCAAAAATAATCCTCCACAATGTAATGTCAGAAGATTATCCTGAACAGTGTCTCTTGATTATCTAACATTGCTTGCACAACAAAGACGACATTTTTGGCGAAACATGGGAAGCCATTTTGACATCGAACTGAACATTTTCGCAATCCTTGAAGAGCTTTGTACTATAATATTATCAATGTATATAATCTTGAGCTGTTCAGGACTGACACTAAGTTTTATATTCTGTTGCTAATATCTGACGGGAACTCCTGAGCCTGTAAAGTTTTTTTCTTTGCTTTGTTTTGTTTTGTTTTTTCTTAATTATTTTTTTGTGTTCTATATAACTATTGAAAAGTTAAATAAGTATATCTCAAAATAAGTAAATACAACAATTAAAGTAAAAGGGGTCAGAAACACATGGCTAACCCCTAAAAATAGATTTAGTAACTTGAGTGACTCAGTTTTCAGATGTTCTTTATATAATCATAATTAAATGCTAGTTTGAGCACAATTTTTCATAGTATGCATCCTGAATATGGTCCAGGATTCGCAAGAATGTGTGTGCATCTTCATCATGGAGCTTTTGCATAAAGACTTGTTCTACAGTTGAATATGTACTATACAAACTCAGATCAATGATTTTTTTTTTCCTCGTTGATGCAATAAATTATTTTTTTCTTCTTCTTTTGGTGTAGGTAAAGGCGCCATGGCTGAGGTATCGACTATTGTCAGTGCTGTCAGGCAGTATCTTCCAAAACCAGATGAGTCGTCACAGAAAACATGAAGGTTTCTTGGACCAATCAACTGGTTGATACAAACGAATACTAATACTTTCACTCTTCGCTGGTGAAGAGAATGTTCTTGAGTCGTGTATCTAATTGGAGCTGTTTTTCTGGATAGAGCAGTGATATAACCAGAAAAATCCTTCTATGCTTACTTGCAACCAGTGTCAGCCACAATAAAAACTCAAAAGTTGAATATCTGTATTTTAACTGCTCACTGTCACCTAGACCTAATGGAACCATATTCCAGAGAGATAATTTCCATGCAGGGATCTTCTGAAATCTCTACTCATCTTTTTAAAATTTTGGTTTCAGAAGTAAAATAATTTCATTAAAAAGCCATTCAATCAAACTTTTAAACTTGTTCATTTGTTATGTTATTGTTGCTTCACTGCAGAATGTCTAACTAAATGCCTTGATTTTTATAGGCATTTCAATTTCTACATTTTCTTATGCATATAAAGTTTTTTTTTAAAAACCACAGGGCAAGCACCACTTCATCAAACATGGTTTTAAATCTGTAAAATTGGCTTCACATAGAGTTAAACTGAAAACTGTTATGTGGATGTGACAGAACACAGCCATTTCTCATTGGGAAAGATTAAATATTACACAGTTTGTCTAAAGACTGTTTGTTTAAATGGAGTTCACCTTTGTATAATTTAGTTTTAGTATAAATCCAGCTGTTCTATAAAGGATGCTGAAGTTTGTTAAAGAACATGAGTGAACAAACCGCATCATGAAGACCAAGGACATGAAGAAAGCTGCGGAGAAGTTTAAAGCAGAGTTTGATTCTAAAATCCAGAGCTTTGCACATCTCACAGAGCTCTGCTCAGTCTGTCATGGAAAAGTAGAAAGAGCATGGCACAACTGCAAATCTAACAAGACAATGCTGAACAAGGAGCACATTACTCAGAGAAGCGGCCAAGAGTCTTATGATAACTTTGAAGGCACTGCAGAAATTCACAGCAAAGGTAGGAAAATCCACTGCCAGAACTTCCATTACTCTTGTACTTCATAAATCTAGCCTTTATGGAGTGATATTTAAAGAAAGCCACCAAATGTATTGTTTACATTTTCAGTTAAGCCCTGTTTGAGTCACCAGGAACATGTGGTGACCCAGACATGGTCAAATAAGGTCAAAATATGTAATGAAAATCACATTATCAGCATGGTGAAACAGAGCTGAGGTGCCCTCAGCACAGGGAAGATAGATAGAGCAAAATACAATCCTGGAAGAAAACCTGAGAGTGGCAGAGGTTTGCTTTACAGTGGGACAACAACCCTTAAGATGCAACCAAAGCTACAGTGGAATGGATCACAGATATATATGTTATAATAGTTCAGTCCAATTCCAGACCAAAACCAAATTTAAATGTCAGTGGCAAGACTTTGAATTGATATCAGTGGTTTCAGTCTTTAAATGTCCATGTCATGCTTTTCAAATTTTAATTTTCATAAATTATTAGAATATCTAACAGGTTTCTAAAAGTGCAAAGTACAGATTTTAATTACTCTTTGTTTCTAAGATCAACAGTGGGAGAAAATCTCAAAGATCATTTCAGTGTTGGACTTGTTCACTGCTATGAAAATCCTCAGTCTCCCAACAGACTGAGATGTACCAATCTGGAGTTTGTCCAGATGATTTAGTGGATAGTGGTGAACAGAATCAGACAATGGCTTGCTTACATCTGTGTGGAGGAACAATAACAATAACTGTCATTCTAGTAATAAACCAGAAAGACCCTCACGCTGGAATGGGTAATAACAAAGTGTACTGTATGTGTCTAATTTCACCAACATTTCTATATGCCATACAATAGTGCCTTGTAAGATCAGATTTAAATTATTTTAGCCACCAACTCCATACTGCTTGACCTCTTTTCTGAAACAAATGTCTTCTTAATCTCACATGAGACAATTCTGCTTTTGCTTAGTGTTATTTTTCTCCAGACAGTTTTGTTTTATCTTGGTTTATTGATCTCGCCAAGTTGAGTGGGACCGGAGGGAATTTGCAAGGCAAATAACCAGGGGGCATTGTTACTGTTGAGCTGTCAAGGTTGTTGCACATGGACCCATGTGAGTGGCTCCCTAAATGAGAAGCATCCTTCCCTGAGCCGTAACCTGTCCCGCTGTGATTGGCTGCTGCGCGGCTTTGTAATGAGGCCAGAAGAAAACATGACGTCCACAACATACTAACGAGGGGAGGGTTTGAATTTACAGCCAGCAGGTGCACCATGTGAAAGAAATGAGTGTTATCACAAGCGCAAACTTCAAACGGGTTCCTTTCAGAGCAGAATATTTTATCTGCAGCAACTGATGTGCAAAGTTATTACAGGATGTCTCCCACACTAACCTCTGCTATTTGTATAAAAATAAAATAATTTATCTTAGAAAAATACATAATTTATTCGTTTACAACTTAAAGCTGTAATACATACAGCAATACACTCTGAACTTCCAGGAGTATTATACACTTAAACAAAGTTAAGTTTTATCTATCATGTTTAGCTAAAACATGATAGATAACTAAACGTTATTGTAGTTTTAGAGATTTAGTTTTGGCAGTTTAGAGATTTGAAAGAAACAATTGTTTTTTTATAAATAAAATTGCCATACAGTAATATGAGCAAGTATTTTGCTGTTTACAGTTTTGTTGTTGTTAAATTTAAATGTTTCGATTATAAAACAAAATTAAAATTCAGGCAACAATAACCCGAATAAATATAAAAAGTACTTCCAATGATGATTTTATTTAGTGTGATGAGATCAATACCCAAACCAACCTGGTCCCATGTGAAAAGTAATAGCATTTTACACCTCATAACTTGTTTCCAGTGCAATAGGAAATAAACAATTTTGAGTTTCAAGTTCACACAATTGAATTCCAAAACTTTTTTAACTTACTATGAACAAAATGGATCTGACTTGTTTTGTGCTCTTGAGTCATTAATGGTGAGTATAATCATTCAGGGATGCAACTGAATGATGGAAACTGAAACTTCTGTGGCTGCTGCAGGTCTTTTGCAGCAACTTGAGGTGTTTTCGCCCACTTGGCTCTTCAGGAATTTGGGGTCAGTCTTTGATGGCTTCCTCCCTTTTCTGTCCAGTCTAGTTGGCCACTACAAATTTATTTTTCAGCCTGAGATTAATGCTTCCAACTGTAATTCTAGAAACCTTTGGTGACTTTGCTATCTTTTTATATTATTGACTTTGATTCTGTAAGGTAGGGATCTCTTTTCTGAAATGTTTTGGACAGTTCTCTGCTCACACTATGCAACCAATAAAGCTCTTAATAGATAGCATTAGGTGTGCCTAAAACCAAATATCTGCTCTATAATGATTTCAACTTGAAGGATTTAACACTTTTTAAGATGGATTAGACAGGCAAATTCAACAGTTTAATAAATTTGGATACAATACTTAAATAACACAATTTAAACAGTTTTTGTTTCAGTTGTTTATTGAATAATTAAGTATTTACCGAATAGACATGATTCTGTTGTTGCTTCTAAAATGAATAACTAAAGATGCAATCATAGGATTTTACTTCTGATAAGTGAAGTGAGGGCAACAATGATAAATGACAACTACAGCCATTTATCCCTGCTAAATAAAACCGTTAGCTAAGGCAGAGTCCTAAATTTTTATTTTGTTTTTTAAGGCGAGTTCGTGTCCAATTTCAGACATGCTGGGGTTTTATAGTTTCTCCATGTGCTTTACTGAATGTCTTCCATTTTTACAGCAGGTTGTTCTAACCAACTTTTTTTTTTTTTACAACTGACACAAGCACCAAAGGTCAACACTGAAGAAACCCAGGGACTGCAGTTGGTTTAGACATGTTTACGACTGTGAAAACTCTCATCCTCATCTCCTAACAAAGTGCATGAACAAGTCTGGAATTTGTCTAGAGATGACAGACACGATAACCAAAAATGAAACAAAACTGCACCATTGAAAGCTTAGACTCTGTATTTTGCCACCAGATCTGAAATGGAGCAAAACTTCACTGTTTAAATAAATACATTTTCTTAATTTACTCAAGAGCTTGGAGGTTATTTGTGCTCTGTACAACTGAACCTTGTAGCATTAGCTAGTGCAGCTAACAAAGCTGTCTCTCAATACACTTTGATGGCAGCAACCATTCCTCTGTTTTATCTCTTTAATCTTAACACACATTTGCTTAATGGCACAATGTTTATTTTAGCTGTCTTAAAAATGACATTTGCTTTTTTTCCTTCAAGAGTGAAGGCTTGAAGGAATTTTCTTAGGTGTGTATTAATATGGGACAATTTTTCTAGATTTATAAATGATACGGTGAAAACTTGGGTTTCTTCTTTTAAACTGTAGAAGTAAAAAATGAATGCAAGATGAGTGGCAATAATAAGAACTTAGTTTAAATACAACCATTGCAGTCCAGTCAGAGTCAGTTAAGTCCAATTCATCTTGTCCAGGCTTAGTTATAACCCAAGATTCAGCTGATCGATTAATGCCAGTTAATAAAAACTGAACCAGCAGTACTTTCTATAGAAAACACCATCAGAGACACAAAGTGCACAAAGTCAAATTAAGAGAGCTTTAAAAGATAAAGTCCAAAAAGGATTAACCACACTAATTAACTGCATTTAAAACATAAAAACAAGCATTTAATTTAAAAAAGACAACAAAGTCAAAATGTTTTTTTTCACGTAGACAAAGTACTTTAAACATTATTATTTTATTACAGGAGCTGCCTTGGTACATGAGTTTTTTTTAAAACTTCTTGCTCCTGAACCAGGCATACTCAGCTGATTAAAGTTTGACTTCTTAATCTGACAAGGAGGGACCTGCCCAAGCAGGTTGCAATGCAAATTTTGAGTAGGTCTCAAATCTTTTCAGCCAAGCCTCGAGGGATCCTTAAAGTTAAAATCTTGTACTTTTGATTCTTAGATAAGTAATTTGACCAAACATGAAGTCTGTGCAATTAAATCTTTGAGATTTAGATTACGGTACTTTAACAGGTGTTTTGGTTTAGCTTCAAAATTATCTGAAAACCTGTGCTGATGTTGCTTTTTGCAGTAAATATGAACCAAAACAAACAAAACAGCCATTAAATTTAGAATGTTCTTTATAGCAAACTTATTCACAATATAAAAAAAAATATGTATGGCCTTCTATAAAAATAAACATATTTTCTCATGTTAACCAAATGCAACAGTACAAATCTTCTACAATATTGTTTTAGTGACATTAAGTAATGAAGTAGCAGCTCATATTATTTATACTACCATAAAAATTTTTTAAAATTTTAAGACATGATTATGATGTTGCTATTTGCCATCATGGATGCAGAAAAAGCACACAGACTGGTCATACAAACCTTCCAAACTCATTAATAAATTAACGAGCAAAAAATAAAATACATAGTTAAGATGGCATAAAGCATGAGACATCATTTTTTGTCAGTTTGAATGTCAAAAAGAAACCTCTCCACCTTAGTTCTCACCCAACAATTTTTTCTAACTGAAATATATTTATGGTTTAATGTGTACCAGCAAATTAATACATATTATTTTAATTCTGGCGATTATGAGTATCTACGAGCCAAAGGTGGGGTAAACCCTGGACAAGTCATGTGAATACTTTAATAAATAAATAAAGTGTATTTTACCAGAATAGCCTCATTAACCTAACCTGACTGCGTTTCTTTTGTGACATACTTCCTGTTTGATGTAGGATATTAAATCTTCTCAAATCAAAGGCTTCAAATCCAAGTCAAATCATAAGTCATTGGAGTGAAAGTCAAGTTCCTTAATGAAATCATCAAGTTGAGTCTAAAGTCACGACATTTGTGATAAGTATGATTCAATTCTAAGTTCTATGATTTTAGTCCACACCTCTGTTATCTATTCCTGTTCTCCTAGACGGACCTATCTCTTGATGAGACTAGATTTGCTTGTGTCTCTACACTGGCTCTGCTGTGTTTTACAGGTGAGGCGGAGAGGTTTAGTTTACAAACCCTCTTTCTTTTAATTTACATACAGTTCATCTCTCTTTATCCTGTTAACAGACTGATGTTGGTTTCATCTGTCTAAGGACTCAAGTTTCAGTGCTGTTTTCTCACGCCACACTTTGCATCTTGAGGTGAACACTGATACATATAGAGGCCTTTCCTAATTGTACAGAAAGGCATTTTTACATAAGTGGGATTGCTTTTCTGCTAAAACAATTTTATTCTCTGAACCAGTTTTTTTTCCAGTAAAACTGCTTTTCTCTTTATATAGGATTGTATTGGAAATTTTCTATCCTAATCATGGCCTCTTCATTTGCTTTGACAGCTACTAAATGCAAAAAATAAATAGTTTGAATCAATTCCTCAGTAAACAAAGCCTCAACTGAGACTGAGACTTTTTTCCAATTCATAATTATGTTGGCCTGTTACATTAAATTTCAATAATATATATTTAACTTAATGGTTGCTATGTGACAAAACATGAAAAAGTGAGAAGTAAACTTTTGCAGGGCTCTCAGAATGTACAGTCATGTCACAAAACATTTTTAATCCTTTACACTTTTTATCCTTTACAGAGATACAGTTTTCCCTGTAAAGGGTAACTGCATCCTTACAGTTATATTCCCTGCGTGAATTAATTTCTTTTAAATAAACACTAATAACGACATTCTTGTGATCTCACGCAGCATGACTCATCATTTACATGTACTTGCAAAACAAGTTCTTAATTCCCCTGAAGTGAATCTTTCACTTCAGTTGCACAATTTTTGTTTCGTTGTGTTTGTTCCACTGCTGCTCAAATAGTCATATTTTATCTCAGATTATCTTACTTCTCAACAAATCCAGGGGCACAGGAAAAAATTTGCTTTGCAAATAAGCTGTGGTGGATGGGTGGGGGGGGTTCATTGTTACTGTTGAGCTGTTGAGGTTGTGGCACATGGAGCTGTGTGAGTGGCTCTCTAAATGAAAAGCATTCCTCCCTGAGCCATAACCTGTCCTGCAGCTATTGGCTGCTGTAAGATTCAGTTAATGAGGCCAGAAAAACATGACATCAACCGGATTTACAGAGGAGGGGAGTGTCAGAACGGCCTTGGCAGAGTGGCGGGAGTTGGAAGCCAGCAGGTGTGTTGAATAGCAATGAACAAAATGTTCCTACAACTTGGGGTGAATCACAAAAATTTCACAGGGAGTGCATTCAGAGGTGATGTGAAAGAACTCAAGGTCAACGTTTGAAAGACAAAGCAGTTTTTCACTGCAGCTATCATGTCTTATCAGTGGGTGTCTTGACAATGCATTTCAAAAATCTATAAGATTTATCCTACGGCACACCAGCTTATCGCATCACTTGACAAATACAGACCTGCTCTAATGATTTTTTCCTCACTATCAGTATTTTGCAACACACAAAGTGACAGGATTACATTAGTTTTAGAAAACGCTTAGAAAACGCTCCTTAGCATTGTAACATGTACAGAAATAAACTCAGAAACAGGGGAGATATTGCTTTGTAAGGATTTAAAATCTGCAAAGTAGACAGAGGTTAAATCCAATGAAAAATAGGCACTGTTTCTGAAACTCGTTCTCACTTCAATACTTGGAAATTGGACATATTGTACTCTCTAAGCTAAATTAGTTGGCTCATCCTTGGAATGAGCTTGTTTTGTTGAAAGAGTAAGTAAACAGCTCAAATATGCCTTTGACAAGGTTTAAAGTGGAGGCAGAATGGCAGCCATTTTTTTCTTTATTATGAATAAAGAGTGTGTGCAAAAATAGTAAAGAGATAACATTAAAAAAAAAACAACTCGGTGCACCACATCTGAAACTTATTTTGGAAAAGTGAATATCTGAAATTCAGACATGCTGTACTCTTGAAGCTAAATTAGGGATTTTAGAGAAAGAAGACATTTGGGCCTGAAAGGGCTCATTAAAAAAGAGATAGGCTATTTAAATGTGGCATTCTAGAAAGAACTCAAACAAAGAATGGATAATAAACCTTTAAACTCACTAAAGTATGTATACTTCTTAAATTTACAATAACAGAATCTATTATTTATGGTCAGCAAATTTCCACATTTCAATATTTTAAAATAAAACACAAAGCTATTTTTTTTTTCCTGTTATCACAAAATCATATTTTCACTGCTAGTAAATGTTCAAATCATCTACAAGCAGCAGAAATTTTGGATTTTTATCACTTAAGGCCATTTCCTACTGAGAAACTATGATAAAAGCTCCATTATCAGTAGAGCCGATTGACTATATCAGTACGTCAAGAGTCCGTGTGCATGCACATTCAGGAATACATGCAGCCTGCAAGACTGATGCAACTCAAACAGTCTCCAGGCTCATCATGCTGTTTGTGGCCTCTGGGAATCTAAAGGAGGATTTCATCAGAAAGTGCATCCTGAGAGATCACCTGCTCTGTTCCCTGTGTCAACACAACTCTCTTTAAAGGCTTCAGAGAGATTGAAAAAGGTAAACACATCCTGAATTCAGTCAGGAGAAAGTAGAAATTGCTGTGGTTTATCAGCACTTTTCTGTTTTCAATAGGAAATGTGACAATAAAATATTGATAATGCAAAGTTACTGTTTTTGGTTCAAATATATAAAAATGTAAATATGCAGACCCTGTAGCTTCACTGTAAGGAATATGAGCAGCAATATGGAGCTTCTGGATTTGGTTTGCTTTTCTCCACCAGGATATGACTAATGTTCACAAGAAGAAGAAACAAAACCAAAAAACTGGGACAGGAACACTTTTTAACCTATTACAAACAACTCAAATATTGGTTTTGTAAAAGAGACATAGGTCAAAAATTGACCGACAAACAAACAAACAAAATCCAAACTTCTGCTGTTTCACATATTCACTTTTTCAGAACAAGTTTCAGATATGGTGCCTCCTTAAATCCAAAAATCTGATCTCTTGATAAAGTTGTACCGTATGCCTGACAAGTGTATGCGCTTTTTTTTTTTTTTTTTTTTTTTTTTTTTTACATCGTATGTTTGAAGATTTATCCCTAGATACCTTGTGTTGGTAAGCCTTAGGCTCTAATGCCATGGTAACTGGAAATAGGGGAGATGGGAAAAAGCTCAGCAGGGGCAACAAAACCCCTGGCACATCAGACAACCCCCCATCTTCTACCTGCAGAGCCACTGGGACTGATGCAAGCCACCCACTTGTCTAGACTAAACTGTGACAGCCCCTGTGGGACACATAAATTAGACTCCGGCTCACAGGTGAAAAAGGAAAAGACATGATGCAAGCGCAACAGTAAATTGACTCATTTAAAGGTTAAATCAAGTGAACAGTGGAATAATTCAGCCTCTTTTTAAAACATCTCATCAGTCATTTTATATAGAATCAAACAAGACAAGAAAACTAATTTTAGCTTCTTTGACCTGAATGAGGAGACAACGTTGCTTGTTTAGATTTTTGGACACAGATGAGAAATGAAAAGCTGGTGATGACATGTGACAGCAGGTAAAACACTGTTTGTTTGCAGTAATGACAGACGTGATTTTAACTTTGGTCAGCTAAAGTCAACCATTAACTACACTGAGATGAGCTCAACAAATGGGAAAACACAACTTTCCTTCAAAAGGGTTTAGACTTTCACAGAATGTTTTTATTTTAGATGTTAGCATAGGTGAACAGACGTTTGTTAATGTTGGTTCTGCTGCGAAATAAACTCAAACTTTCAGGTTTGGCGCATGGATGTTATTTTAGCAGGTGTTTTGAAACTGAGAGTAAATCTAATGTTAAACATAGCTACACTTTTAGGTTATAAATGTCATCAGGTTTTTAGATGCCATGAAGTAATTTTTTCAGCAACACACCCATACATTTAGTTACTGTAATAAACATTATGTTTGGAAAAGACATAGTGAGCTACTTTATCAGATAGTGGTGCAATTAATCTGCCTTTGCAAAAAAAAAAAAAACACCAAAAAAACAACCAAACAAACAAACAAAACAAAAAAACCCTAGTGATTTAAGAATTCATATTCATTAAAGTTTCACTTGTTGTCTTGTGCTTTAGCCACAACTTCAATGTATTTTACTGGAATTTTATGAAGTAGGTCAATGCATAAAAAAAAATTGCACATTGTTTTCAAAAACTGCTGTACATTTTTACAGAGCCACATTTCCCCCAAGATTCAGTCTAGCAAGTTTGCTTTAGAAATAATTGACTAAGGTTTGTAAATAGAATCCACTGTATCTGACTAAAGACAAAGATAGAGATTCTGGGGGCCTTGGAGATTAGTTGGAGTACATTTGTGAACAAACAAAATCAAGAAGAGCAAGGGTATACCAGCCACCAGAGATAAAGTTGAAGAGAATGGAAAATCACTGTTGGGTTATAAAACAATCATCTGCCCATCCATAGGCTGATGCCTATCTCCAGTGGACATTGGGCGAGACTCTGGACAGGTCACCAGACCACCAAAGTGCAACATAGCCATACAAACACACACCTAAGAACAATTTGGTGAGATGAATTAATCAGTCATGTTTTTAGAGTGTAGATAACCCACATATGCACAAGGAGAACATACAAACTCCTTGAGATTTGAACCCAGGACCTTCTTACCACAAGACAAAAATTTTTAACTGAACTTTTTATTTTTTATTCAAAACACTAAGCAAAATACTTAGAGAAAACATGCTGTTCAGATACTATTCTTAGTCAATAAGCATTGATCTTAATGTTTACAAGAAGATGCATGGAGCTAAATGCAGGATAATGACGGCGGCCTGTTAGAGCTAAAATGAAATAGCATAGATGAAAGAATATTCAAAACTTAGACTGGCTTAGTTATTATTAATCCAACTGAGTGTCTGTGTCAAGATTTTAAAAATCTGACTGGGACCGAGAAGCTTTGAAAAGAATGACCATGATTTTTTTTTTTTCATTTTGAAAACCATGAATGACTTTTTCTTACTTTCTTCAACATTGGTTTCTCACACAAAAATCCAAAATAAAAAATACTGTCTTTCATTGTATTTTTATGGTTTTAAAGCTTTTTTGCACCCTTTGCTTTATAAAATGTACATAAATTTTAGCCTAAAATTTTTGACCTACAAACAGTAAAATAGTAATTTTAATATAATCTTAGCCATATAGAGTACCACTGTCCATTTTTATTCACACAAATGGATAAAATTCAGCTTAACAACATTAGCTGAATTTCAAATATTTAAAACTGACGATTGCACCTCTAATAGACTATAAGTTATGGGGGAAAAGGTAAAAATGTTACAGTTGGTTCCTTATCTCTCGCATTACTTATTAAGTTTTTCGTCTGTCTGCTTTGCTTAAAGTTTTGAGTATTGCGTGAAGTATTGCATCCCACAGAGCAGCATGCAATGTGTGGTCCCTTCTCTTATCTACAGAGAGCGGCAGGAGCCTCTATTTGATCATAAAGTGCATTTGAAGAACCTCGAGGTCATGGGTCTACGAACCTTGTTTTTCAGAATTCTGGCGGATTATAATGTCAGCGGGGGTAAAATAATAATAAAATTAGATACACTTCCGTCTGGTGACCGCGATTCCCCGAAGGATAAGGAAAGTCGAATTTGAGGAAAGAGGGAGGCGTGACACCAATACAGGAGCGCGATCTGTCAGGGAACAAACATTCAGAAGTCCCAACTTCAGTTTAGGTGCCAGCTGGCCGCCGGGTATTAAGGATATTCAGCCAATAAAAGCGAAGGAGTCACCAGCGGGAAAACATCCCATGTGAGGAAAACAAGCCCTGGTTTGACTCGGGTTATAACTCCGCCTATTGATCAAAGACCATCCTCCACCCTTTTGTCTTTTCTTTACTTTGTTAACTTCACTAAAAGCCTCGTGGATTTGGGGCCAGCTGCGCAAACCTTTTGGCATGCCTCCGTTCTTACTTGGTGGGATTTTAACGCTTTGGAGCTGAATAACAACATAAGCTGATTGGAGATTTCTGACCCTATTTTACTATCATTAAATCGACTTTCATGGAGTTTATCGGGAGATTACTTACGAAAGCGAAAAGGTAAGATTATTTGTTTTTGTATATTAAATTGTTCAATCTGGGTGATGGCAAACTTTTGAAGAGGCAAAACACAATCAAGAACCCAATTCTCCTAAAACAATCAAAGCAATGACACACGTCCTGAGCGCTTGAAACGCTGTTTTTTGCCACTGTGTGGTTTCTTCTTTTTAATTTAACCATGGCTGACGGCGCTCTGAAAGCAGCCTGTATGAAAATAAGCCGCACAATGATCGAAAGCTAAAACTCGTCAATTATTTCCATATTATTTGCGTCCTCCTCCTATCAAATTAAGCCGGGGCAGTTGGGACAAGCAGGGACAACGAGCCTGTGTTTACTCATTCCTCAAAACATGCAAACCAACCGGATACCAGGAAAAGCTGAGAGGCAACTTTTTCCCTCTCTCAACTTGAAGTTCCGTTTCAGACTGAGTCACTTTTTATTACATGGCGGAAATAATAGTTTCTCCTAACGCGAACTTATGTATTTAGCAGCACGAATAAATAACGACAGTGATGTGAAGTTTTCAGTGCATTCTCAAGGTCTCGCGTGGTTTGTGGCCTGTCAGTGTGGACGGTTTGCTTTCGGAAGTCACACTCCATCACCCTTGCCCTACAGATCATGGAGTTGGGGCTTGGGGGTGAGCGCACGGGGACTCACGCGCGCGCACACACACACGCTACTCTTCACGCCTGCACCCTTGACAGCGCGCGCCTTCCGTCCGTCGAAAACAGCACTTCTGCTGCTGCTTCCTCCTCCATGCACAGAAACCACATTTCTCCTCTCTACAGATAAGCCATCGCCCTGTGTGTGTGTATGTATATATATATATATACATACACACATTTTCTCACTGTGAAAGGTGTCAACAGGATGAAGTGATAACATCTGTTAGCGTTGCAGGCCAGTGTAAGGCAAGAGGTTGGATGAAGCCATGTTATGTCTAATCCTGTACATCTTCATTTTGGTTGTATAGGCTACACTTTTTTCCGGATGCATATGTGATCATGGGATTTGATAGACCTGCTTCAGCGCTTATTTTCAGATATTTTCGGTAGCTTCAGTTTGGCAGCTGGTCATAACACATCAGGGGTGTGTGCTGTGTTGTGACTAAAGAAGGTCTATGACAGTTTTAAAAAAACTGCTTGGCCTCCATGTATTACCATTGTGTAAAAAAAAAAAAGTCTCTCTCTCTCTTTTTTTTTTTTTTACCACACTTTGAATGTTACTTTTAAGAAATAAATAAAATAAATTATTTAAATTAAAACACATGCAACATGCAGTTTTCCAATAATATGTACATCCATCTACTGGTTTCCTCATCTAACAGCTTCAGGAGGGAAGCCCATACATCTCTCTCCTCTGACCCTTACAAGCTCACCCTGAGGCATTCCCACCCAGGCTAGGAGGGATGTATAGTCCCTCCAATGTAATCTGGATCTCATTCCAGTTTAAAAAAAAAAATTGCCTCACTTTTAAAATCATGAATTAACTGAGCTTAACCACATTTCCTGGAAAGGCGAGTTCAATTTCCCAAGAGCCATTCATTCCTGATTGCTGCCAGACCTATAGAATTAAAAACAAATCTGTTAAATTGAATCTCTCGGACAACATGAAAGAAAATGAAAGATCTCAAAAGGTAACACATTGATCCCTGAAGTAAAAAATTGCAAGAACAGATGAGCGACAAAGTCATTCAAGGTTACAAAGTCCTTTTTAAGGCTTTGGGGCCTTTATCCACAAAGGGAGAAAACATGGAACACTGATGAACATTCCCAGGAGTGTCAGACCTGCATTGACAACCTCATTTTAGAAGTCAACCTCATTCTAGGCTACCATAACCCTAACCCAGAAAAACAAAACAAACATCATATGCAATACTGCAGATCTCACTTACCTCAGCTAACGTCAGTTTTAACTACTCGACAATAATAAAAAAAAGAGACTGAACAAAAATGGCATCCATGGCAGAGTTACAAGGAAAAGCCACTGGTGACCAAAAAGAACACAAACACTCATTGCATTTCCCCAAAAACTATTTTGATGATACTCAAGGTCTTTGGGGAAAAAATCTGAAAAATGTCCATCCCATTACATAAAGTCAACACAGCTTTTCATAACATTGACTTCAAACTGACAGCTCTACATGGTGTTTGTAGTGTGATGGTGTTGGGCTACCATGAGTTGTACTGTCTTCCAGGAAATCTTGAAGAAACATATTAGGTCATCAGAATGTGATAGGTTCAAAGCTACTCAAGAACAGAAGAGAATTTTCTGAAATGACAAACGATCCAAAATAAATAAATAAATATATAAATCCATGCAGTCAAAGTTCAAATCTGAAACTGATTGAGATTACCTTAAACTGAGGCCTGACTAAAACAAAGAAGTTTTAAAGAGTAGAAACTTCAGACTGATTGCAGGCCTCCTCCAGGATTAAGAGGTGAATGAATATATTTGGATGTGTGATTGAATTAAACCATTGTATTGCATGCATGGTAAAGTAAGTAATGTGTAATTCTGATCATTTCTATTAAAATATAGTTAACTTTTACTGTTATAAAAAGAGCACCTCATGAATGTTACACTTTCTGATTCAATATTTTGAAAAAAATAAACTTCTCGGTGGCAAATTTTATTTATGTAGACTCTTGTGACCCCAAATATTGGTTGATATACAAGCATTGCAATTATACCAGTAACACTGATGTATAGATAGGCACCAATGACATACCCAGGGACTGCACTTGTAAATGTCTAATTGGCTCAAATTAATGATCAGTGGGTCAAATACAAAAAAAAAACAATTGTTTTTTTTCCCCTCTTCAGTAAATTAATTAAAACTGAGAACCCATGCAGCATTGTTGCTATCCCCATTAGTCATAATTAAAAAGACAAAAGATATGAATTATTTTTATGAGAAGAAAATTAGCAAAATATGTAGCCGAAATAGTATGACAATTTGTCAAATACCCAGTAAGCCTCATTTAAGGTATTTGCCAGAAAGGATGTGAACTAACCCTGATTTGACCTGAAGCCTATTCTCTTTAAAGTGATTTGAGGGATCACAATGTTCCCTCCCTCATGGTACTTGCAGCACTTTGTGACTCACAGCTCCTCTGACAGGGCTGAAGAGGAAACAAGAAAGGGGAGAAGAGCTACTTCTGTATTTTTAACTTTCTACACAGAAGTGGACCGTGGGGCGCAAACCCAGTGACAACGCTGAAAGTGCAACAGTGTTCTTTTTTGTTTTTGTTTTTTTTTAATGCAGTTTTGTTTAGCTTTTACTTGTGCTTTTGTTTGTTTTTTGAAATGTTGTCAGACCTCCTGGCTACCATGAATTTTTGGGGTAATGATTTAGATGGGCTGTAAATGATTTGTACTGTAGAATATAAAACAACATGCCACTAAAGTTGGGTAGTTTATAAATCCGTCTAACAAGAGTAATAAAATGTTAATCACTTTATTAACTTTATCTGCTGGTGATTTCCTGCTGCTAACACTTGACCTACTAGACATCAAACTAAATGATATGTACTTTCAGCTGTTGTTCAGACTTAGGATGATGATAATTTTTTTTTTTTAAATGCAGTAAGCAGAAGATCAGTAAAAAGGATCTGAGTCAGTTCCACACT
This sequence comes from Gambusia affinis, assembly GCF_019740435.1. Classification (NCBI taxonomy): domain Eukaryota; kingdom Metazoa; phylum Chordata; class Actinopteri; order Cyprinodontiformes; family Poeciliidae; genus Gambusia; species Gambusia affinis. The sequence goes on from NC_057875.1 coordinate 8,161,592, forward strand.
GACATTAAAGAAGTGCAGAAAAAAAGGAACTGTTGCGTCTCTTGCAAGTTTTGTGGTAACAAAATGCAGAATAGAAACACCAAGTCCTCTCTGCTGTTTTGCTGTTTTAGGTTGTAAACACAAGACAAGGCATGCATGCCACATTTGGGAACACATTCTGCTTTGGCGAAATGTTCCCACCTGACGGCAACAAGTGATTCGGGCATTTGAAGCAACCAAAACAAGCTGAGAACAAATGAAGCATTTATCAATTTCAAGAATTCCATTGTGTCGTAGTTCCCACGCTTGAAGTGAAATATCATCCAACCAAATCAACACGGTGTTTAGGAAATTGCTCCCATTCTCTCTGTTTCTCAGTCCCTGCAGTCCTTGCAAAAGTGGTAAATAAATCATCCTCAAGAAATTCCTCAGATTGTAACTTTTCTGCCACTTGTTGCACAGTGTTGTTTCCACTGTTTCTCTGAATCAGCTGATAAGAGTTGGTGTGATCTGTGTGATAAACCACAAGATTCGTCAAGGTTGCGAAATACCCTCAAGCAGATTTTATCTAATGATCACTCTGTTATGTGCACAAATTGGCCATATTTCTTGTAGTTGTCTATACTTCCAAAGTGGGAGAATGTTCAAGATGGCTGTATCAGCTGCAAATACAGTTGCACATCGATACATGTCAATAAGTTTTAAAGGCTAATTTATTTCAGTAATTCAATTTAAAAAGTGAGATTTGTCACATTTGTATGTATTTCAAGTGTACATTTTTATGACGTTTTGATGATTATAGCTTGCAGCTAGTTAAAACCAAGACAATAGTTTTGCAAAAAATAGCAGAATTGCATAAGAATTAATTTATAAATTGCATAAAAAGGAAGTACTGTCCTATTGACAGATGAGCCCGTGTACTATAGTATATGCATTCAAACCTTGAGATGTGTATTGCATTATTTACTGTTCAATGGAACAAAGCATGGAGGTGATCAGGCTGTGAAGTGTTAAGGAAGCGCAGGTGGCTTTGACACCAGTTTACAGATCTTCTGCATAGTTTGGTTGCCAAATGCAGGGATGCCATTCTCATCAAAGTTCTGCTTCTTTTGCACAGTCATGCTGAAAAATTGTGTCTGTGTTTTGATAAAGCTTGTTGGTAGAGGGAAGCATGCAGCAGTGATAAAATTTACTGGTGGCTTAATAAAACAATTTGGGCAGACACCTAGATGACATGGCTCCAAAAGTCATCAATGATTGGAAACTTCACACTGGATTTCAAGCAGCCTGGATTCTTTGTCTCTTCACACTTTCTCCAGGCTGTGGGAATCTGAGTTCTAAAATAAAAACGTAAAATTGAATTTAATCTGCCAAAACACTTTTGACTACTGAGCATTTGTGGGGTCCTTTATCACCCTGACCAAGATAAAAGTATTTTGATGCCATCTCTGGTTCAGGCATGGCTTAAGACAAACAATGTCATGATTGTAGCTCTTGTCCTGGATATACTTGAGGTGGCTCTTCAAGCTCTGACTCCTCCTACAGTCTACACCTTCTAAATCCATCCAAAACTTTTGACAGAGCTTAGCTCTACAAACCTCTCAAAATTACTGTTATCCTAGTTACTTGTGCACATTTTTCTTCCACTCAACTTTCCCAATAAATGCATGAGTAAAGCTTATTAACGTAGCAGTCGACATTGCCTGACTGCTGGATAACTGTGAGCTTATCAGTCTTTCCCATGGTTGTGCTGGCCATAACATGACCATAACTTAACATTTCTGAATTTAAATCTTTTTTTACTGGGCTTGTAAGATTTTTATATATCATCACTACATTTTGGGCTTTAGATGGATAAATGTTATTAATCACAAAAGGGTTATTTGATTAACAGCAGTAATCATGATTGATAGAGCCTGATGGCAACAGGGAAAAATGACTTCTTGTATCATTCCTTTGAGCATCTGGGTCTAGTAATAATCCAACTTCTGAGATTGAAGTGGCTGAGATTTGTTCATTTGCTGTACGCCACGAATATCAAAATGAACTGAAATAAAACCTTGAAATCCATCTGTGTGTGTGTGTTATATATATATATAAATCTATTCTTAACTTGTTTTTGATGATTATTTCTATAGAGAATGTCAGTTTTTAATATTGTAAAATTTTGAAATTCCTGTTTTATTATAACCATTGACATCCTACATCATTTTTATATATTTTCTCAGGTTTGGAGTCATATCAGTTAATCGCAACAACATCGCCAGACGATGAGCCACGAATCGATGCAGACCCTCTCAGACCCAGTGTTTCGGAGAACGATGCCCTTATTTAACGGAACAGCAGCATCCAGCGGACTTTCAAAACCGCAAGCCATGTCTGGTTTCCTGGGTAAACAGACTCTGCAGTACAATGGAGCCTATTTTACTTATGAGCCCAGAATAAAGGAGAGGGATGGATTCATCCCTCCTTGGAGCCACTCGAAGACGTCTCCAATGGATGACCAAAGTCCTGTGAGTAATCTCACTGGAATGATACAGAACCACATGGCATACAGGAAAGACGGCATTTCTTCAGAGGCAGGTCATCACACCCCAGTTAAGAAAGGTTTTACAGTTTACACTAAAAGTCCTGAGATAAACAATTCGACAACTGCTTCCTCTGGAGTTATTAGAAAACCAAAACCAGGAGGTGAGAATGCCCCCTCCCCATCTCAAAGCTCTGTTTACCTGGCAATCCCCAAACCAGTTTATGGACTTAGTCCCTGCTGTACTGAGCTGGGCTGTGTGATAGGACACCGATATGGCATGGAGCACATCTCTCCCAGGATACCAAACACTGTCTACGAACATGAGTGGATGCAAAGCAATGGCCACTACCTTGAAAAGTTTCCTATTCAGAGAAAAGACGCACTGCTGCAGCAGAAAGACTTGCAGTTCGAATGCAGTGCAGAACAGCTGAAGAGGGCAACTGTGGAGGCCTACACTCCGAGCAGGGTAAGGACACTGCCCTCTGTCATTGAGCCAAGCTACAGCAGCTACTCCTGCACCCCACCTCGCACACTGTTTAGTTCTTTCAGAGAGCCCAGCAGTCGGCAGCTGCAGACCTCCCCCGCAGGCTACCCCGGCCTGTACGCCCCCCGCCCCACATATGAACATATGACCTCAGAGGTTTATCAGGAATGTTCTCCCATGTCCAAATATGGCCAGCTAGCACAGCACCCAGGGTTTTACTACTCCCAGACAAACGGAGAGGCAGAAAACAGGACACTGAGGAAGGAGAGCAGTAGTAAGCAGGGAGAAGATGGCCCTCTCCTTCATAAACAGTCAATTCCAAGTCCCCGAGAGCATTTTGTAGTTCCTCCTCTGCATCACAATGATATTCCTCTGTCTTGCACTGAAATGTTGCCAAATCATTGCTTTATACAGGGTTATGACTATCCATCTTATATAGTTCCAAGATTTCACTTGAATGCAGGACAAATCAAAGCCCCTTTAAAAAGGCTAAATTCATTGTCTGCGTTTCATCCAAGTCACATTAATGCTTCCTCATCCAGCCAACACATGGATGTCCCTACAGCTAAAGAGAAACCCAACACCGCTGTGCACATTGACCACCTTCACGGTGCGTCGTCATTCATGCGGGTGAACAAAACCAGTCCTGCCAGATGTTTAAACCCATCTGCTGTCTCACCATCCAGAATACAAGTCAGCAGGTTTTTCCAACCGTTCACCAGCCTGCACATAGACCCAGCAGTCCATCCACAACCTGGCAGTAACACCGATAGGATCATAGACCATTCCCGTGGTGAAGCTCAAGTAAAACGGTCAAAAAGCCTTCCAGTTTCCCCAGCACTGTGGTTGCCCCCGTCACCCTGCCACAACTCAGAAAGAACCCATGCAGCTGTGCCCAGTAATGTCAGAAAAATTATCTACTCCCCCACTGTTAAAACAGGAAGGAAGCACAATGGGCCAGTGTCTGACGCAGGAACCAGTGACTATAAAAAGTGCCTAAAGAGGAGTGTTTCTCACTCATCTCACCCAGTCAGAATAAAAGATGAGGATGTATATGAGGTAGAATGCACCAACAACAAACGACAAAAGGTGGAAACGGAGAAAGCTAAGGCAAGTAATAAAACCGACTCTCCTCCAATGCCAGTTATTGACAATGTGTTCAGCTTGGCACCCTGCCAGCCGCATCTGCAGGAATCTGGAGTTTTGTTTCCAGGAAGAGTAACTCAGAAAATCAGCCAGACTTCTGGGAAGTACAACAAACTCAAACAAATTACCAAAGAGAACAGGTTGGTCCAAAATGATCAGGAGTCTGTTATCTGCCTGGAGCCTAAATGCTCATCAGAAACTTCAGCTGATGAGTCACCTGTGGAATCTAAAATGATTAAAGTGGAAAAAGCAGATTCACCAGATGCTGACACCTCTGCAGAGAGTCAAAAGCATCACAGCAAAGTGGAGATGATGAATGAGCCTGAGGAGACTGGATCATCTGTCAATGTGCCTGTGGCATCAAAAGAGAAATGTGAATCCAATGAACTAGAAAATAAGTCTTTATTTGCAAGTGAAAATACAACTTCAGATGAGTTGAAACCTGCTGAATTGATTGCACAAATAGACCTGGATAATCCGGATGAGGCGACAAAAAAACAGGCAGTTACATTACAACCACAAGCCAGCGCTTTGTTGCCTCCAGGGAAAGTCAGTTTTAAAAGCATTCCCCCTCATTGTCTTAAACTTTCCACCTACAATATTATCATTCCTGATGGAAAGCACTGCAAGATTGCTCTACCTGCAAAGCAAATTCCACCCCCACAGCCAATAACTGTGCTCACAGCTAAAGAAGAGCCCCAATCCCCAGTACGCAAGCACTTCTTAGAATTGCATCAGTCTCTCTGCAGCTTGATATCCAAATCTGTATCTGCCTCTTCAGAGGAAGACCTCAAAAACTGGCTGTCTCAGCTGGAAATATCGGAACCTTCTTCTCTTTTAAGCAAGGTCCAGAGAGTGCCCTGCCTCTTGGGCGTAAAGGTGAGAGAGGCGTGGATCAACAAGGAGATCAAAGCAGCCCTCCAGGAGGTCCTGAAGAGGCTGAGGGAGTACACAGCTCAGAAGCGCTGTCCTTTTCCGCACGTGATGCGGACGGGCACGGTGTTTCTCCCCATGCTGGTTGTGAAGGAGCTGCTGTTTCCAACAGTCCAAAGCTGCTTCGTCGACAAGGTGCTGCAGGAGCACAAGGTGGAGCTACGGCCCACAACGCTCTCTGAAGAAAAGATCCTCATCCAGCTTCATAAGCGAGCTTGTTCCTCCAAGCTCAGGAGGCTGATGTCCCTCAAACACCTGCCAGACATTTACACAGAGATGGTCAACCTGCTGTACTACACGGATGTCTGCAAGCACCTGGGTGAGTACATTCTCCCTGCAGACCTATTTGAAAGGGTCATTTATTAAGGACCCACTGCAAATAGATTGCTGCTGTTGAGTCAGAGACTTGTTTGGGATAATTTCTCCAGTTCTTCCCTACTAAACCTTGTAACAACTGCTTTGGTAAGGAAATTATTCCTAATTACTCATCAGGACATTCTGGACACAAAGTATTACAATGATCACGACTTAGACAGGGAATGAACTGCTGAATGTTTTACGCTTAATTTTGAGGCTGTGGCAGAAGTGCTACCTATTAAGTGGGTGGGTTCAGCAAACTACAGCTCAACCGCTCATCTTTGGAATTCCAGTTGTTGCAACATAACAAAAAATATATTTAAAGAAGCAAACGAGTCTATAATAACACCTGGAACTTTGGGCATGTACTCATGTTACATTAAAAATCTTTCTAGTTATTGGGTTTTGATGGGATAGAAAAACACAAAGTAGTGCATAGCTGTAATGTAGAATGAAAATTATGCATCGTTCTTAATAGAAATCTGAAAACTGGGAGGAAAATATGCTTTTTACTCTTAAGTAAAACTCAGTGCAATAAATTCCCTTCAGAAATCTAGAAGTAAATTGACCTGCTTGTAATTTAATCTGACCTCTTTTATGTAAAAATAATATTAATATAAATCAATTTGTTCAGTGGAGGACTCAAAAGTTTTGATAGGGAACATTAAGAACAAACAGCATCATGAAAATAAAGCAGAAAATACAGCAGATAGGCCAGAGATGGAGTTAAAACAATACCAACGTTAAACATCTTACATAGTTGTTCTATAAATAATCTGAAAATGAGTATCTCTCAAATACAAGCCTAAAAGGACACTATCATCCATCTAAACAGGCAGATCTGGTAAAATGGCATTAACAAGAGAAGGAGCTAAGTGACCCATGGTAACTGGAGGAGATGCAGAGTTCCTCATGTCAACATAGTAATTCTACTGACAGGACAAAAATTACTCATGAAGTTAGTAAACATGGCCTATTGCTGAGGAATAGCAAAAAAAGCCACAAAAAGACCACTCTGCAGTTTTTCCTCACGTTGCCCAGGGGACTGCTAAAATGTGGAAGTACTTCTTAAAGGGGAATGAACCCTTTTGAGGAGCACTTTGACTATAATGAACCATGAACTCCAAAAACAAGATGCTGCAAATAATGTAATATTTATAAAAACAAACTATAAAATAGGATAAGGTTTTTATATTACAGGTTTTTTGGGCATATTACCCCTTTTTTACTTAAATTATTTGTACTTTCCACAAATTTCACTTGAATTTGTGTTTTATCATTTCTTTTTCTTTCAGTGACTGTAACAACATCATCTCTTTGTGGCATTTACAAAGTACTGTTCTTGTACCTATTTTTATATGGGAATAAAATTATTGCATGGCTACAAAGATGATCATCATCACCTTTTTAGTTATAGCTAACTGCTGCTGTCAATGTAAAACTCTTAAAACAAATTGAAATGTCTTTTTCCATGATAAATAAAATTATATGATTTAGATAATCCTGTAAAAATGCTGAATGTAGGATAAAGGGCAGAAAACAAGAATGATCCTTGGACCTTTTAAGAAACTGTTAAATAACTCATGAACAAAACACTGAATTCAGCTCAAACAGACTTCAGAAAATCAGTCTGTGGAGATTATAACATAAAATTGAAAATTTAGTAACTTGGTCCAGTGAAACCTAAGACTTATGCTTCACATACATTTGACACAGCACTTTTTTAAAGGTATTAAAGGGCTTTGGTAACATTCTTTTTGCATGTAATAGAAGAACTTTGTCTTTACAAATAAACAAAGTAAACTCGGTATTAGCTTGCAGATTTTTGGAAATCCCCTTTAAATGACTTACGAGCTGCAGTTCTGTTTTGTAGCCATCCCTACCGTCTGTCTTTTTTTTTTTTAAATTCATTATTTCTAATTCATCTAATCAAATTACACTGGTGGCCCCTTTTTTGTGACAAATGAAGCAGAATTAAAAACAATTATGCAATATAAAATTCATTTATTTTTTTACAGAATCACCCTCACCTGATGTCCAAAAGAGAGTCCAGGTATATATATACCTTTCTGTTTTTAATTTCGACCTTAAATTAACCACTCTTTGCTTTTCCATGATCGAATAGCAGAAGGTCCTTCTGCTAACTTTCAGCAGCAAATCACAAGAAGTTGCATGATTTTACTGGTAGAGGCCTGGAGGGGGAAGGGTGGTGAGCTTGGCTGATTATAGAAAAATGAAATCATTTGGGAATTTGTTAACTGACCTCAAAAAAAAAAAAAGGCGAGGGAGGTTGGCGCATGACGTAACCAGAGTAGTCGAAGAGATTAGCTTTTCTCTCCTTTTCAAATCACTTGATCTTCACGTTTCAGCCACAAATGCTCTTTACTGAAATTTTATGTGATAAACACAAAGTGGTGCATAATTATGTTGTTAATAAAAGAACATTCATGTTGTTGTTTGTTTTCTTCTACATTTCTACAAATTAAAATCTGAGAAGTCGTCCTGGGTATATCTTACCAAGTTTGAACATCTAGTTGATAAACCTTTTGCTCATTCATTTTTGCAAAAAAGCCCAAGTTCAGTCAGATTCAACGGCAGGTTTCTGCCAACAGTGATATTAGAAGATATTGCAACAGAAGCTTAAAATTTCGTCTAGGCACGGACTAACTAGAATTTTCCTCTGCTGTAGCTCTGGGTGTACGAGGTCCTAGTCCTGCTCTCTTTCAAGAATTGTCCCGTATTTAGCTCAGTACACCTCACCATCAACTCTGACCAGCAAGAAAAGCTTAAGCACAGCAGGAAGCAGCCACAGCCCTTGTTTCACAGTAGAGATGGTTTGTTTACGATCATGTGCTGTTTGTTTTCCACCACACAGCATTTTGCATATAGTTGAAAAAGTTACATTTATGATCTCATCTGAGCAGAGTCCCTTCATTGTCATGTTTGCTGTGCCCCCCGCAGCTTGAGACTAAACACAAATGGAACTTCTTATGGCTTTAAGAATGATTTTTCTTCTTGCCTGTCATCCATATAGACCAAACATACTGTCCTAACTTAAGTTTACAGATATTCCCCCTCCACACCTGGACTTTCCCAGGTGTGGAGTTACAATGGCTGTCTTGGCTGCTTCTCTCATTAATGCTCTCCTTGTCCGATTTAGGTGGACAGCTGTGTTTTGGTAGGTTTGGAGTTGTGCCATATTGTTTCCATTTTCAGATGATGGATTGAACAGTATTCTGTGACATGTTCAATGTCTGCTGGTTCCCTTAAGAAACCTCTGAGACCTCGATATTCTTTAGCAAAATCAGAGGGGATTAAATCCAAATTAATGCCACATTTTTCAGATTATTCGGAAAACAAATTTGAAAACCGTGTGCAATTTCTCATTTCGCTTCACAACTATGCACTACTTTGTGTTTGTCTTCCACATAACACCATGAGGCAGTAGGTTTTGGGAGGGTGAGTGGACTTAAGTAAAATTCACACCTTCAATTCTAAAGAATTTACTGCCCCACTTACCTTAATAGTTCAATTTTAGCTACACATGTAGTACTCAAGTAGGTTTTTAAAAGGAATTCAAGGTTACAAGACATGTTTATTTTTCATGAATCTGTCCTGAACTTCTGTCCACTGCTGACACTTTTCAGTTCACATGGCTTAGAGGCACTTAAGTTTAGTAAATGATCTTTGCTCCTGTCTTGCTCTTGCCCTCACTGTTGTTTTAGTCCCTGACTGATTGCATCCCCTATAGCAGATGAGTTTGTTTCCAGCCTTCACATTCACTCTGATGGCCTTTCTTTCTCTCCCTTGTCTGTCTGTCCTGTTAGAATGTTTTGTGGTGGAGGATCACAGGTAGACGTTTCTCCGACTCCTGTTTATCAGTTGACATCAGTTTCCTATTGTTTCTGTGTGCTGATGAGGTTCCTTTGCAACATTAAACTATCTGCCTTTCAAGGAAATCTCACTTGGGAAACCTGGAAAAAATGTACTCATTATATTTGTTTACCTTTGGATCCCTTCTAAAAGTTCCCTTTTCCAAATCGCTGTCCGGTGGTTCTTCTGAGCACTAAATAAATGCTATAACCCTCTTTAACTCTTGTTCCCTTTTTAGTAAGCAACCTGATTTTTTCCAAACAGGTTATAATATCATCAAAATGTAGATTTGTTACAGTAATTACATTTTAAAAATGTGTACATTCTTTGCACACAGTGATGTATTTCAAACCTCTACTTTTGTTTATTATGGCTTATAGCAAATAAAAAAAATGTTTTCCTTAGAAAAATAGAATATTATGTAGGGAACAATAAAATCATCTTTAAGGTCACAATGTTGAGGCCTTAGAGAGGACTGCTAACTTCACCATTATGTTTGACACTGAAAACATTGTCAACCATCACATACATTACTGTATGTGATGAGTTTCTATAGCAGCAAACTTCTGTGGAAAGTGTTGATGGCTGTCAGTTGGATGCCTGTTAAGTCAGCAGTGTTCTCAATAGTTGTGCTGACCACATTGCAACGTTTCTGTTTTAAAGGAATAATTTTTCTCTTTTTTTTCATGGTCTTGTGTAGTAATCTAATTTTCAGAGAAATCATATCATGGGTTTGCATTAGCTGTGAGCCATAATCATCAAAATGAACAAAAACTAAATGTAGTTAATAGATAAGTTGTTTTATTGCACTGAAATAAATGAACCATTTGATGATATTGTGATCTATTGAGATAGGTGCCATCAGTTGCTACCAGCTTCTAAATGTAACGATCTTTGTGTTGCAGGACTAAATATGGATCCTTATTATAAAGAGCAAGATGGGGGCCATGAAGTGTCAAACGCCACCAATGCAGTTCCTTCTGATGCTCTTGCCTCCCCAGCCTCTCCATCGGAGTCGCACCAGCAGACATGCGTGAAGGAAGAGGAGAGCGAGTCGTTTCCTAGCCAGAGCAAAACCAAATGCAGAGTAAAGAGCGAATTGAGGCATACGTTTCTGGTTTCTGATGAGGAAGGGGCGGGTGGTGCAGGGCAGGTAGCAGATGAAGAGGATCTGAAATCACTCATAACTAAAACTCATCAGATAGAAAATGAAGACTCTGATCATGTGGATGGAGAGGAAGATCTTACACCTGCTACACAATCAGCTGACAATTCCTGGACATGTCCACTAACGCTGGACGAGCTGTCTCCCTCTCATAGCGATGCTGAAACTGAGAGCTCCTCTAGTCTGTTGACCGACAAACGGCCTTTGGGACATTCTGTCCAATCCAAGAACTGCTCTGGCATGATTCTCAAACTGAGGAAGATGCTGAACGCAGGGATAAACAGAAAAAGGGCTTGCTACGAAGCTGTGTCGCAGTCCGGGGCGATTGCTGAGTCTTCGTCATCGCAGACTAAAGTTGGAGAGGGTGTAAGTGGAGAGAGCAGCCAACACAGGAAGCCTAACGCACTGCGCAGGTGGAAGGGAAAAGGAAGCTTCTGTCATCCTGGAAGGTCCCTCAGCAGCCCCTCTAAAACTAAACAAAGATCTCTGCTTAAGATCAAATACTGTCCCTATTTGTCGGCCTGCCACAGCGCCCAGCACAGGCGGCGGTGGGTTCTGCGCTCGGCTGTCCAGACGGCCCGGAGGGCCATGAGATTCTACTACCCGGACTTGGTGGGGAAGAGGATCAGGCACTTGTATGAGGAAGACGACAAATCAGAGGTGTGGTACCGAGGAGAGGTGCTGCGTATCCACGAGGCTCACACCAACCCTCTAAAGACGGTATTTGAGGTGAGGTACGACAGCGAACCAGAATGGAAGTACTACCTGGAACTGCTCATAGATTACAAGAAGGGCTGGCTTAAAATAGAAGACTAAACATTCCTCAAATGTTCTTATTCTGAAGGGTTGTCGGCCACAGAGTGCAACGACGAAGTAAAAATGATGCTGGACTGGATGAGGGGAAGTCATGCAAACTTCCCCCAAGAATGCTTTTCTTCGTCGTTTTTCTTTGTAAATGACATTTTGTCTTTGACGCAGTGGCTTTAAGGAGTTTACTCAGAAATTACTAATTTCCACCATCATTTATATTTTGGTAACTGTTCCTTTATTTAAAAAAAAAAAAATCCCTTTTAAAAAAATGTAAATGAATACAGTGCCACGTGTGTGTGTATGTTTACAAGACTTAATTTCGAGTAATTAGTTTTCAAAGGGACATTTTTTGGAGCAAATGAAGCTCAACAGGCATTAAGGTACTTTATATGAAGCTGCTTTTTTGTTTTTCTAAGTAACTGGGAACCTTACTGAGATTTGTGAATGGAAGTATATTGAACTCAAATATTCTGACATTCGTCTATGACTGAACCTGATACCTTTTACATTTTTTCCACAAGAGTCTTAGAGAGTGAACAGGTTGAACCTTAAAAAATAAATGTTTTTATACTGAAAGTATGTTGCATTTTCTATTCAGTTAATTTCACATGTTGCCAAATATTTATCTAATTAACAGATACATCATCTGTTCAGAACATGGAAAAAGTCTGGTAATGGGAAATCTATTCCATTTGGTGAAATGCACCTGTATTCTCCTAATGCCTGACTCACTCTGAATCTGGTATGTGTGGCAATAGGAGAGTGAACTTGTAGAAAGGCAGAAGTTTGTTGCTATAAAAAAGGCGTTTGTCACCATCCTGTGGAAGTTCATACCGTTGCATGCTTTCTCTTCTACCACAGTTTGCCTGGATAACCTGCAGTCAGATCCACCATGTGCTAACCCTGTACAGGAGCATCTTGAATTAGAATATTAAAATTATTTTTTCTTTTAATTCAAAAAGTGAAACAAAGATTCATATTTTACTTGGCTCCTTTTGTATGAATTAGGGCATCAATGTAGTGACTAAGAGATTAGTCTGTTGAACCTTCTGCTGCTTTAACAGAAGCTTTCAGCTGTTATGGATGCATCAGTGTATAGCGGGTCTTGAAACTTTAAATTCAGCTGCAGTCCACACGTTCTGAATCTTTTCAAGACGCCATTTGCTTTGCTTCATCATCCTGAGGCTACTGGTATCCCAGTTGGTTGTGCAACTTTTTATATCACTTTTTTTCCACTAAGCTTTCCATTAATATAATTAGATACTTCTCTCCAAACAGCCAGCTTATTGAGCAGGGATGTTTTGTGACCTTCTGTAGGGCGTCATTGACTGACTGCTGGACAACTGTCGAGTCAGCAGTCCTCCCTGTTTAGGTCATTACCTGGCAATGATATTTTTGTATTAAAAATGTTCATTTTTAAAGTCAGTGTTGTGTAATAGTCCCATTACAAAAATTTTACTTTGGGGATCCTGTTAGCTTTAGGTAGCTTTGACAATCTCCTAAATAAGCAAAAAGATCTCAGTTTGTGCAATGAATATGAGTTTCACACTTAAGTTGAATTACTGAAATTAGTAAACCTATTGATAAAATTCAATTTTATTGATATGCAGCCAAAGGCTGGCGGATGCCAAACAAAATGCCCACAATCAACCACTCATGCAAGACGACTGTTTGCAACATTATGCACTTTAATATTTTTTTCTCCAAAAACAAACATCTAATTTCCCCTCACATTTTACACTATTAGGAAATAAAACACCTTTAATAGCATAAAGGAAAGGTATGTAGAAAAGTATTAAAAGTTTTTGGATGTCTCGGTTTAATGCAAGTAGCTGCTTCTGTTACTCCAAAACGTAAAATCTGAAATGGTCAAAAACTTCTAGCAGACAGTGAAAACAGAGTGGGCCCCTGGAGAGCGGGTTAGGATAACAATTACAGCTGAAGCTGAAGTTAATGCAAGACAACTTTGAGAAAAGCAATTTGTATCCATTCATCTTGTGTCATCTTTGACAAAAACAACTTCTAGATGCAGTGACGTGCGGTGAGGTTCATAGCTGGTGAGGCACTGACGTCATCAGAATCAGATTTGCAAATAGATGCATAGATTGACAGCAGTTTACAGGTTATGTTTCACTTCTGCATCCTTACACATACAAACTGTAGCTCACAAAACACACATATTATCTCCTGCTTCGATTGAAAGTCCACTTGAGAAAACTTTTTTAGTGTTGTAATGTAGTCATCCATGTCGAAAGTCGGGATAAGCGAGAGGAAAAAATCACTATCTCTATTATAATCTATCGCTGCACTTGACTTGCTTCCCGAATCGTTTAGCCTAGCTCGCTGTCACTTACTCGGCAGTTGAGGAGTGAACAAGACGAACGTCTGGGATCTTGAGCGCCCCCTGCCATGAGGCAAGAGAACTGCCTGCCTCACCTCGAACCTGTTCTCTGCCGTTTATAATCGCTCATTACACGAAACACGTTACACAAACACAGTTGGTGACAAAAAGCACTGTACATTATATACATAAGCTAAATTATTGGAAATAAGTTCACATATTAAATTTGTTTAAACCATTTTATTGACGCCGTACAGCAACATGCTCTCTCCGCTTAGCAGCCAGCGCAGAGCCAGGGGTTGCGCAATCCAAGGTGAGGCAGAGCTAGCTGCCTCACCCTCGCTTCAAGCATTTGAATGGGAAAATAAGAAAATTCAGCGATTTTGAACAAATAAAAATCGAAATTGGTGAAGCTACATGAAAAATAAATATTTTTTAGTACAAACCACCGGATGAATATAACAATTTAAATTACTTTATGATTATATATTTTCTTTCTTTCCATGATGGCTGGTGAGGCACTGCCTCACCTGCCTCCCCTGACCGCACGTCACTGTCTAGATGCTCAATAACAAAAGAAACAATCTGAATGTAAACTTGGTGATAAAATGAGTCAAATTTGATCATTTAGACCAAAACTCAAGATTAAAGTTTCCAAATTGATTCCACACCTATTCGGAAGACAAAGCGCTGCAAAGGTCTGCAGTGTAGAGAAAAGAGTGATGGGTTAGAGGTGCACCAATCAACTGAACAATTCTCTTCAGATCCCTCAACCACAGGTTCAGTTTTCCATTCATTAAATGAATCAAAACTAAGAAGTCCGACCATTTTCTGCCTCTAAAAGCATCAAACAAAATGCATTGATTGATTAATTTTTAGTTAAACAAAAATGAGAACAGTTTTGATGCATAAATATTGTTAATCTTATATTTCATTTTCAGTTGGATTCAAAACTACTACCTCCATCACAGAACCAGCAGTACATTTTGTTCTTTTTTTTGTTTAAGTGCTTATAGAAAAGAAATAAAACTGTAAAGACCTCAAAGAAAGCAAGAAATCGATATTAGCCACTCAAAAGCCTCATCTGTGCATTTCTCCTGATATCTGGCTAATTACACTGCTTGACACCAGGCCTACTCTAATGACTCACACATCACTCCCATAAATCAGATTTCTCATGACATTTATTCAAATAAACAGTACAGTTTATAATTTGCTAGGATAAAATAATAACTTGAAACACATAGAAGCATTTTGGGTGACAATTGCCCAAAGATCTGAAACTAGGGCGAAGGATGTATTTTAACGATGGCTGACACTGGTGTCATCTTTCCAACTTGCATCAGTGCCTGGAACGATCATGTCCCCTCCAGCCAATCTTGTGAAGACTGCCACATTGCAGAGACATGAACGAGCATCTACAAACAAAGAGCTTGACAATCAGGGCAGCTGCTACACAGAACGATGCAAAACCTGGAGGGGCACTGATATTTCACTGCTGAAACCTCAACCCATGTACAAAAACAGAAAAACAACAAGCAAAAGAAAAACACTGACTTATGCAAAAGTATACCAGCTTTACAAAACACCCCTGCAACCTTTAGGATTTGCCCTTAAATTTGCATCTCTTTACAGAACACTGAAGTCTGTCTGTGTAGCTTGGTTTAAAGCAAGGTTCCGTCTTACTGCAAGGCAAAAGATCTCTTCAAAGCGATCGGGCAACTATCGGCCTGTTGAGAAGTTACCTACAAGGGTGACGTAAATACCTGGCAGACTTCGAGAGTGATCAAGCCCAGTTAGAACTAAAAAAAACTGTCAGTACATTCTACCAACCCCTCTCTGTCCACAAGGTGCAAGCTGACTTAAAATAGGACTAACTCAAGCCACGTCAGGAACAAAAAAAAAAAAAAAAAAAAAAAAAAGAGTGAATGTCACTCATTTTGGCTCTTGCAAATAATTAGTAATGTCTCTAAAAAGAATTATGATAGCGCAACGATAAGCGCAGAGGGGCATGGGGCTGGTACGTTACTATCTCTTACCTGTAAAATCAATTTTTTTTCCTTTTACCTTGACTGTACTTTCAGAGTCACTTTTTTGATCACCTAAAAGGTTTCTTGGAGTTTCCTTACAGACTAACCTGATGAGGAACTTTTGTCCAGTGATCTGAGCAGACTGATGACGACAGGATGAATGCCTTATTGCCAATGCTTCCAAACTCCCACTGTTAATGAGAGGTGTAAACGGACTCAACTTAAATGGGAAAAGTACATCTTTTTCAAGATCGGTAAAGAATAAATATTTCAAAAGTATGCAAACACGTGCCACTCTTGCTCTTTAACTTCCATGCATATGGACTATTTACAATTTGAAAAAATACAGACTTGCTGTTTTTTGTTCTTTTTGTGTTTTTTTTTTCTCCCCCCCTGAAATGTCTTTGCCCCCTTTGCAATCAGCCCATCAATATTCAGCCATCCAAATGAGGATTTCACCAAATATTGCAGACATGGCCAGAACAATTAAAGCTGTGTAAAACATTTTTTCACACTTATGGAAAAAATAAAATAAAAACAAAAGTCAAAAATCAAAACAGAATAGTTTCACAAAAAAAAAAAAAACCCAAAGAAAAGATAGTTTAGAAGAGGGTTACAATACAGACCCAAAGGATGTATTTGTTTATGATGGATTTTTCTGCTTCCTGTAGACTCCACTCTGTCGCTAACAATACTGTAGTACACTTTCTCTGTATTACTCTACACTTTCTTTAAATATAATTTATTTTAAGATTTTTTTGTTAAAGAAATCCAGGAAAAAGAAAAAAAATGATGCAAAAGTGGTTGGTTGCCAGAGGAGAGGCGGCAGAAGGCCCGTGCTGCCCTGTTTAATTGCATCAGCGCTCTAGTTTGTCAAGATACTCAATAGTCCGTTGCATTGGGACGTGTCCTCAATCTTCAATGTACTCCCACAGGTCCTTCTCATAGCCTTCATGTACGTGCTGTAGCAGCACTCTTCGCCTGCTCTCACAGTATCTACAGACACAGGAGAATTTCAGCAGAATTTCAGAGAAGTCCAGAATAGCATATTTACAGGAAGTGAGAGTTCTGGTCAGAGATGTACATCCACTCATGGGTACAAATGTTACAATAATTATAAGCTTTTAATTGTCCATTTGGACCGTTGATTTCCCTGCAATATGACAATGTTTCAATAAATAACTTCAAACAAACATTTGAAAAACTATTGAGCATAAAAGAGGAATCCATATTCAAATATATACATGCAATCTCACTTGGATAAATATAACATGGTAAGTTGCAGAGCAAACACAGCCATCAACAAGGGATAAATCTGGCTTCAAATTAGTTTTTTCCCCATACATGGACCAAGATTTTGGTCAGAGTCTTTACAGAAGATCAATATTCAGCCGTTTGATGTGTGCTTGGGATTGTTACTCAAATGCCAACAATATAGCTAACAATTTTAATTGAGGTGGAAGAATTTGGAGGTGGTCTCACCTTGATTACCCCAAACATGCTTCCTGTTATTGTGGCTACATAGCTCAGTCCTTGTCTCGTCTGACAATAAAACATTTCTTTAGTAGGAATACTTTTCCATACAGGAAGTGGAAAACTTCAGTCAAGATTGAAGGTGTTGATTTTTCCCTGGTGTCTTGGCTGAAAGCCTAAGTCCATGATGGACTTTGATCTTCTCTCCAAACCATTACATTGGCATTTTAGCAGCATCCATTTTATGATCCTAGCTGGTTCCTGGAACAGTCATGAACTTTCCAAATACTTCCCTTCCAAATGAATGGATAGATTGTATCAGATGGTTGGTACTTGGACAGACCAGTTGTTGGAACAGGACAATGATCCCAAACACACAACAAAACTGCCTTTGGGAGGCTTGCATTATGGATTCTGAATAGCATAAGTGAATCAACTGATTTAAATACAAATTCTGCTAAGAAAAATGGTTAAAAAAAATCCAGAACGATACCAGAAATATGTTGACAGTATATAGAATTTTGACTGTGTTGATTTGAGAATAGCCACTATCTTGGGCAGCTAGTTCTTTTACAAATCACTTAATACAAGTGCTACCCAATACCATTTACTCCATACAATAAAGGTTCAAATGTGTAATTAAAAGCCAAAGAGGATGTAAACTTCTTATTGGAACACTACTTCACTTACCTGTACTTATCTTGTACTTTCTGTTTGATGTCCTGCAAGGAATCCTGGGAAATATCCCGCTCCAAGTATCCAGAGAGCACCTCCGTGGCATTTTCCAGATCTGCCTGGTTGTTCTGGGGAACAGAAGTAACAAATGTCATCCTCAGTAATACTTTTAAAAATGTGTTTCTAGTTCATACCAATAAAGATAGATTTGGTTCTTGTGTGCTTTGGATTTGTGTGACTTTACATTTTGGTGGTTGGTAGCTTTAGCGTTAAGCAACACTTTCACCCATCTTACCTCAAAAATAATGGACTGGTTGTTCTTCTTGAGGTAGAAGGCAAAGACGTAAGTGAACATGAGTGTGGAGCGGCACTGGCAGAGCACATCTACAGCCTTCTTTAGGAACTGCACTTCAATCCAAGACATGTTGTGCTGCTGCATCTCCTCCATCTTCTGCTTAACCTGAGCATAGAGCTTGTGCTCAAAGCGCAGACTCTGCATGTGGTTCATGTAGCGGTTGCAGTAGAACAGGTACCTCTGCAAGGCTGCCCTGGAGCGCTGTACACACAGTAAGGCGAACCGGCTTAAACTCACAAACACACCCAAATACTGGATACTGGATTTACCCAACTGTACAGTGTTCACATTTCAAATTTCCTGAACTCTCAGTTCTTTTTGCTCAATTTCTGACATATAGATACAAAACCTTATTGCAGTAAAAAAGGAACCTACAAAAATCAGAGATAAACAAGCAAAAAAGAAAAAACAAAGGAAAAAAAAACAAGAAAGAAAGAAAAAACATGGAAGGAGCAAAGTGGGGGAGGGAGAAGGAGGCAAAGAAGATAAATTGATATTTTTTAGACTGTAGGACAGGGAACAAAATCTGGAAAATGCCATTCCATACTTATCCTGAATTGAGAAGAACTTAAATGTCATAATTTCCCATACTGCAAAGAAACCCTGAAAACTGTAAAAGACAAAAACTGTGTGTTGTACCAGCAGCATGAATGTCAGTCTTGGAATCTCTGCAGGTGTTTCATAAAATAAATTTTGTTACAAACTATAAAATCCTAATAGTACTTGTTTACCATACAATTCTCTGAAAATTAAACAATGCAAGAATAAAAGAAAGAATAATTCTGCACTAAAACATGAATTAAATTGATGCATTTATGTAATAAACCTTTTAAAGTTAACAAATGTTTCACAATTTTTGAGGGCAAATGTAGATTTATTTACCTCTTGAGCATCTCTGGCTGCCTTGGCATCGTCTTCATTATAGCGGTTGCAGTTGTACCTGGAAGGTCAAACAGGTCAGTGGTATTTACAGAGTATTTCAGACAGACCTCTGGACATTTTTATTACCAAGATTTGAACTCTAAGGTGGGTGCGTGAGAGAAGCCAGAATATTTTAGATTCTGTACTCTTTGTACTGAGACTAACAAATGTATCTAATGAATGATACGCCGTTACAAAAACCGATGATCAAATATGTACCAGCTGTGGTTTCACATCTTGAAACATTTAAATGTTTTCATTTTCTACCATCTTACCGGGAGTCGCATTTAGTTTATTTACTTGAAAGCAACATTATTACATAAAAAGTAACATGGAAAAAAATAAGGCTTTAGTTCTCACCAGGCAGAGCCATGAGGTTCCCATGGACCCAGGCAGACCCAACAGAACTCCGCTTTGCAGTTCTGGTTGCGACAGACCATGTGGTTGCAGCCGCCGTCCTTCTCAATGGTCACGTGACATTTTGGACACTCCTGTAGAGTTAAGGAGAACATTGTGTTCTGCTATTAAATTGAAGAACAGAGAAATCCAATATTATTCATATCAGGGAGTCTGATGAATGTCATACCTTGGTATTTGCTGCAATCCAGTTGGAAGTCTCACTGTCGTCATCACATTTCTTAATCCATTTTCTCAGCCACTAAAAAAAAAAAAAAAAATAAAAAATAATTGAAAAGGGAATAATATTACTTCCTATAACTGCCAGAATTCTGCATATTTTCATTTTTCCATTCAGCTTACCTTACACTTCACAGGATCATGCCAGTTCTCTCCACAGTTGAAACTGTAATAACAGCATGCAAATCAACCCAACGTCCAATAACATGTAGAAAACCTGCTTTCTGTCAGAGTTTACTGATCTTACCAGAACTGACGGCCACACTTGCATCTCACCGGCTTGGCATCTGGATACTGGACTTTGACAACGTGATGGCAGTCCGGTGCAGGGCACCACTTTAACAGTCGATTGCACTTTAACGAGTAATAAAAAATATGTTTTTAATTTTTCCAGTAGTAGACCCACAGGTTGTCAATTACATTCTAACTTTTCTCAAAGCACTCTACAGAGGAGAGACGTATGGTTAGCTATGTAGAGATCTGCATAAACACAGCCATGCGGTTAACTAGGACATTGAAGATGTACAAGTTTATTTATCTAATAGAAAAACAAAACATGTATACAGAATGTAAATGCTAAAGAATTTACAAACATAGAAGTATCATGTGATAGTAACAGTCAAGTTTAGGTCTTGACACATTCATTTGTGCTCATAAATGAAGGACCATAGGGTTAAATAATTCTACATTTACTTTTAAACCAACCAAATCCTTAAATATGTGTGGGCTCACTACTTGTTATTACTTGTTTACCTACATTTTCCTTAAGCAATGTACAACAGAACTGTTTTTACTGAGTGCTAAACTGACATTCATCCAGCTCTATAGACATGTTATAATTAAAGAACTAGTTGTTTCAGGATTCTTCTTCTCAGATTCAACCTGAAAGTCAAACTGCAAAGCTCAGCATAAACGTTTTTCAATTTCCTGCCAAGCAACAAAGCTTACCTCTACAAAACTATTCGTGATTAAATGCTGGTACTTCAACTTTACTTTTGAATCTGTTATGAGGCGCCTGTGGAAACATTGAAAATCAATTATTAGCCTTCATTAGAAAAATGTTATATATATGTATATATATATATGCACATTTGGAAGCAGAGATTTTTGTATTTACTTTCTAAGACCTAAATGCATAAGTTATACAGTAAATATACTGATTATTTTCTCCTCTTGAAGAGGTTAATAATTTTAAATTTAAAGTGACAAAAAGAAGATCTGGAATCTTGGCAGCATTAAAAGACCTGGAGATCCACCAAAGACAAGTCATGAATCACTCAAAGACTCAAGATGAGGGGGAAAATTATTTTTCAGAAAAAAACTTTTTAGAGTTCATAGGAGACAAAACAGAGATGAAATCACACTTCAATGATCGTCACTAAAAAAAACAAGTTGGATTAACATACATTGAAGAATATAATATTTGATAAGTATAATAATTATGTACAAAATATAAAGTTTTAACAGTGAAAACTACCTTGCCGATTTTAAAATTGGGATGAGTCAAAGTAACTTTACATTTTCTGTAGTGTGCTCTGCTACACATTTGTTGAGACCGAGATGATATGAAATTAATTTTCCGGTTCGTCCATAAAGCTACATTTACATTAATCATTTACTGTGCAGCCGCCCGCCTTCTTCAGTCTATCCGTATAAATACACCTTCAGTGCTCCTCTCTGCTCTGAACACCGGCCAGTAGGCAGCAGCTCCGGGAGGAGAAAAGCTGCTGTACTATAAGCATCACGCCAGTCATTTTAAGGATGCTTATTGGTGCCCCAAAAGACA
Source organism: Gambusia affinis (assembly GCF_019740435.1). NCBI lineage: Eukaryota > Metazoa > Chordata > Actinopteri > Cyprinodontiformes > Poeciliidae > Gambusia > Gambusia affinis. The sequence goes on from NC_057875.1 coordinate 8,183,086, forward strand.
ACAAAGACCCAGACATTATCATCAATCAATAAAATCCTCCCAGGCTGAACTTGAAAACTGGACGTTATGCTGCTAACACTTAGCTTTCGTCAATAACTCATAGGTGGAAGTGAGAGCTCTGCGCAACGCAAGTAATAACCCGGCCGGGAACACGGAGCGATAAATAATAAAACATAAATTAACAAAGTTTCGAGGCAGATAAATTTTCCTCGAGGAATTTTAATAAACGAGATACTCGAATTACACAAGGAATCGTTTCAGCCCTACTTTACATTGAGCATCACAAAATTGTTTTTAATGAAAGACTTTATCAGCGTTATCTTCTGCCAAATATGATGATCATTACAGACCAAAAAATAAAACGAATACATGTACAAACATACTCACATGACTGTGTTGTCATCAACCAAAATGTCACAACTATGAGCAGGGCACGAAATCGTCTGAGAAGAAAACGTAAAAATAAAATCATTAGTTGGTTATTGAAAAAAATAAAGGCTATTTCAGACATCAAGAGTGACACCAAATGTAATAACAGTGCTAATTTTACTGTTTTTAGCTGGCTTTTAGTTCAGCTAACAAGTCTTTATAGTGATTATTTTATGTTATTTGTCTTCCTGACACAATATTAAACGTGTATGACCAATCTAAGTCAAAGAAGCCCACTTATATTCCAAAAGCAAATTTCAATTAAATGCAGTAAATCTTAGTAGTCCCTCTACTTTTGCTCCATAAACGAATGACAGACCTTAATAGACATCTTAAGATAAAAAAAATTTAAAAAACATCAGAAACCGGTTAGGTATATATACTTGGTTCCATTAAATAGAGAAAATCTTGTCAGTTCTTTATTTTCTGTTTGGTTCACAACTATTGCCTTCATCAAAGAAGCTGTGCTACATTTTCTTTTCTCTTTTATGCTTTCTAGTCCTTAGAAACGAAAAGCAAACGTGCTGAAAATCTGAATTATTATGTCAGGTATCATAAAAATGTAGAAATTATTTAACAAATGATAAAATTGTTACTGGCAAGAAAAGCCAGATTAGTGCATCTCCACAAATGAACCTTGAAATGTACCTGTCCCATTCCTTCCTCTATGATTTTGGTAGTCAAATAATCTCCCCAGCACTGCATGCAGAACTTGTGTCCACACTCCAGACCGGTAAAGTACTGAAACAAACATCATCCAACAGTTTAAACATACAACCCTTGTCATCAATATTAACTTTTTAAATAAAAGACATTAAAATGACTTGAGATTAATGTGTATTCATGACTAATACTACAATGCTCAATACAAATTTTATTTCCAGAATAGTTTTTTCCCCCTTCGTAAAGCCCAATCTAAATTTATTTTTACATTGCTAAATGAAAGTACAAAGGAAGGAATATTTGAATAACTTCAAGTGAGGGTGTTGCCCTTCTTCTTATTTATAATACATCATTAAAAATTACACAAACACTGTATAGAACAGTGGTCCCCAACTCCCGGTACCGGTCCGTGCAAGAAATAATTAAACATTTCCGTTTTATGTATTGAGTCTGGAGGATCTTTTATTTTGAAAATCCTTTAACCGGATTCTGTCGGTTACGTCTTGCGCGGCAACAGCATCGGTTTCGGTCTCCTCCAGACGCGCGGACGCGGACCCCCCCTCACCTCCTCACCCCCACCCAGTTTTCTTTTCCAGACGCGCGCGTCCAGCCCCTGGTCCGCAGGAAATTTGCGAAGTCTTAACCCGTCCGCGGTACTAAAAAGGTTGGGGACCACTGGTATAGAAGATTTAAATGCATTCCAGTGTAAGGAAACGGCTAATAACTGAAGAAATAAATATACATAAAAAGACTTAGACATACAGAACAAAATTTTGTTGCATACGGCTCAGGACAATGTTTTGAGGTTCCAACGAGGTTACTCCAGAATAAATAAATACAACATTAAATATAAATATTAAATATAAAGTGCAGGAATGACAGTAAAATAGAAGTTATTTAGCTATGTACATGAAGTGGAGACCAGTTTTTGAGTGCAGTCCAGTTAAGAGTTCAGCAGTCTGAAGGGGAAAAAGCTGTTTCTGAACCTGGAGTAAAGCAATTTTATTCCATACGTAGAGCTGCAACAAGTCAGTGTATGGGAGGAGAGAACACGTTGACTCACTATCTGCTACCGTTTGAGTCAGTCAGCGCTTATTGCAGTTTATTTTAGAAGAGCAGCCCTTTTTAAAGTCTTTAAGCACATTTTTGATCTGTTACCAAAGAAAGTTTCAGGAATTTTCCTTGAATCTTTAACATCACTCATTTTAAATAAGAGCATATTGCCACACTGACACATTTAATGCAGGGATAATTAACATCAATTTAAAAAAATCTAAAAATCTCAACAAGAAAATGTTCTTGGAGGGTGTTACAGTTAAATAAATCCTTGCTTTACTGCCATCCCTGATGAAACTGATTAGGATTTCTTTACTGTGATTTTCAACCCTCCTCTTTATAAGGGAGAAACCTCAGAAAAGCTTGCCAATTTAACTGAATGTTTCTTTGTGCTCTTTGTGGAATAGCAGTAGAAGTTTGTCAAGCTGACCTAGCAGGTTAATTTGTGAAACAAGCTGCTTGGGAAGAGGCAGCCAATTGGCTGCTTTACAGATGGGCTGCTTGTAGCTCCAACATTAGAATTTTTAAAAACTGTATTAGCTTAAGGTTGAAACTGGCAATCCTTTAGTTTACACAGCAGACAACTAACTGTCAATTACATAGATGGTTGGTTTAATTTTGTTCTATGTACTTAATACTAAAAAGTATGCTATCCAGGGCGCTACAGAGAAAAGACAACATGTTTGATGGTACAAAAATAAATCACTGCTGTCCTTTGATACTCCCCAACGCGATCATATATTATTTTCTTTGGACAATTGAAATAATTGTCCAAAGATGTAATGATATCTACACTCACGGTCTGCTAAATAGCTTAAAAACTTGAAAACCTCATATTAGTAAGAAAGTACCTTTTAGAATCTACAGATGTTTTCAAATCTAGAACAAGTAGGAACCTCAGAACCCAAAGAAAAAAAAACAGTAATCATAAAATAAAATGGCTGATCATTAACCTTTAACTTTATGTTTTAAGTTTTTTTGGCATCCAATTCCAGATTTATGTTTTGTAATTTCAAGAATTGCTTTCAAGCTTTTCTGAAAATCAATTTCTGGATGAGATACATATTTTTTCTTCTTGGCTATGCTACTTCTCCCTTGAGATGTTGTCACATTATGAAAGAAACATTTGCCTTAATTCTCTAAAAAACTGTAAGTTTGGAAATCCAAATACATAAATACAATATTTAACATAATTCCCATCTATGGCTGAAGATCCAGTATGATCAGCATTATGCTCATCCAGGATAATGCTGCTCTAACAAGGTTACTCACCGAGTTGGGGAAGTTTAAGTAGCAGATCTGACAAGGCATGTCTTGTGCCGATGATCTAGTGTTGATTGGAGGACGGATCCGAGGCTTCTTACTGGGGTTGATGACATGACACTCAGAGAAAAGCTTGTCGAGATTTCCATCAAAGTATCTGCAATATTTACGCAAACAAAAACAAAAAGCAGAGTTAAGAGGCATGTAAACATTCAAGATCCAAGAAGAGCTGACCTGGCTATTGCAATCCTACGCAATTCTGCTCGATTCTCATGTCCCTTCAGTGTTCTGTCTGGGATTTCTCCCGCTGAGCTTGATTTCTCTGGTTGAATTCCAACCAGGCTCATCAGCAAACAGAGGGAGGATTTGTGAGCAGTAATATTGATTTTCTGCACCGTTTTAGGCTGACTGTAGTTTGGCAATAGCAGCAGAAGAAGTGAATGAAGCTGTTCACTCCGTGTTGGCCACTCTTCCAAATACTGAATTAACATTAACAGCCATCTTCTTCGACTTGTCACTTCTCTCTTCACAGTGAGGGATAGCCATTTACAACACACACATTTTCCGGTAACCTTCATACTGTCAAACTGACGCATTACATACATGACGATCAAATGCCAGCGATTGGGTAGATCTTAAAATTTCAAAAAAGTCCACGTCTTTAGCAAGCAATTGCTTTTTAACAGACCCCATGTACAAAGAAAATAGCATAGAGTGAGGGTTTGGTCTTTACCAGGTGGAAGAAGTGCCTTTGTTATTATTTTTCTTTATTTTCGCTAAGTACCAATTAATAATAGTACTAATAGTACCAATTAATATCACATCATCAACTGGTCAACATAATCCAGAGATTCCTACCTTTCCATAAGCTTTTCTTTATCCCAGTTAAAGTGGCTGAGGAGAATGCGTGTTATTGTTGCAGGGTTCTAGAAGGGAAAAATGGTGAGAAATTAAAATTCCAATTTACATTTAAATTTTGCTATTGTTCAAGGAGGTTATCATACGAATTAATTTTGCCAAACCAAAGTTAAAATCAGAAGTTGTAGAAGAAAAACATTTGCAGTGATGTCATCTCACAATATCAAAGATTAATATTTCTAAAAATACTTCATCATATACCCTGCTTAATACAATCATAGGTTAACAACTTAACTTCCCCCCCAATATGCTTACATGTTATCCATGGGTAACAAAATTTGTTTTATTTCTATTCAAATGGCAGCTGCTTTGTCAAACATAGAGAGCCGTTTGTAGGCAAAAATATGTGTAGAGAAGCAGCAAGGTGACTTAAAAATAAGTCCAAAAGTTGTTTCTTCGACTTTTTAATGTCATCACTTTGCTCAGGAGGGAGCAAGAATTGACACAGGGTTTGTGTCTTATGTAAATCCAGGGAGTTTTCCTGAGTCTACTGTCTTTATAGGGTAAGGTAAGGACAATGGCAACTTTGTTGCAGGTTGAATTCTGTTCATTCAGTAAGCACTCAGTGACTCTCACATTTCTCTGCCTTTTGAATAACAGCTTCTGAAACCCAAACAAAAAGTCCTTTCTGACACAACAGAGTAGGATTAATGATCAAGAAAGCATCATGTGAAACCAGTAGGCAATCTAAAACAAAGATAGTCTCATCTCCTCATGAATCAACTACAAACTTCATGTGATCAATGCAATGCCAAAAGAAAAGAAAAAGTATTTCATGAAGCACAAAGTATTTCATGAAGCACAACATTTCCACATTTCATGAAAAGTATTTCCACATGAAAAAGTATTTCATGTGGAAAAATCTACTACACTAACTTAAACTGTAAAGAGTCAGCTCAATTAACTTGTTACTGTTCTTTCCTGTTTCCACAATCAGTAAAATTCACAGTTTTGAGATTATTTGTGTATTCACAAATTTATAAAATTATTAAAATGGCAAACTAAATGTGTTGTTTTTTTTAAATCTAATTTATCCTAGTGTTTGGGAGAGATAAAACCGTAACAAGACCGCCCCGTAGTGGACAACTGTTTCATTTGTAATGAATCCTGTGCTACTTTTCAACATGATCACATTCAACCATTTGATTATGGGGTTGACTTGATGCATTAGCATAGAGAGAATACTTAAGACTTTTCAAACCAACATTAACATGTAAACTTAGTAAACTGTCTGAACTGTCTTTACTCACCAAAAGAGTGCACTGATTTGGCTAAAAAAATCAGGCATGATGACAACCATGCCTGATGTGGTTGTCATCAAGGTAATGTTCACACTGCAGCCTGAAGTGACCCAAATAAGATTTTTTTGCCCATATGTAACCTGTATCTGATATTTCCATGACAGTCTGAACAACACAGGTCAGATTATTACAAATGCCACATAGGCTACTTGCATATGTGGTCCTAAATCTGATATGCATCTAATCTTTTCAAATGTGACCTGCGTCTGTGCGGCCAGGTTGCAGTCATACTACCTGTACGCAAGTAATTCTCAATAAATGTCACTACTGTGCATCCTAATACAGACAAACGTAGAGAAAAACAACAACCATGGCAGAGGATAATGAGGATCAAGTTCTTGATGTGCTGGCTCTGATTGGACAACACTTTAAAAAAGTAAAACAACTCATTTGAAAAATCTCTTGAATGCATTTACAACAGTCTCAATTTGACTGCATTAAACGTTTTTTTGTAATTTGAAATAGGTTTGTGACTGGCAAATTACACACTTGGTAAACAAAGAACAAGGAAAAATTGTGTAAAAATAAAGCTGGAAAGATTGTGCAATATTAGCTTTAACTAGGTACTATGTAGACATACCTTTGATATTGAAAATCCGTAATACTTTTGAAAATGACATATATATGGAGATACATATTTATTTAATTATGGAGAACAACAGTCACAAAAACACTAGGCTCCCACTTATAATTTAAGTGTACATTGCTTTTGAAAAACTTTGTATTCCACCCTATGTCCACCAGGTAATAAAACTTAACTTTTATGAGAGCTTTGGACCTTTGATTAAACCAACATAATTCAACAAACTCCTGTTGGGAAATATTGTTTATTTGAGTCACATTGCCACATTTCCTTACAACACCCTATAAAGAATATTATTGGAAATTGCTGTAAAATCTGTCATTTTCAGAGACTGCACTAAAGAACCTAATGGTGTCTACGAATTGAGCCGTTGATGGTTGAACATATTCCACTGTGGATGGCACTATTTCCTACCCCAAACGATTAAGTATGAAAACAACCAAAACTAGAAGAATATAGGATAGCAAAGGGATTAAATTACCAAAATCCTAATGTTTATTAATAGAAAAAAGATTTAACCAGCACACAGTCAGAATTAAATTATCAAGTACAACAAAAACAACAACAGGTTCTATCTACCCGAGATATTTTTGTATTTCTTTACATTTGTTTTTTTTATTGTGTAATTCAAAGCAATTACACTGACACGAAGGACCTCCAGCAATGTCAAACTTCAAACAACCTATAAAACTAAAACAGGTATGCTTGTATATTATTACTACTCAAAAACATATAACCACAGTCAGTTCTTAAAATTGGAACAAGTTCAAAGCAACCGTTTTGTATGGGAAGAATTTATATATTTTCGACTTTCAAGCTTCTTCGAAGTCATATTTCGGAATGATGGTTCATGCTATATCACAGAAAACTAAGTGCTAACTTAATAGGACCATTTTTTCTTTCTTTTTTTTTTGTTTATTCTATGCCTAAGAGAGGAAATGGAGGCCTCAGTTGGCTCTGTGCTGCACCGTACATCTCTGACAAACTATTGCGAATGGAATCAGTTGTTAAGTCAAAAAGCTTATTAAAATTCAATTCTTTAACATTATTTTATCACATCGAAGTTCGGACAAAATGGTTGGTCGCTATTCTGTGACTAACATAGCTTGTCATTTGCTACATTACACAATGTCCAACTAGCCTTTAGACAAACGTCAAAATACGTTAACGTTAGTCTAGCTACATATTTCTATATATTTATAGAAGTCAAACTTGAATTAATTAGTTAACTTTCAACCGTTCTGTCGTCAAAAGTCACACCTAACGTACACCAAGTCAACAACCAAAGACGTTGGGTTTTTTCAGAATACTGCTGCTAGCATAGCTGAAGAAGATGCTAAGTAGCAAGAAAGCTAACATTAGCTTAGCAAAGGTAGCTGCCAACTTCTCAATGGGGATTAGACTACTTCCTGTAACAAAACTTCTGTTTAAATGTGTATATTTAGTGAGATTTCAACATATCCGCATTCATTCTAAATACACACTAGTAACAAAAACTTACCATCGTTAAAAACGAATTTCAACACGTGTTAATCTTGTGAAACTGTCACCTTCCTGTAAGTTAACTACTCCTACAAGGCTAGCCGATAAGCTAACGTCCGTGGCCTGTAAACGCTTGATAAAACCCTGGACCCCGGTCTTTCCTGACGATGGTATACCAAAATACCTACCTGTATGACCTCGTTGACCTCCCTGATACACTCCACCATATGCTGGAGGATCTGCTCGGCAGTCAAAACCTCGAAACGATAGTCCTCCTCCTCTTCTTCACCAGGACCGTGACCACCTACACCAGTCTCGCCACCCTCGTCTCGCTCCCCGCCGGCCACCACAGGATCGACCAATTCCACCTCACCGATATCCAGGGTGTCGTCCTCGGGCTCCACTTCGCCGCTGTCCTCGCTACATTCGTCTTCGTCGTCGTATTCATAGTTATAGCCCTCGTCTGAGTCCATTCCTAGGGTGTTTACCGACTTACGACGAGCACACCTTGAGGTCGAAAACGCCAGATGTAGATTGCGGAACAATACGAAAACCAAAATTATCCGAACCTGTTTTTCAGCTGCAGCGAAAATAACAACAAAACGTCGCCGCTGCTAAGCCAACAAAGAGAGGCAGCGTCACCAACTGACGACGGCCTTACGTCAGACAAACTAGAAAATAAAATGTGAAGAGAAATTTAATGCCTTTCTTTCTCAATATCGAACCTAGATTAGCCAAACAATATAATAAATAAGTAAAAATTGTTTCAAATGTTGGCAATGTCTCACTCGCACACTTAATGTTAAAAAACTCTATATTTGTGTTTTAAACCTCACCATTGTGTCCCAATAAAATTTTAATAGTAAAACTTAAGTAAACCACTCATATGAGTAATAGGTTTTACTTTTACTTTTGTTTCTATGCCCAAGATTCAATAAATAAACTGATAAATAAATAACTAATGCATTGTGCAAAATGAATTTAATCTTCTCTTATGATCCTTCTAACATATTATTACTATTACGTGGCCAAAAATAAATATTTTGTTTATTTATTTATTTGTATATTTGTTAAATTACCTTCTTAGTTGTAAATAGGCCCATAGTATAATAAAACTCCTGAACTTTTAAGCCTTTGTGTGTTGGTTGCCCCTATTTGGACACCCCTTTGAAAATGTTGGCAAGGCACCCCTGGTAGTAGTAGTACCACTATTATTATGTATATTAGTAGGCATAGTGGTAAGCTGCCTGTTGTTTACCTCACCTGACTATGCACCTGACTAACTCAGTTGCGCAGAAGGTGAAAAGTCGAATATGAAAGTCATGTGCTCAGTAAATCCTGGACACTGTATTCTGATGAAATATATTTTCCTACTACTGATCATAATTCATCTCGGCTTAAACACAGCAGAGAGCGTGTGGCCATTGCCACAAATATTTATCCCCTCTCCAGAGAGATACCAACTGAAGCCCCAATCTTTCAGTTTTGGATATAGAAGATACTTGGATACAAAGCACAGCTGTTCTGTTCTGGATGCAGCATTCAAGAGATATTTTTCCATTTTATTTCCAGGATACACTTATGGTAAGTGTACTTAAGAAAATACATATTTTTCACTTTATTTGAATTTAGAAGCCAACCTGATCACTTTTAGTGTAGCTACATAATCATTATTTTTAAATAGCTTTTAAAACAACTCACTGTTGGTAAACAATCCTTGTATGTTTTATCATGAACCTAAGAGAAGACATTCTGGTGATAACATATTTAAAACTTATTTACAGCTGTGAATTGCTCAGTAGTTTTATTATGAATGTTTTTTTTGTCATGCATTTTAAAGTAGATGAATGGGTTTTGTAAAAACAGCAGCTCAGCTGTAGGCTGTGGTAACAGGCTGTAACAAAGCCTGTTACCACAAACACATTCAATGACAATGGGCCAGCTTTACCCTTGTGTTGTCTAACAATACTTTGGTTGGAGCATTTGTACATTTTAGTAAAATGTCATCGATATATATTTACACTCATTTTTCATAGGGAATGATACTCTACAACTCAGTGAGAATGAGGTATTCACTCTCACAATTAGTCTTGACCGTCATGACTGTGAAGGTTACCCAAATCAAGACTCTTCAGAGAGATGTAAGAATAAACATACATACTGAGGTATTAAATTTACAAAATCCAAATGGTAAGAGCTATCACTGAGAACTTTTTCTCATTTGTGTTTTAGACAAATTGAGTGTCTCTGCTGGGCAAGCATCTCTGAATGCAGAAACTGTGTGGGGTTCTCTAAGAGGTAATTACTGTGACTATATTTTTACAGAATTAGAAAGTATCTTATTAAAATGGACATAATGGCAGTTAACTAATGTTATCAATAACTGTTATCTTACACTCTAAAACCTTGGTGAAAAACAATAAAATTTCAGTTATTTTGCTTAGCAGGTCCAAGATCAGAGACTGGATAGGTTATGGGTTTTGCCTAGAGCAGGGGTCCCCAAAGTCGGTCCTCGAGGGCCGGCATCCTGCACATTTTAGTTCTCTCCCTGGTGGTAGTAACAACCTTTTCAGCATGTCAGTGTTCTCCTTAGACTTTCCAACAAGCCATCATTTGATCCAGGGGAGAGAACTTAAACATGCAGGTCTGACTTTGGGCACCCTTGGCTAGAGTATTATTCCAAGTAAAAACAAATGGATTAAAGTGACAAATTAGAGCTACTAAAGACTTTTTACAGCTAAATCACTGACTTGTTTTTTGCTGAACAAGTCACATTAGCATCAAAAGTAACCCATCTTTTTCAGCTCTGGCTAAATATGACTATGTAAGTTACTATGTAATCTCTGTATTGGCATTCAAAACAAATTTAACATACAAGCCTAATATTTGGGCTAAAGAAATAACTCATTAGTTTTTAGAATGTGAATGTCCTTCATATATGAATATTTGAAAAAGAGTTTTTAATGTGTGTTTTTTCTGATCAAGCACAGGTCTTGAAACCTTCAGTCAGTTGGTGTATCAAGATGATTTTGGCTCAGTAAGTCAGAGTCTCTCAAATAATAAAGCTCAGGTTTATAAATGATATCCATCATTATGCAATGATGACTTAGCTTTTAGTTACCAGTTTTTATGTTTTTTGTTTTTCAGTATTATATTAACAAGACTGAGATTGAGGACTACCCACAATTTAACTATAGAGGAATTTTACTGGACACTTCACGCCACTACTTACCAGTGCAGGCCATTTTAAAAACTCTGGTAACAGTCATATATCATCTTAGCCCATATTTCTGTTCAATTGATCATACATGGCTGTTTTTCTTTTCTAGGATGCAATGGCCTACAGTAAGTTTAATGTATTTCATTGGCACCTTGTTGATGATCCATCATTCCCTTACCAAAGCCACAAATTCCCAGACCTTTCCAATAAGGTATGTCATTTGGAACAGCTGTTACATTGTATTTAAAGATAATGCATTTTAAGAAAAAAAATGAAATAAACATTAAACCACATTCAATTATGCATTTCCTTAGTGAATATTTGTAGCCCCCTGCTTCTTAAGTCATGAGTGCTGGGAAGTTGCCTCCTCCCTATAACCAAAAACTTCTGGCTTTGTTACAGGGGGCTTTCCATCCAGTGACTCACATCTACACACAGTCAGATGTGAGAAGGGTGATCTCATATGCCAGGATGCGAGGAATAAGAGTCCTTCCGGAGTTTGATTCACCAGGCCACACAAAATCTTGGGGAAAAGGTAGAATTTCAAAGCAAAATAAACAACATTTAAAACAAACAAGCAGTGAATCAGTCCTCCAGATCTCATTTGTGAATGTCACGGTGGTATGGTTTTGAAGGCCAAAGCTTTGATAAATATTGTATGTTCATGTGTGTTTTTTTTAAATAAACCTCATACCACACAAATCTTCTAAAAGTTCTAAAAAATGTCAATATTTAGTATGTGCATTGGTTTGCTCCACTAGCCATTTAATGTGATAACTATTTATTTTATGTATATGTGTATGTATATATATATATTTACTAAAGGATTTATGTCTCAGGTCAGTCTGAGTTGTTGACTCCCTGCTACAGAGGGGGCACTCCTTCAGGGACTTTTGGACCTGTTAATCCAACACTGCCTTCCACATATCAGTTCATGGCGTCACTTTTGAAGGAAGTGGCCTCTGTGTTTCCTGACCCTTATATCCACTTAGGAGGAGATGAGGTTGACTTTTCTTGCTGGTAGGTTTAAAAATTAAAAGTAAGTTAATGCAAAGAAGAGAAACACAAACTTAATATTCAACTGAAGTAGTTTTCAGCTGCCAAAAAGCTGCAAGTCATCACTGAGCGTAACAACATGAAAGTAAATACTATCCACTGCTTTTTTGTAGGAGATCAAATCCTTACATTCGTGCATTCATGCATAAGATGGGTTTTGGATTGGACTTTTCTAAACTGGAAGCATACTACATTGAAAAGTAAGAAAGTAAGATTTTGGGTTGAAGTCTACATGCAAATCAAATCTATAAAAAGATTAATATGTCCACTTTTATTAACAGAATTGTGAACATCACATCAGTACTCAGGAAGACATCCATTGTGTGGCAGGATGTTTTTGACTACCATGAACGAGTAAGGATGCACCAACAGACATATGTACTGTTTATTGAAAATGACACATCTGTGTCACAGAATGTCTTTAGAAATTCATCATTTATAATCCAAAATTAATTTTAAAAAAATCCATCCATTATCTGTACCCATGTATCCTTGCAGGACTGTGGGAGGCTGGTGCTTATCTTTTGCAGTTATTGTGCAAGTTACTAGAAGGCCCTAATTTTATGTGACATTCATGCACAGTGTATGTAGACTTTTGAAAAGTTGAAAACCCTTTGACTGAAATGAAACTAAAATGTTGTGGATGTTTGATTGAATTATAAATGTGATCAGATTACAGTGGTCAAAATAAAACTAAAGAATTAATTTCTCCATGACTGTCAACAGCGGCTATTATTTTTAAAGGTAAAAGATGATGGACACCATACAAGTGTGGATGATGTGGAAGGTAATGAACCACTGAAACTGTGTGTATATCTAATAGTGAGTTGCTTTGTGTTGCAGCGCTGGTTTTTGTCAGTGGTGGAGGTGTGGAAACAGGGCTGTTACCTTTGTGAAGTACGCAGGGTTGTTAAAGCTGGACTCAGGGTGATTCTGGCCTCTCCGTGGTATCTGGACCAGCCTGGACCCACACACAACTGGGCCCGCTACTATAATGTGTGGCCACTAGCCTTCAAAGGTTAGTGAAAAAACACTCACTGCTGTGAGTTGTTCAGGTTGTGGAAATAGTTCTCAATTTTAGACAACCAATATTTTCATTGATGTTCCATTGATTGTCAAACCACCAGGTGGCAGCAAACCCCAAGTTTTATAGAACAAAAAATAGACTTTTGTGAACATTCTGTTTTCATTTGTCATTACTTATTTAGTCTCAAAAGTAAGAATCTTTTATTTTCATTTAAATTTTTTTATCTGAACAGGTACTGAGAAGCAGAAGAGTTTAGTGATCGGGGGAGAAGTGTGTATGTGGGGGGAATATGTAGATGCTACCAACCTGTCCCCACGTCTCTGGTGTGTAAGATCCAAACATCTCTGCAAAAATAAAATATTATTGAAAAATGTGCTTGTTTGACAAGAATATCTTTAATTCTTGTCTGTAATGATCAAAATGAATAGGCCAAGAGCAAGTGCTGCAGCTGAGAGACTGTGGAGCAATGAGAGGCAAACCTCCTGTGTGGAAAGAGCATTTCCACGACTACAGGAATTTCGATGCAAGCTCCTGAGGTACTTTAGCATGTCCGCCTTTATACCACTTACTGCGTGGTATAACGCAGTATACCACGCAGTAAGTGGCCTTTAGGAAGGCACTACCATGCCTTTAGCAAGGCATGGTAGTGCCTTTAGTAAGACACTACCATGCTTTTTATAATATCTGCCTGTTACATTCTGTTGTTTCTGTTTCACTTTCTGTTTAGACGTGGAATCCAAGCTGAACCTCTTTATGTGGGCCACTGCAAACATGAGTATCAAAGTGTTTAAAGGATGATTTTGCATGCAACCTTTTTAATCATTTGTAAAAAGAGAAGAAGAAAAAAAGAAAGATCAAAGAAAATACAAGGAAAATGCAATACGTGACACATTATTTTTTGGGTACCCAATTTTACATAAAAAAATTGTAAAGGTATTTTTTTTAGCTTTACTGAATTTTACTAAGGTTATTTCTTGAACTGCAATAAAATACACAGTGTGCAGATCATATAAGATTTTCGTCCCTATTGTGTTCTTTCTAATTAAATTCAATTCCCTCTTCAATTCTATGAAAAATAATGGAATATAAATTTCCTGGAAAACCTTTTAGCTTATACAAAATGCATCAGGTTTTTTTTTTCCTTTTTTTTTCTCCAAAGAGTTTTTGCAGCGCTAGTGGCTTGTATTTTTGTGGCAGTAGGCAGACAGGAAAGCGGGTGAGGAGAGGGGGGAAGACATGCGGTGAAGGTCGTTGGGACCGGGAGTCGAACCCGCGACGTCTGCATTGAGGACTAAGGCCTCCAAATGTGGGGCGTGCTAACCCCCCTGCGCCACCACAGCACACCCCGCATCAGTTTTTAAAGTATAAAAGAATTAAGGTAATAAAAAAAAGATAAACCAAGTGTATTAAATAAAAATCATTATTAGACCGCTAGAATGGAATATTTTAAAGAGTCCAGAACTGAGGTGATGCAATTGAAGTCATAAATAAGATTGAGAGACAGACTTATGGAAAGATGCAAACATAAGCATCTTCTGTTTGCATTTTTTTCTTTATTATTTAAAGAAAAAATATAAGTACTTTTATCAATTTCAGAATGTACAGACAGCAAACTTATACTTTAACAGCTGTGTCATATGAACTTGTCTTCTTAGGCAGTTGAAGTTTTAGGTATTTGGAATGAAACTATGGTTTAAAATAGTTTCATTAACATAGCTGTGAATGTAATAAAATGTTTTCTAATCTTACCTCCCAGTTGTAGTGCAATAAAAAAGATTAAGAGGGTGGGATCCACCGTAAAAGCAAACATTGTAAATTGCTATGTGGTTACTCATAATATTTGGATGAAGCTGAGTCAATAAACCCATATAATTTTTGACAAAGAAGGAGAACACAACACATCAGGCTTATTAGTCTTTTTATAACTCTTCAGCTTTTTTAAAGAGTCGCATTATATTTTATACCTTAAAATCCTGTTGAAATGCTTTTGGGCATTGAGAAACACTGTTTTGTTTTCTTTGGTTTTTCTTACTTCTTTGACCAGTGAAAATAATATTATGCAAACTTTAACTGACAAATAATTTGACCCCTGAAGATCTCTTACTATTACATTTCATGTAAAATTTCTCACACAGAGCACCTCCAACTCACATGGCTTTACTCATCAATAGCCACAATTTTATGTCAGGATCTGACAATGTCTGTGTCCCTGTAAAGACCAAACATATTTGCAAACGTATGAGACTAGCTGCATGGAGCTTGTAAATCTACATTCTTCATTTTGCTATTACAACTAAACTGTCATGTCTTCTTTTTTATTTCAAAACAAACTATACACATGGTCTGTGGTTTTGGTTTTATAGAAACTCTTCATTGATTTAGCCATCAGATGGATTATAGTGAATGACAGCAGATGGCAAGAGACGACAATCCCTAAAAGCCAGAGTGCTGACACCTCAGTCCTTCTACTTTATCTGTTCTGGAGGAGGGGTGAAGGCTGCGGGAGGCTATGAATGATGTTCGGCTGGAAGTCAGGAATTGCTGACCACAGACTAACCAACGTTTATTTATGACAGAAAAACTATTACCATTCATTTTTGCCTTTTTCAAAGTCATACATTAAAAATAAAATAAGTAAACAACACAATAGTCAGTTTTGCTTCAGCAACCTTGCTCCACTTGCTCCATATGCATGAAGAGAAAGGTAACAACTCGAAAAGTTAAGCTCACTCTTTGACAATAGCTGAAAGGAGATTACATCCAAAAGCTGCTCAGACTGATGCAGAGGTTTGCAAACTAGCATTCAAGGGCATCTTCTCAAGGACAATAAAGTTATGTCTTGCACATAATCTCTTCTAAACTCCATTCATGTGCAGGATTTTACTCTAGGCACAGAATGCTATAGGTGTGCACAATGTAAAAATGCATTTAAATACAAGCAGTGAATAAATAATGAGCTATAAATATAAGAATGAAAAAATAACAAGGGAATGAGCAAGGGTATTACCAGTGACGTGTGTTGATTCACCTGCAGGGAGCTGTTGTGATAAAAGTTTCCACTAAATACATAATCACTTGGCTCATGGTGGCCCGCTGCTAAAGATGATTGACATGTATCTTCATAAGAGTCGCAGGACTCAGGTGTGAAGGAACGTGACTGCTATCCTCAATAGTTAAATCTCAAAGTAGCCCTTTGCTGATGGTTGCAGCATGTTAGTCCTGCCTACATCTGGACTGTTGAGCTGGTTAGATAAACCAGGACAATCAGATTCAGGACTATGATATAAATCCAGTGTAAAACTAAATCAGACATTATGAGTTTAAACTATCCTCATTTGGACCGTTTAAACTTGAATATTAAAAAAGTGCACTGTTGCAACGGCATGTTTTCCACATTAGTGATATGTCTTTGAGATTAACATTCTCTAATGCAGTTTTTCTCTATCCATAATTAATTGCAAGATTGATCTTATATCCATTAAGTCTTTTACTCAAAATACCTTTAAAAATATTACATTTTGCATCTTATTTTGATGTTAAAAACCTGTCTTTTTTGCTAAAGAGAAGTAGTTCATCTTCTCTTTTGGAAGAAGGGTTTTCAGTGCTTTTTGTGACACTGGTTCCCCATTGTTGACTACTTTGCAAAGACCACACCAATCTTTAGCACAGTAAAGATTAAGAGGATGACACATTGGTATTTGCTTACACAGCGACTGGTGTTAATCTTCTTGTCCTCCTCATGAAAGCCCCCAGACGACTCAGATGACACTCACTCTAGCAGATCTGGCAGTGACCTGACATTACATCAGACACAGAAAGCTGTTTGTGTTGGGTGCTTTTATGATCAAAAAACAGGCTTTTTGTGTTTTTCTATTCCTCGATTGATTTTGACTAGTCTGTTCTTCCTCTAAAAGATTTAATTTCCATATTCACGTATAGTGGTACAATAAATAATGGAAGATCAGGTGATTAAAGTAGATATTTTTTCACAGGATGACTCCAGCAACTTCACAAAACAGACCCTAGATGGAATTCAACAAGGTATGAATTCATTTTTTTCTCCATGACATACAAAGAATTGAGTTATTATTTGCATTATATTGAGAAACATGTTCAGTAAATATAAAACTCTGTTAGCTGTAGTAGAACTCATAAGTGTATGTACACTGCACAAAAAAGAAATATAACCGATTTTTTCTCCATGTCTGACACTAAATCAAACAGAACTTTTTCTAGTTTTGAGTTAGCACGTTTGCCAAAAACTATTTGCCAGTGAGAATTTTATATTAACTTTCTTAAATTCAGAAGTTTACTAATATTTCCTTTGATGTAACTGCCTATTAAGCTGAAAGACATGGTTAAAAAAATTGGGGTATCCTTCCACAAGGTTGTCACAATTCTCTGTTGAATATATCAGATCATTAGCTCTATAACCACATTATATTACTGTCTTTAAGACATTTGAAACAGCCTAAGTTATAACATTATACCTTACATTATGATTTTGCCCATTATTACAATTACTAGTTGCTGCAAGGCTTCATAACAAACTTAACAAATATATAAATGTAATATTTCTAACGATAAAGCATTTGTTTAAAAGATTCCCTTTGGCCATTTATTCTGTGCAGATAAAAGTCGTCTTAAAGCTCTCGGTCAAGGCTTGCTTTGCAAAGTCTGCTCTGATTCAAGCAGTGGCAAACACTATGGCATATATGCCTGCAATGGCTGCAGTGGCTTCTTCAAACGCAGTGTACGAAGAAGACTCATCTACAGGTGAGTGAGGGGTCATGCAATAAATGTTGCATTGCAAGGACAGTAACAAATGAGTCCAAATTAATATAAAGTATTTTCTAAATCAGTTATTTTAAGAGTTATGCATGTGTTTTTATTAACCTTCCAGGTGTCAGGCTGGGACAGGCAGATGTCCTGTTGACAAAGCTCATAGGAACCAGTGCCAAGCCTGCCGACTAAAGAAGTGTCTCCAAGCTGGAATGAACAAAGATGGTAAGATATTTTGTTTTGAGTTGATTTTACTCCTTCAGTGACAAGAATATTATTTTAACTCCTCTTGAAATAATACATCTTCCATTTTGTCTTTGGCAGCAGTGCAGAGTGAGCGTCAGCCTCGAAGCACTACAAATGTTAGTCTCGATTACATAGATGGGGAGGCCAAGGCGGAAGACCTTGTTACCACACAGGAGCTCACCACTTCCAGCCTCCACTCCTCTATTAGATTTAGACCTCTGGTCACCTTGCCTGATCCCAGTTCTGCATCTGTACAACCCTGCAGCAACCAAAAGACTCACTGCTTTATGGTCAGCTTGCTGACAGCAGAAACTTGTACCAAACTGGAGCCAGAGGATGGTAAGGTCATTGGAATATGGAGGAATTACTGATACAGTGGGAAGCAATATATAGATATGTAGGTATTGTACTAATCTTGGTTTATACCGGAATCTGTTTTCTGCATTTTTTTTTGCTCATAGATGAGGAAAATATTGATGTGACAACAAACGATGCAGAGAAGGGCAACTCTTCATTAGACCGCGCCAGGCTTACATCCATCTCTGGCTCTACAGAAAGTTTTGATGAAACAGCAGCTCGACTTCTCTTCATGTCTGTGAAGTGGGCAAAGAATTTGCCTGTTTTTGCTCATTTGCCATTTCGAGACCAGGTGAGGTAGATTGTAGGTCAGGGGACTGTAACTCCATGTTCTCCAGTGCCACTCTCCTGCAACCTTTGGATGCTTCCTTGTTCCAACACACTTGAGTCAAGAGGCTGGATTACTTCTTTGGCATGTCAGCGAGTTTTACAAAGGTTTAATCATTAATCATTCATTTGATGCAGGTGAGTTGGAACAGGGATGCATTCAAAAGTTACAGTGGCACTTGAGGGATAGAGTTTCAGACACCTGCTCTAGGTTTTTGGTTTCTGTCTTCTAATATTATACATTTCTGTAAAATCTTAAGGTGATTCTGCTGGAAGAAGCTTGGAGTGAGATGTTCCTTCTGTGTGCCATTCAGATGTCTCTACCTCTGGATAGATGTTTAATTCTGTCTCCAGAACTTTCCCCCACTCATGAGGTTAAGACCAATCTTGTCTCATCTGAGATGCAGATTCTTGAAGATGTATTCAGTCGCTTCAAGGCTCTGGCTGTCGACCCTACTGAATTTGCCTGTCTTAAAGCAATTGTTTTGTTCAAGCCAGGTAAATTAAAGCCCAACTATGCACAAAGCCACTATGTATTCTGTAAATTTGATAATCCAACTCATCTTTGCTTTTTGATTACATGACACAGAGACACGCAACCTCAAAGATGCCAGCCAGGTTGAAAACTTGCAGGATCAGTCTCACTTGCTATTGAGTCAGCACATTCAACTGGTGTACCCCAGCAATGCTTCAAGGTGACAAACTGTATCTTTAAAATATTACAAAGATCTTTAAGCATTTTTGAACATATAAAAGGGAAAAAGTAAAACTTTTTTGCTCTTACTCAACAAGGTTTGGGAGGCTGTTACTTCTGCTGCCTTCTCTCCACTTCTTGAGTCCACGTAAGATAGAGCAGCTGTTCTTTCACAGGACAATTGGCAACACACCCATGGAGAAGTTACTGTGTGATATGTTCAAAAACTAAACAAGCATAAATAGAAGCTTCCCCAAACGTATCCTTTTTTCATGTTGTGAATATCTTTTTCTCCAATAAAATTTGAAATCATGTGTTTGTCTTATTTGCCTAAATGTAGTGTGAATTCTTTGCTCTTTATTATAAAACCCCACCAATAATAACGGAACATAACAAAATCATAACAAAAAGGGGCAATCTGGGCCAGAACCCAGCATGGGTTTACTGAGGAGCTAATCAAGGGACATCAGGGTTTGCTTGTTTTTTAATGGCAAATAAAACTGTGTATTCTTTTTCTGTCACTTTACATTTGTAATTTTTTTTTTTGTGTGTGTTAGTTTATCACAGCTGTAACATGAAAAAAGGTGAAAATGGGAATAATGCATCCATTTTGACCTTTTGACTTACATTTGTGTAAGTTACATGTGTAAGCTACAAATTACTTACAAAGTAATTTGTGACTTTGTAACAAAAAGTCACAAATTAACATTAAAAAGACGTTTAGAGCATACGAAAAACGCCATCGCAAGTATTTTTAATTTCCTATAAACATTTTATTTGTGTGTCAAAAGTGTTATTTTTATGGAGGTTCTGAAACTTTAGATTTTTTAAAAAATGTGCCAACAATGACATTTGTGCAGCAAAAAAGATCCAACTTCTTCCTGGTGTGCAAGCTTCGTTTAAGAAACATAAACATTAGGTGGCAGTGGTGAGCACATTAACAGATGGGTACCACCGTTAATTCCCAGAAGAAGACAGTGGCTAGTTATTCCAAAGTACTAAGCTAATTCTGTTAAAACAAATTGGTTCTCTTAAACCAGGCGGCTTCTAATTAACAGAAAAGTATCAAGTTGTGGCTTTAATGGTGAAATAAGTCGTATTTTACGGAGGAATGTTCGGCAGGTCGTATCAGCTGCTTCCGCAGAGGGATTCAAGTTCCCAGAAGACTCCTGGTTTGTTTGCGAACTCTCACAGCTTTTCACAGCCCAGATATCATAATGGACTTTCCTTTGATCATATCCCAAATATCTCTGCAAACGACTTTACTGGTAAGTTTTTAGCTACTGTTAGCTGTTGGATGTTTTTTTTTAATTAGTGCTATTTTATAGTCTACAGAGTTTCTGATGATGCATTTCTTTAAGACGCCTCTCAGGGATGGGTGTCTTGGATCTGCCACCTGATTGTGATCTTCTTCGTTTACATCTGCACCTTCATAGCCTTCCCAGTAACAGGATGGTTTGTTCTAAAGGTAGAGTAATTTTACCTTCCACCACGCCTCATCATTATCTCGACCCATTTGTTATCAGTTGAATTTGACCAAGATGGACTCATTCTACACGCAGACTGTCCCTAACTACCAGAGGGTAGTAGTGTTCCGTCTGGGTCGGGTTTGTCCCCCTAAAGGCCCCGGGGTTGTGCTGGTGCTGCCCCTCATTGATCAGTGGCAGAGAGTAGACCTGAGAACCCGAGCCTTTAACATCCCCCCATGTCAGGTAAACCTAAGCAGAAGATCTCTGATATAAATTAGCTATTTGGATTGATGTTCAACATGTCAAAGAATATAATTATGTCCAAACAAGGTTGTTTTTACTCCATATGTTGAATAAAAGAAAAGTCAACTCCAATATCTACTTCAAATCCCAGTAAATTTATGCCTCACTGGGTTGAAAATCTCAGCCCTATCTGTGTTTTTATAATCATAATTATGATGTGTGTACTGTAGAAAACCGTCAAGTACACACATCATTTAGGGAATCTTTTTTTAATGTTTCAACCAACTATGATATATATATTCTCCTCTGTGCAATTTGCTGTAATTTTGAATTTACTGAGTGAATAACAATAAACCATCTTCTGATTGTAAAATGTTTTATGTCTAAACAAAAGTTTTTATCTGAACATGCATAAAAAAAAACATTCAAAAGATACCAAGATCATGTGCTTAGGTTAAAATATTTATTTTACCTTAAAACACTACAATCTGGATTAATTTAAGTCCCTAAATTTACAAAAAGAAACATGTTAAATAATAACATTTGTATATATTCAATATATTGCCATAAAATTTTCAGCCAATATTTTTTTTATCTATGTTTTATTTGTTTTTATGGCTAACATAAAATTTGATAAATAGCCTGTAATCGTCCCTTATTCAACCAAAAAGTCAATATATATTCTATTACTGAAGAGAATATGTTCACAAACAAAAATTAGCACCAAAAAATGTTTTTCCATGAAAACACTTGTTTGGACAAACAAGTGTTTGTATTATTATGTATTATTTATTATGTAAATAACACATTATTATATATTATTTACATAGTAATGTAAATAATATTAGAAACAAAGATACAACTTATATGGCCTATTTTTTTTTACTTCAAATGTAAAGTGTAACTCTGCTCCATTAGGTGATTACTCGGGATGGTGGCGTGTTGTTAGTAGGAGCAGACATCCAGTTCAGGATCTGGAACCCAGTCATGTCAGTGGTGTCGGTCCAGGACCTGAATGCCTCCACCAGGATGACTGCGCAGAACGCTCTGACCCACAGCCTATCTAAGAAGACCATTAGAGAAATTCAAACTGAGAGACTGAAACTAGAGGAATATCTTGGTGTAAGTTCAAACATGAGCTGTTTGTTATACTTCACTGGATGCTTAATATTTAGTGTTAACATAATATTCATGAGTAAATTATTACTACATACAAAAAAATGAGGACAAGAATATTTATAGTTTCACCAACTGTTAAGATACTGATGCAGACCTTTGATCACTGTGTATCTTATTTAGATCAAACCATGATGTGTTGCCTTTTTAGCTATTCGAAACTACTTTATGTTGTCAAAGTCAGTGGTCCCCAACCACCGGGCCGCGGACCGGTACCGGTCCGTGGACCAATTGGTACCGGGCCGCGCAAAAAACAATTAAATATGTCCGTTCTATGTATTGAGTATGGAGGAGCTTTTATTTTGAAAATCGTACACCGGATGCCGAGGTTTGAGTCATGCGCTAGCTCACAACGCGCGCACCCCCCCCGTCCGCAGGAATTTACGAAGGCTTGGCCCGGTCCGCTGTACTAAAAAGGTTGGGGACCACTGGTCAAAGTGACATCTGTTTGTGCTGGACCCGGTCAGCACAATTCATACATTGTTTGAATGTGGATTACCTTTCCAAATACAGCCTGGTTTGTGTGACGAAAAAACAAAAGCAGATAACATTTGTAAGGGTTCACATAATCTTTTTAAGGCATTTTATATTACCCAACCTTGTCTCGAAAGTTTTATGTGCTCACTATTTATATAATCTTGGACTTGATCCTTATGAAATTAGTTAATCCTGATCTGAAATGTGTTTCTTTTCTCCACAGATGGACATAAATGAGATGACTCATCCGTGGGGGCTCGAAGTTGATCGGGTGGAACTTACCTTTGGTTCTCTACTCAAAGCACCAGAAGAAGGCCAAGCTGCACCCTGTACTACATCTGCACCTGGACTCGAAGATCTCACTGACTCCATTCAGCAGCTGGCCATGCACTTTCTTAGTCACAGTGGAAGTTCACATCCTAAACAGGGTAAGATCAAACATTCTGATGTTTTTTTTTTTTATGTTTATATTTTTTGTGTAAATTCTATTGTTGTAGCTGTTTTAATGTGAGCTTCTTCTTTTCAGAGGACAGTCTGACATTAATGAATGAGCTCAGTAGTGAGGCTGAAGTTGCCGTGGTTACACCAGGTTCTGTTGAAGAGTTGCTCAGTGGAGTCCAGATGCTCCTCTCTGAGACTTTGGTCCAACAGGTTAGGGCTTGTTTCCAGTTTGAGATCAGCACTGGTGATGGACAGCAGCGTCAGTACTACCTGGATTTAACTCAAGGTGAGCAGCTTAGAGCTTAGAACCGAATATGAAACTTAATCTATTCAGGGGTGCCATACTTTATTGAAAATGGAATATGACTCTTTGATTTAGCCTGGATAAGTTGTGCATGAGAAAAGAGTTGAAAACTCAAAATTTCTTGAGTACATATATACATACATATATGTATATATCATAAGTAGGTGGACAGATAAAGTTAAATGTGAAGATGCATTTTGAGGGATTTGATCACAAATCCACAAATGTAACTTAATGTTTCTTAATACCTAACTTTCAAAAGGTATAATGCCCATCTCAAGTGACTTGTTGTGTTTAGGTTTTGGCTTCATTTGTGGTTCTCTATAACAGCAAATAGTTTTATCCATTTCAGGGGTCCCCAAAGTCAGTCCTCGAGGGCCGACCTCCCACGTGTTTTAGTTCTCTCCCTGGTTTAACGCACCTGGATCAAATGATGGCTTGTTAGAAGGTCTAAGAGGAACACTGACATGCTGGACAGGTTGTTGGTACTACCAGGGAGAGAACTAAAACATGCAGGATGCCGGCCCTCGAGGATCGACTTTGGGGACCCCTGATTTATATAATTCAAAGATGAATAAATTCCAATTTCCCTGGTTTGGTATCTTGAAACAACATCTAGGATTCACATCCAATAACTTGTTCTCAAACTGTATTATTTAATTTTTGAGTCAGTTTGGAGTCGTCTTATTACAGCACTGCATACGTTTTGTGCAAGCAACCAGAATTTAGCCCCCATTTCCTTATGGTTGAGGATGTGTAGACGTGCAGGTATTAATTTAGATAGTTAAGTAATTCATTTCAATTTAGTTTACACTTAAAGTACCAATTAAAAACAATTTTTATCTACAGGAACTTTTACATGAGAAAAACATAAACAGAAATGTGTTATAAGTTCAATTCAGTTGGCATATTTTCCAATTTCCAATGCAGTACGGTTCAGTTTATTGTGATTTCTATCTAAGTAAAAGTTCTTAAACTTATACTTGTGTGGGTGTGTGTTGCAGGTAGTGGCACAGCTGGGTCAGGGTCTTTGTGTCGAGAGCCTGATGTGACTTTGAGCATGAGCGATTGCGACCTCGTGGACATGTTCCAAGGGAGGCTGCGACCGTTTGCCGCATACACCAGCGGCAAGCTCAAGGTGCAGGGAGACGTCAAGACGGCCATGAAGCTGGAAGAACTCATAAGGCAGCTTAAAAAGTAGCTTCCATTGTAACTTTGTTTTGCTGTTAGATATATGCTTAAATTTTACATGTAAATTTAATACATTTTAATATATGCTTTGATTAAAGTTATTAAAAACTAAAACTGCGTTTTTGATTTTTTTTCTTTATTGCTTCTCGACAAGATACATAAAATATTTTTTCTACTATATACATTTCTTTTAATTCAACTTAAAAAAACTTTTAAATCATAAATTATTTTGACGCTGTTGCTCAGTGTCATCGTTTGACACAGTGTACTGTTGGTGTGTTCTGTTATTTAGTGCAGAAGAGCCTTGATCAGTACAAAAAGGAGGGCTGACTTTGTGGACCAGCCTCCTGCAGCCTTGTTTGAGAGGGAGGAAGCAAGTGAGCCAGAGAAGCTGTTGGTATTGTGAGTGATTTGTTGCTGAGATGGCCAGGTTGAGTATGTGGCGGAGCACCGTGGCGCTGCCCCTGTCCTGCATGGAGGAACCGGTTGCCTCTGGCATTCGCAGGAGCAGCAGCATGCCGGTGATTCGGCAGGCGTACCCAGAGAGCAGCAGCATCATCCGGCCGTTCAGTGAGATTCCTGGACTCTGGAAGAATGGGGTGGTTAACCTGTACAACTTCTGGAAGCTGGATGGCTTTAGAAATCTTCACCGTATCATGCTGCAGAACTTCAACACATTTGGACCCATTTACAGGTAAAATATTTATACATTAGTTTGCTCTTCTGGGAAAAAAATATTTCACTAACGTCAGGCGAAATGTTGATTAAAAGTAGTTGAGAGTTTTGCACCACAAGGTCACGTAATCCAACAACATGTGACTGCTGCAGTTTTATTTTTTCATTCTTGTTTTTTGTAAAACAGGGAGAAAATAGGTTATTATGAAAGTGTAAATATCATCAAACCAGAGGATGCTGCAATTCTCTTTAAAGCAGAGGGCCATTATCCTAAAAGGCTGAAAGTTGAAGCATGGACGTCATACAGAGACTACAGGAACCGCAAATATGGGGTTCTCCTAAAGTAAGAATATTTGCTGTCATATATGCAAGGTCAGGCATTATTTTTCAAAATTCTCTGAGCTTTTATTCAGCATATGTTCATTCGATAGGAACGGTGAAGACTGGAGAAACAACCGTGTGATTCTTAACAAGGAGGTGATTTCCCTGAAGATGCTGGAAAACTTTGTGCCACTGCTGGACGACGTGGGCCAGGATTTTGTGGCCAGAGTTCACAAAAAAATTAAACGAAGTGGCCAGAACAAATGGACCACAGACTTGTCTCAAGAACTTTTCAAATACGCTCTAGAGTGTAAGCCCATTTTCAGTTCTACTTGTTTTCCACAAACACTTTATCTAATTTTAATTCTGTCCCACGCAGCGGTGAGCTCAGTGCTGTATGGGGAGCGGCTGGGCCTGATGCTGGACTACATTGACCCTGAAGCTCAGCACTTTATAGACTGCATCACACTCATGTTCAAGACCACTTCCCCCATGCTGTACATTCCTCCTGCTCTGCTGAGGCAGGTCGGAGCAAAGGTGTGGCGGGACCACGTGGAGGCGTGGGATGGAATATTTAACCAAGGTGATATATCATCATATCATTAATAGTCTTTTCAATTGCAAAGTTTATTTTATGGTGTAGTTCTTTTTTTCTTTATATTTCTATATCTAATTTTGGTGTATCAGCTGACCGCTGCATCCAGAACATCTATAGGCAGCTGCGTCAGGAAACAGGAACATCCAAGGAATACCCAGGAGTGTTGGCCAGTTTGCTTCTGTTGGACAAGCTGTCCATTGAAGACATCAAGGCCAGTGTGACTGAACTAATGGCTGGAGGAGTGGACACTGTAAGACAAAAAAAAAAGATGGACAAAGTGTCCTTATTGATACAGTGAGAAAAACAATTTAGTTAAGTTTTTATTCCTTAGACTTCCATAACGCTTCTGTGGACGCTGTATGAATTAGCCAGACACCCAAACCTCCAGGAGGAGCTGAGGGAAGAGGTTGCTGCGGCTCGGACTGCAAGCCAGGGGGACATGCTGGACATGCTGAAGAGGATTCCTTTGGTCAAAGGTGCTCTTAAAGAAACACTCAGGTAAAAAAACCCATAACAATAAAAAAATGGTTTGACGGGTCTGAATATTTTAAATGTTTCAACCTTTTTTTCTGTGGATCATTGGGTAGAGTGGTTGTCTTACGATTGGTAGGGTAGGTTCAATTCCAGTTTGTCCAATCATATGTAGATGAGACCCTGGTAAGTCAACTAACCACAAGTTGTCTACTGATGTGTGTATCAGTGCATAAATGTGTTGTGAATGAGTGAATGTGTCTCTAGCATAAAGCTCTCTGAATGTAATGTATGACTGGAAAAGCACTAAATAGGTTCAGTTCATTTTCCATTTATTTTATTTCTTCCAAGTACTTTAACTGTTATTATTTTGCTAAAAACAAAACTTTTAATCACCTTATCAAATTTTTTTTAACCTACTTTTCAGGTTGCATCCAGTTGCAGTAAGCCTGCAAAGATACATAGCTGAAGACATAATTATTCAAAACTATCACATCCCAGCTGGGGTAAGGAGCACTTACAAATTCATACATTTTGAGCGTCTTTATTGCAAGTTTTGTTTTGTCAGTTTGTCTTTGTGTTTAGACTTTGGTCCAGTTAGGGCTTTATGCGATGGGCAGGGATCCCAAGGTGTTCTTCCGTCCGGAGCAGTACCTTCCGTCTCGCTGGCTGAGGACTGAGACGCAGTACTTCAGAAGTCTGGGCTTCGGTTTTGGTCCCCGTCAGTGTCTGGGACGCAGGATAGCTGAGACGGAGATGCAGATCTTTCTTATCCATGTGAGCCATGCAGAAAAATAAAAAGCAGTTTTACCTCATTATGCAGAACAGGTTGTATTTACTGCTTTGGATTTTCTTTCTCTTTTGCAGATGCTTGAAAACTTCCGATTTGAGAAGCAGCGCAATGTGGAAGTACAGAGTATGTTTGAGCTCATTCTCGTGCCAGATAAGCCTATAATATTAACTCTGAAACCTTTGCAAGTCAGTCAGTAAGGGATTTAGGAAATTTCTGATGCATGTGAAGCTGTTCTCTTTTCAATAGCCCCTTTTATGGGCTTCCAAAAGTATTGCAGTCTTAAACATCTTAAATTCCTTATGAAAAAGATAAAAATGTGACCTCAGAGGTTTAGTAGTCATATTTGTTGTACATAGCTTAGTAAATACTTTGATTTAACAGTGGATTATTGGTCTGTGTAAACAAAACTGGATTCCGTCTCATTCCTGTAATATATTTATGTATATTTGTTCAAACTGATAAGGAATAAATAGCAAAACTGATACACTGTTTAATTTTTGCTATGAAACACTTTAGCCTTTCCAGGTATTTACTGATATTAGAATAGTTACATGAGATTTATTTTCATACTGAGATGGGTACATTATTTCACTTTGAAGAATGTGCCAGTTTCTCATACAGTTGGTCTGCATTTCTTTCCCAGCTTTATAATTATGCACTGCCTGAAGCTCAGTAAATATGTTTATATAGAGAGGAAGATAATGAACTTAACAACAGCAAAAATATCTGAATATAATCGTCATTTAAAGGCATCTTATTCAAAGCCTTACTTAAAGACATAAGATTAAAAATCTAATCAATTAAAAACTTATTTTTACATAAAGAAGCTTTCTCTAATTTGTTATCATAATGGGGCTGTCTGCCGATCCTTACTTTTTACCTTCTCCGGTTCATATTCCCTATAACTTTCCCAGAATGACTGTTACTGGTGATGCTACAGTTGTTCCTGCAATAATTCACTTATAATAGGAGACAAATGTAATGTAAAGAGTGTGGAATCACACAATCTGCAACTCAAAGACAGAAGAGGTTCCTGTCCGCCATTGTTTTTATTGATTACACTTAAACCAAAAACAGTAAGTTTTTCCAGAAATATTTTCCTCATATTTTAATCACTCTCTGCATTTAGAGGTATTGAAATGTCAGCTCTCTAAACGATCAAAAGTTACATCAACTCGACTTAAAATTGACTGGATTCCCTTGGAGATGGGACTTAAATGCAGTCTGTTGGTTTTAATGTCAGTAAAGAGACCTTCGTGAGCATCCTTTCATTGAAGGCCACAAACTGGCCTTCAGGAGATAAGAGTTGTTATGTCCAATGAGTTTATCAGGGTCTATGGCCTAAAAGAGCTGCCTTATCGCAAAACAGCACTTTCTGCTTGAGAACAGCCAGACACTCACAAAGATTTCCAGTCAGCATTATGCTTTCAACTGTTAACTTTTCACTAGTTTGTAACGTTTTGCTTCACCAGAGACAAGAGTCATGATAAAAGCTGGTTGTTTTTTTGCCTAAGGCATCAGATGTGTCTTCATTATTTTGTCTGTTCTTTTAAATGTTGCAGTTATT
This sequence comes from Gambusia affinis, assembly GCF_019740435.1. Lineage (NCBI taxonomy): Eukaryota > Metazoa > Chordata > Actinopteri > Cyprinodontiformes > Poeciliidae > Gambusia > Gambusia affinis. Next base: position 8,212,216 of record NC_057875.1, read on the forward strand.
TAATTTGTTTCAAGTCACAGAGTTACTAGGAATTTCCGATATCTTTATTGTGTACATTCATCAGTGGATAGCAATTATCACTATTGTAGTTGTTTTGACAGCAAAAACATGAACACTGCAGTGATTGTAATATTTTTGTTTCAATTTGACATTGAATATTATCAATTCTGCCAAAAATAATACTAATATAAACAATAATAAACAATGCTACATATTATGTCAACTGACATAAGATGAGCAAAGTAATATGTACCATAATAGAAAACAACAGAAGAGATAAATGTAACTGAGAACATTATAATATACTGAACATACATAGATACAAATACAACTACATAAACTCTGTGTACTGTTTTTTCCTGTAAACTTTCGTGCCTAATCATATTCAGTAATCAATGCAAATCAGATTCCTTTATTTGTGCCAGTCTAACACAGTTGCTGACCAATAAACTTGGGGACATGGCTAGATGTAATACTGAGTTTTCACCACTAGATGTCTCTTAGTTCCATCTTATGTCGAACCATAAAGGAAATTCAACTTCTTGAGGTTGTTTTATGCACATTGTCATAAAGCTCATCTCAAACTCGTTTTGAGATCATATGGTTTTGTGAATATGACAATAATTACATTGTAATGGCCATCACTGTCACTAATTTCCAATACAGAGGGGAATACAGTACAATATTCGAATATGTTAGGCCTTGATGGATGCGTACACTGTAGCTTTTTGGCTGTACCATGACGATAATGATGCCCGAGGGGAAATGCTGTGTTTAAGCTAAGATTCATACAACCTTAAAATGGTCATTCATGATAATGCATCATACTCCTTAGCATTATAGCACCTTACCATCCTAGTCCTAGAGCGATGATCTCTAGGACCAGAAGACAAAGAGTTGCAGATGCTTGTCCTATATATAAACAACAGTCTCAATAACACACAGTATTTAAATCAGCAATTGTATTTATTTATTTATGTTATCGTTAGCCCAGACATTATTACTCCTGAAGAGAAAGACACCTGCAACCTGATTCTGAGCTTTTGTTATGGTTGCTTCAGCCAGAGAGTAAGTTGTGCTTGCAAAAGGCAATTCTACATGAAAGACCATTTGGTAAGGATTAAGACAATACTTGTTCTAAATTGTCATAACACCACAAGACAGAAAAAAACTGTTTGGTGTAGTGGAGAACTTTAATCTTGACCTCTGGGGTGTGGATACCTTTTTTGAATAGGTTGCTGACATGTGTGAAACTGTGTCTATAAGAAGTTTGCTCTGGTTTTTGGTTTTTGCTCTCTGCCCTGGTGAGAGACATAAAAAGATGTCTCGGCTTTTTGAATAAATGCAAGACTAAATGCATTTTATTGTTCCTAATTGCTTCAGCAGTCTTATTTTAAATAGGATCTTTTATATCCTGAACATTGGCAAACATATATTAAAACTACCAACTGTACAAATTTTCTCTTCACTTCATGTCAGTTAACTCCATCATCTATCCTTAAGATAAAAGAAATGATTAGAGTCTAGTGTGTGCTGTTTTAAAAGATTTGCTATCCCGTCACTTCTCTGTACAACTCATAGTTATGCTGTCAGGCTGTATCAAGCCGATCATTGTTCCCTGTTCTATCACATGTTCCTCTATCTTTCTGAAAAATGTCAGAATGAATAGATGCTAAGAACAAAGTCAACCTCTGTTTGAGTGGCGTGACAATGAGGAGATTCCAATCTGAAATGGTGTTGTTGTGACTCCCATGGGACACAGGGATGAAATTGAGCATCTAATTGAAAGGGCAGCGACAGGGTGACAATCATGACTATAGATGAGAACGTGTCTCTGCTGGGGGGCTCCCACGGGCAAAATGGGGAGGACAGCTGGAAAGTCCTTTTATGTCTTACAAATAAGAATTGGAATCTTATTGCATGTCAGTGGGAACTCGAGATTCCCTTTCAGCTGAATGTTGTAAAGACATTCAAGCGCCCTCTCTGTCTTGCATGTAATCAGTTGTGCAAAATGACCTGTACAGAAGAAGAAGATTGTGTTCCATGCTGTGTCATTATTGCAAGGTTTGAGAAGTGTACTTTCACTGAAATGATACTCTTATTAAAGTGTGAGCTACTCTACATAAATACATGAAATTAGAAGACAGTAACAGAGCTGGGGAAAATGTCATTATTTGCATAAACACCCCCAACTTAAGAATCAGCCTCGTCAGCTTGTAGAGTGCAATCAGTCGAAGAAACGTTAATCTATTTCACAACCTGCTTTTTATACATACCTCCCTTACTATCATCAGCGTTATCCACCTCCTCTCTTGACTGCTCACTAACTCAACCTGACAGCAGGAATTGCCTCACAGATTGACTGAACAGATAAGATATTGATCATCTCATTTCATCTTACTTTAAATAATAGTGATCACTTTTTTGAGTAAGGTCACTCACTGCGACACATGGAGTGGACGCATGAATAGGTTTTCAATAGTTATTCTGTCAAAATGTTATAGTAATATAGTTGAAGCAGTTCTCTGTACCACATTTCCCTGGATATTTATGGTTCCTGTGGGGTTTATTGTTCTATTAGCCGGTGCCTGCTGCTCCAGCTGGACTGTGCTGGAAAGGAAGGACTTTCTTCTGTTGAGGTGTGACCAGTTATTAAGTGGGAACCATGCCAAAGAGATTATTACATTCTGCCAATGCTAAAAGCAATTAGTTCTGATAAATATGATTGACATAGTTTTAAACTTCCTTAAAAAGCAGAAATTTCTAATCACCAAACTGTTTAAATTTTTATTTTTAATGCCAGTACAAATATTTCTAAAAAATCTTTCAGATGGAAATTCGAAACCATAATTTTTTCATATTTTGGTTTCAAGGAGCAACGTTTTTGGATAATATTTTAAGCTAATCTTGACAAGTTCTTCTGCAGGATTTCCTAATGTCTTTTCTTGTTCTTCATCAAACTATAGCTGCTTTTCACTTTCTGATAATTTTTTACAATACAAAGTTTTTTTAACTTGTTTCTTTGCTTAGACAATTAGAATTTGAACAGTTGGTAGTACTATTTCCTTCCAGTAAGATAGTTTTAGGTTTCAACTCCTTTGTGTCTTTCTTCATGCAGTCAGTTGTGCAAAACGAAGCCTTGTGGTTAATATGGTGGGCCACTCATTTAGTGGTTAGGTTTAGAGGAAAGCTTTTGGTTAAGCTTAGGGTTAAGAACACATTAGTAATGGTCAGGGTCTGGCTGCATTTGCAAAATTCAGCAGAAGTAAATATAAAGTCCTAATATGGGTAGAAATACAAACTTGTGTGTGAGTTGCTATTTGTACTGTTCATCTTGGTACCCAATCTGAGTCACTACTAAGTGGTGAGAGGTAGGACAGCTCTAACCCAGGGTCTGTTGAATTTTAATGCGTTTACATTACTGCCTACTCCATTTCAAGAGAGCCACTTAGTCAATAACCCTGAAGCCCTTTAGTTAGCGTTTTCATACACAATGTACACTTTCGATGATGATGGTTCTCACCCAGGCATCAAAGTAAAAAAAAACAAAAAACAGATGTAAGATGGAGCCCTTACTTACAATTCCACCTTTATTTAACAGAACTTTATTAAAAGTATTGTAGTAGCATATGAATTGTAATGTTGCCCAGGTCATTTGTCCTTATTTATGTATTTTAATGAAATGTTTAGTAAACAGAACTAACTTATCTAAAGCAATTGCAATAAAAAACACGAGTAAAATATAAATAATCAGGGACCACTACAGCAAAGGTAATAACTCCATAAATGTAATTATTTAAATGTAGAACTTTAAACATTCTCCTGGTGGCCTTCACCCCACATTATTGATAAAAATGCTAATTATTTGTAATTAAATATATTTGAGACAAAGTAGAAAAAACCCAGTTACTTAAAACTTCTTAAATTAAATAAATACTTAATTTCAGCTGTCTGGTCAGCATAAAAAAACCTATCATGTAAAGTTTCACCTTTACAGTTTGTGAATTCTTGTGCACATGAACACATGCAGATGTAGGTGAAACCATCAGTCACTTTGGACTAATATGCCTGAAATGCATTATCTTTGAAGCAGAGGGTAGACTATTACCAGTGACACATGATCTGAATTAGAATTGAAGATATTAGTGGAGACACGAAGGAAGTGATCCATCAGCAGAAAGCTGTGCTCATACTTTCTATGAAACTATGAAGGTGTGAAAATCTCACCCTCTTTAAGTTTTCAAATCCTGCTGAATGTTTTAAGAAATGTAAATAATGGCTGTAAAGCAGTGTACTTAAAAACACAACAATAATGGTAACATCTCCAACATAAAGAGGGTGCATGTGCTGCAGATTCCCAGATAAAATTCTGCTCATTTTCTTTTTACTCTAAATGACTGTTTAATTCATTATAAATAATTCACTGGATGCTTTCAGCTATGTGCTCTACTAGAAGATTCTTTAATATTCTTTAATCCAACAAGAGTAAACGGGTTAGCATAAACATTTTCAGCACTTCTAATATCACATTATCATTCATGGCACTAGACTGCTCAACAAATTCACGCAATCTTGGGTGCAAAATAATTCATATTCATATTTTGTGTTTGGCTGCTAGTGTTCATGTTCGGAAAGCTTCTGACCTTTTGCACATAAGATCTCTGGAGATTCAGTAGTGGAGATGGGGCTTGGATGAGTGATCCACAGGAGGAGACGGGGGAGTTTGGGAGTCTCAGAGGCACAGTGTGACTCTTCTGTCCTATCATCAGGATTCAGCTCACAACCTACAAAATGTAGCAAATGGGCTCTGCATTGGAGGAACTGCTTTGAGCCTGCTGCTCCACTTTGCTTAATTTAGCCTGCCAGAGGAAAACAGTTCCCAGGAGCTTTCTCCACCTCCACCTTTCCTGCACACCTTCTTTTAGTTTTTCCCGTCAGTCCTTCATCTGACCCACACTTTGCTTTCTTTTTTTTCTTTTTTTCGCCTAAGTCAAAGCTCAGAGCTGCCGTGCGTCCAGCAGTGTCCCATGCCACCAGCTGCACATGACGAGCCAAGCAGAAATAATGTAGCTGTGCTAATGGACACAGAGGAAATAGGTGTAAAGGACCTGAAATTGGCAGCAACAGAAAAGAAAAATTGAGATTCTCTTGTTTACCTGGCTGAACTGTGACATTCAGCACATAAGTGTGGCGTAATGAGCTTCTTTCCTACAAGAGTGCTCCTGTAGTTTTCTCGAGAAAACATGGTTGTACAAGCAGGGCTGTTTGGAAAAATCAAGCAAACCTGTGATATAATGTCTCTAGATGGGGAATTTTCAGTTTTTAATTTATTTTGTGGTTTGACTAGTTAATCAAGATAAAATCAGCTCTTGAGAAAACAAGCTTTGACATTCATACAAATCTTGTTTCATCATTATAAAGCATTGGATCAGTTATTTTTAGTGGGTCCTTTTGTATTTTTCTTTTTGTTTATTGTAATTTTTTGCAGTTTTTAGCATAATGCATCTTTCAAAAGTGTCTACTCACTGAAGTGCTACAGCAAGCACTTCACCTAGTTCAGTAAAATTTGACAACGATAAAACAAACAGATATGATTTGTCATCATATCTCCCACCTTTCTTTTGCTGAATAAAAAAATATTCTTTTACATGACATGTGGCACACTTTTACTTCTTTTTCAGTTTGTTTATAAAATTTTCATTTTACACACAAAACAATGAAAACCGTGCTTGGTTTTCATTTCTTTTTACTGTTTTGGAACAATGAATAGAAAAATTCATTGTTTTGGAAAATGTTCTCATCATTTCTAAAGAAGACAAATTAGTAATAATTAGATGAGATGCAATACAACTGAATTAGCCACCACTCCGCTTAAACTTGTTGTGGCAAATCTGGTGGCCTGAAAATTAAATTTACAAAGCTCACAAGAAAGAATTACATTTGGCCCAGTATGTAATCATATCTGTGCCCTATGAGCAGAATGACATTACTTCTACAATGAGCTTCTTTGTGGGTGTAAGGTTTTTAAAATTGCAGTATGGACAGAGCGAGGGGTTGAGGAAGAGAGAGCAGAGCGATGGAGGAAGGTGCATATCAAGGACAGCTCAAGGCTTTGACTCAAGGACACATGGGGCTGACAGCCAATGTTGCTCCCTGTAAGGTTCACAGTGAGAGCAAAGCCAAGGATTAACTATAAATCAACATCTGTCAATTACTGTAAGGCTGCTATGAAAGTGTCCTCCACCATAAACAAACAGGCCACATGCATCTGCGGTTGCCTCTAAGCATAATGATGTGTGCTTGGGGAGCAAAACAGAAACAGGGACATATTTCTAAATTTGAGCTTAAGATGTCATAATAGTGGTGGAAGATCTATAGGTTTCCAGCTTGAACTTTGCTCTTTTCAGGCAGTTCTGAATGAACAACAATAACTGTGATTCCTTAATAATGCTAAAACAAAAAATAAATATTTTAAAATGTTATTTTAATTTTAGTTTTTGTTAGGGGTGAGGTGTTGGGATGTCAACATACCCAAAGTAAACTTTGTTGTTAAGCAAAACAAAATGTTACCTTTTCAATAACTTCTGCATTCCTTGGGTTTCATGATTCATAAACATGCGGAGCAGCCCTGTCAGACTCTTGGGGAAAATGAAGCAATCCATTTCAGCCTTTGAGCCAAGCCGACTGCAGGCTGATATCCAGACTGCTGTCAGCAGCAACACAGCAAGTGTCAGTGACTGCTTTTCCCTGCTGGCTCAACGTGACCTTTCCAAAATGCTATACAACCATGGCTTAATGACTAACACGGTGGGTGACATTTATCAAAGCCAGCTTGGTGTTGAATACTTTAGTGAAACATAAAAATGCTATCGTTGCCCCGCACACCAAAAGATCCAAACCTGAGTGACAGAGACAAACAAACTTTTTAGGAGTGAATATGGCCAGAAAGTACATATACCGTAGCAGGAAAAATCATTACAAGAATATGTTAATTCATGTGACTTGAGCATCTTTGTTTTAAATTAAAGTCATGCTACATCCTGTCTGGTGCTGTGAAAAGGGCATGAAGATTGAGAGAGCAGCGAGCAAGCCTGTCGTGTGATGCATCATTCACATTTTGGCAGCTCTGTCACTGAGATCGAATTTAAATGGAAAGATGCCAAGTGATGCAATAATGTCAACAAACAGCTGTACTCCCCTTTTATAGGCTGAGGTCACAGAGAGAACTGTGATTTGAATGTTTAGACAGTGACATCAAATACCAGTCCAGATTCTGTCAGGAGGAAAAAGTGTCAATTTATATTTAACTCCCCTGAGAAATGTATTCTAACAAGAATATGTCCGTCCATCCATCCATCCATTTTTTAACACCTTTGTCCCTAGTGGTGTCAGGAGGTGCTGGTGCCCATCTCCAGCTAACATTCCGGGCGAGAGGCAGGGTGACCAGTCTGTCGCAGACAAGAATGCATAATCTACTTTATTAGATAAGACTGTATGTTGGCTAGTCATATTAAATCCAAAAATACTACATTAAATATATGGTTGCAATGTGAATTACTGACTTATTCACTTCACATTATTGCAAAGAAAAACAGCATTTAGAGCATAGGATAGCATCCATACTTTAAACATAGCCTCAATGTTTGTGTCTGAAAGATGATTTATCATGAGCTGAGGGAATAATGGTATTAGTCAAAGGTCTATTAGATGGAAAATACTTACATTAGCCTTTTACTGACCAGGGAGTGCAAAGGCAATGGCTACGAGAAGCTAATTTAAATTTCTAAAATCAGATAAAGTGACATAGTAGAAGCACTGAACCCCCCAACCCTCTTTTGTGCAGGCTATTTCTCTGCTCCTTAATGACTATGGGGTAGGCTGTATAGAAAGGTTTTTTGAAAGGCAACGTTGTGTGGATGAGCTCGTAATGGAGCGTTAACTGGAACTGAGCTGATGCAGGACAGCCCAGACAATAGCTGAACACATCTGGAACAGCTTCTTTGGGAAAGCGAATCGGCATTCACAGGGAAGAAACGTGAGGTTACACGTTTTAGCTGAGGTGGGAATATGAGAACAGCTCTAAATCTGCTCCACACAGCTGTGGTGGGGAGATACAGGAGCTTCAAATAGAGAAGCCCAGCCCAACCTGCAATGACAGACCGAGGGGAAATAGCTTCCCACATTCTTCTTCTCCCTTATCAGAAGAGTACAGGAGAATGGAATAAACAAAGGGGGAATTAGCCAGAAATAAGACCGTGGAGCATCACGTGTTTACTGTATTTACACTGTATACAGAGTTTAGCAATTCTAATTCCTGGCAAAATGTGTGAGGTTCATTAAACTGAAGAGGCACAACATGTTAGAAGAAAACAGATTCTAAATCTGCACTCAGCTGAAAGGTGCTTAAAACATATACAGGACCTTGGCTGCAGTGACCCTCAATATTCAAGGTCTTTCAAGCACCCAGCTCTTGTACCAAGCCAGACTGAACCACCCACATTCATGATCTGCCTTCAGCAGTCACTTCAGTCATTCTTTTCTTTCTTTCAGTCAGTCAAGGCCTTCATCGCCTTGGCTTATGTTGGATTTCATCCAGAGATGAAATACTGGATGTTTTCCAACATCTGCAGTCTCTGCTGATATACATTTGTCCTCATTTTGTCTGAGTAATGAAGAAAAAACTGCTTTTTTGCTGCAGACAAAACACAATGATTGAAAGCAAAACAGCACGATGGAAAAACATTAGCTTGAGATGAGAGCTGTCATTACTGGACTACATCACTCTCTTTCTCTGTATATATATATATATAATTTTTTTCTTTTAAGAAAATTCTTTTACAATTTTGAACTGAAATGTAAATTAAATCAGAGAACGTGAAAGTCTGAAAAATATAATTACAGTGCTGGCACAAAGCCACTAGATGTCACTGTGGTACCATTTGATTTGCTGTTTGCTGATTAACTCCTATCTTTTATGTGTGAGAAGAACTCAGTATATATTGCCTCTGTTATGGGATATTTTCAGAGCCACGTCTGAACTGCACAGCTGCAGTATATGGAAAGTGTTCATAAAGCTATTACTATTCAGCCCCAGTTCGACACATCCTTCTTGTCTGCAACACTCTGAAACAGCAACAGTGCCCGTTGGCTGAGGGGCCGAAAATTACAGTTCGCCGCAGCTCTGCTGAGGCAGGACTGCATAAATTACTCTGTCTCTAAACCCAGGGTCCTGCCTGTGGGGAGTCTCACAGCCCTGCTGATGAAAATACACAAAACACACATGCTTCCTGCTACTATTTGAATAATTTCAGTGGTATTACGGTCCATGCAGCAACATATAGCCAAACTGAAAAGGGATATGGAGAAATAATGGTGAAATAAATACATCAAGTTATGTTAATGCAGGGAAAAACCATTTATGTGGGAAAAATGAGGTTACACTCTTCATCCTTAGGACACAACATTCGCACCCTGAAAGATAAACCTGCTTGCTAATCATGATTATGTTTATGCATTCTGATGGGGTATAGAAGTGATCAAACATTTTTCAGAGCACTCACTGCACAAATCAATACCATATAAGGAAGCCCAGTGAATTTGAAATTTGAACCGAGTGGATATTGATCACCTTCAGAGAAAAGACCTTTGAAAGCCAATGTAGATTTTCAATCGATATACAGTTAAAAAGCTGTTATAACTCCTCCAACCATAAAGAATGTGCATAATGAAGGTACATAACATGATTTGCAATATTAGTAAGTCAACTGATCACAATGTTTTATCAACCTCGCTGTCCATCTTTCAGCAGCTGCTTCACCGCACAGAGCATTAAGACCTTAGCAGCAGGACATATGGACAGCCGGGATGGGTGTGGCGCTGCTCTGTAAGAAGATGGAGCAATCAGTTTGAGATTGCATAGTAGCTGAAAGACATTCATACTGGTTAACACCATTACAGCCAGAGCATTAGCCCTGTAATTACACCTATCAGCATTTCAGTAACCACATAACAAAACAGACATAACAAATTTAAACATGATGAAGGAAGGACAATCCCATATCAGTTTGCCTTGGTTGTCTCGCCATCTTGTGCTCCAGATGAAACACTTATACAGCCTGACTGCACAGCAGACACAGACTCATCCGAGATTGAAATGGCATGGCAGTTCCTGTGGCTCATAAACGTGAGAGTTGTGCTTGGGTGTACTCTCCAGACTCCCTTCTAATTTCATTAGCGGTGGATATATGATGCCTGAACTAATCCAGATGTTCCCTGCAATTGCCTTTTACCCTCTTAGGTATCTTCGACTCATGCTCATTGTAATGTTGGATTCCAGGCAGAGCTTTAAAATAAAAGCTGGATGTGAAGAGTAGTAACAGTTTCTTGGAAAAGAACCCATGCACCTTGAAGAATGTAATTCACAGTGTGTGAAGTGGAAGGAAAATAATACATGGTTTTCAAAAGCTTATGCAAATAAGAACTCGAAAAATTGCAGGCAGAGATCCTCTAAGTGAATACTTTGTAGGATTTCATTTTGTAATTGCAACAAATGCTGGTCCAATAATTTTTTGCAGGGTGTCCATTGTTGCAATTACAGCTTCCAGTCTTTAGGAATATATCTTTATTAACCTCACACACCTGTAGAATGAAAAGTCTTATCTTATTTTTCTGAAAATAAATATGACAAAGTAAAATAAGTAAATTCTGCTCACTAACTAAATAACTGGTTACATTGAAATATATTTAGGGGTATTAGAAAATAAAATTCCATAAAAAATATTGAGAAGGTTTGGTTTTAGCATGACAAAAGTTCTACACATTTAAACGGTAATTGTTTTTCCACAGATCTATAAAAATTATTTTAGGTGTACTTGTCATGTAAAATGTATTTTTCCTATTGACTTAAGTGTATTTTACTGTATTTTTTTTCATACTGAAAACAGTTCTGAACTTGTCATTTTTGGAACAGTGTACTACATGGTTTTGTTTCTCAATTTTCTATGCATTCGATACCTCTTCAGCCACAGGTTTAAAAGTTCAACTCCAACATTATACATATGTTGATATATTCTACATGACATTCACTGAAATCAGCTGAGCTAACTGGAGGAGGCAGCATGCTTCCCAGAGAAGCGATCTCTGCAGACTCTGATCTATTTCTTTCAATTAAAAAGGTTGCCTCGCAAATTGCCCTCCATTTCCTCGCTTCTGTAGACCTACTAATGACCTGACTTTTCCTGAAAGCATAACTTTGATTTGTCTCTAAACCGAGGGTGCTGAACTGTGATGGGCATGGTTGAGGGAGGAGGGATGCAGCTGCAGGACAAACCCAACGCTAAGGTATGCACAGTCACAGAGCTGTCTTTTTCTCCCCTAATGCTTGTTTGATTTGTGTGTCTGAGGCACCTGTCCTTTGATGTGTGAGTAATAGGGTTGTGGATGTTACTCTCAGATCAATCAAGCACAAGATTCAACAGGAAAGCAGCCTAGTTTCTAACCAAAACTGAACAACTGATTTATGGTTGCCAAACTCCTGCATCTCTCTTTTATTTTATTTTTTATTTTTTTGTGGACTCTGGATTTCAGACAGAGCAGTTGGTAAGATGTTGCAGTGATCATCTGACTCTCCATCCAGCAGCAGGCAACCAGTTGCAGCATTGAAACCCCCTGGAGCTGTCCATGGTGCTGAGGAGAACAAAAGCTTCAAAGCTGAAGCGCTCCTCTTGGCTCTTCTCATAAGGGGAGGGGCTGATGTGGGAAGGGGGAGGGGCCATGTGTACTTGATTCAATTAGGCAGTCTGCGAGGCCTCCCCTGGGATGTGCCGGGAAGGAATGGAGCTGCAGGCCTGTCGAACAAAGACGTTGAGCCCAGCCCTCTGCCCTGCACTGAATCCACCTCATTAGTCAGCTGAGTGAGTGTTGATCATCTCAGACTGCGTCTTTACCAGCATGAGGAGTGGGAACAGATTTCCTGAATCTCCATCTGACTGGAAAGAGAAGACATGATGAAATAAGAACTTTTTGTTTTAGACGTGTAGTGCGTCTGCTTTGTTTAAACAGTTGATATTTTCAGCATTTGTGAAGATTCTATAATAAATGAGCCACTGGTATTTTTTTCCCAACAGTTATCCATATTCAGTTATTATTGAGGAAAAACTGACATTGGGAATTGAGAAAAAAGATTAACAAGCTGCAATATCTCACACAGTGTGAGTACTTCAATGAAAGCCATATCTCTTGGCAAACATCTGTCACATCCTCTGTCTCACTAATGCTACTGAAGATCCTACATGTTCAAAGTTTCTTCTGTGGCTCTGGAAATGAGCAGAGCTTTTAGTTGCTTTTAATGTCAGACTGATAAATGTATTCCAGCCACATTAGTATTCCTTATGTGCGTTGTCACCCCTTTGAAACACAACAGATGTGTGTTAGTGAATCTGTAGCCTGTCAGTGTTGCCTGGAACGAAGGGTGGACATTTTAAAGGATAAAAAAAAACAAAAAACTGTCTGCTTGACCTGATTTAATCTCCGCCACATTGAATCTGTCAACTCCAATCTGTTTGAGGAATATGAAGCACCTTTATAAGTGAATCTGCCTACATAGGTGTAAAAAAGGATAAAAATATGGTGCCTTTAAAAAACAGTCACAATTCTTGAACTTATTCACGTCACAACTACAAATATTGATGCATTTCATTGGGGTTTATGTAACAGACCAACACAAGGTAGCATAAACATATGAAGTCAAAGGTAAATAAAACCTAGTATTCTAAATATTTTGTAAATTAAGTTTTCACCCCCTTGTTAAAGCACTTTTCACTGCAATTCTAATTTTTAATTAGATTTAGGTTTAGAAGTTCTAACACATGAATATTATTCAGTGTAAAGTATTGCGATATACAGAAGTCTCTGAAGCACTACCAATCAAGAGTGCTTTTAATCCACCTATTTTCATTTGCACAAGTTACCGCCAGTGAGCCACTGTCATCCCAAACAATTATATGCACTGGTGCACTCATGTGCACTCACATCCAGCGACACGAGGCCACCAGCTGGCAATTTGACAACCTCACCTGCTGTGATCTGGGACCACTCGGCTGTTTTAGCAATCACAGGAATCAGAGATAATTACGTCGCTTCAACACCCACCAGGCTGGCCTGTGTTGCCAAAGCTGTATTGCTCCAATGCAGCAATAACACTTGTCTAAATGAATGCATGACATTTTACTGCACCACTGATGGTAATCATTCATTCTGCTGTCCAACAGGAAAGACAAAAACAGATTCATTTGGCACTTAAAGCCCCACATCCTGGTTAATAATGTATCACCACACCCAAATATGACAAACCCTGCCAACTTCACTCCCTCATATCAACACCATCATTCAACCCCCCATTAATTTATCATTTTTAGGTAATAAAGAAACAAAAACTATATCTATCTATACATATATAATATTTGTATTTGATCTACATCTACTTTAATCAATAACACTGTTTATGTTTTGCAGTCAGAGTTTGTTCAAAACAAGCCTTCTTTCCCATTTATGAAGCTATAAAAACATAGCATTAGTACTTTGAAAATAAATCTAGCTAAACCCAATTGGAGAATTTCTTTGGTTCATTTACTTTTTAATCAGAAATCCTATTTTTCCACTTCATGTTCCCCACATTATGGCCCGGGACCCAGAATTACAGCTCTCCAATAATTATCACTTGTGCACAAAGATCCCAGCAACACCTCTCCTCCTCCCTCCTGAGGGAGGACAGACGTTGGGCTTTGCACTCTCCTGTGCCCTATTATATTCATGCAAATGAGAGTAAAGTCAGAGGAAATCAGGGGGCATCCTTTCTCGTTAGAGCTAATTAGTAATGAATGCAGTACATTGTATACATTATGTATGCACTCCCCTTTAGTGCAGATGTACACTCTGACCTTGAGCGCAAGCTCAAGAGCTTGTGACTGATTTTCTGCTCAGTCACTGCAATTTTCTTTTTGTAAAAATTTCACTCAGAAATTTAACACTGAGCAAAACAATATAGAGCGACTTTCTGGTTGCATGAGGATCTATTATAATTAAATGGGTGCAGCTTGCTACTGAATCAGGGCTCATAAAGGAGGCAAACAGCAGGAGGGGTGCAGACCTCAGGCACTCAGGTGGTGAAACCCATCACATCCGAGATTGTCACTGTGCTCCTGAGAGCTAGTAAATGGGATTTCCTCATCCCCATAAAAGAGGCTGCGTTATGATAACAATTTTGAGGAGGCAATTATTAAAAAGCCGTAAAGTGTGTTTAGTGCCCTCTCAAGGCAAGTGGCACACTCGTATTTCTTTAGTAACTGAGCTGAGACAAGATTGTGGCTCGCTATCTATTTACTAAAAATAAATAAATAAATAAAATAAAATAAATAAATAAATAACATCTAAAAAAATGCACAGCAGAATTTCTAATAAATCTACTGTATTTTCTGGACTATAGAGCGTACCTACGTTTTTTTTTAGTTAAAAAAAAACCCAAAACATATAATATAACATATATGAGCCGCACCGGGCTATAAGCTGCTGGTATCTCCGCCGCTCTCAGTTTTCTGCAGCAGAGGGCTGCGTTCTAATAAATCTGCTAGATTTATTGAGGCGCAGTTTATCAGAAAAAATAATAAGTAGTGCAGCATGAGATAAGCAAAGAGCTATAGGGTGATGTTTTCATTGTACAGTATTTATTTTATTCCATTACCACAGGCTAAGAACAAAATCAATTGGGATTACATAAACTGTAAACCAGGTCATCATTATTTAAAGACTTATATTGTAATACTAATATGTTTAATCACTGTCAAGCAATAGGAAGACTTGACAGGTTTAAAAATATCAAAGTTGAGCTTTGTGTGAATGCATGAGCAAGAGAAAAAATATCACGTTTCTAACTTCCTTCCTACTGTAAAACATGGCGGAGTTCCTCCAAAAGATAGAAAATTCAATTCATACTTTCGTCTCCTGTTTAGTCCTGTTTCTGACACCACCTTGCATGATTTATGAGAACAGCACTCTGACCGCTTCTGTAAATAAACATTTATATAAATAGTCCTCATTAAACATTTGCTGTACCTCACTTTGTCTTTGTGCGTGTTTAATCCTCATGTTGCGGCTAATTAACCAAGGCTCTGCGACTCCTCTGACTGTCTCTCTAGGGGGAGCAGCCATGGAGATCTGCAGCAAACCCAGCAGAAACAAACATCTTCAACATCCTTCCTGTAAAATTAAAATACATTCTGAATTCACATGTCATTTTCTGGGTTACTGAGTGGGAATAAGTGGAGGTGATGATCAACAGTTGGTGCAGCAAAAGCCGAGCCTAGCAGGCATTGCTGTTGTTGCGAGGCTGGAGTGAGAGCATGCCCAGCACCTGGCTGACGCCCTGAGGGGGGATGGCAGATGGAGCTGACTCCAGGGTGTTCACCCACACACAGGGAAAATGTTTAAGCTTCAGTCTCTACAACAGAGATGGTAGGAGGATGCCTGAAGGTGAGAAAATGAGGCAGTGGCAGAAAGGTTGGGCATAGGTGCTTTGTTGGATGGAGTGGGGCTATAGGGGTCATAATGTGCCCCGGGCAGACAGATGTTTCAGCTCATTAGAGTTTATCAGGCTGGTCTGCATACTTTACTGGAGAACTGAATTATTTATGTCCATATTTTTTCTGGTACCAGCTTATGACCTTATGGCTCAAATGTGTTATGTATGTAAACATACCAAAATATCAATGTATTGTTACTTCAAACATTTCCGATCTCCAATGACATAAAATAAAGCTTCTTAGAAACAATCTGGAACATATTTAGAAAAAGGTATCAAGTTTGTTTTTTTTATTTATTTATTTTTTAAAGTGCATTAAAAAATGCACTCTTTTGATAACAAAATGGTACAACCTTTGATTGATCAAACCTAGACATTGGAATAATGCTTCTTCTCACAGAGTTCTTTGTCTTTTACCTACTTAATCTGTTTTAAACACTAAAATATGTTAGCGTTATTTAAGAAAATGTGTGCAAAAATGTTGTGGCTTACCAGCAAGTTAGAAGAATCCACGATAAGTCTGATTAAAGATTATTTTTTGTGTTTATATTATATATATTTTGCAGTTTCTGTTTTGTAGATTTCTTATTTATTGTATATTATTATATTATCCTTCTCAACACTTCTTCAGAATGAATCTGGTGAAATGACTCTTCCAGCCATGTCAGTGCATGTAGCTCATGTTGAAAATTGTTGTCATTTTTGGTATATTTGAATGGCTTTTGCAGCTGGAGCTCCGATTGCTGTGAGTGTCATTCACACTCTGCCTGATGAGCTCATGTCTTTGGGGACCTTTGAACTCAAAATATCATTGGCTGAGGCTCACAAAGGTCATCTGGAGCAATGGCTTCCGAGCTCCTTATTGATTCCCAATTGTGCATCATTATGGCTGACAATTCCAGTCACATCTCAAATTTTAATCATGAATAAGCATTATGTGTACGAGTACATGTTGAATTGTAAAAAAGGAATTAGGGATTCAATTAGGGATCTTTTCTAAATCTAAAAATATTTGAGATTCTCTGATAAATGTTTTTTGTCAAAATAACTTCTGCTGACTGAAAATAATATATTTTGAGATAAGGAATGCAATATTTAAGAGGTTTTTCATTAGATAAAATATCTACTTGGTCAAAAAATACTATTTAATATTAAAAAATCCTTGAATTAATTATAGTCTTACTATCATGATTAAAGAGTGCTTAATTTTAATATGGAAGCAAAATCACTCATGGTTGTCATTTGAATGCATTTGCATTCAGCCCTCTTTAATACCACCAAATAAAATCCAATGAAGCAAATTTTCTACAGTCTCAAAACTAGTAAATGGAGCCCAACAATGTCTAATTTTAAGCTAAGGTCTCAGAGATTTCTAAAGCACGTTAGTGAACAAAGTATCAGGAAGACCAAAGGACACGGCAGACAGCTCAGGGAGAAATCCATGGAGATATTTGCAGCAAGACTGGGTTACAGTAAAGCAACTAAGAGAGCCATAGTAACTCTGGAGAAGATGCAGAGATCCACCATTCAGGGGAGAGGATCTGATAAAAGGACATCTTTTTTTAGGGATTTCACAATTCTGGCCTTTAGATAAAAGTGGTAAGAAGAAAACCAACCATAAGCAAAAGTATCAAGAAGCCCCGTCTACAGTTTGTAACACATCATGTAGAGGGCACAGCACATGAGGAGAAGATAATCTTTGACAGATATAACAATTGAAAATGGCTTTTTGGGAAGGAACACTTCATATCATCCTAAGCCTATCCTCTATACAGCAAGACATGGTGGTGGCCACATCATGCTAGGGGAATGCTTTTCTTCAGCAGGGACAGGAGAAATGGCAGCCTCTAATAGAGAAACTATTAGAGGCTGCAAAAGATTTGTAACTGGGGACAAGACTCTCCTTCTGTAAGGACGACTCCTAACACCCCAACAGACCTACATCAGAGTGGTTTAGATAAAGTCATTACTGATATAATAGAATGGCCCAGTCAAAGTCCAGACCTAGGTCAAATTGAGACTTAGAGTTAACAATGCTCTCCATTCAATCTCACTGAGTTTGAGCAATTTTCCAAAGACAGAGCAAACGTTTCACACATTGTATATGTAAACCTAAAATCCTTCCATCAGTAAAAACACAAAATACTACCTTTGTAAAGTATTGACTCGGGGTTAATTACATTTGTAAATTACACTTCTTACATATTTATCTGTAAAAATATTTTAAAAATACATCCTTTTCTTCTTTCACAACCTAATTGTTCCCTACTTTGTGGGCTAAATCCGAAAATCCCAATTAAATACATTGATGTTTGTTGTTGTAACCTTAAAATTGTGGGGAAAAAATGAGGGGACTTTAAAGCGAAGCAAACAAAAAAATATCAAGGGAAGTGTGGCTATATGGAGATGGTGAGTATATAAGTGGCCTGATTCCTAACTGAGCACAGATGGTGAAAGAGCAGGATGTAACAACCTGTACTTTTGCCCACAAGCTTATGCACACACACACACACACATACATATTAATCCCATATTCATGAATGCATGTGTAAACAGTCCCTGCATGCATAGACACTAAAAGACTGCTGCTGGCAAACAGATTCAAGACCTTTTTCTGTGCCACAGAAGCTGCAAAAATGCTTGCCTATATTTTTGCCAGTTAAAAAAAAGCAAGTTAGTAATGATGTTATCAGTCATATTTTTGATTTGTTTTGCATTTAAAGAGGTATGTGATATGGTTGTCAAAAGCTGTCTGTGGTTCACAGAGTCATCCAAGGCTAAGCAGAACAATTAGTGCACTGGAACGATCAATATGCCTCGTGTGGGGGTTGGAGTTGAAATAGCAGAGCGAGAAAGAGTTGGAAGAGAAGTGCATGGTAAAGAAAAAAAAAACGAGCGGGCAGCTTGAATTACAGAATGAAAGATCAATAGGAGAGATTCCAACTCATTCAGACTAAATGCAAACTGAGAGCAGGATGTTCTATCTTGGTGAGATTCATATTAAAGCTGATAAAGTGCATTAGTTATGTTTCACTATTAAGGTACTTATTGATCTTGCACAAACGCAACAGAGACATCCTTAGTGAATGAGCAAGAAAGACAAACGATGTGGCATGAAAACAGGAGAGACAGATAGGTAGGTAGATAAATGAATGCAAGGGCGCAGCAGATCAATCAGCAGAGGAAGAGCAGAAGTCCCTCAGGAGACTTGAGGCCTTTTTAGCGCTATGTGAGGAGAGACGGATGACATGTTTCCCCTTTGAGGTGTCGAGTGCTTGAGGGAGGCTTGTGCAGCGATGGTCAGAGTAGAAAAATGCCTGAAAAAGATTGTGTGGGCATGGCGCTCCGTGGTGTAACAGACGGTGAAAGCAAGAAACAAACAGAGCTCTCTGAGAGAGGGGAGGAAGGCATGCCGCTTCTCCAGACTCGGGCTCTCAGCCATGACACTGGGACTGTAGCCATGCCCTGCCCATCCTCTCTCAGAGAAACATGGAGCTTTTGATTTGATCTGGAAGCTTTTGGGAAACATGATCCTGGCTGTCTTTCTGGAGGTATTTCTGGGAGCGGGCGGAGGGGGGAACCTGATTGAATTGAGCCAAAAAGAGCATGATGGAGAAACCTGAAGTCAGCCCTGTGCAGTGAGCTGTGGGAGCTGGAGGAGGGGAAATGAAATGCAATGTGAAAGCGAAAGAATCAATAATGACACCCTCTGAAAATATATAATCCAAAAATGCACAAAAATAAAGTTTATGAGAGTATTACTGTACTGAATGTCCATTTTGTATTATAGCCTGAAGCAATTTTAATGCTTCAAAAAGAAAAGAAAAATATATTATTAAATACAATCCATTGTCTGACATTTATGTTAAACTGAGTGATGGAGACAAGTTTTTTTGTGTGCAAATACAGAACCGCTCCTCATTTACCAGGATAATATGAATTTGCAATGGCTGGCCCTGCTCACCAGGGCATAAATGAAAACATGGTCTGGGCGTGCACAGCCATCTCTGTTACAGATTAAGATTCTGACACTCAGCTAGGAAATCCATTATAGTGAGCAGAATAAATAAAAGGTTCAGCTGCACCGTTCACACCTTTATTGCAAAATTTGCAGTCACAACAGAGACAAAAATGGAAATGCGGTTGTGTGGCCCAGACGGGCCTGACTCATGAATAAAGCAGTCTGGAAACAGTGCTGTGGTTTCACAGCTTCTATTGACAATATCTGGAATCACGTTACATTTATGTGCTAAAAATGTCATAAAAGTAAAATCAATAAAATTTGTATCAGTGATTACAAGGTGAATTTTAGACTCCAATCATGAAATCTCCAAGCTTTTGAGGCCAGCGCCCAAATCAACTAGATTGGCAGATTAAAAAATAAAAAAATGTAAAAAAAAATACTCCTCAATGATAACATTCTGCTAACAAACTTAAGTACTGTCAACAAATTAAGTTACCTTACACTGATCACTCATAATTCATGTATTTATTTATTTATGAAAAGAAAGAGTTTGCCTATTTTAGATTTATGTCTGTATTATTTATACTCTTTGAAAGGACATATTTCTAATTTTCAGTAACACAATCCAACACAGATTTACCAAATAAAAGGACCCAGAAAAAAGAGAACGCCAACATAAACGAACTGTCCATTCTTCTTTGTGAAATAGCTCTAGGTAAGCCAGTTTGCATGGAGAGCATCTGTGAAAATACTTTGCAAAGTTCTATACTGAATTTAATTTAGGTTTTGACTTTGACTGGGGCATTTCAACAGATTAACGGGCTTTGATCAGAACCATTCCACTGTTTGTTTAGGGCCATCTAAAGGTTTTCTTCAAGGTTTGCTGTGCATTTATCTTCACTGATTACCTCATTGCTGCCTTCTGTTTAAATAATGCTGAAATCCTTAATTCATTTTTCAATTTTTCAGTTATTCAATATAGTGTTGCTCTACCACATGCATATTTATAAAGTACATCGAAACTTATGATTGTATTGTGACAAAATGTTAAAAATAATGTAAGAAGTAGAATACTTTTGCAGAGCCCTCCTACCTAAGCTTTTGATAGAGACTTAAAATGAACAATTTTATAAGTTATTATGTAATTTACTTTTTATTGTGTTTGGCATGCTACATGTACACATTGTGTCATACCATTCATTCTGTAGGCAGTTCTCCAATCTCTTAACTGATGTCAAAGTCCTGTGGGGCATCACTGCATCGCACAATGTTTCCACGCCGGTGTTCTGATGCAACCAAGCCTGCAGAATGCACAAAGAGTGCATCGATTATAATGCTCATGGACGCAGACTAGAAAAGGAGGATGTTCTTCCTGCCTGACTGGTTTGAGTGGTAGTTATTGGAGTAATATTGGGTGACAGTGGTAAGTGGGCCTACTTTGGAAGGATTTTCATTGGGCTTCACCCAGTTTGCTGAAGGAAGCAGATCGACAGCACACCTCCCCCACTGTATCGTATCTGCAAGCACGGAAGATCTCTGCCAATTAGCTATAAAAACCTAAAAAGTATTAATCTTATCAGAATTTATTTTAATAAAATAAAAAGATTTGCAATCAGTGTAATCCACAGTCTATAAAGCCCTTCATCCACCTAATTGGATATCTATTACCACTACAGGATTTATTTTATCTGTAAGAAGAATAAAAATTTGGGAGAAATAATAAATATACAGAATAATTATTTGGTAGGCAAAACACCCAGGGAGTCTTTAGTTCAGGACATGGATTTTGTGAGGGGAAAAGGGGGGAAAAAACGTGACACTCGGGCAGAGCAATATTACCACCACAGAGGGGCAGTAGTCCATTAAACTAATCCAATACTGTAGAATAGGATCCCTGGACCAGCAGCATTCACTGCATTATTTACCAAACTAGAAACAGGAAACAGGCTAAAGTAGCCTTTCTGCCTTCAACAAATGAAATAAAGAAAACTGAAAAGCACAAGCTTTCAAGAACAGTGATTATGACCCAGGCCTCTCAGGAGGCTTCTTCATTAATACCTCAGCACAAATCAATCTTTATGATCATCATAAAAAAAATAAACTGGAGGTCTTTAAGGTCCCCAAAGCCTGATTAGTATTTCATACAGCACATCCAGTTGGTTTCAGACTGATTTAACCTAAAACTTATCTTGATTTAACAGATCCTCTTTAGTCCAAGGGACCACATAGAAATTGATGATGTTTTTATTGGTCCAATAATAAATTAAAGATTTCATTAAAATGTCCAGTAGTCCTTCAGCAGATGAAGCTGAGTGGAAGCCCAAATATTTTTGCTTTAATATCTGATTTATTTATTAATTTATTTATTTGTATTGTATTCATAAGTTGAATGCAGACTTATTATAAAGCTTTCAAACATTTAAAGGTTTTACTCCTAATGATTGCCAAGGCAAAAACTAATGGTTTACAGCACAATATTACATTAAACCCACAAAGTTTTTTGGCACATTTGAATTGTGTTTGAAATGCATAGAGGGACAAATATGTCCAGCTTTTATAGTGTCCAGTTTAAGCCAATATTTCCATATAGTCTTAGAAACAGACGGAAACAGAGATGAATACTGTCTGATCATTCACTAGAATGGAATCATCTGCATACGTGCTGCAGTTTAAGAAGAAACCTTGGTAAATTGTTTATATGAAGACATAGAAAAAAATGGTTCCGAGACTGAATCTTGTAGTATTTTAAGATTATTGTTTCAAGTTGTTGATTCTATTTTCATGTTCTAACTCACTTTATCTGTGAAGAAATATATAATTCAATCTTTTTTAATGAGTTATAATGAGTATAAAAAGTTGAAGTTAATATGTTTAGCTGTTACTATCTGATGGTTAACAGTATCAACTAAGGGAATGTAATTAAAAAAGAGAAAAAGTTGATGTACACTTGTTGAAATCGGAAGTAACCGAATTTTGCTCTTGTTTGAGAGAAACAAATATTGAAAATTAGAATAAATATGGACAAAACATTAGTTTAACTTATTTCTCCAATATCCCTACCAACATTTTGTGAAAGATAAGTTAATTACCGGGTACTTTCATAATTGAAACGCTGTTGTCTTTGCCTAAGTCTACATTTTCTAAAGCCGCTACTTAAACCTTTAAAAAAAGCACTCATGTTGGTTATTTGCAAAAAGGCGACAGAGACCGGTTGTAAAGGGATATGCAGAGTTTCACAAGAAAAGGGTAAAGAAAGCATGGATTATTCATGCCTTTTCCCACAGTGCAAACACCTCCTCTTTTGATGGATTGAGCCTGGGGCGCTTCTCTCTGCTCAGTACCAACAGTTCCAGACAGCTCTGGCTCACGCTGCAGCACAGAGCTGAAATAGATGATGAGCTTCCCCCAGAATCACAGACGGAGCCAGCGGCTCTTGTCTTCGCTCTGCAGCCAGACATAATGATGCTGTGTGGTCTGAGGTGAGCCTAAATTTAGAGCTTCAGCAGGAGGTTAGTAGACCAGAGAGGTAGCGGGAGATAAGTGCTGATGCCATCTCAGTGAGCTGACTGAAGGGGAGGAAATAACATGGATGGGGTGTAGATTTCCGCAACAGACAGTTGATAGGTGGAGGGCCAAAGGACAGATGAGACTACACAAGCTGCTGTCACCTTCTGCAGGGTGCAATAACAAAATTTCCATTATATGTGTCAGCAGTAGCCTGTTGTGAAAGAAAAAAAAAATGTTTGAATTTCTCACTTGGATCAACTCCAAATGGTGGGGGGAAAAAGCTCCCGGACTGTCAAACCAAAGAGGAAGGCAAACTCCGACTGTCACATTTGTCATGCTTTTGCGTTTACCACCAATGAGTCAATACTTTTGTAGTGACATCATTCTCTGCAGTTCCAGCATTTCATAGCTCTGGCATGTTTAGCGTTATTGTCTTACTAAGGAGAACCTCTACCTTCTCAAGTGTGTTTCAGTCAGTACTTGTTTCCCCCTCAGGACTGTTTTAAATATTAATAAAAACCCAAAAAATATATGCCAACTTTGACCAACCTTGTGTCCTTGTTGTAAGAAACATTCCTATAGCATAATGCAGCCACCCCTGTGTCTCATAGCGGAAATGTTATGTCCATTGTAAGAATTGTTCTTTGCACATTATATATTATATAAAATCCCAATAAACTTTTACAAAGCATTGTAAATACCAGCTTTTATAACCCAAACTTGCAAGATTTAGGATCACTTGTAATCCCGACATTTTATTTCCAAAAACAAAACTTTCATTGTGTATTAAAATGACAAGTATGACTGCAAATCAAAATACATTTAAACATAAACCTAGTCACTGTTTATGTCTCCAATCTGCAGCAGGGAATCAGTGTCTCTCCTCGTGAACTCTGAACTGAGAGTGAACCCTAGTTTGTTTTTTCAGCTCTCTTTATAAAAGCCACGCCTGTAGACAGCATGTGTCTTTACCAAATTTATTGAGACAGAGAACTTAAAAAAAAAAGAAAAAAAGAAAGAGAACATGAAGGAATTCGGCACGATGTGGTTCAAATCTCAATGACAAACATTCCCTGAAGCTGTCGACACCCCAGACAGCATGTGACGGAGAAGGATGCCTGGCTCCACTGATGAGAAACTGACTAATCCCTGGATTTCACACTCTGACCAAGTTTCACACCATTTCTGAGCATTCGGCAGTTGAAGATGGATAGCAAATGAACTCATGTAATGGTCAAATCACCATTCAAAGTACCTTAGCAACAGTTAGAATCCTTCAAGCTGTAGACATGATTGTCAACCCGTGACTTTGCAGTCCTCCAATGAGATTGCTTCGCCGCAGTGGGGAGGAGACAGCAAGGCAGCCGTTTGAACAAAGAGAAAGAGGGGTTTCAAAAACATTGGAATATCAGTATTCCTTCCACATTTACAGCTATCACGCTTCACACCTACATTAGCTTTGTGTGTAATTACTATGTCACTTAGCAGACAGAAACCATGTAGCATGAATTGTAGGACCTGTGTTGGGCATTTATTGTTATCAGAGTCCCGCTGCACTCATACTTAAAATTTAAATGTGAATTTTTTGCCAGTAACAGGAAAAACATTTTCTATTAGCATTTGCAGAGCTGTCATGTCCATCAGTTTCTCAAAAGCAATTTCTTCCCCCTCTTTTCTGCCAGACTGACTTCAGACAGACACACACACAGATCAATAAATCTCTTGATGTTCTAGCTCTCAATGTTTTAATTTCAGTCAATGACTGGAAATGGTTAGCTGCTGGCAGAAAATGCAGCCATGGACGTTTATGAAGCACATCCCATTTCCTACATAGAGTTTGCATCATTGAATTTAAACTGGATTAAAATATTTTCACAAACGTGAAAAATCAGAGGCATTGCATTCATGCATGTGCTTTTGCTCAAATATACATAAGCTGGTTTACACAAAAATAATCAGAATATTTCATAAACAGTGCCTCCGGTTTTGTCTTAACAATAATAAAATAGGAATTTTGGTCCAAGGACTTCCAAGTTTTATTTACCTGAAAGATAAATAGTAAGTTTATTGCAATTACAACAAATATCTCTATTTAAATAAATCTCTAATAGCACCGTCTTACAGGAATTCCCAACCACCAGACAATTAATTTGTCCATTTTCTGCAGCCAGTGAGTAACACTGACGTCATCATTGATATGGACAGGTGACCAGTACATTTTAGGGCCAACACTGAGTCCACACATTGATGACTAACCCGTATTGCATGTTTTTGGATTATGGGAGGAAAGACACAATCCAGAATTTCCATTATTTTGTTGGTTTTATTATAGACCACCAACTAAAATAAAATGTATTTTCCTACTTCACTCTTATCTGTCACACTCAGTAAACTGTTTTTTCTGTCTATTTTTTTTTTTTTTGGGTTCCATTCCAATTTTCTTGAAATTGTAACACCTAAAAACTTGTTTTGGTGAAATTCATAAGTATTTTAGTTTATCATTTGACCAGATAAATAAGGATAGATGGCATATAAATTTTTGCATCCGGTAATTCTTAAAAAATGTGTCCGGATAGTGCTTTCAGCTTAATGATTTTGTCCCTCGGGACGTTGAGTTTGTACACCACTGCTCTGAAAGCTTTTCTTTGAGTTGCATGCATCACTGCTAATTTTGATGGCATGTGCAGTGTTTTCTGCAACAAAAAGAAAAAAAATATATTAAATTTGGTCTCATTTGACCAGAACACATTCTTCTGCAGTGTTCTTGTTCAATGACATTACAAGGTCAACAAACAAGACTTTTTATTTGACATTTAAGGGTTTTTTTTTCTCAAAAATGTCTCCTCTTGTCACTTTTCTATAAATGGCAAATTGTAAACTGCATGAAAAGTATTTGTTCTTTTAACAGTTTCTCCCACCAAAGCTGTGAATCTCTCTTCATAGCTCATTATGTGCCTCTTTGATGCTCTTCCAGTTAATTTTGTTGTTTTCAAAGTCAGTTTTGATGGAAGATGGTTTCCTGTTTAGTCTATCAACACCTGAGGCATTTTTACTAAATCCTGCTAAACCAATTTTGTACGTCTCTGGTGCGCTTCTTGCTGTTCCTGTTTAATAAATGTTCTCTAACAAATCTTTGAGGCCTTCACAAAACAGCTGTTGTAGAGTAGCAGTGTTAAGTAACCTAAACATATATGCTTGTCACATTTTTAGGAGTATGGTATAAGAAAATAAACAAAATCACTGTAACTATACTTTCAGTTGTTGAGTATGTCTTACTCTGTGTTTAGTTTGTTTTTGGTCTATCCCCACAAGGAGTTTGCAGTTGTAATGTGACAAAATATAACAAGGTTCAACTGAAATTAACACTTTTGCAAGGCATGATATAAAACGAGAACTGGATCAATGCATTGTTTACATGCGTTTTTCAGGAGATAAAAAATAGGTTTATGAATGTTTTTTTGCACCAACTTTAGGAATGACAATATGTTTTTGTCTTGCTTTCTGAACACGTTTAATACAGGATTAAAAGATCATTATAGAAGAAAAGATTCAAAACGATTGCCAAAGAAATATTAACATTCCACAAATACTGTTTAAACTCAAGCCCACACAACATTACTCAACAGTGTTATCCTATTTGGAGGTGCTGTACTCTGACCGTTCAGAGTCCCTGATGGAATGCAACTGCAGCAACTCAATAGAGAGCTGCGTGGAGGACTGTGTGTAGGCTGGTGGAAACAAAAGGTCAGATTCAGACTCGCACACCTACAGGAGTCATCAACTCCTGCTTCCACTTTTCCTGTTGAAGATGCAGTGGGCTGAAAAGGTAACATACGTCACCGAGTTATCTTTCTTTTTGCCCTCATGTCAGTATTTTCTGAAATGGCTCTGAAGATTGAAGAAAAGAAAACAATTTACAAGCAGCAATTAAATAAACTCAAAGAAATCTTATGTCTTACAATGACATTTCCTGTTAGCTTACAAACACTTTAAGGTCAAAGATTAAATTTAACTCGATCGTCTACTAGAAGCAATGTGGCTCAAAATGCCCGGAAAATCACATGAACAGCCAAGCAGTCTCACATATTTTTGAACAGGATAAATGAAATATTCCCCGACTCTTTTCAGACTCATAATCCCTATTAGCAAGGACGCAGAAAATGTGCCACCTGCTTCCAGTCATACAGCTTGGGGCATAAGTGCCCTTGTGACACCACACTAGCCTTAATCTCATTAACAAATGCAAAGCCTCAAATGCCACCGGTGGAAAAAGATACGCATTTCAGCCATCACTTAGCAATGTTACAATCCTTTAAACTGGCTTGCATACTGGAATTAAGACCAACACTGACCAAAAATATCAATGAACAATAGATTCTTACATTGATGGGTTTTTTCTATTTGTTTGTTTTTTTGCATAGCGTCACATTACAGCCGCAAAATGGTGTATAATTGTGAACTTTAAGGAAAATGACCCATGGTTTTCAAATCTGTCCACAAATAAAATCTGAATAGTGTGACATGCATTTGTACTCAGCCTCTATTGCTTTAACATACCAAAATTAGACCCATGGAGAGGCTTCATAGAACATTACTGGACCAAACATTTCTTGAAAATGAAAGAACGCAGCAGACAGGTCAGGAAGAAAGTTGTGGAGAAGTTTTAAGCAAGATTAGGTGATAAAACAATATCTCAAGCTTTGAAGATGGCTGTCTATCTCAACTGAGAGGTTGGGCAAAGAGAGGATTAATTGAAGAAGCACCCAAGAGTCACAAATCATGTAGGAAGACACAAGAAACATGGTAGATGTATTCTATAGTCAGACGAGACCAAAATTAAACTTTTTGGTCAAAATACAACACTGGCAGAACACTGTACATCACCCTGAAATACTGTTCTCCACATAAAACAAAGAGGTAGTAGCATCATGGTGGGGGAATGCTTTAATTCAGCAAGGACAGGGAAACTGGTCAGAGTTAATTGGGGTTGAGTAAGGCTAAATGTAGAGAAATTCTGGAAAATAAAGGCTACAGCCTGTAAACAGCTTGATCCTGGTTCATTTCCAGCATAATTACAACCTTAAACATACAACCAGAGCTACATTTAAGTAGTTTAAATCAAAGTGTATTCATTTGTTAGAGTGGCCTAGACAAAGTCCAGATCTAAATCAAATTGAGAAATTGTCTGTGGAGAGACTTGAACAGTGATGGTGAAAAATGGTCTTCTTTCAGTTTGCCTGAGCTTGATCTATTTTGCAAAGAAAAATTTAGAAAATATTAAAATTTTTGTATATGTAAAGCTTTTTAATGGAACACCATTCAAGTAAAAAACATCAGTGTTTGTGATTCTATTGCGATAAAATTTTGCAAAGCTCTATGTGGTGTTTATTCTAGGAGTGGCTATTAAACATCAAACAAAAAACAATGTAGAAAACAAACCCTTTTTGACCTGCAATGTATTGCCAGACAAAGTTCGGTGAAAAAAAAGAAGAAGAAAGTTTGCAGCTGTGTTGAGTTAGGTCTCTTCATTCAGTGTGGCTTTACTTTGCATCATCCTATTTGGGATAAGATGAGCTGTTTAAACAAGGATGGAGATGTCAGGATGTATTACCATCCAGACAAATTCCCAGATGATTCTGAAAAAGAGAGAGAGGGAGACGGAGAGAGAAAAAAAAAAAATCACTCATTAAATTTGCAGCCGTTCTGCAGAGCTCCATGGTGAGCTCATAGGACGAGGGCAGCCTTTTATGATGATAGCTCCTTTTACTGGCAGAGGTTCATGTTTCTGACTCACTTCACAGATAAGGAGTCGTCTGTACCAGACACGTTTAGGAGGATTTCTCTTCAGTTCAAAATGTGATCATAAATTTTGTTCAGTTGCCAGAAATAATGTGCTACTTAAAACAGCAGAGTTCATGAAAATAAATTGAACATTAAAAAAAAAAGTTTATCTAAACATCAGTTTGTCTCATCTGTTGTCCCAAAGTAAACCAAGTACAAGTTATTTACTTTAAGATCAGTATATACTGTAAGTATATAAAGATTTTGAAATACTTTAGAAGCAAAACTACTTACTTACAGCTCATACTAAAGTGTTTGAATGACACTAATTGTATTTTTTTTTCTTTACCCATAAAAAGAACACTGACAGACAGTGTAAAACTGACAACGTAGATTTTTGCTCTGCTTTAATCATTGGTAATATTTGCCATTTATGCTCAACAGTGATTCACTTGCAGCGTTTTTGTTCAGTAAACAAAGGATTTTTTTTTGTTACTTTTTGTTTCATGAGCCCTCCCATCCACAAACCCCCTCCTCCAACATGTACCTTTTGTCTCTGAAAGCCCTGAATTGTTTTTGGGAGCCTTCAGCTGAAGTCTGGCTGACCTGCCCCCGTCTCCGTCCTCAAAGCCGGTTGGAGATGAAAAATTTATGGCTGTATGACTGTTTCATTTGAAGTGCTGCTCCCCTTCTGATGCTGCCTACACTGATGGCGACTGCATCTGCCATCTTCCTTCGACCGGTGCTTTTCCCCCCTCACAGCGGGAGTGAAATCTGGGCGAGTGCGTGGGATGGTGACCAGGGTTTTTGTGCTCTTTCTCTGGTATTCACTAATCAGGAGCATATTTTTCTTGCCTGTGGGTAATTAGGGGAGATTGATTAGCTGCTTTTCAGAGTCACAGAAAGAAATCCAGCCCACGCTGCTCAGACTGCTAGGTGTGTCTTTACAGTGATGGCATATGGAAAGCTATATATGTATACAAGTATATGACATTTCTTGAATGCAAGTTTTTATTTTATAATTTTTCATTGTTTCTTTTATATATTTACATAGAAATCCATCTGGTCACTGATGGATTTCAGGTTTTTCTAGATAGATGTAGGTAAATTAAAAGACTATATCTCTTGCTTAGCTAAATTTTGTAATGTGAGTATATATGAATTTTTAAATGATCTATCTTTCAGAGTGAAATACATAACAACTAAAATAAAGGCAGTTTTTTATAGGGTTTTTTGTTATTTAAGCAAAAATTGAAATTTGTACTTAGCAGTTAGTGTGCCTTACATGATTGATATTTAATTTCTAACTTAATCGCCTTACTTTCTTTGAGAATTACTTTATCCCTCAAATTTTCACTTTCCCTCAGAAAAAGAAATTATTAATGATGTATTATTTTATAAAGTCATATTATGTTTATATAATGTTTGCAACAAAAGCTATTAACCAAATGCCAAAAAGTCTTTAATAAAATGAATTGTATAAATAACAAAACAAGAAACAGAAAACACACAAAATAGCAGAATAAAAACATATCAAGTACAAAACAAAATTAAAGCAAAACAATAGGTAAGTTGAAAACATTTAAGATTGTAGCAATTAAACAACAAAAACACAACTCTCACACAGAGCTAAAAGCAAAACAATAAAAATGAAGATAATTTTAAAACAAGTAGTGAGAAAGTCAGGGTAGTCAGTGGCTTCACCAGAATTAAGTCCTAATCTCCACTTAGCTACATCGCAGTAAAAGCAGAAATGATCTCTCCAAACATGACTGTTAGGAATCTGAATTTATTTTTCTATTGTTAATTTCTTTTACATATGCTGCACACTTTGTATGATTCCAATATGGTTTTTCATATGGGCCAACACATGTGACATTCACAGATTTAACTTAAGATGTGACTGTGTGAAGAATGTGTCTCATTAAACATGGAGAGATTTAATCAGTGTGAAAATCTTCCAGGATTTTTCCATTCTTCTATCCTTTGAAAAGCTTTCAGTTCATTTCAATGTCTGTCACATACATTTAATGTTTTACATAAACGGTTACAAAACTAACAAAAGATGCAAAAAAACTGGCTAACACATTGTGTATTCTCATTTTCAACTACGACCTCAGTGAAACAAGTTCAAAATATCCAACTGACATCAAATTAATTGAAACATTATGGGTGAAACAAAGCAGTTATGTCCCTTTAAGATCTGAATAGGGCCATAACAACCATCTTAATGGAAAATATTAGTAGCAGGAAAATTAGTGGAAAATTCTTGTGCTAAAAGACCTTGACAAAAATGTGCTCCCATGCATGAAGTCACATTGGTTCCTAAGCAACAGGTAATTTCACAACATGCGCCGCTGTTCGTGCAGCAGACAGCTTTTCATAGCAGGGTTTCCAGTCAATGTAAAGTCACATCGGATGGGCAGCCTTGAGCCACACAATGCTGCTCAAAGCCTGGCTCTAAAGCTACAGAGGAGGTGTCACACTTGTCACTGGAGTAATTAGTTCGGCACAATGAAGCAACATTCATCTGCAGCTGCAATGTTGCATTGCCACATGAATCGACATTCCCCTACACAGTCTCCGGTTTCCAGGCACAAGCTCAGGTTGCTGAGTTTAAATAGATAAGATGGAGAAAAAGAAAATCAGAAAGCGGCTTCCAGGAAGATCCCATCAGATTGTGGAGGTAACTGGGCAGCAAAATGTCAGTGAGTGTGTGGGAATGCATGGATTTACATAAACTAGCTGTTTCATCACTTAGTAACCTTATCCTAACCATCCTTCTGTTAGGACAGTAAATCGTATCGATAATTACATCAAAATGTCTTTCAGATTGCAAATAGGTGTAATTTTTCAAATTTCCTGTTATGTTCCTTTCTTTCTCTCTTAAATATTTAAAATAATCAAAAAAGCATATTGAATAAATACTAAATACAGTTTTCCAAGCCAATCTAGCCCATATTACAGCGAGATCCTTCCTGGCTGTTCAAAACTACAACTCTTTGTGATTACTGCAAATGAGTTTTACAATCACTGTGAAGGATCTTTGGTGCACTTTTCTTAGGTAAATTATTTCAAAATCAGTTGCTCATACAGACATGAGTGGCATGTTTTATAAAAGAGATATTTTATAAGGTCAACAAAAGTATCTCAGATTTAAATCCAGACTTTCAGGCAACTCCAAAACCTTGATTTCTTTTAAAGAGCCAATCAGAGGAGTACACGCTGTTGTGCGTTAGATTATTATGCTGCTTCATAATGTTATTGTGTCACCAACTGATGGCCAGACATTCTTCTTCTACAGGATTTTCAGGGAAAGAGCAATACTCATGGTTCCATCAGTTACAACAAGTCATCCAATTCCTGATGTAGCAAAGCAGCCCAGGTTATCACATAAGCACCAATATATTTGACTATTGGAAAGACGTTCTGCTCGTCTGTGCTGATTTATATGGAGCTCATTTTAAAACAGTTTAAAAATGTTTTCATAAGTCTGTCAAATATTTTCCCCAAAGTCTAGGTGTTTTTGTTGTTGTTGTTGTTGTTGTTGTTTTTTGTTAGGAAAATGCAAAAAAAAAAATAGAAAAAAAAAAAGAATTTCAACCTGGCCTCAAAGGGTTTTTCTTTTTAAATCCCTCTGAGCCTAGATTGAAAGTTTTTAAAAACAGGTTTTAAAACAGCATTTTACCCATAATAAAATAAATCAAAATTTCACAAATGCTTTTGATATTTACTTTATTAAAATATGTCAGATGATCTATATTTCAGTGTGACAAGTGTGTAAAAACATAACACTGCATGTGACTATTGCACTCACTGACACACATATTAAATAAAGATTTATCTCTTTATCCATGATACCATTTCTACTGGAACTGCACAAAACTTTTTTAAAATTTATTTTAAAAAGCCATATTTTTTACTCATTTTAAGTGTTTGATAATTTTTTTTTTTTTTACCAAGACAGCTGTTTTAGAAAACTAAACTTGTGAAAGAGGGATACAAAAGAAGGAATCTTGATGTTCAATATATTATCTTTAAAAAAAACAAAAAAAACCCTAAGTAATCATTTCTTTTGATGGGCAAACATTGCAGACAGAACTAAAAGAAAATAAATAAAGCACAAACTGATCAATATATAACCTCAAATATTCGACCCCCCTTCAGACTTCTTTCACAAGAATAAAAGCATTAATTATGCAGCCATGCAGAACAGTGTTCACTAATCACAAACACACTGGTAAAATGAATCCTCTCATTTAACAATTTGTGCAATATGCTGCGTATTTCAAATCTTTTGTCAGACCCAATCATGTGTTCACTGTTGCTTTAGGTTTCGACAGAAACAAAAGCTTTGTCCTCCTGCAGACAGTCAGCAGTGCACAGCCGACTCAGTCACACGGGGTCTCCAGACAAGTCAATAATTCAGAGCAAGGAGTGAAATCTTATAAGGCAGCAAGATAGTGAATAGAAAAAAAGCAGCAAACAGTAGATATGGGGGGAGTATTGAGGCTAACTCCTGTTTGCAGCTCCTGACCCAGAGCAATAACATGTCAGATGAGGCTTTCAGGGATTCTACCCGTCAATCACACAGCAGTCTCTACATGGGAGCAGCTGAAAAAAAAAAAAAAAAATTTCTTCCACTTTTTTTTAAAGCCAGGGTTTTATTCGTGAAATATAGTTAACCATTAGATGACATCAGGGGGGAAAGTTATGACAATTCTATTTTCCCTGCCAATTACAAAATTAATCATATTGTATTTTCGAAGACTGTTTTTAGCAGTAAAAATTAAATGTTACCCCTCCCAGACCAAAAAACACGCATCCATATTTGCCATGAACCCCCCCGGATCTGCATGAAATAATTCGTTCCTGCTTGATGGTGACCAGCAGCAGTCAGTAGAAATTGATCAGTGTTGCAAGCCGAGATGCAAATCACTGCAGAGAATATTTGCATGATAGCATCTGATGACAGCATGAGCGATGACGTGTGATATTAAACCGGTCGGTAGCACATGCAGAGCTGCCAAGTACCCTAACAAATGGTACAGATAATGAACAGCAAATTCAACATCTTGTTGCACAGAAAAAAAAATAAAAATACTTAAGTGTGGCGAGAACATCATTAAGCTATGGTCTAGAAAAACCTGGTAGCCTGTAAAATAGAATCAACTTACTTTTGGAATTAAACAGAATCTTGTTGTTTTATGTTATAAATTGGAAAAGATATAGGACCATTGTCTTGAGCTTTGATAATCTGTGGACGCACAGAAGCCTGACTCATGTCTTCGGTTTTATGACTCTGTCTATTAAAACGTAAAGGCACAACCTCTTACAATGTATTAAATGTCGTATTAAAGGAAGAGCGAAATACTGAGACTTTTTTTTTTTAACATGAAAGCAAACAGCCACAGGCATGCTAACGTCTAGATTTCAGTGGCTGCAAAATGAAAGGAGTATCACAGCAGTGCTGATCTGCTTTTGCTCTCCTGAGAGAAAAAATCCCAGTAGGAATAAAAAAGAAAAAGGTCTTTTGTTCAGATCTGGATGGCAATACCTTGTACAGTCTTTTTGTTTGAAGTCCATATGAGAAATGGTTAAATCCCAAAGTAAAGATTCAGTGAACAGAAGAAAAAAAAAATCAAGATTTCTGTATTTTTCTGCAACCCCTAATGCCTCATTGGTTTTTATCTTTTGATGCATTATTTAATCTACTTTTAGATTTTTGCTATAGTAATATTTCTGAACCGACTGGTTGTGCCTCTCATCCTCTCACCTGAACATGTGTATGCAAATGACAATCTGTTGTGATACTAATTAAAGTCCAGCTCACATGAAAAACAGCCGTGTGACTCCATGAGATCAAGGAGGGCTTTTTTATGATCCAATCACACCGTGAGTGTCCCACTGAGGAAGGTAAGGGCAAGGATGCTATTAGAAGTGTTTCAGAAATTATCTTTGAAGAGCCATTTCAGAAGATTGCAATGAAAATAATGTGACAAACGCTAAGCCAGGAAGTATGCTACACTGCTCGTATACTGCTGGCCCCAGGGGTTTGCGTCGCCACTCATCATCAGACCTCTCCGGGAAATACGACTCAGATTCCCGTGGCAGGATTCCATGAAATCAATACGGTGATGTTACTCTGACAGGTGGGAACTAATCTATCTCCCACGTTAGGGAAATTACATCTAGAGTGAACGTGAGACAAAGCTACAGTATCCAGATCCTCCAAAACAAAGACTTCCTCAATGAATGCTACAACCATTCATGTCCTTGGTGTTCGCACCCCCCTCCCCTCCGACTCCGAAATAAATCTCCTAATATAACATAGACGATTAGTTATAAATATGTTAAAGGTCTGACACTACAAGAAAGTGCTACACTAAAACTCCCTTTTGGTCGTTACACAACTAATGGATTACACAAGGTTTTTCTTGTGTCAGGATGTGTTTACCTAGATCTAATTTATAGCTCCTGGCATTCCTCTTTTAGTGTCGGGTGAAAATGTGTCTCTTTGTTCACTCAGTGACATGTGGACGGGTGTCTTCGGCTAATGGACTCTAGTATGAGTGATCTTTGCAGGGGACCCATCAGTGTGACGGTGCTATCGTCTCTTGGGGATTTCGGCGAACACCCAGATTCCCTCTAATCTGACCATTTGTGCTGAGCTGACTTTTACAAATCATCACACTGACGGCTCTCCCTGTGTTCAAAGTGACCAGTGCAATCAATTAACAGTGGCGGGAAAATCTGTTTTCTTTTCATTTTATGCCTACTTTCTAATCAATATTTTCTTTAACACATAAAACACACACAAATACCTCAAAGCAAACAATGAATGTGCGATGAAAATATATTTCTTCATTTAGAATTAATGGAACATAATATCATGATACATTTTCCCAATTTCTTCAAATGACACTGATGATTTTCTTTTAAAAGATACAAACATGTTACAAATGAAAAAAGAGTCGACCTGTTGGCCATTATTGGTCATATTTTATCAAAAACTATTAATATTAAAGGGTTTAAAATATCAAATTAAGTTACCAATGTGGGGGAGCACAAAGAGTATTGTAGCTTCCCCCTAACACCCTGAGAAAAAAATTTTAAAAATCCCTAGTAAAATTAGTTAGAGAAATTAAGCTTTGCAATAAGAAAACCCAGTAAACCCTTAAATACTAGAACTTTTACTGAGAACTGTAAAAGTTCTAATTTATTTTGTCCCTAAAAAGAAACCCAGCAATCTGAAGAAGTGATTGTCTTTAGTCATTACATCAGTATCCATCCATCTATTGCCTTCTGCTTATCTGATATCCCAGACATCCCTTTCCTCATTGTGAAAAGTTCCAGAGTATTTCCATATTCAAAATTTTTATAAAAAATCTGGGGTCTGCGCTGGGATCTCCTCCCAGTTGGACATCCTCAGTAACCTTCCAGAATATGGCTTCCTGGGAAAATCCTGATCGCTTTTTAAACCACATCAAAATGTTCCTATTAATGTGGAGGAGCAGTGGTTCTATGGAGCTCCTGGTGTCATTTAATGATCACATGTTAAGGTCAGAACAAAATAAATACGATGATAAGTTGTTGTTTATTTCTGGTTTCTTTACCGTGATAGAGCAGAGCATCACCCACATTACTGCAGGTGAGATCTCAAACACTCACTCCAAATAACTTAACTAACATCCAAGTGCTTTTTTGTTGTTGTTGTTTGCAATTTTAATTTAGATCACTGGAAAATATACAAATCTGAATATAGTCAGCATTATCAAGCCTCCAAAGCCAACATCTATCAGGAGGAATATCTGCTCTTCCTGCAGTTTCTGATAGTTTAGACAAGCTCTTGATTCATCCTCATTCCAGCAGAGATGTGTGAAAGTCAAGCATCTCTGAACACACAGTGAGACGCATCTGCACCCTCAGACGATGAATGCATTATTCATAAGAAAAATCTAACAGACCAGGAGGCCGCCTCGATTTTATGAGGAGTGGACAGACTGAATGCCTGTGGCACAAGTGATTCTCTGATGAAGGGACTCAACAATAACCAGACATTAAATTCATGAACATGGAAAACACTCTGGCTTTAATTCAAACAGTTCCAGAGAGCTCCTATTTCCAATAATAGTGAAAAATCAGCTACAATTAAATGGAATATTATGGATCTTAATTTAAAAACATTCATAGTAAAAAAAAACAAACAAACAAAAAAAACACACACAAAAAAACAGTAAACCCTGAAGATCTAAGCACAAACTCCACACACCTGCCTACTGACAGATAGCAAAATCCTACGACCTCCATTCTTTTCTCTCCTTAATAACCCCTAAAAGGATCATTTTCCAAATATCTCATTTAGATAACTATTACATGCACCAATTTTTGAAAAGGGATTTTATTAATATGATAATTGAAAGCTATTATGTGTGAAATAGCAAAATTAACCAAAAATCTATAAAAAGATTCTGTGGCCATAATTAAGTACATTTCTTCCACATTTATACTGCATTTTGGCATTTCTGGGGAAGCTCTATGGATAAAACTCTATTTTTACCAATTAGAAGGAAGAGGAAGAGTACCTTGCAAATGACTGCAAAAATTTTACGTTATCATCACTGATATGTTAAAAGACATCTTTAAAAAAAAACCTCAAAAACTGAACAACAAGATAATATTCCTTTGAACTCTTGGCCAGCTTTAGATTTATGCTTACCGAGACATCAGAAACCCCCTCACACACAGAGACAATAACACAGCAGAGACCAAAGCAAGGACATCATCTATCACACCCGCAAATACATCACCCCGGCTAAAACAGACATGAACACACGCTTACCCAACAACATAAACACACATCACAAAGAGCAATACAATGAAAACAAGCAGACTTTCTACAGATTTTATTTTATCATTAGCTGTCTTCAGCAGGACACACGAAACTCACTGAGCTTTTTCCAGTAGATAAAATGAGACATCTGCCGAGAACGTTCAGAGACTTTATGTCACACAACGTCTCGGTTTGTAAAGGTTCATCTCATAAACTGTACCTTAGTCTAAGTGCATGTGAGTGTACCATCATTATCTCTAGGCAGTGTTTAATCATAAACTGGGAACCATTACCTTAGATAAACAGGTTGTGAAAAATCAAATTAAATTCCTGAGTGTGTTTGAAGGCGTTTTCCGAGCCGTTACATAAAGAGGATTACTACACAGCAGCTCAGACTCAAGCCTGCCTCCCTGCCATAAATTTCAGGTGCCTGTCAGGCAAGTGCAGCAGGAATGTGACACAGTGAGCACAGCACACCGCCGTCCTCAACAGAGTAATCATGACCACTTTAATAACTATCAGGATGATTTGTACTTGTCACAAGCTCTTTATATATAATGTCTCATTCTCTGTGCTCATAAACTCTGAAATAAATCTGTTTCTTTCTGCCCAGTACAATAACAGTAATATATCACTGCAGAAATGACCAGTGAGACTAAAATTGATTTTTGTTTCGTTCCCTACAGCGATATTGACTTTGGATTGCAATATAAAGAAGATATTAAGCAATGGATTATGCAGGAAAAAAAAAAACAAAAAACGTTTTAGATGTTTTGCCATTCAGCTCTCATATCACATTCCTAAAACAATTGTAAATATCAGAACACTGTTAGAAGACTGAACCTGCAAACTTCATGAGCAAAGTAAAAGTTTTCCATCCTGATGATCCTTTTAAAAGATGTGAAATGTTTACGGTCTGTAATGGTAGGAAGGTATGTCTTAAAGAAAGAAACATTTGACTTGACATTTCTACAACTGAACAGTATAATTGAGATGACATATTGTACTACGCACAAGTTTTTTCCACTCACTTGTCTATGTTTCCGGTACTCAGACTTCTTGCAATCATTTCAAGTGATCTTGAGCAATAAGCTAATGAAAAGACCTTTAGTGTTTCAAAGTTTTATTTAGAACATTGGCTGCTTTTTTCCCCTTTTTCTGCCCAGTGCTTGTGTGTGAGGAATGGGGCTTTTGTTTGTTAAGCCACTTAAATCTGACTGATTCAAGCATTACCACAGCCCCTAAACTGCTGGGGTAATATTGTTGACTAACAAAACACAATCTTTGTAAAAAAAAAAAAAAAAAAAAACCCACACAATACAGCATAGCTTCAAGTGCAAAAAATATTATTTCAGAACATAAACAGTAATATTTAAGACGAACATTCAATGATGAGCATTTTGTGTTTGGCATCAGTTTGTAACTAAAGTTTTTATGCGAAAAACTAATTGAAAATTCAACATTTAGTGCCTGAAAGAACTTTATGGTGAATGATAAATGAAGAACATGTTTAACTTCATAACCTTGTATGTTGCTTCTCTCTGTTTCAAAGAACTATATGAACAAAGCTACATAAATAGCCTGGAATGTTAAAATACATCACTGTAACGGGAGACCAGTAGAATGTAGCTTTCAAATAGAGATGGACAGGTCAATGTCCAAGGGTTGGTTCGTGTTACATATATGTTTCTGGATTGTGGTAGATGCAGCAATAGAAAAATTAACACATTTATGAAGTTTTTGAGTATCTGATGTGAATAAATCCTTTGAGTTCAGTCGCTTGTCCAATGTGAAAAATGAGTCGCTGGTAGGCATTCAGTGGATTGTATTAAACAAGAAGGACTGTGAACCATTTATATGGCAGTCAGTGTGTGGATGGTAGAGGAGCTGCAGCTTTTCAGATGAAGCACAGACGTGGAATATCCTGGACATCCCACTCAGACCCTCTGGTCAGAGTGGCATCCTTATTTGGTCATGTGACTAACATAAACACAGCTGGTGTTTTTCCACAATAAAAACTCTTTAGTGAATTTACAGATTATAATGTCGTTTATCCCTTAGATTTCCCATTTACATCATCAACAACCACTAATGATAACAAAATAACTGCACTTGCCCTGACAAGTTGTTTCCGTTGGCAAAGTTTTTGCTCTGTTTTAAGGAGACAAATTCCTCCTCCACCTCTTCATTATTACTTCTGCATGGGTAACCCACCACCTGACTGCTAAGGAATGTGAAAAATGGAAGTGAAAACTGATCCAAACGTGACAGTTTCCAAAAGGAAACGATCGCGCTTTGGTCTACCACAGTAGCAACCTTAAAAAGCAGGATTTTCTTAAGCATACAAACTATGTATGTTGCAATAACATTTTTTAAAGACATGTTTGACACTGACTTTAA
Organism: Gambusia affinis; assembly: GCF_019740435.1. Classification (NCBI taxonomy): domain Eukaryota; kingdom Metazoa; phylum Chordata; class Actinopteri; order Cyprinodontiformes; family Poeciliidae; genus Gambusia; species Gambusia affinis. The sequence continues at coordinate 8,252,275 of NC_057875.1, forward strand.
TTATCCTGAATATTAACAGCTACCCGACTCTATTCAGCTTCACTGCAGCTGTCGACAGAGATAAGCAGGTCTACGCTTTTCCACCTCAAACAAACACAAAATCCAATTATGCTCTAATTGACTGTAACAGGGCTCATTGATTATGACAGAGGCGGTGGAGCAGACTGAGCAGTAAAAAATATCCACAGTAATTAGCCCTGGGCACCCTGGAGGCCTTTAGGAGCCATGATTTAATATAAAGACAATATTTCTCACAACTGGTCGATCTGAACTGACTTTGCTGATAAATATATGTTGCTGTATGTGGAGCACAAAGTAAAGAACAAAAAACCGATTGAATATAAATTCAAATAGGTTACACTGCAGATATGACTTTGAAGTTCATTCTGCACGTTAGCTGCGATAGAAGAAATGTAAAAATGTAAAATGTTTTCTCAGAAGAAAACCTAGAGTAAGATAATTGGTAATTTGATTAAATGACTTGCAAAAACAGCTACTTTGAATCAATGTGTATTTTTAAGGAAGTAGTTAGAATAACAGAAATAAAATGAATGGAAAAGAGAAAATTGCTTTAAGAAAAAGCAACTTTTGTCCTTGTTTGACAAAGAATGACTATGGATTCGTGAGGGTATAAAAGTTGAAGAAAGCTGAAAAAGTCACTTATGAGTCAGAAAACCATAAATTGCTTACGTAAGCTTAAACAGTATGAGCTGATACATCAGGCAGACCCATTACACTAGCAAATCATGTAACTATTTACACTAATAGAAGCAGAATATGACATTTAATTGATATGCAAGTGACAAATGAAGACCAATCAAAAAGCCTCAAAAGAGAAATACAAAAACAACATACTAATGGAAGTTCTGAAGAAACCTTTACGAAACTAAAACACACAGATTTCACTACGAACAGCATCAGTGAAAACAACTTGAACTTGACCTCATTAGTCACGACTTAATGTTTCACAACATTGTTTTTTTTTTTTCTTCTGCTTGCATAAAGCAGACCTTTTATGATGCTTTCACCATCACAAGATAGAGACAGAGCAAAGTCCCACCTTTGTGTAGCATGGGGTGTCCAGGGGGGAAAAAAGTTACCCTTGAGAACGCTGTTTATGTAATAACTGGATTGCTGTAAGGTGCCTGTGAAGGGGGGAAAAAAGCCTGTTGAAACTAAGAGTAAACTGGACAAGACGGACCAAAGGTAAGATCCTGATTTAGGACTGAATTTTGTAAAGACTTATGAGCTAATATGCAGGGTTTATTTTAGACAATTTATAGCGTCCAAGCCTTAATGATGAATACAATTTTAAAAAGCGTGTGCATAATTATTAATAATAATGACAAAATCAATTGCTATTAATGTAGATGTTAACTTTTTAAGCCTACTTAGCGGTGCACCAGCACACCCACCTGTGATTCTTTCAGGAGGCTGAAAGATTTCCGCCACCGCACATAATGCTTCATAGAATCTGTTCCGGTGTTTAGTCAGCGTTGATACTTAATGCGAGTCAGTTATTTAACCACAATGCTGAAGTTCCAGGATGGTCTCCAGCGCGCAGAGCAAAGGCGCAGGTGACTCGGTTACCTGGCGGTGCTGAAAGTGTCTTTGTTCGGAAGATCAAGCTCCACTTCAAAGGCTTGAAGTTTGTCGTGAGGTTTGTTTGAAGCCGAACCCAACCGGGTCTGTCACGGTAAAAAAAAAAAAAAAAAGTGATGCTTTCACAACTGTGGGAAATATTACGGGTCTGCACAGCTGAGAAACACAAAACTGGAATCACGTCAGTTGATTATATTTTTAAAACGTCCACGCATTCAGGTGATTGTGTTTTCTAATCAGATATCAGTGTGAAACTCATAGATAATGGTTTGTTTGATTTTTATTATGGAACAAAAATATTACACTTGAATATGAGTGTTTTTTGGCTGTTTTGTAATGGATAAACAGAACTCTTGGTTTTGTTTTCTTTTTATATTTATAACATTAAAAAGTAAAACAAACAGCAAAGAGAACCCAAAGAATATGAGTTTTATCTTGTTCTCAACTCAAAGATGTCAAAATAGCCACGTGAATGAGTTATCGTCTGTTTGTTTGGTTTCTTCTGGTCTGTATACATTTGTTTTGCTGTAAGTAGGACCATTGCCAGCCACTTGGGTGCCCTAAGAACAAATGCTTTGTTGTTCCCCCCTCAACAGGACTATCAGAGGAAAATTAAGGCTAACTAAGTTAACTGACTTCAAGTGGAATTGAAGAGGGAAAAAAGTACATCATTCTATACTTGTTTGATGCAAATCTCTAAAAGGCAAAGGCAAGCAGCTGACTCATGCAGTTATGACAGGTTTTATTTTCTGATGAAGATAAATAAGGAACATTAATGAGGAGGAGCTCATTAAAACCAGAAAATCCTCAAACTCCACAGAACTTTTTTTCTACATTAAGATAATATTTCTAGATTAAAATGATTTTTAAAGATGGACACATGTAACCAGCTAAAAATGAGATTATTTCCCATGTCTTTGTTGCTTTTGAATTTATAACTATGTGTGTTTTTTTTTTCCATTTGCTTAAAGAAAATTAGTATTGCTTCAGTAGTGAATAACTGTATGTAAAATTATGTTATTTTTTTTATGTCTATAACAATAAGATCATTTTGGTGATTCACCCTCTTCCCTCCTAGTTGCTGTGTAGAAAAGGGAATGCAGAGCCTGGCCATTATCTTCTTTCCTAATTTCACTTGATTCTTATCTCCCTTCAGTGCTCCATCTGGGCTTTCTCCCATTGAAGTTGATTTCTCCGGTAGAATTTACACTGAGCCAATGAGCGAACAGAAGGAGACGTAGGTTTCCTGTGCTGCTTTAGGATTGTAGTCTGACTGTAGTTTTAGCAATGGCAGCAGATGAACTGAGACAAGCTGTCCTATGTTGCGCTGAATTAATGTTAACAGCCATCCCGGCTCTCCTCTCTTTGCAGAAAAGGTTTGTTGTTCAAACCGCAGACGGTTTTCCGTAAACTGTGTAGAATTGGACTGGTACATTATATACATTCTTTCACACACTCGATCATAAATCATAAATAAATCATAAATGTGCATACAAAACATGAAAGCATTTGTTTAAGTACCGTGACATTTGGAGTACCAAATGTCACGGTACTCCATGACATTTGTAAAGCTGCAGACAAATTTTCCTTGATTGCTTTGTTAATGCACAGCCTGTCTGTGTTGATGGTTTTCATGTTTACATTGTTAAAAATGGATTATCCAGTCAGTACCTCAATTAGGTTCTGTTTTGTCAAGGCTCATGCCCTTTCTTAACATAGCTTGCCTCTTATAAAAAAAACCCCAAAAAAAACTTTTGAGTTAACTTCCTAAACCTGATACAAGTAAGTTAAGTGTCTTATTCAATCAAACCACCTCTCTGTGATGTAACTGTTCAAAGCATTCTTTGTTCAGTGACCCCTTTATTTTGTGGGCTGCTTTTGCTTTGGGAGCACATTTGATTTGGTGACTTAGTGTGCTGTGTTGTGTTCCCATGAGTGTTAGAGGGGACATTTGAATAATGAACAACAATTTAAGACTCAGAGACAGAAGGAGAACATTGCTGTCAATGACATTTACAGTGTGTTAAGAAATACAGACCTTATAAATATATTTATTCAAATTTGTTGAGAAACAACATTTTAAAGATTGTTTTTGTAAATACGGTATGCTAAATTTGCAGAGAATGGTTGCTTAGAGTAGTGACTTAAAGGAATACAAATAAAGGTTGGTGGCAAAGAATTATTTATCTATGTATTTTATATTCAGTACATTTATTGCTACTCTTTTTAGATTGCAGTACAAGAAGTTTTAAATTAATCTCTGCTGGACCTCTGTCCTCTAGTAATGTGTTGCAATTAAACAACACTTGGAGGCTATCAGTTTTAATAAAATACAAAGCTGGGTAGATTTAGATATTGCTGAAATATTATGTTTTGTAAGAATGTGCAAATCCAAATTGCATGTATTGGTGACATTTAAATGTGATCTTTCACTTACCGCTGACTTATTGTTTGTTTGCTATTGTTTGTCGGATAAAAGGTTATTGTTTGTCTCTGAAACACTGTAATAATCTCAAGGTTTGTTTTGCTACTTTGAAACTTTTAACCACGAATCCCACAAATCTGTTTTGATAAGTAGGTATGGCAAAGTAAATGTTTTCTCTTTAGCAGTATACATTAAAATAAATCATGCTTAATTGTCAAAGCTAAATTTCTCAATTTGGGAAAAAGTACAAATTCTGCATAAGATATAACTTTTCTCAGTTTTGGACATGGATGTTTTAAAAGTGAAAATAAAGGGACCCAACTGCTCTGTCTCCAGCAGGGGAGTTTTGAAAAAGATGTTGAAGAGGCTGAACCAGTAAATTCTGCACAGCTGAAATGATAACATGACATTATCTTAACTCTTTGTAACTATCAGGATGAAATCAGGAGGCTTTATCAATGTTTGGACAGTAAAATGGGTGCTTAAAATACTATGACACCTTCACTTTGATACCCTTCAGTGAGATAAGTTAATAATTTAACCATTATTTACATGTTTGTGCACTTATGTTAGTTGTAAAAGTTGAAAAATATGTGTTTGTTTAGATTTGTGCAAAAACATGGAGCAGATGAGTCTTCATTCCTGTGTTCTGTCTCTTAAGTAATAAGATAAGCGAGCCGAAATGTTGGCAATGTGGTAGTATAAGATCACTTTTAGAATCCTGCTCCAGGCTTCAAAAACACTTGAGACTAGGGTATAGGTTTACTTTCCACAGGACAATAACCCTAAAAATACACACATATGTTAGGTCCAGATCTAAATTAAGTTGGAAATCTGTGGAAAGACCTGAAAACATATAGTTAAAGATGCTCTTCGTCTAATCAGAAGTTCAGAGATCATCAGTCTGTAATGACACACAGGTTTGTATTGGTGAATCACATAACATCAAAATAAAATACCCATAGGTTTTGGTTGCAATGTTACAAAATCTGAACATGTTTAGGGGTGTACAAACTTTATCATAGTACTCTGTATTCTGTTCCCTGTATCTGTTTCTTATCTGTAAATGACAAAGTACTGAAGTGAATGAGCCCTTCCTTGATTCTTATCCATCTGGGAGGGAGAGATATAACCTTTTGGGAAAATGTTCTCTGCCCTGCTAGACCAAGCACATTCTGCTGCATAATTCTATGTGGTTTTGTTGACTCACTTTTATTAACCTTTGGTAACCTTTCACACATAATTTGCCGCGGTACAGGATAACCTTGTACTACGACAAAAAGGAACAGTAGAATTTTCCTGTTATCAGCGTAGAACTCCAATGGCTCTGATAACACTGACCCATTGCTTCCAGCTACCCACGCAGTCAAAGCTGGAATTTTATTACCATGCACACCCAACCTCTTAAGCTACAAGCAACAGGTCCGGCAGCAGACTTTAAAAAGTAGATGTAATCCCAGTAAGACACGGGTGGCCTTCCAGATTGGCTCCCCAGATCTCCACATATCTCCCTCCTCTCTCACGCTCTTGCCCCCCTCTCTCACTCTTTTTCTCCAGGCTTGTTGGTGGTAACCCTAAGCTGAAACAGGGCCTTAAAGGAGGGTGGAGGCAGCAGGCAGGAGCTGGAACTTGTCACATTATACTCAGGACCAGAGCAGGACGAGGGCACCTGAATACAGACTGTGAGAGAGGGTAGCCGACTCTGAGTGAGAGTAGACCAAACACAGGGAACAAGGACGCCGGGGCAGCAGCCGCAGCCGCAGCAGAGGCCAACGTAGGACTTGGTAGATTCCTTCCCCCCCCAGAGGCAGGGGGATCCCAGATTTCCGTCACCAGACACTGTGGACAGTTTTCCAACTTCTTTGTAACAGGATCTGTTTAAAAAAGTGACAGTACAATGGATAAGGATACGCTCGTGGATTATGAGTATCCGGATCTGGATCCACTGCCATCCAAAATTGAAACAGAGTAAGTTTAGCACTTGCTAACTGGAATTTATTTAAGATCTGTATTTTTGAACATCATGCTGTTTTTCAAAACAAATTCAACTTAACCTGTCCTCCGTTTCATGTTGAGTAGTAATTCTCCAATCTTTTGTTTGGAGTCGGTGCAGAGATACACCTCTCACTGAGATATAAGATGACTCATACCAAACTGCTACTGTATCACAGTAGGTGACCCAGATTGAAATGGGGTTTTTTGTTTGTTTTTGTCATTCTTAAACTATATAATTTTCAACCTTTTAGGTTTGCAAATATTGTTGGCTGAATCTTTTTAACAAAAAGGCTTAAAAACCTTAACAAATTTGACCCAAAGTAGGCATCAATTCAACATTCAGTACTGATTTAAAGTTCAAATCATTTTAATAAAGACAAACCTCTTAAAGGAAGAAAAGTATCTGAGACCAGGTCAAAGGTTCAACTTCAAGCAGGAGAACAACAGTAAACAAATGTCCAGACAGACAATTGATTGGTGTACCTTATTAATGTATTACAATGGCCGAATCAAAGTCAAATTTTCAATTGAAAATTCAGCAAAATGTGGAACAATCCATGAGTGATTCTGCATAAAATAATAAGCAGCAGCCCTAAAAAGTTATTAAAGGCCAGAAAATGTTATGTTTAATGTTTTTCTGAACGCCCCATGTGAAGCTAGCATATTTACCTCCCCTGCTGCACAGGAACATGAACATAGGCTTTTCTCGTGTCACACTCATACCAATCCATTTAAATCCAAATCTCTGCTCTTAGGCTTTGACTACCAACTTTCCAGCAACAAATGATCCTGACACTGACGTGAAATGCTTAGTGACGTACAACGAAGGTCAGATCAGGAACTCGGGGCATAGCCTTCTGTTTTTGGTAACATGTGAATCATTTGTCTTTTTATTTAGAACTATCCCCCCATGTGACCCCACTGCAGATGACATGCTCTATCATATATGCATCACTGCGATATCTGTAAGTCTGACGTCTGTTCACTTTTCTCTTACACAGCATTACACTGACGTGCTCAATGAGGTTATGCAACGTCAGTCATGTTTCACTTCCTGGAGTATAGAAGTTACTCCATGCCTGGTCCTATTTGTCTGTTCATTAGTAAAATAACAACTCAATATTGCATGACCCCTTGGGTTGCAGAAATTACATTAAAAAGCAAACTTCAGACATTTGTATTTCTTGTGGTATACTGAAGAAACCTTTCTGTCATGTTTTGACTCATGAAAATTGTACATCTTCATCTGAGATGTTCATTCATGACCACTGATGGTGCAAAACAAATGTGCAACAGTTAAGATTAGTACAGTATCCACTATCTTAAATCTTGCTTTAATTTATCTTTAGATTGCACCTTATAACCTTATGTGGAGATGATACTTAATGTTTTTTCTCTCTAGAGACTATTGTGATAGACTGCCTCAATTAATAGCAAAACATTGTTCCCACCTCAGTATTTCCTAAATGTGTCACAGGTCACAAAGGTCATTGAACCCCCCTCAGGAAATGGTCATCCTGACTAATGACACGTTGGTCAGACCGCATATATAGGGAACACTAATGAGACTGAGGTTAAGCCTTTTGTTACATGTCACTGCATGGTGCTCTGCAGCTGAATCTAACCAAGATGTCTGTTCTTTCAGCTGGTCATCATGCTAATTCTAGCCATCCTGGCAAGACGTACAAAGGTCTGTAAGAGACAGAAAGGACTTCCAGGTTTACTCAGGTATCATTTATGTTTTTCTTTACTGAAATGAATGGATTATTGTGATATTCAAGTTGTTTGGTAACATTCTGTTCCACTGGCCTTAAATCCTTTGGAGTAATATAAGCTTTAACATGTAAACAAGTTTATTTATGTAGGGAATATCCCTCTTAGAAACCATTTGCTATTGAAGGGTGAAATTTAACCTTTAAGTGTTTAGTGTTAAGTGTTTATTGGTTCAGTTGCCACGTCATAAATGAGGAGTAAACGTGTATGTTTATTTTGCTTTCAGTTGTGCTTTCACTTTTCTTGAAAACATTTTGGGAAACACATTTTAATATCGTTGCCAACTAACCAGGATACCTGAAAAAGTTGGCAAGTGTGTTTACCTCTGAAGCACTGTTCATATAGTTTAATATTCCATCAGTGAACAATTGATGGAACAGTTGGAATAGTATTAGTTTTATTGATACTAAGAAGCTTAGTTAGAATCTGCTTCATTTGCCGAGTGTGTGCACACAAACAAGAAACTTGACTTTGGTTCCACTTTGCTGGTAATGAAGACAATTAAAAATAATTATATAAGAGGGAAACTGAAAACATTTATTGCCCCTAAAGTTGAAATTGCATGAGGACAAAGTTCTTTAGTTGTAAGTAATAGAAACAGTTAAAGTTGCTGACTCCTCCTAGCTGTTCAAGTTGGAATTTTAACTTTAGCATGCGTAACGTTTGTATTTACAAAAGAACATCTGATTCTTAACATTTAACAGAGCACAGTATTAAAGTTCAATATTTAATATGAGGGCCATGCAAACAAAACTGTTAGTCCATTTTTCAAACTGTGTTTCTACACCAATGGCACAAACCATACAGCGATTCCTTGTGAAAATGTTCCTTCATAGCATTTGAACACATAGGTCTATTCTTAGTGCCTCTAGTTGTGAACATATTACTTTAATGTTTGAACACATCAGGACTTTAAAATACATTTTTTGTTTGTATTGCAAACACTGGTTAGCATTTCACCAATTAGAAAATCCAATATCCGAGCTAACATCTGAACATGAGTACCATGTGCATTTCGAGCTGGTTAAATAAGTTCTAATGAGTTCAGATGAGTCCCAAATAAGGATCTGAAAAATAAGCTGAACATGCACCAACATGGGCCCTTCTTCTTATCCATAATTGTCCAGCATCAAACCTTTATAGGCAGTTAACACAGGTCCATTATGTAACCAAATAATCCCATCTGAAAGACATTTTCAACCCATTTTCCATCCATGAGGGCCCCATATGTAAATCGTGCCTGTGTGGTCCATCTTGCAACTATGCCGCATTCCTTTTTCACTCAGAGCTAATTTTCCAAGTTATCAGTTGGAGAGAAAAAAACCAAAGTTGGAATTCCCATTGGGAAATCCGAGGGCTCGTTGAGCAGACATAAGGTTCATAAGACATAAGTATGCAATATAACTGCCGTGTGTACAAAAAGTAATAAAAATTGTAGATATAATCTAACTATGACCAGTTCTGAGGGTTTGCTCCTACTCTAACCAGTGGCACACGTAACACTCTATGACTCTATTTGTGAATATGTTTCTTTGGTGTTCAAATTCTTTGAGAAATACATCCTGTATTTCTGTACTGTATTGCTACTATACTATTCTACTACAACAATGAATCCCCACTGATTTCTCCACCTATTTTAAATTAGAGAAAATGAATGATAAAGATTCTAGCTTTTAAAATGTATTGACTAACCAATCTCTCAATCACATTTTGGTCTGGTAACATGTGCGTACCAAACACCTGCTGATTTGCTCTCTCAGTCCAGTCAACTTCCTGGATCATACGCAGCACAAGGGTCTGGCAGTGGCAGTGTTTGGAGTGCTGTTGTGCAAACTCTGGGGGCTGCTCATATCCACCAATCCCCTACCCTTCACCACAGACTCCACAAACAAACGTGAGCTCAACCTCCTCTTGTCTGCAATGGCTTAATGTATTATTTTTATATTTTGTGATATAAATCTTTCTCAGGAAAAGGTTGGAAGGATAACCACTCTTAAAACTCCACAGTGGTTAAATACATTATAAAACTGGATTATTGTGTCTTGTTGCATGCCTGCTCTCTTAGACGCTGACATTTTGAAGAGTCTTTTTGTCTGAAATTACATAAGAAGCATCTATAATTTTAAAGATTCACTGTATTGCGTCTTTTTGCCAAACCAAAAAACCGTAAAAGCTTCACAGATCAGAAAAAAACACAACTGCTAAATAATTAACAGCTGTTAATCCAAATAGATTCTCTAAGATTTATTTAGGCCCAGAACTACCTTTAGTGTGAAGATGAAACAAAACACATCACACCTCTAGATGTTCACACACTGGTGTTGTATTTTCAGAGAACTGGGTGATTCTGGGAGTCTTCTACTACCCCGCTCTATACTACCCTCTCCTGGCATGTGGCACTTTACATAATAAAGTTGGCTACGTACTCGGTAGCCTCTTATCATGGACACACTTTGGTGTTCTGGTGTGGCAAAAAGTCGACTGCCCCAAGACACCTCTGGTGAGTAATTTCTTTCTTTTTTTTTTTTTTTTTTTACTTTGAAAATAACTCAGAAATAGTCTTCATTCTTTGATATCTTTATTTATGTGAGAGAAGGAGGAAGAAGCTGTTCATGTGCATTATTTCTGACAGTCAGCCTGTGTGGTGTCTCCATCAGTGTAAAATGGATTATTTCAAAAACAAAGCAGCTCTGTCCTGCACTGGAAGCCCGCTGAGTACCAAACAGAATTGGTCTGCAGTGTGACACACTTAGAAAAGATGAAGACTGAGCTACCCTGAAAGATTAACAGACCTTTACTCTGAGGCTTTGAATGTTGCACAAAGCCAGATTTTGTCCAAAGATTTTAGGACTTTTTGTGCACTAAATAATGTTCTGTCCAAACGATTAGCTGCACTGTCTTCTGGTCTAAACAAAGATGTTTTGTTGGTATTAATCACTTTAGAGTGTGTCAGTTTAAAGAAAAAAAACATGTTGAATTGATTCTTTTGTGAAAATCTGCTTCTGTGAGGCTTTGTGAGGTGTTGAGCATTTTTTTATTATTTTCATTTTATTTAATCCAAAATAAAAGAAAAATGACAATTGAATAGTTAAAAATCGCTAAATCCCATCTCAACACAAGACATGTCTATCTTCTTTTGTGCCATGCAAGATGTTTTCTAAATGTGTTACTATAAAGATCCACAACCACAAGTGATCTAAAGTTTAGGTTTTTTTTCATTCCTCTGCAGATACACAAGCACTACTCCTTGTTTTCCAGCCTGCCTCAGATAGCTTGCTTAGCATTCCTCAGTTTCCAGTATCCCCTGTTTCTATTCAAGGGCTTCAAGGGCGCAGAAAGGATCAATGCCACAGAGGTGAGCTTTCACCAGGGAGCCTCTTAGACCTGGTTCAGGATGGTCGCAATTATTCAACTTATTCTTACTACCCAAAATTAGCTCCATGTTCTTTTCAAATAATTTTTACAAAATGCACGTTTACTCTAAATCCAAATGCACGTTTACTCTAAATCTGTGCACGTGAGGAAGGTTTAAGTACTGCCTGTTAAACAAGAAGCTTACTGCGCTCATTCAGTCAAGGCTTAGTAAATATATCGGCCCCTCACAGTACACCAGTCGCATAATCATTTTAAGCAGGTTTGACGTAATTAGTTTACAATATGCTCTTGATCAGATTATGAAAAGGTTTCCAGGTTTTTTTGCTGAAGGGAAACACAAAGCTTTTCTTCTTCCATGCTAATCTTGGAAGAAAGATTAGCATCACCAAACAGAGTTTGTTGAGGCGATTGCTTGGATTTTGTATCACCTCCATCCCACTTCTGCTGAATTCTTGCACAGAAATGAACCTCATTAACCTTATCAGGAAGAGATTTATTTTTCTTGACATTCGCAAATGACAAAATTAAAATTTCTAAAGGTTTCAGGACTTTATAGATGTGAGCAAAGTAGTTGTATTGAGGCCTTTTAAATCTTTTCCTTGAAGCTTTATTTAATTCAAATAAATGGGATAACATCAATAGAATGTTTTACAAGTAGAGACTGACTTGAAGTCTGGAAATCTTTGCCTTTTACCATAGCTGTAGTTAAACTGACTGATAGAAAAGTACTTTATACTCAGTATGAATGTGGAGTTTATTCACACTGTTCTTCTTTGTTCCTATAAGCAGGAATCAGTGTTTTTCTATCGATATGCAGTGTGAATTAAAGTTAAGTCAGATTGCAATCCATTCACACACGGTTTAAACAGATTTATTTTATTTTTAAAACATATTATAGCACAAAATATATGTGACATTCGTTGCCAGGGATATAAACTTCTAACTGGCAATGAAGACAGTTCTGTTTGTGAGTTTCTTTCTAGTCTTTTCTCTTTGAATGTGAAATGCAAGTTAATAAGGTTGTTGTCCTATGATTGACTGAAATATTAGAAAAACAACTACTTCCTTTATCGTTAAAATATCATTTAACATCTCTTTCATTTTGCATTTAAGCTGTTTATTATTATTATTATTATTATTATTATTATTATTATTATTATTATTATTATTATTATTATTATTATTATTATTATTATTATTATTGTTTAAAAATTGTTCGAACAAGATTTGGCTTGAGCTTAGCTGACACCATATATCCATGTAGATTTGATTTCCCTTATGTCACTAAAAACTAAGAAACCTGTACTAAAGTTTTGGAAGTCTTGTTTTGCTGTTCTTGAATTGATGACACATACAGTTTGCATTTCATTTGATTAAGTGTCATGTTCATGGTGCACTTGGCTAATGGCGCACTTATCTCCATGAGGCATTCATCACTTAGACATTGTGAAGATGGTTCCTTGACCACAAAGTGGATCTCATGAACATATTTTCTACTTAGCTCAGCTCACTGGATATGGAGGCTTTTTCTGTTTCTAACCTAACTACTGTGGGGAGTCTTTTTGTCTCAAAACCCCCCATTTGTGCAGGGTTTTGATCTCTAAACTATAAATGTAAATGGTAATAGTTTGATGAGCTTAAATTTTAAATGCCACCTTTAGAATAAAGCGTTTTTCTGTTTTATCAACAGCCATAAAGTAAAGTCAGGGTTGAATATTCACTAACATTATGAATACGCAGCTTGTGACTTCATTGCTTTTTCCGATATAAAACATGTTGCCATTTTCTGTTCCTTCAGGATCTTAGTAGCAGCTATTATAGAGACTATGTGAAGACAATTCTTTATGAGAAGAGGTCCAGCAAAGTCAGGTAAGAATAATATATTCTCCATTGTAGTATTTAGTGCAGTTCAAGTGCATAACTATTTGCTTTCCACCTTTAGCACATCAAGCACAGACAAACCAAAACTCCCACAGAGAGTGACTGATGCTGTGAGATCTTACATTTACACACCAGAGGAAGGTAAGAATGTGTTCATGTAAACTGATTATGTACAAATGTTAAAATATTTTTCACTTTTTTTCTGAACAACAATATTTTATTTTCAAACAGCTTTCCGTTTCCCATTGAAGTTGGCAATATCTTGTGTTGTATCTTTCATAACTCTATATCAGGTAACTACCTTTCTTCTATACAGATATTTAGCACTACATTCAGTTATATATACCCTATTAATATGTTCCATTTAACACAAAATAAACCAACACTGTTGACTGTATCAATATCATTTACTGAGATATTTACATACACTGTATATAAATAAGTATCCATCGGACATTAAATCAAACTTTTCTTGTTTCATGCAAAAAATTTTCCTTTTGCTGAAAGCCAGAATTATTACAGATTTCTATTTTCACATTACGTTTTTAAACCTTTTAGTTTGCTTGCAGAGAAATGACCAAATTAATTCAGTTTTTTATTTCTCCATCAGATGGGACTGGTATTGATCTCTGCTGTGGTGCCAACAATGCAGAAAGCCCGGTTTGGTGTCGATGAAGATATTGCGAATGTTTTAGCTGGCTTCCAGATTATTCTGTCTCCAGACAGAAAGGAAGTGGTCAGAATCGTTGTTTACTACATGTGGTGTGTGGAAGGTGAGTGAATGAACAGCAGATATCTTTATTTTTATTTTTTGAACTTGATGTGGCAATGTTTTGAACTTGCCACATGTCCCTGCAGTGTGCTACATCTCTGCGATGACTCTGTCTTGTCTGGTCAACTTGGTGCTGCTCATGCGCTCAATGGTTTTGCATCGGTAAGTCAGGAAACATAACTGAATAATTGCTTCCTTTTCCCTATTTTTGGTCCCCAGTCAGTGTCTAAAAATTGCTTTCCCGTTCCACTGTGCTTCATCATGATAATTTGAAGGTTATTATAACAAAATAGAGAGGTAATTATCCACAGAGAAGAGCAGTCAGTTTTCTGTTTGCTGATGTTTAAGTTGAAAACAGCAGTTTACCAGGAAAATTAAAATAATGTGTAATTATCAAAGTTGACATCATATTAAATGAAATGGCTACATAGGTGAAGCATAGTCTTGCATTTTCAGTAATATTTTACCGATGCAATATGAGTTTTATATTAAGCATTGTGTTTCACACAGTGCTGCATTGTCTTGAATGTGATCTCATCTAGGTCCAATCTAAAGGGGCTGTACAGAGGAGATGTTTATAATGTCTACAACTGCCAGCGAAGCATCAGGGCATCCAGGCCAGCTCTGGTCTGCTGGATGGGCTACACCAGCTTCACAGCAGCTCACATCTGTATTGGTACTAGCATTACCTATCCCATCAGAATTAGGCTTGTAGAAATGTAAGTTTGAGTCTGAAATATTTTTTTGTTTATTATGCAGGTATGATCATCCAGACCTTGGTGTTCTTCCTCTGCCTTATGGTCGCTGTCTTCCTCATAATCATACCCATTTTGCACAGGCAGAATCTGATTCTTTTTCAGATCGTATTGAGCATGTGGTGAGCAACATTGCACTGCTTACATTTTATACTCACAGTTGTCCTTTTACATGTTTTTAACATTTCTGTCAAATGAGACACTCATTTTATATTTAATTTTTAGCAAGGCATATTAAGATTTCAGTACATTTTAAAGCAATCTCTCTCTTTCTCTCTTTGTTTTTATTTTGACAGCCAGAAACCATTTTCATTTTACAATATCTTCCATGTGCAATTCATAGGAATAATTTGGCTTGGCCATATTTCCTGTCTGCTACAAATAGGTTTTGTGTGTCCTGTCTATAAACAGAAAATGTCTGACTGTCAAATTTGGCCTTCCAGGCCTTTCTGGTTAATGATTCTCCTAGCTGTGGTGCTACAACACATCACTGGCAGGTTTTGCTTCATCAAAAAAACAGCAGGAACTCGAGACCTAACCAACAGGTAATTTTCTTTACTCGTCATTTGTCTGTTTCCCTGTTTAACAGCTGCATGGCCTTTTGCACGTTTGACGCGCTCTGACCTATCTTACAGGGGTAATCTGTTCCTGCTGACATATCTTCTGTTTCCCGTCAATGTTTTGATTGGAGTGTTGCTTGCTATCTGGCGCATGATCATCACAGCCCTGTTCAATATCGTTCACATGGGACGCATGGATATCAGTCTTCTTAACCGCAACGTGGAAGCATTTGACCCAGGTGAGCCAGATATATTCTGCATGGTGTACAGAGGCATTGACGGTGCTGGGACTGTCATTTTATAAAGATGTATATTTTATGTAAATGGATGCAGGATTTAGAAGTATAAATCATAATCAAGTGTCGCAACAAAACATTTCTGAGGCCGAGAGGGAGTGGCAAGATACATTTTTTAATCTTTAAAATAATTCACACATTATTAAGAGGAGCATTGGGAGTCCATTCTATGGGTAGTTTTCCACCATGGCTCTCTTGGTTCTTCTTTGCAGAATACATCTGGCTTGATTGATGCTGAATTCCTTCTCCACGTAATTATTATCCCCCAATGCACGAGCAAAGCAGAGTTTCCTTTGTGTGCCTCAGCTCTGTTGCGCAACAACGGATGTGTTTACACTGCAGAGTTAAATATTCAGTTTGAGTTCTGTTCTTGACTCATGGATGTGCATGATGTTAAATTATTCCTTTGGTCCTGCAGGTCGCTTCTTTTTGTTCAAATCATTTCAGACACTTTGTGTTTCACAAAGTGCACCGGTCGTTGAGTATTGGATGCATTTTGCAATGGCTGTCATTTCGATAAAAGTGCATGAATATGAGTGGATTTTAGAATAAATGCATGCATAATTATTATTTTTATTTATACCCATTACATCTGGGTTGAGAGACAGCATGTGCTGAAGTGTGCAACACTAAAACTAAATGTGCAAGCAAGCCATAAGCACGCACAAATAGCTTTCAGAATTTAAATGGTTGTGTTTACATATCAGAGAGTAGCTCCAGCATGCTTGTACACTTGTAAATGCATTGTTATTTTTCTCACATAGGTTTCAAACGTGGCCTTTTAACCAACGTGAAAGAGCTTCTGTTATCCCACTTGGAGTCTAGAAATTAGCATCCTATCCATTTTCCTGTTCTCTCAGCTCTCTGCAGTTTGCATCATATCTGTATTCTGTGCAGTGTGCAGACTAATTGGACACCAATCTCTGAAATGGGCTCAGATTTAAGACATCTGTTGTCAGGAAAAGCAGGTGCTGGGGAAAAAAAGAGGAAAGTGTGATTGTGCAGCCATTATGTGTGATTGCCTCAAAGCCAACATGAGGTGTGGCCTTGGCTTTTTATTGCTTTTGCCCTGTCAGAGTAATACCCCCCTCTCTCTTTCCTGTGTCTGTCTGCAGCCTACCGCTGCTATGCTCATTATCTGAAGATTGAGGTAAGCCAGGCCCACCCTGTGATGAAGGCCTTCTGCGGGATACTGCTGCAGTCCTTGGACCAGGAGAGCAAAGCTGTACAAAAATCACAGGATGCTGAAGAGGGTCTGTAGCACCAAGTTAAATTCACATCAGCAACAATTCCTTCATAAGGCAATGTAGCTTTATCTGTTGGATTTTGCACAATACACTTGATGTTTTATTGCCTAACTTTAGGCCATAAAACCTCCAGTTAGATACACTTTCAAGATGAACATTTTGGAGACAAAAAAGGTAATTTAAAGTTTCAGAAAATAATTTTATCTATCTGCCTCTATACCAACATGAGGGAATGAGTTTATGGAAAAAGATAGCATATTTTCTGTGCTGTCTTTGTACCACTAAGGTTTCTGTTGTGCAGTTCAAGCACATCCCACTCTCTTTTGACTTGAGAGAAGCTGTACTACAGTTCTCTTCATGTGCTATCTTTTTGGTATACGCTCACTACTTTTGATTCTACTTTTTAGTCTTTGGCCAAACTAGACAAATGATGCAAAGTGAGCAATTTAATGCAAACAAACCATTCATCACACATTAATTTGTATACTTTTATCAGTCTGCTCCTTAAATTTGTCCAGCATAAACCCATGCTAGTTCTGAGTTTTTTCAAGTCTGAGCCAATAGCACCAGGGGAAGAGGCATCACAAGAGGTTAATCTAGTAAACGAAAGGAGAATTTGGATAATGTGAGAGATGCATCATGTTATAAACAGCCAAAAGGAAAGATGGATTCCATTAGACAAGAGAGAGAGCAAACCTTTTAAACTGTTATTGCAGATATAGACAATGAATAGATGTTTTGCTAATTTTGACACAGATATAAAAAATTTTTATAGCACAAAGCTTCGAGCTAATAAAAACCTTCATGTTTTGGAAATTACTAACGCCATCAGTAAAGAATAGTGGATTTTTGGTGGATGCATCTAAAGGGACATTTCAATGGGCCTTGCAGTTAAGCAGTTCATTTAAGTGAAAAGTCTGATCTGAGATATTCTGTATTATACTTGTTTCCAGTTTATTTTATTCAGCTTATTCAACTAGAGCTTGGGAAGGAACTTGAGATGCATGAGCTTGACAGCAGAATATGATGCATTTAACTGCACTGTCGCTAATTGTACTGATAAACTACACTGCTGATTGTGGTGATATACTAATAGTGCTATTGATGAGACGGATACTAAATAACCTTAATGATCCTGAGGAAACAGGATCATTAAACCATGAAGTTGCTGCTAGCATTTTAATTGGTGGATTTTACACCAGAAAATAACTCTCACGGTTAAAGATGAGCATTGGCCTTATATTGGCATTGAAAGCGAGACAGCAAGATATTTAATTTTATTTGAAATCGAGACATGGTAGCACATAATCAGATCTCAAAGCTGCCTTTCATGTATGCTCAAGATGGGAGATTCGCAGTTTTGATTTAATTTGCCTGGAACAAATTGAATCTCACTGAGGAATAATTTACAGCTCTGCTGCTGGTCTCAATCAAATCTGCCATAAATAAATCAGCATCCCTTGTTGCTCTGGTGAGCTTCCATCACCTGAAAGACAATATCATCACTGCTATAACTGTTATTTTTCCTCATTCAGATGAAACCAATTTTATACTTTTAATTACTCACAGCAAGTAGGGCTGTTTGGAGGCTCTGCTGCTGAACTATAATCATAGCTACAAATGGGTGGTGAGTGACAGTCACCCACGCAGATAGTCAGAGAGAAGCAGGGAAAACTCATCAGGACTCATCAGCTGCTGAGGAATGTAGGTCCAGTTGAGTCTAATTACAGACATGCTATGGACATGTTGCTTGTTTGCATCCAGAAAACAATGCATCTATCAGGAACAATCTATTGTATTGTAGAGATTACATCTTCAGCAGCTGATTAAACAGATGAGCTACACTAATTGCCTGCTACATATTCATGATGCCCGAGGGATTCAAGCTTTCAGCCAGTATGCTCCCACAACGCTTAGAGGATTTAAAAAATGATTGCTTTCTATTATTACTCTTTCCATTGCATCTTTCAAGCCCTTGGTGGCCCACACAAGAGGACCTCATTTCAGCTTTGAATCTAAAAGATCACTTTTTGTGTGTATGAGTGTCTTGTTGGGACCATCATATTGTTTGTCTCCCCTCAGGGATCCAGCTGGTGGATCAGGAGAAAAAGCTGCACAAAGTCTCCAGCGCCAAGCGGGCCAGGATGCACTGGCAACTCCTGTACACTCTGGTTAACAACCCCTCCCTGGTGGGCACCAGAAAGCACTTCCAGCTTCAGACGGCGGATAACTTTCTAAATGGAAGCCTCAACCGGAACAGCAAGCAAGGCAGCAAAAAGGAAGCGATACCCAAGGAGGCAGAGGCAGCAGCAGCCAGCAATTGAACCAGTGTTTA
This sequence comes from Gambusia affinis, assembly GCF_019740435.1. NCBI lineage: Eukaryota > Metazoa > Chordata > Actinopteri > Cyprinodontiformes > Poeciliidae > Gambusia > Gambusia affinis. The sequence continues at coordinate 8,271,291 of NC_057875.1, forward strand.
ACCCTCATAATGTATTGGCTTCAGAAGCTGCAATAATTTATGAGATTTCTCCAAACCTGTAATAGATGTCCGCAACTTGCATTATACAGTGTCTTGCATAAGAATTCCTGTCCCTGGAACTGCTTCAAGTTTTACACATTTCAACCACAAACCTCTGAGGATTTTATTGGGGTTTATCTGACAACACATAACATAAAGTAACGAATATTTCTGAAATACAATGAATAAGTCGACTGGTCTTCCATAGTTATGATAAATAAAACCTTTAACATTTGACATGCATTTGTAGTCAGTCCATTTAAGTCTGGTATCCCTAAATAAAACACATTATAATGAGTCACCTTCAGAGGTCACACAATTATTCAAATTTTATGTAATTAACTTTCAGTATAAATACAATTGTGGAAAAGTTAAAATCAGAGCTAGGTTATAAAGCAATGCATCAAGGTTTGAACATCTCGTATACCACTTTTAAGCCCATCTTCTCAAAATAAAAGACCACTGTACTTCTGGAGAAGCTGCGGAGAGCAAGAGCTCAGCTGGGAGATTTTGTTGTTTACAAAATCTGGCCTTTGTAAAAGAGTCATGCCCTACAGTCCATGAGGAGGACAAGACGAATGTAGAAGAAGGTACTCTGGACAAACGGGACAATATTAGAACTCTTCAGCCTGCATGTAGTAAAATGTGTTGTTGTAAACTTAACACTGCACATCATACTGAACAAAAAGTCCTCACAGTAACACACCATGGTGAGGATAGTTTCCTTCAGTACACTTAAGCAGGCCAGATCTGACTATAAGTTGGAATGAACTAAATACAGGACAAAAAAAGTCCTGTATTTCCGCTTCGCTGTAACTGTATTAATAAACTTACAGCAAGTGCTGCAGAGGCATGGTTCAAAAACCTGAGCTAAAGTGGCACAGTCCAAGTCCAGACCAAAATCCATGAATTATACATTTCTAAGATTATGCATTGCTTTGCATCGATCTATCACAAAAATCCCCAAAGAGGCAAGATGTTTGTAGACTATAAATAGTGCCTCGTTTTGAAATATTTATCAAGTCTGTGAAAGATTGTAAGGCCTGTTTTGATCATTTGACTAGAGCATTTTTGTTCAGTCTGATGCGACTCTGACTCTGTTTTTTCCTACAAATGCATTAAATATAATTTGCAGCAAATGAATGTGCTCACCTTGGGTTAGACCTTGGCTGCACCAGAGATTAAAACCTCTAAAATAATCATGTTTTCTTTTGTGAAATGCAGAACTTACAAATGTTTAGATCCCCACACTGAACACGGGACTGCAGTCCAATGAACCATCTTTCAACAGAAGGTATTTATATAGAGATAAAGAGAATATTGACAGAACTATTTATAAATAAACAAATGTGTTTTTCTTTATTTAATTATTAATCTGTGGAGTAGGAGCTACCATCGAAATAGTGTCTTGTCCCATTTAGTCCAAAACCACTTGCTGCTAAAAGCTCTTTCTATTGTTGTCACAGCTCTATTGCGGTGTCCCCTGTCTAGACATGCTTCACTTTTCTGATTAATGTGAAAATAAAACAAAGTCATTCGAATTTATGTGACACGTCTTTGTGTCTTTTCTTATTTCAGTTTCAGAAATGTAGGGAATCTGGGGATAAAAGAAAATTTGGTCTCAGTGTCGCTTACAAATCCTTTAGTAATTCTAAATTTCACCCTTTTTATTCGGCTCATATTTAACTAGTGGTGGTGTGTTTTTTTTATCCTGGAATTCGGGGGGAAAAAAACCTGTCATTTATCATATTTAGCAAAAAATGTGCGGTTAAATCAAGACAGAACAGAGCATCCGTTTAGTTTTATGGGTTTTATTAATTCCACTTACATAAATTTCTATCAAAAAATCGTAAAAGGTCACGTTTTTATGCTTTCGTTTTACAACATTGTTCACAAAGAACTCACCATATGTAACAAAAATACAGGACAGTGAAGCCGCAAGGCGCTCCTAGTGCCTTTTTTTTCTTCCCGCTTCGCTGTAACTGAAAATAAAGTAAAACCCGTTAAAAATACAAACTAAAGAAATAACTGTAATTTGCTGGGATTTACATCACAGTTAGACAGCAACATCTAAAGCCCTACAGACTACACTAATCAAAAACCACACAAGGAAAATATGCGACATGCCATGGACGCGTTCTTAGTTTAAAAAAAAAAAAAAAAAAAGAAAGAAAGAAAGAAAGAGTAGGCTATAGGTACCGCAAGTACCTTCTGAATAATTTCTAAAGCCTTTTATACATTACGTGAAACAACATTTTATCAGTAAATAGCCTGGGATTTTTTCTCTTTCTTTCTTTTTTACCATCAAGCACACACAGCTGAAAGCGCAGTCTCCCTTTTTGGACGGACAGGACAGCGAATAAGGCGCAGTTGTGCGCTCTTCCCGACTCTAATACCTGTTCACCTTATCAAACGCCACATCACACTGAATCAAACTTTTTCATTGAGTCAGTGACACCTGAGAGGATGTTAAACGGCGGCCTTAAAGCAAAGCACAAAGACGCAGACAGGTTAACAAGAGAAGCGTCCCTGACGTCTGCTTATTAAAATTACTTTAAAAAAACATTATGGCACTTTGCTTGGTTGAGTTTTTCGCGGTCCCAAAACGGCGATTAAGGTTTCATTTGGCTTTTAATTAACGCACTCGCCGCACCTCTGTCTAATTTGCGCCTGCGCTTGTGCTTGTCCTGCAGAAAGAGAACATTTTGCTGCTTTCTTTTTGTGAGGTCCGATAAACTGTCTAGATCTGTGCTTGTTCTGTAAACACGACAGACTACAAATGCAACACGAATTAATTCACAATCTCGGTGACTGAAGGAGTCTGAGGTAAAAAATAAATAATTAAAATCCGCTTTCTTTTAAAATCACGTGTTTCGATGAGGCGTGGGTTACCTGCTCGAATGTGGGCTACTTTAAAGTAAACTATTTTACACAATACTCGCAGGCGTCCGAGGAGCTCAGCGGCTGGGCTGCTTGTAGTTTCCGTTAATTTCCTCCGAGATTGTGACGGCCTCAGCTCCGAGCGGTAACCTGTCGCTGTACTCGGAGCCGACCTCGAACTCCTCCGGGTTGGTTTTCGATGAGGATCCGGGGATGGATTCTGTCACCACGCTCCCCTCAGCATCACCATCCCTATCGCCGTCTCCTTCCTCTCCTTCTCTGTCTCCCTCGGCCTCCTCCTCGTCTTCTCCCTCTCCCATCTCACTCGGATTGAAGGTTTTCTCTGACTCAACAAATGACGCCCTAGGATCAAAATCTCTTGTCATTTGCTTCTCCATCTGATCCGGATTCTGTGCCTTCATAATCAGCTTGTAGGTCTTTCCTTGATACTTATACAGCAAATGGCAGCAGGTGGCTCCCAGCAAGGGAACAGTGGCCAGACCCAATAGGAAAATGCTGACAACCACAATAATTAACAGGGAGGGGATCTTTTTTCTTGTTGTGAAGACTACTTGGACCTGGCAGTCCTGCCCCCCATAAGTGAGGCAGAGAGTGTAATTGGTGCCGGGCTGTAAGCCGTGGAAACGATATGCATTTACCCCCTCCTCTATGTTGGACCACTGCACCAGGGAGTGTCCGTTTCCTGTTTTCACACAGAGGTAGAGCATGTCCAGTGTGTCCTTGCTGGAAGAAGACTGCCGCTGACCAAAGGGCTCCTTGACAACCATTTCCTGGTTCTCAGCCTGACTCAGATGGAGGTTAGACTTGCTGCTGGGGAGCTGCAGAGGGTTTAGCTGTACTTTGGCCTCTGTCTCCGAAACTTCCAACGCAATGACACCAAAATCGAAGGTGTACTGCTTGAGGTCATCCAGGGTCATGTTGAAGGCGTGATTGGAGATGTATTCGCTGCCTTCTCTCACGCCACATTTGCTCCCAAAGCTGGGGTCCTTGTAAACAACTCCAGCTTGCTCTAAGCCAGTTTTGTGCTTTGAACCGTCGTCTGGGCGTTCCTTTGTCTTTTCCTCATGCTTACCCCAGTTGATCACATTGTTCTTTGCTACTTTGGGGTCTGAAAGCTTTTTATCAGATAAACGGCTCTTGTCCAGAGTTGAATCAGGGACTGAATTGCTCCCTTGCTTCAGGCTGGGAGCCAGAGCCAGTTTGACACTTCTCTCTGCTTTACCTAACTCATTCACAGCAGAGCAACTATAATTACCATTCTCCTTTTGAGTCATGCGAGGGATGGCAAGAGTCCCATTCCTGAATACGAGAAATCTATTGTTGGTTGTTTTGTCATTTATTGGCGCATCATTTACTTCTGTGGTGGGTGGCAGGGGAAAGAGGTAATTTTGATTTCCAGCAATCACCTCCCAACTGACCTGAGGCATGGGGCTTCCTTTTGTCTCGCAGTTTAAGATGACCGAAACACCTTCATGAAGAACAGTGTTCTCTATGTTTGGTTGGTAGGTTATGGTGACATTCGGGGTTTCACATTGCAATTTAGGAATCTTTGAAACCTGCACACCTTTCAGATGTTCAGGGGCCTCACACAGGATTTGACTAGGCTCTGGTACAGAAATCTTTGTGGTTTCAATCCAATCTCTCAGCCATTCTAGACTGCAGGAGCAAGTGAACGGGTTGCTGTAAATCTGCAGGTGGGACATAGAGGAGAGGGCACTGAAGGTACCCTCCACAATGGTAGTGAACCTATTATTGTTGATGCGCAGGGATCTGAGGTCTTTGAGTGTGGAGAAGGCGTCTTTCGGAAGGTTGACCATCTCGTTGTTGTTCATTTTCAGTAGCTGCAGAGCTGTGAGGTTCCGCAAATCCCCCCAGGGGAAGTTCACAATCTTATTGTTGCTTATGTCCAGATTGCGTAGCTGAATCAGGGGGGCCAAGGTGTTTGTCTGTATGCTGACGATCTCATTGTGTGCCAGCCAGAGAGAGGTGACCTGAGTGATGCTGATAAAGCTTTTACTTTCCAGCGATGTGATCTTGTTGGCTGAGAGGCTGACGGTGGTAACGTTGAAGGGGAAGCCGACGGGCACCTTAAGCAGATCTTTGTAGGCACAGTCTGCAAACTGGTGGACAAATTTATCCTGGCAGCTGCAGAGCTCCGGACAGCTCTGCACAATGCCCATCAAAGTGGTCCACAAAGCAAGAAGCTGCAGGAGCCTTCGAGCCATTTCTGTACCTGCAGGCACCAATGAACAAACATTATAAAATGCTTTACAGTTTTATTACTCATGTAATATAAATGCATGTTTCAAAATTACATATTTACTAACAACTGCAAACAAAAACAGCGGATTTTACAGCATGATTAGACCTGATGGAAAAAGGAAGTGTCCTGCTTTACATTCTATCTTTTTAAAGTGCAATACTTTAGTTGATTGATGTAAATAATGGCGCAACAAAACTGTATTATAGGCTATGATGTTACATGAGCAGATACTCAGGGATCAAATTATCTTTCCTCCTTCGGGCGCGCTTTTGATTTCGCACCAGGCGAAAAGGCGCTGTCCAAGGTGATTAAACCACTTTTTCTATTTTATTTTAACCAAAAACATTTTATTCTTAGCAATGTTTATCAAATTATTATCTTTTAAATCGGCATGCAAAACGTTTTGAACTTTAGGGTTAACGTCCTTTGTGATGCATATAAGCTGTTTCAGTTTGCGTCTTTCACCTCATCTTGAACACTTACAGTAACTGGCTTGGTTATTTATCGAATCGTCTTACCTTCTCAGAGTTAACTTCAATTCCTGTTATTTTTATACGGAGTTTTGCAATCCTCTAGATTTTACAAGTTTAAATGTGGAAAAAAGTGGCATCCGCACGCGTGGTAGATCCTTTCACATATTTTTTGCCGAACTGGACAGCGCTGAGGAAGGAGAATGGTGGCAGGAACATTTTTTCTCTACCCCCGGACAGTCGCTGTTGCGGTCCGTCGGGCGCTTTTTTTCTTCCTCAGTGCGAGTGAAGGATCCACCGCGCGCTCCCGTCGCTGCGGAGCGAGATATGGGGACATGAACGCGCAGCCTCTCCCATCTCTCTGCCCGCTATTAAAGATACAGAAGCTCCGGGCTCCTCCGCCCTCAAAGAGAATTCATAATTTAAAAATTGATGTTTAATTTATGGCTAGCACTCCAGCCCAGTCTTTGACCTCTTTCGATCTGGGTGCAGCCTTTTGTCTGTCAAATACTTTGTAAACATACTTTATGATTTGTGATAGTTGTTTAGTGGCGACACGGTTGAAGGCTGCAGTATTATAGATTTTGTGCTTAGAAAAATACAGGAAAAATATAAACAGATCAGACAAGCAAATCTCTTGGAAAGGGAGATTTTCAATTTCGCACGTAGCATACCACTTCATTTTAGGCTCTTATTTTTTCATTATTTTGTAAACATAATCAGATATTAGTAAACATAACTCTGGTTTCTGGTTACATGCTGCCACCTTCTGGTGTTCAGTCTGAACTTTATCATTGAGTCCAAGCAATTGAAAAGACAGTTTCGTCTTAGGTTTAATAATAAAGAAATGTTGAACATTTTCACTCACTTAAAAAAAGTTATTCTTCCCCTTGATCTTCATATTTTGTCACATTAACCCAAAAGTTATGTTGCGAGTTAAATTGACCCGTTTTAAAGTTTAAAAAAAATAGTTGGAAGTATTTTATTTTTATTTATTTATTTATTTATTTTTTTTGCATGAAACATTTTCTATTTGTCTTAATAAGTACACTCTACATATAAATTGAAAATTTGTTCATTTTACACATTTGCAGCCCCCGCCCTGCGTCTACCTTTACATAGACACTGTTCGGGTTAATTTGACCCGGCAGGCAGGTTGAAGGGTAAAACAGATTTAAAAAAATGTCCAATTCTATATGTTTCCTCGTAGCTATGAACCATATTTCAACCCCCGCTACCTCCGCACACACCACACACACATACATGCTCACGCCTACACACACAAGCCCACTTTCTCTCTATTCTCTTTACTTCACTAGGAAACCGCCAGAAAGCAGGTGTTCATACAACTTTTCACGGGAACCTTTTCTGTTCCCGTGGATAAACTCCACCCCCACTGAGTGGGCACTCAGCAGAAGTGGGGGAAAACATAAATATGCTCTGCATGACTCATTTGTATTGATTTTAATTAGTGGGTCAATTTGACCCTGAACAGTATGTGTGTCTCAAGTTCAATTATAAAGCTCACCCATTGAAAAAAAAAAAATCAAAACGTAATATTAAAAAATTTACAAAAGATCAATTTCAAGGAAATTATTGGTTTTTTGTTTGTAGGTTTTTTTTCAGTGGACATAAAAAATGTAAATTCCATTTTTTATGTCCAAATGAGTAAATGAGTCAGTTGTCGTCATTGATTCTTTATTTGTGAGAAATAAAAAAAAACATCATCGCACAAATACTCATTGAAATACTTAGTATTCGAGCTAATAATCATATACAGGAATTTTTTGATTTCTGACACTATTGCATGATTAAATACTCCACGGGTCAAATTGACCCAACAACATTATTGCTGTACTTCAGAAATGAATATAACAGGATGGTTAAAGTAATTTTTTGTATAGTATACCAACACAAAACAGGAAAATATAGTCATAAAGGGGAAGGAAATTATTCATGGTTTTCGAAATTTTGAGAAATAAAAATCTGAAAACTGGAGTGTATTCTTATCCAGTCCCTTGAGTCAGCACTTTGTAGTATAATCAGTCGCTGAAATCCCAGATTCATGTCTTATGGGAGGCATGTCTCTTTAAGCTTTGTACATTTAGAAATTAAATGTTTGTCTATTCTTTACAAAACAACTCAACCTCATTCAGTTTAGATGGAGAGAGTTTGTTAACATAATTTTCCCAGCCTCACTACAGATTTTCTATAGATTTGGATCAGTACTTTGACTTGCCATTCTAACACACAAATGTGCTTTAACTCCATTGTAGGCTAACTGATAGTCTTTTTTTGGTGATTAACTCATAACGTTGGGTCTCATCAATTCTGACCACCTCCTCAATCACTTGTTTTAAAAAACAAAACAAAACAAAACAAAGAAATCAACTTTACAACATGGTGCTACCACCACCATGAATCACGATGAGAATTATATATTGAGAGTAAAGTGAAGTAACTTCCCCCCCAAAAAAATCAAACAAACAAAAAAAACATTTTGTTGATGTAGGCCAGAAATTTTACTTATGTCATCTGACCAGAGCACCTAATGCTTTCTGTGTCCCCTGTGGCAAAATACAACTGGGGATTCTGTTGACTTCCTTTTGACTACAGCTTGCCACTTCACAATATTGTGAAGTGCACAAATAATATTTATGTCAACAGATTCCTCCACTTTAACTGTGGATTTCTGCAGCTCCTCCAGAGTTACCATAATTGCAGCTCTGATTAATGCTTTTCTTCCAGGCCAATGAATGGCAATATTTTGGTAAGTTTGCAGTTTTTGGATTGAACAGTGCTGTGTGAGATGTCAAGACAATATTTTCTAACTTCTCCAAGCATGACAATTTGACCCAGTTTGTTGAGTAAAGCAGGAGCCTGAACATTCTTCACAGACTGACATGTAAGGTAGATAACAATCTGACCAGACTCGAATGGTCAGGCTGCTTTTTGATAAATTAAATAGCAAGATGGTGAATAGGTTTTTGATAGGTAAAATTATCAAAAACCTATTCACATGATTTTTGTATAAAAATGTTAATTTTGGTGCGTGGCTTTTGACCAAACACAGTTCGTTCCATCCATCCATTCCTCCGTTTTGGTGAGTTTTGTCAAAGGCGCCTGAGAAGAGAAACAAAACAAAGGCCAGTTTTGCATGCAAATAGCGCCCTCTACTGTCAAAAAGAAATTACAGATTATCTAAAACTAAACTTTCCCTCATAAAATTTACGTGTCCTGTAAGTAACTCTTACATGAGCATCCATTAAAGTTAATTTTAAGTATTCCTTATTAATTTGTAAATATTATTTATTTATTTTTGTCCCGTTTCTATTATGTTTCTAAGAAAAATGTGAATGAAACCGTAAGAAGCAAGTGTCTGTGTATAGCTGGTTCAGCATTAGTTTAAGGGAGTGCATGCTCATATAACAGCTTATTGTGCTTTTTTATTCTTTGTATTTTTCCCTTCTGACTAGTTGGCTTGTTTTGAACAGGACAACTAGAATGTAACATATGAGGACAAATTTGAAAAATGATTTAATGACGATCTCATTTTCTGACTTCACAAAAACATGACCTTGCAACAAGGGTGTGTATGTTTTTAAGAAACACTGTGCATGTTTTGTATAAAGTTTAGTTTTTGGCCTCCACCCTGCAGATTTCTGCATCTCACATAAAAAACAGGAAACCGTGGAACTGGAGAAGGTTCAAGGTTTTCTTCTAATCAGAACACAACAGAGGTAAAAGAAGGTCACAGTGGCCGCTTCTGTCAAAATAGACTACACAGCGTCACTGATCTGTCTAAGAGCTTCAGAGATAAAGAGAACGCTTCTTTAAATAGGCCAAAGGAAAATCCAATCAGCACTGCTTAGCTGCACACTACAAAGGCCATACACAAGCTTGCAGAACACATCTTAACAAGGTTCTGTAATTTTACTGTCAATGAAATGAGAACATGGAGTGTGTTTAGTTGCTCTGGGTGGCTTGAGAGGATGATTCATAATTTGGTTCCCCACAAAAACCATTACACAGAAAATGAAATCCCAACCTCCCTGTAATGTCTACTAGCAGACAAAAGCCAAACACCGTCTGACAGCACCCAAGTCTGACAACACCCAGTGCCCTGCACTGATGCCTGATTTTCGTCTGGAAAAATAAAGACATCTGATCTGACTGCAGACATATCAACAACGTTTTGTATTAAGTCTTTCTGAAAACCTCCGGGATCTTTTATAGTGAGTTGTATCTTTATTATGTTGAATTTAGTACAATCTGTTGGCACAGCAAGATTTTGTTTGGGTGGTGTTGCTTTCATAAAAAAAAAAAAAATAAATAAATAAAAAATATCAGCATGTAGTTCATGGTTTCATTTAAATGGAGTGGATTTAATGTGTTTCACCAAGATACTTTTGTGTAACTTCTCAGAGATGATAACTGTAGCTGTTATCTGTGCCAACAGAAAGTATTTTCCAGAGTGGTTAGCCTTGAGATCCAGGAAAGCCAGATTAACTTTTAGTGTCCTGCTTTACCAAGGCAGGAATGCCTTAGAATAGTCTTGAAATAAGTGTTATTTTTTAAAGGCATTTTAATTTTTTAATAAGAAATTGTTTTACACATGTTAATGCCAAAATGTTATATCTCAAAAACAGGTAAAAATATATTTAACTTAAAAGAAAGTAAAAGGAAGGTCTTATTTTGTATCCCAAGCTCTGTAAAAATGCAGCAGATATCTCCATTGCATGTCACGCTTGGTGATGAAGGCTACACATGGACTGTTGTTAGTGCAGACATATTGCTGTTGTAATTGGTGTAGAACACATTTCCACATCAAATTGTTGCAACAAAAAGGGCCCACTAGAATATTACCCATGGTGCATCACGCACTTTTGATTTTTTGCATAAATTGTGATTTTGACCTGTGGAAGTCAAACATGCTATGTTATGTTTTATCTGTTTTTTTAACCACGTTACTGAGTAAAACAAAAGTATTTTTTTACACTGAACTGAAACAGAACTGACCTGCATCTTGCAGTTTGTGGGAGATATTAGGCAACAAGAAAGCATTTTCTCTGTCAGGTTGCTTTAGAAAGCAGAAAAAAAGTCCAGAAGGAAGGATTTGACGGCGTGACAATTTGTGATGACTAGACAGCTGTCATGGATCTCTAAAAGTGCGACACTTATAAGATTCTCTTGATCTTAAGTGGTATGAAGACGTAAACTGGAATGATTGGTGAATATTAGGTCCCTGGGGAAAGGAGCTTCATGAATCTCACAAATTAAAAAGATGTGAATCTACAGAAAATGAACACATTTATGTTTTATTAAATCTGGTGAGTACAGATTTTTTTTAAAGTCAAAGGTCACATACATCAGCAACTTAGCTCAGGCAAAAAGATGTTAATATTCTGCTGTTAGATCCATTCATGATGTCAATTTATGAATGTTTTTTTTGGGTCACCAATAATCTAAAAGTTAACATTATTCTCTTTGGAATGTGACATTTTCAAACAGGTCAATGCACTCTTGAATGTTTGAGGAACCAAAATCAAGTCAGTCTATTCTTGTGCTAAACTTGGTCTATAATTTCCATGCTTACCCAATTCTGGACCTTAGACCACATGTGACCAGTGTTGTGGCTACACCTTGTCCAGAATTCCCATCCATACATTTCTCTGGCTAAGGGAGTTCACACAAACACATTTCCCACCGAAGTTAGCTTAGATGATAACTGTAGTAAATTATCTAGGAACACTATGAAAATAATCAAATACAAACAGAAGACAGATAGAAACAAAGCAGATAAAAGATATAAGAATAAATAGAATCATGTAAAGTGCTTAATCAAAATGGCGGTTCAGACTTTTATCAACTGGAGACAGAAAACTATGCAGCAGTCAAGGGCTTTCTGTTTTTGATGCTGTGGTAGTTTGCCATGCAGCAGTTTAAAAAAAAAATCATACAGAAGATGGGAGGAATCTCTGACACTATTCAACGTTCTGTTGCTGCAAAACGATTATGAACACAGGGATTGGACACTACAGCAACCTTCATAGCTCCCTTCACTATTTTCGACAGAGGATTCTCATCTGCCATATTGCTGCTGGAGGAGATGATACCAAGTAGTGTGGACTCAGGTGACAACCTCTTCATGTTGTGACCTGACTCAGTCAATGATCATATCAATGATCATCTCCTTCGTTTTTTCCAGTCATTAGCTGTTGAACAACTTCCTTTTCCGGTGTTATCCTGAGCATGCATTTTGCTCCAAAAATTTAGTTTACAAATTTAGTTTTCCCAGAGTTTCAGTTGTTCAACATTGTATTGCCTTTTTAATGAAAAATGTAAGAAAATATAGAATATTGCTTTAAATAACACTAATATAGTGCAATATTAGGTTCATGCTATGAAAAAGTGACTTTCAGTTAAAGATACGCTTCATGTGACCTACAGCTGTTTTATTTTCTCTCTTGACTGCACATTTCTCACTGACCACTGAAAGGAATTATGAAAGCAAGTTAAATAATCTAACTTCCCTTAATCCACACCTAACCATACAGATACAACACAAATATACTTTTTTTCTGTGCCAAGGAAAGAGCCTTGCCCAGGAAGAGCTCTGCCTTTCTTGGCACAATAACTTCAAGTTTTATTTGCCTTAAGGCCACACACAAGACCTAAAAAGGCAGATAAACTATTCCAACTTGTGTTGTTTCTGCAGGTAAAGCTCACAGTGAAAACATTCTGTTCTAGAAACAAGACAGTGACGGTAAAAACTAAACCATAAACGGAAACAAATGCCTCCTGCAACTCCCTTTCGCTTCTCTCACTTCAATGAAAAAATCACTGGGTGTGCTGTTTTCTTGCTTCATCACCACATGTTCCAGCTCAAAGTAAGCAAAAAAAGAAACGCCTTAGCTGCAGTGGCTCCAGTTCTACTGAACTCAGCTATCAAGGGGTTCAGTCGAGTCCATAAGGGCAAAAACACCTCATCGGGAAAGAGGTGGACTTGCTTGTTCAGCTGCTTTGTAGGGTCTGAACTGCACAGATTCTTTGCCAATCTCATCCACAAAACAAGCACAGAACCACCAAAACAGCTGACATTTTAAACATAGAACACTGTGCTGGGCTCAACCCTTTAAGGCACGGTTTTCTTTCAGCAACTCCCTCTGTCTCAAACATTTCCACTTTCACAACATCCATGATTCATCTATGCTGTGTTCTTTTCTTCCTTCCTTGCAGCTCTGATCGATGATTAGCCTAAAAGATCAAATATCCTTTATCTGTATATATTCAAGCCAAGTCAGTATTTTCTATCCAATTTTGTCTCCTTGCCAAACAGTTAATTCTCAAAGACCTTACAACTGATACCCAACTCTAGATATTCTCCATATGCTATTCGAAAATTAACCTGAATCAGGTTTACAAGAATGGGCATTTTTCATTATTAAAGATTATTCCAAGGCTTTGACCTTACAATGTGTGAAAGAAAGAAAATCTATTATTTAGCATTTGCCTTTTTTGAAGGAAACAAAAACGTTTCATGTGTTTAAGCGAATGTGTAACACCATCCATTCTTTTACTGCCCTTTGTGTCAAAGAGGTAGCAAATCCTTGTAGAATTTTCAGACATTCCAAAGTCTTCTCAAGCTAGAAGGGATATTTAGTGCCTTCAAAGAGTTCTGGTTCTGCCTCAGAGCTGCTTATGTGCATGGAAAACCTCCGAGAAGATACTGGTGGCCTCTCCTGCCTGGTTGTCTGAATTACTGTCCAAAGCCGATTCATCAGAACCCTGAATTCTTCCAGGTGTTGGAGGTCCTCACCTTGTCTCTAAGGTTGAGTCAAGCCACACTTCAGAGGAAACTAATGTCAGTCACTTTATCAGAAATCTAATTATTTTTGTCAGGATCCATATGAGACCAATGGTGATAGATGATTTAATCACCTGATAAATTAAAATGAGCTTAATAATAAAATAAGGATGATAATATTGCTAATTTGTTTTCCGTCGTCTCACTCTTTCTACCAAAAAGACTGGATGACTAAAAGCTTCACTCCAGTGCCTCTAGCTACTCCTCCGCTCTTGTTTCCTTGGTAAAGACTAAACACACAGACAGGTAAAAGCATCAGTTTTCCCTATAAACGATAGCAACAAAAGTCAAATAATTTTCAACTTTCTTATGTAGCGTGGGTAGCCCGCGTGTGCATGTCTGCATGTACAAGGGCAGGTGGGCCAGAAATGCATTTCTTTGCCTTTTAGTTATGCTCTTCCATCAGCACATTACTTCAAATTAAACCCTTCTCCATCTATTTATCAAGCTTTCCATCCTCCTAGTAACATGTCACAGAGATAACCGTCCTTTTTTCTGTGAGAACTGTTTACTGAAGGCTGCCACAATGGAAGGTAGAATGATATGCATGCCACAGCAGAGTCCCATGACAGTGCTCAAAGGTAATTTTAGCTTAATTTGATGTTATTACTGGAAAAAGACATTATGTTTAAGTCTGCTAATGCCTCTTGACTGTCTGTAATTTCAGTTCTATGGTACGGTCTGATATTTTTTGAGAAAACTGATATGAAATGCCAGTCAGTTAGCAGAAACTATCTCAGAATTTCCCACAGCACTGCAGTCTGGAGTAGAATCCAAAACAGCTGAGGAGCAAGGATGGGCGCATCATTCAGGTTAAAATCAGCAAACCTGCTCTCTTGCTTTTCTTGCTGCTGCTTAAGATGGTATTTTTTCAAAGTTTTGCTATAGTCCTTCTCTGTGGAGACACATTCATATTCCCCATAGTTCTCTGGTCCCATTGAAGGAATAAGGTGCAGACAATTAGAAAGCATTTGCAGGCAAGGTCTCTCGTGACTTCCATGCTTCCAGGTGTACTTTGCATGATAAGACTCTATAGGACAGGACAGATAGAAAGGGACACCTTCGGGGACTGAATGGACTGTCCCTGAAATCTTTGGTGAATATATCTGCCTTTTGGACCTGGTCAGTACCCCTGACACTGAAAAAACAAAAGAAAAGGCAGCTCAGTAAAGATGTGACAAAGTTGCTATGGTACAGCATGCGGCATTTTGTAACTTACCATTCGCTGCTTTATTTTGTGAGCAAACACTTGTATGTCCATCCTTTATATTCTGAATGCCCCCACTGTGAAAAAAATACAAAACGCTTTAAATGGTCATTTATATTTCCATACATCGTACCAAAAGGTACATAACAGACAACCACAAGACAGGTCATAAAAAGAGATCTTTCCACTTGCAAACAGTAATCAGGCTTTTTAAGTAGCTTTTAGAATGGATTCTTTCTAGCTGAGTGATCTTTTTGATGTTTGTAAAGCACTTGCTTCTCTATGGATAGTATCTACAACTAGACAATTCTGCTTGCTTGTAATTGTTCCAACAGATAAACATGGTTCCTTTAGGGTCCTGGAAATTTTATCGAATTGGGACAACTGCAATTGTCATCTTGATATGTTGACTTCATGTCAAGCAAAATGCTTGAGGTGTTTTAAAAATATCTACAGGTGTTTTTACAATTAGCTAGCTCTCAAAATCCATGATAATATGAGATTTCTCATAATTTTGGAAAAAATATAAAAAGGAATTGCTACACCTGCCTTATGAATCAATTAAGCAAGTTTTTTTAAAGGGTGATGTTTTAATAAAGGTACTTTGATTTTTCAGAGTTCTAAAATTAGTGTGTGATTATTCAATAAAAGATAATGTACATCAATACTTCTTTTCTTTGCCATAGGAACGAAATAATGCTTTTGTTTTATTGGGGGTTTTTTCACTTGATTTTTGATCACAGATACAGAGTCCAAGGTGTTTACTAAGACTCCAAACAACTCTGAGTACTTTTGATTCAACTTGATGAAGTCTGTGGGAAACAAGACCCTACCAATCCAAACACTGGCTGTTGTAGACCTGTCTGATCAGAACTATTATTTGATATGTGAGCAGTGAGGAATAAAGCTCATACTTACAGGACAGAAGGTGTGCATCCAGATTTGGTCCATGCACAGTAAGGGTCCCGTGCCAGGACACAGTCAGCACAAGAGGCGTTGTACTTTTCGCACTTTTGGAGGTCCACTGTAGATATTTTATCAGAGAAACCCACCACAATTTTTTTCTGAGAAATGTGGAGAAAAAGGTATTTCTTATAAATGTGTTTCCAAAGAACCCCTGTGAGGGGGTTCTTTGGAAACAGCTGCCAGGTGTAACAGAGATTGTGATAACTGCGATAACAGAGCTGGGACTAATCAAAAACAGAGAGGTCAAGGACCATCAAAACAGGAGCAGATGAAAATGAAGAAAATGTGCAACCAACAAAAGGTCTATGGAGAAACACATTTCAGCTTATATTTTTCACAATTCCCATTATTTAGAAAATGTTACGCAATTAAACACATTATAAAGAATACTGAGGAAAATATTTTTAAACTTAAGTGTACCTTTTGAGAGTCAAGCATCATTGCCTGTATAGATGAAATGTTGGAGATCTGTGTTTCCAATATGATGAAAGGCTCTGACCCAGTCTCTAGGACTTTATGGATTTTGCCAGTATCTATTGGAACAATCATTACAGTGTTGTTATTCTAGGACTGATACATTTTTAGCGCATTGTTTCCCAGCAGAGATAGTAAACAATGCATAATTCCTGGCCAAGAAAAGACAAATCGACACAAAGCAATCTTGGCTTACCAGTAGCAAGGAGCAAAACGTTGTACACTTGCTGGTCTGCTCCTTTAACCCGGTCAACAACTATTTTGGTGTAATTATAGTTGCTTACATAAAAAGGAGCTTTTGACTGAAGGGAATGTACCCAGTCAACCATTTCAGGATGATCCTTCACTACGTTCACTGTGCCCCGCGGCAGGCTTTTACTGTCTGAAACACACTACAAAACACAATCATGTAAAAGTTTACTCAAAAAGACAAGGCAACAAAATTACTTGGATCACAAAAAGCAAAACCAAATGAGAGGAAAAGTGGAGAGAACTCTCTCACCTAATTTACACAGAATCTGAATAGTAAAAAATGCCAACCACTTCAAGGTTTTAGCAACAATATCACTTGAGTTGGAAACCTTATTGACATAGAGAAACTGTAGGAAGACAAACAAACTTGTCTGCTATAAGCCCTCCTTGGGGGTGTAGTTGTTGAGAAACATAAGACATGTGCCTCTCCTTTTATTGGTCAGCTATGTGGAGTATACTGTGGCTACAATGGCAAAATATTTTCCCCATGTACATCACATGGTCTCCACAGCACATTATAAACAAACTTAGCTCATTATGGAACCCACAATATCCACAAAAAATACATGGAAAACATGAACACGATGAGATAAACCCGACATAGCTTCCATAGCAACACCCTTTTTTCCAACACGCCTATTTAAAATAGTCTTTTGCAACACGCCTTTTTATTTTTGCCTGTGTACACTCAAAAATACACAGGCAGAAATAAAACCCTTAGAGGAAGTACAAAAATAGATTCTTACAGTTCCAGGCCTTGGTGTAGGGATTTCATTAGCAAAGCCTTTGAAAGTTGAGTTTTCAAATATCTTCTCTATCATTTCTATTGAATAGATGCAAACTGCAGTTGAGTTCCTGAAACAGAAATGACAAGAGAGGTCATCATACCATTCATGCCATCACAGTTGCAGCGGTTAATCAAATGTTTCATGTTGTGGTGAGGGCAGTTCAATTGTGCCATTGTTATTAGAGAAAAGCTTTGGTAATCTCAGATTTGACATTTAAGCCATAACTAAAAATGAACATGATGCACCCTCTAATGTTTTGATGCTGCTTCTTATGCTGTTGCTTAGTTTCTAACACTAAAAAAGGGAAGAAAAGTGTTTCACCAGCTGCTTGTGAAAAGTGCGTAGACTCTAGTTTGGTGCCAGTCATCGGCGTGCATCACATAGATGTCCTGGAGACGATTGAAATACAATGACTCATCAGGAAACCCACAGACGAGGCGCGCCTTTAGGAAGGACGTCCACATGTTCTGGAAGAATCTTTTTGATCCACCTTCATCGGTCTACAAAAATCATGTCAAAAGACTTTATTAGGAAGAGAATCAGTCTTCTTTTTATTTTGTCCACAAAGAGTTAAATATCTGAGACTGCACCCACTTTAGAGATGAAATAAAGTGCAAGAACTCTTCAAGGTTTTTCTTAGCATGGATGTTATTACTTCCACACAGCAGTAACATTCGATCAGGTTAATTTATTTAGGAAGCTGCAATTTGGCTTATGGTAATGAAAGTAAAAATCAATAAAACAATCAGTCAAGTTTCTTTGTAAAGCACATTTCAGCAACAAGGCAGTTCAAAGAACTTTACATCATAAAAACACAACAATACAGAGTCATAGAGCACACAGTCAACAATTGAGAAAACCAGTAAACATTACATGTTGCCAGTGCCATCATTACACATCAAAATGCTGGTCAGTGTCTTATTTCCTATGGTTCAGAAGCAACTCTGCAGTGAGTTTTAAGTCTAGAATTAAAGGAATCCAGTGTTTCAGCTGTTTTGTAGTTTTCTGGATCTTTATTCCAGATTTGTGGTGCATACTTAAAGGTGCTTCTCCATGTATGGGTCTAGTTCTGGGGCTGCACAGAGGACCAGAACTAGAAGACCTGAGAGGTCTGGAAGGTTAATACAACAACAGCAGATCTTTAATGTATTGTGGTGCCAAGCCGTTCTGTGAATTGTAAACCAACAGTATTTTAAAGTCTAATCTCGGCGCTACAGAGAGTTAGTGTAAGGACCTGTGAGGACGCCGGTGCTGTAATCAACACTACTAAAGATAAATGCATGGATGAGTATCTCTAGATCTTGCTGAGACATTAGACCTGGAAATGTTCTTCAGGTGATAGAAGGCCAACTTTGTAACTGTCTCAATGTGGCTATAAAGTTTCAGGTTTGAGTCCATCACAACACCAAGATCACTAGTTTCCTAAAAAGTAAACACATACTGCAGCAAGGGCTCAATTAAGGAACACTTTTTTTTTAATAAAATGTTCCTGGTAGTCTCAACATGTTGCTCAGAAAACCTTAGCACCAGTGTTTTAGCTCCCCTTCTGCTTTTATTGTAGCTTCTGATCCAATCCAGGACAGCAACTATCAGCACCACTTATTAACACTGTGACGTAACTTGCTGATTACCCAGCAAACAGAAGCTGTGTTTCCACGGTTCCCTATCGAAGGTTAATGTCAACAGCAAACAGTGATGCTGACCTTTGTCATTTAACATGCGAGTTTAAATGTTTCCTTAAATTGTTCACAACTCTCATAAAGACGGAAGTGAAAACATACAATACAATTTGGAAAGTACAATATAAAAGTGTGAAAATGTAATATAGTGTCTTGCAAAAGTATTCACACCCCTCAACTTAAGATGTTTTTATCATAGACCAATGCAAAGTATGCAATATCTAAAGTAGGCTAGAGAAACATCCAACACTGTTTTCATTTTTTGCTTATAAAATTAAAACTTCACTGTTGCATCAATTTAAAGTCAGGTTGACTTAGTCAACACACTGGAACCACCTGTTAATGTGATTACTACTGCAACTCTTTTGGGTTATGTCTCGACGAGCTTTGTACATGTAAAGACCGAAATGCTTTTTTTGCAACATAGCTTGAGTTCAGTCAGATTAGATGTAAAAATGATCTTTCAAACACTGCCACAGATTCTCAATTGAGTTTAGATGAACCATAACCTGGATCTCAAGTGTTATGAAGTCTTTTCTTGCAGCCATTTCTCGTTTTGTCCTCCATTCGGCTTTATGGAAACTCTGACCAGTTTACATTGTTCCTGCTGAAAAAAGGCATCCCCACAGTGATGCACTGTACAAGTGATGCACTTGTACAGTGCATCACTTGGTAAGTTGCTCACTTGGTAAGCATCACAAAGGTAAGTTTTGGTTTTATTTGGCCTATGCACATTTTTCCACAAATTAGCTTCTCTGATTTGCTTTATCTGTCAGTTTGATGAATGAATATGCCAGGCTTGCTGAAGCACTATGCTGTTTCCATTTTGGTACGATAAAGCAAACAGTTCACTGAAATGTTTGAAGCTTGGGATATTATTTCATAACCTAACCCTACTTTCAATTTCTCTGCACCTGTCTGCTGTGATCCTTGGGTATCAAGATGCTTTTTAATCACTTTATGTTCTCAAACAAACATTACAGGACAAAGGGCGTTATACTGAAATGAATAATCCATCAGAATAAATGAGGCTCATTACATATACACAAACTTCTTTAGAAAAACAATCTGAAGACAATATTTCATGCCACTTTGTAAATTTCCACAGCTTTGTGTTTATCTATCACATGAATTCCCAATTATGCCTTTTCAAATTGCAAAATGTGACGAATACTTTGGTGTGCTGGGCATGTTTTTGTTTTTTGTTACTGGCAAGTCATGCTGCAACAGTCTCTTTAATCTTTGTTAATGTGTCCACAACTTTTTTGTCTCAAAAATTGAGTTAATCTGACCAAAAGGAACATTTCTTTCACTGAAATGCAAACTGACCTTTAGAAACTGATAGAAGGTTGACATTCACCATTTACTACTTCATTGGAAACAGTAGGACTTCATTCATGGCTCACCTTCTCCACCATTTTGAAGCATCCATACAAAACTTTGAGAACTTAGCTTTTTGTGTAAACACTGATGTGGTTCAGTCAGTGAATTAAAATCTGTCCATTTTAAAAATCTTCTGCTCTCTGAAAAGATAACAGTCATTTCCACACAGCTCATGAACAGTTTGAAAAGTGTCAATCCTGTAGTCGTCAGTCACAGTGTTGACAAAATATCTGTTCGTGTTTGAACTGCAATGACAGTATGGCACTGAAACAGAAGCTTTAAATTGGCTAGGTACCAGTCATCTTTGTAAGTTTGGCTGTATGCAGTGTGCATTGTACCTTACAAACTCTGGCCACCCTAGAAATCCAGGGATCGGCATCTGGGCCGTGGTCGGAGTTCTTTTCGCGGAAAAAGATGTAGATTTTCTCATTGTCTGGATCTTCCCTACGCTTCACCCAGGATGCCGATATGAATGTAGGCTCTGCAAGAGGATGTTTAGTTTAGAGAAACCATGTACAGTTTGTATTGACAAGTGCTGAGACATAACAGCCACAAAAACAAGACTTACCACAGAAAAGCAAAGCTAAACATATGTGGGAAGAACAAGATAAACCTAAGTTAACCAAAGCAAAAAAAAAAAAACATTGCCAGTGTACCATTTTCAAATTTCCTTTCTTTAATGCGAACAGTTAGGCATAGAAAGTCCCTAATTTTGTACAAATGTGGTCAGCTTCACTTAAAGACTCTAAACCAAGATTAATGATGTTTGTGTACAAAAGTCAATCCTCTTTGACCTTTGCTCATGCATTCCTGTTGCATTATTTTGAATGCTCGAGTAACAGTTATGTCAAGACTTTGTTCTATTTCAATCAATAAATCAATTGTATCCATAAAGCACCCTTCATGTTGGAGGCAGATCGGTGGAAACACATAAGAAAGGATATTTCTAACCTGGGTTTGAACTACCCAGGGTCACAGTCTGCAGGTGCAAATACCAGAGTTGTGAAGTAAACTGGAACTGGTGGGATACTCCCTTTTGCTCCCATCTCTGTAAGAGGGCTGGTGGATGACTCCCCTGGACGAGCCAGGGGAGTCATTGCTCATATTCCTTTCTGAATTTCTTAATAAAATAATAATCAAAATGCATTTTGATTGACTCAGTGTTTCACCTTAGGTAAGACTTATTTATTTCCTTAACACAGTACACCAAAAATCAAATTATGCACAGACTTTAAAAAAATAAAAAATAAAAATGATGTTTAAATGTTTTTTTTAAATGTAACACACAAGTAGATAATTACTGTTTGACTTCCAGCCTTGAAAAGAATTAGATTTGGGACCGTTCTAATTACTCAGCCCCCACAGCTCAGCAAATATATCCTTTCATGTCATCAGTGTTTGAATCATTAAACTTTATACATTTGACACAGATATTAATATAGTTAAGTTTTTCAAGGCTGTGTATAAATTATTTAGTTGCACGTCACAGTGGTGAGCTCCTCTTTAACATCAAACCCAATCACTCTGACCTGATAACCAGCTGTCGTACATCCAAACATTAGTCCGCTTGCCAGCTTTTCTCCTGAACTGCAAAGAGCTTCCCTCAATGTCCAAAGGCGCTGCTGCGTATGAATCCCCATCTGAAACAGCAGAGGATACTCAGCATTATTCAGAAATGCTGAATTATACAGAAGAGTTCAATGAGAAAGCAACCTTGTTACAACTATTTTAAAACACAACTTGATGTGGTTACATAAGATGGCATGCAGCACTGAATCTTGTTTGAAACCTTTAAAAATCTGTCCATAACATACCAACTGTGAGCGATAAACAGTTGTGAGTGTAGACTAACGGGGAGATGCCTGCTCCCTCATAATTCTCCTCTATATCATTGGTCTGATTCTTCACAGCAGGAGACTGCACAGAAAAAAAAAAAACAAACAAGCAAAAAAATAAAAAACACTTCCAGAGAACTGTGGTGGAAACTGCATTAGCAAATGATGAGACACCAGACGCCCAACACCCTACTTAATTATAGATCTAGGCCACAAACAGCAGATCCCCCTCTTTAATAAGCTTTGCCTTGTTGTCTCTGCTGAGTCAACAGATCACAAGAAAACTGCAGCATAGGAGAACTACCAGTTCTCCACAGAGGTCTCCACCAGGTCTGTACATATTACGTACAGACCTTGTGTTTACATGTGGATGTTCATATATGTAGACACTTACGAGTTTCCAGCACTTTGGTTTGTGTCCGTTTGTTCCACACACAAACATGTCGTCCTGAAACTTCTCAATGATGGTGATTACATTTTTACACTGGTCCTAAAACACACAGTACAATGTTAAACAAAACTGAGATGGTGTGTTTAGTTTATATTGAGCTCATGTACACTTCTGTAGGAGTAACTCATGTCAGAGCACTTATGCTGTCCAGTTGTTGTTATTGGAAATTTTTTGCAAAAACATAAGGAAAAAGATAGAAAAGTGGGTTTTTCGGGTTTCTTTTTTTTTTTTTTTGCATTTCTCCACAGAAAATCACAAACATTCCAAGTTTTATTCAGTAACTTGTCACTCAAAATGCTCCATTGCCACAAGCTAGAAAGAGTGTATATGAGATCATAAAAGTGTGAAGATTATAAAGTGATGAGGAAGTGGTAAAAAAAAACCACACACACAATCTGAGCAGGCTATTTCTTATTATAGCACCTAACATGTGAATCACTCTTTTTCTTTTAAGAAACAGTTCAGACATAAATCCTGTCACTGAGAGTAGGGCTGAAACGATTCCTCGAGTGATTCGAATACCTTGATTATTAAAATTCCTCGAGGAAAATTTATCTGCCTCGAAACTTTGTTAAGTTATATTTTATTATTTAACGCACTGTGTTCCAGCCAGGTTACTACTTGCGTTGCGCAGAGTGTGTTACCAGCTAAGCGTTGCCAGCATGATGCCCAAGTTTTCCAATTAGGACCGTGGGGATTTTATTGATTGGTGATAATTTCCGGGTCTTTGTCGGGGACCAAAAAACATCCTGAACATCCTTGACAAGTGATTGACGCGGTGCCTGGCGTACGGCAACTTTTCTACTCCCGGAGCAGCTGCCTAGTGGCCGATTTAGAGCGAACGGCAAGAAAGAGTGCTGCAGGTGTATTAGTACAGGTGAGCGGATAGACTGAACACTGCTGCGCATTAGATACTTAACCGGAAAATTTATTTCACATCATCCTGGTCTCTGGTTTTGTTATCAAAGTCATCCAAACACACAAATATGGGACAGAAAAAGGATTTAAAGCAGTTTTTAAGTCATCTTCATCTACTTTTTTCCAATTCCTGTGTGTTTCCCTTCAAACCAGTCAAACTTTCATGTAATCTTTTAAACTGGATTTTTGTCGTACATAAAGTAAATTAGGTCTGGCAAAGCCTATGGCAAAGACATGACTATAACTGAAACATTAAAACGGGCATTAAATAGGACACAGAAAGTATATAAAGGTATTTATATAAATGTGTCAAAACGTTGCAATCCATTGAAGCTTTGTCCTGTCTTTAATTCATGATTAAAATATTTTAGATCAGACTCTGGCCACAGAGAAGGGTGACAAATGCCCTCCTTGACCCCCCTTTGGAAGCGCCAATGCATATGAAGGTGATTAAGTGAAAATGAAAAACACTAAGCCCCCAAAATAAATCAATAAATAAATAAGAATAACTCACCTCTATGACGCTATAGTTATTTGCATTAAGTTTATCAATGTCTGAGCCTCTGACATAAAGCTCCTGTTCTTCCTCCCGGTATGAAAACACCCTATGGTTCTGATTAACTTCATATTTATACTGATCACAAAGACCTACGGGAAACAGACAAGAAACCCCGTTATTGACAATGCACAGCTATAGACCACGACGCAAGAATTATGAGAAAGCTTAATTGTGTCCTAAATACAGCACTGGTTCACTGGAGGCGCTGAAATAGATTTTTTTTTTTTTCCGTCGAAAAACTCAGGATTTTAAAAGCTTAATTGTGGTTTGCAAATGTCTTACCTGGTATCAAAAGCCTCGGACTATTTTTAGACCCAAGAGCCGGTACATCCTTCGAAAAGACCATCTTGAAATGCACCGCGAAACAAAGACAAATATGAACGCAATGCTTCATTTTGCCCAGTTCCGCTATGGGTGAAGACAGAAATGGTTAACCTCTGCAGTCTCTAAATTTACAACAATTTTCTGTGGAAAGAAATGTTTCAAATAAGAGCCTCCGAAGTGCGAATTTCTGTTCCCGTGAAAATCTGTTCCCCCTGTGTTGGGAGCGCGCATTGCAGCCAGAAAGGCGGATCTGAACATTTTCACGGCGCATATAATCATGTCAAGGTTGTAACATTCAGTTTAATCGGCAGCTGTTGTTTACAAAATTGTAAAGTAATTAAATAAACGAGGTCTTTTTACGCTGTTTTGTGTTATTTT
Source organism: Gambusia affinis (assembly GCF_019740435.1). Taxonomy (NCBI): domain Eukaryota; kingdom Metazoa; phylum Chordata; class Actinopteri; order Cyprinodontiformes; family Poeciliidae; genus Gambusia; species Gambusia affinis. Next base: position 8,296,045 of record NC_057875.1, read on the forward strand.
AAACGCCAAGAGAATCGGTCTTTCTTCAACTTTTGTCACTTCAGCTTGACAGAAATAAAAGTCAGTCACCAAACACAATTTTTCAACACGTAGTGTGTATTTATAGTTTTTCATTGCTGATATAAGAGGATGGTTGCTGGCTGACAGCAAGGCACAAAAATTAAGACTTCCTGAAAAGATGCGAGTGTAGACTTTCTGGTAAATCTTGTTCTAATGTAAAATATGACAGATTACTGGATTGAGGAAATTTCTAGTATACTACATGCTACCACACATAACAATTTTTGAGAATTTGGAAACAGTTGCTCTTTATTCCCCAAAGTTATGGGAGGAGGAGAGGAGAGAATGGATATTTCAGCTACCTGAAATAATCAGTCCTCCCTCCATAAAATGGGAACAAATTAACTTACCAGAAAATCTTTTATTGTGCTTATTTCTCTCATCATCAAAAACAAATCCTATGAATTTGGTAGCATTTGCTCTAAATTTGACAAAGTTATGGGGGTGGACCCATATATTTTACCCACCTGAAATAATCCGTTCCCCCTCTATAACAATATGGGAACAAATTAATTTACAAGAAAGGGTTTAACTGTGCTTTGGAAAAATTTACTCTTCATTTCTCAAAGATAAGGGGCCTTTGGATTTAAACTATCTTTCCATAGCTGCCTTATATCAAAGTCTTGTAAGTATAAATATCAAACAGTTTTCAAAATGTAATTTATTAACCATTATACAACATACATTAACCAACACAACACAGCAAACTCAAGAAAATAAGGCAAACATGCAAAGCAGTGATAAGTTTTTTAATTTTTTGGGCTTGCCACACATGCCTGATGGAAGCACCTCAGGAACAAATCACACTGAATCTAGGAAAGAAACCAAAAATATAATGCTTATTTTTTTAGGAAAAACATGTCTTTACTATTGCAATATACAATCAACCACTTTAGATTTCTTTATATTCCAACTGCTGGAGGATCATATAGCTTGTTTACACAATATAAAATTATATAAAACTTGTCCTCTTCATTTTGCTTACTAACACTAAGTCTTCGAATAATTCTAAAAACATTTCCTACCCAGCTCATATCCGAGTCACTTTCCATCTCTCCACAGAAGTTGCACAAGTCTTTTAGGTCATCTGTTCACAACAAAAGTATAAAACATACACACACCCACACACACAATTATACATGCAATCATGTCCGTATATATGTGGGTGTTTATGAAACGGTTACACAGGATGTGTTAGGCACCAACACAGTCATTTTTGGGGAAAAAAATATAGAAAATGAAATGATTATACTTATTAATTTGTAGACAAACAATTTCCTTAAATATTTTCAGAGTCCATGTTACTGTATTAGGTTTGGGCTAAGTATAGATGTTTTAGAAAAACATATACAGTACAGGCCGAAAGTTAGGACACACCTTCTAATTGAATACAATTAGAATTATTTGAATTCTAATTGAATTCAATTAGACAAACAATTTGTCTAATTGAAGGTGTGTCCCAAAAGTATGTATGCATGTATGTATGTTGTATAATGGTTAATAAATTACATTTTGAAAACTGTTTGATATTTATACTTACAAGACTTTGATATAAGGCAGCTATGGAAAGATAGTTTAAATCCAAAGGCCCCTTATCTTTGAGAAATGAAGAGTAAATTTTTCCAAAGCACAGTTAAACCCTTTCTTGTAAATTAATTTGTTCCCATATTGTTATAGAGGGGGAACGGATTATTTCAGGTGGGTAAAATATATGGGTCCACCCCCATAACTTTGTCAAATTTAGAGCAAATGCTACCAAATTCATAGGATTTGTTTTTGATGATGAGAGAAATAAGCACAATAAAAGATTTTCTGGTAAGTTAATTTGTTCCCATTTTATGGAGGGAGGACTGATTATTTCAGGCAGCTGAAATATCCATTCTCTCCTCTCCTCCTCCCATAACTTTGGGGAATAAAGAGCAACTGTTTCCAAATTCTCAAAAATTGTTATGTGTGGTAGCATGTAGTATACTAGAAATTTCCTCAATCCAGTAATCTGTCATATTTTACATTAGAACAAGATTTACCAGAAAGTCTACACTCGCATCTTTTCAGGAAGTCTTAATTTTTGTGCCTTGCTGTCAGCCAGCAACCATCCTCTTATATCAGCAATGAAAAACTATAAATACACACTACGTGTTGAAAAATTGTGTTTGGTGACTGACTTTTATTTCTGTCAAGCTGAAGTGACAAAAGTTGAAGAAAGACCGATTCTCTTGGCGTTTAAAATAACACAAAACAGCGTAAAAAGACCTCGTTTATTTAATTACTTTACAATTTTGTAAACAACAGCTGCCGATTAAACTGAATGTTACAACCTTGACATGATTATATGAGTTGTTTTACCGAGAAATCGATCAGAAGCGCCGTGAAAATGTTCAGATCCGCCTTTCTGGCTGCAATGCGCGCTCCCGACACAGGGGGAACAGATTTTCACAGGGGAACAGAATTTCGCACAAGAGGTCTTGTGAATAAGACTGTCATGACACCTTCATACACATGACATAACACCTGTCATGAACATGAGTAAGTCTTCGTGAATATTTATGACTGTTGTCGTAAAATGTCATTCGGTAAATTAAGACACTTTTAATACAAAGTTGACATTATTCAGAATGTCTTCGTTGTGACAACTTGACTTTGTGAAATGTTCATATTGCTGCAAGAATAACCTATTTAATTTGTGATTATATAGAAAAAGAAAATAAATTGTAAAAGTTATTTTTTCTGATTTCTGGGAATTTATGTGTATGTGGTGAGAAAATTAACATGTTGCAATAGTGGAGGAATTGCATATTTAAATTATAGTTTATTTCTTGTATTTTTAAGAAATAACGCTGTCAGAAATTGATAGCATGTTTTACTTGTGAACTGAAATATTGATTGTAATACACAACTTACAATACAGGTCAAAGTTAAAATCTAAATGATTTTAAATGTGAGTTTCAAGTAAAACAAATAATATACTGTGTGAGACATTTTTAGCTAATTCAATACATAAAACCTGACAGTTGAGTCTGCAAGATAAACTCGATGGTTGTAATCTGTCTGGGAATAAGGTTGTTACAGTTTATTAGAATTTTTTTTTTTTTTTTTTTTTTTTTACTTTAAGTCAACATTGATTCATTTCCAGTTATGCCATTGTTAAAAATTGATAATTTACAAAAAGTAAGTAAGGAACAAAATATTTATCCACTCAGAGAAGGATACAACTGAAGGTCAGAGTTACAGAGTTGACCTACAGGTAAAAAAAAAAGTCCAAGAGCCAGTCAGTCAGTCAGTCAGTCAGTCTTTTCATCCATCCATCCAGCCTACCGTGATTACCGACTGCAGTTGGTAATCACCTAAAGTTTGCATTGAAATGGCAGTTGAGTGTTTAATTGAATTTATTAATTGAATTAAATTAAAATCTCTAGAGGAAAGCACAGAAAGATTACACCAATACCCAAACTACCTCATGTGATTTATTTTGATGCAGAAGACCAGCATCTCTACTCCAAGCTTCCTCTTGATGACAAAGCTCCTCATTATCACGTTCTTACAGAGAGCAGCAACAACCAGGAAGGCGATATTTTTTTCTGTTTGTATCTTGGATTCTCAGCAACAGGGTCCAAGATCTGAGAGTTAGCCCCGCCCATTGCCCAGCCCTTCAACTTTGATTGGCAGGTTAACCCTAGCCCTATAAGAAAAATTACTTCAAAATTTAGCTAAGCATTTATTTATTTAATGACAAATTAAATTAATGATTTAATGAAGTATTAACTTATTTAATTTTGTCCCTTTAGACATGCCATAGCTCTTCAAGCTGCTGCCAGGATAACAAAGAAGTTTAAAAGAGTTGCTCTTTAAAAAAATAATGAGATATTAAAATCTTCCTTGCACTATAGTGGTCAATAAGATCCATTACGAAAGGAAGCTCATCTTGAGGCCTGTAAAAGTATCAAATTACACTTAGGGTTTCTTTCTATTTTAAAATGCCTTTTCTGGTCTTTGTGATTCTAAATTTTGGAATAGTTTCATAAACTGTCCTATTTTGAATGCAGTGTTTTCAATTTCACATTATCACTGTAATACATTTGACAGAATGCTGTGCTGCACAGTTTTCCACACTCCGTTTAGTTTGAGATCAATGAATATAATGTTATGAGAGAGCTTTCTGAAAGCATGGAACATTATTACTGGTCAACCAAATGGGACCCATGGAGTTAGTTGCTCCAGCACCGGAATCATCTTTGAGATTCAACCCCTCCTAACAAACAGAACATTGGCAAAACTGAAAACTATGCTGCTTTTTTTTTTTTTTTTTTTTTTTTTTACACGCCATAGGTATACTGTTTTTGGTATTATGCCACAAAGTTGATGGTATGCATGCCCAAGAGTATTTTTGAGAAAATAATTAAAACATTCCAAAACCATTTTATATGTCTAGTCAGATGCTTGTAAAGGAAAAAGGCAAATCAGCCAATCAGTTTAATGTATTCAGATATCTAAACTTCATTAGACATCTTCTTAAACGTCGCACTTCACCGTACTACAATAACATTCACCAGATTGGGCCACCTCTTGACTGATAATAAGCACGTTTTGTTCAAGTTAAATTATTTCAACCTTTTTTTTTTACCTCACGTTAGAGTATATGCATATGGCGTGGTGCCAAAACGTACGGTAGAAGAATCAAACTGTCACGTCTTGAAACGTCACTGTCTGATCAGAAACTAACTTCCGTCCAGTGAACTACTCAAATGGTAATAACCCATTCATGATAATTGTTACTTTTTCAAAATAGTTTCTATTAATAATTTAGCAAAATTAGCAGAAAACATGGCGCTGTATATCTTTCACCGGTTTTAATGCTATTTAAGTCAACTGAGCAGTCGCCATTTAAGATAGCATTCATGAAGCTAGCATGCTAAGCTAATAACAATAGCATCCCGGGATACAAACCTGCTGTTGTCACAGTAAGCAAATCTTGTTTGTTGCTGAACAACTCATAAGAATGTCCGTGTTCTGCAGCGGTTCCGGTTCTGTGGGGATCTGGACTGCCCAGATTGGGTCCTGGCCGAAATCAGCACATTAGCAAAGATTGTAAGTAGCTAAGTAGATGCTCAGGATTGATCAGGAAATGTAATATAAAATGCTAATTTTCTACTCCATTTTTATACAGTCGAGTGTGAAGATGAAACTCCTTTGTGCTCAAGTGTTGAAGGATATACTGGGCGAGGGTATAGATGTAAGATGTTAGATACGTTTACTCAGAATCATCTAAATATATAATATACATCTGACTTATGTGCGGTCTTTCTTATTGCAGTACGACAAAGTTGGAAAGCTGACTGCAGATGCAAAGTTTGGTACGTGTCCCCTCAGTAAATTTAAAACTGTTATCAAACTCCTGTTATTACTCTGGAACATGCTTGATGTAATGAATGCAAAACTTTTGCACTGGAGTATGTTGATTTAACGTTAAGTAATCATTTCGCATTTATGATCTTGCTTCTTTGTTTTTTTTGTTGTTTTTTTTTTTTAGAAAGCGGAGACATCAAAGCTACTGTGGCAGTGCTCAGCTTTATTTTGTCCAGCGCTGCAAAACATGATGTTGATAGTGAGTCTTTGTCCAGTGAGCTGCAGCAACTTGGCTTGCCTAAAGGTTTGTGCTTGGCATTGCTTTTCTGCTGCACTGCATCAGTTTTTGTGGTCCATTAAGACATTATTTATTGATGCAATGTTGTTGTTTTTCCTCAAATGCTAAGGTCATTAGGGTTTTTAGATTTTTGTCATAAAAATGCATATGTTCCTTAAATCTATTTATTAAAAAATATTATTTCCATAGAACATGCCACAGGGCTTTGTAAGTCCTACGAAGACAAGCATTCTGCTCTTCAAGACAAACTAAGAGATACCAGCTTGAGATGTAAGTCTTTATGTCAGCCTCCCTTCTTTATTAAATAGAACACAAACGTTTTTGATGTCGATTGCTGTCTGCTTTGAAGTTGCTGACTGAGCATTCACTTAAGTGTGCAATTTGCCCTGTTATAAACTGCAGTGAGAAGACTTGACTCTGTTTCCTGGCGTGTCGATTACACCCTGAGCTCCAGTGAACTAAGAGAAGTAAATGAACCCCTGGTGCATCTTAAACTGCAGACACAAGGAGCAGAGCCAGGCTCCTCTGACACAACCGTAGTCTCAATTTCTCCGGATAAGTTCAGAGTTTTGCTTACTGGTTAGTATTTTTTACCCCTTCTTTTTCTGATCATGTTTTTTCTTTATTGATTACCATAATAATGTGGTGTCTGCTTCACAGAGCTCAAACAAGCTCAGGCCATGATGAATGCACTACAATGAAGAATGAAGAACAAACCTTTGATCAGGAGCGAGATACAAATTACGCTGATCAACTGCCAAAAGTGCCATATTTGTATCTTGTACAGTATTATTTGCTTGAATTTGTTCATCTTAAAATAAAGTTTAATTTCTTACTTGAATGTACTGATGTTTAGTTGTGTATTTCACCCACCTTGCTAGTATTTGGTGGAAATTTTTTCCGGCTATAATTTATCTCTTTACTAAAAATACAGAGGCATTTTTTCCTCTTTTGTAATAATTATAAATTTTGACATGATTTTGTTTGAATCGTATATAATTTTTTTGTTTTAAATGTATCGTTGTAAAGAAAGCAAATTAAAAAAGTTAAAGCAACTTTGCACATTCATTTCATATATATCCCATAATGCATCTGGCTTAGATGCAAACAATTTATCTGCGGTACCGTTTCTGCAAAAAAGAGAGAGAGAAACTGCTTAAAAATACAAATTTAATTTATTTTTAAAGCTAATTCAATTTGTTGAAAAGATAAAGTATTTTGCATGTTAAGATTTTTTTTTCTTAACTAAACAAGCAGCATCTCGCGAGATTCATAAACTCGGAGCGGCAGCGGTTGCACAACTTGTTTGGTAACAAACGCATGCTGCAAAGGTCTTAGGGTATATGTTATACAAATTAGCAACAAGAAGGCATATATTCGTTTAAATACATGTCAAAGCAGTTGTGTCTGCTCTAAACAATCCTCGTTTTTACCTGGAACCGACTTCCTGGTTTGGGTGAGTGTTGCACGCATATGTCAAATTCCACTATAAATGCATTGTTGTCTCTTTACACTACAGAGAAAGCATTGCTCGGGATAAATAAAGAAAAATAATTTTTTAGTCTGCATCTGAACTTCACATGGTTTGTAAAAATATTTATAAATCAGCTTAATTTGAGGCGTTTAGAGAGCTTTTGAAGGGTTGCTAGTCCACACTATCGCTTCTTCCAGCACAAGGAGGGGAACTACAGTATAAAGTTTGTTTTCTGTCAGTGGACTCCGTGTTTTGTTTTATTGTGACAGAAGATATTCAGTGTACGGAAGAGGATTAGGGCCACCGAAAAAAAAAAGAACTCTGACTTTAAAGTCAGAATTCTGAGAATAAAGTCAGAATTCTGAGATTAAAGTCAGAATTATTTTTTTTTTTTGGTGGCCCTAATCCTCTTCCGTATCAGTGCCTTACAACATTAGCTTTTGCTTTTTTATGTGTGTGTGTGTGTGTGTGTGGGGGTGTGTGTGTGTGTGTGGGCGTGCGTGCGTGTGTGTGTGTGTGCGTGTGTGTGTGGGCGTGTGCGTGGGTGTGTGTGTATGTTTTTATGATTTAAAGCATTTTGAACTACCTTGTTGCTGAAATGTGCTACAAATCAATCAACCAATCAAATTTATTTATGAAGCTCTCTTCATACTAAAAGCAACTTAAAGTGCTGCTTTTAGTGAGCTTTCTTGATTGCTTATAATTTCCATAGTCTTGTAACAGCGACAAACCACAATGTATTTTATTGACAGTCTGTCTGATAGACTAACACAATTGGAAGGAAAACACTACTTATTTGGAGAACATTAATTATAGAAGCAGCTAGTACTCATGGCACCTGGATGTGAATAATGTGCTGATAGGACAACTTAAACAAACAAACAAAAAAACAATTCCACAAATCTGTCCATTATGGAAGAGTGTCAAGAAAAAAGCTGTTCCTGGTTTTTGAACTGTGGGAGGAAGCCAGTGTATCTGGGGAGAACCCATACATGTACATAACACATACACAGAACATGCAAACTCCATGCATACTTGGAGGCCAAGACCTTGCTGCAAATCAGTACTCCCACAGTGCAGCCATGAAAGAAAACCATAAGACTGTAATACAGCTTTTTGTCTACATGTAAATACGCATGGGAGATGACTAACATGACATCACTCTGAACACACCACCCCTATAGAGAAACATGGTTGAGACAGCATACTAAAATGCAGGACACTGACCCTCAAAGCCCAGAGCTGAAGGCCCCTGACCTAGAAGCTTAAAAAGACACTGAGTCAGAGTTTCACCTACAGAACAACAACCCTAGACATACAACCAGAACTACAATAAAATATCAAAGTCTGTTCATATGCTAGAAAGTCAAATAGTATTGACTACTATGATTTAGGTGAGAATTTATGGCAAGATTTGCACATGGACACTCAGTGTGATTGAGCTTGAGCTATTTTGCAAAACAGAATGGGCAAACACAAGTTGGTTGAGAATGAACTCAAACCACAGATGTATTTGCAGCAAAATATGATTCTAGAATGTGTTGAATTAGGGATCTGAATACAAATTAATGCAAAACAAAATGTTTTTTATTTGTTAAAAAAACCTCCAAAATAGATTCACGTTTTCCATTTTATAATGATTCACTAATTTGAGTTTGACATAGGAATCCCTTTGGGGTTATAAAAAAAGAAATGTTAAATGTTCAGCGGATATTTTTGCAAGATACTCTGTTGATCAATATCCGATTCTCTTCCTCTGCAGCACATCTTCACTTGTTCCATCAAAATGCCTGAGGGACCCGAACTCCACTTGGCCAGCTTGTATGTCAACAAAATGTGCAATGGAGTGGTCTTTAGTGGACCTGTTATAAAATCGGAAGTCAGCAAAAATCCAGGAGTGGCCTTCACCTGTGATTCATACCGCATCACAGCCACTTCCAGAGGGAAGGAAGTGAAGCTGACTTTGACGCCCATGAAGAGTGACGATGATGGGAACCGGCGATCAAAGGGTAGACAAGCAGATGAACATGTGGACGTAGTCTTTCGCTTCGGGATGTCGGGTTATTTCCGCTTTACGTCAGAAGAAGAAGTTCCTAAACATGCCCACCTACGTTTCTACACTAAGGAGAAGCCTCGCAGAGTGCTGAGCTTTGTAGACACACGGAGGTTTGGCAGCTGGCAACCCAATGGAACCTGGCAGCCTGACAGAGGGCCCTGCATCATGTTTGAGTACAAGAGTTTCAGGTTTGTAATGCTGAGAATGTCACCGGTCACCAACTTATCCCAAATTCTGCTTTCAGATTGATCTTTGCAATCGTCTTTGCAGGGAGAATGTCTTGTCTCATCTGAGCGATCGGGCTTTTGATCGCCCAATTTGTGAGGTCCTGCTGAACCAAAAGTACTTCAATGGTATTGGGAACTATTTGAGAGCTGAAATCCTGTACAGGTGATGAACATGCATGAAACGTTTTTAAACGTTTTTAAAGCAACATGCTCACAAATCCAAATTATAAGAAATGCCGCTCTGGCAACAATCCTGTAATATTTACCAAGTTTTAGCTATTAATCTTCAAATCATTTGTTTCTGATAAACAATCTGCAGGTCCATTGTCCATCTTTGAAAAATTATCATAAAAAATGCATGTGTGATATTTCAGTAAGTTAAGTTACAAAGTAAGCTCAACTTATTATATACTGTTACGATCACCTCCATTCCACACTGCAAAAGAAGCCCAAACCAATATTGAGTTGACACATGCTGTAGAAGATCAATGATTTTGTACTAAAAATCCCATTATGATATTGGTTTTTTTGTAATAACATTTTTGAAGCAAGTGGAGTAATAGTTCTGTGTTTTGACCTATAATCATTTAAAATCAGAGATTGAAATGTAAACATTTAATGAATTTGTTACGGTCCGTCCAGTAAACCACAGGGACAAAGGCATAAAAAGAATAAATTCTATTTATTTTCCTATTATTCTTCAAAAAAAAGAACATCAAATTTCAAAATATGACAAAAATGGGCCCAAAAGAAAACAACTAAAGCATACCTAACTCAGGATAACAAATCAAAAACTGACCTCACACAATGAACACACAGGGGAATTTAAACACAAAGGCTAGCCTACACACACACACACACACAAGAAGGGGTGGGAGATGAGGCAAAGACAAACAATGTATAAACATAAACAATTAATTTAAACCAACATATTTTAACTACAACACCATAACAAACACAAATCAAACCCAACATCAAAATATTTAAGGACTTATGCTATAACTAGAAAGAGGAAAGTTCTTTAACATCATGTCCCCTGCTTCCAGCAGCCTGATGGTTTGTTCCACTTCCTGGTTCATCTCTCCATCAGTCCTCTTTCCCAGCCAGCCCTTCAACTCAGCAAACAAATAATTAATAATTACCAAACAAAGGCGTTTACTAAATGTGTGCACCCATAATAGTAAACAACCTAAAACAATAGACACACAAACAAATGAAATTATAAATGTATGGCATGAAACATTTAAATAAATACTAACACTGGGTTAATTGTGGAGGAACCTCCACAGAATTTATCCAACATGTTTAATTTTTCTTTATGAAATTAGGAAGATTAAGTAAGTTTAAGTAAGATTAACTTTCCCTCCATTTGTTATTGAGGGCAATTATCACATCATGCTGCTTTGTAACATTCACATATATTCAAAAATATTTCTTTAAACAAACAAAATTAAAAGCAATAAATCCGGTTTGTGGCAGACTAAATATCTTTTTCTTTCCAGAAAGGTTCCTTTCCTCCAAGCTTTTTTGTGAAAGAAACAGAGTGGCCTTGTTCATTGGAAAAACAGACGGAACCAAGCACACATTCTCATTTTTTCACAAGCTCTGTTAGTCTCCTAGACCAGGGTTTCCCAACCCTGGTCCTCAAGGCACACTGTCCTGCATGTTTTAGGTATTTCCTTGCTTCAGTGCTGCTGATTTCAATTGATGACTGATTAACAGGTTGAATCAGGCACATTAAAGCAGGGAAACCTCTAAAACATGTAGGACAGTGTGCCTTGAGGACCAGGGTTGGGAAACACTGTCCTAGACACTTAATATGAATGGCTTTTTGTCTCTGTATGGGAAGGGCATGTCTTCAGATTTTCAAAGCAAAAAAGTTTTTTTTCCTTTCTGTTTTGTTGAACAATTGCAGTACTGTATTTGCTTCTGTCGTAGGTTGAATATCCCACCGTTTGTGTGTGCGAGGGACGTACTGGAAGGCCTTGAGTTAGAGGATGAATTTGAGAACGGGAAGCCAGTGAAAGATGAGATCACAGAGACAAAGGTGAAAAAGAAACAGGCTCTCTTTTGTTTTCTCGAGAAACTTCAGCATTTGTCTTCTAACATGAATTACTTTTAATCTTCCTATAAGACTCCAGACAGGGGTAAAAAGAAAGCAATAAAACAGGAGGCAGGGGATGTCCTCAGACTTTGTCATACAGTTCCTCTGGAGGTCGTCAACTTAGGTGTGCTCTGTTTCATTTCCTGTCCAGTTCCTCCCTTACAATCTCAAGATAAATCTCTACTTATGGCAAATTTTCTGCAATAGGTGGTAAGGGCTACGACCCTGAGAAGATGGACTACTCTGCCTTTGAGGCATGGCTGCGATGTTATTATGTTGATGGAATGAAATCAGTTCGGGACCACAATGGCAGAACAATGTGGTTTAAGGCGAGTAAATGGGACAATTAAGTGTTTTGTTTTTTTCTTTTTAGAATGAAGTTTCAACTTATTGTAAAAATTAAATATTCTGATCTGTTCCAGGGAGACCCAGGGCCCATGGCACCCAAAGGTAAATATTACACCTGAATGCACAACCCGCAGACCATTGTAATTTTTTAAAAACGTACCTAAAAATAATTAAATGACATTGCTGTTGTTATTTTGATCAGATCAGGTATAGGGAAAAACATTGCAATATCTGAATGAAAATCCCTTTAAATTGCATTCTAAAACACAAGAGTACTGACTGACTGGAGACAGAGCCTTAACAATAGAGCTTAAAGTTGAAAGGATCTAAGAAAAATCCACAATCACCTGTGTCTAAAATTTATGTTTACATTTTAAAACAGACAAAATCTAGGTACAGGTATATCTCAGTAAATTAGAATAATACTATAAAGTTAATTTATTTCAGTCATTTATTTCAAACAGTGAAACATACTCACACATTGTGTTTCAAGTGTTCATTTTTGGGCATTTTGATTATTATTGATTACAGCTGAAGAAATTCCTAGATTCAGTTTCACCTATTAGAATATATGATATGACTAAAAACACAAAGACATTTATAAAATAGATATATCGGCCTGTTTAAAAGTATATCAATAACCTTTATAGTACATGTACTCAATATTTGGTTGCAGCTCCTTTTTGCATGAATTACTGCATCACTGCAGTGTGGAATGAAGTCAGTCTGCCTGTGACACTGATGAAATGTTAAAAAAAGCACTGTCCTGACTCGGGACTTGATAAAATAAAGTGGACCAACACCAGCAGATGACAGTCCTCTGTGGGAGCTTCATACCAGTAACTCAGATTTCAGGCTTCTTCATGTGGTCAATGTTGCTCCACGGAGCAAAATAGGCCTTTTTCACATCGTCTGCCTCTGATTAAGAAGTACCTGAACACAAGGAATGTGCAGGTGTAGCATTTGTTCTGTAATTTGTCTGTGTGCTTTAGCACCCTGGAGGTCTGCAGTCAAAATATTTTGAGCCTTTCTGAATCTCTTGAATGGGCTTCAGTGCTTTTTCTGTTAAGGTTGCAGTTCCCCCGGTGTTTGCATATGCCCTGTTTTAATCTACGTTTCCTCCCACTTCCTCTCCCAGCACTTCATAAGAAGCCAACTTGTTTTGTAACTGTTTTGTTTGTGACTGTCGGCTGGACAACTGTCAAAGTCAGTCTTATAAATGACTTCAAATTTGACAGACTGTATTATAATATTTCAGTATTTTTTTATAGTAATCTTTTCCGAAAAACGTAAACTTTGAGTTTCTTTTTAGCCATAAACTATGTAATCATAAATCAAATGGATTAACACTTGAAATATGAGTGATTTCTTTATTAACTTACTGAAATAAATTAACTTCAGATCCTTTTAATTTTAAAATTTTCCTAAAAATGTCATTATATATGATAGGTCTTCATGCAGGACAGATACAGTGAATACACAGATGGACACCGGCAGTTTTGATACTTTGCACCCACTATCAATACAAAGGTGCAACAAAAAAATTTCAGTATTATCCTACCGCTGAGTGAAGAGCATTAACTTTTGTTCTAGAAAGGCAAATTAACTCAAGTTTTAACAACAAACAGGATCTCAGTCTGATTGAAATATGGGCTAAAGTGTAAGAAAAACAAAAATAAAAAAGATGCATAATGAGGCTCCGTCCTGCAAAGCTCATCTGTTATCTGCAGCACAAGAGGATTGCAACTGGAGGAAATCCCTTTACATTAGTAAGAATTGATGCTTAATAGGAAAGCCAGTCTCAAATTTTTACTATAAGGGACAATCTACAGTCACTTTATTCAAGTATTGTTTTTGTGCTTTTCATATGCAGTTATGAAAATAAATGATCTAAGGGCATTATTTATGATTATATATTTCTTGCAAAGTATACATTTGTTGCAAAGAAATTACAGAATAATTATTATGTAATTTCACCAGAGGCTGAGTAAGTGCAACAACTGAATCATTCATAACTCGCTTTTTTTCCCCCTCTGAAGATTCAAAATCACCCAAGATAAAAAAGAGGGCAAAGAAAGATGATGACCATGATTACACAGACAAGAAAAAGGTAAAAGTCACTAATTGCTCAAAGCCTTAATCTGTGTGAACTGTTAGTAGCACTAGTTTCCTTTATTCAGGTGGCCAAAAGCATGAAAGAGAGCACAACAAAAAAGCGGGTGGTCAAAAAGGAACCCTCCCCTCCAAAAGTCCCCACACATCCGAAGGAAGTTGTTTCAAAGAGAGGAAAAGCTGAAAAGACTCCGGAAGACGCACAGCAGAGTGAAACCAAGTCAAGTGTACGTAGAAAGAAAAGCAACAGTGTAGAACCTGCTGCAGGTAAACACTTGGGATTATATCACATTTAAAAATGCTTTTTTTTTTAATATAAAATGATGTAGTTTGAAAATTCTTTTTCATGCTTGTTATTGCAGGTAGAGAGAGACGAAGTGGGAGAATAACCAGAAAACACAGCAAATAAACGTGGAGCCAAATCTTTCTGTAAAACACTTTTATACTTTGTATATATATTTTTAATAAAAATTCATTTAAAAAAAATGCTAGAAAAATGTGATTATTAATTTATTGCAAAGTGATCACATTGTTTTAATAGAATTACATCAAATATTCTCTCTTTCAAGTCCTCTGAGTTTTGAAACATGCTGGAATAAATCAAAAGCAGAGCAAAAGTGTCACAATCTGAAAGGGTTTGAAGTTCAGAGAGATTCCCTCAGATGTGATGTGTGCTGGCTGGGTGGAGTCTCGCCTCTCCAACAAATCACAGCTGAAAGAAATGGCATTGTTCTTAGAAAATCATTCCAAATCAGCATAAAGGACCATAATAAGAACTGAAATTAGAAGCACTTACTGCCATGCTTCCTTGACTGGAAGGTCACTGCGCAGAGTTGCAGTAACACTGCTCCCATGGGACTCGTAGAGACGCACGACAAGGTTCCTGTTTCCATCCTCTACCTGTTAAGGCAAACAACACTTCAGAGTCTGTTAAACTTCCCCTGAAATTTTCAAGCTTTAAATGGGAACATATTAAGGGATACCAGGGGTTGGCAAAAAAAAAAAATAATAATTTTTACTGTTTTTTTTTACTGCTCTACAACAAAGTAATTTGTCTTCACCTTTAAAATAGTTATTAAAATTTACTCTGGATACTACAAAAGGTGATCTATATAGCATAGTTTGTAATAAACGAATTCCTACCAATACATTGTAACTGTGGCTGTATATTTTATGTTATTGGTAGGTGAACCTTTAGAAGCCTTACTGCTTTTCTTCCAGGAATACTCTGTATTTAACTCCACCCATCTGAGGAGGACCATCCCCTCATCATGATGCTGTCACCACCGTGTTTTACTTTGGGGACAGAATGATCGGGATGACTTGCTGCGTTAGTTTTAGTGGTTGTGCTAAACTGTATTTAGGAAAATTGGAGTAACAATAATTTAAAAACAATTTGAAAATCAAATTTTGTTTTCTTTCCACTTAAAAATTATGCACTACTTTGTATGAAGTAGTGCATATGTGACAGAGTTACTTCGTGTAGCTCTGTCACATAAAATTCCAATAAGGTACATCAAGCTTTGTAACATGTTCAAAACTAGAAAGGTTCATGAGACATGAACATTTTCACAAGATACTGTTTCACAAGATGCATGAATCTCTTTCTGTTTTGGAGCTTGGCTTGTAATGCAATACCTGTTTAATGGTCTCCAGGACGATTGCTGATGGACTGAGGGAGAAGGCACTCCAGGGTGCAGAGTCAGGGTGGCACTGGATAGGCCTCAGAGGGTAGTTGAGGCTGTAAGCACACTGAACGACTGAAGCATCCTGGAAGGATCCTGTAAAAGACGCACATGTTCAACGAGTGTCTGTTTTGTAACAGCTTACATCAGAGCCAAACCAGACCTACCTGAGTGGGGCATGATGGCATATGTGAACTGGTGATTCCCCATGTCGGCAGTAGTGTCCGGTGCCTTTGGTGCTCTCAGTCTAAAAAAATAGCAATTACAACAATTAAACATTAAATTTGTCTCAACCGGCATTATGAGGTAAAATAATAACAAGAAACCTCACAGGGAAAGAGTCATTGTGTTCTTGTGGATGGAATAACCATATTTGGAGTCATTCAGAAGAGCCACTCCAAAGTTGTGCTCTGATAGATCAGCCCATTTGTGACCCCAAACCTTGGCAAGAAAACACATCAAAAACCACGATGTAGTCATGACTAACAGGAAATGATGCGTGACTTTTTACTGCCACACCTCAAACCTAGCCCAGTCCCACGATGTGTTCCAGTGTGTGGGTCTCTGCAGATGACCAAACTGAATCTCATATGTCGCATTCGGGCTTCGTACTCGCACAGGAAACTCAACTTTGAGAAACTTGTGCGACTCTGCCCACTGCACCTGGAATTACACAGATGTATTCTTCAGTTGGACAAATAAAGGGATCTTAGAGAGAAACAAAAACTGTGTCAGAAATCAGGGTGCCTTTGTGTTGAACTTGATGTAGGGACACATGGCATCCATGATGATCTCTTGGGTGACGGTGCTTTTATCGCTGATCCTAAGGGTGAAGCTGACACTGCCTCTGACTCCTCCTGGGAACACCACCTGGACAGGTTGCACCACTTCCACCACTGGCTTCCTAAAGAGTTTTTTTTTTTTTTTAGATTTCACAATCTTTCAAAACACATTCCTCCTAACTGTGATGTTTGTAACAAAGTGACAGTGATGAGACCTTGTCTGAAGATGGTAGTCCATCACATCCCATGCGTCCCAGTACAGGGGGACGTCGTCGAACATGACAAACTGGTTTCCAGAAGAGCCATCAGTAATGGTTTCTCTGAAAGCGTCAGCAGTCATTATTAGATGTGCCAACAGATTACATAAAAGAATAAACTTATGGCCTAAGTTTACCTGTTAACACTGATTAAACACAGTGATGCCAGTGTGCCATCTTTGCTGATGACTGCTTGTAAAATCCCATTCTCCATAAGAACACTGCCATCCGCCTGAAAACATGCACAGGACTTGGTTACAAATATAAAATGTGAACAGTGCTGATGTAGATTTCTTTGTAGTGAATACCTGAGGAGTGACAGAAACTGGAGTCGCAGGCTGTGTTTCTTTGACTGGAGCCACGCCGACGCTGGGAGCTGTCACCAGAGCTGCAGGACCACAGAGCAGCAGGTTTTAATTTTAAACCTGAAGAACCTAAATATCCTGAATATTAAGCTTACCTAGCTTGGAACTGTCTGCTCCATCTGTAATCTGAAAGACTTCACATCGCTCCCAGGGCAGAGAGTTAAACACACCAGGAGAGCTGCCCTTTGGCTCCAGGGCTTCCAATGCCTCCCGCAGAAGGACCCCACCGTCATTTCGGATATCTTCAATAGGATGGAGAAATATTGTACCCAAGATATGTCTGAAATGTAAAAACAAAACTCCTATCTTAAACATTGTACCTTTATAATAATTAAGAGCATCTTCCACAACCATCCCTATGCAGCTTCCAGGAATCACATCGTGGAATTGGTTTAGAAGAAGAAGCCTTTCAGAGAAAGAGAAAACCCCCCCACAAATATTAAGATAATAATTGTGTTTTATAATACTTCTGATTGAATCTGAAGTTATATTTGAACCTCCAGAGGTGCTTCAGTTTTTCTGCAGGATAAAGAAACATCTTGCTTCGGCAGAGGGCCAAGCTGCTGGCCGCCTCGACATCATGAAGCAAAGTCTCACACTGGCGGTTCTCACGTTTAATCTGCAGGGGGGAAAAAAAAAACAACATCCTGAACGCAGAGACACAAAAAACCATAGTTCAGTGTCTAGAAAGTCAAAACTCTCATCTTGTGACGCATCAATGTGTTCAAGCTACATCTATACTTATTTAAATTTGACAGGCAAAACATTCAAGATGTTCATTAGAAAACCGGCAACATTTCGGTTTCAGAATCCCATACTTTTCCAAACTCAAATTTTGAGTTTTGAGTAAGAAATCTTGGACCTCACTGGGCTTTATCAGTGTACTCCAAAATTTGTTAAACAGAAAACTTAGTTTTAAATTAATAATTTTGATAATGGGCTATTTATCAGGATAACCCTATTCAGATTTTTTTGTTATCTGCGTTTGATTTGAGTTTTTGCTTCATCTGAGTTTTTGTCCCCAATACCAGATAGTGTTTCTTTAGCTTGCTAACTCCTCACGGGGCTCTAATGCTGCCGAAATACAAAATGATGCACAAGCTGACTACCTGATGCAATAGTTCACTCCTTCCTTACTACGAAAATTAGGATGGGAGGAATCAGGGGGGAGCACCAGAGTTAAGTTAATCATTTTGAGTAGAAAATTCTAAAACATTTTTGGCAGACCTAGATTCAGTTGAGAATGTGAGGCAAGAAATAAAATCTCCACAAATGTAGTCTCAACTTGTGTTGCTCAACATATTTCTTTTTCCTTGTTAGAAGCTTTAATTTGAATTAAAACAAACAACTCAGCCTTGACTGTGGATGCAGCCTCTGTTCTGACTCTACCTGTGCCTGAGTGGTGTAGGTGCCATTATGCAGTTCCAGGAAGAGCTCTCCAGTCCAAGTGCACAGTAGACCTGAGTCAGCCTGCAGCTGCGAGAAAAGCTTTGAAGGACTGGACATCTGGACCCTGAGAAAAGCCCATAACAGGGCATGGAAGTGAACATATACAGTTTCAATGTTAAGTATTATTTGTTCTGACTAACCATGATGTTTATTGGTACCGGAAAACTAAAGCATTTAACAATGACAGCAGATCTGCGTCATTTTTCTGTAAACTTAACCATGTCTGGACCACCCTTTTAACACACAAAGCATAGTGACAGAACTGCGTCATAATCCTAAAATAACAAAATGGGTGGGAAGTATTTCCTGCTTAGGTTGGGCTCAGTTGTTGTTGCAGACTGATGATTTAAAGTGAAAGACCGGAACTTACTTGGGAAGTCCATCTGTGTCCCTGACCAGGCCGAGCCTATCGAGCATCAGCTGTGTAGGGCCACCGCCGCCGTCGCCAAAGCCAAACAATGCAGCACTGTGATTGGCTCGCCCTTTATCTTTGTTATTCTTCACAGTTTTCACCAACTTTGGGTGGAGTAAAGCACAGAGGACAATCAGATATATTTCCTCAGCATGTATAGTACCTATATGCACCACACTGCACACTCACATCTTCAATCTTTCCCTTCATTTCATAGGAATTCCCTGGTGGAAAGTGGGTTAAAACTTTAGAGCCATCCAGACCCTCCCAGAAAAATGTGTTGTGCTTTGAAAAAAAGATATAAAAAGTTACTTAAAGAAAAATAATAAAATTTCATAGAAAACACATGCAAAATAATTACAGGAAAGGTGTTGACCAAATTCCAGCTCAGCTTCTGGGTCAGAAAATTGGAAATGCCACATCCCTGCATGATTTGTGGAAGTTGGGCAGAGTAGCCGAATGTATCTGGAAGCCAAAACTTTAGAACAATAATCAGACATCATAATGTTATAACAATAACAGTCAATACTTAACGAAAGATCATGTAAAGTTTTGTTGGTATTTATAAAGAATCCTACCTCTTTGCAATATATGCCAAACTCCTGATTAAAGAAGCGCTGGCCCTCCAGGAACTGTCGAACCATGGACTCCCCAGATGGCAGATTGCCATCCTTTAAGACAGACATATAGTGGTTACTATGGCTTAATATAAAAAGGTTTCACATAATATATGGTATGTAGATGGCATAACTATACAAGCCTGAACACAGCTGAAAAGGATAAATACTATTTTTATTTTATGTTTATTAATATGTTTTTATGTAAGGGTAAAGCTGAAGCAGCAACAATAGAAGTATTTACTGCTATTATCTATTTATCTAAATAGTCTAACCATTTCCACCCATGTTCCTCCCACTGGAATGAACTGGCCTTTCTTCGCATAATCTTGAATCTTGGAGAAAAGTCCCGGATACCAGCTCTTTACCCACTCAAACTGCTGTGCCTGTGACAAATCAAAGGGGTAAAAATGGGATATATTTACAGATATCTGGAAAATTTCTTAAAAATCCACGTTGGTGTGCAACAACCTGAGAGCAAGTGAAGACAAACTCCGGGTTCTTCTCCATTAAACTGATGACTGTCACCCAGCTTCGGCCACATTTGCGAATTGTCTCCTCGTACGGCCAAAGCCAGGCTGTGGGCGAAGCAGCAGAAACGTTAAATGTACCTGCTGAGAATATATGTTTTCTGTTGTGATGCAGGTGTCAAAAAGCTTTTTTCCTAGACAACACAGAAGTTTGGAAACAAGAATGTTTTCTGATTCAAGGGCAAACAGTTTAATAGCACCACATTAAGTGAAACATTGAAGACAGTGTCATTCTCGGTAACGTATTTTGTCAAATAGGTTGTTTAAAGCTAACAGTGATTATATTTTGTTTTGACGACTAGTTTAAAAAGCATCTCTGCTTCTTTATATGAATTAATATTGTAGGAATGTTTTCGAGAATGAGTTTTAATAAGAAATATTCAAAGCAGTATTCCAGTGCATGTTTGCTGGACTGCTAGAATTAGAGTTGAGATTAAATGAGTAAAAAAAGAAGACCTGAATCAATGTGGCAGTGACCCATTGCATGGACAGTATGCTGGCTGTCTCCATTCCGCTGGTTAAAGAACTTGTGGGCCAGACTGTGAGCTTTGGAAAAGGAGCTTGGATCAAACGGGTCACAAAGGTTCACCATCTCATTGGCAGTGAAGAGCGCCTGGTAGCCCCGTTGCTCGGCCTCTCCGAGCTCCTGTTCAAAACGTGCAGAAAGTCAGGTTTTCCCGCATAATGCCTTACTCCTGTATTATCATGCTTTGGTTTAATTAAATGTACCTTAATAATGTCAACAAGCATCTCAAACTCAGTCAGCAGCTTCTGCACATCTCTGTTGAAAATGACCAATTCTGCCTTCTGTACAGAAAACATCCTGCTTGCATCTGGAGCTGCGATCATGGATCCTTGACCAGCACCAAAAAGCCCATTACAGGCTACTTCCACATATAGGGTGACGCTTTATAGAAAGATGGGAACATAAAAAAAAGATTTTAAAAATTTGAGAAATAGTATTTAAATCAGGTTTCAGTCCTGCACTGACCTGTGAGGCTCTTCATCTTTCAGACAGTCAGACAAGATATAACTTGTCTTTTCACCCTCTTTAGTTAATCCCTGTAATAAAATACACATATTTCACAGATTACATCTGGTTCAGGTGCATTTTTAAGTTTAATAAAAGTTGTTGCAACACTACCTGAACTGGTTGTCCATTTCTCCAAACCATTCCTTCCCCATCACTTTCCCAGAGGAGATGGACCTCTTTTCCTCTCCAGGACTCAGGGATTGTCAGGGACACTTTAAACCAGCAAGTCCACCATCTTGAAAAACAATCATGATTGAGTTAGTTGCTGGATTTTGAATGTGTAAGATTAGGGGCTAATAAAAACAAAAGGAAATCAGACAATACATCACTTACGTCGGCCCAAAGCTATCACCGATTTTATAAGGCACAAAGTTTTGCTTGGAGGCTTCAGTAAATGGGATTCTGGTCTGAGACAGGAAGAAGCTGATGGTTTCTAATGGATAAGACTCCCCATAAAGACTGCAAAGATGGAGAATTTACAAAGCAAAAGTAAGGTTATTTAGACAGAGCTGCAGTGGAATGCAATAGTATTTATTCAAATTTTCAGTATTTAATATTTGTGGTGTGAAAAGCATAAACTTTCATGCAATAAAGAGACACAGATTACCTTAATTACAGGAGATGGGTGATTGGCCAGGACTTGCATGATAAAGCAACATTATCCACCAACCTTATCTACCTCTGCAAAGGTCTAAAAATCAACCACTGTTCCCTTTTACTGTGCTGTTGAAGAGGGCAGACTGACAGAGGTCACCAGGCCACATCTGTAAGTACTTGGGTAACAATAGTCGCTCCACTGTTGCCAACTTAAGAGAGTTTGTAGTTATATTTAATTACTTTTGAGACTAAAAAAATGACAATCGTAAAAATTGGAATCAGTAGATCAGTATTTTTACAGATCGGTGACTGGCCAGAAAACTGCAGTTGGTGCACCTCGACTGTAAATATATTTATTGTGCACTTTGCAAATCTGGCAAGACAAAAATGCTTGCTGAAAGAAAACCATAAGAACTCATATTTTCAATTTGCTTCCAGGGAAAAAAACAGTGCTGTTGGTGCTTTGATCAGGTTACCAGATTTTGAAAAGAAAAACAGGTGTCTGTCTAGATGCCTAAAGCTAATAAAGTCGTAACACAAAGATCTTGCAGTTGCAGCTTCAACAAATGGTGGTCCTAGAAAGTGCTGTAGACTCAACTGGTAAAGACATTTAGTCACGTGACAATTTTTTGTAACAAATAAGAGGCAGCATTTTCCTTACGCTTCACTGTTATGCGCGACTTACGACGACAAAAGTTTGAGAGGAATGAATAATTTTGCAAGTCACTGTATATAAACAAACTCAAATAAAGTGTTTGGTCTCCTTTGTGATTATGCATTCACATTTGGTCAGTGTAGTTCAATGAGCAAAGCCTTACCGTCCTCTTAGATTGCAGTCTGTAAAGTAAATATCAGATATAAACTTCTCCGCTCTCTCCAGGAGAGTGCGTCTGTTCTTCAGCACAGGCAGATGATACATCACAAATGGAAAGCAAAAAACACACACAAAGGTAAATGTGTTTGGACTGTAGCTGGACGTGTGTAGCTCAAAGGATTTACGTATGCAAAACCCGGAAGTAAAGAGATTTTTATTTTCTTTCTGCATTTAGATATATTGGCCGCAAGATGTCAGTGTTGCTCGATAACATGATGCAACGTTTTTGTTACGCCTGAGTCACGTAAGTACAATTTCCTCTTTTCAATGTGTATTGGGTGAATAAAAAATTTATTTCAGTTTGAATAACAAAAAGATCAAGAATATTACTGAAATAACTCCGTGTATTCCATGGTAACTTTAATAACGGAGTAACAACTTTGATTTGGAAAGCAAATTCTCTAATAAAATTGTTTGAAAACACGTTTAAGATTTATTTATTTTTGTTTGATTTACACAAGTTATTTACACTTGGTGCAGACTCACGGAAAAATTCCGCTTTGGACAACAACCACACAAATTTTGCAAGTAACAAATACATCTTGACACATGTCACGACACATCATGAAAATACAAATATGGCAACAGGATATTAGCAATGATATGTAGGGAAAAGCAGCAGCATTCAGAGAAAAACGCCACTGTATAACTGCTGTATGATATTTTAACACACATAGCAGTGAACAATGCCTATTTTATCAACTTATTCCTTTATATAACATCATCCCGTAATTTTGAGAAATACAGTTAAATTAAACTCTGGGACATCTACGCTCTTGTAAAATGAATGCAGAGGTTTAACATGTTATCAGTGCTCAAACTGTACAAGCTACAGAGAAGCTCTTTAATGAGCTAACAAGTTAGTCTCGTGATCGGACAGGGGTTAAAAGTCAACCCACATGAAGCCTGAAAACACAAAAGCCTTTTTTCACCCACAGCATTTTTCACAGGAAAGGATCTGTGTTTGTACGGAGCTGAGCACCCTTTTATTATAAAATCCGGAGAGCAATTCTAAGTACAGGGTTGGTGGAAACGTAGTACAGCCCTTCCCTCTCAGCCCATGTCTGCTGAATCCTATCCCCCTATTGTTTGTGCTGTGGTTAGGTTTTCCACCATGTTGGGACAGCCCTGTGGAATATGTCTTGATCTGGCTTGACCTGAGATCCTCACCAGTTCAGATCTGGCCCCACTCCACTTGCCTGGAAGCCTCTGCGTGGCACCTTCCTTCAAAAACCAGCCCTACAATGTCACACAAATGAAGTGGGATTTGCTTGGACAGTTCTACCCCTTCCTTTAGGGGTGAAGTCATGCAGTCTAAAAAATTCAGCATGGAGGCCAATCACAATCGTTCTGCCACGTCACTGCTAAGCAAAGCCTGTCTGGGGCTTGAAGGAGAAGAAAGGAGCTTCCCACAATCCTGAATCTCCATGAAGACTTTATTATATGAAGTTACATGCAGGCGTAAGTGTCTAAAATGAGCCAAAAGACAACATCACTAAAACAAAATGGATGACAAAAAGAGACAATGAAAATTCTTTGATAGGAGGTCCTATACTCTCGAGCCGTACTCGTCTCTGTCCCCAATGTTGTACACAACACTCTTGCTTTTATTCTGGTCAGATCTATAAAATAAGATAAAAGAAAGATAAAAAGAAGATATGTTAATCTTCATGAATACATTAAAATTGTAGTTGTCACTTGGACTGTCTTTGATAGTCATCTAGGGTTCCTTCTGGTTATTGCTGTCCCATCAAGATAATGTTTTAAAGAATGCCGGTAACATGTATTGAACCCTCGTGGATGTATTTCCATTTTGTTGGTTTGTAAATTTCGATCAATGTCATTTGATTTTATTTTTGAAATAAAATATTTAAAAATATAAAAAAAATATATGTTAGAGTAAAAATATATTTTTTAAATGAACTAATCTTAATTTGTTTAATCGTATGGCATATCTCTAAATCTAACTGGTTGACTATCCTCAAACAGAGTGAATATTAAAAAAGAAGAGAAAAAAGAGAAAAGCCACCAAGAGACTTGCAACTTGCAAGAGTTAAATGTTTTCTCACTCAGATTGATAAGACTGCAAATAACAACAATTACCCAATGGGTTCATCAATTTAAATTGAATTTGAGAATGGTAAAGAGAAAACAACTGGTAAAGAAAAGTTCATAATAGTAAATCACTGAATTCAGAACAATGTTTGAGACTCCAAAGTAAGATTTTTATGTCTGATGAGACAAAAATATCTCAATATAGAAATATTGTGTCAAATCCTAAAGGATTATCTGACTTAGTCGGGAATATAATTATGTCTCAGAAGACAATTTTATTTAAACAACATTTCATTTCAATATAATTTTTCTGTTTTGTTTTTGCTTGTGGAAAAACTTAAATTGCTTTAATTTTAAAAACAATGAAAAGGTTGACACCAAAGGGGGCTTATGCGTTTTATGAGCATTGTGCATGAGAGACTACTTTGACATTGTTTAATGAAAGAAGCATCAATTTCGGTGTGTCTCACTTCAGGTCCTCACTTCAAGATGTGTTGTTGGCCCTTTGCTTACCAAGCTAGACCTTAAGAGGTGCATACAGGTCAATGAGGGTTGCTATGGTTGTAATGGGAGGTCTACTCTCAATTAATTAAGGTATGATTGATAAGATGCACTATACTACGGTGTCCCACCAACACTGTGCCTGTTAACTTATCTTTCTGCAACATGTTTCATTAATTTTCCAAGTTTGACAAAATTTTGGTCCCTTTCAAAAAAACACTACAATGTGGGACTATGAGTGCTTCAGGCCACTTATGTGGGTCTTCTTGTAGGACAAGATGATAACAGGGGCTGAAGTCAAGGCACCCGTTACGCAGCTGAGCTGTTAACCGACGTAGTGACAGCGCCATCAACTCATGTAAGATTTAACAGGTTGCATGGCTTGAGGGTGTGATGTGGCAATGACAGATGGTTTGTGTGACCAGCTGTCTGGCAGATTTAAGGTGAAAACACACTGGGTCTTTTCCAGTGTAAAACTTCATTTATATATTTTACCACTACGACACACATTAGTGCATTAAGACCGAACAAATCAGTGCACTTCAACCAAAGTTAGTTCCTTTAGTAGGTGATGCTTGAAAATAGAACAAAACTGAGAATGGGTCATGTGCCAGTAATGTATTGAAGCCTTGAGAAGGAGAGATGTAGATAATGGCTTCTTTTCCAAATGCTTATAAGTCAACCAAGACATTGGAGGCTTGATTGGCAATATAAGTGGCAGCTTCACAGCTATATGATGAAACTGTTTAGTAAAGAAGGTTTATAAAAACGTTTGGAGGAAAAATTCATGGGGGGAAAACAAACCTAGTTTAATAGGATTGTTAGGCCAAGTTACTAACCAGCAAAGTTACTTTAAGGCTGCGTATTCAGTTCCTGAAGCAGTAAGGTCTGAGGAACAGAAAATCCTGTTAAGGATTCAGAAGAGCAAACCCATGCCAGTTTCTGAGAAACTCTCAAAACTCTGCAATTTCTATCAAAAATTAAGTTTTATCTTGTCTGCATTACTAGGTACCCACATAATGAAATAATCACATCACTGGAAATTATTTCATTAAGTAAGGCATAAATATTCTGGTTTCAAGTTCTTTATTGGATCGGGGAGGGAGTTCAAAAAGGTTTTTAATATTTCTGCCACCTCTTCATTACAGTAAGCTTTCATAAGTAACCGCAATATAGGCAGGATCATGTAAATCATAACTTATGATGGCTAATCTGTGACTTTACTGTACACGCCTAATAATAATATCAGAGTTCAAGATGCACAGAAATGCATGCTATCGCACTCTGCGGGCACTGATTATGAAGGGTCGTATAATCTAGTGTGACAACTGAACCTGGTATTTTTCAAACATTTTGAGGGATCTCAAGAAACTTTTGCAGGTTCTTGCGAAAGTAAGTCAGGACCCCTTTATATCTCCATGTCCTTTTTCAGACTCAGCAAGAAATAACATTTGTCATTTAAAAACTTTTAAACTTTTCAATAATATAGAAATGACTACTGAATAACTGCTTTTGTGTTTTTTTGTTTTTTTTTTGTGTGTGTGTTTGGTCTGTATTCTCAAACGCTCAGTGGGTCATGACAAACGGCTGTTCACAACAAGTCAGCAGATTCTGTTAAAGCCTAGTTCCTGTTAAAGGACATTGTTTCTTTCCACTTTCAACATATATTTGACACATGCTGATGTAGGATGCAGAATTGTTGCAAAATCAACAAAACATTGCAAGCAAATGTTTAATAACTATGATCAAATTGGAATGTGTGTACTTGACTTGTATGATTGGATTAAAGTTCCTTTCTTTCCAAAGTGCCTTTAGTTGAGGTGTTGTGAATTTGTGCTGCACAAACTGAATTGATTTGAATTTAAAAAAAATTCTACTCAAACCGTTTCACTAAATGTTTCTCCATCGAAAGGAAATGGAAGTTAAGTTTAGTTGAAGTGACGGTTTCCTGTGGCTGTGGAGTCATGGTTTTTCAACTTCTGAGGGCAGCTGAACGTAACATTCTGCATAAATCTCAGCAGCGGATCCTAACTCAGCAATAATCCTAACATCACACTGACTCTGTAGACCTGACAAATTCTGAAAAGTTTCTCTGACCACCCTTGTAGGTACATTTTTCTTTCAGAGTGTAGACCTTTTCTAATCAGGCAAAAACAAGACATGACCTTCTTTTATATTCGGAGTTACATTGTTGTGTCAGAAGATTCAATGTAACATACAAAGCCTTTAGTAGTAACAGCTGTATAGCTCACACAGTACATCTTTGAATTTGAAAAACGTTCCATCATCTGATGAATATTTTTGTCTTGAAACAACCTGTGTTCGAGGATGTGTAATTGGTAAAAGAAGTATGTAATAGTCCTAGGTGCATTCAACAGACAGATATATATATATTTTTTTCCTCCAAGTCCAACTCAGGTCTCAAATCTTAGAGTAGGAGTTTCTTAAAGAGACAGATGTCAATTGTGTCAGAAATGGCTGGCATACAAAATCAAGTTTCTTTGTTATGAATAACATTTTCATTACAACTAAATATAACGTAACTACTTGACCAAAATTTGCTCAGAAAACCTTCTAAGCCCAGTGGTAGGGGCACTAGGGCACTCCACAATTGACCCACCGTGTTTTTGCATTAAAAAATGTCAAAAGTTACAAAAGTTCGGCGGTGAATGAGAAAGCATCATAATTTGGAAATAAAAGCGTGTGAGGTCAACGGCCAGATGCAGGGATGCCGTAATTGGTGCGCACCCACTCGGGCCCAGTTCAATGCATCAAGTATAAATCTAGCTTAATCTGTCTTTACTGTCGCTGTCAGTGGTGTATAAGAAACCCCTTCCTTAAAATAAACAAATGACACAGAGCATGGTGGGGGGGTAAGTAACGCCTGGTGTCTCGCCTGGCTTATAATACACTGGGAAAGTGGAAAACCTGTTGACTCTGCTATAAAATGGCAGTATGTGCCTGGAAAATACATTATTCCTCCTCACCCCTTTAAATCTTAACTTCTGCTGCCTCAAACCTAGTCAAAGTTTCTACAATGTTTGTTTTTTTCAGTTAAACTAGAAACATTTTTAGCATCATGGTTTTTCGTCTTTGAAAAACAGAAAAAAACTAATTTCATGCACTCTTAACTTCCACTGCAAGCAATCTACATACTACAAAATTACGTATTCTGGTCATATTTTTGTTGTTCTGAAACTTTTCTTTTAAATGTTTTTTGTTGTTGTTATAAACAACAACAATAATTAAAAAATACATTTTATTTGAGGGCGGATTTCTAAAATCTAAGGTTACCTTAGAGAGAAGAAAAAAAGTTAAATAGTTAAAAATAGCCAGCTTGAACAGGTGTATTTTGACCTGTGAGAAAGATAAAAATGTAATATCCTGAAACTTCACATTATTACTAAATGCAAACATGGTTCAATGACCATCCCCACAATTACAAATGTTGTCCCTCTTATTTATGTGGCATCTCACTGTTGTGGGACTAGTATCACAGATTATTGTTAAAAAGTCCACTTTGTGAAGACACAAACACTTTAAACTGCTTATTTGTTGATAAATTACCTATTTTATTGAAGTACTCTTCAGTCCTATATTTTATAAGCTGTTTTTATCCGCGGTCCATGTGACTCAGCTCTTTGCTGTTAAATTTAGATCTGCAGATTTCTTCAGAGTTCAAGATACACCAGTTCAGAACTACTTTGCAAAGGCTCATGTTTGTAATTGTTTTTAAGTGAACATAAAAAAATGTTACCTTTGCAGGTATACATAGTTTTTGTTTTTTCCCTGGACTTACCGTTTCTGCCTTAACCGGCAGCATATTAATGCGACAATAAGAACAACTCCCAGAATGGAACAGCTCACCAATATGGGAACCAGTAAACCTGCAGAGTAGAGAGGAAGCAGAGTGGTTTGTGTAAACCATGGTGTTATAGATTATTCTTTATGTGTTTACTTTCTGTCTACAAGTAAACATGGACAATTACTGCATTGATGGGGTCAGGGATACGTTTTGTCTTTCATGGTGTATTTACAATCTACACTATAACTAATGTGTTACAAGTATAGGATTTTCTGCTTGTTACAATAAATAGGATATTTCATTCAAAACATTATTTTAAAACCAAAACATATAAAATCAACATACCAGTGTTTATCCAAAAAGAGTCATCTGAGTGCCAGAAAGAAAGAGAAAAGAAGCAATGGTAAAATACAAAATAACAGAATAACATAAATATCACAGAAAAGTTTTTAAATAATATCATTTATAACCATTAAGGTGTCATATTTATGTGTTTGTATAAGACAAAAAATGTTGCTGCACAACCTGCTGCTCAAGCTTTACTACACATGGATACATCTCACTGCATGTTAACATGACAAAATTTGGGAAAGTTAAAAAATAATTTTTTTAAGGCACTGTATCTTGAGCAAGATATTTCATAACTATAAAAGGGATTTACGATGGAGTCTATATGTGGCAACATTTGTTTGATTATTTGGGCACAAAATATATCTTGCTTTCTAAACTCAGATTGTGTTCATTTTGCTTTTTAAAATATCAGGTTTTTTAAAATATAAATTCTTCTGATTTAGAGATAAAGTGTGAAATAAGGGCACAAATCTGTCATGTTTCATTCAAATAAGGTGCTTTTATTGAGAGTAGCATTTTGATTTTATTGATTTTATAGTAGCATTTTACTCCAAGCCCTTTTTACTGCTTTGCTTCCAAAAGTCACAAAAAATGTTAGAGAACCCAAAGAAGACTACACCTCTATAAACCATCTTTACGAAGATAACTGCAAAGTCATTAAACTGGAGAAATATTTCAGCTTCACAATTTCTCAACATATCTTATGTAAAATATGTCCTCATCTACTTTGAGGAGCTATCGATGATCCAAAAGTCAGCCAGAAATATGCTGTAAACCACGTCTAAAAGCAACAAAATGACATAATTTACTAATATATTATAGTCCAGAGTTAATTTGCATATAACCACGTACATATCTGAGAGTGCATAATTAACAATTATTAAATACATCATGTGAAGGCAGGTTTGGAGAAAAGAAAGGATCAAAAAGAGTCTTTCATTGTTGTCAGCTACAAAACTGACTTTGTGAGCTATGTCTGGAATCTCTCTAGTCTTCCCACTCCATTGGCAAAAGCCAAGGATGTGGATGGTACTGCCTGAGAGGTTTCTGTGGATCAGCAGAGGAAAGGCCACCATGCTTTGTCCTTGACCCTTCATGTTTAGTTGCCACTGAAGTCTTATGATTCATCGAAGCTTTTGTCAGGGAGCGATCCAATTCCAAAGCCTCATCCGTTGGACGTCTGCAGAGAATGCGTCTAATGGTAGGGAGGGCTAAATCTGACTTGCAGTCTAGATAGCTCTTGAGGTTGAGCTCTGGGTAAATTGTGTCTTTGAGAGCTTCAACCAACTCATTCCCCACTTGGGACTGTTTGAGCTGATGGGAAATGCTCTGCTCCAGTGAAGTGTAGCAAAGCGTGTTTTCAGCCATTCCCAGCTTTCCCACATAGCAGTTGGTCTGACTCTTCTTCCAAAGAGATGGATTCTTAGTTTGGTGTTTTGGTTTGGCCAGTGTCACACTCTGCCGGCTCATGGGATCTTTTTTCTTGCCAGCTGGGACTGCCTGTGAACCACTCGGTAGGAGCTGATACAATCCTTCATCTGCCAAGTCTGCAAGGTCGCCAGCCAGCAGCTGCTGAACAACTCGCTTCCTCATGAATGGAGGTGAAACTGTAAGAATACCATGCAGTCCTCTGCCTGCATCAGACACAGAGCCAGTATTATTAACACATCCCAGAATATTGGGTATTCCTCGCAATGATCTTGCCTTTTCAATTCTGCCATGCAACAGCTCAGAGAAGAGTGAGGGCCGTCAGTTCCTAAATGCTTCGCAGGAATGTTGCTAGCAAAGGCTTTTAAAAAGTGCTAGCAAAACTGCCACAAAAAGGTCTGCTGAGAGAGAAACACCGAAAATGAGAAAAACATGCACATACATGCCCCACAATATGAAGCCAATTACCATAAAATGTGGTAAACCACACTGTAAATGCAAACATGGTATTCAATTGAAATTTGCTATTAACTGTCACTTTTAGTAAGTTACTAGGAATTTGTGGTGGAAAAGTCTGCAACTCATTCTACTTGACCTGTATTAATTTAGAAGAAGCACATTTTTGGTAATTGTGCTTTGACTCAATACTACATTCATCAAAGTTGAGTTTTTCTTTTGTTCTGGAGCCAGTAATTTATCTCATCTGACTCATGAAGAGAGACTAAGCCTGGCCTTTCCATGAATAGGGTCGCATTCTCATAGCACAACATCAGAACAAGTCTTTATGTATAATTTTAGCTTCAGATGGGTTGTCAGCACTATGCTAACTGTCTGTGCTTGTCAACAATAACAGTCTGTGCTTGTCAAATACAGGACTACTGCTGTGTGTCGCCCTGTGATCACCACAGTCAACTAACTTAAAGTTTTTTGAGGGAGTTTGGGGGGGAGAGGATTCCAAATCTGACACACTGCAAATAAGACTGATTGAGAGTGAGATTGAATTCGTCTTTATTTACTGCCTATTTTATCAGACAGAATATATTTTTGTATTATGTATTTCAAATATTTGATGTAATTAATAATTCTGTGAAGCGGGAGAGCGGAGTGCTGCTGTGGCGCAGTCGTAAAGCACAACCCATGTATGTAGGCCTTAGTCCTCGACGTGGCTCTTATAGGCTCGAATCCCGACCTGATGACCTTTGCCATGTTACTTCCCTCTCTCTCATTATCCACTTTCCTGTCTTTTCTCTCTCAATTACAGGCCGCTAGCGTGAATAAAATCTTAGTAAAACGAAATGGGAGAGAGGAAGGTCAAGGACTCATTCAAGAAATTTGGTTTATTTAAGTGAACATGAACAAGAAAGTAGTAAGTTGCAGGTATTTAGTCATTATAATGGGGACTAAAATTTATATCAAGCAATACTCACAAATTTAATAAATTTAGTTAATGCATGACAAATAAATTATTTGTTTGTTTTTTTTTTAGTTGTACTACTTGATTTAGTGCTGCTTGCGTAAAATAAATGGTGTTTTCTTACTAATTTAAGCTTACTTTCCTTACACTTTTTGAGGCAATGAGTTTGAATAAATCTTTTTAAGTAAGGTGAACTAATTTGATTTTACAGTGCAGGCAACCACATAGATGTTTCTCAGAGTGCCACTGATGGCTTTTTCAAATGTCAATAGCAAGACATAGGCTGCCTTCATTAAAAGCATAAGTAATAGGTAATATTGCTTGCACAAAACACAGCCACAAGCAAGTAATGCCACATGACCCAAAGTCAGAGCGTAAAACACATTCAAAAGCAGTTTTTAAGCCATTTTAAAAGCAGTAAGATGTGTTTTTTTCTCTTCCTTTAAGCAAAACCTATGAAAGCTCATATTAACCTTCCTTGAAAGAGACCAGGACAACACGGCTGTTGATGGGCTGTGGCTTCCTGAAGTTGCTATTCAGTGGGATAACCTCTGGTTTCTGGACACTGGAAGCAATTAGGGACGTTGCTAGAGCCAGATACTTAGAAAAAAAAGAAATGGGTCAAACGTAAAAGTTATGAACCTGTAGCAATAACACTTCTAAAATATATCTTTAAAAAAAGACATTAACTGTGAAAGTACCTGTTGGTGAGAAATGGTGACATGATTTCGAAAAACTGTCCAAAGCACGCTTGGAAAACATGGAGGAGTCGTCAGTGACCCATCATA
Organism: Gambusia affinis; assembly: GCF_019740435.1. NCBI lineage: Eukaryota > Metazoa > Chordata > Actinopteri > Cyprinodontiformes > Poeciliidae > Gambusia > Gambusia affinis. Next base: position 8,329,010 of record NC_057875.1, read on the forward strand.
TCGGTAATATTCATCCATACTAGCAGGGAGCAGTTCTCTAATATTAAAACCAGGTACCTGCACTTCGAAATCTGTGAACAAAAAAGAACAGATATTAAGTAAAATTTGGTTTATTTTTGCATGACAATCTCTCATGGTCTAGCATGTAATGAAGACAATATGCTTGGGATGAAATTAGCCTTTTTTACCTTTTTTGTCTTGTTATTTATGTTACTGTTTATGCTTGTTTTGTGATTTTTCTTTTTGCAAAGAAAGTTGGCATTGTCAACCACTTCCATTCAGGATAAACGTACAGCTAGATGTACCTTACAATATGAAACATTTTATCGATATAGGATTCTGATATTGTTAAATTAGTTAATGTGTAATATTAATATTAATATTAAACAATATTAAAGGCTAGAAAAATCATTAATCTTGTTTCTTTTTTTTTAAAAAAGTAATTGATTCCTCACCTTTGTATTTGGCGCCATTGATAAACCTCAGAATCTGTTCATAGCCAGGATTGAAATCTCCAATCTACGGAGAAAGAGTCATTAGATGATTAAACTCTACAAATAAAAATCTTCTTCACTTTAAAAGGATCCACAAAGTCTCACCTTAATGAGGACACCCAGCACCGCCAAACCATCAGATTTGTCTATAGCAGTGTTAATGTCAGGGTACTTGTCCGAATTGTAATGTACTATATGTAGCTGGGGGAAAAAAAGATAATAAAAGAAAATGTCAACATTTTCAATAGAAGCGACAAAACAAGACAGAGAAGTATGTGTTGTCACATTTTACTATATAGAGGATCTTCATGCTTAATTTATGCAAAGTGCAATTTAAAAAAGCTTTTTCATTGTAAATATATACTTTAGTAGGCAAAGATTACGGGCCCCTGTTTCTATTAAGAACATCACCGCTACCAATTGCCTTTTATTACAGATTATGTTGAATCTGCAAGAGGCAGCCAAGTTTAATTGGCCAGGCTTAAAAGCAGTCGCTGATAATTGGTTATTTGCAGAGGCGTATTTGTGAACAAATCGAGCTCAAATACAAAGACTCATAGCATCAGACTGTATCTATTATAACACAACAATCAGACTATGAAGATTATTATTCACACTTTTACAAAGTAAGCTTGCCAATTTCTTTCAAATCTTAATTTTAGATGTTAAGCAATTTAAAATATTTTACTTTATCTGTTGTGAAATCATTAAATGTTTATTAACGTGCTCATTTTATTAAGCAAATGTTAAAATTAGAGATTTGAAGGTCTGAAGGCCCTAAGCAGGTGCTTAATTTGTTTATGCTTTGGAACGGTTCTGTTTAAGACTCACAAAAGAGAATAGATTTTGCACTTGACACTAGTGTTTAGTCAACCAAATCAACCAGGAATGCAACTAGAAAATATTTTTTGTGGTAGTGAGAATGAAAATGTATATCCCATTCTAATATGGAGCATAAGCAAATGCCAGTCAGACAGAAGTTATTGTTGTAATGATTTCCTGACAGTTTGAACACAAAGTCAAGCTTGTCATTGAGGGCAAATTTAATGATAATGTGTATGCAGACTAACATATGCATTTTCACTGTTTCTGGGAAATGATTCATTTCTCCTCATTTCATCCCATAAAAAGGACCTCTCATCATGGAATTGTGGTCCTGAAGCTTGGAGAGTCTTCAAGGAGATATATGTCATTAAGCTAAAGTCAAACCTCAGCACCTTAGATGTGGTTGCTGTAAGAGAGGCACAGTAAAATAAAATGCACCCAGGTGTGACAGTATCCACCCACTTTGAATCAAATGAAAAAACTTTAAATAAAATTGTCTGTTCTTCATCATTTAAACTGTACTATCAGGTCATCTCATTTCCAGTTGTAAACTGCAACATATAATTGTCTTCTGTGTTAAGCCCTTGAAATTCTGCTCAGGCTGTAAGTGGATTTCTATCCAGTTTTAGAGCAAAAGACGCAATGGACCACAATATATGAATCTTACTGTGTCAAGAAACTGCAACAAATGCAAAACAGCGTTTCTTCAGAATGAGCTGCATCAACAATATATTGTGTCATCATCTCTGATGTCAGTGCCAATCAAAAGCACTTCATTTTTGTCATGAAGCATCAAATCAGGAGAGAGATGTTGTCATCTCAAGTAGCAAATAATGAGGGTCATTTATGTGAACATTATGTATGTTTTATTTACACTGACATGTCTTAGTTATCCCTCTTCTGTTTGAGATCTCCTTATAACTGTAGCTAATACTTACATTTTGTTACAAATTTATAAACTATTTCTCTGTTGGACATGTAAACGCTACAAATGAAAGTCATATACATTCTAAGATTTGCATTTTTTTTTAAGTTGAAGGGACTCTATTCAGCAAAGAAAAAGATTGTACACCCCTTGTAGTGGTTAATGCCATAATCAAGAAATGTAATGGCCTTGTTGGATTACGCAGTCTTTATTTTCCTTAGTGAATAAAATAATTTGAAAACTGCTTTATGTATCTACTCAGGTTGCCTTTATACAACAGTAAATTTTGTTTCATATTCCTAACCATCCAATTGGAATGACAAAGCAAAAATCAGAATAAATCTATAAGAGGGAAAACACTTTCTCACTCCACTGTCCATTGAGCTCTACCACTTCTGCTAAGAGGAGATGTCAAATATCCTCCCTGAATTATACCTGAAACGGGTTGGCTACAAAAAAGTTAAAAAAAGAAAAAAATAGCGTATTCAAGGCAAAACCAACTGCGAGAGACTGGAGTAAATAATTATAGGAGTATATGTGTACGTAGCTTGTGTGAGGAATTAATTCCTTGTGTAAATTAGATAAAATTTGCACTAAATTCAAACATCCACAACTGATTTTTGTTATTAAAATTCCATCAAGTTGATTTAATTAAAAGAATGACATTAATAGGACATTTACATGAACCTTATTGGAACTGTAAGTAGATTAGCAGAATTTAGATTTTTTATATTCTATCTTGTTAATGAACACTGAGAAAGAGGAAATGTGGTCAATTTACCTCTGCTGCAAACTGCCTGCTGTCCACCAAGTGTTCAGATCCTGTAGGCCAATTGGAGGAGCCCCAGTGGAGATGCAGCTGGGCTGCAGTGAATTGATTTGGCAAGCCGGAGACGTACATCGTCGGGGGCAAAGATAGTCGCACTGCGAATCAATTGAAATCAACAACAAAGATTCACTTTTGATTTACAACAATCAGAAAGTGTTAATTTTAACCTCATCTAACGTAAGGAGTTCAGGACAGCCCTGCTCTGAGACCCCAAAGTCAAGAGGCTGCATCAAACACAGTTAATGTTGGAGTGATTCAACATGTTCACGCGTGTGTCATGACTGCTTACGCATGAAAAACCCTCGTCAGCTCTTTTCAAACACACGTCACACCAGCATGCCACTCAGCTTGTGGTGTGAAGGTCCATCACATATGCAAACATAAGCATTTGTCTGCTCTTTGCATTCTGTCACCTGTTTTTAAAAAAAGTACACTTACAAAGATTTCTCATGTTGAATCATCACTGTAACCCAGGAGACATTGTATGCATGTTAAGCACAACTGTCACTGAAATTCCCAATGAAATTCCTGATGGATTGTGTCAAACATCTATTGAACCAGACTGACAAAAACCTGCCTAATGCACCACACAAGAATGATTGTCTAGCAGTGCCTAGAATGAGTGTCTAGCAGACCGCACATAAAACTGATGCAATTTCTGTGGTCTAAAATAAAAGTCATGGCTGAGGAACACCCTTGGCATGAATTTTCTTGGCATGTGGAGTTCTTTCTGTGGACAAAATGACAGCTCAGATAATAAGACAGTGATTACAGAAAATTGCCATGGCAGATTTGGAAGGATGATGCTCCCTTCGTTTTCTTTGTGTTAACCCAGAAATTAGCTCTCCACATTTTTATGTGGCCATGTCTAATGAATACCTTGTTTACTTAATCACTTTGATTTAAAGAGATTCTGCATCTCAAACCAAACAAAAATATTTGTCTATCTTCATTCAAAGTTGTTCCTGTCACCTACTTTCTGGTGCTGTCTGCAGATTTATACTTACAAGAGTGCCCATTGTTTCTAAGAGTGAGTTGTTCCTTTGATGACAGTTTGTAGTTTCGCACCTCAATTGGACGTAAAGTGGGACTGAACCTCAGTAGGTCTGACGTAATGTCTATTGGAGACTGGAAAGGACCAGCACAGTAAGGGTATTTGTTGCTCCAGTAATCCTGTCCTGTTGGTCCTGTAACGACACCAGTAAGACATTTTGAAGGTATTCATCTTCAGCTGGCAAATCACACATGACAAAAAAAAGCACATATCTGCATATATTTAAAGGACCGTTAGTAAGCTTTATATTCCATGTGATATTTTCACTGTGACTTTAATTCCTCTTATCAGTTTTTGTATGTTTTTAACACATTTTCAGTTTAAATATGTCAGTTGTGTGGGGAGAAAAGGCTTTGTGTAAATCAAGATAAGGACATTACGGTATGTTTAATGCTCACGGTTTCATAAACCATTGAAAGTTCCCATAGATGTTAGAGATGTTTGTCTAGAACAACTGTGCTGGTGTGTGCATGATTTACAAGAGTACCTTGAACTTTTTCATCTTTTGCCACATTACATAACCTTCAGCGTACTTTATTAGGATGTTATCTGACAGACCAAAACAAAGTAATGGATGGGTTTAAGTCCTAGAACACCGACTGTGGCCTGGACCTGCAAATTAGGCTTTGGCTGGAGAGCCTGCAGACAGGACGATGGTTTCTATTAATTATAACATTGTTTTATGTCTTGTCCATGCTCAAATGAATTTGAAGTAAAAACATAGTTGTAATGAAATAAAATGATGCATGGTTTCCTTTTCTTTCTATAAAAATCAGCATTGTGTGTTTTTAAGAAGAAATCACACAGGAATGAATTGTGCAGCTTTATGAAGACCTCAGAGATTTGGAGGAGAACATTAGTAAAGAAACATCACCATAAAAATAAAATAAGATAGAGCAGAGATAAAGATGTGGAGAAGTTTAAAACAGGTTATAGGTTAAAAAATGTTGAGCTCCAAAAAAATCCTCAAACTGACTGACCAGGTGATGAGCACATTAATCACAGATGCATCAAAGAGGCCTATGGTTTCTCTGGAAGAGCTACAGAGATCTACAGCTTAGGTGCAAGACTGTGAATGTGTTGTCCTATGCCACAAAACTGGAATTTAAGAACTATTCAAGAGCTATTGATGAATGAAAGCCTAAATCAGCTCTGTTTGCCGTTTTCTACAAGCTGTGTAGAGAGCACAGAATGGAAATTTTAGGGCTGTATGATAAATAAATGATAAATAGGCTGCACTTGTATAGTGCTTTATCTAGTCAAAAGGACTCTGAAGTGCTTTACATTCAGTCATATACACACATTCACATAGTGTGGTGGTTTATAGCCAAGGCTGCCATGCACCACCAGCAGCCAAGGTAGGTGAAGTGTGTTGCTCAAGAAGACAACTACTAAGACAGACAGAGCAGGGTTTTGAACTGGCAACCCACCATTTACTCAACACATTCCCGTTACAGCTGCTCCTTTGCAGACTGAGTGGTAAAAAAATAAAAATAAAAAATCACCATCACCTTCAGTACCATTCCCATCGTGACACACAATTGCGTTGCATTTTTCTTCTGCACAAACAGTAAAAGTGGTCAAATTTGATGGGAATCCCGATGCAGCCAAATACAAGGCAATCCTGGAAGAAAACCTTTTATTGGCTGCAAAAAGGTTAAGGCAGAGGTAGACGTTCACCTTGAAGAAGGAAACATTTAGCCAGAGCTACACTGAAATTATTTAAATCAACACATATTCTCAAGATAATGGTTCTCAGGCAGCTGCTGTTCAGATGCTTTCCATTCATGTTGATGAAGTTTGAGCTCTTTGGAAGCAAAAGCTAATAGCTGTACAAAGCTGGTAGACATATCCCAACAGACCTGAAGCTGTAATTGCAGTAAATGGTGGTTCTATTAAGTACTGAAACACAGGGGACAACTCTGTCTTCATCTAATAAGTGGTTTCCATTCACCACAAGATGCCAAACATAACCACATTTTTCTAGTCTTGCACTTTTACAAAGTGACCTCAACTGCATGGTCATGTCTCTTTGCGATGTGTCTGCAAAATAAATTAGTTACAGTAACATTGGCCTTCAAAATAAAGGCTAAGGTTTTTTTTATTATTATTATTCTATAGCTATTCAAGTTAAAGCACCAATCATGACAAAAGACGACAGTTTGGGATGAATTTGATTAGTGATATATGAAAAGCACTGAACATATACACCCCCGCTGAATGTTTGGCACTAAATCATTGCCCATCAGGAATTAATTTGATATTTTACCATTGAGCAGATGCCAGTCAGCCATGATTAATAATGAATGACGCAGCAAGAAGCTGCTGCCTAAGAGACATTCAGCTAAATGTGCATCAATTGCATCATGAATGCCAAAGAGTTTCGTGCAATGCCCAAAGTTCAACTGAGGAAAATCCACCAACACTAAGTGAAAAAAAGCAGACTTATGTCTATAATTATTCACTCTTCACCTCATTTGTGCTTTAATTTGAGACAGACTGTCCTTCTGCTCATTCTGATGGTCTTTTGGCAGTGCCTGCTTGAACATATGTGCTTGTGAGTGATTTCCTAAATACAGTCTTCTCTGTGCAGAAGGAACCATAAATTTAAAGGGTTAGAAAATTTTTTGGAGTAATCTATTCCGAACAGCCACAATTAATGTCACAAATTAAAATTTACTGTTTGTCCTCTGCTAGAGGGTGACGTGTTGAAGTTGGAATAAATTGCATGACTCAGCAGGGGACATGTCAACAGAAAGTCCTACCAGCCTTAACAAATGACTCGACTACCATGACAAAAAGCCTCTCAGGGCTCTGGATGTGAAGTGCAGATGAAATGTAGTCTGAAAATGTGAGATTTTTTTTTTAACTGGTTAATGTGGTTTAATTAACTAGTTCCATCAGATGTTACCAGACATTTTTAAAACTTTATTTGAATTTATTTAATTTTTTAATTTTTTATTTTAATAAAAACCATGTAAAATATAAAATAAAGTGTTTGCTAAAAATGGTTTCTGTAATGTCTTTTAAGCATAAATTAAAACTTACATTTTGCCTCAAAAAAGAAATGATTTGACTCATTGAGCAAAACTGTATTCATTGAAGGATTTGGATGCTTATAACTTGGTTTTCTGTAAAACCCACTCCCTGATTGCAAAAGATTGTTTATATGCAGTGATATGGAGACAAGGTCATGACGTGACCACAGTTTATGTAACAGAGCGTCATGGGTCAAGAAGTTCTCAGACCTTAAGGCATGACACAAAGGCAAGTCAACCGCTAATACAATGTTGTGAATGCAGAGTTTGTAAAAGGACCCTACAATAACACGAAGTGACGACAGTGAGGTAGTTGTCTTGCCCAGTGCCGGAGGACCACAGAAGGTTGTATTTTTCTTACCATATGACACTTGCATTTAACACTTCCAGTGGTGTCTTGTCATTTAACAAAAACAGAAACACCCTTTTCAAATGTCAAATAAAACCATATTCTGATACTCAATTCAATCGTCTTCATGCTTAAGACAAAAAACATTGCAAAAGTTAAAGCTATTTTATTTACATTTTAACACTTTGTGTCTTCAATGCACAGAATCAAAAATATGTTTAATATTATTTCTTTGCTCACAGAGTTATAGACTTCTGATAATCTTATTTATCTTATGTTGAAATTCACTTCCAAAAATAATATGAATAAGAAAATATTTTGGACAAATTTGTTTTAAAATTGAATGTAGAACCAAGTAGAAAGAAAATTAATAATAGTCATGTATTTCTCCAAAAGATAGGGGATGGACTACATATTTACGCCTATCTTTATTCCATTTTCAAGAAATTAGGGACTTGGTGGGTCATTACCAGTTTAGAATAAAGCAATACATAATTCATTTTGGATGTAGACTAAAAATAAATAGTTACTAAAATGTCTCATTTTTATATAAAAACACTATATACAGCATGTGGTGTTCATGCAATTTATTGTAAAAAAAAAGTTATAATAAATTACAGGCTTACCACTATACGTCCATTCAGCACCTGAAATGGACAGAAAATAAATGAATAAAATTGTTGTTAAAAATACTTAGAAGTGGTAACTTTTAATACTGATAACTGATAGGAATGTCAATAATAACCACTGTTTGACAGAAAAAAGCAACCATATGTTATCTCATTCGTGAAGCAGATGTATCTATGTGTACTAAGTACACTGGAAATGCTCTTTTTTTTTCTTTTTTTTTTTTTTTTTGTAGCCTAGACCTTACCGTGAAGGAAGCTGAGGGAAGTCAGCAGCAGGAGCACGCTGGCGATGAAACTCAAAATGCGCATCTTGACCTCCTCTCAATAAACAGCTCCGGGACCTTGGAGCACTCGTCTCTCTTATACCCATGCTGTTGACACAAACTGACGTCAGAGCATCAACAAACTCGGCGGTAAGAGTCGTCTAGGGCACTGGAGGGTGACAGCCATGCAGCGGCTCATTTAGGTCTCCACCTCATTCTAAATCTGAAGTAGCGCAACAGTAACGCTGAGCGCGGCGCTCTGAGTCCTGTCAGGTGAAGTGTGAGCGCTCCACACTGCAGCAATCTCTTGGTGTTATTACGTCCAGCCACATGTTCACATTCAGAGAATTAAAGTTTTTATTCCAGCTTTATTATTTATAAATAATAAAGTATACTGAAATGCTTCTCTTTTCGACTGCAACATTTTCTTGCAGATTATTAATTCGTTCTCTGTACAGCGATTGAATACAGATTGCATGAATAAATATTCATACAGTAAATAAATATCGTACACGATGATGCATTCTGTGACACTTTCCATTTTATGATAAAAAAAAGTAATGTCTAGACTTGTGGTTGTCTAGACATTTGGACAAAATTTATTAACTCTGTTGGATTATTGGGACTTTTACGATGTTGGTTTTGATTAAGTCATTCAAGCATAAAGTGACATTCAGTAACAACCTTGCTTACATTTTGCTGCAAGAAGGATCATGAATTGTACCTTGTAATTATAGCCTATTCTTTGAACTTCTTCACATTTTTGTCTTGTTAAAACTACACATCTTATGTCATAAATTAACATTAAAGTAGAGCATAATGGTTATGTAGAGCTGAATTCGGCCAAAAAAATATAACGAAGATATTAGAATCAACATTTTGACATCTGGTGCATGGCTACCAGTGATGTCAGTAACGCGTTAATTTGTAACGCGTTACTGACGTCGGACCGCTTTTTTCAGTAACGAGTAATATAACGCGTTGCTATTTCAAATCGAGTAGTCAGACTACAGTTACTTATCAAAATCACTGTGCGTTACTATCTTCTTTTGTTATTTACCGTAATCGTATTTCCTCTACTCGTTTTGTCGAGTGACCGACGTCTCTATGCGACAGAAATGTAAACAATGGAGGAAGATTTTGTTGGTGGAAAAACTGGAACTATTTTCAGTTTCTGTCGCCAAGTCCGATTATTACAAGCGGCTTTGGGCTTCATTTTTTTTAAGTCGCTTGCAGATTTAATGAGTGGCGGGTTGCGCCTTTTTGGGCTCGTTTTTGAACGTGAAGTTGCTCATTTGGGTTTGGAAATAAGCAGAGACTCATAATAAATCCCAGAATTTGTCCGTCATTAAGGTAGTTTTACTCAGTCTCTCCCTGTCCATCATTTCCCCGATGATCCGTCCCGCTGTGTCTTTGTTAATGTCAAGTTAAGGAATGACGTCGAGCTTCGCGTTGCGCTCCAGAAAACGGCAAACAACGAGACCAATACGAACAGCGCAATAAACGTGAAAACAGCCACGAATAAACGTGTCCGTTGTTGCCAATAATTATAATGGCAAGATTACGCCACTATAATTATTAATATTACGATAAGTGTCACAAATCTGTGCAGCCATCTGAGTTGTGGAGCTGCAAGAGGAGCTCTGTGCGCTGTGACACCAAACGCAGGGCCGTAACGCAGAACCTGCAGGCTGGGGGCATTTAGGGGGGGGGGGGGGGGCTTTAAAATCCTTCTTTGAGTTTTCCAGACAACAGTGGACCACACAAATTACTCACGTTTTTTATTTTTTTGTACTGTTTTTTATACAATCTCCTCTTCAGTTCAACCTTATCAGTGGAGACACATTGTTGATGTTACCATTATAAAATAGCTGACAATTAAGTTTTGGCAAAGCTCAATGTGATTTTCACAGGAGGCGGAGCGTTGTTGTTAGCAGCTGCTGAAAGTAACTAAAAAGTTACTTTTAGTGTAACTTAGTTACTTTCCAAATCAAGTAGTCAGTAATATAACTAAGTTACTTTTTCAAGGAGTAATCAGTAGTCCGATTAAAGTTACTTTTTCAAAGTAACTATGCCAACACTGATGGCTACACAGTAAAAAATGTGGTTTTAATATTTCGGTGAGGAAGTGGAAGCAGCTATTGCTGTTTTGAAACACTCTGCTGATGATGACACTGTCTATGAAGATGAAGGCTACCTTCCATTACCGTCATTCAATGGTCAATGATGAAAAGAAAGCAGCAAATGTCTTCTCTGTCTTTCCACGGTTTCTGGACACACCACGACTGGTAAGACAGCTTTATCTCTTACATTACTAAAATATTAAGTGGCAACAGTTATAGGAGTTTGTTCTGTAACCTGTGTATTACCAGTTTGAACCACAACTCTTTCTAAATTGTTATGTCCTTGGGAAAGACACTTCACCCACCTTGCCTGCTGGTGGTGTTCAGAAGGCCCGGTGGCACAAGCACATGGCAGCATTGCTTATGTCAGTCTTCCCTTGTGCAATTATGGCTACAATGTAGCTCACCACCATCAGCATGTGAATGACTAAATGTGGTGTAAATCACTTTGGGGTCATTCACATTGATCATTCATTCATTCACATTGATCTGAGAATAGATTGTGCTATTTTCTGAACATTCATTTGTCAACAACTATCTTCACTGATAATATTAATGTGTCAAATATTATCTGATTTAAACTAACAAATCTCTTTTGGAGAACAGAGGCAGAGTGAGATGTTAGTTTTGAATAAATTGCAAGGCAAGACTTGGAAACCGATGGTCGCATATGCTTGCCAACCTGACTAAACTTGAGCAGTTTTTGGATAAATGAACAAAGACTTCAGTCTTCAGACGTGAAAAGCTTAATTCAAAACTACTTTATTGATCCCAAAGGGAAATTAAATAAGTTGGTATAGAATTATACGCCAAAGGATTGTAACTACAGCAAAAACGTAGCTATACAATGTATTGAATCAGGAGGGTTTATATAAACGTTACCTTCACTTTCTAAATTGTTATTTAGAAGAACGTTTTAAAAACCACAAATCCCTTTCCAACAACTTTATACACTGTAAAAAGTAATAAGTTCACTTTACTTAAAAAAAGTTAGGAAACCGATTGCCTCAAAATCTTCAAGTAAAGTAGCTAATTCATTTTAAGGTGTTATTGCTAAAAATAACTATGTTTAGACCACTCAGATAAAGGCAGTAAACCTGAGTACCGTTAACTCAAAATCATTAATTGGGTTAACTGTAAAATATTCATTCAGACAACTCATGCAATGGCAGTAAACTTGAGTGCCGTTAACTCAAAATCATTAGTAAAGTTGACTATAAAATGTCAATTATGACTACTTCAAATTGTGAGTTATGTCAATTAAGCAGTACTCATAAAAATAAGTTATGTTTACACGTTTAAGAGTTCACATTACTTGCAAAATATCAGGAAACCGATTGCCTTGATATGTTCAAGTAAGATGAACCAAAAGTGTTAAGTTATTGGAACGAAGAGCCAACAGACAACAGTTTGAATGGAAAAAAAATGTTTAATAATTAAACAAGTTTACCTTAAATACAAGGTTCTCAAGTGTGGTTACATACACAATAACCTGGAAACAAAGTTTTCCATAGACTTTTTTTTAGGGAAAAAAAATGACAACTTTTTTTCTAGGGTAGCCTTCAAACTAATATTGAATCCTTCAAATGGCCCTCAGTCTTTAAAACTTTGAGAATCCCTGCTTAAATGTCTTTGTTGACTGGTGTGAAACAAAAACTCAATTCTCAATACTAGAGCCCAACATTTATCATAACATTGATAAAGTAAATAGTGAAGTAGTGAAGTGAAGTAATGTTTCTCCTCATTAACATAAAACCATTTAGTAGTCTGCAAGTGCAATGATGCTCTCTCCAACAAAAAAGAATCAAACAAGAAATAAAAATCACTTTTCCAATAAGGGTAAAGGTATCAACGTTGATCCATAATGTCACATCACATTCACTCATTGCATCAGAAGATTTTGAGTGATTGTATTTTTGGTTTTAGGGATTTATGTCCAAGTGACAGAAGCACCCTTTGGATGAAGTCAAAGGTGTACTTCAGTTGTTGAGGGTACTCCAAATTCAGAGAATAAATAAGTCCAAAGAGCAAGCACATGGCATGTGGAAGATTCCCAAGATCATTCATGACAAGACTTCCTTCCAAAATGATGGCAGTACTTGAAGACTGGAGGTGCAGTGAGTCAGTGGAGGCCTGCCTGTCCTCAGGAATGATGGTCAGGATCCCAATGGGGGTGTGAGACACGTCTGGGTCTTCGCAGTCCTAACAACAATAGAAGCAACACCACAATTACATATCAACATAACACTTCTTTAGGGTGACCAGACGTCCTCTTTTTCCCGGACATGTCCTACTTTTCAGACCTAAAAAAATGTCCGGGGGGAATTTAAAAATCGTTAGGGATTTTGGTCAACTGCCTCAAAACACATTACTGTACATAGCTTACAGTGCATTGTGATTACATTGCCACTCCGTTCCACTACTCCATTCCAGGTTTCTTTGTATGGCAAAGAAATCGGTAGCACATGTACACACATGTGCTACCGATTTCTGTGCTACCTGGTTCTATCCCCCACCCCCCGTCTCCCCCATCTCCACCCCCCGTTGGCGCATGTGTGTCCGCCGATTCTACCCCCCCCCGCCAACAAAAAAAGAAGTGTCCTCCTTTTCAGAAACCCAAATCTGGTGACCCTACACTTCTTCATCACGGCAGCTTCTCCTACAGTTTACAGCTGCCCTACCTATGGCAGTCTACTCATCATAAGCCTTCTATAACAGTACAGCGGCTTTTTTAACCCGCCAACATCTTTATCCTTATCCCTTTTCCTTTTTTTGTTTTGCGCCCCGGACAGCGTTTTTGCACTGCCGCTCCATCTTGTTGCCACTAAATAAACATGATATTTTCGACTAACGTTAGTCCCAGGCATCGCTAAATCATTACACATAAAGTTAACCTCAAAACCTGGACTTACGGATGAATTATACGGCCGAGATAACGAATATAAGTTTGCTAAAAAACAGTGGGACTTACAAAACTTAGCTGCAGCAACCGCCGTATTGTTGACAGTTTGGAGCTTCTTTCAAACACGTCGTCACTCGTCAGTGTCCAATGCGCATGTGCGTTCAACGAGAGCTGCCGAATGATGCCGAGTTTTTTGCTGGTTATGCAGATGCGTTTTGCTCACTCATAACTCCAAGTTCGGTTTACTTGCTGCTGATGAGTTTGATTACTTGCCTCAGTAGAAAGTTGTCTTTGCTAAGTTTAAGTTAGTATAGTCAACAGACTAGGCTGGAATGAGTTCAGGTCACTTTTCTTTTTGAGTACACTTTACTTTTACATTTTACAGTGTAGCACTCCTTTTGCATTAGTCACATGAAATCTAAATAATATGCTTTGCACTTTGAGGTGTTAATGCAACAAAAAATTGTTAAAAAAAAATGAAGGGAAATTAATACTTATGCAAAATATCAGATGTATGCACATCTGAACATTTTTTAATTTGTCTTTATTTGTTATTGCTCTTAATGATTTTGTGTTTTCTGAGGTTTTGATTTTGCTTGTCAAAGCCAGTCTCTGCTATCTTTGTGTATGTGATATATTTATCTTTTGTAATGTACTTAAATAAGATTTTGATTTGTGGATTTATTGTTTATTCAGTATCTTTCTCACCACAGTTGGTAAAGTCTGTTCTTTTATTTCTTTTCATCTCTTTCCTAGCTAAAAGCCCACATTGCAACCCTGTGTGATTCAGTCTTGAAAATTGGGATAAATCAAGGACAAGGAGCTTGAATGTACAATATTCTTCATCATGTCACCTTTCACTGTCTGTCAAACCATAAAAGGATACTAGAAGCTAACACTTCTTCACACCAGCTAAGTTCAGATGTAGAAAGAACACATTCCACAAAACCAAAAACAAAACAAAACAAAACAAAAAGTTGCTGCGCTGAAAGCCTGTGCATTGTTTTATTACTGTCCCCTTAAGACACCATTACATTCTGCAGCAGGAATTGAATTTCTTTTACTTGCATATTTTAGAAAGATGAGAAACAAAAAAAATCAACAAATATATGCAATATGCTTTTGAATCCTGTGGATCCTATTTATTTTATCACACTGACGTAGAGTGAAACAAAAAATCAAATGGTGGTTGGTCAAAAAAAGTATTTGTCCTTGAAGTACAGCAGAAAAAGCAAGATGAAGAGTCTTGTGTGTTTGGCAATTGTTCTGACAATATGTCACATCAGTCGCTCAGTAATGCCAGGTATGCAACTCTTTTATATATATATAAACTAGTTTACCCATTTCATGTCATTTTGTGGTGATCTGCACTACTCTTTAGTTAAGGACTAACAAGAACTGTTTTGGGGAGTTACCAAAAATAGTATTTACAACTGTGTATACTAAGCTAGAAATATCATTTACCATCTCCTACTTGTGCTGAGCTGACTGACTGGCTCCAACTTCTCTCCTACAGGATAAGATTAGAAAAGGCAAGTGAACATGACATGTCACACAACTTTTAATATTGTAATTTATGCCAAAGAGAAACAGAAAGTCATAAATTACTAATTCAAAAATCAAAGAGGTGCTCTTCTTCTAATCTTTTCTAACTCAAGTAAAACTTAAAGAGGGACTTTATTAAATCTCTAGAAGATATTTAAAAGCTGAAATAAACAAGTAGTTAATGAATATGACTACTTTTTAAAGTTTGAATTGTTTTTCTAGCTGTAAGTACATGGAAGAACTTAGCTGTGAAAAAGTGCAATGTTTTTAGCAGAATTTTTCAGAAGTTATGGGATGTTCCATTCGGGCCAAGATGATCATTAAAAGCTGAATATTTCATAAGGTATAGTGGATGTCAATACCAGTGCTGTAGACATACACACTAATAACTATATTTTGTAACTGGTACTTACTTGCTTTCTGAATACTTAGCCACAAAATATTGGTACCAATGTTATTTCCTTCTTTGCAGTAATTAAGGACAATTCAAAAGTTCTGTGTGAGTTGCTAAATTCAAAAAGTACAAAAATTCAGGATGGGTAGATCTTTTTTATTCCATGTTCATCCTGAGAAATGCATAAACATCATATTTGAGCTGACATAAGGCCTCAGTTCACATTTATTACGATATGAATCTTACCATGTCTATCTACGCTCCAATATCACAATCTACAAACTTTTTTTATGACAGTACAACTGTTACAGAGAGGAACTCTCTAGTGTTCCCATTAACTTCAGTTTCGATTGACAGAGTTATCATTAGGGAAATACATGTCCAAAGGTCAATAATGAGCACCCACTCCCATTGTAGTTTATATCCCTCAGTCACTCCAGGAAAGACAGCACAAAGACAAGCAGCAAAATGAAGAAACTTCTGTTTTTAGGAATTGTTTTGTCAGCACTTCACACCAGCAACTCACAAAAACAAGGTATGGCTGTATTTTTTCTTTTTAATTTTTTTTTCTTAAAATGAAAGTTAATTTAAAGATAATTAGGAATACATGTCGTAGAGTTGAAGCTAGCTTTCTATAATCTAGACCAGCACATGGGCGTATGTGTTTTTGCAAGAGTATGGAACTGGTTTCTGAATTCAGTCTGATTTATGTTGTTTGCTTGAGTTGAATGAGTTACTTTCAACGACAATGTAATCTGAGGTACGATTTCACCTTGCGACTTGGGTGTTATTTTTTCTGACACATGGGACAACTGAAACTGTAGACATGGACTAACAGGACAAAACAAGTCAGTTCAGCAAAAATCTGTTGATTTTACAGGTAAAAACTAAACATTACCCTTTAAACATCTATTACTACATTATCATTGTACCTTTGTGTCATGTTCATGTTATGACTTAAACCTCAAATTATAGTATTTTATGATTGTTTATTTTGCTGAAAATGTTATATATATATATATCTCCTGCTTGTGTTAAGCTGACCAGACGTTTCCTACTGCTGTAATTCAAAACCTTTACACACAAATCACCTTACTCCTGTTCCTGAATCTAAGCTGAGCTGAAACTAACCTATATCTTCATTAAAAGATACAGGTTAGAATTAGAACCCAATTTGTCTCCATTTTTCAGAATTTAAGCATCGATTTTCATTTTGGTTAAAGTAAGAGCGTCAATTACATAGATACATTGCCCAAATTAAACTTACTTTTGTAAAAAGAACTGCTTGAAACACACTTCTTTTCTGTGAAGACCATAAAGAGCAACATGGCTGAAAAATAAATGACACTTTTTATTGCTGTTGTAAAACAGGGAGTGGGACTCTGGTGATCATGTTAGTTAAACATTAGTTATAGATTTACACAAAGGTCCTGTCTAAGCATGCATTATTCTGAAAAAAAGGACTTGGCTGTTTTGAAAATAAATTTATCCTTAAACTTATGTTTTTGTCATTCAACAGAATTCTGCAAACTGCCCAGTGATGCAGGTCATGGCTCAACTTTCACGTTTTTTGTGTATTACAAACATGAAGAAGACAAGTGCTTGCCTTTCTTCTACCAAGGCCAGGGAGGAAACGCCAACCGTTTCCGAAGTGAAAGAGAGTGCTTGAGAAACTGTTCATTCAATTCAGAGATGTTGTACCCAATGGACGGTGAGAAGATTTTTTTTTTTTTATATAAGCAAAATAAAAATAACTTGATTAAAAAAATTCCTTTTATTTTTATCACTTCTCAGCTGTAAATATATGGCAAATATAACTGCTGAACATCCTTCATGCCGTTGGTGGACTTTGGAGTAAGAATTCACTGATAACAGTTTAATGGCCTAAAGAACCATGACAAAAAAACCAAGCCTTTTTGAATGGGAAAGACAAAAGAAATGCTCCTCAACAATATTCCACACAGGATAACATATATTTTTCTGTTAACAGAAAAGATTTGGGGAGATTTTTAAATGTAATCCCACTGTTCTCTACAATTTGTAGCATTTATGCGCCACCAAGTGGTGAAAATCTAAGACAGAAAGACACACATTGGACAGACAGACAGGCAGACAGATTGACTGATTATCTTGAAATTAACTGTATTTTCTGTTCACAGAAACTGAAGCTTGTCACTTTAGATATGCGACTGGAGGGTGTAATAGTTACCTCGTCAGATACTACTACGACTCCATTTATGACAAATGCAAAAAGTTCCTTTGGAGTGGATGCTTTGGAAATGGAAACAGATTCTTTGACTTCGACAGCTGCAATAGAACCTGTGTTGGCATTCATGGTGAGCTAATAACTATCTCAAGTTGTTTATTTGTGTTTTTTTTTCTTTAATTTTTAACAACATGCTAATGTTGATCCATCTGGTTCTTAGATGAAGGGGATGAGCCTGAGGAGGATGAACCGGACACTCCTATTAGTAAGTGGAGACGGGGACAAATGTATTCAGTGACTGAATAAATGCTTGTTTGCCTTTGTTGAAATTCTTATTGATTGCCAAGTTGGAGATTCTACCAATATTTTCAATAATTTACATTTTACACACTAGTTTAACAGCTGCTTTTTCCAACAGCCATCATCTTTGCGGTTCTGCTTTCCATTATCATTTTTGCTGTCTTATTAACTGTGATTCTCCTTGTGGTGAAGTCAAAGTAAGTCTGATTTTTGTTCTCCTCTTTCATATTCTGGTACTTTTTCTGATGGACTGACATAAAGTATGGCATACTTGAGAATTGAAAGTAAAATAATACGTTTTCAAATTATTTCTTTTCAAAATCAAATCTGAAAAGTGAGGTGTGGTTTTCTATCAGTCCTAATTAATTTGATACCTCTAAAACTCTCTTTGTACCGAAGTGCCCAAAGAAGTCCTCATGATTAATCAGTGTGAATCCACCTGTGTTTATTTAACATAGGTGTAAACAGAGGGGACCTGTAAAGATCAAGAAGCACATCTTGTGTTGTGGGAAAACAAAATTGCACATTCCCCCTGACTTAGCATCCCCACTTTGATGCATAGTGGTAGCAGTATCATGATGTGGAAATATATTTGTTAGGGAAAAGGAACATGTTTAGAAGGATTTATTTAAATATACACCAATTCTGCAAAAAACTTGAGATGCAAGTGGAGGTCTACTGTGCAGTGAGGGGAAAACCTTAACATATGGTACAGCTAACACGGATGGCCTTAATATGAGAATCTGCAGCAATAATTGAACATTCTTGTGCATGGACACTGTCTAATTTTGACTGAGCTTGAGCTATTTCACATAGAGGAGTGGGTAAAATTGTTAATTTCTGCAGAAAGGATTGATTCAGAACACTTATTCAAAAGGGACTAGATATCCATATTGTGCCTTTTCACATTTATTTATATAAATATAATAAATATAACATCATATGTAATTTTCCTTCCTTTTCATAATGATGTGCTTCTGTTACTAATTTAGAAAATTGCAAAATATATTAATGTTTGTGGTATGAAAAAATTTGAAAAAGTCAAATTTTTTGCATGTATTTCATCATTTATTGCACTTTTGTAGGAAAAAACACCAAAAGAAGAAAGCCAAGGAGGCCCAAACCGACACACCTCTTCAGGGGAGTGGGATAGAAATGACATAGGAATGCTCCTCTTCTCCAAAAAAAAACACCTTTTTTTCACCTGGTTGCCATTAAGAACTAAGTTTTGTGTCCTAAAACCAAATGCATAATTTTTCTGTCCCTGAGAACTACACTTCCATTAAAAAGAAGCAGAGTGTTTTTTTTTTTTTTTTTTTTTTGTGTGTTTATTTTTTTAGAAATTAGCGCTATTTAATTTAGGTTTCATGCTAAGAGATTTGTTTTTTTTTTTTTTTGTTTTTTTTACTTTTCATAGATTTAACCAATGTTTTCAACTTATGAATCTAGAGATTTAAAATGCAATCAAATTAAAATATTTGTAAGTTTAAAATCACAAGTAAATAATCAAAAATCACCTACTTATTCAAAAAAAATAATGTTCTTTAAAAATCTTACTTTTTAAGATAAAATAAAGCCCTTTTACAGTTAACAACTGTGAAACATAGAAATAAAAGCAACTCCATAGATAAGGACAACATTCTCTAAAATACTACATTTTAATCATATGTTTGCAGGTGTTTGGATATAAAAATGCATTGTGATTTTGCAGAATGTGCTGTATGTTCCACCACAACGTCTGGATGAGAACCCAGTTTAGCTCTCCATTTTGAAGTCTATAACTGTGAACATTCAACAAATGTCATTATTATTTTGTTCAAATCAATATTCTGTTTTATTTACCAAAATCCATTCTGGATATTTTTGGGTGCTTTATATACTTTTTACATTGTAGTGGGGTTTAATAAGGTAAAGTTTTAATCTTCAATAAATTTAATTTTTATGTTTGTGTTTTTATCAGTTTCTTCAGCATTATTGTTGAAAATCTTCTTTTGTGACTATTAAAATACAAAGCAACAAAGTTCTGCAATGCACTTATTAGCCATGACATTATGACCAGAAGAAGGTAAATGGTATTGTGAATTTTTTGGTGTAATGTTCTGAAATGTTCATTCTAAAATTGGGCACTTACTTAGACAGTTTTTCATCACTTAATCTAGTTTATTATGAACATTTTCAAAACCTATGTTTATTTCAGGGGGAGCACACCAAGGAATAAAACAGCTTTTTAAGACATAATACTTCTTTGGGGTTGAAGTTGTGTTAGAGCTGTAGAACATAACAGAAATTTTAATGAGTCAGTGTCACATCAGGTTTTTACCCATCAGCTTTTAGGCTGTTGGAGCCATATGGCCTCAAACAGTCAGAATTGAAACCAAATATAATGAATAAAAAGATACACACATAATTTCTTTCTCACTGTCTTGAACTTAAATCTGACCAAACATCTGTAGTTTTAGGTTCGTTACAATTACCAAAATTATTTACATTTGTTAAATGTTAGAAAAACTTAGCAAGAACATTTTTAGGAAATGTTTTGTGCCACTTTCTTTGAATTCAGAAGTTTGCATACATTTGGTCAGTGTCAGGGATATTTGTCTTTTTAACTATTATTTGGGTCAAACCTTTCCGGGTTCCTTCCACAAACCCTCTGATAGGTCAGCTTTTGAGTTTGGCTCTGATTGGTTGTTTCTAACCCAGGGGCGCTGTATTTCTGCAGACCACTGGAGGGACCCAGAGGGGGTTGATTTTTTTCACGTTACCTCTCTCTGCTGTGGTGTATTGGCAGTTTTAACAAATATGTAAAAAAAAAAAAAAAAAAACACAACACAGTTTCATATAAGTCACCTGTGACATTAAATGGCATATTTACCTACTGCTTTTCAGGACCCTTAACGCATTACAATGAAATTAGTTCTTCCCATTCATGCACACATTCACATTCTGATGATGGCAAGCTGCTGGATTGCAAGCAGCTGCTCTGGGGTAGTCTGACTAAAGCAACAATTAATAGTGCTATTGGCCCTTCTGACCAATACTACCTGGTGTAACTTCGAAGAGTGTTTCGACAAATAACATAAGTTAGAAAAATTGATTTTTAAAAACATTATAAAGATGGGAGCGAAGGGTCGATTTTATGTCACAACGGAGTGGCATGTATTTTCGGAAAGGAAGCTTTTGCGAAAATTAGCTAAATTTAATTTAAATATAGAACTTGCAAAGGAAAGAAATCACACATTAAAAAGAAATAGTTCTACCTCACATACGATGAGACTGCCTACACAGCCTTTTCTATCTTTTATGCACAAGGACGGAAGCGCTAAAGCGTTTATCTCTGAGACTTTTCATCTTTGTGACGAAAACCAGCGAGAGCCGGTGGAATGTACGTCACTTCCTTGAGTTATATCCATTTGTTTGTGGCCAGCAGTTACCTACTGCGTAAACACCAAAGATATCGTTACTGTTTTACCTTACAATATGTGTGGGTGGAAACTACCGAGGGTTGATTTTATTTGAACTCTTAGTCAGAAAAGTGCAAGCTCTTGTAGTTACCTAACGCGTTGGCATTAGCGAAGACAGGAAAACGTGTACTCGCTAGCTGCTTTAGGTTAATTGGCTAACTATTGTTAGCTGGCCGGATACCATTGGTATTGTTGAGGGTTTTTAATTGTAGAGTGCTTGTCCTGGTACTGCTGGTGTTGTTCTGTCCATAGAGTTGTGAAGCTGATGGAGTGCCCTCATCTCAGCTCTAACGTAAGCTGTGCCACCGACTCCCCCAGGTTCCCTAACGGTATACCGTCCTCTTGGTGTTGTAATGGTAAGAGCGGCATTTGTCTCAGTTCCGTATATAAAACTAATATGAAGATAGTTAAGTTGGAGCAGACTGGGGCATATTTTTAACCTTATCCCTAAGTCAGACTTCGCACGCAATCGTATCTGTGTCAGTTTGCTAGCCACTGTAGCTACTTGTAAACAGCCACAAGGGCAAATCACAATTCAGTTGTTATAGCAATAGTAAAAAATGGTTCAATCGAACGCACCATTTGGCTCCATTACGTTATCATGTTTTATGTTTAGTTTGCAGGTCGAATAAAAGTCCATGGATTTGCCTTACCTGTCTGATGGTTCACTGTGGGCGGTAGGTAGCTGATTTTTGTTATTAACAAGAAACCACAACTAAACTAACATTTAGTTTTCTCTTGTGGAAACTACTAATAATGCGTTTTTTATTAAGCTCTTTATAATTGAAAAAACTGCTACATAGAAGAGGAAACAATGATAAAGCAAAAATAGATTACAGGACATTGGTCAAAATGTCTAATGAAGGAAGGCCTGTCTACAGTGGAAGGACAGTTTGGCATAATTATCTTTAACTTGCTCAAGTTAGGGTAGATATAAGCTTATCAGGTATGTGAGTTTTTTTAAACCAGGTAGGTCTTGAATATATGTTATTATGGACTTGAAGTTATCTTGTTAAAAACTGTTTAAATTAGGCCTATATTTGACATTATCCAATGATTGGAATGAGTTCCAATAGTATACAGTATTACTATTTTTATATAAAAAATCTTGTCAACCTTGCACAGTTTTAACCTGCATTATTTATTCACAATTACATAAGTCTGGACTTTTCTGCTTAGTCTACTAGATATAACTTTTTTTCAACATTGTTAAGATGCAGCCTGGATGTTATGTGTTTACATTCTTTATCCATTGGTGCTGTGATTTATACAAAATTTGGAAACCTGTTCCACTCAACTTGTTTACAATAAAGTGTAGAACAGGACAACCTGAGACATGTATTCCATGATTACCCCTAGTTGAATTACTAAACTTCAATTAAAAATGATGCGTTTTGAATAGAGAGCATAGTCTTTAATTTGCATAGTCTGTTTGCATAATTAAACCGAATAGTCCTGTATTGTAAAAGTGAAGATATCAGGAAAATCAGAATTCCTGATTCTTTTTTTATTCTTAATATATGTTTCTGGTAATTATTGATGTTTTTACCTTATTAAATGACCAATTTTTATATAGATATGTCAATGGGCATGCCAAGAAACACTTTGAAGAGAACCAAGGCCCCAGCATTTGTCAAAGGAAGGGGGAAAAACAGGAAAAAGATAAAACCTATCATTCTGTCTGCATGGACTGCATCAACTTCAGTGTATTTTGGTGAGTTTTCCCAAGAACAAATGCAGTTTTGCTACATTTCTTTAAAACTCAAACAGTTAATCTTCTTTTTTTATGGATTCACTAAAGCTTTAGTGTGTGACACTGCAAAGATTTATTAGAGATTACAATTGTTTTTAAATGTGTGTTGTAACTGTTTATTTATATGTAGTTACAGATGTGATGACTTTGTTGTCAATGACACCAAACTTGGGCATACACAGAAGGTGAGAGAACATCTCCAGAGTTTAGAAAAGTAAGTAAAAATATTCACTAATAGAGCCTTAAAATGCATTTGATTGATTATGTATTTTGACATCTCTGCAGTTCCTAAAATATTTGGCTAAAACAACTTGCCTCAACGATTATGTGAAATTTGAATGTTATTTGACTTTAAAACAGTTTCTCATATATATTGAAAATTAAAAACAAAACCTCATCCTTTGCAGTTCATTGCTTTTGGGAGACAGACAGAGGAAGAGGAAACTTCTAGAAAGCTCAGCCGCAGATGGAAAGTTGCTAAAAGATAATGTAAGTATTATTCCACTTTAAAAATAATGTAGAATGGTTTTCCATAAGATTTGACAGATTTAATACTCAGCTTCACTTCTTTCAGGACGGGGTGGCTGTGGGTGCCACTGGTCTTCGAAACTTGGGCAACACATGCTTTATGAATGCCATCCTGCAGTCACTCAGGTAAGGCTTTGCTCTGAGGGAGGTGGGTGGCCTACTGGACTTACAGCACAAATCAGCAGTTCTTCCCCAGTGGAGTCAGAGCCCCATGAGCCTTTATTAATACAGTCTGTTGCAGATTGAAGGATATTACAGAGGCTGCCTAGAAACAAGAAGCAGTTGAGCCCAGGTTTCTCCACTGATACGTCTTTGCCTCATGCAACAAGATTATCTAATAGTATCAAAACATGTTAAATAAAAAAGCTATTACTTGTTTTGTAATGTTTGAATCTGTTTAATATTTTAATGTTTTTTTTGGGGGAAGGGGGGTTGTGTTTTGTTTTTTTTTTTTTTTTTTAAACTCCTGTTTAGATTCCTTAGCATTTCCCTTCAACCTAATTGAGAATTAATGAGATGAATACATTTCTCCAGCTCTGATTCTATTCCATCTTACTATGTGACTGCAGAGTAAAGTTGAAGCTGAGATACCTGGCATATTTTTGGATGTTGTCTTCTTCCACATTTCACATTAGTTTCTGTTTTGACAAAATGTTCTTCCTTTGACAGCAACATCGAGCAGTTCAGCTGTTATTTCAAGGAGCTGCCTGCTGTTGCCCTGCGCAGCGGTAAGACGGCAGGAAGGAGGATGTACCACACCCGCAGCCAGGGGAACAACAGTGTGTAAGGTCCTCTTCTGCAGGAAGGAGAATCCCTGGGCATAAATCTCCTATTCGTTTTAAAGTATCATATTGTAGTCAAATTATTTGTTGTCAGTCATGTAAAAACAGTCATGAGGTATTTTGAGGAGTACAAAAATAAATCTCACAGTACTATGGTGGAATATGTCAGATTGTCTGAAGTAAGCTTTAAAAAGAAGTGTTTATCTATTGTGTTATTGTTCAAGACTATGCAGTGTTGTAAAATAGTTGTTTTCTGTTAAACAGTTCCTTGGTGGAGGAGTTCAGGAAAACTCTTTGTTCCCTTTGGCAAGGGGGCCAGACTGCCTTTAGTCCAGACTCCCTATTTTATGCCATATGGAAAATCATGCCCAGTTTCAGGTAAAAACACAAGGGAAAAAAAAATGTTGCTACTAAATTTGTTTTCTTCTCACTTCCTTGAGTGTTTATACACAGCTGTAATAGAAGACTGCATGTGTTTGTACAGGGGCTATCAGCAGCAGGATGCTCATGAATTCATGCGCTACTTGTTAGATCACCTGCACAGGGAGCTGCAGTACAGCTGCAACGGGGCATCTTACCCTGTCTCGCCTCAGGACGGAGTCAGACTCTCCCCCACAGACAGTAAATGCTGCATGTGAGTTGTTTTTTTTTTCTTTGTTTATGTTCATGGTGCTGAAAATGTGAGATTCTCAAGGTATTACGTGATCATGAACAAAAACTGTGGTATAAAAAAAGTACAATGTGACCTAATTATGTTTATTGAAACTAGAAATGCATATATATCTTCTGCAAACATATGAAAACATAGTTATAATTACTATGCCAGCATTTTCGTTGGCATCTCATCAAAAAGGACTTTACTATTTAAACTTCGACATGTCATGGTACTGAAAAGTGTCTCATACTGTTGTGCAGTAAAATTTCTAACTGCAAAGCTGCAGCTTTCACACGATCATGTTTTTAGCACCCATTAAATTGGTCTTGGCTGTTTTTGTAATTACTTTGATTATTATTATTTTTTTATGATTAATCAATTTTATAGCTATTTAGATAATTCTTTTGGTCTTAATTGTTGCTTGTAATACGCATTTTAATATGTCAAAAAGACTCATTTGTATACTCTGGCTTGCTTTATTTCTTCCCAAATATGACAGTATCCCTTTTTTGTTAACTAATATCAATGTCTTCCTGTCTGATTCTTTGCAGAAATGGAACTTCCAGTGTTGTCACATCTATTTTTGGTGGTATTCTTCAAAACGAAGTTAACTGCCTGATATGTGGAACAGAATCTCGAAAGTTTGATCCATTTCTTGGTAAGTCGAGCTGTTTTTCTGCTTCAAAATTCCTTTAGCTTTTTCTGTTAAAGAACAAATAACACTATTGTCTATGTTTTTGTTTCTTCCCATGGCATTGATGAAGGCATAATAAAATTTTGATCCATCCAACTAAGTATTTTTTTCTTCTCCATTCTTGTTGCTTCAGACCTTTCTTTGGACATTCCTAGTCAGTTTAGACAAAAGAGAAGTAAGGACCAGGAGCCAGGACCTCTATGCACTTTACGTGGTAAATCTAATACTGTTGAAGATAACCAATTTGTTGGCCATTCTTTTTTTGTTATCTTTAAAACAGGTTTGTATTTGTTTAATTTGTTGTAGACTGCTTGCGTAGCTTCACTGACCTGGAAGAACTTGATGAAACAGAACTATATTATTGCCACAAGTGTAAAAAACGACAGAAATCAACCAAGAAGTTCTGGATCCAGAAGCTGCCAAAGGTGTGAGGGAGATATATTTAGGACTTAATGACTGTTTTATTTATTTAGTACTTGTTTTTTGAGGCTTTAAAGGCATAAAAAGTTTTGTTTGGTTTGAAAATGTAGGTCTTGTGCCTGCACCTCAAACGGTTCCACTGGACTGCTTTTCTGAGAAACAAGGTGGACACTTACGTGGAGTTTCCACTGAAGGGCCTGGACATGAGGGACTTCTTACTTGAGGTGAGCTGGAAACATCTTAACAGCCATTACTATTTCAAGTAGTTTTATATCATTTTAATATCTGGAAAGTGTTTTTTTTTTACTAGGAAATTAAAAAAAAATTACAAGCTAGCTTAGCCCCTTAGGTCTAGTGAAAGAAACATTTGTTGCTGCAACATATAGAGACATTTAGGAACAATTTCATGCTCCCAACTTTGTAGGAACAGTCTGAGAATATCCCCTTCCTATGACTGTGCACCAGAACACAAGAGACGCTCATGCATGAGCGAGCTTGTTTTAGAAGAATTTGAGTTTCCTGACCTCAGCTTGATAAAACGGCAACTCTTGGTTCTAATTATAGCAAACTAAATATGAGCAAGACTTTCTCATCCAACATCAATGTCTGACCTCACAAATTCACTGTTGGAAGAAAGTAAAAAAAATGTCTATGTAACACACTTCCTAAACAATATGGAAAGCCTTCCTAGAAGAGCTGAATCTTGGATCTCACTCACGTTTTGTTTTTGATGGTAGATGAGTGAATACTGTATAGTTGTTAAGTAAAAAGTTACATTTGTGAGAAACTTTGGTGTTTCAGCTCTTACCAGTTTAATTCATGAGGAAAAGCACATGGTAGTCTCTTCCTTTTCAGCTCCCCCTACAGCACAGAAACAGTTGGCTCACCCTACCTGTTACAAATTTAATCCTGTAATTGCGTACATTCCATCCTGTGTTCATATTTGCAAAATCCCTTAGTCTTTGTCTCCAGTTTTAAGAACTAAGCATACTTACTGTAGTTTAGATTGTAAACTATAAATTATTTCATTAGTTGTTCGCCAACATCATTCTGGTGCAAAGCTTTTTGTGTAATGTTATCGTGTACACAACAAACTTGAAGTGTAAAAGCAACTCTTAAAATGCTATTTTCCAAACATGTGGCTCTCGAAAAAAAGACATTTACATGATTGAAATCTTTCTTTTCCCTCTGCAGCCAGAGAACTCGTTACCAGGGAGCTGTTTGTATGACCTTGCTGCTGTCGTGGTGCACCATGGATCTGGGTGAGTCAAGGTCTTGCATCATTCACGCTTTACTGCCATGGTTTAAGCAAGTCATTTTGTTTAAGATAACTATGAAAAAAGTATAATGATATTCATTGTTAATTTACTTATTTCAAAAGCATTTGTAGGAGATTCATGTTGCAGCAGCCTAATAGCTGAAAAACCCAAACATAGGGCTTTTCAGCTGGTCTTTAAAAGTAAATGAAAGCCTCATTTAACCAAAGATATCAATCACTGAATTATAGAGCAACAAGTTTTATAGACAGCTGCAGTTTAAAACAGAAAGGCATTAGAGAGAGTCCTTGAAAGTACATTCAGATAATTGTTGCTATGCCAAATGTGACCACTAAGAGGCAGTGTTGTGCCACTGCTGTACATTCAGGTTGACTGTGTTCCTTTGTGCTCCACCAGCAATAGATGAATCTGTAAAAATTCAGAAGGTAAAACGTGATTGTGTGTTCACAGGGTTGGATCAGGGCATTATACAGCATATGGCAGCCACGAGGGCCACTGGTACCACTTTAACGACAGCACAGTGACTCTGACCAATGAGGACACAGTGAAGAAAGCCAAGGCCTATATCCTCTTTTACGTTGAGAGGACTGTTCAAGAGGCTTTAGACACTGACAGCACTGCCACAACTCAGCCCAGCGTGGACATGGCAGCCACGGACTGCTTTTCGACAGAAATAGCTGCGGCAGACGCACAGACGTGTTTGACGGACACCACACAAGCAAATATCCTGGATGAGATAGCTGAAGAAGATGCGAGCATAAATATGGCTCCATTAAAAGAGGCGAAGATGGCGTCGCAGGAGCCTGCAGCAGACAGAGATACCTCAGAGGAAGCTCTCCAAACTGCTGCACCGTGATTCAGTCACAATTCACTGCCTCACATTAGCTTTCCTTCATGTTGGTTTCACCTCAGATGTGTCACAGTGCTGGATTTATTATTATTGTAGTTTATTTTCCTATTCATTGTATGTTTCTTGAGTTGTTTGAAATAATCATGTTTGACTTGCTGCTTTTTTTTGTATTTTTAATTGTTTTTTGCTTCTTTTTTTTTGTAATTTTGTCAGACATTTGTGTATGTAATAGATTCCAAAGGTTATTGTTTATAATAATGAAGGAAAGCTGGAGCTTTGGGAACCTGAGGTGGTTCAAAGGTCAGTAGATGGAGACTGTATCACCACAGAGTCATTGTGAATATATTACTGTTCTGTTATTTTCTCAAATTTTTATTTTTATTTTTCAATTTTCCAAAATTTTAAAATGTGTAGCTCTCTTTTCCAGTTTTTAGTGGATATTTAGTGTTTATACTGCAATGTCTTTGAATTTCAGTGTTTATTTGGGCTTTTAATTTGTATTTCCTTCTTTACCACCAAACATAAAAAGTAGTGATCATTTTGTTTTTCTGGTGGATTATCATTTAACGTTTATGTTTCCCTAAATGATCAGTCACGGGACCTAATGAAATTCACAGTTGAGTATGTATGAGTTATTGCTGCCATGACTGAATGCAATGAAAACTCTTTCATTCATATGATACGTTGTGATGTTTTTCCTTATATCTGAACTCTATTTCTGTTCTCATCAGTCTGTTAGGCTATTTTATATCTGTTAAAGACAGATATTCAAATACATTTTATGAGCATCTTAATTGGAAAATCCTTCAAAATGTAATTTATTTCAGTAACTCAAAAAAGTAAAATGTGTATAGTTTTATTACACAGTGACATATATTCTATTTACTACTTTTCGTGATTATTAAAATTTAGAACTTAATGTTTTCTGATAATTAGAATATTATAAAAGACAAATAGAAAAAGGCTCACTATTGCAGATATTGATTTTTCCTCTCAAGGCTGCTGTTTTCACTGTTGCCTGTCTATCTTGTCTTGCTACACCTTTTCCTTCCACTAAACTTTCCATTAATATGCTTCGATTCAAATTCAGAAATACTTTATTTATCCCAAAGGGAAATTAAATGTTGTAACTCATTGGAATTATTCAAAGAGTTACTGTAGATAGTGATGACTGTTGGCAGGAAAGCTCTCCTGTAGCGGTCTGCGTTAAAGCTAATTCGAAGAAGGCTCTGATTGAAGACACTGTTTCCCAAGCCGGACTCATGAAGAGAATGGTCAGGCTTGTCCATAATTTCCTTGATTTTATGAAGATCCAGTTCTGTGAACAGTAAGCTTATTTAACAATGGTTTATATGTGACTTATCATCCAGGTGAAAGTTAATGACTGATGGAAACCTATCAACTCAGCCATTGTTTTCAGGATTATTTTTTGTTGATCTCATGTAATATTCTAATTAAGTGAGAAACTGAATTTTGCATTATCATTAGTTATCAGCCATAATCATCAAAATGAACAAAAATCATTTACATGTAAGAATTGAGTTTCACTTTTTGAATCAAATGACTGAAATGAATTAACATTTTAATTCTTTTCTAACTAGACACATATTCTGTATCCTACCACTGGCAACTGTCATAGGCATAGAATTTTTAGTTTTAAGTAGTAAAACATGCAATTATTGGTTTCAAATCCAAATATATATCATTCAAAACTTGAATGATAGTAAAATCTTACCATTCATTGTGAATTCTGTATTTGTCTCCTTTACAAATGTCCTAATGCTCTTTTTACATTTTCTGATGCTAAACAGTCCATGTTGTGGTGGAGTGAGGCTCTATAGCAGGGGTGTCAAGCTCCAGTCCTCAAGGGCCGCTGTCCTGCAGTTTTTAGATGTGCCACAGGTACAAAACACTGGAATGAAATGGCTTAATTACCTCCTCCTTGTGTAGATCAGTTCTCCAAAGCCTTGCTAATGACCTAATTATTCTATTCAGGGGTGGTGCAGCGGAGGCACATCTAAAAGTTGCAGGACAGCGGCCCTCGAGGACTGCAGTTTGACACCCCTGCTCTATAGTATACTGAGCATATTTTTTTTGCAGGGCTTAATATATGGCTTGTCTTTAGCCTTTAGCAAAGCTCTTTGCCCACGCCCAGGCGCACACATGCACACAGAGTTCCCCTCTGCACACGTGCCAACCAGTAAACCCTCTCGCTGTGGCAGGAACAAGTACTTCACTATACACAGGAACAGCTGCTCTTAGTTGCCTTCACACAGGTGGCTGCTAGGTCGCTTCTCCATCCCTCCCTTCCACCAATGAAACAAGTGGGCTTTTTCTACTCTTCCATGTGCATCTTACATTTTGTGTACTAATAATTTGCTTGCAGCATGTTGTTCTGTTTGCATCAGAAGTCTTGTTAGGAACATCATGTCACGGTACATAATGTGATCACCCTCCAAAAACGGCATTTCCTATTGTTGAGGGATTTTTTTCCCCTCTAACAGCCTGCTGATAACAAGTTTAACTGGACTTACTTGGAAAGTAGAGTGATGACATACATGTGGACTAATAGTATTCTGGCATCAGAACATTCTCTGCTCTCCAGTTGAGCAAACACACTGAGTCACAGATTACCAGGCTGCCTTAGGCAAGTTCTACATAGCACTTCATGTGCTTGTGTCTCTAACTCACATGTCCAACAGTCCAGCTTGGAGCAGGGAAGTTATTTGTCTTTGTGATTATCTTGAATGTGACAGTCTCAGACGAGTTTGTGTAAACCATCCAGTGCTGTTGCTGCTGTTTACTCCTGTAATTATGATGTTGTATAACCTCTGCAGTAACTGTTGGGGAAAAAAAGAGTTCAATTAGAGTAATTTCATCAGGAAGTTGAAGATTTAGTTGTTCTTTGATCTGTGTTACTTGAAAAATTTATTTAGATCTTTTTTATGTCCCATAACTACATCAGAATTATCAACAGCACTTAAAATTTAAGATTAAATCAATATATATATATATATATATATATATATATATATAATCAATTAACAAATAACTGTGGGTTTATATTATTATATTATATATGGGTTTATATATTGCTCGGGACAACACAAAGCATTTCTGTTAGCCATCACTTATCTGATAAACATAATGTACTTGGACTACAGATATTTTACAGAAAATAAGCATGCTAATAACAGCAGCATTGGTGATTTTCTTGAAACATTTTGTTACAGGTGATATATTGCCCCCACAGAATTAATATACTCAGTAATAGGTTGGAAATTTTTGAAATGTGAAATTAAAGGTTACTTTGTTTTAAAACCTTTTACACATCTTTACTAGAAATGACAATAAATCTGGAAAGGACCATGTTTAAGTGCACACTGAGGACAACAAATAATAAAAATGTCTTAGAATGGATAAGTACAAGGGGCAGAATTATCTATTTTGTCTATTTATATATGTATATAGCTTTATGGCATGACACTACGCAATGTTTAGTTTGCTTGAAAAGAAACAATACAACAATGATTCTTCACAGGATAAAAGTTTTAATTCAGCTCATTGTCAACATTTTTTTGTAAATTAACAGAGTAATTTGTGAATAGATACATTCACAGTAAGTTTTGGAGTTGTACTTTTTACATGTGTTGTTGCGGGTGTGTAACTCTGATGTTTGCGTGAAGTAGGCCAGGACAGTGTAAACATCTGGCCCTGTCTAGGGCTTGCTGCCTGTTGAGAGCCATGACAGATGGAAAGGGAGCTCAAACACTTCCATCTTTGAACGTATCACAGTTGTCTTCCCAAAATAGCCGTCTCCTCACCGCCTTATATGTGCAGGCCCTTCAGCGTGCGCCTGAGGGGGCATCATGTATCTAGGCCACACAATACTGGCTGTGGGTTCATTGTTGCTGACTACCAGCAGGTCTGTCTCTGCCCCAGAGACGAGGCCTCTCTACACGTAGCAGGACTTTTTAATCATGCATCTTACTCAGCTCAACCGCGAGTGTCTCCTCCACCTTTTCTCCTTCCTGGACAAGGACAGCCGGAGAAGTTTGTCCCTCACCTGTTGTCAGCTGCGTGAAGTCTACCTTGACCCCTGCCTATGGTACCTGCTCCACTTCAGCTCCCCTTGTCAGCTTAGATGGGACAACTATGTGCTGGGACCATCATTGCGTTACCTAACTATATGCTGGTACTCCAGCAGAGTCCAGCTGGTGTGCAACATTGAGGACTGGTTGAAGAGCTCGTTCCAGAAGGACATCTGCAGCAAACATGACAGCCTGGTCAGCACTTTCCTGGCCCATGTGTGCCACATGTGAGTTTCTATGTGCATTTGATCTTTTCTTAGTAAAGAATCACAATAAGTTATGAATCAAAAATGAACAATCAAAGATTATGTGAGACGTAAAGGACAATTTCATTTGGGGATCCTGAAAACATGTGGATTAAAAGTTATTTGTCAGATCATCCAAGGAATTAGGTTGCAAGTCTTCTGTATTTGGTTGTGCAGTGATGTGCGGCGTGGGCATTTTAATGCAGCAGTAGGTGAAATGGTTCTAGCTGTAACAAAAAATTATGTTTGTTAATATACCTCTTAAAAGAACAACTTTTACCCCATGTATAAATGCAATTTCTAGATTTGTAAGTTCATTTGTATCCTATATAAATTTAAATGATGTTTAGCTTTGATAGTAAACTTCACTCTTTGCATAAAATGGTAATGTTTATCTTAAAATTAGAACAAACTCACAATCCAGAGAAGCTACTTCCATAACAGGAACATTTACTTATTACTTTAGACACTCGATCCAGAACAGGAATCAAACTTATTAGTTATTAAATAAAATCACTTCACCTAAAAATTTCTATGATTAGATTTTTTTTATTTATTCCCATAGAACACAATTTATTGATGCCAGGGATAGCTGTGCTCAGTTCAAATTTGTCATTTAAGTACAAAAACTTTGTGCCTCTCACTACCAGGTTAATTTAAATGCATTTTTTCACAATACTAGTACCTTTAACATACACCTTTTTTTAAAGAACAAAGTCACATTACAATGAAACCCATAAAAGCAAACGAAAATGGTAAAAACAACACGACAGAGAATTCACTTTTAGTGGGAGATAGGATTTGAAAAGTGGAAAATGCAAATATCAGCAACAAGAGAGTAACTGAGTGCTCTGGTTGTTCTTGAATGTGAGGAAAGGGACTTTAAAAATATAAGTGATATTAACCAGTCAGAGGAGCTGCTGCAAGACAAGCAGATTCTGAATAGTGGAAGGGTTTCTGAAAGATGAGTTCTCAACCAAGTGGAGCCACCTCAACTGGCTCCTCTTGATGAGGAGAAGCAGCAGCTCTAACCTGACAATCAAATTTCTGCTCCTAGGGTGAGCTGTTGTGGCATAGGGGATAGTGCAACCCACATTTGGAGGACTTGAGTCTTCAATGTGGCTGTCGAGGGTTCGATTCCCAGACCTGTCAACATTTATTGCATGTCTTTCCCCATTTTCTGTCAGCCTACTTTCAAATAAGGGACACTAGAGCCCACAAAACACCCCCTGGAGGGAAAAAAAAAAAAAATTCTGATCCTAACTTTAAGAGAGCCCTGAACACCAATTAGAAATGGGCTCGGACTTGATCAACATAACTATAAATTAAAACTTTTCGGAAGGTGCTAGAGAGATAGAGTGCCACCTGTTGGACTGGCAGCAGCCTTCTAAAACTGTGCCTCTTTTCTTGATTTTGGATGTAAACAAAGCGAGGGTCATGTTGATAACAGTGTCAGGATGTTTTAAGGTCTCTATAGCTCAAAACTGTGAGCACTGGTTTTAGTCAAACCCTTGTGTTTAGCTGAAGGCACCAGGGAACAAAATCATCAGAAACAGATGCCATATCCAAAGTTGCCTGTAAAACAAAATAGCATCTGCTAGGTATGAGACTAATTCTTTTGCCAAACACAACTGTTGGCACATGTATAATTATATTTACTGAGTGACGTAAAATTTGTATGTGATAGGTCATTGAAACTTAGCTCTTTTGGCTCCTGGCCTTGTGTGTGTGGCCGGCCCCACAGAGGCCAGGAATCAACCCACAGAGGCGTAATGAGGTCTCTGGATAATTTCTTCAAGGCAGCCAGTAATAACTGCTGATGTAAGGGGAGCTGAGCTGCTGTGGCAGGCCAGGACAGAAGGGAGAGAGGAGGCTGCACGTCCTGCATTGTGAAATTTGAGAAGCACGACACGAGAGCTGTGAGATGACTCAAAACTGGAACCACCTCCTTTGTCGGGGGGCTTGTATTTCGGTGCCTTTCAGGCATATACTCTCTGCATGCTGATAAACTCTCCTAAACTGTCTGAAAAGGGAGAGGAAACGGAGCGCACGTGACAAAGTGGGAGGGGGCACAGAAGAGCTGTGGGAGTGATAAAAGAGTTATTTGGCCACAGACACTCCCAGTCAGCTGCAAACTGGAGATTTATGCAGGCAGGTGGAGCCTACAATTGGCTCTTTGTTGCTGTTTGAGAAGCGAACATGTGCGTCTGTCTCTGCCTGCCTCCTCAACTCTGACGCCACATTTGTGTCTATCTTTATCTTCCTGGGAAAACCAATAAAGGCCAGCATGTCTACAGGCTCCTTTATATATTTTAAAAATCTAATGCTTCTTCTGAACAGATGAGTATCGTAAATTATTTATCAAAAACTCATTTCTCATTATCCTGAGGTCGTAGTATTAATTACACAACATAAGGAAACATGCTTGGTGTACCACGCTGGGTAGGTTTCATAGTGGGTGGTACTCAAAGTTTAGCCTCGAACTTTGCAGTTGTTAGTTGGATTTTTCCAAGCTTTGATCCGCACCATTTGGCTAAATTGATGCTTACAGTTACAAAATCAAAAGAAGCATGTCCTGTGCTTCTATTTTAATTATACTTTCTGCTGCCAGCATAGACAAAGTTTTAGCTTTGCAAATTCTTCACCTGGACCTGAAAAGGCTACAGATTTCCCAAACCCTGCTAGAAAAGAAGCTTTTAATTCAAAAAACTGATGATGATGAAGCAAAAATGTTCATCTTAGTTTCCCAAACAAAGTGATGGAATAATTTGACCAGGGAAAACAGGCTTCAGTAAACCAAACGGTTCATTAGAGACGTGACTACATGTTGGCATACTGTTGGTGTTCAACGAGGCCCAGGCAGCTCACTAAGCTGTTTTGTTTTAATTAGGAACACATCATGTCTAAACCAAACCTTGATGGAAATGTTGCTGACGCTATTGGAATACTGAAACTAACAATTGAGAAAAAAGGGTAATGAATTCTCTAAGCTATTAGATCAAAATAAAATTCTTTTGATGCTGATTGGTTAATAAAACCTTTGGTAAACAACAACACAGCATTCACCTATCATTGTTTTCTTTTAAAAGAGAAAACTGAAAGTAGAATCTGACATCAGAAAACAAGAAAATTATATTCACATAGAATGGTGTCTAACCCTTTAATGATTTAAGTTAAATTGTTATTCTACCAAATCCTATTTTGCTTGTTTTTCTTTAGTGTAATGTAACTGCTTGGTTGAGTTCAGTTACTTCTCACAAGTTATTTAATTAATAATGCATCTATCATGTGATATCAATGAAATCAGTGTCTACTTACAAACCTGCAGTGAAGAGACAAAATGGCTGAGAAAGGAAACAGACTCATTGATGTGCCTAAGGTTAAATGTCATTTCATAAAATGAAGTGATATTTCATTTTCTACTCCCCAAGGGCAGAAAAGACAACCAGACAATTTTGAAACATAAGGTTTTTCCTTGTATTTTTCTATTTCAATTATTCCCCTCCCCTCAACCTTCCCCTCATCCCCACCCTTTACACAAACGCACACGCATGCACACACATAGTGCTACAAAATCAATACAATGAAATTTGTCAAAAGGTTCAAGAGGTACATCTGTGTGAGAAAATTAAAATGTTGCATACAGAAATGTGTGGTAGGATAAACTATAAACATTGAGTATCATAAAGGACTGGGTTATGTCACAATTCTTGATAATTTCTTTATAACTCCTCCTGTTATAAATACCCAGTTTGTTTATGATCTTTGCTTCATTTGTTGTCACAAGACAACAAACGAAACTCAAAGCGCTACGATAAGACCTCTTTCACATCCTCGTCATGTTTTACTATCAGTACCGACACCTAATAAAATGAGAACGGTCTTCTAATGGCACAACCAGGCACATGATTGAGATTCTGCATGTTCAAAGGTTACTGGGGCAGCGCTCTTGCAGTGTTGGAATATGTTTGGCTCACATGTAGGGAAAGCAGTAACATTATGTAAGTCTTTATATAATCTGCATCAGCGAACATGAATGACACCCCTGGTCCAAGTGTCTGCCTGCATCCTCTGTAGAGATGGCCTGCAAGTGGGCTGCACTCCACTGATACTCGTTTTTTATTTGCTCAGAGCGCTTTTTTGTAGGTAGAGCAGAGAAGTTGCTCTTTGTCTCACACTAAACATCCTGTGAGTGTTTTGTTGAGTATTAATCAAATACTATTGGAGAGTGGAAACACAAATAGCCTCAGTGGAACAGAGCATAAACAGAGGATAGACTGGTGTAGGATTCACCTTGTCTAGCGTTACACAGGTCACGTTTCTTCTTCTCCATTTACATCTACCAATGTTTCCTGAGACTAATTTTGACCTTAGCAATATTCATCAGGAAAAACCAAACAAACCTGTCATTGTTATTTGCTTAAGACTTGACTTAATCCAGAGATATTAATCCTCCTTTTTGTGTGGTATGGAAGTGACTCACCACTCTCCACAAGAGTACAAAAAAAACCACTGTGACTGCTGTCTGTGCTGCAGGTGTCCTAACCTTCTCACCCTGACGTTGTCCGGCTGCGCGCACATCACTGACCAGGATTTGGTCGCTGTACTGCAGAAGTGCAAGAAACTGCGCAGCCTACGACTTGAAAACTGCGTGCGCATCACAGACCAAAGCCTGCAAGGTGTAGCAGAGCACGGGGACAACCTGGAGGAAGTAAGAGTGGATTTCTGCAGGAACATCACTAAGGCTGGGCTGCAGAGCTGTAAGGAGATGAGACCTGTCATCCAGCTGAGCGCGGAGCGGAGCGCTGATATGATTCCTGATAGCAAACCTGAGGAGAAGGAGCCACTTAGCAAAGCACTGCAGAAATTCCTCCAGTACTCCTGAAGAAAGCTCCTAATGGATAAAACACCTCTGACACTTTTAAATGAGGACTTGACAGTGATGATTATGCTCTTTTTGATCAATTATTATTTTGCTTTTAAATTTTAATAACATTTTGTAAATTTTATATTCCCCTTTTATAGATTTTGTTTCTTATAAAGACCAATGCAGTTTCTTCAAAGTCTTATCTGGATGTGCCCTTAACTCTGATTCTTAAACTCACACTTTAATACTGTAATTATTTCACTTTGATGATTGAGCAACTGGTTTGTAGTTTGCTTCAGCAAATTATACAATCTCTACATTTGTATGAATACTATAAGGACCTGGATGGCTGCTAAGACAAAAAACAGAAAAGAAAAGGTTTGTTTTGTTCCTACACAAATGACTAAAAAGATTCTCAATGCCTTTCTGTTTCAGTATTCTGTTTGTATTATCTTTGTTTTTTATGTACAAAGAAATGTTAAATTAAAGTTTTCCATTTTATGAGAAAGTATGAGTCAGACAACTTCTTGGCAATATATTTCTTGGCAATATATTACTAGTGATTTCCTGGAGGACTCCTGGAACATTTGTCTTCCAATCTAAGATATGTTCAAAGATAAATTTATTACCTACTGACAGTTTATTATCAACACAGCAAATCCAAAACTGCTCAAGTATTCATAATTCTTGAAAGCCTTTAATAGACAAGGTTTCTATACAAATTCTCTCTATAAAGATGCAGGGTGTGACTTCTCTGATATGATCCCTATATATGTATTGGGAAAATATGCTTACTGAAAACAATGACTCATAAAATTGCATACATACATACCATGCAGTTTATTATGTCATGCTAGAACAATGTTAAACCTCATTTTGCCTTAAGAACTGTCTTAATTCATCATGACATGCAGCAGGTAAACAAGTATCAAATACATTATTCATGTTTTTCAGCTTAAACAATTTTAATGAGGCCATTCTCACACAAATGTCAACAACCCAGGTAATTCTCAAATACAAAGAAATCAAAGTAAGTCAGTGTATGACTGGACTGATTTACTTTTTATTACCTGCAAGCAATAAAAATATGACATTTAAAACTAGAATATCAAATCAGCCCATAAAAACATTTAATACAGAAATGTTGGCTTATTGAAAACTAAGTTTAGCAACAGCTTAAAGTTTAGATTAAAAAGTACTTTTAATCTGACAAACTGAGTGCACATTCTAATCTATTGAATATTACTGTATTTTATCTACATATTATTTATATATATATATATATATATATATATATATATATATAGTGATAAGTTTAAAAGTAGTTTAAATCCTATGATAAAACCCTGAAAACAAATATGACATTCATGCCAAAGACAAGTTTATGCATATTTCTGACCGACGCTGTACCCTCCGCTGTTCAGCAAAACTGCTGTTATTCAGGCACAATGCCTCATAAAAAATTTTAATGCATTGTAAATTGCTAAAGGATTGATTTTGCTATTCTTGTTCTATAATTAGAATAGCAAATTTAATAAAAAAAAAAATCAAATGGATCATACAGTTCACTTTAATCATTTTAATTAGCAGCTTCACACCAACCAAACAGTATCATGTGGAGCGAGGAAAGGCTTTTCATCTTTGTAAGGAAGTAAGACAATGCAAATTTAAACAGCTTTAAAAAAACATTGGCAACATTTTTAATAATGTGTTTGTGATTTGTTTTGTTCTTTCTAAACAAAGGTGTCAGAAGCATGTGCTGCGTAATTAAACAATGAAAAGTAACATTTCAACATCGCATTTCAGATGCTTTTCTTCTCACGTTAAGGAGTTGGTCTTATCTTTCACAAACACACATTGTTTAGAGTTGACTACTTTGAATTATCTCAAAGTAAAATCTTCCTTAAGGAAAGAAATTAAAACAGTAGGGTCACAATAGCGTATATGAAAATAGAAAGTGAAAAAGACCCTTGTCCAAATAGTTTTGTAGGTAGGTACTGAAAAGCTTCCAGTGTATTCCAGTACATTGCACATGATTTGTATTTAGATTTGTGTCTAGATTTTACTTTTACCCTACATAAAACTGCTTTTCTCCAAGTCCCTTCAAAATGTTTTCTTTGAACAACAAAGAAGTCTAACTAACCTCTTATTCCACGCAAGCAGAGCCTAATAGTTTTAATTATTAGCGTGTGTATAAATGGGAACAGGTATTTTACTAAATAGAACAATTTCAAGTTTTAGAGACATGTGGAAACAGCAAAATAATGTGAAAACTGCACAAATGGGCCTTTTCAAACCTTCAGATAAATGTAAGATCTATCTTAATCTATTTTTGTGTAAAATTCTTTTAAGATGCACTGTTTTTCTTCTTTGTTGGGGATTTTGAAACTATTTTTTTAAAGTCTTTCAACCCAATTCTGATACTGGGCAGGAAGAAGCTGGAATTGGACATACAACTTTCAAAATTCAAGATGAGTACTCTGTTGACTGAGCCACAGTCTTTCTAAGGACAGTGTAAGGCATTTGTATATCTTTGTATTTATGTTTGTCATACACAAGGCTCAAAAACAAAATAAGAAAGAGCAGAAAATCAAGTCTGCCATTCAAAGAGAGGGAGTTTTGTGGTGTTAGTGGCGTTTCTCTGCTCCCTTTGTGAAATATGAGCTGATAAAGACAGGATGTTGGCAATAATAACAGGAGGAGGTACTGACGCAAAGAACGTAACAGGGATATGGGTAGGCATTTGAGTCTCAAAAGCTGAAATCACTGGTTTCCTGGCATGCTCATGAGGTCAGCCATGGGAGGCATTTTCACAACTTAACCCCCTAAATACCCACTCATGTTGGAAGTTAAGAAGAGTGGGGTGATTTACTGCAACCGAGAGAGAAGTAAACAAGCTGGAAGATTTTCAGTAATTTGTGACTGAGCTAGTGCTTTCCCAGGCTACTGAAGGAGAATGTTTTTTTTGTTTTTTTTTTTTCAGAGTGACAGCAGAGGGAAATACATTAATCAGCATCTGTGCTACTTTGAACAAGTCAAAGCTTTGTGTTGTCAGAGCTGGGGCTGTAACCTGACACTTCTCTTCAGATTGCATGCTCTTTACTTCGAAACGACAGTCTAGACAGTCGATGTGTGTGCCGCTTTCTTGTGAGGGAAAAAAAATAGGCTTAGTTCTCGTCACAGAGAAAAAATGAAAAGATACAATACCCTCCACAATGATTGCTCCCTCTAGTAAAGACTCATACAAATAACCAAAATAACTACGGTTATGGAGAATTGGTGACCCAAAGATGGGGGCGGACTGGGACAAAAGAAACAGCCTTGACATCCTTTCATCCCTTCCTTTCATTTGAGGGACTTGTTTCATCTGTTGTCAACAAACTGTACAGCAGTCTGCTGTTGTCCTCTGATCATGTGAGCCTTTAATGATTTTTAGAGATTAGAGAAAAGTTAATAACTTGTGGTGTTTAAAATATTAAAGCCTCATTTAGGTTTTTACCCCATCTTCATTAGGTTTTGTACTTCAACTGTTATTATTCTAAGTGAATACTTTACTATTAAATAAATTGTAAGGTAGTAGTATTAATTGAATCCCCATTGTGTAAATTTTTATGAAAAAACTATATGTGGGTTTTTCACTTGCTTCTTTATGAAATAATAAATTTTGTTTAAGGCAGCTAGATATTAGAAAAATTTGTACTGGCAATACTATTGCTACAGTTTGCTATGACAATATTGATTATGATTACTATTATTTCCCAAAAATGTTTCCTACAATTATCAACCCATTTGTTCAGAAGTCCGGTTTTACTACTAACTCCTGCTTAATCTATGGCAGCTTCAGACCTTGTGAGTTATCCTGCAAATGTTAGACATATCCTTGTTCCAATGCATCAAAATCAAATGTCCACATTTCTGCTATGGATGCTAATCAATAGTGGTGGAGGCTGCTGCATCTACTTGCATTTGAGGTGAGTCTTGGATTGATTTGTTGCAGTGACAGGAAAAGATGAAACTCCTTCGCTGCAGCTGTAGTGGTCCATATCTCCTAGCCTTCCACTACTCTGAGGATTTTTTAACTTTCTGCTACATGTGAAAGGTCCATTTCTGATACCTTCACAGAAGCCCGCTTCAAAAAACAAACAAAAACCCCCAAAAAACTATTGCTTTGACATTGTGGCTTTTTTATGTGTTATATAAAACAAGTAGGAGCAGCATGAGCAATCACAGCTATGGTTGTTGTGCACATGCAGCTGCTCTGGAGAAGAAAACCGCTTTTGTTTGTCCACAATAAAATAAAATGACAAGAAGATAAATCTCATCCAGGCTAGAGACACATCAAGTGATAGTTATTTAAGTCTCCGAGCCTCAGACGTCTGTTCAGAAGTTGTGTCGAGTCTGATGTGAGTTACAGCCCTCTTAGCATTGTATTTCATGTGTGTACGTTGGTGCGTGTTTGTGTTATGGTTGCACCTTCTTAAGCAGGTGTGAGTCTGTCCTCAGGCTCCCGTCTGCTGCAGATGGAGGCAGTAGTTTAATAATGTAGAAGAGCTTTGAAGCCCCTCTTCTGTCCCGGGATACTATATTCTCCACATTTCCTCCAGGAGTAACTCAAAGGCTTCGTGCCTCAGGCCTCAGTCCTTAAGTAGCTCTCTTGAGCCTATCTTGTAGCGCAGGCCTCGCTCTTGAATTATTTAGCTCGATTTCGCCATAGTTATTCCAGAGGTGATTCATGCATCCAGGAGAGGAACGTTTGCTTTAGTTTAGGGTGAAATAATATGAATACTACAACTGAAAAAATAATTATATATATATTGTACTAATTTAACTTTTAAATAGAAATATTTTATTTTTGCCAGCTGTGCTTATATTGTAAGGTGCTATTGAAATGAGAAGAGCAGGCAGCAGAGGAGGAGGATGGCTGGAGAGCAGCGGTATCCTAGCACAGAGAAACGGTAAATTAACTCAAGGACTAGTGAGCTCCGTGAAAAAAAAAAAAGCCTTTATAGGTGTAAAAACATGTCAGCTCAAAGAGGGAAAAAAAATGAAAAGAAGAACACGGGAGCTGCAACACAGATGGAGGTTTGACTCAATCATTAGCAGTCTCTCACCTCCCACTTTCATGTGCTGTGAAACCTCATCAAGACTTTCTTCTGGATTTCTATGCAGAGTTTGGAGGGAAAGCTTACAGCAAGGCCAGTTTTTCTTTGAATTTTTTATCATTTTTAGGTTCCACTCTCATATAAAACTGAAATTTACTTCTGAGCATAATCCAAATGTATTTTTCACTATATCGAGCTGTCTTTGTGCAGAGGTGGTTTTCACATGTGTAACAACTGCTCCATTCTTATCACATATAGAGCATCACGTAACATGTCTCCCTAAAATAGGAGGTCTGGAGTAATCCAATCACCTCGCTAATGGCTTCCAGGAAATAAATGGCTTCCTTCATTTTATCCTTGTCTACAGAAAGAGCTATGGGACCTT
Organism: Gambusia affinis; assembly: GCF_019740435.1. NCBI lineage: Eukaryota > Metazoa > Chordata > Actinopteri > Cyprinodontiformes > Poeciliidae > Gambusia > Gambusia affinis. The sequence continues at coordinate 8,371,996 of NC_057875.1, forward strand.
GCAAAAGTATTTATGACCTTTGTAATAGTCGAGATCATGTCATGTCACAACCACAGGTTTAATTTTATTTGGGATTTTATGAGACATGCATACCAACACAAAATAATGCAGAACTGTGAAGCGGAATCAGAACTGTTGGTAGTTTTCCTTTCTTTGACAATTAAAAATTATGAAACTGCAGAGTAAATTCCATTCCAGTAACTCAGAACAACCTCGATGTTCTATCATTTCCTTCCTCTTTGCTTCAGATTCAGAAACTCATCCATCTCCAATTCCACCATCTTCTTCCATAATATCCAACCGTCTCCACTGTTGCTCTATCTCTTCAAGCACAATCCTTCATTCATCCATGCTTTTCATGGATGAAGTTATAACATTCACATATCACTCTTCAGATAAGTCAACTGATCACTTTGCTTTCTCTCATCAATTTAATCTCTTCCATCCTAATCCCATCCTCTACCCATATGAGCCAATCTTTATGTTCAGATCAGAGTTTCAGTAAACAGTTCATCTCAAGGTCCAAGCCTCATTTCAGAATCCCATAATCCATCCACTTAAGTCTCGTTCTCAAGCCATTTCAGTCAAGTCCGGCATCTCTCTCAAACTTTATTCCGCCCATGCTTTTACATAGGAGCCACCTTTTCAGCATCCAGTCAGGCATCTCCAATCAGACGTTACAAGTCTTAATTTGCTGGTCATCACAAGTTCATGCATCCACAACAACCTCAGTGGTTTATTACAAGCCTATTCTCTTCTCTGTTCAATTTAAATCAGACTCTTTTGGGGATCCTATGTTGGAGGATCAGAGGAACCATTTCCCGAAGACCAAACCCCCCACACAGAGTCTTCACTTGCCAACCCCTCCATCATTCTCCCCAGATGACCAAATCAAGATCGTTCATCCTTTCATCCCTCATCCATTCATCAATAAATCTTTAAACGTACATCTTTGTAGCGTGGTCCTTGCTAGTAAAACTAAACTTACAGGCTCAGTTAGAAGAAATAGCCTATTAGTTTGACTCTTTTTATGAAGCCAAAAAAAGGTACAGATAAATCCACTTTCAATAACTGAAGGGAAATATCACCCCCAGTCTGGCCGTTATTTTCCCAATCATCCTACTCTGGATTAGCTGTGCTCTTTTATTGACAGACAGCTGCAAGCTCCAAAAATCAACCTATTTTCATAACAATATGTATTTATGCACAGATCAGTCTTCCTCCCTTGATACCTCCAGTATGATCTAATAATTCCAAATTTGATTTCCCTGTAGTTCCTTCTTAACTTCTTTTGGCCTAGGGCACACATGAAATTTGAGGCAAGAGCATTCAGAAGTGGGGCTCGTGTTCCCCTGTGAGTCAGAGGATGGGTCTATTTGTGGAATTATTTCTCCTTCTTTCTGCAGCAAAGGCGGCTGAGCTCTGGCCAGAGTCCGTGTGAGGTTGTAACTGGAGCATCACAGAGGAAGACGGAGGGGACTCTGGTGAGGCTCTTTTCGCTGAGCTCCAGGCAAAGACAGAGTGAAAAGCAAAGCCAGAAGTGAGGGAACGCGCTGTGCTGATGTTGCACACTGAGTATTGTTTCCGCTTTGAACTGGTGATTAGATAGGGAGTCTTGTGTGTCTGCTATTGATCACAGCCTCTGCAAAGAGGCTTCCTGCATGGACCGGTCTATCCAACTGGTCGCCCTCGACAGGCGATGCGGGAGGGCAGCGTGCCTCCTGACGTCAAAGTAGACGAGGACAGAGCCGCACATGACATGTGCAGAAAGGAGTGGGAGGCTGAATGAAGCACACTCATGAGTCAGAGTGTGGACACAAGAAAGCTACTTATAATGACAGGCTTTCAGCCTGAGCTCATAATGCATTTACTCTTTTGTTGTCAGTGCTATCGTTGCTGTAGAAAACATGGATGGAAAGGATTAGAAACAAAGGGCTATTACGTCTCTGTACCCTTGGTGAATTCCAGTATATAAAAGCCTGATAGAAAAAAGAGCACAGCCTTTTCACTATTGCACGGCAATCAGATTTGAACATTTACATGCAGAGGTCTATTATCTCCAATATCTTAAAAGAGATATAAACATATAAAAACCTAGAGCAATTTTAAAGCAATCATTCTGTCTTATAGTGTCACTCTACAAACATGAATCTGTACACTGATGCATGTGTGCATAGAGAGATACTAGCGCATCATTAACATGGAGCTGCACAGCTCCATGTAATGAGCTGTGCATGCACCTTATTTAAGCATCATTCTGTTACACTCACTCTTCAGTGTAGATGTTGTTACTGCTGGAAGAAAATTCAACGTTAGCTATTTTCAGTATTGTGTTAAAATATAAAGTCAAAGAAAGCTCAGCGAGCTTAAAAACATTTTTGAAAAGACTTTCCTTTTTATAACAGATTAACACTTATATGCTGTCAGTCAGTAAACAAGAAGACTGAATGTTAGTTGTGGTTTAGCTTTCCTAACAATCAAGCTTTGTTTTTTATGAACATGGTGGATTTAATATGATCATCATATCCACAATGCCTGTCACTACTCCCTTTGATTGCAAGGTGTAACCCACAGGTGTTCACAGCTGGAGCTTGTCAAGTCCAATCAGGAGGAGCTCAGGAGGGCAGATTCCTGATTGTTTTGCTCACATGACCTGTTGTCAGGTTTACTTTAACCCCTGGGTCTCTCAGCTTCCATGTTGTCTAGATGTTCAAATGCCTTCCTTCTTGTTGCATTTCCCATGTGAAAACAGATTCCCAGTTCGATTCCTTTTCTTTTTCCATCACTCTTCCTCCTCTCATTCAGAGTTCATTTACAACTCACTCCAAGACTCTCGTTGTGAATCTCCTCAATGGTTCTCTGGCTGCTCCCCTGGTTTGCACTCCTAGGACCTTTCTACAACAATCAACTATTACTCATCCAGTTATCCACCCTTTAACGTTCCAGCAACTCACAACACAACTCATGGAAGAAAGAACAAATATATCATCATCAACAAAACACTCACCACCACTTGCTAATCTCAGTCTCTGTGTGCATTCTCAGATTTTCCCCTGGCACTCCACCATCCCTCCAAAAATGAAGAAGCCTTCTTATCCATTGAATTTCTTTAACGTTGCCATTTCCCAAAATCATCTTATTAACTTTAGGATGATCTCATTTTACTATCCATTAGGCTGTATTGCAGAAACAATGTTTTGTTTTATGGACCATGTTGTAAAAATATTTATTATTTGAAGCTAACTTATTTTCCTGTTCTTCATGCTGACGGTCTTTTTTATTATTGTGCAATAGTATTACCAGATATTTATCAGAGTGAACTTTCTGACCTTTCACCTAATTGCACAAGTTTCCTGGTTAATGGCATATCTTTGGAAGTTCCCGTCAGACAATACATCCAGTTTCACAACAGTTCTTTTCACATTTTTCTCTAAAGTTAACAACCATTCTCACATGTGGAAAGGGAACAAGGTTCTTCTTATTTGCTTTCTTGCTACTGACACAAAAAAGTATTAAATACAGATAGTACAGGACAAATCCAATAAAAGTATTGGATTAACTTTCATTTCTTTCATGATTATCAACAGAGGAGTTGCGGGGCAAAATCTCGTTCTTATTACTTTATGCCCGTTTGTGGCTCAAATCCAAAGCAAAGAGTTTCCTACTAAAACACCAACTTGTTGACTCATTGCTTAGTTGAGACCTTTTAGTGTTCTGGACAAATTGTCCCAGTAAATAAAAAAAAAAACTTTAAAAACCCCCACAGATTTAACACAAGTGAAGTTGCTCCGTGTTAAACTACTGACCTGTGCAGGATGCCCTGTCCTCTGCCCATTGACTGATAGGTCCTATCCCAACACACTGGCAAGGACAAGCAATAATAAACCAATTTCAAAATTGATAAGATAACGTTTGTTTGAGCATAAACTAGACTCTCCTTCAGAGGAAAAGGCAGTGAAACTTTACACACCTAACCATCCACCAGTTCGCTGAATGACTCAAGACAAGTTACTTTGGTGTGAATATTTAGATAATTTATTATCTAAGCAGTTGCTGAGGTCATTGTAGCTTGGATGAATACAGACAGGGAGGTGAAAATAGATGTTCCGATTCAATCACATCAACACTCACCAGGACCAGGTGGAAATCAGTGTGTGGGCCATGTAATCTTACTTTATCTGGTACATCCAAAACACCAGGTCAGATTTGCATGAATCCAAGAATCACCTTCACAATAAAGCTGCTGGAGACACGTCCTGTGTCCTGAATTGTTGATCACCTGACTGGAAAGACACAGCATGTCTGCCTGTGGCACCGTCTGTCAGGGTCAGCAGGAGGAGTGGGGTGTCAGCAGGTTGGCTGTTCTGTTATTCTTCCACTTCACTTTTTTACAAAACAAACTTCTGGAGTTTCTGAGGTAGACAGCATTATGAGGTGCATTATCAGGCAGGTGGTGACAGAGAGGAGACACCAACAGACACAACAAGACGATCTCCAAGGCCAATAAAGAGAAGAATGATCAGTCGCAGAAGTAACAGGAGAGTCATTCAGTCTAACTGCAGTGAACACCATTATTTAAATAGTTATGTAGTGCTGGATTTATTTCATTCTGCTTTTATTGTGTACCACTGTGTACATAAATTACATTGCATTGTTTTCTATTATTACTTTTACACTGTATTTTCTGTGGAGAAATGTGACAAATGTGTTTAAATACATGTGAATCTGAATAACATTATGTGGTCGACCATCCATTTACAGTAAAAGAGTAAAAATAAAACTTTTCTACTGATATCCATTTTACTTTTTTAATTGTTTTTTTTTTTAAACTAAATCAGGATTATTTAATCATTTTCAACTTAAAATTGAGGGGACATACAGAAATATTTAAAAGTTCACAAACCTTCAAACTATATCTCTTCTATATATGAGAAAATCATTCATCATTTTTCCTTCACAATTATTCACAAAACAGAATCTGCGTTCTGCACAAATGACTTGATGCATTTGTATCGGCTAGGCTTCCTAAAGTGAAAAAAGAGTGTGCTGAATTTAACAGATTTATTTAATTACTTAGATCAAAAAGGAACACACACACACACGCACACATGCCTGCATACACACATATATACATAGTTTGTATATATATATGTACAAATATACCATATATATATTTAGATCAGTTTATAATTTAGATAAGTTTTTTTCTAAAGCATGCTGAGATGACATTTGTTGTGAATCTGTGCTTCTTGAATCTAATGAACTGAATACTACTCACCAGTTTCTTGCATTTTTATTTTGGTATTATTTTGTTATTTATCTGAGGTCCAAAGGTGCTATACTTTTACACTTTTTTACAAATTCTTTGTCGTATATTAAAAGGTGGTGTTTATTTTTATTATGATTATCATTATTATTATTATTATTATAAGATAAACAAGACCAAGACAATTAACTATTTAGGCATATAACATACCCATGTTTTATCAGTTGCACCCAAAAACCTTTATGGAGTCACAAATGCTGAGTTTAGTCACAGGATAAGTGAAGTACTTCATGTTTGTTTGGATCAAGAAAAATATTTTTATAAAGGATGAATAGAAGAGCTCTACTGAGACTAGAGACAATCAAAGGTCACTGCATGCTGAGTGCTGCATTGAGTCACTTTCTTTCCAAGTGTTTCCATATTTGGCAAGATCTGCATCTGTCCTCATTTCAGGTGAAGGCATATTTACAAGCAAGGCTCATCATATTAGATGCTGTAAGGCATAACAATGAAATAAATTTAAATATGTGGGAATTGATGTGATTAAAAGAGGCAGTTTCAAATTCAACTTGCTTCCCTTTACAGTGGAGACTGATTAAACTAGTGGCTCTATGCAAAAGAGAGACAGAAAGTGTGGATAGCGAGATAAACCCATTGGATCACGTGGCTTTCCATACATTTGTTAGTAGATGGAAAAGTATACAAACCCACTGACCTGCTCAGAGCCCATCCTCCTCTGCCTGTTTCTCTTTGCTAAAGAAAACAACTCTCATTGCCGGGCCCAGCCACCTGTAACACTCTGAACCTCCTGACCTTCAGAATCAGGAAATTAAGCTAAAATGCTTAATGCAGACTTTACCCAGGCAGCAGTTTTCTGAAGCAACTTCCTCTCCTTTGCCACCATGCACGTGTGTGTAGGGATAAGCAAAAACCTTACATACGCGGGAGTTTCCATGACATCATAATTCCCTCATAAATAATTGCTTACTTCCTTCTGTCTCATTGCCTCTGTGTTAAAACATTGGGTACAAACCCTGGGCTGGTTTTGTTAAAATTGTACAGTTTAAATATGTTTTTTGTACAGTTAAACATACATTTTTATGTTTTACAGCCTTTCAGTTTACAAGAGAAAACCACAATCATATGCGAAGGAAAAGACGTTTATCACAGAGAAAGTACAGTAGGTGTATCTGGAAGAAATAAACCACACTCACTGCTTGGTCCTGTTTTATTGATTGAATGAAAATACCAAAAAGAGGATAGGCTGAAATCTGGCATGACATCCTAAGCAGAACATTAAGTATAGCATAAAAAATTTTAATGCTCTAAGGGAACGCCAGGCATATAATTTAAAATTCCTATGATAGGGAATAAGATTTATTACTGAATAAATGGATATAACAGGACTGGATTCGGTTGTGGTTATATCCATAATTAGCTGAATGGCCATTAAGCTGTTAATCTTGTCTCCTGCTGAGCCGAGCTCCAGACAATACAGCATGATTTCAGACCTGCTTCAGAAGTCGGTGGGCCACAAGGGTAAAAGGCAGGGAGTAAAATTACTTGACCGCATTTCATCCTGGCTATGAGATTTGTGTACAGTGTCCACAGAATAAAGCTCCACCAACAACAATCCCCTCCCACCATGTCAGCACTACTCATTTAGCTGTTGGCACATTCATTTGAGCTTGACCCAGCAAACGTCTCCAGAGGTAACCAGGAGTAAACATGCAGACAACTGCCCCTCTGAGGAAAACCTGGAATTTTCCATACTTTACAGACACACACCCAAGAGAAGGGGAAAGAGGAATGTGTTGGGAATGTAACCCTCTGTGTATGAAGAGGCTCCCAAGACTTAACTTGACAACACACACTGACATCATATCTACCTTTGTTGAAAGGTTGTTGCTAATTATAGTTGTGTAAATAAATAAATAAATAATTTAATCTGACTTTTTGATTGCTTTTCCAATTGTGGATGGCTTATATATGAATAGATTTTTCATTTTAGAAAGAATTCCCTGATGTGACTTGGAACAATATTCAAGTCTCTATAGTCCTGACTATGGAGTGCTGACTATGGAGATCAAAACTTGGAGACATGTTTCTTAAACATGTTTCCAAGTTTGGGTCTTAAACATAGATATGGGGTACAAATAGGTTACAAATAAGAATAGTTAAGAAAAAAGATGTGATAAATCCAAAGCAGAGGACTGAGCATGGGATAGCATAGGAGTCTGAGTATGAAAAAGTTAAGAAGAAAAAACATGGTTTTATAGATGTGAAACTAAAACTTGAGACAGAAGTCATTAAAATAGTCTATTTGTTATTTATTACATAGACTAAAATTTCTGCTGCTACTAACAAAATGACCATTGTTCTAATAATGTTATCTGTTACATTTAAATTCAAGTTAAACCTATTGTTTTTCAGACATTGATTTTCAGCAGCTTATTCCACAGAATATTACAATTCTGTAATACTGAAGCTGCTGCCTTGTTTCTGACTACTGCAGTGGGACTGATTATGACAGAAGCTGTGAAGCACAGTAATTTAATTTGGTGTGTAGTGAGCTGTTTGTCGAAGTAACTAGTTTGTTGATAAACTGTGACATGGTGTGAAAGAACTTTAAAAACTGTTTATTTTGTTATAAGACAGTTAATTTATGTCTGAATTCTTTGACATTTGAATAAATTAAGAAATACTGATTGTGACAAAAAAACTGACTGATATTTTTACTGCCTGCAGGTTATTTTGTATAAAATGTAAGTATATTTAAATTATTTGTGTTTGCTAATAACATTTCATAATATAGTTAAAGTGATTTCTTTTTGACTGCACTGCAGACTTTAACATGGTCATTATGAAAGTGTGAAGCCTGTTGACAACAAGATAAATACATTTGTCTCAAGTTCTTATTTTTAGTTTTGAACTATAAAAATTAAGACTATGGAGGCTAACAGATCTCAGATCCCTTTTTGCAGCCTCCACAGCACAACCTTGTTTGAATAGATGTGTGACTTCAACTATGAAATACTCAACTCTACTGACACTTTCAAAGGTGATAATTGGTGTAATAGACGTTAAAGGTTGTTTTAGCAGGTCTTGGACCAGAATAAAACTGCTAAGCTTTTAATTCAGATGTGCCAATTTATGATATTCTAGATCCAAATTTATTTAGAAAAATGTTAAGTGTAAATAAGTAAATTTAAAAAAGCACAAAATGTTTCAACTAAAAAAACTATTGATATGTCATTAGCCACTAATAGACCAACCACTCATACTGCTGCAGTGGTCTACTTTTAAACATTTCATTGTTGGACATGTACTATTGTGCAATGATACAAAATATTTCAGCATCCTTTCTTCTGCTCAGGCAACCCTCAGGTGGACCACTGACTCTCTTCTTTAGTTCAGTTGCATTGTGTAACCTTTGTTAAAGTCTTAAGATCTGTTTATATTCATACTTGTACAGATATCAGTGAAAAAGAAAAATTATTCAACAAATAAAACTATGGGGTACATTTTCTGTGTTTGTGTAATATGTGTAATCCCTCATTCCCGGGTTTTGTCTTTAAAATTAGGACAAACACAATGACAGACAGTAAACCATTTAATATGTACATTTTTAAAAGGCCTCTTGCTACATTTATGAAGCTTTCGTTTATCTAATGATACATGCATACAACAATACTTTTGTCACATTCATAAAGCTGTGTGTATGTGAGATTATTCTTTACAGATAATGTAAACAAACACATGGGCATTTTCCAGGCTTAATTGTAGCCAAAAATAGGTGTGGTGTGTTTTCTGTTAGACAAAGCCTAACAGACAACAAGGAAGGAAGCGTCACTGTTGTTGCCCCACCTCCACTGGCTAGAGCTGTTATTTTCCGCAATCACTCTTAATGTGTAATCACAGAGAAAGTACAGTAGGTGTATCTGGAAAAAAAACATTTGTACCCTGGACAAAAAGATGCATACTTTTACTGGCACAAAATCTGCAATTTTAAGCAAGAATAATAAAAAACAGTCACATACCATTTAGAACAAGAATACAAACAATGTTAGCAGTATGTCATAAAGAAATACATTTTGACTCATCAAATGTTATCTCAGCAACAACAATTTCCAACAACATATTAGCTGAAGTATTTGCTGATGTGGGCCACAAGTTAAAGTCTGTTGCTGGGTCACCTGAAAAAAAAAAGTAATACTTCCAGTCACAAGAAACTTGTCAGAATAATTTAAAGATTACTTTAATCCTGTATCTGCAAAAGGCATGAACAATGTTGGACTTAATTTAATTTACCAAATTCAAAATACAATGAGGTTTGTTGTTGGAACGTGTGGGAGAGTTCGCAGGGGCACCGTCACATAGAAGTCCTGGGGTTAAGAGATCAATTTGAACCATTTTTGGAGAAGTTTAGTTCACAGAAAGTCAGAAAGAGGCTTTAAAATTGCTGAAGCATTTAGTCTCTTTTTTTCTCCATTACTGGGAGTGCTTTCTCGGGCACATCTTGTACTGAGAGTAAAAAAAAAAAAAACATATATCACTGGGAAACTTTGCCGCAAAAATAATGTGTTCCCATCAGTGTAAAAGTGGAATAAAAATATTCACCCTCTTCAGTATGTTATTATTAAACAGTTCATGTCTGGGATAGGATGGCTGAAAAACTGTGAAACCAACAACCTGATTTATAAAGTCGTCACGTTAAAGTTCACGTGGGAGAACAATTCTGCAGTGAATGTGTGTTTTCTTGTGGGCAAGTCGTGATGACACAAGAAAGACAAGGAGTTTGACAAAAAAAATAAAAGCTTACTGTCAAATGTCTGAAGGAATTAGAAAACGGGGGGTGTAAAATGTGAGACAGGGCAGTGAGGGGGCAGAACCAGGATTAGTGTACTGTACGCAGTGATGGGAGGTATGTGTGAGCCAGAAAGAGAGAGAAAGAGAGAGAAATTCGGCAGGGGGGAGTGGGAGAGTGTCACGTGTATGCCAGAATAAGCTCAGAGCTGCAGCGGGGAAATCTCTGGACAGAGCAGCAGCAGCTATAAGTCAGACCCCTCAGTCCCTCATGCTCCTTCCACATGTACTTTTTGTAGCAACACTTTAACACCTGTCCTCCCCTTCACCTTATCTAACCCTGTCCTCTTTCAATTTTTCCTTTAATCCCTCCCCTCTGGCACAAGCCTTATTCTTCCAAAGAGTGCTCATGATACAATAGATATTCCCCTCATGGCAGCTTGTTTTGAATGACTTTATTTCCTCAGTACACATACTGCTAATAGAGACCAACCACTACTGTAAATGTGCATCAACATCTGAAAGCCATTACTCACAGGATCATATCTGCTCAAGCTAGTCCAGCTGGCACCCTAAAGCTACACAGGAGGTTCACCCTCATGTCTCCTAATGTGCCATCCTGCTGTTTCTGATTCAAAGCAGGTGATGGAGAACAAGATGTCTGCTCCCTCAAACCTTCTGACTCACACTAATTCTCCTCCCCTTACAGAAAAAAATTTTTTTGGTAGGTAGCCAGGTACTTTTTTATTTTTTTATTTTAAAGGTTGTAATGACATTCAAGCAAAAGAGCTAGAATCCAAATATGGCCCTTATAATATTACGCAAGAGTTCAGCTGCAATAAAGCTCAAATTCTATAAAAAAAAAAAAAGAAAAGAAGAACTAGAGATAGCCCACGTTGATGTTTTACTTTTCCTATTGGAGAAGTAAGCTGAAACCTCACAGCTGGGGCAGGGCCAAGGACACGTGTTGGCCACAAACAACCTCTGCTATTAAAGATTTGTTCTGTTTGGAAATTTCTGAGGTCAGACTCCGTGACCGCACTGTAAAGTAACTCTAAATGGGCGACTAATGCTTGTCTGCTGCAGAGGTGACCATTAGAGGCAGTGAAGAATGGATGCTGATATTCTGCCACCTGTTTTAAGGCAGTGTGACTCTGCTTCAGCTTTTAAAGTGCTCAAACATAACATCTTCTTCTGCAGGTTGAAAAAAAAAACAACAGTGAATGGCAGATGATGCATTTCCTATTTGATAAGTCAGCCCACTCATGCATTTATTTTCCTCCCCAGATTTGTGTGTGTATAATGACAGTTAGTGTAAAATGTGTGTACTGTTGCTAAACAGACACACAGGTCTTATCGAACCAGTGCAGCTGTCATATATCACAAACAACTTGTAAATACGGAGAAGCATAGGTTTGCTAGAGCAGTGCTTTTCAATTCCAGTCCTGAGGCCCCACTGCTCTGCATGTTTTAGATGTGCCTCTATACCAGAACAACATCTTCTGCAGCCACCAAGAACTGCAGGAGCCTGTTAATCAGCCAAAGACTCAATCCAGGTGTGTGGCAGAAGGAAACACCTAAAACATGCAGGGCAGGGGGGCCCCGAGGACTGGAATTGGGAAACACTGCGCTAGAGGAAAGAAGAAAATGGAGGACGTTGTTAAATTTTCCTTGTTTTACCATTACATACTAAAGTCAAAATATTGCGAATGAAGTGAAGATAATATCTTGAAGGTCCAACGCTGAAACTGCACACAGACTATCCCAACGCATACCAAACACGCTGACTAAGAGCGTACAACCACAGGATGTTCATATCCTAAAAGAGAAAGAATTTCCTGTTGTCCTATCGTAACATTTTAGGTTACGAGCTCACTTACACAGTGTAGCTGGTGCAGTTCTTCACCTGAGAATTGGTTGGGTTTAATATCCGATGTGGAAATTTATTTTCAGCATTTAAATTGTTGGTATACCATTTTTCTTTTTTTTTCTATTCTTTGAGTTTTTCAATTGTAAAATGAACAATTTGTTTTTTTCAAAGTGACCCCAGTGCTGCGTCTTATTTAACTGAGTACTTAACTCGGCTTTTTCTTTTACTTCTATTGACTTCTTAAAACCTGAAGTAGTTTTTTAAATTCTGCACAGGAATTAATTAGCCAAATATTCATCAGTCCTGATTTCTGCAGAACTTGTTAAACTATTTGTTTACACTTAATAAGCAGAACTTGCTTTGTGAGTTAAGCCATGTAACATAGTTTGTCTTTTGTGAAATAAATTGCAATGGTCAACGCTTCACTTGGTTTTAGTATATCTTGATTACAATCAAGCACCAATAAAACAAATCTACTTTGACAGGGATCTGGAGTCCAAGGGCAGAACAGGCAGTCAGTCAAATAGAACCTTGTTCTGCTGGTTGTTTTTGATGATTAAATTTACTATATAAACTCCACTGTCGCCACATGCTTGCCAATGACGAGGAGTTGGCCAAAGTGACACGATGTGATTTGCTGGATCATGTTACAAAGCAAAAATGCACTTACTATTGCAGGACATGTATTTGATCTTTTAGTCTAGTAAAGTGCTTTAGGCACATTCAAATGTATTTTGGAAGTCACATCTCTTTTCCCCAGGAAAAACAATTTGCATTAGGATTAAAGGTGCAAATGCAACAGGAAAAGTTTGTCTTGCAAAAGTTCTCTCAGTGTGAGCAAGATCACAGACTTTCTTCAAGGACAGTACATAGAGAAATAAATGTTCTGCCCCGCTGTTCAACAATGTACCTATACATTACTATACATATGTTGCACCTATAATCTACATTATGTGACAATGTTCCCTACTGTTTCTAATTAATCTCTCATTCTTGCTCACCCAAGGCTTAGACATAGATTGAGATGGAGAGAACATCGTAAGTTTCTGAAACAAACATACTTATTCTCTGGTAAACATCTGCAGTATTAAAATCAATACATAGAGTTCCTGACACTCTTTCAGATGCTTTTGTTTTGTTTTCTTTTTTTTTTTAAAGAACTCTGAGGTGCGACAGACAATTTTTTTTTAGAATGAAAAATATTTAAATAATATGTATCCTGCGGTTTCTAGAAACCTGGAATTATGCAGTCAACAGGGCTGAACTGTGCTGCAGTGAGCTGGATAAGAAAACCCTGGACATATCTTTAGTTTTCCCTGGTCACATTTTGGAGTTTGTCTTGAAGGACACTGAACATAAAGAAAAACAGATGGATCATAATAGATTTTATAATATTGTACAAAATGTAGAGAGAACTTGGTATAGTTGATCTTAAATGTGTCACCATGCTTTTTAAGAAGCCGGGTTTCTGGATTTTTTAAATGAGATTGAAATGAGGAAAATAAACTAAAGAACAATAGCATCTTAAGGGAAAATACAGTAAAATGTAAAAATATGCATCAATTTGTTTCCATAGGTGTGCAAATGAACTAATACCATATCAACTACATTATAATTCAGTTTGAACATTCAGTCCTCTCGGTTACTAACAAAAGGTTCTGGATTCTAGTGATTCAGAGAAATGAACAGAAAGGAAGTTAAATCTCATGGAGAGAGGTTACAGAAAATAAAAATTATTTAATAAAACTAAAGGACCAGTCAGGAGCCGATACGTATTCAGTGCTGCAGTAAAAAGTAATTGATGACTAAAGAAAATGTTAGAAAAATCCTACATAATGTAAACTGGTTGTTTTTCCAAATTAACGAAAAGATAAAATGGAAACAATAGTGATAAAAGTAAACCTCACAAGTTCTATATGTCCTCACTAAAATCTTCCAAAACCTTTTGGATGAATTTGTTATGCTAAAAACATAACAAATTCATGTTTTGTTACGAAGTAGTTGAAGCATGTCAACTAAAATAACATCTTGACTACAGCATGTCAAGATGTTATTTCAAGCTTCCAGTTCCCTAAAATGCTTTCGTTTACGGAGGTTTGCCTGGAAAAATACAACTACCTCTGAGGAGCAACTCTAGGCAGACTTTGGAATCCAAAAGATATCAGACTTAAACTGAAGATTAACTGTTAAAGTGAAATAAGCAAGAAGGTTCTTTCTTCAGACAATACAAACAGACTGACTGGACAAGAAACGTTACCTCTTTTCCTGTCATGAGCACAGGGGGTTTGCACAGCTAGATAAAAACATAAATCAATAGATTATCAGTGAAGCTAACTGGTTATTGGGTAATATTAGCAAGAAGAACCTGACTAAGCCTTAGATTTGTGGACATTGTGTTCAATGATTTAAATCTATTTTACGGTTATTTTGTTGTAATAGTTGCGTTAAAATAAAGGTATTGAATAGAGGAGAACCCTTTGTTCAACCTTGTACATCAGTCAGAGAAAATGCTTCATTTCTGGTTTTTAAGGAATGTCTTGAGAAAATAATCTTATTACTAATGAACAATTCTCTTTAGAAATGTGTTTATTCATATTTTAATAATGGGTTTAGCTATTTCCATCCATGCACTGTCTATACCAGTCTGTCTTTACATGACAAAAGTAGGTGTGTATGATCATCTTAAGAGTTGGCTGGATGAGACACACTCCATCATGAGCTAATATCAAGACATACAGGACAAACAACCACAAGCACACACAGGGCAATTTAGAGAGACCAATTAACTTATTATACATGATTTTGTATTGTAGGAGAAAGCCAGAGCCCAGAGCACATGCCAGAGCCTGGAGTGCTAATAACTGATGGCAAGCAACCATGCTCAGCTGTTTCATTTGATTACATTTTATGTGGTTCAGTGTATTTGTGTTGCTCTGTAAAAGGTAACAACAGTTTACATATAAAGCAACAAAACAATAGAGAAAATTCAAGTTTGGGAATGTAAATGTCAAAATGCAGAAAAATGTGATATATAAAAATTATTACAATACAGGATGATCAAATATTAAGTATTTGAAATATAAAACTGAATGCTGAAATCAAATCAAAATTCATCGCATTTGTTAGTTGATGTGTTAGCGTAAAAATATTAACCAGGTTTTTACAACTTTTTCATTTTGGTTTATATCACCTTGGTTTATTTGCTTTTAAGTTGAATTGCACAGCCTATATGTGAGATGGATAAAGTGTGCAAATAATTTATAATTTTATGGTTTTTTTACACTGTAAGAAATCTTGTGTCTCAACTGGGCTGTGCACACTGCAACTGCTGGACGTAAAGGCCCGTAGTGAACTTGCTGCAACAGGACAGCATAAAAGAGCCGTGGTCCACAGTTCCTCTCCAAAGTGGCTGGACATTTGCCTATGGAGAAATGATCAGCCTCTATTACATCACTTTTAGATAAAATCTCACACTGAACCGCCCACGTGACGATCCCATAAAAAGTGGTAGCAGAGGGAGCGTGGGCTGCTCTGCATGGGACACAAATTTGGCTGCTATCCTGTCGTCAACCATCTCATCAGCTCTCGGCGGGGAACCTCACATGAAGGCCGGTCAACCCGTCAAGACGTCCCGTGTCACGCGATAACTTCACAATTACCTGCTTATTTCCAGACACATGCTGGGAGATGAATCTCCTCACCTCCTAACAGCCATAGAAAAGAGCTGTCAGTGCCTCTTTTCCACCTTTCATAAATCCCCTTATGTAACCCCCCTAACCTTCACATTAAGATTACATTGTGGTGGAGCTGCTAACTCAAAGCGTTACATCATCTGGAATCAATAGGACCACATTAGCTGATGGGAAAGATAAGCTGTGGTAGCTCTGGCTCATCTGAGACTGTCATTAAATGTCTTTTTGAAGTGGAAGACAACTTTTAAGAAGTCAGTTCCTGTGAACTCTGTGTGCCTGCATGCATGCGCGTTCCTGTGTGTGTGTGTGTGTGTGTGTGTGCTGGCTCAAATTCCAGCCGAGTGCAGGAATTATTCAATGTGCTGCGAAGGCAATGCTTGTGGTAAGCTCCCAGCCCTCTGCATCATGCGTAGTCCTCCTCATCTGTGCGTGGAGAGTGCAGGCTGGAGCGCTTACATAATCTAGTTAAAATATATCCCAGTCACATGTAAGATTCAGCCCTGCAGATAGATATCGCACTGTCGCTTGAGCTGCTCTGGCTGCCATTCAGATATTAGAAACAATATGAACGCAAACACACACTCGCAGACTGAGAGACTTGACAGTGATTAGCTGCCAGATATTCTCAACAGCTTAAATGTGAAGAGTCTGTGCGGAGAGAGAAAAAAATGGTCAGGAAGCTTTTCTCCATGGATGAAGCGCATGTGACTGAGTGAAGCTGGACCAGGAAGAGACAAAGGAGAGGGGAGGACGCACAGCAGGATGCTGGAGTCACAAACCCCCAATATCGCTTCTCCTCTGACTGCACAAGTTTGAATATCAATGCTAAATCCAAGTGCAATTGACTGGAGGCACATACACACATTGCTGCGGCACTGTGCCTACACTACATGTGGTCACATATCTGTGTAGGTGGGGTTAAGTTGCAGAGCTTGCATTTACTTCATCAGGGTGACAAATCAGGAGGAGTAAGCTGGTGAGATAGAAAAGCCAGGCTTAAAAAGTATAAGGGATTCCAGATGTGAAGCTTCGCCTGAAGCATGAGCCGGTCCAGAGCTATGTCAGGTATTTTTCTTGAGCAACATCTGAGGATATAATTAAGAAAACAAAAACAACCGCAGTGAATGATTTAAACATTTAAAATATGAAGAGTAGCTTGTGATGATATTTGAATTCCTGGAATCTTTTACATTTTACAGCCACAAACTTCAATGTATTTTAGCAAGATTTTATGCTTAGGACAAACATGAAGCACTACATAAATGTAAGAATAAAGCTTTATTTTTGTAAATTATTCATTATTTAATAAAAGAGTTTTTGCTCTTTCTTCTTTGCAAAGCAGTTCAGACTCAATCTGATTTATTTGACGGCTTCTGGTAAAATACAGTTTTTTAAATCCTGCTGCAAATTTGTTAACTGGAATTAGATCTGGACTGGCCCATCCCAACACATATTGATTTTATCTAAGCTATTCCATATTAGCTGTGGCTGTATCTTTAAGGGCGATTCTCCGTATCAGTCTCATGTCTTTTGCAGTTTCTAACAAAGTTTCTGTTAGGATTTACTTGCATTTAACTTTATATGCTTTCCCATCACCTCTGAGCATCTTCCATGTTCCTGCTGAAGATAAGCACACCAGAGCACCTTCCTCTGTGTTTTGCCGTGTCTTCTATGCGATTTGTGGTTTCCTGCAAATTGAACTTCATGTGGTCTTCTTCCAGCCATTCATTATAAGATTTATGGTGAGAAGGATTGACAGACTGTCCCATCTAAGCTGTGAATCTCTGTTGCTCCTCCAGAGTTGCCTTGAACATCTTAGCTTCTTCTGTGGTCAAACTCAATTATCAGTCGGGTTCAATCCCATCAGCTCTGATGTTTTGACTATCCCTCTAGAGGGAACACATTCCTACAGTTAGTCAAAGTTAGTTAATCAAACAACTAAAGGTGCCTCGAAATAGCTGATCAGAAAAGAACATTGCGGAACAAAATTACACAATGCTGTTATTGCATGGATATGAATTGCTGCCAGGACGGAATAATTTGAACCAATAATTTTAGCCAGCCAGGAAACAGATCCACACTGAGATTGCTCACAAATGTGCCCCCAGGTCATGCAGTTGACTGAAACGGCAAACCTGAAGCACTCACATCTTGACCGCATACATTTTAACCAAAAAGTATTTGAGTCTGTAAGCGGCGGAGCAGATGGCCCAAAGCCAGCTAAGTCAAATGCACGTCTCACAGCAGAGGACAGCTGCTCGTAAGATAAGACACACATAAACATGCTCCACTTCAAGCTGCACCCAAACACTCTCACTTGAACCTGCGTCCTTTTGCAACGCACTTTATCCTAATGGCACTCTTTACACATAACTTGAAGAAAAACAGAGGTTGACTGAGGGCATCACACAAAGGTCCATGTCTGGGAGAATGTCATTAACAGTAAGCTTTGGAGACAAAAATTAGAAGGTTAGTGTGAATTCCCCCCTACTTTATAGAAAAGAAAAAAAAAACTTTTAAAAGCCAAACTTTATTTCTGTCCATATGTTGTAAAGTGTGGCACTGAGAGTTCTTCATGGACACGTGCGGCTTTTTCTTTTTTTTTTTTCTTCTAAGGGGAAGTTTAGACGAGGACAGATGCCTGACCTGTACTAAAGTGGGTGCAAGTCTCTGATTGAGATTTCAATTTTTCTTCTTTTTTTTCATGAATGAGAGCAGGAGACATCCTGTCTCTGCGGGATACACACTGCTCAAGTCGCGTGACTCATCTCGGATCCTGATAGGAGAAGAAAACACGCGGACAAAAGAGCTGCCTCCTTTGCGAGGAGACTGCAAATTATTTGCCGTTGTTTCTTATGCAAATGACAAATTGGTGAAATTGTCAGACGGCTGAATGGAGCTGGATTAACGCTTAAAGAATCAAGGAGATCACAGATGATTAACTTAAGCATTCAGGACAATATGTGGTTAATGCAGAAAAAACACTTTCACGCATGAAAGATTAAGTATCTGCAGAACTGTATGTTTAATGCTGTGTGTATAATTTTAAATACCTCTTTGATCCTTAAAGACACAGTTCCCGTGCTTTGAAGGGAACGTGATATATTCCACTGTGACATGGATGGCTTGAAGACAACAAAGGGAAATAAGAGTGAGCTGGGAAAACTGCAGGAAGCTCTCTGTCGTCACAAAGTCTGGGGTCAATGGAGGATCTGAGTCTGGGGAGCACAACGACTGGAGACTGTTTTTCTTTTTTTTTCTTTTATGGGACCTTTAAAAGATTGTAGGACAATTAGAATCTGGCAGATCTGGCAGCTGTGTCATCCCAACCGGATTTATGTGTGCTCCGGTGTGCATGTCGGCGTGTGTGCGTGTGGAGTGTATTCTTCACAGCAGGATGTGATTGAAGGCACAGCGGTGCAGAGCAACCTCTCTGTTTGGTTCCAGGGCTGCTGGGTGCTCCTCATTGTGACAGAAGCTCATAAAACATGAAGTATTCACAAAGGCTAGGCTCCCCTGTGATCACTTGGCCACAAATGACTTTCTGAATTTAACTACTGTGGCACAATCTGCTTGTGCAAAGCACTGAAGACAAGCAAGAGGTCGTTCTACGCATTTTAAGTCAGGCGATTCTGCAGCCGGTTGTTGCAACCATCTGGGCAGCAGTGTCCTTGGCTCGCTAATCATCTAACAGAGCTTTTTTCACATTGCACTCGTTACGCTGGAGGTGGAGTGAAAAGGGCGACGTCGTTTTAAATCCCACTCATCCTCACTGTCAATCGAGAAGGACAGGAAAAAAGGAGGCTGGTTCTTTTGCTGCTGGAGTGGGTGTTCTCAAAGCAAACGTGATCCCGTTTGCAGCAAGAGGGTTCGTGACTCACTGACATCGACACTTGTCTGGCTTCCAACGGAGATCGCTCCTCCTTATCCCACCCTCTCAACCAAACAGGTCCCATGAGTCACGAATACCACCACGATATGCCTTAAACAATTTTAAAAATGCCTGTGTATCAAAACAATGACCAGTTAGATTTAGGTATTAGCTTTGTGCTCTAAAATATAATCAGAGTTCTGAGTTAAAAAGGTTTTAAATTTCACTTTATCATTCACTTAATGAAACTCAGATTATACCTATGTTGTAACAATAGAAGAGTTTTCTGGTATGATGACTTATAACTCAGGATTTCAACAGACTTTTGTTCAGAGTTCAGCAGATACCGCCAAGAAACACCTTAAACTATTGCCTTAATCCCAACTGGTTTACATTACTTACAACAGCAAATGAAATGACACTCACAGGGCTTTCGATGTATAGAAATCAAACAAAATTTCACAAAACTGTCATGCTTGTCATAGTAAAAACATCCCAATTTCATGCAGTAAAGTCATTTTCATCATTGAATGAAAGTCAAAGGCTTTGAAACAAAAATGGAGGTGAGCAAATGTGAAATTGATTTAAAATATTTTAAATTTAGATAGGAGTTAGGACCATCACTAGTCCTCATGCGTTAAACATACTTGGATCATAATAAGAAAATTATTTTCATTCTATTATAAAGGATCACTGAATAGATTTTGCTGTAACATTTTTGGAATCAAGAGTTCTTTTAAGATGATACAAGTCGGATTTGGTCTTGGCCTTTCTTGGACTAGCTTTTAGCTTTTTTACATATTGGGATCAATATACAAAATAAAGACACTAAGACATTCAATGCAGGTATGGTGAGGTAAATGCAAACAAAATAAAGCTAATAATTAACAGCCAAATTGTTCAAGCACTTCTGCTTCATCTTCTTAACAGAGGAGAAATGTACAGGCAACAATGGATAAAAGTGAACAAAGAATAATAGTTAAGACTACTTTTTATTATTCTATAAAATCTGATAATACATCAGGGAATAACTTCAAAATCAACTTAGCCATGTTTCTGTTTCAACTCTGAAGTTCAACTAAATTTCCAGCAGCTAAGTATATGGAAGATATCCAACTTGATTTAAAAGTTTAGGTTGGTGAGACGCAACTAACTTTCCGACTTTAAGGGACCTTGCTATTATTATTTTTTAATTTGGAAGAGAACCTTGCAGCAAGGAGGGCCTGTGCTTGAATCCTGGTCCCACTGCATGGAGGCTGTATCTTCCTGCGTGTGTGGGTTCTCTCTGGGTACTCTGGCTTCCATCCACTGCCCAGAAATGTAACTCTTAGGTTAACTAAATCGCCTTTATGTATGGTTTTGGGTGCAAGGTTGCTTGCGATGTGCAACTTTGTGCTGTCCTGGTAATGGATTGGAGACATGTCTAGTTGAGTCTAAAAAGTTATTCAGTTATGTAAATAAGTTTTTTACACCACGAACATATTTCTAAGATGTGGGGAAAAGATTTGCTATTTCCATTATCCGCAGCTGCTTCCTGAAACCGCCGACTTTTCATAGCCATGTCCCCTCAACTTACCTACATGCTTCGAGCCATGCATCATCATCATCATCATCCTCATCCAGATGATCATGACACCGAATGCCTGTGCAGCGTGTAGTGACCAGAGGCCATCCCCGGCTTGACTTGTCGCCCAGCTGCTGAAATGGAAACCGATCCGCGTGTCCACGTGTTTGTGTCATTTCCATGCAATTTGCATATGTAAACTGGCCTCGCCTATTGCTCCGCGGCTGCACCGAATGGACGAGGCGATTCGTCGGCAGGGGCCAGGCGCAGCAGCGAATGGGAGAGCCGCAGCGCGCCGGTCCCGCCCTCTCAGACACGTTGCTTCGGGAGAAGCAACACGGGGTTGATCACTGGCTGTGGCTGCTGCCTCACCGCTCACACGCCGCACACGTCTCTCACATCAGCTGCTCCTCTCTGCCCGACGCTCCTGCCGGATTCACAGCTGAACAAAGGAGGAGAGGACACGACCGGCCGCCGCATCCCGGGAAGGTAGGTAGACCTCCACATCTCACGCCTCACCGGTCAGATTATCTCCGTATGAGCCGGCGAAGCGCTCCTGTTACTTATTTTAAAAACAAAATCTTCTGGAGGAATTTAACAGATATAATCGCAAGAAAAAAAAGACCTACTTCTACGACCTGAAAGTGGATTTTTGTTAATAGATTGATCAGTATTTCTAATACTCTTTTCTGATTATGCCTTTATGTAATCTAACAGGGTGCTGCCAAATTTACTATGACCGATGAGGAAGTCTATTGTGTCTCCTGCTCTGATAGGCGGACAGCCCTGATCATTCGCTTTATCTGATTTTCCTCCCCTTATGGTCAATGATTACAATGTTTTACCTCCTCTCGGTAATATTCTTACATAATGCGACTGTATGTCGGTAACTGATGAGCACCGTCTGTACATGTAGGGGTCCCTACCTGCCCAGGTGTGCACCACAATGGCCGTTTGATATTTTACATCTTTGACAAATTACACATTCTATCGTTTCTTAATCAAAATAAAAGAATTACAGGCCTGGGTTGTGTTGAAGTGTTTTCAAAGGCCCAGGGTTAATCGATCGTTGTTAAAAGCCTGGCATGTTGTTTCATTACATAAGTAAATGAAGTCTTTGGTTGAACAAGTCCAGCTTGATGCTAGGTTGTTGTTTTTTTTAGATGTATGAAATGCTCCAGTCATTTCTTTTATGAAAGTAAAGTGTAATTGCCTTATGAGACTTCATATCACAGGAAGTATGGGATCTCTTAGTCAGCCCATGTTATAAACAGAAAATTTTATAGTGGACTGTATAAAGATTAGATAAAAGATGTATACTAATCTGTTTGAACTGCCTTTTGGGTTATTATATATCAATTGCTTGCTATTATAATTTTAGAACTACAGTCTGGTTTCTGTGATTTTTGATGCTCCTGTTTCTATCCGTGAAACAAATGCATGCAGCATTTTTTTAGGCCTGTGTCGGGTTGTGTGAATGAGTGAACCCCCTCTGCTCCACCCTCGCTCTTTGACTATAAGATCAGAGTCCTAAAACAAAGAAAGAGTGAGCCATTGCTCCTTCTAACCCTCAAATTTCACAGAAAACCCGAGACATGCCAGGCGTTAACAATCCAACCACTAAAGATAACCCTGTTCTGTTCTCACTTCCTTTTATCGCCAAGGAAAAGCACTGAAGCTCCTGCAAGCAATTAGGCGTCCGCGAGAATCTTTTTGAATTTTTTGTCCACAAGACATTCTTCAAAGCGAACCAGTAGAGAGCTGATGTTTTACTACGTCTTTTATTACTTCTTCAAGACGTCGAGGCTCCAGTCCCGTCCCTGGTCCCCTTTTTGAAGGAAGCTAATGATGTCCATGGATGAATGTAGCAACTGTTGGGGGTCAGAATCAGATTTTACACAATATCATAGAATTATGATGATAATTATACAAAAAGTTATAATGTTATATAATCAATCTTGCACAGGTATAACATGCTAATATTAGCAAGTTATTATTTGGGCTGCCTGTCTTGCAACCAGCCTGCAGTCTGCTGCTTTACAAACTGCCAACTTTTTAAAAACAACTTTTTCTCTATAAGAGAGATTGATGGATGCCTCTTCATTTTTAACACAATAATCTTATGTGTTTTTTAAGACCTGAAGTATTACCAAACAGAGAGGGAAAAGTGTTAGCCTTTAAGCCTTTTTTCAGCTAACTGGTTGGAAATGTGTGTAAATGACTTGATTATCTATGCAAGAGATCAGTCTCGCTTTCTCAGGGAGTGCATAAAAAAAGATTTTCAGCCATAGGAACAATTTGACAAAACTGGTACCTGGCCCATGACTAATTTGTGCACAACCTGGCATGTGTGAAAACTTCCTTTGTCAAGGTTTACAGTGACAAGAGTTTGGACACATGTAGATCTGCGGCCTGGAGGGATGTTTTCGTGTTTGATGGTGCTTGGTCTGTGTTTACTAGCTCAGGTGTTGCATCTGCAAAACAAACAGGTCATTGTGGTCTCACTGCCACTGTCTGCTCTGGCGCCGCTTTGTCCTTACTCATGTCTACTTACTTGGAGATGCTGTATTTTTGGAAGACTGTTTATTACTGTTATTATTCCACCAAATCCTCGGTGCTCAGACAAGGACGCTCCAGTAGTTATTTTGACTCCAGCCTTGATTTGTTGATTTTTTGGTCATGTGTCTCATCTCCACCCATGTTTGTTTTCCTTCATGAATCTCTATCTCACCCCAGGTCAGTGATGGTCAATGCTGGTTAGAGTCTGCAGCTGAGGATGTCTGCTACAGATTCAGACAACTCCATCGACTGGCTGGCCAGCGACACAGAAGAAAATGAGAGCGAGCAAGAGCCGGACTGCACTGCAAAGCGCAGCCAGAGAGAGGCTCCTCTGTCTGAGAGCAGCAGCGAGCTGAGCGAGGACAACTGGTGCGAAGTCTCCGGTAGCAGGGGATCTCCCGGCGGCACTGCGAGATCGGACAGAGACTCCGGCAATGGACTGTGTAAATCACAGCGCGGAGAAAAGGTGAACGGCAAGAACACTCAACCGGTGAAAAGACCTCATTGCTCCACAGGAGAGCTGTGCAAGGAACGGCAGCTAATATCCAACGCATTTGAGAAAGATCAAGTTTTTATCAACAAGGTGAGCACCCCTGCGACTGTTCTGTTTTATTTCTCACTGGAGGTAGTTGACAGTGTCAACAAAACTAGGACATGCCCTATCACCCAGATCCACCCCCACACCAACACACACTCCCCACTGCTGCTTTTACTGACATTTCCAGTAAGGCTGTCCCTTCTCTGTAACTGCATAAGGGGTGTTTGTCATTTTGGTCTCACAGAACTGTGTCTTTTGATAAGAAAGCAAGCACAGCGTGTGAGTTATTTGACTTGTGCTACTCAATATGCATTTCAGATGTTTTAGCTCATGTTTAATCACCTGATTGTAAATCAATCTGTTATCATTTCCAGTGCATGGAGCTACAATGCTACATCCATCCGCTGTCATCAATCTTGAATGGCCTTCGTTCAGGGAGATACAAAGAAAGTAAGTCAGCCTGTGCATTTGTCCTCAACAAGTTTGCGTAATTAACTTGAATAAGATGACCTCTGATGTTGCAACTAGAGATGCAGCAATTAGGCTTTTCCTGGTTTAAGTTGAGTATGACAGGTCCTGTTTTTTTTGTTGATTTATTCTGAGAACAGTGACACATGAAAGAGAAAATTTAAACATTTTTGAATACAGTAAAATTAGGTCTGCGTGTGTGTATATATATGTATATATATATATATATATATATAATAACACATTGGTATGACTTTTTTTTATGCTTTTATGACTTTTATAATGGAAAAAAGGGATTTTTCCGTATTTGACCTAACAATCACCAATCAGTGCTGATTAAGGAAAAACCGGCCACGTGGTTGGTACATCTATAATTGCAGCATTCCACATCTCAAAAACCTGCGTTTTCTATGGTCTCAGCAGTAAATTGAAGCAGGGTTTGTTTGTGTGGAATCTAACTGACTGCTGGTGAAAAGGAGCATTTGGGCCTGTCAACATTTCTCCCAGAAAAACAATGGAGGGAACAGACAACACGCAGACCTTTGTGGAAAAAACATGTCCCTGAGATTTGAGAGTGTGATGTCTGAAACATGTATTGTTGTTGGACTATCCAATAACCACAAATATTTATGAACCCATCTCCGTGTGTTATGTAACAAAGATCATTTCGGGTGAAGGCTCGCTTAGGGACTATGCTATTTCAACTGATAAAGAAAGCACTCTGCAATATTATTTAGCCTACCAACAGTAAGAAACTTTCTACACTTCTTTGCAAACTTGGCAGAAGTGAGTGGGAACATACTGTACCATAGCTTTACCAAAGAAGAAGCAGCTGCTGTTTGTGTTTTGGTCCGAGCAGCATTACATGTGCTTTACTGCAGATAATGCCCGTGTCCAGACAAGCTTAGATTTTGGGATCTTGGTCAGACCCAAACCTTATGTGACCTAGTGCTTGCTGCTCACAGAAGCAGGGGAGGCTGTTCCCTTGTACAAACATTTCACAGAGCCCATCTGCAGCACAGACTCGGGGCCTGCTGTTGACGTGCTTCACGCTGCAGCTTTTCTTTCTTTTCCAGGGCTCAGCAGTTTCCAGGAGAGTGTGGCTATGGACAGGATTCAAAGGATCATGGGTGTTCTGCAGAACCCCTTCATGGGGTGAGTTTGACCTACATACCTCTGTATCTGTTTTCCTCTAAATGTTGTATAAAATGCCTTGAAAAGTATTGAAATCTCTTGACTGCTTAAGATTTTGTCACATTACAGCCACAAACTTCAGTGTACTTTGATTTTGTGTTCTAGATCAACACAACAGAACACTTAGTTGTCAAGCAGAAGAAAAACGGTAGTTTTTAGGGGTTGCAAAAGCAACCCCTGAAACCAACTGGTGGTATTCAACCTCCTTTACTCTGATACCCATCATTATAAACAAAAAATGTTTTGCTTAATGTAACTCACCCCCCACGCCTCCAGTGATCTACAGCTTAGTTGGCATGTGGTGTTGGATAATATTAGTTGTACAATCCACAAATCTGGCCCTGATGGGAGAGTGACAAGGTTAGATATTTTTAAAAGAAAGTCTAGCCATTCTTTTAAAAATGTCTAAAAGAATAGCTTATTTAATCTTTGCCACCAGCTTCTACTCAGATGAGATCAAAGACACAGTGTCTAATGTTAAACTTGTGCCGCATAACACCCTGAACACATCATCCTTACATTAAAACATGCCGTGGAGATGGCTATCATCAGCTGGGGGCTGAAAAGCTGGACAGAGATGATGGGAAGATGAATGGAGCTAAAGACAATGAAAATCTGGTTGAAAACCTTTTAGAAACTCCCAAAGCCTTAAGACTTGGGCAGAGATTTCCCTTACAGCAGGATAGCAACCCTAAACATACAGCTAGAGCAGGGGTGCCCAAAGTCGGTCTTCGAGGGCCGGCATGCTGCATGTTTTAGTTTTAGTTTAGTTCACCCCTGAGCTAGAGCTACGATGGATTGCTTTCAAATCGTCCAGTCAAAAGTCCAGACCTAAGTCCAAATTCAAATTCTAAATTCTAAGTTGCTTTTAACAGAAGCTAACCAACCCAACCAACTGAAACTGAGGTGCCATATTTTATGAAACAGGAATTTGTCAACTTTTCTCTTCCTAGATGTTCAGAGCGGTTAGAGACATAGTCCAAATTATTTGCAACTGTGATATCTGTAGAAATATAGAAAATAGAAAGATTTATAAATGAACCCATAACTCTTGCACCACTTTACAACAAAGGTTTTCTTTATGTTATCAAATAAAACCCGGATGTAAAACAATGGAGTTGCTTTCACCATGTCGTAACTTGAAAAGCTCTTGGCTGCATTTTATCCTTTTTTGTTTTAAACATGCTGCAGCCTGGATGCGTGCACTGCCTAAATGTGTTTTTCCGCTGTAGCTTAAATCTAGTCGGGGATCTGAAGTGAAGCACATCCGGCTGCACGGAAATACTGTTTGCTTTCTAAGTGGTCTCCATTATGTCTGTGACACATGGCTCACAGCAGGTTGCTGCTACCCCCACACGCATTCAGGATAAATTTACTGCAGAGACGGCAGAGTCGCTCTCTAGCCGGCCATCTCGTTAAAAATGTATCATGCTCCTCGGTGGGAGAGGGACGCTTGTGTCTGCTTGATTAGCTCTCCACCGACCATACAGTGTAATGGAGTATGATATTTCCCCTATCTCCTCTGTAGAAAGGAGAAAGTCTGAGTCCTTGTAATATGATCATCTTTCATCTAATGAAACTGAAGCTTTGTTGAATTATGTTGGTAAAAATAAAAATATACTGTAATTGTTTTTTTTGTTTGTTTTTTTGAGCTCTCAGTTTTAAAAGCGACCTATTTTTTTCCGGCTGTTCACTGAAAACAAAAGCAGATTAATAATAAATGCACCCTTGATATTTAAGCACGGTTTCTATTGGGTGTATCAAGGTATGCTGCTGAGTCTGGCACAGACTAATTGAAGAGACCTCCCAGCAGCTGCTGCCGTCATATTTAAGACAAAGAGTGGGTGTGGCCGCCTCCTGCAGACAGTTAGGGCTCAGCCTGGAAGGTGGGCTTAGCCCCTCCCACTTTCCTTCAGTTTGTCTGTCCCAGCTTTCTGCTCTGTGCTACCAGCTGGCGGCCCCTCCAGCTCCACAAAAGCAGATAGGATCAAAGTGACTTCTTTTTTTTTTTTCTTTTTGTTTAGCTAGCGGATAATCTTCCACATGAATTTTACATGTTTCGAAAATGAATATAACAAGAAGGTCCCGATCGTGTGACGGCAGTTAATCCCCTGCCTACCATCTGGTTTTGTCAGGACTCTTCTGAGCGCGCTCCCCTCCTTCCTCCTCCCACGACATCATCTAGTTTATTTCCACAATGACGCTGTTGGACACCGTTGTGGCTTTGGTGTTTATATTTAGACACAAGCAGAGCTATTACACGTCAAGCCACGTGTGAGCTCTAAACATGTGAGAAATGTACTCAAGACTGTCCCCCCCACACACACACACACGCACACACATGCTTGCTTTTCAAGGCTGCATATTTCCTAGGTACGTCTGATTGGGAGATAACAGTTCTCCGAAGCAGTTGGCGAGAATGTTTGTAGACCAAGATTCATGCATGATAGCAAAAGTAAACACTGTGTTTCTTTCTCTGTCTTCTCTCCTCCACCTCTGGTTCCGTTCTCTTCCTTTTTTTCCCAGAGAGAAATATGTTGACATCATTCTGAAAATGGAGGCGATGCTAAAGAGCTGGTTCCCTCATGTGAAACTCCAAGAACAACTCGCCGCCACACAGACAGAGGGACTTGTGCCCAGTAAAAGACTTAAGGTAAAGGTTTAAAAAAAAAAAAAAGCAACCCTGTTGTGTAAGAGCTCGTCAAGACGACATGAGCCGCTGCCGAGAGTGACAGCGTTGAAACGGTAGAGACAAAAATACCCATTGTTATTTAATCACAGCTCTGTGACAAGAAAAGAAGGATTTAAGGCTATTTTTTTTTTACTGAGTCTCAGGTTCACTTAGAACAATGACACAAGAACAAAGATAAAACTGGAGGAGTGTCCCTCTCAGGCTTAGAACGGTCTGAATATACCTGGAAGAATCCTTTGCATTTAAGTGGTGTGTATTTATCCCTGACGTTAATCTAATCCTCCCAAAAAAAGGAGGTATCATGTTGCAGGTTTTTCTTGTCATTGTAAAGATGAAATGTTTTTATAAGTTCACTACACAAGCTGTCAGTGTTGTTTCAGTGACTACATTAAAAAAAGAAGAAGAGAATCTATTCTGTAAAAGACTGGAGCAGAGATTCACCTTCCAGCAAATATACAATACAGTCACAGTAATGCAGGACTGAGCTGGTGCATGTGGTTCCTGATCTCAGTGCTGCTATGCACACTTCGAGTTTGAACCTTATAGCATGTGGTCGTACCTGTCCTTTCTTTTGTTTTTCTTTTTCATCAGGCAGTAAATTTAGATTTTAAGGTGCTAATCCTACCTTCAAAAGAAAAACCATGAAGCATGTAATTATGATGTGGAAAGTTGAGTGACTCATTTCTCAGTGGGTGATTTTTGAAATGTACACAATTATAGGTAATGACCTGTTTACAAGGTCAAAGTAGCACAAGCCACGGATGTCTATATATAGTCACGTTGCAAAATGTCCTGCATTAATTTAAATCTACTGTCATTTATCATCACAGGCTGGCCGAGATAGTATTATTACCAATAAGTCCCAGTGATAAATGTGTTAGCCCCTTTCCTGGTCTTTCCTTCCCTAAAGGTGTTGCTATTAATATCAAACCGTCCCACAAATGATAAGAGTGAACAAGACTGTAATCACATGATTATCTTTTATCTTCTAATTATCCATAATTGACATCCTACAGGAGACCAATTAAGAGTTATTTTCTTTGATCTCAGATCGTATTTTGTCCTTTTTCATAAGAGCTAACTGGCCTAAACAGGATTCAAACCCAGTCAGAGGAAATGTTGTATAATCGAAAGCCTTCAGAAAGTAACAAACAGCCAAACTGGATTACACATAAGATTGGAGAATGTTATGTTTATCTATCTCCATAATTCCTTGAAATACTTACCTACCTAGAAAAATAAACTCATATGTTGTTTTCGGTACATAGATACAAAATAACATATTTTGCTGCTTTAACTTTCAAGAAAGAAACATTCCCTGACATATTTCTTTTTAATTTTTAAAGATGCGATCTGAAAACTATTTATTCCTAATTTTTCCCATGTGTGTGCAACCCTCTCTTTTACAGCATCGTATAATTACTGACCGCTGCATTTCACATGCAGTCTCTGAGTGTCATCCGCAGAAACAGACGAAACCTTCCTTATGTTACCTGTTTGCAAAAAAAAGCTTAAATCTCATTCTCAGCAACTGCATTGGCTCACGCCTATTGTCAGACAGAGTATTAGACTTTCCTGATCCAAAATGTCAACCGCAGATGCCAACTAACTTGTAGCAAACAAGCTTCTTGAGAAGTCGTGTCAGTTGATTTTCTGTTAGACCGACCGCCAGATTTATTGGCACAGCTGGTGAAGTCATGCAATGACTTTAAATATATATAAATTTAAGAGTTATTACTCTTAAATAATAGAATATTCACTGCAATGACATGATGTCATACGTAGTCTGAAAAATGCAGCCTATTAAAATTTATAGTTATTTGGAAATATACATACATATCTATCCATATATATGTATGTATTTATATATATATAAATTTCATCCCATGCTTGATGCAACTGTTATTGTCAAGCCTTACAATTCCTTAAAAAAAATACATACACAAGTAAAGTGCACATCAAGAAAACAAACATATATATTTCAACTGAATTTGATGACAGAGTTATTAATCCAAGACACTTTTTTTGCTGGGGTGTAAAAATTTATGAGATAGATTTCCTTCAGCTGTACTGCAAAATGGAAAATAGAAGAGAACTATTATTTCAAAAAGGAGAATGTGTGCCAGTCTTAATAAGTCATGACATGTCAAATACAAGCAGCTACTTGCCTTATTTTATCCATCTGTACCGTTGCAGCAATAATTATAGTTTAAATGAATAATTACTTTTTATTGTAGTATTTGCACATCTTGCATTTAGAGAAATAAAGTAACAACTTGTAGAACAACTTTACTTGCAATGTTAATCTCCCTTTTTTAAAATAAAGCAAACAAAATGGTAATATAAACTTTTAAAAGACATTTAATTAATTTGAATTGTCTCTGATTATGTCGTTGAAGAACTGAAGGTCTCCATGTTCCCTCACAGTTATCTCCAACGACGACGTCTGCAGCCGGGAGCTCCGTCTTTCGCGGCGAACCTCCAACCGGCACCAAAGCTCTGAGGGTCACGGACCTGACTCCGCCCGAAGCCTACTCCGCCAACAACCTGAAGTGGCTCCACACGTCGCCTATCTGCTCCCCGACAGCCGAGGAGGCCCAGGCTGGTCCCAGGCACCCGCTGTTGCCCAGAGACAAAGACCTTACGCAAGACAGTGCTGTTTCCTCCAGCACAGACGGCAACGCTAAGACAGACTCTGTGCCCCAAGGCCCACCGCCAGGCAAAATCAACGCTCCCTGCCTGGAACGGCTCCTTAAATCCACAGACAGCATCATCACACGCAAGGAGACTGGGGGTTTGATGGGCAGCAGCTGGTCCTAGTCCAAACATAAGGGGGTCTGGGGTGTCCGGCCATAAAGTGGCATTCGACCCAGCCTCGCCTTGCCCCTTCCTGCTCAGAGCCAGTCAGCCAGCTTCGCTCATTCCAGCCTTCGGGATCGCGTTCAAAAAACAAAAAAAAGGGACGTCGCAGATTCCTCTTCAGCACGGAGCGGGTATCGACGAACATGCTGCTGTCTCTGACATAACGAGCATCCGCCTTCATTTTCCGTTTTCTGTTGACTTATCCTCGTTTCTCTAGTTTGCATTCTCGAGTTGCGTGTGTGTGTGTGTGTGTGTGTGTGTGAGCATCCAAAGGCTAGTCGACAAGTGCGCTGATAACCGAAGCAAGTATTGTCAGAACTGGAGTCTTCCCGCCGGCTCCCGGGCTCACTGATACAGGTTTACACCAATCTGCTGTTTTGCTTGGAAGGGAAGATACATTTTAGCTGGTAGGAAGGATTTTCAGATATTCATACATGGTCTACATATTGTTGTGCTGAAAATGTGGCTGAAATATGATGGTAGAGACCCCTCTTAGCCCCCCGCCTCCCTTCCCAGTGACTCCACTCTTAGGTTTATTGATGTGACTGTTACTCATTTCTACTCTTCATCGATAAATCCTTTTTGGGTACAACTGTTCTACCTCATCGAGCACCACGTCACGGTTAGTGAGTTGGGATGTGACCACTTTGCTCAGAGTCTGGACCCCCGATCAGATCTGCGGTGAGCCAAACGGAGACCACCCGAGGCCTCCGACGGCGAGGCCGTGCAGTACAAACAGAGGATGCTCTCTCTCGCTCTTTCTCTCCCTGTGGCCTGACTGGTGCCATTGTAAAGAATGTCAGCTGAAGAGTTGTTTTTTCTGAGTCTCCCAGAAGAAGGCAAACAGTGCCTGCAAAGTCAAGCTGTGCCTGTGAGCTGGTTTGATTAAAAAAAGAAAAAGAAAAAAAAGAGAAGCATTTATATTACCTGCACCTCTGTGGGATGTATGGAATCAGGAATTGTCACTCTCCTGCCATTTTCCTGTACGAGTAAATTATTGCCAACTACTAGCTGTGGTG
The DNA here is from genome assembly GCF_019740435.1 of Gambusia affinis. Lineage (NCBI taxonomy): Eukaryota > Metazoa > Chordata > Actinopteri > Cyprinodontiformes > Poeciliidae > Gambusia > Gambusia affinis. Next base: position 8,404,397 of record NC_057875.1, read on the forward strand.
GAGTAGAACAACTATCATTTTGTTTTGCCACAGAACTAGATGGTGTGTTAGACCACCTGAGAGGAACAAAGGATGCGTCTGTGTAAATCTTACTGCGAAGGTTGTCGATTTACCCTGAAAAGTGGCCTTTATAGTGTGAAATTTTATACTTTCTAAATAAATGTGGTTATATTTGTTTGATGCAAACTGCTTGAGATTAATTATATATTTTTCCCCTGTGAATACATTGTCAGATTTTTACTGTTTGATTTAATTGAAGAAGCTATACAATTTTTCACTTTTTATTTATTTTTTGTTCTGTTGTCCTTAAATACTTGTCTCAAATTTTAAAACAAAGCCTCCTGCTTTGGCCTAAATTACCCAAATTCTGCTTACTCAGTTCCGGGCTTATGGATGGAGCCAGTGGGCTGGTTTTACACCACAGGGTTGAGTTGTGGGTTTCATCCACCTCAAACTGGTTTAATGTGAATAATCTGTTAACAGGGAAGATACCAAACATAACTCACATTATGGATTACTAAACAACTAATTTTAAAATAATAAAAAAAATAGTTACACTGAAATTCTGCAATAAAAGATGGTCAACACAATGTCTGACAGTAACACTTTTATTGAGAAAGAAACTCAGATAACAAAATCCAATGCAGAGTGTTTATTGCTCATCTTATCTTGACTTTACAAAACAATTGTTTGCTCAAAGTGAGAAAGTTTAATATAGCCGGTAGCACATTACTTAGCACGTAAACGACTTATTTACATTTGATTGACGAGTACAACACCTACAGTTAGAGCATCCGAACTACAAGTTGAGTTGTCTAATTGATGTAATATCTACCCACTTTCAGCAATACATGTAAGAATGCATTTCTCCAATTCTATTTGATAAAACACAGATGAAACATGTTTATAAGTATGTCTTTTATGCTTGGACGGGAGCAATATCATAAAAATTATTTCATTTTTTAAATTACAGAGCTACCAATAAACTATAATAATAAACCATGCACTATTTAATTATTTTTTAATTACATTTGGCTATGTAAAAGAAGTATGGCCTTTTAAACCTCTTTCAAATATTTTATTAATTTGAGAAAACTCTACTTACATCTTAAAAATAATGCAAATGTGGATCTTTTAAATTTAATCAGACAAAATCAAGCGTCACCTGATTAGAAGATAAACTGGTGTGTAATTTAATATCATTATATAGTAGATAATAAATACAACTGCTCCATGACGACTTCAGAGGTTTGCTATGGAAAACAGAAGTGACCACCCAGCATGACGGAGACCAAGGACACAGCAGGTATGTCAGGGATAATGCTGTGGAGAAATTCAAAACAGGTTGTATCACCAGAATGTGAAAAAGTTCAGGCATATTAATGCTTTTGCAAGGCTCTGTATGGTATACAAGCACATGTTTTCATATAAAACAGTATCTATTTCACTGATTATTTAGTAAAACTTCCACCGAAAACCTCGATCTTATAACAATAGCTGAAGGAAGGAGTGGTGTGTGTGTGTGCGTGTGTGTGCATGTTTTCAGACTTGAACTAGACTGCAGACTGCACCTGACTAAAGAAAGGAAAGCTAAATATTATCAATGATGATTACAAAGACAAAAAAATAAATTAATCTGAATAACATTTTTAATATTTTGAAAAACAGATAGAAATTCAGCTGAACCCTCCAACATTGGGACTTTGTGCTACATCTGCTTTTTCTCACCCCTGCTTAATAACATAAAAAACATGATGTATTTACAAAGTGTCAAAGCAGATTTTTTTTAAAAGTACGGCACTCATATCCCTTTGAGCTCTGCATAGTCATGTGTCACTTTTTCTAGACTGAAAGGGAGTGATTGGATTGATTAACCACACTGCATTGATTTCAGTGACACTGTCCCAGATCCCATCAACCAGGGCAAGGCTAATGGTCCAGGCTCACGTGCATAGATGACCTGATAGTGTCCATGGCCAACCACAGCGGGCAAGGACTGTCTGGAAAAACTGAAGTTTTTATTAATGAGCGGAGGAGCTGCATCAACAGAAAGGGCACCTTTATAATTGTGAGGCAAAACAGGGGGAATGCCAACAGACATTGTCTGATGCCCTCCAGAAATATGAAGGGACACAGCTTTAGATGTTATACAAAATGTAGTATAAATTTTAATCTTCTTGTGTATACTGCAACGTGTATACAGGAACCCTTTTTAAATTCTCATACAATACAACCACAGACTTCAATAATTGAAATACATTTATATTATTCTGTTCTACTGTTGGCTTTTTGAAATCTGAAAGACAAAATCAGCTACAAAATCCAAAGTCATAGTTACTTTGCTCCTCAGTTTTGTCCCACAAGTGTTCAACAGCACACCGCCAGATATTAATATGGAATATTGTCAGCCAGGATGAGAAATTGTATTGCTTTCCATTTTAAAGCTGCAGCATGTTATTTTCCCTTTAGAAAACCAATTGATGTCTGAGTTCCTTTTGTCCAGGCCACATTTTATGGGCAGAAGTACAAAGACTGGTCATTACTAGAGCAGCGCAAGTGAGAGTCTTTTGTTAAAAGCGTTCAAAAGGAGATTGGGAAAAAAGGGTATGAGGACTGGTTCAAGGTTCCAGGTGCAAAAGGATAGATGGAATATTAAATAGGGCCTCATTCACTCAAGCTGCTTTTTGCTAATTGGCCTTCACTTTGAGAGTAAAATGAGAACGGCATTAGCTTGAATTACAGCCAGCATGATGGTGCCTTACTGTGCTACAGTTATTTAAGGCACTGCATTGTATGAAACGTGCAGACACTGTCATGTGCAAGTTCGCTCTCCTTCACATACCCAATAATATGACTAATTATTGGGTTATATAATATAATTAATATTATTAGGTCTGTTGTGCAGCTTTTGTCCTGTACAATAGATCCTATTTTTGGAAATAATTGCATCACTTTGTGCTGTTCACTTTTTAAAGGTTGTCGGTGAAGTGCAGGTCAAATGCTCCAGTCTATATGCTCTGCTTTTCCAGTTTGTACCATGTTACAATAACACCAATAATGACAACATTTTATATAAAATCATCCTAAATGCCAATTTTGTTCACTGTCAGACTGTAATGCATGAATCGCAGAAATATGCAACGCAGCAGTGAGCAGAAGAATCCCCACTGATTTCCTCTGTAATTCTGTGAATTGTTAGAATGGTGGAATCTCTGCTCAAAACATTTTCCATGAGACCTCGACATGCTAGAATCCCATTCCTGCAAAGCAACGAATAGACTCATTATGTTATTACGAGCTGCAAGTGATTCATTCGCACTCCACAGAGATAATGGTCTCATCTGTCAGAGAACCAAGCACCTTTAATTAAGAGACGTGTGAACTGAAAATATCCCCCCTGCTCAATTATCAGAAAAGCAGGTTATACAAATAATTAAACAGTAGCAATAATCCAGAGCCACTTCTGACTGTGAGATCTTCAATTTGCCAATCCCAATCTGGTTTGAATAAACTGGTTAATGTCGTCTGGTTTTATGTGGATGAATAAAAGCAGCGCTCTGGAAGTATTCTGAGCTCCCAGTGCCAAGAAAGCACCAAGTGCATCTAAGATTCAGGTAGGAAAGGGCTTCTGACATTCAGAGAAGTGCAATCGATTTTGCTGGCTCCAATAGGTTACCCTTTAAAAGTGACAGAACAATGCTGAAAGGGCCACAGCATCTTACAGTGAAGGCTTGCTATGTTTTTGTATTTTTGAAAGTAGGAAAAAGGAGACTTGTGTGTACACAAGAAACTGAAAAATACATCTTAGTGTTCAAATATTTTCTCTAGTAAGATTCTTTTTCCTCACGCGGTTGAGATTTGTTGATTCAATCTCTAAGCTGTGTTTGTAGATCAACTTCAAATTTCAAATGTTCTGTGGATTATAACATTTTATCTCTTGGAGCTATATGTACTTATGTATAAATACACATAGATACAGACAGATCTATGTTTCATAGATGTGACTGGGTTTATTCATGCACAAAATGTGCTTGATTTGTTCACATTTAGACCTTGGTACCTTGTTTGGTTTGTCGACAGCTTTACATTTATAATTTAGCTGCAATTGATACACTGAATAAGCAGTCACTTAACTACCAAAGCAAATATTCAGACCCACAAGTAAACAACAGGTAACCCAGGGCAACAAGTCACCAGTTGTGGTAATTTCTGCATAATATGTTTGGGAATGAGTGTTCAGCCTCTCTGTTTCCAGGATATTTAATATTTTAGAGACCACGGTAAAATAAGTATGTTTGTATGGGATTATTTTAAACAAAATTGGTTGTTCTTTTTGCACCCAAATATGTGCTCTACAAACAAAAGCTGGTGTCAGTCATGTCTTCATTTACCAACTGGATTTTTTTCTCTGAAAACATACAGGGAATATGGTGCACTGATAGTTGTTCTTGTCACCACAGATTCACAGCTTTAACTAAAGGTCCATCTCTCAAGTCACATATTTTGTCCTGAAAGGGAGCGGTAGTCATCCTCCATACAGTAATGAGCAATCCTTGTCACCTCCCTCGAGCCTAATGGTGCAGGTACCAGTGAGGCAGATCATAGAAGATGAAGCGCAGTGGGAAATGAGATCACTACCACACAAATGCCACTCAGCGTTCAGGAGAACAGAAGACACTCCTCGCCCTCCCCTTCATTCACCCACTCCCATTTTGTCTTATTTCCAAGAATAAGTAGGCAGGCTGTGCTCTCATAGGTATAAATAATGGAAGCAGCCTGCAGCAGGAGCTCATTTCCAGTGAGTGATCATCACACCGATGTAAGACCTAATGATCACACAGATAAAGAGAGAGGCTGGCATGAATGATTAACATTGTCAGTTCCGTCTCTAGAGCCGCGCAGCCACTGCTGTCGGATCCTCTGACCACTCTGAGTGTGCAGCATCAAAAGCATCCAGGAAAGTATGACTGAGTATGAATCACTGGACTCAGCACATGGGAGTGAATAACACAATCATTAACTCTAAATGTTATGAAATATTTACATTATCCAATATCTTTATAGGTAATTTACAAATTTACAAAGATATGATCTATGTTATTTTCTCTTTTTTATTTTTATGCATTTATTAAAATTTTACTTAAATAATACACAAAAGTTATTTACTAAATTGTGACACATTCGGCTTTTGGTCACTAGATGGCACTATTGTAACAATAAAAGAGTATGTAGAGAACGTTCTCTCTTCCTCATAATTATGTCAAGCTAACGTTAAAGATACACATCTCTCAAAATGCATATAACAGATATTTAAATTTTTTAAAATAAGGTTTTGAAATATTCACTGGTATATTTTCTCTCTTTTTTGGTTCATTCGGAATTAGAGTCTCATGTTCACAACAGCATTCTTACAGAGCGTAGTGTAGGTTTGACTCATGCTGAAAATAGGAGATCTCGCATTCTGAGCTGATGACACAGCTGAGTCAAACTCTGTTCTAAAGACATCCTGAAGGACGTGGTTTTGAGTTGCACTGAGGTTTGTGATAGCAAGTTTTATTTGTCTGCTGGAATAAGCTGGGCTTCCAGTCATATTGACATAAGTCTGCTGGAATCCCACAGAAGTGATCCCAGCACACCAGCTGTGACTCCTGTTGCCATGAGATGCCTCAGACTGAACTGTAGCGGATGACTGGAAGGCACGTCATCTGAATCTAACCCAGTGACAAAAACCTGAGCTCATGCATCAGCGAGAGGAGAATGAAACATTTACATTAAGCTGTCTGTTTCATCAGGCGGGGTACATATGATAAGCCTGAGCATGCAACAAATGTTCTCTCTTATCTCATCTCATGCCAGTAAGACGCCGGCTGTCATTACAGAGTACCAGAACCTGCTAACCAACCAACACTATAGCCAGGCAGTCATGACAGAAAGGCTTTAACTGCTTTTCATCTGGCAATGCAGGTGGATTCCTAAATCTACCCAAGAAACCAATTAATACATAGTGGTTTTATTCAGTTGGTATTAAATATTTAAATTGAAGCATAAAAATTTAAAAATGTGTGACTTTTTATGGTGAAATTTATGCTAAAGTAATTTCAAGGTTAATTGTTTCTTAAGTGGTTCTTTTGGACACTCAGCAGTATTTTATTTGAGTTGTATTGGGTTGTATATGATCCATTCCTAAATCATTTTGTGCTCTGCATTTGCTTAGCATTTGAGAGACCACAGCAGTAAAATCCACTACAGAAACTCCTACAACAGAGTATGGAAAAAGCAAACAGGAAAAAGATCAAGGCTAATTCTGAGCAGGTGTTCTTGTGTTGAACTGCTTCAGTAAGTTTGTCACAGTTAGTAAAGTGTCTGCTTTGAAGTATTACATAAAAATCCTGTGATATATGAAAACCATGTCATTTTTATTTGCTTTTTCAGCCTGCTGTTATGAAGTTATATCTTCTTTCACTCAAACCAGCTTGTTCAAATAAAACTTAGAGAAACTTCACCTCTCACAAATGCCAGAGATGAATTTATAATACTTGGAAAACTGGAAAGCGAACTTAATATTTATGCCAGACTTCACAAATTTATGTTCACCTCTTTTCTTAAATCTTTCTTTGGCTTATGCTCATGCAGGCACATGCATGAATGCATGGGTTGTTTTCAGTAGCACTTCCTGCTGTTTTTCACTAGGCAAATATACGACTCCATAATATTATCTGAGTAGACCAACACTGCAGCAGGATTCAGAAAAATTTCACAGTAAATCGACATGAAATGAATGAAGCCAAAACTGGCCACAGACTCTCAAGCTGACCCACTTGTTGGTTTCTCACTATTTGTACAAACTGGCTACATTATGCCATCGCCAACTTGTATTTAGTTCAGGTCAATTTATCCGTTCAATCTCCTTCAACCCAGCTGAGCCCAAACACCCTGACTGATGCGATAATAGTTGCTTGGAGAAAGTAAAAAAAAAAAATAAAAAAAGTTATGCAAATGTTCCAATACGCATCATTTTTGATGTGTGTGTAAAACTGTTGTTCAGTTACACGCTTTTGACCACACTTTTATATAACATAAAAATATTCTTCACTTTTATTACACAAAATATCAGTTCATACAGGTATAGCATAAAATGTGTGTTTAAAACTATAAAAGCCCAGATGAAAGCTAAAGTAAACTTAAGACATTTGTTGGTGCTACAGAGCTTCTATTTACACCATAAATACATCACATTATAACAATAATTAAAACAAGAAAATTAGCTTCACATATAAAGATTTATATGGCATCTTTATGTACACGTAAGAAAACAATTCATTTTTTTAATATGATCATTTACAAGTATGCAGTAAACAGGTGGTTCTGTATACAGGCTCATGAGAATTATTGCTGAGTTTGCAAAATGTGCAGGACAACAGTAAACACTATTTGCACATACAGGGCTGCATCTAAGCAGAAAAACATGTAAACATTTGGTTACAAAGATCTAATACCAATTTGTGTTGCTCCGGGGGCTAAAACTTTTAAATTCCCAATACTTCGGAGAGCAGCACCAACATGTAACCAGTGAAAGAAAACAACAAGAAAAAAAAAAGCGTGCGACTATCAATAGACAACAGCTGAAGCACTTTGTGAGGCTGCAGTCATAAGAGGAACCTTTCTGCGTTCTTGTGCAAGTGTATTCACTAAGAGTTCCTGTCAACAGTATAGTTGCTGCAAATATTCTTCTGCCAGAAAGCAGCTTCAATTAAAAAGCGGCAGTAGTCCGTGTCACACGCAGCAGACTGTGTGCTCATTTTGTAAAAAACTAACCCAGACATTGCCTTAAACAGCTGTAACTCAAACACATGCGGTTGCTGCTCAAATTCTGTGTGCTTCAAAAATAAAAAATGGTCCAGAGTCACTGTTTTACACCAGAAATAGGGTTTATCCAGTACTCCTTCAGGAAGTACTGCTTCTCTTCCTGGTCTTGGGCCTCCTCTTGAGAATATCGTCCTCTTGGTCACTTTCACAATCCCTCTGATTCAAATAATAATAAAAAAAGTGGTTTGCATCATTGATATTGTGACAGCAGCAGAGTGTAGAAATAAAAATAGGATCTTTTTTAAGTAAAATCCGGAATTACTTCTTGAACTATTGTATTCTAGTCCATCTAACAATGTTTCTGCATTACTGCTGCACATATGTGTACATTTGAACCACAAGAAACTATCAGTATGTATTGGAATGCTCTAAGGTTTTTCCAAAGAAACATCTATAATACACCTATAGGCACTTATGTACTCAGATATAGACTGGTAAAGACGCATGTAAAGGAAGGAATTTCACTATCTGCTCCAAAGCATAACAAAATCTATCAAAGTATGCCTAATGTATCTGAAAAATATATTTTTCAGAAGAAAACTTTTCTCAATTAAGTTTACTTCTGTACAAATGTATAAAAGTTGCTGGGTATTTTTTCATCCACTCCAGTATGAGAGCATTTCTCAAAATACTAGTTCTTGCTCAAATATTTGTTTGTTTATATCTAATTAGATACAGCCACATTTATCGGTGTTGATTTGTTGAGGTGGCATGATAAATATGCTTGCTACTTTTGTTTAAAACAATCACATCTTATCCAGAGTAGAATTTTTTGATTTGTTTAGTTTGAGATTCCACATCTTTATCACTATTGCAGACAAATTTGTCCTTACCTAAATACAAAATCATAATTATTGTTGGTAAGATTGCTGATCTTAAATTAAAGGAAAGGTGCTTCTAGACACATGTGTGCAAGGTTAGGTAAACCACGCAACTCTGTTTCCAGTCTCTAACAGAAGCAAAGCCCTTGCGGAGACTATCTGTGAAATAGCAACTCAGATATGAGAGCAGCAGCAGCAGCAGCAGCAGCAGTCTAAACCTGCATCAGCAAAGTCTGGAGGCAGCTTTCCTAAATTATTCCTCTGCTGCAACTGGTGAACCCTGGCAACATTCTCCTCACCTGATCCTCTTCGGGCAACTTCTGACCCTTCTTCATGATCCTCGTTAAGTGGTTGCACAAAGCCACGATTCGAAAGGACAGCTGAAGACATCATAAAAAAAAAAGATGTGAAATCACAAAATTAACCAAGTGCAACATTTTCCACAGATGATTTAAGAGTTAAATCTGAGTTGAATCCTTGTTATGCAATTTACCTTCCAGCGTCGTCTTGCATATTGCTTCTTAAAATTCTCCAAGTTGACCACTGATAGCCTCTTCACCATCGCTTGCCTGGAATTGAGAGGCTAAAGACACACAACACAACATGGGATGACAAGACAAAGAAAATATGTGATGTTAAATGTTTAATTCTCCTAGCATCACACTGCTCAGATGTTGACAACGAGCCTAAGAAAGGTCAAGGATCTTGCTAAAATTGCAGTTTAAATGGTGAGTTTATAGTAAAAAAAAAAGAAAGAAGAAGAGACAAAAATGTGAGGAAAAAAATATTTATTTGGAAGAGCAAATTAAAGTAGAATTAAAGAAATGTATTTATACACCAGAGGTTTTATAATGGGTGATGGATCCTTGTCATCTCCATGAAAGAAATACAAAAAGTAAACAATTTTAACACCGAGTAAATGTGCAAATTTAAATGAATCAAAGGCAAAAATAACATGTTTTAACAAATCTTTAAGAAACAATAATTACCATCAAGTAAAATAAATAAATAAATAAATACAGAAATACGTAAATAAAATGATAAAGAAAAAAGAAATTAACTTTCTGACATCATTAAATTAAGAAAAGTGCTTGATTTTGTGCTCAATGTGAAATACTTTCATTTTTAAAGAACCAACATAATTGCAAGTTTTAAAAGTATTTCAGAGACAAACTATAAGTATAGCTTTATGATCCACAAAAATACAATAATTTCTAACAGGGTCTGAGTTCAAGCTGGAACCATTAGGAAATTAGATAAGTTTATTTTTGGACAGGGCGCTGAGCCTGTTAGTAGTTGGTGTGGGTTAGTGCCTGATGTGAGACAGACGAGCTTAGACAAATGACTGATAACGAACTGAACCCATCAGTGAACAGATAGAGAAAACCAAACTACTTCTTCAACTGAAAAACCAGTCTCCTAAACATTGCTTAAATTTGTATAAATAATCCATTTCTGATATGTTATGTTGTTACAAACATGAGATGAACTGCACTAGGATCACTGAACTAAACTTTCAATCTGAGTGGGTTTGGAAAATAAGAAAACTCCTATATCTGCGAGACCAAATGTTAACAAGTGATACAGACAGTTGAGTCAAATTATAGGAAGTTGTAGCAATAGATATTTTTTAGAATAGAGGAAAAAATGTTTAAAATCAATGAGACAAAACAGCCAGGTTATAAAATTTAAGTTGCTGCACAGATGCAGATGCAAACCTAAATTCACATCCAGCTATGATGAAACCAGCTACTCACGACATTCCAGAACATTTCTGGTAAAATCATTTCTTTAGAACTTAACACCATATAAATATTTAAATAAACAGTATAGGCAGGCAGTCTCTGTGTTACTTTCTTATGTCCATTTATTTTCAAAGAAACTAAATCAGTAACCATTTTCTCCTTTAGTTTATCATGAAAGCAAAAAAAAATGGCTTTTTTTCACAAAATTCTACATCATGTTTATATTTCCTGTACTAAAAAGGTGTTTCTAACTCATATTAACTAACTTTTGTACCTTCATCTAGAACCATGGTTTTCAAACTGTACTACAAGTATCAACACCTGCATTCATTTTTCCTTCAGTGGAGATTTTGTCATTGATCATTTACAACAGATTAATGGAGATGAAGAAACAACTCAAAAAGAAATATGACCAGGTGCTGGTGGCTTTGTTCCATTTATACCAAACCCAGCTTTGCTCTTCAAAACCTTATAATGGTTGACAGACAAATTTGACTGAATATGTTGGGGCTGGTGAGAAATCCCTTTCATACTTGTACTGTAGTTTTGAAATTAGGGACCTTCTTGGTTAATTATTCTAATCTCAGTTTAGATTATAGCTAAAATTTTGAACATGTGATTGAGCGGCATCCTTCATCTAAACAGGCACTGCCAGAAGATAAAACAGTTCTTTCTTCTTTATTGTTTGGTGTTAAAAATGTTTTGATTGTTTCGTGCCAGACGTCTTGGGAACAAACTGGGACCATTAGCAATCATTGCTACTTGCCAGGGAGAAGATTATGCAATAGTTTTAAGGGTTTTTTTTTTTATAGTCTATTCATATTCTACCATTGGAAATGTGGTTATAGCTCTCCAATCCATCAGCAGGAGCCTGCCTAAAGTTAAGTTTCAGTAAACAACTGAAGATCAGAAGTAAAAAGGTTTTTAAGCTAATGTAAGGTTATCTTAAGGCTATGATAATTAATGAGCATATTGTAGAAACAAATGTTTGAAGACAATTTGTCAAGAAAGAAAATTGGGACAGGCATTCAGAAGCTCAAATCCATAAAAAAAAACTTTAGCTTTTTAGATCCCATAAGGATTTTTAAGAATAATAAAATTGACTCCATTCCTACATTAGGCAGACTCTCATACATGGTTTGGCCTCTGGACACAGTTCAGATCCGCAGGACTCCTGCGGCAGAGCCTGGTTTACGTCTGCACTCTGGATGCTCCATTAACTCCTTCAGGAGTTGACGTAGCTCCCGGTTCAACTCCACCCTCATGATGTCCAGTTGGCTCTGCCTGATGTTCTCCAGAGTCACATTCATCGCCTTGACGTCTTCTTGCAACTGCCTCCATTTTGCAAAATTCAAAGTGAGTCTGAGAGGGAAGTTTCTTCACAGCTTTGCTCTGCCCCTTTTACCAAGCCTTCTTGTCGACGTAGATGGAGGACTGCTTCCACGCCGCATTGCAGTGTGCTGTGGGGACCCTCTACCTCCAATGGCCCCTTCTCCATGAAGCCGATGTGCCTCACCACACAACCAAAGCACTCCACATTAATGTACGTGTTGTTTTGAGGCAAGCTGCAGTGTGTCTGGATGCTGTACTCCTTCAGGTGTTTGCTTTCCAGCTTTTCGGTTTTCTTCTCAGCTCCAGACACATTGCCATCCTTCTCCGTTTGGCCCCAGGACTTAAGAAGGATTGAAGGAGGATGGGGGGAACACTGAGTGAGAGGCAGTCACACAGATCCATCTTGAAAACACACATTGTGGTGAGAATCCCAGTAGATGAACCACAGTGGTGATTAGTGCATGAAGATGGTAAAAACACAGCAAACATTCTTGAGGAGTGTGTAATATTTCCTGGTTTCATGCTTTGATCCAAACAGGATGGTGGGACTTTACAGCAAAAAAAAAAACAAACAAACACCTTTTACATGCATTACAGCAACCATTGTGAGTGAACTTCCTCAATGTCGTCAGCTGTTGCATTTCCTTGCCATCAAATTCTGATATTTTGTTTCGGTTCAGTCACATTTAGACAAAGAGACTTTTCACACAGCCTCAGGGTCTATATGATGTCGTGGGTGTAAGTTGTGAAGGGTGAAATAAATACCGCAGGTGGGAGTGAAGTCCAGAAACATACAAGCCAGAGGGTGTAAACTCAGGGACTCTGAGACTGCAGTCACACATCTTTGAACTTTTAATGATAAATCTACTTTTCCTACGAGCAGTGACTCAGTTACCCGGACACAGCATTTGACATTAGTAACCTCCTTTGTTTCATTTTCAATAAGACATGACTGGAACAACACCAAACAGGCCACAGAGCAGTCTGAATACACCACATACCTTAATCCACGGGTGATTCAAGGCATCTTGGATAGTCATTCGTTTTCTGAAATTGACAGAAAAAGGGCAGCTGAGTAAACAAGTCTGTCACACACACATGGCGAGCTAGTCTGTCATGCATTACAATTAAACTCTCTAAGGAGTTCAGTCAGATGAAAAAGCTCTCAGTAATATCATGTTTCCTAAAGGGTTATTTAAATGGAAACAGATGTTAGAAATAAGAGGTCACATGATGCAAATAAAGATAAGTATTATTTTGTCTATGATAGTTAGCTTATGTTTTAGCCACAGTTTGTTTTACTGATACTATACATAATATTGTCATAAACACCAAGTACAAACAGTGCCTTACAGAACTGCGTGTACTACTTGAATTTCTTCATATTAATGTGGCATTTTGAACTGAAGACAAGTGCTAACCTCACTTTTCATTTTTTTTGAAAAAAGATATTTTACATGACATGAAATGCGTGGTGCATTTGTCAAACAAATACAAGGCTCCTAGATAAAAAAAACTTGTTAGAGTCTAAAAAAATTATACTTGGCCTAAAGTTCACTTCACATAACCATAAATGTACAACCAGAGCAAAACTACAATGGTTTCAAAGCATATTCATGTGTTGGAATGGTACTGTCAAATTCCAGAGCGGTATTTAGCTGATCATCCGTGGCAACACTTGAAAATGTGTTTAAATGTGCTTTTCATTCAGTCTGACTGATCTTGAGTTATTTTAGAAAAGAAAAGAGTGTTCTCTTTTCTTTTCTAAAATTCTAAAACACATTTAATTTATAGAAGCTCAAAGATGGTACAGAGATGCCCTGAAAGACATTCCGCTGCTCCTGCAGTGAAATGTTACTTCTTCAAAGTATCGACTCAAACAGGATGAATATAAATGCTCGTTGCAGTTTTTAGATGTTTAATTGTTAAACTCTTTTCACATGAAGTATTATTTTCCATGGCATAATTATGCACCACCTTGTGCCACATAAAAGCCTAATAAAACACACTGAAGTTTGCAGTTGAATGTGAAATCATTCAAATGGTATTAATACTTTAGTAAAGCACCTTGTGCCATGAATCTGGACTGACTGATGTTTGACAACAGATCCCCTGTAACATGTCAGATTGTCCCTCAGCTGTTTTCCATTGTTTTACCTCGTGTCTTTTTCCAGTAGCTGCCTGATGAAGCTCTTGGCCAGCTCGCTGGTATTACTGAAAAACTCTTCATCAAAGTCATAGTCCACCGCTGAGATGTTTCCCAACGTTTCCTGCTTTGTTTCGCCAAGGAAAGGCGAGATGCCGCTCAAACTGAAACAACAGCACAGAGATATTCACACACTGACCAGGATCTTCTCCACATAATCCCCTGCGACGCATTCAGATACCAACTCACAGTATGTAGGTGATGACTCCGATGCTCCTGTGAAAACAGCACAAGATTAATCCAAAGTTATGCACAGCGGCTTGTTGTGTGGAAGCCAGCAGGGTCAGACGTAATTAGGGGCTCTCACCACATGTCTGCCTCCAGTCCTAGCTGCTCATAGTTGACTATCTCCGGAGCTGAAAATAGACAGAGCAAACTAAACTTTGCAGACTACAAAGGGTCAGGCAACAAGCAATTGGAGTGTGAAAATATTCCAGATGGTAAAAAAGCTCTTACCCACAAATTCAGGTGTTCCAAAAATGTTTTTGAAATCTGCCCCAGGCTTTATTTTGTGTGCCAGTCCAAAGTCTATGACTTTAATGCGCGGTAGAGGGACACTCCTGTCCAGCAGCATTATGTTTTCAGGCTACAGGACAAGTACAACAAAAGCAGACATTTTTTTTAACAGCTTTTTCTTGTTTTTGTTTGTTTGTTTGTTTTGCTGCTAAGATTGGATAATGAGTTAACAGGTATTCAGCTCAGGTTACCTTGATAAAACTGCCTTTATATGTATGCATTAAAGAAAAGCAGGTATTTGTGTTAGTGCAAATTATAAGATACATTTTCATAGGTTCTTGTATCTATTAGCTCACTGCAGTTTTGTTACAGAGCTTTAATTTATGCATTTTATGATTTACAAAAAAAATGCATAATCACATAATCACATGGAAATCTCTGAGATGCAAATATTCAAAGCACAAACTGGAAGGCGGTCTGTGGGCCTCTCGGTTTGCTGCTTTTTCCACACAGGATGTCAGCAAGGGTTAGTTGAGTAATGTGATACAATTTTGGTCAGATTCTGCAAATATTTCTCATTTCAAAAGCTGGTTTCTCTTCGTGGCCTTTGTAAAAAAAAAAAAAATGTATGTCGCTCTGACACATGGGGGAGAAAAGTGGCTCAGATAAGCTCCATTTCAACAAAATAAAAAGAGAAATATTTTAATCCCCAAATATAAAAAACCAAACATCCGGTTTAATCATAATCCAATGAAGAATTTAAGAAAAAAAAAATTAGCTGAAGGAATCTATTTTTTTTCTTTCTTTATTATTATTATTAGTTTTGGTGGAACATGAATGTTTAAAGATAAGCTAGCATTGTTAATCCCGGCTGTATTTAGCAGAATGAGGGAAAATGTGGAAGTTGGGGTTGGAAGTACTTTTCCTGATTTCCTGAGCAGAGTCTGCCAGCAGCTAGGCATCCTTTTCATCAAATACCCCTTAGCTGCTGAAGCATATTGGCTAACAAGACGCATTTACAAAGAGCAAGCAATGAATCACTGTGTTGCAAACTGAAAAGCCATTGTATGCAGTGATGCTTTTTCATAAGGGTGATATGGCTCTGAGCCTGTCAGCTGTTCCCAAAGCAAGTTAACTGCTTCCCATTTTTATGAGCCCAGAACTATGAATAGTCTAAGCACTGTAATGAAATATGACTTTATCCATTAAGGACGATCAATATTGATTTGCACCTCATATAAATACAAAGATTAGTTGACACTTTACTTCTATTAACTTTTTAAGCGGAAAGACTCAACCAAGGGCACCATTTAATCAGGAGCTGCCACTGATTGTATGACCCAAACTGGACTGATTGTGAGTTAAAATCTCTGGGATGGTACCATTATGTTTCTTAGTAGTTAAACACTTCCAGCAATATAGTTCTGCTTTTATGGGAAAGGCATCTCAAATGTATGTGTGCATCAAATTTGGAAATGCAAAAGAATTCGGGGGGAATACATAACTACAAATCATCCCTTTTCTGTCTACCAAACATAATAAACTTTAGCATCTCTTTTTTGGAAAATGAAGGACCAGCTGGATTTGTCTTGACTAATAGGTTGAAGCTTGGGTTCAATGTACATCAGCATTCTCTCACTGTAAATGCAGAAAATAAAAGAGTGAAAATGAGAGTAAAAAAAAAGGACAGCAATTTTAACAAACCTGTGTGGGTGACCCGGCTCTCTGAGAGAGAAGAGACAACTTTGTAGAGTTGCTATCTGACAGTCTAAATGCTTCCCACCCCAAAACAGGAAGGATATGCATATCAGAGTGGTGAGACATTGCCTCAAAAATATTTAAGACTTGCTGGTTGAATTTCACAAAAAGTTCTCAAAGCCCTAAACCCCATAGATCTTGTTGAGGGAAAGGATTTAGTCATAGGTAAAATCTAATAGTGATGGAACATACCATACCTTTAAATCGAAATGTGCAATCCCCTTCGAATGGAGGTACTGCACCCCGTCTAGTATCTGTTTAATAAACTGAGTGGCCTCCTCCTCACAGAGAGACTCTTTCTGAGCCAGAAAATCAAAGAGCTCCCCTCCGGAGACCCTGCGAACACACACAGACATGTACACACTTGCTTATTGTGGACTCAGATAATCAAGAGCAAGGGCCTCTGCACTCCTTTATCTAAAGTGTGCTCTCAGGAGCTGGATGCCCAACTCATGGATGCCTTAGATACATAATATATGTTTGTTGTATCAACTCGGGAGACATTAACTCTACATATGAATCACTGTTTTCCCTCCATAAAGCTAATGACAAGGCTTATGGCAGTTTATGCATAAACAGAGAACCATCTGGCAGCTAACATCCTGTTGAGTCTGTCAGTCACTCAACAATAATTGGATTGGGTTTTCTCTGGTCCTAATTAGGCCATACATTTTCCCAGGCCCTTGTTGGACACAAAGGGGGCCTGCTGGGGCATAGGCATTATTTTCTTTGTCAGACTATTTAGTTCTATCTCACATACATGATAGTTTCAAGCCAAAGGGTTTAAACAAACAACAGTTTCAGCAAACAGTTCATGTGAGCAGAAACACTAAAGTTCAAGGCCAGTGAGTTGCGCTGGTTATTCAACTCAGGAATACATTTTGTAAGAGATTGCTCTGGCACTAATAAACACTTGAATACTTCCACATTCTGTCCCATGACAATGTTCCAACTATCATTTTATTATGATTTTGCATGACAGACCGACACAACACGATGCATTGTGAAATGTTAGGCCAATGGCCGATTTGCAAATAAAAATCTGCAAAGTGTGGCATTCAATTGCATTCACCCCCCTTCACTCTGATACATTTAAATTATTTTCAGTGACCTAATTAGTACATATAGTTCACCTGTTTGTCATTTAATCTCAGTATAAACTGCTCTGTTGTATGAAAACTTGAACATACAGCCAGGAGGGTGAAAGCATCGATCAAACTATCAGCCTATGAAACATGGAGGTGACAGCATCATGTTGTGGGGATACATTTTATCAACTGGGTCAGGAAAGCTAGTCGTAATAGTATGGGAAGCTGGATGAGGCTAAAATCGGGACAATCCTGGAAGAAAATCTGCAAATGCTTGACTGAGGTGACAGTTCACCTTTCATCAGGACAACAACCCTAAAATACAACCAGAGCTACAGTGGTTTGGATCAAATTCAAGCAGTATTAGAACGGTCAGGTCAACCTTTAGATCGAAATGTAGGATCTGAATTACACTGCTCTACATTCAGTCATGGTATTTTGTGCAAACGCTTCACATGCAAAGCTTTGTACACCTTTATTTGCAAAGCTCTGGGGGGCAAACACAAAATCTCCTGGAATAGTAATTTAAAGTGCTGCTCAAGATATAAAAAACACACAAAAAAAATAAGCTTTATCTGTAATGTCAAAATGTGACAAAAAACTGAGCATGTACATTTAAAGCTAAATTGTTTTAACCAAAAATACAGAAGCGTTTAATTCGTGCAGTGACTCACAGTTCGAGGATGAGCACCACGTCTGTGCGGTTCTCATACACGTCATGCAGCTCTACGATGTTTGGGTGTTGGATCTCCTGCAGGATGTCCACTTCTCTCTCAATCTCCTCTCTTTTCACACCCCGTCTGCTGACTCGACTGTGGCGCTTTTTGACGAACTTGGCAGCATACGCAGTGCCTGTGCTCTTCTCTTTACAACGCCTGACAACTGCAAACTGCCCGCTGTAGACACAAAGGAAAAAAGCAAGATTATTAATAATTAGCATGATAAATATCTTCAGTCGTTTGGTATATAAGTTTGGAGCAGGTGCCATTTTATGACAACAGGACATAGCTAAACAAATAGTGAGCAGGAACCTGTGTGTCAAAAGCGTCTGAAATATTCTGATGTAGTTCATTACTTCCTGTTTCCTGATGAGACAGAGAACAATCAACCAGGCTGAACATGTGGACAGAGTCTCTCACCTCCTACTACATCCAACTTCCTGCCAAAGCTCTTCCTTCTTTTCCAGTATCTAGTCCACTGAAAGAATCCCACAAACCCTGAATATTTCATAACAGAGGTGCAGCTTTCAGACCATCCACAATTGGTTCTTTGTGTTTTTTATGTGTTTTGCTACAGCCGCTGAATTCTTGACCCTTAATGCTTGAGCTAACTGCTCCTTTTGACTCCGTTAAATGTCTTACTTTTGCTGTCATGTGCATCCATAAGATTTTTTCAGTCAGAAATGGCCCACCAACTTAATGAACTACACGTATGAAAACAACATCCAGTTAATAATATATAGGTAGCCTAAGACTTTGTTTTGAGGGGACTGTCAGACTAAAGTAATCCTGCTGCCTGTCCTGCTGCTTCAGTCATTATCTGCTGCTGTGGACTGACCGCCTGACTCCATACATCCCGACTAGGAAAACAAACCTCTGGGTTACTCGGCCATTATTGTTCGGTCACGCAAAATATGAGTGGAGTACATGGGCATGTTTATGAAAGAAATGCTTGTATCTTTTGCAAATGTTGCACAACCCTAATAAGGTCATATTTTCTTACTGATGAGCTAAACTGCATATCTACAAAACGCTGGAGTATCAAATTTATATACTTGTTTACACAATATTTAAGAATAAAACATTTTCTTTTGAGATGAGAGTGACCTTACATCAGGCAAAATAATGACTGTCAATCACAATAATGTAATCATAGTTTATGAGTCTTCGCAGAGTTTTTCTGTTTCTCCATTTGCTTCATGTTATTTTCTTTTATTTTTTAATGAGGGTAATAATGACTTAGCCATCAGGTTTTACTTAAACTGCTCCTCCACACTTGTATTTTTTCATTCTAAGTAACATGATTTTTTTGTAAATCATCAGACCAGCAGATTCTGCTGCCTGTGCTCTAGAAAAACATTTGGAAATCCCCCTGTTGACTGAACTTTAAGCCTCATATTTCACAGCTACACTGATGTCTATCATTTCCTATGATTTTCACATTCATAACAAACCTCCCGTGTAACAAGGGCTAGTTTTACATAATACTGTGGTTCTACTTGGAAGCAAAATAATACTCGGTCCAGACTTTCTCCATTTTGGAATAATAAGAGTTGTTGTTTTGAGAGATAAATTTAACTCCTTAATCTGTGGAAAAAAATTTCACTTTCTAGTGGTTTGCTGGTATAACAAACCATGAGAAATGGCTATTTTTGTTTCCCATCACATTTTAAATGTGTTTAGCTCATGGGATGATGTACTTGTTGTGTTTCTCTGTTAATATGTCCTCTATCTGCTGCTGAATGGGAGGGGTTTGATAGGCAGGTAGGCTGAGAAGGTTTCTTACACAATACCAGCTGTGGCTAAACCTTCTTGTGTACCTTTAATAAGTGCTTACACAGACAACACTGGTGCATCTCAGAGGAAATGAATACAAAGTAAACATTGTGGTATAAAGTTACAGCTGATTCTTTGAGTCCTCTTCAAACACAATGTTGTGTGAAAGTTGAACCAACATGTTGTTTTATAAACACATCCAGCCCAGCTTACTGCTGAAAAATATCCTCTGTGAACCTCCCATCTAGAAAATAACAAAATGCTAACCAGTATTACTTAGGCACCTGATGAGAGAAGAATTGAAAGTTCACATTTTGCATCACTATTTAGTTTGCGTGACTGCAAACTAAATAGATTACTAAACCCAAGATTCATTCACGGTACTTTGGTGGCTCTTACTGGCTAATTGCTACATCAATTAGTAACTCTAGTCATTATAATAAGTAGAATTTTCCAAAAGGATGACTTGTTAGAGCACATAGATCTTTCCTTTCAGCACAAACAAACAAACACAGAAGTGCTATCGGAAGTGTTTCAAACATTCCCAGTATAGAGAGAAACAGAGAGGGAGGAAAAACTATCATGCTGGGTTTCACATACAACTTACGTCAAAGCCAAGTTGTTCTGACTGCAAACTGGAAGACCATCCGGATATGCTAAATGTTGTGTGATTCATAATCTAACCACAATTTGACATATGAGCTAATAAAAGTGTACTTTGTTGCATTTTTCAGTATTCTGACAAAATTTTGCAGTGTTATGTTGGAGTTTTTACAATGTTCCAATCATGTAGCGGCCATGTTGGATAATGAAATTGAAATAGGGGACAAACATCAGACTCTCCCACCTGGAATTTCAATTTTATAGGCTCCCTTATTCTATTTGGTTTTTTTCATCTTTACCATGTGCATATTTATCATTGAGAATTTTTTGCGCATTGCCTTTTGTTAATAGCACAAAATTATGTTGTAAACCAATGAATGTTTACCTCAGAATACCAAACTGAAAACATCTAAGTCCCGCTGGGTTGTTGTTTTGTAATGTTCTGAGGAATCTTTAGACATACTGATTTGGTATGCCAAGATTCAGAATGCCATTAGACAGGTAAAGACATTAACGGGTGTTCTGCCTGTGAGTCTGTTGAAGAGGAATGCATTTCAACTGTTGCTTTGTGCTGTAGATTACTTTCAAGAAGCCTTTCTATTAAAGCCCTAAAGCCATGGGTTCTTTCAAAGGTTTGTATTCCATGTGAACATGTTTCAGCACAGAGCACAAGGGAAAGTGAGGATTTAACTTGCAACAGTGCCCCAGAAGCTGTTGCATATACATGCCTCATTGGAAAAATAACTACAGAGTGGGTGGATGGGGGCTAAAGCAGTTTGGAAACTCAAATACTCCCTCTGTACGATCTGTTCACAGGCCATCTCCACCCATGAGCCCTCCCTGAAAGGCTGACCCCGATATTGAAGACCATCATTATGTGTGAACTGAGGAGGAGGGAAAAAGACCTAAAGAATTTCTTTTGCAAAAAAACAAGCATCAAATGGCCTGAGGGGAGGAAGTGTCACATGGTAAGCAATCCAAGGAATCTCATCTAAGTATATAAGCTTGAGATTGATAGATGCCATTAAAATATGAGAAAGTGGCCAAACCAGGTGTCAATGTAAGTGGCTTTGTTTAAGTGTGGTTACAAAGTGTAGAGTAACAGCAGAGAGAGGAGTGATGGTGGCAGTGCTGTTTGTCATCGTATCTAAGCCGGTCGGCGTGGCTGAAAGTGTCAGTTTGCTCCAGAGTTTCCATTTCCAACAGCTGACGGGCCATTAGCCACAGACAAGGTGGAGAGAATGCTCGGACAAGCGGCGCCGACGAGATATCAAAATGTGCTTCTCAAATGAGTAACTGCTGGTTCTGTGTGACAAAGACTGTTAGAATGATAGCTGATTCACTGATCTAAACCGATCATCTCCGTCATCTGCACACCAAATGTTGAGGTGCTCAGGGGGAAGCACATGGATATCCTCTAATGGGTGTAAAAACACTAAATTAGACTAACAGACATTTATTTGCTCTACAAATGGCATTTTTTGATGTTCTATACCCTAAAAATGTTCAGAACGACCTTAGAATGATTAATTATCAGAGGAGCTGCAGCGCTGCATATGAATTGTCCTCTGTCAAACAGAAATTTTAGGAATTCCAGAAACTTCACCATGTAGTGTTTTTTTTTCTTTTTCCTTTTTTTTACTCAAAACCAGCAATGTCTGTATCCTAGAGCAAACTACACACACTCTTTTCCTACTCCTCATATAAATATAAAAATACATGCCTTCTACTCCTTGACTTTTAGAGGAAATAAAGGGACTGCTGTGAAGTGCTGCTAATGTGGTTTAATACATTTGACTTTTTCCAACAAATCAATTTGAAGAAATTTGTTCAGACAATATAATCTCTTACTGGATATCTCCTCAAGCAATCTCTTGTTAATAAAAATAAACATTCACAAGATAGAGGGGCTCACAGAATTAACAAATTAGTAGAAAATGATGAGAATCAGATGCTGCAGCCTTCACAGTCACCAGATTTTGACCAAGTTATGTACTTTGGAGAAGTAGTGACTAATAACAAACCCCACAGATGGAGTAATGTTGTTTGGTCAAATGTTTTATCCCTCAAGATGCATTCCAGAGACTTGCAAAATCACAGCTAAGCTGTGCTGACGTTGTTCTGGCAGAAAGTGGTGACCCAACACATTATTAGGAGGTGATTTATGGATGGTCCCTACAGATTAGTGTTTATGTCAGCTTGAATAAAAGAGTTGGATCTGTACATAAAAGAATAGTATAGCCATGTGTATGATACTGCTTGTAAAAACCAGTGTCAAACCTCTCAGGATGTTGTTAAAGAGCAATGGCCAAATTCATAGTGACGTCAGTCAGGATTTCATCACAAACAGAAAAGTTTAGACATCTTTTCTTCCTGTTTAGGCATGCAAAGAGAAAGGGTGCTCCCTTTTTTATGATGACAGCTTAACTAGTTTCATACGTACCATAACTAGTCATGGGCTGGCTTCCAATATCAAAGTACACCAAGTGAATCACTTACTGTTTCAAAACTCATACAGTAATCTGTGATAATGTTTCAAATATTTAAAGAGAAAGTGTCAGGGTGATCAGGGTTTTATCCAGCTGTAAGAACATAAGTAAATACAACAATGCCCCGCCCCCAAAAGTGGTGAGTTGACTGGGAATAAAAAGGCTACTACACTTTCACTCCCTTAGAAGCAGACATATTCAGCTTTCCAAACAAACAGTCATTCTGTGTAAAATAAAAGATTGCTACCCATCATTCTTACTAAGTTAAGCAAAAAAAAAAAATGCCTCCATAATCAGACAGTCTTCAGCTGGAGTGGCTCCAACCAATGATTGGGGGTTACTGGTTATTCAAATCAGTGATCACACTAATTTAAATGCAATCTTATAATATTGATCATTTGTACATATTAGTAATTTAATTAATAATAGATATCAATGACACTGGCAAGACTGAGGGAAGAAGATTAAATTCTACATTTTAAATGTTGGTAACACTTACATAATAGATAAAAATGAAACTTATTGTTTACAGGGCTAACCAATGTTCCTTCTGACATTTGCTTTTGTTACAGCACATGCAGCAGGGGAATGTACCAGTGTGAATGTGATGTTACGTAGATGACGAAACAGTTACAGTATCTCCCATGTAACGACTTACACCTTGAAGCTTGGGCTTGTTCGGGGGCAAGAACACAACTGTCCTCAGTGGTACAAAACACCATTGACAGCAGGGCAGAATGATGAATTATCAAACCACTAACAACTAGCTCAACATCTCCATGGAGCAGACAACCTACTGATCCCCCAAATTTTACTTTTTGGTGATCTTATTCAACCTTTCCAACACCTGAGGAACAGTTACTCAAGTGGAAAGCTATGAATCATTAAATGTACGCAGTGTTGATTCATCTGTCTTGTTTGGAAAATTGTCATACCTGTGAGAAGTAAAACGGAGTTGGCGACTCGCTGTGTCTCTTTAAATTTTTTTGTTTTCGCTTTGTGGTTTTTCGCCACAGGATTCCGGGTTGTCATGATTGTGCTTCAGCGCATGTCTTAAGATAAACTCACAGCAGAATTTTTATGCTTCAACACAACTGACATTATCAGGATTTACAAAATGCACATCCTTGTCAGTAATGTAAATTTTTTTTAGCCGTTCTCAAAAGAACACTTACTCTTGAAAACGTTATCTATATTTTTTCAATTATTTGTATTCAGTTCCATGAATTTTAACAGAACTTGTAACCTAAACTTTTTCACATTATGCAACATAAAGGCCACAAACCTTATTTCTTTGGACGGGGGCAGGGGCGTGTTTTATTTTATAGACAAAAACAAAGTAGATCATAGCACTTGTGAAGTGAAAGGAAAATGAAACACCAATGTCTAGCATGCACATGTATCTAGCTCCTCTAATCAATACGTGTTGAAACCACCCATCTTCACTTTCGCAGAAGCAAAAGACATGGCTGGTATTTCTACCAGTTTTGCACAACAGAGAGTAAAATCCTTGTGCATTCTTCTTTGTAAAATAGATAAAGTTCAGTCACAATTAAATTGGAACATCTTTTGTAAGTATTGCTGCAGATTCTGAAATGGATTTAGGTCTGGGCTTTGACTTAATTATTTTCAATGGGCTAAAAAAATCCATTCTGCTTCACAAATATCCACTTTTTTGTTGGTCTAAATTTGAAAACAGTGTTTGTAGTCTGAAAACGTTGAAAGAGTATGAGTAATTTTTTGTTTTGCTGTAAATATTATCAGCTTTCAGTTGTCTGTGGAAAATTCCAGAGATAAGTGATTGGGCTGTTATTCATAAATCAATTATTACTTTCCACTGTTATTAATGACCTAAAGATGATCTTTAAACTATTGGTCTTTAAACTATACATACCATGTTGGCATAAAATGGGTTGCTTTGTTAGACATTCTTCTTCCTTTGGTGTAAACATACAAGTGGAGCAGCCGAGACAAAGATGTTTTGGAGGAAATGGCCATGAAAAAGCATTAGGACACAGTGTGTTTACTTGGTTTAACAGCGAAAAGGTTAGAGGTTACCATCCATTTACATCCACTCTATCTGCTGCTGCACATGCCTAAGCCAGCAATTACCAAATAGATATGTGGCTTCCTCAGTGAGTCTATATTGTTCTCTGAGAACTTCCTTAAATTCATTTCCCCAGGAGATAGCTAGGTTTGCTTCAAAAATATTTGTAAATGTTGTACCCATTGCTGATAATAGCAATAATAATAATAATAATTAATTATCCCCAACACGTCCTGTTTGTCTGATTGTGTTTGCATGTCAACTTTTATCTCATGTTGTAAACTCCAACCTATTTAGTCACAGTGACACTCCCCAGCTCAAGTTTAAACAGGCCAGCTGTGTGCATACTTTTATACACTGAGCCACGCAGCCCACAGAGACCTCAACCACACACGCACACATACAGAGTGACATTTAAAGAGCAAGGAGGAAATACCTTCGTCTTCACACAACTTTGAGGGATTCCTCACCTTCCCAGTTCTTCTCCAATATCATAGAAGTCTTCCACGTTCTCCTGCTTGAATACCGCCATGCCAGGTGTCCTCATTGATGTGGTGGTCTCCTTGACATGTGCTGCAGAAGCCTGTGGATCAGTCTCACCTGGAGAAAGTCTTCCTATTTATCAACTCCACAGGTTCAACTCTGTTGGTGAATAAAGGGTGTTCATGTTGGTCTCTGGCTTAAGGCATAACATTTTTCCACCACATGTTCCAGCTTGCTGTAGCTGCACCTACTTTCACCTTACAGCAGAAAATACATCACCTTGATCAACAAAGACAATGCAAAACAATAATGACAGTTACAAACGATCTATAACATAGGACTATCACCAGTTGGACAAAACAGGAATGTTTAGTTCCTGCGATTATTAAAGGATTAGAGAGGAAAAGAGGATTTATGCATAATTAGGGCAAGGCCTCTGCTGTGAAACATTTTATCTAGCACAAACATAAACTGATTAAAATTACAAGGCCTTTTGCGGGTGTTCTGACTGAAAATCTAAAGACAAACTGGAAACAAATAGTCTAACTTGGCTGTGAACAGATTGGTACAAGCAAATACGAACTGAAAAGCCACAAACTTCCTATCTAGTGAGTTTCACAAAGTCTGTCTAGTGAGTTTCACAAACTCTATCTAGTGAGTTTCACAAACTGCCATCAATCAAACGGACGCTTGAGGTTGTAAAGTCAGTAAGATGGAGAAAAGAGGATAAAACCTGCATCAGATCCCACGTCTCCTACAGCCGGTCCGGTCCTCTCATAGGTGTAGCAACTGAGGCAGAAACCTGGTCCTCTGGCTCCTCTGCTGCTCTGTCACCAACCCGCACAGCAAACCCGTCGGGCTTTGTTTCTACACAAGTCCCTCCCCCCCTTAAACCCGTCTATACTGATCTGTTATGAAAGTATAGCGTGCAGCAGAAGAGAGGCAGGCAATCAGCAACGATCACCGCATGTGTGCTATTTGGTCTGACAGGGTTTTTGAGGAACTGAGAAAAAATTTGTATCTATATCCCAGATGCAAATAAAACCAGATGCTCATGTCAGAGCTTTTTATTGAATTGGTTTTACAAAAGCAAAGAGATACATAGACTTTTACAATTCCCATCTCAGATCTGACAGATTAAGACAGACTTACATAAAAAAAGTTGAAGTGCCCTGTAGTATTCTGAGTTTTCTTAATATGTTTGTGCAATACACTGCCAAAAAAACATGAGAAAAAAAAGAAAGAGGAAACACAGAAGCAGAGATAAGTTTTCAATGTAGTTTTTTTTAAACTTGCAACAGACCGAGCAACAACTTATCTCATTACTAGTTGTAAAAATGAATTAAAAAAATGAATCTAAATAATTGGGAAATGTTGATCTCATGAGAAACCTGCTCTCATAAACATGTTTGAGGACAGCAAAAAGAAAAATTCTAACATTTTTCAATGTTTTACATTTGATTTAAAACTGTAAACCAGGTCAGGTCCAGATACTGCAGCAGAGAATGGTGGCTGATCTCTGTAAACGGGTTCAAGTGAGTGAAAAAATTTAAACAGCTGTAAATGATACTTTAAAGAAACTTTCTCATCTTCATCACATTGAGTGCCATCCATCAAGGTTTTCACAGTTGATCAGCCAATCACGCATATACAAGTTCTAATTCCTAAACAAATGGTGGGGATATCAAGTTGTCCATACCGATCAGCAATAAGCTCCTTCACATTCTGAAAGTACCTGAATGTGGATCAACATGCAAGATTTTCCTTTTATTGTCCTCCGTTTTAAGGAAAAATGCTTCCCTCATTCATTATGAATCCCAATTCAGTTTTTATAAAAATCAGTACAAAGGCAGACTTTTTAACTATTATTATTATAAAATTATTCAACTTTTTCACAAGAGTATCTATAAAATCGAGTGAAGACTTGAGAAACATTACACTGCCATTCAGTGGACAACAATAGCAAATACAACAGAATTCTTTTCTGAGGTAAGGTTCAGAGAAAGGAAATGCAGAAAAAAAACTGAAAGAAAGTTTCTACAAAGTAAGAATATTTCACTAAAAAAAATAGACAAAGCAGTCAGAGTTGAAAACAATATCCAATTTTCTCCAAATTATTTTTTATGTAAAAGAGGAATGCAAGTGGAAAAATTATCAGCTATATGATACAACTTTAAAAGAATTACTTACGGCTTTTTAAAATAACTAGAAGATACAGATATTGAACCCAAATATTAATGGACTGATTAACGAGACAATACTGGCTCTCAGTCATCAACACTAATTCTACCTGCCATTTATGCAACTGAAAAAAGAAAAATATTTTGTTTTTAGCTCATCCGTTCATTTCGACATTTTAGATTTAAGCAAATTCTTGAATGAAACTTTAAAAACTAAGGAATGTTTCAGCAAAATATTTCAGTTACAGCATGAATAATTCAAGTGCATTATAAGAAAAAGACAAAGAACCCTTTACAAGAAATTAAAAAAAGATATCAATCAAAGAAAGGGAACAAAGCACAGAATAAAAATAGAAATTTCTTTGTGGAAATGTGAGCACAAAAAAGAAAAAAGGAATTCCTTCAAAAGGCATAAAAATGCTTGAAAATACTGTTTCTGGCTGCATGGTTTGGCAATATAGAAACGTAAACTGCTGACAATGGACAACATAAACATAGACAGCAAAACTATTTTACACAATGAAAAACAATTGGCAGGAATACTGATACAATGTGTTTTATCCTTTGATTTCAGTTCATTATTCAATTTTTGATGCAGAGACCAACTCCGAGCTTGGAAAATAAAACCCTTCAGCAGCTGTAAAGCGTTGCCACTCTGTGGAAAAGCTCCCTTTGTCTTCATTCTTAAAGCGACACAGCCTGGAAATAAAAAGCTCAGTTATCCTCCTCATCGTCACTGACAAAGCTCCGTCGATCCAGACTCGTCTCCCTCTCCTTCAGGAATGTCTGTCTGATGGCCTCCAGCTCTGTCAGCTCCAGGCGAACCTTCTCTAAGTGGAAGGAGCGGCGGTTCTGGATTTGCCTCATGGGAAACGGGTTCATGTCCACGAAAGCAATGTTCATCAGCTTCCTGGAAAATAAAACAAAAAATTATTTCTGACTAAAGTATTTTAAACCGCAGACAATATTATCCTCTTAGTTTTTGGGTTCCTCTCTAAATCAGTGGTCCCCAACCTTTTTAGTACAGCGGACCGGTCAACCCTTCGTGAACGCGTGGGTTACAAGGATCGAGACCGATGCTGTTCTAACTTACGAGGGGGGGGGGGGCGTGCACATTGTGAGGATCGAGACCAGCGAAGTTGTTTCTTACTCATTCTGCTGCATGTTGGCGCAAGACGTAACCGACAGCATCCAGTTTAGGATTTTCAAAATAAAAGCTCCTCCAGACTCAATACATAGAACGGACATATTTAATTATTTCTTGCGTGGCCCGGTACCAATTGGTCCACGCCCGGTGGTGGGGGACCACTGCTCTAAATTACAAGCCTGTCTTTTCTCAGCTACATGAATGGAAATCGCTTGCCTAATTCCCTCATATAGAATGAAGATGAACTCTTGCAATTTGAGACAGAAGTGAAAAATGTTTATGAAATTGTGGAAAATTATAATTATTTAACATTTCAATCAATGTTGCACACTTAAAAAACTGATCACTGTAAACCTCTTTTTTTTTTTGTTTGTTTGTGCACAGAAAGGATATCTGGGTTATCATTTCCATCCTTACTGCTGGAGAAGCATTGTTCTGAACAATGCAAAACGTTCCAGCTATCAAAGTGACCTGACCTTGAGTCCAGGATTGTGCGTGTAAAGTGTCGAAGGTATTTAAAGATGGCCGTCGTGTCCTGCAGCTTCAAAAACTCTTCTTCTTGGTATTTGAAGAGGGCGAGAGCAAATCGAAATATGATCTGTAGAAGAAAAAAAACAAACATAATGTCGCATGACTTTTTGTTTGCACCTTTATGTGTTAAAAAAAAAAAAGTTGTTAAACTGTCCACAAGCTGAAAGACAAACTTTCTCTATGGTGAATTTCACAAGTTTCACACAAAGTCTTCACAGACTCAGTAAATAAAAGGTGTTAGTCTAACTGTGATGTTTCCTTTACCCGTTCTACAGGGCTCTGCAGCTCTATGACCATGTTAAAAAAAAATCTTACTCTTTTCCATGTCTCACCTTTGGCCCCTCGAACAGGAAGGCATCCCAGATCTTGAACAGGATGTCGCTCACCACGCTGTCCACAAACACCACCAGGAACCAGTTGAAGGTGATGAGGGAGAAATCCACCTTGTGCTGCTCAAAGTGGGCATGAAGGCGCGGCAACTTCTCACTCATCAGGTCCTTGAACACACGCTGGTCGACCTGCAGGAAGCAGACATTCACATTTTACAGAAGTTAAAGGTTGAATCTAAGAGAGGAAACTAATCAGCCGTCAAATAAATATGAAAGCACTCAAAAAACTAAAAATCTAATTACGGCTGAAAAGATTAATCGGATTAATCGATTATTGAAATACTCGCCAACTAATTTAGTAAGAGATTAATCGTTAATTGGAGTATATATTCTCTAAGAAAGCCCATTTGCTGAAAGAGCAACATACTCAGAGGAGCAATTAATCCAAAACTGTAAATATACAGTATATATTTTGCATTTGCAATGAATAAAAATAATACTTTGTACATTTGTTCTACCCAAAACTCCTCTTGTGGCAGTTTTAGCTTCACCTAGGTTCAATTTGTAAAAGAAAAATAATAATAATAATAATCTCTTATTAAACAATTTGTTTTCCACTTAATTAGCTAATCCAAAAATAGTAATGTAAAGTATATTGGTATTAAGCTAATTAGAAACTCAACATCAATACATGGGAGTTTTTCACATGTTGACATTAGAAGTATATTATTAACTGCAGAAGCAACTTTGTTACAAATGATCAAACATTCACTAATGGAATAACAGATTATTGAATTTTAGGCATTAAAATGTATATTTTACTGTTTGTAAAGGAATTGAATTACTCATTTATTTACATTTTTAATGCATTTCTGATACCAGACCAAAAATAAAAAGACTTGAATGAAAAATCTGCAGAATGTGTACATTTTTATCTGATTAATTGTCAGAATAATCAATAACTGAAATCACCAATAGTTGCAGCCCGACACTAAAACTCTTTGTATAAATAAGCTAAGTTACCTGAGAGCCCAGCAGAGTCTTTGTGTAATAATCTCTTGGCATGAAGACCTCTACGATGGCTACAAGAGTCCAAAAGGCATCTTCTTGGTCTAGATAAAGCAAGGCGATTGCTGCTAGCCTAAGAAAACACGCATTAAATAGGAATCATTTTAAAAGCCAGCAAATAATAGAAACCCAGAGGTGCCAGATGAGGTCCGGTACCTGTTGAGACCCTGACAGTAGCCGATGTCTGGATTCCTCCAGGAGAAGGCCACCAGAACATTCCGCAGCTTGTGGATCCCGCCTGCGCTTGGCGAGGCGTAGTGCTTGTTGTTGGGCAACGTCCGGAGCAAGTCCAGCTCGATCTGCTTGGACGCCGGGTTGGGCCGATCCCGCGCCACGTTCAGCAGTGTCTCGTAATAATCCGGGGCCAAGTGGTCGCGGAACTTCTTGACGTGGAAGGTGACGCACCAGCGCCACACGATGGAGCGGTGCTTGTGCGGCACGCCGCAGCGGATCAGAGTCTTGAGCTCGGGGGAACGCACCAGGTCTCTGTTCATGGTGCTGGCCAGAAAGTTCTCCCACTTCACCCCGACTGAAACCTCCTGGTCGGTCATGGACAGGGACTTCAGCTCTAAGGCCCTCATCTTTGCAACCAGCTTCTCCTCTTCCTCCTCTTCCTCTGGGACTGTTTTGAAGCCATACACATCATATTCACTGACGGAGAGAGAAAATAAAATGAATCACCTTCAATCTGCAAACAGATTAAAAAAAAAGAGAGAGAGAAACTCGAACCATTACCCTAAGAAACATTTAGTTTCTTAGGGTTGCTTTGGGTATATAATAATACATTTGCACCATGACAGCGTGCCTGAGCTTGTCTGGAAGTAACAGCAAATAATGACTGAAAAACATCAGGCAGCAGACAGAGTTTTTCTAGTCACGAATATTTGCATGCAGCTATAAATTAAAGTAGATCAGGTCCTGGGGCTGCACAAACCTCACCTTTGAGAAACAGATTTCTTCCTCATAGGGTTCAGGTGAAACACAAACAAAATCAGACAAGCTCTGGTGAGAATTTCCCTCTCAAATATTTTCACACTTTGTTACATTAAAACGGACAGAAAACAGATTGGATAATAGATTAGAAGTCAACAGAATCTCCCAACCGAGCTGAGGATCTCTGCAGCTTCTCCATATTTACCACGGCTCTCAAGGCTGTTCCTTTGCTCCTTACTCTCCTTGCCCAGCATGTCATTTTGAAGCTGAAAGGAAGAACTTAAATCTAGCAAACAATTAATACCTGACTGAATTTGGTTTGAAGATCTGGTGTTCGTTCTGGTCTGGGCTCTCCACCTGCAAGGCGTCCTCCAGTAATCTGGAAATGACTTCCCGGGCCGGGGCCGGGTCCTGCTCCGACGAACAGACCGGCTTTCTCACCTCCTGAAGCAGCACCAAATATTTACTCTCCACTTGACAGAGTTTGGCCTCCAGAGCTGTGCACTGCAACAAGGGTGGGAATAATAGTTTTAATTTCTCACACATTCAGATTTGTGAACATCGAGTTGAACTTATCCAAGTTTACAGTTTTTTTTATTGTTTTTACCCTTGCTTCTAAAGCCTTTTCCCGAATCTCTGCATTCCTGCGCATGACAGTCAACTCCAGGATCTCCTTGTTCAGAAACTTGTTTTGGGATTTATATCCTTGAAGACTGTCCTAATATTGAAAATAAAAGAAGCAAAAATGTTTACCAGTGAGATTTAAAATAAAACATCTTTTTGATTCTTTTTCCCCATGTGGTTTAAGAATCGTCTTCTGCACCTTTAGGATGCTCAGTTCCTGCTGAGGTGGTGGAGAACCAGCGTCGCTCACATTCCCGCTCTGCTCAGAGTTTTCCTGCGATAGCTTCACGATGACCTGATCTTTGGCCTGGATGGTCTCCATCAGCATCCCCAGCTGGTCATTAATTTCCCCTACCTTGATTTTCAGGCCCTTCAGCTCCTGCTGCAGGCTCTCCTTCTCCAGAGCGAGACGCTCCATGTGTCCACACAGTGACTGGATCTGCATGTCTCGCTCCTGGAGGACCGCCTCCAGCTGGGTGACGTCCTCCTGGGTCACGGCCAGACTGGGAGCCTGCTCCAGGGCCACGGACGGATCCGGAGCTGCTCGCCATATGCTGGGCCTCTCAAACTGGGAGGTTCTGAGAGTCTGCTGCAGGAGCCTCACCAACTCCTACAGGGGCAGGAAGAGGAGATCTTTTTGGAATTAACAAAACCTTAAGCTTAAACTATGAAAACATGGAATTTATGGCAAGCATTTATTTAGGTGGGTAAAAAATATACTTGACGTCACAGTGACGAGGTTAATAAGATCATTTTCATGCTCTGACTTTTTCCTGTAGTTGTAGCCAACTTTGTTTCTATAAGGCTGGCATTCTAAGACGCAACATAAAATACTATTACTGCCGTATTTGGAATCATCAGTATCTCAAAACATCCTACCTTATTAATACATCACAACATCAGCTCCTACAATATATGTCGAACTCAAGGCCCGTGGGCCAAATTGGGCCCACCAAAACTATTTATGTGGCCCTCTAGTGTTTTACAGGGCCACATAAATAGAACCTTAAGTTGACTGTTCTGTTCTTAAGTATTGATCAATCAAACAAAATCATTTTTTATTTGTAAAGTGCCAAATTACATCAATGTGAGAATGTTAATTATTTGATTTTAAGAATTACTCTTTCAATGAAGAAAAAGCTGTAATGTTTTAACAGTTTGTAACAGGTAGTTTTATCAGCGCATTCAGCCACAACCAAACTTTTAAGGACATCTGTGATCTTGATGTGACCCGGAATGAAAATGAGTTTGACCTCTGTGTCTAAACGGTCAAAATATGTGTTCAAATCCCACTCAGTTAATACGAGCAATGAGTTATCTGAAGTGCATTAACATGTGAAATTCTTTTGCATATTATAACAAGGGTTGCTACATATTTTTTAATTAAAAATGTACAATTTTCTTCATAAACTATACACTTTGATAGTGAAGTGCCATTTAGCTGCTTTTTGTGGCAACTGAACTAACATGGGTCAGCTCTACCTTCAAATCTATAACTCTCAAGAAAATAATTGAGCATCCCACAATAAATACGAACTCTTAGAAACATCGTTTGTAAACTTTGGTAGATTTATTTCATTTCCTAAAATAATAATATTAATAATAAAAACAAAACATCTTAAACGGACCATGTGACAGACAAGTGAACTGCTCATCATAAACAAGCAGAGTGATTCTTAATGTTACAAGATACAAAGTTATTGAGATCAGTGAAAACCTTTTCGATTATGTTCCAGCCCTCACTTAAACCAAACATGAAAACAGGACAGGAAGAGCAGGATCTCAAATACAAGCAGCAGGTTTACAGCCTGGGAGAACTCAGAGTAGAGTTCCTGCTTTTTCTTTTTTTTTTTTTTTTTTTTTAAAGAACCAGTTCAGCTAGTTTAGAATCCTGTTCTTAACTAGCTCAACTGTCCTAAAGGGAGTCTTTCCAGATGTATCAGATCTCTCTGCCGGCTTGGAAACATTCATTGTGATTTTTGACTTTATTGGTCAATATCATCTTTGTGCATGTATTTTTAATTATTTATTTTTTTAT
Source organism: Gambusia affinis (assembly GCF_019740435.1). Taxonomy (NCBI): domain Eukaryota; kingdom Metazoa; phylum Chordata; class Actinopteri; order Cyprinodontiformes; family Poeciliidae; genus Gambusia; species Gambusia affinis. The sequence goes on from NC_057875.1 coordinate 8,438,636, forward strand.
AAAAAAAACTGTTTTGAAAGTTGTAATGCAACACACAAAACGGAAATGAACAATAAGGTAGCTGCAAGTATGTGGAGGGGAAAAAACAATTAATTGCATCAGCTCTGAAAGAGTTAACCTGAGAAAATATGATGTCGCCTTTAAAGCTGATAGGTTGCTTTTAGACAAAGCAACCAATCAGCTGTGGAGAAATAAAAAAAAAATTAAAAAAGAGAACAGGAAGAAATGGAAAGAAATGCTGCAGCTATGATTGTTTTCGACAGAACTGCTGTTTCCTTATTTCAGACCGAAGCATGAGTAATCACTCCCTGTCTTCCTGTACCAGTGAGAGCTGAAAAATGACACCCAACCTTTTAGTCTGACAAGGCAAGACTGGGTATGTGAAAGCACAATGCAACCTTTGAATTAAAAGAGGTCTGTAAAAGGTTCTTATTATAAAATAAAGTATCATAAAGTTTGATAAAACAGTACAAAGAAGAATAAGCTCACTTTCTGGCTGGCCAGCTCCTCCGTGAGTTTGATTTGCTCTTGCTGCATCTGGTTCATCTCGTCCTGCTGATTCTGGAGGCGGAGCTGCATCTCCAAAGATTTGCTGCCGTTGCACTCCCCTGTCGGACTCCCAGAACCGCGTCTCTCCACGCCACGTCCGAACTTCCCTGGTCCCCACACGTCTCGGAGCAGGAGCCTCTGGGGTCGTTGACGGTTTCGCCCGAAATCGAAGGTGAACGCCGAGCCGAAAGAATCTGAGCAAGAAGAGGAGCAGATGCAGAGAGGAATGCTAAAGCAGAATTCATCTCCAAGCAGTCGCGGATGAGCGAGAGTGGACTCACGTCTCTGTGTGTCCAGATGAGGTTTCTGTTCGGCGAAGTCCTTCGGGGGAGCGTCCAACATCTCCCACTCCTCTGAGCTGCTGTTGTGGTTGCTGGTATAAAACATGCTGCGTCTGTTCTCCCCTCGGCCTGGCCGCAGATTAGACATGGAGTTCCTGAGAAAAAAAAAAAGAGAGGAGAAACCGATTTAAACTCGACTGTCCGCAACTTCGTGAAAGTTACTAGGCTGAGTTGAAGTTCTAAATGTCAGCAGAGGAAAATGAAGCTGCAGAGAAATGACACAGATCCCTCAGAAACAATCCAACTAAATGATGATTTCATTTTCAGAAAATGTCCTTCTAGTGTAAAACTTCAATGTACTTCAATGAAATATTTATACACTTTCAGCTTGTTCGCATTTACCGGTAGTCAAGTTCCAACCAAAACCGTTATTTCTTCAGATTTTATGTGACAGATCAACACAAAGTAACTGAAAAGGAAAAGAAATCCCAAAAGAATATATGTGACATTCAAGCAACTTTACTCTGATCTATGCAAATAAAAATCTAATTCAGCCAACTGCCTTTAGAAATCATTTAGTCAATAAATAGAGTAAAAACAATGAGTATCAATGGATATTTTCTAGATTTAAAAAAATCTGTTCTGTGATGATTAAAGCAACAGCAGGTAACAAAACATCCTTAGCTTTGAATCTCATGTAGCACTGTTCAATCTACCATGGGAAAACCAAAAACAATAGATTAACTGCAAACTGATCAAGACATGGTCTGCAAAAACTATCAGGCCAGGAAATAATAATTTGATGACAGAAAATTTTGTGGAAGAACAACAAGAAGAAAACTGCTATTGAAAAATGTTATGAGAAGTACTGACTTGTGCAGTGCTAGTAGATGCATACTGAAAAAGACTTGCAGAAAGAAATTAAACGATAAGCAGAAAGATATAGGTACTTAAGTTTTGATTTATTTTGTATTCACAAAAGTACAATAACTACAAATGAAAACCATGCATTTTAGATTTTTACGAGTAAACAAAATCTGAAAACATTTATGGGCTGCTCTGTGTTAACACAATTGTGTGTTTGATAATGGAAAAAACATGTTGAAAAGTTCAAGATTACCTCAGTAAGGAACTTTCTATTCATCATCATACTGAATTAGTAAGAAATTCAACACTAGCAGCATTTGACTCTGATGTTCAAACACTTTGTCACAACATGAAAATGTAATACATGCTGTACATCAATCCGTCTATTTAGGGATCAAATCTTTTGAGCAAATATGTCTACACACTAGAAAGAGGAACTCTTGATTGTTGAATAGTTGATAAACTAGTGAACTACAGATGTGACCACTTCCTCTACTACCATTGGCCTCAGGTAGAACCAAAGCGATTTTCTTCCCTCATTTAGAGACACAAACCAGACAAAGCCTGCAATAACTTGGCAGCAAGCCTACAAAAAATCCTGAACTTTGTAATAAAACAGCTTGAGGTACAAATCATGCTCTGAAGAGCCCTCACTAGGCTTTCACCCTTACCTGAGCTCTGTACCAAAGTTTTTGAGGGAGAAGGGCCCTCTGGCTGACTGGATTCCCACCATTCTTCCTACATCCATTTCTGTGTCCATAGCAAAGTCGCTGCGGACTTTCTCCATGCTTTCACTTAGCTCCGCAACGAAGAAAGCATCTGAAAATCATAACAGAGTTTGTTAGAATCAACTAATTAGTGCAACAGTCCAACCGCTTCCTCTCAAGGAAATATACCTATTGGTAAAAGGATGCAATAAGTTTGAGTTAAATAAGGAAAGCTAATTATGTTTCAACTTTCTGACATCCTGCAGAAATACTCAAATCAGATATTCTTTCTCGCATGAGCGTATGGAAACATTTCATGAAGGATCAAGAACTTATAGCAAAAAAAAAACAAAAAACAAAAAGAGTAAAAAAACAGCAGAACAAAGTTGTTTGATAAAATTATCTAGAAACAGTGAGATCTCAGTCTGCTTAAATGTTCAAACTAAGGCAACCACTTAACAGCCCTGTTTCGTTTTATACTTCATAGTCTGATATCATGTAATCAATAACCTTTGCTGATCTAACAAAAGTTTTAAAATGTTAACTTTTCACTCACACCAAGATGGGACAAAATACAGCAGGCCTTCCAGACATTCTGGTAAGCATCACAGGTCACACACATTTCAACACAGCTAAGAAAAAAAGAAGTGTACTTGTGTCAAAATTGAGAGAACACAGGATGTGATGGTGCAAATCTATCACATTGCAGACTGAGAAACATGCCCGGCTTTGAATGGAAGCGTAATAAACTGAAAACAACAAACAAATATCTCTTTAAAATATTAGTGGGTGTGTGATTAAGTGCAACAAAGGATCTATTCCAGGATAATTGTGATTATAATATAAATCATCAAAAGGATTGATATAATAATTTGTGTGGCTTCTCAATTGGACCTTCACAGTTCTCTGTAACCAAAGTTGCACTTAACTCCAACGTGCACTGATCAGCTCCACAAAGCAACAGTCCACAAAGTCTTCAGTCACCACTGCTTGATTTTCACTTTTTTTATTATTGCACCTATAGTAAAAACATTCAGATAAAGAGCAACAGTTTGTTACTCCGCGGTTGACTATATTTTGTGATCATCTGTGGTTCACAGCAGTAAAGATAGATCACGGTTAACTTCGCCCCATATCTTCTGCAGGCATAGTTTAACTGAGAGTTGCCAATACCAGAGCCTTCACCTCCATCTTGATTAGATATATCCAAAATATTAAGGCATCTGTTGCCCAGATTTGTTTTTTGAAAGCTAATTTAAATGTAAAACATCCCATTTTATTCAACAGCAATCTCCCTTAAATCAGTAAAACAATTCAAAATGTTTTCCAGTGTTGTTTTTCACAACACTGGAAAACACCCACTGCTAATTGACTGAAAACTCAGTGAGAGTACAACTATTATTTTTTTGTTAAGCTGAAATCGTTCTAGATGAACAACTCAACCAATATCAAAAACACTAGGAAAGAAATCATGCCAATATGATGAATGTAGCAACCTTATGATTATTTCAGCTCTCCCATTACTTATACTGATACCAACTAGTAGTGCAGTAATCAATCGATCGGCCCCAGTTTCCTTAATCTTGGGTGATTGGCAATCAGTACATATAAGTGAAATCAATCTTATCCATCTCCGCAAAGGTCTGAAAAGAAGAAAACAGGTCTATAATATAACCTATTATGTAAGTTTTGTTTGTTTTCATAATGTGACATATTAAATACCAAGTGAAGAGATTTTTTTTGTGTTAATTTAATAATTTGGAGAGCAATTCTTTTCATTTATATTTGAGAGCACTACCTCGTGTGGACAGAACAAGTTTGTATTGTTTCACAGGTATCGTTACATATTTTTCAATAAAATTGGAATGTTGAAGGTGTATTGTGACCTTATAAGACCTCACAGTGTCAATTCTTTTAAAAAAAGAAAAAGAATTGGCCGGTTAGCCTTTTTAAAGATTGGTGATTGGTCAGAAAACATACTATACTGTTACTCTGTCAGAGAAGTTTTAATATCAAATAACTCGAGTCAATACAAAAAGTTTTAAATTCATTATTTCATTGGTTAAACCAGTCTGACCTCCACGAAAAAGTAATTTATTCTTAACCTAATAATTGTTTGAGCCACTTTGGCACCAACAACAATAAGTAAAAGCCAATGATTAACAAGGAGTCTTTTACATCACTGTGGAATAATTTTGGGCCATTTTCTTTAAGTTTGGAGGGATTTCATGTATTAACTGTTATTATGCACCGTCACACTACCACCACAATACTTTACCGTAGCTATGACGTTCCTTTTCATACCTATGCTATGACCAAACATAATCACAATTATGCTGACTTTGGGAATGCCTTAAAATACCAAGCAATGTAATAAAACAGCAAGTAATGGGACGTTTGCACCATGCTCTGGTTTGGAGGAAAACTATTAAAGCTGTAAAGCAAACAAAGTGGTAGGGTTACGTACCACAGAGCTTCAAACTTATCAGTCTTTATGATCAACTTCTTAGGTTTGTTTAAGTTTTTACGATGTTCTTTTTTTGGAAAAGAAAATCATACCTGCGGTTGAGGAATGATGCAATAGGAAACCTCAGATGCAACAGGATAAACACAATTTAAAAAAAAGCTTTTTTGTATTTACAGACAATGTTTGACAATGACATTTGTTTTAAACGTATAAATGTTGTACTTCCTCACAACATTGCAAGAAGTGGTAACCGATACTAATTGAAGCTGATCAACTCCCTAAAATGCTAATTATTATTATTTGATGTGTGCTAATAAAAAACTCCCTTCTTTTATATGCTTAATATTAAAGTAAATTAATTATTCTAAAAAAAACATATTTTTAACAATATAGAGTTATATCATCCATATTTAGCAACTACTTTTAAATAATAAAAAAAAAGCTAAAGCTCTTGGCAGATAAAAAATGACTTCAGAAGATTTGACCTGCATCAAGCTCTATTCATGTCCAACATTCTAGTCTAAACACTGTTACACAGGCCCAGATGAGGAAAGATAACTCAGGTATTTGAACATTTTGAAGACAGATAAGAACAGAGAACAGTCTAGAAAGAGGAAAACATGTGAGTTATTTGCATAGGAACAGGAAAGACGGCAGGATTCATAGTTCAAAACACTCAGCAGAATGACAAAATATCTCCCCCCATTAATGCATGGTGCTTAAACAACAACAAGTGACAAGACTTAATAGGTCAAAGAACAATTTTCAACACATTTTCATCCATAGGTGTTAAGTACAGTCAATATTTTTTTTTCACGCTCTGGCTCAGACACTAGTGCAACTCGAATGCTTTATTTCAAAGTAACAACAAAGTATACTCTGCTACAAAAAAGTTAACTTGTAAAGCTAAAAAACAGAAAAAATGAATGTGCACAAGAATTTGCCATAAATATATTATTATGATCGGTTTTGGAAGATCAGCAACATGGTCCAATTCTTCATAATCTACTTTTTTCATGTCACAAAATTATTAGAAAAATCTCAAATAATAATTAGCATAAATCTATGTTAACTCAATTATCTTTCTAGTAAATTCTAGAAGAACTGCAGAACATAAAAACATTATGATTTGATCCACACAGTTTTGATAATCTAATTCAGAGATGACCCAGATAGGGACCAGAAGCAAATAATTTTACTATTGACTAGCTCTGATCAGTCAGCCACTCAGAAGCTAAAAATTCAATAAACCCATCCCTTGTTACCAGGTCATTCTCACAACAACACTCTTCGGTGTAGAAGTTAAAACTGCAGGAAGAAATCTAAAAAGTAAGCCATTTTTAGTGTCAGTGTGGCGTTTAAAATGAAATCAGAGGAATAATTGGCTGTAAAAAGCTTCCAGGAGGCAAACTATGTTTGAATTTGATGACGTGAAACATCAGTAACTCCACCCAGGTAAAATGTCAGTGTCATTAAGCAAAAACCTAGCTCTAATATCATTGATGTCAATTCAATTTTCTTTGTCTCTTACATTCTAATTCTTTAAGGGCCTCACATTCCAACACACTGTTTCCAGAGAAACACAAAAACCCTGAAACCAAATATTTCCAATAGTTCCGTTTGCAGCAGAAAGTAAATATTAATCTGCTGCCAACAGGAGGTCACAATCATCTGATGTGTGAGAATGGTGAGGTCGTTGCTGACTGTGTGTTCTTGCCTACCGCTGTCCTTGCCCACCAAGCCGGTGGGAGGGTAGGCCTGCGTGGGAGAACTCAAGCTGTCTCTCTTCCCCGTGCCTCTGGTGTTGCTGTACTCCCAACGCTTCTGCTGCAACTCCTGGAGCCAGTAATGCATCACCTGTCTGCTGGGGGCCTGGAAACAAGTGCACAGACCCACAGTTATTCAATGTTCATGTTCATGTTATTCAAATAGAAACTTCCCTTTTCAAATGTTGCGGTACAGCATTTTAAATGGCCATAGGGCAGTTTCCAGGAACAATGGAAAACCTTTTTATCAATATATATCTATATATTTTCAAAGTCAGATTCAAAAGAACTAAAATTTGTCAGAGAAAGTTTTGGCTATCTGCTTGGTATGAGAAAAGTGATGCTTCCTCCCCCACCTGTTGCTGCAAACAAATGGTGGCTCCTTTCGTTTTCCTTCCTTGCAAGAAACACAAGGTCACCTGAGTTGTGGTAGAGAACCTGACTATTACTTTTATTAACTCAACTGGATTAGTTAAAATATCCAAGTTTTAGTCTCACTAAGCATTTTTAGTAAAGTATCGAAATTAAAAGAGTATTCTCTAAAAGAAAAAAAAACATCTAAGTAAGTTTATTTCATCATTATTAAGCTACTGTCTAGAAAGATCACCCACATCCCCGACAAGATAAAGAACGAATGCATGAAACTATCAGTAGCAATTCTATGGAACAGCCAATATTGCTGAGATATTCTTTTTTTAATTTTGTATTTAGGAGCAATAATTAACACCTGCATTTTGTCAGGAATTAGCTGGAGAAAATTATAATCTAATTTGTGTCTGATTTCTGATAGCCACTTGATTAAATTAGACAACTAATGGAACTCAGATGCCCCAGCAAAACGGTAAAGCTGGAGGTCATCTGCATAGATGATAACCACATTTACAAGAAACCAGACTGAAATGTATTCTCCTGAAAAGAGGACTTATTTTGCTACAACTTTTCCCAGAATTTTGACACAGGCATTGTGCACACTGTTGCAGGAACCAGAGTGATTGTTATTCTGTTCACACTGTCCATCAAAAGCATAGCGTTGTCCTAGTTTGAAATGGTAAAATATGAAGTTCTGGCTCATTTAGCCATGTAATTCAACGACTTACAGCCAATGGACTTTGAACTTGGTAGCTTTAAGTAAACATTTAAAATTGTGGATATTTTAACTAATCCAGTTGAGTTAATAAAAGTAATATTAGATGTATTCTATTAGCCTTCTACACTAAGAAAGCAAAAAATTATTGTATGCAAGAGGAAAGTGCAGATAACTTATTTGGATCCAGTTGATGAGCAGTGCACAGCAATAGATGTGCAGCATTATACGTTTCATAGCTAAAGGAAACTATAGAGCAAGTAGTGTATTCTCTGATCCCACATTAAGAGGACAATAAAACTGAATTTTGACCAGCAGTAACTCTTTAGAGTCTTGACATACCTATTCGGCTTAAAATGAAAACAGCGAGATCAAGTTTATGATAGCACAAGAATCTCAAATCAGTCCATATCTAATTTTGAAAAAACAATGTTTCCACTCTGCAGTTACATTGATAAAAAAATAAATTAAAAAAAGCTGTGCGTTTACAGTCCAGGAGCTCTACAAATAACTAGTTACTCTTTGGCTCAGTCATGTGAAATAGCAGAGAGGCTGGTTTCAGTCTCAGTTCCAGCCTCTAGCTGTACAAGCTGTTTGGCATTAGCCAGTCAGACCATCTGCTGAAAAAGAAACTGACTTTAGACAGTGGGAGCCAGGCCACCTGTCTTACTCACAGTCATATGACAGCAGAGAAGACTGAGGCAGCATCACATGAAGTGCTGTGACCAGTGAGCCCAACAGTGAGTGGGCTCAGTTGATTAATGGGCAAATAGACACTGCCTGCATCATCCCCTTATAACAGCTTTTCATTTGATTATGTGGATCATAGTTTTGAGAATTTCTAAGGTTAATAAAAGTAAATTAGGCCAAGCAAGGAGTAGATTTTATCAAATATAGATGATATACTAGAGACAGGATTTAACTCCAAGGTTTCATTTGGAAAAGAATGCAAGTTGAATGCTTCTTTATTTTAAAGAATGAAGCATGTCTTTTGGCTGAACAAAAGGGCTGTCACAAGTAAAGAATGTAGGTTTTATTTTTGCTAACAAGCAGAACATTAACCAAATATTATTTTTTCGGAATATTTCCCTACATTATCTAAAAGACAAAAGAAAATCAATTATTTTAAGCGCTGAAACTTTATTGCAAACATTTTGATTGATAAATGTCAATTTTGAAACATTAAATTTTTTTGAAACAGTCACTTTTTTTTGTATATACAAAAAGTTCTGGTTGGAACCTTTGTATTTGCACATTAGTGGTACCACCGTAAATCTAACAGACAAGCCACAAATACAAGCAATATATGACAACGCGACGCTTACTGTGGGCTATGTTTTGCTTCAAAATGTAAAAAAAAGACCATAGGAGACAAAATACTATAGTGCACAAGTTGTGCAAGCAGTAAGGAGTTGTTCTTACTGCAACAACTGAAACAGCTGTTTAATTTAGCATCAAGAAGTGTTTTCCAATTTAAAATGTTGCTTATTTTGTTGATTTAAAATGTGATTAATTGCCAGTCATTCATTCCAGTCCACATAATTAACTCAAAATTTTAATTAAGTCCCACCTCTACTTTTTTAAGTATAATTTTGCATAGGAACATTTTACATATTTTAGTGAAAACTGAAGGGCAAATTATTCATTAATTTCATCTTTATAAATGTTGCAGTTGTCTTTAGTTATCTTTTTTTTTTTTATCTTACATGCAAGATCTTGTTCTGTGAGTGCCTTTTCAGATGAATTTGTTTGCTTTGATAAACATTGGATATTTTCATATCATGCCAAGTCTCATAATGTATTTATTTTAAAAAAGTAAATCAGAGATTGATGTGGATGTCAGCAAAAAACATTGATTCATTATAGTTAATTTTTCACTGCCAAATGTAAACATTAACTGGGAAACAGGAAGGTGTGTGGAAATGTGGCGGATGATGGGCCGTCAAAATTCTACTCCGGGCCTCATTCAATTTTTGGTCGGCTCTGAACACATACACACAATCAGCTGGTGAAGTTTCGGCCTGTGGTAGGTTATTTTCAACACAACTTCTCTAAAAATCTCTGCCACTCGACATATTTCCACGGGTGTTTTAAAAGTAAAACGAAAAACAATTTGTTAAGAAGGGTGTGTCTGTAGCCTTTCGTGAGACAGAAAGGAAGCGACACATTACAAAAACAGTTATCTGATGAGTGTTGTGATAGAACTGTTGAAATAAGTTTCTACCTTCAAGAGAAATTCTTTCCCAGCTGTACGGATCTCGAACTGTCCCTCTTCCCCCTCCACGTCGTACATGAAGCAGGCATCGCCTATGTCAATGTGTCCGAGAGGCAGGGCATCTTGGGGAGTCTTGAAATAATACAAGTAACATTTCCTCGGGTCGTACACGAACCACCTCAGTTTGTAGCCCCTGAGAGGCCCCTTGCCGGAGAGTTTGTTCAAGTAGCCGCACAGCTTGGAGGCCTGCTCCTTCGCTCCCTCCACCTCGGCCACATCTAGAGACTTGAAGGACTGCAGCCGTGAAGCTGTACAGGAGCTCTCCCCGCTGCCATCCTCCTCTTCGTGCATCTTTCTTAGAAGTTTCTTCTTCTTGCAGCCCCGCAGATGGCAACTCCTGGATCCATCCGCATGACTGTTTTCCCCCATAAAGGGGGTGATGGGAAATGTAGTTTGATGTACGTAGTTGTGACGTGTTAGTGAGAGGTATGCTGTGCTACCGAGAAGCGCCACAGGGAGATGCTGTTTTATAAGACAAGGAAAATAAAGCGACAGACCGGAAACAGAGGGTAAACACTTCTCTTCTTTGTGTGAGAGATTAAATTAGGAAATTAAAATTTCTTTTATTTGAGATATGAGATATAGTCTGTACTATTTAGAACAAAGTATAAATTGTTTTTGAGCTTAACTTGTTCTGTCCTCTAAATTTGGAGGAAATCTACAGCTTTTAGAGAGCCATCATACCCAAGAAATCTCTTGAATTGACTTTTGCAGCTGATTGTAAAAGTTCATAATTCCTATTAGGTACATCTACATGGAACCGGAGGCTCCTTTACCTGAATACGTTAATAGTCTCCCCTATCAAATACATGTCAGAGTCACCTGTTGCTTAAGTTGCATATTCACCATGAGCCTCAGTGCCTACATTTGTCTAATATATTACTGTCACTATTGTACCATTTTGTATTTAGGTGATTTTATTAGTAAGGTGAATGAATGGATGTTGAATTGATGTTTGACAGTTTATGTCTGGTGAATCAGGTTGGCAATTGTTTTCACAATACCCCTTATCTAAAGGTATGTTTAAATAATATATGAATTAGTTGTTGAATCTTTGAAATTCAGAAAGTGAAGAAGGTCAACTGAATGACTGACATAGAAACATGCTCCGTGTGTGAGCCAGATCTAGAATAACACATAAAAGTGATGAGCTGATGCCAGGCAAGTAGGTTAAGATAAGAGTTATCTTTTGTTTTATTGTTTCCACAAACACTTATGTATGTTATGCGTTCTAGTCATAAAATTGCTATTAACAAAAAACAAACTAAGTAATAAGTACAACATGGGTATATTTTCTGCACATCATGTTTTCCTTTCTCCCACACTTCTGCAACACCTGCATTGTCATTCCATCCAACACATGCTAGGAAACACAGCTGCAAAAACAAAACATAAGATATGCATATGATAAAAGATAATTATGATGTCACAAATTTCTTACATTGTGAACAGAACTGTAGTGGTATTTATAATCAGTCTCTCTCCTTCTTGTAAAACCTTCAGCTGAAGGTTAATGCTGCTTTGGACTAGATTTATTCATATCAAAGCTGCAATCTCTGATGTGGGCGTGTACTTAATGTATGTATTTCGCAGTGTGACTCATAAGAGGAGAAGAATGAGAGTTCAAGCTGCCGGAACTCAGACTGAAGGTGAAACAAAAACACACTTAAGTTATTCAGATGATTAATGGGTACAAACCTGTTGTACTAGGGTGTATGTGGGCCCCAGTACAGTGAGTAAACAGTAGGTGATTAGTGTTATGCTGGGAAATACAACTGTTGTTTTTCCCATTTTGAACCAGTGCTTTACAGTGAAAACTCCCAAACCACCTGTACAACTGTCCCCAATTACAAGTTCTGATAATCTCCTGGTAAGATTTATATTCTAGCTACTTAGGAAAGCTTAAAGAGTTCAGGAAGTTGTTTGTTTTACCTCGAGCTCGAGGCATGAAAAGCAGACAGACGGGATGCGGTTCAGTTGCTGTGACATTTTATGGGCGCCAAATTGTGACCTTTCAAGGATACACATCCCCCCTCTGAGAGGTGGGCTGTCATAAAGCCGGTGTAACCAAAATAGTTCAAACAGCTTCAAGAACGTTCATTTTATTTTTAGAAACCTTTTATACTCAGTTGAATAATGTTGAATTTTGACAAATTATTTGCATAGCAACGTTTGTTCTGACTTTGTTCTTTTCAAAGATGGATACAGTGATAAGAATTTACCTCAAACCTCACATCTCCCCCAGAGGAGTGAGCTATGAATCACAAAGTGCTGTAAAACAGACAGTCTGCACTGCTACCAGTATGCTGAAATTATAGGCTATGTTACTGTAGCGGTTGTTAGTCATACATGGAACATAAAATACAATTATTGACATGATACTTATTCTTCACGTGTAATATAAACACACACACACACGAAAAAAAAAAATTCACAGGAAAATATGAGACCAGAATCAATTTAAGGAAATGTTTAAATTACATTTTTCTCTTATTATTGTCAGAAAAATAAGAGAATAATTTATAGTACCAAAAAGTAATCCTGCTATACATCTTTGCTAATAAATGACACCTGGTTTAATCCTAACAAATGGCCTTTAGAAATGGTAACAAGAAAAGAACCTTAAAATCTTCATAACCATATTATTACAAAAATTACTGATAAACTTAAAATAATATAAATAAATCATAAACCAACCATATTCAGAAGTTTGTTGCAATGAGAGAATTCTCTTTTGAGACATTGTGAGGAACATCTGATTTCCAAGAAGAAAATAAAAAACGTATTTTTATTAAAACAACCAGGACACCTAACTGCAACGGCCTTTAAGTGTGCTCACTGCAAATAAATGCACCGTTAAAGAAAAAGGATGTTGAAGCATTAGTATTTGTAATAATCTGTGAAATGCTTGGGGAATAAAATTAGTTTGGAGGAGATCCAAGTATATTTATTTCTTTTTAGCACTGGACATCATCTCAAAACAGTCTCCAGAGCCTTTAAAATTTGAAGAATTTGTGTGGAGAGAAAAAAAAAATTGGGTCAACATTGCTCCCACTGCATTCAAGTACAGTAAAAACAATTTTCCTTCTTATAGATCTATATAGTTTTTACTTTTTAATACTTGTATGCAACTGATCATCATATCATTTTAATAACAGACAACATAAGTAGCAGGCAAAATGCAGTTCTAAATTAAACTAAGGTAATAAATTAATTAATTCAGGAAAACCAAACTAACCAAGCTACCTGGGTCATATTTAAAACATGATCTCTGCCTGAATTTAGTAACTAGTGGCGCTACCTTAAGCGCAACATCAAAAGTGTTCACCATAACTGCTAAAGAGTACTTATCATTGTGGGGAAATTGGACCCACTTTTTTGTACAGAATTATTCTACTGCAGCCACCCTAGAAGACATTAAAACAACGACCTGTTTAAGGTCATACCTCAACCTCCAAACTGGGTTTAAGTTCAAACTTTGACTAGCCCTATCCACGTCAATACCTCCATTAGAAATATAGTTACCGAGAAAATTACTGTGTATAATACTTATTTTCCCTACTAAGGGAGTAAAAATGCTGGATTTACGTTGCCATTGTAGAGGCAAAGTGAAATCATGTCTTATTTTGTTCTCCATGACACAGAGTATTTCTGCCATTTGGCTCTCCCCCACTGGGACTTCCTACCGTGCTTTACAGAGCTGAACCTAAATGATTCATGACAACAGTCTGAGCCATGGGGGGAATGAGTTATGCTTTTTTATGAGAACCTCAAAAGCAGACCCAGGGAAATGTCTTGTGTTTTCAGAAGCTTATTAAGCCCTATTGAAAACATATCAAACCTTCCCAAATATTTCCATCCCTCCATTTGTTTAGTCCTTCCTTACAAACTTGATCTGAATTCACAGCACCCCCCTAAAAAACACACAGAAAAACACACTGACGCAACTTCTCATCCGTCACTACGGTAAACAGACGCTCCATGGGTAAAACACCTCCCCCTTTCAAACCAATGCATGCGTTTGCTCACAAACCACTGTTTCTCTACACGTTACTTTCCTTTCTCTTCAGGAAGCGTTCGCTTTGTTCAACAACCCTCAGCTCTCTTTGTTATGCAAATGACGGCCGTGCCGTTGCCGAGTACCTCTGCTTTCCAGACCAGTGGAAAAATGTGTGTAATTGTAAATGTCATCTGTCTATATCTCTCAGTGTGGGGTCACAATCAAACCATTTTCAGTTGGAGATTTCAGAGGATCAGAAGCTGAGAGGAGAATTTTAATGTTTGCTGCAATGACAAGGGGTTCAAATCACACACTGGTATCCACAAGGACAGGTATGTACCCCACTCACTGAGAACTATTTTACTGGAACACAATGTGAGCTTTACAGTGAAATCTTATTCATTTTCTTCAGTGACTGAGAGGAGCTGCTGCTCATTGTGTCGACAACAGAAAGCCAAATCTGAAAATATTAGCTATTTTTCACATTCAAGACAGAAGGAGGAATATCCTACGAAGACTCCCTGCATTAAGACACGTGTGAAGCTGTGTTTCAAGGTAAGAAATAAACCTGTCACTAGCAGCTTAAAGTTAATTCATGATTTAGCTATTTTAACCCACCTGCAAAGTATATATTACATTGGTTTTGTGAAAGGGTAACATAGGTCAGGCCTTTTCTATTTTTTTTTATATTTTACTATGGGTTTGTTAATGCTATTAAATTCTATATATAAACAGTAACCAAATTGTGTACTATAATAGACAGGAAGGGTTTATTTTTCCCCCTGTGCCGTAATCATGAAAAAAACAAAAACAAACGTACAGCAAGAACATTGTGCTGCATTCAGGCTTTGAGTGACGCCTCCTGGAAAATAAGCAAATTAGATTGTCAAAATACTGACATGCTCTGTGCAGTGGGGCATAAATCCTGCTTGTACTCATTGGACACCTGTGTTACTTTGATCAGGACAAAGTGAGGATGGAGCAAAGGGAGCCGACTGTGGATTCTGCTGCTGAAGTTGCGGAGGGGAGATTTAGAGAGTTGACCACTAAGTGGTTCATAGATTCTCAGCTGCCTCTTATTGTCAACAACGGCCTTTTCCCCAGCTGGTTCCTGGGCTTCATTAGCAGAAAGTAAGTATTCACAGAAAATGTGCTGTTATTTTGCACATTTCACACTCATGTGTAAAGTAAACTTGTTATTTTTAACAAAAAAATCCTTGACATTGCTATTAGCTTTGTGTTTGCATGCATGTTTAATTTTTTGATAAATTTTAAATTGTAAAGAAAAAAAATTAGAAGCTTAGAGAAGCAGTTATGTCATTACAAGCCACAGACATGTTATCTGTGATGGAAAGTGTCCACTTTACAGTACACCCACATTCACTTTCCTCTGGCAGACACTACACTCCTACATAAAATGTATGTGGGACAGTTACTTAAGTACATCCAGTGTCAGCTATTTCGAAAGGGCATATTGTGAAATGGGTTTTTTCTTTAAGACAGTGATACTTCCAAAGTGGAAATTTTTTGAAAGTGCTTTACTCTCTCAGAAAAAAATATAAAATTTTAAAATGGGTTACAAATATGCTTAAAATTTATATTTGAAGATGGTCTGATTTTCACACTGTTCTTGGTCTGTCTACAGAGATGCTGAGGACATGCTTAGAGAAAAGGATCTTGGCTGTTTCCTGATTCGTCTCAGTGATAAAGCTATTGGATATATTCTGTCGTACAAGTGAGTACTGGTTTACTCCAATAAACCTGGTTTATTGATTTTTCATTTTTATTTTAAGCAGATTTTTCATATAAAAGCTGACTTCCTCACAAATTAAGTCTGCTTCTTGGAACATTAAATAATAAAAACAAGCAGCACCATAAACACCCCATCAAATATGCCTTTATTTTTAGCACTCGATCCAAATCTTACACTATGGGAGCTTTGGAGACTCAGAAATTTCCAATGTAATTTTTTTTAATGGCCACTTTTACCATTAATTTAAAAGTTCAAGTTTTGCATATAATATAATTGCAACAACTTTCTAAAAATATTCTGTTTTTCTTTTGCAGAGGCAGAGATCGGTGTCGCCACTTTGTGATAAGCCAGAGCGAGACTGGACGGTTTGTAGTGTGTGGAGACACAGAGGAACACAACACTTTGTTTGACCTAATAGAACACTATAAAACAAAACCCGTTGAGCCCTTTGGAGAATATCTGACATCTCCATGCTACAGGGTGAGTTTTTACACATTTTACTTTTTTTTTTTTTTTTTTTGGAAGAGGATTTAATCAATGTCTTAAATGGTGTTTTTGTTCTTATAGGAAGTCAATGAGGACCTCTATGATACCATCCAGGTCAACCCCAAAGAAAAACCAGCTGCTCCTCTCAGAGAAGCAAAGAAAGTGCATAAGCAGCAGATGAACTCAGCCACAGACCAGCAACCAGTGCGGGCACCAAGGATTAACAGGACTGAAGAGGTGAGTCCAAAGAATAAAAAAAATAAAAGCAACATAAATATATATTTTCTACACTGTTATATTCTACCAATATTTTCTGTACAAAACATAAGACACATTAATATATACTTTTGACCTCAAGTTATTTACATTGTTGTCCACGTCATTGTGTTTTGGTATTGTCTTTAATTGTGAATTTATGAGAAGGAAACTGCAATTTTGTTGTGTGTTTATTATGACAAATCTATGTTGACCTAATTACATACTAACTTGTTTATCTGGAAAAACAACAAAATTTTGCATGATGGCCGACTTTTCAAATAAACGTTTTTGTTTTCTTAAAAATAGGAAGTACCACCTTTGCCACGGAGGACCCGGCACGTTGAGAGCACCCCAGTCAGTGACAATGATGGGGTTCTGTATGCTCAGCTTAGGAAGCAAACACCTAGAGCCCATCACACCTCCAGGGACAAGTCCCCTGGCTCAAATCAAGGCAAAGTCGAGAGGCTGAACACTAAAGAGCAAAACAACGGCAGGTGTAGTCCTTCATCTGACCCTGAATCTCTCTACTCTGAGCTCAACGCTCTTGACACCAAGAGCATGTCCCTGCCACTGCTGGACAACATCTCTGATGGCGAGCAATGTTACAGACTGAGCGTACCTCCTGACACGCCGCCACGACTTTCCCCAAGGCCAGTCCGGCAGGCCTCCGGCGGCATCTCGCAGTCAAATAGCACCCACAGCCTGGACGCCATGAGCGACCACTCGGTCTATCACCTGGCTGGCAGCCACAGCCCAACAGCATCTGAAACTGCATTATCCACAGAGCAGCTCGATGACTCCCTGTACGCCGAGATCTCCATCGAAGCCCCTGTCATTGATAACGACAACACTTATGAGATCCTCCCCAACCACAAGGAGCCCGTCAAGCCCAAAGCCAACAGAAACACTCAAGAGCCCGGGGAGGAGACGAAACGCAAATATAACCACAGATCCTCGGGGTTAAAGGTGAGTTGCAAGCTTTTCTTTCAGTACTTCTTCATTTATTATTTATTTTGCTTTATTTTCTGATATTGACAGGTTATATATTTACGTTTTGCAGAATGACAAATGGAAATGGCTTTTCCCCGAGACCAAGAGGAAGTGACAAACCAAATAATGAAGAAAAGGCTTACCTAATTTCACTTATCTAACACTACTTTGCTTCTTCTGTTGTATATTTCCTTGCAATGTACATATTTATTTAAAACCGATCAAAGTTACCCATGTACATCTGATTGAATTTATTAAAGCTGTTGAAAATGTATAAAATTGCTTTATTAACACCATTTCAGTAAATTAAACATATTCAAATCTCTTCTTTTAGAGCTACAACTAAACTGCTATGAGAAAATTGTTGTCATCTGGACGGGAAGAACAAACTGATATTTTTTGTATGGGAGAATGTCAAATGCATTGTTTAACATAAGTTGCTGGAGATGTTTTACCTTTAGTCCAGATTAATGAGCCAGTTTGGCCCTTTCAAAAGGAGAAAATTAGCAAGGTTAATGACAGATGACCTCTGCTTCCTAATAAGGAAACACAAATGCAAAATGCTGGACTGTTAAGAAATGTCCATGTGTAGACATCAAAATGCAAATAACTCCTGAAATACCTACATTTTAACACATTAATACCTTCCAGTGTTATCAAAACCTTTGCAGTGTATGGTTCGCTCTTGCAATGTGGTGCTCTTACTGTTTAGCCCTCTATAGCTGCCTGGAGAAGCATTCTTGTAATGCATGGCCTCATGTGGGCACGTTCAGGGAAATGCAGTGCACTCACTGGGG
The DNA here is from genome assembly GCF_019740435.1 of Gambusia affinis. NCBI lineage: Eukaryota > Metazoa > Chordata > Actinopteri > Cyprinodontiformes > Poeciliidae > Gambusia > Gambusia affinis. Next base: position 8,456,916 of record NC_057875.1, read on the forward strand.
AAAATTTGCTGAAAGGTGTGCAGCTGATATTTAAAAATGTTTTTTCTACCATCAGAGCTTCACTTATTTTTACAGGAAACTAATTTGCATAAAGATTTTTAAAATCTGCATTCAACAGTAATGGAAAAATAAGCAGAAGGGTCTAAAATGCCTTTTAGTATCTTTTATCATGTGCTTTTTTTCTTTTCTAGTTACTGCTTTAGTGGGGCCTATAAACGATAGTAAAGCTCATATTTATGCTTATGTGCCTGCATGAATTTGTGCAGGCACATGACTCAGTGTATCTGCACTTAAACAGCAATACATCTGCTGCAGTGTTGCGTTTGGTACAGAAATTTTAGAAATTAGAATGTAAGGTGTTTCCCCTATAAGTCCTCTAAGGGAAACCAGGGTATGTTAAACTGCCAAAGTGTTAATCATTCAGTTTTTGTGACCTTTCTGCTTCACAACAAAGAACTGGATGATAAGATGTCACTATTAAGAAAATTAATAACAGCGTAAAGTCGAAGCAGATCATTACGTAATAAGTGTGTGATTGTGCAACAGTGAAAAACAAACTACAAATGGTGTAAAGCTGCAATGGATAATTATTGCATAAGTTCCTCATTGAGCAATAGTGGTATCTCTGTATGATATTAAGAAATACAGTTCATCTACATCAAATTTACATAACATGAAACACTTCATGGTGGTTGACTTATTCTCTCCTTTACTACTGTTACTAAATCTTGATCATTGCAGCACATTAATACACTCAGATTCATGTTATTCCGTGGGAGCTGCAGCTTTATGTTTAAGGAGTGAATCTCCTCACCATCAACTCTTACTGTGTCCCCTTTGGTTTATGTGTAAAATGTCTTATTGCTTCAATGGGTTAGCAATCTTCCTAGTCTTCTATGCAACATGTGAGTTTTTTCATAGTCCCATTATCATGTTGCATTGTAGCTTTTTTGCTGATGGTCCCAGTAAGACTAGCAATTATTAAGGCCCCTGAATATTTGATTTAAAAAAATAAATAAATAAAAAGTAAAAAATTGGGAGATAAGAGTAATCCACAGGTGTCAAACTCCAGTCCTCAAGGGCCAGTGTCCTGCAACTTTTAGATGTATGACCTTTAGGTCATACATGAATATCCAGAAACAAACTGCAGAGTGCACAGAATCAACACAGAATACTGTGCTCAATACATACATAATGCAAATCTGTTGCACTAAAACCAACACTTGGTAATCATCAACCATCATAGGCAAGACCATTTCCTCCTGTTTTCCAATGAGATCGCCTTTGTGTGCAGGATTTAAGAATGTTTGAATACTGGGGCAGATCATTCCTGACTACATCCTCCTGAAATAAAATGATGATGTTAATTCCTAACAGAAAGCAGCTGTCCAAACCAACTTGACAGAAGATGGAAATATTCATCGGAGTTCAAATTCACATGGATAACTTGATGTCACTGATGGAATAATGAACACTGCTTTCTAGCAGAAAAAGAAAATGGCCAGGAAAAAGTTTATGAACATAAGCTCAAGCGTACTAGTTTTACACTGCAAAACAACACTCTGAAGTGCACTAGCAAGTTTGCCTCTGACTGACTCAGGGCGGCACAACCATTCAGTAAACCTAGGGAAAAATGAGTGGATGTATTTATTTTTTATTAACAATTTCATGTGGCATGATAGATTGATGATGATGATGATCTTTGCTGATGATGTTATGCTGTAAAAGAAAGATGAATACACTTTTTCAACTGTTCATTCTTCATCCTTATCACTCATGAGTTTTAATTAAGTCGCTTTCAGATTATAGTTTTGTTCTATGATTTGCATTATTTCTTTACACCTCACATCATCCAAAAGATCTAGACACATAGTTTAGGCATTAAGGACGGTTCACCAATATTTTGCCTGATCTGAGAAATTTTCTGATCAGCAGAATATATTTCAGATAACTGAAGAAGTTATTTGAAATATATTACTTTGGGGATGGTTAACCACGCAGCCACGCCCATTTGGTTCCATAATCCCAGCTGCATATTCAGAAAGCACACAGAGCCTATGACCTTACCAGATTGACTAGTATGATGTGAAAGGGCAAAGAAATTAAAGACCTATGGGAAGTTAACATTCTGTATTCAAAATATTTATTTTAATTGGTGGCATGTAATGTTGAAGTTTTCAGATAACCAGAATTTTTTTAAATGAATTGTAAGTAATAATCATCAAAGTCATTAGAAAATGCTTGAAATACATCAACTTTTATTTCAGTAACTCAATTTACTCAGTGAAACACATTATTTAGATTCATTACACACAGACTGACATTTTTAAGCATTTATTTCATATAACCAATAAAACATTTTTGATTAGACTACACCATCAGACCAATAAAATATTATTTTAATACATAAATTTATGCTTTATGGAAAAATAAGTTGAATCAGAATTTTTATTTTCAAAAAGTTTCGTTTATCATCGTTTCTGTCAGACTGTTAGATGTAACTGCACTTCAGTACCTTGCCATAATTAGCATGTGAATGTGTGAGTAAAGAGAAATAGCTCATTTTCTTGTAAAACATTTTTGCATGTCTTAATAAAGCCCTTTAATTCTATTTTTAATCTGACAAAAGAGACTCATGAGAATGCAGATTCTTTTTTACTGAAGATGACTAGATTGGCTTTTGAAAGCTATGCTCCCACTAGCTCAGGTTATAACAGGAAATAATATTAGCCACCATAACTATGCAGATGACACACAGCTCTACATTACGATGTCACCAGGTGACTCTGAACCCATCCAATCACTGAACAGATGCTTACAACAGATAAATATATGGATGTGCCAAAACTTTCTCCAGCTGAACAGAAACAAAACTGAAGTTATTATTTTTGGACCTAAAGAGGAACGATCTAGAGTCAGTGCACAGTTTCAGTTATTACAACTAAAAACCAGTAATCAGGCCCGAAACCTGGGACTACTGATGGATTCTGACCTGAGTCTCCGGAGCCACATAAAGACAGTTAGAAAGTCGGCCTTCTATCACCTGAAGAACATTTCCAGGATTAAAGGACTAATGTGTCAGCCAGATCTAGAGAAACTCATCCATGCGTTTATCTTCAGTCGCATTGATTATTGCAACAGCGTCTTCAGAGGTCTGTCCAACAAATCAATCAAACAGCTGCAGCTGATCCAGAACGTTGCTGCTCGCGTTCTCACTAAAACCAGGAAAATAGAGCACATAACACCAGTTTTAAAGTCCCTACACTGGCTCCCTGTAATTCAAAGAATAGACTTTAAAAATAGTCACTGAATGGTTTAGCACCACAATACATTTAAGACCTGCTGTTGTTGTATCAACCTTCCAGACCTCTCAGGTTTTCCGGTTCTGGTCTGCTCTGCATCCCCAGAACCAGAACCAAACGAGGAGAAGCAGCATTCAGCATCTATGCACCACAAATTTGGAACAAACTTGCGAAAAACTGTAAAACAGTCAGTACAACTGACTTCCTTTAAAGCTCACCTGTCTAGGATTGTATTTGAAACATAATCAATTACAAATGTAATGATGAAACTTGACTTAGTGTCATGTCTTCATTGTTGATTCTATGTTACAAATGCACAAAAATCCGTGAGGGACGATGGAGTCCCAGAGCAAAATTCCGGGACAGAGGTGTACAGAGCCTCGAGCCGGAAGCCCGTTGAAAGGCTGTTTACATCGTTTTAAACCGCGTGATTGCGAGCGTGAGTGGGAATAAAAATACCAATAGGCTTTTCGTTCCATGTAACACAGTAGGAGTGTAACCGGCAAATCTTTTATGGATGAAAAAGCAAGAACCCCCCACTTGATGACTTTGTGTTTCTGTGTTTGATATGATGTAAAGCACTTTTGATTTGATTTTGATGCAACTGTTTACTGGTACCCTAAGTTTGGGATTTCAGGTTTTCTTCAGATAAGGCCACATCAAGAAAAGTTTATGTATAACTGAAGATCAGAGTAGTGATGTGGCAGGGATAGCTCTGGTTCAGTCCCCAGGTTTATGAAGCTGCTGACATCAAAACGGTCAAACCATCCATCTCAGATACGAATATGAAAAGTGCTGGAAGAACGTAGAACACAGCAGTGTTAATTTCAATTAATAGGGATGTTTTTTGGAGAAACAACTCTACAACATAGGGTTAAAACATTATTTAAGCAAGCATTACCTTAAAAAATCTGGAGCCCTGGTTATCATGTTTTCAAAGTCAGCGTAGGAGAGTTTATTGTCTCCATCCAAATCTGCCTCCTCAATGGCTTTCACACACACCAATTCAACCTCCTCAGGAGTCAGCTCCTCCTTTGTCAGCTTATTTAAAGTCTTCTCAAGATCCTCCTTGCACAGGTAGTTATCCACGTTGTAATCTAAGATGAAAATAAATACTGAGTGAATTAATTTGAAACATAATTTCATAAAATTTAATTGTATAAAAAGACATAAAAGCCTTTTTACATGTTGTTATTACCATATATCTTAAAGGCATATATGGCTTTAAGTTCTCTTGGAGCCATTTCACTGAGGACTGAGAACATATCTACAAATTCATTGAAACTGAGGTTCCCCATCCCATCCTCGGAGAATGACTCCACAATCCGATTGCGGAATGGGTTTTCCTGCACATCAGGCAAAAATATTCAGAGTAATGCAAATGATGTTAAGCAAAAATATACTGAAAATTTTCTCATTTCACATGAAAATCACTCATGGTTTTAGTAGTTGAATAGTTTGGTAAGACATTAACTTCATAATTCAAAAGAGTTTTAGAAACAGGCATGTGATTTTTGCATACTGCATTTATTGGATTTTGCTGACCAAAAACTTCAGAAGATGCTATTCAAACCGATCTGGCACAAAATGAAAAGGTAATTTAATACAAAAATGTTTGACTTAGGACTGGTTTCTTTAAGCTTTATACAATAAGATTAGGCTGATAAAAAAATTATTTATGGTTAAAAATAAATTATGTCCTTTAATCAAGAAATAGATGTAAGTTAACAGTTCAGGATGCAGGTGAAATTTTAAGAAAGAACAAAATGACACAAACAAGATGTTTTAATAAAGCTTTTTAAAATGATCATCTTTGTTTTACCTTTAATTCTGGCATGTCAACAATCAGCGCTAAAGGCAGTTTACAATCCGGTTCATTGGTGTAGTCCATTGGTACAAGATGTGGAGCCAACTCATGATATCTGCTGTGTAACCTAAGGGGAAATGCAAAGCAGATTGGAACAAATATAATTTATAATTTGCAAAATATACCACAAGGTATTATTCCCCTTTTTTGAGCTACAACAGCTTTGACCTTCCCTGCCAGGCTGTCTCTTATGTTTAGGAGTGTGTGTAGTATTTTGTTTTAGTATGTTTTGTAGTATTTTTAGTATTTTTATCCTTCATTTAGAAGCATATTTGGTAGACAAGAAGGCATGGCTCTCTCCATACAAAGGAGGGATACCCTTGCTAGCACGTTGCTGTGAATTTCTGGAAATTTTAAGCACTGCAATTGATGGAACATTCTTTTTAAGGGAAAGTTGGCTATGCAAATTTATTCTGCGTTGCCTCTGTGCCAAAAAGGAACTTACAGAAACCTGTTGAGTAATATTTACATCAGTTACCATGTGGATTTGAAATAAACACCTGAAAAGCCCACATTTAACTAAAATTCTTGCTTTAACCAACTTATTGTCTCCTCTTAGGACAAAATGTGGCTACCTCCCTTTGTTGGGACCCTCAAATTCATTTAATAGAAAGTCATAAAGGGCCCATCTAAACACTATTTATTGTCACCTTTACTTTTCACAACCTTCTTTGTGGATATTTTTTTAACAATATTTTTTATGGCTCAGGTAGCCTTTATTTGAGAGTGGTTAGACAGGAAAGTAGGTAAAAGTGGGGGAGAACATGTGGCAAAGATCACCAGGTTGGGACTTGAACCTGTGACCTCCATGTTGATAACAAGGGCCTCCAAATGAAGGTTGTGCTTTAACTCTGTGCTACCACAGCACCCCTTCTTTGTGAATCTTAACATATTAGTTTTATTTTTCAACTTCTAAGAACTAAGAACATACACTGAAACATGAGCAACACTACTCAGCTCCATGAAGAAAAATATAGACTGTTTTTACATGTCAGTCTCCTGGTGAGTGACATGAAAAGAGAGGTGATGCTACCCATCAATTCAGTTGTGCATTGCCATATCTTTTCAAGATTTTGAAGTGTCCTCAAACTCCAATGCAACAACATTTTCTTGATCTCCATGGACAACAGCCTCTAGCCTTCATATTTTAGTCAAGAGCAAGTTCTGAGATACTGAATGAGTTTTATTCACTGTCATTCTTGATCACAGTTTTCTGTTTGTGTCCTGATTGAGTCTTGCTTACTGATGTTGTTCAGCTCATTTACCTGTAATCACTTAGAAAACACTTTACGCAAAACAGCTTACAAGTGAGAGGCAACGTTCAAGCTTCTTATGGTAATACACCTTTACACAAGTTTTAGGTGATAAATCTGGTTAAACTGCAGACTAAAAGGCAACAGAAGAAGAGGGCAAAGTAAATCCGGCTTAAGTTTGTCAATGTTTCGGGTAACAGGAAAGGAGGAGTTCTTGGAAGACATCACTGAATCAACTTACAGGAACCTTACCTCAAAATGTATCGGTTTCAACATAAATAGTAACAGAAGACTATTCAACAAATTCATATTGCATAAGGTACCAAGATTCTCTCACCATTCTAGTTAATCCATTTCTTTCCAGCTGGAAACTATCATCTTAGACTTTGAAATGTATTTCTCATAAATTTGTAGAAAATTGGTAGAACAGCTAAGATAACTTACACAGGATCCCACAGGCAGATTTAGGCAATAAAGCGTTGAGGTGAAAACAATCTGGAGAGATTTTTTTTATTTTTATTGTAGAACCTTGTTTAACAAGGAAACTTTAACATACAGGCTAACATAATCACTGATTTCATGGTCAAAACATGTGGTCAAATGATTAGTCTGGTGATTATCAGAACTACCACATTGCCATTTAATAAGAATCAAACAAGACAAAGAAAAATGTCTTACCGCAAAATCTCTTTGCGAGTGAAAAATGTGCAGTCCTGCAATAAGAGTAAACAGAAGATCAAAGCTCTAGTTCAAAAGAAATAAAGCATATATGTCAATCAGACACAACATGACATTCCAAAAATGCAGTTCTTGTGTTGTATTGGTGTTGCAGCGTTTAGTGTCCATAAAAATTGCTCCAAGAAAAGTACAGTGATAAACTGAGTCACTGCTTAGGGTGACCAAACGTCCGGGACATGTCCGTATTTCACGTCCTGTCCCGGGCGTCCCGGGTTTTTTTTTAGAAAGTGAGGAAATGTCCTGTTTTTTAAATTACCTTCATTGGACCATTAAATTTACGGGCACTAGGGCACTGCGCACGGCGCTGCATGTGACGTAATCCCTGAGCTGCGTCAGTGCGGGCAGCCCTGTTCTTAATCCAAGGTGTCGTGGTGTCTCTCCCTCCCTCTCCACCCCCCTCCGCTCCAACATGTGGTGGTGTCTCCCCCCCGCTCAAAGGTGTCCTGGTTTTCCCAAATGAAAATATGGTCACCCTATCACTGCTGTGTGTAGAAGGCGAAGAGGCATGCTCACACTGTTCATATTATTATGCTTCATTAATTGATACATATTTCTTTTTATTACATATTGTTTGAAATATAGCATCAGCCTGCATCAGTCACTCAGTGACCCATCTATCAAATCATATTAATTAGTGTTACAGATTTTCTAAACATAGCACTAGTCTCAAACGCATTGTTCTGAAACTTTTAATTGACCCTCTGCATCAAGACACAAATATTAGCTCATTAGCAGAGCTCTGCAGACATTGACTGCATGCTAGTGAGGCATTTAATTCAAGAGTATAGGACAAGGAACCCATCTTAAATTTGCAGAAGTCTGATCCTTGAGAACTGCAGTTTGAGACCGCCGATAAAAAGCTTGACCAGGTGTCTGGTTTCTATAAAGCGCTGATGGCTGTGAGAGTACACACAGCAACATGATCTGCTGTTGTCTAACATGCATGTGTTGGCACATGTAATATCCAATAGCCCAACAAAAGAACGCCTTGGTTTATGTCAGCCTTTTGTACTGTCTGACCTGTGTTCGTAGGTGTAAAAAACAGCACATAATACAGCTGCGGATTTCTAGAACAAAGTGTACTGTAAATGTCTGGAGTATAACAGTGATTGTGTCTTACACCAGATGCTTTAACTTAGTAACAGTATGTATCCTATGTTTGTGTAAATGCCTCTGAAACTCAAAAAGACGCTCGAGCTGTAGGGGTAAGAGCCTGAAAATCTGAATAGGGAAACATACTAACAGGACAAAACAAAGAGCAAAGGGATTCTAAGAGGATTTTTTAAAGAGCACTATAGTAACCAGAGCGACTCTTGAGAGCTAAGCTGAGTCCTGAGAGTAGAGTTTCATGACATATCACTGGCTTGGCATCAATTATTAATCCCACAGCAAATCACAAGGTGAACTATTGCAAACGGAGTGCTGTATTATCAGAGTGATACTTGGATTACTAGCTAAAGTGGACTTTTTTTTTTTTTCATACAATGAGTTTGTGTCCATTCTTCAATGTTAAGTCTAATTTGAATGTCAAGTCAATCAGATCATTTTAAAAATCATTCCTTCAGTAAACAAGGAGCTTAGAATACAATGTAATTAATTTTAGACACCAATTTCCTATTCTCAGTTTTCAATATGAAAAATTAAAGAACAATATATCATAATGCAAACAGGTATAGATAATGCCTAACATAAAACAAAATACAGCAAATAAAATGGAGTACAGAACTTCACTTTTGCAATGTTATTTTTCTCTCATTATCATTTTGTTTGGAAAAGACTAAAGAGCAGGGACAATTGCATTGATAAGCCTTAAAACTCCTACATGTTCTGTTAAACAACCTAACAGAAATTGAACAGAAATTTGAGACACAATTTTTTACTTTTTATAGTCCTCAGAGTAATAATAATAATAAAAAAAATCAGTCAGACCTTGAAGAAAAAAGCCATGATTGGTTCATCTCTAACTTTATCTAAATATCTTTCAATTCAAAATGCTTATAATTTCTTTGAATAAGAAATATGTTTTCTTATAAGGACGGTATGCATCACTTTCCTCCATCCTCCATCATAACACAGACATAGCATCCATTCATCTTACCTGATAAGCATCAAGTTGCTCATCTGTGAATATTGTTTGCTTATTACCCATCTTTATCAAGTAATTTGTTGCTTGTACACATTCAAAGCAAATAATGTCCACCACCTTTTCTCAGAGAAAGGCATTTAGGGAGTCGGTGGAGTCAAAGTCTCCACACAAGCTGAGCCAAGTATTGTTGCAAGAACTTAAAAAAGATTGTTGTTGATGTCCATTCAGGAGATTCCTGCCATGAGAGCAAACATTCGCAGGAAAAATAAAAAATAAAAAGACCGAAGAGCATGTGTCTTTTCACAGTTGAGCCAGAGGAGTGGATTTTTCTGCAAACTCTGTTGAGCGCAAACTGATCTGCTTTTCCTTAAGAACCCAGGTGGTGTTTCCAACGGGGTGCAGACAAACCAATCAGACAACCCACAGGCAGATAAATAAGTAAACATGAACTAGAACCTACTGGCAACAAGGTTGATATAACAGCAAAGAAGGTCCTTTAGATAAGAACTTCTATTGAACTATCACATTATTTTATAAATATTGAAAAATATATATATTCTAAGGAGATCGTTTAAAGAGCATCGTGTAAAGTGAGGCCTAGTTTAAACGTATAGGCTATATATCAATTAAATCCTGTTAATTATCAAGAGCCATATATATATATATATATGTAAAATGTAGTTTTTATCAAATAACCTGTTGCACCTGAAGTAAAATAAACTAGTTCATCTTCAGCTCCTTAACTCAGAGATGATTGTTTTCCTGCAAACTCTCCCCCCGTTGAGCTGCAGAGGCTGGTGTGATGTCCGTCTCTAATCCACCTGCCTGTTATTACAGCACCAATGAGCGTGTCCTTATCCCACCTCTGGACAAATGGTAATTTCACGCTCCGTAAATAATTCCTGTCTTGATTTGCCCTGGTTTAATTGTCACCCTTTGTGACATTTGTTTGATTTCTAACTATCAAAGTTCCCCAGCATGGACTGTAAGCGAGAAAAGGAGCAGGGTAAGTTTCACTGATAGCTTGTTGCTACGTTACTGTGTTAGCTTCTAGTAGCTTGTGCTATTTGTAGCTAACTGTGTCCAGAGAAAAAATGAAGCTAACAACGCGTCTGTGCTTGTCATTCTTCCTGTTGCTTCATCATCTTTAGAGAAAAAAATAAACATGAGCTCTACTATTTTATTTCAGACACCCGCTCTCTTTTTATGTTATGATTATGATGATTATCATAATTTTTCCTAGCTGCTGCCATAGGAACGACGCTCACTGTTAGCACAAATGTAGCTAACATTATTTAACGCTGCTGCTAGGTGAACGTAAAGAAAGTTCACATTTCTCATGTATTGCTTCTCAAAGATAAGACATAATTGGTACGCCTATTTTTTCACCAATATTGTTTTTCTACTTTATATTCTCTTGTTTACAATTCAGTAAGCTAAATTCAAAATATAACGGACTGGTATTTACATATAAAAAGACACCATCCTCATTATCTATGGTTCAGTGAGTGAGGAGAATTTATGTGTAGGACTCACAGTGCCTTAAGCGCAGTAAAGCAAACATAACTCCCTCAGCTGTTACTCATGCATGCTAGTGGGATTATAACGTTACACAACAGTGAGCACATCAGCACATCTGTTGTGACCCTCTCCTTTGGAGCTATCAGTAAAAATGCTCTGTGTACTGTCAGAAAAAAAAATTAATATGCTGCTTCTATTTAAAGTTCCTTTTCCCCTGCCTTTAACAGAACAAACAGTGCTTCCAGCATTTTCTTTTGCATCGCTGAGTCACAAATTATAAGATCTGTAGTTGTACTGCATATTTAAGAATAGAAAGTGAATGTGCTTTGTTTTGTACGGTCTTGTCACTCTGGTTCCCTCAGATGCAGAGTGTGAGAAGATAACCGCTGTGCTGCTGAAGTCACGGACAGGAGAATTTGATTTGGAATCCATTCTATTTCTGAAACTCAGAGTTCTTGGTAAGGATTAGTGCATGTTTTTAATTTTTATGTTCATTCGGTTACTATAAAAATTTACTTTTTGTCTTTAAGGTATACATGACCTTGGATGCATTGGGGAGTGTGTAAATTTGGAGAGGCTGGATCTATTTGGGAACAATGTCACAAATATAGGACCTCTATCATCTCTTCGTCTTCTTTCTGTGCTTAATTTGTCTTCTAACAGAATCTCTAATATAGGTAAGGCAAACAGGCTTTATTTATTTATTTTTATTTTTTCAGAATGGCATTGTGTAAAAATCTTTTGTGTTCTCTGTTTTTGGTTGTTTTCCCAGAGCCACTTCGTAGTTGTGAAAATTTACAGACTTTAAATTTAGCTGGTAATGTCATATCCAGGTATGTTACAAATTTACATGCTAATAGTATTGTAAAACAATATTTTAATATTCTATAAAAATAAATCAAAACTGCCGGTTAACTGATATTAACCAGCAACAGTTCAATTGCTGGTTAACGTCACTGATTATAAATTGGATAAAGTTTTTCTGTCAATATTCTAGTTTTAGAATGTATACAAATAAACTAGGTTTTACTTCAACTCTTTTGATAAATGCTGAAACCTTTTCATTATATTTAGATTTTGTCGCTTATTGCGGTAATTAAGGTCTATGCTGAATTAGATTTAAGATAAGAACCTTATTTCTAATGTGCTGTTTTTCGACAGCACTGAGAACCTACATTGCCTTGTTTCTCTGAAAAAGCTAGAGAACATACGTCTGAGAGACAACACTTACAATTACAGTAACCCAGGTAATTTATGAGAAATTTATCTGCAGTTGCAGTAAATGGAAGATGGTGAGTAATGTTTGTTATGTTGCTGCTTTGGTTTTGTCAGTGTGCAGGAGTGCATCATACAGAGCTCTTGTACTCGAGATGTTCCCGAACATCAAGGTTCTAGATGGTAAGATTTATTTTTCTGTCATTCCTTATCTTGACAGTATTATTAGTCCTGAAGGCATTGCTTTGTTTTGGCTGAATATGCTTATATTATTTGTTTTAAATTACAGGAGAGAGAGTTGTTGGACGAGGAAGTGAATTATACCAGTTATGCAAAGACATTGATGAGACCATAAAAGGTTTTTTTGTTGTTGTTTGCTACAAATATACTTCTATTCAATGACCAACAACAGTCTTACATGGATGTATATTTAATGCAATGTTTTTGTAAAATATCGTTGAACTGTTCATTTTTCTCTAAATGATCAGCTGGTTCATACAAGAATGGGCAGCTCATTGAACATCCCGATTGCAAGCCATGGGTTGATGATGGTTACTGGGAGATAAAGCGATCAAACAATGCCATTATTGAAGAAGCCTACAAACAGTTCAATGGTGAGGTTCACAGTGCTTTTTTGATATTATCTATACTGATATTACATGTGCGCCTGAGTAGATTTGATGAGCATCAAAAGTTTATCCAAAAATATTTACGATTGTGTATGTAATGAATCTCCTTTTGAGTTTCACTTTTAAAAATAAATAACAGTATTGAACTAACTTCACAGTGACATTCTAATGAATTAATGTCACCTGTTCATGTAATTGTCTTTTTTTTTCCCTCCAGATGTTCTTCATGAATGCAGACTCTTGAATAACAGAGCCACTCATGTGATTTCCCAGACTGAGAGATCAATGAGCTTGAAGAAGCAGCCAAAGCAATACGCCATCTGAATTGGGCTATTTTGTACAAACCTTTTATGTAACTTTCTGCCGCCTTTTTTGCTTTGTAATGATGTACTATGACAGATGTACTGTAGCTTTTTTCAAACAACCATGCTATATCCAAATGCTTTTTAAATATCATTGCCTGACACACGTGCTCCGTGCCACAGTGTGTAAACTTCGCTCTTATTGTATTCATCCTATGCATTGGTTGACAGAATAAATACGGAGGCTGTTTGAAAACCTTGACCCATACTGATGCCCCTCAGTTTGGCTCATTGATGTCTTAACTTGCACAATGTGCATTTTGTACAATGCTGTAGCCTGAAGTAATACTGATAGCTATGCTGCTCATTAGAATTTGTATTGGTCTTTGCTTACAGGATGTCCTTAATTTTACGTTGCTGGTTAATTTAAAGAGTAAATGTGTCCTCTATTGTATGTTTTTGTCGTGCATATGCAAAGATAGACTGATTGATTGTTGGCTCTTTCTACTTGTTTTTTTTTATTTTTATTATAGGATTTCTCTGTGCAACCAACTTGCTGAAAATACATTATTTATAAGCCTATCAATGTGTATTTAATTCTGACCTTATTTAGAATAAATTCAGATATGATGCATACCTATATCACCCTCTTTACGATAAGAGCAAAATGTGTATATTGTGATGAACTTGTTAAAACAAATATGATCTTTGTAAGGCATAAGGCAGTCCCATAAATAATGCCACGCTGCCACCTGCTGGTGATTGTCCAAAACACTTATAAATAACCTAACACAGACATTAGACACGCATTGGTCATATTTGATATTTATCTGTAATAGAAAAGTTGACATTTAGTTTACTGCTTTTCTTTGTTGAAGAAAGTAATTATTTGAACCACTATATACAGGTACAATCATCGGTTTGTATTTTAGCGAATTTAGTTTATTTTGAAAGCCGGAAGTTTGTGCCGCACTGCTCCCGCCGCTCTTCAGAGCTCCACCTCGTCTACCTCACGATAGCAGGAAACATGTGGAGGTCAACGGTATGCATCCATAAAATTTACCTCACTTTGTCTTATGCAATTCACTAAATCTTTTATGTTTTGTGTCAGATTTTTGTAAGTGCTCTCAAGCTGAAAAAGGAAAATAAAGTTACGAGGATAAAATGAGCTACAACTTTATGGTTACTATAGTAAATAGAATCTTGCTAGTATTACCTAGGTAGCTCACTGACTAGATGGTTTATCTGTTCTTCTGCAGATCATTTTGGGAGCTATTTCTGTTGAAGATAATTTTCTTGTTAGACCCAACATATAGTAACACATGTCTACTGTCTACAGATTGTCCATCTGCTAACAAAGTATGGTTTTTATATCAATGGCAAGGACAAAATCAAACCACAGCAACCACAGTACGTTTAGTCTACTTGACTATGGAATGCTAACTGTCCTTGCTGTTGCAGCTACATCACAGCAATCAGATGGAGGTTTTTGCAGTTGTCACATAAAACTTATAGTGTTGCCTGGGCTCTAAAGCCCATTTTTATGGTGGCCAAAACAAATAGCTGATGGTATTCTTTCACATAATATTCCTGCTTTTAATTTCTGTTTTTGTTTTTCTTTTGAGGATGCTGGTGAGGGTTGCTTTCTTTTTGGTTGCTTCAAAGGCCATCGCTGAAGATTTACCATGAATTAAGGGGGTTTCTTATTCTAAGTTTTTTTTGCTTGAAGTTCTCTTTGCAGAACTTAAAGAATAACGATGTGTCATCCATTGAGCTTCACAATGGATAACACTCAAGTCATCCACTGTGGATGACTTGACTGTTTTACTAAAGTGGTGTTTCCGAAATTGTAGGCATCGCGCGTAGTTGCTGCTTTGAAGAATGAGCTTCTACAATCCAGAAGTTTCATCCGTGGGGTATTTACATTTTCTTCTTTTTTCAAATTTACTTTAGATTACTACAATAATTTTTTTGTTTGTTTTAATGTTTGGGTGAACACAATCTTTGTTTTGTTCTATGTCTCTCTTTTTCCAAACAGATGAAAACTGTTACATTAATCCCTGGTGATGGCATTGGTCCAGAGATCTCTGCGGCTGTCATGAAGATATTCTTAGCAGCTGAAGTTGGTTATTTTAATTTTTTTCTACTGTCAATCAGGTTTTTCTACTGATTTTTGACAGGTTCATTGTGAGAAATATAGCTTTTTTTTAAAAAAATGCTGCTCAATATATATGATATGCATCATCTAAGAAGATAGTGTTGTGCTTGGTGTTTGCTTATGTACTAAACTAGGTTCCCATCGAGTGGGAAGAAAGAAACATCACAGCTATACAGGGACCAGGTGGAAAGTGGATGATCCCTCATGATGCTAAAGAATCTATGGATAAAACAAAACTCGGTCTGAAAGGTAACCTAAACCCTTTTTGCAACAAAGTCAAATTTTCTACACATTTTCCCACATAAAAATAATTGCTTTACTTTATTCAATTTCACAGTTTTGTTGAAAAGTGAATTTTAAATAATACGTTTATTTAGCGGATATTTTTCCACTATTTCTATCTACAGGTCCTTTGAAAACACCAATAGCAGCAGGTCATCCCTCCATGAACCTGCTTCTGAGAAAGACGTTTGACCTCTATGCTAATGTGCGGCCCTGCAGGTCCATTGAGGGTTATGACACGCCTTATACTGATGTGAACCTGGTTACCATCAGGGAAAACACTGAGGGAGAGTATAGTGGGATTGAACATGTGGTAAAACTCTTCATCCACTTTTTTGATTAGAGCTATTTTATTTTATTGCTTTTAATATTAAAACAACACAACTCACTGTTATCTTTGCTTACAATAACTTACTATTGAGTTTCATTAGACGTTAGTCATGTTCATTTTTAATGATGCACCTCTACTTTCAGATTGTTGATGGAGTTGTGCAGAGTATTAAGCTCATCACAGAACAAGCCAGCGAGCGCATTGCAGAGTATGCTTTTGAATATGCAAAAAACAATCAGAGGTCCAGTGTTACTGCTGTTCACAAGGCTAATATCATGTATGTTACATTTCTCGACAGATGCCATCAAAGCTTGTCATGCTAAAGATCCTGAATGACTGTCTGATGTTTGTTCATCTTTTCAGGCGAATGTCAGATGGACTTTTCCTGCGAAAGTGCAGAGAGGCCGCAGAGAAGCACAGAGATATAAATTTCACAGAGATGTACTTGGATACTGTGTGCCTTAATGTAAGTTCCAGCAACTTCTATTAGGAATCAAGTTAGTTTTTCTTGTTTTATTTAGGCCTTAGCTGGTATGAGATACTCACTGTGTAGAGTGTTACAGTATTGTGATGTTTATAGCAACATTTTTACATTATTTAATTGATTTCATTTAAAATAAAAAAGTAATAGATATTTCTAACATTGATGACAATAGTATTAAAAGTATTAAATGAATACCGGTAGCTATCCTTTAAATATGCTTATAGTGGAGAATTAGTCTTTTTACTGTAATTTTAAAAAATACAATCACAGGTGGCGTTCTTTATCCCCTTTTAAATAAATGATAAAGTAGTAGCCTTTCAGCCAGCTGACCTGCAGCAGTATGATGAGGGTAGGATGTTCCATCCAGACTGCAAAAATCCCAGTCACTCCAGCAGTGTCTCTTGTATCTTATTAAAAATTCTTAAAACTGTAGAACAGGATGATGAAGACATTTTTGTGGTTCTGAAATTAGAACTTTGTTGGACATTGATAGTGGTAACCAGCCTATGTAGAGCCATTTTTAATCATTTTATGTTGAAGACCTACAACATGAAATGACTAAAAATTGCTCGACATAGGCCAGACATATTGCAACGTCTTACCACAAGAGGGAGTAATAACTCTATGTGTCACATAGATTTAATGGATTATACAAACTTCAAATAGAGACAAGGACTGCATGGACTTTGTTGAAATAAGTTAAATAAGTGATACATAGTTTTACTACATGGAAATGGTTAAAGGAAGCTTACTTTGCATTGTGTCAGAACAGCTGTCAACTCATCCCCTGTCTTGAATGAGCTTTGATTGGCAACATTTGATTCCCATACAATCCATGTGTATTTCTGTGGCATTCTTGATATTGCAATTAAAGGCAACATTGTGAAAATACTCTTACAGATGGTCCAGGATCCCTCGCAATTTGATGTCCTGGTGATGCCAAATTTGTATGGAGACATCTTGAGGTAATTACATAGTAAATACACAATAAGTTCTTCGTTTAAAGTTTTACAAATTGGGAAAAATTAAAACTTAAGAATCGGGTCAGAAAATATGGTGATATTTGTTAACCGAACCAGAAATAATAAGTAGAAAATAATCACAAGTGGCAAAAAGTAAACCTTATCAGAATGTAACAGAAAGAAATCTGCATTTGTTTTTTTTTTTTGTTGTTTTTTTTTGTTTTTTTAATTCATTGCAGTGATCTCTGTGCTGGATTAATTGGAGGTTTGGGAGTGACGCCAAGTGGAAACATTGGTGCACATGGAGTGGCCATATTTGAGTCAGTATGTTGTTTTATATTTTATCACACGTAGAACAGTAAGATTTGCTTCCATTTTGTTTGAGAAAATAACATCAACCATGGTAGTTGACTGTTGTTTTTTATTTCCTCCGGCCAGGTTCATGGAACTGCTCCAGATATCGCAGGAAAAGATCTTGCGAACCCCACTGCCCTGCTGCTCAGCGCCATCATGATGCTGCGCCACATGGGCTTACATAGCCATGCCCAGAAAATTGAAACTGCCTGCTTTAACACCATTCAGGACAAAAGGGTAATTCGCTTTTAAAGACAACTTGCTGTTGGTGTATTAATAATGTGATGCTCCTTCTAAAGTTTTTCATAATTTTCTTAAAGGTTCTAACCAAAGACTTGGGAGGAAACTCCAAGTGCTCAGAGTTCACAGAAGCAATTTGTCAAAGAGTTCGGGACATGAAGTGAAAGGAGCTTGTGAGGCTTCTCATAATATGTCAGTAGAGTATCCCGTTGCACTGTGTGATTCTATGTTAAAACTTTTACCCAGAACATGTGTTTAAAATTCTGGTGCTTATGAACTTGAATATTTACAAAGAATTGTCTTAACCACATCATCTAGAACATCTGTATATATGACAAGCTAAATAAGATTTTTGAGGATGATTACTCATTAATCTTTAATGTGTCGTAAGTCTTCCATTATGGTGCCCAGAGATTACGCACTTGATAGTAGTGGGGAAAAAAAACATGCTTCCTTATGCACAAAACCTTATCATTTTGCACTTGGTATGTTTTTAAACCACTAGGTGTTGTTATTCCAAATTGTATGAATGTGTAGAGCACAATTCCAACAGAAATGTGAAACTTTAACCTGTTTTTATTTCAATCTAGGTTGCTATTAAAGTTACCTGACAACATTTTCATATATCCAATCTTGGTCTGAGACTATTTTTTAAAGACAGTTTCTTATGTTTAGAGGTATTCATTGTGATAGCTAAACTTTTCTAATGTTTAAAGGCATTATAAAGTGTGTATGTACAAAAAGGTAAAAAATAAAAAGTTCTAATTTTAGGGTTACATTCTTTAAGGGAAATGAAAGTTTGATTCAATTCAGAATGAGCACTGAAATCGCACAATTTGTAATCGCTCTAGAAACATAACACGATGTGAAAGTGGAATAGTTGTGTAGTAGCTGTCTAAGTTTCATTACAAATATGGACAAATTACACAGACAAGTCATTCTAAAAACATATTTCATGTTGTCAATTTTTATCTTTTGTGTACCTTCCTTTGTTCAGCTCTTTTATTTATGTTCTTGTTTGAAAATGCTATTTAAATAAAGTTGAATTTATTACATGTTTAACTTCATCATTAGTTCTTGAATGTTATAGGTCTTAAACAAACGGTTCAAAATTACACTTGTTTGAAAACGTCTTCTGAAAGTATGAGTACCAAGATAGGAAGTTCAAGACCATTTTGACAGACTTGAAGAAAAGTTGAATAAAAAAATAAAACATTTGAATGATAAAGGCCTCAAATACTAATTAGAAGAAGAGTTTCTTTTTTGATCAGATTTCCTTAGTTCTAAGTTTTTATATTAACTTACAATGTTAACAAACAAGATTTGTATTAAAATAGGCCTGCTAAATTATAGCTATCTCCAAAATTTGCTCTCTAAATCATTTTGAAAGTTGCTCTTTACCCACTGCCCTTTTGATGCAGACAGGAATCATGTGAAGACATTTGAGAAGCTAACTTAAAATAACCCCCAAGGAGTGCTAACAGCTAAACATCGCATTATGTTCAGTCATGAAGAGCTCCATATATAAACTTGATGCAAATCAGATTGTTAATTCCGTGAAATCTGGACTTCTACTTTGTCATAATGCATACAATTGAGAAGAAACTCGGTGGCTGCGTTGAAAAGCTTTTGCACTTTTGCAAAAACACATTTCCACTTTTCCCATTCATTTTTGCCAGCAAAGCATGCTGGTTCCTATACTTTGCAACTTTGATATAAATTTTTCCATGCTTGAAGCACTGCTGGGCCAATCACTTTAGTTAGACCTGCATATCTCAGATACTATCTGTCTGAGTGGCAGCAGTCGTTAGTTAACAGTATACAGAGGACATCTTGTACCTTGTGACGTTCCAGCAGGACTCCCAATGTAACAGAGCGAATAAACATGTCCTCACAATAGCATTACTGTCTTACACTTCGAAGCAGTGACTATCCTGCTTGTTCAGTTGTTTGTTTTAATGACAAAGGATTGTTAACCAAAACTTTATTTCTATTTGTTTTCCATTTATTGTGTATATCCACTTACCCTTGAAGAGCCGCAGCAAAGTACATCCTGGAAAGGTTACCAGTCCATCACAGGGCAAGTTAAAGACATTGGAAAAACAACCATGCTCACACACTCATACCTGGGAGCTATTTAGAGAGACTAGTTAACCTAACAGTGATATTTTTAGACTGTGGGTGGAAGCCGGAGTGTCTGAAGAGAACCCACACATACTCAGGGAGAATATGCAAACTCCATGCAAGAAGACCCCAGACCAGGATTCAAACCCAGGAACTTCCATTTTAGCTGCAAGGCAAAAATGTGTTACCAACTGTGCCACTGACTGTGCTTTTATTTTGTAAAAATAAATGGGTGCTAGTGTAATTCCGTCTAATATACCCATGCCCTGTCTCAGTCCTATCTTCATACTTATCAAAGAATTCTAGTGTCCCTCTAATCTTTGTCTGTTATTATTTCAGTATATCCATCTAATTTTCAATGTTTCCACTGAGTGCAGATAATCCTAGAGGTACCAAGGCCTCCTTGCCATCATAATCTTTAGCTCCTGCCACATATTCTCTGTCAGTCAGATTTAAGTGAGGACTGGACCACGCCAAAACATAATAATTCCCGCAATAAAAATATGTGGGTGCATGTAACAGATTTCTTAGAATCTAAATCTGTTAGTGGTAATTTTGGGATGCACTCAGTGAAATAAATGCAGTGAAGTGTTTTTAGGTACAGCATGAGGCAAATCATTTTAAAATACCCTTCAGCCATTATTTTTTGAAGAATGACTTCAGAAGGTTCCAGAAAGAAAAAAAAGTCTACAAATAAACTTGAGTACTTTTACAACAATATAAAAAGCGATGTCTCCTCTTAAGAAGCAGTAAATATTTTTGGAGTAAATGACAGCAGAAATATGTCTAACTGTTTTGATTGGATTACTGAGCATTGTCTGTTACAATGATGAGTTTGCAAGATCGGTTCGAAGCTTGAAGACAACCTTAAAACGTTTCTGAAACAGTTCTGTTTAACTGTTGATGCTGAATTTGATCTTTATGCAACAGCAACACTATCCCTCTATTCCCCTCTCTCGGAGCGGTGTTGCATAATATTCTTTGAAAGACCTTCACCTATTGCCCCGTATTTGAAGACAGAAATTAGGTCAAATTATTCGAGAAGCCGGTTTAGGAGCGCCACCCCTCTCTTGCCCGCCATTTTTTCCAGTTCTGGTATTTTCTAGACTCTCTGCGTAAGTCTTACGACACATCCGGGTGGCGCTGCTCGGATTTCTCTAGTAACTTCTACACAGCGGTTCGACTATAAGAAGGAGCCGTGTCCTACTCGTCCATTGTCAGTTAAA
The DNA here is from genome assembly GCF_019740435.1 of Gambusia affinis. NCBI lineage: Eukaryota > Metazoa > Chordata > Actinopteri > Cyprinodontiformes > Poeciliidae > Gambusia > Gambusia affinis. The sequence goes on from NC_057875.1 coordinate 8,477,990, forward strand.
CAGCTCCTCGTTAGGGTGAGACTGAGAAAATACAGCAAGTAAGTGGGATACTTTTTTATTGTTAAACTGATCTTTATCAAGCTATGGACTGCATTAAAGGAGTTTAATTAAGCTCAGTGGTAAGAGTAAGCTGCTGTTTTTAATATCATTTAACCAACTTTTAACGTCAAGTTTAATATGCAGTCTGGTTAGTTTATTTTTGTGTATTAAAACTGAAAGAGGAAATTCCATTTTAAATATTATCTTTATAGGAGGATACGTTCACAACTTGCTCTAATTTCTTTTGACATTTTTTATTCCAAATTGGGTAATACAACGGAATTAAATAGAAGCTATTTTATTTATTTATTTTTACAATAGAGTCACCATGGTGCACGAAACTGGTTACTACGATCTCTTGGGGGTCAGTCCAAAAGCCTCGACGGACGAAATTAAAAAAGCCTACAGAAAACTAGCACTGAAATATCACCCGGACAAGAATCCAAATGAAGGCGAAAAGGTAAGAGAGAAATGTAGAGATTACTCTAATGTGTGAAAATGTTCAGTTGTTCAGTGGACCGTTGCTTTCCGTTTTTAAACCTCCTTGTTGAGAGACGAGACAGGAGGAACTTTCTGGAAACATCCACTGCGCTGCTTCTGTGTTAACAGTGGGGGAGATTAGACCGGAGTAGAAGAGCTAACCAATTCTGAAATGTATTATTATTTAAGATCACACATTGTAGCACATGACTTTTTAATCCATTTATTGGTTTTTGTGGGGGGGTTTCTTCAATTTTAATTAGGTCTCAGGAATTGCATTTTAAACAGCTGCAGTTTTTAAAAGCTAAAATCCTGGGGTAATTTATGTTCCACGGTCTAAATAGAAATATCTATATATATATATCCATTTATATTTCTGACTTAAAATCACAAATGACTTAATTTAAAGAAGTTTTTTGGGGGGATTTCTCAGTCTCCAGATGATCTTTAATAAATGGTGATGGTGACAAATTGATGCATGCCAGTGGGACATGCTATAAGTGCTAGAAAACTTTAAATAACAGAGCACTGTGGTGGATTTAGAGAAACCTCTTATATAAGGCAAATCAAACACAGTGTTGTCATATCAAAACTACTGTGTTCATATTTTAAGTATAAATAAAGAGCTGTTTTTGAGGGGAAGGCTGATCAGGTAGCACACTAATTTATCAAACCACCTCCATAGTGAAGCTGATAAAAATAGAAATGCTGTTTTAAAATCCAGTATGAAAGAAGAATCAGCTGTCTTTCTCTAGTAGGAAATAAAGTATGTCTAACATGTAAGTTTAGAGCCACTTAAAGCTTTCTCTTTTGTTTTAACAGTTCAAGCTCATCTCTCATGCCTACGAGGTGTTGTCTGATCCAAAGAAGAGGGACCTATATGACCAAGGAGGGGAACAAGCTATTAAAGAGGGAGGCATGAGCTCTGGGGCTTCGCCAATGGATGTGTTTGACATGTTCTTTGGAGGTGGAGGTCGAATGCAGAGAGAGAGAAGAGGTGGGATACAATTACAAAGTCTAAGAACTCCAACTTGGATGTGATGCGCTTTGAATATTTAGGTTTTAAATTGCATTTTATTTTTTTCCTGAAGGAAAAAATGTTGTTCACCAGCTTAGTGTCACACTAGAAGAAATGTACAACGGTTCTACTAGGAAGCTTGGACTTCAGAAGAATGTCATTTGTGAAAAATGTGACGGTAAGTGTTGGATCTTTATTAGGATACCTTTTAAAAAGTCCCAAAACTGTTTCTCAAGACAGAAAATAAATGTACCTTGGTTTCATTTTAAAGGTTACGGTGGTAAAAAAGGGGCTTTGGAGAAGTGTTCGACTTGCAAAGGCAGAGGAGTACAAATCAGAGTGCAACAGATTGGGCCGGGCATGATTCAGCAGACCCAGAGCATGTGTCACGACTGCCAGGGACAGGGGGAGAAGTTTAATGCAAAGGACCGCTGTAAGAACTGCAACGGACACAAACTGGAGCGCAAGAAGAAAATTCTTGAAGTTCACATTGACAAAGGTAAGATGTTCTGACTTGAAATATGCAAAAGTAAAATAATCCAATATAATTTATACAAGGGACTTGGATAAAACATTGATTTTAATTGTTCCAGGTATGAAAGATGGACAGAAAATTACATTTCACGGAGAGGGTGACCAGGAACCGGGACTAGAACCTGGAGATGTTGTCATTGTCCTGGATCAGAAGGAGCACCCTCTTTTCCAGAGGCAAGGAGACGATCTGGTAATGAAGATGAACATCAAACTTGCAGAGGCCCTGTGTGGTTTCAGAAAGACCGTCCGAACGTTAGACAACAGATCGCTCATCATCAGCACAATGCCAGGTACAGTACAGCAATTATTTTGGTTGATCAGTTGTCTTTACCTGTATTACTGCTGTTGGGGTTTATAGATGTATTAACTTTTTGTTCTCTTTTAGGAGAAGTCATCAAGCACAATGACATCAAATGTGTTCAAAATGAGGGTATGCCTATCCACCGGGATCCCTATGAAAGAGGAATGCTCATCATTCAGTTCCAGGTGAGTTTCTTAATGCATTTTCAAAAACCGACACTGATTTTAAGTAGAACTTTTGTGGCGTATCAAGCAACTGGCTGATCATATTTTCTGCTTCCAGGTGGAGTTCCCAGAAAACCACTGGCTACCAGAGCATCTCATGTTCCAGCTGGAAAGACTGCTTCCTCCCAGAGAGGATGTGATGATCACGGAGGACATGGAGGAGGTGGACCTCTGTGAAGTTGATCTCAATTCACAACAGAAACACTACCACAGAGAAGCCTATGAGGAGGAAGAAGAGGGTCCCAGAGGCGGAGTGCAATGTCAAACACAGTGATTGTAATCTAGGTTCCAGTTCTTGGTTTTGAAAAAGGTTCGATTCACTGCAGTTTCAAAGTATGGACTTAAAAGAAAAACACCTTTAACAACACAGCAGCCAATTTTTGATTTTTATATGTGCGTTTGACACAAACATGTAACTGAAGAAGTGGTCTTCTGTTTTACAAACTGTATTTTCATGTCACTGTTTCGTATTTCAAGAATTGTTTTTCTTTTATTTGTTTGTATGTACTTATCAATTCTACACTCAATTCTTTGTTTTCAGAGCCTATAAGGATGATTCATATGCTTTCTGTGAAGGTAACGTCAGCTGTGACAGATTTGGGGTCATTTAATAAAGTATAGGGATCTTCATCTGGAAGTTGTTTTTAATTGCACATTGTATTCTTGCCTAATTTGTTTCTGATAAGCAGATGGCCTGAAGGAGAAACCTTTGACAAAAAAAGTCATTGAAGGTGAAGGAAACCTTAATCTAAGTCCAGTCTAAAGTACAATCACCAATAAATTGTCCAAAAATCATCTTTAATGAAGGTTACTAAAGCAAGATGTTTTTTTTTTGTTATTATCAGACTAAAATATTTAAAACCCAATGTCTCCCTAAAGGTTGGAATCTTGAGCAAAGCAGCTATTGCACAAGACCAAAGTGAATTTCTATTAAAACAACTCCAGACTCAAAACCAATATAAAGATTTAACTTATTGTTACATTTGCAGTTCTTAGAAAAAATACGGTTGAGAGAGTCAGGGTACACTACCTATGTGCAAAACGATTAGAATGTAAACAGCCAACTGTCAGAAAGAAGAAACAAACAATATCACAGGCTTCACTTAACCTAATATACTTGTTTCTTTTATTCTGTGCTTTACATTGATATTAAATAGATAATAATTCATCATTTATTAATTAGTTTGAACATGTTGCATTCAAAAACATGTTTCACACTAAAAGACCATTGGTGGCGAACCCACCTCCTGATTCCATCTCTCATCTAAATAATAATGGACCTCTGTAAATAGGTGGCCAATGCAAACATGATTTTACTTTAAAAATCAATAATACAGTATTTGCACTGATATGATTTTGAGACAGTAGATGTATTTGGTGTTGGCTCCTCTTGGAACGACGAACAGAAATTCATTTTAAGTAAGACATCATCATCATTATTGTGAGAATCATTCTCAACAGCTATAATTTGAATTGCTTATAGCTTTTTAAAATCCTGAACTATTGCGTATTCTCGTTGTACTTGTAAAGTCAGAGCTCTCAAAGCAACCCTAAGTTCAGTTTCCAATAAAGCTAGATAGAATGTAGCGAAGTGTCAATGAGATGTAGTGCCAGCATAAACCAATCACCACTGGTTTATAGATTATTATACCAGTAACACTTTGCACTATAAAGTATCTACTTGTGAAAATGTTTATTTTGCTTTCTAATAAACAAAAAGTATAGAAATACGTGTCAACGTGTTATTTTGTAATCAGCAACAAAACAAATAGTAAATCTCCTGCCCCCTCTCATCTCAGGTGCGACTATTTCCACCTTCATATCCCTTTAAGTCGCCGTTTTGTTTGAAACTGCACATCCCACAAAGCAACGCGAAAACAATGACGTCAACACCCCCGGCACCGGTTTTGCTGTGCAGCCAGACTGCCCCGATTCGGCAGCCGACAGCTGAGGATATCCACCCAGGCGGACTCCGCCTGCTCCTAACGGCATTTTGTAAAGACCTAAACACTGGACTCTATTATTTTTTAAAATGGCGAAAACGTACGACTACCTCTTCAAACTGTTGCTTATCGGAGACAGCGGCGTCGGTAAGACATGTCTGCTATTCAGATTCAGCGAGGACTCCTTCAATACCACCTTCATATCCACAATAGGTGAGTATCCCGAGGACGCCTCAAGGAAAAAAAACAACACATTTTAAACTTAAAAATGGTTTACTCAACCTTCGAAAAGACCTTGTTAGTAGTAACGTTTGTAAAATAGCAGCTTTAATGCATATCACGGAGACCTGCTTTGTGTTAATGATCTGTGAGGGTTTTAAAGCCAGACAATGGACGTGAGAGGCAAGTGGTAATGATTATTTCCTGTAAGCTTACGTCCATCAATTAGGTTACTACACTGATTAATGGCTGATGCCATTGATAGTTATGGAGACTACATTAGTAGTCTCCATAACCACCTACTGATGTAGTCTCCATAACCTCAAGGCTGCTGTGGTCACCAATGAATATTCCTCTGTACCTATATTCTTTCATTGTTTTTAGTTTTTACAAATTTATCGTTACCGTCTTAATATGTGGAGAAGTGTTTAATAATGTTATTAGTGATCAACGGCAAGATTAATGTAATGCTCAGAGATCATACACTGCTCGGAAACCTATGGAAAAGTATGGAATTTGATTAGAGTATTTTTCAAGTCTGAATATATATGAAAACGCATTTGGAAAAAAAATATTTTTGTTCTCAGACTTTATTCTATGTTAATTGACTAAACCTGGCATGGATTTGCCATGTTAGACCATTAATTCACCACTCTTTCCAGAGGGAGAACATAAAATTGAAGTCGGCATTTGATTTATTTCCAGTCAGTTCTTTAAGCAGCCCATCAGTAGCTACAAATCGTAAACTAAATTCACGGTGCATAAACAAATCAGGGTATTCCATCTTGAAACTCTTTACAAACTGCACTTAAGAAACTCAGAGGTGAAAAACCTAAATGTGAATGCATCATTATACAAATTCATGTCTTGCTGCATATCACGTTTTACTAAACAGTAAACAAGGTTTGGAGATATGCTCCATTTTAGGGGAGAGTTGGTTATTACAAGAGTATTTTAAGCTTATTTCAACACACCTAATGTAATTGTATAATAATACAAATGACATGGAATTGCTAAGCATTTTATACTCTCCAAGCTTGTATTTTTAACCTTATTTAGGGAGGTCAAAGCTTTAGTTAAGTTATCTGACTCATCAAAACATAATGTTTGTCACTGGTTTCTCAATTGCTGCTTGTATGTTGCTTTTATGACTTCTTATTCTTATGTTCTTATTATGTAAAGCACTTTGAACTGCCTTTTTGCTCAAATGTGCTATGCCAATATACTTGATTGATTGAAAAATACAGCATTTTGACATGAAAAATATGTAGGAACTCTGAATTCCTTTTCTAAGCCCATTTGTTTGCTCCAACACAGGGATCGATTTCAAGATCAGAACAATAGAGCTGGATGGGAAACGAGTTAAACTCCAGATTTGGTAACTGAACCTTTTGAGAGTTTAATCCTGAAGGGAAAAGAAAACCCAGTACGAATGTAGCCATATCTTTTTCTTTTTTTTTTTAATTGACGCTCTCAGGGACACTGCGGGACAGGAGAGGTTTCGCACCATTACCACAGCTTACTACAGAGGAGCAATGGTAAGTCCCTGCTTTTTCAATCTGTTCACTGTAAATCTACCATGCATTTTCATTACAGGGTTGAGAAACTTCAGAAGTTTTTCTCCTCTGTAGGGCATCATGTTAGTCTATGACATCAGCAACGAGAAGTCCTTTGACAACATAAAAAACTGGATTAGAAACATTGAAGAGGTAACCTCACATTACTTAACAATATGAAATACTTTTTTTTTCTAAAAGCTGATTAAGAATTATCAAAATTCTTGTGCTTTACCTTTGTTTTTTCTCTCAACAATCTATTTCTTTAAATGATCCTTTTCAATATTTTTAGCATGCCTCATCTGATGTGGAGAAAATGATCTTGGGTAACAAATGTGACATGACTGACAGGAGACAGGTGTCGAAAGACCGGGGTGAAAAAGTGAGTGTCCAGTTAGTCACCAACGCTAAAAACATCTCTAGAAAGCAAATGCAGTTTTGAAATAAATACTTTTTATTTAATCTCCCTCAGCTGGCTATTGATTATGGAGTGAAGTTCTTAGAAACCAGCGCAAAGTCTGGCTTAAATGTAGAAGAGGTAAGTGAAACATTTTGAGCTTGATAGTAGCAATAGTAACCCTTGTATTTACACATTTTGTCACATTGCAAACAGTTTGTAGAGACAAAGTAAATAGCCCAGGGTTAGTTAGATTGAATGTCTCTGAACACCAGATTTTATATCTTGTTGCAGAATCTTAATTGGATTTAGGTACATGCTCAAATTGAAACCATTCGGTTTTAGCTCTGGTTATATGTTTAAGGTCATTATTCTGCTGGTGAATCGGTTACCTTTTTAAATGTTAGAGTATTTACCTCTAACATATTCTAAGTATTAGAGTATTTACCTCTAACACTTAAAAAAATTACAGCATTTAGTAATTAGGTGTTTTTTGAATGCATGAACTGAATGCAAATCCATACCACTTTTCAGATTTTTATTTTTTAGAAATACCTGTTTACATTTCATATTTATGCTCTACTTTATAATGGTTCAGTCACACGAAATTGAAATTGTTCAGAAGTTTGTAATGTGAAATTGTATTAATACACATAAAATAAATCATTTTCATAATAATTAACATTTTTTATTCTTTTTTTTCTCAGGCCTTTTATACTATTGCAAGAGACATATTGAACAATCTGTGCTCAAAGACGGTAGGTAGTGAAGACATTCTTAAAAAAAGATGCTGCTGTTTTTCTTAATAACACTCAGTTTGTTGCTTCTTTGACTGGTAGACTGACAGCAGTGGTGGAGGCACCGGAAAACCGGTGAAGATCACCGATAAGAAGTCAAAGAGAATTAAATTCTTCAAGTGTTCACTTCTCTAAGCAGCAGGCGGATAGTCGTCACATTTCTATCGTGACCTTGCTTATTTTAGAGGACTCCTTCCTCTCGGGCTTCCTCGCTGCAGCAGCACTGCTCTTGCACACACGGTCTTACTGCCACCTGAGGTCTTGGGCAGTCGAGATGCTGCCCTGATTTGCTGATCAGAAGAGTATCGATGGAGACTGAAGGCCTGATACTTTGCGTCTGCTCATACAAAAGACTCGTGCAGGGGTTTGTAGCTTTCCCTGCAGTGCCTGCTTGTAGTGAGCAATAATTCTTCTGCCGTTTATAATATAAAAATACATAGGTTGCACATTGTTGTCTTATTATTTTACTTACCGTAGCACCATTTTTATATTATATATACTACCTATTATCAAAATTCCTATGAAAATGCTTTGAGATATCAGGTTTAAGCATTGATTGTATGTGTCTGTGTGAAGTTCATGTATGTTACTAAGCTTTTGGCCTTTTTGTTGCACTGACATTAGTTCTGCTGCTAAGGAGAATTGTGATAGAAATTAGAATAGCTGAAAATAAGCATAGGAAAACCACTTGTATTCTAATATTTTTTTATTTTTTTTAATGGAACCTACATTTATAGATATTTCAGTGTTAAAATGAAACTGTGGGAGGAATGTTTTGTTTTTCTCAGAAGCAGGACTAAATTCACAGTGTTATACAAGTGTATTGGTTTTGCATGAAAGCAGTAGGGAGATCCCAATGTGGGTTCAGTACTAAGCACAGAGTATCAGACAAAAGAAAATGTTTACAAATAGTATTTGAAAATGTCAACCATGTATAGAATTTTGGTGTGTTTTGCTGTTCACATTGTATATGCATGAATTTTTCTTACGTTTTTTTTTTAACTGAAACCGACAATATTTAGTAGATTTTCATTCACATTTCCGCTCCATGAAAACACATAATTGGGGAAAAAACTGTAATGTGACTTGTAGTATTTGTAAGTTCTCATATGTTACACCCAGAGAAAAGAGCAACAGTAAAGAAAAAAAAATCTTCAGAAATTTCTTGTGATTTTTCTTTAACCCCTTAACATTTAACAAACAATTTTACCACCACTATTTAAGGATGATTTTCTTTCTGTCTTGGTTTTATAATCCATGTGTTTTTTCTTTATTCCTTTTATTTCTTGTCTTGCAAACCCTCATGTGTTTTTCCCGCCTTCATCTTCTTCATCTTCCCATCCAAGGGCTGACACTCTGCTTGCTTCGGCGAGGTCTCGCTCACTGCTGGAGGCTCTCGGCTCTTTTAAGAACACCACGGGCTTTACTTTTCTGTCACTGGCGTTGCAGCTCTGTGACCTGTGAGACCTCGTATACCTTTCATCGGCTACAGTCAGGTAGTCGGTACCATCCGAAGGGTTTCTTTTGGGCTTTGTTGTCTTGCGGTCTTCGTCCTGCTCCGTTTCTGTTTGTCCTATCTCACTATCTGAAGGAACTACATCTTTGTGATTCATTTCTAACTCTTCAGGTGAAGCAGCAGTTTGGAACTGCTGAGCGAGGTTTTTGACTGATGATGCTTTTCCACTAGAATGGACCTGATGCTTTAAATCTGCTGGCGTTTGAGTTGTATCACCTGCTTCAACTGGATCGTAGATGATGGTGCTGATAGCCCTCTTCCTAGTGATGGGAGACGTTTGACTTTCAACTGGAAGATCTCTTAGAGATTTTGCCCTCCTTGGAGAAGAGGAAGGTGCTACCTGAGGTTTTGCCTCGCTTGTAGGCTCAGCAGATCTCTCTGGTTTATCAGGGGGGTGGACAGTGATGGTGCTCCTAGATCTTTTCTTTATTAAAGGAGAGGAGGGCTGGTCTTCAGCAGGAAAGTATTTCAGGGACTTCGCCCTTTTGGCAGGCGATAAAGGTTTTAGCCTGTTTTGGTCTGACAGTTTGTCCAGAAACATTGTGCTGCCTTGCTTTATGTTGGTTATGGTCTCTTGGCTTGAAGCCCCAGATGAAAGCTTCTGTTCACATGGAGATATGAGAATGTCCACACATGAGCTAGGTCGCGATCTCTCCAAACCACCAACCTCTAGCGTCTGTGCTACATTGAGAGCACAAGTGCTCGAGGCTTGACGCATACTCCGCTCTCTCTCGAGGCCTACTTTCTCGTCTGTGTCCTTCTGCCTGGTTGCAAACTCTTCCATGTCCATGTGGAAGCGGTAGAGACTGTAACCATCTGCACTGTTAATACTGCCCTGCCGGAGGAGAGTGGAATGATCACACACAGATGAGTTTCTAGAGAAGGTTCTAGTTAGCTCCAGTTTGTCCAGCCCTGCAAGCTTTTCCAATGCGGAAGCCATACGTCCGTGGAGCTCTTCCAGCTGGGCCAGACGCAGGTCTACTGTCTGCAAAGATGCTTTCATGGTGTTCTCCCTTTCATTGACCTCTTCCAGACGCATTGACATGTTCTCAACTCTGCAGATAAGATGAGAGAGGGAGCATAAAATAGCTGTATTTGGAAATACAAAAAGTACAACTGAGAATGCATTTTACCTCTCTGAAGTAACCTTGATGCGTTCATCACTTGAAGACTGTTGCTCATCTTCCTTTTCCCGGAAGTATTCCTCCACGCACTGTTCCTCAAACTCATACAGATTCTTTAGCTCCTCTGGATTTAGTCTGAGCTCTGCAAGAAACATTAGAACACAAAGTTAGTCAGAACTTTAGCGTAATCAACAGAAACATTTTCTGGTAAAACAAGATCTTCGTAATTTTGTTCAACTGAAGGAGACTAACTGAGGCCCCGATCCTTCTCATCAAGCTCTCCTTCCTTATTTCTCCTGATGCAACGCCGGAAAAGCCTGTTTAAGAGGATGTAGAGGTGACTCAGGATGATGAGAGGTGGAGGCAGGATTGGGCGGTCGTGGAAAGTCATGATTAGCTGGTATCTTTGAAACTTCCAGACCTGGTTGGAGATGGACTTGACTTCAAAGAAGGTGTTGCTATAAGATAGAAAAGATAAAAAATAATAATGTTAATAATAATCATTTTTAACTCTGAAGATGTTTCAATGTCAGTCATCTTTATTTATTTATTTATTCTTTTACTTGAAGACGGCAATGAGCAAGTTAACCAGAAGGATGTTTGCAACGAGAAGATAACAAGCCATAATTGCAGGCGTGAGCCATGCACCGGGGATGCATGGAGGAAGCTTTTTCCCATCTTCATCATATAAATGTTCTCCACACGGAGCTGTGAGGAGAGAGGTGAGAAAATTAGCTTTGCTATTAAACAAAGTTCAGCAGCAAACTGATTAGAGTTGAGAATCCATGATTTAAAGACTACTTACGATTAATTTCCATTGCATAGACTTATGAAAATACAAAGAAACAATTGCAGAAGGACAGAGAAAAAGTTAAAATCAATATAAAAAAACCCATGTTGATTTCTGTCAAGGTGAAGTTGGTATATGAAAAAGGAAAAATAACACTGGAGCACTTCCATCAAATTGGATGTTAATGACTGTTTTTGTCCCTGGGTTATGTTTAGTGTCATTTTTGAGTTAAATCACATAACTAGTTTAAAGTTTAAATTAGCAATATGCAGCAGCAATGTAATAATTTTTAAATTTTATAAACCAAAGATTAACTGAAGAGTTTTAAAAGTCAGACGTTGTCTTCATTCATTGACTTTCTAAATTATGTTTATTCCAAATGACAAATATTTCTACAGCCTTATATCACAATGTGAACAAATATTTGACCTTAATGATTTTGAGATCAATGTCATAAGCCGAGAAGAACAAAGCATATGAATTAAGAATAGAAGTTCCAGAACTCAAGACCAGCTTCTTTATTGGAAAAGAATAGAAAAGCATTATATATATATATATTTTTTTAAGTTACTTTCTGGAACTCTTAAACATTTACAGAATACTGCAAAATTATTCATTGAAAGAAAATGTTTGGGCAAATGTACAAACTAAATTATTCCTGTTTGAAATTTATGTCATACTTTTTTTTTTCATTGGTGGGTTTAAAAAATTTAAAAACATTACATGTTGTTTGCTGATTGGTAATTTTGACTATGTATTGATATCTTCAACTTGACAGAAGCACTTTTCACAGAAAAACAAATCTTAATGGCTGATGATTGTTAGTGAGAAGACATGTATTGTCTGTTCTGTTCCTGTTCCATGCAGCATTATTGCCATAAATGCCATAAGAATTGTCACAAATCTGCCAGCAGAGGGAGCCAAAGTATGGAGTGTACCATTTTGTACACAACAAAGTGTCAACTTTACTGAAATTTTAAAAGACACTGATCATCTGCCCAGAATCAGGAAACAGAATCTTACTATGAATTCTAGTCTTACGGTCTATCGAGTCCGCAAAAACCTCCCCATAGATCATCCAGTAGGGCATGTAGAAGATGTTCCTGGCCAGGCGCCACGTCGGCTCTTCATCCGGATGAAGAATGGCTTGCCGAGCTACGCCGAAGCTCATCAGTACCACCAGCATGATCACGACAAAGTACATCATGTCAATCATCTGAAGGAAAAAGAAGCAAACACACTTGAGCTCAGTTTGCTCTTTTTATACCTACAAAGATTTTGTATGACGTCACTGTGTTTACCATTTTCCCTATCATCATCACATATGGTCCCAGGTACTTGTTGACTCCAAAGATGTCCAGCACACGAATGTACCAGAAGATGATGTCTATGCAGTAGATGACTCTGCCATAGCCCATGTATGGTTCCGGCTGCAGCCGCAGCATCAGCGCCAGAAGGAAGGTAGAGATGGCAGCAAGGTCTGTGATGTTCCAGTAGTCCTCCATCCAAACACTTATCTTCTGCTTCAGCTTTCCTGGTTCTGACATCAGTATCTAGATACCAGGATTTATAAGTTAACATTGTATCAATCAATGTTTAAATATTATAAAATATTTTAGGACAATTTTAACATTTTAGCACCTGTCGAACTTTTTCTGTGCCAAGAGTGAGGATGTATGCAATGACCATCCACTCTTGTATAGATGGCCATCGCTCCATTTTCACAAGGATGATGTAATTATACAACATCAAATAACCCAGATAGGAAATCTAATGGGGAAACAATGTAAGAATAGAAATTTAAGGTCATCTTTATTCAAAAGATTTTAAAATGTTTTATCTTTGAGTAAGTTTTAGTTGAACTTACGGTGTTGAACCAGAATTTGGTAAAAGGGGCATCATAAAATTCAAAGAACCTTTTTGCAATGGGAATTTTGCGCACATTAGTATTGCCCTCCTCCTCATCTCCTTTGCGGGAAGTCCCATCATTGTTAAGGTCCTATAACATAAACGCAAAGTCTTGTCATCTTTCATCATGACAATAACAGAATGTGAAACTAATCATCAGCATCAACACTGACCTTGCTGGATTTTGCATCATCATCCTTGTTCTTTCCCTCTTCTTTTTCTCCAGGTCTTTGATAAGAAGTGTCCTCTCCAATTCGGAAGTCCAGGAGCATAATCAGTGGGGGGAATATAATTCCCAGAATAACCTAGGTGGGACATCGTCAATCTGATTACATCGTTATTTTTAAACAGGTTTCCAAAACTGCTTAACAAAAAACTATTTCAGAATCCACCTTGAGGCCAGGATTTTTTCCAATCCTCAAACAGCCCATCCACATGTCAGTGAGCAACATTTGGCTGCAGGTGTGAGCGATAAAATCCCGCTGTTTTGCAGCCACCGCCAGCTTCAGACAGGTCGAGTTACTCCAGTTGACTAGCTCGTATGTTAGGAGTTTCATGGCTACTTGTTCGTCGCGCTTGTAGGACTGATCCAACAGCTCATAAGCTAGTTGCCCAAATTCTCTGAAAAAGATGACAGCTGCAAACATTATGTAAAAGACCTAAACAAGCAAAAACCAAAAAAAATTTAAGTGTGTGCTTTTATTTCAATGTTTCACTCTGCAGCACTGACTTGGAGTTGTTCTCCAGGTCTTGGGATATGTCGTCCACCAGTTCACTTTCAGAGCACTCGTGGGCCATGGTCTTATACAGCTTACAAGCTACCAGGGCCTTCGCCATAGCCTCCTCCCCACGCTGCCAAAGAAACAACGCCATCTTCTGGCGCTTTAAAAGAACTGCCCACAGCATCAGCTCGTGGAACGGGTACTTGAATCGGCAGACCTCTGGGTCATCCACATCTATTTCCACCTCTTCTTCCTTCTTCTTTTTGTTCTTTTTCTTGCCTTTTGGTCTTGGTTCATCATCCTGAAAAAAAAAAAGAAAAAAGAAAATCAAACTTGTACTCAAGCATTTTGTTGTAGCTATTAAATAAATGAACTAAAAGGAGTTTTCAACCTCACCTCCATTCCCAGGAGCTTCAAAGCTTTTGGCTGCACAAGAGAAAAAAGTGATCTATTGTTAATGAAAATTACTCTGAGTGGATCATTCATCTATTGTCTTCCATCAATGCATACCCTTTTTAGGCCATATAGATTATTGTATAGGTTGCGGAAAGCCTTTCTTGTATAGTTGCTCCTGTAAGCTCCTCCCATGAGGTATTCCAACACCAGACCAATATCAATCAAAGTGATCTGATAATCTGGAGGAAGATTTCCCTGGAGAATCAAAAGTTACGTTTAAGATATTTAGGACTTTCAAAATATTTAGTATAGCCTGAAATATTAATGAAATTTTGATTCTATTCTATTGAATTTGTGAAATATAATTTACCTTCTTAACATCTCTAACCACAGCATGCAGAGTATTTGCAGGGCCAAGTTTCTGAGAAAATTAATGATTGGAAGAAGGTTAGTAATAATGTTTCTGCACCTTTTAGTTCTATTTTTGCCTTAGATCTCCATGAGAACTCTCAAATTTGCTCTCAGTTCATGTTTTTGTGTTTTAGACCCACAGTGTTGTACAGCTCCTCCAGTCTAGGGATGGTGAGGAAATGATGAATGTTGACCCCGTTCTCAAGCAGAAGTTTGACGAAGTCCACTCTGTCCAGCACCAGAGCATCCATCATAGCCTGCTCCAAAGAGTTCACCTAGCACACGGTAAGATATGGAACATAGCCATTAATTTAGCCTAAGCTATGTTTCCTCATTTTCCATGAAATGTTTTCTGCAATCTTCATTCTCACCCAGCGAATTAGCTCCAGCTTTCTGGGATCTGTCTCCTCAGGAGGTTCAGGTTTGGCTTTTCCTTTTCCCTTCCCCTTTTTGGCCCGAACCTTGCTGCGTGGAGCGCTGGCTGGACTCTTTGGTTTTTCCTGAGTTGGAGCAGCACTATTTGTTGTGCTGGCAATGGCTCCAGCGGGCTGATAGGAAGTAAAATTAAAGAAAAAACTGTTGTTTCTCTTTTGAGCAATAAAAAAACATCAATAATTTTTTGTAGTCTTCTTCTAATTTGAATTGACCATTTTGCTTTTTTACATTGGAAATTTAAAAAATGTTTTACATCACCGGTTTATCTTTAACAGAGAATAAGCTCTCTTGACTGAGCTTTCATCTACCCTGCTTAAGGCTGTTTCCCTTTTTGTCCACACCATATCCATATTTTATGTCTTAAATGCTATGTATAATAAGCAGTGTAGCTGCTGTGGAAACTTTTGTATTGATTGGTTAATATACGCAGACCACTCACTGGTAAGTTGTGCCCGTAAACGAAAATGTGATTGCGGGCAATATCCACTCGGTTCCAGGCCAGGGCCAGACTGAGTTGGTCTGCTGCTGATGCATTAGTGCCTGATGCAAGCAAACAATCAAAAGCAGAGAGAACATGTGAGAAACAAGTCAGTGCTGCCTGCAGTAAAAAAAAAAAAAAAAATTGCTGTGAAGTTTTTCTGCAAATATAGCACCTGTCAACATGATTCAGGACTTCTAATTTTAAAACTTGCAACTACTCAATTTTTTTTATATGGCCAAATTGCCAAACAGCAATAATAAAAGCTCATTTTATGTAACAAAATACTGAATCTTAATGTAAAATATCCACTGGTTACAAGTTATCCTAATAGTGAGTTAAAACTGGAAGTGTTTGGCAAGTCTCAAGTGTTTCTGAGGATATTGTAACCCTAACTAAATATTTTCAGCTCAGACGATACTTGGTTGGTGTGTTATTTGAATGAAGAATTAAATAGTCTAAAATTTCTGGGAAGGTGGCTTCTCTGACTTTGGATTTGTAAAAAAAGTAATCAACCAACACTAGAATACCTTTTAACAAGGCAGTCAGAATAGCCATTTCAATATCCTGTTGCCCCTCAGAGCCCATTCGAAAAACAGTAATCTACATGCAGGAAAGGAGAAAAAGAGAAAAGTTTAATAATGGTTTAATGGTTCAGCAGAAAACCAAACTAAATTACCTTGGATGTTATAATTTTTCTAGAAAGTATTTCCCCACCCACTTCTGGTTTTAACCAGAACTTCAGACTTCTACATTCTACATCTATCCTTATGAAAACAATCAGCCACTTTTCTCAGCAAGGAGGAATAGTGCTCTCTTTGTTAGATATTCAGCTGTATCCAACAATATTATGCAGACCATTCTGTCACATGCATTCTTAGCAGATTGAATTAGACTTGCCTGAACACTGACACTGCACACCAGGCCACGAGATAGGTTAACAATAAGCATCACACAGCAATTTAAACACTGTAAACATTTTTGTGCATTCAATTGCCAGTTGTTTTGTCTGTGTTTGCTTATTTAATAAAAGTGTCTTACTATTTCTGCATTTTCATCAGTTTATTCCAGCTGCTTCAAGTGGTGCACTTATCATAGAATGAAAGGATTGTATCAGGTCACCACACTTTCACCTGCACTTAAAACATTGCAGCATCAGATTGTGTATATCCTACAGTGATATGATCTTTGAAAAAGCTGTTTAAGTTGCTTATCCTGGTCTGTTGGAGAATTATGAAGCCTAAAACATCAGAGTGTGTCGGAGGAGTGATAGCACTCTGAAAGCCGAGAGAGGATTAGCGACATAGAACCTCTCCTGTATCTGCGTGCAACATGCTTTCTATGAACACATAAACTAAGCGCTTCCACCAAACAAGATGGAGTGTGCACTGATCTTCCTCATCTAGATCTATATGGTTTATCAAGGCTTTATATGATGGGTAATCCTCATTGCATCACTTGTGAGGATTCTGCTCCAGATGCTATTTTTGCAAATGTGTTTTGTGAAGATTTTTATAATTATGATTAATCTAGTGCACATTCCAAGTCTGGTCTACATTCAGGGTCTTGGAAAGGTGTTCATATATCCTTTGAAATGTTTCACATTTGATATGGCACAATCATATACTTTATTGTATTTGCTTTATTGGGGGGTGCAGGAGGGTGGATGGTGGTTCATGTGAGACTGATTACAGCTGCAAGTATTTTGAGTGTCTTTAACAGCATTGCACATGTAGAGCCTGAAAGCTTTGCATGTTCTTTTTTGCAAAAGAGCTTAATCTCAGGGGAAGGAAAGTGTTGGAATCTAACAAATTTGAAGCCTTGCCACAAATTTTTGATTGGGTTTAAGTCTTAATTTTGACTTGGCCATTGTAATACTTAAAAAGGCTCTGTGTTTAAGATCAATTTTCTGGTGTAAGGTGAACCTTCCCCCCTGCTTAAGACTTTTGCAATCTCCAACATACCCTTTCTGCCCAGCTTTTATCTCCCTGCTGCATTGTTTGTATGTTGGGCACAAAGTTGAGTTTTGATCTTGGCACAATCTTCCATGATTGTTCAGTAATATTTTCTGTCACACCTGTGAGGCTTTTACAGAGCAGCGGTATTTGAATTGTATTTAAGCAGACTCTGTTTACTAATTAAGTGACCATCTGATGTAATTTGGTTGCACTGGATTTTGTTTAGGCTGAATAAAAATTCATAATATGCTTTTCAGATTTTCATTTGTAAAAAGCTTGGAAAACCTTGTCTCATTTTTTTTTTTTACCTCAACTTCAAAGTATTGCATAACTTTGAATGTATCATAAATGTCGTCTTAAATATGGTGAAGATTTTGGTTGTAAAGTCATAAAATATGAAGAAGTTAGAGGGATATAAATATATTTTCAAATGATTTTACAAAAATAATTTAATTGCCAACATGATCCAAAAAGCTAGAAACACAATTTATTTGGATCACGTTTATTCACACTGTTAATGGAGATATACGGAGATGAGTGAAATGGATATATGAAAGACAATGGACACTGGATGATCTCAGAAATGTTTATTATGTGACAAACACACAATATTCCCACATGAAAGATGATTTCAAACATGAATAATACCTCCACTGTTACTCACCAACTCCCTTTTTTTCATACACTCCATTACCATGAGCAGGATCTGCTGAGACTGGCTTTTGCTATAATTAAACGTCTTCTGGATTGTGACTAAGAGCTGGTCTCGGACATCATCGTTAACCAGGCTTCAGGAGAGGATTGATAAATCATATTTAAAACTTCTTTGACCTGAGAATACCACCAAGGCGTTGTGAGAGACGAATTATCTGAGACCTCACCCTCCATCCTCTGAAAACTTGTGTGCAAAGGATATGATGTCTGAAGCGCGGCCGCTGCCATCACAGACCACCACGGGGATGGGAGGCTCATCCCTTAGGCTCTCTAAGGTGATGGAGATGACATTGGGACCTCCCTCCACTATCAAACACACAAGAGGAACACCCTGACCCAAACCTGGAACACATGAAGACAAAGAGTCAACTCAGACACTAAAAAAAGAAAAAACAAGAAACCAAATTTCATGTGATGTAGGAAGAAGGGAGTGAAGTCAGTGGTGACAGCTGAGCATCCCTTTGCTGTCCCTGCCTTCTCGAAGTTCCAGGCATAGGATGACAAAGGGAAGCCCACGGGTCACAGGGGAGCTCTCCAACGGCTTGTCCTTTTTAGAACCTTGTTCACAATTGCAAGTTCTGCATATAAGCCCACTTTTGTGTGAGCTCTATCAGTCCGTTGGATTTTTATCTAAATCCTCGAACTCATCCCCAAGCAAACCAGCTGTGAGAACAAAACGTTGATGTATGCACCACGCCCTCTTCTTTTATCTCGGTGCATTTTAGTAACAGTGTTACATTGCCGCATTCAGGGTTTGTATAGTTACAATATACTGGGTCAATGTTTTTGCATGGATAACATTTCTAGACAGAACACTGCTTAATTTTATTTTTATTTTTTTATGTGGACAAAGGCCAAAGACATTAAAAAGTAATATTTAACTATCAATCTAAGATAATTTGAATGCACCACTGGAACATGTAAATAATCTCTGACCAAGAGCCCCACAATTTCCTGAATCCAGGAAATCCACTTACGAGTGTTGATCTTCTGCAAGGAGATGTGCTTCTCCAACAGCCGACGGAGTTTGACCTCAGAGCCATACTTCCCACAGGTTCCGTTGTCGGTGAGGATGAAATGAGAATGGCTGCTGTTGAGCACCGCCAGCTTACTCAGTGGGTTTGCCATTGATTGATAGGGTCTGGTTACCTAGAAAAGCAATGGAGAGGAAACTGTCAATCAGAGCTATCAAAGAAACAAAAAAGAAAGAAATTCTGCTCTTACATCTTTTCCAATGAGATCCTCTTTGTTCTCCAAGATGCCCCAAGGAGCAATCCCTATTGCACACACTTTCCCTCGTGACTTGGATGAATGGTCCTTTAAGGCATCCCCAACGTGACGGATGACGCCTAAAGTAAGATTAGCAAACCCGATTACAATGAATAAAACCTTTTTCCAGAAACCTCATGGAGCTTTGTCATGGGACATACTTTGGCGAAATCCACACGGAATGCAATTTGTGCTAAATTTCCAAGCAATGGTTCTAATTATAGAGCTTAAATCTGTGACAATGTGCTTGATAAACCTCTTCCCTCAGGAAATTGCAGTAGAGGTGTTATGCAATGACATTTTAGAGTCAAGGTAATCTTCTAATGTCACAATCTGGGAATTTATTTAGTGAACAGTAAAAGCATTCGAATAACCTGTGTTCACTCCGCCAGTGAAGATCCAAGCTCCTGTGGTGACAGCTGCTTTTATCAGGCCTTTCCCAAACACTTGCTTGAGTTTGGGTTGGAGGTCAAAGTTCTGGAGACCCCCATGCACCGAAATGAGCAACGTTGGCAGCTCCAGCTGCCAGTCCTTCACCATCAGATGCAGGAGGTTGTCAGGCTTGGTGTCATAAGAAACGCGAATGTACTGCGGAAGAAAATCATTTTGGTTGGTTGTGTTTGCTTTAAACTGCATAGCAAATGGAGAAAATCTCAAATCACTCACCATTGCCTTGTTGACGAATCCTCCTCCCTGAAACTCAATGATCCCATAAGAGTCTGTAGGGTAGGTCCTGGTGTGCTTCACCACACTCCATTTATCACTCGGTGTCTCAATTTGCACCAGTGGGGTCGCCTCTGCTATGGAATTGGCACCAGGAGGGATGGCCACATGTTGCGTCACCAGCTGACCACAGGCACATCTGCAGCAGATACATTTGTTGTGAATTAAGAAATGCTTTGACTTTTTGAAATGAAAGAAATGACGTGTATAAGATGGGCTTTTCCTGAAAGTGTCTTTTTTTCGTGCTCTTTGAAAATGTGCACTACTTGTCAGCAGCACACCAGGCAATAAGTAAGTTTGTAAAATCTCCATAAACGGTACTTTAAGCTTAATGAGCACTAAATAATTTAGAAAACCAATTAGACACTACAAAGAACATATTTCTAACAAAAAATAGAAGTATGTAGATTTAAATAGATATGAATTCCTTATTATTATGACAGGTCAAGGTTAGGGTTCATTGTCTTTTATTAATGTATAAAACGTGGCCTTGTCGATCTGTCAGTTTTTTCTTAAATGTCAGCTTATGACCAACAAAATTACAATGGACAAGATGTCTTATTTTATTCTATGCAACTCTTCTGAACAAGATCAACAACAAATCATTTGATTTGATTTATTCTTAAGAACAGTTTTTACAGCATAAAAATAGTTTGATATCACTAAATTTATATGAAGAATCTTAACACCACACTCTTCCTTTTCCATGACACCAAATTTAAGAAGTGCTGATCTAAACATTTGTAAATAATTGCAAATCCTTGTTGAAAATCTGACTTGTCACAAAATTCTTTTTATTTTCATGTTTTGGTTTTTTTTTACCTGGTCGGGTCCTTGCTGGGAAATATGTGAACACATTCCCTTTTCAGGAATGTCCTCTCAATCCAAGCTTTCTGTGCCTGCGAAGACAAAACATGACAGAACCTAAGTGAGCATTATAAGCTATCATTGCTTCCCCCGGAGATCAGCCTCAGCAATCTGTCTGAATTTAAGTTGCACTTTCCAAATCCTCTTAGTTGTAATCCCTGGTTGAAAGATGCTGATAGTTTGAAATGTGCAAAGAAGGCATAAATGCCAGGGGAAAATATTTCAGCCTGAAATAGAGTGAATACAGTTAGTGGTGGATTCTGATCCAGTGGCTCCAGCTTAGAAAACCAGTCCGTTTTCTTTTAATAGCGCAGAATGTTGCAGAGTGAGAAGTTGATACAAGTTAAAAAAGAAGTTTCCCACACATTTCTTGTTCTCCAGGGTGGATCAAAGTTTCCCAGAACACGAAGCACGTTTTCTTTCTATCTTTCTTCACCTCCCACCCCGACCTCAAGAACTTTTTATAACAGTTGCAATCAAATTTGCTGAATAATCTGCTGCGACACCTTCCAGGAAATCAATAAGAAATAAAATTCAGGCAGAACAGACGGTATTAAATTATGTTAAAGTATCTACAACTAAGTCACATGAGAAAGAATTAGAGGCCATGCACAAACTCTGCTGGTGTCTTGTGACTGGTCACACGTTCTGCAGACACAAACTGCTCTCTCCCTGCCTCAGCACCTCAAACTCACATGTATTAAAAATTTAAAGGTTGAGCCGTTTAGTTTGTTTCTTCCCACACTTTGTTTAGATCTTCTAAACCAGTGGAAACATAATATTTTATTAGTTTTATTTTTGCCATTGAAATGAAAGGTATTTCACCTGCTTACCAGCAACTTATTTTATTTTATTGTTGCCTTTTCCATCTTATTTTTCTTTTCCTCTGAATCATCTTGGCTTGCAGTCTTATTATGCATCATTAAACAACCAGAGCTCCTGCTGTGCTGCCTGCTCATATTTAACTTGTCTGAATTCACCCTTCAGGGTCTACAAAGCAAATTACATCTCAATCTATTAGGTATTTCTGAAATATTGTTATAAATTAGCTTTGTAAATAGACTTACACGCAGCCTTCTGTTGTAGCCTTTCAGTCCCCTTCTCTGGTACTACAACACGTTAGGGTTTGAGAAGTGAAGAGAAGACTGGTGCTCCTTTGGTTGAGCCTTCCTCTCGTGCTGCATACCCTGCCAAGCTTTCCCATTGAATCCCACCGGACATGAAACTTCTTCACTTTATGAGGGCCGCCTAATATGATGAGCATGTGAGCAAGGTCTTTGTTCACCCAAGTCCCATGACTCCAGTTCAAGGTAATCCTTTTGGTAGTCCCATGACCCCCTTCTGCATGCCCACGGGGTATTTTCATCCTTGGCTTGAAACAAGGCACAATAAATCTACTTTGATAACCAGCCCCTAATCTCCCAATTTGTTTAAACCTCATTTCTTTGTTTTCCCCCTGCACTTTCTGGTTGATCTTGTGGATGATCTTGTGCATGTGTCTGGAGAAGATGGCACAGAACGCCTAAACTAGTTGATCAGAAACTCTTCAGGTTTTCATCTGAAAATCTTCAACCCCCCTCGTTTCCAGCCCTTTCCCCCCCAAACTCCCTTGATATCAACTTCATTTGCATAATTGGGAGAATTGGATGCAGACATACTTTTGTGGGACACCTTGTTAAAGAATGACTAGTTTCCAGACGGGGGCAAGGTCAGTCAATGCTAATTGCACTTAATCTCGATTTTCACACACCACATTTTTAAAGAGAGAAATGAAAAAATAGCAAATATATTCACACCCCTTGAGTTTGGTCACATTTATTCAACTTACAATCACTCGTCGCCCTGTTCTTTTAAAAATAGAACATGGTGATTAAACACAGTTACCCATACCAGCCTTTCCCGATTGTTAACTTGTTAAAAAAACAATTTTTTAATTATCCTGTCCACAGATTAGCACTACTTTGTTTTGCAAAGAATGTGATTAAACCATGGCAAAAGAGGGTGAAATAAGGTTAAAAACCTCAAGCAATCCTGCATTAAATGTATTCTGTCAACACTGTCATACGAGCCCCTTTTGTGGCTAAAGAGAGCAGTTCGAGTCTGACCGAGCTGATGATAGAAAATACTGGGTGGGAGAACCCCAACATCCACAGACTTCACCTGTTTTTGTCCTGCTCAAGTTTAAGCCATTGTTCATTTCAGCACAGCAAAAGTAAAGCGCATTTTCAGAAGGGGATATTTGGCGAGTAATGACGCATTTATTTCAGCTTATTTAAACTCATTAACCACAGCAACTAAAGCCAGAATCCAATCGGCCAGCAAAACTGCTGCCCTCGTTAGAAGCTTGCCATTAGCTCTTAACCAACAAAGACCCTGGAGAATTTAGATGTTGCAGGCACAGATTGTGTCAAACCAAGCAAGTAGTCAAGACTTAACCCTAGCATCGAAACAAAACCCAACATTCATTCTGGAACGTACGCTTTTCTTGGAAAGATATTTGCCTAAAACAAAAGGAAAGTTGTGCAAGTTGAACATGAGTTCTTATTTGTTGAAAGAGATGAATATTAAAAACTATAAAACTGCAGTTTTATAGGTTGTACAAATAATTTTTTGTTCTCTTGAAACGGTGACCTCTGACCCCATTTATAGGTCTTACATGTTTCTCTATAACTTTTTTCCCCACCTACTTACAAATTGTGGATTTTCTGTACATTTTCAAACACATACAGGCCACATAGGCAGCACGCCATCCATTCTCTTCTTTTTTTTTTTTTTTTTTGAAATCACATGGTGTTGGTCTCCTGACCCACAGCTTAGCAGCTAATTTGTTTCAGTGAAGCTACAATTGCACCATTGAACTCCTAAAAGCCATTTGAACAAGTTGTAATGATTCATTTCAAGCTGCTATCGGGACCCCACTGGAGTGGAAGATAAAACCAACTAATTCCTCTGCTCTGATTGGCAATGGGGTTAGAGCTTAATGAGCTGTGGCACAAAGAAAACACACGCGGTTGTAATAAATGTGCTGGACACATAAAAAGCTTGCTTTTACGAGGATTGACTTGAGGGCAGAAGATTTTTACAATGATTTTTACATTTCTCCAATTTTGAAACGTTGGTTTGGCAAATTGGTACCCACTGTGAGGCAGGCTGTTTTTAGACGGCCCGGCTTGTAAATGAACTCATTGTCCTCCAGAGTTGAAAATCCATTTAGGCGTCACGAGTCCGACATGTCACTGATTATCCCCAAGAGTCAGAGGAGTCATAAGACATGTTTTAGAGCTGCTGTTTTTCCACCAAGGATAGAAAGGCAGAAATAAATGAAATCATAAAAACAGAAAATAACTGAATTTTGAGATAGTACACTACAGATCTTTTTGTACTGATGTGATCATAAAGGTGTATTTATCACCTTTGGAAAAAAATGTGTAAGTGGAAAATGATGCAAATATAGTATGTAAGGGGGAACAGTTTTCAGTTGTTATTTTGCGTTAATGTAAACATTTTGGAGAATTACAGCCAATCTCAGTGAAACTAGATAGTGGTTTGTATTTTTGGAGTAAAGATAGATTTAAAAAAAACAAACAAACAACTAATTTAAACTGTGTTATTAATTTTTTTACATGAAAGGCCACTTTTAGATCTGCTGCTAGCTACTACTTGTTAAATTTATAGCTTAACACAAAATGCTCTGTTATGCTTTCCTCCCTATTTTGAAGAGTATTTATGATAACTAGTCCTTTTTCTAATGTCATTCATGGCAAAAATAATTTATAAAACTGTAATTTGTTGAAAATATCCAGTTACATTATATTCTGTGACAAAATTATGATAAAAACTCAAGATTGGACATTTTTCAGTCCAATCTTGCTGAGATAGACATTCTCCAAATTCTGACATTTTAATAAATTTTCTTTGAATTTTCTCTTAAACTCTATAACTTGAGTTAAATATTCTGGGTTTAGGCCAAGGTTTTACTTCATGGCTCCTGTTTCTACAGTATCTCTACATAATATCCTTTCTATGGCACCATTATTTTGTGAAGTGTACTAAACAGCACCACGACATGGCATGAAGTTTCCACTTGTTTGCCCCCCCAGTACATATAATGTTTTCAGCTTTACAAGCTTCCAATTTTTCACCAAATATAAAGAGGATCTTTATGACCTCACACTTTGAGTTGTTTCTCTGAATATGTTCTCTTTTGTTCCTGAGTCCATCCATAAATCGTAAACTTCTTCCTGTCAGCCCATGTGACTACTTCCCTGTGACTAATGAGACTTTTACCAGCTGCAGCCAACATCTTCACTAGGTATTTAATTTTGTTGTCGAGGTTCAATTACACATTCCTCACAAAAACATTTTAATCTCTGGAACACAAAACCCGTCTCCTTTCTTGAAGGATATGATGTCTAGATATTTCAAGAAGCTGATGCTCCATCTTTATGATGGAGCATCAGTTTAACTCCCTGTTCAATATTCATTCAGCTTTCAGATAAATGCCACAGAGCCATATTTGTGCGATAAAATACAAGTAGATTTCCAGAATATACATAAATGTAATGCATTTTACACTTGTATATTAAGTTTGATTATGCTAAAAAATTTTATTTCTATTCGATGAATATTGAATTCATATTAGTATTTTTCTACATGTTTTATTAGGTCATCCAAATTTGTCATGTGCTCCAGATAATGTAATCTGATTTCCACTTAATGATTAGTAGAATGTTTAATCCTTTTGCAAACCTTCAAATTTAATCTGAGAGTTCCTTTTTTTTCATTAGAACAAAATTATTTTAGGTTATAAAAGTTGAGTACAACAACCATATAGCTTTTGTTTATTATTAAGGAAACTTTCTGTAATGCTGCCACATTTAAAGATTGTTTTAATTTTCATGAGCTTTCTTCACACAAAGAGCCTGCTGTGCCTCAGCCTGAAACACTGAAACCTAGCTCTCAAGATGTGAGCCCTTAAGCTTTTTAACGCTCTTTGGCCCTCACCTGACCTGAGCCTGACTCTTACATCACACACAGTCATATGAGGCTGAAAATCACTGGGTTTGTTAATCAAATTTCCACTGACTGTCCTGCCGTTGTGTATTTGAACAATGTAAACGATTAATTTTATGGTACTCATAAAATTTATCCCAGAATTTCGCCCACCGTCAGGCTAGAGACTTTTTATATGTACTTCTTTCTGCAATTCTGCAAGCTGAACCTTTTTCTCAGAATAGGGTGAATAGAGATGAACGCTTTCCTAATTTCATTAATGGCAACAGGGTAATATAGTCTGAGCACACTTAGCTGAATGTGCTTGGTGATGCAGAACTGTGGGTAATGCTCCCAACGAGCACGACATCTGCCCTCATTGTTTTAATTTGTGACTTTTTTTTTTTTTTTTAAACCTAATTTCAAAATGACAAGGATGAAAAATAATTTGTGGTCCATACCGTGAGGCTCCATAAATTATGGTTATTTTGGAATAGAAAATTAAATCTACAGTGAAAGCAACCAAAATATTATATGTTTCTAGAAAAACATTGAACGTGGTACTTTGTTGATTTTTGATACTATTAATATCACAGAACTGTTCACCTTAGAGCATAGTTTAAGTTAATGAAGTGCAAAACATCATATAAAAAGCTTGAGGAATGTATTCTATTTTGGTTGCACCAGAACATTTAAAGGTTGCTAAAATATCCACAAAAAGAGCATGGTTTATCATAATCTGTTCTCATTAATGCCTAATAATCACGTCTACCCTTTGATGTTTAACTTTTCGACATTGACCGAATGATTAAAAAAGCATGAAATGAACCATAGTTCTAAACCACATGAGGGGTGTTTGTGGCATTCTGGCACTACTGTGTTCTTTCACAAAATCAGTAAAAATGGGCTCATTTGTTGATTTGCTCTCTTTTAGTCCATGAAAAATATACAAGCTAGATCCTTCATGCTTTCAATGATGTGAACTGAAGCGTATTAATGACATGAAAGCAGAGTTTAGAAAGAGTCTGCAATCTGTCATGACTCCACAGAGAGACCATTTTAAAGGATTAAAGTTGTGTTCAGGGGAAACTAGATGCTCAGTTTTAAACACCACTAAAAGGTGACTTTAGAGGGTTTTGGATCAAAATACTGGCCTTATAGCCATACTTCTGCCCAAGTAATCTGAACAAACCAGCATTTCAATGAAAGAGTCAAGGCTTTTTTTTTGTTTTCATGGTGTGATAACAAGTGTGATCACATGTGGATTCCAGTGTTTTGTGCCGAAGTCTGCCTTTTTTTTAAATTCATCCCTATTTATTCAAAAAATTTCAAATGAAACCCAGTCCAACAAACTCCCATTCAGCTGTCGCCTGGTTAGTAAATTGAGTAAATATGTGCGACATGACCTCAGTATAAATACATCTATTTTGTGAAGCCCTCTGAGGTTTGTTAGAGAAAATTAGTGAACAAACAGAATCATGGAGAACTAGGAATACAGCAGGCAGGTCAGGGAGAAATCTCTGAGGACTTTTTTAAGCAAGATTGGGTTGGATATCAGTATCCCAAGCTTTGAGCATTTCATGGAACACTGTTCTACCTATTGTCTGAAAAATCAAAAGAAAAAGTTCCTTTCTTTAGATTACAAGGACAATTCTGTTTTTTGAGAAAAATTAACACTGCATATCACCCTGACCACATGATACAAACATGGGGGGGGGGGGGCAACATCATGCTATGGGGAGACATTACATCTGTTGTGCAAAATGTAATGTTGTTGACTGTGTGTTTATATTTTTGTAGTTTTATGATGTAAAGCACTTTGAAATGCCTTGTTGCTGAAAGGTGCTATACAAATAAAATTTGATTGATTAATGTTTTCAGGAGAAACATGAAATGTGGTCAGAGCTGATTAACACTTTACAATTTTTAGCTTCTGTGTTTTTATTTATTGCATGAAATCCTAATAAGATAGAATTAAACTTTTGACTGTAACATGAGAATATGTGAAAAAGTTCAAGAGGTAAAAGTAATTTGTCAAATGACTGCAGGTTCCTAAAACCAGACAACATCAATTCCAGATGACAACTTTTAAAACACTGAAAATAAGCTGTTTTCTGCAGGCTTCCTCTTACCTTTTGCGAGCCAGATGTGCTGCGTTTGAGGGAGGATCTTTTAAAAGTGCCAGCCTGACCCTTGGTGTCCATCTTGAAAGCTTTAGCACAGAAAAGGGATCCTCAATGAGCTTCAGCCACAAAGCTGAGGCATGACTGCCACCTCTAAATTCAAACTTCGAAATAATTAGGCCTGTGATTCTCCATCAGTACAGGTCTGAGTGCTTCTCTCCCCTCTCTGCAGCTTTCACTCAACTGACAAGACAGATATTCCAGCCAGGGATATAAATCACTTGATGACACACTTGACACATAGACCCTTTTTCTCTGCCGAGCATCCCATAATCAGGCTTAATGCAGCCAGCTCTTGAGGCCTCAGAGTCTAATGGATAGAGATTTAATAAATGGTTATTGAAGGTAAATCTGCTTTGGTACACCACAACGCTGAAAAAGGCTGAGAGGGGCTGTGAAAGCTGCGATGCCAGTGTTAACTGGCCGAGAGCAGACAGTTGTTTCACCAGATGAGGCTTCCAGCTCCATGTGTCTGGAAGGGGAGACAGTAAGGACTCAGTAGGGTGCAGGTGAACAGACAGGGAACAATACCTTACATCTACTGAAAAGCAGTTCCACTGTAGAAGATGCACTGAATAATTTGTGCAGGTTTTCACACAAAAAAATGCTAAAATGTTTTGAAAATTTTACACATGGCAACATAATTTAATGTTATATTAAGTTATGTTGCCATGTGTTTCAGCATGTTCAAATTCCATTGCTTTTGAGTAACATGGACAGAGAGAAGCTCATTACTGAATATTTTTTAAACTTCATCTTGCTCCAAGTGAACAAAATATGCATGCAATTCACCAGCGCTCATTTATAGCCTTTGTGAGAATGTGAAAACCAAGACTAAATAGTAAAACTAATGTAATTTAAAATGTATTGTTTCAGAAGAAGCAATGTTCCAGTTGAAAAAGTAGATATTCAACAACTCCCTCTGCTGGACACACATTGTCATGATCTTATGAGTGAAAAAAGCATTCAGTTGTGGTTGATGTGAGTGATTGCCACATCACTTTTGCACATTTTGTCATCTTACAACAACAAATTTTGAAGTGGAAGGAAAAAGACGGGTTTTTCAAATCCGATTCATCTACAACAATTAGAAAAGTGTTACTTGTTTTAGTATTATGATGTTTGTTAGAGAACAGCAGTGAATAAACGATAAACCAAAGAACAGAGTTGACGGGTCAGATCTTTTGAGGGTTAGGTTGGAAAACTATGGCCCAAGTTTTTAATATTTTAGGGAGCACTGTTCAGTCCGTTACTTAAAAAAATGTGTTAGAATGACCCAGTCAAAGGTCTATGCATAATCCAATTGAGTATTTTGGGCAAGGCTCTACATCCATTTGAGCGAGCTTTAAATTAAGAAAGAATGTCAGCCTCTTGATGTATGTAGTAGGTCGAGACATTCTTCACTTGCAGCTAGTGAAAGATGGTTCTACAAAGTGAAAACTAAAGAGGGACTGAATAAAAATGCATATGCCACTCTTTCAATTGGTTTTATTTGTAACAAATGACTTACAAGAATGTCTTATTTTCCTTCCAATTTACACTTATGCAATATTTTGCACTGGCTTGCCATATAATCCCAATGAAGTAAAATAAAATGACAATCTGAGCTTTACAATGAGATGATAGCTATCAACAGCTATCCTGAAGAAAAGGTGTGCAGTGTTTAAAAACTAACAGGAGACAGTTACTCTCCTGACTGTACTGTCAATCACTATGAGCCATGAGAAACAACTGTACCTGCTGTAGTCAGATCCCCTTTGGTAATGATCACAAGCATTGCATACAAACCACTGGCAGATGACTTCCATGTTTTGGTGTGTCGAACGCGTCTGTGAGTCTGGCTGAATGTGTCTCATAATGGATAATGCGCAATTTCTCCTCGTAAGCAGGCACAGATGAGCTTTATTATCTGTCAGTGGCTTTGCATTGGTCAGTGGAGGAGATTAGTTAGCCCCAGTGAAGAGTGGGACACATGGGGGGAGGAATATTCACTGAAACATGTGACAACATAAAAATATATATAACTGGGGATGATGGAGGCCACTACTGTAAACATATAAACAAAGTTTGTTAAACAGAAGTAAACTTTCACATTTAGACTGGCATTTGGTGATTATGTGAATTAAATAGTATGAGTAATTGAATTAAAATTTTCAAAACAGTATTTTGTTGCTGTATAAACTTCCACCGTTGACTTAAATGTTGATGGAATCAGTTACAAAGTAATTTATGCAGACTTGAAGTTTTACTTTTCCATGAATCAAATTGTCTGTGGTTTGAGTTCTTATGTTGCCTAACAGTTGACTTTGATGATCACAAAAATCATAGTCAGTAAACTGATACTTCATAAAGTTAATAAGTTAGACTTAAAAACCTTATATTAAAACTTTTTTAAGCAACACAAAACTGAAATCAATTTAGCACTGAAGAAACCTCCTACCAAATGTAAAAAATAATAAGTTTATCTACAAGAATTTGTTTTCTGTTAACCCTTAACCTCTTACCTAGCTTTATGCTAATGAATGATATGCCTGCCTCACATTAATTATTAGCAGATGCACTCTGTATCACATCTTGCTTTTTGTAACATTCAGACTCAATTAATCCTTCAATTCTTTGTTCTTTTTCCAATTTTTTTTGTCTTCTAACTATTTCTGATGTTTTTGTACTACTTCTGTCTTAATTATTG
The DNA here is from genome assembly GCF_019740435.1 of Gambusia affinis. NCBI lineage: Eukaryota > Metazoa > Chordata > Actinopteri > Cyprinodontiformes > Poeciliidae > Gambusia > Gambusia affinis. The sequence continues at coordinate 8,508,673 of NC_057875.1, forward strand.
ATTGGCTCCACTCTATCAAGCAACAAATGGCTTGGATTTCTTCTAATTCATAACTTTGATACTTTTCATGAATAATTTACCATAGCAACTCAGGTTGTAAGAACAGTTTTTTTTTTTTCATCTCTGAAACCTTTATTCCTGAAAACCAAAAAGAGTATGGGACTATTCATGGAAGAACTGCCACTGTGTGAACCGATTCAGTGAGATTCGATAATTCAGCAACACCTAGATTTTCTTAGATTTATTCTAAGATTTATGCTTTTCTAATGCTTCTGCAAATTTTAATTTCTCATCAGTTGTTTCTGCATCTGTTCTGCTAATCCGTTTCACTTGTAGCATTAAGAGAACATTAATGCAACGACTGCTACCTGTTTCAAGCAGAAAAGAACACTAGAGACAAGGACAGTTCTCAACTGCAGTCACTAGAGGGAGCCGTGTTCAAAGGGAAGGAGTGAGTTTGTTCACAGTGCTGGCCCCTGCTTGTTATGATCAGCTGTCTCAAAAGTTGTACTGCTTCAAAGGTTAAATACATAAAAAAAAATTTGCATCCTCAAGCAGAAAAATTGGGTCTGGATTTATATATTTGACATTTACTACAGTGTCCCTGCTTGCTCCCTATTTTGTGAGGCTCAGTTTACCTTCCTGTGTTTTATTTGACGATTTGTAAATACGTGCTTGACTCATCTCATCATTTAAACCAGATGGCATAAGGCCAGCAGCTGGAAAAGTTCTTTTAGAAACTGTTTCCACATGTGATTCCAAGAGGGAATACTACTCCTTTCAGGAAGGGGAGATGATTCTTGTTGTAGAAGTTGTTCTTTGTTTTGGTGAAATGTCTATTGGTACAGCCTCGAGCAAGGAAACCCAAATATTGAAGTGTACAGAACAGTACCACAGAAACTTGTTTTTGGGGAGGTGGATGGTTCACCACACCAAGCAAAGGTATGTGGTGTTTGTTTTTTTGTGTGCACTTTGGCTTTTATCAAATTGATCAACACTGACCTGCAGGAACAAATCAGCAAAGGTTGTTTGTTTCTGATCAGCCAATGTTTGTCCTGGTTGCTAAGGAAACAGACAACACCCTCACCGGAGACTTTGGTGCTTCAGGTGTGTTCAGTCCCTTTGTGCTGCTCAGGAGGAAAACACACTCATCTGATAATACAGTGCACAATGTTGGAAATATAGATAAGGCATTCAAAACATTAAGAGGAAAAATAATGCATCACATAGATGATGACCTTTAAGACTATTGACATTTTTTTCTGTCTTCACTGATGAAGGTGGGAACTTCGGTGAAGGAAGTGATGCTTAGAGATTTGGGTCATGTACTGACATGTTCCCTACATGTGCTCTTCATGAGTTCCCAGAAAGCATTCAGGTCTTCTCATGTAATTATAACCTATATAGCATAATAAGATAAAAGCCATGTGCCCAGAACCCAAAATAAAACCAAATTAGAGGGTAACTTTACATATCCTTAGAATTTTGTTGAATTATCTTTTACATGTGCAATGCGTAATGAGTGAGTGCTTCTGCTCCTTTTCCCCCAAGATAACTGCAACTTATCATGTTTTAGATTTCCATTGTAAAATAAAAGTTTAAAAGGATAATAAAACAGTCATCCCAAATCCATCCATACTGATGGGAGGGTAGTAACTTTACCTAATTGATCTGCTTTTCAGTCTACATTTCAGACTTATTCCATTCTCTGGCAAAAAAAAGTTTTACATTTGTTTTTCCTTCTTTTAGACGCATGAAAATTCATCCATCCATTGTGTATACCTGCTTATCCTAAAAGGAGTTGCAGGGATCGAAAGGTAGAGTAGTCACTAGACAGATCGCTAGTTCATCACAGGGTAAAACCACAAAACACATGATAAACAACCATGCGCACACACTCATGCCAAAGGGCAATTTCACTAGTTTACCAAACACTTCTGTTTTTGGATTGTGGGGTGAACCCAGAGAGAACCCACACATGCATAGGGAGAAGATGCAAACTCCATGCAGAAACAACTCAGACTAGTATTTAAACCCAGAGTCTTCTTGCTGCAAGACAACACTGCTGCCCACACTGCCAAAGTGCGTCCACATATAAAAGCATTAGGTATAATTTGTGGCTGTTACTAAGAAATCAAGGAAACCTTTAAATAAATAAACTAGTTGTACTAAATGTAATTTTAAAAGCAGTAAAGTTAATTCACGTGTAAAAAATCCTTTATAGTGGAAAAGTTTGTGTGTTTCTCATTTCACACTTTTCATTGAATTAATGTCTGTTAATTAAATGTAACAAAAAGTTATTTTAATCTGCTGTACAGAGGAGAATGGAATTCGATTGCTAAGTAACATGTACAGGGAGACTAAAATCTAATGCAATCATTAATTTGGTGGTGGTTGATCTGTACTCTCATGTCAGCACAAACAGGATTTTACGGAAGTAGGAAGGAGGAGGTGTGATAGACGCTAGACCTCCATGTGGCTGACAGTTTCCCAGATGAACACACAGGCTTTTCTAGACTGCTTTGTCTGCTTGTGTTCACAGTCTGGCTCATTACACACCGCTATAGCAAGGATATTCCTGGAAAGCCTTTTTCCCTGGAGAAATGGAATCTCATACTTTATCATGTAGCCAACATACTTAACTCTATTCCATTTTTTTCCGCTGGCGTAAGGAATTTTCAGCATCGACAGAATGGAGGCCCTCACAAAGGTTAAACAGGGAATCCATGTATTGTACTGGGACCATAAAACAAACTGGAGGACGTTTCCCCAACAGCTGTCTTCATTTCACAATCTGCCTCTAACAGAAATGAAAAGTAGCTTCTTCCTTTGATCACAAGAGTTTCATAAGTCTACATGTTTGTGAGAACTGAGTCTGTACTTTCCCAGAGAGCAGTGAAGCAGAACAGTTGCCTCAATCCTGCGCTCAGCTGCGTAAACTTCCAGAATCAGGTCACAGGCCAACATCCAAACACCCCAAAGTAGGATTTGATCTTAAAAGCCTTATTTCCGAAACACTTTTCCTGACTTTCTAATGGAACCACCCAGATTTACAGGAAAAAAAAGATGAATAATCTGATCTGGTCTGCAGTAACACTCTGGAGATTGAGGATGGGAGCAGACAGCTAGACCAACAAAAAGCCCAAAACTGCTGATCATCACTTCTGCACCAGGAACTGAAGCCACATGGGAAAATTGTCTATGCGTCAGAGTGTGACCACAGTATAGCAGATGCAAATAAATGTCAGAACACCACGAAACAAGTAAAAATCAATAATTGGTGCTGTGCTTGTTTGATTTTCCCATCAGCTTAAGAGCTAGTGTGAAAAGGATTACTGAGCATTATGAGCCCAAAAAACAGTCCACATTTTCAGTGCTCCAGCTGCTATTAATGCTGTGGTGGCTCTTTGTAGTCCACCAAAATGTTTCTGTTACCGGGTCACACATAAACATCCATCTGTGGCATGAGACAACCATGAGCTCAGAGTATTTTGTTCCAACTTCAACTCATGCTGAATTCCAGGATTCGAAAAAGTACAGACATTTTGATTGGTTTATTTTTATGACAAAGCAGTGGATGTGGACTCTGGTGATGAACACATGTGAACATACAGAATGAAAACCATCTGGAGTTGCATCGCATTGTTGTCAGAATGTACTAGATAAACTAGCCAATCTTCAACTTATTTCAGCAAATTCAAACACTGAATTTCTCGGAAGGTTGAATATCTAAAGATAATTTGAAGGGAATTCTAGATTTACAACTTCACGTTTCAGATAGAAATACAGTATTGGTAGAATTCACTTGTATTAGATAACTTCCTTGCAGAAACTTAGTTTTAAGCATTTGGCTTTACTTAAACAATAGGTTTGAGGACATAAGCTGATCCATTCATTCTTTCCAAAATTAGTTTCCTGTGTTCTGGGGTCCATATCCGATTAGAGCATCTAGCTTTGCCCAAAGTTAAACCCATCTAATTATTGATATGGAGTGAAGTTGATGAAGTTGGGAATAGTCGCTCTCCTTCATTTTGTCATTCATTTATGTAATGCACTACTACCACCAGCAGCCTTATTTTACACCTTATTGTAACATAATTTTAGTAACATCATCCTCCCCACACCTCGTTTTATGATGAGGATGCTTTTTTTTCAGCCAAGACAGGAAATCTAATCAGAGTTGCAATGACCAAACATGAAGCCAGAGCTACAATGGAACGGTTTTGATTAAAATAAATACATGGCCTAGTCAATGTCAATGCCTAATTCCAGCTAATAATCTGTAACAAGATGTGGACTGATATGAATATGATTACTGAAGAAATAATTTATATTTTTTGACATACAATTTCTTTATTAAAAATGTAATGAAAGTCAATAAAAAAAGGGTTTTGTCAAAACTGATATTGCCTTACATAGTATTACCATTGTTTCAGACATTTCTATTTCTTTTTCTATTGGAAACAAACTTCTTTGTTGAATGCAAATAATATTAAATCTAAACTGGGCAGGAGAATAAAAATAGCAAGTCTATATAATTTCCATTTATGTTTTAAGTTGTAATGCTATTTCACTCTGGAAAGTGAATTGTTCAAGTGCTTTACCTAAAAGCGCATGTAAACTTCAGACTGACTACTGACTACAGACTACTTCATTATTCCATGTATGTGACTGCTATAAGACTTGTCTCCACTGGGTAAATCAGCAAACAACACCTGTTGAAGAAAGCTGCAGACAGCAGAGGCTTTCCATCGATTGTCTCGGCTGTGCTGCAGACCACACAGACCCGTGTAAAAGCAAGTCGACGGGCACCTATCTAATCCTGCTGATCATAGCAGCATCGTCATTATCTGTGGGCTCCTGGCAGTGACTGTAATTAGAGCTGCCTTACATGATCTGAAACACAGATGGTATTGGGGAGCCTAAGCAAATACCACAGGGGTAATCTGTTGAGGCAGTGGCAGCAGACGAACCAGTGAAGAACTGAACTGAGCGAAGGCAAAATGCCCAGCACAATGAGCCAAATCAAACTCTGTGGTCATTTACTGTAGATTCAATGTCTCATGTTAAATATATATTTGTACCAATGGATCTTCATGGAAATATAGGTGTGTAAAATTAATAAAACAAATTCTGACTAAAAAATAAATCCTAAAAAATCATTTCCTTCCGGTTAGTGAAGAACCGGAAGAAAATGCTCTCTGGATTGTGTTCAGTCACAGCAAGACCCGCAATCTAGTTTTCATAGCTTTTAGTTTTATGCCCAATATGGCTGCACCACTCACAAAAGATTCTGAAACCTGCACGTGCAAACTATTTATTAGAATCTGTGATGGTCTGTATCCTTTAAACCAGTGGCAACTAATAGTGTTATACAACTTCTATTTATGAACACGTTTGAGCTCACTAACCGGAAGAAAATGACTTTTTTATTGGCTTGTATTTATAACAATAATAAGCATAGCAGCAAATTGTAATTCCCATAGACTTTTCACCCTGCAACCAGAACATCTGTTTTGCTTTTGTTCATCTGTCCTATCCTGGCATTTAAGGCTAAGATAGCATGCCATCTCCTTTTTATCTCCAGTTTCATGGCTGTTTTGCTCTATTAAAATGGTATTTCATGATAGTCTCTCTTCTTTAGGTAGCTTTGTTAGGTGAGACCATAGAGAAAGATTATTTACAATCATTAAAATTTGAGGGGAAAAGGGTATCTTGTGTTGAAGAAAGCCTATGTAACATCTTACGTGACAAACTATTACCGCCAATTTCCACGTTACTTAGCTTTAGTGTTTCTTTGGGACGTTTTACTTGGTACTAATCTGATGGGAAAAGAATACTACAAGAACAAAGACAACTGTTGCTCTAAAACCATGCATCTACAATAGGTCTGGAAGATATGCACAGATGGATCATTGTGGCAGAGACACAATCTCAGTCTGAGGTTTTTGTTTGCATGCCTGTAAACTAACTAAAAATTTCCCGCATTAAATCAAAAAGAAAGTCGCTGCAGTGGCTTCACACTGCTGGTGACCTATATTCAACTTGCCATGTCAGCCCAGAAAGTCAGGCAGGGGATGCATCCTGCAGAAGGGAGACTCCCAGAGAACATAGCAACAGAAACTCTCCTCCCACCTTTCCCTCCCCTCCCTGGCTGGGGCTGGAGCGATGCGGGCCAGGCAGGCAGCGGGCTCGTTGTGTTCAGCTCCCGCTTCAGCTTTTTTTTTTTTCTTTTTTTGGGGTGGGGGGGGACTGGTTTAACATATGGCTTCATTGTGCATTGTAGGCTATAGCTTTTCATATCTCCAACGCTGTGCAAAAGCCGCATGATTTCAGGGAAGCCAAAATCATGGTTTTGCTGATGTGCGCAAATCCGAGCAGCTCTCTATTAAAACTTTAGTGCGCTTCCTGATTGACTTGTTGTCATGGACAGACTCCTTAATAACACAGTGTGCAACAGTTTAAAAGCGGTAATCACGCTGGCTGCCCACACCCGCAGACAGCTGGTGAAGAATGACTACCTGTTTGTTTTGGAGCGGAGCATGTTGTTGGCACAGTTTACGGCCCCGTTGCGTGCCTAACAGAGCGGACCGCCACAGTTTGGTGACGCAAGGGGAACTATTAATATCTAAGGAACGGGATGTTCTCGTTACAGCGCCGGGGTCACTTGAGGATAAACAGTCCCCTATAATCGGTGTCACTGTGGCGAGGCAGGAGCGATAGATTGTCGAGTTTTCTTTCTTTTCCTTTTTTTTTTCCAGGGAGCCACTCTGGCCTCCCCCCACTCAGGCACCCTAAACATCTCCGCGGTCAAGCGGGTTCATGCGTCGAGCTGCGGGGGTTGTGTGCGTGGAGCCTCGCCCACTTATGAACCCAGTGACACCAGTGCACACACTGGTCGGAGCCATGAAAACAGCCATGTGATGTAAGAACACCTCTGTGGAAATCGTTTGTTTTGAAATTCAGCCCGCCTGTTTTTCGTTTGAACTTTCCTTGCACCAAGGGGGCGCCGAAATAAGGACAGCCTATTCTCCCCCATTTTTAAATCGCAAGTCTGTCATGCATCTTAAAAGTGCACAGCTAAAAGTCTAAAATGCAAACTTCATAATGGAGTTTCAACAAAGACAACAGATCAGGAGCAGAACATTGCAGTGTTTTCTCTCTTCAGATATTTCTTCTGTTTTTGATATATATATATATATATATATATATAAACGAAACTTAAATGTTTTAGATTATAATGCAGATTGTAACACCAGATAAAGAAAACTAAGTTTACAAGAAAATCTAATTTTGGACTGGTGAGTTGAGATTCACAAGCCTTACCTATCCCTGGTTTCTGCCAAACTTTAAGACCAGTAAATGACTTATCAGTAAATACATAATTTGCCTCAACTATGTCTGTGTTTTTAATTCAATAATCAAGAGTTTCCTGGAGATATTCTTTGGACTTAAGAGACAAAACTGAAACTTTTTGAAAACTGTCTTGTGGTATCTGACATCAAAACTAAGACAACATTTTAGAAATGCTTTAATATAGAGAGCCATAAATTTATAAGTACACCCTGAAGGAGAATCTCAGACTATCAGTTGTTACATTCAGCTCAAGTGTATTTAAGCTAATCAATTAGGGTAATTCAGACTGAGATGTTGTTGGATAAGCAGTTGATGCTCAGAAACACAAAACCGATGGTGACCATGTTAACTAAAACAATTCTGCAAGGAAGAAAAGGTCAAATTCCCTGAAAGACTTACTTGATGCAATAAAGGATATTATTATTCTTTTCTGTACGTAGATGCACTGTCTGGTGTTCCAGTACTGCGGAAGAAAGTATAAATGCTAAAAAGCATATTTTTAATTCAAGAGAAAATTTTATGTTGAGTTCCTTTTTTCCAGTCACATCTCCACATAAGTTGCACGTAATGTGGTGGATATGTTTTTGCATAATCTAACAAAGCAAGAGCAAAAATCAAACAACTTCCTTAGAAACAACCACAATAACAAAACAAAACAAAACCCTTGTGAAATGTGTTTCACTTTGTATGTAGATGGAGATCCACAGTTCAAAAATAAATAAATCATTCCATTTTATAACAGATACACAGCTAATTGTTTAAATATGTAATACGTCAAATGTATGTTTAATTTACAAAAAGCTTACATGATTATGTCACGGTTTATTTATTTGTGGTCATTTGCTGAAACACATCATGGATCTGTCAGCCCAAACATCGTAATCAGGATTATTACCACTGTTTTTATCATTGTAATTGGTCTGAAGCTACACTGTTGTGCACATTGACCAATCAGCTCCTAGGATCCAATAATTAAATTCTGAACTAATTATTTATGAATTTAACAGATAAGATGATACACTTTTAATGAATTAATTTCACATATCAATTTTTTATATTTATACTTAATTACTGAGACTTTTAAATCACAAAAATTGCATTTAATTATTCATTTATTAAAACTATTTATTTTATTTATATTTAAATTTTAACATATAAAAAATAAAATAAATGATTTAATAAATTAGTTATTTATCACATCATGACCCTTTTGGCCATTGATACCTTTAATTTTGATGTATTATTAACATAAAAAAGTATTTTATGCCTTCTATTTTTTAATATTTTATCTTCCACATGTGTGAAAGTGAAAAGTAATCCTCAGTTCCTCATGTGTTGCTTGTTTCACCCTTATATAGATGTTCTGATGGAGTTCTTTTTCAGTATGTGGTGGATTTCGTTTTCATCAATGTTTATTCCCAGTGGGTTACATGTCATTTGCACTAAGTGCTTCCACTGAATGGCTCTACAAAAAAAAGTTAGTCATCCCTACAGCATCAAAAGTGCAAGCTGATGCAAACTCTGCAGACTGAATTCTATGTTTCAGAATCAGGTTCCCTCACCAGTTGCCGAGTGCCCCAGGCCCCCGACATCCACACACTGGAGTGATCCATGCAGTTTGAACAGAGCTGCTGCCACCGAACAAATGAAAGCAAAAACAAAACTGTGTCGCCTTCACTTTGCTCTTTTGAGTTGCATTGTGTGGAAGAGACAAAGCCCCCACGCTGTGGTGAGGATCAACAATGATGGCAGTACCAAGTCATCGTGGCTCAGCATCAGCCTGGGGTCAGCTGACTGACGCAGTTATTGTGAACTCAGCTCAGTTACATACATAAGGGTCGTCACGTTTGCGTCACATGTGAAAATAAGTGTCTTATTTTTTGAAGTTATGCAGAGAAGTACAACAGGGTCTGTCAGCAATGATGGGCAGCGCTCTGTTCTTTGTGGCAGCAGCAGCATGGCGGGGGATGCAGGCAGGATTAACATAGTGGTGAAAAAAGCAGCTTCTGTTATGTGGCTGAACGTTGAGAGCCTGAAGGCAGAGGGAAGCCACCCGAATTCAACTTTTAGGCCAAACATCTCCCGGCACAGATCAGGCTCATCTTCCTCTTCTGTACTAAAAAACAGAAAACAAGACAGATGGCAGAAAAACATTGCAGTTTATCACAAAGACTACTGACACTACTTAAGGGACTGTGACTAGCCACTTTTAAGCATTGTGTGTAAATAAGAGTACAAGATAAATAACAAGGAAGTTCAGAGAAACTACTTGAAATAAAATACCACAGCTGTCCTATACAGAAAATCAAAAGATGCCAAAGACATTCACCAAATGTATGTAAACAGTGTCATTTGATATGTGTCGTGGTTTTGTCATCACATGCCCCTCTCTCAAGCATTGCCAAATCAGCTGTTTATAAGTTTACAGTTTGACTTGCTAAGGATCTTGTACTGAATAATAAAAAAATACTTTTTTTTCTTCAAAAGTTGATTAGGGGACTTTTTTATACTTCAGTCAGCTACAGTTAAGCCAAAAAAATTCTTTCCAATCTTGGCAGATTTAGATTTAAAATTGTTGTTATCTCCATAACCCTGAGGCTCAACTGACTCCTTGCCAGCACCCTCATCTTTTGATCGCTTCATGGTTCTCTTCAGATTCAAGTCAGAACTTTGGCTGAACCACACCGAAAGGTTAATATTACTTCCAGTCAAAACACATAAGATGATGAAATAAAAATATTACTTTAAATCTAAATCTCAGGACTATAATTAATTTTGGGATTACTTGGGATGAAAAGTATTCAGCACCATCTTTGCTGCTAATTTTTGAGTCAGTCTGTGTACTTCTGAAGAGTCTTTCATTGTGTGGGGCATCAAATTCAACAAACAAAAGAAAACATAACACAATATCCATCCATCCATCCATCCATCCATCCATCCATCCATCCATCCATCCATCCATCCATCCATCCATCCATCCATCCATCCATCCATCCATCCATCCATCCATCCATCCATCCATCCATCCATCCATCCATTTTCTGTACACCCTTGTCCATAGAGGATGTCAGAATTAATCAAACTAATTAAATATTATCTACTATCCATTTATTAATGCATATAAGAGTTTGATGGTACACCCAGCTAACAAGAACAGAGAACAAATTTTAATTCACATACTCTATTCAAAAGGCACAATTTTCTCACTGGTAAATAAGACTAAATCCTTTCTGTTTAAGGTCATTTAGTATAATCAAAATATATTATTATTAATGTCAGACTGTCAGTGAAGATGGTTATGTTCAGTGTATGTAAACACCTGGTTTGAACCACAAGTAACAAAGTCCACATTAGAAGAATGGATTGGTTAAAGGGAAAGAACAAATATTTACACAAAATCTAAACTTGTCCTGCGTCCACCATCTTTCATGAAATCCAATATGTGTTTTTTTTTTTAAACTGATCTTTAATCTAAGTTTCACTAAAAATCTAGCTAACTGTTTTCACTTATTACATACATTCATTTCTACATTTATCTACTGAAAATATCTGGCTTGGTTCAAGTATTGATTGGAACTGAGTTTTAAAATTTCTTTTGGTCAAACTAAGGTTTCAACCACCTCAAACTGATCAAACAAATCTCAAAATGTCCAAAAACGCCAGAACAAACAAATGTTTCAGGTAAGAAAATGGGCTGGTGTTGAGCATTTTTGATCTGTTAATAAATTGGATCATATGGCAAAGAATATTAGATTTCTGCATTTCTCAGCTAAATAAAAATTCAGCCAAGCTTTTTTGGATGTCACAATATGGAGGTTGAGAATAAGAGAGGGAAGTCCTTTTGTTCATGCCTGAGACATGACAGTATTTGTCCATGTTCACCCTTTGCCCACTTATGCATTTTTGCCATCTGATGGCGATCTCATGACAGTTGAATCTTGATAACAGCCCAGTAACACTGTAACCAGTAAATCCTGCTGAGCGGCAGGCAGGCAGGCAGAGACGCCTCACTTTGTTACAATTACATGTAGTTTGAACTTGTTTTCTTGCTTCAGCTACACTTGACGGATTCATCAGTGATTACTGCATTCACAATCTGGTGTTCCTTTCGCTTCCTGGTCAAAGGAACAAGGAACAATCTTTCACTTGCACTCCAGTGAAACACAAACATGTGGTAAGGTGGGCGGGTGTTTACTCACGCGTTTTAAATATGCATGTTTAGACTTTAGCACCTGCGTGTCTTTTGTATGACTAATCTTATTTTCTCTACAGGTGAAAATATGATCTTGTTTTGTCATCATTAGTCATGAGGCCCAACTGCTGATCTCTAGTGTGTTATTAACGATGAGTAAGATTGAAGAGGTTAACACAAAATAGAAACTGTGTATTTTCATACCCTCACTCTGGTATCTCACTACGCTGCTGTCGTCAAACAACCTTTTTTGTGTGTGTGTCAGCGAGTTCCTGACTCACAGTGTCTAAATTACAAAGAATCTGATATCAGATAAGAAAATGTGACATTACCAGAAGTACTAACTTTATAACTGAACTGCACTAAAACACTTTTAAGTGCTTTATTACTTCTTCTGCTATGATAAGTCAGTTTTGCTTTCAGAGATTTTTGACAAGTGTCTTTTTAATGGCAACAGTGGCTTAAAGGAAGTGGTGACAAATTGTTTGAGTTAATAAATTATTGGGTTTATGAGCAGTTACATTTTAATTTAAAGCAACCAAGGTGGCAAGGAGATGCTTAACCGTAGAACACTGGGTCAAAGTTGTAATTTGCCTGAAACTTTAGTCCCTTAACAGTAAAACCATCCACATATCTTTATGGACTTAGATATACATTCTGCATTAACAAGATTAAGATTTTAATCATGGCAGTTTTATTATTTTGAATGTGTTACCATTTATTTGAGCGAGCTCCTGCGTTCAACTATGGTGCCGCAAAAAGCAATTTATTTCTTATGTTCATGCTTTTATAGCTCACACTAAATGTGTCAGATGAAACAAATTTTAAAACTAGATAAAAATGACCTGAGTGAGTACAGAAAACATTGGGCACACACACAGTGCCCAGTCCCTCTTTGGGTATATATACCTGTTTTACCTGCTTGGATGCATGAAATGGAGCTCAAGATATTTCCTCAGTTAAACTATGAGGAAATTTCATCGGTTTGTGGTTTGCAACGCAAGCACACTTCAGTTGGTTGAAGTTCAATTCAAGGTTTGACACTCAAGTAAAATTGAAAGCCAACCGAAAAGCTCTGTGAGGAAGCTGTTAATTCCATGTTTGAGATCATAAAATTTGAATTTGGGCAAAAAAAGTAAAATCTATGTAGACTTTCCTGAAAAGTCTTTGTTTTTCTTTACTCACTTAGGTGTTCTTTATTTTTTACATGGCATTTTTTAATAATACAACCATAAGGTATGCAGCCTTCTTTTGTAACACAGCCACATATTTTTATTGACTTGAAAAACCCATTGTGAGGTTGACAGGTCAGTGGATGTAGCTGAGTGTTTACTGTGTTTTTTCCGGATAAACCTACATTTTGCTTCAGTGGCTTGTTTTTGGTTCTCACTTTGTTCAAAATTTAAACTCAAATTGCAGTCTTTTGACTAAGCAGAAAAAAAATTAAGATGTACTAATAAAGATGTTATCAATGTAATATAAATCTGCAAAAGTGTGTGGTTTCTTGTTGCATTTGACATAATTTGTGTTATTTTAACTATAACTTTGCGTTATAGCTCTCAGGAATATGCAATGTAAAGACGTGAATTTAAATCGAATCATGTTCCTTAGTTTTTCTTAAAGCTTTGCTTTTTTAAAGCAAATTTTCTGTCTGAGTTTCACTTCCTTGCACACTGCGAGGACTTTTGCACTCAGAAACAACTGCATAGCACAGCTTTAAAGTTTGGCAACAACGTCTTTCTTTCCTCAAACTTTATCAGCTTCACAGAGTTCAGTATTTTCCATTGATCACCACAACCTTCTGCCAAGAGAAGAAAACCTCATTTAAACTCATTTGTGTTTGTGGCTTTTATAGCAATTTCCTCTGTTGGAGGAGGGGATCTTCTTTTTGTTCTTCCACCAGAGCTTTGACACAACAGTCCAAGCAGCCTGATTGTTACAGTGGTCAGACCGCCCTGTGCTCACACAGAGGATCTTTTCCACTGCAAACAGAAGTGAAGAGGCCAATCAAATTGCTGTTCTTGCCTGAGAACATTATGTCAGTGCCAGACAGTGTGTTGTTTGGACACTGCGCACCGGGGGTTGGTGCTAGGATTTGGGAACATACAAAAGCTCTCTTGAATCATCACAATGGTCCAGCTCCACTGATAGATAAACTCCTCTGAATTTGAGTTTAAAGATCACTTTAACCGCTCGTTTTGACTTCACTGAGAATCAGTTGTATAATGTTCTCTTCTCTCTGTCTCGCTTGGCTTTCTTGCAGCTGATGCCCATTGGTAGTTGATAAACACTCAGTTTCTGCACAGCTCTGGGAAACAACTCTGAGAAAGAGGAACTATACCCTCTTGCTGTGCTCTCGTTAGAAAAGATTGCTGAGCACCAGATGAAACACAAGAACGGCACTTTTTTTTTGTGGTGAAAGAATATGTAAAATAATACAGCCAGATGGCCCTCTGAATGCCACATTGCCTTGCTCACACTGAACACTGGGAACTTCACTATGTGAGCTTTTGTGCACAATATAGAAAATGTGCATTCATCCTCACACAAGGATTTCAGCAGCTGCAGGAAAATAGGCTTTTTTGGTAAAGCATGGGTTGATTCCTCTTAAAAACTTTCTTTCTACTGAGTTTGGCTTCACTGACTTTTAAACATGAAAAAGAGAAAATAAGATTAACAGATTTTGCGATGCAAGGAGAGAAACTTAGCAATAGTTTATTAAAGGCCAATTTGAGCTAGCATGGAAAAAACAAGCATGTGTACTTTAATCAGTACTGTTGACTGAGTTAAGACTTTTTTTTTTATTAACTGACTTTACTGTGTTACTTCACTATTTTAATATTAAAAAGCATAAAATCCATTAAACACTAAATTTGTTTTACCTAACAGTTTAATCAAACTTATCAAAATCAATAGTGTCATCACCTGTGCAATAGCCTAGTAACCATCATTTTGCAGTGCTTTGTAGCTTTCCTCTTTTCTTTCAATAATGGTGTCACTTGTCTCTTGCTGGAGGATAAACTAAGAAGGACTGTGTTTGTGGCTCCTGGCTGGATTTCATTTGGCTCAGACCAATGAGCTGCTCAGAGCAGGGGTTTGAATCAAATTGCTGGTTTGCTGAATCGCAGCAACGATTTTTCAAAAATGCACAGCAAATCCATTTAGAAGGACATTGCACACTACGATATGATAAAAGACAGAGACTCCACAAAGTTATTTTGGATTCATTAACACATACACTCATCAGGCACTTTATTAGGTTTGTCTGTTCAATTCTATATTTGAAACCTGAAACCATGGCTTGGATCCATCCTTGTATCAACAGATAAGGTTGGTCCTGTTGGTTTGATGTTGTTGGGGATTCTTGGTACACTTTAGGCCCCCAAGCACTAAGTAAAGGTCTGACTATTGCTGCTGGTATTGTCCATCCCTTTTTGACCACAGTGTAGCCAATATTCTGACGTTTACTTCCAGCAGGATAATGCATCATATCACAAAGCATTAAGTAATCTCAAATAACCTGGCTTATCAAACCTGACAAGAGATTCACTGTAATCCATTGAAATATTGCTTCTCGCATGTATCTGGCCTTTTTGGTCACTCTTTCTGGCAGAATTTGTAGAGCTCATTAAAAATGTTTGGCTGCAAAAAATTGCAGGAAGACAATATTTTCTTCCTGCTCTTTTTTCACTAGTCTGCTGTAAATAATGTGAGCGGATGTACCAGCGAATTAATAATGACATTGTCTACTTGTGTGAATAAACTCAAGTGTAGTTGATTGATTGATTGATTGATTGATTGATTGATTGATTGATTGATTGATTGATTGGTTGGTTGGTTGATTGATTGATTGATTGATTGATTGATTGATTGATTGATTGATTGATTGATTGATTGATTGATTGATTGATTGATTGATTGATTGATTGATTGATTGATTGATTGATTGATTGATTGATTGATTTGGGAAGACAATTCCAGATGCCTAATGTTCATTTGCTTTTATAATTAAAGATCTGTTTTCATTGTCCTGTTGAAACATCCACTCCCAGTTCAAATTATCTAGATGTGAATTTGGGTTAAAGTTAAAGATTCTAAAGACTGTTGGCTATGTCTTTATTTTATTTTATTTTATTTTATTTTTACATTTCCTGTGCAATGCACCAGTACTGCTAACAGTGACACAGGCCCCCCATCCTCCCAACATACTGGACTTTTGGAGTACGGTTTGGTAATGAAAACCCTACCTCCTAAAATTTACTCCTAACAGCCAAATTACTTGATGGTTCTTCACCCAGAAGAAATCTGGCTTGTTGATGTGTGCAGTAACATATTTTACAATTGTCCATTTTGGATGATTATTATTTTTTTTTCTTGCATCATCTGAGTTCTTGAGTTTCAGTGAAGAATTAAAGAGTATTTATGGTGCTTTCCAGTTCAGGAACAGGGAGTGACCTTGGTTGTTACTGTGTTGTGCCTGAACATCATAACCAACCTTAATATAATGATTTACTTGTACTTTGTTGAGCTAGAGCTCTTGGAATCTGCAGTGGTTTAGGCTCCAAAGGACTTTTCCAACTTGTGGAAATATATAATTATCCTTCTTAAATTGTCACAGAGATACTTTTTCTGAGTAGTGGTTAATCCAATATGCTATCTAATAAAATAAATTATAGTTTAACACCAGCAGAACTACCATCTGCATTCAATCATGACAGCTCATTAGAGGTCAATTTGCATTGGCCTTTTCAAGTTAGAAGACTTTCTTGAGCCTTCAGAGTCCCTTATTAAAGAATTTGTCTGACTATTTGAATTGTATAGTCTGGCCAATTATTAAGAAAGTCACTAGTAAATTTAAACTTATCCAAAAAATTCTTATTTTTAAAACCCTGGCACTTTTTTATTGCATGATCATCTGATCCTGGAAAAGGAGCACAACAGTTAAATCACCAGAAAAGCTCCAAATTAATATGACCTTTATTCTCATGATGAGAGTCTTTAAACTTCTGACCACACCCATACAGTTACATGTCTATTCTGTCGAGAACATATTTAAACTCATTTGAGATCCTGTGGTGGAGAATCATTCTCTCTCTGGGGAATCTCAGCAGAATAAAACCAATAATTTGGCAGCGGTAAATGTTTCAGCTCTCTTCTGCAAGCCTCAAAGCCCTTTCTGTGTGCAAAACTCTTCCAAAAAGATGACAAGATACACGTAGAACTTTTGTAAGTAAAACTTCATTTATTCAGCACCTTTCAATATAAAAATGTTTTTAACAAAAGATCTATCTTAATCAAACAATAATTACACACGGGACAATATTAAACAAAACAAAAGCATAAAAAGATAAGGATTTATCATGCCTTCAAAGGAAACCATCAAATCTACTGATATTAGAGTCAGAGGAAATGAAGAGAATGGCTCTTTCCCCTTTGATTTTCAATCTTGTATGGAGGACTATTAGCAGGCTTTGATCACAGGACCTGAAGGCCCTAATGGAGGTGCAATGTTGTAATAGTCCAGAGATGTAGACTGGGTCAAAACATTTAACCTTGAACTGCACCCAATAATCAACCAGGAGACAATGAAGTTGCATTAGCAATTGAGTCATGTGACAAAGTTTTTAAGATCTAGTCTGAAGCATAGCAGCCACATTTTGTACTGACTTCAGCCGGTCTTAGTTTAACAGCTGAAAAGCACACTGCAATAATCCAGTCAAAACAAAACAAAAACAGGAAGTAAAATTTCCATCTCAGGTTGGAAAACAACTGGGCTAAATTTGGCAATGTTTCGCAAATAGTAAAATCGGGATTGATCCAACAATTCTATGTGATTCTCAAGAGTAAAACTCAAAAGTTACTCCCAGGTATTTGTTTTAACCGAAGATTTATCTGAATAACCAAGGGGTTGAAGGATCTGTGTTACCTTCTTAACTGTGGAACACCAAATTTAAAATGACATGAAGGGTACTGTATGTGTAAGTAGATGATTTATCTTAATGATACAATGCACTTCTGTGTTATGTGTGTTTTCATTCATTATTTTTCACTCCATGTATCACTTAATGATAAGGACAAATTCATTGCCAACTCTGTAGCCTGCTACCTGTAAAGAATGTTTAAGATAAAGTAGATAAAACAATAAGTTACAAATTTGTCATCAACTCAACACATCTCTACAATAAGTCCATAACTTTTGATACATTTACAACAGGTGATTATTTTTGTGGTAAAAGAAAGGCTCTCATCTAATTCCCAGATGATCAAATACAGATGTTTCCATTAACATTTGTTAATGTGGTTTTTGTCCTGGTGACTGGAAGGCCAAATGTAGAATCTCTCCTTATTTTTATTGACACCAGCAAATGTAGAGAATGATGTGACATAAAAGCTTGTGTAATTCATCTGTCACTTATTAACTTGATAGAGCTGCGGTTGTAGGACTTTTCATAATAACCTCAGTAATTGCTGTTTTTCATGAATCACTATGATGGCAACCATTTTAGAACAGCTGTTCTTAAGGAATTTTGTCATGTGGTGGGTTGTCATTAATGCAAAAAAGAGGAGTAAAGAACATACTTTTTCATTAAATTATTACATTTAATTGAAATATGACATTTAACAGAAATTGCCATTTTTAGTGGCAAAGTTGGAGGCTTTTCACCATTCCAGCACCACTAAAGCTAAGTACCAACAACAGATCTCATTCCACAGTTGCTGAAACATGAAGGTCGCTGCACAATCTCCATTTTGTATGTTACTAAACTCGTGCAGAAAAATAGAAGCGGTCTGACAAGGTTCTGTTTATCAATCTTTGGCAGGCATTAAGGGACTTTCAGGTTGAATATTTCACTAACTCTGCTGTGCTCTCAAATCCATTCATTTGTACTGTATGCTCTGTGCAACAAAGGTTTTGCGTTGCGTGAAACAAAGTTCAAGTGGCGCACAGCTTCCACTTTGCTGTGTAGGTGTGAGCAGTTTAGTGGAGCTTGTATTGCACTCTTTCCAAAGCTGGAATTTGCTAAAATTTAATCGTGGCCGGCTGAATGGTTGGTGGACATTTGTGCAGCCGATGGAGACGGGGTATCTAGCTATCTCATATCTCACAAGAAAATGTTAATTTTAATTGATGGTTTTAGTACAATAAAAATGTATTTGCAGATAAAACATGGCCTTCATCTACTTCTAATTGCTTTTTTAAACTGTACTCTGTTGCGGTTTAATAGAGAGTGGCACTATCAGGGGTATTTTCAGTTTAGCAACACAGGTTTTCCTGTAAAACACCCAAGGGAAGTTCAGCGAATGCAGCATTCGATCTGAAAGCCACTTTATCAAGAAAGTAAGTGAATTCATAGGAATAGACCAGCCATCGTATGTCCTACTGCATCTCGTAAAAACAAACCCAATAAGAATTTCTGGCTTGCCTCTTAGAAGCATCATTCAACTTTAGAAATGCAGAAAATTCCATCTGAGTTCTTAAATTCCATTATTTTAAATTATATTATATCTTCAAAACAAGAGACTCATATTTAACCAAGTCTTTATGGAAGATTCTGTGCCCATAGAAACTATAGAAAGCTTCCTTCTTTGCAAATTAAACATTTTTGTTGCATGTTGAAAGCTACCATATATTGAATGCCACTCAAGTTGAATGTACCAGTGGTGCAGTTGCTCATGCCAAAAATGTCTATCTGTCCATCCATCCTTACTTGAACTAGAATTTTGTTTGCCTTCTTTGGGCAGATTGCAGATTAGCATGGTGAAGAGGCACAGTGGGGGTCCCTGCTTAATTACATGTTTTGCATCTATAAAGACACAACCACACCCACAGAGTTTATACACATTTTATTTGCACTTTCTAACCTAAACATTCAGATAAAGTACAGCATTTACTGGCATTTTTGCCACATTGACATTCTGATAACAAAATTTAACTCTCACAAAATTTGAGTATAACAAGAATTCATGCTACTGGAACTATATATTACATTTTGAGATGTTCATCCATTAGAAATTGGAAACTTTTCCGCTGTCTTCTTTTTTTTCTATTTGAATCAAATTCCATCTTTTCCAGACTTATTACTGCAAATAAACTATAAATCTGACTGGTCAGGCTCCAGCCAAATAAGCAGAGCATTAACCACAGAGTTGTAGTCTTTGAGGTTTGGCAGCTTGAAATTTTTGAATGTGTCCCATGTCCAGCACACCATAATCAAATGACTGAATGATCTCCTCATATGCACAAGGTCTACAGACTCCCATTAATTACACAATATGTAATTGATGCAGAGGTGCATCTATTACAAGGCCCTTGTGTATTTTGAAGGTGTCATTACTATCATTGTTTTTGTTAATGAAAACCAGGTATAATTTTTCTTCCACTTTGCAGATTTTGTGTTGCTGCATCATGTTCAATCCCATTAAAGTACTTTGAGGTTGGAGGTGGTAACATGACAAAATGCTAAAATACTTGAAGGGTTCGGGATACTTTTGAAAACACAGCAAACCTGATTCACATGCGTGTATGGTGTGTGTGTTTATCAGTTAAGGTCAGTGCTTTGACTCTTCTTTTTTAAGAGATGACCACTGTGACCTGGGTCGCACAAGAAGGTCACATGACACTGAATGATCTTGAAATTTCCTTGGTGATATTCCTCAGCCCATCTGATCAAAAATGCACCAAGTAGGAAATAAATAGTTTCTACTGCATCAGCGTGGCTGTCTCGACAATTCCTAGCGGCAGGTAGAGGGCTGCATCCTCTGGACGCATAGAAACAGCGCAGCTGAAACTTTCTAGTAACTCGTGCTGCTCGGAGCACTTGGGGACAAGCTGTACCCAATGAATGAGCCACTCCTCTGACGATGCTGCCGAGCGCTGCCCGGCTCGACACGCCCCCAGCATGGATACAGCGAGCTGGAGCAGGCGCTCGGGAGACGCGCTCACTGTGCTGGAGACAGTCTGAAGCCGCAATGGGAGTTAACGCATCCAAGTTTCAAGAGTTCCTGCTACCGGTGTCGCTGCACTAAACAAAGACTCCGGTTTCTGCTTTCTCCCTCCCTTTCTCTTTCTCTCTCTCTCTCCCCCTCTCTTTCTGTGTGAGAGAGAGAGATCTTCTCTGCGTTTTTTTTTTTGTTTGGTGCGAGGCGTTTCTCGCACAGGATGTTGATGATTTTGGAAAGCCGGGTAAGATCATAAAGTCAGTTCTCTCTGGTGAGAACGACCTCCACCTCACCGCCACTACACAAAGGGAAGCACGGCGCAAGTACTTTTTTTAAACAGCCTCCTACACGCGGATTTATTTCATAATTATTTTTTTCCGAATGTCATTAAGAAGCAGAGGGGGCTGTTTCAAAGACAGAATGGATCACTTTGCAGCAGAGTGCCTTGTTTCAATGTCCAGCCGTGCAGTTGTTCACCCCCCTAAGGGCAACAGGGAGATTAAACCGGAGATCCCAACCTCTTCCAGGACAGGAGAAGAAATAAAGGAGCCCCTGGTGAAGGAGAACTCCTCGATTTTCGTGGTGGCGAGGATCCTGGCGGATTTTAACCAGCAGACACCCAACGGCGTTGCCGAGCAGGCAAAGATAAAGGAGGAGAGCACGCCGAACCTGAGAGAGGATGGAAACTCTGCCACACCTACCGCCACCTCCGATCCTGCGCTCAGACAAAGAGGCAAGAGATCGAGAGGTCGGACAGAGCAAGAGCCACCTCAGAAAAAGCACAAATGCAACTATTCTGGCTGTGAAAAAGTTTATGGCAAATCCTCCCACCTCAAAGCTCACCTAAGGACACACACAGGTCAGTTCGATCGGATGCAGGTGTTGAATGCTGCTTTATTGTGTTCCCGTTTCACACGAGAGTAAAACAAAACTGAGAATACTGTCTGATCTAAATAAGATATACATTAAAACTGCTTTATTATTGGTGAAATTCAAGAATCCACCTAAAATAGATAAAACTAACGCCTTCGTGTTGCATAGCTTCATAATGATACATTGCGCTGAGTTATATAAACTTTATAATGTCCTTTTAATTTCTGGGAAGGAAGGCTTGAAAACAGTGCCACTCCCACTCAAGTCTTTAAGCTTTGTCCTCCCCCCTCCACTCCTCCTCCCCACTGAACGCACGCACGCACATCCACCACCGCATTGGACAGTATGTTCAAACTGAAACTGCGGTGTACACGTAGAGAACTACATTGAGCTACGTTTCCTGAAGAAGATTGCTCCTTTTAAGAAAATAAAAAGAAATGGTTTGCTTCAAAGCAGCATGACTTTCTAAAAAAAAAAAAAAAAAAAAGCAAAACATGTAGCCATAGATGCTAGATGCGCAGAATCAGTCAAGTGTGCATGGGCATGCACGAAGTTTGCAGAATCAGTCCCAAAAGTCCAATAAATGCGCTGCGATTCAACAGCGTGTCGGATGTGACCTTCCCACACACACGCACCCCCCCACCCCCCCCTCCCACAAAAAATGACCATACCTCCAGCTTTTAGCGCTTTGCATTCCAAAGGATACGACACTGAAGAAGGGAGGGCAGATACATATCGACTGAAATTGGGGGGTTGATAAGAGCTGTGCAGTCAGTCTCCTGTCTGCCCACAGCCCTTTGTTATGATGTGCCACACCCCCGCTAGACAGACTTGCCAGCTGATCTGGCCAGCAACAGACTCAGCTAGCTGAGCCTCGACTGAGGAATCTCACTGCCTTTTCCTCGTGATGGGAGCGCTGCAGCTCACACCTCATCTTTTCGCTCCTCTTCTGCAAACGCACGCACATGCATCATCTTGACAGGGCTGAGAGGAAAACTGAGCTCTCTGGATCACAGGATAAAGCACCTTGCGTGAGCGTGACCCACATTTGAGTCACTTGCTGCAGAAACGTGCAAGCATGAAAAAGCAGCTCCAACAGATGCGGGGCATTTTTTTTATCCATAGTAACAAAACAACCGTTTTGTGTTTTGCTACACACTTTAGTCTGAGTCCCAATTCTAACAATTCCCCCCTTTCCCACAGCGTTTAGCTCATGTTGTGGTTATCTGAAATGGGACACTCCTTCAAGAAGCTGATTCATCATCAGTCCCTTCTGATTTCTGCCAGACTGAATAAAACAAGCAGACTAAATAGCCACTCACATATCATACTTTTTAAATATTTATTCAGGAAGAACATAAAGTAGACTTTGGGTCAATTGGCCCCTTCCTCAAAACTTATTGTATTCTTTCTCATAGTTTAGTGTATTCATAAATGATTGAGATAAGTAATTATAAAAATGTTCAAATCTCACATATAATTTAATTCAGTTGTTTGTTAGAAGAAATTTGCATTACACTCCCCTTACATTGGATTGAGGTTCTGATCCTTGTTTAGACTAGGATCAGAACCATGTTCTACAAATGTAACAGATTGTAACAGAAACCAAATTGGCTAACCTCCTGCTGGTATTATTTGTGTTTCTAAAACATATAATCACATTAGTGTACAGGTGACTATAGAAGATAGAAGAACATAGAAAATTACTTTAAATCGTTTCTAAAGTGGGCAGGAAATGTCCCAAGGTACATGGGCAAGACTTTGAACACAAACACCTATGAAAAATTATTAAAAAAAACACAAGCCCCAATAAAAATCTGACTTTTGCTTTTTGCATAGAGAGACATATAAGTATTTACATATGCAAATATTTACAATTGTTAGACAAATTGAATCCTTTTGTTCTTTTTGTGTTTCTGAATAACAATCTTCATATATAGTCATAAGATATTGCACTGCAATGACTGAAATATTAGTATTGCTGCTGCTAATGAAAAATATGATTACGAAAACAAGGGGAACAAGCATTTTTTAAAATAGACTTTATTCGATTAAATTATATAAAAGTTTAGTAATCCAATATACTAACCGTTTCATACATATTTTTTACAAAACAGCTGATTTTAGTACAATAGTCTCCAAAGTTGTGTGTATATATATGTATATATGAACACATAAACACATGAACACTTTATTTTACCATATGCAGATTAGCAATAATTAACAATGAAACCACATGTAATACAATGACATTACAATGGTCATGTGTCAAAAATATGTTAACTGGGAGTCCATTTTTAGAGGGTAGAAAGCCCTCCTCCTGCTCTACAGAAAGCTTTGAAAAGCCACACCCCTAAAAACAACTCTATTGGGGAAAAATGGAATTCAGCCTTTTGTCTTTCCTTCGTCTCAAACTCATCTCCCCGTCTGATTTGTGTCACTTTATTGGTAGGTTTATTCATAACACCTGCACAAAGATGTAATATTCAGTGAAAACAAAAAGAACAGACCAGCCTTAAACACTGTGGGAGACCAAATGCTTGAGGATTTTCTCTGTGGCTGGTATAGAGTCATTTACTATTGATTGGAGTCAACTTTTACTATCGCTCCAGTAGAGTCGACTGCCGGCTGTTAAATCACCACTTGTTAAGAAAACGCTAAAGGAGAGAAATGTGACTTATAATTACAACAAAGAAGATGGTGTCTTTTGTAATTACGGTTTTGTTTTGTTTTAGTGCAGCTTTACCACAGCTCATTATTCGTAGCTTTTTCTTTTGTCTTGTTGCTCAGCTTGTGTCCTTTAATTTGTGTTAATAAGGATGGTTTGTTTTGATTTAATTGGTAAGTTCCTGAAACTCCTAATTTTGCTGCCTTGTCTCAGAGTAAGCTCCAGCCTTGCTTCCAGCAGTCAGTTCCCCCCTCCATCAGCCCGGAGTTTAGTGTGGTTTTATTGCTCCGTGCTAGCCCTGCCCTCGTCTCCGTGCCTAATAAGCGTTTCCTTTCGCCTGCCTCTCTGTTTGGATATGCTCTGTCGTCTGGCTTGCTCCACTGGGCAGTGTCCTATAAATTCTGATAATAATGACCCTCTCTTCCCGTTTTACTGGGCAGGTCCAAAATGTGGGTCATCTGAGTTTAGCAGGGCTGCCTCAGCCAATCTTAGCATGTTTTCATGGAGTCAGGCTCAGGCAGCCTGCTTCCTTTCAGCCCATACTAGCAGAATCACGAGAGAACGGATCCCAGCCTAGTCAGGTTCAGCCAAGTGCTGCTTTCTAATTGAAGGAGAAACACTATAGACAACAAACAAAGAGCCAGGGACAAGATGTTCCCTCTGGCTTCTGACATTCAGGTTTGCCAGGTTTTTTTTGCAGAGGCCTTTAAAAGGAGCAGTCTGTTTTTTTTGTGTGTGTGTGTTTGTTTTTTGGGGTTTTTTCTCTCTTTTACAAAATGTTCGTGACCAATAAAAAAACCCTGGCTTAGTACATTCAAATTTTATAATGTTATTTGAAAATTCCTGAAACAATGTGTAATTGTAGTTCAGATATCACTTTTATTTTGTTTAAGTATGTTGCAAGCTGTTAAGGGGTTTGTAAAGGGCCAGTTACTCAAAACATGAACAAAACTAAAGTATTTATTTTATGCTGCTAATTTGGTTTAGCCCCTTACTTCCTTTGCATTAAATATTCTAATTCTTCCCTTTCTTAAGATGTAAATACACATTTCTTCTTTGGTCTGTGATTTGAAATCTTGGAACTCCGAGTTTGAATGTTTAAACAGTTATCGTTTGAAGGGACCCCCTCATTGGAGATAAATAGGTTGCATTTTACGTTTCCTTTTGTTCACGCCGGGTTCAACGGGGACATCCTGGGTGCAGCACACACAGACGTACACACTGAATTTAAATCACTCATTATACTGCGTTGAGTTTGATGCTTAGGAATCCAGAGCAGTTTAGGGGTCTAAGGTTACCAGCCGGCTTTTGTTTGGTATCCTTATGTTGGAGGTGGAGCCATTTTTTTCACTGCAAGAGTCCTGTAAAACGTAAAAAAGCAGAAAAAATGTGGTGACTTCAGACTGATTTACAAATAGAACGAGTAGTGGTCTATATTTTTTCAAGATTAATTAAAATTTTCTCTTGTCTTAATGTATTAGACCCACCCAGTGGTGTGTTATGATTTTAAGTGAAGTCTTATTAACATCCCGTATTCATGTCATGCACACTGACATCTCCAGAAACCTGATGGCCCCTCGCTCTTCTTCCAACCAAGCCCCCCCACAGCCAGATCTTACAAAAGCCCATCTTTTCAGGGTACAATACACATGTGAAACCTGCTGGTCACACAAAAGGGCCTGGGGCCAATATTTCTTAACGACAAAGAGCCTAATGACATATTCTACAGTTGGATTAATGGTTTTTTTTCTGAACCTCTTTTGTGTTCTGCTTTGGTACCACTAATTCTGTTAGATGGTTGTAAAATCCTTTACTGTCCTAAACAATAAGTGGTACCACCTGGAAGCACGGCTACAGTCTGGTTCTTCAAATGTGCTACCTATTTTTAGTCAAATAACTCTGGTTAATGACATTTTTACATGGGAAATTATCCCAAATTCCACATGGAAAGAGCAGCAGGAGTCCCTCATTATATATGCTTCATCCCTGCCAGTGGTTTTATATTTGGCTGAACTGTAACACAGAGTGCTCAGTGTTCCTGTGTGGTTGGTGGCAGTGATGAGGTATCAGGGTGGAGATTGGGTTTTCCTGAATCCATTCTTGGCACGCTTATGGGTAACAAAAATAAATAAATAAAAAATACTGAGGGGCTGAAGAGTTCAGCCTGCCTAACTGACCAGCAACAGGACTTCCACCAAATAATGCTGTCATACAACACATTATGAAACTTCTGAATCACATTCAGATATTTAGATAATGATGTCAGATTTTGCTGCTGCTACATTAATGACATAGCTAGCATTTTTATATAGCACCTATTCAAGTAGAAAATGGCTTGCTCTGGACAAGAAGCATAACCTATAAGGGCCAAGATACGTTGCATAATTTCAAATGTTTTTGTTTTTTTTAATACCCATTAGGCCAACTATGATCCAAGTATGGTTTCCTGCAGGTTTTGTCTATATGTACAGTATTGCTTTTAGCCAAACCATGTGGATCAGTATACAAAGCCTATTGTGAACCCAGGCCCACTTGGAGCACGTCATCATGTATGTGTATTGGAGCCAGGTATAGGACCCCACACAGTACAAAGAGCAACATTCTTTTATGCAGCAACATAATGTGAAAATATTACTTTTTGCAGTGCTTTGTGCTTCTCATTATTTTGCAATGGCAATTGAGTTGAAAATTAGTCAATATTTTGCGGCAGCCATAAGAATATTTCAGCCAAACTTAAATCTGGGGTTTCAGTATGTGAAAAATCGGCCAAAGAATATCCCAAATGCTATTGTTTGAGGGCTAGATTTTAATTGCCTTTAGGTTTGATGCAAGAAAACTGTGGAGAAAAGTTTGGGTTTGTATTTGTCAAAGACATACAATTTGAATTGCCTTTCCTAGATATCTATTTGAAAACCGGGTAAAACCTATTTAAGGTGCCATAATGGTTTTTGACAATGTAGATTGTATTTTGTAAATTTAAGTGTATTTTGTAAATGGAAGTCTCATGTAAGAAACCCATGGTGAGTTCAGGTCTACTTTGTACCTAATCACCATGAGCAAAATCAATTTTAAGGCCACATATGCAGTTATATCCAGTACTCTTTCCAACTCCTTTTGAAGGGTTTTGAGAGTAGGTGAGTATTTATGTCATATATTGTAGTCAACATATAAAAGCCTGTGGACATTTATGTATGAGGCTCAAACGAGTAAAGAATGGGCTGATAATGACCCCCAGATGGTATTTTTCATAGTTTAGTTATTGCCCCAATTTTAACCGCCAATTAAATGTTAATACAGTGTAGCCCTGAATAATAAATGGGTTAGAGTTGTGTCAGGGAACTGAATTTCTTGATACACATTTGAGCCCTGGCAACGACCTCAGACCCAAACAAGAAACTTGTTATTTCCTATTTTCACCCATTAAGAAAAGAAAAATCCATATGGGAGTCATCTACATATCTGGTCCAGCCCTTCTTCTATTTGGCTACATGGCCCTGTTAACATTTTGAAATATTCTATGTATTGTCCTTCTCATTATTTTTTATTTGAAAATGGGCTTAAAATATGATCATGAGCAAAAATTCTAAACTTTTTGTAATTGAAGTCAAATTTTATTGAGTTATAGAAAAGTCAACATTACAAATTAGAAAGATGGAGACCCCTGAGCCAGCCTGATCTCACTATCCAGTACATCTATCATACATTAAAAAACATGTTCAAGGAGGAATAAGCTTTAATTTCACATCTGACTTTGTGTAATATTGAATCAGAAACATGTTTCAGTAAAATGTGTTTGTAAAAATGTGCTTACATGTATTGATTTAAGAAAATGTTATTGGCTGGTATTGCTGAGAGAAGTTTGCGCCACAACAATTAGCATGCCTTGTCTGCATCTTAGCTTTCGTTACTTTAGTCTAAATTGCAATTTCACATTGGAGAACTTTTGCTATACATGTACAAATGTGCCTTTGTTGCAGTGTATATTTTGCTATTCTGCTGTGAAGCAACAGTGTGTATCATTATAACTGGTTGGCCCTGGAAAGCCAAGTGGAGCTGTTCTTTGTGTCCACAGAAACACGGTATTAGTTCAATCTACTTGATCCTCATGGTGATAATAAAGCCAGAGTGGAGCCGCCATCTTGCCTGGTAATCGTCTGGTGCAGGGTTACTGTTCCACTGAAGATATCTTGCAGGCGTTTCTTGGTGCATATGCTAACCATATGTTACCCTACATGTGCTGATAGCAGATCAGATTCTTTTTAAAGAAGCAATAATTTTTTATTGCTTTCATTGCAATTTGACTGTGAATGAAGCAGTCGAGCATGCAGCGCTGATAGTCATAGTGCTGAATAGCCTCTGTCAGCCCTTGCCCTGACTGTGGTGTTTTCAGTGGCCCCCAGGGTTCATGTATTCTTTAGTTAGCTGTGGAGTAACTCTATAAAAGCCGCTCTGTCCTCCACCAGCCTCTCCCATTGCTTTCCTGCCTGAGAAGCATAGTAGGTGCTGAAGCGGTTTGTGTTGCGAGATCAAGATCTGGCCACGTCTTGTGGTGTGGGGTTGATTGGAATAGAGGGATACAGACCTGTGGAAGACTGTGAGTTTTTCTCCACAACCACAGTATGAAAACTGCTACATGTCGCATGTGATGAATGGATCTGCAGCACAAAGACAGAATGTACAGTAGAGTGCAGCAGGATGGGGGTGGGGTTATAAACCAGGGTATTCACTGTCAGTGCCATCTATTAATGTAGGTCATTTATTCAGCTGGAGCCAATTTGATTAAGGTTTGTGGGTGCACAACCTTAGGAGTAGAACCCCCTGCGGTCAGAAACTTACTCTAACTGTGTTCACTCTCTGTTGTAAATAGCTGGTTGAATAAGAGATCAACTTCAGGCACTTTCGGTGGAAGCAGTTTATCTTAATTCTTTGTGTCTTAGTTTGCTACTCTACAGTATCTTGCAAAACCATTAGTACTTGTGGATCTTTTCATTTTTGACACGCTACAACTCCAAAAACAAACCACAATATTTCCATTCTTGGATGATGGGACAAAAAGTCCTGTAGAAAAGTTGAAAGCTTAGGATATTGTTTTATAACCTAACTGCTATAAAGTTCCCTACAACTTTATCTCTGACCTATTTGTTGTGTTCCTTGATCTTTGGGGTGTGATTTGCTTTCTAATGTTCTCCAACAAACCTCTGAGGCCTTCTTTTAACATACGTTCTTATATAAAGTTTAAATTACATACAGGTGGACTTTGTTTTTCTAATTAAGTGACTTCTGAAGTCTGCTGATGAGATTTTGGGGTTAGCAAAGTACAGGGGGCTGAAGGCAATTGTAGGGTACTCATTTTAGATTTTTAATTGTCAAATAAATTAAATTCAGATTGTTACATGATGGCACAAAAGTAGGTCCTGAGTTTCCCAGCCAGGGTTCTTAATGCATGGAATTTGCATGTTCTTGACATTCATGTGTGATTTCTCTGTGGTATGATCTGGCTTCCTCCTACAGTCTAAAATCATCATCTTTAAGTTGACTGAATACTCTAAAGTCACCTGTTACACTTTTCTCCACACGGAACGCCAAGCATTGCCAAAGATGTTTGTTTTTGTTGGACAATATCTCATTCTTGGGTGTGTTTTCCTTTGCTTCTGGGTTTTTCTCGTCCTTCCTTATTGCAGTTCTGAATTAAAGAGACAAACTTGTTGCACACACACTTACAGTGAGAGCAGTCAGGTCATACAATGTGAGAACAATCTGTGAGCTATGAATTATTGAACCCTATGATGTAGTCATACAGTTTGAGTGGGAGCTGAATGCAGTTGCTCAAAATATAGTGTAGTATATGCCCAGTTTTAGGAGATATACCGTTTATACCACAAGTACAAGCAGTTGTATACAATGTATGGACTGAAAAACAAAATTTTAATCATGTGTTCTTCTTCTACGTCACAATTATGCAGTACTTTGTGTCTGTCCATCTCAACATATCCTTATTTATTATTCATAAATAATGAAATGCATTTAAATTTCTGGTCATTAAAAACTGAATTTGAAATAGTATCTTCACTCCATGTGCAATGTGTGGACTGCGTGAACAATAGCATGTGTATGACTAAATGACCAGTTATTTGTTATGAGTTAAGGAAGAGAGTGGCTCATTGTCTTATCAGAAAAACGTCAAAACTTTTCTCTCTCATCCGCCATTAGCCTTTATCGGGGCAACTGGAAATTTCTCCAGCCTGCATCTCCTCCAATCACAGTGTAATGTGGCCTCACAGGATCTGGCCTTTTTTCAGTGCCCATGGAGGATGTTGATATTATGGGAGCAACTGTGTCAAAAATGTCATGTGAACTGGCATCTTCCTGCTTGACAATTGTAGACAATAATTGGACATCACTGTAATCACCCTTTAATGACAACAGCTATTTGTCTGCTGTTGGTTAACTTGACTTTGAAGCGTAACGCCGCCTGCAGCACATCTAACACCGTGTCCTCAGGTCTAACAGAGTGACTGATTGTTAGAAAATGTAATGAAATGGTCAATGCAGACCGCCCTTCCCTAAATAGTTGGATGGATGAAGTAATGTGTCAAAGTGTGAGCAGAAATCAGAGAGTCCCACTTAACTCACCTCCATGGCTGTATGTGAATGTCTGTAGGCCTGCAAGCTGGCTGGTGGGAGAGAGTTACGGTTAGTGCTAGCAGCCTGTCTGACTGAAATGCATTACGAGAGAGCCACTCCTGCTGGGAGAAAGGCTGCTGCTATTGTTCTCAATGTGACAGCTACCAGCTAATGAACAGAAGCAAGCGAGCTAGCTAGGTCCCTATCAATAAAGGCAAAAGATGATAATACAGGAACCATAAATGTTTCTGAAACACCTGACGTCACCTTAGGTGTTCCAGCAGAGTTTGTTTGCAACTTACTCTTAATTAAGGTGCCAAAAAATAAAACATGTTACTACTTAGTGATTTTTTTTTCCTGCTAATTTGTCTTCTCTCCCACCAAGTTATTCTCTCATAGCCGAGCGGACGGATAAACAGTTGCTCTGATCACAGATGTGTTTTGACTCAAGCTGTGTCTTTCTGCAGACCACAAAACTTTTTCATGCCTGTGTTGTTATTTTTACACATCCAGAGCCTATGTATGCTGCTTTGTGAACAATGAAAGGAGGAGCTGCAGAAGCCTTAATGTATATTTTTTTTCTCTTGCCCACACATGTTAGCGTTTATATCGTCTTGGCATGTGATGGTGCGTGTAAAGTGAAAGAGGGCGGGTGCGGTGGGTTTACCCCGTCTGCTCTAGCAGTTTGTGGCAATGAGGGACTCGGTGATCATTTTGGTGTTCTTCAAAGCCGTGCGATTGGTCTGTCTGCTGGCTCCTAGCTGGTTGCAGGTTATAGTGTTGTAAACATGAGACGAAATTATTGGGTTGTGCTCAGCTCTACCACTGGAGTGAGTGTCCCTCTCATTTCATGTTGCCAAGCTGGCTGTTCCACTAAACTGACACAAATGTGGAATAAATCCAAGTCCTATAGGGCACTGCCTGCATTCTGGCTAGAATAATTAGTTCCCTTTTTGAAACATTTGCTTCTAAAATTCTTTGCATGTTTGAAGAAATGCTTCAGGGTTTTTCATCTGAGCTTCATCAAAAGGTTAGAAGCAGTGAATATGCTACCTAAAGTAGATTACGTCCTTCAAGTTATTTTTGTTCAAACTCAAGTTAAGTCCTTAATGACTGAAATTTCCATTTTGACATTGCAGATGTGCCATTTACTCTACTTACAGCACAGAAGGCGGTAATTAAAGTCATTAACCTTAAGCCAAACTTAGCACATAAAGACTACACATATTAATTATTTTCTAAATATTGTACATGCAAAACATTGTAAAATTTAAGCATTTATTTTAAAAGCCTAGTAGGTTACAATATTTATCTTTTGGACTGCTGCCCTAATTTAACTGTATTAGAATAAAATGTCAGATTTAAGCTGTGCTTATTTTACAATAACCTGGCCTGAAGTTATTTAATTCACATTTCAGTGTTTGAAGCATTCATGTGGTCCTTATCATGATGCTAACAATTACATTTAGAACCAGTCATGGTCTTTTGCGAAAGGGACAATATTAGTCATTACCTCAAATTGTTAACAACTACTGGCTTACTTTGATTCCTGATAATTTGAGAGAACGATTGTTCATGGGACTTAAATCCCAGACCTACTGAACGAGTGTAGGTCAAGCATTAGGCCTTTGTTTTTGCAACTTAAGAGTGACTCATGAAGACCCACCTCTGGCATTGTCATTTAGTAGGAATCTAGGTTTATGTGCAGTTCATATTGTGAGGTTATTAAAGACAATGACTATTTCAATAAAAATAATAATAAAAAAACACCAGTTAAATTTTCACAATAATTTACTTTGTTAAAGCGCTTGAAGCAAACACAATAACAGTTTAAAAGTGTGTAAAATACCAATTATCTTAACTATTCTGGCATCTTTGAGTTTTAAGACAGACGTCTGCTTTGGTCTTGCTCGGAGAAGTTGTTTGTGTCAGAGACCAACTAATCCGGGTTTATGCTAAATAAAGATCTCAGGACGGTTTTCAGCTGCGGGAAAGATATTAGCTGCTAAAATCCTTTAACCAAAACTCCACTATGCCAAAGTATCCAAAAATTATGTATCTAGGTTGTAACTCAGCAGGAAACAGAAAGTTTACTTCAAGGTGATCACCCCAACCAAGGAATTTACTCTTGCTCACTTCTGGCCGGGAGTCACATGGAATTGTTCAGGTGTATGCTGTGTGCCTATGCCTGGGAATGCAACAGGAATTTTATCTACATTTAGCTGAAATGCTGGTAGCCGTTGTTGAGGCAGGTGATCAAATTCACTTCCTGCACCGGTGCCTGCGTCAAAGAGAGATTTGATCTCGCCCTTGCAGATAGAGTCCGTTACACATCACGGATAGATTCCATTTCCCTCGAGCGTTTTCTGCAGACACCACTGAGATATGAATGAGTTGAGGATGGAGGGATGAGATGCTTATTTACTGACCCACTGGACTCAGGGAGAACAGTTATATAACTGCAGCACCTGTGACATAATCACACCACCTTTGAGTGGGGGGGTTAGTGGGGGACACTAGTGCTTAGCAGAGGTGGTTTTTGCGTGCATGATGTAACTCACTTTATGGGTAACTGGGTCACTGTGTTCGTTTGAGAGAAGCTTCCCTCCTGTCTCCCTCCACCAGCCCCTCCTTTTGCCCTCACCCTCTGCAACTGACACGTTCTGCGAAAGGCAAACCATGCATGTGGCAAGCTGCCAGGAATGGGATAACCAATCGGTGGGGCCTGACATCACAGTCGCCACGCTGCCCCGCTGTGGGAGGACTCTAACTGGATGGGAAGAAAGGCAAGCTCTGGTCACATTCTTTTTTCAGCAGAGATGCTGAGTAATCGCTGCAGTCTACAAAAATAGCCTGGACAGTGACATCCCAACGGCGCACGCAGTGTTATCATTTTCATTGAAAGCATCTAAACATGCAAGGGTAGGGGTTTTTTGTAGTGTAACAAGTGAGTCCATGATAAATCTTTTCAAACTTTCTAATTTTTTTTTTTTAATTATTTTTATGTCAAAATTTAAGATTAAAAAAAAAAACAGGTTGCAAAAAAGTGGCCACTCAGAATACTTTTTTGGAGGGACATCTTTTAATTAAATTTTAAGTCTTTGATGCTGAGATTGGATTAGCATCCCACTATTTATCAATATTTGCTCTCTCTGCCCTGTAGTAACGCTCCAAAACTACAGATTGTTAAAAGAGCTCTAATCCACAGCTGAGTTGAATTTAGATCTGGACTTTGCCTAAGCAAATCTAAAACTCCAATCTTCATTTTACTAATTCAGTCTTATGTGATAGTATGCGTGAACCCACAGAAATGCAGAAAGACAAAATTCCTCTTCATTGATGCCTTCAGGTGTCTGCGTGATCACTTATGCAACCAGGTTATTGCACTTTTTAAAATATTTTCAACACTTGTCCCCTCACTAGATTTGTTTCTTTTTATAATGATTTCATGCGGCCCCATTTCACATCATAAAACCTTGGAGTAGGCAGTATATTAGTATATGAGACCAACGAATAGCAAAACGTTGTTTGAGACTAGGCCTGTTTTTCTTGTTTAAAAACTGTAGTCTTTAAAGTCAAAAGCTTTTTAAAGTTTATACAAAATGCTTTAGGGATTCATCTAATTTACTGAAGTTAGATATTTGATGCTTCCACAATACGTTATTTTATCAGGCCAACCAGACGGGGTGGCTCAGCTTTTCATCTGTTCAAATATTAATGTTGGTTGGATCTGTTACTCTGGTTATTGACCCTTAAGCAGCTTGCAGAACTTGGCTCCACTTTTAGGTCAGTGACTCATTTTGCAGTGGCAGGAGGGCAGCCCAAGCTCCCTTCTTCTGCTGATATGATATTAAATCAGTCCAACATGACACACCTCAGTCAGATGAGTGTCTAGTAATTTAAACTCCTTTTTAACCAGGCACTATATGTATTCCTTCTGTGGTTTCAAGCTGGAAAATCAATGTGTTTTTTACTAGTTTTCATTAAAAAAAAACACACATTATGTCCATGTGCAAATTTATATTCATTGGTTAGTGAGTTTAAATACAATGAAGTGATGCATGAACCTACAGGAACTGCAGTAGGTAGGGCTGACTGTGTTTGTCTGGAGCTGAGGTAAGGCGTCAGAGGCAGGAACACAAGCCATACTGTCTAGACTTGCTCTGTCTGTCTGCATGTTTTGTAAGCATGCAAAAAGGGGGGAGGGAGGCTAGGAGGGACCTAGACCGAGTTCATGTTTTTGAGACTCTCTGGCATATGCTAGCGTATGAATGTTTGACGGTGAACAATGCTTGTTTCCATTGTGGCCCACAGGAGAAACCAAAGAACAAAGAAAGCTTTTGGCGGCCTTTTTTTTTTTTTTTTCTTTTTGTGCCATCTATAAACATTTATGCATCTCATTATATTTTCTCATTCGTGCCTCAAACCATTGGCGTGGGTTTGGATAATGATTGATAATTCTTATTCAAAGGAGAAACTCTAAATGTTTAAAGATTAAGTCCTGTGCTCGCTGGATGTGTTATTTTGTTATTCAGAAACTCAATGAATATGTACTCAACAGCATGATCTATCAGGCAAACTTTGTGGGTTGGTTTCAAGCACACAGTTTACAGAGTAGAATGACGTGAAAACATAATGTATGAGGTAGCATACAGGGGGTTTTAGTAGATTTGCTTAAATCCTCACTTTAATTGCATGATGTAAGGGAGAATGTGTGAATTTCCATGTTCCAAAGCACAAATAGCTGCATGTTTGAAAATGGGTTGGGTAGTCATTGTGAGTGTGATTAGCATCTGGAGCTGTATAATTAAACTGTGTCTGCTAGTTCAGTGTCACGCCAGTTTGTTGGTAATTTATCACTACTAAAGCAGTTACAGCTTATTAGTTTTGTCATGTTTTCAGATAACTCTTTGATTTTTAATATCCTTCTTACAGAGTTATTAGCCTGTAGGAATAACATTGTTTATTTATTCACAGCGAATGAGTCATCACTCATTCACGTGATGAGGTGTTTATCAGATTAAGATAACCAGTGTTATTATCAGGTTCCATATGGCTCACTCACATGCACTCAAATTATTAATGCTGCCAAGCAAGCCTGGTAAACCAATGTAATCAAACATCAAATGAAAGCAGAGACCTGTTGTGGCCCATTTACCGCTAATCACATATAGTTTACATTCCTGCACGCTATTCTCCAAAAAATATTTTGCCTTTTTAGAAGTCAAATCATGTTTTGATTGTGTTCTTTAAGCCTCCAAACTCATCATTTGTATCTCACCACAGTATTAAAAACACTCACTTGTAGTTTTATAATAGGGAGCAAATTTACATATTTAAACATTTAGCACACAAATAAGATGGCTACAGTCAATACTTTATATTAAATTCTATAGGGGATGATTTCATTTTCACACTTAAAACAGCATGAACAGAATAACCCATAAGTTGTATTACAAGCAAAGTGATGTTTGGGTTAACTTAACTGATTTTTAGGTTTACATTAGATCCATAGTAAAATATCTGACTTTTTGAAAAACAATCTGTTATTGGCTACGCAGAATTAATCCATTACCAGCATGAATGTATACCAAAATTTTAGAACAATAATATTTTAAACCAACCAAATATTGCCACGATTTTACCACTTCTTGTTTCCTCCTGTGAAAGAGAACTGGAAGTCTGATTGAGTCATTGAATAGTTCAAAATGGCAGCCTCTAAAGAATCACAAGAATCCTACTACTTTCTTCTGTAATCGAACAAAATGGATCACAATTTTTTATTCAGCGATTGATTGACACTGCCAACTTATGTTGCAACAGCACAAAACCAGTATTTTGGCAAAAGAAATGACCCAGACGTGGCTTTGTGCTCTGTGTATGTGTGTGTACACATAGCATGGGAACTTGAAATTTCTCAGCTTGGAAGCAAAAGCCACAGAGAAAGTTTCTATTGTACTTTAATGTTATTAGAAGTAACACAGGCTTTTTGAGTTTAAAAACAGTGTGGCCTCACACAAACCTTACATAATGTACTTAATCTTCTTGTAGCATTGGAATCAATGGAACCTATCTGACTTTGGAGGTTGTCACCCCATTAAATGGACATTATCATGTCTTATCTCTCCCCTGTGGCCATGAGGGGTCGATTTCTGTCTCTAAGGACCCTATATCAGACATTTTCACTAATCCTGATAGAATACATAAAAACCTTCAGAGATTACTGATGAACGACTTGTTCATCAGACACATTTCATTTGGCATGCAGCATTCTGTTGCTTTCTTCTCCTCATCTCTCTTGACAAAAAAATGTCAATCATAATGAGACAATTTACTAAGACACTAGAAGGATCTAATTGTTATGCCACATTTCTCCTATCTGTGTTCTGCAGGTGAACGGCCCTTTCCATGCACCTGGCCCGACTGCAGTAAGAAGTTTGCCCGTTCTGATGAGCTGGCCCGCCACTACCGCACCCACACAGGAGAGAAGAAGTTTGGCTGTCCACTTTGCGACAAGCGCTTCATGCGCAGCGACCACCTGATGAAGCACGCCAGGCGCCACTCAGATTTCCAGCCCGGCATGTTGAAGAAGCCCCACAGTGGCAATGCCATGCGCCCCAGTTCTCTCAGCGACTACAGCCGCTCGGATGCATCCAGTCCCACCATCAGCCCCACCCTCAGTCCAGCCAACTCGCCTTAAACTGAAACCTGGTCGCACTTTTCAGGCCCACAGACGTGAGACCTGCAATTTCATCATAACACTTCTGTTGCACAGTTGTCAGCAACCCGCTACCCCCTTCCTTTGCTATTCCTGTGCTTGCTGTGGTGTACCATACTGTACATAAGTGCTTATTGTAGTGCAATTACTTGTGTGATCCTAAAAGAAGATAATGCCTTTCCCAGATGGCGATATCTCCATTCTGTACCACATGTCTGTATTTTTTAAGCTTCTGACTATGGCTAGTTGTTTATTGTATATTCACAGTTTAGAAGAAGGAAAACGAAACAGACACCAACATATGTCTTCTCAAAATGTTTTGATTTTAACAGATTTTTTTATTGAATGGGTTAGGAGAAGGGGTTCACACACACACCTCAGGATTGAAGACAGTTGCTTTTTCTGTAATACCACAGTACTCAAGAGTACTCACATTGACTGCACAATATACTCATCACTTTATTCGAAAATTCAACGGGGAGTTGAATTTTGCGCCCTGCTCAGGGATGGCCTTGTTAGCTTGAAAGAATGAACATGGTGAAGAGAAACATACAGTACATACTATACTTCAGCCTTACACTCAACACAATTTGCACTCTATGCTTTGTTTGTTGGCTTTCACATTTGAAGAAACCAGACATAAAGTCATGCGGTCATTTTGCTAAGCTACAGTTTGTGTTCTGTCCTACGTCTAAAGTGGAGGTCAAATGTAACTCTTCTTTTCTGAGAAAACAATCATTGAACCTGCCGTGGAAAACAAATACATCAGTGCTAATACTTTTTGACATTACACTGGGTATAAGATGTGCACTGCATTTAAAAGTTGCAGTGCAAAGTGTGTGAATCTACATTTTGAGGCGGATTGGGAGTATGCTAAGTTAATTTATTTTTTTTTTTTTACAAATGTACACAGGTTTAAAAAAATAAATAAATTGAACCTTTACCTGAGAATGAAATTTAAAAGCAGCTGTTGACGCCTAAAAGTAACAGGTTTCCTGCAAGTTTCAGTAAGTTCAGTGAAATGCTTTTGAAGACTATTTTGATTTACATTAAAGTCCTGCATGATTTATGAGGAATAACTTAAAAGCACATTTACTTAAAAGCTTGTAATTAGCTTAATTATTACCTTAAGCAACGTAAACACAGCATTGTCAACTTTAATAGGTGTTTCCCAGCTCTTGGATGTCTGTTGAGTTCCTTTACATTAATGTTACTCAACCTTTCAATGCATTTTTGGAGTTAATGAGGTACGTTAAACTCTTTTAAAGTCAACAAATAAATCAGTCTCATGATCTATAGTGTAATCTGTCAAAACATCTACTTAAGGGAGATTTTTTAACTTCTTAATTGAATAAAAAGTTCTTCTGTACAGAAAATCAACATAATTAACACCCTACTTAACAGTTAGGGTCACTTTTGGATGAGCAAAATGTTACACAAGTTAGGAAAACAGTTTGAAGTTAATAAAAACCAGCTAATACTTTTGAAGAGAGAAAGAGGAGCTAAACTAGAGTTTAATATTGTCAAAACCATAAAATCTAGACA
The DNA here is from genome assembly GCF_019740435.1 of Gambusia affinis. Taxonomy (NCBI): domain Eukaryota; kingdom Metazoa; phylum Chordata; class Actinopteri; order Cyprinodontiformes; family Poeciliidae; genus Gambusia; species Gambusia affinis. The sequence continues at coordinate 8,547,589 of NC_057875.1, forward strand.
AGGGAGCAGGAGACCAAATAGTCACTGGAGATGAAAGTTCAACATTTGGAGGTCTGTGGACTTTCCTGCAGTATATTGTAAGCTTCAGAGAAATTACTGATGACGGTTTTTAGCCAAACTAAAATCCTTGTTTTCACACCAAACCTCTTTGAGTAAATACTTTCCTATGACGAAGGAGCTAGTTGTGGATGACGACAAGAATTCATAGATTTTGATTATCTAAATATTCAATTTTAAGGCCAAATAATGCTTTATGGGGTTTGTAGTTTTATCACAGCATGAAAACAATAACATTCCTAAGCCATAGCTACAAATCACCAACTAACTTAACATTCCCAGTGCGTTTTTCTTTTTTTTTTTTTAAAATAAATAAATACTACAACACACAAAGGTTAATCAAAGAAGCAATGAATGAATGAATGAGGTAAGCCATAGCTAAATGTATTTTAGGAATGAATCTGAAAAAATCAGGAAAGACACTTGAGATAGCTGAAAGTAGGACTTTTGAAAACCTTGCAAAAACCCTGATTTCAGCACACATTCCACTTAAAATGGAGAAAAACAACGTCAGTAGCAGCAAGATATTTCCACCTCATCAAGCACATAGGAGAATGTACCAAAGAAGTGCTTCTTATTCAGTGCTGAAGGGAACATCGAAGGTAGTCACACACTCAGTCACTTCCTCCTGGCTCAAGTTCCCTAGAGGAAACAGCTGCACCCAAAAGAAGACATTCCCACCCTGCTGGAGGTAGTGCTAGCATGATGTTTGCCCAGCAAGGCCTTTCTCATCTGGCTCTACCTGTTATTTCAGCGAGCCTGCTGAATTACATTAGTATTGCCTAATTAGGAGGTCAGACGTTGGCTAGCGCAATTGTCTGATCTGAGCTGAGGGAACAAAGCAGATATCAGCAACAAACAGGCAAGAGAGGGCAGGTCCTGATAAAAGAGGAGAGGTTTTATCACAAGCCGAACAGCACAAAGGAGGAGACACACAGAAGCAGACACCCCCCATTTCCTCCTCCCTCCAACTGTAGAAACAGCCAGCAGAAAAAATAGCTGTAATTGGTAGCTTGATCTGAACTGCAGGATAAGAGGAAATGTGTACGAACAAGAGCTGTTTGTAGACAGCACTAGCAGCGTGGGTGGGAAGCTCCATCCAAAGCACAAACAGAATTCCTTCTCATACCAGCCGGAGAATCAGATTTCACAATTCAGAGGAAACCGTCACTCTGGGCTTGCATTGATAAACCTGAGCTTCCAAACAGCTGCTTTCAAACTTCCTGTCTCTTTACAAGTTGGGGGATTTGGGGACTTTCGAAGAGTTGCAAAAACATTGAAACCAACATCAACATATCAGCAAATTGCTGCGCTCACCAGATTAATGTAAACCCAGCATTTGAAGCTCAAAAGTTACGATGAGAAAGCTGACAGACATGCCTCAGTAAGTCAGGCGAAAGTGGAAATAAGCACCACTATCAAAACTGCTGCACCCCTGCCTGTCTATATGTTATGCCCGCACTTTTTAAGTGCTTCACTAGTCGGATCCACATCCCTGCAGTTCAGACTCCGTCGGTCTTACTGCCATCAGAGCTAACTCGAGCGGTATCTTGCATTCGACGCTACATGCATGTTAACTTTGCTCTGAAAGCGAGGAGTATTTCCTTTTTTTCCTTTGAGTCGGTCTGGCAGGTGTAAGTTCATGAATGTCAGGCCTTGTCCTTTTTCCTCAACTGCAGCCATCTTCTTTTAAAGTCAAAATGAACCCCCCTCTGATTCTCCCTTATTTAGCTTGAAAAGCAATGAATTTATCTTAAAACACAATCTTTTGTATGATGTTAAAATAGTTTGCAGGCTGCAAGATGACACTTTGAATGCCACTGATCTGCAGCTCTCGAAGACAGAGGTGAGAGTTCACCATTTTTTCTTGAAGCAACAACTGCTGTTGATCAGCTTACCTTCTGTATACTCCTGTTTTGGTTCTAATTTTTTGGCCTGGTTTAAAGCGCTCACTTGCAAAAGAAAAAGAAAAAAGGAGAAAAAAAATTACGCATTAATCAGTTTTTAATCTATAATCTGCACATTTTCCTCAGGGTCAACATCTGCCAAGCAGATATGGGACAGTTTGTGGATTTTGTTACCAGTTGCCGCACGGATCAGGCTGCCTGTGGCTGCCCATCGGTGGTCCTCAGTGCCCAGTGTTCACTGCTGGTCAGTGTGTGACCATGCTGGTAACACAGGACCACCTCAGTGCAGCCCTTTTCGCCTATTACATGTCTTGATAACATTGCACAGTCCTGCTATCAATCCACTCTGAAGCTGTTTTAACTTATACAACCATTTGAACAGAAAAGCCTGTACCTTCAGCCAGACTGCAAAAGTGACATGTAGGCATCCACAGACAGAGCGTCTCAAAAACCTTTACTCTCACTGTAACTAATGTACTTGAATAATTCCAACACGCAAGGCCATTGAACACAATTTTGTACATGTCCGATTTTACTGTTCTTTGCTTTTGCTGTCCGAGCCTTTGAGAGAAAAAGGCATATGATCGCCTGAGTTGTTCTTTTGTTTCTAATTAATTTCAGATTTTTTTGTCAGTTCATTTCAGTAACTGTTTTAGAGTTCATCGGAGCTCGAGGTTTGAGCTTGTTTATGTGTAAATTAAAATTTTGTGCGCTATTTACAGGGTTTTTTCCCCCCTGAGTACTCTGTTGATGTCAGGGATGCGGGTAAATCCTGTTATCTGCAATTCCAAAAAGTTCCTTTAATTCATGAAAAAACAAAAAACTAAAGAAACTTTGGGGTGGATGGGATTTTTTTTGTTGTTGTTGTTGTTACCTCTGTTTAAGTCATTTTCAGATTCAGTGATTGATTTCTTTTTATTGCTTTAGATTATTTGAAATGTTTTCCATATTATTAGAGACCACAGAATTGTGAGTTAGCAATGTAGTCATCATTTGTATTATTATTTGTATTATTATTATTATTATTATTATTATTATTGTTATTGTTGTTGTGTGAGGCTATGTTTTTATTTTTCGCAGAATTATACCTCTTGAGATAATTGAATTTTCATTTACCTTCATATCTTTTCAGAGCATCCATCATGTAGCTTATGTTTGCTTAATGAGTAGCAAAAAAAATGTTGGTTTCATTTATTCCTACTTGAATGAAGAAGTAGACAAAGAGAGATTTTTTTTTTCTGTAAAAAACAAAAACAAAAACACTGGGCTGCATTTTACATAACCGTTCCACATTGCCAGATCCTGCATGTAACTCAAAGTACAAAGAAAAAAAACATCTTTCCCAGACAATATTTGTATATTTTTATTGCTTTATGCTAAGAAGCTGTTTGAGTATCAAAGTGATCCTGAGCATTTACATTCTTTTGATTTCAGATCCATATTTCTGCTGAAGATCACATAATTCTACATGCGAGGATTCTAAAATACTGACAATACTTGTACAAATTCAAGCAGCAAGCTAACAATTTAAAGTTCACAATATATGTTTAATTAAAGACATCAGTGTGTTACTGATCAAACATCGTCAGCAGAAGTACAAGCATGATCCGCGCAATTGTGTGCCAAAACTATAGCTGTAACTTCTTAAAGAGGATACAAATGTCGAGCGTAAATAATCTAGCTTTTATCAGACGTTATAAAAAAAATACTCTTGTATAGTTTTATATAGAGTTTGACCTGTCAAATGTTATGTACAGGATTTGATCAAGCAGCTCTGCTCTAAGTTAAATGTTTCTATTCTTTATGCTTTATGTGAGCATTTTGCTTTGTGCAACTGTGTTGTTCTTGTCATTAATTTTGCTCCTTTTTGTTGTTGTTTTCTTCTGTTCAAGGCTGAAGCAGTGTATATTGCTTACTGCAGCTGTTTTTAACATCTTAACAACTTTGATGATAGTCACTTGTCCATTCCAAAGGATTTAAGATTGCATTTGCTCTGAAAGTGCTGCTTCCCTTGATCTGATATATTATTATTTTTTCTGTGTGTGGGTTTCTGAATTCAAGTGTGTCCTGACAGTATACAAGGTACGTTTTCTAATGCCCCACATGCATTAGACTATGTTTAACCCAATTTGAATGAATACCTACAAAATGGAAAAGTTACAGAGCATGTCTTCCCACACGACAAAGACTTAAAGCTTTTGCTTTTCACAGTCGGGGTTTTTCTTTTATTTGTATTTTTTTAAGAGGCAGCCATATAGAGTTATAGAAGGGTTGTTGATCTTTGTTACCAAAGGCTCTGAAGGGAAAAGAATGAATGTTGGAGTAGTTTTGAATCCAGCTCTGTTTGTACTGATGGAGTTCAAATTCAATGTGTTGTACTAGTTGATAGATAGATGTCATGCTTGACATGGACCTTTTTCTACATCTCAAGTAGACAACTTTTCTTTTTCTTTTTTCTTTACAAAGTAATTTGAATGAACTAATGTCATTCAGTCACCCAGGCCAACGTACTCAGACTGAGTCTAAAATGAACAAGGCAAAAAAAAAAAAAAAAGAAGAAAAAAAAAAAAACTAAAATAAAGAAGCAGATCCAAACTGTTGGTACTTTTAGTTTGAACTTGTCTGCTTGAAGAGACGCTGTGCAGCATTGGTTCCTCACTGCAGAGAAAGTCTGTTGAATAATGTTTGTCCTTTAAGGATTAGCTTGTTTCAGGTTATGCAGCATACAGTGGTGTCAATGACTTCTTTGACAAATAGAGAGCCTCTCACCAGCCTTTTCGGTTCTGTTTCCTGTACCTGTTTGTCTTCAGTGTACCTCCTCAGTGTAATGTTGCTCTCTTGATACCTCTGTGTGTTTTTTCCTCTGCACCCTCACCATCAGTTGCCTGTTGTAGTGACTCCATGGTGCTGCTTTCCCCTCTTATAGCACCATTATAATCTGTTCTGTAAATAACTCTCTGCTCAGCTATGGCCAGTACATTCCTCTCAATGACCTCACTTTAAACCTTCAGGTGACTCTGTTATTCTATTTTTATTGTGTTTTTTTTTTTTTCCTCAGCAAACCAAAATCACTACATTCAAGTATTACAGTTGTACAGTTCAATGAATTCAACACACATGTAATGTGCTGGTCTTAGCTGCTCTATTGTATCTTTTTATGGCATTATTTTTTACATGTTAGACAATATATTGTGACCATGTCCTATGCAAATATGAGAAATAACAGATTGTTGAATAATGTATGTTGTCATAACTTGTATGCATGAAATAGTGAGTTTACATTTGGAAATAAATTCATAAAATAAGCCACAATTATTAGCTTTGTCATATTTCCACAAGGTTAGTGAGTAACTAAGCGTCATGTAAAATTTAATTAACCCTTATCATGCCTTGTATCTTTTTTTGTGAACTGCTATTCGGACAAATCTTTATAACAAAGAAGTCTACAATATGCAAACATAAACACAGTTAAGGTGAAAAAACATTCTTATCCTATTGTACTGCCCAGTTAATGTAAAAAAGGATCTGTTTTTACCCAAATATTGAAATTTCCTACTTTAATGGTTGGGGGAAAAAAGGTCTCTAAAAGTCACAATACTGAGCAGGAAACTCAATACTAAAAAATCCAACATGTCTGCTTTTAAAACTTTGTAACAGATGATTTGCATCTCACAAAATCATTTGTACATGGTATAATGCACCCTTCTTTAGTGACAGCTGAAGCTAAGAATAGATAGTTTTCTCAATGATCAATTCATCTAGTGCTCAGACATGAAATCTGTATGCTATTACAGTGAGTCTGGAATCAATACAAGCTACAATAAGTTTTAAATTAAAGTTGTCAGTAAAAACTGGTAATTTTTTAATCCATCTGATGTAGACCATAAAAGAAATTACTTGTTTATCTTTCTCTATGTAATATACTTTACACAAGGTATCTAACGTAACCTAGCGCAGCTAAAACGCAGCTAAAAAGGGAAGCAGGTCACCTGTTTCCAGAGGTAATGTAAACAACAACCAGTTTTGCATTTTGTAAGGAAGTCACTACTAACACTGCTCATATTCAGGTATAAGGACTACTCTTCCTTCAAAGGTGATATCTTCAAAAACATTTGAATTTATAAGAACTGAATCAGAGAGAAATGACCCCAAAACTGAGGCAAGCATAGACTGGTAAATACTCTACAATATTAAGTAAAATATCTTCAATACTTATTCTTACACCTTCTTTTAGCAGAACAAACACTGAAGCATGTGTCATAAGTAAGAAAAAATACTGAGACTTACAACTCAATGTGGTCAGATAAATGTGATTAGAGTTTTGCTCTGCTTCATCTTATCTGATAACAAATAATTTGCTCGTGATCTATCATCAAGATCCTACTGAATTTGATGGGGTGCTTATCAAATCATTCAGCCATTTTAATAAAGTGTGTTGGAACAGACATACATGTAAACCATGTACAGTCCTAATGCAGAAGTCATTTTTATGACCTATACTGTCTAGCGCGGCGATTTTCAAAGTGTGAGGCGCGCCTCCCCGGGGCGCGCCTCACACTCAAAAAATAAACCGGAAAAGCTATCTGCTTGCTGTCTACTGATGTGAGAGAAACGTCTTTTACGCACACGATCAACTCTGTGGATTTAGGAAAAAGTTGGTACTGTGGGGTGCGCGTGTGGAGCGGGGATCAGTGGAAATGTTTCCCCCCTTAGAGGATGTTTTGGCCAGTGATGTCAGTAACGTTACTGACGTCGGACCATTTTTTTCTGTAACGAGTAATCTAACGCGTTGCTATTTCAAATCCAGTAGTCAGACTACAGTTACTTATCAAAATCATTTTTGCGTTACTGCGTTACTGTCTTCTTTTGTAATTTAATCGTATTTCCTCTACGTGTCTTGTCGAGTGACCGACGTCTCTATGCGACAGAAATGTAAACAATGGAGGGAGATGCGCATTTTGTTGGTGGAAAAACTGGAACTATTTTGAGTTTCTGTCGACAAGTCAGATTATTATAAGCGGCTTTGGGCTTCATTTTTTAAAGTCGCTTGAAAATTTAACGAGTTGCTGGTTGCGCCGTTTTGGGCTCGTTTTTGAACGTGAAGTTACTCATTTGGGCTTTGGAATAAGCAGAGACTCATAATAAATCCAAGAATTTGTCCGTCATTAAGGTAGTTTTAGTCAGTCTCTCCCTGTCCATCATTTTCCGGATGATCCGTCCCGCTGTGTCTTTGTTAATGTCAAGTTAATATATTACCTCTGAATGACGTCGAGCTTCGCGTTGCGCTCCACAAAACTGCAAACATCGAGACCAATATGAACAGCGCAATAAACTTGAAAACACCCACGAATAAACGTGTCCGTAGACGTAGTTGCCAATAGTTATAATGGCAAGTTAGCGCCGTTATAATTATTAATATTACGGTAAGTGTCACAAATCTGTGCAGCCATCTGAGCTGTGGAGCTGCAGGAGGAGCTCTGTGCGCTGCGACATCAAACGCAGGGCCGTAACGCAGAATGTGGAGGCTAGGGGGAGGGGGGCTTTAAAATCCTTCTTAGAGTTTTCCAGACCACACAAATTACTCAGGTTTTTTTTTTATGTACTGTTTTTTGTACAATCTCCTCTTCAGTTCAACCTTATCAGTGGAGACACATTGTTGATGTTGCCATTATAAAATAGCTGACAATTAAGTATTGGAAAAGATCAATGTTATTTTCAGAGGAGGCGGAGTGTTGTTGTTAGCAGCTGCTGAAAGTAACTAAAAAGTTACTTTTAATGTAATTTAGTTACTTTCCAAGTCAAGTAGTCAGTAATATAACTAAGTTACTTTTTCAAGGAGTAATCAGTAGTCCGATTATAGTTACTTTTTCAAAGTAACTATGCCATCACTGGTTTTGGGCAGGGCTGAAGGTGGAGTTTTTACAACTGAACTGTAAAAAGTTCGGGGGGGCGGCAGCAGGCATTGTGCTCCTTGGAGGGGGGCTCACCCTTTCATACTTTGAAAACCCCTGGTCTAGAGTATCACTGTGAGCAGCCTCTGAGAAAACTGCTATGCAGCCTTTTCTAAACTTTTCTGAATCACTGACAACTATACTGCAAATGTCATTATCCTGTTGTGATGGACTATAATTATCCTCAATTTTGTTCAAGAACATTACAGAACAAACAACATTATGAAGACCAAGAAACACAGCAGACAGGTCTGGGAAAAAAAATGTAATTTGTTATGTTATAAAACATTATTCCAAGCTTTTGACGTCCTACAGTTCAATCCATCATCCAAAAACGGGGAGTATGGCACAACTGCAACTTGAACTACCAAGTTAACAGGATAACTACATTAATCCTGCACTACATGAAACTAAGAAGAAAGTCACTGTTGAAAGAAAGCCTCAAAAAATCCAGTGTAAAGTTTGCAACATTGTAGGTCTCATTTAGTGAGAAGAATACTTTTCGAGGCTACATAGAGGTATGATGAGATGGTGCAACACTGTGTATGAAAGTTCTTATTCTTTAATGCATTTAAGCTAAATGAAGATAAAAATCCAAATTTCACAGGTTAGACATTTGGATGTGAAAGTAAGTGAAATTAGTGGTTTGCCACTTACATACAAGTTGTTTGTAAGTGTTGCAAAGTGGAACCAAAATAAAGAATGACACAAAAGGTGTCAGCTTGCCTGTAGGAGACCACAAATAAACTCTCTAGGTTCCATATTACATTAATCAGTATTATGGCACACAAGTAAATGCTTTCTTCTGCCTGGGTCATAACAATGCAAGTGATTTTCCTGCCTCATACATTTTATACATTTAATCTTCTAAAAATCTCAAAATGCAAACACTGGCAAAAGCTCTGTAAGCCCGACCAAGTCAAGAGGGTGTCATAAAGATTTTTTTTTTCCACCTTTAGTAGTGTTTGAAGGACTATTTTTACCAGTTCCCCTCCTGCTCCATAAAGTCTGGTCTTTCTTTATTACTGTAAATATGTTCTTGGGAACAGAAGCACAAGTCACTGAACAGTTGTAGAGCAGTACTCCCCGGTTACACTTCTCACAAGCCTGTATTATTCTTGCAACAGGAAGTTCACTTTGTTCCTTCATTTCCCACTATACGATGCATGCAAATATTTACAGTAACTGCTGGGGTATCGTAAGAGGGCGGAGCGACAACTGCTGGGGACTCCTTCCTTACTTGTTGCACTTCAGGTCAAACTGAAAGATAATCTGTGTACGGTTCGGTGGAAGTTGCAACTGTAGCGTAATAGATCATTTACAAACGTGCTTCAGCTTTCATTTGTGCAGAACACACACTAGAATCAACCTAATACAAGCCAACAGAGTACCTCAATTCATCTAGACATACTTTTAAAGCAAAATCACCAAATGTGGCCCCTTCCCGTTTTCATGTGAGTTTGGCTTCTGACACCAACAAAAGGTAACAGGTGTGGCTGAAAGTGAATCACATGTGGTTTTAGATTGAGAGAAATACAACGCCTGCAGGCGGTATATTTTTCCAATGAAGAGCCCCATGTTCTCCTCCTCATTCTGCACTCCTCTTGATTCCAAGCAGGTTGGAGCTGCAGACACAGACAAGCTGTCACCCCTGGCACCACCACAGCACAACGGCTGGCCATGACAGGCGGCATTTTAGGGATTTTGATTTAAAATACTTACAGGAACAGACATACATATTCCTTACTCTTTTCACATTTCGGCTTATTCCAACAAGAAACTTCAATTTTACATGACAGATACGGACAACACAAAACATGGTTATAAAGTGCAAGTAAAATAAACAATTCTTAAATGTTCTTTTAAAAACAAAACAAAGCAATCCTCTTTTACCCCTAAATGAAATCCAGTACCACAATAGTACATCTTTCTTTCTTTAAGCTCTGGTCAGACAACAGTGGAGTGTATGGGAGTCCTTTCACAAAACACTCAGCTGATAATTAATACTTATATAACAGAACTTCACAAAAGATGCACAGCTTTGCAGATATTCTGTCTAAATCTGATGGATTTTAATGTCACGAGAAGCCAGGCTTCTTCTTTCAACTGAGGTATACTGCTGCAGACGCAGGGCAAAGTACAGACATTTATACGAGCAGTGGGAACTCATCTCTGCTAGTATCACCCTGCAGACAGGATGTGGGGGTGGAGGAGGCGGTTTCACTTTGATTGATTTATCTCTATAGACACAGTTTTTCTTTGGATTGTCAGCACAGTTCCCATGTGAGATTCTGCACCCAGCAGAAACTTGGGCTCAGAAACTTAAAACATTCTTCTTTTCTGAATAAAGGACAGTGAGTACAAAAAAGCACAACACAAATGAGAGAGCGTTTGGGTGGTACTAGTTGTCCTCAAATCATCTGAGGCGTGGGAGGCTCCGCTGGCTGGAAAGGGTCTATGCTCCACTGAGGTGTGTGGGCAACTCTGATTTGAGAATCGGTGGAATTATTCCACAAGAGGAGGGGGGGGAAGGAGCTGGTCAGAAGCCGCAGGAGTGGTGGTCTTAATCACACTGGGGCCTCTGTGTTTGCACAGTCTTCCAAGCCAACTCCCAGAAGGTAGGATGGTGGGCCATGTGATGCCACCCACTCTCCAGCGTAGTGTACGGCCGAGCTGGTGCTAAGATCTCACAGTGCGGATGGGATGAGTGCACATATTGGAGGCTGGCACTGGCTGAGAATAAGGCTTAGCTATGGGAGGTGGGTGGGAAGGGGCTTGGCATACCACTCACAGCAGCGGAGGCATCAAATGCAGAAACCTTGTTGAAAACAGACCTGCAAATGCAGTCAGGTAGAGCAGGCTCCAGTTTACTGAAAGGGAATTGTTAGGAGAAGTATGCAGATGAAACTCAAATATATAATTTATATAATTAAAGGAGGAGTTTATTGATTCCACACTTGAATTTAATTGGTATTAATGAGATGCCCGATTACCATAAGAATCCAAATTTATGAGCTATGTGCTCAGGTATAGGCTTCAAAGGAATCCTAATCATAGGAGGGAGGAAAAAGATGCAACAAATACAGTATTTATACAGTCTTTTAGCCCTAGCTGGAAATGGATTGAGTCCATTTTACAATATGTCTGCCTTAAATTAGGCGTCTGCCAAACAAGCAAAGCAAGCAGTTGTTCTTTTGAAATTTAAATGGAAGGCTCCTCATGCAAATTCAAAAGACAGAAAATCTGAGAAGGAGAACAATGTGCTCAGTCTAATTCAGGGCTTAATATAGAAGATGCCTAACAGGGACTCTGAGGAAACACTACTGAGAATGTGGAGGCCCTGAGGTAGCTTTGTGGGACGAGCAACAGATATAAAATGCAGATACAGCACATGAAGTCATCAAGATTTAAAGGAATAGTTTTCAAGTTTGGTTACTTTGAAAGGTAACGAGTGGTGAATGTTTAACCTGCCCACATTTGTTAGTTATTTACATGAAAAATGCATGAATTATTATTATTTTTTTGGGGGGTTTTATCTGTAAAAGCAGCAGCGACAATGAGGTTTTTGCATTTTGTAATATGTGTCTTGTGACTTTGCATAATCTTAAAGTTCATTTCCTGATCACATTCTAAACACCAGCACTATACGATGCTTGCAAATGTGTTACTTTATCCAGATCCATTTCATGATATTATCCTTGTAAATATATTTTCTAATGGTAGTATTTCGTTCTCCAGATTAGATCCTTCTGAATTCAAAGGCCTTCCACAGACCTTTGTGCGGTGTACATTATTGTGTCTCTACACTTTTAATCTAACTGTTTATATCATATCCTCGCCGATATGACGTTCAAAGGGTCTTGTTTGTTTTAATGTGGATATAATTTGATTGGCCAGAAAAGAGAATCTTTTTACTTTATGTACTTAATTTGCACACATTTATATATGGTGCTGGAAAAACAACTTAAGTTGTAAACAATATTAGCTAAGTAAGAATGGCCAAGGTAATTTTACAGAAACCAATTATTTCTTGACATGGATCTCCCCCACATCTCCACTGTCTAACTCAATCTAATGTGCTTTTCTTAGATATTACAGTGAGATGTTTCAACTTCCCATTTTCCAGGGGTGGCAAAACATTTTTGAGCAGGGGTCTCAAGTTCCAGTCCTCGAGGACTGCTGTCCTTCAGTTTTTAAATGTGCCACAGGTACAAAAGACTGGAATGAAATGGCTTAATTACCTCCTTCTTGTGTGGATCAGTTCTCCAAAGCCTTCCTAATCACCTAATTATTCTATTCAGGTGTGGTGCAGAAGAGGCACATCTAAAAGTTGCAGGGCAGCAGCCCTCGAGGACTGAAGTTTGAGACCCCTGTTTTAGAGGTACTTCACAAATCAGCTTTATGCATATAGAAATTAAGACCTCACCTGCCTCAAATCAGTCAGACAAAGGTTTCGGTTATTTGAAAAATGCCCTGAACCTAAACCACCTAGATCTAGAAATCCTCAAATGACTCTACAGTTTCAGGGTGTGTGTGTGTGTGTGTGGGGCACAGGAGAATGCACAATAGAAACAGATGTGTGGTTCTTTGGTATGCTGTGCAACTGATTGGTGTATTAGTCAACAATCATAAAGAATGCAGCTATTATTTATTGTGGAGGAAGACGATTCTGAAGAATTTGGCATAGGGTGAGCAGGAGGCTTGAAACTGAATTTCAGTTTTTAGTTAAGAAGGCACTGAACATGAGAAGTTAGTTCTGCATTTGCAATTGCTGTTCATCTAGCAAATATGGAAAATGTTGCAGGTTTGAAACAACCTTAAAACATTTTCATAATAAGAATCCACACTGTAATCAAATTTATGTTTCATTTAGGAGCCTTAATTTACTTTGCCCTCTCCCATTTAACTCTTCAATGGGAAGGAAAGCAAATGCAGTCCGACATAAAATGTTCACTTTTGATGTTCTTTTAGATATAACTGTGAATTTATACACCAAATTCCTCCACAAAATAATGTCTAACCCTAAAGCGGAGCAGACCTTCAGCTTGGAGACCACTGAACTTACATTTAATTTTCAGGTTTTATCCTCATGGATAAAAATTTTGGGATTGAAGAAAAAGCCTTTCAGTGATTTTTAAGCCATATATGAGTGAATTCTCTAATTAATTACAATATTTCCATAAAAAAACGGTTATTGCAGAATTACCAACCCCCTCTTCTTTGGTTGCACTCAAATTATGTGTTTGGTGTTTTGCAAGTTACTCACAGATTTTAGGCGAATGAACCCATCAGTCACAAGATTTGGACCATTTATGGTCATTTCGTATGTTCACATTGCAGGATCAGTTCAAATTCTGATTGGTTAGAGCTGTTTTCAAAGCATTTCTTAGTTTCAACAATTTATGTTTTGTTTTCAACACTGTTGGATAAACATAGATCGCAAATGATTTACTGATTTACATCACGACTCATCTTTTTGAAAGAGCTACAACATAAAACATGTCTCACAGAACTGTTAATAAAAGGCAACCCTTCTTGCATTAAACGATTAAAAGAAGCCATAATTAACTTCAGCCCCACACTGCTGTGATGATAAATAAATCTCTCAGAATATCCCGTGAGTCAGTTTGTGGGGTGTTTAAAGCCATTTTGTCTCAACATGCTCACATGCAGAAAAACCTCACTTTTATTTAATGATCTGAGAAACTAAGACACCTCTCACCAAAGTGTTTGCAGGCTTTTTCTTTTCTCTAGCACCAGTTTATCAGCATGATGTCGATTCTTCTGGCAACAAAGTATCTCTGGAGTAAGAAGGCACAGTTACAGCTCTCAGCCTGGAAGGCTGTCCTACTTGGCAGCTCACTGAAGATTCTCATCTCAGTAACCTGAAAGCAATTTTGGTATAAGTCACACACCCCCAGCCCCCAACTCTGGCTCAGGTCAATTAAAAAGAAGGAAAAACAGATCTTTTTTCTTCCAAGCAAAACTCCTGTGCTAAAAAATGATTGAGGATGTTCTTTCCAAACTGGAGCTATAAACTCTTATTGTGAATAAAATTAAATCTATCTATCCACAATTTTAAGATACAAGCGTCCTTTGTTTTATGTTTTTGTGAAGTTTTAAAACTTGAATCATTTAAAAAAAAAAATTAAAAATATAGCAGTAAATGTGTGAAACAAAGGTTGATGGGTAGCTGCACCTCCTCCTTGTGGTGGCAAAGAGATACAAAAACTCAACAAATCAAAAGCAGAGATGCTAGCAAAGCCATGGCTAGCGGTAGCACTGTTTAAAAGTAAACAGCAATGAAAATAGCAAGGCTAAAAATGACTGACGTGTTTACGTCCTTACACAAGCTAGCTTACTGTAGTGCAGCTAGATGCTGCAAGAAGTGAGAAAAGCATTTTGTGGTTTAAAGCTTCAACTGTCCAACAAAGTAAAAGTAATTTTTGCAGAAATTTTGCATAAAAATAACACTTTGTTCAGTTGATTCCAGTGCTGACTTTGCTGAAGATGTTGGTTTAATGCTGATGATTAAACCAACATTTATTCGCTTGCCGTGTTTGTTTTTTGTTCTAGTAAAAAGCTGAGCTGTAACATGTTGCAGAGTACAAGTTTACAAGGAATTTTTTGAGTACCAATCATCAGTGTTAAACAGCTTACATTAGATGTTTGTGCCCTCCATGTTTTAATATATCTTCGTCTTGTGATGTAATTTAGCATTATTCTAGATATGATCTCTATATTTTGTCAAATCTAACAGCCCAACAGTGAACACCCATCAAACCAGTTCCAACCCATTTCAAAAATAAATAATACACAGACACGGCAGGTTTGTAACAATAGACTATTTTTTGTCATATTTACATTTGTACCTAATGTGCAAATTAATAATTTAAAGTAGTGTAAAACTCTCAAAGGAATACAAAATCATATCTTACAGTCCTAACATGGTGGGAGTCCATGAACTGGTCACAGAGAAACAGAGGGGAGCAACACTGCAGTGTGTACAGGAGAGAGACAGAAGCAAACCCAGGGAGCAGTGGACATCCTTGGCCAGGACACACTTTGTTAAGGACAGCATGGCACATTATCCAAGCGTCACCAGGACAAACAGCAACACAAACACTGCATCTTTACAGTAGTCATGTCAAATGAGCAGAAAGCACTTAAGAGACCCCGGGTTTTCTTTTTTTCTTTTCTTTTTTAAATCTCTTAAAAATCCCACTGATTGGTTAAAGCACTGAAGATCACAAAGGCTTGAGGTGCTCGTAGCAGCAGGTGCTTATTTTGAACCGGCCTCTGGATGAGGAAGAACAATAACCTCACACCGACCCGGCGACTTGGTTTCCTTTTGTCTTCCGTTTTCCTGCAGGTCACCACATACCGTAATGCTGTTAGCATGATTGCACGTCGTGTTGTGTGGGCATTGGAAGGGGGGCTAGAGACGCGTAATAACACTTTAGACAAAAAAAACAAGAAGAACAACAAAAAAAAAAAAACACACATCAGCCTGCTGACACGACTCAGAGTTTGTCTCATCTACACACATTTACGGAGCTGATTGGTCGACAGGCAACTCAGAGAGACACACTACAATCACTGCATATTTGAGAAGCAGTTGTAAAGTGTTTGGCACATAAAAATGTTGAAAATTTTGATTGTAATTAGTTGTTTTTTGTTAAGAAGCCAGCGTGGCAGTGCTTGTGGATTTTAGGATACGTGCAAGAATGTGAAACGTGATATCACACAATATTTCGAGTCCAATTCTGACACGGCAAACCCCTTCAACATGGCAAAAACCCCAAAACAAAAGGTACACAAAACAAATGAGAGTTCAACATTTCATTCTAATCCAACATTACAGTCTAAAACTCTTACACGTTTTTAATTTCTGTATCTCAAATTTGTTTACAAAAAGCACACTGTGACGTTCTTTTACGAGTCACAAGACACAGTTAACCTACAGTATCCATATTATTGGTGCATAGACAAAACCGGGAGAGAGTGTAGCAAAAAATCACCAATTTATTGCTTTAAAGTCTAATATTAACCCCCCATTAAACTTCTTTTGATTGCAAAACAACTACAAATATCCCATGGAGAACCAGGCAGAGGTATTGCATTCAACTGATTAAAAGAGCTAAAATGTCCCTTCCTGATGAGATGCAAATCTTTTTGCACTTTGAAAAATAAAGAGCTTTCTTGCACATAAATTTACATCACATAGGTAAACTTTTACTCTAAAACAAGTAAAAGACTAAATTTGATGGGACAGAAGTAAAAAGAACTAAAAAAAAAAAAAAAAAAACTAAAATCTGGCCAAAGCTGCTCACTGTTTCAAGTTCTGCTTTCCTCATCGTGAGGTAACAGGGGATTGGGGACAGGAACGCACGAGCATTACTCAATAAACCCAGGAAATGCTCAATATTATGTTTTTTTTTTCAAATGTGGAGAGCGGATAGTGTTGTTTCCTCAGGTGTCCTGCGGCCGCGTTGATGCTGAAAGTAGCGGTGATGGCTATACAGGCCTCTGGACCTTGCCCTCCCTCTCTCTGCGCTTCAGCTCCTCCCTGTAGCAGTAGGAGCAGTAGTTGTCCGTCTCCGGCCTCCCATAGAAGGAGCAATTCTCCCTTTTGCAGCGGCGCTGCTGAAAGCAGTACAAAGGGCCCCCGGAGCTCCGCCCTTTGGTCTTGTCTGGACCGAGCCAGGTGTGAGGCATGCTGTCCTCGTCGGCGAACTCGAGGCAGTCCTGAATGTCTCCCGCATTGAATCCGTTGGTGTACGTGTGGGACTTGTGTTCGCCAGGCATGTTGTAGGACAGCGTGTCCATGGTGTTGACTGTGCGGACCCCTGACAGGCGCGCGGGGCTGTAGCTCTGGGAGGAGAGCGTGCGGTTTTGCTGGGGGTAGGTGGCACATGTCTTAAGGGTGCCCACCACTGGCTTGTAGGGGTCATCTTGGAAGATGGAGGATTGCATGTTGACATCTTGTAAGTGAATGACGCTGTGCCTCTGGATGGGCGGCGTATGGCTGTAGTGAGCAGACACAGGGATGGGTCCGGGTCTCTTAGCACCGATGCTGGGAGAAGAGTAAGGCGCAGGGGCTGAGACAGAGGTTGGGTGGGAGATGTGATGCGAGCTCGGCGGAGGGGTGAGAGGAGGGACTTGGACTGTAGAGAGATTGGCTGCAGGAATGGGACTGTTTCTGCCCTGCGTCTTGAGACTGAGCAACGGTTGCGGGTTGCTGTAGGTGTGGTGGGGCAGGACGGGAGAGCAGCTCTCCGGAGGAGAGCTGTCAGACCTCTCCCTCTGGAAGACGCTCTCATGCTCCGGCTTCTTTGAGGACACTTCAGTAGTGGCAGGAGGCTTCTTCTCTGCCTCCTTCCTCTTTTGCTCCTGCTCCTGGCTGAAGCGCTCCTGGGCGTTTGTCAGATAGTAGCTGATCATCTCCTCATGGAACTGGTGTCTATGGCTGGTCAGCAGCAGTCCTGCAAATATAAACTTGCGCTCCCCCTGCATGGCAGCCCGCAGGATGTTGAGGCTAAGCTTGACATCTGTGCTGTATTTCCAGTTTTCCAAGGACTTGTCCCCTGAGCCTCGCCCCGTGCTGTCCTGTCTCTCAGTCGGGGAAGAACTTGACGGTCTGTCTCCATCTGTAGGAGAGGGACTTGTGGTTTTCTCGGAGGAAGTGGAGCTGGTTGAATGGCCTGAATCTTCTTTGCTCCCTTTGGTTGCCTTTGACTCCTTCTTCTTTGCTTTTTCCCCTCCATTTTCCCCATTACGACCTGAGCCAGAGTTCGACTTGTTCATTTTGCCGTGCACAAGCCCTCCCAAACCTCCCATGTTCTTCTTCAGTTTGATACCGAGCGTTTTGCTAAAGCTTCCTAATCTGTTAGCTACAGAGTCAGTTCGACTCTTGTCCTTGCGCTGCTTGTCTTTGTCCTTTTCTTTGCTGGGCTTCCCAGTGTTAATGTTTGAGTTGCTGCCGACAGACTCGTGGTCAGAGTCCATGGACTCAGCAAGAGACTGGACATCCTCACCTGCAGAGGCTGTAGGAGACTCTGGCTGAGCCAGGGGAGCCTGCAAAAAAGCCAAACACACACAAAAATAAAAACATTTTAAATTTGATCAGACCTTCATCTTAAACTTTTTCGGATTTATTTATCATTATGTATTTATTTTGAAATGTAAGTGATAGGCTCACAAAAGTAGTGTACTGTTGTAAAATGAAAAAAAAAAAAAAAAGGATTAAAACCAAAACGTTTTCACAGAAAATAAGAATAAAGTTTGCAGTGCCTATGTATTTAGTCTTACAGGTATTCTTCTAGGATTATACTGTGTTTAGCTCCAAACAATCTTCTTCTCATCAATGCTTTTCCAGCTCTGTATCCCTCAATGTAACATGCCCTCAATGTAACCCTCCCACCATCATTGTTCACCAATGATGGAATGGCGTGTTCATGTAGATGTGCAATGTTTGTTTTCTGTTATACGTAGTGTTTTTGTAGCCATAAAGTTAAGTTTTGGTTTCACCCCACTAGAGCTGTTTGCCGTCTCCTGCAAGGAAAAATGCTTAAGTGAGACTTTTAATGACTTTCTCTCAACAGTGACATTCTTTGTGCTAAAATCCAGATTTGTAACATGTACAACCAATAACTGTCCTGTTGATAGATTACTGCACCCAAGTCATGAATCTCTGTAGCTTCCTCAGAGTTACCACTGGCCTCTTAAGGCAGTTTTTCTGACATTTTAGGTGGCTATATATTGGTAGATTTGAAGTTGAGATGTACACTTTCTTTGAGATGTTCTAAGCTTTGCTTATTATTTTATAACCTTACCATGCTTTTAATGTCTCCATAACCTTACCTCGGCCCTGTCGGCTCTGTCCCTTGGTGTTCATGATGCTTTTTGTTATCTAATGTCTTTACAGCATAGTTGTTCATTCAAAAGAACAAGGTGACTTTTGGACAAAAATGTTGGTACTGAGTTTTATTTAGGGGATCAGAGTAAAAGAGACTCATGCATGCCACACTATTCAAACCATGTTTCCTGTTTTCAGTTTAAAGATATGCATGAATTCATGAAGGATTTTCACTCAAAAACCTAACATAGCACATGCAAAATAATCCAAGCAGTATTGATCTCTTCGCAAGGTAATCTAAGCAAGAACTGGAAAGATCTAAAGCATACATTTTCGAAAAAACTATTGGGAAATAAACAATTTTCTGTTTTTTTGTGACTCATAACCACAAATGTGAGAGATTATCGCGTTCTGACACTAAATAGAACCGATTGATGAGAACCAAAGGGTTTCAGAAACATCTGGAACAAGGGAGTCTCTATAAAGCTAAATTAACCATGACAAATACAACACACACGTGACAGCTGAAAACAAATTACCCTTGTTTCAGAGGGAATTCGGATCCATGTTACATTCATGTAGTTGTGCAGCAGGTTGAGTTTGGCCTCCAGGGACAAGATCAGACTGTAGAACAATTTGAAAACACTTTTTTAAAAGACAAAAACACATTTACATCTGACAAACATATCAGTAACATATCTACTGGAGGCGTGCAGAAGGATTACATAAACTCAAAACTCAGTGAAGGTGTTGCAGATTTCCAGAGGCCACTTCTGGAAAAATGCAACACCTGCCTGAAATCTTTCGATCTTATTCTTAATGAAGTGACCCAAACCCAGAGCCAGTAATCACACTTAAATCCCAACACGTAACATGTAAGGGGGTGGATGGATGGACTGGCAGAACTGTTTAGTCAGTACCTCTGTGTGCTTTGCTGATACATAACAGCTGGTGATGTTTCAGGCTTACCTGGCTAGTTTGGTGTTGTCATTGTCGTCCCTTCCCCACTCCCAGTCCACACCAGGATCCACAGCAAAATGGAGTGCCAGCAGCTTGTGCTCAGAGTCGGTCAGAGGGATGACAGCTGAAAGAGAGGAAATTGCCATTACATTACTTTGGTCCAATCTACAGTAGCAAGTCTAAATGATGCTGGTTCTCACATGCGAATGTGGCGCCAAAGCATTTGGACAGTTTCAACTGATTGGAGTTCAGGGCTAGTTTGCTAAGAGCAATGTCACAAGAAACTTAACTCAGTTATCCAAATCCTCTTTTCCCTACATTTTCATGTCAAATTCTATATTTTTCCAGGGTCATTTTGGGGGTCCTCTGTCATTTTCAAGAACATTTTAAATTATAAATACAAATGTTGATTAAAAATTTTAAGTAAGTATTCAATATGGAAGATTGGATGGAAAGGTAAGTAATTTTCCTTAGTCTGTTTTCTTTTTCCAAAGACAAAAAAAGAACAAATAAATACACATTATAACTACATAAATACTGC
Source organism: Gambusia affinis (assembly GCF_019740435.1). Taxonomy (NCBI): domain Eukaryota; kingdom Metazoa; phylum Chordata; class Actinopteri; order Cyprinodontiformes; family Poeciliidae; genus Gambusia; species Gambusia affinis. The sequence goes on from NC_057875.1 coordinate 8,567,863, forward strand.
ATTAATAAAATTCTATTTTTTTCCTTTGACTTCTGCAGATTTAACTGAAACTCTGTAAATCTGCCAATTATTGCCATTTGTTAACTTGTGTTATCTGTGGGATTTTGTTTTTGTTTTCACTAGTTATACACTTTCTTGTTCTTCCCTTTTATTTTTTATATGTATTTGTGAAAAAAAAAGAAACCAAACTAAAAATGTTTAAGATGAATGCAGAATATATAAAGTAGCTTTTTTTTTTTTTTTTGCAATGGAACTAAAAAGACATAGCATAATTTTGATTATGTTTTACATGTTATATTTGCAGTTTTCTGAAATTTTGGGCTTTGTTTTGTGCCTGTGTTTAAAAATTTGCTTTTTGTATTTCAGTTTGTGTGGCGTTATATTCATTTTAAAATTTAGGAGCATTCTCTGTTTTAATGTGTTTCATGGCGTTTGTTCAGTTCAGTGTTTTTTGTTGTAATCCTGTTTTTAATCTGTTCTGTAGATTTGAAGCTTAGTGCTACAGTAGACTGGGACAGCATGCCTTCATTTTGTTTAGTGAACGACTAAGATCAGAAGCAGTGTTAAAGTTTAAACAGTGAAGAAACGTCATTTTTATCTTGGGCATAATAAACGACAAAAGAAAACAGTGTTTATCTTTATCCAATATAATAAACTACTTACAAGCAGTAAAAAAGATTTCAGCACCAATCAGTGGGTAAAGAACAAAAAACAGGCACCAGGCTGGGCTTCCTCTTGTGGGAAATGCACATGCACAGGGCAGGAGTTTACAGTAGGGTACATGATTCTTTCCTCTGAATGTGTGGGAGTCTTTTAAAACAACAGTGTAAGATGGAGTAGCTGGGCCTTGCTGGCCCACATAACGGCTCTCATCAGGCTACCTAGTGTGGGGGTTGTTGTCTGCATGACTGTAAAGAGAGGCAGGCTGTTCAGGCTGAGGACATTCCAGCCTTCCCTGTCAGACCCAGATGGAAGGCACAGTCTTCTCCTGGCCTCATCAATTCTTCCAATGCCAGCAGGCTGCTGTGCTCTGTAGGCTTCATGGAGACTGTGAGGAGCAGAAACAACTACCTGTACAGAGTCCAAATGGATGATTCAGGGCCAGTCTCTGCTCTAAGTGCATTTCTTCTCCTCTGCATAAATACAGAGTCAATGTGCTATTGGATCATGCAATCTCTTAGGGCTTTGTAAACAAGTACTTATTCTATTTTTTAACTTTTCACACGTCACGTTACAACCACAAGCTTCAATGTGTTTTATTGGAGTTTCATGTGATAGATCAGGGCTCTACAACTCCAGGAGAAATTTAACACACTGGACCAAGAGCTGAAATGAGAGATTTAGTCAGGTCAAACCCTGACTAGAGCAACAATAGGTGAATGGATGACTAATTGTGTTTGACTATGCGTCAAATCAGCTGTTACCTTAGCACGCAATACACGTTACAGTAAATCCCCAAAACAAACAATGAAAGACCAACAGTAATAGGATGCTGGCATGCCAGCATTGTTGACAAAAAGGAAAAAGGGATTCCATTAAGTAGGGTCTTTCCAAGAACAGTTTTGCCCAGACAGTTCTGTCTCAATACAAATAAAAAACACAAACACAGCTAAGCTAAGAAGAAGACGATAAACTTGCTCTCTCTTTAGTTCCCACTCGGGTCATGCAGCAGCCAAGCAGAGGTCTGTGAGGTGGTGTCCCCGCTCCCACGATGCAGCTGGCCTCCTTTGTGTGTGAGTGCGTGCACGCTCGGCTCTTCCAGCTTGAGCCCGATCCAATTTCAGCTCTGCCAACTGAACTCTGGGGGACTCAAGTGTGCTGTAATATATTTACTATCCCCTGTCGGCAGCCATATTTTGTTGTCCTCCAATAACCAATTCCCACAGTCCGTGCGAGGATGACATCATAGCCTTCTTTGGAATACAAGCTGTGCAGTCAACGTCATAGCTGCTGCTCGTTTTGCAAGCTTGATTCAAGAATGATACAGAGAAGCGCAGGACAAGCAAACATGGGTGTGACCTGTAAGGAAATAACTGCAGGAGATTAATTTCTCCTGGCTTACATTTGGGACACTATGCTGGAGATAAGCTTATTCTTTTCTGATTTTTTAAAGAATCTTAAAGATATAATGCATTGGGTTGTGAGAGCAGACCAACATCCTCTCCCTTGTTTAACTCAGCTTTAGAGGACAACAGCACATTTCTCTTACATGATTTGACTTGCAACATTTAGTCTGTCTTTCAGCTGCAGTGAGATTCAAGAACAATTTGTGCAAACTGGAAAAGTAACACATTCAAATTCCTGAGTTAGTGCTCTGCACAGCTGCAGATTTCCAGGCTCTAAATAACTAGAGTAAACAGCAGTGGTGCACATAAACAACACTGAGATGTTCACCACCATTCCAACTGTCAAGGTCAGAACATCTAATCAGTGACTTGCAAAATTATTGATAATTGAACTTTTTATTATGTGACAGAGCAATAAAAAGAAGAACCCAACTGAAAAGTTTTGCAAATTAAAAGTCTAAATTGTGTTGATAAATATTATCTTTAAGTAAATTCTATTAATAAAACACATTTTTCACATTATGATTATATCAGGACAGTATAAGACAGATAATCTGTGAAAAACATTTTAGCTCCTTTGCTATTTCCCTATGGTTCTGTTGTTATCTGAACAAATGGACTGGCCTGTCAAAAACAACCAATCAGAGCCAAGAGGAGGGTCTTCGCACTGTCATTCACCCTTGTGTACAAGCTCCTCACACCATCCTGATTGCTCTCTGCTGTGCTACAGAGAGCCAGCAGGAAGATAAACGTTTTTTCTGGAACGGTAAGTTGTTTTTGTTTTTGCACTTATGCACTGCTTGTCGGTCTATCACATAAAATCCCCCCAAAATACGAGGACGTTTGTATTTTTAACTTGACAAACTTGAAAAGTTCAAGGAGTGTGAATCATTCTGTGAAGCACTCTCTAATTTCAATAAAGAGCTGTGTGTTGGTGTCATGCAAAGATGGAAAAGTTGAGTAAAACAGAGAATCCATTGAAAGATCAAGATCTAACCCCACTGACCAGAAGTTAATGGTTACACCATGCTCTCATGTAGGTGGTCCTCTGGCCAGTTTATGTAACCAGATGGGTGCAAGAAGTTTATCAATAGGACGCCAAAGAAAACTTGGGAGTGTTTTGATTTACGGAAAAGAGCTTGAAATAGGCTCAAGACTTTTCCAGAGGGTCAGTTCCCCTCACACGCTGCTGGACCGCGTGAGCACAAACAGGCAGATGAAAGACCTTTGCTATCATATACTGAGGGTTTACTCATTATCACACAGCAGGTGAGCATTGGTGGGTTGGGCAGGAAACACACATCCAGGTACACTTGGAGTAGAAAACCGCTTCACCAGTTCTCCAAGGATGTAGACATGAAAAACTGAAAACAAACAGAAATCTTAGAGCAACAGCACTCGGCCTCAGTCACCCCTCCTGTGTTTTTTCATCATTTAAGTAGCTTCACATTCCTTCCACATAAAAAGAAGGCGGACAATAGCTTGTCAAACTCCTGGACTATGCCTTGCAAAAGTATTTACACCCCTTGAACTTTTTTACATTTATTGTATTGCACATAAAATGTTATATGCATTTCATTGACATTTTATTTGACAGGACCAACACAAGCACTGGAAAATTATGAAGTATCATGATAGGTAGTTTTCAAAGTTTTGTTTTTCCAACTTTGCTACTTTGTTGTTTACTGCAGTTACAGGTTAGGTTACAGAGGTTTTGTGTATGCTCATTCCTCACTGCAAAACAGTTTAAGCTGAGTCAGAGTGGATAAAGCACATCTGTGAACATCAGTTCTGTGACCCTCAAAGTCAGTATCAAACAAACAGTTGCAGCCTCAAACAGGTGTTTCCCTCCCACAGCATGATGGTCCTTCCACCATACTTCACTGTGGTCACAGTCATGTTCAGTGTAAAGTTACAACTAAGCATGTGTGACATATTAGATGTTAAGAGAGTTTGAATCTTTCAAGAGGTGATGCAGAATTTCATGGCGTAACATGTAATTACTCTAGAAATAGAGGGTAAAAATGGCCTTTTGGGTTTTAATTGTTCCTGACGTCTTTTTTTAGGACAACCCCTTTTGTCCTGGCAGCATTGTACAATATTCTTCCCTCTCCATAGGTGGCATAAACAGTGTTCAGAGCTTAGAACTTACTTGAAATACCTTTCAGCAAATGTTCCAGTTTGAGTTTGTCTAGTACTTAAAATTACAAATTAACGTGTATTGATGTTTGTGGCAATAACATGACAAGTGTGGAAGAGTTTAAGGGACTGAATACTTTTGTGCTGCAGAATGGGGTTCTAAAAATGTTTTCTTCCTGAAGAAACCTCCAGTCCTCCGACACCTGAACACACACCAGACCAGCAGCCCCTCTTAGATGCTTTTTGCTGAGTCAGGGGAAACTAAGAGCAACCTGCACCTGAAACGTCCACATAGTGGACTGCCTGTTTAGGCCGGAGCCGGTCGGGACTTTACTTCTGAGAGGTGATTTGCTGAGGACAGATAGTGAAGTATCTTCTGGTCTGTCTGGCATTAGCTCAGACAAGAGAGCCATAACGTGCTTCTTCTGATTCAGATGAAACAGGGAAATGCAAAAGGCCACATTTTATCTTATAGTTGTACCGTACAGCCTGCATTTTCATGAGACTTTCATTTAAAGTAGTGCAGATTTGCATTGCTGCTGCGTAACATGAGTTGCCACATGACATACAAATGGACCATGTCAAGAGTTCAAATGTTTTCATAACATCCTGGAGAGAGTGCAGACTTTCTGATCTTATCAAATGAGGACACAGTGTACCAGGATGAAAAAAGTACAACCACGCAAGGGTGTTGTGATTATGCTGTGCCATTTTATCTGGACACATGCACCCTCTGGTGGAAGAGCAGAGAACGTCAACTTTTGGCTGTAAAACACCCACTAAAATGCTGATTAGTCTAGAGTGGTGGGGTTAGCAGGAGGTTCTTCAGGGTGTTTGTAAGAGTGACTAGTTAAGGAACAGTCAGAAGAGGAAGAAGGAATCCATTTGCATAACTGTGTCTATGTTCAAGGTGACGTCTCATTCTGCGTTAGAGTGAAACTCAGACTGAGACGTCAACCTCCCACACGAAACAACGACCGAGTGACTCCTGAGTGCCGTGACTGCCGAGGCCGGTTGTCAGGGAGATCCACTGTTGTTGTCACTTACAGGAAGTCTGTGACCTCGAGGCTAAGATGTGAGCGGGAACACAGGGATCTGAAAGGGCAAAAACAAGAGTGCCTCCATAAAGTGGGAGGGGAATTAAAATGTGTACTTCGCCTGCCACAGCTTAACACAATCAACATGTTCTGCAAAGCTCTGCATCACAACCTCTTCCCCACCGTGACCGAGGAAAACGCAAAAACAGACACACCTACTGTGAAGACCCACAGCTGGAACGTCAAGTCAAGAAAAAGGTGCAGCAGCTTTTGCAAGCTTGAATAATTTTGTCAGCATTTAGGAGTCGAAGCTGGCCGGTTTCCTCAGCGATGACCACTCCCCGCTTGATGCTGCCAACTGGCCTCTTTTAATAATGGATCTCAGGTAATTAGGCTGCCGTCTCATACATTATTCACCTCAGACAGAACAGACAGAACCTTCCCTTTACCTTCCAATCCTGCTAGAGTTAAAAGAAAATTCCACCATGTTGCAATGAAAAGCTTTTTATGGTGGAGGACGCATGCTTACCTTGTTCTCGCTGCTGGTCTCTCTGCTCCATGGACACCAGCGCTGAGAAGTGAGCCTGATCATAGGCCAGGACCAGGGGGGAGCAGTGACAGCGGCTCGGAGGCACTTCCAGAGGCAGGTAGAGCCCTCCAAACGGGATGGGAGCAAACGCTGCTCCCAAGGGAGGTTAGAACATGGCCGGGTCACTCCTTTGCTGTTTGCCCTGAGCCACATATGACTGATTGAATGAATACACAGTTTCCCCACCTTCTCCTCCGGAGTCTCTGAGCATCGTGTCGGCCACCACTACAATCGGCCTGCGTAACACATGGGCCAGCACAAACACATGGAACTCCTCCAAACTCTCGTAGACTGGATCCTCAGAGTTATCCACGCTGGGGAAAGAAAAACACAACATGACAACACATGAGTCAGACACACCTACATGAGTCAGAAGGGATCTTGCCCATGTTTGATTCATTCCCTGAATCACCACAAATTTTTACAGTCTAAACTCCATACTTTAATTTCCAAAATTCACAATAATTTTTTTTATCCCAGTGTTCAACTATAAAATATTTTAGTTTGAATTTACTGCTGTTATTTAAAAACTAGTGAGGCTCGTATCTGGAACATGCATGAAAAAGCTTCAAGGACGCATAGATTGAGCAGAGAATAAAGTTTGGAAATACTAATATTTTTCCAAGCTTTCCACATCTTTCCAGAAGGAACATGGCCCCTCATTTTCTCAAAGCAGTGCTCAAACAGGTCAATAAAATCCATAATTTCGTAGTCATGCCAATTAAATAAAATAGGGGAAGAAAGAGATGCTGATGGAGAGATGGATAAAAAGCACAGGCAGCACTCTTGAGCTTGCAACCACCAGGGAAACGGGGGATGAGCAACAATTAACCTGTCAGCCACACAGCCAAATTCACTCTAATAAAGAGCCTCTTAATATGTGAATCCCAATCAGCCCATTCATAGGCTCATCTCACTACGACCATCAAACATCCCTAACCTTATTAGTCTGTTACAGTCAAGCTTAATGAGAGGTTCAAACATCCACAATAAATAAGTAAATTGCTCCCCTGAAAGGAACATTTTCAGCATTGGAGTCTTTAGTACTTAAGTCTGCTTTAGTAGTCATGTAGTGGAAAAATTACTTTTGTTGTAGCATTAAAGCCTTTAGTGAAAAATGTCATTTATCTAATCTAAACCAACTGCCGTTTCTGTTATAAAAGATTTTTTTTTTTCATTCTAATCAAATTTCCCCTAAACATTAAATGTTTTTTTTTTTTTTTTGGATGTACTTGAATGACATTTTCATCTCGACTGAAACTTTCTGTTGTTCACACGTCTTCTCTTGTTCCACCGGATCGGCAGCCTACCTCGAAGAGCTGAAGTATGTGACAACATATGTGTGTTTATTTCAGTGAATATGGAAACACGGTGAAAACCACAAGGTTTCTCTGCGTGGGAGGAGGAAACCAGAGAGAGTTTCCAATCCGCCTCTTTAGCTTGAGAAAAAACCACTCTTACGTTTATTTGTGCAACCTGCTGCAGCTAAAAGTAACTCAAACCCAAGATGGGGAGGGTGGGGGCTAGAGCTCTCTGATCAGAAAAAAAAACTTACAAAGAAGCCAGTAGGTGGCACCGTTTCACGGTGTGATTTTGCAGAAGAAGACGAGTTTAATTTGCAGCTGCCTTTTTTAAAACTTTGCTTTAAGATTTGTACATTCATGTGCGTTGGTGAACTTACCCTCCACTGGTGTTCCCGTTTTTGCTGAGATGAGTGCGAGGCTCACTGGAGGCCAACTTCAGCAGCTCGTTCCACTCTCTTTCCCATTCTTCTTCTGTGTAAACCAGCCCTGACTGCACAAAAAACACGGTAATAAAATTTAAATTATAGTTTGCCATAAAATCACTGTTAATTCAAAGTCACTGTGTGCTTCCTCTCAATAAAATGCATATCTTAAAATGACATACAGCCCTGTATTAAGCCATCTCCCATTTGTTTACAATTTACCCTCAAGAAGTAAATTGGTACTGATCAATACTCCTCCAGGTTTTCTAAAGTATTTTTAAAGCCATCAAAAAAATCACATCAGGTATTGAATCGGTAATAAATATAAAAGCCAAAATATGACGGAATGCCAATTTTTTATCAGTACAAATAAATAAAGAAAGAAAACACTCAATACTACTTTAAAAGATAAAAAAACATTCTAGCAACCTTGAGTAAGTTATAAATATTATTTATGCAATATCCCATTTTAGAACAGAATATCAAAACAAATCAAAATACTAACCATAACTTATTGTTGTGTAGTTATTAAACTTCATTTGAGGAGAGTTTCATTGATTTCTACAAAAACGTTTAGTGAGAAGATTTAACTGACCGCCTAACACCAACTTGTTATACTGGCTTACCTTTTAAAAAGAACACCAAAAACAAAATCTGCGTATTGAGCAACTGAAACCACAATTGTATTTTAGTAGGTGATTTTGCTCTATTCTACATGTCGAAAACAATTTAAATGTTATAGTTAACATTTTAACAGTAATAGTATTTTTTAACAGCAGAGGAATGATTGGTTTTCAATTTGTCTGAACAGAAATAAGATCATGTTATGCACTTCACATGTGTTTTTCATGTAATTATTGTGATTCTGCAGTTTTTTAAACATGCTGTGAGAATCCAGCTGATGTCTGCTGTCATGCGACGGCGGTCCCTTCCAAAATTCAAACCAGAACACCTCCTTTTGTGGAATCCATCTTACATAACTGGGCCAACTGGAAGACTGGAAGACTGGAATTTTCAAACATAAACATATGGACAACTTCTTTGCTTGGTCTATCTTTGGTGACACACTTTCTCTCACAGATTGAAAAAAAAAAATAACTTTAATCCGACATCAGGGAAACAGGAGGAGGCAGAGGAAGTGCAGAGGATTTGGCAGCATTACTTGAACTGCTACAGCACTAATGTACATTTAGAATCACAGAAAATCTGTTTCCAGATTTTGAGTGAGGCTGAGTTAAGAAGCAAAAATCAGCATTACTTTAACCAGAGGTCTTCAGTGGTTGATCTATTGCTCCACTCTTATTAAAGTATCATTTGGAGAGAAGGCATTGTGTTTGATTTGCATGGATGGGTGCTCGGCGAACCTCTTTGTTCTGCTGGGTTTGCTGCCACCTCCACCTCCTCTTCAGGGCATCTCTCTCTGCTCCACTTTTCATCATGGTGTACAAAGATTTCCTTAGCATCAAGTCTCTGTCATGAAAGCCCCACATCCCTGGAAGACAAAAACACAATGTTAGCAACAACTCTGACTGAGAAAAGAATGCACTGGTCACTGGCTGTCCTTAAGTTGTCATTCTTAGATGACCGCAGCTCCTTAACTAAAAATGTCCTCCTCAGACAGATCTTGTCAGGACAGATTACAATAACTCTGGTGCCTATAGACCTCGGCTGCCCTTAGAGCCCTCGCACTGGGGAGGAACGAATCTGAGGAGGATGAACATGCCATGTCTCTAGAACACAAAGTACAGGTGAGCTAGTCTTTCCTCTTGTTCGTGTCCTTTTAGCTTTGACTTGTCCTTATTCAGCAAGATTTTGGAATCACTAGCTGTGGCACAGCACTAGATGTTTCAATCCAGGAACTAGGTTAGTCTTCTGGTGCCAGAGATGTAATTTGTGGTTGAATATTCACAACATTTTGCTTCAGTAATTTCCCAGTTAAAACACTTCAACAATTTTTACTTTTGGTTAACTTTAAGTTACACATATGATACAGCAAGTACTATAGTTTCAAAACACAAAATTCACACCTTGTTACTTTTGTTGAATGTCCCACTGTGTATCTCGCTGTGCTTACATTCAAATATAAAATGGGTTAGCGTTGGTAAAAAATACTCATTTAAGTACCCACCTATGGTTTTACTGTGTCTGGAGATGGAGTAACACTCAATGTTTAAGGAGTCTGAATTGCAAAAATTAACATCTCAAGATTGTGGATTATTAACAGATTAATACAATTTATGACATCTATTTTTGTTTAATTTAAAGGTGAATAATAAGTCTCACCGAAATCTCATGCATTTTTAGTGATTTTATATAAGTAATAAAGTGAAATTATAGGTTAAAAGTTTTAACACAGGAGCCTCTTTCCCCACTTTCTTGCACACTCATCACAATTTATTTAAAATTCATTGCAGTTACACATTTCCACAAAGCTTTCAAGTGACTTTTCTTAGCTAACAAACTGTATGCACGGTTAAATCATCTGAGATCAATGATGTGCTGAAATGATAACTTTTGCAGCATTCTGGTGTTCCTGAGGTAGTTAATCCATCTCCTCACTGAAGCTCCAGAAAGTTGTGCTTGCAAACAAGTATTCCATGTGCAAAACTGGAATTTACCCAATAAACACACTATAGAGGTTAACGCATTTTACACAAATGCCAAGGTTTGGACTTAATAATAGAAGGGAAACTTAACTGAAGATCAGTATAAACCAGAAGGATCAGGGCAATAGAGGTCTAAGTAAAAGACCTTCAAAAAACTATTTTTGCACCAAATTGCACAGCAGAAATTTAGATTTTTAGGGCTTACTCACCCAAAGAGGCAGCATGGAGGAGGCAGTTACCATCCCCTGTGGTGGCCAGAGGAAGAAGCTTCTTACAACTGGTGCACATGGTGGACCACCAGTTCAGACGTCCTGAAACCACAAGAACACTCAGAAAGTTGCCTCTGAAGACAAGAACTGCAGCCAGCAGACAAGCTATGTAAAATACACGCTGCAGATCACAGTATCATGTCGGTATTCAACACAGAGTGCCACTGAGCTTTGCAGAACCATGACGGCTCCACTTCACAATCAGTTATGTTATGTTATGTATATATGAGGAGCCTTGATTGCAGATTGATATTACAATGTTCTTCCTACAGGTAAAAGACAAACACTGCAAAACTGACATTCTAGGTGGTTTAGGAGACAGCATAGTTTAGAATAAAGAATCTGAACTCTGGAAATCTTCAAACGATTACATTAAACTTAGTTGAGTACATGCATCTTAATACCAATTGTACAATAGTGCAATAAAGAAAAAAAAATTAAAGTTGTTTCACACATTGCACTCTGCACATGCATCCGTTGGTTATGTTCCTTTTTAGCCTCTATATATTTCACTTTTTTTCATGCAACCATAGCAGTCCCCCAGAAACTACTTTGAAACCACAACTCTAACTTTTCTAAAAAAAAATAAAAAAAAGCGAGAAAGAAGAAGAACCCTCAGCGCGACACACATGCTGACTGTAGGCGGACAGCACTGAGCCTGGCTGATCTGGCTCCATCATTTATTTAACAACAGTAAACACAGTGGAGCCTCTGAATGATTTTGCCTTCACTGTAGTCACAAACTGCAGACTTTCTTTTTTTCTGTAATTTGCAGTTCTTTATTTCTGAGATACTGTAACCTCCTGTTGTTTTATGATGCTGGCCTCATAGCGTGCTCCACATGCAGCACACATGGACAATTCTACCTGCTAGGAAATACAGAAAGATGCATACTGGTGCATTTTACAGTAACTTTTGCATAATTTGCAAAAAAAAACCCAACTATTTTACTGATTGAAAAAAATATTATTTTGAATTATTTTTCAGCAAGCAAAAGGATTTGGCATGCAGTTTTAAGACATTTTGTTTATGCCTTATTGGTAAAATATTCAAATTTTTTGCTTGTTTGTTATAACATCAGAGTGAGAGCTTCTCTGCAAGATTCAAAACTTTTGAGCAGGTTTCTCTCCTTCAGTTGAAAGTGTCAGATGAATCCCTCTGGGATCCGGGAGGCTTTGAATTAGCTGTTGTCATCCTCCCTCCCGGATGCTGCTGCTCTGATCTGTTCTGTCTCACTGGGTCAGTCTCATCTTGTGCATCTGTCTGTATTTCAAACTTAATGGAATTTTTTATTGCAACTACTCTGTTTGACTTCAGTTTACTTTAAACAGGTAAAGAAGCAAAGAGACAAATTAATCCCTTCTTTTTTTTTTTCAAAATAGCTAAATTTCAATCAATGTCTTATGGACATCTATTTTTTTAAATATTGGAACAGATTCACAATTCTATCAAGGCCTGGACTTTGACTGGACCATTTTAGCATAGAAGTATATGTTAAACTAACCTCTGCTAGAAAATGAACCTCTGCCCTAGTTTCAAATTCCAGTATCTCGCAGACTTCTTTGAGGTTGTCGTATATTTATAGCCATTTATATGTAGCTGTGCAGAGATTCCTCCACCCATGCTGCAGGTCAACATTAGCAGCTTCTCTGATTAATCCTATGTAGATATGCAATTGTCATAGTCCTTCAATATTTAAATGATGGATTGAACATTTGTGGTAAAGTTTTGTGACCAAACCCTGATTTAAACTTCTTCACGCCATTCTCCTTCACCTGTCTGCTGTGTCCTTTATTATTTGCTGTTTGCTCACTTCTGAAGGTAAGTAGTTGCACTGGATTGTAAACTTAAAATTTTATTTTCTTCAACATCACAATGATGCACAACTTTGTGTTGGTTAATCACATACAATTCTAGCAAAATACACCAAGGTTTGTGGTTTTAACATGACAAAATGTTCTGTACCAAATCCTCATCTGACTCACCCGCCTGTTCCAGAGCCATCATGGTGGACTGCTCTATTAGATCCCTCTCTATGAAGCTCCTAAAGTCCTCGCTGTAGACGCTGAGGTCAGGTAGCTGGAATGTGTAAATGGGCATCTCAAGAGGGAACTGCTCGCTGGTGCAATCATTTGCCACCTGCAGCCGTGCCAAGGAGACGATAGCAGAGCTGGCGTGGGAGATTCCACGGGACAGACGCTTCTCTAGGGGCGAGCACAAGCAAGGTTATCCAGATAAGACATAAGACGAGGTTCATAAGAACAAAAACAACAACAACAACAAAAAAAACACCACTGCTGATGCTGAACTGGCTTTACTACCTTGTGCATTGTCCTCCTGCTTCTGTGCACACGGCCTGTCGATCTTGCTGACATGGCTGGGTGTTTCACGTGTCTCTGGCTGTTTGTAGTAGCGGCCCTCGTTGAAGACCTGTGGCAGGTTGGCAGTGTGGACCTGCCTGAGCTCCTCATAGTCGTTCAGAGCAGCACTGAGGTCCCAGTTTTTACCTGAAGGAAAAGTCAGAGTCTGATTACAAACAGGAAAAATAAACCTCCATTGAGTAATCTGGTTCGATTTCACTACAGTCCCATGCATGTAAACAGATGTTAGTGTGCAAGACTACACCGCACACACACCAAAGTTTAGAGTAAACAGTTTACAGTTGCAGGTCCTGGAGATGAATTAGATAACACTGTTTCACTGAAACATTTAATCAACTTGGTATGCTATATTCACTTTTGGCTTTTAAATAATTTATAAAATAATTATAATCTCTAACAAAAAAAAAACAACACATCAGACCACATAGCTTCACAAATTTATAGGTTCTCCACATGAGAAGATGTTGCAGTGCTTTTATCAACGTTTATCAGAGGAAAACATGCTGAATCATAGGGAGGCTGGGTGTTGGCACAAAACTAAAGTCAGAGAAAGACAGAACCTTCAGTATGGTGACAGCAATATCCTGACATGCACAAAGAGATACCCCTGGTGTCTCCTCCGAGTTCTGTCTCTTTAACAGAAATCCCCTCAAGGTTTAAGACAAGCAAGTCAGTTTTTCATACACCACTCTCTGACTTCTACCTTCGCCAAAGAAATCATACAAAAAAATAAATAAATAAATAAAAGCACACAAATGCCTATGTCTAAATTCACTGTAACCTGAGTGTGTTTGTGAAACTCGATCTACTAATGACTTCGCCGTGGTGGAGACCCGAGGAGGAAGACCTCAGCCTTCCAGACAGGATGTCTGTCTGTGAGTCTGAATATGAATATGAAAGCATGTCCTGCTAAGCAGCAGCTTTTGCATTTGTCAATGTAAAATACATTTCACGGATTGGATTTCAGCAGCATGAGCTTCAGAAACACAGGCCTACAGCCTACAGTGCAGCCTCGGAGCACCATTCTGCACCTTAATGCATCATCTTTAAAGGCTTAAGTGGGAAGCTTTCTTTCAGGATCATGATTGATATTTAGCACAGACACACTCTTCTGAAGCATAAAAATACATAATCAATATCCATTAGAAACACTTCAGATGCATAAGTCCAGATTCTGATACAAGATGCAAAACATGGACCAATTATGGGTGTGATGATTATACCAAGAGTTTAAAAACTTACAGCTTCAAAATTCTACGGTTCCTTCATTCGATTTAAAATCTGTCTTATAGAATGCCAGGATAAATGTAAAAAGTACAGCGGAAAGAAAAACTTCACAATTTTCCCAAACTAAGACAAGTTCAGATATTTGGAAAGAATTTCCACAAAAGCACAAGCGGAAACGGTGGGGAGACTTAAATGCACCTCCTATTGTTCTAATTAAAGGAAACAACAGCATTAAATCTGCAGCTGACAAGCAGCAAGTCTGTTAGGAAGCAGATTGCAGAATCGCTAATTGCAACCGGAGCAAATAACTGCTTTTTGTTTGACTCCTTGTTCTCTAGAAAAAGCAGTTTACTACTACTACTACTGAAAAAAAAAACTTCATCATTATAGGAAATAGGCACTTAAAAACTACTTGATTAAAAGGGGCTCTATTGTTTCAGACCATAATCCTATATTCTATAGCTTACTATATGTACTTTATTTTTTCTGTATTTTTTTCCAATATTCGTAGTAGTAAAAAGAAACAATAAAATGAAATGCATAGCATTATTCTAGCCATAATAATCAATATATGTTAGTATTATATTACATGATTATCATGTTAGGCATTTTATTAAATGTTTAGACAACCTTTAATGCTTTACTTGTAAATAGTTAGCAAATTGAGGTAAAATAAAAAAAGTATTCCTCGTACAACAGTCTCTAAAAGGCGACAAGAGAAACAAAAGTTAACAAAAATTAAAAGGTGGTTCAATACCCAAAACAGCCTGTAGAGAGCACCACATGTAGCACAACTGCCTCGTCTTCCTCCTGGCTGGGACCGGAGTGCAACAGAGCAGCTGGTCTTTCAACGCAGGTCTGTGTCAATGCACATCCTAAAGGCTAAGCTAACATCAGGGGGCAAAAAATAAACCGAGATAGGACAATCAGGGCTTGAGCCTGTGTCGTCTGAGTGCACTGTCTTGTTTGATGTCTGCTCGTGTCACACATATTCCACTGAGGCTTCGCACCAGAGCAGGTTTTGGGGCAAAGCAAGGAGAGAGAGATGCAAGAGGCTTGAAAACAGGGACACATTTTGTGAGCATATATGAAGATGTGTCCCGGATGCATGTACATTTTGCTCAATGTGAATTTAAATGTAAAGGTTTAATATTGAACCTGACCTGACTGACATTCATCCCCCTGTGTTGTTTCTTTTATCAGAACCACACATGTACCAGCAGCCCTCTGCTACTCAGTGAGCACCAGTGAATGGACACAAAGCTTCTTTTGGGGTGTTGCACTCGTAAACCCGTCAGTCCTGCCTCTAAATCAGCGAACATGCCTCCTGTTTCAGGTACCTCTCCTCCTGTCCTTTGATTATGTCATCTTCCTTCCTTCTCATTCCTGTCCCACCCCTGTTCAGTCTCTCCTCTCTTCAAACAGAAAAGCTTACCTTCCAGCAGGTCTCTTGCCAGACCCGGTTCTGCCCCCGTGGACCGAACAAAGTCTGACAGGACCGCGTCCATGTCCAGAGTCATGTGATCATGTGTATGTGCTGCCCACGGTGCAGCGGTGGCCTTGGTGGACGCCAGCCTTCACGTTCTCATCTGGGAACAAACAAAGCAGAGAAGGAAACCTTAGAAGCGACGAGGATGCTGTTTTGCAGTAAACTGTTTAGCCACACCTTAAAGATCTCATCCCTGGCGAGTCCCTGTGAGAAAATACGAGCGAGATTGCCTTGTCTCTTATTTCAGTCCTGGCTTGGGCCTGTTTGTACCGAGGCGTAATGCTGCATGGAGTGCTCCTGCCAGGAGTCATAACATAATACCCAGCATCAGAGATATCAGCAACAGCCAGTGCTTATTTTTCCAGGACACACCTGCCCACTTCCGAAGGCTTTCCTCCTCTGTCTGTAATCACAACACAGGGTTTGTACCATATATCAATTTCAAAATCCCAGTTTGTTCAGACAATAGTTTCTAGATTTTTTTCTTTATTTTTTCTCCTGACTTTATAAACATCTGTGGGCTCAATATTTAACTTGTGGGGCTTTATAATGAAAAAAAAAAACATTCAGCCACATCATGCCTGAATGTAAAGAAATTCAAGAACAGATGAGAAACCAAGTTATTGTAATTAATTAGATTGCAAGAGTTTAGAAAGGTGGTTGTTTCAATTGAACCATGTTGAAAGCCACTATCCACAGAAAACAGAACAGTGCTGGACCATTCCAGGAGCTCGCAAAATTACTCCAAAATGCACATCGGAGACACAGTCAAGATCCCACAAAACAACCCAGAAAGTCAGAACAACATCTAAAGAACTCCATTTAAGGTAAACTAGCCCCACTTAGGGTTAATGATTATGATTCAACAATTGGAAAGAGACTGGACAAAAATGGCAATAGATTTTGGACTGATCAGGCACAACTTTAACTTTCTGAAATATTTTCTAAAACAGAATAAAAAAAAAAAACAGCTCAATCTAAGATAAAACATGGTGATAATGTAAAGGTCCGGAGCTGCTTTCCAGTTCATGACCTCTTCTAGTAGTAGGAAATAAAATCTCTTCTCTGAAATCTTTGTGGAGAATGTCAGTCAATCAGTTTGTGACCTTAGGCTCAAGCACATGTTTGTTGTGCAGCAGGACAATGATACTAAGCACACAAAACAATTAACTACAGACTGGATAAAGAAAAAAATTGAAGGCTTTGAAGTGACCAACTCAAAGTCCGGATTCAAATCTGGTTTAGTTGTTGTGGCATGGCTGTAAAACTGGCAGTTCGTGCCAACCAGTCAATGTGGCTGAATTAATACAACTCTGTAATAAAAGTGGGACAAAGAAGGACTTTGCCACAAAAAGGCTGTCAAGTTGAGGAGCACTTACTTTTTCATACATTTTTTATGCATCACTTTTAGACAAAAATTGAAATTATTATATAGGAAACCAAGATCTATCTTCAATATCTAAAGATATTTAGCCTAGAACAAAGTATTAACCAGAAATCTTTAGGTGTGAGTCAGAAACAAAACTTTATTTTGACTGAAAGTCAGGACGCCTGATGCCTGTTGCTGTAACTGGATGATTAAGTGCCATGCTATTTAGTTGCTAGCTGGAGAGCATATTTGAAACTAAATAGCACTGTGAATCTAATGATCAACAAGCGAGACACTATTGGGTCATAAATAACAGTCAACATGCAGATGCATTCACTCCGGTTGTTTGGGGAATAACTGAGTTCATGCATAACTTTCATTCCAGCAGAGGCTGGGTGGGTGACAAAGGAACTGATCTCAGAGCACCAGCAGAAAAAAAACAAACGCCCACAGGCTGGAGACTGTGACACCAGGCCTTTGTGTGCAGACCGGCAGCCTGGAGGCTGAGGGGTTATTAGTGCACAACCATGTCAGCAGGATGGCGAACATGAAAAAAAAAAAGATGTGAAGAAAATGTACGTTGATCCATTTGACCATAGTTAAACAGATCATAATAAGATAGATCTGAGTAACACTAATACAATACTTCTAATTTGTTTTGTAAATAAAAAACCAAATGCATAATGCTCCTTTCACTTCCCCAGTACTTGTGTTGTCCCACCATAATAATCTTTTAGGAAGGCAATGTTTATTAACAAACTGTTACTCTTATAATATGTCTGAAATTTGAATATAATCGGTATAATGTCAAAGGTCTTTGCTGCAAAACAATTTAGTTAGAAAAACGGATGTTTAAATGTCAATTTTGTCAGCGTCCTTAAAGAGAAAACCATGTTAACAGGAACCTCCATCAGACCTAAGCACAAATAAGGAGGGTTTTTTTTTTCTTTGGGGAACTAAAATACTTCACTACTGCATAAAGAACTTAATGGATGAACTTTAAGCTAACCTTTAAGAGAGAATATTGCTTTGTAGCACTAAACACCTCGTTCCTTGTAGTGTGGAGCAGAGACTAAAATAGTGGATTATTATAAACCATGACCTCACTTTCCCCCAACCTATAAGCAACGTTGTTAAAATTGCTTTTCCATGTGGGAGTTAATTATGACTCAGAAACACCGAAAAGCGTGGTCTCACACCTGACGTAAAACAATGTGGGCCACAGAAATGTGCTGTCCAGCTTCCTCTTAATCAAAGTGACATTTTAGCAAATTTGTCAGCTAAAATGAATCAGGCTTACAAATATGGAGTGCCATTACAGCAGCAACAAAAACAAAAATGAACAGAATTCAACTAAAATCTCCCCTCTAAGAGAAAACACAACAAGACAGACTATTTCCACATCACAGCATTACAGACAGGAAGTACTATATTTAACAGCTGCTGGTGTTAGTGAATGATTATGCATGATGATGTGAAAATGACACAATATCCAGTAACTAGTTAAAACAGTCTGCTTGGTTTTAACAATAAAATACTAGGATAAATTCAAAAATTAACAATTTGTATTTAAGTTTTGGGGTAAACTGCAAAAAGTATTTTAAAACAACTATTTTTATTTAATTTTATCTTATGGATTTCTTTTAACATTTTTCATGATTAATGATTATAAATTGCATTACATTTGTGTGTATGAACATACATACTGCTATAACTGGCAAAAGAAATCTAAAAGTTAAATGTTCAATAATAAAATAAATGATTCTGATTTATTCAGATAAAGGATTATTATTTAGAATCCATAAAATATTATATAGCAGAGATTTGTAAAATAATATAAAACAGATTTTTTTCCAAGGGTCAAGTGTGTTTTGTGGCTCTGGACAAACTGTATTATTATTTCAGTAACATTGAAAAAAGTTGCTAATTTCCAAAATAAAGAATTTCCCACCCGCATATTTTTTATGGCCATCATTAATTGGGAATATCTTATCTGTTACAGATGCAAAAAAAAAAAGTGGGTTCTTAGTTGTCCCACTTTGCTAACTTGAGAGACGCTAACACCCTCAGTAGACAACCATGAACCCTGGTGGAAACAATCACTTTTCTTTGTTGATATATTAAAACCAGCCCACATAAAGTAAACGTGAAAGCCGAGGCAGTGAAAACTATGGAAATCAGTTTGAAAGAAGAAATGCCTGATGGGTTCTGCTGGGACAAACACAAACTCTCAGAAATTAAACTCAAAACTTAGCAATTAAAAGTAAAACATCGTTTTGGTTTTGCATAATTTCGTAATAAAGAAAAAAACAATAACAGGATGTCGATTTAATGTGAGTAATAGAACAGTTGAATGTGATAGTGTATGAAGCAAATAAAAGCCCTCTAGTCTTAGTTCGTCTCAAACTTACATCCAGAGTCTTTGCTGACAGTTGGTGAGAAGCCATCTGATGACCACAGGACCGCCAGGATCAAACGCTGATCTAGTCCATGGCTTCAGTGGCAGCAGAGTAGAGGAAGACTCTGGGGAAGCAGAGAATCCTGGAAGACACAGATAAACAGAGATCATCAAAATAAGTTACCACACTTACTCTGAATAAGAAAAAAAATACATACTAAACTAAATCTAGGGGGAAAAAACATGTTGGGAGCAGATTATAGAAACCAAATCCTGAAAATGGCTGAGTTGAAACATTAAGTTAATCATTTCTGAAATTAAAAGGCGTTACTGTAAAATACTTTTAGCATCTTAATGTTGGTATTTCCACTAGTCTGCTTCAGAAAATGTTGATCTCCTGGGATTTTCACTCATTGCCATCTCTCAGGTTTGCTGAGAATTGTCCCAAAAAAAGAGAAAACACCTGGTGATTAGCAGCTATGAGGATAACAACGTTGTTAGAAAGGCAACAGTAGCTCAAATAGCCACTTGTTACATCTAGGTATGTTGAGTACCATGTCTTAATGAACTACTCATTAGCATGCTGAGAGGCACTCCAGTCAGCTAAGAACAAGAAACAGAAGCCACAATTTACAAGATTTGGACTGACAAAACATTCTTACGTCTAGTGTAAGAAGCCTCTATTTCAGCGACAATATTCAGATGGTTGGATCAGAATCGGGGGGAGAAATAGCATAAAAGATTGGATCCATTCTGACTTGTAATCAATGGTCAGGCTGGTGGTTAAGAATTGTTGTGAATTTTTTTCATTGTACACTTTTAGTTCTCTCACTTCACTTCAGGCCTTCACACTGAATATCATTCCAATAGAACAACCTTTGGGATGTGGTGATAAGAGAAGTTTGCAATATGGATGTGCAGGCTAAGTAAAATTCCAGCACAATGCCAAAATGTCAGTTTGGACCATATCTTCTAAGACAAAGCACAAAGCAAAAGAGGGTTGGACCCAATACTATCAAGGCGCGACTTGTAGTCCCTGGACAAAGATTATGGATAATGGATTATGGATTAAGGATTTGATTCAAATAAGGTTCATACTCAGAGTATACTGCATTTTGTTCTATCTTTAACAAGTTAATTTGGACAAGATATGTTGAAAATACAAATCATTCTTTACTTATACATTCTGCATTTCACATCATTAATCATTATCAACAATTTTTAAAACTTCTGTTTGCTTCAAAAAATATTTCAAATCACCCATCCATCTTACACGCGTAACCCTAGTGTGGGAGTGAGGGGTGCTGGTGTTCATCTCCAGCGGTCAACAAACAAGAGGCGGGGTACACCCTGGACCTGGACAGGACCCCAAACCAACACAAAGCCAAACAGGACAAACAACTATGCACACACACACTCATACCTAAGGAGAATTCAGAGAGGCCAATTAACCCGACAGTCGTGTTTTTGGAATGTGGGTAGAAGTGGAGAACCCATGGATGCACAGGGAGAACATGCAAACTTTATGCAGAAAGAACCTGGACTGGGATTCAAACCCATGACCTTCTTGCGACAGGGCAATAGTGCGACCAATTGCGTCACTGTGAAGTCCTATTTCAAATCAACTTATTGTTAAATTAAAAGTTTACAGGATTTTTTTAAGAAGTTCAAAACTTTACTTAAAATACTTAAATATATTTTAATATTAAATATACAAAATAAATATAACAAGACGCAAACTCTATTAGGATAGCACAATTTTAAGCAGAAGTGAATGTATTTTCTTTTGGTTTTGAAATAAAATGTCCTTATTTTGTTCAGTGTTTCGGTGGAACCAACAAGATGGAATCATATAAACACCACATCAGTGCAACTGTGTCTGATTAACAGTCAACACCTCTTGAGTCAAAGGCACTAAAACGGAGTTGTGAGGGACACCTTTTTGTGATATGTAGGAAATAGAAGGAAACACAATGCTTATGCTCAGACAAATTACTTAAAAACAGGCGATGACCTTTAAAAGGTCTATAAATTAATTAATATGAGTAGTTATTGTTAAGATTCAACAGCAGGGATTTCTGCTCCTTGTACCTCCACACAAGTCATTAACTTAAGAAAGTTAATGACTTGTGAAATAAGTTAATGTATTAATTTATTTCTTAAGTTAATACATTAACTTAAGAACATATTTGTCAAAAAACTCACAAGTGAAAGTTGACAATCTGATTCGTTGGTTCCCACAAAAGTTGTTTCAACACACTATTGCAAATACAGTACATGCTGTAGCCCTTTACACCTGGTCAAAAGATATAGCTTTGTTTGTCACCTCTATTTATATTTGCGCCAGATGAGCAACCGCAGTTTCATCTTTCATCTTGTGTAGACAGTGTAGTTTCAGACCAAAAGCCACCATGTCATTGTCACTTACCGTCTCTGGTCCGTTTAAATCTTGAGTTTCTATGCTGCACGTAGAAGTGCAACACATAAAGCACACCATGTTGTTTACTTCCTGAGATCAATTGGCCCAAGGGCACTTCGATCTAGTTCCTTCAGGTATATGGGGCGACTTTAAGGTTTAGATTATCTGAATCATCCATTCATTCATTCATCCATCCAAAGCATGCAGTGCTTCACAGTCGTTAAAAAAAGACTAATCTGAGAAAACTAGAAAATAAATCAGTTTCAAATAAGGAGGAACTGAAAAGAAACAATTGTGCAGTTTACTGAAGAAGCTGTAAATATTTTAAAAAGTATATAAAAAAACCAAATGATATATTAATAATATGAAAAATAATAAATGCAAAAACATAGAAACCTCTGTCAAGGATGAACAGTCCCCCATAAATGACTTTTAAAATTGATTGATTGCTCAGTACTCTGTTGCAGAGAAAGATGGGATGAAATATTTTTCCTGAGAAATATTTTTTGGCACTTCTCATTAAATGAAAGTGACAAAGTTATTTATTCTTGAAAGTTAAAGCATATTTTTCTTCCAACTTTAGTCTTTCTCTAACATATCGCAGTAAAAATTTTACTGTGACAAAATGAGGTATGTGCGTAAAAAAAGTCATTTCAACTTTAAGTGGAGGAGTGAAGCAAACATTTAAATCTAAAATAAAGACAAATAGCTGTGCAGTTAAACAGATGACATCTTCACCAATATTGTTAATAACTATTTCATTTAAAAGCCAAACTGAATAAATGCGTCTTTAGTCTGCTTTTAAAAACACACAAAAAAACCGAACAAAAGCAACAGTTGTCACATTTCTGTGGTAGTTGGCAACCTCTGATGTACCGTAGTTTTAATTTCCTATAAATAAAGCAGATTGTCATTATGCTGAAACACACAATTTCCCATAATAGTTATAGATTGAGGCAATGTTTGATCTGTAAGCAATCATAAGGTTGTTGGGTCAACTGTACTGAGAGGTATAATTCTGAAGATGATTTAGCATTTAATTTAATAATTCAGGATGTTTTATATTAATACATTTAAAATGTACTTTACAGAACAACATAGCCATACCTGTGTAAAATTTGAAGATTCTAGAGCTCCTATAAAATCAAAATCAGTCACTTCATCAAAAATAAATAAATAAATAAATAAATAAAGCACATCTTCTGCAGTTCCAACTGACAGTAAAGAAAAACAGTAAAAAAGCTGGCTGATTAAAAAAAATTTAAACTTACTTTACTGGGAAATGACTCTGAAGGAACCTTATAAATAAATGCCTCACAGAACACTGGAAGCGACCACACTCTTCAACACAACCCTACAGTCAGAAAATTATTTATCATTCAGAACACTTTTATACATAAAAAAAAAAAAGAAATCTGCAAATGAGCTGCTGGAAATTTTTCTATGATGCACGTCTTAATATGAATGTAGCCATCTTCCAGTAACAGGATGATTTATAGCTGAGATAATTGTCTCCATAGTGAGCAGTGATCGCCCACATGTGAGGCTGGTACACAGTAGGTGGGAGGTGAAAACACGCACTGAGATTCCAAGCTTTGCACTCCATCTTTTCCATAATGGCAAAATATTAATTATTAGGGTCAACTAGGGTTTATGCCTTTTTTGTGTGGGTCTAAATAATATTTTAAAAAGTATATTTTTTTTAAGTTTATATTTATATTATTACTATTGTAAATGTTAGTGAAGGAAACATTTAGGAAGTACGTGGGCTTTGACATAAGTCACATTCTGTTCATTTACGTACACATAATATTTTTGTTTTAACCTCCACATAGGCACCTTATCAATTTTTACTTCATACTAGCTTCAGATTTGTTTCATTTTTAGGCTTTTAATATTTTTTTGAAAGCAAGCAAACAGGTGTATGGTTTGTAATACAGTACAAAGGAAAAAAAATCAAACAGAAACAGGCAATGCTCAAGGAGTCCAGACACAGGATATCCTTTTCTAATAAATATCCAGTAATGTTACAAAGGTACACAAAAAATAATAAATGAAAAACAAAACAACAAAAGCTGAATTTCTGTTAAAGCTTTTTATACATCTGCTGCTATTCGCTGCCACGACTTGCTAAGTGTGCTGGCCGTAGCTGTCAGGTAGAACAATGTGTAACTGAACATAAAACAAATACTATACCTAATACATCCAACTTTGAAAAGAAGATACAGTCCATATATAGGCAGCACTTATCTTTAAGCCGCAGGAATCCATGTACAGTAACATGAAATATTTATACAATTTTTTTTTATTTATTTTAATGACATACATATCGGGAGCATTTTGTAAATAATTTTCTGAACATTGCCTGTAACATGGCTGTTTACAGGCAAAAAAGGAAAAGTCATTGGGTCGCTAATTTGAGCTTTTATTTTAGTTGAATTAAACAGGCTCATACACATTTTCTAAGTCTCTCTTTCGTTGTCATTCTCAATGCCACTTTTATCTCAAGGCAAATTCACTGTACTTGTCATCAAGTAGTAGACTAGCCTTTCAAAACCTCTTAGTAAAAAGCCGTGTAGTGTTCAAAGTGTGAGAAAAATGTACTGGCTTCTAGTCTGGAAATTACAGTAATCCTCATGTCCAGTGGACCCCTGCAGCTCCACCAAAGTTACTTTGGGCCTCTTCTCTTCACTACTTCACTAGTTAAAGCTCTGCCAGCCCAGAATGTTGTGTGTAGGTGGATGCTCATGTCTTGGTTTGCAGCTGTGCAATGGCTTTTCCTTTTCAGAAGATGGATTAAATGGTTCTCCTTGAAATAGGATATTGTTTAATAACCTACAACAATAGGTTATAAAACGAGGAGAACTTTCAGGAAGAAATTCTCTTCAGCTTTTTCCTGGCCTTTCTGCTGTGTTCCTTGGTCTTTATGATTTTGTTTGTTCACTAATTTTCTTAGACCAACTGCATTTCTCCTTTCTAGACATGTTGGAATAGATTTTATTAATGGACGTCACATTTATACATTACACTGTATCCTGGCGTACCACAAAAATGTCCAATAAAATCCACCAAAAGTTTATGGCCGTACTATGACAAAATAAAAAAGTTCAAGTTCACTTTTGTAAAACTCAATAAATTAATAAAACTTCAGTGAGTCAGATCCTTCACTTACTAGTCAGAATTTGTGGGGTTCTTCAGGCCAAACAGGGAGTAACCACCAAGTACTTTGGCTTAGTTGAACCACTTGGCCGGCGGGCTGAACTGAAGCTTCATCACAGAGAGAGTTAAGCTGCAGCTTCAAGGGCCAAGCAGCAACAAGCTGTAAACGCTGTGTTCACTTTAAACAGCACATGATCCCCCCCCCTCTCTGGAGAGCACATGTCTGTGTATCTGTGTGAATTTTACTGTGCCCATAATATGTTAACCAATCTCAAAGTTAGCAGAGCAAGTGCTTCCACAAAGCATGGACAAAACACAGAAGACGAATAAAAGAAGGCATTCATTCCTACGCCGCACTTGTTCACATGCTCGTGCGCAGCAAAAATGTCAAGCCACCCTCTCAGTAATGGTCAGGCCGAAAAAAATAAAACAAAAAAAGCACAAGCCTTTTATTCCTACAACAATGAAAACAGCACAGATATTTCTGATATACTACTAAACTGTGAAAGCAGTGAACAGTTTCAACACCGCGTCGCAGCAAAACTGCTAATGTGCAGAGCTTGAGGAAATAAATGAACACGCTCGTGGAAAAACACAATTTTCACCCCACATCAATATTTAATAATCACCAGTCTATTAGAATGATTGAAACAAGCAACAATTTACAACCATAGGAAATTTGTGTAATGGGGTGTTATGATGTACCACAAAAAACAAGCAAAGAAAGGAAGAAATGCTTTTTCATTTTTTTTTTTTTTTACCGTTAGAGCAGGGTTAATCTAAGACTTTCAGTTTTGTCTTCAAATTAATTAGTATACCTAAAAAAGTGGGCCTTCTTCCTGTGCTCCCAAAATAGAAAGATTTTACTTATGGTGTTTGAACATATTTAACCACAAGTATATGATGTATTAGAACACCGAAGTGCATGGTTTGCACTTCTAAAAAGAAGGGCACAATATTCAGAAAATATTTATTTGCAATTATGCTGCTGAAAATAGCGATAACGACACTGATCATGCTTAACCCATGTTACCAGGATGCTTTTTTTGTTGTTGTTGATAGATGATGTCTTTATCACTCTCCATTAGCTTCATCATCTCAACCACTAAATTGAGATGGAAATTTATTACTATGAAGAGCATGAATGCCTAACACTTGAAACATAAAACCTAATTCCGATATTGTACACATCACCATTGTGAAGAAGATAACACTTCAATATCTTGTACAATCCTACTTCTAAATAATTTTATTGGAATATGTTTCAAAAGTGCATAAGATAGTCAATGCCACCAAGGACTCCATAGGTCCCAGCCTATCATGATAAACCATTTCAATTGAATTGTGTGGAGTTTAAATTAAATTCTACAAAGACATCTTCCATCTTTCTTCTTCCTGAAATTAAAAAGATGTGCTGCTTTGTGCATCCTAAGGGAAAGAAGCTGCGGGAAGCAGTGATGTCTCTTTGTATCTAAATGCTGCTGTGCACTATTCGCTCTCAAGAATAATCACAATTTTCAATACACCACAAATAAAATGAAAGGGTTTTTTGATACAGAATACAGAAATTTTGTTAAACAATTTCCAAATTTTCCTCACATACTATTACATATATCCTATACCTGTACAAATAAAATGAAAAACATTCAATATAATAGTGAGGAGAAAATATCAAAAATTAAAAACTGAAGTAACTTTGACTAAAATTATGTACACATCCTGAACTTTTTCATTCAATTTCAGGATTCAGTCTTCTCAGGTTTATTCCTATCTATGCTGAAATGTAGAATGGACAACCAATCTGTTGACAATGCCATTTATACCAACAATCTGAGCTTTTACCATCTATGGCACCTCAGCTCCATTTTCCCAACACATTCTTTATGTGAAGTCGTAATTTGCAAAGTTTACAAAATATGTGAAAGAAAATTATTACAATGTCAAAGGTATCAGCAAGGAGAGGAGTGTAAAATAAAAACTGCTGCCCTATTTGCACACCATGGAACAGAGAACCTCACCAATATTAGCATAAGATGTGGGACAACTTGCTGAAAACTTTCCAACCGCATTAAACACCCAGATCTGGCCAATATTTTCCAAAACCTTGATGAAAAAACTTTTATGAATGAAACCAAGCTTTCATTTATAAAACCAAACCAAACGTGGAATAAAAACAGTGACATGTCATGGAAAGGCACTGTGGGTAGAGTGGAAAACAGATACAATATCATTATCTGGACTTATATTTCTTCAAACGGAACTGAAGTGTTTGTCAAGTTATGCTAATTAAACTAACTCAACCAGAAAATTAAGAAGACAAGATTCCATTCTTTGTAATTACTGTGAGTCACAGCATGCATTCAAATAAAAATATAGAATAATGAACTTAGAGGAAAATTAAAGATTTGAAATTGCCTAATGAGACTTTAGAAAATAATCTGACAGAAAAAGTGTGGTCACCAGAAGAGGACAATGGGATAAGAGATGTATTCACAATCTGATATGTTTGGTTAACTATTGCAAAGGAGAGGTGGCAAATATTACAAATAGATTAATGTTATATGATTGTCAAAAATATATTTTTGTTTTTATGCTTCAAAATGATCGTTTTTCTCCCATTGTGTTAACGACTGCGTAGGGCTCTTATCCGGATATTCATAATAAGTTTGAAGAACTGTAACAAAGCACCAATCTGGTGTCCATGCCATTTATACCAACAAACGGAGCTTTGACCATCTATGGCACCTCTGAGTCAGAATCAGAATTAATTATCACAGCAATGATGCTGCGGTTACCCAAGTGACATTTACTTACAACAGGAAGATTTATCATTATCTAACATATCTGGGGAATTTCTAGCCTGTAGAATCATTTCCTTTCATTAAATCTAATAAAATGGACCTTACCAGAGGGGCCGCTTTTCATTGGCTGATGCCCATTCTACGTGGTCACGTGGGTGGCCGCCTCACAAACAGGCTTCCCGTTAGCTAAGTACAGCACAATGGCAGTTCTGATACAACTTCTATACATTGAAGCCTGTCTGCTACACAGTCTCACGTTAGCTAAACAGAGCAATATGCAATGTGTACTGTATCTGACACACACTAAAGATTTGATTTTAGCAGAAAAGGCTTTCGTGTTAGCCACGGAGCTTGGTAAGGTCCATGGCCTTGGCTGGTCATGCTGGGAGTTTGCACAAATAACTATGTCTCTATGTAGACGTTGTTTTAAGGATCAACTCTCTAACCCTGTGGCAGCTGGAATAAATCTCTTCTCTTGTGACCCCAAATACAACAAAATGGTCTTAGTTATAAAAAAGGCCAATTTTCTTGTATACGCTTGTATACTTACAAATGAATTAAAAGAAAGCATACAGAAAATGAGAAATTACTTTTTGAAAACAGCTAATAATCACTCTCCTGTCCTCAAAGGTAAATCAGCTCTTCCGCTCTGACAGAGAAGCAGTTCATCCAAACAAAGAGCCGGGTGCCAAGGCAGAAAGCTAGTTCATAACCCTTTAAAATATCAGCCTTCTCAAACATTCAATACCTTGACCCTAAATTACACTTTTAGAGAAATATACATAAACAGAAACCTACAACTTTTTTTGTTTGTACATGATGCATATTACAAAAAACAAGACTTTTAATGTGGAATCAAGAAAAGACATGGAAAGACTAAAATACCTAGTCACTCTCCCCATCTCCATCCACATTAGATGCTCAGGGCATCAATCTTATCCCCATAATAATGCACATATTACTTTTGGTCAACATCTGCATTGGCTTTTAGAACATGATGCAAGACCAATATCGCTAACAGAACTGTAGCCATGTTATCCATCAACACGTCATGTTCAGAAGAAGGACATAACTTAGTTTGTCCTGATTTCTGCTTTGATTCTTTGTTTTTATTTCAGAAATAAGAAACACCCACAGCCATGCAGCTAAGCTGCCTGGAAATAAAGTTCTTTATAATCTCCCGTCAACTCAATCAGGCAGAGCAAAGCTCTGAACTATGTCAGGTTGGTCTGATCACAGTCAGGTTATTCTATGTCAGAGCATAAAAACCCTCTCAGTTCAGGTCAGTGAGTGGTACCAAGCAGGGTCCTAAATCTCCACTCCAAATTCTTCTAAGTCAAGTATGTATTTAATGAGACCTCACAAAATCGAGCTCATTCCAACAATCTCTGATGATTTTCAGCTTTGCCTTCAATAACATGTTTTGCGAGATTGGGTTGATTTTGTTTTTCATTTTAGCCAAAATAATAAAAATAAACTTACTGAACAGAATCAGTTGGCTGCATTTGATCGTGTTCACTACACATATATTTATAATCTATTTTATTTATTATTTTTAAAACAATGAAATGTGTGTTTATTGCCAATAAGCTTTTTGCAACTAAAATCTAATTGTAGCTAGGCCTGTCACGATAACAAATTTTGCTGAGCGATTAATTGTCTCAAAAACTATTGTGATAAACGATAATATTGTTTGAAGACCTTTTTACACTTATTTAATGGAAATGACATAATAATGCATGTGATTTTCTGCCAAAGATAGACACACTTTATTTTCAAAAGAACACGTAACACTTTTGAAAATAAATGTGTTAAGTGATAAAATAAACAAAACCAAAAACAACAATAAAATGGATTCTCAGTCTCCACTAACAAAAATGTACTTGAATAAAAACGCCAAAGTGTAAATAAATACTGCATTCAACCAAAAGAGTGCAGATTATGAAGTCTGTAAACCACATTGCCCTTCAGTAATCATTAGATTTAGATAGAGAAGATAGGCACATCGACTATCTGATGCAATAGTTTACACTACACGTTAGTTCACACCTACATTTTCCACTTACGACAATCTTAGAATGTTGGTCGTTCTAAGATTGTCACTTGTGATTTCGTAACTGATCATCCTGTAGTGTGTGGTGTGTTACTGTAAATCGTTGCCACTCCGATCTAAATCAGGGGTTTTTCCCGACTGGGAGCGTTAACGTGACAGGTAGCCAGTCAGAAAGCACGGATTCTCCTCCATGCTTTCTGAGGAGAAATTACAGTGGGGAATCCCAAACAGCTGACACGGTGCAACCACAAGTCCAGCGGACATTGGAGATGACATGTGGAAACAACATTAATGTTTATAAAACAATTCGTGCAAAGAATATAGAAATGACGAGGGGAGAAGTTGGAGCGAAACTGCTACGCAGTTGATAAACCCAGTAACTTTTCAGCTGTTCTTAACGTGACATAAATAGGTTATAATGATTTTCATTCAGTTAGGACTGGCACTAGCCACATGCATTGCAGGTAGATTGTAGTAAAGCATTGATTAATGCCTGGTTTTAAAATTAGTTAACTGGACTTGTAGCCATTATTTTGTGCCCATTGTTGGACACCACACCACAGGATCGAACCCGATCGAACCGTTATACCGTGTTTATCGCGACAGGCCTAATTGCAACTATAAAATAAATATATATTTATCATATCTAGCTACTTTTCCAATATAAACTAGCTTCAGGGCACCTTATTGCCACTGTAAAACTATGTATTTAGAATCCAAATCAGTTTTGCTCACAAAGGTTGTGCACATAAACAGCTAATTTGACTTTGAATCAGCTTCACTCTCAATATCTGCAACTTGTTGATTTTGAGGTTTCTGGGCTCTTTGTGGGTTTACCAGATATATCTGAAGCTGTTTGATCTCAGAACTCCGACAGAACTCTTCTCATGAAAAAGCTTTAATGTGCTCACCTTTGAAGGATAGATTTATTTTATAAATATATAAAAAATATTTAGACAGCATAATTTTGCTGACTTTCCTATTCTTGCAAAAAGTGCAGACCATGGTTGTCCTATTCTTGACAAAAATGCCTTCATTCTAAGTGCCAGTCTAACAACAAATGAAACTCTTTAGTTTTCTCATCAGAGTAGTTAGCACTCTTACCTCTCTGCAGTCTGGGTTGGGGCTCTCCATGTCACTGAATGGGTGTCTCCTAATTAAACTAAATTAATTAGAAAGTGTGTGTTGTTCGATTCAATTTAATTCAGTTGTCACAAAACCTCTGTTGTTTGATATAGCGTCGGAGATTTAAAAAAAAAGGAAAAATAGTCAAGAAACGGTACTTGCAGATTGCATAAAGCTCCAGAACGAGTGAAGACAGACACGTCAGACTGTCGAGAAAGCAGTGAATCTGAAGCATAAAATCAAGATGGCTTTTCAGTAGTTATGTTCTTAGGGATAAATTATAAAAACACACCCAACCCACTGCAATGTGAGATATTAAGGGAATCTGAGTAAATACAACTTAAGACCACTTCCTGTT
Organism: Gambusia affinis; assembly: GCF_019740435.1. Taxonomy (NCBI): domain Eukaryota; kingdom Metazoa; phylum Chordata; class Actinopteri; order Cyprinodontiformes; family Poeciliidae; genus Gambusia; species Gambusia affinis. The sequence continues at coordinate 8,599,074 of NC_057875.1, forward strand.
TTGACTGATATGACATTTATGACTCAGTTCAAGAATTATAATAGTCAATTTTGCTAGAAAGACCCAAGTCCCAAAAATGTAATATCTTTTATGAGAAATTTACATTGTGATGATTAGCTGCCGCAACAAAAAGTAAAAGTATTTTATGCCATATTAAGACATACCAGTGGAATTTTGGAAAACAATTAAAGGTCTTTATAATAAATGCTTCAAAATTGAATTTACAATAAATAAAGTTGTCATTTACCTGCTCATTTCCATTTGGACAGATGGTTCAGTTTGAGGTACCCTATGACTGTTGGATAACAGCATTTATTAGTATACTGCTATGATCAACATATTCAAAATATATATATTCATTAGGCATTAGGGCAACAGTTTATCATTGAACCTGGCATTCTGGTTGGTGAGGTCTCCTCTTCCTCCACTCTGTGGTCTTTCAGTTAGTAAATTAAGTAAGTGCCTTACAGATTCAACAATAGCATCCTGACTACTCTGTAGTCACAAAATATATGAAAGACAAAGTAGCAGTTGAAAAAGGATTAGTTAAAAAGAAATTTACACTTTAGGAGAATGATCACTTTTACTTGGGAAAACTCTGTGCTGTAGGGTTGCCACCTTTCAGAAATTAAAATAAGGACGCATGCTACAGCCCATGTCACCCTTCTTTCATATGGTGGGATGGCCGGCGTAGTGATAGAAAGTATTAGGTAAAAAGTCTACTCAAGTACTGAGTAACTGATTATAACACCTGATATAATGTTAAAAATTTCTCAGACAGCAAGAAATAAAGTTATGTGCAAATATGTATGTGAATGCTGGTTCCAGAACAAATTTACCATGGGGGCCAGTAGTCAATGGCCCCCGTGGTAACCTGTAGTCCAGAACTACAGGTTGCAGACCCCTGATCTAGCAGACGGAAAGTGTCATTCTATTTCACTAGATAAGCTAAAACTACAGCACCATAAATTTTAAAGAATAAAGAGACAGTATAATTTCTTCAGTTTCCCTCTTAATTTTTTTAAAAATTGCTAGCATTCATCCTCACTGACACTGTTCAGCCTTGGATGTGTGTCTTCCTTCTCACGTCTGTATCTTTGCTAGGACATGGTACAGTATCGGTTGAGGACGTTTTAAAAAGACGCAGGTTGAGAGCGGCTCACCACGACTGCTAAGCCCCTTTTGCACCGCTGGTACCGGGCCCAGGGGTGCAAAAGGGGCTTAGTGTCCGTCTCTAGGCAACCGTGACATCATCATTGGTCCGACGCGTTCTGGGGTCCTTACTAGCTCCCGACACAATTTAGCTGACCTTAACATGTCTTGTGTTTTATTTTCGTAATTATTGTTACACTAAATGTATATATCCGTGTGATAGGCGTTACTGTCGGACATACATAAATACCGAACAAATCGCGTCTCGTATACGGGGCGATTCCGTATTTTACGAAAAGGATGGCAATCCTACTGTGCTCTTCTCCCATTAAAATTGTAGAAACTATATCAAACACAAATAAATCTACAATTTGGTAGGTAACTGGTATTTTGAATGATGTTGTAATGACAATAAATTTCTTAATTAATTCATAAATGAAGTCACCTAAACAATACAGTAGCTGATCAGAATGGGGTTGTGGTTATAATTAACGTCGGAAACGTTCACAGCCCCTTTGAAGCATACAGGGCAGCCATATTAGCTTACTACATTAGTGGTAGCATCTCCTGAAAAATTTTGACTTTACTAAGACTGCCTATCTCAGTCTCACCTAAGACAACATACAAACAACCCAGAAAGTCACCACCCATCAGTTCTCTTTAAAGATTCTAGACTTGGCGCAAATGGTATTTCTTTTTGAAATAAAACGGGGGAAATTGGGTGGGGGGCTAGGAGGTAGCTAGAAGTAATATACCGGCACTACATGGTGTAAGATTAACAACGGCCCAAACCCGTGTTTTAAATCAGGCTTTAAGATAATGTATGTAATCCACTTTCAATTTGCACTGCCAATGTAGTAGCTTTAGCAAGTGTTAAGTCCAGTTCACATAATAATCTGTCTCTTATGCCAGTATTGGCAACATGCTCGATCAGTTAATCACCTAGCATTTGTTCATCCATGTTCCCAAAATCACATGTAGCAGCCAACTGCCGCGAATTGGTTTACCGTCTCATCCGGTCTCTGTTCGTTGTCGAAACTTCAGCAATGACGTTCACCTTCGGCACAAAATGTTCTTTTACGGCAACAATAGCAGCAGCAAACATGTCTCCGGTATTCAGCAGTGTGGAAAAACCCTTGGCCCTCTGTACCCAGGGCATGAAGTAGAACCGCGCGCTTTCTGGCATCAGGCCAGCCATCCCCCCATGCAGCTATCACCACCACGTAATTGTCGAACATTTTTAGTAATACCGTTGGCTAGCGATACAGTTTCCAACGGCTCCCCTGGGCATGCCATGAATGGAGCAGGTAAAGGCACAGAAATAGACATCCTTTTTGCCAATGTTGTGGTGTTGCTATATTAAAATAGTGAAAAATAAGCAGCATCAGACGTAATTCAGCTTCAGTTATCTCTTTACTCTCTTGCGTTCTCCTCTTCTTCTGCATATACAGCATATTTTGTCACATGCATATTCAGAGCTCCCCCTCTCGTTCTTTCAATGCAATAGCAGAACATAACAATATTAATAACAGAAACTAAATTTGTACTTTTACAGATCATAATGTAATCCTAAGGACACACAATTGTCTTCACTTAATTGTGCCTATCAAAACATCTGTAAACTTAATTTCTTCATTCCATTTTAAGGACACATTAGTCCTCATCTGATTGTTGTAGTCTGAGTAATTGTTCCTCATTTTAACCTCCCCAGCTAATTTTGAGCATGTTTTATAGCAGACTTTCTGCTGCAGATGCGTTCTCACAGCTGCGTCCTGATCGAGCACAAAGCGAGGATGTGACGCAAAAAGCGTGCCATTAAAATTGCAGCGTTTTGTTTATAGTTCTCTGGGATCGGACAACAGGGCCCGTTATAATGGTAGCATCAGCAAAAAAATACATTGAGGCAGCAACTTGCGGCAGCACGCTCACGTTCGTCATAAATTCATATTTTTATCTTTATTTATTAATAACTACTTTTACACTTTAACGTAGTCCACTTCGTAAATGACTTTATGAGAGGCTTATTTTAAAGATTTAACATGCTTTATAAGGAAAAGATAAGGACATAACTATGCATTATTTTTTTTACTTTCAGTACAAAATGAAAGATGTAATGAGAAGTCTAAAATACGCAAACTAACTTGCCAAACCACAATGTCTCAACAGCTATAAATGTGATAGAATGACAACACCCTGAAAAACCAATCCAGTGTGTGTGTGGGGGGGGGAGTTGGTGGGTGGGGGTTCACAGAGGAAGGAGTGTGACCTATTTTTCCTGAGTGAATGAAAATGACCAATCTTGTGAATCTGAATTGAGTCACCAGGGGTATCCGGTGCAACAGTGTTCTGTATGATTTATAAACGGCTCCCTTGCTGATTGGAAGGCAGTGCAGGGGACGGCTGTGCCCTGTAGGCTTTGGGATGGGGATGTTACAGTGGCAGACGTCTCCAGGAGGCACCATTTTATAATGGTCTATTTAAATTGTCAATGAAAAGTTCAATTTAAGCGATACAAGTGTTTTCTTTTAATGTAATTAGCCAAATTGCACAATCTGTGATTGAAGTACTGTTATGTATAATAACAGACAGTTTTGGTTCAAGAATTTGAATTGAAGATATCTTGTTTAAAGCTAAAGCACTAGTCTTTAAACTAACCTTTAGCCTAACTTTGGTCATTACCAAGATTAGGAACTTCAGGGAAAGTGGTAGATATAATGTTTGGTGGGAAAAGATAAGGTAGTTAGCAAAGTCTAGCCAAATGAAAAATAATAACACGATTTTATCTTTTTCCCTAATATTGTGGAGCCTTATTGGTTACTAAACAAATTAATTAACAAACTTTGTAAGTTTTCAGATTTGGAACTGGAACACCATTAGATAGGGAATGATGTCATTACCAGATCCAAGTCTGGATGTAGATCGACTCATTTAAATTAAAAACTATTAAGCATTGTTCTGTAAAACATTATCTGTGTGCTTGCAAATACATTACAGACATACTTATAGGTTCTGTTGTCTGCACCATTATGTCATATCCAACTTTGACATATTAAAATCTATGTACTTGGTTAGTTAAACGTAGTTCTTAATAGTATACAACACTGTTCTGCTATCAAGTCATATCTGAGCAAAGCAGCAACTCTAAGATGGCTACCACAGTCTCATCACCTTTCCCCATTATGATTATCTAGCAGGACCCCTTCTGTGAGCTTCCACAAACTCTGGCTGACTTCTTTCCCCCTTAGTCACAACACTTACCATTCGCTTCTTCACCTGCAGATATGTCTGAAGAACAGCTCCCACTTCAAAGCTGTGCACTGATTGAACCATGATTACAATAGGCACTTGACTCATTCATGTCCTCTAGGAACTAAACTTTCAAGGAGTCAGGCATGAAGACATGGGGTTCTTTTTAAAAGGAAACAGTGGATGGAGTGTTATTTGCAGGTTCTTTTAAAGTTATTTAGTTTCATTATATACATTTATAAAAGGGAACTGCTTATTTCCCAATTTCAACTCTACGTGTCAGACCCCATGTTTATGGGGATGACACAGAGTTGTTCAAGTTCTGTTACGATCAAGCGTTAATTCGTACCCACCAGGTAATGTTCAGCTGTTTCAACAAGTTGAATTAATTTTCTATAATCTACCTCTAGTAGTAAAAAAAATAATTAGACATTAATAAACAATATCAGCTGGACTTTTCTTGGTGAGGTTAGGGCGCCTAATTTGTCATATTTTCTAAGAATTATTTTCAGATGAAATAGTGTACAAGGCAAAGTTTTAGATTATGTCGTACAGTTTCAGTGGAAATAAAATGTCTACATGTATGTTATGATACCAGATTTCTGCAAATTAAAATAAAGTACACCAATAGAAATAATTTAGGAAACTTTTATTTTACCATTAATGCAGCCTAAAAATCTCATGGCCTATGTCCTTTAAAAAAATAATAATAATAATAATTGTTTATATTTGTTATATTTTAAAATAACTGATTGAAAAAAGAAGATGAACAGAGAAGTTGAGAAGTTGAGAACACCCTATTTTTAAAAAGAAAAAAAAAGAAGTGGCTGGGCTCAGTATAACCCAACTCATTCAAACTCTAATTCACATATGTCAGAGTCAAGGCCCGCGGGCCACATCCGGCCCGCGAGAAGATTTTTTACGGCCCCTGGGATGATCTTGATTTATTATTAGAACCGGCCCGCAGACCGCAGCAAGCCGGCACCCCGTCTGAAAAAAAATATCTTCCTTATTTGAACTGTAAGTAGTTCTTTAAATGTTCTGTGAGATGATGTACTTACCCATGTATCCATAACAACAGGTACTTTCAATATCCACCAAGTTATTGCCGAAATATACCGTCTATTAAACGAGTGCTCCCCGGATTAATTACACTCTCTGCAGCTGCAGCTGCGAAGTTACCGTATTAACCCGATACTTGCTGGAAAGTGCAACGTCTCCCCTTTCAGAAACCGTTGGAATTTTTCCACTTAGCGCTACGTGTGGCGGAATTACGGTACTGCAAATTTAGATGTGTCGCCGGCGACACGTCCGGTCTACAAGGGTTATTAGCACAGCAGTCGTCAGCATAACTGTAAAATTAACTTTCAGATATCCATCAAAAATGGCAAAAAGAAAGGTGGACACTGAGAACCGGGGGTTTCAAACAAGGTTTAGAGTTTATATTTAGAGGTTTTACTCAGTTCAAGTTTAAAAGTTAAAGTTTAATATTTGTTTTCACTGCATATTACTTCTCCTTGATGAAAGTGTTGTTTTTGATTAATAGATTTTTGCACTTTATTTTATTGTATTTCAATCCAATTATATTTTAAAAATATTTCAGTTGTGTCTGTTGAAAATTAAAGATTACTGACAGAGCCATAAGAAAATATTGCTTTATTTATCTGATCATATTGGAATATATTTGTTAGGTTTTCAGTAGGTTCAATTAGGTTCACTAGACTATATGCGTCATTTAAAAAAATTTCAATGAACATTTGATCAGTCCGGCCCTCGGCTTGTAGCTAAATTTTTTATTTGGCCCTCCGTCCATTTGACTTTGACACCCCTGCTCTAATTAAATAGGAGTCAGTACGCACTTTCCATAATTTAATGCCATCTGGTTAACACCAAATAAAGCTCATCTGTTGCAACTGGTGCCCTACGATGGACTGGCGACCTGTCCAGGGTGTACCCTCCCTCTCTCCCGAAATGTCTCGCTGGAGATAGGCGCCAGCTCTTCTCACGACCCCACTAGGGACGAGGGTGTAAGAAAATGGAAGGATGAATGTTGCAACAGGCGTCTCCTGTCTCTACTTAGTAGTACAACCATGGTCCTGAGAAAGCTTCCAAATTATCAGAGGGATCTCATTGTCAAAAGGTAAGAAAAAAAGAGTACCAAAAGATTTCCAAGTGAAGAAAATATACTTGCTTGTTTGACAGTTTTTATCTTGACTATTTCTACTATTCTTAATAGAATGTCAATTTATTTTATGCCTTTGTTTTGCTTGGTCAGCCCTTTGATTGTCACTTGAAAAGTGATATGATTAAAGCTCAATTGGACAGTGCTATTAACAGCAATGGGACGTTAACCTAAACATGATGAAAATGAGAATAAAACGGCTCAGGGAACCTAGGAAAAGGCTTAGGGCAATACTAAAAGAGCTGGAGAAATTACTGACAGCTACTGGCTCTGTAGTACATGTGACAAATTTTTTTTACATTTTTACTAAAGTCTGGGCTACAGGGTCTTTGTAGGGTCTTTGAAGGTCTCCTAAGAGTATGTTAAAAGGTCAAGTCCTATTACATCAAGGCTGTTCCAAACTTTTAGGACACAATTCAAAAAGGTATCTTTGATGAAAAAACAACACTGCATAGTACCAAAGAATAATACACCCACAGTGAAGCAAGCGCGTGGTAGCATCATACTTTGAGGCTGTTCTTTTTCCTCTGGAATTGAGTCAAGCAGGAGGAAATTATGAATAGTTCCAAATACGAGTAAATGCGCAGGCCTGTTTTAAAAAGCTGAAAGACAAAGAGGAACTTTATCTTTCAGTCGGGAGAAACAAACTGACAACACTTTGATTGGAAGTAATTAATTCAATTGATGCACAGGCGGACTGAACCAGAGCAAATAGTGAATAATGAGACCAAGGGGAAAAATAACTTATTGGCAGTTCAAACTTCAAGTGTCATGCTAATAACAGTCAATTCTTTTGAAATTATCTGATGGAGGTATCTCTTCGCTTGGGTATTTGATGTACGTGGTGGACACAGATGTTACAAGGGCCTGTCATTTTGGATCAGTCCAGGAACGATTTGATAAAGCAGCACTGCCTCAGAGACATGAAAGCCTGACCAGGTTCAACAACAACAACAACAACGATAGTCGTTTCTGGCTCTGCTGAATGCCAGAGACTGAAAACAGAATTCACTGTGGCAACTGATCAGGTGCCAGGCGCCCTGTCCCTAGTGCCCTGCTGCACCCAAAGCCTCCACAGAGCTGACGTTGGCCTGGCTCGGCCCGGCAGCCGCAGGGCCTGCTTTAGTAGCTCTACCTACCAACTATCTGAGCTACCTGCTGTCAGCTGCCTGTCTTACGAATCAGACTGAAGCAATCAGACATGACGGGAAGGAGTTGTAGAGTTGAGATGACCTGATGTTAAAAAAATAAAAATAAAAAATCGTCATCATCCTTTAATTGAGGTAGGAGAAATGTGAAGCAGCTCAGTGTTATTATGTAGGTCTTTGTCAGGGAACATGAGTAGGGTTTAAAAATACCACAGCAGTGAATCATTGGCCTCACTATCTTCACAGGCAGGCATCTGTAGATATTGTGAACAAGACCTACAGTAATGTAAAAGCAGACAGAGGTGTTCTTCCTGTATTTCATAATGTGCATCTTAAAGTGGGACTTGATGCTTTTCTTCACCATCAACACAGTAGAGCCATCTGGCTTAAATAAACACTGATTTTTAATAACCAATATCTCCAAATATCAAATATGATCACAATAATATCTCTATGGGTCCACACCTTAAAATTAGAAATTTTAATGACCTGCTACCATCACACAATCCACCCATCAGTCTCATAATTAGGCTATAATACATCGCTACTATATGGTTCTACATGACAAAGGTATGTGACTAAGCATGCAGATGCATGTTTGTACGGCGTTTTACTCCCATCAGCCCGGCTGAAGTCTCATCCCAAAGAGCCGATGAGGTTTTTAGGCCCCTCAATGTGTCTGCCTTCGAGCTAAAATAAAGCCAAGCGCACGGAACCTGAACTTGATTTCATCGAAGCACGTACTCGCATAAAGACAGGTGCACCTGTCTGCAGTGTGCAGCCTTTTGTTTTTAACAGCAAATGAGCCACGGATCGTCCAGTCGTGCGCCTAACGTGAGGATTTTGTGATAGAACAAATGAAATCGGCTCAAGCCGTCTTACCGTTGCGTTTTCAGTCATTGCTCCCCATCATTACGTTTTCGGCCCAGACCACTGACGAGCCGTTTATTCCAATCAGGCTGTCTCACTCACTTTCTCCCTCCCTCCCTGCCTGTCTGCCTCCCTGCCTCTCTCTCTCTCTCTTGCTCATCCCCATGTCATGTTTCTCCGCTGCAGCAGAACCAAGCCGCGCCTCCTCCGCAAGCGCCGTGACGTCCGCGAGTGACCCCGGCGGCACCTCCAAGGGGGCTCCGCAAGGTGTCGCTGTCTTTGAACAAAAATATATAAACAAGTCAGTGCATTGAAGTTTTTTTTGTTTTGTTTTGTTTTGTCTTAAATTTTTTAATGTAAAAAGAATAATAATAATCAAGTACAAGAATTAATATTAACAGTATAAAGAAAACCACAAAATAATTACAGATGGCCACACATTTCATTCATGCATCATATCTAAAAAGTCCATATTTTAAATAAAAAATAGTGTTTAGTATAATAAAAAATGTATCTTGTTCCTGTCATAGTTTTACAGACTCATGTTTATCTTTGTCTCGGTTCTTTAGACCCACAATTTTTTATTGTGACAGCAAAGCACTGTTCTCAGCAGTAAGCAAAAAGGCTTCAATGACTGACGAGATTTAAGCTTGTGAAAAAAATCTATTTCTACAAGTACAGGGAACAAACCCAGACTCTCATGTTGTAGACATTTCCGTTTGATCCTGTTTTATTTTGTTTTCAATTTCTGTCTTAGTGGCGAAGCTTCATCAACAATTCCAGCTCCTTTGTCTTTGTTACTAATTGTGTAAAAAATCTGTAACTTCAACTTTGACTGAAATTTGCAGCAAACCATATGGACTATCAAAAGGTCGGCATCATAATGTTGTGTAATGAAGAAACAGTCCTTACTTCAGTTACTTCAATTCAAAGTTTCAACAGATAGTTGAAACTTTGTCACAAGAGGGTGTTTCAACAGGACAATAAACACAAAAACACATCGAAACAGGTTTGGAAGAGGACAAAGTTGGTTATTAGTTTTCTTTAAAAACAACTTTTCCTGTTTTTAATTTTTTTTCTCATATACTCAAATGACTCATCTCATCAAAGAAAATAAAACAAAATATATTTCTTATTGTTGAATCAGGAAATCTGATCTCAGCTGATGAGGTACATGAGTTTTGCAGTACCTTTAATGTTATTCTGGTTTATTTTGAGACTCCTGGTTGAGTTATTGGTAATTTTGGTAGGGTGGCCACCCAGGGGAAGGTTTATTCCCAATATAATCACATTTGTGGACAGTGGGCATCACTGTGCTTTACCCCCAAAGCCTTAGAAATGACTCTATAACTCTTTTCAGAATGACACACATTATATAGATTAATTACACATGGTTTGAGATTTACAAGCTTTTATTTTAGTTAATTTTGACAATTTTCATTTTATAGCTAATGAGAACACATTTCTTAAAAGATTAGAAAATGATAATAGACCAAATAGCCCTGCGACAGACTGGCGACCTGTCCAGGGTGTACCCCGCCTCTCGCCCGGGACGCAGCTGGAGATGGGCACCAGCACCCCTCCCGACCCCATTAGGGACGAAGGGTGTTCAGAAAATGGATGGATGGATGGATAATAGACCAAATAAATAAAGGAATGTGGGCTGGATGAAAGTATTCTGACTAACTGATTAAATGTTATTTTAAAAACGTACTTGTAGTCTGATTAAAATGCCTCATCATTCAGTTTGTTGAATCTGTAAACTCTTCACTTAACTTAGCTATTCAAAAACACCTTCAGGTTATTTCAGATTAAACTAAATTATTTTTGGACTCTACCGCTTCCTCTTGAGATAGCCCAAATGAGTATGAAGAAGGTATGACAAACAGTTTGTAAAAGGTGAATTCTCTTAATCTGTTGTGTGCCTATAAGTAAGAATCTCAACAGAATGTAACCTTGTCCATTTCCATTAAGAATATTTCACATCACTCTGAGTCTTTGACTTTTGCATACAAAAAGAAAGATATACTTATCATTTATTTTGGAACACTCTTCCTCTGTGAGAAAGTAAACAAATGCTCTTCAGAAAAATGGTGGAATCATTTTTTCTAGTGGCTAACAGATATAGATGTAGGAAAAGGTTTAAACCATGCGTACTTCGAGAGATGAGTCAGTGAATCAGTGTGAGAGACACCAGCTAACAACTGCGTCTACAACAAGTCTGATCCATTTATTTAAAACTTGGTTCTGATGTTTCTTGTTCACTCGAATGTTTTGAATCTTTCAGCAAGATAGATTTTCTGAGATGCCAACATTTCTAAATTTCAAGAGTGGAACAGCATTCCAGCATTAAAGTAAACCACCCGGGCAGGCAGCACCAGTGTGAGTCTCTGTTGATGATATTTTTTCTTCAAACAAGGACAAGCAATCTAGAGCAGAAGCCTGAGCTGGTTTTGAGAAAGTAAACAACATTTGACCCAAAATGGAGGTATTCCCATGACCTGTCATTTAATAATGTTTTCTGGTTAACCTCCACACCTTCCTATATTGAGACCCCTTTCATGAATTCTTCCAAACTTTCCCTAAGATCAATAAGATGAGAGTTAAACTTGCGCATGCAGTTGACTTTATTTTTATTTTCTTGCATAAATTAAGTTCTTGCTTATTTTACTGTTCCAGAAAGAAATTGTGAGAAAAGAGATTAAATCTTTAACCGGAACATTTATTTTTGAACTCATTAAGATAGATTTCATCTTTGTATCTGATTGCTTATTAATAATTCCTTTAGTTTGATCGCTCATAATTCAAATGTTGATTCTCTTAGTTACTAGAAGCAAAATAAACAACTGAAAGACTGAATGTTCAGTCTTTCAGTTGTATATTGAAATATATTTCAATATATCTTTCAATCTTCTAAATATTTGCAGAAGAAGATTTTTCTTCTTTTCCAGAATAAATGTCTTCTGGAAAAGAAGATATTTTAAAGTACAATCAACTAGTTTGTCTTTATGCAATTTAGACTCCCATAGAAAGATTATTTCCTCTTCAGATATGATGAATTTGAGACTGCTAATATTTTTTTATGAAATAAGATTGATCTAAGCTTTAATACTCCTCCTTCCAGTAAATCATTTGCTAGCTTTAATATTCAGAAATATATCAATATATCCACGTCACAATCGTTTATTAACTAGATATTTTAGACTACTTTGTGTCGGTAAGGGCTGGTGATATAAGGCAGGCGGGGTTGTGGTTAATCACAGTCAATGCCTTTTTTTAACAAGTGGGTGTATGTGTGACAGGGTGGGGGAATGGTGTGTGTCAGGGTGTGTGTCAGGGTGTGTGTGTATGTGTGTTTGATGTTTGGAGGGGGGTAGGGTGATAGACTACTTTTTCAGACAGGGAAAGATTGTTTTGAATAGCTTTTCCTCCTCAACTGAAACAATTAAATGAACTAACTGCTTGCAAACTGATTTTTGAATTAATTCAGACTATATTTTTCTGATGTAAGATATGACATTATTGATGTCACATTAAGTGCATGTTAATGAAACTGTGAAATTTATAACTCGTGTTTCTAACAAAGGTACTTTGCTCTAAAATTGACGTTCTCTCGGGATCATTTATTAAATGCTCACCACGGTCACTTCTCATTCTCCTGATGCGTCACTTATCAACTGGTCCAGCAAGTTATTTCTGTGTAGCCGCACACACATCCACACACATCCATCAGACAGCCAGCGCACCTGCAGCGCGGACATTGCGTCTCTCCCATACCTCCCTCTTCGCCGCTTTCCCCCACTTTCACTCGTAGTACCAGAGCACAACCATGAGCTCCATCTCCGCGCTCATCTTCCTCTTTCTCTTCTTTTTGAGCGTTGGATTTATTGGATGTAAACCCTCGTCGTCTTGTCCGAGCGGGCAGTTTCTGCTTAAAAACCAGTGCGTCCTGTGTCACCCCACCTGCTCCGAGTGCGACGGACACGAGCTGTTTGACTGCACTACCTGTGGAGTTTGTGAGTGAGCGATTTTTCTTAAATTACCTGAACTGGGAATCAGCTTTAAACTGATAGCTTTGTCAAATGAAAGATGAGGGTTAAACTTGTTAATTTCCCCCAGAGCCACTTTTCTATGGTTCACCTTTACCCTATATAAAGATCTCATTATTTAAAGTCGCAATATATCAAGGAATGTAGGGTTTCCATTGCCTTTCCCTCCTAGTTTTTGTTCGTTGTTGTGTCCTCTAAATGCCACCCAAGTTCAACAATCCTTGTTCTTCTATTTTTTTAAAGGGGCACTATTTAATGGTTAACAAAGCTGAGTGCTTTGTGTTGGAGAAGGGACATGGTCTGTCCTTCCCTCTTGTTAAACATTCAAAGAAAAACCATAAAAGTTGCTGATGTTTTTACCTGAGGGGCAAAAAAAATGTAGGTGTGATCATTTCTCTGTCTACCTTTCAGAGTGTAATTTGATCATCTCTTAATGGAGCCTTTGTTAATCAAAGGGGAAATATACACTTTAGTATTGAATGAAAATAGGATTTTTCTGATAGGGTTGTGGCTGTCTATTAAAAATATGCATTTAATGAGGAAAACGGTGGGGATTAAAAAAAAAACAAAACAATTATGGCTGACACAGGTGCTGCTACAGGTCCAATGTAGTGTGAAAAATTAGCATTAAACACATTAGGACTTCTCTTGATAAATATATTTCTGAAGAAGCCACTGATGTGAAATTCACTCCAGATGTCAGTCACAACCCAAGTAATTTTCACAAGAAATAACTACTGAACAAAAATTGAAATTGAAATTATTCATTGCTTCACAAGAAAATCATTTTTTGATACCTACTGCCTTTGCCGTTTAGTCTGTCGGATGCATTGTGCAGGTATGATTTTCATCAGTTCCTGCTCATAAACTGATAAAATCTTTAAGGATGGCCTTTTCCATGCACATTGACGTTCAGTTCTTTCTATAGAATTTATGTGCAGTGGCTGAAAGGGTCAATGTTTGGAGTTTTATTTTCTGCTCAGTTTTATTGGCTTTGTGTTTGGAATCATTGCCTTGTTAAAGAAATCAATATCAAGACAATAAACTGTTTCATTTCTTTATTCTGTTACTTAAGTCTACCAGTACAACATATATACAAGCCATGATGTTCCCGCCTCCAAATTTCTCTGCTGGTACGGGGGTTTAAGGGTGATGTGGGGTGTCATTGTTCCTGGTGTGCAATGACATACGGTGGTATACTTTGGCTCACATTCTGCAGCATTTCACTATTTATCCAAGTTGTCTGCAACAAATTTCAAACAGGCTTTTAGATGCTTTTTCTTTACTTAATGGTCAGGGCAGTTGAAGGTATTATTTATTGTTTTCATGATCAAACAGTGCCAGCTAATTTCAGATCTTTCTGAAGCTCTTGGCATTGCCTTTAGGTGTTGGTTGATTCTGCAGTCTAAAATCTTATAAGAAACACTTGGTCATGGCTGTTTTAAAAGGAAATATTTTTTTCCCCTTCATTGATTATGTTCTCAATAGAGCATCCAGAAATTTGGGAACACAACATGTTTATAACAGTACATCTACTATATTTTGCAACAATGATGTTGAGGAGGACTAAAAAGAGCTCTTTGGTTTTACCCATCATGATATGCACTTGTGACATAGCTTTGTAAAGAGGAGACTTTTCATAGTACATCATGATTAAGACAGCTAATGTGAATTTGCACTGACAAGAAGTTGGATTTAATTCCAATTACTGACAGATCACATGTTCAATATATATTCCCTTTATCTGTCCATTTTGGTACACAAAACTTGATTCATGGACTTTTTTGTTTTGGTTCCTATCTCTGTGTTTATATGGAGTACTGCCATCTGTTGTGAAATTTATGTCAATTGGACCGTAAAAAATATATTGACTGAAATAAAATTATTAGTGCGAAAAATACTTATTTTCCTCACTGTAACAATAATGATTACTTGCATCACCAATCAGTCTCTCTGCAGCGATCTGTTAGCTGTGGTCAATACGTTTGAGATGCAGTCATTGCATGCTGCTGTTATCCCCTTTTATTACTCATCTGATTGATTCCCTGAACGTCCTGGTCCTTAATCATTCGAACTGATTCGCTCGGTGAGCCTTTCCATCTGTTTTAGTGACAAATGCTGAACATGTCTGCAGCAACTGTGCTGTGTCATCTTTCTTTTATACCTTGAGTTGCATTTATGTCCTCATTTATTGTCAGAAACAGAATGGTTTATGAATCTTTATTAGCAATAATAATACAATATCGGCTTCAAGGCTGTAGGTTGAGCGTCTTCCTCTTCCTCCACAGATGAAGACGGACAGGAGCGTTTCCTGCACCAAGGTCGCTGTCGGACGCACTGCCCCAGGGGATTTTACCCTGACAGGGGTCACTACGTCTGCCTGTCCTGCATAGCCAATTGTGAACTCTGCACAGATGGCAATTTGTGTGCTAAATGCCGGGAACACTACAAACTTCAAAATGGGGTCTGCCAACCAGCGCTGTGTGGCACAGGTAAAAAGGTGAAGCGGAGTCAGTGTGTAGGCTGTATCTTGATAGAAAGACCTTTAATGTTGCTGGTTTTGTGTGTTTCAGGAGAGATGCTGGACCCTGATACAGGAGAGTGCATCAACTGTGAAATGCCCTGCAAAGCGTGTTCTACCGGTAAACAGACTTTTTTGTTTGTTTGAGCCCCATTCTCTTACCCCTCATGTAAAAAGTATTCTTACATAAGGGGTAATGATTTTGGTGGAAAGTGCTGTTTGCCTCTTCTTCTGAATTCTAATTAATCCCCTTTTCTCCTTTGTACTGAGAAGACCCTGAGATTTGCAGCAGCTGCGTTCAAGGTTACTTTCTGTGAGTCTTTTATCTTCCTTCAGCGTTTTCATTCAATAAGTAAAATTTTCATTGCTTACATGTTTGCTGTTAGAAAAGTCAGACATAGGGGTGTGATTACAACCTGTAACAGAAATGCTGCACCAGTTTATACCAAAAGCTTTTTTTTAATCACGAAGGAAGAATTATTGCAGTTCTCACACTCTTTTGTCTTGTGCACTATGTCTTGTAAAAATAATCACGCTCCTTGATCTTTCTGAATTTTTTTTATGTAACAACTGCAGGTGTTGTGGACCAACACAAAAGCTGGAAATGAAGGGAAAATTGTGTGCATTTTTTTTACAGCTTATTATTTGAAAAAGTGTGAGTGGAACAATAGTTTTCTTCTTGTCACTCTCTCATAGAGGTCATATTTGTGAAGTCACCACGTTAAGAAAATGTCCTGTCTTTAGATGATGTTTGTTCAAAAATAGTCTTTAATAAAACCTATGAGACCCCAACAGAAAAGTTGTGTATATATTACAAATAAAATACACACTGCTTAAATTACACAATGCAGAAGGAAATATTTTTAATTTGTTTTTGTAAAAAAAAAAAAACATGAAAGTGTCACATCAACATGATGTGCTACTTTGTGTTGAGTCCAGATCGTTTTTATTTATTTCCATAAATATGGAAATTACTCTAATGCCAAGTTCTTTTTTCTCCCTTGTAGATGTGTTTTTTCTTTATTCTTAGATCTAAAAGTAGGAAAAGCTAATTAAATAAACAATTCTTACCTTATAACTTAAAAATTCCAACTCAAATGTTTCAATGTTTGATACATTTTATTTTATCACAAAGAATGCAAAAATGTTTAGACTACAAATGGCTGTCACATAATCCTAATAGCATACATTAATTTTGTTGTACTGAATGGGGCATGAATACTTTTGCAAGCCACTGTGTTTTGCTCTAAGACGTTTAGCTTAGGGCTTCATGCTGTTGCAGTTGTTAATAATGTTGCTTTGGAACAAAAATGTCCTGGATTTGAATCCTTGTCTGAGAGATTTGAATGTTCTCCACATACATATGTTCTCTGTCAGTACTCTTCATCCAACTGTCAAAAATTATGCATGCTAACTGAATTGTTCTCACTGAGTGAGTAAGTGTGTACATCTGTGATTGTTTGTCCTGTGTGTCTCTGTGTTGCTTTGTGTTGGACTAGGGACATGTCTGGGGTTCACCCCATCAGTGACCACTGAAGACAGACAGGATCACAAGGGGGCAGTCAGTGGGTGGGAGGCTGGGGACATTCTGGGCAGGTGGTTAGTCTTTCTCAGTGCAACCAGTGCTGGAAAACCATTATGCATGCACACAAATACATTTAACTGTAATTTACAGTGGACAGTTGTCCTAATATGTGTGTTTTTCCACAATTGAAGGAGGCTGAAGTAACCAGAGAGAACCTATGCATGCATGAAGAGAATGTGCAAACCCGTAAACTCCTCTGAGCAGCTAACTGAGCAGACTGGGTTCAAACCCAGCAATTTCTTCTTACTATTAAATCTTACTGTTTTGTTTAAAAATATATATCTTAGCCTCTGTAAATGGTAACATTCCATGCCATTTTCTGAAAACTTGAAGTTGAATTGCCTTCTTTATATCACAGGAACACTTTGCCTGGATTTCTGTTTACAGCAACTTATCACTTAGACCCAATGAGAGAAACTGGTTTAAGAGCTTGAACAGAACACCAATTGTGTACTTCTCCCCCGAGTTTAGGCCTCCTGGTATGATGTGAGTCAGGTTACCTTCCATTTTCAGTCACAAGCTGTTACCTGAAACTCAGTTTGAGCTTAGAAGAGACCTAACAGAGCATGTTATGAAGTAGGGGAGTAGTACATAGAGAAACAAATACATGAATACCAGACTTTACCAACTTCCTGTGTGAATGACAGGAGATTATGTCTTAAATGAAAGTCTCCACTTACCTCCTTTCACAGGTTTGCAGAGATACTCAGTCTTCCTCAGTGCATGTAGCTGAGTCAGACTAATGACTTTAAAAATGTAAAATGACAGACCATCTCAGTAATTCCTGTACCCACAGTTATTATTGCATCTACCATGGGTAGCACAAACCAATAAAAGAAACCCAATAAACTATGAGTCAATCATAAAGTGAAAGAGCCACCTCTCTGGGATAGATTGCGACAGTTCCTGGTGCTTTAAGAGCTGGCGATATTTGAGTTTCTGCTTTCAGCCGCAAAGTAAAAATGTGAAAGGTTTTGAAGACGGACAGTTTTGGTGTAACTATAAATCCCTGGGGCCTGTGTCACTGTTGAATAAAACACTTGCTGTTGGACAAAATCTCACCAAGATGGATGCTTGGTATTTGTTGGCATTTATCTTTCTCCCTAAGGCGCTAACAAAGTGCAGCTAAACTGGAAAATTGCTGTGCTCCATTCAGAGTATAGCTTAAACCACTCATTTTGGGAATTTTATTAAAAAAATATGCACAAGCTAAAGTCTAGTTTCACAAGTTAGCAACAAAATCATGTGGTAAAAGACCTAAATGAAAGTTGCAAGGGATTGCTCATGTGCTCTCCTGGAATGCATAGGCTAATATTTGCAGAGAGGGTTTCTTAAACATCCCACAGATTCTCAAGCAGAGCATCATCTCCTAGCTTTGAGACAGACCCTTGGTCTCCATCTGCAGCTATTGTGAGTGAGCTGATGGATGTGGTGTGGCGTCTCCAGCTGTTCTTTCTCAAACAGATACCACATCTTATCACCAAACCCACAGCAACGCAGTTGGAAGTGCAGCTTGGACTGTCAGTGGTCATATTCTGTCATAGAGGAACTTGTCAAAACAGGCAGCAAGAGGGGGTTCTCTTACAAAAGCTGGGGAATAATTATTAAGCATGGGCTTCATATGAGCTAATTAGTTTTACTTAACATAGAAAAGCAACAGTTATTCTGATCCTTCCATGTACCCCGAGAAATATCAAAACTATTGTCTGAATTCAAAAAGGATGATACTTTCTTGCCTTTTGCATATTTATAGATGAACACACTGTAAAATTGTTATTTTCCTGAGATTTTGAATTTTATCACCTAACCTTAACCCTATCTCAATAAAACAGATGGGTGTTGCTCCTTTGGTTTCCAAAACAAGACTCCCAATGTTTGTTGTGTCTGGAAATAATTCCCAAGCCATCACATTTGTTATTTTTTGTAAGCATGGCCAAAGTGTAACAGCTTTTGTTCTGCCAGACTGTGACTGCGTAGTGACAGATGGGGGAGGGGTGTTCTGACTTACTCTATAGTTCATAGCTGAAGAAAACATAAGGCACTCTCCTAAGTTAAATGACATCCCAGTAAAAGGACTTCAAAGTATTGGAACGATCTGGTTTACATTTTTAAACCAGTCCATGCTTAGCAGTAGCCAGTTTTAAATTATTTGCAAATCTTTCTCAGTTTAATTTAAATTTGCTTAAAAATTTCTAATTTATGTTTCAATTTTTAAGCTTAAAATTGCAACGTAATAAATAAGGGATTCAAGCACTCAGAGAACAGAATGACAAACTATTTTTTACTTTCTGTTTAAAAAAATGCTCCTCTTTCTAAGCTGTCATACTATTGTTTGAATGAATAAAGCTTTTGAAAGAGCAGAGCATTGAAGTCAACAATGCAGCTGCAGGTGTGCCATGGACTGACACAGGGCATGTTAAGGTCCCTGGTTTCCAATTCATCTAGTCTCAAAGTTGAGTTTGCAGTAGCTGCTTGCAACAGCAGTCACCTTCATCACTTTGAAACCGGAGATGTTTTCCATGGCCATTTTTTTTTTCTGCACTTTAACCAATGCAAAAAAAAAAGAAGAAAGGAAAGAAAAAAAAGAAACTTCATCTTGTTTAAAAAGCATGACAGTTAAAAGTCAAACAGTCATTAACCAATAACAAATACTTGGAGCGAGACAATTAATTTTCTAATTATTATGGATTTTTAATCTATTGGGTGCAAATGAATATTGGGAATGGCATTTGGTGGTATTTGAATGAACCATTCCTTACAGTTTCAGACAGAAATGCCGCAGACACTGCCCTCAGAGCACCTACGAGGACCACGTCAGTGGAGTCTGTCTGTCCTGTCCAGCGCCATGTGAGGACTGCAGCACCAACACCCGCTGTCTCGCCTGCCAGCCCGGTTACTTCCTGAACGGTACAACTGCAAAAACATATATATTTCCTTCACTCCTTTATTTAAAAAAATTAAAGTGAAGTGCAAGTAACAGATCCTGACAGTTCTTATTATTGAAAAAAAGCTTGGTTTAGTTTGTGTCTGAGCATTTATCCTTATTATAAACAAATAGTGGCACTCCTGAGTCTTCATTTGGTTTGCAAATCAGGCGAGTGCCAGTAAATCTGGGAAAAAAAGATATGCAAATGTATGGTTTATGCAAAGAATGAATTAGCATTGTTCTCTATCAGCAATAAGCTTTGAGACTTATTGTAGAAAAAATGAGGAGAATTTTTTTTTATATTAATAAAGATGAGCAAGTGTTCTGTCACTTTGTTCAGTTGGACAACTGGGTGACCTTTGGAATATATAATTTTATTATGTGTAATCACAAGGTTTGGCTGCTGTGGTTGTATGTTTAGTGAAATTTGGATAAAAAGCAACTCCGAAGAAGCAAATAAGAAATTTAAATTGTTGCCTTTTTTTTAAGAGGAACTAAAATACTGTGAGAAACTAGTGACACTCTTACATAATTCTTCTGTTTTTCTTGGTATCACAGCTAAATGTTTTAGATCAGTGTTTTTCAAAGTAGGGGCCACAGCTCCCTCAGGGACCACCAGAGGGAACCAGAGAGGCCTCACAAAGCTGGAGCAAAGATGAGGGGAAAAAAAGGAATCTTATAATATTTTAATCATACATTTCAATCTGTTTTTAAACCATAATATGTTATCTGTATTCCAATCATTATTAAATAAATAATATATTTAAATGTTTTATTTTCTCATGCTCATCTGTCTGATTGGGTGCCAGTTAAATTCATCTGCAAGGTGGCATAGCAAGTACAAAATGGAGAAGGTTTCTGAAGGAAAAACACAGAAGGAACAACCCTGCTGGGAAGCACTCTGCTGATTTTATTGTTTGGATTGATTTGGACATTTTTTTTCATTTCTTAATAATTAAAAACTACTTTCATTACGTACTGTGTTCATTTTTGTCTGAAAAGCCCCCCCCCCAAAAAAAAAACGTCTGCTTAGTGATGTCTAAATAAGGGACAAAAAAATCACAAGCAAAAAAACTCCAAAGGTAGCAAATACTTGCTCAAATATCTGCATGACTGGTATTTTTCATATTTAAGCGGTTGAGTTTCAAAGTATTCATATATTGTCTCATTAGTACTGTGTATGTTTAGTTAGGAACTTTATTATTGGAATAAAGTCACTTTATTCTTTGCTGTTTCAGGAGAGGAGTGCATAAAACAGTGTCCATCGCAAACCTTCAGTGACTCCAGTGGGTGGCGCTGTCAGCTTTGCCACAGCTCGTGCCAGACCTGTCATGGGCCTCATTCTACAGACTGTGACCTCTGTCTGAGTGGGAATCTGCCTCTGCATGGACAGTGTCCCCAGGTTAACTGCCCACTTGGCCAGTATTTTGATGGTAAGTAGAAAAAACTTAATTTAATTTGGCTAATGATGAAAGTAAGCTGGCTTGCTGAGGGGAAAAAAAAGGCTTGAGTCCAGATTTGATGATGAGAGTTGTTAAGTAGCATTAGAAGGATGCAGTAATCAAGGTGCTTCACCATCACATTCTGCTCATTGCTGCTGAAAATAAATCAGGACCATAGATGCTGTAAATCAGAAGAGTTTGTCAAACAAAGAGAAAACACAAGGTCAATAGTTTATCAGTTTCAGCTCTGACCTTGTACCAACCAGTGAGTCCTATTGGTGTGTTTCTTTCTTTATTTGACAATTTCAAAAGAGTTTCATTAATTATCAATAAACAGCCTTTGACATAATTAATGACAAATATCTAACACAGCCAAATCTTGACTTTCAAAGGAAGTCAATGTGTGTAGAATATGTCCAATTTTTTTATTGAAATGTTTCATGTGCAGTTCTTAGACTAAGTTTTATTTGTACTTTTAATATTTTAATATTTTATATATGTTACAGCCAGAACATTGCATCCGTTTAAAAATTTACTGCAAAGCTCTTTTAGCTAACTCTCTAAATTCTTGCGCACTCATTGTAACCTGCATTTGTCATTTGTTGGATCGGAAACAACACCATAAATGACATTTTAATCTGCAGTGAATCCTTATTTTTATTTATATTCAATAACAGCAAGTGTTTGACATTTTAGAATTGGGTAACTTTATATGGTAGTGATCTGTACGAGATTCCCGGTAATAAAGTGAGGCAGAGCAAGCCAAGTAACAGAACAGCCAGTCAGCACATCAGCACAAAACTGAACGTGGAACACAAAGATAACATCTTACTTTCTTGATTGATCTGTGAGTAAAAACAAATTTCTTTCTCCTTCCATTGGTATTAAAGTTCATATTGACATTAAACTCCATGAAGGTATACTCTGTTTCCTAATAAGAGAACTTCTGAAGCCACTTTATCATTGAAATGGTAGCCACTCTTTTCCGACTTTTATTTCTTAAAATTTACTGCACAATTGCAAACTACTTTTATGTTTGTCCACCATAGAAAATATCAGAAAAACACATCAAAGCTTGTGGTTATAATGTAGCTAAAAATAAAAACTTTGAGAAGAACTTGTAATTTAACAAGAAGCTCCAAATGTGATGCTGCTTAAATATCGTTAGGTTTGAATGTTGGCACAGACAGTTTAGTCTTTGTTCAATCAGTTCCGATGACTTTGCCTCTCCTCTCATGGTTTTGCAGCCCTTTTACTGCCAGCAGGATGTCATGTGCCTTTTCATGAGGAATGGCTTCTGTGCGCATTATAAAAGTCTGATTAGTCCCGAGCTACAGTGATAATTGCTTTTCTGCAAAGGTTCGTGTGAAACTCCGCTGGCTACCTGTCAGGCCGAGCCCCTTCATCCCCAATTAGACACCTCCGGGAAGTCTGCTCCAGACCTTTCCGCTGTGCTTTTATTACTCTGAATACTGTGGAAAATGTTCTTCTGTCTTTCCCAAAATCTTTGCTTCAACACAAACTGAAGACCTTTCAAAAGGACTCCAAATGGTGTGTGCCATCATAAATATGTCCATTGATTCTGTCTGGGTGAAACTGGACTCAATTAAGCTGTAAAACTATCTCCAGTCAGGGTCTTTTTTGCAAGCAAAATACAGAATTTGACTTACCTTTAACTAATTGTTGTTCATTTTTTTCTCTTTATTTTATATCCTAGAAAATCTGTACATCATGAGATCATTTGATCTTTTTTTGCATTGATATATCTGCAGTGAACAATACAGAGAACAAGGTGGCAAATGAATGCACAATAACATACAAGTACATCTATGCAAATGCCATACAAAGGTTACAAGTAAAATAACAAAATATAAACATACGCAGAAAGAGAAAGCCAGAGGTACCACTGTTAGATGTCATGTGTTTCAGGAAAAGGTTTTCTGCAAATATTCATAAATTTGATGCATTTCTTATTTTTCAGTAGATGAATTGATGCAGGTTCATGTACTTTGTCATCAATTGTGCTCGGAAAACACCCTCCGTTTTAGCAGGCTATGCTGCCCTCTACTGGTCGCAAAAACTGAAACGTTTGGCACTTACTTTTCACGTGTTTAATTTTAAGGGAAATTTGGTGGTTGCCACTCGTGCGACCCATCCTGTAAGACCTGCTTCGGCCCACAGGCGCTGGATTGTTCCTCCTGTTTCCAAGGTGCGAATATTAACTGTTCACTACCACTGCAGGTTGGAACATGATTGGAACACTGCAAACATGCACATTTTTACACTTCGTGTTTACGTTTGTGTAATTTCTCAGGGTATTTCTTGGACCTGGAGAGTTCTTGTGTAGAACAATGTCCATCGGGCACTTATGCGAACCCTCCCACCCGGCTGTGCGAAGACTGCTCGCCAAACTGCGAGGACTGCGTTGACACCAGTGATAATTGCATCAGCTGCCCAAAAGGCAGCAACGCATTTTTCCTGTACCAAGGCCGGTGTTGGTCAAATTGCCCAGAGTAAGCAGTATGGTGAATAATACAGATGAGCTGTTGTGTCCTCTACACTCGCTGTCAGATGTCTTCCTTGCTTTACATTCAGGGGTTTGTTTGAGACTTCAGACGGTTCATGTGAGGCCTGTGATAGCTCCTGCCTGACTTGCGATGAGAACAAGTCTCAGTGTCTCTCCTGTCCTGATGGCCACTACTTGGAGAGCGGCACATGTAGACTGAACTGTTCACTGCGGGCATACCCTGCAGAAGACGGTACCTGCAGACGCTGCCCTCCCCACTGTGATGTCTGCTCCGATGACAAAACCTGTTTCAGTGAGTTATTAGATCTTTTCTAGCTTATAGCCAAAACGTAATCTTGTGCAGTTTTGATTTTCATCTTGTCTCCATCTTGCAGAATGTACGTTCCTCTACTTGATGCTAAATGGTGTGTGCAAGGCCAGCTGTCCCCTGGGTTATTATGAGGACATGGAGGAGGGCCTGTGCACTCAGTGCCACCCTTCCTGTGGCAGCTGTTCTGGACCACTGCCAGATGACTGTGAGACCTGCTCAACCTTCAGTCCCAAGCTTTATAAAGGTTCATGTCTCAAAGACTGCCCTGTGGGTACCTACTATGAGACATCAGCTGCGGAGTGCCAGGGTAAGCTTTCAAACTCAATTTCATGATCTTTGCTGTCTGTGTTTTAAAGGGATTAATGCCTTTTCAACATTTCCACAATTTTTTACATGACAACCTGAAATTTCAGGGTATTTTATTCAAACTTTACTTGATAGACCAACATTAAGCATTCCATCATTCTAAATGAAAAAAGGTTGCATGTTTTTTAAAACCTTTTTCACAAATAAAATTCTGAAAAGAAAGCTGTGCATTTATAATCAATTTCCTTTGCTATTGCTATGTAAATACAGTGAAGTGGAACCAGTTGCCTTGCAGGTTTATGAAGCAAGAGTCCATTAATAAGCGTATCATTTAATCTCAATACAAATTCAGCTGTGACTCTGTGTCACAGCTGAAGACGTCAGATGTTTTGTCAGAGAACAAACAGCATCACCGAGACCAAGAAACACAGCAGAAGAGTCAGGGATAAGGTTGTAGAGAAGCTTGTAGGGTTAGGTTATAAAACAGTACTCCACCAATTATTCCTTTAAAATATCATGTTCAAATCATTCTCCAAAATGGATAAAGCATGGAATAACAAGAAAGAAATCTTGACCATACAACTTTAAAGACAGACTTGGCCCAGAGAGCATTAATAGGAGAAGCAACCAAGCAGCAGGTCCAGAAGAAACAACAGAAACTTATCACTCATTTGGGATAAAACCTTTTCACAAATAAAAGGTTTATCCCAAAGTTACGTCAACATAACCTAGTCTAAAGTCTAATCTGGCATTTTTGAAAGAAGTTAGAGTTGATGGAAAGACGGATGGAGCTAAATAGAGGAAAAATCTGAAAAAAAAGAGTCTGCAAAATATATAAAAATAGCAAAGGTTCTTTAAGCAGAACAATGATCCTATGCATACAGTTAGAGTTGGAACAAAAAAAAATAGTGGTTCAAACTGAAATCTGATTGAGAATCTAAAGACATGAAAATTGATTCTCTCTTTCAGTCTCCATCTGACTGACTAGAGCTTATTTGCAAAAGAGAACTGGCAACATTTGGTAGAGACAAACTTGAAAAACTATCATTGCATAGAAAGATGGTTGATAAAATATTATCTAGGGGATAATAATCATATATTACGAAATAAGAGGAGAAAGAAAAGACAGGATTACTCAGATGGACTTTTTCTAAAACTTGTTTAAGCAGAAAAAAATACTTTTTATCCAGTCCACAATTCCTAGCATATTCTTTTTGATTAAACATTTTTTCCCTAATCAAAATCTAAATTTATCTGGAAGCTTGAAATACCAAAAGTAACTGTAATACCAATAAGAAATAGATTTGCTTGTAAAACTTTGTCTACCTGTCATTTAAGTGTTTGTGGCTTATAGAAGGTCATATAACAATAAGCTCTTACAGTTAAGCCACAAAGGTTTTCACTTCCTCTTTGTTATGTAAAAGGGGTGATGACATTCCACCTGTACACACTAACTTGGTTGCGTATCTGCAGAGTGCCACCAGACTTGTATGAGCTGCAGTGGTCCAGACCCAAACCAGTGCACCCAGTGCGAGAGGGGACTGGTGCTGGATCCCAGCACCTTACTGTGTGGCGTCACAGGAGACGAGACGTGCCCGATGAGAACGTACCTCCACAACGACCAGTTCACTTGCATGGGCTGCCACGAGCACTGTTACTCCTGCCAGGGCCCCAGCAGTGATGAATGTCTGACCTGTGCTGTCCCCAAATACCTTCATAGTGAGTGTTTTCCACCAATGTTGAGATTCTCAAAAGAATGTGATATATGCAACACAAATAACCAAGACGTAACTGAAGTCACTACATTTAGATACACTGAGATAAACATTGTTGCCAAAGTCCAGATGGTTATGTAATGGGTTTATAGGGTTCTGATTCATTTTGAATCATGGTATTTGGAGTAATGGTAGTAACGGTGGTTGGAGTTCACCCTGCAATCAGCAGGTTGCTGGTTTGAATCCTGCTCAGACCGCCCCAGGGCAGCTGTGGGTACTATTTTGTTTAAAACTCTTCTCAGAGTTTGCATTCTAACAATTATTTCATCTACAATGTGCAGCAGTATCACATTGTGAGTATCTCTCCATGATTTAGACCAAGAATGTAGCAAAACCTGAGCAAGACTTGTAAATTACTCATTATACTACCCATTATTCTGCAATAAAAGCACTGAAGAGACATCGTCTGGATGAAAATATTACAATTATACAGTATTATTATCAAGTTTATTCAAGATAATTGTCACGTTTGCACAATATAACGTTTGTGCAATATAATTACAATGTGATGGTCTTCAAAAATATATTTTCTTCTGTGACAGCAATATGCTTACGTAGAAACCACATGCAAATCTTCAGCACTAACATTGCTGTTGTCACAAGAGGATGTCCTTTATTTAATTTTCGGTTGAAGTCTTGTGCTTTAGTTCAGGAACATTTTGTAAGCTTAAGCTGAGCTACCATGTTGTTTGTAGAGAGTATTTTACTTCACTCCAGGTGGGTCATCCTCTGCTGAAGAGATTAAAAATGTAAACATTACTTTTCCTCCTTTTATCAGACACAACTAAATGACTCAAAACTCAACTTTCCTAACTGAAACAGACCACTTAAACTGTCAAAACTTTCTGCTAACCTAAAACCAACTCAGTCTATTTGTACAGCAAATGAACAAATGAACACATTCTTTACACTGCAAATAAAACTTAGAAATCGCATGCTTGCAATTGGCGATGAATTTAGCTTCTGTTTAAATTTGATAAGTCTACAATAGGCGCAAGGCTATATTTAGTTTTTTCATACTTAAGTTCTGCATTTGGATTAACATCATGCTGTTATACTGAAAGTTTTGCTCTACTTAACTTTGAAAGTTGACTTGGTTTTGAAATGTTTTTTTTAAACAATGCATGATTCATCATTATAAATTCAAAACCCTCAGAAAAAAAAAAAAAAATATCAAATTACATAAGACCGAAAATGAAGGATTTTTAATGCAGAAAGGTTACTCTAAGTCTAGGACAATCATGGGGAAGTCTGCTGACTTAGCAGTTGTCAAGTACAGTAATTACTAAAGAAGCCCTGTGGTCAGAGTGTGCTGCATCCCACAATATAAATAAAAAATTGAGTGGAAGGACTAAGTGTGTAGATAGAAGATACACAAGCACCAGCGTTAAGAGGATTGTGCACCAAAGTCCATTTAAGAGTTTGGGGAATACTCACGAGGTGTGGACAGGAGCTGTGGTTCGTGGTTGTGATAACCACTCCAGAGACAACAGAAGCATCTTACCAGGAGTGAGAAGAAAAAGGACTTGGGTGTTGCTTAGTGGAACAAAGAATTCTTTTCAGATGAAATTTAATTTGCATTTCATTTGGTCATTGATGATTTGCAAAGCTGTCATCTGCTGGTGTTGTTTCTGTCAGCATCAGAGCTAACTGTCTGGAAACCTTTGAACACTTCAGATCTCCCTTTACAGAAATATTAATTAATTTCAGACTTTTACTAGTTGGAAGCCAGAATTATCAAAATTACCAGAAACAAATATAATTTGTGAAATACACCACTCTCTGTGTAATGTACCACATTACTTATTGAATTACATTGTAAAAACAAATTTGATTTTTGCTGATATTCTATTTTGTTGAGATCTTAATGGGTTCTTCCTGACCGCTAACTGTCATGAAGTGATGGTGAATGGTGGTGAGGTAAACGCAGCAGACCCTGGTTGAAGTGAGAAGATGATGTTTTAATGGCGAAAAAAGGTACAAATAATCCAAGTAGTCCAAAAACCAGGCAGCACAGCAGAGCGTAAGGCCAGGGCTCAGCACTGGTAGCAACAAGTCACACAAATGGACAAACATTCAACACACTGGAACGAACAATCGACAAGGACCCAGCAGAGACACAGGTGACATTAAACACACAGGAGGTAATCAGGAAACGAGACACACATCTGGGAATAGACAAGACAACAAACTCAAAATAAACACACAGAAAAACACAGATCACAACACTAACCAAAGGAAACACTGCCCAAGAACATCATTATAAA
Source organism: Gambusia affinis (assembly GCF_019740435.1). Taxonomy (NCBI): domain Eukaryota; kingdom Metazoa; phylum Chordata; class Actinopteri; order Cyprinodontiformes; family Poeciliidae; genus Gambusia; species Gambusia affinis. Next base: position 8,627,380 of record NC_057875.1, read on the forward strand.
AAGGAAATACCTTCCAATGAGTTTATTAGAAACAAATTTGGCTAGACCATCAGGATGGAGAAATGAGGTTGGAAAGAAATCAGGAGAGGGAGAGTTGACCTCAGATTAGTGGGAGAGCAGTGGTGTACAAATGTGATAACTTTGTCAACATAGTATCTACTGTACAATTTTATTTTTATTGACGCTTTTTCTAAATTTCTGTTGCAGTCAAGGATAAGAAAAATCTATTTTCCAGTATTTTATAGGGTTGGAAAGATGAGTAATGGATGCTGAATTCTGTTTTTAAATTACACAATCAAGCTGAGAGCTGAGAACGGGTAAAGAGAACAGTAGCAGAGAACATATAGAAATGATTCAAATATGTGAACTGGCATCCAATGTTCTTTATTTTCTCCTCCAGACAGCAGCTGTGTGGACGAATGTCCTGCTGCTACGTACTCCACGAGGCACGAAGCTGACGGACAGGAGCTGGGATTCTGTTTGCCCTGTGACCGTGTTTGCTCCAGCTGCACTGGGGCTTCGCCTCGAGACTGCCTGACCTGCTCTGTGGGATACCTGCGGCTCTTCCAGCTCTGTGTCCTCCATTGCCCCACCGGGTACAAAACTGAAGCTCGACCTGATTGTTTTTAAATTGCACTGAAAGGTTATAATCCAAATATCACAGCTTGTGTCTGTTTTGGAAGTCAGATTCTTAGAATGTAATTTTGACTGAGTGGCTTGTACTTGTATAGCACTTTACCCAGTCCAGAGCACTAGAAAGTGCTTCACAATAACACACTGATGGTGGTAAGCTACATTCCCCCTGGGTATCCGATGGACTCCTACATATTGAGCCAAATCGATCCTAATTCATCTGATTCTCTGTTGCACATATAATCTGATACATATCTAATTACCTTTTAATGAATAGCTTTTTTTGAATCAAATTATCCATTTGTCATTTATGTGTTTCTTCAGGTATTACAAACAGGGCTCTCACTGCCAAAAATGTGACCCGTCCTGCGAGCTGTGCACAGGGCCGGGGCCAGAGTCCTGCCGGGCCTGTCTCCCTCCTCTCCTGGAACTGAAAGGCACCAAGCTGTGTGTCGAACGCTGCCCGCACCGCTTCTTTCAGGTCAATGACCTCTGCAAACAGTGCCATACCAGCTGTCAGACCTGCACAGGTACAGACGTCTCAAGCTGTAGCATTTTTTTGTTCCTGTTTGAGTGAACAATAGGCTGTATTGTCGAATCGAGTTTGTCTTTCTAATATGTCAATGTTTGTAAGTAAATCTTCCCTATTTGCATAAGAATTTCAGAGGAGTTATGCAGTGTACATGTGATTTCAGACTCCTCGCCTCAAGGCTGCCTGACGTGTGACTGGGGTAGCACTCTGAAGGACAGTGTCTGTTACCCGCGCTGTGAGGAGGGGCAGTACTTTTCAGAAATGGTGAGCTCACACTTACAATGGTCAGAAGGACTCTGTAAGACTGCCTAATATTACATTTCTTCCTGAACAGGAAGAGCTGTCTTGTTCAAATTTTGTTTGAGAGATGAATCTGTAGTATTAAAAAAATAAATAACATTACTGTAAAGTAAATATACAGTTTCTTGCAAAAGTATTATTATTTAACAGCTTACAACCACGGTCTCCATTTTATTTTATTGGCATTTAATGTGATAAGCTAAGACAAAGTACCGTAGTGAATAATTATGAAAGGAAACAACACATTGTTTTACTTTTTTTTTTGCATGTAGTTAAATGTTAATATAAATACAGATATTCTGTGAAGGTTTGAAGCATCACCATGAAGACCAAGGAACTGCAGAGTTTGGTTATGAAAAAGAATCTTGAGTTCTGAAAATCACCAAAGGAGCAGCCAAGATCCGCAGCTTAAGCAGATTCTGCTGACAGCTCAACTTTTAGATGTGCCTTCTATAAATCTGTTCTTTACAGAGAAGTATGAAGCACTAAGTTATCATCGAAGAAAATAAGTTATAAGGTGTGTAAGCTTACATGTCATGTTGATGAAGGTGCTCTTATATGACGAGACCTATAAGTATTTCTGGTCTTCACAGGAGATGCTTTGTGTCTCCAAAACAAAAACCGTCCCCTGTGCTAAAATGTAGCGGTGGCAACATCATGCTGTGGGGATGCTTCTCTTCTTTGTGGCTTTGTGGAAGCTGGTCAGAGTTGACAAGAAGATGAATTTACATGGCATTCCTGGAGGAAATTGTTTAAGAGACTGTAAACACTTACAACTGGGAAAGACTCATTTTTCAGCAGGATCAAAATCCCAAACATGCAGAGTTAAACTGGAATAGGTTTGATCAAACCTCAAAAGGCTTTTGGGAGTTACATGACAAAAGATGGAAATGTTTAAGGGGAATGAAAGAAGGGACTAATAGTTATTGAACCACTCTGCTCTTCTTTCAGTGTATTGCTCTGTGTATTATGTGCTGTGCAATGACGCGTGCTGCTGTTTGGTAGGAAACCTGCGAGCTTTGTGACAGCTCCTGCAGGCATTGCGTCGGCCCCAGACCTGACCAGTGTCTGACCTGTCACGCAGACTTCGCCCTCCACGCTGTAGAGAACCGCTGCTCCCGCTGCTGTCAGGCTGCAGGGAATCACACCAGCTGCTGTGTTTGTGACACTCGCTCAGGTAAACATGCCAGCCACCCAAAGCATTTCAGGATTGCTTTGATGGGGGAACAAAAACAGTATTAGTGTTATCTTTTTTTTTCTCCTCCCTAGCTCTTTGTGTGGAGGCTCCTCTGTCCAGGCCTGGAGATCACAAGGAGTTGGACACAAATATGTCCTCACAGGCTTTAAAGCACACCTCAGCTGCTGTGCCCGTTGCCCTGCTGCTAGCAGCCGGTCTGGCCCTGGCAGTCTTTGCCTTGGTTAAGGTGCATGCCAGGAGGAGGCTTTGCTGGAGCCAAAGCTACGAGAGACTGAGTGGGGGCGGTGGCATCAACATGCCGCACGGCGTGCCCGAGCCTGACAGCGGCGATGAGGTAGATGTGGTTTACACCAGCCGAGGCGGATCAGTTTATAGACGCTACAGCTTCATCCTTGAGCAGGACACAGACGCAGACCAAGAGGTCATCGGAAATCAGTCGTAGATGCATCCATGCCAAGGTGTACTGTCGCTGAATGATTATAACTGTAAAGTTTGGTTTAAAAAGGTAGTTTAGTTTATGTTTAGAAAGACATGGAGATGCATTTACAGATGTTTACATGTAATCATAGTGTTAATTTCAGGCCTTTAAGGATTATTTGAACATGATTTTGTTTAAAATTAAAATAACTTTTAAAACAAGAGCTGCATGCACAAGTTTGAATTTGTGGTGGAATTTCTCTACTCCGCAGAGTATCAAATATAATATATACTGTCATGATGCATGTTGTTGTCTGTGCCAGAAGCTTGGTAATGGCGTAAAAAGGGTTTGGTAAAAGTGCAACCTGCTGACGGTAATTTAAAGAAATTTTAGTGTGTGTGCATGTAAAATGTTTCTGCACTGTGTACATGAGGCAAAAATCCCCAATAAATCCAAACTTGTACATCCAATTTTTTTTTTTTCAAAAATCACTGAAATTTTAGATTGTAGAATAATTCCTCCCTGGAAAAGCAATTATTAAATTCAACATTAAAATTAATAAAACATTTTGTCCTTGAAGATTGCATGTAAAAATCTGGCCAGAACTGTTGCGATGATATTCTTTTTCTTTGTGTTTTAGTTGTGAGATTCTACAAAGTGCCTGTATCTATATAATGCACACTGTTAGTAAGACATGTGAGCAGGGACTGAAAAACTACCTTCATATTTGTGTAAATGTATTTTCCTTTTATAATTAACATTAAAAAAGAGTATCTGGGAAACTGAACGTTCCAGAATAAATTTGCATGATTTATTCTAGACAACATTCCTTAGTTGCCTAAGGAGTGTCTTGACACTCCTTAGGCAACTACAAAAAATACACATAAAGTTCCTTTGAAATTCTACATTTACAGAAGCAATGCAATAATATTTAATCATGAACAAGGATGTAGTGCTAGTCAGTCCGCCCTTTCACATCTTATCGGACACACCTCCACAAAGGGATGATTAAGTACCACAGCATCTCCTTCAAACTGGAAACTGCATTGATGAGAGCTCACCTGCCCCGTCGCCCCTGAGCAAAGAGATGACTTGCACAACGCTCCAGAAAAAGTGGACTTTTTTGTGGACCATCTTTCTCAGCCTGGCTTGTTTGTTCCTTTTTTTTGTTTTTTGGAAAACCGCCACTGACATAAGTTTGCCCTCTCAATTCCATATCCCGGATCAGTTTTCTGCTGACCTGCCGGCCTGTTTAGCCATCATCGCTGGAGATGTAGGGGGTACCAAGGCTGAAGTAGAAAAGCTTCTAGCATCCAGAAGTAGAAAAAAAACTTTTTCTGAGGATTTCTACATTAATGCAACAGAGGATTGTGCAGCTTACATTGAGAATAGAGATTTTGTTACAGTGCCTTTAAGTGAGGAGGAGCTACATTTTCCCATTGCATACTCCATAGTGGTACACGAGAAGATTGAGATGTTTGAACGACTCCTACGATCTATTTATGCTCCACAGAACATCTACTGTGTCCATATTGACCTGAAGTCTTCCCCGTCTTTTCACAAGGCTGTGAAGAAAATAGTTTCCTGCTTTCCCAATGTTTTTGTTGCCAGTAAATTAGAAAGTGTTGTGTATGCTTCATGGTACAGAGTACAGGCAGATCTGAACTGCATGAAAGATCTGCTGCACACTGAAGTTCAGTGGAGATACCTTTTGAATACCTGTGGGACAGACTTTCCCATCAAAACCAACAGAGAGATGGTGAAGGTTCTGAAAGTCCTCAATGGGAGGAACAGCATGGAAACTGAAGCCACCAGTGCCTCCAAGAAAGGTCGCTGGCAGTACCACCACAATGTCACCGACAGGGTCATTAGAACAGAAGTGAGAAAAAGCCCACCACCCATCAGCAGCCCAATGTTCTCAGGAAACGCCTACTTTGTGGTCTCAAGGGCCTTTGTGAAATATGTGATGCAGAGCAGAGCGATTCAGAAATTCATGGAGTGGGAAAAAGACACATACAGTCCAGATGAGCACATGTGGGCCACCCTGCAGAGGATGTCCTCGGTTCCTGGATCAATGCCCTCAAACAGCAAATATGACACGACGGACATGATGGCTCTCGCCCGAGCTGTCAAGTGGTCTTATTTAACAGGAGACATGAACAAAGGAGCTCCGTACCATCCATGTACGGGGACCTACAGGAGAGCTGTGTGTGTGTACGGCGCCGGCGACCTCCAGTGGCTCCTGAAACAGCAACACTTCTTTGCAAATAAGTTTGACCCAGAAATTGATAACATTTCCATCAGGTGTTTGGAGTCAATTCTGCGTTTCAAAGCTTTGGATCAAGACCGCCTGGACTCTCAGCAATATCCTTATCTCTCGTAGTATAGTTTTTTTTCTTTTCAAATGGAGCAGGTAATTTTTGAGAAGCTTATCTTATTGCAGTAGAACATCTGACAGGTATAAGCTGGTTTAGGATTCTCACAGGGCGATGACCCCCCCGAGTAAACATACAAGGTCTGTATTATCAGTGAAATGTCAAAAATATAAAGTATACCTATTTTATAGTCATTTTAAATTACTGTTAAAATAAAACAACATTTTATTACAGTTGTAATGTTATCTGTAATGTAACATGAAAATTTGTCTTTCGTGTAGGCAAATAAAATGCAATTGCTTCCTGCTGCTAGCTTACTAGCAGTGCACTTTTTTTAACTTTAATTATTGTGTCAGAATGGTATTCTGTTTCTTATACAATGTTCTAAATCTTTGATTTCAATATGTACTGGATTTAAAGCTGATTCAATAAGCTAGCATTTGCTCACTCTTGCCTGCAAGCTGGGCACAAGAAGGTAACCACACCATTGTCTTCTTTCTTTATATATTAATCATAATTGGGGCTTGGACAGATTGTTAGCAAGTTAAAATCTGTTTTAGGAAAAACCCTATTATAACCTTTATGAGCTAAAAGTGGATAATGTACGATCAACACGGTCTCTGATTGCTTCTTGACTACTTCAAGAAGAAACTGGTTGAATGTAATAAGTTGACAGAATAAGCATTAAACAAACAAGTGTACATATGAAAGACATTACTGAGTAAAATGTAACACCTTTTATGACAAATGTGCTTCTCGACTTTCCACAAACCCTTTATACATTGATATTTAAGCTAATTTGTTTCAGGTTCTCTTTCCAACAACCAGAAAGCCCATTCCAGTGAGGGGCAACAAAATAAAACTTTATTTTCCCCAGGTGAAATTTTAACAGAACATCAGCAATGAACAGTGGAAAAGGTGCTGCCAACACTTTACATAAAATGCCACTCTGTGAGTTTGACACCTATAAATTGCAGTTTAAAAATCAGTTCATAAAAATATATTAAATTTCTCTCCTTTAACACCTTGTATATAAATATATATTTCAATGTAACAAAGCAGAACATGCAGCAACCACTTGTAACAAAGTGTTAAATAGTGAGGATTTAACTAAGAAACCGAAAACAGGCTTGACTTAACATAGGGGACTAAATAAAAGCAAAATACAATATTTCGAACAGCAAATGTGGGCAAAGTTATAAGGGTTAGGTTGTTTGGTAAACAAGAAAAAAATACAGCAAAGTGTCTGAAAATGTAACAAACAGCATAGATTAAAAAATGCACTCTTATGTGCAAAAAAAATCTCCTGTAACTTTGAGCAGAACATAAACACGAGGACAGGAGTTAGAGATTGAGACTCCTCCTCATGAGGCACTGTGAAGTGGTCACTCAGGAACAGCAGCAGCAGCCATCTCCACCTTCCCGGATATTTCCTGGTCAACTCTGCAGAAACATTCAGAAGTCAGAAGAGGACTGTGAGACCGGGGAGGCATTTATGCAATCAATCAGGATCAGCTTACAACAATGACCTCTAAAAAATACTACTTTTTCAGAATCACACCCCGAAATGTGTTCAGACTGGGATGAATGTCAGAAAAATAAAACTCCTAATTTATTAACAAAAATAAATAAATAAATAATAATAAAAAAATTAAATATATATATATATATATATATAATTTTTTTCCCAAAATAAGTCAGAGTCCACTGAGATCTTTTAAAATTCGATATTATGTGCAGCTTGTTACAAAGTGGTGGATCAAACCAGCTTAGGCTTTCAAAAACACATTTTAGGCTGTTGCTGGTTAATTGATTTTTTTTTTTGGCTTGACCTAAATATTCACATTTAGAAAATGTTCAAATCATACATACCTTTCACTAAAAAATTGACATTTCAGTTTACCTAGAAAGTCAACACCAAGTGTACATGACAATGTTTTTAATTGCCTTTGAGAACAAACAAGTGTCCTTTAAGGACCAATATGTGCATTTACTGGATATTCATCTTCCAGCTTATTGGAAAGTGCGATAAGTCAAATCAATGCACTTCATTCTTTTCTAATGGATTTTAGTTGTTATTTTATCGATCAGGCCAATTTCGGTTGAGGTCTGACCTACTGATTCAGAGTTGGACTTGTTCTCACAATTTCAATCTAAATTAAAACAGAACAAAGCTGCAAGGTTTTTGATAGACGTGGTCATTTTCAAAGTAATGGAAAATGAAGGAATTGGAGATAAGTCCTTAATATTTCTAGGTTAAGAAGAATGAACTGACTGGAGCCTCTGTTAATCTTAATGTCAAGAAGTTTGTGAAGTGCAAACTCCTCACAAGAACTTTTGTTTCAACAGGTTATAAACTGAAAACTTCTCTGTCCTTGACAGTTAAATAATGTTATACTTTTCAATCAATTATCCTAATCACAGCAGCAGCTGAACATTAATCACTTAACAGGAAAGAGGAGTACATTTCTGAGTGCAAGAGGAAAGATGACAAACGATCTGTTTACCAAAACATCAGTGGGGAGCAGGAGAGCAGGGAGTGAGTCATGCAGAAAGCTGTGAGCGTGAACAAGCATGGGCGTTCAGTGAGGGCCACTTACTGACAACCATGTGAGGACACGGTTAATGTGCAACAGTGCAACCACAAGCACCACAATGACAGGGACAAACTAGTTCCTTGTGGCACTAACTTTGACAAAAACAAAAAAAACAAAAAAACTTACCAAATATAAAATGCAGCAACTCTAAACCTGTCTGGTTTTTGGGGCGTTTTTTTTTTTTTTTTTTAAACAAGAAATAAGTGCCAGTAAGTGTGACATCAAGACAATCTGTGCACAGTTATTTTTGTATAACCTGTTTAAAGTTGTTACATTACTATCTAAACTGCGTAAGAAAATGCACATTGTGAAATACAAAAAGCCTTATGCAAAATGTAAAGATTGACAATATTTATAGATAAAAAAATAAAAAAAACAATGCAGAATAAAAGTATGCTGCTAACTTTACATTACTGGCTCAAACGAGAATTTAGCTGGTTAAACATTCACCAAGCCACCTATTTTAATGAGCAGACAGTCATTCAGTCTGTTTACTTGGAATTTAAATCACATCAGTTGAGAATTGCAGAGGAGATTGCCTTTCCTTTAAGAGAATAGGTGTCTTGGTGCGTTTCTGCAAGCTACCTGATCAATTTATTGTTAGTTTCACAAAATACAAAAGGATGCAGAAACTGACCCTTGGTCAAAGTGCAAATACCTTTTATTGGTTTTCCTATTTTTTTCGGCGTCAAACCTTAAGAGGGGCAGGAAAACTGGTTTAAGCAGAGAAAATGTAGACAACCAACACCAACAACAGATCAAAATGTGCAGAATGTTCAGAGATTCTCTGAGGTTTTGAGCAGTATCTTTTTGAAAGCGTGGAGATAAATGACAACAACGTGCGTTTCATCTATTCACAATATTTTTTACAAATATCTTTCCTACTGTATGCACACACATATATTTCTATTATTATTATTATTTTTTTCCTAGATCTAAAAAGCTTTAGGACAGATCTAACCTGTTAGAGCTTAGATATAATCCCGGTGCTAAAAAAATTCTGTGAAGTAAAAATCCTTGCTCTAATTTGAAGCTAATATTTACATTTCTGCAGAACATGATTTTTCAATGATCTGCATCTGACAACAATTCTTCGAAGTGCTGTATTTTAAAGTGGAACCAGCTAATCATTGACATAAAAGAAAATATATTGATAGATGGCAACTGTGTACTGACACTGCAGACTAAAAGTGATTTTAATCATAGTTTAGTTCCATCTTTTTTAATATCTTACAACATATTAAAAAAATAAACAAGACAGTTTTACCCCAAGTCTGAGGAAAGTGTAAAAGTGAGTGATGACTACAAAGAAGAATGTAACAGTGTAGCAAAAAGAAACAGAAATTCAACACTTTGGAAGCAGTAGGAAATCACCTTTGAGCGACTAGGACATGCTGATATTGTGTCTGGTTGTGTAGCGAAAAAACAAAATGCAATTCAACACTTTGTACTGGCGGTGCACATACAGCTGCCTTCTCCCACTTTTTTCATCCAATGATTACAAACTTTGTCGAGTTTGTTGCCATATGTGATAGAGCAACACAAAGTTGTGATTTTTAAGTGAAAGGATTTTCTTTTACAAATAAAGTTGAAGGTTTGCTCTGCATGTCTACAACCCTAAATAAAATCCTTCCTGCCTTCACAAGAGGACTTACCAGAAACAGAACCAGTCTTATCTACTTTGATCTCAGTATAAACACAGCTGGATTATTTTAGTGTTTGTCAAACAGCATCATGAAGACCAATGTACACATCAGACAAGTCAGGGAAAAAGTTGTGGAGAAGGAGAGCAATATTGAGAGAAGCAGCCAAGAGGCCCATGGTAACGCTGGAGGAGCTGTAAAGACTCAGCTCAGGTGGGACAATCTGTTACAAGCATTATTTGTGCAGAGGGTATCCCTATCCATCTTCAAGTGACTGTTGAAGATTTGGCAGCTCATACCCTCTCCTATATTCTGTTTCTACTGAAAACAGAGTGAAAATTTAACCTTCATACATAACTGTAACTGCAAAACCTAAACCAAACGGTGTTCATGTGTCGAAAACTTACTGTTTGATACATTCTGGTATGGCCACGTACTCCATAGGGACAAGTTCAGCAAGGTCTTTCAAGCTGTACACATACTTGACTTTCTGAGAAAACTTGGAGCTGCAGAAGGAAGCAGAAATGGCACAATGCAAATATTTTTGCCTTAATTATTTCAATTTTCCAAATATTTATACCTACAACATACCTTATGAAGGGTTTTGTGAGTGCCAGCAGCGTACGAATGAACCAGGAGGGGTGGACAATTATCAGCGATTTTAGGTTTTTCCGTAACCTATACGAAGAGACCAATCAGAGGTTAAGAAAGTTCAAATTAAGAATGGTCTCCTAACTGGACTAAACGAAAATGGTGACATATCTACTCTACTTATGATAACAGCGTCTTTTTCAGAGTTGTGCTGAATTACCTGCGATCAATCTGCTGGTAGCACTTCCTGAGCCAGCCAACAGCTGGCATCTTTTTCCGAGACGTTGCCCCATTCAAATACACAATCATGTAATTCTCAGCAACCAGCAGCTCCAGGGTGCCAATGACATACCTGGAGAAGAAATCACACGTTAAGAAATTGTTTCAAATGCTGGCAGTAAGATCCCAATTAAAACTTACTTGAATAAATTATCCATGATGTATCTGTAGTTTGGTTGACCGCTCTCAGGCATAAAGCAAACAGCAAACACGATGATGGCATTCAGACCATCTCCGTAATAACCTGTAAACAACATATCAAACATTTATAAAAAATGTTTTAAAGTGAGAAAATTTGGAAAACTAAAACCATCGAAGTCAAGTCATTGTGCTTTTGTGCATGGCAGTAAGATTACACTGACCCCCATGGCTGATGACTTTCTTGTAAGGTTCAATGGCCTTCATGTCCACTCTGTGATCTTGATCTCCAATACGGAAAATCCTCCATCGTCGTCCTTCTTCCCGCTCTTCTGAGGCTGAATATTCCTGGACCGAATCGACGGTTTTCTGTAGTATTTCTGTGGTTTTTGGTTTAGGAAGATCATCTAAATGAAAAAAAAACAACATATATTTAAATATACAGTTTAGCAAATAAATAAATTAAGCCATCTGATAATTTGTGTGATTAAAATCAGCGCATTTTTCATCAAATATACATTCAAATCTTTAGATTATTTTCCTCATGCTCCAATTACATCCAGTTGATCATCTGTATCTTGACATGCTTTGCTCTCAGATTAAAATCCAACAATCACAGCTGCAGTTCATTATCTCTTTCCTGGCCTTTCATTAGGAAGAAGAAAAAAAAAAGAGCTTTTTTTCATAATGCAAACAAAACATCACATTACAACTAAAATTGACAAACACAAATGAAGTAAGATATTTACATACTCTGTAGAAAAGCAAACTACAGATTTTCTTTCACTACCATCAAAATAGTTATAAAGTGATATTTGGAAGGCTCATAGCAAAGCCGTAATCTTAGTTTCATGGAAGATTTATGTGGGCAGGACATAAAGAGTGTGTGTTAGCACAGCTGTCTGCAAACCTGACTCAGTTACAGCCGTTCTGCTGGGAGGAAGGAGATAAAATTACTACAAACTACTGAGAGGTCCGTGGTAGGAATATCAAACCTTTTTCTTTTTATTCAGAGACTTCGGTATCCTATTTTATGTGTAAGCCAAAACTTTAGTAAAAGTTGCTAAATAGCTGCTAAAAACAAAAAAAAATTCCTAACCAAGTTCCAGGTTTAAATGTTCTTTAAAAATGAAAGTTTATTGATGTTTGAGAGGGTGTACTTGCATTTTTAGGCCATAAGCATTATATTACTTGTAACTCAAAACATTATTGTTTATTGCAATAACTTGTGGGACAATTTATTGTCCAGAAAATGTTATCGTGACAAACCTGTTCTGATTTCATTTCACAGTGCGAAAAAAATTCTTTCGATATAAATGTATGTAAACACCTTGGTTGCACTGAATTGTTCTTCCAAGAAATACCCTAGGAACTTCTGTGTGTATTTTGTACATCTATTGCTGCACAGTGTTTCAACATTAAGACAAGTATTTGAATGATCAAAGTCAAACTACACAAATAAATTCAACTGAAACACTTACATGGGAATGTTTATACAGTAAGCACAATCTGTAATATACACCCAATTTAAGATTTCAGTATTGATTTGTGTTCTCCTCATCTGGTCCATATTTTCCAGTAAGAGAAGAGCTATTTTCATTGTACTATCTACAAGATTTACTTACAATCAAATGCAAGCCCTTAAAAAGAGACAAACTGTAAAATAGTGAATATATTGAAAATAAACCATTTCTGAAGTGCTAAACTGTCATTAGTACCTTAGAAAATGAACATTTAAAATATACAACAAACCAAAAAAAATATCAAAATAAAAACAAGAAACATAACATGTAGGAGAAAATACATTCAAACAAGTGAAGAGATGATTGGGATGAAGGATTTGATTGACTTGTGGTTTGTAAAAAAATAAATGAAGTCTGTCCAAGAACTCTTACCACAAGAAGAGAAAAACCTGCTGTTGGACTGCAGCCTGTTTCCAGGCAGACATAGGAAACAACTCTTCCAAGTGAGAAAGAGGAATGCAGCAATGTGGGAACAAGAACAACAAACAGCATTTTAAACAGAGTTGAGGAAGTAAGCTACCAAAAACACCCTAAAGTCCATGAAGGACAATGTTTATAGACCAAGTTTAGTAAAACGAGACCAGGCAGCTTCTCATTTCTAAACTGAAGTCTAGCTTCTTATAACAGGATCCCACATGCATGTAGGCGCTGGGTGATGAAGCCTAAATATAAAATCTGATTTTTTCATAATAAATTAAATTTTAGTTAATTATTTTCTTGCTTTTTCTTAAAAAATAAAATACAAAGGTATTTTAAAGACCTGGCTGGGCTGACATCACTTTGAACTATGGAAATCAAGGAGGGGGAAAACTCAGTTTCAAAAATGAAATCTTCAAAAAACTGAAAATTCAATCGATAAAATCGATTTACCGCCCAGCACTACATGCATGTTCCCAAGAATTTATCACTTTTTCCATCAATATGTTTACTGGAGTTATTTTGCCATTCTGTTAGTAAGGCAAAGTAAAACAATCAGTGTTACAAGAAACACTAAAACACTACAAGACCAACACTGTGATTTTTACCTTCCCATTCAAATTCATTGCTGTTGTCTGAGGGCGTCTCCATGTCATCCAGATCCAGATCTGTAATTTCCTCCAACTCATCAGAGAGAAGAGAACCGTCGCTGCGGTCCAGAGTCAAACTCAGGTCTGGAGCGGAGAGTTTTTTCTTGGCCTTCTTGCTTTGGTTCTCTCCATAACCTGGGATACATAATAATTGTTAGTAGTTCTATTATATGTGCAGCCACTTTAAAAATAGACTAAATTATTCATTTTTAATGCAATGACAACAAATTATATTTTGGAAAAAGAAAAACAGAAAAAAGACAAAGCAAGACTCAAGAGTACTCAAAGATTTAACTTTAAGATTCAGAAAAAAATCTGAATTAATATTTTAAAAAGTTCAGATTTTTTTTTTTATTTGTTCAGTAATATGAAGTGCATTACTGTGTTATGATTACCAGGGTCTCTCTCTTCAGAGGTTTCAGAAAAAAACTCATCAAGCTCCTCTTCCTCTGGGAGGGGCCTGATGAAAAATAAGTTAATAATCTTAACTTCAGTACTTTATGATTTTCACATTTTTGCCCATAATGTGGGCAAAAGCATCTATGCATCTGAGAATCTCAGTACCGTGGAAAGTCTTCATCTTGCCACTCTTCCTTTAGCTCAACTCCTTCCATTCTCAGACGAGCTTCTGTAGTGGCGACTGACTCTTCCCGCTCCAAGCTGCTTGTGGAGGAGGAGGGGCAACACAAACAGGAATTCAACATTTCATAGTTAACTGAATCTAATTGCTAAAAAACAAGACATTTGTAGAATAAAATGGAAAAGTTCAAGAGCGAGCCACCACAGATTATCTGTAAAATGTAAACACATAATTGGTTATTTTTTTTTAAAGGTGATGCATACAGTCTTAATGAGATTAGCTAGGAAGCCTTAAAGTTGAACTCATTTGCTAAAACGCCACAGTCCCGTTCATTTTAGGGTTACTGAGTCAGACACTGAAAGCCTGTTTTTAAAGACACTGGTGCATTGAAGATAAAATCATTTCATCAAGTACACTGGAACTAATTTAGCCTTTACTGGAGTCTAAAGTAAATTAAACCTGCCTTCAAGTTCACGGACAGCCATTTCTGCTGATAGTCTCAGAGAAAATTAGTGAGTTTGAAGGTCTACATTGTATAGCTTCCTTTTAAACTGAATTGATGTGTTAAACTGATTCCCTACTATGCATAATAAGCATGAAACAGTTGAAAATTTAAACCATACAATACATTTTTAGTCGCATGTTTAAGCATCAAGTCAAAAGCTTCAGGTTGTAACTGCTCTCCTAATCAGGTATTTTGCCGTTTGAAAGCTTACCAGCTGCTGCAAAGAGCTTAGTTTATAAGCCATACGCCTAACTAATGATAAATGTGGAATCCGTATTGCTGTTACACAGAGCCCCTTTTATAGGGTACAACAATGCATTTGTGCTTATACATAAATTCCATAGATTTGGTATTTAATGTCAGAATAAACCTATTTAGGCATCTGAATCGAAATGACAATAATCTCCACACAACCTAACAGCTGAAATAGGCAAATGGCTTCCTTTAAAGGAAAACTGCAAACCAAGTGGAAAGACTAATAGTAAGCTACTTCAGCAAAATAAGGAAGCTAAACTGCAAAAAATGAGAAAGTAAAAAAAAAACAAAAAAAAACTTGACTCATAACACTGAGCTTACATAAAGCCACACAAGTCACCACACAATGTCTATTTATATGGAAATGTAAAGGTGAAGTTAAACTGTGAAAATGTCTGTGTGAAATGTCAAACACACTAAAGTGCTGTTTTTGTGATTTTATTAGAAATCCAATACCTGTCTATTTTTCCACACAGAACATCTGACATTTTATTTTAAAAAATGTGCACTGATTTGTTACAAGGGTGCTGGTGATGTCAGTACAAAGGTGTGGTGAATTTTAAATATTGTAAACTATGATAACTGTGGAATAGAAATGGCCTAAACCATTCTTACAGTTTTTAGTATTCCCACACATGTAAAATCCCATAATTTTCTGGACTGCTCAAGTTCATCTTAAAATGTAAAATTCATACACACAGTATGAATTGTTGACAGATGTCTAATAGGAGTTTGCATAAGATACCAGCAGAAACCCTAGAAACTAGAAGGAAGGATAATGAAGGAAACAAAGAAGAAGCACTTAAAAGAAATTCTTTAAAACACACTTTAATATTTAGGAAAGAATTTATAGAGAGCTTTTTCACTATTAGAACAAAATGCATATAAAAACTAAAATATCTGAACTGGTCAAAGTCTCACTGAATTATTGTATGCTATTTAGATTCTTCAAAACACCAACTGTGACTTGTTATGAGTAGTTGCCAGGGGAGATTAAAGAATTCCTCAAACAAAACAAACATAAACTAGTTGTACCAAAAATAAAGTCATTGTCAAATTTATGTATTTATTTATTTTTTTCCCTCCAGGGGATCTCTTTTTGTGGGCTCTAGTGTCCCTTATATGACAGTAGGCTGACAGGAAAGGGGGAAGGAGAGAGGGGAAGACATACGGCAAATGTCAGTCGGGTCCGGGAATTGAACCCGGACCCAAGTTACAAGGACTCAAGGCCTCCAAATGTGGGTTGCGCTATCCCCTACACCACCACAGCATGCTCCCAAATTTATTTTTATTGCATGTTTAAAGATAACTAACGTGCTATAAAAATGCTGCAAAAAGCAGCCTGGTCTCAGGTCTCCAACAAGTGTTGGAGTCCTGAGACCACCCTAATAAACATCAGCATAAACCCTTCTAAATCTGATTACCGGTACATTCACTGTTGATTCATCTGGAATCAACAAGCTTTTTGAGACAGAATTTCAAACCCCACATATCAAAAGATACAGTTGGGAATCTCATCCAAACTTTATCTCATCGTTTTGGAATAATTTCTGCTACAGTATGGCATTCTTATGATTTAGCTGTAGTAGAAGTTCAGTGAAAATGCATGTGTGTATGGAAGGAACTTGAAGTTATATTTAAAGCAATAGTTTTTAAATGGGAGCAAAATACTTGGAGAAATGTTTGGGGTAATTTCATACACTTTCACAGTACTGGGAGGTCTTACAAAAGAAGAAGCATTTGAAATTACTAAGAAAAACTGCAAAAACACATCATTTGCAAGCCTATATCACCAAATGGAGCTTCAATGCTTCTCATCAATTTATTTCTATTGACTTTTAGCTGTGAACATTGTTTATATTGAGTAAGCAAGTTTTTAAGTTTGCATGATTTTAAACTGCATAGACATTACTACTTTCTGCTCCTTCTGAGAAGTAAACCTGATGAACTGAGAAGTACAAGGGATTCCACTATAATTATTTTGCTGTAAACTCTAATTTGAGAAAGTGATTTGTTTCTTTAATTCCATTCAACTTTTGAGTAGTAATTTGAATACAGCTTGTTATAAATTTCATGAGCTGAACTTATGTCTGGGAATTTAAATTTAATTTCTAAATATTTTCTCTATTTTTGTTACATTTTCAAAGGCGAGAATAAGGGGAAGTTCATGTAGGAACAAACATGCAGAATGATGAAACATTGTTATGGTTAAAAGGGAATTTGCGCTCTGACAGAAATGTTTTCTTTTAAACATTTCTTCCATAAACTGGCACTGAAGAATTTCTAACATTTATTTAAAAAAAAAATAAAAAAAATAAACACAAACTTCCCAAAACGTTTAAAAAGATGCATAGGCCTACTAGTTATTTTGATTTAAATTCTGGTGCGATGTGAAATTACACACTTGTTAACAGTTTAATCACCTAAATAAATCCCCAAAATACACACCTTCCTGATGCTCTTGGTGGTGAATGCGCCTTGGAAAGGCTAACCGGGGCAGAGCTTCCTCCTCCAGACTGTTTTTGCACTTTTCCTGGCGTTGTCCTTGTTTTGGGCACATTATCTCGACGAGATTTTTCGCGATTTTCCAACGCGGAGTCTGAGCTATCTTGAAAATCCTGGCCACCCTCCTTTCTCGACACCCCGGAAGACGGTCTGTTTCCCAAATCCCCATCAGTCCTGCTGGGTGTGACAGAATCTGAGTTGCTATTGTTCAAACTTGTGTCACTTACACCCTTCAACACCGCTTCACTTTCTTTCACGTCCGATGCCATGAGTCCTGTTACTAGGTTCCCTTGGTGCTGACGCGATTCAGACGGGGTTTGTGTAGAAAAAAAATACTCCGATCTTCTTATATTTTCTATGACAGTCAAAAAGCCAAACTGAATTAACAACTTTTTCAGAAGTTTGTTGCTAACGGACTAGCTCTAGGAAACCGCAAACTAGCCAAGCGACGCGTTGCTAACACGTTTGTAAATCAGCATACCTAATAAACTAAGCAGTGTGAAATATCACACCGTGTACTTAGATTTGATCACCTTTTCTGAACGCGTCACAGTAAGAGGCTGGTGGTCTGAAAGTGTGCTAGCTTTGCACAAGCAGCAGTACGCAGTGATCCTGCTTATCAAGTTTCCTTCCTTCCTCCAAGTCACAATGCTCTCCCCCCTCTATTGCGGACGTTAACAAACGTTAGTCACGTTAGCTTTTTCGGCTACGTAGAGCTAACTTAGCCGGTAGCTGCGGCTAACAACAGCTAAGTTTTGGACCAAGTGTCTATTCTTAGCGGAATGTATGTTCAACCGCTTACTGTACACAGGTCTTCATTTGTTCAGAAAAATTAATAAATAGCGGTAGGTTGAACTTGCCCAAACTCTAGGCTCCTCGACGTACGATTGCAACCATAGACGGTTAAACGGATATTATGCGCGTGGGCATTTATTAAATAGGTGACGGAGTTTGAGGGAGGGGGACGAGGGGTGCTTGGGGGGTTCTGCTTTCACTTTCCACAAATACAATTTCTTATTTTTGTTTTTACTCAGAGGTACATCTTTATTTATATGTTAGACTAGCCTCTCCTGGATTTATTATCCTTGATTGAATTACAGTATTAGTATGAATTTTAAAATACCTGATCAAGCTGAAAGGGAATATGAATGTAACTTATACACATTTTTTCAAAGTGATGACAGATGACCGGGCAGTAGGGATCTCTAATAGTAGCAGTTCATTGTACAACAGGTCAGAAGAAGCCCCTCCTGTTTGTCAAATTAAAAATATCTTTTGAAAATAATAATCAAGCAGATATTAAACTTATATTTCAGTAAGCCCGCATTTCTGTATTTTCTGTTTTTACTATTTTAATGTAATAATCTAAATGTGTTTTCATTAGCTGTCAGTGGAAAATCATTAAACAAAGGCATGGAAACATCAGTCTGTGTGTAATAATGTGTATGTTGTGTTTCACTTGGTGAATTGAGTTACTGAAACAAATAAAAGTTTCAGTAACATTACAATTTATTGACTATAGCTGTGCATATTATTAATTATGTTGTTTCTATACTAATAAAATGCTAAAGAATAACATACAAGTTATTCATGAACTGATATAATACAGCAACTAAATACTCTCTTGAAAAACTATTTAGCAACCTGTCTGAGTTTACTGGATCTTATGATAAACTGTGAGAAAATTAGGGAATAAAGACTGAGTTGAATAAGAATAAATGTATGAGTTTGTGATAAAATATACCTTGATAAGTTGAGAAATACTCAATTTATTGGAATGCAGCTCATAAATAAAATGTAATAAAGTATCCTTAAACCAAAAATGGTTTATAAAGAATTTTGTAAAAGGCTCACACATCCCTTTACAAATGGTACCATACAGTGAAAGGTCTCAATCCTAAAACTCTTTGCTCTCATTGGGCAGCACAATAATTTAATCATTTAAATAATAGTCAATTTCACTGAAAAATGTTTTTATAAAACTATTATTTATGAGTATATTCAGTGGGGGAAAAAATTCCATCTTGAAATATTGTCTTTAACAGAATTCCAGCTGTCAATGCTTTGTACAACCCTTCTGCTAAAAGGAAACCCCTTTATTGTTCCCTACAGTACACTTTTCATAAAGTGGGAGCCTGCAGAGAAACCTTTTGACCTCTCCTCTTTACCCAATCTCTCTAGATCAGGGGTCTCAAACTCCAGTCCTCAAGGGCCGCAGTTCTGCAGTTTTTAGATGTGCCACAGGTACAAAACACTGGAATGAAATGGCTTAATTACCTCCACCTTGTGTAGATCAGTTCTCCAGAGCCTTAATTATTCTATTCAGGAGTGGTGCAGCAGAGGCACATCTAAAAGTTGCAGGACGGCCCTTGAGGACTGGAGTTTGAGACCCCTGCTCTAGATCAGTGTTGCCTAATTCCAGTCCTCGGGCCCCCCCTGCCTGCATGTTTTAGGTGTTTCCCTTCTGCCACACACCTGGATTGAATCTTTGGGTGATTAACAGGCTCCTGCAGTAGTTGGTGGCTGCAGAAGATGTCATGCAATCATTTGAATCAGCTGTTCTGGTATAGAGGCACATCTAAAACATGCAGAGCAGGGGGCCCCGAGGACTGGAATTGGGAAACACTGGTTTAAGGGATTGCTGTAAAGTCAATTACTTAAAACAAGCAATTTGCTGTCGCCCCCTGCTGGTCCAGGAGGAGTGAATGCTGTAAGTCAAAGATTCCATGCAATCTACTTGGTTTCCTTTGGTACAAACTTTTTTTAAACTACCTTCTTACTGTGAGAGGTCTTTATAAATATAAGAACTTCTCCAGATTATCAGACAGTGTCTAGAAGAAATTGACTTCTACATGTCTCTAAGCTGAAATTAATTTATCATTTTTTTCACATCTTTACCAGATCTGCTAATAAATATGGCCAGGGCTGTATTGGAGTGTGTATCCTGCAATGGAGTAGTATTCTTAAAAGGTTAAGCACACTAGGCTGCTAAATCACTCCAGAACATGCCGAAGGTCTTGGCCTAAAGACGAACCTGATCTTCCGAGAAAAATAAATAAATAAAAATAAAGAAAATCAAAATACTGTAAAAAGTATGTTGGGTGCGAAAGCAAACATTTTATTTAATTAAATTGGTGGCAACATTACAGTAAGGAAACAACTTCATTACTTATTAAACTGTTAAACCATACATGCTGCATTTAAGATGATTTTATATTTGTCTCATAAAGTCCATTGTGTTGCTGATAAATACAAGTATTTATGCATGGGCTATATGGTCATCTGAAACCAACCAGTTATTCAGATATGTTATGTACAATTTCTTTAAGATGAGTCAGCATGACACTTAATTTTTGTTTAGAATAAATTACTTTCTGTTTATATTATTTGAAATCTGAAAACCTTAAATATCATTCTCAGCTTACTTTCTTCATTCGTTTAGTAGAACGAATTTTTATGTCGCCACTAGGTGGAGTCAAAAGCTTGCTATAACGATTTAGTCTTGTGGAAAATCCTTACTGTTAAGGCTATCCTTTCATCATTGATCGTCATAATTACACTAATATTTTTCTATTCTCCTCATGATTCTCAGATGCACATACTTGCAGTCATCCAACAGACATTGTTTGCACTATAAAGAAGCAGCAACAAAATATCACCATAAAGAACAAATTCCAAAACAGTATGGCCTTTGAGGAACATTTAGTTTCATTTGATTTTTAGGCATCAGTTAATATATATATAAATAAAAAATCTAAACAAAGATTATATTATAGATTTATGCTGTCTGGTTATTTCCAGCAATGTTTGCTGTGGATCATTCAGCATAATTTCTAATTAACACATTGCTATTTACTCTGCTGGATAATTAAACCTCATCACAAAGTAGATAATCCAGGGGGAAAAATTAAAGTTTATGCTTATCTTCGACATGCTTGCTGTATTATTCTATTGCCTCATCTTTTCAAATTCTGAAAAAAATAAAAAATAAAAAAAATATATATATAAAACTGTTTAGAAGTAATTTTTTTCCGCCCAGGTTAAAACTATTAACCTGGCAGGACATATGCAAGTACATCGCCCTTCTCAAACAGAAGGCAGTGGAACTGTAGAGAAAGAAACACATTAAAATATAATTTTATAGTGTTCCTCTGTTCATTGTAAGCCTCTGTGCTCAGTTATACAGCCAAGGGCCAACAAACAGCTATTGTTGCAAATCAGACGGACCTTTTTTCACAATGAAAGCTAAAGTTTCATTGTCTAATTCAGGGTTCGTAAAGGATGATCCTTGCTTTTAAAAGCAACACAGGAACTATACATAATAAGCAGGGATCTCATTTTGTCTTGAAAGGAGGAATAGATACTGGGTACAAAAACATAGGCTGCATCTTATTTACAAAGCAGAATCATTTAGAGAACTCTCCAACCAATTTCCATAAGTGGAGTTATGGGAAGTATTTAGGCTACTCAAAGTATATCAATAATGAGAAAAGACAAAAAGGATTTTTTTTGCATGTTCTATGCAATGCTTTTTTGGGTGCAGAGCAATCATTATTTATGATTGCAAAGCCTAAAAAGGAGGCATGAAGATAGCAACTGCAGAGAGACTGGTAAAAAATTTAAAGAGGAAGTTAAATGAATATTTAAGGGAAGATGAAATATTTAATGGAAACAAATGAGCAAAACATTTAAAACAGCATGATAAATACTAGGGAGTGCCATTAAATTGGCTCTCATAATTTGTGCTGCTCGCGACATTAGCCGGGAGGTCTCGCTCATGCGGTGTGAACTGAGAACTCCAAAGATTGTTTTCAGATTGTTTTCACCGTACCAGTCAAAGAAAAAATGAGGACACCGTGTCTGTAACCCAGAGCTAACCTTCTATCAGAGAAATATTCATGCTTTGATCCAGTGTAGTTTGAGTATATGCCACAAGGCAGAAATAAAATCATGTTTTATTGACCTTTTTCACATTGAGGTTAGGTTAGAGTTTTGAAGAGACAACATAATGACACAAAAACTGAATCTGATTAATTTCTCAGGAGACATGCAGCAAAAACAGAAATTGTCATAACATTAGTGTTTTCCACTGCATTTATTTTTTTCATTTTCTTTTTTTTTTCCTGATTTCACCAACTTGAATGAAAACAAGAAACATAGCATTGTGTACCAGCAAGCATTCATTTGTTTTCCAAATGTGAAAATAATTAAATGGGCAAACAAATAATTATTCAAGTCAATGAGAACAATTATCTCGAAGATGCCTCTGAGACTACAATGAGCATTGTGAATTGATTAATTATCTTGGTAAAGATAATTGAGCGGAGCTAGATCTTTATGACTGAGTCAACTAAACATCTCCCAGCAAATCCAGAAAAATGGAAATATGATATAGACAATACCATTAGACCTTCTTTTGTGTGCTTCCTTTAAAATAAAATTAAATAAAACATTTAATTGTATTTAGAGCTTGAAGTAATGTGTTACAAGAAATGAATCAAGGTTCATCTTTCCCAAAACAGTGCAAGATAATGTTCAAAAATTAATATTATGTGTTTTCTAAGATAAAATAAAAATAATTCTATAAATATAAAAGGATATTAAATAATTTACTCTATTGCAAGTTAATCACTGTTTTCACATCTGTCATAGCTAAACCTTCCCTAAGGAATGCAGAACACGGCACAAAATAAGATAATTTTTGCCCATGCTCTTTTAATTTTCAATTTATATTTTTTTATTTTAGCTGAAACAAAAATTATAAATCATAATTGACTCTTTAATCTGTTTATTAAAACTGCTACAAGTGTAGCTCTGTTCTGATTAGTGCTTATCAGTGTAGGCTTAACTTCCTCTTAAATATGTAAAATATTGTACAAACTATTGTTATCTTAGTGAGTACCTTATTTAAAATAGAAATAAGATAAAATGAACATAAATAAATAGAATTGAAAAGAAAAATTTATTTTCTAATCCTCATGAATCTATTTGTTAACTCTATTGTAAGTGTAGCACTGCTCTGACCAGTGCTCATTTGTCCTGGTTCAACTTTGCCTGTGAACTCGGCATGTCACGTAGCCTGTGGGCAGACTATTACTTACTCCTGAGCCAGACAGAGATCATTACCTCTGAGAATGATGGCAAGGCAACTGCAGCCAGGCAGCTTTATTTCCCCGCTCAACTTGGCGGACGCAAGCCATCACATCCTGTTAACAATTCCATGGCTTCCCCCCCTTTTATAAAGATAAGCTCTCTCAATCAGCCCCGTCTGTCTCAATCGCCACCGAGGGACCATAAGTCATCACTGCCAGCGAACGAAGCCCTGGTTTTTCCACGTGTGATTGACACCGTTTAGATGATTCAGCCCGAGTCGCTGGGCTGTTTGTTTCCTCTGTGGACCACTGCTTTTCCTGATCATAAGATTCCATTAAATATTTATCTTTGATATCAGCATATTCATGTTTGGTGTAATCAGTCTTCTTTCTCTGAGCAAATATTGGTCCGTTTGGTGTGGAATCTGAGATAAATGAAGTCAGGGGCACTGACATTTTAATCAGAGTGGTCAGAAGATGCCGACTGTCACTGTCAAACTGCTTAAAGGTCACAAGTTTCAGCTTGCTGTAATGTTTTAATCCGCACACATCCTGATATTTCATTTACATGTGAGATCAGGTAGATATTTTATGTATAAGCACACATTCAGCTCAAGGCCTTTTATTCTATTAACCTGTTTTGTCTTTATTGGATCCTTTCTTAGATCATTTCCGTACGGCTTAGCCTTTGATAAATATGCTTTTAGGTCTACCTAATTAATGCATTCCACTGTGATTTTCTTCACTTGTCACCCACTCTTTAACCTCACAGTGAAGGAACAGGCTTTTCCAACTCAAATTAAAGGTCCTCTGGGAGAATGTTCATGTGAGCTAATGATATAGCCAGAACTGATTTCTTATCTTGAGGGGGCTTATTGAAATGTTTCCAGCAACAGTGAATTGCATGACCTCGCTATTGTGAAGTGTGGACATATTCCAAGTAAATATGTTGTAGTTTGTGAATAAGGTTATGATTCTGACTTGTATTAGTTTTGTTTAATTATCCCAGAAGGGCTTCAGAAGATGTCTGTTATTGTTGTTACACAAGTATTTGCTTTGCGAGTAGTCTCATTCTTGTTGACATATGGGATCTAGTGCTTGTTGGCAATCTGGAGTCCAAAAAACACACGATCTTCTCTTTGAACTGAGCATAATCATATGGGTACACACCAGCTAGTAATGGCGTGGTGTTGAAACAGCGTTTTTAGGGAACACAGGAGAATTTATCTCCACTTACTGATTGTATTTCCTGATTAATTAAACCAATTCAGCATTTTTTTAAAATGTGCTTTAAATCTAATTTTTCTGGCTACATTACCAGAGTTTCCATCCTTGTGACTAAGGGACCATTCATGGGTATAATGAATGAGATGAGATGATAATCAGCGTATAGACACTTGGCCTTTTTCAGAGGTAAAACTGCTTAGCAAAGGGGCCAGCTGCACTCCTGAGCATAAAACAAAACACTGCCCTTTATGTAAATGTTATAGTAGGGAGCATACTAGGCCAATATGATTTTTTTTTTCACTTTAAATTAGTTACTGAAAAATCTAATAGTCTGACTAAACATGTGATGGAAAAATTACAATAAGGTCACATCTGCTAATCATGTTATATGAATGAACATGACTAGCATGTTCATTCATGACTACGAATGAATGTAGTCATGAATGTAGCAAATAGTTTTCTAGTAGCAAAGAACTATTTGCTACTATTTGGGTTACATGTAGAAGGTTGGAAGTTGTTTTTTACAGCTGCATCAGAACCAGGCTGTCTCGCCCCTTGTTGTTAATTCTTTATCTTTGGTATAAAACTCATGTGTAGTCTCTGCCTGGCAGAGCTTTTCATCCAGACTTGCTTCATTACTGATTGTCCTACTAGCTCTCTGTATTGTTCACAATATATGAATAAACCTGATTGAGTGATTTTTACCTGTACAGTGCTTGGAAATAGATTTTTTTCCACGACAGCGTATACTGCTTTTTTAGAATGTTGTGACAAAATTTGGTTTTTATAGTAACATAAAATATCAGTTTTTGTTGTTTAAACTAGATATATATATATATACATATATATATAAAAAGAAACTAAAACTATCATGTAACCATGCATGCTTAAAAGCACATTTTAAATACGTCAAGAAATAAAGTACCTTTTTTGAAACATTAAGTCCTGTCACTTATTTAAAATGTTTAATTTATGAATCACCACTATTGCAAATTAGGCTTGTTAATTTGCATGAAAGGTGTATAATTGACACTGTACTACTGTACAAGAACAAGGAAAGCTACTTTATATACAGTCTTAGATTATCTGGTCAGGCGCTGTATACACAGCCTATCGGTGACCCCCAGTGTAATTATTGATTAAATTACTTAGAAATCACAAGTTAGCCAGGAAGCTGAATTGAGTGGATCTTTATCGGTGCAAACAGAGAATCTGCATGGTGTATCATGACATTGTGCTACTTAAATATCATGTAAGAGTCACTTTTATATGCCATTTGCCTACATGTCTTAGAAAAAGTGCAATTTGTTGTGCAGATTAGTAGTAATTCTGTGGATAAAGTTCTTGCGGGCTATGACAGGAATATAATAATATCATCTTTCATATGTGGTGTTTTTCAATTACAATACTCATGTCGCAGAATTTTTCACCAAAACATTGGTATCAATTTTTCTTAGCTGGAGATATTACTATTAATGCTACATTCTCAGATGTGGAACATGAGCAGGCTGGAAAACTATTTTATATTTTCATATCATAGATATGCAAAGTAGATATGCAAGGGTCTGATCAGAGTATTCATACCACTAAATTGAGTAAGACTAAGGTGTATACCTCAAGACAAATCTCTACTTATTTAATTGGAATTAATTTGTCATATAGTTAAATTTTCTGAAGAGAATCAAACAAGTACACTTCCTACACTTCCTACACTAAAACAAAAAGAGTTACTTTTTGTCAAGGCAAAACAGAAGTTTGACACTTGGCTATGGTATGAAACAATAATCAGTGTCAAAATGTCAAGAAACTTTTCAAATCAAAGATTGATCAACCCCTCAGCTAACACCAACCCTTTGAAGCAGATTTTCAAATGTGTCAGACAAGTCTACAGTCAGTGAGTTTGACATTCAGAGAGAGAGATGGAAAAAAGAAAACTTATAATGATTCTTTTTTCCCTCTGTTTTATAACAAATGTTTAAGCTACCTTGCACACAAAACAATAAATATGATGCACAGAGGTCTATGTTTCCCTTCACTGGATTCAAATCTGATAAAGAATTCATTTGCAATTAGAGCCACATAGTGGAACCACAAAAATACTTTTCGTTGTCTATTTAAAAAACATGAAACATTTTCTCCACTGTGTAATTTTCCTTGCTGCATTTTGAGAGATACTGACCCAAAAAAGGTTGATCAAAGACTGTTGGAACTCCACAGCCTGAAGCAACCAATAAATTGGTCCATTCGATGTTTTGCACTGACAAATTATTCTCCAGAGTACTAACATTCTTGGTACCAACTCAATTAGCAAGAGACAGATGTAGCAAGTGCTCACATTTATGTTTCATAGACATTTCAATATTTTATTATTTTACTGCATGTTGGCACAGAGCCTTTTATGTCATAGAAATGATAACTGTTTGCTAATTCTGGCATAAGGCAGCAGTTGTTTTGGTCACATTTTGCACATTTTCTGGGAGAATTACTGCACGGGACATCTTTAGGGTTTTAAAGAGGGTTCTGACTTGATTGTTAAAATATTTATTTCTTGTGGTGGCTGAAGAGAAACTAAAGCAAGTCACTGTCAATGTGAGAAAAGACTTGATCAGAAATAGGGGAAAAAAACAATATTTCAATGCAAGCTTTTTTAATGTTACAATAAAATAAGAGTGAAACCATGAGTTCAACATTTTTACTCTACCATGGGACGTGATGGTTTGTTTTAATGCCATAATTTTTGCCAGATAATTGGATTCGACAAAGCTATTTCTTATTGTTTTTGAAGAAACCAAAAAAAAAAGAAAAAGAAACTGAACATGCACAGTTCAAGATCATTTTTCAAAGAAGAAAAATGATCTTGTCAGATCTTCTTTGCACAAGGGAATACATGCTGTACATTAATACATTAATATGCATGGGTCTCTCTTGTCTATGTTTCGGCATTTAGTATTAACCCTCACAAACACTCTGACCTCTTGCACAAAACCATATGGTTAACAGTGAGCAATCTCCCTGATGTTCAAGCATCATTTACCTCTGTGCGGCATGTAAAAAGAAAGTGTTAAAGCACAGCTCAGTGAAGAAAGGTGAAAACATTAAGGCATTCTTTTTCCTTCATGGACTTTAAAAATTGAGATGAATTATTTTTGTGCAGATCTTTATAGCATGCTCTGAGTTGACAAATGAGTCTTCAGTTTATCTGCTTTGTTTGTTTGTGCGTTGATAATACAACATCAAGCATATAAACATATGATTAGGCTGATGTTTTAAAGTCAAGCTTTAACAATTGCTACCTTATATCACAGGAACTAAATCCAATGCTTTTCTGCAGAAACAAACAAAACATTCTTTGAATAACACAGTCGTTGCATATGGTGAGAGCAGCAAAAACAAATACATAATGGTACCAGAGCACAAAACAGCTTTACAGCCTTAATGTACATTTGCTGAGATCGTTTGAGAATAGCAGACTGCATAATTAACTTCCTCTGAAATGTTCCCCTGAGTCAGTCCTCAGCTTTATTAACAAATAATGAAGCAATTCCTAATTAGCTCTTGCATTGTAAAACCAAACTCAGAGAAATGACATGGGGCTCTATGTATTTCTAATAAGGTTGAATTGTGACAAATAGCATTGGAGAGAAGCAAATTTTATCCTTACTGAGAGCCCAAATCATGATATAGCAACTTAGGAGAAGAAATTAATAAAAAAAGATTTATGAAAATTTATATAAACAAAATAATGCATAAAATATACTGAGTACAATAAATTGGACATTTTAGATTAATTAGATTAGAATGATTTTGCTCATGCTCATTGTCATTAATGCAAATATTTTGCAGAATTTTTCTCAAATTTTGGGTGTTTTACACATCTGGATATTTGAGACAAAGCTGTTAATAAATAATAATTACCAGGTATTTGAATTCTTGTACTATTTCTATGTTTTTGTCTTGAATGACAAAACTTGAATTGCTGTGAGTATTTGCTTTTTTCAGAATTGCAAACAAACATTTCTTGATATATAAAAATGTAAACCACACTCTGGATCTAGTTATTAACATTATACATTACAACTGTCAGTTCTTAAGCACTGTGTTTTTTGTCCTTTACATGAGAGAGCTGTGACATCTGCATGCATCTGACAAATTACATTTGAAGACAACATTCTGAAAAGTCATTAATAAATAAACCAGAAGGCAATTGTCCCAAATATGACTCTTTGCATACTTCTATATTATTGTCAGTCATCATTGACTTCATGTTTTTTGCCTTGACATGCAGGAAAAAAAGAGAATTTGATCCTGTTTCAAGTCAGTCACTTTGTTTACTAGTGGTTATTTTAGTATTTGTGCTTTGCATGAAGCACCAATGTTCACCTTTTCTAACTGAATCATTAGAACTGTGCCAAAGATGGATGGCAACTTTCTGCACGGCTTAGCTGGCCACCAGCTAACAGTGGGGCCAGGTTTTGCTGTGTTCCCTTGGCCTGCCTGCTGACCTACTCCTGGGTCTTAGTTAACATTCAGGGAGCCCTGACCTGAAAAGCAGACTTGGCATCAGAACCAAGGTCCCACCCTCCCCAAAGAAATTAGAGGCAGTAATCTTTCAGGAACAACTTGCTAACCTTCCCAGGCCATGTAAATGTAATGGATGCAGCAGATTGTCCCTCTTCTGTTTTGCAGCCCCTCTGTGTCCCACTGTCAAGCGACTGTGCCAGGCTGCGTCCAATTTGTGTGTCTCTGACGGCTCAGAGGTGACAAATGATAGCAGGGGCTAAAGGAAGGTTACATTTAAACACAGCATAGGTCAATGGGGTAGATGGCTGAATGCTAAATCATTGTCAGGAAAACTAATGATGTAACATTATAAGACAACAGAGCTGGGTAAAAGATAAAGTGCAGTATGTCATATTGATATTATAATAGACCAGTGTCTCGTTTAAGCTCACATTCATCTTTATTTTGCATAGACATTCATATATTCTGCTCCCTGCTGAATAGAAACACTGAAGAATCCCATCAAACATTTTATATGTGGCTGGATGCAAGTTTGCTGCCTTAAAATATTGAAACATTATTGCTCATCTGTTCAACATTAGTGCTTTGCAGAAACGTTGTACTTATTTTGACTGTTTAAATAGTGCTTTGCAAAACTATTCACAGCTTTTGAGCTTTTCCCAGATTTGTCATGTTTCAGCCACAAACTTTAACTCACTTTATTCATTTTGTATGTGATATACAAACACAAAAAGCACACAATATGAAATCAAAAGTAAATGGGTGTAAATCTGGTAGTATGTCTCTATCAGCATTAAGCAGCTGCTCAGAAGTTTTGCCACTTTTATTTAAAAAATAGAAAGGGGCAAAATAAGCATCTGCAAAAGTCAATTGTCAAGTCTTTCCAATTGGACTTAAGTTTGGATTTTGACTAGATTATTCTAATACATAAATATTATTTGAGCTGAACCACTGCATTAGCAAATTGCAAACAAGAATTCTTGTGGTTTCTTTGAACCATGTTTTCTTGTTTTTTTTTTCCACTTTTCAAAACAGGTCAGAAAGTAATCATGTCCTGTTGACAGACTCTGCCAACCAAAACTTGGATCTCTGGAGCTTCTCCACCATGGGCCTCTTGGCTGCTTCTCTAAATAATATTCTCTTTGCACAGGCAGTCATTTTAGTTGCAAGGCTGGCTAAATTTGCAGTCATGCCATATTCTCTCCATTTCTGGAGGAGGGATGGAGTTCAGTGAAATAGAAAAAGTTATCTTATCGTTGATTTTACTAATGACACTCAAGTAACCTTTGGAAACATTTTGCCAATGGATTTTATTTAAATGTACTCCACACATTTCAGATTTTTATTTGTGAAAAATTAAAAATAAAATAAATGAAACCACACATTTTTTCTTATCACTGCACAATTTTGTGCTACTGTGTGTTGGTCTATTACATAAAATTCCAAGATAAAATAACAAGACACTGTCCCTTTTAACCTTACTGTTGCTGTGATGTTTGTAAGTCCAACTGTGATTTAAAACAGAAAACACACTTTATTAAGCAGCAGAAACAAATATTTGATTAACTGGGTCTAATATGTGTTGCACCTGCTGCAGCAATTTCAAAAACACACAGGAAGTCTGAATAACCAACACAGATAGAGCCTGGGAGCTGAAGCACAAGTTGTGGCATCTTGACAAGCCTTTAAGTAATTCCTTGATGAACAAACACCCTTAGGCTCACTTGCTTCATTGCTTAAGTGAAAACTGAGAGTATACACAGCCACTGAGCAGTCACAGAAATAGAAAGTATTGTCCGCTATTTTAATCATTAATGCTAATTTGTTTTTACAGATATACGTTCAGCAGATATCTATGATTTTTAATATTTCAAGGTCTAGGAGAAATTAATCTACTTACACTTACAGCAAAGATAATATCAACATCAGGGTTTGATTACAGGAAAAATACATTATGGCAGCAAATAATAACCATTAATGCAACCTAACTCTATGTAGCTGGAGGTTATGTGGACACGGAGAGTCCAGGAAGCTCAAGGACAGCTTACACTCCCAGATCAAACAATGTTCACTCTTTGTCAAATGACTGCCTCCCAAAACTGCCAAGCCAGAGGAAAATGAGCCCCCCTCCTCCAACACTCACACACATGACCCTGTGCTATGGACGACAGGATAAAACAGAAGATAGCTGTGCCTGAAGGAGACACAGGATAATGAAATAATCTTTAATCTCTGTCCCTCCCGGGTATGTTCAGCACCTGTTATTCTTGATGGCATTGTGAGGGAGGGCGGCTCGCAGATTTGTTTTAAGCCTGGTAATTATTACACTAATTATTCACTTTGGTTTGGGGGTGATTATCAGTCCTCGTTCAGGTGAACGCGCGTCCATGTTTTACACCAGCTGTGACCAAAGCAGCTTGTTGGAACAGTTGTTCCCTTGCAGATATTTGACCTCTTGTTCTGTTTGCAATCTGTACTTGGGAAGGAACGGGAGGAAAAAACAGCCAGAAACTTTTAATTGCTCTAAAGAAACAGAGATGAGATGAACAGGCTTGTTCCATCTGTTCACCATCTCTTTAACAACTAAACTTCCCGTTAAGATTGACTTGGCGTTTGTTACACAGCAGCAGGGTTGTTGCTGTGATGCTTGTTGTTCCAATGAGACTTTATTTCTCTGAAATGAATGGATAGTCACAGTATTTCCCCTTCTGCTTAATATTTAATGAATGGAGATATATTCTTTTCATTAAATGAGACGCATTTGTAATCAGGGCTTTGGGGCCATAAAGCCCCCAAGACAAATATTTCTTCTCTTTGACTCAATTTAATTCAATTAGCAGAAGGGCGACATCAAATACTACACCTCCATTAACACATCTTTCATGTTTAAAGTGAGAATCATTAACAGTGTTGGAGTATACTGTAAAAAATGCATAGATTCTATTTATTGTATAGTCAGTGTATTTTGTGTCAAAAATAGTTCTTCTCTTGTTGAAATGTCATTGATATGACCATTTGTTTCTTAATAACAGGGAAATTATCTTAATCAGTTTCTCACCAAGTCTCATTGCAAATTTTTTACTTATTAAAGTCAATCAAGAGACTTGCTCATTTTTATTTTTATTTCTTTTTAATGAGCCATCCTGATGCAACTTATTTTATCTGGGATATAGATTTAGATATAATGATATAGATATAAATTTTCAGAATTTTTCCTATTTACTACTTTAAATTGCCCATCATAAAAATGTTTCATTGCAACATGACAAAAAGCTAATATGAAAACTGTTGCAATGCAAAGTTTGCACAGATAGCTTGCAGTGAATAGATGTATATGGTTAAAGGCTAATGCCTGATGTTACTGGATTTTGTTCCATATTTGTTAAAAAATACAAAATATCAAATACAACCTTGGATACTCCAAAGTACATTTGCTACTAACCTTTAAGGAACTAAAAAGTCAAAAAAGTGTATTGAAGAGTAGGAAAAACCAATCAAAAAAGAACCGATTTCTTTTTTTCTCAAAGGTCAGGCTTTACTGTGTCTGAAAACTACTGTGACAATATCAATGCTCTGTAACTCCACAAACGCTGATTGCTATCCTCTCTAGGCAATGTCGATTTTGCAGAAGCACTTGCCGATTAAGTCGGCAGGATGTCAAGAGCCCTCGTAGAAGCTGCCGTCTTGTCCTAGCGAAGGGCCCAAAAGCCCTTGTCTATTACAGGAGACACCCCAAGGACAGCTGTTTTAGGCTTAGGAGGGTGATAGAGAATAATAGCGCATTAGATTCATAATGTGTTCTGGAAGCAGAACTCAGGGGAGACAGAACTCCTGGGTAATCGAAATTCATCTGTCTTCCTCTCCCCCTCATTTCCTCCTTTCTTTCTTGTCTTTCTTCGCCCATCCAGGGTTGCATCCCGTCAGCCTCTTGAGGTGCCGAATCTTTGCCCGGAGCTAGAGGCAGCACGGTCCATTCATCAAAAGCATGACCCGCTACATTCAGGGACAGGATGCCATGGTGTAATGAACGTACCTGTGTCATATCTCTGCACAAGCGGAAAGGGAAGCTTTACTTATTACTGGGTATTATGACACAGTAACCCATTGTTAATGCTCATTCTTAAAAGAATGGATGTCAGCTAAAATATCACCTGAAATACTTTAATGCCTTTAATGTTAGGGGAGTGTTTTTAAGGAAATAAGTTATATCATTCAACCCTTTTTTTTAACATCTCCTAAAACATATATTTGTCAAAAATAAGTTTGCTGTGGTGTTCCCCTATGGAGCATTTATATTGTCCTACATCATTTAAACATGGGATAAAATCTGCATGATTCTGAGGTGAATTAAACACATATTAATACTACAGTATCTCCATCTCCTCCCCCTACCCACCTTACCTCCAGTGCAGAGCTCCCAACTCATCTCCTACCCCAGGCCAAGGGTAAGAGATGATGAGTGAAGAGGGAGGTAATTCACTCCTCAGGCTTAATTAATCCTATGTCTTATTTGATGAATGGCACCCAAATTGTGCTGCAATTGTATTTTTCCCCTTTTTGGTGCGGAGGGGGCTGCAGATCTGCGAAGGAGAAAGTCAAAGCCGGGACTCAGGGAGAAAGCTCGACTCGGGGCTTTGTTTACGAAGTTGTTGTCCTCTTTAGACACTTTGGGGGCCTCCTGTCCTCTGACGTCTGGCCAGCTGCAGAGAGTGATGGTGTGCTGTAGGGAGCATGTGTTCACGGATTTGTTTTTTTTCTATCACCATAGGAGTTCAATGCCTTTGTTGCATGCTGAGTTTGTCACTTTTGCCAAACATGATTTGTTGAGCATAAATACACAGAGTATCCTGTGATTTTTATTTTTTTTTTTACTTCTTCACATGAATATATACCTCCAGGGGGTAACACATTACAATGATAAATCCCATGTTTGACTTTCAAATGGGAAGTGCTTGAATTACTCAAAACCAATATTTTTTTTTCTTAAGAATGAATCTTAACATGATAAATAATTTCTGATATTTGGCTGAAGTTGCCACAAAATTATAGTAGCTGAGATTATAGTAGGTTATAATAAATATATTTATTTCCTGTATCACTTTAAATAAACAAATAAGACTCCATTGGTTTGATAATTTTGTTGTGCAATAATTAACAAAAAATGTAAAATACAAATAAAGATTACTAGGCCACATAAAAATAGTTACATTTCAGTCCAGGAATATAGACTTAGACTTTACCATTCCAACCCTATGAATAGAGGCATAGATCATTGTGCTGCTGCTTTATCTAATCTCCTTGTAATCTCACCCTTATGAAATAGCTACCAGTTAACCAGACAAACCTAGCCTTCCTAGTGTAAACATCAAGCTAAATTCACCAGTAGCTATTAGTAGAAAGTAGCAGTTGGAGGAGAGGACTTTGCTCTTGCCAAGTGAGGACAAAACATTTTCAAAAAGCCATCCTTGTGCATTTGTGAAGTCCAAAAGTAGGACTGCATTTAAAACTCAGGGATCTTTGATTAACTAAATATTTTTGGAAAGGTTTACTGCCCTCTGATTCCATCTGCTGTAACAGATCTGAGCAGCTACGATCGATGTACTTTTTTTAAGAAGTGTGGACGGCACATAAAATTCTAATTATATTTTTAGGTAACCTTACTAACACTGGTAATATCTAAAACCGGTAAGCATTTCAACTTAGCTACGTAATGTTCTTTGTTCCTTTATGTTTGTAAGTTGAAGATAAAGGAGGAAAACAATAGCTAGCCTATGCATCAGAGCAAGGGGATAGGCGTACCTTGAAAGAGCCTTGTAGAGGATGTCACAATCTCTGTACTTTGGCTACTCGTCAAGATTTTCTAAACATTCAGAACCTAAGTTCATCATATTGCTTACCACTAATTAAATACAATAATAGGTTTAACTTTTGTCAAAGGTTTTCAAATCTTTTAGAAGTTCATAAGATACACAAGGAGAAATACTTCTGAGTACCAAAACCAAATGTTAAATTAAGGTTGAAAAATAGGGAGCAGGAAAAGAGGATGATGGAGGCAATTTTGGTCCCTAATTGAGACTATCAAGTTTGAAAAAAACCAACCCACATTGAGCTTCAACTCTGGCCCTCAACAACCCCTGTCCTGTATGTTTTAGATATGTTTCTGTTCCAGCACACCAAATTCAAATGATTACATGACTTCCTCTAGAGCCGCTGAAGTCCGTTAATCACACTGTCATTTAAGTCATGTGTAAGACAGCAACACCTAAAACATGCAGGACAGGGGACCTTGAGGACCAGGGTTGGTGTAAATGGTATCCACTTGTTATTTCTGCAGTATTAACCAGTATTTGAAATACACAAATGGATTGGACAGAAACCTACGATGCAGTACACTTTCAAAGCTTTGTTTCAGCAATATCACCTGCTTTATTATGCATCCTTTTGTCACAAAGCCGTCTGTATGCATTGTCCTAACAGGGGTAGCAATTAAAACTAACAACGTCATAAATTTTTCACACTAATGTGGCAGCCGTAAAGCTTCGGTGAATGGAGGTGAGAGGGTCTGGTGATTTGAGAGGTGAGGGGATGAGATTTGGTGGCCTGGCCCGAGCAATGAACTTGATTAAACTAATCTCACTCCTATCAAAGCAATGCTTGCACCCTTTATCCCATTATTCACAGCAATGGGATAATTACGTAGAAACAAATGGGGCCCGCACAGATCAGTCCTGAGACACAGACCCTCAGCTATACCTCGACTCCTGTGGACGGTGTTCCTCCTAAACACAGATTAATTATGGTCAACTGGATGGATCACATCTGTCACTCTCAGAGAGAAAAATGGAAATGATTGCCCCCAAGATGATAACGGGTGTGAATTAAGTCATCTTCTGGTTTGGGGGTTCAGTAGGGATGAATACAATCAGCATTTTAGAACAGCATCATGACGACGTGGATAAAAAAAATAGTAGCGATACTTAGAATCTTTTCATTTGTAGACATTTACTCATGTTACATTTACTCAAATACAAGTATTTCCATCCTGTTTAGATATTCATGTTTATGCAGCTTATTTTAATTAATAAGTGTAAAATAATGCTTCAAAAATCTCCAACATAAATTCACTGGCTGTATATCCAAAGACATAAGACAAATGTACTGATCACATGACCAAAACCTCAATTACAATTCTAATAAAAACTGTAATAATGGTCTTCATAAACTATATTGTGCTTGTCAAACGTCTGGTTTTGATTGACTTTTTAAAGCTTGAAAAAAAGAATAACATGGTGAGTTAAGCTCAAAAGGCATTTTTAGTTTTAAACTGACTTTTAAATCAAAATTTGACCAAATTAAATTACAAGATAATCTGAGCGCTTTACTTTTTAAGTAGAACGTAACATTCAAGTAAAAGATTTTTTTTAATGAAAAAAAAATCAAGTCATTAAAATGTATAATATTTTGTTTCAAATTTTCACATATTTACCAAAGTCAATGACTATTGTGCTCTTCATCTTGTTTTTATGCATTTCCACTTATTTGCTTTCCTATTGATTCATCTAAATTTAGGTGAATTATTACCATTTAAATAGGTATATTTATTTATGTTGGCTGTGTAAAACGAATAAAAAAAAATGGAGCTAAAGAGTCATGAAAACCTTCTGATGCACACTCCTTATGAACACCTCAAGGGACTTAAGAGGTCGCAGCAGGGAGTGATGAACAGAGACAAGCAACAGACAGCAAGTCAGTGTAATTATCTCCTGGAGTGGTGTGTATGTAGACCATGAGCTCTGGCCCAACACGGTCAGCGCAGTAAGGCCCTCAGAGCTCAAATGCAGGTTGTTGTTTTTTTTTTTTAACCACCACCATCTCATATGCCCCAGGGATGTTTTTCTGCAATTCAGGCTTTTTACTGCATCCCTGGGGATTGAGGTTTAGTCACTGACAGCTGACCATACCACTTGAAACCAACAAGATTATTAGGCTGCAGAGTCTATCAGGTTTTGCTTTCTTTTTACTTTTGAAGTCACCCACAGACAACTGAGAGAACATTTTTGTCGTTGGAGCACAGCTCAAATTCAGAGACACAAGTATTCCTAAACCTAAAATATAGGTCCATTAGAGTAAACAGGCCCTGCCAATGTGTGAGCAGACATGTTTATTTTTTTGTCTTCCAGGCTTTATATATTGAAGTAAAAGCGCATATTAATTAGCACTTCTCTCAATGCGCAGTAAATCTTTCTGTTTGGACATGTTCCAATTCAGTAAATAGGCTTTTAGATGCAAATGTTTATTGCTGTGTTGTTTGTAATGGTCACCTCTCATTGAACCAGAAGTTTATATGCTCTGACACAACAGTTACAGATTGCAAATAAGGAATATTTTATCTTGGAAACCAAGTGGTAAAAGATTCCAGAGTTTTCTAAAACATTTATTTAAGAATATTAAGTTGGATTTGTCATAAAACATTTTGTTTAATGTTGTACAATGAGAAAATTTTTACAACAAAATATGTAAAAGTGGAACAAATTGCTAACAGCCACAAAATTTGGGGTAAAATCTATATTTTTTTTCTATTTA
This sequence comes from Gambusia affinis, assembly GCF_019740435.1. Classification (NCBI taxonomy): domain Eukaryota; kingdom Metazoa; phylum Chordata; class Actinopteri; order Cyprinodontiformes; family Poeciliidae; genus Gambusia; species Gambusia affinis. Next base: position 8,664,942 of record NC_057875.1, read on the forward strand.
CAGTGCTGTTTGAAACATAATCATTTTTACAGACAACGTTTTTACATTTTACAATTTATAACCACATAACCAATGTGCTGCGACAGACTGGCAACCTGTCCAGGGTGAACCCCGCCTCTCGCCCGGAACGTTAGCTGGGGATAGGCACCAGCAACCCTCCCGACCCCATTAGGGACAAAGGGTGTGTAGAAAATGGATGGATGGAAATGGATAACCAATGTGTTTTATTGGGATTTTATGTGATTTGCCAACATAAAATCATAGAGCATTTTGAAGTGCAAGGAAACCAATTTATGTGGATTTTAATCTTGGAATATTTAAAAACTAAAACAGAATAATTATTTTTGAAATAGATGAACTTTTCACCAATATAAAAAGTTACTGAGCATGGACTGAACATGTATGTTATAAAACGAGGGAGCATATTTGGAAAAAAGTGTACAATAGCCTCAAAAAAATTGTCTTCGTTTTGTCAGTTTATGATACCTTAAAGTCATGATGTCATAAAACAGTTCAAAAATTATTAATGACATTGGAGTAACTTTGAGGTTGGTGTTTTACTGCATGATACCTGTGTCTACTAACATTACAGCTGCAATGATCACTTCTAATGTTTGGCTACAGATGTACAGACCTGCCTCAATAGAATAATTCGGTGCAAAGTTTTTTCTGCATAAATGTACTTGATTAAAAACATGATAAAGCACTTAAAAAAACTTGAATCAGATTGTATTAATTTTCAGTTAAGCAACTTTTATTTCCATAGTGTAGATTATGCGTGGGGTGCAATCACCCCACGCACAATCTATGAAGGAGGGTGAGACTAGAAGTTTATATTCTAATTCTTAGATATATATTTTTAATAGCAAGCAAGAAAATCTTATGAGAGATATAGGGCACTTAATCTGACTGCTGGAGTGATGAAAGTAGTTCTGCTAAAAAAGTTGGCAAGCTAAAACATAACTTTTCTCCCCCATTTTTAAAAATGGGGTAGTTGCTCCATTCACTGTATTGTTTAGATGCCTGTGTCTGTAAGTATATTAAAATTTAACATAGTTGTCTATCCTGAGGGTAAGCATACTTTTTAGGTTTATTTGGAGTATTCTTTAAGATTTGGATACTTAAAGACTGGTATTTATGACAGCTTCCTACCATATAATATAGTTTTTGATAATATTATGGCAATTCATTGTCAAGACTCTAAGTTGATATTAAATCCTTTAATGTGGATGTATTTCCGATCAAAAAAGATTTGGTATTTTAATGTAGTTCTGTGCTAACAAGTATAAAATAAGGTAAGGTAAGAAGGTATTACCCAAGGAAAGGGGTTATGCCAACTGAATGAGTCAACTGATTGTAACATTTGTTGACTCATTTTTGCCCCTGCTCCTGATAAGCACATGTTTTCTGTGCAGAAAAACCTACATTACTTTTAGACTAATAGATACTTTATGAAATGTTTCAAATAACCACTATGTGATTCTTTTTCTTTTATTATTTCTAATGTTTGACTTTAGAACAAGAAAAAATAATGGTCATGTTTTTTTTAAATTTTTAAATTTAATTTTTTTTTTTTTGAGGGGTAAAGCATTTGGTTTGGGGCTTTGACAAAATAAAACTGTTGAATTTCACTTTTTTACCTCTAGCCTTTATGCTGCGGAATTTGTGAGCATATAATTTAGCATGAAAACATAAAAATTGGCTAAGCTAGCTTTAATATTAGCTTTAGGTTTAAAAACTCCTCAGTGACTAGTACCCAACGATGAGGGCCTAAAGAGCCACAAGTTGCAGAATTCTGATTTAGGTAATGAGCTTCAACCTTGGTCTTAAATGTCATTGCAAAAAGACCCTGATAATTGTTCTTCTCCAGTATTCACTGCAAATATGCCTGTGCTGTTTTTATTGTAAATGTACTGTAGTCTACAAAATAATGTCTGCTTTTTACTGCAAGTATTTCCTCTGTTTCACCTTGATATAAACTATGCAGAAACACCAGATGGGTTTTTGTGTGCCAGTCATTGCTTTTTTTCCCCTTCAACAGAACTGCAGTGAAATGTAATTTATCACTACACCTTGTGCATTAAGTGGTCCGGGTTACAAAATAAATATACGACTCGTATCACAGGAAACATAACCAGCGATTAATTGTAAAACATAGTGCATTTACAGACGTTAGCAAAACACTATATCATAAATATTTGCACGTCTCCTAATGCAAAGGTTCAGGGGTGTTTTTATTTCAATTTACAAAAAGAACAGGCTCGTCTTTGCTTTTCTTTCACTGGCTGAGAGTGCTACCTGGATCATCCCTTAAATAAATCAATATGTATTTCACGCATGGCCATTAACAGAGGCGTCCTCTCATTCCCTTTTTTCTCCATCAAACCACACTAATCCTGATTTACACAGTTTAAAACCTTGGCCACATCCCCTACCTTCCAAGGAGATAGGGTAATTAAATTGGTACTTTTTACAAGTCGTTCTCAATAAATCTGAATAAATTAACAAGGCATTACGGAGACTGCTACATTAAATTTGCATAGTGTGTTTAATGAATATGCAACTGCAAGTGAAAAGGTCTGCTACTGTGAACTCTTGAAATTAGCATAACTACTTCCAGCATGTTTCTTAAATAATGCTCTCATTTGCACATCACTGAGTTGGCTAATTCTAACTTCAGTCACTGTAGCCTGATAATTAAGAGTCTCGCTTTAATTTTTAATGAAGTTTACGTTACATCAATCCTGACAGTAATGAAGGGGACATGGAAACAAAAAGGCTGCTAATAATTAAATTCACTAACCAGTCTGAGGCACAGTAATTCCTGAGGAGAAATTACAGGACTAATTATTAATATGGTATTCGTCCCACTCCATGGATAGACTCGCATAAATGCCTGTCCTGGTGCCAGTTATGCTGAAATGCAAAATGCCTTTTTCACTGCCCTCATTGACTGTGAGGTCTCGCATAGATTTTTTACTGCACAATTAATCATGTTGACACTCACGAGTAAATGCTTTTTATTGGTTGTCATTTATTAGGCCTTATTACCTGAGTTGGTTTAAAGTCTCTTCAAGTGAGTTAGTGGGATGCAGACATAAACAGATGAATACTTCAGAGCAGTCATTTTGGAGACAACTTCACAACTGGATGAGACTTTCAGCACTTCGATTACCCACATATTCCTCTCAATCTTGGGAAAAATGGCCATCTTGCAAGTTTGGCACCCATATGACAATCTAAACCATTCAACTTAGAGTTTTGTTTTTTTTTTTTAAATCAGGTTGCTTTTATAGGAAACTTACGTGATGTTTTTTTGAAGTTACCTCAGTCTAAACATTCATGTCGCATTTCATCCGATTACTTTATTACTGCAAGTGACAGAAGGAAACTGTTGCACTGGAAGAGGCGAAGCAGGAATGTCATAAATAACAATCAAAATGAACATGTCAGTAGTTGTGACTGTCCCTCTATTTCTTAATTGCTCACTTTGAGTGTTGTTCAGTGACAGGTTTTAGCTAAATCTCTTCATTGAACATCCATAAGGAAAGTTACCTACATCTGCATCAAGTCAATCCTGTTCATATGCTTCTTCCAGGTAGCACTGTCAGTCTTCAAAAATAATAAGTGCAGCATACACATAAAATAAGTTTAACTGTATTTGGGATGCCGTGTCTTCTCATAGATCACTTTCAGTGTGTTAGATTGGTCACATATGGTTCTGATGGTTATGTTTAGATGCAGAAAATCTTTCTCCTCAGGATGGCAGGAATAATAGAAAACAGACAAATGGTATTTCTCCAAACAATCGTCGGGGACCAACAGATAAGAAAGTTTCTCAATAAGTCCCTTTTTGTTGAAGTAAAGAAGTAGGAGGAAAAGATGTGCTATCTCTTCATGGTCTCACTCTGAAAATGCAGAGAAATCAAATTTGTTCCACTCAAGATGGTGCAATACCTGAAAGGGTAATAAATTACAATGCTACATGTGATGCTACATGTGTCCAAGAAGTAATGTCTACAAAAAACATGTGCTCAGGGTACAACCTCAATTTAACAAAATTGAGGTTGTACCCTGATATATATATATATATATATATATATATATATATATATATATATATATTTGAGCCTGTTTGTAAAATTCTATCCTGTGTGGATTAGAGGAAATACACAATAAATCAATATTTTTAGACATGGTACCAGTTATCAGAAACCTAAGGTCTTGAAAACAGCTTTCGCAACCTACAAAGAAGAAAACTTCCTGCATTCTTTTTTTTTTTTTTTTTTTTTTGCAATTCATCATGAATTAGCATATTTTTTTACCATTTAAGCTTCATTTATATTAAATTTGAAAATCACAGTTTTTTGACAAAAAGCATGATAACACTGGGATAATGTGAACTTATTGTTTTCTAGTTCTTCAGTAGTTAGCGGGCTAAATATATTGAAAACCAGAACCCAAGGATGCGGTTTTCTTCGCACTCTGAAACAGGCCGACTTTGATCAAAATTATTCTACATGTTGCTCTTCTGATCCTGGTTGTCAACACAAGTGGCTACTCTGCTGAAAGTTAATTATTTGGGATTGTAATAGCTTTGGTTTAGGCAGGGGAATGGGACATTTCCCTAGCTGATAAGCCTGTTAACACTCTGTCTCTGCCTACAGTAGGTGTGACGGGTAAAGAGTATTTCCTGATGCGCAGCAGCACTTGACATTTCATTGGATTCTTTCTGTGCTATTCCATTAGTGCATTCTAATAGCACAAACCCCGGCTCTGGACTGAATTTGTTTGATAGAAATGTAATTGCATTCTTCTCTGTGCATGCAGTCTGCGTAGATTCCCTGTCTATAATTTCAATGCCTTGTTACAACTGAAGTGCTGGCTCCTGAACAGGTCAGAGTCAACAACATTATTTTCAAGTGCAGACCCACAAGGGTTTACTAATCAACATCACAGTTCATCATCTCTATTACTGCTACCCGTCAAAAATAAATCTTCCCATATATTAGCTACAGTGCTGCTTGAAGAACACTTAATCAACCGTATTTCAGACACATAAATATATATTTTCCTCTACGTATTAGACACGCTTTGCAAAGTCCTGGGCTGCCAGCAACACCGTGGACTTATTCATCCAGGCCATGGTGGACTGGATGAATCAGTCCACGGTAATAATGCACAGTGTGTACTAAGCATCTTCCACAGTGACACAAGTTTTCAAATTCAATTTAGATTAATGTCACACATTTCTTTAGGTTGCTATAGTGCCTATATTTGTTAGTTCTTGTTCAAGAGAAACTTTATGGTATTTTTTTTCTTTGTCTTTATGTTTTTGGTATAAAGTTGCTCCAATTTGAGAAAGCTAATCAATTATGCTTAAAAATGTGATGTTATGCAGAACTTTCACAGATATTGCCATCACTTCAAAGGTTTTACAAAAAAATAAAAAATAATTAGATGAAATTTTTATTGCAGTTGCATTATCTCACATATATTTTTAAAACTAACTTTTAAAGGAGTAAGTTTATTGAGGTGGGAAGGAAGAAACCACAACAAGAAAAAATGTGTTTTCCCTTGTTGTAATCCCTGTTTTAATCATTTTACAACTCTACTTATCACTTAGTCTTCTTCTTAAACATTTCAAAGGAAGGAGCAGACAGAGTGGGGAATATATAGCCATCATTATATATTTAATATCTAAGTTATTCAGAAAACAAAAAAAAAACCTCTTAAAATTCCTCTAAGAACACCCCACAGGTCTTCTGTGGGTCTCATGTCTGTGAATTGAAGTGGCTGTCGGAAAACATTAGTTGTGTGTTTGCTGAATTGTTTCTGTATTGATTTACCAACATATCTGTGATCATTATTGTGCTATAATTGATGCTAGTTCTTGTAAGGCTTTTTTGAAGCAATTCCTTTAAGTTGCCAATTGGTGTATATTTACCATCTACTAGCTGTTTCTGACACTTCATAAGCTGTAATGAGTGACAAGTATCTTCATCCATATAGCAATATCCACAAATAAATATCACAAACTGACAAAAGAGAATATTAAAATTAAGACATGGTTAAGTTGGCAAAAAATAGTTATTGATAGATAATTAAAAACAAACACAAAGCAATATTTTTTTTAAAAGAAAAAAAAAAACAGCCATTACGGAAACTCTTGTTTGATTAAGAAAATCTACAGTTGGTTTTTAAATTAGTCAAGACCCTTAAGATAACACAAAATAGCAATGGACGTTCATTCCATAGTAACTGAACAACAGTATGATAACATCAACCCTGTGAAGTTATACATCTGATCCAAGATTGTGCTCTTTCCTGCAGTTCTCCAAGAGTGACCTGTGGAGATTATTTTGCCTCCATCATTCTGCTCGCTGTGTGTGGTGGCAAAATAAAGTTGTTTCCTCTTTAAACTTAGTTTGTCACATCTCCAGTTCATATTTGGCCTGAGAAGATACATGTGTGGGGTGAGATTAAGGTAACTATTTGTTTACTTATTTATTTATTTTTGTAACTATTTACTCACTCATAATGCTGGGTACACTTTTGCCTTTACACAAAAAACAACAACTATAAGGAAATTATTCCTTATATCTGAGAGAAGTAGTAAGTAAAGTATAACATACAATAAATATACTATTTATTTAATGTTTTATAATTTACTGCAGAGCTTGTCTCTGCTGGCCAGTCCAAATATTGGGCATTATCAGAGTGTTGGCACATCCTCAATTGTCTTTGTGTTCATACCTTATGAGGAGGGGAAAGATGGCTTTTAAAAATCCTTATGCAAATTAAAAAAAGAAAGAACACACCCACAGCCAAAGCATGTCTTTATGTCTTCATGTGGTTAGCAAAACTTTCAAGAATTGCAATTTGATTGTTTCCCAACTTTTCTTACGAAAGTGTGCTGCGGTCTATTTTTCATCTCTTACCTTCCCTTTGGGGATCATCTATGTGTTTACTGTTTACATGTGTTGTAAACTCACCTCTACTGTTATTGTGCATTGTGCTGCTCTGGTCTTTAGTTCTGCCAGCCCTCCGTGGAGACCAGGCATTTCCCTGATGTATGAGATGAAAGACAGAGCAAAATGCCCCTCATTTGGTCCCAATTGGTTAAGTGTGTTCTGATCACTGCCAAGGTCTCAGTGAACATGAGCCACACAAAAGACCGTGCCTTGCAACCACCAGAGCCAGCAACATAAGGGGATTTGCATCAGTTAGCTGTCTTGCTCACTAACCAAAATGCTGTGGTGACGTTGCAGAGGACATGTGAATGTACAAGGAATTGTTCCTAAGTTCAGCACTTAATTCAGCACAGAAATTAATTGGGGACACTCAACACATACCGTATGTTTGTATTTATATGCCATATTAATTTACATAAATCAAAATTATGTCTGAAGAATGAATTGTAACCCATTGAATGCAGTCATTGCATTTCCACATTCAAAAGAGGTAAACATATTGAGAATATCTTTGATTTATTTGCCAGGAATCAAATGATTTACTCATAATCAGGAATTGTATTTATTAATAATCACGTTAAGGTCTATTTGAAAATTATTTAACTGAGTAAAACTAAATATCCAAAGAAAAAAGGGAAACAAAATATATCTCTAAGTCTTATTTATTGTAGTGGTGTGGAGTGGAACCCTTTCTGAACGATAAATTAAATATAAGCTGATTAAAAGTCTGCATAAGATCTAAGGCATGCTTGTCCATCTCAGAGGTTCAGAGAAATTGTTGGACAATCTAATTTTGGACTTCCAAAAAGAAAATTTAAAATGCACCAAATATAGTTATTGAAACAAATGCCGTCAATATGATCAGGTTTACAACTGACTCTGCTTGGTGATTCTTCCTGTTAACTCTGTGGTTCTGTTTATCTTTGATTGGTTGTTTTTCACCCGGAGTGGTGCATTTTTGCAGACTGCCTTTTGCAGTAACTGGGAGGAGGTGGAGGAGCTTGATTTTTTTTTTTCAGATTACCTGTCTCATAGTGTACTGTCACTACATGGTGACAGTTTTAATAAATATGGAACATAGTTTTATACTGCAACTTTAAGGTCAATTCTGATGTGAAGAAAACACCTCATTAATGACAGCTCAAATGTTTACGAAGACATGAAATGAAATATGTTGTTGCCATCTGCCAGTACAGCACAATTACGAGAATACGTTGTCATAATACCCTCATTATTTCAAGTTTTAACTCAACTAAACATGAACAGTGGGTTTTCATGCATATTATTGTTATTAATACATATATAACAACAGGAAAAAATAATACAACTGAAAATCTGTTTAAGAAATATTAAAGTTTCAGCTTCTACTTTCTAGAAGGATATTTTTGTGATCTGTTTCTATACATATTTTATATGCAAAGAAACAAGAAAACATACAATCTATCTCCAGGCTCAAACTGTTTTAGATTATAGATTTTAAAATAATCTTTCTACTTAAACAAATAAATCACAAAGAAGTTGACTTCAATTAGTGGATAATATAATCGGTAATTATTTAAAATACATTTCTGATGTTTTAAGTTGTTAAAAAAAAGAAGAAGAAACAGTAAATCATTGTTAATTATTTTATGACTTTAAGGTCATTCACACAGTAATATTTTAGTCTGTTTTAGTTATATATTAGTCCAGAGGTTACATTTTAAAGGGTCTTGGAAGAGAGCAGTTAAAGTAGGTGAGAGGTCAGATTTGGGATATTATGATCCCAGATATTCAAGTACAAACCAGTTTCTCTGCAGTAAAAGGAAAATAAATTAAAAAAATATGAAAAGAAAGGTTAAAGGTTAAGCTTGCAGCTTTGACCTCATAAGGATGTGATTTCACTTAAAGTGACCCTATATATTGATCCTCTTCCCACTGCTCTCATAATGTCTCACCTGTCAACTGGGAGGGTTAGGCAGCACTTAATGACACGGTTCAAGGGAGTAAGTTCTCACCCACGACCCCTTTAAACTTAGTGTATCCTTATTAATATTACTTCATCCTGTGATCTCTGACTCATTATGCATTTGCGCTGGTTTCTGTTCATCACAAAGCCTTCCACCTCATTTTTATCCTCTGTGAATTAAAAGTCTGTATGTGACTGACCTATGATAATTCGTGCTTCATTTTTTTTACATTAAAGCCCTTTAATCTTTTTTCTTCATGATGAAAGTTCACTCCTCTGTTGAGTTTGTTGTTAATATGTTATGATCTGTCTTTGCTTAATATTGCATTATTCTCTCATTTTCAACAATATATACAGAAAATGAGAATTAGCATAATTACTGTTCAAGTGAAACTAACTCATTATAAGGTAATAACATTTTTTGTAACTCCCCTAAATATTGATATGTAATCCGTGTCACTCTGTCTTTTATCTATTCACCTTTTGAATTTTTTTATTTATTTTTTTTCCTCCCACCTTCATCTCCCCTGCTCTCGCTCCTTGAGCCCACCCTCTTTTTATATCTGTCAGCTGGCTAAGTATGGTGTGTAGTCTAATAGTCACCGTGTGTTTCAACGGAGTCATCTGTCACCAAAAGCTAAGCGATGAAAGGAAGAGTGAGAATTGTATCTTGTCTATGATAAATTATGCGAGGAGGGGTCAAAGAGGTCTCTGCTTTGGTTACAGTCGACAGCGCAAGCGCGGACCTCAGGTAGTGCGCTCATCAGCCCTGCTGTTTCTCACCATATGGAATCAATGAACTGACACACCCCTACACACCCATACACACACAGCAATATACCTAAACACACTTCTATATAAGAAGCAGATAAATGGACAGATGTTTCATACTGTCTAATAATATTATAGATAGATAGATAGATAGATAGATAGATAGATAGATAGATAGATAGATAGATAGATAGATAGATAGATAGATAGATAGATAGATAGATAGATAGATAGATAGATAGATAGATAGATAGATAGATAGATAGATAGATAGATGGTTTAAGAGTGAGAAACTAATGATATCAATACTGCTTTGAAACAAATAATTAGACATTTAAGCAGTACTTAGACAAATATAAATATACAATAAAATAAGAAAGCTATCTCTGGTTATTTTCTCTTTTTATTTTCTATGTCTTTCAGTGACTAATTGGGTGAAACTATTCCCAGACAAATTGAATTACTTGTTCCCGCCTCCGTCCAATTGAGATATCTGTTACAGATGATGTGCCGTATAATGAATGCCTAATTTATGTAATTAGACCATTAAGCATAATCCGAGCATATGTTGGGAATGCCCCGAGGTGTTCTTCCAGGTAGGAGCCCCTCCTTCGGATTTGATCCAGAAACAGCTGATGGAAGAGACTGCCAAAAAGAAGCCCTCTCTTTGGTCAATAAAATAAAATAAATTAAAATTAAAATAATTTTAATTTATTTTAAAATCTCAAAAATCAGCTTTTATTTTGGTGAAAATTAAAGGTGGCCTTTAACTTTCTTATCATATAGGCTAAATTTGCTTTTGGAGGAGCTCTTGAGAAAACACTCTGGTTGCTAATTAATTGTCATTCTGCTGAATATTCATACCTTATGATCGGTGCGTCCTTAATTGCGCCGTAAAACATCTCTGGGGGGCTGAAGCCACCCCGGACTTAATTAGAGACGGGCCTGTTGGTTGCGTTTGCAGCAGACAACAAACTCCACCGCCGCACGCTTTTTCTTGTAGTGAACTCGTTTTCCACACAAAAGGCCATCAGGTCTCAACCTCTGCTACGATGAGAATAAGTGCGAGCAGTCCGACACATTTACGGATGTTTGGCTGCGGATTTACGTGGAGTCCAAGTGGTTGTATTTAAATGTGAGTCTCTGCATTTTCCGTCATCAATGTGTTTGCTTATCGCCTGGAGTCTGGCGCGGAGTTTGACATATGTAGCAACCAGGAGCACCTTCCCACCTGGAGCACACACACGCACACAACATCACACACACACACACACACACACACACCCACACACACACACACACACATATATATATTCTATACAATTTAATTTTTTATTATTATTATTATTATTATTATTATTATTATTATTATTATTATTATTATTATTATTATTATTATTATTATTATTATAAATAACCAGCTATCTAATTTACAAATAAAGCATGTCCTACAATCTTCTGTATCATTCTGAACTTAAATTTGTCTTCCAATCATTTCCATGAATAGCAGTTCCTCTCCTCCTCCCTCTCCTTGGGTCTGGGTGGCAGCATATCTCAACTCGATTCAGTGTGACAATATTGTTTGGCTATCATTCGCTGCTTTAGGATGAATGGCATCGATCCTCTTTTAACAACATTTGTTTCCTATTGTGTTCTGCGGCGCAGCAGAGGAGGGCAGACGTGTGAAAGTGGCTGTTTGATTCTCTTTTTCATCCCCATGACCTCAGCTTTTGTGTCTCGTCACCCTGGGAATGTCACGCCTCACTACTCTACTTTAAGATGTTTCAGAAAGTGCCCTTTGTTTTCCTTCGTCTTCTTTTTTTTTAAAGCTCACACAAAATTGTTCTTGTGCACCCCGCGGCCACCCCCACCTTCTCCTGCTATAAAGGATACTTCAGACCGAGGCACGGTTCACAAGTGCAATGCAATTTGGCTTATCCCAACCTTTGTTCGGGTTTCTACAAATGACCAAACATAGTGCAGACTTGATCTACTGCTGCTTGAACTCGGGAGTTTGGAAGCTGCTAGGAAGAAAACCTATTCAGATTCAGAGTCATGGTGGTATTTTCAGTGTGTGCATTGGGCAGGGACAAAAGGCCCAACAATATCCCATAACCCTGGAGCTCAAAAAGCCACTGAGTTTGAGAGTGAGAGGAGTCAAAAAAAAAAAAAAAAAAAAAAAAAGGCTCTTAAAGTCTGCGTCGCTCGGTTGGTTAAGACAAGCGCCGCAGGTTAACATGCAACGCGCAGACACAATTTCTGAATATATAAAATTGTAAACAAATAAAATTAAAACAGCGTGGAGTGTGGCTCTTCAAATTCCTCACTAATATCACGATGTAAAATGAGTAACTTTCCATAGAGCATGTGCACTTGCTGATTAATTTGACTGGGCCTTCATCGTATCCAACAAATTCTCTGCAATTAATGGGAGTGAATAAACTGTCCGCCCTGCGCACTGCATGTCAGAAGATGTTTGGCACTCGGCAGAGTGTGGTCATTATCCGCAGTGTTTGAGTTGAGGGCGACAAGGCCACTTCCTTTTGGATAAAACCTTTTCAGCGGAACATTAACGTGAAATGACAGGTGTTAAAAGCCGGTCTGCTGAAGTAAAACAGAAAAAAAAGCATAGCTTCATGGTTTTGGGTCAAACTCAACAAACAAATATAATTGCCCTAACTTAATTTGGGAAACATACGTTATTGCAATATTGTCCGTAATTTTTTTTCTATTTTTTTAAAGATGAATTGCTTTACATATTTGTCCTGACTGATGATTTCAGATCGTTAATCAGTCCGGAGGACGCTCCTCTGCAGGTTTCTGGGTAAAAGTAGAGAGCTCGGTGCTCCCCCGCAATGCGATTCTTGTCGTAATCCATCAGACTGGTGATGGGGTGCGCTGTGGGTTTATAGAGGCGGAGAAATTAGCATAAATTATGAGTAAATCTGGATGTGCGTGTGTGTGGTCCCCCGGCATTGCGAACCCTCCAAGCGTAAAAAGGTGGCCCTGCACGGCCAAAAAAAGCTTGAATAGAACTTGGTTGAAAATAGGCTTCCCCATTTCGGGGCTTTGCATTCATATAATTGACTTATGGATATTTTATACAGTTTTCGCCACACCATCCTCGAGGGTTTTATTTGCATTCCTGAAGTACTTTTTGAATCTTCTTTAACATAAGCACAATGGAGCTGATTGCCTCATGAAGTTTCAGTTTGAACAGCGCTGTTTTGCTTTGTGTTGATGTTTTTGAATTCTTCCTTCCCTCTGCTCTGGGTGAAATTAGCTGAGAAAAACTAATAGTCAACAAACTTACTCGTGGCAAATTATTTATTTTACAGTGTCTGCAACATAGACAATTTTATGGCAACTAAATGCATTTCCTAAACACTACATGCAATTTATTAAAAAAATGCACACTTTATTTCGCGTTTATTACAGCAAAATTGCAAAATGTAGTTTTCAATTTGAGTCTTAACATTCATCAACACACGAAAAAAACATGGGTTAATAAATAGAAATAATAACATACCAAATATGCCTAGTTTTAATTTAAATTCGGAGCGTTAAGTCCGCAGAAGAACGCATACCTTCACACACTGAGTGCCATCCGGTAACCGAGCCTCTTTCGCCCCCTTTTTCTGTCTTCAAATGGAAATGATTTCCATTGGCCCAAGGTGTCCGTGTAAATAGGTGTAAATGAAACCAGATTATGCCTTCCTTCCCAGCTCCCCTCCCGCCTCCCCCACCCCTCCCATGGCAATTGTCATGTGATAGCAAAGAGGTGGCACATTAATGGAGCGCCTCTACAGGGGTTCTTTTCTGCTCATGTCACTACATAAAACTATCAGATGGTTAGAGGAAGGCCATGGAGGCGCACGACAGCTAGTCTCTTCGAAGGGAAACCCCCAAATGAAGTCCGTTTCGCAACCTTGACGGGACAGACTGATACGCTTTTTCCGGAAAAGACGCTCCGTAAATGCGCACCGTCCATCTCCAGTGCGGAGGCGCTCAGAGACTGGCTTCTTTACGCGCACCGCAACTCCACTTTAGCCAAGACCGAAACTTTCCTCGTCCGTCGTTTGCGTGAGAAGAATCGAGTTTTCATCGAGGAAGCGAGGGAAGCTAAACTTTCTATTTTAACAGTCCCATTGTACTCATTTATTTTGTTTTTACGAAACATCGAGGATGCCTCGTCCGGGGAGAAACACGTACAGCGACCAGAAGCCACCTTACTCCTACATCTCTCTTACCGCCATGGCAATCCAGAGCTGTCCGGAGAAGATGCTGCCCCTCAGTGAAATTTACAAGTTTATCATGGATAGGTTCCCTTATTACAGAGAAAACACGCAGCGGTGGCAGAACTCTCTCCGACACAATCTGTCATTTAACGACTGTTTCATCAAAATCCCCCGGCGCCCTGACCAGCCGGGTAAGGGAAGCTTTTGGGCTCTGCACCCCAACTGCGGGGACATGTTCGAGAATGGAAGTTTTCTGAGGCGCCGCAAGAGATTCAAGGTGCTGGGAGCGTCAGACCACCTGGGCCCCACCAAGCAGTCAGATGCTGCGCATTACCTCCAGCAGCAAGCCAAGTTGAGACTGAGCGCACTCGCGGCCACAGGAACGCACCTTCCCCAGATGTCATCGTACAACCTCGGAGTATCCCAGTCGTCCACCTTCAAGCACCCGTTCGCCATAGAGAACATCATCGCCCGGGAGTACAAGGTCCCCGGCAGCTTGGCGTTCTCCACCATGCAGTCCATGTCCGCCGGGTACCCGTTGCACAACCAACTCACGACGGCCTGGCCCCACATGTACAACAGCAGCGTGATCGACACGGCGGCCCCGATCTCCATGACGAGCAGCGACTACAGTGCGTACGGGGTGCCCTTAAAGTCGCTGTGTCACGGGGGACAGTCCTTACCGGCCATCCCAGTGCCGATCAAGCCCACCCCGACCTCCATGACGGGCTTTTCCGCGCTTCCGCCCCACATCCCCGCGTTCCTATCAAACTCTCCACAGTCTCTGAGCCCGACCTCCCCACAGACAGCGACGAGCCAAAGCAGCCCGGCGACCCCGAGCGAGACTCTGACAAGCCCCTCCACGCTGCAGTCCGTGGCCGTGCACTGATCGCCCGAATTTGTCCAGGTTCCACTCCCCTTATTACCAAAACCCAAAGTTTATATTTTCTGCAGTCGGACACTACCAAGGCGAGTTGAGGTTGCATATCGACTTATTTGTGTATATGTGTTGAATGTGTCGCTTTAAATCGTAGTCCAGCACAGAACTGCACACGAACTATTGCTCTTGAACATATAAATTATTTGATAGTTCTATTTTTCAGTTTGTTGTGATATGTAAGTGTTGATGATGGGGGCCACAGGGTCGGGTGCTTTTTAGTTTGACAAGAACTCTGATTTGAACTTTTGCACCGTTTCCGTGGGACCACCATACTGTCAATAATATTGCAAAGGAAAAACTCCTTTTTGTTTGCTTTTAACGCTGGAATGATGGTTAAAGGTAATACCAAATAGGAGTAGTATTTAGGTCCGTTCATACACCATCCCTAAAAAAAAGATAAGACAGGAAGGTAAAAGTGAGTTACGAAATGTTTCCAAAAAAACTGAAAGATATAGATATTGTCGTCCTCAAAAATGCAAGATGTGAACATTTGTTGTAAAATGCACTTTTTTTTTAGTTTTACGTTTTAAATATCTATTTTACAGGAGGGAAAAAAATGTTCTGTGAAGCATTTAATTTAAAAGCCGTGGTGACCATGTTTATCAGGTGCTGTAAAATTTGTAATTTTTTAAGGTGAAGCATGCGTTCCTGAATTTGTACTGTTCCTGTTGGTGTTGTTATTGTTGTTGTTTTTGTCTTTTTGTTTCACTCAAATTCTAGTTATTTTCCCAGATTTGTTTTTTCTTCTTATTATTATTTTATTTTTGCAAGCATGCGTGCTTTGGAAAAGTGTGCAAACAGTCTCCGAATAATTGGGGGAAATGGTCATCAAATTATTTTCTCATTAAAAATGAAGTAAACAATCACAAATGTTTCTGAAGGTTTAATCCAAAAAAGCTAGAAATTATTATTATTATTATTATTATTATTATTATTATTATTATTATTATTATTATTATTATTATTATTATACAATTCAAATTGTAATTCTATTAAATTAATAATAATAATAATAATAATAATAATAATAATAATAATAATAATAATAATTGTGAAAAGCAGGAAAGCCTTTAGTTCGGTGAAGCTTGTGCAGTCGATTAGGATGCAGGGAGCTGAAACGATCTGCTCACGGCGCAGACAACCAGCCTCATTCATCAAGCCGAGCCAAACGCTGTTGGGTCTCACAACAAACATTTAAAAGACTTGCACGCAGCATGCAAATAAACATTTTTCTTTTGTAACTAATATCACCGAAGACGACTAAATACTTACATGAATGAATCTCCCCTTTTTGAACTTTAAATTTCGCATTACTCTTTTTTTCCGGGTATTTAATTCAACAGGTTAACAGATATGAAGACAAAAATATCAGCAACACCTTAACTGATATTATTTCAATTTTGAGAGATTTAAAATCGATTTCTATATTTACTGAAAAAAAGGGGAGGGGGCTTAAATAAGCAACAGGCTCTTTCGGAGCATTAAACAAATACATTAGAATTCCGTCACTTTATGCAATCCAGATCAAATAAAGGGTCTCGGGCCACTTCATTCGCCCTCATTCACTTGTATTGAAAGTGCAAAGAATTGTAAACTTCGACTGGGCCACCAATGTAGATTTAGCCTTTTTTTCAGCAAGACAAAAAGGCTGATTTTTTTTCTTCTTCCACAAAAACATTTCTGACTGGGGAACTAGGAAACGAGCTGCCGAGACCCTTTTGGAATTTAAATCCACCCCTCCCCCCGTGGACTGTTTGTACAACAGTGTTCTTTTTTTTACCCCCTCCTTTACTTTGTGCATTTGTGTTTGTACCATTAATTCTGACTCTGGATAAATAAATGCCCTCCTGATCCTATTTTTATTTATTTTTTTACAGCGTAGAAGTAAATCATTATGGAAATCTTTTCAGATTGTCGCTAGAATCGCAACGCAAAATACATTTTAAAATGCATCATTAATTGGCCACAAGAAAAACAATAATAGCTAAAAAAAAAATTGTCAGAAAAACACACAAAAAATTATTTTAATTTAATTTAGTGTAACATATATTCTTTAATTTTCGTTTTTCTTTAGTGACTTTATTTATTTATTTTTCTTGTAGGGAAAGAATGGTCTGTTGTGCAATAATAACCAAACATGTAAATAATAGCAAGTATCTATAAACTTTATTGTAAACTAATTCCTTCATTTCAACTGTAAAAAAAATAACTCGCAGGTTTCATCTAATTAAAAAATTACATTAATTCAAAATTTGCATATTTCATCTTAAAACAGGTTGTGGTTTATGCTTTAGGGAAAGAAACAACCCGAGGATATAAACAGAGTGCTTGTTTGTGCTGGTTTCAATGTTATTACCGATAAAAAAACAAACACAGATTAAACAGAATAAAATTATGCTAAAAGTGTAAAATCATTCAAATTACAATGCACAAATAAGGAAATAATTGATGAATGTTATTGAAATAAATAATGCAATAATAAAAAAAGCTTAAAAATGCAAATCCAAAATTTGTCCAATTTGTAAATTTGTAATTTATTTTTTAATTTTTTCCTCTCTTCCCTTGCTCTTTTTTTTTTTTTTTTTTTTTTTTTTTTTTTACCATTTCACACACTTCAGTCAACTGTATGAACGTAGCTGTACAAGGACTGCGCTGTCCTTGTTCTTTCAACTGTGTTCCACTTAGACAAAGAAGAAGGTCATCTCAGGCAGGGGATGAAATATAGACCACAAGCACAAAAAAAATGAAAGCCTGTGTTGTAGTTTAATTAAAATAATTCATTAAATGTGGGTCCAAGGTAATTAGTATATATAATTTATGATTTGCCTAATGCATGCAGGCACTGGCCTCTGCAATAAACTCAACTTAACCCCGAGTGAAGAACTGATGCGGACAGGGTACTGTTATTTACAGTGTGTTTACCGTTTGTCACGAGTAAGCAAGTGTCTCAGCAAACCCTGCCGCTACCTAGCTCCATTCTGTACACAAACAACTTCCACTTTATGTGTTTATCTCCAGGATTTATGTTCAGTCACAGGAGAGCCTGTCACATTTGTTGAGAGGTAAACAATATTGCCAATTGCCCCCTCTTTTCTTTTGGCATTTATGTCCACGTCGGCCGCATCCGGCTGGTCACTTTCACCAAAGATAGTTTCCTCTGCCTTCTTTGAGATGACAGAATGAGGACAAACACCACAAAGTGCAGCTCATCCTTTCGCTCTCTTTCCCACAGCAGCTTGTCAGCGCCAACTTCTAGAGGAAAAATAATCAGGAATAGACAAAACTTGCATTAATCATACTCTGCAAATGTGCCAATCCCAGACAAGCTCTTGACATTTTGAAACATGGCTTGTGGCTTTATTTTATCACATCATGTGAGCACTTTTCCTCTGCAAAAACAACACAGTAAAGCAAATATTTTCAGACGGAGCAGCGGACGATGGTAAACAGATTTACTTAAGTGGTAAACAGAGCAACCTGTGGGCTTCATTGATTAGTGGGAAGGAGACTATTTTCCCTGTAAGCCTCTAAATCCAGATTCAGCTAATCTCAAATAGATTATGACTTTTTGCAGTGAGAATAATATTTCAGCTTTCTCTTCAGATGTCACAGTGCACATCATCGTTATGGCACTAAAAGCTTAAATCATCAGTGATAATGTGTGGCTACCCAGGGTAAATAAACCGCCTGGCTGTGACTGAGGGCAAAGGGCAGGTATGGTGCGGGCAGCCAGAGGGAAAGAGACATGAAGGGAGGGAGGGTGCTGCTGCATCTACGACCGGCTCAGCCAAACACCCATGTGTGCATGAAATTAGAGTGTCAACATCTGATTCATGCTTCTGGGTGGTGACTGTGAAACAAATTATGTCAGCGGGTGGCAGCGGTGAAATTCCACTGAGCTGCGGCAAACAGTGTCCCCCCACGACGTTACAGCAGGCCGTAGATCGTGGTTTATAAAGTGGAGAGAAACTTTTTAGTGCTGTAAATTTGAACATATTTTAACCTACAAAAAAATTGGAGAGAATACATTTTCCACTCTGTCACTGTGCAGCAGACAGTGGACGTTTTTTTAAGTGCACTAAAAGATGTTGGTGTCACAAGAAAAAATTTGTAGTTCTGGGAGAGTGCGGCAGCAAATGTAAGAGTGTGTGGAGGAGACACATTTTTAACTTAACTGTTTGTAGATTCAAAGTTTTCAGGAGTGTGAACATTAGCTGTTTTCTGTTTGTTTAAATGTCAAGTGTCTGAGAAGGCAAAACATGTTATATGGGATGTACTTGGAATCTGTTGTTTCTGTCTCTGTAAATAAAGTTAAAGGTACTAATAATAATAATAATAAAAAACCTTATGTGATTTTCTTTTGCGGTTGACCAATGGCCTCAACTTCACCTTCACTATGCACACTGAATCTCTTGTTATTGCCTGAGTGTGAAAGTGTCGGGCAGGTTGAGACAAGGTAAAGGGCAGACATCTAACAGAAACCATTCATCTTGCCCCAGGCTTCAGTCCTGACACCTTCAACTTCCAGTATTTATATCTGATCAACACACAGTGCCTTGCAAAACAGTCATACCGCTTAAGCTTTGTAACATTTTATAACAACAGAAAGCAGTGCGTGACTGTGGAGCTAAAGGAAAATTAAATGAGTTCTCCTTTGCAGCGTCTGACAGGTTTTCCCACAGGATTGTCCTGTATTTATCTCCCTCTTTCCCATCATGTCTGACAAGGGTTCCTCTTTCTGCTGAAGTCACACATCACCACAGCATGGTGCTGCCACCTCTGCGTCAAACAGTTCTGCTTTTTGGTTCATCTGACAAGAGCATGCTTCATGAGCATATGTCCCTTACACGGCCTTTAGCCAAACTGGAACAGAACATTTTATGGCTTTCTTTCAAGATGTATCCCTTCCATCAAAGCCAGATATGGAGCATACGATTAATGCTTGTCCTGCTGGCAGATTCCTACACCTGAGCCCGTTGCTCCAGAATTTGGGCTTCTTGACTACTTCTCTGATTAATATACTGCACAGGTAGTCATCATAGTGGACACCCATGCCTTGGTAGCTTAGTTGTGTCATAATTTTCCATTTTCAGCTGATGAATTGAGCAGAGCTCTGTGATCATTAAAACTGGATATGTTGTTTTATATCCCAACACATTAGCCTTCTTCTCAACTTCATGTCTGACCTGTCTTGTCTCTGACCTGTTGGTTCTGATGATATTGTTTGTTCACCAATTTTCATTAGGTTTGGCTGAGTAATGGGGCTCATTACAAACAAATGGCAGATTTTAAAGTGCCCTATTTTTTATTGTTCTTTTTATTATATTATAATGCTATTCTCTCATCATTTTGAGAAATCTTTGGATTTCCTGTGCATAATAAGTTCTTAGTGACACAAACTGCCACCTATTTCCACAAAGCTCCTCCTTGGAGCTGCAGTGACTAGCCGAGCTTCCTTCACAGAACACCGCTACCTTGCGTCACAACCACTCAGTACCTCCAGACTAGCAGCAGCAGCATTTAACAAACACTTGCTGGAACTGTGGTTCTGCTGAGCTCATCACATGAACTATTTCTAAGTCTGATGCACCTAAGAATGACTGTAAACCCCATGATGGAGGAGCACTATTGTTGTCATTCACTAAAGATGGCGTGTCAGAATGAGTTGGAGCTTCTTAAAGAGACATAGGCCAATTTCTAAGTGTTAAATAGCAAAGCCAAAGAACTTTAAAATTATGTTTGATATATACCACATTTTTATAAGAACTTACGGTAACATAGTTACTTGATTGTGCTATAAAATGGCATGATATGCCAGGAAAGTACATAACTCTCACCCGTTAGCTGACTTTTATTTGTAAAATTGTTCAAAACCATAAATCACTTTCCTTTAACTTTACAATTATGCACCATTTAGTGAAAGTCTAAAACACAGAATACCATAAAAATGCATCAATTTATTATTGAGATATCCCAAAATTTTCACTCCTTTTGGGTGGGAAAATTTTCAAAAGGCATTTGCACGTCAGTAAAATTTGGGGAATGAATGACTTCAGCGTTGAGCTGAACCTCCTTACTGCTAATCATGTTTTTTTTGTTTGTTTTTCTTTTTACTAGACATTAACTTTTGTTTAATTAAAATGTAATATCTTGTTTTCAGTCTGACATGCCTGTGAAGGGTGTGAGAAGAGTATCAAAGGTGACTGCTCTGTTGCAGCTTGTCAGTTAAGTAAATGTGCTGAACTTAAACTATTTGACTTTCATTCATTCATTATATTTTCAAAGAATTGCCTCATGAGCAAACACTTGCTTATGCCTTACACTATTGTGAGAGTCTCATCCGAATGTCCAAATAAGTGACTTTAATAAAACTACTTACCAGTTTTCACACAGCAATGTTTTTGCTTGTCGAGTGCTTTAGCTGTCAGGTGTTAGAACAGTAACTGATTCTGTAGGTTTTAGCAGCCTTGTATTCCCACTTTTTGAACATGAGACAGCAACCTGATTCACCACCTTCTTTGGGATCTTATCGGACCCTCTCCAGCCATAAACTAACACTTGCAGTGGGACTTCAAAGGTGTGACGGGTAACAGAGGTGAGAAAAAGGGCCCGCATGCTCTCAGGGGCCTTCCAGAGATGAAATGGAGCTGATTAGCAGGAGTGTGCAGCAAAGCCCCCGTGGGGCAGCAGCTGGAAGAGAACTCCCCAAGGGACTGCGGAGACGTGTAAGTTTTGACAGTTCCCTTCTCTTCCCTCTGGACACCACGGGGTCAGGGCACCCTCAGAGGGGCCCGGGCTCCGCGCTGCATAGGAAGTCAGTGGTAATTGCCATTCAGCCGGTGGGACAGAAACAGAGACAACAGTAACTGGCAAAGAACACACAGCCCACTTCCTCTTTGTCTCCGTGTGTTTTAAAGAAGGATGCTATCTCCCCTCTAACAGAACAAAGCTGCAATAAAGTTTTCACAATCAAATCCAGAGTTGCTGAGAAGGAGCTGCTGAGGAGGAGCGAGCATCTAGGCGCAAGGAGCCCGTTGATGCTGTGCACTTGAAGCCCCCGAAAAAGCGCAGATGGAGCAGCTTGTTGCATGACAAGACCACATTGTTTTGTTAATGTAACTCCATTTGTCTTTGATCCAATCTCATGTTGTCATGGCCGGTGTGAAAATCCCTATTAAGAGCATGATCCAGCGCCATGCTCATTGTAATTGTGATAATCTGCTGCATTGAAATTCCACTTTGTTCCTTTTGTTTCTTTGTCACTGAGCACAATGCGAGGTTAATTAGCAGCCACTGGTAACCCCTGCATTCCTGGATACTCCTTCCCAGCTGAAGTACGTTCTTTGGTGGCAGACAGAGACCAAACACAAGGCCCTGAGCCGATTGTAAGCAAGCATGATACAAACCCGGCGCGCAGCTAATCCCTTTCAGACATCACCAACCGTAATTGTCTCTTAACATCATTAATTGCTCTTATCATTTCTTTACATGGTGTTTAAACACACAGAACTGGATTTGGAAGGAAATTAGAATATGTCAGCAGATAAGGTTGCTGTGATTATATTTGTCCAACATTAAACTGCTTTAATTAGAATATTTTTAATAGAATTCCAAGATGTCACATTGTAATTTTCTTTCTTCTGTGGTGCAGAGACTCTCAGTGCAGCACATTTATCTGCAATACTTCCCTTCCACCACTTCACATCTCCCATTCCCTGGTGGTCTAATTTATGTTAAGTCACAAACCTCCCCTATGGCTGTTTTGAAATGTTCAGAATGGTGACTGTGTGCTGCAGGTTTATGCCAGCCTCCACAATCCCCTGTGTAATTGTTCTCTCTGGGAAAAGCACATCTCAGTGAAACCATCTGCAAGTCCATGGGGCTGTTTCCCAAAGAATGAGTGGACTTCTTAGGGGGTACCACTGCAATCCAGCTTCTCTTGTGAAGCAAGTAATTAATTCAAATCTCAGGAAGTCAATAACTGGCCTGGATCAGAGGCGTGTAGCACACAACAGCCGATACCTCTTAACGTGCTCCCTGACTTCTACAGGAAGTTGGCAAAAAAATAAATAAATAAAACAAACAAACAAAAAAAAAACGGTTAGAAGGACATGCACACACTGTTAGAATGATAACACTGTGTACCCTTTATCAAATTATATGTTGCAGACTTCATCATCAATCTAATGGTCCTGGATGGCAAGTCAAAAACATGTGAGAATTTTATTTAGAATATTATTTTTAAAATGACAACAGTTCTGCTGATTCTTCAGGATGAAAGCTACAAGATGTTTATCTGAATATTATGCAAAAAGTTTCAACAAATGAGAACTCATGCAGATAGATTTTTCATACATAGCAAAATAGATTATTTTGATTCACAACACTGATAAATCCTTGAGCGAAGTAGCTCTATCATTGTTACACTGATCATTGAATTAACTCGTCTTAAAAAAAGTAGACAAGCATTAGTATAAATCAAAAAAAAAAAAATTGAACAGGTTCTCTGAAGACATTGTCACAATGTCCTTCTGCATTCACAGAAGAATCCATCATGACTTGGAATCAAAATCTGGCTCAGACATGTACGGTATGTTTGAAGCCTGTGCAACTCAAAAGCAATTCATATGCTTCAAAATGTAGGTAAATGTTTTTAAGTCAGGATATCAACTCAATTGTTGATGATAGCGCTGATAGCACTACTTGTCAATAAATTTCCTTGTGTTTCTAAAAAAAAAATCATAAAAGCTTTTCTTATCAAGTTCAGCTTTTCCAAATTATCCACAGGGTAGACCCAGTTTAGGTCGAAATTTTAGTGATGATGAACAGAAAACATGGAGTTCTCTTCATTTGTTGCTTTTTTGGCTCTCATTACATTCATTAACCAAAGCACAGAATGATGAAATGCGATGAAAGAGCCAGGCCAGCACTTTCATAAACCTCAAATGAACATCACTTTCTGGCTTGCTGCCTCCATCTTACTTTTCTGTGAGTTATACAGAGCAGTAGATAAGAGGAGTGAGAGCCTGTTTCTTGAATACGACTTGCTTTGTTTTACTGACTTTTTGGATTTAGAGCAGAACTTGAAGATATTGGCCTACCTCACCCCATATCACTGCTTCAGACTTGAAATCTAACTTTGGGCTTTTGCCAGAACAATACAGGTGCTGTCAGATGGAGGTCAGTGGTAGAGATAGGCTCGATATAACGTCTTGCTTAAGTATTTTTACCACACATCACATTTTCTCCCCTTATAAGAATAAATTAGTATATGCTTATGAAGTGAAACAACAATGATACATAGTTTTACAGTTATTTACAAACAAAAGCATCAAACATCAGCATATTTACCCCCATTTACTCTGACAACCTTATGTAAAATCCAAATACCTTTAAACGGGATTTGATTACAAAACATTAAATTTGTGTCTGTGTGTAACTATAGAGAACATTAATGAGGGCAAAAGAAGGATTAGTTAGAGAAGTAGTCAAGAGACTTGTTGTAACTCTGGAGGAGCTGCACACTAGCTCTGGTGGAGAAATTCTATTGACAGGACAGCCATTAGTGTTGCAGTACAAGCTCACTTTATAGAATAATATTATGGGCATGTTTTTGAAGAACGTCCTAAGAAGTCCTATTTGCAGTTTGCCATAGGCCACAATTAAAAACCACAAAATATGGGGTAAACAAGTCGGATGAGGCCAAAATAGATTTTTTTAACTATGAGCAAAAAGCACAGTCCCCAGCATAATAAACAGGAATGGCAGTGTCATGCTGTGGGAGTGTTGCTCAGGCTTCATTGGGAAATAGTTGATACAGAATAGTTGTTGACACATAATAGCATAATAGCAAAACCTGTTAGAGGCTTACATGGAAGTGAGACTCGGGTGAAACTTAATCTTCTAGTGGGACTATTACCCTAAACACACAGCCAGATCCAAGTCTATTCATGTGTTACAATGGCGCAATCAAAATTCTGTTCTAATTCTAGAAGGGAATCTATGGCAAGACTTGAAAATTAAGTCAAGTCTTAATACAAAAGATGCATCTTTTGTATTAAGACTTGACTTAATTTGTACATTTTTAGATGCAAATCTAAAAAGTGTATATACCACACCTTTTAGATTTGTATTTGCAAATAAAACCTAAAAGCCTTTTATACTTTACTTTATAGCGGTAAGACACTTTGTGGCACTCCATCATTCTGAACCCTAATAAAACACATAATAGCATGTTGTTTCCACATGACAAAATGCTCAACAGTTCAAGAGGTACTAACATTTTATGCAGAGCACAGTACAGTGCGGTTTGAAAGTTTCTCATAAAACTTCTCGATGCACTTCTTCTCCCGACGGGGCGGGAGCTGAGGCTAAACGCCTTGCTGTGCTGCTCCCCACGGCTAATTATTATCCAACCCAATCGAGGAAGCTACTGCTGCGCTCCCAGCCTCTTTCTCTCACAACAAGTGTAAATAAGGATCTAAATAACAAACAGAGGCATGCAAGCCTGTGTGTCACAGAGAGCTTCACAGGGCTCAGCCTTAGCCGTGCACCGGCCACCTTAATGACTCTCTCAAAGGGAGCGTGCAACGGCTGGCTAATTTCTTTTCTCTGGCATCATTAGATGGCACTGTAGCAGACAAATGAAAGGCAGGGACCACTGAGCAGATTATTGGCATACATCTTTTAAAGAATTTCACTTATATTTATGAAAAATAAACAATTTGACATTAAATTAAGAAGTCTTAGCACGATTACTTGTTTTTAGATAACCAAATCCTTTGGACTTTGCAGGTACATGGTTTTCTTGTAATAGAGTGTTTGGTAAACTGATAGATCAGTGTCAAATTTATAGCTTTTTTGTACTGCAGCCCTTACAGATTGTGTTTGACATGTCCAAAGGACAGATTTGTTAACATTAGCTCTCGACAACACCTGCTTTCCCTTTGCATCTGATATTTTTAGGCTGTGTTTGAAAACCTCAACGGTTTCATCCGAGTCTGACTTCACTTGACCTTTGGCGTAGTGAGGAGTTCTTCTTCTTGCTGCATGAAGTGTGTGTTGTGCAGCCTTATTAAGGGCCCTCGAGCATATCAGCAAGTTATGAGTCCTGCCTCCTTCTGGCATCCTCCTTGGTTGGTTGAGAGCATTGTGCTGGGCTGGAAAAGGGCTCGCCCTCACGGCCACAAATCAGCCTCGACAATCTTCAAAGGATGGGCTTCTCCGTGTGATTTACAGCCCCCACAGAGACAAAGTTAGGCACAGCCACTGTCTCTGCACCTGGGCCTTTATCAAGCAAGCCAGGATGAGCTCTTTGCAGAAGACATTCAAATGTACAAGGAGCAGATTAGGCTGACTCAATCTTCTTTTGCCTGAAGAGAGAAGGAGAGGTGGGGGGAGAAAGAGTACTGACTGACTTCAAAAAGATCCCCCACCCCCCTCCATCTCCTTTTGCTTCTTGAATGAGTGAATGGGTTTGGGAATAAAAACAGCCTTGTGTATTCAAAGTGCTAATTCACAACTTATTCCTCTAATACACTCATGAAGGACTTTTAATTGTGTTAGTTCGCATTCCAAAGACATGTTTGTAGCTTTTAATTGGAGGTTTCTTTGAAATCATTCAGATGTATGACTTGTAGGGCCAGCTTAAACAGTTCTTATGTGCTCAGCTTGGAGGCTGCTTCGTCGCTTTTTATTCCCATGCCTGGGTGGCGCTCAAATATTTACTGTCAGGGTAAAAAGTGGCCTAAAACTATGTAAACGTCAATCTCTGTTGCAGCATTGGAGTTATTCTCTTTCCTAATGTGTAAGCCTAAATGGTCTTTGCTCACAACTGAAAACAAATAGCTGCATTTAAGTAAAAACAAAAAATAAGACAAATGAGTGCCTTGTTGGAGGATGTATACCACTTTAACTTTTTATTTTAGGGCTGTCAGAATACAAATTCTAACACAAATGCAAGTTGCATGTTTTAGATTTTAATTTACTAAAAAAAACAAAAATATATATCATTATCCTTTCATTTCACAGTTATGCAACACTTTGTGTTGGTCTATATATTCAAGTCCCAATAAAATTAATTGACGTTTATGGTACTAACATGACAAAGTACGGAAATATTCACAGGACGTTAATAATAAGATTGATTATAGCATTTTCTAAAAGTGCAATAAGCATGAAAAACGTGAATATTATTTTATTGACAATATTAGGAGAGACTGGTTGCATTTTGGAGACTTTGGCATGGTTTATTTGTAAGAAAGGAAGATGGCAGTGCTAATGTGTTTATGTATACAGTGGTGGATTTTTTTTTGCAGAACAAAAGAAGGGAAGTGGAATCTTGGAGGTGGACAAGCAACAACATACCTACCTGTCAAACTCTATGTATGTCGAAAGTGTTAAATCGTATTTGGCAACCTTTCCAAGTCTCAGTTACTGCTTTAAAAAAAACACTTCTTTCTCCTTGAATGAATTCTTTCTGAGTCCATTCTGCCTTCCTCTCCTGAATCATCCTTTAATCCGGAGGGGAAAAGAGCCACAGAACTGGCTGTCAATTAATGCTCTCTGTGCCAGAACTCTTAGCTTTAAATAAAGTCAGTGTAGCATGAATCTAATTCTTGTGGATGTAAGCTTGGGACGGTGACTGTTGCGTCTGCAGAAGCAGTCCTCCTCCTTCTGGATACAAAAAAAGGGAAAAGAAAAAGCCATCCGTGGAAATGCCTGGCGACTGCACAGCTACCCACAATAAAAGGACCACCCACTTGGGGCTGAGAGGGGATTTGAAACAGCCTGACCAGACCTTTCCGATGCTGTTTGAGCTCTTCCAATTGTGTCACTTTTACCATTATTTCATAGATTTATGAAAACATGGTTCATGTGTTTTTACATACAGCTGAAAAAAAAATAGAAGTAAAGATTTTGAACCAGAAGCTTTGAAAAATAAACTGCATAGTCAATTACTTGATATGGATGGAATTACGTTGGCCTCTGATAATAAAATAAAGTGTTATGTTGGACGAGGACATGTCATTTAATTTCAATATTAAACAGGTTTATAGGATTTCCCTTGTATCATTTTGGAATATTTCCAAAAGTAAAAATATTCTGTCCTGGAGAGAAGGTGAAAAGCTAGCCCACATAATTGGTTTTTCGAGGCTGGGCTGTTGTAATTAACTACTACTAAAAAGTCCTAACAGAGCACTTTGCTCTCAGACTTCAGGTTAACTGTTGGCTCCTACAATTTCAAAAAAATAGAATGGGAGACAGATCCTTTAGAGATTGGGCTTCTCCTGTTGAACCAGCTTCCAGTTTCAATCTATGAGTAAGACACCTTGTCTATTTTTAAGATTAGAACTTTCCTTTTTGATAAAGCATATAGTTACACTGGCTCAGGTGAGGTAAGGTTCTAAAGTATTCTTTCATACATGAATCTTCAATTCACTCTCATGCTTAGATTTTTCCCATGATTTTCAATTGGATTCAAGTTGGGTGAATCACACTTTATTTTCTTTCTATATAACCAATTGAGAGTTCTAATTTTGCTTTCATCTGATCTCATCTAAAGGTCCTGCCTCAAACTTTAAACAAGATTCAACATGTTTTTTTCTTCAGCAGTGGAGGTTTGTGCAGTAATTGCAGTGGTGATTCCAGTTCAGCACGTTGCTTTTTGTCTTTATCAGAAATCTTTACTTGAAGGTGTTTATGATGATCAGAGTCCCTTCACTGGTTGACAGCTCTTTGGATTAATTGTTTTACTCGGAACAACAGTGTGGCTGAAGTGTTAAGAAATGTAGAAAAAAGCCTGTCACTAACGTCGTCAGTTTTAACAAGTAGGTTTTCAAACTCTTAAGAAAGTTGTTTGTTCTCCTATTGTTACATGTTTGTGTAATATCTTAGTAGCGAGAAACCTTTTTGCAGTCTACCAGATAGGACCAGATTAGTTGATATTAATTTGCTCCAAATTAGTATCAGGACAGTTTTCTTAACACTGACAAATTTCAACTGGTTTCTTGGCTTTCTAAGCCTGTCAGATCCTTCTTTTCTTTATGTGTTTATCTCTTATTTCCTGGGGAATTCCACATTATGATACATAATTTGTTTATTTATTTGTTTTGAGTTCTTTTGTATGTGTCAGTTACTTCAATTGTTTTTTGAGATGTGATGGAATTTCAAATCAATAGCCCCACCTAAAATATATTTGACTTTAACATTGATCTGTTCACTACTTTGTCCTCTGCAGGACAGTATTGCAGTATTGCGTCTCTTTTAAATTATAGATATTTTTCAAAGCAGAGAACTTTATTAAATTATTAAATAATAATTAGTGATTATTATATGTCAACAATAATTGATCAAAAGTAATTAAAAGTTTTAACCCTGAAGCCAATTTTTAGATTAGTGTTCCTGGTTACAATTTTGGTGTATTAGACACACACACACACACACACACACACACACACGCACACAAAACATTGTCAGCGCCTCACTCACTTTGCTTTTGCCAGTGTTTTTTTCTTTCTTTTTTTTTTTCAATGAGGTCTTGTATATTTGGATTTCCCGCTCCACTGCTCCACCCCAACATGTTCATTTCCAAATGCCCATCTCCATTTACAACCTGTTTTTATCAACTTTTCTCACAAAGCACAACAAAACAGAGGGAGGAGATCCTCGCCGTCAGTTGGGACTCGGGAAAGCAGGGTGGGGGGAGGCCAACAGAGCCACGAACATTGTCCATGAACTTCTCCTCATCTCCATTCCCCAGTGTTATAGACAAACAGCCCTTTTCCATATGCAGAGGATGGGGTCACGGCTTTAACAGGAGAAGGAATGCTTTGGGGAGAAAATATTGTTCAGCAATGACACAGAAGTAATTTGGGTCTCGCTGAGTGATTTCATCAGCGCCTTTTGTTGCCTCAAAGTGTTTGACCCAGAGGTCTCTGTCAGTCCTGTTGTTAATAGGAGCAGGAGCAGAGTGACAGCCCCAAAAAGTAAAACATTTTACTACTAATAGTTGGCCTCCAGAGGCTTAGGCATAAATATTTAAGCTACTCTCCCTTGT
This sequence comes from Gambusia affinis, assembly GCF_019740435.1. Lineage (NCBI taxonomy): Eukaryota > Metazoa > Chordata > Actinopteri > Cyprinodontiformes > Poeciliidae > Gambusia > Gambusia affinis. Next base: position 8,694,868 of record NC_057875.1, read on the forward strand.
CCCAAATACTAGGGGGTCTCCATGGTGCATTTATTTATAATAAAACACAACAACAAAAAATCACACACACATATATATATATATATATATATATATATATATATATATATATATATATAGATATAGATATATATATATATATATGTATATATATATATATATATATATATATATATATATATATATATATATATAGATATAGATATATAGATGTAACTGCAAAAGCTTTTTGGTGTGATTTGCAAGCGTGTGTGTGCATGTTTTTATTGCGTACAAAAATATTTAGCAATTTTAACTGCAGTCACCTAGCCACCTATATCTGTCCAAGCAAAGACATAAACTCTTTTTTTTTAAAACACTCCACTCCAGACTTCCCTTTGCACAGTAGCAGCTTTGGCCTTCCACTTAAAGTAAACTTCATTAAAAGGGCTGCACGGCGTGTGAAGGTGGTCTGACGTGCCCTGAATGATGGTCTCGGCAAACAAAGCTGCTACACAAGCCATCGAATTATCTCTGTCAAACTTTGGCGTAATCTGAGCTGATCCTCTTAAAAATATTTAAATGAAAACATTTGCACATCAATGGGGCTCCATGGCAACCCTGTGTGTATTCTTTCTCCGGGGGTGCCTCTTTAACAGCCCGCTTTAGAAACGCACATCTCCTCTGTTGTGTTGACAAACAACAAAACAAACAATATTAAATGGAGGAGCTGACGTTTTTCCCTTTTTTTCCACATCATTGATGGATAGAGGAATGTGAAAGGCTTGAGGAACCCATGGTGAATGAATGCTTGAGTTTGAGACGCTGGTAATTCTATGATCGGTGCTCGGGAGGTGTCGTTATACATGGACTATAAACTAGAGAGAGGGGCATTTTGAAGGTTGTGAGAGTGAATCCAACTTAGAAGCCTTCATAAGTATTCACTGAGCTGCCTCATCAGTGTTTTATAGCTGCATATTATTGCTCTGTGTGTGTGAGTAGAACCCCTCCCTCTAGTGGCAAAAAATAAATCTGCCTTTTTGGATATTAAAAACATCCTCTCCCTGCTAAGATTTGGCTTCCTGGCTTTCCTGAATACATTACATAAACGTTGCAGCAAAAATGTGATTATGTTTGGGAAAATAATAGAGCGTCTGTTTTGCTTCCTCTTGCATGCTGGGAAAAGGGCAATGTATTAATATAGCTTGTGGCTTAATTGGGTTTCGGATGGTAAATTAATTAATTTGTGGCTAATAGGCACAAACATGAGAAAACAAACTTCTTTACTTTAAGCTGCTGCTTGTACGTGCATCTAAGTAAGTAATGTAAATTATGCAGATTGTGTTGATTATTCTGACAAAGAGGTCTGTGTAGGAATTGAATTAAAGATCAAAACTTCCTGGCGTTTTATCAGTTGTTCACATCCATAAAAACAGATGCAGTTGGGGGTTATCTGTCTGTTTTGCTCTAACAAATAGGATTTAGGAATTAATGAAACTGGTCTTTTATGAGTCGGAAAAGTTGCATTGACTTTACAGTGCAAACAATACAACACTAATGCAACTGTGGTATTCACAGCTAAGTGCTAAAGAATTAACGTGAGATATTACCAGCAGCTTTCATTTGCAAGAATGACAGTACCAGTACTGGGGCTCACATGATGCGGGGCTTATTTTAAAAGCTAATTATATTTCCCTGTCCTTTAAATCTGCTCTTTTATCTGCAGCTTTCCCAGAAGATACTGGATCTCTGATGCAATACATAAAAAAGATACGAGGCGCTGCACGGCCTTGTAACTCTACTGCAATTCACGCCTGCAAACTGATAGCTCACAGAAACAGATGCAACCCCCCCCCAGTCCTCGGCATTAAATATGCTTTAATCAGCAGAACATCAATTAAGAAGTTGGAAATGAAATGTCACCTTGGTGTTTCAAGGGAAAGTTTCTCCCCTCAAGCTTTCATTTGGAAAATTTAGAAATTCTTTCTTATGGTAATTTTCTGATTGCACTGTGTGCTGAGAGGGTTTTAATTTTACTGTGGGGTGTTAATTATATTTATGAAAGTTTCTAAACTCAACAGAGGCAGTGGATCCAGTAGCTGCAGCAGAAAATTTCAAGTCAATTATGCATTTAGAGAGTTCATATTTAAATGACTGAACATTGACACTGATATATTAACACCACCAAAAATAAACAGGACTGGGAGGAGCAAGTCACTTGATTGACATCTCAATATAGCTTAACATTATCATTTAAAATCACACACTTTAAAGTCTAAAAGCCTTTTATTTAAGCTCCAAATAAACATTAGAGTAAAGTATTGTTACTTCCATGGTGGAAAGGAGGCATGATTTGCATTTTGTTCTTCCGAAAAATATGCTGCTGCTTGCTTCTAAAACTAGCTACAATGTGGATAATCTATACAAGAATAACATTAACATTTATTAAAAAGCATGGAAACTCTGAGAGGACTTGAATAGCAACTTATTTTCTTGACATTATATTGGGAAAACAACTTATCTAATCTGACTCGTCTGTCACATGAAACACAGCTAAATTTCATTTGAATGTGGTATTTATTTCTTTATCTCAAAAAAATTGACTAAGTATGTTAACATCTCAAGAAAACTGATATTATTTTCATAGTTCTTCAACTTAAAAGTTATTTCAATATCCAAATTAAATACAACCGAGGTCTCCTAATTTGAAGTTTAGGAGGTTATACCAATGCACATTAGTGTTTAAGTTATTGTTATGGCAAGACATTTTTTATACTGCACATTTCAACAATAACGCAGTTCAAAATCTTTTACAAGATAAAAACAATTTTAAAAAAAGGAGAATAAATTGTACTGGCTTGATAAAATATAAATTACAGATTCAGATTTCATCTTAGCACTGATGTTGAAGTATGAAAGTATTAACAACTCATATTTGCATCACAGGTTGTCCATTTAGATATTGAGATAACATTATCTTCATCTCAAAATAATAAACCACTAAATAACAAAATCCTGATCTTTAAGAAATCACATCAAAACTAATTATTTCAGATGGTGCATTTTAGGAAAGTACTAATTCTGTGAATATAAAAACATTTTTCTTAGCTTATAACTGAAATGAGTTTCTCTTTCAACTTCACCAGATGCTGTGTGATACTATTTGTGACTTCATATGGACAAAATATAATGCAAGCTTCACATATCCCAAGGCAGGTTGGCGCAGAGTATATATCAGCTGTGTCCCACACCGGTGATAACTCTCAGAAGTTAAACATCCATAAAAGGCTTGAGAACTCTGACCTTCACAATCTAACTAAGCAAGAGGAGCCAATGATGTGGAACAGACCCGTCGCAGCGCTCACAAGATGATAAACTATGCTCCAGCTTTGCTAAAAAATAACTGTATGTCTTCGATGACATATATAGCGCCAGCATTTCAATAAGATCCCAATTTATTTTGCACTAAAATGGTTTATTGTCGGCTATAAAGCATATGCAGCAAGAGGTGGAAGGACGAGGCAGCTTCAGTGCAGCGAGAGTCTCTCAAAGGCACATTGTTCTCCGCGCAGCTCAAGAGCACATCTCAGTGATGTGTCTCAGCTGCTCGAGAAGGCCGTAAAACCTATCAAAACTTATAAAGCTTATCATTAGTCTGCCTCTTGTCACTCATTCCTGGCTGTTTTTGTTTCTTGGCTTTCAACAAACTTATGAAAAACTTCTAAGATGAGTGGGATTTTTGGAACAACACAAGAAAGTGATTATTTCATCTCATGTATAACAACCCACCACCTACATGCACAGCACGCACACAAATTTAAATTCCTTGAATTTGCAGACTTTGAGCCTTCAGAGCAATATGTAATATTTGTCACTTTGTGTCAAAAAATTGTCACAAGGAATAAGATGGAAACTGAAAAATAAGGAGAAAAAAAAGAGATTATTATTATTTTTTTTTTTGAGTCATATCAGAATGCAGGGTCATTTACAATCCAATAACATTTTCATACACTGAGCAGATAAGCGAGCAATACATCTTTCACCATGCCTGCCCTTCACACTTGTCATAGCAGCACCATAAACAGCATCTATAACAATTGCGATCACCAAGGAACTACCTCCAATATGCAGAGGAGCCTGGAGCTTTGCACTCTTTGCAAAAGAATTGATATGCTTTTGAAGTTATTGCTAAAACTAGGAAAAACATTGTTCTTCTCTCTGGCAATATATTCTCAGCTGGAGTTTTATTTTTGCAGGAAACAGAGATGTGATTAATGAATTATGTAGTATTTAGAACGAACATTGTTTTATTTGTAATTGTCATTATTGCTCTATTATTTGCACTTGGCGGAGGAACTGATTCGGGAGCGCAATTAATCATAATTAAGAAGAATCTGACAAGTGCTCGAGGGGAATGAGGAGACAAAGCCCTCTCTCTATATTCCCAAGGAGGATTCTGAGAGATGATGGGAGAGGTATGGAAGCAGCTAATGAGATACGCTTTCACTATAGGTCTTGTTGTGATCTTTCCTTTCCTCTGTGTCAAGGGAGATCACTGAGGGTTACAACCAATGGCTGAAAATGGGAGATTGAACATTTCCTCCTTTATCTAAACCTTCTCCTTAGATCTATTACAGTTCACCTCAAAAGGCTAAGTACCATTTAATTTATTTGCCCCTCCATATTTGTCTTCAGCTTGTGATTTATGGGGATATAATCCATGGGCTGCAAATAGATGTCTCTTTACAATGTGGAGCCACATTGTGGAGCCACATTTCCAACCATGTTGCAGGTTTCATTGCTTTGGAAAATCAATAACAATGCAAATAAGATATTAATAAAATTATTTTTGTCCAAATTGATGTGCAATCTGGTTAAAAAACTTGACAACAGACACATTAAATAAACAGAAGTAGTTAAGCCCAAACATCTTCACACACCAGATTTAGATTACATACATACTTACATACATATGGATATATATATACAGACACATGTATTTATATATATATACACACATATACACATGCATATATATAAAACCCTTCCATTGTGCTCTTAGCACAACATTCAGGAGGAGTGAGCCAAATGTCACAATTGGACAGTGGGTTAGTTGTACCTTCAGACCGTCACTTCCCGAAACCACACACAAAAATATTCTTCAAAGCGAACATAGGGTCAGTGCGACCTCAACGGACCTTGCACAGAGTAAAAAAACTCATGGCGTCTAAATGATCTAGTTTCTTAAAACTAGATCATTAGCTTTCAGCTTCTTTCAGAAAACTGTTCCGTCCTGCAGCTATAAATAAGAGCCCCTGTCTAAGCTGCCTCTGGTGATCAGGAATTACCGGTCAAGCAGGCTGTTGTGCAAATATGTCATTTCAGAAATCAAAAGAGCAGAGTTGAGCTACTGGCTTTCCAAGTTGATTTACTGTGTCATGTTTAAAATGTGTGTTAGTACTTCAGTTTTAAACGATTGTTTTTGTTCTAGTTCCAAGTGTCACTGTTGTCACTGAAAAGACAACTTTGGCTTAAACCCAATGATCTGTTCTGTGGCTGAAAACTTCACCAAAGCTTTTCCAATAAGTGTTAATAGCAAAATATGTTTGTGAAACACCAACATTTGGTGATTTCTTTTTTGTTTTGAATCCACAGTCTAGCTGGTTGCAAACAACATTTATCATCACTGTAACATACTCCCAGTGAACAACCTTCTACGTATGTTGGAGCAGCAGCTCATCTACAGCTCAGAGGAAGTGGTTAGATAAGCCGATCAGGAAGATCAGCTCTGTGCAGTGGGTGACAAAAGAACTACATACTTAAGAAATGTTGCAGATGGATCCTGTTTTGTTGGATCTTTCTGACAAATTCAGAAACAATATATTAAACTTTGTGTTTGGTAGTTTTCATGTTCGGACTACTCTGGACATCGAGGGTCAAGAGTCAAAATCTAACCTTGGTACCAGAGAGCAAACTGAGTTTACTAGTGCTTAGACTTCCAAACATTTCATGAATTATTATGGAGAATTGGATAGGCTCGTCAGGGAACCATAGCAGCAATTCACATCTAGCTGAGTAAAATGTTTCAGTGGTCTAGACAGAGTAGAACATGACTGTTATTACTGGCAGGATATAATTTATTTTTTATGTAAATATTGGTAAGCACTGTGTGTTATTTGGTTTTAATGTGAAAATCTGCAATTCATCTTTAAACCGCACCCCAGTAAGTCTAAATTCTAAACACAACATATGAAACTACACAACTGACACTGTTATCTAGATTTCTTTTGGAAACATTACTTGCAAGTAGTTCATGCTTTCAAAACATCAAAATATAAACTTTTCTGTAAAAGTAGCATGATATGTTTAACATTAAAAACCCTAGAACAAATGCGGTGATGTCTAAAAGACAACAATTAACCACTCTTCACTGACTAAAATATAACAGTAACAATACAAGGACTAATATGATATGAGATGATAGCAGTCGCACAAATGGTGTGGTGTGGAATCACATTAATTATCTCCTCCCTCTACTGCTATTTTATGACATCTACTATTTGTGTCTTAATAAATCTTTGGTTTGCTCATTACGGTTCATTATTTTGTCTACTAAATGAGAAAATATTTCATCTTCTCCTCCTATCGCTAATTGCTGCAGTTTAAAACACCTTAGAAATGTATTTTTTTTAACTTTATTTTGTGTTGCTCCAGTAGCAGTGTCTGAGCAAGTCATTGACCAAGCAGGGAAATAAGCATTAGACATTTTTTCTGGGTACAGCTGACAGCTATAATTTTTTTTTGTGCACCCAGACAGTATGGCAAAAAAACACACTGTTTCACAATACATGCCTGCAGCGTTAAAATTGATTCCAAAGCCCTCATTGTACTTGATTTGTTACTTCAACTGGTCCTGACAAAACATCACTTGTGCAACATGTTCAAAGAAAACGCAGGCTGATTATTTTAGCAAGTAAAAAGCATGAGGTGTGAAGATACTCCCATACTTTGCAGAATGAGGTCTGCTCGGACAACAGAGGTCAGCAACCTTAGCTTCAAGGAAAGTTCTTAGGTGAAAGATGCCTGTTGGCACTTGTGTCTGTCAGACTGGCTGTGTTAAAGGTGTAGAAAGCTGAGTGTTTGATTAAAGTTCTTAGACTCTTTAAAGTCCAGAATTTACGAGATGAAGATAGGTCTGAGTGATGAATAGTGATGCCTCTCACTCCATCCTGTCTAATTTAACTCTTGGAAATGAAACAAACTTGTGTGTCCATGTGAGTTAATTGCTCTTCCCAAGCAACGTTGAGAATGTGGATGAGAAGGTGAGCAAACCATCTGCAGCAGTTGCTGGCTGCAGGGCAAATGCCCCAGAAGTATAAATTCTGTCCTGACAACGGCAGTTTTCACGCTGCTCAGTTCATTCTGTCAGCGGCCATAACACCAGGAGATGAATAATTCAGCCACGTCTTAGCTATAAGCCCTCTGTCATCCACACAGACAGCCTGAGGGGGAATGCCCTCTAGGCTGCATCATTTACACGTGTCGATTTTGGTTTGGATGCTGTGAAAAGATTTGTTCAGCTCAAGAAAAGAGATCAGCGTGTTGATCAGCGTCATTTATCTGGTCAAGGCGTCGGGAGAATTCTTCTAAAGGCTGGGATTTCATTAGGTGATTATGAGGTGCTGTAAACAATGATTTGTTGACTGATCTGGAGAGCTGTCCCACTTGGCAGCGAACTGGATTTGTGTTTGATTTCATAAATAATTGCAGTCATCAGGGACGCACATTGTTTTAGGCTTTAACCGTGTTGTTTACCCATGCCACATGTCTGAGAGAGAGACACTGTTGTGGATACACATCGCCCTCAAGGAATCTTACCCAGGGCCCATGGTTGGCAAGTGTATTAAAGGATTTTCCTCCATGACTGTGTGTGAGTGTGTGGGGGTGTCGATAAGTGAGGGAGAGAACTTAAAAGGGGAGAGAAAAACAACATGCATCTTGCACTAGAGGTGTTTAGGCGAAGCTGTGAGCAAACACATCCACGGCTAATGAGGCCTGGCATATGGAGTGATCATTGGAATTCATCACAGCTCTGTTGCTACAGCGCGGGAGTGTTACGCTCTGTCACTTAGACAAGCACCAGCAAAATGTAAGAAAAAACCCCCTCAACGTTAACAAATTAGCCGACATGTATGTGGGCCAAGAAGAAAGTTAAGACAGAAAGGTGATTGATTCTTCCCTTGTTGCCTTCCTGTCAGCTCTGTTTCTGCCAATCGAGGATGCATAAAAGCTGGAAGTTATCTACGCCTCTGTCCAAAAAAAAAGAAGAAAAAATAGAAAGTTCTCTTGTCCTCGTGACCGCAGGAGTTTTCACAACAATGAAAAAAGAAATATCTTCAGAAAGAGGTGTGGTGTTCACTTTTACACACATTTTTCTGAGCCTTGTGTGGGAGTCTCTCTGGCGGACGGTGTGTGCATTTCTGTGTGCAAATGTGTACATTTCTATTTGTGTGAGCTGAGAAGAGGAGGCATTTAGAGGCAGAGCTGATTAGGAATCAGCCCTCCTGCTTCCTCTGCCTGGTGTTCGGTGCTGCAGATGAAAGGGAGTGGAGGTGGAGGTGTGGGAGCAGGTACTCCAATCTGTATCCGACTCCTCGCTCACTGCCTGCACTGTGTGGGGACTGCTGCCTCCCCTATGATGGGTGACTGTGGAGAGCCAAATAGCTCAAAAACAGGGCCGGCATCGCGCCAATTAGGATGGAGCGAGCAAACATATGCTTCGCTCGGAAAAAACCCTGATGAAAGTGCATATGGCAGCCATAAATTAGGGGAGCACAATAGATTGTTGGCCGTTTGAGTGTAAATGTTTAATTAACCTGTTTGGCAACATCACTGCTGTGTTTCTCAGTGAAGGAATCAATCTACTTAGCAACCCATTTAAAAATACAGGGCTTTCTTTGTGTGACACATTCATTGGGGACAGCTGAGCAGTTGTTAATGTCTTCAAATTAACAAAGCCATTAACCCAAGTGATAATGGTATGTTTGTGTGTATGTGTAGCTTGTCCAAGGACAATAACTCTGTGTAAAACCTGTGTCCAATTTTCTTTATAGCTTCAGGTGAATTATCCACATTTTAACAGCCACATTTACATGAGGGTTGATGTGTGTCAAATAATCAAGTGTCTTGTACAACTGTCAATGCAAGGATGAGACAATACAGACTATTGTTTTACTGTGAGTCATCTTTTAAGTTAATAGGAAGAAAACATGAAACAGACTCATCCAGCTGTTTTTTTTGACAAGACTTTGTTGACCATTTATGTAAATCAGAATAATTAATAAGATGATGCTTCATTTGCATGATTAAATCAAAGAATTTCAAAGAACTTGTAAAAAAAAAAAGTACTGCCTCATCCTATCCTACAGTAGGATATGATGAATATGCATTCACGCTATTAAGAAATCTTTCAAGAAATTTATCAGGGAATGCTTAGACACATACGTCTATGAGCAGCTCTAACTACATTGAGAAACTGATTTTCAAATAAAGATTATACATGGAAATCTGTACATCAATGCATCTATATAAAAGTGTATCAAATACAAAATCTTTTGAGAAAAGTATTGAGAAGTCTACAAATCTATCAAATAAATCTATGAATAAATATATCTAAAAGTCTACAGACATCTTTCAGAGGAGAAGTGCAACCATTTTGCAAGTATTAAGAAATCTCACTAAGGAAAGTATCCAGAAATCTGTATTTTTGTAAATGTATTAAGAAACTCAAACGATTATTTAGAAATTACTGCCAAGCCAGACTTCATATTAGTTCATATTTTAGGAAACCTATTTGCATATATCTCTCTCTATATTTATTTATTTTTTGCAGTCTCTATAGCGAACTTGCAAAATTCTCTTGAGAAATCTATTTACAAGCCAAATTATTATAATTTTTTAACTTTTCACAACAGTAGATAAAACTGAGCAATCTGGACCCCCTCCCTGTTTTAGCAGAGATCACAGAAGACAGAAGGGGCTGTGATGACCTCGTCCCAGAGGAGAGGAATGTTTTTGCCTGCGAGGTAAAGTGCTGGGACGCAGAGGAGATTTTTTTGATTTAATCACCGTGCTCCGTGGTGCACAGTGTGCTGTGGGAGGAGATGGCAATTATAACGCCCATGCTGTCCTGCTGTCCCAGCCCGTGTGGTGATGTATTCCCCGGGGCGTCAGAGGGGGACGGTGGTAGGGGCACCACTACCATGAAAGAGAGCAGAAGCCCCCCCTGCTGCCCCACTAACTCCAGCACAACCATCACCATCGTCCTGCGCTGAGAGCCACCAATGAGTAGATCGCTGGGGGGTGTCACACTTAGCAGCTCCGTGTACAAACAGTTAATGTTTTCAAACAAGAGTACTTTTTGTGAGAACATTTCGAGGCATTCAAAAGGTTTCCCTGAACCCCGGTGACCCAATTTAGCTTTCAACCTCAAAACAAATAGGTTGCACAGTTTTGTACACATTCACGTTTTATTAATCCCACTGGTAAGCCGATTTACTGTCCAGATTTAAATCAAGTTATTTATTCTAAGCTGAAAAGGTATCACTCTATGGTACAATATTGATCTTGTCACAAATAAGTAAGAATACCCTTTCTCCCACATACAGCACCTAGCAGACATTTTTACACTGAGAAGAACTAGCTCAACAACTTTTCATATTGGATCAATCCTACAAGGAATATTGTTGTTTATTGGCAAACATCCTGACACATCATCATACACAATGAAGCAGACATGAATAATTAATACCATCTCACGGAAAATATTCACTCGCACTCCAGTGGTGTTTACTCCCCCTGCAGACATCCACACAGAGGATAACCTCTGCTGTTTAGCGGAGCTCTGCATCTCACTTCTCTGCTGAAGAGAACTTACAAGAGGCACAGTAACAGCACAGAAGCAGCAAGTAGATCAGTAAATACACAGCAGAGCTGTTTAAAGAGGGGCTTGAAAACAATGTCACTGTCTTTGTGAGCGCTGGGGGAAAAAAATGCAGTGCGACCAAAATTTGATGAATGGAGAAGTAGGCCTTCAAAAGAGAAGATTAATCTCATTTTGGTGTTGAAATAGTGATTCAGGAACAAAGAAGGAATAATAATTGAAACAAGGTTTATGTTGTATGCACAGAATTGATTAAATGTTCTTTTTTTTTTTAGCTGAATATCTTCTGGTGGTCTGAATATATTTGCTGACCTATATTGTTTAATCAGGTCATGACACTGATTTTACAACTGACTTCCTTTCTGACTTCTGAGTGGAATGCATATGCATTTAATGGGCAAAATTAGGTAAAAATAGGTAAAATATATTTTTGCAACTACATTAATTTCTTCTAAAGTAATTATTAGTATAACAGCATACCTTGTCTGGTTTATTGGCATAGGCCATTATGTGTGAGTAAGCTAAATAAAAATACAATAATAAACAGTATCCCAATATTTACACAAATAGGAAACAAAAATGTAACATATCCACTATGGCAATGATATTCCCCACTGCTGAAATATACTATAACATACTATTATTTATTATATGGTATTTAGTATAAATTTGTAATTTTAGTCATTGAGATTAATATAAATTTAAAATAAATAAGCTAATTTTAGAATTTGTTTTCAATTTATGAGCATGCTTGACGTTAGCAACACTTTTAAAATGTTAATATCCAGCAAAGTTTTGTAATCTATTCCAACAAAGTAGCAAAGACATTTCCTCTAGTCTCTGGTAATATTAGCAGTTCATAGAAATTAATTGCGTTAAGATTTAAAATTTAAGTTTACTACCATGTTTGATTTTAGCATAGGCACTAAATGCTGAACTTAAATATTGTTAAAGCCAGATATTTTAAAAATTCTCACTCCAACAGAGAAACCTTCTCAACTATAAATCTAGAATAGAATAGAATAGAATAGTGACAGTTCTTAATTATTATGCACTTTTTATAATCTTATATCACTTTATTTTAGTAAAATTCAGCACACACTGGAACAATTGTCTAAGCCTAATCCAAATTCTAATCCAAATGTTTATATACAGAAATATTTAAAATTATAACATTTGTATTATTGAAAATTATATTAAGGAACTACTGCACTCGTTTACAGTAACTTGTTTTAAGGACTAATATTTAACCATTCCAAAATTCCTTTTTGTAATGCAGCTCTTCACACAGGTTTGATTTTGATTTAATTGTTCTTTCTTTTGAAAGTCAGGGCCTAAGTTTAATTTTGTTAAGCTGAACTATGCTCTTAACAAATAACTGCTCTTGTTGGTATTGATGCTACATTCTGGAGCGTTAAAGTAAAAGTTGGTACATCTAGTTTATGCTAAAACTAACAGACTTACATGTGAGTTTTGTATACCTTAGTGAATGTAACTCAGATGGGTCCTGTAGACAACGTACAACTGAATATTAAGCTGGCGACTGACTGACTGATGGGAAGACGTTGCTGCCCTTGGGAGACGTCTGTGTGTGAGAAATGACACTCCCCGTGTAACTGTCTCGGAAGTCAATGCTATCATTCTGTCAAACTCGGAGCTCACTTCCCTCTTTCCTTTTATTTCTCCCCTTCGTCTCTGCATTCGAAATCATTCCCACAGCCTACAGCTATGAGTGCAGACTTTTAGTGCACGTCCGCTCTAGACGGGAAGTCTGCGTGAGGAAGAGGGTGGGGGTATATACGGGGTGCATCCTGGGCCACTATCACCAGGGAAAGTGACAGCCCGGATAATTGGCACTAATCAAGTTGCTGCTTGGATTGAGAGAATACTGCACTCTTCTGTTGGGGTAGAGGAACAGGGCTGACCTACAGAGGTAGAGCCCAAGGCCCTTTCCCTCCCTCAGTAGATTCTGTCAGTCCTCTCTGTGTGACAGTTGTCATCTAGCAGCAAAGTCCCTCTTTGGTCAATATGCAAAAATAAGAAGAAAGTCGAAGCTAGATGGAGCGAGGTAGAGGCGGGGGTGGTAGAAGAGGAGAGGGAGTGAGGAAGACGTTTCCTTTTTCACAAGAAAACTAGGATGTTATGAAGCGCGCACTACATTATTCTTTTTTATAATTTCTCTTACAGCTATTGCTTTGAATTACAGAGGACTTTTTGTCAAGAGCGAGAAGGAGATGAATCAAAAATTCATCTGAAGAAGTTCTGTACAGGGCGAGGCGAGTGTACCTCTGGTGGAACCAACATTTGCAAAAGTTCTATCTCCTTAAGCAATTATTAGCGGTGATAGTTTGACATGTACAAGAGTTGTCAACAACTGACTTTAAACAAAGTACAAAGCAGAAATAAACAGTGCCCTGGGCAAAATTAACTTGGGGGACTAGCCATCTCATGAATTATAAATGGCGATCTATTACTGCAGTGAGCGGTGCTGCTACCAGGAGGCTTCATTCACTGCGAAAAATCTAACCTATTTTCAACACATCTGAAAGTCAACTGACAGCAAAATGCTGAACAATGCAGTTTGGGGAAAATATGGGCTTGTTATTTAGTAAACGAGTTGTGTAATTTCTAAATTGTACCAAACTAACCGTGGAATACCCTCGGGGGGTTGTATCATCTGTTATACACATTTGCCTGTTAACTGCCATTCAGCTGCAAATTAATTCTCTCCACAGAGCGCATTTTAATCCATCTAATTAGCAAAGTGGCCTATACGTAAAAGCTTGTGTTTTATCTTTTTAATCCTCACATCCCCGATGCAGCACGGACATAAGTAATTACACCAATCTGTCATAATATTATGACCACATGGCTAATGTTCAGAAGGGCCCTATTTTGCCCCAAAACAGCTCTGATCAGTCAGATTGTGAACAAAGAGTCTAAAGATGCGTTGCAGTGTCTGTGGGGATGGTGGCAGTCTGTCCTGTGAGAACTATGGAGTATATGGAATGGACTAGATAGTACTCCTTATCCTCGCATGCCCACATTTGACAGTACGAAATAATTTTAAATTATTAATAGTGTGTTTCTCACACCATTATTAACAAACTTCTGTTTGTTAATAAAAAAGTTTTGCCACTAGGATGAGATGGTTTTTCTTGGTCGTGTCAAAATTTATTTTGCAAAACTGCAATGGAAACACTTGTTTGGATCATGAGTCACATGATCAACAACCGGATGTTGCCAGTGGCGCAAACCACAGAGAAAAAAATTAACGTAGTTGCAGATCATGGCACGGCATGTTTTTAATGACTTAACAAGTGAACAAACTCATTCATGTGTGACTTCAATTGCCTCTCTCAAAGTTTTGCGCACATATATAATGGAAACGCAGCTATTCACTTTCACCTCATCTTTGTTCTTTTAACCCTCCTGTTCTGTTCGTTTCTGAGGTACAGCAATAATGTAGGTGGGTCAATTTGACCCAGGGAGTATTTAATCAGGCAATAGTGTCAGAAACCAAAATATTCCTCCAAAACATTTTTGTATCTGATTATTAACTCCAATACTAACCATTTCAATAAATATTTGTGCAATGATGTTTTTTTTTTATTTCTCACAACTAAAAGCATCAATGACGACAACTTACTCATTTACTCATTTGGACATAAAAAAATGGAATTTACATTTTTTATGTTCACTGAAAAAACCTAGACACAAAAAACAATAATTTCCTTGAAATTGATCTTTTGTAATTTTTTTTATATTACATTTTTGATTTTTTTCAAGGGGTGATAAATGAATTGAACTTGAGACACATATACTGTTCAGGGTCAATTTGACCCACTGATTAAAATCAATACAAATGAGTATTTATGTTTTCCCTCACCTCTGCTGAGTGTCACTCAGAGTGGGTGGTGTTTGCCCACGGAAACAGAAAAGGTTCCCATGAAAAGTTGTATGAACACCTTTCTGGCAGTTTCTTAGTGAAGTAAAGAGAATAGAGAGAAAGTGGGCCTGTGTGTGTGGATGTGTGCATGTATGTGTGTGGTGTGGTGGTACATGGGGTGTGTGGGGTGAAATATGGTTCATAGCTGCAAGGAAACAAATAAAATTGGACATTTTTAAATTTTTTTTACCCTTCAACTTGACTACCGGGTCAAATTGATTGGTCAATATCTGTGTAACATGTAGACACAAGGGGAGTTGCAAATGTGTAAAATGAATACATTTTCAATTTATATGCAGAGAGCTCCTAACAAGGCAAATAGAAAAAGCTTCATGGAAAAAAAAATACTTCAAACTATTTTTTTTATTTATTTAAACTTTAAAACGGATCGATTTGACTGGGAACATAACAAGAGGGTCTTTCTAAGTTGTCCTGTGTGTGTGTGTGCATGCATGATTATTTGTTGTCCTGTAATAGACTGGTGGTCTGTCCAGGGAGTAGCCCACATCTTGACCAAAGACTGTTGGAGATGCATGAGATGACGTCGCTGTACACAAACATATAGTCAAGATCATGTGAATAAACTAGTTTGTCTCTCCAAGGATCCCAGCAGCCAAAAACTGCTTCTCTGCCTGTCCTCTCAAGAGAAGCTGAGTCTGAACTTGTCTATGGAGAAATTCTACATACCTCAAGCCTGTTTTTCTTGTCATAATTCTCAAGGTGCAAATCCCATGCATCTAATGACCTTGAATGACAAAGATGGGGATTTTCTCAGCTCCTGGTAACATTTTGCAGAAGCCGAAAGGAGTCCGGCTGGTCAACATTGATTAAAGGCAGCAGCTTTGTCCTAACCAGGGACTCGTCTCCACGTTCTGAGCCTTCTGGGCTCTGCCTCAGAAAAGCAGAGAGACGTCTGGATTGGCACCTCTCTGGGTACACAAACCACTGGAGAACTGTGAAGCCTGAACTGCAGAGACTCCCCGTAGAACAAGACACACACCAAAGGATTCTTCAGACATGCAGAATAAACAGATGCTGAGTCAATTAGATGAGAATACTTTAAGTAAGACTTAGCGACTCCCGGCTGGTTGAATCAGAAGAAGAGAGAAGTTTCTCTTGGACTACACAAATTATGTCAGTTTTCAATTTTTTATATGTACAAGGATGTGGGCTGCAGCAGTGGACGGCATTGTTTCCAATGTTATTTGATCAGGAAAATGCTGAATCTGCAGTGGGAACATTGTCACTAAAACTAAGAAATGAAAGAGCGGGAACACAGCATGCCACACTGAAAACACAGTTTGCTTTTCCAACCTTGCGCTTGCCTTTTCTGCTGCTGTTCCTTTTTTTGCAATTTGAGGTCTTTGCACAGCATGCGGAGAGCTCGCCTCATCTTCAAAAAACCAGTAAATAAAATCTTTTTTGCACCAGTGGAAATAAACACATAGCTGAATAGAATATGAAAACAGCGCTGTGATCTAGTTCTACAAACATGGTGATTGGCAGGTGGGTGGCACAAAGACAGACGCAAACAACTTCACACATTAATTGTAGCTGCTGCTAAAGGATGTTAACCAATATATATTCAATGCTCCCTTTTTAGACTCTAGTTCTGAGGGAGTCTCTCTTCAAGCATGGTACCGTTTGCTGCGCGGCGTCGCTGCCGATTTCAGCGCACTTGAAATACCTTTTTTAGTCGCAGCGTCAACCTGCAGAACAACATTCCCTCCAGGTGTTTATTGGCAACAAAATAAACTTAAAATAACTTTAGTTTGTTTTGAATTGAAAGTCTTCATAAATGAAAATAAACAGCGCTACAGCAATGTGCCGCTGCATTCTTTTTCCCACTTCGAATATGAATATATATTTACTCTGTATACTTTTAGTGCATCAATATTTTATTTTCTCTTATCTGATTTGATTCCTTTGACAAGGTCCAGAATTATTTAAGACTGTGGTCATGCTGAGGCCAACGCGCTTTGTTGTCTCTGATTAAGGTGCCTGGGTAACAAGTGTATCCTAATCTGCACAACACAGGATTGAGTGAAGAACTTTGCAGATGAAAGTAGCTGTGCGCCAATAAAAGGACAGTGAAACACAACGCTGCATAGCATTAGCAAGGTGCAGTTATTTCCACTGAGTCATAATTGTCCAACATGCCTGGGAGATACACAGATGAATTCAAAAATATCCCATTTGCATAATAGGTACTCATCTTTGAATGAGAGCAGGAGGGAATGGGGGTGAAGGGCGGGGGGCAGGTGTGAGTGATCTTCCCAGTGTCTCCAAGTCATCATGTTTATCATTCAAATGCAAACCTTGTTCCATTATCCATGAGGGAGCAGGAGTAACGTGTTAATGTCCCCCTTCTCGTCCGAGCTGACAGCGCTGCGCTCATCTCTGTCACACAAGATGAGAGACAAAAGGCACTCCGAAGGCAGCAAAAACAAGTAATTACCCTGTTACCTACACACTTTTACACAGCCGCTTCCCTCAACACTCCTACCTCAGTATTTTATAATTAGTTGAAGCAGGCCGGACTCTTTGAAGACACATAGACTAGCGGACTTTGATGAAAACTGGGGCGTCAAGCAGACATGAAGGAACCACGGCCCTTTGCACTTCTCTCTCTGGTCTTGTGACTGTGCAGCATGTAGTTAAAGACCTTTCTCTTAGGGATCCTGTGTCTTTCTGAGCGATGTGATTGATTATTTAGTGGGAGATTTCCAAAAGCTAGGATCAGTGTGAAGCTGGCAAATAAAGTCAAACAAGAGAGAGTGCAGGTCTGAGGGAAGGAGAGATCTCAAGATGTTTTTGAAGCCAGAGAGTAGCCAAAGGCGAGCACATATTCCCCGCTTTCAAATCCCCTATTTTTTAATATATTTCCCCAGTTTTTAATGATGTGCTTCCTATCCTTGAGTAAAGTTCTTCTTAGCCTGTCTTTTTTTTGCCAGAAAGGATTTCTTTCTCTTTGAAATAAAATGTAAGTATATATTTAGTCTCCTGGTTTAGAGGCTTTCAGGCCAAGGCAGATATTCAAATTTGTGTTTTTATGAGTTTGCATATTGACGGCTCTGTGGCAATTGCCAAACCATTGACAATATTTTAATAAACTCATGCTGGAGGAAAATGTAGCTTCTGTTTGTATATTAAGAGAAATAATTACATTGCTGAAATATGTTTCATCTTACTTCAAATGTGACTGGTGTAACAGACAGAACTTCAGTGCCACAGAGGAAGGTTTACATTGTAGTTCATTTGAATATATCAGATTTTAATTTGATCTAAAATACGTGTTTTTTTCTAGGCCATCTTAAAATGTCTTAGGTGAACCGTAAGATGTTGTTTAGATGTAGATTAAACAACATCTCAACTATATGTGTCTATCTCTGGAATAGGAATATTTTTATGATAAGTATTGCTCAAAAAAAGTTTGAAAATACGCATGGTTAGTAATTAAAGCTCTGAAATGTGAACTTGTCATTTTATTTACCAGAAGGATTACATGTTGAAAGGATTGAATGTAAAAACAGCTCAACTAATATTTATCTTTTCTACAGTAAAACATAGTTGACCTTTTTTTTTGTCTCCTAGTCTTTACAAAAAGAACCAGCAGCTGACCAGTCTGAGAGAACGTCCAACTGGAAAAACTTTTGGTGCCAAAATTTCTCAGTCAGCTCAATAAGTAGAGGGAACTTGTTCATGTAAAGTGAACAACATTGTAAACCAATAGCTAATTTTGGACCAGAGTTCTTTTGTGGTTTTTCTGGTCTTAAATGCCAGCAGATCAAAGGTAGTTTGGAGACTTTGATTACATTAACTACTTAGTCCTGCAAGATTTTAACCTTATGCTGTTTTTATTTCAATTAAAGTACTATGATTACTGTGATTCCCAGATACATCTTTATCCTGAGGAAATGTACCAACGGTCCCTCATTCTTCTTTAAACTTACAATAGAGATCCCTCAATAGATTTGTAATGCGTTTATCCTTCACATTGTTCTTTGCTAGAATGTGAAAGTGATTTATTTTTGCACAGTTGTGTAGTTTAGTGTGACATATTTAGACTAAAACAGATGCATGTGAATGATGTGGAGTAAAGAGCTATGTAAGCTTAGCATGGATAAAAATCAAATATTGATGATCTTAGTGGCGATACTTCCAGCAGAAAAAAAGAGAGGAAAAAAACAAAAAAAATACAAAGTAGCAGACGGCTGTCATTACAACAGCTGTAAATGTTTGAGGGTCAGAAATCAAAGCTTTGTCTTTGATAGAACCCATCTTATAGAGAACATGGCTTTCTTTAAACAAGCTATAATGAAAGCATCTCATCAAACTCTGTCCGTCAAGAGCTGAAGCCTCGCACATCCAGTCGCACGCCCTCAGGCCAGCAGAATACACCTTCCTCCTCATGTTAGTGGAGCCTGCTTTGTAATGCAGCCGGTGAAGTTGGATAAGTGACATTACAGGGTAACCATCACCACCGACGATGAGATTTCACATGTCTGTTCAGCTGCTTTATTAGAAATACAGAAGACAGTTTCATAAAAAAAAGGCAAAAGATAATGTCGTTGACTGACTAGTATAGAAATCCAGCTTGATGGAGTTTCACAGATTTTTACAGCGCCTTCCACAGTTTTTGGCACGCTTGGTAAAAATGTGTAAAAATCCTTCAGCTTTTATTCCAGCATAGTCTAGACTAAAAAAAAAATTCATTCTAGGGTTCAATCAGTGATGTTGGGAAATGTTCTTTTTTCTTTCTGATAACTTTGCTCACTGTGCTTGGTGGCAAAATAAACCCCTTCTCTTTGTTCATCATAATTCCAGTCATCTTACAGTTTGTAATTATCATTCTCATTACAAATATAAAGTTTTAGGCCAGTCACAGTTTACTCGTCACCTCTTTCTGACTTTTTAAAATCTGTGTTGCTTACCCTTACAGGTTTCTAATTTAGTTATTATTATTATTATTATTATTATTATTATTATTATTATTATTATTATTATTATTATTATTATTATTATTATTACATTGTTTCCAAGCAACATTTTATATCATACAAACATAAGTTGATTTGAATAGCTTTCTTCCCTTAAAAATAAAATCCTCATTTGAAAACTGTTTTACAGAGTTTATCTTTCTTTTCAGTGCGCAAAACATCAGACAGCACAAATTCTCCACTAACTCGACATGCAAATAGGCATTGGAAAGTTTGTCCCAGGTGGGCTCAATAGAATTGCAATCTCTATTTTTTATTTATTGTTTTTCCCATCACAGAAGAGTTCTCTGGGCAGTATTTGTGTATACCAAAAACAGCACTGCTTATTTGAATGACATGTTCGTTTGTCTTTCTTATTTTGGTAACAAAGAATAACTGAAATGTGCTTCTGTGCCACCTGTATTTACCTGCGCAAAAAATGGAAGTCATTGCCTGATTACCTGAAAACCCTGATCAAGTCACAAAAATAAATACAGTAATTAATTTTTTAACACAAATTTTTCTATATATTTTTTGTGATCTGGCTAGAATATATCTCATTTAAATGATGGATGGATGGATGAATGACTTTTCACATACCTCATCATGTGATTTCCTCAAAAAACATGAACAATATATGAAAAATGGGAAATAAATGCAACTTTTCTGTGAACATTTAGCTAAACTACACTCACAGTTGTAGTTTAAAGGTTTTCATTCTCGTTAAACCTTTTGTTCTGTAACAAAATATGAGCAACTTTTCTGCAAAAATGTTGAAACGGCGTATGTTTGGAACAACCCCTCTCCTCCTGTCTTGAGGCAGCAATAGCCATTGAAAAAGAAAGTGCTGGTTCAGTCTCGTTCTGTCTGTGGGCATAGCTTTGATCAGTCCCACCCTGAGACGTATCCTGAAGGGGAACGTTGCACTTCTATTCTCTGTGGCTAATCATACTTCCTGTCTTTGTCTTTATGTGCTTTAGACAAGCATCAGATAGAAAGCACAGGAACAGATTTGCCCCAAAAACTGAGAGTATAAAGCCCGCGGTTGTGCTGGAGCTCATGCTCATGAATAATGCCAGCTTGTTGAGAGGTGGATTTCAGCTCATTGGTGTTTTTGAGAAAAGATGCTTTTGAGAGGCAGGAAAGTAAGTCTTTAGAAATTTAAGAGAGCATGATGAATGTAATGTATATTGCCAGACTGTTGAAGATCAGGTATTTTTAGATGGTGGCTGATGAAAGATGAAGAAAAAAGAAAGATTGAGATTCTGTCTGAGTTAGTGAATATGTGACCCAAGCAGTGAAATGGTTAAGAAAGTAATTTCACATGCACAGGCAATCTTGCTCTGACTGCAACCAGTGGCACTTTTCACCAAGAAATTCTTTGTGTGTTTAAAGTGAAGAAAAGACCATTTATACCAGGAGCCAAAAAGAATATAAAGAAACAGACAAAAATCTGTCTTCGTTTTTCATGGGTAAAGCTGAAGGCAATGAAAACCATCTTGTGTTCTATTTCTGAGCTGATTTCCATTTGCATGGCCACCTGAGGGACATCAAGTTTCTCAGGCCAACTTCCTCACAGGGAAGAGAGCGACTGGTGACAAGGACACAAACCCAAAGACAAACTGTTTTCCAACCATTCCAACACCCACGCCCCTCCTTATCCCAGTCCTCACTGAATCTCACATGGAAACAGAATGAATCGTGTATAGAAACAGAAAAAAAAATACCTTTTCTTGATGTTTTTCTTGTGCTTCAAAGCATGTAAGTCTCTGCTTTGCCCTAGGGTTAATTAACATGAACCAAACAGTGAATGATCAGAGAGAACGGGAAATCTCCAAAGGTGAAGTGTCACATGGGAAGCGCGTTGTCAGAAAAAGGAGAAGAAGGTAGGCTTTTTTTTTCCCCCTTCCCTTTTCGCTCTCTGCACGTTCAAAAAAATCAAACGAGAAAGTAGCGGTGAAGAGGAAAGAAATTTGTAGACACCTTTCCAAAACTTTGCATTTCTCCCATCAGAGGGGCTCAGCTTCACAGTCTGAGCTTCAAACAATATCTGTAAACTCATGACACTGACAGGAACAAAGGAACAGTGGGGTTCTGTAACGTGATGGCATTTTAGAGAATGTACAGTTATTTACTAACTACCACAAATTATAATACATTTTATTAGAATGCGATCAAATACACCAACTCCGAAGTGGAATAAATAACTTGTTTTTGAAACAAATTATTGGCAGCTTTGTTAAGACGCCTCAGCCTCAGTCAGATTGGATGGAGGCTTATCCGTCAACATGACATTTTATGTTTTCCCACAGATTCTGAGCTGGATTTAGCTCCTCCAGATTTATCACTGACCTTTTGGTTGATTTACTTATTAATGCTCCTCAAGGTAAATGAGGACTACATTCACTAACAAGGTCACTTTTGGAGATTGTTGAATACCCCAGATTTTAATTTGCGGTGTCACAGTAAAGTGTGCCGAATGCATACCCAATGCACACTTCTTACATTTTATTTGCAAAACAAAAATTAATTATAATAAAAATGAAAGTTCCAAAAGCCATGCATCTTTATTATTTAATTTAATAATTACACACAACCTTCTGTAGGTCTATTACATAAAATCCCAACAAAATATATTGAGCTTTGCGGTTGTTTTGTGACAAAATATTAAACTGTTCAGTGGGTATAAATAACAGCAAAATGAATCCCAATATTCTGATTTGATAATGGGGTTGGCAAAAAAAAAAAATGAATAAAGAAAAAAAAAAACATCCGAAACAAAGTTAATCACTGCTTTTATAGACCCTCTCATCAAAATTGTGTCTGCATCCTGGAATCCCCAGAGGGAAAAACTGAGAAAATGACTTCATGATCCACAGATATCCTAGATGGCATGTCTTGCAGTTGAAATAGTATGATTTCTCCCTGTAATAATTAACATGGGCTCCTCTTCTGTCCCTGTGGCTTGTCGCTGACATTTGGTTCATGCTCGAGTGTCTGCCTGGCTGATTTCCATCTCTTGCATGAAGGTGGGGCAGCGATTCTGTGTGTGCGTGCAGGGTCCGGTGGCCGGCCTGACGAGGATATTGAAGACGGGCCGTGCCTCAAGTGGATGGGATTAAGCGTCATGACAATATGGATTAGGGAGCCCCTATTCGCTCCCTTTTCAGTCGACACCAAACCTCCAGAAAGTTAGGAGTTGAAAGCCAACGACTGGACCACAAATTAGTCTCATTGGTTTGTTTGTACTCTTTTAAAACGGTGCTATGTAAAGAGTCATAGCTCAGACATCCCTGAACGCACATTTTGACAATTTCCCCAAATTTATCACAGTGATTTCTATACATTCTGCCAGCTGTTACACCCTGTGTTGATTTACACCAAACACCTCAGACTAGCCACCTCATCTACTGCTGCAACTGGCCTTATTTTACATTATTACATTATGTATGCAGGCTTGAGTATGGATAATAGATGAATCTAAAGCAAAGCAGCTTAATCATCCACCATCATTCTGCTGCACCTTGCTGCGGAGCACACATCTTATTAGCCATGGTGTAAATAAACATTAATATGCCACACTGATAAACACCATCCACCTCCCCCTCAGCTTGCAGTTCTCTGTGTGTTATTAGGATGTGGCGAAGTACAAACAAACAGCCAAACGGATCGGCTGCCGTGTTCAAACAAACACTGAAGACATATCGTAACCGAGGCCAGTCCATTACAAACCACTTCACAGAAAATCGTCATCAGTGAGTGCACATGGCTTGCAGCCAAAGAACCTGCTTTCAAGATCTGTCTGGACACTATGAAATCACATCCATAAGAGGTTTAAATAAAAAAAAAATTATTAAAAAAATAGAAGACCTAAATGCTTTTAAGAATTGGTCAAACAGAGATCACAGAGATTTTAATGAGCGGCACAACAGGTACAAGGGTTGAGGGATGAATCATTGGGCTGAGTTAGAGTAAAGAGATTTGGGATAATAATAATAATACACTTCTATGTACCTCATTCCTATCATACAAAACAGATGATTGTCTCTGCATCTTTACTTTTAGGAAAAAATAAGATTACTTAGGGCCACGACCAAAGACGATTTCCACCAATTTACCCAAAAATACACTTTTAAAGATTTCCAACAGATTACGTTCATCCTTACCCATAGCAAATATAAAAAACAAATAATGCATTTTTCTGTACTCTTACCCCCCTAAATGCCAGTTTCAACAATTAAAGGTTTGTGTGATAGAAAAAAAAAAAGTGCATAAAATGTTTTACATTTTCCCCATTCGATGTAGCCATTAGCTTCGGTTTCTGTTACCAACTAATTTGCATTTATATTTAATAAATATATGAAGACTACTACAGGTAAGATATTAACTGCTTATAACCTTCAACAGAAGCCCCACTTCCAAAATCCCAATGTGATCCTTCAAGGTCAACAAGCCACAGGCTATTCTGCTTCTTTCAGGACAAAGCAATAAAGAGAAAGCTTAGAGCAAATAGAAAACTCAGCATCCTGTCCAGCTCTGAGCATCAAACACAGCTGATCTGATAAACCACAGAAAATGAAAGCCCAGTTATGTCTCTAGGAAGGCTTTTAAATAAATGTGACAAGAATAGATCACCATTGATTTAAAGCTCAATTAATACCTAAGATAGTATTTTTCAGGTGCAAACAGCAGTTTTGAGTTAAACAGCCAAAGTTACAGCAGTACACACCCCATGCTTCACCTTATTGAGAATCCTTCTGGCATCTCAACAAGACAGAAGCCTAACTCTTCAAAGAGGTTGGTTGTACACAAAAAAGCTTTTATAAACTTCTCCATAAGTCTTTTTTTTTTGGTCTGTAGATGGACTGACTGCAGCCAAAACCCAAGAGGAGACAGGCCTTATTCTGCTCTCTCAAGTCATTTCAATCACCAGTCTACTGTACAAAGGAGACAGCCTGATGGCGTGATGAGTGCACAGTGCTCATCTGCCTGCGCTGTTGTCTCTGTTTGTGCCTCATGAAAGGAAGCGGGCCTGACGATGCCAGAGGCAGAGGATCCGGCTCCGCAGTCTGAGCTGGGAAACATCAGCCCTGCACTGTTCTTCACAAGGAGATGTCCTTCAGTGTGGTGCCAGCTCTCCCTGGGGCAGCAGCATGAGACGCAGCCTCTTATTTACCATATACAGGATCTCTCCGTGTCCTTAATGAGCCAGGATATTCTGCAACGCAGAGACAAAGGCCACAGTTTCGCTGGAGAAGCTGTGGCTTTGCTGAATTAAATAGTGATAATTAAGAAAATATTAATCAAACTCCAGCTCTCTGGGCTCTGTGGATGTACTGAGGGGGAGCGTCTTCAAGCTTAGCCTGTAGGAGTTCTCGTTTGGAGTATGCCTGCGACCTAGAGAGCTGCAGGCAAACAGTCACACACAACACACGGAGATGAACACAATTAAAAGCAGACCCTGGTGGCCTTCTAGTCTATAATTAAACACCCTTTGGTGCTCTGAACAAAAAAAAAAAAAAAAAAACACCAACTGGGTTCAATGTGTCAAAGAAAGAGTGGTGAAAGGAAATGTTAAGAAGCTGCTGGTTTGCTACATTGCAAGTTCTGTTCAGTGCAATGAATTAATAAAAAGCACAAACTAATACCTTCCCAGTGTGCAGTTGGTATGTCTGGCGGGGGCAACAGCAGCTATACAGCTGCACAGTGAAAGTTTAATGCTGCTGCAAGCCTAAAGCCCTGCCTGAGCTTTTTTCCTTAGAGGTGACGGTGAGATGGTGGGGCGTTTTTTTCTTCTTCAAAATATAAAAATTCTGTATTTAAAAAAAAAAAAAAAAGCCTTCAACCTTCAAAAAAAACAACAAAAAAAAACTACAAGTCTGCTCTTAAACACCATGAAAAAGTTGCTAAATCTCAAAAGGCTTCACCCCATTGAAGTTTTTCCACAGCACAACCAAAATGTAATAAGCTACATAGTGGATAATTTTACAGAGGAATGAAAATATCATTTTCACTATAATTGAAAAAAGAAAGGAAATGTGTGGCATGTATTAGGATTCAACTTCCTTTAATCTCATGCTGTGCCAATGTTTTTCTTCAGCACAGATGGGGATCCGGAACAGAATTAAATCTCAGGCAAGTTGCTTTGTGTGGAGGAAAACTAACACTGCATATCACTTTAACTTCATCATACTCATTGTGACACTTGGTGGTGGCAGAATCAATGCATGGACATGGACAAAGAACCTAGTCAGTTAACAGATTGATGGGAGTAGCTAAATAAAGGGCAGTCTTGTTAGAAAATCTGTCACAGGCTTAAGCTTGCCATAACTTGACAATGTCCCTAAGCGTCCAATCAGAGCTCTAATCAAGTTGTTCAGACATATCAATAATCAGGTTTTTAGACATGCTTCATTCAATTTGATTGAGCTAATTTACAAAGAAAAATGGGAACAAATGTTGAATCTTTAAGTAAATCTTATATGAAATAAAACCCAAATGACTTGCAGCTTCAGTGCAGCAGAGGTCAATCATACTTG
The DNA here is from genome assembly GCF_019740435.1 of Gambusia affinis. Taxonomy (NCBI): domain Eukaryota; kingdom Metazoa; phylum Chordata; class Actinopteri; order Cyprinodontiformes; family Poeciliidae; genus Gambusia; species Gambusia affinis. Next base: position 8,721,256 of record NC_057875.1, read on the forward strand.
GCCCTAAACTTCCATATTTCCATTAAAATTTGCATAAAACTACGAATTCTCTTCCTCCCATTTCCCAATTGCATATTCTGTTGTGTTGACTACCAAATAAAAATGCCAATATAAGAATGAGGTTGGAATGTTAAAAATTTAAAGTTTATGAAAGCTTTCAAAAGGGATTGTAAATTAGTGTCCCTCTTCAAAAAGAAGAAAGAATATGGTTTAATTTTCTATGTTTTGTTTTGTTTTTTTTCTGAGTGTTTATCATGAGGTAGTAGCAGTTATGGTAATGTGTGGTAGTCCATCTCCTTCCCAGCATGCTCTGTGTTTGACATTCATGGGGTTAAAGTCCTCTGAATGATGAAGTGCCCGTGTTTGGGACGGTAAATTGCATCGTTTCAATTGAGAAGAGAGTTCCCTCTTGGGTTTGCTGGAGGTCCCCGTGGGCTGGCCTTGAGCAGAACAGCATGTTGTACATCCATATAAAAAAAAAGGAGGGGGAAAAATATGGAGGTACTTTTCTCTTTATGATGCAAAGATTAATCTGTCAACATACTCTCGCATAAATCTCCATCCAGGCTTCACAAAATACTGTTTTATCTCACTTTGTGCTATATTTTATTTTTTATTGCCTATAAACACAAACCATCACAAAGGGCTAATGTTCTCATCAATATTATTACAAAATGATCATAAATCCAATGTCTTGTTAAAACCTGAAGCCATTTCCCCCCTTTAGCTAGTCAATCGTTGAAAATATTGGACAGAACCATTACTTATTAGGCCGTTTCTCCCACAATAACACCAAAGAGAGCTGCAGCTCACCACTTTCACAAAATTATTGCACTTTCCTTCCTATCCTTTCCTCATCTCTGTGTTCAGCGATTCCTATTTTCCCTTTCGGGGCTATATTTTTGCCCTTATACTTCAGTAGAAATGCCTTGACAACACGGTGGGTTTTTTTTCCCCTCATCCTGAGAGACCACAAACTAAACAGCAGAAACATGTTGTATAGAGGCTTGTTTAGTGCTATGCAAATGATCCTTGCCAGAGGTAAAATTAACATTTTCAATTAAAATATTAGCACCAAACAAACACGGAAAAACACACTAATGATTAAATCATCCTCTTCGAGTTTGGAGGGTGATACTCGATCACTGTTTATCTCTCAAACAAGCTTGTTTTCATTTATACTTTACATTGCAGCTGATGGTTTAAAGACATTAAACTTGCAGATCTTCACATCTTAAGCTCATCCGATGAAAAGTTAACAGTTTAAATCAGTTTTGATTTAAATTATATTATATAATTAAAACAAATGCCATGATTAAAAACAAACATGCAATTTATGGTCAAATATTTCATGCCAGCCTCTAAATATCTGCATTTCTTCTGCAGATATTCAGAAAGGAAATGAAGACTTGACAGGAATATTTCTTTTGTGCCACTTTACCGCCCTCTGATGGTAAAATATAAAAACAGCATGTTAGGCCAAAAGAAAACAGAGTCAGCAGTCCAGAAAAGAAAATGTATTAATGATCTGGTATAACAATCATAAATAGCACAATTTTAAGTTCAATTTTTTTTCCTTCTTCACTGCTATACTTCTATGTTTGTGCTGTAATGTGCAGTTGTCTGCCCATATTTCTAGTACAAAGAGACTGGAAAACCCTTTGGATATCGAAAGACTATTATTGCTGGTCTGGTCCACAGAGGCTGAGCATTGCCTTCTGGTAGTCTCCTTTGGTATGTTCCTGTAGAGAGGGAAAAAGAAAGATAAGGGAACGGCAGGGTGATAGAAAAATGCTTTACAGTTAATCAGTAAGAGGTTGCTTACAGTGATAGCCTGCTGCAAGGACTGCCCAAAGGTGTCCTTGTATTCAGAACAAATCTTTTTCAGGTCCACCTCACAGCGGGACACAATAATCCTGGTCACAATCTTCTCTTTGGCTCCTTTCCCCTAAGCAGAGGAGAACGAGTCAGCATTAAACTTGCACATACTTTTGACTTAAAATACAGTAGCTGATGTAAGACTGGTGCAACAAATTTGCCAACTTTGACTTTTTTGTCTTTCTGCAGAAAGTTTCGACTGTAACAAAGTAAATTTTTAAAAATAAATAATTGCTAGAAGTAGAAAGAAGTCTATTTGAAGAAAAAAGGGGAAAAAGAACATTGCACATACCTTCATGGCTTCATTCAGCTTATTGGCAAAATAAAGCTGCTTGTTTTCAAAGCACTGAACTGGAAAAGCAACATAAACAGATTAAATCCACAGTTCTCTGTGTTGGAAGCAACAACTTCTCTTCTTTTGTGATATTTTAATGCCTTTAACAACACAAAATTAAGAGCATTATGAAAGAAAGGATTAACAGTACCTAGCACAAGAAATGACTTCTGCAAATCTCCTTTAACTTCCTTCACAATACTCTCCTGCATGTCATAGGGGCTGTAACTCTTGTACTTGTCAAATACTGAAAGAGAAAAAAATAAATGCCTATATATATTTGACTTTAGAGAACCCAATCTACTTCAGAGAACCAGAAATCAGGTAAGTGGTTACCTTTGCGCAGGTGGGGGACACTCCTCTGAGACATAATGGAGATCCAGGTGTTGACATCAGTTCCTTTTATTTTCACTCCAGCATCATAAAGAGCCTGATTAGGGAGAACCATTTCATTACACTGCTTGCAACTTACTGTATTGTTTTTGGGGACACACCGATTTGTCACATTAATCTCTCAGGGAACTGCGTCGCTGCAGTAGATTTACAGTGTTGTGATCAAAAGCAAAATTGAAATACAGTCAAATATATTCAAATATAGTCACACAAGAATGACATAAATGATGGCATAATCAGAATTAAATGAACAATCAGTTAACTTAAATCAAAATGACTGAGTTGCTGCAAGTGTTTTATACCTAAATGCCTAAAGTACCTTGTATCTTGCTCTTATTTGTATCTATAAAGTACCTACATACTTAAATCATATCATATATGGTTATTTTTCTTTAATGTTATTCATGGGTTTTTACAATATTTATAAAATGCTCAAATCTCACAATTAAATTGTAAACATTTTTTAAAGATTACATAGTATTACATCTCCATTTAAATTGGTTCTTCTCCCCCGTTTTATAAAATATGACTGATTCTCAAGGCCAATCTAACCAAAATAATTTTTTAAAACTTCCTGTCTACTATGTCGCCATGTGAACTGTATAATCTGGTCCATGAAACCATTAAGTCAATAATGTACCAGTATGAATCTTAAATTTTACGTAGCAATTTTTTTCTAGAAAAGGACATGCACAATTAACATTTTAAAGCTTACTCAAAGTGATAACTCTTGTCCTACTCGAAAACGGACGAGGTAAAATTATTTAATGTATCTCCATACATCAAAACTAACACATAATACCAATTGAAAACTTACTCTGGCATCTGCATCAATCTTTTCATAGTCTACAATAGCACTGGGCTCATCTCTCTTCGTCTGTGCAGAAATGAAAGATAAAAAAACAAAACTTTTATTAGTTCCACCTGAATTGCGTCCAAAATGACAAAAATATGTACTTTTCACTCACGTCCACCAGAGCCAAAAGCAGCTTAGCAAAGTTTCCAGAGGTATCTCCTGCCACATCTTTTGCCAAATCTTTCTTGAACACTAGAAAACAAAATTAGAATTATTTTTGGCATTAATATCCATGTCTAAGATGTAAATTTCCAAAGCACTGCACAACAGCCATTTTCAAGAGAAGCAGGGATATTTTGAACTCACAATCACTGTAGACTTTCTTGATTTCAACCAACTCATCATTGCTGCGTGAGCACAAGATCTCAATCAGCGTTTCCTCATCTGTTCCTAAACCCTAAAACACAGACAGAAATTCTCACATTAACCGCCTTGGCTTGATAAAGTCATGGTGGCAATTTCAATTCTTTGTGCGATTATTAAAATATGATACATTCACCGACTTCCCAATGGAACATATGATTGTGAGAAGGTGAGAGTCATAGTTTTATTTAAACATGATCTGTTTTTCTAAACAGAACCTAGTTTAAAAGTGGAGGTGCAGTTGAGGGTTGAGATACCCAACTCCATACAAACTCCTCAACAGAAAAGCAAAACATATGATGGCATTTTGCCACTAGAGGGCAGTGGAAATCTTCAATGATAGAATTCAGGCCGTTTACCTTGATGGATCCTCTGATCTCTGAGGCGTCATACTGGGATGTGCTCTTCATCAGTCCAAGGATGACAGTTTCCAGACTGCCAGACAATGCTGCTTTCAGAGCTGTGATCATGTCCTGGAAACATAATGACACCGTCACTTTAATCCCAACGTGTCCCGTAGGGTTACAAAAAGGGAATGCAAGGGCTTTAATGTAAGCTTTGATTTTGTGTTTGAACCTACTGTACCTTTTTAGCTCTTTTTTCATAAGCAAAAGCAATTTCTCTCCTTTGAGAGTAAGTTCTTTTTGTTAGGACATCGATGATGGTCTGCTCATCCACTCCTGAGAAAAAGAAATACAACACTTGTAAGAACACAAGGGTTTTCTAAATATATGCATGATAGGTACAATGAAATACAAATATCAAATTCAGGTCTGCATTCTATTTCTAAAACAAATGAAATAATCTGGAAATAAAGACTTCATAAATGTTCAAATTTCTAGTTTCATTTTAAAGTGGCAGTTTTCATCCCATCAGAATTCACTGACCTCAGTTGTAGGGAAACAAAATAGACTTGATCTGCTTTAGTTTGGAAATTTACCAAGAGACCTGTTACGGATGGCAATCAGCCATGTCATTCAGAGAGCAGGCCACGTGGTCAAAGTGAAAAAAAAAGTTCCAACCACTGTAAGCACAGTTAATCTCCATATTTTTTCTGAACCATAGATTCTACTCAGGTTCCCATAAGGAGAATGATGTCATTCTTAATAGAAATTTTTAATCTAAAATTGGAAAATATGAGTAGAACACGACTGATATGGATGCACAAAATCTACAGAGTTCTGAGGAACCGCTCAACTCTTACCACTCATTGACAGATAAACTTTAGTTTTGGAAGGTCATCTGTTGTGGTTTTGATGTGTTCTGGGAAGGTATAACTTTTTTCTGACTGAAAAAGTTCAAACATTTTATCTCAGTGTCAGAGCCTGAAGTTGTTTTATATTTTGCCTAGCAGAGAGAAACAGATTGTATACAGTCTGTAAGGAAACAGCTGTGAGCCTGCTGGGTGATTCAGTCAACTTTTCCATGTGAAGATCAACAAAAATGGAATAATTTGGCCACATCCCACTTTTATTCTGATCTATCCTCTATAATCTATGAGCCATCAATCTGCAATAGGCATTTTAAACTTAATTAACTTTGAGTGTTTAACAACAGAATGTGATTTGGATTTTATAAACAGCCCTTTTCACAATTGGTAATTTTATCTTACAGTGTTAGGTTGTTTGTTCATTTGTTGTTTATTTCCTGACTAAGATGCTTTAATTCTTGGTCAAACTTCAGACATTAGACAGTTTTATTTTTTCTTCAAAATTATTGGGAGTACGTACATACAGGAGGGCTGGAGGGCCTCACTACGGATGTATCTTATTTTATGTAAGAGAAATATGGTTTTCTCTCCTACATGTATATTGTAATAGAACAGACAGGCTGTTAAAGATAACTCTGATTCAGCAGACAGGAGATGAGGAGGAGTTTCCAGTGTGGCCACACTGAAGCTGGCTCAAATACAGACTACTCATCTGTAAGAGAGACAAAACCATCACACAGTCACACAAAGAGCTGCGACCTACCTTTGGTTTTGATTGCAGTCTCTATTCTGGTAGCATCTCTGTCTGGGTCAAAGTCCCGAGCGGGTACCACGGTGGGGTACAGAGGTTCATGCTGCAATAAAAAGCAAATCAATTTCTAAATAATGCAATTGCCTGAAAACAATGCATCTGAGTGTAAAAGTACATCAAGTTTTAATTGTCAAGACAAAAGTTTGACATTACCGCAACATTGAGAGACAGCTGTCCCAGAAACTCTGAAACCAAAGCCATGTTGAGTTTTCTGAAAAAGAAACAAAAGCTGGAGCTGAAATTTCTCTCTAATCCTCTCACTAACTTGTTTGGCTTTACAAAACAAGAGGGCATGTTTACTTAGACTGAAGATAAAATTGTCTGAGCTGAGCTAAAAGAAATGCCTTCTCAACAGACACACAATGACACTAAATCTGTTTGTTAAAAATTAAATGTTCTTTTCTTTAACTTTACACCTGGTTCACATCTGGAATACTAACAGTGTGGTTGGTGGCTATTTAAAGTCTCCGTTGCTCCACGTTACACTTTCGTTACAACAGCTCCAAAGTGACCACACCCTGGAAACAATGCTTCTGAACATAGCTGAGGGATAATGAATTTATACTGCTCACACACACGCACACACACAAAAAAGCTACTTCTAGAACTGAATCCGAACAGAGCAAATTAACATCATGAGATAACTTCTGCCAAGTGGAAGTTATGTGGAAAATCGTGTCCTTTCAAGTCTCTTTGGAAGTTGGAAAACCTCTTAAGCTTTCAGCTGTTAAAAGTTAGATTAAATATGTGAGGTTATTTCACACTAAAAAGCAATGTTGTTGCAGAATTACCTTTCTTGTAGATGTTGAGATGTTGCAGAGATTTGTCCCTGGAAAGTTTAGGCAGAATGTAGCGTGAAGGCTGAACTTTTGTGGCAAAGACTGCTTCAATCCCCTCCCTGTACCATGACCTCATGACTCCACCCTGTTTCTCTGTTAGAACAAGTCAGGCCTTCAAGCTCTGCAACTTTCCAACATCATTCAGGAGATTTTCTCTTTAATTTGGATAACCCACACACTGCCAGCGTCCGCATTAGAAAGAAAATGATCCATGACATCGTGCAGAATGGACATTCGTGTTTATTTTGATTTTGGTTTTACAAAACATTAGTTTTAAACAAAGTACATAAAACATGTCAACAAATGTAATAGATTTATTTAAAATACAACAAAGGTCTTCTGGTATTGCCATCATTGTTAAAAAGCCTAAAGCAGTAACACTGGTCCAGACTAACCTGACCATGAAATAGAAGGACTTGGGTTTTAAACAGACTTCTCAACAAGCTTTTTAATGTATTTTTTACGTCTGGCTGAACGTTTTGTTTGTTTGTTCTTCTGGACATTTGGGTTTTTCTTCTGCCCACCTCTGAGGTTGTAATTTCCATCTTTTGCTACCTGAAAGAGATGGAAAATAGAATGTAATAAACAGTTTTAACATATTAATTCTAAAAAATAATTTAAAAAAGCAAAACAAAAAGTGTCTGTTGTCTGCAATAATAACCATTGCTAGAATAAAGGTTTTCTCTCTGTCTAACAAGCCCATCAGGCAGTTGTGGCTTAATCTGTCTGATAAGATAACAGTTAAGAATGTTTTTCAAACTACCAGAAAGAATCAGGATTCTACTTTTTGTTTCTCAAGATTCTTGAACTGACTTACCAAGTGTGCTCTCTGAGTTGAAAAAATTGTCAACAAGTTTGGTTCTCTTTTTTTGGCATTTGTCCAGCAGCAACAACTTACAAAAGTATTTATAGCCCTTTATTATGTTGATGTTTCAAAACATTACACCTCTAGAAACCTTTATGTATTCAACTGTGACTTTCTGCAACAGAGCAACATAAGAAGAGCATAACTTTAATGTTGAGGGAAACCAATACATGGTTCTACATTTTTTTTTTTTTTTTTTACAAATAAAAATCTTTAATACCAAACATACTGAACTGTGATTTTTGTATATAGTTACACACGTAATGGAGGTCTGCGACCATCAATTTTAAAGTCTGACTACATGTTCTCTGATGGATGTTATGTGAGATGTTCTTTAAGATGTTCTTAGACAATATTGTATTTTAAACTAACATTGCTTTATCCATGACATGTGCCTTGGTCTTTACGATGCCAAACCACTGAGAACAACTCCATTTATACTGAGATTAAATCACATAGTCTGTTTACCGATACAATAATTATCTTATTTTTATTTGTAAAAAAAAAACAAACAAAAAAAAAGCAATTTTTTTTCCCCTCATATTTATGTACTACATTATGTAGAGCTACCCTGTAAAATCCCAAAGAAGAGAAATTTTCTCCAACAGTTATTTTTTTTGTGGAAATTTAACTGATTACTCACCTTTTGAAAGGTATTTGGAGGAAAAGTACAGGGAACTCGGCCGTGTTGCTGGTGGAAAGGAAGGACCACAGCCGGATCAACAGGTATCCAAGGCACAATACTCAACTTTGGTGGCTGAGGAACAGAGCTGTGGTTCTGCTGCAGGTTGTAAGCTCCTCGACTCACTTTTTCACCTCCTGCTTTCAGCAGAGTGACAAACGCCTCTCCAGTTTTGTGCACGATCAAGTACTGACCTTCATCCAACCTGACAAACAAACGGAGGTCAGTGTAGTTTAGTCAGGTCTTTCACAGACAAACATGTTGTAACCTTGCACAGATTTCTTATTTTGCTTTGTTTCTTGGCTGAGTGATGATGGGAATGTACGCACCTAAAGAAAGCAGCGGGTTGAGCAACTCATTGTGAAACAAATAAAAGAAGAGCTGAGAATAATGTCATATATTCTCTCTGAGGCTTAAAGGCTGAATGTGGGAATATTTCAGCAGTTTGAACAGAGAACTAGTGCTGTGCAAAAGTCTTGAATAATGACTAATTTCTTTGCTGTTTGCTTCTAAGTGGCCAAGGCTTCTTGGAATATTTTAAAGGTGATTGTGAGCAACAGTTATGCAAGTTTTCAAAAGGCATTCCAAAGTTTGTCTTGAGAAGTGGCTTAAAATCTTTGCTTGGTGTTATATGTGAAAAGTCCTTTTAATTTGCAACTAAGAATAGTGCAATAGGTTTAAACATTTGCATTAAAATTTGCTACTAATCTACAATTTAAACCAAGGTGAGAGGAATAACTTACCCAGTTAGCTTTTTCAGTAGGTGGTGCAGAATATTCAGAGACTTAGAAGGCCTGTGAACAGAAAATAAATTACCATTTCTTTCCTCTGTATAATTTATCCTTGGATACTAATTTCAACACTGAGATGACAAACTCAAAAGCATGACAGCTGCATGTGTTGCCAACTGTGATTCCACCAAAGGCTGCAGGTCAATGCTCTCCAGCCTAATTACTCAACACAGCGGTGTCACAATCAACATCAATGTGGCAACAGAGAAACAGAAACACATCCCACGCTCTGCTGTCTGTAGCATTTTCTGACAAATTATCTGATTTAGTCACACCTTAGACTGTACTCTAAGAAAGCAAAAATGTACTGGTGTAATGCAACAGTAATGCTACTGATTGTAGTTTAGAATGTAAATGTATAACAAGGACTAAATTAGGTTGCAACAGCTCAAACTAGGACAGCTTCCAAAAGACCAGCAGCACTTTTATCATCACAAGGCATTCCTTGTTCTATATGTTCCACGATCAAAATACCATTACTGTTTTTGAGTCACAGTGTTTTCAAGTAGCAAGTAGAGATGAGAAAACTCAGTTTTTTACACAGGCAAAAGACAAACTGCAGCTCCCTTCATCATAATCCAGTAGGATTACAACTTCTATAAATCATTTCACAGTTTACACAGAGATTTATAAAAGTATCCACAATCATTGCTTGATTTTGTGACATTAGAACCACAAACTTTCTTGCCTTTTCACTGTTTCTCAAGTCCTGGTTCTAAGTGCCCTCTGACAGTCAGAATGCACATGAGCATGACTAAGTGAACAGGTATGGACTGTATGGAAGGTTTCACTATATGAATGTTCAATAGTAGGGCAAACACGGAAGAGATCAAACCCCAGACATCCGCAGGCCCCCGAGTATGGTGGCCCCAGGAGGAAAATCAAAGGTACAACCCCTCCCCCTCTCCCACCCAAGAGGAGAGCCCTGTAAGTTACTGAGTTTCAAAATCTCCACCTCCAGGTTATAACTAATGTAATCATTTTGAGTGGATTAGGTTAATCTAATCATGAGTACATATCTGCTCTAAGAACACTCACTTGAACCCACAGGAGATGTTCTGCATCCAATCATCAGGCAACTTCCTCAGCAGAGCAACTTTTGATGTGTGTGCATTGATGTGAGCTGCAGGGCCAAAGAGAGAGAAGGACATGGTTACAATGATTGCATATCATTTCTCCACCCCCCTTTTTCCCTAGCTGACTGCAACTGGTAAGTAGTGCTTCTTTCCACAATGCCTTCAATTATGGAGTGTTTATAGAGTCTCCAACCAGAGGCATACATACACAGATGGGGAATGCCACAAGACCCACCACATGATCAACTAGAACCCTGTAAGCAAAGAAGAAAGCTTTTTCTTAGCCAATTGTGTTGCATAACCTTATTACCACTTAGCTCAAATATTACCACAGTTTTGTCGTTGACTATTTTATATACAATATAGTAGGTGAACTAATTCTTAAAAACTAATACTTTCTTTTCCTTTAGAAAAGAAACCCACTCTATCTACTAGACGGGTAGCATTACCAGGCCGCACCTACATAAGTCAAGAGAAGTGAAGAAGAATGGAAAGAGTGGCTCCCTTCCTTTTAAGCAGGAAGCTGGCTGAAAATATGCATTAGTACTGTAAACCCCAAAACAACATTCAGCTTAGGTTTGCAAATTCCACCCTTTGTAATTGAATATATGGCCATAGCTATGGCAACAGAGTAAACTTCACAACTACACAACCACTGCAGCAGAGTGAGTCATCAAATGACTGCTGGTTTGTGGGCGGATTTGTCTCATGGTTACCAATGGACACAACAGAGGAGGGAAAACATTACTTGAGCAATATTTCCAACACTTATTTTGAAAAAAATAAGTACAAATTTTTTTCCCACCATAATAGGACGATCCTTTGTCTTGGTTTGAGTGTTTTTACCAATGTAAGGCACTGTGCTGGAGTGAAGCAACGTCTCCGTCCACAGCTGGCATGCCTCGCTGTTCGTTAGACATTCAACACCGTAAGAAAGCTGGTACTCCAACTTGGGTAAAACATGAACTGGTACATGCTGTTGGGAGAGAACACAAAATATAGTATGGAGCTGCTACCATAAATTTGTATCTGTATGAATATGGCAGAAATAAAAAGAAATTACAAAATTATATTACAAAATGTAGCTCTAGCCTGTAATTTTTATTTACAATCCCTATCAGGTTAAGTTTATAGCACAGATAACATTTAACATGAAATCAAATACTTATAACACACCAAAAAAAAAAAAAAAAAAAAAAAAAGGGTTATCATACATTCAATGCATTTAGTGTAAGAGGGGCCAAGTAGGACGACAAAGACCAAGTTAACTTTCTGGTCTCTATGCAAAAAGCTGTGACAAAAAATTAACAAACATCATTCAGAGAACACAATCCCCAAAGTGAAGTCTGACGGTGGCAGTATTATGTTGTGGAGACAAGAAAAGTTAAAAATAAGATCCAGGGCATAAAATACAAAGCATAATGACAGAAACCCTGTCAAAGGCTGCAAAATACTTGAGAGCAGGACAGGGACCCAAAATACGCAATAAGAATAACAATGGAATGATTTGGACTCAATCACATTTATTACATGATTTTGGAGCTTCACATATTACATAAAGATGAATAGGCTAAGCTTTCAACTCAAAAAGTCCAAAGCTGGTAGAGACATATCTCAAAACTATGATCGCAGGGACACACAGCTTGCCATGTCATCTAACTGAAAAAGTATTCATGCATATTTTGCTTTCACTTCATTTATGTGATGTTGTGTAGTCTATGAAATAAAATACTGACAAAATAAAAAGCAGTTTATGCTTGAAAAATGAGGAAAAAGTAAAACAAAGTAAAAAAAATACTTTGGAAACAAAATCTAAAGCTTTCTTATTATGAACCCACCTGGTTCTGGTTGTTGCCTACTTTTCTTGTATGGGTCAGAGATACAGAGCTGCGCACCATCACCAGGAGGTCTTGCAGGCTGTAAAGCTTGTAAAGCAGATTCCCCTCCACTGGAGCTTCATAGTCTTGTTCATCTTCTGCACAAGCCTGAAGGTTTTCTGAAAGTATTTCTGAGTGGGGTCAACAAAAAACTGCACGTTATTAAAGTTACACAAACACTGTTTAAACCAACAGAAACCTAAAAAACTGACACTAACTTTTGCGCTCTTTAGGACTGATGTTAACAAATGAAGATTCAGGAAGAACAACACGGCTCTCTGCATCCTCGTTCTGGTGTCTTTCTAAATATGACGACACACACGGTTTAACCAGGGACGTTGTATGAGGGTTGAGCTGGGGCCCAACACAGCGGCTTGGGGACTTAACGGCAGGAGCTGGTTCACTGCCGGCCTTGAACATGGCTGTTTGCATGCGCAGGATCTCCCCTAGTTGATCCTCGGGTGCTTTTGTTTGTCTGGTGGTTTGTTTAGACCTTGTACGCTTAGAAGGCGGAGAGGAGACTGTATTTGCAGGGGTGGACTGAATGGAAGCTGTAACTGAGGAGTCTGGAGAGCATGTTGTAGTCAAGCGTTCTGACTGATTTGTGGGCAATACTACTGAAGAACCAGTCTCATCAATGATCAGCTTCTCATCATCTGAATCTGCCATAAAACCTTGGACTTTATCACATTTTTGGTCAGAGCCAGACGATTCAGTCTTTTGTAACTCAGGCTCACTCACTATCAGCTGACTTGTTTCTGTTCTGGTATTTTTTTTGTTTTTAGAAGCAGAGTTAATTCCTCCCTGTGGAAAGCTGCTAACTTTGAGTGTTTTATTGGAATTTTTTGGCTTGGTCACAACCGGGGTTCTTGAAGATCCACTACTTTGAACTTCGTCATCCTGCTGACTCTGTGTTTTTTTTATCTGTGGCGTTTTAGTCGTAGTTTCTCCAAAAGTCTCCAGGTCAGTCAGGTCCACCTCAAAGTCAAGGCCTTTGTTTTCGACAGACACACAACCTCTCACGGAGGCCTCCTGATGATAAGAAAAGCATAATTAAAGAAACGATTACCGTACATATTTCATACTATATCCTGGATCATGCCTACTTTTTCATTGGCTTACCTGTGAAAGCTGCTGCTCGGTCATTAGATGGAAGACTTTTTTACTTCCATTTGTCATGATGGAGAGCTTCAGACTTTCTTCATAATAAATGTGACTTCTCTCTCTTATTGTAACTTCACGCTTCAGGAGAGGTGAGTCTATGTATACAGTCTTCCTTTTACTGCTGCCTGGAAAAGTGTTCAGAGATAAACATTAATCAAATAAACAAAATTTAGTAAGGCAGCCGTGTTTTTTGTCCACACATCTTTGGATTAGAATTGAAAATATTGTAAACACCTAGCTCACTTTATATTTTAAGTACATTCAAGAATTGCACTGTAAGAAACATTTATTTGCTTTAACTAGCCTTTTAATGGTGATAATGTATCAGCTTTTACTTTGTAAAATTAACATCTTTCTGCAAGCCTCTAACAGTTTTGTTTCCAACTTTTCCTTTTTTAACATTTCTGGGGCAGTTTTACTGAAAACTTATTTCGATTGTTTTAGCACCCCCATCTTGACTTGAACTTCGTGGAATACAATATGTTATATCTCTATACTATTAATATGAGGTCTATAAACAGGAATGCAGTTTTATGCACAGTATATGTGAAATAAGTTATTTACAGCACACACCATTTGGAAATTTGTTGAAACATTTAAAATAAATCCAAGCCTAACCATTCATTAAAAATCCACGCTTTAATTTCATAAGGCTTTCTTCTCTTAATGCCTGTTAAATTAACATCTACAAAATTAAGCATGTTAGCAAAACACATAAAGGCAGCACGACAAGCTCCAGAAGTATAATGTATTTTTCCCACACCTTTCATTCTTTATATGAATCCGAGATCAGTCATATTCAAAATTTGTCTTAACAAGAGTTGTTTAGACTATGCTGTACTATAACAACCATGTTAAAAGGGGTAAAATAAGATGGCTTTTTGCAGGAAGTGTACACATTGCATCTGAAACATTGAACACACCTTCTCCTGGTGTTATTTTTACCACAACAGGCAGTTCCCATTGGTCCCCAAAGTCTGGGCCGTGGTTGTCCAGCAGCCTTACCAAGGCATCTCGAGTCAGACAGACATGAGGTTCATAATAAGCGCACAGTTTTTCTGTATTTCCGTCACTGCTGATCCTCTGTGGGGTAAAGCAAGAGCAAATTATCAAAGTATTCAAACTAATTTAAATATTGGTGTTTAATAACTAAATGGGCTCTGTGTAACTCAAGACATTTCTTTCAGAAACACTGGTTAGACAAATTAAGACATCAGCACCCTCTGGTGTCTGTTTTGAAGACTGCAGGAGAATAAAAGCAGTTAACAGACACACAATGAGGAATTCCATTCAAGCAGTAAAACATTTCTGCTTGTACTAATGCAGCAATTAAAATAAGTGAGACAATTGCTTACAGCATGCTTGTCCTTGGCTTTCTTAGCTGGAGGATTCGCTGATGAAACACTGTGATAATCGGATGCAAGCTGTGCATCAGCAGGCACCATCTTGTGGTCGGTGATATTCACAGTGCCCTGGAGACATAATGGGTGCAAATGTGGAAAGAGACAAAGTTAATCAACACAAGACTTAATCTGCAGTTCAAAACTTGAAGTGAGAACTTTGTCTAATGAAAGAAGATAAAGATACAAGCTAATATTTCTAAGATTAGTTCAGGAATATATTACCATTGTCAGCAGCTGCTTCTCAAATGTCAGTGTCAGCCCTGGATTAAACGTTCCTCCTGTCAAACTGGTCACTTCATCGATCTGGTAGAACTGAGGAAGTGTCTTCACAGTCTCTAAACACGCTGTAAAAAACTCCTGAAAAACATTTAGAGTTTCTTTGTGCACTTATCCAGAATGTAGATTCCAAGGCTGAACAATAAATCAATATCATTATATATTGTGATAGACACCTGGTCAATATCAATACATTATATGTATGTTGGAATATTCAATATCCAATATACACAATATTCACTGAACTCTGATCCAGAAGCGCACAGCATTCTGGGAGATGAAGGTAAAGGAAAGGCTTTAGCTGCTCAACATCTCATGGCAAGCCAAGCAAGGTGGGTAGCATCCACTAATTCACTCTTTGGTTACCTAGCAACAACCTCTTGAATAACTTGTGCTGCAACAGCAACAGTTTCAGTTTTTGCCACCATGCCTAATAACTTCTTAAAAATAAAAAACAAAACAACAAAAACTAATCAATAATTATGGATATTGACAATTACTGCTATCAACTGATATGAAACGCTTATATATTGATACGTTTTACAGCCATATTGTCCAGCCCTAACAGATTCTGGGAGATAAATGCCTTTACATTCAAGTACCTCTGTATACTGCATAGCTCCTTGTGTTATGAAGTTGTAGTCATCAGCACATATTTTAGCAACATCCTGCAGGTACTTCGTGAACTGTACAACTTCATTGTTTATTCGCAATATTAAGTTCTGAAACAGAGTAAATTATAGAAAAAAATTATGTGAATATCAAAACAATAAATAAGTCTGAAATCATCTAATATCAGCTCATGGAGAAAGCCTGTACCTTTGGAAGACCCCGGCTCTTCATGCTCATCAAATAACCTACATAGGTTTTCTGATCTTTGGTAGACAGGCTGGATAAGCAGGGATAGGGAAGCCTGGGTTCAGGATAAGCAACATATATCTCAGTCTCAGTCTTTTTACAGGATGTTCTCTCACTCTTGCTCTTTTTTGGTTCCTCAGAATCTTTGCCATCACTGTCACAGCTCTCCCAGCCGGACGCTTGGCTGCCTTTTAACTTTGCAGCATTTTTTCGGGAAGGAGCACTGCGATCTTCCGCAGACTCCTCACACTCTTGATTTACGTCAGTGTTCCCTGCAGGACTAGAAATAATTGTGTTAAAAAGGATGAATGAAACACTTGCTGGTTAACTTTACAATAGTAAAAAGTACACATGAAGTTTTTTATTAGCGTAGCGATTAAGTTTTTGCAAGCAAACCTTTGAAGAAAGGCCCAAAGTTCTCTGATATGTGGTGCGAGTGAATGTTTGTCATAGAGGTCTCTGGTGAAGAAAGGACCGTCAGGAGGCGTGTCATCATCCCTGTCATTAAAAGGAAGTTGAAGGTAATATTTAATTGTCTAACTAATGAAGTAATCAGTAACTCCCTAAATTACTTTAGCTAGAAAACAAACATTTATGAATTTGTGCAATGGAAGAATATTTCTGAATAAGATGAATTACAACTCAGTTAAATCAACATACATGTGCATCTTAATAAATTAGAATAAAGCCAAAAGTTGATTCATTTACTAAGTCAAATTAAATAAACTGATTGAATAAAGATTCATTACACACAAGGATATTTTTTAATAATGTATTCCTGTTAATTGTCGGTTCTTTTACCAATGTGTGCAGGAGCCAGGTCCTAAAAAAGTGTAAAGTGAAATAGCTTCTTCATAAAGCTTGTTAACATAGGGAAACATGAATCATAGCTCTAAAATGACCTTGTGGATTGCTGCACTGAATTTGTGGAGTGTGCCATTGACTGCATGCTGAATAACAGTAACGTCAGCAGTTTTACTCATGTTTGTGTATGCCACAATATAGCATGTAATAAGAACCCTTCAATTCATAAGCTGTAAATTACAAGCAACAGAATAACCACTTTCCGTGCATAAATTAGTGTATGATAATTGTATACTGTAATAATGTGGATTTTTTTTATGCACAATAGCATTAAAACTGACACTTGTATCGTTTAATTTGTTTTAAATCAAGCCTTGGTTTGTTTTTAAATCAGCTTTTCATGACAATTGTATTGCTAATCTACAATAAAAGTTAATCTCTTCACTGAAGAGGATAAGTCTCGTTCTATTCATTAGACTAACGTAATTCAATTGTCTGTCAAACATATAATGTATGTGTTCTTAACTTTCATTTTGCCTCTTTCAGTCTCAGTATGTTCGCTCTGGTTTCACACTAGTACAACATTCAGTGAATGAGTTCAGCGTGGAGATGAATTCTTCCGACTGTCTCAAAGCCCCGGCGGTACAGACTCATAACGTTACTCACCACACCAGCTCCATGGCTGTCACCGTTAGGAAAAACAAAGCAGAACCTAACGAAAGTCGTTATTTCTACAAGTGAACTTCATCTTTGCCTGAAAACCGTTTGCATTACAAGCAACTTTCTTTGTCTGTTAGAAATATAGTAGCATTGATGTCCTTTGTGTGCATTACTGCCCCCAGTGGACGTCAACAGCAATACACTGTAATATTTTTTAATGTTTGCATAATGGCTGTATTCTTTAATATAATATAATATAATATAATATAATATAATATAATATAATATAATATAATATAATATAATATAATATAATATAATATAATCCTGCCCCATAGTATCAAGGTGTCAATACATCCATTTGGTTCAATAGACCTGGATCTAATGATGACATGACAGTTGCTTCCTGCTGGCTGTCTTTCTGATAGATACAATTAACACATTACACCCTGAGTGGTCAGCTACTCTCCTGTGAAATAAGTAAGCAAACTTGCACTACTACAACCTACATTTCTTTTCTTTCGCTTGTCTTTGCATAGAAAATGTCTGTGCGTACTTTTATATTTTATTTTATTTCATCTAATGTTTATTTATTTATACTTGATGTATGTACAAGAGGTTAAAATTAAAGTTAAATTCCTTGTTTTTGCACACAGCAAGTGTCAGTGAAGCTGTTTTATTACATTGTCAAAATCCTAAAGCATATTCAAGCACAGATATATAGTGGCTCTCAGTATTGCATGCATATTGCATTCTTATGCTATATGGGTAAAGTTAGAAATTATTTATTACAGTCTCTATTATGATTTGTAGATTTTTCACACCATGCGGGCAAACCTATTATGATTTATTCTCCAGTATTTGGCATCCTTAACAATAATAATGTCAGGTTTCTCTCCAGAATGTCCCTTGTGCTACAAACAGCCTGAAATACAAGATGCGGAAGCAAAAGTTTAACACCAGTAGTCTCTTTTTTTGCACCAAGTTATTGATGATGACATTCTTACACCTAGTCTAAAGGAGATAACATCAATAGTCTACATATGGAAGAAGTTCAAATTATGCAAATTATTCCACAACTTTATCATACTGCTGTTCACCAAGCCTCATCAAGATCTCTAATGCATTACATGGTAAAAAGTGATAAAAAATTTATATTCCTTGCAGGGAAATTGAGTCATTCATTAAAATAGAATATTTTTTGCTTCAAGCTTACAACTGCAGGAGTTCAGCCTTGTGTGAAGAAAATGGTAAGTAAGGTTTTTGCAGTTGTTAGGTGCCCAAAGATTTCTGCTCAGTACCAGAAGATGCTAGAAACACTGACAGGAAAGAAATATTTCAGACCTTTGGGTTTAGCTGATTAGGTCATGCACATGGTACATACATTTAAATTAACATGAATGAAAAGTTAATTTCAGTAATTCAAAAAGCAACATCGATATTTATATAGACTTACGATGCACAGAGCAATATATTTCAGTCATTTATTTCTGTTGATTACTTCCAAAACCAAAAACTGAAGTTAGACGCTAATGGCATGGTTTCTGGCTCAGGAGTGTCCAAACACAAACAGTTATAACCTATACTGTAGAGGAGTCTGTGTGTGGTGGCTCTTGAAGCACTGACTCAACCCAGAGTCAGTGTTACGTAAGCCTCCTCCTCTCCCAACTCTTGAATGTTTTTCTTATGTTTTTTTTTTTTTTTGTAAAGGCCTTTAAAGGCTGTGGTCCTGGTCACTTGTTCACCTCCTTTTTTGAACCTTTTTTCTCAACTTATTTTTCCATTAATCCACATGGATACAGCAGTGAACATACTAGGATACAGCAGTCTAAACAAGTTTCAGTATTTTTTTTTCTTCTATTTCACTTTTCACTATGTAGTCAAGCAACCAGTGTCTTCAGCAATGATTCTTTTCCTTTCATTTCACTTTCAGTAAATATTATTGGATACAACAATCTGAACACCCATCTCTATAGCCTTTTCCCACAGTCTTTCAGAATAGAGCTACTCCTCACACTTTTAATGCAGTATACAGCCAGCTGTATTTTCTTCTCTTTTTGGCAGAAAACATTTTCCTTTCATTCAACTTTCCATTATTAGGCCATCTTTTGAGTAGTGTTTATTTTGCAATAAACATTTTTTCCTTCCACTTAATTTTCAGTAAATGTATGCATTACTTCATGAATGGGAATAAACTCTTAAAATAATTCACTCTGTGTGTAAATGTATTATAAATTCTATTCTTTGAACTGAATTACTCAAATGAACATTTCAAAATCCAAACTTTTATTGAGATGTAGAGGTATATTAGCATATTTATTAATAAATTCCTGAAAATTCTAAAAGTGTCTGGGACTGAAAAGTAATTGGCATATGTTATTGTAGCTGGTGGTAGAAATCTTTAGGCTGAGTTAATTTTTTTATGTGAGCAGAAGGAAGGGCAGGCAAAGTGAGACAGACGAACAATCAGAGAAAAACAAAGCCCATTACAAGCGGTAAATTTTATTATGGGATAACAGCACATAAAGCACATCTAAAATCGATGTGTCCAATGCACTTTTAATAAAGGTAATATTAAAGGTACAGTTTCTAAGTACAATATAACAACATTCATATTAGAATGAAAAGTATTTAAAAGACAACATTAAATTTCTTATTCTTCTTTACAGATGTATTTACAAAATGAATCAAAATACTTATTTTCATATTTAAGAATCAGACAAGAAGGAGCAAAACTACATTTGTGAATTAGACTACCTGCTAAAGAGAGTTCAAAAGAGCTGGATAAAAAGGTTCATGATCAACCGTCGCCATTTAAGATCAGTAGCAAATGTGTGACTTAGAAATCTGTGTCAAACACAAACTAGTTTGGGCCTTTTCAATGTTTTTTTTATTTTTTATTTTTTAATTGCTTTGCAATGAAAAGAAGCATCGAGCCCCGCTCCACCCAACCTTCATGGGTAGAGTTAACCCAAACAGACTCAGCTCACAATGAACAAAGAACATTAAAAGGAACCAGATGTGCTGTACGCTTGTTTTACAAACACTTACTAATACAGAATTTACAATGTATTAGCAAATCTTCTGTTTGCAGTGATGAAAAAAGATTACACCACAAGCAGAAAATATAGAAATGTCAAATTATTACAAAACAAATAATAAATCAAAGAAAAAAAGAAAATGTGCAAGTGATCATTTCGGGTAATAACTTATCTGCAAGCTTTAATTGACCATTTGAGATCAATATAAAAACAAACCTCCGGAACCTTCTGAAATCAAGGTGAGAGGGATGACATCTATTCATAAATAGATGAATAGATGTCATCCCTATTGATATCTATAGGGATGACAAAACATTATGTCGATAGTTTTGGTGCACTATCGACATAATGCACCAAAACATGTCAAAACACATGAAGAAAAAAAGAACATTTTTAAGCAAGTAAGGGTGAGATTTTCTCCTTATGTAAAAAATACATTGTCACATCAGTACACGTTTGGAAAATAAAAAAGGACAATCAAAACGATTTATGCATTTCGTTACACCGAGAGGCACTCAGTGTGATACTTTGCTTATTATTGCGAGCATTTTTTTTAGTGATTTTGCTACAGAGAAGAGGAAAAAAGTCGACTTTGTCATCAGTTGGCAAATCCTTTCATGTCAGTTTTTTAAACACTTTATGTGAAGCAGTAATAATAATAATAATAATAATAATAATAATAAAAATATATGTCACTGGTCTGAATACCCTTTCAGGGCCATTGAAACATACAGAGACCCGAGCACCACGATCCCACGTCAAGTAAGGGACGATGCAGACACACGAGGTAAAATAGTCAACTTCTTAAAGACCTGACGAGCTACAGCCTCAGTGAGTGGTTTTTCTTACAATCGGGAAAGAGAAAGGAAAAAAATACTGCTGTTTCAGTTTGAAAATCAGGATTTCGCCGCAAAAATCCAGAAAAGCGACCTTAAATAGTTTTTAAAATGAGCAGATTCTAGTTTTGCTATAAGCCAGAAGGAAATAAGTGCAATACAGTATCCCAGAGCTAGCACACTGATACAGGTACTGTCTGGGTACTTCTTTTTCTCTTTTACCACTATCATTTTTATTATCATCATTATAATTCGTTGAGTCCTAATATCAATAATACATTAATAGGCAATAAAATTATTGAACTAATAGGGTGGCCAGGCTTAGGAATCAATACGTGGTTCACAAAATTAACTTACCTAGCACCACACGTTAGGGCAACACAAAATAAATGTCAGCACACCCCTATCTCTATCAAACTAATCCTAAAGGAGGGAAGAAAGTAGAAACAGCTTCATCGTACAATATGATGCAATCGATAAACAGATAAATATTTTCACTGGGTAGGCCTTAGTAGCAGTATTTTCCTCTTACCTATACAGACAGAAGTTACAAAGCTACCTTTATACATGTGATCCATAAGAATAATAATATTAAATATGATGAATAAAAACAGCCAAGAATGAGGGAGGGAGTGAGAAAAGGAACACATACAGTAATACAGGCCATGTCAAGTTCTATGTTCTCCACCTGGGAACTGAACTGGTCAAATATACAGATGAGACGTCCACAAAAATCGACAAAAAAGAATTATGATAAATAAGAGGGTGTATTTACATGCAGATGCATAAAACAATGAGAAATAATACACCAACATATATTATTGCTTGACATTCAATTATGGCTAAAAGGTTGCGTCTTTTCTTTTTTCATATTTTTGCTTTTTAAACTATTGTCCTTAAACATAATTTTAATCTTAAATTTCCTATCACCTGTGCTTTGAAAGATGAGTTTAATAAAAATGCAATGACAGATTCAAAATTCTGGGCTACAGCACTTTGACAGCTTTTAGGCGTGACATAACGCAAGCTTTCACAATCTGCGGCCACAGAGGTCTCCAAACTCCGGCATTTTGTTAAAAAAGGATTTTTTTCCCCAATATGAGCTGACCTGACCAATACAGCAGGAAAAGCATGTTTTTGGAAATCTGGTACTGCTCTTTGTTACCCCCGCAGAATTGTTGCACATTGCTGAATTGCTGAAGGTGTTATGTTATGCTTTTTTTTTTTTTTTTTTTTAAATAAAATAAAAACAAAAACAAAAAAAACCTTATACTTAATATGGATGGATCCAGCTCAGCATTTCCAAACCTTTGTCCTTTATTTAAATTCTTTAAAATTAAAACCAAAATGTCCTTATTCACATAACCCTGTTCCTCTGTAATTATTAAAGCCTTGTCTGGGTTTTTTTTTTATATTAGTCACACACCGTAAGAACAAAACACACACACACACACACACGCACACACATACAGAGACTATTGCTTTTTACAAACAGACAACATAGCAGAGACAGAAGGAACACACATTTTTACTGTATACTACACAGAGACTATATAGTACACATAAACTTGGGGGGGAAAAAAAAGAGCAAAAAGGAACAGTGGCGGTTCTTGCATTCATGGTGTTCTGGGCCATTGACTCTCTCTGGTGCCCAAAACCCCACCAATTAAAATGCAAGAACTTAACTGAGACTCTGTGATGGGATACAATACAGTGCATTTACATTTATATCTAGTGGTTGTGCGACCCCTTTGTAATGCCACCCTGGGCAACTGCTTATATGGCCAATATCAAAAACCGCCACTGAAACAGACATAATATTTTAGTCGTAGTTCATAGTTGTACCAAAGTAATAGTGTGTTTGACAACTGTTTTCTTTTCTCCTATCACAACCACATCTGAAGAGGAAAAAGAGACTGAAGGGATTATTATTACTTCTTGGTACAAAGTGTAAACATGCTGGATGGAAAAGAATTAATAAAAAAAGGCAGATAACTGCAATGTAGAGACCCGTAATTTCAACACAAGGCATATTGCTCATAATGTTTTGTAGAATGCATCACAGAGCCACTAAGCAGGCTCACCTTTTTGCACGTTGAGTGTGGCAGACCTCAGCTGTGTGAGAGAAAAATACTCGGTAGTTATGCAACTAGAAAATGTGTTGAAAACAAATCATTTCAAAGGAAAGCAGCCAAATCACCTTTAAAAAAATAATAAAAAATTCCATAGTAGGAACTGCAAGGTTCAGTGTGCTACGTTAAAAACCTGGCCAATCGAGGTACGCCTCAGGCCTTCCCACTCCACCTCCCTGAGCATTCACACCGCATCCTTTCTATGTGCTGTTCTTATCAGGGGCCACAGACATCTTTCATAAACCTGGATTGTCTAGCAGTGCTCCAGACTGGGGGCGGGAGGGGTTGTTTTGCTCGGAGACTGAGGTTAACTAGTCATATAGAGGGCTTGTGCATAACATTCAAAGAGAATTGGAACATAAGAACAGATACAGCAGATCTACTAAAACCCAAACACAACCGATTCAGTATTGCATAAGAATATTTTGGTTTTTCTAACAAAGAGGGTAATCATTTGTAAAGACCCTGATGACACCATCTGAAATAATTTTTTTCTTTTCTGATAGAAAAAATGTTTTGTGCTGAAAAACTGTAAATTGCAAAAGTGATAAGATTATTGTTTTGATTTCTTGGCTGAAAGCTCCATACAGTTAAAACCAAATATTTACATACTACTTATAAAAAGACATTTTTCTCTCATTGTCTGACCAGACTCTATGTTAGGTCAGTTAGGTTAGGACTATTAAAATTATTTCTGTTTGTTCAGTGTCAGGATAATGAAAGAGAAGTTAAAAAGAAATCTTTAAAAACATTTTCCTAATATATGGTTTGAAGATATAAAACTTAGGTAATTTTCCCTTCCTTTTCTAAATATTTCACAATAGAATTTTGACCCACTCCTCCTGACAGAACTGGAGTAACTGAGTGAGGTTTGCTGGCAGTCTTACTCACACAAAATCTTTTTAGCTTTGTAGTCCTGAAATCGGAGCTTTGTGATGTCAATCTCAAAACGTTGGTCGTTATCCTTGAGCCACTTTGCAACTAATAAGATGGCATACTTTAAGTCATTGTCCATTTGAAAGACTGATGTCTTGAGACGTTTTAATATTTCAACATAATGGGAAACTATTTTTTAAAGGGCAGCAGTCCTGCCTGCACCAATACAACATGATGTTGCCACTACTGTATATTCTAGTTGGGATGAGGTTCCAAGACTTTTAAGCTTCCCTTCTTTTCTCAAAATAAAAGACAGGTCGTCATGGCTAAAAACCTGATTTTTAATTTAATTAAACCACTGGATGTCTCTTTCATTATTCTGGTCCTTAGGAAAACAAAAATGGGCAATTGCAAACAATTTCAAAACAGGCAGTTTAGTTTGATATAAAGACAGATAATGAGGAAAAACATGGTTGTATCTTTTTAACAAAGTGTAAATATACATCTGGTTTCAACTGTATCTTGAAAGGTGAACTCAGTGATTTTTTAATTCTAATTTTAACCGCCTCTTATGGAAACATCCCTGAAACAAACAAACAATATTCACTCAACTAAACACGATGAATACTAACAAAAGTCCTCTCAAACAGAAAGGCAAAAAAACCCAAAACAAAACAAAAAAAAACTATTCTTCCCTGAGGGGTGACAGCACAAGGCCTTAACGTCTTGTGCAAATTGCACGGCAGAGGAATGATAGTGTACAAACAGAAAACTACAGAAAAAAAAACTTGATCCTGTTTTACAGTTAGTGACAAATGTATTTACATGCTTTGCTGGGTTTTCTAAAGGGATATTTTTCCATTTCTTTTAAGATATTTAAGGAGTTGCTACCAAGATTGCTGGAATGTCTTCAGAATCCATTCTACATTTTAAGAAAGTAGACTGGAAAGCGGAAGCAACAACTACAGTTTGGCACATCCAGGATTTTTTTTTTTTTTTTTTTTACATTTTTTATCACCACACTGACAAGAAAGACACACTCAACAAAAACAGAAGCACAACAACAAAGCGTTCTGAAAATAACACTTGTCCTACCGTTTTTCTGTTTTGTTTGTTTTTTTAAAATATACTTCCCTCTCCTAATTGTACAAACAACAGCGAATCTTAATTATTGCAGGGATACAGTTAAGTGCTACCTGACATCTTTTTTTGTCCTTTCCCTCGTCCTCTTTCATGGGTTTGTTAAAACCAAAACGAGTTACAAAAATAGAAGCTTTACGACCAGACAAGGCTTTGAATATTCACTTTCTCTTAGCTGTTTTCTTCTGTGTTCTGTTAAGGTGCTGCCAAGCTGAGGCAATGGTAAGAAGGCAAAAAGTCACTCATTTTATATAAGAAAAACAAAACTTTTGACTGAGCCTCATACCCCTTGAACTCTGTTTTTGTCTTATTTTTGTCAGGTTATAGTAAAAAATGTCAATCTGTTTTTTTAGCATTTTATGTAGTAGACAATTAACGTTCAACCACATAACCTTTAAGACTTTTATGCAAAGAATAATCTGAATGCTTTTGCATCAGATTCCTTTCCTCTAATACAATACATATTCCAAGCCATAAAATGGTCCAGTCAAAGAACAGACCTATTCCAACTGAGATTTCAAGTGAGGCATGAGGAAGCTGAACACCACACTTTTTAGTCTTTGTTTAAAAACTTACATCCCTTTCCTCACTCTTCACAATTATTTGAATTTTGTGTTGGTTTACCACATAAAATAGACTCACGATTGCATCAGAGGATGATACATGATAAAATGGTGTCTAAAGTAAGTTCAAGGGGTATGAATTATTTTTGCAATGCACTGCAGGCGTGCTTTAAGGGTAGTAAGTGCACCTCTGCCATGCTTGCTTGTTTTATTTTTACCTTCCACTAGGTGGAAGAGTTGGATTATAATCTCAATGTGTTTTCTCCACTTTGACCACATTGCAAAAAATAAATCTAAATTTATGTTAGTTTAAGCTTGTTAAACAATATCTGTGCAGTCTGTCAAATTAGAATTTCTCTGCAAACTTCTATAACCCAAAAGGTTTCAGAATTTAATAGCATTTAGAGGCGATAACTAATATTCAGAACACATTATTTAGGTGAGAATACACTTATAGTTGCTGCAGAAAAAAAAATAAAGGAGTGTCTTTAGCTTGCTTCCTAATCCATGCCTCGTTGATCGGTGTCCAGCAGCAGCATTGGCCAGCCTAACAGAACCACCCCCCTCCGAACACTTCCAGGCCAAATAACCATTTGTAGCTCCCAAAAGTAACCTCTGTGTTCATGATTCAGCTTGTACTTCTTGTGCACATGCAACACATCACTAGGTAAATATACAAGTCTTAAATTAAACAAAGGTGTAAATAAAAGTGCCTTATCAATTCAACAATTAAGAATGGTCTAACTACTAATATCATACATGTTATTTAAAATAGATTCTATAAACATTATTTTTTTTCTGTATAGTAAGTACTTATGACCATATACCCTGTAGTACATTATAAAACAGGTGGAATGGAGCCTTTTCATTGCGTCGGTGCCCCGGGCTTCTTCAGGGCACCTGTCCAGAGAAGGATTAATAGCAGATGGCCTTACATGATTTTCACTATGCAACAATGGTGGATGGAGTCCTTGACAGCTAAAATCATTGCGTTTTTATAAGAATTACCAGAATTCTAGGTTTCTTTCTCTTTTTTTTCCTTTTTAAACGATTGTCCATAAAGAGGCGCCGATTGCATCACCATGCCGACGGAAACCTCCCAGAAAGTTGCTGTGAGTTTTCATTTCGAGCGCTGCTTCTTAAACAAAACCAAAAACAAAAAGGAGGAAAAATGGCTGAACTTGACCAAAGTGTGCACATTTATTACACAACTTAATTCTGGAAATTAGACATTACAAAAATTTGATTGAGAAAATACTAAAACTTGTTTAAGGAGTGCAAATCTGGAAGATAATACTGATGTGGTCATCTTTTAAGTGTTGTTTATACTTTTTCTCCCACATCATGATAAAAACAAAGAACACTGGTAAATTTTTTTTCTTCAAAAAAAAAAAAAAAAGTGCATAGGAAGGCCAAGTTCAGCCAAACAGAAATCATTTGTTCCTATCTCCTCTTCATGCCCCGCTAGGGTTTTGTTGCGTCTTCCTTTGAGACTGAAATTCAACATAGTAAACCTTGACAATCATCTCCCCAATGCCCTCCCCCTCCACGGCAAAAAAAAAGAAAACAAAACAAACAAACAAAAAACAAAAAAACCCCCCAAAAAAAACAAGAGGAAAAAAAGTTGAACAGCGTGCCATCTGTCCGCTCCGGTTTTGTGCAGGGCACCAGTAAAGTGTCTCAGATTCCTCCACCACGTCCCCCCCAGTTTCCCTCCCCCTCAAACAGTGGGCGCACCGGCACCTGGAGGGGTGAGGGGTTCGCACCCGTTACCCATCGACGGGCATGGACTGCTCAAAGTCTGATCCGAACAGCTCCTTATATAAGGGGGGGAAGTGGGCACGCACAATGTCTGGGTATATTGCTTTGAAAGCCGTGAGCTTCTCTGTATGCCTACTGCACAGCGCTCGCAGTGTCGACACTTTGCATATCAACTGTGGGGAGAGAGAGAGGAGACAGGCTGTTTAGATTCACGACGAGGCAAGGACATGGAGCAATTGTAGTGAAGAGAGAAAAAAAAGACGGAAACAGTCCTCCCTACAGTGCTTTCTGTCCCACACGGGGCAAAAAACTTGTAAATATTGAGACTGTGTGACACTTTATATTAGGAAAGAAATGCAGTTGACAAATTTCAACTTTTCTCGGGGAAAATAAAGGAACTTTATGTTTAGTTTGGACTGTAAAAATATTTTACTTCTCAGGATGTATGGTGTGATGGTTTGAGACTGACCTTTGTAAGAATGCCATCCTCTCTGTGGTTCTTCTGCAGAACATGTTGAAGGGCCAGTTGGATCTTCTGCTGGAGTTTTTCCACTTTCACCTTCTCCTGAAGCCAAGATCGGTCTGGAGGAATACATTTCACTGCTTCATTTATTAGCAAAATTCTTTGCATGTAAGCTAGCATAAAAGTGGTTGCAGTACAGTGTTTTGCAAAAAATATACATCAAATCCCATTGCCATGTTACAATTATAGATCTTAATTAAAAACAAATACATCTTGCATTTGTTTAAAAATTTTTGACAATTGCAAATCTGAAAAGTGTGGTGTGTCGTTGATTTAACCCAGTAGGATTTTTACTTTCTTGAACCACTTTTGGCTCCAATATGCTGCTCTAAATGTTTTGAATTATGTTTTTACCAGCTTTGCTAAATTTTCTTCACCACTGCTCTGTGCGAAATTGCTCAAGTTGCTTTAGACTGAATGAAGAGCATTTCAATAGCATTTTTCTAAGACCTGCCACAGATTCCCAACTGAATTTGGTTTCAGTAGACATGAGCCTGCTTTGATTCTCTATTGTTT
Organism: Gambusia affinis; assembly: GCF_019740435.1. Lineage (NCBI taxonomy): Eukaryota > Metazoa > Chordata > Actinopteri > Cyprinodontiformes > Poeciliidae > Gambusia > Gambusia affinis. Next base: position 8,749,784 of record NC_057875.1, read on the forward strand.
TAAAAACTTTTTCTATGACCTTGATGCTGCTGTCACACCTAAAATTTCCCTTACAATAAAGGCTCTTTTTATTCTATTTTACTCTGAAGGATCACACTTGACTTTATTTAAAGGTATCAATGTAAGAGGGACTAAATTTGTATGCATGTGACTATTTTAGTTTAGTTTTCTTATAATTATATACATCTTTGTATTGGGCGATCACATAATATCCCAATAAATTGCACATTAAAATCTAATCAAATGAAATAAGGTTCAAGAGGTATGACTACTTTTGCAAGGCAGTGTAAATTGTCATGGTGAGTAGGTGAGTGAGGCTGCTCCCTCCCCTCTCCCCCCTGTTTTTTGCTGTGACTGACACCTACCAGCAGACATCAACACAAAAGCAGAGAACAGGGCGATCTCATCCTCAGACAGGTGCATAGAACACAAGTTTTTCCCAAACTCGAAGACGGAGCTGATCAAGTCGTCACAGCCTGCCACAGCAAAGGACATGGAGAGAGAAAGGGAGAGAGTGAAAAAGAGAAAGAGAGAGGGAGAAGGGGTTTAGGATGGGGAAGACCAAAGAACAACATTCACTCTTGATCTTTATTGGGAGAGAGGCACACAGGGAGAGGAGAGGAAGGGGAGAGGATAAAAAAGAGCAGCGTGCTGACAGCACATGGGAGCGTCTTAAGCAGAACAGGCAATGCTTTCACTGAGTTTTGCCTCCCAGACGAGTCACTTTTGGCAGTTGGGCGGTGTTATGCAAGCTAAAATGAGGTCACTATTGAGGCTTTTAGTTAAATCAATTATTAGGGACGTACAGAGATAGGCACATGCCACCACTGCTCTGAAAGCCCATCAGTCTCCCGCCCTCCGCCGCCGTCCCCTGCTATCTGTTAGAGGGACTTTTACTAATGCATAAACAGAGTGATAAACAAACACAAAGAAACAGGGATGTGCATCTTCAAAATCACTGTGGGATGAATTTACATTTTTTCTGTCAAAAAGCTACCTTGAAACAAGAAAATCCATGCTGGAATATCACAGTAAAATATGACAGTCAAACATGACTGCTATTTGCTTTTTTTTGCCTGAGATGTTTCATGTCAGACTACCGGCAATAGTTTTGATAGCACTCTCCCCAAAGACGCCCCGTCTGGCTTTATTTATTCCAGAGTAACACGAGCCATATGCAGCGGCGCCTCGGTAACATCTCTGTTGTACCATAAATAACCGCTGAAGAGACAGAAATGCCAGGTGAGGAAGGGATAAGGAGCTCAGTGTTTGCTTCCAGGCCTTCAGCATTGAGAAAAGAACAGCAGCCGACTCTAATTTTGGCTGTTACACCAAGGAGAGGAAGAAGACACTGTAAAGATGCACTCTATATATACAAACAAAGCAAGCAGGCACCCACGTCTGCCATACTGTGCACCCACTCCACTTACCTAATGACTTGAACACATCAGGTCCGGCATATTTTCCATCGAAATAGACTGTGTTGTTTTGCGAGTCAAAGGCACGGCACATTCTGACAAACACAACTTCCAGAGAGCCTGCAGAGACAGACAGCAACAAGATGCTGAAGATTTTCTTTTTTCCCCCGTAACATCAGGCAGAGGTGCAAAACACATGATTATGCTTTGTGCTAATCTTCCAAAATATAAGAAAGCAACCGCTTTGAAATGCGCCCACTGGCAGTAGAGAATAAAAACTGCCTCCGCAGATGAAAACATCATCGATAGAAGGCTATTCTATACAGAGTCAAATTTGACGAAAATAGGTAGTGATACCACTCTTTCGTTCAGATGCTTTTTTTTTTTTTAGCTGAAAACCGATTTATTAGATGGTGCGATCTGTACAACTTGATGGGAGAGAACAGAGAAGAAAGAAGCACAGAACTGTACTTCATATCGACACAGCTCAAAAAATTTTGTAAAAAGCCTTGAGTAAATGCATCTTGCATTACTACAACAACCTTGCACTGAAAATTTCAGAAAATGCATCTTAGTACATCTATACAGAGAGAAAAGCAAAAATAAAAATCACTGATGATACACATCTCAATATCTATAGTAGGTCCTTTAAAATAGGTGTAAGCAAAACATTTTTATAATTTTGAGAATGTCTAGGGATTTTTCTTGAATAATCCTTAATTTGTGTTTTCTTGGGGCAACATGGAAACAGTGACTAAGAATAGTGGCCCGCTTTTCTTAGCAACTGTTCAAAATGGGAAAGATTAAAGAACACAACATTCTGGAAAGGCTGATGTCTGTTTATCTTCATAAATCAGAAAGTACTGTCAAGAAAACAGCTAGCTGCCTAAATGCACCTACATCTACACTCAAGGAAATAATGAAAAACTTTATAACTAAAACTCAGACAACAAATCTGGAGGACCACCCAAGTTTTTGAAAAATCTACAAAGATTATTCACCAGAAACAATAACTACCCTACTCCATGGCTATTTCAGTTCAGAAAACTAAATCCTGTGAGGTAAGCTTGAGAAAAGAGAGCATAAGAGAGGACTCTGGAGGATGTAGGGAGACCAAGCAAAGGGAAATAGATTTCTCTCGGTTTGCTCCAACTTTGTGAAAAAGTTGGGAGCAGTGCTGTCCTGTCAGCAGAAGGAGATTAAGAGGAATTTATTTTAAGGCTTTTTACACATCTTTTCCAGGGGGTTGAATAAGTGTGGATGGCACTGTGCATCTGCATAAATACAGGGGACTTTATCAGAGCAGCTCAAAGAGACAGCCTACATTTCTGAGAAAAAAGCAAGAAAAAAAAAATCGGCAGCTAGACTGATGGGTTTTATCAGGACTCTGGAACGGATGACTTATCTAATGCAGCGTACTCCTCAGCTATGTATGCAGCGAACAAGGCGAAAACAGAAAGAGGCAGAGGCAGGATGGGGTGGGGCCTCCTGTCTGTGACACTGTCTGTGCGTGTGAAGAAGAAGAGCTTTGTGCAGTCAGGTCAGCTACACCCCCGTGACAACGGCGGAGAGGGGCTGGCGGAGGTGAGCCGAGGTGAGTTTGACGGCAGCAGGCCATGTTGACAGGCTGTCATACCTGCTTTCAGCAGCACTATCTGATCGTTCTGACACAGCTCCATGAAGCCGTCGATGCGCTTGGCAAACTCCACCACATACTGAATGGCCTCTGTTATTTTGATAGCACACAGCTGCCACATGACTTCCCGGGGCTGAGGAACAAGATAGGACAGAGAATGGGTTATCTGCTGTAAAACAATGGTTTTGATAATAACTGCAGCTGCTACAGAAAAGTGCAACACTGAGCCGGATGCCTTACCTTGCTCTGGTAGCTCTCCACCTCTTCTTGAAGGAAAGCCTGCCAGGTCATCTGCTGCAACTCCTCTCTCAGGTACTGACATGTCTCCATGTGTGACTTTGAGATGTTCTGGGCGAGGTGCTCTGGAAGACAATCATCGACATTGTCATCATCATCACCATCACATCATCATCACGACCAACCCAGATGAACTCAGCTAAGATCTATGTGAAAGTGAAGACTTCACTGCTCACTGATGAGATATGCCACAGGAAAAGAAGATTTATTTACTGAGCTCTAATGAAGAACGAAGGATAGGAAGGGGGTGAATACACGTGGGCTTTTTTTGGAAGAGAGGGAGAGAAAGCTTGTTGACATTTCCTTATACTGCCTGCAGGAAGCTCATAGCTTAAGGTTGAGGCGAAGCCAATCTAGTTATGACACAAATGCATGGAAAAGGGAGGGGGAGGGGTGCCATGTTACTCACTGAAACAAAGGTCACATTTTTTTTCTCAGAGAAATATTGAGTATAAGAATTTAAATGGTTTTGAAAACACATCTGTTAAAAGGAGTTCCTAGGCACAAGGGAGCCTAAAAAAATGATTTCCCCAGACGCCTGCCCTGCTGGATCCCGATTGGCCCTAATTAATGGAAACTAATTACAAAAAAAAGAGGCTCTTTTAATGAGTGTTGGAGATGAGTCTCCAACCTCCTGCTATTTTAAGCAACCTTTGTGTCGTTTGCCCCACGGTTGAGTTGTTCTACCCCCCTCCTTCATTTCACTGTCTCTCCTTTAACCTCTTCCTTCCTTTCCCTGCTCCTTACCTAGTTCAGCCATGGAAACAGTGGGGGAGGTCTCGCCGTTGGTGAAGGAGCAGTAGGGAAAAAAGCCAGAGCCGGGGGCAAAGTCGCAGATGGGCTCCGGCTTGATGCCGTTGATGTCTAAGCCCGACTGGTCAGGGGACGGCTGGATGTCTAGGTAGAAGCTGCTGACCGCCGAGTCGGGCTTGCTGCCATCAGGAGTGTGGCCGTCCATGTAGCCACTGAGGTCATCGTGTAGCTCCGTTAGGCCGTTGGCTGAGAGGCCGTAGTTAGGTGTGAGCGGCTCTGCCTCTCCGGGCTGCTGTTGGTGGTCTCGCTGCTGCTGCTGCAGCCGGTGCTTCTGGACTTCAGCGTACAGGCTGTCTCGCTGCTTCTTTGACATGCGGCCAAACTTCACCGCTGGTGCAAAAAGGACAAAACAAGTATGAAAATTAAGTGAAAGTGGAATAAAATAGTAGACTAAAATAAACCACACAAACAAAAAATTAAATTTGAGTAGAATTTTAAACATATATGCTTTGGAAAATGTGTACTAATAGGCATTTATGAATCATTAAATAAGATTAATTTTCTAACTCTACACATATAGTTTGTTTCGGTAACTAAATCTAGAAAGCTTTAAATATGTTCTAATAATCTCTTGGCCAGAGATTAGAATCAGACCACTTTTCTTTGATCAGCAGGTCAAATACAAAAAATAAAATGTTTCAATCTCGATGCATCAGAACTAATGTTCAATAAAATACTGACTTAAAAAGTAACTCTCTGTAGTTCAGGACAACTGGCTGATGTAATGGGACACACTCTGTAAGTCAGGAGGTCACAATATGCATGTGTGTGGGTTTACGTGTGCGCTATGTAGGTGTCTATGTAAATAAATATATGCAGCGGGACAGGGAAGAAAGTAAGCATAAAGGCTCGCATATGTTCAGAGTCACCTTCTTTCAGTTAAAACATATATACACCTATACATATATATACTTATATATATATAAGTGTGTCTGCGTGAGAAATGAACTGTACAAACAGTACTCGCTTACTTCTGTGTTCTTTTATATACATGATGATATATGTGCATATAAACGGGGCAGGGTCTGTGAGTGTACAAGTGCATTCAAGATTTTCACTTCAAATCCATGAAATCGTTCTTTAGTGAAAAACCTAACACACGTCTACTGTGTTCAAGCAGAGCCTCTTCAGCTCAGTCTAGTCTGGACCTGCCTGACAAAGAAAGACACAAACGCCCACCGAGGGGCTCCCAATTTTGCATCCCAATAACAACACCCTCTAACCACTTCCTGTTTTATGAAAACAGGTTTCTATTACCACAACAACTCTCCCACCACCGGCACATAATGGACATGATCAGATATGTTCCCACAGGCTCAAATCAAATCAATGATTTCTCTATGGACAGCTAATGGCACTGCCTTGCAGTGTTTATAAACACTGCTCTCCACACTTATTGATATCCCAAATAATGACGTGTCAAATCATTAAAATATAATTACACATTGAAAATCAAGAAAAAAAAAACCAACAGATCTTACATCTATGCAAGTACATTTAGTCAGAGAGTGAAAAACATGTTAAGAAATATATATATTATAATTACTGGTGACAATATTCTCCTTGTGCCTGATTGGTTCTAAAATACCAAATTAAATATACTAATTTTATTTATGCTTCACTTTTTTAAGATGATCAGGAGGAATATGTAACTTTCCGTTTACATGAGGTATATATACGAGGTGGCACAGAGGTTCATATTTATTAGAAAGAGGAATGAAAAGATGACAGACCATTGAAGAAAGTCAGATGTATACTGATCTCAATACGTCATCACATAGTTACTCACCTAAACCTTCCTCTATCTAAAATCAGGAAAACTTATTATTTATCTTTTTATTTATCTTCAAATAAATATAACTGCAAAGAGTTAGGATTGTAAGGGCGTAAAAAAACCTCTCATGAACAACTCCATCAGAGAAAAGCCTCTTGAGGTTACAGAGATAAAATAAAAACCTTTAAAACCATGTAGAATTATAGTTTAGAAAACGACTCATTTGAAATTCTGCCCAAACTTCGTCATGAAGTTTGGGCAGATGTTTTTTGCCGAATGCAGAAAACATCTGCCCAATGCAGAAGTTTTTTGCCGAATGCAGACTTTCATCTAGCTGAATTTGCAGCTCAACTTTGCATGTGTACCCTTGTATTGGGTCACTAGCATTTCTTCTTTCCCTTCGCTAAACTGCGTTGTGTCTTCAAACGGCCGTTCCACTAAAGTGGCTAGCCCAAACAGGTGCCTGAATGTGAGCTCTTCACCTCTCGGTATCTTTGCCCATTGCACCCACCTGTCGATTCCCCTCCCGTAAAACAACTCACCATCTCGTGACATTCCCACTGCCAGGCACTTCTGCAGCCTGCAGTGCTGGCAGCGGTTGCGGCTGGTGCGGTCGATCAAGCAGTTTTTCTGACGGGGGCAGGAGTACGCTGCATTGCTCTGCTGACTCCTCCTGAAGAAGCCCTGCACGGGGAGACGGGCACGGAAAATACGCCTTAGGTTTGCTGAACGGGCCTCCGCGGCTACAAACACTCATTCTGGCACCTCAGAAGGGGGATCATTTTTATGTCTTCATTGTGCTCTAGCGCTGACAAGATTTATTGCAGTCTGGCGGGGATGTACTGTACTCCCAGTGGTGATATTTTCATTTTACTGCTTGCAAATTGAAATGCAACAAAAACTACTGTGGTGGTATTTTCCTGACTTCTTTGCTGGCATTTAAAGAGCGCTGTATATCCACCAGCGTGTACAACACGAGGGCGGCATGTTTTGGGTAGCGCATGATAACAACGCCTGGCATTTCTCTTCAGTGGCGTTATTAGTGTTGATTAATGCAGCACAGGCATGTGCAAGGCTAAAGGATTGCAAACGCACACCAACTGGATTCCTCATCCTTTGACTTAATGAATTGATTCCAGCACATCATTAACATGCCCCACTCTACTGCTCCACACACATATGTCTTAATTAGCTGCTCATTGGCTGTTTAATTACAAGAAAACAGCTGACAGCTGCCAAGTTGCTTTATAATGGAAGCCATTATGGAAACAGAGTAAAACTGCCAGTGACAAGTAGCACTCCTTAATAATGCAATGATTTATGGTCCAAACTTTTGTACGCGCACGTACCATTAAAGGCCTTTCTGCCTGTGGACTAATTAGCAATCATTAAAGATAGATTTCAGCAGTTTATTCTTTAGTGTTTTATCCTTTCCAGGATCTCTGTGTGTATGTGAAAGGGACAGAGGGGTGCTGGAAAGAAGAGCTGAAAGAAGCCTCTTTTTGTCCCCCCCCCCACCACATCCCTCCCCCAAATCACACACATGCACGCACACGCACACACCGGAGCAAACAGCAAAAGGTGGAAGCTGGCTGAGGAATGCTAATGATGTGCTTGGTGACGAGCACAAGGGGGAGACAGGAATACACTCTGCGCACAAATTTTCCTTCGCCGTGAATGGCTGGTGTATTTGAAACAGTACAAAAGGTGGCTTCAATGGGGAGAAACACGCTGTAGCAAACAGCCAACAATCTGCTATAATTCAAAGCACTCTCCTTTTGATCATCCCATTTCAAGAAGAGCAGCAGAAGCGAAAAAAGAAAAGAAAAAAAAAATAGCAAAAAAAGACATGTCCCTCGGAGGGAAAAGGCAGAGGAAAGCAGAGGAATGACTATGTCCTACTAATTGTGCCTTTCTGTCATGTCCTCAGTGGTGCTTGACCACTTTAATGATCATACTCTGTGTGTTTACACACACCACGCTCCCTCTTCAAAATGCTGTAAAACTTCAGCAACATTTTAAGATGTTTTTCTTCTTCCAAACAAGCAACTTTCTTTACCTCCACAGTGTTTCCTCCTTGTCTTTTCCCTCCCTCTTTCACATGCTTAAAACCCATCAGACTAACAGGTTCACTTCTCTTGATGCTTACCTTACAGCCTTCACATGTTATCACACCGTAATGGATGCCTGATGATTTGTCTCCACAGATCTTGCAGGGAATTATTTCGATTTGAGCTGGGGAGAAGAAAAGAAAATGAAAGAAATAAATAAATAAGGGCAAAAAGAAATCAACATTTTGCTGTCATAAGCTGCTGTACAACCCTCTCACCATGGATCCATGTTGGTACATGAAAGAGCACTGTGCTTCTAAAAACATCTCATCCAGTGGCTTTTGAATCCTCACTTCCACACAGTATTAGCTGAATATTTAGAGCTGCAGTCATGCGTGTGCATGTTTTTTAAGGGAAGGATCCAATTTGAAAGTGCTCAACAACAGCCTGTACAAACATGGCATCGATTTGTCGTGAAAACATAACTTACATTAAGAAAAGACCCGGCTGCCCACAAACCCTAACACCCCACAGAAGTGCAAATATAAACCTTGTGCAATGACAAAAGATCATTTAGCCACATGAGGATGTCTATTCCCTGGTGGAAAACCCGACTTCATGCAGGCTCTTAAATTTCAAAACCATAACCCCCCCCAGGAGTAAATCCACTGCAACCACAAAGAATCATAACATGCCCGCTGTGCTGGATGAAGCAGAAACTGTGTGTATTTGTATGCGTTTGTGTGTGAGCAAGCTATACGAGAAGGAATATAAAACAACAAAAAAAACCACTTCAGTTTGAGTTTGGCAGCGCCGTTGTGCTGTTGACAGGCCTGAGATGCAGGACAAAAGCTCAGAGAGGATGGGCCTCATCCATCGTCGACCCTCGCTCTGGGAGCGAACCTGCAGCTTAACGGGCAGAACACACAGACACGAGACACCCAGAACTCCCAGCTTGGCCCACTGATCTCAGCTTTATCACTGCAGCAGCCGCCAGTGCCACGTCGCTATCTTCCTCCGAGCTTCCCCCTGCGCCCTCCGGATATCTCTATTTTGTTGCCCTCCTCAGTCGTGTCATTTCCATCAGTGTACTGCAGCGCCATCTGATCTGAATCGAGGAAAGATCACCGTAGGATGCTCTCTGTCGTGACGTAATGTTTTGTTTGCTTTTAACCACCGATGTAGACTGCCTATCAGGGCAGAAAGTGCTTGTGCTCCACTACATTTGTTGGCACTCCAAGTAAGTATTATTGAAATCACTAAGTTTACACATCATTCATAAAAATAATAATAAACAAAAGCAGAAAGAAAAAGATCAGGGCTTCAAATATTTTTTTTATTAATAATATACAACTATCCATTTCCCTGATATTTAAATATGATACAATACAGACCCATTCCCTTCAGCTGTTTGCCTCCAAGGCTGGAAGAAGACCCATGTTTATGTAGTGAGAGATAACTGCAGGATAACATCGCAGACTGGGGTCATCAAGTTTCCATAACAACCATTAGAGGTCATCTCCCACCTGGTTGTGTGGGAGACATGCCAGGAAGAAAGCCTAGTCCTGTCCTACTATCACAAACATAAACATGTAGTTTGCTAAACTATAATTGTGTGCTTTAGTAGGAAGAAAACAACATTAGTTCTTCCAGCTAATTAATTCACAAATTCTACAGCTGAACCAACAGATTGATATGTTAGCTTTTTGACATATTGATGAGTTTTTTCAACAAATTAATTCAGGTATGCTGTGGATGATATTAAAAATTGCAAAAGAGTGGCTCTGGTGGACTGGGACTGAAGAATCCTGATTACAGAGATTATAAAAAGAGGAATGCTCCCTACCCTCTACACTGAAAAATTGAAACAAAAACAAACAAAAACATATTTAATAATTTTTTTGGTCAGAGTATATATAAGTATATACATAAATTAAAAGCTGCATTTTTCCTAACATTTCAGTATGAGATTATGATACTGCTTGGAAAGAGTCTTTTTGAATATTTGTATACATGTTTCCATGTGTGGATCTTTAAGTTGTTTTTTTTTTCGTTTTTTTTTAATACAAATGTTGGAGAATTTCAATCGACTCTTTTTTTTTACCTTTGCTTCATCTTAGAGTAGAACAGAAAACCATAGATATTATGTAGAATAGTGCAATTTCATTCCATTTTATTCTTTTATTTTTTTGGATACATCTTTTTATATTTGTTTTAGTCTGCTTAGTTTGTGAAACACTTTGTTTAAAATGTATTGTTTTTAAATGTCCTACACAGATACGACTGACATTGGCATTCTGTTCTACAGTCCTGGGATAAGTAGAAGATCAATTCCCCAGACAGGGCTTAATATATAATATACTTCTTAAAAAGAGGTGGCATATTTTCAGAGCGTTACATCAGCCTCTTCCCTCAAACCAGGCCCAACTGTCTGCTATAATGCCTCAGGTCTCGTCTAAAGACAAAAGACTTAAAATATCTCCTGCACACCTTAACAAGCAGCCTCTTTATTCCGGTTTGATCACATCAAAGTACTTTTGTTGGAGTTCATCCAGAGATCCCTGCCCATTTAATCAGCTGCCTTGGAGCCTGCATTGTGTCATGTGGATAATGTCCTCGTCCCCGAGGCGTGCCCGGGAGAGCCCCTTAACACAGAGCCTTTAATCCACCAAACCGGGAGTTGCACTCTGTTCATTCAGAGGATCTCTCCTTGCACTGCTGGAGTCAACAAGACCAGCCATGTTTACTCGGAATTAGTCTAGATTTTAGGAAAATGAACAAAAAGGAGAGGTGGATCATGAACGGTTAATACTCCTTCATACAACACCTCCTGCTATTTGAGGTTCTCCCATACAATAGAGGGCACTGCACCTTGTTGGCTCGGATTAGAGTGGAACCCAGGCAGGAGGCGGACTCTGACAACCTTACTGAGTGGGTTAATTTATAATTAATATTTTCCTTACTGTGCGCAGTTGCTTGTTATTTCATTTAGGTCTATCTCTGTATGAGTGCACTCTATTGTTTGTTTTTGTGTTCTCACCGCATGAGCATTAGCTGTGCAGTGTGTTTCAACTCCTTTAGCATTTTCAGCCTCATTACTTACATAATTTGTTCTGACATGCACTCACAACAACTGAAGCGTGCTGTAATTATGACTAGCTGTGGTTATGTTGCTCCAAAGGCCACAGTGACAGTCTCTGGCCATTGGGTGGCAGTGCAGGGCTGTTTCTACAGCTGTCATGCCAAGTTAAGCCGAGCTTCCACCCACCCTGTTCACAACCCACATGCTTTTGGCTACGAGCTCCAGCCTCTGATAGCTCCAGGCTTAGGCTGCTGCCTGCCTCAACCCCACCCCCACAGCAGAGCTGCGAGATGCCTTCATCTCTCCTGAAGAAGCGGAGCTGGCTGGGCGCTCGCTCAGGCCTGACAGAGGCTGTGCCACATCAGGTGAAAGCAGTGAGAGTGCAGACACAGGGGTGCCAGGCTGGGCAGATTATATATCCACATGAGCGTAGTTTAGTTAAGCCCTATCTGCTGCAGGACGGGCCCAAATGCATCCAGTCTCACCAGCATACGCTCTTTCGTTTTGCTCCCAACACAAACCTACAGATGCTAGGTGTACTCAGCAGTAAAAAAGGGCTCATCTATGGACCAGCTGATGCAAACTTCTAGGCTAATAATAATAAAAATAATATTTTTCTGTGTACTTATTGCTTTCTTTGGTTAAGAGGTGAGAACTTAAACAATGAGGCTTATTAACAAAAAAACCAAAACATTCATGCATCCCAAAATGGCAGTTAATTTCTATTGACGTAAACTGTGGATTTAACCGTCTCCTGGTGTGAATCAAGCAGCTGCTGGCTCACTTGAGCTTGACCGCTGCAGTGCTGCTGATCCCATTCACCGTGCCCGCCTGCCTGCCTCTCTACCCGTCGCCCTCCCTGCCAGCTAGCCCTGCCCGCTCTGTTTACAACATCAAAGCCAGGCACAGTAACACAAGCGGCCATGCTACAGCCCATCCCAGCAGTACTGCTGCTCCTCGCAGTGCAGAGAAGTGCCCTCTCTGCAGGCAGGCCACTTCAAAGACACCTGCTGAGATGCCAAGATTGTGTTGAATCCCAACAGCAGCACAATCACGCCCCAGACATTGCCATGAGAGCTGGGGAAGTAACCTAACCCAAGTATCCTTGCAGAGTGGCATGGGTGTTAAGAATAAAGAGCGCTGCAGAGAGAGAAGACGGTCATGCAGAATGTTAAGGCTTGTTCTTTGTCTGTGGCTGAGCAGCTCAAGGACATTGACTCACATCACTTGCAGGCCGTCCGAGGGGATGACGTGTCACTCAGTGCACATGTACAAAAGGGCCAGTGAGGCCATTGCATGTTCACCCAGTGCCCTTCGCTGTCTGTTTCACAGCCTTTAGACTGAGCCAGTCTGAGAACAGTATAGTCCAGGACAGTAAAAAAAAACCAAAAAAAAAAAAAACATATTAAGTCTGCCACCTGTCAGTTTTTCTATTTTCACATCATTGCATTTTGAAATGTATGAAATCTTAGAAAATTCAGAAATAGAAATTCATAAATACCACAATAGATGAACTGGAATTTTTTACACCGGTTATATTGTTTTAAACCAAATCTGTAATCCGTCAAATTGTCATCTCTATTTTTCAGAAAACTTCTCTAAAAACCTGTCTTCCTTCATCATCAGAATTACATGAATATATTTCGGATAATGCGTTAAGGTCGGCTGATAAAAGGTAAAAGTAACAATCTTGCAGCTTGCTACAAACAGAGCGAAATTTGTAGTCTAAATCTCCTTGCAGTTCCCAATGAACCACTGGAAAACTGACATAACGCTGAAGGATTAAGATTATCCCCCCCTACATTACAGGCCCATTGCCCAGGCCACCGTCATAATGCCGAGAGCTTAACCCATTACTCGATTGGACCATTAAATCACTTTCTCATGGCCTTGTGATTCACAGTAGATGTGCACCACAAAGTCTAAAATCAAGGCTTCAAGTGCTGATGTGTTTATACAGAGCAGATTTTTCCCACTGGTGCATTTACATACATCATTGGGAAAGAAAGCATGTGAAACAGTTTGAGAAAACACATTGCTCTCGCGTCTGTATGTAAAGTGTGTGTGCGCGAGCGTGGGGGCATGTGTGTGTGTGTGTGTGTGTTTTGGCCACATTGCGCTGACAGCTGTCAATGACAGAGTGACGCAAGCCAGTGAGCTCATGTCAGATATTATGTAAGGTGGACAGGGCATGACATTATGAGCAGATTAACAATTCTTCTATCATTGGACAAGCGGTGATTATAGATGTTTTTTTGCTCTAAAATAGCTTAAAATTACCACAGCATTTCTGATGCTGGGATATTTTCTTTTAGAAAAAAGAAAAACAAACCAAAACACCTTTAGATAATGGTCCACAACTAGCGAGATGGTACAATCCACCTCCATCATTATGTGCATCTATTTATTTTTTTCCACACAAACGCCCCATTTGACAGTGTAGATCATCTGTCGGTTAATAAAGAGAACCTCCTCTAAACAGATACCCATAAGAATCAGATCGAGCTATAGAGAGGCGACAGCCTAACAAGAGATGGAATCAGATCTCTGCCTCTCTTATCTGCCAGGGCTCTGCTGTCATATGAAGTCGCACAACACAATACTTTTTCTTTTTTTTTTTATCCCATTTATACCACAGAAGAAAAGGTTATTTGAATGTCACCGGCAAAACAGAGTCACGGTGTGAAATGCATCCTGTACAAATGCAATGTTTTTTGGGGTTTTTTTGTGGGAGGTGGGGCTGAAGACTTGCTGGTATTTTAGCTTAGATCTGTTCTAATGGCAACAACTGGCTTCTGAGAGCACAGGAAGCTCACAGCGAGGTGCTGCTACTAGAATATACCTCCAGAACAAAACCTCTGTATCGCAGCTTTTTACAGCTATCCTGAAGTCATCAAAAAAAAAAAACACTCAAAGGGGATTACAAAAAGCAAAGACATAATTGACACATTTTGATGTCTCCAAGCTGAGTCTGGCTAATTCCCCATCAAATCATTCAGCTGTCTAAGCTGTGATCCTTTTTCACCAGAGACCAGCTACAGTTTTCAGAAAATGGGCTTTTAAAGTTACCCTTCCATTATTCCTTTCATAGCAGCGCAGCGACTTTGCTGGAGCTCAGGTCTGGACCATTGCCCTGGGCTGCTTTTGGGATGAACTCATGCGTGCTTTGGTGTGTTTGTTTGTGTGTGAGGCCTATTAATATTTCAACACTGCCCAACTCCAGATGCCTGTACAACAGAGCAGTGCTTTTCTCTTCATGTCTCCAACTGTATTTACTTGACTGTTTTATTGAGGAGGATTCTGACACCCTTTATGAAGTCGAGCAGGAGAGGGCGAATGCATATTCCCAACCTGCAAGCTCAAGACATCTCTCTTTACGTCTTCTTCTCTACCACAGAGACGACAATTTGAGCACTAATTTATGTGTTGTTTTGGCAAAGATTGACGAGTTTCCTGGCTGGGAGTCTGCTTTGCTGCACTCTGGGGGAAACGACAAAAGCTTGAGTATACAGAACAGACGAGCACCATGAAGGGGAGCATGTGTGCAGTGCTCGTTTTCTCTCCCCTGCCTTCACCACCTGAGCTGGAATCTTTCCTCATCACTCTTTACCTTCCCCAGTTTGGATCCTTCCCCCCAACCTGTCCTCAACAATGACAAGTGATGCTTTGCCCAGCTGATTGGGCCCGTAGCGCATAGAAAGGCTCACAGGGTTTCTTCTGGTCCCAAGATTTAATCACAAAAAGTATTTTAAAGCTTTGACATTTTCCTTAAAGCATTTAGATGTGTTTTAAACATTTTGCATGGGAGTGGGCTACGCTTTCTGTACCTGTTTGAGATGCACTGAAACTCAAAATCACTGAGGCTGAAATCACACTGGGCCGATTGATTGACTGCTGCAGGCGCTGCTGGTTGAATTCTAAGAGTCAGGTAAAGATTGTGCAACATTGTTTTTGTTTTTTTTGAGCTTCGGCCACTTGAACAAAGAGGTCGATGGTTAAAGACCCCATTACAGTACAGAACCTTTGTTAAGCACCCCCCAACTCTCTCTACAGGGAGAGTTGCCTTGTACACTCCTTTGGAAAAAACACATGAACATATAAATAATGAATCCTTCAAAACATCCAGAGCAATTACACGCAGAAACCTTTACATAACAACAAAGAGCCTTGTTCGAGTGCACCAGGGAATTTGCTACTGCCACACTGTACAACTTCCTTTCTCCTATAATTGCTGTATTAGTATGCATTTCTGTAACTCAGCCCGGATTCTGCTGTGGGTTTGTGAATATATTTCTACTGTTTTGCTCACTTAAATTAAACCCTACATCAGTAAATCCTGCTTGCATGGCCTTTTTTAGAGATGTTTACAAGTCATTTTTTTTGCCAAAGTCCAAGTAAAATCTCAAGTCTCTAATGACCAAAATAAGCAACTCACCTTGGATTCATGTCTTCTTGTAAAGTACAGACTAGCCTTAATATCCTTAAGCCCAATTTAACACATTGAACTTTAATAATTATCTTTGTTGGCTCCAGAATGTTTTAATCCACATGCAAAGCATTATTAGTTTCCAAAATAATCACAGATGTTAAGACAATCGTTAAACATAAATATAATTTAAGCATAGTACAAATAGGATAACTTTTCCATTTCCCAGGATGTGCTATATATTTTATTTTTATTTTAATGACAGTAGCTGAACAGCAATAGTTTATAGGTCAAGGGTTACAATTATGTTATTTTAAAATAACAGGTAAAGTTAAAATAGGCATTTAGCAGAGTTCAGTTTGAGAAAGATGGATGAAATCACAATCATAACCTACAGCTAACTTGAACATGCTGTTTGGATCCACTAAAAGCCCACATTTAACAAAGGTTTCTGTTTAATAAATTAAACAACATGCTCAACTGCCTTATGAGCATTGGCTTGCAGACAGCTAATAACTTGAATATACCTCTCCAAATTTAGATAATGCCAGTATGTACTGACCAACATGCCAATGTTCACACTTTTTTTGGGCCCATTTGAACCACAAGAAAATTCTTAGAAATATACAGTTTTTACTACAGCCTCAGAGAGGAGGGAGTATGCAGCAGATTTTACCTAAAAAACACACTGCAAAAATGTTATTTCTCACCAAGAGACAATGCAGTTTTGTGTCCTTTTGGTTCAGAACAGATAAATTATGCAAATAGGGAACACAGCATGTATGTACCTATATTCATTGTATTTTCAAAAAAAAAAAAAGTGTTTTTAATCAGTTTATGATCTAATACAGAATTAGTGTATCTAATCTGCTATATGTTTGGCCCATCTTTTTGCAATGTCCCCATCTGCATCTACTGCACAATCACAAAATGATTGGCTACACATAGATGTTCACAATGCACATCTGCATGGTCAAAAGAAAAGTAGACCAGTCAGAGAGGTATGACTTAGGCCCGACTGTAAATGCTTGGAAGCAACAAACAGAAACAGAACTTGGAAGTTCTCCCTAACTTCTTGTACTGACATACTGTTGAGAGAGGCCATTTATATTGTGAGTAATATGACATTATATGCTTCGGTAACTCACAGGGAGTACAAAGTAATCATCTACTGATCTATACTTGCCAGCCTACTTTCACCCCTGATTACACGAGAGAACGATTCTTAAGACTCAATTCCCAAAGAAAGAGTCCGAGACAAATCTCAAGTCTTTATAGCACAAGTCCAAGTCGAGTCTATAGTTTGTTTTAGCAAATTAAGAGGACGTCAACTCAGTCTCTGCAGATAATAAAGAAAATAGAAGAGAAGAGAATAGGGGAGAGATGAGAGTTCCAAGGCACACTGCTGCTCAGGGTCAGTGGGTCAAAGGCACACAGCCAGAACACACATGCAGAGCAGGCTGAATATTTCAGCTGACAGTAATTGTCCCTCTGTGGTCTCCTTAGGAAAACATGTTTCCAGACAATGCGGACTGGCTGCACGAGCCAGATAATAATCATGATCTTGATTCGCTTCGTCGAAGAGAGAAGAGGCTGCAAAAGGCAGTATTCTATATGCATGAGGTCAGTGTTCTATAAGAGTAGGAGGAGGTAAAGGAGTCCTCTGAATAGAAATCCAACACAAAATTTTAATAATTTAAAAGATCTACCAAAACCCTAAACAAGAAGAATCTTAATTTTATGTAAAAAAAAAAAAAAAAAAAAAGTTTGCTTTTTTAACTTGCTGTAACATTAATTTATTATGCACTTTGTGCATGTTTATGTGAAAATGTGATGAAAAAGTCTAATTATAAGTTATAATAACTATAATTATAAAAAGAAATAAATAACATCTGCTCTGACTATACTGCCAATTTTGTCAGCTGCAGGTCCTGTGTACAGACTATGACAAAACACAAAAATGTCTTATGGGAAACAAGATTAAAAAAATGTGCTTGTGTTGTCCTTTTCCTAAAAAGCCGAAAATGTGAATCTGCCAACCCTCAAAAAAACAAACAAAACGCATTCTGAACAGTACAAATCTGGTCTGGAAATTCTTGTATTTTTTTGCCAGACTCTTATTTAAAATTTTTTGTTTTTTTAACACTGGAGCTGATGAGCACCGAGGGTGCCATTCACCTTGAAGGTCTTGGGTTTTCATCAGCTGAAAAAGAGCAGGCAAGGACAAGGAAGATGAATGACATCAATGGCCAGCCGATACTTCCAGGGACTTGTGATTGAGACAAATGAGCCTTGTTACATTAGCTGTGATACTGAATCCTGCTGCTCAAAGATCCAGAGCTTGATAGAGCTGAAACTAGAGGCACCCAACCTTTCTACAGATCACCGGTGTCACTGGGCCTCAGAAGAAGAGCACCGTAAAAGCACCTGCTTCACTACACTTTTGTCTCTTTTCACTTTGCGTATTTGCATTTTGTTTTATGTGCATTCAAGAACTTATTTATTAGACTTGAGACACAATTCTAGGATGCATTCCAATGCAAACATTAGCAATGTTAAGTGGGGATGAGAGAAGTTCGTGCTATCATCCGATTATTATCAAGATGAACAGCTCAATACATCATGATATTGATCTCAGGCCATATCACAAAGCCCAAATTCCCCCATTCATGCACACATTCACACAATGAAGGAAGATATAATAGCACAAGGTTTCAGTGTTCAGAAAAAAAACAACAACAATAAAACAACGGGTCATTAAACAAAAATATTGATGCAGATGTTTGTGTAATACCAGACATTACAAACAAATTGCAGAAAACTGAAAAAAGAAAAAGAAACTCATATTGGGATCCAGCATACATGTTTTAATCATAAATTTATGTCTGTAATGGAAAATAAATGACAAATCTGACTGGAAAAGCAATTAACTGAGTATTTTATTTATGTTGTTCTTTGCTTCAGTAGGAAAATGAACAAAACAATGACAACTTTCATAGAGACCTTGCAGCTGTGGTGAAAGATTGTTTTTGAAACTTTGATCACAATATCTGACTTCTAAAGTGAAACTACAAAACCCTGGTGTAGTTTTGCACAGAAACATAATAGCATTCCATTGTAATAAAACTGTGTGCTGATAGGTAAAATTGTATGCGAGTTCCAAGTCAAGAACACACTGCTGACGTGGAACACACTGCTGTATGTATTGCTCATCAGCAAGTGGACTAAGAAGGAATTATACTCTATATTGACTGAAAATAATTAGGTATAATCAGTGTGCCGGAGTACAACCTGCTTTACACCTTGCTTATTGAATAGCCATTATGTGTGTTTTGTACACTTAAGAGGCCATTGATTACTATGGTGGGTCACTCATATAGTGGCAGAAATGAAAGGAGTTTTCATCATAAAGCTTGTTCATTTAAAGTAGATTTTTTGCATCACAGATTATCTTTGATATGCAATAAGTGATTGCAATAAAGTTATTGCCACATGAGATATTTACAGGTGAGAAAATCTGAAAAGGATGTAAAAAATAAAACTGTGGCTTTGGATTTAAAGGTTTGGTGATTTAGCATAGAGAGCACACCAACCACTTTAACAGTAATCTTGTACAGAATTAAGAACCATTTGATTGGCTTTAAATACATTCTAAAACCGCTACAATGCAAAAACCTCTTACGATTCCATGACATTTTCAATACATTATATGAATATATATACCTCCTCAAATTGTAATCAAGCAAAATGTAGCAGTTAGAATTTGCAAGTTTCTTAATACATTCAGAAACCTGACTTTTACATAGAAAGCAACAAAATCTACAAATGTCTCATTAATTACATCTACAAAGCAGCTCCACTGTCATTCTCCAGTTGTACCAGACCGTGTAAAAGGCATTCCTAGACGACAGGGGTGCACATGGAGTATCTACTGCCACACAGAGTTCATGGGAAGCTTACAGCATGTGAGACACATTCCCCTGCACTGCTGTTTTCATAGTGCTACAAACACAGGCCTGGTTATGTTTAACATGGCAGGATTAAGCGGCCATGCGCAAAGCGCGCTTCCCCTATTCACGCACAGCATCTTCTACCCGTTTCGTGAATCAGCTTCTCTGACTCCAGGTGAACACAGAATGGTGATCTAATCTGAGGCAAATAGACAAGTGCCAAGATTAATCATTGCATAAACACATCACAAAAGCTCTGGAATAACAATCATCTCTTAAGCCTCAGTCATGCAAAGGCTCAGGCATTAAGTCAGCTGACAACCACTATCCCCCTTCTCTCGTACTGGCTTTGCTTTGTAGGTTTATTACAGACAAGGCGGTGTCAAAACTTTATAAGGTCCAAGGGAGCTTCTAAGTCAAATGAGAGGAGTCATCCACGGTTCTTAGGCGAATCACTTCTTCAACTTTGTGACCAGAACCAACCAATTTTAAGTTTAACCACTGAATCAGTAACCAGACAGGCAAAAGTTAAAAGCCCTTACTTTTGATTAGGAAACACACCATGCCAAAGTGCTTCCAGACATTATTGCTAAAGGAAAGCTAAAAGAGACTCAAAGTGACAGTGTCTTTAGTGTCAGCGAGAATGTACAATGCAGTTGAAAGGAAACTGTTTTCTAAGACTTGAGGAGATATGTCAGGCCATTTACTTAGGGTGCAAAAGAATGATAGCAAATCTTTCAGCAGATAGCAAAATGGCTAAATGCCGTACAGTGAAGTAATACGGCTTTGTCCTTTGAGCTTGTTGGTGGTCTTTGGGAAAAGTCTGAATTAAGGTGAGGATTTTCATTTTCTAGGGCAAACAGGAGCCTTCAATAGAGCTTACTAGTTATTGTTAATTACTAAAGCCAAGTTACAAATGTCCGTTTTGTTTTTGTTTTAAAATAACAGTAAAATCCTTACCTCCACCATCCATCCATTCATTGTCTATACCCACTTATTCTTGCAGGGTCACAGGGTGATTTGTGCCTTTCTTCAGCAGTCACTGTGTGAGAAGAGGGCTACAAACTGGACAGCTCATCAGTCCATCGCATTTCAACACAGAGACATAAAGGCCAAACAAACACACACACATCTAACACCTAACTAAGTGACAATTTAGAGAGACCAATTAATGAAACAGTCATGTTGTGGCAGGATGCCAGAGTACCTGGAGAGAACCCACAAAAACATGTAAACTGCATCCAGAAGGACCCCATGACAGGATTCAAACCTAGCATGCTAATTCAACCCAACTGTGCCATTTTGCAGCTCTTAACTTTACCAATTACAAATATTTAATAACTGCTTACAGCAGGACACCTAGAAAAGAATATCTACAACAATTTTCTTAACTTCTTTTATTGCAGTTTGTAAAGAGAATAAATCCACCAAAAATGGTATCGGCAGGTTAAAGCTTTCCAAAACACGGGAATCAACCACAAACTTCTTATTGGTCTACACTGAGATCATGGTTATAGAAACATACCTGCTCATTAAAACTATAATAGGAAGAGTGAGGACCACCTTCTCATTCCTGTCTGACCAGGTCTGCTGCTTTAACACAAGCTTATTTTTGATGAGGAGCGATCTACTGAAGACCCTGAAAAACTGAGAATGAAGAAGGACAGTAGGGAGAGTAAAAGGTGCAGTCCACTGGTTCAGGGGTAAGAGAGCGTGGGATGTCCAGCTGAAGTGGGAGGCCCCTCTCCAGGAGGTTGCTCCACAGCATGAAGGCAGAGGCAGTGCTATGCCTAATGAAGGGCGAAGTGGATCCCCCCCCAAGGGACCCCCTCAGGCATACTCATTAGGAGATGAAATAGCGTTTCCCGCGGCAGAGCAAGTGTCTGCCTTTGCTCGGACATATTTAATTTAGGGCCATATGAACAGCAGGCCACACCGGCCAGTTTCAGTTTGGCCTTTGTCAAGTCCAAAGAATCAACATAATTCACGAACCAGAGCCTGATTAAATGGTTTGCACAAAATTGAATTATGGGTATGTTTGTAGTTTATAATAATCTGAATAACATTCAGATTATTATAGGTCAAGTGTAGCGATACTTCCAGCTGTTGGTAAACCTCCCCTCCCCCTATCTTTTATAAAAAAAGATGTTATATTAAAAATGTGTGCCCTATCACAACTTTCAATCCTTTCAATGTGTTGCATTATGTTGCATGTTTTTGGCTGCAGGCAAAAATAATAGATTCATTTAGCCAGTGGTGGTTTGTGGAAAGGAACCAAGGATTATGGTAATGCGGCACTGAATGCTGCAAGCAAAATAAAGTGGAAAAAGAAACTACTGCAGCAAGAGGCACTGTAGAAATATCTGAGAGGTTAATTTATATGATTGCAGAAATCATGCATTCACAAATCAACCGAGAATTCAAACTACACAAGCTATAATTTTAGGAAGACAATTTCTTCTGCTGTGAGAAAGAAAGGTTTTATAGGGTATCAATTCCCTGTAATTCAAATACTGTACATGTTGCTGCTTATCCTCGTTTCTGATGAATCTTCACATTTATTAAGGCCGTCTTCGTGCCTTGTTAGATATGTATAACCAGTCGCCTGTAATTAGCAGCTGCTAACCTTTGGGGTGCTAATCCCCCATGAACTGTGGATTTTGTACATCAAAGCCCACACAACCCCTTATAGTTGGTGCTTGAAATTACACTCTATTTGAAACCTGCAATTATTTGTACAGCATGGATGCAAACAGTCTCCTCTTTTATGTCTCCAAGAATCCCGTGGGTTTGCAGTAAAGAATCCTTAATCCACTCCAGTGGAAATCCAAATATAGAGTTAACATGAGCTCTCGAAAATTTAGACCCACAGTCGGATTGCCTGTGATACAAGCACAATGGAGAAACCTCTCACTTCTATTTATCTCATAGCTAAAATTTCATCTCTTTAGTAGATTAGGTGCACTATGTAAGCAATTTATTTTACAAAACTTTGATCCAAAATTTTGGTTTGGGAGTGAGGGAATGTTAGGTTGGTATTGCACGGTAATTAGTCATGCTATGTCCTCAGGTAGCAAGCTTGCAGTCTGCTGCTAAACAGATGTGCAATTCATAGTTTTAAAGACACAGTAACAGTGAGAGTGATGGCTAGTATTTTTTGTAGCGGGAAATATAAAACACTTAAATTGATCTTTCTTTTTAGCTAGAAAAAATGTCTGAGTCTTCTATCAGCATGATGATCGGTGGTACACAGCAATATGTGAGGGAGGGGAAACTGTGGTCTCTCCAGCATTTTTGTAGCATTTCATTGAGGGGACTTCAACAGCAAGAAAGGCATGGCAGAAAATATAGTGATTTTAAAACTATCGCTTATTAAAAACCTTGATATAGCCTGAAACCAATACCAGCCTAGGCTTACTACAAAGACTTGATTTTGTTGTAATCCTGCACAGTTTAAAACAACAGCTGAAGGTTAGTCAGTTGTATTGCACACTGTTTAATCAAATACCACAACAAATGATGTTTAGAGTCTGTTGCGAGTTTTCCTCCCGCCCATTCATAGCTGTTGAAAATATATTGTGCAAGGAGGGAGGGAAAGATTACAGAGATGCAAAATAACCAAAACACATTCACACATCATAGACAACACCATATCCACACACACACGGTTGCGTGCTCATGCACATGTACACACACAAACGCACACGCACATACCCAAACATAATGCTGATGTTTATGCAAGGAAGCTGCCTAAAGCATTTACTTCCTTTAATGAGAGACAGGAGTCTCATGTATCAGCGATGCACGGCAGGGGAACAGTTGGGTTGGCTTTATTCCCATCAATCCAAGGCATTTATCCCTGTATCACATCAATACCTGTCAGTTGCGCGGAATGAGATAAACCTTGTCGAGCAGACTGAGTCGGGGCCACGCAGTTCTTGGTAAATGCGTGCACTTTAAAACTCCAGGTGGGCGTGATAATACATAGCGATAAATCAAGCAGGCTTCAAACACATGAAGGTACAAGAAAGTTCCTTGTGAGACAAGATGACACAAGGATCATCTTTCCAGTATTTACTCAAGTAAGTGATTAAAAATCCATGAATAAACAATGATCCTGTTCAGTATTTAGAAGAAACTATACACCTCAGCTGTCATCTAATCCCCTTCGAAATCTCTTTACTTACCTTATTGTAACGGGGATCCCACTTCTCTTTACTGCCTTAAATGGAAAACTGAAATCTCATCTTGTGACAGCTCACAAAATAAAACATGCACTTGTTGCAAAGTGCTATGGAGTGACATGGAGAACTTAAAAAGCAGCTCAATGTTTTTTTAACCAATGCACATGCTCCAGCTTATTGCAAAGCGTGTGTTAATCTGAGTTTATCTGTGAGAACAGATATAACACAGTGAGAAATCTTCAGCAGCCTATGAAATAAGATTTATCATGTGATAAAAAAAAACACACAACCCCCACCCCAGAATAATGCACTCGAGGGATTGGCTTTGAGCGATGGCAATACTACTAAAGGCGGCCAAATTATGATTTATAGACTTTGGCTTGAGAGTGCATGGGGCAGACATGCATGTATCCATGACTGCTGGGCTTCTCTCCGCAGCATGGGAGCAACTCGGAGAGAATACATTTAGTGTAAAATTGCTTCATCTGTTTACAATTCCATTTGGAGTTTATGAGAAAGACAGGCAAACACAGCCTGATGTATTGCCCCCATGTCACGGCATGGCAGGAGCATCCACACAAAGATTCATCTCTCACTTAGAAGCCAAATGATACGTCTAATTTGCTGCAAGCACAGTTATTTTTAACCTCTCCGAGCTGTCAGATAATGGAGCTCGACTGTCAGCGCTGGTGAATGTGAGTGTGTTAAAAGGTTGCAAACTCTTTTCAATTTACCATTCCCTTTGAGGGAATTACAAAATGCACATTCCCATTAGTTTGCTTGATTGACAAGGCTTTTTTGCTTTTTATCAAAACCAAAGGTGGGGAATAAAAGGAGTTGACGGTACCGAGATGGATACATCCAACAGCAAACTAAATTTGGCTTTCACTTGCACTGTCAATAAAGTTCAGCAAGTGCTGGTTGTTTTTGTGGTTATTAATTGGGCAAAATGATGCTTTTTTCAAGCAGAATAGATTTTGAGTACTTGCAGTGTCTAAAAAAAATAAGGTCACATAAATTGTGTTTTTTTGTGCTAACTGGAGAAAAGCAACAGTTAATTTATGCAAAGGGACCAATTAAAAGAAAAAAAAAACACTGGAAAAGTAACAATGAACCAAGAAACAGGGTTGTTTCCATTTTTATCAGCTTTGATTGATGACTGGCTAGTTGGAAAATTTGAAATTATTTGGGTTTTTGTTCACTGAACTCCCCATACTATAGCTCTACCATGTCATGTTAATAGCAACACTCTTCAGTGTGGAAGCTGCTATTGAGTGAAGAACAATCAAACTCTCACTAGTGAATCCTGAACAAAAATTAGACATACGGCCAGTGTTATAAATTTTTTTAAATTTATTATTTATTTATTTAAAACAATTAAATTATCTAGCTCCATTAAGTGTTGTTGTACATCTCAAAAAAGTGTAAATTCAATATTTACTAACAACAAGAATTCCTCGAGTGCTCTTGAAGACATGGAAACATTCAAAACATTTGAAAGCAATGAATTAAAAGCGGGAACTGCAAGGGAAATGCAAAAGGAATAAACCTAAAGCGGAGCGTACAGAGTCTAATTTCAAAAAGTCTTCAGTTAATAAATTAATTCAGTGCTACATAAAAAAAAAAAAAAAACAAACAAACAAAAAAAAAAAACAATCAACAGATATTCACCTGTGATTGACATTTTATCCCTCTGGTGCACACAGTTCCACTGTCCTAAAAACCAGCTGACCTCTGATTTTTGCCAGCTCCAGCTAAGCTGCTGTTATGTAAGAAAAGTGAAAGGGACATGTGGGGGAATGAGCACTGTTCATTTCACCTCTGCCACGCTGAAACTAGCAAACTCTGTTTGTTTTTCTCTGTATGTTTAGGCACAAACAGCCAGTGCAGGGTGACACTTCTCATTGATCTGGTTCGACACTAGCATAAAAAAGTAAAAAAAAAAAAAAAAACTTCTTACATCACACTTGTGCCACTACAACCCTAGCTCCTCTTAAGACCCTGACTGAATGACTAGAGAAAAGCTCACGAGACCCATTATAAAATAGCTCCTGTCCTTTTTTTAAAAAAATAAATAAATAAACTGAGGTTGTTTTGCTTTGAAATTTTGTTACAAGGTAAAAAAAAATTTCTGCAGAAGGCAGACAAGACATATAGCGGTACATTTGAATTTAAGAGTTCCTGTGATGTAGGACAAGATTCTTTTAGGAACACATAAAAACATACACAAAGCTTGGAAGGTATTCACAGGTTTAAGTGATAAATGAATCAGGAATCATCTTTTTCCTCCAAAGAACTCACGCTTATCAAAACACCTTTTTTGCAAATAGGCAAATTCAGTACAATGCTGTACTCGCTCAAAAAACATGCTGAAGAAGCTTTATGCATCCCAAACAAAAGCACGCACACGGAGCTGTAGCAAGTAAGCAGCAACTGCACTGTCAATATGTTTCCCATTTGAATGAGGAAGCAGAGCATCATTTTCAGGTGAAGCGGAACTCTTTGGTGGTTACATAAGTAGCTGCTAATGGTGCTTGGTCAGAGTTTAAGATCTAATCCTCTGAGGCAATATGAGCTGCCACAACAACGTTCGAGATTTTGTCTGGTGGAGTCAGGAAATGCAACACCCTTCATGAGTTGAAGCAAGCCCAATTTAGTGGAAAGAACAATGATGTCTTTCTTTTCTTGACTGAACGGGTTTACTCTTGACAGTTCACTTGGCAAAATTGTATTATAAAAATACAAATGAATTTTCAATTGGAACCTTCCATGTGAAGTTACAGAAGCGGTAACAGCACAGCAGTCCAAACTCAAAAGCCAATCAAAAATTTTCAACTTTGATAACCTAAGAGAGGGACTCTGGTTTGTCACCTGGACTCAAGTTGGCATGTATCCAATGTAAAAAATATTTAACTCCTGTCATTAGGCACCTGAAACGTAGCTGATGATATCCACCAGGTTAGAGCTCAAAACCACCTGTGTGTCCATTTTGAGGAAGCTTGAGCCTGTCATTCAAAGGACAGGTTCTGGATGCGATCCCAGAGGCATGTAATGTGCTGGTATGTCGGAGCGACAGCTCGCCTGATAAAATGGCCGTCTTTTATCTCTGCTGTGCATAAGAAAGGCTTATATGTTCTCCGTGACAGATTATTCGCCACGTCGGGATTTGCCTAGTAACATCTGAACAGATGCACAGAGCAAAACAATGTATCACATGTATATAGCTTAACTTAACTGTTAATGTGCATTCTTCTATGTTCAAGCAACTGTGGAAGATATGAGTTTCACTCTTGCACAGTAAGTCCCAGTTTTTTTGGCAGCACAGTGAAACTGGCAGTCCTGAAGCAAGCTTTAATTATCATGATAATCTGTAATGAATACATGATATGATAATTATATGTTATCTATAATTATTGTGATCATGTGGGGCAGAGTGTGCTCGGAAACTATTTGCATCCTCACTACTGGGTAGCATCATTATTAATCTGACAGCACTTAGGAAGCACTTTGTTTGTTTACTCTGATAGCTCTTTTACCGGCCCAACAAACAACTTGGCTCTCTTCTGAGTTACAGCAGCATAATTTGTTGGAACAGCGAAAGCATTTATCTATAAATTTAGTTTCAATTTGAGGTAAGCTGCAGTCATGAAAAGCCAAATCACTACCAGGGAGAAGATTATTTTAATTACTAACCAGCTGTCGAGCATGCTGCATGAGCGCAGGATGTGTCAGAACACAGAGCAAAGCAGTTATCAGTTTCACAGAATCTTTTGAGCTCACATTTACATTGTGCACAAGATGTTAAACACGAAATTGTCTTGATTTGTATGGTAATGCTGTGAAACTAAACAGTGCGCACAAGGGGAAAAAAAATGCTGTGACTGAATCTGGGAGCGCTGATTTTATGGTCAATTTGTGACGCAATCTCAAAAGCAGAATGTTCATTTGCAGATCTAATAAACCTGATGGTGTTTTAGTTCCAGCTCTGAGTATGAAATACATGCTGACCACCTGACAGAAAAACGCAGTAACACATCTCACATAGGCGCAGTATTATGTGCAACATTTAATTTAAAATCAAGTCTGACGGTTTGCTGTGATTTAGTCACACAGTAAGCTGGTGAGGCAGAGCAGAGGAATTTTCTCATATGATAGTCTGTCTTTTTCAAGGCTCAGTATATCTGAATTAGACCATAATGCAAGCATGGCTCGGTCCCTAGGGTTTTATTTGCCATTTGTACAGCTAGCGCTGCAATCCCCCTGACAGGCCTGTTTGTGACTGCTCCGCTATCAGAGGGTAGAGAAGAGCCAGGGACAAGCCTTCATTAGAGATTAAAGTGACCGTCACAAAGTCCAAAACGATCACTGCCTCCTGCAGCAAGGCAAGTCGAGACACTGAAAGGGTTTAAGCTTATGTGTCGACAACAAACTCAGAATCAGAAGGATCCTTTTCTTGAGGTATTCTCTTCTTAAATTTAAATAAGTACCCATGAATGAAATTTTAAATGTCTTTTTTTTTAATTGGCTACCAATAATCATGTCATCTACATGGATTTGCATTTATAAAACTCAGAAGATGTTCATCAAATTCCAAGCATGACATTACCTCCTAAAGACGGCAATATATTATGTATTGTGGTTTAGCGGTAAGGCATGTCTCTGTTGATCCACAGCCAGTGAACATTAGCAGTTTGCTGTATGAATGATATGAAGCAGAATATGTAAAGCTGAATTCCTGACCTTTTGACCAAAATCCTGACTGTAATCACTAAAAATGTATTCTCCTTCCAGCCGTTGTGTGCTCTCTTTTTGAAACCTGTAAAAGCAGATGTGCTATTCTGGGGAAAAAAAAAAAAGTGATAATTTCTCAGATGGGAATGCTCACTGATCAACAGATTTAACCTAAAATCTGTGAGTTCCTTTGTAACTACACCAGAGGTATAAAAGAACTGCACTGTAGCATAGAAACTAATGGCAGACGGAAGGTTAAACAAAGCAACAAAAGCCTTTATACACATTACGCCATTCCTCCTTCCTTCAGAATCCTTGCTGTAACTCCAGAACAAAGCAGCTATTCTCCGAGGAACATGAAAGACAGACATCTGTCAATCACTGCTTCTGCAACTCGGTATTTCCTGTGTCAGAGGCTGCAGGTTGAAGAAATGTGCAATATTCTGATAATATTTCATGCAAACTAATGCAAGTCAGAACACTTCCCTGCTGGCCAGAAGGAGGGGGGAATGAGAACAGGTAATTATTGGATTGCCTCAAGGCAAGAAATGATAGAGATTGCAGAGAACGGGGATATTTAGCCCTGCTAATGAAGGCCCATGTTTTGGGAGAACTGTTAAGGGGGCGTGAAGGGAAGCTGGGCCGGGGCTCGGCAGGAGGCAGCGCCTGATAAGGCCATCTTACATAATGGTTATACCAGGTCTGGCTTGCTGTTTGGATTGAGGTTCGCTGTTATACACATTCTCTGCAGCAGGCTCTGGAAATGAGGCACACTGTCTGGTATTCATACAAGTTCACTACATTAATTATAAATCAGGAGAGACAAAGGCTTGAGTGATTTGAGTGAAGGATCAACCTCCCTTGGCCTTGTCTATTTAACCCTACTGAGGGGTTTATGTTTGCCCAACTCAACAGCCTTAGTTAAAGCGCTGAAAAATAAGAGGAGGATGCGTACATTGTATATGCAGCAGCTCCCCTGGACAGATATGAAAATTTAATCACGACATTAGAATTCACAGGCATTCCCTTGCTAGACCTGCAAGCAGACATCAGAATTGCTAATTTGCTGGTTTGCCCAGGAAGGGCTGGCTGATGGCTGAGGAAGGGATGAATGGAAACAGGAGTCTGATTTGTCCAGATAACCTTGAACCCCAATGCTCAGCTTCCTGTGGACATAGAGAACTCAATCAGTCCCCTTTTTTTATCGTGCTGATCTGAGTTGCTGTCCAGAGCTGCGGCCGGCATGGTGCCACACTTGCTCTTACTCGACTACTCCGAAGGTGTCGTCAGCCAGGATCATTTCCTGCTATCGCTCGTCTGCTCTGACAAAGCTATTAAGTCCTGCCGAAATGCTACAAAAATAGCAAAATTCTACCTTTAAGAAGACAGTATAAAAATGTAATATGATCCCAATCAGATAGGATGATTAAGCCCCAAGTAAATCTTTGACAAAAATCCTAATAATTGTGGTTCAGTTTCTTATTGGGATAATTAATTTCTATTGCTTGTGAGGGAGACTCCACCAGAGGCATAGACACGATAAAGAAAAAAGGTCCTGACAGGGTAATGAGTCAGCAGAGATGTGAAATTCAAATTAGCCAGGCTAAGGAGTTTGAATCTGACGATGATTTGAGTAGACTTACTGGGCAGCCCTGCAGTACAGTACAGCAGCTCAGGGCTGCAAGGTACTGAAGATACTCATAGACACCGGTGCTACATCAGCAAATAACATGTGAAGGAAGAAACAGTCCAAACTGTACTCATGACTTTCTACTGATTTTACTAAGCAGGCTAAAATTTTTGTTTATTTCTCTAAAATTATTTTAGGGAAAGTATTATAGAGAAATTATTTCCTGAAGGGGAAAATTAGTTCTCTTCAGGATTCCCCCTGAAAACTTGCTAAGCCAAGTGGAAGGGGTGCTAGGTCAGTCCACCAGCGGGTCACCCTTTCTTTGTGTTTAAAAAAATAAATAAATATTGATGGGAAATATGACTAGGTAATTATATGTTATTGGAAGGCATTATTCACATTCACAAAATGTCATCTACAATGTAAAATGAGGAGTATGCATATTTTTATGCTTTATTAGTAAAGCATACAATTCAAGTATTTATTTTATTATTATTGATTGTAAGTTTTCTAGTGTTTTCCCAAATCTCCCCATGTTGTTTTGCTTTGCTCGTTGTGGCTGGTTATTTTTCCATGGGAAATGCAGTTTTTGTAAGAAATTCCGGATGGAAGTTAGTCTGTTATTGACTGGTACTATTGTTCAATTTCCTTTACTTTATCAAGCTGCAGACAAAGAGCCGAACTGCTGTGAGAACATGTATTGAATATGTGTATGAGGGGCAAACGCATGCAAGTATAAAACGGGTGTGGCTTTTTAGTACGTAGAAAGATTCTACGAAAGGAAAGCCTTCCCAGAAGGATCATATAAATGACCTTCCAAATACACCATTTGAAGTGAAAGGAGACCTGTGCTACCTGCAGTGATACAAATTGTAAACCTAGCTTAACTCGTCTTAGCTATCACTACTACTGGTGTATATATATACCAGTAGTATATAAAAAACCTTTCTGAAGTAAATAATTAATTTGGTTCTTTGAAAACATTTTAAATCAAGGAAAACATACCAAGAAATGGTATGGGAATTAATGGGGTATAAGCGTCATCTTGCTACTGCGGTAAAGGGCACTCCTGTCACTGTTAGCATGAAATGTAATAAATGGAAGCTGTTATTCGTTATTCTGAGCACCAATTGCTGCTCACTGCCAGTCAGCTGATAGAAAGCGGAGTATATTTTTCCTGATACTTAAATGAGAAACCAATTTGGCTTTTCTGGAAATATTTGGAGTTGGAAAGAACGCCTAGGGTCACAATGTGGTTAAACTAGCAGAGCCCCACCCTTCAGTTAGCATAGTTTGCAAGGTACATTCTGTTAGGGAAACATTTAGATCATCCTATGTGGTTTTGCTTTAAGTTTTGTGTTGTCACTTTGAAACCATAATATTGGTTCTCAACAATATTGTCCTGTTAAAATCTCATACTGGCCCATGCCTATTCGAATTTCTTTCAAAACACAGTTTGAGATTTTTTAACTATGTATTATATTTGAGAAAAAGAGCCATATTAGTCTACTAGAATTAGACAAGTATGTCTAATTCTAGTCTCAGAATTAGACAAATATGTCAACACACAGACAGGTGATACCTAAACTTTAATATTCTACACCGTTTACACTGACATGCCATACCTAGACTTTTTGAGTGGCATCGAAATCTTGAGGGAACCCAAAGATATCGTTAAACCTCCTCTTATGTCATTCTTATAACCAAATGCCATGTTTCGTCTCGTCACGTGAGCTGGATATATTGTTACAGCCCCACTCTTTCCTAAAACATCTTAATTTTCTGCATCTTTGTGAGAAGTGGCTATAATAGCTTCTAAAACTCCATCATGTGAGTCGTTCTTGTGTTATTAACAAATCCAAAGTGAGGATCCATCATTGGCAGGGAGAGCTGAAGCAGCGGGAGCAGAAGCCCGACTGTTTTGCTGTCACAGCCTCAGATGCTTGCACACTCTCTCCTTGCACACTGCCATCTTTCACTCTGCCAGACACTTGCCTTCTCACCCACTGCGCCCACCAGGCCCGGGCAGCACACGCAGCGGTGAAAACATCCATTTATTCCCCGCAGAAGTCCCACGTATCCAAAGTGACCCGATCACTGGAGATCTATTTCAGCTTTTACTGCGAGATACCTGTTATTTCACGAGCTCAAAGCACAAACATGCTTTATTATGTCTTAAAACGATTCATCTGAAATCAGCTATGATAAATTCCCCGGTTAAATACCTTGTCATGCTGACTGGCTAAACATGACGGAGGGTGGTAATTGCATCCCTGCAGTGCGGCCAGCAGCCTTTGAGCATATGTGTGAAATTAGTGTATTACCGTGTCCTCAGGATTCAGCTATGAAAGCTGAAAGACACACACCGAAATGTCAATACAACATACATCCACTGGGCATCTGGGAGTCTTTGTGTACCTATGTGATCATGAGTTCACGCTGTAGGAGCAAACACACACTAATTGGTAAATGTATGAGATAATGGATCTGAGAGCCAGAGACGTGAGCTCAACAAAGAATCCCACCTTCAACATCTTAGCCTGGAGGCAGGTTTAATTCTAACCTGCAGATGCCGCTTTTGTCTTTGAAGCTGAGAGATGGATATACTGGAACAGATGGAGATGTTGGATGCTTTCAGAAATTATTAATGGCAAACTATGATCCCAAATGACCTTCAGCAAATAGTCTCCCAGCACCAGAGAACACAGACAGTCCTGCACATTCATTTTGTATTTGGACAACACACCTGGTTCGATGAAGAGAATACCAACATATCACTACTGTACTTTGAGATCTACATTAATTCCTTTGGAGGGTAGGAAGGGGTTGTTTTTTGTTTTTGTTTTTCTTTCATGCAAAAGCAATGTTCAAGCATCCAATCACATTAACCACAATCATATGTTTCAGGAATAGATCTGGGATTTAGGCAGAAAACACACTAATTCCTTAAAGCCCAATTTGTTTCTCCCACAATAGAAGAATTAATCTGCAGAAAGCCATTGCTGTAGTTTTAAAAATAAACCCTTCATCACTAGAAGCTTCTGTGGTTGCTCAAGGGACATGCAATTGT
The DNA here is from genome assembly GCF_019740435.1 of Gambusia affinis. Lineage (NCBI taxonomy): Eukaryota > Metazoa > Chordata > Actinopteri > Cyprinodontiformes > Poeciliidae > Gambusia > Gambusia affinis. Next base: position 8,782,846 of record NC_057875.1, read on the forward strand.
GACATCAAATCTATCTTGCAGAAAATTACAGAAATCAGTAATAGCCATGTAATAGCCTGTTGCCTATATTTACCTATATTTGGTTTTTAATACAAACAGAACATTTGAAATTGACTTGGATGAGAACTGAGCTGTTGAAATAAATCAACTCTGCATCTCACAGACCCCAAAGAGGAGCAAAACCTGCCAGTGAAATTGCATTTGATTGCACTTAGAACAATTTTAGTTTTTTCTGTGACTTGTGCACCCCAGGTTGTAGGAGTTTCATAATAAAGGTGAACCTATCCAAAAAAAAAAAAAAAAAAAAAGCCAGATAGTGGTTGGGCATAGTTGTATTCATTTTTTGAAGGTTGGACTGTATTTGTCTTTTTTTCAGCAACACACGATGATTGGGATTTTCTTCTCAAAACAGTTTCTTTAGACCAGGGGGGGTCAAACTCCAGGCCTCAAGGGCCGGTGTCCTGCAACTTTTAGATGTGCCTCTGCTGCACCACACTTGAATAGAATAATTAGGTCATTAGCAAGGCTCTGGAGAACTGATCTACACAAGGAGGAGGTAATTAAGCCATTTCATTGTAGTATTTTGTACCTGTGGCACATCTAAAAACTGAAGGACACCGGCTCTTGAGGACTGGAGTTAACACCTGTGCTTTAGAGAGTTAAAATTAAAAGGGGTAGTTGCACATGTAGCTGCTCCATTTTTACGACAAATTGTGCACTTATTTTGCCTTGAAAAGTATTTTTGTAGTTAGATAAAACTGCTGACATCCAAAGTTATGAAGTTTGTAGTATATGATGTTTAAAAAAGCTGAAGATGGATCACCAGCTAGCTGGACAGCTAATCTAGCTGAATCACTAAATAACATCAACTTATGTTTCTACTTTCCACTATTGAGCAAAAAAAAAAAAATAAATAAAATAAAAAAAAATAATAAAAGGAGAGATAAAAAAAAAAAGTCTCTCCCACATCTTTTAAACTGACATGCTGGGTGTTTTAGCTGAAACAGACTACGTTTAATTTCACTACTTGCAACTGAATTAAAGTTCCATCCTAGACGTATTTCAAACTTAGATGAAGCTATGATCCTATGAACATGGCTTACATTTTACACTTGTGTGCTTTATTTGCAGGAACACGGTTAATTTTTTTTTATGGAAAACTGTGTATGTTAAGAAAGATTCCGGAAATGATGCCCTGCAACATTTGTAGTGCATCCGCAAGGTCTGCAATCCCAAGTTACCAGAGAATACACACTGCGGTGGTGCTCTCATAAGATACGGCATGTCTTCAAAGAGCTACATCTAAGGGATGAATTGATCAGACACTTTTTCTCACACTTAGTATGAGCAGAAAGGAATAAATTATATAAACAGTGTCTATCTGGCTATATGCCCTGGCCTCGGATTAATTACCTTAGGGCTTACTAATGAGAAGTTGTAAATTAATACAATGTTAATCTATCCAGTGTTTACTCAAGTTTGCTAAGGCTAAAGAGGGAAAAAACAAAATCCCTTATGTATAAATTACAATAATCTAACATCAAGAGATAGGGAAAAAAAATCTATGGTGAGATCAAAGCACCAATGCCTAATGTAATCATGTCAAAAGATCAAAAAACAACTTTCTTAAACTCAAGTGGGTAAGGTATAAAGCATGTTGTGGCTAATATGGTGGGCTTCACCTATTCTAACAAGGTTGAGATCATTCTCCCTCTAACCTTCAGTTTAATCAAAACTGAGGGTTATCTCAAGCAAAAATAAATCGATGATAATACATCCGAGGCACGCTGAGGAAACAAGAACAAATCCTTGGAACCAAATTCTTGACAAAATGAAATCTCAGCAAGGCTTCTATGAGTTATATTTTTATCAATAAGAACACAAGCACTATTGATTGAAGTGATGCCATTTACATACATATACATATATATGTGTGTGTGTGTGTGTGTGTGAGGCGATGATATCTTGCAGACAAACAAATTCACACAATTCAGGAGGGTTAGGGTTAAGGTTCAGAAGCTTCAGATGCTCTGGACTACTTCACAACTGCAGAGTAACGTCATATCTTCACATTTTATTACAAAAGAAAGAAGAACAACAATCATTTGGGGACTCAATCTCTTTCACTGAAACCCTCCATAAAATCCACAACCTCAAAGCTTTCTGGCAGAAACTCAAAAATCTTATTGATAATCCCCATTGTTATTATTTTTAAAATTTTCAGTAAGGATGAGGCAGTCACTGTTTTCCTATAATTTGTTTTTAGGTTGGGGTTTTTCCAAGCCAATTGACAGTTAAGATATTGGTTTTGACCTTTTATAAAACAATAAATACAACTAAATATTGTGATAACATTTTAAGTCAAAATGGTCCATATATCAAATTTTAAGTAATGAAAGCCCAATAATTGTTTTTCTTCAGATTTTTTAACAACCAGCTAATTAGAATTTGTGAGTGAAAAGTTCATGACCTCAAAGTGACCCACATGCGCTAAAAAAAGAACGTAGCACACAGCACACAACAACAGTGAGGAGATTTTTTTTAGTTTTCATACCACAAATGGAAACTTGGTCCAGCAGTGTGCAGCATCAAGTTGGGGAGGGGCAGTGCTAAAAGGATCTATGCTCCATATATCTTGTCACTCCAGCACTTTGTCTGGCAGCTTCTGAAAAGGACTTATAGGTCCTTTTCAGAAGCTATAGATATATAGATCTATGGATCTATATATCTATAGATCCATAGATATATGGATCTATGCTCCATATATCTTGTCACTCCAGCACTTTGTCTGGCAGCTTATGAAAAGGACTTACAGGTGTAGGTACTACAGAAAGTTTTAGTGGTTCCAAACTGTGGAAACTCATCCACAATTTGTCATTCCTGTTTTGTAAGGCCAATAACATGCTAGTCTAAAGTAGAAATAATTCAAGATAATATTTGCATTTCTACAGGACAACAAAAAATATTTAAGCATTTATACAATTGTTGATAACATGTTTTTAAAGTGGGGTGTCATCTGGACTGGGTCATAAAGCTTTTCATGTATATTCTCCTATAGAGACTGCCACACTTAGGGAGATTTATCATTTGTTGTCCTCAAGTCACACATTAAAGGATTTTAAACATCTATTAGCTAGGAGAGGAGAGGATTGCTTTTCTCTTCCCTCTAACTATTGACATAAACAAAGTTAGCAAAAGGCAGCCGCTGATTTGTAGCCAAGTGACAGATTCCCTGCAAGCAAAAAAGAAACATTGCTGCTGTCTTTTTACTAGAAAACTCTTTCTGTTGACAGAAACCAATGAACTGCACATAAACCCTTAAAAATTTACATTAGGATACTTTTAAAGTTGTCTTTTTTTTTCAGTACGCAGATGCTTTTGTCCTATGTGTTGCTTTCAGGGAGCTAAGAAAAGAACAAAGGAGGGTTTTTAAATGAATGATGAAAATTCTGGTTTTGGCCCAAATTAGGCTGCTGTTAGAGACCGATCATAAACAACTCAGTCTTTGCTGACGGTGCTGTTGTTGAGGCTGGACTAGGCTGGGCTGAGCATCCAGGTTGACAAGGACCTGTGCTCAGCACTAGGAATGCTCTCATCCAGAAACAAGAAGCCCTGGGGAACAAAGACAACAATATGCCAGAAAACCCACTTGAAAACAACAAAACAACCCAAAAAAGAGCCTCCGAGAGAGTCAGCGGTGGGTGATTGCCAGCTGTACTCCAGATTGCCAGGTTTTCAGAGAGAGTCTTTCAGCAATTTCTGAGAGCTGTAGCACCGTTTTCCAGCTCCTTAATCAGTTCAGTTGGGGAGGGACGGATCTTGACGCGCGAAAGCCTGAGCACAATGGGGAATAAACTCATAATCAGCAATCAGATATTCAACATTGCAAGGAGAGTGGGGGTGGGCGAGTGCCTGAGATGGGTCAAGGATCTCTCCACATGCCGTTAACCCCATTGCTCCAGCAGGGGAGGATGCACACTCTCATCCTAAACACGACTCGCCGTGCAGTTGCCTTTAATGCCTGACGCTAAATTAGGATAGTGAGACCAATGCATGCATGCGAAGCTCATTGTTTATGCCCGAACAAATACGATGGGACTTTCACTATCCCATCACACTTTGTGAGGCTATAAATGGGTTTGGATTTCATTAAAGCGCCACATCCCTGAATAAACTATGTGCTGTGCCTTTAAACAAAGTTCATTGCCTTGCACATTCTTCTTTCCTTTCATCTTTGTAATTAGCACTGAAGCAGCATTTCTTTTATTTCAAATAAATGCATGTGCATAAAAATCAATCTTATGCAGAGTATTTTTTAGGCAAGGCTATTTTTCTTTGTTATCTACCATGATAAATTCCTTTCATGCATCAGAGTCGGGTTGAGGCGGACATTGTGCCGGAAAGCCTTGAGTGAGATTTCACTTGCTTTGTTATAATTCTGCCTGGTGGCAACATCAAACTAGTCAGCGGTGTAAGAAAAGTTAAGGAGTTTGTAACTCTGGGGAGCAAATCTTCACATCATTTGTATTTTTCAAGAGCACCCCCTAGTGCTCAGGAGGATTGGCACGCTTTGTTTGTTCATTAGTGTCGACACCAGATCAGATGAGTGTAAATGATGGCATCCTAGCAGAAGAACCCCTAATGGCCTCTGCTGGGATATGTAATCAAACGCCCCACACACACTTCTCTCCCTATTGTAATCAAGCGGCAGAGCGCATGTTGCGACGACCTTTGTTACAGCGCTGCCTGTTCCCTTGTTTCATCAAAATTCCAAGCGCCCCTCATTTTTCATCCTCTCTCCCTTCGCCAGGATGCAGAGAATCCAAGGCAACTTTCCATACAGCAGAGGGGACAGCATCTTGCCAAGGCATAACCTCTGACCTACAAACCCCTGAGCCAACAACCTACAAGTGGATCTGATTATTTTCAATAGCATAAAAAAGTACATTTTAATAATTCCTCTCATAAAGGGAAAGTAAATCTTGTTGCAATACACACAGAGACTCAGGCATGTATTGCTGTTATTTTTAATGACTGGCTTCTAAAAATGTAAAATTCTGTTTCACAGAAAATTTGAATATTCTCTGGGAGCAATAAAAATATCTTTCATGCAGAAATGTTGAAACAATCATAGAAAGATTACAGCAGACGGCTTTTTATACCTTTAAGGACAGCAGAACACAAAAGACCAAATCTTAAAGAAAGTTGGCAATCAGAGTGAAGACTGAACATAGCAATGTAAAGTTGAGTGGAAGGATAATGTGTGGGTTTTTAGGTATAATCAGAAGGCAGGGACTGGGGCTGGAGTCAGACTTTGAAGAGCTACCGCATACGGACATTTTCCATCCTTATGTTGAGTAACTCCTGAGTTAGAGACATAAAATGCAGCTGACCTAAGCTAAAGACAAAAAGGACTGGACTGCTGCTCGGTAGTCCAACTCCTCTTTTCAGATTAAATTTAAAAACAAATAAAAAAGATTCAAGTCACTGGACACGCAAATGTTGTTTTCCGACAGTACCTGGCCCCTGCACACAACATCAAATGTACTAATGCTTGATTTAATGAACAGTATATCACTGTGTTAGTAAATTTACCTAAACTCAATAGAGAATCAATGGAGTGCTGATAAGAAGAAGATCACAAATATCCCAAACTGAAGCCCACTTTTAAAGCAACCTGGGTTCCTTAACACCACTGGCTAATCACCTCTGAGCCATGCTGCACTGATGCAGTAATTCATGCAAAAGGAATCCAAACCAAAACTTAAAAAAATAAATAAAAATATTGCTCCTGGCTATTCCTCTAATTTTCTTTAAAAAACTAATATAGCTGAAAACCATTATCATTAAAACAAATTAAAAATAAATTTAATTCAATTAAAATAAATTCCTGAAATATCTCACTCTGAGTATATTAAATAATACATATATCTCCCTTTTTCTACTGTATAGCTGAAATAAATTCACCTTTGAATTCGGTTGAAGGAATCTGTACATGTGCCACCACAGACAGTTTATTTCGAAATACATAATAATGAAGCCACACCAGACTCTACCTCCCACCTTAGTGCTGAATGAAGCAGAACAGCGACAAATTCTTATCAGCAGCTATCACCCAGAGCTCCTTTTCAGACAACCTGGGCCACATTAACACCAGCAAAGCACTCCTCTCTTGTCTCACCACCGCTGGGCTGACGCAGGAGGAGGATGAGGGCGATAACCCACACAAACAATACAAGCTTGCTGGCTTCTCGCCTGCTGCCAGCATGCTTGCCTTGCAAACAGATCTGATTACAACTGAGAGCGGCTTGGTGTTTCATGGAAAAGCAGGTCAACTGTAGAGCACCATCAGACCTTGGGACTAGAAAGGTCTGATAGAGGAGAAGGAGGATGGGGTGGTGGTAAAGCTACCCGACAAAAGTTTGTCTCCAACTGTAAGATAATGAGCAGTTGACGTAAGAGGACAGAGTAGAGAACTACAGGGAACGGTGTGTTTACAGTTGTCTGGTAAATCTCATCTTCTGCGTCTTTTGGGTTCTCCCTCTGGCTCCCTTTTAAGAGACAGAACTGCCCCACTGCCGAACACCTAGCTCCTTCTGTATTTCTCTGTCCTCAGTGTTTGAGTCAGACAAAACGCAAAATCAATAATGCTTTTTCTTCCCCATTTCCTCTTTGATGCAACTTCAAAAAGCCAATGGACAGCCCTCCAGAGGCGCGTAGAGGAAAAAGGAGAGAGAGGGGAGAAAAAAAAAACAGATGGTAAGAAATATGCTCAGAATGAAAGTGCAGGGGAATAAAACTTCACCCTTTTCTCTCTTTAAACACCGTTACTTCAAAACCACAAGTGGCATAGTGTATAAGGTGAAATAAAAAAAAATAAAAAACAATGTTACTTCCTTCAATTTCAAAAGTCTCACTGGCAGCATTTATTTTATCAACACAATTAAGATAAGTGAACTTATGTTCACTAAATAAGCAAATTTCAATAAATAAACCAAGAAGATCTAGCAATTCTAAACTGCAGTGTCTGAAGAGGAGCTGTAAAACACCACATCTGTATTCTCTGTGCATCTTCTACAGAGGAAGCTAAAAGGAGAAAAAGAGAGAGAGAGGGGAAAATGAAAGTAAAAAATGGACTGTAGTGTATGATTATCTAACCAGTGCTGACAGGGGAAGTATTCTATCAGCAGTTAAATGCTGCATGACAGGGAGACACTTCAAAGGATCTATAAGTGACTCCTGAAATACTGAGTGAAAGTAAAGTAGAAAATTACCCCTAAGTTAGAGGCATTTGACTAAGCCCTGCTAGGTGTTTTACCTGACTGGAGAGCTAAATTGAGAACCCAGAGTGAACTTGAAATGAATGTTTCAGAACGAAGAAAAATCAACTCATGGAAGCCGACAGCTGCTTCTAACCACTTTTGTCTCTCATGCCCCGCTGCTCGACCGGCCACAGAGCACTGGGAGTAATTTAACCTCGTCTGTGATGGGACAAATCTGTCAAAGTCATATGGTGTGACTGACAGGACAATATGACAGACAGGGCTGACTCCCAGGTAAAGGTTTACTGTATGTGGTTTGAACTATTCTCAGATATGGAAAATAAATGGAAACTACATTTTGTTAAAGTGAGGGTGCAGACTAAAGAGACAGAGATTGAGCCAAACAATCCCGCAGGAATCAATACAGCTATCAGATGGTATTTATGTACCTTCAGTGACGCAGCGTTAGGGATCAGAGGTGTGAGTAAAATTTAAGATTCAATGTTTTGTTGGCATTTCCCGATCTAGTAATATTTGTTCTCTGCATTTCAGAATAATTGTCACCAGTTAGCTGAGTTCTGCTTTAGGCTTTACTTGGTTCTTTATCCAGATGATTGTCTGATGTGGCAAACTCTTGTTTTATTAACAAACTAATTAGAGAAACACTTCCAATTAATAAAAAAAAATAAATAAATAAAACATAACTATTATAGTAAAAGTTGAATTAAGAAAATAAAAAGACAAAATGACATGTCCGACATGTTTTCAAGTCTTTTCATTTAGACACCATAAAAAGCAGCAGTATGACTTTACCCTAAATACTCTATGTTCTGTATGGAGCATAAAGTAAATTAGTGCTGTCCCTCCCCAACTTGTTACTGTGCACTGCTGGTCAGTCAGCTGACCAGCAGTCGCTATTCTTAACAAATGAATAAAATAATGTCACTGTTATTTTTTTAAATAAGTATTTTGAAAAACTACAATGAGTAATCTGTAAGTGATATGCCTAGAATGCAGGCAGATAGTGCTAAATGAGTAAAAGGATAATATGTTATACTCGTACTACTCGATAAAAAAAGAACAGTGAAAAAATATTCAGACAGATTATCATTTAAAAGCTACTACTAAATGTTTTTAAATCAGTGAAAATGAATTCAAATTAATGTTAGTAATAACATTATTCTTTTATTTCATGTTTTCATTATTCTCTTTTTTTAATAAATAAGACGGTAAACGAAGAAGGCTTTAATAGGATGAGAATCTCGTATTGACTCAGAAAATTTTACAGACTTCATAAACAATACCAAAAATTGAGTCAAAAGAAAAACAAATCCTATTGGTTTTCAGATATTACTCTTTATCATCAGGCTCCTCTGCTCTCCAGAGTGCACCTCACCCTCTTTCCAACTTCCATGCTGCCAAATCAAAAATCCATGCTCTCAATGGGCAGCCAATATCTCATTAACCAGCCCCTCTCCACAGAGTTAGGCAGCCAGGATGTTTGTCTCAGTTGCGCACAGCGCAGACAGGCACATCCCACACTCCTTAATAACCTGTGGGGACACCATTCCACTTCCTCAGCCAGCTAAAAGGCAGGAAAGATGGCCAAACCACAACTTTTCCATTTGTTAGTGCAGCAGCAGAACGTTTTCTGCCTGCATGGATTATTTGCTCAAACTTTCTGTGTCACACCAACATTTAAGTCCAAATGTAGCGAGATTGAACTGACGTTAATCACATTTTTATTTCTGTATGAACTGTTTTAGCTTATATTAATATACATTTGTGTAACAGCACTAAGTGTATTTTTATTCTCTAATAAATTAGATATTAATTACAAATTCTTGTAGCTGATACAACCTCAACTTAATCAGACATGTTTTTTTCCCCTCATGGCTCTTCAAGTCCTCAGTCCCTAACTGGATAATAGCCAATCTTGTTAACCTCTCCTTTAATGTGCGAGAGCCTGCAGCATGAAGTAGTGCAGCACTTCGATGGACCGCTGATGGAAAGAGACAACGAGTGCCAAATCTACAACAAATATTTACAGCCTTGTTAATGTAGCCTTAAAGCACCTATCACAAGACATTTGGCTTCATCTTCTTTAAGGCCCCAGCACATTTCTTACAGCCTAGCACACACTCAAACTAAATCACATATCTGAGAGCTGTCCACACGCACAGCAGAGCTGCCCCCACCCCCATTTTTTTTCCCAAGGGTTAATTATATGTACTCTGGACAAGAAGCTCTTTTTACCTTTTCTAGCCAAACATCAAAGAACTTTCTTTAATGATGTAATTGGAATTTTCATCTTAATTGTGCTGAGTAGGATGGCTAATTTGCATGGGGTAATGAGAGGGATGTTTCCATTACAGGTAATTAGGTACTTGAGAGGCAGTGGTGTGGTAGAGAGGCTGAACTGAGAGGGAGAGGTGGATAGAAAGGGAGAGAACGCCACGGAGACTCAGGCGCAGTTGTTGTAGTATATTTGCATTATTTTGAGGCTGAGAGAAAGAAAATATCAAAAAGACACAGAAAGACTCAAAGAGCAGCGAGAGGGCAATATGTTTACCATAATTAGTAAGTTTGTGGCAAAACAGAAATTTGCTGTGCAGTTCATTCAATTCTCCGACCATTTCCTGGAAGAAATTGTCACTGCCATTTGAATTAACATCCAATTATACTGCTTGTTCACATTTCAATTTTAGCCATCACATTTTCACAGCGTGCTGCCGTGACACCAGCAACCTCTAGCAGACTACAGCGTAACAATCTACGGAAAAAAAACGAGAATGCAAAAAACTGATAATGGACACATTGACTGACTACTACAATGGCCTATTTGGGGGAAAGTGTATTAATGTAAATATTGTTCAAGTAAGATAGTATTTTTACATAATATATAAAGCAAGCTTAAAATAAATCATGCTCAGACAGTCCGGTTTCTGAGAAGTCATTTTCCACACTCTACCTTTTTTCTACCTTTGCTTCAATCCAAACTATGAATAAAAAGGACACGGGGTCCAAAGGTCTTTTCTTGGTGTGTCTCTTTCTGATTTTTATAACCTGCCTCAACACATCTGAGCTTCTCACTTCCTAAATTAATTTCCCTGTTGTTAATTAAAAAATAAACTAAAGTGATCAGAGGAGCCAGTCACACACATTCCAATAGCTCCAAGATGTGAAAGCATTGTATTAAAATGTATGATTTGATTTATTATTTTTTTAAATGGGACAGTGAATGAAGCAGGTTAAAATAAGAAAATATGTTGGATTATATACAGAGGCTGATATCCAGACCCGGCCAGGTTGATGGAAGATTAAGGAAGAAATGAAATAAATGGTACAACACGGCAACAAATCAAGCATACTCAATCCAGTCAAATCTAATGGACAAAAACTATCGAAATCAAAAGAAAAAAAATCTAAGTTTCTTTTGTCTCTGTCTCTTTTTAGTGTGTATGAAGCCCAGATTAGAAGAACAATAACATTAAATTCTAGTAAGGCAAACATTTAAAAATAACAATAGAAGAAGTGAGATGAGAAGAAGACAACCCATCTAATTATTATTGGAGATTTTTTGTTCCCCATGTAACAAAATGACAGCTGCCTTTTTGCTCATTATCATCATTAAAGTGTACAAATATCAGCCCCGCTTTTGAGTGCGCGCTCACATCTTCCACTGCAAAAGAGAATGCATGCACGAGAGTGAAAACATGCGAATAGAGGCATATGCAAGCACGCATGCATGAATGGGAGAGGTGTGCAGCATTGTATGTCTGACAGCACTTTTATCAGTCTGCTGGGATGTGTGCGCACATGTGCGCCTGGATGATGGAGGGAAAGGTGGGAGGAGGAGGGCGGGCGAGGGGGGCTGGACGAGCTGGGATTATGGGCAGAGCGGATGAACGTTCCAGCGGCTGGGACGACCCATCCTGGTGCTCTCATGACCACACATCTACACCCCGAGAACCCCCCCACTCAATCCAACCGTAAAAAAATAGGTCAGTGGAGCAAAGCACACGCACGCTGGCATGTATGCACGCACTTGCAGACACACGCGCCGGTATCAACTCAAAAGAATCAGAGTCTGCCATCCGCGCCACTGCCCGCTCCCCTCCGCCCCCCAAACACGGCCACACACTCTCTCTGGACTGAAACAACTGGGCTAAGAACGGGATTCAAACGCGCCACCCAACATAAAAAATACAAATACATTAAGTGCAACTTAGTAACTAACTAAATAAATAAAAAATCAAAACAAAGAAGAGACGGAAAACGAGAAACTTCTGCAGAAGAACTCGGCAAGGATTCTTGACAGACACGAACAGATTACACAGTCGGTGGTTTCCACACACTCGCACGACAGTATAGCAGCGAGAAATCACACACTGTAAGTAATCAAGTCAAACCACATTTTGAGACATATAAAATATTAAAATCTATATTTTACAAATGCATTCGCCAGAGTTTAGAAATTATATGTCCATGCACAAACGAAATCTTAAGTTCGACCTGGAGCCCTCTGGTACTCTCTCTCTCTCCTCATGCCTTGCAAACACAACGCACGGAGTTGGCAGGCTGTGAGCAGCGGAGCCTGCACTTCTCTCTACTTGTTACGCCGGCATCGCAATAAAACGTGCATGTTTATCTTTATGACACGATCGTCTTCCTTCTCTTACCTTTCATAGCTGAAATCACAAAATACATCATTAAGCTTCGCGTCCATAAGAGAAGAAACTATCAGCAGCGCAAAGCCCTCCACTGCTGTCTCAGCAGCAGCTGGCCAGCAAGCACAGCTCTGTCTCTCAACCTCCGAGCATGACCACACCAGAATCCATGTGACTGTGACATCAGCGTGCATGTCTGCCTGCTTTCCCCACCCACCCGGCCTTTTGATTGGCACAGCGTGCAGCCAGTAGGGGCGCTGAGAGCTCAGGCAGGGGGAAGCTGGCCCTCTTCCCACTGATTGCAGTCTTGTCTGCCCCAGCTTGCTAGACACAGCACACCCAAACTATCTGCTGCTCTGTGGCTTATCTTTACAGAGAAAAGATAAAGTCAGAAAAGATTTTTTTATAAAAAAAAAAAAAAAAAAAAACTTTTTTATGATTATCTATAGAAAGCATAGAGTCTGAGAAAGGCTGAAAGGAAAGGTAGATAAATGGGGAGGGGAAGTAGAAGAGGGAAGAAACAAACATATGAAGGAGCGGCTAAGAGAGGGTGTTTGATTTTTTTGATTTTTTAATTTTTTTTTTAATCTGTGGCTCAGAGATAGAAGTGCTCCTCCTCCCTGCCGGTGGATATGAGTGATCAGTGTGAGGCCAGATGTTTGCTAGCAGCGGTGGGCCCTATACAGAGAGAAGACGAGTGGAGCCTCAGCATCTTCCTCTGACCTCTCGGAGGACCCACCCACACCCACACACGCAATCCTCTCTATTAAGTGCACACACTTTTCCCACCAGGTGAGGAAGCTATGATAGTGACGGAACGGTTTGGATGATCTCCTCCGCCCCGCAGCAACCATCTCTCTGTCTTCTCTCCTCCTCATGTGCCCCTCACTCTCGCCCCCTGCTTTCCATTCCAGTCTCTACCACCCTCCAACCCCCTCTACCCCACCTCTCTTCTCACTCATCCTCTCTCATATGATAATCTGCTCTGACTCCTTACCAGCTGCCTCTCTCTGATACAATATTCTGGTTTTAGTGCAATCCAGCCTTGGCCAATAACCATTTGGCATTTCATGAATAAGCTGGTGCTCATATCATCTTGTCTCAAGACAAACATCATACAGCTCGGGTTTCAGACACAGCAGTATTTCAAAAAGAAAGAAAACGAACCAGATAAAATATTTCTTTTCTTTTTTTAATGACAGTATAAATATTTGAGATTTGGCAATCTGAATTTTGGAGTTTGCTTTTAATGTTCTAAGCTGTTTCTTGATTTTTATTACACACTTCTGATATCAATCTTTACACAAGAATGATGACTCCCCAATATGCCAAATATTTAAATTTCTATTTATTGCCTGTGATGTTGCATAGAACTTCTGGATATCCTACACATGCAAAAACATTTCTTTAAAAAAAAAATCACATGCCAGTTCTGTCACATTTATTGGCGCCCTCTTTGAAAACTCTTCAATGTTGTTTTTTTAGCAGTCACACAAAAGATGATTTAAGTACATCTTCTCAGCGAGGAAAAATCTAATGTCAAGAGATAGATTTTAAAAAACTCATTGGTGTAAGCGATTTTTGTTGGAAAAACAGGAGTTTACAACCCTGAAATTTTGCAGAGGGAAGAATCAGAGATGACCATGTCGGACCCTCATGATTAGACCATACATTTTGAATGACAAAGATGAAAGACCCAATCATGCCCCATTTCAGGTTTACTAGTATAAACCACCTTTTTTAAAAAACGCCAAAAACTGATCCATGCGTTGATTATGTCTTTGACAACAATCTCAATTCAATCTGACTCTACACATCTTCACCTTTGATAGTAGGACAGATTTTTTTTTTTTATGTCAAAACAACCCATTGACATTTAGAAGTTAAATGTCCACCTTCCAAAGAGCAATTAAAATGATCTGAGTTAAATTAGAAAGAATAACATTACTTTAAATAACAATTCAAGATTATTTACAGTGAATATGTTAGTAGTTTAAACCAGCTTTTGAAAAATGTCATTTGAATTGAACTCATCAGAGAGTGTAGAGAAAATCAACTTAAAGTGAATCTGCTGTTGTTCATTATTTATTATAAATATTTATATTTAATTATGTGTCTTCTACTCTGTGTCTAATGATTAAATAAAAAGTACTTCTAACCACATATGAAATTTAAATGAGGACTCAGCAGCTTGCAACATAAATCTTCTCATGACAATGTTTCATTAGAACATGTATGACCCATTAAAGTAACTAAACACATTAGCTCAGGTTGCGTCAACACCGGTCTCTTATGGCTCAGCACAGTAATGAACAAAACATAATTCTGAGATTGATAGAGTCAAATGGACTAAAGAGTAAAACAAGGAAAGTCCACAGTAGGCAAACCGTTTAAAAACGGTGTGACTGTGAGAATCAGTTGCTTTGTTTAAAAGTGTGCATCTCTGCGAGACCTTCAAAGCTTGCCAGATGAGTCAAGACCATGGCCCACGCAGAAACATGTTTAACCACTGCTGTCTGTGGTTGCGTCTTGAAAACTGGCTGCCGTATCAGTCTTCTACAAAGCACGACACAATGCTGGGGAGTGGTTAAACAGGAAGAAGCACACAAACAAACATAAAACAGCACCATAGTATGAGTTGTATATGCCGGCAAGTTAAAAACAACATCTGAGAGGAGGAGAGTCTGAATGTCAGGAGAGGAGTCAGAATTGTTTTTCATATCATTCCTCGTTTGTCTATATGACCCAGGGGTTTCCAATTCACAAGGATTATATTTACTAAAGAAATAAGAGGAACTGACAATTTGCTTCATTTTGTATCGCACGTTTTTTTTTCAGATCATCCATAATGAGGGGCAAGATGTATCAGTCACTCTGGCTCTGTTCCAAGAACTCAGAAAGTGATACATTTCTGGTGATTATGATGAACATGGCATACAGCTAATAAAACCTAAAATTCAGTTTCTTAGAAATTGTGAAATTACATAGGGCCAATAAAAATATATTTGTCTTCCAACATAAGGAATGGATGAGTTGGAGTCAATGCTTAGCATTATGTCTGTGGGCACTGTTCACATCTTGTAAATATCTTGCAAACAAATGAACATATATTTTTTAGCATTTTTTTTCCTTCCACTGAACTTTCCATTACTATGTTTGGTTGCTACACTCAAGCTTCTTTATCTATTAGATTGCATGACTTAGTCTTCTTGTAGAATTTGACAAAGATGGTTAACTATTAAGTTAGCCTCCTTCAGCATGATAGCATACATAGCAATTTATAATATATAGCAAAACACCTCTGTGCTAAAAAAAGTTATTTTTTTAAATTGTTTTTTTTTTGTAATATTGCAATTTAAACATAATTTTCAAATTGCATTAGCTGTAGACCATAATCATCTGCAGTTAACTTAAATAAACACTTGAGTGTCCTCCAAATGAGATATATTTGAGGATGCAATACATTTCTAAATGTTGATGGAAGGCTGTTAGGGCTCACAAAAGAGGGCCAAACAAGTCTGACTTTTTACACCCCTGATCATCTTATTGGTTAAAAAAGAATCACAATCTGAAGAGAAGGACAAGTTGATCTGAAGCAGCTATAAAAATATCAACGAACATCAAGTGTGTTAAATGTATTTCCAATGCCAGTCTTCCCTAAGGACAAATGTTTCCGCTTCATTTACCCTTGATCACACTTTTTCTTGAGGGCTCCACATTACCATTGACACTAAGCCAATATGTCTCTGATGCATGTTCACTGCTGTATTGACTGAGTCACAAAGTGGTCAAATGTGTCTTTAAGAACTGGTCCAGTCGTGTGGAGCAATCAAAGGCTTTATTTTAGTCGATAACCCTTTAATACCCTTGAGTTTAAGCTGGGGAAGCATTAATAAGATATTTAAATGTACTGATGATAACATTCCGGGTAAGTGTATTTTTGTATTCAGACTGGCTAAATGTCATCTCCCACAGTCTTCCAGGATTGATTTAACCAAATATATTTACTGTAAACAAGTCCTGTGGAATGAAATTCAATTGAAATGTGGTGTTGAACATCCAGTGATGCCCCTGGAGGAGAGGAGAGGATGAGACCCGATAATGGCCTCATTAGCAGTCTGTCAGTAGCCATTCTATGCACAAACTCTCTGTGCAGCTGATGCACGTTAACTCTTCCTACTCTGGACTCAAAACAGCAGATCTGTTGTCAGCATGCTTAGTCCTGTCTGTGGCCTCTGACCCCCACCGGATAAGCTCTTTCATACCTGCATATTTTCTTGTTAAGGTATTAGCAATCTGAGTGTTTTACTCCACAGCAGATCCACCTGGGTGTTTGAAACGGCGCTGACCAGCCTGCAGCAGAGGTGGAATTAACAAGCTCAAACAGGCACTCCATGAAAACAACACAGATCAATTTAATATAGATGCCAAGGAGCGGAGGGCATAATATTGGAACTATAACACCACCGGCCCACACCGCACAATCATAAACCAATTTAGGGCCATTTCAGGCAATTTCCTGGAGGCTTCCACTTGTGGGAAGACTTCAATAAATCACACAGACAACAAAGAAAATATCTGTTTCTATGAAAACAGAGGACACTCCTGGGTTATTTCCATGGGTCCGAAGAGGGCTTCTTTTATGAACCAATTTAAATGTAGAACTGCGAAGGTTTAAAAGCAGTCTACACAACCTCCGCTGTGCAAAATATTTTATGGCATGCGCAGCTACAGGAGACGCCATTAACTCATTATGACTAATGGATTTTACATGGAGCAGTGCAATTTATCTCATATAAAAATATAGAAGAAGTGTAAGCATTACACCTTTTAACAGTTTTCATGGTTACACTCAGATCAGATGACTAATAGCTATATAAGCTTCCCTTCATCTTTTATATGCACAGCAGCCCCAGGGCTGCTGTGCATATAAAAGAATCACACTTTTTCAGAATCACACTTTTTCTCTCCCTTACTCCCTGTCACTAAATGCACAGACACACAATATTTACACAATATTTATAGAATAGTAGGGTCAGAAGTAGGCATATGAAAGCAGATCATTTCTAAACAGGTTAGGTGTACACCTGTCAGCTGTCATGTAATCAGAATCAACAACACTGTGAATAGCAATGGTTGACAAGGCTGTAGCCTTTTCTTTCACCGCCACAGATATTTATAGAGCTGAATTTAAATAATTCTCACAACCCTGCAGTATTTCAAATTCAATTCCATCAATGTATATACTTTACCAAGAAAATATCAGAGCTCTGCCACTACTGCTACAAAGTCATGATAGCGTGACCACAACTCTTAGGATCATTTAAGGCAGACCTTTACCTTTGCTTCGTGTCACTTGATCCCTTGAAGATGGGAAGATCTGAATAAAAAGCTTTAAAAAATAGATCAGGGAGCTGAAATGAAAGTGAAGCGAGGTTCTGTCAAAAGTTATAAGTAGGTAAAATTCAAATTCACATTCAAGTCACATCTTAAAACACACTTATCCAGGACAGCTTTTAATGTATGGCTAATGTCTTTTTTTAATGTTTTATGTTAAGTTTTCTCTCTTTATTATTGTGTTTGATGTACTTAGTGTTCTGATTGTAATTTTACTTGATTCATGTAAAATATCTGAGTTTTTAGAAAACTCAAATAATACTTATTGTTCTAATTAAAATTTAATCAACAGTTGAGAAGGCTCATGGTGCCTTCATTAGTACAAGTTCAATTTAGCTAGTTCTTGTGAGAAAGGCTAGTATAAGTGAAACACAAGACCAAAGTGGATTTCCCCTGTTATAGAAAAAAAACCTTCAGTCTTAAGAACATGATAGTCACCCAAGATATTTTATCTTATCGAGTTTGCATTAGTTAATTACTTTCAAAGATAAAGATGATTATTGAATGGAAGAAGGATGTTGCAATAATGATCTTCCTGTATGAAATGTGAAGCATTATTGTTCTGAGTAATTACCTAATAGAAAAGTAAGACAGGGTAAAAATCTGTCAAATTGTGTCTGACAGATTTTGTTCCCGCCACATGTATCCTTGATAGAACCATACATCACTATGCTTCTATCAAATATTGTTTTTCTTATTGTGCAGACATCACTGGGCTACAAAACACTGACACAACCTCAATGAATAAATCTTTGACTATCCATTTTGTTCTTTGGCCACACGTTTGTTTCTTGGCACTTTTTAGATATTTTTTTAATAAGCATTTCATGTCCAGTTATTTAAAAACAACAACAAAAAAGCCAGGTAGAGAAGGAACTGGAACGAGCCAGTCTATTTGTAAGGCTTATCAGATGTAAAGGTAGTTGTAAAGAGTGCTCATTGCCACCGCTTGAGTGTTATCACAGATGTCACTGAGCAATTTTTCAATAGATCAATAGAAATCAGATTTGACAATGAATTGCGGCACGTATCTTTTGTGTAAGGCTGCCCTTGGGGACAGAAAGGGAAAAAGAAACAGGCGGTTAGCGAGAGGGAGAGAGAAGGAGTGAAAGGGAAAGAGGAGGGGAGATTATCGCAGGCATGGCAGCCTGTGTGAGAGGCTTAGCTTGGCTAGGCAGGGAGGTGGAACCCTGTGAATTCTAATGAACTGGCAAGACCCCCCTCCCCTTCACCCCTCCCCCCAGAGCCCACAAAAAAAAAAAAAACAAGAAAAAAAAACATCCCCATCTTCATCGCAGGAGGATGATAGCAGAGAAGGAGGAGGTGATTAGGGAGGAGTGGCTCCTCTATGGCAAACCAAACAGAGCAGGTCATTTCCCTGTGATAATTATGGCTATAACCAGGCATGAGGGATTGATAATGGACCTGCTTATTCTTCATGTTCTGCGAAAGCAACCACTGTGCCTGTCGGGGCAGGGGAGCATTATGATGTGTCTTTTTTACTGTTAGAGGGGTGACTCTGGTAAGAGTTGGAATGGCTGCTGAAAAGGGCAGCAGGGGAACTTGGCCTTTGAGGGAGAAGTTAACGAATGAACTTCATTATTGAGGAGCATACCAGGGAGACCCCCTGGTGTTTGTGATGTATTACCCGGCATCAAACATGTGCACTCCCCCAACATCACTGCCGTTGCACGACATCGGCTCTTGGGGGAGGTATGCGTGTAAACTAAAATAGTTTAACCTTCTGGCTTAAGGCTAGAAGAAAAGAAGACAACAGAGAAGCATGCACATCTGCATCAAAGAAGTTGCTTTCATTAACTACTCAGCCTGCTTTCAGGCTGAGTAGTTTTACCATTATTCTGGTTCCAAAAGCATCTAAGTGAGTAATGAGGCAATGCCTTTTCTGTAACTGCATGGTGAAAACTGTCTTTGCATAAACTAACAGATATTTAACGTTCTCTATGTGATTTTAGGGTAAAGCAGGTGATCCAGAGAGACATTATTCATCAACATAATCATTTATTAGCTCTGTTCAAGCATGAAAGTAAATTTCCTAAGTTCTTAAAAAAAAAAAGAAGTGACACACAGGAGGGACAAATGTTTTCTTCAAGATTGAGGGAGTTCCTCAGGCTATATATGTGATGTGCGCCACTTAGCCTTTCCACACCTTCCCCGCCTCTACTGGGTCCGGGATGGAGTTTCTCTGCGGTGGACGACGCGACACGAAGGATCTCTTTACCGAGCCTGTTCTCAACACTTTTACTCTTGACTTATGAGGATGCCATGGGTGCAGGGGAGTGATTCATCACCGGATGTGTTCCTCTTGCACCCTCACACATTAGTAATGTGGTCCGCTGAGGAGGAGTCCTGTCATCAGTCTGTACCTGGACCCTCCGAACAAGGTAGGTCAACAGGAGGCACCAGCGGCTGGCCCACTTTTAGTCTTTCACAGCACCTTTAAGTTTCCAGCAGCTCTGCCACAGCTGAGCCTGACGGGCATGATCAGACCAGCTTGGTCAAGGGGAGACGCTGTGGTAGTAGAGTGAGTGCTTCTTTTGCATTATCTGTAAACTCCCATACACATGGTCGAAGCCAACCTGACAAAAGGTAAACATGTTGGAGAAATATTAACCTATCTTCTACTTATTTATAGTCCATCCTGAAATAATATAACATAGAATAAAATAAATAATCAAGTCAGATAGACCTTTAACGTTAAATTTAATAGACATAATCTGTTTTTTTTTTACAGGTCACTTCAAAAGGTTTCGAAGGACCAGATATAATCCAAAACAAACTTATTCATCTAGGCGATGGCCCTGAATTTCAACACAAGACTCTATAACCTTGTAATTGTTAGCTGAAGGTCTGACATAAACACAAATGTTTCTATCTTATAGGGGACTTAACACACAGGTGCTGCACAAACTGAAGTGACCACAAATGCTTAAACGTTCTTTTCGTCCACAGCATAAGTTTAATTAATTTTTTGTGAAGTTTGTGTGAATTTACTGTAAGAGTAACTTTTTTCCATCGTGTGGTCAGCTTATCTCAGTATAGCTTTGTGATAGAGAGTTACAACCACTCAGGCATTCAACACCTGTATCGCAATGACAATGACAGCGTACATTCTTGTGTTGATTTTAAATCCATTTTTAGACCTTAAAATTATGCATAAATTTTATTGCGATTTTTTTATTGTGAAGAAAAAGCCTTCACTTTTCAGACTGATTATTAAGCAGTCTGGAAAGGCTGATGACTGAACATAAATATAATCTGATGTAGCCTTAATTTTGCTAAGAGTTCCCAGGCTTATCTATTTAAAACCGCCATAGCATGTTTCATCACAAGTCTCTATATCACAGCTCTCCTGTAATACAGGCGCAACAAAGTAATACATAGCTGTCTATTCTTTCACCAACATACAGAGCCAATTTAAGTCAGCAATAAGCCTGTGGCCTTAACATTGTGGGTAATGCATGTTTAAATACCCACCTCAGTATTCATGTTTGTCATTTTACTTGTGAAGATTAGGTGTAAAAAGGCTATTTGAAACCAAAACACAGGATTAAGGGATAATGCTGCTCTGTGTCTTGTGAGTCGACCTTGATTCTGTAATCCAGCACAATGCTGGAGAACAGCATACTTCTCGCTCTTGTACATTCAATACTCTCACTGTTGAACAGCTCATTCTGATGTAATTGCGCCTGCATAATGGCAGCATGCTGAAAGAGGAAGTAATCAAAATTAATGAGAACTTCCTTGTAAAATTTTTGGAACAGTTGCAGAATAAGAATATGGTTTGGACAAATAAGAAGATAATTGGCAGCAGGGCTTTAAGATTGATCAGAAAATAATAGGGCATAATCTGGTAAATTAAAGTAAAAAAAAAAAAAAAAAAAAAAAGAAGTGTGACAGTGAAGCTGAAAGAGCCAACTCTGCAATCATTAGCAGCTTTATTTAAGCTTGCAATAATTAACCAGATCGGACACCAATTAGATATGTATAGCATCAAATACTCCATTACGCATAGCATCACCAGTACCCATAACAAACAGCATACATCTTTTTCTTTCTTCTCCATGTATGCAGTGTTGCCTGACTCCATATCTCCCCACCTGTTTTTCCTGTCTTTTCTTTCTTTCTTCCTTCTTTTTACAGCGCTGCACAGACACTGTAAAATAAAAACCTGCCTTTGATGTCTTGGATCTTATAATGCTGAGCAGTAGAAACCCGCATGCCTGTTATCTGAAGAATCTTAATGATGACGGCTAACTTCACAATGGGTTAACCACATCTCTCTGTTCTCATGCTGCACACCCACAGAAACGCAAATTAATAGCAAGGTGGGGAGGAAAAAAAGTAAAAAAACAAAAAACACACCATTCTTCTAATAAAGCAGATTCAACAAAATAGGCACAATGCGATCAGCACAAATGTCAATGTGTAAAATCAACAAAAGGATTTGTGAGCACATCTGCACTCCTCTTTGTAGGCGCAACTTCTTTTTCTGCTGCAGTTTCTGAGCAGAATTATGCTATTTGTCAGAAAGAGATGATCCACAGTTCAAATGATCTAACAAAAGAGCAGTTTCCTTTTTTTCTGCTCTTTTATTTCACCCAGTGCACTTTAGTAATTATCATTAAACTGAAAATTATGCTTACCCGGCAACAAATTTCAATACATTAATGTGCTTTATTTATTCAGCAGTATTAAAGGAAAACATTTTTATTTTTTCTACCCTCTATGAGAAAGAGACAATTATGAATTCCAACCCATTTATAATGATCTATATTGAACATATTGAAGCAAAAGCATTTTATAGAATTCTTAGCTACTTAAATAAGTTAGCCGAGGAATTTATGTATATTTTTTATCATTTTGAAAAATTAATTCAGACATTCAATCCACTAAGCGAAAAAAACACGTTATATATGTCAGCAATTTTCAAGTCTTTATTTTTGTTGATTAAGTTGATATTCTTTCAGATAATGAAAAGCCAACATCTACGATTAGAATATTATGACAGACAAATAAAAAAAATCTTTTTTTAAACTAGAAACATACGCGTAATGAAATCTCTGCTTAATGCTTACTTAATAAATTGGTAAAGATTTGAGACTGAGCCCGAGATTTGTGTCAGTCACAGCAGTGAAATTCTACAAAAATGAGGGTGATGAATAGATTTTATATTTGTAAAAAAAAAAAAAAAAAAAAAATCAAGAATAATTTCTTTTCCACACACGTCAAAATAATGTGCGCTATTGTGTTGACAACTCACTTAACAATGCAAATAAAATACCTTGGATTTTGTGGCTGCAATGGTGTAAAATTTATAGAAGGTCATTGGCATTAATAGCCAACGTACATGTCTTTATTATGATGGTGCTGTGAATAATTCAAAATCAGCTCAGATTGTACACTCTGCACCTTCCTCATCTGCTCTGGATCCTATCTGACTTCTGCTTCTGTCGCCCAGCACGAATCAAAGCTTTCATTATGTGGTGAAACCTCTTGGCCTGTGCTGAATGTTTGCACACCGAGGGAAAGTGAAGAGGCATCAAAGAAATAGTAAGAGATGAATAACGTCTGTGAAAGCTGGATGTTCCTGTGGACAGCGCTGCACTAACAGTGGGTACAAGTCATTTCTTCCTTAGCAGATGTCGACATTTCACCATACTCCTCAGTCTCCTTTACTGGAGACGTCCAGCAAAAGAGAAATCGGCCACAGCAGATGGGGCCACCTCCCCGTCTGAGCATTGTATCCTTGTCACATGTCACTTACTCTTGTTCCTGGTCAGACGACACTTCAAAGACAGGGTCTTCGGTTGTGCCAGACACAAAAGGGAAAGACTGAGGAAAAAAAAAAGCTGATGAGGTCTCTCTTTGCTCCAGCTCAAAATTCTTTGAAAGACTCAGCACCGAGAGTAGAACCAGATTAAGAACCAACAAAAGCAGAGAAGCCTGAGCCCACAGAAACCTGTCCTGAAACCCTATGGCTTCTTCTCCAGCACCCTAGGCCTCTCGAATGTGATAAAAAGAAAAGCCTTTAGCCACAGACACCTACGCAGAGAAAGCGCATGTACAAAGGCCATTTCTAATTTCATGAAATGACAGACATAATTCTTTCAGCGAAAGATGAGGACTTGCCATATTACGACGGAGAGGAAAAGACATGGCAGTCCAGGAAAAATGGAGAAAAATTATGCTGGCCTGGTTTACGACAAATAGATAACTCTATTGATTTCCCTTTTACAGTGACTGTCCATTCCTCACCGCTGTGATTGCACTGACCTATTTAAGTGGGGGGAAAGGCATCATTATAGATTAAACCAAAATGTCCAAAAAGAAAACCCTTCCTCTGTAGAACAAACAAGTCAAGTAAAATGAAACATAACTTACAGAAAGAGAGCAAGGAGGGAGATTTTGTCAATTTAAGCTCTCAATGTTGCTGTGGGAAAAGAGAAAACAAGCAGTTCCAGAACCATGCTGAGAACCAAATAACTTTCCCCAGACTGGGAGGTTATGCCTGATGCAGTCATTATCATTGTCACTCTCAACAAAGGAAAAACATTTAAATGGTTATGGTATTACTCAACTAGAATCAACATAATGGCAATTCTGCAATTTTAAAATGTTTATGACAGCAAAATGCAGCAAATTATGAAAAAAAAAATCAGCTGTAGCAAATGCTCTGTGTAACACTACAGCACAGTTGAGTGTTGTATGTTTTGTGGTGATGATTCCTTTGTGTCTGCGTGTGCTGCTGCCGTGCCCGCGCGTCCCACTCCACCGTGTCTGTGCCGCGCGTCTCGCTCGAGTATCTCGCTCTGCTCGGCTCAGGGGACTCTGGCTGGCTGATCTTCATTATCAGCCCTAGCTTAACAATGTTCTGGATGCACTTCCCACTTGAGTGCAACTAACAAATCCCCAAAGAGCTGAATCAAGGCAACAATGTGATGAAATACCTTCAAACAACGACCGAGCCTGGAACACGAGCTATGCAGAGACAACTCACACTGTCCCTCGGGCGATTCCACAGGAGTGCGCCTGTTGCCAAGCAAAATTACACAGCAACTGGGACGTATTATTCTCCTCAATTGGCAATGTACAGCACCATTAAGGACCATAAATCTCATGTTTGATTAACTGGAAAATCACAGATGCCGTTCAACAGTTTCATTCAAAACAACCAGATAATGTGTGTAGTGTCATTTTTAAGAGCCTGTGACATGAAGTTTATCAAGTTAATTTGAAGGTCTTTATTAACATACTATACTTTGCAAAAGTATTCATGCCCACTAAACTTTTTCACATGATGCAATTGCTAACTTTAATATATTTTCTTCAGATTTTGTGTGAATCAGAGCAAAGTAAAACATAAGGGATACCTTGTTTTCATATGTAGAAATCTAAAATGTATGCTGCAATCACCCCTTTGCTCTAATACCCCTAAAAACATCCAGTGGAACCAACATAGCTCTTAGTTGTGAACTCCTAAAACATGGTCTTCATGCAAGAGTGGCAAGAAGAAAGTCAGACCCAGTTTGAAGCGTCTTTCAAGTCTCGTAGGGGACACAGGAAACATCTAGAACTAAATACTCTGGAAAGAGACTAAAGCTGGACTTTTCAATGATATAAAAATTCCTATAAGCGATAGAAAACAAAGCAACAAATCACCCTGAAAATACCACAGCCACCATGGAGCATGCTGAATATGGGTATATGGTACTGTATACTAATGCACTACACAGACCGTATAAAACATTATGACAATCATGTATCAGTTTCCTAACATAATAAAAGTACACACTTCAACTACGCAAAAAAAAAAAAGGCAAAAAATATCATACTGAGATGCACGAGAAAGAGAAAACTTTGATTCCACAAAAGGTGTTCAGACAAGTTTTATATTCTTGAGAGAAAATATCTCCCTTCACTGTGAAATTTGCGCTCTGTACCTTTGCAGACATGGCACAACTACAGAAAACAAACAAGCAAGATACATGCATCACACTAAGTTTGGTGAAAAAAACAAACAAACAAAAAAAACAACTTAATATCCACTATAGAGGTGAAGAAGTTGCTTCAAATAGGTAAACACTGTCACTGTGCCTTGTAAACACAAAGTCTAATTTGGATTAATGAGACATTTTTTCAAAAACGTCTCTGATATTTCAAACTAATGTTCTGTAATGACAAAAAGTCAGAGGGAGAAAATTAATTCAACTGAACCAAATCCTGAAGTATATAGTACAAACTCAGACTTTTCGACTTTAATTTAGCCCCAGTGAGTGCAGTAACTTTTCTGTAACTCTAAATGCTTTCTATTCCTTAAGCGTCACAGAAGAGTCTAATTAATACGTGTATTTGAAAAACAAAAGAGTTTGAGTGTAGTACAAGTATGGGAGTGCACGTAACAGACGAGAGGAACTCAATACACGCTAAAAGCAAATAAATGATGATGCAGGAGAAGGGCCATGTTTCTCAATCAGTGCAATGTCTGTTACCTCAATGGAGATAAATATTGCAAAGGGTGGAAAGAAATTGGGGCTGTCTAAAAATGCATCTTCAAAGTGAGGAGAGAGGAAACCTCATCTGTCTGGACTCCTCCTTCGTCCCACAGTTACATTTGTACTGCTGCCTCCCTCTGGCCAACTCGATTGTCAGTTCCATCCCAAACATGTACCACTTATCTTAAATTAAGTGGCATATATTGCAAACAGTTGTTAGAGATTGTGAAATAAAATATATTAAAAAGAGACATTAATGGTAATGAAGCTTTTTTCTGGTTACATTATTCTGGAATTATTTTAACTAAAAAAACAACTTTCTTGATTGGAGACCATTAAGAAGATGGCCTGTATTTTTGCACAATTTATCTTTACCATTTATTATACATATTTTTTGACATATTTGCCTAATTCTGTCTATTGTTTCTGCACCTTATGCAAATATGTAGCGATTTTTTAACAAATTGACTGGTGACTGCAACTGGATGATTCTGATATTAGCCAGTCTTAACAGTTTGTGCTGACAACAAAAACTTTCAGTGTGGATGTAAGAACTGTAGGGATAAATTTGGAAGTGAGTGATTTGCAGTATCAGAGAGACTTAGACAGAGGAAGCATATATATATCTATTATATGTCACAAAAGAAAAGAAAAATCTCATGTTCTGTATTAAAACTCTGGGGTAGATGTTTTGAATATTTAGGTATTTTAATAAGCGCCCTACAAAGAATAA
The DNA here is from genome assembly GCF_019740435.1 of Gambusia affinis. Lineage (NCBI taxonomy): Eukaryota > Metazoa > Chordata > Actinopteri > Cyprinodontiformes > Poeciliidae > Gambusia > Gambusia affinis. Next base: position 8,809,421 of record NC_057875.1, read on the forward strand.
TAATAAAAAAAAAAACTGACCAAATTTTGTACAGTCCATCTCTAAAAATATGAATCTCCCTGTTTCTGTATTTTGCTTCAAATCATCAACAATGAGCATAATGTACATATGCAGCAGGATGGTGAGAGGGTTAGTTAATCAGGTGATCTGCTCTGCTCGACACAGAGCATCCTGGCTACATGTCACATAACACGTACTTGTGTGCGTGTGTGCTTGTGTGTGTGTGTGTGTGTGCACTGGCTAGTTTTCTGCAATTCGAGCCGTGAGACAGAGTCCCAGACTGCTGATGGGAGATTAGAGGTGAGACGTCTAATCTCAGTGTAATCAGGCGCTGCATCTGAGCCTTCGCTCCACACCAACAGGTCCAAACAGAAACTCATCTCACAGAAAACATGGCCCTGATGAGGTAGAAGATGGTTATGGGGAGTATCTGGTGTCCACCATCAAAGTCAGAAAAAAAAAAAAAGACCAGCAGGTAAAATTAAATTATTTTTGCTCTCATGTCTTCTAGGCTCAGGCTGTTTTGACAGAAACTAGTCCATATAACAGTGCATGTGGTAAAACTGCCAAGGACATGCTCAGGAAAACCACAGCTTCTCGATGAGAATTAAAGCCCAGTGGTTGAAAAAAATAATAATAATAATTAAAAAAAAAGCAACCTATTCCTTTTCAGGGAGGGAAAAATGAGAGACAGGCAGAAAAATAAGGAGAAAATAGTGTCTCAAGTAATACCAAGACAACTAATATAAAAAGACTACACAAAAAGTGGACATTACAGCCATTGAAGCAAAAATAAGTATCTGTTTTCATCTAGGATACTTCACCTTCTGATGGCTCAATGATTAGTGAATTTGGGTAGATGGAGGAGAGGGAAGGAGAGGAGAAGAGGCTGCCAGTGAACAGCTGCCCCTGTAATTTATATTGATGAGGGGACTGGCATGGTGGGGAGCTTCCAGCAGTTTGATCACTCAGGCAGAGTGGAGAGTCAGCGAGACATGAACCATCTCTGTGGTTTAGGTTGGACTGGAGAGACCTCTTAAAAAACACACACACACACATCCACAGAAACCCATACTTTCATATAGCGGCTTGCGAGAGAGTTCATACTCTGTGAACTTTTCCCACATATTTTCATGTTACACGCTCAAAGTTTGATCTATTTTAATGGGATTTTAGACCAACATGGAGTAGCACATAAGTGCAGTGAAATGAACTATGTTTAATTTTTAAAACTTTTTTGCAAATAAAAATCTGAAAACTATGGCATGTCTTCGTATTCAGATTAGTCTACTCTGATGTCCCAAAATAAATACTTGAGCAACCGATTGCCTTCCGGAGGAGCAACGTGCATCTGAGAATCTATTGCAATGAGGCGGACAGTCTAGAGTGGACAGCTGAGAAAGAAAAACATTAATTAAAAAGGTAGCCAAGGGGCCCATGGTAACTTCTGAGGTCTTTTGACCATCAACACGCTCATGTAAAACAATGTTGAGAGTACAACTTCCAAATATGCACTTCACAAATTTAATCTTTCTGGAAGAATACAAAGACCAAAGCTGTGAGAAGTCTGGTTCACATTGTACTGCAAGGTACAAGGTTTTGTTCAAATAAGACCAGGAAGTAGAAAGAAGAATCATTGTCTTTAGCAAGGACATGTATGCTGGTCATATGTATTGGGAAGATCAACTGAAGGTAAATAGAGACCATTGTCCATTGTGACAAAAGTCAAGACGTACAGTTAGAGGTGTCTACATGCCCACATCGCTTAGTAACCACTTCCATTTCATAGCTATCGATTGTCTGTTACATAAAATCCGAACAATGTAAATTGTAGTTTCTGGATGTCATTGTAAAAAAAAAAAAAAAAAAAAAAAAGAAGTCAAGGGTAATGAATCCTTTTGCAAGATGTTGCAGATACACAAGCAAGCAAGACAGCCAAGCTCACATTTCGAGTGTCAACATCATCCAGTAAATCAAGTAACCCAATGTTTTCCCTCCAAGAACAGAAATAGATCCACTAACTGGCTATCACCGTGCCGGGCAGAGACATCTCCCTCATTATTACTCCACCAGCCATATAATCACCAGGCTCTTCCTTTACAACCTCAATGACCATTAACTGGCCCTTGAACTTCTTCTGAGCACAGCCACAGATGAGGCGCTACAGCCTCTTCCTGTCTGTGAGGCAGAGCATTCAACTACTTGTTAAGGGGACTTACTTTGATTTCCTCACACAGTTAAGATTTGAATATTTCTAACTAAAATGAGACGATAGAGTCCAGTTTCAGCCGAGGGCTTTTAAACTCAACACTCTTAAATCATGCTCTTTGATTTGGGTCCCTCTTTTTTCCCCATCCGCGTAGAGGTGCTTAGAGTAGAACTAATTAAGTTGGTGGGACGAGGGAACTGTGGGTTAAAATGTGTGTTCCTCTCAACATTAAAGATATTCTGACCCAAACACACATTCACACATAAAAAAAAAAAATTATGGTAGTGCCTCGGGACAAGCAAATAGCTTAAAACATGATCATCCTGTTATTTTGACGGCGCTGTCTGAGCAAGGTAGAGCTGTCTAGCTTGAAGACCATATCCTTTGCCCCGCTGTCTGATGTAATGCAGAGCTGGGGTGTTTTACTCTCACAGTCTAAAACACTCCGACCGCTCTTACAAAAAGCCCCTCTGGCTTCCCCCTCTCCACAAGTTTCATCAGATTGATCAGAGCAAAAGAATAGCCTTCAGGGCTGGTTTCTTCCATTCACACAGAGGGATACGAACGCACACATAAGCCTTTCAGCTGCATACACAGACACACTACAGAACAGCCCCCAATCCCTCCAAAAAAGTATTTTAACATGCGTTTTCAATTGCACTTCACACATGTCAAAATACAGTGCAAATCTCCAGGAGATTATTGATTCCTGCAGGTTTGGCTGCTCATCAATTCTTAACTTGCAGAGCGATATTGAAAAGCTGAGCACTACAGTATTACCGTGGAGCTCGCAGAAGCCTTGCATGTTAGATTAGAGACACGTGTCAACGCCTGTCCCGATATCTTTCAGTTTTTTGCCGATATGATCTGTATTGAAGAATACAGAATTCTGGTAGTTAGTGCAGCCTCAGAGGTTACAAACCACCACACAACACCACATCCTTGTTGTTCAGCTGCAAGGCCTTGCAGAAAACAAAGAGATGCTTCACCACACTGTCTCCTTCAAATGTGCATGATTGTCTAGCAAGTCACAAGACTGCACAGCATTTTAATTTCCTCTCTGGGGTTATCATGTTCTTTACAGTACGGAGCAGGAGAAATACAAAGGGGGGAGAGTGGATTGGATGTAAGAACGGAACTGTTCTGTGTCAGGAAAAAAATTACAAAATGAGGAGCTGTGAAACAAATGCGATTTTATCACCTGGCTATATGAGAAACAAACATTTTTCCCATTTAGTGAGTTTCGTATAAAGCTATATCCCTAACAACTCAGAACTTTACTTAAAAATTCTGAGTTGTTAGGGATAACAACTCAAAATTGTTATCTCTAACTAAGAAATGATTGGGATCGTACTTACAAGTGTGTGTCTTCTTTGTTACCGAGATACCTGCAAAGATAAAACAATACATTAAAACGGCCATCAATACAAAGGTACACTAATGTGATTTTAAATGACACTGAGTTATTTGTAAAATTTCTGTATTATTACAACCATAAATTAAAATCTTATTTCATTTGCATTTTATGTGAGTGAGCAACATAAAGTGGAGTAAAATTGCTTGAAAAAAGAAAAAGACATATGCTTGTCAAAATGTCCCTTTGACAAGTAAAATAACCTTTATATAAAACAAAGGTGTAGAAGATGAACTTTTATGCCAGTCTAGTTTTTTTCAGCTTATCCTATGATTTTCCTGTATTTTACTACATTCATCTCCCCATCAAGTCCTATCAACTTCCTTCTTCTGACCAAACCCCCTTCAACCACACGTTGACTGTGTGACTGAAGTTTGCGGCAAGCTTTTTGTTGCCTCTCTTCTATAAAGGCCTGATTTGCAGAGTGCCTGACTAATAGTTGCCCTGTTGCCAGATTATTCCACCTGAGCTGCAATTCTCTACAGCTCCTCCAGATTTACCTAAAATGTTTTTGCTGCTTCTGTTATTAATGATACAATTTTACCCATGATCAGTCTTTTGTGTTTCCTGGTTTCATGATGCTATTCTCTAATAAAAAAACCAACCAACCAAAAAATAAACAACAACAGATTATATAATGCACTTTATACATAGAAGGGAGTTTGATTAATAATTGGGTGATATCTGAAAGCAATAGTGGCACTGTATTTTATTTAAGGGCAGTGAAGTAAAGAAGACTGAACAAAATGTATATAACACTTTCCAGATTTTATTTATTTTTTTTATATTTCAAATAACACAGTATTTTCCTTCTACATTACAATTAGCCAATGCATTCTATTGGTCTATCACATAGCCCAAATAAATGCATTTTAGTTTTCTGCTGTAACCTGACCAAATAGAAAAATCTTCAAGAAGTACAAATATTTTTGCAAGGCCCTGCATGTATATTGGCTGGTTTGCTACATCAAAAGATGTCAGAAGATGGTTATGACTCTATGTTCTGCAGGCGGAAAATGAAATTTAAATATAAATAATAAACAACATTTGGAATACTAATGCGGTGAGTACTGATTGGGTCTAAACAAATGAGTAATCCTGAGGCCCTAAAGGAATGTAGGCACTTTGACCTCTGTGTCAGTAAATCCTCCTATCTAAGCAGGTTACATAGGACATAAAAATAAAAAATTTTTTCTTAAAGCCAGGTAACTTGATAGTAAGTATCTCTCATTGTTCCACCATGTAAAATGAGGAAAAATAAACTATAAATATATATTTACAATGTCTTTGGGGTCACCCCATTGAGCAGCTACTTTGGATTTCACTGTGGCTCCTCCTGTCTGAAACATCGGTCTAACGCCCCAGGAGCCTGGCACAGACAAACGCAGAGCCAGCCGAGGTCCCCCGCGGCTCCGTTGCACGCTCATGCTACGCAGGACAGAGAGCACACTAATAGATCCCACTTGTCATGCGGAAGCAATGGCTAATTTTTCTACAGCTTGCGTCTGAAACTCGGGGGATGGCAAGTTGACATGATTCAATAACTCGCAGAAAAAGAAGAAGGAAAAAAAAAAAACTGCCTGGCCGGAGATAACAACACTTCAAACATGTTGGAGAAGGGAGAAGGGAACGAGTCAAAGAGCAACGAGGGGGAAAACAAATAAGCCCTTCAGTCTTTTATAGACATACACAAACCTACAAATGATATCAACTCCACTGAGCAGAAAGAAGGGGGGGGGGTGATGGTGGGGGTGGGCATTCACCTAGGGGCTGGCAGTCTGTGATGTAGCTCCAGCATTGTTCTTGTGCTCAGGGCAAACAGCTACAGCTTGGTTTAACTGTGGCTTTACGCAAGGAAAAAGTAAACTGAAATTTTGCCTTAAAACAACACTTTAGTCAAATAACATGGCAGTCAGTTTAATCTGATGTTGAATTAAAAACAAGCAGCATTGAGGTGCAGCACAGTAAGACAAGGGGAAAAACAATCTGTAACGGTTTCTGTTTCGAGATAAAAACATGTTCTTAGACCACAGCTGGTGTGCTCAGTGGAAACTGAGTTACACAGAAATAAGCTGACTTTTCCTGGATTTTTGTCTTGCAAACTCAAGAAAAAACAACATCCTCAGTTTTAAAAAGAAGCATCATCTTTTTCAATTGTAAATAATATGCAAAAACTGCAAAAGAGTGTGACACACTCTTTCTTTGTCTACTGAGAGATCTTACAGCTGCTAACATATCTTTGTTTTGTCAAATGTTTTTATCATAGAGGAAATGAACAGCAGTTGTGTGAGGGCGTGTACAGTGCAAATGTTCTTCCCCATCATTAGCCACACAGACCACACTCTCACACGCTGCTACCTGTCAGACAGTGACTCATTCTTCCGTTATATGCTTGCGTTTCACTACAATGAAAGATGCAGGGTTGTCTGTGTAAATAAACTCATGTCCACAAAGGTATTCAATGTGGCTTATTTGCTTACTTCTTGTAAAGAAACTATGATACAATATTACATTTAGTGAGCCCTTAAAGTGCAACAGCAGACTATAGCATGCAGTGTTCATATTGCAGGTTAATTTTGATATTTAAATATGAATTAAATTAAGTAGTCCTCTAAATAACAACTTCTGTACCAGCAAATAAAATATATCACAAATGACCCTTTCCTCTATATATATAAAAAACGTTTTTGGTACACTGCTTTCATCCAGTTTTTGTTGAAAAAACATTTTAAGAATCTGTGTTCAAGTTAGAAAATAAAGAAAAAATATATTGGCACTAAGTGTAATTAGTACTACAGCTATTTTTATGGTTTACTTTGCATCTCTCAGTGTTTGACTCTATTTTTCTTAAACCTTTGAATGTATGTAAATTAAAGACATTAAGGGTATCAGTGTGTCAAAGAAAATATTGTTTTAGGAGAATATCTAGCCTATCATGGCTTTAGTCATCTTTTATCTTTTAGCAAGAGTTAATACTGTCAAAATACTGCACTTCAAAAGAACTTTATTGATCCCAGAGGTAAATTACTAATACCAACATTGTTACTTTTCTTCAATTATAGAGTCTAATTGAAAATGGTGATGGCATATGACAGGTTTTCTTTGATCAGTATTAAATCTGAATTAAATTGAAGTAGTCCTCCTTCAAATAACAAATGTTTAAATCAATATAGAAATATATCACAACTGACTGGGAAGTATACATTGAAAATGATAATGCTGACACATAGAACAGACTGATTTAAAAATACACAAAATGTAGTTTTAAAATATGCTGTTTCCTAAATAATTTGCACACAGGTTTATAGTATCTTCTTTTCTGAGACATTCAAAATACATCAAGCCAAAGAATACTCAATTAGCTTTTACATCAATAGTTATTTTTGTAACTATTGTTACAACTAGAACCATAGTTTTACAACTACTGTATAGTTCTAGGAAGTAAGGCAGTTCTACACCAAATCTTGTCTAGCCTGTTGCCATGCAGGTTTGAAGAAGTAGAAGGGGTGGTAGGAAGGCCTGCTTCACCCTCTATGTGTCATTTAGATTTCCGTGATTGGAGGTGGCAAGGAGAGGAGGCCACAGAAGCCAATGAATGAGTCAGGCGGTGAGAAAGAAGAAGTCTGCTCTGGGCACTGACTTTGGCGACGCCTGCCAACTCGTGTCTTCTCTTGTGGATGGCAAGTTCAGAGGTCATTCTGGAGGTGAAGCTCTCCTTGGCTGACAAACAAGCTGCCATAAACATGTTTATATATTGAGGAATGCCTCTTGTAAATATGTGTTCATCCTGGGCAGTAATAATGTAGCAAGTTAAAAGACAAACCTGTATTCAGTCTTTATGAAGTTGAAGCTGAATACTAAACTCTACATTAACATTTCGTCACAGTGGAGGGAGGGCTAGTTGTCACTGCACGGCCTTTGATCAGTTATATTCTCTCTTGCATGTGTAAACAATTCAGCAAGTGTTCTCATGAGACATGAAGGGAGAGAAGTACTATGCAGGCAACTGGAGGTTAACCTCTACCACATCCAGCTGCAGGGGGGGCACACATCCTGTAAACATGCCATTTAGACTGGAGGAGAGTCAGAGTGAGGTTTGGCAGCCACACTGCTGCAGCCGGCTGTGAAGCGCAATGCCATCGCAGACGCCTCAAAGTGACAGCGCTGTAATGAAGTCTGAGGCCCACGGCAGGCTGTACGTCATAATTTCAGGTTCCTTAAAGCCTGACAGGGAATGATTATCATGGATGGTTATTGTCACCCTGCCTCCCTGGTAGACGATGCGTGCTCTGGGGTTGTTGCACCGTGACATTCAAAGTTACAGTCTCCTTCATATAATGGAGCTGTCCTCTCAGCGCGCTAATGGGAGCGATCCATTTAACCTGTGCCAGAAACACACAGACGAGGAAGTTCCTAATGCGAGGCCTCTCCCGTGGGGACGTCACACTCCCCCCCTGGCTGCTCCCTTCCTGCTGCTTGATTCATTGACTGGCGCTCCTCACTTATCCTCATTCACTGTTCAGTCTGGGGAGACATGGAAGGCTTGCTTCCCGCCGCCTGCTCCACATGCCATCACTGCACGCCCACCGCACACAAGGACATAACCAGACCCAATTCAGGGAAGAACCAGTGTGGTTCCAGAGAGGAACCAGCTACACACCCACTCAAGTTACGGGTCACTTACGCAGGCCTTGGGAATGCTAACTGTACACATGCGCCACGGTTAATTGGTTAATAAGGCCTCTCAGATTAGAAATAGAAAATTCAGACAGTAACAGATGATTTTCTTTCCCCGACTGAAGGTTGCTAGAAGAAATATACTGATTAGGCTTTACGTGGCAAAATACTTTTTTCTCATTTTCTTTGAGGTCGGAGCTGCAAAATAAAATTTTCACTGATTCTTGGGTTTCATTTTGAAAGGATTGTAAAAACTAAAAAAAAAAAGCTCATAAATGAATTTCAGCAGTGTAAAGGTATAGGTAATTTTATTTATGTAGCACGTTTTCAGCAACAAGACAATGCAAAGTGTATTGAACCACCTGTAGAACAAAGATAGTGGGAATTATTGGCTTTAATGCATAAACAGGAAAAATAAATCTAGTTCCGTCTATTATGGGAAGACCAATTATTCAAACAGCCAACAATGCAGTAAATATGCTAATATCTGCTTTATCTCTAATGGTCATGACGTAATTTGGAAAAATCATTTTCATCATAGCTTTGTTTTGTTGATAAATCTAGTCTTTGAATATTGTTTTCAGAAAGCTCTCTATATTTTTATGTTTAATCACACCCAATTTAAATTAATGGTTTGTAAGCATTCTCTTGCAGAATTTGAGGACATACTGAGGAGCTACTGATTTCAGGTGTGTTTGTGCAAGAAAAATGTAACCTCTACATTTTTGTGGACTTACTTTTTGTTTAAAGCTTATCAAACTCTACCTATGTAGGCCGGATACAGGTTAATGTGTCACCCCTTTGTTAACTGTCCTAACTGTCCCTAATAGAGAAACTTTGGGAAATTAACAAAATCGCTAATTAAATTGTCCCAATTTCTGTGGAGTGCCACGGAGACCGTAACTAGAAATACAGAAAGCTTTTATAACAAAACTATTCCCACCAGAAACATACACTGCAGAAATTCTAATTCAAACCAACCAAATGTTTATGGTGTGGTTGGCAACACAAACTGTCTATTCAGTGAGACAATCAAAACATAACCGTTTTAATCTATTGATAAGTGACCATGTGAGATTTCCTGTCTTTTGTGCCTGTCCAGCACATCCTGATATATTCAAGTTATCTGTTGCTCTCTCTCAGTCTGTTGCACTCTAAACAAGTTGCAGACATGTTTCAAAATGGTATAGAAATACAATTTCCCTTAATGACGGGACTTATGGCTCTTTGAAGGGAGCAAAACCTTCAGGATCTGCTCAGTTCTAAAAGCCATTTAAAAAGGAACAAAGAATAAGCCATTTTATCAATTATATAGTTTTATTTTAATTTAGAGGAATCTGGTATGCATGGATGAAATTCACAAACACAAAATCTAAATTTAGATGCAAAATAGAAGCACAGTATGGTTTTGCAAAAAAAAAAAAAATGGTTATGTGCATATTTTCCAAAATAAATTTTAAAAATAGGATTTTGAAAATAATATTAGTGTATAATATCAAAATATATCAACCATGCATTATTAGAATTTTTGTGCTATTTGTAATACAGAAACAAACTCGGATATAACAAATAGATGAAAAAAAGTGCACTGAAGTTACTTTGACAGACAAAAAAATCTATTTAATACAGCAATCGAGGCAATGTAATAATGTAACAACACTTAAACATGTAGCCACTGCAGTATGTGTAGAGGTTTATTAGCAAGGAATGTTGTGAAATACAAAGAGCAACTCTCACTAACTGAGACTGGCATCCTATCATTCAGAGTAAAGAGCCACTCAAAAGAATCGGATCGTTCATGAACGTCACATCACTAATTCCCTTTCAAACTTCCTTTTATCTCTGTGTTTTACGTGAAGTTGCTGATAAAGAACTTACTGATAATGAAACCAGCTAATTCTGTGTCTTTTCTTCTTAATATCAATTCTTCCACCAAACAGTATTGTTGTCATTGCTGGTTTGGCATGTTCAGTAATCGGAAAAAGACTAGACATTTCCGTTTCTGCTTTTCTCCAACGATAGTAAGTTAAACTGATTTTAGTCAACAGCCAATTTGATATGCATATCTATTTGAGGAATATAGTACCTCTCCATTCTTCTTCTGCTTCTACTTTTCATACAGCAACTTGTTGTATAAATACCAACTGCTTAAATAGAGAACATCTCAGTTCTCTATTTAAGCATCAGTATATTAGGTTGATGACAGAACCTGCTTGTGAAAATACTTAACCATAATCATATTGTCACTTTCAGCATGTGTTTTGTCCACTTTTGTCTCAAGCAAGCATAAATGATGCCTCAACTCATAAGATGGAATCTGTTCCCCCTCCTAAAAATAATAATTCAGTTCTATATTAAACTTTAAGAGTACCGCTTCGGCTTAACAACACAAACAGAAGTGTCTTCCTGCATCTTAAAGTTCCAGAGAGGGCTAATCCATTTTTATGGTGCTCCATATTCAAATAATTTAACTAAACATGAACTTTGAAACAGTTTGAAACACAGGAATGCCAGAATAAGGCTTTGCATTGCTTCACAGATCATATAGAGACTTCAGATTTGTAAGGTAAACTGGTGCAAGGACGCCAATACTGTTACTTGGTACGCCTTCCAAAGGCCACCTTTTATACACAAAGTCATTTAAACAAATTCTCCATTTTGCTGTGACACACTTAGTGCCAGCTATTATGCGACTTTATACTATGCATGCAAAAATGTAATGATTAAAAAAGCACAATGATTCTAATCAGCTGCCCCCTAATATACTAAAACACTTAATCCATGGAGAGGCCAACTCTCTGGGGATGCTCAAAGAAAAATGACTTCTTTGTCTCCAGGCGCTGTTATTTCTGGTCATTTCTAATTGGTTTTAACTAAAAGCAACCACTCTGAGACTCCACAGGTTACTCTAAAGCATCGCCATGGAATTGTCTGCAAATAGAAGATATACATCCAAATTAGTTTTAGAGGACATCACAACTGTCTTTGGGAAGACGAAAGAAGAAAGGTCATGAAAGAATACAACTAAACATGCCTTGGTGAGGGAGACGCAGGAAGGTGGAGGGTCCCAATGGAAGAGTGACATTATCAGGGTGACCTTGAAATCATAGGAGCCTCAACTGTCTTGAGGCGTTATGTCACATGCACCTCAGCCCCTTACAAATGACCCGTGGGTTCATGATCAGCACCCTCCCAGACGCATATCTACGTTCCAGGAGTCTGCAGGTGGGTCTATGGCGCTGCATGGCGGGCTCGTGAATTATACAATGCAGCAGAGGAATTGACGTGGCTCAGGAGGGCCAAAAAACAGCAGGTATGGCTTGGAGGCAGAGTTAAGACTCTGACGGGATTTTAATTGTACCACAGGGAACACTGATAAATACTATTGTTATTGGTAAGAAACTGCTGCACAGGCTCACTTGGCTGAGAGCTGAGAACTGAGTGTATAATAGCCAAGATTCCAAGAGTTCCTCAATACAACATTTAATGCCTATTCATAAATATGGCTTGTAATGTTTTTAAAAAATTGACTTTAATGTCTGTGTGTACAAATACAAAACAAGAAAAGCTGAAACAGGTGTAGTGACTATGATTCTATTATGTGGGTTGAGACTAGTTGGGTTTCTGTTACTACTTGTCTGTAGTAACAGCAAGCCTGGGAGATTCATAAATGTGCTTTGTGCAGGTCAAAAACAATGTCTTAAAACTCCAGAGAATAATTAACAAAAAAATTAAAGAAACAATAAATACATGTTTCCCAAAGAACACTCCAAACCACAGCAGCAACTTTAATAACACAAATCTACTAACAATACCCATTCTTGGGGGTCTGCAGTACATAAACAGATTGAAACTAAATATTGCTAGGATTGTTAGTTACCTCCAACTCCATAGACTCATAGTCCATGAGTTTAAAAGAAAAAAAATATAAACTATAAATGTTAAGGCTTTAGCCAATCTCAACCCCATGGGCTTAATACGCATGGGAAATTGAGATATTCATAAAAAAGCAGTAGATTAAAATCAATCATCATAAGGACTACAGGTCTGTGGATTGCCAGACTTTTAGCCTCTTTATATAACAGCAAGCGAGCAAAGTATACTTCAGGAAATCACAGTGGTCGGTGTTTTGGTCTCCCTTGTTTAAGTTTTTATATTATTTCAAGAACTGAGGTGTACATTTAAGGATCAGATGAGCTTTAGTACTTTGTGACAATCTTCCTTGGTTTATAGTCACCAAGGGGGGTCGGTGGGGGGAAGTGGACAAGAGCTTTGATGACAAACTAATATCGGCTAATAATATTTAAAGGCTGACTCAAAAATATGCAGGAAACCTGTCATTATCATCATTCATTCAGTCTCAATTCCCATGCAGGCGACTACAGCACAGAGCACTTGTCTAATGAACAAGGGTCTATAGGGAAGGATCATTGTATGAGAGTGTGTTGGAAGTCAAGGTCCCATAACAGTGGACTCGTGGCTCAGCTGATAAGGACTTGGCTGTAATTGCTCAGAAGGGAGGGAGCTGCAGCCCCATTAGGTCTGGTCTAAGCACTTGCCAATAAGGCAAACTGCCCCTCTGAAGCCTCGCATGTAATGAAAACTTCCTCGGAGATGAATTACATGTCTGTCAGTCCACTAATTAATATCACAGACTTGTCGGTTTTGCTTCTCTGCATTAACGAACTGAATCAGAGAGCCTGGGATGGAGGCACTTCAGGCACTGAAAGATGAGGGATAGGCAGCGGCAAACCAGCAAGTGCATTACTACTGTTATTCAGCACATCCATGGTCAGCACTTAGCACAGCATCTATTTTTTATGTATTTCATAATTAAAACCTGCAAGTTTGTAAGCCGCCCCATGCTCTATCTAGATAAAGGTACTTTTATTAGCAGGGAGTTTATCAGCGGAACCACTCCTCTATTTCCTGCGTCATGCTTAAAGCACAAATGCCATGTAATTACACATGTGATAACGGGACAGTCACTGAACTGGACTATGATTAATACAACACAGATCCTCCCTCTTTTTTAAAGCTCAGACACAGAGAACTTTACACGTGAGGAAGCCCAATGTGCGGCAGATAAATAGGTTGATGAAAGCCTGAACACATATTTCACATGATGCCCCTTGCGGTGCAGGTGGAGGGTGCTTCAGTTTGTTGCCTCTTTCCTCCCTGCTGCAACACGATGTGATTCTAATCAGAGGATAACGCAGGATGAAACTCTGCAGAGCAGCGACATGATGCCTCACTTCTGAGAGGATAGAGAGATACAAATCTAAAGTGCATGTTGCAATATGGGACTTGAGCTGTGCCTTTTATTTGTCCAACTGACTTTGGGGTAACTTAACACCAGTCTAAGCTCTTGCATGGATATTCAGACTGAGACACAACTAGATAAAGTGATGTTAGAAACCAAACTTAACTTTAAAAATTACTTGAGAACCCATAAAACCAAGACCATTTCCACCAGCAATTCAAATACTTGTCAAAAAACAAAATATGCTTCTAGTGCTTTATCATGTATGAGTACAACCAAAGCTACATATTCTAGGAAGCCAAATTGTTTGCACAAGATGAAAAGATTGGATAAAAAGAAAGGAACATCTAGTTAAATAATGACTAAATGATATAAAGGAACTGGTAAGAATCTTCAAAATAAGATGAGGAACAATTGGTTTTGGGCAAATCTAGATATTGATAGATCTGAACATTACTAAGTCATCAACACAGTTTTCATGCATTGTCTAGCCTGTCCAGATGATAACACATGAAGGACTTCCAGGCCAAGAATGAAGATGGGTTTTTTATGAAAGTCTCTGAAGTTTTTGAATGCTTTGAAAATCAAAGCTTAAAAAAATGTTTAAAATGGACACTGGATTAGCATTTTGCATGAGTTTCCAAAAAAGTATCTTTATGTTTCACATCTTACTGTTGTCATTGGGATTAATATATTGTACATCAATATAAAGGATGCAGCTGTACTGAAAAGAATCTATGATTAAGCATACTAATATTTGCACACTCAGACTTCCTGTTTATTTTTTACTAAAAGCATGCAGTATTTTTCAGTCTTAGCCAAGTTAGCAGCAAGGGAGAAGTGAGACTCATGGGGTCAGTTACAGTTCACAGCACAAATGCCACACAGAAAGAACTGGACTAGTATTAAAACGTGCTGCCTGTTTGTTTAATGTAATAAATACAAACTGTAAGCTTTGTTATTGTTAAAACCTAGAATAGTCACTTACTTAATCCATGCTTTTTAAATATGCTTCATATAAGTTCCCCATAGCTTTGGACACAGACAAAGGTGAACACCTAGAATACATAAAATGTGACCATTTCCATTGTATGTACAGATGAGCTAATGACACAAGGAGAGGAGGGGGTGACTTTGAGCTGGAGTCCGAGGCCAGAGCTGGGCTGCAACCAAACCCATACATTCTCCGAAATATAAAAGCTTGCTGCATTGGCCGGCAGTAATAATTAATAGCATACTCTATAAGCATTCCATTAGGTGCAAGCAGCTGTCATAAACATCTTAATTAATTTACAAAGCAAGCAACCAGGGAATTATGGCAACGTAAAAATCTGCTTCCCTCTGCCGCTCCACAGCACTGGAACAGATCGGGCTTTTAAATTTTTAAACATGCCTTTCATGTTCTCTAGAGCACTAAAACCCTTTGAACAGTCAGCTTGTTAGGAGATTCACCTAGCAGCCCAATACCTACGGGTCGTCTTGCTATTCTTTCACTACAGTGACAAGAGGTTTTGGGCTTTTCTCTCCTGCACCAGCTTGACTCAAGGAATCTCCCTCTCCCTCGTATTATCTTTGTCACAGCAGTTTAACCACACAGAATTTGTCTGTCAGGCTCTTTGTTTGAGCTGACAGACAACCAACTATCACAGTACACATATCCTCACTAGCCACTTTATTAGGTACACCTCTTTAGTACAAGGTTGGGCCTCCTTTTTGTCTTTAATCTTTTGTGGCATAGATTAAGCCAGGTGTCAGAAACATGTCTCAGAAACTGTGTCCATATTAACCTAAAAGGAGGCCCTTGGAATACAATGAATTTATTGCCATATTGAATAAACCACCTTGAGATGGTTTCAGCTTTGTGATATGGAAGTAGCCATCAGAAGATGGGTAGAAGACGACGACAGTCAGAGTGTGGGGCTTAAAAAATGCTTGTGTAGTTTTAAGCAACCGTGGGCAACACACTTTCCAAATTGTTGTTGTCCAGGGTTTTGGTGAACTCTGGTAAACTGTTCTGACATCCTTAGCTTCCTACTCTTAGACAGGATGTAGCACATCTGGTTCAAGGTTCTGTGTGCTTTGTGTTCAGAAATGACATTTCATATACCGTTCTGTTGCCTTTTTTAAACTCTAACCTCCAGATGATTAAAAAGACATTTGCAGACAAACAACTGCAACTAACAGTTGCAGTTTCAGAATTTTTCTTAGCTGAAAATTCTGAAAGATAATCAGAACAGTCCATCTGGTATTAGTTACCATGTCACATTGAAAATAACATATTTAAAATGACAAGCAGGGGCTCAAATAAGAACCATGTACTTGTAGGAGCAAGTACACTGAGACTTCTAGATGGTGCACTTCTGTTACGCTGTGCTGTAATCTGCAGGCTTCTGTGCAAAAAGCAAAGGGTCAGAGCACTGTGGTAAACACTCTCTTCCCCACCTGCTCTTACTCAGAGAGGGCCAGATTAGACTGGCCACTCCATTATATGAGAAAGGCTTAAGAGCATTTCCACTTTCAGAGCTGGGGTATCAGCAGCTTTTGACACTAAGCGGGGCTGACCCATCATTTTGGAGGGGGGACCCAAGAGGAGGAGCTGTCCTCACACCAACACAGTTGACTCTGCATGGTATAAAAAACATTTTTTTCCTGACCACTGCAGTTTCAATTGGACTATTTTCAATGTTGCTTTACAATCAAAAAGTTCTTGAATTACCATATAATTCAAACCACAATTTTGTTTTACATTGCACATAAAACACAAAGGGAAATCAGTGGAAGTAACGTATTTTAACCACCAATGCACAATGTATAGCATATACTTTCAAATGTAACTATAATTTTGACTTTGTAACAACACAAGAAACATTATCTGAACATATCCTTGGCTACATGGACAAGGACACAGTCTTCTAATAATGAAATGGGTGGAACTCTGTAAGGGTTGCTTGATGAGAAGCAATAATTGAGAAGTTTTTGTAGTCTTTTCAAGCCAACAAAAAACATTAACCTGTTACTAGGAAATAGATGAGGGTTTTTTTGTTTTGTTTAGCACTTGAATTGTTTGCAGTAGCAGCAGTACCAACCCAAATGGAAGGACAGAAACATATGTCCCCTTTAAACTGTGTTCAAAATCTCTGTGTGTTTTTAATCACAATTTATCTCTAGAATTTCTGGAAATTTAAAGTACAAACACTTTATGCAGTATGGATTAAGTACATATGAAATTATTTGCTTATAGATACTAAATGGAAGTAGAAACATGCAAAACATGTAGGTATAAATTGGAGGTAAAAGGTGATAAAGAGGCCAATTGACCCAAAGCCATTATTACTACTTACACTTCTACTAACGCTGATATTAAAATGCAAATGTTTTTTGCATATATCCAGCACATTTTTACAAAACTGTATTAAACTTGTACACAGCAATCACACATAAGATTTTCTATCCCACTTCCAATCTGCAACCATATTCAACAACAGAAAGAGATAATTTTTTAAATATTATTATTTTTTATTTGTTTGCTCTTGACAGTCAGGTGCCATGCATCCAATTTTTTTTCCTCTCTCTTGAACCCTTCTCCGTCTCTCCATTTTAGACCCATACCATATTTGCTTAACCCAGCCAGTGTGACAGCACTCAATGCTAAAGCACTCCCAAGGCAGATGATCAAAGTCAGCAGTCAATTCACATTACAATGCATTGATTTGATGTTTCCTAACCTCCCAGGCCTTTCACTAATGCTGCCAAGGTCCTCCAGGATATTTCAGAGAGTAGTTCCTTTCCCAGCTTTTCTTCCTCTTCTCTCTTCCTTCCTCCACTTCTGTTTGTCTGGGAAACTAAAATGTGTTCAGCTGAAATGTAGTTTCTGGACATACATACCAGATATAAAAAATAAATAAATCTGGAACTTATAAACAACAGGCACTTAGTGCTTTAAAATAACAATCACCTAAAAATAACATCCTTTTCCTTTACCTCAGTCTTGAGTATTGTAAAGGAGTAAATCACTCCCTTGTTCTCCCATACCACACTTCGTTTGTTCCTCATCACTTATTCATTTGCAATTCTTTACCGAGTGCTCTTTCTATGCTTTAGTGACTACCATTTCCCTTTCAGGGGATGTTCAGCGCACGTCCATGTTTTATTCAATTATGAGAATTTAATATGGTGGAAAGGTGTGCATAGACATTACTCACACATGCATCATTTCCACACATATTAATTTTCTCTTACTGCTGTTTTTCTTGTTCCAGGCAATAGAGCATGCACCCCCCATTGATACATGCTGTCTTCTTTTAGTCATTAGCATTTTTACCTATTAGACAACAATCACCAATTATAAATGTATGATAAATCAGACCATTGCTATTGGGCTTTTGGAGGCACATGGGTAACTTTGTTTACTTCATATTTTTATTTCTTCTCTCAGCGGTTGTCAAAATGTGTAGGCATCTTTGCCATGACACACTGACACACTGACCTACAAGCACTAAGGAGAATGATATTCAGCTTTATAAACACAAGCATGCACAACATGCAGGAAAAATAGAAGAGGTGGATGGAGAGCACAAATGAGAAGATGAGAGGGAAATAAGAAGTATTGATTTGTCTGCAAGAGGCATTGCTTTAAACAACATTAGTCATTATAACTGTGTGCAGGAAGCATGCTCTTTAATTACTCATCAGAGGCCAGACAAACTCAGCGCCGCGTGAAGAGCGCCTATTGATTACCGCCTGGCAGATACGACACACTTAGCTTCTAGTGCCGTGTAACAGACCACAGGAATGAACAGGAAGACATAAATGCCGCTGACCTCTCTTTCAATCTACTCGGCGACAACAGAGCAACTGTTAAAACTGGTCATCAGCAGCAGGGCAGAATTTGGACTTCATCCAATGCTTGTATGTGACATCTGAATTGCAGCTGTTGTGACATACAGTGTCAATGAAAAGCCTGCATTTTCTTGCATAAGTATGAATGTCATTAATTGTGCACTTTGAAGAGTCCTGTTGAGTGCACTCACCAGTTTTACAAGTCATCACCCTTCTCTAGCATTTATTTCTCCTTTTTTCAGTCAGTATTGTTAGTTAGTCCCATTGCTATCCTTCATGTTGTTATACTGGGTTTGCTCCGTTTCTTTTTGGACTTTCTCTAAAAGTCGCGTCCATGAAGGAATGAAGACCAAATTTAAAATTGTGCATCCAATGCTTGTCAAGTTGTTTTGTTCTATTACACTTCATCATCAAAAAAAAAAAAAAAATCAAAACTCATTCTAAAAAACTATTGCGAAATGTAAGATGACGGTGAATGCATGTGCACTTTTCACTGCAACTGTATCGCACTTAGAAGTCTGGAGTGTGGTATAAACTGTGCTGCAATATCTAGTCAAGAATTGTCAAAGAGCATGGTATTAAGATTGAAATGAAATGTTTTCAGCTGTTAAAATTAGAACAATAACTATACTAAAACATGTTTGTGAGGCTACTGATTGGTGATAATTTCCTATGTGTTTTGTTAGAATTATGTATAATTGTCATAGTTGAGTAAACAACTGCTGTATTTGTTGCGTAATCTGTTTCTCTGCTCACGCTCTTTTACGCAGGTGCATGTATAAGGAAAAGCAGACTTAAAGTAAAGCTTGTGTTGTTTCAGACTACAAGCTGCTTTGCAAGAAAAGATTAGGTTTATAGAACAAAAGGGATATTTAAGGAATATGAAGATTCAGAGCAAACATAGGAGCACATATCTAGGAATGCGAACTTGGATACTTGACACGCTTCTTTGGTAGAAATAAAATATTCTGCTTAAGTATCTAGTATCCACATGGCTACAAAATATCAGAAAAGCGTTCGAACAAAGATCAGTCTGTCTTTGTAGTTTGGTGTTTTTGGTCTTTGCTGTTCGCCTGCTTTGAGTTCTGGACTATGAAGTGTTATTTTGTTATTTTAGGAGAAGGTCTAAAGCGCAGAGCTGGAGGAAGAATTCCCCCACATAGCTACACAGAACACAGACAACACATTTATGGATGTTAAATTCTAATATTTAGTGAGCTGATAGTTCAGTTCCAGTGTTATCCACTGCATGTCTGGCCCAGCTTCTGTTGAAACCCCTCGTTAAAAATGCATTCGGATTACAAAAGAAGTGGGTAAACCACGTTACAACGCATACCAGGCGGAATGGTAGACCCGCATTTGCTGCTCACGACCCTGGTTAGTGAAAACCTGTACTATGCGCCTTTCCACTGCATCCCCTGCACTTACATAATTTAGACAAGCAAAGGGATGGGGATGATAGAGAGTGAAAAATATAAGGGGGGATGAGCGATGGGGTTGGCTGAGCTACAGGGAGCTCACGTCCAATTGCGTTTGGCCATGTGGCGAGACAAATACGGCTGTATGAGCGGAGCTCGTGCCACAGCGGGATTTGATGACTACATGCTGAGACATCCCTACGACATGCTGATAGACAGAGCGGGACACCGCCCCTCCCCTGCATTTACAATGCTGAGCGGAATAAACAGCGGATGCAACAGGAACAAGGCGAAAAGTCTGAGCGCATTAGAGGTGCACTGATCCAAGACCATGGCATGGTTATTTATTAATCAGCTGAGCTTAGCTAACTGCCTGTTTAGATGAACTCATGGTACACTTCAGCAAGGCAGCAAAACTGTTGGCTTAATGCAACATAAGGTACAAAATGCATTCACTCAAGATGCTTGTGAGGAATATTTTTTATTTTAACATTCACTACACTCCCTGTTAGGCAGACCTGTTTAATTGCTTTTTTGCCACAAAAGATGAATTAGCCAATCACAGTGCAGAAACTTGATATCTTTAGGCATCTTAACTGATCATCAGGATGAGAGAGAAAGAGGATTCAAGGTGAAGGTGGCTAGTTTTTTTTGGGGGGTCTGGCTTCTGTGATCTACTGGGATTTTCACACACAACCATAACTCTGGTTTACAGAGAATGCTTCAAGGAAAAGAACGTTTCCACTGAATGGTAGTGTTGACTGGAAGGCATCATTGATGTTCCAAGTCAGACTAGAATGGGAAGACTGATTTGCTACAAAAAAAAAGGAACCAGTAAATCAAATAAGTCTGCATTATATTAGAAAAACTAATAAATTGCTCAATTATTAACAATTAACCCACATTCCTTATTCTTGCCTTTCTTTTCTACCATCGCAATAATACCCATTACTGTCGTTGAGCTATACTTTGTTGCTAGAATCCATTAATTATGGGTATAACGTATATCAAATCTGCATCATAGTGAACAAATCTGTTGGAAACTGTATTTCAATTCTTTGCAACTAAAATGCTTAAGCCTACTAAAGATTACATCTAAGCAGCCCTTGGGAATTGGGATTGTAAAATTATGTATTGTGAGTTTCTAAGCTAAATAAAAAGTTGGGTATTACTATCTTTGAGCTCACAGTACATCAAACCTTGAAGTAGATGGGCTATAGCAGCAGAAGACCACATCATGCAACACTCCTGTTAACTAAGAACAGAAAAGTTTGGCAGTAATTTGCAAATGCTCAACAAAAAGAGACAAAAACAGATTGGAAAGCAACTGTCTGATCTGATGAGCCTTGATTTCAGCTGCCACATTCAGATGGTAGTGTCAGAATTTTGGCATAAACAAGATGAAAGCGTGAATCCATCCTCCCTACTATCAACAGTTCAGACTGCTTGTTGTGCTGTAGTGGGGCATTTTCTTGGATCATTTTGTACAAACTGAGCAAAAACAGCCTCTCTGTGTATTGTTCTTGATAATGTATATAGCTTTATGAGCAGTGTAGCCATTATCTGATGGTTATGTCTCGTGGCATAAATCACTAAATATCAAATCTCCAATAATCTCAAACCAGATCCTCAAACATGACAATAAATTCACAGTAGTCCAATGGTATCCACAGTTATCAGATCCCAATATTTGAGAGAGTCTTGGTGAAATAGATGAATGTACACCTAACAAATATACTGCAACTGTAAGATGCTAAAATGTAAGTAAAGAAAAAACTGAGAAACGTTTCCGACAGCTTCTTAAATCTTTGCCACAAGATGTCAAAAGACAAAATGGGGTCCAATTAGTTACTATACCCAAAACAGTGGCCGATGATTGTAGGTTATTATCTGTGGCGTTTGTAAAAAAAATAATAGCCCACTATTACAAAAGCTGTGCTCTGTTAATCCATTTGTGCTTATTTAGCTGCAGAAACAAAACATTGCTATGTGATCCAAAGCAAACACAGTCAGAGTGTACAACAAACAAAGCATGTTTGCCCATTTGCAAATTATTCATCTCCTCGGGTGAAGTCAGTGATGAGTAAAAGTGTAGCGATGTTGTCAGTAAAATACACTCCAACAAAGACAAAATATAGAAAAAAATAAAAAGAAATCACCCCTTTCATGTTGTACTTTTGGAGTTCACTGGCACCACAACACTGCGCACTGACAATGTTTTTTGCCAATTTCAACACCTCACAGTCGGGGTGTCAGCTCATTGAAATGGTGTTGAGAAACACAGCCTTTTAACTGAGAAGAGACATCGCTTGTATAAAGAAAAAGAAGAGAGGAGAAAAACAGAATGGGATGCAATTCTCCAGAGTGCCCTACCCTCCCTCCTCCCCAATGTCTCTTCCACTGTTTTTTAGGCGAGTCGAGTAATACACAGGAAAGTACTGGCACACAACACACAAATATCTCAGCCCAGAGTTCAGGCTTCGTAGACTAATGGGAGCCTTGCACATCACCACGGGGGGAAAATGAGTGTTGGGATCTCAACAGTACTGGATTGCACTGTTGATGCAAGCTTTGTGGGCAGAAGTGGTTTTGCTAACTTCTTCATTCCTTCAGGAGCTCTTTTACAGAGGTGTTGTGAAGGTGCCACAAGGATTCTGAAAACATTTGGGGATCAAGCAGGGAAGTGGAAAGGCAGGGCCTTGGTCATTACCAGACACTTCCTTTCATCATTTCCCAGACTAGCTCGCACATTCTCCCAGACTTCTGCAGCACTGAGCTCAGAGAGCTAAAGCCCCTTGGACAGTTCATTTAGGATAATGTAGTGATGAGAGACGGGGAGAGGGAGGTGGGGAAGCCTTGGGTCTCTGTGGGCACGTGTGTGTGTATGGGTGTGCATGCGTGTGCCTAAATCACCCCTGATAAGTGTATCTTTCTCAAAATGTCTTTTATGCATTTCAAACACGATGCAAAATACGTCAGCGAAGACAAGAGTGATTATTTTTATAACCTGCTGAAACATAAAAAGGCAATCTAAAGTGCAGTCATATCATTATTTTATGAATTCAAATGAACAACACAAGAAGGATGTTTCAAAGAAAATTTCACCAAAAAAAGATGGAACAGAAATTATCTAGGGGCTTTTTTCCCTTTCTTCAGACTTCAGAAAAGAGAAATTTATTTCTGCCTTCATCTCTAAATTGGATGCAATTTATTGCCTCTGCAAAGCTCATTTTTCACTGGCTTGCAAGATCCATGGGCCATGGCAGGCATTGCGTATCTGCCCGCCTCTTCCTTGGCCTCGGGTGCTAATATGTGGAAACTGGCCCGGGGATATGGAGCCCAACCAATGGAAGAGGAGGCAGAGGGACAGAGTAGAGAATCAATCCGTAATCGCTGAGGACTAGGCAGTAGGAAGGGTGAAGAGGAAGTGGAAAAAGGAAAAAAAAAAAAATTGAAGAGAAAAAAGACAGAAGGCGGTGTGTTTACCAGGCAGACATTTAGGTGCTGTCAGCTGACTGCAAGAGCGCCGGGGTATCAGAGAAAGAAAACCGAGTTATATAACCAGGCTGTTAAAGCAGAGAGAAAGAGACCGAGAGAGGGTGAAAGAGACAGACATATAGACAGAGAACAAGACATGGACCAGGGAACAAAACCACTGCAGTTTAAAGTGACAGGGGCAACATGATCACAGACAAAACATGAACGTGGTGCAGGCAGCTGCCGCTGAGACAGGTGAGGGTCCAAAATTGTGGTTTTCACAAATGGAAATAATAAATTGCATGAATCCCAAAATGCTTTTTCGATCCTTGTACAATTATCCAGAATTTAATTTTAAAAATCTAAAATGAATCAAACTTAGACTTGATCAGTATTTAGGTTTTTGACATAGAGATAATAAACTGCAGAAATTAGAAAAACTGTAAAAGAGCACGTTAGCTAAAATGCTGATGCAACATGCTTAATCAGTTTTATTTAAGAACTGTTTGAATCCTCTTTGACATTTCTGCTTTACATACAATTTAAAAATCTTATGGGACTTAGTGTTTCCTGCCAACACACCAAACTAAAGAACTACTTCTCAATTTGTTCTGTGATGTTTCTTGAGTCCAAAGTACAGAGGTTTATTGCTAAAAAAGACAATGTAAAAAGTTCCAAAGAGCCCCGTTTTACATGCAGTAAAATTCAATGCTGAAAAGCCTGCCAAGGCAGAGTCTAACACTAGTCTTTTTCTAGGATGGCTTAACAACATTGAAAAAAAGACATATTCCAACTCTTTGTAACCGACACCTGCATTTCATTTTACACCTCTTTGTGACCGTTTGCTTAACTGATCATAATTAGATCAATTTATTTTATAGCTTAAGAAATATTAATGAGAAGAATCTGTAGAACTGGACACCATACATGCTTGCACCCCACCCGCACCAAGACTTTAAGTACAGTTGGCTCAAGGTGCATTCTGTCCTGTGACCTTGCTGTTACACTTGTGCAGAGCAATGAATAACTATCACATTTCTTTGGCTGACAGCTGACACCAAGAACCCAGGTGATATACGAGACATGACAAGTGATTCTAATTAAATGTAGAGCTTGTGGATGTAAAGTGGCAGGAAGGGAACAAATCCTGTCCAGCCAGCGAGCAGCAAACCGGCGTGCCTTGCTCCAAACGAGATGAGCTGGGCTGTCAGGGCTGCCTCAGCTGTCCTGTAAACCTGGGCCCCCGCTCCCTGGGGGAATGACAGGTTTCAGCTGCAGGGGGGAAAGGCACTCTGCAAGCCTCCCTGCTATGCCACAATAACAAACAAATGTCACACAAACAGGCCGATCTGATGCAAAACAAAAGGCACGTGGACCGAGAACATTTGTCACATAACTATGTACTAACAAGGTACAAAGCAGGAAAGGGTTGGGGTGGGGGCATGTTGGTTCTGATCGCTGAGCCCAGATGAAGTCTACACATATGCATCAGCATCAGTGTGACTCAGTAACTAAATAGAAAAACAACCTTAAATCAAAAAGAATCAATAGACGCAGTAAACAAGACAACTCTGTTGACGCTGCATCCCGACTGTATTTTCACGACAGCAGTCATCCAGCTCAGGTTGAAAATACAGAACAAGGCATAGGAAGAGATTTTTTCCTCCCCTCCTTTCCACAAAAGAAGAGGACCCTATGGTACACAAAGCAAACACGAGTGTCAGTAAGTGACACAGAACTGCACTTTACGGAGGACACTCAAAGAGTCCTCAGCTTCCTGATCACAGCCCCAGAGACAGGCCTCACCAAATCAGTTAACCTTCGACCCGTCTGAAACAACCGGGGTCCCGAGAGTCACGGTGGGCCAGCTGAAAGACAAATGCACATTGCACTCGATTTGACTGACAGGAGGAGTCATGTTGGATGGCACCTTTCTCCTCCAGAAAACTGAAGGAGCAACAATCTATCATACGAAATTGCACCATATACAAGCAAGTGGGGCTCACAAAACAGTCTTATCTGAGTCCTATGAAGTTAGAATTAATTTTGAAACACTTAAAACAATATTGAAAATCATAAAGCATGTCTATTCTGACAATAAAGATGAAAAGAAATGCTATTTTTGTAGTCTCCTCAAGCAGTGCTATAGCATTTGGAATGTAAAACATAATCCTCAACGAATTGAGATTTGAGCTATTGTGAAATCAGTCAAATTCTGCCTCAAAAATTATCAGCAGACTGTATATCTCTGATCACCCTTTCCCCAATGTGTACACTGTGTGAAAAAAGGTTGAAGAGCCATGACAAAAACTCACTTGAAAATTATTCAAATTGCAGAAAGAAAGGCTTAAAGTGGAGATTTGAAATAAATTTAATCTTGCTTTGTGGCTAAGGTGCTAACCATAACTTACCACCACCAATATCAGTTGTCACCTCTAACCACTATCTCTACATCCCCAGCCAACTGTTTCAAAACATCATGGAAATCTGCTATTACTTTGACTCAAATGCTGGGTTTAAGTTGTGTGGAGAATTATCTATCTCCGTGCTAAGTTCTTGATGTATGAGGTTGAAGAAGAGTCAGTGAGTTGAATTTATAAATTCCATTTATTAATACCAAAATACAGCCGCCCCATTCTAACATGCTACCTTTAGGAGCTAACAGACAAACTGGCATCAAACAAACGTTTTTAATTATCTCTGTTAGCCTCTGTCTAAGCTACGCCGTTCCCTGGTGTGTCATATCTTTGCAACTAACTAAAAGAGATAAAAGGAAAACACAGAATTACTTGTTCTCAACAATTGTTGGGACAACGAGTTGGTGATTTTAAACATTGATCAAAAAATAGAAGTTGTCCGATTTGAGGAAAGAGGATAAAATCTCATTGCTCTTCATAGACTATCATTTTTAGCAATACAACAGTCAAATTAAATTTCATTGAGTATGACCGAATTAATTTCCAGATAATCAATAATGCCATACATGTGAATGTTTCAGAAATTCTGAAGAAATTAGGAGCTGAAACAATTATGGTTATGTAACATCGTCAAATTACTTTGTGGGTTGAACATAGCAACCAGTCTGTCAGAAATCACTCAACTTCTAAAATAGTCTAAAATCTTTTTTCTTTTTTTTCTTGTTGCTCTGGTGCTCTCTATGTTCATGAAACACCCTCTTCCCCTTTCTTGTACCCAATGCATCCCCTCTAAGACACAGACACACACCCCCTTTCTACTTGCCCCTCCCTTTAGTCAATTAAAGTCATATCGAGGGATTAAAAAAGTAGGTCAGTGGAACATTGCTGGAGGAAATAAAAAATGCAACAAACCACGTCATAAGTCACTAAGTTGACCTTGTAAAACACTCCAAACTGGTGGCTCCTTGTGATCTCATCACAGGCTCCAACAGTGCTGGAGCTAAAATCCTGCAGACCAAGCAATCCCTCCCCCTCACCTTGATGTCTCTGCAGCTGGAAGAACACCCCACCTGGAGGGCAGCCTAGGGAGTGAGGCTTTGGTGGCGGACACTTGGTACCCTCGACAGAGTGCTTTGTCTCCAGATCCCTAAACAGATCTTCTTCAAATGCAGGATTATAGCAATGCTGTGGGCAATGAGAGCCCCAGAGCTCCTCTGGTAGGGGAGGATGCCAAAAGCCACCATGCAAGGCAAAAGCCCCACATGATGCTATACATCTCTGTCCCTTTCAAACATACTGCGATGCAGATTAACAAAACGCACACATGCTGATTATAAAAATGCAACTTTAAGGTTTATGTATTACATCTTAATGGATAAATACATACTAACATGAGATAGGGTGTTGTTAAAGCGTGGCCAAAACATCAAAACAATAATACTGAGTAAGCAGGGGAAGTAAGCAGGAAAAAGTATCACATGTATTTTGCACATGCCGTACTTAGCGTGTCCTTTCTTAAACGTGACTCACAATTTATGAACCCTATAGAGCTTGTTATGACAACATGACAAGAAAGCCATTGCATAAAAAGGATCTCTGTTAGCATACATCCAAGCTCACCAGCTGTAAATGTCTTTACAAATCATGTGTTTTTGTCTGAGATTCCCACAAAGACAAGATGACAAATCTAGTTGATTGCCAACACTAACTGAAATGCCAAATGGAGTCAAAATAAAAGAATGCTGCAAATTGTTCATCTGTGGTCTTGCAAACAATGAGGAAATAAAAAAAAAGACTAAATTAAAAGGCTAAGCAAAGAAAGCAACTGAAACACAATGACAGCCTTCCTTTCAATAATTTAATTTAATTATTGAAAAGCAATAACTATTAATCTGCTATGGTGCAAGACATTTATCTGTCAGCCCAAGTGTGATGTACAGCAGATGGAGATAGAGAAATGATGTCTACTAATAGAGGGCAAACATTCCAGCGAAGCTCTAACACATGGTCTGAAAAAATGACCTGACATCCAATAATTGCATCTCTGCTTAAACACGGCTGAAATAAACGATTACACATCAAACAAGATCAAAAAGAACTTTCATAATTGATGGCAAAGGTTTAGCACCTTGCAGCAGTGCTTTTCTGAAATTCTGCATTAGTAATTTATTTTGTTTTAAATTCAGCTTTATTTTTTTTACAATTATACATTTGGTACAATTAGCTGGAAAGGAACTCTCTACAAATTTAACATTTTGTAATTGAACTATATCTGACAGCTAACATATAACAAATTAAAACCTTCCTTTTAACATAGAGCTTCTACAGTAACAAATCTAGTGCCCTCTGGGCTATCTGACTTGATCTGACAAATGTTCCTTACAGACAACAGCAACCATTATAGATGTTGCTGTTTTATATAAATTAATTTTGTAGCTGTATCCTGCTCAGCAGAGTTGATTTAAGGTGTGGGCAGAGAAGCAAAGTCACACCAATCCGAAGGATTAGTTGTGGCATGTCAATTAGTCCCCAGCGACCACTAAAGCAATTCAATGGAGAAAATCAAATATTTCCTTTTTTATACAAGTCAAGCTTGTAAAACAAGACTTGTACTGTACACCTACATCCTTTTAAAGTAACTCTTAACTACGTTTGATTTAAATTTACAACATTGAGCTGATTTTTTTAAAACCTCAGAGTAAAGCATTGGAATTTCCTTTTTATTCCTACTTACTGGTAATTAAAAAAATGAGAATAAACAAATGATTTTTTTTTCTATTTTATCTGTATGTTAAACAGACAGTTGTTTACAAAAAATCATTGATATAGTTTCACCAGAACCATATCTCTTAAAAACTCTCCTCTTCATATTTTGCAGATGCTTTGTGAGATGAAATGAAAAGCCGTTGAGAACATTGATGCCTACTTGGGGGGAAAAAAAAAAAAAAAAAAAGAGTCAAGCCTGCCAGATCAACAGCACATCAATCCACAGCCCTGGCAGAAATGTTGACTCGAGTCCGAGTCACCCATCCTCCTTCATAATGAGCGTGTTATCACATCCTCATTTCAATTAGAGCAGGACACAGATCTAGACAGCAGCATGCTGAAGTGTCTGCACCTCGGGATCCCCTACCGTTATCAGATGAGGAGACAACTGAGACAAACCTGATTGGTTCTAAGACTAATTGCTGCAGGTCATGGTTGAAAACTAAACTGCAAATCAATTTGTTGCGCCTATCACTCGGAGAAATCACATAGTATGTTGATCTCTGGAATTTTGATTAAATCAGTTATGTTGAGAAGGACCTAGGACTCATAAGTTCCCACAGTTTGGCCTATGTGAAAGCTTAAAAAAGCCTGCAAAGAACCCTTCAGTTAAGATTATACATTTTTAAACAAGTTTGCAAAAGAGATTGATCAATTTGTCTTGTGATAAATACACAAAGGCATTTTTCAAGATGTTAAGATGTAAGAAATTCAGAGCCACTCGGTTATGAGACACAGGATCAGTTTTTTAGATATCAAAGCTTCGTTGACATAAACATTCACACAGTCACGTGTTGTATAAAAATTGAATAAACATGGCAATATTGTTGAATATTTTGACCCTTTGAAGAAATGGGTGTGACAGGGTGAAATTCCAAAGACTCGTCAGTGTGAGAATGAAAGTCTAAGAAAAGCAAGGGATGAAATCTGCATTCCCAAAAGAGCCTGCTGCTCTAATCTTTGCATTGTGAAGGCAAAAGACGAGTGAGTCAGATTTACGTCACCATTTGTTTGCTTTCTTCTTTTTTCCACCCACAAACGCAGCTTCCTGCTCCTTTTTTTTTCAGATTTGCCTTAAGCAGATGAATCTTTTTACAGTTTAGTTCCTCATTTAAATGAAGTGGGTGGGATGTGGGGAGGGTGTTTTAATCACTTATATAAATATTTGCATTCACATGGGCTGACCCCACTAACAGTCTATTACGCTTTCTCTTTCACCCGCTGGCCTCCACCTCTCATCCAGACACGCTTATTTACCTCTTATGCTCTCCCATTCAACATGACTCCAAGCAGCCAGAAGACATTTGCATAGCCACAGAGCACACAGCAACAAAGCTTTGTTCTACGCTTTGTTCTGAGAGGACAAATAAAGCCTGCAATGTAAGACTATAGCAGAGGATGGAGGGAGGATTGTTGGTCCACTGGGGAGAACTTTAGGGACTGTTTCAACCTTCTGCAATTTGACAGCAAGTAATCAGATAATCAAAGCAGAAAGGAAAGTGCTGACCAGCTGAAGGTGTAGTACATGGCTTTTTAATGTAGTAATGTCTGGAGTGTTTATGAGTGTAATTCTTAGGTCTCAAGTCTTCATTTAGTGATTGTACCAACTGTGCTTTGTGTTAATATTAATACATTGTCTATGCTGCCATGTGATATATTTTTAGTTGATAAAATACATTAACTATATCAAATCAGGCTAAATATCAAAATTTAGGCTTATATACATATGTATGTATTGGTCTAAGGTCCCAAAGTTTTAGGCTTTTTTTCTCCTGCTGCAAAGTCATATGGTGGAGACAGCATTACTGAAAAAAAAACTGCTTTGTTTCAGAAAAATGAATAGTGCTGAAACTTATTTTCTAACTGCTGAATTGTGATTGGCTATTTTAGTGCTTTTGAACCTAAGCTCTGCTTTTAAGATTGCATATAATGTAATTTGCTTTTACAGCTTTAATGCATCGGCGCCAAGTGTTACATAGTTGTACATGATTATCCCCAAAAAATGATCGTTCTGAAGCTGGAGGGCTGCCTACTGATGGGGTGTCTCAAGGCTCCACTCTAGGATCTGCTCTTTTTTTCTTTATGTGCATTGCTTTTATTTGTTATCCCTAGTAGATTTAGATTTAAAATTACTTTTATTTATGTTATGTTTATGATTGAAAATTATATATACATATAAAACACAACATACATTTTATCAAGAGAGGTAGATGATAAGATATTAAGATAATGTTCAAACAGTATCATTTTATAAAACAATCAGCATTTTGTAAATTGTTTATTCTATTTATACAAAAAAAAGGTATTTTATTCCCATTACAGCATTCAAATCCATCGTACAATTGCTGACAAGCTTTTTGGATATCTATAAAAAGGCATTCAGTGATGACTCATGCTTTGTGAAGACCTCCAAGTGTTTCAATAAAAAATATCCCTGCAAATGCTTTAATCTTTTTCTGCCTCCACAGATTCAAGATGAAACTCTGCCTTACCCTCTCCAAAACATTAATATGACTTCCTTTATGAAGAAATAAAATATTTATCAAGTCAAAAAAAAAAAAAAATGGAACGTTATTTCAATGGTCAAAGTAAGCCTTTTTTTCAGTTCCAAATTTTAACATGGACAGTAAAGTATTTTGTTTCCTAAGGAGTTGAGAAAAAAAAGAAACTTATTAACAGATATTTAATGTTAACCACAATGTTAACATATTCCTGGTAAAGAAAAACAAAAAACAAAAACACAAACACATCGAACTAGCCCTTCACAAAAAGTCACTGGGTGCCAAAAAGAGAACTGGTCATCATCATCATCTTTGTATGTGTCTGACTACAATGTGTGAGTGATTTACTATGAAGACGATAGTGATCTGGGGTGGATCTCAGAAGAGACAGGGCTCCTGCATGTTTAATTGTTCAGAGGAACAGAGCCTCATCACAATTATAGAGCATTCAGGAAGCCTCCAAACTCATTTAGCTCTCCTCATCTGGGAAAAGGAATCCACTAAACACAAATTCCTCTTCTGCCGCCTGCGGCAAAAAGCCTTCTCTTTCTTTTTTTTTTTTTTTAAGATTAATAAGATACAAGATTTAACAATATCCACAAGACACAGTTACAAATTGTTGAAAAAAAATCTACAATTTTCATGATGTACAAAGAGGTGTAAAGACAAGATAAAATCCTGACAATGCCCTCACTGTCCATTTATTACATTACTTAAACCTCAAGTCCTCACTGAAAAAGCAGAAAGCATTTATGTTCTGCAAAAAACACACTTTCCTGTCTCAGTGCCTTCCTATTGTCTGCTACTCTGTGGTGACCCCAAAAGAAAACCTAATACACTATTATGCATGGTTTAGTTGTATAAATAATCAGGTTAGCTGTGCCATTAGGGTCCCCTTCACTGATTACAAACAGAAACATTTTTCTGTCATATTGAATAAAAGCACGAATAAGCTCATCATCTGCGCCAACTTTTAATGTCATAACATGATACAGTAAAACAGAATGTTGAGACCGGAATAGCTATGGTGTTGTGAGTAGACTGCCCATATGAGATATTCTTTTAAATTTTATTATTTTTTATGATGCTGAGAATATTACTGTTGTGATGGATGACCTTAGGTACCAACTGTGAGTGCATTTTGACCACATGAATTCTGCTTTGTGGTTCACAGAGTTAAAGTGTAACCAGGTTGCTTTCAACTATGGATCCCAAAATTAAAGTTCCTAGAAACTTCTATTTTACTAATTTACTACATGTACCAGAACCATGGAGTTCATGTAAATTTTGCATACAGGCGCTGAGAGCTTCACTTCTCATCCGGTAAGAGTGTTAACTGACCTTCTTTTCAACCAGCAAGTAGAAGATGTTAGAACTAAGCTTCTAATCTATGCATTTTGACATATTTGCACTTAATAAATTAGAAAAGGTGCAACTGGAACAAATAAATGAAGTCTTGCACAGACATTCTTGTTGAGGTATTCATAAAGAGAAGGAAAAACATCTCAGAAAGGATTTACTAGCCAATGTTCTAAAGCTGTAGGTTTTGATTACATTTCAGCCATCAATCTGTGAAATGCATTGAATAAGTCTTAGTTCAGGGAAGTGCACAACAATAATACATATATTTTATTAACTAAAAGTTTAATGATGTGTCCAAAAGGAGCATGAACCACTGCATCTACAATGCTTCTGCTTCTTCCAAAATCAAAGTGAGTGAGTAATGGGAATTTATTCTCATATTCACATTCAAATAAACAAATAAAAATACAAAATACAAAACAAAAACATAAAACTACTCTGGTTCCTACTCTGGCACCTGGATAATGTTCCTAATTGTGCAAATGCACCTTTTCTCTTTCTATTGTTTACACACTTTCAAAAGGCCACATCTTAGTATTTAAAGCATTCCACACTGACGTTTTCATTAGGGTCATTAGGGCAAATAAATATTTGAAGTAAAGCAAGCAACCTTTTACCTTACTCTTGACAATTTACATTTCTAATACATGACTATAAGTTTTAAAATGTTATATGCACTCACTGATACGTAATGTGAATATTTTACTGTATGTCACACAAATAAACCATGTTATTTCTGAATATTCTCTTACACTAATTGTAAAAGGTGTTATGGATTGGCTTTAGTTGAGAGATAAATTAAGGAAACGTCTCCAACATACTCCTGTAGAGGGCATTGTAACGCATGAGAGGAACAGTGACCCTGCAATGTGCCATGTGAAGACACTGAAGAAAAAAAGAAAAACAGACAGGGCACAACTGTCACCACAATGCGAGCCTCCCCCCTGTGTAATCACATCACCCTGATGACTGCTCTTTAGTCATCATGGTCACATGAGACAAGGGAAAAAGACGTGACATAATTTCCTCCATTTGAGCACAACTGTTCCACATCTGACAGCCATCCAGACAGATTTCCAGCCCCTGCTGTGGAGATTGTAAACAGGCCGTTCAGCTTGTGCTGCTAACTGAAACAAGATGTGGGGGCCTGGGCCAAGTCTGTGGTCAACCTGGGGCCTTGTGATTGCACTGGACTCGGAACAGGTCTCGGTCCCTTGCTGAATGTCTGCCTAAACCATAACACCTGTTCTGAGATCAGAGAAGGAGCACAGAAAAGGATCTGGATGTGAAAGGCGGATTGTGCCAAGCCTGAGTGCTGAGCTGACAACTCAGGTTGCATAACGGTGCCTAATTTAACACTGGCTTTAGTGAGAGGTTGGTCTCACAGGAAATTGGGAGAAAATCACAAATGGCATTCTCTTTGTGTTTTCACAATGCGCTCTTTCAGAAAGATGTCCGTCTGAAGGATCCATGAGCTGCTTACCGCTATTAAGGTTCACCAAGGTTTAAAAAGTTACAATTCCTAAACCTAAAAACAAACAAGATTTTTCTCTGACAAAATGGAGCCTCCCTCACAAGCTGCCTGAAATAAATTTGTTATGATTTGAAGTACACTTCTAATAGATTTTATTAACTGGAAGTATTTCTGGTCTGGTCTTGAAAAACACTGACAGCAGTCACAAGAAAACTCAAGTTCTATATACATGTACATTTGCCTCTATTTCCAATCAAAAAACATAGCCAGTTGTGTCCAGTTAATGGCAAATGCTCCAAATATTATTAAGGTAAAGCTGTTTTAGAATTACAGTTAGTCCATTAGGTAGGCCACTGCAGGCTCACTACAAAGCAGACAGCTTCTGATATTAAGCAGCTAATATAATTTTATTACACCTATGGTACTCTGTAAAGATCAGGGCAGTAAAAAGGGATAATATGCCCTCGAAAAACCACTAAATATAAGCAGTATATATTACAGATAATGTTATTAGAACTATTCTAATAATTTTTTGTGATTATTTAAACAGTAGCAAGAATAATTGTTACACAACAATAACTAATTTTGTTTTAAATGTATCATGATATTGTGCAATTGTAGTAATTTTAATGAGAAATTACTACATGCCTACACAGAAGTAAGCCTGTTCGATCTAATTAATCTCAAACCAAATCTTTTGTAAATGACCACTTAGGACTGCTCCTTTATCTGGAGCCCTGGTCTCAGTCATCGGTTCGATCAGCATCATTTAGCACATAAACATGCTGCCGGTGACAGGTATCAGAGCCGCCTCCCTAATCATACACACACACCACCGCTGTGGCTTGTCCTCATCCATCTCCCACTCCTCAGAGGCAGCGCAGCCTCCCAATCAGTATGGATAATGCCCTGTGGACCAACTACCAGCGTCTACATAAGATGGAGAAATGCTGGAGCTAAAAAGAAAAGACAGCTCAGGCACATTTAGCATTGGTGTGTTGACACTAATGGACACGGCGGCTACACCCTCATGTTTGAGAATAAGGATATTATGCAAACACCCGGCCATCCTTTGGCTTTCCTCCTGAAAGCATAAGGTGGCAGGGGAACAATTGGTTTCATGGCTGCTGTGGGGTATCATTTGGTAAGGTCTCGCCGTCTCTGCCTCGATTCTCTGAGCGGACGCTGGTGGAGTTTAAGAGGAAGGGGTATTATCTCAGACTCTTGCCAGCCCACTGCACTCTTTGGGATAATGTTCTTATTGGGCGTGATCCTCAGACTGCAGAAGTCATGCTGTCTTTACTCAGAAAAAGCAAAGGGGGGTTGGCTGGAGATGTGTGCCTGGCTTTCTCCCAACAGATTTTAAAAAAAGGAAAAAAAGTTGTCATGCAGTTATAGTTGATTAAAGCCATATTTTCTCAGGGAATTAAAATAAAGGAAACACAAATGAGGGTCATTTTTGCTATGAATGTTCTAAGTTTAATGTGAAAAATAGATACATTTCCATAGTATAACATGGAAATTTATCTAAAAAATAAAAGCTTTAAATTAACATTTTCAGTTAAAAAGTGGCAAAACATTGTTTCCAGTATAAGTGCTGTCATGATGGGGTGTGGAGGTGAGGCAGAAACGCAGCTGGACTGGATTGAATGCAAAATAATGAATTTAATGAAATAAACCAGATCACAGGGAACAGGACGACGGAGGGGCCGAGACATAGAGCGTGACGAATGGACGAGGATCCAACAAGACACAGAGACACAGGTGACACTAAATACACAGAGGGTAATCAGGGAGACACACCTGGGAACTAATCAAGGGGAGACAGGACAACACGGAGACTCAGACACACAGGAAACTTCAAAATAAACACAGGAAAACACAGAACATGACAGTACCCCCCCCTTAAAGGGCGGCTCCTAGACGCCCCAAAAACAAAAAAGTCCAAAATACAACAAGGGTGGGCGGAGGGGGCGCTGGACGGAGGGCCAGAGTCCAAAACAACAAAAAACACACCCAACCGAGTGGGTGGAGGCCAAGAGTCCAAAACACACAAAAACAAACCCAACCCAGTGGGCGGAGGCTCAGGGGCGGAACAGGTCCGGGGGCCGACCTCGGCGCAGGAAGCGGGAGCCACGTAGGGGTTCCGGGGGCCGACCTCGGCGGCCGTAGCGGGAGCCTCGGATGTGGTCCGGGGGCCGACCTCGGCGCAGGAAGCGGGAGCCACGGAGGGGGTCCGGGGGCCGACCTCGGCGCAGGAAGCGGGAGCCACGGAGGTCAGGGGCCGACCTCGGCGCAGAAGCGGAGCCACGGAGGTCAGGGGCCGTCCTCGGCGCATAGGAGTCGCTGGGGGAGCACTGGGAAGGAGCTCGGGACTGGCACTGGGGCCGGAGCTCGGGACTGGCACTGGGGCCGGAGCTCGAGACTGGCACTGGGGACGGAGCTGGGACTGGCACTGGGGCGGAGCTCGGGACTGGCACTGGGGACGGAGCTCGGGACTGGCACTGGGGCGGAGCTCGGGACTGGCACTGGGGACGGAGCTCGGGACTGGCACTGGGGACGGAGCTCGGGACTGGCACTGGGGCCGGAGCTCGGGACTGGCACTGGGGCCGGAGCTCGGGACTGGCACTGGGGCCAGGAGCTCGGGACTGGCACTGGGGCCGGAGCTCGGGACTGGCACTGGGACGGAGCTCGGGACTGGCACTGGGACGGAGCTCGGGACTGGCACTGGGACGGAGCTCGGGACTGGCACTGGGACGGAGCTCGGGACTGGCACTGGGAAGGAGCTCGGGACTTTCTGGGGCCGGCTGCGGGGGAAGTCCGGCGAGCCGCCTCGGGGCCGGCTGCGGGGGAAGTCCGGCGAGCCGCCTCGGGGCCGGCTGCGGGGGAAGTCCGGCGAGCCGCCTCGGGGCAGCTCTGGGAAATCAGGCAGCCGCTCGGGGCGGCTGCGGGGGAGGCGGCGAAACCGCCTGGGGCAGCTCTGCGGGGAAGTCTGGCGAGCCGCCCTCGGGGCAACTCTGCGGGGAAGTCTGGCCGAAACGCCTCGGGCCGCTGCGGGGAAGTCCGGCGAAACGCCTCGGGGCGGCTGTGAAGTCAGCCAGCCGCCTCGGGGCCGGCTGCGGAGGAGTGCCGGGCGCCTCGGGGCGGCAGCGGAGGAGTGCAGCGAGCGCCTCGGGGCAGCGGCAGCGGAAGCGCCTCGGCCGCGGCGGCGGAGGTGCAGCGCGCGCCGGGGCAGCGGAGGAGTGCCGCGCCTGGGCGGCAGCGGAGGAGTGCTCCGGGCAGGCAGAGATGTGGTGTTCCCGGAAGGCGACGAGGGGCCGGATCCACCGGCGGCTCACGCCGCTTCATCCGGGCAGACTGTGGAGGTGGTGTCTTTGGGAAGCGACCAGGGGCCGAGTCCACCGGCGGCTCAGGTCGCCTGCTTCCCTGGCGGAGGTAACGGAGGGGACCGTATCCGGGGGGTGCCAAGACCAGTCTAGTCCCCCGAAAAACCTCCCGGTCCAGCTGGGCCAAAAATTTAGCGACCTCACCTCGTTTGTGGTTGGATCCTTCTGTCATGATGGGGTGTGGAGGTGAGGCAGAAACGCAGCTGGACTGGATTGAATGCAAAATAATGAATTTAATGAAATAAACCAGATCACAGGGAACAGGACGACGGAGGGACGAGACATAGACGTGACGAATGACGAGGATCCAACAAGACACAGAGACACAGGTGACACTAAATACACAGAGGGTAATCAGGGAACGAGACACACCTGGGAACTAATCAAGGGGAGACAGGACAACACGGAGACTTAGACACACAGGAAACTTCAAAATAAACACAGGAAAACACAGAACATGACAAGTGCTGCCAGTAAGAGTGTGTTATTTTCAGTTTTTTAATATATTTTTTAACTGTTTTATTTGGGGGCTGCAATAGAGATTTTGTGCTGCCATTTTCTTTCTTACTCACTTAAAGTACTTAAGGCTCAGAGTAACTAACAGGGTTATTACGGCCATTGACTTTGCTTGCTCTCCCAAATAAAGAATCAGAATCATGACCTCAGTGTTTCTCTTTCCTCCCTACATCCAGTAACAGACCAATTGCTGTCATGAACAATACCTTTGTGTTTAGAGTTTAATAATTGTTGGATAGGTTGATTGATAACGTTGTAACTGCCTAATTCTAAATGCTGGCTTTGATTTGCTTTGGTTTTCAAAGAAAACTCTCCGGCCTTCTATGATTCTGAGTTTATCTGTGACTCTTTACTAGATGGAGCCCATGATGTAACTACTGCTGCCAATAATATGTTTTCTTTCTGCCTGTTTTTTTTTTCTGTTCTAGGAAGAAGTTCTGTCTCAGTGCTTCAGTGTTGGGATGTATGCATTTCCTGGACAAACCTTACTTTAACTTTGGACAAACTTAGTCTGAATTGGTTTTAATAGAGAAGATTTAAATAGAGAAGATGGGCACATCCGACTACCTGATGCAATAGTTCACACTACACGTTAGTTCACATGTACAGTTTCCCCTTATGAGAATCTTAGAACTTTGGGCGTTCTAAGATTGTCGCTTGTGATTTCGTAACCAATCATCCTGTAGTGTGTGGTGTGTTACAGTAGATCTGGAGGCCGCTTCGATCTAAATCAGGGGTTTTCCCCGACTGGGAGTGTTAACGCAGCCTGTTGAATGTGACAGGTAGCCAATTAGAAAGCATGGATTCTCCTCCTTGTTTTCTGAGGGGAAATTATAGAGGGGAATCCCAAACAGCTGACAGAGCGCAAAAGTCCAGCGAAAATTGGAGATGATATGTGGAAACAACATTAATGTTTATAAAACATTTCGTCCAAAGAATATAGAAATGACGAGGGGAGGAGTTGGAGCGAAATTGCTACGCAGTTGATGAACCCAGTAACTTTTCAGCTGTTCTTCATTAAGGTGACATAAATAGGTTCTAACGATTTTCATTCAGTCAGGACGTTACGCTGACAATAGAGCCACATGCATTGCATGGTTTTCAAATTAGTTAACTGGACTTGTAGCCATTATTTTGTGCCCATTGTTTGACACCACATGGCACGATCGAGCCTGATCGAACTGTTTTACCTAGGATTTCTGTTGGCTAAAGTGTGGTCTCAGGTTTTGAAAATGGGCCGACAATCGGCTGACAGCTCTAAGATCATGTAGTGTGCGCTGGGCATTACACTAAGGAAATAAGGAAGGGAGGGTCAGTGGAAAGCAGTGGAGTTGGGCCTTTTTTCATTCAGTGTCATCAACAGAAAGAGAAAAAGGCTGGAAGAGACGATAAAGCCGATAATTAAAATGACGCCGATAGTTTTAATTTATCGTACAATTATTTTTTATGGCGACAGGCCTACCAGCAGTTTAGTTCTTGTTATACAAAACCCACTTTGATTACAAAAGCTACAGCATTTTATCCATTCATTTCACTGCAAACTTTGAAGAAAACTCTTCTCTTGTAACTATAAGCTACGTCAATATTTGACTTAAACTCTGGTAGGGTATTTAGATAAATCCATGGTATACATAGCTTCACAAGTTCAATAACTGCATGGATATAAAGAAAAGACGAGCAAACCTCAGCTGATTCACACAGATTCTCTTTAAGTTCTCATAATTAAATGCAGCTATGCTTTAGCGCCACCCCTGCAGCTTTACATCAGAGAATCTTTTGAAGAATAACTAAACAATCTACAAGGCTTCAGGTGACAGCTCAGCACAGTGGCAGCCCCTCTGCATCTGATAAGGTTTGTCTCATTGCCCACAGCTCACTATCATATGGATCAATTTCAATCTGGAGATGTGATATAGAGAGTTGACAATACTGCCCCGAAGCTGTAAACAGACAATGTCATGTCTGGAAAGCAACTGATGAGGAATATCTCAGCTCAAAATGCGCATTGATTTCATTCTCTCCAAAAATCTGAGGTGTGGATTTTTTCAGCAGTGGAACTCCTTATTAATAAATACAGTAAACAACAGTCAGCTTTGGAAATCATGGTAATATTCTTAATGCCAACATTTGAGCAAAAGCTATTACATTTCAGTCAATTTTCTTTTGTGTAGTTTCTCTACACTAGTCTACACGACAGGAGTAAAATTTCATAGGAAAATGTGCTCTTTATTAACCAGCAGACAGTCTGGTGTTGCTTGCCAGACAGAGGTGATTGTGTTATCAGTGAGGCCGGCTGTGTGACTCTCTGCTGGGCTCCCGCGGTTTTAGGATCGTCCCTTACCTCTCCTCTACCCCAAGCACCCCTTCTCCTCTGCACTCTAATTGCCTCTATTACTGTATCTGCAGTCAGATAAAATGCTAATTTCACAGCACATTAATTTCTCCGGGCTGAACAATAAGCAACACAAAGCCCAAGCCGCCTTGTCTTTGCCTGGGCAAGCACGTCTGCGACGCTGGGCTCCTTCCCAGCGGTGGAGGAGTGAGAGCGCCATTATGCACAGGTCAATGAAATGAAGGAAAAATCCATCGATTCTACATTTGAAAAGAAAACACAGGAGAAGGGCTGGAGCAGGGTGATTTATCAGTCTGAGATGGAGTCTGGCAGTCAGGCCCGAAAAAAGCCGTTGATAATCCTCTATCCTCATTGGCCTGCTTTAGCTGGGCCATGATACAGTAACATCTGTCAATGAATACATATAGCCTTCCTACCTATACATTTGGTACATGTGGGTATTTTGGAAATGAGGCCAGAAATTATTTCTGCAACCTCAAGAAAACAAAGTGAAAGTTTATACATTAAAAAAAAAAGTCTCAAATTCCCTTCAATTAGAAGGGGGCTAATTTCCTAATTTTATCACCATCATTCTCCCCTCCTGGAGTTCATCGATCATCCCTGCTTCTCTTGTACTGATGCACCCATCTGTGTACATCAACCTAATGTTCTCATATTATATGCATGACTTGATTCCTCCCTGCAGCATCCCCAACCGGCTCTGGATTAGCACGTCCACACCCCACTTCACAAATCAAAATCTAATTGCTCCCATCCTCTAATGGCTACACAACACACTTCATTTATTTAACCACCATTTTTTTATAAACCATTATCAAATTCTGTTTAATTCTATTCAGCCCCTCTGGGATGTGCGCAGACCAGTGACAGGGAGTGCAAATCTATAGGCAAAAACAGCATCGCCTAAACACATGATATTACATATTGTCATTTTACAAGAAAACTTCAAAGCATTCATTGACCTTTTATTTGTTAGACTAATAAAAACATATTTGCATAGAAATAGGGTTGTAAGTTATTAGCTATCCTTTGCAATAATGTTAGTAAATATTGTGATGATATTAAGTTTTACATATGCCGATTGTCTTTTGTCCTGTTTTTCTAATCCATACTTTCCCCTCTATGTGACCTTTAGCAGGTATGACAATGTCATATGGGTAAACTATAACGCGGTTCACCTTTCACGGCCTTCCTGCTTTGCAGAGTTTTTTGCGCGGTTCTATTCAGCCAGTGCATTGTGTTCTGCATCCTGATTGGCTAAACAGTCTCTGTGCTTCTTCTCTACCTGTGTGCCAATAACGTTACAGTATTTAAGTATACGTCATACAGCTTGGCAAATTTTGGCAAATATTTTTGCCCGGAAGAAAAAAGAGGAACTACAACTACCGATAACTATGTTCTTTTCTCGCACAAACACACCTGCACCACAGGCTTCAGAAGATAAAGACACTAGAGAGCGGAGTCAGGCCGCAGCATCACAGTCAGAGGAACAGTGAAACACCCGACTCACAATTTGTCCTACTGTACTTTGTATTGATGATTAAAATTATTATTTTACTGTAGTTATTTGTTTAGGTTTGCAGTCGTGTCGTGTTCTTTCTTTTTTTTTACTTTTTATCTTCAGATAAATGACTGAACAGTGCTTTGTGTCGTATCGAAGGCTTGGGATATATATCATAGCTTAACTTCTTTCTACTTCTTCACAACTTTCCCACTGTTTACTCATGACATGACAACTCCAACATTGCTGTTTTAATGTACAAAAGTCAACAGAAAATTAGAAATAACTTTCTAAGGGTAAAACTTGAGTTTGGTGGACTTTCACAACCTGTCTCTCATGACATTTTGTGACAGCCACGGCAAAACAGGCTCACACCACTTTCTCATCACAGAATGCAGACATGTAGACAAGAGAAAAACAGGTGAACGATGCAACCAAAATAAACTTGCGTAAAGCTGTTTTTTTTCTTCCCACAGCAGAAGATGTGCACAGCGGGAGCCAAACTCCGGGCAGTCAGTCAAACGACACCGCTTCACTTCTCAAGGCACTCAAATGATCGTATCCATGTCTGTGTCTGGTACCTTAAGTTATGCAATTGAAGACGAAAATAAACCTCAATGTTTGTTTTGACAGTGTCTTACCAAATCTGCATGTTTTACTCTGTATGATATGGTCACTTTTATCGGGAACAATTCAACTTACCCTATGGTGTTGTAACTTTATTTTCGAGGAGTGTGCAAAACACCTGCCTAATTTAGCTGAAAATTGGAAGGTATTTTAATTTACAAATAAATGAATAGAATGGTTTGACAGATTCTTTTCTTTTAAAACTAATAAGGATAAAATGTGAATACTTAAACCAAGCTGTTAAGTACACATAAGCCATAGGCCAATTAGCAATTAATCATATATATAAAAAAGAAGAAAAAAAACATATTAAATTTTCAAAACTGCGTCTATGTATCACATCAAAATAACACAATTTTGTTTTCTTTCTTATGTTAAATGAAGACATTTCATTGTTAACTTCAGGTTGTCATAAAATGACAATCATATACCATACCCATGAGCAAAGTAGTAATTTATTGCTGCATCACTAACACCTAGATGTAAACAACACTACAAAGAACCCAAGAGAGTCTTCAAAACCTTGAAGAATAAAGGTCAAAATCAGTTACTGCAAAATAAAGTTCAGGTTGGGTGTTTTGAATTAAAAGCAACAGTTTGTAATACCTTGTTACTATTATCATCATGCTTCTTATGCAATAAGAATAACTGAGTGTCTAGAGTAAACCTGCAGTGTTTTAAGTACAAACAGTCTTTCTTAACCATTAGAAAACATTCACTGGAATGGAACTTAATGTGTATTAAAGTTCAGTGAGGTAGTAAAAGCACTGAGTGCAGCAAGC
This sequence comes from Gambusia affinis, assembly GCF_019740435.1. Taxonomy (NCBI): domain Eukaryota; kingdom Metazoa; phylum Chordata; class Actinopteri; order Cyprinodontiformes; family Poeciliidae; genus Gambusia; species Gambusia affinis. The sequence goes on from NC_057875.1 coordinate 8,852,403, forward strand.
CCTGTTACGTCATACCCTATAGCCTTATTTAACCCCGTTTCTGAGGGCAGCTCTGACCAAGCCTGTGTTGTTCCTCATGTTTCCATTCAAACACTCCAAGTGCTGAGGAAGTGTTGACAGACTGAGCACGCCCGCGCTGGCTGGCTGGTAGGGGACTGGGTGGGGTGGAGAATCTGTTATGGGGAAGAGGAATTAGTAGGTTGAGGCCAAAGGCTGCATGAGGTACAATCCCTGTTCATTCTACATTTCCTCTCGGATCAAGCAACCTTAAAGCTGACGGCCCAAAAATGACAAAAACTATAGGTCACAAGTATTGGACTACAAACTGCTTGGTGAGTGTTTTAGAGTGATGGAGGTGGGATGCCATTATGCCTTCTTCCCCTCCCCTAATTAACCCATTACTGCAGGGTGTGCAGACTTGGAAGGGATTACATAATGCACTCCAACGTTGTAGAATGGGCCAGTCCCAGTGGACAGCAGGCACTGAGAGGAGAAATAGGAGAGGAGAGAGACATTTGAGATTAAGTCTCTTTCATCTTCAACTAGACTCATATTTCCTTAAGTTAAGTAGTAGATGGAGACTATACGATTACTCTATCCCGTTCCATCTCCCTCTTTTCATTCTTTCTTTTACACACTTTCCTCATGTGTACACATATTCTTGGTTTTCCTCCTTGTTTTTTTTTTTTTCTTTTCTCCTTCAGTGGAGGACTCAGAGTGTGCATTCGAAAGCAATGTGAAGAACTCAGGCTCCCAATCCCCAGTGCTAAATAAAGGAATTTCTAAGAATTGCAGCTCAGAAAGAAGACACTTAGCTATGTGCGCTCCCTTTTTACAGAGGAATCAAACATAGTGGAAGGGCTAGAGCTCTCACTGCTTAGCAGATGCTTCAGTTTGGTGTGAAATTTCTCATTTATCACAAGGCATGCTGCAGTGTTGCACAGACAAAGATGATTGTTTTCCACCTTATAAATTAAATTAATAAAGAAGTGAAACACAAATACAAAAATACAAATACAGAAATATACAAACATTTCTGTCACTCTGGGCTGGTGACCAGACTGACAATTTTTAGCTTGTTTAGCCATGACCAGAAACACAAAAAGTTTAAAAGCTATTTGTAAATAGAACTATGATGTGCTGACAAAAACAACAATGACAAAAGTGATGCTGCTTTCATTTACTTCTTTTTGGATTTTTTGACCTTGGTTATGCAACATGCTAAATTTTGGGAGTTTTTGTCATTTGTTGAAGTTTTTGAGTAAAGGTAAGGGTCTACATTCTTTAGGAATACACAAACTTTTGCAATGCTATTCATGCTAGAGGCACTAACCTATGATGCTAAACTCCCATTGCTTTAAAATATTTCTAAAGTCTTGTTTTACATCAATTGGTTTCTCAGATCTGAAACATGACACTGGCTTTCTTCCAAACATAAATAAGTACGGACCACTCAGGAACTCTGTTGCAAACGCATTCGTAAGGGAACAACATATTGGCTGTCTGAAGAACTTGCAGAATCTAACTAACTAACAAGAAAGCTAAATCTGGATAATTAGACATGTATATAATTGCAATGGATACAGTAGGGAAGAGGGATGACATCATGAGGGAGGAAAAAGTGAATGATACATTTCTTAGTTATTTAAGATGAAATGTAATATTATTTAATAATTTATCTGTTTTTAAGGTAACTTTTAAGTTGGTTTTGGTTTGTAGTTTCATGGTCCACCAACCAATCCTACAAAATGTGCAACCTTTGGTAAACAATTTAAACTGACAAGCTCGAGTCAAAAAAAAGAGATAAAAAAATAGAATTGCTTAGTTTAGACAAAATAATTTCACATTATCTTATAGTTCTTAACCTGAACTTCAAAAGAACTAAAAGCTCTAGAACAAAACGTTCTAAAAAAATGGAGTGTAGAAACCTGCCACAAAATTCTGATTGGTACATCTTTATGGATATGCATAATTTACATATATATATAAGGAGAAATGATTTAATGATCTTGTAAACAAAGTTTCAAAAAAGTAGTGGTACAGACATCCTCCTATTTAAGGAGGCATGTTCCTAATTTGCACAGCACAAATTACATAGTTTGTCAAGCATTTTCCATTCTTGTGTCATGCAAAACATGCCATGAGTCACAGAGGTTGTTATCCTTAAGACAGGGCTTTTGCAAGAACACGGAAGATTTCTTTGCACTGCGAGACATCTTCTTTTATGCACTTGTAAACAGTGAGGCAGAATCTGACAGGGACTCATAAAACAAACAGAAATGCTCTGACAGGTCACACGTGCACAGATTGATAGATGTGTTATTCTAATTCTCACATGTGATGGAACTGTTTCAGCCAAATGCACGATGCGGGAGAGTAAATCATTGTGATTGCTCACAAACAGCTGGATTCAGCCGAGATACACTCAGGTTGGGAAGCCATCACTCAAGCCCAGAGAATTAGAGCACTCAAATCCGCCCTCTCCATGTCAAGTGGAAGGGGGATATCATGACATGAAAAATCTCTATGCTCTGGCTACAATCATACAAGCCTTCCAATGATTAAAGCATTGCGGCAATCAGGAAAATTCCTGCCAGGGTGTTTTGGGGAGAAAATCAGCGATTGCCACCAGGGCAGGGCCTTCTCCACTCAGTGGTGTTTGCTGAAATAAATCTTGCATCTCCAGTGATGCCAGACAGAAGACGCTGTCTCTGCCAGCTGTCTGCCATGCCGCTCTGCTTCATCCTACCCGCTGCTTTCTGCCATGACTGCTGTCCGACGCTCAGCACTCAGCCTCTTGTTTTCATAACAGTTCCGGCACGGACGGCTGGCACAGCTGTTCCGCGAGTCCCCACGGCCTTTTAAAAAAGGCAATAAATCAATCTAGGCACTCAATACAGGCGGGAAATTGACCAATTAGAGTGGCCCAAGATGCTTATGTTCAGGCGGACGATTTTACAAATTGGCTATCTATTTATACCAACACAGGCACTCCGCAAGAAAAACTCACTGGCTGCATTCAGAGTATTTTTTTTTTCTCAAGCAATACACACCACAATGTAAAATTCTGAGGCCCTGCTGTTTAATCACACATCACTCATTCAACAGTGTTTGCATAACTACTATGTTCTTTTAACTCCCACTGTTTGTGTTAACAGCTCAAAGAAAAGATGTGATCAAGCATCAACAGTGTAATTATGGGCCAGAGAGGCTGAGCCGGCACTAACTGTTGTACCTTTTACATACAGTCTGTTGTTTAACACTTGATTCAATAGCAGCAGCTAAAGACTTATAGAAAAACATTTTAAATAATGGTGCACCTCCATTAGATAGTCCTCTGAGTTCACTGGTTGAACTTGTTCAAACATCTACGAGTACATTAAGTACATTGGTAAAATTTTCTAATCTTTTTAGGCAAAAAAACAAAACAAACAAACTTAAAACATCAGAATATTTATCCAATCTTCTGATAATTTAGAACATAATCTTCCCCAAAAATGTTTGGATTATTGAAAGCATCTGTTTGTTATAATTAATCAGCACCATTTTGATCATGTTCAATAAATTTGGTGTGGGAAATCAGAATCTGTTGAGGAAGAAGAGGGAAACGTAGCGACTTTTATCAGAATGACGACTCTGCCCAAAAAAAACAAAAACAAACTTAAGCTTAACAGTTGGATTCTGTTTCATGAGGGTAGAGCTTCATTCAAGAGATTGACATTCAATAAACCACTCTTGTTCGATATGAAAAAAACAAAAACATACCAGTCTATCAGGTATCACAAAAAACATTTAATGGAAATCAGATTTATCAAAATGTTCAACAGTTGGAGACATTCAAATGATCAGACTGCAGTCAAACATGACAATAATTTTTTTTTTTAAGATGTACCCAGTTTTTACACCAAACCCATGTTATTACCACATCTTCTTTGCAGTTTGGGATTTTAGCATCATGACACAACAAAACTCATAAACTATAAGGTGTTTATTAATGTTTACAGATTTTTGTACAATGAGGTGGTTAACACAATTATTTAATATTAAAAAAATTAATAAGAAATCAAAATCTAAGATCCTCCTCCTGATTGGTTGATTTGTGCACGACCACAGGACCATAGGCAGAATGCCGAGGTGCTCATTTGTTTTCACAGATTATACTGTCACAAATAATCTTAATGAATATGTAAAAACTAGAGTTTTTTCTAAGTTCTATATACTACAGCTTTAATACCACAGCTACATCTTCAAATAAGGAAGTTAGCTTAATGATGAGCTACAGGCACACTGGGATCTGTTAGCAACCTGCCAGTGTGCTGTAGCACATTATCTGCTTTGGCTAAAAATCATTTATTCAACTCCTTTTCATTGAGCAGACTGAACATTACCCTGAAGGCAGCAATGCATGATTATCAATCTCTGGGTAACAATCAAATAACAGGGCTCTCTGCACCTGCACGGCTGTATCTCCATATGCCGCTCTTGTAACAGGTAACAGCCAAAGTAAGCATTAATCCTCACAACCAGCTCATGCAACACCCAAGCTAAATCATGCACAAGATCCAGAAACAAGCCACAATGGTGGGCTTTGTGGAGCCGCCAGCTAAATGTGGTAAAGCCTAATTAGTGCTAGTATGTAACAGAGTCCACGGACTGTGTTCTGAGGGATGCCACGAGCACAAGCAGCGGTCCCTTATGTTATGCTAAGTAGAACTCCAGAGCATCATTATCATTCACAGTCTACTTGCCTGCAGACTCATTTATGCTTACATGTCACTTTGCTTCCATACAGTCTAATCAGCTGATTAACACACGCGAATGCAGATCCACAGACACAATGAGCACTTTAAAGGTTACTGTCCCTATCGTGAGGGCTCAAAGAAGATCACCCTGCCGCACGGGGTTAAGCTAATTAAAATAAACAGGAAATGAAAATTAAGTGTAATGCATTGCTTTCTATTCTTCTTTTTAGCAAAGAAAGATTGCCTGTGGCTTTTCATCAAAATAAAGGGACATAAACCCAACTACAAGTCCTTTACATATAAATGTCATTACATTAGATTCAATGCATTTGTATTGAGCCCTGTTTACTCTTACACCTCTAAATAAAATCCAGTGGAATGAGTTGCCTCAAGTAGCCATATTTTTAAATAGAGTCCAACTGTGTTTAGTTTAATCACATTATAAACACTGTTGTTTTGTCAAGGTCTCAGAGGGTCACAATAGAAAATAGAGTAGGCAACCGAGGAGCACAACAGTCAGACGCTTAGAAGATGTTGGGTTACAAATGGATTTGTCAATTTATTAAAAAAATGTAACCAGAATAATCATATGCTTACGTTGTAATTTATTATGATCGGTCATTACGTTTATCTTTGTAAGCTTGAAATGTACATATGCACATTTTTATGAGGGGGATGTAAAAGTGAGACTGACCACTGAGCTCACCACTTTGACTATCTCTGCTCATCTTTTCACTACTGTTTGCAAATCTGCACTGTTGAACACAGTACAAAACCATGTAATGGGCTTGACATAGGGGAGGCAATGTCGCTCCCTCTTTGTTCATTACATATGGAACGTTCGGAATCAGGCAACAATCACTTGACCTTATCCAGCCAAGCTGCCAGCAAAATTTGTGCATGTGAAATCTTAAGCTTATACACATAGACATATACTTGCAGGCTAGCAATGAAACACAAAAATACTTAAAGATATTTCACTTGTGTTGTCGCTGCTGTCACTATCGTGCCTCATATTGTGCTAGGTTCACTACAGGTGTGGAAAAACTTTCACCGTTTTTTTGCTCCCAGTGTGTCATGCCCACAAAATGCTGCTGTGAACTACAGGTAACCCCCGCTTGAGAGAGGCTTTTAGGTCAAAATAGATTATTTGATTAATCTGTATTAAGTCATATTAGTATGCTAAAAAGATTAATTGTATGTGCTAATGTTTACAGCCCTGATTATAAAGCAATATCTCATGCTTTGAACAAATTCGTGGACCTCACAAACATAAAGAATCTCTCAACCATTACTGTTTCCACAAGCCATGTGGGGAACAACAAATGTGGGTGGAAGTGCTAAATAAGACCAATATTGCACGTTTTAGCCTTTAAAGCCTTTTGCCATGCAAAGCACAGTGAAATAGTAAACTTCCACAATAAACACTATACCTAAAACCTGATGATAGCATGAGACTGTGGGGATGGTTTCTTTTTAAAAAGGAAAGGAAAGATGCTCAGACACAATGAGAAGAGGCAAGGAGACACTACAAGGCAGTTCTAAAAACAGCATTTGAAGAGGCTGCAAGAAAACAAAACTGGATGCTCATCTACCAGCAGGACATAAGCATGACACAAGCATCTGTGAGTGGGCTTGAGAATGGATGTTTACAGACCCATTCCATCCATCCATCCATTTTCTGTGCACCCTGATCCCTAGTGGGGTCAGGAGGGGTGCTGGTCCCTGTCTCACGCAAAACCCCCTCCATGCAATTTGATACCGTGGTTTTGCAAAAATATAATGCAAAAGCATTTTTCTATAAATTGAACCTTGTACCTTTTACTTGATTCACTGAGATTTATGTTAGCTAAAGCTTTTAAAAAACATTTATACTTTTCCTTACACTTCACAATTATGTTCAACTTTGTATTGGTTTATGATATAAACTCAGAATAAAAAACACATAAACCTTTGTTTTTGTAAGATAAAATGTGAACAAATTGAAAGGTTTGCTAATTTGCAAACACCATATACCAGTCAAAAAGCAAAACGTATACTTTCTAAGCATTTTTACAACAAAAAGCAAAAGTTCTTGTTACATTTTCAGCTCATATTGAAGTGGCACTACCAGAAATATTTAAATTATATAACAGGGTTCAAACACTTCCATTTGGATGCTATCAATTACCCTCTTTATTCCTCAATTCCATTCTTTTAAATATTAATATGATTCCATAATGAGGTTGAGTGGTCGGAATCACTCACTGTCCCTCAAGGCAGCTACGCAGTGGACGAGAGCACAGACCTCGCTTGATGAATAAAACCATCCCATTAAGCTGCAATTCACCCCTCGCACATGGCTCTGTGGAAGTTTTGTCTTGCTCTTTGTCACAGGGAGCTAAATAAAAGGGACTCAAATTCAGTCTGCAGGTGCCTCTTCTAATAACTACATTCCTCACCTGGTGTCTTAAAGCTGCATGCTGCTAGGTTGGGTATAATAAATTGCAATAGATTTATGTGTGTGTGCATGGGCACATGGCGTGGGCTAGTGTGTGTGTGTGTGTTTTCCTTTCTGTCTGTGGTAATGGTTCTCAGCTGCATGGTATAATATGTAAAAAAAAAAAATAAAAAAAAAATGAAACAAACAATTATGCAAAGTATATTCCTTATTTCTTCTTTGATGAGCTTAATAAACAGTTTTTCATGCCCACAAATGAACTGCGTGATCAATTCTACAGGGTCACCAGTTTACAGGCAAAGTAGGACCTCTCAATTACTGCCTGATGAGGCCTGAAAAGAGACAGCCCTCGCTGGAGTGCACAGAATGAGAAATGAGACGCCTAAGATCACTGAAATTGTTACATTTCAAAAAGCAATTTTCTTAAATTGCTGAACAAGTTACTAAAATCAGACATGCAATTAGGATCTGATTTTGGAGAGAGGGAATTAAAGGGAGCAGCTCCACTCTCAGCTCTGTCTCGGGGTACAGGCGACCGTTGCTCATCTCCACAGCGCAGCGTTTATGCACGGGACCCCATATCATGCAGCTCGCACAATCTAATTAGCTCTCAACAAATGGATGAACACTCATTTTGAAATACAGCTATGTAAAAAAAAAAGGCAGGAGATAACTAGGGCTGCTGTTATTGTCGCTTTTATCGACAGTCGCCCCCCTCCCCTCCACTCGTTTTTTGAAAATGAGAATCCGCCGGTCTGAATCATCACTACATAGACAGTCAGCTAATACGCTATGAAATGAACACCTCTTTATCACAGGCGAGCAAATGAATCATGCAGCAAACAGAGCTTTTGACAAGAGCTCGTATTATTTCACACATAATACTATAATACTAGCTGCTTGATGCTTCTTGTAACAGCGTATTAGGCACTGATCCCTTCTTGGAGCTGCACTGACCTTTCACTGAGCAACTTAATATAACATCCTTCAAACAAATTAAGCAACAGCAGATTTTGCTTCTTGCAAATTCAATAATCACAAGGAACATGTCCAAATAAAATGAGATTACATGCACAAACACTCTGCATGAGGGGTACGCACACTTTGTCATACAGGCAGGCAAATTCATTCAGCGACACATGTGAACGCAGACACACACACGCGCACGCAGACACCAGAGGAAACCAGCGAACCGTGAAACATCTTCATCCATCTCTGTTCCCATGGCAACAAGTGAAATCATATTCCTTTTACAACTTTGTTCTCTGTTCAAAAATGTAACCATCTGCTAAAAACATATAGTCGCGCAGAAAAGTTATGTGATGAATATTTTAGAGTGCTTTGCTAGCAGCTACAGGCATTATGGTCCCTGGCCAACGTCTTCCTTCCAGGCAGAAAACAGCCACATCCTCCCCCCACTGTGGATGATGCTGAGGGGGACGTTTTATTCAGGAGAGTCCTGGCTGCTCACACTCCTTGTACCACTATATTTTCTATAACAGGAACATAACATAACAGGACAGTAGATTTATGGCTTAGTTGTCTTTCTTTCCCTCCTTTTTGAGGAAAAATGGTTCATGCAGTTTCTGTTTTGTTTTAGGTTTTTATTTTGGCTTGCTTTTTTGTTGCTCGTGTTTCTGATATTTTCCTGAAATAACTAATATAAAAAAAACAGAAAGAAGCATTAATGTGCACATCTTAAAGCGAAAGGCTTTTTATATTATTGCACGGTTCTGTAAAACAAAGTAACAGATTGTAAATACTGCAATATATGTGGTTACAATCTTATCTAAAGAAATAAAAATTGTAGAAATACTGAAATTACTTTTTCAAATTATTTTAAAATAACTAAAAAATTAAACACTACGATAAAATGTAAAAAAAAAAAAAGTTGTCCACTGTTTTATTTGGTTTTAGTTAATTAATGTGTTCATAGTGAATTTCTTTTAAATACCCTAAATAATAAGAGCCTAATAATCAGTACTAAAGATAATAAAATATTAAGTGAACGTAATGTTACTGTAGTTGCTAGAAATATGGTTAACACATTTTTCTTCTGAGAAATGAAGAAACTGGAATACAGCACAAATAACAAATGTCTGCCCTAAACATATGTGCTCATATGGAAGATATTAAGAATTACCAAAGAAGAAACTAAACATTACATCAGACCTGATGTCATGACTTCACTTCTCAAATATCACATCAAAATATTGCTACAGCATTGCCTGGTTACCTGTCCACAAAGAACACAGATCCACTTAGATTTTGGTTAGGAAAAAAAGTAGCAATCCCTCTGATTTTCTTGTTAGTTTTCTTTAAATTTGTCTCTTGAGTTGCATTGAGTTTACATTTTTTTTCTCTTATTTGGCTGCGTACTACATAATGTGCTCTGGCCTGAGCCAACAATGGATGTACATTACAGGGGTCAAGGCAGACTTTGGTCTAAGAATCCAGCTGTGACTGAGATTATCAATTGCCAGACACTAAAGCACAATCACACACAGCTGCTTAAACATATGTTAATGCTAGATAGTGTGTCACAGAGCTCTTATTTGCCCACATGCCACTATCTGACTTAAAGTCAGCTGGTTGAAAGAAATGTTTTACACTTTTCATATTAGACTAGTAAATATTTATATCATTTCATTCCTTTCATTTCTTGTTGGCTTGGTGGCTGAATGTTTGTGAAGCAGCCTGTCTACCTCAGTGGATGAGCAGACAAGCCAACCAGGTAATAGTTAGTTTATCTGGTTTGTTATAGTTATGGCTTTTAATGCGTCTATATGTTTCTGCTGAAACAAACTGTAGAAGTTGATTGCAATTAGCTTGTCAGGTTCAGTGACAGAAAGCAAATCCTAACACATAATGAGCTTAAAATATGCCATTAGGATCCAGCTGTTGTGTATTTCGATTTATTCTGAAGGATTCGTCTTCTTACTGCTTGGTTTTTAGGATGACGTATGAGCATTAAAAGACCCTCCACATTTAATGCTGGTCCACTTTGGGTTTGTATCCATGATCATCGCATCCCCCCCACCCAACAAGTCACCTCTTTGTGTTCCTTTTTAAATATAATGAAGTGAATTTACTGCAACTAAGAACACAAGAAACCCCTTCAGACAAAGCATGGGTCTGTGCTCATTTCCAGTCTGGACCAGTGCCAAGTGCTTCTTCACAAGGGTTGAAACCCCATTGTGTAGCAGTGGGTTCACGCTTAGTGCAATACATAACAGGTGGACAGATAAATGAAAAGGAACAAGTGAAAAGGTTTATTACCCACAACAGCCTCCAATCCATAAAAGTCAGCATTACTAGCCAAGCTAGTCATTTAATAATTTATCCGCAATGAGGCCAGTTTAGAACAGCTGAAGCACGCTGTTAAAAACTTGCCCATTTTGTTTAAGCAATGCATCATACAACAAAGCTACATTATTCAGTCAATGGTCCGTTTCCTTCACCTGTCAAGATTAACATTTTACAAAGAGTTAATTACCCACGTAAATCTAGATTATAATATATGTACAAGTGCACTAACAGCAACAATTTGCGAAGCATATGCAGGAAGTCTGAGGTGTTCTGCTGACCTCGTGTCGAACATTACTCTGGAGGGCTGAAACTCTTACACACCAGATGGGGTAGGGCCACGCTAACCATTTTCAGACAGAGGTGAGAGTCATGCCTAAGCGACTTTGTTCAACACCACTGCTAAAAAAAAAAAAAAAACTAAAAAAAATCTACTTCATCCTGAAGCCTACAGAATACACTTATCTTTCTTCTTGGCACTTCGGTGCTGTCTAGGAACAACCTCAGTATGACTGACCACTTAGAGGAAGCAGCAGATTTCCAGGAGCGATACTGGCTGTGTAACAAATATTACTCTGAAGTTATTTTTCTGTATTTCTGAAATGGGGCACATCCTACAGAAAAGCGAGTAACTGAAAGAGTTTGATACAGGGTCACTTGTTGAAACTGACTTATCAGCTCAAACTTACCATGTGTTGAAAAAGTATTTGTACATATTAGAACATAAAAATCAATCAAATTTAATTAATATTTTATGTAGTAGACTACCACATCATTTGCACATAATTCTGGAATGAAATCGACGTATCTAGATGTTATTACATGTTATTTTAAATATAAAAACTTGTATTTAAAAGCTAACCGAAGCTAACCCTCCTTTAAAAAGCCTTAAAAAGTATTCTAACTATTACAACTCTAAACTTGTAGCCACATCGACCATAGGATGATTTAAATCAAATCTTTTTTTCTTTTTCTTTTTTTTTTTTTGTTAGAATGCCCTAGCCAAAATCCGTACCCAAATCCAAATATGGACCTGTGTGCAAATTCGGTAGATGCTGCAGTTGTCACAGCAATGAAAGATGGTTACACAAATGCTTGACCTGGGCTGGTAATTTGAAAGCAAATTTCACTTGATAGAATTCACTTAAAATGTTTTAGTTCACTTTCACAGTTATGCAGTACTTTGAGTTGGTCTACCACATAAAGCCCCAAAGAAATACACATTAGCTCATATTTGTGATATAACAAAATGTAAGAAAGCTCAGAGGTGTAAATACTATTGCACAGCACTGCATATTGTAGAGAGTAAAATAGTTTGGGGATGTTCAACAGTCTAAAAGAGCCATGTTAGTGACAGACAGCAGTGTTAAGACTGACATCTGCTGGGAGAGGAGAAATAGTAGTCACATGTACCTGAGGAGAGCCCTTCAATGACTAACACAAACATAAAAATTTCTTCCAATCAAAAATGGTTAACATCCACACTTCCTTGTCATAAATCCATTTAAAACATACAGAAGTATACATAACAGCATCTCTGGATTGGGGGACATTATAAGTTGTAGTGGGCACAGGATTTTTGGCTTAAACACAAACACTGCATCTTTCCTCCCCTCATCGACTGCATCCTGAGGCTTAGAAAAAACTTAAAAGTAAATCTTACCCCTCCTCTCCCCGCAGCTCTGGAGGGCGGAGGTGGTGGTAATGTTAGGGGTGGGGGAGAGAGGGGATAAATCATTTGGCACTTCAGGCCCCATGAGGAGACCAACTTTGCCTGTAAAATAATCACAAATACAAGCGAAAGTGTTCCATTTTGAACAGCATGTCTCCTAATGTAAAAGTGGCAGGTGGCATATTTCAAGTAGGCTTTGATTGATCCCCAGCTGTTTGTAAAATTGTCTGGCGTCACAGAATTCAGGTCAGAGCGATAAGCATTGTGGGCACTCCCTCTGCGAATGCTGTTCACATGTTCGTGTTCATGTTTGGGCGTCTGTGTGGCACAAGGAGCAGCCACGGGGACAGAGGAACTGGCTGCAAACCGGCTCTGTGGACAGAGGGAACCTTAATAGCAAACATGATTCATGCTTAAAGTTGCTAACCTAAACATATCCTCAATGTTTTTCCTTTGTCATTTAGGTTAGAATGAAAAAAACAACAACATTTTTAACTTTGTTAAAGTTAGTCTGATTGTGAAAGGTAAAATATTACACTCAATCAATTTCTATTCAAAAGCTCATGTTCTTTTAGACACAGCCTCAGAATTAAAAAGTATTAAGGTACTTTTAAAAACTAAGAAACATAAGCAATATTAAAAAAGCATTTTTCATCTGTTATTTATTTATGCATTTTTAATTCTATTTAGTTTTATTTTTTATTAAAACACTATTTTAAAATGTACTTTTATGTGGTTTTGTATTCTTTTTCACATAAATGAAATATCTATTGATTTATTTAAATTTATTCTCACCAGTCAAGGAAATGTATTTTCCAACAAGCGAAAGAAAGGAGGGAAAAAAAAGTACAGCCACTAGAGCAGTTACACATTTCTAATTGGACTCTTAATCTAGCAAAAGAGACGTTCAATAGTGAATTAGTGGTTTTTCTTGTACTCCTTTCCAAGAGAAATATATGCAAATCTCAGTGACAAAGGACGCGGTTCTTTTCCCTCTGCGTGGCAGAGAAGCAGTGGCCAGCGTAAAGCCCCCCACATTCCAGTGAGGCCTCTTGGATCAAAACCCGTAATGAATACATGAGGATGTCCTTTGGTAAAAAGATTTCTTTCTTCTACAAGCCAGAGTCTTGATCACGACTTTCTGTGTTTTTTTTTTTTTTTTAAAGCCTCAACCAGGGTATGACTTTTGAGGTGTAGAAACAGGCAACTCTAGCTCCCTTTATTCCTGTTTAAAAAGAAGAAAAAAAAAAAAAACAGGAAAGATGACAAGTCAACATGCTTGTCACGGAGGCTGACAGGTGTCTTGACTTGAAAAGAAGGAAGTGTATATTTCTAGAAGGTACAAGATGCAAACTTTATATCCAAAATACTCCAATAATTTACCTTGTAAAGTTGACATTTGTTTTTCTCTTGCAAACACTACTGCAGTTATAGCTATTGATAAACATGCATCGCCGGATATTTAATGACACACCATCAAAACACACTGTTGTAGGCATTTGAAATCCATCTATTTTCATTTTGAGGGTCTGCCTGGCACAGTCTAAATGTGGTTAACTACCAGAGGCAGAGTTAATCCTTTTATCTAGATCCCTGCTGCAGGGGATCCCAAACACACTCTGATTAAAAAAGGAAACGTGGGCAATGAACAGTTTAAGAATCATGGGCCCTAAACAGATAAAGGCGGAACATCTTGTTGCTATGGCAGTGCATATGGAATGACTGGCGACAATTCTCACCCCCCGTCTAATATATTCACATTATTTATGAAATATTTTATAAGTAGCATTGCAAATGCTAAATATAAATCCAAGGAGATGCTTGGCGCCTTTTTCCTGCTGGAGTTGGGGAATGCCAGAGCCTGGGTTAGACAGTTGGTGAAAATGCTGGGTTTTTCGCCACAGTTTTCTTATTCCTGGATACAAACAAGCAAATGAAAATAAAAACTAAAACAAATAAAAATGAAAGGAATAGAAGTTGATTTACTCAATCCAAATGACGATGTTAATACCAGCAATTAAAAAGTCAAAAAATGCTGATATCATATATATATATATATATATATATATATATATATATATATATATATATATATATATATATAATTGGAAAAAAAATATTGTATTTTTATTATTTCAATATATTTTGCTCGGCTGATAACAACAATACTACATGAAGTAAAACGAAACTATTTAACACAATAAGGAAGTAAAATAAAAATATAAATCAACCATTATCTTTCAAAGGAAAGAGAAAATTATTCCAGTTTAAAGTACGCTTAAAGACACACCAAGAACAGGACATGTCCCCACCTTCCCTTACTATGCCACAGAGCAGGACAACAGCACTGCTATTTCTCCTGTCAATACTCTCCCAGCATCCATTTTCACCTGGCTGACACCTTTTACTGGTCAAGGGATGAATAAATCACACTTAGTGTACTCCCCTGGTACCTTGACTAAAAAAAGGATATCAACATGAAGGAGGACTGCAGCGTTTCGCTGTCATCGCCGCCCCTGAGGTGCCCTGAAAAATTACCACTGATAAAATATCATTTTTCAAAAAGCCCTTATTGCTCTTTTAATCTATCCGCCACAATGGATGGCTTCTGGGATGTGTTTCTTTTCATCTGAACACAAACAATCTTTCAAAGGGCTTAATAACAGTTACACAAATGAGAGTCATTAATTACCTGCTAATGGAATAATAGATGCGCCATCGAGGGTGCAGCCATTCCACAAGAAAGGTGTGGGGCTTGAAAAAATACATAAAAATAATAATAATTATCTGGGACTCCACTTGTCTTTGAGCTTCATTAGTGCTCCAGCACCAGCACCTTCATGCAAATACATGCACAAAAATATGCTGATCATATTCCCTCTGATTCTGGTTATCTGTTTACATAATGATAGAAAAATTTGCAAGAGGGAATCACTACAGCTACAGAAAACAGCCAAGGTAAAGGAAAATGCAAAAAATAAAAAAAAGGGGCACACTCCGAATCTTATTTCTAAGTAATGTTTCAGGCTTGTTTTTGTGTTTTCTCCATATTAATTTATTTTGTTCAAAAACTTGCCACAGCATGTAATTGCCTCTTAAATGCATTCCAAGCATTAATCTAAATAAATTACTGCACTTGAGCTAGAAAAAAAAAAGAGGGAATTCTTTTTCTTTTTTTTTTTGCAAGAGCAACAAACTGCGACCGATGGCAAAGACTTCCTCTCCCCCTTTCATCAAATCAGATTTGACTGATGTGACACAGTCGTAGTGGAAAATCGCATTCGTCTTCCAGCAGGTTTGAAAAACTAACACATGGTTATTTTTCACCCTAACCTTACTGATAAAACTAACAAATAGAGATGGATTTAGTGGTGGAGAAAAGAAGTAGTTAATGAATGATGAATTAGAGGCGAGAGGAAACATCATAAATTCTGACAAGGCGCTGTTGTCTGCTGGATGATAAACAGCACTGCTGGATGGAATCTGTCTCTCTGTGTGTATCTCTCAGACGCCGGCTGCCACTTTATCTCCTCCATCGTGCTAGATTACACCTCCAGGGTTCAGGTGGGAATCAATCATTGCTATTATTACCTGAATGCACGAGATGCATCTATCACTACTAAGGTTACCATAACCTCAATATTAACAGAGGAAAAGCCCCCTCTAATAAACAGCAGAAAGGATGGGCTGGCTGGTGGGATTTCATCTTCCTTTCACTTTTAATAAGGCACTCAGAGGAATAAAGATTACAGGCCATATTTAGCATGCAGAACAAATCAGGCTCTTCCAGGCTCTTCCTCTCCTCCACTTCTCATTCTGGTTAGTCATTAAGACTGAGGAGAAAGAGGAAGGGGAGAGGTGGGGGTGTTCTAGCACTGGAGAGGCGTTCCCTGATTCAACTGTCTTTATGCTCTAGAACGGCCTGCAGCTGCCGTTAATAAGATTCTTTCGAGGCCCAAAAACTTCAGTTAGAAGCGAGTTGGACCACTGACTCTCTCGGGTCGAAGCTGTACAACCAGCCAACGGATCCGGCCGAGACAGAGCGGAAGAAGTCCTGGGGACACAGCGCACCCCCGTTAATGTTCATCTGCTCCTATAAGCCACCATTACACAATGATGTCTCTGTAAAACAAGATGCAGAAAAAAAGTGAGCATCGGAGCAAAAGAAACGCTAAGCTTCTTTTTGGGGATTAATGGAATTTAGTCAAGTAGCAGTCTGCGAGTGCATCAGAGCAGCTAACGCGGGGTCACGCCACTGCCGAGTGTTTTCACGCACGCCCCGCTGACATGAATCATTCATTGCCATTCAAATGAATATCATCAGCTGAATGAAATATCATTAAGCACAGCTAAAGTTGTCCCATAATAATATACCTCCAATTAAACTATGATCAGAGCGTCAGGCCTGATAATAGATTCATACCAATTAAGTTAGAAATATATTCAAAGGACTTTTCACTTTGAAACTGGTCTTGTTATTCCTCTTGACATTCAACAACACGACTCATTACAGTGGCTCCAAAACTGGAAATGGAGAGACCACGTAAATATTTAAAACCCTCACAAATATATAAATATTCATTCCAGAATGATTTGATGCACTAAATAAATAATCCAGTGTTAAATAAATGACACCCTAAATAAAACTTAAAAAAAAAAAAAAAAAAGGATCTGGGGAAATGAAGACGAGATGAATCAGAGGGGAGGATTCTGGCAAGAAATGAGCGAGGGGAAAATGTCAGCTATCACTCCACCCCTCTTGAATACCTAATAGCAGCCATGCAAATGACATGGGCTAATTAAAGCCCGGCAGTCAATTAAAGAAGTTTTAACTTAAACTTTGAGAAGGGTGCTAAAATGGAGCTTCTTCTATGTTTTGTTCTTATATTTTCTTTTGCAAAGTTTTGGAGAAAGTATGACTGCAAGAAGAGTGAAACAAATATAAAAAAAACAAAAAAACAAAACTTAACTAGCTCAAAAATCAGTCTGAGATTATAATAAGCCAATTTTTTTTATTGATTGGCTATTACCAGTGATCAAGGGTCAGTTTTTTGGGTGGGTGGGTTGGGCGGGGGAGTATTAAATGATCAATTTTCAGTTTATGGAGGCTTTGCTGATGGACTTTTTGAGTTCAGTGAAAATAAGATGAAGTCAGTTGAACAAGTTTTAGTTAAAACATTCTGCGAAGTGCTGATATCCAGCACCCTTGTTTTTGTGTTGCAGAAAGCGATACAAATACATTATTATTATTATTATACATTATATCAATTTTGATATTCATCATACTTTGATAATGAGAAATTCACTGATGACTTGCACAGAAATATTTTTTTTTCCCTCAATTCTGATGCGTGATCAACTTGTCAAACAGTTTTTCTTTCTTATTATGATGTAGCAAACCAAAGAACTCCCAAAATGTTCAATCTGTATATGCATGAACCAACACCATGCACACTGATGCTTTTATTTTCAGTTTTGTAAAATCAGCTAGGCAAGCTTTATTTTAAACCGTGATTAAGGTGCTGAATTTAAGCATCCTCTGATCTTATTTTTGTTCTTTCATTAGATAGGTGAAGAAAGATGTGCAGTAAGCAACTATAAATGAACAAATTCAACTGCTGTACATTTTTCACTGGGATAATAACTGGAGATTCGGCAATTAATCGGCTGAAGATCATCAACAAGTCAGTCTTCCCTTTTTTGGTTTTAATGGTAGTCAGCTGGTCAAATATAAAAAAAAAGTAAAAAATTTATAGAACTTTATTAAATGTATTACAAATATAATTTTCAGCCTATAAACACATAAACCATTAGCATGAAGTTGAAATAACTTTTCAGGGCTAAATAAAACTGATACCTAGATTTAGGATATATGCTTTGATGCCTAAATTTGGCAAATGTTGTAATTTCTTCATTTTCTGTTGGACTGAAAACTAATTTCTCCACCAAAAACTCCAAGAGATTTCTTTTTATGTTTGATGGTCCTTAGCAAAGTAGAAAATGGACTCCGTCACAAAAAAAACAACAAAAAACATAAATTGGTATTGGCACAAATCAGTTCCTCTCTTGTACTTGTATTTAAATAGTTATGAATTACTTCCAAAAAGCTCTGCTAATGAGTTAAGTATGGAGAAATAAGTACTACTGCAAGGGCTGTTTTTTAAACTTTATTTTTAATATCACATTGTCTGTTCTGTGAAGTCACTGCTTGAAAAAAATACTGCTTTAGCCCAAACACTGACCTCCACTGATAGATGTTTGGTCCTACAGGTTTCTGTTCTCTCCCCACAGTGAAGAGGACGTAATCTGAGTTATTGGCTGGCCTACTCTGCTTCCAATTTGACTGCCTCTTCCAGCCTTCCGGCTCTCCGGAGAGCTGGGCCCTTTATGCAGCCGGTGTCTGTCCTATCGCACACTGAGCTGCAGGAACAGTGCTTTTGTGATGGCTGTGATTAGTCTTTTGTGTTCCCAGGTAGAATTAAGATGAAATTCTACAGGCAGTCATTGTGTTCCTATCTTCGGGACATTAAAAAAAAATATGTTGGGTTTTGAAGAGGTGAAATGAAGCCCTCGGGGCCCTCACAAAGCGCGATCTGTGGGGAAATACATGGTGAAAACACAATGGGAACAATCTTGTCCTTCAGTTTCCCTTTTGTGCTCCGCTGAACCTCGAGTCAGAGCTGCCCATTTACTGTAGCTTCTTTTTAACAGAGCTATATTGTTTCACTTGAGTCTGCCTTCCCCTCTTTTACTTGCATCTGAGAAAGACTCAGAAGCTGATGAGATGACAGTCGTGACTTTGCCAGAGTCTAAGAGACCCTAAGGGTTTATTACCCACATTCCACCAAGTGTTGGGTATGCAAATAAAGTTCGGGATGCCGGCTTTCAGATGTGATAATTACGGGTTTATTTGTAAGCTGTCACTTCCCTTAATGCTCAGGGACATCAGAATAAGTTCAAATGTAGCCATCAGAGAGGATCACATTTGTTGGTGTAGCACAGATTCAAAGAGCAAGTGATTCTCATGACGCCAAAGGTCTGTCAATAACCACTCATTTAGACAGCAGTGTGCATTGGAGATCTGAGCTGCATGGAGTCTCGCTCAAGATGTCTGCAAAAAAATATTTACATTTTCTCATTTGCTTAGATATTCAAACATCAGAGGGTAACACAAAACAAACAGAAAATAGATTTCTATTGCCATCTTATCCCATGAAACAGAATGTAGCTCTGTTTAGTGGTGCCATGTACAGTTTTTATGCCCTAATTAAACTTTTTGTTAGTATTATGGGATATCGGTGGATCAATGAATACTAACTAAATGTTTGATGATATTCCAAATTGTTTTATATGGTATTTATCAAAATGGAACAGTAATTTTGCAAATCTAATTCTGTGTGAGCACAAATTAATTGTGGGGTTCCTCTAGGCTTTTTTTCCTCCTATTTAATGCCTTTAATGCTCCCATTTTTCTTAGAATATGGAGTAGTCTAACACTTTTACAAACAAATATGGATTTCTGTGTCATTGTATGACCACAGTTCATTGTAGTCTATCTGTGGCAGTAGAAGATGCCATTGACTGAATGAATGAATCACAATGTCCTCCAGTATACAGGAGAAAAGAGAGAAGTAATTTGTTTTTGACCCAAAAAGAACATTAGACATGAAAACATAACACAGCAAAACTTTGAAATGCTTAGGCTAGACTATTTCTATGAAGTCTTAGCTAGTCCTGACAGTACTATATGGGACCAATACATAAAATAAAGCTCCTCTCACTGCTGTTTGTTGTCATACTGCCATTTGCAGAAACACTTTGCTCCCAGCCAGAAACAACCAATCAGAACCAGGACGAATGTTTCAGCACTGTCAATCGTGCTCGTGTATGCACTGCACATACCCTTGAATACTTTTATTAGTTCCTTTCTGTCATTAAAGGTTTTTAAAAGTATTGTTTTAATTTATTTACTTTTGTGACTGTTTTAACCAAAAACAAACAAAACAAAAAAAATTGCTTTTCATAATGTGGTCTGATTCTAGTTGCTGTTACCCTTTAGCTGCTGTTAAACAGGAACACAGTTACCCTTTAACAACTGTAGGTTAGATCAGCCAGTCTCTTAAGAGGATGACATGACTGAAACGGTCAGAGAAAGACGTTGGAGAATGACAACAAAGTGCTCCACAACAGACTGCATATCTATTGTCTTGCGTGAAATGATGCCTAATGACGTAGGGTTAGAGAGGATGAGGGCATCCAGCCTCAGTTTTAGCAGCAGAGAGGCTGGGCAAAGCTCTACCTGACAAACAGCACCGCTGTCAGTGCTGCATCACATCGCAGAGACTCCCTGATGGAAGGAAATAGCTGGGCTTGGAGAGCACTATCTCGCTTGAAGCTCAATTCTCAAACATTGCTGTGTGGGTCTCTCGGAGAGAGTTCTCAGTCATTGTATAAGTGCGCATTAAGGTCTGATAAAAACGATGGAATCTAGCCATCCATCTTGATTTGCCAGTGCTATTGAGCTGGGAGTCTGAGTACTGAATACTTGCTACTCAGTGGAAGAATGCTGGAAATGTTGGAAAAATATATAGAAGAGCCTACATTTGGTCTACAGAATTCACACGTTAATTGCAGAAACAGAACAACTTTTTAGAGTAGTTCATACTTATGAATGTTATGTCATAAAAATGAAAGCGAGGGTGAAAAACAACTTCTGTTTCTTTGTTTTCAAAGAACTCAAAAGTGAGTTGCTCATCACCAGTTACTTCAAACTTTCATATTTTCTAGAGATGTGGCATGGACCTTTGAACAAGAAGTTTGAGACCGCTGATATCTACATTAAATATTATGCTATGTATTTTTGCAACTTAAACACATGTTTAAGTTGCAACAAAATAAATATTTTGTTTGTTTGTTTGTTGCTACAAAATAAATATTTAAAATAGCTGTTTACTGCAGAAAAAAAATAACATATAGGCCCTATATTATAGTTTTTTTTATTTCAAATGATTCAGCGTAGACTTGCATAAAAATATTGATTTAGTCTTTTATTAGAAGCTCTCCAACTACATTGAAATATGTCTATTCCCATAGAACAGTTATTGCTTGCCTGCAGATAAAGGCCCAAAAGCACATTTATATTAGCCCTCTGGTGGTTGCTCTCAGGAATTCAGACGCTGAACTATAAACTATGCACAGCATTCAGTCTCTTGTTACTGCTCCATCTGTTCAATTCACACTAAATAAAATGTAATGATAAGAATCACTACAATGACAAACTGAGGTTAAATAGTGTACCCTCTTGGCAAATATGTGTGTTAGACTGATAAACAAAGCAGGTTCCCAGTGTCTGGATCTGTCTGTCGGTTGGTCTCACTGTCTCTGCAGTACACACTACAAAACACACAAACACAGACTGCAACATGGACAAAACTCAGACATGTGCACGCACACACGCTCAATCTGTGGCTGTCTAGGGGCAGCTTTGCAGTGGTGCTAGGCTGTCTCAGAGCATATTCTATCACTAGCGCATGATAGCATCTGATGACTTCTGCGATGTAATTGAAGTGTAGATTACTATCTCTCATTCGCTTGCCAGATCAAAATAACAAAAAGAAGGATGGAGGGAGCGATGGAGAACAACTCTGAACAGGTGATGGGATTTTATTAAACAGGCTTTATCCAGATGAGGAGAAACCCCCAAATCCTCTTCATAACGACATTACGCCATTTTAACTTTCATCCAAGACAAGTACTGTAAGACAGGTTAGTACATGTATGCTCTATAACAGAGTCAGGGAGAAGTCTGGGTGTTGAGAAACTGAAAAATATTAGAACTCATAGAAGACTATTTAGAGTCAAAGCTGGACCGGTGCTTTAAATACAGAAAAAAGACAAACAGAAACTCTTTTCTGTTGATACTAACACTGCAAATAAAAAGGTTAAAAGATAAAAGAAAATTGTGGAAAAAAAAATCTTCTAAAATGGTAACCCAGCAGATGAAAAGAGAAGAATCTTAAATCCCAACTCACTTAAAAAAAGAGGGGATCAATCGGAGGAAATCTAAGAGGAGAGATGGAAAAGGTTAAGAAGATGAGAGACTGGGAGAAAGAAAAAAAAAGGAAGAGGAAAGGAGCATGTGTGGAAGCAAGTGAGAAAAAAGAAAAAAAAAAGCAGCAAAGAGACTGACAAGAGAGAGAGCACACAAAATAAGAAAATGATCGGGTTCACACCAAGCGAGGCCACCATATTTGTCGTTGCGCAGAAGAACCCCTCATTACAGCACCTCGTGGGCACTCGCCGTGGCCTTTGAAGTGCTTTGAGGTACATCATCCCATGAAACGAGCATAGTTAATCCACTTGTTAATCAAGTGTGCGCACGAGCATATGTCTGAAGTGGCTCTTTCTCCTTGGAAGGACTCAAAGCGTTCAAAGGGGAGTGCTCGGTTGGAAAAAAGACGGAGAATTGCAAACTTCTGACAAACAGAAGGAAGCTGACAAAACATACTATATTGGCTTTTTGTTTCGTGCTTGCAGCAAGTTTACACCCAAATAAAAACATATTAAAAAATAATTTAGGACTGCTATAGTACCAGAAAATGTCATTTTAATGTTAAACTGGCATCACAACATGTTAGCACATTGCTGTTAGGATAGGAATTTTTTTGAGAAATAAATCTAACCCTTTACTGGTCCCGTATTTGAAAGTCAGTACATTACGGTAAACTTGACATACTGTTGTATCTATGTTTAAAACACCTAATTAGGATTTTAAATGAGGATGTAGTTCCTAAGATTGGCCTGATTAGTTGGTTAAGTTGACTGATAAAAACCTCATCATTCAGCTGTCTGGCAACAAAGGCAGTGGGAACGCCATGCTACTTAAAATCATTTAATCAGTACTTGTTAAAAAAGGAGCAATGAAGGAGTGAAAATAATTACTTAAAATTTATGAGAATACCAAGACTGGCTAACTGTAAGCTAAATGCTAAAGTATCTCATTTGAGTTGTGTTAATTTTGAAAAAAAAATACTTTTAGCCTTTTATGTGAGAAGGAATTAAGTTTTATACATTATTTAGCAATCTGCAGTCATCGTTTCAGTCGACTAAATTGTAACGCATTTGATTTGATCAAAATATGAAGCCAATTAGGAAAATTAACTTAGTTGCTAACAAAGTACCTTTGTTAGCAACTTTGTTAAGATTTTCTTTGTCAAAAGACAACATAAATAACCAGAAATAGGTTGTGTATTGTACCCATGATTAGATCTGATTGCATCTGTTTTATCTCTTCTAAAATTCAAACAAGTTCTTTTTTCCTGTTGCCAATAAAAAAAACATTTTTATTATGATTCAACGTGAGATTTTAGTTTGTTTTTCAATTAAGCTTACCATCAGCAGTAAACTAGAATATTATTTCCTAGTTTTGTAATTGATCTAGACTCCATTAGATCATTTCTGGTCAAAAATGTAAATTATTTAATATGATTAACATAAAATTTAATTATAGAATATTTGAAGTTTTATTTATTTTGGTCAAGATCATCTGAGCAACAAATGTAAATGCTTATTACGTTTACTTTGAAGTGAATGGTAGTGCTTTATTTTTGAAAAATAAAACAGGCACAAACAAGAAGAGGAAGAGAGAGAAAAACATCAGTATGGATGCCAAAACAACAATATATAATAAACTTAAATATATATACAACATCACTTTTATATTTTTATTTATTAGTTTATGATTATAGATGATAGTACTATACTGAACAAATATAGTTCAAAACACACTTAGACACTTGTTTTATTTGTAATAACACAAAAGCTGGGTTTAACATATGACAAATATTAAAAACACAGTTTATGGACTATTCAGACCAAGATGGGATTTGTCTACACTGATTACAGAGTTATTAAATCACTGTCTACAATTCCTTTATTAAACTTTTATTATTTTTGAGAAAGCAAACAAGCAAACCAAAAAAAATTCTTAATTTTCCCAATTATAGTAAATAAAATATTGACTTTTGTGTTTCTTGTGAACTCAATATTATGTCTCCTTCTGAGAGCTACATCCATTGTTCTTTTTTAGGAGTTTTGTGTTCTACATGTAGCATTTTACTCAGATTTTTCTTGAGCTGCCTATTCAAAGTGTCACTGGAGTATTATAAAAAAAGGTTAGACTAAAGGAATTTAAGTTCCTTCGGCCCATCAAGGAAAACAGAAATATTAAGCGGTCACCCGGGAAAAGCTGAAGACAAAAACTGATGCTTCTCTACCTTTCTCGTTCTCCCCACAACCATTCATGACGCAAGGCAACTGCCCCATCTCCCCATTAAACAACAGACCTGATAAAACTGACTGACTCCCATGTTTGCAGTCGGTGAGCGACAGCCTGCGGGTCACTCTAAGGTCTAGTGACAGAGGCCTGGAAATCCCTCCTCCTTCTGAACCAATAATTTTCCTTTTCACTTCAATTAATGACCCATAAATAACTCAGTAAAGGTGTCAACAAAGAGCACCATTTATCACGCCTTCTAGTTCATGTGACAAAGAAAAGCTCATCTGCAGCTTCTAGCGCACCCAAACAAAGACAACGGGTGAAAGAAAAAAAAAAAAAAGGAGAGAAAGATTTATTCCTGGACAAACACTCCGACCTAGAATTCATCTAGCAGAGGGACTCTCACAGGTGCAGTGATTTGACAAATATACAGGGAACAGTGGAGCCTGTACCTTTGTTAGATGTCCACAGTCAGACTAGCAATAAATTTGGTTAAGAGTGGGGGGACAACACTCTCGCTAAGCTCCCAGGAGGCTGCCAGGGAGCCGATGTTAAAGACACTTCTTTCTGTCTGCGTCTACTTCGGGGCTGTGGATCACAGAAGGCAGGAAGGTCTGGCTTTAAATAAAAGAAAAAAAAAAGAACAGAAGTGAATACAAATGAATGAGAGAATCTGTTGAAAATACCAGGCTGGTCTCAGCGGCAGGAAGA
The DNA here is from genome assembly GCF_019740435.1 of Gambusia affinis. NCBI lineage: Eukaryota > Metazoa > Chordata > Actinopteri > Cyprinodontiformes > Poeciliidae > Gambusia > Gambusia affinis. The sequence continues at coordinate 8,877,551 of NC_057875.1, forward strand.
ATTGCTTTATCAGGGTGTCCCATAAATGTCACTTTGAGTCAACAATGAGGAAAAAGAAGAATACAGCGCTGACTTAGAAGCCCTCCTTCGAACAGAATGGCTCCAGGAATCGTGCACTGAGCAGGTTGCATGGCACTTTAGTGAAGTGCTATGGTGAAAAAATGCAAACTCCCTGAATAATATATGACAGCCTGGGTTCTGAATCTGACATTAAAAGCGATGATGTGAGAACAGCCTCGTCTCTGCTTCATCTTGGATCCACAAATCAAAACCTGAGGCTTTAAAGTGAACATTAAGTGGTCGGTCTTCATGGTTGATAGTGTGAATGTGGGGGGGGAAATGGGGGGGAATCATTAAATAACAACAAGCGGAGGCTTTTGAATTCGCCCGCAACGCAAGCGCCTTCTCTCCCCACCAGCGAAGCCGGAACTAGCTTAAACCAATTAATGATTCCTGTTAACCCACTCATCTACAGGGAGGATTGTCTTTCTAAATAATACAGCAACCCCCCCCCCCAGCCCACACACACACACACACACACACACACACACACACAAAGGCAAGCCTGTATATTCTGACAAAGAGTAGCAGATTGTCACTTAAATTTGAAGCTCTCCTCACACCAGAAACACACACTTCAGCTCAAATGCTCACTGCACAATGCAGAGAATGGAGCGAGTCTTTGTCTGGATGCGAATACCCAATCCAAACGCCTCCACGCTCCAGACACTTTGATGGTGTCTGTTACACACTTTACAAAAATAAAACATAGAGTATAGAAAATAATGCTTACAGGCAAGGGAGGAGAAGTAAAAAAAACTAAACAAAACAAAAAAAAACCTAATTCATTACAGAGGATAGGATATTAAGGGTTGTTATTGCAGTGAAACATAGCATTTGAACAATTTTCCAAACCATCCCCTGATATAAATGTCCAGCTACCATAATCAGTCCGGGTTACAGACAGGACCAGAAAGCTGCGATAAATGACATTTCCCAAAATCACGCTGACATTTTCTCTTATCAAGCAGCAGGCACTGGCGTGGTGAGAGGAGGCTTGTCAGTCAGAGGCAGACAGGCCTCAACACCTTATCACTCAGGCTCTCTGGAACTAATGCTCAGAATGAGGCTGAAGTTTGGAGACGCGAGTAAAGGGGGCACGGACCAACATTGAACCAGAATCTGGACCTCGGATCCAGAATCAGAAGTAACCATCATACCAAGCGTTCAGTTCAAAAACCAGAGTGTCTCCTTTGGTGTAAGTGGGTTTTGGGTGGAGAGCACTTCCTCTGCGACTCTGCTTTGGTTGGAGCTGACTTTAAAGCAGCGGATGGAGATAAGGTTGATGGTACAGAACTCTTCCCATCCGTTCCCCCCCACCCCTCTGCTGCTGCTCCTCTTGCAGTCAGCCTCCCTCGGAAGCAGACACAGAGCGGAAAATTAAATATTTAAGGTTGATAATGACACTCTTCATTAACATGTGATTCAGAATAAAAAGTGGAATACATAAATAAAGAAATAATAGAATGCCTATCAGCGGACATGTTGAATGAGGCACGGTGATGATAAAAGGGAAGCGAGCGTAGGAAGGATTTCTTGGTTGGTGAGAAAATGATGGAAGCAGAGGGGAAGAGATCAGAAAGAAATGTCAGTCTTGTGTGCATTACTGATTGCTATGCCTTTCTTCAGAGGACTTCATATAAATCAGTTTCTTCTGATTTTTTTTTTCCAAATTCAGTGTGACCCAGCTTGTTGCGCATTCCTCTTCTTTGCATAGTAAAGTGCTTCTTTTCCTTCTTTTTCAAGGTGCGGATTGTGTAGATTTTCAACTGTCAAGACTTAGCTGGACTACCAGCTCAGATAAAACAGCTGCCTCAGCTTCAGACCGACATCAAACTACCACTCTCACATAGTCACGTATAATAGAACACAATCTGGGAGAGAAACCAGAGATATTCACTCGACGATGTGACCAAAGTGTTTGGGGATGCTATCGCCCGTCTGAGCTGAATGTGTTCGTGCGGTACCTCACTCAAGGGACAAGTTATGTTTTCTGGGGGATGATGATTTGGTTGGAGATGGCTGTCTGTGGCAGCATTGTGGCAGCGAGACAATGGAAGTGGGGGAGAGAGCCTTTATCCCTGGCAGCACATGTCTGAGTCAGAGCACTGGATCCTGCTAAGCCTCAGTGACTCACAGCGCAGCTCACAGTGCGGATCATCAGCTGTGTTTCTCTGATGTGAAGAAGCCTTTCAAAGTCAAAGGCTTTACTTCAGGAATTCACGCTTAAAATCTGCATCAAATCAACGAACATGCAAATAAAAACAAATGTTTATGAGAAGAGCACACAGATAAAATCTAATGCCATGTTGAGCACTTCCAGTTTGTCATCCAGATGGATGGTATATGGGAATTAAAAGGGGAGGGAAAATCTTTCCTGCCAAACAGCAACATCTTACCACTTGTTCTCCATTAAATTTAGGTCCATCCTTTGACTAGGCCATTCTTACACATAAATACTATGAGTTGATCTAAAACATTTTTTTTCGTAGCTGGGCACATATTTAGTGTGGCTGCCTTGCTTGAAGTTTAATCCCCACTTCCAATCTCAAGTCTGCTATAGCTTCTAACAGGCTTTCATTCAGGAATGAAAAGTATTTTGCTTCATCCAGCTCCCCTTCAATTCAGATTAACCTCACTGTTCCTATTAGAGAAAGTCACAGCATGATACTGACGCTGCCATGTTTCACAGGTGAGATGGTGTGTTCAGGGTGTAATACCTAATTCATACCTCTTATTCTGTGCTAGTCTGCTTTAACGCAGATTCCGTTCTTCAATGATTTTGAGTAGATTATGAATAAACCAGGGTATTATCGCCCCCCTGAGGCAGTAGTTAAAATTGTATATCCTGACTGAAACATTAATTGTAAAATAGAGTAAATAGAGTGCATGCTTTTTCAGGGAGATCCAGGGAGTAAAGAATAAACTTACAATTTCTAACACTTAGAATTTTTGTAAAAGCATTTAAAATTATCTGAATTACTTCAGAAATTCTGGTATCAAAATTGTCCAAATTAATACCACCGTTTAAGAGAAGGAAGTACATGTAACACCTATGTTTAGCAGTTCCATAGATGTTGTCCGGATGGAAGCGATTTGGGAGAAAAAAAAAATGCTGCTGCATAACATATGCAGCTTGCAGTTAATTGTACGCAGAGAGGGGTGATGGATGGGTTAACAGGGCATAAATTATATAACAGCAGGTAAACGCAATGCACTCATTAAATTTCAATGCTTTTATTTTCCCTAGGAGAGGAAAAGGTAATTGATGTCTCGCTTCTATGTCTGTTTGTTTTAACCTGACAGAATCAGCATGGTAATTCGCACTCAGCTGTCACATTGGCACTAAATACAAGGCAGTGATGTTTTTCTTGACTCCATAAAAAAGGTAGCTATGGCCAAAAAATAAAAAATAAAAAATACAATGCCTGGTATAAGACTTCATATCTCTTGAATTGTTCTTTTTATTTTATTTTACATTTAACAATAAACCTCAATGTATTTTGCATGGATTGTGAGTGACAAAACAGCACAAATTATCAGGTAACTGTCTAGAGCTTAAATAAAACATTGTATCACATGAATATGCTATGACATAGACAACATTATTTTTAACTCTGGTTGTATGTTAAGTGTTGTCTTACTGTAAGGTAGACCTTCTACCAGGTCTCAAGTCTTGGAAACTAATTAGGTTTCCTCCAGGAATGCCAGGTATTCGGCTCCATGCATCTTTACCTAACGTCATACCAGAGTCCATGTGCCTACTGAGTAATGAAAATTAAGCATTCACACAGCATGTTGGTGCCATCATCACCATGTTTCATCCCCAAAATGCTGAAGACTTTAATTTTCCATCACACTCACCATTAAGCAGGCAAGCTAAAAAGCTTACTTTCTGATGTCACGTTACATATTTGCATTGTCCCCTGGCTTAGTAAAATGGGAAAATAAATTCTACTAGCTTCCTCTTAACGGTGTCCCCTTTCAAGAGGCTTGAATACTTTTGCAAACATTGTGTAACAAGTCTTACCTTAAATTTAATGAGGAAAAAATCTGTATGTTTGAACATCTGATCTTTGTTACACATTGCAGTAAGTAATTGTCTTATCAAAGGATTGGTTAAAGACGGCAATGATTCTAATTTAAAGGCACAAGTAATCTCATGTTAATGTTGCTGTGTTGCTCTACATCAGTCTGAACGTACAGGAAGCAGAATAGAGCCACTACTGTCACCGAGCATTTCTGAAGTGTTTCCCCAGTGCATCCACTGATATGGAAAAGATAGCTTTTATGTGCTTTTGCTAAAGCCACTTTGAATAGTTTGCAGAGGGAAACTAAGTCAAATAACTTGGTATCCAAGGATAAATTCAAGGTTACTGTGAACTCACTGCTAACTGTATCTTGAAAACTAATTGCCTCCTCTAAGGAAGTTAGAGTGTTCTTTGTCAGTCAGCTTCTGTTTACTGTAACCAGAGAAATACAAACATATTTTTTTTGTAAAATCTGGTGAATGACAGAGAGCTTCTAAACCAATATTTAAGGGGACATGAGGCAAATATGTATTTTTTGCACAGCATTCAAGATCCTACAAACAGACTTGAATAACAAAATACATTTTAAAAAAAATATTTACCAAAACAAACCATCCTGAGATTAAGCCAAAAGTTATTGTCTCAGTGTTTTTGAAACATATGCTTATCACAGATTGATTGAAATGGCAAAGTCAGCTGGAAAGAAATCAACAGCTTAAATCCAGCAACACTTAAACTATCAAAGTAAAAATAACATTTAAACAATAAGCCAAAACTGGTGAAAATTTCTAGTCTCATATTGTTCTAGTTGTGGGATCTTTTTATGTAGGTAATTTACATTTCCCTTGCAGTATTTTGTAGCTACATCATCTGTGTTCCCCATTTGTGTACTGTGGCTAGGTTTTCCACTTTTGCTTTTATTGCCAAGGAAGAAGCAAGGTTTCCAAACAAGATCAAACAATAAGTCTGAGGTAGATTATTTATAAAACAAAGAACAGATGCATAATCCAATTCCAGGAATCCATTAAGCACCTATGTTCATCCAAAGTTGAAGTTGCAAGATATTCCAAAAACAATCTCAATTACTATTATTATTAACATTTGAAATCCTAAAATTCCAGAAAGTCCACCTTTACAGATTCCTAAGAATTAATCCAAGCTTATATTATGATAAATAAAAAAGTGAGTTGATGTGTTATGTAAGTAGACAAAGATATTTTTATTTTCAAACACCAATCTAACTAATTTTAATCACCAAAATCATAAAAACTTTTAATTTTCAATGCAGAAATTCATAAAAATCTAATGGTTTAAAAAGTGAAAAAACCTGAACAAGGGAACGATTATTCTATGTAGTGAAAACCTTGATCATGTAATGACAAACAGGTAGCAACAACCTAGCAGTGTGGTGTTGCATTTTGATTCAGAATATGACTCTGATGATTGTGGAAACCGAAGCAGTAATGGTGATGTTACCATGGTTGACTTAAAAAAGTTACATTTAGTTACATACCAAGCAGGAAATAAAGTTGGTACTTATGTCATTTGTGAAGAGATTTTTTTTTGCCACCAAATTATCTTTTTTTTTTTTTTTTTTTTTAAAAATGTGACAAAGGTTTTTCTGCAGTTGTACAAAATATAAATAAACCTGTATTTGTATTTCCCCATTCAGTGAACCATTACCTCATATGTTGTGTATCTGTGATGTACATAGAGTAGAATAAAATTAATAAACTTTGTTAGAAGGACAAATTGGACTTTTAAGCAAAGTCTAACCAGTAGGTTCAATGCCAGATAGAAAAAAAAAATATCTAAAAACTTTCCTCATGCACTGTAAAAAAATATTTTTCATTTCATATGTCGAAAGCTATATACTACTAGTCTGGCACACCTCCCGAACTTTTTTTTACATTCTTTATTATTGACTCTTTTTAAGTTTTTCCAATTACTAAGCGCATCATCTCAGACAGACCAAACATGACAGCACAAAGGATCTTGTTGTGCCGTCGGGAATGCATGCCCTGTCTTTTCTCTTTACAATCTTCATAAAAGTTTGTTTCAAAAGTCTATTAAGTCTCTTGCAGGCAGGGATACTCCAAACCCCCAGCTGCTTGGGACATTGCTCCTATTTATTGCCCTGACATTCTTTGATCATTATGTAGTGTCGGCCCTCAGGGCAGAGTCAACCGCTTGCCTGTCCACTCTCTTAACTTTCTAAGTAAAATGACACTATTGAAGAGATTTGGAAAAGAGAAAAGATGCTGAAATGAGGGTGTAGTCTTGAACAAATATAACCATGTCTGTAAAATCAAATAATAGAAAAAAAATGGTTATAATATTGTATCTTAGGAGTGAGAGAAAAATAAGAAAAGTACTGATGCTTAACATTTGACATCCATCTTTCAGGGAAGATATGTGATGGCCAGCACAGTAGTTGTGATCAATATCTAATCAGGGGAAATAAATTGATACTGTTTGTCTTCCATCTTTGAGAAAATGTGTAAGAATTCTGACAGCACAGAGGAAGCATTAATCAAGTGGTAAAATAATGATTTGGGGAGGAGGAATGAAAAAGCAAGTTGCAGTCTGCTCTGATATTCACTGGGACCCAGCACTGTTGACATCTTGTCTCACATCCTGTTACTTCAGGAGCTGCATGAGGGATCATCTCCTTTCCTTGTCAAAAAAAGCAAAGCAATGACTTAAGTATCTAAGGGGAAGGTATCAGTCCCTTGTGCATACTGTGAATAACACATTGTAACATGCATGGATGTCATACACTTGTGTCTGACCTTCCTCTATCTGACAGTAAAGAATTCTCCAACACTTATTCTCAGCCCGTCTCTGCAATTACCATGTTCCAATCTCGCCTCGTCCCCACAGCCATCCGCAATACCCAGAAGGATCGGCAGTCTTTCTTCTAGAGCGGCAATTACCACCCCTATCTCCCTGAAACAAAAACTTTGGTGTTGGATATTAGAAAATGTCAAACTCAGGTTATATTTCACTTAAGTCCAAAGGCGCTACAGTGCGCTCTTAGGAAGCACTATTTTCAAAGCCTTTGCATTATGCATGAAGTGAGCAGTCCATTATTATTTTCTAGAGAAGGTAAAAGAGTGCGACTTTCTAATGGCATTGTAAAACACGAGATTCAACGAAGTGACATTCACAACAAAAGAAAAGCAATATTTAGAAAGCTGTCTTATCTGAGGAAATATAGCAGCTTAATTAAACAAGGAAGGTGACTGACTTGAGCGTGTGACTTTTTTTTTTTCCAGCAAGTCTTTATTAAGTATCAGTTTGAGACCTGACTCGAATAGTTCCTCCCTCAGTGATATGCATGAACTGTGGCCGCTTATCACAATCCTGCAGGACAGACTAATCACATTCCAGTCTTTCACCTGCATGCCTGACATGCTTTGCTAGAGCTCATGATGAACCTTCTCAGGCAGGCATGACACCACTCTGTCGATGATGGTGCCAGACTCTCATCTGCAGAATTTACCACAGCCACAGCTGGTTCTACTGCTGTCTCCTGCCACACTTCTCTATCGGCACTAATAAAAATAAAAAAAAAATTCCATACTTTGGTTGTCGTCTGAAAGCTCAAGACTAGTCCACATCAATATAAGGAAGTAGATAAACAATAAACATAAGTTAAATGGCATCAGGAACAATATGTCCTGATTCGGACATTACTGAACAAAATCCCCAAATTTCAAACAAATAAGAAAAACTGTATATTTCTATTTTTTAGTGTCTGTCGTTCAATACCTCCTCTACAATTTTCAAAGCAGAACAGAGTTTTTATGGTTTTCATCATGACGATATGTCTATTAGATTGTTTGGCCAAAATCTTGAGGATGCCTTTGTTCTGTTTTGTTTGTAATGAAACACGCGTCGCTTGATGGAAAGTGGGAAAGAGTAGTGATGTAACACCATCCTAGGCTGAACGCTCCACACCCTGTTGCTGCATCTGCTACTGCCACGACCTTCCATGACACTTCTTTTCCACCCTTTTTATTGCTCTGTTAGTATGTACTGACAAAGCTGAAAGAGAGCATCACAATTTTTATTTTATTCAAGGTTTTTTTCACAGTTGGCACATGCAGCGTCTGCCTCCTTCATGAGATCAGTCCATGCAGTAAAATTTTAATCGTTCTCGGTTCCTTCTCCAAAAGGAATTGTTGATGAAGTGTTAGGAAAAGGAAGAAAGCAGTGTAAACAAAAAATCTTTGGAGTGGATCTGGCAAACAGTGCACTGACATCTGTTTTCTACTAGTTAAGCAACTTTATACTGTGTTTGGGCCTGGTAAGTTAGAAGTTGCTGTAGCTATAGAAACAAAACAGGATGGATGCATTGTCAGTGCTGGTATTCAACAGCTGGAACTAACAGACTTCCATTGTACCATTTGACTGAGATTTAAATAAAGAAAAAATAAAACAATAATATCCTGTTTTGGCAGTAGTGAGCTTGTTTAACCTTTGCCCCACTCTTGTAATTTGTCAAAAGGAAAATGAACAATACCCCAGCAGCTGACCCCCTAGTTTGGGACAGAGTTGATAAACCTGAAAACAGAAAAAAAAAGTTTCAGCCAGGGGAGGGGCTCTCCAAAGTCAAAAGTAGACAGATGGTGGTGATTCGGTGTGAGATTCATCCTTTTATGTGAAACTATGCAAAAGAAACTGAACGGAAGCTCGCTTTCTCCACTTTGGTTCATGAAGGAACAATCTTTCTGGTCAGAATTAGGCAACTCATCTGAATAAAGAATAAAGTTTTCCCATAACCTGGCCTGAGAGACGAGCCTCTCTCCCACTAGTGAAAGCACAATCAATTACACGGGACAGAAACAGCTCCAGGGTGTTGGATGAGTGAAGACAGCCAGACAAGACAGAAATTAAGCTCGTTACCGACTGATTTTAAATTCCACTTAATTCAGCCTCCCTTTACAAACCTGTTCATTGCCTCACATTCCTTGTCTTATTTTTTTTACCCCCTCTTCTCAACATGGATATGGGATTTACATATTGCAGGTAAACTGGGGAATAAAGAATGCAGATCCAATTAAACCCCCAGGGAGCTAATTAGTTGCAATTAAGTTTCTGCTTCACTTGTTGTGTGGGATTATTTGGTAAACACCTACAGAATGTTGAAAGAAACTTGGCCTTTTCCTTGAACTTGAGAAGCGCTCTATTCATCTAGTGGAAATTTAGCCTTTGTGAAGATGTTTTTGTGCTATTAATTAATCTGCGTAGATCTTGCGGTGAGTTATTCACATCAAAGTGTGAACAGAGGCAGTGCAGGAACCAGAGCAGACTCCATGGCTTTTTGACGAATTAAAAAGGTAACCTGGGTGCAAAATTAAAGGGTTAGTGTTGCTTCCAAAGAGGATGAAAAGGTCACGTAACCAAGGGCTGCTTTGAACAAATATTACCTTGACTTCATTAACCCTGACACGCTTCCACATATTTTGTCACTAACCACATCCCAGAAAAAGGACAAACACAACAAGGCAAATAAAACAGGAGCTTTTGTATGTGGCATGTTGCTCAGTTGAACTGTTGGCAACAAGCAAAGAGAGATGTCACATAACATTAAACAACAAGCGTAAAGCCCTTTCACCTGTCTGTGCAGAGTAGCCTAGAGCCAGTCATAGGTGTTCAGTGGCTTTGTGCTGTCATCACACATCAACCTTCATTTGGGCTCTGCTTGGTTCCAAATGACACATCTTCTTCTGAGTTTTAATACAAGTTTTCAAGCAGTGACATATGCATCTGAGATACACAACAGCAGGGACTGAGAATGATTTTCTGTCTGTGTGTGTCCAGAAAAAAAATCACAAAAGCATTCTGTAGTTTGTGCTTATGTCAACAGCTTTGGTTTGGATCATCCAAGTGGATGATCATAAATCTAAACTTCAATTTGTCACTGATTTGTAATGCGCGGAAATATACTTAGCCTGGGCATTGCAATTCAAATCTCACTTATGGCACAGTCTGGGCTTCCTCTCTTTTAATAGGATTCCCTCTGGTGGAATTTCTATCGGGTCAATCATCAAGCAGAAGTTGTGCATGATGATGTTGATTTCTGTGCTGTTTTAGAAAAGCAGTCAGCCTATAGCTTTGTCAATGACAGCGCAAGCAACTTCTCGTAAGCTTTACAGCATTTAACTGGTGCGCTGCATAGGCATGGAGAAACGTTAGCGATGGGTAAAATCTAAAAATTCAGGAAGTCAACAAGTCCAAAAAGCAGAAGAACATCAACTTATTGTAATGTCAAAAAAGTTGATAACTTGAAAAATTGACTCAACGCTATTTAAAATTCCAAAACGTCAAATCTTAATATTTCCAGCTCAACTGGATATTGTTCTTCCTATGTCACAAATTCATTTCCAACAAGAAAAAAACAAACAAAAAAAAAAAAAAAACTACAGCTAGTCTTTACATAATAAAATCGGAAAAATCTGAAGTGAGTTTTTGGGGTACAGTTGCATATACATATAGTACCTTTTGAAATTCTTGCATTAAAAGTTTAAACATCACTTTATCACTCATCAGACAAATGGGACTTTTTGTTACTTATCCTTATTCCAGGTGGTGAATTTGGTGTTTAGAAAGGAGCTCTGTGATCTACATGCTTAAGCTGACATTGGCATTCTGTGCACTACAAAATGCAAAATGTTTCATATTATGGCAGAGAGGGAAATGACACCTGCTGGGCAAACACGCCGCATATTGTAATGTAGCTTAGCAGCACTTGCCCAGCTCCTTGCACTACAAAGCAGTCCATCAAAGTGAGATCTGAGAGAGAGGGAGGAGAAGATCATGACTTTTCACACCTCGTCAGACTGACTCGCTTCTGCAAGTTCCCTGACCGCTCTGTGGTTTTCCTCCAAACCGTAGGAACATCATGAAGGCGAGCAAGGAAAAGTGGATAAATAAATAAGTTCTGCAGCATAGGTAAGGTTGAATGGGCTATTATTTTAAAGTCTTCAGAGAAAAATAAAAAATAAAATAAAATTGCATACCTTATATTTGTTGATGAATAATACACCAAAAAGGTTATACACTTGTTTATCTTGTTTACAAAGAAAGGAAAATACATTTTTTGACACGTTCCTCTTGCATTTAACAAGATTAGAACTGTACACAACGCTTCATTATACAATTACTTCATTATACAATTGCTTCATTATATTTTTATTTACAGATTGAAAATAACATGAATGTGTACGGATTTTGAATGCATTTTAAGTGTTTTATGTTTTATTTTATTTTTCTAGTATAAAATAAGTTTAGATAAACAAATCCATCCACTCACAGAATTTGCTCATCTGCCCCAGAAACATGAATTTGACTGAGATTCCATACCTATTCTGTGGTTTAATACAATACACTGCCATAACAGTTCAAGTCCTTCTTTAAGTGTTCAATGTTGCTCACAAATATAAAAACAAAAGTGTTCTATGTGGCTGAGGTCAGGAAATTATTCAGATTTTGAATAATTGTGAATAATTTAAAAAAGGTTGCCACAAAAGTAAAACAGGTATTTTCTATATTAGTGATCTGCTAATAAGTGTAAATTGAATAATTTAAAAAGAGGTAAAAACCGATTCCATGTTTCATAATGAACAAAGTGAGTATTGTTTTCAATGCAGTATGCCGTCGCTGTACTGCATGTTTTAGGAATCAAACACTCACTAAAGATTAATGTCACAAAGTCACAACAACGTTCAACAACAATACCAGAATTCTAGATGCTGAGAGACCACACTTATTTTCATTTGTACAACACCTCTATTTCTATTCACTGGCAAGCTTAACATTTGCATTTGTCTGATATAGTTCTAAAATCCTTCTTGATTAGTTGAAACATTAAAGTCTACAAAAAACTCAAACAGCAAAGTAAACATTCTCCCCTGCAGTAAGATTTCTACCTATACTCTAGCAGCCCTGCTGAGCGGGGCCTTCCGTAATGTCAAAGGAAATGCTTCGCCACATGCCAGAAGCACTTGTCTCCATTAACACTGCACCGAGGGAGACTCGCTTGGACTGACAGGCGGCAACAATACAGAAAACTCTTCCAACTGTGAGAAGAGAGACACAAAATGAAGAAAAGTGAGAAAAATGAGTTGGGAACTTCCATTGTCCTAAGCCTTTCCCTCCACACAGACGCACAGCTGAGCCAGTGCAGCTGGCCGACTGACAAATGGGAAAAAATAGTCCAATTTGAGCTGGTCGTTAGCACTCGGAGCGCAGCATTCCAGATAAATGAGCGGCTGCCTCAGGTATGGCAGAAGATCTTCCTGAAGCACTCCTGGGAGACTGGACCATACCATGGCAACCCTTTAGCCATGCTTTCGATCCAACACCACAGCAGAGGTGACCTTGCGGTGCTGCGTGTGACGGGCGTCTTATTTTTGCACTCTCAATCACAGCCCCCTTCTGCTCCCTTGGCCTCCCCCTCTGTTCTTTATAATCCCCACTTAAAGAGACAGTGTTGCTACTATTATATTAATAAATTATCACTACTTTTCCTACAAGGGTGACAGCAAAGATCGAGACCCAGTGAGAAAGAGGCAGCGGTGTAACACCCTTGTGTGATTCAGACTGAAGAGTAAATAGAGACCTATCTCATTAAGAGCTCCAAAGACGATCTGAGTAGAGTCAATAACACTTACAGGTACACTTCAATAAATTAGAACATCATTGAATAGTTCAGATTCCAGTAATCCTGTTATATAGATTCATTACACAGTGTCAAAGATTTATTTCTATAGGTTTTGAAGATTATGGCTTATAGCTAGTACAAATCCAAGATTAATTTAAAATTTCAGTTTCAGAAAATTTGAATATTACATAAGACAAACAGGAAAAGTTTTTTTAACATAGAAATGTTATTTTATGACTAGATTATGACCTCCAGAATTATGAAACAAATGGTTTGACAATTGTTCATCAAGACAGGCATTGTTGTTCCCCCTAAAAAGGAGGGTAAGCCAAAAATGTTAATATCTAAACAGACTGTTCCAAGTGCATTAGTGAAACGTTTAGTAGGATGAAAATTATGAATTTGGGGGCGATTACATGTAGTTTAGACAACAGCTGAAGTCATTGCTTCAAAAAGTACCACACACACAGTTATGAAGGATGTGGGCCACTACTGTTAGATTCCCTGTGTTTAAACTCTACCGGACCAGAGAAAATGTTTGAAACATCTAAGGTTGTAGATGCTGGGCTGCCCTAAAACCACCTACATAACAGACTGCAGGCTTCCATTCCACACTGCATTGAGTGCATAAATTCAACAGGACATGGACATACTTTACAGCAAACTTATATTTCTGTGCTGTAACTTTCAAGGGATTTTTTTTTTCATCAGCTATAAGCCATAATAAAAAAAATGAAAAGAATGAAACATAAAATTATTGCTCTGTGTATTAAATCTAATATGCAGGTTTTACTTTTAAAGTTGAACTATTCCAATGAGTTAATTTTGAATTTTCTAATGCACCTGTGCTGATGTTTGTACTTTGAGTGTCTCCTTATTGTTAAAACCAAACTCAGTCTTGTTCAGTGTGCTTATGTGTCAGAAGGAGTCTGCAAACGTCGCCACGTGCCAGAATGTACTACTGTGCCTAAGTATGTGTGTTTCAGTGGCAGCTGCCAAAGCTCAGACACTTTTTTTCTGCACACCCACTGTGGCCTGTGGGACCATAATCTTTGTCAATGCTACGCTGGTTACATTTTGCCAGAGCCCAGAAAGTAGTGGGCCAAATAAATACAGACATGGCTGATTTTGCTTGTTTTGCACTCTATTTTCAGAACATGCAAGTAAAATCCTGATCCATAAGCAGTGTTTATACATTACAAGATTAGAAATGAAACCAATTTAGAAAGTGGCTAAATGCCCTCAAAAACACTTAAACTGCTGTACAAAAATGCATTTTCCATTTTCTGCTAAAAGATTTTGAAAATATTTAAATAAATTTATATATCATGATAAATTTCCACTTCTGTTGCTCATTTTTGGCTCTACAACCATGTGAACAATTATCGAAACAACTGTGTGCTTTTCATCAACCTCTTAACACTTTGCACAACCACTTCCTGACAAGCACTTCACTGAATAAATCAAGGCTATTGATTAGTAGACAAACAAATGGCTGTGTGAGTGAATTCTGGGGTTTGTTTCTTGAGTGCCCAACTCATTTTAACAAGAGCTCTTTCATGTGAGAATTGCGTACGCTTCCAGCCTTGAACCCCACCCACCCTTACCAAACAGAAAATCCCCCAGCTATTCCTCCCACAGAAATTACTGAATTGTGATGAGGGGAACTGAATCAATTATTGCCTAAGGTCAAAACCTGTTTAAGAAAAAAAAAATCTCAGCGTAATCATCAATTATCTGTTCTGATGAATAAAATCTCAAACAGTGCACCAAACAATATGTGACACACTTTGTTAAGGGTGCTCATTATTTGTTTTGACGACCAAGTCTGAATGGAATTACATAAATAAATAATAATTACAACCAAACCAACTGATCATGTTCTTATTTTAAAACTACTCTCCAGTTACTGGACCAGCAGGCAAAGCTGTGTAAAAAGCCTTGCGTTTATTTATTTATTGCAGCAATAGAGTCTCAAATGTAGTTGTTTTCTACAGTTTGCCAACAATAGGTTTTAGGAGATTCTTTTTCAACCCACTTTATCATCCTCCTCATCATTTGTCGTGGTAAGATCCACTTGGGTCCTTGTCCAATCTCATTTGTCACGGTTCCAGTTGTTTCAAACTGTTCAATTATTGTTTTCACTCTAAAAATGTCCAAGTTTCTTGCAGCAATGTAGTCCAGTCTGACACAATTTAAGGAAGGAAGCTAAGTATCAAGGCATGCTCTGGGACATTTCAGTCCGCTCCCTGTCACACTCAGTATTTAAATCCCAGTCTGCTGAGCAGGTGTCCCTGGTTCTTTCAGTATATCCCTTCCCCAACCATCAAATGAGCCAATGCTTTGCTGGATGAAGCTCATTATAAATAAGGATGTGAGTTATGGAGGGGAAACAGGAGAGAACGTATAACCATGAACATCAGTTTCTCTCTCTGTGTATCCCTCTCCTTCCTTTTTCCGTTGCATAGAAAGCCAAGGACCAGAAGCAGGGAGTAAAAAGCATCTGGATCATGACCTTTCCTGAGGCGCGCTGAGACAAATTAAATCCAGACATCTGATGAGAAGAGACTGAAGAGACCTTCCGAGCTGCTTCAAGAGCAGCCTCGACGGTCCCACACTTCCAAGTCACTGCACATATAACAGGTTGCCCAGCTATTTACCTAACAAGCTCAGTCCCTGGGAAAAAAAAAAACCCAACTTCAACATTCTGAAAACCATTTTGTTCATAAAAGTAAAAAGAAGGCAAAAAGTCTTAGAATTTGTTAAACTTCACAAAAAACAACACTTTCTGCAAGTGTCACAAGACAAAGTGAAAAAAGCCTTTTCACATGAGAAACAAATCTTCTAAATAGCTACGTTGAATATAAAACTAAGTGTTTCCATTTCCAAGTTGATGAACAGCCCTGGGGAAACAACATTTAAAAAGAGGAGATTTTAGTCAAACTGAAGTTGGACACAGCACATCTTCTAATGTGGGAAAGGGTAACAATAACAGTGCAGACTCCCCATTGAATGCACATATATAAAAGCAACAGAAAACTTGTTGAGAGGTCAACAGGGAAATAAGGTCTATTTTCATACTTCTCGTACATCCATCACTGCTCATGACAGAAAGAATACAAAACACTTCAGTGCTTTTTATATCCACTTATTCTGCAATTCTTAAAGAGAAATCAAATTTTTATAAAACCAATATCAGTAGCTCTAAGCTTTATAAGATAGGGAGATCAGGAATTGGGAACAAAATTCCGACTGGTACAGTTGAGCACACATAAACAAACATGAAGATGAGATGTGGGATCAGCTTTAGATTCTAAAGCTGAATATTTGACAGAATATTCATCACACAATGTATCATGACTCTTCTCAGGATAGTCGTACCAACTAGAATCTGATTGAACTAAATAAAGACTTTTCTCACAGGTTCAGCCAAAGGAAGTCATCTTTTTGAAAATTATTCTGGGAGCAGCATTCAGCAGTATTTGAAGAGCAAAACCAAGAGGTACTGAGGTAAGCCTGGTGTACGTGTAATTAGCCACAGATAAAGAGCTGCAGAAAACAGCCTGGTTTAATCTCCAGTTTAATCTACAACCCTTAGTATAGTACGACTAAAGTAAAAGAGACTACTCTTAAAATTAGTTAGGATGATGAAACACTGAGGGAAAGTTTCAAATTTATGTTATTATGATGGGGTGGAATTAAAAATTGTGCTTTTCAATGCTCTTTGTTCTATTATGAATATCTTCTAATGTTATGTCTTACAGAAATGTTGATGTTTTAGGAAAAATTGTTAAAGATGTAGTTGAAGAGAGGAAGAACTGGTGTACACCCATTCATTATTTTCATAATCCTGTTAACAATACAGGTTTGTCCCGGTAAACCGGAATATCCTTAAAAAGCAAATTAATTACAACATTTCAATATAACATTGAAATGTTACATCATAAAGAGATGTAGTTGATGCAGAGTCTTTCCAATATTTGTCCCTGTTAATTTGGATAGTTGTGACTTACAACTAAGGACTATTCCAAATTCAGCTTCTTAGAGAATAAGGATACTTGTCTGTTGCACAAGACCAATAAAAAAGTATTTTTAATACAGAAATATAAAAGTATGTCCATGCACTGTACTGTACATACATGCAGCTATTATTTTGATACAATGCATGTTCTTTCTCCAGATTCTTGTTTTCCAAAGCATTTCAAATGAAAAGAGAACTTTGAATTTTGAGCAACAATTCAGCCTTTTTTATTTTTTATGAAAGTCAGTTAAGATACCTCTGATGCATTTAGTTCACAAGTGGCTTAACACAAACACAGTTATGTGTGTACTTTCTGCCCACAGTCCATGTATTGGAAATCTCACCCAAACTCATAATGCTGTTCTGTTTCTGTTCTTTGTGCACGTTAAAATACACACACACACACACACACACACACTTTTTCCTTCCACTAAACTTTTCATTAATGTTTCACTATTAGCATGTTTCTTTCACTTCTGTACTAAAACCACTTAAATTCCTTACCTGTTAGCAGAAACCATAAAAATTAATAGAATGTGTTTTAATTAATAAAACAATTAAAATACATTATGATGTCATCCTTTAGTGGAGTTGATGAAAAGTCCTAACTTCTTGTGACATAATTGTGCAAAATAGTGATGTCAACAGTATTTTCTGCAACTTACATAATTAATTGAAGACAAACCTTGACAATTTGATTTGCAGAATTTTCTACGACATTAAACTAGGTTCTATTTAATTTGATCACTTTTTGGGGACACAAAGCATTAGAACTTTTTCTTACCTTAAGTTGAAGATGGGAAGAGGATGGTAACATAGAAAAGAGACAGAGAGAGAGAGAAAGACAATAATGTTACTCATGATTGCTGCAGTTGTAGGTCATCTCTCTTAAATAAAGTAGGACTAAGGAAGGAGCGTCATTCTAAATAACAAATAAAGAACAACAAAATAGGATGAGCGCTTCAGGAAAACAAGAAAGTTTGAAATATGTGCTTTAATGTAATTGGTCTGAGTCCGAAAGAGGGATATGCTAAACAAACTCAAAAAACAAAACAGTTGATCTCCTAGGACAGAAAAACAACATTAAAACGCCCATCAATTCATTCTAACTTCCAAAACTATAAATCTTTACAGACCATTACAGAAGTTTGTGAGCACACTGGAGTTAAATGCAACTCTATTATACGTAGTGCAGTTTAAGAGCAGTTGTTACACTAAAGAATGGTTTGTAAAGTTGCAGGGGAGAGGACTTCTCTGTGGGGCTGAATACTGATGCGTCTGACTGATTGCCACGTCTGTTGGATCTAATTTGAAAGGTGGACAGTGATGAATGTCTTCCCTCCACTTACTGGCCGTCTGATGTATTATGCATCCCCATCTGATCACAGAGGCTGATGAGGCGCGTGGAGACGAGGGGGCGTCCATGTCCGACGCACCCTGACATTGGTTATATAAATGAATGCACCTCCACGGCTTTCATTTCCCAGCTGACAAGTCAAGGGAGGAGCTAACAGAGGGGAGGTGTCATTAATGGGAGGTGACTGGCTTCAGCTGGGGTTGTCTGTGCATTTTGATAGGCAGCACGTTTTGACAAAGTCTCTTAACGCAGTGGCTGAGCCGCACTCTCCTGTCAGCTTGGAGTCTAATTGTCGGGGACAGAAACGCGGGCAGCAGCCAGAGGATTGCACTATGGGCTGCCCGGCTTCTGCTGTGATCATCTGTCTGTGTGTGTCCCGCCCCTGCATGGGAAAAGGTGTGCTTACATCACTCATCTGGAAGACAGATGAGGTGGATAAACAGCTCCTTTTTGTTGCAGCCTTTCAGTGACAGAAAAGCCACGCTTTCAGACAATTGCTCGGATCCATTTCTAGTGGATATTTTTCCACTGATATCATGCTGCCAAATGTATAACTGAAGCAGTGAAATTGTTCTTTTAGCTCAAGGGGGAAAAGAGCCTGAGAGCTGAACCGTGTTTTGCTCTCTCCCCAGGAAAAACAGCGTTGATAATTGTGCCTCTGCTGAGGGAGCGAAGCAGACTCATTCTTTGTTTAAGTGTCCACCAGGAGAGCACTTTCTGACACAACCATTGCTCCTGAGCGCCCATCAAGTGCACATTTTAATGTGCAGGAGCAATATTAACCACAGCAGCAAATAAAAAAGCCCCCCAGTCCTCCTACCCGCAATCCAGGTGGGCAGAAGGTAGCCCCTAACCAGTTTATAGCTGCTGTAATTGAGCCATTTTTACATGAGCAGCTGCTTTTTTTCAGTTAGATCTGGAGGAACTCTCTCATTCCCTTCCTCAAGTCACTCTTTAAAATAAGTCAGACTTTATTTGTAACATTTTGCATACACGCGTGTGGACCAAAACCTGCTCTGTGAATCATGAACTTCAAAACATCAAAAAGTGCAAAACAATATTAAGTAAATTAAGAAGTAAACAAACCAACAGAAATACAAGTATTAAAATAAGTGCACTAAATTCTAAAATTACATATTGCATAACGATATAATACGATTAATTCTAAACACCATATGAATAAGGTATGATGAAAAAAAAATACATCTAAAACTATTAGCCCCCATGGCAAGTACACAAAATATGCAAATAGTTGCTATTTGGTCGATTAAAGCAAGTTTTAATATCTTAAGGCAATTATAAATGGTTTCTTCAAATTAATAAAAAAAAGCCCTTTTAAATGACAACTACAGTTTCTAGATTATCAAGCAAGAATATTTAGTACATAGTAAAATACTATTTTGTTCTTGCGACCTTCCACCAATGTGATTTGTAGCCAGTGTTTCTGAGGAATCTTACATTTCCAGTGCCAGAGGAAGCAACGCAGCCCCAAGGCATCAATGAGCCACCACTTTGTTTTACAGTAGACAATGTGTCTGTGTTGCCCTGTGTCTGTGGAGACTGCTGGAGACAGGCAACAACCTCTTGCAGCGGTGTAAAGACACATGGTGTATAGGCAAAGAGCAGAGATTCAGATTCCCATTACCCCCATCCCTCAGTACAAAGTTGCAAAAAACATCTAACGTTTGGGAAAGAAAATAAAAAGGGCAGTAGCTGTGAAAACTTCCCCTATAACTATAAAACAGGATGTATGATTACTTCTTGTGGTCAATAAAACAGTCCAAGTTCAAAGACTTGATAGTGAAAACGAGCTGAGAGCATGTATGTGATTTCACATTCACTATCTTTTTGATTTTTGTTTTACTTTCAACCATTATGTGAATTTTCAATAAAGTCAATGCATTCATTTGGATAAATCCGGATGCTGATTATGCGGCAAGTGGCTGTGTTTACCAGCCGGAGAGCTAGGAAGCCATCTTTAATTCATTAGAAAAACACACTTTGTGGAAAGATTTTCAGCAGAGGCTTTACATTACTCAGGATACTTTATCACATGATCAGTATGCAGAGTAGCTATGTGTTCTAGTGAAGCATAATGGGTGAAAAAGTCCAGGGCGTAACACTATCCTTCACCGATGAGCTATTAATTAGTGCTAAAGGAGGTGAACGACGTGTCCAAAAGCTCAGGATTTTTCATTAGTCATTCTGCAGCTAGTCATAGAGGGACACAATTAGCCTTGCCGCCTTGCCAGCAGCACTTTCTACTCTGCAAAGCCATTTGTAGACCACTGTTGTTACAATTTGACAAGACAAGATGAAAATAATGTCCACATTGACTGTGCACAATGTTGATGTCAGCTTTCCATCCTATAAGCATTCTTTTTTGTCACACAGTAATGTTTTATTTAAAAGGCATGTACCATTGTGCAATATCTGGTCATAATAATTAAATTTAATAATTAATTGATTTTATGAGGGCTACACAGTGGCACAGTTGGTAGAGCTGCTGCCTTGCAGCAAGAAGGTCCTGGGTTCGATTCCCGGCCCGGGATCTCATTGAGTTTGAGTTTGCATGTTCTCCCTGTGCATGCGTGGGTTCTCTCCGGGCACTCCGGCTTCCTCCCACAGTCCAAAAACATGACTGCTAATTGTTAATTAATTGGTCTCTCTAAATTCTCCCTAGGGTGTGAGTGTGTGTGCATGGTTGTGTGTACTGTCTGTTTCTGTGTTGCCCTGCGACAGACTGGCAACCTGTCCGGGGTGTACCCCGCCTCTCGCCCATAACGTTAGCTGGAGACAGGCACCAACACGCCTCTTGACTTCTCTAAGGGACCAGGGTGTACAGAAAATGGATGGATGGAGTTGATTTTATGATGGAGACTCAACATATGATCTAATTAGTATTGTATTAAACAGCCAAATCACAGCTGTAGCCTTTGAATGTTCTTTAATCTTTGAGGGTGAACTTTGTAGAGATTGTTCATGTCTCTTGAAAACTTTGAAGGAGTTACAATATTAAGTAGTTGACTGACAGACTGTACAAATAATTTTGTACTACAAAAATTAGAAAAGTTCTTGTGAACTATTATTTCAAGATTTACATGGTTTGGTTATCATCTGTATAAAACAGTGATGTTCAATATAATGTTTATAAAAAGTTATTTCATTTGAATAAACCTAAAACACATTATGTACACTAACTATGCACAGACTGATTGTTTAAGTTTTATTTCCTGTTATTTTGATGATTTTCTGCTTAGAGCTACTGAAAATATGGCAATTAAGATTAGAATATTATATAAAACCAATAAAAAATATTACAGAAATGTAGTATAATAAAATTATGTTTAATAATTGCTTAGGTTATATTTCAAAAGGAAATTTAATCTGACAAACAACGTTGATCAGAATGCATATTCTGATTTACTGAATATTACGTAGATTTCTCACAGCTGAAAGTGCTTTTAGATGTGGAGCAAATTGTGGAAGCACACATGTTTTAAATAAACACCCATATGTTGTAAAAATGTTTCTCAAAACTTTTTTGAAATAACTAAAAGTGACATTTATGAGGCCCAGCTGTTCAGTTAAACTTGGATATTAGAACTGAACTTCCTTTGGCCTCTTCTGCTTTCTCTGCCTGATGAATAGAAGCCTTCTTAACTGTGTTCTCCTCTGTTTAAAACGAGAACTGGAAAGTTTAGTGGATCTCAAGCTCAACTTGTAAAATATCAAAGTGGAAGTATTATCTGGACTTTACTTGCTCAGTAGTGCAGTCTGGCTCCTCCCCAACTTGCTGGCACAAAGAAAACTACTACATTTTTTCCTTAAGAAAGGGCTTTTAAAAATATTTTTGCATGTGAAAACAGGAACATTCCTATTGTGGAGATTTCAATTGTTGTCACATAGAGGATATAAAAGAGTACCACCATAACTCTTAATGAGGTTTAAAAACAGTTAAACCAGTTAGAATGCTACGAGCAGCATGTATGTTTGACACCAAAAATCTCAGAGTAACAAGGAATAACTAGAGACAATAAATAAGCCTAACAAGAAACACTAACAAGGACTGAACTAAAGTAAAACAGAAACAAAACTGATCTAATCAAAGAAAGAGACCATGGAAGACAGAAAGATAAAAGTACAATGGATGAATCAAAACTCCAAAACAACCCAAGACCCTAACAGCATAACCAAAATTATATTCAAGGTATCTGGATTTATTTTTGCTTTTATGGCTGTAAAAATGCATTGGGTGAATCATTGTGTTCCTTTTTCTGAGACAACTTTAATTTTCATTCTGTGGCAGCTATTTGGTGTTCCTATGTGTTTTGAACTGCACAATAACAGCTTATGAGGGCAAAACAAAAACAGCATGCAAAATCACATCCATGCTCTCAGGGTAATAATAAGAGGGTTAAAAGGAAGTTGATCATGTGACAGATTTTTTGTGTTTACGTCGTTAAATTGTGGAGTTTTGTTCTTTAAATCATGGTTATAATAGCCTGGGAATCTGATATAAGTTGACGCAGATTCATAGCTGAACTTGAGCCACTTGGATGCCAGGTTGAATGTTCTTTTTAGTGGATTTCTCTTCAGTCAAAACCACATATATTTTTGACATGTTTTTATGAGACTAGTACTGGATTAAAAATTACTTACGTTCTGCAGAATTCCTTTGAAATAAAACGTTTCATTGTGATTCTCTTTCAAAATCACAAAATATGAGCTAATATCCACAAGTGTAACGCATTGAGTCACGTTTCAACAAACGGAGGCCTTGATAGTAAACATCAGAAGGGTGCACTCTGGACAAGTGTGGCAGTAGACAAGAGCAGAGAAAGGGAAAAAAGGAGTCCTGCAGGGAATGTGACATGCTGAGCTTATTCTTTCATGCTCATGTGCACACACAAGCAGATTCACTCATAAACAGCCTTCCCGTCACTGATAGCCCAACAGCCTGCTCTTATTTATTTTCTTCCTGTCGTGATACGCTGATAAGTGGCAACGAGACCAAACGGTGAAAAGTAAGAAAACAACAGCAATACAGTCATTTAAACGGAGTCTATTTTGAGTCTGGGACAGGTTCTCTTCCCGTTACTGAATTAATCAAATCCAAAGGACATCATCTTCAAACTCGACATCCCCCTAAAGGCGAGCAGCTCATTCTGTATGCAGCGGAGGAAGCTTCACAACATCCTAAAAATACAGCGCTCCTGGAAGAGAGGTGCTCTACCAGGCTGAGGAGCTAACAGGCCCATGGGAATAGGCATTGTGATTAGATGCAAAAACTCAGCTTTCATAAACAGCATTAGACTTGTTAGACATCCCACCCCTCCCACAGATGCAAGACCTTGCTGATTTGCAAAGCAGGGAGAAGGTATCATTGTTTTATTTGCATTTTGGGATCTGAGGCTCTTTACCCCCACATGCTAAATACAAGTGGGCAAAAGCTGCTCTTGTCAGACAGATGTTTGGACTGAAAGCTCAAAACGAATTAATCAGCCGGTCCCTGTATCTGGTAACAAGAGGACAGGTTTATTTTTTTCCCCTTGCTTTTTCCAGCTACCTTTTTGAACTAATCAATTTGCTCCAGGTTGTTGCTGTGAGCCTGTTGTCAGGATTTCAATACAGAAGCTTAATTTATTAATTGAACAAGGCACTTTAATTATGCTTTGTCTTGAAGGATCAATGTTAGCTAGATTTGTAAACGAAAACACACATATGAGGTAAATTACAGCTTAATATTTTAAATTTGACATTCATGAAGCATTCAAGGCTTAGTTTTTTTATTGTTATAAGATAATTATTCTTTGCCTCAGCCAAGAGGTATGTTTATTCAAAGTTGCATGTCACTTTTTTTTTTTTTTTTTTTTTACATTGACTTACTATTTACTTGGTTTTCTGAACTAAACCAAGAATGAAGGTGACACGATTACAAATGATTTAGATGAACGTGCATTTCTATACTAAAAAGGTAATGAGAGCAGACAATTTTGCGACCCATCACTCAATGTCAGCGCCGCTTATCAACAAATTTGTCTTTCTGCCAGGTTGTCACTCTGTGTCTGGACTCCCCTATTACTCCTCTGCATAAATTCAAGCGAGCATTATTTGGGAAACAAACACACAGTGAATATTTAACAACAAAGAAGACGAGTTTGGTAGTGTTGATGTTGGAGAAAAAAGAAACAATAGAAATGTGCATTGTTGCACTAAGATTCAGGTTTATTTTATCTTCAATATCCTGATGGATGATCTAAGTGCAATAAAATAAATTGACATTGGGGACTTTGAAATAAGAATTCTGCAGCTTCCATTTTTTTATCGTTTTGTAAACGCTGTCTTCATGGTTGTGCTTGACCATGAAGAACCTAGTGGTGATCTCTTTTTTTCTAATCAGAGTTTGAACCATATTTAAATGTTACCAGGTGATACCGGTAGACCTAACCTCTAGATTATCTGATGCTGAAGCTGCTACTGAGGGTATAAGATTCAAAGTTAACAGTTTTTTTTTCAGTATCAGAGGTGTTTCAAATGAAATCAGAGGAAACACAGACGTAGAAAGCGATTTTAAAAGAAACAGCATTTTCTTTAACATCCGTGATTCAATCAGTCGACAAAAGACGAATAGCATGAAGATTGCAGCAAAGTTGCTGTGTTTTTTGTTTCATTTTTTACTTTTGAGCCTTCAAACTCATCTAGGAAAAAAAAAATAATTTACTAAAAATTGTACAAAAACTAGAAAGTGGAAATCTGCAACAATCTGAACATTACTACAAAAAAATCGAATGTAATACTTATGTGAAACCTAGTGGATGCAATTGACAGAATTTTCCGGATTTTTTTAATCCAATAGCCTTTAACATTGAAGCCAGAATGCATTGGCGGTCCAAGTTTATAGCATTATTTTTCAAATGGCCTTAAATTGTGACAATATTTGTAAAAGTGCAACTTTTAGGTTATGCTTTGCTATTCCTCCCTATACTCCAGTGTTAATCTGATGCAAACATATATTTAAAGAAACCACAAAGTGCACGTTTGCACCAGCTTATCATTACAGCATATAAGTTTCCAATATAATTCTTTCTTGATAATGTGTATGAGGAAATTAATGTTTCGGATTTATGGATGGTTTAATTGCTCCTCAGAGACAATTGTTTACAGTAAATTAAAATCTGCTTGCTTAAAATGATTGAATATTTTTCACGCAGACCTACCTGAAAGTCTGGATATGCAATTCTGCTTTTTCATAGTCGGAACAATTTTACCGATGCAGGTGTTCCTAAGTATCAACATATCTGGATGTGTGGCAGACCTTCCCATTGACAACTCAGTCCTTTTTGTGTATTTTATTTTGCATCGTGATGCTTCTGTGGGACTTGTGGACGAAGCCATTTCATGAACATTCTTGTAAAATGTACATAAGGTAACAACGAGCAGGATCTCCTCTCTACACCATGAATGAGTCGCTGCTGCCGTGGGGAGCTGGTGACATGATTGTGATTGGACGAGACACAGGGAATCCAGATCAAAGCAATCTCGAGTGTTTTGGCCCCCAGCACAGTGTAGAGCAGGCCCACACACACACACTATCACAATACAGTACCCAGACAAGTATATACACACACGTGCACACAGTGAACACTGAAATATATCCATCCTCTCTACCTTTTCACTCTCACACATGTACATTCAGTGGTTTATGGATTCTACATCACAAATGCAGGCTGTCTCTCCTGAAACACTTTGACATATACAACTGAATTTTGAATTCATTCATTGGTTCTAGGGTGTTGATTGGAATGCTAAAGCTGAGGACATGCATCTTTTTTTTTTTTTTAACCCCTCCAGGGGGTCTTTTGTGGGCTCTAGTGTCCCTTTTATGTAAGTAGGCTGAAAAGAAAGGGGGTAGGAGAGGGGGGCTCTGGGAGTCGAACCCGCGATGGCTGCGTTGAGGACTCAAGGCCTCCAAACATGGGTCGCCCGCTCCCCTACGCCACCACGGCACACCCACGCATCTTTTTTTAAGTGGAAAACTACTGTTTTTTGTTTTTTTCCTCACCTTTAGTTCCACGTGAAGCAACTTAATATGCACAATAACTTCAAATTTACTCTGCCTGTAAACAAATAGGCTACTTTCCTTTCATGTACTATATTTTCACAAAAAATTAGAGGTGCACCGATTACAGTTTTATGGTCAATCTCAGATTACCGATTTTTACAAAGCCTGTCCTGACGATTCCAATTTTGTCCGATGCCAATATTTTTTTGTCTGAATGTTGCTAAATATAGCAAGACAGTTACTGATTTGGTAACAGTGTGGTGGATACTGTTAACTATAAAAGTGCAGACAAGACCTGGTGGGCTAGTCTATCACTCATGGGAGAGCAGAAGAGGACAGTGGCTGGTTTTTAGACTTTTGCTGAGTTTGATAAGATTGTGGAATAACATTGGCTTCACATGTAAGTATCGATCGATCACTGATCTCCCAAAATTAAGGAAATTTATGAAAATAAATCGTCTGGCCGATAAATCGGTACACCACAAAAAAAATAAAAAATAAATAAAATAATTAAATAAATAAAAAGGGGATTTTCTAATTTTGCTAGAATTAAGTTTAGCTTTTGGTGCTAAGGACAGCTTTTAGATTTAGGATATCAAAGGGAGCTTATTGCATTGGCTGGGGACTGTTGCAGAGTGGCCTGTTAGAATCAAAACACGAGGAATGCGCTGTGCCTGGTAATGAGGCCTGGGTAACTAACCTTTACCTGCCAAATGTTTAGAACTGGCAAGCAGAAAACAACTACAATACTGATTTTTTTTTTGTTAAAGTGCATCCCTTCCTCAACAATATGGGCTATATTAAGAGTAAACCAAGAGCATTTGAATCATGCCGGACCATAATTGGAAGCTAGCAGATCCACCTTGTTTTCACACCTACGTAATCGCACGCATTTGCTTAAGAGATGTGAGCATTCAAACACATCCGCTCATCTTCCATGTCATGTGTTATGCATTTTCACCAGTGGAAAAATTTATAATATGTCCCATAATTTGGTAGTGGACACATTTAGACCCTTAGTTTTTTGACCCTCTGCTTTCACATGGAGCTATGTTAAATGAATTCTCCCCTGAGATTTGCTCCAGATTCAAGAGAGGACCGAAGGGACACCATTCCCAATGTGCCCTTTGCTTTTGACTTTTGAAGGACTTTGTTAATACTGGGAAAATATAGGAGATTGCCATGCTTTATAAATCAAATATTAGAAAATTCCATCATTGTCTTCTCACCAGTCTTATGTTTTAAATTTCCATGAGTTTGATGGGCACAACCAAGCTTTCTAAAACACACATATTTAGTGATTCTAAGTTTTGATCGAATTTTCAGACCTGACTGGAAATTTGAATCAATAGATGAATAAAAGAACGCTGTCCAAACATGCTTTCTATTTCCATTGTTTTTTGCATAGTAAGGTTTTAAACAATCTTTAAATTTAAATATTGTTTTAATTTAAACAATCTTTGTTCACCATAAAGTGAACAAAGCATACTTCACAGGGAGGCTTGCTTCAAGTTAGGAAAGTGAAAAATCTCTTCAAGTAACAAACCAATCAATTGAATAGTATTCTATAAAGAACTATATTAATACTGGCTGCAAGCACTGCCAGATGGTTTGATAGTTGTGTTCAAAGATACCTAATAAGGAGGGGTTTGGATTTTACTGTAAGGAAACATCTAATAAACACTAAAGACTTGTGCCATTATATTCTATTTCACATGCTATCCAAACTTACCAAAATTATGGGCACAGTATGGCCGTTTTTCGCCAGTGTCTGTTTATTTACACAGTCTTACATAGTGTCTCTGTTAACAAAAAATTACTTTAGGAATATTAATGTAGATGTGACATAGGTCATGGACAGGTCAGCTTTAAAAGTAGAATGAAGAAATTCTGATGTAAAATTATGATTGTCCATCTGCAAAATTGCATGGTTAGTCCAGTTGAAATTTAAAGTACCGCCATTTATCAAAACGTCTCTGTCATGACCATAGAAGAAAATTAAATCCAACACCAGACAAGAATAAAGCAAAGTAAAGAACATATGTCTGCGAAATTACAAATTAAGCCCTTTGTTGAGTAACTAAAAGTGACTGAAGCCACATTTGTTACAAAGGCTTTATTGCTATATTGTTTTACTAATCCTTTAAAATATTTGAAGTCTAAACCCCAATCATAAATAATCTAACCCACTACTTCACTGCATGTTAAAAAGGTATAACTCTGGATCAGTTACTACTGCTTCTTCATTTTATTGATTACTAACCTGACCACCAGAACCACTCACATAGTAGTAATCAGCTTTTGCCTATAATGTCAGATGACTCTTCTGACTTCAAAGTTTAAATGATCCTAGATGACAGTCTGCAGGCTGCAAATTTACCATGTTCCTCTCGTTCGCTTAAAATACAATTTACAGCATAAAGAGTAACAATTTTAAGACTACATTTAGCACAGTGGGTTATGATGTCATTGTGGAAAACTGTCACAGAACATAAACAATGAATTATAGTTTTTCACAGAGGGCATGGGTAACGTCATCAAATGTAAGTGTGTGCTTGTATGAATGTAAACAGTCTTTGTCTCGCCTGCAAAGGCAGTCATTTGTTGTGTATACACTCATGCGAATGCACTCCCACTTTTCCTCTCCAACTAAATACACACACAGAAAGTCTCTTCCCCTTATTAGCTTAGCTACGAGTGTGTGTGTGTGACTACCAAGGGCTGGGACAAATCCTGAAGCTGAATGAGAGGATGCAGTGCCTTCAATGTGACCTTGCTGGTGACATCAGAGCAGAGCGTGTGCTCTTTCCAGGCAGTAATAGACACTTTTGAATTGACACACACTCACTGGGAGAGAGTGTGGTTACAAAACTGTCTTATTTCATACTTTCCAGTGGTAGCAGTTTAAATTGACATTTTCTCTTCCTGCCATCCCTCCAAATGGAAGCCGCCATTAAATTGCTTTCATATGGTTAATCCAAATTAAGCATGCCCAAAAAATAAAATATTCCATTTCATTTGGATAGCTGATGACTTCAACAAATCTTCTTTTTTCCTTCTCCAATTGCTCGCAATAACCAAGACACTTATGAAAGAATAAATTAAAATTCTGGAAAAGCACCAGTTTTAGGGAAAAACTGTTTGTGCAAGACAATTCTCTGTATTTGCCATGCCATGAATGCTGAACAAGGCAGCATTCAAGTGTTTTAGTGGCTTAGGGAAAGTACTTTTCAGTTGGAAAAAGTTGCTTAATTGAACCAGATAGACTATTGTGTAACATTTGCATTCTTTCTCTGAAACCAACAGAGAGAATTGTGTGAAGCAGCAGAAAGAACGACTGAATTATCTTTGTGTTGTAATTCAGGCAGCTCTTTATGCCTGCTGATTTATCTCAGCAGTGGTCGGCTACATTTCCTCCTTCACAATCAGTGATGAAGAGGGACTTAGTGCTGCATTCATTAAAACAAATTTTTATCCTAGTCCAATTGCTTTGCGCCTTGTTTGAGATTAAAAGTGGTATAGATCCTTGAGAAAAAAAAAAAAGTATAGCCTTTTACTGTATTTCTAATCCCGTTGACTAATTCAAATTTGAACCATTACGTTCACGCGCTATCACACAGAACTATAAAGCTGACTAGGTTTCTTTGTTGTCAGAGTTTGATGATTTTGCTCTGTGCTCTAAGCATGTCGCAAGTATGCTGAATGCTTGGAAAAATAGCAAACCAGATGCAGAAGTAACCTAAGACAAGACACAAATATTTGGAGTGCCAGTCTTTGTTCCAAGACACAAAATTACTAGTTTACTTTTGATTTAGCTGTACAAGCAGGCAAACGACCCTTTTTCTTCCCTGTAGTAACAGAACAGTTTTACAATGAATGGCTGTAAAAGTCTATGAGATGGACGGACAGGTTTTCATATTCTGTTATAGACTTTAATACAAAAGCAGTGCGCCGTGCTTTTGTATTGAAAGATGGTAAGTTGACAGAAAAAATAAAAATATTACTAGGTAATTATATGTTTTGGGAAAACATCACTAGTGAAATGCTATTTAAACCCACAACTAGTCCTAAAAACAATTAATCAAAAAATACAGTTAAAATGAATCTCAATTATTTACTGTTTAATCCTAATTCAGTCAGCAGCTCCATAAGGCCCCCAGGGCTTCGGGGGCCCATAAATGCTAATATTTTAAAACAGACCACAAATATATAAATGTAACATTTGTTTATTGGAATTATCAATGCTGCTAAATTTGATTTAATGGTTTTGGCATACATAAATTAAAAGATTTTAAGATGTTAAGGAGTTTGCAAAAAAAGTTGAAAGTTCAAAAAACAATAATCATAGTTAGATTGTTTTGTTACCATAGCGACACTCTGATGCCATGAGTTCAATCTTTGAGTTTGAGCTCTGTTTGTTCACAAATACAAATGACTAAACTGCATGTATGTATTGCTTGGTTTAGGTTGGCCAATTAAACTACTCCCCCTCTCCCAGATTAAATCTAACAGAAGCTATTAGAGATGCTGATGTTTTTAGCAGCAAGCGGGTCCCCTAAGTCAAATTCTGCTCCAGGCCTCATACAGCCTTGGACCTGCCCTGCAGGGTGAGCAAAATCCGCTGCACTGTGCAGAGATGCGCAACAAACTGGGGATTTAATTCAGTGCTGCTAATGTGGCTTTAGTAGCTCTTCAATTTCTGTCTGTTGAGTTTTTAATAAGCGTCACAGAAACTGTTTTGGCTGCTCAAGTTTGTTGCTCGAATTCTTCTTGCAACCGCGCGCATTAACCCTGGCTGACTAAGTGAACAAAGCATTTGATATGGTTTGTCCACATCGTGTAACCAGAAAAATTATACTTATTATCCATTATGATAAAATAATATGAAACCAGCGTGAAGGATGTGTATGAGAAGAAGGCGAAAGCTCCTCACCGGGCTAAACCTACATGATGAGGTTAGCACTGGTTCGTTAACCACTAAGGCACTGACCAACCGGGAACACAGACATAAACTTTACAGGGAATACAGACATAGAGCCATGTGCTGGCTAAGTGGATTTCTCCAGTTCAAAACAAAGCAAAGCTGATCACAAAACTATGGTAATGGCCTAAATAGTCTGGAACAGTTTTAATAGTAATTAAATTTAATTTATTTAGTTTTTTTGTGTTTTTTTTAGCATGAAAGTCCCACTGAATAACAGCACTGAGCTTGCTACTAACAACATTAGCGCTCTGAGGAAAACTACGCTAGGGCATAGAAATAATATATCTTATTGTACATATGAATGCTTGGCTTTCTAAGTAACTCTCTAATAAAACATCTGAAAATATAATTTAAACGATATAATCGTTATCTGTTAGACAGTGGGCGCTCCAAACTTTGGCATTGTTAGTTTCCGCACCTCCTGTTTTTAGCTGTAGATTGTTGATCCACTTTTTAAAATGAGCTCTCTTGTGACCAACTACCTTCAAAACATGAAGATAACGTTTATCTTTCTCTCTATTAGAACGGTTGGAACAACCATACAAGACTTAGACTATAGACATTTTGATGCTGGATCACAAGAAAAAAATGGGCTGCATTTACTTCCACCCCTCCATCTGCATCGGGTGATGTCGGTGCTACGTCATCTGAAACCCATCAAAATATATATGGGTGTGTGCGCGTGTGTTTCACTGAATACACAAACACTGAATTCAGTGTAATCTCTGCACAATATATCCACAATATACATCATTTGAAATTGACACCTTAGATAGGCGTGTTTTGTCTTTATTACTTTACTATAATTTAAGTACCAACAATAACATTTATGTAAAGACATAAAATGGTTGTTGACCAATAAAGCATTTTCTTAAGTGCTATTAGTCAAAAACTTGCAGAATATACATAATATATTCAATTAAGGGATGATAGATTTCCCATCCAATCTCCTAACACTCATCTTTTGTAAGCACAAACTATACAGAGTTCTATGGTCAGGTAAAGAAATAAACAGAAAATGTTTCAAAAAATTGTAGACCATAGAAAAGCTTTGTAAACTAGGGATTAAGAACATTAAAAGATTACAAGAAAGTCTGGTTCCCTGGAAGCAAAGCACAGCAAAATTAGAGGCGGCTGAAAGTTTTACACTCTGGCTATGATGAGTGTTTCTGTAGAATACATCTACCACACTCAGCTCAGAACTGCCATATTCAACCATAAAATCAGTCGCAGACGAACAAGAATGGGTGACTCGGAGTAGAGGACAGTATCTTTCCCCTACACTCTGGGCATAGCATGCACCTGTAATTCCCACCCATGAATATTAGCCATACTTTTAGGGACTGTGACACAGACAATTTTCAGAAACACCAACAATGTAGTCTCAGTGTGACTCAGAAAGTTAAATCCAAGACAGACATCAGTGATTTCTTGTGCAATCATAAAAAAGAACAGGCAAAGTAAACCAGAATCCAAACTGTGTAAGTAAAAATTAAGTAAAAAAGTAAAAATAAGTAAAAGTTTTTACTCTGCTGTCTGAATGTTTTAATGGAAACTTTAATTTCATTTATTTATTTACAAAAAATGTTACATATTCAAAAGCATCTATTTGCGTTTTATGAACCACATACAGATCAATAACATGCAACCTAGACTTTGGATGCTTTTCTCTTATCTTACAGAACTAAGTCGTAGAATAAGAGCAGCTGAAAGCCATCTGCTGCGGAGGAAGAAGTGGCCGCTTTAACAAGTAGGCAAACTGTCAAAGAGGATTAATGCTCTACCTTAAACCTGAGTTAATAATAAATGGGCTGTTTACTTGTTCAAGGGGGAGGCCATAGATAACAGCACTCAAAACCCCTCCCTTTACTGCCAAAAAGATAAATTCTGGTTAAGTGGGGACCTGCCTGCATTGTGGCCTCCAGTTCCCCAATCATTATGAACAAAACAAGAGTTTTACTCTCACTTACTAATGGAAAAGGTCAAATTGCATGCATGCGCACTCCACAATTTGAAGAACCTCTGGGATATTTTGCTCAGTTTCAGTAATTTTCTGAGCAAGATTACCCTCCTTCAAAGTCTAAAGTTCAGGGGTGGAAAAATAAAGCCTTTTTGCAACATATTAGCATTTTTTACTGTCACAAACACCATAACAACGCTCACAATTTGATCATGATAGATTCATTACATCTGACCACCAGCACCGCAGCAAAGCTCAGTGAAACCCCTCGACACAGGGCTTCAAAGGAACGCTGAAGGCGGCTTTAAAACCGGTGCATGCATCACCTTCTTAGCTGCTGATGCATGCAAGAAAATGTGGGAAAGAAACCCTTGAGAAGGAGTCAAAAAGTGTCTT
This sequence comes from Gambusia affinis, assembly GCF_019740435.1. Taxonomy (NCBI): domain Eukaryota; kingdom Metazoa; phylum Chordata; class Actinopteri; order Cyprinodontiformes; family Poeciliidae; genus Gambusia; species Gambusia affinis. The sequence continues at coordinate 8,911,096 of NC_057875.1, forward strand.
CTCTCCACCCTCTTTGCTTCACTCCTGGAGGGCTGTATTAGCCCACGGTGGGGATTTAACTAATGAGCCTAGCCACTCTCCAATGAGGGCATCCCAAGACAGCCTTTCTCCTACAATTGGTTCCAATGGGTTTAAACGCGCTGGTCGTTGCAAAGCTCCACTCTGTCCTGGAGATTATAAGGGAGTAAGGCAGATGAAGGAGATGTATAGAGGTTCAGCCTTTCTTACAGTATTTGCAGTTATGATGATTGCTGGGCAGTAAGGCATGCACACTGGAGAGACCATTGGACAAACCTGGATCTCTGTCTTTAACTGAGAATTTGGATACATACCAAATGCCAGAGCATTCAGATATGCCTATTAGCTTTTATTTAAAATTATATACATACATATACATATGTGTGCGTGTGTGTGTGCACGTGTAGTTTTTTTTACCCTATATTCAGAAGCTTATAGAAGCAGAAAATTACAACTGCATTTAGTGTTGTGGGCTAAAGGAGATTATTGCTGCACTGCAAAGATATTAAAGGTGCAATAATGGAATAATGGGTAAATTTTGCCACTTGAGAGTCACTGACTAAGCTATAGTCATATCACTGCAATGTGATCAGTGTTTAAAGTGAACTTAGATAACATGTTACCAAATAAGTTATGTAAATACACATCTATCAGAGAGCACCATTAACCTCAATTTGAACTGGGGAATCCATCCACCTGATGTACATATTCACATATTTCTTTATGTAGATTTTAGTTTCTGCTAACACGCATGAAAAATTAACTCATGTTTTAACTGAGCCACACCTTAAATTTTAAATGCATTTGAAAAAAAAAAAAAACAATACCGGTTTTTGGTATGAATCTGAAAGCAGTGTCTTGCTGGAATCAGTACAGTGTGATTAGTTAAATAACATGAACCGCACATTATTTTTCAGTTCAAATCCCTCAATAAGAATTCAGTCTGGACATCACTACAGTTTCATATTACTATTAAAAAGTTCATTTATTCCAACAGAATTTATGTTTTCACATGAACAATATTTGGGGTTCCTAAAATCTTGTTTCACAAACTATATTTGGCACATTTATATATCAATGTTTTTATTATATTTTGGAAACTATAATAAAAAAGATGTTTTTTACTTGAATTTTACAGATTACAGAACAGAAAATAAACACAATGCTAAAGCTGGCTTCCAACTATTAGAAAGATTTTTTTTTATATAACTTAGCTAAGCATCTGGACAAGCTGAAAATAGATCTATAAATAAAACAGAGTAGTATGGGAAATTGAAGTTTAGAAATTAAACACTTTCAGCAGCATCGATAAACAATAAAACAGGGACATGCAAATTATATTCATATGGTCAGTGGTTTGAGCATTTACTAACAAAATAATAAAACACTCTATAATGAAGAAAATAAAATTATTTTGCTTTTAATACTGCCAAGATGTAAAGAACTTTTTCGTTCACTTTTCATTAACTGAATATGATGAGCATTGTATGTTTTACTACATAAATATGTCAAAAACATACAATCACATTGTGCCACTGGGACATGAATGAGGGAAGATATTGGTTAACATAAAGATAATTACGATGAAATACTCAGAGCTAAGAGCAATCTAGTAAAGTGATAATTATTCCATTGTTAATCAGCAGAGCTTTAAAATGTCAACAGAAGCATGTTTTTTAAAGATCTGCTGGCTGTGTTTGCATCACTGACGTCAGCATGACAGTGTGCTGTGATTACTATAATTATTCCATCTTAGCACTAATTGAGTCATTCAATAATATCACACCTAATGGAACCTTCTCATTTTAGAGTCTCACGTCTCAGCATATATTACAAGTATTTTATGTGACAGACCAGCACAAAACAGTGTACAATTGTGAAGTGGATGGTGTAAAGTATAGGCTATGTCTTAATTTATTTTTTTCAACCTCAAAAGTTAATTTCAACTCCAACATTATTACACCTCTAAACATTTTGAGGAAGGCCAGACAATGAAAACATGGCTTTTGACCAGCTAAAGCACAACATTTGTGGTAAATGGAAACACGCCTATAAATTTTTAGGGCAACATTTAACATGGATGAAAAAAAAAAAATAAAAATCAGCATCAGATTGAGAATTTTGTAGGTTAGTGGTTGCCCATTCTCTATTCTACCCGTTCAAAACCATGTGCCAGTTGATGTTGATTTGTTATAAAGGGTAGTCATTAAGTACACTCATGTTTTCTTGGTCATACTGTGGCAAAATAGGAAAACTGAATATAAAAACAGTTGAAAGGTACTGTCTTAGAAAAAAATCTACTAATTTTCTCTTTTTTTTAAGAGAACTAAAAGGTACTTCACTTTATAATTCACTTTGATTTAGAATCTAGAAATGAGAAAGAATGGAAATCATCATCACCATCAGTGGACTATGAATTCAGACTTTATCTGAGCTTTACACATGGGATTGCAGCTACGCAGAGAGGTCTACCGTGCTCCCCGCCCTGCTTTATTTTCATGACAACCAATGAAAACAAACACTGACTCACCAACCCAAACTCAGCGTCTGTGTTATTCATCCTTATGGCTGAGGTGAATATGCAGAAAACCAAACTAAATGATTTAGGCTAACCCTGTGAATTAAGACATATGGTTTTCTTTTCACAAAATTGACATAATTTTTTCAAAAGGGCCAGCAAAGAGCTATCACCACAGCTCCTCATCTCCACTTCATTCCTACATTAGGTGTCTAAGGGATACTCATTTGTAACAATGAAACAACGCCTTGAATATCAGCCTCAACTGCAAAATCTCAGAGGTCTTTGTGGTGATATAAATCATTAAGACAGAGACTCCTCCGAGATGCCGCGGTGGTCAGAGACGTCTTGTGCTGAAATGAATTTGATTTAATTTGTTCTGCATTTCAACTTTGGCTGACCACATTCCAAGCAGACTGATGTTAAGCATAACCCCTCGTGTGGATCCTTTCCATCATTTTTATGTCATTTAAATTGGGAAATTAAACCTGCAAGATTGATGTTGCAATATTTTGAGTCTGAATTTCAACTGAAATACCACACAATCTATGACAAGAAACAGTCTTTTGAGCTCATCAGCTTATGTTGAAGTGGTAAATTTATTTCATATCTGGGGTTTATTCTGTAGGTGAGATACCCCACTGCAGCACATATAGCGATTTACTATATGGTGGATGTTCATTGTGGGAAAACCATTGTTCTACAGCTAATCCTGGCTCAGATTTTCAACCAACCAGCGCTGGAGGCTTAAATGCAGCAGCTCTTCTAATTCTCCAGTTTGTCCTGCTGCTGTTGTGCCTTTCTTCTGAATAACATCAACAAGCTCAAGAAACAGGCCAATTTAAGATATAAAACATGTTTTTTAAATACGTTGCTCTTTGTAAATGAATTTTCAAGACTCCTTTCTTTACTCTCTGTCAGAAGATACACAGTCACAGAGATACGACTCTGGTGTCGAAGAGCACATCAAAGACGAGGGCCTGTGAGAGGTCTACTTTACCTTTGAACACAGAAAGGATACGAGGCTGCGCCAGCTCTCTGCAGGCAAGGCTCAGGCTGATCAGAGGCTGCCCAACGCCGCAAATGCAGCAGCAGTGGGCACAAACACTCATGCTATAGACAGTTTCAAAGAAGTCTTCTACCCACCACTGATGTGCGAGTCGAGACACAGTGAGTGCAAGTTTTGCCATTAAGGGATAACTGAGGCTGCATGCCAAAGCACAACACCCCGCAGAGCTCTGACATTGTCATATGGAACAAAGTTACTGATTCAACAGTCTCTTGCACAGTTCCTCCTAAATACTGCATTTCCCACGACACAAAGCCAGCACAGAGAGAAAAGATAAATGCATAGTTGAAGGCAGTCTTCCAGGCGGAAGTTCAGTGTGTGGACGTGTTTTAGAAAAGTTCAACCACAAACACTCTCACTCACCTTTTTCCTCTTCAATTGTTTACATAAAATAAGACATTGTGTGCCCAATAAAAGTATTTACATCCCATAAACTGCTTTCACTATTTAATGACTATAAAATTACATATTTCAATGTATTCTATAGGCATGTTTGCTACAGACCAGCAAAAAGAAGCAGACAGAAAATGATATCTGCTTTATAACTCTTTTTTCTTTTTTACTAAGGTAATTCTAAAATGTGTGTCATGCATTTATTTGCTGGCCCCTGTAGCCCCTTTTAGTCATTTTTTTATTTGAAGCCAGATATGTGAGAATACAGAGCAAAGAGCTGCGGTCAGGTGAGAACATAGTTGAACTTTTTGCCTAAAAAGTAGAAAAGCTATTTGTGGTGGAAATCTAACAATATAGATCAACATAATGTCAAGTAGTGGTAATGTCTTTAATCAACAAAAATTGAACTGAAATATTGGGAAGATTGTTGGAGCTAAACACAAAACCTGATAAGTTACCATCTATGTCTGTATTCACTACTAGAGGGTTTGTTGAAACACACAGATTTTTCAAAAATGGAGTGATGATTCCAAGGTGTGTACAACATCCAGGGATGGACTGGCATATGGGGACAAGGAGCCAGTGTTTCAGCCTGTGGAGGAGATTGCTGATGTAGTAACGCTTCACACAGTTGTTTTGCCATTAATGCCCCAAACTATCTCATATCAAATGCCTTCTCTACCTCTCCTCTGCTCCAGTCGAGCGCTTAAACAATCTGCTCAGCGCACAACCACAGGGTGGACTTGTGAACACATGAACGAGTGCTACGGGGACAGCCGGCTGACAAAGAAGAGTGTAGATCGGAAATCCTGTCCCATAAAGCCCAGGTTAGGACAACAAAAATCCTCCAACCAGTCAGCAGTCACGAAACAGAAAAGCCTCTTCTTTCCATATTCGTGACACAAAAACAAAATTTCCCTGAGTGTCCCTCACATCCAGCAGAGATGTGTGGTGCTGTGGCTTTAGCTCATCATCCAGGGCTGGCAGAAGCTCATATGGGGCCTCAAGCAGAATATGATGGATGGGTCCCTCTTCCTGTTAAGAACATTGCCACCACTAACTGTTTCAATACAGATTTGGTGGAATCAGGGAGAGGGCACCACAGTTAATTGGTCGATGTCTCTGTGCAATCCCAGCTGATCCTGGTTGGCAGATAACATGACAACAAGATAATATGAGGACATATGAATTAAGCCTTAAAGGCTGCAAAAAATGCTTGGGACTTGAGAAAGTCACCTTTTTACAAACAGGTAAGTCATAATAGAATGTTGTAGAATGAAGGAATATCATTTGTTAGAACAACCCAAATATATTGAAAATATACAAGATATAGATATTTATGTGTTATAATACAAATGCACTCCATACCTATGCTGTTTTTATTTGTGGATAAAAAATTTACTAAAAAACATGTTTAATCTCCCACTTTGTTATAATAGTGTTTATGCATCAACTGAAAATCTGATGAAACTCATTGAAATTTATGGTTGTAATGTGACAAAATGGGAAATAATTCAAGTTATTTGAATATTTCTGCATTTCACCGTACAACTAGCATGCTTCTCTGACCCGTTCCTGGGGATTGATCCAATTAAATTTAACTTTGTTTCCATTTTCCTTTTTAATCTTTCCTCCACTACCTCTGCATGTAATATTAATTACATGAATCACGGTTCACAGTCTTTCAGTTAATTGTCCAGCAGCAGAACATTTCAGAGGGCCGCAGCTGAAGCCTGGGAGATGAAAACAGGATGGAGACGGGGGAGGAAGTGAGGCGTTCAGGAAAGGGGGAGGGGCATTATTGCTCTTCCACCGTCACTGGACTGTAAAAACGCAGATGGGACCCCCCTCCTCCCACATGTGTTGTTGTTCACTGGAGACACAATCTCTTCTGATTAAAAAGTTCATATTTACTTGTTATTATTAAATATTATCAAATATATGATGAACCTTACAGAACATAGGTAAAATGTTCCTGGCACATTGATGATATTTAAGTTAATTAGGTGGAACAGATGATGTTACTAAACTTCTGCCTTCCCCTAAAACCCATATTTTATTTTCAGTAACTTAATAAACTCCCTTAATCATTGCAGGTATTCTTGTCACTAAAGAGCATCTTGATTTATTTTAAATAGTTTTGCAAATGATCTCACATTAATGCGTGTGGGCATAAAAGTGTTTACGAGCGCAAACTATTATCAGGTTAACCCGTAGAATTCCTTGAGTTTGCACTTTGTCTGCCTTGTAATATCTTCCCCCGTATCTCTGTAACAAATTTAATGTGAACTCCGCAGCTTGAAAAAAAGCCTGCACACTGGCAGAGGTCCAACAATTTAAGAGATAATTATGCAAACGTAACCTTTACTTGGTCAGCGAGTGGAAGAAGCAGGAACTCCAGTGCTTTTTTTATTTATTTTTTTATTTTCACAGGGCAACAATTGTGATTTTATTCACATGCAAACTTTAAAGGAGGAAGGTAAGTAATAGATATTTTCCACACATTTAGTGTATTTTTTAACCAAAAAAGCAGACCTCAAAGCTGGAAAACTGACAAATTCAAATAAATTTTACAAAGTGAGCTCTAATACCAGCCAGATTTATTCCAACATCTTATAGATGGGTGCAGGTGGTTTCTTACCAAGAGACATTTATGTAAAACACACCGTTTCAAATTCTGTGTATATTTTGCAAAGGCACAATTATTTCAAAGTCATAAAACCAATCTACCCTAAAATAATGGTTCAAATAAATCACTAAAAATGATTAATAAATGTGAAATTTATCATTTATCACTTTTGATCACCTGCACATTGTTCTAGTTGAGAAAACAAAGTAAAGCTATAAAATTGACTGAAGTGCCAGTGCAGTTTTACATAGAACAAAACCTCATTAGCACTGAATGTATCTGCTTTGAACGGTGCTTGTCTGACTAAGCAGTGCTGCAAGTGTAGAGTACTGTTTGAGATGCACACTAAAGCAAAAAGCCAACGGAAGACATTGAGCTGACAGAATTTCAATACAATGAATACAAGAAAGGGAGGGGGGAAAAATAGCTTTAATCCCATCTGACTTTAAAACACGCTTGGGAAGAAACTAAAGCGCCCTCCCCAGGAAGTTTAATATCTTCTTCTGCTTGACCACATCTCAGCCCCCTTGATGAGAGACCACATCCCTGTGGCAAGGTGAAGCAGCATGGCTTCAGGAAAGCAGGATTACACCCGGCTCTCCAGGAAGACCTCACAGCATTTCACTGAAACATTTATGAGGATAGCAGCATGGCGTCACAAAGACAGAACCATTGTCTGATCCATAAGCATAGACCCCTGCCTGAAACAGACCCCTAGCTGCTCCTTAAACAGGGCAGATGTGACAAGCCCTCTTTTATGGTCCATCAGCTGCTTGCTGTGGGCTCTGCGGGTCCTGACCACTAACTAGGTCCCTACTGGAAGCCATGCTCTTTAAACTAAGAGGACACACACTCTTGAGACAGAGGTTTGGGCTTTCCTTTGCTACATGTGTTTGTTCCTTTGAGACAAGCACAGGGCTACTTGTGCCTACAGAAAAAACATGGTGAAGTTGACATGTTTGGATTGGAGAGCAGTCAGGCCTGTCTACATGGCTGCAACAAAGCAGCAAGGGGTTGCTATAGAGCTAATTTGGACAGCGGAAGCAGTTGTTTCTGCAAGGATCAGAATGTTTTCATCATGTAGTGTGGTGCTCATAGATACTTCAGCATTGCGGTTACCCACTTGACAGTTCCACACATTGTGCCCAAATTCGAAAATGATTCACCAGCCCCTAGAAGACAATTTAAAAGTCAGTTTGGCTGTCACTTCTGATGATTGCCTCTCAAACAAATTGTGCAGTCAAAGATAATTTCCTCTAGATTCCACAACTCAACTTCACCATCCAAAGTAAAATATTTACCAAATATTTTTGGCACATACTTTGCTCTGTGCTAGACTTATGTAGAGGAAGCATAGTTAAGTCTAAATGTCTGCCACAAAATCATGAGGAACACTTTTGTATAGATGGATAATGAGGTTGTAGCACAACTCATGCTAGCGCCCACATTGATAAACAGTTGTGAGTTAGCATGATGAAGTTTCTGGTTCCAAGTAACACCCAAGTTTCACAAAGTAGAAGCTACCAAACCACAATTTTTTTATCTTACAGTTTGTTTAAGTGTCTCAGTAGAACTTTTATTAGGAATGAGCAATACGGACTTGGGTCCGAATCTCCACTTGGGTTTTTTTTTTTTTTCATGGAGTTTCCATGTTCTCCCTGTGAATAAGATAAAAAGAAACACACACGCAATTCAAAGTGCAATTCAAAATTTGTTATGCTTGAACATGAAGAATCTCCTGAATAACCATTAAATATAATTTCATAATAAACCAGCAGTTGCACAATGGCACAGTTGTTTGCACCGTTGCCTTTTATCAAGATGGTCCTGGAATCAAATCCCAACCAGGGACTTTCTGCTTGGAGTTAGGTTATTGTGAATTTCCCTTATGTTAGAGTTTGTGGGCATGGTTAGATTTCTCAATGCTGGCCTAAGACATACTGTCTGTCTGCCTCTTACCCACTCACCACCGGAGAAGGACTACATCTCTCCTTCATGATCCTGCAAGGATTATGCCAGTATAGAAAATAGACAGATTAGCAGCCACCTAAGTAAGTTAGAATGTCTCTTGGTAAAATAAAGTCAACTGGAACAACAAGTTTTCTTGTTGAGAAACCTCAACTAAACATATGTAACAATATCAGCTTGTTGAGCTGCCAACATTTCTACATTGTAAAAAAGAAGAGTAGAAACTTTTACTGTATGCTTCCTGCTTTTACATTTGTACTGTATTCAAACTTAGCTTACATTAATATTTAGGTTAACGGCTATCTAGATTCAGTTGTGTGAACACAATTAAGAATGTTTAAATTGTGTACGTACATTATATTTCATATATACATTTGGTATATAAATAACAGATTTTGCAAATGTCCAACTATTTTTTCAAAACAATAATAACTAGATATAAAACATATATATCCAATAGCAAATATCACTGCAATATTATTGCTTGCAATACTCACTAAGGACAGCTATGATGCAGTATTTGGTAGCATATTATATTTCAAATGTCAAGCATTCTCACATTGGACATTTGTAATATACTTGGCTAGTTGGATGGACTCCAGTGGCCCTGAAATGTGGACAAATACTGTATATCATGAGTAGTTGAGGTGACAAGTTCATGGAGAAGGATAACAATTAATTGAAATTTATGTTGTCAAAATTTTTAAAAATAGGTCTACTATATATTTTTTATATTGTGCAGTTCTAGTAGTTACATAAAATGTTAATATTTTTTGCCCAAGGGTTTCCTGCAATTGGAATACCATAGCGACCAATGTCTTAAGTGCATTAATCCCTGTTAACGGTAATGACATGTAAAAATATGCAAATATGCTCAACTTCAAAAATAATGTTTTGTTCTGTATGTTCCTAAAAATAGGTGATAATTTTTAGCTAGTCCTGCTATTAATGCAATAGAAAGGAAAAAAATACAGTAAAAATTGAATCACTTTGTGTGTCATAAGTGAATTAAATATAGTGGTAGACTGATATAATAATGTTATCAACTATCCGAGATTAAAACTAACCATTTACAGAAAATGAATAAAGACAGTAGGTTGATAGTTTTATATAACTGAACTGATTGAGGCCAGGTTACTTGTAAGTTACAGTGTTGGTATAAAACTATGGAGTCACTCTGTCAGAGCCCAAGTAACCATTCAGTTTTCGAAAGTTAGCGTTGCCATTTGTCAAAATGACAGCAATTATTCATGTACGTGTAGAAAACAAAGGCCTATGTTTGCTGAAATAACTATAACCAAGAGTAAATAATTAAAAATGTGACCGGAATTAAAATTGAACAAATAGCTTCTAGTGAGTATGTGCATATGTGGTCTCAACTGCTGTGGCAAAGGGGCAAACTGTTCTACATATATAGGACCTAACTGAACAGTATAGGATTCCTGATTGAACTGCGACAGAAATGTAAAAATCCCGGCGTCTGTTACCTTGCTGCCATGGAGCTGCGCGACAATCACAGCACTACAGACAGAAAGTTGAGCTGTGTTAATTTGAGCATTACATATCCACAGGCGATCTGCAGAAAGATGCCAATTACACAGAGTTTTAAAGTGTTTAATTGAGGCCCTTCAGTCTGAATATGTTATTGCCTGCTCTGATTTGAGAATGAAGACAATATGCTCAGTAGCAGCCTGCTGCTTACTCTTCAAGGGATATATGGTGTTAATGGAATGGATGCTCAGCCTTTGCTTTGGCGTCCTCCTACTGAACCAGCATGCCGCAGGGTGATAATCCTTATTTTGTTGCACTGGCTTATTACAACGCTAGCAGTAAATTTTAGCACTTAACCACAGGCCGTAGCTGCTTGATGTGAAAGCAACTCTCCAGAGGGGGTGTCAAATCCACAGAATTTTTATGAAATGGCCTATTGTGCTATTAGGAAACTTTTGAAGTGCAAAAATATGCTTTAGAAGAAAACCACAGAATATAGAATGATCTATTTTTTCCTACTAATGTTCAATGCTGTAAAAATATGCTTAAGACAATGACAAATGATTGCAGAGATAATTGTAAGACAAAAAAAATAAGAAGAAATACAAATTTGTGATCAATTCATCGTCCTTAATTAAAACTCAAAATTTTAATTCTGATTAACTTAGCTGGCCCATTTTGACCATTTACTCAAGTCCAGGTCACACTTGCTTTTCATAACTCCAACCCCAAATAAAGCCACCAGCCTCTCATTAGAAACCCCCTGTTGAAGACACATGAATAATGCACCATACTCAGAACACTTGCCAGAGTCTGTACATTCACCAGTGTGTTTGATCTCGTGAAGTTTAGCTCACATTTCCCCATTTATTCTGCTGCATTTAACCAAGCAAGTTCCCCGAACGCACACAAGGGTGTCGCAGGCGGTCACTGCCATTTGATGGGGATAAATATGGGAACGTTTGAAGATTAACCCAAAAGACTAATGCACTTGCAAAGGGTAGATCAGCTAATGAGAAGCCAACCCTGGTCTTTGGCATCATAAACATTTCTTGCCAAGTGTATTCCAAATCCCCTTGAAAGTGGAGCTTGAGAGATCATCCCATATGTGTAGCATTTCAGTTCATTACTTCATAGAATCAAAAACATCAACTTTGTAGCTCTGAGTTCCGCTGTATTGTCAAAGAAGCCGAAGTGAGATTGGGCATAGCAAAAAAATAACCTGAAAGACAAAACCTTCTACCAAGTAAACAGTTTCTAAATGATAGTTCTCCATCCACAGTCTTAATTTTTTCTTGCTGTTTACATTAGAGACTCTTACTTATTGGGACATCTTTAATCAAATATTTACACCAAAAACTCTGCATAATAATGGAAATAAATAATATGACTGACAGTATAAAACTGCAACTAATGTGATTTTTCTGATGTTACAATAAACTTTATTGTATTTTACTGATCTTCTGGTAGACACCTTTCAACACATGCATTGAACACATCTTCTAAGCAATGGTCCTACATTGTTTAGAAGACTTCTAATGTATACTGACTTCTTAGAAGTAAGAAATCAGCATACATTTTTTTCAAGGCAAAAACCACAGTGGCACATCGCCATCTGAGAACACTTGAGTGCAGAAGAAAAAAAAAAAAAAAGAAGAGGGGGGTTCATGTCAAGCTCAGCTTTATTGAAGGTCAGTATAGCCTTCTTGCAACATGGGCAATCTTCCCCTTAAGTCATTTAGCTTTAATTTCCACATCTGATATCACAAAACCTGTTCCCCTGTAAGAGGGATAAGCTTAGCGTTGGCCCGAGCTAAAAATAATAAGTCTTAGATGTTAAGAGACCAAGGTTTGTTCTCCCAAGTCATTAGCTGAGATAGCCGTTACACTGACTTTTATTCCCAGGGAGGAGTGCAAGAGGAATGGTGCCCTGCCCGTTCCTGCCTTCAATGTCATTCCAAAGAGTTTCCATCCAATATGAAAAAATATTTTCTCAGAAATACAATTTTGATATGAGGACAAGAGACAAGTCTGTTTTTTAAATTTTTACTTGAGGATGTGCTATGCTGAAGTAATGTTGTTGCAAGTGGCTCACTTAGTCACCAAGTCAAAACCTATCAAGTCAATTTATGGATCATTATCCAAGCACCCTCCCCAACGGATGACAAGCCGTTTCATCTGCATTAAGATAAGAATATTTTCTATGCAAACCAGAAAGATACTATCAATACCCCCCTGTGAAAGAAAAGATGAGAAAGTTAAGCAGGAAAGCTCATCGAAGAACTCAATTATGGTAAACAAGAATAGCTAATTTGTTGCCAGCAGATAATCAAACAGGATTAGGGAGATAAAAACTGATTTTAAGGTACTGTGGCAGGGAACTTAACTCGTTAGCAGAGAGCTTTTAAGTTTGATAAGTCAGCCAGCTCCTCCCTTAAAGCAAGCTGGGATATTTGATACACAGTCACTCATCCTGCCCCGTTGACAGCAATGAAGGTAAAAAGTTGGGGGCTATAAAAATGATATACATGACAACGGCATTTCATCATGCGTTGTACCAGCTCCCAGATACTCGCTGTTAGCTCAGGACCCAGAGGAGCTTCTGTATCTTCATGATAAACTCATCTGGCATGATTTATTAACTAGTGAATCACACTGCTCCCGCTCCGTAGCACAGACGCACACACTCTTGCTGCTCCACAACTTCTCTGGAACAGTAAGCCTTTCCACAGGGACAGTCAAAGTCATTAGCACCTCCAAACTTTCTCCATGCTAATTTTTTGCTTTGATATACTGGGTAGCTCATTTAAAACGGGGTTCAGAAAGAGGGTGAACATGCTTAAATCTCTCATACCAAATCCAACTTTCTCACCATTTGCTACAAATTGTGCAAAAGTTGATAAAGTTTCTTGGAAAACACATCTTTTAAGTTTTGTAGCTTTGAGCTCATTTTTTGTTCTCCAAATCCAGGGTGCCTCCTGTATGTATGTATGTATGTATGTATGTATGTATGTATATATATATATATATATATATATATATATATATATATATATATATATATGTTCAACACTGGCCATAATGACCTTGTGGAGGTTAGGCTCAGGCAGCTGTCTTATCACATCGACCCTCCCCAGGTCTCAGGCGGTCCGTCGAGTGCACTACTGGCACCGGACTGCACAAAGAATGCTGGCATCATTTCATTCTTTGAGCCTCCATCTGCCACGACTCTGACCAAGGGGCTACTTCTTATTTTAGATCGTCTATTCGCATCCTCGCATCCGCGTCTGCTCACACAGACCCCCCAACGGCCCATCACCCCTGTCCCATTTACCCCTCACATCCGCTCTTCAAGCGCAAAACTTGGGCTCCCAAGGCGTAGTGGGGCTGAACTCTATGAAGTAGACTGGAAACATCCGTGTCCTTTCCCAAACTTTGTCAGGTGAAGGATAGCGGTTCTGCTCTAATGGACAGAGAAGCAGCTTTAGCCTCTCACTTACCAGCTCTTTAAAAAGGGAACTCCTAGACTAACAGTGCAACAAAATTCAGACACACGTTTAGTGACATTTTGAGATTAAACCAGAGAAGGTTTGCTTTGTAAAACTTAAAAGTACTATAGTTGAATAACCATGCAACAGATTTGCCCACCTACACCCTTTTTTTCAGTGTTTACCAATTTATTAATATTAAAAATAATCAATGTGGGTTTTGAAAGACCTGGAATTTATTTTTATGCATTAGTAAATGGCGTTCAATAAAAAGGATTGTTACACTTTTCAGAAAAATATAATTAAAATGTAAATTATTTCTCAGGTTAATGCTCTCCATATTAGGTTTGCCAATTTGTGTAGTTCTCCTTCAAAATTGATCTATGAAGTAAATCCCCTCATAAATGGTAGGCTTAAACTTATGCAAGAAATTGCAGATCAATAAAAATATCTTAAAGCTGTGTTGCATTTATTTTCCAATCATATCAACGATCCATTATAAAATACGATGGCAGTGACGTTAACAGACACACATTCAGTCAAACTTCAGGATATGGACAATTAATGCTTACTTCACACTAGCTATGCATATAATTGGTGTATTTCATTTACTTAATACTGTAGCTTTGTTTCTGTCATTCCAGCGACAATTTTTCTACCATAAATTATGGAGATAAGTAGACTGTTGTTTACTGTACGACATACACAAGTGTGAATGCATTACCTTGTTATGCATGTACATGTTAAAAGTGACCCAATGCATGAGGTATGACATGAGATAAGCTAAACTTTAACTATGACTCAAAATGAAATACAGTCAAAGGGACAGTGTGTCACCATGGGGGAATGGTTGCATGTAATTGACTTCATATGCAGCTATCATGTGGCTCTGGAAAAAGAACAATTTTAAACTGCACACAATGTGCTTTGCTGCATGATATGGCACAGTAACTTTATTAACTTATGAACACCTTTGTAAATTCATCTTCTGTCTTTCTGTTTATATTCTCCACCTATAAACCAATGTCTTAGGAAAATTGTGATGCTTCTTATACACTGCACCTTAGCATTTATAGAACAGATGGATTTATTCTCAGATTAAATTACTCACAGATGAAGCTTACTTTACAGCTTGGTGGTGTCTTAGTCATTGGACAGGCACTGGATTTTATTTAGGGGTATCAGAGAAAAATCAAAAACCATGTTGTTTTTATTACAGCTCCCAATGTACACGTGTCACTTTGTATTTGTCACAAATCTCCAATAAATCTCTCCCAAGCTTATAGTTGAAATGTGATGAAACATTCAAAGGGTGTGAATACTTCTATATACCGGTACTGTAAACCACAGAAAACGCACCATCAAACAATTTGTCGAGTGGAAAACTATCGTAAATAATGATCTGACACCTTCTGTCATGAGCACACCTTAACATTGTTGCGTCTTTAACCATCTTGTTGGCTGCGCAGTTTGGTGCAAAGATACAGCCGCCAAGTCAAGTAGAGTAGGCTGCCAAAGAAATGTCTGGCAAAAAAAATATATGTCTCTCCTCCCGGATAGGATAAATTTTCGTGGTAGAAAAGTACACCTGGGGCTACTACTGTACCAGAACAGTTGACTTTCACTTTTTTTTTCTTTTTTGAGTATGTTGTAAGTAGAAACAAACTAATGTATGTATAACTATTTCATAGCTCTCAAATGACTGATATCAGGAGCTGGTTTACCCCCTTTTTTCAGCTTGTATAGAAGCTTGCTGACCAGTACTAAAGTATAGACCACTTCAAAGAGATAAACTATACACTTTTTGTCTGTGACCTCATTTTTTTGAACTTTTGACTCTAAAGCTTTTGTTCCTTGTGCCTTTGTTGCCAGATTGTGGGACCACATTGTCTGTTCTCTGTCAGGTGGAGCAGACAATACTTTGGTGAATCTGAATTGTTCAGTGTTTTAAGATTAATCCCCAAAGCATTCATCGCAGCCATGCACCATTAGTTTAGAATTTAAAGGAGCACAGATAAATAAATCATAATCTGGGGCTCAGCACTTCTCAGTCACCTTTTTTGTTGTATCTAACACCCCAATTCCCAGCAGGCCAGGCACAGACAGGGATCTAAGATCTGTGCTGTTCGAGAGAAGGGGGAAACAAACAGTCTGTGTAAACCTCAGCGGGGCCAAGCATCTCTATGAGGAGCCTTACTGACTTTGTCCTATCAAAGCAGGTTGGGAGACCTTGCTGCAGTTCGCTGGTAGTCTCGAGCCGTGCACACTTAGCGGCCGTTGGGAAAAGCACTCCAGGTGCTCATTGACTTGCATGAAGGCTGACTTTAGTTCTCACGCTTGTGCATTCGAAAGACTAATGAATTGCAATGGATTGCATGCAAAACAGGATTCTTTTTTTTCTCAGCAAGATTATATCAGTAAAAACAAGAGGGCTTCCCCAATTGTCTTTATTAGTTAATATTTTAGCAAGACTCTGAAAAGAAAAAGAAAATTTCAGATTGTTTTAACTTAACCAGAAGAAGGAGTGATACAAAGTGCACAGAATTGGAAAAGTAGACTGCTATTACCCACGAGTGCCGAGAGATGCCAGGCATAAGCGGGATGCCGTTTGCTTTCAAGGACACCTAGGATCCCAGGGTACTTGTTGAAGAGAAGGAATATTATTAACCCCGATGGCACGGCCCTCCATTTCTTTATATTTCACAGACAGAACCGTCAAGCCATTATGCTACAAGATTTCTTCGAATAGTGAAAGCTAATTTGACTCTGGAAAAATTGTTCCGAGTAAGGTCAAAACAATGCCACAACAATGGCGGAAATGGGGCACCTTAAAAATAACTTGTCAGAAGTGGAAACTTCTGAAACACAAGCTGTTCTTTTTTCTAGGCCAATGTGCACCAGCTTGCAATGACTAGACACATGTTTAACTATAAAAAACTGAAGTAATAAACTTTTATTTTAGAGAAAAGCCAGATGAGTGTAGATAGATGGAAAACTAGATGCTGGCAATGGACAAATGAAAGTTCATCAAAAGATTTTTTTTATTATTTCTTAAGCCTACAATGACAGGTTGACATGTCAATTTGCTAAGAAACTCAAATGTCTGAAAAGTAGATTAATTAACTATTATTTATTGTTTGTCAATAGTAATTAATTCTTGAAATATCTTTAAAGGCATTCTGGTAAAGAAGTTAATCAAATGTCACCAGGTCAAACTTTAAAATTTGGTCCCACTAGCGTTGGAATTTTTGAATTCAGATTAAAAATGTGTAATGTAAAAATATGGTTTTTGGATGGATGGATGGAAAAACACGAATACGGGAATTTTCAGTGAAAGCTAAACTCTGAGAACCATTTTTCTAGTGTAATAAAGAAGTGGGAAACCGAAGCCTAGATATGTGATGTCATTTAGGTGTGGTCTCATCACATACTTTGTGCATAATAAGGTATTAACTAATTACCATATTGATAAAATTATCAAAGCACAACAGAAAAGAATGTTTCCCATTAAAAATAAAGTCATTAAATTCCATTTGTTTTCTTAGGATTTATTTTTTTCATGGGATGTTTTTATTAGCACTTCATTAAATCGGGCCACACTGAACTATGAAACTTTTGGGTGAAATTCCACAAAAATAGGATTAGATTGATTATCACAGGAGAACTTTGTTGAGGTTAAATAAATAAAACTAAACTGTACTGCCTGATTCTAATTGTTGCACTGTCAGCTACTTTACTGGTTGTAAATTAAAATAAAGGAAACCTTAGAAGTACAATTATATAACTTTCTTTTTTCTTTTATTACATTAGTGATCTGAAAACTCCTTCCCATCCCTGAAGTCAAAAATGATAGTGAGAAGAAACGCAGCAAAAAAAAACACAAAAAAACACAGGGCTAAGCAGGTGTGCTTTTTCCTCTTGTCTTTGCTGTACAGGACATGGCAGTTTGACAGTATTCTGTCTACCATCCTTAGTGACACAAGACTCTGGAGCTCCCCTATAATTAACCCTGGCTGAGCTCCAGCCCAGGTAGTGCAGGAGAGAAGGCCCACTGACTGCCAGCATGTCTGGCAGACGCCACCCTTTCCGCAAACCTGGAGATGATCCTGCACAGGAGACACGTTTGACACTCTATGCTGCATACACAGTGGACTCAGCAGAGATTCAGCCAACAGCCCCATCTGTGAAACTCATTATTAGATCACTGCTAAAGACTCCAGCAAGACCCTCCACAGTAAAACTGAATCTATGGAGATTTATTTAAGCTATTTCCATTGATTATTTAAACATTTTTCACCAAATAACTGCACTTTTAAGGTATTGGGTAAAAAAGTCATATTACAGAGAGGACAGCATATTTTCAAAGCAAACATTAGAATATGAATATGTACACCTTATACAGTGGTGTTTTTTTTTTCAGCTTTATTGTGCATCAGCATTTCTTATAAAAGGTCCCCAAGAGCTCTAACATTCCAGGTATCATCTCAGTCGTCGTTGGATAAAGAGAATCCATAAGCCCCTCATTGTTTGCAGTTTGACCAGGTGCTTGGCTCATAAAACCCCTACATTCATCTGCCAAAAACTGCTGGCTTGCACACAGGAACTAAAACATCTCTCTTGCCCACTGCTTTGGAAATGTTTTATTCAAGAAGCTACTATCCATGTGGAACTGCAGTATGATAACTCTTGGATGTTTTGAAAGAGGAAACTAAGTGTTGGGCATAGACCGTATTTCTTTCCAATTTGTCACACCGTGTTTCAGATAACCAGATTTTGATGTCAGAAAATTACAACCTGAACAATCTTTTTTAAAAGGTTTTAGGTGATTATTGAATGTATTAATTAAAAATAATGTAACAGAGTAACTACCAAAACATCTCAGTGTGTCAAAAAAAAAAGGAATTCTGAAAGGCGATAAAAACTTTTTCACCTCTCTGTAGCCTCATGGTGTTACAGCATTTCCTCATTGTGTTTATCTTTATCTGAAACCAATCCATCTCAGGTAATGAAAGACTTTTTTTTTTTTTTTTTTATTCCATCACACATTAATCAAACCAAACACACAGATCTTAAAAATGCACGACAGCCTTGATGTAGCGCTTTTCTCACCTCCTCGCAATGAATAGCACTCTCCAAATTAAACGAGTTTCTTTTAAAGACCAGAAGTCAATTAATGTTTAATTTGACTGCAAATTAAACACTGAGAAAACAGGAGCTTTTCTATTAGATTAATTTCAGTCTGTTTCAAGGGAACATTACACCAATCGTGCTGCTTACGCTCACCTTCCATTTGGGCTGCACCTTTCTTTCAAAATGATTAATTCATGAATGGATGACTGCACAGGCCTGGCGAGCAAGTTTTCTTTCACACTACTAACAAAATCTATGTGATTTTACCATTGAATGTATCCAATGGAATATATAACAATTGTTTACTCAGCATTAATTTATTAGTTTCATTAGTCACATGAATTGAGATGGTAGATGGACTACTATCTACCATTTGTATGGTGCTTTACTAAGTCCAGAAGACAGAACATTCAGTCATTCACCCACCAATGGTGGTAAGCTACATTGTAGCCCCAGTTGCACAGTCCAGAAGAAAGGCTGCCATACATGATGAAGTATCTTGGCCGAGAACACAACGACGAAGATAGATGGAGCAGGGGTTCAAACCTGCAACCCACCGGTGAGAGGACAAAGTCCTACCACTGTTGCACCTATGACCAAGGGCTCAAGCTTAATATAATTTTTCAAAATGGTCAAATTTATAAGAACAAGGTAAAAGCTAAATTTGTTTAGTCATTGGCAAACTTCTGGTAAAATGTAAAGAAATTATGAAGCCTAGGCGCAAATTCAAACTGGAAGACTCTTTTATCCCTACCGGGTCCTGTTAATTGAAGCGACCTGCCTACAGTTGACGACTTTTCAACGCTGGACCAAGCCACGTCACGTCCAATCACCGACCAAGTCCCAGCTGATAAGGACCTTCATCCATGGTGTCCTTCGTTCTCCAGCTGAGCTCAATCCACCACCCCTTCTCCTCCATTCGCCCGGTCCTTCTTCAACCTCCACCACCAGTGCCGGGCCTTGGGGGGATGACGTTCCTAACAGCATCGGGAATGCTCATCCGAAGCATATCACTAACCGTTATC
The DNA here is from genome assembly GCF_019740435.1 of Gambusia affinis. NCBI lineage: Eukaryota > Metazoa > Chordata > Actinopteri > Cyprinodontiformes > Poeciliidae > Gambusia > Gambusia affinis. The sequence goes on from NC_057875.1 coordinate 8,930,825, forward strand.
CCCAGCTGGGTCCCGAGCACCAAAGACTTTAAATCCTGTATGTTAATGAACTCTTCTAATTGTCTTCTTTTCTCTGTCTGAGTCTCTCCAGATTGAAATAAAGTTTATTTATATTGGATTGTTGCATGAACAACCTACCTTTTTGGCATAATACACAAATTTTCAATGGAGTCAGTCAAACCAAAAGTGCTAAGCAGTGATCCAGGAACCAGAATATCCAAAGCTAATTATAAACTGAAAGATGCTGAAACCCAAGGGTCACTATCTGCAATAAAGCCAGTTTAACACAACCACCAACTGAGATGGAGTTGACCAAGAATGAACCTCCTGCCCTAAAATCAACACCTTCAAGCTTGACAAAAACCTGAAATTACATCCGTATACAATCCAAATAACTCCAAGAGACCACCTTTATGGTCATTGGAGACAAAGTTTGAGGTATCTGACCACAACAACAAGCAATTTGTTGGTAGATTTCAAGTTGAGGCTAATAGGCCATAAAACTTTACCATTTACTATGTATGATACATCCAAGATGGTATGAAAATCTTTAAGATTGACCTTGTATGAATGAGAGATATCTACAGTAATTTCACCCAATTATTGTCTATTTTAAGATGGACACTATAAAAAAATCACCTCAAATGCATGAAAAGCCTCGGTATCATAAGTCACTAATAAGCATGAGTGAATATATATTTTCACCCTGAGCTATCAGTTTTAAAAAGGCAGTGAACATATCGAGATTTTTACATAATTTCAAACACTAATTTATCCAAACAAACTCTGGAGACAGTATTAGAAAAAACATCAGTGACTTATTGGCTGGTTTATATATACTGGTTCATCTCAAGGGCTTTAAATTACCTATTTTAATTACAACATTATATATGCTTCAGTCACCTTTATACATCAGGAGGAGTTATCTTGCAAAATAATTATTGTTGTGGGAACTGTTCCACTTTTTTTATGCACCTGCATGATGAAAATAAATGCTTTGGAATAAATTGAATTCAAAGCTAATAACTTGCCATTGGAATTCTACCGATATTACAAATTAAAAAGTAGAATTACATTGCAAGGAAGAAAACTAACAATTTAATGTTTGCTGAATGACTAAATTCAACAAACATTCAAAGATGACCTCAAATCTTGCAGAATGATACTCCCAGACTCAAAGAAAAGCTTCCTCTAATTTGTTTCTCCGTATGGTGAAGCCTGCAAAGACGTTTGTTAGACAGCAACATGTTCAAGAAAACATACAAATCCAATTTAGTAAAAAAAGATTTATCTAAATAACTATCAAAAACAGTCAGAAATGTCTATTACTAAACATCCCTGTGCGATACAAGATATCCCAGTTAGCATAAATGTCCTTAAAAAGCAAAAACTTAATTTGCTTTTTCATTAAGTATGAAATTGATGGCTGTTGTCAAGGGTCAGACAATATTCCGGAGTTTTACACAGGTTAAAAACACAGTGCTGAACATATCAACTGGGCACAAAATACCCTTCTGTGTTCACTGTCACCTCCTGGTACCTTCACGCTCTGTGGATATATCTGAGAAGAAGGGAGGGAGGAGGGCAGATAGGGGAGAGCCAGAAACCAGGGGCTGAGGCCGAGGAGCCTGGATAAATTAGCCAAACCACTTAGGTGATTTCAACTAAAATTAGCAGTGCTGCCTGTGGGCTCCATCAATTTTGAACTTGCTCAAACTCTGACAAGCATGGGGGAACTTTTTCCCCCCTTGGCCTCTATCGAGAAGCCCCCCTCTGCCTGGCTTGCTCTCTTTCTTCCTTATACCCTGTGCTCTGCTTTCCCGCTACATTTTACTACAGGGATCTTCAATTAGGCCTCTTAACCACTTTGCATAATGAGTACCACACATGATAAAATATCATTCCCTAATTCTTACCTTACCTACAACAGTGTAATAAGTACTGTTAACCACAACAAGAAAGAAATTATCTACAACCAAGAGGTAAGTACAATTATAAGGCTGTTTTTATTCAGTTTACAAAGAATGGTAATTAAAAAAATTATATTGTGTTAATTTCTAGCTCTATGATTATAAGTTAATATAAAATAGCATTTCAGCAGAGCGGTTTCTTCCTCACAAAAAATATCAAATACAATGAAAGAAAATTGCAAAGGGCTTTTTTAAAGCTATTCTGCGAAGGTGATATGGCATATGATATCTTTTCACATTTATTTTAATAAGACAATTTTATGTTTAGCTGCAAATATGTTATTTCTGCAATGTGTATTCAGTGGATTTGGATATTTATTTTATAAATAATTTAAATTATAGTAAGGATATTATAAGCTTACACTTTATATCAACAACAAATTTTAATCCTTTTATGTCAAGGTTAAATATATGCTTTTTAAGGGAGCTTCATGTCATTTTAATGCTTAGAATTTCTAAATAGCAATTATTAACAAGAGTTAAGAATTTTGATTTTAAAGAAATAAGTCTTCAAAAAACATACTTCCATTGAAACAAGTTTCCTAATAAATTGAACAATTCAGAAAGTTGTAGTCAAAGACCTTTCAAAAGACTGATATAAATGTTTGTATGTTTGAGTTATAACTGTACACTGTAATTTACCAGCTATGTGCACATGATCAAGAGTCATCTTAATCTAATGACCAATCACACCCATAAATGTTTAAGTACTGCTTTAAATGGACAGACTCACAGAAAAACATTTTTAAACTCTATTCATTTCTTAGTAATAGTTACCTTTCATTTGTATGATTAATGCATTTGCCATTAATCAATCTTCATCTCACTACATCACATTAATATACAAATTCATTCAGAATTAAAAACAATAGATAAAACTATTTCTTTTACATTGCATAAGCATGCATACTGCTTGAGCCCATAAAAAGGCAGATGGAAATAAAGACAAATGGGATAAAGAATTTGATTAAACCAGCCAAGGAGACTAATGTACCTGATCCTTTAAATCACTGTAAATTAAGACACCCAGAGACTCATTGCTGCAGAGACTCATTGCTTATTGTCTATGTCACACAAATCCAAGTGTGTAAGTTTAAATTCTTAACAGTGAAATCTAAGTCATCTCACTCGGAGATTACTTAACCCTCCATTTGTTCACTTAATAGGAGCAGTGTTCCAATTAAAATACTTTTTTCAAATTAATCTATCTTCTGATAAAGCTTCCGGTGAAAACTGACTGTACAGAAATCTGACAATAACGTAAATAAATAAAACTGTTACATCAACATCCATCGATTTGTACTTTGTTACTTCTCAGGTCACTTTTGGTTATAAAAAGAGCAAAGTTTTGAAAAACTATACTTTATGAATTGTCATACCCTGATTACTAAAGTTTGACAGTGTCAACTCTACGGTACACTTTCTCAAAAGACCAGTGAGTTTATGTGGTACCAGTTTTAATACACCTCTTTATGATCTAGATGAAGATGTTCTGTTTTATTTAGTTATATACCGTAACAAGGCAGTGAAAACTGCTAACTCATATTAAAACAAATCAACTACTGAACAATCCGACTGTTACTTCACAAAGACATTACAGTACAGTAGCAAAGTTTTGCACTCCGTCTTTTTCTGATATACAATTTTTTCCAATGATCTGAGACATTTATGTTTGAAACAAAGAAAATCTTGAAATCTGTCAGAAAAAAACTTTTTTAATAGCTCTGTTGGACTACAAAGTGATCTTCGATAGCCAGTAAAACAAAACAGAATAAAACAGTCAAAAAACAATTATGAATTTAATATCCAAATCTAGCACCTGAAGATAAATATTCCAAACATGCAAAGAGGTTAACATTTCTCAACTCCCTCTGGGGAAATAACTTATTTGCTCAAACGTTACATGAATTAATTTAGCCTCAACCTATGTCGTGTACTGGGCTCAGGCTGGTAAAAATGTATGCAGACAAATATTCTCATGTCTTTTGGGAATGTCTAGAGGAGGACATTTCTCTGGGAATATGGAACATTCTTTATTCGGCATAACAGCTCCTGCAAACCTATTGTTTGCAGCTGACACAGTCCTCCATGGAAGCATGTCAGCTCTTATATCAAATTTGCCATTCTGACCTCCGCCCTAGTTTCAAATGAAGGGGGGGAGAAGAAGTGCATGTGAAACAGACTTGGAGAGTTTTAGGGTGAATGAATGCAAGAGAAGTTATAGAGAGAAGCGTTCCAAGGACAAGACTAACTTCCTAATGGAGTCTCCAGGAGCTGGAGAGTAGTTCACCACAGCAGAAGGGGGCAACAGGAACAACAGCTCCCTCTGGGGTGAAAAGACAGGGCAATGGTCAAGGGTAACAGAGAGATAAATAACTAGATAAATGACAGCTTTGTGCATCCATTAACTTTATAAATAAAGCATCAGATCCTACTGTGCTCACATTGTAAATGATATAAATGTACCAACCAATTCTTCACTTCAAAGTGCCTTTGGCTGCATCTTTTTCCCACATTGTTGTTGCTTAAATCATTAACAATAAATTGAAACTAGACCAAAAAATGCCATGTATACAACAGATGTTCTCCTGTGATGCAAAACCAACTGTGGCTCAAATATTACTACAACAATCCATTACAATCATTATTTAATGATTCAAGCTAAGACATGCCAACTGAACACAAAGATTCACTCACCTGGTGTGTTTGAAACTGACGGTTTGGGCTACTTAGCAAAAACTTGGTCAACAATTATTTGACTATTTGGGGGTCATTCTGAAGGCATTGAAATTACAGTCCAACATAGTCAGTTAATACTTGAATAAGAAAACATTAAACAAAATGGGAATATCCCAGCAAAAGTACCATTTTCTATTCCTGACTGAATTCCACACCACTGATTCAATTTAGTTTAATTTAATTCAGTTTTTTTAGAGAGCGCCAATTCACAAGAATTCTAGTACATGGAAGGATAACATCAAAAGCGACCGAAAGACAACACAGCAACAAAATTTTAAACATAATAATCAAAGTTACGTCAAACTTATAAAGAATGTTTAGCAAACAAAGTGAAAACAATACCAAAGCCCAACACTATTCTACACTGCAAGTTAAAACTCCCCAACAAAAATATTTGAAGTTAAAAAGCAAACTTTATTAATATTAGTTTTAACAGTGCACTATATTAGCACATGTGGCATTAGATCACCACAAGAAAAAAAGTTTAAGTCCAGAGGTAAAAATATCTCACAAATTGCATATACATTATTTTCTTTTGTTGATCTGAATTTTCATGGCTGACAGTAAAAAAAAATGTTTTTATAAGTGTTGGTGTGTTATATTTTCTCACCAGCTCTGCAAGGGCCCAGTAGGGCCCAACTTTGTTGAGCTATACATTATAATATAATACTATTTCCTCATCAAAACCATAGCTGCAGAAAACCCATACAAAGCATCTACAAGTACAAGTTTCAGTACTCCTAATGGGACCTTCAGTCTATCTATTCAACCACTTTTCATTATATGTCACATTTAAGATTTGTCCATTTTACATAAAACTGCAGAAGCAGTAATCTTGACCTAAGGGGAACCTAAGAAAAGCCTTGACCCTATTGTTATTCCTTGCCTGAAAAAGCCCTTAAAATGCCACTATTGCAACACATTCTCCATATGCCTACAGATAATCATCAAAAGCCTTCTTTTTTTTTTTTTTTTGGTAAATCATCAAGTTTATTTTTTGAAAATAAAACAAATGACAGACGTTTCAGCCCCATGGCGCTTCATCATGTGGGCAGGATAGCAAAGCCAGGCAGCCTGATGAATGCCAAGCCAAGGCAAGCTGGATGGAAGTAAAAGACACTCCTCCTCAAAAGCGCCCGTCGGCTTTCAAAGACAGCCTTTAATGGGTGCTCATCAAGAGGGTGCAGGGGCCCACCGATTCCTCCAGAGGAGGGATGCAAATGGCAGGCCACAATGCTTCAGCGGCAGGATGGAGGCACAAGGCTGCAAAGACGAGACCCTAGACCCAGTGGTGTATCCGAAAGGAATTGAGCTGCACGTCCCAGGTTTGTCCAACTCCCAGCCCAACTGTCACTGCTGGCAGTCAATTCAGCCCCTTCAAGCACATAATCTGTGCTCGTATGGCTGTTAAACACCACACGCTTCAGTCCTTCATTCATTTACTGCCATGGCATTGTTGAGTCTGCTGTCTTTGTATTATTGAGCCATGTAAGGATTTGGAAGGAAAACTCATTCTCAGCATATGCTATCCTGATCAGCAGCAAGACAATATGAGTGCAAGCAAAAACAGATTCTGTGAATATTTAGAAATAGATCATCATTCATACCTGGATTGAGTTGGGATAAATCACTTTGCTATATTTGTTCTGTTGCACTGTAAATATACAGGGATGGCCTTAGGTCTTCCAAGATGTGTACTAGGAAGACTAAAGGTACAATGACTGATTCTTGCAAGTTGGAGACAAGAATCCCTGCATTAATCTGAGTGAACACAGTGGGTCTTAGGTGGCATGGTGCCATGCTGGAGTTTCCTACTTACAGCTATCTCTCCTTGTGACAGAATGATAATGTCACATGGGTGTAGGTGAGCAAAAAATGGCAGGCTGCTTGATCCTGAGCCAGCTCTTTTAATTGGCTAAAACAAAGTAATTTCAGAACAGTGTGGGGGGCACAAAAGGGTAAATGATTGGACAGAAGGTCATTCCTTCTCTCTTACTCTGCTGTGTGCCATCCACTGACATTCCCAGCATGTGCTACAGTTAATACCAAGATCTATTATACACTATCTTTTCACCATCTGCTTCACACACCAATAACCTGAGCTGGACGACTCATTCAGCTGAATTAACAAAGGGAACAGATTTTCTTTATAACATTTTTCTTTTTGCCACACCATCATTTTGAGGGCGTAATTGTAGACTTTGTTAGAAGGAGGTAATGAGAAATTGAGATGTGACTAATAGGTGGAAAATTACAACAAAAGTGATGTAACCATTGAATTTTAGAAAAGCCCCAACAGCTATGATTTTTTTGAATAGCAGAAGTGGAAGAAAGTAAAAAAAGGTATCTAAAAACTACTCCAAAATTTATTTCAACTTATGCTTTTTTTCCCTCAGTATAATTTCACAAACACAACATAAGCTGGCATTTATAGTTGTAGACAAATTGATTGATATATTGGTTAAATTGGAGAAATTGGTTAAAAATAATAATAATGAAGTAATAAAATATTGACAATAGGTGTAGTTCTTATTTTAAGATTTTTTCCATAGATTTCAAAAGCCAAAATATCTTTGAAGAATTGGTGACCAGTCCAGAATAATTCAGACCAAGTTGGTCTGAATTATCTATATAAGCAGCTTAGCATCTTAGTTGAAGAGCTATATCACCTACATAAGTAATCACTACATATGTGAATATATGTTGATGTTTTCCTTGTAATGGTACAATTTTCCTTTACAAAATAGCTCAAAATAAGTCAGATTGGATGGACTGAACTATCCATCTTGAGATGTTGGAAACTTAGAATACTGTTGCTAAGACTAATCCCATTTCAGACTTCTTAAAAGGGCTGTTTGTTCAATAATTGTTGGATTTTTGCTACAGGTATCAGAGTAAAGAGAGGTGAATACTAATCCATATTTCTAGACTTCATCTGAAATATTTTTCTTTGCCTGGAAATATTTTATTGACCTCGGCAGATAGACATTAAACGCATCAGAGACAACAAATCTTAACAAGGGGCTTAGGACTTTTTTCCAAGCGAACGGACAGCCTTTTATCAACGCATGTGTTTGCCTTTAGCCATGTTCATGTTTCTGAGCATGCATTCAGGTGTGCCCATATGTGTGCGTGTGTGAGCATGACTGTGGGAGACACAAAGACATGATGCACCTGTGCTAAACAAATGACCCCCATGCCTGTGTGAGTTTTTCCCAGGTGATGCTGAAGCATGGATCATGTGCTGCCCAGCGCTCTGGGCCACGTTGTCTCTGTCTTCCTGGTGTTTGCTATCCTATCTATCAGTACTTAGTGCTTATTTAAAAACTCAACTAGCTTGCCAAAGAGAGCTGGTGCATATTTCTCAAGATACTGAAAACTCAAACAGGACAAGACTTTATTATTTTTTTTAACAGTTGACTTTTTTTTGTCTCTTTTTTGTTTAATGTACACATTAAACAAAAACACATTCAGAGACATTCATATGTCTCTGAATGTGGCCCTGAATTTGTACTGAGCAAAGGAACGGTTCACCTCCTCAACAAATCTTTTACATCATTTGAGTTGGCAAGGAGACGAGTGTGCTGGGCCAGCTTCTTTCAAGCACAAATCAGGTGTTATCTGCCTGACTCTGGACACCACCATCAATCTCTCCTGTCTAATGTTCTTTGTCTGGAATCACACAAACATCACATGATACATGGCCTTAACAACATGTATATCAGATAAGCAGTTAGGTCTGTCAGAGTTTAGCTATGTTCTCCTAATGTGGGGAATCAAACTGACTGCTTCTGAAACATTACCCAACTAAAATTTAATGAGATCACAAAGAGCAAATATCAGTGGAAATAAAATGCACAAACTAAACTGTATCGATCATGGCAACCAATAATTTATTTGATATGAAATAATAGCCATGTCTTATCAAAATTGCTGAATTTATTGTAAGCTTTCACCTTTTACTGTAATAATACAAAACATTACTTACAATGTTTCAAAGCATACAAATCTATATCAAATTGAAATGTCTTAAAACCCGTTACGGTTTGCTCTCCATAAACAATGTTCTTCTTACTGATGCTAAAAAACATCAGTAAAGTCAATGCTTTATTTTTCCCTTAATGGAACATATTTTAAAATGTTACGTTCATTTATTTTGTTACATGGCAAAATAACACTTTCTCTTCATGTTTTGACCGTATTATTTTGAACATCAATCACCAGTCTCTTGCACTTTCAGGAATCATTCAAAATTCAACAGCAATGCTTTTAACAGATTTAGGCAGACAAAACAGTATAGCTGAACATGTAATGTAGGTCTTTCCACTGGTTACCTGCTAGGTGAAGAGTGGAGCTGATGATTTCAAACAACTTTTGAAGGCAAAGAGAGGTCTAGCCCCAAGCTATACAGCACATCTTAAAATTCTCTGAGAATTTGCCTGCAGCCTTAGTTTCAAGCTGTGGCAAATGTTTCTGCGTTGTAGGCCAAAGATGATCAAGTATTTAAGGGAATAGTTTTGATTTTTGGAAGTGAGGTTTTGTGGAGTTGCTCTCTGCATCAGTTTCTAGCTTGTACTCCATACTACTATCAATGACCAGAGTTTGAAGAAACAGAAAGATTTTCACTTGGAGACTTTCACTTGGGAGACAAGATGACAGCTGGTCAGAGTGAGGCAGGTCTAAAACATCTTTGTTGCCATGTCTCTGTTATTTTATTAAGAGAATATTATAAAACCTTGACAGTTATTTTTTTGGACAATCAACAGTAGTTAGTTTGGTCATCTGAGCAAAATAATGAGCAAATGCAACAGGTTTTCCAACTTGCAAATGCAGTGCGGTTATGTTGGAAATAAGAATTTAAAGATTTTGGTCCAATATGAGAAGCAAATTAATCATATCAGCTTCAATTAGAGGCACGAGGTTTAAAAAAATAGTTAAGAAATTAATCTGAAACCTTCCCCAAAATTCTAAAGAAAATTTTAAAAAGAAAAAAAATAAAAATAAATAAATAAATAAATAGTAGAAAGTATTGAGGAACACCTGGATTGTATGACAGTATGATTGGTGCATAATTAATAATAACTTGAATTTGGTTCAATTACAAGAGTGCAAATTTCCACCTGTCCCTAGCAGAGATTAAGAGGGTCCTTTACAAGACACTTTGGGCCAGAGCCAGCAAACAGAACCCAAACATGGCAAGTGGAGCAAGCAGAAATTAATTACCATCACAAGCCACAATTGTTTAACCTTGGAAAACATTAGATTAATATTGCAGATATTTTTAGTCATATAAGAAAGGAAAATGTTAATGAGATGGAAGAATTTACTAGTAAGTCAAAATATATTTACAGAAACATCATAAAGCAAAATCACAAAAAAAATGTTCCTTTTGATTTTTTTAACTTTAATAAACCTATACATTTTCTGAAAATATGGCAGTCGTCAGCATATAAACAATAATCCACAAAGAAATAAAGCTCCCGATATGGAAATCAAACCGACTAAGAGCCAACTAAATCCATCAAAAATCCAACGTTTGTAATCTGTACACAGTGCGGTCTATAAGAAATGTCGACCACAAGATTTAATCTTCCTATTTCTGTATCCTGTCTATTTTGGTCTGTCACATAAAAATAGGCTTTTAACAACCCAGCCAGGCATTAATTATTGCCTCTTACGCACTAAATTACTGAATGAAGCTGCAAATATTGATTGATCAGACAGCAGATATTTGTCAGCGAATATGGATAGCAGACACACATGGCAAAGAGTGACTCCGTCTTTCAATCACTGTCAGAAAGCAGTGTAGCAGTGCTACACTGATTGAGCCCCATCGTACCACACTCACTCTCTTCCTATGCCTCCTAAAGTAATCAGTTCTTACACACAAGAAGCAAATATTCATTAGTGACTTATTCATATTCAAAAGCTGCCTTGTAAAAGCAACAAAGGAGCAGAATTGTCACTGACAAGTGCCTAACAATGTTTCTGTGACATGCTGTGTGAGCTATGAACAATTGTGATAATCTTCTATTATCTTATCAAGTAAGAGTTGCTTTGAGGTAATCTGAACGACCAGCTAGATTCCTTAACATTCAACTGTTAAGTTAATCTAAAAAAAGACAGTTTTTTGGGGGTTTTTTTTTACATGAAACCTAAAAATATTAAGAATTAATATTTGGGGGTGTACTCTAGGCTTTTGGCCCTTAAAACTAGTCAGATAAAATTCAAAAAACGAGAGAGAAAGATGGGCTGCAAAGTTAATAATTAGTTAGTTCTCCGCTCAAATAAATTCTGTCCAACCTCACCAGATTTTAATCAAAGGCTGAAAATAGTAGCTGATTGTAATCTGCACTCAGAAGTCACCAGGGGTGTTTGAAGAGCCCGACAAGCCTGCGAGTGGAGCTAATTCGATTAAGTGCCGGCAGTACCTGGAGGGGACGGATCTGTATCTCCCTCTTTTTTATTTATGAGATTAAGTTGCGCTTGTTATTTCAATATAAATAATCAAACCATCAGAAATGATACTCTTTTTTTTCAACTTGTATCTTTTCTCCTATGCATCCAAAAATAAAAAAAATATTTGGTAGATAAATTTTGTGTGATTAATACAATTAATAACTAATTCTACCAAATCTCGGAAAACCTCTTGAAATTTCTAAAATGTAAAAATGTTTACATAAATATATATATTTTTTACATACTAAAATGGAAAAGTTCAGATTTAAAATACAACACAAACAAATCCTTTGGAACTTCTTGATGGCACTCTTATATTTTCCAATAATATCCTATATTTAATAAACTCTGAAAAGCCATAAGTGCAGACATCAGAAAATTATTTGAATATTTAAAATAGAGAAAAAGAATATGGCTTGTTCTGCTTTGTTCCAGATCGTACTTAGATATAGCCATTTTTCTTTCAATCTGATGTGATATTCCTCCATTCAACAGAGCCTTTACAGAAAAGCAGAGAGCCATTTAGAAAGCCCCACAGAAAGCTAAATAAATAATAGTTAAGAGGCTCTTTGGTTGAGCTGCTTGAATAATATACTTTGGGTTTTACAGTGTTAGCTGTCAGAGTTTTAAATAAGACAAATACAAAAGCAGTGGAAAAACCTAAAATGCTGCTTTCTTTCTGTAGTCTTCAAACAATGTCAGTATATTGCAGCCTGCATAAGGAGCTACAAGCTGGATATACGTGGCCTTAAAGGCATATTTGTACCATTTTCACATTTTGTGTCATTACAACCTGAAACATCAGTGTATTATATTGTAAATGGTTGTGATACACCATCGCAAAGTAGTGCACAACTGGCTGAAGTGGAAGGAATCTGTTATTTTGTAAGGAGGTTTGGTCTAGTTTTTTTTTTTTCTTGAAGCTAAATAACCATCTCAGTCCAGTGCAAGTTTTTTTTTTTTTTTTTTTTTTTTTAAGTTTTATCCATCTTTGCTCCAGCTAGAGCTTAGTTGTCCTTGCAGAAGAAAAACAAGATCAAATCAATTTTGAAACAAAGTGACACTTTGTTACAATCATTTTGAGTAAAATGCAACGAAAGAGCTCAAGTACATTTGAACTACAGGAGAATATACTGTTCAAAACTACAATTAAAATGTTTTGGACAATGCAATCAGAAAAGCCATTTAAAGAAACTAATTTGAATTTCATTCTTGAGAAATTTTTGAGAAGATTAATTAGACAGTTCACAATTGACTGATGTCACTGAATATTTTTTCTAATTACAATCTTAGCAGCAATGAACTAGGTAACCTGTGAGAAATAAGTTACATATACTCCATATTTAAATTTTAGCTAAATTAAATGACACTTGACTGTGGTCTTTCAAAATCATGACTAAATTGCCTTTATCTGACACTTTAACTTATTACATCTATATATATATATATACATATACACTGTCTGGGTTTAAGATGATGAATTTTGACAATTGGTGTAAAGCGGCATGAACATGAATTTAGTTTCTGTTGTTTAAAGCCAAAAGAAAGATAGTTCGAAAGATACTGTTGGGTCAAACTTCCTGTCCACTAGGATTTTCCATGTAAGGGGGCTTACCTCCCCTCTCAAGGGGCTTTCCACCACCCACAATAGAGGAAACGTGAAAGGCCTGGCACTTGATGTGACATAAGAAACCCTCAGAGCAATCCCTTATACTGCTCTCGCCACTTCTTTCCCTTTCGTCCTCTTCTGAGGAATCCATTTCATATCAGAGAGCCACAAAGCTGCGTGAAGCCAACCAGTACTTAGGTCACAGTGTACCACATTAAATTTAGACTCCTTTAACGCTCTCCAATAATGCATCTGGAGTAGTTCCGGTCAAAACTATTAAAATTTTTCCTATCTAAGATTCAAACTTCTCTAAATGGGCCACAGATCTAAGCCTTCAATCACCACTGGAGATTTCAAATCAAATCTGGTGTCTGTCACAAGCTGAAATTTCCTCGCCAGCCCCAGTTAAGTCACTGGTGATTCAAACTCCAAAATAAACCGTCCCAGTGGAATAAAACTTTCGTCACTGATGTCAGTTAAGTTTCTTGAGTTTGTTTAATTAGAACTGCCTGTTAAAGGTTGCACTCTAGTTTGTTCAAGCTTCACCTAAAATAAATCCAAACAAATTTTCTCGTTGTCTAAAGTGTGAGTAAGGGTATAATTCTATCAGACTGATTTTTGTATATATAATATGTTGCAAAAGTATCCATAAAAATGTTTAGTATCCAAGAGTCAGGCAGGAAGTGTTATGTGAAATGGAAGGAACATGAATGGTTCATATTCCTTCCATTTCACATATGCTACAAATCAAACTTAATAAAATGTTGTATGCCTTTGTACTCAATGAATGTGACCAAATTTACACATTCAGAGGTTAGAGTTGTGCCTCTTTTCAAAGTAGCTTATGTTCAGCCAGATTGAGTCCTGAGAGCATTAGAACAATTTTCAAGACTTGCAAAGAAGTCTCAATAGAGGTGTAGAGTGACTGAGTCATTACAAGAGGAATGTTCCTTGATCTTAACCATTTAACCAAAGGTATAGCTTAACGAGTAAGATTATTAGTGTCAAGTTTCAAGTCTTTACCATTCTCTGACAGTTTTGCTTCCACCATCCTTGCAGCTTGATGAGCAGTGTACGTTTTCCAGAATTCATAGCATTTTGCTTACAGGCCAAATAGTTCTGGTTTGTTCTCATCTGAGCAGAGCACATTCTTTCACATTTGCTGTGTTCTTAATGCAAACAGAACTTATTTTCTTTCAAAGGTTGTTGTTTTCTTTTCTTTCTTGCCTCAATTCTAATAATTATTATAATATTATATATAATTATATTATATTATATATAATTATATATTAAAGGAAACAGTCACATGTTATTTGATAAAATTGGTCTAAAAGTTTATCCCTCATGGGTCAAATACAGAATTCAAACAATTATTTCTTGTAGATGGTAAGCAACAACATGTTAGTGTAAAGTGCAAAAAGCATAACATACTCTAAGTGTTTTAGTATTTTTATGAGTCAAGGGCGACCAGCTAAATTTTTCTAAAGCATTTTGTTCATTTTATGAAGTCTTTTCATGCGGCTCCCCTTGTACCAAACACTTTAACAACTCCCACATCGTAACTCATTGAATAGATTTCAATCTCCTAGCACGAGAGTAAGATCAAATGCTCTACTCTCAATAATAGATTAAAAAAAAGTGTTAAACTCCCGCCTGTTCCTCCAGGGGCTAACCCTCTAATGTTAAACCAAAATAAAAGTTGCCTGACTAACCTAACTGAAAAAAACTTACTCATTCCTGACTTTCCCAGTCTCAATGCTTGAGGTCAAAAGTTTATTTTCAGGCAAAGTTGAATGCTACTATAAGGTATTCCTAGACTCATTTTCCTATTTTTTAAGGCAATACACCTTTATCAATAGTTTGTAAAATATGTTACACATGAGACACAGATAAATACAAAAGGAAGCTGATGATGTCATTACTTGATTTGCTTTTTAGAATCGAAAACACAGGAGGACGGAAACTTAATTTAAGCTTTAACGTAGCACATAATGAAACTTTAAATCCCGGATCTATCCGAGCTGTTCATGTAGCTTCCATCCAAAAGCAAGAGAGTCCAAATTTCCAGAATTTGAGAATGCCACGGCCAAAGAAACACTACAGTCCACCTCAGTGGCATGCAGCCTCTATGCCAATACCCTACTAAAATTTTGTGTGAAAGAACTACAAAAACCCTTCAAAGTCCTTGTTGCTTATCCACATCGTGTCCACAACATCTAAATAAAAAATAAACTGAGACCTCTAATTTTGCATCCCCAAAATAAGAATGCAGGATAAAGTCTGGTAAAGCGATCATTAAAAAGGAGAAAAAATATTTTTATACTGCAGCATCAGGTGTTATTTTCATACTATAAATCCAATTCCCAAAACATCTTTCCTTTTTTTTATTATTTCAGGCAGGCAAAAACACTTGACAGGGTTTAAAATAGTAGCAAATGGCATAATCAGAAGACAGAAGGTACCTCATGCAAATATTTTTTTAACTAAATCTATAAATACCTCACTAGACCAAGCAAAAACTAACTGCTGCTAAAAAAAATGTGACTAACTATCTACATATTTGAATGCATTTAAAAGAAACCTATTTACTTCCTTATTAGGTATACAACTGCACACTAATACAAATTTTTTGCACCGTGTGTTTAACACAAACGCCCACTAAATGAACGTCTAGACACCAGAGGTACAGCCCAATTTTTGGCTGTATTTCAGCTGTTAAATGAGCAAACAGGCGGTTTCACATCTTTACACAGAGTATTACCTTTTACAATCATCTTAAAAATGTATTCATGAAAGTCTATGGTGGTGTGCCTGAAAAGGCTTGGACATCAAGCCTAGAATTGTAGTCCCAAAAAATATTTTACAAATCCCACATATTTCCATGCTCTCCTACATTTGACACCTCTTTTTCCAAAAACTGCGGACATTTCCTGCTATTAGAACATTGCAACAATGAATAATGGGTAAGTAAATACAAAAAGCCCTGGCTACCTTATTTTGGAAACAAATCCTATCTAAACCTGATGTTGAAGTTGGTTTAGTCAGCTACTAACTATTTTTATTTGTCATGTGGTGTCCTGCAGAGAGCAAGCTCATATGTTTGTATTAATTGTGTTGGGAATACATTTATCACCTTACTAGAAGCTAGGAAAAATAGTAGAACTTGTGGTTGAGAATTTTAAGAATTTAAACTTCTCTATAGCTTGAGCACATTTAGTGTCAGTGCTAACACAAGCATGAGACACAGGTTTCTTAACACGGAGGTTGCCAATGAACAACACATCTCAGCTGTGATGGTCAGGCAAGAGGTACATGCCTTTGAAAATCCATCCATCCATCCATCCGTCCATTTTCTGTTCACCCTTGTCCCTAATGGGGTCGGGAGGGTTGCTGGTGCCTATCCCCAGCTAACGTTCCGGGCGAGAGGCGGGGTTCACCCTGGACAGGTCGCCAGTCTGTCGCAGGGGCCTTTGAAAATGAATATTAAATTAATTTTAAAAGTTTATGTTTAGCTTTAACTAATTTAGCAGTGCTAATACTAAAGTCAAACTTGGTTGAAAACTGAGCGTTTAAAACTTGAGGTAGTTGTTGCTATTACAATTTGCCTTTTAGCTGTTTTTTGTGAGGGAAAAGTCCTTACGTACAATAAGTAGATATAATACAATATATTTAATAGTATTAGATACAACAGATTTAAAAGGTTTATTCTGCTTTTAGTCACAATCTTAAAGCAAACGTTAAACTAACTGACAAATGTCTTAATACTAGTAAACAACATGTATTAGGTGTGGCTGCCAGGGATAAGGTTTACATGCCATCGTCATATAAAAAGCTCATATTCTGCTTCAACTATATTCAGCTAAAGCCAAACTCGCTCGCATGCTGAGCTTCCTAACTATAAGGCAGCTGTTGCCATAAACAGTCTATAGCTGGTTGCTTCAGAGCGAGATAAATGGTTTGCATGCCACATCGTTAGAATAAAATTTTAAAAACGTGACAGTAATGTCATATACCTTTGTTACAACTCATTCCTCTTTTTTTCCCTTTTCAGCAGAAAGGGTAAAACGACTGGGCAAAATGATCTCAACAGTTAGATGAGCCCATTTTAAAGAAAAAGGTTGGAAGCGACCAAAAAAATGAAAAGAAAAGAAGAAAAACTGACTTGACTTCATCAAAATTAAACGAGTACTGCAGAATGAACAGCAAGGCTTTATACATGAGATATCAAACTAACTAGGAAATTTCAGCAGGCACATATGGCTTTGTGAAGTTTTCAAAAAGTTTTTCTTACACTTATTTGAAGCAATCTCCTGCTCACAGCAGCCATCATACACTCTTAGTATTTGTAAAAAGGGAAAGATAAACTTTTAGTGAGATGAGAAAAATATTTCCATAGTGCAGAGATTGTCTCACTTATTTTTTTTTTCCCTATTCAGCATTACATAACACACCAAAGGCGTTCTTTTTTCCTGTCTTTCTCTTTCCCAGACACACTTTAATCTTGTGCATAAAAGGGTGGGGTGAATATGGGTCAGCAGGTTAGGAGTGTCTCAAAGTCAAACTTGTGAAAGAAGAAATCAATCCAGGAAGCTTCCAAACTACCTGTCTTGGCCTCTCTATTACATAAGCGCTCAGGCAGCGCGCGCCAGCCCACAAAGTTCCACAGTTTCGCCTTTAAGAGGTGTATTAATGAGCGCTAAAAGTGGAGACCCTTTTTTATGTTTAAATTAAGCAACCGTGGTGATAGGAGCTGAGGAGTGGGTGAACACTATTCTTTAAGAGTGAACAAGATCCACGATCATGATGATGATTCCTGCTCTCGGTTGCGCGCCTCTGTTTATGGCTAAACCTGTTACATAACCAGCTTGCATTCCACATTCACCATATCACATTCTAAATATACCCCTCGCGCGCAGCACAGGAGGAGAGTATATGCACGCAAAACCCGACGTTCAATGAAATAATTGTCCCACCTACACCGCTCGCTTTAGCACAATGTGAACTCTGCTTGTTGGGAATCAGCAGAGAAATCCTTATTTCTTTGAACTTGGCCGAGCCCGGTTAGTCTGTATACTGGAGACAGTGGAGAGGGGGTGTGGTTAAACATACTGTCTTGTACTGTACAACATGGACGGGACGTGATGGATAAATCATGTAAGAAGAACCAGACTTTTCACGGGCTGGCATGTGAGGGCTTGTACCGCCTTGTTGTTAAATCGTATTAGGTTATAAATATTAACAACAATAATATTAATAATAGTTTAAAAAAAATATGTAAAGCACCTTTCGATTTGCAACAGTATATAATCCAGCTGCCGGGGCGCCTTTTTTCTTTTTTTTCTTCCTTTTTTGCAGATTGGAACAGCCTAAATTAGTGAAAACCCAGCGAGACGACGTTGCGTGAGGCACTGGCGGAGGACACGTCCCTCCGACCAAACAGAACGGGACTGATCGATAAACTAACCCACAGTTTCCCCAAAGTTCACTTTCGACACTTTGACAAAATAGCGCCGGAGCGGGCAGTTGGCCTGTTTGGGCATGGGGAGCAGCTCCTGTTAGTGGGGTCTGAGTTCCTGGATAATTGATTAATCTTGCAGTCGGAGTAAATGTGACATCTGTGACCGTATCACCCCCCCATGATTTTGGCTGTCAGTGGAGCAGCGCACACATACATACACCAACCAAAGCGCTAATTACAATCAAACTGGTCGCTTGCATATAAATATATTTATATTTTAAGAAAGCTACGGGGTGAATTAAAACAGGGTGCAGTTATTTAGGAGGTTGTGCGATTTGATTTATTTTGAAGTTGGATTAAAATGTGCCTCGATCGATCCGTGTTCCTCACCCGCCGAAACTGTCAAATTGCTGTTTGCTTACCTCTGTTGGTGCTTGAGCAGGTCTGCTTTCGAACCGGGGCTGGATGGTCCGCTTTCCGGAGCGTCTCCAGGTTTACCGGGGTTTCCCTGACCGGGGTAGCCGGCTCCGAGGCGCTGTTGCCCGGGTCGCTCGCTGGATCTGGAGGGGACTCCATGTTGATTTTTTTCTCTCCTTTTCTCGGCTTCACTGTC
Source organism: Gambusia affinis (assembly GCF_019740435.1). Classification (NCBI taxonomy): domain Eukaryota; kingdom Metazoa; phylum Chordata; class Actinopteri; order Cyprinodontiformes; family Poeciliidae; genus Gambusia; species Gambusia affinis. Next base: position 8,949,673 of record NC_057875.1, read on the forward strand.
AAACTAATGCTAATGCTTCAAACTAATTCTCTGCGATCTTGTGAGCTCCGACACTACGCCCTGCTATCTAATTTAGACTAGAAGTAAGAAATGAGAAATGCGAGTCTGTCTGGTGGTGGGTGTGTAGGTTTGATTGTCCACTAGCAGCGCTAGTGAGAGCTCCAGTCATGCAAGCTTAAGAGGGAGAGGTTGTCAATAGCAGAAGAATAGATGGTAGGCCTGAAAGTAATCCACGCTGATCGACCCTGTGCAGTTTTACATGAGAACTGGGGTAATTTAATGCAACGCAGCCTTCACCAAAGAATGCATGCATTTAGATATTACATCAATCAAGAGATGATACTTTTTTGCTTGCACTATACAGTCCTCTTACGTTTGAAACTTAAAGTTGCTCCAAACTATCACGAAACATCATTACAGAATTATTGCAAGATTAAAAACATTCACTTTAAACATTACACTGTATGTCAAGCTAGAACATCAGTGATGTTTTGCAAAAACTACACTGTAAATCATTTATTAGTTCTATCTTTGTATTTTTTGTCAGAGCTTTTGTAGCTAGGAACATCTTATCTTCAAAATTAGCCAAAAGCTGCAGAGGTGCATGAAATATTCACTGCAAATTCCTTTAGTGGGCATTGCCTTTGCAGGCTGAGCCTCTACAGCAGTCTGCAGTCTTCTCTTTCTTTCAGACATGAAACTGCCCATCCTAATGCCCAAGTATTCAAACGGGACTAGTCTGTAGTCAGTTCATTATTTTCATCAAAAATCACCATCCTAATCTCCAACATCCCCCTGTGGGAGGAGCGGACTGCATATATGAGTAGTCTGCAGGCGCTGATGAAAGAACTCTTCCCCCTTACTCACAGAATAACATGCGGGTCTCCGCTCTGCCTGATAAAAGGGAGAGCTGACAGCGCTTTGGAGAGAATGCGTTTTAAGATACAATGCTGTCTGTGGCTGCCATCAAACGTCACTCTAGGAAGCGGAATCCATGCACCGCTTGTTGCGCAAAAAAAGAAAAAAAAAACCCTGCAAGCACCATGCTTTCTGCATGTGATCAGCGGAACCACGCCTCTTCAAAGTAAGGCACGTGGACTTTGACATGGTCCTGCCCTTCAAGCAGACTGCTCACACAAGTCATAAAAGTGACGAAGCCAAAAGCTTTATCCCCTTCAAGACAAATTTTAAACAGCTGCTTTAAAGGCGTGTTTAAGAGAAGAAGTTAACTTCTCAGTTTATGGTTTAAAAAAAAAAATAAGAAAATAAGAAAAAAAATGTATTGAGTATCTCACTTGTGAATAAGCAGTCATCTTTTAAACACAGTTATTTGCTCATCACAAATTAATTGTCTCTGAATTTTCAGACAACAAAATTTTCACCTCCAACCTATTTGAATTTTCATAAAATTTATTTTCAGTTTATAACTTTGGATTTCTGGTTTTGTTTGGAGTAAACCAAATATCCTGCTGATAAACACATAAAACAACTAGTGAGGATTTAACCAATAGACTGTTTAAAATTCACAAGCATTTGTGATTTTAACTCAGAAAATTCACAAATGCTTCTATTTTACTTCTACTCAGAAATAATTAATATATCTGAGTAAAAGTTCTAACTAATAAATACACCACTACCTTTAAAAATACCTTATTCTTAGCTTGTAAAAGTAGCTACATTTTATCCAGTTGTGAAAATTTTGTTTATATGGATCATACTCCACTTTAAAATAACAATAAAAAATACTCCAAAACACTCAATTCTGATAAAATGTTACTGAAATAGTAACCTAATAAACTTTAAATGCTAACCTTAAATTTCTAATAATTTAAGAAGTTACAGCAGTGCTGTAACTTGTTAAAGCTGAATACAGGATTTATAAATATATTTTAACAAGGTGCAATGTAACCTTGATGTTCTCAGCAAAGTTGCACTGTTTATTTTCAAGCACTGGTTCGAGAGAGTCCTCTTTGTAGCAAGTTTGCCTTTAGCATTTATTCATCCAATTTAAGCTACATACAATTTTGCTTAAAATCTATTTAAACGGGATGGTGTGTAAACCTTTTCCCTTTACACAATTAAATGCCTTGCTCATTGGCAATAACTGCCTCACATTTAAAAAGCAGAGTTCTTCTAATCATAATGTCTCAGTGGATGTTTGTATCTTTTTTTATATAGGCAGAAGAAGAGGCAACAACTAACTAGTTTTGTATTTAAAGTTAGAATTTGATCATATTTATGAACTGTTATGCCTAATCAAGATGGAAACAAAGATTTGGACAAAATGTTCCTACCCTTCAAAAATTGACTTTTGACAATTTGACAATTGTACCCTGTCTTTCACCATCAGTTAAAAGACAGGGTAAATCTGAGACAGGTCGCTAGTCCATTGCAGTAATTGTAGGCCATTATTGCTACTACTCAGTAAAATCATTCAGAGTATGAATTAAAGATATACCCTAAAATATAGTTAGTGACATTATGAATGAAACACACATATTGGGAGGATATGTGTGTTTCAGGGTGATGTTTACCCTGAAACATCAGCTACATTCATTTAGCATTTTAACTAAGCACAACAGTGATGATTCAAAGAACTGTGAAAAACAGTTTTTGTCAGATTAAATATGTCTGATCAAGCAGATGAAAAATGAAAGTGACAGGTGTATTTGCAATAAAAAAAGGCTCTGTCTTTCTCTGTGCCCCAAATTTGAATGCTCATCACTAACACCCTGGCTTCACCGCCAACCTCTATGAACATCCATCCATCCATCCATTTTCTGCTCACCCTTGTCCCTTTGAGGGGTCGGGAGGGTTGTTGGTGCCTATCTCCAGCTACGTTCCAGGCGAGAGGCGGGGCACATCCTGGACAGGTTGCCAGTCTGCCTCTATGAACATGTCAACAGTATTATGAAACCTCTGAAATATGACATTTGGTTCTGGTTTGTTATACCAACAGAAGGAGTGACTCCACTCTGGACACCCTTTTCAAAACTTCAGCAAATGTTCAGAAGGAGTGGATGAATTTGTAAGTAGCACACTTAAGAGTAAAGTAAAAAAGTAACTCTCCTTATGAAGATCTTGTCACATCCATGCCTTGGAACTTTGACCAATTTATTTTCAAATGTTGCTTAAGTTTATTGAGGTATGTTATCATTCATTTCCCATGGCTCTGCAGGAGCTTCCAGTAAGTTTGGGGTCATCTAGCAACTTGATTATTTGTCTCTGTTGTAGATTTGATTGTTTGCTTGGGCGTGCTATATTAAATGATAATTCTGTCAGACAGATAGCCTCCTACTTTAATCCTTGCTATAAAGATACTCCGGTATCAGTGTCTGGAAAGTGTCAGAGTCCTGTGACTGATAGCCTAATCATCAAACCTCATCACTGTGTCTTTAGTTGTTTAATAGTGCTGTTAGAAATTAAGTCCAACATCTCCATTTTGGTCTTCTCTGTGGAAGGTGCATTATCATAGCATTATCATAGCAGTCTTGGATTCTGTCCAGATGCAACTACTCAGATTTAGGCTATCAAGTTTATGTTAAAGAAAACTGACTGTCTGCTGGTAATAGTCCAAACAAGCCATGTGTTTTTAGTCTCTCTCTAGTTCATTAATTTAAAAATGTAACAGTCTAAAGGAGGCCTTCAAAATCTGAGATATATGTGGGGAGTTTATTCCAGTTACTCTATTTAAGGCCTCTAAGAGACCGCATGGGGAATATACATGGGTGATTTTTTTCTTAAAAGTTTAGCTGTTGTGCTCAATATTTTTATATTTCTCGCTGTGAGAATAGATTAATTGAATGGTATAAAATCCCCCCATTCAGTTTCTTTCTACATGATTCAGCTCATTTCTTTCTACTTGACATTGTGATAGCACGCACTACATAGAACAAACACACACAAAAATCTATAGTAAATTTACAGGTTCTCTTACTTGTTGATCACCAATCACTCAACATTTGCTACTAACCCTTGTAGTTACGATGGAAGAATAAAAAAAATACACTTTTTGCTAAGTTGTTACTGAACTTTTGCTGCTTTTTTTTGTCAAAAACATGGCTCCTAATGTCACATTTTTGAAAATACTTTTCTTTAAACATAGGAGAATATAAATTACTTGTTATTTTTTAAATGTAGAACAAATGCAATATATCAAAAATGTCTTGTTTCTCTTGCATATTTAGCAAGTTTGTTCGGTTTGTTGTGACTATAGTCCAGGATCAAAGCTTCAACTAATCTGTTCATCTCAAGACAACAAATCCACTGAATCTTTGCAGAAAGTACCGCGCACTAAATAATATGAAATGTCAAAAAGAATCAGTTTTTATGTTTCCATTACAGCTCTCCTGCATGCAAGTCATCAAGATAATCATGATGTAACTTTTGGAGCTGTGCTGTGCTGAAGGCTGGCTTTTTGAAAGAAAGCCAGAATGAATATCTTATTGCCAAGTGAAGAGGCCAACTTTCATTCCTTCTGCTCAGCTTCGGTTCCTTCAGATCCCCCTGACCTCCTGACTCACTGCAGTATGACAGCATGAACCCCAGATTCAAATGTATCGCCTGTTGCATGCTCAGCAACAAGGCTGGAAAATAAAACGTGGGTCAAAGTCATCTAAAAAATGAAAACGTGAACAGCGTTTTTGGTACTTGAAGTATTGAAAAGAACACGAAAAAATATAAAATGGTGATCAGATGAAACTAAAACTTAACTCTTTGGCATGCATGCAAAAATGATATATGTGTAAAGGAAGAGTGGGCAAATATTTTTGTCTGTGAAAAATTTGCCCACAGGCTAAAAGCTGGTAGAGACACACTCTATAAGATATGCAACCTTCATGACACTGGAAGGGGTTCCTAAAAAGTTTTAAAGTGTCTGGTTACATATGTACACCATACTTAATAAACACTTTAGATTTTTATTTGAAAAAAAAAAGAAAAAAAAAAAAAAGAAATCTGAAGACAATTCATTATTTTATTTCCCCCTAACTCTAAATTCCATTTAGGTTTGTGGTTGAAATGTGACAAAATGTGAATCAGTTCAAGGTTGTAGATTTTCACAAGAATAAGTTTAAACATTATCCAGCATACACAGATAAAGGCTCACTAAGCTGCACTATTTGATTCCATCCAAAATGGCGCAAGGACAAGTCTGATAGTGCCACTTTAACTTTTGAGTTAAAATGAATTATGCCGCTGTCACGTTGCCGAGAAGGCGACGGGGTGGGTTGAGTCGGATGCGAAGTGCGTAGTGTAAGCATGCCCACCGTGATCAGATGATTGATTAGGCTGACACTGGCTCAGAGGTGTAACACTGCTCTATTTTTCTCCCTCATTATGTAAGGCTATATTTCAAATCAGGAACGCACTAGAGGAAGACACCAGAGACATAAGACAGGACACCCTTCAAATAAGAAAAGTTTATCAGAAAACCGCCAAGGAGACTGAAGAGTTTCACTTCTAATCTTGTCATGGCTGTCATGGTAGAGCAGATAAAAGGTTGGCTGTGATTTAGCAGTGTTACTTATAGAAAGAGAAAAAAAATACCAGATCTCTTAATAAACAGAGAATATGTATTTAATCCAAGAAAAAAAAAATTCTAACTGTACTATTTAACATTTTTGAATTCAGTGATTTTTATAAAACAACACAGAAAGTCACTTTTTTAAGGAAAGTGTTGCTTTACAAATTGGATTTCAAAACCCAGAACCAGCAAGCACACAGTTCTTTGCATGCTTATGAGCAGTGCAGAGTGGCACAGTGTAATGAAACAGACATATTAATGGCTTTTCACTTATTCATGTGTCGAAAATGAAGAGGCTTAGCCACATTTTGAAATGGTTGACAGAATAAAGAGCCAACATTGGGGGAATGATTGTATTTATGATTTCAGCTTGACAGATGAATGTATCAAGAGAGTGAGTGAGTGACATGTTTCTGATGGTTCAAAGTGTGATGTGATGTGATGTATGGCAACATACAGGAGCAGTGGGGCTGCCGCTCTTCTGTGCTCTCACTTTAGGAGTTGTGTCTCTTCACTGCAAGGAGAGGCTAATCAACAGTCTGCCATTATTTCAGAAAAAAATGGAAAAAGGAATGCTGCATTTGGTATACAAACATCATGCAAAAAAAGTAAAATATTTAACAGCAGAAAAGCTTATTGTTGGACAGGATTCTGCAGTAGCCTCACTCACAGTGCTGTGTCTTCCTCAGAGACAGCACCACTAGCACCATCTAGCAGTGAATTTGACCACAAGATTTAACTGTGTCCACATTCAGTTTCAGATAACTGAATATGTAGACAGTAGATTTGAACCTTAAAAACAGAATAGAATAAGATTAAAAAAAATCTGAATAGAATAGAATGAAAAATAAAAAATAAAAGACAAATCCTAAATTAGCAAAAGTAAATATCCCCCTATGCAAAAAAATATATAAATAAATAAATAAATAAATAAATAAATAAATAAATAAATAAATAAATAAATAAATAAATAAATAAGAATATGGAAAGTTCTGTTGTTTAGAAAGAATACAGGAATACAAATGTAAACAGCAAAAAGGAAAAATGATTACCGTAAATAAATATATACTGCACACAAATATATTCACATAGCTTGTCCATTATAGTGATTAAGCATTATGCAATACAGTAGAGTTAGCATTAAATCCCACATTTGCACACAATGTTGGTTATTAACCCTTTTGATCCAATTTATAGAAAATATATATGGACTGAAGAATTAGTCTCAAATTTTACATACAGTGCCAATCAACATCATACAGCTGCATTATTTTAACAAAAAATGGAGTTGGAAAAACGAATAAAATTGATCTTTGTTTTCCAGAAATTGTTTCATTCTCTGCTTCTTGTCCACTAAGGGATGACAAAAAGGAAGCTATAGCTGTCATGCTGCATTGCTTCATGCCTCGTCAGTTGCAGGATTACGCACTAACGCAGTCTATGGTTGAACATAAACTATGACAACAAGAACTCCAAAATAGTCAGTGGAGGATGAATTGTCTCATAATAAAGAAGAAATAAAGATTGGCATGTTAAAGCGAGAGGCTTTCTGACTGAGCAAGAATTGACTCATGGCATGTACATGGAGTTCATACAACAAGGGACTCGAGTGATTTTCTCAGTTAAAAGTCAGGAGGTGAAAAATGGCGCGGTTATTTGTGCCTGACAGAAGTTAAGAGCTTTTCCCTGAGGCCCACAGCTTCCCAGCTGACCGCCAGGCAGCCTCCTCGTCTGGCGTCCATTCACCTTGTAAGATCACTCGTCTGCACAGACTCAGTGGCAGCCTGTGTCTAACATAAGAAGATCCTTTTGACATTCTTTTTGTAAGCCTAAGGATCTGTGCTTATTTTATTTTTATTTATTTATTTATTTATTTTCCCTGTGTGTAAGAAGTACTACATATATATGTTTCCTTGTCTTTTTTTTTTCTAAGATAGAATACCCAGGCAGTTGCAATGGTTGGAACGTCAAGGTTACCTGTGTAATTAGATAGTAACATAATGGCTTCATGAATTTTCAGACTTATTAGAGGATCCAGTGTAGTATAAACAGCTCCCAAAGGAATAGATCAAATGGGTGTCTGGGGAATTAAGCTCTCCATTGGATAGGTTACGTTTCCTAGGTTCACTGGACACAAAACAATATGCATGGTGGAATACTTAAGAGTATCATGAACACAGAAGAAGAAAGCCACGCAAGTAAGTTTTACCCAATACTCAATTTTGACTATTCTTATGGCCTGATAACCCTTCCTGGCCATGTGATAAATCAGGCTAATAGCATGGAGGACTTAGTTGCCTTGCAGATTTGTGCCACAAGAGACAAATTGAGATATTCGTCCACTTTAATGAATGGCTTTATTGACCTAATGACACAACAAACACCATCCAAATCAAGTAACTCAGTCACCAAAACAGTTTTAAGAAACAAACATAGTGGGTGGAAATAAGGAACAGCAATACTTTCAACAAGTTTATAACAAATAATAAGTGACAGTTTAAAGCGAATTAATTTGTTATGTGCAAGAAAATGTGATGCGATGTGAAAATCTAGTGTTTATTTTTTGCAAAAAATACATTTGTTGTAATGAAAATATTTACCCAGACTTTCACATAATAATTTTAACACAATAACATGAGAGAATAGCAAAGGAAAGAGATTGCTAATAATCATTAATCATTCCCAATCATTACCTTTTGAACACAACTAAAGCACTTTTAGAAAATCAAATCTGTTGTCGCACGTAGAAATTTAACTGCATGTACTCTTCCTATATTGACACCTTCTATTTGGAATAATTGACTAAATTGTAATTAGTCTGCCTCTCCTTGGGCTGCCACCTTATCATGGTGAGGGGGCGGGGGGGGGGGGCGGGGGGGGGGGCCCCAATGATCCGAGGAGCTATGCTGTCTGGGGCTTCATGCCCCTGGCAGGGTCACCCAAGGCAGACAGGTCCTACGTGAGGGACCAGAAAAAGCGGAGCCAGAAACCCTCATGATGAATGACAACATTGGACTTCGTGTTCCCTTGCCCGGACATGGGTCATTGGGGCCCCACTCTGGAGCCAGGCTTGGAGGGGGGGCACAATGGCGAGCGCCTGGTGGCCGGGCCTTTACCCATGGAGAGTGCCCCCTCCTGGGGACTCCCTTGTTCTGCTGGGGGACTTCAAAGCTCATGTGGGCAATGACAGTGAGACCTGGAGGGGCGTGGTTGGGAGGAACGCCTCCCCCTGATCTGAACTCAAGTGGTGTTCTGTTGTTGGACTTCTGTGCTCGTCACGAATTGGCCATAACAAATACCATGTTCAAGCATAGTGATGTTCGTACGTACACCTGGCACCAGGACACCCTAGGCCGCAGTTCGATGATCGACATACTGCGGCCGTATGTCTTGGACACTCGGGTGAAGAGAAGTGCGGAACTGTCCACTGACCACTACCTGGTGGTGAGTTGGCTCCGCTGGTGGGTAAGGATGCCGATCAGACCTGGCCGGCCCAAACGTGTTGTGAGGGTCTGCTGGGAGCGTCTGGTGGAATCCCCTGTGAAACTGAGCTTTAACTCCCATCTCCGGCAGAACTTCGAACACATTCCGGGGGAGGTGGGAGACATCGAGTCTGACTGGACCATGTTCCGTGCCTCCATTATCAAGGCGGCCTATCAGGGCTGTGGCCGCAAGGTTGTCGGTGCCTGTCGTAGTGGAGCAACCCTCAAACCTGTTGGTGGACACCAACAGTGAGGAATGCTGTCAGGCAAAAATGAGTCCTATCAGGCCTTTTTGGCCTGTGGGACTCTGGAAGCAGCTGATGGGTACCAGCGGGCGAAGCGCCATACGACTCAGGTGGTTGGAGGAGTTTGGAGAGGCCATGGAGAAAGACTTCCGTACGACTTCAAGGCGATTTTGGTCCACCATCTGGCATCTCAGGAGGAGGAAGCAGCACAGCACCAACACTGTTTATAGTGGGGATGGTGTGCTGCTGACCACAACTTGGGACATTGCGGGCTGGTGGGCAGAATACTTCGAAGATCTCCTCAATCCCACCAACATGCCCCAGGTGGAGGAGTTCAAGTATCTCAGGATCTTGTTCACACATGAGAGAAGAAGGGAGTGGGAGATTGACAGGCGCATTGGGGCAGCATCTGCCGTCAAGTGGGCGCTGTACCGGTCCATCGTGGTGAAGAGAGAGCTGATCCAAAAAGTGAAGCTCTCAATTTACCGGTCGATCTACGTTCCCACACTCAACTATGGTCATGAGCTTTGGGTCATGACCGAAAGAACAAGATCTAGGATACAAGCAGCCGAAATGGGTTTTCTCCATAGGGTGTCTGGGCTCTTCCTTAGAGATAGGGTGGGAAGCTCAGTCATCCGGGAGAGACTCAGAGTAGAGCCGCTACTCCTTCACGTCGAGAGGAGCCAGTTGAGGTGGTTCGGACATCTAGTCAGGATGCCTCCTGGACGCCTCCCTGGTGAGGTGTTTCAGGCAAGGGGGAGGAGGCCCCGGTGAAGACACAGGACACGCTGGAGGGACTATGTGACACAAGCCGCATTTGGTGAGCAAATCACAAGATGCACCTGTACTATCTGATGCAATTTTGGTTATATTTTGAAGATAAAATGCTTGTAACAACATATTGGGCAAATCATTACTTTCAACTCATCTGTCGCAAAACACAACCTAAATTTGAAGCAAGTTATGATGAAAGCAACACTGCGGCTCACTGGCCACTAAAATCCTCCCTGACGGTCCTTGCCGGTCTGACATTACTGTGAGGTCTCTGATGCTGGGCGGTTGCAAATTTAGCCTTTAGCTCCATGGTAGTGTAAATCACAACACTCAGGAAGACAAATGTCAGAACACATGTTGGCAGTCTGTGTCTTTGAGCAGAAGATTCCTTTAATTGGGTGTGCAGGGACCAGGTCCAATCCCCAGCAACCTCCTCTTCCTCCTCATTCCTTGCTCTCCCTCTCTCTTTGCCTTTCTCTCAGCACACTAACAAAAGGCAGCGAGATAAAACAGACAGCGACAACCCATCCCTACCTTGTGCCATTATAGAACAGACACACTAGGGGTAAAGAGGTACGATGCTGAACATCAAGGAGAGCTTTATATAACTCCCTTTTTATTCAACTTGTTTCATGTTTATTTTACTTCTCCAAGCTATCATGTCTGATTGACACTGCTCCCTGTCATAACAACCATTACCCATCGAACCAGCATATGGAATACAGTGATAGCTTCTGGATATATTTGTCTGAGTTTAGGAAAATGTGTAAAGAATCAAAAATGCTCTCCAAAGTGTGTTCGGTGTCATCTCATCATCTGTGTTATGATTCCACCCTTCCCCTTCCTCTGTTCGTGAACACTCTGAACCTCAGCAGTGGGAGAAGAGATCATAAAGAATAGATATTCAAAGGCTTTAGCACAAAAAGACTTTCCTCAAAGCTTGTGTCTTTCTGGATACAAGGGGCAAGGAAGGGTGAAATGTCCAAACAGAGGAAGCGCAGAGCTCACGTCTGCAGATGTAGTTTTAGTCTAAATGAATTTGGTGTCATTTTAAAATCATGAGGTTTGGGGAGACTTATAATTATACATGATTTGCTGTCTGAAACTCTTTTCAACCCCAAAGTTTTCAACTTTGACAACACTGATGTTGAGATAAATATATGTTCAGCTTCTTCCTATATTCAGTGGGTGGGAAAAACTTACATCAAATCTGAGTTTCCTAATTAATTTAACATATCAATAGAAAAATAAAATTGTAGTCAATCTCACCTTAAAGAGACAAAGATCACCTTTAAGAACAAACATAGTCACCATACTAGCCTTTTTAGTGACACTTTAGTCAAACACATCACCCCTTAATCCAGAGGGTGATGTGTTTATTTTAACAGTCAGCAGGAGAGCCGCATAACTCTCCTACATTTGTGCAAACTGGTTATCTGAGGTACTTCCTCAAAAAATGAAACTCCCTATAAGTGCAATTCGCCCATCAATAATTCATCTGTATATGCTTTTCTCTTTCAATTTAAAATGTCTGTTATGAAATAGGCCCAAAGTACAAATATGATTCATCCAGCTAATTCTTTTTTTTATCTTGGTTAGGCTGGAGACTTGTTAGAAATAAGTGGAAATCCTTATAATGGGGAATTGTGGTAGAGCAGCCTGGAACTAATAAATGCATGGACTAGTTTTCTGAATTGCCCTGAGACAGGATGTTCCTATTTTGGTGACATTGCACAGGTGAAGTAAGAAGGTCCCAGAAAGTTGCTTTATGTGCGAGTTAGAGGACAAATCCTGGTCAAAATTAACTTCTGTGTTCCTAGCAGCACTTTTGAAGGCCAAAGCCAAATAAGTAAAAGGATGAACAATGTATTTTCTCAGTTGCTGATATCAAAAATATAGCAACTAATACTGACAATTAACCCAAAATGAGCCAAAGTGCATCAGACTACACTTACAGCTCTAAACATGCAACAGACTGATGCTGCTGCCAAGAGATTCCAATAGTAAGTTATGTGCCATATTTAATATTATTGTGGTTACATAAATTGAGTGTATTGTGTTGCTTTTCCAAACCCTGCTGAAACTCTTTTCCTGCAATCATCAGACATGTGATGCACATCATTTCTGTTTGTTTAGGCAAGGCCCTGCAGAGCAGCGGGGAGCGGCGGGCCATGAGCTGCACAGCACCACTCTAATGAGCAGAGCTGGACAGAGACAAAGAGAGTCTGGCCTGTGTTCAGCATCTCTGCCCATTATTTGGCTCTGGTCCAATACACAGAAATTAATGCCTGTTCCTTTCACTAACTATATTTTTATGTGTAGTGTTCAGTCTGCAAAGGCAGTATAAACTTTAATTGGGTTGCACTCATTTTTTTTTTTTTTGTGAGTAGATTTGTTATTATCTTAAATGGTCACTGATTTGATGTAATACATTTATTTAAATAAAAAATATCATCACTCATCATCAAATGAGTTTTTTTTTAAACCTTAAAATTCCTAAAATAAATTTAGTTAACCTAATAAGATGGTTGTGTGTCTATGTAGAGGCTTGAACTTTGAACTGTCTCAGTCTAAAGTGTTTTCCAGCCTCCTACAGGTTTTCCTATAGGATTATTTTGATTTTAGCTCCATCCATCTTTCCATTGCAGATTCCCTTTCCCTTCGAAGAAAAACAATCCCCGAGCAAGAGTCTGCCACTACCATAGTGGGGATGACGTGTTCAGGATTATTTGCACTCTTAGAGTTTACATTCAAAAGCAACGTTTTGAATGTAGGGCCAATAATTCAGTTTTGATTTTATCTGACAACACCTTCTACTACATGTTTAGATTTACTTTGACAGTTGCTTTCTTATCACAATGCTTCCAAAGGAGAACAAACTTCTAGAGTGCACCAGTAATAATTATCATGTCTGCAGATTTCCCCATGCGGCCTGTGAATTCCTGCAGCTCCTCCAGAGTTATCATGAACATCTGGACCTCTTTTCCAGTTATTGCTCTAGTTTAGGAGGATGTACATTCTATAAATAGAATATTTATAAAATCATAAAATAATTTATAGTAAATTATAAATTTATTAATAAATTTATTAATAAACCAATTTATAATGTACTATTTTGTGATGCAAAAAAATGTACATAATTTACCATTTAAATCTACATTAAAGTTTATTTTGTGTATTCTAAAAAATTAGTAAATTTTCAAGGCAGTGCATGCACTGTGTGTCATACTTACTATGAATGTTTCTTCTGTATTAAACAGAGTTTTTGGATAGGTAACCTTTTTCAGATCTTTTTGAAACTCTTTTCTCTTTAAGTTGAAATGTTACCAAGGTTGAAACTCCATTTTTGAAACTATGTGGGCTGCTAAACAACAGTCTAAAAATCAAAGTGACTAAAATAGACAACCTATAAAGAAAATTACATAGAGGAAACAGTCAAAGCTGCTGTTTTCCCCAAGGTTTTCGAAAGCTGGAGATGTTGACAGTAATGCTCGTCTTCAACATAAAAAACAAGCCTCTTCTCTTTTTCCTAAGTGGGTTTTTCCCCCCAACTAGACCCCATAGTGAGCAGCAGGCACCTTTTATTGATCAACACAAAGTCCCAAATAAATGAGTGCAGAATGAGAGCTATGCTCCAGGGAGCTCAGGGGAGCTGGAGCTCCATAGGTTCCCATCAATTTTAATCACTTCACTAATGAAGAGGCTCCTCTCTGTTGGACGTCCATAACTCACGTTGCCAGAGCTCTCTCCAGCACCTCAATCAAATCATTCCACACAACCCGCTCTTCATTGCAACACTAATGACCTTTTCAAAAATAAACAATGCCCACATTAATATGGCTGAAAAATCTGCTAGGCATGAGTAGAAAAGTTAAGTAACTTGCAGAAAGAATGTGTACAAAGGATTTTTAAAATTATTCGAAAAAGGCAAAATTTTAATGATAAACTGACGGCTTTCATTCAAGGAATCTTTCAGATTATTTAACATAATTCCTTTAGAAAAAAAAATTACCTGCATGAGCTTTAAATATGTTTAAATTGAGTTTGAATGTTTGAGAATGAATAGCCAATATAAAAACAAAATTATACTTTGAATAGTATCAAGACCACCCTTGGCAGCCGCAGCTGCTGCCTCACAGCCTCACTATTATTTTCACACTTGTGTGTCTGCTTTTGTGATACAAAAATCCTCAGAAAGTCTCAGTTTGTGGAGATCGAATTAAAACCTGTTGAGGGTGCAAATAGTATACTGATGATAACTTTGAATTTTTATGTGGCATCCATGCCAAAATTCTCTTCTTTTCTGTATATTTAGCAACTACCAACAATTCCCACATCAAGAACTACCACTGTTAGGTAGATTAGTATTAAAAAGTACTTAAAACTTTTTGTCTGCAAGTGTAATCAGTTGTCAAACTTGATATATTTAATACACTTTTTTCACAACTTGGGATATAATGCATCTGCATATTAACTGCATGTTTTTTTCAATCAGCAAAAAGCAAAGTAAAATGACAAATTTAACTCATATCTAGTAATATTTTTCAAGGCTCTAAAATCTGTTACTCCTTCTTCTCATTCTTTTTGACCCTGCAAGTATCTCAGAAGTTATTGAAACTCCATGAGGCAATGTCTCATGAACACACACACACCTCTACATGCCAACACACGTGCAATCATATTTTACTTTTCGTGACGTCCAAAATCTTTCTCCAGCATCTGCTCCGCTCACTGTAGGTAAGGGAAAAAATCCATCACCTTCCCCCTGGGTTTGCTTAAGCCTCTCAGAAAGGTGAGTCACTGCCATTGGGCCAATTTGTTGCCACGTTCTGGGATTTGCCCTGTCTTTTCAAATTTGATATTTGAACTCTCTTTTCGAAGTGTCTTGGCAAAGTGTCGTGTTTTGAACCTGGGAGATGTGATCCAGAAGTCGTTTGAAATAATAATAAAAAAAATGCCATTGTATTTTCTGTACCGAGTTATATTTTTTAAAATTTATTTTAAAACCCCTTTTTAACAATCACATGTTATGTTTTATGAGCTCAACAGACATGGCACAGGGACATCTAAAAGAAATGAAAGCTAACAAACACAATTTGCCTAAATTCCTCTGTGGCATGGCTATTATGTGGAGACATTTGCTCTTCTCAGAAAACACACAGTTTAACTGGAGTACTCTCTGGGTGATCTCTCGACTGAAACACATTAAACTCGCTGTGATTAACAGTGTGCTTTCAGTGCCCACGGTGAACATTGATGTTTGATCTCTCATTTGTGATGTAGCACATGAGGTCCTTCTTTGTCTGTTGCTGTTGTAGCCTGTGGGCACGGTGTAGCGGTGTTTGGGCAGGAAGGGGCAGCGGGCCAAGTGGACAGAGACGCTGCTCTCGTCCTGCAACTGGCCTGACCTGCTTGACATGCGCTTTAAAGAAATAGTTCATGATTTTTTTGGGTGAGGTTTTGCCAAAAGTTATAAGCACTTATTATCTCATCCCTATAAATTACTCTCTTGACGTCGTCATTTAATGTATATCCAAATTAGTTAGTTGAGGAGGTAGTAATAGTCATTTCAACATAGGCTAAGATTAAAATGTGCTTCTACCATCTTAAAACAATTCTAATCTCAAACAAACACCACAGGGGATTCTATAAATTACTAGTTAATGAACCCCTCATCCATCACTGAATTTGCATTGTTAATTATCAGCTTTATGCTGATGATTATACAGACAATGAAGTTAGGTGGCGATGCATCGTCAACAATCTTCCTGTGTAAAATAACAACAGAACAAAGCAAATTACAGACGTAAAGGAGGGATTGGCCTCTGGGACACCCAACCTTCATTATACCTTAATTTGTCCTAATTTGGGCAAATCATATTTTTATCTATGTATTTATGTAACTGGTGATCTATTGGTCTTTATGTTCTAGTTATTACTTTGGTTTTGTATTTTGATCATCTGTTGTTTACTTTTGGTGTAGTTGGTTCTTTATTTGTTTTGGATCCCACTGTGTTCTTTTGAGGTTAATTATTTACTTTTCTCCAGCTCCTTGGTTTAGTTTCTCACTCAGTTGCTTGGTATTGTCTTAATTGGTCTCATCTGTTTCTCATGTCACTTAATCATCAGTCCAGCTGTTAAAGGCCTGTGTGTTTCATTACCTCTTCATCTGATACCTCTCTGTCAGTTTCCTGTTACCTTCCACGATGGTTGTCTGGTTGTGTTTTGTTTCTGTATAATAAATTCCATTCTTTCCATAGACATAGAAACTATCTCAAAGCTCAGATATATTTTTTTTGACTAAAAGAGCTGTTAATACCATTAATTTTTACTTTAGAGAAGTACTTTTGAATTGTGTTCTGTTTGTGTGGATGTGTGTGTGCTGGCGTGTGCGTGTGTGTGTGTTCTGTCTCAAGCCACCAGTCGGCTGTGGCAGACAGCTGCTCACATGGGGTGAGGTTCTGCTGGAGGTTTCTTCCTGTTTAATGGAGAGTTTTCCTTTCTGCTGTTGCTATGTGCACGCTCAGTATGAATGATTGCAGCAAAGTCAAGACACTGCTTATGTAATGTTTTAACCAATATGATTGATAAACTGTTCTTGACCACATTGTTAACTAGAATAAGTTTGGAATGTGTTTACTGGCTTGGAATCTGAAAGATTGAAGTGAATTCAGGGCAAATATGAAATAGGAATGGAATAGGGTCAGATTAAAATGTTCAAAATCAAACTGAAATGGTAGTCGACCAAAATATGAATGCACATTAAAAGGGAATCAGTCCTAATAAATTTCCAAAGAAATTAACATATTTAACACATCACAGAAAAGATGAAAGTCTTCTTTAAAAACAATCTGACAATGCATAGATTGTGAACAATAAATTCAACATTACATAACTCACAGAAAATGTCCATGAACCCAAGAGGGATAAGATAGCAGATGTTTGCTTTGGTAATTGGTCCTGTTGTTACCTTTAGTTTTCTGGACCATCTAATTTGTATTATAAACAGGAATGCCAAGAGTAATCTACTGCAGGTACTTTTATGACTTTCAGACAGAATGACACTTAGAAATTGTGAAATATCCCTTAAAGAGTGGATCGAACAAACTTCCATGCTATAAACAGGGAACTCCCTGGAGACATCACTGAATCACACCTCCGAATAATGCTGTTATATCCAAACAACAAAACTACAAAAACAAAATTTATGGCAAAAGCACCTTGTGGTTGTAAATTTCTTGTATTTGACAGACAGGGATGAAGTATTCCTCTGTGGTGCACTAAAATTAAAGAGGAAGATAATGACTTGAACCTGATGAATGAGTTTGTGTGGCAGCCATGTCTATGTTAAGATGCATTGGTTATTATCGATCAAACCAAACAACCTGATGGAACTGACTGAAAGTCACCTTGATATAATTCTGGTTATCAATCATTCTGAGTGCACTCTTAGTCATGGCTGGCAGTGCCATTAGCATCAGCATGGCATTGTTTGGTAAAGACGACAGGACTGTTCCACTGTGATTAACACAAGCAGGAATCATATCCTCCTGCACCACTGCAGAGCCTGTTGTTTCCCATTTAGCTCCCTAATCTTCTCTGGATGCTTCGTCGGTGCAGTGCAACTATCCCAAAATGTCTCACATCTCATTGCGAAAGTGTTTATGTGTGAGTTGCAGCACGCTTGCCTTTGTGTTTGTTTGTTTGTTTGCTTAAGCCCTGCATTTTAAGCAGTTGTATCACAATGAGCAAATCTACCATGGATAATTTGTTCAGAATAAGGTAAGCAGAAGCCAACGGATTGTTTGAGGTCCCTCCTCTCTTCCTCCCCTCAAACAGACCCTTTAAGCTTTTATTATTCTGTAAACAACAGTGACAGTTCAAACAGGACTTTTATTACCTGAACTATAACTCTTATAAACTCCCATAAAATTGCATTTTATGTGTAAACAAATACAGCATCAGATCAGAACCTATAAAAGGGCAACCCACAAAAAAAACAAAGCAAAAGCAAAATAAATAAATAAATAAAAGAAACTGACTGACTGAAAGGATAATTCCTCCTCATGCTACCAAAATGTTGCAGAGATTTCATGGACAGCAAAAGCTTAAAGGCTTCTTCTTTTAGCAAAGCAGTGGAATGTTAGGGGTAAACCTTTGTGTCCTGAGGTTGTGGGACCCTAACCCTGACTCTTTAGATCAGGCTTGTTCTAGCGAAATTCTGTTCTTCCTCGATCCAGGTGACGACGAGCAATTGATGACATACATTGTGGACATTTCTGAGTTGCATTATGTGGCTTAAAAAATGTCCAAAGAACTTATTTAAAATTAGTTCTTTTAGACAACATTGGTACACTTCATGGTCTGTCATGACCAATTTACCAGCTTCTGGGATACTAAAATATATCCTCTTTCAAAATACTACTGTCAGATATTAATATAGCAAACAACTGCATAAAATGCTGCTATAGTGTTTCTTTCTTTTTTTATTTCCTAAGTGCTATGAGCTGAAATTTTGCTCTTAGCATGGTGTGTCATAAGTGTCACTGCCTTGGATGGCCAAGTCTGTCACACTATACAACTTTCGTTGGCATTACATGGTTTTTGAAAAGACCTGGAGTTCATAGTAAAGGACAGGTTTGAATAAAACTTTAAACTAAAACATTGGTGATCACAGTCTTATCAGGGATCACAAAGTCAGGAATTTTTCAGATCTCCTTAAGTCAATTGAATGCATCAGACTCTTGTGGAAACTTGTGATTGTGACAGTTTGAAGGAAGAAACATACCAGAAAGTGGTGAAATTGGGGGTTCTGTGGTTTTGCACGGGTTTTGCCCCTGTGTGGAAGCCTTGGTACTTGACGCTGCTGTCACAGGTTCGATTCCCGGCCTGGTGGCCTTTGCCACATGACTTCCCTCTTCTCTCATTGCCCACTTTCCTGTCAATTTGCTGTTAGGTGGAGGCTGTTGGAGCCAATAAAACCTTTAAAAAAAAAGAAAGTGGCAAAAATTAAGAAATTCTCAGAATTGGAACAGACTATAACTCTGTTACACTTCCCCATAAAATGAAAGAGACGTAAGTATTCTCAATATGATTTGGATAGTATTCTAATTGGAAAGATATTCAAAACTTTGTATTACCTTTATGTTCAATATGCAAAATGTTTAGTCTCGAGTCCTGTCAGTATTCATAGTCTTAAATAGTATTGCTCCTTTGTTAATTGTAATTTCTTACAAGTTGTAACTAGCTGAATGTTTGTAGCATGCCCACAGCTGCTCTGTGTTTATATTTACAATGTTCTTGTAGCTACAGATAAAGTTTCAAAAAAATAAGTGGTCTTACATCTGATGCCGTCTCAGATCCTCCAGTTTTCATTTGCTTTCAGAAAAAAGAGTGATGAGATCAGTTGATGATGGGCTGCCACAAAAAATTCAAACATGTAAGTTTGACTGTGAATGGAGTCAGATTTACAGACTCCAGTTTTTGTTGCCACTCACACTAATAGATTTGTGGGCTGACTTGCCCTGACAACTGTCTCCATCTACTGCACACTGATGCGGACCTTCCCTGACTGGCAATCGGGGATAAAATTGGGTAAAATATTGTACAGCGTGTCCCCAGCTTAAGGTTGCAAATCTCGCAGAGAGTTTTGAAATAACAAATATGTAAGAAAGATGTAAGGAAAATAAACTGCAATTTGAAAAATGATAATGTTACTATCTCATGATTTTTTAATATTGGATAACCTCTTTTGATTGTCTTCTTGATTGGAAAAGTAAAGAGCAAGGTACAAAAAAAAAACAAAAAAAAACTAAACTAAAGGAGTTGGGAATTGTCTTTTTGTATATCTTTGTCAATACATTCAGTTCCGTTCCTGTAAGAAAAACACAATTTTTTGATTTGATTTCTCTATTTGTTCCCCTCCTACCTTGAGTTTTGTTGATTACTACAACAGGTTTTGTTCCTGAACACCTGGTTGCAATCAGTCTTTACTCATGCAGCATGCTCAATCTTCAGTTTCTGGTGTTCTCTGCCGAATTGTCATTGTTCCCTGGATCAACAATTTAAACTATTTGTCATTTTTTTTGTTTACTCATATTTTTAGAAGCCCTCTTATCAATGCCTGACCTTTAATGCAAAGGGTATGGAAAATCTTTTTGTCAAGTTAACAGTCTTTTCCCACTCCATACCTGTAAAATCGGACTATGAGTTTACTTTTGAAAAGTATGTGTATCCCTACCTAATTCCACAATCACAAAAATGATCAAGGGAAGAGGAGAAGAGTCATCAAGTGGAACCAGTGATCATTATATTCATACCATCATTCGGTTTTCAGGTGTCTGTTCACAGTGTCGTCCAGAACAAAAGCACCAAGAGGGAGAGCACTGAAAGTCTGGTCCAGGATTAAGGAGCAAAACACGTTTGCCCTCTGGTCTCACATGAACTGCATTTACAGCTAAATTGTGGGCTTCCTAAAGATTCTGTGAGGTTGAGAGACATATGGCATAGGTTGATGTTATATAACCCTCAACCCTCACCATCTGCCTACAGGCCCAGGTGTGTGGATCCTGGCAGTTTCCAGCCAAATCCAAAACCTCTGGAGTGCTGTCATCCATGTTTTTTTTTCATCTCACCAGTATCCCCATTCTTGTTCTAATTAGGAAAGACACATTAGCACAAAAAGGAAGTGGAAATAACTGGGCAAACCATCCCCAGTTTGTTTTCACCAGAATTATTGTAAAAGCTTCCTCTGTGGATGTGGTAGGGAGGGTATACCTGGTGATTGTTGACAGGAGGGCCCAAAGCACCATGCAGGCTGGGAGTTATTGGAAAATAAATCATAAATCATCTCACCTTGGTGACAGAGAATGGCCCTCGCAGAATGCATCTCCAGTGTGGCTAGCCTGACTTCGTCTGATCACCCACTACTGCAAGGCTCATGCTAAAACAGCTCTAACGAGTACAGGATGCACATAAAGATGCATCGTTAAGAGATGGATGATGACATTGATGTAGAAGGATTTTTTTTTTTGCCCAACTAGCAGGAATGAGCCTGACCTCTCAGTGAGCATCAAGAAGAGTTCATTGCACAAAGCCTCTGTGTTCCCATGAGTCATGTCGACTTGTTTCTACCCAGAGGTAATTTAAACACCCTCAGAATATCAGCGATGGAAAAAAAAAAAACTGTGCAAGGACTTTAGATGTTGCAGGTGGCTTTGTATTCAGTGCATGCACAGTGCAAATTCTTCAAAGCAGAAACGTAAATGTAAATATTCAGCTAAAAAAAAGTACTCCACTCACTTATAGACTTCTTTGGTTTTCGCTTTTCTGTCCCACTTAAATATAAGAGTGAAAAGTGAAAATCAAGATATAATCTATTAAGAAGGAATAACAACATCTAACTTAGCCTGGCCCAATATAAAAAGTAATTTATTGTAAAAGTATTATTTAAGTGTTATTTTCGGAAAGCTAGCACTTCACAGCCCAATTTCTCCCAGACTGATAGCATGAGAAGCCTAAGACTTCAAAACATAGCACATTACTTCAATTTAAAGTAACTCATGATCACACGAGAAACTGTGTCTTCGACATCTGTCTGCTTACAAATGGTTACAGTGCCATTTTTGAGGTTATTAGACTTTAGCAAACCCCGTTGAGAGACATTTTTCAGCAATAGAGAGAACAAGCAACTGTGGTGTGCCTTTCCTGGAATGACCAGCCAATAAGAAAAAGACTGGGCAAAACAGGGTGAGCTCCAAGGCCAAAACCACATCTGTGCTAAAAGAACACAAAGGTCCATCTCATATTTGCCAAAACACAATCTTAATGATATCCAAGACTTATGGAAAAATACTCTGCAAACTGGTGAGACATGAGTGGAACTTTTTAGACATTATCTATCCCATTTATTAAACAGAAATTCAGAAACAGAACATCATACAGACGATTGTGGTAGCATGGGGGACTATGATTGGTTAACTGCTTTAGGAACTGGGTGACTTTTTGCAAGTAAAGGAACCAAGAAAATCCTGGATAGCTTAAAAAAAAAATCAAAATTAGTCCAATGTTATTAAAAAATAAATAAATCCTTTATCCTGTGGCCTGAATTTATATACATGATGTTTGCATTTAAAAACGCTGTAATGTGGCAAATTTAAAACAACTGGAAAGAGAAGAAAGGGACAAACTGTGTAGTAAGAAAAAGTAATCTTTGCACTTAGTGCAAGTCCTTGATTTCAGCACCAACAACTAATTACTAGGATTAGGGTGTGAATTTGTTCTCAGATAAAGCCAAATTAGCTTGAATAGATTTTTTTCTCTTTAATTAAATGTGATAATCTTTTGTAAACTGCTTCCTGCATTTATTCTGGTTAACTCTGCTTAATATTAAATGTGGTTTGATGATCTAAAACACTTAGGTGTGGCAAAAAAGCAAAAACAGAAATCATCCTTAAGTCAAGCGACCCAGTCAATTACCGATACTTTAATGGAGTGGAGGTAAAGCTAGGACGGTCTGCAGAAATACCTGTGGGAGTAAAGTGGGATGAAGATGAGTCCTCATGAGGATTCAGGTAGAGATGTTGTGTGTTTGATCACCCATCATGTGTCAGCCATGTTTCAGCTGTTTAAAACACAGGAGAGGCTGCAGCTCTTGTTTGTGCCAAGCACAACTCTTCAAAGAACCTCAGAGACTCCATAGCTGCTCATTTAAATGGAAAAGTTTCAGCTGATAGTGAGTGCCGGCGTGCCTCATGTTGACATGGGACATTTTTCCCCTTGAAAACATACCACTGATGTTTTTCTTCCTTACATTGACAAGGTGATTAATGACCATTTCCATAAATCTGTTAAAGCAACAGCAATACCCCGGAAATCCACCTTAATTAAAACATATCGTCACACATGTAGAGGATAAACAATTCTACATAAATCCTGAGATTAGAGGAGAAAAGATTTTCCATGAAATATTTAAAAAGAGAAAAACATATCTCAATCAGATCCTTCATTTCAGTTCTCTTCCTTGAAACCCCACACTGTAAATAACCAGGGTAAACTCGCTCTCGGCACACACTTGATCAATTTTAATTGCCGCAGCTCTCACCCAACAGAAAAGCCGAGAGCAGAAAAAAGAAACGGGGAAAAACAACCTAAGAATGAAATGTATTCCCGCGCACTATAATATGGTAAATGTTAGCGCCTGCTGCATTGCACTCCGTATCACTTCGCCCCATATGAAAAATAGTTTGCTATTTTGGAACCCCCTGGCAGCCATAGTGGATCACCACAGACCCAGAGCTCATTTATCTTTTGTCAGAGATGAAGCCAAACTAACGCCATCTCCTGAAGCTGCTAAAGAATGAGGAGGGACATAGGGAGGGTAAAAATAAACCTGGAGCCCAGGTAGCTACACAAAGAAGTCATTCCACAAGTAATGGGTGGCTTCTGAAAGTGGAGCTCTGCGAGAAACTGTCTGTCCACTCGCAAATTATGTTTCAGCGTTTAGTGTTTGAGTTTACTCTGTCGCCTTTAAAGGGTGTTTGTGAAACTGCCTATGTAAAGAGAAGCAGTGGTTGTAGTCATATTGTTACCCGTCTGGTTTATGACCAATTAAATGATCACTTCGTAAAGTTTCATTGATGGTTGAGCTCTTATATATCTTGTGTTAAAGTGCAGCACCAGGGTATCTCATTGTTCAATTAATCATCCACAAGAAAAAGAAAAAAGACACAGGTGTTTAAGGCTGGTGTGCAACAGTATTTCTGCTTCATAAATTAAATCAGTTCAAGTTTCTTTTCTTTCTGTCATTAAAAGAATGTTTGTTTGAAAAGACAAAAAACAAATGCAGTTTCCCATAGAGTAAAGCTATTCTGCAGTTTCAGAAAAGTGAAATATCAGTCTAAAGCCCCTTGATTCTACTTTATTAACAAATCAGGTTTGTTTGTACCTTTTCTCCCCCTAAGAAAATGGCACAGATGAATCTTGCAAGCCATGTTTCTGAAATACAGTTCCTGTTCAGTAAATATTGCTACAGTACTGTGCATAAAGTAATGTAATTTAAGCCTGTTTTTATTAATAAATTGCCATGTTGAACATTATAAATTGAATTTCTCAAAGCATCATCAAGCCTTGAATTTTTAATTTGAGTGTCATGTTGAGAGCAAATTTCTGTGGACGTGGTGAAGCTGTATGTAGGTTTGGAGAGGGCTGATGGTGGGTCTTACTGAGAGTCCAATCAGACTCCTTCTCGCTGATTCTTACTTGTCCAGATTACAAGAGAGCAGCCTTGGTGAAAGCTCAAAGAAACATTTAACAGGTCTCATTTGGATTTACACAGTCTAAATATTACAGTTGGGCTCAAGCAAAATACATGATGCAAGGATTTGGTTTTAACTAACTATTTATTGTAATAGTATATGGAACATTAATGACTGGCATTCCAAATAGAAGTATGAACATAAGATATTTATATGTAGAAAAGCTAAGGCAAACATATTTAAAGAGAGATGTGCTTTTATGATATTCTACAATTAGTATTTGCAATCTGTATGCAACCTTTCTAGAGATTATGAAAGAAACAGTTGATGCAATATTTCATTAATACCCAAACATCTTAATCTTATCTGATGAAATCTGTAAAAATAATATATATGTTTCTACTCATTATGATTTTTTCAAATATAGTTTCAAAGTATGGTCATATTTATTTTTTGTAAAAACACACAGTGTGACGGGTTTCTTTTATTCTCATACCTTTACATAAATCCAGTGCAACTAAATGCTTTCTGACTTCAGCAAATCAATAAAGATGCTCAATCTGCTTAATTACCTTTCAGTATAAATAAAGCTGCCCCTTTAAAAGGCTCAAACAGCATTAATGAGTCCAAGAAATACACAAGACAGGTCAAGGGTCAAATTGTGGAGAAGTTAATAGGGTAGGTTAGGTTTTGAAATAATATCATGTGCTATAAAAATAAACACTGTTCATTAACCAAGAATTGCAAAAGTAAGGCACAACTACCAATCCATGAAGATAATAATGTCCACCTAAACTAACTGGTAGCGCAAGGAATGTTCCTATCAGAGAAGCAGCAAGAGGCCCTGGTAACTCTGTTAGAGCAGAAGAGATTGGAAAATGTGAGACCAAAAACAAACTGGCCTGAATGGAAAATACTGCATGTTGCTGAAAATTAATGCTGATCACCCAAAACATGGCAACCCCACAGTGACACACGGTGAGGCAGCATCACATGGGAGGTGAACGGGATCTCTAAATCCTCATAAAATACATTTTGCTGCTAGTGGTAAACAGAATGTTTAAAACTTTGTGAACCTTAAATATTTTTTAAGGCAATGACAAAATGACTGGAGTCCTTTCTATGAAATGGTAAATGGCCTGAGTTTATATAACCCTTTTCCAGTAATTTTTACCACCAATCCTGCATCCTCTCTACAGCCCACTCAATTACCTGCTTTACTTTAGTTTCAGATCTCTACATGACTGAACACAAATGCTGCACAATAAACTAGGCTCATGACAGATCCTAAAGCTATTTGACAAGCAAATGAAAGATCAGTGAGACTCTGCTCAGAATGAGCCATCTGTGGGTCCTGATGCTGTGAAGAATATGACAGTCCTCAGGTGTATCTCACAATATGAGCACGGGCTGATGGTGTTGAAGGCTCGTGTGCTACAATATGTGGCTGCTGTTACAGGTGAATGACCCTCCTGCATCTGACCCATCATCTGGCTGTGCTTCTATACCGAGGAAGATGCAGCTTTGTAAAAGCAAGCAGGCAATATGCCCACAACCAACCAACACACAGTCCGTAGCTTTGTTATTTGGGAGAACACATCGTGACTGGAAAAGACCAAGGACTGATTGTCTCTTCATGCCTGATGGGGTCAGATGATGGCTCATCCTCTACTCTGAAGATGAAACCCTGATGAACTGTCAGGAGCAAAAGAGCTTCAAATGAGAAATTAACAGATAAAAGCTGCATATAGAGAACATAACAGACCCAGAGGGATTCCTGTGTGTTTCTTCCAGGTGGTAGAGCACTATGATGACTTCGCTGTGTCTCCTTTAAACACATTATAAACGCTACATAACACCAACAACATACCCAGACAGTGGCCTCTTCACTTAAGCACAACTCTGCATTTTCCCATTTCAGTGTCTTATTAATTATAAAACTGCTGAAATAGACTTTTTGCATTGTGCAGCACTTTGTGTGTGAGATTTTTCTCTCTTCCAGTAAATGATTTCATCACACTTGCAGGACTCGCGAGCTGTTTGACTTTGATCTCAATGTGCTTTTTTAATCAGTTTCCAAAAAAGATGTCTTCATTGTTGTAGAGTTCCGCCAGGCAGCATGAGGAGATATATCCTAAGTTTATCTTCAGCAAATATATCAGCAGTGCTTTAATATTTTTACTTTATAATGGTCTTTTTTCACCATTGCACTGGACCCATTTGGCATTCTTTGGCTGCTGGGCATGACTTCTTAATAGAATTGAGATTCCAATTTTACTCTCCTGCTTTGCTGCTTTAATTTGAAGAGGAGCTGGTCTACAGCCTTCGAAAGTGGAAGGCAGTAATTTAGGCAGAATCCCCAATCCCAGCTCCCAACTTTGTAATACCTCTGCTGAATAAAGCATAAATCCTGGCAAGGCTTTTATTTCTTAAAAGGGTACAGATAAAGTAAATTTTTTATTGTTCTTACATTATGTGTGTAGTTACACCACACTGTCTGGTGATTTTCAGGTGATCTCCAGGCAAGTTCATCTGTCTACTACCCCCTTCTGAGTGGTCAAGGTACAGGGTCAGCAGCAGAAAGACAGGGCCAGGCCTGGTGAAGATTTGCCCAAGGACATTTCAAAAGGATGGATGGATGCTGTCAAAGGGACCTGAACTCAGACCTTCTGGATGAAGGACAGTTTGGATTACAAAAATCTAACTTCATTGTATTCCTGTTGACTGGCGAGAACACAAAAGAACTGAGTAAAATTCCACATCTAGGTAGTTAAGGCCAAAAGACGGAAAGCAGCTGCTAATTGATTGTGTAATTGCCAGGACACAGAGGGAGGTAAAGTGGCTCATCAGAGAATTAACAGGCTTATGACTGCTGAAAAGCTCTCCAAACAGGATTTTTATAGACTTGGACTGAAAGTGATTGGCTCTTGGCGATTGGAGTGAAACAGTTAACCTCCTTCCCCCACTCCACACACAAACCTGCTATATAATGCCTTAAAATTAGTTTATGTTTTATTGCAGTAGCACAGGCTCAAAAATATAACATTACAAGTAAGACCTTCAATATACACACACATTCATCAAGTTGATTGAATTTGTTTCCATCAACATACTTGAAAAAATGAAAGTCAAAATACAAAATGTTAAAGAGCAGTTTAATCAGTCAATTAAAAGAGAGAGATCAATGGTGCTACCTGTGACAGTTCCTATCACAGAAATGTTTTACACACAACTGTAATAATGTTTTACTACAGCTGTGTATTTTGGTCAGATGAGTTGAATTTGTCATTGTCAAAAACTGCCAGTAGGGTTGGTGTGAAGCGAAGGATGAATATGTGGAAAAGTTCCTGGTGCCCACTGTCAAGTATGGTGGACAATCTATGATACTGTGGGTTTATTTCTTCTCTATGGCCTTGTGACCTTTGTTAGAGAGCATAGCATCATAAATAGCAGAAACATTTAAATAGAATTCTAGTTATCTCTACCACTAAACCAAAAAATGGTTGCTCTTGCAGTTTTCATCAGGTCAGTGATCAAAAGATATAACCAAATCAACATGAAAATGCTTCATCAGTCACAAATGTAATCTCCTTCCTGGTCCTCAGCTCTGGCCTGACAACATGCAGGCACTGCTGTAATAGGTTCACAATATAATGCTATGGTTGTAGATGGTGTGCTGCCACACTCAAATATCACAGACCACCAATTTCAGGGGCCAAATCTAGATTTAAGCACTATGACTCAATAAACAGGTGCCATAGTGTAGGAAGTGTGAACACGCATATGTCATCTATAAGTTGCCAAACCAATTCTATACTTCTATGTCGATTCAGCTGCACATGAATTGGTATCTCATTTTAATTGATCAAAACAACATTTGTGTATCTGTAGTACTAAATCTGAAATACTTAATTATACTGGTAAAACTATGAGATTTTCCTACATTGAAAGGAGTTTGCTACAATACAGTTTTAGCTTAATGAAACTTGTTATTCTATTTATAAAATACTAAGAAAGAATGGAGAGCTTGAGCATCCGTGGTTCCAAGGGCGAGACACTCTTCCTGCTCCAAACTGCACATGATCAAAGAGTCACTCCCCTGTAAAATCACGTTCTGCAAAAATGCAACTATTTTCTGCAAAAATAGTTGCATTTTTGCAACTATTTTTAGCTTACCAGAAACCACAGGAGTGGGAACATTATGTTTTAACTGATCTATTTGTGTTGCTATTTATTTTTATTATTATTATTTTATGTATAACAATTTAAATATTCCCATACATATGTAATCTCGTGAACTTAGCAGAACATGTTATCATTCTTTCTGCTCAAATGCATGTCAGGATTCCAAAGAAAATTGAATGCTTAGCTTTACATGAGCTTTTACTTTCTTTATAAACCATCTTGTAAATATGGCTTATGCTATTTGTCATTCACTTGTTTGCCGTAATCAACCGAGTCAGTAGTTTTCTAACAGCACCATCCGTTTTGAGTCCGAGAAACAGCAGTTCAATATGCACAATTTGGATGGATAAATAGGAGGGAGAGGACAGAGATGAAGAGGGAGATGGATGCCCATTCTGCTGGCACTCAGACCCAGCTGGGTTATGTGGAGGCAGTGGCTGCCTAATGAGCTCCTCTTACCCCAGAGAGCTCACCCCACTTCTCCCCCCTGGGGCCCCTAATATGAGGATAAAGAACTGCTCACACTCCCTTACTATCACATGTGTTGCTTTTACAATGCACAGTGGGCGGTCTAATGAAAACACTATCTTTCTAAAACAGTCACATACTCACCAGTTACAGTGCCTTGCAGAAGTATTCAGACCCTATAAACTACCACATTTTGTGACATCTCAAACACAAACTTTTAAGTATTTTATGTTTGGCTTTGTGTTGTAGACAAAGTTGCACACCACAAAGATAAAGATGTAAAGTCATAGAGGTTTTTAGATTTTTTTTGGAAAGAAATATTAAATGTGTCATGTATTCAGCCTTTATTAATCTGATATCCCTAAATGAAATCTGGTACAACAAAATTCCTTCAGAAGCTACAAAATCAGTGAAAAAAAATCCCTAGGTGGATTTTCTCACTAAAAATATATATATATATTTTTTTTAAGGGTCCAGAGAAAAGACAGCAAGAACATGAAGTATCACAAAGACCAAAGAATGCAACAGATGGGTCAGTGAGACTCATCTGTGGAGGCCTTGTGGAGAAAATGAAAGCATTTTTGGTGAATTATACTTTTTTGCAGGTGAAGTTAAAATTTCTACAAAAATCCTGAAAAACTTTTATTATTTACCATCTCTCCAAAGAACAAACAAAGAGAACAAGTTTTAGGTATAAATGCATTTTGTTTCATCTGCTAAAAAAAAAAAAAAAATGTTTCACTTTTTTAACCTCCTAGAAAAATTCTCACTCTCCCCTTTCCAGCTGAACATCTCAGAACGAAACTTGGAATGCTTTAACTTGTGTATTTTGCATTTCTGGGACTTCAGGCATTGTGTTTGTTCATCACATCTAAGATCTCCTGAAACTGATCTTGTTTTATGAAGTTTTGGTTTTATCATAGCCTTATTGAGAAACATTTTGAGTTGAAGGAGTGGAGAGGCACACAATCGGTGCTTCTTTAAGTCCAGACTGAAGTTTTACAATTATTTATAATTTGGTGTGCCTTTTTGTTGATGCTCGACTGTCATATAAATGACAATAACAATGTTATATTTATAACTGAAAATATGAACAAAATTGAAACAAAAGCATACTTTTCAAAGGAAGTGCGTACTCTCAACACTACTAATATGAATATCAATTCATTTTAGTATATCCTCAGAAATCTTTTTCACAACAAAGTCATAATATTTGTGGAAGATCACCATTAATTCCACATGGAAACTATGGATGCTGCTTTCTGTTCAACATCCTAATAAACATGTTTTCCCTCAAAGCATTAAAATTTATGACTTGTCCAGGAACTATGTAAAAATGGCACTTAATGGCCTCTTCTTTATAGGGTCAAACCAATAGTTCAACCTGGGCAGAGGAATTCTCTCCAGACGCTTGTAAATTCCAATAATAGGTTCATGCCAAAGCGAGCATGAGTGAGTGATTCTGTTAAGGAGGGTAGGAAGCAGAACTCCAGTGGGCCCTTTTCCATTATCGCTGCTCCCCAGTGCCTAATGGTCAAGGCCTGTTTCCACTGGGTAAATGTTTATCCTTCAATAGGAGAATAAGAAGCTCGCCACAAACAGGAACACAGAGGACAGCACAGCCAGGGTAAAATAATGAGCAGCTATCAGCCTCCCTACTTTCTTGCCTCGGACACGGCCCGATGCTCATTAAAGCCCAGGCAATGCGCACTCAGTCAAGTAGTTCTCCAGTCTTCGGCAGAGAGACCTGACTGCATTCAAAAACAAGAGAGAGAGAGAGAATCAACAGTGAAAATATTTGAACAATCTATTCAAACACCTTGTGGATTGCGCTGAAGGCAGGCGGCCAGAGAGCAGTTGTTTAGAATGGGCAATGAAGAAGATGGCGAAGACTCGCAGGCATTTCGTTCGATTCTTTTTTGTCATGGGCTGCCAAAATGGCTTTGATTTACTGAGGGAGCTATTGATAATTAATTGTATCATCTGTTTCCTCCTCCACACATGCCAAGAAAAGCAAACCCCAACTCTTCATCAGAGGCGCAGGCACAATCGTGCCATCAGAGAGTCCGGTTGGACTGAAGCTGGCTGCACGAGCTGTCAGCAGATGGCGGCTAAAACTAAACACCTTTCAAAGAGAGCACAGACTCATGAGTCCAAAACTTTGCCAGGGTATGGTGGAGGCAATTATTAGAGCACTTACAGGCACGCCACACTATGTGCTGCTCTCTTTTTAGCAAAAAGTTGGTAGATATTTGGCTTTCTTACTATGCTTATTTCTTAACTCAGCCAGCAAAATTGTCATTACCTATTTAACGTATCGTCTGTCTTTAATGTTTCCTGTCTGTTTCACACAAATAGAGATCTCCCACACTTCTGAGCAGTGGGCACGGTCTACAGCAAGCTAAAGCACAAGTCCGTATATGGAACATACTTTTAGCTCAATAATTCATAATCTTAGAGGGATGCTGAATAATTGAAGTGAACTTGGAGGCCTTTCAGCTCAGCAGAGCTTTGCATGTAGCTGATGGATCTGTGGGATTCGATGCACATTACAGGGGAGAGGGGAAGTATAGTGCTAAGCTGTGTTTCTGTTTTCACTGCGCGCTCATTGATCAATTATTCAGCCGGGCCCTCTGACTGTGACCTACAGTTCTGAGAACGGGCCCGAGTCTTGAGCTGAAGACAGTAAGATTTGAGACAGGGTTTTCCTTATTGTGCTTCTTTTCATGCTCCAACCAGCCTGTGGTTCCAGAGTGTAAGAAATTCACTCAGACTTCTCACTGAAAGGCTCCCAAGTTTTTCAGCTGTGGTGGCCGCTGCCTCAGACACTACAGTACCTGTCTTTCATCTTCTTAAATGAGTCAAAGTAACAGCTGCTTATGAAATGAGCAGAGATGCCACTTCAGGCAAGTCAGTTCCTTTCCCTCCTTGTCTGGGGAGGAGGTAAAAGGAAGAAGGGGGGTTGGGACGGGTTACAGAGCTCGGAGGGTCCCCCTATTGAGTGTGGCTTTTTCACAGAGGCCTTCTCATGAGTACTGGAGCTTTTAATCAAAAAGATTATTTCACAGCGAAAGAAGCCTCGCAGCCAACATGAGTCTGAGCTTCTAATTAACACAAAACATAATACTGCACTTGTGAAAACTCCCTCAAAAAAACCCCGATTGCCTTCTATAGCCTTACATTACTAAAGATGGCTGTTTTTTCTTTTTCTTCAACAGACAGATCCTCTGTGGCTATTTTACCACATTAAACACAATCCAGAGCTCTCAGTCCACATAAAAAATATTATAGAGACACGATAAAATGCTTGCCAGTAAGGATTGAGAGTTTAGAAAAAATGTTTATTTCATTTCAATATACACAATTAAATTTAAATTAAATACTTTGTCATTTGATCCTACTTAAAATAAAATAAAGCCCAAATAAGTTCCTAGCAGAAGTTGGTAAAAACAATCATCTATTTAGATGTCTAGATGTCTAGGCTGCATCAAGCAGCTATCCGTTATCCAACTGTGTGGTGACAGTGGAAAGAAACAACTAATTTCAACAGGATTACGATCCTGAATCTCACTCAGCATCAGAATCCATTTGTTACGACATTTGTTCAAATTTGAACTTGTATCTGCTCTCTCTGCAGCTTTGAAAGGTGTATATGATGCTCTGCCACCAGAAAAACTGTAAAAGGCCCTCAGTGTTCATATTATTCTCACTGTATGGAAGTAAATATGTGCCATCAGAATTTGAATAAAAAATACCTCTGAAATTTGATTTACTTCCATACACTGTTACTCAAAGTTCACACATTGCATATTCCAAGAAAAAATATATAAGTACCTAGCAAAAATGCTCTGATTTGGACACTACAGTAGAGATTTGCATTTGAATGACGTGATTTGCATGAAGCTTCCCTATACAGATATATACTGGTACTAGAGGGAATAAATCATTTCCAATTTGCTACAGCCTGTTGCAGTTTATCTGACAGTTAATGAAAACAGTGAGATCATTAAGCACATAATAAAATTGTTTGCATGTTTAACAATGCTTTCAAAAGAATTACTGTATATTTTTTAAAATAAAATTTCAAATAAAACTGTGCTTGCTCCTTATGAGCTGAAATAAATAACAAAAACTCCTTAAGAAAGTTAGGAAATTCTTCAGAACTCCAATTTCTCTTTTCTGTTGGAAAGATACAACGAGGGTCACTGGACAGAACCAGATTGTTTGTTATGCAGAATCGGCCCTCAGGGATTAAAGCCTTCATTGTTCAACACTCACACAACGTTAGTGTACCTTTTGAGGCTAGTAGACATCCTCACTGAATCAGAATAGTCTGATATACAACCGTTTAGAGGTCAAGCTGAGCTTTGTCTGCGATGATTTATGATCCACACACTCACCTACAGCTGTAGGGGAGAATACATGTCATATAACATTGCTTTGTTAGAAAAACACAGTTTGATACCGTTGTGATAGATGGATTTGAAGTTACCCGGGCTTTCTGACATGAGCTGAGTGTGTTTTAGACAGAGGTGTTTAATCTTCATCCTGACTGGTAGGCTCCTCATGTCCCCTGAGCTCCTTGTTTTCCTGTATTGATTAAAATCTGCCCTATCCACCTTCCTGGTGTAAGAACTCCTTCAAAGAAGGCGCTGAGGGATTATTCACTGAGGAAAAACTTAGCCCGGGTCTTTGTTCTACCAGTTGCTCTGGCTTGTTCAAAGAGGTGAGTTAGTTGGCAAGTAATGATGCAAAAATGGTTATTATAACAGGCATTTGAGATGGAGGATTTGTTAATTGCATATTATCATAATAAATCATTGTGCTGCATCTCAAAATTTATTTGGAGGCTTAAAGTGTAAAGAAGTTGTCCAACACTGAAAATTTGCTTGTTTTTATCATTTAACCTTTGAAGATTTGATCCAAACAAATGAAAACGAGATTGAAGAAATGGCTCAGTGTAGAAATGAGCACCACCTTATCTTTCTTCATGGAGGAACTCAGAAGTGGGTAGTTTTCGCCTTTTATTAGTGTTGACAATGCTGGGGGTATAATATGAAGGAGTGTACTCAGAAGTCCATACATGTGGGTATGCTCTACAAAGGTATGAAGGCAACAACCACTTAATTTGTGATTAGAGCTTTATTCAAAGCTGTGTTTATTCTCCAAGGAATTCATTAGAACGAGAAGCTGCCTCACTTTTTCCCCCCATGTTCCTGCGACTCATTCCCCCGGTGGGTGATTTAATGTTCATCTCTAGGTGATAAAAACTGGAGAGCATGACCACAAATATGCTGAATATATTAGCTGTAGATTTTTTTCCCCCTATAAACAAAAAGAAAGTTATTCTATCATTCAAATTACCCAGTGCACCAGCACATTTCTCCTGAGTCTCATTCCACAGACATCAAATTATTTTAGGTATAGTGCCAGGTGACTTACCTGTAGTGTTTCATTGTTACTAGCGGGAAAAAAAAAATGTTGTTGTTTTGACAGCTAAAACTGCTGAAAAAAAAGGTCTGATCTTTTTCCATTTAAAAACCCCCATCTCAACTTAACTGAAAACAACTTCTCAGTTAGAAAAGTTCAGAATTTTTACATAAACAAGCCAGTTTATTATGCTTTTGGATTCTCTTTTACTTCTGCCAGTGAAATCTTCACATTGCCACTAGCAGCAAAGCAAGACTCAACATGATCAATCCTCCAAATGCAACAATATGAGAGGTTCTGTTTCTATAAAACATGAATTCTTTTCTTTAAGTTAAAAACTTGTAAGCTCTAAAGACACATGAGGCTGAGGGCTGTTTTGATTTGATTTTCACCAGTGCTTTGTATATTTTATTTTTCAATTTGTTTAACAGAAGTTATATCAGTTTCCCTCCAAATTGCTATGTGTGTGTGTGTGTGTGTGTGTGTAAATACATTTTCCATTTTATGACAATCTTTTTAAAAAATTACAAACAGCTGCAGAGCTTACAGTATACTGTATATTGTCCAGAAACCAGAGTTACTAGATTATAAAACTTTAAGTTACATTATTAAACAAAATTGTTTAAATCTGATTTTACTCTCCTCACTTGATTAGTACCAAAAAGGGAGGGAAACCCTTTGCAAACAACTGTGATATTAACCTATACAATACCTATAATTCTGTATTCTGTTTATAATTTGTGTTTCTTGTTGTACTGCTTGATCAGTACACTGTTCTTGATTGCTTTGAAAAGTGTTTCTTAAAAAGGTTATTATTATAGCTTTGTTCACTATCAGCTGTAACCATGAAAATATTGGATTCTGATATTCAGTTTTCAAAGTGTTCCAACTTTCTCTCTACCAGATGCATTTTTCACCTGTAAAGTATCAGGGCTCGCCTGTGTCAGATGATGATTTGTGCGCAGTGATGGCCAGGTTTCCAAACGGATCTGAGCAGAGCAACTGTAGCAGCCAAGAGGACAACTGTTGCTCATTAAATTAGTCTGTTCCATCATCCTGATGCATCTGTGAAAGAACTGGGATCGCAGTGACCTTTCTCTTTCCCACAACCAAGCCCTCTCCTTTACTAATATAGATGCAAACTGAAGTAGGTCAAACACCAGGTATAAATCTTCCTTGGCAAGCTGCAGCAGCGTTTGCCAGGTAGGCACTGCAGGCTGGCGTAACGGACTGTGAATGGAGGTGTGGCTAGGGCGTGAAGCGTGCACGCTGTTGCTGCTGCCAGCAGGCTGGGACCAGCTTGCCGCTGGCCGAAGGGTTTGCTTCCCACAAGGGAACCATTTGGCTGCAACAATGTGCTTCTGAAAACAGATATTGGTTATCAAAATGAAGCCGACTAAATAAATAATTAAAAGAAGGAACAGATGCACACTTTTTGTATGTGCACTTTCTGCAAGGTCAAGATCCAGTTACTTTTTCATGGCCAGCCTTTGACAAGAGAAAATGATTAACTGATACAAATAAAGCTTTTTTTTTTTTTTTACCTTCCAGTCTGATTTAATTTACCAGTAAAAGGTTTTTGACCTTTGTGGTTTTCTTGCAGATAAAGACTTCTTGCCTATAACAAATATTGACGAGGATTTCATAAAATGGGTTTGATCTATAGCTGAAGGGGCAAATTAAAGTGACC
Organism: Gambusia affinis; assembly: GCF_019740435.1. Lineage (NCBI taxonomy): Eukaryota > Metazoa > Chordata > Actinopteri > Cyprinodontiformes > Poeciliidae > Gambusia > Gambusia affinis. The sequence continues at coordinate 8,985,726 of NC_057875.1, forward strand.
AAAAGTGCTGTGTTATGTAATTGGAGTTACATAAAATCATTTTATTAGACACTGTAATAGTAAAGTACAACTTGTAAAATCCACTTGCTGTCTTTCTCATGAAGACATAATCATTCTGGTAAACATAGTAACAGACAGTGAGTCAGTTACTATGCTTAAAATTTAAGCTTGAGTTTTATGAAAATACTATTAGTTAGATGACAGATAATGTGTTTTCATTCTCTTTTCATCGTACTTTGCTCAGAGGTTTTGGATAATGCACTTCTTAAATTCAATAAAATTAAAGCTGATGGCAGCTTTATCTTTGATAAAGCTGTCATCAGCTTTATTAAAGTCCAATGGGACTTCTGACTTCCCAATTCTTTTTTTTAATCAAAGATAAAGCTGTCATTCCAACATTATTTTGTGCAAGGTAAAAATTCCTAACAAATGCTCAGATGCAATAGTTGGTTAGCTATTAAACTTTAAATGCCATGCACTCATCCTCTGTGTCCCTTTGATTTGACTGTGAGAGTCCACCCAAAGTGCCTGTTGGATTGACTCACATAGTTCATAATTAGCACACCTGATACAGATGATCGCTGCTGTGATCAAATAGTATGATCATGGATCAAGTCAAAGAGGAATAAGAAAAACAATTATTGGTCAAAAAGGGATATTATTCAACAATAATATCCATATCACTTGGTATTCACATGTCTTGGAACCTAACTATGTGAAGATATTTCCACATTAAAAAAAAAACAATCTAATGATTTAATGTGGTTGAAAGGTTACTGAAAGGTTAAACCTATCAGACTTTAACTGTCTTTGTTTTGGGTGTATTAGAACCCATACAAAAAAAGTTAAATTTTTGACCCATTTTTCTGATTTAAATAAAAACAATGTCTGGCCAACACACACAGCTATAGTAAATGTCCACAGATGCCTATTATTTGGAGGCATAGTCATCTTTTTCTATAAAGCCCTCATTCGCTTGTTGTTCAGTTTGGCTTGGCATGCTTTTAAGGAGTTGATGTTTCCCAAACCTGATGTGAGAACATTCCACACTTTGAAATTTTACAAAAAATAAAATAAAATAAAATAAATGTTAGCCTGAGTTTCAAACATCAGTGCATTTCATAGTGCAGAATATTCACATTATGCATGTTTATAATAAGGTTTGCATAACTTCCTCAATAAAGTTTTTTTTCTCCAAAGTAAGGGCAAATCTGCTTCTTCTATGCCATAGTGTATATTGTCTGCTACAATATAGATTTTTCAACAATATTTAAAAAAACTTGAGCATTTTTTTTTATTCCGTCTATTCCAATTTAATAGACTGCAAATGTGCATCTAAAAGATACATAGCTGGACAACTTGTACACTTGCAAACTAGAAATAATCCCCAGCAGTTATTTCTGAGACCTCAGATTAAACCATATTCTTGTTTTAAAACAGTTTGGTCTCAAAACTACGGTGGGCCTGAGGTGCACTGTACAAAACACAACCCATTTAATCCACAAAGTCAGGTTGCATGCCAGTAAAACTGAAATTGCATGTTTTTTTAGATACATTGCACAATCCACTGTGAAAAGATGTACCCTACAGGCTGGTGTGATAACGTAAACTTCTTATATCAATTCAGCTGCATGGTCTTCCAAAGCAATCTAATAACTTTTCCATTTTGTATCATTGCACACTTACTAGGGTGGCAGGATGATGACACCCTACCCTGTAGGTTTTATTAGAAGCTTCACAATTTAACCTGATTTCAAAAAGTGATTACATTTACAAACTAAATGCAATGGCATAGATTAACTGAGCGGTGACAAGGTTTTTATAAAGCCAACATACAAGAACTATATTTGGAAAAACATCAGAACAAAAAATTAAGTTTGAAAATGTGGAGTTAAAAATAAATCAGTTCAGATTCAGTTTATTTTACATATCATCTCAAAATCCTTTACAGGAATAAACAAGTTCAGTTCAATTTCTGTCCTAAAAATCTATAAAAATTTAAGCAATTCATAAAATAAATTTCTAATTAAAATTTGATACTAATTATGACAAAATACGCTCACACCTAGATGATAATGGAGAAAAAAATCTATAAAACTGAGTTGGTGAATTGAGTTAGACTTTGCATCAACCCAGAATACTTAATCCTTAAATTTCTCTGTCACTTGCTTATGTAAATATAATCCAACATCTTCATAAAATAAATTACGAACAATGAGAAAAAGAAGAAATTTTTTTTTTTAAATGTATTGCTACATTTTGCAATGGATAAAAAGCTTTTTTTATTTTATTATTTTTCTTTGGGACAGACTAGAGTTTGGCTAAAACAATGAGCCCAAATTAAATAAACTCTTGGGTTTAAACTTTTGAACTATGTTAAAAATGGAAGGTGGATACAAATAAAGAATTCTTAGAAGAGTGTATTTTAAGTTTCAGAGGTTGAGCAGAGTTGCAGAGGTTGCCGTACTTAGCCACTTTAAAAAATGAAGGCCTGTATTGAGTTTTTAGGCCTGCAGCTCTAGGCAACAGTGATAAATCCACCTGTGAGAGAGAGCTTGTATCAGACAGGCCCAGGCCACTGGCAGATAAATCGACCAGCCCGTGCCCTGACTGGGAGAAGCACCCCTGTGGGCTTCCCTGCCGCTGAGAGTTATTTTTCCTGCTCTGTCCCTTGTAGGTTGGAGCATGGCTTCGGGATACATGCAAGCTAAATGAAACACTAATGCACCGAGTTTCCCATCAGAAATTTCCATAATTCATTTCCACACATTTCCTTGAGAGCACACTGTGGGATTTGAAGGAGGGGCCAAGAATCTAAATGTACCAGCTGTGTGAAAAGAGGTGTCTGATCAACAGCTCAGTGGCTGCAGCCTTATGTGAAATTCTGAAAGCCAGCACGTGACCTTCCAGGTGTATTCCCTATCTTTCCACCAAGGGTGTTTTTTTTTATTTTTTTTTTATTGCATTAAAAATGTGCTTTGCCTCTTCACTCATCCTTTTTATATTTACAAAGTCGGGGGAAAAAAAATCTATTATTTTACGTTGCACATTTCAAAGAAATCCCCTCTCTCAGCTATTTCATTTTCATCAATAAATAAGCCAGACTCTGCTCTTTCATTTGCTGCTTGGATCTATGTTGAATGATTTGAGGGGCTTAAAAGTGCCTCGGCAGTTCTCTTTGTGCTCGGGGTTAGATGTTTCCCTGCAGTTTGTTTTTGTTGCTTTTCAACTACTTACTAAAACTATTAGTTGTGTGGAAATATAATTCTCTCTTGGAGCACGTTACAATAAAGCTTTTACTTTTGATGTTATACTCTCAGAACAAAGGATGCTTGTGTCTGCTGGTGTATTAAATTAAAGACTGGGACGTCCAATAATACATTCAGATGGAAAAGTTGAAAAAAAAAAAAACATCATCAAAAAGGATTCCTGTAAGTTTTCAACTTGTATGGATCTCTTATTCTTTGTACTTATTCAGTAAGATAGAATATGATATACATATCAACCTAATTAAACAATTCAGTTCAACAAAGTATTAACTAGATTCATTACAAATCAAGTGACCTATTTTAAAACTTTATTTCTGTTCATTTTGATGGCTCTGACTTACAGATAATGAAAATTTATATTTAGTTTGTCAGAAACTTTAGCACAATAATTAAAATGGTTTTGATAATGGATACTTTCCCTGACTAAATAGTATGTCTATATATTATGGAGTATATGCAGTCAGCACTTGGATTTGTCTCCTTTTACTTTGTTCACTGAACAAACCTTTCAAGACTGTGGTTCTCCCTCTTGTTTATGCACATTTTTTGACTACAATTTTTCCTTCCATTAAATGTTAATTAATGTTTGTTGGAAAATGGATTATAATAGCTATCTTCTTTTGCATCAACCTTTTATAACTTACCCCCTTGTGGAGGAGTTTTATGATAGTCCATTGAACAACTGTCATGTCAGCACTCTTCTCTAGCCATTTAATTTATTTTATTGGACTTCAGTAAAACTCAGATTTGATGAGAATTTGAGTATGGGGTTTTAATTGCTCATGTGTAATAACCATCAAAATTAACAAAAACAAATGCTTGAAGTAGATCCTTCACTGTGTAATTTATTTCAGCATTTTATTTTAAAAGGTAAAAATTTCAACTCTCTTTAAATTTAGGATCCACCTGTACATCAGACTACACAATTTTTATCAGCCAATACCCAACCATAAAAAATTATAAAAGTGCGACTCCTTCTACAAGTCTTCCTGCATGAAAATTAAAAATAGGTAATAATCTGTTCTACGGCAAAAATATTTAGGATGTGTGGAAAAATCCACCAGGGATAATGGAGTCGTAATGAGGCATTGCTAGTATTGTTGGACGCAGAACAAATGGTTTGTACAAACAATGTTTAGACCACAGAAATAGTCTGAACACCAGGTGTTGTAGAACAATATTCCCTGCAGAGTGATGAATTGGTTGACTAAAGTGGGTATTTGTCCAAAAGCGCTACACTCTGCAGTATGTGATTGCTAAATCTGACAAAGTCAGAGAGAAAAAAAACAAAATGGCATGTTCACACAAGTTGCAATACATCAACCTTATTCAGGAAAATTATACTGACACCTGCTTGAAATTCTCAATAGAAAACAAAGATATCACTTTGTAAATTCAATCTCAAGATGGTCACTGAAATGTTTAAAATCAACTTTTAAAAATGGGGTGTCTGTAAAAACGTCCCTTCTTTCTTTCCTACCATGCTAGGGCTTGCACACTGACTGTAGGCTTTTTTTAAAAGCTGAAATTAGGGTAAGTTTCCTTCTTAGTTCCATTGTCTGGAAACAATCCTGATAGTCATTTTTCCTGCCTTGGTAAAGACCAAGAAAAAAGACTAACAATCCTCCAGGGGGGCTTTTGCCTGAGGTAAGACACAGGTGGATGGCGCCCAGAGCAGGGTCACAGTAAAGATTTATACTATGTACAAAGTAAAGAACAGAAGAAAAATGGCTGTTCATGTAGCGTCTCAGTGAAGCGAGTGAAACAGCTGTTCACGGCGTGAGGAAGTGGTCAGGTAAGACAGGCCTGGAAATAATAATCACAGGCCCATCTGCTGACCTGGGACTGCATGGCCCCGGGGCTCCCAGCACAGGCCCTCCGTATGGAGCACAGCACAGCCTTCGCCCCAGGAAACCTGGCCACGCCGCACTAGGCTGCTGACATTGCCACATGCTCTCCTTTTGTGGCCGGGGCTAGCCTGCACTCTCTCGTGAAGCACTCAAGTTACTGGGAGGTGCCACTGCAGAAACTATCTATAACCAACTGACTGCCATTAGATGTAGTGTACCTCGGGATTCTATTTATACATGTGTGTACCTTGGGGACTGTGCTTGAACTTAAAGGAACAAAGGATCCCAAACAAACTTTCATTATAGTTGATGATAAATTGTTGTTTAACCAAAAGTTCCATTTAAAGAAGTGGGTTCATTAGATGTGAGGACAAAGTTTCAGAGTAAAATGACCAAAGAACAGCAAATCAAGGGCTAGTCTCGTTCCAACTGCCAAACCAGTTAATTTTGATCATTAATTTAGTGACTAATAGCTGTGTGAGATGGCGTTTTAATGCAACGTAGGATTAAAACACATTTATCATATTAGGGAGCACATCAGTGATCTCCTGGTCGTGCATCCTTGATAGGCTCTACAGGAACAAATCAATATTACGCTGTAATTGAGCGATGAGGAGGGTGAGAAGTGTGAGCGGCCTAATCATAATTAAAGAGGAGGCTGCTAAATACAAGGCTGTGAAAGATAAGCAGTGTCAGCAGGAGATGCTGCACAACAAGTCAGGCAACTTCCATGTGTTGTCTGAACTTACACCAGACAGATTGAAAGGATGCCGGAGACAGTCATCAGCTCTGGTAAGTCTGAGGGAAGAGATTTATACTACAGATTCTCAAAAATACTCCCACTTGCTAGTTTTTTTTTTCTTCACATTTTGTCAGAATGCAACCACAGATTGCAGTGTACCTAATTGGGATTTCATTTGGGAAACTGAAACAAAATAGCGTGGAAAGAAAAGAGTACAAATAAACATCTGAAAAGTGTGGTGTGCCGTTTTATTCAACCTCTGTCGGTATGACATCATCTATCCATTACCTATATATCCTTATACTTGCAGAGTCACAAAGGGGTCTCCACCGGTTACTGGGCAAGAGGGGGGGTGCACCCTGGACAGGTTGCCAGTCCATTTAAAGGCAATGCGGAAAGACCACTAAATAAAATCCAAGGCAACCAGTTGTTTCAAACATCATCTAATAATATCAGTATAAAGGCAACTGTAAAAGCTTTGGCAGCTTCCTGACTTTGGTGAACAAACAGAATCAAAAAGTCAAAGGAACATGAAAGACAGATCAGAAATAACGTTCTATGGATGGGCGTTCTAGAAAGATACAGATTTTTTTTCACTCATTTATTTGAGAAATTAGAACTGTACATAACAGTAATAAGAAGTGAAGCAATCATTAAAAGAAAGTCATGTTTCCAGTTTGCTAAAAGCTATGCAGTAAAATCAGCAAAAGTGGGTTAAGATACTGATGACAGCAATGCTTAACATTTTTGTCCACATGCAAAAACACAATGTCTGCCTGAAAAACTACTGCACATCAAACTGAATAATGCCGTCTCTATCGTATATCTATGGTGGTGACATCATTGACGTGCGGGAATGCTTTATTTTAGCAGGGACAAAGATGCTTATCAGAGGATTTATGCTAAATTAGAAAACTGCTATTCCCAGGAACTTTCAATCTAATCTGAATGAGCTTGAACATTTTTTCAAAAACTAATAGGCGAAGAGTTAAGTTACCTTATTTGGAAACTGGTGGCTACAAACCCCAGAAGACAGGCAGCTGGAACTGAAGTGAAAGGTGGTTGTAGAAAGAATTGACTCAGGAAACCATAAACGCTTGTTGTGGTAATGTGACAAGAGGAAATATTGAAGGGGTGCAAAAACATTTGGAAAGAGCGTTTCCTTCCAAAAAAGGAAGAAAAACTTTTTTTATTGGTAGGCAAGTTGTGGGCTTAACTTTTGCAGTTAGGACTTCAAAAAGCTAAAACCTCAGGCGATGAGTGTTAACCATTTCAACTGGCGTGTATTGAAAAGAATAATTCTTGTAATAGCCAAATACTAAATGTAGAATCGTATTACTTATCATAGTTAGCATATTCAGTGTACAGACTAAATTGTTATTCAGATATTTTCAAAACCAATTACAAAAACTATATACATACTCAAAAGCAACTTGCTCAAGTATTTGCTTTAATCACAGTTAAAGCGAACATGTATAAACAAGCTCCCATTTAATCACTTTTTTTTCTGCGCCTTTCAGTCTCCTTCAAACACACACACGTCACACACACATACTCATTGCTTTATGACATGCCATCAAAAGATGCAACACAAAAGCACCTTTAATGTATTGGGGGAAAAAAGCGGTAAACAGATTTGCATCACTACTCCACATTATCTGCTGACGCCCTGAAATGATTTGTTTTATGCACACTTGGCCTTGAAGTTTGCAAGCAGGTTGTCAGTGATGATAGAATTGAGCTAAATGGTGCAGACAGAGAAAACAACAACTTTGCTGAGGTCTCCACTTTGAGCTCGAAGGCAAACTGCTTAACTCAAAAAAGGCAATTTTAATTGCATCGATTCAGCCATACAAATGTAGGATTCTCTTCAAAAGTGTTCACCTCAGCACAGTCTCTGTCTTCTAAAGCTGCCAGAAAGGAGCCAGTTTATTCTATAAAGCCCCCTTTAACTCAAGCAGGCAGCACACAATCATACAGAGGGAGTTAGTTTTATATGATTTTTACACAATGCAAAAAAGTTATGTGAACAGAAAAAGTGCAAATTGTTCAAAGTTCTGTTTAAATATGATCAGCATTTCAGAATGCAAACAGCACCTTTGTACTGACTACATACAATTCTTGTCAGGCTTTTCTTGCTCTTTGAACAGAATAGTTCTTTCTGTATTTGAACACATAAAAGGAGTAGAAAATATTTATCTGAGGAAAACTAATCATTATAAGAAGAGCAAAAGATAAATCCAATAATACACAATTATGACTAAGAACCAGCCACATATTTTAGCTGTTCTAGAGAAATGGCTTTTTTTCTAAAAATGGATATTTTTATCCTGCTTATTTGGCACTTATAGCAAGTTAATTTATTTAATCACTGTTGAATTAGGATGCTCATTAACAAGTCTATTTTTTAAAGAAAAATGGGCTGACAATGCACACTCTTATAATTTTAAAGAGAAAGTCTGAATTCTATATCCAAATTGAGAAATACAGTAGAGCAAATTTAAAAAAGAGGAAAGACCAATGATTATTTTTTCAAGAAACACCATTTTTAGAGTCATTTTAAAATAGCTGTATGACAATACCTTGCTGTGCATTAATTTAATTGTTTCATGTCATAAAATAAGAGAATTTCAATTTGTGCTTGAGAGGAGGAATCGTTATTTAAATTCTGCCTTATTAAGCTTTATTTCATGTAATAATGTTACGGTATTCCCTGATCAAAAACATTCCTGGAGTGTTGCTTGCTCATACAATGCACCACCTATTTTCCCAAAGCTCCACCTGGAGACTTGAAGCCAACAACATAAATAATACGTTTATCTTAACCTTGCAAATTATTGAGTGATAATTTCCTTCAAGTACCACCAAGGATATCTTAAGTACCACTGGTAGTATTCAAACACGCCTCCAGGCCTGGAATCGTATGATTTAGTTTGTTTACACACCTAGCCTTTTTACTCTCACACAGAGTCTGTGTGATGCAGACAATGGTCATTTCCCAGGTAGATCAGGACTCACAGTGAGCGATTGGTTCAGCGCAGCTGTCACAAAGCATTACCGAATGGCAGGCACAGCTCCGCAGACGCCACAAGCCCGCGAAGATGATCACATTTGATACACATGACACTCCATCCCTGCTGTGACAACACACGCTCATTTTTCTGCTCTGACATCCGTTGCCGTGTGGGTGTTATTCAAGTCAAATCTATCATTTTAATGGAGAAGTAGTCAGACCTGAGGATTATTTGAGGCATAAATATATCATTGTCTGTTCGTTCGGTATCGACCAAGTGTCACTGTGCCCAGACTTGCTCTTTCATGACAAAAGCTGTGAGATATCATAGAGCACAAATAGATTCAGTGGGCCCTGACAACAGGAACAACAGGAGACCAGCATGAACTGCACAAGCATAGGCTAAGATAACAGCCCATAATAAACAGGCTAATTATGTTATCCCCAGCAAGCACAAAGAAACAATGAAACCATCAGTTTAAAATTCCTTAGAACTCCACTTGTTTGGTGCCAGCAGTGCAACAAAGCGAATTGTCCACCATGATTTCAGCTTTTTGTAAATGCCTTAAGTACAACCAATCTGATGAAACTCCAATTTGCAAGAAACCAGTGCACAGGGGCACAATGGAGTATTCCAGCATATTGCCTAAGCCGTGGCCTCTGAAAGCACACTAATTGCATCTGGGATTTGGTTATCCAATCCCACAGTGCATCACAGCCAGGCTAGGAGTAAAGACGGGGGGAGGATGAGATGAGGGTGAATTAGAGGCTGGTGGGGTGAAGCTTCTGCTTGCTGAAGCCTTGACAGTGCTTTGTACTGAATGATTGTTCTCCAGACAACTGACGGAGGTAGCAGCGCACGCAGGGTTGTTTGAAAGCCCAAAAGGATATGCGGCTGCATCATCAAAGTCCAGCAAGTCTTCCATGTGTCAGGGAGAGATTAAGCTCTTCCAGAGAGGGCAATGCCTCTGATCACTCCATTCAATCGATGGGATTTGAATAAAGGAATAAAAGATCAGGCATTGTGTATCTGGGTGCTCTGCAACCACTTGATAGGATTAAGGCATGTTGGAGCAGTAACAGTGACAGACGCCATCAATCACAAGTTCCCCACACTAGTTAGCTGAAGTTGATATTAGCCCTAAATAGGACACATCTGTTTGTTGCTGCACACCCACAGACCTTAATTAATTCTCAAGTCATTTTATTTTTAGGCATGGGTTTTTATTTGTTGCTGCTCCTGTACAAGTGCACAAAAATGTAAATTGCATCCTTCCTTTGCTCACAGTCAGGGGCTCACATACTCTGTGATACTGCAAATTAAGCACACAAACACAGACACACACACACGCACACACACCCACTCTGAGACTGATCCAGACTCGTAGCGCAGCACACACACAAACACAAACACAAACAATATGAAAGTCACTGTGCAAACAAACTTTGGTCTTATGGTCTTCTTCGGCCTCATTTTCCTCTCTGCCTGTGTTCTCTATCATCACTGAGTGTCTTCTCCACAGGCTCTGTCAGATAATAGCTTCCTTTCTCCACTTTTGAAGAGAGAATGAGTATATTCCCTGGGAATATGGTTCAAGGGCAGGTCTGTGTAACCCAGGGAGATAGACTTTTGCCAAGACCTTGGTTTCAGATCCTGGAAATGGCTGAACATGTCTTATACTCATCCTGTACTATGTACTGCCCAGGAGCCCAGACTCCCCCACATTAGACTGAGGTGTGCTGATTGAGTTCAGGTACATGGATTGTCCTTGGCATCTCAACCTTAGAGTCTATCTTCCTGCTAATTGTTTCATCAACAGACAAGCCAGTAGTTTATGACATGCAAGTGGGTAATGCAATATGATGTTGACCCACTCAGTTTGAGTTCTTCTAGGAAGGCTTTTAAAAATATGTTCATGGAAATTTATTAATTTATGGGATCAAACACTGATGCTCGACAAAAACGTCATGTGCTAGACTCTACGTGTAAATGGAAGGAAGAAATATCTGCTTCTGCAACATTATCATAGCATGTTCTTCTTGTAAACCTACATTCCGTTTTAGAATACAACTGCTGGCCAACTTCTTACTTTCACGTTTAAATATGTGCAACATATGTTCTTGCAATTTGTGACCCATTTTTCAACAAAACTGATTTCACAATGCCATCCAATTTGCAAAAACTACAGTGTACTGTATGCATAATTCTTTAGACTTCCTTTTATATTTTCTCCCTAACTGGTCAGACTTTCAAAAATAAACTTTATAGCCTTGATGTTTTAAGGTCTTTAATATTTGTAGAAATTTCATCTGAAATATTATTGGCGCGCTGGAAAATGGAGCCTACGGCATGTGCCCTAATAAAATTTGTCAGACAACACCTTATGTGTATATGCAAAGTGCCGTTTTTATTTCTTACTATTGTCAACCAGCCTCTCATCTTTTTACCCATCATGTCTCACAGAGGGATATAATTACTACGACCCATTGCTTGCTATGCTTTCCTATTATTAGTCCCGCTTTTGAAGCCCTCTGCCTAGTCATATGGTCAGTGCTTTAGGGCAATATGTCACAGTACATGGGCACAAAAGGTAGCCAAACAATGCCTATTGGGGACCAGGTGCCATTGCAGTAACACCATTTGGCTACTGTTCACTATTGTGGCACTCTGTGCTGGTCGAAACATTACAGCATTTGCTGTTTCAAGCAACCTTGCTAATTAAAGCACCCAATGCATAATGAAGGTGTGTGGATTCAGCTGACCATGGAAGCTATTGTTTGCAGATAAGCAAGTTGGCATCCTTGAATGACTCACATGAAGACACAATGACAGACAGGATGGAATGTGACTGCACCCAGCATAAAAGAAACTGCAGTAGCCTCACTGCAGCATCATTATGTTCTCTTCTATCATCATGCTGCATGCGAGAAATGGTCTTTTTCTTTCTTTCTTTTTTTTTTCTGAGATATTCTTGGCGATCAAGTCAGCCTCTAATGATGTTTTGGATCTTAGTGTTCAGTGAAAAGAATGAATTTGATTGGTGTTTTTGATGTTAAGTTCTTCTTTTTATATTGTTTCTCTATTTTCAGCATTATTCAACTATAGGCATCAAAGTCTCTACTTGTACTGGAAGTGGATAAATATCTGCATACAAGATGTCCAGAGATGTTTCACAGGCAGTTCTGTGAACAAACAATGAGATGTTCAAACTGTAAGATACGACTTCCTCATGAATAATAGTTTTTAATTTGATAGTTACCTTAATCCAAGTTATGTCATAGGCATATAGTGCAAAGCAAATCTGAAAATTTCAGCCCTTTTTGCAGGCTAATGTGCAGGGAAAGATCTTAGAATTAACATGGAAGAAACTTTTTTTTGCCGTTGCTAATTTTTTATGTATTTTTTTAAGACAGTGCTTTGCAAAATAATTTTTAGACTTTGAACATTTGTCATGTCATGTTACAACCATAAACTTTAAGATATGTTACCGGAATATATAAAATCCTATTTGTGAAGTGGAAGGAAGATTTATATATATATAAACCAAAGAAAACGCAGAGAGATTGGGAATAAAACTATTAAGGACTTTTAAGCAGTTAGGGTATAAAACAGTAATTCTGATAGGACCTTAAAGAACACTGCAAATTTACCTAGATATGGCTGTTCACCTATACATGAAGGTGATGCAGGTACATTTCACTGGCAAGAGGCCTATAAGAGAGCAAGAGGAGCAACAGAGATCAATAGTTCAGGTAGGAAGACTTTTACTCCACAAATGGCGTGCCAGATAAAAAGCAATTCTTATATAAAAATTCTTAAGAGAAGTTTGGCACAGGTCAAAGAAAACACATGGAAGAAGGTACTCTGTAGAAAATATCCAAATGTAATGACTATGTATAGTACTTGGCATTCAATTTTATTCAGCTTTTATTCTCCTGGGACACAGAAGCTGGTCAGATTCGATATGAAGATGAATGGAACTACATACAGACCAATCCGGAAATAAAACTTTTTAGAGGCTGCAAAAGTCTTGAAAACAGCCAGAGAAGCAATTTGATTTCATATGTTCAGTGCATATTAATTTGTGAGAATGGTAGAGTCAAAATCCAAACCTAAATATGTAAATCTTTGATAAGACATAAACATTCACATTCAAGTGTAAAGACCCCCTCTTTAAAAAATTTAAAAAAAGATTAAAATTAAAAATAAAAACAAGGGGTGAGCATTTTGTATCTCTCGATGAACAAAGACTCACAGCTATAAATACACTGAAAGCTGTTTCTACAGATTGTCTCACTAATTCCTAAATACAAAGGAGCACCAAAGGAATACATCTGATTTTTATTTATTAAAAAAATTAGAAATCATGTATTCTTATCCTTTTCAAAGAATATTTGCTACTTTGCTTATCACATGAAAATCCAAATTAAATACAATTAAGTTTGTAATTTTAATATCACAAAATGTGAAAGGGTTTTGTAAACTTTTACTATACACTTTCTTTCAATAAAGACACTTTTAAGGTGAAATTAGCCAGCCTTTTGAACATGGTACTACAGTGCAAGTTCTTTGTAATACTGTAAAAAAACAAAAACAAAAAAAAAACAAGAGTTTACATAGACAGTAATGTTTGAGATGAAATTATTTATGGAGAAATTGTCAAGGTGTTTCAGGGCCTCCTAGAGGAACATTCTTCAAATCTCTAAATTTTTTACATACAGTCTAGTGGAGCAAAAGGTTTGTTGTGCACCTGAACCACTGCAGGATAGTGGTCCAGCAACACAGAGGACATCTGACATGTCATGAACTCTTCCCTGATCTAGGCCCGTCGGGACACCCAACCGACAAGCTCGGGGATCGCTCACAGCCCTTTTGTTGCCACATTCCTGCTCTCAGCACCTCAGCTAGCCAGTGTCCTTCTACTGAAAAATAATCATCCACTCAGGCAGTCTGCACTGTACACACAACAAAGCAACATTCTCAAACATTATACAGTCATCAGACATTGCTCATGCAAACACAATCTGTCTCACACAGCCATGTGGTGCATCTGCCTCCGTGTCCCCCTCGCAGTCTCAGTCATTTTACGTGAGTCAGACAGAGAACAGAAAACTGGTAAATACCTCCATCTTGTGGACAATGTCAAGTTATAGGTGATATCGTGAGAGGATGCTCATTGTCTGCTTCAATGAAAGGAAAAGGAAAACATAATTATCTAAATTTGGTACATATGTTTTATGCTTGTTTTCACACAGAAGGCTGCATAAACATGCAACAAAGAAATATCCATCCTATGATAACACATTCTCCTACTTTGAAACAGGGTGATTATTTCTGCTGCAAACATATTTTGTTTAAATATTTTTTGATTATTCGCTGCCTTCAAGAGCCAAACAAGGCGACAGGGTGACTTTATGTTGAATGTCACTTTGCTTTTGGTTGGTTAGACGGTAGCCTCTCTTGAATTGGTTTTGCGGATGAAGGCACAGGTGAGGCCCGGAGAGGAGCAGCTCCTTCTCTCTGCAGCATTTCCTGAACTGAAACAGCCCTACATTTTAATATGCAACATCTGTGCCGGGAGAGCCGTCCAAAATGGCTGCTCCTTGGAGGATGACTGTGGAGTCTGCTCAAACTTCGGGTTGGGGCGTTTGGTACTGCGAGGTTCTGCACAGATGTTAGCATTCACAATGTCACCCTGTCCTTTGCTTCAGTACCCAGGGAGGTCTATTTTAAGGGAGGATATAGTGTGTTTTCTTCCTTAGTTTTATTAGATCACTTTATCTGTTACTGTCAATGAAAAGCTTCTGCAAAGACTTGCTCAACTGAACTAGGACTGCTGTGTCTGATCATGTCTGTATGAAGGAGAATTCTTTAATGATAGGTTCAGTTGTCGAACAAGACATTGAAGCACTTGAATTCGTAACGGGAAGCTGAAGAAGATGAGAGAACCGAACGTGCTATTTGAGCAATCATGAAATAACTTGAAGGAGGTTTTACTGTATAGTTATTTGACAGTTTCACAGATTTTCAAATACTTTAGTCAAGGCTGCAGAAGAGAGACGAGACTAAAAAAAAAAAAAAAAAAAAAAACCAAAAGAGCAGAGCGCACATAGGGCGCCTAATGCGTTGCTTACACAAAGAAGATGTTCATATTTAATGCTCATCATTAAGGCAGGGTTTGAGCATGGAAGACGCTTCTGCTATTTTCCCACACCCCTTGAGCCAAGTCCATGTGACAGCCCTCCACTGCATCCCGGCAAATTATCCGCATGAGCTGCGGCGAACAAAAACAGCCCAGTGCGGGGGATGTGAGGCCCAGCCTCAGCTCCACTCCTGTGATGGGGAGACACGTCACTTTACATCAGCTCTAGCCCTCCGAAACCCATCATCTACGAGTGAGAAGAACAGGACCACTCCGCGGAGAGAAGGCAAAGAAAAAGGCAAGGCAGGGATAAGGGAAAAGAGAAGCAACTTTAAAGATAACAGAACACTAGACTTTAGTTTTTCTTATGAAGACATCGGTGATCAGAAGAGCAAACTAAATTAGCCACAATGCTGATTTATGTCTAATGAATTGTTGTTTATCAATTGATAAGTGAGGTAAGGAGAGTGTTTCAATGTTTAATGTTATTTACGAGGGTTAGGAGGATCTGCAAAAAATACATGAAAATATTGACAGAAAAAGCATAAAATAAAAATGCCTGACTCTCACTGTTTGACAAATAATTAATTTAGAGATTTTAAGAAAATTTCAGAAAATAAGTCCAGTAGTCAAAAAATATTAAACATTTAAAATTCATCAATGAAAAAAAGCTATTTTATTTAATTCTCATTTTGTTTTTGAAAACTCCATAGCATTTAAATTCTTATCAAAAATATGTAATGCATGATGATAAAACATCGTGTTTGAGTCTTGCCTGTCCGGGCCAGTGGTCGTTGAAGTCTGTGCTGAGCATCTTCTTGCTTAGCAGAAGAAGGGCTCTCCCTGCTGGCCAATGCTAAACTTGCAGACCTGGAATTTATTAAAAGAGCTCACATTGTGATGTTCTTTTTTTTTTTTTTTTTAACTATGTGAAGAAGTTGATATTAGATGTTTAGAAAGTACAGAATACTGTGTCCTGAATACATCTCAAGGATATTTCCCCCAACGGCCAAGGAGACTTGAGAAAAATTGAGTTCCACCAAAATAAACCTGTCTTCCAAGATGCATGTGCTCTGAGTCTAAATTGGCCTATTTAAAGGCAAGAAACATAGACAGCCTTTGAATAATATTGACTTGCAAAGTGTGTTTAGGTCAAGGACGGCATGCAAGACATTGCTAGTTAGAACAAGAGTGATGGAAGTAAACCAAACAACATTTAGAGCTCTTGAAAACGAACAAGTCATTTGCTTTGTTATTCTAACAAGCAAAGACCGAGTCATTCTTTGAAGACAAACTACTGAACATATACTCGAGTAAAATAAAATTCATATGCCGATGCTTGATATGCACGTTTTAACAAATTAAATCAATAAAATTACATTATTAAACTAATGTTTTATTGTGAGTTTCAGATCAGTTTATTTTATCTATAAATTTCAAATACACTTCCAGACAGGTTGATACAACAAATAATGACCAAAAATGTAGATTAAAGCTGTATCTTCTCTCGTCTCAAGAACATTTCAACCTTCAGTGTAGTAAAACCTAATGAGAACAGTGCCTTTGAAAAAGCCATTACTACACATCCAAACTTTTCCCCATTTAAGAATTTTAAATGGGGAACGTTCTTAAGGGGAACAAACCTCAGTTTCTAATTCAGAATCTTTTTTGTTAAACACAAAGAAGAACACATCTCCACCAGATATTAGTAGTGCTCGTTCTTCATGTTAATTCTTCATTGCAAAATTGCCCAAGCTCAGGTTGGATGGCTGGCACCTACGATAACCAGTTATCAAATCTTGGCACAGATTCTCAATTGGATCTGTGCATTAATCATACTCTACAGGTGAAAGCAGAACACTGCACTTTGTAGGTCATAAAGTTACATTTTGGCCTCATCCATTCAGAGAACTTGGTTCCACATGTTTGCTGTGTCTTCTGACAGAGAGTCACAATGGTTCTCCTGGATGCCTTCTTGTCTGCTCTGTCAGTGTAAAAGAGCGGTTGTGTCCAATTGTTTTACAACCTAATTATTGCTTTCCTTAGTCCTCACAATGCTCTTTGCTCACTATGCATGCGTGTGTGTGTGTGCATGTGTGCGTGCACGTGCAGGCGTGCGTGTATATGAAACTGAAGACGTTTGTCACTAGTGGTTTTAAGTAAGGAAAATTACATGTGCATAATGCTTGAACATATCAGGGCGTGATTTTGTATTTTTAATTGTAAAATAAATAAAATGATGTATCATTTTCTTCCCACATTAGCTTTAGAAGTTACTTTTATTAGTCTACTGCAGGAATTCCAATAATAAAAATGTATATTGTTTGTGGCTGTAGTAGGTTATTTCTGCATTATTAAGCAGTTATTGTCTGAGTTTTTTTCCCACAGAGAATGAATATAAGATGCTCTAAACAAAGATGTTTCTTGGATCAAATTTAATTTTAAAAATGCCAAAATCCTATTAATATCTAAAGAATCAGTTTTGCATGCCAATTTAGCCTCATGTAAATCAAAGTAAGACAAGATAAATACTGGTATGATACTGTTATATTAAAGGTCTATGTACTGTATCAGAAACGTTCTATTTTTCCCCCATCAATTTAATGACATACGATTATGAAATAATTTACTGTCTTATTACAAGAATAACCAAATCCACAGCTGTCCATTGTTTATCGTAATCACACAGACTACATGCAGGTTGTCTGTCTGAATTATTGCTCTCTTGCTGTAAACTGGTCTGTACAGAAGAGCATGTTATCCATATTCATGTGATTTTTGCCTCAAGGCATTGGTCTATTCTAAAAATAGCATGGTGAGAGAACGGATCTCTCTCTTTCTCTGTGTGTGTCTCTCTCTCTCTGTGTGTGTATCCTAACATTCACAAGCCCCATCTTAGTGATTGGTTGTAAACAAGTGTCACTTTCCTGAAAAAAAAATTCACGAGTAAACACTGATAAATAATTGCTTTAGGGAAGAGTAAAGAGACATACAGGGTACAATCATACCAGCAGGGTCATGCACAGCTGATTTTAGCTTTATTTATTTAAACAGACTAATAATAAAGATACATTCCAGATGATTTACTTATGTCCAAGGGGTATGGATATACATAGTTAATAATGTCAGAATGTATGACTTTCATTTAGTGATTTTGCTTGCAGTACATGTGAAAATTAAACATTTTCTGTTTGTTGATCTCATGAGAGTGAAAATTAAATACTTTTTATAGCAAATCACTAATCCCGTTGCTAATGCTTCAGTATGATTTGAGAGTACGTCACCAGCAGATGGCGACACTTCTCAATGATTAAATGTAAAATGTAATTTTCCACAGTTATAATGTTCTAGTTTATTTATAAAAATGGGCTGTTGTGAGGGATTTTTCAAAAAAGCAGTCATGAGATTTACTATGTTTTGTTCAGAAATGAGGTGTGGGTAAAATACATTTTAAACAGAATGTGAAAAAGAAGAGAATTGAAATACTCAAATACTAGAAAGTTAATTACCAATCATTACAAATTAAGCATTGTTCTCAAATGGTAAAAAATTATGCAAAAAACAATTTATAATTAGCCAGGACTAAGCAGAAAACCATTTTAACAACAATTACACTAATTGGTCTCTCTGTTCCAATTATGTTACAGTCTGACTTTGCTCTACCTGATAAAGTGTGTTAGAGTGAATGCAGGCCAGTAATAACGCCCCAACAATGCAGGTCACTTCCTTTTCGAAGAAATAAAAGGCTGTGGTGCCCGAGGCTGCACTTTAACTTCATTGGAGCCGGACATGGAAACTGGCTTAATGTGCTTGTGAGCCTTAGAGGAGAAAGCTATTAAAGGGAATTTGTCAGAGATGAGAAACTTAGATTCAAAAAACAAATATTCTTTTTGTATGTCTACTTAAGTTATAAAAAGCATGTTAAAATGTAACAAAAAAAAAAACCTTACAAAGGTTCCTGGTACTTTAACAAAAGTACCAGGAACAAAAGGTTTACAGCATCTCTCCCAACACAGACAGCAAAAGAGCTGATCTTCTATTATTGATCATATGACTAACATTACGACAGCTCCGCTCCTACTTCTGGAGTTTTCTCTATTTCGATAACACTGACAAACAGTGTTATAATGGTAGTGGAATTCAAGGCATTCATAATATAAAATTTAAAAATAAAATTTACTGGATGTGAGGTGTCGGACACTTTTTGCACGTACAAAACGGGTAAGCAATGACTTCAATAATAACGGCTTGTGAAAAATCTGCCTTGAGGAAAATGCTTAAAAATAAATAGTAAAAAATAGTTACCGCATGGTTTTATGCAGTAACATAAAACCATGCAATAGAGCAACGTTGGAATTTACACACATAAAATCAAGCATAAGTACCTTTTTTATTGATCTTCAATTTGACCATCAATAAGTGTCATTATTACAAAAAAATGGGATGTTTACCACCACTTACTTCCTGTAGGGGAACATGTTAGTTGCCGTCAATCACAGTTTCATTCCAATGGACAGGAGGTCGGGTGCAGGCCTTCATCCATTTATTGTGGCAGTGCGCATCACACTGATGCTACGTCACAGATTGCTTACCATTCACATGCCTATCATATTGCCTACAATATGATCCTCAAGTTAATAAGAAGATTTGCAAGTGTACCACATAATTCACAAATGTGTACAACACTATGCAGAAATGCACACCTCAACATTCACTTGTAAACGTTTGTCGAATTTACAAATTGCAAATTGCACAAGTAGCAATAAACTATGCATACAAATCTGAAAATATGCTCGCATGAATCACCAGCTACGGATGGATTGGTCAACACGAGCGCACGAATCTGCTTGTCTGCTTTCGACTTTTGAGGCTTTCTTACAGCATATGCTCAGATATCCCAGCTTTTCCCCAGCCTTGAATGTATCATTCTCACTTGTGAATCCCAAGTGAGATGATATTGCCCTTGCACAATGGCTGTCAATGCTTCTAGTGAGGTAAGATAAAAACAAACAAAGCAATGCCAAGTACCACAACTCTACCAAGCTTTGTAAATTACAAAGATTAATTTAGACTTTGTTCTTTGGAATTTCACCAGTTCGTCTTCCTTATGGTTTTGTGAAATGCTTAATGTATATCTTACTGCTCTGTAGAAGCCTTTCCACATATTTTGTAAAATGTTTAAGTGTTTTGACAGAAACATTTACCTATTTTAAACCAAGTCTGTACATAAGATTGCATAGTTTTGTCACAGATTTAATTCCCTTTATTTTCACTTTCATTTGACAATATCACATTTTGCAACAGTCATGAGCAGTGGTCTGCAAGCCCATGTAAATATAAAGTAATTTGCATTCCTGAAAAACGCACTTCCTCTTTCTGCATCACAGAATTGACATGTGGACCAACACATGATGCCTCACGTGGTGGGAAACCTGTGAACCTGCTGATATCCTTGCTGCGTGGCCTTGGAAACGATCGCTTTCCGCTCTTCACATGAAGCAGTACTGCAGCTCTCATCAATCAAGCGAAGAAAATTCACAATCAGTATTTGAAAAGGTTTTTCATCAAAGACCTTATGCAGGAATTTAAAATGACTCCAGCACATTAGAATAACAGCACTGTAAATCAAAGTCCAGGTTTTTCTCCATTGCGTAAGGGACACAATGGATAAACCAGTAAATGGAATGAATAGTTATTGTTCATAAATATACTGGTAAGATATGTGTTACGGATGCTTGTCCTACTGAATCAGACATTTACAGAGTTGAGTAGTCAGATCCAGGAAACTGCAAAAATAGAACTATCTGAATATTACTTTGGAAAACTTTGTCCTGGGCTATCACCAGGGCAATATTTCAATAGTGAAACTAAAAAAACCAATAAACTTGTCCTAAACACACATTGGACAATTTGTTTGTTTTTCTTTCTAAAATCATTTGTAAAGTATTTAAAAGTAAAAACCCTCAGATTGGGTATAGTGGCTCTCAGTTTGTTGCCCTCTGTATGTAGAGTACACAGGTCCCAGCTTAGCAAAGGCAATAAACATGCAGATGGACGTCAGCATCTTTTATGTGGCTTCAATTTGCAGTCTGGGACACAAATAATGAACACATCCTGTGGCATGGAAAGTAACCATAAATTAATTCTTCATAAAGTCCAAGAACATCTTGCAATGAAAAAGAACTAGTTAAAAGTCCAATGTCACAAGGATAATAGCAGTAATTTAGTAAATTAATGAGGCAAGAATTAACAAGAAGTTTCAAATGAATTAATTGTTATGTAAGTGAATTGGAGGTTGAGGTTTTTAGCCTCTCAATTCTAACAAATGCCTCCAAAAAGTTCTTAATTTAAAAACAGACCCTCAGGCTAGAGGCAGATAGGTAAATTGTAGTGCAATAGACAAAGAAAATTAGATGTGTGTAGTTGCAAAATAGGAGCAGAGAGAAAACACTGCTGCACTTATTTGCTTCAGAATATAAAGATTCATACACCAATTACAGGTAAATATTTTAATACATTGGCCTATTTTGAAATCAATTAATAATCACTGTTGAATGACTGAAGTAATTACAAATGTTCAGTGCTTATTGGCCCATTAGTCCATCACAAAGCAACACAAAACAAACAACCAAACTCGCACACTCACACACAATTTAAAGAGACCATTTAAAGTTTAACTAACAACCATGTTTTTGCACTGTCTGGTTTCCTTTAGAACAGATGCATAGGAAAAACATACAACCTTCATTCACATAAAGCCTTGGTCAGGAGTTGTACCCAGGACTTTCTTGCTGCAAGACTAAAGGGCCAACCACTGCATCACCGTGCAGAAGTTTGTCTATGAAACTAAGATGGAACTAACTCTTGGCCTCTGGAAAAAGACCAAATTAAGAATTAGAAACAGTATTTTTTTTAACCTTAAGTTTTGGGTGGTTTCCCTGATTAAGTCTATATTCTTTTCCAAGGTAAAGTGTTTCCTCTGTGCCAAGGTTTGGTAAACCCTTGTGTAAAAATAGAACATCTATTTGGTTTGTGTTGATCAGTTACCAAGAGAACCAATCTGGCAAACAGAAACCCATCACTTAGCCATGTTTACCTCTGATTAAATGGAAAGATTATACAAGCAATTGGCCATCTCTCTTATTAGAAAAGCTCCAACCAAATGTTTTAATTGCACCCCTTCTAATATCATAAAATAATGCACCATGCTCGTGTTCTGAAGAGACTATTTTCCCAATTGGTTTTAAATTACACAGGTCTTTCAAAATTGTATAGCAGCAAACTTAGTGTAATATAGATTTTAGGTGGGCAGGCTCTTGTCTCCTTATTCTTACTTAAGTGTGATAAAATTGTAAAATCTCAAAATATATTGAATCATAAAATGTTAAATTTCACTAAATAATAAAGTTTCTATGTAAGACATTTTTCCTACCATAAAAATATTATAAAAAAAACAAATGTTTGTATATGTTTTTTTAAATGTCTCAATATGTTTAGAAATACTTAGTAAAATTATGAAATCTAAAAATTATTATTTAACATTTTAATCTATTATATATTGATATAATAGATTATTTTAGCAGTTATTTGATTATGTGTTTGAACCCATCTTTGTTTTACCTTTCAAACGCATCCTGTAGTATTTTTTTGTAAACATTTATATCAAACTCTATTAATCTCTGTCCATACAGACAAAAAAACCTGTTTCAGAATAACGTGTGGTTTTGCGTTTTTCATTCTCAGGCCCCTCTTATTTTTGTTTTTTAAGGTGCTCTTGACACATCTATTGATAGCCTACTTTGTATACTAGCAGCAGCAACATGACGAAGGCTAAGATGCACCTGAATTAAACAGACAGGGACAGACTGTATCAACTCGTGTCGAAATAAAAGCATCTCTCACAGGAAAGGCGGGATCTCCATGGTTTCCCCCCAGAGCTGGGCCTTGTTGCCATGGAAGTAAAAGGCGCTTCTGAATGAGGAAAAACAGAGAAAGGCAAGCAGGAAGTGTCTTCTTTCTTTTGTATGTTTAACATGAATGTGTTTTTGCACAATTCTGTCATATAATTTTAAGAAAAAACAGCGTGAAAATTGTTGTACACATTTACATAACATGTCACATAGGTTTCTAAGTAAATGAGGCAGACACTGTACAGACACATGCACTAACACAAATCCTGTCATGATGGACTGTTTACTTAACTGTGTAATGGCCATTTGGACAATATTACGCCATGCTCACGTTGATCTCAATGCAATTACCCATCACACCAGCATGTGCCTGTTCCTGAGGATGATCAGAAAAATGAGAAGCTTGGAGTGGAAGGGGAGGTTATAAAGTAAGACAAGTTTATTTGTATTGAACCATTCATACAAATGATAATCTAAAGTGCTCTGAGTGAAAAAAAATGATCAGAGATTTTTAAAAAAGAATGTATTAATAAAATATTTAAAAACATTGTAAAATTTAAGTCTTATATAAACAAAAGAAATTTTGAAATGTAAATTATTTAAGAAAAAATAAACACAAACAGCTTGTTATTTGTCCTGCATGGAAACTGAAAACAGTATTGGTGTTTAGCCTTATTTTTAAAAAATCCAACAGTTTCTGTACATCTCAGGTTTTCAATGAGTTAGCCAGTCAGGCATATCCAGGTATTGCAGTTTCCTGATTATTATTATTTTTTTTAATCAAGACTGAAAAAGACACCATTGCAATAATCTCACTTATTGAAAAGCATGAACACATTTATCTGTGTCATGTTCCGACCGTAAAACCCATCTATCCATCCATCCACCCATCCATTTTCTTACATCCTTATCCCATTGGGGTCAGGAGGGGTGCTGGTGCTCATCTCCAGCTGTCAACAGGCAAGAGGCAGAGTACGCTCTGGACATGTCACCAGTCCATCGCAGTGACAGTGAAACCTTTATCAAAATATTTTTAGGAATGAAAATATTATTTTCTACTTTAGTAAGAAATATTTTGTGGTTGTAATTTAGGTCTGCTTCCATAAAGGAATTATGGTTTCTGGTATGCCATGTGTGCATTGAGTCTAGCTCGAAGACCTATGCATTTTTTGGAGCAACAAAAAATTTGTTCTGGCTTTTTTTCCCATTAAACAGGAGGAAATTCTAACATATACATTCATGGATATGAACACACAAGACTGTAGTGGACAGTAGTTATGTGGTGAGACTAAAGAACTATATGTGTAATCAGCATAGTTATGGTGAGCGATGTGGCAGTTCTTCACAATCAGAACAAGAATAAAAGTGGCCTGACAATTGAACCTTGTGGAACCTCACAAGGATGTCTGCTTTATGATTACCAAATAACACAAACCAACTGCACTGAGCCAAACAGAATATGAACCAGTTTAAAGGGCTTCTTTAAAAAGGGAGGAGAGAAATTATAAAATGCTGATGTAGCCTAATTTTAAACATTATTAACCGCTCCTTGTCTTTTCTAATTCAATGTGAGTTTTTAATGAATTGTGATGAACTACTTTTCCTTGCCTAACCACCCTTGCACTCAGACAGCTTAAAGTCGACTTAGCCTCAGTACTTCGGCAAGGTTGAGTGAGTCTAAACACCTTTGTTCTGTTTGTATAAGTCTCATCTGATGTGAAGAGGTCTGAGCTACAGAATGTTTGGTTGTTATGTACTAAAAATGTCACGCTTGGACTGTGCTCCATGCAGTGCCTGAGGTCATTGAGTGGCTGGTGTAACACAGGGCAGGTAAATGATGGGTCTGCTACGTGCAGAAGCCCCACACTCTGGTCTTCTCCTCTCAGTAAATAGAGAATGTCTGTACCAAAAATATGTTAGGCTGGAAGAGCAAATTAATTTGATAGTTTTATAAAGCAGATGAACAATCTTCAAAAATATAGATTAGATTGCTTGACTAAGTATTTATATAAAAGGAAATAATTTGAGAGAATGTATTATATCATAAGACTTGGTGAACTAGGCAGTGTTTATTTTTTGCCTTTCAGTCTGATCTGGTTTCAGAGAACCTGTTATTAAATTTCAAAGTTAGGATTTAGTTAAAAGAAAACAAAAGCATAGATTGCCTCTTTATTACTTGCACTGGTTATGTACTGAGGACCATGTTCGTTTGAATAAAGAGGCCATAAAACAGTGACGCAATGTACCTAAAACAACAATGAGTCAGAACACCACCACTGACATCATGGAATAAGCTATTCTCTCTGAATCAAATAACCACATTTACGTCTTACACTGTAGCATTTTGTACATAGGTTAGTTCAGACATCAGATTTTTATAAATACAAGTTCTAAGAGAGAATTTAAATTATAAGGCATGTATATTCCCTATTACCACCCCCCTGAGCTTTTTCATCTCTTGTTACATTACAACCACAAACCTTATATTTCAGAGAATTGTATGATATAGACCAACAGAAAGGAGGACATATTGGTGAAATTGAATGAAAGTGGCACGTGAATATTTTTTTAAAATAAAAATGTAAACAATGTGCTGAGAATATTTTTTTCCATGTTTTGTTTTGTGGAGTTTTCATCTCTATCTGTCTTCGCATTAACTCCCTAGCTTCCTCTTCCCTGCTGGGGGAAATTGCCACTTTTCTATCAAGACCAGATTTGTAGACCACATGACTTTCAGATGTCCAATCAAAAGATTTTTCCATCTGAGCAGTAGATCTTTTCAGCTCTGTTAGAGTTAAGGTCTCTTAAGTCAGGCCAGTCGAGCTATGTTACTATAAGTTTGCAGTTTTATCAAATTTTCTCTATTTTTTGAACCACCACATGTTCTCTAAAAAACCCCTGAAACACTGGTAGAGCAGCTGCAGTTGTTCTACTGTAGCAATGTACACAAGTAGTTTCTGTTTACCAGGTGATTTTTATAAGGTGATTTTTAAAAGTAGTTGGTTGCAGATGTTTTATTTATGGCTGCTATCTTAGACTTCTATTGATTAATTACACACAGACATGATGTTCAAGCCTTTTTTTTCCCTGTTAGTCGTGATGATTTTCCACATACAGCTAATGAAAGTGTCAGACTTAGAAAAAAGAAGAAAGTCATGCAAAGAGCTTAGCAAGGAAATGAAAAACATCAAGTTGACCATATTTTACTAGATGATGCCTGAATATTCATAATCTCAAAACAAAAATGGAAAGAATAGAGAGTAAAAAGAAAAGTAAGATCTTTGCACAAATATTTCTATATTATTTATTCTATGTTTGTAAAAAAAGAAAACAGCCAGAGGAGCCTAAGTTACATTGCTATTTTAATATGAATACATTGCATGATTTTAACATTAAGTAATATCTTGCAGTTTGTTCTATTTGTGCTTGGTAACAAAGCTGTTGTGCTTAGTTAAAATAAATCCATGCCAGAGAACAAAATAAATTAGCATAAACTGCATGTTTTGCATTGTGTTGTTATAACTTCATATGTTTATTAACATTTCTGGACTAAAGTAGGAACCTGAAAAAACAGAAAACAAGATAAGGGAGCAGGTTTAAACAAACAGTTTCACGTAGGAAGCTGTAAAATGGAAACTAGTGATATGGTAGGAGAAGGAGGTAGCATATCATTAAAAGAAAATATTTCCATTTTAAGAACCTATTGAACCTACTGGTTATGCTGCAAGTTGGAAGTGGAATGGGTTCGCAGTATTGAAGGATGTTTTTAGGTTCTAGATGTTATCCAGCTTAATGTGCGTTGTAAGCATGGACAAAGGGTATAAATGTAGAGTGAATGTAACTAGGCAACTGTTTGAGGACATTTGAGACAAGCAGGCATACTTCCCCTCTTCAGCTTTTACATTCAGGACACAGTTGTGAGGACACAGTTGTTTCCTACATATTTAACAGAGATCATCGACACCTGAAACTACAAAGAATTTTGCAAAACTGCATAGACATGGCTGCATTTTTAAACTCAGAAGCAACCATAACATAACTTTTTTTTTTTTACTTTTCCACAACTTATTCTTATTTCACCAATCTTCATGAGGCTATTTATTCTCTAATGTTGCCTTTACCCGAGGCCTTCGTAGATATTCACTAATTAGGTGACCTCAAAAGCATTTAAGGATATCAGAGTGAAAAAGTTTCAGTATAAATGCAAGTCACGCTTTTTATATTATTTGTAAAACCTCTAGAAAACCATGTGTCCTTTTTCTTCACAATTGTGTTGTTGTTGATTAATCCTGCTAAATCACAGTAAAATATTTGTAGTATCTTTTTTTCTTTTCACTTCAGACCAAATAGTAATGTTCTATCGATGTTAGTCACACCGACGTGGAGAGGAAATAAAAAAGGCTTTACTACTTTAAGATTTACTATTACAAATCCCTTCAAATCTTATCAGCGGTTGACCAGATAGCTAGGGCTTCACGTCATAAACTTTCATTTATTACCGGCTGTTTCACAGCTGAGTCAATAGTGAGCACAAGTGCTGGGCAGCATAAATTACCTTCACAGATCAGGAAATCTGTTAAAATGTTAAAATGTTTCTTCAATACAAATTGCTTCTCAATATTAGCATTACAAAACACAAGATCACTATTTTACTTGTAGAAAACAAACATCTTATGTGTTTTTCATAAGTTAAAGATCCATACCAATCATCAATGGTTAAGAATGAATAAATCTTTTAAACCTGATCTTTAGGACTGATTAAAAATACCCTACTCACACAATTAAGACCCTCATCCTTTGTCTTCATTTATTTTTTTTGCCATTGTTGTAAAAATACATCAATTCATCAAATGCATCTAGTTTTTTTTGTTGTTGATTTTTTACGTCACTGTTCAAATATTTTGCGTATCTGGTGCATTCGCCAGTCCATTTTTAGAGCTTTTCTACGCCATAGGAAACCTTTTTAACCTTTAACTAGTTGCAGCCATTGCAGCTGATTCTTTTGAACCTGATCTTTATCAGTTAAAGCAGCAGGATATTCTCATCTCATGTGGATGACGTATTGGTCTGGTGAATGTGGTTAATAAGTGTGGAACAGAAAGGGGTGTCCAGTTTTTAGTATTTTGATTTAATTAGTTAAACTCTGGGCATCATTTCACTTTTAGAAAATTAAGAAATTGCTAGAATAAGTATCTTATTTATCTCAAAGCAATATATTCCAGTACATGAATAACCAAAAGTTATGTTTTAAACACCAAAATCCTATGTTTAAAGGTTAAGAAAGTATAAATAATCAATAATAATAAAATAAAATAAAAAACAACCCTGCAAGGTTTCTGGTTTCTCATGATATTTTAATCATTTGAAAGGTCAGGAAGTAAACAACAGGCTTAGAGGAAATATGAGATGGTTGCTGTCTGACTAAACAAGCTGGTGATGCATCCTCTTTAACAAACCATCAACTCAACATTTGCAAAATATTTCACTTAACCCAGAGAGGCAACATTTTTTCAGTATTCTAATGTTTCTATTATTTATAAAGTTTTGTGTTGAAAAAAAGAGATAATATATATGAATACAATTGTGTTCTACTCTAAAATAGATTCAACACAAACATCCTGTGTGTTTTTCATAGTTTAATAAATACAAAACTGATACAGTAAAAAAAAAGTAAAATAAATAACACAAACACAAAAGTAACCCATTAAATACGCAGTTAACCTACATTGTTACGATACTTGAAAGAGGGAGATCACAGTCACCTAGGAGACAGTCTCTTTTGAGGGTGCACATTTTGTTCACCACTTTAAAACGAAGTGATCTCTGGCTAAGATCTTCCTCCGAGATGCCGTCAAAGAAGAAATCTTCATTGAATATTGGATTGCGGCTCTTTCTGATGACCGTGCTGCGCTGCTTTTGGAGTTTGCCAGGGACTAGCGAGAGGCTGACACTGCAGTTGATAATCTTTGGATCAATAGAAAGAGGATAAAGGCCCTCAGCGCTGATCAGCCGAACACGCAGTCTTTGGTTATCTGGACAGTACTCTGCTGAGAGTCTGAGACTGCCATCTTTTCCTACAGGCACCATTCTTTCCTTCATCGCCCTCTCTCTGTGTAACGTCAAGTCCATGGGGAAGATGTTTGGTGGGGCCAGACTGTAACTGTTGGACAGGCCATCACCTAACCCTTCAGAGGCTCTCCTCATGATATTTGGGCTGTTGTCTGTGGAGCTGCCTTCGTCTGTTGACAGGGAATTGTTTCTGGACACCATTGCTTTTCTTATGTTCCTTGAAAGCAGCAGTTCATGGCTCAGTGCTTTGAAAAGGGAAGACTTGGCAGGGCACCTGGACAGCAACGGGGAGCTGAAAGGTGATGATTCAGTGGAAGACGTCGTGTCGCTGTCCAGAGGGGCCTGCCAGTTCAGGGTGCAGCTCCTGGGGGAGAGCTTGGAGGTCAGACTGTTGAGGCTGAATGAAGAGGGGCAGGAGGACGGTGAGGCAGAGTGGGAAAATTTAGAGCACGTACTGGAACGACTCCTAGGCAGTAGCAGAGGAGAGGAGCCTGGATCAGAATGGAAAATTGACTCTTTTCTCCTGGTGTGGGGGCTCTCTAGTAATGTGCAAAAGCCGTAGCTGGTCTGAGTTTTTGCCAGGTGTGGAAGGGACAAGGCGGCCTGGCTTTGGGGATCGGCGTTAGTGTTCTCCTCATCGCTGCAGCCGTCACAGGGACTTTCATCCACACTTTCTACCTGAATAATGTGATGATTTAGCAGCGCCTCATGAAATGTTACTTCGGCCTCTGGTTTAGCCCTCTCACAGGAAGGCACCTTGATGCGAGCTGTTCCCTTTTGCTCTGAGTTCTTCATCTCCTGCAGGGATAAAATTGTTGGTGGGATGCAGAATTCTGGGATATTGTCAGGGGTGATGATGTTGGGACAGTGAGAAATCCTTCTGGATTTGTCTGTCTTTTCTCCCAACATGATGTCACTGATTTTGAAGCCGAGCTCTGCTGAAGGCATAGGCAGGTTTGATCTTTCTACTGACGTGCGAATCTTTTCTACCACCCACATGGGTCCTCTAATAGAAGGCAGGAAACTGCAAAATAAGAAATACATATTGTTTAGGTGCTCTCAAATTTTGACCAAAACCATAGATTACTGTTAAATACAATCTATAAAAGTCCTTCCTACCTTATATCCTGAAAATAAAGATAATCCAAAAGGTCGTTCCAAATTTAGAGCTGAGAGTAAGAAGTTCTCTTTGCAGCAGCTGGAGGGTTGTGACAGCTTGACGCACGAAGATGGTTTAAATGAAGCAGGATGCCAATAAATCTCACACACACCCCTTTGGCTGCTTAACCAGGATCCTCCCACTTTCCTTTTACTGCTGCTGGTTCCCATGGAAATGTCCCAATGGCAACAAAGCTCATAGCCCAGTAGTAGATACTGTGCTGCTCAGTCTGACAGGCCCTAAAAGGGCAACAACCAGTTTTGCACAAATGACGGAGTTCCAATTCATGTGTGACTTTTTCCTGTTTTTAAAGGGCGTTCAACCTCTTTTTGTGAACTTTAACAAAGCAGTCTGCTCTGATAACAGTTTGGAACAGTTTTTTTTTTTAAATGTACCACATAACATTTAGTAAGAAATCTAATCCATCAAACCACAGGTTTATAAGTCAGCAGTATAACAAGATTTGTTTGTCATATTTTAATTAGAAATGAAGCCATTGCCGTGTTTGTTTGCCATTTATTTGATAAATTAATTTTAACTTTAAAAAATGTTAGGCTGGGTCATTACATCATCTACACACTACATGTGTTTTGAATATTCAACATATGTTTCTATTACATTCTCATGATTCTTCCCAATATGATTTCGGCCTCAGCCAACTTGAAAGTAGAAAAAGTGTAAAGATGACAGAAAATCTGTGTCTGCACAGTAAGACTGTTAATATAAATAAATGTAAAAGGATGTGTGACTGGAGTAAATAACAATCTTGCAGACATTGATCGCTCACAAACTAAACCGAATGAGAATCAAAGTAAAATTTAAATTAGGAAACATTTTTGATAAGCTGGGATAATGTCAGTAATCCTTAAAAAGGAAAAACATTAGGTATTAGAATTAGGTATAGATGTATTAGTCTTGATTTTTTTTTTCATTATATACTGTTAAGGATCTTCATTGCAAGTGGCAACATTCTTAAACTAAATGCTTTGCTCGCACGGATCAAAGTATGAAAAACTAGAGAAAGATTTGGCTGAAATGTCTGTCACTCAAATGTTTCAGTTTTTAATTGGATATCTAAATCACCAAAGATAAAACCTATTTTTTTTCTACCCAATGCTGTTTAGATTTCTAGTCCTTACTGGAAAGTATGTCAATGCTGCCCTCCTCTGGTGAGACATAGAACAAATTTTACAGGATAAACATTGCTTCCATATACATAATCAGTTTTAGAGTGTGGACATTGGCAAAAATTCCATTTTAGCTACAGGACTAAATGTTTTGCACTTACAAAGTATATTTTGCACATCATCAAAATTGTACTACTGTTTATCATTTATATGCACACACTGACGCAGCGTTTTATTCTATTTGAACAAAGTCCGTCTATGCAAAGAACATTTTATTCTCACCCATGCAAAGATAAGCATGTGCAGGAGCCCACGACTGGATTTAAGTGCATTTTTGTTATCTAAATAAATAGAAAAGATAGAGGTAAAAGCTCCACATTGCATAGCACAAAGTTCAAGTAGAGTATCTTGGTTACCAGGTGTCACCATCCAGTAAAGGGTTACAGTGATGTCAGGGGCACCAATGTACCAGGAAGGCATTCTAAATGGGGTACTTCTCAGAAATGTTTTCCTATCTGACCACATCTCATCAGCAATTCAAGTGTACTTTAAAAGCCTCTGGAAAGCAGAGGGCCATGAGATTATCAGAAATGTAGAGTGAAATTGTAGAGACTCCATTTGTCTTTTACTCTTATTATGATCAATAAATAGAAATAAATGTTACTTCCTACTAGATCTCACTGCTTTCTGTTGTCATCAGAAGATTATATGGCCTAAAATAAAATGTACAAGTAGTTAAAAGAAAGCAAAGGTAGG
The DNA here is from genome assembly GCF_019740435.1 of Gambusia affinis. NCBI lineage: Eukaryota > Metazoa > Chordata > Actinopteri > Cyprinodontiformes > Poeciliidae > Gambusia > Gambusia affinis. Next base: position 9,017,764 of record NC_057875.1, read on the forward strand.
ATCCTTATCATAATAAGACATTAGAATATGAACAGTTTAGCATGTGTTCTTAAAACATGTCATGCTCCCATTTCCAAATCCCATCTTCCCTCCCGGTATGATCAGGTCCGTCCTGGTTGTAAGTGCTGTCAGTTCTCCTTCAGATGGCAGTATGGGCCCAGGAAACGGCAACAATGTGGAGCTTACAGAGTGGGAGTAAAATTATCAATTAACAGCGTTAATTCAAATTCATACACTTCCATATTTCACCAGCTAAGGAATATTACCTTAATTAATGTACACACTAACTGCTTCATCTTCATACATATTTTTTGTTTCCTTACATCACCGTGTAGTAACCATATTGATTTTATAATTTGCAACCTGGCAGCTGTTTTACATTTGTTCACTTCTTTAATGTGCTCTTTGTTTTTCAGTATTGCCAAATTCTTAATAAAGCTGTTGTAATTCACATATTGTTAATAATTATGTGTTAGAAAGTGAGTCTGAAATTCTGATTTAAAAAAAATTGCTTTAAGAGTTTTAACATTAAAGCATAAATCAAAGACACATGCTGTTTTTTCAGTTATAATTACGGGGCAATCATCAGAGAAAATATATAGTGATGGAAAGCGTTCAGCTGCAACTTCACAACTTGTCTTCTGTACCTACAAACCCACGGTTGATCTCACATCCGGCTTGTAGCAGACTCTTCCAAAATCACAACAGAAACAGGGTGTATCATCATCGTTATGGGCTTCGATAATGACGATGATTCTTCTTCTAAAGGTTTTGTTGGCGGTTGGCAAAAAAAACATTGGTTTGATGGTTAGGTCACAAGCATTCACAGTTAAAGGTGGAGCAAGTACATACAATATCCCCATGGGACATTGTAAGGGATCCCAGACTGATATTAGTCTGTCAGAGTCTGAACCACACACAACAGTCAGGGCAGTATTTAGGAGAATATGGATCCCTGGGAACCACATGCTTCTTCTGCTATTTCCAACACAGTGATGGTTAGCATCCACTAAAATTATTGTCTACATAAAAACACAGCTGTACTTAAGTAGTTGTATACGCACTTTCTTAATAGTTTAGTTTAAACACGCAACCATTTTAAAAAGGTTGTTATTTGTAGCCTACAAAACAATGAACCCAACTGTGTTAGTAACCACGCCAGGTCATTGCATCGAGTCACAGACTTTGCAGAACTCCTTCCTTATGAACCAACATCTGGCAAATGTAGGCAGGTGATTGAATTTATTGATTAATTTTGCAATGAAAGGGGTCACATATGAGTGACTCCAACATCATTGCAGGCATTTGTTGACTAAAGAGGTTGTGCTAAATTCATGCTTAAATGACGTAGCATGGGTACATTAAAATAAATATTATCATTGGAGTAATACTGTTGTAGATGGCAGTAAGCGGCCCCCCGTGGTCAAAGTCTGCCCAAGGCCACATCAAGCATCAGGTAGGCTCTGGTTTTACTCTTCACACACTGTTGAAAGGTGCACAAATTCAGTGTGCTTTCAAAATAAGAGTCTTTTGTTATATCAAACTATCGTGTCTGTGCATTTACGCGTCCGTGGAAATTTTGTGTGGATAATCTTATCTTCGGCAGCTCATCTGAATCAACAGCGCTCACAAAGCCATCCTGATCCTACAACAAAATGTATAATAGTCAGAGAAGGAGGACGAGAGTGACGCCGCTTCCTTTTCTCCGTCGCACAGATATGTGATCCGATTTAGTTATTTATTTATTTTTAGCCCCCATCTCTCTCCACTGTACGATAAGCGAGGAGGGGCTTGATGCCGTGTAGGAGGCAGGCAGGCAAGCCGTGCTGCTGACCCGCTTGTGGTGTGTGTCGCCTCGCCTACGTCCAAGCCAGCTCGCATGCTGTAAGGAGTGAGAGTCATCAGGTAAGATGTTTGCATTTGTTTCCCTCTGAAATGCTTCGCGGCGTCATTTTTGAACCTTGGCGTTTGTCTTTAAAGGTGCTCTTCCTCCCGAAGAGGTCTCACTTACAGGGAGGCGTTCCGCTCGGCGTTGGTTCAGCAGAAGCGCTGACAGCATTTCATTTTTAACAGCTTGCAGACGACCTTTTCACATTAAGAGAGAGATGTTTCCCAACTCGTTCCTCTTTTGCATTTAATATCGGTCAATCTGTCTCATTTGACGCGTCATGAGAAGCCTGACAAGTCCGATTTTTTTTTTCTCGCAAAATATGTGCTTGCTGCTTTTGACATTGACAGATAAGAGGTAAGAGGATGGATGTGCGACTTGTTTGTAAAATATTTCTTTCTCAATTAGACTAAATGATTAAGTAAAGCTACATACTGGCCAGCCTCAGCATCCTTGCGGCGCTCTGCATGGAAATGTGCCTTACAGTAACTCGGACTTGACCTGAATGTTATCTGGCTCAGTTCTACATCAAAGCTGACATTGACGTGTGTGAGATTAGTGAGCATGCAGGATGTGACCCTGATCGTTTACTGTAGACTAATCAAAAATATGGGCGGCATGTTAGGATTTCATCCTGGTTATAAAATGTTAAATTCTAATAATGTATTCCAACAAGAATATATAACTGTTTTGGAATGGTATTTCCATGTTTGAAGAGGACACTCGGCTGATTGCTGATTTCCCCAAAGATACCAACCAGTAGCAAGGTTGTGTGTCCTCTAAATATTGGCCATCTCTCTTGACACAAAAGCCCATGTGACATGAGGATGTGTTTTAGTGCTTTGATGTGTGGAGAATTCAAACAGGTACAGGAGAGTAAATGTTATCTTCTTTTACTCTGGGGTGAAAAGGCCAGGAAAGAAAATCATACATAAATTGAAAATTGTGTAGCTGCATCTCAATGTTTGAAGTGAGCATGAGAATGAGTAAGAGAGGGGATTTCAGTGACTTTGATTCTAGACTGGCTTGTTTGAGTGTTTTAGAAATTGGTGATCTACTGGGAATTTCACCCATTTCCTTCTAACTCTTGAGTTTTCAGAAGTGATCTGAAAAAGTAAAAATATAATAATGTTATATATGTGTATACATGTATCTCCAGTCACCAATGATTGGGTAATGTTAATTCAATATTTGGAAGTGTGGCCACCAGGGAATGAATGATGAATGAGTGTGTTCACATCTTCTGCTGCCATTGCTAAGACTACAACTACAGGCAGACAACTATTCTAAAACAGCACCAAAAACTGACATCCTTTTTCACAACTCCTCTTCCTATTCACTGATTGGCTGGGTTGAAATTCAACTGGAGAAATTGAGCTCAGTGGGAAAAATCCCAGACAGAGCATTGAAGGGAGATGAGAATTGAGTAAGAGGCAATGGTCAGGTTTTTTTTTCACGTATCAGCTGAGCATTTGGATGCTGGATGCAAAGCTGCAATGGATGCTGTTTCAGCAGCTAGTGTTCTAGATTGTGTTGCACACTACTAATTCTTAATGCTAGACTCCTACCTGAAGTGCAATTCCTTAAACTGCATGAATTAGTGGCACAGTAAGGCAACTGGGAGTGCCAGATGAAATCATCCACATGCTTCCTTTTAGGACGATAAGCTAGCGTTTCTTTGTAGTATGTGAAGTATATATTTGTATGCCCCTGTTCACATTTCACAATGCTTGGTCATGTCTTATTTAATGTGTTAATGCACAAACTGTTTCTGCTGTAAAGTCCACACAGACACAGTCTGTATATCTGATAAAGGTAGTACCCATGTGAATGCTAATCTTAGCGACTGTTCAAGACCAGCGCTTCATAAATTTTCTATTTGAGTACCCATTGACAAGTGACATTTATTCATGACTGTTGTGAGCATTACCCATGATTCAGGGGTCACCAATGTTTCTTTATTTTTATTTTTTTTTTACTTTTGCTAAATTACTTTCAGTATGTATGATGCAGTTTATAGTCATGGTTTTTCTTAGTGGGAATGCAAACAAGTGGAAATTCTGTCAAACAAACAGATAGGATACATGTTGTTACATGTTGTTTTAGAGGAAGGTCTGATCTGCACATCTACCTTTTTGTCAGAAAACAAAGCTGGTTTGATTGCTTGTTTTGATTGCAGGATAAAATTTTGTGCATTGTTGTTAGACTTGTCATATGCTAACTGTGTGTTGGCTTGTTTGTATTAGTATCTTGTTTTGTTAGATTTTTTTATTATTTCCACATAGGGGTGAAACCGCAATGCTGACTGATAATTGAAATGAGCAATACAATATATTTAGGAAAATTAATGATAGCCTATTCTATTTAGTTTCGCCTTTTAAAAAAAGAATGGACTGTGAAAAAGCTAATATGGCGTCTTAAATTCAGGTGTAGAAAATATATGTTTTTAAGCTCAAGACATGCTAGTTTCTAAATCTGAATTTAAAAGGCAAACATAAAATCTTTTGAAACACCTTCAAAATTAGTAAGCATGGTTTTCCTTAAAAGATTAAAACAATTTTAAAATAACCCTCACTATTTTTATTTTTGCAAACATCTTGAATGCTTGTTGATTGGAGTGTCAAATGCAACACTTATTTTTCATTATGAGAGTCTTTGGTTGGAACAAAGGCATCTACAATGAGTTTACCCTTTCATAAAATACTTTACACAGATATAATTAGAACACAGAAACACCAATATCACAAGCTCAAAAGCAGCGTGCAACTGCCAGAGGCAACTGGCAATCACTAGATGTTCACATGATTAAGATTGTCAGTTTATAGGTCAGCAAAAATAGAAAAGTTGAAAACTATTGTTTAAGCTTTTGAAATGTTAAATCCAGTAATTTTACTCACTGTTGATAATTAATCAAAGTTGTTGTCTAAACTGTATACCATCCTCATTTTGAGGATTACTAAAGAGACCTTTTTGTTACATTCTTCTTTTAGTTTTAAAAAATATCTAACAATAGATTCACACTTTGAATCTATTGTTGAATATACTGACAAAACAAAATAAAATAATTGCATGACATGAAGATGCTCTGAAAGTATTGCAACATGTGAAGAATTTTCATGTTTATGTAGTATTCTTGAGTTATTGATTTGCTTGTATTAAAAGCAAAGAAAAACCCTGATTGTATTTCTTTGCTCCTCTTTAGAAAACGTTTTTCCCTTCAGCTGTTGCAGTTGCTGTGTCATAAAGAACACATCCCTGGTTGGAATTCCCCAGGAAATGTTCAGCTGGAGGGTGGGAAGAAAGGGCTCAGAGAGTCACTGGAGAGTGTGATTGTTGAACAATATTTAATGCATGAGTGTGTAGGAGGTGGAAACTAAAACAGACCCCATGCTGTCACTGTGACCCAGCCTTTTTTTAAAGGGAAATGGATCTATGTTTTTTGTTTTTTTTTTCCTCTCACTGCTGTCTGTGTAATCGCAGCCTCTTTAGGGGTTGGCTTCCTTCTAGTTCAAGGTCTGTACAGAAAAGGGTAGATGTAGAAGCTGACTGCCTTCCTTAGACCTTTACAAGTGCTTGCATTTTTTTTTTGCAAAAGAACAAAATAGCAGGTATTTATTGTTGGCATACAGGTAGTTTGCAAGATTGCATGAAGTTATGGCCATAATTGTGTCAGAATGAATCAGCTAATTGCACAAGGAATAGTTGTTTGTGTTATAATATGACTACTGGCAGGCGGCCACCTTAAAAAATAATGTTGTTCAGGGGGTGGTTTAAGGATTTGAGTGAAATATCAATGGTAATGGCTCAATAACTGGGTCAGATTATCTTCAGAACTGCGGCTCTGGTTGGGTGTTCCTTGTTTGGACTGGTCTTTTTTTGTCAAAATTGGTACTGAAAAGACATTGTGACAAACAGTTTTCAGGGTCATGGGGAGGAAAGGTTTACTGATGCAGGTAAGGCCAAAGAGTGCCCAGTGTTGTCCTGTCCAACAAGCTTACTACAATTCAAATTTTTGAAGAGGTTTACGCTGGTTCTGAGAGAATGATATCAACTACACAATCTAAAATACAGACATTGCTTTGGCCTTAAGATTTCACAGTTCTACGTCTAATCAGGTATTTGTGAGATGTGTTGGATAGACACTTATCTGTGGAGGGCCTATCTCACAATTTTATAGATTAAAAGAATCAGCTGTCCACTGAAAGCTGGCACCTTCGGGGTCTATTGGAGTCCATGCCTCGATAGGTCGGTGAGACCATAAGGAGGGGGCTTCACTCTATTAACCATGTGATTCTAAATTTATGCCTAATTTACGCAAAGAGCAGTATTTTCTCTAGACTATGGCTTTGGATAGGTGGAAGAAGATGAACCCTGACACAAACATTTTGTCACACTGTCACAGAAATGGTATGCTGTGGTATAAGTAAGATATATGGTGTAAGGATATTTAGTTGGCTTAAGAAAAGAACAAGGTACATAACTGATCAGCTGAATAGGCATCTCTTGGTGAGTTCTTAGCTATTTAGATCTTAAAATTAGTGTCATCTTAAAAGGCATATGGAGCACGCCATTGTTACTAATATATTGGCAAGCAAAACATTGAGACCATCTCTAGCATTTTGCACTAGCAGAACTATAAACAAATATGAATTTATACATTTTGTAATTTAATTTATTGATAAAAGAGAAAACCTAGTCAGTTGACAACAGTTTATTTGCTTTCTGATTTTAAAAAATGTGGTGTCAGTTACAGTTGGCTTAGCTGTTCATCACAATAATAAACACAAACTATGAAAGTGGAATGGCTCTTACTCTCAACTCAACCCTTACTAATTAATATGGCGCATATTGAGCATGTTCTACACATGTTGAAGTGGTGTAATACTGTTAGAGATGTGTAAGCAGCTACCAGAATTGGGTCAATAAGCGCTACGATGACATGTTCAGTCTCGGGTCATTGGCAGTTGCACAGCCCTGCGGCACATCTCATGAAGAGGTCGAGTGAGATACCAGCTTGGAGCCGTAGACAACTGACTTTCCTCAGTTGTGCATTCAGAAGTCTGTTCAAAATTGGATTTGTGGCAGAGATCATAAATAGGTGGCTTCACTGAGAACCAGGTGCCTTCATGCTGTTTACTGGTGGGCTGCTTTAATTTATATATAAATGTGTTTCGGATTTTGTATTTCCATGTTACTTTTACCATATATTTTTATTAACGATTTTACTGTGAATATGAATATACTGTGAGAACTTTCCAATTTCCTAGAGGAAACACTTTCCCTCTGGTTTTACAGAGAAACGCTGGGCTGAATTACTGCTTGAAACAAACTGATCATCAGTAAACATCATGTGATAACATTTCTGAGGAACATGTGATATATCGGTCCCTTTAGCAAAGTGGAAAGGATCAACTGATGTTCCTTTGTGTCTGACAGATGAATTATATTTAAAAAGTCCTTTGCAATGTACTGCATTTGAGAGGAAGACAGACTACTATGTTGCTGTGTCTAATCAATATTTTCCCCACTGTTCTCATGATGCAAACTGCTATTTCAGAAGCTTTCAACTTGAGTTGCTTTTGTTGAGGTATAATGGTTGCACGTTCTTGCTCTTTTATGTACTCTTTTGTAAGCACACTGTTGGAGCTCTGGGTATATCCTGCCAGAAATGGTATAATTGTCATAACTGTATTTGATGTTGGACTTAAAAAGGACATCATAAAGTCTTTTGTATGCTTGTGTTATTATGACAGTGGCATTTGTAATTACTCCTATGAATACAATCCAAAGTATGTGTTGAAAACCTTTATAAACTCTGAAGTTTTTCAAGGCCAGTACATGAAAACATGGATGTGAAATGCTTTCAAAGCCTCCGATGGTCTTTCTTTTACTCCCAAGCATGCTGAGCGTGTATTTTTCTGACAGGGTTCTCAAAGGAATGCCACAGGAGAGAGAGGTCACTGACAGTGGGGCAGAAATCCCCGTTATACAGCATCAACAATCTGCATGAAAGATAAATCATAGGCAGTCTGGTAAGGGTGCTGTAACACTATGCAGTGTGGACATTAATCATTTGGTACCCCTTTATGATGATTCACAGCCATATCTAAAATATGGTGAGGGTGAAGCAGATATTGGAGAAACTGGTTATTACAGCTGTAAAATATTTGAATATATATATATATATATATATATATATATATATATATATATACTGTATCTATATATACTGTAAGACTCCCTCTAATTGTCAAAATATGCATATTGCATTAAGTCCTTCTCCCATTTACAAAAGGTAAATGATAGGTCAGATGACACCAATAACAAAAAAAAAATGGATGTAAAATTTTTATTTTTGTTCTGAAATACATTTCTGAGGATCACTGTTACCACCAATGATGGATGATTGTTTAGTTGCTGAAATTAGTGCAAAGTGGCTCCTTTGTGTGTCTCCTAATATGTGAATTTCCTTGACCTCCTAGAGGGAGGATACTATTCAACTGATTCCTGCCGGAAAGTCAAAGCCCTTGCTGGGTTTGGGACATAAGACCATAAGTATTTGTTTGTGTTGCACCATATTATGAAAATATTGTGTTGTAATGTAAACAGTATTACAAAGTTCAAATATTACAAGATATGCATAAAAAATAAAAACTTCACAGGTGATCAGGTTCTACTGGAATTTTGAATGACCAGTATATACAGGCGTCGACGTCAGGAAATGTGTGCAACCACCAACTTAGGTGGTGGACTTGGCAGGCCTGTTTAAATATGTTACATATGACATGATGAGGCCTCGAATATTTGATTATTTTAGATTTTTTTTAGCTTTCATCATCACCTTTTTGCCATTTGAAAACATCCTTCTAATATAACATGTCTTTTTTGATCAGGTTATCAGGAAGTGTTTAAGTGTTTTTAATTAAAGAGATCATTTTCAATTTAATTGCTCTCGTTCAATACAATCATTCCCAGTCTTTTTTGACAGATTTATATTCATCCCATCCATCCATCTGTTTTCCATACCTACTTATCCTTGCTGGGTTGCCAGCAAGGATAAGGAATGGTGTCTATATCCAGCTGTCATTGGGCAAGAGGTAGGGTACACTCGGGTAGGTCGCCATGTTCCTATTCATTCCCAAGAAGAAAAAAAAGTCACAAACTAGTAACAGCTCACCATAGCTTTGTTCAAGATTCAGAATTATTTTATCCCCTTGCAGTGGTGCAGATTGTCTGTTTTAGGATGCATCATGAGTTCAAGAAATTCCCACCCTTCAGATTAAGCAGGCACTTAAAATATTTTGCCCCTCAAAGACACCCTGGTGTGAAGACAAAAGTGAAGGTGGATGAGACAGAAAGACGGACATAATAAATACTTAAAACTTAACTACTACTGTTTTTGTTTGTTTGTTTTTTTTTCATTGAAAAAGCAGTGTTTTCACACCAAGGTTAATTGTGAGCTGTCAAGTCCATTGTGTGTACAGCAGCTATAAGACCGTTTTTGTGATGGCCTAGGGGGAAAGGACTCCCCTGTCTGATGAGAAGCACTAGAATTACTGCTCTGATCCTCTGTGGGCCGTGAGGACTGCTGACCAAGCAGAACTCTCTCTGTCTCTAAGTTGCTCTCCCTCGCCCTCTCCCTCCAGTTTTCCTCAGTGTTCTGGGTTTCGTAGTGAGGGGGTCGACACCTCAGCTTTTCTCATATAACAGAAGGCTTATGTGTCACACTCTCATCAAAATAATTTCATATTAGCCCAGTGGAAGTGCATTTAGCAGCTGGAGGCTGTAAAGTAGGAGTGATTGCTGCACTTTATCCCTGTATATGCAGCTCATCAGCACAGCACTGACCTTGTGTAAGGACAGAGATTCTCTGGTTACCTTCATTGAAAGCCAATAGCTAGAATTACATCCTTTGCTCTGCTTTTAAAGATAAAGTTGACTCAGGAAAATTTTCTGGTGAAAAGGGAAATTCTACAAAAAAGAAAATGCTTGTGCCTCAAATATAAAGCTTACTGCGCTGTAAGCTGTATGCCTCTCTTAGACAAAGGGCTAATATTTCAGACCCCCACTCTTAAAAGTGTTTGACTAATTGATTAGTTAACATACTTTAAACAGAAAATCCATCAAGTTCCATTTAATCCACCGTTGTTGTCTCTCCACAGTTTAGTGCTGTCATGTTGATGGATCTTTCATAATCCAGTGCTCAGCAAGGACAAAACCTTTGACATTTGCTGTAATTACTAGAGGTGGTTTAATTGAGTGAGTCAAACGCGTCATTTGGAGCTGCTCGACATCTTCAGTAAAGCAGATTCCATAGTGAGTAGTTACTCCTACCTAAACTACACGCCAGCAGTGTCTTGCAAAAGCATTCACACCCCTTATCTTTTCCCATTTAGTCATGTTACAACCACATATGCTTTATTTGGATTTTTCCTCAAAAGAGTAGATTGTTTTTACAAAACACTACATAGAACTATCTGAATCAACACAATTTACATCAACCTTTTACTGTGATTACTGCACATCTGCAAGACTTTGGGGTTTGTCTAGAAGCTTTCCACATCTGAAAACTGAATTTTTTGACCATTCTTATTTACATAAGCACAAGCTCAGTCAGATTGGATGGAAATTGGCTGCCAACAGCAACTTTAAAGTCCTGCCATAGTTATTCAATTGATTTAGGCTTAGGCCATTCTAACATATGGATATGTTTTGGTCTAAGTTTGTACTGTAGCATAGCTCTGGATGTACACTGGTCAATCAAAAGCAACCCAACAGCATGAGGCTACTATGACCATATTTCTCTGTGGTAGATGATGTATTCAGGTCGATGTGCAGTGCTAGTTTTCCACCACATTGTGCTTTGCATACAGGCCAAAAAGTTCACTTTTGGTCTCATCTCTCATCTTCCTTTGCATATTTATTTCTGCCAAACAAAGAACATGAGTTCCTATGGCTTTCTTCTTTCTACCCTATTAGAAAGGCCAGATTCTCAAACTTCTTAGGCATTTGTAGTGGTAATTATTTATACTAAATCAAACACAGGGAAGACTTAAGTTTTTTTTTAATTAAGTGACTTCTGAAGGTAATTGGGTGCACTGGATTTTACTTTAGTGAGTGTGAATAAATGTCTAGCTTCTCTGAATCTCCATTTCCCGACATATTGTCTTCATCCATGCTTTAATATTTTTCTCTGTGTCACGAACCATTTTTACCTCTGGACACCTTCTATCAGAGTGATTAATTTCCCTTCTGTTTTATGACTTGTTCATGTTGTTAGCAATATGTGTTGAAGAAAGAGGACATTGCCCTGCGACAGACTGGCGACCTGTCCAGGGTGTACCCCGCCTCTCGCCCGGAACGCAGCTGGAGATAGGCACCAGCAACCCTCCCGACCCCATTTAGGGAAGAAGGGTGTAAAGAAAATGGATGGATGGATGGATGGATGGAAAGAGGACATTTTTTTAGGTAGAAAATGAGTAGAAGTATATAATACGTTTGTTCAAATATAGGGAGTAAAAAGTGGTCAAGAAAAAAATGCCCAAAATAAAGTACAGAAAAAGCTACTTCCCTACAGTAATGACGTGCTTGTACTTTGTTACTTCCCACCTCTGTTGTAAGCTGTAAAAATATAAAAACAAGCGTGAAAACGTTTACAAGACAATGTGTTGGGTTTTTATAGCAAGTGGCAATTTGGTTCTTATTTCTTTTTCAATACGAGAGGGAACTTTTTCAAGTTAATAACCCTGTGCATTTGTGTTGGCACAGCTGTGTTAATGTAACATAAAGGTGAGTGAACTCAGTATAAATACAAACTAGGAAAACAGAAAGCAGTGTCTTTTTCTCCTTTGTGCCACTGTGTCTCATGATGTTCCTGTGACCTAGAAATGAATCTCAGCAAAGCAGCTTGACGGATGTGTAAATTCATAAAATGCATCTGAAGTAGAAAGGAGGCATGATGAAAGAGTTTCTTTTCAAGATATTTGTATCTTTATTTTATGATTACTTTAGTATTGCAAAACTGATTTAAAACCCCTTGTTCTTACCCCAAAATTACGTAGAGTACATGTCAGTCTTTGGCGTTCTGGAGCTGACAGCTAAGTGATTACGTTCATTTGACAGAAACAATGACTCCAGAAGTAAGCATTTTTGGAATCTGGAAGCAAGATTTTTAACTTACTTCCAGTGGAAAACCTACACTTTTAGAAGGGTGGAGGATATGTAGCTAAGAGAGAATTCAAAGAAAAGCACTGAGGTCAAGCAAACTTAAGAATGACAAGAGTTAACAGAGTATTGCACAAATTCTAATAAAAGCTTTACATTTTGTCCAGGAACTTTCAGTTACAAGCTTACATGACATTATAAAATTCTCCCTCTTTACAGTTCAAACAGTAAGCTGTTGAGTTTGAGTTTTGAACTGGAATCTGGTCCGATGACATTAATAGCAAATTAACAAATTCCTCATGTTTATGTTTGTGATGATAGGGCAGAAAATGTTTTTTTCTGGCATGCCTTGTAAGCAACTTTTCAGCATGTAGATAGCACGCCACGCTGATTGACCCAGTAGAAATTCTACTGGAGGAATCCAAGTAAATGGTAAAAAGCCCAAATTGAGCTGTGAAACAATAGCATAGGACAGTAATGGCCAGGGTAGTATAATAGTACGTTTTTGGAAATTGTTCTTGACAGCAGTGTCCTCGATGTACATGGTTGACAAACATGGATCCTCATCCAGCTTTGTCCCAGTTTGACTGGTTTTCCTGTTGTTACCTTTAACACCTTTTTAATAGCCACTGAATATTGTTTTGTTTATTTCTTGAAATAAATAAAATACTTTTGTTTTGTTTATTGTGACACCTTGACACTTTTAAAGAAGGTAAGCATGGAGATTAAATGTGCTCCTTTTTCTGTAAATGAGTATCCCCGCATTAATTTGCCTGTTTAGCCTCTTAAACAATTAATTGTTGCTTCTTTCACTACAGCTAACAAGCCAAAGGCTTTATTATAAAACTAAGGTTTTTTTTTTTTTTTTTTCTCATATTAATAGTTATACATGTCAATCAGACAAACCCTGAACACCCTGAACCACCAGTTCATTCAAAGATTCAAACCTTGTAATCTAATTTTTCACAATGGTTGTGAAAAATTAGATTACAAGGTTTGAATCTTTGAATGAACTGGTGGTTATTTTTATTCATAAGTTAGTACACAGACTACCAGTAGTAACAACTTTCCTTAGTAATCTATCTGTAGTTTTGTGGCTGACTGAAGGGCTCCTGGTGTCACTTTTGTCATCGTGATAACTGCAGCAATATCGCCCTGACCAAAGATGTGCCTTTTCAGAAATTGGTAGTGTGTATTCCTAAGACTGATTGTAATATTTTTAAAGGACTGGCAAATATTGGCTGATTTGTCAGCAGATGGATAATACTTTTTGACCTCTTGTCAAGCATCAGCAACAAATGAGATTATTTAAATTCAAAGTGTGCATCCATCGTACAATGTCCTGATGTCAGATTCTGTAACCTTGTTTTTCTGTGTACTGCTGAGTCCAGCACTGAATGGAAGCTGAATATAAATGTTGTCTTTCGCAAGAGCAGACAGTGTATTAATATAGAAGAAACACCTTAATCGGTTTGATCTAAAATGACTGACATTTGGTTTAATTTTCTGTAACTGATTTATAGTACCAGCTATTACAATGAAACTAATAATTCCCTGAAGCAGAACCTATTAATTTGCAAATGTCAAATGTCTACGTATTTTATTTCACCTACGCTCATCGCTACATATGTTACCCTGGTGTTTAATGTGTCAAGAAATTCAATTGAAAAAGTGGTTTTCAGAAACAACTATTTTATTTACTCAAAGCTGAAATAATTTATTATTCAAAACATGAAAACGAACAAAAACATATGATGTAGCCTTTACCTTAAGCATGTTTAATGAATTTAGATGAATTTTTATGCATTTAAGGACTTGGAGGATGGGGGGTGGAATCACAGATTTAAACAGTTCTATGGAAGATTGGCTAACTCTGTTGTTTTTGTATCAAACTTACATTTCAAAGTTCAAGTTTGGTTTCATTAGAACTAAACAGATGCCTGATTTGACATGATTTGAGACTTGGATGCTTTCTTTGAAGGAAAGGCTTCCAGTCATGAATTGCTACTTCTTAGTCCAAGCATATTTAGAATACTGGAGATTGTTGTGTTATGTAGAACATATCAGTACTCGATCACCAGTTTCTGTGGTGATCAGTGTTTTTTAGTTGTTATTGTTTTTGAGATGTCATTTTTGTCTCATGATACATGTCTTCTCTGTGCCATGGAAAATAGATAACGCTCTGTAGATTTTTGTACTCTTAAACTTACTGATATGCTTGTAAAACCTTCCATCCTTCCATTGTTGAATTGAGACCTGTCTGCACTCCCATAGTTAGCAAAGCTGAGCTATTGACCTTGGTGTTATTATCCTTGATTGGCCAGCAAACTGGCCTGACCTGAGCTCCACAGAGAATCTGTAAGATGAGAGACACCAGACCCAAACTGCAGATGACTTAAAGCACAGGTGTCAAACTCCAGTCCTCAAGGGCCGGTGTCCCGCAACTTTTAGATGCGTCTCTGCTGTACCACACCTGAATAGAATAATTAGGTCATTAGCAGGACTCAGGAGAACTGATCTAGACAAGGAGGAGGTAAGTAAGCCATTTCATTCCAGTGTTTTGTACCTGCGGCACATCTAAAAACTGTGGCATAGTCTAAAACCGACCAGAGTTTGACACCCCTGACTTAAAGGGTCCTATCAAAGCAACCTGGGCTTCCTTAACATCCCACATTTCTGCACAATCAAAATTATTTGAGATATATCTCTGTAAACACATACAAATCAAATATCCACTTGTGACTAGTCTAAATACATTTTATATGAAGAGTTTTGCTTCCAGAGAGAAAGATTTTTTTTTTCCCATAAATCCAAACTACTGGATTCCCTGAAGAAAATAGCTACGTTTGGCACTCTGGCATTTCTATTTTAAAGCACTTCACCGACTGCATTGAAATCGGAATCATCCATCAAGTATGAATTTTAACATCGTCATGAATGAAGCCTCAGGTTTGCCAGTGAAAATTGGCAAAAATGTCATATTTCTGTCACTGCAGCTTTCTACAGTGATACATATAATGCTAATTTCGAGGACATTTTACTGGCAAGTAAATCTCATTGCATTTAAAGAAGACTCGCAAGCTAAGCCTCCTTAGTTTGTAGTTTTATGTTATATTTCAAATACCTTTTTTTACAACTCACTCATTTTCTGTGTACTATATAAATGCATTACACAGAAAGCCTTCCAGTATGCCCAATGTTTCATATGCTTTAGTTCGAGAAGCACAGCACCTCTCTGCAACATGTCCTTGTAAACCTTCTTCCTGATGCACGCATTGCTCAGCACTTACAGCAAACTGCATCAACTGAATTAGCGTAATTGGATAATTTCAAACTCAAAAACCTTTTGTAAAACAGGCGGCGTTCTCTTTCATCAAGAAACACTTTAAACCATTTTCCTCATAGTGATGAACAAAACAGATTCAGGGGGCTCAGTGCACTGTTCCAAATGTTTGTGAGAGAATATGTGATGCAAAAATCAAACAACGAAGAGGGTGCACATGGGAAAGATCTGTGAAGTGCATTTTTCTCTGAGATCAAATATTAGATAAGTGGCCCAGACATGTATCCTTTTTCAGGCTAAATTGAGATGCAGTGTAGAGGTTTAAAAATGATCCTGTGTTGATTTCATGCCATCACCACCATCTGTTAAGTCCACTACATGGCAGCTGTTTCCATATTTCTCTGTTGAGTCTTCATTTTCCTCAGACTCACAGATTGATGGACCAGTAGCTTAATGGAGGCTAGTTGCCTATGTGCAGTGGACATGCTAGACCTGTGCGGCTATACCCATGAGATAATACATTCTCCCTCCAGTCTGGCTGCAAGGGTATCATGTAACACAGCCAGGTGTGTGTGCAAGCCTGAGGTCAAAGGTCTGACTTGCATTAGTGGAGGCAAACTGGCTGTCCTCCCATTGAAACCAGTATCAGTTGGCTGATTTGCCGCTTTATGCGTCTAGTAATTCTTCATTTCCTTCTGCTAGCTTCTGGTGTTTCTCAATCATTAACCATCCTTTCTACCTTTTTCATAATCCAAAATCAAATGTACTGCTGCCACATATAGGATTATTGATGCTGTTATTTAATGAGTGTCAGGGTTTCTGCCGTTTATCTGTGATGTATAGTCCATGTGAGGAGCTCATACTGGGAAACATGCACTATATTTACAGTTTGATTTGATTTCTCTCTCTCAGGGAAAAAGCCTGTCATAAATTACAGGAATCTCATGGAGCGTGGCACAGTGAAGCTTTATAAATCCCCCTGCTGGGAGGAGGGACAAAGAGACAGTGAAGGAGGCTGTGCTGTGAAAGGGCAATCTGTATGCAAGTTCAGTGGGAAACAGCATCCTCAACTCATGGCACAAGCTCAGAGGCACTGCCTCGAATGTGGCTGGCTTGCCATGTAAGGTGGCTCATTCTGTTCTGTGTTGGCCTCAGCTGCTGTGTAAAAATAAGGCTTTTCAAGAGTGTTCTAGGTGCAACTTTGTTTTGCAGTGTGAAAAAGAAGATAAGGTTTGTTCCTTTCCAGCCTTCTTGAAATAGGTAAAAGTGTCCAAATCAGACCAACTGTATGGTGCATGCCTAATATCTTTTTTGTGTATATGCCCCACTTGGATATTCTAGGCCTCTCAGTAAAAAGGATGTGCCTTCCCCCTTTCCTTTGGTCCTGAACCACAGGAGTAATTGAATTACACATTCTACTCTGTAGCTTCTCAGCCTCATGGGAGCATGCAACTAATCGTTAGGAAGCTGTGTTTTTCAGAAATGGGGAGGGGGAGGCGTACCGATGCTTTTTTTCTTAGCAGTGGGCAACTGCACCGTTGATGTCAATCATCTTTTTTTCACCATAGCAACAGTGGCAATAGTAGAAATCCATCAACAAGGCGCTTAACCTAATGACCTCTGAATGTTGTCGAAATCACATATGGTCATCTACAACATAAAACAAACCGCTTTAACATCAGCATTGGCTGGAAGGAGCATCTGACAGTACAACAATCTGGAACGTAAATATTAAGGTTTAATAGATTTGCTGTTTTTTTTTCTCCAATAAAAAATGTATCACACTATCTTAAGATTAAAAACACTATCACCACTCCATTGACATATCCTTGTAATATTGGATATAATATATATGGTTATATCTCATATCTTAAGATGCTCTCCAGCTTTGAAAAAAAAAAATCTAAATCAATACACCTCATGGGTAAATACTACAGTTTAACAGTATTGAACAAAAATCAAAAGCAATCTCAACCTTTTATTTAATGCAGAAAAGCAACAATGATTCCTACTTTTGCAAACATATTGAATAATTGTTTTATATTGTTATCAGTAACATTTGTTTTCTGGCATTTTCATACATAATCTTAAGCAAACATATTGAATAACCACCTACTAAATTTTAAAATGGTTATAGACATGCTACCCATTGCATGTACCCAAAGTTTTAAAACAACTTAACTTTAAAAAGACAGGTTGGTGCCTCTTTAATTCCAGTTTAGCAATTAAAAATATGTTCAAATAAAATTTAGTTTTTTTTCTTCAGTAGATGGGAGTCCCAGGGCTCTCTTCCAACTAGCTGACCTGCAACGTAAAGCAACACCTGGGAGAGGGTTCTGATTTGCTACCCAATGCTACATGCAGCAGACAAAAACCTCCAGACACTTCAGGATTTTCATTTGCATCTCATCAAAAGGTTATTAAGCCTTACGAATAGACATGATGAAATTTTTTTTGAAAACCTGTATAGCATAACACCGTTAACCAGCACATGCCTACTTCATACTCCAGAGGCGTCTTGCAACAGTTTCATCACCGTCTGCATCTGTTCATTAAAATATGATCCCAAGAGATGTTGTTTACCCAATTTTCTTCAAAAATGTATGTCATTGTAACCATGGATGCATTGAGGCTGTCAATGCCTGAGACTGTTTCCGGCTGTCCTTTGAGGTTTGTGATTTTGTTCAAATCAGTTTTTATTTTATTTTCTCAGAACCATAACACATCCACACTAATTTGTTTGAATTAAAGAATTGCTGTAATAAATTTTAGCCATGCTCAAAAAAATGTCAATAAACATTTAGTTGATTTAAAAAATGTTGTTACATGCCTGAACTGGGTATTTACCTTGCTGTTTAGTGAATCATGGCTGACGTTGATCACTTACTAATTAATAGGTGCAATAATTACAAATACAATTGTGGGTTTTTTATTGGGTTTTGTGTTTTTTTTCTTTCCAACTGTTATTTTGTAGAGTGTACCTACAGAATCAGTTTTTATTGAGATATTAAACTATTCATTTCTGCATGTTGTTAAAAAATGTTCTGGCTCCAAGCAAAAACTGTTAAATAATGAATGTACAGAGAAGATTAACAGTGAGCCCAATTTAACCTTGTTACTGGACAACTCCAGGAGAAATAGGATCTTTTCATCAGCATCCACAGCTAAATTTTTGGCTGGCATTGTGAAAATGAATTGTGTGGAAGAAGCAGCACAGCAACAAATTAACACTTTGAGTTTTTGTGATTATGAGTAATTATTATAATACCTTCCTTTTCAGCTGAAAGCAAAAGCTGTGTTTATTTTATTCTCATTTTCATTTTAAATAGTAAAATAGTATGCTTAAAAATCCAGGCTAATTGTCTTTCATATAGCATAATCCTAGATACTAATACTCCCCTGTGAGGAAAGTACTGTAGGCCTCATTAGAGGAAATCTGTTTGTATTTGCTCACTGTCAAACACTGGTAAAGCTCTGTTAAAACACAACACAGGGTGACCCTATCGTGTCCAATAGATCCGTTCGTCTGTTGTTCTTTTGTTTGAACAGCAGTAAATCTGAATTTCATAATTCAGATTTACTGCTGCATCTGTAGTGTCCATGTTAATGAAGTAAAACCCAGTGCAGAGACCCCGCATTGATTTCATTTTCTGCCTCTCTGCCTACTCCCTGGGTAGAGATGGAGATTACATGACAATGTCATACAAAAGGAGAGATTAAAGAATCTGTATCCAACTGCAGTGTCACAGTTGTGTGCTCGGCTTCTCAAACAGATGCAGGACATTAAGGGAGAACTGCAGAAATGGAACTTTGTTTCTGTAATTTTCTACAGATCTGTTGAGTTGAAGTTTGCTTCTTGTTACCCTTACTTGAGGGGTTGTCTTTGTCACACACACATCTTGGATTTGAAAGTGAATGTCTGATTAATAGGATGATACCGCCCCTGTCAAGAATCAACAGATAGGGAGCGAGGAATGGAAGTGTTGTACAGTTAATATAGAACAAAGAAGGACACAATTCCTTTTCTAACTTGATGCTTGCTTGCCTTCAAACTCATGTCTTTACCTTGAGCCTTCAGTCAGCCTGCACTTCTGTCCAATCACTGCTGGTATGAAGAGTTGGTAGAAAAAGTTCAAAATTGTTTATTGTGATACTGTATGTTGAAAGTTTTGTAACACACTAAAGTATTTGCAAATTAAAATATTTAACCTATTCAATTTGAACTAGAAATTAGTTTATTTTAAGAATCTCTCAAAAGATAATAAACCAAGTAAACTCCATACAGGCTTGGGAAAGGAATTCTGTAAATTTTTATTTTGCCTTTTATTAAGAGTTGGTATGTCAAAATTGTTTATATACCTCCCAACTGTGAAAACATAAAATTTTCTTGTAATTGCTGCCCAGCTTTTATTATTATTATTATTATTATTATTATTATTATTATTATTATTATTATTATTATTATTATTATTATTATTATTATTATTATTATTAATTTATTTATTTATTTTTCACTTGTATTTTCACAACAACTTCAGTAATGAGCCTCAAGTATTTGAGGTTGGAAGGCCTTTTTACCATTACCATTAATTGCCATTACCATTAATTGCCATTACCATTAATCCAAGGTTGCCCATGTTCAGTTCTCCTATCTTATGCTGCCATGCTTGGATAATTCTATCAGAAATAGTCAAAGTAACAATGTCACAGTCATTACATGCAGGAAAATTAAACATTTTGAAACCTCTGTACTAGACTGATTTTGAATTTATTGATTAAAAATATGGAGAGATGAGATGTAGTTCCTCTTGTTTTGATCCTATACTTTGTTTGTTTGCTTGCTTTGTTTGGTTAAAAATAATGATTTGGTGCAATTTGTGTCTTTGCAGAAAAAAAAAATTCAGAAAAATTATTCTTATTTGTTTCTGTTAGAGGGAAACACATTTTTTAATAAACATCATTTGGATGATTTTCTCTGACAAACTGGCTTCTCTGCCTATATTGAGATAATTTCTGTCTGATGTATTCTAGTGTAAACTTGGCATCATTAGCAACACTAAAATCAGCCCATGTGACAACTTGCCTTCAGAAGCAACACAAGCATTTTCTGAAAAGTTGAGATATTGTGAAGATGAGCCATTCTAAAAAATACACCATAGAGCTCTTTTTCTTTATAGGCGACCACATGTGTTATATGCAATAGGGACAATAAATAAATCACTAGGCTGTTAAGGCTGTTAAGGCTGTTGGTCATCCTTTGAGTTGTGGTTAAATTGTAATAAATTCTATGTTGTAACTGTGGACAAGAAAATAAATAAGAGTTTGTACTGTAATTGACATATTTTAGGTAGATTGGGAAAACCAGATGCACAAAATTAGAGTATGACTCCTAGATGTGCATTTGAATGGTTCAAGACTAATGACCTGGCACCTGGTAAATGTGGGGTGAAAGTTAATGTTGATCAAACACACTCTCTTTGATATTCATATGATTCTACCTATATCATTCTATTTTCTTTGTTGACTTTTCAAATGGTTTCATTAAGAATATCTTTTCTGAACAAGGTGTAGATAACACTGGTGTTGGCTCAGGTGTTAAGTTTTGAAAATATATCATTACCCCTGAAAAGGCAGAAATAATCAGTATTCAGGTTATCAGCTTGCTCAGTGCCCCCACTTTACTAATTACAAGAGCGTGTCAGAATTAATGAGTTGAAATCTATTATGGTAGAATTCAAGAAAGCAATTAGTGAATCTCAGGAAGTGAGCAAATTGCTGAGCTGCAGAATATCTGTTACGTCTTAACTTTCAACAGTAAGCAATATGCAACCCCGAGGATGACCTGTGGTGTGCAGTCTGCGTTGGGAAAGATTAAATTTGCAATAGATATTTGAGTTGCACAATGGAGTACATTCCATTGTGTTTACAAGCAGAAATCAAAAGTAAATTATTTCAGTGCACTGAAATAATTTCAAATATTCATTTGATTCTTATTATCAAGTCTGTTTTAGTTCTAAATAACTAATAAGTAAGCTGTAATTCCAAACCTGTACTCCAAGCTTTTAGGCTACATGCATATGCCATAAAACTACATGCATGTACGATGCAGTTAGTGAGCCTTATTTTTCTGGTTGGAGTCATTTAACAACCACTAATTGTTAAATTTGAGGACTATCACATATTTTACTAAAAACCAGCCATGGTATGACTCTGTAGATCTTGTGATGCAATACAGGATAAAAGTGTGTGCATGTTTGTTTGTTTTCATGCATAGGGCACTTTCAAAAAGTCTTTTAATCAACCAGATCAGATGATTAAATGCTGTGTCTTGGGTAGAGTAAAATAGTTATACACCCAGACACTCTTCTCAAGAGTACAATTCCAGTTTTGTTCAACTTTTATAGGTCTACATCAAAGTTTGTCTTATATTACTTGTCAACAATTTATCAGGTTCGCTATTTGTTTATACCCTTGCAGTGTTTAGAAGGCATATTACAGTTTGGCTTATAATCAAGTTATGTATTTTTCCAACTTTGCTCCTGCAATTTCCATTCAAATTTAATTTCCTGCTGTTGTCAAGCAATAAAATAATGCCAGTCACATGTTAGAGCTGGACTGTTGGCTATGTTTTGCCAGAGCAAGTTGTTAACCAACTTTGAACAAACCTTCATCTACCCACCCACTCACCTATACTACCTATGCTACCTTTCATCTTTATTGCATATTTTGCATGTGTATTGCTATTGTTTGCAACTGTATACATTTACTAGTCACTTTCTAGGCTCTGAAGTATCTGTTTTTCTTCACAGCAAAACATATTTTATGCCAACCGGAGTTTCTCCTTAATAGTCTTGTGCTACTTAAGCACAGTAGAACTAGGTTCAGACAACATCTGTGATGTTCTGAAAAAAACATGCATTGTTTAAAGTGTGCATGTAGCTTCATTACTGGTTTCTAAATCTGGTCAATTAAAAAACATATTTTGATTTAGATTAGGACTCCATGTGTTATAACTGTTTATATGACACTTCTATGATTCGTCTCTCACTGCAAGGTATTAAAGTCAATGATGGATTCCTCCATAGAAGCAATATGCTGCTGGTAATTATAAGCAGAAATGTTGCCAATTAGGTTGGCATTTCTTTTCAGGCTCTTGAAAACATTCTCATACAGCTTCTTAAGCCCATTTCACCTTGCTGCAAGCTGACATTTCCTTCTCCTTTCCGTTTCCCTAAAACCTTTGGGCTTAATGAGCCATCTAGCTGTTTGACCCTGATGATTCACTTTGGATTTTGCTACCACTGAAGACCAATGATTGGGTGAGTGCAGCATGTTTGTCTGCATCCACACTAGTTGTGCATCCAACAGTCTCTAAGCTCATTACAGTAATCAGGTTAAAAAGAGAGGAACTGGGGAGTGCTTGGCCTACAACTCATTTCCACTGGACTTCCCCAGTGAGAACCTCTCACCCAAGCTCCGGCAGAGCTGATGGGACGCATCTCTGCAGATGCCTGTTCCTAATGATCCCCTCCCGCTGATCCTGTTTGTGTGAAACCCACACTGTGGTATTCAGCTGCAGCCATACAGTCATAATGACCAACTTGTAATTGTAAATTCCTTCGGAGACACACCTATTCTTTTCTGAGTTTCTGAACAATTTAATCGGGCTCACACCAGCTGTAAACAACAAATCATCCTTTTGGCGGTTTACTGTGTTTGTGCATGAATTAAGCCAATCAGCCTGGACAATATATATATATATATATATATATATATATATATATATATATATATATATATATATATATATATATATATATATATATATATATATATATATATATATATATATATATATATATATATATATATATATATATATATATATATATATATATATATATATATATAATAGATATAGATATATAGTATTACTGCTTGGAGAAATATACTCTGTTCAGTGCCATTGCTTTTGATTCTGCCTAACATATTTTGCTGAGTCACAAAAGCTGTAATTAAGCACTAATAATAGTGGCTGTACCCCATTTTGTCTCTAATGCTTATTCATAAGTTTGATCCTACATTTCAACTGTAAGTCTCTTGACGTTGCGAAATTCCTCTGCTTCTACTTTTTATCTGTCCATGTGAGAAACTACAGAACAGTTCAGTAGAAGTTATTCAGACACTGTTTAGCCGATTTGTAGTAGTTACAGCTGGTAGATTTAAACACAGAATGAGTGCCTAGACATTTAGGAAGGCTCAATTTCCATCTTAAATGATGCACATAAAAGGCAGAGAGTTTTACATCCTCCAGGATTTTTTGCATTTACATTCCTTACAGAAAGAAACACACTATTGCTTATGGATGGCATAATCAACTTGTCTTGCAAATTTCCTGAACTGCAGTTGAAACTAGCAGATGTAGAACATACATCTGCTACTTAAAGCTTACTTAAAGCTTATATAATAATATATAAGCTTTAAGTAAGTCCTTAAAGCTTATATACAGTATTATTTGTATAACTTCTTTTAAAAATGTGTGTAGGCTTAATGCTCAGGATAGTCATATTTATTTTACATAAATAAATAAAAACTTTGAAACTGAGAAAGTTGCTGGAAATGTGACAATGTTTTGGTTGCGAACTTGAACATATGTGCAGAACACTGTGGATATATAAGGTCTGTAGATCAAATCTGAATTTTTGAAGTAAAATGTTATGATCTATTTGTTGAGGAAATGCATCAGAGAGAAATGTATTACTTAGAGACTTGGCAAATCAGGCCCCTAATGAGGGCTATAAAAAAAGTTCTGTAGTGAGTCCAGTTTTTCTGTAATTTATCAGAGAATTTTCATGACATGTGTAATTCTGAACACTAAAATTCTGGTAGCATATGGACATCTTTTGCAGTTTCTGCTTCTGTTCTGATCAGCTGATGCTAGGGTCCACAGCTAATTAGTGTGTTTATACAACAATACCAGGAGGACAATGTGGGCTTTTCTGGAACATTATAAAACCTTTCTGGTTCCACTCAATAAAGCATATTTCTCGAGAATTTTCTATTATTTAAAAGCTGTGTGGAATGGCCAGTTGGCCTTTAAATTATCATTGTTTTAGGTTTTCTGAACCTACAATAGGTCCAGAAAAAAATGGTGCAACTGGGCATGACATCTGCTGTTAGATGTGCCTCCACTTCACTAGAGCAGATTGAACTTGAAGCATTAGCCAGGAGTCTTACATAGCTGTAATTTTCTTAATTTCTCTAGGTATTGGCTCTGAAGCATTTGCACTTTCAGACAACTTGTGTGGTTCTCTTTATTTGTCCATGGTGGACAAAATAGTAAGAATTTCCTCATTGTGTTTGTGTCTGTGGTTCATTGGCCAGATGTTTACGAGGCTGATTTCAGCCAGAATTGTTTGTTTCTTGTAACTGAGAACACTTTTGGTTTATGGGTGGAAATCCACTGAGAAGGGTGGGAAAAAAGGTCTTTACACTTGTGCTTATATTACATCAGTGTGATAGATTATATTATACTATTTTTCTGTCATTGGGAATATATTCACATATATAAAGGATGTTCAACTCCTTTTAAGAGGATGAGGACAGAAAAACGGTGTTCAAAGCTTTCAAAGTTGTTTTGAAAATTTGGAGTTAAGACACCACATTTTCGGCAGGACTCCTGCAGGCAACCTCTGCATGAAAATCTTTCTAAAGTGTGTGAAGACAAGTTGTTGTATACTTCTCTTCCAGCCAACTTAAACATTTGATTCGCCAGTGCTTGCTGAGAGAAAAGCAAAGCTGCAAAGAATCATACAATAATACCTCACTTGGAATCAACTCTTAAGTTTGAATGTTTTTTTTCTTTCCTTTGTTAAACTTTGTGGTATTTCCAGAGTCTGCTCTTGTTTTTGGAGTTGTCTTTTTGATTTACATATTCTAAATTTTTTTGGAGGATATTTTGCAGAAAAACAGTTCATGGATTTGCTACATAAAACATTCCCTCATTAAAAGAGTTATTTCACAATTTGTGTTCACAATTTGTGAAGGAAAATTTCTGTTGGGTTTTGAGTAGTTAATATCTTAACTGCAGTAGATAACTCTTGGCATTTTAATTTGGTATAAATCCACATTACTTGGGCCCGGAGGCTGAGCTAATGAATTGGCAGCAACACCAAGTGGACTTCTACCATCTTAAAACTATTTCAGTCTCAAAAAAGTCACAGAGGTTTATGCAGATGCTGTTTAAATGCTATCATGTTTCATTGTGCATTACACAAATGACAATAAATATATTTGGCAGAGATAGTGACTCAAATGTCAGTCTCATTCTCAAGTCTTAGTTTCTAAGACGTCAGACTTTACATGGACTAGTGGTTTGAAACTAACTTCAGTGATGGACTGAAAATATTTTCTTAAAAAGAATGCCAATGATATCCCATGGAGTGTTAGTGTTTCATTATAATCTGTTCATATTGGCTATAGTTTCTGAATATGAGAACCTAGATGTTTCTGCAACTTAACTTTTCAGGTTTTTTTTCTAACTAACATTCTCACACTGTGAAGTTTCTTGTTTAAACAAAATATTTTCTGGTAAGTCATTTACTACACTGAAACTCGTTCATTATGTTATGATTTATAGCATACCTTGGAGAATGCTTACTGTCTGGGATTGACATAAAAGGTTTTTAAATGCTTATTTAATATTATCCACCAAGCCTTCCAATTCAGAGAAAGAGAAAAGAACAGTCATTAAACCCCGTATAGTTAGATATAAGCGTGCACAATATGAACAGAAATTAAAAGATGTAAGCTATATAATGACAAAATAATAATGGTTCACTTAGAAATTCAATTGGAACTGATTATTTTTTCAGCTTTGATTAAACAATAATACAGATTTACAATAATATTCAATAAATTGCTATGTTAATTTTGACTATACTTATTTGATTAAATGTATGCTTTGACAATGCAACTTTTAAGCAGCTGATATGCTTTTCATGAAGCCTACATTTGTGTTAAAAATATTTTTTAACTAAATGAAAAATCATCATTTATAATTTTGATGTCTGAAGCATTCTTAAGCAATATCTTACCCCATCTAATTTTTATTAACTCAATATCGCATCTCATCTCTTGAGCTTTAGATATTGTTACATCACAACTAATTAACTAAGTCCGACATTATTTTTGGTGTAATTATAGCAGGTTAACTGCTACTTGCCAACATAGCAACAGTTAAGAGATTCATTATATAGCCATTGTTTGTTTCTACTTTCAGGGATAAATCCTCTCTCTGATGTTTGAATCGGTGGATCAGTTGCTATATTTCAAACAAGTATGTTCTCGCTGGGGATCCCTCCAAATATGAATGAAGCTTTCATAATTCCACTAAACTGGTAAAGGTGATGCTTTCGCAGACAGGTATTCTCATTTTTCAGTTAAACTGTCAAAGTGAATCAAGGTCGGCCCGATCAATCTCTTTTTCTGCTGAATATTTCCATGTTCTTGTGACAGAACAGCTATGAGGCCTTACTGATAAAACCAGGATTGAATAGTCATGTACACAGACAAGACAGCCCTTTATATTGTCAAACTTCTCCGTTATTCCCTGTCTGCTTGACGTTTGAAGGCAGACTTAGCTGATATCCTTATACCTTTATCAAGTGTGTGCTAGACCCAGATTATAATGAATTGTCAGCTTTGACCTGAGGGTAGAGTGGAGGTTTCTGCTGCTGTCCAGACTTATATGTCCAGGAAAAGGTGGGCACAGCAGCAGTCATGGCAACGGTGGGCAGAATTGCTGAGCTGGAAACAATGGGCTGACAACATGGCCTCTCCCTGAACCATTTAACAACATAGTTTTTCCCACTATCAACACAGGGGTTTTATTGTTATAAAAGCCTATTTGATACTCATATACCAAAATGTTGGTGCGGATTGACTTTTAATATGTTCTGCTACGTTGTGGTTGAGATTCCAATACAAATCTTGCTTAAAGAGCTGGAAGAGTGACTTAACAACATTTTGTCTTGATTCTCCCCGTGCAGCATACCGCAGGATGTTGAATGTTGATAGAGTCCCTTGGTGTATCATACTTTAGAGCAGAGCCTGCATATGTTCCGTTCCACTGCTTTCTATAGTGTAATCAGCATGCGAGTACTGACGGTCAGCCAGCCGCTGGAGTGTGAGAACGAGGCTCAGCAAGAGATCGGAGTCACCTGATTTGGAAGAAATGACATTCCAGGCAGCATACTGAGCCAAAGGTGTGAGAGAGTTATCCTTTTGTCATTTTCACTGCGGCATGATTCATTGGGAAGATTTAAATTAGTGACGTCTGAAAAGTTTGCATTCAGAGTTAAAAGTTTATTATTCCATGTGATTTTGCTTTTGCTTTTTTCAAACTTCCACCTTCACATGCCCCTTGTCCATATCACCCTGCCTTTTCTGTGCTATCACCTCCAACATCTACATCAAAACATCCAAAATCAAATGAAATATGTGGTGTAGTTGCCAAAGATTTATCCAATTGGATTATTTATGTGATATTCTATAAATGCTTTATTTTTAGACAATAGAGATGAAACTACACAATATGTTTCTCTGTTTCAGAGAATGTCAAGTCATCCTATAAACATCAGGGATTTGGTGCAACAAAAAGGCATTGAGTCACAAAGGTGAATAGATTAATGATGCACTCATAGGTTTTGTTGATGATCTTCAGATATCAGTTTTAGGCTATTCCAATTTTCTTTTTGAAAACATTTTTTTAAATGGAATTCAAATATCTTTTTCTGTCCTTTCTGCCAAGAGTTGTTATTTATTTCTATTAAGTTCACTGGAAATGTGCTGTCATGTGAGAGAGAAGAAATGCTTTAGGAAGATTTGATATTTTACTATTATCTTTAAAAAAATCACTAAAAATCTGTCTGAGTTGACTTTAGCATCAAACTTTAGCATGATGAGCACAGTTAGCATTTGTAACTGGGTACATGAGTTTTTGTGTACACGCCCTAGAAAATGGACATTTTTACTTTAATGCTCTCACCATTCTGACATCCAACATTGATCCTTCCAGATAGTCTGACAGCACAAAAATAAAATAAAACACAGCAAAATTCTTGGTTTGTAATGCAAAAACTGCCAAAACTCTCACTCACTGTTTAAAAAAACCTGCTTTTCACACCACCTGCCTTTTGTACAACCAATGATTTCTTTTTAAGACTTCCTTATCTTTAAGGAGTTCTTTTTAAGGGATGTATTTTAAACAATAACTGGTGATGGCAGTTCTGGAAGAAAATCTCTGATTACAGTTACCATCCTACCTCTTGATCCACCTCAAGTTTAAACATTGTTTGCTCGTCAATTTTGCGGTTGTGCAAAAGCATCAGTGACAGTCAACATGCAAGTAGTTTTCTGTTTTGAATTTGAAGAAATTTGAGATTTCTGCTTTGATAAATACTGACTGGGTGTTTTGCCTTTCAAAATTTCTGTGCTAAATAAAATGCAACTTGTAGCAGAAGCTTGTTGTGACTGTTATTGCAATCACGTTATAATTTGGATGTAACTGTGGAGATTTATTGCCTTCCAATCTGAATACTGAAGTATGTTCAATCTGGAAACACTCAACTTTCCATATGGCATACGGTTAGCAGTAGTCAACAGGCAAACGTGTGGACTGGGTGGTTAAAGCCGTATGACTAACACCTGCTCAATACGTGACAGTAATATTACTCAAAAAATTGGGAAGTTGTTGAGATTTTAGCTCTATTGTAACAGACCCTTATGTCCTTTGTTTCATATCATTCTTTTTTTGTCATATGCTGAAAACCAGACTCATTCAAATTGACAAGGGATTTATAACTATTAAATGTGGCTTATCAGGATAATGCAATTGTCATGGTTTCAGTCTTTTTAAGACTCATTTTTCTGCATCCACTAGTGTGTGCAATAAAATGTCAACGTGATGCTTGAGAAACATTTGCAGAATGCACAGCTAGCCACTCCCTCAGGAATGATCCAGGATCATGATCATCCCAGTCAGTTTGCAGACTGAGTAAGTCATTGACTGCTTGACTAACTGCAGCTGCTGGGTGGAGTACTCCTCCTCTGTTGACAGTTTCTGTCTTCATTTATCACAAAGTCAATTTCTTAGATCTCAATGAAACATTTTGTATTTGAGAATCTTTTTCAGTGCTTGAACAGTAATGATGAATGCAATTGTCTTGAAATATATGTCGCTGAAACACCTTATTGGCTAATGCACTGAGTACTCTGTAACAAATCATTTATATCTGATAAAGACTTGACTTCCTACCCTTGCCAAGTAATAGTGAAAGCAATTGGCATTCAAGAATAGAGAACAAGCAGCTGTTCTTTTTTTTGTTTGTTTTTGCTCTGCTTCTCCTATGGCTCCTTTGAAGCAGTGCTGCAGGAAGCTCTACATCAGTGGATATTTTTAGCGTAAGAGGAGATGTTCTCTTCCTCCTTGCAACAAGGGCAAGATTGATAGATTTTGTCAGTTTCTCTACCTGGGAATTACGTTACAATGGTGTGTGTCACCCAGGAGGACACCATGTCATCCTCATAGTGGGTCATAACAGGGAACTTTCTACATTTTAATTTAAAAAATATGTGCAAAGACATTTTCAGTCTTGATTCTAAGAAACCATGACATGTTTTGTAAATACACACCCAAAAGCTACTGGATTAAAAACAACCCAAATAGGATGAGTTAGCGTCCTATTTGGGTCTATGTTGTAACACATCATAGACATTTTTTTCACCAAATAAAAATTTATGTGGCTTTTAAAAATACTCATAACCTGGCTTACTAAGCAAATCATATTTGAATTAATAAAGCCAATTAAACCTATCTGGTAAAAGAAACAGACATTAACAATAACAAAAGTCAGTGTTAAAATAATACCCCTTAAAGAATCTTGTACATAAACCTGCAAAGAAGGGCTGGCTTTGAGCTCCATCTGGTCCATGTGGACCATGCTGCAAGATTTAAAAAATTACGCTGGACAAGAACAGTGGTCTGACACAGTGACATTGACATACATAAAGTTTCTGACGATAGTCTGCCTTTGAAATTGTCGTTTTAAGACTAACGGCAGATGAGCTCAATGTAGGGATTCATTTTGTTGGCCAAACAAATGCTACATATCTCATGGTAAATTATTTGGAGTAATTTACATTTAAACTCTACGGCTTCCTGGTTATGCCATCACTACATCATTCCCTTACCTCGTAAAGCCAGCTTGCCTTTAAAAGTCCTCTGATGTGGGTCTGTAACTACCTCGCAGCACTACGTCATCATAATGTTTTTTGCTTCTATAACTGGAACTATAATTACAAAACTGAAGAACTAAAGGACTTCACTGTAGAACAGTTGACAGCATTGTGACCTTTCAGGAAGAAGGTCCTGGGTTCAACTCTTGTATGGAATATGCATGTTCCCTATATACTTACATGAATTTTCTCTTAACATGACTGTTAAGCTTAAGAGTTTGTGTGCGCTTCCATGGATGTTTGTCTTGTGTGACTGTTTCCTAAAAATTTGAAAGTAAATAAAGATCTCAAATAAATCTGTCATAATAATAAACATACTAAATCTCATTAAATAAATGCAATAAGAGCTTTTGTGATGTGTCCGAATTTTATTGTCCACATTTAATGAATCCAAGCTGACCAAAGGACATCTTGCTGTTCCCTTGTGGTATGATGATTACAAGTATGACCTATTAAATACTTTGCCATGTGCTTGCTGTGTGGTAAATTAATTATGCCTCTTCTTCAGATGTCTTTATAGAGACCAATTGAAGTCTTCTTTCTATCTAAATTTAGCACAAACCAGATCAAGTGGATCTGCAGAAAACAGACATAGATTTGGATCATACAGTTCTCGCTGTGTGAATGGGCTGGTATTTTGCTGGAGTGTAAAATCAGGACGAACAAATAAGACGCACAGGCTGTGTGTGGTAAGATATTTTTTATATTTTCTCCTAGAAAGCTTTCTCTAGTGATGCTGCTCTCATCAGTCTTGGAAACTGCTGATGTCAGATTTCATCTTGGCCCTCTACTCATACTACAGTACATGCTGTAAATTACACAATAAAAAGAGACCACCAGGCTAAGAAAATATTGTTCTGTAATGTAATCATATAGAGCTGCTCCTTGCTGCTTTACTGACTATTACATTTGTGTTTCAGAGTTATTTTCAGGTGAATCACAGCTTGTTAAAATGTAGTAGTTGTCTTTTACAGTACAGTAGGTTTGCTCACTGTAGAGCTTCCGTAATATCAACCTATTATTCCAGAGATGTTGTTTTTATATTTACAGTCGTTACTCCTGTAAATAAAATAAGAGTTTCTTGCATGCACTGCTATATTATATTTTTAGGAATGTGTGAAAAGCATTTCAGTAGAAATTAATATAGAAATGAGGAAAGCCTTGCTGGTTTTCAGGTTATCTGGGTTTAATATGCCGACCTTAATGGTCCTCTGTGTAGTTCATGGAGGCTATGTCCTCTAATTAGCAACTAATTGCCCTAATCTGACCTCATAATGCTAATGAAACAACAGATCTAGGCATTTCATTGATGTAAGTTCTCTATCTGCCAGATCATGACAATCTGAAATGCTTTAAAAGAAGGCAACTGGACTTTTTTTCCTGTTCCGTCTGTCATTTCTAAATAATTTTGCATGAGAGGTGTAACATCTTAAGGAAATGACAAAAGTTCAGTTCCCTTCTCAAGTACTATCCCCGAAGGTATCAACAGGGTCCTGGAGAGATCTTCTTGTGCATGTCAAAAACACAGTGGACTCTCTTTTGATGGCACATGAGAGTTTTCCAACTCTCTCCAGAGCATTTATATGATGGTTTATAATGGTAGTAGCAGCATATATTGGTCCTGGCTCCTATGAAGTCTGGTCTGTTTGGGACTGTGATATACAAAGATGTGAGCATTCTGCCTCTGTCCTAATAACACTTGCACCAGAATATTAGTACTCCAAGTCGCTTAACTTATTAAAACACTTTTTACACCACTGCTGCTATGTGCATAGGGTTATTCCACTGCTCAAGGTGAAACAAAAAATATATTACTAATCATCTGAAATGAAGCTGCAATGCTCAGTCCAGTTAAAGACAGATTGGTATGTGTAGATCTCTAAGCCCTAGAGAAGTGTTCCTACCTCCAAATTGCACATATACGCTGGCTGGCAGGCATCTGAGGGGAATTATGTTCTTCAGACTGGTGTTCATATGCTGAATGTGTTTGCCAAAGAGACACCTTGACATTGCACTTTTAATAAGGTGAAAGAAGAATAAAAATGAGGAAGAGGATTAAAAAGCACTAGCAGCAACTGTTGAGTTTAGAACTGTATTTTAGAAAGTCTCAGTGATACTCTTGGAAAAACACCTTCAGGGTTTAAATTTGATGAAAAAAGGCTTATGGTATTTTCTTCCATCAGCCTTGAAACATTAGGTTTCTGCACCTTCTCATCACTTTGGTCTTCCTAACAGCAAGACCAAAGTGATGAGAAGGTGCAGAAACCTAATGTATGTACAATGCTTTAAAGGTCTAAATGTGTCAGTTGAGATGCTATGAAACCCTTTGAGCTGGAAAACCTTTTAAACTGGGTTATTTTGCAAAAGAGTGGGCTATGGTCCTATACAAAACCATAAAATACTTATATCCAGTTATGTCAAAGACTTGATGCCTCGCAGCAAGGTATGATAATTTGTTAGGTATAGGAGTAATTACCTTATTAGACAACACCAGGTTGCTTTGGATAGCGTGGTTCCTTTTATACATTGTATTATTGAAAAATTGCTGTTTTATTTAATTATCTTTGATATAATTTGAACTCAAACATTTAAGTATGACAAAAAAAAAAATAATCATGTGGGAATCTGTAAGGTGAAGAGGAAAACTATTTAAATTATCATACCGGGGAATTCTGCCAATTGGGAGGATGCATC
Source organism: Gambusia affinis (assembly GCF_019740435.1). Lineage (NCBI taxonomy): Eukaryota > Metazoa > Chordata > Actinopteri > Cyprinodontiformes > Poeciliidae > Gambusia > Gambusia affinis. The sequence goes on from NC_057875.1 coordinate 9,051,090, forward strand.
CTAGTGCTGATGTGACACCTTGAGCAGAGGCATTGTGGTAGGATGACCAAGAAAGCAGCGGGGTAAAATTTGAGACGATTTGTAAGATTGAAAAAGATTGTTTACCTTCACACTAAGATTAGGTTTTTCCAAATTTGCATCATTTAATTGAAGTTTTGATGTGTTGAAGTTTCTGGAGACTACATGGTGGTCTTCTTCCAGTGTGAAGGGGTTCTGACCAACTTGGAATATTTTTTTTTCCCAAAGCTTACCGTCTAACCACTTCAGTTATCCTGTGACCACTGCAGTAAACACCACACTTAGTGATCATGGGATCTGTTATGCTGCCTGTTCTACACAGCCACTCATTAGAGCTGTTTCCTGTCCAGATGGCTCCTGCCCTGTCTGTTCTTCATTGAGTTGTCCATGTTTCGACTCCTTAGCCTGCTATTCTTTGGCCGTTTACGTCTCCCGATATCTGGTGCAGTAAACAAACATTATTTAACTCATGACTCTTTTCTTATGCATCAGTAAAAGTCAGAAATGATCAAATTACTTGCTAAAAGCAGCATCTTGAATTTAAAAGTGTAATACAATATAATAATATAATTCCACAGAGAAACACAAGAGAGCTGTCTCTTGCAAGAGAGCAGAACTAATGAAGTTGCTCGATGGAGTGTTTGCATGTGGATCCTGGAGCTTCTCACACTAATGTAAGATCAGGGATTATCATTATCCCCCTGGGATTTTTTTTTGAGATTTCTACAATCTTTATGGAGGGAAACAAGTTATACTGGAAAAAGTACGGCGAATTTTGTATAAACCCAGAGTAATTTTAAACAGCTCTCATCAAAAACGATGTTTGCTTTTTTGATTGAGATGAACTTTTCAGAAACTACTCATAGTAGTTTGTGTAGTTAGCATTGGATGGAGTAGCTATCAGACATTATGTGCATGTCTGTAAGGCCTAGTCAGTTTTGGGTCCAGTAACTACTCGTCATTAAGAGACATCTGTAAAACGAAAGATGACGAAAACTCTGTGGGGGTTTGCTGCCAGCTTGTTGGGATAGGAGTTCATGCAGCGCCATTACCTCCGCTCCTTTGTGTGCCTCTGTCTGTCTCATTGAAACAGAGGAAGAGAGAAACCCTCAGTTATGACAGAGGCCCATTCACAGCTCTATCATTACAAGAAAATGTACTTTTCAGACTTTCTCTGGTATGACCCGGAAGGGATCCTGTGGATGAGAGGACAATCTTGTTGGCAAAAGAAAAAAATGTGGTTAAGGTTTGAACTGTGTTTCTGTGATTTAAACTTTTGCCCTTGTATCCAACTCACAAATGAATTCATTTTTGTCCTCAAAGGACATTTTCTTAATTCTCAGTAACACAAGGAAATCACTGGTTAGTTAATGTTTCCATATTCACCTTTTAAAACTCTAACCTTTCAATATTAGATTTGACCAATCCTGGTTCCAAACTTAATTAATCAGTACTTTGTATAATTTTCTTTTGTGGTGTCTTTGTTGTTAGTCTTCCTTCTATGAGCAGTAATTTCTAATTTATGATAGGGCAAAGACAAATGTACCTCTCGTGCAGGAGAGAAGTTGATGTTAATCAGTTTAGCTGACAAAATGATAATGAAGATGAAAAGTTTTGGTACTTGAATATCTTAGTTATGCCTATATGGTCCATAAAATTGTGAGAATATCATTTGAGATCAATTCAAAACTATATAAGACAGTGTCTATAGGTGGTCCATATATCTCTGTGATCTATATTTCTGTGTGGAGGGCAAGGTCAAGGACGTGAGCAAGAAAAAAAAAGCCTTCACTATAACTGTCTCTTTCCCCTTTTTTGAGCAAGGATCCCAGAATACCTGAATTGATTTCAGCCTAAAGCCTGCGCATGATAAAACACAATCAGATTTGCCTCACTGTGAAGTCTTTTGGAGCCCTGCACAAACCAGGAAAACACCAGCTAAAAGTGCAGCAGCTAAATTTATTTCGAACCTCCTGTTTTTCTGGCGGATTATGCGGATTTGCATGTTTTATCCATTATTCTGCTCAAGCTGCATTTTTTAAAAAATTTGTTCAGGTAATTTTAGATACTCTGTTAAATCTACATATAAGCAGAAAATCTTCATCTTCTCTACTCTGCAAACATCAAAAGAATGATGATCTGCTGCTGCATCTTTTCTGCAGATACACATTCAGTTTGACAAGTAAAAATCTCCCAAAGGAGATAATTGTGATGATTTGCTTTGTGCTTTGTGGTGGTTTAGTTTGCCTCTGAGACCTTTCTTTCACACTTTTAAGCCTGATTGCTTCAACAGTCAACATTTTCATAATGCCCGGAGAAATAACTACCAAAACACAAACCAGTTATTTTGAACATCAGCCAGTGAAAAAGACGTTACACACTATAAAACTCACATCATGCTTTCTGCCTCTGTCTTTTCCAGGTGTGTAGGCTGGTGAGGCCATTACACTAACCCACCAAGATGGTGGCCTTGTCATTAAAGATTTGTGTGCGGCAGTGCAATGTGGTAAAAACGATGCAGTTTGAACCCTCCACCCCTGTGTATGATGCCTGCAGGATAATCAGAGAGAGAGTTCCAGAAGCCCAGTCCGGACAAGGTTAGACGATGACTTGCGCATCTAATTTTCATGATGGAAAACTATAGCCACCAACATTTGCATGTTCTCTGTCTCTCTGTCTCCCAGCCTCCGATTATGGCCTGTTCCTGTCTGACGATGATCCCAGGAAAGGAATCTGGCTCGAGTCTGGGAGAACCCTGGATTACTACATGCTGCGAAACGGAGTAAGATTAAATCACATAGTCCAGGGTTGAGATCTGTCTGTGTCACTTCACATTTCTTGAAGTGATTTGTATTTTTCTAGTGGGAGCTGAAATATTTATGCCTTTCCACTTGCTAGAATAAAATGCACTTTACAGTCGGGAGGGATTAACAGAGCTCTAGACTTCATCCCACTTCCCCTCTTGTTTTTCTCAGGATGTCTTGGAGTATAAGAAGAAACAAAGGCCGCAAAAGATCAAAATGCTGGATGGTGCCATTAAAACCATCATGGTTGACGATTCAAAAACAGTTGGCGAGCTACTTGTCACAATATGCAGTAGAATAGGTGAGAGCGTTTATTATGAGTTCTGTAAATTTAATGTCAAGCAAAATTCTAATGACTGGTGCCTTACTTTATCTTGCCACTTATTCTTGAGGAGCAGCATTTGTTAATCACATGAAGCATTTTTGTTTGTATGTTAAATCCAAGTTAGGTTTTGTTTAGAGTAAAGTAGACGTGACTTATCAAGCTCAAACTAGCTTGTCTATAACAAATACTTAAGAGCTCCCCTGAATGTACTGTTATGTTCCATAACAGAGGATTGTCCCCTAAGCTCTATACATCATGTCTAATAAGCTACTTCAGACCCTAATTGGGTGAGGAAGAGAAGGATGTATATCTGGCAGAAAGCTTTACTGGAAAATGTTTGTTTAGATGAGGGCTTCTGCTTGGCTTCTTCTCTGTCTCTCATTGTGTTTTATTTTGCTGACTTAGTACCAGCTTTCCTTCACTTTCCTCAGCAAAATGAAGAAGGGGATAATAAGAGAGTGAAGTTGAACTATGAGGGTGTTTCTCTATCAGTGTAGTAATTTTTGAAGAATTTTTTTTAAGTGTAGTGTTATCTGAGAGTGTTTGCTTAATTTTACAGGAATTACCAACTATGAGGAATATTCGCTGATACAGGAAGTTCCAGAAGACAAGAAGGAAGAGAGTACAGGAACGCTGAAGAAAGACAGGACCCTACTACTACGAGATGAAAGAAAAATGGAAAAACTAAAAGCCAAACTGCACACGGATGATGACTGTAAGTTTCATGTTTGCAACACCGGTAGCATTTTACATGGCCCATATGACTCACTGCCCAGGGTGGCATGGATTTCGGGGTGACACAAATTCAAGAAGTAAAAAAGTCATTTGTTATTTGCCCCCCAAATTGAGTTTTGTGTTGCTTATTTACATATCTAGTCGATTGTGAGTAGGCATCATTTTGTGCTATATGCTGTTGGTAAATATGGCTGTCATTGCTGGCTAATGGCGTTTTAATATTCCTGTTTCTGTTGAAGTTCTGATTCAGTCTTATAACCTTAGGTTTTGAACTGACTATATGAAATCCAGATTAAATTTATTTAAAGTGAAATAGAAAGCTAAGACTAATCTAGCTTCTAATGGATTACTATGCAGTGCACAAAGAATCTTCAAAATATTTTGATATATGATGGAGAACTTGGACTATTCTAAGCTCAGTTGTTTTATTCTAAACAAATGAGGACTGCCCTTTTGGTTTTGAGTTTCTAAATTAAAATAAAGGTGTACTAACTCTCAAACTGCACTTTAGTTCACAATATGTTCAGTGTATAATTATGCAGTTTATGTTTGTTGAGTTGAACTATTTCAGTTTTACAAGTTCTCCCCTGAATGTTCAAACCTTGCCATGTTTTGAAATTCAGTAAAAACTCAAACTGTAAAATATCCCTTTAATTTAACACTGATAAGTCTCTCAAAAACAGATGCCTGCTTTAGCGTTGCTAGATATTACCCAGTTGCAGTGTTTGCAGTAATAATTGTTTTAGCCTCTCCAGATTAAATTTGAAGTTTTTCATTTGTATTATTATCAGATTCTCATGTTTACTCTTTTGAGTCAATTTAATAGTTGAAATCATCCAGCAGTGAACTTATTTGTAAATTTAACTTATTTTTCTTTTATTTATTTGCATCTAGTAACAAACTGTATGTTTTGATTGGACAGTAAACTGGCTGGATCACAGCAGGACGTTCAGAGAGCAGGGAGTGGAAGAAAGTGAAACCTTGCTGCTCAGGCGCAAATTCTTCTATTCTGACCAGAACGTGGACTCACGGGACCCGGTCCAGCTAAACCTGCTCTACGTTCAGGTAAACTCAATCTATTTTTGACAATTAATAATCAATTTAAACAGAGTTTGTTTTTTTTCCCCCTCAATAACAGCTCAAACAATTTAAAAAGACATTCATGTTATTATTTCAGGTACTACATATTTAAAAATATACAATTCAAGGAATTGTTTTCTTTATATCACATTGACCTTTATATTTAAATCAAGTTGCATCTAAAGAAAACATACTTCTTAATTAGAAAGTGCAAAATTTTATTTGCCGATTTTGTATTTTGAATAACTGCAAAAGCAACAGAATTGAGATTTCTAATTTTGTTGTTTAAAAATATTGAGAAAGGTTGCCACCATTACAGAATACCCCACAGCTGTTGCTATTTAAGATCAGTCTAAATAAATTACAGTTTTCAGCATAACTGCTATAGAGTTTTAAAAAAAATACATTTGTGCTCTGGGATTACTGAGCTAAAACGTTACAGAGGATTATTGCCATTACTACAACCTTTGTATTAATCAGCTCCCTGGTTTACACTTGCATTTGTATCTGCAGTGGTTACCAAGTCTGAATCTGCTGAAGACATGCCTTGAATTAAGATTGTGCCTACAAGATGGTAGATTACTTACATATTCATGGTCTCTCAGCAGATAAGAGAAATCCTGCTGTTTAAGAAGAAATCTAACAGATTGCCGAGTTTGCCTTTTAATTGTGTTGTTGTGAGTTTTTAGCTTGGACACTGTACAAGCTTCTTAAATGTTATGATTGGAACCATTTATTTACAATATAAACCACCATCTGATCACATGCTCTTTATAAGAGAGGGAAAGAGTGTAGTCCTGTGGCTCACAGTGCAGCGTGATGTTGAATGCGGAGAAGTATTTATGAACGTTGGGCTAGAAAAAAAGAGAGATTTGGTATGAGAAATCTGTTTGAACTTTTTTTTTTTTTTTAAGATTTCCAGAAATTGTTGTTGTTTGTGTATATAATAAACCAATTTACATTGGTTCAAAAGTTGTACAAGACATTGAGGGATGTATTGGCTTCAGATTTCTTTTTAATTTGCAATAGTTATTAAATGCAGAGTTTGTTGAAACATTAAGTATTTTATCAGGGTCTGTGTCCTAAAATTGGCCTAGATTGATTTGGTTGAGACAAGATCTTTTTTCACAGTACATTTGCAAAACAAATTAAATGTTCACCTGCATTGGAAAACTTTAGTGTTAGATGACTGGGAGGTATTTTATCTGATTGATGAGAAAAACAGAACAATCTGTTCATCGCTCGGTCTTTTACCCTCTGCTTGTGAAAGATTGGATTGTGGAAGGTAAAAGTTCAAGTGAAACCAAGTCACTTGAGGAGATTTCTCACCTCAGCAACACTATTTATTTCATATTGTTCTCAGGCCAGAAGGCTCATGTGGTTCTGGGTCATGATCTATATTTCAGGAATAAGGAATATAATCAACTTTCTTCACTATCACAGAGCGGAGCAGCGCCACATCCATCCATCTCCTACTCCATTCTACCATCTCTATTTCATCATCTGTTGAGGCAGGCCCCTGACCTCACCTAACAGATGGTTTACATGGCGACCAACCTCAACCTCAACATTCCTTCTCACAAGTAGTGGACCCGTAGTAGTTTAGGGGGCTTCCTGTTGCCCCCTAAATAGGCTGATCTCAGTTAAACTCCTAGAGCCAAATCTCGACAAACAGCTGCATGTTGTTGGGCCAACCCCTTTCCGCTCCATCCAAACTTTGTGGTCCCGATACCAGAAGGGTACCCCTGTCTTGCTAATCTGGACAACAGTCGCCAAATTCTATTGTCTCCATTTGTTGAGAAGCTAACATTGGCAGAACTGACTTTAATCTAAATACTAATTACTAACTAATGGTTCACAAATTTGAAAATTTGTGATATGCACCGATTGTTGAAGTACCAAGTTAGTTTTTGGTGTTTTTATCAAGTTGTTTTAAGGTCAAAACTGTAAGTTACAGAAAGCTAAAGGGCCTTATGAGCATTGTCAATTCAAGGAGACATTTTTATTTTGTATATATTTTAACTGAAATTTGACATAAGACAATATTTTGGCTACTTTCAAGTTTAAATATTTAGGTTTAAGAATGCAGATTTAAATTAAATCATAAAAGGTTTGTATTATTCATCATTTTTCATTCTGTACATTGCTTCTTATGTTATAACATAGATACTCTGTAAAAGCATCCCATGTGCAAAGAGTACCTTAAAGCCTTTCTGAAAGAAAGAAATCCCCAAAACTCTCAACAACATGAAATATTTATGGATACAGCTTGAAGGTTGTGTACAGTATTGACACTACTCTGCAACTTTTTTAGAGTGATCTGATATAACAGAAGACTTCCTCATACAAAACCTTTCTGAAAGAAATACTTAGACATTGCTGACCTCTCTGTCAAAAGATTCAGCTGCTTCACTTGACCCTACCAGGACAGAACTTTCTGCCGACCAGACCTTTTCATTTACTGCTGGAAGAGCATCTCTTTGTTTGGACCTGGTGTGGTCATCGAATGGTTCTAGTAGATGAGCAAGTAGAATCTCCTATTGTGAATCCAAATGTGCTGTTCACACAAGCTTAATTTGTGAAATTTTAAACAAAAATGCATATTTCAACATTATGAAAAGTTACTCCCTAACAACCAATCTGGCCCCCTTTTGTGAAAATAAATGAGTGAAATAAATTTTGTAGCCATCTTTCAGCCACTCTCATCAGTCTGACGAAAAGTTTTCTCACACTTTACCATCTGCTGTGAGATACTTTGAGAGGTTTCTTGCTTGCTAGTGGGTTTGAAGTCACCACACATCTCATGTAATTCTCATGTCGCAGGAGTCAGTTCTGTTGTTTTTGCTTGAAATATTTTGCGTACAGTTTCACATTTTTCTCAAGTTCCCTCTTACACATGATAGGATTCATAATGATGGGCTGGGCCAACTTCTTTTAGTATCTTGCGGTATACTTTCAGGGGAGATTTGCTTGGACATTCGAACCTGGACATGTTTGAAGTTACTTGAAATGTTCTCATTTTAGACTATTTTCTGCACAGTAAAATGACTGATTTCAAACTTCTTTAAATTCCCCACCTACAATCTTTTTGTCTGGTGGTCAATAATAGTTCCAGAGTTTTCATTCTGACAGTTATTAGGACTAAAAGTCTGAGTTCCAAACATGACAACATTAAAACCTAGTGAATAACTATGTTCTATCCAGCATCACCTTATTACACATATCTGGAATTTTAGCCACTTTAGGTGGAAATAAATGTGGAGGTTTTCTCATGTATTATTCATCAGAAAGGACTTTTCTTTGGATTTATTAGTTTGAGAATATTACTATTCTATTTCGGTATTGGTTAAATTTATATTGGATATGCATTTGTCCAAATATGTTAAGCCATATATGCCCACTCTTATAGGGTGCCTTAGCTGTACAGTGTGTACTATATAATCTTCAATTCATTCCTTGTTTTCCCTTTCTGCTTCTCTTACTTGCTGTTTCCATCCCTTCCAGTTTGCCTATCTCCACTCCCTCTCTGTTTCGCTCTGATTCTGACACAGTTCCACACATCCCCACCCTCTCACGCTGGCACACATCACGGCACCATGTGCACATCGTGGTCTCCTCGCAGCACACTCATATTTCCTTTCACAACAACAGCTCCGCCCCCTGCCCTCCCATGCTCTTTCCCATCTATCTTTCCGTTGTTCTGTCTCTCTTGGATTGTTGCACAGATCACAGAGACTATTCACATGGCTGTGATACTAATTTGTCACTGTGTTAAAAGAGCCAAATAGAACCAGAGGAGAGAAAATCTTTTTTAAAAAGTGGAACATTTGAATGTGTTTACTGACTTTTTTTTTTTTTTTCCATTTTTTCTCCGAAGAGTTTTTGCGGCGCTAGTGGCTCGTATTTTTTGCGACAGTAGGCAGACAGGAAGGAGGGTGAGGAGAGGGGGGAAGACATGTGGCAAGGGTTGCCGGTACCGGGAGTCGAGCCTGCGATGTCCGCATCGAGGACTAGGGCCTCCAAACGTGGGGCGTGCTAACCCCCTGCGCCACCACAGCACGCCCCTTGTTTACTGACTTTTAATTTTTTATGTACTATTTCTTTTTCAGAATTCCCATTTCTTAGAAATTCATTCAGAGTTTTGATTGTCTGATCTCTGGTTTACATGAATCTTTGACTTGCCAGTAGGCTGCCGGATTTAGCTGATTCCAAATTTTTAACTGTATGAGCTGATCTAAAAACTTTCTTCAAAGCATTTTTTCTAGGCTTTATGCCAAAAGAATTTGACTATTATTCTCAAGCAAATAAAAATGATTACAGTGTTGGCATATTAAATATATTGGCAGTTAACATGGTTAGCATCCATCCATCCATCCATTTTCTGTTCACCCTTGTCGCCTATCTCCAGCTACGTTCTGGGCGAGAGGCAGGGTTCACCCTGGACAGGTTGCCAGTCTATCGCAGGGCAACACAGAGACATACAGGACACAACCATTCTCACACACACTCACACCTAGGGAGAATTTAGAGAGACCAATTAACCTGACAGTCATGTTTTTGGACTGTGGGAGGAAGCCGGAGAACCCGGAGAGAACCCACGCATGCACAGGGAGAACATGCAAACTCCATGCAGAAAGACCCCAGGCCGGGAATCGAATCCTTCTTGCTGCAAGGCAACAGCTCTACCAAATGCACTACTGTGCAGCCCCCGTGGTTAGCATGTTTGGCTTTATTAACTTTAACAAAAGCATCCATATATTCCTCTGAGAAAGTTGATCAGATTCCTCCAAATCCAGCATGTATATATTCAGTGACAGACGAGCACCTGAACTGACTGTTCCTTTCTCATCCTTGCTGTTATCTTCTTAATGTCCTATCATATTTACATATTAGACATTTTTGGATTGGTCAGTTGGTCAACATGATTCATGTTGGAGTAGGTGGTATGAGAATTGATGCTGGATGTTTTTGTCTGAAAGGAGCAAAAGCAACGTGAGCTGTCTTGATAAGTTTTTGATGCTCTTACCTCTCTTTGCATAATATTTAGTACAAGTATTTTTTGATTTGAGAAGATTAGAGTCATTGGGGGTGTGTTCATATGTTCACCTACTTGTCATAATCTATTTCTTTCTGGTGCATACAAGGTTAAAATACAAGGTTAGTATAAACATGTAACTAATTACTATTTGGTAAAAAGTTCTCTTCTCTAGCTAAACCTCAGCCATACATTTTTTACAGCCATCAACAAGGTTCTGGCAGAATTCTTTCTGGGTTTTCAGCAATTTTCATCAGCATTCTTCTGACATGAACCCAGTTTTTAAACATAGTATGATGATGCCACCACCATCTGACAATTGCTACAATCCATTCATAGTTCAAAAAATTATATTGACTCCTCAAAACACTCTTTTTGTTATTTTTCCCAAGAAGCTAAACATTTGTCAATTGAATCAGACAGTTGAAACAAAGTTTTGAGAAAGTTTCTGTATTCAGGCTTTGGTGCAAAACCAATATTCTGAGAAACATTAAAATAACTTATAGAGACAAGGTAAAAGAGTCAGCAAAATGTTACTGATAAAATTAAAATTCATCTTCAGCAAAAGAGAGATCAATGAAACCTTTACCTCCTTACATTTACATCATCTCAAAAATGTCCCATTGCTTTTGAATATTAGCAGAACACTGTTGTTATGCACATTTTGTTGTACTTATGCAGTATCATATTTAGCAACACAGATAAAGTCATGCAAACTATTCATTAGTGGGCTGAGACTGCATAGCTCTACATTACTGCAATATTTTGGTCTTAAAGATTGTAATGAAAGCAAATCTGCAGCCAGTAAATAATGCTGTGCCATGTATTCTTTAAAGGTGTGTCAGAGAAGCCTGCAGGGACGTAAGATAGCATCAACTACAGATCTAGAGAAGCAGTAGACACTGATTGCTTACATTTATTATTCCACCAGTCTTCTTGCTTTCAAAGATAAGAGGTGTTAAAGCAGCACAAGTATTTTTTTAATTTTTTTTGTAACATGGTGGTGAATTACATTGAAAATGTCAGTTAAAAACCAGAGACGGAGAAGTAAAATGTGTTTTGGAAATATGTAGGGGACACACTCTGGAACAGCCTCTTCTGCAAGTGTTTACGATGTTAAATGTTTTACTCACAAATTACAGCTCCTCTTCTAATATTCAAATATCTACTTGATTATAATCTTGGGGTTTCATATTTTTAAATCTTAAATCTAAGTCTTGTAAACTCCCATAATTTTAAATTTTCAAGATCAGAGAAAACTTTTGTACTTTAAGATATTTTCAATGTTCTCCTAAAGCAAATGATAGGGTTTCCTTGCCAAACATTATATGACCAACTGACTGATTCTACAATACATGGGGAAGGATGTATGCAGTTCAGTCTGAATGTGACTGAATTGGTTTAGCAATAATTTGATTAATTTGAACTGAATTTTGACCAAAGAGGTCACAACCGGTTGAAAGATGGATCTGTTTGTCATTGAAAGTGTCCCGGGATGATGTGTGTCATGATTCAGTGGAATATAAATAAAATGGAAATTAACTGCATTTTAATGAATTGAACTGTCCAGAAATCAAGACAGATAAGTGTTCCTATTTTCTCATTTTCATTTTTTAGCAGAACAGTCTGTAGTGTTACAATGTCATCCACAGATCTGTAATCTAACAAAGTTCAATTATTCAACAAATTTTTACCATTTTTGATTCTTTGAAAACAAATATTTCAGCAAAGTAAGAGAAGACAATGGTATCAACATATTACTAATAATGCCATCAACCGTCATGTGATTCAGTTGACATATTCTTCTCTTTATCATCGTTTATTTTTGAAAAATATTTCAGTCTTTGTTTTGCTTGGTCGTGTTGTGCTGCTTGACCTCAGTGCTGGCGCCTTAGGCAGACTGTGTGTGTCACGGATCCTGATGTCTTATGCTTCACTCGTTATCATGCAGCTTGGTGAAAATGTTCTAAGATTCTGCCCTTACTGCCTTGCCTTATCATAGCAAACCTTCGTATTCACCTGGCTAAATTTAAGGTGTCAAAATTCTTCTGAGTGCAATAAACATTGGTTGTAGCTTTCAGCTATTTGCATGAATATTTGCACAGGTGTTCATTGTGACTATATACGTTCTGACACATCTCAGCAAGTATTTTTATCACCTGCTGTACAACACAACCTACATCTAGTGAACCTGCTCTGCAGCTACTTTCACTCTTCCAATCTCAATAACTAATCAAGCCAAGTTTAATTTTCTAGCTCTTAATCACCATACTAAATGAACACATACTAAATGAATACATGTCACAGCATAAGTTTTAATTAACCTTCTCATAAACACGGCCCAGAATGCATATTAATAAGCCTACATCAATTTTTACTTCTTGTATAAGTATTATTTTTAGAAATTGAAAATATCAATATTTATATCACATTTATCTAATTGTTCCTATGCAGTTTAGTAATAGTTTTTTCTAACAAATACAGAGTCTCTAACTGTAATTTATAGTTAAAGGCATCCTTCTATTTTTTTTCTGAATCACATTAGTTTCCTACTTTTACCATCAATATTTTTGCTTCAAAATCCAGAACTCATTTAAAAAGAAAAAAGAAAACATGTGACAGACCAATATGAAAAGTTCATTACTGTGAAACGGAAGGAAAATTATGGTTTAAAACCTTTTAAAAATACAAATCTGAAAAGTGTGATGTGCATTTGCATTCAGTTCCCCTGAGTCAAAATGAAGCCCCTTTCACTGCAGTTTCATCTACAAGTGCTCTGGGGGCCTCTACCAGCTTTGCACATCTAGAGACTGGCAATTTTTGCCTGTTGTTTTTGAAAAAATAGGTTAATCTCAGCCTGATTGGATAGAAAGGATTTGTCAAAATCTGTTTTTTTTCTTCATTCCTACAGATTCTCAACTGGTTTTATATCTGAATTTAGACTTGGCCATCCTAACATAGTAGCATGCTTTTTGTAACATGAATATAGAATACTATGCCTGTAGCTGCATGTTTAGGGTCTTTGTCCAACTGGAAGCTGAACCTAGCAACACCCCAGCCCAAATTTGTGGTGTGCATTACTAATTTAGTGGTGTCATAGTCAAGGGCAGTAAATTTATTATTTGTAGTTATGAAAATAAACACTGTTCATTTGCTTTCATTTCACTTAATAGCATAAAATCTTTTTAGAATACATACAAATGTGGGGAAGTACAAATACAAAATAAGTTTAAAAAAAAGTAAAAATTTTGAGATGTATGAATACATTTTTGAGGCTTATACAGGAAGCTTTTTTTTTCTCTCTTCACATATTTTCCCCATTGTATTTTTGTTTTATTTGCTAAATAATTTTGAAGCACTTCACCTTTACTCTCTGTCTGCAAGTCATACTGGCTGCAAAATGAGTGTCCTATTATTCCTAGCATCTTAATTTATGTAACCCCTTCTAGTAATCAGTGCATATCAGTGTGAAAGGCATGTGTGAGGACTAATTTTAGCACATCTTCTTATGTTTGCTAAGAGCTTATGTGCTTCACAGTGAATTGCACTTGGCGAAGGACATGATTGTGAGGAGAGGACATTGTTGTCCTCATTACAGCAGTAAGCTGCTGCTTAGGCTTTTATTGATGCAACAGGACGTAAGAATGAGCTGAGTCCACGCTGGGCACTGATATGCCAATGCTAAAAGCATGGAAAGAGTCTCTCTCACTGTCATGGCCTCTCAGCTCTTGAGGCCATTAAATTTGCAGCAGTGAACTAGAAAGGGAGAGTGAAGGAGAGCTGACTGCCCCCTGGAGAAACCAATGTACAGGGGAAACATTTGAAACATGTCAACAAAGGCTTTTCTCTCCCCATCAAATTTGGAAGGTATTATAAAGAGTGTGGCTTTGAGACATGCCTCCTTCGCTAGCCAGGAAGAAAATTTCTTAATTAATTAATTACTGTTCTATAGAAAGAACAGTTACTGTTCTATAGAAACAGTATGCATAGGGCATAAACACCCTATGCATTTCTCATCATAATGTAAGTGCAAATACAATTTTCCACAGGTTGTGGTCTGATTTTACATGATACACAAACACAGAGTATTGAATAATTGTGAAGTGGATGGAATATGATGCACCGCTTGAAGTGTATTTTACAGATAAAAAAAATCTGAAAAGTGTGGTGTGCATTTTCTGTTCAGCAGCCCTTCTGGAGCTGTGGATCTCCACAATTCCTCAAAGAAGCAGCCAAGGGCCTCTTGACTGCTTCATTGACTAATTCTCTCATTGCCCTGGCTGTTTGTTTTCATGGAAAGTAATAGATACAGGTGGAGAGTCACTCATAGAGGTTCTTCTTTTAGAGCTCTGTTGAATGAACTTAGGATGATTCTGATGCTTTATTTTAGTATTTTTCTCTTTTTTTATGAGACGTGTGTCTCATCTAATCCCTCTCTGCTCTCTGTCCTTGTGTCTCCTCCAGGCTAGGGACGATATATTGAATGGATCCCACCCTGTTTCCTTTGATAAAGCCTGTGAGTTTGCAGGGATACAGGCTCAGATCCAGTTTGGACCCCACGTGGAGCACAAACACAAGCCTGGATTCCTGGAGTAAGATTTTCTCATTACAAAGATTAGTTCAAGCCACAATTCAGGGAAAAAAAAAACAATGTTAGTGTTTGTTTTTTTTTTATGTTCAGCTCAGAGCTGTATGGTAGTTATCGTCTCCTTCAGTACACACTCTTACCGCAGGGATTTCCTGCAGTGGAAAGCTCACGGCTGATGTCAGCTTTTACAACTGTTTTCTGAAACATAGATACAAAGAATGACCTCATATTTGGAGGTATGTTAATAGGAAAGGAACTGGCTGCCTGCTAAGTGAGTAACTATGCAAACATTCAATTTATCTTTCCAGCCTGAAAGAGTTCCTGCCTAAAGAATACATCAAGCAACGAGGGTCTGAGAAGAAAATATTCCAAGTATGTGTTGAGTGTCATAAGTGTTGCATTTCTGAAATATATTGTCTTCAGAGCGCCTCAGAAATTCCAGCTATTTTTTTCAATCAAGAAACTACTCACATGAAATGTAGACCGCAGCATTTAAAAGCTGTTAACATGTTTTGGAATGTCGTAATGGTTGTTTTCTTCCAGGAACATAAAAACTGTGGAGAAATGTCAGAAATTGAGGGGAAAGTGAAGTATGTGAAGCTTGCCAGGTCTCTGCCAACATATGGAGTGTCCTTCTTCCTCGTCAAGGTAAGAGCTCAAGTATTGTGGAGTCAATTCATGAAAGTTTTAAATGTGTGTAAAAAAGTACTTTCACTCATACTTAGCATTTTTCATATTATTTGTGGCTTACGATATATGTATTACTGTATTTAATCATTACTGTGCTTTGCTGCTGTGGATGAAAATATCTTGTAAAAGTCTTCATACCACTACGCCTTGGCCACACTTTTTCATGTTAAAATCACAAATATCAATAGATTTTTCTCTGTTGAGATTTCATGTGAAGACCAAGAAAGAGAGATTTATAACCTGGCTGGAAAAATATGTCTACGGGAAAATTACTAATCAAGCACTTCCACATTTTGGCCCTTGTAGGAGAATGACAAGAAGAAAGTTACTTTTGAAAGAAATCCTTAAGAGTTCCTACTTGCTGGTTGGATTTAGCCAAGACCAAAATGTAGCTTTTTTGACCTTTGGATTTTTCTTAGGAAGGAAAGGGAATCTAGTCATAGGTAAAAAGGAGACAGAAGGAGGTAAACACAGGGCAATCCTGTAAACAAAGGCATAATCATGTGTTGCAATTGTCCAATCAAAGTCCAGCCTAAATTTGTGGCAAGAACTGAAAGTTGCTGTACACAGACACTCTCAATTCAAAATATCTAAGCTGAGCTCTTTTACAAACCACGGGCAAAGTGTTCAATCTTTAGAGATGCAACGCTGGTAGGGACATACCCCAAAATATATTTATTATATTTGATAAATTATATAAGGAGGGAAAAAAATAAAAAAGAAAATTAGTTTCCTTCCACTTCACAACTGGTTTGTGCTGGTCAATCACATAAAAGCCTATGTGATTGACCACATACGGTTTTGGGTTGAATACTTTTACAAGGTACTTTCAACATTCATTGTAATCCAGACCAAAAATATACAGAAGATAATACCAGAGTTTTTATGTTATTGTAATTGACCAGTGCCAGTTAAACATAGGCATGTAATGTCACTATTGCAGCAACTGTCTGCTGTGATTATGAAGTATTAGATACTCACTGCAATAGCCTGTGTGCTTAAACTGGTATAGAGGCAAGCTGGTAGCACCTACAGGACCATTATCACCTCAAATAGAAGGCTTATGAGTAGAAGCTTGTAACAATAGCTGTTCTGTTCTGCTCTAGTTTTATAGTACAGAAGGGGAATGGAAACACAGCAAATGAACAGAATAAAGTTTGCAAGCAAGCGAGTGTTTTCTGACAGCACCCCAATTTTGTCACGTATTTGTGAAATAAAGGGGGGAAAACAAAACCAGAAGGAGCATAGTTCTGATGGATAATAAATTCCATTTTTAGCTTGATGGTTAAAGCTCACGGCTGGGTTCAAGTAATTTGTCTGTATGCTGTGATGGATACGTGTATGCACAAGCGCTGCCTATGTTCAAAGGGAAGTGGTAGTGATGGAGATTTCAAGACTCTGCTAAATAATTTACTCTCGCTGCACTCAGCTGTTGATGTTTGCAAAAGGAAAAGCGCAGGCCTGGCATTGTTGGAGTGTTTTTCTGGAACCCGCCATTTCTCATCTGTGAGTCTTTAATCACTGCAGTTTTTTGGAGGCAAAAGCTTTGTATTGCTGTAAACACACAAACACAAAGAGGAAAAAAAATTACAGTTCCCGAAAGTAATTGCACTCATTCAGTTATGTGTGCTAAATGTAGGTTTGCTGCAGTCATGTGTGCTGGTGTGTATGCTATAATGCCTTAATTGCATTTTCTTGCTCAGGCATGTTAATCTAAATGACACAATAAATCATCTTTCCACTTTAAATTAGAAAGGAACTGTTTGAATGAAGCCTTGAAAATTATGATGTTTAAATAATGGAACCTGAAACAATCAATGCTTGCATAAATATGGAAAGGACACTAGTATAATGTTATCTGCCCTTGAGTTTAAGGGCCCTTCAAATAAGACGTGTTCTGGGTTTGTGCTATTGTCTAAAGTTCTGACCCTGTGATAAAGGGAGACGAAATTGTCCCTCTTTATCTCTCTCTTTATATATATACATATATACTGCATACATATAAATAAATATGACCTTTGCATCTCCACCACACTGCTAATTTTTTCATCTTCTCCACCTCTGAAGGGCAGCTAAGTTTACGCTCAGTGTTTGAAGTGAGCTGTGATAGATTTTCTGTGGGCAGCAGAGCTGGTGGAGGCTCCATACTGCTGTGCTGACAGTGACTTAAACCTTTGGAGACCCTGTTCAATAAAGCAGCAGTTAAACAAGCCAGAGCAGTTTGGGTCACTTCGCAGCTTCCCTCCCCCACTTCAACCATTTGAAGCTTAGAGCCACAGATCCAACATCTGTATTACAGCAGCAGCAGCTGAAAGGCACCAGTATTTTTGCATTTTTACCTTGCATGAATCATCTGTGTAGGTGTCTAGCTATGAGTTGTTTTTTTTCTCTCTTTTTTGACTGATGTTTTCCTTTTGACAGGAAAAGATGAAGGGTAAAAATAAGCTGGTCCCAAGGCTGCTGGGGATAACCAAAGAGTCAGTGATGCGAGTGGATGAGAAGACGAAGGATGTGGTACAGGAATGGCCCCTGACAACAGTCAAGAGATGGGCAGCCTCCCCGAAGAGTTTTACCTTGGTACAGTGGGACTGACTGTGCAAATCCTCAGCACTATTTTCAGACTGCTCCTAATCTTAAACAGTGGGGAAATAAAAGAAACACCAATGCTTTTCTCTGTAAATATACTTAAAATAGCCTGTTGGTGTGGAATTTACATCACATGTTTGTAATGACCCTTGTAAAAACACATTCAGGCAAATTTGATTGGGAATTATGTGAAAGAACGTGAAAACATACAGGGAATAAGTGCAGTGCTAATTATGTCAGCTGCTTTAGTCCTGCGTAATGGCCTTTGAAAAGTTTTCTCATTACCAAAGTATTGCTCAAGAAACATACTTTGGTGAGTGTAGCATCAATAAGACTCATAATTCTGACCTTTTTGCAGACATACATCAGTCAAACCAAGAATGTTGAAAAGATCTTAATTATGATCTGACTGAGCTACAATAATTTTATGCACTGCAGATGATTCTGCAATTGCTAAACTATGTCCAAATCCAATGTTTATGACTATGAAATTATTATGATGACATGGTTATTTATAAGTAAGTCAATAAATGTCTAAATAAAGCAGTTTAACAATAAATTTTCTCATTTTTCCAGCTTAGAACATGTAACCTGTTAAGCTAAATCTCAACTTCCCCACCATAGTGCATATAGGTAATGCTGATTTCGGCATCCGCCAGCAGTCGGTGGTATACTTGTTTAAAACACTATTCTCATGTTTAACACTTTCATTATCAAAGCCTGATGAAATCAGGGTGAGGTGAGTTCTCTGTACTGCTCTAAATGTAGTGCTCAGTTAGAGAAAGTCAATCAGATGACAGACAATGATGAAATGACTGGAGGGGAATGATGCAGATTATAAAGCACGAAAAATCTCATGCAAAGGGATACAATCTCAAACAATATCATTTAAACCTCTGAATGATCCAAGAAGAATTATCAGGAACCTTATCCAAGAACCAACAGCATCAGAAAGGACAGTTTTTTACATGGAAACAGTAACTGTTCCTCTCATTTGCTGTGGTCTCTGTGCCCACTCATTGCACAACACTCCACTGCCAAAGGAAAAGCGGGTTAAAGTGTGTTTGAATAACATTTGAACAATTCACTGAGTGACTGGGGGAATATATTCTGTTTTAATGAAGTAACATTTAATTCTTCAGATCTCATTGTGACACCATTTTTGGAGGCTGAATAGAACAGCACATCAGCCACAAAATACAATACCAACAGTGCAGTGTGGAGATGAGAACCTGATGATCAGGAGAGATGTTTTTTTCAAGATATGGTAAAGACAGACTGAATGTAATTAAAGATGGACAAAATGTACTAAAGGTTTCATAAAATTCTTTATTGGAATCTGAAAAAATTAACAAGGGTCGATTTTTCAGCAGAACATTGATCTCAAACAACAATCCATGGAAACTCTCCAGTGGTTTCAGAGAAAGAAAATATACTGCTAGCTCCATTAGTCACTGAACTTGAATGCAATTGAAAATGTACAGAAAGATTTGAAGATCAGACTTCATAGAAGAGGATCCCAGAACCTTCGTGATTTGAAAATAGTTTGTGTCGAAGAGTAGGTCAAAATCCCACTTGAGCAGCGGATCCCCAAAATCCCAGCTGAAGGTGTCAGTAACATTTTTTTGTATTGAATAAACTTTATGTATGTTCAACACATAATCTATTTTTACACACATTTATAAGGTCATCTAGATTTGTTAAATTAATTGAATGATTAACGGTGTCTGATGTGAACTCCGTATTACCACTCCCATTAGAAATTTACTTCTCTATTTCTCATTCTCTCTGTTTTATGCATACATTCAAATGCATAGTGGTATTGCATTATATTTTATAAGACATATTAAAATGTAATGTTTTCACAATGCCAGACAGCTATTATCTTGGAATTTCCAATAAGTTAAAGGGGGAGAATGAGCAGAATTTAGATGTATTATATATCTAAAAAGCGGTTTTCTTTTAAACCTTATAGTTGTTTTCTTCCACTGCTGGATGGTCTTAGTTCATTGAAAGATTAATAGAAAATGCAAATTTAAAAAACAACAAAAAAAGAACTTCTAAGGTATGTTTGCCAGCATTCATTTAAAATAAAAATACTAACTCCTGTGTTTCTACTGCATGCTTTGAAGTAAGAACTTCTCAGATTCACTACATCTCACATGAAATCAACTCTTTGGAGAAATAGGATGCTCTACAGAAGCCAGACTTTTTCCTTGAGAGTCAGAAATGATGAAAGTACTGCCAAATTTATTCAGACCCTAACCCTCAGTGATGCATTTTTTTAATCTGAACACATTTGCACACTTCCTTCCTCCAGTTGAAGCTAAATTATTTTGCATTAAGACAGATGACAGTACACTGTAGCATAATAACAGTTTCTCTTGTTTTAAAAAGGATTTTGGAGAATACCAGGAAAGTTACTACTCTGTCCAGACAACAGAAGGTGAACAGATATCCCAGCTTATTGCAGGATATATCGACATCATTCTTAAAAAGGTAAGAGCATAAAAAAGGAAACCGTACTTAAATTACTGCAATGTTACTGTGCATTGAAAGAGTCTCTTCAAACAATCAACAGTGCTTGCTGTTCTGTCTTCCCAATGCAGAAGCAGAGTAAGGACCGATTTGGCCTTGAGGGGGATGAGGAATCCACAATGCTGGAGGAGTCTGTTTCCCCAAAGAAGTAAGTATTGGTTTTACTAATCCCTGTAGAAGCTGACCATTCTTATTTACAAACATACTGTATTGTGGTGAGTCTTGATGCATTTGTGTCTTGCTGCTTATTTGGCTGTGTATTTACAGTTATAGAAAGATAAATATGTCCTACTTAAACACAAACACAGCCCTATGGATTTCAAGATAGTTCTATGAAATATGTACTTTCTGTTTGTTAGTAGGAAGTCTGTCAGATTAAGACCATTTAAGTATTACGTAATGGACATAATAAGCTGCATCATTTGTGCGTTAAGAAATAAAACATAAATGATGTTATTAATACCAGTTTATTAGACCAGTCATTCCCACTTTTAGCATCTGGTCCACTTGCACTAACCCCAGCCACAAATTTTTTAAGTAGATAAATAATGTTAATAAGTCTAATAAACAGTAATGGCAACATTGATTTATAAAGATCATCTCATCTCGGTGTTTTGCAAAACCAAGAGTATGATCCTAACCGTAGTTGAGCCACTGAAATAAAAGCCTGTTTTATTCTGTATTTAGGCTCTGTTTCTTGTCATTTTACTTTCAGAACTCCTACACACTATGGAAAAAGTAGAATAGAAAAATAAATTTGAGTGTACTTTTTTTCCTACTCACCTTTTCTTTCATTTTTCAGTCTCTTCTACCTGAGGAAAAAAATTAGATGCTACATATAAATGGATTGTTGAGAGAAGTGTTATTTACTTAGGATGCGCTTTTTTCCAAGCGTGAACGTTGAGTGAGAAATATTCACATCTCTGTAAAATAATCTTGTGTTCCTAGCTGGTTTAAAAAGAGATGCTAAATGGTGCCACATTTTTTTATGAGTAATGGATGAATATATATCTTAGTCTTATCTGTATTGTGAAAAGTCTCATCTCCCTGCAGTCCTCTCTCCTCCTGTCAGGAGGCATAGAAGCATAAACAATGAAGACATCCATGTTTAGTAAGATTGATTTCAGGGTCAGACGCACAAGGATGGTGTAGAGAGGAGGCAGGAAAAAGCTTCATTGCAATCGTGAGACAATCTATCTCTACATTTGGCTATATGGTCTCCTACAGAACTGGAGTGTGAATGAGAAGTGGAGATTGAAAAAATTCACATGGCTCCTGTTGAAACTACTGTCTGATAAAATATGCTGTCATATTGGCATGCGCCAGCTGACTCATGTTGAGGTTTCCATTGCAAAAACATAATTGATGCATTTCGAAACAAGCTGTAATTAACCAATGGAGTCGGGAGCATCTGCTGAGTTGGACATGAAAACCCATTTTTCTGCAGTACTCTCTCTGTCGAGGCCTACTCATTGTGAGAATGACTGTTGGTGCGTGACCATTGTTGTGCACTAATTATCATTTTGTATGTTCTCTGGTCTAAATCAATCCCTGGGATGTTATTATCAAAAACATTAGCATATTTATTTGATTGAACACCATTGACTCCTTAAGTATTTATTTCCCTTTACATTTTCCACATTCCATACAACTACAATATTTAATGTATTTTATTGGAATTTTATGTAATGGACAAACATAAAATATTTTATTATTGTGAAGTGGAAGGAAAAAAATCCTTTGTATTTGTTTCTAACCCATTTTATTTTGAATCCCATTAATAAAATGTAGTGCAACTAATTGTCTTTAGAAGTCACCTGTCCTGTGAGGGTTTGTTAGAAAACAGTGAGCAAACAGCATTGTAAGTAAGAAAAAAAATAAACAACTGTCATGGTTGCCAGGCCAGTTAAAAGAGGAAGAAAACACAATTTCACATGGGAGAAATCTATGTGGGTGAAGTGGAGAATTGGAAAAATCTCATATTTGGTATTCACAGTAGTGGTGTGACAAATAAAATTTGTGAGCGATAGCCCACCTCCTTTACACTCTAGGAGCTTGGAAAGGGGAATAGAAGCCAGCAGCTGAGAGGGAAGTCTTTATCCCCTGCAGGATATAGTGGCAGAATGCATCAATACATAACGCCCGAACAGTTTGGATTTCCTTCCCGACTCTCCCTTTTGCAAAATCTTCTAGCAGTGCCAGTTCTGGGTGATGGATGCAGCAGGACAGAGTTTGCACGGGGGACCACATATTCTCCCACCAAGTTTGTTTTCCATATATCACAACCTTTGTGTGGAAAGTGAAGTGTACCAGTTTCAGGCCCCATTTCACCTTAAAAATGAGAGCCCTCGCCTTTTGCCAAATTAAAGTCTTTGTTCAAAAAAAGTCAGTTGCAGTTTAGCACCAGCTATGAAAATGACACAGCAAACTTATGGATGAAGGCGCTCTGTTTGGTTGAGACCAAAATAGAACTTTTTGACTTATATGCAAAACATTATTGAACAAGGGAAACTAACTTTACCCTTGTTAGGGTAAACATACTTGTTTGTTAGGGTAACCATACTCTTGGTCAAAGATGATGGTGGTGGAAACAACATTATGATTTCAAAATGTTCTTCTCCTTTCTTTTTTCTCTAGCTACATGAACTACATTGTTGTTGTCCATAGTGTATCCCCAAGATATGTTGATTATTTAGCTAAAATGATCGTGAAATGGACTCAAATGCAATGAGGATGCAGGCAGGTGAAAATAAACAATTTTACTCAGGCAAGCATAATACAAAAGGAAGGGGACTAGAATATAAACACAAGAAATACTATGTTACAGAACAAAAGCACAAAGGATCATAAATCTAAGGAATGAGGTAAATGTGACAAACAAAGGTTGACAAATCATAATACAAAGCAGAAACACAACACCAAAGTCCCAATCATTATGACAACAGTTTGGACCAAAGATTAAATAAAAAATAAAAAACACCAACAATGGATAATTGTTTTCACTTATAACTTCTGCCTGTGTCTACCTTTTAAATCAACTTTACACTGAAAAATTATGTCCCTAACCTATTTTTTTTCTATATTTATTTTTAGGTCCACAATTTTGCAACAGCAGTATAATAGGGTTGGTCGTGTGGAACATGGGTCAGTGGCTCTTCCTGGCATTATACGCTCTGGCTCCATTGGTGGCCCTGATAACTACAGTGTAGGTACAATGCCTTCTGCCCAGCAGCAAATCACCATAGGACAGATGCACAGAGGACACATGCCTCCACTGGTGAGTAGGATAACACACCTTTACATCCTTTGTTCTTTAAGTCCTGAAGAAACAAAACATCATTTGGAAGATGCAAACATTTTTTCAGGTTTGATGTGATTTGACTATTTAGGAAAATGATTCAGCAACTCTTTTCTGGAAGATGCACAGAAAGCCCTGATTTCATTCCACAAAATATGCTTTGTGTGTGTTGTGTGTTTGCTATCAGAGTCTAGCCCAGCAGGCTCTAATGGGAACCATTAACAGCAGCATGAAGGCTGTTCAGCAGGCACAAGCCGACCTGAGACAAGTAGATAATCTGCCTCCACTGGGCCATGACTTGGTGAGTTCAACCATATTCATTTAACAGTTTTGAAGTATACATTGGGATAAATAAATGCAGAGTGGATCTTTATTTTCGCTTCTCTTACTTTTTTAAGAATAATTAGGTTTTAGAGCAGACTGTAAACATTCATAATATTTTCTTTGCTAGCCTTGGGCTTGAATCAGGGTGATCAAAAATCAAAAATCTCCTACTGTGATGAATGTCTGAGACTCTTATTTTCCTCCTCCAAAAGGCATCCAGAGTCTGGGTTCAGAACAAAGTGGATGAATCAAAACATGAAATCCATTCTCAGGTTGATGCCATCACTGCTGGAACAGCTTCTGTGGTCAATCTCACAGCAGGTGAGTTCCCTGGAAAATACTAAGCACTTTAAAGGAGCTCCATTCAGTTATTTTTACTTTTTCTTAAATAGTCACATTATACCATTCTACCCTGGCAAATGTTTTGAGATAAGAATTAATGAATGTTTCTTGTTACGACTGGCTCAGGGTCATAACAAAATTGGGGGAACATGCTGTGCTTAAGGTGCAGAAAAAGAATATTTATTAATGAAGACTACAATGGAATGGGAATTTCAGTAGCAGTGGCACAATCCAATGCGCATGTGTGGTATGTGTGTATATGGAAGTGATGAGATGCAAAAACAATGACGGAATCAAATGTGCTTGAGGAGAGTCATTGAGGCCTGGCAGCAGAGCACTACACACTTCAGGAGGCAGAGTGGACTTTGAGGGCAACGACGAAGGTGGAAATGGGAAGATCTATGTATTTTGTGCTCTGAATTAACAGATTAGCCACGCCTGCACAGAGGAGGAGCACAAGAGCAGAAACACAAACACAAAAAGACTCGGGCCGTAACATTTCCTAGGTCCGTTTTGATCAGTGACTGGGTAAAGGTTTAGTTTCCTCTATTGGTATTCTGTTTCTGCTAATGAATACATCTTAATACATCTG
Source organism: Gambusia affinis (assembly GCF_019740435.1). Lineage (NCBI taxonomy): Eukaryota > Metazoa > Chordata > Actinopteri > Cyprinodontiformes > Poeciliidae > Gambusia > Gambusia affinis. The sequence goes on from NC_057875.1 coordinate 9,076,045, forward strand.
CTCTGAAGCTCATCTCGCCCAGCTGCCCCGTGTTCTTTGGTACAATGCCAGTTTCCAGTTTTAATCTAACCTTGCCATCTGTTAGATTTCACCTAAGCTCCCCTCACTATCAAATTTAAAGTTTTTCTTTTTCATAGCCACTTGCTTTATTAGTTCCTTATCTCAATTGAGCCATTTCAAACAGGCTCTAATCATGACACTGATGTGTGTGTAAAAGCAAATGACACATGAGTTGCCCTGTGGTGAACTGAGTCAGTGCTGCAGCAGTAAATTAAGATGCACAACAAAGGCACAGGTTGATTTTTGACTGATTTGACGGTCATCTCTCCACTGCAGGTGAGCCAACAGAGACCGACTACACAGCAGTCGGCTGCGCCATCACTACCATATCCTCCAACCTCACGGAAATGTCCAAGGGCGTGAAGCTTCTTGCAGCACTGATGGAAGATGAAGTGGGAGGCGGACACAAGCTCATGGGTGCTGCCAGAATGTTGGCAGGAGCAGTGTCAGATCTGCTCAGGTCCGTTGAGCCTGCTGCCGGCGAGGTGAGGCACCCAGTGAATACTGCGCTGGTTTGAGAATCCCAGCTGAAATCCCACACAATTCACACATACACAAAATGCTGATCTGCTAATTTTAACAATTTCCCAGTGAAGATGCAAGTTGGAGCTTTTTTTTTGCCTGGGAGGGATGTTTGATCCTGTTTTAGATCACACTGGAGTGTTTTCTGTGGGAACTGGCCAGCCGCGCGTAATGAATGTGCTGATGTCACCCTCGTGCAGCCGAGACAGACGGTGCTGACTGCAGCAGGAAGCATTGGACAAGCCAGCGGGGATCTGCTCCGTCACATGGGGGAGGGCGAGACTGATGAGAAGTTCCAGGTTGGACGCCTCCCACTCACTGTTTCCATGGCTGTGTCGGCCAAACAGGAAGACACACACCCATATTCTCTGTCCCCCTTTAAAAATGTCAATACACTCTTGTAATTACCTCAGGCTTTATTGTTGGCCTGCCAGTTTAAAACAAAGCATCAGATAGAGTGCTTCTTTTAAAGTAGAAAGATTATACAGTGTTTAAACCCTGTGGTATTTAGCCTGTCCTTGCTGCTGCTTTGTGTATTTGACATAGAAATTCATGTTCTTACAACACACTCCTCAGTTTAAATGTCTCCTTAGATAGATAAATGCAAACAAAAACAAATGACCATTCTCATAAATCTTACGCAAGCAAATTTCTGCTAAATTAAGACTTTCTTTTTCTGATAGAGACACTAACTAACTTTAAGTGATGATGTTCGATCAAACTGTTACTGTTTAGCTATGGTATTTTCATTGATCAGAAAAAGACAATCAGCCAATTTCAGCCAATCACAAGTCAGGGTCCATCAAGTTGCAATACATCTGAACCTGAATTCAGCTGTGCACCTATATTTAATAATACTGACAGACTATAGTTTGACAGTCTGATAGTTTGCCTCATTCTTCTTTTGTGCGTCGAGTCTTGCTGCTTCTTGTACATTACTTATGTACGAGTCACATTATATCAGTTGAACAAAATGAACTGCAAACATTTACTTTCTTGCTCCCTTCAGTCACACGCACACAGCTGTGCTCTGTTCCTGTGAAGGACACTGATTAATATGTTGCAGGACACTCTGATGAATCTGGCCAAAGCGGTGGCCAATGCAGCTGCTATGTTAGTCCTGAAGGCCAAGAATGTGGCCCAGGTGGCCGAGGACACCATACTGCAGAACCGAGTGATTGCAGCTGCCACTCAGTGTGCCCTGTCTACCTCACAACTGGTTGCATGCACCAAGGTACACTTTAATTAAAATAATAATAATAATAATATATTATATATATATATATATATATATATGTGTCTACTATATTTGCAGACTAGTAGACAGATAATTTTTATCTGAAACAAAATAAAATAAAAATGCTTAATTTGCAAGCTTCCACAATGTACTTATCTGGATGATGTAAGAATAACTGTAGCTTCCTGCTTCATTGAAAAATCAGTGTTGGATGTCTTTATTTGTCTGAGCTGCTGCCAGCCTCTTTGTGTGCTGCAGGTGGTAAGCCCAACCATCAGCTCGCCGGTTTGTCAGGAGCAGCTTGTCGAGGCCGGGAAGCTGGTGGACCGATCGGTGGAGACTTGCGTCAAAGCTTGCCGCTCGGCCAGCAGCGACGGCGAGTTGCTGAAACAAGTTGCAGCTGCAGCTGGTGTGGTCAGCCAGGCCCTGAGTGACCTCCTCCAACACGTCCGCCACTACGCCAGCTGCGGGGAGCCCATTGGACGCTATGACCAAGCCACAGACACAATTATGAATGTGACTGAAAATATTTTCACTTCCATGGGCGATGCAGGTGAGTAACAACAGCCATGCTGAAGAAAATGAACTGATTCTTGCAGAATAGTCTATTTGGCTCTAGATAATATGTTTTCACTGTGTTGTGAGACTTTAAAAGCATTATCTGCAAATGATCCTGAAAAAAAAACCTCAGTGGATGTTCAAAGCTCAGGTTGTATGTTTTGATTTGAGTCAAGAGACTGAAGTATTGTTAAAGTGAGTCAAATTCCCGAGGGCTTGTAGTAGCCATGTAATCCTAAACCACTACAAAGTTCTGAGTCTGGTTTCAATCAGAAACTGGGAGTCTTTGGCATTCAACAGGAAACACATGACATGGTTTGAAAGGCCAAGCGTTTTTTGTCAATAAATCAACTTTTAAAAATCCTGCTAAACACCAGAGGTACACATTTTAGTGGACAGGTTGATGCCATATGATTTCACATGTTGATTGTAGAGCAGCTAGACATCTACAGCGGTTTACTGGGTGAGTTATTTAGAGCATGAGGTGGGAGTTTCGGAAATGCAGCTTTTAATAGCAGACATGTTGGGAGCTGTTACGTATATCCCACAGATTTATATTTCTGCTGGATCAGATGATGGAAACATTCTGCCACATGAGGACATATAGGTGAAAGTAATATGAACTTTGAAACTATTAGGCAAAATGAGGTTTCGCATTTTGTAACTAGAATAAAATGTAATTTAAAATATTATTTAATTTTTAGGTGTAATAAAAAACCTGGAGATATGAAATACACATTTATAATAAGAATAAATAGAATGTTTTTTTGTCAAACTTTTTATGTATTTCACATTTGTTTTATTTTGATTATTTTTTAAATATTATTTTACAATTTCAAGTTATACACATCAAAACATGTAAAAATGTTTAAAACTAATTAGAAAATGTTCCCCAATATTTATCAAGTATTCTGTCTATACCTACATATAAAAAATTACCTCATTTATTTTTTGCCCTAACCTCATTTGTTTGTGAGAGTTCTGTGCTTCTCACATTTGACAAGAATGTATTCTAATCTCCATTAATGCACAGATAATAAAATTGAATTCATGTTCCTATTTCACCAGCCAAACAATCTTATTCTGTAGACATGACCTGTTTTCATAAACATTCTTCATTTTGTTGACATGGCAAAGTTTATAAAAACATAGGTTTTGACATTGTGTTCAAATTAGATTTACATAATTCTGAATAATTATCTTCTTTTTTCTTTAATATATATAGGATTTAGGTAAAGCCTTTAATTTTAAGCCTAGGATTTTGTGGTTTACAGCTTATACCCTGGTGGAATCGCATTTATTTTTGCTTGAAAGAGCTGCTCTAAATTCAGGTTGATTATCTTAAAATACTGTATTGTTAATTTTAAAGTAAAAAAAAAAAATCTTAATGCGACTCATGAATCTTCTTATTTATTTATTTTCTGTACATGGTACTGTTTTTACTTATACAGCTGTCAGTGCAAATTAGCGCATGTTGGAAGATGCAGCAATAATAGTCCATCGCTGTATTGCTACAGATTAATGATGCTTTTGCTTTGGGAATCCTTGAAAATTCGTTTGTCACAGAAAATCTTTTTTTCTTTGTTTCGTAATTAGATCCTAAAAGATCTAACATGTTAATACCTCATTCCAACAGATTATGTACTGATGCAGACGTTGATTTTTGGTCTGAACAGGTGAGATGGTGCGTCAGGCTCGCGTGCTGGCCCAGGCTACCTCGGACTTGGTCAATGCCATGAGGTCAGATGCAGAGGCAGAAGTGGATGTCGACAACTCCAAGAAACTCCTTGCTGCAGCCAAACTCCTGGCGGATGCCACAGCTCGAATGGTGGAGGCTGCAAAGGTGAGTGATTCTTAAAAGTTTTCTCATATTATAACATATTTAACATGAATTATTAATAATAATAATAATAATAATAATAATAATAATAATAGTCGTCATTGTTGTTGTTATTATTATTTATAGTAATAGTAATAATAAGAATATTAGCTTTTCTACTCTTTATTTAAATTGTTTTAAAAATATCTGAAATGTGGCTTTGAGAGAACTTAACTTAAAAACATGACTGCTGAAAGTCTGTACTTCTTTATGTTAATAGCTACTGTGTGATTTTACCTCCATTATGAAAGTATGCAGAATCAGTGTCTGTTAATGAGCCTCTGGCGCCGTCGAGAAGAATATTATCTGGGCGAAATACCCATGCAAGAGAAGAGCAGCGTGTAGCTTGTTAAGATGTTTTTGATCTGTGGCACATTAATCACCACATCACTGCCATTATCAAAGAGGAAGTGAGGATCTTGCACTGACGGTTTCCTTGGAAACTGAAAGAAGATGAAGTTAAATGTTTCTTTGCATTCATCATACAACACGTGCAGTGCAGTCAGAGTTGTTAAACTTAATATTCAAAAGGTGCTGGTGTTCATATTGTTTGCTGTATCTACAACATGCTTCACTACAGTATGTGCATTTGCAGAAATATGCATAATTGTGCAACATTTTTTGCTCTCAGGGGGCAGCCGCATACCCAGAGAATGAGGACCAGCAGCAGAGATTAAGGGAGGCAGCCGAAGGGTTACGGGTTGCCACTAATGCTGCAGCTCAAAATGCCATAAAGAAAAAACTAGTCAATCGACTGGAGGTGAGTCAGAGCTGTTAGTTTATCCCCCTTTTCAAGTTGGTCCACCTTAATTCACCCATCAAACCAACATTATCCATCTTCGTAATTAAGACAGTGATATTTTCTACCTCTTTGATATAAAACTCTGAGTAAGGTCACTTTTTTATTTGTCTGCGTTATGTCTTTTTATCACCACGGAGAGCTGTAAATCCTACTAATGCACTGAAGGAACTATCTGTATTAAGATCTGTGTTTAGCCCTCAGTATCAGTTTGCCCCCTAATGACAACCACCCCTCTGCTCTGGAGCACCCAATGTTCAATTTCCCAGGCACATAAACTATTCATTACCCAAGGGCTGAAATCAGCCTGCTATCAGACAGGAATCTCAGCCTGACTCCTTGCATCAGATGGTCACAGTAATAGTACTAATGGTCACCTCCATCACACCCGCATGTAAGCTAGTCGAGGAGAGTATTATTAATCTCCAAGTGTGCTTGTAACAATTTAGGCAGCTATGGAGCCCTCAGATTTGTACTGTCAAGTTCAAATGAATGCCTCAGTGGCTGTGGAGACATGTTCACTTGGTTGAAAGCCTCTATTTTATCTAATTTTGGTTTTATGTACAGAATGCTAAGCAAAATAAAATAAACAGCACATTGGAGTGTACTATTGTCATTACTTAGGACAGTGGTGTCACCCCTGTTTTAATTTCGGGCCGCATCAAGTTTCTGAATGTCCTCAAACAGCCGGTTGTGGCAGATTGTTTGGATAAAACTACTAATCAACAAACTGTTCAAATAATATAGTTTTCTCTGCATTTGATGAGTATTTCTTGAAACATATTCATATCTAACATATTTTCACATTGTTGTAATTTGACAGAATGCAAATAAAAACTACTGATTTGACTGATAAAATAATATATAAGCACACAACTGTTAGCTTGAAGTGCTATTTCTAGCTTAATGCGACCTACAAACATTCACCATCCATCTTCCATTACTGGAGTCATTTGTTGTACCAAAGCTATCTCAAGTAACTCTAATGTTCTTTTTGTAATGACAGATTGTGTTCTGTAAATCGGTTATATTTTATTGTTCTTGGCTCCTCAGTCACCCAAAAAGACATTTCTCTTAAAAGCTGGTAAAGTTTGCACTCTCACTCATCAACGACATAATATCATACTAAGAACAGAAGAACAGGCTTTCAGCCATTCATTTTTAGGTTGGTATGATTATATACCAAATAGCTTAAATTAAATTTCAATAATTCACTGTGCATGGTTGTAATTATTGTGGATTCTCCACAGAGAATTAGATATAATCTCCCATTCACAGAGGTTCAAAGTTCTACATGCAGGCTCATGTATATGCATTCTGTCACATCTAATGATAGGATAAAGGTTTCTTAGCAAACTACGGAAAAAAATACTCTTCTTTTTCAGTGCTTAACCAGCTTCTGTTCTAATTCTAGATTAATCTTTTACCCCAGTTCTTTTAAAATATGGTATTGCTAATTTGAAATATTTTCCTGGCACAGACTTAATACATAATCTACGATTTTTCAATAACTAAAAAATTACTGAGGCCATTCTAGATGCCTAATGGCAGACTGGTTTATTATATAACTAGTTTGATGTGTATTTTGGTTCACTGTGCTATTCGGACATCCAGTTGCATCCATTTTTCAACCATGCCTGGCTGTTCTCAGATTTCCGTACCTACATCAGCGGTAGTACTAGCTGGTCCAAGCCTGGTACTGTTTTGTGCGAAATTCTGTTTCCCCTGTGTTGGGAGCGTGCACCGCAGGCAGAGAAGTGCATCCAACCATTTTCACAGCGCTTCTTATCAATTTCTCGGTAAAACAACTCACCCAGTTATGTCAAGGTGGCAACTTTCAGTTTAATCGACAGCTGCTGTTCAAAAACAGCAACAACAAAACTGTAAAATGAATAAATAAATAAATCTGGCCTTGTGTGAGGTTCTTCTTACACAGTTTTTGTGTTGTTGTTTTTTAAATAACCAACTTTTTAAAAAACTACAGTCTTTTTTCAACTTTTGTCATATTCACTTTAGCCTGAGAAATATCAGTCAATCACCAAACACTGTTTTGGTGACTACACACACACATTGTGTGTATTTATAATATTTTGTTGCTGATATAAAGGGATGGAAGCTAGCTGATTGATTGCAGGACACAAAAAATTTGACTTCATAAAAAGATGAGATTGCAGGCTTTCTGGCAAATCCTGTTCTAATGTGAAATATGATGCATTACTGGATGAAATGCAATTCCAGTTGACAATATTTTTATTGTTAATGTCACTTATTGCTCTAAAATAATATGTCCTAGCATTTGTATTAAAATATTTCTCTATGAATCTGAGATATATGAGAACTTAGTTCCTCTCTTCTCAAAGGAACTTTTATGTTTTTCGCCCAGAAAAAAGAAACGCCTTAAACCATTATTAAAAGCTCAAAATTTATATGGCATTCACACTGATGATGCGTATGTAAACGTGTTGCCCACCACTGTATATGAATAGACATGAGGTAAATTAAAAAAGACTAGTGGTGATCAGTTCATGTCATAAAGACTGGGTTGGATTTTTTTTTCTTTTTTTTTTCTTTCTTTCAACATTCTGGCTGAAACTCCTCTCTGTCTGATTAGACGTCTGCCTGAGCCAGAACATGGCAGTATATCATAAGATGGAGCATACACGAGTGCTCTTCTTTGCCAAGATCCTTATTTTGCTGTAGACTAAATTGTGTTTTTTGGGGTTTTTTGTTCTATGAACAGATCGCTGCTAAGCAGGCAGCGGCTGCTGCAACTCAGACCATAGCAGCTGCCCAAAATGCTGCCGCCTCCAACAAAAATACTGCTTCACACCAGCAGCTTGTACACAGCTGTAAGGTACTGTCATGCAGTCTTCCTAATGCATCTTCTTTTTATGCAGTGTATGTATTTTGCTGGTTTACTTTCAGAGACCTCCTTAGATTTGCAACATTTTCCTCTTGTAGTCTCATTAGTGTAGCATATAAAAATGCACAATGAATACTTTTAATTCCAGGCAGTAGCAGACAGTATTCCCCAGTTGGTGCAAGGAATGAGGAGCAGCCAGGCCCAGCCTGAGGAGCTTGGCCCTCAGCTCGCCCTCATCATGGCCAGCCAAAGCTTTTTGCAGGTAAGTATGTGGCCTTTAAATTGTCAATGACCATCGAGTCTTTGCTTTTATATATATATCTTAATAATGGATTTTTATATTTCTGTCACTATCTGTCAGCCTGGAAGCAAGATGGTTGCGTCGGCAAAGTCAGCTGTGCCAACAGTGGCTGAGCAGGCTGCTGCTATGCAACTGGGCCAGTGTGCCAAGAATTTAGCAACCTGTCTGGCAGAGCTCAGGACTGCCATGCAGAAGGTATCCATAACACTGTCTGAGATAACAAGATTCATCTGAATGCCACAGGATATTTGCTTGCTTTTGCATTTTAATGAAACTCCACTCCTTTGATCTCATCTAGTAATATCAGCAGCATATAGCATATGATTCTGTCTGTTCTGCATAATTGAGTTTGAATGACATTTTATTGTTTGGGTGTTATCTGAAGGCCCATGAAGCTTGTGGCCCTTTGGAGATTGACTCAGCGCTCAAGACAGTGCAGACACTAAAGAGTGAACTCCAAGATGCAAAGAGGTCTGTGATTGATGGCCAGTTAAAACCTCTTCCAGGAGAAACGGTCAGTAGATACTGAGATACATTACAAAATGTGTTTGTTCTTACTGAAATAATTTATTAAAATGACTCTAAGCGGATGTTCCTGTATATAATCTAGCAAGATCTAGAACTCCATAAGGAGGCAAACTAGGTAAAATCATGACACTACAGTTTTACTGTTTTACAGAGTTTCTTAACTTTATGAAACAAAATTAAGACATTTAGCACATTTACAGACTGAAACTTTTCCCCATTCTTCGCAAAATTCCTCAATATGAGTTGAATTGAATTGAGAGTATGTATGAGCAAGAATGTATTTTAGTATTGACACAGATTCTCAATTGTCTAGGTCATTCTAACACATAAATATGTTTCGATCTAAACCACGGTAATACATTGTCATTATTACCCAGAGTGTTTACTCAGTCATTTTACTCCTTTAATGCATGAGTATTTATCTTTGACATATATATTTTGGTCATGTATAAGTAGATGGAACTAATGATTCACTGTGTTGCTCTTGCAGCTGGAAAAGTGTGCTCAAGATTTGGGAAGTACATCAAAGGCTGTGGGCTCCTCTATGGCCCAGCTGCTGACCTGTGCTGCTCAGGGCAATGAACATTACACAGGTAACCTCTTCTGAGCAAATACAAGATGTTCACATTTACTGCAGTTGCTCGTTCCCACTTTACTCCGGCAAACCGCCGAACTACAGCAAAAATAAAAGGCTAACTGGATTATGATTATTTTTATTGTTTTCAGTAATATTTTTTTTTGTAATCTGCCTGGCTGTTGTTTCTGTTAAATGTGATTTCCTAAATCTAGGTGGAGTTAAAAACATGTAGAGAACAGCTTTTCCAACAACAAGCACTTCCAGGCATTGCTTCATGCTGTGGCTCAGGGTGCTGCCCGCTGCTCATTAATCTTTTCTTTTTTTACTGGATTTAACATTTCATCAGTAAATGGCTCCACTCTGCTGGTTAATGCAATTTGATGCAATTTGCTGCTGTTTTAGCTCTATGTGTAATAATTTAAGAGCACCTCCCATGTGGGGGCCGTATTTATTATGCAACCTCATTAATTTAGACAGTGAGGGCATTTCGCTATCGTAGTATTGGTCACACTATGTTTCTACTCCCAGCTGATTAATAGGACGTTGCAACAATTGCAGCCAATAGGGAAAATAAGTATTCTTTAACACAAAGACTGCTGAAAACAGTTTTAGAAAATATAAAAAAAGACAAGTTGCACATCTACTGTCTATCCTTGCTATCTTTCATCAACATGTGGTTGATTCATTTAATTATTTTCTTTTCTATTGCAGGTGTTGCCGCACGAGAAACAGCCCAGGCTTTGAGGACTTTGGCCCAAGCCGCCAGAGGTGTAGCAGCCAGCACAAAGGAGCCTCAAGCTGCAGCTGCCATGTTGGACTCGGCTCAGTATGTGATGGAAGGCTCGGCTATGCTGATCCACGAAGCTCATCAGGCCCTGGTTCAGCCAGGAGATGCTGAGAGTCAGCAGAGACTGGCTCAGGTAGCACAGGTCCCAGCTACTTATTCCCAGATGCAATATCAATGTCCCCCAGTGATTACATTGTTCTTCTCAGTCCTCTTCCCCTATATGCCGCTGATTTGTAAACATTTCTGGTTTTTCATAACAATCACCCCCTCTAAGCGTTACTATTTTCTCCCTGCTGAGTCCTTTGTTGCCTGACATCCCTCCCCTGAGAATAAAACCATTCATTTCCCACAGACCCTTCAGGAGATAAACATATTGTTTAGCATAAATCTGTGACAGCAGGAAAAATTAGTGACAGTGCTCTAAGCTCAATTTGCATTTCAGATGGGTTTTTTTTCCCCCAGTATAGCTCTGCTTTGCTCTTGGGCTTTATTGTGTAGCACATTATTAGAATGGGTTATGGCAGTCTATTCACTGATGTTGTGTTGTGTTTCAGGTAGCTAAAGCAGTGTCACACTCCCTGAATAACTGTGTGAACTGCCTACCAGGCCAGAAGGATGTCGATATGGCTCTCAGGAGCATCGGGGAAGCCAGCAAGAAGCTCCTGGTGGACTGTGTGAGTCCTGGTCAATCTTAGAATATTATTAAAAAGCTGTTTTACTTCAGTTGTTTTTTTATTCCACTCACAAAGGATTATTGTAAATAAGGGATACAGCTTGCAAGCATATTAACTGAAAGTTGAGTTAGGGAAAAAGCTGTAGTAGAAGAAGATGTACAAAAAGCAGAAATAACTGCAGCCTTGAGAGGATTGTGAAGCAAAGTCGACTCAAGAGTAGGGCAAATTTACAAGGTGTGAAATATGTATATATATTCATGTATATTTTCAGTCAAGACAGCGTTCTCCCCTCTGATTGCATTGGTTATAACATGGATACAATGTCCTTAGCTGTAATTCATAAAAAAATGAATGCTTACCACTCTGCATGCTATAAAACTATACAATACACAAGTTTTAAATTCCGAATTGAATTCCTAATATAAGTGTGACTATCCAACCTGCATCTTTATTTTAAAATATCAATGCTTTTTTGTACTGCAAATCCTAATAGTCTGACATGTCTTTGAAGCTCCCTCCCTGCAGTAAGACTTTCCAGGAGGCCCAAACTGATTTGAACCACACAGCAGCTGAACTCAACCACTCAGCAGGCGAGGTCGTCCACTCATCCCGTGGAACAAGCAGCCAGCTGGCTGCAGCCTCGGGGAAGTTCAGCCAAGACTTTGATGAGTTCCTGGATGCTGGCATTGAGATGGCAGGACACACCCAAGTAGGTTTCGCAATCATGCAACTTCCTCCTCCACATTCCACTGAATTGGCTATTCAGTAGAGCGCTTAAAGATCATTTTGCTGGAAGCCTTAAATACGGAGTGTATTTTTTTATTACCTTATTAGCTAAGATATTGTTTAAGACAGTGGTTAATTGAACATTTTCACCTTATTAACTTGGGAGCTGTGATAGTCTCTAACAGCAACTACACTTTCAGATTTAATAGGATCTAGTGGTGCTCTTGTTCTGGTGATTTAACTCATTAGTTTGTAAAGATAGAGTTCAATAGGAGTTGACACAGCGTGACATCTAAGTTTGAGCCCGCTATGTACAGAGAATGTTTAGTTAAGGAGATGCCATAAATACATTTATTTGACATTCTTCCCAAGATATAGTAGTTTTCTAACTTGCAGATATGGTTATTGTTTTCTGTATTTTTTTTCCATCATGTATTTATAAGAATACATGTTCTTCTTTGATTTGTCCCTGCTCAGAGCAAAGAGGACCAGATTCAAGTCATTGGTAATCTGAAAAACATCTCAATGGCATCAAGTAAGCTGCTACTGGCCGCCAAGTCTCTTTCTGTGGATCCAGGTGCTGCCAATGCAAAAAATCTACTAGCCGTAGCAGCAAGGTACGATATCATTCAGAGAGAAGCAGAATCATTTCTATTGCCCACTCATGATGCTGAGTATCTAACTGGTCCTGATTGTGTAGGTTGGGATGAGTTACACAAAACATCTTCCTGCTGCATCTGTATGCCACTCCTACAACATGTCTGTTTGGTCTTGCTAAAGGGAGTGCATATCCTCCCCTTAGTGGAGAGAAGCCAAGCAGCTGGTCCCATTGGGCTTTTGGCCTGACTGACTCCTCTCTGTCTAATTAGGAGGATGGAAGCCTTGGCTGGAGCATGTCTGTGCTCAGCAAGGCTGAACACAAACTCAAGACAATCTCTGTGCCCTGTGCACCGTGTTATCCGATCACAATGAGAGGCCAGCACTGTCATGCTTGAATAGGGAAGCTTAAAGCATATGTGAGGCTGTGTGTATGTGTGTGTAGTTTTCACAGGTGAGAGTTAACAGCGGATGTTTTGGGGCTGCTGGTGTGTTTCAGGGCAGTGACGGAGAGCATTAACCAGCTGATAACAATCTGCACCCAGCAAGCAGCGGGACAAAAAGAGTGTGACAACGCCTTGAGGGAGTTGGAGGTAGATGTCCTCACATACACTTCACTTTACACTGACAAACACCAAGCTTGAGGAACAGATGTATATGTATACATTTACATTCAATGTACATTTTATGTTTGTGTCCAAGCTCACAGCAGAGAATAGAACGATATTGTAATTGTTCTGTTTTTTCTCTTCTTCCTTGATAAAATTCATACTGCAGAATTTTTCCAAAAATTCCTCCTGGAATTCCTCCTGGAATTTTTGTCAGAATGCTATCACTAAGTTCCTCATTTTTTTTTCTTATAGCTTCTAAAACTTTACGTTAAAGTCTTATAAGTATAGAATCCTTTTATAGTCCTGTGTCAGCTGAAGTGCATACTTCTATTTTCGCCTATAATAAATCTTTGCCTGATTGCAAGAACTGCAAAACCGTGAACTGAAATCTTAGCATAGGATTTAAGGCTAAATGGAATATAAATTTACATTGCTTATTAAAGATAAAGCAAACTTTCTTTATAACATATTTTTTGGATGGACCCTTCTCAAAGATCCCAACAATATTAAGAGTGAGTTATTCTGGGTACACCTTAGATCATGGTTGATTCTGTGCTCTCATTTGTGTTTATGTGCTAATAAAAACTGCCATTTTTTGCACAAAAAACTTTGATTTAACATCTTGAAAAATTTACTTTTCACGAGATACAAATTAATTGTGAAAGGGTATTTGGAGAATTTTGATGATTTCTGTATTTTTACAGATTTTTTAAAATGTTGGGATAATGCTGGTAGTTATTCCCTCAAGTAACTTTGCTTTATATATAACTATAATCATTTAACCTTTCTTAATTTAGGACATTAAGATATTTGTTTTAGTATTTAGTTTTTGGGTGGCAACTGTCCATTATTCTTGTATCTGATTTCTCTCATGAGGCCCGTGAAGAGTAACAGTAAAAGTGGTTGTGCTGTCTAAACTTTAGGATCCAAAGCATTTTACCTTATGAAGCCTGTGTCCAGTTTCTCAATGTTATTACTCTATTACCTAACTGAACATTAATTTCAACACCAATAAACTTTAATTAAAGGGACTGATTGATATAATTTATCTTTGTAGCATCATCTCATATGTGCTATTTATATTAAATGGCCATTTTAATATATGAACTAACTGCCTGATAGATTTACAGTGGTGTTATAGCAGAAATGTTTATTGATGTGTTCACAGTGGTTCAAGTTATTAACATCTCCATCTGTGCGCAGGCTGTCAGAGGTCTCCTAGGCAACCCCAACGAGCCAGTAAATGAACTCTCTTACTTTGACTGCATCGAAAGCGTCATGGAGAACTCAAAGGTACTGGCATTTAAAATTATTCAGACCACTGTATACATTAATAGTCAGAGGTATTTTATGCAATAGACAGTTTAACATCTAATTTGTCTATTTCTTATTTATTTTTGATGCGGCTCAGGTTCTGGGGGAGTCAATGGCAGGCATTTCTCAGCACTGTAAGACAGGTGATGTTTTAGCCTTTGGGGAGAGTGTGAGTTTGGCATCCAAAGCATTGTGTGGGCTGACAGAGGCTGCAGCACAGGTGAGATCACAGCATCGCACCAACGCACTCTGGGTGATACCCGGCTTCTGCTGTCATTTCAGATTTTATTCTGTTTACTGTGTTTGCGATTATATTTTCATAACTAACCAGACTGCATTGAATTCATTTTTTTATTTTTCAAAGCAGCGCTACATGAAAAGAACCTAAGGCATCATGACAGGGTTGAAAACACTCAAATACTACTTGGAGTCTACGGGGGAGCTTTGTATTGAGTAAATGAGACTCAGGCAGAGTGAGGCAGGTCTTTTATGAGGATTTTACAGTCTGCCACTCTTAAAACTCTAAAATAGCATCCTCATGTTGTTGCCTTTTCAAGAAAGGAGCAATTTTTTGTTCATAGTAGCTTTTACTATACAAAAGCTTCCATATTACATGTTATAAATGAAACCAACCTTGCATAGAAGTTGTATATGGATTTGCACTTATTCATGTCAAATTCGTCTGTAATAACCATTCCAGTTTGCTGGTTAAAAACTAACTCAACCAACACACTTTTAACTCTCTCTGTTTCTGTCAACCCTTTAGGCCTCTTACCTTGTAGCTGTTTCCGATCCTAATAGTCACTCAGGTCATGAAGGGCTAGTGGATCCTATTCAGTTTGCCCGAGCACATCAAGCTATACAGACAGCTTGCCAGAACTTAGTGGACCCAGCCAGTAGTCCCTCACAGGTAAGATGATGTATCTTAATCTGAAAGACACCACAAAAGTTATTTTCTGGCATGTGGTGGTTGCTTTCTGTGCCTTTGTAAATGAGGATGATAAAATGCCTGACCTTTAACCTTTCTAACTATGAAAAGTAAAGCACTCTAAAGACATTGCATTCATTAACTTGTTGTTTACAATTTTACTGTTACAGAGAAATATGGTGGCCTTTTGCTCTCCACTCTAAACCCTAGCTTGGCAGCATTTTGTCTAAGCACAGCCCTCAGCCATTTAAGCTACTGACAGGTCAACTGAATAAACATTGATTGTGTTGTTGCAGTGTAATTGTGCGCTTTAAGAACTTGTGTTAGGTGTTACCTTGAGAAGCCCCATTATGTTAAACACTAAGCAGGAACAGACAGACTGTTGGAACAAAGAGTTTAGGACATTAACGCTGCAGTAGGTAACTTTTTATAAAAATGTACTTTTTCCATATTTGTTAAAACTGTCACTATGTCCAGACAGTAAAATATGAGTCAGATAATCTGTGAAAACTAATGCTCCTCTGGCTCCTTCCAGTCATCCTACCGCCATTTGCAGAAATACACCACTCCCGGTCAGAAACGGCAAATCATAGACTGGAGGAATATCTTGGTAGTGTCATTCAGCACATATAAAGCTCAAGACTGCCAATGAGCTGCCGCTGTGCTAATGGTGGAAAATCAACCTAACATTACAAAACTGCTGATTTCTTGAGTTCTCAGCAGACTCCACTGAGGAGGAAGGGCTGTAGCACATCAGAGAGCAAAGGGGAGGAGCTTGTAAGGTGCGCTAAGTCTCAAGACTCCCTGCATCTTTGATCTGACTGCCAAACGTCTCTAGTCTCTTTTCATATGAACCATGTTAGAGACAGGGACTCGACCCTATGTTTTAAGCATGAATCGCATGATTTTAGCAAGCGTTAAAATCCTGTTGTTTGAACACGGATGCCCATTTATATGTGTAATCTAATCTAAAAAGTGTCCAAAACAATTCATTAATCTCCTTATGTGTTGAGTGGAATGTAAATTAAGCAAATAGTAATATTAAAACCAAACAGCACATGATTTAAATTTATAACCTTTAGTAATACTGTGTAAAACAAGATTATATGCATCCAATGATACATTTCAGCCATTGTATTCTGGGAACTTGACTAGCACTTGCCCTTTAAAGAGTTTATGAGACATGAGACTTGACCCTCAGAGATTTTAGTCTTGCCTTTGAATTGGGGCAAAACAGTTGAGAGTTGACTTGGAAAATATAATAATTTGGTATCCATATCTATGAAACTAACATATTAAATAGGAACACAATTTGGTAGTTTTAGTGGGTGATAGGTACACCACAAACCTCATGTGATTTGAAGTTATTGTTGGCCTATTGGAAATCCCTTTTGATATTCCAGAGTTACCTGCATTTCTAAACTTGTTTGATGTTTGTTGTTTATCTGTCCATAAGGTCCTGTCTGCAGCAACAATTGTTGCCAAGCACACCTCAGCTCTCTGTAACGCCTGCCGTCTAGCCTCTTCTAAAACCTCCAACCCTGTGGCTAGGAGGCAGTTTGTCCAGTCAGCCAAAGAGGTGGCCAACACCACAGCCAACCTCGTCAAAACCATCAAGGTCAACTCCCCAACTGATCAAAACGTTGAGTGTAAATTTGTTACAGATTATTTTTGTTTGTCTGTGGTTGGTCAAAGGAGATGGTGCAGATGTGTATGTATACTTCAGTTACTTTCAATTACAAGACCAAAATAGACAGATATATTTTCATGCAACATTTTCTCTTTACAGGCATTAGATGGCGATTTTTCGGAGGACAATAGAAATAGGTGCCGTGTTGCCACAGCTCCACTCCTTGAGGCTGTAGAAAACCTGTCAACCTTTGCTAACAACCCTGAGTTTGCAAGCATCCCAGCTCAGATCAGTAATGAGGTATTCATGCGTTGTAATGATCCTATGGAATGGACCATTCTTCATTACGTTGTTTTAATAGTTATAGATGCAAATGAGAAATCCAAATAGAAATGAAGGAATATCTCTTATGAATTTCTTTATTTATTTAGTATTATGTATTTAGTGGTAACTATCTTCCTATGAGGCAGCTCTTCACGAAAGTAGAGAATTTGACCAGAGATTACATTTTGTCTTTCGTTCTCTTTCACTGTCAAAATTAGATCAAAGATGGATTTTGGTTTTCCATCTTAGCAGCGCAGCGCTTGCACAGTGCTCTAAACGCTTTATGGCTGTAATCTGTTGGAGGGCAGTGTTTAGCAGCACTTGCTCTCACTACAGCTTCTATAATCTTCAGCTTGTTAATCTAATTGTCAAGGGAGGTTTTGGCTCGTATCATAAAGACTAAAGGTGTTAGTCTCTACGTCTGTGTAAAGCTGCCTTTCTAATCTCATCCCTCCATTTGATTGCACGTTTGATCTCTCCAAGGTAGTCAGAGAATATTAACAACTCTGTCAGAGCAACATGGCTAGCTGCTGGCTGTTCAACCTGGGCTGTTGATTCACTCACACAAATCCTTTCATGTCTCCAGGGCTCGGTGGCACAGGAGCCTATAGTACGCTCAGCCCGTTCCATGCTTGATAGCTCCACTTACCTCATAGAAACGGCCCGCTCCCTGGTCCTCAACCCCAAAGACCCCCCCACATGGTCCATTCTGGCAGGTCACTCCAGGACGGTTTCTGACTCCATTAAAAGTCTCATCACATCAATCAGGTTAGTAGGATCCTACTTGTCATATGTTTCTGCACAATTCTCCTGGATCAAGGACTTTAGGAATGAACTCATAGCTGGAGAAAACACCTCGATTCTGAAGCTACAGGACGTCCTTCCTGATATCTATTCAAGTTTGCAGTAAATTGCTATTCTCAGTAACCATAATACCAACTGCTTTGTACTAGGTTAGTTAGCTGCAACAAATCTCCCCATGAGGTGCTCCACCCATCCTCTTGACTTCAACTGGATGACTGGTCATCAACTTGATGACCAGATAATCTAAGAATAGGTTATCATTTCAAAAAATGCTTTTCACATCATTACGGGATGAGAAATATTGCCACTTTTTCATTTAGAAATGTTTTACATGTGAGTGTACGCTGCTTGCCTGTTGACCTCTTAGTGATGACTCCTTTCTGTCTCCCCTCCTGGCAGGAAAAGCTTGATTACAGAATAAACAGAGGTTAATCAGTAAGCTTCTGTAAGAAGGGAAATAGATTTTTCTTTTGTGGGAGTACAGGTATTCATTTTTCAAACTTTAAAAAATATATATATACAGTGTATAGCAAAAATGTTAGACTATTTTGTTCTTTTTATGTTTTGTTGCACCGTAATGACAGATTTCAGTGTGTTTTATTTAAAAGATAAGCGCAAATCAGTGCGTAGTTTTCATTCAGTTCCTCTAATTCAGTATTAAGAGAACACATTTCTCTGCAGTTACCAGCAGAAATCACATTGGCACATCTAGAGATTGAAATTGTTGCAAAAATTCTTGTCAGAAATTCTCAAATTCAGTCAGATTAGTTGAAGAGCGTCTCTAAACTTAAATTTTCAACTCTTTATACGGAATCTGACTTCCAGGTCAGGCTTTGACTGCTCCTTTCTTGCACATAAGTACCTACTTATCAGCTTCCTTGTCCTGGCTAAAGAGAAGCATCTCCACAGGATGATTCCCACATGTTATGTTGTGTGTCCAAAAAGATCAGCTTATCTCACATGTATCACACATAAGCTGTGATATAAGCTTATACCAAGCTTATATCAAGGCTATATCGCTGCTTGGTATAAGCAGTGATATATGCCTATATCACTGGGGGATGTAGCATATCCCCAAAAAATTTCTATTCCAAGGACTTTTCTTCAAATACCAACTGTCTTTTGGCAGTTATTTATAAATGTCAAGATTGTGAGCCACACAAATAATTGATGACAGACTATCCTATCTGAGCTTTAGATCTCTGCAGTTGCTCCACCATTACCATGGGGCTCTGGTTAATTGCTTTATAAGCTAACTTCTCCTCAGTTTCATCCCTGACCTATCTGATGTCTTCCTCTGACTATATGATGCTGTGTGTTCACTAGTGTTCTCTAACAAATCACAAAAAATATGGATTTATACTGAGTTGAAATGATACACATTTAGATACTTTTCACTTGTTAGCAGATTTTTGAGTGTAACTGGTTTATTAATGAATATCAGAACTTACATGCCACACTTTTAACTTTGTTATTTGTGAAAAAATGAAAAGCATGTTCTGCACCAGTTTGGGTTGGTTCATCATATGTAATCCTAACATGCATAGAATATGTGAAAAGGCCCAAGAGGTATAAACACTTTTTTGCAGGGTACAGTAAGCCAGATTTTACTTTTTTACTTTGTCATTTTTTTTATCATAGGCATATAAATCTTTTGCATATATATTTCCATATTTCTGGTGACAGGGACAAGGCTCCGGGGCAGAGGGAGTGTGATTACTCCATTGATAACATCAATAAATGTATCCGAGATATTGAGCAAGCCTCCCTGGCTGCAGTTGGGCAGACACTGCCCTGTAGAGATGATATCTCCATGGAGGTGAGTGCACATACCCCATCAACTGTGCCCTATTTAAGAGAAATAACTGGGGATCTGTTAGCTTTTCTGTTGTGGCTTCAGCTGTAATTATCTGCTGGTGTGACTCAACAGGCACTCCAGGAGCAGCTGACATCCTCTGTGCAGGAGATTGGTCATCTGATTGATCCTGTCTCCACAGCAGCCCGAGGCGAAGCCGCCCAACTGGGACACAAGGTGCTCTTGTCTGACCGTGTAGCTCTTCATCCCCTTTGGATTCAGAACAAAAGCCCATTATAGTTGGGCTTTTTTTTCTTTCTATTTTTGTTCTTCGATCCTTTTCTTTTCTCACATATCTCTTAAACACATTCTTGCAGGTGACTCAGCTGGCTGGTTACTTTGATCCACTCATTGTGGCATCAGTGGGCTTAGTCTCAAAACTGCAAGACCATCAACAGCAGATGACCATCCTGGATCAAACCAAAACGTTGTCTGAATCTGCCCTTCAGATGCTCTATGCTGCCAAAGAAGGCGGAGGAAACCCAAAGGTGCACAGTTGCTTCTTATAGTCTTTACTGTAAATGAATTTCGGATAAAAACTGTATAGTTAATGAAATTCAAATTAGATAATTTAAGATTAATTTTGCTTAAAATAATTTCATGACCTACATTTAAAAATTAGATATAGTGTGGCCTCGCATTTTAAATATTCTGTGGTAAGACACCAGCCAGAGTATGACACAGAATAGTTAGTTTGGAACAACTAAGATAAGCAATCCTGATCAGTCTTTTCCTCCCCAGGCATCCCACACTCATGATGCCATCTCTGAGGCTGCACAACTAATGAAGGAAGCTGTGGACGACATCATGGTGACTTTGAATGAGGCAGCAAGTGAGGTTGGCATGGTCGGGGGCATGGTGGAGTCCATTGCTGAGTCCATTGGCAGGGTGAGTAAGGGCATCTTTTGTTCCAACTGTGCACCTCTATTTTTTTGTGATGTTTCAACAGTCAGTTTATAATTTGTCAGAAGGATGACTGTGGTTTACCCCAGGTAAATAATTCTGTGGTGTCTTTGTTTACAATTATTATTATGATCCAGTGGAGATGTGAGCTAAGACTTATCCTGCAGGGACGTCAATATGTTGACAATGGGGTTAATAATTAAAAGTGATCTCCACGTCCGCATAGGCCTGGATGAGATATTTACCTCTTGATTTGTTTTCTTGTAAAAGCTGTGTTTAATAAAAAACTGTAAAATGACTGCTATCTGTTGTCTTATCTTTTAACTGCATTTTATTTATTTATAAACAATCTGAACCGCCTGCTGCTTTCCACTTTTCAGAGGAAGACTTGCATTGGTAAAGACAAACTATTTATTAATGACATTTCCAATGGTGCACGTGACATTCTCCTGAAATGTTTTCCAAATAATAAAATATTTAAACAGCACATCTTGACAGCCTACCTTTCAAGTTCCTACATATGTAAGAGTACCTGGAATAAAAATAAGCAGGATATCTAAATGAATTCTTGATCCTAACAGCTTGATGAAGGAACTCCTCCTGAACCCGAAGGATCTTTTGTGGACTACCAGACGACCATGGTGAAGTTCTCCAAGGCCATCGCCATCACGGCACAAGAAATGGTGATTGTAATACAAAAGCATTTAAATGTGTAGAGCTACAGTCAGTAGACATTGGAATCAGCGAGTTTGTGCACAGAAACAAAGACTTTTACTTCAGTTCATCTTTGCTCACAATGTCTGAGAAAACATTATTATGTTTATGATGAAAATATGTTTAATCTTGCTTTAACCAGATGACCAAGTCTGTGACCTGTCCTGAGGAGCTCGGTGGCCTTGCCTCTCAGGTGACTGTGGACTATGCACAGCTTGGACACCAAGGGCGCCTTGCTGCAGCTACTGCAGAACCAGAGGAGGTGAGCTCCTTGCTGTTGTATTTAAAAGGATATGTGAGGAAATATTACATACTTCAGTCTTTTTATGTGGCTCTGACATGTCTCCATTTTTAATTAATTTTAATGGATTTCTCACACTCTGATGAGCGCAAACGCTTTCTATTCTTAGATATTCTTCACAAACTTCACCAACAACAGGAGATCAAACAGAAAAAATGTCCCCTCAGCATTCATACTTTTGCAGCACCCACTTGTTCTCTTAAATCTTTTCTGATCTATCCTGAGGATGGCTATGTGCAAATATACCACTAATAAGCACAGCAGCTCTTATCGTATCTTGTATATAACAAGCTGCTTGAAGCCCTGTTGGTTGCCATAGTGACAGGCCGCTCTAAAAGCCTATAGTGATGCTTGTAATGAAGTACCACCCACCCATGAATTGCAGTCAGGAAATTAAAGGTGCAGTGCCAGCGTTTCCTCTCTGAGGGTGCTTGAAATGTTCCATTTCGCACCTCTCAGTAAGAGATCCTAGCTTGATGGGTGATTGTTATTTTTCTAGCATGACTCAAACAAGAAGACCAATGCTGTGCAAACACAAGCCGTTTTGTGCTTTCAGGTTGCTTTCCAGATTAAGACACGGGTGCAAGAACTAGGCCATGGATGTATCTATCTGGTCCAGAAGGCTGGAGCTCTGCAGCTCAGCCCCACTGACAGCTTCTCCAAGAGGGAACTCATTGAGTGCGCCCGAGCAGTCACAGAGAAGGTAAGCAGCAATAAAGTCAGAAACTGGTAAAGGAAACCATTCCTTGTTCTTTATCTGAAGAAAATTTAAAGCTAAAGTTTACAATTAAAATTTCACAGAAAAATCTATGGGGTAACTAAAGCTTATGGACAAGAAATGTTCTCACAGCTTGATATACTTGCAGAAACTTTGAGCAACAGAATGAGCAAAACAAATATGTGGAAGGCTGTTAGTCTCCTATGAAAGTAGAGTAATACTGAACCTGAACCTACATATGGCTTGATGGTTTGGTTTCTGAAATTATTCATCACTGTCTGATTTGTCATATCTCACCAAACTGTTTTTAAAAGATTCCACTGTATGCTGTGTTTTCATGTGCAGATATGTAACAGTGGTTGAAAATTTGACCTTTTTTGTCAATCTAGGTGTTACCAATAAGAAGGTGTGTTTAATATATTGTGGCATATTTGACATATTTGACATATTTGACATTGATTACACCTAAAAAGCTCATTAGTATTCATTACAACTACAGCTGTGGTATTTAAAGACTGCTACAGGTGTTTTTTATATAGTAGGCTATATTGAAATCTAGGATTATGTAAATTGCTTTCTGCAGTAGTTGCCCGGTAGCTATTCTTCCAAACCAGTAACAGTCAGTTACTCCAGTTTCAGTGCAGGTGACGTCACAACACAAGTTAAATGATGTGAAGACCATAATTCCTGAAACATGTAGAAAAACAGACACTGAGGAGGTTTTCCTTCTTTGAATACATTTGCATTGGCTGTTTTTTGTCTTACGAGGAATTAGTCACCATTCACCCATCCATTGGCTATACCCACTTATCTTTGTAGGGTCGCGGGGGAGCTGGTGTTTATCTGTTTATCTCCACCAGTCATTTGGCAAGAGGTCAGGTACGCCCTGAATAGGTCACCAGTCCAGTTGTAGCTTAGCAAGCATTCTAGTTGTTTGTTGTGTTAGGCTGTGCCATCTGCTGGCATAAATTGGTAAATGCAATGTAAACCACAAACTAAGAAACGTATTTTAAAGTCTATTCTCTGAGTGAGCCAATATAAGGACTTTAGATCTCATGCACTCTATTTTCTGTTTAATAAAGATAAACATATTTATGAGGTTTTGTTGAGATATTAAATCTTTAGTCTTGAAAATGTTCTCGAAGTGATAAAAGACCGACTTTGTAATTGTCTTTATGTGTCACTGAAAGTTCAGGTTTGTCTAACTCCCATCAGTACGCACAGATTTAATGCCTGATTAGTTTTTAGCTGAAATAGCTGAATCTTTGTGCTGAATCTTGATAGTTCCTCCTTAGGTCCAAAATAATAAGTTAAGTTTTATTTCTATTCAGTTGGAGAACATTATGGCATATCTACCTAGATTTGGTCTATGCATCTGCTGAGAGCTTGAATTGGTTCTTTGTCACCTGATGACATCGCAATGTCACCAGTTTCCCAAGATGAAACCCATAGTTATGGTAATTAATCACTACTTGTTACAATCTGAGCTAGCAGGAGCATGTAAATATTAAATGAGAGGGGTCTCAGGATGGAACCCTGTAGCTCTAAAGAGGGACTTTGTGGAAATAGGCTGTGCTTTTAGAGACCAAGCATTTAGGCACCCCTGAATGAGAAATTCAAGGATTTCTCAAACACGCATGAATGGATCAAAGCAACATTATAACACTCAAAAAAAAAAGTCTCAAAAGTCTGTTTTACATGATATTCTCCCCCACCATCTCCTTAAATTTAAGGGGAGTTGAGAGGCCCCCAAGAACCTCATCTTTACTAGGGCTGCTGGAATGTGATCTGGTTGTGGACCTAGTTGTCTTTCCAACTCTCAATAAAACATTTCAGATATTGTTTCTGTGTGTTGTTTCATGCTTCAGGTGTCCTTGGTGCTATCAGCACTTCAAGCAGGAAACAAAGGCACCCAGGCCTGCATCACAGCAGCCAGTGCTGTGTCAGGAATTATTGCTGACCTGGACACCACAATCATGTTCGCCTCAGCTGGAACTCTGAACCCGGAGAACGAAGAGTCATTTGCTGATCACAGGTGCCTCTGACCTCCATCTAAAAAGCCATTGAGAAACTGGGCTTGAATAAAGAAAAAGATCTCTAAAGAGAGAAGTGTTTAAGATCTTAAAACTGTTGAGAGGGCCTCTCTGCTTTGTTTTATTGTTGGTGCTTCATTACGACTAAGGAGCAGATTGTCACACAATGTGTCGCGTCCCTCAGGGAAAGCATCCTGAAGACGGCCAAGACGCTGGTGGAGGACACCAAGCTGCTGGTGGCGGGAGCTGCGTCCACCCAGGAGAAGCTGGCTCAGGCTGCACACTCCTCAGCCAAGACCATCACTCAGCTTACCGAGGTTGTCAAACTGGGGGCGACCAGTATGGGATCCGATGACCCTGAGACACAGGTGATGAAAATCGACAGTACACTAATAAAGGTTTCTCCTTTTCATGTAAAAAAAAAACATCTGGTTTTTTATTATGGTTTTATTTAATAAGAATCTGCTCCTTTTTTGTATTTTGCATCCTGTGTTAGATTCTCTTTGACTCCCATTTCATCCTACATTGTGCTTCTTCTTTCCCCTGAGTGCATACCACTATCTCTGCTTTCCACTAAGTCTGAAGTATCATGAGTAGCTCGGAGCGATAAGTGCTAAATCCTCTCCCCAAAGCACAGCCGATAAGCCTACACTCTGACCATTGTGCTTTATTGATTCCACCTCTATACCCTCAGGTGGTTCTTATAAATGCAGTGAGGGATGTGGCCAAGGCTTTGGCCGAGCTCATTGGTGCCACCAAATGTGCTGCTGGCAAAGCACCTGATGACCCGTCCATGTATCAGCTGAAGAGCGCGGCCAAGGTACAGAAACAGAGCTCTGAAACAGATGACTGTAACATCTCTTTAAGAGGTGGTTTTATTTCACAGAAAGCCCGATTGCCGATGGCAGGAGACTGCTGAAATGCATTCCGCAAAAGCCCTCTTTATATTATTACCTGTAGATTGATGCATGTGGTAGCAATATGCTGAGCTTTTTTTACAAGGAAGATGTGACAGCTCTTATCAGAGTCTTTGCTTTCTCTCTCATATCTGTGGAACTTGAGTTGCCACTGATATATTGTGTGTGTGTTTGTCAACATAGATGAGAGCACCGGTGTGCCTTACAGAAGCTCTTAAGAGATGTGACTTGGAAGTGCAATGTGTATAAAGTAAAACAGTCTTTGTGTACTTTAGAGATAAAAGCCTTTTTTTTTCTTCATTTTATTTTTTTTTATTTTTATGAACTCCAGTTCTAATTCTGTACAGTTGCCCATACTAAAAAGAAGACTACACTGTTAATTAGAAATATATTAAACAAAATACAATGCTATGAATTTTATGGATGTCATATATAAACTTGTGTGACAAAAATAGTCAATTCAGGATTGCAGAATCCTTGGGTGTCAATGAAAGTCATAAAGCTTTCATTTATTTTTACCTTTTTGTTGGCTAGATATTTTCTCCTATTAGGGGCAAGAATTGTCTCAACCATATAATTAATCCACAAAAATTGCTGGTGTCATAGAGAGCGACATGTCCTTTCTATGGCAAAGAAAGGTCAGGAAGAAGCACAAGTCCTTCATCAGCCCAAAGGAAAGATGTGTTTTATCTTTTAGTTTCATTCTGGTGCCTTTATGTCAATGTTGCCTTCTGCTTCTGACAAAGAACAAACTAATTTAAAACTCTTATTAGACTTTTGAATGCTGGTCCTGAGTAATTCTGCTGCAGCTCCTGTAGAAATTATTATTTTTATTGCTGTATCTTAATTTTAAATGCACATTTTGTACACATCATAGCTGCAGCCTTGGTTTTAGCTGTTGTTGGCACTTTTTAATTACTGTATGTATATTGTATTTATGTCTGCTCATCGCTTTTTAGAATGTACAAGGACTGGGTCACTGTAAGCAAATTGTCCTTCGATGGTTCATGCATTTTTCTGACTTCTAAAACCTGAAAATGTGCATCAATTAAAAACACCCTCCCATGCAGGATTTGGGGGTTTTGTTTCAATGGTGATATGTGAACTTAAATGCTATTAAAAGTACACTTATAAATGAGCAACAATTTGGTGTCAAGCAGTCTGATAACTGATCCGAGAATGATTTCTCTAGCATGTCTGTTTGGGCCAATCTCTATAATTAAATATCCCTACAAAGTAATATAAAAATATTTCTGCATATTAAACAGCGGTTATCTAAGGTTCAGGTTTTGTTAAGCTCACTGACACAATTTCAAGTTAAATGTGTGTGCTTTATTACAAATCTTAAGACATGCCTAAGAGGTCCCAGTTGCCTGAAAAATTTCCATGCACTATTGAACAACAAAGCTTGCTGAGCACTTACATAAGGATCCAATCAATTAAGAGTCTTCTTGCAACACAGCCTCTGGTGCTTCTAAACAGATCCAAACAAAGATCTGATTTGAAAATGTTGTTGAATTTCTTCTCTAAATGTATATTTTTTTCTAATTTAAGTAAGTGCCAAACAAGCTAGCACACATAGCTGTTGCAACAAGATTAGTTGAGTTTTCTCATCTAAATGGAATTAGGCCCACCCATGGATGTGTTCATGTTGACAGATTGGTTCAGTTCCTCCAACATATGGTGACCTCTGAACAGGATACCATCAAAGTCCTGGCGGTCATGTTTTTCAAATTCCAAAGTTAGAGTTTACTGCAGTTTACTGAGCACGGCGCAGAGAGAAATATGTGGCACAACAAGTCAGTTAATTTGTTTCTTTTTAACAGGATTAAATTTGAGTATTTTTAGCAGCAAGTAGGATTATACACAGTGTGATTATCAGAGAAACGAACAGTTTAAATATTTTGTGTAATGAAATTGTTGGCCTCAGTGGAGGAAGAACTATGCCTTCTGGTTTAAGTTCAGGCCTAATTTTTTCTCTCATCAATGACAGGTCATGGTTACCAACGTGACTTCTCTTCTAAAAACAGTGAAGGCAGTGGAGGATGAAGCCACTCGTGGCACAAGGGCACTGGAGGCCACCATTGAGTTCATAAAGCAGGAGCTGACAGTAAGTGCATCTGACAGGCCAAGACTCTTCTTTATGGTCTGTTGAGAGTTAAACATTGAGAAACAGCCTTTCTGCAAAGCTGGGTCAGGGATATCTGTGTCTATTATTCTGAACAACACAGGGAAGCTTTTTGTTCTTTTTTCCCCTTTATTATCAGTCCAGCTCTGTTCCTTCTCCTCTCTCAGCCCCTGCAGGTTTTCCCACAGCTCTTATCAGGGTCTTGGTAACGGACACAGCCAGAGTGAGAAATGAAGAGGTTCCAAGAGCTTGTTTTTATGTAATTTGCTTCTAATCCTTATCAGAGGACCTTTAGCTTCAAGGGAGTCTTACAGCGACTCCCTTAAGTTCATATTATTATGCTGCCTACATTTCTCATACGTTTTCTGGACAGTATACTTGTGTAAACTGTGTTCACTTTCTCTCTGCGCACATACCCTATCGCAATTTTGTGATTCTCTTCTTCATGTCAGGTGTTCCAGTCCAAGGACGTCCCGGACAAGTCCGCTTCACCCGAGGAGTTCATCCGCAACACAAAGGGCATCACTGTGGCCACAGCCAAGGCCGTGGCTGCAGGCAACTCCGCCCAGCAGGAGGACGTGATCGCGACCGCCAACCTGAGCCGCAAAGCCATCTCTGATATGCTGACTACCTGCAAGGTGCTAATCCACTCCACCCTGCCAAAACAGGCCTCACACAGACAGCACCAGGCTGGCAGGGAACATGTGAACTTGAGCCTGCTGAGAGCAGATATGATCGAGTCGAGTTTATTTTTTGGATGCTACTGCGGGAAGTGACTCAGTGTTCAAAGTCAGACAAGAAAGCAGGATATACTCGTCACCCGCTGAGCAGTTTTAAGAACACAGAAATTGATGGATGACTGAGCAGCGCAGGCTGTCTTTTTTCCACATTTAAACATCAGCAAAAAATTGTTGTGGTGACTGAATTTTAAGTGGAGGTGGTAAAATCTGAATTTTGGACTGATTTCAAGATCTTCACTTTTAGTAAAGCTAAACCCAACAGCACAGATTTTAAGTGATTTCAAACTGTAAGAGGTCATAGACAAGTAGTCTTGCCACTGTGTGTGTGAATGAGTGAATGACAGAATGTGGTGTGAATCACTTTGTGGTCCTCAGCAGCTGATAGAGAGCTATACAAACAAAGGCCATTTACCATACTAAAAAAAGTAGAACATTTTACACCTCAGCTTCCATTCTGTTTGTGGCTTAAGAAAAGAAAACTATGTCCTAATTAAAATCAAGGGTGTATTTGTTTGTGAGTTAGAAATAAAGTAAATAGCAGAAGCAAAACAAGGAATTGAGGAGAGTGCGTTGTTTGGTGGGATTTTAAAACTTTTCCAAATCCAGCAATTTTCATGACAGAAAGCAGCTGAAAAAACAAACAGATAAAACTTTGATATATGTTTAACCCTCCTGTGATCTACTAAAACTCTGAATTAACTGCTATAGTTTGCTTTAAACATTTCCTCACAACTGTGTGCTTTCTCTGGCTTCTGATGCTTTAGGTTCCACGCTATTTTATACATTTAGGTCCTTAAGTAGTGACATTAAATCTAATTTTCAGGCTTTACTTACTTTATAGCAAGCTGCACATCATCCTGAGGTGGGCGAGGACTTGAGAGGAAAAGCCTTACAGTACGGCACTGAGTGCACCACCGAATACATCAACCTTCTGGAACAAGTACTGCAGGTGTGTGTACACTTACATAAACCATTTTTATTGAAAAGGAAATATTTTGGGAAAGATTCTCTTCTATGTAGGTCATGGGTCATAACCTGGGAGCATAACTCCAGCTGACCTCTCCTTCTTGTGTTTGTACACTTAACAAAGATGTGCTCTTGTGTTTTCAGGTGTTGCAGAGACCGATGCCAGAGCAGAAGCAGCAGCTGGCCATGCATTCAAAGCATGTGGCAGCCTGTGTGACGGAGCTTGTCCAGACAGCCGAGGCCATGAAAGGTGACATCCACAAACACACACATATGTACGCACCCACTCACTTTGCTGATCAAACACTCTTAGTCACTGAGTATAGCTCAGTGCCATTTAGTCACTAATGCCCCCATTCTGCCTGATGCAACATTTATTGGAGGATGCATTCAAGAAGCATTCAAGGGTTTAAGGAACCTATGAAAATTATTATGTTTTTGATATTATTAATAATGGCAACAAGCCTCCATGTAGTCCAAAGTACTCAGTATATATTTTACATTTTTATGACATTAGTAGAAACAGAGATGAGAATTACAAGCAGACTGTTCTCAACAAATTTTGACAGTTTTCTAATAATCTGTGTCTGAGCCTGAATGCTTTACCATCAACAAAAAATTCCTGGGCCGCTACCTTTCTAGACACCCTCGTAAATATGTTAAAGGTCTTAGAGTAAATTAGTCTTTTATTGCAGTAGTATAGATCTGTAAAAAATCCATGATATGTATCTAAATAAAATTCATGTTAAGAAATATATTTTTCACAAAAAATGAGTGTCACAGTTGCTATTATCCCTGCTGTGAAAATATTGTACAACCCTCTGACTCCAAGAAAGCTGAACTAAAGGTAAAAGTGTTCTATGTTTATAGTGTGTGATTCTATTATTACAGTAGTATATTTTATTTTTTTTGTTTTACGTATTAATGCTTTAGCACATTTTTAACAAGGGTGCCAATAAATGTGTCTGGTGCTGTACATGTCATAAATATTAAGCAGATTTGAATTTCAGTATTACTATGACACATTATTTTGGAGCAGAGGGAAACTGATTGAGCTGAATTTGTAGACAACATTCAGCTTTAAGTGAGGCAGGGCACCGGTAGGAGCGAACACAGTTTGTTGAAATGTAAAAATCCCTGACAGGACTGTGAAGATGTCGAAGATTAGTGGAAGGAGCCCTAATCCTCCTGCTCATGAATAACACTGTTGCACTAGTGAGTCAAGCCACCAAACCTGTCAGCATTTCTAATAAAGATGGCTCCCAAAAATCAGTTTAGAATATTGAAACTGTAGCTCAATGTAATTGCTATGCAAATTTCTTCAATTGAAGCTTTGTAGGATGGTTACAGCAGTGTCTCTGCATGCTTCAGTACTGCATCTGACAGGGCTAATAGATTGTGTTTGGGTGAGAATTAGATTTCAGAGAACAGCCCGACACACAGTGGGGCTATCCACTTCACCTCTCTAATGTCCCATGTGGTGTCTCTCTTTTTCTCTCCTCCCCCCTCCTCCGTTGCTGCTTTAGATGGAGGTAAGTGGTATATGGCGTGTTTTGTTCACCCAGATCAACTTTCATCAGGGTCAGTGGGGGGCCGAAGAGTAGGCAGCTCAGGGTTTTGGGGGGGATAACAGATTTCCCCAGTGATAGACATAATCTATAAACATCATCCCCATCTGCTTCACCAGGCTGTCCTTGAGCAGCTCAGTTTTATGGACATTTAAAAGCCTTTAAAAAGACAATGATCCATCAGATGTGTATTCCATCTAGCGTACGTTTATCTCAGTTTCCTTTGAGGCATTATTGTGATAATGGAAACATTTGAGCATCTTTAGGATGATGAAAGGATGTCATAATTGCACTGGTAAATGAAATGGAAATGCATTGCTGTTGTTTCTGTTTACCTTCAGTGCAAAACAGAAATAAAGCCATCAGTAATCCATTGTCTGCTATCGATCTCCTCCAGGATCAGACTGCGTGGACCCCGAGGACCCCACCGTCATCGCTGAGACCGAGCTCCTCGGTGCAGCAGCCTCCATTGAAGCCGCAGCCAAGAAACTGGAGCAGCTGAAGCCCAGGGCCAAGCCCAAGGTAACAAGTGCCCCACTCAACCTTTTTCCACCCACTCAAACCCAAACACAGCTTTCTGCGATTAATCAGCCGGGGAGTCGTTGTGGGACGTAGGTAGGAAAAGGTGACGCCGACTTTGAAGTGGAGTCCTCTTTTTCTGTAACTGATCTGCTGACATGAAATCATGAAAGGAGAGAATGAGACTATGTTACATACACACAGTATGTTGACTCAGAGAGCTCATCCAGTGAGCTAACTTATAAAACTTTCTTCAAAGCTACTCTTCAACATTATTTTGAACTGCATTGCCAGGAGATGTAATTACACAGCTGGGTTGTCAGGCTTATGTTGGATTGAGCTCACATGTGCACTGAACTGCTGTGACCCTTTGTGAAAGAGAAGTTCTCTGTCCTATTGAACTTATTTCCTTTGCTTTGTAGCTCTGTTTTTCTTCTCTAATCTACTACTGCTTCACCCCAGTACTCACTCTCCAGATCAAAACCAAAATGTGTAGCATAATGTGCAGGCAACATAGGTGATAATTTATACTACATGTGTTATAAGACTACTTTTATGTGTTTGTTCTCTTTGTAAGTAGGTGTTGTCTTTGTGGCGTGCTCTGCATGGTTGTGGTGTTTGTTTATCTGTCTCTGGACATTTGTGGTCTTGTGACTCCAAAGCTTTCTCCACATTTTTATTGTTCTTCCTGTAAATGTGATCATCAGTCCAATTTTCATCTGTGTGACTTTAACATATATAGATTGAGGTTGTCCTGTTTTTGAATGAAGACCATTTAAAGTCCTGTCTCACTATAGATACTATAATTCCATGGCAGCAGCAGCAGAGCTTTTGTTTTTATGGAAAGAGATTAATCAAGAAAAGTATTTTCATATTTTATGTGTCAGTAGCTCCCTCTAGTGAGCATATTAAAGACAACAGAAAAATGAAACCTTAAACAACTGAACATAATTTAATTTCCGTATTTCCAGATAAAAGATTATTTAGTCACCTATATAAGCTAAGACAAAAGATTACAATGAAAGAATTCCTGGGAATGCAACATAAAACTGATACAGAAAAAAAGTGATTTTCAATGCCTTGCAATAGTACTCACCTGATTTGAAAATTTTCAAATGTTATGAGTGAAAACTTCAATTCATTTTACTGGGATTTTATGTGGTAAATCAATGTGCAGTTTTGTATAACGAGATGTAAAATGTTACTGCATTTCAGTGTGGTTACATCAGCAAAGTTCGAACATGTTTTTTTTTTTTCCATACTGGGGTGTAGAGACAGATATTTTTGCCCTTTAGTTGATTAGTTGATTCCATTTTTCAGGTTACCAACTGAAGATTTGTAACTTGTGGACCGGCATAGTACATGAGAATATTTTGATCATAACCATTCTGTTGTCGTGCTGGTTCTATATTTGGCTTTGCTATTCTGCTGGAAGGTGAAGATGAGTCTTTTGGAACCTCAAACAGTTTCATCAGTCTTCCCATCAGCTTTGGACAGCTCTCCTTTCTGTGCTGATCAAATGCGTTCTTATGACATTCTGTCACGACTGTATATTACTTTAGGTATATTTTCTTGAAGGCAACATGCTGTGTTAATTTTGCTGTACAAATGGAGTTTCGTGTAGGTCAGAAGAAATAATTATTTTAATCTTATTTGTCCAGAGAGTGTCAACTGTGTCCTCTACGTAGCTTTAATTTTCAGTTGTTCCAGACTCTTCCTTTTTTCCGATGTCAGAGATGAGATGTTCAAAGCTGGAGATAATTTTTGCTGCCTACTTCTGCTTTAAACTTTTCCAAAACTTTATATCTAAACCGGTGTGTTCTTTGGTCATAAAGGTGTGTGCTCACTGATCCCTAATATTTTTTTTAATTTTACACGTCAACTCTATCTGCTAGTTGGAAGACTTCTTGGTTTTATTGGATCTTATTTATATTAAAGAGGGCTGAATATATATCCATACCACACTTTTTTATATTTTAATTATAAAACATTTTCATTCCATTTCATCTATGTTGTGTGAGTCAGTCATATAAAATCCCAATACATTGAATTGTAAGGATAATAATGAAAACCTCTGCAAGGCTCAGCATACACTGTGATTCACAAACTGTAGCTCTATTAACTGTTATTTTTGGAATGACGCTAATGCTATCGCAGAGAGAGAAAACTAGCACAAATACTGTTATTTATCATAGCTTAACACAGTTCCAAACAGATGTTTAGACTTTATTTATGTTCCCAACAACTGCCTGAATTATTCCTCGTCCGTTTTACTCCCCTCTGCTCTTTTCTCCCTCACACTTTCCTCCCTTTCAGAGCAGACGGCTCTCCTGCTCCCAGCATGCTTCCTCTCTCCTCCCCTCCCTTCCAACTCCCTAAGCCATTGTAGGCCTGGAAGCCTTCTCTGCAGGGCTCTGTCTGATATGTTTGATATATTAGGTTGTTATTCAGTCCAACTATATATCAAACATATTCCTACAGTGTCCCGCCCTGTCTCCAGCCACGTGTGCCTTATGTGTTTATGGAGGTCTGTGGTCAATCACATCTTGTTGACTGCTGATGCAGAGAGGGCCATTTGTTGAATGTCCCGGAACTGAACCTCTGTGATTTTTCATACTGTTCTTCAGTTCATTTGGCGGAAATGACTGTGTTCACATTCTGATTCATTGCTCAAAATGTGTTACATCTAGATTTGTTTTATGTGAAAGATAAAATTTAACCTCAATACACTTTATAGAAAAAGTTGTCACTGAGGCTGTGTTATTTGTGGCTTGCTGTATTTTACAGATCTGAGGATAGATGTGTTATTATTTTTACCTTTTTACCAGCAATGAATGGTTTCATCCATTCATTGCAGATTGGGATTTGTAACTTTTTGGGGCTTTTTTTCTTCAGCAGGCTGATGAGACACTGGATTTTGAGGACCAGATCTTAGAAGCTGCAAAGTCTATCGCTGCAGCAACCAGTGCTCTTGTAAAATCTGCATCTGCAGCTCAAAAAGAACTGGTACAACAAGGCAAGGTCAGAAAATAATTCCTTCCATACTTTTGATTGTTATGTGGGCATAGTACACGTACAATATACACCCACCATACTCAAAAATGCTATACAGGGATTGCCTGTACTGCATTACAAATTGTACAAATTGGTCTGATTGTTGAATATCAACAGTCACATTCTGTTTCAGTCCAACTATATATCAAAAAGTATATTGAAAGAAACAAATCTTAACTAGATTACATAATAACTATCTATTTGGGTTAAACAGTTTTTTGCTTTTAGCCTGATATTGCCTTAAAATTATAAATGATAAATGGACTTTATGCTACAGACACATTCACCAATTTGCACTCAAACATTCACACACTGAGTGGTCGGCCACTTGGGGTTAAGTGCCTTGCCCAGAGGCACATTGACATGTGACAGAAGGAAACTGGAATCAAACAACCTTTTAACTGCAAGTCTACTACTCTACCAGAGAGTCATAACAATGATAATGGCTCATAAGACTTTATTAACAATTTAGTCAAAGCTTATGCTCATTTGTAAGCTATTATACTTTCTGTGTTTACTAACTTTATGACCATTTTTCTGGAATTAGGGTAAATGTTGAAATTAGGTTGCATAAGCTTTTGGTAACTGATTATTAGGTAAAATGTTCGTGTTTACTTAAGTGAATAAACTCATTTACTAAATTCATTACATTTACCATCTAACTTCTTCTATAAGCATTTGGCTTAAAGAATTAACCAACTGGTTTTATAGTGTAATATAGCACCACATAAGGTATTGTCTGTCTGTATTGACTTCATGAATAATTATTTTGTCAAAATGTGAATGTTGAGCTTAAGCTTGCTTCAGCTTGTAGTGGCTGCTTAGCAATCAAATGGCCATTAAGTGAACAAGCTCATTCTCTGGTGATGATTGAAGTCATTAACTCTGTTCATTAACTCTGTTAGCATTATTACAAAGCATCATTTCACCACCTGACTATTTTTTTATCTCATCCTCTGCAAGAGGTGTAGTGAAACGGGTGATTCTGACAAATAGTTCAAAATGCATAAACCGAGCGTAGGTAAATAACCAACACTTTTGTATGAGTAAGACGCTTTTATCTTTTTTTTTCATTCTTCAGGTGGGATCCAATCTAGCTAATGCAGTAGATGACGGCCAGTGGTCACAGGGTCTCATATCAGCTGTAAGTTACTTTGATATGTTACTGTATAAACTTTGTTTGACTAAATGTTGTACCCAGCCAAGAATAAGTGTGAATTTGTTCATTGCTGTAGGCTCGTATGGTAGCAGCAGCCACCAGTAACCTGTGTGAGGCAGCGAACGCTTCAGTGCAGGGCCACGCCAGCGAGGAGAAGCTCATCTGTTCTGCCAAGCAGGTCGCAGCCTCCACAGCTCAGCTGCTGGTAGCTTGCAAGGTGAAGGCGGCTCACAACTCTGAAGCCATGAGAAGATTACAGGTAACACTGAATTACATTAGTTCAGTAGTGAAAAGATACATAACTCATACATGCACTCACTTTTTCAACACCTTTCTTTAGGCTGCTGGTAATGCAGTGAAGCGGGCTTCAGACAGCCTGGTAAAAGCAGCTCAAAAAGCAGCATTTGACAAGACAGAGGATGACAGCGTGGTAGTGAAGACCAAATTTGTTGGAGGCATTGCTCAGGTGAGAGAAAAATCTAAGAATGAATCTTGTGAAGTCTTGGATATAAATCCTCCCGACTGCGTGATTTGCCCTTTTCCGCTAAATGTTACTGAGCGATTGCGTTTCTTGCCCATATATCAAAATGCCACAGTTGTTTTTTTGAAATTGTGATGAGCTCCCAAGGATAAAAAAAAAAAAAAAAACTTCAGATCCCTTTCAAAGCTGTTTACCAGGACATTAACAGCTCCAAAATATCACACCTCAGATAACTTTGAACTGCTTCACTGCTGGAACAGAGAATATTCATCTCGGCAAAAGCAAACAAAGATCAACAATATCCAATGAGTGTTTTTCTCTTGTCGTTGCTTCTTTTTGATGCTGATTGGGTTCCTGTGTCAGTGAGATATTCACGATGACTGAGCTTATGCCCGTCACTTTCCATTTTGCCTGTCATTGTCACACTGATGGGATGCTGGGATCCCACTGTTATTGTAACCAGCTTAGACTGTGATTGACATTTAACAAGGAAGGTAAATAACTAAACAAATATTTGTTTCTATTTTCTCTTTTTTATTACTACCATCAGTAATTATTTATGAAATAACTTCTGGTGAACTGACAGTAGACACATATTGTGAATCGTCTTTCAAACGTGTTATTGTTTTTCCAATACAGGGGACTAACATTAGAAATCTAAACGTGATCAAGTTTGGCTCAGTTATAGCTTTGCTGCCTATTCACAACAAATGTCAAATCAAATAATTTCTTAAGATTAATTTGATCAATTCATTTCAATTAACAAAAATTCAGGTCAGGGAAAACTAAAATCAATGTAATACCTGCCAGTCATAAATTCAGATTCAGGTCTAGTTATATACCATCCCTTTACATCCCAATCACAGTGCAATCAGCGTAGGCTGATCAATTATAGCAACTTAATAAAAGATTTAAGGAAGCTACATGACTGGTGCCTGCCCACGTGTGAGCAGAGGAATTAAAAATTTCTTTGGAAATGTGTGGTCTCCATCAGCTTTTGCTGTTCTTCGCAGATTATTGCAGCTCAGGAGGAGATGTTAAGGAAGGAGCGCGAGCTGGAGGAGGCTCGGAAGAAGCTGGCTCAGATCCGACAGCAGCAATATAAATTCCTGCCGAGCGAACTGAGGGAGGATGAGGGCTGACTAAGGCAGCATGCGAGGAGGCTGATGTGCAGATGACAGCATCTCCTGAACGGGAGATGATACGGATGTACTGTCGCCCGCTTGGCTCCGATATCACTGGAGACTATATTCAGCACTTGAAACAGGCCTATTTGTTGACAAAAACAAGTGCCTGTGCTTTATAGTGTACTTGTGTGAGTGTAAGTGTGCGTGATGTGTTTGTCAGTGAATGGCTTCGACATTCAGACTTTAATATAAAGAAAATTGTTATTGTGAGCAAACAGAGACAAATTGATTGAGTTATTTTCAGTGTAGGTATTAGTGCATCATGAGCATTACTGACTGTTACAGGCATGAATCAGATGCTAATTCTCTCAGTAATCACAAAACATTCTTTAACTGAGCAGAGCAAATATGACTGAACAAAAGTTTAAAAACGAAGGTCTGTAGCTTATGTTTTATATGGAAAATCCATCAAAGGATGATTAGAAAGCAGTAAAGGCAATGCCTCTTCAAACTGTGGGCTTGCATGCACCATTACTCTTAACACATATCGATAAAGCTACTAACCAATAGAGTAATATTGTTCAAAAAGGCCCTTGTATAATACTAACCGTGTTAATTGTGGGGCTTGTAGCTAACACAACAGATTTATTCCTGAATTTTAAGCTAATCAGTTCTTTTCGATGCCAAATACAGATTGGTTTAGAGTGATGTAGATGAAGTGAAGGGATAAAATAACAAAAATACATTGATCCCTACTATCAATCACTTTTATGGAAAA
The DNA here is from genome assembly GCF_019740435.1 of Gambusia affinis. Taxonomy (NCBI): domain Eukaryota; kingdom Metazoa; phylum Chordata; class Actinopteri; order Cyprinodontiformes; family Poeciliidae; genus Gambusia; species Gambusia affinis. The sequence goes on from NC_057875.1 coordinate 9,113,725, forward strand.
TACCTATGAAAAAGAAAGTAGTTTTGTTTAGATATTCAGATCTAAATGTGACCAAATATGTCTTGCTGCTTGTAAAATATTGCACTCAAAGGATCCCACTGATTTTTCACCCAAAATACAGATAACCCTGTACAGTTATAAACAGTATTATTACATTGTTCTGACATGTTTTTCCTTTTGCTTTCATAGTTTAAAATTCCAACTACTTACACAAACCAGATTAAGTCCATGTGCCACTTGTATTCAAACAGGGTTCCTTTGCAGTCTTCAAAAATCCAGAATAGTTTTGAACTTTATCAATATTTTACAGACATAGACAAATGTGGAAGAAAAAAAAATATTGCTTTTGCATAGTTACCAGGATGGCAGCTGTGTCTTCACTGTAATCAGTGTTGAGTTGAAAAAAGAAATAGGTATGTTGGATGTAGATATGTCCTGGATATTACTCAGGTGATGTAATAATAAGGATGAACCTCGAGATTCTTTTATTTAGACTATAAATTTATGAGGGAAACAGAAATGAAATTCCTTGTTGAGGCTTCTTTACTGTAAATATTTACAATTCTTGTCCAAAGTTTACATACACTCATCAGCCATAAATGTCATAATATTTTTTATTTATTTGAGCTTTTCTTTTTTTCATGGTGACCTGAAGAGAAACCAAACAGCGGATTTTTTTTTAAATCAACAAAGGGAGCAGAAGTTTGAATTGTGTGGTCAAAACTCTATGTGCTGGTTCAATAAGCACCTGGCTCACTAGTTGTTGGTCATTTTAGAACCATCTGAATTGGTTGAGTTCACTTAGTTTGGTTGGTTTATTGGCTTTTAAACATTTAGAATAAATTTTCAGTACAGTTGACTTCTTTAATGCTTTATTGAGTCCCAAATCAGTTGTGATGTGTGCTGGGAAACACTAATATGTATCAAAGTTTTACCTGTCCTGCTCTTCATTTGAGTGAAATTTTAGAGTTGACATTAAAATGACATTTATGCTGGTAATGAGTGGATGTATGATACTTCTGACAGATTTAGATTTTTATTTTATACCAAAGCATTTGTTTATGATAAGAAGTGAAACAGGCTTCAGTCAAAAGATAGCAAAACAGTTTTAAATTAAATTAATTTGTTTCTATTTAGAATTTATTAAAAAATGTATGTCAAAAATGATTTAACTTCTTTTCTTTTAATTGCTGATGAGCTTTTTCCACTGGTCTTTTGATGATTTATCTTTAGAAATAAACTCCAGTTCTCTGAGATTGGAAGGCCTCCTGGCCATCACCCTAATTGTTAGCTCTTCCACAGAGTCTGGCTTGGTCTCTCCAAGACATTAAAATTTCTTCCATTCAGAAGAAATAATTTTGCCAAAATAAAAAGAAGAAATCCCTTTCAACCAAAATCTTTTTGGAGTATGAATAACTTGGATCTTATTACACATGCCCTGAAGATTGACCCACATATCTAGAAATAAATGTTTTAAAAAAGTATTGAACTGTAATTGTTAGAAAAAAAAATGTTTAGGAACCCTGATCTAAGCACACTTTATTATTTTCCCGTTACTGTCCAGTCTTTTTAAAATTGCTTCTATATTAACTCTATGTCTACAACCTACACAGGCTACTCCAGCAAGGTAATATTGAGTTACTGCTGTTGTTTGATGGAAAATAAGCTTCTTACAAGGATATTGGGCTTCCACCTATGGGCTGAAATGAGCATAAATCTTTTCACATTTTTCACACTAAAGACAGCAATTCAAGGCTTCCATCACATCAAATTTTTATTAGGAAACCACTTCTTGTTGCATTTGAGGGAACTGATAAAATTACTTTTTTTCTTTCTTCCTATAATGCATTACACGTGCTTTAAAACTACTGCTGTTCATTTCCTCAGTCTGTCCATGCCCATGTCATGTCTGCATCGTGTACTAGTGCCTTATTTGAGTCTGCGCTGCAAGCAGCTGAACATCAGGCTGGCTGGGAGCCTGAGCCTTCTCTCTCTGGGTCAGAAACATTATGCCAGTCTATCAGCAAAATCTTTGCCATACTGGGGGCCTATACCTGCCGGCGGTGTTATAGTGCTGATGTTAAAGGGCATCTATGGATACCTTTAGGGTTTAGTTACTAACACTAGATTGCATTCAGTGAGCATGTGGCTACATGTATCTGAGGTAATGAAATTATTTAAATTCATTCAGCCAAATACCACTAAATGTTGAGCTGAATAACTTTCTTGTTGCATTGTCTAAACCACTATTAAAATGTTTATATCTGTTAATGTGAGACTAATCCTGAAATATACTGTCCAGAGGGTGTGTCTAAATATTACTGGAATAGAATAAGAGTTGCCATCTCTGTTATAAGTAGGTGTTGTGCTTTCTTTAACAGATTGCGTCGGTTGTATCATTTGATGCTGTATTTACAATATTTATCTGGTCACAGAAGTATTTTTTGTATTCACTAAAAATAAAACAGTTTCAAGCAAACAGTACTAATGTTTTAATTATTTTTATTTTTACAAACAGATTAATTGATGTTTACATCAATGAAACATCATTAAGTCTTGTGTGGATTTATCAAGTCAAGTCTCTGAAAATGATTTTCAAGTCACTCTTTATGTAAACTGAACAGTGAACAGCATTGTTTAAAACCTTAGATTTTGTTTTTTATTCAAGGCCTGCTTTAATTTTGCCTATGGATTGTCTTTGACTCATCTAGTGCCGTCCTTGGTCTTTATGATGTTTATTAATGTTTTCTATCCAACCTCTAAACTCTTCACAGAACAGCTGCATTTATAAGTCAACTTCTGAAAGCATTTGGTTGCTCTGGATTTATTTTAAAGGTGTCAGACTAGAGGAGATAAATACATACTATATGTAAGCCACATGTTTTGAATTCAGTTTTTGGTAAAAAAAATAAATAAATAAATAAAAAAAAAACTGTTTTAAGAAATTTATTATTTCCCCTCAAGTTAATAGTTATACTCCACTTTGTGATGGTATACCACAAAGTATCTTAAAAAAATACGTTGAAGTTTGTTGTCATAACATGACAAAAGAGTGTAAGAATATGAATACTTGTTCATGCATTTGTCTAAGTAAACAGAAAAGACAAAAAAAAAAACAGAAAGACTGTCATTCTGCATTTTTGTCAGCAGATGTCAGCATTGGCCTGCATAGCTCAGTCAGGGGTGAAGAGAATGTTTGGAGAAGCATGTTCGTGTGGAACGATTAGCAGAGGTTTGCCAGACCAAATATGGAAATTGTGGATTCACTTTTTTTTTCTTTCTATTTTTTCAAGCTTCCCAGACCAGACTTTGAAGTATGCAGAGACCTCCATTTAGATGCTTTGATCAAGAGGAAGAGCTCACATCATTTGTGCTCATTCACATGCCACTGCACACAGTAAAATTATTTGAGAAGTGATTAATTTCTACACATTCTGTTCTGGGTATGACAAGCCATCAGACAGACTTGATGTGATCATTTTTGCTTGTTTTTATAAAACTATAGCTTATCTTCTCACTGAGTCAGAAGCATGTTGGGGCACAGAGGATACATAAAGGATCCAAGTCCAGAACATTTCCTCGCTGTTCTAATGAAGACCATATTTGGCTGTTTGAGTGTTTTGGTCTCAGCACAGTAGGGAGGGGAAACTAAAGCCATGTGTGTTGAGAGAGATTATCCATCTTTTTCTCACCCTCTTTCTGTGGCTGTCAGCCTCTCATGCCAGTGAAGGCCAAGGACCAACAAGTTTTCTGGTAAACTATTATCAAGTTATTAGTTTTCCTGTTCAACTTTAAGATTTTTACACAATCACTGAAACAAACACTGATTTTCAGAAGAGAAAAAAAACAGGTTCAATTACAGCCATCTCTTCCAGATTTAATATTTTCAAACAGAAAAAAAGACATCTTTGAATTCACCTAAGCTGACTAAATTTTTCTTCCTCTCATCAGCATTGAATTTCATGCATTTCTGAAATTTTGTGATATAGTATCATTTGCTAAAGATAACATTCAGAATAAGTTCCCTATGTATGAACTCAACATGCAGGTTCTTACCCATCAATTTACTGTGTTGATGTATGATTCTATGTTCTGTGGTAAATATGCAGTAAATATTCAAAGGGCACAGGAAATGTTTTATCACAAGTCATAAGTCTGTTTTATCACAGACACAAAACAAACTTTATGTTTTCAATGACAAACACTACAAAAGTTTGGCCCCAACAGTTTGGGTTTGCTGCAAAAAATATTGAGGTTTAAGCTTCTAAACAACACAAGTGATTCACTTTTAACTGCTGTCAAATTATTACTTACAGTGCCTTGCAAACTTGCCTTTTGAACTGTAGAACCAACATTCTTTTGCGTTACAACAAACTTTGATGTATTTTATTGGGACCAATATGATAGACTAACACAGACTAGTGTATAATTGTGAAGTAGAAGAAAAATTATACATGGTTTTCAAAATTTCAAAAAATGATGTCATCCTTTTGCATTTAACCCACTATGCTCTGATGTCACTAAATCAAACTTAGTGTAAGTAAAGGCCTTTAAATGTCATCTAATTAGGAAAAAGAGTTTGTTTTATCCCCTACATGTAGATGCAGCAAGAAACCACAGGAAGTTGGTCAGTTAAGACCAAAACTGAACTTTTTGGTCCACATTAAAACATAACGTGACAGAAAACAGTAGTTACACTTCATGAAAAACACAACATTCCGATTGTCAAACATGATGGTAGTAGAACTGCTAGCCTCAAACATAAAATTTCATTAAGATACACTGTGGTTTTTAGCTGTAATGTGTCAACATGTGGAAACATTCAGAGCACTTTTGCAACGCACTCTGGACTCCTCTTGAACAGGTAACTTAGTTGAAGGAAGACCTAACAACAGTGAATCATGTGATTAAGAAATAGATTAATTAGGAAAACAGAAGTGTTCTTTGCTGCATCATTTATTTTCCTACTTACTTCACAGATGTTCTCCAGTCAGTCGACTGAATTAAAACTGTTTTGCAAAGAAGAACTGTCAAAAGGTTCAGTCTCTACATGTGCGAAGTTCATGAAGATGGATCCTAAGAGGCGTACAGTTGCAGTTTTAAAAAAGAAGTGGTCATCCCGCATTTTCAGATTTTTATTTCTAAACAGGTTTAAAACACTGGACCTGTTTTTTTCCCCCTGATAATTATCTGTTACTTACCCATGATTTACCTAAAAATATCCAAATTAAATGCGTAGAAGTTAATCAGCAACAAAACAAAGTTTGAATGTCTTTGTCTCTCATGTTAAACCTTTACCTTTTCATTATTGAGTATAAATAATGCAGTCAGTTATTTGCTAAAATCTCTTCCTTTTTATTGCTAAGGACACAAACTGCAGTGACATAATTTGCTAATGTGTTAGCAGTGTATATAATTTTAAAATCCTGCAAATTCATAATAAGAGTTTAAGGTTAGTTTACACTTTGACTTTTCATTCTTTCTTGATTTTATATCATTTAATGAATAAATATAATTACACGAGAAAACCCTCTCTTGAAAGGTATTAAGCATTTTAAAATAAAATTTCCATCTGGTGAAGAAATTCCTTTAACAGGCAAAAAACTAGCTATGCTATCAGTGAAGCACAGAGAGATGGAGAGAGCTTTTGCTCAGAGCGGTGGAGTAGAAAGTGAGGTTTAGAAAGAATGCCTGTCAGGGAGGACTTTGGGGTTTTAGGGCTGGGTCAATTTCTTTCTCTTCCTTCTCATTTTCTGTGGTCCTTTGTGCACTGAAGAAAAATCTAACCCTTTACTTGGGCCAATTTTTGGGCAATGTCAGGAATGTTCCCCTTCCTTCCTTGATGAAATCTCTTCAAACACACCTGCTAAGATTTTATATGCATGTACTTTGTGAATGCATGTACTTTGTGAACGAATTTATATATATATGCAAAATCTCTTGGATATAATCCTGCCTAGAGTGTGATGTAGTCTGCACTTATTAGTAAAATGATAAGTGTGGACTGCACACTTATTATTTGAGGATAATTTGCCATCTTTCAAATTACTCAAGCTGACAATATAGATGGAAACAGTATTGTTGATGAAATCTCATCTAACACTGTGATATTTAAAATTTTTCCCTGACTGCTGCTAAGATGTGTTATTTATTAGCGACTGCTTTAGGAGAACATCAACTTGCTAGCAATTTGGATTTTCAGCATTATCACTGTTGCTAAATTAGTTTTTCTGCAAACTGTTATGAAGTAGTAAAGAACCATGTAACATTTACTTTCACAAAGAGCATTTTAGCTGTTTTTCAAATCTTTACTGTTCAGCATGGATCTCAAAAGGCTGACTTTGTGAATGAAATAACTACTGTTGTTGCTACCATGCAATAATCATCAAGTTTAGAACTTTGTGTCCAGGTTTTTGGTACTTTTATGTGAACATACTCATGCAGCGTTGGCAGAAATTCTTCTGAAAAAGGCAGATGAGCTGAAACTGTGGGATAAAGCAATAAATTACAGCATGGTTTTGCAGAAGTGAGTGAGGTCATTGTATCTGCGACTGCCTGTTGTTTCAGCATATTTACATACCGCTCCTCTGTGTGCTGTTAGACATAGAACTTCCTAACATAAACCTGGGAGACAGCAGCTGATGGATCTAAAAGAGGCCTTTCTTCAGCTCTTGAACACTATTACTATTTTAGGTCATCAGCTGGATTCTCCCATTATACCAACGCTGCATCATATCCAGTATCAAGCTCTGGTTTAATGTGAATAGTAAACAGAGTATGGAGAGAATGACTCAAGATGCTTTTTGGGTTGGAATTAGTTATTGTCAAGTCAATTTAAGAAGTCAAATTAATATTGCTTCCAGTGATAATAATTGCAAGTACAAGGCTTATACTTGGTTAGCAAATTACTCTTAACCTTTTAAAATGCATCTTTCGACCAGTTGTTCAGTTGATTTATGTTGACAATTTCAAATGCATTGACATGGTTCTATGAAATATTTCAGATTTCAAATTTCCCATTTCCAGATGTTAACAGGTGAGACCTGCTGGTATGTGTAGTGTAGAAATGTTAGTTGTTGGGGGTGCTGTGGAAGTGCAAGGGAAAAGCACAACCCGCGTATTGAGCCTTGGTCCTCGTGGTGATGGTCGCAGGTTCGATTCCCGGCCTGGTGACATTTGCTGCATGTCTTCTCTCTCTCATTACCCACTTTCCTGTCAAACTACTTCCAAATAAAGGCCACTAGAGCCAAAAAAAAAAATATAATGTTAGTTGCAGACAATATCTTCTGAGTGACAATGTTTGCCGTCTATTTTCCACACATGACAGCACAGCAGCTCCGTCAGTCATCATGTACAGAAGGCACAGTATTTCTCAGTCAGCAGTGACACCATGGCTATATTGGGACCAAGCTGAGACTTAAAACTTTGGCGCTAATTTTGGACAGCTTCGCAAGTAACATAAGGAATATCCATTAAATCTAATCCCCCAGCACCAGACGCAATCATCCCAAGTCAAGTTCTTTCTAAAGGGTTCGCTCTGATTTTTGTTTGCTTTGTTCACGGTTGAATAAGTGCCAAGAACTTGATGTACACCAGGGGAACTGACTGTCTTGGATCATTTTGCCCAAGTGAACTGATATGAATATTCTCATTAGATTTTGACATCTTAGAATGAGATTAAGCACTCGTTCGATAAAATCCCTCCGTCTTGAAAAGGAGATTTTCCTTTAAAGATATTAAGTGTCAGCCAGAGAAGAAAATATTTGGCTTCTTCTCCTCTCTCAACCCAGTAGTCTCCCCACCCAGCATTAAAGTTGAATAAACAGTCTCTCTTTCTCACTAACAGTATTTTTTTGTTGTTTATCAATGCTGGCGCCAGATTTAATAAGATGATTTAGTGTAAAAATAACTAAAATAAATATTAACTGTGACTTTGTTCACAGTTTGTCACATTTACTTTCACTTTTAGCTTTAACTCATAAGTAGCTTTCTTGGATATAAATTTGTTTTGATGGCTATGGTTTTGAAAATAAGGGATGTATTTCAGAGAAATAGACATTTGGGATATGTGCTGTACTTGATATAACTGGAAATGGAAACAGATGTTTATTAGTTCCATGCAGAGTTGTGAAAGAGCTTGAATTTAATAATTGCTTTATAGGTGGAATTTAATAATTACCAACATATTCAAAATTCAATCGATTCCATTTATTCCAATCCAGATCAAATCATATACGGTCCTAGTCAATACTAACTGATGAAGATTAATGTAAAATGGTCCATGGCTTTCTGGCTTCAGGTAGAAATAAAAATCAGAAATGATTGGAGTGCACTTTGTCCACCCTATTTGCTTTGATACCCTAAAGGCAAATTCACTGCAACTGATTGCCTTTAGAAATCAGATAATTAGTTAATAGAGTCTATCTGTGTATATCTGAATTCTAACATGTACAGCTGGTCTGTGAAGGTCTCAGAAGTTTGTTAAAAACTTGGGCTACTCTGGTTTTTCTATTTCTGTGTAATCTATGTGTTCTTTGACACAATAAAATTACCATTACCAAAACATCCCTATCAACTTAAATTGACAGGCCAAGAAGAGGAGAATTAAACATAGGAGTAATCAAAAGACCTATTTTAACTCTAAAGGAGCTGCAGAGATTAATTCAGGTGGAAGAATATTTTGACAGGGCAAATATTAACTACTAAGTGTCAACTAGTAGTCAAAACTGCTTAGTTTACTGAAACACTATTTCCATGGTGGCACACAGTGGTGACAGAGCTTTAAAATTATGCATATGTCAGTATATCTGTAAAAGAGATGGATCAATGTGAGTGTGCTAATTTCTCTCTTGTGTTTCTCTCTTTTTGTTGCTCCAGTACTGGACTAAGTGTCTCTTACTTGAGGATTTCTGGGATACCTCACAGCTCCTGGTTACTTTGGCCAGGATTAAACTTTCATTGAGGCTTAGATGAGGCATGTTCAAGAACGGTGCTGCTATTTCTGTACACAGAATCAGATCTGTGTCGGTATCAATAATAATGTTGCACAACAAAAATGACCAACATTCTAATTGTTTTTCATGAAGGGCTAAACTTTTATGGCCAAGATTTTTGTATTTCTGGTTGAGCATATATCTGGAGTATATTTTTACTCAGTTTTGCCTCAGGCTTTATATTCTTACCATACGTGCTTACTAAGTTTACTGGCTTGTTTCTGAAGGTCCTGTGTTCTGCACGTTCAGATTTGATATTCTTCCTTCTTGATTTGCTTCAAATCTATTATTCCAGCTCAGTGTATCGTAGTAGATGATTTGTCCTTGTTTGCTGTATTGTTTTACTTATTTACTTATGTTGTCAGGTGTGAACACAGTGAAAGACAAACTGTCTCTTTTATAAAGGAAAACGGGTGGGAGGGTTTATCTGCTGATAATTCATTAAATTAGAATTTTTAATAAAGTAAGGGGGTCTTGTACACATGAAACGTTCAACTTTTACAGTACTCCATTCTTTTAATATATCTTCATGAAGACATAATTACCCCATCATGTACTATATACACCTCCAAGGCTCCATGACTAGAACTCGCCAGACCACACCAGATGGTCGTCTATTTTTTTCGCTCTTCTGTCTGTTCAGTTTTTAATGACTGGTTCCCAAGCTGAGCACTGAGTCTTAGTCTGAGGATAACCATCAGCAGGTTTGATCAAACCCGAGAGCTACAGACAGACTTTGCTTTAAGAAATCAGGTGTTACAGAATTGTGGGTTCCTCTGGCATTTCTCACCACTGAGAGACCACTGTGACTCAGTTGCAGTGAACACAGGCTGCTGGCTTTCAAACAGCTACCCAGAACCATACTGGAATGTCTCATCATGAGCGTCTCAAATGAACTTCACATTATAGCTTTCACTTGGCCACGCTAGACTCAGTTAAAGGTGTGGGAATCATAAACAAAGCGGGGCTCTATACTCTCTGCTTTTAAACACAAACTTATTTATTTTCATCTTGATGGTATGAGAGGAAGCATTAAAGAGAAAGCTGAAAAGTATTTTAAAAAAGAATGATTAGTGTGATAAAGAAATCTTAGAAATCCCCATATTGCCAGAGTTTCTTTCTTTGAGCCCTACAGTGTCAACAGTCAGCCTGTAACCAGGAGAACAGAAGCTGAGCAGAAAGTGCATACCAAGAAGTTTTATAGCACCAAGGAATGGAAAAAAATATTGAGTGGCCTTTGACTTTGGACGTCACAAAAAGCCCCCACAAGTTAGCTGTCTTCTCTGTCAACATTGTTTGACCTTGCTCACACCAGAGAACCCATATATGGATAAAGATACAGTGCTGTGATAAAGTATTTGCTCCCTTTCAGACGTGATTCAGCTTTTGTCACATAAATAATCCAGTAAATTTTAACATTGGAAAAAAAAGACCTGCGTAAACACAAAATGCAAATGCAGGTACCAATACCACCTACATGAAAACAAAATCTCTCAAAATCATTAATTAATTGTCATTGACCAGATTTCTTGGCAGTTTCACAAATCACACCCAGGCATGATTATTGTTTGGTCTAATTAACATGAAGAAGATTTATTGCTGGTTAATGCTTAATAATAATTGTGGTTGCCAAGGGTAGAACAAACAGTTTTACGGGGCAATTACTTTCTTAGAATAAAGAATTGAATGAAATCATCACTTGAAATCTGCTTTTTGTGTTTACAACAGCTGTGACTGATTTTAAGATTTGTTTAATGATTAGAATGAAGAGATCGACCATTGCAAGCCAGTTATTTGTTGGTGTTGGTTTTTCCATTTTTTATGGTTGTATTATGTAATATTATGTATAGATTTATGTGGAGATTATTTGATTCTACAAATATCATCCTGTCATTGCACAAAGCTCAGTCAGTTTTCAGTCCAGAATGCAATGAATGCAATGAAATCATTGCAGATTTTGTAATTTTGCAAATCTGTGACTTATATTTGCATTTTTTATTTTTATTTTATTTACTTGTTATTTTTTTAATGTATGTACTTACTTGTCCCTTTAATAAAAGTGATGATGATAATATTCAGGTACATTAAAGAAATAGGCACCAAAAAGGAAGCAAACACTTAATACTCTGTATCGTTTTAAAGATTTTCCCACTGATTGCAATCATACAAATACCTGGACCTTTAACTTATAGCACAAATGACTAAAGACAAATATTGTAACGGAGATGTCCTCAAGATGCAGGGCAGTTCTAAGCTGATATATTAGATAGTTAGCATGAGTGGGAGAGGATATCCACAGGCCCAAAGGAAAGGACAGTAAGCTTTTATGTCAACGATGAGTCCTGATCCCTGCAGGAGGAATTTCTCTGCTCCTTATCTAGAAGTAGGAGGAGTTCAATCTCCCTGTAAACAATCATTTACTGTACTTCCCCGTAGACTTCCCACAGTAGGCACAAATAAGTGTCAATGTTGGGTTTATAAGGCAGAGTGTAGCACAGATTGACAGTGTCTGATTAAATACTACTGCTTTGACCTGTCTAGCCTTTTGAGAATTTAATTTTACAGAAGAATTGCAGCTTGGCATCCCACATGAGTGTGAAATGAATCGTGACAACCCCTCACCCCCACCTATCCTTTGGCCCCTTCCTGCTCTTTTTGTCTAGGCTGACTGAGCAGCATCAGATTTGGCTGATGGTCTTGTCTCTCTGTACATCCCATCTGAAGGGGAAACGAAAACAAACCATCTGGGAGGAGCGTTGTAGAGGCCACAAATATGTCTCCATTATGACTCTTGCCCACATTTGTGTTTGCAGCACTGCCAGCTTTGCCTTTCTGTTTTTTTGTTTGTTTGTTTGTTTTTCTCAGTTGCTCATCTTGTGTCGGTAATGAAGTTGTTGCTCCAAACTGCTTCTCGAGAAAGGCTTCTTATCTTTTCAAATTTTTCCAAAACTTACTTTTTAGGACCTGCCATGAGAGAATGTTTCTTGCACTGTCCCAAAAGTATTTCTTTGTGTCCTTTTTCTGACTTTTCTGAGAATTACTACAATCAGAAGGATGATAGATCCTTTCATTTAACAGCAGCTATTTTGTTCTGCAGCATATTCTTGGTCCTGGAAAAAGCTTCTTATCTTTAGAGCACCTGCAGCTGCAATTATTGACCTTTGTGCCCAAGGAATTTGATTTAAATTGTTAAGATTCAGTCTAGAGGAAACAGTCTGAGGTGATGAACAAAGTTCCCATTAGCCAAACGGGAAGTTTAATGAATTGCACAAGACCAGCGAAAGGAACACTTTTGTAAAATTTATACCCTTAGTGATAGATTTAGGATTGCCCAGTGAGGCTGGAGTCAAAATGTCACAACCTTATTGCAACTATCCATCAAGCAAAATGTTGTTTCTGACTCCATGCCCTTGTTACAGTTCCATTTCATCTTGCACCCCCAAGTAGACAACCCTTACTGCTACCTGTATATATAGTGCTGGAACATTACTGTGAATAAGCCCACCATCAGTAGGTCATGGGTTTGGGTCAGATTACAGCTTGGGTTGCACCAATCCTGAAGCCCCTCTTTTGGTTTTCGACCATTGCCCTGCATGGACCTATCTAATTGCACGGATACAGTCCTAAAGAGCCAAGAGGTTTTCTCTAAATATAAACTCGGATGATGTCGGCAGAATCTACTCGACAAGAAGCCCGCCTGCTCTTCCCAGAGCTTCACCCAGTGGCTCTTCCCCCAACATGAGGAGACAGCTGCCCCTAAAATGTCCATGCAGTGTGCAGTTGGCATTGCATATAAAATAGACATTAATGTACGAGAACAATAAAATGACCCACTGATTTCTATATAGAAATCGAGGTTTACAGAAAGTCTTCATGAGTACAATGTTAATGAAGTACAGTTTTGTTTATCTTATCCTCTTATTTGCACCATGCTTCTCAGAGGTTGACTATATTGTGTTGACAATAACAACACTTTGAAGAAGTATTCATACCTATTTTCTTTTACAATCACAAACCTTTATCAGGATTTTCTGTGACAGAACAACACAGTAGTGCTGTCAAAAGCCAGGAGGAAGGTGGATGGAGTTAAATAACACGCTGGAGAAAGCAGAAGGCATTGTTGGTTTACCTTGCAGCAGGATGACAGCCCTAAACATACAGGAAGAGCTACAATGGAATTGTTGTTATATGAAAGCATACGTGTTAGAATGTCTCAATCCAAATTCAGACATAAATCTAACTAAGAATTTGTGACAAGGTTTGAAAATTGAATTCTACAGATGTTCTCCATCTAATATGACAGTCTCAGTTGTTTGTTTTTCTCACTGGGCAGAAATTTCAGTTTCCAGATGTTTAATACTGGTTCAGATAAACTCTTAAACTGGAGATGTTTTTCCTGTGATAGGTGGTCTTGCAAAAGATTGACTCAGGGGTGCTGAAATCATGCATCCAGTTGCTATCTTGTGTTGGTCTATTACATGAAAATTTTAATCAGGCACACTAACATTTGTCATTGTGACATAGAAAAATGTGAGAAAGTTTAGTGGGTGAAAAATGCATTTCCAATGAACACTGCAGGCTATGGTGATACAATATCAAATTAATGAGCCATTTTGAAAGGGTGCTATTTATTGTCTGGGAAGATAATGTGTTTTACTACTGCCACTGTTTTATTACAATTTAAGATTTAACTCTGGGTTTTTAAAAAAAAAAAAAAACACAAAAAAAAAGACTTCCACAATCCCTTTGTGTTAGGATTAGGGTTTAAGTTTGACTCAGAGTACAACTAAAAAAAATTTGTGACCTCAGAGTTGTGCCCATGTAATTCTGGATGCCATCATTTTTAACAGCCCTTTTTATAAGCATGTTTGCAGTAAAGTGATGCATGGTTGAGAAAGTTTTGGGAATGATAACGCCACTAATGTGCATGCTTTTACCTGTTGCTGCACCTGTCCCACACTGCTGCTGACCCACTTCAGAATGCTTCATCATGATCCTGAGAGGTAAACAAAATTCCAGCATGTTAGAGAAACCTTGCATCTGACTGGAAAACCTCAGGTTAGGCTGGAAGCTTATCAAAAATGAAACTGAGAGAAATGAAGGGGGATATTCCCTCAGGTGAATTTCCCATTTGAAGGGGAACATTATTCCAGGGATTAATGGCTCTCGGAAACATCAGAAGTGTCTGGTTTTCTTTACCCCAAAAAATGCCACTGGTATTGATTGGTAGTGGCCCATTGTTTTAATTCCAGTTTAAAATGAACCAAACTGTAGCTTAATTTCATTGTCATTGTCTGATCTAGTGGAATGCCATAAAGTGCTTGTGAGGCACATTTTTTCCCCCACAAAATTATATGTCAAGAACTTTTTCTTTTTTTTTTCACTTCAGCAGCAGGGAAAAATAAATGTCTTTTGGCTGGGCTGTGGCTTTCCTAAAGGCCTTGAGCCTTAAATATTGAAGGAGTTTATGCTGTTCTCATGATGTGCAGGATAAAATAACATGAAAGAATTTAAATTTATGACCTATTTACTTTAGCTTCGTCGATTTTCATCAGATTTCCCTATGGAATGTATCATGGAACTTTTTCAGTTCATTTTCAGCAGTCTTTGGATGTTGTTCCAAACTATAATAAACCCTGTGCTTTATTCACTGTGCTAATGTACTGCAGGAACACACAACATGGCTCATTTCCTTTCTCAAAGTGCCACAGGAAATCCATCCAACAATTTTAAATGAAAGAGATTTTAAGATAACTAAGTTCAAGCAGACCGCCTTTTATTTGCTTAACTATTACCAAAAATATGCTGCTGGGTGTTTTACACTAAAATACAAACATCTAGCTGTCACAAATCCAAAAACTATGTTGTGCATTTTACAAGGCAACATCTGATTTGTATGTTAAAGATTAAAAGAGTGTTTTGATTGTACAGAGCTATCAAACATTTTCAAGATGAGACACAATGTGAGAAAATAAACATTTTCAAATTCTGATTTTATTTACTTAACACAAAAATGCAATTGATTTCCATCCTTGCTAAATTTTAAAATAGATATAATTAACCACACTTTTGGAAAATTGACTTTAATTTTACTGTACTCAAGCTTGAAAACTACAACTGATAATATAAAGAAATGAACTAAACAGAATCTGTTTGACAACATAAAGTAGTTCAAAAGATGCTAAAATGCAACACATCATGCCCCGACCTAAAACTAATTCAAGAACAGCTGAGAAGCAAAATTCATGACATGTATTAGTATTTCTAAGGCTTTAAGTCTGGCATGAACCAAATTGAGAGTTAATATCCGCAAATGGAGAGGCCACACTACCAACATCACAAAGAACCCAAAACATCATCCAATGCACTGCCATCCATAGTGTTCCTGATTCGAAAATAAGAAAAGTTATGCAATAATAACATCAGTGAGAGAGTTCCAGTCCACTGCTGGCCAAAGAGAACACAAAGTCCTCAATTCTTGATTCAATTCAGAGATTTCTCTAGACTTCCAGGAAAAAAAAAAATTCTATGTAATGATCAGTCAAAAATATAACTTTTGTGCATTTTCTTATATTTGGTGGGGGGTTTTTATTCAGAAACATAACTTCAGAAAAAAAGAGCAGAATGAAGATTTTGATGTGAACTAGTAAAAATTTGCTCATTTAAATCTTATCGAGATGCAGTGGCTTGACCATAGAAAGGGCATTCAAGCTTGAAAGTCCTGCAGTGTGGATCTTACAGAAATACTCCAAAGAAGATTGGGCCCAAATTCCTCCACAGCTCTTTGCTAGTTGTGAAAAACTTCCACCTTTGACTTTTAGGTCAAAGGTAGAAAGGTGGAAACAAATGTGACATTGAAGTAATTACATTTTCACATTTTACTCAACTTATTGTGGTCCAACAAAAATTTATTTGAGGACATCAAACAAAAATTTCAATTGTTTGTATGATGTCCTCAAATATGTGACAAACTATAGCAAAAACCGAAGAAACATGTAAGAGGACAAAGCTATGTTTTCATGGCTTTGTATACCAACACCATGACCATTTAGCATGAAAGTAATGGCTCCATGAAGTTCTGGTTACCTAATATTTATTCACATCGAGTTATTTAAGCTATAAAATAAAATACAAATTAAAAAGATTTTTTTTTTTTAAATACATTGTCAACAGAGGCTACTGAAATGCAAACGTCATAAACATGGACTCAGAATTTTTTCCTTTGGCCACAAAGTCTTTCAATCATATCCAAAAGAGCAACACTAAAATTAGCAGGAGAAAGCCAAACCAATACGATGACATCCTATATTCAGTCTCCACCCCTCGTTTCAAATGATGATATTTTCTTTCTCTTGGTTAAAGTCTGAAGATCGGACGGCTCACTTAATCCTTTACTAGTTTGAGTGTGATTGCCAAAATAATCTATAAAACTGAGTCTAGTCTGAACAGGACAAAGAATATTTTAGGAGCGCTATTTAATGCTGTTAGATCCAGAACACTTGGCACTATGTCTAAAGTCTTGATTACAGACCAAGGCAGGTGCACGAGAAAGAGAAGGCAGTCCTAAAAATACTCTTGAGGATCCTTGTGGCGACTAGAAGACACTTGGGGTATCCTTGGTCCTCCGAGTTGATTTTGTAAATATATTTTATTAAAGCAAAGCAGGTGGGCGCTGCAATCAATACATTTCAAAATCTATTGATGCATACTTAATTTTCTTTTTGGTGTGTGTGTGTGTGTGTGTGTATAATCAAATACTCTCATTTGGCAGCATGAATATCAGTTAACATTTCCCATATGACAGACAGATTAGAGACTAAGCTGCTGTAATTGAGGTTTAAGCTCCCTCTTGTCCTCACTGATATCTGATACAATTTCAGGTAAACACTTGGTTGTGTTGAGCTCCAGTGACTTCAAACAATGCACCCCGGTGTCAATAAACTTACAGAAAGCATGTCTTCTACTCCAGACTGTTTATCAGTCCTTTACCAACACCACACAGATGTGTTCAGACACAGTGGTGCCACCAAGGCAGGGCCAGGGTGGCATTGGCCACCCCTATAGCCCAGCCAAATATGTGAATAATATTGTATTTTTCATGAAATCAATACAGGAGAAATGCAGTCTCAATGAGGCACAAACAGATTAATTGACTTATTTATAAATGTGTTAGTTTATCCAATGAATGTATTTAGACTTAAGTCCAGTATTTTAAGTTGAGTTATTTATATGTTGGTGGCCCTCACTGGAAAGTTTATTTATTTCAGTAATTCAATTCAAATATATCAGTGAGGTTTATGACAGACAGCTTTTCTGTTTAATAAGGCACGGTGATGCCATGGTCATTAAAGCAGTTATTGGTTCTTTTGGCAGTGTGGACAAGTGCTAAATCCTGCTTGAAGACAAAACCATCTCCATAAAGCTTGTCAGCAGAGTGGTGCATAAGTGCTCTAAAAGTGGATGGCTACACTGACCTTCAGAAAACACAGTGGACCAACACCAGCAGATGACTGTGGAATCTTCACACTAGAGCTCAGCAACTTGTCCCTGAAAAATTTGGATTTCAGTGAACCAGTTCAGAAGTCTTTCTCCTTAGCCCACATCAAGCACTTTTGAAGTCTCTGATTTAACATTGGCTTATTTCTAAATGTGTTAGTTTATCCACACATAAAGACAGGACAGGAAATGCAACAGTTGAATCTCATGTCCTGGATATGTCTTTGTGTGGTGGGTCCTGACTCCAGCAACATTCTATTTCTTCTAAATATTTCCCAAACTCTTGAATGGGCATCATTTCACAATTCTCTCATATTTTTTCTACCACATTTTTTTCTTCCACTCAACTTTCCTGTGGTAAAACCCTCTGTGTATAGCCAGGCATACACTCTTTGTAGAAAGAGTCAGATATTGTCATGAAACAGCTGTCAAGCTAATGGTCTTATGGCTGTGTATATTAATATTTTGTATTAAGAATCTTTTTTATTGGTTTTCTGTAATATTCCACTTTTCTGAGAAACATAAATTTGGATTTTCATCTGAATTTATGTTGGGATGAAAATCCTGTTTTAAGTGCAGTTTGGGGTCCATAGTCCCAGTCTGGAATCACTGAAATCCCTGGAATTCACTAGAAAAACGACTTTAATTTAACCCCCTTTGTAAAGAGTGATGAAAGTAGTTAAGAAAGACAAACAGCAGCTGAAAGCTGCTCTAAGCGGGGGAAATAAATAGTTTTAACATGTTCACCCTAGATTATGCTAGACATCGTCAATAACAGTAGCATTTCAAAATAAATTTCCTGTAGCCTGCCTGCTTGGAGTTCCCATATAAAGACGTTTCAAAAGTCAAATGTTTGGGAAGTACGAATCGCTGAGCAGCTCCTTAAAAAACCTCCCAGCTCCCCTCGCACACGCCTCCTCCAGAGAGTATTGGATGTCCTCAGGAATCCAGTCACCCCTCCTTGGAAGAACATATTTGACAGGACGAAGTCAGGCAGAGCCCGCAGTCCAGCCCCAGTCTTCAGTCAGGCACAGACTCCCCCAGCCCCATCTCCTGCTCTCCCTTTTGGACGTTTTGGTCGGTGTTGAAGCACAGCAAATAAGCAGCCATGGATGCCATCAAGAAGAAGATGCAGATGCTCAAGCTCGACAAGGAGAATGCCTTGGACAGAGCTGAGCAGGCCGAGTCAGACAAGAAAGCAGCGGAGGACAGAAGCAAACAGGTCGGATGAGTTTTCTTCACTTTTGATGTTTGATGTAAAAGCAGGAAAAGCCCAAGAGCAGCACTAAAAAGCTATGGATCATTATTTGTAATGGATTTGCAGTTGTACCTAGTTAAGTGTAAAAGCAAAAAAGAAAAGAAAAGAAAAAAATGTGTATATTATATTTTTGCTTAATTTTATAATTTTTTTGCATGCATGTGTAGTTAGAGGACGAAATGAGAGAATTGGAAAAGAAATTGCGTGTTACAGAGGACGAAAGAGATAAAGTTTTTGAGGAGTTCCAAACTGCTGAGGAAAAACTGTTGACTGCTGAGGAGACCGCTACCAAGGTACCTGAATCTGAAGTGCATGAGCTTACCTAACTTCTTCTTCTCTCCCCCCTGTCTTCTCTCTGTCCTGTCATGTCCTCTCCTGTCTCTCCGTGTGCGCTCTTGCGCCCCTGCGCACTCACGCCACTCCCTTTCTCCGCTGATCACTTCTGAACCTCTCCTGCACATGAAAAAATAACAATGACATAAAATCAGCTTGAGGACGACTTGGTGGCTCTGCAGAAGAAGTTGAAGGGAACTGAGGATGAGCTGGACAAGTACTCTGAGGCTCTTAAAGATGCCCAGGAGAAGCTTGAGCTGGCTGAGAAGAAAGCCACCGATGTAAGTATATGGATGCGTGTTCACAGAGGCACCCTTCTCCCACCACGCTGCTTCACATCTTCACTGTTCTCATCTGGGACTGAACGCGACAGTTCAACAGCACAGACAAGCGTTTGGTGGTGCGTTTGGTACCACTGCTAGAGTTGGAAATTTATAATTTATCTATAATTTTCTTTATTTTGTAGAAACTGTTGAACTGTCGCTAAATGTTTCTCCACAAATCACTTTCAAGTCAGCCCAAAGAAAGTCAAATATGTGGTGGTTATGAATAAAATGTATACACATGTGAGGATTTTTATGTTGAATTCCGCCAGTAATGCTAGCAAATAAGCTAAATCTTCCCAGTTTATGTTTTTTTTTTTCCAGTGAGTGAAGCCTGTAGCCTAATGTGTAGAATTCCCAAGCTCGCAGAGGCAGCGCCTAGATAAATATAGCCCACTGCTTTATATGGTCAAGATAGAGCTCAGATCAGCGGGCTGCGCTCTTCTGCTTACCACAGACAAAAACGCACTTCCCACTGAAATAAGTACAAGACAGCGTGTAGGTTTCAATAATAATAATTAAACACATTTTTGTTCGTTTTTTCTCTCATCTCTTTGTTGTATTTCAGTTTTGATGTATACAGTTTGTGATAGAAGACATGTCCTCCGACAATGGTCCCGGTTAAAGACAAAAACTGGGTGTCGGCCAGATCCTAGAGCAGCAGACAAGAGAAGTTTATACTTCTAAAAGTCAATTAGCTTACATTGAGCCACCCAGGGGGAAAACACGTTTGAATAATCCTTTAATTGGATTCCACACGAGGTACTAAGACAAAGTCTGTCAGAGTGTTTTGAGTTTTACCCTCTTGTATTTTTTGATGGTGATTTTTATTTCAAGGTGACGCGTGGCGTACTTTTTGTCCCTGAATTTTTTTACCCAAAACTATATTTGTTCGTAGAGTTATGTCACTTATATGGGGCATTTTAGAGATATTTAAAATGTTTCAAAAACTCATTCTGTAATTAGTGCAGTTTTGGCTCAGAAAAAACGCTGAAACCCTCTGAACCCCAAATGCATTTTATTGCAAGGGATGTACTGCTCACAGTGAACCCCCAGATGGCGCCCTAATTCCGTTCGTTTTTCTCAGGCTGGATAGCAGAAATTAGATTTAGATTAAATATTAAAAAAATAAAAATAAAAACATTGTTATGTTAGTTATTGTTATTTCATTGTAAACTAAGATAACAGTTAGTTGTCTTACTAACTAGATTTTTTTAGTTTTAACTGAAATGCAAATCAAATTGGTGATTATATTTATTTTTAGAGGGTGATGGGGTTGTATGGGGTGAGGTATTAAATTAATTCAGAGTCGTGATCTGTTTTTGTAGCTGTAGGTTTTGTCCGTCATATTTTTAAAGCGTTATACTTGTACCCTGTAATTTCAGCATCCCGGGCTTCAGGAAAAAACTCACTGAAGCGGTTTGTAGCCTCTGAATAGTTCATGCACTGCTCCCGTTAGTTCCACAGAGGGTGCTGTAGTTCCGTCAGTGTCCTGCTGCTTGAATCAATTAAACTGCATTTAAATACTTAGGACTAAAATCACTTGGCTATCTTGTTTTCTATTCAAAGCTGTCGCATTTTATCACTTTTTTTGTTCGGTGCAAAACATTTGTTCCCTGCAAAAGTTTCCACAACACTGCAGAATACCCGTTTTATCTCTTTTTTGAAAGACGTGTGTTGAAATCAGCGTTAACTTCCTGGACAAAAAAAAAGCTTTGCAGAGCGCGTCTCTCTAACTGCGCGCTGCAAAGACGTCATCCCGTCTCTTGACAATTTGTCAGAAAGTAACTGCAGCTCCGAGGGCAGTATCGGATATTTAAAACAATTGTTCGTAGCTAGATAAATAATAATAACAGTTATGGCTGGAGCTAAATCGCTGGACGCGGTCAAACGAAGGATTAAATCGCTCCAAGAGCAGGTTGACGGTGCTGAAGACAGAGCCGAGAGGTTACAGAAGGAACTACTTGCACAGAGGAAAGCCAAAGAACAAGTAAGCATGTTAACCGCGCGTTCGTGCGCATCAAGCGCAAAAATAGGCATGGGTCAAGTAACATTTCCTGCGCGTCTATGAATAGTTTCAAATAGTATGGAAAAAAGTGTTCTGGTTGTGAGATAGCTGGATTTATCTGGATGCCCCGCAGCGCTATAATCTGAGCTTTGCTCTACTCCAAGCTGTGTCACATTAAGTGACACAGCTTGGGTTTGAAGTCCCGAGTGCGCGTAATTGACAGCTTTAGGCCGTTGATGGTGTAGTGGCGGTTGAGCAGTGTGGTACGTTGTATCATTGCGTTGCCTCATCTCCTGACTTTGCTCCACTTACAAGCACTTCCCTGTTCCAGGCAACCTGCTTTCTAAAAATGGGACCAAAAGGCCAAAGATTTGAATAATCTCCAAAACACCAGGAAGTAGCTGCTTAAACTGTGGTAACATTTAATGTGCCATCCTACTCTGTCAGTTTGTGCTCTTTGACTTGCCCTTATAAGGGCAGGAGGCTGCACTGCCACAGAGCATAGTGGCGATAGAAATGAGGGGGATTAATGTTTTTACACAGACTTAGCCGTCAGAGCGTAGTGTACTACTCAGGTGTACTGAAGGGAGTTTCTTACTTGTTGCAGTTTCTAAACTTGAGACGCACGTTGTATCTGCGCTGCTCGTTTGGAATCGAGCTTCAGGGGAAATGGCCTCGAAAAAAATAAGACTTTTGTGGTCTGGTGGATGCATAACGTATTTCAAGAATAGCCTCATACCTGCTGAGCACAGCAGAATGCAGAAGTTAGCGGCAAGCCCTGATGAAAACATAACAGTCTTCTCCTTTTTAAATAAAATTTAGACAGACACACAAATTGATCAACCAGATTGGTATATATGTCGGAATTAGACTTTTTTTTCTTTGATTGGCAGGTCAAAAAGTGCAAAAGTATATATTTTCCTATTCATTAATTAACTAAAACAAAATAAAGGCCATATTTCTTCCTAATTTTAAATATGTGACTGTTCAACAAAAGTTGAGGATATTATTTGACTGATGAATGGAGATAATGTACTTCATTCATATAGTGGCTTCAAAACCATTTGTTCTATTTTATTTGTCAGTATTAGGAGAACATTTTAATTTGTATTGGCCTGGAAAAGTGCAAATCTCAAATATCTTCTCTTCCACAATTTCCAGCTTGCTTATCATCTCTACATAGTTGGTAAATACCTAAAGATCCGGAGCAATGTCAGGTTTATTGACTTGAGACCTGTTAATACTCTCAGTGGGGCATGTAATGAAGTGCAGTGCTCAACCCTTTGCCAGTTTGGGACATCATTAGTATAACAACTCAATATGGTAGCCTTCCACCAGGCAGCACAAAGAAACACTTCTTATCATTATTGCTTCTTGCACATCAAGATAAGTTCATAAATCTACCACATATTTCCTTTGGGCTGATGTGTAATGTCTGAGTCCAGGGTACGAGGTGAAGCTCTCCGCAGTGTCCTAATCTGCTGCTCTTCTGTTCTGTCCCTAGGCTGAGGCAGATGTCGCTTCCCTTAACAGACGTATCCAGCTGGTTGAGGAGGAGTTGGATCGGGCTCAGGAGCGTCTGGCCACAGCCCTGCAGAAGCTGGAGGAGGCTGAGAAGGCTGCAGATGAGAGCGAGAGGTGGATCCTGTTTTTTCCCTTAGAGCAGACTCGGATTGTTTTATCAATCCCATGTCACATGACAATACATTCTAGGCACTGCCTTGTCGTCATACTGTTTATATAGAGTACTAACCACCACGTCATCAACTATTTTTAGGGATTGAAAGTAAGACATTTACAGTTCCTTGTGAGAATATTCATACCGCTTGAACTTTGTCGTGTTCTATACATTACAACTAAAAAAAATCAATACTTTATTAATATTTAATGTCTTCAATGATTGTGAATTGGAATGAAAAGAATCATTTTCAGAGTTATGTGCAGTTTCACATAGCATTATTACATGTGGTCAAAACATTTGTTTGGTCTCATCAGACCGGACAACTCCATTCACATGTTTATGTTCCCTACATGACTTTTCCTAAAATGTAAAGAGGAATTTTGGGTTTCATTCGACAGTGGCCTTGACATTCTTCTGCAAAGGGTAGAATTGTGGGTAGGTGTATCAGTATTTCTTGACATGTTCAATGGACTAGTGTTGTTTACTTTAGCTTGGTTAAAAACTTTTATCCCCAACTTCATCCCTGGCCTGTCTGGTGTTGTTCAGTGATTTTTATGAGGCTGTTTGTTCAGTAACGTTCTCTTACAAGGTACAAACAATTGAGCTGTATTTATACTTAGAACAAATTCCTTTTGCAGATAATAAGTAAGCTTTTAAAAGTAATTGGTTGCATCAGATTTTATCTGAGAGTATTAAAGTGTCTGAATACAAAAGCACACCACACTTTTCAGACATTTATTTTTAAGCTGGTGCCTCGAATATGACCACATATATGTGAAAAAGTTCAATGGCTTTGAATATATTTGCTAAGAACCAAACCAGCTCATGCTGCCTGGGTTTACACAAGTATAAATGTTCGACTCCTAACTCCCAATCTCTTTGCATCATCACACAGAGGCATGAAGGTCATTGAGAACAGGGCCATGAAGGATGAGGAGAAGATGGAGATCCAGGAGATCCAGCTGAAAGAGGCCAAACACATTGCTGAGGAGGCAGATCGCAAATATGAGGAGGCGAGTTCTTAAAGAAAACTGCATACTTGCTCGCAGCAGTCCTTACCTTCGATGACTGTTTTTAAGCTGTTGTTTTGCGGCGTAACACTTTGTTGTGCTGCACCCCCAGGTTGCACGTAAACTGGTCATCATTGAGAGTGACCTGGAACGTACAGAGGAGCGCGCTGAGCTCTCAGAAAGGTGAGAGCTTTCACTCCTATGCGCTCTGAATCTGCACTTAAAATGCATGGATGCTGGAATGTTCACATTTTAAAAATCTTTCTGTATTAATACACACACTACAGGACTTGTTTTCATTTAGACAGTGTGCACTGTGTTCTTACTGTCATTTGCATGCCCATCTCCGTATTAATGGTCGTGGCTTGTGCACGTGCGCCATGCCCACTAACAGGCGCGGTCAGAGAATGGAGGACGAGCTAAGGGTATTGGAACAAAGCCAGAAATCGCTAAATTCCACAGTTACACAGGTACAACCAACCTAACGTGATTACTGAGTGGCTTGTCTCACTGTCTGCCCTGCTGCATTTGCTTTGCCCTCTGTGCTTGTTCCTTTCACACCTTTTTTCCTGGATGTTTTAGACTTTTTAATGCCTAACATAGCAGAGAGCTGAGCAAGAATAACTTCAAAACAAATTGCATGACAGTTAATGCAAAGTATGGATTTCATAATAACACTACTAAATTCACTATGCTGTTCTCACATTACTGCTCTGTTGAGGCATTTTTATGTTTTTGGGAGATTTCCTGTATTTCTTATTTGGTTCCTCTCTCCATCTGTCTCATTTCCCTTGGACCCATTCTGTGTCTACCTGTGCTTCCGTCCATCCCTGTTCCCACCCATTTTTTATTTTCAAATCCCCTCCCTTATCCTTCGTTGCACTCTTGGCTTTGTATCTTTTTGTTTAAAACACCAGCAAATGCTCTGAACTTGAGGAAGAGTTGAAAACTGTGACCAACAACCTGAAGTCACTGGAGGCCCAGGCAGAGAAGGTAAGCGTGACTTTCTGGGCCTCTGCATGCTGTTACACCTTTTCTGCTTCAAGACTGCAAACTGGGGAGTCAGAGGAGTCAAGTCTTTACGTTTCACTTAATACGTTTTTGTATGAATGTGGATAATAGATTTAATCTCCTATAGATTTAATCTCCTTTTGTTTTTGTTTCCGCTCAACAGTACTCACAGAAGGAAGACAAGTATGAGGAGGAGATCAAGGTTCTCACCGACAAGCTGAAGGAGGTAAAGTTTCACTAATTTGAACTGTGAGATGACCAAACCAGAGGGGTTAAATCACAGTTCAAGTGTTGGACTAGATGTGTCTCTACATTACAGGCTGAAACTCGTGCTGAGTTCGCTGAGAGATCAGTAGCCAAGCTTGAGAAGACCATTGATGACTTGGAAGGTGAGCTTTTTCGTCGCAATATATTTGTCAAGTATATATTTTTTTATTTTTTTGCCTCCTGTTGTCATTTAAATATGTATCTACCTCCTTTTTATTCTGTTGTCCTCTTAACGACATTAAGTCTTTATTTCAGGCGGCATCATCTATTGTGGCAACACATCTTTGTGTGTTAAATCTGAAAGCAGGGTTAGATGTTACCTCATAGTTAAAATGATACTTGCAATATTTTTAAAGGGAGGTTGTGTGAAGGTATCACCAACTAGTTTTCCCTTCCATGTAGCAGAAATATGTCTTTGCACAGTGACTTTACAGAATTTAATGTATATACCTGAGGAAAAACATCCATTAAACCCTGGAGTACTTTCCACACTTATAAACTGGCAGTGCATCCAAGTGGAAAAAAGCTTTTTCTTTTTTTTATTGCTGAAATCAGGTAAATTTGAGAATCCCTCCAACTGTTTGCTAACGTCCAGCCTTTGTTCAACACTCAAAAAATCTTGTCTGTCATAAGATAAGGTTTTGGATTCCAATTGAAGTGTGAAGGGACTCATTCAAGGGACTCATGTTTTGATTGTTTCCATTTTCTCCTCCTGTCTTCTTCTCTATACATTCTACGGCTTGGATCCTCCACCTTTTGCCTCCTTTTCATTTCCTCCCTTCACCTCCTTTGCTCTTCCTCCACTGCACACTCCCTTCACTCCTTGGCCCCACCCAATAGATGAGTTGTACTCCCAGAAACTGAAGTACAAAGCCATCAGCGAGGAGCTGGACCATGCCCTCAACGACATGACTTCCATGTAATTTATGCCTTTTGACACCTGCTTGTTTTACTGTCACGCTCCTCACCCATTTACCTCTTTGTCCAACTGCCTGTTCAACTTTGTCTCCATATCATGTTCATCCACTGGAGTTGTTCTATCTGATTTAGCTCATCTTTATTTTTAAGTTCAAGTGCTAAAACAGATATTTCCCAACTTTATCTGTGTGTGATTTGAGTCAGTTTGCAACAATTCCGACTCAAAATGGTCTGCCTTTATAAATCTTTATAATCTTTATAATATAAAGATTAGTCTTCAGTCTTGTTTAATGTAAACAAGACTGAAGTAACTCTATGCATGGACAGAAAAAAGCAAGAACCAGAAAAATACATTTAATCTTTTACATTAAATTTAATCTTGTACTTTTCCAAAAAGCCTAATTCTTAATATGTTTAGTTAATATTACAGAGTTTCCAGGCTGCTTACCGAAACTATACAGAGAAGGCATTTTAACGGCTCTGGTTGATGGTTCTGCTTTGTTTACGTATTTTACTAATATGGCCTACTTCTGTCTAGAAGAAAGGCCTCATGTATGTCCATGATTTTGTTCTTCATCCTGTCACTGTACCAGCCCAAGGTTAGTTGTGTCAGTGTTTAGCAACACAGTGGCTGAGCCATCAGCCTTCAGTTTTGCTAAGTCAATGGGATCGTTTGTATTAGTTTTGAAGTGGGTTTGTGTGGAGTATGTACAAGTAGTTTCTTACCTTCCAGACCTTAAACCTGGAATGTTTGACTTCAAATGAAACACAGTGATTAAACTGATAGCTCAGTTAAGATTAGTGTGACTCTGCCCTTCTATGTGTAGAATACTCACTGCTTATAAATACTCTGCATAACTCCACTTCAAAAAAAAGTCACTAGCTCATTCTGATGAATGAAAAACATCAGGTTTGTTTTGCTGTCCAGCTGTACAAACAATGCATTTTATTGTGCATTGTGTGTTTTCTGTAATGCGTCAGTGTGACTCTTCAGGTTCTGGTGTGTTGTGGTTTATTGCGGTAGGGCCAAACACCAACCTTCTTGGGTTCAATGTGCTTCTCTTCTTCCACACAGATAAATTGTTTACATCTCATCAAAGATGCCTCCTTCTGCCCGAGCAGAACCTGTCTGCTCTCTCCAGACTGCTCTCCGTTGTCCTTTTCCTCCCTGTCTTTGCTTTTCTTTCCTCATCATATTGTCAAGTCCGTTGCGCCCCATCACTTGTACAGAACCCTAGAATTTCCCTGCACTGTTAAAAATAAACATCCTTCCTTCTATGTAAGCTGCATCTCTTTACTCTGTCCCTTTTTTGTCTTTCTAGTCTGGCACTAGCAAATCCATCATACCTTAATGGTAGTCATTTTGTCTGATCTCATGAAACCTTATACCTCCTATTTTCCAAAAATGTAATTTAATTAATGTCCATTTTTTTCTTTAACTATTGTTCTGTGAAGCAAAAGTATAAGAAATATCAAAATGGTGCTGTTGGCATTAAAGCGAAGGTAATTTGAGGTGCTTGACTGAAAACTGAGCCAAGTAGCAACTGATGCATGCATTCAGTGAAGTATAGACAGTGACTGATAGAAGTATCGGAGAGCTGGAGAACTTCACTGCTGAGTCATTGTCAGGAAGATTGTAGAAAAGTGAAGTTTGGTGAAATAGAGAAGAACCTGTAATAGTTGTGGAACCTCATCCGGTGATAGCAAAATTGAAGGAAGTTGCTATTGGTCAACTCAACAAATGGGCATTGTGTGTTACATAAGACTGTCTTTGAATTTGAATAAATACACAGTGACAGATTCTGGGTCTGTTTCATTCAGTTCATAGCTACAGATAGGTAACACTACAGTATTTCAGGAGTTACAAGACAGTCACAAAGACGGCCTTCTATCACCTGAAGAACATTTCCAGGATTAAAGGACTAATGTCTCAGCCAGATCTAGAGAAACTCATCCATGCGTTTATCTTCAGTCGTATTGATTATTGCAACGGCGTCTTCACAGGTCTGTCCAACAAATCAATCAAACAGCTGCAGCTGATCCAGAATGCTGCTGCTCGTGTTCTCACTAAAACCAGGAAGATAGAGCACATAACACCAGTTTTAAAGTCTCTCCACTGGCTCCCTGTAGCTCAAAGAATAGACTTTAAAATACTGTTGTTAGTTTATAAATCACTGAATGGTTTAGCACCACAATACATTAAAGATCTGCTGTTATTGTATCAACCTTCCAGACCTCTCAGGTCTTCTGGTTCTGGTCTGCTCTGCATCCCCAGAACCAGAACCAAACGAGGAGAAGCGGCATTTAGCATCTATGCACCAAAAATCTGGAACAAACTTCCAGAAAACTGTAAAACAGCTGAAACACTGACTTCCTTTAAACCCACTTGTTTAGAGTTGTATTCAAAACTTAATCAATTGCAAATTTATTGACGGAATCTGACTATGTTGTGTTTTTATTGTTGATTCTATGTTGCATTGTATTTTTTTGTTTGATTTGATGTAAAGCACTTTGAAATGCCTTGCTGCTGAAATGTGCTATACAAATAAAGTTTGATTGATTGATTGATTAGGTGCAGATTAATTAAAAAACCTTGATTGGGACCTTGATCCAATACTTGGAAACTAAATTTAGCTTCTGCAATATAAAATATTTGAAGAGGTGAGAAATGGTATTTGATATAATTTTTTTTATAGTTACTTTTCTTTAGATACTTGTTGTGATCATTCTTAATGAAAAGAACTGAAGATATAATCAAGAGAATATGATCAAGAGAACCTTATATTCTCAATGATATTTGCATGGGCATAGTCTCACTAGTGGGTGTTAAATCTACAAAATTAAAAACCGCCTAGTAACCTGGTAAATAGTGACTATGAAAGAATAAGATATTTGGTAAATGTTTTTCTCAAAAATCATTTTGTTAAATAAATTCCAAGTACATTTTCTAGTTTATATCTTGTAGCACCATCACAAGGGGTATGTGCTACATTCCTTTCTTACTGTGTGCAGTCCAGTGTAGACCAATAGTTTCAAAACTAACAAAAGATTTTCACAAAGTTGTTTCAATTTGTTACTGGGCGCTTGTACTCCAAAACTCTTTTTGAACTAATTTTCCTAATTCTTCATGTTTGTTGTGGTTTTGATTCGTTCTGCCTGAGTCATCATTTGACTCGATGTTTATTTGAAAATATAATCTTCTAGACCAAGAGTCTCAAACTCGGGTCCTTGATTATCCTGCAATTTTTAGAGTTACCCCTGTCCAACACATCTGAATCAAATGGCTGAACTGACTCTTTAGCATGCAGTCAAGTTCAACAGCCCTTCTAATGATGTAGATATTTTTATTTAGGTGTGCTAAAGCAAAGGGGCATCTAACAACTGCAGAACTTATAAACTCCAGACTTTGAGGACTGGAGTTTGTGACTCGAGTTCTAGATTTTAACACAATTACAAAAAACATTTTAACTTTGCTCGTTGAGATTTCTTTGATGCATTTATGTACTTGTAGCAGAGCTCTACTGTAGGTTTGCATGGCATATTATAATTGTGCCTCTCTTGTTTGGTCAGTTCTGTGGTGTTGTGCAAGTTAATCAATAATCAACTGATGTAGATGAGTTGCAAGCTTGATTATTAATGAAAGCTAACTCACTGATTCACTTGTCCTTGTTTGTGAGTTGAAAATGTCTTTTTTATGTTCTAACAGAGAAACTGTCCCAAGCTAAAGAAGAAAACCTGGATATGCACCAGATGCTGGATCAGACTCTAATTGAACTGAATAACTTGTGAACGCACATCTTTCACCTGTCCCCCTCCACACACCCACACTCGCATGTTAGTGGTTTGGCTTTTTGTATTTGCACCTTGCTTATCAGAACCCCGTCTTCTTATTCCTCTCCAAAGCTGGTGAAGAAAATAGCCATTTGCTATTTTTATTGCACAGTCCTGCCTTCAGTGGAACTCAACCCAGGAGCCGAGCTAAGGAGAGTTAAAACATAGCCAGGTCCTTTTTTATCAATAAAACAAAAATTATTTTTACCTCTGCCTTTTTCAGTCAATGAAGTATGTAGTTTCTTTTTTTTTGTTTGTTTGTTTGGTTTGGCTTTTTTTTTTTTAGCTTTCTGACATTTCATCTGGTGACGTGGCATCCAAAATTTGTGATAGAGACTGTTTTCTGCATCTGCAATAAAGCTGATCTGGGTTTTCCAGCTTAAACACAGACCAAAGGATGAAGTGCAAATGTTTTGCACTTAGTCAAACTTGATATTTTCCATATATAAAGAATTTTTTGTTTGTTTTCACCCAAGTATAACTGTACACAGGCTTTGACTATCTGTATGTATACTGGTGCTACTGTATTGTTGATTCCATTGTGCATTACAGTACTTGGAAATTGAATGTTCTTTAAAATCCATAGTTTAAATTCTTGTTCTCACAATTTCAGTCATTTGGCTGTGCATCATTTTACTTTTATATTAAAATTATAAGTTTTAAGTGTGCAGCATATCTGAAATGTATAAATTGATAATAAATAAAACCACGTTTTGAAAGTTTTCCAACAATGCAGTAAATCTGGGTCTTCTTATCCATCACACAATAACATAACAGGGCTAATTGTGAGTTGAAAAACAATCTTTGGCCAAATAAATGCTCTTTAATCCAATTTTTTTTTTTTTACAGAATTAGGTTTCAACCAATAATTTAGACTGAAAGTATATTTTGGAGTGACCTAACTAGAGTCCAGGCTTAATTCTGATAGAGAATATGTGGGAGGAACAAAAGATTAGGCTGATGGTAAGAAGCCTTCCCATTTCAAAAGTATCAAAATACTAGTGGAAACATGCAAAAAACTGGTCAGCAATTGTAAAGAGTTTGCAAACTCAGTAGACTTTGAGAAGGTAAATAATTAAATGAAAAAACAAATATAAATAAAAGTTCAAATTTTTTCATTGTCATGTTTTGGGAAATGTCTAAATCTGTAAATAACTGTAGACATAAAGGCATTATTACCAGAACAACTACAGAGTTAAATTTTTTGTTCTATGTTTTTGAAAGTAGAAAACTATTACAATTAACTAATCTTCATTTCTAAGTGAGCAGAGCAGAATATTCTGAATGTTCAAACAATTTTCATGTTTGAAAAAATAAAACTCCAGATGGTTTTATTAACTTTTATTTCAAGAGATCTCCGGCGCTTCTGCAAAACCTTACGCTCGACTTTTGCCTGAGTTGGGATTTGATTATGTTGGCCTTGTTTGCTCAAACAGGAAGTATGTAAGTGGATCTGCACCATTTGTCATCCGGCGAAAAAAAATGTTGAGCCGGGTGGGCGTAGTTTTGTACACCATATCAAACGGGGTTACACAAACCATATGCCCGATCTAAAGATATAACAGAGTTATTTTCGTGTCAAAAATTAAATATTATCCTAAGTAATTAATACCTTAATGGAGTCAGCTCTGTATTTGTGGGCATGTGATACCTAGTAGTTTATAGTGCCACTAACACCCCTTCACCAATTCAAAATTTCACCTGTCATACTTCTGCAACCATTTTACAGTATGTATTCTATCAAAGATCTGCACTCAGCACCACATAAAAAACAAAGCAAAAACAGCTGTTTAGAAATATGTGCAATCTGTTTTTAATTTTTTTTTTTTTTAAAAAGCTTTATAATCCAGTGTCTCACATCCATGTTTCTGCCCATCTTTACCAACTACTCAACCTCCTTCATCAAATTGTAGAATTTAAAATTTATGTTATGATGTATAAGGAATTGTTTTGATCATGAATATATTTCAGGGTGGTTAGCATGAAACTGTTGACATATATGTCATCCGACACCGCCTTCAGGACCAAAAGTAAATGACAGCCGATATTTTGTTCCCATCAGTTCTGGGAACTGAATGAAAACCTGAGATGTGCAGAATCTGTTGGCTCTTTACTATCTAGAATGAAAACATCAATGTTTGCCATAGGTTAAACGTCATTGAGCAACTCATTGCATACTCTGAGTGTACATTGACCCGTTGATTAAATCACAGTTCACTCAAAGTTATCTAACACGTTGAAAGGTCAGTGTTGTATACTCACTTTAGCCCAGGGGTGGGCAATCCTGGTCCTCGAGGGCCGGTGTCCTGCAACTCTTAGATATCTCCCTGGTGCACCGCACTTGAATCCAACAGCTGAATCACCTCCTAAGTGCAGTCAGGTTCTCCAGAGTCCTGCTAATGACTTAATTATTTGACTCAAGTGTGTTGAAGTAGAGATACATCTAAAAGTCGCAGGAGACTGGCCCTTGAGGCCTGGAGTTGCCCGCCCCTGCTTTAGCCACTTACTTTGCACATTTCCATTATGTTTAAACTCAATCTTTGCATAAATGTGATCATTAAAAAAAAAATTATTTTATGTTATTATATCACATAATATTTAATTTTTTTATGCTTTTAAGTGATGCTTTTTGTGAGCAACGAAATGTGAAAAAATTTAAAGAGTAGTTCTCAACACTGCTCTCCATTTAAGAGGAAAACTCCTCCCACACCGCCCTGTCACTCCTTCTTCCCATGTGAGCCACCGGCTGGCTGTTAAGGAATACTCCCAGTAAGTTAACGACAAATGAGAGCGGTTGCAAACATTTAAAGCGGAGCGTTTTCTCCAAAATGTTTCGAATGATTTTACATGGTCGTTTCTGTGCCAAGTGCTCCCCGCTACCAGCACCGGGGTCTCTTTTACTAACACCGCAGGCGAAAGGTGTTTTTATTCGGACACAGTCGCGTTTTGTCGGGGGCAACGTCAATTTTAAACGCCGATTAAAGTCCAGAACGTGGCTGTATGGTGCTGGTGTGGGCATTGTTTTAGCTGTAGGTCTGAAATACAGGTCTGACTCTGCAAACAGCTCGTGTGATGATAAAGTTGAAATAGCACAAAAGACTCATCCGTATGCAAATGCCATAGAAGTGAGCAGAGACCTCCTAGAGCGGATAAAGGTAGGCAAAGAGGTAGGCCTCTGAAACTAACTTGGTTAGAGACACCTTATCTTTATTAGTGTCTTTATCATTATTATTACCAATTATCTCTCATATTATTAGACTGAGGTCGGAGCTCCTGGACTGATAGTTGGAGTTGCAGTGGACGGTGTTCAAGTGTGGTCTGAAGGTGGGTGATGAAACGGTCCAGAATAAAGTTACAACTCAGAGTAAAAATGTATCAGAACAAAATATCTGGCAACAATGTTGCACTTTTATTTTGCATACTGGATGACAAAATTCCCATGGTTGTTATCAAATGCACATCAAACATTTCCACATTTTGTCATGTTGCAAGTATAAACTTTAGTGTATTTCTTTGGGGATTAATGTCATATGTCACCAGGGACCTGGTGGTGGCAGCATCATGCTATGAAGAAGGTTTTCTTTTACAGAGATGGAATCCTTGGAGGAGTGGAGGTTCATCTTCCAGCTGGACCATGACCTGCTGGAAGATGATGACCACAGTGTTTATTCATTGTGGTCTTGTAGCATCTTTTAATAGAAGTTTCAAAGTTATTTTGGGTGTTTATTTCTAAGTGATATTTTCTCTAGTTTTCTGTGATAGGAAACAGTCAAATGATAGCTGCCTCTTCTAGATCTTCCATAATATAAGAAAGTTATGGCTTTCACCACTGAGGAACCACTCAGTGGTTCCTGTTACCTATAGGTAATTACCATTACCTATTTTCTTTGGTGGGTATTTTTGCCTTGTGGATCATTACAAAGGTTAATAAATGTGTTATATCTAAACATGACAGCAGGGGTGTTTATTTATTTTGTTTTTAGAAAAATACAGTCCCAAATTGACACCAGTTGAAGTCGGAAAACCATACTCCCAGTAAATAAATGTTTGCTGTAGGGAAATTCATTGAATTTTATATACGGTTAATAAAATCTTGGTTGCTGGATCAGATGCTTATTGCGCCTTGTAGCTCACTTGTAGAGAGTGTTAAGTTTTAATGCTGTGTTCCCACCAAATAATGAACAAAATACAAAAGGAGCAAGTTCATGGGACTTTGATTTACCTTGTTACAGAAAATTACAGGGTAGTTCCGTACATCTGCCAGAGTAAAATATGCAATCTTTTTTCTTTTTTTTTTTTTTACCATTTCCGGCATTTCTTTTTTTTTTTTTTTTTTTTTAAGTAACGCTGAGAAACATTTTAATTATGACGTCAAGATTTCTATGCTTGCACAATATATTGTGCAAGTGGTATTTTTTTATGCTGTTTAAATATTGGGAAGTAGTCTCACTTATCCATACCTTCTTTAGTTTCAACACACTGCTGCATAAAAGAGCTATTTCACTGCACCAGTTCCTAATAACTATAAGACATAACATTGCTGCTGAACACTTCAATATGCATATTGTCTGACAAGAATTAGCAAAGATGAATGCATGCAAAAATTGTATTAGAATCTGCTTCAGCAAAGTAAATTGTGTGCACAGTAATGCAAAAAGGCCATTATTTTTCTTAAGAAATTTGTTTTTCAGTTAAATTTGACAGAATTTTTGTCTGACTAAAGAAGGAAACGCATGGAACATAATACCATGGTCTGTTTTATGGCACACAGAGATTGGATTTGAGTACAACTGCATATGTGTTGATATAAGCTCTAATGGTGGTTCTTAATGAAGCTGAACAAAGGTTGGCTAACATAAAAGCATGCCTCAGTTGGGAGAAAGGTTGAAGTTGGCTTGCATGCAGAAAGCAAATGAAAATGATGGAGCAAAACCAAAATCAAGGTGGCTTTGAATAAACCTGACCCTGCAGGTCTTGCACAATCATTAATCTTGCCTGTAAATGGCTTTGTTGCACAGTAAGCACATCTA
The DNA here is from genome assembly GCF_019740435.1 of Gambusia affinis. Classification (NCBI taxonomy): domain Eukaryota; kingdom Metazoa; phylum Chordata; class Actinopteri; order Cyprinodontiformes; family Poeciliidae; genus Gambusia; species Gambusia affinis. Next base: position 9,148,884 of record NC_057875.1, read on the forward strand.
TGAAATGCTTTTACACACCCTGCAATGACTGAAGCTGTTGATCTGATCCAGGCATTGGCTATGCTGATTTGGAGAATCGTGTCCCATGTACTCCTGATACAGTGATGCGGATCGCCAGCATCAGTAAGTCCCTCACAACTGCAGCTGCCGCACGACTGTGTGAAGAAGGGAAACTTGATCTTGATGCCCCCGTCCAGAAATATGTGCCAGAGTTTCCTCAGAAACAGTTTGATGGAAAGGATGTAAGTTATTTATGGATATAGGAAAATGACTTATTCTAGTACTTGTAATTACCCATGGTAAATCAAATTTTGCTTTTATTATTTTTTCAGGTTACAATAACTTCTCGTATGATACTGTCACACCTAAGTGGCATAAGGCACTATGAGAAGGATGCAAAAAAAGTTAAGGAAGACAAAGAAAAAGCCAAGCGACTTCTTAGGCGTCCAGGTAGCATACTACTTTTATCTATAAAGCACTTTAAAATAACCAAATATGTATAGACATGTTAAAATAGACAAAAGAAGATGGTTAAAACAGAGTCAACCTCTCAGGATGTGCTAAGGGTTTCACCAATTAAATGTGTTAAAAGAACATTCTTTAACTCAATGAGAAGAGACCTGCTGGGTTTGTAAGGGCAGACTATTCCACAACTTTGGGGGCAGATATTGCAAAAACCTGGCCTCCTCTTACATTTCTGCTTAGATTCAGGCACAAGTAAACAGAGAGATGATGAGAAGAGCTTACCTGAAAACAGAGGCAAACCTGGAGGAGATCAAACATCTAAAAGTAAAGAATCCACTCAGGCTCAGCAGAAAAAGGAGTTTGAGCACGAAGAATACTACATAAAAGGCAATTATGAAAGCGTTATTAAGTCCTTGGACCTTTTTAAAAACGACCCACTCATTTTCAAACCTGGTAAGCAAATTTTTATACAAAACAATTCCTGTACGATAAATTTTCAGTGTTAATCAGTCTGAATAATGTTCTGGCTGGATTGTAGGAACCACTTACCTCTACTCCACTCATGCTTTCACACTGCTGAGTGCCGTTTTGGAGCGGGCTGCCAACCAGCGCTTCCTGGATATCATGAAGAACATGTTTCGGGAGCTGGGAA